>NC_141181.1:42130000-47130000 GCF_055505025.1 Bos grunniens
GCATCTCTCCACTCTCCCCTGTGAATAAGGGGCTGTGAGACAGCCCCACAGGCCAGGTCAGCCCAACTCTTCCCCAAAAGGAATTTCACTCCAAATTTAGAAAAATTTCTTTACTAAATAATATATCTACTATGTAACAATGCATCTAAACCACTCTTAAAATGATTTCTATTTCAAAACCATTCTCCTTCCTGAGATTATAGAATTAAAACTTCATTACCTAATGAATCAGACTTCCTGGCTGTCATGAAAGTATATCCATGATGGTGAAAGCTCCATCAGAATCCCATTTAGGGAGATTTTATCTTCATGATCACAGTGACTGGCACAGTATCTTGCATATAAAGGTTCATAATGTATGCTAACAGAATATTCAGGAATTGGTTAGAAAGAATAAGAGCGTCTTTGCTTTATTTGAACCTTTGTGTACTGTAGAAGGCATTTATATTGTTTTACTTTATAGAACACTATAAAGTATTCTCTGACAAATTGGAAGATGTAAAAGTATTTGTCTTTGATTGCATATCATTAAATATTATTAAATCTTATTAAACATCAAGATCTTTTTTGTCATGTGAATTCCCACAAAAAGAAATGATACTGGAAGCAAAGACAACCATGCAGCTCCTCCCTCCCTGCTCAAGTACAAAGACCCCTCCGTGTTCCCTGCCTCTTGTTTGTAGAAAAGCTGAAGTCTCTCAGGCCTCCCTGAGTCACAAAAGAGCAGCCTCGAGCAGTTAATGATCAAGACAATAAAATGTCACAGTCTCAGTGTCTGATGCACATTCCTGAGGTTTTTTTTTTTTTTTTAACAGATACTACAGCTGCCACCAGAGGGGTAAAGCTAACTGCATGATGACTAGACTGCAGCTATGACATCAGCTGCACCATCTTGAGCCACATTGAGTCTATGCCTAATACAATTCCAAGAACTGATCTCCAGAGAAAGAGATTAACATTTTGCTTATAATAACTCTATCTTTGTGGGCATAAAAATGAGTGTAGCTTGTTCTGCTTGTATAGGTAGGTGGACAGCTAACACTGTCAGTAAGGAGATGCTATAGAATCATGATGTCTTCCACTCTGAGAAAACAATGCTCTAAGTCAGCAGGAAGCAGATAGAGATGATGGACCTTCACTGCAATCCCATAGAAATGGAATGATGTCTGACAATGGGGAACTGGAAGCAACTCTTTAGCCCTTTCCCTGTTTACCCATTTCTGTCCCCGCCTAACCTTAAAAACCTAATTATAAAAAATTAGATCTCTAGGCAATTTAAACTAACTCCTAATTTGGGCTCTCCTGAATGCACACCATGAAATGCCTGACCTGTTGATTCTTCTCCTAGATAAAAAGAGGTAAGAATTCAGCAGTTAAAGAATGACTAGCTCTCCACACACAACTGTTGCTTTAGCAAACCTGCAGGCAGATCACCTGGGCAAGATAACATCTGAACAGAGAGTCAGCCAGCCTGCAGCCACAGAGGAAAATGCAGAACCCACTCTCCTGCCTCCGCCATTCCCTGAGATTCTCCCTCCGTTTTTCCCTTGACTACCATGACTGACCAGAATCTTGGGAGCTGGTCTCAGGACATGAGTCCATCTTCTCCCTAGATTGCTGGCTTTTCTGATTAAAGCAATTTTCTTCCTACTGACACTTGCCTCTCGAGTTATTGGAGTAGCAAGCAGGTGAACCTGAGTTTAGTAGTAGTATCAAAATGCTTTGAAACAAAATCATAGGCTGATAGAGTTCAAAATGAAATTGCACAATTAGTTTATAAAGCCATCCATTCATTAAACATGCCAATTATTCTAAATCTGAATTATCAATTTTGGATCGCTAAATATTACATAAAATGCTTCATAAATATTATACTATTCAGAGAAAATGCAAAAGTTAGCAATGAAGTTAAAAGGAAAATACAAATTAAACTCAAGATAATTTCTCTTTAAAAACTATATTTTTTAACAGGACATTTAAATAGCATGAATCAAGTCAAAGATCATACTCACTGAGTGTGGTGAAATTTACTGTTTCATTCATAAGTGGTTTCTAGTTAAAGATATTTCTCAATGTATGGATAGAATATTCTTTTGAAAGACTAAAGGATTGTAACGTGCAATCTAGGGGGAAAATGCACACAGCTATATAGTGTTTTGATCAAGTTATTCCATCCCTGTCTTTGTGGTCCTGCCTCCCTCGAAAGATGTTCTGACATGTTAACCTAGACATACAAAATACAAGGCTCTATTAAATCAGTCACTTTTTATGATCAGGTTTTACATGTATTATAACATGATATTTTTAAATTGAGCAGTAGTTTATGATGTAATTTTGGATTAATAAAATCTACAAATAATCTAAGATCTTAAAATACACATTCCTTCTTTGCATAAATGTGAAAACAATTTTTTTCATAGATCAGAAGATATATATTTCACATTTTCTCACAGTGTATTAATTTATTTGTCTCCCAAGTGTTAGTTTACTGTTTACTTCCTTAACAAATTAATGAAATATATTCATAACCATGTCTTTTCAAGAGTATTTGTTTGAATAGGTTTGGTTAAAGGTGTGCAAGCAATTCATGAACAGTACAATTCTGTTATATTGAAAAATATTATTCATTAGGACAAAGAACTTACTAATTTGAACTTTCTAGTTGCCTTCAGAAAAAGACTAAGAAAAAAAAAATCTAACTAAATTTTTTGCTTAGAGACAGTTTTGGATCTGTGCATAGCTTCTATTGACAATATCAGAAAAGTTGTTAGTCTGAACTAAAGAGCTAAACAGGTGATGCCTTGAAATCCTGTTCTTGAAAACTACAGCAATCAAAAAAGTAACCATCAAGAAAACCATCAATCTAAAGGAAAAAGTGAAATTCTCCCTTAGGCTTTCCATCCTTTAACCTGAATGACAATTCATCATCATCATTATTTTTTAGTGCCAAGACAATTTAAGTGATAATGTTTAATTTAGCTTACTTTATAAGTTCAATGGTCTTATACACTGAAAAAGATACAGTTCCAACCTCTTGACCACTCATTACTTAGCATATATTTACAAGCAGACTAAAAAGAAAAAAAAAAAAAAATCCTATGTGGTCAACTAAGGTAATACATATACATAGTACTTCCTATTTAAATTCCATATTTCAGCAATTCATGTTACAGACATTATTCTACATCAAAAGCATATGTAAAATTTGGGCAACAGTCAAAAAATACAAGTCAAATACTGATCAGGTTGATTCAATCAGCCTCTTCGTGTGGACTTCAAAAATGAACAACAGGCCATGAGGACCACCCACCCTTGTAATCAGTGTTTAAATATGAGCACGTAGAAGATGGGATACAAGAAAATCATACAGACTTTTTATGTAAAATACCTACTTTCCTACCATTCATAATACTAATCAGAGTTCTAGTCTGGGGAGAAGAGAATGATGCAATGTAAGAGGAAAGTAGGCTGGAAAGATGGTTTCCAATCTCCATTTCCAAGATAGCCATTTCCAAGATGGTCCTAGGTAAAAGTTCTAAGTCTTTATGAGGGATCATGACAATCCCCTTTCCCATCCCTCTGCAAATTTAAGTCTCAATCACTACTAAGCCAAAGAATACAGTACTTTCTAAGTTTACATATTAAATCAAGTAAACTACTCTTTTAGGAAGTATGATAAAGTGAAATGAATTCCTTTAGGATGGTATCTGCCATCACATTTTGATGAAGAGATAAGTGATGCCTTGTTCAGAGGAGATAAATCACAGCTTGGTCAGGAAACTGACCCTGATTACCCTGTGTTTCTTAAGGAGTCAAGGCTCTTGGCACATGGCTATTCAAATCCCTTTTCACAGTCTGATGTTAGTAATAAGGATATCAATTTGACTAATATTTCAAAGAAAATAATTTTAATATTTACTTAGAAAACATGACCATTGTCTAGTACCGCTGGGGAAAAGTTCTGTATAAACACAATTGATATAACTATATCTAAGAAAAAGACAGCTTCCTTTTCTGGTGATAGAAGCCAACAGTCATTTTAATTTAGTTTAATTTCCTCTTCATATACATTAATACAGGCATTAACTCTTCCACCAGTTAAATAAGCCTTTTTCCTGTTAGGAAAAAGTGACTTTTTAAAGGAAATGGTTATTATCCTTATGAAACATACACATTTACTTGAGAATTAGTAGAAAATACAGACAGTGCCTTGCAAACATTCTTCACTGCTTAGTTTATTAACTCTGACACAGTTCACGTTCCAAAAAACAAAAACAAAAAAAAACCTTATTTACCCACTAATTTCTAATAAAATATTGAATACCTTCTCAAAATGTCAGCAGAACATTTTTTGCTAGCGTGGGAGTTCTAAATGATTTCCAAATATGAATGATGCCCAAAAGGTTCTAAACAGAGACTCCTGAATGGCAGGGTGAGTTTACAGAATTGTTAAATGCCCAGATCAGCCCTGGGTGTTCTTTGGAAGGAATGATGCTAAAGCTGAAACTCCAGTACTTTGGCCACCTCATGCGAAGAGTTGACTCATTGGAAAAGACTCTGATGCTGGGAGGGATTGGGGGCAGGAGGAGAAGGGGAGGACAGAGGATGAGATGGCTGGATGGCATCACCGACTCAATGGACGTGAGTCTGGGTGAACTCCGGGAGTTGGTGATGGACAGGGAGGCCTGGCGTGCTGCGATTTATGGGGGTCACAGAGAGTCGGACACGACTGAGCGACTGAACTGAACTGAAATGCTCCATATTACGATAATCTCTCAATCTCACTTCCACTTCAAAGTAAATAGAGATACTTTTCATGAAAATTCTCTCTTTTCTTTCTAGAAAGATTACAATGTCTGAGGAAGCATAACAAATATTAAGGGTAAAAAACCTTGACCTAGAGCCTTCTGAATGTAAATATTAGAGAGTCACCATGCAAATTAATTACCTATATTTTCTAGTCCATTTGGTTGACAGTCTATAAAAAATGTATATTTGAGACGAAAGAACTGCCTTTTCTTTTAGGATTTCAGTGTTTTGCCTGATCTAACTTTCCTGTGGAACTCATAGCAGGGCCCACTTTTGCACTCTAGATGTCATCAGGAATTCACACTGTCCCTGGCAACCACTACTTTTATCAGGCAAAATATATTTATCTGTTAGTCTCATTCTGTTATCCTCTGCCATTTACAAGTCTGCAATCCCTGAACAAACTAGTCTATGTTCGAGTTATAGTCACTTATTTGAGATCAAAACTTTTAAAATCTACTAGCATACCCTGGAATTTTAATTTTCTCTACTAGGTTTCCTCCTGAGTAGAATGCAACTGCTGTTCATTTATTTTCCAGATATAATTTCCAACGTAAACAAAATATAGTCAGATTGAATCAAAAAAAATCTTAATATTTTGAACTGAATGTCTCTTGTCACTTTCTGTGTTGTGGATCATTAGAAGTCTTTATATCTCAATATGTCTCAGGTGAAGCTAAAATAATACAGACTTGGAAAACTTCATCTTTCAATAGCTTGCTTTACTATGTATAATAAGGACTGACCAGGTAGCACTATGGTAAAGAATCTGCCTGCCAATGCAGGAAATGGAGATCCAGGTTCAATCCCTGGGTCAGGAAGATGCCCTGGAGGAGGACATGGCATCCCACTCCAGTATTCTTGTCCAAACAAAGAATTCTTTGTCCCATAGACAAAGAAGACTGGTGTGCAATCCATAGGGCTGCATACAGTCTGACAACTGAAGTGACTTAGCATACATACATGTGCAATAAATGTGAATGGTGTGTTAACATAAAAGATTATAAAATTATTTTTGTGTAGCTGTTACAAAACAAATCTAAGAGAAAGACATGTAGCCTTTGTACACAGTCCTGAAGAAAACTTAAGTCATTGAGGGTTATTGATACTAAGTATAAAATAAATGGGCTTCCCCAGTGACTCAGTGGTAAAGAATTCGCCTACAATGCAGAAGACGCAGGAGATGCGGGTCTGATCCGTGGGTCGGGAAGATCCCCTAGAGAAGGGGATGGCTACCCACGCCAGTATTCTTGCCTGGAGAATTCCTGGACAAAGGAGCCTGGTGAGCTACAGTCCATTCGGTTGCAAAGAGTCAGATAGGGCTGCCAGACTAACACTTTCACTAAACAAGGCATCATTTATACAAGGCAGGAAACACACACAAAATAGTTCATTTCAGCAAGAATGTCATTAAGAGACTCTTTTAGGAGGGTTATTTTCAAAGTTCTAAGGGAGGTCATATTTGAAACAATGAAGCAGAAAGTGGCTGGAGTAGGAAAATGGGCTCTAAGGAAATAAACCTAAAAATTTGTCACCTGAAGGAAATGAACAGAGAAATTGAAGATAAAGGAAAGCAGTGTCCCAAGAGGGACTCTACAACATTTCAGAACATCTAAACATAGATTGAAGGTCAAGGAGAAGTAGCCTTGTGGAGATAAAAAGACTAAAGATATTATTGCGTGAATGCTAAGTCATTTCAGTAGTGTCTGACTCTTTGTGACCCCAGGGACTGTAGCCCACCAGGCTTCTTTGTCCATGGGATTCTCCAGGCAAGAATACTGGAGTGGATGGCCATCCCTCCTCTGGGGGATCTTTGAGGCCCAGGTATTGAACCCACATCTCTTGAGTCTCCTGTATAGGCAAGCGGGTTCTTTACCACTAGTGCCTGGGAAGCTCCAAAGACATTATTAAGGTATAAATTTTAGAGCAATTTCTTTCATAGTTAGAAAGACATGTTTTCAAAGACCCAGATTAGCTTTACAGGTGAAGGTACAATTATTCCTCTGACTGGTGGAATAAAAACATGAAGAATATATTACATTGGTAAATAAAAGATCTAAAACTCCTTTTATGCCTTTGTCCATTACTGAAAGTAGCTTTGTTTTAATGTGATTCCCCCAATAAAGATCAATTCCAGTAATGAAAATTTTGAAGTAGAACTTTATTTCCTCAACATACTAGACTAGTATTTGATTTAGGTTATTTATAAGACAGTAGCCAAAATCACTGCAGATGGTAATTGCAGCCTTGAAATTAAAAGACACTTACTCCTTGGAAGGAAAGTTATGACCAACCTAGATAGCATATTGAAAAGCAGAGAAATTACTTTGGCAACAAAGGTCCGTCTAGTCAAGGCTATGGTTTTTCCAGTGGTCATGTATGGATGTGAGAGTTGGACTGTGAACAAAGCTGAGCACCAAAGAATTGATGCTTTTGAACTGTGGTGTTGGAGAAGACTCTTGAGAGTCCCTTGGACTGCAAGGAGATCCAACCAGTCCATCCTAAAGGAGATAGGTCCTGGGTGTTCTTTGGAAGAAATGATGCTAACGCTGAAACTCCAGTACTTTGGCCACCTCATGCGAAGAGTTGACTCATTGGAAAAGACTCTGATGCTGGGAGGGATTGGGGGCAGGAGGAGAAGGGGACGACAGAGGATGAGATGGCTAGATGGCATCACCGACTCGATGGACCGTGAGTTTGAGTGAACTCCGGGAGTTGGTGATGGACAGGGAGGCCTGGAGTGCTGCAATTCATGGTGTTGCAAAGAGGCGGACACGACTAAGTGACTGAACCGAACTGAAAATACCATAAATCCAACTGAAAATACATAAATCCATAAAGACATAAATCCAACTTTTCCTCAACTCATGGATTTTAATTGGTAACCATAATGTCACATTTTGGTTGGTATACTCCCACAGTAACACCAACTTTGGTAGGTACACTCCATATCAAGGAAATATTGTATTTTTATTTCCATATGTAGATTCATTTTGAGGCTATGAGCTGAGAACATGCTGCAGAACATAAATATTAATACAAACAATGTAATACTGGCAACTATTTGCAGAGCAGGAGTAGAGACACACACACAGGGAACAGACTTGTGGACACAGACGGGTAGAGAGGGTGGGGTGAATTGAGATACACTACCATGCATAAAATAGATAGCGAGGATGGGAAGCTGCTGTACAACACGGGAAGCTCAACCTGGTGCTCTGTGACAACCTAGAGGAGTGGGATGGGGTAGGGATTGCGAGGGAGGCTCCAGAGAGAGGACATATATGTATACTTATGGCTGATTCATATTGTATGCAGAAGCCAACACAATATTGTAAAGCAATTACTTTCCAATTAAAAGAAAAAAATAGTTAATACTGAACAAACAAAAGTGCTTTGACACTTGGCTTTAATAGTTTGGATACTACTTTTTTATATTATTTGCCAAAAACGATAGAAACACAAAAATGAAAAGACAAAAGGAAAACATACAAAGTGTTTGGTATGTTTGATAAAACCTCCAGACATTGTTTTCATCTTCTAAAATCACTTTGCTAATGAAAATTTATCTTATATGGATAAAATAAAAAATTCTTTATTTTTAAAGTTTTTCATAAAATTTAAAAAGAAGCTCATTATTTTCCATGATGGAAAAAAACTACAGCTGAAGAAATGGTCCCTGGACAATAAATGGAAATAAAAATTACCAAATTGTGTCATACCATAAATATTTTCAGATAGTTTAATTCCAGTCACTTAGCACTTCTTATTCATCCTTTAGCTAAAAAAAATGAAGTTTTGTTCACATACCAATATTTTTATACAATCAAAAACCAAGCCATTTACTTCATGTAAAAAAAAGGGGGGAAACATTTGAATGAAGTAAATACATTTTCTTAGACACTCCTTTGTTCATTTAGTTTTATGAAAATCTGATGCTTAACACTATAACTTCTTGGATTTAAAATAAAATAAAAATTATATACAGATTGTCGATTCTATGAAGTTATGGGTCAGGTCACTGGGAAATATTTTTAGAATCCTTAAAGTCTGAAGTAATTATAAACATTTTATCTACAGTCTCACAGTATGTTTTTCTCTTTTGAAAATGAAATAATTACCTATTTATAAATGATTGCAGTTAATAAAATATTTCACAGAAGTATGGTTTGACCTGTTTGACTTTGTGAGGATTTTCTATATGATTAATATCTCACTTTAAATAAAACAAATTAATTCACCAATAATATTAACAAGATTCATATTAAACTAGCAATTTCTCAGTTTCCTTGAAATGGTATTTATGAAAGAATATAACTAGAGGGATTTTTAACAGCTTAAATTTTTCAAAGGATTAACACTAGAATGGACCTTAAAAATCACTTACTGTATTCCAAGCCATTTATTTGACTCAGAAAAGATTAACTAACTTATCTAAATTAGCATGCTTTGTCAGCCCATAGAAGAACCAAAAATAGAATCTGGATACCCAAATCTCCAATGCATGTATATACACTTTAAATCAGAAAAATACTCAAGCATAGTATTTAGATAAGCAATGTTCTATTAAGAAAAAACAAATCACTTAACAATATCATAAAATTTAGAGAAAATCAGTTAACTATTTGAGTATAATTTAATAAAATGCAAACTGAGCCTCAAATAAATTGGATTTATGGAAGCATTTTAATCAACCAAAAGCAAAGCTAAGTTATGCCTCAGTGTTCTCATTGGCATTTTAAAGTGAACTGAAGTGAAGAGAAAGTCGCTCAATTTTGTCGAACTTTTTGTGACCCCATGGACTATAGTGCACCAGGCTCCTCTGTCCATGGAATCCTCCAGGCAAGAATACTGGAGTGGGTTGCCATTCCCCTCTCCAGTGGATCTTCCCAACCCAGTAATCAAACGGGGGTCTTACAAATGTTAAAAATATATAGTCAGATTAATGCATATCCTGTATTATTGACAAACTCATAACCTTCTAATAATTTTCTGCTTGGAAAACAATGTCTTTAAATTTTAAAATGTAATTGGTATTTCCATATATTTTCATTCCCTTACAAATAGTAAATTATGTCATTAATGAATTGTCTAACTAATGTGCACACGTGCAAAGTCACTTCAGTGGCCCGGACTCTTTGTGATTCTTTGGACTGTAGCTCAGCAGGCTCCTCTGTCTGTAGGATTCTCTAGGCAAGAAGACTGGAGTGGTTGCCATACCCTACTCCAGGGGATCTTCCTAAACCAGGGATTGAACACACATCTCTTATGTCTCTCGCATTGGCAGGTGCATTCTTCACCGCTGAGCCACCAGGGAAGCCTGTCTTAGTTATACAGCTTATTTATTACCCATATATGCATCCAGGCATGCAATGTCAATTGATAAAGCAAGAGAAACAGCAAGTGACCCCTTAGAGTCATATCTTTTATTTTTTAATAGGGTTACTTATTGACCCATCTAAGGTCTATCGTGAACAGAGAACATCTTGAGTGTCATCAATGTATTTGATAAAATAGCTCATATTATTCATGTGGATTAGATGGAGAGCTATGGTTATCAGAATTAGATGGGCTTATAATTAAACTAGCTTCCCAGGTGGCACTAGTGGTAAAGAACCTGCCTGCCAAAGGAGGAGGCATAAGAGATGAGGTTCAATACCTGGGTTGGGAAGATCCTCTGGAGAAGGGCATGGCAACCCACTCCAGTATTCTTGCCTGGAGAATCCCATAGACAGAGGAGCCTGGCAGGCTACAGTCCATAACATCGCAAAGGGTCGGACATGACTGAAGTGACTTAGCATAATTAAAATATCAGTGACTGGAAAAGGTCAGTTTTCATTCCAATCCCAAAGAAAGGCAAGGCCAAAGACTGATCAAAGTGAAAAGTGAAAGTGAAGTCACTCAGTCATGTCCGACTCTTTTCGACCTCATGGACTGTAGCCTACCAGGCTCCTTTGTCCATGGGATTTTCCAGGCAATAGTACTGGAGTGGATTGCCATTTCCTTCTCCAGGGGATCTTCCCAACCCAGGGATTGAACCCGGGTCTCCCGCATTGTAGACAGACACTTTGGGAAGTTCTACTGCACAATTGTACTCATCTCATACGCTAGTAAAGTAATGCTCAAAATTCTCCAAGCCAGTCTTCAGCAATATGCGAACCGTGAACTTCCAGATGTTCAAGCTGGTTTTAGAAAAGGCAGAGGAACCAGAGATCAAATTGCCAACATCTGCTAGACCATGGAAAAAGCAAGAGAGTTCTAGAAAAACATCTATTTCTGCTTTATTGACTATGCCAAAGCCTTTGACTGTGTGGATCACAATAAACTGAAAAATTCTGAAAGAGATGGGAATACCAGACCACCTGACCTGCCTCTTGAGAAACCTATATGCAGGTCAGGAAGCAACAGTTAGAACTGGACATGGAACAACAGACTGGTTCCAAATAGGAAAAGGAGTACGTCAAGGCTGTATATTGTCACCCTGCTTATTTAACTTCTATGCACAGTACATCATGAGAAACGCTGGGCTGGAAGAAACACAAGCTGGAATCAAGATTCCCAGGAGAAATATCAATAACCTCAGATATGCAGATGACATCACCCTTATGGCAGAAAGTGAAGAGGAACTAAAAAGCCTCTTGATGAAAGTGAAAGAGGAGAGTGAAAACGTTGGCTTGAAGCTCAACATTCAGAAAATGAAGGTCATGGCATCTGGTCCCATCACTTCATGGGAAATAGATGGGGAAACAGTGGAAACAGTGTCAGACTTTCTTTTTCTGGGCTCCAAAATAACTGCAGATGGTGACTGCAGCCATGAAATTAAAAGACACTTACTCCTTGGAAGGAAAGTTATGACCAACCTACATAGCATATTGAAAAGCAGAGACATTACTTTGCCAACAAACATCCATCTAGTCAAGGCTATGGTTTTTCCAGTGGTCATATATGGATGTGAGAGTGGGACTATGAAGAAAGCTGAGTGCCAAAGAATTGATGCTTTTGAACTGTGGTGTTGGATAAGACTCTTGAGAGTCCCTTTGACTGCAAGGAGATCCAACCAGTCCATTCTGAAGGAGATCAGCCCCGGGTATTCTTTGGAAGGAATGATGCTAAAGCTGAAACTCCAGTCCTTTGGCCACCTCATGCGAAGAGTTGACTCATTGGAAAAGAGTCTGATGCTGGGAGGGATTGGGGGCAGGAGGAGAAGGGGATGACAGAGGATGAGATGGCTGAATGGCATCACTGACTCGATGGACGTGAGTCTGAGTGAACTCCGGGAGTCAGTGATGGACAGGGAGGCCTGGTGTGCTTTGATTCATGGGGTCGCAAAGAGTCGGACACGACTGACCGACTGAACTGAACTGAACTGAACATCTAAAGAGTACTGGTTATTATGCAAATCCTGAGTCGAAGGGAAACTTTTCTTATACCACTGATTTCATACATTTCCCACTGTGCTTAGTATTTTAGTCAATTTGGATGAATATATGTTACAAATATTTCAAAGTTTCAGATATTTATATAACAGATAGCAGAGTCAATATTTCAACTTTATGAGCCTAGGCAAATAAGCCAAAAACCAAACTAAAATGTAACAGGAATGAAAGCAAAATCTGGCACATGGTTTCAATCAACCGCATATTCACAGAATGGAAGCTTTCCACAATTCACCCAGGTTTAAATCACCCAGGTTTTCGGTAAACAACAATTTAAGGGGAAGCTATAAATATGATTCAGTTACCTCAAAATCTAACAGGTTTGAAGGTTTAAATGGAATAAAGTCTAGGTAACAGAGTTGTAACTTGTAGTCTGAGAGCCAAGAAAGGTGGGTGAAACTGGAACCCATATACAGAGTGAAGTAAGCCAGAAAGAAAAACAGCATATATATTGAATTTAGAAAGATGGTAACAACAACCCTGTATGCGATACAGCAAAAGAGACACAGATGTATAGAACAGTTTTTTGGACTGTGTGGGAGAGGGAGGCGGGGGGATGATTTGGGAGAATGGCATTAAAACATGTATAATATCATATAAGAAACAAATCGCCAGTCCAGGTTCGATGCAGGATACAGGAAGCTTGGGGCTGGTGCACTGGGATTACCCAGAAGGATGGTATGGGGAGGGAGCTGGGAGCGGGGTTCAGGATGCGGAACACGTGTACACCCATGGCGTTTGCATGTTGATGTATGGCAAAACCAATACAATATTGTAAAGCAAAAAAAATAAATAAAATAAAATGGAAAAAAAAAAAAAAAGAAATGTGAGTGAGTGAAACAGACAGGAAGGGGAATAGAGAATGGAGTATTTGCAGTAAGTAGAGAATCTACTCCCTATCTAAAAGCATTCATTTTTTTTTTCCTTTTTTAAAAAATATGTAAAACCTACATTTAAAAAATCAAGATGTAAGACGAAGGTTTGAAAACATAATTCTTCTGCTAGCTGATGTGAAAATGTAAGGAAGAGATGATGCTTATTATCATGTATTTGATTTATTTGTATTATGAAAACAAATAAATTACTAAAGTCAGAATGGGGACCAATGCATGAAAATACTTAGGAGGCAGGTTTTCCTTTCAAAGATGTTTCTAAAATCAATGCAAATTGCAACAAAGTGGAATTGAATGTTAGATAAGTGGCAAGTCAACATTCACAAGCTGTACTCAAGAAGGGTTTTTATGGTTAACTCTTTATAAATGTTATATTATTTCAAATAATAACAGAATGTATAACCTAAGCCCTGTAGTTAATGATAAGAATGCTGATGCCATCTGAGTTCACCATGTAACAGATATAACTTTTTCTGCAATGTGGGATTTGATCCTAAAACACCTTGATTTAACTTCTTTGTTCAATCTCAACAACAAAAATAGAACATTTTAAGTGTGGATTTTTTAAAGCAATTGAAAGATGTATGCAAATATGAGTAATTTTTTGCTGTTGGCTAACTAATCTAATCGAAAAGGGTTTGCAATTCTTTTTTGTTTTAAACAAACACATTTTTAGGGGTGCACAGTTGTTTTGAAAAATACCACTAGACTATTTACACTGTGCCTTTTAACAAGTTATTACTTTAGTAAATATTCCTATATGTCCCACTGCTAGGTTTCAGAGTGTTGTTTCAACACTCTGAGGTTATAAAAGGAAAATAAAGAAGCCCCAATACAAAGACTACATTTCTTCTAATAATTTTATTTAAGAAAATTTGATTTTATGGGGGACATTTGATGTGGGTAGTATTTTATAATATAGTTTGTACAGTTAACCTTTGGACAACTCAGAAGGATACACTCACTGATTTTAATTTGTAAATGAACAAAAAGTTTTGGAAATTGAAGGAAGTAACATAAAAGGTATGGTAGCAAAAGTTACAGAGTATGCACAAAAATACATTTCACATACACAAGAAAGGTTGGGTCCCTTAGCTTATCAGTATGAATTTCTTTAGTAAGTCAAAGATATAGTATTTTCTATCTTGCTTAGCCTCGAATATCACACTACTAACCCAACTTGGAAAAAATGAATTGAAAGTCGCTCAGTTGTGTCTGACTCTTTGCAACCCCATGGCCTATACAGTTCAAGGAATTTTCCAGGCCAGAATACTGGAGTGGGTAGACTTTCCCTTCTTCAGGCAGTCTTCCCAAGCCTGGAATCAAACCCAGGTCTCCCACATTGCAGGAGGATTTTTTACCAGCCGAGCCACAAAAGGCTTATTGTATTTACACTATTATAAATTATTCAGATAAAAAAGATCAGTTATTTCATCATTGGGCTTCTCTGGTGGTTCAGATGGTAGAGAATCTATCTGCAGTGAGGGAGACCCGAGTTCAATCCCTGGGTTGGGAAGATCCCCTGGAGAAGGGAATGGCAATCCATTCCAATGGTCTTGCCTGGAGAATTTCATGGACATAGGAGCCTGGCAGGCTACAGTCCATGGGGTTGAAAAGAGTCAGATATGACTGAGCGACTAACAATTTTACTTCCTTATTAAAGAAATGCCTTCCCTATAAAAGGATTTAGCTTAAGTCCCCATTCTTCGGCCATGTCAAGAATGAAAGACTAGTAAGAAAAAACTAGTTGAAGTAGCATAATATAGGACAACGACTTTATACATAGTTAACTTCATATATGTATGAGGATACTAGCCATATTAAATGTGAACTATATTATACAACATTAAACACAGTTGAACCTTGACCAATATGAGTTTGAACCATGAAGGTCCACTTAGTGGATATTTTTCATTAAATGCATTCTATAGTACCACCAGGGGCACAAAGAGTTGGACACAACTGAGCAACTGAACACACACGCACAGTACTATAGGATCCAAAGTTGATTGAACCTGCAGATGACAAACCATGTATTCAGAGGACAGACTGTGAAATTATAAGTGGATTTTCAACTTCATGGAGTTGGGACCATTAACCCTCTGAATTGTCCAAGAGTCAACTCTATACCATATTATACTAGCCACCTTAAAATTGCTATGCATTTATATGTATATATCTCATTTTAATGATTGGCAAAATATTCATGCTTGCCTCTAATTTTATTTTAACACTAATATGAAAATTTTATTTCTAATCTTGGGCAACATTTTTAAGAAGCAACACCAACCATGAGAGAGAACTTATAAATCTTAAATATTACAAAATATTTCCTAAGACAGTTTCTTTCCTTAGTTTTTGCTTGTTTTATTTTGTGTGTATGTGTATGTCTTATCTCAAGGCAGGGTTTTTTTTTTTTCTTTCTTTCTTTTTTCCTTTCAATTATGGTAAGAAAAAATACATATGAAATCTATCTTTGTAACAAGTCTGTGAATATATAATACAGTATTGTTTAAGTACATGCACATTGTTGAACAGAAGATTTCTATAAGTTTCTCATTTTGCATGACTGAAACTATACTCATTGATCAGGCTCCCCATTTCCCCCACCTCCAGCCTGTGTGACTACCAGTCTCCCTTTTGCTTCAGTAGGTGCAGTTACTTCAGATACCTCATCATGCAAATGGCATCTTTAGGTATTTGTCTTTCTGTGACTGGCTTATTTCACTTAGCATTATGTCCTCAAGTTTCAACCATGTTGAAGCTTTCTTAAGGCTGAAGAATATTCCATTGGGTAATATGCCACATTTTTTAATTTATTTCATCTTTTGATGGACAGGTAGGTTGTTTCAATTGCTTGGCTGCTGTGAATAGCATTGCAATGAATGTGGGACTGCAGATATCTCTTCAAGATGCTGATTTTAATTATTTTGGATAAATATCAAGAAGTGGGATTGTTGGATCATGAGATGGCTCTATTTTAACTTATTGAGAAAATGCCATTCTATTTCATATAGGGGCTGCACAGTTTTGTATTCCGATCAAGCGCTTGAATTTCTACACAACCCCACCAACACTTTTTTTTTTTTTTTTCTTTTTTCTAATGGTCAACCTAACCAGTATGAGGTGGGATCTCATTGTGGTGTTGATTTGCAAATGATTAATGGTATTGTGTACCTTTTCATATAACCTGCTGACCATTTATTTGTTGCTCTTCTTTGGAGAAATGTCCATTCAAGTCCTTTTCCAGTTTTTAAATGAGGTTATTAGTTTTTGCAATTGATTTGTAGGAGTTCTTCAGATGTTTTGCATATTAACCTTTATCAGATTTGCAAGTATTTTCTGCCATTCCATAGATTGCCTTTCCAGTCTTTTGTTTCTTTGCTACACAAAAGCTTTTAAAATTAATGTAGTCTACTGGTTTAATTTTGCTTTTGTTGTCTGTAAGCCATGAAGCTTATCTCCTTTATTTTCTTAAAGGAGATTTATTGCTTCATATCTTACTGAAGCAATAAATCTTTTAAATAGTTAATCCATTTTGAGTTGGTTTTTGTGTATTGTATTCTTGTGCATATGGATATCCAGTTATATCAACACTGTTGTGAGGAAACTATCCTTTCCCCACTATGAAGTCTTGATGCCTTTGTCAAAGATCACTTAAATGTACATGCATGGGTTTATTTCTGGGATCTCTCTTCTGTTCCATTGGCCTCCAAATGTGTCTTTATGCCAGTGCCATAATGTTTTAATTACTATACCTTTGTAAAATGTTTTGAAGTCAGGGAGCGTAAGACTTCTAGCTTTGTTCTTATTTCTGAAGATTGGTTTAACTATTTCTGATTCTCTGTGTTTCATATGAATTTTAGAAATCTTTTTCTATTTCTGTAAAAAAAGAAAAACTGACACTGGGATTCTGATAGGGATTGATCTTAATCTTTCAACTACTTTGTGTAGTATGGACATTTTAACAATATTAAGTCTCTCGATCCATGAACAAATGATGTCTTTCCAATTATTTGCGTGTTATTTCAGCAATCTTTGGAGTTTTTGGCATATAAGTCTTTACCTCCTTGTTAAGTATTTTATTCTTTCTGATACTATTGTAAATGGGACTTTTCCCTTAATTTTCTTTTCAGATCATTCCTTGTTAGCATACAGAAATACAACTGATGTCTGTATATTGATTTTGTGTCCTGAAATTTTATTCAACTTACTAGTTCTAAAAGTTTTTTGTGTATGTGTGGAATTCTTTAGGTTTTCTCTATATAGGATCAAGTCATCTGTGAACAGAGATAATTTTACTTGTTTTCCAATTTGGGTGCCTTTTATTTCTTTTTCTTGCTTAATTTCTCTGGCTAGAAGTTTCAGTATTATGTTGAAAAAGAGTGATAAGAGTGGGTACCCTTGTCTTGCTACTGATTTGGGAGAAACTATTTCAAGTTCAGCACTGATTGTGATGTCATCCATGGGCTTCATTTATGAACTGTATTATGTAGAGATAATTTCTTTCTATTCCTAGTTTACTGAGTGTTTTTATTATGAAAGGGTGTTCAATTATGTCAAATGCTTTTTCTGCTTGTACTTAGATCATCATGTGATTTTTATTCTTTATTCTCTTATTGTGATAAAATCACTCTAATTGATTTTCATAGGATGAAATTTCTTTGCATCACAAAATAAATCCCACTTGGTCATGGTGTATGATCCTTTTAACTTTCTGTTGAATTCGCTTTGCTACTATTTTGCTGAAGATTTTTGCACCTATATTTATCTGGGATATTTGCTTGAAGTTCCCTTTTTTTGTTGTCTTTGGCATACCTGGCATTGTAAACTGAAGAAGTGTTCCCTCCTCTTCTGTCTTTTGGAGGAATTTGAAAATTGTCATCAATTCTTCTTTAAATGGTAAAATTTCCTAATGAAGCTGTCTGAAAGTGAAAATGATAGTCGCTCAGTCATGTCTGACTCTTTGAGACCTCATGGACTATACAGTCCATGGAATTCTCCAGGCCAGATTACTGGAGTGGGTAGCCTTTTCCTTCTCCAGAGGATCTTCCCAACTCAGGGACTGACCCATTGATCTCCCGCATTGCAGGCAGATACTTTACCAGCTGAGCCACAAGGGTGGTCATGTGCTTTTCTTTATTGGAAGTTTTTATTATTATTGATTCACTCTCATTACTAGTTATAGATCTATTCAGATTTTCTGCTTCTTCAGGACTTAATCTTAGTGTATCTTATGCTATGCTATGCTAAGTCACTTCAGTCGTGTCTGACTCTGTGCGACCCCATAGACGGCAGCCCACCAGGCTCCCCCGTCCCTGGGATTCTCCAGGCAAGAACACTGGAGTGAGTTGCCATTTCCTTCTCCTTCTCTAATGCATGAAAGTGAAAAGTGAAAGTGAAGTCGCTCAGTCGTGTCCGACTCTTAGCGACCCCATGGATTGCAGCCTAACAGGCTCCTCCGTCCATGGGATTTTCCAAGCAAGAGTACTGGAGTGGGGTGCCATTGCCTTCTTTGTAGTGTATCTTAGTATATGGTATATTTCCAGAAATTTATCCATTTCTTCTAGATTAATTTTTTGGCATATAATTATTCACAGTAGTCTCATAATTTAAAAAAGTCTGTGCATTAGTTGTAATGTCTTTGCTTTCATTTCTGATTTTATTGAATCTTTTCTATGTTCTTCTTAGCAATTTTCTACTCTTTTACTTCCTTTGCACTTTATGTTATGGAAGCCACAAATTATCTTTATATTGTACGTCCAGTAACATATTTTATAATTATAGTTATTTTATAAAGTTATATTTTAACCTCTCAAATTAAAAGACATTTATGCATCACTATTATAGCATCATAGTATTCTGTATTTATCTATACATGTACCTTTACCAATGAGCTTTGTACTTGCATATGCTTTGTGTAGCTATCTAGCATCCTTTCATTTCAACAGGAAGGACCTCTTTTAACACTTCCTGCAAAGCAGGTGTAGTGCTGATTATCTGTCCCAGCTTTAGTTTATCTTGGAATGTCTTAATTTCTCCCTAATTTTTGAATGAGTGTCTTTCTAGAGACATCATTCTTCATTAGCACTATCTTTTTCCAGCTCTTTGAATATATCCTCTCATTCCCTCTGACCTACAAGCTTTCTGCTGATAAGTCCATTAGGAGTCTTATGGGTCCTCATGTGTATGTGGCAAGACACATTTGTCTTGCTGTTTTCAAAACTGTCTGACATTTGACAATTTGATTATAATGTTTCTTTGAGTACACTTTTCTTGAATTTCTCCTATTTAAGATTCTTTGGGTTTCATAAATCCAGATGTCTATCTCCCTGCCCTCCCCCACCAGATTGAGAAAAATGTTCACCATTTTTATTTAAATAAGTTTTCTACCCCTTTCTCTGTCTCTTTTTATTCTGGAATTCCCATAATGTGTTTATTCCACACCCAAGTCCCTTAGGATTTATTCACATTTTTTTCATTGTCTTTTTTTTTCCCCCTTATTGATACTCTGGATACTTTGAAATGACTTAAATTTGCTGACTCTTTCTTCTGCTTGATCAAGTCTGATGTTGAATCAGTATAGTGAATTTTTAAATTCAGTCATTGTAGTTATTTTCAACATTTGGTTCTTTTTTATATTTTTTACTTCTGTTAATGTTTTCATTTTGTTCGTGCATCATTTTCCTGAGCTCTTTGAGCATTTTTGTAACAGATATTTGGAATTCTTTGCCAAGTTATCCAGGTACCTCCATTTTTTTTTTTTTTAAGTTTGATTTCTGGAGATTAATGTTTTTCCTTTGAGCCAGATTTTTGTTGTTTTTTTCTATGTGCCTTATAAGTTTATGTTGGGATCTGTGCCTTTTTTAAAAACAGCCACCTCTCCCAATCTTCATGGATTGACTTCATATAGGGATAGAACTTCACCAATCACCCTGGTTAAATATTCCAAAGGCCTCTTAAACATTTTCTGTGGATATGTCTTCTTTGGACTTGTATGTGTAAATTTCCAATCAGATGGATTTGCAGGAAGCTTTTTTCCAGAGTTCATAATCTCTTGCTCTTTTGATGTCTGTCTGCAGTAATGCAGGTTCTCTAGAGCTAGAATAAGCCATCCAGCTCTGTTTTATTATTTGTAGCCTCCAGGCTTATAGAGTATGCTAGGCCCAAGTCAGGAAATGCAGTCTCCAAAGCACCCCACGGAAGGTCAGAACATTGCAAGCACACACCAGTCTTCTTCCAAAGGCAAGGAAGTGGCCACTAAGTTGCATTGGTCTCTATGTGCTGGACCACAGGTCTCTGAAACAGGAGCAAACTATCAGCTCCCTCCTGTTCCCAGCAGCCCCCAGGCATCTAGCACGTGCCAAGTCCCAGCAGTGCTCCAAGCGGGCAAGGCAGAACGAGTTCCTTGAAAAGTCCAAGAAATGGACCCACACTCCAACTTGTTTGCTGCTTCCCTAACGGAAGCTCGAATTAGGGGTTTTCCCCATTTTACCACATTGAACTGGAGGGGAAGGTCTATGCTGATGTGTGTGTGCCAGGTCAAAGTGAAAGTCACTCAGTCATGTCTGACTGTTTGTGATCCCATGGACTGTAGCCTGTCAGGATTCTCTGTCCATGGAATTCTCCAGGCAAGAATTACCAGAGTGGGTTGCCATTCATTCCTTTCTCCAGGGGATCTTCCAAACTCAGGAATCAAACCTTGGCCTCCTGTATTGCAGGTGGGTTTTTTATCATCTGAACCATCAGGGAAGCCAGGCCAAACCTTCAACTTTATTCTCAGAGGTCCCCAACCTGATGCTCTTTTTAGTGCTTTGATTCAGGCAAGACAGAAAGAAACCAGTTCCTCCGAAAAGTCATAGCATGAAAATAGTCAAGTAGTCTCTCTCTCCCTAGAAAGAAACCAAGAGCTACATGTTTCTTCCCAATGCTGACGTGCTGTGCCAGGGAAGTCCCTGCAGCCAGTGAGGCCATGAATTTTCCTACAGGGTTTGACTGGCTGGTTTCACACTCAACTTGCTTTGCAGGAGCCTCTTAACTGTTTTCTCACTGAGTCAACGTACTGCTGTTGAATCTGTGTATCTGGGAGAAAAAGAGAGGGTCTGGATTTTTCGAGGCAACTATCTTTTGATATCACCTCCTTGGATCTTTGTTTCCTTAGATGAAATATTAAAAAAATTTTTTTTAATTTATTTATTTGGTTGCAGCACTTGGGATCTTTGTGGCAGCATGCAGGATATTCAGTTGTGGCATGTAGACTATTTGTGCCACAAAGATTCTTTAGTTGTGGCATGTGGGATCTGGGGCTTCCCTGGTGACTCAGATGATAATGAATCTGCCTGCAATGCAGGAGACCAGGGTTTGATCCCTAGGTTGGTAAGATCCTCTGGAGAAGGGAATGTCAACCTCACTTCAGTACTTGCCTAGAGAATTCCATGGACAGAGGAGCCTGGCGGTCTATAGTCCATGTGGTTGCAAAGAGTAGGACATGACTGAGCAACTAACACACACACACAGAGACACACGTGGGATCTAGTTCTTTGACCAAGGATTGAACCCAGGCCCCCTGCATTGGGAGCCCAGAGTCTTAGTCCCTGAACCACCAGGGAAGTCCCCTTAGATGCAATTTTAAATATCAATTTGGGGAACCTGACAATATCTGACTTTTCTTGACTTTCCCAATTTTATTTCTAAAATGTCATTATTCTGTGAACATAAGTAATCACATTCACTAGCACCTTGGGTCTGACCATCACTCACTATGATCTAGGGCAAAATTGTATGTTGGAAGCATGAAGTAAAAATTACTTTAGTATCAAGTTTTCCTTCAAATATCATAAGTCTAATTAAAGAATTTTCAAAACAACAATATTTATATCTAATCCAGATTTTGCTTCCAGTATGTTTAAATAATTGCAAACTTTCTATTTCTTTTCTCTGTACAACTCTTGGACTGTGTTTGTTACCATGGCAACTAGTTCAGAATATCCAATGAGACAAGCATGATGATTCTTTTACTTAAGCACAAAGAGTGAATTAAAAACCAAGTCATCTAAAGTACCCGCACAGGTATACATTGATATTTATCTTCTCTTAGGCATCTAAGCAGGAATTTCAGAAGAGTTTTGAGATAAGAGATTAGTCTCAAATTTTGTCTATTGGTTGGACCTTTTTGGCTAGAATAATTAACCTCATGATTTGATAGTAGTGTGACAGGAGCATTTTCTCTTTAATATGGACAATGATAGAAAGCCTCCTGTAATTTGGTAGGAGTCAGATTATCTATCCAAAGGATAATGTGAGCTTTCAACTCCCTTTTGAGTCACAAAGGTGGTCTCTAAATGAAATGATCAGAAGCACACTGATTTGCTGAGAATTGCTATGGAAAGAAGAAAAGGACCAAAATGACAGTTAGTCTTGAGAAGCTATCATTTTGCATGATAATTGTAATTCAGCGAGTAAATATATCCTTTTCTTTTTTCTTCCATAGTGCTTTCATCCCCAAAGCACCATTCAATATGGTCTTGCATACATTTCTTTCTGAATTTGTAAACTACTTAATGAAATGCAGACCTTTAAACTGAACATTAGATCTTAAAGGAAATGTGAATCAATCTTATAAAATGTTGACCTTTCCTTCACAGTTAAACCACCACCTTTAGCTGAATAAGAGAACACAGGCTTTCCCCAGGCAGCTTAGGCTAAAAGTAGCCTTAAAGTCTTTAAGAACTCAATCTTGTTCTCAGATATTTTGTGGAATGGTGAGAACATTTAAAATGTCAGAGAAACAAAATGCCAGCTAGAGAGGAAATGATTTCAGCCAGTCCTGGATTATCTAGAGAAACCTTGAACATGCAGAGTTGTCAGCTGTAAAGATTTTTTATGACTAATCAAGCTCTTCAACAATAAGAAAAAAAAAAACTAAGGAAGAAAAATCTGTAACATTATGACTAACTATGCCATGAGTGACTTACAACATAGTCATATAGTGCTATTTGTTGCTAATGTATTCACATTCAGCATTTATTTAGTCCTGAGTATTTTGAAACTATTTAAAGAGTTAAGCATAACTAAAAGACTTATAAAGGGTTCATTTTGATATTAGTAAAATACATATGACTACATCCATTTCATCTTCATAATATTCTTTCACATAATATAAAGATTAAGTGGATATATTCATATACACAAAGCTAGAAATAAATATATATATATATATTTATATAAACAAAGCTAGAAGGATGTATATTCTACCCACATAGAAATAGGTGATATATAAGAAACTATGGTTGAAAAATCTTTAGCTATACCAGAAATAATGAAATAAGTATGGAGAACTACCACAAATTAGTGAAATCTGTTCTATAAAATATAAATAAAGGAATCGAGATTGTATTCCTGTTAAACACAAGTGGTAAGTGGGAAAAAATGTAACTATAATGAAAGAGAACTTAGTGTAGTTCTATAGGAAGCTGCTATAATGGTTAAAATATTTTTATTTATAAATATATTTCAATCAATGTTTTATATATAAACATAAGTGTGTCTTATGCTAGGGAAGGAATTAAAAACATCCTGCAGCCTTTAAAATGATAAATTATTAGAATTCTCTTGTATTTGTAATTATTATATAGTAAAGAAAACTTTCAAACCAGTGCTTTCACTCAGGTAAGGCACACCTGCATAACATTATCTATTTATCTATCATTTATACTATTTGTAAACTATGTGAAAAGTCTACAATGCTGGGTAACAACAATATACTTTTATGGATTATTACCAGACAAAATTGATCTTCTGAGAGTGGCATAATTAACTTAATTGAACACAAAGGAGATACCTTTATTTTAACAATATTTTAAAATCTGTTCATTGTGACACCAGCATAATTAAAGGAGACCACTTACTCAGAAACACACTGTCCTTCATCCTCCCAGAGGAAATAAACAGATTGCAGTGTGGGGACTTAGGATAGGCCTGAAGTATTTCCTCTTTGCAAGTTAATACTTTTGTTTCATGGACTGACAGGTCTATGACTGGTTTATTCATCAAGCCATTTTCTATCCCCCACATCTAAGTTTCTGTAGGAACATAATCACATAGTTCTTACAGAATCCTCCTCTACACACACTCATCTAATTCAAGATCTGTCCTCTTTTATTGAAAGAAGAAATTATCAAAATGTGAAAGTCTAAAAATAGTGGTTTATAATTGAAAGCCTAATTCTTTCTTAATTATAGGTGTGTTACGGTGGTGCTATAATTAGGGAGGATTGACAGCTCCAAAATAACTCAGACTTTATCGTTCACTCTGTACAAGGATGTATATGGGTTCTAAGCACAGAAAACTCTGGAAAAGTAAGATGTAGGGTCTATTTTCTCACATCTCTTGTTGATTATAAGATTGCCCTCTATTTACTTTCTCTAGTAGCAAAAAGCAAATATTTCATTCAAGTTAGTTTCACTGATTATCACTGAAAGAACATATAGATTTTTAAGTTAGAAAATTTGCAGCTTAAATTGGAATTCTAAATATAAGGCACACATACTGACTTCATTAAAGCAATATTAATATAACCCAAAATTATTAAATTATGTAACTGAAATATGAAAATATTTTAGATTTAAATTGAACATTTGTCATCACCTTATGACAACAAAACAGATTTTTATAAATGAGATGAAATAGTCATCTTTTAATTTGATATAAGATGCTTTCATCCCTTCAAAGACATATCTTTAGTTAATATTGAGACTGAAGACTGTAATTCTGAATTCTGTTTTAAAACTGGCAAATGGTCTTAAACAAGTTATTTTCCATCTTTTAGCTACTCATATATCTTTAAACTTTAGACAAAAACCTAACTTTTTTTTTTTTTTTTAAACCTAACTTTTAAAATCAATTTCTCTAGTGGCTAAATTCAGAGCTCTTGCTGTGACAAGAAACAAAAGTTGACTTGAAAAATACTGAGATAAGGGAAAATTTAAAATAACATAAATAATAAAACCCCACTTCATAAACAGCATTACAAAGAAAAGGCTACCACTAAAGCCAAATTAAGTCATATAAGGAAACACAAAATAACTATTAGAATCTTAAATACCAACAACTGAGACAAGTTTTCATGTCTCAGGCATGAAAGTAACTACAAGTGGCAGCCAGAGAACAAAAAGCAAGCGCGTGTCTTCGGTGTGGGACATGCCCATTCCATCTGCATCTTTGCTTCTGGCAGTCTGGGCGCCATGATGCTCACTCTCCTAGCTTTCTGTTTGTCCTGCACCCGGTTTACAGGAGCCCCAAATGCCCCTAAAGATAAAAGGGCAGTTGACAGAGAGGATGTCCCAGGTGTGTGATGAATGTTAATTTTAGGAATGCATGGAGTGTAGTGTGCATGCAAGGAAATTTCCTTTGTAACACCTTTCA
The DNA here is from genome assembly GCF_055505025.1 of Bos grunniens. Taxonomy (NCBI): domain Eukaryota; kingdom Metazoa; phylum Chordata; class Mammalia; order Artiodactyla; family Bovidae; genus Bos; species Bos grunniens. The sequence goes on from NC_141181.1 coordinate 42,155,562, forward strand.
TCTTAAGCTCAGAAATTTGACCAGACTACTGCTAATACATTGTAGTATAACCTAGCAATTAAAGGGAAAAAAAAAGTCAAGGAAAACAACTATATATTGCCCTTGTAACGTCTATAAATTACCTTCATCTCATTCAATGCATTTGGAGTTACACTCTATAAACAGGATTCTTTTTTAAATGGGATCTGCAGTCAATCTTCATATCCGAATGCAACAAACTCCGTGAGAAAAGGTATGAGATGTGATGGGTACTGCTATAAAGACAGACCATGCCTGAAAATATCTTTAGAGTCAGAAGCAAAATGAAGACTATTCTTACTATGGTCACCATGGTACCCAATTACCCAACACTAATTCAGTTATGGGCTTCCCTGGTGGCTAAGAATCCACCTGCAATGCCTGGGACCAGGGTTTGATCTCTGGGTTGGAAAGATTTCCTGGAGAAGGGATCACTCATGAATTAGCAGCACCTTTTAATTTAACTCTACGGACAAAGTATACTTACTTTAAGAAACATATACTTTGTCCGAATAGTCAAAGCTATCGAGAGAGTCAATTCCTAGTCAATTCCTAGTCAATTGACAAGAAGTCCAGGGTCCTCAAGGAGAAGATAGGGGTCTGGGGCTGTCGAGGAGGATATAGGGGCCTGGAATTTTCAAGGAGGAGGAAAGGACAAACTTTCTTTTCTACATTCCTTAGTAAGGATTACATAACAATAATGTATTCTGCTTGAGTACAGTTTCTCCTTCTTGAAAACCTTCTGACTAATCCTGTTATCTTAAAATTTATATTATGGGAGTGGGTCTGGTAAGATCTTTCTATTATTAGTTCTAATCCTGTCATCTTAAAATGTAAATAGTGGGATTGGGTCTAGTAAGATCTTTACAACCTTGAGACATTATTTTGATTTATTGTAATAACCAATTGAAAAAGTATATAACTCCCTTTTCTAAGACTAGTGAGGGGGGTACTCTCCATCCCCTTCTGATTTCTATATCAGAAACTTTCTCTGTCCCTTTTTCACTTTAATAAAACTCTGCTACACAAAAGCTCTTGAATGATCAAGCCTGGTCCCTGGTCCCGAAGCTAAATCTTCTTCTTCGGAGATCACACATCAGGCATTGTTCACCATAAGCTATCACTATGGTCTTTCCAGTAGTCATGTACAGATGTAAGAATTGGACCATAAGGAAGGCTGAACACAAAAGAACTGATGCTTTTGAATTGTGATACTGAAGAAGACTCTTGAGAGTCCCTTCGACAGCAAGATCAAACCAGTCAATCCTAAGGGAAATCAACCCTGAATACTCATTGGAAGGAGTGACGGTGAAGCTAAAGTTCCGATAATTTGGTCACCCAATGCAAATAGCCCACTCACCAGAAAACACCCTGATGCTGGGAAAGATTGAAGGCAAGAGAAAAAGAGGGCAGCAGAGGATGAGACGGTTTGATGACATCACGGATTCAATGGACATGAACTTGGGTGAACTCAGGGAGATAATGAGGGACAGGGAGGCCTGGTGTGCTATAGTCCATGGGGCTGCAAAGAGTTGAACATGACTTAGTGACTGAACAACAATAACATATTCTGTGTACTACTTTCTCAAATGACAACCACACCCTGTTTTCATGGAGGATATTTAACATGGCAAGCTCCTGTTCACTTGGCTGATGTGTGCTGTTCTGTTAGCCTTCTTTTACTGCTACAAACAGAATAGTGTGGCTTTAAGTACTTTTGAGTACACATACCCCTCCTTCTCAAGATAAAGAGAAGCTGACTACTAATGCTTTATGCACTGAGACCTAGTCACCTTGATTCATCATAGCTACTTTTGCAGGTATATGGAGAAGAACTGTGAGTCACTGATTGCATTTCTACCATTAAATCCTCTAACTTGACAAAACATAGAGGGGATTGAAATAGAGCATGAAGGCAGCGAAGTAAATCCAGAGACTTTTCTCCGCAAGGAAAAACAGTGTATGGGAAGAATGCTTTAGGAGTAAAAGACTTCAGCACACACATTACCTGCCAGAATTTGGTCAAATCCTCACATTTAGTTTAATAATGTGCAACATGCAAACAAAAATGATCATTCTGACTATCATACAGAAATACTGTGAGATTCAGAGACATTGCGTAAGATAAGACTCTGCCTTGGGAAGCTATACTAATAAAAGTTATCAGGTTGTCTAGGACTATGGACAGAGGGTCATAACATTGTACAGGAGGCAATGATCAAGACCATCCCCAAGAAAAAGAAATGCAAAAAGGCAGAATGGTTGTCTGAGGAGGCCTTACAAATAGCTGAGAAAAGAAGAGAAGTGAAAGGGAAAGGGAAAAAGGAAAGATATACTCATCTGAAAGCAGAATTTCAAAGAATAGCAAGAAGAGATAAGAATGTTTTCTTAAGTGAACAATACAAAGAAATAGAGGAAAACAATAGAATGAGAAAGATTAGAGATATTTTCAAGAAAATTAGAGATACCAAGGAAACATTTCATACAAAGATGGGCAAAATAAAGGACAGAAATGGTATGGACCTAACAAAAGCAGAAGATATTAAGAAGAGGTGGCAAGAATACACAGAAGAACTATATGAAAAATATCTTAATGACCCAGATAACCATGAAGGTGTGATCACTCACCTAGAGCCAGACATCCTGGAGTGCAAATCAAGTGGGTCTTAGGAAGCATCTCTATGAACACAGCTAGTGGAGGCTATGGAATTCCAGTTGAGGTATTTCAAATTCAAAAAGATGATGCTGTGAAAGTGCTGCAGTCAATATGCTACCAAATTTGGAAAACTCAGCAGTGGTCACAGGGCTGGAAAAGGTTAGTTTTCATTCCAATCACAAAGAAAGGCAATGTCAAAGAATATACAAACTTCTGCAACAAGTAATGCTCAAAATTCTCCAAGTTAGGCTTCAACAGTACATGAACCAAGAACTTCCAGATATTCAAGCTGCATTGAGAAAAGGCAGAGGAAGCAGAGATCAAACTGCCAACATCCACCGGATCCTAGAAAAAGCAAGAGAATTCCAGAAAAACATCTACTTCTTCTTCATTGACTATGCTAAAGCCTTTGACTGTGTGGATCACATCAAACTGTGGAAAATTCTTCAAGAGGTGGGAATACCAGACCACATTACCTGCCTAATGAGAAACCTGTATGTAGGTCAAAAAAACAGCAGTTAGAAATGGACATGAAACAATGGACTTGTTCCAAATTGGGAAAGGAGTACTTCAAGGCTGTATACCGTCAGCCTGCTTATTTAACTTCTGTGCAGAGTATATCATGTGAAATGCTGGACTGGATGAAGCACAGCTAGAGTCAAGATTGCTGGGAGAAACAGCAATAACCTCAGATATGCAGATGACACCACCCTTATGGCAGAAAGTAAAGAGGAACTGAAGAAGCTCTTGATGAAAATGAAAGAGGAAAGTAAAAAAGCTAGCTTAAAACTCAAGATTCAAAAAACAAGGATAATGGCATCTGGTCCCATTATTTCATGGCAAATAGATAGGGAAACAATGGAAACAGTGACAAACTTTATTTTCTCGGACTCCAAAATCACTGCAGATGTTGACTGCAGCCATGAAATTGAGACACTTGCTTCTTAAAGGAAATGCTTTGACCAACCTAGATACCATATTAAAGCAGAGACATTACTTTTCCAACAAAGGTCTGTCTAGTCAAAGCTATGGTTTTTCCAGTAGTCATATATTGATGTTGGGCCATAAAGAAGGCTGAGTTGGACTATAAAGAAAGCTGAGCACTGAAGAATTGATGCTTTTGAACTGTGGTGTTAGAGAAGACTCATGAGAGTCCCTTGGACTGCAAAGAGATCAAACCATTCAAACCTTAAGGAAATCAATCCTGAATATTCATTGGAAGGACTGTGCTGAAGCTGAAAATCCAATACTTTGGCCACCCGATGTGAAGAGTTCACTCATTAGAAAAGACCCTAATGTTGGGAAAGATTGAGGGCAGGAGGAGAAGGGTACAACAGAGGATGAGATGGTTGGATGGCATCACCAACTCAGTGGACATGAATTTTAGCAAACTCTGGGAGATGGTGAAGGACAGGGAAGCCTTGTGTGCTGTAGTCCATGGTGTTGCAAAGAATCAGACGTGATGGAGGGACTGAACAATAACAACAACAATAAGATAATAAACATCACTTCTCTGTTACTCCAGAGAAAGTAAGTTCCACAATCCTATATAGGCAAACGACACACTGCAGATATGTCAGGGTTGTTTGTGTATGTGTGTGTGTACTGCACGTGGGAACCACAATATCTGTGGGGTTACTGAACTGAAACACAGGAGTTGATGTATCCTTTGCCCAGAGTTATCTAGCCTTTTCATCCTGTGTCCTGGGAAATTTACATATTCTAAGCATGAAATCTTGGCCATGTGCTGATTAAGGCATATGTTTCTATGGTTGAGTTAAGGTACACTGAAAAGCTCTGAGATTCTGAATGTGCAGTTATTGAGAATAGCTGGTCCCAATCAAGCTAATGAGAGTGACTCTCAACAGACAGTGTCTGGAAACAAGGTTATTTTAGTCAACATAAGTAGCAGTAAGTAAACCATGATATAACAAGTCCCTTCATAGATCTTATTTAGAGAGGGAGGAATACCAATAAAATATATCAATAAAATAAAAGCAAGCCATATTGGAATACATTTAAATGTTTCAAAATATACTAATTGAGAATCATACTGGAGTGGGCTGCCATTTCCTTCTCCAGGGGGTCTTCCCAACCCAGGGATCGAACCCAGGTCTCCTGCATGCAGCCAGATGCTTTTACCATCTGAGCCACCAGGGAAGCCCAGGCAATATTCTAATTTATTTAATAGCTCCACTGTCATGATCAGGCTAGAGAGCACATTATGTTAAGCACTACAATATACACACATTGCAACTATTTTCAGTAGTAGGAGTAAACTGTCATTAGCAGCAAAACTGCATTGCAACATTCACAGGTAGCATTAAAGTCAAGGTTGCTTACAAAAGGACCATAGGCTTGCCTTACACTGCAGTGCCTGGTGGAAGTGCCAAAGTCCTGCTGCCCCACTCACGTCCAAATTACTATCTGTTGTCAGCAGTCTGACAGAACCACCTTCTCTCCCATCACATCTGGAGCACAACTGATGTTATTTGGAAAAGATACCAATGGTAATGCAGGATGAGATGGTCCTCAAACCACAATGTACTACTTCAGCTGGACGTTGAAAGCCCTGATCTTCACTCAATCTCAGATACACTCAAAGATACTTGTGGATTATTAGAGATCATCATGTGCCATCTATTCGGCTTAATGCCAAGGTTTATCTGCTTTATTTCAACATTTTAATAGAATGAGCTCTTTCAGAGAGATAAGAGTATAAAAGAAGTGAAGTCGCTCAGTTGTGTCCGACTCTTTGCGACCCCATGGACTGTAGCCCACCAGGCTCCTCCATCCATGGAATTTTCTAGGCAAAAGTACTGGAGTGGGTTGCCATTTCCTTCTCCAGGGGATCTTCCCAACTCAGGGATCAAACTTGGGTCTCCCACACTGTGGGCAGATGCTTTACCGTCTGAGCCACCAGGGAATTCCATTAAGAATATAAGGAAAGAAAATTATACCATCAGCCTATTGGGCTGGTTCCTTTAGACAGAGAACATAAGACCAAAGATCTTTTAAAAGCTAAAATACATTTAATAGATACGGAATTATTATTCCCATTTTAAAAATTAGGAGGTTGAAGGCCTTTGTTAGCCTTTTCTTGGAGGGTTTAACAGAAAACTCAGAATTTCCACACATGATCATAATTGATTTCCTGACACAGAATTAACATAACTGATTTGACAGTCAGTTCTCAACTGTAAATTATGTAAGATAATTGACAGTCAAGCTTATTTAACATAAAGCAAACTATAACACCATTTTCTTTTAAAAATAATAATTTAATTTTAACTAGATTTTGCTTCATTTTTGTCCCAAAAGGAAAATCAATTTTTATAAAAACTAGATTTCTTTACAACATAGTGTTTTTCTCCAAAAGAGTCAGGAATCAATAAAAATAGATAGTGCCAATTATAGGGGTAGGGAGGGTAGAGGGGTAGAGAAAAGGTTAAGAACAGAAATAGAAAACAAACATATGGTTACCAAAGGGTAAGGTGGAGAGGAGGGATAAATTGGGATTTGGGGATTAATAGATATATATTACTATATGTAAATTTGATAAACAACAAGAACCTACTGTATAGCACAGGGAACTTCACTCAAGTATTCTTTAATTACCTAAATGGGAAAAGAATTTGAAAAAGAATAGATACATGTATATGTATAACTGAATCACTTTGCTGTAAACCTGAAACTATCACAACATGTAAATCAACTATACTCCAATATAAAATACAAATGAAAAAAGAGGAACAAAAATAGAATTAGAGACAGAGACGGAAGTAACTTTCACATGGCACCTTTGTATAGACCATGGGAGAGGCAAGGAGGCACAGAGTTCAGGTTGGTTCAACTGTAAGACCAAAACAAGAACTTATGAAGCAGAATCTCTTACCCTGAAAAATTCCTTGGTGGAGCCAGAGTCTAATGTTCCATAAGCAATTTCTGTTTGCTTAGAAAGATCCTCGGCACTTTCGATGGGAGACACCATCCTCTCTACAGTCAGGAAGGCAGCTAGGTTAGCCGTGTAGGAGGAGATTATGATCAGGGTAAAGAACCACCACACTCCTCCAACAATGCGCCCAGACAGGGATCTGATAACAAGTACGAAATGGATTTGTAAAGTGAAATGAATGACCTCATAAGGAAACAAGTTAGCAGTATTATGCAAATATTGATTTATAGGGAAATATTTGATTTCATATTTTTCAATATATCAGCTAGTTCATGAAACTTAAAATTATTAAACTTTCTGGGCAAGGATTACAGATTCACTAGATCTGATGAGCTATCCAGAGGCAAAACTTTAGATTCCTGAAATTCTTTCACAGTTATTATGGCTACATGTAACAGGCAATTTCAAGAAATGTGTGAATAATCTATCCAATGCTTATAATATTTTATCCACTCATGATATAATTAAACAAAGAAGAGAATCTAAGATTAACAGCAAAACTCTGAAAAATGCTGACAAACAAAATCAAATATCAAAAATAAAAGTATGCACCATAGATATGGCTTTAAACACCAAAGAAACCCTCCATTTAATCCTTCCAATGAAGTTTCAAAACCCTCAAAAAAGGTCCAAAATTTCATTAGGATTTTGTATGTGCATAAACATAGATTTTAGAAATAGTACAGGATAGAAATGGAAAAAAATGATACTACAGAGTATGACACAAAATATAATTCTTAACAAATAAAAATCTGATGCTTCAGGCATGAACTGTTTTATCCCTGTTCCTTTGTGCCTCCTGCTTAAGGAAAAAAGAAAACTGAAAGAAAACAAATCAGACATTTAAAAGTTTGCCAAAATATAAATTTCTAGTTTGAAAAATAATAAAAATAGAAATATTATGTGACCATAAATTCTTACATAAAATACTTTTCAAAAGCTTGATTTACTTTAAACCCTAGATAGATAAGTATAGATGTAGGTATAGAAATAGATAAGTATAAATATGTAGATACAGAAGTAGATATATAGGGTTTTATTTGGTAAGATTTTGTGGGGTTCCACATATAAAGGTATTTGAGTAATATTTAAAAAAAACAATATATTTTCTCTTTTGATAATAACTCTATTATGTCTAACAATAAATCCTTCTATAGTGAAGAGGTAACACTTTTAAAACTTTAAATTATGAAAATGTACCAATTTAAGACCTAAACTAAATTTCTTCACAGTTAATAATAAGAAATACACCTTTTGACGAAACACAGATACTATATCAATTATCAGGTAACATTTGTATAATAAACTACTCGAGAAGTGAAGAAAAGCAGTGAAGCTACAAGTAAAGATTTTTTAAATAAAAGCATTTGCTGCTAAAATAAAAGAGAAAAAGAAACTGCACAATCAATGAAAAATAAAAACAATATGATTAAGAGCCTTTACCAGTATCTAAGAGATGCAAAAAATTAAACAAATATGATAGAATGGAAAAAGTTAATTCTCACATGTTCTCATGTACCTTGTATTTAAGAGGGCAGATTCAGTCTAAGCCCTTAAAATGGATCTCATTGCCTTGGACAGTATACATTGTAGGTTTATTTGCAATATATTTTAGAATCATTTTTATAAATCATTGTGTTTCAGTTGTAAGATAAACACAAGTTAAAGACATAATGCTGCTCCCTAATCTAGTATTTATGTCATATTTAATTAAATATGCTCATTTTTTGAAGTATGCAAGATAACCCCCAAAATGTATATAACTTGTGCATCATTCAAAACAGAAAATTATTGAGCAATTAATTATTTACTTGTAAGTGTTTTCCAAGGATGAACTAAAGCTTCTGAATGAGTTCCTGAGAAATTTTAAGTAGAGGAGCAAATTAAACGTTATGTTTTATGGTGACAGATAAAAATGATTTCTCTCATTAAAAACAAAACTTTCATCTCTCAGTGTCTTCACTAAAGCAGCAAATATATATACATATTCTATCATTTTTCTCATGTGTATTAAATAACAATGAAATCTTTTAATCATTTGAATCACTTAAGGATATTGGGGGATAAAACAGAAGTAAGCCAAAGAATAAGAGTTAACTTTGCAACTTTTTGCTCTCATAATTCTGTGGTCATAGTCTTCACAAAACTACAGTTACACTCTAAACCTAATTTCAGGCAATGACCAATTCACTTCATGTAATCATTCTAGATTAAAATTTCAATGTATTCTATTCATATAAATAAAATAGTTCTTTACCATATTTTATTGAGAAAAAGATGATAAATATCTTTAAAAGTATTTAAAGAGCATATGTAAAGTGATCTGTGCATTTCATGCATTACTATTAATATTATTTTAGATACTAAGCTGCTCTATCCTTTCCTAGAATTATCATCATTGTATTCTAAAATATGATAGCTTGGTTCCTTTAAAAAAAATCCTTACATTTTCCAATATTAGGCAGCATGTTCAATTATCAAATGCACATATAGCCATAAATTGAAAGGTTCATATGCTGAAAAAATTTTAATAAAGTGAATTCTCCTTACATATATATGTATATGTCTATACATATATATCCCATGGCAAATAAAAGATAACAAGGAGACATGTTATCTAAAATTGATATATCTTACCAGGAAATAAAAATTATTACATGTGAAAATGTAGTGAGTCATGATTCATGACTGAAACCATAAGCAAATAAAAATGGTTATATTTTAGGAAGCAGGCTTGGTTAAAATTTGAATGTCAATATGTCACGGTGGACCCTGGAAAAACACAGGGTTAAATGTGTTAAATGTGGCTTGTACTCCAGCCCCTATGTGTAAATGTGTTTTTGCTCCTCGACAAGCACTGGACACCCACAAGAGTGACCTTCAGAGACCTGATAGATAAGGAGCAAGGCAAACAAACCTGGGAGCTCATCAATCAGAACCTAGGTCAGCATGTCCTACGTCATAATGAAACTTCATACGTTTCTCCTGCTTATTCACAAGGCAGAGGAAAGTTTGTGGAACTCTAGGATAATTGCCTTATATCTCAGGGCTATGGTAACATCAAACTTCAGTAACCTTCTTTCCAAAGACGAATCATTTCTTTATTGCTTATGAGCCAGAATGTTCTCTGAGATTCCAATCTGGTTAGTATTTTTCTTTTTCATCATTAGACACTTCTCTTTATGTCTTTAATGTAAATCAGATAAACTAAATATAGAGACAGAACTATGAATCTTGTTTTATCACAGATCATCATAATCATAAATATATGATATATGATAATTATTATCATACATTATGTGTGAAAATTATGTCTCTCTCTATATGCAGTGCAAATACCCTTGGTTTGGTTGTAATATAGTGCAGTTCCATAGAGAGGCCACAGAAAGCTTGATGGAATTAAGAGTTTCAGATCCACAAAGTTCATAAAGACATTCCATACTATTGGAAAAGTAAGTTATTGATACTTTCTGCAAACATGATATATTTCCTTTACCTCCCTGGGGGAGTAAACAAAAAGACTGTAAAAGATACAAAATGTTTTTTGAGTTTCACATATAGTTTTTTGAAATTAATTATTCTCAGCCCCCAAATGCTCAAAAACTAGCAGTAATGAAATAGCATTTAAACAGCCACTGCCTCTACTAGTTATTAAGATATCCCATAGAATCAAAGGAGGGTAATTGAACCCAAATTAAAATGCCCCAGTAGATCAATAATCATTTAGGCTTTAAATGTGAAACTAATCACATCAGGAAAAGTACCTCTAAAGAACCAGACATGGCTATTATTCTGACTTATGTATGCAACATGCACAAAGGCAATGTGTGTTTTGTGATATATTTATTCTATTTAGGCATTATAGGGCAGGAATTAAAATATCATGTAACTGGAGGTGTATGAATTTATTCCATCCTGTGTGCATTACTATTTAATATGGCACAAATATTTGTAATGAATAAGTAGTCATCATCCCAACTATTTATTTTTAGATACTTGGAAAATATTTTATCATACATTCTTTTCAACTCAGCAACCTAACCTTTAAAAAACAAATTCTGTAAATATTTCTCCCATATCATTTCCATGAGCTAATAACAACAACAACAACAAAAAGATGGGATGTGTGAAATGAAGTTTTGTCGCTTTTTAGTTAGTAAGTAATGTTGCCCATTTTCCCAAATACAGGTCTGTGGATCAACACACAGATGACTGTAAAATGAGAATATGCAGCAAAAACACGGTACCCCTCCAAGAAGGCATGTAATCATAGGAACCTTATGCATTTTATAGCCTCTCCATGGTGTGTACAATTTCACCAGGGAAATACAGGACCAACATTCAAAGAACGTTGCTCAAATATTTCACAGGCTTACGCCGATGCCTAAAAGTCTGTCCTTAAGAGTCTTACACTGCTTGGACAGACAGCCGGCAGCTGCTAACGTCTTTACAGTGAATTCATAAACACCATGAATGTCCACTCGAGACCTAAAATGCACAAAGTTGAAGCAGGCGAGTAACCAACCTTGGCGAAATATCGCATCCTTGCTGCATAAAGGCACCCAAGGAAAACCAGAGACTATTAAAAATCCCAAATTCATTAGTTGATTCACTACTTTGTGTTTCTCTTCCATCTTCAAATTCCTCAGTGTGCCACTCGTAGGGGCTAAATCTGCTGACCAGGAATAAAACTACACTGACCCCAATGTAGGCAAAAACAATGCACATCCAGATCTCATAGGCTAAAGGATCAAGAAATGAAAACACTCCTGGTTTGGACTTCTGAGGCTTCTTGATCATGATAGAGATCCCGAGGCTCATAAAGGGCTTTGAGAAATCGATCACCTCCTCTCTCACAAGGGTGATGGTTAACGGAGCGATTGCAATATCAGCTTTCTGCAAGGGAAACAAAGGACAATAATAGAACCAGGACTCCCAGTCAGGAAGGAATCATAGTTATGCTATTGGATCAATGGGTAGGACAGGAAATCAGGATATGGGAATGAATATTTCCCTGGTGGAGTCCCAGGAAATAATAAACAGAAGAAAAGCAGTTTGTTCCCCAAATATGCCTCCTTTTCAATAAATACAGAGAACACCCATTTGGCTTGATTATGAGAACTACATCTGTATCCATGCCTTTGCGATCTTTGAAAAATGCATATGGCCCATAGGCTTCAAGACAGATGAAGCCTGTCTCCATTTGCATGTCTGCTTCTGACTTCATCCTTCATCTTCAAATGTTTACAAGGAAACAAGACAGTATTCCTAGAGTAATGTGGGAAACCAACAACCTCAGATGTTGGTACTCTGCATGGAAGTTCAGCATTCCCTCAACAAGAGTTCAAATGGAATGATTTTATCTGTAAGAAGAGTGGTACTTACCCCATATACAAGTTCTCCAACCATCCCATTCCAAATTTTCGTGTCTGCATCCCTGGCCCCATACTTGCCATCCCCAACAATGGTCAACTTGTATTTGAACCCACAGTGTTTGGCGATTTCTGCAGCCAAGTCAACACAATAGCCCTCATATCGCTCATTGCCTTCAAGCATCTCATGATTTTTCTTCATCATAACATAGGGGGATTCCTATACAGAAAGAAAGCACTTTAGGTGATCAAGACAGCTATATTAATTATCTGCTCTCATTGATTCAAATCTTCTGGTTTAATTATTTTTAATTATTACCTGTTAGAGACATTGTAGAATACAGATAGTGGAAAATATGAAGAAAATTAATAATAACATTTCTGAACAAAGATTCTCATATATCTTTCATTATATTTCATTAATATGGCTTGTACCTGGCCATACCAAGTAAACAAGAGACTCAAAAGTTAGTATATCCCCATGTCATGTTTGTAATTCTTAGGGCTTGCTGAAAAATAATGTGGCTCAACATCTGTTTCAGTTAACTCTGGATTCACCACTGTCTTGTTCTAAATTAGGGCTACCTTGATTCCAAAGAACCATCATTCACCCAAAACCCTGTATCACTACTAGTTCAAGGATAAGGTTCATGTTCTAATCAGGTCCATGGGCAGTGATGTGCAGACTGAAAGAGTTGTTGCTATGGTGATTACAGATGCTATCCTCTCAGACTTAAGATCAAATTTCCTTTATGAGATAATATCCTAGAATTATGCTACACAGATAGCTAGAGAGTAGCATTCCTCTTTAAACATCAGAAAGAAGAAGCATGAAAAAATGTCGTAACATCAGCCTAATTTCTCCACTGGAAAGTGGCACTAAGCATATGTGGGACCCAGTGAGATAGTTCTCAATAGCATGATTAAGACAAAAATCCTCAAATACCTAGCTTACATTTATTAAGACTTTCAAAGTGCCAACTAATGTTCTTATTCAAATCCCTTACTAGCCTAACTATATTTTCTTCTCAATATTGTTACCATAATGAATCCCACCAATTCACTGCATCACAGATTAGTAAAACAAAATAAGGCTATTTTGTTGCAAAATCCTACACTATTAGTGAACCCCATTTCATTTCCTCCATTTTATTATATCAACAGCTTGTCATGATGACCTACGTCTCCCAATCATCTATCCAGAGCCTCAATGTTCAAGATCCAGTTCAATACTGTCACTCCATCCAACATACATTTACTTAGCACTAGCTACGTGCCAATTACTATGTGGAGACTTGGGGTTAAAAACAAAGGAGATCACCCTTGTCTTTCAGAAGTTCCCCTTTCCATAGGAAGAGAGAGAAGCTGACATTAAACCATGTATTAATAACAAATGTAAGGACAGAACTGATACCATTATAGAGCCATGTAACAAATGTAAGGACAGAATGGACCCAGAATAGTGTGGAAGTGGAAAAACGAAACATTGATGGAATACAAGGAAGGCTCTTCCAGACTTTCCCCATTTTTCACACATGTAAGCACCACATTGCATGCATGCTCAATCGCTCAGTCACGTCTGACTCTTTGTGACCCCATGCACTGTAGCCCGTCAAGCTCCTCTGTTCATGGGATTATATCCTGGCAAGGATACTGGAGTGGGTTGCCATTTCCTCCTCCAGGACATCTTTCCTATCCAGGGATTAAACCCACATCTCCTGAAACTCCTGGCAAGCAGATTCTTTTCTACTGAGCTGCCTGGGAAGCCCCAAACACCAGGTTATGAATTATCTATAAAGCTAAAGTTCATTCTTGAAGTGGAGAGGAAATATTTTGAATGCTTTAGCTCGTTGGTGATCCCTTTAAACAGAAAAACATGCAATGAATGACTGAAACATTCAAAAATATCACCATATCAGTTATTGTCCTAAAGTATAAGCAGAAATACTAGTTGGCAGATGTTTTTCTTAAGAAAAAATAATGTCAAACAGGCATATGTAGCTAATTACCAAAATAGTAGTCACAACAACAGTCTTATTCTCAAGCCCAGAGGTATCATTTCCAGAAGGGAGTTCAGTGAGGGTAACAACCATTTTGTCAACTTCGCTCCAGTATCCGATCTGAAAAAGGACACAGAAAGAGTGCACTTGGATACACGGCCTTTCTATTACCAAAGCACTGAGTTATTTTCAAACCCATGTCTGAATCTGAAATTACACCTATCCTAACTAGACTTGTCCTAAACACACAGCTTTGGAAATCCTAGCCATGGCAATCAGAGAAGAAAAAAGACATATATCTTTTAGGTATGTGAAATCAAGAAAGGCACTGCAAAAAAACAGATTGTCTCTTCATGTTCACTTTTCATATTCCCCAAAGGTAATTTTCATGGGAGTGATCATATAGAAACATAAAATTCAAACAATGGCATTTTAGCCATAACAGAAGAAAAAAAATGTTGACTTGAAAGTTACATGCACATTTCACCGGCTATGTCTGGTCTCCAGAACCATAATCTTTCAGCTATAGTTCTTTTTCTTCTCATTAAACTCTTTCTACCTCTGTCTAAAAAAAAAAACAAAAAAAAACTGTATAATTGTTTTATTCATAGTTATTTTAAAATTGTTTCAGTATTACTTACCAGAAATATATTTTATTTAGAAAAAAGATTTTATTTTATTTATTTTTATTTTATTTATTTTTTTTATTCTTCCAATTTTGTTTTATTTTTAAACTTTACATAATTGTATTAGTTTTGCCAAATATCAAAATGAATCCGCCACAGGTATACATGTGTTCCCCATCCCGAACCCTCCTCCCTCCTCCCTCCCCATACCATCCCCCTGGGCCGTCCCAGTGCACCAGCCCCAAGCATCCAGCATCATGCATCGAACCTGGACTGGCATCTCGTTTCATACATGATATTTTACATGTTTCATTGCCATTCTCCCAAATCTTCCCACCCTCTCCCTCTCCCACAGAGTCCATAAGACTGTTCTATACATCAGTGTCTCTTTTGCTGTCTCGTACACAGGGTTATTGTTACCATCTTGCTAAATTCCATATATGTGCGTTAGTATACTGTATTTATGTTTTTCCTTCTGGCTTACTTCACTCTGTATAATAGGCTCCAGTTTCATCCACCTCATTAGAACTGATTCAAATGTATTCTTTTTAATGGCTGAGTAATACTCCATTGTGTATATGTACCACAGCTTTCTTATCCATTCATCTGCTGATGGACATCTAGGTTGCTTCCATGTCTTGGCTATTATAAACAGTGCTGCGATGAACATTGGGGTACACGTGTCTCTTTCCCTTCTGGTTTCCTCAGTGTGTATGCCCAGCAGTGGGGTTGCTGGATCATAAGGCAGTTCTATTTCCAGTTTTTTAAGGAATCTCCACACTGTTCTCCATAGATTTTAAAATATACGTTTCTGGAGTTGTGGAGTCCATCTATGTGAATACATGTCTCCAGGACTCTGGAAGATGAGGTGGTGGGTCCACTAACCCACCTCCTCACACAGACAGAAAGCCCTCAATTCACTAATGATTTACCTTCCGGGGCCCATTCGTTTTAAGCTCCATGATGTTAATTGTATAATTTATTCTTTTTCCGTTCTGGTCAAATTTGATATTTCCTGAAAGACCTTCAACCTGCACCTAATGAGGAAATGGGAAAGGATACAGTTATAAATTCACTTCAACCAGACACAAACTGGTCGACCAGAGGACTCTCCCAGTATGCAAGTCAAGAAAATGACACTCATGCGTTTTCTTTTTTTTCTTCAACCTACCTTTGTGTAGATAGGAAATAATATTCCCTCTACATAAGACAGAAGGTATAAGATAAGAATGACTAATTCAGCAGGAAAAAAAAATAGTGGCCACCCTTAAGTTGCATCGCAATCATTTTGAGTGACTGACCTGTTTGAGGGCCCTTTCTATTTCTACACCTTGTCCCCAGGGCACCGCTGGGTTTGCCAGACAGTCTCCTGCATTTCCCCTTCTGGAGATTTCAATTCTCTGCTTCCGTAAGTTTCGAAAAGCTTCGGTCATCACTTGAACAGCGTCATATGTCAGAGCAGAAGTATACTGAAAAGTATCACACATTTCATAAGAATGGGAGAAAATTCAATGACTTCCTGTGCACTGGCTAACAGAATTCCAGTTGCCCACCATACATGCCACATCAGAGTCCAAGAATTTAGACACAATTTCTACTTATAGAACCCTCAGAATCTAAGAGGAGTAGTATAGAATATTGGAACTATGGATTGTCCCCTTGATTCTAAACATTTCAGTTATATTAGCATCTCATCTATTTCAGGTTGATGTTTTCTGGTTGTGTTGAGTTTTCATTTTTCCAACTAGTTTCTCATTGCAGTATCACTTTATGGTCTGATTTGGTGATACATGGAATTATGAACTTAACAAAACAATATTTCTCCACTGTCTGAAGAAAGATTCAACTGGAAATATGGGAAGAATACTGATTAATTTCAGGATCTTTGCTCTCTAATTCCATCCTAGTGATGCTCAAATAGTCCACAGTGTTCTATCTTTGGAGTGTTTGTTTTTAAACTTCCCTAGGTGATCACGATAATCAATGAGAAGAACCACCACACTTCATGATTTCTATGTCCCCTCATGCTTCAATAATCTATGATAATATTGGTTTCAAGCTTATGATATTCAGATCTCAGTGGGGCAGCAGGATTATTTAAGGAGCTGAGGGTCAAACAGAAAATAACTACTACATGAAGTAACTACTACAGAAAATAACTAAGCATCATCATGGGCTGGCTAAGTATTCCAACCCAGGGATCAAACTCGGGTCTCCTGCATTGCAAGCAGATTCTTTACCATCTGAGCCACCAGGGAAGCCCAAGAATACTGGAATTGGTAGCCCATCCCTTCTCCAAGGGATCTTCCTGACCCAGGAATTGAACCAGGGTCTCCTGCATTGCAGGAAGATTCTTTACCAGCTGAGCTACCAGGGAAGCCCCCTGTGTATATACTACCATGAATCAAGGTATGATGCTGCTGTCAGTAATGATAAATCAAATTTTAACATAAAAGCTTTAGTGACTGCCGAGAAAATTTCTTTATTCAGTATTAATCTTTAGGTAACAAGTACAATGAAGCTGGGGGGAAAACCACAGTATCACACTGATCCCACCTCTCTCATCCTCTTGAGGACATTTTTTTTTCTGCAGATATACTGTCAACACCTCACACCAGCCTTTTTTCTCTATTGGATCATCTCTAATAGCAAATCCACTGCTCCAATATCTCCTACTACCAATAAGGAGGAAAGAAATACATAGGTAGGTAGATTAAATAGATAGGTGGGTGATGATCATAATAATGATGATGATGATGAAAGGTAATAGATAACTGCTTATTAGGTTCCTATACCCCTTCAATTTCCATCATCTTTTTCTGTTTCTTTCACAGGAACATTTATTAAGACAAATTTTCTAAGTTTTCACACCAACCCTCCTTGCTCTCTCTATGTGATGTCATTCATTCTATGGCTTTAAATTACATCCAGGTGCTCAAACGTGACTTCCTCAGCAGTGCCCTTCATGCCCAGTCCACCCTCGATCACTTTCTTTCATGTGACCTTGTTTATTGCCTTCATATTCACTGCCAGTATCTGAGTATCTTCTTCATGTATTCTTTGTCTAATTGATCTCTTCTCCCCACTAGAACAGTTACTCTTAGGAAGCAGAAAACTTATTTGTGACCACTTAATTCTCAGAGCTCAGGGCACATTGGGCACACTTAAGAGACTTACTTAGAAGGAAGGGAAGCAGGGAAGAAGGAAGGAAAAAGGGAAGGAGGGAAGAAAAAAGAGAGAGGGAGGAAGCAAAGAAGGCAAGTCAGAAATCTTCATACAGATTCTATCTTTACAGGATTCACATTCCCTTCCAGTGCAGTGAAAATATATATTAACAGAAAATTGCAATATACCATTCAGTTCAGTTCAGTTGATCAATTGTGTCCAACTCTTTGTGACCCTATGGATTGTAGCACACCAGGCTTCCCTGTCCATCATCATCTCCAAGAGCTTGCTCAAACTCATGTCCATTGAGTTGGTGATGCCATCCAACCATCTCATCCTCTGTCATCACCTTCTCCTCCTGCCTTCAATCTATCCTAGCATCAGGGTCTTTTCCAAGGAGTCAGTTCTTCTCATCAGGTGGCCAAAGTATTGGAGTTTCAGCTTCAACATCAGTCTTTTCAATGAATATTCAAGACTGATTTCCTTTAGGAAGGACTGATTGGATCTCCTTGCAGTCCAAGAGACTCTCAAGAGTCTTCTCCAACACCACAATTCAAAAGCATCAATTCTTTGGCACTTAGCTTTCTTTATAATCCAACTCTCACATCCATACATGACTACTGGAAAAACCATAGCTTTGACTAGATGGACCTTTGTCGGCAAAGTAATGTCCCTGCTTTTTAATATGCTGTTTAGGCTGGTCATAGCTTTTCTTCCAAGGAGAAACTGTCTTTTAATTTAATGGCTGCAATCACCATCTGCAGTGATTTTGGAGCCCCCCAAAATAAAGTCTCTCACTGTTTCCATTGTTTCTCCATCTATTTGGCATGAAGTGATGGGACCAGATGCCATGATCTTCCTTTTTGAATGCTGAGTTTTAAGCCAGCTTTTCACTCTCCTCTTGCACTTTCATCAAGAGGCTCTTTAGTTCTTCACTTTCTGCCATAAGGGTGGTGTCATCTGTGTATCTGAGGTTATTGATATTTCTCCCGGCAATCTTGATTCCAGCTTGTGCTTCATGCAGCCTGGCATTTTGCATGATATAGGCTTCATATAAGTTAAATAAACAGGGTGACAATATATAAACTTGACGTACTCCTTTCCCAATTTGGAAGCAGTCTATTGTTCCATGTCCAGTTCTAACTGTCGCTTCTTGATCTGCATACAGATTTCTCAGGAGGCAGGTCAGGTGGTCTGGTATTCCCATCTCTTGAAGAATTTTCCGCAGTTTATTGTGATCCATACAAAGGCTTTGGCGTAATCAATTAAGCAGATGTAGAGGTTTTCTGGTATTCTCTTGCTTTTTTTGATGATCCAGTGGATATTGGCAATTTGATCTCTGGTTCTTCAGCTTTCTCTAAATCCAGCTGGAGTGTCTGGAAGTTCACAGTTCAAGTACTGTTGAAGTCGAGCTCGAAGAATTTTGAGCATTATTTTCCTAGCGTGTGAGCTGAGTGCAATTGTGCGGTAGTTTGAACTTTCTTGGGCTTCCCTAGTGGCTCAGACGGTAAAGCGTCTGTCTGCAATGCAGGAGACCCAGGTTCAATCCCTGGGTTGGGAAGATCCCCTGGAGAAGGAAATGGCAGCCCACTCCAGTATTCTTTCCTGGAAAATCCCATGGACCCCAGAGCCTGGTAGGTTACTGTCCATGGGGTCGCAAAGAGTTGGACACGACTACACTTTTTTTTTTTTTTAAACTTTACAATATTGTATTAGTTTTGCCAAATATTGAAATGAATTCGCCACAGGTATACCGCGTTCCCCATCCTGAACCCTCCTCCCTCCTCCCTCCCCTACCCTCCCTCTGGGTCGTCCCAGTTCTTAGCATTGCCTTTCTTTGAGATTGGAATGAAAAATAACCTTTTTGAATCCTGTGGCCACTACTGAGTTTTCCAAATTTGCTGGCATATTGAATGCAGCACTTTTACAGCATCATATTTTAAGATTTGAAATAGGTCAACTGTAATTCCATCACATTCATTAGCTTTGTTCATAGTGATGCTTTCTCAGACTCACTTGACTTTGCATTCCAGGATGTCTAGGTGAGTGATCACACAATCATGGTATTTGGGTCATGAAAATCTTTTTTATATAGTTCTTCTGTGTATTTCTGCTACCTCTTCTTAATGTCTTCTGCTTCTGTTAGGTCCATACCATTTCTGTCCTTTATTGTGCCCATCTTTGCATGAAATATTTGCTTGGTATCTCTAATTTTTCTGAAGTGATTCTAGTCTTTCCCATTCTAGTGTTTTCCTCTATTTCTTTGCATTGATCACTGAGGAAGGCTTTCTTATCTCTCTTTGCTATTCTCTGGAATGCTGCATGCAAATGGATATACCTTTCCTTTTTTCCTTTGCCTTTGGCTTCTCTTCTTTTCTCAGCTATTTGTAATGCCTCCTCAGACAACCATTTTGCCTTTTTTGCACTTCTTTTTCCTGGGGATGGTCTTGATCACTGCTTCCTGTACAATGTCATGAACCTCCATCTATAGTTCTTCAGGCACTCTATCAGATCTAATCCCTTGAATCTATTTGTCATTTCCATTGTATAATCACAAGATTTGATTTAGGTCATACCTGAACGGTCTAGTGGTTTTCCCTACTGTCTTCAATTTAAGTCAATTTGGCAATAAGGAGTTCATTAACTGAGCCACAGTCAGATCCTGGTCTTGTTTTTGCTGACTGTACAGAGCTTCTCCATCTTTGGCTGCTAAGTCACTTCAGTTGTGTCTGACTCTGTGAGACCCCAGAGACAGTAGCCCACCAGGCTCCCCCGTCCCTGGGATTCTCCAGGCAAGAACACTGGAGTGGGTTGCCATTTCCTTCTCCAATGCATGAAAGTGAAAAGTGAAAGTGAAGTCGCTCAGTTGTGTCCGACTCTTAGCAACCCCATAGACTGCAGCCTACCAGGCTCCTCCGTCCATGGGATTTTCCAAGCAAGAGCACTGGAGTGGGTTGCCATTGTCTTTGGCTACAAAGAATATAATCAATTATTTCAGTATTGACCATCTGGTGATATCCATGTGTAGAATCTAATATACCATTTAGTGTTATAAATTGATCCAATGGTTGATAGATATTTTTCTTGCTTATTTTTTAATATGAGAGATGTTACAATAAGGCAAATGAGAAAGTAACTTATGTAGTACAAATTACCACCTCCCTGAATCTAGAAATTGTTTAATACATCACATCTTTAGTGTTAAAAAAGGAGTGTGAAGTTATTATTATAATTTTTTCATGAAAAGTTTAGCTGAATTAGTTTCATTTTATCACATGAATGAATCAAATTTGATGGGAAAGTGATAGAGGGAAAGAAGAAAAAGAAAATGATTTTGAGACCACAGGACTCTGACTGATGCTGTTAGTTGTAAGATATACACATTTATTGCTAAATTTTCTTAAGCAATGCCACTGCAGGGATATACATGAGCCCTTCTTCACAAATCTACATTATCTCTTGGGTGGCTGCACTTTAGTTTCCTGGAAATACCCCTACTAGATGGATCTAAATCAAACCCATCTCTATTTTTCCCCCAAATCTGCAACCTCTTCCTTCAAATTGTACAAGAAGAAATTAGTAAAATACACTGTGTTATATATCCATGTGAAAATCACTCGTGTCCAACTCTTGGCTACCCCGTGGACCATACAGTCCATGGGATTCTCCAGGCCAGAATACTGGAGTGAGTAGCCTTTCCCTTTTCCAGGGATCTTCCCAACCCAGGGATACCAGGTCTCCCGCATTGCAGGCATATTCTTTACCAGCTGAGCCACCAGGGAAACCCAAGAATACTGGAGTGGGTAGCCTATCCTTCTCCAGGGGATCTTCCCAACCCAGAAGTCGAACCAGTGTCTCATGCACTGGAGGTGGATTCTTTACCAACTGAGCTATCTGGAAAGCCCATCCATGTAGGCCATCTATATTCCTGGATTGAAAATGTAATTTCTGGGAGCCTCTCCTAAGAAAACATTCTCAAATACAGAGAACTTAAATACAAAGATATTAATTTCAGCATCATTCATAATGTGCAAAAATTATAAGGAATCTAAGTTTATGAGAATAAAAGAATGTTTAAAAACTATGCTTTCTGTGGAAAGCATATGTGAACATATGTGTGGAAACATATATGTGGAAGCATTATGTGAACATTAGCTTCCCTGGTGACTCAGATGGCAAAGAATTCATCTGCAATTAAGGAGATCTGGGTTCAATCCCTGGGTTGGGAAGATCCCCTGGAGAAGTGAATAGCTATCCACTCCAATATTCTGACCTGGAGAATTCTGTGGACTGTATCGTCCATGGGGTCACAAAGAGGTGGACATGACTGAGCGACTTTCACTTTCACTATGCAAACAATAAAAAGTTATATTAATAACGATTATGTAGCAATACAAACTGGAGAAGGCGATGGCACCCCACTCCAGTACTCTTGCCTGGAAAATCCCACGGACGGAGGAGCCTGGTAGGCTGCAGTCCATGGGGTCGCTAGAGTCGGACACGACTGGGCGACTTCACTTTCACTTTTCACTTTCATGCATTGGAGAAGGAAATGGCAACCCACTCCATTGTTCTTGCCTGGAGAATCCCAGGGATGGGGGAGCCTGGTGGGCTGCCGTCTCTGGGGTCGCACAGAGTCGGACACGACTGAAGCGACTTAGCAGCAGCAGCAGCAGTAGCAGCAGCAGCAATACAAACAATACAAGCTAATTAAAATAAGTGAAAAACATTACAACTAAATATTTTTCAACAGAAAATTAGAATAAAAATAATTGCATCCCTTCAACAAAAAAGGGAAAAAAATAAACAAATGATTAGAATAAAATAAGAAGGAGGAAACATACATGATGATATTTTCTTGCCAAGTACTCTACAATATCCATGTAGCTTTTAAAAAATCTGTATTATATCAAAAGCATTGCTTTAAATCATATCTATTTAAGAAAAGACTTCTTGAAGAAATAGAAATATCATGACAGCTTTTATCTGCCTCACATCTCTCTATTCTCCTAGAGGAAAAAAATTGATTAGTTTGCTTTCTTATACAGCAATCTGTCTGTTGCTAGTTTAATTCTTATGATGAAGTTTAGGTCACTGAATTAGAAACAGAAGCCAGTATTATAGTTTGTATTCAGGAATTACGATCATAGTTAAAAGGCAAACTCTTCCTTGAGTCACCCTGCTCATACTACTGTGAGAAATCTATAAAGTTATCCGCTAAATGTTTCAGAGTCTATAAATGCTGGTGAACTACATTAAAAAATAAGATGAAGCTGAATCAACTAAAAGCATTTCAGTCCACGCAGCATGTTACCATTATGATTCAGGGCATGAGCTCACCAAGAAGAAAAATCCTTCCACCCTTTACCAAATGTTCAAATCTAATCAAGTCTCAAGCTTATTATCATTGTAAATTAATAGTCACAATCATAGACTCAATTCTGGGCTGAGAGAAAATCAACAGCCTCTGTATCCAGAGCTCCTTCTGGTTTATGTTCTGCATATGTGGCTCATTTATTTTCCTCAGCAAATATGTTCACATTTTTGATTGTATAGTTAAATATTTCAATTTTATTCTACCATTCACTAAACTAGATGTAAATTAATTTGAAGGGAACATGATGGCGATGTAACAATCTCCTTCCTTGAAAACAAATGCATCATCTCTGTCCTGATGTTTATATTCTGTGAAATTCCTCAGCTGACTTGGAAATTTATATTTCAGTAGGGTGCCATTATATGCTGTGGTGCTCTGCCACAATCACTCCCATCCACACTTGAAGAAGAAATCTGGGGAAACATAACATTTTTACAGTCCATTTTCCAAATGCACTTTTTATTTCATTTTAAGTGTATCTTTATTGAAAGTCATTTTTCAAAAGTAAAATGATCTATGCATTTTAAACATGTTTGTTTTGCCCAATAGTTATATTATTCAATAACACATTTCTCTAATCACTGATAACAGAAAATGTTAATCTTATAGTCAAAAAACAAAATGACATGAAAAGAAGTTCTGTATACATTTAAAATGTGACAAAATACAGAGGGTAACTAGACTGTAATATAAAATTTTATGGGTCATAATGACAGCACCTATTCTGAAACATATGTTATCTGCATGGTGCTTTACAAATAGGGAAAAAAATCAAAACATCATTCAAAAAGGAAGTACTAGGCTTTAGTATTATGAAACTGTCACAAAATTTCCTATGAATGGGTATTTCCATATCTTCCTTGACACTTGAAACTGAATTGAGTATAGTTTAGAAAGCATTTAATACAGCATCTTCTGATCTCTATCAGAGCTGCCTCAAGCTCTGATTATAGCATTTACTACTCTGTTGCCTTGAGCAAGTTAATTAAAGTGTCTGTGTGCAAAGTTTCTTATCAATGAGATAAGCAGAACAATGTCTCTTCTATGTCATAGTGGAGTTGGAAAGGTAAGTGAGGGAAAAAGGAAGAATTCATGTTGACTTAGTTCTCTCTGTGTCAAACATGAGCTGGTAGTTTTCTAGAAAGACCTTAAAAAAAAAAAAAAAAACCTCTACGCAACAAATACTTTTATTCCAATGGTGTAGGTGAAGATTACCAGTTATCAAGTTATATTTTACTCAGGGTCACAAAAATATATGGCAAAGGTGGAATTTGAATCCCGATCTCTTCATTTCAGGGATAATGAGGTGACAGGCTGTCCTGGTTTGCCTTGGCCTGTCCCAGTTTTGGATCTGAAAGTTTGGAGGCCAGGCACACTGTGACTGTTGGATTTTGAGTTTTAAAATACACTAAAAATCAAAGTTATTGACCTGCATGTTTGCCTTCTTTTTTCCTTTTATTACTACCTATCTTGTTACAAAATTAGCTTGTCTTTACACTGTTTTGAAAACCACCATCCTGATCTATAAGTCTCTGATCCAATAAGTTCAGAAAATAATTTTCATGTTGGCATATTAAAGGCCCTGAGAAATCCTGCAGTAAAAATTCCAATTACTTTGATTGGTCAGCATTGCCCAAACTAATAACCATTTAACATTTTTCTTTAACATCAATTACTTTCTATAAAAATAGCATTTGTATAACATACTTTGGGCTGTCAAAAGTTTTATAGTCCGATACATTTTATACAGCCATTTAAAAAATAGCATCATTTATTTAGGTAAAATTATTATAAACTAGGCAGACACTTTGGCTCAGAGGGTAAAGTGTCTGCCTGCAATGCAGGAGACCTGGGTTTGATCCCTAGGTCAGAAAGATCCCCTGGAGAAGGAAATGTCAACCCACTACAGTATTCTTGCCTGGAAAATCCCATGGACAGAGAAGCCTGGTAGACTGCAGTCCATGGGATCGCAAAGAGTTGGACACGACTGAGCAACTTCACTTTCACTTTCATTATAAACTAAATGATATCTCCCTAGAGAAACACATAATATAATTACTCTCAGTTTCTTTATCACAAAATTATTAACATTGTCAAAAATGATGAGCTCTAGGAACAATAATTAAGCTTATAAGAAAGTTTACAAAGTCTCTCTTTTCTTTAAGCTTCTTGGCAATGGCCTGAAATCAACTAAAGCCATAGGAAAGAAAAAGAAAGAAAGAAAAAGAAATACATTATAAACTTAAAATTATTCACTTCTCTTAATTTCGAATTCAACTGAAGTCTACCCTCTGGTAAAGAGCTGTCTGTGATAAGGTCATCTCTACTTTCCTCTAAAGCCTTTTAAATACATGCCCTTTGTAGCTTCACTGAATAAAATCACAGAATCTTCATTAAGACCCAATATCACTGGAACAACAGGAACTCTCACTCATTGTCAGTGGAAATGCAAAACAGTACCGCTACTTTGGGAGACAGATCATTTCTTACAAAACTAAACATACTTCTATGTAATCGAGCCAACACACTCCTTGGTGTTTACCCAAAGGAGTTGAGACATGAAGCCCACTCAAAAAACACCACACATGTTAATTAATAGCAGCTTTATTTATAATTGCCAAAACTTGGAAGCAACCAAGATAGTCTTCAATAAACATGTATAATATCATGTATGAAACGAGTCGCCAGTCCAGGTTCGATGCACGATACTGGATGCTTGGGGCTGGTGCACTGAGACCACCCAGAGGGATGGTATGGGGAGGGAGGAAGGAGGAGGGTTCAGGATGGGGAACACATGTATACCTGTGGCGGATTCATTTCAATATTTGGCAAAACCAATACAATATTGTAAAGTTTAAAAATAAAATAAAATTTAAAAAAAATTAAAAAAAAGTTAAGCAAACAAAACAAAACAAAAAAATAATGTGAGGTACATGAAGACAAAAGAATATTATCAGAGTTAAAAAGGAGTGAGCTCCGGAGCCACCAAAAGACACAGAGGAATTTTAAATGTAAATGACTAAGTGTAAGAATGATGCTAAAGCTGAAACTCCAGTACTTTGGCCACCTCATGCAAAGAGTTGACTCATTGGAAAAGACTCTGATGCTGGGAGGGATTGGGGGCAGGAGAAGGGGACGACAGAGGATGAGATGGCTGGATGGCATCACTGACTCGATGGATGTGAGTCTCAGTGAACTCCAGGGGTTGGTGATGGACAGGGAGGCCTGGCATGCTGCGATTCATGGGGTCGCAAAGAGTCGGAAACGACTGAGCGACTGATCTGATCTGATCTGAAGTGTAAGAAGCCAATCAAAAAAGGGTACACACTATGTAATTCCAACTGTATGACATTCTGGAAAAGGTGTAACTATGGAGATAGTAAAACGATCAGTCAGTGGTGGCCAGGTGTTGGTGGTGGGAGGAGGGATAAATAAATGAAATGCAAAGGGCTTTTAGAGCCACGGAAATGCTCTGTATGAAACAATAACAACGAAAGCATGCTATTATCTATTTATCCAAACCTGTAGAATGCACAAGACCAAGAGTGAGTGGGCTTTTCTTTAGTTTGATTATTTTTATATTGGATTTTAATTTTATTCACTTCCATATAACAGCATACATAAAACGTGGCACAGAGAAAAGCATTTATGAAACTTGCTCACTCCTTTGAGATTGGCACAGATTACATACTTTAGAAAAAAAGAAAAAGCCAACGATCGAAGAATTTTCATCTCTAAGGGTAGATTTTATTTGGAGATAGGCAAAAGTCATTTTGAGACTAAGTCTCGTGAAATGTGGTAGGGAAAAGCCTGAACAAAACAAACAAACCAAACTGAAAAAAAAGGTGAATGGTAACATAAACTATGGACCTTGGGTAATTACAAGCCATGTGTCAACCTGGCTTCTCAATTCCAACACATGCATCACTCTGGTGAGGGAAGTTGATATTGGAAGATGCTGTGAGGTATAGGAACAGGGTACATATAGGAAATCTCTGTACCTTCTGCTCAATTTTGCTGTGAACCTAAACCTGCTCTAAAAATAATGTGTTAATTGTTGTTTAATTGCTCAGTTGTGGTTGACTTTTTGCTACCCCATGGACTGAAGCACGCCAGGCTTCCCAGTCCTACCCTGTCTCCCAGAGTTTGCTCAAACTCATGTCACTGAGTCAATGTTGTCATACAATCATCTTATCCACTGTCATCCCCTTCTCCTACTGCCTTCAATCTTTCCCAGTATCAGGGTCTTTTCCAAGGAGTCAGCTCTTTGTATCAGGTGGCCAGAGTATTGGAGCTTCAGCTTCAGCATCAGTCCTTTAGTATTTAGGACTGATTTCCTTTAGGATTGACTGGTTTGATCTCTGTGCAGTCCAAGAGACTCTCAAGAGTCTTCTCCAACACCACAGTTCAAAAGCATCAATTCTTCAGCACTCAGGCTTCTTTATGGTCCAACTCTTACATCCATGCATGACTACTAGAAAAACTATAGCTTTGACTAGACAGACCTTTGTCGGTATAATGACTAATGTTTTTGCTTTTTTTTAAAAAAAAATGTTTAATTTAAATTTATTTATTTTAATTAGAGGCTAATTACTTTACAATATTGTATTGGTTTTGCCATACATCAACATGAATCCGCCACAGCAGATGAATGGATAAGAAAGATGTGGTACATATACACAATGGAGTATTACTCAGCCATTAAAAAGAATACATTTGAATCAGTTCTAATGAGGTGGATGTTTTTGCTTTTTAACATTTTGTCTAGGTTTGTCACAGCTTTTCTTCCAAGGAGCAAGCGTCTTTTAATTTCATGGCTTCAGTCACATCTGCGGTGATTTTGCCCAAGAAAAAAAGTCTTTCACTGTTTCCATTGTTTCCTCATCTATTTGCCATGAAATGATGGGACCGGATTACATGACCTTAGTTCTTTGTTGAGTTTTAAGCCAGCTTTTTTTTCAGTCTCCTCTTTCACTATCATCAAGAGGCTCTTTAGTTCTTAGTTGCTTTCTGCCATAAGAGTGGTGTCATCTGCATATCTGGGGTTATTGCTGTTTCTCCCAGCAATCTTGATTCCAGCTTGTGTTTCATCCAGCCCAGCATTTCGCATGATGTATTCTGTATACAAGTTAAATAATCAGAGTGACAATATACAGCCTTGACACACTTTTTCCCTAATTTTGAACCAGTGCATTGTTCCAAGTCCGGTTCTAAATGTTGCTTCTTGATCTGCATACAGGTTTCTCAGGAAGCAGGTAAGGTGGTCTAGTATTCCCATCTCTTTAAGAGTTTTCCAGTTTGTGTGATCCACACAGTCAAAGGTTTTTTAAAATTTATCCTTAAGTCTTAATTAGAAAACTAATAAATACGCAATGTCTTTATAAGCACACAAGATGTATCACATTTCCAAGAGTGAAAAGACAGCTCCATTGGCAAGAAACCAAAATGAACATCTTTTCTATTATTATTTTCTTTGAATAATAAAATTAAGTTTTTAATCCACTGGGAAGAAAGACTCTTGAAATTAAAAAGAATATATTGAAAACAACATACTCAAATCAACACATTGTCTGGTTTTGATTCACCCATCGGTAGGTAAAGACTTTCCTTAGAGGCCGATATTTTACCTTGTTCACTTCTTAGGAATCTTCTAACAGGTGAAATTTCCTTATTTTTGTAGTCTGAACAATAAAAACAATATTTTCCAGGGTTATTTAAGAATTGATTTCAGCAGAGGTGACCAGCTACAAGTCACTATAATCTTTGATAGAAGAAGGAGCTATTTGAGGGTCATAAATTTGGCAAAAATTACAAATATTAGCATATGGGTTTCAGTGCCTAAATTTGCATATCACATAATCATGGTATTAAATTTGGGAGAAATCTCAGCAATCATGGACATTTCTTCCCTTTGCAGATGAAAAAATGTGGACATGAGATGAACCCAGATATCATGCATTATAATTCAAACAGTGATAATGCATTTTCATTTTTCTTGGTATAATATGTGTATCTCCATAGTTTAATATATCATTTCCACTACTTTTTATAAAATATGTGATTTTATCAATATATTTTTAATTTGAGTTTATTTCAGTTATAAAAACACTTTTTAAACCTAAACCACAAAACATAAAAGATAAATCTTGTCAAGCAACTTTTTTGTTGCATGTCAAAAATACTTTAATATTCATTGTAGGGGATGACAACGTGCCAGCAGTGAGTTTGGTCAGTTAAAACATTCAAGGAGCAGAATCATTTTCATGAAGCCACCACAGCACATTTAATGCATGATGCTAATCACTGAACTCAAAGTGATTATACTATTTTTCAATATGGCTCACAATTAAGAAAGTTTGAATTCCTGTTTTAAGTCTTTTTCTAAGTAAAATGGGACTCTTGGAGGAAAGCCATTATTTAAGGTGACACACAATGTCACACAATGTTGAATTCCTTAACACCTGCAGGTCCCAACAGACACAATTCAAACTAGGTCCAAAGTGTCCACGTGACAAGGTACAATGGATGGTTATATATTGCAAGTCGCTGAAGACCCTGAAAACACCAAAAATCTATCTCAAAACAGAAATGTATGCAAATTAGTTTTAAGATAGTGTCAAATCATCTGAATCATCTGTCTCTTTGTCAACATTTTTTTTTTTAAGGTAAAATGCTCACTGCAACTGTCCCATTTAAACCCAGGTGCCATGATAGTTCAGGTCTGATTATTATAGAATTTTATATTTCAGCCAGCAAAATAACACTACTTTTCTGCCACAGCTGAGTAAAGGAACACAACAGATGCTCAGGACAAAAATTTAAACCCTATCTTATGGCAATGATAATTACCTATTTTTTCCTTTCCCCCTGTCTTGATATATTCAAAATATTGACTTATTTTTCACTTTATCCCACTTCATTTCTACAAATCTCTATTATGTGCCTACTCTGTGCAAATCAGGGCATGAGCTGTGGGGCTAATAATATAGAAGGATGCAGAATGTCTTTCTGAATCTTGTTTTCAATCCACAAATACCTCTCAACTGAATTTATATTCATATATTACAAATGTAGGGTTGTGATTTTTGCAATTATTATTTCTAATGAAATGGAGAGAACGGGCAAGTGTAACAAATCCATTTATTTCCCTCCCTCCTCATGCCACAACCACCACTCAGACAACTACCAGGTATTGTCTGGATTGCTCCTGAAATCTTCTTAAAAGCTCCTGTCACCGAGATCTGTTGTCACCAGGGCAGCCCATAATCTTTGTGTATCAAACCTATAGCCATCATTCTCCTCTAGGGCATTCTGGCTGTTCTCATGCATGCGAAGTTGCTTCAGTTGTGTCCAACTCTTTGTGACCCTATGAAACCATTGCCCATCAGGTTGGTCCATGGGGATTCTTCAGGCAAGAATATTGGAGTGGGTTGTCATGCCCTCCTGCAGAAGATCTTCCTGACCCAGCTATCAAACTTGAGTATTTTATATCTCCTGCATCAGGCAGATGGGTTCTTTACCACTAGCACCACCTGAGAAACCCTCAGAATAAGACAAATAATTCCTTAGAGGTCAACAAGGCACATATATGTCTATAAGGTATTCTTTCTCAGAATTCCCTCAAAACTCCTCTGTTCAACTTCCAGCCTTACAGAAATATTTATATTTTCCTTGCACTGGGGACTTTGTGGGGAGTCATGTTCCCTTCCTTCTTCTAATACTTATCTCTCCCTCAGGTTTTAAATTCCATATGATTCCCTCAAAAAAGGAAGCCTTTTTTGCTTACAGATCTGGGAATAAGAGCCTCTTAAGGGTGCTTTCCTTTGTTCATTCAGAAAGCCTTTTTGCTAAAGAGCTTCTCTGTGCCAGGCCTACTTCTAGGAGCTAGGAACAAACAAAATCAGGGGACAAACAAACACCAACCAAAAACCCCTGCCTCCAAGGCACTTACTTTCAAGCTGAAGGAGCCAGGCATTTAACAAAGTAATGAATAAATTCTTTATGAATACAGTGCACCAGGAGGTATTAAACAGAAAAAACTGGAGCAGGGAAAGGGCATGGGACACACTCTGATGGGTGGGGAGATTGCAGTTTTAAATAGAGAGCCTGTTGCTAGCTTTCTGGAGGAGATGGCATCTGAATAAAGACCATAGAAGGCAGGAGGCTTAGCTTTGTGGATGTGAAGGGGAGAACAGTCCGGAAGAAGGAAGATTCAGTGCTGAGGGGGGTAGGTCTCCTGTGCTTAAGAATGGGTAGAAAGGCCACCATAGGTGAAGCAGAGGGAGCAAGGGAAGAGCCCAGAAGAGGAAGGCAGGGTATGTACAGCCACATGAGTCAAAGGGATGCATCTAGCTTTTCCTCCAAAGGCATAGAGGGCCACCGAGTGGCCTGGAGAAGAACAGTGGTGAAACAGGAGGGAAGGGGCAGGCACAACATTTGAAAGAACAACATAGCCCCAGGATATGACATGATTAGAACTAACTGGATCCAAGATGGTAGTTGAGTCAACCTGCACTAGACCTTGAGCCTCAGTATACACTCACTGTAACACATCAGGAAGCTAAGTGACATAACCTCAGGGGCCATGACAGTTCCAAGCTGATGATCAAAGATCAAGAAGTTGGTGGTGGCCCAATTCCTGAAAATCCCCACCCCTTCTCCCAAAATATCTAGAATACTTCTCCCACTCATTAGCCAATGAAATTAACTGCCCCTATAAAAACTGACAACCCCATACCTTGGGACCATCCTCACCTTTTGAGATGGCCCACACTCTGTCTGTGGAGTGTGTTTCTCACTAAATAAATCCACTTCTTACCTATCACTTTGTCTCTCACTCTCACTGAACTCTTTCTGAGCTGAGATATCAAAAACCTGAGCTTCATTAAGTCCTGAGACCAGGTGAGATCTCAGTTAAAAAGCCAAGGGTTCAAGTCCCAATCTGAGTTACAGAGTGTCAGCAGAATAATACAATTTAAGTTTTAAAAAGACTACAAGCCTGGAAGATAGAAGGACAAATGTAGAGCAAGGGAATCCAGTCTGGGAAATCACTGCAATATCCCCAGCAGCAAGGCCGTGGTGGCTGGATGTAAGCGGGTGCAGAATAAGAAGGATGTGCTGACGGATTGGTTGTGGGTGACAGGGCGAGAGAGAAGTCAAGTCCTTGGTTGAAAGGACAACTGTGAAGACAGGGTTGCTATCAACTGACAGTGGAAGACTGTTACAGGAATAATTTTTCAGGGGCTGAAGAGGCAGCAGGGGTAGAAATCAGTTTTAGAGTGTGTTGATCTCCACACATTAGTAAGATATTTTCCTCCAAAGTTACAAGGTCATTGCTGGTTTGTAGCCTGAAGACAACTGATGCCATGAAGACCAGAAGTTTGTCTTCTCTGAGACCTGTAACAGTGCCCACTTGCAAAGTAAAAACTCAGTAAATGTGTATTGAATTGATGAATGATCATTGAACATTAGCAAATTAGTGAAAGAGAATCAGATTTAAAATCTCAGTGCCACAACTCTAGAGTTACTTTTTTGTACAGGATATAAGAATGAAGAAATTTAACATTCATAATTAATATTTGGTGTTTATTAAAATATGTGAAATATTGACAATTTAAGATTTTACTTGTATTGACTGAATAAGATTGATTTTACTTAGGAAACTATAGTAGCTGCATTAACTTTCAAGGAACACTAAAACTTTAAAATAATCATTAATTTAATAGTCCCACAACTCAATACAAATTATGTAACTTCCAGTGCCTAACCACGGAGAGAATTTGATGCAGTGAACTGTATTTTTATAAGTTTTCATGCCTATAGCATAAGTTTTTATTGTAATATAATAAAATATGATTTAAATGATCAGGCAAAGCATCTGGTACAGTCAATGATCCAAAAGAAAATGTGCAAAGAAAGAACAACATTAGCATTTACTTTCACTCCCTTTCCTTGAACAGATCATAGATGCCACCTGTTTATATTAGGAAATGGTATATTGTTCCCTATCTAGATTGTGTTCCTTTCTTTTGCCCATGAGAAAAATCATGAGAGAAGCAATCATAAAAGCCCTGTCTTGGAATTACTCTTTTACATCTGTCCACAACTGAAGAGCCTGATCTCATGGCACTGTATCCCTCCCAAATTCTCTGGATTGCTCATGCTATTTTATCAATCTGGTTCTTCTTCCTAAGCATGCCCCTCCACTTTTTTTCCACCTCTGGAAAGCCTCCTTTACTATCCTACCTACCATACTCTCCTAATCAAGTGTAGGAGCTGCCATATTTTACATGCATTGCTCTGTATTCTATAATATTTGCTTATTGACATGTTTGTATCCATCATTGACTGTGGATTAGCAATGGCAAGGGTCATTTTTTAAAAATACCTTCAGTTCCCAGCTCTCAAGTACATGAGCAATACATGCCCATGTTATGACAAATTCCAAGCCAAAGGCACATCCTCCACATGGATTTTCAGTACTTTTTATCAAGATTCAAAGGCCATTGTTTTCCAAAGCTATGCTAAATATTGATAAGTCTTTGTAAATGTTGTTTTATTTTTGAGCCTAGATTCAAACAGTGGCTCAGAGCCTACTTGTTTTTGTTGTTTTGGGGGATGAAGTAGAAAAGAACAGCTTTATTGCTTTGTGAGGCAAAGGGGGACACAGCAAGCTCGTGCCTTGAAAAACTGTGTCCCAATCTGGGAGAAACTGATGAGGAGTTTTATAGCAATGGTTAAAAGGTGGGGTCTCTGATAAGGATCAGGGTATGTGAAGCACCTTCATTTCTTTAATCTGGAATCATGGCCTTCCCTGAGTTCCAAAGGGCAGGTTCAAACAGTTGCTAATCATGAAAGGAAGGGATGTACAGACAACAGGGCAGTCTTGGGTCAGGGTCTTGGTTCTCCCTCAAGGGATACACATTACTTTATCTTTAAGCTTTTCTGTGGAACGAAAACCCCCCCAAAATGGAAGAGCCTACGTTTTTATATTTATGAGCCTGTGCTCTCTGGAGTGCCCCACAAGGAAAGGCCATCACAAACTCTGTGAAACTTGGTAGAAGGAGCCATCAGGGAGCCAGTATGGAAGGAAATACTACAGCAAGAAAGGTCACCAATGATGTGAAATCTGCTGCTACATCTTGGCAATCTTGGCTACATTTTTGGCAGAATATTTGTTCTGCCAAATATTGTTGGCAGAACACATTGCCAACAATCTCTCATCCCCCAGATCTGCTTGAACTTTGATGTATGGCACATGAACTTTAATAATGATATGACTTCCATGAGAAAAAAATCATCTTCTTTGCTTTCATCCTTTCACAGCCGGCAGCTGTGGGAAGCTACAGGATGACTAACAGAGTGTTCAGAGGAGCACGTCAGCTCCATCTGAGGGTGAGTGCCATATGCAAGCTCCATCAGAGAACTATATTGGCACCATATCTGGGTGCAGGGAAGCCTGCAATCCCACCAGATGGGATCCACAGTCAGATCCCTGGTGAGAGCAGGTGGAGACAGACACTGATGGCTGTCCTCTGATCCACTGATGCTGACTCTCAGCAGCCCCATTGCACGAAGACATGCCCACAAGACCATAACCCTGTTATAAATGCATATGTGCTGAATCTCAGTCAAGGTCACGAAACAAGAAGCCACCTACTTTTGAGGAAAAATTAGTTCTGGGCTATTCTTTAACGTCCCATGGGACACTTTAATTCTGTGTCAAATTCTCACATAATTAAAAGGATCCATTTGCACACCCCAAAGTAGAAAACTTCAGAGATTCTAATTTTTATCTAGCACCAGACTCACAGCCAGATACAAATTTAAAGGTAAACATTTATATCTGTTTTTTTCCATTTGTGCAGAAAACAAGAGCATCAACTAAAATTCTCCAGGCTGTGTCAACATAACTGTGAGGGCATCTGAAATAACACTGTTCCTGACTTGTTATTGCACAATGTGCTTTATAACAGAGATAAACAGATCACTACACATTTGACAATGTTCTGTAACTTTTAATTTTCATATAACTCTAGTTTCATAAAGCAAGTAAACATGATCTCAGCCCACTCACTCTTCCACGCACTCTCCCTTAGGTTTTACTCTTATCTCTGCTCTCAATAAGGTGACCAACGGAAGGAAAATAAAAACCTTCCTATCAACAGCAGAGATATTCATATTTGGAAGTAAATATAGGCCTGTATGTGTACACACAATACAATACATTGAATAAACAAGTAAAGACTTAAATGTGCCCAGACCCACAGAGCATTCAAAGATTCTTTGATTGCATAAGGCACTATATTTATTTTGTTAATTATTCTAACAAATTTTTTCTTCTTTATAAGACATCCCAGAGAACAGGCTAATCACCAGAAGTTAGTCAGAGACAGAGACAGAGATGGAGGTGGAGGTGGAGACGGAAGTGGAGGTGGAGGTTGGGATGGAACTGGGAAAGGAGGTGGAGGTGGATATGGAGGTGGCGGCAGATCCCGATAGACGTGTACCTTAATTGTAGTCGTGTGTGCTCCAGGGTATTCTTTTTCTTCCAGTGTTGACCATCTTTCTATAAACTTAGATACCAGAGAATCATCATAGTCCACTATCTGAAATCCAGAG
Source organism: Bos grunniens (assembly GCF_055505025.1). Taxonomy (NCBI): domain Eukaryota; kingdom Metazoa; phylum Chordata; class Mammalia; order Artiodactyla; family Bovidae; genus Bos; species Bos grunniens. The sequence continues at coordinate 42,191,352 of NC_141181.1, forward strand.
ACATTTGCTCCTCCAAACTGAATTTTTAATAGGTCCCCATCAGTAAATCCCTGGGCAGAAAACACATTTATGTCATATTTTTTATTAAGAACAACATAGAACTTTGACATTTACCAAATAACCCTATACACTGTGGTTCTGCAAATTTCAAAGAATACCAAAGAGATATAAAAAGCCTATAGTAAATGTTTCATGCATTTTATCAGCCAATATTCTTCTTCAGCACTTAGCATCATCTTGGTTATTGTGGTCCTTAATCAATGATTGTCTACTGGTCCTACTTACATAAAAGTTCTCCAGATTATTGAAATGGAGTCTTATTTATCCTTATCTAAGGAGAAGAATGGGGTTTTATTTATTATATCTACAACAGAGCACCACCAGATATTTAAACACTAAGCCAGTTCTTCAAGAGCTACAACACTGTGAGATGGTTATTTCTATTCAAATTGTTCATTCTCTCAGATAATATAAAACCCTTTAAAAGAGAAGGAAAGGTTCCAAATGGTTTGTCATTATTTGAGAACAATTAAGCACGAAACTTAGTTTTTATACAATGTATTTAGTTTTAAAAAATTCACTTCTACTGTATTATTAGGATGAATTCAGTCATCACAAAAACTATCATATGGTGTTTCCACAGACTTCAAATACTGTGCCGATTTAAATTGTACCTCAGTTTGGGAGCACATTCTCTGAATGATGAAATCACAATTTTAAAAAGTCACTATTATAAATATTTTCACTTTATATACTATTCCACATCATTGTGCAAAAGAAGTGAAAATATTTTGACTCTAAAATGTAAGAGAGTCTTTTCTTTGTTGCTGATATTAAAAATATAGTTTAATATTATTTGTGTGGAGGATAATTATCTATATTTTGTTAGTGAATTATGTTTTTATTTTTCTTTTTATCAAAATAATTCAAATAAAGGAAAATATAGATATAACAAAAATCATAGATTTTCTGTTCTGCCCCACACACGTGTTAGTTAAGCTCTTCAAAACAATCAATTTCAGTAATTTTTGTTTTTCATGCATTTGCCTCCATATTTCTGCATGAAACATTTTTGCTCTTTTTTTCTAACTTAACCATGCTAAGTTTTCTTATGAGTTTATACTTGTGCTAGATGCGTAAGTCTCATAACCAAAGCATCTATCTCTTGTCCCATTTTCATGTTCACTCTTTTCATATTTAAAATTCTGTCATTTGGAGTAAAGCCAAACAATGTGCTAGGATTTCATTTTCCTTCTTAAATAATATGTCCTTCTAATGTTAATGATACCTGCATTTTTTTCATTACTAGAACTTTCTCTGTATTTATCCTTAATTTTTTCCAGTTGCTCCACAAAAAAAATTTCATGTTTATACAAGTAAAGCTTTTCTCAAATAAAACATTCAAACATTGCAAGTAATCTATTTTTCCTGTGTCCTGAAGCCTTCCTCTTTAACGTTGCAACCTGATTGGTTCCTCTTTCAATTTGCTCTGCCATCGTTCCCCTGAAATGCCCCTCCCCACTTTTCTGAGCAGATTCTCTGTATGACTTTTCTCTCCTGTTTTACCCTTTCCTTCTGCTAGAGTCCGCAGAAGTCCTCTGAGATGCATGGAGGTACATTTTTGGAGACACTGAATGCCTATAAATATCTTTATTTTGCTCTGACAATTGACCAGTATTTTGTCTGGTCAAAACTTAACATTTCAATTTTTTTTTTTTACCTTTTTTAATTTAATTTAATTTTATTGTATTTTTTAACTTTACAATATTGTATTGGTTTTGCCATATATCAACATGAATCTGTCACAGGTATACATGTGTTCCCCATCCTGAACCCTCCTCCCTCCTCCCTCCCCGTACCATCCCTCTGGGTCGTCCCAGATGAAAATTTCAATTTTAAATTGAAATCCTCATAATCTGAAGGCATTGTTCCAGAGACTTTTGCTTTTTATTAAAAATTACAATATCATTATTTCTAATCGTTTTTTTTGCATGTGACCTGTTTCATACTCCTCCCTGGCCCCCACCTGTCAAAACATTTAAGATCTATTATTTATCTCTGAAATTTCATGATGCTATTTTGTTTAAAATATGAAACCTTTTGTCTTTCATTATTCTGTGTACCCAATAGGCAGTTGTGTGTCATTCAATACCAGGAATTTTTCTGAACATTTCTTTGATAATTTCCTTCTCCTTTTTTTTCACTATTTGTGTCCCTACAAAGTTTATTATTAAGAAGTAACTCTTAAAAAAAAAAAAAAAAGAAGTAACTCTTAGATTAAACATCTCAGTCCCTCAGTCTTCTCCACATACACCATTTTTATATTATATTGTCATTTTGCTACATAATTTGAAAGATTTTCTCAAATTTACCTTCCAAGTTACTAATTTGGATGTGATTTTAGAAAAGAAAAAAAAAAAAGTTAATTTCCCAGAGCTTCCCAGAGCTCTTTCTTGTTCCTTTTTTTAGCATCCTTTTCTTTTCTTTATGGATAACATTTTCTCCTCTTTCCCTGCACATATTGTTAAAATTTGAAGCATTATTCTGATTCCTGACTGCCCTATTTCTCTTTACTTATTTATTTGTACTGTGTCCTTCATGGCAAATATTTTTCTCAAATGCCTAGTAATGCTTGGCAGTCTAAGAGGAAGATGCTGAAATGATTCTTGAAATTTGTATGTGCCCAAGTGGGGCTGGTTGATGAGTGAGCCTCACTGTAGACAGAGTCAAGTGGGTGGATGGCAAGGGTTTTAATCTGTATATGAAGGGCTGAAGAAAGGAAAATCGCATTCCCTGTGACAACTTCTTTATCACTTTATCCCTTTTAATGACATATCAGGAACTGAACCACAGCCTGTTGGGGAGGTTAATCAAGCTTTCAGCAATTCCTGAAGAAATGAGCCAACAATAATATCTGAGGATTTTTCTATCTATTACAACCACTTCCTCTTACACTCATTAGCCACTGGGCAGAGAAAGCATGCAAGTCCAATCAAGAGTTTAGAAAATGAACGCCCTTCAAGTTTGGATGACATTCTTCAATTTTAAATGTCAGGGAAATTTTCAAGTGCCCTAGAAATTCTCAGAAACTGCAGCAGTCTACAGATTCTTTGAATCTACTGATTCACCAGAAGTTCCATATGGTGAGGATACAAAGTATTTAGAAAAGGAAAAAGACCACTTGAATTCAGATAAAATACTAGGTAGACTTTTCCCTAGAAGCATGACAGCAGCAAGAAGTTGCTTTTATTTTTGACTCTTTTTACTTTGGTCATTCAAACACATATTTCCTTTTTCATATCAACTCTCAAATTGATGGACCTCCTTCTGTCATTATTTCTCCATGTTCCAATATAATTTCTCCATCTGGACATTTTTAAAGATCACAGCTTTCAGAGTAGCTCTATGCTGTTCATCAAATGGCACAATTCACATGGGGACTGACTGTCCAGACTGTTCCTTGCACAGAACAGTTCTGGAAAGACTGATTACAGAGCTGCATTTATTTTAACTCTTGCTTCTCTAGTCAGGAGTCATTTAGGGTCTATAAGCCAACTGGTAAGTAAGTTCCAAGGAATTTTTAGAGTAGCTATTTCATTGCCAAACAGAAATTTTATATTGAACAACCAATTTTTCCCAATAGCATGTATGTCTGGGGTTTAATATTCTTTATCAATGCTGAAAACAATATTTATCACTTGTAAAGTTGTGGGCTTTTTCAATCGCTCCATGACTACTAGAAGTAATGTCTTGTGATATAACAATCTAATATTCCAGAAGCCATGACACAGATCTTCATTTGTATAAATAGGAAACCTCAGAGTTCTATAATGCTGTGGAGAATACATTCTCATTCTCTTCTTTTATCCCTCTTCTAATTGCGTTTTTTCTCAGGTTGGGGAGAGGCAGCCCTCAATTACACAGAGTCACATTTAATAAAGATTGTAAACCTTTGGAACACTAAAAACTGGAGCTCATTTTATTGCTGATTTAAAAATTGCTTTGAAAAATGGAAACATCTAGTGATAATTCTAAATTGACTTTGATTATACTGAAGAAAGGGAGATGCAATTAACTACTGGGATGTTTCAATACAGGGGCTTCTCAGGTGATTCAGTGGTAAAGAATCCGCCTGCCAACACAGGAGATGCAGGTCCGATCCTCGGGTTGGGAAGATCCCCTGGAGGAGGAAATGGAAACCCACTCCTGTATTCTTGCCTGAGAAATCCCATGGACAGAGCAGCCTGGTGAGTTATAGCCCATAGGGTCGCAAAGAGACACAACTGAGCAATACATACATGTGTTTCAGTATAATCTTAATTTTAGAGGAATCTCAAAGAAAAAGTGATCAACTGTAGTAATTCAGTTTTCGTTGTGTTGCTTATACAGCAAATAGGAAATCAGAAATAAATAATGTATAACATATCAATATTCTAGATATTTCCAGGTTTTCTTTTGCACTAAGACACAGTTTCACAAATGTGCATTTACAGTATATATATATATACACACACAAAGAACTTTAAAGAAATGGGTAAAGGGTAACATTTATAAATTATAGTGACAGAAACAAGAGGAAACTTGGACAATAAAATTTTATCTTTTTGAAAATTTTCCGTCAGTTAACACAAAGCATATGCCTTGTAACACAAAGCATAAGCTTGTCAAATATTGTTCTATCATTTCTCACATCATTTATAATAATTGGAAAGTGATTAGGAAATATAAAGTGGAAAGTCTAAAAAATAACAAAGGCAGAAAAACATCACCACTTCTAAATGAGCAATGTAATCAAAATATGTTTTTAAAAATACCATTGATAAATCCTGGCCATTGATTGTTTTTAATTTATAGGCATCTCTATTAAAATAATAACTATCATTAATTCACCTACCAGATTTGCAATGATGTAATGGTACCCTTTAACATGTTTTCCAATGGTAATAACCTGACAAAGATAAAAAAACAAATGTAAGTAATGAAAATGCACAATTACTTATGACTTGATTCAGAAAATTTTAAAAAATTATTTACTATGTTTCTTGATCATCTACAAAGAGTCATATTTGATAAAACATGATTATCAAATTCAGACACTATTTCTCTCAGAAAAAAGTAACCATACATTTCAGCACTTTATACATTTTACCATTCAAGAAGCCAACAACTAAAAAAAAATACATATGTATTTTATAATAGTACATTAATTTTAAAAGAATATTAAGAAGTATACGACAGAATTCTAACAGAGGACTGTAAAATACTATTCCAATCTTAAGACTCTTGAAATAATTGTAGCCTAGTTACAATGAACATTGTTATTTCCAGTTTGAAGCAGCAAAATATCAGGGAAGCTAATTTTTCTCCACAAATCCAAGTCAAAAATCAATGGCGAGACAAACACCGAATGGAACAAGCAATTGTTGGTAATGCTCACAACAATCCTGGACATTACTGAATCAACTGGACCCCTCACTGATCTAAATCACTTATAAAGAAAAATGGGTGAAATAGCCATACTGTAGAGTGGTACTTAGATACTCCACTGTAATTTCTATTTTTAAGGAAATAGTCACACCTATGGAAAGCATCACATGCTAATAAAAATTGGAAAACATTAGCTCATTTCCTTATTAAACTATTTGGGGGCTTCTCTTTGCTTTTAGCAAAATGATCAAAATCCTTCAAATGTAGCAAAATCCAGGTCCACCTTTTTCCTCTCTAACTAGAGTCTTCTTTCAGTTTCTTTGTGCACAAAAGGTTTCTTTCCATCACCCTCAGGGCTTTCATAGATCCCATTTACTCTGCTTGGAAAGTTCCCCCACCTCCACGTTCTTTGTCTCTTGAGGCACAGTGAATCCCAGCCTAAATTGCTATCTCCTACAAGATTCACTTCCTCATCCCAGACAAAGTCAGGTGCTCAAAAAGCAGGTGAAAGTCACTCAGTCTTCTCTGAGTCTTTGCGACTCCATGGACTATACAGTCCATGGAATTCTCCAGGCTAGAAAACTGGAGTGAGTAGCCTTTCCCTTCTCCAAGGGGCCTTCCCAACCCAGGGATTGAACCCCATCAAAAAAACAAGTGGAGGGCCAAACCCTAGAAGCATTCCACCATATTTCACCACCACCCCATATGGCAGACTTTGCTTCTAAGTGGTCGCTATTTGAAAGGGAGTTTGGGCTTATATTATTTTGTAACTTATTTTTATGTTACACAACCAAATTGCCTTTTCCCAGAAAAAGTACACTTTGTATTGAAGGTAGGATTTTGAAGAAAAGATATCCTCCTAAATGAAATGCACTTTAATTAACATAAGCTGAATTCAGATGGTCATGTCTCATATTTCTTACTGGCATCTATTGACTGTCCTTACTGGTCATCCTACCGTATCAATCATGCATGTCTTCCTTCCGAGAATTAAGAAAAATCACAGTATAAATGGTGCTGCCAGAAGTAGAAGTCCTTGACTTGTGTGTTCATTGACAGAAAGAATAAATATGAAAATGATCTAGCCCTACTTCTGCCTAACAATTAGCATCAGTCATACAATCATATTTCTGTTTTATGGAGCCATTAGTATTATACTAACAACAGGAAGTTTGTTAATTTCTAAATGCTTTTGATGTCTGAGTCCTTTTCTCACCTAATCACAACTGGAAATAGGTATTTCTAAGATTTTATTAAGCGATAAAGTACTCAAGACTAACATTGTTTAATTCTATTTCTAACTAATTTAAGCTATTAAGAATATAAAGTTTTATCTCATCTCCATTCTCTTGACAGAGGGAATAAGCTAATAGTGTTTCCTTTTCTTTATATGTACCACAGACCTACATTTTGCCTAGTAAACTATTCAACAAAGGCCTTCAATGATTTCTCAATTGAAATTACTTTTGTGTTCAACTCTTTTTCTCATAATATCCTGTTCTGTTCCTTAATAGTATACAGCATTATTACAGTTGCATATTTATTGGACTATAAAACATTATGACTGTTCACCTTGATGGGGCAAGCCAGTCTGTTTAACATTATGTTTTTGGATCTACTGCAGTGCCTGTCTGGCAAACATTAGATGCTGAGAGAAATTTATTGAACAAACACATGAAGGCTTGAACACAAGCCAGCCAGCCAAGTGGTACCCGTGTGTGAACCTTCCATAAATCTTCCAACTCCTGTTAAGACAGATACTTCCTCCTCCATGCTCTTAGACCACATTGCATTATAACCCGCAATACTGCAGCATTGATTATGTGTGAACACTTTCATTCTCCTCTAAACAGTGAATTCATGAGGTGCGGTCTAGGCTTTCTTTCCTTTCTCTGTATCCCTCATTCCAGACACATATAATGTGCTCAATAAATGCACACATGCACACTGCACATTCAAATAAAATATAAGCCCAAGATACTGTGTACATTTTTAATGGATGTCCATATAGACATTTATTTAATCACAATCATGTATTATTTGTTTCAAAACATTCCATTCCATGAAGGAACGTCATTTGCAGCAACACTGATGGATCTAGAGATTATCATACTAAATGAAATAAGCCAAAGACAAATACCATATGATATTATTTACATGTGGGATCTAAAATATGATTCAAAGGAACTTACCTATGGAACAGAAGTGGACTCACAGACATAGAGAACAGATTTGTGGTTGCCAAGGTGGAGAGGTGGGAGAGTGAAGGACTGGGATTTGGGGATTAGCAAATTCAAACTATTGTATATAGAATGGATAAATAACAAAGTCCTATTGTATAGCACAGAGAACTCTATTCAATATTCTTTGATAAACCATCATGGAAAAGAATATGAGAAAGAATGTATATATATATATATGTATGCTGCTGCTGCTAAGTCACTTCAGTCACGTCCGACTCTGTGCAACCCCATAGACGGCAGCCCACCAGGCTCCCCCGTCCCTGGGATTCTCCAGGCAAGAACACTGGAGTGGGTTGCCATTTCCTTCTCCAATGCATGAAAGTGGAAAGTGAAAGTGAAGTCGCTCAGTCGTGTCCGACTCTTAGCGACCCCATGGACTGCAGCCCACTAGGCTCCTCAGTCCATGGGATTTTCCAGGCAAGAGTGCTGGAGTGGGGTGCCATCACCTTCTCCAATATATATAGATAGATAGATAGACAGATATAGATATATATATAACTGAATCACTTTGCTGTATAAGAGAAACTAACTAACATTTTAAATCAAGTATTCTGAAGGAGATCAGCCCTGGGATTTCTTTGGAAGGAATGATGCTAAAGCTGAAACTCCAGTACTTTGGCCACCTCATGTGAAGAGTTGACTCATTGGAAAAGACTCTGATGCTGGGAGGGATTGGGGGCAGGAGGAGAAGGGGACGACAGAGGATGAGATGGCTGGATGGCATCACTGACTCGATGGACGTGAGTCTGAGTGAACTCTGGGAGTTGGTGATGGACAGGGAGGCCTGGCATGCTGCGATTCATGGGGTCGCAAAGAGTCAGACACCACTGAGCGACTGATCTGATCTGATCTGATACTTTAATAAAATAAATTTTAAGAAGATCCATTCTCTATATTCCCAGTTGCTCTCAAAGTTTCTCTCTTCTGGTTTTGAAAAAAATATTTTCTTATAGGCTTTCACCAACCTGTATTATGATGAGTCATGAATACATAAATTTTTAAAACCAAAGACTAATGACTATTATTAAAATTCAGTTTTAATGAGAATCTCTTCTGAAATTCAAATGAGTTGTTGAGGTCACATTTGAACAAGAGGCCTTCAGGTTAAAAACAATCCCAGTCTCACATCCTGAGATAAGATTAGGACTTTTCTACTGATATGTTCACTTCTCTGGCATACAACATTTTGTTCTTCCTCATAACAAGCTAATTTTTTTCACTTATTCAATATTTCATGAAAAATCTGTTTTGTATATCTTAGGCCTTGTATTATTCTATATCAATTAAGGTTTCATCAACATTTGCATCTGCAAAATGCTTTGTGTTATACGGATTAATGAATCTAATTTTCTCTTCAAAGCCTAGAGAGACAATAAATGCATAATAAACTGCATATTTTATTTCTAATCCTATATTATTCCAAGGAATAATTTCATGTATATTCATTTATATATAGCATTATTCTAAGGAAAATATAAGTATACATTTTCAGTTGAAAAAGAAGCAGATCCCTGTGGAGGAGACTTCAGTCAGTAAATCCTGATGCTTTTCACCACCACCCCTGGTCATCCCCCTATCTGTATAACATAAATGACTGTATTTCTATCCCTTGAATATCACTACACGGCTGTCGTATTCTGAAAGATCTTAAATTTTGAAAGAAAAATTGTGTGAAGAGCACAGATAAAGCATCTCTATCTCTGATATCATGTTATTCTTTAAAATATTGCAAATTAATACATCTAGTTTACTTCTCAAACAGAAAGGATGAAGTATATCTCTCCTATGTATTTTATTTTCATAGATTAATAGTTTCATAAGTGACACAAAACCTACCTACTAGGAGGAAAAAATTTCTTCTTGGAAAAATAAATACCCACTCTTTCTGAAGACCTAAACCCACTCAGACAAAATCCAGGTTTAGCACACCACATTGTATTACCCTAAATGTTTGATCCTTCGTGTCTTGCCAAAGAATTCATATATTACTTACTTTTCCCTTAGGACTCAGGCTTATTTTCACTTAATATGTGTCTATTTCTTTATCTGTAAAGGTTCAAAGGAATTGGATTTTAAATTTCCATTTCAAAATACTGAAGTTTAGGACAACAATTACCATACACAACATGAGCCAGGAATCATGTATTGAATATATGTAATGATTAGTGTGACGTGTCTGCGTTGTTGGGGACCCCCTGTTATTGCTCACTGAAGCCAGAGATAATCTAACTGATGATCTGTGCTGTATCCTCCCTAAACCGTCAAAAACTGCTGCACCAGCATCTCACACACACACTCTGCAAACGCTGACACTGCACGCAGCCTCTAAATTTGGTGCCTTAGGAAACAGAGGAGCCAACCTGGTCTACGATGTCGTTGACTTTGTCCCGCTCACAGTCCAGGATGACACGCCGCTCCTTTTTTAGCTCCAGATCCTGGAAGAGGGAGCGGTAAGTCTCATCTTTCTTGTCGTTGTTAATGTTCCCCACATTGATGGCAGTCACTTGCCACTTCTTCTCGGCGGCAGAATCCAGCACGGCCTGCAGGGTGGACAAGCCTAGGAAGGCAGAGAGACGTGGGACCTGATGAGGAGGCTGGAAAAACGCAGAACCGCGCTGGGAAACTGACAGCAAATATATTTTGAAGGTTGATATTTTTGTGCAATTAAGGGGATACTGACACCTCTAAAAAGCTACAGCCAAAATCCTTATCAACATCCACTTATTTCCACTTTACATCAACAGCTCTTTCCTCTAACTGCCATTGTTTTGATGAAAAGAGTCATAGCTTGAAGAAAAACCACACCCCTTTCTTTCAGCCCCCTTTTCCCAACTGTATTCCTCTGAATAGTACCAAAGTGTGATTTTTTTTTTTTTAATACTTTGGGGTTTTGTTTTGTCTTGTTTTGGCCAAACTGAGCAGCATGTGAGATCTTAGTTCTCCTAAGAGGGTTTGAACCTGCACCCTGGGCAGTCTATAAAAGCACACAGTCCCAACCACAGGACTGCCTGGGAATTCCCTCTCTCTGTTTCATTGTTGTTGTTGTTGGGTTACTTGTTTTTGCTTTAAGTTTTTTTGTTTTTTTGTTTTTTTTTTTTAATGTGGACCATTTCTAAAGTCTTTATTTAATTAGTTACAATATTGCTTCTGTTGTTTATATTCTGGTTTTTTTTTTTTTTTTTTTTTTTTTTGTGCTTCAAGGCATGTGTAGTCTTAGCTCCCTGACCACATATTTAACCCACATGCCCTGCATTGGAAGGTGAAGTCTTGACCACTGGGACTGGGGAAGTCTCTATCTCTGGCTTTAACAAAATAAAAAGACATTCCATTCTTTCTTGTACACAAAAGTAATATTTGTTTATCTATGGCACTCTATTTCACATTATTATCCTGAAGAGTCTGAGTCTGTTTTCAGTGAGATTAGTCTATGTGGGTCTCTGTGACCCTAAAAGCCAGTCATCTCTGAGGCTCTATTTCTTCCTATCATTTTCCAGTTAGCAGTTATTATTTTCTTCCTCAGCCTTCTGTTATATCATTTCGTGTGTGTGTTATTGGGACTAATGATGCAGAAATTACATGTTCACCTCTTAAGCAGATGGGCAGCCAGCTTTCTCACACATATAAGTTATATTTACTCAACTTCCCAAAGGTGAGACCGCTCTGCTAATAGTAACCGCTTATAGCATCATACAACTTAGAAAATGTATTTTTATTTTTTACTTGTTCACACATTACCTCATATGTAGAATTTGGAGGAGGAACACTTTGGGAATGTCTTTCTTAAAGTTAATTCTGCCATTTAACATTTGTAAAACCAGTATATAAATGTGTCTTTCATGTTACTTCAACTCTTCATAGCCAACACAAATTCAGCACTTCTACAAAGAGCTTAATGAACAATAAAAATCAAGGCTCCAAAAAGAATTCAGGTCTCCTCACATCATCTTCCTTATTCCAGACAGACAAGACTATTGATCCTCTTTTATCCATAGAATGTGGGACTTACCCAATTTAATCACATGGCTAAAAGCTTTATTCATGTACTGAACTTTATGTAAATCTATTTACCACAAGGAAACAATCTTGTTGAAAATTACCTGATCCTGGAAAATATTGTTAAAGTTTTTACTGATTCTATACTGGCCAAGGATATTTAAGAAGGATCTAGAACATCTTGTTACACCATAAAGCAAGGAAACTCTGCAAAACTACCAGCACTGGGTCAAAGACTCAGAAACCAATTTGAGAAGAATCACTTTAAATAAAGATGAGGCAATGTGAACATCAGTAAGAATAATATCTACAAAATACTTAAATATATACATTTTTAAATCCATAAATTAGCAATGACAGTTAATAAAAACATGTTATTGCCTTTGAAAGATGCCATTTGATGGCTTTTTGAAAGAAGCCAAGTAATTATTTTGAAAACTGGTCAATAAAGGAAAATAAACAAGCTTTTTTCCTGCCTTTCCTATATGAACTCTACTCAGGGTGATAATTAAGGGGGGTTTTTCTTTTTGGAAAAAACTCCAGCTAATAAATGATGAAATAATACAGATTCAGAATTATAACCAATCTTGCAACACCAAGTGAATTAATGAATCAAGACAACAATGGTTAACTAATGCTAAAAACACAAAAAGAGAGAGAAGATGGCCAGAAGTTACCTTTCAAATGGGGATACTCAATATCACCTATGCAGTATTCACGCCAAAAAAGCTAATGTGAACCTCAACAAGCATCTAGATCTAATTATCCATTTATTAAGAATAAAGGCAATGTGTTAAATGCCACAGTGGTGCAATCATCAAATTCAAGACTGTGGGAATCTTTTCAAGAAAATTAGAGATACCAAGGGAACATTTCATGCAAAGATGGGGACAATAAAGGACAGAAATATTATGGACCTAAAAGAAGCAGAAGATACTAAGAAGAGAGGGGGAGAATACACAGAAAAACTATACAAAAAGGATCTTAATGACCCAGATAATCACGCTGGTGTGTTCACTCACCTAGAACCAGACATTCTGGAGTGCAAAGTCAAGTGGGCCTTAGGAAGCATAACTATGAACAAAGCTAGTGGAGGTGATGGAATTGCAGCTGAGCTATTTCAAATCCTAAAAGATGATGCTGTGAAAGTGCTGCACACGTATTTTGCAATATGCCAGCAAATTTGGAAAATTCAGCAGTGGCCACAGGACTGGAAAAGGTCAGTTTTCATTCCAATTCCAAAGACAGGCAATGCCAAAGAATGTGTAAACTACCATAAAATTGCAGTCATCTCACACACTAGCAAAGTAATGCTCAAAATTCTGCAAGCTAGGCTTCAACAGTACATGAACTGGGAACTTCCAGATGCTCAAGCTGGATTTAGAAAAGGAAGAGAAACCAGAGATCAAATTGCCAATATCCACTGGATCATGGAAAAAACAACAGAACTACAGAAAAACATCTACTTCTGCTTCACTGGGGCTTCTCTGATAGCTCAGTTGGTAAAGAATCTGCCTGCAAAAAAGGAGATCTTGGTTCAATTCCTGGGAGGGGAAGATCCGCTAGAGAAGGGATAGGCTATCCACTCCAGTATTCTTGGGCTTCCCTTGTGCCTCAGCTGGTAAAGAATCTACCTACAATGTGGGAAACCTGGGTTCGATTCCTGGGTTGGGAAGATCCCCTGGAGAAGGGAAAGGCTACTCACTCTTGTATTCTGTCTTAGAGAATTCCATGGATTGTATAGTCCATGGGGTTGCAAAGAGACAGACAGGACTGAGCAACTTTCACGTTCACGCTTCATTGACTACTCTAAAGCTTTGATTGTGTGGATCACAACAAACTGTGGAAAATTCTTCAACAGATGGGAATATCAGATCTTACCTGTCTCCTGAGATACCCATATGCAGGTCAAGAAACAAAAATTAGAACCAGACATGGGACAATGGACTGGGTTCCAAACTGGGAAAAGAGTATGCCAAGGCTGTATATTGCCACCCTGCATATTTAACCTATATGCAAGCACATTATACAAAATGCCAGGCTAGATGAAGCACAAGCTGGAATCAAGATTGCTGGGAGAAATATCAACAACCTCAGATATGCAGATGACACCACACTATGGCAGAAAGCAAAGAGAAACTAAAGAGACTTTTGATGAAAGTGAAAGAGGAGAGTGAAAGTGCTGCCTTAAAACTCAACATTCAAAAAACTAAGGTCATGGCATCCTGTCCCATTACTTCATGGCAAATAGATGGGGGTTTCAATGGAAACAGTGAGAGACTTTATTTTCTTGGGCTCCAAAATCACTGCAGATGGTGACTGCAGCCATGAAACTAAAACACACTTGCTTCTTGGAAGAAAAGCTATGGCAAAGCTAGACAGCACATTAAAAAGCAGAGACATTAGTTTTCTGACAGAGGTAAGTATAGTCAAAGCTATGATTGTTTCAGTAGTCATGCATAGATGTGAGATTTGGACATAAAGAAAGCTGAGCACTGAAGAATTGATGCTTTTGAAACTGTGGTGTTGAAGAAGACTCTTGAAAGCCCCTTGGACTGCAAGATCACACCAGTCAATGCTAAAGGAAATCAGTCCTGAATATTCATTGGAAGGACTGATGCTGAAGCTGAAGCTCCAATGCTTTGGCCACCTCATGTGAAAAACTAGCTCATTGTAAGACCCTGATGCTGGGAATAATTGAAAGCAGGAGGAGAAGGGACGACAGAGAATGAGCTGGCATCACCAACTCAACTGACATGCGTTTGAGCAAGCACCTGGAGACAGTGAAGGACAGGGAAGGCTGTCATGCTGTAGTTCATGGGGTCACAAAGAGTGGGACATGACTGAGCGACTGAACTGACTGACAGACTGTGGGGAAACTATATCACCTTACAAAGGGTTAAGATATATGTTAACCAACTGGATATATGGGGCTCATTTTTATCCTGATTCAAACTGTGAAAAAAGCAGATGATGTTAGAAACAAATTAATGTTAACTTGCCTATATATGATAATAATACTGTGGTTATATTTAAACCAAGAGAATTATTCTTTCAAAGTACAAACTGAAATATTTACAGATGAAATAACAGGATGTGAAGTATCTGCTTGAAAATAATGGTGAGGGGCAGAAGGACAGAGATAAAATGACATTCCTCTTATCAGTCATTAAAAAAGTTGGCTTAAGGGTCCCGGAGGGTCTCCATATTATTCTGTCCTTATTGTTATTTAAAATATTTCTTAATGAAAGTTAAAAATAATTTACTTCCATTTTAAATTGAAAAGTAGGATCATAAATTAAACTTAAAATGAATTATGTGGAGTTTTGCGGCAAAACAACAAACTCAGTTTCCTCCATTTGGTCTTATAACAACAATAAAAACAAAATTAAACAAGATTTTCTCAAGGGATAATTTAAACAGGGACTACATGCCATTGTAAAAAATATATTAATGAAGATTTCTTTTGAAAAATTCAAGGATCACCTATGATTTCCATTCACTGTAAATAAATAGCCAGGTTTCCCAGATGGCACAGTAGTAAAGAATCACCTGCCAATGCAGGAAGCACAAGAGACACAATCCTTCCAGGATTCAAGTCCTTTTCTTGATTTTCATCATCAGTGAGGACAGTACCACCATTGTTCATCAGAATCAATTCGATAGCTATTAATGTGCTTGAAAATAGTTATTAAGTTCTTCAGTTTTCTTTTCTAGTAGGGAAAAAAAAGCTAATTTTCTAAACTTTTTCCACTGTCAAGGTCCTACCTTTTCACATTCCAATCATGATGTGACTCTGCTTTGTCACCTCTTTAAAAACTACATATCAGTTTTACATAACATATGCATGTATATGCACTAAGTCACTCCAGTACTGTCTGACTCTTTGTGACCCTATGGACTGTAGCTCTCTAGGCTCCTCTGCTGCTGCTGCTGCTGCTAAGTTGCTTCAGTCGTGTCCAACTCTGTGCAACCCCATAGGTGGCAGCCCACCAGGCTCCGCCGTACCTGGGATTCTCCAGGCAAGAACACTGGAGTGGGTTGCCATTTCCTTCTCCGATGTGTGAAAGTGTAAAGTGAAAGTGAAGTCGCTCAGTCGTGTCCGACTCTTAGCGACCCCATGGACTGTAGCATACCAGGCTCCTCAGTCCATTGAATTCTCCAGGCAAGAATACTAGAGTGGCTTGCCCTGCCCTCCTCCAGGGGATCTTCTAGACCCATGGATCAAACTTGCGTCTCCTGCATCTCAGGCTAGTTCTTTACCTTCGAGCCACCAGGGAAGCCCACACATACGTATATTTCTTTCCTTTTGGACTTTCTTCCCATTCAGGTCACCACAGAGCACTGAGTAAGTTCCCTGTACTATACAGTAGGTTGCCTTCAGTTATCTATTTTATACATAATATCAATAGTGTATATGTGTCAATCCCAGTCTCCCTATTCATTTCATATCCCTCTTTTTTCCCTTAGTATAAATATGTTTGTTCTCTACATCTATGTCTCTATTTCTGCTTTGCAAGTAAGATCATCTATACCATTTTTATAGATTCCACAGGCATTAATATACAGTATTTGTTTTCCTCTTTCTGACTTACTTCACTCTGTTTGACAGCCTCTGTGATGACCTAAATGGGAAGGAAACCCAAAAGAAGAGGGAATGTATGTGACTGTAAAGCTGATTCACTTTGCTGCACAGCATAAACTGACACAACATTGTAAAACAACTATACTCCAAAAAGAAAAATATGAAACCCACATAACCCACGACCTCTCTTTAAATACATTATTTTGCCTTTTTATACTTAGTATTTGAAGCTATTATATACATGCACAGATAAAAATTCTCTTTTTGCACACCTTAAATAATCATATGGGTGGTGATCTATGTTATAGATTGTCATATAGCACTTATACATGAGCTTCCTTTCTTCTAGGCAATAAATTACTTCATGTTGTTTGCATTTATTATGAAGTTTACCACATACTAAATTATAATTTCAAATAGTGATATTCTTAATATTCTGTCTTATCCACCATGAGGCTTCCCTGGTGGCTCAGTGGAAAAGAAGCCCCAGCCAATGCAAGAGACACAAGAGATGTGGTTTCAATCCCTGGGCCAGGAAGATCCCTTGGAAGAGGAAATGTCAACCCACTCCAGTATTCTTGCCTGGAGAATCCCATGGGCAATGGAGCCTGGTAGGCTACAGTCTGTAGGGTTGCAAAGAGATGCACATAACAGCAACTAAACATGCCCGCACACCTATCAACCAACATATATAACAAAACATTTTAAATGTAAATGCCAATATTCTAAACCTAACATTTACTGTCAGATCACCTTGTCCAAAATATGGAGATGATATATAAAATCAATAAAGATGCATTTAAAGAAATGGCTGAATCAAACTCATCCATTTAATGTATCAAAAATAACACAGTTGTGCAGATTCTGTTATTAAAACTCTCAGAATTAATATTCTGTAACCTCTAAAACCCCCCAAAATACATCCATTTATTGATGCTAAACTGCCCAGATGGTACAACATCAGAAATGAATTTAGTTTCATCAGAAGACATGGAAGAATATTCAATCATCTCCTAAGAACAGACAGAAATAATTCACGAACTGTGGGCTGATCTGTCCCATATTTTGAAAGGCTGATGTCCCAGCCTTACTAATCCATATTTCAGAGTTGTTTTTTGAGTAATAGTTACTGATTCTCATCAGGCACTCTATCTATCAGATCTAGTCTCTTAAATCTATTTTTCACTTCCACTGTGTAATCATAAGGGATATGATTTAGGTCATACCTGAATGGTCTAGTGGTTCTGCCTCTTGAGAAACCTATAGGCAGGTCAGGAAGCAACAGTTAGAACTGGATATGGAACAACAGACTGGTTCCAAATAGGAAAAGGAGTACTTCAAGGCTGTATATTGTCACCCTGCTTATTTAACTTCTATGCAGAGTACATCATGAGAAACACTGGGCTGGAAGAAGCACAAGTTGGAATCAAGATTGCCTGGAGAAATATCAATAACCTCAGACATGCCGATGACACCACCCTTATGGCACAAAGTGAAGAGGAACTAAAAAGCCTCTTGATGAAAGTGAAAGTGGAGAGTGAAAAAGTTGGCTTAAAGCTCAACATTCAGAAAATGAAGATCATGGCATCTGGTCCGATCACTTCATGGCAAATAGATGGGGAAACAGTGGAAACAGTGTCAGGCTTTATTTTCTTGGGCTCCAAAATCACTGCAGATGGTGACTGCAGCCATGAAATTAAAAGACACTTACTCCTGGAAGGAAAGTTATGACCAACCTAGATAGCACATTCAAAAGCAGAGACATTACTTTGCCAACAAAGGTCTGTCTAGTCAAGGCTATGGTTTTTCCTGTGGTCATGTATGGATGTGAGAGTTGGACTGTGAAGAAAGCTGAGTGCCGAAGAATTGATGCTTTTGAACTGTGGTGTTGGAGAAGACTCTTGAGAGTCCCTTGGACTGCAAGGAGATCCAACCAGTCCATTCTAAAGGAGATCAGTCCTGGGTGTTCTTTGGAAAGACTGATGATAAAGCTGAAACTCCAGTACTTTGGCCACCTCATGTGAAGAGTTGACTCACTGGAAAAGACTCTGATGCTGGGAAGGACTGGGGGCAGGAGGAGAAGGGGACAACAGAGGATGAGATGGCTGGATGGCATCACCGACTCGATGGACGTGAGTCTGGGTGAACTCCGGGAGCTGGTGATGGACCAGGAGGCCTGCAATTCATGGGGTTGCAAAGAGTCGGACACGACTGTGACTGAAGTGAAGTGAACTGAACTGAACTGACTCAAGTATTTTCTCAATGTGGTCTGCCCTTTTCCTAAAACTAAGAGTTTAGTATTATGTTTGGTTATATAAAATTAATAGATAATTCAAAAAAAATTTTTAAATCACTGACTATGCATATCACAAATAATATGGTGAAACCAAATTATTCATACAAAACACAAATTAATGCATTTAGTGTCTTGGTAACATAGTCTAATTAGGGGAGGAAGTATTACCTCTTTCCCTTCCACACAAACTAGCCTAAAAGTATCTTTATAAATACATTCATCCCTTAATTCAGAATATAAACTTGTATGAACAATGGGAATTCTATATAAATATTGGTTTGTTTAAAACTTTTAGTAGCTGGTTATTCGACCAGCATTTGTACCACTAAATCAGGATATATAAATCCTGGCTTTATTTCTAATTATTTCATTGCTTAGGACAAAGAAAATTTGAGATACACAATTGTTCATCTACAAATAGAAAAAAAAATCTGGAAAATTAACTTTTCTAGCTAATAAATGTACTTAAAATATATTCTGAAAAACCTCAAGAATATTATAGAACTCTACCAGAAAATTACTAGAACTAATCAATGACTATAGTAAAGTTGCAGGATATAAAATCAACACACAGAAATCCCTTGCATTCCTATACACTAATAATGAGAAAACAGAAAGAGAAATTAAGGAAACAATTCCATTCACCATTGCAACAGAAAGAATAAAATACTTAGGAATATATCTACCTAAAGAAACTAAAGACCTATATATAGAAAACTATAAAACACTGGTGAAAGAAATCAAAGAGGACACTAATAGATGGAGAAATATACCATGTTCATGGATTGGAAGAACCAATATAGTGAAAATGAGTATATTACCCAAAGCAATCTATAGATTCAATGCAATCCCTATCAAGCTACCAACAGTATTCTTCACAGAGCTAGAACAAATAATTTCACAATTTGTATGGAAATACAAAAAACCTCGAATAGCCAAAGCGATCTTGAGAAAGAAGAATGGAACTGGAGGAATCAACCTACCTGACTTCAGGCTCTATTACAAAGCCACAGTCATCAAGACAGTATGGTACTGACACAAAGACAGAAATATAGATCAATGGAACAAAATAGAAAGCCCAGAGATAAATCCATGCACATATGGACACCTTATCTTTGACAAAGGAGGCAAGAATATACAATGGATTAAAGACAATCTCTTTAACAAGTGGTGCTGGGAAAACTGGTCAACCACTTGTAAAAGAATGAAACTAGAACACTTTCTAACACCATACACAAAAATAAACTCAAAATGGATTAAAGATCTAAACATAAGACCAGAAACTATAAAACTCCTAGAGGAGAACATAGGCAAAACACTCTCTGACATACATCACAGCAGGATCCTCTATGACCCACCTCCCAGAATATCGGAAATAAAAGCAAAAATAAACAAATGGGACCTAATTAACCTTAAAAGCTTCTGCACATCAAAGGAAACTATCAGCAAGGTGAAAAGACAGCCTTCAGAATGGGAGAAAATAATAGCAAATGAAGCAACTGACAAACAACTAATCTTAAAAATATACAAGCAACTCCTACAGCTCAACTCCAGAAAAATAAGTGACCCAATCAAAAAATGGGCCAAAGAACTAAATAGACATTTCTCCAAAGAAGACATACAGATAGCTAACAAACACATGAAAAGATGCTCAACATCACTTATTATCAGAGAAATGCAAATCAAGACCACTATGAGGTACCATTTCACACCAGTCAGAATGGCTGCAATCCAAAAGTCTACAAGCAATAAATGTTGGAGAGGGTGTGGAGGAAAGGGAACCCTCTTACACTGTTGGTGGGAATGCAAACTAGTACAGCCACTATGGAGAACAGTGTGGAGATTCCTTAAAAAACTGGAAATAGAACTGCCTTATGATCCAGCAATCCCACTGCTGGGCATACACACTGAGGAAACCAGAAGGGAAAGAGACACGTGTACCCCAATGTTCATCGCAGCACTGTTTATAATAGCCAGGACATGGAAGCAACCTAGATGCCCATCAGCAGATGAATGGATAAGAAAGCAGTGGTACATATACACAATGGAGTATTACTCAGCCATTAAAAAGAATACATTTGAATCAGTTCTAATGAGGTGGATGAAACTGGAGCCTATTATACAGAGTGAAGTAAGCCAGAAGGAAAAACACCAATACAGTATACTAACGCATATATATGGAATTTAGAAAGATGATAACAATAACCCTGTGTACGAGACAGCAAAAGTGACGCTGATGTATGGAACAGTCTTATGGACTCTGTGGGAGAGGGAGAGGGTGGGAAGATTTGGGAGAATGGCATTGAAACAGGTAAAATATCATGTATGAAACGAGATGCCAGTCCAGGTTCAATGCACGATACTGGATGCTTGGGGCTAATGCAAGCCCCCCACTGGGAGGACCCAGAGGGATGGTATGGGGAGGGAGGAGGGAGGAGGGTTCAGGATGGGGAGCACATGTATACCTGTGGTGGATTCATTTTGATATTTGGCAAAACTAATACAATTATGTAAAGTTTAAGAATAAAATAAAATTAAAAAAAAAAGAATATTATAGAACTCTAAAATAAAGTTCTATACTCTACTAAATGCTCAGATTTCTGGACAGAAAAAAGAATGGCTAAAGTACTATTACTTATTTCTTTACTGTATTATTTCTTCATGTGCTTAACTGTTGCTGGATTAGTTATAGCTGTATAACCTATTCATAAGCTGACAATCTCCCTAAATATTCTCTCCAAGTGTTACTAGAAGCAGTTAACAGTCTCATCTTGAGCTAGTGTTCATAATACTGTGACAAAGTTATAGAAAAACCTACAGCCCCTGAACAAGTGAAGTCTAAATGTCTTGCGTACATGCTGAGTCACTTCAGTTGTGTCCAATTCTGTGAGACCCTATGGACTGTAGCCTGCCAGGTTCCTCTGTCAACGGGATTCTCCAGGAAAGAAGACTGAAGTGGGTTACCGTTTCCTTCTCCAGGGGATCTTCCCAACCCAGGGTTCGAACCTATGTCTCATATGTCTCCTGCATTGGCAAGCGGGTTCTTTACCAGTCGTGACACCTAGGAAGCCCCTTAAATATCTGAGTTTTCACATTTATGGGTGGAATTAAAAATGACTACTGCAAATAGTTCTATTTCATTCAGACCATGTCTTTTTTCTTAAAAATATTTTCTTTGTTGCATTTAAAATTCACTGCCCTTATTCATCTTTCAGGCACAGAAATTAATATTTATAGTCACTAAATCAAAGCAGCATGCCTAGACCAGATTAGATTAACATATATTTCCCTCTCTGACTTTCTCAGGAACATGGTAAAAGAAATTTATAATTTGGAAGCATTTTTATTCTATGCATAGTGCTTTTTTAGAACTGGAATCCATGTGCCTTTCTTTCAGGGAAAAACAGTATGGTTCAAAAGTAAAACCAAGTTATAAATCATTAGTTCTGGTTTTACCTACTGTCTACAGCAATGTATTACCTTATTTTATCAACACTAACCCAATAAATAAAAACCACATTTTGAGCACGTTCTGGTTCATATTTAATATATATGTATCCAAAGAAAAACCTACATTGAATGCATTAATATAGGTAACCCCAATACCCTACAGCTCAAATATGTTGAAAATCCATCTAGCTACTCTTTCTGGAGCTTTAGGAAGGATGCTCGGGTAACAGGGAGTTCCAGGCTACTGCCACATAGCTTGGATAAAAGTAGATTCCAGCAGTTCTAAGGGGTCACATGGCACCCCAATCACAAGTAAACCTGAAATAGTCAAAGATCTGCACAAAGATCAGGATGCATCTTTGTCTTCCTTTGTCTACAACTGGTGGGGCGAGGGAACATAACATGAAATAAATGTATGAATAAACATTTTAAAATGTGATACAACAGCAAAGTTATAACAGTTGTCATTAACAAGGAAAAATCAGAGAGCAAGCATCCCATTTCTATAAGACAAGTAAAACATTACATGAAGGACAAGTCTTTTGCCAGTATTTTGAGTCTTACACATTTATCTCTGAAAACAGATTCAGATAAAAGGCCACTGTAATACTCCACATTAAAACATAAGTATCCATTTGAAAATAACTTGAAAATGTATCCACAAAGTCAATTTTGACTTTAATATACAACTACTTAATAATATCACTCTAATGGTGACCTCTCTATGGCTGCACTTGAACTCAAATCAATTTGTATAATTTAATGATTGGAGATTATCTCATTTCAATTTCATTTAATATTTCTAAAGTGTTAATAAAATCATTTAAATGTCTCAGGTTCTTTTCACAAGTACATAAGTCTATCCTCATCATCTGATCCTTTATTTCCCAGAGCTTGTCTTTCTTCTCTCTTCAAATACTAGAGTTTCTCTTTTTCTATTTATATCAGCTGTTGTCTCCTTGAATTATCTCAAAAGTTCATTGTCAACTAGAGGGCGCAGTAGAGAGGGTGAAGTGTGTCCCTAAAGATAAAATGCCACCTTCCACCTCATCAAAAAGGAGAATTCATCTCTGATCCTTTGATTTAGCAAGCAGGATTCAGGTTCTAATATCATCTCAAAACACACAGATGTTCAACTCATTCTTTTATTAACCCCATTTATTGATTATCAACTCTGTTCCAGCATTATCTTAAGCACTGTATGTACAGTTAAGTATAGTGGTTACTGCCAGGGCATTGGCTTCCTGTGCATATAGACAGATCTTAAACAAAGAGATTAAAATCTGTATGATTAAACAGTTCCTAGAACAGACTAGAAGCTTAATTCTTGGGTGAAAGAATGAACATCAATATTAATTGTATATTGTGATAAGTACTATAGGAAAAAAAGAGGTTACTTTGAGAGAAGATAACAATATTAAATGCATCTCTGTGGGAATGTTATATAACCTGAGACCTAAGCAGAATTTTTACGAGAATGTGCAGAGATTTGAGGTGAAAGAGTTTGGTACATCTGAGAAAGTGAAAGAATGTTAGTGAAATGGGTTTAGCTTGGTAGATGAGCAAGACCATAGTATAAATAGGCAGGAACCAAATACTAATAAGACCCTAAAGTCATGTTAGTAATTTTTAACTTTATCTTCATTATAATGAAGAGTCATTGGAGTATATTCAGCAATGTGGCCAGAAAAGCACATAAAACAGTCAAAAAATAGAGCTACGATATGATCCAACAATCCCACTCCTGGGCATGTGCTGTGCTCAGTCGTTAGTTGTGTCAGACTATTTGCAACCCCACGGACAGTAACCCACCAGGATCCTTGTGGAATTTTCCAGGCAACAATACTGAAGTGTGTTGCCATTTCCTACTCCAGGGGATCTTCCCAAACCCAGAGATTGAACCCACGTTTCTTGTGTCTCCTGCATTGGCAGGTAGGTTCTTTACCACTGAGCCAGCTGAGAAGCCACTCCTGGGCAAATATTCAGGGAAAACCATAATTCAAAAAGATGGACCCTGATGTTCATTGCAGCACTATTTACGATAGCCATGATATGAAAACTACCTAAATGTCCATCTATAGAAAAATGGATAAATATGTGGTGTATATATATATAATTAAATAAATGTATATAATTAAATAATTATATTAAATTAATTAAATTAAATTAAATTAAATTAAATAAATATATATAAATAAATAAATTAAATAAATATATATATAATTAAATAAATTATATATAAATATATAATTAAATTAAATAATGCCATTTGCAGCAACATGGATGGACCTAGAGATTGTCATATTAAGTGAAATAAGTCAGACAAATATCATATGATATCACTTATATGTGGAATCTAAAAAAAATGACACAAATGAACTTGTTTACAAAGCAGAACCAGACTCACAGACATAGAAAACAAACTTATGATTACCAAAGGGTAAACAGACTGAGATATAAATTAGACACTTGGGATTAATATCCACACACTAGTACATATAGAATAGATAAACAACAAGGACCTACTATGTAGCACAGGGACCTCGATTCAATATCTTGTAACATTCTATGTGGGAAAAAAGTCTGAAAGAGTGGATATTTGTATACATATAACTGAACTTTGCTGTATACCTGAAACTAACACAGTATTGTAAATCAACTGTACCCCAATATAAAGCAATGACTAAATTTAAAGAAATTAATAAAAGCATTCAAAGTTTCTGGCTCCTTTATAGAAAATGGATTGAAGAGAAACAAGTACAGAAATGGAAGGATGAAGGATGAGCACATGGGCCTGGAGACTTGACAAGGACACAGAAGAGTGGCTAGAAATAAAAGTCATTTAGATGGTAGAAATCCTAGAAGAGGGGTCAAGAGTGAAGAGTCAGCAGAGGGCAAGATGCTAAGCCCTTTATCCCATGAAAAAGAAGGATACTTCAGAGCAACCCAGCACACTGGAATCTGTATTTACTCTAAACAGTTCTGTGTTTCAGTTTTTCATTCCCCATGGGTAGAGCAAAGCTCTCCCTTCTCAAAGCAGGAAGAAACTTGCTCAGTTTGTATAGTGATGACTGACTTTCCCACAGAGTGTTCTTACTCTCAGGACTGGAGACCAGGACAGAGAACCTGACACTAGGCTCTGGTTGCTGCAGTCAACGTCTGCAAACTGATCCTGGAGAAGGGCTGGTGCCTGGCTCCCGGCTCCACTGTCATTGCAGGAAAGCAAGGTGCCTTCTCCTGGTAGGAATAAGCTTCTGGCTTTCCCCTGAACCCTTAAAGCACGCTGCTCCCTGAACAGGCTGGTATTTTGGCAATGGTGGTCCTCAATACTTCCGAGTTTGGTGGTGGATACTCTTTTGAGAAAAATCACCTATGACCACGTACACAAAGCGTTCATACTATTTTAGGAAGTACACAGGCCCATTGAAGCTGAATCACAGACCCAGGAATGGTTAGCAATACCTAGAATTCTATGACATGTAAGGTTAATCAGGTCTGCTAATACCAAACTTCAGGATAAATGATGTGGGAAACACAAAGCAAGTACTCTCACCCCCAAAATAAAAACTAGCATAATGAGCCTAGACTCTAATTGGCATGCTAATCCAAACCATCTCCTCATAAGTAACCACAGAGACTTGTGACAAAGCTGTGGTATCAAAAGACTTGAGTTCAGCTGAACCACACATGAATGAATCATGAAAAAGTCTTTCAATGTCTCTAAGATTTAGGAATCTCATTACAAAGCAAGGTTAATAACAACCATCCTTGCCTGTTCAAACTTTTTCATGGGGCAATATGTAATACTTATATATTTTTTAGATGTTCTTATTTGCATATTTACTCAGATCTTACTTACACTAGTTTCCAAGGAGTCACTTCACTCACCTTGGACTGGAAATATAGTCCTCTTAAGGTCTGAGCTGCTGATATCAGAAAGGGCTGTTCTTACAGGCATTATGTGAACACAATCTATCTCTATAAATTGTACATCCACAACGTTTTTGTTTATTTTATTCTAAATATGCTTCCTAGTTCAAATTGCATTTCATTTTCAGAGCATAGTTAAGACAAGTTACCCTTGGACTATGGCTTCCCCAGTGGCTCAGCAGTAAACAATCTGCCTGCAATGGAGAAGACAGAAGTTCGATCCCTGGATTGGGAAGATCCCCTGGAGGAGGGTGTGGCAACCCACTCCAGTATTCTTGCCTGTAGAATCACATGGACAGAGGAAACTGGCAGGCTATGGCCCATAGGGTAACAAAGAGTCAGACACTACTGAAGTGACTAAGCATGCACGCACCCGTGGAATATACTCACACAGCTCGATATCATTTGTAAGTATGGATATGATGTGTGGGCATTGAACTTGACCCATTACAAAAAGAGAGAGGCATTGTCGCTTACCTCTGTCACTGTCGTAGAGGTAGGCAAACTTGTCCCACTGGTAGTACTCAATCAAGCTGAGGAGGGCTCCTTTGAGGTCCGGTCGCATCTGAATGACAAATGGATGGGTGCCATCTGTTGGGAAGCTGGGAGTGATGAAGGACACATGGAGCGTGCCACAAAATGATGTGATGGTGTTTACTGACTTCTTGTCATAAAATCCAAAAATAGCATAGACTCCTCTTGAAAACTGGGAGCAGACTAGAAGAACAGGGGAAATAGAAAGATAAGTCATTGAAATTGGCATACAATCACATGCATTTGCTTGAAGCTAATGTCATTTTATATAATACACAAAAGAATCAACAAATTAAAACAGAGAGAGAGCTGATAATTCATCAAC
The DNA here is from genome assembly GCF_055505025.1 of Bos grunniens. Lineage (NCBI taxonomy): Eukaryota > Metazoa > Chordata > Mammalia > Artiodactyla > Bovidae > Bos > Bos grunniens. The sequence goes on from NC_141181.1 coordinate 42,218,135, forward strand.
TTTATGAAGACTTACTCTATTTGAGAAATACAAAGATTTATAAAGCATTAAAAAATAATTCTGGTTATGGGACTATATCAAACTTAAAAGTTTTTGCACAGTGAAAGAAACTATTAACAAATCTAAAAAGGCAGCCTACTGAATGGGAGAGGATAATTTGCAAATCATATATCTGATTGGGGGTTAATATCCAGCATATACAAATAACTCATATAGCTCAACAAAAAATGAAAACAACCCAATTAAAAAGTGGCAGAGGACCTGAGTAGATATTTTTCCCAAGAATACATACAGATGGCCAACAGACACATGAAAAGATGTTCAACATCATTAATATTGCTGCCGCTGCTGCTGCTAAGTCACTTCAGTCGTGTCTGACTCTATGTGACCCCATAGACAGCAGCCCACCAGGCTCCCCTGTCCTTGGGATTCTCCAGGCAAGAACACTGGAGTGGGTTGCCATTTCCTTCTCCAATGAATGAAAGTGAAAGGTGAAAGTGAAGTCACTCAGTCGTGTCCGACTCTTAGCGACCCCATGGACTGTAGCCCACCAGGCTCCTCCGTCCATGGGATTTTCCAGGCAAGAGTATTAGGGAAATGTAAATCAAACCCCACAATGAGACATCACTTCACACCCATTAAAGTGGGCATCATCAAAACACAACAAATAACAAGTGTTGGCAATATATGGAGAAAGGCAAATCCTTGCACAGTGTTAGTAGAAGGTAAATTTGTACAGCAACTATGTAAAACATTACAGTGATTCCTCAAAAAATTAAAAGTAGAACTACCATCAAGCAATTCTACTTCTGGGTACTTTTCTAAAGTAATGCACCCCTATAATGTTCACAGCAGTGTTATTCATAATAGCCAAGACATGGAAGCAACATAAGTGACCATCAACATATAAGTAGGTAAAGAAGATGTGGTGTGTATACATATAAGGAAATATTACTCAGCTATAAAAAAAAAAAAAGAAGAAAATCATGGATAGACCTAAAGCATATTGTGCTAAGTGAAATAAGCAAATACTGTATGACTTCATTTATATGTGGAATCTAAAAGACAAAACAATTATGTAAATATAACAAAACAGAAACAGATACAGAGAATAAAGAGATGATCACCAGTGGGGTGGGGATAAGGGGTATGGATGAGTGAAATATGTGAAGGGAATCAAGTGGTACGAATTCCAGTTGCAAGATAAATGAGTCATAGGGATGAAATGTACATTGTGAGGAATATAGTCAATAGTACTTTGTATGGTGACAGATGGACTTATCATGGTGATTATTTTGTAATATACAGAAATAAGGAATTATGTTGTGCACCAGGCAGTAACATAGCACTGTAGGTCAATTATACATGAAACACAAACAAACTCATAAAAAAAAAATATTCTATTTCTGGTCGCCAGAGCTGAGGAGTGGGGAAAGGGACAATTGGATGAAAGGAGTCAAATGTATGAAATTACTGTTATAAGATAAAGAAGTATTAGGGATGTAATATGAAGTGAAGTGAAGTGAAAGTGTTTGTCGCTCAGTCATGCCTGACTCTTTGTGACCCCATGGACTGTAGCCCACCAGGTTTCTCTGTCCATGGTATTTTCCAGGCAAGAACACTGAAGTGGTTAGTCATTCCCTTTGCCAGGGAATATTTCTGGCTAGGGATCGAACCTGTTCCATGTGCATTGGCAGGTACATTCTTCACCATCTGAGCCACGAGGAAAGCCCAAGGATGTAATATAAGACACAGTAAATGTAATTAACACTGCAGAATGTTATATATGAAAGTTGTTAAGAGAGTAAACCTTAATAGCTCTCATCTCAAAATTTTTACATTTTTCTTTTATTTTGTATCTATGTGATATTATGAATGTTCACCAAACTTACTGTGGTCATCATTTCATGATATACGTAAGTCAAATCATTATGCTGTCTGTCTTAAACTCATACAGTGCTGTATGTCAATTACATCTCCATAAAACAGGGCTTCCTTGGTGGCTCAGATGGTAAAGAACCTGCCTGCAAAGCAGGAGACCCAGACTTGACCTGTGAGTCAGGAAGATCCCCTGGAAAAGGGAACGTCTACAAACTTCAGTATCCTGGCTTCGAAAATTTCATGGACAGAAGCCTAGTGGCCTACAGTCCATGGGATTTCAAAGAGTTGGACATGACTGAGCAACTAACACTTTCAGAACTGGAAGAAAAAAATAAACATGTACATTATTAGTTAACAGCCTATGTAAATGTAAACATACTTTAGGATAGCTTTATAAAAAACAAGAGTACAAGTAAAAATCATTAATTGTAAGAAGAACTAACTGCCATTATCTGGGATTTATATATATTCATGAGAGTTCATTCCTTATATTAGCTGATTCTTTTAAAAGGCTTTATTGTGCTAATAATGCTTTTATACTACACAATTGGTGTGCTTATGAAAAGTCCCATGCTGACCAAAACCTCTTTGAGAGAAGATAGAAGCAGGCCTGGCATCACGCATAGACACATGTCACCCAAAAAGGACATCTCTCGCCCTCAGAGACTGAGTCAAGTAGCAGCTGAATGAAGCTCAGAACTCCTAACCTTTTTTAACCTTTCGCATGAATTTAATATATGCATGTGTCTACTTCACATGAGACAAAATATTATCAAAATGCTTTGGTTTAGAATCATTCTTAGAAGGAAAAATACAATATTTTATTGGGAAGTCCCCGTCACTCCCACAATACCTTGTTCTCTACTGTTACTTGTATTTCAGTGAAGAACCTTCTCCCAAACCCTCCCCTGCAGTCAGACCATCACTAAGTCGTGGTCATTCGAATACCTAAATGTACTCCAAGGTTGTCCCCTGATGTCTTTCTCTACTCCATCCAGTTCACTAACAGCATATGTTATGTACCTGGTGCTTGCCCTGTGGCCTGGTATGGTACATTAACTTACCTATTTCTCGTGATAACCCTCAAAATGGGAACTATTATTATTTCCAAATTGCTGATAGGGAAATTAAAATGTAGGAAGACGAAGTGACTTAACCAGTCAGACATCTAGTAAATGAGAGATGCTGTATTGAAACCCAAACAGTTGGGATTCAGAGTCCACACTCTTTATTAATGGATAATACTGTGTTTCTCACTCAGATTAGTGGAATACCTACCCAGTGTTCTTCCTTCATCCAGTTATGCCCCTTTCATTCAATTCTCCACAATTTAACCAGAATAATTTTTGAAACACAAATTTAATCCTATCTTTCTGAGAAGTAGGGTTCCTTTGTCCAAGACTAACCCCTGCAACACACAATACAAACCATAGACTCCAGCACTTAAGACAACAAATTTAGGTCAACTACATGCTTTGAGTGGATGAATAACTGATGTTTTTTAATTTCAAAGTTTATTTCAATCCAAAATATGAAAGTCAGCTATCCAAACTTCCTTTTACATTGATTAAACTTCATTTAAAGGATAAAGCCAATACTATCATATTTCACTTTAATTTAGTCACAAAAAAAAAGATCCATAGAAAAAGTAGATTTATTTCATAAATAAAAGTATTATTTATTTTCATAAGTAAAGATAATTGTTTAATAATAAGAAAGTTGCCAAAGATTATAATAGCTAATTGCAGGCAATCAATACATGATAGGCAATAATTTCTAATGACTACTGTGTGATATGAAGTGAAAGGAAAGCCAGATTAATTAGTTATTTCTTTGAGTGGCCTTTATTCATCAAATATTCCTATTTTCCTTTAAATATTTATTAGTCTTCAACTCATTTCACATTTTCTGGGATTTTAGGTATAATATGTCATTGTGTAATGTGTCTAGGTCTGTGTAATGTATGAATCGCCATCTTTACTACCGATTTTCTACACAACAGACTAATATATCTCAGAAAATAACAGTGTGTATTTATTTACATTTATTTTAAAACTTTAATATAAAGCAAAGATGAGATTCCTGACATATTCACACTTATAGTTCTGTCCTGGTCTGAGTACAGAACTGGAAAACCACCTTTAATCTGTCTGACTCTGCTCATTGCTCACATACATGAAAAAGCCCTTTCACTATTAAAACCCATCTAGGCAAATTCTGCCATGATTTATTTTATACATATATGTATGTGTACTGACATGTATATCTTAAATCTCAAGCTTGTTCAGAAATTGTTGATTCCACAAGACATAAAAATGAGAAGTTGCTCTAAAATTCTCTCTGGATCTATTTTATTTCATTTCCTGCAAAGTACTGGCATATCACCTAAATACTATAGGAATATCAGGCAACATGATTTACTAATGAGGCTTCCTCATCCATTCTCAGTGAATCACTCGGTAAAAGAGGCCAGTGTTTGAATACACAGTCTGAATAAGGAGCCATTACCTTTCATTTTCCATTTGTTTTAGACTCTGGAGTAAGTTGTCAAGGGACCTCCTGGTTATCATGACCATCTGGAAACACCTGGCACTGGTCCAACAATATGCAAAGCTGCACAAGACTTCATCAGAAATGACAATTCACTAACTCAGGAGGTACTTGCAAAAAGTGCAGGCAGTTTAGCTGATTTTCCAGGCAGTTCAGCTGATTTCCCAGTGGCCATAATTGCAGAACCATGGCCACTCCCTCCTGACTATTCAGCCACCTCTTAACCTCCCCTCTTGTCCTCCATCTCTTCATAACACATATTCAGTTGTCCACTTGCCCATACCCTCTATTTTTTAGGTTTTTCCTCTCCTGGTGTCCCTTTACCACACACACAATGAGCCCCATTTAGTTAACACAGCTCCTCTCCCTTGACCTCATGTCTGTCATTGTTCCTGTCCCCAAGCATGATAAGATGACATTGCAATTTATACCCAGGACTCAGTCAGAATGTTGGCTTGAGCTAAAGTGTTTAATTTACCCAATTTGCAAGACCATCTCAACAAGAAACACTGAGTGCTATGTTCCTAACACTCCACTCCCAAAGTATCAGAGTGTTTGCATGCTATTAATGATACTGATCTTCTCCCCAATACTACACTGATACAAGAGCCCACCAACATAGTACCCCAGAATATGAGTGCTCTACTTTGAAAGGACTCCTCCTTGATTAGAAACAAAATTACTCATTTTCATCTCTACCTTATTTCCTAGCAATCTTCCAAAATTCAGTCATTTCCCTAACATATCTATTCTGAAAGAAGGAAGACTTACTATCAAGACAATATTTAAGTAATGTATCGTAGCTCTGGAAACAGTTTCAAAGACACATTTCTATTTTTTTTAATTTTTTAAAATTTTACATGTAGTCAAAGCTATGGTTTTTCTAGTAGTTATGTATGGATGCAAGAGTTGGACCATAAAGAAAGCTGAGCACCAAAGAATTGATGCTTTTGAACTGTGGTGTTGGAGAAGACTCTTGAGAGTCCCTTGGACTTCAAGGAGATCAAACCAGTCAATCCTAAAGGAAATCAATCCTGAATATTCACTGGAAGGACTGATGCTGAAGCTGAAGCTCCAATACTTTGGCCACCTGATGCAGAGAGGCAACTCATTGAAATAGACACTGATGCTTGGAAAAAAAGAAGGGAGGAGGAGAAGGGGACAAAAGGGGACAAGATGGTTAGATGACATCACTGACTCCATGGGCATGAGTTTGAGCAAGCTCCGGGAGATGGTGAAGGACAGAGGAGTCTGGGATACTGCAGTTCATGGAGTCACAAAGAGCCCGACATGACTGAGCGACCGAACAACAATAGCTGATTAGTGTTGTGATAGTTTCAGGAGAACAGCAAACGGACTCAGTCATGTATATACATGCATCCATTTCCTCTAAACTCCCCTCCCATCCAGATTGCCACATAACATTGAGCAGAGTTCCATGTGCTATACTGTAAGTCCTTGCTAGTTCTTTATTTTATATATAGCAGTGTGTACATGTCCATTCCAAACTCCCTAACTGTCCTTTCCCCTTATCCTTCCCTGGCAACAATAACAACTCACAGTTCTTTAAGTCTGTGAGTCTCTATGTTTTGTAAATAAGTTCATTTGTATAATTTATTTTCCAATTACGCATATAAGAAATGTCATACGATATTTCTCCTTCTCTGTCTGACTTATTTACTTAATATGATGATCTCCAGGTCCACCCCTGTTGCTTCAGGGGCATTAAAATAAGTTAGACAATACTGCACCCCATATAGTCACCTTCTCCCGTGCCACCTCTGGAGGGAGAGGAAGAGAAAGCTCCCAGTTTCACATCGAGATTCATGACCCACACAACTACCCTCTGTATATAAACACTATTATAAACTTTTGAATTCTTATGCTACATAGCATTAGAATTTTATTTATGCCTTACAATTCCAAGCTGAATGTAAAATATTAGGTAAAGATGCTCTGAGTATGCCTTTAATTAAATATTTAATATCAACTTTGAGAAACTCAGCAAAGGCAAATCCTTTTTAAAGATACTTTAGGTCAAACAGCAGAAATTATAATCTCCTGCGTATAAGTAACTTGCTGATTACTCTGCTTTTTATTACAAGCCCAGATGATAAAAGTCAATAACAATTCTGATGGAGCATCCAACTCATATCTTTTTCTCTTGGGTCATTCTGCTCATTGGTACTGCTAATGTGTTATATTCCATACAGCCTGGAGAACCTTGCATGATTATTTAGTAGAAAGGGAGAATAAAAGAGCCTGATGGTTTTTGCTCAACATGTTTTACATTTATAAATTGTCATTGACTGGTATGAAATCTGTAGTCTGCTTCATAAGCAGGAACCGTGCTTTGCAGCTTGTGTGAAGTCTGCACAAGTCCGTGTGAAAGCTGCATCACCAAACAAGCCTGACCTCAAAATCTGGAAACCAAAGAAAATCTCTCTCATCTTTTATCACACAGTTTTTGGCAGGATGTCCTTGTAAACATTGACCCCAATTTTACTATTGAAATCTTCCTTAAGATCTCTTAATCATTAAATCTAATAATTTTTTCTCATATGTAGTTTTCTTGGACTCTCTGAATTTATTTATTATTATTTATTCTTTTTCCATACAAAAATTAATCTGTTCTAGTTCTATGAAAACTGCCATTGGTGCTTTGATAGAGATTGTACTGAATCTATAGATTGCCGTGAATACTAAAAAGAATACTAAGATGAGATCACTTTACTTAGTAGCCATTTAAAGTTATTTTAAAATAATGACTGTATTTCCCTGTACAATACATCCTTGTTGCTTACTTGTTTTATACATAATAGTTTATATCTCTTAACCCCTTACACTTATCTTGACTTCCACCCTTCTCTCTCCCCACAGGTAACTAGTTTGTTCTCCATATCTGTGTGTTTCTGTTCTTTATATATGTTCCTTTGTTTTAATTTTTAGATTCCAAATATGATAACATACAGTATTTTTCTTTCTCTGGCTGACTTATTTCACTAAAAACATATTACCCTCCAGGTCCATCTACGTTGTTGCACGTGGAAATATTTCATTCTTTTTATGGCTAAGTAATATTTTAGTGTCTCTGTGTGTGTGTGTGTGACATTTATCCATTTGTCTGTTGATAGACACTTAGACTGGCTTCCCAGGTGGCTCAGTGATAAAGAATCTGCCTGCAATGCAGGAGATGCAGGAGATGCTGGTTCTGTCCCTGGGTTGGGAAGATCCCATGGAGGAGGAAATGGCAACCCACTCCAGTAGTCTTATCTGGAAAATTCCATGGACAGAGGAACCTTGCAGGCTACAGTCCATGGGGTTGCAAAGAACTGAATATGACTGAGCATGCATGCACATACACTTAGGTCACTTCCATATCCTGGCTATTTTAAATAATGCTGCTATGAACATTAAGGTGCATATGTCTTTTCAAATCAGTGTTTTCATTTTCTTTGGAATATATCCAGGAGTGGAATTGCTGAATCATGTAGTATTGCTATTTTAGTGTTTTGGGGAACCTATATATTGATCTTTATAGTGGCTGCAACAAATTACATTCCCATCAACACTGTACAGGGTTCCCTCTTCTCCACATCTATTCAGCATTTGTTATTTGTAGACTTTTGGGGGATCTTCATTCTGACAGGTGTGAGGTGATATCTTATTTCAGTTTGATTTTCATTTTCCTGATAATTAGTGATGTTGCACATATTTTTATGTGTCTATTGGCCATCTATATGTCCTATTCTATATGTCTTCTGCCCATTTTTAAATCAGGTTGTCTTCTGATATTGAGTTGTATGAGTTGTTTAAATATTTTGCATGTTAACTCCTAGTCAGTCATAGTATTTGCAAATAATTTATGCCATTCTGTAAGTTATCTTTTAATTAAGCATTTAAGTTTAATTAGTTCTTATTTGTTTATTATTCCTATTGTTTCCACGGTGTTAGGAGTTCAACAGAATAAAATATTGCTACAATATGCATTAAACAATATTCTGTCTACATTTTCTTCAAGGAGTTTTATGGTTTCAAGGAGTCTTACATTTACACCTTTAATCTATTTTAAGTTTATTTTTGTATGGTATTGAAGAATATTCTAATGTCATTCTTTTATATGTACCTATCCAGTTTTCCCAGTAGCATTTCTTGAAGAGACTTTTCCTCCATTGTATATTCTTGCCTCCTTTGTCATAGATAGGTGACCATGCTGCTGCTGCTGCTAAGTCACTTCAGTTGTGTCCGACTCTGTGTGACCCCATAGACGGAAGCCCACCAGGCTCCCCTGTCCCTGGGATTCTCCAGGCAGGAACACTGGAGTGGGTTGCCATTTCCTTTTCCAATGCAGAAAAGTGAAAAGTGAAAGTGAAGTCACTCAGTCGTGACCATAGGTGCATGGATTTATCTATGTGCTCTCTATCTTGTTCCATTGGCCTATATTTCTTTTTTCTTTTTGTGCCAGTACTGTACTGTTTTGATTACTGTAGATTTGTAGTATAATCTGAAGTCAGGGAATGTAATGCTTCCAGCTTTGTTCTTTTTTCTCAAGATTGCTTTGGCAATGTGGGACTTCTAGTTTTGTAAAACATGACCTGGGTATTTTGCTAAGAATTGCATTAAGTCTGTAGATTGTTTGGGTATAATGGCCATTTAACAAGATTAATTTTCTAATCCAAGAGCAAGAGATATCTTTCCACTTCTTTGTATTATCTTCAATTTTATTCATCAATGTTTTCTATTTTTCAGAGTATAAGTCTTTTCACCTCCTTGGTAAAGTTTATCCCTACCTTTTTTTAGTTGATTCAAAATGGAATTCTCTTCAGGCTTTCTCTTTCTGATAGTTATTTACTAGTGCATGTAGATAAGCAACAGATTTTCAGTTGTTCAGTCACTCAGTTGTGTCCAACTCTTTGCAATCCCATGGACTGCAGCATGCCAGGCTTCCCTGTCCTTCACTATCTCCCAGACTTTGCTCAAACTCATGTCCATTGAGTCCCTGATGGCATCCAACCATCTCATCCTCTGTTGCCCCCTTCTTCTCTTGCCTTCATTCTTTCCTAGCATCAGGGTCTTTTCCAGTGAGTTGACTCTTCTCATCATGTGGCTGAAGTATTGAAGCTTCAGCTGCAGTAACAGTCCTTCAATGAATACTCAGGGTTGATTTCCTTTAGGATTGATTGGTTTGATCTCCTTGCTGTCCAAGGGTCTTCACTAGAACTACAGTTTGAAAGCATCAATTATCTCATTTTTCTTCCTGTAATTGATTTCTAGTTTCATACCATTATGGTCAGGAAAAATGTTGATGCAATTTCTATTTTCTTAAACTCATGAATGTTTGTTTTGTGGCCTACCATGTGATCTATCCTGGAGAGCATATCCTGTGCACTTGAAGGGAATGTTTTTTCTTGTTTTTGGATGGAAGGTCCTACAAATATTCATTAAGTCCAAGTGGTCTGTGTCATTTAAGATGACTACTTCCTTATTTATTTTTTGTCTGGATGTAAGTGACATGACTGAAGCGACTTAGCAGCAGCAGCAGCAGCAAGTGAGGCATTAAAATCCTCTATGATTATTTCATTATTTTCAATTTCTCCCTTTATGTCTGTTAATATTTGCATTATATATTATGTTTTCCTGTATTAAGTCCATATTTATTATATCTAGTGCTATATCTTCTTCTTGTATTGATCCCTTTACCATTTTATGATGTTCTTCTTTGGCTTTTGTTATAGACTTTTAAAAAAGTATATTTTGTCTGATCTGAGGATTGCTAAACCTACCTTCTTGTCATTTCTATTTGTATAAATTTCTTTTTCCATCTCCTCACTTCCAGTCTGTGTATGTCTTTAGCTCCGAAATGAGACTCCTGTAAGAAGCACACAGATGAGCTTGTTTTGTTACTTAGTCAGCTGCCCATGTCCTTTGACTGAAGTATTTAGTTCATTGGCATTTAAGTGATTACTGTAAGGTTATGTACTTATTGCCATTTTGTTACTTCTTTTGTGTTTTTGTCTCATTTTCTCTTTTTATTCTTCTCCTTTCACTTTACTCTCTTGTGGTTTAATGACTGTCTGGAGATGTGCTTGCATTCCTTTCTATTTAGTTTTTGTGTTTCAGTAATAGGTTTTGGATCTGTGGTTACCATGGAGTTCACAGATGTTGATCTATAACTATATCTATTTGTTTCAAACTACTGGTCACTTAAAGTTCAAACACATTCTAAAAGATCAACATTTTTTACTTCCTTCATACACACTGTGTCTTTTTATGTTATATTTAACACCTTCACATTCATCCCGTCACTTCTTATTGCAATTATAATAAGTGTATATGAAGTGTATAAGAAGTGTATATGATTTTACAATTCTTTGTTTTTAAATTTTCAGATTAGCTTATTTAAGTGGTTGATCCTCAGACTTTGTTTATATATTTCCCTTTACTAGTGGGATGTTTTTTCCTTTCTTATAGATATTTAATTCCTGTTCCAGCCTTTTCTTTTCCACTTAGAGAAGACCCTTTCACACTTCTTATCAGATCAGATCAGCCGCTCAGTCGTGTCCGATTCTTTGCGACCCCATGAATCGCAGCACGCCAGGCCTCCCTGTCCATCACCAAGGCCCAGAGTTCACTCAGACATGTCCATCGAGTCAGTGATGCCACCCAGCCATCTCATCCTCTGTCATCCCCTTCTCTTCCTGCCCCCAATCCCTCCCAGCATCAGAGTCTTTTCCAATGAGTCAACTCTTCACATGAGGTGGCCAAAGGACTGGCATTGCAGCTTTAGCATCATTCCTTCCAAAGAAATCCCAGGGCTGATCTCCTTCAGAATGGACTGGTTGGATCTCCTTGCAGTCCAAGGGACTCTCAAGACTCTTCTCCAACACCACAATTCAAAAGCATCAATTCTTCGGCACTCAGCCTTCTTCACAGTCCAACTCTCACATCCATACATGACCACTGGAAAAACCATAGCCTTGACTAGATGGACCTTTGTTGGCAAAGTAATGTCTCTGCTTTTGAATATGCTATCTAGGTTGGTCATAACTTTCCTTCCAAGGAGTAAGCGTCTTTAAATTTCATGGCTGCAGTCACCATCTGCAGTGATTTTGGAGCCCAGAAAAATAAAGTCTGACACTGTTTCCACTGTTTCCCCATAGGTTTGGTTTAATATTGACAAATTCAATTTTTGCTTGTCTGAAAACTTCTTTGTCTTTCATTCAATTCTAAATGATAATCTTGCTAAGTAGAGTATCCTAGGTTGTAGTTTTTTTCTCTTTTAGCACTTTAACTAAAGCATGCCAATCCCTTCTAGCCTGCAGAGTTTTTGCAGAAAAATTAGCTGATAACCTTATGGGGTTTCCTTCATATATGACTTTTTCTCTTGCTGTTTTTAGAGCTGTCTCTTTAACTTTTGCCATTTTAATAATTCTATGTCTTAGTGTGGGTCTGTTTGTTCATCTACTTTGGGATGCTTTGTGCTTCCTATACCTGAATATCAGTTTCCTTCTGGTTTGGAGAATTTCAGCCATAATATCCTCAAGTACATTTTCAATCTCTTTCTCCTGAGAACTTTAGACTATAAACAATACCTAATGTTCTCTCAGAGGTCCCTTAAACTGTTCTCATTTATTTTTTCTTTTTGGATGACCTCTTTTTTTTCTTTCTTCCAGATCACCTATGCATGCTACTGTATCATCTAGTCTGCTGTCATCTCCTTCTGGTGTATTTTTCATTTCAGTTATTGTATTCTTTGGTTCTGTTTACTTTATATACACTTTCTTTCTAAGCCCTTAAAAATTCTCAGTTTATTATTTTCCCTAATTAAGTTAATATTCTTATTACTAAGAACTCTTTATAAGACAATTATTTATTTCTTTCATTAGTTGTTTTTCAGGGGTTTTCTCCTGCTCTTTTGATTGAAACAAACTTCCCTGTCTTCTCATTCTGCTTAATTTTTTCTGTCTCTAGGGAAAAGAGATAGATAGATGAAACAGTTATCTACCCTGGTCTTGATGGAGGTTCTTGTGTGGGAGCATCCCTGTGCAGCCTGCATGTGCCCAGTGACTCTGGGGGACAGCTAGGTCTGACATGAGCATAAGTCACATTTCTCCAGGGTGTCCTGGCAGTTATCACATTGGAGGTGGGGCTGGAGAAAGATGGGCTAGAGCCAGAACCAGGTGTGAGCTGGGACTTCTCCACTGCTCAGGGGCCACCCCACCTTAGTGGGAGCAGAGGCAGATCCCCAGTTGTTGGAGCAGAAGCCCTGAAGTTTGGTCGGAGCTGGTTCCAGTCCTACTAAGCGTGTACTCTCGCCTCCTCCCAGCAGTGCTGGACCAAGAGGAGATGGCGTGGACACTTGGTGTGGGTCAGAGCATGGGCTGTGGTGGTTGCAACCCCAGTCCAAGTCTCAGATTACTCCTGACCTGCTGTCACCATACGTAGTTGGGGCTGCCTTCACCCCATTCAGATGCCACTCCAAGTCTTAGCCATCTCCACCTCTCATGACCTAGCACTCATGACCTAGCACTCACCTCAGCTGTGGCAGCCCTTGCCCTTGCGTGGGGTGAGTGGGGCATGCCTCAGTGGGCATGAGGCTCAGGCTGGGGCAAGCACCGGGCAGTGTCAGAAAACTGTCCATAGTTCCCTACGGTTTCAATCTACTTCCTCCTTTGTGCTTAGGGAATAACAAGTGTGCATACTCTTTGCCAATGGACCTGTTTATTACAGCCTTCCTGTTAGTTCAACTGGATTTCAAACTATCTTGATCTCAACCTGTTATGGTATATTCCTGGCTGGAGATGACAGCTCAATTCCAATCTATCATCCACTGGAGAACTTCTTATTCTATATCACTCAAACTAATTCCATTAGAAAAAAAAAAGGTAAGAAAACCTTGAAAACATTAGCCTACAAATCATGTCTTTGTACTGTTTTTTTTTTTTCTTTCTGCTAATGGTATCATAACTCTTGCAATCATTGATTTTTGATATTTCAGAATAATTAATTCATTACTCTTCCTTGTTCTGCTCATGTCATCTATAACCAATTCTGTTTTATTCCACTACACTTGTTCCATTAACCAAGTATATTTAAGAACTTCTGAGACTACTGTTTAGATATGGGAAGATAGCTTTGGGCATGATAGATAAGATCCCTACTTATATGAAGCTTGGGTGTTACACTTTGTATTTCTTGCACCTTAGTTCTATTTTTCCTTGGTTCTTTCCCATGTCCTCTCTCATCTTCCTCCAAATCATATTCTTGGCGTATGAGCCTTCTTAAAGAACACCATGTAATTGACAGTCTCCAGGGATCAGTCTTCCAACTGTTCCTTTTTTTACATTCTATCTCTTAATGGTATCATCTCTTTTAACAAGGCCAAATTCCATTTCCTTGTGCAAATGTTTCCCAAACCTGAACCATTATAATTGTCTCCCTCTACCTATTTATTTACTGAGAAAATACATACTGTATATTATTATGTAGCAAATATACTATATACACTGTGTATATAATACAAACACTGCATATGACTAACTTTTGAATTTTGTATTTTCATAGCACAGTGGTAAAGGAATCTGCCTTCCAATGCTGGAGATGCTAGAGACATAGTTCAATCCCTGAGTCCAGAAAATCCTCTAGAGTAGGAAACGGCACCCCACTCCAGTATTACTGTCTGGAAAATTCCATGATCAGAGAAGCTTGGTGAGTTATAGTCCGTTGGGTTCTAAATAGTCAGATATTACTGAGCACACATGCATTGTTTTATTTCTTTGCAAGTATGATTTTTAGTTATAATATTTAATTCTTTCAACACCTCAATTATGAGTTTTCTCAAAACAAAAAGAGAAACAATGGAAAGAAATGCATAAAATATCATTATTTTACATTGTTTAAAATCCTGTAACATTGATCTCAAGTGTTAAACATCATAGAAAAGTTATTATGTATCCAAGGATCTTGGGCTTTGACCTCAGATGGAAAATGGTAGAGCTACAAGTGAGAATAACCAGGGACTGAATCTTGCTTTGCTATTACCTAGTTTGACTCGGTTGGGCAAGATACATATTTCTCTATGTCTCAGTTCAGCCAACTGTAAAGGAAGATAATCATGCTACCCACCTGTTTAATTTGGAATGGGGCCTTATGAAAGAAAAGATAAGCTGAAACAGTGCTGGAAACTACTAAGGCCCAATAAGTCTCTCATGACCTGCCTTCTTATTTTCCATATTCTTACCAATGTTGATATTAACTATTTATTAATCATGCACCAAGATTTTACTCATTCTTTTCCTTCAGCATAAAATTCACCAAATCCATAGGACAAGTATTCATATGTTTAAAAAAATCTACCCTATCATTTCAGAGTGTGAGAATCACACCAGACTTTTTGCCTTCCTTTATCCCCAGAATGAAACAATCACCAAATACTGTCCATCTGACATCTCAAATCTGTACTCTCCAGCTCTGCCAACACTGCCTTAATACGATCCTTCAACATTTATTGGCTAGATCACTGCAATAACCTCCCAAATAGCCCCTTTTATAATAGATCTCTTTCCTATCATGGCAAATATAATCCCCTTGCTTAAAATTCATCATTGTCTCCCCAGTGCTTAGAGAATAAACTACATTCTAGAGCTCAAGTGCTGCCCACACTGTGTGGTCTGAGTCACATGCCTCTCACATATGATTCTAATGAAGTTTGCATTTCTGCATCTCAGCCTGAGTTATAAATTTCTACCTTTGCCCTTGAACTGAGAGCTAATTGAAAGCAGAAAAGGAAGTGTTATTTATCTCCAAGCACAGTCCAGCCCATATTTGGCACACACTGGGCATTTGATAAATGTCATGTAATAAAATAGCAGTTCTTCCATGAAAAGTGTCCTTCTTACCATCAACTGAATATGGTTTTCCCTGAATCTGATCTCCATCAACACTCTGCTTTTACCTCCCTTTTGACCTGAAACACAGTGTGTTTGAGTGTGTGGGCATGTGTATGTGTGGTGGTGGTTGGGGGAGGGGGAGATCTGTGACCTCCTTGAGAGAAGGGGTCAGTGTGAGAACAGCGTAAGATCACTTGAAACAGAAGCTCATCTCCATCCTTTCCTGGCCACCTAGCAAAAGCATCACTGAGCCTGCGCCTGAGGTTCCTAATCTACTGAATGAGGATGCTGATTTGTATCCTGCCTTCCTTATAGGAAATCTTGAAAGATTAAATTAGAAGTATGGCAAGAAGTCCTCCAGAGAATGTAAATCACTATATAAGTGTGTTAATGACAATAAATCCAAGCATAATGAATTGTATCCTTTGCAAAACCCAGTTCAGGAACTTTCACAATTACATTATCAAATATTTGTTGAATGAATACATGAACCCAACTAATTGTATAACAAAGATTTTTATATTGAAATTTCATTTTTGTTAATACTTGGGTATTTCTGAAAGCATAACAATATTTTCTTCAACTATCAGAATTTAAGAAATTTAGTCTATCGTTTCTCATACCAGGAAAAAACCCCACAATTATGAACCTGAGAAGACCATCTTTGGAATTTTCAAAATGTATTTTATATGTGGAGAAGTTGAACCGTGGTGAAGTTACCAACCTGAAAAAATACGTAGATCAGGATACAACTGAAAATGAAAGACCTGAACTTCTGTCTTGGAAGTTGTCTGTCACCCAGGGAAGGTGGATGTCTACAGACATCCAATAACACATTTTGCACTTGAAAGTATCTTCAGGGATTCTCACAATCTCAAACGTCTTATATAATTCAGTGGAATTGTTCAAACCTGAAAACTTATTACAAGCAATATTTATTCCTTAAAAAGTGCAATTGTTGAAATATAAAGGTTTTGGAACATTTGGTTTCTATATAAAAATTTGGGAGAAGGTGAAAAATGGAATTGTCTTTCTTAGAAAATCAATACCCTTTCTTAGATAAATCAATACCCTTTTCTCATAATGAAATGGAGTAAAACTATTTACTTTCCATTGATGGCCTTATTTAAAAGTTTACATATATACTGGGGCACCTTCTTTTCCCATCAAGTGACAGAAGGATTTCACTCTCAGGAGCTGACAGTTCAACATCTCTTCTAAAAGGCTCATCTCTTTAAAAGCCACCTTTTAAAAGCCACAAGCAACCTTTGCTTGTCCACTGCTGTGGACAAGCTTCTGGCTTCTGGACTCCAGAAGCCAGCACAGTTCCTGGCATGGACACTCAGTTTACAGGGAGTGCCTGAAACACTCAATGATTCAAAGACAATGTGAAGAATAATACACACAGACCACAACAACATTTTCTATAAATTGCTTTGCTGATGATTTTCCCTATAGCTCTGCCACAAATCATTACTATGAGAAATCACTTCTCTTATGCATACATTTTTACCCCATTTTTCATACAAATACTAAATAGGATTCAGCATCATCACTCAGGAGCAGAGAACAACGAAGTTGTAATAATACATTTTTCTTTCCCTCTAACAAATGTTTATCCTTTCTGACCTTCGTGCTACACTTGCTGAGTGAGGTGAAATGTCATAAGTTTATTGCCATTGCCCATATTATATGCAGCTTGAAAAAATCTATAACATCTATTCAGGCTTCATTCATCATCTTGGGAGAGCAACAGCAGACCTGGCAGTAATAGGCAATAACTCTCAAGTGAATTTTAATGATGGGTTCTGGACATGTAAATGAAAGAGAATTACCTCTGTTTATAGAAGATGCTGTTTCACAAAAGACAGTCCTATTCTTCATTCCTGGACACGTATTTCCTCCCCATAAATACACATAGCTCTTCCCTCTACAGATTCTTGCCTGACTTAGGTTCTGGCTAAGTTCTGGGCATTGTGTTCTCTGATGGGACTTGAGTGTGTGGGTAAAGCATGCCAGCTGCAGCACCTGGAGGCCTGGCTTCCAAGTCCAATAGTGAAACCAGCCATCTGTATGCTTCTGATAAAAGGCAGCTTTCAAAGGTCTCTGTGCCCTCTGAGGTCCCCCAGAGCTCAAACTTGGGCTCAGGTGGCCAAGTTCAAAGTTTGAGTTTATTTTTTGCTACTTTTGAGTTATACACATTTTATTTATGTTATTAAGACAAACAGATTGGGAGTTTGGGGTTGACATACACAGTCTGCTTAATATTCTGTAATAACCTGTATGGAAAAAGAATTTGAAAAAAATAATAGATACATATATATCTATAACTGAATCACTTTGCTGTACACCTGAAACTGGGCTTCAGTGGTGGCTCAGACAGTAAAGAATCTGCCTGCAAATGCGGGAGACCCAGGTTCGATCCCTGGGTTGGGAAGATTCCCTGGAGAAGGGACTGGAAACCCACTCCAATATTCTTGCCTGGAGAAGTCCATGGAGAGAGGAACCTCGTGGGCTACAGTCCATGCAGTCACAGAGTCAGACACAACTGAGTTACTAACACTTCCACACACCTGAAACTAACACAACATTGTTAATTAACTATATGCCAATACAACATGTCAGGTATTGCATATTTATTATTCATCACATCTTTACTCATGAAAAATGAGTGTGTGTGATACAATACATTTTCTCAAATTAAATTCTATTTTCTGCACATTTCATTAGTCTTTTTTTCTTCTTTTTATATTTTTCTCCTTACCACTTCATACTATTTCCTTTTTACTTTCCCTTTACTGCTTGCTGTTTATCTGTACCTTCAGTGTACTATGGATATCCTTAGCTCCGTAGCCACTTTTGATCATGATGCTTGAAAAAATTCTACCATCTTACCTGATTCTGATTCAAATGAAGGACTTTTCTTTTCCTTTTTTTTTTCCCACCAAATATGGATTTGATGTTATTTCAATATATATAAACACATTAACTTTTGTGATCAAAACCTATGTTTAAAAACATGATTGAAAAGTAATTGACTTAAAACACTTCTCAAAAATTGGAAAATCTTTTAAAAATTGAAAAAAAACATAATTGAAAACTGAGAAGATTTATACTTAAAGGAATTTTTTAAGTGTCAGGCAAATAAAATGACTGAGCTTTTTATTTATGGCCTTATTGTTTGGATGCTATCATAATGGATCTGATAACCTTCTTGACTTTGAATGGCTCAGAGTTCCTGAGGCTTTCACGAGCTTCTTGTTCAGCTTACTTGTTGGTAAGTGATAGGGTTTCTATCTATAATATGTGTTGCACATACGCGTTAACCCATATAAGTTCATTAAAAGAGGAAACATTTTTTGAACAGCATATAATGAGCAATTTTGCAGATGTACTAGGGAGAGCTCTGGATGTCCCACTGCCAAGTACCTGAAGTAATTAAAGTCAGCACAGTGGACTTCCTCATGTTTAGTGTGTTGGTCCTGGTAAAATTAGGACCTAGCATCTGGTGAGCAAGCATGGCACCTGGCTCTGAGGCATGCCAAGGGTGTGCCTGCTTCACTGATACACTTCCCGTCAATATCAGGAGCAGGGCTAGAGAGGGATGAAGAGTGCCTGGCGAAAGGATTAGTAACTTACTGATGTTCTGGTCCTCCCAGTGATCTATTTGTTTAATTTTTATTTTATATTTAAGCACATTTGATTAAATATATTGTGTTAGTTTCAGGTGTACAGCAAAGTTACACATATCCATGCATCTATTTTTTTTTAATTCTTTCCCCTTATAGCTTATTACAGAGTACGGAGCCAAGTTCCCTGTGCTACACAGGAGGTCCTTGTTGGTTATCTATTTTAAATATAGCAGTGTGTATATGTGAATCCAAACTCCCAATCTGTCCATTTATATTCCAATAGACAAGGAAGGACACTACATAATAATCAAGGGATCAATCCAAGAAGAATATATAGCAATTATAAATATATGTGTACCCAACATACAAACAGTTAAATACATAAGGCAAACGCTAACAGTCATAAAAGGAGAAATCAACAGTAACAATATTAGTGGGACGCTAACACCTCACTTACACCAATGGACACATTATCCAGATTGAAAATCAATAAGGAAACACAAGTTTAAATGACAGTTTATCTTAATAACATACACAAAATGTGCTCAAAAATAGCAAGCACAAAGTCAAAAAATTTGAACAAGTATATTCAGTCCATGGAGTCACAAAGAGTCAGACACAACAGAGTGACACTTTCACTTTCAAAGTGAAAAGTGTCCCACGCTTTGCGACCACATGGACTGTATCCCCCATGGGATTCTCCAGGCAAGAATACTGGAGTGGGTTGCCATTTCCTTCTCCAGGGGATCTTCCCAATCCAGGAATCGAACCCAGGTCTCCCGCATTGCAGGCAGACACTTTAACCTCTGAGCCACCAGGAAAGGCTATAATTTCCCTTTACTCTCTATGTTTCTCACAAGCCAGCCCTTCTAGCAAACATCTGGCAGATACACGTCCACATGTCTAGTCTCAATAAGAGTTGATTTTGTTTGTTTCAGTTTGAGTTATGTTTTTGATCAATGAGATCACAGGGCAATTGTGCCATGACCTGTGTTGACATTTGACAGAGAAATTGCCATGCTGGTAGAGACTAAGTTCATTCTTTCAAACTACTGTTTAGTATTCCCTGGCTTGGATAAAATATCATGAGAAACGCTGGTCTGGAAGAAGCACAAGCTGGAATCAAGATTGCCAGGAGAAATATCAATAACCTCAGATATGCAGATCACACCATCCTTATGGCAGAAAGTGAAGAGGAACTAAAAAGCCTCTTGATGAAAGTGAAAGAGGACAGTGAAAAAGTTGGCTTAAAGCTCAACATTCAGAAAACGAAGATCATGGCATCTGGTCCCATCACTTCATGGCAAGTAGATAGGGAAACAGTGGAAACACTCTCAGACTTTATTTTTTGGGGCTTCAAAATCGCTGTAGATCATGATTGCAGTCATGAAATTAAAAGACACTTACTCCTTGGAAGGAAAGTTATGACCAACCTAGATAGCACATTCAAAAGCAGAGACATAATTACTTTGCCAACAAAGGTCTGTCTAGTCAAGGTTATAGTTTTTCCAGTGGTTATGTATGGATGTGAGAGTTTCACTGTGAAGAAAGCTGAACACCGAAGAACTGATGCTTTTGAACTGTGGTGTTGGAGAAGACTCTTGAGAGTCCCTTGGACTGCAAGGAGATCCAACCAGTCCATTCTAAAAGAGATTAGTCCTGGGTGTTCATTGGAAGGACTGATGCTAAAGCTGAAACTCCAATACTTTGGCCACCTCATGCGAAGAGTTGACTCATTGGAAAAGACTCTGATGCTGGGAGGGATTGGGAGCAGAAGGAGAAGGGGACAACAGAGGATGAAATGGCTGGATGGCATCACTGACTCGATGGACATGAGTTTGGGTGAATTCCGGGAGTTGGTGATGGACAGGGAGGCCTCACGTGCTGTGACTCATGGGGTTGCAAAGAGTGGGACACGACTGAGCAACTGAACTGAACTGAACAGGGATATTTAGCTTGTCGAGAATTTTACTACTGCAAACAAGGCTGTAGAAAATATTTCAGTGCATGCATCTTTGTTCACTTGTGCTAATATTTCTGCAGGCTGCTGCTGCTGCTAAGTTGCTTCAGTTGTGTCTGACTCTGTGCTACCCCATAGACAGCAGCCCACCAGGCTCCCCTGTCTCTGGGATTCAGGATGGATGTTTAAAAGTGGAAATACTTACTTGAACCTACTACTGGCTAATATTATCCTTGCTCTCAAATTGTCACCCAAATACTAATTTACACTCCATCAAAATAAGATCAATTCCT
The DNA here is from genome assembly GCF_055505025.1 of Bos grunniens. Lineage (NCBI taxonomy): Eukaryota > Metazoa > Chordata > Mammalia > Artiodactyla > Bovidae > Bos > Bos grunniens. The sequence goes on from NC_141181.1 coordinate 42,239,340, forward strand.
TTTAAATTTTCTTTTTGGTGTTTTTCACTAGGAGTGAATATGTTTCACCTTTTAACTTTTACTAATGACTAATGGAATGTGTAAAATTGCATTTCATCTTTGCTTTAATAATAACAAGTTATATTTTGTACCCTTGTGGTAGAAAGCATTATTCTTAAGTTTTCCCCCATGCATTAACTATTTTAAAATTCAAAATATCCTAAGATAGCCACATTTTTTGATGAAAAACTTAAGAATACTAAGAGAACACCTCTAGAAAATGATAGAGGTGTCAATCCCCGGCAGTCTGAGCACAGAGCTGTTCTTTTTTTAATTATTAATTAATTTATTTATTTGGTTGTGCCAGGTCTTAGTCGCAGCACACAAGATCTTTGATCATCATTGCTGCATGCAAACTTTTAGTTGCAGCATAGGGCATCTAGTTCCCTGACCAGGGATTGAACTTGGACCCTCTGCATTGGGAGTGTGGAGTCTTAGCCACTGGATCACAAAGGAAGTCCCCCAGAGCTTGTTCTGTCAGCCACTGTACTTCCTACTGCTACTGCTGCTGCTGCTACGTCGCTTTCGTGTCTGACTCTTCAGTTGTGTGCGACCTCACAGGCGGCAGCCCACCAGGCTCCCCCGTCCCTGGGATTCTCCAGGCAAGAACACTGGAGTGGGTTGCCATTTCCTTCTCCAATGCGTGAAAGTGAAAAGTGAAAGTGAAGTCGTTCAGTCATGTCTGACTCCTCGAAAACCCATGGACTGCAGCCTACCAGGCTCCTCTGTCCATGGGATTTTCCAGGCAAGAGTACTGGAATGGGGTGCCATTGCCTTCTCTGGCACTTCCTACTGGTAAATAGAAAAATCTGGTTTTCCATCATTACTTATAAGAAAGTGCATCTACTTTACTTTTTGCTTTCTCAACAATTCTTATATTTTTCACATTTTTTACTATTAGGTTACCATTTAAATTTTGATGTAATTCTCTATGTTAAATTTATTTATTCCTTTTTCTTTTATTTTTCACTTTATTTATTATAACACTTGTGATCAAATTCTCAATCTTTTGCTTGATAACTTCTAGATTTCTTGTCTCTTTTAATAAGGATTTCCCATCCTAAGATTTTCAGAATATATTTTATGTTGATCTTATAATTGTCCTTTTAAAATAAATTCTTCTAATATGAATATTTGGTTTTATGCAAAGAAGAACTCCAGTTTTGTTTCCACAGAGATATTCAACTTTACAAACTTCTTAATTTAGTTATTGATTTCTCTCAATTTTAAGTGTTCCGTTTATCATATCCTAAGCTTCTCTAATGCTGGGATCTATTTCTAAAGATGAACATATGTGTTTAATTACTACACCTTTTTGGAAATAGAAATTACTGTGCAAAGGTTTCTGCCTATTGATTAACATATTTCTTCCCTCAAATTCAGGTTAGGCTTGGACTGAAATACAAATTAACTGGCAGAAACAAACATCTACAATATTAATTTTAAAGTCAAGCTCTGTTAACTCAGATCTTTTTCATTTCTGTAAAGTTTTACCCTTTTATTCATACCTTACACACCTCTCATTAGGTTTATTCCTAATTCCTCTGTAGCTTTATGAGTATCATCAGAAGTTTGTTCTTTAGAGTTTCTATCTTAGATATTACCAGCACCTAGGAAAGCTATTGACTTTAAAATGATACCTATATATCTAGGTTTTTTAACCTCTAAACAGTTCTGTTAGCTTCTGTTTGATTCTCTTGGATTCTTCTATGTGTAAAAACCATTTTGGTATAAAAATTTTTACCCACCTCACTTTTAGACCATTTTACTTGGGGAAATCATTTCTCTGTAGTTTGTATTTCTATTATATTTTTAAAATAATAATAAATTGAAAAGCATACAGTTTATCTGGTTTCCAGGCAATTAAAATTGAGCATGAAGTTGAATAATTATCTGATATACTTGATCAATCTATATAATTAAACTCTTTTATACAGCCCATAATTATTCTGTTCCAGTAATATAATGGCTTTTTTAAAAAGCCTCTTTTTTGTTTGAATAATTGTTTCAACTTTCCACTTAATTTACTGTGTGGTCCATAAAGAATGAAAAAAAAATTGGGGGAAATATAATGGAAGTTACCTAACATCAATATTTATTCATTAACAATACAATTTTGTAATTATTCATACCCTAGTCACAGAACACCATAGGTGCATCAAAGCAAAGGAAAAAATAATTAGCTAAGAAATAATTCTCCCCTAATAAAGACAGGAAGATGAAGTAAAACTGCTCAAAGGGATGAAAGCAAGTGTATAACAAATGAATTGCTGAAGAGAGGCATTCTGGAAGAGAGCAGGAGAGCTCAGTCTAAATTAGTATTGCAATAGCTATTGGGTTTCTATGAACGACAATGCTGAAAATAGAAATGAGCAGCTAATTGCAAGGCAAATATTAATTTTTGTATATATCTTGTACTTTGCAGCATAACTTATTCCAGCTGCATGTGATTACTGAAAATAGGCACACATGAATTCAGTTAAAGCCTTCATTTCAAAGATACCTAAATGAATGGGTGTCTTGTTCTGAAGAACGTGTGTAGTTTTGTACCTAAGTCACAGCATAAATGGCAGATTGGCCATTTTGAGGTGGCTAAATTAAATGCAAATGGTGGAAACATAAAGCAGAAAGAAAAATTCTCTGCTGAAATCTGAACTACTCAATTTGTTTCCTGACCTTTTTCAGAGTTTCTAGACAGTTGTCAGGCCCCTAGTGTATTATGTTGGGGAAGCAACAAGCTAGGGAGAAGAAAAATTAAATAATTCCTAAAGAAATCAAAGACAATGTTCTGATTTCAAAATGGATGAAAATTAGTCATGGTGCTTTTCATACATCAGTAAGGATGACAAGAGATCTTTTCAATGAGAACAATACAAAGTAAATCTCAGCACCACAGTGAAGAAAACTAAGGCATACCCTCTAAACAAGTATATACCCCAAATTGATAGCCTGTGCCTATGAAATTGTTCCTTCTGGGGTATTATCAGTAGAAAGCAAAGATGTATCCAGTTAAGGCCAGTATTTATACATGCTAACCTTGCAGAGTGTCCAAAATGATATGAATATTGATGAAGCAGCTACACATGTGTGTAAATCTAACTTTCTTTTACCCAACACATGTCATGCTCTCAAAGAATCAGAAACCAGCATAAGACCCCAAGCAATCACATGCTAACTGGATAAAACTTGGCCAAATTATTTGTGAAATTATATTTTTCATAAGATGAAATTTCCCTTAAACTGGTATGCTGTATTGCCTGCTATCATGTGATAATCAGAATCTACACTTTAATTGTGACATAAAGGAAAAGCCTTAGAAATAGGTGGGGATTCCCTCATAGCTCAGTCAATAAACAATTGGCCTGCAATGCAGGAGCTGCTGCTGCTGCTAAGTCGCTTCAGTCGTGTCCGACTCTGTGCGACCCCATAGACGGCAGCCCACCAGGCTCCCCCGTCCCTGGGGCTCTCCAGGCAAGAACACTGGAGTGGGTTGCCATTTCCTTCTCCAATGCATGAAAGTGGAAAGTGAAAGTGAAGTCGCTCGGTCATGTCCGACTCTACACCACCCCATGGACTGCAGCCTAGCAGGCTCCTCCGTCCATGGGATTTACCAGGCAAGAGTACTGGAGTGGGGTGCCATTGCTGAAGACCTGGGTTCAATTCCTGAGTGAGAAAGATCCTATGGAGAAGGAAATGGCAACCCACTCCAGTATTCTTGCCTGGAGAATCCAATGGACAGAGAAGCCTGGTGAGCTACAAATCCATGGAGTCCTAAGAGTTGGGCATGACTTAGCAACTAAACAACAGCTACAAATTGGAAATAAGTACAGTGAGTTTGATCTCTACATGACCAGTATTTTTTGAATTAATAGCTAAAACTGACACAAAATATGAAGCAGCAGGAACTCTTCTTAGAGCGACTATGCTAAGTCCCTTAATTCTCCCCTAAACCAACAGGCAGGGAGATTAAGCTTCCCAAGTTCGCACGGCTAGTGACAATGGAGCAAGAACATAAACCCACATAGCTTGAACTAACTAGAAAGTGTCACTTGAGAAACACTGGTAGTTGCTGTTTCGTAAATAAATTCCCTTGTACCTTTTTACTTATATTCCACAAATAAGTGATAGCATATATTTGTCTTTCTCTGTCTGACTTCACTTAATATGATAATCTCTAGGTCCATCCATGTTGCTACAAAGGGCATGACTTCATTTTTTTATGGCTGAGTAATACTGCATTGCATATATGTACCACATCTTCTTTATCCATTCATCTGTTAATGGGCATTTAGGTTGCTTCCATGTCTTGGCTGAGGAGCCTGGTGGGCTGCTGTCCATGGGGTTGCACAGAGTCGGACACAACTGAAGCAACTTAGCATGCGTGCATGCATTGGAGAAGGAAATGACAACCCACTCCAGTGTTCTTGCCTGGAGAATCCCAGGGACAGAGGAGCCTGGTGGGCTGCCGTCTATGGGGTCGCACAAGGTCGGACACAACTGAAGCGACTTAGCAGCAGCAGCATGTCTTGGCTGTGGTAAATAGTGTTGCTATGAATATTGGAGTGAATGTCTCTTCTGAATTATGGTTTTCTCCATATATATGCCCAGGAATGGCATTGCTAGATCATACTGTAGCTCCATTTTTAGTTATTTAAGGAACCTCCATATTGTTCTCTCTTGAGGGAAGAAATGGCAATCCACTCCAGTATTCTTGCCTGGGAAATCCCATGGACAGAGGAGTCTGGCAGGCCATGGGGTCGCAAAGAGTCGGACACACTGAGTGACGGAGCACACATATAGTGGCTGCACCAATAGATAAATAATCTGCCTGCAATGCAGGATACTCAGGAGACTTGTGTTTGATCCAAGTCTAGAACATTCCCTGGAGGAGGAAATGGCAACCCACTCCAGTATTCTTGCCTGAAAAAATCCCATGGACAGAGGAGCTTGGTGGGCTACAGTCCAAAAGATTTCAAAGAGTAGGAAATGGCTGAGCACTGAGCAATGTTTTTCAAAAAAATCAACATTCTCACCAACAGTATAGGAAGGTTCCGTTTTCTCCACACCACAAAAGACACTCACAAATACAAATAACAAGCTTATGGTTACCAAAGGGGAAGGAAGGGGTAAATTAGGAGTTTGGGAGTAATATGCATAATACAGATAACCAGGACCTATTGTATATAGCACAGGAAACTATACTTAATACCCTGTAATAACCTATAATGGAAAATAATCTTAAAAAGAATATATATATGGGTTTCCCTGGTGGTTCAAAGGTAGTGAATCCACCTGCCAATGCAGAAGATGCAGGTTCGATCCCTGGGTTGGAAAGATCTCCTGGAAAAGGAAATAGCAACCCACTCCAGTATTCTTGCCTGGAAAATCCCAAGGACAAAGGAGCCTGGCGGGCTTCAGTCCTTGGGGTTGATAAAGAGTTGGAGACAATTTAGTGACTGAACAATAATAACAAACACCTATATACACATACATAGGTATATTTTCACCTATATATGGGGTTGGTCAGTTTTCACTCCAATTCCAAAGAAAGGCAATGCCGAAGAATGCTCAAACTACCGCACAATTGCACTCATCTCACATGCTAGTAAAGTAATGCTCAAAATTCTTCAAGCCAGGCTTCAGCAATATGTGAACCGTGAACTTCCTGATGTTCATTCAAGCTGGTTTTAGAAAAGGCAGAGGAACCAGAGATCAAACTGCCAACATCCGCTGGATCATGGAAAAAGCAAGAGAGTTCTAGAAAAACATCGATTTCTGCTTTACTGACTAGGCCAAAGCCTTTGACTGTGTGGATCACAATAAACTGTGGAAAATTCTGAAAGAGATGGGAATACCAGACCACCTGATCTGCCTCTTGAGAAATTTGTATGCAGGTCAGGAAGCAACAGTTAGAACTGGACATGGAACAACAGACTGGTTCCAAATAGGAAAAGGAGTACGTCAAGGCTGTATATTGTCACCCTGCTGATTTAACTTATATGCAGAGTACATCATGAGAAATGCTGGACTGGAAGAAACACAAACTGGAATCAAGATTGCCGGGAGAAATATCACTAACCTCAGATATGCAGATGACACCACCCTTATGGCAGAAAGTGAAGAGGAACTAAAAAGCCTCTTGATGAAAGTGAAAGTGGAGAGTGAAAAAGTTGGCTTAAAGCTCAACATTCAGAAAACGAAGATCATGGCATCTGGTCCCATCACTTCATGGCAAATAGATGGGGAAACAGTGGAAACAGTGTCAGGCTTTATTTTCTTGGGCTCCAAAATCACTGCAGATGGCGACTGCAGCCATGAAATTAAAAGACACTTACTCCTTGGAAGGAAAGTTATGACCAACCTAGATAGCATATTCAAAAGCAGAGACATTACTTTGCCAACAAAGGTCCGTCTAGTCAAGGCTATGGTTTTTCCTGTGGTCATGTATGGATGTGAGAGTTGGACTGTGAAGAAGGCTGAGCGCCGAAGAATTGATGCTTTTGAACTGTGATGTCGGAGAAGAGTCTTGAGAGTCCCTTGGACTGCAAGGAGATCCAACCAGTCCATTCTGAAGGAGATCAGCCCTGGGATTTCTTTGAAGGGAATGATGCTGAAGCTGCAACTCTAGTACTTTGGCCACCTCATGTGAAGAGTTGACTCATTGGAAAAGACTCTGATGCTGGGAGGGATTGGGGGCAGGAGGAAAAGGGGACGACAGAGGATGAGATGGCTGGACAGCATCACTGACTCGATGGACATGAGTCTGAGTGAACTCCGATGAACATCCTGGTGATGGACAGGGAGGCCTGGCGTGCTGCGATTCATGGGGTCGCAAGCAGTCGGACATGACTGAGCGACTGATCTGATCTGATGGGGTTGGTCAAAAATTTTGTTCAAGTTTTTCTGTGACATCTTATGAACTTTTTGGCCAACCCAATATATTAAGCTGAATCACTGAACTGTATACCCAAATCTAATAAGATATTGTAAATCAACTACACTTAAAATTTTAAATTAATTAATTAATTAAAAAAAAAGAAACCTTGGGAAACATACTGAAGTACATGAGAAAATGAATTCCAAAGTCATGACAGATATCTCAAGTGAACAGATATTAGGGAAAATAATCTCTCCAGTCTTTAATTTAAAGCTATATTCTAATATATATTCTTAATATATGGATCTATAGTGCATGTGTGTGTGGTGTGTGTGTGTGTGTGTGTGCAGGCAATACTTGCAGGATTCTCTTTAATATGTTTTCAAATAAAATATTTCTAGCTAGAAACTTTTATCTGTCCATGTTTATAATTTTTGCAGATTCCAACTTTACTGTAACTTTTCTGTGAATAAGTCCTAAGAAAATAACTCTAGTGTACTCAACTACATGAAGTTAAGTATTTATATATGAATTTAGTTACATACGCAGGGCTTTTAAAAATCTTTTATTTCTCTATTTTCTGAAGTGGGTTACCATTTCCTTCTCCAGGGGATCTTCCCGACCCAGGGATCGAACCTGGGTCTCCCACATTGGAGGCAGATGCTTTAACTTCTGAGCCATCAGGGAAGCTCTAATTTATTTCTACAACCAGCAAAAAATGTCAGGAATCTGGTTAATGTAATCACCATCTCCATACCAAATAATTAGGCAAAGTCTTATGAATTTGATATCTTCAGATAACTGTAACATATAATTTAACTTTTATAAATATAATGCTTGGAAGCACTGACATGCTTATATGGGCTTTCTTTACTTTCATCAATGCTGAAGTACTAAAACCTAAACCATTTTAAAAATTATATGTCTTTATTTATGTCCACTGGAAAATACTTAAGTAACATTTAAGTTACAGTTTTGAAAAAGAGTCTATATTCAGGTAGATCTTTTCATTTATGACAGTTTTTAGAACATTCATAAGCAGAATGAATTGATTATAAATCAAATTTGATTGGTCAGAGCAGAGTTCCATTTTACTTTCTTCTACTTCACACAAAATCACTGCAGATGGTGACTGCATCCATGAAATTAAAAGATGCTTGCTCTTTGGAAGAAAAGCTATGGCCAATCTAGACAGCACATTAAAAAGCAGAGACATTACCTTGCCGACAAAGATCCATGTAGTCAAAGCTATGGTTTTTGCAATAGTCATGTATGGATGTGAAAGGTGGAATATAAAGAAAGCTGAGTGCCAAAGAATTGATGCTTTTTAACCATGGTGTTGGAGAAGACTCTTGAAAGTCCCTTGAACTGCAAGGAGATCAAACCAATCAATCCTAAAGGAAATCAATTCTGAATATTCATTGGAAGGACTGATGCTGAAGCTGAAACTGTAATACTTTGGCCACCTGATTTGAAGAACTGACTCTTTGGAAAAGACCCTGATGATGGGAAAGATTGAAGGCATGAGGAGAAGGGGACAACAGAGGATGAGATGGTTGGATGGCATCACCGACTCTATGGATATAAGTTTGAACAAGCTCTGGGAGCTAGTGATAGACAGGGAAGACAGGCATGCTGCAGTCCATGGGGTCACAAAGAGTTGGACATGACTGAGTGACTGGACTGAACTGAACTTCACATCTGGGTTAGCAATGAAACTGCAGAGCAAGGTAAATATCAAAAGCAAATAGATATTGAAGTTGGAGTAGAGTTTTCAGTATTTCACCCTCAAATTAGCAAGGTTAAATTTCGCTTCTGTATCCGTTCTGTGTTCCAGTTATCACACCATTATACTACAAATATCCAATCAAAATTAAAAGACACAAATTTACTCAAAACATCCAAGGACTTCCCTGGCAGTCCAGTGGTTAACAGTCTGCCTACTACAAATATCCAATCAAAATTAAAAGACACAAATTTACTCAAAACATTCAGGGACTTCCCTGGCAGTCCGGCGGTTAAGAGTCTGCCTGCCGAAGCAGGGCACTGGGTTTGAAACCTCGTGTGGGAACGCTCCACATGCTAAGTTCATGCACCATGAGTACTGAGCCTATGCTCTAGAGACCGTGCTCTGCAACAATAGAAGCCACTGCAATGAGAGGCACGCACAGGGCAACTAGAGAGCAGCCCCTGCTTATCACAACTAGAGAAAGCCTGTGTGCAGCAATGAAGACCCAGTGCAACCAAAATATATAAAGAAAGTTGAATTTAAAAACAAACAAAAAAAATCATACAGAGTGAAGAAATGTAAGACCTCATGAGAAAACATTAAATGCTGAGGTCTTCTGATACATCACTATGTCCCTAATCTCCTCAATATCACTGGAAAAAATTAGCACATGCTTGAATATAAACTAGAAGGAGAATTTTTGTCTTGTTCCTAACAGCAAGTAAATTATTTGTTAAATGAGAAAAACAATTAGCCCATCTTCCCTGAATTTTGAAAAAGATTTTATTGTATATAAGGCCTGCACAGGAGAATTTTGGCACCCATTAAGGTCATATGTACTGTAGTAAATGCAGTACTGAGTTGGAAGCCAGACCGCAAAGGATCCACGATAGCACTCTAGATAATTCCCGTAACATTTTTAGGACTTGATGGCCATAGTTGTAAACCTCTGGGCTCATCGCCAAGAGTTGCTCCAGAGGTGGTCAGACAAGCTCTTGTCTGAGATCTTAAAAAAAATAAAGTTAAAGGAAAAAATATATCTAAAGAGAAAAATAAAGTACTAAGCACAGTGTCTGATAGATGGAAAGTATCTAAAAAATGTAAGCTGGTTTTAGTTTTGACTGTTATTTTATTGTTGTTTTGCCACTGAGACCAGATGACTTCAAAGATTCCTTTCACTTTAGAGACTAAATTATTGGAGACTCAACATCTCAGAACATTCACATTTATGAGTACAAAACTTCATGACTCTGCTCCTTTTAGAATAAAAAGTTATTGAAAACTGGGGACAGCTAATGTTTTACTTCTTAATATTCCCAAACAGAAGTCCTAATACTCATTAGGAGTTTTTTCAATATTCTTATAGCATACTGGGTTGACTTTCATTTTCAGCAATCTGACTGGCTCAGTAGCACAAAAAACTGTCTTTTCCTCCTAAATAATGTTATATATGCAGAGTCAAGTCTACAAGAAAGAAACCATCCAAAATAAGAGAGAGAGCAGGAATATTAGGCGGGATTTTGAAGACTCTCTGCCTTGGTATTTTTCGGGGTGACCGAGAACTTTGGATGCAATGGGTCACTAGAGAATAAGGAAGGCTTTGGATGCTTTCCAAAGTTAGAACGTGAGATAAAATAGTGAAAGGAAGGAAAATCAGGATCTTCTCTTACTTGGCTTTCCTCTGAGTGGAAAAGCAAGGTCACCCCTTATCATCACAGCCATAGATCACACAGCCACCCGTTTCACAGTTTGCCTTTATATCTGGGAAAATCCAGTCATGGAAATTAACTTAAAGTCATTCGGCCTTGAACTCCAATCACTAAGCAGAAACAAAAAAACAACAGCCACCATCTTTAAAAAAAGTGTAGCCTCAACCCAGGATCCTTGGTGTTCAACAGATTAACAGCACTTAAATATGAGTTCAAAACCTTAAAAAAAAGAAAAGATGAGGAAAATGTTTTAAAAAAGAAAAAATAAACATACACACAATAGAGCAATCAGGAACAGGGGTCAATAGACATATAAAAATCTGCAAAAATTCACTTCATATGTGCAATGTAAAATAATCTTAAGTATCTAAAAAAGTAGAGAGGATATTTTAAATATGAGCAAGAAATATGAGGCCATAAAAGTCTATTGTATTTTAAAGAAAAATTATTTCCATAATTATAAATATAAATATTAACATTAAAAACCCAATGGAAAGATTAAGCATTATATCAGATCAACTGGAAAGAAGTAGTAAACTGGCAGTTTCATCAAGAGTCACCCAGAATCATCAAAATAAGAGATGGGTCACATAAAACAAATAATTGGAGTTGTTTCAGGACAGAATGGGGTGAGAGAAAGACAATGAGACAGGTTGGGACCCAGGACACTTTGCTGCAGTGTTTGTACCTGGCAAACATCTCCTCCAGCAACAGATACAAAGAAACTATAAGGGACTAAAATTAACTGTGTGCATGTGCAGTTGGGGGCAAATGATGGACACAAGATTCAAAAAGATGAAACCTAACTGCCACCTTTGAAAAGCCAGAAGCAAAAGCAGAGTGTCTGGAGAAAAAGCAGGGTGCTGTGCATGCCTTCTGCTTACAACATCACCTAAAGGGTGCTCCTTGGAAGAAAAGCTATGACAAACCTAGACAGTGTATTAAAAAGCAGAGACATCACTTTGCTAACAAAGGTCCATATCGTCAAAGCTATGGTTTTTCCAGTAGTCATGTACAGATGTGACAGTTGGACCATAAAGAAGGCTGAGTGCCAAAGAATTGATGCTTTTGAACTGTGGAGTTGGAGAAGACTCTTGAGAGTCTCTCAGACAGCAAGGAGATCCACCCAGTCAATCCACCCATGTGCATGCTCAATCGCTCACTGGTGTCCAACTCTTTTTGACCCCCATGGACTGTAGCCCACCAGGCTCCTCTGTCCATGCAATTTATCAGGCAAGAATACTGGAGTGGGGTGCCATTTCCTACTTCAGGGGATACTCCCAAGTCAGGAATCATACCTGTGTCTCCTGAGTCTTTTGCATTGGTAGGCGGATTCTTTACCACTGAGCAACCTGGAAAGCCACCATATCACAATATATACATACCACAGTTTGTCATCATTTTGATAATGAATTAATGAGAAAATCAAGTGGTTGAATAACCTTCCCCAAATCACAGGAAAAAAATCCAATAATAGTTTTGATAGATGTTTTTATGAAACGGACAAAAGCAGTGAGCCAAAAATATTAGACAGTCTTAACTATTATTAGGCCAACAAATCAGTAAACAGAGCTTGGAAACAAACCTTCCTAATAATAAAGGGGAACTCGGTGGAACAGAAGTGACCTAGCAGCTGAGTGGAGAAAGCATAGAGTCTTCATTTAGGAGGTTCTGGGACAATATGATGAACCCTAAGGAAAAACTCAGCTAACTTAGCTCAGTTAGAGCTCTGTGTCACACAGAGAGAAAGTGTTCTAAGTGGGCCAAAGAAAGAAATCTAAAAATAAAACCTCTTATTGGATCTTGGGCGATGTCTTTATCAGCTGATACTATAGCTGTGTTCCTCCCGGGACCAGAACCGAGTGGGCTTGTCAAAGGTTGCCAGGCTATAGATGCCCTCACCTCAGCCCACTCCCCACTCACCATGTTGGCATAGTCTGGAGGAGAATTCTGGAGAAGAGGCACACCCCTGCCCTTTAGCCCGACACATGCACGGGCACACACACACACACACACACACGCTTCTCTGGAGGTCACCCGCTGTAGGCCCATGGTCCTGCTGTGTATTTTCCCTGGGGTCAGAGATTCTGCCTGCTTCTCTATCTGTCTGTCTGGTAGAGGGGCAGCTGCAGGCAGAGCCAGTGGGCACCTCCAAAGCACAGTCCTTTCTCTAACTTGGAAGATACAGCCCACTAGACAGCTGAGCATCCTTGGACCCCAGCTTGAGGTAGTTCCCTCCCCAGCCTATGGCTCAGGGGCCTGGCTGCCCTGCAGCACCTCTGGGCTGGGCCCCAACCCCGCCCAGTTGCCCCCCTAGTTCCTCCTCCATGCAGCCTGGGGCCCAGAGCTCAGCCCTGCTGTCTCCTCCTGTCTGCCTGTCCTGGACACAGCCAGGAAGGGGCCAACTGAGGCCTGAGGATAAATTGGAAGAAGCTGGCAGGGGTGGCAAGGGACAAATGCCAGTCTCGTGAGGCCTGTGGGGTCATCCTGGGCTTGACTCCATCTTGCAGGACATTCTGCACGTTCTCTAACCTGGAGGGTGGTACAGGAGGAGAGCGGGCTAGTGCCTGCCTTCTCTGCGGTTGCCCCTTCTTAAGTGCGGGGAGCCAAAGTTGGCATCAAACTAAAATTTTTGGGCCTCCAAAAAAAAAAAAAAAAAAACAGATGGGAACTTTCCTGGTTGTCCAGTGGTTAAGACTCTGCCAATGCAGGGGACTCAGATTGGACTCCTGGTCAGGGAGCCAGGATCCCACATGCCTCTCCATCAAAAGGTAAAACAGAAACAATATTCCAATAAATTCAATGAAGACTTTAAAAATGGTCCAAAAAAAAAAAAAGATGAAAATACAGGACCACATCTTTATGAACTGAATATAGGAAAGAATTTCTTAAGCAAGACAAAAGAAGCAAAAATCATGAAGGACAATACTGGTAAATTCAATGATTTTTAAGAGTTTTTGCAAAATTTTTATGAAAAACACTATAATGCAAATAAAATGGCAAGTCATAACACTGGCCAAGACATATGCAACTCCATATAAGTGAAAGTGGATTTGAATCCTGGTTAAAGAAAGAACTAAAGATCACTAAGAAAAAGAACTCCATATAAAACACTGAAAATGTTATATAAACAAACACTGCATTTAAAAAGGATCGACTCTCTCATCTACCACTCAGCTCGAGCCATCCAGAAGAAAATTGATCTAGGGAAGACAACATAGTTGTCTGTCTCCCCACTCCTCCCCTCTTTTTCCTGTTTCTCTTTGACTTTGGGGTCATTTTCCCAGCCTCTTCTTACCCTACTCCCCCACCCCACCCCCATTCAAAGAGGCAGTTGCAGCTCCCGGTTGTTGGTAAATCTATTGATTGTGATATTAAAAAAAAAAAAAAAAAAAGGAGACCCAAGGCATTTCAAATATATTAAAGTTTTATTTTTGGAGCTGGGCCCTATGTGTCAGGAAGTTGGTTTGAGTTTGTTGTGTAATTTTTTGTAAGTCTGATACATTTAGTAAAATGATTTAAATGAATTATAAATGCTTTGGAGATCAGGACATATTTAAAAAAATCTGATGCAAGTCACTATTTCATTCTATTTTTGCACAGAAATATATACAGTAAGTGAAAAATGATCAGTCACACTGAAAATCAGGGGAATGCTGATTTAAATCAACCTGGTTACCATTATATATGGCAAGAGTGAAAAATCTGATGATACCAACAATTTATAATATATAAAAATGAGAATTTGCACACTAATAGTAGGCATGCCAAGTGATACAACCATTTTGGACAAAATCGAGCAAGATTCTATAAAGTTAAGGAAATACCCACTGGCAATAATTCCTTTAGCCCTATGCCTTGAAGTGCTGAGAAATGTGCATGAAGAGACTTGTAAAATATTCGTGGCCACGTTGTTTGTTCTGTTAAAACAACCAAGCATCCTAAACAAACACATGCTTGAGTGTATCTAACAGAATAATACACAGCAGGGAAAACTACTGGTTTTCATTTCTATGTCATTATTTTCATATGAAACTGTGAATATAAATCTCAAAAGATACAGAATACAACAAAACCAAGTTATAGTAGATGGATAATTTGCTTATATATGGTTGAAAAAAGCTATATACTCTTCAGAATAAACATATGAAGGTTAAAAATATAATGCAATGTATAGAAATGATAAACATCACTAGCTGCATAGAGAGTTTGCAATGCTGGAGGAGACCCAAGGCATTTCAAATATATCAAAGTTTTATTTTTGGAGCTGGGCGCTAAGTGTCAGGAAGTTGGTTTGAGTTTGTTGTGTAATTTTTTGTAAGTCGAATACATTTAGTAAAATGATTTAAATGAATTATAGATGCTTTGGAGATCAGGACAAATTTAAAAAAAATCTGATGAAAGTCACTAAGGATCAGACAAGGTACTGAAAACACATGTCAAATGTCAATCCACTACAGTCTAAGTAGAGAGAGTTGAACTTGCAGTGTCCTAATTAGTGGGTTGTGTCTTTTTTCTTTCGTTCTCAATAAAGAAGCTAGTAAGCTATGTCAAGAAATAAATGCTGACTGCTTAATGAAGCAAGCTAGCTGGCCCAGTTCTCCTCATGTAACACCAACTCCTCTCAGACTTGCTCTCAGAAGTATTATGTTATGTCTTGTCAAGTGACTGCAGGTCATTCTGCAAGCAAATTAAAGTGACAAATGTCAAGGTGCTTTTGCATTAGTGAAACCTGAGGCCCGTTTTTCTCCAGAAATCTCTTTGTTCTCTACTAAGTATGAGTTTGTTATATTGATGTCACAATATTAACAATTCCCCAGCATCGTCAAAAAATGGGTATTATTAAAAATTATGTTATTAATTATTAATTAATGACAACTCTACACCTTCACTTTTGGAAAAGGATTCCACACCTAGCAGATCTTTGATCTTATAATAGAATCACAGGGTAATAAGACAAATTTTATTATCTCTTTCCCAAGTGAAGATATGATTGGTTTTCCATAAAAAATACTAGTGAGAATGTCTTCATTTACCTCAGAAAAATCCACATTAAGTTCTACTCACTTTTAAAAATCAAAGGTCAATGCTGAAAAATACGAGGGTAAATTAATTTATATATATGAATATATATATAATTATGAATATGGTCATATATATGAATATATAATATATATAGAGATTGATTTATATATAATTAACATATGTATAAAATTCACAAATTTGCATTTGAACATTTTATTTCCACATACAATCAAAATATAGTAGACTTATCTGGCAAAAATATAGTAGACTTATCACCAGCAATACGATGCCAGTGATTCAGATGGATTTTTACAGCAAAGAAATTGGTTTTGCTCATTAAAAGTTTATTTAATTAAGCTAAAAAAGCATTAATATATTTATAGTACTTCTGTTACAAAAAATTAATGCTTAGATAATAGCACACTCATCATCGCGATTTCCTTTGTACTTGTCTCATTCACTGTAGGCCTAACATTTTATTTCATTTAAATATTTATTTATTTATTTGGCTGTACAGGGTCTTAGTTGTGGCATGTGAACTCTTAGTGCAGCAGGTGGAATATATTTCCCTGACCAGCAATGGAACCTGGGCCTCCTGCATTGGGAGCATGGAGTCTTAGCCACTGAACCACCAGGCAAGTCCCTCTAAAATTATAAGTTTCAGATTATTCATTGAGATTTCCCTCTGCTCCTAGAAAGATAAATCCCCACCTCTTCCCTCAGCCAGGACTTTCTCTTGGGCTGCAAAGTCTGCTGAGCTCAAACTATTTAGCTGTCATCACTATATTATGGAGAAACAAAATTAAATGAAAAGACCGTTTGTTCTGAGTGGTTCTTAAAATAACTGGGAAGAGATTCTGGGACTTGAGAGCTTGCAGCTACAGAAAACAGGAAGTTTAAGTTGTAGATATATCAATGGTCTAAACACCCACTGCTCACAATACAAGAAAAAGTAAGTATTTTTTTGTAATGCTCGTTTTTCTAGAGTATTTCTGACCTATATTTGAGGCTGTAAAAGAGAGCACCTTAAAGGTATGTAAGCAAACTGTATAAGTGAATAAAATCGTTGACCCAGTTTGCTTCAATATTTTTTTGTGAAATCAGTGCATTCATTCTCCTTTGAGTCTCAGCTCATACAGATTTCCTGGGTTCAGGCCAATAACAGTGACTGGTAAATTTTGCCAGAAAAAAAAAAAACCTGAGTGTTGCTTCTATACCAGCATATGGAGAAATGTTCACTGTGATATTTTGTTTGGAACTTTTATGTTTCCAGTAATATGTTTTCTGGATGAGGCAAGACCTATTACAAAACAAAATTACTGCTCCTATAGAGGAACAGAGCAAGTCACATCCCCCCATCTCTCCTGGATTCAAAACACAGACCCCTGACCCCCATTTGCCTTCATCTGCCTCATTTCCATTCATCTCAACCACACATCCCCTTCCATCAACCCCCACCAAGCCCTTGAAAATCCATGTCAACAACCCTCACCCCTAGTCCCCTCATTCTTAAACTATCCCTAAATCCTTATTGCCTAGTCCTGATAATTTCTCAAAACTAACTTACTTGTGAAGATTCTCTTTTTTCTATCATTTTCTTTGAAGGGGCCTACTGCTTACTGTTTACTAGGAAAGGTGCCTATTGTTATAGGCAGTACTGGAGATGGTTACTCATGCCCACAAGAAATCACCTCCCCCAGCATTCACACTCTTAACTATTTCCTCCCACACTGACCCCAAGCTCAGCCAGGAGGTTGCCTCTTCTAACCAAGAGGGTATCCACAAACAGGATGAAAGGTGCCTTCTTGGGTCACAGCCCCAACACAGTCTGGCCTCTTGGAGGCTGAAAGACCTTTAGCTGGCCCTGGTGGACTCAGCCCCTACAGCCTCCAGCGGGTTGTACTCAAAGGATGTCCCCATGCAAGACAAGCAGAAGAGGCCCCCAGCCAACCCACAGAATTTCAGCAGGGAAATGGTGGTCTTTCTAAGCTGCTAAGTTTGGAGATAGTTTATTGTAAGCTCTGAATCAGAGACTGGCATCTAGAGGTAGGATGCTACCATTAAAAAAAAGCCTAGAAAGTTCGTTGTTGGTTTGGGGACTGAGAAATGGCAGGAGCTAGAAAATTAGCAAGAAGCCTATAAGTGAAAGTTGGAGAAAAGGTAAACCAAATGTTAATATAGGCCAAGAAGGCAGCAGAAAACTGCTACTGGATGCTGGAAAGATGGACATCCATGTTCTGTTAGTGACCACACTGCCAAAACTGTCCGTTGCAACAACTGGAAGACTGAAAATGTGCCAGACAAACTTGTAAGTCTGGCTAAAAACATTTTGAGACAGAATGGTGAAAGTGTCAGTTTGCATATTTTAGCAGCTTCTAATGGAAAATCCCAGGGACAGGGGAGCCTGGTGGGCTGCCGTCTATGGGGTTGCATAGAGTTGAACACGACTGAAGCAACTTAGCAGCAGTAGCAGCAAGGAGGCATTGAGCTTCCCAGGTGGTACTAGTGGTAAAGAATCCACTTGCCAATGCAGGAGACATAAGAGATGCAGGTTTGATATCTGGGTTGGGAAGATCCCCTGGAGGAGGGAATGGCAGCCCACTCCAGTATTCTTACCTGGAGAATCCCATGGACAAAGGAGCCTGGTGGACCACAGTCCATAGCATTGCAGAGTCAGACACAAGTGAAGCAAATTAATATGCACACAGGTACATAAGGAGGCACTGGTCAGAAAGCTGGAGAAAGGCCTGTTCAATGTGCAGGTAGAATTCAGAGAAGACACAGAAAAGCCAGGGCTTACTGCTTGGATAGTAAACTTTCATGTTGCCAGTATTTCCACCTGGCAAAGTAGCATATGGCCTCAGGATAGACTGAAGCACAGATGTGGCTAGAAGACCCCTTGTTGGGACCTCAGGAAGATTTAAGGTGTTGCTGGAGTAGAGGCTCACAGCAAGACAAAAAGGCCTTTACGAAGGTTAAGGGATGCTTTAGAAAGAAATTGTTTTGAAAAATAATTATGGATGAGGCTCTAGGGGCAGGACCCTGGAGAAGGAAATGGCAACCCACTCCAGTATTCTTGCCTGGAAAATCCCATGGATGGAGGAGCCTGGTAGGCTATAGTCCATGGGGTCGCAAAGAGTCGGACACGACTGAGCAACTTCACTACACTACTACTAGGGGCATGAAGTGAACTCCAGTCAGATCCACTAAAAGTTTACCAAAGTTTAAGGGAGTTGAATCCACTTGGACTAAAGTGTAGTGTATTTCAAAATGAATATTCTATGGAAACAAACAGGCTGAGAAGGCAATTTACCAACTGCAAAATGGAATACCATTTATCAAAAACGGAAGTCAAACCCAGGTTCCCAAAAGACAGAGACAACCACAAGAGAGAGCCATGAATGAAGGAAACTTCCAGAAAGCAGAGGACCCAGTTAAGGAAGATTCCCTACCCAAGGTTATATATCCACTGGATTACAGCAATACTATGGACCAGTAACTTCTGGGTCTCTCATTCACCCCATTACTGAATTGAATTGTAGGGATTATCCTGTCCTTCATGATGGATGTCAGGTATGTGCAAAGGATGGTGAGGAGGAAATATAAGTTATCACTGGAAGTTCACAGTTGTCTAGATAAAGGCAGGTTGTCCCCAGAGAGCTGCATATACCAGATCCATCTATGGATTATCTGATGCAGATGTTGAGCTCAGGTGCTGAGCTTGGTATTCTGTATGGATGAGACTTTGAATGTCTTGAAAGCAGGTAAGTATACTTCACACATGAATCACTGGGACCAGAAGGCAGCCTGTGATAGACTCTTACACTCATGGATCCAACTAAGTCATGACTTGCGTTAGTGATGCCTGTGTGGACTTCTCTCCCTCCCCAATGCAGGGTGTGGCCATGTGACCTGATTTGATCAATAAGTATCAGAGCAAATGTAACACAGGCAGAATTTTAAGCATGTATACATTGAGCCTTGCCCTCTTGGAATGCTGTTTTAAGGTTGTGTGTGAAGAGTTTAAGAGTGGTCTCATTGAAATTAACACAGACACACACAGGAGAAAGAGATCCAGCCATCTGGGTCATCCCAGCTGAGCTCACTGACACAGTGCAAACCCCCACATGAATCTGGACAAGACCAGCTGAAGAACTTCCAGCTTACACATATGATGAGGAAAGTAAAATGTTTTTTTTTCAGTCATTGTTTGCAGGGCAGTATATGCAGTAACATATAATTGATACAACCACCCTTTCTCTATCACTGCTATTTATTGCCTAATCTCTTCTAAGACACCCAGAAATTTTCCTGATGGTTGTTGCTCTAGGTGCTACTTTCTATTTACTTCTCTCCTATTTTTGTTCTAAAGGATTTCAGTAAGTTCTCTTTTCCTCTGACTCTTCAAACCACAATCTTTATGGTTCCTTATCTTATTCATAAGAGCATTAATCTTCCAAATATTTTGCTACTTAGAAACATAACCATATCTTCAGTCAAATAACAATTTAAGATGTTCATTTGATTCATATGTGTAACATATGATATAATATGAAAGAAACACTTTAGAGTCAGATGAACTTAAAAGCCAGCTTTGTCATCTATTAACAATTTATCCCCTGTATAAATAGTGAACAAATATAGGCACTCAATAGGAATATACTAATACTATTATTTTTATCATGCTATTATTATACTATTTTGCTAATATTATATTATTATTCTTAGTATGACTAACTGATCCCATCTTATTTTAGAAATAGAATTGAATAATTATGCAAATTAATTAAAAGGTCTTCAGTCTGATATTTCTCTGAAATAAATCTGTAAAGAAACATAAGGATGATCATACAAGGGCATAAAGTTGAGTCGTGATCACTAATGATTATTTGGTTGTTTTTTTAACACAGGAAATCAAGGATTAGCAAATGTGAAACTCAGAAATCTGTGTTTGACATCTGAATTTATCATTGTGATTTTCATCAGTCATTTTCCCTCCATGTCCCTCTCTGCTCCTTATTTACAAATAGCATTAGCTACATCACAGATTTATTATGCAGTCTAATTATGTAAAAGAGCAAAAAGCTATTTATTGGGTTGGCCAAAACATTTGTTCGGGTTTTTCTGAGACGTTACTGAAAATCCCAAATGAATGTTTTGGCCAATCTAATTAAAAAAATAAAAGAGCTCACAAATGATTTATCTATCATGTTATAATAATGAATTTTCCTTAATGTACACGTTTTAAAATTTGCAGATAAAAATATTCAGGCCTCAAACAACATTCCTTCTAGTACCAAAAAACACTTTTTGCAATAAGAGAACACAGCAACCTACTGGTATTAACCAGTTATAAATAGGCTCTGTTCCTGTATTCTAGAGCTTCCCAGGTGGCTACGCGGTAAAGAATCCACCTACCAAAGCAGGAGACGCAAGAGATGCGGGTTTGATCCTTGGGTTGGGAAGATCCCTTGGAGGAAGAAATGGCAACCTGTTCCAATATCTTTGCCTGGAAAATTCCATGGACAGTGAAGCCTTGCAGGCTACCATCCACGGGGTCACAAAGAGTCAGCTGTGACTGAGTGAACACACACACAAACACACACATGCTTATATTTTAATATAATTATGCCTCATTAAAATGAGTCAAAAATCTTCTCTTAAGAACTTAGAGTTAGCTTGGTGTTTGAAAATAAAAAATATCTCATGAAAATGAACAGCTCATTTTTAAAGTGAGTAAACTGAAAGAAAAACAAATTGCAGTTTCTATCATATACGATATTCTTTCAACCCACTAATGTAATGAACAGTCCTTCCAATTCTCCATGCATTCAACTCCTGTCTATACTACAGAGAAGAACCTGAATGTTTCACATCCTGCTGAACTCTTTGCTGCCACCCACACCAATCCCAAAGCCCATGCCATAGCACCTCATGCAACTTTTTACCCTAAGGGTGCACATTAAGGTGTCATCATCTAATAATCAGTTTCCTTGTATGCTTTTCCAGTCAGATTATGAGTTGAATTAAAGAGTCTGTATTTTACTTTTGCATCCTCAATTCCTAGCATAGCAACTGGCCTAGAATAGGTAGCCAGAAAAGGCTTAAGAATTTTGAATTAGTGAATAAAATAATGAGCAAGTAAAGCTATTTGAGTTACTTTATCAAGAAAAAGATGACTAAATTTCTGACATATTTTCATTGGCAAATATTTCTAACACAAATTGAGCACCTTGAGTTCCATGCCAAAGAGAAACCTCAGAGCACACTGTGGAGGCTCCAGGGACTGTCTGTTTCCAGTATGAACCAGTACTTTAAAGCTAATGGCTTATTGCCTTTTGGAGCATCAAAAATTCCAGGTGTCCCTAAGGGACTCATTATAGGGAACACATGTCAAGTTCTGAAAAGGTAAAAGGCAGAGGAAAGAGAGAAGCACTTGAAATCATTTACACCTAAATTAGTAGGCACATTTCTTCACAGGGAAAGAAAGAGCATGTAGTATGTGTGAAATCATTACCACACCCAGCATCACCACCATCACCACCATCACCATCACCAGCACCTTCACCACTACCATCACCTGCATCATCACCATCACCACCATCACCAACACCTTCACCACTACCATCACCTGCATCATCACCATCACTGCCATCCTCATCGTCACTACCACCATCACGAGCACAACCATCACCATCATCATCATCATCAACACAAATTAAATCCAAGGCCAATAGATAATCAACTCACCTACTAAGTTTCCTTGGTCAGATAGAGCTCTGATTCTCTTTCAGAAAACCCACTATCATGCATGAATTTGAAAGTTGTGCAAATTAAAGGTACACTATTTGAATTAGTTATGGAAAGATTTAAAACTTCAAAGGGAAATTTATCAAAACCACATTTAAATACAGTTTTTTAAAAAGCCAACTTTAATCGTAAAATTACTATAAAATTATTAAAAAGTTAGATATTAATGTAGAAATTCTGAATTATAGATGATAGAAAATATGAATTCATTTATAAAGAATTGATGGGCTCACTTTTCAATATCCTTTTACTTGAGCATAAAGACATATTCATTGGAAGGACTGATGCTGAAGCTTAAACTCCAATACTTTGGCCACCTGATGTGAAGAACTGACTCATTGGAAAAGAACCTGATGCTGGGAAGGATTGAAGGCAGGAGGAGAAGGGGATGGCAGAGAATGAGATGGTTGGATGGCATCACCAGCTCAACGGACATGAGTTTGAGCAAGCTCCGGGAGTTGGTGATAGACAGGGAAGCCTGGCGTGCTGCAGTCCATGGGGTCACAAAGGGTCAGACTCGACTGAGCGGCTGAACTGAACTGAAAGGAAAGCTCAAAATATATCCCTAATACCTATGTTAGTATAAAAAGTGCCTGTATCATAGAAAGTTTATAGGTGCCAAAATCAAAATTTTAGTATACAAAATTTAATAGACACATTTAAGTTTATATTTTAAAGGGCTTAATTAATCTATAGTGATTTTAAAAAATAAAATACCAAATAATATTTTGATATCTAAAGTATAATATAGTTATTCAACATGGAAACACCTGGATTTGTATTAATTTACTGCTAAAAGAAAAGAGAAAAAAAATCAGTTGAACTCTGCATGGAGCCTTGAGAGAAACTGGGACAGTGACACAGTTCAGGCCAGCCAGGAACTCAGGATTCCACCGTTGCTTTAGATCTAAACTGACAGGAGATGTTGGCCAAGTTACTTAAGCTCTGGGGCACGGGCTTACAGATTTATAAAATGAGTGTCTGCTACTAGATAACGCCTTTGTCCCTTCCGATTCCAAAGCTCAGATGCAATGATTGTGTCTCTGAACTGCTTTTGGAAGCCAGCATAGGTGGGACATGAACAGATAGCCAATGTAACTTCTGTCCACATTCTTAGGTCATATGCCTCCGAACTTCAGCCTTCTCTCCCTCTCTTTCTTCCAAGTGAGGGAACATAATCTTGGCTGTCTTCCTTGATTCTGAAAATGTTTCTCTTTCTGCCATACTTTTCCTCTCACCCACTTTTCCCTTGAGGCACCAGACGGAATGAGAGTACGGCTTCAAACAGAAATGAGGAGAAAAAAAGATTTATCCTAATTGAACCACTGCCCCCACGCCCCCGTCGACAGTCATCACTAAACCACAGCCTACCTGATATGTGTTATGTTACACACATGTACATGTGTACATACATGCTCACATATACACACAGCCTGTACTGGGTTTCACACGGAACACTTTTACTCTTCTAATATTCTCCAACCTATTCTCATACACATATTTTCCAGATCAAAAAGGAGAAAAGAACTACTTATATAACTTTGATACAACTACTTTTCTTTCTCACTTTTAAATTATTTTTTTCCTGTTCAATTTTTCAATCAATCATTACTAAGAAAAGAAAATGTACATCCTAGGAAAAAATGGATGCCCAGAACTTAAAACTGAATAATCACTCAGGCAGAAAAAATTTTGAATTAAATAGACATATACTAACTGATATAGTAGGTTAACAAAACTGATTATTCACAAAATAAATTTTAAGTTTATAAAATTGAAATTTTCCTGGAGTATTAGCACCCTCCCCCAGTGACTTATATGGAAGTATTGAGTTCAATTTAAAATTGCTTATAGTTTTACTTAAAATGTCATTTTAACAAAACCAGTATCACAATATCTTGCTTTAATATCTACAATAAGAAAGACATCAAGTTCTTATAAAAAAGATATATTTTAATATTGCATAAAATATTATACGGTAGATAGATATTATTTTCACTATTTCACCATGTGAGGAAATTAAACACAATTACGTAATTGGCCCAGAAACACCATGGAACTCGGATTCTCCTACAGGCTCTAGGATTAATTATTTCAGTAATATGTAAGCTATTAACTTCTAAGACAAGAGAACATGAGACACCAATCCTACGTCAGAAAGACCAAGGTTCCCCTTAGGCTGCATGTCATTTATTATCTGAGAGTCCTGTGGAAGACCATTTTTGTGAAACCCTATGAAGGCATATGCCAAACATTCACCATAACCTTGAACAACTTGGGGTTGTACAGATCTGTCTCATTCAGAACCCCTTTAATCTGTTTGTGTTTTCACTTTGTCTCAGCTCTTTGGTTAACATTTTATTAATTTAAAACAGACTGTTTAAAATAATATTTTGATTTGACCTAAACCTCTTCTTTTGTGCATCAAGGTGAGTCCTTGAATTATAATAACATGTTCTGAAATCTGAGGAATAAGTTCATGTTTATTCTCTCCTAAGTTTTATAAACTTTGATCACCTCTCCTTTCTGACTTCCCAAAGAGTTCTTTTAAATGCATTAAATAAAAAATTCAAGAGGTGAGACAGTTCCAATTTCAAAGTCCTAAAATTTCAAAGGAAACCAGAAACTTGTTATTCAGTCATGTCAAGAAGAATTTAAAAGAAAGTGTTTCTAAAAGTAAAAAATTCTGATTTTGAGATAGTCTCTGCTCTAAGTGACATTGAAAAAAAAAAAAAAAGTCTCAAGGACGATCGCACTATGTCCATTTCTTAAATCAAATGCTCTAATGAAAGAGAAAATTGATTGCTCATATATTTTCCAATTCAAAAGCATTCTCATATCTTAAAATTTATCAAACGAGATAGAAAATATCAGTATTGTTAATTAGAATGATGTAAATAACTGTAGGTCTTTAATGGCAAAATGCTTGCAATAATTCCTTCCAGTACTAGCAATTTTCCTTTTCACAGCATTGCCACACTTAAGATTCAAGGCAATTGTGAAAATAATTTTCACAGAAAACAAGCAAACTTTTTCTCCCAGATTTTCTCCTTTTTCTTTCTTTTTTTTAAAAGTTTTTATTGGGGTATAGTTGATTTACAGTGTTGTATTAATGTCAGGAGTACAGCAAACTAAATCAGTTATACATATACACAGATCCATTCTTTTTCAGATTCTTTCCCCATGTAAGTCATTACAGAATATTGAGCAAAGTTCCCTGTGCTATACAGTACGTCTTTATTAATTATCTATTTTATGACCTAGGTTCGATCCCTGGGTTGGGAAGATCCCCTGGAGCAGGGAAATGCTACCCACTCCAGTATTCTGGCCTGGAGAATTTCATGGACTGTATAGTCCATGGGGTCACAAAGAGTCAGACACGACTGAGTGACTTTCACTTTATATATAGTAGTGTGTATATGTTTATCTTAATCTCTTAATTTATCCCTTTTCCCCACATTTCCCACATTCCCCATAAATTTGACTTAGAGATCTGTGAGTCTGTTTCTGTTTTATAAAAAAAAGTTCATTTGCATCATTTTTTTCTAACTTGTTTCTTCTCTTTTTCAAGTCTCTCAACTTAAAAAATAATACAACTCCATCCCATCCCCACTATCATGTTTCTCCTTTCTCACCTTTTCCACCGGCAAACATCTCCAAGTTCATGGGCTGCACGCCATCTCCATTGCTTACTACCAATCAGTCCACTCCAAAAAATCTACAAATCCTCTGTACCACACACATCAGCCAAGGTCTCTGGTGTTATTCCTGCTGCTCCATCTAATAAACCACTGGGGCTTACCTCTTCATGACCAGCATCCCAGGGCAACCCTGTACAAACTACTAGAAAACTCTTTAGGGGTGCATCATTGCGACACTATTCATAGTAGCCAGAGCATGGAAGCCACCTAAGTGTCCATCAACAGAGGAATGGATAAAGAAGATGTGGTGCATATACAATGGAATATTACTCTGCCATAAAAAGAATGAAATAATGCTATCTGCACCAGCATGGATGGACCCAGAGAGTGTCATACTAAGAGAAGTGTCAGATACAGAAAGACAAATATCATATGATATCATTAATATCTGCAGTCTAAAGAAAATTATACAAATGGACTTATTTACAAAATAGAAACAGAGTCACAAAAGTAGAAAACAAACTTACGGTTACCAAAGGTGCAAGATGAGGGAAGGATAAATTAGAAGATCGGGATTGCCATATGCACACCAGTATACATAAAACAGATAACCAACAAGGACCTAATGTATAACACAGAGAACTATACTCAGTACTCTGTAATGACCTACGTGCGAAAAGAATCTGAAAAATAATGGATACATGTATTAATATATTTCTAATGGACTCATTTTGCTATACACCTGAAACTACAAAACACTGTAAAGCAACCATACACCAATAAAAATTAAAGAAAAAAGAAATTGTTTTTACTTATACTTCATGACACCACATTCTAAACACTTTCTCCTACTTCCCTAAATGTTCCTTCTTGGTCACCTTTGACCTTTCTCCTTCTCTCCAAACATGACATGTTGGTTTTTCTCAGAACTCTGTCCTAAGCATACTTTCTTCTCAAACCACCATCTCTCCTTGGCACCTTTATCTGTAGTCATACCTTCAATTACATGCAGAAAATTGCAAAACCTCCATCTCCATCCCAGATACTGCTCTTGAATTCTGGGCCATCTATCCAGTCACCTTCCAGACAACTTCACTTGGATGTGTCATGAACCTCAAAGATCACTGAACGGTTCCAAGTTCAGTTCAGTTGCTCAGTTGTGTCCGATTCTGCGACCCCGAGGACTGCAGCATGCCAGACTTCCCTATCCATCATCAACTCCCGGAGCTTGCTCAAACTCATGTCCATTAAGTCAGTGATGCCATCCAACTATCTCATCCTCTGCTGTCCCCTCCTCCTCCTACCTTCAATCTTTCCCAGCATCAGGGTCTTTCCAAATGAGTTAGTTCGCATCAGGTGGTCAAAGTATTGGAGCTTTAGCTTCAGCATTAGTCCTTCCAATGAATATTCAGGACTGATTTCCTTTGGGATTGACTGGTTTGATCTTCTTGCTGTCCGAGGGACTCTCAAGAGTCTTCTCCAGCAGCACAGTTCAAAAGCATCGGTTCTTCGGTGTTTCACTTTCTTTATGGCCCAACTCTCACATCCATACATGACTACTGTAAAAACCATAGCTTTGACTATATGGACCTTTGAATGGTTTCAAAGCTGAGCTTATTATTTTCCCTTCAGAACCCTTTTCTCTGGGACTTCCCCTGGTGTGTGGCTAAGACTCCACACTCCCAATGCAGGGTGCCCGGGCTCAATCCCTGATCAGGGAACTAAAGTTCACGGGCTGCAACTAAGAGCTGATTCAGCCAAAAATATAAAAAGAACTTTTTGTCTCCCATTGCAAGCTAATTGATAAACAGCACCCTAACTTTTTCAAGACACAAGACACATCTTTCTTTCTTTTACCTCTCCCTCCACATGGAATCAGTCACCATGTCTTGTCAACTATACCTTTAAAACATCATTTAGATGTATCTTCCCTTCATCTCTAACCACATGGTCAAAGCCACCACTCTGACTATCCTGGATTTCATACTGTAGTGATCTTACCCATAGTTTAATTCTGAATTGTACTTAAATTTTCTCCCTTAAAACCATCCAAAGACTTCCTAATGCTATTAATTCATCTTCAAAAATCCCTGTGTGGCCCTTGTAGGATTAGCCACTGATTTCCTCTTCCAGCCTCAGCTCATAACATTCCATGTTTTTGGATGAATCCCACGTTCTGGTCTGCCATTACTCCAAGTAGGGCCACAGCTTTTTGGTCCCTCTGCCCATAAAAGACTGAAACATATTTATCATCCTCTTGAATACCAGGAATGCAGTATAGCAGAAGTGATACTGGGTCAGTCCCGGACCTTGTCTTTGAGAAAGCTGGCAGCACATGCTTCCTCCTCTTGGAATATTCATCCTGGAATCCCCCTTGGAACGTGGCCACCATGCAATTATTAATAGAAGCCCAAATTGCACAGTGAGTTCCCAGCCAGACAGCCAGCACAAATTTCCTGTCTTAAAAGTGAGCCATCCTACATGCCCAGCTCCATGAAGCCCAGCTGAATTTACATGGGGCAATAAGACTGCCCAGATGACACCAGTAAACCTATAAAATCATGTGGGATGATGAAATAGTTGTGAAGCCACTAATTTTGGGGCTGGTTTGTTACAGAGTCAATTTTAGGAGTAAATGTCTAGATTCTTTCTTATGTATATTCCAGCTCACAGAGACAGAATCTGTTTTGCTTATTCACCACCATATTTCTAAAGCTTAGCAGAGTCTTTAATCTGCCAGCAGGTGCCCAATTAATATTTATTTACCGATTAAAGAAATAAATATAAAGATAAATTATTATCCTATTTCAGTAAGGGCAGTATTGCCCACTGGCTAAAATATGAGCTTTTAGGCCAGACTTTATGGATTAAATCCTGCCTCTCCACCTACTGCTGAATGATCAAAACATGATATATGAACTCTTTGTGCCTCAATTTTATTATCTACTGAGGCAGGTAGTGTTGTTTTGAGGATTAACTGAGATAATACACATCTCAATACACACAGTGAACAGAACATCAGAGACTGCCACGGAATGCTATTTATTGTTAACGTTTATTTACTGAAATGATAAGCTGTGAAACAGAGGGAAGGAAGAGTTTTACTGAGTTCCCTTGCTAGCTGGCTGCACAGCTGGAGTTAGTAAGCTGCTTTCTTGTTTTTTTGTTTTTTTTTCCCCTTCACACTTTCTAGTCCTTGGTCTTTACTTTATGGCACCATCACCTCTGGTAGACAGAAAAACAGTCTCCCAGTGATTTCTATATTCTAATTCCAAGAATCTGAGACTATATGGCAAAGGAGAATGAGGGCTAGAACTGGAATTAAGGTTGCTAAGCCTGTGATTTTGATAGGGGGAGATTATTTTAGAATAATCAGGCATTCCAGTATGATTATCGCCCCCTCCCCAACTTCTTTTCTTAAACAACACAGACCAAAAGAGAGACCCTCAGAGCTGGGTAAACTTTTACAAAATAAAAGCATGATTAGAATTTCAGAAAGTCAGATAAAAAGCAGAAGCAAAATAGTACCAGAAAGCTGCAATTTGACAAGTGTGAGATCAAGCGAGAAAGCCCTGACATGGCTGGATTTGAGGATGGAAGGGTGGAACCGGAAGCATAGGTAGGTGCCAGAAGCTGGACAAGACAAGGAAAGGGAGTCCCTGCCCTAGAGCCGCCAAAGAGGACGACAGTCTGGTTGACCCTTGATTTTGGCTCATTGAGATCAATTTCAGACTTCTGACCTCTAGCCTGTAAGATAATAAATTGTGGTGGTTTTAAACCACTTGGTTTGCAGTGATTTATTATGGCAGCAGTAAGAAACTAAAACATCACTCACCAATTTTTTGTGAACTCATAAAACCTGCATGCAATTCAAAAAATCAAGACATGATAAATTTTCTAAAGAGCTCCTTGAATTTATGGTATTTCATTCATTTTTTTTTTTAATGGACCCATTTGGGTCCATTAAAATTCTCTTGTCTTCTTTTGTTAATATATTTCACCACTGAAAGTGATAATAATATCTTGATTTTTTGTAACTAGTAGTAAAGTTCAAGAATGGAAAAAGGTACAGAGACAAAAATACCAGAAAAATATAGTTAATCTTAATGATTCCAGGATGTTTGAGTGGAAGTTCCCCCTAGAAAGATCAGCACCTTGACTCCCCTGGGGAAGATAATTTCACCTTCCTGCCTCTCCAAGACAACAGAATTACTGAATTTATTGCAATCATAATAAATGCTCACTGAATCTATACTGTGTATATAAATTTTTTTAAAAAATAGCTGAATACTTCTGCCAAGGCAGCTAACTCAGTACACTATTACATTGATTTAGGGCTATAAAATGCAGATGCTGTCACACCTGTAAATGAAGCTTTAACCATATGTTGTGGTGTGTTTATATGCTAATGTCTTCAGAAGTAGCAAAACCCTTTGATACCACCTGGTTGGCCATATTTTCTGAATTAACTCCAATAAGATGGAATGAAATTATAATATATGAGGTCTGCATCTTTAAACATCAACAAGAATGCAAATAGATTTTTGTGGAGTCAACTCTTACACCACTTGTAAAATACTTGAGCGACTACAGAGCGAACTGTCCAAATGTAGACAGCCAAAACGGAGAAATTACTTCATTTGAAGCAGTCTAAATAGTTGTAATTTCCATAGAGCAATCTGAAAGTTATCTTTACAGTAAAATAGCAGTGTCCGCTTACTGCTTTGGGTATGCACTGGGGAATGAGAGAAGCAGGAAAAAAAAAAAAAAAGAAATGTCTTAGAAGAAACAAGGGTATAACATCAACTACTTTGAATTGAAGACCTTACTATGGCATTTTTTTCTCCAATCAAAGGAAAACACAGTGTAAGACTGTGACTTGGTTTGTGGAAATCTTGTTATCCTTAGCTTACTCTTGCGTGCTGTATGCCAAGTCACTTCAGTCGTGTCTGATACTCTTTGTGACCCCATGGACTGTAGCCTGCCAGGCTCTTCTGTCCATGGGATTCTCTAGGCAAGAATACTGGAGTGGATTGCAATGCCCTCCTCCAGGGGATCTTCCTGACCCAGGAATCAAACAAACAAGTGTCTCTTAGGTCTCCTGCAGTGGCAAGCGTGTTCTTTACCCCTTAGCGCCACCTGGGAAGCCCTTGGCTTACTTGGACAAACGTATATGACAACCATAAAATTCATATCTTAAGTAAGCATATATTAACTACCATGGTCTAAATAAATAAACACATAATGGACTACATTATCTGTCTTTTGTATAAAAGTGCAGGTTGTTGCTGAGGATTCAAATTTGTATTTCTTTTCTCCTCCAACATATATAACTTTGATCAGTTATAAAACATTTTGGAAATATCAATATGACTGGAAAATAGAAATGCAAAGTTTTCCCAAGGGAATATTTATGTTTGTTTCTGTATCTCTGTACTGTGCCTTTTTTTAGAGGTTAATGAGAGACAAATAAAGTGGAAGACTGACCTAAGACTTTATTGTGTGACAGTAAGAAGCCACTATGGACCCAGAGGTTTGTTTGAAGGAAGGAAAAAGGTAGCTGATTAAATGAGGGCAAGAATAGAACCTAGTCCTGTGAAATGGGTCAGAATTATGAACAAATTTCAGAGAAAAGCTATACAATGGTTCAAAAGCCACTTGGGACTCAAGGTCATTCTTGACACCCTCCAAGCATCATACACGATTAGCTGGACAGATTTCTCAAGAGCTCATCAACTTGCTTAGAAGAAAGCACTGACCTTCTTCCTGATTCCCCTTTGCTGTGACTGCCACAGAAATGCATGTAGACCTGAACTTGAGATCAGAGCCCATCTGCAGCAGAAGTCACTGTTATTTGAGAAGGACCAAGGATGCAACATTCAGAAAACGAAGATCATGGCATCTGGTCCCATCACTTCATGGCAAATAGATGGGGAAACAGTGGAAACAGTGACAGAGTTTATTTTGGGGGGCTCCAAAATCACTGCAGATGGTGATTGCAGCCATGAAATTAAAAGACGCTTACTCTTTGGAAGGAAAGTTATGACCAACATAGACAGCATATTAAAAAGCAGAGACCTTATTTTGCCAACAAAGGTCCGTCTAGTCAAAGCTATGGTTTTTCCAGTAGTCATGTATGGATGTGAGAGCTGGACTATAAAGAAAGCCAAGTGCTGAAGAAATGATGCTTTTGAACTGTGGTGTTGGAGAAGATTCTTGAGAGTCCTTTCGACAGCAAGGAGATCAAACCAGTCAATCCTAAAGGAAGTCAGTCCTGAATATTCATTGGAAGGACTGATGTTGAAGCTGAAACTCCAATACTTTGGCCACCTGATACAAAAAGACTGTGATGCTGGGAAAGATTGAAGGCGGGAGGAGAAAGGGACGGCAGAGGATGAGATGGTTGGAAAGCATCACCAACTCAATGGACATGAGTTTGAGTAAACTCTGGGAGTTGGTGATGGACAGGGAGGCCTGGTGTGCTGCAGTCTATGAGCTCTTAAAGAATCAGACACGACTGAGCGATTGAACCGAACTGAACTGAAGGATGCAGAAAGAGGGCAAGCGATGACAAGTTGGAGTTTTACTGCTTAAAGTGCAGAGTTTTTATCTTCTCCAAGCTTCCACACAAAGACTGAGATAAGATGCTTACAAAGTCTCACTAATGAAGTCTTCCAGTGGAACCTTGATTCATGCAAGCCTGTATTGATTCTTTTATTGGTCTCCAAGTTTGGACCAAAACATTGCCTTTTAAGTAACTAGTTTGACGAGGTGACTAAGTGTCCCTAAGTTCTAGCCAACGATAATTGAGAGGAAATGATTCAGCCGCATTCCAGGATGTGTTTTCAGTGCAGATGCTGTCCATTTCCTCACCTCCTCCTCTGAGCTGCTGGACACGGGAACCTGGAGCTGTGTCACACTGATGATGCAGAAAGAGGTGAAGCACTTCACAGGGAAGAGTCTGGGTCCCAGGGATGACTGGGTAGATGCATATAGCAGTCTTTGACTACCCCTGAGTTGTTACCGGGTTAAGTCACAGCCACAGGGTCTCCTCTACACAAAGCAAAATCTATATATTAACTAACAGCATGGATTCAAAAATGGTAGGTTTTCTGGTAGGACTGAAGGACAAGATGTCCAGGAGATGTAGTTGGAATGAAAGAGTGAGGCCAGAAAGTGAGGCCCTGGGGAGTCTAGACTGAAAAGGGTCACTTCTCTGCAGGGCAAGGCCACAGAGTCCTTTCTAAAGAAGTAAGACATGGTCAAATATGTACATTAGAAAGAGAAGCAAAGTGTGCAGAAGAGGCTTAAGGGAGAAACACTGGACACAAAAACAATGAACTCTATTGTCATAAAAGTCTGACATGTCTTGTGGCAGCAACAGGAAGAAGAGGAATGAGGAGAAATCTTTCAATTTGGAGGCAGAACCTATGAAACTGTGAAAGTATTTAAACAAGTCAGAGAGGGGTGTTTGTGGGCAAGATGTAAATAATTACTGCAGTCAAAGACAATCTTAATCCAGTGAAGTAACAGGAAAGAGTACCGTTTTAGTTGTGTTGCTTGGCAGTGGGTTATAAAGTTTCCTTTTTCAGTGTGTTAAATTCTAATCAAGTTTAAGAGACCATTGGAAACACAAGGAAGAACACACCATTGGAAAACTTCCTTCTGCTTCAAAACTATTTGGACCTTGAGATCGTTTCAAGATTTGGTCATATTGAAGTTCCATTAGCAAGATAATATGGCAATTGACTTTTCATACCCTTCGACTCTATTGGATAAACTTATTTGTAGTAGAAAGTTCAGTTTGCTCCCATAATTTTTTCTGGCAGCACTGCGCGGCTTGTGGGATCTCAGTTTCCTGACCAGTGATCAAACACAGGTCCACCAGAGTAAAGCCCAAGTCTTAACCACTGGACCAGGGGATTCTCTGTTCCCATAATTATTCATTTAATCAAATACATTATCTTCACAGTTTTCCAGATGAAAAGACTAATGCCAAAAGAAAATTGTATTCGGATGTCGACAGTAAGGCTGAGGCACTGTGGTGAATGACACTTTTGAAGAGAACCCTAAAGAGTTTCATGAATCCATTTCCTTTGCACATTCTTGCATTTCAGATGAGGAAACGATTCAAACACCAACTGTAAATAATATTTAAGGGAAGTAGTCAAGTGCTCAGTGATCTCTGTTAGCAGTTAGACCTATGTTTTTAAGACACATTCACTCTTCAGGCTCCAGAGCAGTAAATTAAAATCTTTTTTCAATGGTGTGAAAGAGCAAAATAAATTTAATGAACAAACAACAACATCAGAGAATGATTAAACACTGGAGTTATGCACTAAATCTCAGATCTTCTAGAACACATGAGACTAGGCAAATCTCTCTTTCTGCCTGAATCTTCTCACTCAGAGAATAAGGGAAACAAACCTACGTCAAGGCTTCTCTAAGGAAAAAAGAGGACAGCAACTGGCAGTAGATCTTAAATATATTTAGATCTCCCGGGCTCACTTTAAAAAAGAAACTGTAAATATGATAAAAAAAATACACAAGAAGATACCACATAAAGTGATATCATATATTTGTCTTTGTCTGACTTATTTAGCAAATAATGCCATTTGCGTTGCAAATGGCATTATTTCTGATGGCTGAGTAATAGTCAGCAAACTATTATATATAGGATGGATAAACCACAAGGTGCTAAGGCATAGCACAGGAAATTATTTTCAAATCCTGTGATAAACCATAATGGAAAAGAATATGAAAAGGTACATAGATGTATATGTATGACTGAGTCACTTTGCTATACAAAAGAAATTAACATTATAAATCAACTATACTTCAATAATTTTTTTAAAAAAGAATATGTAGGGAAAAAATGTGTCTTTAAATGCTAATGACCCACCTACCTAATAGTTTATAGCTTTTATTCATTTATTTATTCACAAAGCACAATGTTTAAAATTTTACAAGGTAACAATCATTATCAGGGACATTACACCAAACCCTTTCCCCTAATTCATCAGAAATAACAGAAAATGCTTCCTAAGTGAATGGGAGAGTTGCCGGTAATTTCTGTTATTTCTGGAACCTATTCCAGGCTCTCAAAGATCTGCATCTGAATTAAATCCTAACTATTGTCCCAGACCCAACATCCTCCCCTCACTGTCCAAGTTCCAGATTATCCCATGGTCCCCTCTTCTGAGGTTACACCTCCTGACGGCTTGTAGTTATTTAGTGATTCACGTACTGTCTTAATCCAATACCTGCATTTTTGACATTCATTACCTGGTGGCTCAGAAGGTAAATAATCTGTCTGCAATGCAAGAGACTCAGTTTTGATCCCTGGGTCAGAAGATCCCCTGGAGAAGGGAGTGGCTACTCACCCCAGTATTCTTGCCTGGAAAATTCCATGGACAGAGGAGCCTGGCAGTCTATAGTCTATGAGGCCACAAAGAATCGGACATGACTGAGTGACAAACACTTTGACTTTCACCCTATACTAATAGTCAACATTTTAATATTTTACATACATACAATATCAAAGGATGTTATTCTTCAGTACATTGTAAGATTTGATTAGACAACATACATGCCACCTCATTCATGCATTTTGTTCTGCAGTCTTCATGGAAACTACCACAATTCCAAGTATGGAGCGAAACCACTTTTGCTTTGGTGGTTTTATTTGACATTTGATAGGCTTTATTTGACATTTACCTGACACTGATCTCTAACAGACAACTCCTTGTTTTGTTTCCCTTGAGTTCCTTTATAGTTTTTTTTACAATAGTAAAACTACATCTCAAGGTAACAGAGGGGACAATGCTTCCAACCTGCAGTCATTATATTTAGGGGTAAAGTCTATTTCACAAGAGAGCTTATTTCTTTCAACTTGGGTTAGTTTTCCAATGGCTTTATTAAAACTAGAATAATGAGTTTTTTTAAATTTTCAAATAACTCTACTACAAAAATAATTCCTGGACAGAAGTATCTCAATACAATGGCCTGTAGCTTAAATCCAAATTCATAATTGTTGATACTATGAATCATGGAAATCAAGAAATTTATAGAGCATATTCAGAACTGACTCACCTGGGACTTTCCTAACAGTCCAGTGGTTTACGGATCTGCATTATGCAGGGGATGTGGGTTTGATCCCAGGTCAGGGATCCAAGATCCCACACGCCATGGAGCAACTAAGCATGCACACCACAACTACTGAACCCACGCACCACAGCTAGAGAGTCCATGTGCCACAGGAAAGAGATCCCACACAATGCAAATGAAGTCTGATGCAGTTAAATTTAAAAATTTTTTTAATTAAAAAAAAAAAAGAAAATGGCTCTCCTGACTACAGGATCAGTTTCCTTTCTATGCATCTCTGACTTTATCCTACCGTCCAGATATCAAGCCATGATATAAGAAAAGTTGTAGTTTCTCCTGCTTTCAGTTTTAAATTCATCCCGTGTTGTATTACAGGGAGAGTTTGGAAGTGTCAGCTAGGTTGCAATGGCCCAAACTTCAATTTTAAGAAGTTAATTACTTAAAAGGAGAGAAGGGCTCACAGAATTTTACTCCCTAAGCCTCAAAAGGTGCAGTGTGGTCGTAATTCAAGAATTAATTTATATCTCAAATCAATGGTTCAAGTTGCATCCATCTTGTGAGCTGTTTGTATTATTTTAATTTCACCAGGAAAATTTAATTGACATTAACAAACTTACTCTATTCAAGTAATGTGTCTGGTAATGATAAGACTTCAATCTAATTACATTTACCATTAATATGTCTCATTGTAATTTTTTTTTTTTAAGTTTAGAAGAGATAAATCAACTGGTAAAAAAAAATAAAATCTCTCACAATTGCATCACGTATGCAAAGCAGCTCTCACTATAGGAAGATATACTTGGTGTATACCTTTCAAAGACAGTTGATCAATGCATAGACATTTTTACACATGTATTTTTATAGATAGAATTTGTATTTTATAGATAGAATTCTATAGATAGAATTTTATAGATAGAACTGTAAAAACACACAGTATTTTTATAGAAGGAATCACAACATTTTTATACTGAACATACAATAAAATATGTGTACTCATTGTATATAAAATTACATATATTTTCTCAACTGCACAGGAACCTGTCAAGATGATTTGCCATCACTTATTTAATTCATTATTGGTTACTACTATTTTTACTATTGAAAACAATGAACATCCTCTGCTTATCTTTGAGCATATATGTGAATATTCCAAGAAAAAATTACTAAATGTGGAATTGCTAGTTTAGATGTCACATTTGGACACTTCTAAATCCTTCCAACTGGGCATGAGAACCTGTTCACATGTCTCAACTCTGGATGGCTCCAATCTTTACAATATTGTCAAATAGACAAATTACTCCTGCATTTGCAGGCTATACACATCTCTTATTATTATTGTATTTCCTGACCTTTAACCAAACCTGCCTTTTTTGTGTTGATTTGTAAGAGTACCCTGGTGACTCAGGCAGTAAAGCATATGACTGCAATGCAGGAGACCTGGGTTTGATCCTTGGGTCCGGAAGATCCCCTGGAGAAGGAAATGGCAACCCACTCCAGTATTCTTGCCTGGAAAATCCTATGGATGGAGGAGCCTAGTAGGCTATAGTCCATGGGGTTGCAAAGAGTCAGACATGACAGAGTGACCTCACTTTCACTTTACAAATATTATACACTATGGATATTCATCATTTGTTGATTACATATATTAAAAAATTTCCCAATACTTTTTTTCCAAATGAACAACACAAGATTTTTTAGTTTTCTGCCATCAAACCTATTAACACTGTTCCTTTGTGGCTTATGTTCTTTGGATATATGCTAAGACAGACCACCTCTATCCCTAGACAATAAATGGACTTTCCTAAATGTTCTTACAGTACATATAAGAAGCAGAGAGCTTATGTTATCTTTCCCAATAGGTATCTAATTGTCCCTAAATCATTAACAGACTAATTTAACTCTTCCCTTCAATAACTGAGCGACTTTCTTTATCGTTAGTGCATAATCACACATATGCATTTTGAGTCTCTGGGCAGAAAAATAAAGAATTATTTTCTCTCATTTTTTGTCTAACCCCATGACCACTACTGTAAGAAAAAAAAATGTATGTGTGTATTTCCACTTTAAAATATTTCTGAAAAAACTACTCTTGGGCTAAATAGATTTATTTTTACTTGTATTTAACAAATCTTTTAAAAGAATACACAAAAAGAACTTTTCTCTAATGTTTACTTTGCTTTTCCATTATTTGCATAAGATAATGCAAATTGGGGGCAAGGAGGGTGTGAGGGGGGCAGGATTCCTACTACAAGCAAGAACAAAGGCAAGAAGATAACAGACGTTGAGCTCAACATGGCATTATGTTAAAAATTTCAGTGACATTCTCTGCCTGGATCAATTCTGCAGAATCTGAAATAGGAAGAACAACTGAACTGCAATGAATATTTTGAGCCTTAAAAGAAGCAATTTTCCCCAAATATAGTAATTTAAATAACCAAAGAAAAAACTGAACTTCTCAGTTTATAAGTACTGGTTTCATGGCATTTTCAATTCAAGCTTTTAAGTCCCAAAGACAGACTATCTCCATAGTCTGTGGAGACAAGACTCTCCAAGACAGCAGCTCTCAAACTTTTGGGGCTCATTACTGTTTTACAGTCTTAAAGATGATCAAGCACCCAAACAAGCCTTATTTACATGAGTTACACTTAGTCCTGTTTACTATATTTTAAATTAGAATGTTTGAAATTTTGAAAATTTTATTAAAAATAAAATTATGTTGGAAATACTTACTTCTCAATTAAAACAACAAGTGCACCACAAAAGAATGAAAAGAGTAGTACTGCTTTCCACTTTTGCAAATCCATTTGATGTTTTATAAAAAGGACAGCTAGATTCTCATATTTTACTTTGGTGGACATATATTAAGAAAATTTATCTTCACATACATATGTAATAGTTTCAAAAGTGGCAAGTATTTTGACAGCCTTTTCAGATAATTGTGAATATAATTATTTGAAACCACATCAAAAGTTGGCAACATGTAGTTTCTTAAAGGTTAGTTGCTGTGTGGAATCTGAAACCATATAAATGAACTTTTTAGTATTCTGTTCCATCAAGAACTACTGATGTATCTTGGGCTTTGAGTGTCTCTTTCACTCATGCATAATTCTGCAATATTATGCATCAGTCATTTGGAAAATATCTGTTCACTAAGCTAAGCAGAGATTCCAAATGTTGGTACAGCTCATTATACAGCATCAGAAT
The DNA here is from genome assembly GCF_055505025.1 of Bos grunniens. NCBI lineage: Eukaryota > Metazoa > Chordata > Mammalia > Artiodactyla > Bovidae > Bos > Bos grunniens. The sequence continues at coordinate 42,278,478 of NC_141181.1, forward strand.
TTTGCATTTCTCAGTATCAGCGCTCATCTTTTCAGAGAAGCCTTTAATTATTGAGGTGACAAACCCACAGTGGCAGATTCAAGTTTTCCAAAATCCTATTTTTAACTTAAAATCTTGAATACTGTCATTGGCACCCCAAATTGTCAGTATTTTGCCTTTAAGTGACTGACTGACTTTGTTCTTTTCCCAAAAATGTTGGTGAAATAATCAAATCTAAATAATTACAGGATGTCAATTCCTCCTTCAAATAAAGAGGCAGTTTATGAAGAAAGTAAACAAATAACTAAGCGCTTCATACATACTTTCCATCTTGTTTCACAGAATACAAAAAATATTCTATTTAAAGAATCAGATTTAATAAAATCAATAACTTTTACTGCTTTATGATAGATATGATAGAATAAAAACCCTTTTATTTTGTCAGTGTGTGACAGTAATGAACACATGACTTCTCAGTAGGGTCTGGGAGCATAGTCCTGGTTCCTAATGCTTTTGCACCATCAGCTCAAAGCCAACAAAGTGGAACATGATGTTTTAACATTATATAAAATAATTCTGACTTCAAGAACCTACTTATACATGGTCTCAAGAATCCTCAGGGTCTTTAGACACTAGATTAGTGTATAAGACTTCTGGCTTAATACTGAGTTCTGATTACACTAACCTAGGAAATGGCAATCCACTCCAGCATTCTTGCCTGGAAAATCCCATGGACGGCGGAGGCTGATAGGCTACAGTCCATGGGGTCGCAAAGAGTCGGACATGACTGAGAGATTTCACTTAAAATGAATGAGTGAACTATATATAAAACAAATAATAAGGACACATTATATAGCATAGGGAATTCTACCCAATACTCTATAATGGCCTATGAGGGAAAAGAAGCTAACAAAGAGTGATATATATATATATATATATATATATATATATATATATATATATATAACTGATTCACTTTGTTGTACATCAGAAGCTAACACATTGTACATCAATTATACTCCACTATAGATTTTTTTTTAATGAATGAACAAATAAATATCAATTCCCCCTGGATTTCCATACCCACAGTAAAACAAAGCAGAAGCTAATCCTAAAAAAAGGGACACATTACTGTGACGTGTCTGCAGTGAGTATTGCTAGTGGAAGCACATTCATCTCTGCTTGTTGTTCTTGATTAGAAAGGTAAGCATCTTCATTGCCTTCATAACCCATTCATGATGTCAGCATTGTTGGCAGGCATCAGCTGCTGTCAGCACCAAGAAAAAGCAGGCAAAACTAGAAAAGAAAAAAAGCACTAGAGGAATAAAGTAGTTCCTAAGATGAAGTTTTTAACTGAACAGAGTCCAAGAGAAAGGCTTTATTCTGTAAGTGAGCAAATTAGTGAATGAATGAACCAAAAGGAATTTTCTAAAAAAGGAGGAGGAAGAGGAAGTGAAGGAGAAAAGAAGATGATGGAAAAGAAGAGGAAGAGGAAGAAGGAGAAGGAAGGAGGGGGAGGGAAGAGGAAGATGAGGAGAAGGAAATGAAAAGAAAAAGGAACAACATCTTGCTGGGAATACCTATTGGTTTTGTCCAGTCCCTTCCAAGATACTAGCGGAATATTGTTTCTCTTATAAGAATGATACGTTTCTCTTCTAAGAATCCACCTTGTCAGAAAACATTTTTAAAAGTTTTAGATACTTTGGAAGACACTCCAATGGCATGTCTCTTTTTGATGACCCTCCATATCTTCTGGTACCATGACAGGAGTTCCATTCTCTCTCCTGGTTTTTATTGCGTTGCTTCATTTAAAATGACATGATGAAGCCTAAAACTTGAATACAAACAAGACTTTTTGGTAGGTGCCTTAAAGCATCAAGCCCAGGGAATTGATGAAATTAGATTTCTGCTTCTATTTCCAAGGTTTATTTTTGACATTCCTCACCCCCTAAAATATGATGTGCTCAGTTGCTCAGTCATGTCCAACTCTTTGTAGCCCCTGGACTATAGCCCACCAGGCTCCTCATTCCATGGGACTTTCCAGGCAAGAATGCTGGAGTGGGTTGCCATTTCCTACTCTGGGGGATCTTCCCAACCCAGGGATCAAACCCATTGAACCCCTGTCTCCTCCTGCACTGGCGTGTAGATTCTTTACCACTAGCGCCACCTGGGAAGGCCCTCTGAAAAAAAGATGAAAGGAAGAAAAGTTAGGAGATGGGAGAGAAATGAAGGAGGAGGAGAAGGAGAAAGAAGAAGGAGGTGGAAGGAGAGGAGGAGAGGAAACAAAGCAAACAGAGCAGGATGGTGAGATGCCCTCTCTTTCTCATGACAGGGGTGATGTCCTAAGACGTCTTCAGGATCACAAAATATGTGAGGTGATAAGGAGTTTCACTTTGAGAATAATTTAAGATTATGTGTTTGTAAAAGGATGGGGGAAGGTGTTTATATATATATATATATATATATATATCATGGTTTCGTATCCTTTTCATTATTTGCTATTTTGCAGAGGAGCAAGATGGTGTTCTCAGTTTAATGGTGAGTTTTAATTTGAGAGCGGAGGTGCTCAGGTGTGTTTATATTCCATCACCTTTGCATTCACTATAGATGTATATCTTGCAATCATTAGAAGGGACTCAGCCCACTGAAATCTTCAAAACTAGATCTGGTCCCATTTTAGAATGAATGAGAAAGGAGGGTCTCTAGATGTCTACTTTGTTTTTTTAAGATTTGTTTATTTATTACTTTATTTTTTGGCTGTGGTGGGTCTTTGTCACTGTGTGAGCTTTCTCTGACTGCGGCAAGCAGGGGCTCCCCTATATTGTGGTGCAGGGGTTTATTTCGGTGGCTTCCCTTGTGGTGGAGCACAGGGCGTATGGGCTTCAGTAGCTGCAGGTCATGGGCTCAGTAGTTGTGGCTCCTCGGCTCTAAAGCACAGGCTCAGTAGCAACTCTGAGCACAGGATTAGCTGCCTTCAGTATGTGGAATCTTCCCAAACTAGGGATCGAACTTGTGTCTCCTGCATTGGCAGGTGGATTCTTTACAACTGAGCCAACAGGGAAGCCCTAGATGTTTATTTAATACATGCATCTCACAGGCAAGAAGAAAGACCCACCATGATAATCCCATTTCTTCAATTATGAAAATGGACCCTGCTCAGCTTGCACCCCAGGATGCAGAAGTTAACCTCCCCGGGTCTCAGTGACAGTACAGATCACAACCTGACAGTCTCTGCCCTAAGCCCCTGGTCTCCTAAAATACAGTAATTTGCTTTACATTCAGATATATATTGATTCAATAAGAGTCTTCAGCAAGTAAAACTTTAATCACATATGGGTTCATGCTTCTAATTTTATTCTCCATAGAACAATATCTTTCCTCAAGGAATGCAGTGGTGAAACAGTTAAACTTGTGCCTTGAACTTAAAGCCTAGAGGTTCGAGTATCTCTCAACAAAAAGGAAGCCATTTTCTTTTGATTTGTGGGATGCAATGGTTCTTGGCAGTCCTGGTAATGCATAATCACTAACTCCAATTTAAGGAGTGTCTGTACTATGGTGACTTTGGAAATATTTGCAGATCTCAACAGCCAGTTCTTTGCAATATAAACAATCAATAATCATCTTTACTTGAGTAATGGTCCCAAGACATGCACATTGCTTGCCTGCAGGGCTCAGGAACCATAAACATCCTTCTTTATGCTAAAGACACAATGACAGCAGATCTTAACATAAACATGGTGATTCTCTTTCAAGATTTCTGCTTCCTTTATATGAAGATAATGAGAAAGAAGTTTGCATTTACAATTAATCAGTAAATATAAGCTTACCATCAATAACTGCCTCCGCTCCACATCAGGTCTCCAGAATATGCAATGCAAGGGTAAAGCATCTTCTATTCTTAAAGAAATTGCAATCTAGTGAGGAACAAATTGACACCAAGCAAATAAAGCTAGCAATTCACTGAGCATCTTCTATAACCAGGCAATTTCCTGGGCACCTGATCAATTTCAGAGTAAGAAAGTGAAAAAGTGAAAGTGTAAATTACACAGTCATGTCTGACTCTTTGCAATGCCATGGACTGTAGCCCACCAGGCTCCTCTGTTCATGGGATTCTCCGGGCAAGAATACTGCAGTCAGTAGCCATTCCTTTCTCCAGGGGATCTTTCCAACCCAGAGATGGAATCCGGTTCTCCTACATTGCAGGCGCATTCTTTATCATCTGAGCCATTCTATACAAATTCTGGTTTTTCTGTAAAGAGTGGTGCTACTCAACTAAACCAGTTCATTTTTCTGGGATGAATTTCTCCAAGGGTTAAAAATTGTTAAATAAGTGATAGTAAATCTATTCCAGTACTGATGAGTTTATAATTTCACACTATGAATACATCAGTTCCCCAAAGTTCTACAGACCTAGGGGACAATGAGGATTATAACTACCAGAAAGGCTGCAGAGTAGATGAGAACTTGACTTTTGTGTTGAAGGATGTATATATGTGTGTGTGTGTGTGTGTGTGTGTGTGTGTATTTATCTTTTAAATATATATACTTCATATATATATAATTATATATATATAATTATATAATTTTAATTATACGTAAATAAATGCATGTGGCTAAGTCGCTTCAGTCATATCCAACTTTTTGCAACCCTATGGACTGTAGCCCTCCAGGCTTCTCTGTACATGGGATTCTCCATGCAAGAATACTGAAGTGGGTTGCCATGCCCTCCTCCAGAGGATCTTCCCAACTCAGGGATCAAAACTGCATCTCTTACATCACCTGCATTGATAGGCAAGTTCTTTACCACTAGTGCTACCTGAGAAGCCCATGTAAATATATATATTATCTTTTAAATATAATATACCTTTAAATATATATATATATGTACATATGTACAGAGAAAGAGAGAGGAAGAGAAAGATTTTTTCCTCAACTTTACTGATGTGTGATTGAAAAATAACAATTGTCTATATTTAGTTTATAGGAAGTTCTTGAACAGTCAGAGGAAAACCTGAAGGTTCATCACACAGGAATTGCACAGGAATTTTAAAACAGCTTTAGATGTTCACAAAGCCCCTTCCAAGACTGCAGAGCCCTTGATGGCAGTTTCTTATCCCTTACCACGGTGTCTGTTGCATAAGTGCTGAAAATATTTTTAGAAGAAAAGGGAGAACAGATAATATGGACTAGAGCAGAGAATTCATTCCCCGAGATGTGGAGGGAGGAAGTCATAAATTTGGCGGAGTTGATACATGATAAAATGATAACAGATAATTTCCCAGAGAGAACAACAAAAACAAAGATCAGGCATCTCTGTCTTGTAAACCAGAGTCAGACCCTACGGCTTCCTCCCAATAACAGTACATGCTGCCTGCATGATGACTTCCCTTTGCCCCCTTCACCAACTCCGCTCCCCGAAATCTAATTCCTTGCACGCCCTTGCTTGTGTCCTTGCTCTGGTTTAAAATTTGAAATTCCCGTTCAGTCAGAACTCAACTCTGTCTTCATTTTGGTTGGAGATTTCAGACCTCAGCTTTCTCCCCAGGGCTCAGAGCAGGACCGGTACGGCCCCCCCAAATCACCTTGCAGCCAGCAGCTGAGCTTGTGCCAGCAGCCACCGCTCCAAGTGACCTTCCCACACTGCTGGTCTGGTCCCAGTCCTGAGCTAACCTGACAAGTCTTCTGTGGTGGGGGTGGGGCACATACAGAGTCCCATAGAGCAGGCTATGGTCCAAGGGGTGACAGAGAGTTGGACATGACTTGCCGACTGAACAACAAAGTGGCTGTGGGCTGCATATTTAATTAAGTACTCTGTAAGATCAAGTATTAAAATTAAGATGAAGTTATGTACAATTCACAGGTTTTTTTTTATACTTCTGTAGGGGTTTTCACTTCTGAGCTTCAGACTGATTTTTCTCTTTAGAAAGACTGAGTGGGTATCATTCTTGATCTTTACTGTTTCCTTAAGTGCTTCAGGAAAACATGTTCTCAGACTCAGTATAAAAATACATTAAGTTTAAATTCTCATCTTTCATTTTCTCTCTACTTCACTTTGCATTTTTATATTCTTATAATAAAACTAGCGGTCAAAACTGAAAGCTACCTTTTTAACAATTTAATTTGCAATTATATTAATTATGATTTAATTCATTTTTTTTCACTAGCAAGTAAGAGCATTTTTCTTGGCTACTCATTTTATTTTGCCTCATCTAGGTAAAGATGATCGTCTGTAACACTTAGGACTCATCAGGTAAGCTTCTGTCAGAATGCCCGATGCTCTGCATAATCAGCACATACTTTGCGGGGGTGTTTCCTGGACCTTTGTGCCAGGTTCTCTGAAGGAAGGCACTCAAAGTCATCTTCTCCCAGCACATAAGACAGAAGACGAACACACTGAAGACTTGAAAATGGGAAACTGTGTCCCTTCATACGTCTCATACATGGATCTATAGAAAGTGGAGAGATCTTTGTGATTGATGAAATAGGGAAATAGCCTTGTGTTTAGAGTCTATGAAAGACAGAGCTTACGGTCATATCTCCTGATTCTCACATTAGCAAGATGCCCAGACATGTACCTAGTGTGTGTGTAGAAGGTATTCAATGAAAGATGTGACGGGAAGCCCCTACCACTATAAAAATTAGCTAGAATTTTCACCTTGTAGACTTCAATTAATATTTTTTAAGTAAAGCAAAGTTGGAATGAGGTCATTCATAGTGAGAAAAAGAAGCCAGAGAACAAGGTCGTGCGCTGTGAGAAGAGCTGAGTTCCTTACACAGAAAACAAGAGTGGTTCATGTGCTGTTCTCAGGTAGAGGAAGTCATGACCTTATCAGAAGCAGAGATCTTTCTGTCTCTTCCTTGGAGGCTTATTAAAAGAAACAATGTGTAAATTATAGCAAGAGAAAATTCAGCTAGACAGAAGGCAGAACTTTCTGACAAGAGTTATTGGGTGATTCAACTGACCACCCAGAGACATCTTGAAATCTTTCTTCCTAGAAAGCATCACCAAAGACAGACAAGTTACTACCTGTGTTGTTTAGCATAACTTCCATCCTGGGCTCCTGAGGTGTACAGTTGGATTTCATTTCACTTATGTCTAATAATGCAACAAAGTCTCCTAGTCGTTGCATTTTATAAAGTCATTCAGTTCTAACAGCTCACCCAAGGAGACCTTGTTCCTAACCCATGCAGAAACATAAAAATCCCAAAGAGAGATATAGGATAAGAATCAAGAGGCCTCGGGGTCTTAGATGGGATGCTATGTCTTTGAATGACATGGAAGTCTGAGTCTCTTATCACTCACATAAAGAGAAAGGGAAAACGGAGTGGGCTCCTTCACAGGAAAGGCAGGGTTCCTTGGACACAAATTAAACCTGACAGTGTAAACACACCCTGAGTACATGATGCGACTTAATTATTACCTGGAAAGAAAGTAGTAGCTGGTTTGCGGATGATGGTGAGAGATGCAGCTTCCCTAAAAGATCTGTGTACCCACTCTGTGCGCCTGCTACTGTTTGTGTGGTAAGATCCCCACTTTCTGTGTGGATGCCTGCTTTTGTCCATGAGAGAAATGAATCCAGCATAACACAAACTTTTAGAAAACTGACAATCTTTCTGATATTGTGGGGTTTTACGCAGCTATTTTTTTTCTACCAAAGACTACATTCAGCCAGAAGACAGATGAAAAGATGAGCAAATTTAACTTTAACTTTTTTTTTTTTTTTTAAGATGAGGATGAGCCAATTAAATTGCACATTTCTCTCCACCTTGCTTTCAGAGTAGAGTCTATTCACACAATCAGTGAATCACCTGGCTTCCGGGAGCACCTTCATCCTCATAGCCACCAACTGACCCTGTCTCAGCCTTAGAGCTGGAGAGGGGCGTGGGGACCCCAGGCCACAGCCATGCAGTCCATGATCCCTTGGGTCTCACAGTGAAGACTGTCAAATCAGAGACAAACAGATGCTCAGAAAAGAGTTTCTATGCCATGTAAGGGACAAAGTTTGAAGGTCTTGATTTATAACTTCATGACAGCATCATTGCCTCGTATATACAAACTAATGCACAACCCACAGAACACAAGGACCCATTAGCATCAGAAACCAGCCTAAGACATTTCTTGAGGCATTTCTATTCATAATATACAGGTGAACATTTCCTCCAAAAAGAAGAAAAACCCAAGTGCCCTCAAATGAAGCTCTTCTGTCCTCATCAAACGGTTCCGTGAGCATGGAAACAGAACCTGCTCCATCTCAGTGAATATTCTCGCTGTCATTTGCTCGGTTAAGATCTTGGAGTTGCCGTTAGGTTTACCTTGCAGTCTGAGGTGCCTATGAATCTTGAATATGCCTAAGTTAAACCAGGGCTTAGTAGACCTGTGCTTTCCCTCCTGTGGAATCCCAGCTCCCTGGCTGGCCCTCTGCTTGCCCACCATGCTGCATGCAGGCTGCCTGCCTTCTTGGGAGAGGTTGCATGTCTTTCTCCTGTAGGTCTTCCCTGTCCCCTTACTGAAGAGAATCATCAAGAAGACATGATTTCAGTGGAGCCTCCAGCTGGACCTGGGTGATTAGTGGCCCCTTCCCCTCTCCATATCCTTGGACGGTACCTCCCGCTCACACTTCCTGCCCAGAAGCCCTTCAAGGACACAGCCTTGAGAGAAGTGAAGCGGGGCTAAGGACTTCTGGATGGTGCACATGACTGAAACCAGGAAGGCTTCTGTATAAACCTTGAAGGTTCTGCTGGGCAGGGCGGAGATCCACTTCCCTCCAGGCTGCGCATGACATCTCCTAGGTCAAGTTCCTTGTTAATTAAAGCCAAATCTTCCAGTCTGAAGCATCTGCCTCTTTCTTTGCTCCTTCCTGCACTCCCTTTACAGGAACCAGTGTGTGAACCAGCTTCCCTGCCAGGGCTGCTCTGTCCCCAAACCTTCACCTCTCAGGTGACTCTCTCTGCCTGGTCTCAGTTTCTCCATCCGGTTCTCCCATCATATGGGGATTTCCTTTCAAACACATAGCCCAATCTGTAAGTGTGTCTTTTCTGCTTATGGATTTGTTATCACTCACCCCACCCTGATGCCAGTATCAGAGGACCACACCTCCCCAGGATTCCTCACCACGACCCCTGTACTTACAACTATCCTTCACAAGAGACAGGAGAAATACCAGATTCCATAAAGCCCATGTGAAGCCTGACTCCATCACCGCATGTAGCCAAATCATGTGCACATGGTGTATAGACACACACAACCACCATCACCTCCCACCTTTTCTTTATCTCCTTTGGCACTGTGACCTTCCTGGTGAGAAGCCTGGCAAAACACAAGTGGAAAATAACCCAGGACAACACAACTCACAAGAATGATTGCTTCCTCAACACGTCAAAGGAGCTTAATGCCCTTCAGTGCTTTAGGCTTTTCACATTTAGGGGACATTTATTAAGGAAAGAAAAATGTTTGTCCTTCAGCTGTGCCATCATGAACTTGAATTTGTAGGAAAAAGTATTTTCTTCTCCTTTCGACTCCTTCAACAGAGTTTAAAGTAATGTTGGTTTCTCCTCCTTTCAAATCTGAGGTGCTTTATCAGAAGAGGTATTTACAAACATTTCAAAGCTGGGTGAAATCTTTTAAGCCCTAGCAGACTATCAAAGGACATAGAGAGTCATTTGACTTGCCAAAACTGATTTAAATCAAACAAATAGAGTCAATTCTCATCATTCACAAATTTTGTATGTACAACTTGGCCTACTCACTCAAATCTGTTTATAACCCTTAATCAATACCTGGAGAAGGAAATGGCAACCCACTCCAGTATTCTTGCCTGGAGAATTCCATGGACAGAGGAGCCTGGCAACCCCAAACCATGGGGTTGCAAAGAGTCAGACATGACTATGTGACTAACACACACATACAGTTAATACCTGCAGGGTTTTTTGCAGTGATTCACAGGTATGTAGGCAACCTAATACTCAGGTTGCCCAGCTGAGGTCAAATAAGATGGCACTGCCTCTTGCTCCAGCCCTCATACTATATACAAATGTCTCTTTCCCAGTTTATGTAGTGCCAAGTTTTTTTTTTGCATTTTTGCACTTTTTATGAGTGCCTGTGCTGTTTAAAATGGCCCAAAGCACAGTGCTGAAGTCGTGTGTTCCTGAGAGCAAGAGGGCATATGTTTGGCTAAAGAGAAAGCCAATAAATTCTGAGACTATCTTGAATAGCTATACCTAATAATGCTTGACCAAAATCTGTCCTTTTCCCTAGCTAGCCATTGTATGGCTACATGAAAATATAGCCTTTGTGGAGTTTTGAAAACCACAGAGAATCACTGGGACAAGAGAAACATATTTGTAAGTAATGATAGAACCAATACAAACAGCCAAGAGTGAACAGTAGCATAAGGAAAACAGATGAGCAGGTAAATGTGAGTGATGACTTCAACAATATTAGGCATTAGGTTTATGCATTCCACATTAGTGACTGTTATTTCATTTTTGTCCAGGTGTGAGTTAATAGTGCTTCTGGCCACAAGTTCAACATTAGGGCATCAACAATATATATTCAATAAGGTATCTGAAACAGAGAAACACATCAAAGTCATGTATTGATCAACTGATGACAATGTTGTGACCAGAGGTTCTATATATCCCAGAAGCAATGTTCAGTATTCACTGATTCAGTGTTCACAGTGATTTGTAGACCAACTACAGTGTATAATGAAAATCAACCATACTTTTCTAAAAGGAGTGTTATACTCTTCTGAAGAGTTATGTGACACTGGTAACCTCAGCAGAGCCTCTATCATCAGAAAGCATTCAAATCTGCCTTCCTGAATTTTACCAGAAAATATATCATTAATATTTCAGGAGCTGTACTTTCTCCCAGCCAAAAATGCATCATTCATGTGGTTACCTAGTCATGAAAGTTGTTCTTTCATTTTCTAAAGCTAGGGATCTCCATTATCACCAAGAAAAAGGAAAAATTAACAACTAAAATAAAACCCCAAAATCTCCAGGGCTCTCTTTCTTCTACTAAATTCTTAATATATTTTCTACCTAATATTTTTAGCCTATTTGATCACTAGTGGTATAACTGGTAAAACATAGGTGAAGCCTCAACCTGGCTCATTCTTAGAGTTAAGATCCTAGAAATGAAGTTTATGGTAATCTTCACTTTCAAAATTCAAAAGCCATATGCCTATGGTGAAATATCAAAGAGATATATTAATAAAAGATCCAAGTATGCTGGCAACATAGAAAGACTCTCCTAAAAGAAGGAGACAGCAAAGATGAAGGATGTGAATATAGTCATTGCTTGGAATCCACGGGGAACTGGCCCTTGGATACCAAAACCTAAGGATGCTCAAGTCCCTTGTATAAAATATATATTAATTGTATTTGCATATAACCTACAGACCCATATAATTTAAATCATCTCTTAATATTTAATATAATGCAAATTCTATGCAAGTAGTTGCCCATAAAAGGTAAATTCAGGTTTGCTTTTGAGAACTTTAACTTTTTTTTTCCAAATATTTTTGATCCCTGGTTAAAAATAGCAATGATGCTGAGAAATTAGGATTTTCATAGACTGCTGATAGGCTTATAAATTGGTGTGGATTTCCTTTGTGTTAATCAGAAATACTTAACTAAATGCTTGATGACCTTTTATCCTGTAATAATACTTCAATCATCAGAAATGAGGGAAAATACATACAAAGATGATTTTCATTTGCAGCAATATATGGATAAAATAAGGATTCAAATAAAATCTGTAAAAATAGGAGCTGACTAATTAAGCTACAGATCAATATTACAAAGCCATGAAAATCAAGTTTACACATGGCTTTACCACCATCAAAAAGATCTGAGCATGACATTAAGTACAAAAGAACATGGGTAAATATTAAAAAATGATTATTCCTTGAGTAAAATGAATGCTGATTTTTATTTTCTTTTGTGTTTTCCAAATTTTCCACCTTAATAAGTACTTTTAGGATTAGAAGAACTGTCTACTCAGAACTCCATAAAGTTTTTATATTAATTTTGGAGGAAGATTTAAATTCACCTGAGAAACATTATGATGCACAAGCAACCTGAAAAAAACTTAGAGATAAATAAAAATGAATGGAAACAAGACAAATATGGTTATAGAGTGCTTTGAAATTTGAATGTGCCAAAGAAAATTAAGGGCTTCCCTGGTAGCTCAGTTGGTAAAGAATCTGCCTGCAGTGCAAGAGACCTGGGTTCAGTTCCTGAGCCAGGAAGATACCTTGGAGAAGGAAATGGCTACCTACTCCGGTATTCTTGCCTGGAAAATCCTATGCATAGAGGAGCCTGACAAGCTACAGTCCAAGAGGTCACAATAGTCGATCATGACTTAGTGACTAAACCATCACTATCAAAGAAAATTAAATGGAAAAGTAAATCAAACTTTGAGGTTCTTAAATCAAAACAAAAAAGCTATTCTGACATATTTTATTATCCATTTAGACACAAGTGTTAAGTAAAACAAACAAACAAATAAACAAACAAAAACACCAAGAAAAGCAGAAGTTGTCCCTTAAAAGAGAAGAGGGTCTGTGTTCCATGGAATCTTTTAGAAAAATTTGTCTGCTTAGCATACCTTGGTCCTGCTCAACTATAAGACTAGAATTGCATTATGGACACTCTTTATGGTATATCAGCATCTTTAGTATCCTGGCATCAAATGGCTTTTTCTTACTTTCCTCTGCCTTTAGGAATGATGTAAGAGATGACATCAAGTCAATGTTTGCAAAATATTCAATTTGTTTAAAGTATTAGCATAAAGAATGAACACTGTGGTTCTGTTGATGCCATTTTTTTTTTACATTTTCACCCAGGTAATATTTTTCTATTCAACAAAGGGTATTATAAATATTTATATATTTATATTTATATTATAAATATAAACAAATGAGTAGAATCTTAAAGACACTTAATAAAATACATTTTATGAAACTGTTTCTTGAAAGTCAGAATCTTTTCATTTTAAAAATCATAGAAAGGCACTTCAAGGCCACATTAAGTTCAGAGTTCCACAAAATATTATCATGAAAAGATGTACAAATTCCCTGATGTTTGGACAAAAATACACAGTGCATGTCATACACCTTAAGGCAAACGGAAATTATTTATTGATGAAAGTAGCAGTTTAGTATTGCATCTAGTATTCCAGTTTAAATCAGATTTATACCTTAATTGAGTTGCTTGATACTGGCTTTAGAGAGACCACATAACTAGTTTTTAAGACAAATTGAGGCTGCAACTTTATATTAGTTAATAAAACCATGAGCATGTGAATTCCTTTACTTTTATTGAATTGCAGTCTCTAGTTTTAATATTTGTGAACACTTGAATTTTACACTAAGTTGTCTTCAAAGTGACATTCAGAAACCAAGTAATAATCATAACCCATTACTCAAGACTTGAAATAGGTTAAGAAATACGCAAACCAGCAGTCCATTTAAGTGATATTAGGACTGTAACGCAAGCCAAAAGCATTACACAGTCCTTTATTTATCCCTCGGGGCTCAGTGAACCTTCCGTTTGACATCCTTTTTGTTGATCTGAGACCACAATGACACAGAAGCACAATTTATAGAGACAGCATTACTCAGGAAACAAGTGCCTTACAGAACTTACATTCCTTTGCCTGTAATAGAGTTTTAATCTTATTTATCTTATTTTCTGTATAAGTTCCCTGTTTGTCTTTAAATTCCTGAGGAACAATTTAGGATTTCTGACGGCATTTCAAATCAAGCAGGGAGAAAATTAGATTGTTTATAGGCTATGAAATTTGGCTAAATTTATGAAAGAAGCTGTATACCTGTTTTAGTATTTATACCAAATAAATCCAGATGAAACATTCATTTTTAATCTTGAAACCAAAATAGGATGGGTATTAAATAAAAGGAAAAGCAGTTCTTTTTCTTTAAAGCACCTTGAATGGGAAAAGGCTTTCTGAGCAAGGCACAAAAATCCTAAAGTAATAAAATAAAAGATCTCCAAATTTGACTACAGGAAATTTAAGAATATGATTTAAAAAAAATCATGAACAGATTAAAAGAAAAATGACATAAAGAACAGACTTGTGATTGTCAAGGGGTAAGGAAGTGGGGGAGGAATAGGTTGAGACTTTGAGATTATCCAATGCAAACTATTATAAATAGGATGGATAAACAGCAAGGTCCTAGTATACAGGGAACTATATTCAGTATGCTGTGATAAACCATAATAGAAAAGAATATGAAAAAGAATGCATATATAACTGAGTCACTCTGCTCTATAGCAGAAATTAGCACAACATTGTAAATCAACTATACTTCAATTAAAAAATCTGGGTAAGATGGTGACAACTTGTGACAAGTACATATTATTTTAATGGATATCATATCGCTAAATAATAAATAGAGCCACAGCCCAAGAGAAACATGGGCAAAGAGTTTGAGCACAAGCACACACACACACTTACATACAGAAAGGCAAATAATGTGGTGAGAAATATTTAACTTTAGTCAAAACTTATTGCTGTAAATTTAAGCAGTGAAATAACAATAACAAAGCCTAAACAAGGTCAACTTTGTATACTACTCCTGAGAGCAGATGAGAGTAGGCACACTCCTATGCTTTAGGTAGGAATGTACATCATGTATCTTTTTGAATATTCAGCAAAATTTTAAATGCAAACATCCTTTGACTGAGATATACCACTCATAGAAATTAATTCTGCAAACCCATCTGCACATATTATTAATACAGTCAGGAAAAGTTGGAAAGTTATCAACAAATGACAGAATAAATAACAGCAGAATACCATGTGGGAACCCTAAAGAAGGAGGAAACTGCAGATAAAAGAAGTCTCCAATTTATGCTAATATAGGAAATTACCAAGATACAGAAAGAACAGTGTGTTTATGATACCAGCATTTCTGTAAACCACTGATGATCATGATCTGAGAGAAGCGGAATTAGAGGAGAAGAGACACAGACAGCAATTATTATACCCTTTTTGTAAAGTTTAAAGATTACCATGAGTTACTTATTTCATAATGTTTAAATTTCAAAACATAAACCTTTAGAATCTAAGTTCTCATTTTTGCAGGTTATAAGTTTTAAATCACCCACAATACCTAAAAGCTATTGCTAACAAATATTTTAATCCTTTTATATAATTTTTTCTCTTATGTTAAACCCGAATCATATTTTTCAGATATTCAAGATTTTGCCACTTGAAATTTTCAAGTTCCTATGGTTATGTGTATAGCTACAAGAGAGCTAGCAAGGTGTAAGTGTCTCCATGATATTTCAAACTAAATTGAAGAACATGTGGCAGAGAAGCCAAAAAAAAGGAAAAACCTGCAAAATAAAATATAAATTATCATCTCCAAACATGATTCAAAAATTAAAATTGCTTTTAAAAGATCTGAAATGCACACCACCATTAATATCACCAATTCCTCATTTAATCACCCCATTTTCAACAACATATTCTAAGTCAGTGTGCAAGACAATGGCTTTAGCTTCCATCTCTTTTATGTTTTCTTCATAATTTTTAGAATTACCATATCTGCTCTTTAAGACACTTTGATTCAAATATATAGTTCCAAGTTATAGGAGAATATTTACAAATGACCTGGAAACAATGACTATTCTTCACATTCTAAAATAATAAGAAAATCAGGTAGATTTTCTACTGGATTATTTCTACTTTTGCCATAAATATAATTCTGCACCCATGAATAATTTCCAAAATGGAAACTTATCCTGTTCTTTGTCACCTGAGACATGACCTAGAAGACTGGCGTTAAATAGGTATCTACTGAAGTTTGAGAAATGGTAAAGAAAGAAGAGAATCCTGTGATAGATTTTGATGCACATAAGCAATGGGGATGGAAGCACCCTGAAGACAAGCATTTGATTTTTTTCCCAATGTTTCCTACTTCAGGCGCAAATCCAAAGTCACCAATACAACATATCTTATAAACACGTGCCTTTGCTTTAGAAGAGTAATTCTGACCCAAGTTCTTACTACCCTACATGAAACAGTCTCCACACTGCCGTTTTCTGCAACACAAGGAAGGCTCAGAGTAAGGAAAGTCAATGCAGAGTAAGGGAGCGAATGGTTTATAAACCAGGAAATTATTTAACTCATTCATGGGACTTCCTTAGTGATTACATCTCCTCAAAAATTGTTTTTCCATTCTCCAAAGAAAATAATCTCTGGACAAGAAACTATTTGAAAAATTTTCAATTTCAAGACCTTTCTGACAGACAAGGAACAGGCAAATAGCCTCCCTTATTCACTCTGAGGCAGGAACTTCCTGGTAAAGTGTGAAAGGGCCTCTCGACCAGCATTAAGAGGCAGAGGACTGATCCACAGGGAAGAAGCCACAACAGGAAGAGCCAGTCCCAGGTCGGATGTCACCCTCATCACGGAGAACCACCACCATCATTCTTATTTGTGCGTATTTATTAGTATTCTAAAAATGAGAACAATAAAGCTCTAGTCTCCACTATTAGCTCAAATGGTTGTATTAAAGAAGCTTATTAATTTGAAAATGACACAGCAAGCTCTATTAGATCTCCATAGCTACTTCCCTTCCATGAATCTACAAGCATGGAGCTAAGTGTATATAATTAATGTGCACTCAGGGGACTGGAAATCAGTGAAATTAGCAGCATCAATCTCTGTGTTATATAGGGCAGTGATTACCATCTGAATCTGACAATTTCATTATGAGGCAGGTATTATAATAACCTCCATTTTACAGAGGAAGAAAGAGGATTAGAAAGTTAAACTTACACATACAAAGTCAAACAACTGGTAAATTTTGGAGCCATCATATCACACCCAATCTGCTTATTTTAATATACTGGCTACACTGCAATCGGACATTGGGAAAAACTCTGACTCAGGCTGCAGCAGATGTATTTATTCTTTCATATTGATTGTTTATTGATTTTTGAAGAAACATTAATATTCTAAATCCTTCAAGAAAGAAAGAGGGATGAAAGGAAGAAAGAAAAGAAGAAAGGAAGCAGGTCTCCATTCTTCCAATTATTTTGTCATTGAATTTGGTTTTCTTCAAAATACATTTTAAGGCTATGATTTAGTAAGCATACATATTTAAACTATAAAATCAGATGCCCATGTGTAATTTTCATTATCAAACTTTATTTTACAGATACCATTATTATTCCAAAGTTGTCAGAAAGGATAGAAAATTTTATAAATGCTAAGTAATATGGTTTTCATTGCTTTACCTTATAAGATGAGAGTTAGATGTTAGACTTGAATTCTGTCTTTTGATTTCAGAAATCATGCTCTTGCCCAATTCCATTCTACTTCTTTCTTGAAGAAGGCCAAGATTTTCAGCAGTACATTACCATGTTTACCAATTTTCTTACTTTTCAGAATTGGATTTCTCTGTTTCAATAAAACAGTGTGCATACTTGTTTTGCATAATAAAGCCCAGTGCATTTTTAAACATTTTTTTTCAGCAATTACAGTGTAAACTTTTCAAGGACATGGATTACAACTTAACCTTCTTTAGATTCTCAATATCCATAACAGAGGACAAGCACATAGTAGATGTTAAAATAGAACTTTTTTGTCTAAAAGAAGTTTCCCCGGAGCTGGGCCAAAGTAGTCATCCAGCCAGTTGATCTAATGAGGACTGAGGGAGGGCATTCCAGGCAGAGTCTTGAGTTCTTCAGTTTGATGCCTGCAGCTGAATTTCTAAAATCTGGCCAAGATCTTGCCTCTGATTAATTCCAGTTCAGCAGCTTAGCAAGAAGGTTCCATCACTAGAGTGGATGCAACAGACAAGAGGAGCAGCACAACGATAGGGGCACAGGAAACCTGTCCTCCTGAAGTGGGAGGTTCACAGAAGCTCAGCTCAATTCTCTTGAATGAGCACAACCTTTTCTGGCGAGCAATGCCCAACAAAACTCCAAATGTACCCAGCACTTATATTTCCAGGAATTTTCCCACAGATACATATCCACAAACAGAGGTAAAGGTATAAAAGAATGATGACCAGAGCAATATTTGTAGAAATGAAAAATAATGGGAAAAAATCAAAATGACCAAAGCAAGGAAACTTAAGAAAGAGAATACTAAGCAACTATTTTTTGAAATGTGGTGGTGTCTGCTTTTATGTTTTTCTATAGTTAAAAGTGAAAATAGTAAGTTAAAATCAAATAGGCACATATGCAAAAAAAAAAAAAAAAAAAGCAAAAGAAGTTCCTCCACAAATTTAAAGCAGGTTAGAAGAACTCACTTAAATTTGCTTTCTCATCTGGAAATGAATGAATAATAATTTCATTTATCCTATAAACTGCAGAGAGCTACAGTGAAGACCAAACAGCTATGAAAGAGTTTTGAAAAGATAAAAGTGATATATAAATGTAAAGTTACCAAACATATAAGCTCTCTGAAGGCAATGATCTCTATGTTATTCTCCTCCACTAATCTGAGCACGCTATTCCATTCATTGTAAAGGGCTGAGATCCAGGAAAGAAGGGCATATTGGGATCACTTAGGACAAACTAATCAAGGCACTTATTTTCTCATTTAAACCCCCAATAATGACATCTACATGTCATTAGGAATAATAAGGCTGAGGAAACAGCCTTATTCCACAAAGAGAAAATAAAACATGTCTTGTGTCACAAAGCAACAAATCATATTCAAACTCTGGTTCTAAAGCTTGTATTCTCTCATCTGCTTTTCATTTAAATAGATATAATTTGATTAATTAGGTGAAATAAAGCATGAGGAATCTAAAATGTGCAGTTAGACAATGTGTGGACGTATCTTAATTATGTGCTGCAAGATTCACCAGGAATGAAAGAGCTCCAAATTATTGAACATCCTCATGGAAGTGGCATGTGACAAAAGAAAAGATGTAACACTGCTTGAGTTTCAGCATCTCAGCCTTTGAAAACCATTCTCCTCTTTCAATGCGTTAACCATATCCTTAAATGACATATGTGGTTTGCTTCATTGGTTTCTCCTTTGTCACCAAACAGTCCTGCCCTGGTGCACAAGAAACAGAAGATTCCAGCAAGAAACTAGAAATGCATTTTTCTCTGTCCTCAACAAGTGTTTATCAAAACCAGCCAAAGACCCCAATACTGAAAGTGATAAAGTCCACTAATTACAATGCACTTAGATGCACCAAACACATAGTCTTTTATGCCTATTCTCCATTTTCAAAATAGTCCTATAACATGATTCCTTTTTACAAAGGTGGAAACAGAGACTTAGACTGCACTAAACTTGTCCAACGTCACACATCTAACAGTAAGATCAGAATTTCATTCCAAGTTCAGATTCGACTAATGCTACTTTGTGTCTTACGATACCATGGCTGCAAACTACAAAGAATCAATGTCTTTCATTTCCGTACACAAAGCACTTCCACATTTATCATTCAGTTCAGTTCACTTCAGTCACTCAGTGTGTCCGACTCTTTGTGACCCAATGAATTGCAGCATGCCAGGCCTCCCTGTCCATCATTAACTCCCGGAGTTCACTCAAACTCACGTCTATCGAGTCGGTGATGCCATCCAGCCATCTCATCCTCTGTCGTCCCCTTCTCCTCCTGCCCCCAATCCCTCCCAGCATCAGAGTCTTTTCCAATGAGTCAATTCTTCGCATGAGGTGGCCAAAGTACTGGAGTTTCAGCTTCAGCATCTTTCCTTCCAAAGAACATTTATCATTAAGATGATGATTTTGACTTGCCTGTGTTCTGAGAGACAAAGGAAAAAACTGAAACTATGTAGCACCTTGATACTTCCTCTGAATCTTGCCTCTGTTCCTAAAATTTCCTCTCCACATGAAAATTAGTAATAACATTGCAGACTAATAAAAACTAAAAAAAAAAATAAAACTGATAAAACAAATAAAGCTACAAACAGTAAAGTGCTGGGGAATCATAAAGTTCAATATCTCCATTTCATACATAAACTAAAATCAAGATTGAAATTTTTCAATCCCTCCCAAACAAAGGATAAGACATAAATAAATTGAAAACTCATGCCCTAAGTTGAACTGTGTCTTTCAAGAAAAACTAGCAAACACACACTTCGTACCACTCCTGGAGATCGGCACTTCCAGAACTTTCTTAAAGAGAAGCCCCTCTCCCACTTGAGAACTGCAAAAGCTACTTCCGTGGTAGCTGGATTATTGAAAACAGACAATCCCTTAAAATCTGCAATTCCTAACAAATAACTTACATGAAACCTTTGAAGAATATCTTTAAAATACTCCAAATGAGTACCACTAAAATGTAGATGACATTTCCCAGTATGTCGATAAAACTGATTCCCCTTTCCTGATCATTCTTATTCTTCAAATTGAAACTGCTCATTACGTCCTGCATTTCAGTCCCAAACTGTGCTTTAATGATTTTTTGCATAATTAATGACAAAAACTACATATTGTTCAAGAAGTATCATTAATTTTGTTAAATATTCTTCTAAGACATGCTAACACATTTTAATATATACCTAGGATTGTTAAAACTACTATCTAGATGTTAAAGAAGAACAATAAGTCACCATCAGAATACAAACAAAAAAGACAAACTTTTCTGTGTTCTGCAAATAAACCCCATCAGTTGATGTGTTCCTACAATGTCTCAAGAACCCCATGTAGGAGATATAGTTTGTTATAACTCATAAATTCGAACTCTAGTAGTATATTTCTTCCATATTACATATTTTTAGCTACAGTGTTTTAGTTTACCTCATGAGTAACAAGAATGACTTTTTTTTTTTTTAACCAGCCCTAAATAATAAACTGCCTGAAAGTGGTGTTTTTGCCTATAAAAGATCCAGAAGGCTTCTTTTCTTTCTCATCTCCCTCTGGAACTAGGGATAGGGGAGCCTGGTGGGCTGCCATCTATGGGGTCGCACAGGGTCGGACACGACTGAAACGACTTGCAGCAGAAGCAGCAGCAGCCAACTGTATCCATCAAAAGTAATATTATGATAAGAATTCATTGTTTTGTACTAGCTCAGTGGTAGTGTAGAAGCCTGACTGCAGACATGCAAACTAAGCAAACACCAGGTAAAGAAGAAGCTTAAATCAAGAGATAATGAAAAGAAAAAAATTTCCAGTTCCAAATTCCTACTCCTTTGTCTACTACACATCAAGTTAGGCTGCCTCTCGGAGATTTCCCTGTTTGTCCATGGCACCATCACCACACTTAAAGAAATCTTGGAATTTCAATCCACAATGAAGAAAAATATTTTTTTTTCCCTTTTGTAAAAAAACAATTATTTCAAAATGCTCAACCTATCTTTTTATTCTTGCATAAGTAATAAAAAATATATAATCACATGGTTGACATAGTCTTACTGCAGTGGACCAAATGCTAATTCAAAGGAAATTGTAAAACGAATACTAATTCTGAAAGAGAATAGTATTTTAATGCAAAACCTTAGTATAAGCTGCAAAAGCTTTACGGTCTGAGAAAACCTTTTCTTAAATTACGTAACATGAGTTTCAGTCAATTTTATGCTGAAGTTAGATATGATTGATTAAGACCATATTCTGCTACAGGGATGAAGAATTAGGTAACATTTATTCTGATTTCATAATAAGCATAGATATACTCAGATTATACAAATATATTTCTATCATTTCCATCAGTATCACTTGGTATTTATAAAGATTAGACTAAAAATATTTGCACTGAATTGCACATTCTGAGTTTCACTGAATTTCAATCAGAGTGTAGGAATTAGAGTAGCATAAAGTAAGTGAATACCACAGTGGTTACAGTTTGAAATTAATTTTACACAAAGGGTAAATAGCTCAGTAGAAATATGATGCCCTAATCAAAGTATTATAGACACATTAGAATGCAGGCATTTCTCAATTCAGTTCAGTATGTGCTCATATTGTAAATATTAGAATAAAAATCAGGAAAAAAAGTGTAGATGTTAACATACTTAAAACTATAAAGTAAAATTCTGTATGACAATCTAAATAAACAGTAAAACTGACAGGTATGTGTCATTTTTTGAGAAATGTTGAGATGAAAACTAAAACAATCTAAGCAACTCTGTCCTCATAGATCCCCTTTCTATAACAAACCCCTGACTCCCACACCTATTTATTCTATTCAGTTGAAGATTCTTATAACTGTCAAGACTCTACATTTCAAAACTGTCTTTAAACTTTAAGCTACAGATTAGTAGTAAGCATTTTGGATAATTTTGAAATATTGTGTTAATTAATATATGAGGAAGAAAACTACAATTACAAATTGGGTTTCATTTTTGCTGAAGCAAATTACCAATAGGATAAAAAATAGGACAAAGTTAAATCACAAGAAAACAAGTGGTAATGATAAATTGCCCATACACAAATGAAAAAAAAAAAAGGCATACATATAAAAGAATCACACCCATTAGTGGAAATATTAGAGCAATTGGTTCATAAAAAAACTGTGTCTATAAATTTTTCATTGTCTAATATCTCTAAAAGAAAAAATATTTTTGCAATTTGGTGCTTTGTAAAAATTTTACTATGGTTACCAAAAGGAAAAGGGGGTGGGAAGGGCTAAATTGGAAGATTGAGACTGACATATAAACACTACCATATATAAAATAGATAACTAATAACAACCTACTGAATAGCACAGGGAACTATACTCAATACTCTGTAATGACCTATATGGCTAAAGAACCTGAAAAAGAATAGATATATACTGAATCACTCTGCATATACATCTAAAACCGACACAACATTGTAAATCAAATATACTCCAATAAAATTAATTTAAAATAAAATAAATATTGATGTTTTAATTTTTTAATTAAAAAATGAAAGAATTAACAGAAAATCATGGTATATAATATCCTGGGAATGGGGGCTGGGGAGAGACTAAGACAATTTTGTGGCTATTCAAGGAATGTGTATAGTCATGTTTTGTGAAAATTCAAACAAAAACGGACGACCGACACTCCCACAGCCTCAGAGTACTGAGAATAGAGTCCTGTAGGCTAACCACTGCAACACGGCTTCTGCATCATCCCAACATTTATTTCAGCAAAGCATTTTAACACAGAGCAATGTAGTTGTAGGGGAAAAGATAATAACTTTGAACATATCTAACTTGTAGATGAAAATGAAAAATGCATCACACCTCTATCTGAATAATATTGGAGGCAGATACCAAAGAAATTGTTTCTTATAAAATCCAAATGTAGAGTAATAGCAACATTCTGAATTTAGTAAATATAATTCTATACCAAGAAATTCTGCTATATGAAGTCTGTTTAATAGATTAAAAATCGTGATGCATACAAAGCCAACAGTGGCATGACCGTGACTTTAAGAAAGGCATATTTTCATTCTCCATGTTAATTTTAAAAGTTTCTATAAATTGTAATAATCAAAAATGACAAGATACTTTGAATAGTAACCAAAAATAATAGGTTTTAGACTAACAAATACCACTGTAAGAAGCAGATTCATTTTTCTCCAAAACTAGTGAAATCTTTTTTGAAAAATACTTTATTGCTAGAAAAATTTTAAATTATAGGTGATTTTGAGATTTGAGAAAGAAATTGTGGGTAGATTTTAATTCAACAATGATTTTTCCTATCCTATTGAAGAGGCATATTCATTTAAGACATTTGGCAATGAGTTGTTCAGATCATTAGAGAAAATCTCAGAAATTCTGAATGAAAATTGCCATAATAAAAAAAATCTGGAATTTCAATTTCGTCTGGGGAATCTTCAGTAGAAATCAATTAAAGAAGAAAGGAAATACCCACTGGCCACTAGCATCCCAATAAAATATTTAAATCTACTATTTATACAAGATTTTAGCTCTATGTAATATATCCTCTGCTTACTTAAAAAAATAAAAAACATTTCAATTTAGGTTTACTTCCTTGTAGTAGCACCTGCTCTACAGATTAAGCAAAGCACTTTCGCTGACTTTTTAAAAGGGAAAAGAAGAACAGAGGAAGAAGGGGGGAAAAATAAAAAAGCGCACTCTGAAAAGTCAACCATACAGCAACACCTGATAGAGTACCCAGGAAACAACTGGCCTTCTACTGCCTTCCCTAAAATCGTCCGGGCTCCAGGAAGTTTGAAAGGTGGTTTTGGGAAGAAATTCCAAGAAGATACAGGCTCTGACATGAATCAGCATTCTATTGTCTTAATGTCAAGGTGCAACGACCCCTTCATTGTAAAGGCTTGATATGAAAGGGAAAAGCCCCAGACTTCTCAACTCAGTAGGTGGAAGTCTGCAAGACCTCAAAAAGCAATAATAGCATAAGAGTAAATTCCGATTACTATTAAGTTCCTATAGTTTCATATACTCGTTTCTAGTTAAATATTTAGTTTCTCATATCCTAAACTGAATATTTCAACCAACACCATTTTTTGATTTCTGATAAGTATGATGTCTGATTTTCCTAAAACTCTCTTGTGATACTTGGAGTATGAAAGCTTAACTACAAAAAAAAAAAATCCAACAACAAATTAATTATTCTTACATTTAAAGAGCTATTTTATTCTTTGTAACCTCCAATTGATTATAATCAAAGATTTAACCTCAGGTTATAAGGTATTGTGTTCTGGTACACTACTAATTCTTATGATTGCTTAAGAGCATCCAAGTTGATTCTGGTTGTATGAAAATTTTTGCATACATTAAAATAGGTAACTCTAGGCTTTGGTAATTATCTTGACAGAATAAAGAACATGATAGCTCACCCAAACTATAGCTACTCATAATCCATAATTACAATATAATTACACACACACACATACAGACAAATTCATGCAAAGTGTAACAAAGGTTTAGCAAGCATCAATATGATGAATGCAGATACACATCTTAATAATTCATGACTAAAATGCAATGATAAGAAATATACCTTAAAATAATACCTGAAGGATTTACTGTATAGTACAGGAAACTATAACCAATATTTTATAATAACCTATAAGGGAAAATAATCTGGAAAAGGATACATACATATATTTATCTGAATTACTTTCCTGTACATATGAAACTCTGGAGAAGGACATGGAACTCCACTCCTGTAGTCTCACCTGGAGAATACCATGGACAGAGAAGCCTGGAGGGCTACAGTCCATGGGGTTGCAAAGAGTCAGACAAAAGTGAAGCAACTTAGCATGCATGCATGCACATATAAAACTAACACAACACTGCAAATTAGTTATACTTCAATGAAATAAATATACTTCAATAAAATAAATAGATAAATAGATTACACCTGAAGAATCAAAGTTAAAAAGCCAAAAAATATACTTTTAGAATATTTTCTTCCAAGAGTCTTATAATCAGTGCTATTTCTGAATTTATTTATGAATCAAATTCACAAGGATATTTAAGATAATCTATTTTTAAAATAAAATAAAAAATCAAAGACATTCTTTTTAAAAGGCCTTGGGAGTTACTTTTCAAATACCTCATTTTAAATGAATTTTTCTAAAACAGATGCCACTTATACATATTTTTTCAATTTCTCTAAATAAATGTGTTTACAATGTTTCAAAGGATATTCAGTGTACGCAACAGTTTTATGAAAGAACTATGCTTTCTCCAACATCTCCATCTACTGGCTTAGAGAAAAAGCAGATTTTTATCTGCTATTTCTTTAAATTTAATATTTTTACAATTTATTTTTTATGAAATTGAAATATCAAAGTATTAAATTATTTTTAAATATGTTAATAACTATTTGTCAGTTATTCATTAAAAAATAGGAACAATTTTGAAGAAGACATTTAATAATTTTAATTCCAAAGCCCTATGTGATCAAATATGTTCATAGCTCTTTTAGACAATTTTATTTTAACCAAGTTTTAATAATGAGCACAACATTAAAGTTTATCAAAACTTTTTAGAATGTAAAAATGTTTATTATTTCCTAAAACCTGTTGATTTTGTTAACCTATATAACAATATGTGCATATACATGTCAATATCACATTTATTATTTTCATAAAAATGTTACTGTAATAAATTGCTTTTGTAGAAAAACTATTAGAATATCATCACATCCTCAGACCAAACTGCTTAGACAAGACCAAGTGGCAGTGAACAGGGAAGGCCTCCAGGCCCATAAGGATTTGAAAACTATAGGAAAGAGATTTAAGGGGAAAGGTTAGGGGAAAATGAGTTACTATAGGAACAGCATTCATTTATTCTCTGATGACTAGAAGGTACGCAACAAACACTGAAGCTGAAGCGGGAGGTGAGAAAAAGGAAAGGAGAGAGGAAGGAAGGAATTCTTGAGGCCCATCACTGACTTAACTGTTGAACATCGGATGCTGTTATTTATTTTTCTGGTTTCATGGACTTTCTCATGTTGAAGTCTTAAGTTGGAGCAGGCTTGAGGGGGAAGAAAAATAAAAGCTTAGTAGGCTCTCTAGCTAAGAAGAAAGAAGGAAGAAAGGAAATGGGGAGGGAGGCAGAAAAAGGAGAAGGCAAAAACCTGAAAATCTGTCTTTATTTCCTCAGGTACCATGGAAACAAATGGGAACAAGTAGGTACTTGAATTATCCCACTGTGACTGTGAAAGAGGGCGTGGGAGGAAGTTCAGAGCCTGCACAGCATTTACTGGGTTCAGAATGCAATGACTTCATTTCATTTGCAAAACCTTAACCCATTCAGTGGGTCCTGCCATGTCAGTCTCAGCATTCCCAAAGCAGCCCTTCCATCTCAGGAATACAATTAAATTAGCAAACTAAAGTCTTTGCTATTTTACAATTATATTATTAATATTCATAATTTTACTTTCTTAACACATTAAATTTATATATTACATTTAGGGTTAAATTTACCCTATGGGATTTTTATGCTTTAACTCAGAGGAAGGGCAAGCTATTTTATGAACGCTGACTGATGATACATATTTTAATGGTAGAATTATGAAGTAGAATTCCTTAGATTTCTGTAGGAAATGGGAGAAAGTCAGGTTGGTTTCCGCTACCTACATGTTTGACACTGCTGCTCCCACTTCATAAAGGAAAGAATCAAGGATTCCCCTGACTGAGGAGCCAAGGAAACAAAAGGCTAAGCATTGGAGTAAAAGCCTTGAGCAGGATTTAAGTGATCAAGACTCATCTTTAATAAATTTGGTATCAGAGATTTCCACTCATTTCTGGACTGCTCACTTTGTGAGTGCAGTTTATATGTAAGCATCTCTCTCTCCCTCTGAAAAGAAATAAAATAATTTTACATTCTCTATTACTCTTGGTTTAAAAAGAAGAAAAAAAAAGGATACAAACACTTCATTTCATTTTGCAAACTCTGTACTGTAAAATTCCTAAAGAAATGAAGAAATTGAGCCCAAAAATCTTAAGTTTTGAGTAGATGAGCTAATGTCAACTCCAGGAAATTCTATTCAATGAGTGATAGAATTTTTTCTTCTGTAACTAGTTCTATTCAGCAATCAAAAGATTGCTTATGCACAGCAGTTGCACAGGCCATGGTTCTGAATTCCCATGCCAGAAACTTGAAAATACATTCAGATCCTCACTGACATTTATTTTAGTGTCACTGAATAATCCATGCAGGAGTAACTTTGTGACATGGAGACGTACAATCTTTTATTTCAGTTTTATTTTCTGAGAAAAACAAAATATCGATGCAAAATGAAGATTTGATTGTCCCATTTTCTTAGAATTGGGCTTCCCTTGTGGCTCAGCTGGTAAAGAATCCACCTGCAATGCAGGAGACCTGGGTTCGATCCCTGGGTTGGGAAGATCCCTTGGAGAAGGGAAAGGCTACCCACTCCAGTATTCTGGCCTGGAGAATTCCATGGACTGTATAGTCCATGGGTTCTCAGAGTCTGACACAACTGAATGACTTTCATTCCACTCACTTGGATGGTTTAGAATTGTCAAGCAAATTAAATTGTGTTTCTGTTTTTCTAATGAAATCCACCTCTTATTACATGGATGTATCCATTCTGTGGAACTTTATGTATTTATATCTGTTTAATATGTGTATATTTTCTGTCTGCATATCTTATTTCAATAAAATTTACATTAAATAAATTATTCAAAAATATTGAGACTGAGGACCTAAACTAGTCACTTAACTAACCATAATCTTTAGTCTTTACAAGCCCCAGCAGAGTCATTCAGCATTTGGAATGAGGAAATACTCGTTTCCTTCAGTGGACCTAACTCCTCTGCTCTCAGCCAGGCCCTGGAATAATTCTCACCAATGAATGAACTTCTACATCATTGACCGTTTTCAAAACACAGAGATATCGATTCTTTTCACCTAGTTTTTAAAACCTAAATCCTCCCAATAATCCTAGTCTTGCGTTTAGGTTCATTACTTTCCACAGCATTTTCACACTATTTTACAATTACAAACAGTTGGATATTTAGACCAATTGTGTGTCAAACTCACAATTCAGAGGGGGGAAAAAAAAAAAACTAGAGACCTGGTATCAATTCAGATGAATAATCTAATTCTGGTAGATAAATAGGTCAAATTATAAAGGCCTTCAAAAAAAACTATAGCCGGTTTCTTTGTGTATCTACATGCTAAAAATTTTCAAGATATTCTTACATTCTTTTAGGAAGATTTTTTTTTTAACTGGATATTCACTTAAGTCTCAGTCTCTCTTCCTCCCACTTCCTTCCCATCATGCCCAGTTCCTTTTCTCTCTTGGAATCAACATGTGAAAAAAATATATATATATACAGCACTGAAATCTTTTTAAATATGCTTTCAGAAACAGTTGAATTTTAAGCATCAAACAGCTCCATAATAATGACCCCTGTTCTATCAAAAAGAGTTGTTTCATTCCTTCATTCATTTGGTTGATGGCAGTTTCAAAACGAGCTGAGGATGTTCCTGATACTACAATCAAGCTAACCCATGGAATATACGATTAAAGCTCAACATGGGGACGTGGGATGATAACCAGTTGTTTGCCTAACGTGGGAACACTGCAGTTGGAATTTTTCGGTGGTAATTTTCCGCTGTCCTTTACAGGGAAGACGAAGTGGGAGGTGAGCCATGTGCAAATCCCCCCGCGAAACTGTCAACTCTGAAATAAACACCAAGAACATCAATTCAGAAAGGAGTCGCCCCAACCTCGTCGCCAGGGCAGGATAGCAGCTGCCGGCAGAGGGCAGGGGGTCCGGCGGTAGCCGCACCGCCCACGTCCGCGCTGGGGTGGCCGCGCCTGGACCCGGGCCAGCCGGTCTTTCCACTGAACCGTGCGGAGAGAGACTTAATTGCTTGAATCCTATTACTTTGAAGCCTGGATGTAGCTTCGCAGCGGGTCCCCAAGTACTGCACGCTGCGCTGGGACTAACAGGATGGCTGCGAAGACTAAAATGGCTGATCGGCTGACTACTTCTCGATTTCAAACTCGGTGCATGCCACCTCTTTTAGGTCCTTTTCCTCCCGCATCCTCTGTGGGAGCCCCGCGACTTGAGAACAAAGCCCCCGGCCCGCGAGGGCCCACGGTGCCCGGCGCATGATCGCCCCGGGACTCAGGCTGCGGATCCCGGGGCCGCGAGGAAAGACTGTACGGGTAGCCCGGCCTGCGTCAGCCTCGCTGCACCCTTCGGTGGGCCTTATGTAACGACCCCAAGCCGACTATGGGACCGATGTGACAACTTGTCCCGTCTTGGGGCAGAATACAGGCTCGCGGGGTTCACACAGTGACCCGGAGCGAGGCCTGCCGATTTCACCCCGGGGCCGGGGGATCTACCCAGCAGCCCGACGGCGCGCCCTGGGGCACCGCGTGTTCCCCGCGCGCGGGATGCCATCAGGCCAGCAGAGGAAGGGGGCTTCTTTTGAAGACTCCAGCCAAGCCAAAACCCCCGGAACCTAAGGAAGCCTCTTCGATCTCCAACACCCACCCCCCTCCCTAGTGCGCACACTCTCCCTTGGCTCTCGCTTCCCCTTCAGCCCCCAACTCTCAGCCAGCTGGGGTCCCCGAGAATGCAGCCACTTTCTCCCGACGCCGTCACACGCACGCGCGTGTGCAGTCACTACACCCGCACACTGACACGCAGAAACACACACACACACCAGCCCGCTTTCCGCGTGCGGCCCCCAAAAGGGCATGAATATTCATTACTCACAAGCGTTGGTGACTGCGAAGCTGTTGGCTACCTCCAAATTGTCGATGTGGGGTGTCAGTCTGAACTCCGAAGTGGAAAACTGAACCATCCCTACACGAAATGCACTGTATTCCTGATCGGCGCCCCTGGGAAACAGCCCCCCTGCAAGGAACAAACACCAAGCAAGGAGGACAGTGTCAGTGCCCGAGAGGAGGAGAGGAGCCCGCTAGCGGGGGACTGCCCAGGAGTCCCTGGTTCACGTTAATAGGACGAATAAACACATCCCTGGACCCGGGCAACAGGGGAGCTGGGGAAGATATCCAAAGGGTATAGACCAGACACGGAGCGGGTCAAGACATGAAGGAGCTCGAGGGCCAGGTGGGTGGCCAGAAATGTTCTCCTTCCCTAGTGATCACAAGCTGTGCATTCAGACCCCTAGAGATTCCGAACAAACGGGAAAATGTTGTTAAGGCGAAATGAATAAAATTTGGGGGTTCTAAAAGAGAAGACCTTTCTCTCTGTTGTATCAGAGACACAATCTTTTGCCTTTGCTTCATCCTAAGAAAAACATGTATATTTTAGGCAGTTTAAATCTGGAATGCAGTCAAGGTATGACATAAGTCTACATGACATGAATTAATTTGTCCACCGTGAACAAAGATTACCACCAAATTATGCACAATTCAAAAGCAGAGCACAAAGGGTACCTACCTATCTGTATGCTGTTAGAAGAGACACCAAAAATCAGTCCCCACAAAACAGGAGAAAGGAGGACAGATATATGCATAATCTTTTGCATTTCCAAGAAAAGTAGAGCATCCACAAAATACCCTTTCTTTTTTTTTTTTTTTTCCTTTTCCTCCTCTTCCTTCTTTGGCCGTTTTCCTGGGCAAATTAGATCCTCTGCATTTTGAGACAGCAATTTAGCACCAAGCTGCTAAAAACCAGAAGTGGAGGCAGAAGAATCCCTATTTCCAGGTCCTGCGGGTGGCTGCCGCCCTGCGCCCCGCGCCTGCTCCGAAGTCCGGAGGACCGGCTAGATGCAGTTTCCAGCAAGCTGCCGCTGTGGTCCCAGCGCCTCGGAACACTCAGCACCCTCCCATGCGCTCACACACTCACCCTCGCGCGCTTCTCCCTCTCCCCTCTCTCATACGCGCGCGCGCGCACACACACACACATACACACACACAGACACACGCGAGTCACAGACTGGCAGGCGGGCCCGGCGCGCGTGCGCGAGGCGCGGGGGGCGGCTGGAGCACCCCTCCCCCGCCCACCCCCGCGCCCCGGCGTCTCGCGCGCGCAGGGCTGGGAGCGAGGCTCGGAGCCTGGCCGCCGCTGCCCCCCGGGAGAGACCTCGGGTCTCGCGAGCTGTCGCGCCCACCAGGGATATGCCTTTCAGCACCGCGGACAGCGCCCCACTCCCTTCCGCGCTACCTTTGTGCCTCCGCGGCCACTGCAGCGGAGATAGATGCTCCAGCCTGGACCAAATGCAGCAAAGCCCACTTCCGGCTGCCGTGCAGAAGCCGAACTGCTAATTGCCGTTGGCGGTGAAGCGTTCTCTCACCAGGCCCTGCTGTCTTAGAATGCAAGCAATGCTTATTTTTTATCTTCTGTAGCCTGTAAATCCCACCTAGCAGTAGAGAAACGCTGCCACCCACCTCACCTGACCCGCAGGAAAGCAAACAAAACACTCATGAAGAAGTGCTCCAAAAGTGTGAACTTTAGCTAAATGGGACGTAGCAAGATCCAAGGAAAACCTAAATTTCTATCTTTAAAGGTCAAAAGCGCATAGAAGAAGATCAAGGTTGAATCTTTGGAACATTTTGCATGGAAATCCCATTTTTACACTGTGCTCCACCGGGCTGTGACACCAACTTGCCCAGCCTGCCAAGCCGACACCTGGGACCTGCTTTGGCAGAAATTCCTCACTGAGTTAATGGCTTTAGTGGTTTAAACAAAGCAATAAAGGATGGTTGAGTACAAGGGACTGTTTCCAGGAGGCAGGAGATTGGATCTCACATCACAGAAGGAGTAGCCTAGTAATATTTCAGAAAGCCAAGAGTTAGTCTACTGTGCTGCTTTCCCGTGCAATTGTCACAGTAATATTACTAGTATAGCCTCCTTGTTGACTGTTGCATGTTATACTTCCCCTTAATCACCTTGGGCCTCAACTTTTAAAAAGAGAAAGATGAGCAAAGTGGACTCTGCTGCTGCTGCTAAGTCGCTTCAGTCGTGTCCGATTCTGTGCGACCCCGGAGACAGCAGCCCACCAGGCTCCCCCGTCCCTGGGATTCTCCAGGCAAAAGTGGACTCTATGGCTCTCTAATCATGGAATTCTGGAATTC
The DNA here is from genome assembly GCF_055505025.1 of Bos grunniens. Lineage (NCBI taxonomy): Eukaryota > Metazoa > Chordata > Mammalia > Artiodactyla > Bovidae > Bos > Bos grunniens. Next base: position 42,310,920 of record NC_141181.1, read on the forward strand.
CAAGTCACAGTCTTTCCCTCTTTTTGATTTTCTATATGTATTCTTAAGCCAGGAAGTAAAAGAATCCATAATCTATTAATAAGATTTTATACTGCAGGTAAAAATACCACTCAATTCTATCACCAATAATTTACTTTAGTCCATTTAATATACACTTCTTTGTATATGAGACAGATGTTGTGAGTCAAAATGCCTTTAAAAAAATTTTAAAGCCTTTTAAAAGTTGAGAATGAAAATAGTAAGGAAGACATACATTAATATATTCCACATTAACAGTATAAAGGATAATTAAATACATCTGATCTATTCCATTACTAGTAGTGATGTAAGGCACAAAAATGATTTGCATTATTCTCTATTTGAACTCTTTATTATACAAAAGAGTGAATAACAACTCAGAGCAAAATAGAAAATTTTTCAGCCATCGCTTTTCTTCATTCAGTTTTTCCCAAAAGAAAAACTTAAACTTCATATCAAGTAAATAATAATGAAAGGAGAGAGAGAGAGAGAGAAGGTTAAATGTGGAGAATTGGTCATGTTTAAAGAATGGGTCAATGTAAATTAATTTTTTTTAAAAGAGGTCGCTTCAAAAGCTATTTTTATCGTAATCTATTTCAAGGTCAAGGACAAAGGTGAACCCAGAATTGACTGAATTACAATCTATAAAAATAAATAATATAAAATAAGAATTTGCTGAATCATAGAAACATTTTTCCTAGTAAATAATATGAAAGATCTCAAGGAAATATTACTGTTTAGTGACCAACTATAATTCATATATAAAATAGAAATAATTTAGTAGGCATTACTTGTAATTCAACTATTACTTTGTTACTGTCTTTCACAAGACATGTACCTTTCACATCAAATATAGACAGATACATCTCTTGCAGCATTGACATTGTTGTGCTTGTATTATAATTAATGAAACTTTTCAAATTCATGATAGTATTTATCATATAGCATTTTTCAGACATAGAATACTAAATCAGCTGAAGGAAGTGGTTATGCAAATAAATGAAAAATACTGTAATTTATTTTTAATACTTAGAAACTTCCTGTTTCAAGAATATATCTCATATTGATCAGTAGTAAAATCAAATTTGAAAATTTCAAAACCACTGAGACTAAAATTGAATAGTGTGCTGAAAGACACAGTTTGCTATTCTCTGCCCTCTGCTGTTCAATTTTGGTAATTATCTAAAATGCAAGCATTGTTATGAAACAAGGATAAATAACAGTAAAAATGAAAGAAATAAAAAAATTAACCATTCTAGCATTTGTTGGTATGTTTGGTAGCTTTCACCTTTGTTGTTTTTTGTGTATGTTTAAATATAATCTTAACATTAAGGCTAGAAATAAATATTATACATAGTATTTTCATTTCTATTTTACTCAGTCTTTTCTTCAGTATAAGAAGCAATCATTTTCTTTTAAAATCTGCTTTGAAATGCTTAAGATTTTATATATGCTTATGAATTCTGTGTAGTTTTAATTTGTGTTCCATAATGAAAAAGCATTTAGGAAAGTCATTATGGAGGGGTTGGGTGGGGTGTGCGAGTAACAACTTTGAAATGACTGGCAGATCAAATTTTAGCTGAATTCCTTATCAAAATTGGATTATAAATGTCAGCACCATGGTTCCCAGCAGTGAAGCGACAAGAAGTTTCCTGCCTTCCTATTGATCCTCTGGAACTGGGAAGGCTATCTGAAAGGCTCCGGTGCAACTCAGCATTAAAAAGGAAAGTGGCTCCATGCTCCTTTCAGCAGGAGATAGCAAGGGCAGCGGATCCTGCAGAATGAACCTAGGTCCCAAACATGAGACATTATTGACTGAGACAGAAAAATTATAAAACAGAAGAGAAAACATGAGGATTTTAATCACTCAGGATTGGAAATAGAGATATTCAATAGGGGGGGGTTTCAGGTCTTTAATTAAGATAATGAATAATGCTAATAAAAATAGCTATTCAGATTGAGACAGTATTGATTATTCTTTTCTTTGTGACACACTTTTAAATCACTGATTGAATAAGATCAACTACATGATTCAAAACACATATCTGAAATCAAACTTTTGTATATTTTTGTAAAATGAACTTAGAATTAAGTCTAAAAATTGAATGAATAAGTGAAGTTTTCATTTGATTGGGGGTCTGATTATATGGATTTTAATTAACTTTGCCCACAAATGATCCTGTAGCAGAAATATTTATTGGAAAAGTGTTTCAATTAATTAATTAATTGAACAAACTAAATATGACAAGGGTATTCTAGATAATGGAGCTCAGTTGGTAAAGAATCTGTCTGCAATGCAGTAGACCCTGGGACAGGCTTTTTCAGGCTTCCCTGGTGGCTCAGATGGTAAAGAATCCACCTGCGATGCAGGAGAGCTGGGTTCGATCTCTGGGTTGGGAAGATTCTAGATAATGAACTTGACACAATGGGTAAAAGATGGACAGAAAAGAAGCCTTCCACAGGAAGTTTCCAGACTTCATTCAAGTAAGCAAATGATTGCATGCATGCTATGCATGCTAAGTCGCTTCAGTAGTGTCCGACTCCGCATGACCCTATGGACAGCAGCCCACCAGGCTCCTCTGTCCACGGGATTCTCTAGGCAAGAATACTGGAGTGGATTGCCATTTCCTTCTCCAAATGATTATGGCCTCATTAAATGAGTTTGGAAGTGTTCTTTCCTTTTCGGACTTTTGGAAGTGTTTGAGAAAGACTGGTATTAATTCTTCTTTAAATATTTGGTAGAATTCATCAGAGAAACCATAGTATCTTGTACTTTTTTTGTTGGAGATTTTGTTTACTAATTCAATCTCTTTGCTAGTAATTGGTCTGCTCAGACCCTATATTTCTTCATGATTCAATCCTTATGACCACTATCTTGAACTCTCTATCAAGTACTATGTGTATCTACATTTCAATAAGATCTGTTTTCTAGAGATTTATCTTGTACTTTGTTTAGAATGTGTTACTCGGTTTCTTCATGTTGTTCTCTGCACATTAGATAAAATGGCCACCTCTCCCAGTCTTGACAGAGTGGTCTGGGGTAGAAGATAATCCTTGTCAGTCAGACTGGCCTGAGCTCCTGGTTGTCTGAAACCTTTGTAATTGTCCAAGCCACCATCTTCATTCTTATTTGTTTCAGTAGTTGAGAACATGTCAGTGGCCCAAATTGGCGAATCATATTCTGCACCTAGACATGCAGGCTGCTTGGAAAGTAGGTCCTCTCTCAGCAGCTGGGGTAGTTAGTTAATGGTTAAGCCCCTTCCAGGGGTAAACTTGAAGATGTGTGTTTTTCCTGCACCCTCTGTATTGGACTGTGGTGTACTGCCACAACAGAATGGAGAGGGTGCTCTTGCAACCATTAAGAACTGCTTCCTTATGAATTCAAGCCTTGTTGGCTATCAGAGCTGGTGATCCTGGGACACATCCCTTGGGCAGCAGCCATAAAATCTAGGGCAACTTAGAGAGGACTGTAGGGAGAAAGCAGAAGAGGTGCCCCAAGCTTCCCCAGTCTCCAGGGAGGGTTTTGGCCACCTGTATTTCTGTGCTAAGTCAGAAGCCTGATCCTTCGACAGCAACTATTTTTTTTTAATTGAAGTGAATGATTTACAATATGATATTGGTTTCTAGTGTGCAGTGTAGTGATTCAATATTTTTACAGATTATGTTCCATTTAAAGTCATTACAAATATTAGCCCATATTTTCTGTACTTACATCCTGCTGCTGCTGAGTCGCTTCAGTCGTGTCTGACTCTGTGCGACCCCATAGACGGCAGCCCCCTGGCTTCCCCATCCCTGGGATTCTCCAGGCAAGAACACTAGAGTGGGTTGCCATTTCCTTCTCCAATGCATGAAAGTGAAAAGTGAAAGTGAAGTTGCTCAGTCGTGTCCGACTCTTAGCGACCCCATGGACTGCAGCCCACCAGGCTCCTCCGTCCATGGGATTTTCCAGGAGACTCAAAAGATCCCTTTCATTTTTGTTGCTTCCTCTGTGCTGAACCCTGAGAGGGACAAGCCACAGTGAGCTTCCTGTATTGCAACCTTACTTGACCCCAAGAACACTTCATTTAAATGCAGTCCCATCAGGAAAAGCATTAGCATGATCCAGGAATTAGACACAATGCATTGTTTGCAGGATAGGAAGTGTGAGGCAAGGAGTAATAGGAATACACCAGACTATTGTAAGAAATGCACACCTTATCCTATAGGAAAGCAGAACCATTTGAGAGTTTTAAGGAAAGAGGTGAGTTACTTTTTCTTTATTTTTGCTTTTTTTTTAGATCTATCTCTTTTTTAATTTTTAAATTGTTAAAGTACGATAACTCATTTACAGGAGACTTGGAAAATTCATAACAAGGTTACATATAGTTCTACTGTATATTACAATTATTTTTGAGTACATAAATTAAGACTTTTAGGTGGAATTTCAATATCAAACTCTCAGAAATTCATAGAATGAATATGCAGAGAAGTAGAAAGATATAGTAGACCTGAAAAGCACTATGGACCAATTCAGCATAATTAATATTTATACAATTTTAACATAAGAGTAGGATATAAATTCTACTCAAGTTCCCATAGATTATAAACTAGGATACTTTGGAACATATCCAGGGACATAAAACAATGTGTAAAAATATCATGGTCTAAAGATATTGAAATCATACAGAGTCTGTTCTCTTATCACTATGGAATTATATTTGAAGTCACTATCAAAAGATATTTGAAAATAACCCACATATTTTCAAGTGCAATGTGATATTTACCAAAAGATGTCATTGATTTAAACATTGAAAGCCTCAAAAAAGTTAGAATGGAAAAAACACAGGTGATTGCAGAGAAAAAAGTATGTAAAGGAGAAATTAATATCAAAGATACTTAAAAAAAATCCCATGTATTTGGAAAATAAATGTCCGTTTTTAAATGATAGGTATATCTAAGAAGCCACTACAAAGAAAATTAGAAAATATTTACAAAGAATAAAAATGAAAAGAGAATTTACCAGAGTTTGTTGCAGGCAACTGAGGCTGCTCAATGCAATTAAATGCAATGTAGAGTCTTGGATAAGATATGAAAAAAAATAATGGACACTAGTATAAAATTTTGTGAAATTTGAACAAGATATATACTTTAATTAATAATACTGTAGTATGTGTTAATTTCTTATTTTTTTTACACCATAGTATTTCTTTATATTCTCAGAATTGGGTTAGAAGTTTCAAGTCTCATTCAAATTAAATTTTTTTTTATTTTTTAATTTAAATTTATTTGTTTTAATTGGAGGCTAATTAAACCAATTAAAAAAAAAAAAACACTAAGATAAATTTTGGAGAAGGCAATGGCATCCCACTCCAGTACTCTTGCCTGGAAAATCCTATGGATGGAGGAGCCTGTCGGGCTACAGTCCATGGGGTCGCTAAGAGTCAGACATGACTGAGCAACTTCACTTTCACTTTTCGCTTTCATGCATTGGAGAAGGAAATGGCAACCCACTCCAGTGTTCTTGCCTGGAGAATCCCAGGGACGGGGGAGTCTGGTAGGCTGCCGTCTATGGGGTTGCACAGAGTCGGACATGACTGAAGCAACTTAGCAGCAGCAGCAGCATAAATTTTCTAGACTTATAGCAGTAATACTAGATGCCAAAACAAAATGGAACTATATCAAATTTCTGAGTGAATATAAATTAGAAATCTAGCATTCTATTCATACTAAGTCAAACAGTGGAATCAAAATATCACAAATTTTTTAGCTGGGCAAAAATTCAGAAATTTTTAAAAATATGTATTATATATACTATTTATTTATATATATGTATACAAAAGCTTTTTGTTATGCATGATAAAGGCTTGAGAAAGTACAATAATGAAATTGGAAAACATAAGCTAAATGAAATAGCAGCACTGAATATGAACTCCGGGAGTTGGTGAGGGACAGGGAGGCCTGGCGTGCTGCGATTCATGGGGTCGCAATGAGTCGGACACGACTGAGCGACTGATCTGATCTGATCTGATCTGATAGTGATACAGTTCTATTATTTTCTGTTGTTCCCCTATTGTTAAGTGGATAAGTCATGTCTGACTGTTTGCAACTCCATAGACTGCAGTACACCAGGCTTCTCTGTCCTTCACTATTTCCCTGAGTTGGTTCAAACACATGGTCCATTGAATCGATGATGCCATCCAACCATCTCATCCTCTGTCGTCCCCTTCTCCTTCTATCCTCAATCTTTTCCGGCATGGGGGTCTTTTCCAATGAGTTGGCTGTTTGCATCAGGTGGCCTAAATATTGGAGCTTCAGCTTCAGGATCAGTTCTTTTATCTCCTTGCAGTCCAAGGGACTCTAAAGAGTCTTCTCCAGCACCACAATTTGAAAGCATCAATTCTGCAGTGCTCGGCCTTCTTTGTAGTCCAATTTTCATATCTGTACTTGACTACTGGAAAAACTATAGCTTTGACTAGATGGCAAAGTAATGTCTCTGCTTTTTCATACACTATCTAGGTTTGTCATAGCTTTTCTTCCAAGGAGAAACCATCTTTTAGTTTCATAGCTGCTGTCACCATCTGCAGTGATTTTGGAGCCCAAAAAAATGAAATCTGTCACTGTTTTGACTTTTTTTCCTATTTGCCATGAAATGGGACCAGATGCCATGATCTTCATTTTTTGAATGTTGAATTTTAAGCCAGCTTTTTCACTCTCTCCTTTCACTTTCATCAAGAGGCTCTTTAGTTCCTCTTCACTTTCTGCCCCTAATGTGATATAATCTGCATATCTGAGGTTGTTGGTATTTCTCCCAGCAATCTTGATTCCAGCTTGTGCTTCATCCAGCCCAGCATTTCACATGATGTACTCTGTATATAAGTTAAATAAGCAGGGTGACAATATACAGCCTTGATGTACTACTTTCCCAATGGTATTAAGTGAATAATAGTTATATAATGACATTAGTAAAAAATGTTTATCAGAAAAAATTTTATCAGTTTTCATAATCAATAGCCAGTCAAAAAATAAAAGATAATTATAATTGCAAGCCATAATGGAAACATAATTAACCTAATTATGCAAAATAAATACACACAAATTGGGCTGGTTAAGTAGAGGGATGTGGTAAGTGGAAGTGCATATATGCATATGTTTTCATCCATCCAGCCAATCTGCATCTTTTGGTTGGTGCATTTAATCCCTTTATATTTAAGATAATTATCAACATGCATGATCCTATTACCATTTTCTTAATTGTTTCAGGTTTATTTTCTGTAGGTCTTTTCCTTCTTTGTATGTCCTGCCTAGAGAAGTTCCTTTAGCATTTTCTGTAAAGATGGGTTGGTGGCACTGAATTCTCTTAACTTTTGTTCATCTGGAAGGCTTTGATTTCTCCATCAATCTGAACAAGAGTCTTGCTGGGTAGAATATTCATGGTTATAGGTTCTTCCCTTTCATCACTTTAAATATCTTATGCCATTCCCTCTGGCTTGTGAAGTTTCCATTTCCATTTCTCAGTATCCAGCGGAGAAATCAACTGACAACCTGATGGGAGTTCCTTTGTATGTTATTTGCTACTTTTCTCTTGCTGCTTGTAATATTTTATCTTATATCTGTCTTTAATCTTTATCATTTTGATTACTATGTGTCTCAGTGTGTTCCTCTTTAGGTTTATCCTGCCTGAGACTCTCTGCACTTCCTGGACTTTGTTGACTATTCCTTTTCCCATGTTAGGGAAGTTTTCAACTATTATCTCTTCAAATATTTTCTTGGGTTCTTTCTCTTTTTTTCTTCTAAGATTCCTTTAATACAGGTGTTTTTGTGTTTACTGTTATCCCAGATATCTCTTAGGTTTTCTTCACTTTTTTTCATTCTATATTCTGTTCTGCAGCAATGATTTCCACCATTCTGTTCTCCAAGTCAAGTATCTGTTTTTCTGCCTCAGTTTTTCTGCTATTGATTCCTTCTAGTGTATTGTTCATCTCTGTTTGTTTGTTCTTTAGTTCTTCTAGGTCTTTAGCAAACATTTCTTGCATCTTCTCCATTCTGTTTCTGAGATCTTGGATCATCTTCACTATCATTATTCTGATTTTTTTTTTCCCCCCCCCTGGAATATTGCTTATCTCTACTTTGTCTAGTTATTTTTCTGGGGCTTTATCTTGTTCCCTCATCTGACACATAACCTTCTGCTTTTTCATTCTGATTAGCTTTCTGTAATGTGATTTCCATTCTTGCCACTGCAGGATTTTTGTTCTTGCTTAGTCTCTCTGCCCTCTGGTGAATGAGGCTAAGAGACTTGTGTAAGTTTCCCGATGGGAGGGACTAGGAAAAACTGTGTCTTGCTCTGGTGAGCAAGGCCATGCTCAGTAAGACTTTAATCCAATTATCTGTTAATGGGTGGGGTTTCACTACCTCTATGTTAGTTGTTGGGCCTGAGGTGACCCGGTTCTGAGGTATCTGGGCTATATAGTAGGGTTAGTGGTGACCTCCAAGAGGACTTATATCAAAGGGCACCTTCCAGGAGTACTGCTGCCAGTGCCCCCACCCCAGCAGCAGCCACTGCCTACCCACACCTCCACAGGAGACACTCCAACCCTAAGAAGGTAGGTCTGGTTCAATTTCCTGTGGAATAACTGCTCCTTTCCCCTGTGTCTTGGTACACACAAAATTTTGTTTATGCCCTTCAAGAGTGGAGTCTCTATTTCCTCCAATCCTGTGGAAGTCCTGTAATCAGATCCTGCTGGACTTCAAAGTCAGGTTCCCTGGGGATTCCCAGTCCCTTTCCTAGATCCCCAGGGCTGAGAAGCCTGACGTGAGGCTCAGAACCTTCATAACCATTGGAGTACTTTGGTATTATTGTTCTCCAGTTTGTGGGTCACCCATCCAGCAGATATTGGATCTCATTTTATTGTGTTTGCACCCCTCCTAGCATCTTGTTGTGGCTTCTTGTCTTTGAATATGAGGTATACTTTTTTGGTGGATTTTGTGGATGGTTGTTCAAAAGCTTGTTGCAATTCTGGTGCTCTCAGAGGAGATGAACACATGTCCTTCTACTCTACCATTTTGATCCAGAAAAGCTAGAGGTGAGTTCTTAATATTTGTAGTTTAGATGGAACATTCTGTATCCTGGGTGGAGAATATGTTTCTGGGGTAATATATTGAATGTAGGGACACCAGGTAAGAGGCTGTATTCCTGGTGGAGGTGATGGGACTCTAGATTAAGAGAATAAGGAACGGTTGGTTTCAGAAAGTATTTAGGATGAAAACTTAATGGAACTCATCAGTGAACTTGTATGTGCTGGAGATAATGTTAAGAAATAATAAATCCTACTACCAGGACAGGAGTCTGAGTGCCCAGGAGAATGCTGCCTTATCTCAAGTTGGGCTGTAGAGAATATTGGAAAGGAGATATGCAAGCAAGGTGGTGGTCTTGGGTTTATAGGGTCTATGGGACACACCCACTCAAGCTGGCGTGTTAGCTCTTGACACTAACTCTGAGATTCAGGGAAGAGACTACACCTAGAACTTAATTTTGAGAATCATCAGGCTTTGGTGTTTCACATGATAGTTACTGCTTCTTTAATAAGGCAGTTAAAGCAAAAAACCCAAAAAAGAGAAGGCATATGCATACCTTAAAAATCCTGCTTTCACTTTATACTGATAAACACACATTCTTTCCATTTAATTGAGGAGGAACCAGACCATTACCTTGAACATGACTCTACTGAACAGTTTCCCATTTCAGTCTTTACTTTAAAGTGGGACAAGAATTTAAGAATATTTGTGAAGAAACTTTAACACTAAATCCTTTTCCATTTTTAGGATTTTTTCTAGTATTTTATGATAACCTTACTCACTCTTAACCAAAATAAAATTCTGTGCCTACTTGCATGACTGATTCTTTCCAGAACATTCAACAGAGTTTTCAACATTTGTCTTTCCATGTTATCAATTTACAAAGTATTTAAACTAAAGTATATAATCACAATATCAAATTCAAACTATCAAAAAAATATTTTCTTTTTTTGTTTAAATACATTTTATTCTCACTCAATGGGTGAAAGCAGAAATTAGAAGGGCAAGCTGTTAACCAAAATTATTCAGCAGACCTCCCCTGTATTTCTCATATCATGTAAGAGGGGACAAAAAGGAGAAGAAAAGAAACAAATAAATAATATAAAACATAGCTACAAAGGTTTCCAAATCTGCATATGGTTAGTAGATTTTAATATGTAATCATAGCCTCTTTCATCACTCTCTCCTTTTCCACATTACTTTTTAAAAATTAATTTATTTTTTAATTGAAGGATAATTGCTTTACAGAATTATGTTGGTTTCTGCCAAACATCAACATGAATCAGCCATACACATTACTTTTTTTTTAATTTTATTTTATTTTTTAACTTTACAATATTGTATTGGTTTTGCCAAATACCAACATGAATCTGCCACAAGTATACACGTGTTCCCTATCCTGAACCCTCCTCCCTCCTCCCTCCCAATACCATCCCTCTGGGTCATCCCAGTGCACCAGCCCCAAGCATCCAGTATCATGCATCGAACCTGGACTGGTGACTCATTTCATATATGATATTATACATATTTCAATGTCATTCTCCCAAATCATCCCACCCTCTCCCTCTCCCATAGAGTTCAAAAGACTGTTCTATACATCAGTGTCTCTTTTGCTGTCTCGTATACAGGGTTATTGTAACCATCTTTCTAAATTCCATGTATATGCGTTAGTATACTGTATTGGTATTTTTCTTTCTGGCTTACTTCACTCTGTATAATAGGCTCCAGTTTCATCCACCTCATTAGAACTGATTCAAATGTATTCTTTTTAATGGCTGAGTAATACTCCATTGTGTATATGTACCACTGCTTTCTTACCATTCATCTGCTGATGGACGTCTAGGTTGCTTCCATTACTTTTTTTTAACTTGTTTATCTACATTTGACTGTGCCGGGTCTTCATTGCTACATGGGCTTTCTCTTGTGGCAGGCAGGGACTACTCCCTAGTTGTGATTCTTGGACTGTTCGTTTCAGTGGCTTCTATTGTTGCAGAGCACAGACTCTAGGGCATGAAGGCTTCAGTATTTGTGGCATGCAGGCTCAGTAGTTGTAGTTCCCAAACTCTAGAGCATAGGTTCAGTAGTTGTGGCACATGGGCTTAGTTGCTCCATTGCATGAGCAATCTTCCCGGACCAGGGATCAAATCCGTGTCTCCTGCATTGGCAGGCAGATTCTTTACCATTGAGCCACCAGTCAAACACTTCACATTACTTTTGTAAGCACTTCAGCTAGTCAGATGTCTTTCTTTGATGTATAGAACCCAAACTTTCATTCGTCCAGGATGTGAGTCCCTTCTGGTCTTCCCTTTTTGGAACTTCTGGAGTTTTCTTTTGCTATGGTTACTGGACAAGAGAATGCAAGAGACACTGCAGTAGACTGTGAATCATTTCTCTATTGTATATGCATTTATCCTCTCCCCAGTTCAGGGCACACCGTTTCTATTTCAGCATGGCAGGCTGTTGTGCACATGCAGTCTCACGGTTCAGTGGATAAGATAGGATAGGAATATTGGGTTATAGAATCATGTTGTATTCTGTGGACAGAAGCCAAGAGTCTACTAGTGCCCAGTGGCAAGTCAGAAACTATTTTTGAAATCGAAAAGAGTTGCAAGCAGCAGGGAACAAGGTCTTACCTCAAACTCCAGGCATCTGTGCTGTGATTCTCTTATTAGAGGTTGCCATAGTCTCTATACTAGCATCTGTCTGCCTCAGACACTTCAAATACCATTGGGTCTACTAGATGTCAAGTAACTTGCCCTGCAGCCTGCACCTACTGTTGTAGTTTATTTCTTGGGGCCCAACTGGCAGCCTTATACGTGAATACCAATAAAAATGACACAGCAGCAAGCCTACATGTGGTACACATCATCATTTTGTACACAAAAATCCAAGTACACAAAATCCAAGCTGATCTACCAGACTTTCCTTCCTTCTGTGTGGTATGTGCTGAAACCAACAATGAACCTCAGATCAATGATGCTGAAAAACTTTACCTGTGAGGGAGACACTCTAACCTCTGAGGGGTTTATCTCTCATACTCTGTCAGACATGTTTTTACAAGGCATCTAAGTGGCTTGCTACTTCTGGCTCATCAGGTCCAATTTACATAGTGTCATCAATATAATGTACCCCGCTTAAAGTTCTGCTGTAGAGATGATCACATCCAGAGCAGTTTCTGTGTCTCTCTTGAGGAAATGGCAGGATAAAACTCTTATTATTGGCCTAAAGACCATGAAAGATGTTGGTGTGAGGAAGAATTGGCTTCTTCTTTGGAAGTAAATTTTCATGCTTGGATATGCTACCCAGGTAGCACTAGTGGGAAAGAACCTGCCTGCCAATGCAGGAGATGTGAGACTCAGGTTCAATCCCTGTGTTGGGAAGATCCCCTGGAGGAGGGCATGACAACCCACTACAGTATTCTTGCCTGGAGAATCATATGGACAGAGGAGCCTATGGCTACAGTCCACTGGGTTGTAAAGAGTCTGACACAACTGAAGCAACTTAACAGGCAGGCAGGCAACATGCACATACACACATATATATTTGCATATAGGGGATGGTGCTTCACTGGTGGCTCAGATGGTAAAGAATCTGCCTGCAGTGCAGGAGACCTGAGTTCAATCCCTGGGTCAGGAAGAGCCCCTGGAGAAGAGAATGAATACTCACTCCAGTGTTCTTGCCTGGGAAATCCCATGGACGCAGGAGCCTGGTGGGCTACAATTCACAGTGTTGTAAGAGTCGAACACGACTGAGCAACTTTTCACTTTTCCCTTACAGAGTTAAAAGGTTGTTTCTGTTTGCACAGGAATTCTGGGAAATTTTGGGTTTCTAGGTTTCTAGCCTCACCCAAGTCGGTACCAGTGTCTTCATCCAACACATCAGAGTTCCATTATATTAGGGCCCTGTGGCAGAGCCCTTAATTGGCAGTGCACACGGTTTACTTAGGCTTCCCCAAGCCATAAATTTCCTGCTACTATGTGAGAGGAGATACTCATTCAAACTTCAAAGAGGCTTTCTGGTTCTCCATGCATACTGTGAATTGTATGCTTATAGGTTTTAATTTCTCAGTTCCCCTGTGTTTGTCCTCTGGGACCAGAACAAGAAGCTGGAAAGCTCCAGTATTTCAAAGCGCTGCTGCTGTCATATCCACAAAACGCCAGTTACCTGACTTCCCTCCAGCCCCCTCTGCCCTTTGTCAGTGACAATGCTGATAATGACGATGTCACCATTTTCTAGAAGTTACCCAAGTCCTACCCACCCACTTTGTAAAAAGCACATTCTTTGCTCCTCAAATGTGTGAGCAACCCAATCCTTGAATTCCATCATGAGGTTCTGTTTCCTAAGGCCATTTGCAACACCCATTACTCTCTATCTGGGTCCTAGCATAAAATAGATGACATACACAAAGGAATGTTTCAAGGTTGCAACACCCATTACTCTCTATCTGGGTCCTAGCATAAAATAGATGACATACACAAAGGAATGTTTCAAGGGTATTTTACTTACAAAGTGCATATGAGCAAAGGAAACCTCAAAATTTAGTAAAAAAAAAAAAAAAAACGCAAGGTACTAGCCATAGAGTTGTTGATATCTTTAAGTAGAAGGAGATGAGAGAGGAAACAGGTAGCCTGAACCCAAAAGGACTGTTCTGAGGAGAAGGCCATCTTGAAAGGTGCAGTGATCTTTGGCTTCAGGACCCAAGTCACCTGAGCTGAACTGTCGGAAGGAAGCTGGAGGAAGAAATATCCTAACCTCTCTCTGCTTTATTCCTCTAGTCACCTGAGCAAGCTCCCTGTTGGCTAAAGTCAATAGGAAGTAGAGTGAGGAAAGCTATTAATGATTAATGTCACTCTTAGATGTGAGTTTCTACAGGATAGGGAAGGGAAGGGAGTGAACTTGAAGAAGAAATGAAGATATATCCAGTACACAAGAGCCATTATTTCTTAAACAGGATTGAGGTTCAGTTAAAGGGTAGAATATGAGATAAACTGCTTCGTGACAGCTATCAATGGGGAAGACACTATTTTCGTTTCCAGTGGTTTACAAGTAGATGGCTTGTTTGATTGTTCAACTTGGCAGTTGTTCCCAAAGGAAAGGCAGAAAAGGACAGACAGCATTGGTCTGGCTGACTTGGATTCAGATACACTTATTGTACCTTGAGAGAGAACGTAATGGAGGAATGATCTCACAGGAGTCTCTGTGAGCCACTGTGGTGCAATCAGTGACATAGTAGATTAGCCCTTCCCCAGCTCTGCTGGGATCCTGCTATGATGGCCAGAATGAAGAGCCAAGCAGTTCTATGCCAGCTTGGCAGCGTGAGGTCTTTGTCACTATAGGAACATAAAGCACGTAGATGCTCTCACATAGGGCACTAGCATCAGAGGTGAGAAATGTACATTGTAAAACAATTTTGTTATCCATGAGGGATTGATAAAGGGCCAGAGTCGGGTACCTGGGCAGGACTTTGTGAGCCCCCATGAGACAACACCAGAGACTCTCAAAATACAGTACTTTGGGGCAAAGTACTATATTTTGCAGAAGACAAAAGCCAATGAAATTTTTAACATTATTACTAAAAAGTACAGATTTTGAATTCATAGCCTGAAGAGACCTGGGGAAACACATTTTATACCATGGGGGTCAGTTTTTAAGGGATTTGTTACCTTTCCTATGACCAAACTTGAAATTATTCTGATCTTCTGAAATTACTTCCTCAGATGTAACGTTATTAATAAGAATACAATCCTACCTTTGGACTTAGAAAGACACAAATTTGCCATTGTTTTCAAAATAGACTAGTAAGTATTAAAAAATATCCTCTGGTAGTTTTTTTTTTTTTCTGGAATATAGCAAACATAATTTATAAAAAGCTTTATTAGTAGAGCAGTTATCCTAAGGAATTCTAATATAAATAATATTAAAGAATGAACAGTATAATTTTAGAAATATTTCACATGGAAATAGGTTCATCTACACCTTTTTTCTAGATTCTACATATATGTGTTAATACACAACATTTGTTTTTCTCTTTCTGACTTATTTCACTCTGTTTGATAGTCTCTAGGTCCATCCATGTCTCTGCAAATGGCATTATTTTGCTTTTCATGACTGAGTAATATTTCATTATATAAATATATATGTGCCACATCTTTTTTATCCATTCCTCTGTCAATAGACATTTAGGTTACCTCTATGTCCTGGCTATTGTAAATAGTGCTGTAATGAACACTGAGGCACTACTCTGTGATGACCCAAGTGGGAAGGAAATTTAAAACAGAAGGGACACAAGTATACATATGCCTGATTTACTTTGCTGTACAGCAGAAAATAGCACAACAATGTAAAGCAACAATGCTCTGATAAAAAAAATGTTTTTAAGATATCACATGAAGAATAATAAGTGAATATAATACTTGGGTGGATTGTACAAATGCCTATATTTGATCAAGTCAATTTAAATTCTTTATATACTGAAATTTTTATTTTTATTGCTCAGTTACATGTATGTTGAGTACCAGAGAAATTGAGGTTAATGTGATAGTTTTTGCCTTCAGAAAGCACCTATTTTAATGAGAGAAACAATTTGTTGCAATGAAGGAATACAATGTTATGGGAAGTTACTTCTCCTCAAAAAAAAAAAAAGAGTCATGATTCTAATGATAAGGAAGATAAAATTTGTCCTCACACAGAGACCTGTAGAAATGCAAAATAAGAAAGATTTCAATCTCAAAGTCTCTGCCAGTTTTGAACTGCAAAATGTAAGGCTGAGCTGGATTAATGTTTTATATAACAGAGCATTTTAACAAGTCCTTGGATGTGCAAAAGTGGATCTATAGCTAAGAAGAGGCAAAGAAAACCTGGTTCTACTTATTTTTTAAAAGGAGTAGAGTTGAATTTCCAGGAGATACCCAGTACAAGTGGCTCAGAAAACAGAGAAGTGAAGAAACACAGCATAGCAGGAACCAGGATACTACAGAGAAGAAGGTCAAAAATTCCTGGGAAAAAGGACATAAAGCACTTACTAAAAAAATGAATCTAGCATTCCAAGTTAGCTTGTCCTGCTAAAGTGTAACCTTTGCCCTAATTCCCCGTGAAACTTTGCTGTGGGGGTTAAGATTTGCTTCTGTATTAACAGAGAGCAGAAAGAAGTTACTGCAGGGGTTCTGGATATTCAGAGCAATAGCTACAGCTCTGTCATACATTTCAGAAAGCTCTGCTTTGACGTGGGGGGGGGGATACATAACTATTAAAGACTGAAAATATTAATCTATTTTAACAGGGCAGTGCTTAAATTCTTATATCTGAATGAAACAGGATTGAAGAACAGTTTCTTTTTCTTAAAAAAAATAATTCATTTGGTTCATGAAGTTTTATACTAATAGCAACAACAAAAATTTGGCTCCACATGCCTTAAAAATAAAATAAATATATTGACTCATAGAACTATAATAACATATTTACAATAGGATCTGATTGACTTAATCACTGTCATCTAAGACTTGAGATGAAATCTTCTCTCTCCCTTTTTAAAAATAGATTCCACATATAAGTGATATCATATTTCTCTGTCAGACTTCTCTTCATATGATAATCTCTAGCTGCATCCATGTTGATGCAAATGGCATTTTGTTTTCTGTTATTTAGTCATGAAATCCTGTCCGACTTTTTGTGATCCTCTGAACTGCAGCACACCAGTCTTCCCTGTCCTTCATTATCTCCCTGAGTTTGCTCAAGAACAACATTGCACAGGAACCTGGAATGTTAGGTACATGAATCAAGGTAGATTGGGTGAGGTCAAACAGGTGATGACAAGAGTGAACATTGACATTTTAGGCATCGGTGAACTAAAATGGATGGAAATGGGTGAATTTAATTCAGATGACCATTTTGGCCAAGAATCCTTTAGAAGGAATGGAGTAGCCCTTATAGTCAACAGAAGAGTGCAAAATGCAGTACTTGGATGTAGTCTCAAAAATGACAGAATGATTTTGGTTCATTTCCAAGGCAAACCATTCAACATCACAGTAATCCAAGTCTATGTCCCAACCACTAATGCCGAAGAAGAGGAAACTAAATGATTCTGTCTTTTTATAGCTTTGTGATACTCCACTGTCTATAGATAGATATCTATATACATCTTCTTTATCCATTCCTCTATCAATGGACATTTAGGTTTCTTCCATGTCCAGGAAGGTTGTCTTAAGTTGTTCAGTCCTTGAGTCACGTGCGACTCTTTGTGACCCCATGCTCTGTAGCTTGCAAGGCTCCTCTGTCCTCCACTGTCCCCCAGAGTTTGCTCAAAGTCATGTCCAGTGAGTCAGTGATGCTCTCAACCATCTCATCCTCTGCTACCGCTTTCTCCTTTTGCCTGCAATCTTTCCCAGCATCAGGGGCTTTTCCAATGAGTAGGCTGTTTGCATCAAGTGGAAAGTATTGGAGCTTCAGCTTCAGCAAACAGACCTTCCAATGAATACTCAGGATTGGTTTCCTTTAGGACTGACTGAATTCATCTCCTTGCAGTCCAAGGGACTCTCAAGAGTCTTCTCTAGCACCACAATTCAAAAGCATCAATTCTTGGCATACAGCTTTCTTTATGGCCCAATTCTCAAATCCATACATGACTATGGAAAAACCATAGCTTTGACTATATGGACCTTTCTCAGCAAAGTTATGTCTCTACTTTTTAATACACTGTCTAGGTTTGTCAAAGCTTTTCTTCCAAGGAACAAATGTCTTTTAATTCTCATGGCTGCAGTCACAGTCCACAGTAATTTTGGAGCCCAAGAAAGTAAAATATATTACTGCTTCCAATTTTTCCCCTTCTGTTTGTCATAAAGGAATGGGACCGAATGCCATGATCTCAATTTTTTTAATGCTGAGTTTTAAGTCAGCTTTTTAATGCTCCTCTTTCATGCTCATCAAGAAGCTCTTTAGTTCCTCTTCACTTTCTGAAAGTACAGTGGTATCATCTGCATTTCTGAGGCTGTTGATATTTCTCCCAGCAATGTTAATTCCAGCTTGTTATTCATCTAACCCAGAATTTTGCATGATGTACTATGCATGGAAGTTAAATAAAGAGGGTGGCACTATTTCAAAATAAGGAGAGTCCTAATTTAGAACCAGTCATTGTTTCAAATCCCATTCTAACTATTGCTTCTTGACATCCATACAGGTTTCTCAGGAGACAGAGGTGATCTTGTACTCCCAACTTATTAAGAATTTTCCACAGTTTGTTGTGATCCAGTCAAAAGTTTTAGCATAGTCAATGAAGCAGAAAAAGATGTCTTTTTCTGGAATTCCCTTGCTTTCTCCATGATCCAACAAACGTTGCCAACTTGATCTCTGGTTCCTCTGCCTCTTTAAAACCCAACTTGTCCATCTGGGAGTCCTCAGTTCATGTACTGCTGAAGCCTAGGTTGAAGGATTTTAAGCATAATCTTGCTATCATGTGAACTGCATGTAATTGTGTGGTAGTTTGAACATTCTTTAACATTGCCCTTCTTTAGAATTGGAATAAAACTGACCTCTTCCCATCCTGTGATCACCACTGAGTTTTCTAAATTTGCTGAAATATTGAGTGCAGTACTTTCACAGCATCATCTTTTAGGATTTTAAGTAGCTCAGCTGGAATTCCATCACCTCCACTAGCGTTGCTTCTAGTAATGCTTCCTAATGTCTGGCTCTAGGTAAGCAATCAAACCACTGTGGTTATCTGGGTCATTAAGGCCTTTTCTTAGCACCTCTACTTAACATCTTCTACATCTGTTAGGTCCATACTGTTTCTGTCCTTTATTGTGCCCACCTTGGCATAAAATTTTCCCTGGTATCACTAATTTTCTTGAAAAGATCTCTAGTCTTTCCCACTCTACTGTTTTCCTCCTCTTCTTTGCCTTGTTCACTTAAGAAGGCCTTCTTATCTCTCCTTGGTATTCTCTGGAGCTCTGCATTCTGTTGAGTATATCTTTCCCTTTCTCCATTGCCTTTCACTTCTCTTCATCCCTCAGCTATTTGCAATGGCTTTGGTCACTGCGTCCTATACATTGTTATGAACCTCTATCCATAGTTCTCCAGGCAGTCTGTCTATTAGATCTCATCCTTTGAATCTATTCCTCACCTCCACTGTATAATCAGTAAGGGGTTTGATTTAGGTCATACCTGAATGGGCTAGTTGTTTTCCCTAATTTCTTCAATTTAAGCCTGAATTTTGCAATAAGGAGCTCACGATCTGAGGCACAGTTAGCTCCAGGTCTTGTTTTCACTGACTATATAGAGTTTCTCCATCTTTACCTGCAAAGAATATAGTCAGTCTGACTTCAGTATTGACCATCTGATGATCTCCGTAGGTACAGCCGCTTGCTGTGTTGTTGGTAAAGGGTATTTTCCGTGACCAATGTGTTCTCTTGACAAAACTATGTTTGCCCTCTTTGCTTTTGCCCTCTCCATTTTTCACTCCAAGGCCAAACTTGCCTGTTTTCCATGTATCTCTTGACTTCCTACTTTTCATTCCAATCTCCTATGATGAAAAGGGCATCTTTTTTTTTTTTTTTTCTTGCTCGTTCTAGAGGTGTTATAGGTCTTCATAGGATTCATCAACTTCAGCTTCTTCAGCATCAGTGGTTGAAGCATAGACTTGGATTATTGTGATATTGAATGGTTTGCCTTGGAAATGAACAGAGATTATTCTTTTTTTAGATTGCATCCAAAGTAGTAAAGAATCTGCCTTCCAATGCAGGAGACTTAAGAGACATGAGTTCCATCTCTGGTTTGGGAAGATCCCCTAAAGGAAGGCATGGCAACCCACTCCAGTATTCTTGCCTGGAAAATCCTATGGACAGAGAGCCTTAGGCAGGTTACAGTCCATAGGATGGCAAAGAGTTGAACACAACTGAAGTGACTTAGCACACACACAGAAACTGCATTTTGGACTCTTGTTGACTATGAAGGTACTCCATTTGCTCTAAGGGATTATTGCCCACAGTAGTAGATATAGTAGTCATCTGAATTAAATTCATCCATTCCTGTCCATTTTAGTTCACTTATTCCTAAGATTCACCAGCTGGAATCAAGCTTTCTGGGAGAAATATCAATAACCTCAGATATGCAGATGACACCACCCTTATGGCAGAAAGTAAAGAGGAACTAAAGACTGATGAAAGTGAAAGAGGAGAGTGAAAAAGCTGGCTTAAAACTCAACATTCATAAAACAAAGATCATAGCATCTGGTCCCATCACTTCATGGCAAATAGATGGAGAAACAATGGAAACAGTGAGAGACTTTATGCACTTGAGCTCCAAAATCACTGTAGATGGTGACTGCAGCCATGAAATTAAAAGATGCTTGCTCCTTGAAAGAGAAGCCATGACCAATCTAGACAGCATATTTAAAGGCAGAGACATTACTTTGCCAACAAAGGTCTATCTAGTCAAAACTACAGTTTTTCCAGTAGTCATGAAGGGCTAAAGAAAGCTGAGCGCTGAAGAATTGATGCTTTTGAACTGTAGGGTTGGAGAAGACTCTTGAGAGTCCCTTGGACTGCAAGGAGATCCAACCAGTCCATCCTAAAGATCAGTCCTGGGTGTTCATTGGAAGGACTGATGTTGAAGCTGAAGCTCCAATACTTTAGCCACCTGATGTGAAGAACTGACTCATTAGAAAATATCCTGATACTGGGAAAGATTGAAAGCAGGAGGAGAAGGGGACAACAGAGGATTAGATGGTTGGATGGCATCACTGACTCAATGGACATGGGTTTGAGCAAGCTCCAGGAGTCAGTGATAGATAGAGAAACCCGGTGTGCTGCAGTTCATGGGGTTGCAGAGTTGGACATGACTAAGTGACTGAACTGAACTAATTCCTAAGATGTTGCTGTTCAATCTTACTGTCTCTTGCTTGACCATGTCCAGTGTACCTTGATTCATGGATGTAACATTCCAGATTCCTATGCAATATTGTTCTTTACAGCATCAGAGTTTACTTTCACCAGCACACACCTCCAGAAGTGAGTGTCATTCCTGTTTTGGCCCAGCTGATTTCATTCTTACTGGAGCTGTTAGTAATTACTCTCTGCTCTTCCCCAGTAGCATGTTGGACACCTTGCAACCTGAGGGGCTCATCCTCTAGTATCACATAGTTTTGCCTTTTCACAATGTCTTTGGGGTTCTCTAGGCAAGAATACTGGGGTGGATTGCCATTTCCTTCTCTACTGGATCACATTTTGTCAGAACTCTTCACTTGACCCATCTTGAGTGGCCCTGCCTGGCATGGCTCATAGCTTCACTGAGTTGCACAAGCCCCTTTGCCATGACGAGGCAGTGATTTTTGAACGATATACGTGTATAAAGGGTATATGTGTATATAAATCATTTTGTTGTATACCAGAAACAAATATAACATTGTTAATCAACTATAATTCAATTTTTTAAAAAAGTGAAACCTCATGGTGGTAGCAACTGGTGTTTCCTCTAGCCAAAGCAAGAACAATCTTTTTTTCAACTTTCCGACAAAACATTTGAAGATTTAAGATTTATGTTTATTGACTTGCCTAGGTCACATGTCCAGCTTTAACCCAATGCCCGTGTCCAGGAAAGAAGAAATAATAGGGATTGGATTTGGGACTCACCACTAAAGCCAGGAGTTAGTGGGTGTGTGATGCTGTGACCAGGGAGAAGGAGGGAGAAAGGAGTGCAGAGCAGAGAGATCATCCTGTCCCCCAGAGAGGATAATCCTAATAAAGGAGAAATTTTATGACTTTATAGGAGAAACATGCTTTGTCTCATCTTAGAAGCATTTACATTGATTCAATCACTTAAATACTATGTGCTATGATTATCGCCTTCTGTTCATTTCAAAGGCTATTCCTTGAACATTGTATAAATTCCGCTCACACCATAAACTCTGGTGCAACAGCATCATTTGCTATCGCAGTACAGCTTGAGAAAAGTTCAAGGCCCTGAAAGTGCTTTGAGGCCCAAATTAACCCTCAACTGCACTAAATACCATCTCTTTTCCCAGCAGTTTTATAACGTCATAAATATTTTTGGGTCTGATATGACTAATGAGTTCCATAAAAGAATTTCTAGCCCACAAACATTCTAGTTCAAATTCTTTTTGGCCACACTAATTAGGTATTTTATGTAACTGTGCATGGTTGGACAGCTATTTTTAATAATTAAAGTTAACAAAATTTTATGATGTCCTTACAGAAAGACAAGACTTTTGTTTTTATTGTCGGTTGGTTTTTGTTTGTTTGCTTCCTCTCACCAGGCATTAAAACAGAGCCACGTCTGAGAGATTTTTGCTGCTCCATATGGAAGAACATAACCAAAAAACATTTTTCTGATGGTGACATTAAAGCAAAATTTCAGTTCAAGTACACCCTATTTCACCTCAGTATCAAAAGTACTCACCAAAATGAGGAAACCAACCACTTGAAGTTGCTAAAGTTAATTTTAAATTCGCACTGTTTATGTAGGTCTTTATTACTTTTGAGAAAGTACTTCAGTCAAATTAGACACAAAACCTCATTCAGATGCCTCATTACCCTTCCTTTTCACTGAAATGCATTACAGAGCGGATGTTAATGACAAGAAGGCTTTTGTTCTCCCTCTTTCAGAAGAATCCTAAAGAAGGAGAACTATTTTCTTTCTCTCACCTCTAACCCCCTTTGAAATGTTTTGCTGGGTTTTTAGTCCTAGAGGCAGAAGGATGCCCTTGTCCTAGGGTCATATTTAATAGGTTTTGAATTAAAGTGTCAAACACTGAAGGGTGTAGTTCTGAAGTTACCAGAAAGTTAAGACTGAAAATGTCTCAACTGTTAGATAATTTCTCTGATGTGAAGGATGGAGATGGGTTTCTTGTTTACTTTGGATTTATTTTTCATGAGAGTTGTGAGGAATGGGGTTCTTCACAAGACGTGGGAAAATATGAAAGGGCTTGGGGGCTGGTAGAAGGGGTGGCATGTGAGGACCTGGAGAGACAGAGAACCCTAAGCACCATGGCCTTGATGCTGGGCAAAGTTTCTGTGCTCAGGCTCTGGTGGAAAGATAGAGCTGCTCACAGCATCTGAAAGATCATGGACCTCAGAAAATGACTTGATACCCTGGAGACAAGAATTCTTTCTCATATTTGCCAAGCATTGCTAAGTTCCTCAGTTTACCATCTGAAAGGAAAGGGTCCTTTGAAATAGAAAGTACGACAAACTTTAATTTCTCACCACCCAGGGGAAGTGAGGGCATAGATTCAATTAAGTTTAGAAAAATAAGGGCACTACAGACTTTTCTTGTACCTTCTGTTGACTTAAAAAAAAAATACACAACATGAGAGTTGCACATTAAGTTTTATTTGAGGCAAAGTGAGAATTGCAGCCTCAGAGACAGCACCTCAGATAGCTCTGAGAAACTGCTCCAAATAGGCAGGTGGGTACATCAGTATATATGTGATTTTGGTGAAGGGAGAGTACATGCATTCTAGTACATATTTTTTGCAGGAGGTTTCTGCTAGCTATGGTGATCCAAGGATGAAAGAGCAGATAAAACCAAGAAGGGTCTTGGAATGCAGGAATGGAAAAACAAGACCCTATCATCCTTCCCTTCCCTATGTTGTAACTATTAATGTAACAGTATAACCTGTCTCCCCTCCTACCCCATAAGGAGGAGGTATTTGCCTTACTCTTCCTCCCACCCAGTATACATGCCTCATCCAATTAGCAAATGACCCGCAAGAACCCTATCCCACTCCCTGTACCATGGGTATAAAAGTGGACTAAGACCCCCCATTCAAGGTCAGTTCTCCCTTGAGCTGGCCTGCTGTTCTAACAGCATCTCCCACTCTAATAAACTTTATTTCCCTCTCATTCTGTCTCATGTCTGGAAATTCTTTTCCAACCTGCACCCAGACCACAACACTAGCCATGAGGAGCAGTCATCACCATAAAGGATTTTAGTGCTTTTCTAGGTATGAAGAGATATAAGAATTGGGCTCATAAAATTGGTTCCTGAAAATATCTAGCTATCTAAGGACTTATTCTGTCATTTTTCCCTGAGCAAAGAGTGTCTCATTTCTGCTTTCCAAAACTGCTGTCTGCATTTCTGCTCTCCTTTAAGGAGTTCAGGTGTTAATGGTCAGCAGCTGCAGTAGCACATGATTTAATCCTTGTAGAGGCAGATGGCAAGTGCCCATGGCAAATGCCAACTTGTAGTTGATACTTCCTTACAAGTATAAGTGGAAATCACACTCTCTGTTTGTTATTTTAACCTTTGTTCAGCACTACTGTCCAGCTGACACCACCCATCAAAATTCTCTTTGAGTTGCCATTTCCAAATATTAAAAAAAAATTCGTTCTTCAACTTCTAAACAGAAGATAGAATTACTTGTAACAATAACCCTGTATACAAGACAGCAAAAGAGACACTGATGTATAGAACAGTCTTTTGGACTCTGTGGGAGAGGGAGAGGGTGGGAAGATTTGGGAGAATGGCATTGAAACATGTATAATATCATATATGAAACGAGTCGCCAGTCCAGGTTCGATGCACAATACTGGATGCTTGGGGCTGGTGCACTGGGATGACCCAGAGGGATGGTACAGGGAGGGAGGAGTGGGGAGGGTTCAGGATGGGGAACACGTGTATACCTGTGGTGGATTCATTTTGCTCTATGGCAAAACCAATACAATATTATAAAGTTAAAAAAAAATGCTTCTGTAGACATTAAAGCCCCTTTTAAGGCTGAAACAGAATGAAATGAAGACAGAATTTATTGTATTAGGATGACAACAGCCACAGACTCAGGTAGAGGCATCTTTAGAACACTTGCTACCAAGCAGCTTTTAGAGTTAATAAGAGAACAAACACGTAGAGAAGAGTCACCAGAGCACAGAAACTTTGGACCTTTTCAAGTAATGTTTTCTGCAAATGCAAACATACACAGAAACTAGCCGAACTACTTGCTTTCCAGTTATTATAAAAACAAGGTACAGGAAAAAGGCTGAGGTTAAGTAGAATAAAATTCATACAGCTCAAATTTCTCCATAGATAAGCAAGGAAATTTGGGTCTAAAAGAACCACACATATCCATGGCATTCTTTAAATGGTGTTTCTGTATTTACTATTTGTTATATTTGGTGTATAAATTTCAAAGCAGCTTTTAAAATCCAACAGTGTTTCAAAATTATGTTGCCAAAGGAACATGAACAGCAGATCTTGGTTATTAACCTTGAAATTGATTAGTGGAATGATGGGCGGGATGATCTCTAGCCTTTATGCTACAATTTAGAACCAAGATATCATTGTTCAGGTAAACAAAATTGTGTTCACACTAGTATGTATTGTTATCTTTCATATATGAGTAGTATTGCTTTATTCCATTTACCCTCATGGTGCATAAAAGGAATAGTGTTGTATGCAGAAGTTCTAAAACAGCTATCTTTATTGAGTACTTACTATGTGCCAGATACTGCCTCATTTTATCTATTCTATTCTGCATAATATTATTTTAAAGGGGAACAGTCCTGAAATTTGCATCACCCTGACTTAGTAGTAAATGGCAGACCAAGGATGTAAATATGGATTGTGTCTCATCTCTAAAACCATATGTGACCCACCATTCTACATTTTAAATGCATACTAAAATCATAGTAGTGCTACCAGGCAGTACCTTTCTTTTGCTGCCTTGCTTATTTAACTTATCATAATGCCCTGAAGACCCATCTATATTGAAGTTTAATAATATTCCACTGTCTATGTATATATGCATGCTTCTTCCTACTATTTCAATCATCACTAACTTGTTCACCATATAATTGTTGAAGCCTTCTGTGCCAGGCAGTGGGGCGTTGGGTATACAAAGACAAACATGTCAGATATGTTCCTGTTCTTATGAAATTTTGTTTAATGTTTTCTGATAGAGAGTCAAACATTATCAAGTTAATATATTTCAAGTCTACATAAGTAATGGCAAGAAGTAGACACACAGCACTGTCTTTTAATGGAGAGTCATCTGAAAAGTCAATTTAAAGCTGTTACCTAAAGGAATAGAAGGAAGAACCACATCTTTCAACACATTTACCAAGTTCAACTTTGGGGTTCATATCATTCAAAGGAGCAAGAGGCACACCCCAGGGAAACTGGTGATTGCCCCAAGATACCCCAGTGATCAACAACAAATTAATGTGCTCACCAGATGTCCATTGACAGATGAATTGATAAAGAAGTTTTTTTGTACATATATACCATGGAAAATTACTCAGCCATAAAAGGAATGCATTTGAGTCAGTGCTAGTGAGGTGGATGAACCCAGAGCCTATTCTACAGAATGAAATAAGTTGGAAAGAGAAAAACAGATATTATCTATTAACACATATATATGGAATCTAGAAAGATGGTACTGATGAATCTATTGGCAGGGTGGCAATGGAGGTCCTGAGAGTCATTGAACACAGACTTATGGACCGGCAAGGGGGGAATAGGAAGGAGAAGGTGGGGTGATTGGAGAAAGTAGCAAGGAAACATTCACTAAGATATGTAAAAATAGATAGCCAGTGAGAATTTGCTGTATGACTCAGGGAACTCAAATCAGGGATCTGTGACAAGCTAGAGGTGTAGGATGGGGTGGGAGGTGAGATGGAGGCTCAAGAGGCAAGCAACATATGTATACCTATGGTTGATCCAAATTGATGTATGGCAAAAACCAACACTATTGCAATTATCCCTTAATTAAAAATAAATAAATTAAAAAAAAATAATACTGTGCTCTTTCTCCCTGACCACATAGTTGCAGAATCCTTTTGAAACTCCTTTGTGAAAACAAAGAAAACATTAGTGTATAGTTACCTATAAGTAGACTAAGCAGCTCAGAATATGGCATGGATTTAGTCGTATTTACATCAGAAATTCTTCAGACAGCAGGGCTGGGAGAGTGAGTGATTAAAGGGACAGATTTGTTATTATGTATTGCTATTGTTTTTTATTGAGGTGAAAAAGTTTAAAACAGTTAAGGAGTTTTTGAAGCTTGTTGGAGAGAATTTCAAGGTGGCATCTGAGTTCAGCAGGGAAGATCCAAGATATGTACCATGGCTGCGTTAAGAGATAGGAAAGGAGGTCAGAGGAGAGCCTGAGGTCAAAGTGCAACCCATTCTCTAAGACAGAAGCCTTAACCAGAAGTGAAACAAGTGTGAAGGGTTCAGGGCAAAATCTTTGAAAGAAAGACATAGCCTGAGGACATGACATAAACTGATTAGAACCAAATGGGTTGAAGATGGCAGGGGAGTCAAAAGAACCACAGTTGCTTTTGAACTGGGGCATTGGAGAAGACTCCTGAGAGTTCCTTGGGCTGCAAGGAGATCCAACCAGTCCATCCTAAAGGAAATCAGTCCTGAATATTCATTGAAAGGATTGATGCTGAAGCTGACACTATAACACTTTGGCCACCTGATGCGAAGAACTGACTCATTGGAAAAGACCCTGATGCTGGGAAAGATTGAAAGTAGGAGGAGAAAGGGATGACAGGATGAGATGGTTGGATGGCATCACTGACTCAATGGACATGAGTCTGAGTAAACTCTGGGAGCTGGTGATAGACAGGGAGGCTTGGCGTGCTGTAGTCCATGGGGTCTCAAAGAGTCAAACATGACTGAGTGACTGAACTGAACGGTGGGGGAGTCAACTTCCACTACACCTTGAGCCTCATTATATGCTTTTCTAACACATCAGCTATATGACATACCCACAGGTGACAAGACAGTCCCAAGGCTGACCATAAAAGGTCAAAAAGTGAGCAGTAGCCCAATTTCTGGAAATCCCCTCCTCTTTCCCAAAATAATTGGAATGATCCTCCCACTCATTAGCTTATGAAATCACCCAGCCCATAAAACTTAACCACACCACATTTCAAGGCTCTTCTTATCTTCTGAGTTGGCCCACCCTGTGTGTGTGGAGTGTGTTTCTCTTGAAATAGATCCACTTCTTACCTACCACTTCATCTCTAAGTTCTTTCGAGACAAAGCAAGACCCTGAGATTCACCAGGAACAGAAGGTTGGGCAAGAGTTGAGTATTAGTCAATATCTCCAGTCAGATTCCCTAGAAGCAGAACCTGAATCACAGATCCAAATGCAAGTGATGTATGAAGCTGCCCTCAGGAGAAACCAAGAAGAGAAAGAAAAGCCAGAGTCAGAAGGGAAAAAGCCAAGGAGAGTGCAACTTCCCCAGGGAGCCCCAGGTTCAATCTGACCCCTCAGGGAATCCTCAAGGAGTTGGAAATGTAAATCCCATCTCAGAGTTGAAGGGTCTGGACTTCTGTCATGCACACAGTTGGTTCTAGTTTCAGGCTATCCTGACCAGAGAACACATGACCTGGGGGCCCTTTCCACTGACCAGGCCACGTCCATGTCCACGGCATCCTCTGAAGCAGGTTTAGCCATGGTCTTTCCACATAAAGACACATCTGAACTGAAGGATGGATGCTAGAAACAAATCTGAGAGGATCTGAGAAATGTAGAAGGATCTGTAATAGCACTTGTTAAATTCTAAATAAATACAAGTGACCAAGAGAACAATATAGGGCAAAGAGGAAGAGGATGAGAATGAATTGAGCTTCTGGACTAAGATGCCAAGGACATGCCTCCCTGCTCAGGGTTCAAAGCATGGTCATCCCCATGGAGGCAGGTATTGTGCAAGAAAGGCCCAAGACTGAATCTCAGAGGCAACAAAGATGTTGAGTAAAGATACCCAAGGAGATAGGTGAGGTGGTCTGGTATTCCCATCTGTTTAAGAATTTTCCACAGTTTGTTATGATCCACACAGTCAAAGTCTTTAGAATAGTCAATGAGCAGAAGTAGATGTTTTTTTGGAATTCCCTTGATTTTTCTATGATCCAACAGATGTTGGCAATTTGATCTCTGGTTCTTCTGCCTTTTCTAAATCCAGCTTGTACATATGAAAATTCTCAGTTCCCATATTGCCGAAGCCTAGCTTGAAAGATTTTGAGAATAACCTTGCAAGCATGTGAAATGAGTGAAATTGTATGGTAGTTTGAACTTTCTTTGGCTTTGCCTTCTTTGGAACTGGAATGAAAACTGAGCTTTTCCAGTCCTATGGCCACTGCTGAGTTTTCCAAATTTGCTGATATATTGACATAGCACTTACACAGCATCATGTTTTAGGGTTTTAAGTAGCTCAGCTGGAATTCCATGACTTCTACTAACTTTGTTGGTAGTTATGCTTTCTAAGGCCCACTTGACTTCACACTCCAGGATGTCTGGCTCTAGGTGAGTGACCATCTTGGTTATCCAGGTCAAAGAGATAAAAACCCAGAAAGACAATAAGCAATCACTACTCTGATAAAGGAAATGGTTAAAGGGTAATTCCCTTTGTCACAATTCTATTCAGCCAGTATGTCAGGCAGGAGCGAAAGATGAACAGTAGATGATTAAGGGTTAAATGGGGGTGAATCTTCTGACTCATTCAATTTACTTGATTTGTTGACAAAATCATTTTCCTAATCCAGGAATATAGTTTATTGCAATATATTGAGTATAATTCCCAATATGTATATACAGGAATATATATGTACATTTATATAGTTCCCAATATTTATACTGTATATATAGTAGGTCCTCATTTGTTACCTATTTTAAGGGAATCTGAATTAGAATTGGGCTCTGAGTAGAAACTAGCACTAGTTACAGAGTGGTGTCTCCAGCAGCCAGCTTAAGCCCATAGGACCAAGGTGCAAGCCAAATAGACACAGAATAAATCTTTGGGAAAAATTTGAAATAGGCTCCCCAGATGAGGCCTCAAAGTTTTCAGATCTGAGAACTTCTTAATACTGCTATTCATCTAGACTCCTTGAAAGGAAAGTGTTGTCTTGCTATTGGGTTAATGGAGACTTCACCTACCACGGTTGAGTTTAGTTCAGTTCAGTTGCTCAGTTGTGTCCGACTCTTTGCAACCCCATGGACTGCAGCATGCCAGGCCTCCTCATTCATCACCAACTCCCTGAGCTTGCTCAAACTGAGGTCCACTGAGTTGGTGATGCCATCCAACCATCTCATCCTCTGTCATCCCCTTCTCCTCCTGCCTTCAATCTTTTGCACCACAGAAGGGGTTAAATAAATCTAAGGCCAGAAATGCTGATGACCACTGAGGTGACATCTTAGAAGCATCCTCATTGGAAGAGAGCCACACGGCAAAGTTCATTCATAAAATAGAAGTGGGATGAATAGATGTAAGCTATTATATATAGGATGGATAAGCAAGGTCTTACTGTGAGGTGACATCTTAGAAGCATCCTCATTGGAAGAGAGCCACACGGCAAAGTTCATTCATAAAATAGAAGTGGGATGAATAGATGTAAGCTATTATATATAGGATGGATAAGCAAGGTCTTAC
Organism: Bos grunniens; assembly: GCF_055505025.1. Taxonomy (NCBI): domain Eukaryota; kingdom Metazoa; phylum Chordata; class Mammalia; order Artiodactyla; family Bovidae; genus Bos; species Bos grunniens. The sequence goes on from NC_141181.1 coordinate 42,341,374, forward strand.
TGTGTAGCACAGAGAACTCTATTCAATATTCTGTGACAAATCACAATGGAAAAGAATCTGAGAAGAATGCTTATATATATATATGTATAACTGACTCACTCTGTTGTACAGCAGAAATTAATACAACATTGCAAATTAACTATACTCCAATAAAATTTGAAAATATAAATTAAAAAAATAAAATAGAAGTGATGAATTTAAGAATGGCAGGAGGATGGGGGTATTGAGCGGGGGCCCCCACACACTAGAGGATTGCCTCAAGTTACATTTGTAAACTTTCATTTTTAAATGAAAGTCTATTTACCGAAGAGTAACAAAGAAAATACAGAGTTCCCTATACCTTCTCCCAGCTTTCTTTCACACCGACATAGTAAGTAAACATGGTATGCATATCAAATGCTAGAATATTAACATTAGTGTTGAAACTGACTCACAGACTCCCTTCTGTATCCCCAAGATTTTTGTCAATGTCCTTTTTCTGTTCCAAGATCTCTCTACATTGCCTTTAGTTCTCATGTCTTCCCAGCTTCCTCCAAACCAGGAGTGTTTTCGTGTTTTTTTTTTTAACTTCAACACTTTTAAAGAGGACTTGTCAAGTCACCACAGAATGTCCCTCAGTTTGACTTTCTCTAATGTTTTATTATGATGAAGCCAGCGTTCAAGTTAGATTTTAAAAATAACCCACATAACATAGTAAATACAAAGTTTGTAAGGAACACAACTAAGGCCAAGGAACACCAAAAAAATGGAAAGATCAACAAAGAGAAAGTTGCATGATAAAACTAACATCAGGCAAAATAAAATGTAGAATTAAAGGAGAAAGGTGTGAAGTGAGGCTAAACAGCACAATTCATAGAAAAAAATGTAACCAAGTGCAGTAATGCAACACAAAATGTCAGTCTTGAATTCAAATGTGTGCAAATTATATATATGTGTGTATGTGTGTAGAGAAGGCAATGGCAACCCACTCCAGTACTCTTGCCTGGAAAATCCCATGGATGGAGGAGCCTGGTAGGCTGCAGTCCATGGGGTCGCTGAGGGTCGGACATGACTGAGCGACTTCACTTGAACTTTTCACTTTCATGCATTGGAGAAGGAAATGGCAACCCACTCCAGTGTTCTTGCCTGGAGAATCCCAGAGACGGGGGAGCCTGGTGGGCTGCCATCTATGGGGTTGCACAGAGTCAGACACGACTGAAGTGACTTAGCAGCAGCAGCAGCATGTGTGTGTGTGTGTGTAATATATAGAGAGAAAAATATTTATAAAGTCTTAAAATATACAGAGCGAAATCTAATGGGTTATGAAAAGAAAATGACGAGTTTTAAGCATTTTTTTTTCACAGATTTTTAAAAAATGATTTATTTATTTATTTATTTTTGGCTGCACTGGGTCTTTGATGCTACATGTGGGCTTTTCCCTAGTTATGGTGAGTGGGTGCCACTCTTTTTGTGGTGCTCAGGCTTCTCATTGCTGTGACTTCTCTCGTGGAGCTAAGGTTCTAGGTGCATGGGTTCAGTAGGTATGGTTCCTAGGCTCTAGAGCACAGTCTCAGGAGTTGTGGCACATGGGTTTAGTTGCCTTGCAGCTTGTGGGATCTTCCCAAAGCAAGGATTGAACCTGTGTCCCCTGTATTGGCAGGCAGATTCTTAACCACGGGAGCATCAGAGAAGTCGTTTTTCACAGACTACATTCACCAATCACATCTAGTAAATAAAAATATCAATAATAAAATAGTAGCCCCCCAAAAAGATACCCCTAATGATAGCCAAACATACCATGAATTTGGATTCTAGAAGTCATAGTTCAGTTCACTTCAGTTGCTCAGTCGTGTCCGACTCTTTGCGACCCCATGAATCACAGCACGCCAGGCCTCCCTGTCCAACACCAACTCCCGGAGTTCACTCAGACACAAGTCCATCGAGTCAGTGATGCCATCCAGCCATCTCATCCTCTTTCGTCCCCTTCTCTTCCTGCCCCCAATCCCTCCCAGCATCAGAGTCTTCCAATGAGTCAACTCTTCACATGAGGTGGCCAAAGTACTGGAGTTTCAGCTTCAGCATCATTCCCTTCAAAGAAATCCCAGGGCTGATCTCCTTCAGAATGGACTGGTTGGATCTCCTTGCAGCCCAAGGGACTCTCAAGAGTCTTCTCCAACACCACAGTTCAAAAGCATCAATTCTTCAGCGCTCAGCCTTCTTCACAGTCCAACTCTCACATCCATACATGAGCACAGGAAAAACCATAGCCTTGACTAGACAAACCTTTGTTGGCAAAGTAATGTCTCTGCTTTTGAATATGCTATCTAGGTTGGTCATAACTTTCCTTCCAAGGAGTAAGCGTCTTTTAATTTCATGGCTGCAGTCACCATCTGCAGTGATTTTGGAGCCCAGAAAAATAAAGTCTGACGCTGTTTCCACTGTTTCCCCATCTATTTCCCATGAAGTGATGGGACCAGATGCCATGATCTTCATTTTCTGAATGTTGAGCTTTAAGCCAACTTTTTCACTCTCCTCTTTCACTTTCATCAAGAGGCTTTTTAGTTCCTCTTCACTTTCTGCCATAAGGGTGGTGTCATCTGCATATCTGAGGTTATTGATATTTCTCCTGGCAATCTTGATTCCAGCTTGTGCTTCTTCCAGCCCAGCGTTTCTCATGATGTACTCTGCATATAAGTTAAATAAGCAGGGTAACAATATACAGCCTTGACGTACTCCTTTTCCTATTTGGAACCAGTCTGCTGTTCCATGCCTAGAAGTCACACTCCTAAGTAATTTTAGTTACAGAATAAACGAAAAATAAACTTAAAATCTTTTGTACCTCAGATTCAACAAAAATGCATGTAAAATTTGTGGCATGCAGCAGTAATTAAAGAGGAATTTATAGCAGTAAACGCATTCAGAAAATATGAATTGTTGGAAAAACAACCTAAGCATTTGAATCAAGAAGTTTAGGAAAGAACAACAAAATAAGTCCAAAGAAAATAGAAGAAAGAAAATACTGAAGAGAAAAAGATAAATTAATGAAGTTGAATTATGCATCAAATCAGAGTTGGTCAATGAAAAGCTAAACCAATTCTCTCATAAGACTAGCAAAATTGAAAACATTTCTGTGATTAAGAAAAGAGAAGTTTTGAGTAAATATCACAAAGATAGAAAGTAATATGGATCATATTAGAGTATATATGTTCCAAAGCATTATTTCATGGATAATTGTCAGGAATTTAAAAACCAAATATAATAGATAATTTCCTGGAGAAAAATGAATTATCAAAATTCATCTAAGAAGAAAAGAATCTGCATAGACCAATATGCACTTTTTAAAAAATGTACTTAGAATAATAAATGTCTTTCAATTTACCTTCAGTAGCAGAACTCTAGATGTGTTTTATGGGACTGAAAGCTCCAGGCTTATTTAATTTCTTCCAGTCTAGGAAGATATAAAAATGTACATTTTATGAAATGAGTGTAATCTTGAAGCATAAATAGAATATGGATGCTATAAGAAAATGATATTATTGGCCAATGTCACTTATATACGTATAAAACAATTCACATAACTCTTAAAAGACTGTACTAAATGTAAAAGGAATGTTCTAAAAATAATATGTCACAGACAAAAAAAAAAAAACCCGTTTATCCCAGGTATTATTTCAAGTTAGAAAGTCTTTTAACACAGATGCTACAGTTTATGAGAGAAAAGCAATATAATTGTGTCAGTAGCTGCAAATTGAGACAATGAGTTTATTTAGCATATCATTTTGGGCTCCGAAAGCACTGCAGATGTTGACTGCAGCCATAAAATTAAAAGGCGCTTGCACCTTGGAAGAAAAGCTATGACAAACCTAGAAAGCATATTAAAAAACAGAGATATTACTTTGCCGAAAAATGTCCACCTAGTCAAAGCTACGGTTTTTCCAGTAGTCATGTATGGATGTGAGAGTTGGGCTATAAAGAAAGCTGAGTGCTAAAGAATTGATGTTTTTGAAGTGTGGTGTTGGAGAAGACTCTTGAGAGTCCCTTGGGCTGCAAGAAGATCCAACCAGTCCATCCTAAAGGAGATCAGTCCTGGGTGTTCATTGGAAGGACTGATGCTGAAGCTAAAACACGAATATTTTGGCCACCTGATGCAAAGAACTGCCTCATGGGAAAAGACCCTGATGTTGGGAAAGATCGAAGATGGGAGGAGAAGGGGATGACAGAGAACGAGATGGTTGGATGGCATCACCGACTCAATGAACATGAGTTTGAGTAAGCTATGGGATTTGGTGATGGACAGGGAAGATGGACAGGAAGGCCTGGCGTGCTGTGATTCATGGGGTTGCAAAGTGCCGGACACGACTGAGCGACTGAACTGAACTGTGCATATGAGCTTGGTGAAATTTCTACAGGTTAAATTCTGATTACACCATTTGTTGAATTGAGGGTGTAAATTAAGTTCTTTCTTACAATCTTGATAGAAGTGTCAATTGATACCATTACTGTAGAAAAATTTTGTTACCAATTAATTTTTTAATTGCACAGAGGGTCTATCTGTAGTTATCTGCTATACAAAGTCATTCTCTGATAAATAATAGAGCACAAAAGCAAAATATGTTTATTTTAGCATTGTTTGAAATTATGAAACAATATAATTACTTAAATAAAATATGATACATGCATATGATTAAATAATCTGTGAATCTTTCTGAATAGTCTCAAAAAACCTAATGTTGTGAGTGATGCATATAGTTAGCATTAATGTAAATTTAAAAACATTAATACTTGCACACTTTTTTCTTTAAAATAGTATTAAATTTGTTTGGAAAAATACAAACAAATTGATAATCATGGTTCTCTCTAGGTGTAAGTGCAGAGAATCAAGATAAAGTCTTGGAGGTCATGATGATTTCAAGTTTATCTTAAAGGTTTTGTTTTTTTTTAAGACAAAGTATTCATGTGTATTTATCAATAAAAAGAATAAAATAAAACTTCAATCAAATATTCTGGGAAGTTGAGGTGATTTAATTCTATGTTGGAGTATAGGTAATTATTATATTTCCTTTACCATTTTTCTGACTTTTATGGACTCACACCCCTATCTGTGTGTGTCTCTCTCTCAATCTGTTTCTCTCATATATGCAAAATAAAAGAGTAAAACAGGGAGATACTACAAGTGGGAGTAGGGGGTTGAGGAGGTTGGGAGAGGTTAAGAGAGGGATGGGGAGTTAGTGTTTAATGGGGATGGCATTTCAGTTTAGGAAGATAAAAATTTGGGGGGATGGATGATGGTAAAAGTTATACAACAATGTGAATGTACTTAGTGCCACTGAACTGCACAGTTAAATATGGTTAAAATAGTATGTTTTATATGACTTTTAGCACAATCAAAAAAAACATTTTAAAAAGAATAGTTTTTACATTTTATAATAGTTTTTTAAAAAAATCAGAAAAGATTTCATGACATGCAAAAATTACATGGAATTCAAACTTCAGTGTTCATGAAGTTTTATTGGCACACAGCCACACCATTTGTTTAAAACAAAGAAAGGAATTTTACATAGTGCAATATTGTAAATATCTGTTATCTCCAAATTCATATGTTGAAATGTTGATACCCATACCCCCATGGAATGATATTTGGAAATTGAGGTTTGAGAAGGTCATTAGGTCATGAGGGTGGAGCTCTCTTGAAGGGGATTAGTGCTGTTATACAAGTGGACAGAGAGCTGGCCAGCTCTCTTTCTGCCATGTGAGGGTGAAAGAGTCAGAAGACACTCCTCTGTAACCAAGAAGGAGCTATCCCCAAGAACCTGACCATGCTAGGACCCTGATTTTGGGCCACCATCCTCCAGAATCATGAGCAATAATAGATGGCTGTGGTTTAAGCCACTCAGTCTATGGTGATTTGTTAAAGCTCAAGCTCTGTACCTATGGGTATTTCTCTACACATGCTGCTGCTGCTAAGTCGCGTCTGTCGTGTCCGACTCTATGCAGCCCCATAGATGGCAGCCCACCAGGCTCCTCCATCCCTGGAGTTCTCTAGGCAAGAACACTGGAGTGGGTTGCCCTTTCCTTCTCCAATGCATGAAAGTGAAAAGTGAAAGTGAAGTCACTCCGTCATGTCTGGCTCTTAGCGACCCCATGGACTCCAGCCTATCAGGCTCCTCCATCCGTGGGATTTTCCAGGCAAGAGTACTGGCATGGGTCACCAGTGCCTTCTCTGTCTCTATACATAGGCAGATAAATAATCTAGGAGAGATTATTAGAGAGCATTAAAGAGCAAGAAAAATGCTAATTCAACTCCCATATCCCTAGATGGTGAAGGAAAATAAGCAGGGGCTACTTGTAACACACAGAGAGATCTATTGAGATCTATTTCATGGTTTGATATCTAACTTAAACAATTCTCTGGACAGTTCTGGTTAGGTGCATGCATGGCAGAGATAGAAGTAAAACACAGAAAGCTTCAGGATGTGTGGGTTTTATTTATAATGGCACGGACACTCTAGCAGGCACAAAGGAAATAAGATAGAAGAGTGGGGTATCAAGATATACATCCCAACAAAATGGGACATTCTGCAAGTGTCAAAATGCCCTGGAGGACCTGGTGTATGTGGAAGGAGTTAGAGTCACCCTAAAGAGCACGTGAGTCCAAAAGAACAAGACAAAGTGAGTATGGATGCAACTAGGCATTTTTCCTGCCAGAACCTTTTGGCAGGTAGAAAAGAAGAGCTGCTCTTGATGTCTAGAATGATGGGGTAGGGGAATGGACAGTGCATTTTATGAGTTGGGACAGAATGGACCTGAGGTACATACAAGAGTGGGAGTGTGTTTCAGTGTACTGCATATAAATAAATAAGTGGAACAATCTGTTGAGACTAAGTCTTCTTTCTGTGGGCCATCTGGTTCATATCAATTAGCACACACTTATTTTATTTGATCTTTAAATAGGCATTCCCTTAAAGAGCATCTAATGTAACATTCGTGTGAAATTGCTTCAGATATACATGAAATAGGTACTCTGTAGGAGTTCCTAAAGAGCAAAAATGGAGTAGCTCTTAGTTGCAAATAAAATACCAATCAGTGTTACATACTATATGTAGGTATATATACATATGGCTGGCCTGGTGGCTCAGACAGTAAAGAATCTGCTTGCAATACAAGAGACTGAGGTTTGATCCCTGGGTTGGGACGATCTCATGGAGAAGGAAATGTCTACCCACTCCAGCATACTTGCCTGGAGAATCCCATGGACAAGGAGCCTGGGGTTACAGTCCATGGGGTTGCAAAGAGTTGGACATGACTAAGCAAATAACATTTTTTTAACAAATATACGTATACAAATGTATACATATATTTGCATAAAGCTCTTCACACAAACACACACGTATACACATACATCCATATATATATATACATTCATATTTATAAGAGAGTCCCAGAAAAACATTGATTTCTGCTTTATTGACTATGCCACAGCCTTTGACTTTGTGGATCACAATAAACTGTGGACAATTCTGAAAGAGATGAGAATACCAGACCACCTGATCTGCCTCTTGAGAAACTTGTATGCAGGTCAGGAAGCAACAGTTAGAACTAGACATGGAAAAACAGACTGGTTCCAAATAGGAAAAGGGATACGTCAAGGCTGTATATTGTCACCCTGTTTATTTAACTTCTATGCAGAGTACATCATGAGAAATGCTGGACTGGAAGAAACACAAGCTGGAATCAAGATTTCTGGGAGAAATATCAATAACCTCAGATATGCAAATGACATCAGCCTTATGGCAGAAAGTGAAGAGGAACTCAAAAGCCTCTTGATGAAAGTGAAAGTGGAGAGTGAAAAAGTTGGCTTAAAGCTCAACATTCAGAAAACGAAGATCATGGCATCCGGTCCCATCACTTCATGGGAAATAGATGGGGAAACAGTGGAAACAGTGTCAGACTTTATTTTTCTGGGCTCCAAAATCACTGCAGATGGTGACTGCAGCCATGAAATTAAAAGACGCTTACTCCTTGGAAGGAAAGTTATGACCAACCTAGATAGCATATTCAAAAGTAGAGACATTACTTTGCCAACAAAGGTTCGTCTAGTCAAGGCTACGGTTTTCCCAGTGGTCATGTATGGATGTGAGAGTTGGACTGTGAAGAAGGCTGAGCGCCGAAGAATTGATGCTTTTGAACTGTGGTGTTGGAGAAGACTCTTGAGAGTCCCTTGGACTGCAAGGAGATCCAACCAGTCCATTCTGAAGGTGATCAGCCCTGGGATTTCTTTGGAAGGAATGATGCTAAAGCTGCAACTCCAGTACTTTGGCCACCTCATGTGAAGAGTTGACTCATTGGAAAAGATTCTGATGCTGGGAGGGATTGGGGGCAGGAGGAGAAGGGGAGGACAGAGGATGAGATGGCTGGATGGCATCACTGACTAGATGGACGTGAGTCTGAGTGAACTCCGGGAGTTGGTGATAGACAGGAAGGCCTGGCGTGCTGCGATTCATGGGGTCGCAAAGAGTCGGACATGACTGAGCGACTGATCTGATCTGATCTGATGTATGTATTTTTTAAAATCTAGTATCTTCTCAGCATTATACTTATGTTTTAAGTATTTAACAAGCTTTCTTCAATAAATGGATAAATACTGTGACTATAATATCAAACATATTACCTTGCTGCTACTGCTAAGTCACTTCAGTCGTGTCCGACTCTGTGCGACCCCAGAGATGGCAGCTCACCAGACTTCCCCGTCCCTGGGATTCTCCAGGCAAGAACACTGGAGTGGGTTGCCATTTCCTTCTCCAATGCATGAAAGTGAAAAGTGAAAGTGAAGTTGCTCAGTCGTTCCTGACTCTTAGCAACCCCATGGACTGCAGCCTACCAGGCTCCTCTGTCCATGGATTTTCCAGGCAAGAGTACTGGAGTGGGGTGCCATTGCCTTCTCCTTAAGGAGAGTTAAATATGATTTTATTACCTAAAGATTGGCCTCCCACATTTTTAATGTGAATTCTGAATGCAGTACATTACTATCTATATGGAACTGGTTAATTGGATATTTTGATTAATTGAGAATAACCATTGTTCAGCAGTTGGATTACAAATCTTCAAAGAAGGAGAATACAATAAAATATTTTACACAACAATACTATTGAACATAATTTAGTGTTCTCTCTTTGTTTCTGAAAGAATTTTGCAAAGATGTATTATTCCAGGATGATCATTATGAGCATTAATTATCTTTTATTAGTACCATACATGCATGAGTTATAAGGGATCATACAATGCATGAATCACTTCCATACATGCACAAGTTATTATGACCTTCATTTGTACAGCCTGTTTAATGTGCCTTGGAAATTCTTTTCATTATTCTTTTTTTTTTTTTAATTCTGAAACATTCTCATTTGTTTATTTTTCTTTTTATAGGATAAATGTAAAATATTACCCTTAACTATGTAGATTCTGAATTTTGGACATTCCATTGCCCACAGCCTAATTCCTAAATTATGGATCTCCAACTAAATAATCCAAGAACTCCTTAAAATATTCCAAGAACATTTTAATATACATTCATATTTCCTGCTATTGCTACTCTCTTTAAATTGTTTTATATTCAAAATTGAGCTCAATGATTATGGATGTCACTGCATATTATTAGCTAATAGAGAGTTTTGCACTAATGAAGAAATTTTGAAAGACTGAAACTTCATTAGAAGTAGTGTAGTGCTAGAAATAGTATAGTAGCAGAAATAGATAAAAGGAGATAATAATAACCATAATTTCTTGCACACTTACTCTGCACTGGGAATCCTGCTGAGACTTCTTATAATAATACATTATATCCTCACATTAATGTTACTATGTTCTTTTCATTGGGGAAACTGAGGCTCAGGATGTTAAAAAATCTGCCAACATTTACTCTGGTGAATGGGACGCTACCTCAGACTACCTGCTTCAAAGTCTTTTGTTGTAAAACACTGCAAAAAATAGAACTGTATGCTGTAGTTGGTAATTTTTAGGTTGTTTTTAATCCCTCTTTGAACATAGGGTAATTGAGAAGAAGATTCTTTAACAAGGTCTGCAGGGTTGTAAATGACAAACCCAAGGCTATAACCACACACTATTATTTCTTTTAGCCCAATCTTTCTACTCTCTCCTGCTCCCTCTGTGACTACATACTGGATAGGCTTCTGACATAGCATAGACTCTGCGATTATTTCTATAGGATGCATGTCCCATGTATATTTCTTGGGAAATTTCACATTTTTATTTGGACATTTAAGTTAATTCCTTGGAAATTTGAAAGCTTCTAAGATGCCAGTGGACTGATAGGAGACTCTAGTGATTTTTGAATGAAAGGGCTTTTGAGTATACAAAGGAATTAACCAGAGGCAGGCAGCTGTGCTTAGAAAGAGGCTTTATAATAGTCCAAGGCAGAATTTATTAGATATTCCTGCTAATGAGTTCCATGTTATATTTTCTCAGTGAGTGAAATATCATCTTCATAGCTGACAAGCCAGCAGATTCTGACTTAGATTTATGAAAAATGCTTAAAGTTTGTTAGTAAGCAGCAGAGATGCTGCTGCTCTTGTGTATCAAGTTCATGTCCTCAGGAGGTTTCTAAAAGCTTTATGGAAACTAGGTTGTGGTCCTGCAAGAGAAACAGCCAGAGCGTTTACTATTTTGAAATGCCATGTTCCTTTGGCTACATTTGCAACTCCTATAAACACTTAAAAGCACATCCCTTGAGAACATACAATAAACTCAGCTGAGACTTTCAAAAGCTAAAATCACTTGCCTCTTCATCTTGTTTACCATCTAACAAAATAGGTTTCCTGTTATGTGTCAGCCAAGGCATAGGGACAAGGTAATGCTAATTGACTAATAAAATCCCTATTTGATGAGGTAATTGACTGCATTCACACTGCTTTACAGAGCACTATGATTCCTGCTTGCCTCACTGTGAATCATATTAACTGAACTGCCATTGCCTCAGGCTACGAATTGGGATTTTTTTTTTTCTGAAAATTGTTTCAAGTTATAGGATTAAGATCAGATGGGAATTTTGGTTAAGAAACAAACACTAGCTAAAGTGTTTTACATCATCAGCTATGGAAATTTTGCTTTCCTGTTCATTATTTCCTCAGTCACTTTAACTAGGAAATAAAATTCAAATGGCACTTTAACTTTTAATGGCAATGTTTCTACACTTTACCATTCGTACTTTTTCTTTTAGTTAATGTCTAGCTTCAAAATTCTATGATCTGTAGTAAAATGACCTTTATTTGGCTGAAGTAATTTTTACTTATTTTTCTTTAAGACAAGTTATTTAATTTCAATGATTTTCTTCTGTATTTAAATGATATGCATTATGCATTCTGATTCGTATTATAGTGATTTCTGTACTTAACATGCTTATCTCTCTCATACTGTTGACTATCATTAAGGAGTGATTCCACCCTTAAAAGTTTTCTTCATCTTAAGCTAACAGAAGACCTTGAATATTTTTAAGTACCCAATAAGCACTTATGTATTTACAATTTTTTATTTACTATTCTACACTGAGAAGATTTAGAAAGACTTGTTTTGGGTATGATACATGTTCATTTCAGTTCAGTCACTAATTCGGGTCCAACTCTCTGCAACCTCATGGACTGCAGCACACCAGACTTCCCTGTTCATCACCAGCTCCCTGGGCTTGCTCAAATTCATGTCCAACAAGTCAGTGATGCCATCCAACTATCTCATCCTATGTCATCCCCTTCTCCTCCTGCCTTCTATCATTCCCAGAATCAGGGTCTTTTCCAATGAGTCACTCCTTTGCATCAGGTGACCAAAGTATTGGAGCTTCAGCTTCAGCATCAGTCCTTCCAATGAATATTCAGGGTTGATTTCCTTTAGGATTGACTGATTTGGTCTCCCTGCAGGCTAAAGGACTCTCAAGAGTCTTCTCCAACATCACAGTTCAAAAGCATCAGTTCATTGGTGCTAAGCTTTCTTCATGGTCCAACTCTCACACCCATACATGACTACTGGAAAAACCATAGCTTTGACTAGACGGACATTTGTTGGTAAAGTAGTGTCTCTGCTTTTTAATATGCTGTCTAGGTTGGTCATGAGAAGGCAATGGCAACCCACTCCAGTACTCTTGCCTGGAAAATCCCATGGATGGAGGAGCCTGGTAGGTTGCAGTCCATGGGGTCACTAAGAGTTGGACACGACTGAGTGACTTCACTTTCACTTTTCATTTTCATGCATTGGAGGAGGAAATGGCAACCCACTCCAGTGTTCTTGCCTGGAGATTCCCAGGGACGGCAGGTTTTGGTAGGCTGCCATCTATGGGGTTGCACAGAGTCGGACACAACTGAAGCGACTTAGCAGCAGCCGCAGGTTGGTCATAGCTTTTCTTCCAAGGAGCAAGCATCTTTTAATTTCATGGCTGCAGTGACCATCTGCAGTGATTTTGGAGCCCGAGAAAATAAAGTCTCTCCCTGTTTCCACTGTTTCCCCATCTATTTGCCATGAAATGATGGGACTGGATGCCATGATCTTAGTTTTTTGATATTGAATTTTAAGCCAGCTTTTTCACTTTCCTCTTTCATTTTCATCAAGAGGCTCTTTAGTTCCTCTTTGCTTTCTGCCATAAGTGTGGTGTTATCTGTATATCTGAGGTTGTTGGTATTTCTCCCAGCGATCTTGATTCCAGCTTGTGCTTCATCCTGCCCAGCATTTTGCCTGATGTATTCTGCATTTAAGTTAAATAACCCTTGTGACAATATACAGCCTTGACATACTCCTTTCCCAATTTGGAACCAGTCCATTGTTCCATGTCTAATTCTAACTGTTGCTTTTTAACCTACATATAGGTTTTTCAGAAGGCAGGTAATGTGGTCTGGTGTTCCCATCTCTTTAGAATTTTCCACAGTTTGTTGTGATCCACATAGTCAAAGGCTTTAGCAAGAAGGCAAAGACCTTTTTCTGGAATTCTTTTGCTTTTTCTATGATTCAACTGCTACTGCTAAGTCACTTCTGTTGTGTCCAACTCTGTGCAACCCCATAGACGGCAGCTCACCAGGCTCCCCCATCCCTGGGATTCTCCAGGCAAGAACACTGGAGTGGGTTGCCATTTCCTTCTCCAACGCATGAAAGTGAAAAGTGAAAGTGAAGTCGCTTAGTTGTGCCTGGCTCTTCGTGACCCCATGGACTGCAGCCTACCAGGCTCCTCCATCCATAGGATTTTCCAGGCCAGAGTACTGGAGTGGGGTGCCATTGCCTTCTCCAGATGTTGGCAATTTGATCTCTGGTTCCTCTGCCTTTTCTAAATTCAGCTTGAACATTTGGAATTTCTTGGTCCATATACTGTTGAAGCCTAGCTTGAAGAATTTTGAGCATTACTTTGCTAGTGTGTGAAATGAATGCGATTGTGCAGTAGTTTGAATATTCTTTGGCATTGCCTTTCTTTGGTATTGGGATGGAAACTGACCTTTTCCAGTCATGTAGCTACTGCTGAGTTTTCCAATTTTGCTGGTGTATTGAATGCAGCACTTTCACAGCATCATCTTTCAGGATTTGAAATAGCTCAACTAGAATTCTATCACCTCCACTAGCTTTGTTTGTTGTGATGCTTCTTAAGTCCCTACTTAACTTTGCACTCCAAGATGTCAGGCTCTAGGTGAGTGATCACACCATTATGGTTATCTAGGTCATGAAGATCTTTTTGTACAGTTTTTCTTTGCACTCTTGCCACCTCTTCTTAATATCTTCTGCTTGTTAAGTCCATACGGTTTCTCTCCTTCATTGTGCCCATCTTTGCATGAAATATACCCTTAGTGTCTCTAATTTTTTGGTAGAGATCTCTAGTCTTTCCCTTTCTATTATTTCCCTCTATTTCTTTACATTGATCACTGAGGAAAGCTTTCTTATCTCTCCTTGCTATTCTCTGGAATTCTTCATTTAGATAAATATCTTTCTTTTTCTCCCTTGCCTTTAGTTTCTCTTTTTTTCTCAGCTATCTGTAAGGCCTCCTCAGACAACCATTTTGCCTTTTTTGCATTTCTTTTTCTTGGGTATGGTCTTGATCACTGCCTCCTGTACAATGTCACAAACCTCCATCCATAGTTCTCAGGCACTCTGTCTATCAGATCTGATCCCTTGAGTCTATTTGTCACTTCCACTGTATAATCGTAAGGGATTTGAGTTAGTTTATACCTGAATGGTCTAATGATTTTCCCTACTTTCTTTAATTTGGGTCTGAATTTTGCAGTAAGGAGTTCATCATCTGAGCCACAGTCAGTTCCTGGTCTTATTTTTGCTGCAATGACTATAATCAACCTGATTTCGGTATTAACCATCTGGTGATGTTCATGTGTAAAGTTGTCTCTTGGGTTGTTGGAAGACGGTGTTTGCTATGACCAGTGCCTTCTCTAGGCAAAACTCTGTTAGTTTTTGCCCTGGTTCACTTTGTTCTCCAAGGCAAAACTTGCCTGCTACCCAGGTATCTCTTGAGGAGAAGGGCACGGTAACCTACTCCAGTACTCTTGCCTTGGAAATTCCATGGACAGAGGAGCCTGGGGCACTACAGTCCACGGGGTTGCAAAGAGTCGGACATGATTGAGCGACTAACACACACACACAGACACACAGAGGTATCCCTTGACTTCTGGTTTGAGAAATTTAAAAAATACTTATGGAAGTCAAAATGCATTTATTGTTTGAAGTACAGAAATTCCAACTAGAACTGAATTCATGAATTTTCTCATTGCTCTTACTGGGTAAGGACAAAATTTAATAATACGTTTATGTGTGTGTGTGTGTAGAGAAAATGCATGTGTGTATATCAAAATTAAAAATATCAAGTTTATGCATATTACACACACTAACATTATAATCACCTTTGAATATGACATCTCTATTACCCATTAATATCAATCACAAGAAAGTCTGTAAAGTATATCTACTCCATTGATGTAAAGAAAGAACTGAACACTAACCTCATAAAATATTAAGACTAGCTTCATACAAAAAAAAAAAAAGTAGAGGGGAGTTAGTGAATGCTAGATCATTGATATGTTGCATAAGCATATGAATTTAATTTTAAAATATAAGTGGCAAATTCTGCTTTTCTAAAGCAAGGTAGTAATATTCTAACAATAAATCCTTATTAAAGGTTATAAAAATCGTTTCAAACTATTTCTCATCTTAGGCTTGGTACTTTAAAATTTTATATCCAACTGTTTATTGAAACTGAAATTTTCCATTATATGGATGATGATAAATTGAGTGGTTTTTAGAGCAGCTTAATCTTTATACTGCATATGCAATCTTTATACTGCATATGTAATGGTAAATATTTTAATTTCATTATTTAATAAAGAGGAAACTGCATAACTGAAAAATGCTTGATGTTGAATAAAAACATTTCAGTTAAAATAAGTATTTGAAGACACGCCATCCAAGAATGACCCACTGTAGAGAAATAATGAGACGTAAAATTAACCACTAACCTAAAAGGAAAGGAGCCTGGCTGAACTTAGCATTCCTGTCAGTGCTAAGTGTGAAACGTAAAGGTCAGCTTCGGTTTGGTTGGCATTTAAGATGTGAGCAGTATGAAATGGCTAAAAAATAAGTTAAACATTTAACAATCTGAATTTTATATGTCAGAGAGTGGATTTTTTACTTAGTTCATTGGGCAACACAAAGCTCTAAAGATACCTGAGCAGAATGCCATGATCTCAGTTTTGTGTGTCGGGGGGTGGGGGTGGGTGAGTAATCTCTAACTTTTCCTTGTTCTAAATTCAAGTGAGGATTTGCTTTCTGGAATTGATTTTCCTGTCTTTTTTTTTTTTTTTTTTTTAATGGCTGTCCTGGTTCTTCTTTGCTGTGCCAGCTTTTCTCTAGTTGTGGCGAGCAGGAACTATTATGTAGTTACAGTGTGTGGGCCTCTCGTTGCAGAGCACAGGCTCTAGGGCATGCGGGCTTCAGTAGTTGCTGCACATGGGCTCAGTAGTTGAGGCTCCCAGGTTCTGGAGCATAGGTTTAATAGTTATGGCCCACAGGCTTAGCTGCTCTGCAGCATGTAGAATCCTCCCAGAACAGGGATTGAACCCATGTCTCCAGAACTGGCAGGCAGATTCTTTACCACGGAGCCACCCGTGAAACCGACTTTCACCTTTATTTTAAAGAAATTAACATCATGGCAAATAAGTAGAGAAGGTGATATTGGATTGCATCCTGATCAAAAAAAGAAAAAAAAAAAAAAAAAAGGGTGGGACAATGGGCAAATTTGAATAAAGTCACTAGATACTAATTCATCAATGTCAATTTCTTGATCTGGGTACCTAATGCATGTGTACTTAGTCACTTCAGTCGTGTCACACTCTCTGCCACCCCATGGACCATGGCCCGCTAGGCTCCTCTGTCCATGGGATTCTCCAGGTGAGAATACTGGAGTGGGCTGCCATTTCCTTCTCCAGTGATAAAGTATGAAGTGAGTGAAGTGAGTGAAGTGAGTGAAGTGAAGTCTTTCAGTCGTGTCTGACTCGTTGCAACCCCACGGACTGTAGCCTACCAGGCTCCTCCATTCATGGGATTCTCCAGACAAGAGTACTGGAGTGGGTTGTCATTTCTTTCTTCACTGGGTGCCTAGTACTACTGTGATTATGAAAGGAGTTCCTTGTTTAGGAACACACATTGAAGGGTTTAAGTGTAAAGGAACATCATTATATCTGCAACTTTCTTTTAAATGTTTCAGAAAAAAAGTGTCTTCTTAGCACACACAAAGTGGGAGAAAGAAAATAAAGCAACTGTGATGAAACACTAACCTTTGGGCACTTGGATGAATGGCGCACAGGAATTCTTTGTAATATTTGCACGTTTTTTGAAAGTTTGAAACAATGTCAAAAAAGTGTTTAAAAAAGAAAAGTAGTATGTCCACAGCATACAACAGGTTAAGAGACGGCTAGGCTGTGAACGTTTGCACACAGCATACTGACAATCTACTTTAGAGGAGTTTTGAAACTAGTTAGTAGAAACTACCAGAATTTAATGGGCTTTCCAAATGGCACTAGTGGTAAAGAATCTATCTGCCAATGTAGGAGAGGCAAGAGATGCGGGTTAGAGTAGGAAATGGCACCCTACTCCAGTATTTTGGCCTGGAACCTTCCAGGGGCAGAAGAGCCTGACAGGCTACATACCGTCCATAGAGCCACGAGTTGGTCACGACTGAGCATACACATCAGAATTTAAAACATAGACATTTTTCAACTCGGTAACTCCTCTTCTGATATCTACCTTGTGGAAATACATGCATATGTGAGCATAAACATTTAGTGCAATGCTATTTTGCATTAGAAGGGATAAACAGAACTTCCCTGATGGTCCAGTGGCTAAAAGTCTACATTCCCAAAGCAGGGGTCCCGGGTAAATGACTGATCCCTGGTTGGGGAACTAGATTCCAGTTGCTGCAACTAAAGATGCCGTGTGCCACTAAGATCTGGTGCAGTCAAATAAATATTTTTTTTGAAAAAGATAATGTTTTTTTTAAAAAGAAAGCAAAAACAGTAAAAATTTGTGTTTAAAAAGTAGCTCAATTCAGGTACATTCACACTAAAGAATAATAGGAGGCCAAATATAGATGTATGGACATCTGATATGGCCCCAAATAGAAATATCCCCAATAGGTGAAAAATAATAAACTGAAAAACTGTACATATGGTACAATTCCATTGATGTTAAATTGTCCTTTATATTTAAAAAGTAGATAGAGGTTGTAGATGCCTAGAGTAAGGTCTAGATACTCAAAAGACAGTGGTGACCTCTGGGAAGAGAGGAGAGTTTGTAGAAAGAAGGTGATAACACCAGCATTAAGTGCTTACTTTAAATACATCTGTTTTTCTAATGCAACAAGATATTTATGCATTACTTATGCAATTAAAAAATAAACATCACAAAGTAAATTCAATAACAGAGTTAAGAAGGAGGGAGCCTTCAGACTGCTGTAACAGTCTGATGAACATAAAAGGGAAACAAGTTGGGTGGTGTTTGCAGAAATGGAGACCAGGTGGTCGGCGTAAGAGAGAGAAGTTTAGGGCTTGGTACTTGACATCGGGTACCATGTGAGAAAGGAAGGTGGATGGACCTCAGAGGAGTGAAATAGTGAGTTGTTTTTTTTTTTTTTAATCAGAAACAGGAAATAAGAGAAGCCACTGATTTGTAAGGAGAAGATCATTTTTATTTTGGAAAGATCAAATTTGCAACACTGATATCCAGGTAAATACTGCAAGTTTCCTAGAAAGACATAATATTTAAAGTACACAGATCAGAACTACCCTGGGGTTAATTGGCTAAATTTTCAACATAACAATAGAAAGCAACTGTTAGTGGACACTGATTGTACTGCATTATGATCATTGTGTAATGTTCCATTTGTAGTTATATATACACACTTAATCCTGGGATAGCTATTTATATATATTTGGGTAGTAAAATGGATCTTAGGAGGCTGCAATATTATATTACAGAAAGAAATTCATTCACATTATTTTCAAGAAATAAATTCTCACAAAATGAGACTATTTTCCATTGGGTACATATCCCACTTAAAACTGTATAGAAATCAAACTCCCTAATATGAACGAAATTTGCAAGGATAAAGAAAAGAGACTATAAGGAAGTATAATTATTATTAATACAAATGTAAATGGTCTAAGTCTTTTTCAAGACACCTTTTTCCTATCACAGTACCATTACGATACTACTGCCCTGGGTCCTAGCAGGATGTTAAGTCTACCAATAGGGTGACTTGTGGCAATTTTAAAATGATTCAGATGGCTAAGCTTCTGCAACTAGAGGGTGCTGAAAGACCACAGAGGATTAGATACATCTCATTTTGTAAAGATTTAGTAATCAGTGACTCTTTTACAAATTAAAGTCTTCAATAAAATAGCCTTGAAATATAGGTTGCAGTTTGCATAAATTGTATGTAAACACACTTTATTATTGAATTAACCATCCAAGATCTCAGCTGCTACTAAATTCTCCACATAAATATATTTATTTGGCCTCATGTTTATGTTACGTGGATTACTGATAGTCCTAGTATCAGCTATGGAGAAATAAAAGGTACTTTGGCTCTGATATTACTAGGAAATTCAAGTCTTATAGACCAGAAAGTACTTATTTTCAAGTTAGAACAAGATCAAAGCAAGTAAATTTAAGTAGTCCAGACTTTCAGCAAGAAAGAAAATGCAACTAGAGGTGAGGCCTAATGAAGTAATCATTTACTTAATTGTTAAATGTTTTGTAACAAGTCAAACATTATTCAAATAAGAAAAAAGAAAATGAAAAAAATTAATTTTATTTTAAAATATGCTAGCATTTTAATAAAATTAAGAAGCTACAATCTTTTAATGATTTTAATTTAATGATTATGGATTTTTCTTCCTAACTCAAGTTACTTCTAGTAATAAGGTATTTTCTTCTTGGTTTCTTAAAAATGGTATGAAATCACAATATTCATTACTATATTCCAATTTAAAATATTTATGACTCTTTTTAAGGCACAATGATTCTGTATACTCTGTATCAACAAAATAAAATCCATGAAAATATATTTAGGTTTTAAAGTGGACTAAATAGAATTTCTTTTATCAGAAATATTTAATCAATATATCTACTTTCTTATCAGAAACCAGAATTCAGCACGAATGTAGGTAAATCTAGACTTCCCTTTATTCCAAAAATGCTTACTGGATTTTATTGTCTGGCATTGCCAACACGGGCACACTTTAAAATTAGCTGACTTTACAAATTAGGAATCTTTTTGAACTTTATTTCTCCACAGCCCCCACATAATTATAGCTGATATATTTCTACTTATAAAGTTATACCATATGTAATATAATTTTGCTTTATCTGTAATAATACCATCTAAAATTATACAAGAATAAGATGGCTTTCTTTGAAAGTTACAAGGAAGATTTGAAATGCTACATACATTGGAATGCTGATCTTAACAGGGTTCAGCGTGCATACCATTTTATTATCAGAATTATCAGAAGTGTTTGCAATTTACACTAACTGGAGAGAAATGTTTGGATTTTATTTTATGTAGTATGCTTATCCTTCGTTTATTCCTAAAGCAATTATGTTTGCTTTACCTAAGTACATCATGATTAGAGCACAGACGTAACACAATCATGCTGCCATTCCACATGAAGGTGCCATATTTGTGTTACAATCCCATGGCATCCAAAATGCAACATACTGCTATGAAAATGCAAAGATTGTTCACAGATTGGCATTTATGAATGAGGTTGGTCACAATGCAATGGGATTTTACTTCATATGAAAGGAAAGGGTTTATCATAAATATATAGACCAGTAGATAACATTGAAGAATAAGAAGCAGAAAGGAAACAAGGCTCTCGCGTAAAGGTCGATTCTCTTTGCTGCTGTCGGAATAACGGGTTTGGCAGGAGGTGGCTTCTTGTTGTTCTTGGCCTGAGACTTCCCAAGTCCGTTGTTGACCTCAATGGGTTTTCCATAGCAGTCATAATTGGACAATTCAAAATCTCTCGGTAAGCTTCCCACAATGCTGAAGTCGTTAGATCTCAGATCAGACTTGGACGTACAAACCTTTTTGCATCTAGTCTCCCCAACCTGAGAATAACAATTAAAGACAGAGGGTATTGAGAATTTTTCTACGTATAAAGAATCTGGCAAAACCAATACAATATTGTAAAGTTAAAAAATAAAATAAAATAATAAAAAAAGAAAAAAAAAGAAGTTAATATCCAACACATGTAACAGGTCATACAATTCAATATCAAAAAAATAAACAACCTGATTAAAGATCGGCCATAAGAACTAAAAAAAAAAATCGGTGGTTTATTCAGTTGGCTAGTGTCTCATTTAATCCACTAACAGAAATAATAGTCCACTGATTAAACCACATAATTACCTGAACATTTATGGTTCTAAAATGTTGCCTATCCATGTAACAAGGCTTAAGTCGTGGGCATAAACTTTCAGGAGGTTGTTTTATGTTAAGGGATCACGGTACCTATCATCATTTATCTTAGGTGCTCCCAGGCTTGTGAGATTTCTCAGCTGAAAGACTGATTAATAATAAAAATCCAGCATTGAACTATGACACATATCATATTAGTAGACTATACAGAATACAAACATCTTCTGGTGCTTCTAACCTTTGACTTTCCTAGGGATTCTACTTCCAAATTGAGTGGTTTTTAAATGACTGAAGCATGTATCTCTTCAGTGAGACAGACTGTATTTATAAACCACACTCACAAATATCTAAAAATGGTCACAATGATCATAAATCAAAGACTGATGAATGAAAGGCATTCATCACTTGTTGACTAAAGATAAAATAGCTAGAGAATCCAAAGAAATCGTGTATATTTCAACCAGATCATATCCTACAGAAAATATTCAGCTGATCATCTCTGAATTTCTAAATTTGACTTGATTTCCTATAATATATAAAATCATTATTTCACAATGAACTCTCTCTGGCCATCAGAAAAGTTCCTGGAAAAGACAGATGTATAGTGCTGACCAGCGATGTAAGGAGTGCCTCCACTGCTTAATCTTCCACTGTTCTTACTTCCAACCTTTGTGGTTTACCTTTGGAGTCTTCACTAAAATATTCACTGCTGCTGCTGCTGCTGTCACTTCAGTCGTGTCCGACTCTGTGCGACCCCAGAGACGGCAGCCCACCAGGCTGCCCCGTCCCTGGGATTCTCCAGGCAAGAACACTGGAGTGGGTTGCCATTTCCTTCTCCAATGCATGAAAGTGGAAAGTGAAAGTGAAGTCGCTCAGTCGTGTCCGACTCTTAGCGACCCCATGGACTGCAGCCCACCCGGCTCCTCCGTCTATGGGATTTTCCAGGCAAGAGTACTTGTTACCATAACTCTCAGTATACTAGAGTTACACTAGTTTTTGCCTTATTATTATAATACATTGAGTAATTTTTTGAATTCTATTTACTAGATTATGCCTGGGTAAAAATGATGCTCAATGTAAGACATAAAACAAATGATTCTCCAGCAGTCTTCCAGGTACCAGGACACTGTCCTTTATCTGAACAGACACCGAGGCATGTTTTCTGGGCAAAGTCAAGTGGCACTTTTTAGAGGTGGATAGCAAAGACAACCAACATACACTGAGTGAAAAAACAAGTGAAAATGTGTTTACACATCATCCTGGCTTGATGCATTTAAGTTATTTCTATATTTTCAATCTTGAACAAGCACTAGTAATGCTTTTTGAAGCTGGTTTACAAATGTTGGCTTTACCATTATATCATTATACTACATAGATATTTTTACACTCCTGTCGGATAAGAACTTTTGAAAAAGAAGTTTAGGTAAACAAATAGTTTAGGTAATATAATAGTACAAAAGCATTCAAGAAGTAGACTTCCCTGGTGGTCCAGTGGTTATGAATCTTCCAATGCAGGGAACATGGGTTCGACTGCTGGTTGGGGAGCTAAGATCTCACATACTGCACAGAACTAAGCCTGTACATCCACAACTACAGAGCACACGAGACTCAACTAGAGAAGCCCGCGTACCACAGCAGAAGATGCCACGTGTCTCAACTAAGACCCAGTGCAACCAAATAAACAAATAATAAACAGAGAGCATACAAGAAACTGTTAATAAGTAGGAATGGGATTGAGGCTCTGGAAGTTCATCCTTCTTGAACGTCTTATATGTTTAAAAAAATGGAAATCATCAATATATTAAAATATTTAGAAAATGTCTGTTTATCTCCATCCTGGTTTGACTGGACTTTGAGCTAAAGGAAGCAAACCTGAGAAAAGGGGATTCCTGATCCCCATTTTTTTAATGTGTATTTCCAGTCACCCCAGTGTGAGAGCCCAGTGGGGCTTAAAGCGGAATTATGTCTTGATGGAGTCACCACTGATCCAGAGTCTGATCCAAATCAATTTTACACAGCATCTAGGAAAATGTCTGGAGAAAATAAGGACTCATCAATATAATGAAACAGAACAAAGCTAGCAACTAGAATCGAAGTAATTTAAATGCAACTTTGGGGAATCATTCATATATATGCATGAATACATATATTTAAAATTTACTTCCATGTGTTCTATTTAAATTCCCCAATTTGAAATCTTAAAAGGTCTCTTTCAGCAAGCAGCCCATCATCATCACACACACACCACACACACGTTTCCACTCACACACCTTCCCAGTAAGTGTCACAAACAGAAGACACAACTTGAAGCTCCAGTTTTTCAGTGTTGTTTGAAGGATGTGTAAGCGAACTGTATAAAGACTGAATCACAACCTGCACTGGAACAGAAATGGGAAGAGCCTCTACGTAACAAACCTTTGCATTATTCTCACTCTCAGAGCAGCCTGCTGTGGGTACTTAAGACTCTTCCTCCCTTCAGAGTCCTCCACTCCAAAAGCACTAATCATGCTTTGGAATCCACATATCAAAGCAAAGGAGGACTTAAGCTTCTGACAGTAACTCAGGAAGCATGATTCTTATCAGTTTCTTTTTTTTACTTTTTCACAAAGAAGGCTGTACATATTTACTACAGAAATGCATTTACTCTGAATAATTCATGACATCACGAATGGTTTCATTACCTGTAAGTAACCAGACAAGTAGCCAAATTTATATGATACTATAATCTAAGTAATACATTTAAACACCTCAAAGTTTCTAGTTTTTTAACATAAATTTATTCTTATTAATAGATTCTGCCAGCAATGTTAGTCATTATAAAATTGTATTAATATCTATACAGTTTATTAAAAATGTAGACAATGCATGTTATATTTATTCTGAAAGATTGTTTAAATATAGTAAATACCTAAAAGAAGAATAACTTCAATGTTAAAGTGATAACATGAAAACCACCCCCAAAAGCTTCAGTTTGGTTATACTAAATGTTTAATCATTTAATTTATTAAACCCTCTTCTATAACTGTATTTGCAGATTTTGATATTTGAAATGAGGGGTGTGAGTATGTGTGTGTGTGTTGGTGGAGAGAACATCTACAATGGAAGTAATTTTCAATGATGTGACAGAATTGAATAAGGGATAAAATTAGGTTCACTACCACTCATAATTCTTTACCTAGTTAACTGGTCTCATCAAACACTTTATACAAACAAAACTTTCTTCAGTTATCACTCTGTACGTCAATATCAAATCAAATCTTTACACGAGTACAAAGATAAAATAAATACTATTTTGTACTTTTCAGGATGGGGAACACATGTATACCCTTGGCAGATTCATTTTGATATTTGGCAAAACTAATACAATTATGTAAAGTTTAAAAATAAAATAAAATTAAGATCAAAAAAATACTATTTAATAAATACAAATAAATATTATTTAGTAAATACTATTTAATAAATATTTACAAAATAAATACTATTTTAAGCATCATAATATTATATGCATAGGGACTAAATGAACTACTTAAAGTAAGACAGTAACCCTACTTAACACATTCTTAAAGGTGATCTTGGTACTATGATTCTCTAATTTATAATTCCCCCATTGCTCCTCTTAGGAACATGTGACTCATTTACTTTCATCCTATAAACTTGTCATTTCTGAAAATTACTGGTAGCAAAAATCAGGTATTAATGCTACAATAATGAGACTGTCGAGGATGAAAAATGATGCACATAAGAACTTCCAAAGGCTTCCAACTGTAGCCTCTAAGATTGTCTTCGTGGTCCTTCCCAGCTTCAATCTTCACACATGCAAAAGCGAATCACAGTAAACAATGTTGTTTTTTTTTTTTAATTTTAGGGAGACGTTGGCTGGAACAAAAAATAAATTCTTTTTCTCTTTTTATCAATGACAATATTTCTTGGCCAGAAGACTTAGGTGTGATTTCATGGTGATAAAGGTATCCTCTACAGATGATAAAGATGCTCAGAAGGGAATAATTCCTATATATTTTACTGTATTTAAATCAATTCTTATTGTAAAATATATATAATTTTCATTAAGAAATAGAAATCATATTCATGCTACATGAAATGCAGCTCTGACTCATCTGGTGGATACTAGTACCGGTTTAGTCACTAAGTCATGTCTGACTCTTGCGAACCCATGGACTGTAGCCTGCCAAGCTCCTCTGTCCATGGGATTCTCCAGGCGAGAATACTGGAGTGGGTTGCCATTTCCTTCTCCAGAGGATCTTCCCGACCCAGCAATCAAACCTCAGTTTCCATGCATTGCCGGTAGATTCTTTACTGACTGACCCATGAAG
This sequence comes from Bos grunniens, assembly GCF_055505025.1. NCBI lineage: Eukaryota > Metazoa > Chordata > Mammalia > Artiodactyla > Bovidae > Bos > Bos grunniens. The sequence continues at coordinate 42,366,649 of NC_141181.1, forward strand.
GAAGACTATGAAGGATACTAGGGGTTGGAAATAGGTTCATGTGAACAGCAATAGGTCCTCAACTGTTTTGATTGAATAAAAGTAGAAATACATGAATGAAACAAATCAATAAACAAAATATTAGGATTTGTGGAGGAAGTACCAGATTTGGGGAAGGGAGAAACCCAAACAACTATATATGCCTGATGGCAAGTGATTTTAAAAATCAGTATCAAAATACTTCTACAATTCAAATTTCACTGTGTTTTCATTAATCACCATTGTTATTCTGTCTGAAAATAAGTGATACATTCCCTGATTGACGTTATTGAGCAAAAATTTGTATTTTGAAAAGCGAAATATACTAGAACAAAGTATTCTGAAACTAAAGTCATAATTATATTTTACATCAGCAAATTCAATAAATTAAAAGGGCAATGGTTTTGAAATTTCCTTTTTCATATTTTCTTTCATGTGTCAATGTATAACAGTCTTCTGAATTTGTCAGTCTTACACATTTGCTGTAAGTTGGATGTGCCTATTAAAGTTGAGTTATTTTTGGACTCATTTTCATTTTGAAGCTTGTCTCAGGATACAAATTGCACACAGGTTCCTGTGCATCTTGGAAATTTCATTTTGTAAGAAATAAGAGTACTTAAATTGATTTCTGGAGATGAAAAGTGAAAGTCACTCAGTCGTGTCTGACTCTTTGCAACGTCCAGGCCAGAATACTGGAGTGGGTAGCCTTTTCTTTCTCCAGGAGATCTTCTCAACCCAGGGATCAAACCCAGGGATCTCTCGCATTGCAGGTGAACTCTTTACCAGCTGAGTCATCAAGAAAGCCCAAGAATACTGGAGCGGGTAGCCTATCCCTTCTCCAGCAGATCTTCCTGACTGGGGTCAAACTGGGGTCTCCTGCACAGCATGTGGATTCTTTACCAGCTGAGCTACCAGAAAAATCCTGGAGATGAAAACCTCTGGTCAACTTTTCAACTCTAAAGCATTATTCTATGACTTTAGTATCAAAATGTTCTAGTAGTTTCAGAATCCAGGCATGTATGCTATTACTAGTTGCTAAAAACATAGAGAATAAAAAGATAAGAGTTTTCAAATATGTTGATTTATTTAAATGCGTGTTTATTTAAATTATTTAAATATGTTGTTTTATTCATTGGGTAGTTATTTTAAAGCTTGAAAGCCAAATTTAGGATAATTCAGTCTAATATCCTGGATCCTACTTATCTTTTATATCTATGTTCACAGATCATGCTGGCATGTTCTCTATTACTCTGAAAATCTGAGTGTAAAGAATCTGTTTCCACCAAGACACTGGTTCATGGAATTAAGACCTAAGATTCTGCTGGCATGTCAGTAAACAAAGAATATTGCAGTCATGAACCAATCGCATAACAGCCACCACCCTCCTCTCCAGTGAGCCCTGAGGGAACCCAGGACGGAAACAGGATGCCCCTCATTTGGCAGTCAGTCCTGAAGCTGCCCCCAATGTTGCATCTGAAGGAGACTCAGGATGAGAAAACACAGGGTCCTGGCCCAGACAGCCAAGGTGCACATCAGAGAAATGACTTCACTAAGCACAGACTCTCGCATCTTCCCTTACAGAGAAAAGAGCTAAATTCATTAACTTGAGAAGTCTGGTTTTCAATCTGTTAAAAGAGTAACAATAACCTTTTGTTCCAACTACCTAGTCTTTGTTGTAAAGACTCTTGTGCAACCTGGCTCCCCTCTTCCTCTTTGGAGCAGTTCTCTCAGCGTTCTCTGAGATGAAGTCTCCCAGGCCATCAGCCAACCATATGTTGCCCACAAGAAACTCACTTCACATAGAATGATATAGACATGATGCATGGAAAAGGATGGAAAGAGATATGTTAAAGACACGATTTCATTAAGGCTATGATAACTCCACATTAATGGATATTTTATACTTATTCTTCATGAAGAGGAATAGGGTATAAAGAGCTCTAGGGCCTGAGGAACCTCCCTACAAGGTAGCAATGAAGAATTTGCAAGCAGACTTGACTGAAGGCTTAGAAAATGAGTTGATGACTTAACAGAAAAACAAACAAAAAAGAGCTTCAGGCAGAACCACCTTAGAATAGTTTAGTGGCCTCTGTATCTAAAAGTGTGTTAACACTCTAGGGTTCAGTGGTGGTGGTGGTGGTGAGCAAATGGACATGGTCTGGGGTCAGGGTAGGCAGGAGGGCAAGGTTTCCCAGAGGCAGAATGGTCTGGACCTGTTAGTCTCTTGCAGAACTTCCCATGCTAAGTTCCATGGAACTGGTCCCCTAGATAAGGGTCTTCTCAACTTGAGGATATCAAGTAGGCATAATGGGATAAGTGGACAGGTGTCCTTAACCCATGACATTGCCTGTGGCTAAAGGACTTATCATTACCTGAATCTGGAGGCACTGTTCACTATTCTTAGCCCGATCACCAAGCAACAAGGCAAGGTTATGGTTTTCCAGTTCTTCTCCAGCTACTCACCCTGCACTGGACATATACCAAACCATGGGCATAGTTTCCCTTTGGGCCAGGCACCCAATAAAGAAGTAGCCTGCCTGACATGTGCTTTGTGAAGCACATTGATGCGAAGCAACTTGATGCGAAAGAGGTGGGAGATTGAATCAAGAACATGGGCTCCCTATGTCCCCTGGCCATTCGTGAAGGATTGCCACATGAGAAACAGTAGGAAGGTCTGGAGTTTGGGCAAGACCTCCACATTTGATAGTGAACATCATACTGAAGGAATTTAAGCATCCTTGAATTCCACGGAAGTCATCTAGCAATTTGATGGTTGATTTGCTAAGTGTTCTATTCTTTTCCAAAAAGTAGATTGAGCTTAATTCTTTCTCATCTGTGAGCAAGAAATGAGTGTGAATCAATTCTACCAAACCTTTACACCCACAGAACGCATTTCACTGGCCGACGTCAGACGTCATCCTTACCTGCAAGGTGCTGATGTGAACAGGTGTGCTTGCGCCATTCACAGTGTTCTTTTTAGCCACGTTTCCCCCCTTCCCAACTGCTTGCTCAGCCTTGGCAATTCTGGCTTTTTCTGCTTCAACTCGCTTGGGGTTATTGAGCATCACCTGGACGACTGCGTACTCCACCAGGGACGCAAAGCCAAAGAGGAGACATGCGATGAGCCACACGTCCAGCGCCTTCACATAAGACACCTTGGGAAGTTCTGCAGCCAGGGTTGTACACTCAGAGGCCAAACTCAGTACCGAGAAGATTCCTGCAGGACAGAGACCAGAATTCAAGATGCTTCTTGTTGCTGCTGCTGCTGCTAAGTCGCTTCAGTTGTGTCTGACTCTCTGCGACCCCATAGATGGCAGCCCACCAGGCACCTCTGTCCCTGGGATTCGCCAGGCAAGAATACTGGAGTGGGTTGCCATTTCCTTCTCCAATGCATGCATGTATGCTAAGTCACTTCAGTTGTGTCTGACTCTGTGCGACTCCACGGACAGCAGCCCATCAGGCTCTTCTGTCCACAGGATTCTCCAGGCGAAAATACTGGAGTGGGTTGCCATTTCCTTCTAGGGCTGGAGTAAGATGCTTCTTACTCCCATGAAATGTTCTACAATCACTGTTCTTTGATGAAATCTGTCTCCAGTAACTGGAGAAGGAAATGGCAACCCACTCTGGTATTCTTGCCTGGGAAATCCCATGGACGGAGAAGCCTGGTGGGCTACAATCCATTCAAGTCACAAGAGTCAGACACGACTTAGAGACTAAACCACCACCACCTCTCTAGTAACCCATTATCACTCAAGTTCCTTTAAAGCATAAAGAGTAGAAGAAATACTATGTATATAATTTTTATGAAGGAATTATTTAATGTGCGTGAGGATGCATGTAAACACCTAACATTTTTTAAAAATAAATATAAATGTAAACCACGGTATAAAAACCACCATTTGGATCTTATCTAAATATTAAAGATATCTAAAACTATTCCATAGTATCTCTAAGGAAGCCACAGAGCTCTCTGATTAGAGAAGTTATTTCACTTCTTAGCTTTACTCTAAACATTTATAGAGCTGAGTTTTGCTCCCTGAACTACTAAGTCAGAAAAAGAATAGAACATATAAAGCAATTTTCTGATAAGGTTCAAAATTTTTAAAAATCTAATAGAAAAGACAAAGCAAAGAACATCCTGGATTATTTCAGGGAAAATAAATGATTCTAGTTTTTTAAGGAAAGAATGAAATCTTGTTATATGTTTTATTAACCTTTATGGGATGCTAACTAGTTGTGTATCAATTTAAGTCAAATATGTGTAAAATTCCAAAGGAGAATAGCAATAATTCATCTCCCTCCTTCTCTCCCCTCCTGCCACACTCCTAAACTTTCCCTGGGTCTTCCTTCCTCAGTATTTTCAGAAGAGGGGCTGGGAAGCCTGACTTGTTGGGACCATCACCACCACATACTGGGCTGGAGCCTCAGGTGAGGTCAAGGAAGCCTCACTCTAAGTCAAGCAGGAGCAGGTTTGCCCCGGCTCTTGAGAGTGAATTTCAATTATGGGGCTATGTGCACCTTTTTCTTCCTAGATGTGACCACTTCTGAGAGCTAGTGAATATATTACCCTAATGATGAAAGATGTACTTGGCTGTCTTTGCTCTTGCACTGGGAATACAGTAAGTACTATACTAGTATCAATAATCAGCTAAAACATTGAAAAATATATATTCCATCAGTTTCATCATTTCAGAGGCTTCTGAAAGGTGTAGAGATTTTTTATTTTTGTTTGTAAATACTGAAGAGCTAAGAGACTCTCCCAGAAAGAGATACTTTTTGTAAAATATAACTTCTGCAGATAGAAATAATATTAAGTATATATATATGTGTATGTATATATATATATACTTGTATATAACAATATTTGGAGAAGGCAATGGCACCCCACTCCAGTACTCTTGCCTGGAAACTCCCATGGATGGAGGAGCCTGGTGGGCTGCAGTCCATGGGGTCTGGAAAGTCAGACACGACTGAGCAACTTCTCTTTCACTTTATACTTTCATGCATTGGAGAAGGAAATGGCAACCCACTCCAGTGTTCTTGCCTGGAGAATCCCAGGGACAGGGGAGCCTGGTGGCTGCTGTCTGTGGGGTCACCCGCACAGAGTTGGACACGACTGAAGAGACTTAGCAGCAACAGCAGCATACAACAATATTACATATATACATGTATATAATAATATTACATATATATTTAGGCTTGCTAAACATCTCATTTACTATTATAGTAACTATCCTTCATCCTGATGAAAACTAATTATGTAATAGCATTATATTTTAAAAGTTAACATAGGTTTTAATGTTTTCTAACCTGGAAGTGAAAAGTAGCATAAAAACCCAAGATCTTCTCAATCACTGCCATAACCTCAGTTAATTATAGTTATGGGCACTCAATTGGTAAGTCATTTTTCCAAAACATTTTTTCTTAATTTTTAATCAAATGTTATGTCAACCTAAGCAAAAAGGGGCCTTGAGATAGACTATACTGACCGTTCTCTGTTTTCATGGCATTCCATTCTCATCAATAACAGAATGTATCACATTGTAGCAAATTTAGTAGCATACCTGAGCCTTTGTCTTGACATGTTAGCAACCTTATGAACGAAATGGACAATAGTGCCAGATTATAGAAGGTCTTAAAAGTCCTAAGGTGAACCTCTAATTGTATTTGGTAGAGAAATGATATTATCAAAAGAATGTTTCAGTAATGTCCCTCCAGTAGGGATATACAAATAGACTAAGAAAGAGAAAATAGGATATTCAGAAACAAAGAATAACAAAATGAATGATAGGATTGATGTAGAAAGAGGGATTCTGGAGGAGCACTTTTTAAAACTTGGTTACCGATTAAGAAAGAAGGTAGACTGAAACAAACTTCTGGACAGAACGACTGGGGAAACATGAAATACATAATAGGAATAGGAGGCTATAGAAAAGATGTGACTTTGAAAGGAAAATACCTAGTTAGGTCAAATCAGGGTCTAGAAACAAAAACTGGGAACTTGTTAAAGGACAAACTGGTCAGTCAGTATCATTTAGGGGCGTCATGGTGAAAAGGGGAGGGACTCTGAGGCAGGGATGCTCAGGCGTCAGAAAAGGGGGATCAAAGAAGCAGAGAGGAATTAGGAGGGATAGGATATTAATGGACATTTGGGAGGTATTTAAAGTCCCAGGTGTTAAGTTAATAAAACCCATAATGGCCAATTCCACTAAGATTTGTATCGTTTTGAAGAAGCAGGAATGGAAATGGAGATGAACTGAGGGACATGACTGTGAACCTTGTCTACAGGAAACCATTAAAATAGGAAACGTCCATATGCTCTTTCATCCTAAGATAAGAAATTTGAGAAAATAATATTTCTCTAGACAATTCAGTATTTTCTTAAGACAGCTGTCAGATGGGATTACTTCATTTCTAACTAACCCATAGTGAAATTTTGCCTGAATTTTACTATATTATGAACCAATAAAAAGAAATGTGAAGCCCATCATTCATACAAATGTGGATTTTTATAATTTCAATATTGTATTCTTAATAAAATATCCTTATTTAATGGAGCACCTCTCTAATAAATGTCAGGACTTCTTGGTTTAATATTTCTAAAAACGTTTAAAATATATAGTCCTTATTTGTCATTTGTTAATTTTCTCTCCCTAGTGCAAAAACAAATCAAGTCTAGATTTCAAATCAGGGAATATGCCATAAAATTTTTATCAATTCTGATAAATAGATGTGGAGGTCTACATATATTAAATGTTATGGCTGACAAATAATATAAATTAAAGCAATAATAAATTACATAAAGAACTGACCTGGACAAAAACATTTATAAAGAATTCAGAGGGAAGAGAAAGTTGTTTAGCTCATCAGTATAAAGAAAATACTTTATAGTGATAAAATCCTTACAGGACCACTATGTATAGTGAACTCTGATTGACTGTGGGATGTCCAGAGAGTTTTCATTTAGCCAATCTCAGAGGAAGCATCTGTAGAATGATTCTTAAATAGCACATATGCTAGGAACTTCCCTGGTGGCTCAGACGATAAAGCGTCTGCCTGCAATGCAGGGGACTTGGGTTCAATCCCTGGGTCAGGAAGATCCCCTGGAGAAGGAAATGGCAACCCACTCCAGTACTCTTGCCTGGAAAATCCCACAGATGGAGAAGCCTGGTAGGCTACAGATGGAGGAGTCTGGTAGGCTACTGTCCATGGGGTCGCAAAGAGTCAGACACGACTGACCGACTTGACTTCACTTCACTTCACTTCATGCTAGGAATGCACTGAATTAAAGAGGAATACCTGTGGTGGATTCATGTTGATGTATGGCAAAACCAATACATTATTGTAAAGTAATTAACCTCCAATTAAAATAAATAAATTTATATTAAAAAAAAAACCAAAAAGCAAAAAAAAAATGAAGAGGAATACCAAAGCTAGAAGACTAAAAAAGGAAAAGAAGAAAAAAAGGGAAAAAAAGTGTGAAGAATGGAAAGGAAAAGAAAGGGGGTTCTATTCACAACAAACAGAACCAACAGAGTGAGTTTGGAGAAACTGTGCGTAGCAGCTACTATCTAAACCTAAAATCTTTTTTATCCCACACTGAGATGAATTACAGTACTCTCTAAATTCCTATATATGTAGTTGTTATTAATAACATGAAAATTCATTTAGAAATACTGCAAAATTATTATATCAGCATGTTATCATTTCACATCATTCTAACCAAAGGACAATTAAAAGCAAAACTACAGTTGCTACCATGTGCAAATCCAAAAATAGTTTTGAAATTTTTGAAGGAGATTCTTACAATCAAAAAGATCTTGAATCATGCTCCAGATGATAATAAAGGCTATAAGAAAAAAGAAAGGTACTATAAGAAGAAAGAAAGAAAGAAAGACAGGTGGCCTGCTGCTGCTGCTGCTAAGTCGCTTCAGTCGTGTCCGACTCTGTGCGACCCCACAGACGGCCGCCAACCAGGCTCACCCATCCCTGGGATTCTCCAGGCAAGAACACTGGAGTGGGTTGCCACTTCCTTCTCCAATACGTGGCCTACTAGAGATCTGAATTGTGACCTGAGTTACTCATCTTTTTACATTTATGATTGAAAATTATTTGTTTTAAAAAATCCTTTTTTAGCAGCAACAAAAGCATTTTATGTATCAGGAAAAAAAAATGTTACAGCTTACTTAGAGTAAGAAGTAGAAGACATTCCTGCCACAATCACTTTTATAGTTAAAGAAATAGCTGAAGACAAAGCCTACCTAAAATGCACAGAGGAAGCTCTGATTTTTGTTAACAGTGAAGAATGTAAATCAAAAAAAGACAGGAAGAAAAATAAAACTAGAATACAAACCAATCCTTTTTTTAAAAAAGCAAAATGAATCTAGGGTAAATGATACATGTTTTTCTCCTAAATTTTTAAAAAATAATATGAGCCATCCTAGGAAAAGATTGGAAAATTGATTTTGTAATCTTTTGAAACAATGTAGGGAAAAAAGAGAGAAAGGAAATATACACTGGGTCAAAATAGCCATATTGACAGAATATCCTGAAATTTAATTTAAGTCAGTAACATGATTTCATTTTTCTTTTTGGGTAAAATTAGAAATATGTGTGAGTCTAATATCAGAGCTTCAAAATACCTGAAGCATAATTCCATAATTAGAGTTGGAGATTTTAACCATACCCTCATCAATAACTATGACTTAGACAAAAGACAGGAAAGATTTTAAAAGTACTATCAACTGACTTGGCTCCATTCATACTTATGAATACTACACCAACAATGACAAAGATGCGCTGCAAGTGTACATGGGATGATGCCAGGAAACATATGCTGGGCTGGGCCATTAAAAAAGGCTCAATAACATAGAAGTATTGAAATCATAAACTTTGTTCCCTGATAAGATTAAAAACAAATCGTATTCAAGTACTTATGGAAATCCTAAATATTTGGAAACCAAACTACACACATCTAAAAAATCCATGGGCTCAATAAGAAATCATAATGTAAATAAGAAGAAAAATGTTAATGAAACAAGGTAAAAATATATCAACATTTGTGCACTTCAGCTAAAGGAGGCCTTACAAGGAACTTTGTAACTTTAAGGGCTCAAATTAAAAAAGAAGAAAGACCTAAAATGAACGGAGTTTCTACTTCAAGCATCAAGAAAAAGATAAAATAAAATCTATTAGAATCTAAACAAGAGTAGGTATATGTTTCCGTATGGCTGATTCACTTTGCTGTACAGCAGACTCTAACACAACATTATGAATCAACTATGTTCCAATAAAAATTATTACTCCTAACAAATTAATTTAAAAAATAAAAAAATTAAAAATCTAAACTAAGTGAAAAGAAAGAATAAAGAGCTAAAATCAATGAAAAAGAAAAGTAAATAGAAAAAATGAATGAAATCAAAGCTTATGTTTTGAAAATACCAAGAAAATGGATAAGCCTTTAGCTAGAGCAGTAAAAAAAAAAAAAAAAATTGACCAGTTAACAGTATCAGGAATATATAGGATTGAACACATTGCTACAGCTAGACATTAAAAGGAAAATCAATATTATGAACATGTTTGTACCAATAATTTTTCCAATTCATCTATCATCTAGAAATCAATTGGTAAAATTCACCAAATAAAGGGAAACAACATAAACATTTAAACATACACAGAGAAAGCATCTGGCAAAATTCAACAGTCATGATAAGCTCAGTTCAGTTCAGTCACTCAGTCGTGTCTGACTCTTTGCAAGTTGGAATAGAGAGCTGGTATTATAAGCAACAGTGAATGCTTCAACTATTGCTACCCAGGGTTAGGAATAAACATCTCTCACAATTCTATTCAACATTGTACTAGAGGCACCACAAGAAGACACAAAAATTAAGTGTTTGGGGAGTATGTGACAGAGGAGTATATAAAACAAACAAAACAGTATATTACATTGATAAAGCCTTACAAATAGCTGTGAAAAGAAGAGAAGTGAAAAGCAAAGGAGAAAAGGAAAGATATAAGCATCTGAATGCAGAGTTCCAAAGAATAGCAAGGGGAGATAAGAAAGCCTTCCTCAGCGATCAGTGCAAAGAAATAGAGGAAAACAACAGAATGGGAAAGACTAGAGATCTCTTCAAGAAAATTAGAGATACCAAGGGAACATTTCATGCAAAGATGGGCTCGATAAAGGACAGAAATGGTATGGACCTAACAGAAGCAGAAGATATTAAGAAGAGGTGGCAAGAATACACAGAAGAACTGTACAAAAAAGATCTTCATGACCCAGATAATCACGATGGTGTTATCACTAAGCTAAAGCCAGACATCCTGGAATGTGAAGTCAAGTGGGCCTTAGAAAGCATCACTACGAACAAAGCTAGTGGAGGTGATGGATTCCAGTTGAGCTTTCTCAAATCCTGAAAGATGATGCTGTGAAAGTGCTGCACTCAATATGCCAGAAAATTTGGAAAACTCAGCAGTGGCCACAGGACTGGAAAAGGTCAGTTTTCATTCTAATCTCAAAGAAAGGCAATGCCAAAAAATGCTCAAACTACTGCACAACTGCATTTATGTCACACGCTAATAAAGTAATGCTCAAAATTCTCCAAGCCAGGCTTCAGCAATACAGGTACCGTGAACTTCCAGATGTTCAAGCTGGTTTTAGAAAAGGCAGAGGAACCAGAGATCAAGTTGCCAACATCCGCTGGATCATCAAAAAAGCAAGAGAGTTCCAGAAACACATCTATTTCTGCTTTATTGACTATGCCAAAGCCTTTGACCGTGTGGATCACAATAAACTGTGTAAAATTCTGAAAGAGATGGGAATACCAAACCACCTGACCTGCCTCTTGAGAAACCTATATGCAGGTCAGGAAGCAACAGTTAGAACTGGACATGGAACAACAGACTGGTTCCAAACAGGAAAAGGAGTACGTCAAGGCTGTATATTGTCACCCTGCTTATTTAACTTCTATGCAGCGTACATCATGAGAAACGCTGGGCTGGAAGAAGCACAAGCTAGAATCAAGATTTCTGGGAGAAATATCAATAACCTCAGATATGCAGATGACACCACCCTTATGGCAGAAAGTGAAGAGGAACTCTTGATGAAAGTGAAAGAGGAGAGTGAAAAAGTTGGCTTAAAGCTCAACATTCAGAAAACGAAGATCATGACATCTGGTCCCATCACTTCATGGCAAAAAAAAAAAAAGATAGGGAAACAGTGGAAACAGTGTCAGACTTTATTTTTGGGGGCTCCAAAATCACTGCAGATGGTGACTGCAGCCATGAAATTAAAAGACCCTACTCCCTGGAAGGAAAGTTATGACCAACCTAGATAGCATATTCAAAAGCAGAGATATTACTTTGCCAACAAAGGTCCATCTAGTTAAGGCTATGGTTTTTCCAGTGGTCATGATGGATGTGAGAGTTGGACTGTGAAGAAGGCTGAGCACCGAAGAACTGATGCTTTTGAACTGTGGTGTTGGAGAAGACTCTTGAGCGTCCCTTGGACTGCAAGGAGGTCCAACCAGTCCATCCTAAAAGAGATCAGTCCTGGGTATTCATTGGAAGGACTGATGCTAAAGCTGAAACTCCAATACTTTGGCCACCTCATGTGAAGGGTTGACTCATTGGAAAAGACCCATTTCTCCAAAGAAGACATACAGATGGCTAACAAACACATGAAAAGATGCTCAACATCACTCATTATCAGAGAAATGCAAATCAAAACCACTATGAGGTACCATTTCACGCCAGTCAGAATGGCTGCAATCCAAAAGTCTACAAGCAATAAATGTTGGAGAGGGTGTGGAGGAAAGGGAACCCTCTTACACTGTTGGTGGGAATGCAAACTAGTACAGCCACCATGGAGAACAGTGTGGAGATTCCTTAAAAAACTAGAAATAGAACTGCCTTATGATCCAGCAATCCCACTGCTGGGCATACACACTGAGGAAACCAGAAGGGAAAGAGACACGTGTACCCCAATGTTCATCACAGCACTGTTTATAATAGCCTGGACATGGAAGCAACCTAGATGTCCATCAGCAGATGAATGGATAAGAAAGCAGTGGTACATATACACAATGGAATATTACTCAGCCATTAAAAAGAATACATTTGAATCAGTTCTAATAAGGTGGATGAAACTGGAGCCTATTATACAGAGTGAAGTAAGCCAGAAAGAAAAACACCAATACAGTATACTAACGCATATATATGGAATTTAGAAAGATGGTAACAATAACCCTGTATATGAGACAGCAAAAGAGACACTGATGTATAGAATAGTCTTATGGACTCTGTGGGAGAGGGAGAGGGTGGGAAGATTTGGGAGAATGGCATTGAAACATGTATAATATCATGTACGAAACGAGTCGCCAGTCTAGGTTCGATGCACGATACTGGATGCTTGGGGCTTGTGCACTGGGACGACCCAGAGGGATGGTATGGGGAGGGAGGAGGCAGGAGGGTTCAGGATGGGGAACACATGTATACCTGTGGTGGATTCATTTCGATATTTGGCAAAACCAATACAATATTGTAAAGTTTAAAAATAAAATAAAATTAAAAAAAAAAAGGAAAAGACCCTGATGCTGGGAGGGATTGGGGGCAGGAGGAAAAGGGGACGACAGACAATGAGATGGCTGGATGGCATCACTGACTCAATGGATATGAGTCTGAGTGAACTCCGGGAGTTGGTGACGGACAGGGAGGCCTGGCGTGCTGCGATTCACGGGGTCGCAAAGAGTCGGACACGACTGAGTGACTGAACTGAACTGAACTGAAACACTATTTTAGAAAAGTGAAACATACTTTCCCCATAAAATGCAGAAACCTCACTTCTAGGTCTTTATGCAAAAGTAATGAAAACATATACCCACACAGAGGCTTGTACACAATTATTCGTAGCATCATTTGTAATACTCCAAAACTGGAAACAACCCAAATCCTCAACAACTGTTTAATAGGAAAGCATACTATTGAAGTGGAGCAGGACCCTATGGGTTTTGTCCCTTATGTCTTCTGTCTGCCTTCTGTCTGTGGAAAAACTTAAGCCAAAGAATAAGTTTAATCAGAGAAGTGAGAAAATGCAGAAACAAAAGAAAACAAAGGACATCAAATAATAATAGTTTAGTCATTAAGCATCATCAAAAACCTTTGGCTTCCCTAGTGGCTCAGTGGTAAAGAATCCTCCTGCAACACAAGAGACTCAGGAAATGCAGGTTCTATCTCTGAGTTGGGAAGATCCCCTGGAGGAAGAAATGGCAACCCGTTCCAGTACTCTTGCTGGGAAAATCCCATAAACAGAGGAGCCTGGTGGGCTACAGTCCACGTGGTCACAAAGAGTCAGACATGACTAAGCATGTGTGCATGCATGCACAAGAACCTTTAGTTCCTTCTCAAAAGCTGTAGATAATATTCTAAGTCATATCTTGTGAGCCGTCATGTACATACTGAAACCCCCACCAAGTGGAGAAGTTAACTACACGATTACCAGACTGTAGCCATGACATGTGCACTTAGCTTAGTTGTGTCTGACTCTTTGGGACCCCATGGACTGCAGCCTGCCAGCTCCTCTATCCATAGGATTTTCCAGGCAAGCATACTGGAGTGGGTAGCCATTTCCTTCTCCAGGGAATCTTCCTGACCCAGGGATCGAACCCAGGTCTCTTGCAATGCAGGTGGATTCTTTACCGTCGGGGAACGGTATAGGGAAGGGAAGCCCTTCCATGGGGAAGCCCAGCCATGACATACACTGCCAACATACTGACCGATCCCACTTTAAATTTATGATCATTGACGTCAAGAGGTCCAGGATCCTACCAGGTAGTCAGGATGTATTTCCTCTGTTCCTTTACTACTTTGTCTCTCCCTTCAATCCTGCAACACTCTCTCCCACCACACCTGCAACTCATGATCTTTCTTACTACTTTATTAAAAAATCAAACTCAATGACAAGCCCCACGACCACATTTGTCCACGTTCTCTGTCTATGCCCACTTGCCCTGCCTTCTCTCCTGACCCTACAGACCAGGGTCAGTCATCTCAATGCACAGGGCAAATGTAACTCACCACCTATTTCTATAAATCAAGTCTTATTGGGATACATTCTCATTTCTTCAGCTATGTATTTTCTAAGGCTGCTTTAGCACTATGATAGAAGATTTGGGGATCTCAACAGAAACCTAAAATGTTTACTCTCTAGTCTGTTACGGAAAGAGTTTGCTGACCCCAAGGAAAAATTGACTTTAGCAAAGTCCAGTCTCTCCCTTGCCTACCACTCATGTTCCCTCACTACTGCTGCATTTCTTCCATTGCTAATTTTTTCCTTTCCTACTGATTATTTTCCACCAAAAATAACCATGCGCTGACAGTCTGCCTTAAAAAAAACAAAACCAGAAACCTTCTTGACTCCCATTCCCACCCCTACCATTTACCTATCCTCTTTTACTTTTGGCACCTAACAGTGTCCAACGAGTTGTTCACACTGCCCATCTCCAGGTCCCCCTCCTAGGCACTCCTGAAGTCACTCCCACCAGGCTTTCTCCTTCTCCTCACTCCATGGACACTCTTTGTCCTGCACGCCAGCAACTCCCCAGGCTGCTAAAGCCAAGGGTAATCTTTAGCCCTGGCCTTGACCTACGGGCACTGACTGGTCACTCTCCTTCCCTGAAAACACATAATTATCCACTTGGCAGGATTCTAGGAAACCACATCACATGGGTTGTTCCTCATCTTCTCAATCTCAAGGATTTAGCCCTGAGACTCCGCTATCTCCATTCCACTCACCCCTCTAAATACCATCTAAATCCTGAGAAATCTCAAACTCAGATCTCCAATTTTGTTTTCTCCAAGACCTGCTATCTCCACCTAACAGATATCTCAAACTCAGTGCATCCAGAACCTTCCCACATTCTCAAAACTACTCTACCTGAAGCTTTACTCACCTCTGTTAATGGCAATTTCACCTCTTAAGTTTATTCTACTTTCTTAAATCCCACATGCAACACATCTACAAATCTCTCTCTACCACATCCATCATCTAATATTCATAAGTACCTCCACTAACACTCCCTGGTTCACACCAGTGATTATTTCAGGCTTCCTACCTGCTTTCCTTGCTTCTATTTTTGCCGCCTTTGCTGCCTTTCAGCCTATTCTAAACAAAGAAGTAAAGAGAAACAGTTAAAATTTCAATCAGATCGACTCAAAAGCTCTCAGGGCCTTCACATTTCACTCTGAATAAAAGCCAAAGTCACCAGAATTCCTTAAGAAGTGTTCCATAGCCCATCTCTCACCGCTGTTATTTTTCTGACCTCATCTACTGATTCCCCCTTCTCTTACTGGATTCCTTAGTGTCCTAGGCAGGCTTCTGCCTCAAGGATGCTCCCCTGATTGCTGACCAGTCACTCCCTTCCTAGAAATCTATAGTGGTCCATTCACTCCCCTCCTTCCTGCTCTTCTCAACATCACTTTCTTATTGAGGCAATTCTCCACAAGCAGGCTGCTGCCCTCAACTTTCCATTCTGTGTCTCCATCTTATATATTCTATGTTGTACTTATTTGGTGTCTGTTTCTTCCCAAGAGCGCATAAATTCACTGAGGCTGAGTTGTGCTTTTAAAAATCTATTTTATAAACTATTTATTCACTACTTACTTTACATCCCATCATTTTGCATAGTACCTAGCCCATAGTCAGTGCTCCATAGGTATCTGCTGAATAAACTAGAATGTGTCTAAGTGCTTTGTAAAGTAATATGTAAATGAGGCACATTATGAACTCATGAATGGGCTTAACACTCACTTTTTTCCCCAAATTTCCAAAAGTCCCTGCAGTACTTTTTCATCCCTGTTGATGTCCAAGAGTATGTTCGTAGAGGCTGGATCTGATGGCTAGTTGTAACAACTGGTAGGCACAGAGCTGGAATTCAGACCTGGTTTGATTCTAGAGATCGATATTTAACCATTAACTTCTTTCCAAATAGTGGGTCTGCTGGATGCTAAGTGATAGCTCAAGAATTTTATAATCAGAAGTCCTATAAGAGATGAGGGTTTACAGAGAGTTTCCTCCAAAAACAAGCCAGAGATTGGGATGTCTCCAGAGCATCCTTGGAAGGCTGATATTTCAATTTATATCACTTCATGAGAGTAAGATAACTCTAATAAACAGAATATTTAGCAATTTAAGGGAAAAGCATGATATTTTTGACAAGCATAAGACTTTAAATCAAGTTTTGAGGTATTTTAGTCCCAGTACAATATCTACAAAGTTAATTCTACTTTCCTAAAGGATTAATCTAGCAATTATATTGTCTTCCTTAGAGATACACAATTCTTAGGATGAAATTTCTCACTTTTTTTGCTTATTAAGATATAGATCTGGTCTCTGTGGTTTTTATTAGAGAAAAATCACCAAATTTCTTATCTGGATAAAATTGTCATTTTCATTGGCTCTTTCCTGATTTCCTATTCTTTAATATCTGTATTTAGTTCCTCCAGTAAGTCAGGAGGGAGGCTTGCACAAGGCCTTTTTGATGATAGAAAAAAAATAAAATCCTGAAACTAATCAGGTTGCTGAGAGGTCAGATATTTCACAGACTTACCTATGTAAGTTTCATGTGATGTTCAGAAAACACACACATACATATGAATGACAAATTTCAAAACTCTCCAAGCAATCAAAATGTGTTGTTACGATGCTCTTACTTTAAAGTTTATTCACTTTACCCAGAATAAAGGCTCTCAATTATTTTCCCAACCAAAGACTATTTAAGCCTTAATACAGATATAATTTCCAACTCTGGCTAGTGGTGTTTCTATGTCACAGAGCATTAAAAATAACAAACAGGCTTGATACATATCTATAGGATCACCAGATCCTATTTTCTCTAGCTCTCCTGATGGTATGCACACAATAATTAGTGTTCAGGAAAATGATGCCAAGTCATTTTTAAAACGATAAATGTTATTACACATTCCCTGATGAAAAGTATGAGATGGTATATAAAATGATTTAGAAAGATTTCTACTCAAATAGTCATTCATTTTTAAGCTTGGCACTACTGGGGATTTTAGGCTTCCATTATCCATGAAAATCGCTTATTAATAGTTATTTCATGAGCATCAATTTAGGGTGGATTAACTGCTTAAAATACCCCAAGGACACAAAAAGAGAAAACTTGGCTTAATTATAGAATGCATAAACAGAGAGAAAATCTAGTTCAATGTCAAGAATTGGAGAAAGTCTGAGGAAAAGGTTACAAACCATTCCAAGACTCATTGTTTCTAAATGATTTAGTATGAATTCAAAACTACGCAGTCTCTTCTATAAAGACGCAAGCACGCTCCTGACCCCCAGAGAGAGACACTTTACCCAGGGGCACTCTGGCAGCACTGGCATCAGGGTTGATCCAGAAGGAAAGCCAGGACAGAACCACGATGAGCAGGGTCGGGGCATAGACGCCCATCATGTAGAAGCCCACCTGCCTCCTCAGGGTGAAGATGACTTCCACACATGTGTAGTACCCTGCCAGACACAGAGGCAAACAGGAGTGAGGTTCCTGGCACATCCGACTGCAAAATCACAGTGTGCACGTAAATCAGGAGTCATTGCTGCTTGAGGCAACTTCACAAAGTGAACCCCACCAAAAATGGAGTATTTTTTTCTGTAAATATACATCATTTATGTGATATAAGAGGATGGAATTATGGGACCTGTTTCACCCAACCTTTTGCAACTCCATTATGAGACTGAGAAGCAAACTTCCATGCTGCTCTGTGATACCCAGTCTCAGCTTTTAAGTCTTTGTTCAGAGATTTTTCAATGACTTAAACTTTTTATCATCCTTGGGTACTCTGAGAGCCCCTGGGAACAGCAAATCGAAGCAGCGCAAGTCTACAAAGAAACACTCCTGGATTATGCATTGTCAACATAATTTTCAGCCTTGTGAACCACTTCTTATCTGGGAGGACTGGCCCACTACAGTAGCTCATATGCATATTTATACTTTAACCCTGAAGATAGTGTAAGAGGTAAACATTAGCAAGGATAAGAAATGAATGTCCCCAGTCCATGAAGGTAAAAGGTTACAGACGGCAGACATCTGACATCTCTCCAAGCCTCCCCTGGCTCCACTCCAGGACCTTGAATGTTCCCTAATCGAGGGAAAGGATTTCACTTTCACAGACATAGACAAAAGCAGACACCACTTTACAACATCATTCTAGAGCTACCATGATATCAACTAGTCTCCCAAATTAATCACAAATTATGGGCCGCCTCATAATAGCCTTTGCTGACTGGAGAAAGAAAATAAGTGACACAAATATTCTCGCGGCATTGGCATAGAAGAGACATTTCCAGATGTCTGAGATGCTTTATTTTAATGCTTACTTTAGATGAAAATGTCATTTCCCATTCAACAAAAGGAAGGTTATGTATGAATTTCAAAAAGTTAAAATATTTTCAGCTGTGCTCAGCTTAAACTGTACAAAATTATTTTCAAATGTCAAAACAAATGAATGAACAGTGAATAAATAAAATAATTATGGGGCAAAAGGCAATATTACTTTTTACTATGCTAACATGTGTATAACTCTGGCGGATTCATGTTGATATATGGAAAAACCAATACAATATTGTAAAGTTAAAAAATAAAATTAAATTAAAAAAATAAAATAAAAATAAAAACTTGCATTTATCCCTTTTTGCTAGTTGGGAAGAAGACATATACTTCAGATGCTAGAATAGTTGTCACGTCATTTTTATTCGTTAGTAGTATCCAGAGTAGTAATTGCACACAATGCACATGTTAAAAACTGTTGAATAAAAGAATGGCTATTCTTATCCTTTTATCAAATAACCTAGATCAGAAATCTATCCTTTTCCTAATGTGAATTATAATGATCGATACCTCAGAGAGATTAGAAAGATATTAGGGCTAATACATAACAAATATAAAGAGCTGATATGAACTGAAGTAAATTCTAATTATGCCAAATGTTTCCATATTATATCAAAAAAAGCAATGCACAGTGTTTGTCTTTTTTAAATTTTAATTTCACTGAAAGTGAAAGTGTTAGCTGCTCAGTTGTGTTCGACTCTTTGCAACCCCATGGACTGTGGCCTGCCAAGCTCCTCTGTCCATGCAATCATCCAGGCAAAAATACTGGAGTGGGTTGCCATTCCCTTTAATTTCATTAAACTAAGAAATTTGTGAAAATCGTGCACAGGTTCTAAGAAGACATGAAGGGCAAACCGATGGAAACTTCCTCTCCTTATTCAATGCCCATCTCTTATTTCAACTTCCTTCCTGGACAAATAAGAACAAAAGCTTCCAACTAACAATCATGCACAAAACTTCCAAAATGTCATCTTTTACAAGTCTATTTGCTGTGATCAAGAAGGCCCACAGTGTTTCCTACGAGTGGTTCTGAAGTACCTTGCTTTGTAAGAGCACCACTTGCTCAAGGTAACTAATTCCACTCCCATCTAGTGCCTATGAAGTAGGGAAGGACACATATGTGTTTACTATGTATCTTTAGGAGCCTAGGTTGTCACAAAGATCGTAATAATTTTCTATAAGGTTGCTTACTTTCAAATGCATTTTGTATCCTATCCCCTCACATATAGATGACAGCCTAGAAACTTAAGTCCTTCATCTGAAGGCACCCCGCTGGGGAACTTCCCAGGACTTGGATGCATGTGGCAGAGAAATACATGCTTGGATATAACAGTGATTTGCTCCATAAGCTTTTATCAGAAACATTTCTTGATCTTTTTTGATCTTTTCGTGGTACTGTTAAATTTATGAGAGGCAGGTGGGCAGCTAATTGATATAAATGTTCATTGGCGAATTCAATTTACTATTTCCTATGAGGCTTTACTTGATTATTATTCACTTGGGCTTCCAATGTAAGTATAGAAATTGAATTTGGAATTATACTTTCATACTCATATTTTTCTCCACCTCTGTAATTTCTATAATTACAGAAACAGTAATTTTTAATAAAGTTAAAGCCAAATCATGATTTTTGGATAATTTTATACAAATTAAACAAAGTATTGGCCATCCTTTTGTACATGCTGCCCTCTGTCTTATCCACTATT
The DNA here is from genome assembly GCF_055505025.1 of Bos grunniens. NCBI lineage: Eukaryota > Metazoa > Chordata > Mammalia > Artiodactyla > Bovidae > Bos > Bos grunniens. The sequence goes on from NC_141181.1 coordinate 42,386,777, forward strand.
CTACACTGTTAAGCATTCCATATATTTTGAATGTTCTATTTTTCTACATATATTTCTAAGTATTATCCAAACACTAAAATGTTTCTTATATACATACAATTATTCATATAAATGTTGATAAAGCATGTTTACTGAAATATATTTTCAATTATTACTCTCTTAGCCATGAGTTTTTGTTATTTTCTGTAAATAATGATATATAATTGACTCATTTATGATAAACCAAAAATACCATACACAAAAATCTAGGAAAGATTTACTAATCATAAATCTTGAGTATCTCCCCGAATACTCTCCACCACAGCACACCCTAGTTCCTTCTTTGAACTAAAAGGGATTATATTTCATTTATTTGCCTGCCATTGGCTCTATAAAAAAGCAGGGATCTATCCTTTATTTACTGCTGAATCCCCAAATGAAAACTTTTAAATTCAGAGCTTAAAGGTGAAAAAATGAATAACACCAGAGTTTTCAACTTTGTTTTTACATAATTTTATACTACATAAAATTAGATATAAAATTACTAATTTTATTTTCATCTCTAGATGAAGTTTAAAACTTCAATAAAAGATATTTCAAGCTTCTCAAGACAATTTAGAGATTATTCATTTTAGAATGTGAAGCATATAATCTGGATGTGGGTAACTATTTTCCAAGTAAAATAGCACTCACTGAACTCATAACATTCCTGTGAGGACTAAATTATGGAATTCCTACAAAGCACTTAAAACAATGCCTTACAGCAAGAACTCAAAAAGCCATCTACTAAATGTGTTTCTATACAACAATCCTCCCAAAAATACCTCTATTGGCTTTCAAGTTCATTTTTTCGTTTGATTTGTAAAAATCCCTAAAAACTGTAGTCAGGCTCTATAATTTGAGTGAGGAGCAGAGAGAGGAGAAGGAACACTGTGCCCAGGTCACAGCTGACACGGATTTGTCCTTGACATTCAGTAAGACATTCACCGAGTGTTTTAGGTATTTTTTGTGTTCAATACAGGAGCTGTCTCAGAATGAGCAAAAAGATCATGTCCATATCCAACAATCACTGAAATCTATGATTTCTTCATTGAGTACACTGACGGCAAAATTTTTAAGAGTGCTCCTTTTTTCCATTAAAAAAAATTGGCAATTCTTTCAGTAGTGTATTTGCTTATTTTGTTTCTTGTCCTAAAATACTATCAACTCTACAAGAGAAGGCACTCTTTATATATAAGTGTTATATAATCTGTTAATTTATTTGAACGTCAGTGATAATGGATGCTTAAACTAACTATTTCCGAGCTGGCCTGTGTCATGTTTATTACAATGATGCAAATATGCAATTGTTCATGCTTCTATTCTAGTGTCAGATAGGAATGTTTTAAGTCATATCTTGTCCTTCCTTAATGATGTCACAATGGCAGAATTTTAGTGCAAACATTTGATCTCTATAAATTTTCCACAATCACACTATATATTTTTACTTTTGCAAAGTCAACATAAATGTTGCAAAAACTTAAACTTTAATTTCATCTATTCATAAATATCTTTGATTTACTTCCTGATATAGACTTAGAACTGTATGGCAATTTACAAGTTAGACAGATTATTGATACGAATGTAATGATCAAAATCAATCATCGTTTTATTTACATTGCTAAGGGCAATAGCACTATATTTAATATCTAAAGTCCTCAATAACCTATAACTACCATAGGAGACACAAAGGTTTGAATACTAATCATATTATGAAAGTATTGATCAGTGAGTACTGCATTTTCACTTCTGTAAAGCTTGATGTAATTTAATGAATGAGATTAACTTGTTGAGATTTCATAATCGGCTGTTCCATAACCTAGGCCAAGAATATTATGTAGTGAATATTTACCAATGCCCAATTACCTCATGTGCTAATTATTTCCTGCAGAGTATAAAGATGAATGCTTTTGAAAATCAAGAATATGCAGTCAAAAACTAACATCAAAAAACTGCCCTAATGACAGCAGATGACTATAAATGGGTTACATGTTCACACCCATAATGTCTGGCCCTTCCCAAAACAGAATTTCTTGGCAACATCTAAGAATATCACTGCCTGGAGAATAAAATATAAAATAAAATAAAAAAATAAAAATTGAAAACTCTTTTATTTGTAATTACATAAAGAAAAGCAAAACTATCTACTGAGTAAAAAAAATGTTTAACTTTAGTGAATGTAATTTTATGAAAGATTTAAATATATCAGTATGAACCATCTATAAATTTTGAACTTATTTTTTAACTAGTTTTCTCTATTCTGTCCTTAGCATATACAGTATTGAAATAAATCTTTGGAATAGGACTTCATTTTGTTTAATTTAAAGGACATTACTTACCAGTGCCTTTATAGTATTTTGTGCAGTTACCATATTCAATATCTTCCTTTTTAATATCAAATTGAGGCAAGGCAATTTTTTCTAACTGGACAGGATCCCCCGACTGCCAGATAAATCTTAAGTCATCAGTTGTGTAACCAACTATAAACAAAAATAAACAAAATACTAGCTTGGGATATAACATTAACACTTTTTCAATATTGAAACATCCAAATATTAAACATAGAAATGGTAAAACAATAGGCCATTCTTACGTGAAACTTCCGTTAGAAATGTAAAGAGGTAAAAATCTATGGCCACTAATGCAAGTATTCATACAAAAGTTACAGATAATTGGCTTAAAGAAAGGACAAGCTAAAGTAATCAGCATATGGCAAGTAAAATCCCAGGGTGTCAAAAATGGTAGTACATTTGTCTTTGTCAGAATTCTGAACTGTCATCAACAAAATAGTAGGAAATAAGTGATACTAGCTTCCTGAATGTAAACATTTACAAATTATGCCCATATGCTACCTGGAAGTTTTCAGAAAAACTTAAGCACCAAAACAAATTTTCTGGAAGAATTAACTACCAACTTCCCTAAAGGAGTTGCAGGGCCTCAGAAAAACAATAAAACAGCTCCTCAAAGGGACATCTCTCCATCGCTAGTGCCTCCGGGAGCCCACCCTGTGGGCTTAGGTAACCTGGCTATAATTCAAGGGCCCATGGGCTTATGGTATCTAACAGCCTACCATTCAACTCTTTCATGCCTGTATTTTTAAAAGCCATACTTTAGTGTATACAGTAACAGAAGTGAATATATATATATACCTTTGAAATTTATACAAATATATATTGATACACAGACACACATCTACAACACATACACAGGTACATACATACACTTACATCTGCAAAATCTCAAATTATAGTCAGAAAGCAATACATATTGCTCAAATTTAGGATCCAGCTTCAGTAAATTAAAAATAAATAGCAATAACAACAAATAACCAGTAAGTAACTTTAAAGTGTATCATCAAGTGCATACAATACATTTTATAAAGTTATTCTCTGTAGAAATAGGACACAGAATATGGGTATTCAGGCTGAAGACTCCTTACATTAGTGTTAGTTTTTCAAGTTTTATTACCTACTTTTATTTTCACCTGACAAGCTTCATAGCAATTTACCATATTTTAGAGCTAATCCTTTTGGTGAAGACATAATATATCTTTCAGAAACTGAAAAATACATGATCACAGAAGCAAAGAAAATCCAAAATCCAATTTTGTAAACAATCTTTTTATAGAGCCATAGAAAGTGAATGCTTGGTAACATTTAGTTAATTTTTTTTCAGGGTTTTCCAAATTTTCTGCTGTGATAAATATAGTTTTAACATTATTTTAACATTAGAAAAGTTATTAGGACAGACATCATTTTCTCCTTTACCTTGTCTATATTACTAATTCAGATGAAGATGGCAATTGGAATAAGTTAGAATTGTACAACTACACCTAAATAACTCAACTGAAATAAAAAAAAACTAATAAAATGCCAAAACAAAATATCAAAAAGATTATCTTAGTACAAATTATATAGTAAAACATAATTCTAATAAAATATAAAATATTAAAAATATAAAATTTATAATTTCCCTACATAAATTATTCTAATGCCTGAAGTGATCTGAAAGTCACTCAGTCACGTACGACTCTTTGGGACTCCATGGACTATAGCCTGGCAGGCTCCTCTGTCCATGGAATTCTCCAGGCAAAGAAAACAGGAGTGAGTAGCAGTTCCCTTCTCCAGGGTATCTTCCAAACCCAGAGATCAAACCCAGGTCTCCCACATTGTAGGTGGATTCTTTACCTTCTGAGCTACCATTCTAATGCCTGAAATGAAGTGAAGTGAAAGTCTCTCAGTCTGTTCCGACTCTTTGCGACCCCCTGGACTATACAGTCCGTGGAATTCTCCAGGCCACAATACTGGAGTGGGTAGTCTTTCCCTTCTCCAATTCTAATGCCTATTTACAGTCAAAAGCATTAGCTTCAGCATTGTTATCTACGATATTAGTAGCACGTAATGTCTCAAAATTTTAAGCATTTTATTCCTATAGTCACTTAGGGTCTCATTTACATACAGCTCTCAAGTTGCATCTTGCAACGCTGTGTATCCATGGGAAACAAGGTCAAGTCCAAAGGGCAGGAAAGAGTAATAGATAACCTGAAAGCAGAAGCAGAGGTCTTAGAACTCGTTTAACACATGCCTCGGTGACACACTGATTTTTAAAGAAAACTATAAATCCACAAATATAAGCCATAAAAAGAGTACCTCATACTGACAAGGACATCTCCATCTCGAAAAATGAAGAGAAGGATGTTTTCCTGGGTGACATCATGAAAATTGGCACTTTTTTCATTTGCAAAAAATAAATCAGGTTTCCACAGACATTTGTACATTGTGGGGTCCACGGTCAGGGCGTCCGAGCCCCGGAAATCACTAGGGAGCTTCAACCTGGGATCGTTCCATTTTTGCCTCAGGAAGATGTTGACTCTATAATCCTGGAAAAAATTATGCGTGCATGTGTGTGTTTACTGCTATTTTTAAGAACACGCTCAGCACCAGAATAAAAAGGGTTCAAAGATTAGCAGCCCAAACATGCTTGCTCGTCTGACATCAAGTAGGGTCACAATAGCTCGGGTATCTTTTGTGTCTTTCTAATGACTCTACAGACATCCTCTCAGCACTTGCAAGTTCAAGTGTCATCACAGTACTTTACCGATAATTGCTTTACCCTAACACAAATTGTACCAGGGGGTTAGTTGGTATTGCCATAAAAGCATACGGACTGCTATATATTACCATTTTTCTTCCCCCCAAAGTAGGATAAATTTTAGTTAAAAATAAATAAAAAGCCAAGAGAAAATATTTCACTTGTCTTTTACTCAACAGCAAATTACAAAAATAATTTATATGTATATAAAACTACAAGGGGGGTGGTGGAGGCATGAAGTAGAAGTTTGGGATTGGCACACACAAACTATTATATATAGGATGAATAAACAATAAGCACCTACTGGACAGCACATGGGGAACTATATTCAATATCTAGTGATAAACCATAATGGAAAAGAATATGAAAAAAGAATATGCATATGTATAACTGAATCACTTTGCTGTACAGCAGAAATTAACAGTACAAATCAACTGTATTTCAATAAAAGTAAAATAAATAAAAATAAAACTATATATAACACTGGATTGTATATATATTTGAGAAAGAAAAGAAAAATTATCCTCGATAACTCATATAAGTAAATGATTAGAGAGATATTCAAATAAGATTTGGATTATGCAAAAGAGTAGAAAGTATGTACAAAAGTATGTACAAAATTTGTACATGTGATGCTATATTCAACAATAGTAGAAAAAGGTTTGGAAATCCACTAAATAGCTGCTTACCTCAGTTTTCTACCTCTGTCCAAAGTTTTAATTTTACAACTTTGTAAAAGCTGAATTATATCAAGACACAGAGATTCTAAGAATATATGACCCTAGAAACATATTTAACACCGTAATACATTTATTTGCCAGGGAAATGGCATTCTGACCCACATTGGCTTGTTAGTATATAAAGTCAAACTTAGCATTGTGGCATCATGCTCAGGTCTTTTGATTTTAATTTTAGATGCTGAACTGAGAATATGCACAAAAATGTCCAAGGTGTAAACCACTTTGGGCTTAAGCATCCTTATTTCAAGTATTCTAAATTCACAAAATATTATCTATCCATAGCCTTTTGATATGATCAAAATGAAACAGATCATCAACTTCAAATCAAAATGTAAATATTTAAATAGGAAGAGATAATATCTTATCTTTTATTAAATAATAAGATTTAATATTATTACTCAGATCAGATCAGATCAGTCGCTCAGTCGTGTCCGACTCTTTGCGACTCCATGACTCACAGCACGCCAGGCCTCCCTGTCCATCACCAACTCCCAGAGTTCACTGAGACTAACGTCCATCGAGTCAGTGATGCCATCCAGCCATCTCATCCTCTGTCGTCCCCTTCTCCTCCTGCCCCCAATCCCTCCCAGCATCAGAGTCTTTTCCAATGAGTCAACTCTTCGCATGAGGTGGCCAAAGTACTGGAGTTTCAGCTTTAGCATTATTCCTTCCAAAGAAATCCCAGGGCTGATCTCTTTCAGAATGGACTGGTTGGGTCTCCTATTATTATTAGAAGTGAGAAAAAGCTCCACCCATCAACAGAAAATTGGATTAAAGATTTACTGAGCATGGCCATGCCCATCAGAATAAGATCTAGTTTCCCCCTCAGTCAGTCTCACGCATCAGGAAGCTTCCATAAGCCTCTTATCCTTCTCCATCAGAGGGCAGACAGACTGAAACCAAAATCTCAGAAAACTAACTAATCTAATCACATGGACCACAGCCTTGACTAACTCAATGAAACTATGAGCCATGCCGTGTAGGGCCACCCAAGACAGACGGGTCATGGTGGAGAGTTCTGACAAAATGTGGTCCACCAGAGAAGGGAACGGTAAACCACTTCAGCATTCCTGCCTTGAGAACCCCATGAACAGTATGAAAAGGCAAAAAGATAGGACATTGAAAGATGAACTCCCCAGGTCGGTAGGTGCCCAATATGCTACTAGAGATCAGTGGAGAAATAACTCCAGAAAGAATGAAGGGATGGAGCCAAAGCAAAAACAACACCCAGTCGTGGATGTGACTGGTGATGGAAGCAAGGTCTGATGCTGTAAAGAGCAATATTGCATAGGAACCTGGAAAATTAGGTCCATGAATCAAGACAAATTGGAAGTGGTCCAAAAGGAGATGGTAAGAGTGAACATCGACATTTTAGGAATCAGCAAACTAAAATGGACTGGAATGGAAGAGAAAGAGCAAGACCATCCCCAAGAAAAAGAAATGCAAAAAAGCAAAATGGCTGAGGAGGCCTTACAAAATACCTTTGAAAAGAAGAGAAGCAAAAAGCAAAGGAGCAAAGGAAAGATATACCCATTTGATGCAGAGTTTCAAAGAAAAGCAAGGAGAGGTAAGAAAGCCTTCCACAGTGATCAACGAAAAGAAATAGAGGAAAACAACAGAATGGGAAAGACTAGAGATCTCTTCAAGAAAATTAGAGATACCAAGGGAACATTTCATGCAAAGATGGGCTCAATAAAGGACAGAAATGGTATGGCCCTAACAGAAGCAGAAAATATTAAGAAAAGGTGGAAAGAATACACAGAAGAACTATACAAAAAAGATCTTCAGACCCAGATAATCATGATGGTGTGATCACTCACCTAGAGCCAGTCATCCTGGAATGCGAGGTCAAGTGGGCCTTAGGAAGTATCACTATGAACAAAGCTAGTGGAGGTGATGGAATTCCAGTTGAACTATTTCAAATCCTAAAAGATGATGCTGTGAAAGTGTTGTACTCAATATGCCAGCAAATTTGGAAAACTCAGCAGTGGTCACAGGACTGGAAAAGGTCAGTTTTCATTCCAATCCCAAAGAAAGGCAATGCCAAAGAATGTTCAAACTACCACACAATTGCACTCATCTCACACGCTAGTAAAGTAAGCTCAAAATTCTCCAAGCCAGGCTTCAACAGCACATGAACCGTGAACTTCCAGATGTTCAAGCTAGATTTAGAAAAGGCAGAAGAACCAGAGATCAAATTGCCAACATCCGCAGGATCATCGAAAAAACAAGACAGTTCCAGAAAAACATCTATTTCTTCTTTATTGACTATGTGAAAGCCTTTGACTATGTGGATCACAACAAACTGGAAAATTCTTCAAGAGATGGGGCTACGAGACCACCTGACCTGCCTCCTGAGAAATCTGTATGCAGGTCAAGAAGCAACAGTTAGAACTGGACATGGAACAATACACTGTTTCCAAATTAGCAAAGGAGTACCTCAAGGCTGTATATTGTCACCCTGGTTATTTAACTTATATGCAGAGTACATCATGAGAAATGCTGGACTGGATGAAGCACAAGCTGGAATCAAGACTGCCAGGAGAAGTATCAAAAATCTCAGATATACAGATGACACCATCCCATAAGGATGGCAGAAAGGGTAGAGGAAATAAATAGTCTCTTGATGAAAGTGAAAGAGGAGAGTGAGAAAGTTGGCTTACAGCTCAACATTCAGAAAACGAAAATCAGGGCATCTGTCCCATCACTTCATAGCAAATAGACGGGGAAATAGTTGAAACAGTGACAGACTTTATTTTTCTTTTGGCTCCAAAATCACTGCAGATGATGACTGCAGCCATAAAATTAAAAGACACTTGCTCCTTGGAAGGAAACTTATGACCAACCTAGACAGCATATTAAAACTCAGAGACATCACTTTGCCAACAAAGGTCCAACTAGTCAAAGCTATAGTTTTTCCAGTAGTCATGTATGGATGTGAGTGTTGGACTATAAAGAAAGCTGCTCCTGCTGCTGCTGCTGCTAAGTCACTTCAGTCGTGTCCGACTCTGTGAGACCCCATAGACAGCAGCCCACCAGGCTCCCCCATCCCTGGGATTCTCCAGGCAAGAACACTGGAGCGGGTTGCCATTTCTTTCTCCAATGCATGAAAGTGAAAAGTGAAAGTGAAGTCGCTCAGTCATGTCCGACTCTTCGCAACCCCATGGACCACAGCCTACCAGGCTCCTCTGTCCATGGGATTTTCCAGGCAAGAGTCCTGGAGTGGGGTGCCATTGCCTTCTCCTAAAGAAAGCTGAGCACAGAAGAACTGATGCTTTTGAACTCTGTTCTTGGAGAAGACTATTTGAGAATCCCTTGTACAGCAAGGAGATCCAACCAGTGCATCCTAAATGAAATCAGTCCCAAATATTCATTGGAAGGACTGATGCTGAAACTGAAACTCCAATACTTTGGCCACCTGATGTGAAGAACTGACTCATCTAAAAAGACCCTGATGCTGGGAAAGATTGAAGGCAGGAGAAGGGGAAAACAGAGGATGAGTTGGTTGGATGGCATCATCAACTCAATGGACATGAGTTTGAGTAAGCTCCGGGAGTTGGTGATGGACAGGGAAGCCTGGCCTGCTTCAGTCCATGGGGTCGCAGAGTCGGACACGACTGAGCGACTGAACTGCACTGAATGATCCGTCATAATGATTGGTATTCCAAAAGTATATACACTAAAAGCCATTTTATTACCTCCTCTAACTGCTGTGGAGGGTTTCCTTGGTGGCTCAGAGAGTAAAGAATCTGCCTGCCAATGCAGGAGACATGGGTTGGACTCATGAGTCAGCAAGATCCCCTGGAGAAGGAAATGGCAACCTACTCCAGTATTCTTGCCTGGGAAATCTCATGGACTGGAATTTCCCATGGAAAATCCCAGAGGAGCCTGGCAGGCTATAGTCCATGGGGTCACAAAAGAGTCAGACACAACTTAGCCACTTAAACAACATTACTATTGTGTCTTATCAAATCATCAAAAACTGCATCTTTAATCCTCAGTATCTCAAACATGCATTCGTGGTATTATGATAAAATACCATGTCCTAAACTTATATTTAAGAGTCAGATAACAGTGCCGATGTATCTTGTATAAGCCTGTTATTAAAGCCATGTTATCTTATTTCAGTCAGTGATCATGACATGAAAATTTTGAAGATGAATTTTTTAATTTTTCACTTGTTTAATCCATATAAAACTATAATATCATTATACAGGTATTTACTGTGTGCTAGGCATATTTGATCTAAGTGCTTTACAAAAGATCCTTGTATATGCTTCCTATTACTGGGAAATACAATGCAAGCCTATCGTCATGTTTTCCTTTTTGTCTGGCATTCAGGGAACTAAAAGCTAAGCCCTAGAGCCCAGCAGTCCCCAACCTTTTTGGCATCAGGAACTGGTTTCCTAGAAGAGAATTTTTCCATGAATGTGGTGGGGAGCGGGGTGGTTCAGGCGTAAGGTGAGCAATGGGGAGCGGCAGATAAAGCTGCACTCGCCCCCCACCAGCTGCTCACCTTCTGCTTTGTGGCCCATTTTCTAACAAGTACTGGTACCGGTTCCTAGCCTGGGGATTTGGGGATCCCTGTTATAGCCAATTGAATTAATGCATAGCTCACTTCCTGATATGAGTATCATTGTATGGCTCCTGAACATTTAGTACTATTTCAATTACTTCATCGTATTTTTATTATTATTAGATACCATAAATCACCTCTAGAAACAGGGCTGGATAAAAATGAGTAACTGTTGAGACATTGCCACATACTGAGAAGAGTCTTTCAGCATTATTTAGGCATGGCTCCCAGGCAACTTTGCCAGTGTAGCTGCTAAAATCAGGATGCTGGTTCCCTCTTTAATGAGTTACATGAATCACTGACATGTCCTCACAAAATGCAGTTGTTTCAACCTTTTAAAAATTGTGCTTTGTTCTCAAAAAGCGAAACACAGAAGTACCATATGATCCCGCAATTCCACTCTTAGGCACGTGCCCCTAAAAATTAAAAGAAGAGACTACAACTGATATTTGTACACCCTTTTTCATAGCAGTGTCATTTACAATACTGAAAAGGTGAAACAATGCACGTGTCATCAACAGATGAATGGACACACCAAGTGTTGCATATACATACACATCATGGATTATTACTCTGCCATAAAAAGGAAAGAAATTGGGGTACATGTTACAACATGAATGAACCTTGAAAACACGACCCCCTAAAAATCAGGACTAAGGAAGAATTTGCCCAGTATTACTACTTAGAGCAGGGATACCGGGGCAAAGCAAACCCTGGGGAAGAAAAGCATTTAAAGGGCTGGCTAGAAGTCTGAGAAAAGGTAGAAAACCCTGGGAATTAGATTTCACCAAACTAGAGTCAAAAGCTTTAAGATGGTCAACAGAGCAAACACCATCAAAGGTCAAATACAATCAAACTGAATACTTTCAGCAAATGAGGAAGCCATTGACAATTTCAGCAAAAACCCTCATGGAAGGACAGAGAGCCTGGCGGGCTACAGTCTATGGAATCGCAAAGAGTCAGACACGACTGAGTGACTAAACACAGCACAGCAGAGTGGCATACAACAAAAGCAAGATGACAGAGGGTTAAGAGGTGCATGAAGACCCCTATCTATAAGATGGAGATAAAATAACACACCCACAACACAGGGTTTTTATAAGGAATAAACGAGAAAACATACGTAAAGTACATGAACTTCACCTGACTGTATTATGTGCTAAGCAAGCATTTTGTTTTATTGGGACATACTCATTATGTTGCTATTCTTTTATAATGTTGGTAATAGTGGTTAATAGACTTTTTGCTTCAAAAAAAAAAAAATCCTGCCTATACTGTAATTCATTGGGTTTGCTCCGTACTGTGCCAACTGACCTACAATTGTACTAAATAGTAACCCCTTTCTAAGGTCACAAATCTTGAAACTGTGCCTTCAGCATCTACTGAAATTCTTGCTTCTAGCTGCACTGGGATAAGCTCAAAACACTATTAGTTTGGGCTCTCTACTATAATCCTGTATCAAATTTTATTTCTTAATAGAACTCCAGAGTTGTTTTAGAATGAGCATCACTGAAAAACTGGAAATCAGTTACTTCATTGTATTATTCTTGGTCATTACAATTTATTATCTCATTATGAAAGTCCTTCCAAGATGCTTTTCCATTAGCTATGTAGCTACATATTATTATAGTGAATACAAGTTGTTGCAAGTTTATATAAGGAGTGTTTAAAGTTTTTACAATTTAAATTAATAGCTTTGGCTCCACATTCATTAGAAGATAAAAGCTTATTAGTTAGTATGCTTTGGTTCATTTTTTTATGAGCATTTCTAAATAATTGCTAGTTACTGGCATTTCAAATGCTCTACATTAAGATAACTAATTTGGAAACCTATTTATTTTCATTTTCAATTACTCAATCACTATAATTACAACTCTATCATATTATTTTGCAATGAAGAAATTCCCATCAGAAACAGACTTCTTTTATCACTGGAAAATTACTTAATTGTTTTGAAAGAACTTGGTGACAAAAACTATCATTGTTCATCACAAATAGCACACGAACAGTCATGATCTGGAACATGGATGTTCTCCAAGATTTTCAGTACCAATTAACACCCAAATTAAGCTACTTCTCAAGGCAATAAAAATTTCACAAGAAGACATTAAAACTAGTTTGTTTCATTAATGATATTTTAGTTTTAAGAACTGTTTTATATCTTGTGTTATCGTTAGGATAGCTAGCACGGTTACTTGTAATTTTTACCTAACACTTATATATGCAATTTTTACTCTTTTATTTTCTTTATGATAAAAAATGGCATTCATGGAAACAAAGAAGATCAAATCTCATGGTATCCAGCAGGATTACATTTAAAGTTCTGGCAACAGAGCTTGTTTTTCAACCAAGCCTGGTTTGAAAAGGATTTAAATTTAATCCTTAGTGAGGTTAGACGTTTCATGCAAGAACTGCAAGCTAACCAAACGTCAGTAAAAATTCTTAGGTTACACTTTATTTTTCTCAATATGACATTTTAAAAGTTTTATTAAATACTGTTCTGTAACAGCATATGACTATCTAAATTTTTCTAGATCTATGCCAATATTCTATTTTGATTGGGGGTGCCTGCTATGTGGTGCAATGCAGCCACCCTAACTATAACCTCCGTAAGTCTTGCAATCTGCCAGATCAGATACACAGAAAATTCTCAATATATTTCTGTTAAATACAGTAGTGAAGAAGTAATTTTCATGACATTTTGACAGATTAGGAGATTGGTCCAGCATTATTTACACCACTTATGTAATGGTGCAAATTTTCTATATCAGTTGATAGTGACAAATTACAAGAAGGGAAAATAAAACTGGGGTGTTTCTCATCCTTCCTGATTGTCTAAGACAGGTGACTTTTGCACAACACTGGGTTAGTAGCGCTTACCCTCCATGCAGCCAAAAATCCACATGTAACTTTATTGTTAGCCCTCTGTATCCATGGATTAAGCCAACCAACGAACCATAGCTCATACAGTACTATAGTACACAGATAGTATTATGGTGAAAATGGTAGAAGCAGACCCACGCAGTTCAAACTCGTGTTGTTCAAGAGCCAACTGTATAATGCTATGACTTATGATGTCGAATCACCAAAGCTTCTGAACAAAACAGCTAGAAGAAATAGATTAAAAAGGATTTACCTTCATTTTGAGGTAAATCCACTAAAAAGTAACTGACAAGGAAAAGAGACAGGTATACAGTATATATTAACTAATAAAAGCATAGCTTCTCTTTCTGGTTATGTCCTTTTGATGATTAACTTGAGTGAGTGAGACTTTTAGTAATTAATCATTGCACAAAAAATGACTGGCTATTTTTGAATTTCCATATATGGAAACAGTAATGTACATAATCAGATAGCCCTCTAGCAGCATTTGGGAGAAAGTCATATGTAATCAGATAATTCTCCAAGAGAATTTGGGAGAAAAAAATTATTAACTAGTGTCCACCAGCATGTGTATCAGTTCCTGAATGCTGCTAAAACTATTGCCAACAGTCAGTGGCTTAAAGCAAGACTGATCTTGACCTTCTAGGTCTGGAGTTCAGAACATCAGAATCAGAGTCACTGAGCTGAGGTCCAGGCTGGTTCCCTCTGGAGGTCTGAGCAGCCAGTCTGATCCCTTGCTTTGCCCAGCATGGCCGGGTTGTCTGCATCCCTTCACCTGCATCCTCTTCATGTCACTTCTACTGCATTGGTTACATCACATCTCCTGTTACTGACTCTACCCTCCTGTCTCCTCTCCTAAGGACTCTGGTGATTACACTGGGCCCACTTGATGATCAGGATAATCTGCATTGCAAGACTTTTAATTTAATCACAGATGCAAAGTCTCTTCCACTGTGTAAAATAACATATTCACGGGTCCAAAGATTAGGATAAGTTCCTCTTTAGGGGATAACTATCTAGCCCAGCACAAGGCACAAACCCTGAAGATGAATAGCAAGGGAAGAAATTAAATATTTTAAGATTTGAGTATCTAAGATGCAAAGTAGACAAAAAAAAATGGAGCAAGCATGTCAATATTATCCTATAATAAATGAAACAATGTTGGAAAGTTAATAACAAAAGCAATAAAATGTATACAATAGTAAACTAAGAAAGTTTTAAGAAAAGAAATTTAGATTTACATAGAGAAGAAAATATATAAAATAAAATTTTTTTAAAACAACAAAGATAAGTAATTTCCAAGAACCAGAATTAAGCTCTTTTAGCTGATCCCAAATATGAGTTTTTTTCTTGACGGGTACAACTGTGTTGCCCAAACAGAGCTGAAGCCTACTATTAAAACACATAAAAAACTCATGCAGCAGAAAGGCATAGAAAGTTTGGCAGGATCACAGATTGTAGTGTAACAATAATTCGATATAATTACAAAGCATGTCTACACTGAAGAAAATGGATTGTATAAACAGGCTTTATTTCCATGAAAGAGTTCTTATGTATTTCTGACAAGGCAAAATATGTATATAGACTGTTATAATATATCATAATACTTAATTGTATCCCATGAATGCAAAAGTTTACATTTTCTATTATAAAAACCCACAGATTTCAGTCAAAGGTAGGAATCGAATGGAGAAATCAACAAATATTTTAAGCATAACCATACAGCAGATGCCACTTCACCTCTGCTGCTGCTGCTAAGTCGCTTCAGTCGTGTCCGACTCTGTGCGACCCCATAGACAGCAGCCCACCAGGCTCCCCCGTCCCTGGGATTCTCCAGGCAAGAACACTGGAGTGGGTTGCCATTTCCTTCTCCAATGCATGAAAGTGAAAAGTGAAAGTGAAGTTGCTCAGTCGTGTCTGACTCTAAGCGACCTCATGGACTGCAACCTACCAGGCTCTTCGGTCCATGGGATTTTCCAGGCAAGAGTACTGGAGTGGGGTGCCATTGCCTTCTCCACACTTCACCTCTAACAAATCTATATTCTTACTGATTTGAGGGTCTTAGTTCAGTTGTCACCAGCAGTAGCATACAAACTGATATAATAAATGACTGTCATAACAACTTCAAAAGAGGATGATTACATTTATTTGATGATTTTAGTGAAAGTGAAAGTGAAACCGCTCAGTCATGTCCGACTCTTTTCGACCCCATGGACTGTAGCCTACCAGGCTCCTCAGTCCATGCGATTTTCCAGGCAAGAGTACTGGAGTAGGTTGCCATTTCCTTCTCCAGGGGATCTTCCCAACCCAAGGATCGAACCCGGGTCTCCCGCACTGCAGGCAGACGCTTTACGGTCTGAGCCACCAGGGAATTACAGCATTAATAATGAGACCTTACAGAAATGGAAGGCAGCAGAATGCAGATGAACACACAGACATGAGAAATAGGAACCATAAAGCTAAAAACTGAGATGCGAAAAGCTGAAGGAGCACGTAGCCCTGGAGGTTGGAGAGTTTCAGGAATATTTATATGGCTGTGATTTTTCTTCTACTACACAGTTACAGATTGTGAATAAATGTAAGATTGCTTTCTGTTTAGCCATTGACATTTAGCATCTGAATTAAAAGACAAATAAGCAGGAAGGAATGTTTTACAAACAGAATTGGCTAAAATATCCTTATAATGTTAATACTCATTGCTTCAATGGATTCTTTGTTAGATAATGAACTTTATACACTGGGGAAAAGGGCTGCCTCCTTCCTTCAAAAGTTGCTCCACCTCTGTCTGCAGCTCTTAATGCCGCATCCACCACCAGGCTCTGGAGTTAAAGTAAAAAGACCTGAAGTGCAGAGGAAAGCTCTGGCCAATATTGAAGCTTCCAAATTTTAGGACTTCCTTTATTTCAGCAGACCTTTGTAGGGAAATTTCTAAGGGGATATTAATAAACAAAACCTCAACTGTACAACAGAGTTACTAACAAAAGGTTCATTTTCTTTAGGATGAGATTCTACTGTAAAATATGACATTAACTTGCAGATGCATCACAACCCTACAGTCAACATCCCTTTAGGGTTGCAATGCCAGAAAAAATATTGTTCCTTAATTTCTGTAATTTTTTCACTCATTTTAGGGTGTAACACATCAAGTACACAAAAGATTCAAGCACAAGCCTCTCTGATATCACACTGTTCAGCATACTATTTCCATGAACATATATTCTGTATTTAGACAAATCTAAGTCTCTCTACTTTTCCAGCCTCTTGTTCTGGGGGTATCATTTGCTTATTTTCTTTTTTTTTTTAAGAAATATGTTCCTTGGCTATTACCAAAAAAAGACGAGATCTAACAGAACTTTGTAAATCAACTATATGACAATAATTTTTTTTTTAATGACAAGCAGTAACAAATTCTGTTTAGAATGTGAAGAGATTGTACACTATTAGTGGAAATTCAAATCAGTAAAGCTACTATGGAAAACAGTATGGAGATTCTTCAAGAAACTAAAAATAGAACTATCATAAAATCCAGCAATCCCACTTCTGGGTATATGCCCAAAGGAAACACGACATCTAGAAGAGATGCTTGCATTTTCTTGCTCACTGCAGTATTATTTACAACAGCTAGAGTATGGAAACAACCTAGGCACCCATCAATGAATGAATGGACGAGGAAAATGTGGTACACACACACACACACACACACATACATACATATAAAGTAGAATATTATTCAGCCTTAAGAAAAGAAGGAAAATACTATCATTTACAACAACATGGATGAACCTGAAGAGCATCATGCTAAGTAAAATAAACCAGATAGAGAAAGACAAATACGCCATGGTATCACTTATATGTCGAATCTTAAAAAAAAAAAAAAAAAAAAAAAGAGTCAAATCCATAGAAATGGAGAGTTGAAAAGTGATTGCCAAGAATTTGGAGTATGGGAAAGAGGGAGAGGTTGGTAAAAGGTGTAAACGTATGGTTATAAGATGAATAAGGTTTGAGGATCTAGGGTGTAACATGGTGACCATAGTTGTAACACTACTGTGTACTTGAAATTTGCTAAGAGGACAGAACTTAAATGTTCTTATAAAAGAAAAAATATATATACATGAGATGATGGATGTGTTAATTATCATGATGGGGGAAATCCTTTCACAGTGTAGAAACATATCAAATCATCACACACGTTTTAACTTACAATTTCACCTGTCAGTTATACCTCAGCAAAGCTGAAAAGTTAATAAGCCCACTCTTTGTGACTGGAAGGAAAAAGAAAGACCCACTTATAATATAACTGCTCTCCACACCTGTGTATCCTCTTACCCTCCTGAGTCATTGCTACTATTTCCGATTGGTATTTGTAACAAGTCATGAAGAACAAGCTTTGTCTTAGACACATTTCTCCCCTTAGAAGACATATAGTGTTATCTCTATACAGATAATAGCTTGTACCTTTCTTAACTATTACACAACAAGGTATTAAAGAGTTTTTTTTTTGAAAAAGTGAGAAAATCTATAAAATATCACAGCCCTGAAAGAGACATCTGTAAAAACTGTCTTAGAAGTATGAAATAAACATTGCCAAAACAAAAAAATAATCATTACAATAAAGTAGACTATTTAAGTCTATTTGATGAGCATGGTTTCAATTCTGAACCTTTAGGCTATATCAGCACAACACAAAGGGAAAGATAGGTTATTTCATCAAAAGAAATAGCAAATATAAATAATTTGGCTCCTCTGCATAAAGGTCTCTAAATTGACAAAACTAACATTCTACTGTAATAGCATTCTTTACTCTGTTATTTAATCTATAAATTCAACATGGGCTTCCCAGGTGGCGCTAGTAGAAAGAACCCACCTGCCAATGCAGTAGATGTAAGAGACTCGGGTTCAATTCCTGGGTCGGGAAGATCCCCTGGAGGAGGGCATGGACAGAGGAGCCTGGTGGGCTGCAGTCCATGGAGTTGCAAAGAGTTGGACACGACTGAAGCAACTTAGCACATACGCATGCACACATTCAACATGAGTCTATTTTTAAAGTTTGCTCTGCCAATACTTTTATGGTGACCTGGGCTCACTTTTTGCTGGCCAAAGCAGAATGTATTAATTTATTTAATCAATATTAGTTAATAATGTGACATCATTTATGGGCTCACTCATTGAGGACCTACTGTCTTCTGTATTTTATGGAAAATGAAGAAGCAGAATGCACTGTTTTTGACTTTGAGAGATTAATAACTCCATCAGAGAACAAAATTATAACACACAAAAAGAGTTGAATTACAGTCAAGAAGTGATCAGTTTAACAAACAAACAATGATAGAGATGAAAGACGTGGATGGAAAAGGGGGCAGAGAGTGAGTGAGTGCAGCTCAGAGTCAGAGGCTCTGTTCAGACAAGAGATGGAGGTCAGAGGTAAGAGTGCAGGCTGAAAACCGATGGAATCCGGCCGCAGCAATCAGTGCTCGGGGTTCGCTATTGTGAAGAGTGAGCAGAAGGATGAGACAAGATCATATTGAGAAACCATGCACTATTTTATTATGATCCTCAAATAACCTATGAGAAAGTTCCTACCCCTTTTCTGTCAGCCCTTTGCCCCAGGTATTTTCAGCTTGATACAGTCAATGATGGACTGATGGGACCAAAAGAAGTACAGTGTCTGTTAACTGGAAGGCATTCAATATTTATTAAAGAATAGATACATTAATGGTACTTAATGAGCTAGGACACATGTGTTGCTCTTGTGCAAATGAGAAAAAAAAAAAAAACTGTATTAGTTGTGCTAAAATGCAGGATAGTACTGGGGATGTTTCCAACAGGATGTAACACCTCAATCACGGTGTTTTAGGGGTAGTATAGTGGTCTCATGAAAGATAAAACAGGGTACAGCGAAAAGCACAGATACCAAATAAATTTCCCAGACGTGTCACCTTGAGAAAATTACATTTCTCACTCTTCTTGTCGGAATTGCTTAAACTAGTCATATTTTCAAATGATGAATGCAACTCTTGTCTCCTCAGTGATACATACTTGTCTGTACATTGTTTAAGAGCTTTCTTGATCTATAATATACTAGATATACAGCCATTTAGGTTAACTAAAAGTCACTGGAGTGAATTTTGGACTTGATTTCAAAATAACTAATTATTCAAACTACACACTCTCTAAAAAAAATTAAGTATTCAGAGTTAAAGACATGCTTCTATGAAAAATAAATAACATTCTCATCACAATATATTTTACCATGATATTAATTAATATAAAAATGTGTCATAATTTAAATATAACACACAATTTTATAACATGCTATGATGCTCCTAGGAATATAGGAATACATTCTTTTTCTGGTCTGAGATATTCCCTGAAAAGCTACACTGTGTTGTAATCATTACTATTAAGCTTTTAATCCACACCTTATATTATTACTTAAGAAACATATAAGTATCTCAAAAAATGATGCTCAAAATAAAACTTTTAAGCCTTCTTCCTCCCACCTGAAATACCATTTCAGCATGTGGTTTTTCAGAAAGGGTATAATATTAATATTTTAAAACATTAATAAGCAAGTGGACTTTCCTGAATGTCTTTGAGAAGCTGAAGGGTAACTGAACCACACGTCACTCAAGGAATCCACAAATCATCCTTCACAGGCTTCTTTGTCCCTAACACCCAACTCTCGCCGGTCAGCAGCCCCACCCCAAGCCTCTCTTTCCTTTTCTTCCTGGGCCTTTCCTTGTTCTTTGTTTATATAACATAAACGTTTTAGGGAGCTCTGTTGCTCTACTTTAGGAAAATTAAATTTGCTTTTTACAATTCTCTGCTTCACACATCCCAAAATTAGTACAAGAGAGAAAACAAAGATTATCCTCAGGAGACTAGAAGAAAAAACAAAAGAAGACTATGAACACAAAAAGTTTTGAATGCTCATACACATAAGTGTATTAGGAAATAACGTTGCACCAGAATATTAATTGCACAAATCCCTTTCCCAGGTGGCATCCACTTAGTTGTTCAGAGTGAAATGTTAATTCTCCCAATTCTGTAAGTTTCAATGCAGTATAAAGACTAAATGTAAACTGCAAAAATACAAAGGCATTGAAATCACTAATTCAGCAAAACCCTGAAATTTGAATATTTATACTAGGAGAGAGCATGCATTTTTTTTTTTCCTGAGAATTACTCCTTATTTTTCAGTTATAATTTCTTCTAATATTTTCCACTTAAACTATTCACAACTAAAAATATTAAATGAATTTTAATCTTACCATTGTTGTCTCTTGAATAGATCCAAAACTGTTGATAAAAATGTTGACTACTACATCAACAGGAATGCCTGTCAATAAAAATTAAGGATATAGTTTGGTGGCTGTAAAAACCTTGGTCAGAATCTTCATATTTTTATGGTTTATGCAGTTGATTGTTATATTTTTTCCAATCCACACAGATGTATAAACCTATGGTTTCAAGATACATGTTCACAATTGCTATTAACTTATTCTTCTAAATAGGGATCAACACACAAACAAAAAATGAGTTATGTTGTTCTTCATAGCACTATTTATTCAGAAATATTTCTCTCTTAAATTGTAGGGACTCTGGGAAAATACATTTACCTTAAAAAGTTTTCAATTGAGCTGATGCATTTACTTTAAGATATTGCAAATTATTTTTTTAAAACATCATTTAAAAATATGATTTATGTTTTGTATTTTATAGTCTTTCAAATTTTTTACCTTAAATGGCAAGCAGAATACAACATTTATTATATTTTGATTTTTAATCCATGAACATGTAAACTTAATCAGACATACAACAGAATCGTTATAAAGATTTTTGCCTGACCTGTTGGAAAATAATTTTAGAGTTCATAGAGTGAGAACTAAGGTATAATGTTGCCAATTTCTTTCTTGCTTTCTTTTTTTTTTTTTTTTTTCACTCATTGTGGGTTGCTGCTTGGGCTAACAAAGGGAAAATGTGAAGTTAGCCTTTTGGCCACATAACCTCTGACTGATGAAAAACAGGTGTTGAATCAATACATGGTAGACATGTGACAACCCAGACCATGGTGCTGTTGAAAGTAACAGAGTAGGTTCTGGTAATGAACAAAAAACTCTGTTTTTACAACATCGTTGTATAACTTCAGTTGACTAGAAGCAGCTGCAGGCTTTTCTTTTTTTTTTCTTGTAAAGGAAAAAAAAAAAAAAAAAATCAAGCCTCCTAATGTTAATGCAATCTACATTAATACCTGTCCTTAGCCAGCAACAAAGATGGCAGTTTTCCAGAGATATATTCATATATCTAACTCATCAAGAGGAAGAAAGAAAGAGGGAAAGTAACAAAGAAAGAAAGGAGGGAAGGGAGAAAGGAAGGCAGGCAAACATATACAATCTTCTCACAACTTTTAGTGCAAGTACAGTTTTGGTTTTTAAATGGTGTGATAGGTGGTAATATTTTATTGAAATAAAAATATAGTCACATTTATTCACAAAGTTAACGTGTTTTTAAAAACTATATGGCTTTTTCTTTCAGCCAAAGCATAGAGGGTTTTTTTTTTTTTTAAGTCAATGTAAAAAACCAATAAAGAGTAAAAAAATAATTTAAATGCCTATCAGAGCTTTCTCTATTCGGAAATGAGTATATGGCTGTTCTCCTACAAAGTAGAACTTTGGTGTCTGAATGAGAGCCAGAGCCTAAATTTAAATTATTAAGGTTAAGAATACAAAATACTTAGGAAACCCATCGCATGGGTTAGTCTATTAATTCACCATAGAAAACCCGTCACATGGGTTAGCCTATTAATTCACAATATACCTTTTTCTTTTAAGCCCTAGAACCATATACAACTATTACAAGTAATGTTTTGCTTATCTTTAAACATTTTTTGCATTTAATTGCTCAGACATAAGAACATTACAGAACAGTTATTACTGTTTTGAATATGTGAAATAAATGATTTTACACAGATAAAATTAGGGTTTAAACTGCAAAGAATGGAGATATTGACGGGGGAGAGACAAACCTTTGAAATTTGGTCTTATCCTGGGATCATAACTGACCAGCAGCCTGTTCAAGATATTGCTGGTGGAGTTGGCGGGTACTCGGGCTAGATCCTCTGCTGACTGTTGCCTATGAGAGAAAAAACAAAACCCTGGTAAGTATTTAGAAACAGCAAGCAACAGGCATGGGTGATTTTCATTAAAGACTTTGCTTTTTGAGACAAATATATAGCATGTCTTTTCCAAATAGAAGTGAAAAGTAATAGATATTATCAGAAGCCCAAAAGATATGTCATTAAAAAAATAAATAAAACAGAAAAGTAATCCAGCATTTAATTTTAACAAATGCATAAAACACTGCTGCAAATAATCCATGTTTCTTTTTTTTAAATAAAGTTATGCAGATCTTTTACTTGTCCTGAAGCAGTATGCAGTCAAAATCTAGACAAGCACAAAGGAAGGGCAGACAAGGAGTTAAGAGAAAAAAAGAGATAGTTTTTGAATAATATATTAACCTTCTATCTAAGCAAAAAAGTATGCGAAGACTACAAGATGATATGGACAAAGAGATAGTCCAAGAATTTACAAAATTTATAAAGTCATCTGACACTTGTAAAATGATACTGTGTAAGAAACACACAATGAATGCTCTCTGTGGAGTTTGCTGTTGTTTAGTTCGTAAGTCGTGTTCGACCCTTTTTCGATTCCATGGACTGCAGCCTGCCAGGCTCCTGTGTCCATGGGATTTTCCAGTCAAGAATACTGGAGTGGGTTGCCATTTCCTACTCCAGGGGACCTTTCGGACCCAGCGATCAAACCCTAGTCTCATGCATTGGCAGGCGGGTTCTTTACCACTGAGTCATCAGGGAAGCCATTAACTCTGGATTGGTAAAAGAGGTCCTTTACTATCAGACCAATTAAATAAAGGAAAGTAGAGAGGTCTGAGATACAGCTGCCTTTTTCTTTTATTCAATATATATACATATTTGCTATCAACTATCAAAAAGAGAAAAACTGCCATATTTTTCTATTGTAATTAACTTTGAACAATGAATCTTGACTAAATTGGTGTTGCTTGGGAGCACTTAAACTCTTCCTTGGAGGTCTTTGAAAACTGTTCTGTTGTTTACTGTTTGTTTGGGATCTATTACTACCCATAAAATCTTATCATATAATAATTTTCCCAGTCCAAAAATCAGTTCAGTTCAGTTCAGTTGCTCAATCACGTCTCTTTGCGACTCCATAAATTGCAGTGCTCCAGGCCACCCTGTATGTTGCCAACTCCCATTTACTCAAACTCATGTCTATTGAGTCGCTAATGCCATCCAACCATCTCATCCTCGGTTGTCCCCTTCTCCTGCCTTCAGTCTTTCCCAGCATCAGGTTCTTTTCAAATGAGTCCATTCTTTGCATCAAGTGGCCAAAGGACTGGCGTTTCAACTTCAGCATCAGTCCTTCCAATGAATATTCAGGACTGCTTTCCTTTAGGATTGACTGGTTGGATCTCCTTGCAGTCCGAGGGACTCTCAAGAGTCTTCTCCAATACCACAGTCCAAAAATAATATCCATGAAAATCACAAGGAAGATTAAAACTACACTTGAGCACCCAGCATTGTCTATTCTGTATCAATATGATGTGCCTGTGTGCTCAATCTCTTCAGTCCTGTCTGACTCTTTTGCTACCCCATGCATTGTAGCCCGCCAAGCTCCTCTGTCCGTGGAATTCTCCAGGCAAGAATACTGGAGTGGGTTGCCATGTCCTCCTCTAGGGTATCTTCCTGACCCAAGGACTGAACCTACGTCTCCTGTATTGCAGGCAGATTCTTTAACCACTGAGCCACCTGGGAAACCCCATTGAGATGGTAAAAGTATAAATTTCATAAATGACATTAATTTATAGGAAGCAAATAATGTAATACACTTGCTTTGTTTTGAGATCCCAGCTCTGATGTATCAGGCAATTTTGTTCTTTGTTAATTATGCTACTATGAGCTGATATTATACAACCACTAGAGGTGAAATATGACATTAACTAGCATTCAAAAAAAAAAAAAATCTAAAAATACCATGAGTTGATACAGACAAACTTTTCAAGTAGTTATCAGAAAGAATCCAAAACATTGGAGAAATAAAGTGAAAACCAATTAGTCAAATCTCCCCAAAGTGCAGAAGATTAAGTAGATTTAAGTTGTATCTCTTGACCTTATCAGCTCTCATATCCTACCTAGTTGCAGGTTTTGGGGACTGGTAATGAGATTTTTCCATTTCATTGCAAGGGAAATTGTAACCTTCTTAGAGCCAACTGTCATTCCTAAGCAAAATGTAGAAAACTTCAAAGAAAATGAGCCTATTTCAGAAAATTGGATATTAGGATGCAATTAGTGTCCAAACTCATCTACAGGTTTTCTCATTCAAGGAAGGAAGATAGAATTGATGGATTACAAACTACACTTGAATAGGATCAATTAAGAACTGTTATTATTATCTCTCAATGTAAAATCCTTCAAAAGTCTATTTCTTCTAAGTAATGCAAGAACCAGACATCATAAAACCAATTAATAATAACTTATCTATTTATTTTTTTGGCCATGCCATGGAGGATTAGTCCCCCAACCAGGGATCAAATCCGTGCCCCCTGCATTGGAAGTGTGGAGTCCTAAATACCAGCCAAGTCTCATAATAATTTTTGTGGTAGAGAACTGTTCAGCCTGATTTTCTTCCCAGCTGTGAAGGGAGGAAGAATACAACACCCCACAATCTATACCTCTTCAGCATAAAAATTATTTTGAACCAAAGGCACTTGAAGAAAAGCAAACAGAGGGGCAGGATTTCTCTAAATTCTTCTTATCTGACTACAGTCAGTCACACTGCTACATTTAAAATGAATAACCAACAAGAACCTACTGTATAGCATGTGGAACTCTTTCAATGCTATGTGGCAGCCTGGATGGGAAGGGAGTTTGGAGAAGAATGGATACATGTAGATGCATGGCTGAGTCCCTTCACTGTTCACCTGAAACCATGACAATATTGTTAATCAGCTATGCTGCTGCTGCTGCTGCTAAGTTGCTTCAGTCGTGTCTGACTCTGTGTGACCCCATAGACGGCAGCCCACCAGGCCCCGCTGTCCCTGGGATTCTCCAGGCAAGAACACTGGAGTGGGTTGCCATTTCCTTCTCCAATGCATGAAAGTATAAAGTGAAAGTGAAGTCACTAAGTCGTGTCTGACTCTTCGTGACCCCATGGACTGCAGCCTACCAGGCTCCTCTGTCCATGGGATTCTCCAGGCAAGAATATACCCTAATACAAAATTAAAAGTTAAAAAAAAAAAAAAAAAAAAAAACCAGAGAAAGAGTTTCTCCAAAAGGAACCCTCTTGTCTTCAATCCCCTCCCCAGAGTTTTCATCAACTGGGTAAGATGACTCATCACAGGACAGGACACCAACACTTGATCCACACCCAGGAAAACAGAGTCACAAACATCACACCTCTTTCATCTCTTCTTCTCCAGACCAGTCACCTTTTCTAAAAGTCATCCACTTCCTCTGGAGGCCCACATTCTCCTCCCCTCCCCCTTTCAAGATGATATATAAATTCCCAAAACTCACCACTCTCTCCCATATTCAATTTTGTTTTTCTCTGATGCTGGCCCATATGCACATAACATTAAAAATTAATAAATGTGCATACCTTTTATTTTGTTAGCATGACTATTGTCAGACTACTTCACAGACCCAGCTACTGAGGATGGGGTAGGGAAGAAAAAGAAACCTTTTCTCCTTTACAGCTGTAAGTCAAGTTACCCAAACTCATCTTCTAGCCCTTCCAACTCACTACCAGATTTTATTTTTCTCCCGATTGTCAGCCCCCCTTAGTGGAAAATCATAATTCCTACTCATCGTTGAACAAATCTACAGTATTCTTTAATACTGCTACTCTAAAATGATGCTTTGATTATACTGGTTTACTCTAATAAACTGAAAAATATACTCTTGGGCCAACATCCATTGAATCATAGAGAAAGCAACAGAGTTCCAGAAAAACATATACTTCTGCTTTACTGACTACACCAAAGCCTGTGGATCATTGTAGATCCACACAATGACTGTGTGGATCACAACAAACTGTGGAAAATTCTTTAAAAGATAGGAATACCAGACCATCTTACCTGCCTCCTGAGAAATCTGTATGCAGGTCAAGAAGCAACATTTAGAACTGGACATGGAACAACAGACTGCTTCCAAATTGGGAAGGAGTACGTCAAGGATGTATATTGTCATCCTATTTATTTAACTTAAAGGCAGATTACATCATGCAAAATGCCAGGCAGGATGAAGCACAAGCTGGAATCAAGATTGCCGGAAGAAATATCAGTAACCTCAGATATGCAGATAACACCACCCTTATGGCAGAAAGTGAAGAGGAACTTAAGAGCCTCTTGATGAAAGTGAAAGAGGAGAGTGAAAACACTGGCTTAAAACTCAACATTCAAAAGACTAAGATCATGGTATCTGGTCCCATCACTTCATGGCAAATAATGAGGAAACAATGTAAACAGTGAGAGACTTTATTATTTTGGGCTCCAAAATCACTACAGATGGTGACTGCAGCCGTGAAATTAAAAGACACTTACTCCTTGGAAGAAAAGCTATGATAAACCTAGATAGCATATTAAAAAGCAGAGACATTACTTTGCCAACAAAGGTCTGTCTAGTCAAAGCTATGGTTTTTCCACAGTCATGTATGGATGTAAGAGTTGGACCATAAATAAAGCTGAGCACCAAAGATGATGCTTTTGAACTGTGGTGTTGGAGAGGACTCTTGAGTGTTCTTTGGACTGCAAGAAGATGCAACCAGTGCATCCTAAAGGAAATCAGTCCTGAATATTCATTGGAAGGACTGATGCTGAAGCTGAAGCTCCAATACTTTGGTAACCTGATGCAAAGAACTCACTCATTGGAAAAGACCCTGATGCTGGGAAAGATTGAAGGCAGGAGGAGAAGGGGATAGCAGAGGATGAGATGGTTGGAAGGCATCACCGACTCGATGGACATGAGTTTGAGCAAGCTCTGGGTGTTGGTGATGAACAGGGAAGTCTGGCATGCTGCAGTCCATGGGATTCAAAGGGTAGGACAAGATTGAGCAACTGAACTGACTGAATTTTTGATAGCTTTTTTCATATCTATGTGTATATTACTAATTATACTGAATGTACTGAGTGATTCTTGAGGGAACCATGGCTTCTATGGTTTTGTAATTCCCTATACTCATGTAGCAATAAATACATAATACTCCAGGCACTCTCCACCTGCCAGCTTTTCTACATCAGTTTCAGTCTCTGGATGCCCACGGGTACTATAGTAGTAGCAGCTTTGCTCAACATTTCCATACGAAGAGCATTTGCTCTTCAGAAATTCTCTTAGGAGAAAGGATTTTTTTTTTTTTTTTTTCTCAGAAGCTTCCCAGCATTGGCCACTCCTGAACCAATCACTAGTAAAGAGGAAAAAGCAATCATGATTGGCTCAGATCTATAGTCTGGTAAAGAACAAATACTGGAGAACCAATCACCATGTCCATTACACGATTTCACTTGATCATCACACTCACTCACTTGGTTACATAGGAGAGACATAAACCACACAGAGAATAGTTTCTCACAGAGAAAGAGGAAATAACATATAGGCAGAGAGTTAGCAACAGACAAGTAAATGGGGCCATAAGGCATGTATATATGAAAACCAGGACACAGCAAGGTTCAGAGATTTTCCAAGGTGGGAGAGTCAAGAATGAACCCTGGTAATCCCTACTACTAGCCATCATTTCACAAACTTGCCATAATAAAAGTGGAATATTATCTATCTTTTATTACTGTCCATCCATATACTCCTTTATGTGATAGAGGACATTAATCTTACCAATTTTCAAAATCATTCATCCTGACAATTTGAAGTTACACTTTCTACAACTTGCCAGGGTCTCCCTTTCCTGTAGTCATCTTCAGATGCTTGGACTTCTCTCCACAGTCAAACTTTAAAATATCTTGTTAGTAAGCACAAAAACACAGTTTGGGTTGACAAAAAAATCTCTTGAAATGAAAACAAGAGTATATCAAATATGTTATAGACCTTTTTCTTTATTCTTATTTGTGTCAGTACATATTTTCATGTCTTTGCTGTAAGCAACTGGATACGAATCTTTAATTAACTCTTCACCTTTCTTTATATTAGAAATTCAAAGACATTTAAAAATTTAAGTGAAATCCCATGTAGTTTATTTTCACATACATGAATCCAGGGCATTTTCCCTACCTAAAAAAGCAGAAATTTTTTTTTTTTTCCAGCTTCATCAATCCTAAAACAACATTAAAGTCATCTTTACCGATTAAGTATATATATATAAGCCACTTTATTTTCTTTCAACCAATCTGTCAACAGTTCTGATATTATTACACAACCAGATTGATTTCATGGAAATATGATATTAATTTAAGACAATAATTGAGTCCATTCAGGGAAAGTGATCAAATGACTAGAGAAAATAATGTCTTAGACCAAAAGCCTTTTTACAATCTGTCCTCTTTTGTTCACTTGCCTAAACTTGAACTGATGTCATGACTAATATGTAAAGATATGCATGGAATGGACCAGGCTGTATAGCTGGATGATGTAACGTTTTCCAGAACTAAAGGAAAAATCCAGAAATGTCTTTCCAAAGGGGGAAGCTCAGTTTTCCGTTAACTGCAGAATGTTCTTATTTTCCGTGACCCTTTAGTGGCCACACTGCACAGCAGCATTTCAAAACTGGGGTGCACAGACATATTGGCTGTATGTCCTCCCTTAAACCAGGAACCTGAGACATAGGATCATTTTGTTTTTCCTGTGAGTTACAATGCAGCAACGATATTACACATCTTCTCAGATCTGGGTGTGGCATGGATCTCTCCAGCTTGGGTCCTCTCAAGATGGGAGCTGCAGAGTTTTCTACAAGCACAGGAGAGCAAGGAAAGAGTGACGTTTGCACAATGTGTAGGTTTTATTATTTTTCCTCTTTACTCTAGGGCAGTGGTTGTTTTATTCTTTTTTAGCACCACAGACATGCTAAGAATTTGATAAAAGTTATGTTCTTTCCTTAAAAATTGCCCACAAAGTTTGCAATCCTGAGGTTTCCTGGACTGTGCTCCACAGATTAAGAAACCCTCCTTCAGGACCTCCCTGGCAATCCGGTGATTAGGACTCTGAGCTTCCACTGCAGGGGACACAAGTTTGGTCCCTGGTCGAGGAACTAAGATCTGGGATGCCATAGAGCATGGCTAAAAAAAAAAAAAAAAAGAGAGAGAGAGAGAAAGAAAAGAAACCCTTCTTCATGGAAACTAGTGCTATTATCCTCACCTAAAGTGAGATAAAGGAAGTTTTTTTTTTTGAGACTCTGATGGGACTTTGTCAAAAAAGACACAGGAACAAACTGAAAGAGCTTCCCACGGCCAAATCTAGGATGATTTCAGCAACAAAATAAAATCAAGTTGGGTTATAATCCAAAGTACAAAATAAAGACCCATAAGTCCATAAAGATGTAAATAAAATGACTGATTGAATAAATAAATAAATGGTAGAGAAAAGACAAATCTCCCATGCAAAATTCCAAGTAACTGGCATAGATCTCTGTGCTCAAACTGGTGCAGCATCACATCCCTCCTTGGTGTGAGCTGTGCATAGAGACATCCTTCCAAAGACCACAGGATGGAAAGGGAGAAAAATAGCAACTTCTACACTGGTAAAGTCTAACAAATACAACTTTACCCAGGTGATTAAACTTAACCTGTTAACCCCATGATAAATCATGCTGATTTTGTGTACCTTCAATATAGTATGATGAGAATGTTATTTCTAAACTTGTGTTCTTCCTCCGCAGAACACATAACCTCAACATAACCATGACAAAAACACTGGACAAGTCCCCATGGAGGGATGTTCTACAACTACCTTACCACTATTCCTCAAAGCTGCCATGGTCATGAAAAACAAAGTCTGAGAAACTGTCACAGCCAAAATGAGCCTAAGGAGACATGAGGACTAGATGCAATTTATAACCTAAATGAGATCCTGGAACAGAGAAAAGATATTAAATAAACACTAAGAAATATAAATAAAGCATAAATTTTAGTTAATGACAATATACCAATATTCATTCTTGAATTGTAAAAAAATGTGCTAAACTAATATAACATGTTAATAATAGAGAAAACTGCTGCTGCTGCTGCTGCTAAGTCACTTCAGTCATGTCTGACTCTGTGCAAC
Organism: Bos grunniens; assembly: GCF_055505025.1. Lineage (NCBI taxonomy): Eukaryota > Metazoa > Chordata > Mammalia > Artiodactyla > Bovidae > Bos > Bos grunniens. The sequence continues at coordinate 42,417,381 of NC_141181.1, forward strand.
CCCATAGACGGCAGCCCACCAGGCTCCCCCGTCCCTGGGATTCTCCAAGCAAGAACACTGGAGTGGGCTGCCATTTCCTTCTCCAATGCATGAAAGTGAAAAGTGAAAGTGAAGTCTCTCAGTTGTGTCCGACTCTTCCCGACCTCATGGACTGCAGCCTACCAGGCTCCTCCATCCATGGGGTTTTCCAGGCAAGAGTACTGGAGTGGGGTGCCATTGCCTTCTCTGAGAGAGAAAACTAGGCACAGAGTATTGGGAACTCTATATCATTTTGATAATTTTTCTATAAATTGTCAAGTCTAGAATTGACATTTAAAAATGTCAAGTCTAAAGCCGTTATAACTTTTTCAAAGTGTATTTGAGAAAAAAAGAAGAGGGGGTAAATAATAATAATAAACACCTCTGCAAAGGTGAGCAAGGTGACAAATAGCATTGTGAAAAGATGCCCCACATCCTGTATCACCAGGGAAACGCAAACTAAAACAATAATGGGGTACCACAGCACACCTATTCGAATGGCCAAAATCCAGAGCCCTGACAATACCAAATGCTGGCAAGGATATGGAGCAACAGGAACACATATTCATTGCTGGTGAGAAAGCAAACTGGTACAGCCACTTTGCAAGGCAGTTTGGTGGGTTTATACAAAACAAAACCTATTCATATAGTATGATCCAGTAACAGCACTCCGTGGTGTATACCCAAAGGTGATAAAAACATGTTTACACAGAAACCTGCACACAAGGTTTACAGCAGCAGCTTTATTCATCACTGCAAAAACTGGAAGCCACCAAGATGTCCTTCAGTAGGTGAACGGATAAACAAACTGGCAAACGTTCAGACAGTGGACACTGAACGTCCAGACAGTGGAACAGCACTAAAACAAAATAAACTGTCAAGCCATGAAAGTACAAGGAGCAAGTGAAATGCATATTTCCAAGAAGCCAATATGAAAAGGCTGTACATGTGCAACTATATAATATTCTGGAAAAGGCAAAACTATGAGAGACAGCAGAAAGACCAGTGGTTGCCTAGAGGTTGGAAGTTTGGAGGAAGGAAGACCAGGTGATGCACAGAGGATTTTTAGGGCAGTGAAAACACTCCATATGACATCATAATAATGGATACTGTAATGGATGGATAACGTCATTATACATTTGTCAAAATCCACAGAACTTGGACAACACCAAGAGTGAATCCTCATGTAAACCATGGACTTTGAGTGATTACGATGCAGGGTCATCAACTGTAACAAAGGTACCATCTGGTGGAGGATGTTGATGTGAGAGGCTAAGCAGGGTACAGGGGAAATCGCATACCATCCTCTCAATTTTGCTGTGAATCTAAAGACGCTTTAGAAAAGCAAAGTTAAAAAAAAAGAACAGGAAAGAAACGAAAAGATTCAAAAGAGGAAATTACACTTTGTTATTCCAAAATCCTTCTTACTTCATAACTCTGTAAACTCTGTATAAAATCATGGAAAACTGACACTATGATCATATGTGAAGGTTGGGGCTTATGATAAACTGCTGCTACAAGTCGTACATATCACCTCAGAAGGTTCCAATTTTCATCCACATGGAATAATTTTCAGTTGGATAATCAGATAGACATACAAAGATAGATAAACACTTTCTATATCCAGGTAATAAATTTGGTCAGTAGTTACTTAAGAATCTTAAGACTCTAGATAATCTTTGGATTATTATAGAGTATTTTAATTTGCTTATTATTTGCCTAACTATAGTGTAATTTATTATCATTTCTCTTGAAATCTTTTGTATTTATTTTCCATTTGGTTTTCCCAGATTAAATTATGAATTGAAGGTTTATGCATACAGGGAGTGATACCCTCTACCATCATTATGTCAGTTTAATTAGTTTATATTATTTGAAAAGAAAGTGTTTATGGGTATATGTGTATGTGGGTGGGAAAGTGTGTTGTGTTATAATTGGCTAAGAATTGTAATTACCAACAGTGTTCCTCAATAATTGTTTTATTTATCACCCCAGTTGGGCTTAAGGAACTGATGAATTCCATGGAAACATCTTAAAATCTTTCATATCTTAAATTATGCAATTACTTATCCATGGCTCTTTGAAAAGTATTTTTCACAAAGTAGAAACACCTCTTTGAGAGGTGCTGTATACTGGATACTGACAATTGCCAAAACCCATTAAAGACTATGGTCCTTTGGACAGAAGCCTCATGACACAACAAATTAAACCTCAATCCAAAGAAAATGTTTCTTGTGCAATTATTTTCCATACTATGCAGAAATCATATTCCACCTAGCCCAGAAAATTGGTATCCATAGAAATACCTCTGACTCTGAGACTAATTACAACTGGAACAGGACTTATCTTCACTCAGTTTTTCCCACATACAGCATTAATATAAAATATTTCCTGTCTGGCTTAATATAAATGGTAATATGAGAAGCCCCACAGTCACATAATAAAGTTAAGTGTGAATATCACTGAAGAAACCCTTAAGGGTGGATACGTGTTCTAGTGTCAGACAGGCTGTGAGAGTCCAATGTGACAGTGGTGAATCACTTATGCTCTCTGAGGCTTCATGTATTCCATGTACTTTAAATGAAGGTTTAAATGAGGTGACTGATAAGATCCTTCAGGTGACAATCTAAATCGCCCTGTGATGAAGGCTGTGACCTTGTGCCCCTCAGATCACCCAGCAGAACTGAGGCTGCCAAGAGCTCAGAGCTCTGACCTGCAAAACTCTGGGAACAACCTTCAGCTGACAGGACGTGTCTTGCCCTGGAGGCAACCCAACTCTGAAGACTCTGACGCGTGGACACCAAGGCACCAAGTTCCTTTCTACTAACTTTAGCGGCCATTCTGAAAGTCCATCCCAGTCTCAGAGCTCCAAGGGCACCAACTAAAGCCTCAGTTTCATCTGCATTGTTCCTGTGTTTGAATCCACCTCTCTCAGATCCAAGAGGTCTTCTTCTAGAAACAATCTCTTTCTACAGGGAAATCTTCATCTCAGAGGCTGTTTCTGAGAAAATTCAACTGATGATATAAACTAAATAAGATTCCTTAAAGAACAACCAAAGCTTCACCAGTAATGCAACTACCAATATGCTACGTGTCTCTTCTACTTTAGTTATTTTAAAAGGTTTTATTTAAGAAAGCTCTTGGCATTCACAACATGCCATGTACCAGTTATGCATATAAGAGTCAAACACACATGTGGATGATTCTGATATAAAATGAACTTGTCCAGTGATTCTAAGCTTGGTTGCACTGAACCCACCTGAGGAGCTCAGCAAACTGTAGGTACTGAGCCCCATACCCCACCTTCAGGTTGAGTCAATGTGGGATCAGGATTTTAAAGGCTTCTCAGATGATCTGAATGGTTAGACAAATCACCTGTTAGAAAACAAAGCTCCATGACAAGCAGACATGGATTGTAATATGAGGAACCCTAACATTTAAGGAGCAGATGGAGGAACACAAGCCAAAAATTAAAACAAAGAATGAGCTGCCCAAGAAGGAGGTGTGGTCTACGAATGTCACCTCCCCCATTAGTAAGCAAAGGATGCTGCAACCATCAAGACTTCAGCTGCTGCAACTGCCCCAGCTATGTACCCCGAGGGGATTCAGGATGAGAATCACAGGATGCTGGCCCCAGACAGCTGAGATGCACATCAAAGAAATGACTTAAGTGAGCCCAGACTTTTGTATTCTCCCATACATACTGCTACTGCTGCTACTGCTAAGTCGCTTCAGTCGTGTCCAACTCTGTGCGACCCCATAGACGGCAGCCCACCAGGCTCCCCCGTCCCTGGGATTCTCCAAAGAACACTGAAGTGGGCTGCCATTTCCTTCTCCAATGCATGAAAGTGAAAAGTGAAAGTGAAGTCGCTCAGTCGTGTCCAACTCTTCACGACCCCATGGACTGCAGCCTACCAGGCTCCTCCATCCATGGGATTTTCCAGGCAAGAGTACTGGAGTGGGGTGCCATTGCCTTCTCCGTCCCATACATAGAAAGCACTAAATTCCTTAACTTGAGATATCTGGTTTTCCTTAATCAACAGTAATTTTTCAAGTTCTGACTGCCTGATCTTTGTTGCAGAAACTCTTATATAGCCTGGTTCCCCTTCGCCTCTTTGGAGCCATCCCTCAGAGCTATGTGAGATGCTGCATCCCAGGTTTACATCGTCAGTTTTGTGCACCAAATAAAACATAATCCTCAATGTTAAGATTGTTTTTTAAGTCGACAGAGGAAACCCATAGGTGTGTTATCAACAGAAATCCAGGAAAAAAAAAATTTGATGGAGGGGTTGGTTCACAGGACCAAGGCTGCTGAAAGGTCAGTAAGATGAGAACTAAAGACCTTTCCAAGGATTCAGCAAAAGGGAGAGAGAGATATTTCAAGATGAGGGAGAAACAGAAGCCACACTGGAGTGGGTGGATTGGTCAGAGCAAGGAGGGATAAGGACTGAAGAGCTTGACTGGAGAGACTTCAGAAAACAGAACAAGAACTTCTGTACTCTCCTTCCCCTGTGGACACACTGACTCAAGAGCATCTCAGAGATCCATTCCCTTTGCGAGAAATCCAGAAATTAGCTAAGAGGCTTCTCCACTTAACCAGCCTCAATGGCACCAGTAGGAAAAGGGGAGATACCATCTCCCCAAGGGCACCCACTCCCAGACACAGGCCAGTGAGAACAGGGAAAGAGTGGAACCAGCACCCCAGCTCACTGAGGTACCACCCCAGGGACAGGTTTCCAGCTCTCCAGTCTCAGGACCACGAAGGGGCTGGCAGACTCCATTCCCTGCGGACCACAGAGAACCAAGCTGGGACTGGAACTAAGGGCACTGGTGACACTCTTCCTGCCCCGTCAGCACACAGTGTTGGGCTCTAAAACCCCAGCTCTTCCCCATATCTGCACCCTCTGGAGTCCTGCTGCACTCTGCACTATGGACAGCACGTGGAAACAACCCAAAGTCTACTGACAGATGAATGCATTTTTTAAGAAGGCAGTTTATGCATGCAATGGAATATTGCTCAGCCCTGAAAAGGAAATCCTGCCCATATGCAACAACACAGATGGTCTTGGAGGATGTGATGCTAAGTGAGATAAGCCAGGGAAAGAAGAACAAAAACTACAGGATTCCACTTATATGAAAAACCTAAAAAAGACACTAACATAAACAGAGGAAAAAATGGGGGGGGGTTGGCTGGAGTGGGCATGGGGGGACTGGAGCCACTAATCAACGAGTTTAAAATTTCAGTTAAGCAAGATGAATAAGTTCTAGAAATCCCCTGTACAACTACCTATAGTCAACCATGCAGTATTGGACATAAGAATTGGTTAAAAAGGGTAGATCTCATGTTAAGTGTCCTTGCTACAATGAATTTTTTTAATTAAAAAAAAATTTCCAGTAACAACTTCTCCCAAAAGAAAATCCACACTTCATGTATACATATATTTTAACTGAGTTACTGCTCAATTTAATAGAGAAAAAAGTCAGTCAAATTATTAGTTTGCTTTTTTTTTTTAAATCAAATGGCTGATTATTAAAACTATTTCCATAGCTAATATTTGAAAACCAAATTTAAAGCTCTGGCTTCCATCTAAGGAAAACCTAGCCCATGAAGAAATAAAAACTAAACATTAGCAGGACAAAACATCATTGAATATATTTCCTGAATACTTCAACTTCAAAAATTAATAAAATAAATCTACCTTTTTTAACCATCCCCCAAAGAAGACTTTGACTACACTGATTCCACAAAAGGAGAACAAGTGACTAGAAACAGGTATGGGTTTCAGAGACACACTGACATTTTTGTTCACTTTAGTCTGTGATGCAAAATCCAAGTATGTGATGAAAGATGCAGTTGAGTCGATAAACTTGAACAAATTAATTTCAATTTCAGATTCCCCCCAAAAAACAGGAGTCAATGAAATCTACATTGTGGTTTAGAGAATTAGCCTTGGCTGGATGAAGGGGAGTCCCTTTTCTGAAAGAGATGAAGGGAGAAGAGGACACAGGCAGGATCACATGCCTAGGGAAAGCTGAGTCAGACAGATGTTCTGTCCTCAAAAGCTTCACAATAGCAATCCAGAACACTTTTCTTGTTTACCTGCCAAGAATTAAGTTATCACACAAACACCTAGAAGATAAATGAAGTACACTGAATTGTATTTCAAAACAATTTTGAACATCAAAGGTAAACAAAATATCAGTGTAACTGATTTTGAAATTAACTCTTTAGGACTGTTACAAAATGATTCACTAAGCATGGTTATTTTCAATTGGTCTATAGTTGTCTATATTTGTTAACACATTTTGGGTATGGGGGGTGTTCTTTAAAAGTAAATTTTCCAAGAGTTGAAACTATTTCTCCCTCACAGAACTCAAATAAAACGTCAATTCTGCATACACAGCATGGGTAGCATTACACAATGAGCCAGCCACAGCTAGGTATTTTCCTAAACATTGGAAATGCACAAGCAAAACAACATACAAACACACTGCCCTCACAGAGCTAAATCCCTGACTCACGGAGTCATCGTCACTCGGTCAGTTCAGTTCAGTTCAGTCGCTCAGTCGTATACGACTTTGGGACCCCATGAATCTTAGCATGCCAGGCCTCCCTGTCCATCACCAACTCCCGGAGTTTACTCAAACTCATGTCCATCAAGTCGGTGATGCCATCTAGGCAACTCATCCTCTGTCGTCCCCTTCTCCTCCTGCCCCCAATCCCTCCCAGCATCAGGGTGTTTTCCAATTAGTCAGCTCTTCACATGAGGTGACCAAAGTGCTGGAGTTTCAGCTTTAGCATCAGTCCTTCCAATGAACACCCAGGACTGATCTCCTTTACAATAGACTGGTTGGATCTCCTTGCAGTCCATGGGACTCTCAAGAGTCTTCTCCAACACCACAGTTCAAAAGCATCAATTCTTCGGCACTCAGCTTTCTTCACAGTCCAACTTTCACATCCATACATGACCACTGGAAACACCATAGCCTTGACTAGAAGGACCTTTGTTGGCAAAGTAATGTCTCTTCTTTTGAATATGCTATCTAAGTTGGTCATAACTTTCCTTCCAAGGAGTAAGTGTCTTTTAATTTCATGGCTTCAGTCACCATCTGCAGTGATTTTGGAGCCCCAAAAAATAAAGTCTGATGCTGTTTCCACTGTTTCCCCATCTATTTCCCATGAAGTGATGGGACCACATGCCATGATCTTCGTTTTCTGAATGTTGAGCTTTAAGCCAACTTTTTCACTCTCCTCTTTCACTTTCATCTAGAGGCTTTTTAGTTCCTCTTCACTTTCTGCCATAAGGGTGGTGTCATCTGCATATCTAAGGTTATTGATATTTCTCCCAGCAATCTTCATTCCAGCTTGTGCTTCTTCCAGCCCAGCGTTTCTCATGATATACTCTGCATATAAGTTAAATAAGCAGGGTGACAATATACAGCCTTGACGTACTCCTTTTCCTATTTGGAACCAGTCTGTTGTTCCATGTCCAGTCCTAACTGTTGCTTCCTGACCTGCATATAGGTTTCTCAAGAGGCAGGTCAGGTGGTCTGGTATTCCCATCTCTTTCAGAATTTTCCACAGTTTATTGTGATCCACACAGTCAAAGGCTTTGGCATAGTCAATAAAGCAGAAATCAATGTTTTTCTGGGACTCTCTTGCTTTTTTGATGATCCAGCAGATGTTGGCAATTTAACCTCTGGTTCCTCTGCCTTTTCTAAAACCAGCTTGAACATCAGGAAGTTCATGGTACATGTATTGCTGAAGCCTGGCTTGGAGAATTTTGAGCATGACTTTACTAGCGTGTGAGATGAGTGCAATTGTGCGATAGTTTGAGCATTCTTTGGCATTGCCTTTCTTTAGGATTGGAATGAAAACTGACCTTTTCCAGTCCTGGAAACTGCTGAGTTTTCCAAATTTGCTTGCATATTGAGTGCAGCACTTTCACAGCATCATCTTTCAGGATTCAAAATAACTCAACCAGAATTCCATCATCTCCACTAGCTTTGTTCATAGTGATGCTTTCTAAGGCCCACTTGAGTTAGCATTCCAGGATGTCTGGTTCTAGGTGAGTGATCACACCATCGTGATTTTCTGGGTCGTGAAGATCTTTTTTGCACAGTTCTGTGTATTTTTGCCACCTCTTCTTAATATCTTCTGCTTCTGTTAAGTCCATACCATTTCTGTCCTTTATCAGGCCCATCTTTGCATGAAATGTCCCCTTGGTATCTCTAATTTTCTTGAAGAGATCTCTAGTCTTTCCCATTCTGTTGTTTTCCTCTATTTCTTTGCATTGATCACTGAGGAAGGCTTTCTTATCTCTCCTTGCTATTCTTTGGAACTCTGCATTCAGATGCTTATATCTTTCCTTTCCTCCTTCGCTTTTCGCTTCTCTTCTTTTCACGGCTATTTGTAAGGCCTCCTCAGCCATTTTGCTTTTTTGCATTTCTTTTCCCAGGGGAAGGTCTTGATCCCTGTCTCTTGTAAAATGTCATGAATGTCCATAGTTCATCAGGCACTCTGTCTATCAAATCTAGTCCCTTAAATCTATTTCTCACTTCCACTGTATAGTCACTGGATAGCAATCCCCAAATCCCCAGTTCCCAGTCCTAAAAGAATATTGTTCAGTGCTAAGGTTTGCATTTGATATGGTTTCAAATACCTGCTATCCAGCCACATTTATGAAAAGGTGGTTATTGAAATGTTACGAAAAATATCCTCATTCCCAATTAATTTGCTTTGCCTATTTTCTCCATGTATGATGACTGTGGGCTTTGCTCCAGCTGGCAACTCAGATTCCAACTCTGAGCCCAGGCATCCTGTAGTCCGCACACCTGGGTTTCAGAACCCTCCTGGGCCTTCAGGCACAGCTCCTCTACTGCTAATTTCACGCTGCACTTTCTTCCTCTCTCTCCTGGGACCACATCTGAGTTGCAGGAAGGACTCAATCTTTCTTTCTCCTGACAAATAGTAACATGGTTCCACTCACAGCAGCCTCTCCTGTCTGTTCCTCTGTCTGCCACCCACAGTTACAGCCATGACTTCACTTTCATGGGGTCCAGGGACCAGGTCGCCATGAGCCCCCCACTCGGGGGACACAGGTGACTCTGCCTCTGGAGTCACCTAGAGAAGGAAAAGCATCCTCTCCATCTGCTGGGGACCATGAGAACTGCCACGGCACCTCCACAATCTCCTCCAAAGAGGCTCTCCCACTGGTCTTCTGCATTCTAACTCTGCTGGGCCATGGATGCAGATGGCGGGCTGGAGGTCCCATGAACATGACCGCATCAGAGGTCTGTTTCCCAACTCTAGGATGCAGGCATGGTTGTTCTTGGCCTTTGGAACCTCATGGAAACTGATGCAGAAAAAATCCTACTTCAAATTCCTGACATACTGAGCTAAGTTCCAACTCCCCTCCTCCTGTAATTGCCAAAAGAAAATACAATTATAGATTACTTATATAAGTTACATAAGTAAATGTACTATTTACTTAATAATTAAATATAATTAATTAAAATGGTCCTTAATATCAAACAATCAATTATCATGTATATTTTGGATTCTGGCCAGACACAGTCTAAGGACAAAAGACTTTCAAATGTGACAGGTGACTGTGAATTAATATAGGCAGATATTATTAATATATGAAATAAGCTATGCAGGCTCTTTAAAGTAGAAATTTAAGAATTTTCACATGAGGTAGGATTTCAGAATTATGAACATTATCAATTAGAATTTTAATAACTTGGCTTTTTAATTAAATACAAATTTTCTATTATACTTAATAACTGAATGAACCATTGGTCATTTTGACATAAAGAGCTAATAAAAACTATTTCAAAAACTTTTCATTTCTGATGTGAAGCACTTAGAATAGCATGTAAAAGAGAGTAGAGAATCATGTCGTAATCAATGCTATTCCTCCCCCTGCAAGGTCACTGTAAACATGTTTCTGCTATCTACAAGGAAGTCTTATTTTAATATTCCCATTCAAGTAGGTTTTCCTGTAAAACATTACACAATTTTGAAAGGTTATTTGTGCAATATTGCTTAGAAATAGGCCTCCAAAGACAGACAGACAAATATGTGCAGAGAAAACAATTTGAAGTTCTGTAAACCAATCTTCTGGAACCCAGGGAAATGGAACAATGAACCACACCCATAATCCACCTCACTGCATGGTGACTTAACGCCCACACAGGTTTTACAGATCCTGTGTGCTTCTATAACAGAGGCTTAGAAGAAATACCGTTATGTTCTGTCATCAGAAGATGACAGAAGATATTGACTCATAGCTATGTATGGCATTTATATGTATGTAAAGTATTTTGCCTTGAATCTGTGTCTTAGCACAGAATAAGTGGTAAGGTTTATAGGTGCACAGGGAAGATGCTCAAAATGTAGAACACAGAATAAACAGTACTGATGAACTTATGTCCAAAGCAAAAACAGAGACACGGACATAGAGGACAAACCTTTGGATACCAAGGGTGAGGGGGAAAGGGTGGAAGGAACTGGGAGACGGTGACTGACATGTACACACTACTCTGTATAAAATAATTACGAGTGAAAACACACTGTGTAGCACAGGGAACTCTACTTAGTACTCTGTGGTGACCTAAATGGGAAGGAAACCCCAAAAAAGAGAGGATATAGGCATACATACGTATGGGATCACTGGGCTTCTCAAGTGGCTCAGTGGTAAAGAATCCACCTGCCACGCAGGAGATGTGGGTTTGATCCCTGGGTTGGAAGAATCCTTGGAGAAGGAAATGGCAACACACTCCAGTATTCTTGCCTATGAAATCTCATGGGCAGAGGAGTCTGGCCAGCTACAGTCCATGAAGTTGCAAAAGAATCAATACAACTTAGTGATTAAACAACAACACAGATATACATATAGTTGATCCATTTTTCTGTACAGTAGAAACTGACACAGCAGAGTAAAGCAACTAAACTCCTACTAAAAAAAAAAAAGAAACTCCTATTCTAAAAAAGAGACAGAAAAAAGAGTAATTGAATGAGTTAAATGATTCACTTTTTAAAAAATAAAATTAGAAACTGCAAGCCAGTTGAGAGTCATAGAGAAATCATTTTCTTTTTACTCTAAGTTGGAAGTTTGCTTAAGATTTGTGAAATCCCAGAATAGAATATTATAAATGCACTCAAAGTACTAATGACTGTACCTTTTATTTAGAATTAACTATAGGACTACTACCATTCCATTGATAATTCAGAGCTGCCTAGACACACCTAATGTTGCTAAGCAAAAAGATGCATGATAATTCCAGGAAGAAATTAAAGGGATTTGTCTTTATCTTGGATATTTTGATTACAGCTTCAAAGGTCAGTTTTGCCTTTATCATACAATTCTTATTCTAACCAACGCAATCTATTTTAGTATTACTAAAGTTTTGGTCACCTAGCCTTAGTGATGCTAAATATTATTTTAGTCTGAAAAATTTTGAATCCTCTGGAATCAAAAAACCATAGACAAAACTAACAAAGATGAATTATACTTCTGGTAATTACAAACAGTGCTTGTATGAACATTTTGTTCTGTATTTTGGTAAACATGTCCACATGTTTCTGCTTAGTATCTATACATAGGAATAGAATGCCTGAGTCATAGGGTGTATGGATTTTCAGTTTCAGGAGACACTGATAAGCGGCTTATCAAATGGTGCTGCCTATGTGGACTTTCACCAGCAAAGAATGAAACTGTACCTGTTCACATTCTCACGAACACCTAGTATTTCCCTCTCACTTCCACTTTAGCCACTCTGTTGAGTTATAATAGTGTCCCACTGTCATTTTAATCTGTATTTCCTTGACGAGTAATGAAGTCAATCATCTTTAAATACAGCTCTGGCCTTTTGGCTGCCATCATTTGGGCATATTCAATTATGCTGTTTGCCTTTTTCCTAATGATTTCTAAACATTTCTTATATATTCTCCATAAAATTAGGGTGTGTGTGTGCGTGCATGTGTCTATTTATTTGGAAACAACACAAACATCTACAAAAAGTAGAGAAAAATAAAGGACAGTGATTTCTATCGTGAACTATTACGCAGCAATGAAAAATGGTTGAACTCTTGCTACATTTAACATTGTGGATCAATCTTACATATATTTACAGGATTATTCCATTTATCATACTTCAAAAATGGGCAGACAATAAGTGGCTTCTAACTTGACAATATTCTATTTCTAAATCCAGGTTCTGGTTACATAGTTACATGTGAACACTTAAGCTGCATGCTTAAGATTGCACTTTTCTATATGCAAACTACACTTCAAAAATGTTTAAAAACAATAACACACAAACAATTTTGTCACATTCTGTTATTTACAAAGAATGCATTCCTTATTATTTACAAAGTACTTCAATGAGTTTTAAGTCTTAGGAAAAGCCTACAATAAACCTAATATATGTTTCTTAAAAACATACAAAGTGAAGTCAAGATAAAGTGTTCTTACTGGTGAGGGCAACAACTAGAAAACCACAAACATGGTGGTAAGGAAGTTCATGAGAAGACTTGGACTGGAAATCAGAAGTCTATGTTCCCCTCTGGCTTTTGGCCAGGGCTATGCTCTTGGCAAAAAAAATCTTACCTCCTGGGACCCCAGCATTCTTATCTCCTAGATGAACAGGATAAACTATGAGATGTACCCAATGACCAAAAAAATGAGCCACAATACCCACCAGAGAGTATCACTGGAATATCACTGACTAATCTTATGACCTTAAGAAACACATGCCACAAGTTGCTCATGTGTAAAGGGAGGGTGCCACTGCCTGTTGTATAAACTCAGTTGAGAATCTGCCCAGCTCTGAGTCTCACACATAGCTCACAGTGCCGGCCTGGCACAGATAGGTGGGACATGTGTTGTACTCACTCCAGTCCTAAAATCCTGAATCTTAGGAGAATATGTACAATAAAGTGACACAGGTATTGTTTAGCTGTAAAATTAGGTTTTCTGTCTCTAAAAATTAGCTTAAGTCATGATAGAATAAGAGCTAGAATCATATAAAATATGCAAAACCCCCTTGAGCTCTTTCAAAGAAACTCAATATCACAAACACAGGCAGTCCACCTTATAGAATGTTTAGGGTTCAAAAGATAATTTCATACACAATGTCAAATTATATTGTCAGATAAACACTGTAAATCAGCTCATCATTTCTATTTTACAGATAAGAGAACTGAGCACAGGTGGGGCAAAAGAAAGGTCACAAATGCATTAAGTGATCCATCCCAGAATAGTCCCTTCATACTCAAGACAATGGTGTTCCCACCTATTAAACCTCCAGAGCAAACTTCTCTTTCCAGTGACTATGAAAAATTCATTAATTCTTTTGGCAGTTCTTTCATTTTACAGATCAAGACTATTAAGGTCCAGAGCAATTTATCTGAGGACACAAAGAAAGTTAGTGACAGAGTGAACCCCATTTTCCTGAATTTCAATCCCATTCTTCCTCTTTTGTATCAATTCAATTAATTCCACATTAATATCTGTCCACTTTAATATGCACATTAATAAAGATGAGATGATCAAGGTGAATGTCTGGGACAGAATAGAAGATGTTTAAACCCTTTCTCATGAAAGGCTAGGTGCAGAGCTAAGGAAGGTTGACAGCAGAGCTAGCTTGATATATTAATGCTGAGGTCCAGAGGAAGTTACAAATAATTAACTGGAACTCACAAGAGTAACTATACCTGGAGATAAGGATGTGTGCATAACCCACAGATACAGGTAGAACTTAGGGGGAAAGTGTTAAGGAAATAAAAGGACCAAGGATGAACCTCTAGCAGCACTGAGGATATGGATATCTGGTAAAATCCACTATTTCTTGACAGACATAATGGAATAGCCAGGGAAGGTGTCTAACCAGATACATGCTGGAAGGCAAATTGGGACTGGTGGGGGACATGGTCATTTCAGGACACAGAAGACAAACATTGCTACTGCGAAGTCACTTCAGTCGTGTCAGACTCTGGGACCCCATAGATGGCAGCCCACCAGGCTATGCCGTCCCTGGGATTCTCCAGGCAAGAACACTGGAGTGGGTTGCCGATTCCTTCTCCAATGCATGAAAGTGAAAAGTAAAAGTGAAGTCGCTCAGTCATGTCTGACTCTTCTCGACCCCATGGACTGAAGCCTACCAGGCTCCTCCGTCCATGGGATTTTCCAGGCAAGAGTACTGGAGTGGGTTGCCACTGCCTTCTCCTAGACAAACATTAGTCCTTGTCAAATTATAAGGTCTCAAAATAAATTTAGCATATTTTCTTTAAAGGGACAAAATTAATATCTTCATCAAAATACAGAATGGCTGGACTTCCCTCGTGGTCCAGTGGCTGAGAATCTGCCTGCCAATGTAGGAGACATGGGTTCGATCCCTAGTGCAGGAAGATTCTACATGCCATGAGGCAATGAAGCCTGTGTGCCACAACTACTGAGCCCTTGCCCTAGAGCCCATGTTCTGCAACAAGTCACCCCAATAAGAAACCTAAGCACTGAAACTAGATTAGTTCCTGCTCCCTGCAATTAGAGAAAGCTCACACATAACAACAAATAAGTAAATAATGAATAAATAAATTAAGGAAAAAAGACAATGGGACAGGAGTCAATGTGAATAGGAGAATTAATGAGGTTGTATTGCTTCCTTTGTTACAACAGTAATGTCTGGCTTTTGTAATTCAAAGCAATTCAAGTAAAAAAAAGAAAAAAAAATAGTGAATTAGAACTGAGAATGATCTCAATGATCCCCCTTCACGGATCACTCCTTTGCTGTGGCTAAGGGGCTTGTGTAATTTGATGAAGCTATGAGGCATGCCATGTAGGGCTAACCAAGATGGATGGTCATAGTGGAGAGTTCTGACAAAACATGATCCACTGGAGCAGGGAATGGCAAACCACCCCAGTATACCTACCATGAGAACCTCATGAACTGTATGAAAGGACAAAGATATGACAATGAAAGATATGACAACTTCCCAGGTTGGAAGGTGTCCAATATGCCACCGGGGAAGAACGGAGGAGAACTACTAATAGCCCCAGAAAGAATGAAGTGGCTGGGCCAAAGCAAAAACGATGTTCAGTTGAGGATGTCTGATGATGAAAGTAAAATCTGATGCTGCAAAGAACAGTATTGCATATGAACCTGGAGTGTTAGGTTACTGAATCAAGGAAAATTGGATGTGGTCAAACAGGAGATGGTAAGAATAAACATCAAGATCTTGGGAATCAATGAACTAAAATGGATGGCACTGGATGAATTTATTTCAAATGACCATTATATCTACTGTATAGAATATATAGTAGTATATATTCTATATAGTATACTATATAGTATGAAGTGAAGTGAAATGAAGTCGCTCAGTCGTGTCCGACTCTTTGTGACCCTGTGGACTGTAGCCTGCCAGGCTCTTTTGTCCATGGGATTCTCCAGGCAAGAGTACTGGAGTGGGTTGCCATTTCCTTCTCCAGGGGATCTTCCCAACCCAGTGATTGAACCCGGGTCTCCTGTTTTGCAAGCAGATGCTTTATCCTGAGCCACCAGGGAAATAGCATATAGTAGAGTAGTATATATATAGAATACATAGTGGGCAAGAATCCCATAAAAGAAATGGAGTAGCCCTCATAATCAACAAAAGAGTATGAAATGCAGTACTTGGGTGCAACCTCAAAAATAATAGAATGATCTCAGTTCATTTCCAAGGCGAGCCATTCAACATCACAGTAAGCCAAGTCTATATCCCTATTACTGATGCCAAAGAAGCTGAAATTCATTAGTTATATGAAGACCTAGAAGACTTCCTAGAACAGCAAAAAAAAAAAAAAAAAGATATTCTATTCATCATTGGGGACTGGAGTGCAATAGTAGGAACTCAAGAGATACCTGGAGTAACAGACAAGTTTGGCCTTGGAGAACAAAATGAACCAGGGCAAAGGCTAATTGAATTCTGCCAAGAGAAGCCATTGGTCATAGCAAATACCTCTTTTCAGCAACACAAGAGACAACTTTACATGTGGACATCACCAAATGTTCAATACCGAAATCAAATTGATTATATTTTTCGTAGCCAAAGATGGAAAAGCTGTATACAATCAGCAAAAACAAGACCCGGAGCTGACTGGGGCTCAGATCATCAGCATCTCATAGCAACATTCAGGCTTAAACTAAAGAAAGCAGAGAAAATCACTATGCCAGCCAGATACGACTTAAGTCAAATCCCCTATGAATATGCAGTGGAGGTAACAAATAGATTCAAGGGATTAGAACTTGGAGAAAGTGTGCCTGAATAACTATGGATGGAGCTCCGTAATACTGTACAAGAAGTAGTAAACAAAACCATCCCAAAGAAAAAGAAAAGCAAGAAGGCAAAGTGGTTATCTGAGGAGGCCTTACAAATAGCTAAAGAAAGAAGAAAAGTGAAAAGCAAGTGAGAAAGGGAAAGGTATGTCCAAGTAAATGCAGATGTCCAAAGAACAGCACAGAGAGACAAGAAGGCCTCTTCAATGAACAGTGTATAAAACAAGAAGAAAACAACAGAAGGGGAAATACTAGAGATCTCTTCAGGAAAATTGGAAATATCAAGGGAACGTTTTGCCCAAAGATGGGCACAATAAAGGACATCATGGGAAAGACCTAGTAGATGCTGAAGAGATCAAGATATGCCGATGATGCCACTCTAAAGCCAGAAGACGAAGAAGAGCAAAAGTGCCTTGTGATGAGGGCAAAGGAGGAGAGTGCAAGAGCTGGCTTAAGACTAAATTAAAAAAAAAAAGACTAAATATTTAAAAAAGCCAAGATTATGGCACCTGGCCCCATTACTTCATGGCAAATAGAAGGAGAAAATGTGGATGCAGTGACAGACTTCCTCTTCTTGGGCTCTAAAATCACTGCAGATGGTAACTGCAGCCATGAAATCAGAAGACGATTGCTTCTTGGCAGGAAAGCTGTGACAAACCTAGACAGTATGTTGAGAAGCAGAGACTTTACTCTGCCAACAAAGAACCGTATAGTCAAGGCTATAGTCTTCCCAGCAGTCACATACAGTTGTGAGAGCTGAATCATAAAGAAGGCAGAATGCCAAAGTGGTGCTGGAGAAGAGTCATGAGAGTCCTTTTGGAAGGCAAGGAGATCAAACCAGTTAATCTTAAGGGTTAACGGGACACTCATTGGAAGGACTGATGCTAAAGCTGAAGTTCCAGTATTTTGATCACCTAATGCAAAGAGCTGACTGATTGGAAAAGTCCCTCATGCTGGGAAAGATTGAGAGCAGAAGAAGAGGGCATCAGAGCATTAGATGGCTGGGCGGCATCACCGATGCAATGGACTTGAACTTGGGCAAACTTTGGGAGATGGTGAGGCTAGAGAGGCCTGGCGTGCTTCAGTCCATGAGGTCGCAAAGAGTTGGATACGACTGGGCAACTGAACAACAGAGCTGAGAAAGGAGAAGCTGCTGTGGGCTGTCAGTTTAAGAAGTGTGACAATGAACACAGGCGAAGAAACAAAGTTGATGAAAGAGGAATATAAAAACTACTCACTTTTAATATTTTAAATGATAGTGAATGAGGATCTACTGTATAGCACAAGGAACTCTGCTCAGTGTTATGTGGTAGCCTGGATGGGAGGGGAGTTTAGGGGAGAATGGTCCCTTTGCTTTTCATCTGAAAATATCATGATGTTGTTAATTGGCTATACTCAAACAGAAATTAAAAGTTGAAAAAAAAAAAACTACACACTTTTTTTTTTCAGGTAGGCAAAACTTCAGCATATTTTTAAGCCCTTGGAAAAAGGAGCCAAAGAAGAGAAGATGATGACACATGGTAGAGCCAAGTGTGGTGATGGGGAAGTCTCAGAGGCGTGGGGGGTGGAATCAAAGACTCTTCGTCTAGGTCAGGAGGCAAGAAGAAGAGAAAGGATGATGCCATAGGCAGCTTTGGAGGGAAGAAGGAGGGGTTTGGGGTGCAACTGTCCAGTGACTTCTATTTTTTTTTTCCTTTAAAGTTGAATTTCACACTGTAGGCAAGGACTGAAAGGGGTGTTGATCAAGGACTGAAACTGCTGTTAGGAAAAGAGAACAATGGAGCCACTAAGAGCCAAGTAAATGTGGAGGCCCCGCAATGAAGACCCAGAAAAGGCGAGATCAACACACAAAACAAACCAATGGAGATTCCAAGCAACATTTGTAAAATGAAAGAAAAATATTATAGACATTCTAATCCAATAAATTTGGAACTTCTAGGAGATATCAAAGAATGCTGCAGTAAGACCTTGGGGATGTCTCAGCTGCAGGGTCCGTGGTATAACTCAGAGCTCAACAGTGATGCACAAAAGGCAGCAAATCCACTCACTAAAGGTGGGCCTATTCTCTTTGGTTACTCTCAGGCTCAGAGTCCTAAATTTCCCTGAATCCCGAATCATCATGAATTCCTACCACTGTCTTCTCACAGGAGGACTAATACAGGTCAGATATTTCACATTCTTTAACAGAGTCTATTAGTGATTTAATCAGTGTTTTGCTATTATTCCAATCAGAGCTCTGAGAAATGTAATTTCCTATTTACATCATTTCTCAGAGGAGCTATTTATATGTACATAAATTTGAATAATTTGCTTTATGAATTCTATGTGTAAATTTCCATAAAATGTCTGGGCCAGAGGAACTCATTTACGAAGAGTTCTCTGTTCTCAGGAGGACAGCAGTGATGTGCCTTTTTCAGGTAGTAGCATAAGGAGAATACAGGAGACTTATGCAAAGCTACTGCATCCTTTACTGCATTATAGAAAGTATTCACCTCCAAAAGAAAACAAAAAAGCAAGCACAAGACATAAGTTTGTAAGTCAAATTCCACAATTTGATCATTATAACTTGTAAAGAATTACAGAGCTAAGAACGGTGACTATTCACCTTGGACACATGTCATTCTTCGATTTGGGAGGACAGTTACATACCTGTATTTTGCTAAGTCAAATCTGCAATCATATCCCTTAGTAATTAACTTGCTTAAGAAACAGAATTTTGTATATTCTCTTTCCATTTTTTAGGCTTGATTGGTTCTAAATCAGAAAACAAAAAGATTGTGACAAAAAAAATAGCCCTGAATATTAAGTTACCAAAACAATCATAAATAAAACAGGATTGTAGCATAATAGATAGAATTGGAATAAATAAATGAAATGAGACTACTGAGATAAAATTTTTCACCATGCAATGAGAAAATTGAGACCAAGATTAATTAAATGACTTACTGAAAATTATAAAGCCTATCAGCAACAGTTCTGAGATACAGCAGGGCTCTTTCTCTCCAATTACAGTGCTTTTTCCATCAAGATTAAACAGAAATACAGAGGGAATTTAAATAGCACATGTTCCAAGTATTTGATCTCTAAATACGGCCCCAGGGAGCCACTGAATTAATTTATGATTAACTTATGATTTTTCTATATACTCAGTCACCTGTTTGATTCCATTTGATTAAGTCTTAAAGACTATGAAACTATATATATATATATATATAATTTATGAAATTATATATATAATTTCATATGAAACTACATATTCATATCTATATTCTATATAAGAAACTATATAAACTGTATTTATATATACACATACACTTTCATAAAGTATATATGCATTTCATAAAATATATATATATATTTAAATATATATATATTCTGCCTACATGAAAATTCTTTGCATAAGAGCTTCATTTACGCTTACTAAGTTAAAGTGTATATACTATAATGAAAGTGGAGAGAGTGCACCATCTCATCTCAAGTATTTGTAATTTAGCTAAAGAGTTAACATAATATAAACGTTTCAATCAGAAAATAAAAGCTATCATATAAAGAGTAATAATATTAAATCTAATCGAGTGTCAAAACATACAAGATAAACAAAAAGGATTCTAAGAGATCAAGAAGTTTAATTTTAGTTTTAATCATAAAGTCTAATCAAGCTTCCCAGTGACACTTGGTCTGGTTGTTGTCCCTAGTCAAGCATGTTCATCACTCTGGTAGCAAAGAACCACCCAAGGAAATTCACTTTTTCTTTGGATAGTTATATCCTAAACCGTAAAACTGAAATGTCTTCTTCTATGTTTCTCTCTCTGGTCTTGGTTCTGTAACGTGAGGTCTAAATACAAACTCCTCATCTATTCTTAAAGAAAAAATTCAGAGTACAATCGATCAAACCACAGACTTTCATGTTCCAGCAAACCCTGATCATGGTTCTTGGAAGAAATTCTCATGTAAATCCAACCCTCATAAACAACAGCAGCCAGAATTCCACACAAGGTTCCAGTTATGATATACCCGCCAGGAAATTAACACTCTTTTCTATCTAAACACTGTATTCTATCAAGGTCCAAGAACTCAATTTATTAACAACTTCAGCATGCTATTAATTTGTATTACTATTTTTCTCAATGGAAATTTCTAATCATTTTACAAGTTTCATAAGGCAAGGCAAGGTAATATGATGAACTTATTCACAAAACAGAAACTCACTCATAGACATAGGAAACAAACATGGCTACCCAGGGGAAAGGTAGGAGGAGAGATAAATTGGGAGTTTGATATTAACAAATACTACTATATATAAAATAAACAAGGACCTCATGTACAGCACAGAGAACTATAGTCAATATTCTGTAGTAATCTAAATGGGAAAATAATTTGAAAAGGAATATATTATATATATGTATATATATATAATACATACACATACATCTAAGTCACTTTGCTATATACCTGAAACTAACACAACATTGTTAATCAACTATACTCCAATATAAAATACACTTTTTTAATTTCATAAAGCAAAGAAATATCTGAGATGTACCTGGAAGGGCTGCATAGATTAAGCAGGAAGTTGTCATCCTAACCAAAAGCCTGTCTAAGCATAAGTGGCAGACTGGCGTTAACGACAGACTGACCTTTCTGAGACAAGAAAATAGTTTTATATAAAGTTCTGCATGTAAATCAGAGAGGCCTTTCAAAGTCATAATGAAAAGTCTGCCCTGGATCCATGAAGGAATAAGACAACATTGTGGTTCTGGAACATAAGATTAACAAGATGAAAATGGAAACAATATATAAGGCAAATAATAATGAGCAGAGAAAAAATACAGTAAATAAGTACGAAGCTATTGTAGCAGATAAGTTGAACATGATGGTAAGCACAGATGCAATGAATAGGACAGACATAGGAGATCACTTTAAGAGAAAACAGGTTCCATTTAAATTTCATGCCCAAATAACTAAAATAATGAAGAAGCTTACTTTAAAACCTAGGGAATTATTTGTAAAAGGAAGATCATTAATTCAACTGACTGCAAAATAATTGCATGCCATTAAATTAGAACGGTTCAATAGCTAGTAAGAAAATACATAACTGCCCATTGACGAAAAATTTGTTCTACTTTGTTACGGTGATAATAATATAGGCAATTTTCAATTGCATCCATTGTACATGCTCTCAATACTCTTTATAAATCAGCATTTCATCTTTCTTGCCAATGTATTTATCTTGAACATCCCCATTAGGTAGTTAGAAAATGGAAGTAAACAAAAATCAACCCATTACATTAATAACTATTAATTATTAATTACTATTAATTAATACATAGTAGGCAAGAAAATCAGAATAGGAAGAAAACGGCTAACATTATTTAGGAAACACACAATGGCTTTAATTATTCACAGTAATCCAACCCTCCTTACTACACAGAACTGATGTATATAGATGCTATCATTAAATGGTACGACAGCTCTCTCCAGGAGACAAAAAATTCTCGAACACATTTATACACACACAACTTTCTCAGATTGTGAACAAACTAGTAAAAAAAAAAAGTCATACTGTTTCCCATTACACACAGAGAGAACCATAAATCTTTATGCCATGATTTTAAAGCTAGAGTGCCAATGGTCTGAGGGCTTCCCAGGTGGCTCAGTGGTAAATAATCTGCCTGCTAATGCAGGAGACATAGGAGATACGGGTTCAATCCCTAGGTCAGGAAGATTCCCTGGAGGAGGAAATGGTAATCCACTCCAGTATTCTTGCCTGGAGAATCCCATGGACAGAGGAGCCTAGTGGGCTACAGTCCATAGATTTGCAAAGAGTAGGAGATGACTGAGCATGCATGCACCAACAGTTTGACAGAAAGATCATTAAGAAGATAAAATAAATACATGCAAACATGACTACACACTCAGAAATAACAGCAGCCCTCACAAGTATCAAGTAAGGGCTTCTTAGGCTTCTTCACACCTAAGATAGAAATATGGGCCCAAAATGGGAGAAGTGAAAGTCTCTCAGTCATGTCCAACTCTTTGCGATCCCATAGACCATACAGTCCATGGAATTCTCCAGGCCAGAATACTGGAGTGGGTAGCCTTTCCCTTCTCCAGGGGATCTTTCCAACTCAGGGATTGAACCCAGGTCTCCTGCACAGCAGGTGGATTCTTTACCAGCTGAGACACAAGGGAAACCCAACAAAACCGGAGTGGGTAGCCTATCCCTTCTCCAGCAGATCTTCCAGACCCAGGAATCAAACCGGGGTCTCCTGCATTGCAGACAGATTCTTTATCAACTGAGCTATCAGGGAAGCCCAAGAAAGGAGATATCAAATGTAGCTTGCAAGCATATTAGTTATACCTATAGTGAGCGAGTAGGTGAAATTCAAACACTCCTTCGTTAACAGTAGAAGGTTCCCTAACTCAGTGATGCCAAAAAAGGTAGTATGTACCAAGAGGTTATGATCTGGCCAAATTCAGTATTAAAAAGTGTTATTATGTCTGCCATGAGCACAAATAAACATGATAAATCATGTTTTGGTTTTGGTTGTGATAGTTTTATTTTGTTTTGCTTTTGCTTATTCAATCAAGAATTCTGGAAGTATATTTTAGAAAGTTCTGGTTTCATGTACAATAGAGATATAAATACAAATCTATAAATCTATGCCTCCTTCTTATCAATTATGGCAGGCATTCATTAGATAATTTAAATTTGTCATCTGTCAATCACTATTTCTTGAAATTAATAGTAGCTTAACATGCTTATTCCAGGAAAAAAGATTGTGTGGTTTTAAAAGATACTAAAAAAAATCTGATTACTCATGAAATTTCAAGAAGAAATGCTACCACTGAAAGTTAAATCCTTATTATTAGACCAAGATATATTTATTTTATATGGTAGAGCTTTCCAAGACAATGCACCAAAAATAGCAGCTGATCTATTTAAGTCTGGATGGAGATAAAATTTTTAAAAGATGATTCTGTATCATTCTACTATTGGATAGTCTTAAGGCTATCATCACATACAATATATTAGAATCAAAGAATCTTTAGAATCTCACAAAATGAAATGTCCATAAATACTGCCATCTGGCCTAACCACCCATTCAACGCTCAAACTTTCTATAAAATA
Source organism: Bos grunniens (assembly GCF_055505025.1). Taxonomy (NCBI): domain Eukaryota; kingdom Metazoa; phylum Chordata; class Mammalia; order Artiodactyla; family Bovidae; genus Bos; species Bos grunniens. Next base: position 42,440,851 of record NC_141181.1, read on the forward strand.
TGCTGCCAAGCAATTATCCCCCATGGCTGAGTGATTGGAGTCACTGGGAACTCTACTATCTCCCTGCCTAGGCAATTATATCTGGCAGACTGCTATTAGAAAATTCTTCCTAATTTGGAGCCAAAATTATCCCTCTTCGTGTCTTCTGTTCATTAGTCCTTGTTTTAACTACTGGTGCCAAGCAGCAAAAACTTTCTCATCTAAATCAAAATTTTTCAAAAAATTGAAGACAACTGTCAAATACCTCAGTTCTTTTAGCTCTTCCAAATATGACATTATGGTAATTACTTCAACTATTCTTATTTCTCTCCCCTGAAAGTACCGACTAGCACAGTACAGAAATCTCTGTAAAGCTTGCTATAAATAACTGAATTATTTTAAGTGAAGTAATATGCTTAACACAGAATTAGTAAAATATTAACACTAATTTCTTTCTTAAGTAACTAAATATAGTTATATACAGCTGAGAAAGACATGGAAAGATAAAGTATATAGTAACTCATCTGTATCATGTGTATTCTAATATACTATTCTACTCTATTATACTATATTATGTTACATAATGCTTCATCTGTATCATGGTTACAATGTTAACATACTGGTTACAATATTAATATATTATAAATAGGGCTTCCCTGGTAGTTCAGGTAGGAAAGAATTTGCCTGCAATGCAGGAGATCCTGGTTCAATTCCAGAGTCAGGAAGATCCCCTGGAGAAGGAAACAGCTATCCACTCCAGTATTTTGGCCTTAGAATTACACAGACAGGAGCCTTGTAGTCCATGGGGTTGCAAAGAGTCAGACACAACAGAGCACCTTTCACTTTCTTTTTTTTTTTAAACAATATTAATAGCATCTAACATTTTTTCCATTTGCTCTCTGCCAAACTATGCTTTGCCCATTCTATATACTTGGACACATGTTTTCTGAAACAAAGTGCAGTTTATACTTCAATTTTGTTAGATTCAGCCCCTCATTTTGGCCCTTCAAGACCATGAAAAGTGAAAGTGAAAGTTAAGTTGTTCAGTCGTGTCTGACTCTTTGCGACCCTGTGGACTGTAGCCCACTAGGCTCCTCCATCCATGGGATTCTCCAGGCAAGAATACTGGAGTGGGTTGCCATTTCCTTCTCCAGGGGATCTTCTCGACCCAGGGATCGAACCCAGGTCTCCTGCATTGCATGCAGATGCTTTAACCCCTGAGCCACCAGGGAAGCTCATTCAATACCATATTAGATCCTAATTCTATCTCACATATTCACCATCTATTTCATTTGAGTGTTTCCCTCGTACAGTCTTATTTTCCCATTGGTAAAGATGTTTAACATGATGAGGCCAAACTTTCATCAGGAAACATCATGCAGGTTGAAATGCTGTACTAGCTACCTAGTTGTTAACTAATTTTCCCAATACTCAGACTGTAGGTCAAATACTATCCACAGAGATCTATACATTATTTTCCAGCACTATAAAAAAAATCTAGATACAATGACATAAGTTATTCAAAGATCTGATGTTTGTATTCATTTTTTAAACAAATGTTTTTTCCATGTACATTTTGTACCTGGCATTATGTCAATCTCTGGTGACCAAGTCAGTAAGATGATGCCCTCAAGGAGCTTACAGTCTAGTAGGCAAAGCACACAATTACAGGTGATATCATCGGATAGCCTTATAAACGGGACAGGCAATTAGGGAACCACAAAGGAACAGAGTGTGATTATAGAAATCAGATTGTTAGGCTTAGGAAAGGTCTCCCAGAGCAAACCGCAAGGTTTGTGTTGAATTGACTTTGAGGTCATTATAGAACAGTTAGATTGAAATGTTGGATGTGTGGGTGTGGTGCTTTCTAGACAAATCTGGGCTGGACACACAAAAGTCAACAGTGAAAACAGTATTTGCAGTTGTGGATTTGAATAAGAGCACTGAGTCAGAAGTTAATGAAAGAAGGAACTCTGGCATTTTGGTAAAATGGAAGAATATTTCAGAGGTCTGAAACATCAAGTGTGTATGAGACTTGAGTAAGGGTGTGGGCTGGATGGGGAGATAGAGCTGGGGGAGTCAGAGGCCAGTTCAGCAGGAGTTCTGTGAGAACCCTTTCCAGAAGGCTATGGGATCCCTAAAAGGGCTCTAAGCATTGGAATGACTTGAGTAGATTGAAGAAAATACACTCTAGGGTTGATGTGGGGTAGGAATTGATGAAGGACAAGAAGCAAGGAGACTAATAAAGTGAAAGGAGACTAATACAGGCAAAACAGGTGAGAGGAGGAGAGAAAGCAGGGTCATGATAGCGATGGGAGTGACTCACACACTCCTAACATTGTGCAGACTCTGACCTTGGAGTCTGGGTGACGAATGACTGGATTTGAGAAGCTAAGGTAGAGAGAGGGTCCCAGGTAATCCTGAGGATCTGAGCTTGGATGGAAAAGAATGCAAATGGAAACACCACTTTGGGAAAGGGTGGGGAGGGTTTCAATACTTGGTTTTTATCACTTTAAACTGAGTTTTAAGATCAAGACAGGATTACTAGGTACTAATAGAAAAGTTGGATGTATGAGTATGGCTTGAGCTAAGAGAGGTCTGAGCTAAAATTAGAGCCTGAGGAGGTAATAGTGAATGGATGGAGTTACAGTCAGAGATTTGGACACAACCACTAATGCAGAATATACAGGAAATAAAAAGACCAAAAGATTAAGATCAATGTAAACTTCAACCTATAAAAGAGAAAGCTAAACAGTGTCCAAAGACTTCATCTAAAATATATTTTCTAAGTTTATTTTATATTTATTAATAGAGACTAAATTTCTGAAAATTTTTAACTCAAATTTATCAGGTAGTTTGTCAAGCTGGTACTGCTGCTTTCATTATACACCATAAAAAATGAATAATGGCACAAATTTATGACTGTCAAGCTTCTCAAAACAATGTAGGTTAAAAAAATAATAAAAAGCCAGGAAAAGTTTATCATAAGATTCAAGCTTCACGCTGACCTAGAATATGAAGGGTCCTAAGTTCTTTATTTTTTCTACATTTAAAAACATTTTCCTCCTTATTTCTAATCTTTGGAGGGAAAAGTTAAAAGAGTAAAATGGGAAGTTTTTGCTCATGTTTGCTACATGAACATAACACATTAACTGCGTATATAACATCCAACTCCATTACTCAATTGTATTCCAAAAAAAGTTTAAATAAATGAAGATATCACTGGGCAAGTTTCGCCATATTGAAGAGAATATAGTAGTCCACTTAACTTCTTGGTTTTGTGATCTCAAATACTCCTCTTAATCAAGGTGATTAATGTTTAACTTACACAAAATGGGCAAACTGAACTGTATGAGATACAAATAACTTGCATATTCTTTCTCAGCCCGTTATTATAACTGAGATTCCAAATCTGGATCTTCAAAAAAATTTAATATAGTGGATCCAATAATAGCCAGGAAAAAACCTTAGTCTTCAGAGGTTTGCTGCTGCTGCTGCTAAGTCACTTCAGTTGTGTCTGACTCTGTGCGACCCCATAGATGGCAGCCCACCAGGCTCCCCCATCCCTGGGATTCTCTAGGCAAGAACACTGGAGTGTGTTGCCATTTCCTTCTCCAATGCATGAAAGTGAAAAGTCAAAGTGAAGTCGCTCAGTCGTGTCCTACTCTTAGAGACCTCATCATGGACTGCAGCCTACCAGGCTCCTCCGTCCATGGGATTTTCCAGGCAAGAGTACTGGAGTGGGGTGCCATTGACTTCTCCCTTCAGAGGTTTAGTGATCATTTAAAATCAAAATTCTTTATAAAATGCTCAAAGAAAAATTATACCAATCTAACTCTCCAAAGTACATCTACTTTTTAATAAGTTGGATTTGGGGCAGCATAGCTATGCCCACTGTTCATAAAGTTTTATTTAGTCTCATTATTATTACACAAAAGTAAGTAATATAATCAAAATTTGACTACTGTGGTTGAGATAGATTTCTCAACATATCTAAAATACTGTGATATGGGCTTACCAGGTATATATTGGGCCTTCCGCTTAGAGATCACCAATATGTGCCAAAGAGAATCTTCAGAGTTTCACTCTTTATCTATCAGATTTAACTTTAAAAATCTGTCTTAACTGTAGACACCCTAAGCATATACAAGTCAGTTCATGTGTGTGTGTTCATTCAGTCTTGTCCAACTCTTTGCAACCCCAGGGACTGCAGCCCACCAGGCTGCCATGTCCATGGAATTCTCTAGGAAGAATACTGGAGTGGGTAGCCATTCCCTTTTCCAGGAGATCTTCCCAACCCAGGGATTGAACCTGGGTCTCCTGCACTGCAGGCAAATCCTTTACCATCTGAGCCAACAGGGAAGCCCTAGGCAATAGAATAATTCTGGGAAGGGGTAAGTCTGTAAGTTGTTCAGTTTTGTCCGACTCTTTGTGACCCCATGGACTGCAGCCTACCAGGCTCCTCTGTCCATGGAATTCTCCAGGCCAGAATACTGGAGTGGGTAGCCATTCCCTTCTCCAGGGGATCTTCCCAACCCAGGACTCGAATAGTCTCCAGCAGGCAGATTCTTTACCAGCTATGCTATCAGGATGCCCTCTAAAAGACTCTTATAAGATACATGATAGTTATAAGGCTTGCAGTTGCCACATTCAGAACTCTGGTTCATGACATTTGATGGGGGGACTGGGTGGGAGAAGGGTGGGGAGACAGGATTCCTATCAGCTTCCTCAGTGATCACAGATGGCTTGACTGATAAACCGAATCACCAGGACTATAAGACAAATACAACAGTTCATGTCAATATGCTATGATTTATCAAATAAAAGGTTAATATAAACACGATCCAAAACAAGACAATGTGTCCTTTTGCTTGGGAAGAGTAAGGCCTGACCATGTCCAGTTCCCTAAAATGCTCATCTCCAGGCTGTTGCACAAAAACTGTATCAGTGAAGATGAGTGACAGAGGCAGGAGGTCACACTCAGCCAGGCAGTTGGGGCCATCCTATCACACCCAGAACCCGGCCCGACATCAGACCGTGTAAACTGGAATAAGCAGAACTGTTATAGTTGTAAACCAGGAGGTACTGCTTAACAGGGAGATTTATGCATGATAAGGCTTTATGTGGGTCACCATACCAGCCCCAGAACTTCTGTCTCACATATTCATACAAACATCCACCCTGAATACAAACTCTAATATCTTTTCTTTAAAAAATACACTTCCTAAAATGTACCTTAAAAATCTTTATGGAATATCTATGAAACTATATAGTCTATATTTAAATAATGATGATGCTGGAATAATGTTACCCCAGACCAATATGGCACTTAAGAAATCTTAATGTAAAAATAATCAGTATCAGCAAATTAGTTTTTATTCCAGATAACTGCATACATTGTAACATTACTACCTAAAAGCACATATTTTGTGAAGGTTATTTATTTATATACTATTATTCACCAGTAATATTAACTCTTTATTTTACAAAATGGAGCCCAAACCACAAAACCTTGCTGGTTTTTTTCTGAGTGGGGAGGGAGTGGGAATTGGACTTAGATTCTTTTTTATAAGTAACTTCAAAATTAATGACATTTTCTAAGAAATATCCTAATTTCTTAATATAAATCTTTTGCCAAAAATAAAATACACTGAAATGGAAAACTGATCTACTGTGTGAATTTTCTCCTGCCATGCATTAATATGAATTAAATAGACCTTAAAATTATAGTTCCAGCTATATGATTTTTTAATGAATATTCATTTTTAGGAGTTGTTTTTAAAAAGTCAACTTTTTGAACTGGTACTTGCTCAAAACACATAATCTCAGTATCCAAAGAATTCACAGTAAGAAAGAAATAACTTTTTTTCCTACTTTTATAAAAGATGTATAAAATTATATAAGTCCACGGCATGAACAAAACTTGATAAAACTCTACTATTTTCATCTAAAAGCTGAGAACTAGCTTTCATTTACTAAAGCCTTCTTCACTCTGTCACTTTCTACCTATGAAACAAATTGGTACATATTCTGATTGGAATAGTCCTGATGACATGTGTTTTAGTAAACCACTTTACTTTGATAAAAATGCAATAACATCTCTCTGTATAAGAATATAAGACATGAAGGACATACGATGGACATAGGTACTGCTTCTTTTTCCCCTTCCCTTTCTTTGAAGACTTTTCTTTTGAGTAGGCTTCTTCAATACACAAGGAAATTAAAATAAAAAAGGCCACTGCCAATAAAAACTTCATCTTGAAAATTTAAATTTCAGAAGACAGATCTACAAGAAAGAACAAGAAGATATTTACATTCATGAGACAAATGACAATTACATGACTCTTTAAGGATCATGACTGTTACTACCATGGACAGGGCACTTGTACATCATATTCTCACAGCTCCTGGCAAACATCTGTCTTCCGTACATGCACAAACATGAAGGCTTTGTCATATTTTAAGCTTACTAAATATATTATACTCGGTAAAATTTTCTATTCTTCTTTCTCTTCCTTGAAAAAAAAAACTCTGTAAATTGCATCTCTGTAATTACACCTTACTTTATATTTTGTGACTCTCTGTGATGTTTTCATAGTAAAAGTTAGTTTAAAAATTGCTTCATAGAAAATAAGACCCCCATGAGGAGTAAAAAGTAAGTATGTAAAATTTTCTACTATATAGTTTCATAAAATTATAAATTGATACTGAATTACAGAATGTATCAATACACGCTTAGAAAGATAGCTGGAAAGATGTTTACAAGGTGTTAAGATTGTGCTAGTACATTTAAATTTATGTTTTATTTTTTAAATTTCTTCTGTTCTTTGACTTTTGTATGCATATTTTTTTCAAAGACAATATAAACTATTCTCAAGGAAAAAGTTAATTCTAATTATTAAAGGACTGACAGAAATAAAAGAAAAAAAATAGTATCAAAGTTTCACCCTCTAAATTCATGGTCTTTTTTTTATATACATTAAATTTGCAAGTTACTTTTTACCCAAAAAAGGAAGGTGCATAATATTTTAAGTTAGCGTTCTCCTTGTCTACTCAGATGGTACTAACATTTAGCATTCAATAGATGATTTCTGACTCTAGAAATTCTAGGCAACACTGCAAGAAATAAATTAGCAACTATAGTCAGATTCCTCCAAATAATCTTCTTAGCCATATTTTAATAACGTTTTTCACGCTCCAAGAGAATTACATTCTTGCCTATCTGATGCAATAACAACAATAAAAACTTTAAGCATCTTCTAAACACTGGAATATTTAAATCTCTTCCGCATCCTTCATTCCCAAACCATAAATTGTTTCTCCTTCTTGTTTCCTGCCGAGTAAGAGACCGGCCTGTTCCCCAACATTAACTTAATCCCCAACTCCTCATAATTTTGCTTCTCCTGTGGCATGTTTTCCACCAATCTTCTTCCTAGGAACTCTTATTTTCCCACACTTATTCTTCACAGTCCCTAAGCAAGCAGTAAGGGCTTCCTCCCTGGTCTTTCTCCTGAAGACACGACAGAGGGGAATTATCAGGCCCACAGCTGCCCTCAGTCAACTCGCAACACTGGACTTCCTACCCCTCCCCCCACGCCCCAGCCTAGGGGGACATCTGGTGCAGACACCTTGCCCAAGGCCGCAGGTACTGTGCCCACATCTTTGCCCACTCAGCCCCAGGAGCCCAGGAGCCCAGAGGCCCTGGAGGTCTGAGGGTGGAGAAATTCCACCCTGTCTCTCTGTATCTACCTCCCACCTTCCGAAGGGGCTGGCTACAGGGACTGAGGGATCCCTGCAGACCAAAGGACGCCAACTGCGCCTCTGATCCTCCGCTGCCCGCATCCCTCCAGCCGAGCACACCCACACCGCTGACCCGCGGGGATGTGCTCGCCGCCACCACCAGGGATGCTCTCGCCTCCTCCTCTTCTTCCTCCTCCTCGCGCCGCCGCCGCAGTGCCCGGTGCCCCCGCCAGGCCTTGCCGCAGAGGTGCGCATCCCTGGACCCCCGCGCCGCCCCTTCTCTCGGAGCCGACTTACCTGAGGCGCCCCTCCCGCAGCCCCGGGAGGACGCGCGCTCCGCCGGACGCGCCGGTGCGGGAGGGGGGCCGCGGGGGGAGCGGCCGCGTCCCCGTCCCCGCGTCCCCGTCCCCGCGTTCCCGCGATGGGCTGACGCGCCTGCTCCGGCCGAGGAGCCTGCGCCGTGGTGTCCGCGCCGGTGCGGTCTGGGCGCTGCGGGGCCCGCGGCACAGCCAGAGCATGGCGAGAGGTGGGCCGGGCGGGACTGCAGAGGTGTCCCGGCTGCACGCGTGTCCCCTTCCGGCCTCTGAGTGGAGGAATGCAGTCCCCACCAGGGGCTAAAGAAGATGGGGACGGTGGGTGGGGGACAGGGCGCGGGGGACAGCTGGGTTACTTCGAAAGGAAAAACCTTTCAAGGAGCTGGAATCCTTTAGAGTCTATTTTTTACCACTAGCAACAAAAAACAATCAAACAACAAATGACCTTCTGAGACCTAAGCAGACAACAGTTTCTGTGACTATCATTTTTATGGTCTTCTGGCATTTAACTTCCTCTCCAGTCTTTTTTACAATTTCTCTGCAGCTGCTGCTGCTGCCAAGTTGCTTCAGTCGTGTCCAACTCTGTGCGACCCCATAGACGGCAGCCCACCAGGCTCCCCCGTCCCTGGGATTCTCCAGGCAAGAACACTGGAGTGGGTTGCCATTTCCTCTAAGCCTGACCTTTTTAAGCATGCTGAAATTGATCAGAATCCATAAAACCATACAATCTTGGACACAAGTTGATTCATATCTTGGCTATTGTAAAAAATGCTACTATGAACGTTGAGGTGCATGTATTTTTATAAATTTTCTTCAGATAGATACTCAAAAGTGAAATTTCTGGGTCATATGGTATCATCAGTTCTTCTTCTTTTTTTTTTTTTTTAATTTTTATACACCCTCCATAGTGGCTGTACCAGTTTACATTCCCACCAACAGTACACACAGGATCCCTTTCCTACACGTCCTCACCAACACTTCTTAGTTCTTCTGTGTTTTGATGACTGCTGTTCTGACAGGTGTGAGGTGACAGCTAACTGCGGTTTTGTTTTGCATTTCCCTGATGATTAGTGATGTTGGGCATTTTTTCACGAGTCTGATGGGCATTGGTATATCTTCCTTAGAAAATGCATTCTTGATTCTTGTGCTCATTTTTTGACTGGGTTGCTTGTTTTTTGATATTGAGTTGTGTAAGTTCTTTCTGTTTTAGAGGTTAATTCCTTACTGGACATACCATTTGCAAATATTTTCTTCCATTCAATAGATTGTCCTTTTGTTTTGTTGATGGTTTCCTTTGTTTTGCAAAAGATTTTTAGTTTGACTAGGTCTTCAGTTCAGTTCAGTTCAGTCGCTCAGTCGTATCTGACTCTTTGCGACCCCATGAATTGCAGCACGCCAGGCCTCCCTGTCCATCACCAACTCCCAGAGTTCACACAAACTCAAGTCCATCGAGTCAGTGATGCCATCCAGCCGTCTCATCCTCTGTCGTCCCCTTCTCCTCCTGCCCCCAATCCCTCCTAGCATCAGAGTCTTTTCCAATGAGTCAACTCTTCGCATGAGGTGGCCAAAGTACTGGAGTTTCACTTACTTTTGCTTTTGTTACCTTTGCTACAGGAGATAGATCCCAAGAATATTGCTAAGACCATACTGCCTGTGTTTTCTTTTCTTCTCAGAATTGTATAGTTTCAAGTCTTAAATTTACATCTTTAATCCATTTTCAGTTTATTTTTGTATGTAGTATGAGAAAATGTTCTAGTTTCATTCCTTTGCATATAGCTGTCCAGTTCTCACAACACCAATTATCAAAGAGACTGTCTGTTCCCCATTGTGTATTCTTGTCTCCTTTGTCGTAGATTAATTCACTCATACATGTGTGAGTTTATTTCTGGGTTCTCTATTCTACTCTATTGGTCTATGTGTCTGTTTTCCTGCCAGTACCATATTGTTTGATTACTATAGCTTTGTAATATTATTCGAAGCATGGAAGTGTGCTACTGCAAACTTTGTTCTTCTTTCACAAGATTGATTTGGCTATTTGGGATCTTTTATAATTTCATATAAACATTGGAACTAAAAAAAAAAAATAAACATTGGAACTGTTATTAGAGTTATAAAAAAATGTCGTGGGTACTTTGAAAGGAATGCCATTGAATCTGTAGATTGCTATGTGTAGAAAATATATTTTTGTTGCTGTTGTTGTTCAGTCACTAAGTCATGTCTAACTCTTTGTAACAGCATGGACTGCAGCATGCCAGGCCTCCGTGTCCTTCAGTATCTCCCAGAGTTTGCTCAAATTCATGTCCACTGAGTCAGTGATGCTATATAACCATCTCATCCTCTGTCACCCCCTTCTCCTCCTGCCCTCAAACTTTCCCAGCATCAGAGTCTTTTCCAAGAGTTGGCTCTTCACATCAGGTGGCCAAAATATTGGAGCTTCAGCTTCAGCATCAGTCCTTCCAATGAATATTCAGGACTGGTATCTTTTAGGATTGAATCCTTTGATCTCCTTGCTGTCCAAGGGACTCTCAACAGTCTTCTCCAGCACCACGGTTCAAAAGCATCAATTCTTCAGTGCTCAGCCTTCTTTATGGTCCAAATCTCACATCCATACATGACCACCAGAAAAACTATAGCTTTGTATATGGATCTTTGTCATCAAAGAGGTACCTCTGCTTTTTAATACACTGTCTAGATTTGTCTGGAGAAGGAAATGGCAACCCACTCCAGTACTCTTGCCTAGAAAATTCCATGGATGGAGGAGCCTGATGGGCTACAGTCCATGAAGTCGCAAAGAGTTGGACAGGACTGAGCGACTTCACTTTACTTTTACTTTTTCTTTAGGTTTGTCTAGCTTTCCTTTCAAGGAGCAATCGTCTTTTAATTTCATGGTTACAGTCACCATCTGCAGTGATTTTGGAGCCCAAGAAATAAAATGTGTCACTGCTTCTAATTGTTCCCCTTCCATTTGCCATAACGTAATGCAACTGGATGCCATGATCTTCGTTTTTTGAATGTTGAGCTTTAAGCCAATTTTTTCACTCTCCTCTTTCACTCTCATCCAAAAGCACTTTAGTTCTTCTTCACTTTCTGCCATTAGAGTGGTCTCATCTGCTTATCTGAAATCATTGATATTTTTCCTGGCAATCTTGATTACTGCTTCTAATTCATCCAGCCTGGCATTTCACATCATAGACTCTGCATATAAGTTGTATAAGTAGCATGACAATATACAGTCTTGCCCTACTCCTTTCCAAATTTTGAGCCAGTCAGTTGTTCCATGTAAGGTTCTAACTGTTGCTTCTTGTCCTACATACAGGTTTCACAGGAGACAGGTAAAGTGGTCTGGTATTCCCATCTCTTTAAGAATTTTCCTCAGTTTGTTGTGACCCACACAGTCGACAGCTTTAGAGTAGTCAATAAAGCAGAAGTAGATGTTTTTCCTAGAATTCTCTTGCTTTTTCTATAATCTGCCAGATGTTGGCAATTTGATCTCTGATTCTTCTGTCTTTTCTAAGTCTAGCTTGTATATCTGGAAGCTCTTGGTTCATGTACTCTTGAAGCCTAGCATAAAGGATTTTGGGCATTACCTTGCTAATGTGTGAAATGTACTGTAGTTTGAACATTGTTTGACATTGCCCTTCCTTGAGACTGGAATGAAAACTAATCTTTCCGAGTCCTGTGTCCACTGCTGAGTTTTCCAAATTTGCTGCCAAATTGAGTACAGCACTTACACAGCATCATCTTTTAGAATATGAAACAACTCAGCTGGAATTCCATCACCTCCACTAGCTTTGTTTGTAGTGATGCTTCCTAAGGCCCACTTGACTTTATACTCCAGGATGTCTGGCTCTAGGTGAGTGACCATGCCATCATGGTTATGTGGGTCATAAAGACTTATTTTGTACAGTTCTTCTGCTGCATTTTATTTCCACCTCTTCTTAATCTCTTATGTTTCTGTAACTATTACTACTACTAAGTTGCTTGAGTCATGTCCAACTCTGTGCGACCCCACAGACGGCAGCCCACCAGGCTCCACCATCCCTGGGATTCTCTGGGAAAGAACCCTGGAGTGGGTTGCCATTTCCTTCTCCAATGCATGAAAGTGAAAAGTGAAAGTGAAGTCACTCAGTCATGTCCGACTCTTCATGACCCCATGGACTGCAGCCTACCAGGCTCCTCTGTCCATGTGATTTTCCAGGCAAGAGTACTGGAGTGGGTTGCCATTGCTTTCTCTGATGTTTCTGTTGCTGCTGCTAAGTCGCTTCAGTCATGTCCGACTCTGTGTGACCCCATAGACGGCAGCCCACCAGGCTCCCCCATCCTTGGGATTCTCCAGGCAAGAACCCTGGAGTGGGTTACCATTTCCTTCTCCAATGCATGAAAGTGAAAAGGGAAAGTGAAGTCGCTCAGTTGTGCCCGACTCTTTGTGACCCCATGGACTGCAGCCTACCAGGCTCCTCCATCCGTGGGATTTTCCAGGCAAGAGTACTGGAGTGGGTTGCCATTGGGTTCTGCTATTTCTGTCCTTTATTGTGCCCACCTTTGCATGAAATGTTCCATTAGTATCTCTAATTTTCTTGAAGAGATCTCTAGTCTTTCTGTGCATTGTTGACTTAAGAAGGCTTTATTATCTCTCCTTGCTATTTTTTGAAACTCGAGTATATGTATTCAGTTGAGTATATCTTTCCCTTTCTCCTTCACCTTTCACCTCTCTGCTTTTGTCAGCTATTTCTAGGGCTTCCTCAGACAACTGTATTCCCGTGTTACATTTCTTTTTCTTTAGGATGGTTTTGGTCACTGCTTCCTGTACAATGTTACAAACCTCTGTCCATAGTTCTTCAAGCACTCTGTCTGTCAAATCTAATCCCTTGAATCTGTTTGTCACTTCCACTGTGTAATCATAAAGGTTTTGATTTAGGCCATATCTGAAAGGCCTAGTGGTTTTCCCTACTTTATCAATTTAAGTCTGAAATTTGCAATAAGGAAATCATGATCTGAGCCACAGTCAGCTCCCAGTCTCGTTTTTGCTGACTGTATAGAGCTCTCCATCTTTGGCTGCAAAGAATATAATTAATCTGATTTCCTTATTGGCCATCTGGTGATGGCAATGTGTAGAGTTGGCTCTTGTGTTGTTGGAAAAGGATGTTTGCTATACCAGTGCGTTCTCTTGGCAAAACTCTGTTAGCCCTTGCCCTGCTTCACAAACTTTCCTGTTACTCCAATATGTCTTGACTTCCTACTTTTGCATTCCAGTCCCCTATGATGAAAAGGACATCTGTTTTTGGTGTTAGTTCTAGAAGGTCTTGTAGGTGTTCATAGAACCATTTGCCTTCAGCTTCTTCAACATTAGTGGTTGGGCATAGACTTGGATTACTGTGATGTTGAATGGTTTGCCTTGGAAGAAAACTGAGATCATTCTGTCATTCGTGAGATTGTGCCCTAATTTCTGTATTTTGGACACTTTTGTTGACTATGAGAGCTACTCCATGTCTTCTAAGGGATTCTTGTCCAGAATAGTCGATGAGTTTCTCCAGGCAAGAATACTGTAGTGGATTGCCACGCCCTCCTCCAAGGGGTCTTTCCAATGCAGGGATTGAGCCCACATCTTTTTGTTTCCTGCGTTGGCAGACAGACCCTTTACCACTATTGCCAGCTGGGAAGTAAAAGAAGGTATTTCCTACATATTTTATTCTTTTTGATTGACTGCAAATGAAGTTGTTTTCCTGATTTCTCTTTCTGCTATTTCATCATTCAGTTCAGTTCAGTTCAGTCGCTCAATCGTGTCCGACTCTTTGTGACCTCATGAATTGCAGCACACCAGGCCTCCCTGTCCATCACCAACTCCCAGAGTTCACTCAGACTCACATCCATCGAGTCAATGATGCCATCCAGCCATCTCATCCTCTGTCATCCTCTTATCTTCCTGCATCCAATCCCTCCTAGCATCAGAGTCTTTTCCAATGAGTCAACTCTTCACATGAGGTGGCCAAAGTACTGGAGTTTCAGCTTCATTCCCTCCAAAGAAATCCTAGGGCTGATCTCCTTCAGAATGGACTGGTTGGATCTCCTTGCAGTCCAAGGGACTCTCAAGAGTCTTCTCCAACACCACAGTTCAAAAGCATCAATTCTTCGGTGCTCAGCCTTCTTCACAGTCCAACTCTCACATCCATTCATGACCACAGGAAAAACCATAGCCTTAACTAGATGGACCTTGGTTGGCAAAGTAATGTCTCTGCTTTTGAAGATGCTATCTAGGTTGGTCATAACTTTCCTTCCAAGGAGTAAGCGTCTTTTAATTTCATGGCTGCAGTCACCATCTGTAGTGATTTTGGAGCCCAGAAAAAGAAAGTCAGACACTGTTTCCACTGTTTCCCCATCTATTTCTCATGAAGTGGTGGGACTGGATGCCATGATCTTCCTTTTCTGAATGTTGAGCTTTAGGCCAACTTTTTCACTCTCCACTTTCAGTTTCATTAAGAGGCTTTTTAGTTCCTCTTCACTTTCTGCCATAAGGGTGGTGTCATCTGCATATCTGAGGCAATTGATATTTCTCCTGGCAGTCTTGATTCCAGCTTGTGTTTCTTCCAGTCCAGCATTTCTCGTGATGTACTCTGCATATAAGTTAAGTAAGCAGGGTGACAATATACAGCCTTGACGTACTCCTTTTCCTATCTGGAACCAGTCTGTTGTTCCATGTCCAGTTCTAACTGTTGCTTCCTGACCTGCATACAGATTTCTCAAGAGGCAGGTCAGGTGGTCTAGTATTCCCATCTCTTTTAGAGTTTCCCAGTTTTTTGTGATCCACACAGTCAAAAGCTTTGGCATAGTCAATAAAGCAGAAATCAATGTTTTTCTGGAACTCTCTTGCTTTTTCCATGATCCAGCGGATGTTGGCAATTTGATCTCTGGTTCCTCTGCCTTTTCTAAACCCAGCTTGAACATCAGGAAGTTCACTATTCACGTATTGCTGAAGCCTGGCTTGGAGAATTTTGAGCATTACTTTACTAGCATGTGAGAGATGAGTGCAATTGTGCGGTAGTTTGAGCATTCTTTGGCATTTCCTTTCTTTGGGACTGGAATGAAAACTGACCTTTCCCAGTCCTGTGGCCACTGTTGAGTTTTCCAAATTTTCTGGCATATTGAGTGCAGCACTTTCACAGCATCATCTTTCAGGATTTGAAATAGCTCAACCGGAATTCCATCACCTCCACTAGCTTTGTTCGTAGTGATGCTTTCTAAGGCCCACTTGACTTCACATTCCAGGATATCTGGCTCCAGATGAGTGATCACACCATTGTGATTATCTGGGTCATGAAGATCTTTTTTGTACAGTTCTCTGTGTATTCTCGCCACCTCTTAATATCTTCTGCTTCTGTTAGGGCCATACCATTTCTGTCCTTTATCGAGCCCATCTTTGCATGAAATGTTCCCTTGGTATCTCTAATTTTCTTGAAGAGATCTCTAGTCTTTCCCATTCTGTTGTTTTCCTCTATTTCTTTGCACTGATCACTGAGGAAGGCTTTCTTATCTCTTCTTGCTATTCTTTGGAACTCTGCATTCAGATGCTTATATCTTCCTTTTCTCCTTTGCTTTTCGCTTCTCTTCTTTTCACAGCTATTTGTAAGGCCTCCCCAGACAGCCATTTTGCTTTTTTGCATTTCTTTTCCATGGGGATAGTCTTGATCCCTGTATCCTGTACAATATCATGAACCTCAGTCCATAGTTCATCAGGCACTCTATCTATCAGATCTAGGCCCTTAAATCTATTTCTCACTTCCACTGTATAATCATAAGGGATTTGATTTAGGTCATACCTGAATGGTCTAGTGGTTTTCCCTACTTTCTTCAATTTAAGTCTGAATTTGGCAATAAGGAGTTCATGATCTGAGCCACAGTCAGCTCTCAGTCTTGTTTTTGTTGACTGTATAGAGCTTTTCCATCTTTGGCTGCAAAGAATATAATCAGTCTGATTTCAGTGTTGACCATTGATGATGTCCATGTGTAGAGTCTTCTCTTGTGTTGTTGGAAGAGGGTGTTTGCTATGCCAGTGCATTTTCTTGGCAAAACTCTATTAGTCTTTGCCCTGCTTCATTCTGTATTCCAAGACCAAATCTGCCTGTTACTTCAGGTGTTTCTTGACTTCCTACTTTTGCATTCCAGTCCCCTATAATGAAAAGGACATCTTTTTTGGGTGTTAGTTCTAAAAGGTCTTGTAGGTCTTCATAGAACCGTTCAACTTCAGTTCCTTCAGCATTACTGGTTGGGTCATAGACTTGGATTACTGTGATATTGAATGGTTTGCCTTGGATACGAACAGAGATCATTCTGTCATTTTTGAGATTGCATCCAAGTACTGCATTTCAGACTATTTTGTTGACCATGATGGCCACTCCATTTCTTCTGAGGGATTCCTGCCCGCAGTAGTAGATATAATGGTCATCTGAGTTAAATTCACCCTTTCCAGTTCATTATTACTGTACAGAAATACAATAGATTTCTGAATACTGATTTTATACACTGCAACTTTACTCAATTCATCTCTTAGTTTAAGTGTTTTACAGTGGAGTTTTTTGGGTTTTCTATATATAGTACCATATCATCTGCCAATAGTAAGTTGTTTTTCCTTCCTTTTCACATTCAATGTTTTTCTTTTTTTTTTTCCTTATCTGATTGCTGTGGCTAGGGCTTCCAATACTTTGTTAAACAGAAGTGGTGAAAGTGGACATCTTTGTCTTCTTCTTGATCTTAGATAAAAAGCTTCCATCTTTTCATCATTGAGTATATTACCTGTAAGTTTGTCATTAATTGCTTTGATTATTTTTGGATATGTTTCCTTTGTACCAACTTTATTGAGAGTTTTATTATGAATGAATTTTTGAATTTTGTCAAATGCTTTTCTATATCTATGGAGGTAAACGTGTGATTTGTATTATGTGTTATGTTAATGTGGTGTATTTCATTGATTGATTTGTGAATATTGATCCATTCTTGCATCCCCAGAATAAATTCTAATTGATCATGATGTATCATCCTTTTGGTATATGGTTAAATTTTGTTTAATAGCATTTTGTTGAAGATTTTTCATCTATGTATATAGGGACATTGTCTGTAATTTTATTTTTTGTAGTATATTTTCCTGGTTTGAGTTTCAGGGTAATACTGGTCTCTGTGTATATGTTTGGAAGAGTTTCTTCCTCTTCAATTTTTGGAATAATTTGAGAAAGATAGGTTTTAGCTCATCTTTAAATGTTTGGTAGAATTCCCCTGTGAAGCCATATTTTTTGTTTGTTTGGAATTTCTTTGATTACTGATTTAATTTCATTACCAATAATTAGTCTGTTCAGACTTTCTCTTTGTTTCTGATTTAGTCTTAAAAGTCTTAGGAATTTATATATTTCTTCTAGGTTGTCCAATTTACTGGCATATAACTATTCATAATATTCCCCTATGATTGTATTTCAGTGATATCATTTGTAATTTGTTTTTTAATTTTATTTACTAGGTCCTCTTTTTTTCTCAATGAATCTGGCTACATATTTATTAATTTTGTTTATCTTTTTCAAAACACCAGCTCTTAGTTTAACCAATCTTTTCTTTTCTCTTTTTTCTATATTTAATTTGTTTCCACTCTTACTGCAAGTTATTTTAACACCCTATTTTCTATGAAATACCAGAGGCTCAGAAAGGGAATTTACTTCCTTGGGATAATAGAATTAAAAGGGAAGAGATGGGATTATGTTATCTTTAATGTCTTATTAGAACATTAAAACTCCAGTTCTGGTTGCACATAGGTGAGTTAAAGCAGCTTATGTTTTAGACATAGACCTGGTTTGTATAGAATTCTGACTGTCCTATAGGCAGTTGAAGTAAAAGAGGCTGTTCTAGTAATAGATTCAGAATCTTTACCTCCAACTTTGGATTAGTCCTAAAGATTAACTAATATGTGAATCATTTTTCACTTAATTTTTCTTTCTGTTCCACATAATAGCAATAATAATAATTGTCATCATTGATTGAGGGCGTACTATTTTCCAGATGCTGCACAAGTTTATTATCTCCTCTACAACTTTATGAATTTAATACTATTCTTATAGGGCTTTCCACCTGGCGCTAGTGGTAAAGAACCCACCTGCCAATGCAGGAGACATACAGATATGAATGTGATCCATGAGTTGGGAAGATCCCCTGTAGCAAAGCATGGAACCCACTCCAGTATTCTTGTCTGGAGAAACCCATGGACAGAGGAGTCTGGTGGGCTACTGTTCATTGCAAAGAGTCAGACATGACTGAAGGGACTTAACAAGCACAAACTCACTATTCTTATAACAAATTATAGATAAAGATCCAGAGTCATCATATGACTTTTGCAAAGTCTGTTAATCACTTTCTTAATAAATGATTGAGAGAACTATACACCTAACTGTGTCTGATTTTGGAAACTGGGCAATATTTTTGTGTGACTGTAAATTGTATATTTAATAATAGCTCATGACACCCAAAATAACATTTGTATACAACCAAAACCCATTAAATGTGATATAAATTTGAAAGATAAAAGTAGAAATATGAGTAAGAAACTCCTACTTATGAATTT
Organism: Bos grunniens; assembly: GCF_055505025.1. Lineage (NCBI taxonomy): Eukaryota > Metazoa > Chordata > Mammalia > Artiodactyla > Bovidae > Bos > Bos grunniens. The sequence goes on from NC_141181.1 coordinate 42,459,478, forward strand.
GAACATTGTATTATTTCATCTAATTGAGAAAACAGTTCAGAACAATCAAAGGCCACTGAATATCTGACAGTCCACCTCAGCCCTAAGCTTATAGAGAGGAACTATCTGTGCTTGGAGCTATATGGTTATCCAGATTTTAATGTTTTGCCAGAATATTGAGTGTAAAACCACCAAGATCATATCATAAAAATTTTAGATAAATTAGATATACTGTATTTCCTAAGTCCTTAGCAAAAAAAGGGAAATAATTACTTACCTCTTTGTAAATGACATGATGCTATCACTGTACTTTAAGAACATACCTTAGGAAAAAACAAGTAAACTTAGTGATTATTTAGTGTTATCTTTATTGAACCAAACTGGGGTTCACTTACCCATGCACAGAAAAGCCAATCTACTAACACCAGTAGAAAGTGCAGAGTTTATTGCAGGTACCAACAAGGAATCAGGCAGCTTATGGTCAAAAGTCCTGAACTCCCGATAGCTTTAGGGAAGGGGTTTTAGGGATGGTGAGGGAGGGAGCTGCAGGATGCATGATCAGATCAGGCACAGTATCAGATTGGTTGGCATTAAGGTGAAGTTTCAAGCATCATCAACCCTCTGGTTTCAACTAGTCCAGGGTCTATGTGCTTGTGGTCATCAGTTTTCAGCTTATGGGGATCTGCTTTCTGTAAAAATAACTTGAAACCATTATCTATTTCTTATAAGAAACGGGGAGTTTGGGGGTTCTGTGTGGCAGATTTATAGTCTAAATTGTTACCAGTTCTCCAGTCCAATAGCTGTCCTTTGTTTCTACATCTTCACATCTCCTAATCATTAACTCCTTTAGAAAAGGAGGTTTTCTTCATTTATTTATTTATTTAATTTATATATATTTATACATATTATTTATAAATATTTTATTTATTCATTTATTTATTTATTTTTGGCTGTGCTGGTCTTTCTTGCTGTGCAGATTTTTCTCGAGTTGTGGCGAGCAAAGGCTACTCTCTATAGCTGCAGTGTGTGGACTTCTCACTGCTGTGGTTTCTCTTGTGGAGCACAGGTTCTAGGGTGCACGGGCTTCAGTAATTGTGGCATGTGGGCTCAGTAGTTGTGGTTTGTGGGCTTAGTTTTCCAAGGCATGTAGAATCTTTCCAGACCAGGGATCGAACCCTCATCCCCTGCATTGACAGGCAGATCCCTATCGACCACACCACCAGAGAAGTCCATAATCATTAACTCTTGAGTCAGCCTTTTTCTTCAAAAGACAAGGACACAGGGGTTTGTAGACAGTTTCATTACTAAGGCTCATCCAAATAGCAACAATATCAAGATCACTGATTTTTGCCAAATCGCTTCCATTCAGATAGGGGCTTCCCTGATAGCTCAGTTGGTAAAGAATCTGCCTGCAATGCAGGAGACCCTGGTTCAATTCCTGGGTTGGGAAGATCCCCTGGAGAAGGGATAGGCTGCCCACTCCAATATTCTTGGGCTTCCCTTGTGGGTCAGCTGGTAAAGAATACGCCTGCAATGTGAGAGCCCTGGGTTTTATCCCTCGGTTGGGAAGATCCCTTGGAATAGGGAAAAGCCAACCACTGCATTATTCTGGCCAAGAGAATTCCATAGATGGTTCATTGGGTCGCAAAGAGTCAGACACGACTGAGTGACTTTCACTCACTTCCATTCAGGTAGGTGTTTTGAAGAAATTGTCATCCATCCATTCCTTTTCTAAGGGGGCATATTTATACTGAAGCCATTTTTTTCAGTCTAGAAAAGTTAGTGTAGATAAGGTGATGGTTTGAAAGACAAGGTCTTACAGTTAGAAAGATGTAGACCTGGGATTTAAACAATGCAGCAATCCCCCATATAACAAATGTAAAATAGTTATCAGTAATTGAACATTTGTTTTGTGTATGCCTTTTAAAATGTAATCTAAAGGTGTCATATTATTTTAATATGTGCCCCCATATGCATCTCTGCTCTGCAAGCCATAGCCACCTTCACATGTCACAACAATGTCATTTTCATACCTAGCAAAATGAAGAATTGCTTAGTATCACCTAAATTCTGCCCATAATTAAAATTTTCCAGTTATTTTAAAAGATATATAAGCATAGATTTTTTTTTCGTATCATGCACCCACTCACTCTCGTTCATTCCTGACTTTTCTCTGTGTGTTGAATTACTCATTCTTCTGTCTTTCAGTTAGCATGTGACAGGTCAGCGTGTTCCTACTGCTCAAGGCCAAATGCTCCTCTGAATCAACAATGATAGTTCCTGGGGCAGAGGTAGATGAACAGTCACTCAGATCTGCAAATCTTCCAGGAAAATAGAATCTCCGCCAAAAGCATTTGCAGTTTTTATCAAGTCTGAGCAAAGTTGTAGTTGCCTCTTGACCAGTTTAGGACGCGCCTGTTAGCAGAGCTGCAGGTCTGGGAAGAGGTCAGGCTCCCCTCCCTCAGCCAGGAGTTCACACCTTCAAAGTTCACAACAGCTGTCTTCTCCTGGTAACCAGGTGTGTCATATCAGTTTAAAAAGCAACCCCAAAACCTCTTTTAGAAACTTGCAACCAGTGTCAGCATTCATTTATTTTTGGTTATTATCTACCTATTTTTAAGACCTAGGTAAACAATTGCCTGGAGAATCCCAGGGACGGTGGAGCCTGGTGGACTGCCGTCTGTGGGGTCGCACAAGAGTCGGACACGACTGAAGCGACTTGGCAGCAGCAGCAGCAAACAGATAATATTGGAGAAGTATTATCTATGAATGATATTAAGAATTTATTTCTCTAGGTTTTCTAATATCAAGCTAGATTAGCTGGAAGTTCCACAAATGCATATTGTGAATTCAAAATCTGTGTCTTTGTTGGAAAGGTTTTCTATTTGCCCACAAGCAAATTCTACTTACAATTTTTGTCTCTAATGTGAGAGATGATGACTAAAAAGATCCTATCTTAGCAATTGTTTAGTAGAATTAGCAAGTAAATGTATAATGGTAGTACAAATATTTAAAAGTAAGTTATAGAAAGAAAGCCATGAGCTTCATCAAATTATTATGGTGTTAAAATGAGATTTAAAATCAGGCTTATGAAGCAAACTAACCTCATCATGTTATCATTAAATAACTACTTAAGCTTTCTGTGCCTTTTTTTTTTTTTTTTTGCATCTCATAGTTTCTGGTTTTATTTCACTAGTGTATATTTCCGTTTTTGTATTTTCATGAGTCATCTCTCCAAAGATTATTTTAAATGCTCTGGATACATTGTTTTCTTCTCAGAATCATGCATTTCTTCTTAGAGACACAGACTAGAATCATAGTTACCAAAATTATTCCAAAGAAGGGGGGCACAGACAGTATTTTGGTAACAGAAAGCAATATTGCTGGAATGTTTTCTTAGTTTTTTATGGTGAGTGGAGTTTCATGGTAGTGTATATCTTTTTTAAAAAAGAAAAGATTTACTTTAAACAAAAGACAGCTATAAAGGTTTAAATATTCTAAGCATGAATATTTAGGCAAGAAGTCTTCTTAAATTGTTACAGAGAAGTAATCAGAATCTGTTCATTTTTGTGACACCACCCTTATAAATCAAGATGAATATTTGTTTGATTAGATTCAATCACCTAACAATAATGGCCGATGTACTAATTTACATAAACTGTTTTTTTCCAAAGATAACTCCCATTAGCATTTATTATACACCATTCTAGACATAAGCTTGCTGTGCATTTTAAACATAATATCTCTCTAACCTAATTTTTAAAATTTTGTTTATTTATTTATTTGCTGCCCTGGGTCTCCCTTGCTGTGCACAGGCTTTCTCTAGTTGTACAGAGTTGGGGGCTACTCTTCTCTACTGTGCATGGCCTTGTAGTGGCTTCTCTCATTGCAGAGCACAGGCTCTAGGGTGGACAGGCTTCAGTAGCTTTGGTGCATGGGCTTAGTTGCCCCACACATGTGGGATCTTCTTAGACCCAGGATCAAAGCTGTGTCCTCTGCATTGGCAGGCAGATTCTTAACCACTGGACCACCAGGGAATCCCCTTCTCTAATTTAATGTTTAAAGCTTACTTTGAGTTTCCCTGGTGGTTCAGACATCAATAGAGTTTCTGTATAGTCCTGGTGCAGAGGAGAAGGACATTTGTTCTAGGTTAGCAGCATTAGCAGAGGGAATGAGGGCACAAAGATGAAGATCTAGTTCGAAGCTGGTATGCGGGCAGAAAGAAGGCAACAGAAAAGTGAGCAAAGCTTTAAGTTGGGTTAGAAAAAGTGGGACCAGAATAAAATGTTAGGATGCAATTCTCTCGCACTTCCTAAAGCAGGTTGTCTACAGCATTAGCCCTCAGTGTGCCTAATGGGAAAAAAAAGAAAATGTCGATGCCTAAAAGCTTGGATATTTTAATCTATCATGTCTTCTAAAACTTATAAAGTACCCTAGCAGATTAAACGTTTTGTTGTCTTAAATAAACATTTCAACATTGCTTAACCAATGTTGTGAAGCTAGTTTCCCCAAAACATGTTTGACCAGAAAATGTTTTTATGCTATATCTATAAATATTCCATACATGAGTCTAGAGGTCCAATAAATATAATTCAGAAAACTGTTCTGTGCAAAAACAATATAATAGGCTCCTGTTAGGTTAAACAAATGGTGAAAGCATTTATTTTTTTCTTTATATATATAGTTAATCAAAGTATTATTGATTTACAATGTTGTCTTAGTTTCAGGTGTACAGAAAAATGATTCAGTTATATATGCATATATATCTATTTTTTCATATTCTTTTCCCTTATAGGTTATTACAACATACTGAGTATAGTTCCCTGTGCTATACAGTAGGTCCTTGTTGTTCATCTATTTAATATATAGCAGTTATGTCTGTTAATCCCAATCTCCTGACTTATCCGTGCTCCCCACTTTCCTCTTTGGTAACCACAAGTTTGCTTTCTATGTCTGTGGATCTATTTCTATTTTGTAAATAAGTTGATATCATTTTTTTAGATTCTGCATAAGTGATATCACACGATATTTGTCTTTCTCTGTCTGGCTTTCTTCAATTAGTATGACAATCTCAATGGTTTTTATGTCTCATGTAAGAATAGAATATTAGCTAAAACCAGGGAATAGTGGCGTTATCAGGGTAGCACTAGACTTTTTTCATTAGAACAAAAGACATACATGAGGTACTCATAGCTCCCTGTGGAGGGAGTGATGAACTACTTTAGGGCATGGAAAAGATTGCCATTTCTCTTTGAAATGTTGTCTGAGTTGGGTTTTATAGATCACTGTGCCAGAATGACCAAAGGGAATTATTAACAAGTGGAAAGATGTGTGTGAAGACATAGATGTACAGTACATAGTGTGCAGATGTTTCCGTAGAGTTTTATTTTTCTGGAAACTAAAGGATTCACAATTCAAGAAAGACAGTGACAGAAAATGAAGCTGGTTGGGTTCATGGACCAGACAATGAAGGGCTTCATTGACAATGATGTTTATTTTATAGGTTGAAATAAAGAGGGAAGTGTCTTAAGAGAAGGGAATCATGTAACTGGATTTGCTTTGTAGAATGAGCACTTGAATCATCTGGAGAGAATGATGGGAGAGACAAACAGGGAACAAGAAGGGCATTGAGGAAGTTGGCAGTAAGTAGAACAAGAGAGACACCAATGAGACAAAATTCCCAGGGTCGGTGATGTCCAGACCTTGAGGATGCACAACAGACTGTGAGAGGATGAGGGTAACAGAACCAAGTGTGCAGAGGGCCAAAACAGGCCCGGCAGGCTAGTTGTTCTTGGCTTGAATATTTGGTTGGTTTTCAGTGGCTGACAGGGTGATGCAAACGGTGGTTGGGCAGTTTCCAAGAATATCTTTCTTATCAATATCTTTCTTATCAATATCCTGCACTGCAATGCTACCTTTCCTGGACAAAATTCCAATCCTGTGTGAAGCACATCACCTGCTTTCTCCAAAACTGAGTGGAAAATTACTGTCAATTACTTATCAGGATAGCTTTCATTGCATTTGTAGTAGATGGGCCTTATTGTGTTTGCTCTGGTTTCCATGGTTATTTCATACCCTCTCCATGATACTCAAACCCCAAGCACCCCTGTCCTTATTCACTTTCAACAGATGAGAAAGCAGAAGTCATCATTCACTCTACATTCATTCAACAATGTACTGAAGAGAAGTACTTTGCTTTTCTCCTTCCATATCAGCTAAAAGAAAACATTTCTTCTCCTTTTCTCCTGCTGTCCATCATCAGCTCTGAGTCCCAGCTCTCTCATATGTTCAGGGACCAGTAACACTTGCCTTCTTCTCTCCCTTCCCTTCACTTTCATCTTTACCCTCCATCATAAAACAATGCTTCCATCATTTAAAAATAAAAACCTTCTTCTGAAAACTAAGTAATTGACAATAAACTTTAATATTAAAGAAAGATAGAGTCATATTTGTAGAGACATGGATGGACCTAGAGTCTGTCATACAGAGTGAAGTCAGTCAGAAAGAGAAAAACAAATATCATATGTTAATGCATATGCATGGAATCTAGAAAAATGATACAGATGAAGTGATTTCCAGGGCAGGAATAGAGACACAGATGAGAGAATAGCTATGTGGAGCCAGTGAGGAGGGGGATATGAGTGTATAGGGGGAACAGAATGTATAGAGGAGAGATTTCAAAAGAAGGATCCACACTACTCAAAAACTGACTGAAATGTGTAGGATAGTGAAAAGCTCTCAAAGACAACTCACAGGTTTTGAACTTGGATGAGTAAGTGGCCAAAGGGGCATTTATACAATTATGGAACACAAGAAGTACAATTGTGGGAAGAAATACAGAGTATTTTATTTCACGGGCATTGAGATTGTGACACCAAACCAACACTTAGGAGAAAGTCAGAGATGCAGAGTTAAGAGCGGGCACAATACCAACCAACGCACTGAGGAAGACTACAGAAAGTGTGTGTCTGTGGGGATGCTTACACTTAGAGAAGGAAAGAAAGGAAAACTGTTAAAACTTATAAGAAAATAAAATTCATGGAAGTGAAGAAAGAGTTTGAAGGAAAAAAAAAATCTTCAGAAAGTAAGGCTGCAATATGTCATCTTCAATGTGTAAGATGCAGCTCACAAGAAAAAGGAGCAGGAAAAAACACACAAATCAGTTTCTTTACACCAGAAACTTTATGAACTGTATCTTTAACACTGGAGGCAGGTATTGAATTTCACTTTTTCCTATATGTTGGAGCCATTTGAAATCGAAATGTTTTCATTTTCATACTCTGCTTCATGTAAAGGATTTATAGTAGATTACATTATAATCTACTATATAGTAGAATACATTACTACATTACTATAAATCTACTACATTTATAGTAGAATACATTACATTATGTATATGGAACATTAAAAATAAGGGAACACAAAACACAGAATTGAATGGAAAATAGAATTGGTAAGAATAAATGATAGATTGGGTAATAAATAGATTGATACGTAGGAAATGGCAACCCACTCCAGTCTTCTTGCCTAGAGAATCCCAGGGACAGAGGAGCCTGGTGGGCTGCCATCTGTGGGGTCGCACAGAGTCGGACATGACTGATGTGACTTAGCAGCAGCAGCAGACATCAGTTCAGTTGCTCAGTCATGTCCAACTTTTTGCGACCCCATGGACTGCTGCACTCCAGGCTTCCCTGTCTATCACCAACTCCCGGAGCTTACTCAAACTCATGTCCTTTGAGTCAGTGATACCATCCAACCGTCTCATCCTCTGTCATCTCCTTCTCCTCCTGCCTTCAATCTTTCCAGCATCAGGATCTTTTCCAATGAGTCAGTTCTTCGCATCAGGTGGTCAAAGTATTGGAGTTTCAGCTTCAGCATCAGTCCTTCCAATGAATATTCAGGACTGATTTCCTTTAGGATTCCCTGGTTGGATCTCCTTGCAGTCCAGGGGACTCTCAAGAGTCTTCTCCAACACCACAGTTCAGAAGCATCAACTCTTCAATGCTCAGCTTTCTTTATAGTCCAACTCTCACATCCATACCTGACTACTGGAAAAACCATGGCTTTGACTAGATGGACCGTTGTTGGCAAAGTAATGTCTCTGCTTTTAAATATGCTGCCTGGATTGGTCATAGCTTTTCTTCCAAGGAGCAAGTGTCTTAATTTCATGGCTTCAGTCACCATCTGCAGTGATTTTCAAGCCTCCCCCCTAAAAAAATATAGTCTCTCACTGTTTCCATTGTTTCCCCATCTATTTGCCATGAAATGATGGGACCAGATGCCATGATCTTAGTTTTCTGAATGTTGAGTTTTAAGCCAACAGTATCACTCTCCTCTTTCACTTTCATCAAGAGGCATTAAATAAGCAGGGTGACAATATACAGCCTTGATGTACTCCTTTCCCAATTTGAAACTAATCTGTTGTTCCATGTCCAGTTCTAACTGTTGTTTCTTGACCTGCATACAGATTTCTCAGGAAGCAGATATAGATAGATTCCAAAAACATTAATAGAAAGCTAATTCCTATTAAAGAGCCTTCTCTTGAGACTTCCTGGACATTTTTCAACCTCACATATAAGTCACCAAGTGCCAATAACAGGAGATCTCATTAGGTGAAATTGATAATACCAAGTAAATACTGTTAATCCCAAGGTTAAATAATTAGCTGTACTTTTGATAAAGATTTTTGTGTTATTATTTTGACAACTTTTTTTATTTATAGACTGTGATAAATTCAACTGTTTCTTATACTTCATTTGTGAATTATTGAAACCTAGGATCCAGTTATTGAAAGCTGGTGAAGGTGGAAATGATAGAGGGTTAGAACAATAACATCAGATGTTATTTATTTTTAGTAAGAAAATGACTCATTAAGGCTGATGAATTGACATGTATCTAATTTTTATTCTATTTTTGTTTTAATAAAAATATATTTTAAGTATCTACTCTGGGCCAAACACTGTGGAGACAACTGAAATATAAAAACTAGTAAGAAATTTTACTAACACTGAAGCCATCCAAAGTAAGGAAAACAGAACTCTGAGAGGGCACAACACAGACTGGAAGAGTTATGAGTGTTTCCCAAAGGAGATGAGCATTGTGGAATAATTAGAAGCTAACAGGATAGAAGTTCCTCGAGTACAGGTATTTTTTTCCTAAAGAGGATGTACATGAGCATATGAATTGAATGTGAGTCCCAAAGGTATTCAGAACTACACCATGGCTGGAGCATGATGGGGGAATGTAAAATGAGGATGAAGCCAAGAGGAGAGTAAAACCAGGTAATGAAGAACATTTAACAGCATGCCTAAGGGCTTATTTTCACTTTATTCTGAAGACTATGAGACCTACTGAAGAATTTTAAGTGGGAGATTAAAAGTCCAGACTTGCATTTAAGAAGTATGATTAGCAAAAGAACATATTGATTTTGAATTGCTATAAAATATTGAATGTTTTTAAAACAGATTAAGCAAACACTGTAATGAATTTGCACTGAGAATACATCTCGTTCAAAGTAACATTGTGATTCCAAAATAACACACCATCGTTATTTCAGTTTTATGCTATATTCTTTTAGGTAACTTTATTAACATAGCAGTAAGACAGACCTAAGAAATTATTTATGTTATTTGTTCATGTAAATATTTTCATTAACAAATTCTGTCCAGAACATGATCGCCAACCAACTTCTATCCACAATTGACTGGCTCTATCTCAGTGGTATTTGTTAGGTAATTTTGCACCTAAAATTTCTTTATAAATAAAAATCGCACTGGCATAAAGGAAAATAATCTGAAAAAATATACATATATGTATAGAATTGAATCACTTTGTTGTATACTTGATAGTAATACAACACTATAAATCAACTATACTTCAATTTTTTAAAATACTGGGTAAAAAATAGTTGTTCTAACACAAATCAGTGTTACTCAAGGAAATTCCACCTGTGCTGCCATGAGCACAGCTGCTTGCTGAGCCTCTGGAAGCCTGATGCACAGAATAAGAGTATGTGCATGCAGTAGACAGGATCGCGCTGGGAGTATTCAAAGAAGAAGAACAGAAAGAGGAAGAACAGGTTGAATGCGGAGCACTCCTGGGGAATCTCTTCCACTAGATTTATGAGCTAAAGATTTTATCTTCCTAAGTACTGGAGAAATATATATGACACAACATGGTCAGAATTCCTAGCTATTTAATATAAATCTCTGTCAATGGAGTTTGGAAAACTTCCAGATGAATCATACGCTTGAATTTCATAAGGATAAAATATTTGCCTTTTTTCTAACCTAGAACATAATGATACGTATTTTGAAAGACAAACATACAAAAATAGATGAATATACTTGAGACATAAGTCTACACCCGTTGGAAGATTATGGGGTTTTGTTTGTGTATTTGTTTGTGTTTTTGTCTGAGTTTGTTTTCTCAAAGAAATAAAAGAACTCCGGAAATAGTTCTTCCTTTATTCCATTTGGTTGGTATAATTGCAGGAAAAAAATATGTGCAGTTGATTAATCGTTTCCATTTGAAAACCAAGGCAAACAATGGCTTCTCCAAATGCCAAACCAGGTACAGTGTTACTGATGGAGCAGCTAAAAGCAAAAGAGGCTTTATTTGACCAGTGGAAGAATATATTTCAGATTTTATAATAGAGGGCATTTAGCACAGTTCCAATGATTTCGTTATGAACACTTAAATGCTGCTTTTAACAAATTTGTGTCTCCAAATGGGGATTGATCTGGAAGATGAGAAAAGCCAGGAAGCAGGAAGTGTGCCAAGATTTAAGGAGGTCGAAAAAGCTCAAATGTTAACATGTGAATGAAGCTCAGCAAATTTAACGCTATTTCTGTTGTTTCTGAAGCAATATATTTTACATTCTCCACATTGACAAGTAGGACAAAATGTATTTCAAGAAATAGGCCTCTTCATTTTCACAATTTATCAGGATAACATTTTTTGTGAATAAATAGGGCAGCCTTGATTTGAGAGATTTCACTTGGCCAGATGAAAAGTAAGAGTCAAAAAGTTTGTCTAATACATACAGATACAGTTTTTTACTTTAGTTAATTCAAATGTGAGGAACTCTTTTACCTACAGAAGATGAAATATTGAACATTCTTTAGTTTTCATCAGGCACACAATGCTGCAATTTTGCGGACTTCAATATATGAAAGTGTTGCTTGTCTAACTTTTTTATTCAAGAAGATGGAAAAAGTTAACAACCAGCAAAAGATTCTATAAAGATGGCTTCCTATACTACTAATGAATCCTTATTTAAAACAAGAAAAATTTCCTCTAGTCATCTGAGTGTGTATGTGTTCTAAGAAGTTGGGGCCAAGGGCTACAGCTCAGGGAGAAGCAGGAGGTCACACAGTCTCTTGTACAAGCTGCTCTTTCCAAGGGGCCCTGCGAGGAGCAGCATCCATCACAAGGCTTTGCAGTCTGAAAGGACAGCCCCCTGGGGAAACTCAGGTGATGACATCCCAAGCTGTGGCTTTCATGGAGAAACATCCCTGTCTGCTTTATGATCATGGTTCTAGGACAAGGATAAAGTTGTTACCCATCCTATTGCCCTAAGGAGAACTGGCCAGGGGACCAGGAAACCAGGAGAAGAATGTCTCTCACTGTTCCCTCTGTAAGAGCTGACAAGCCTGGAAACATCCAAATAAAGTCACTCAATCTGTGGTTAGTTTTCCAGCCCATGCTCCTTGCCAACTGGTAATAGCATTCATTTTTAACCTCTCACAACCTGGGTGACACATTCCTCAGGTCGTCTAAGTAAGGAAATAAAAATGGATCCTTCAAATAATGCAAGAAAACACTTCAAAAAATGAGCAAAGAGCAAAAATTTTTAAACTGTAAAACAGCAACAATGATGTTTGTAAATTAATAAAGGAAACTAAAAATAGACTACACTGACACTTCATCAGCAGAAGAGTGGATAAAGAAGCTGTGAGATACATATATACAATGAAATATTCAGTTCAGTTCAGTCACTCAGTCGTGTCCGACTCTTTGCGACCCCATGAATTGCAGCACGCCAGGCCTCTCTGTCCATCACCAACTCCTGGAGTTCACTCAAACTCATGTCCTTTGAGTCCGTGATGCCATCCAGCCATCTCATCCTCTGTCATCCCCTTCTTCTCCTGTCCCCAATCCCTCCCAACATCAGGGTCTTTTCCAATGAGTCAACTCTTCTCATGAGGTAGCCAAAGTATTGGAGTTTCAGCTTTCGCATCAGTCCTCCCAAAGAACACCCAGGACTGATCTCCTTTAGAATGGACTGGTTGGACCTTCTTGCAGTCCAAGGGACTCTCAAGAGTCTTCTCCAACACCGCAGTTCAAAAGCATCAATTCTTCAGTGCTCAGCTTTCTTCACAGTCCAACTCTCACATCCATACATGACCACTGGAAACACCATAGCCTTGACTAGATGAACTTTTGTTGGCAAAGTAATGTCTCTGCTTTTGAATATGCTATCTAGGTTGGTCATAACTTTCCTTCCAAGGAGTAAGTGTCTTTTAATTTCATGGCTGCAATCACCATCTGCAGTGATTTTGGAGCCCAAAATATAAAGTCTGACACTGTTTCCACTGTTTCCCCATCTATTTCCCATGAAGTGATGGGACCAGATGCCATGATCTTTGTTTTCTGAATGTTGAGCTTTAAGCCAACTTTTTCACTCTCCACTTGCACTTTCATCAAGAGACTTTTTAGTTCCTCTTCACTTTCTGCCATAAGGGTGGTGTCATCTGCATATCTGAGGTGATTGATATTTCTCCCGGCAATCTTGATTCCAGCTTGTGCTTCTTCCAGCCCAGCATTTCCCATGATGTACTCTGCATATAAGTTAAATAAGCAGGGTGACAATATACAGCCTTGACGAACTCCTTTTCCTATTTGGAACCAGTCTGTTGTTCCATGTCCAGTTCTAACTGTTGCTTCCTACGTGCATATAGGTTTCTCAAGAGTCAGGTCAGGTGGTCTGGTATTCCCATCTCTTTCAGAATTTTCCACAGTTTAGGCTTTGGCATAGTCAATAAAGCAGAAATAGATGTTTTTCTGGAACTCTCTTGCTTTTTCCATGATCCAGCGGATGTTGGCAATTTGATCTCTGGTTCCTCTGCCTTTTCTAAAACCAGCTTGAACATCTGGAAATTCATGGTTCATGTATTGCTGAAGCCTGGCTTGGAGAATTTTGAGCATTACTTTACTAGCATGTGAGATGAGTGCAATTGTGTGGTAGTTTGAGCATTCTTTGGCATTGCCTTTCTTTGGGATTGGAATGAAAACTGACCTTTTCCAGTCCTGTGGCCACTGCTGAGTTTTCCAAATTTGCTGGCATATTGAGTGCAGCACTTTCACAGCATCATCTTTCAGGGTTTTAAATAGCTCAACTGGAATTTGCAGGAACAAAATAATGCCATTTGTAGCAACATGGATTGTCATACTAAGCAAAGGAAAGCATATAGAAAAAAGCAAATATTATCACTTATATGTGGAATCCAAAGAAGAATGCTACAAATGAAGTTAATTAGAAAAGAGTAATAGAGTCACAGATGTAGAAAACAAATCAAGGGAGAAAGGAGGGAGGGAGAAATTGGGAGACTGGGGACGACATATACACACTACTATATACATAAAAGATGGACAACTAATAAAAGCCTACTATATAACACAGGAACGCAACTCAGTACTATGTAATAACCTATGCGGGAGAAGAATCTAAAATCAGAGTGGATATATAGTAATGAGTGGAACCCCCTATGCTATACAGTAGGTTCTTATCAGTTGCCTGTTTTATATATATATAATAGTGTGTGTGTGTGTATATATATATATATAAAATATTTTTAATGTAAAACAGCAAAATAATATTTGTATATAAAGAAAAGGTTAAAAAGGAAATTTAAAATATACACAGATATATGTATGTATAACTGATTCACTTTGCTATAAACCTAAAACTAACATAGCATTGTAAATCAACTATACCCCATTAAAACATATTTTTAAAAAAGAATTTTTAAACTGATACAAGAAGACACTTCAAAGAATTGAGCAGAGAACCCAAAAAACAAAAAAATTAAAACAGACACAAAACAATTTCTGTAGATTAAGAAAACATTAATAAAGGTAATTAAAAATAGACTGCTAAAAACAAATTGTGAATTTGGGAAATCAAGGTCAGAATCCTCACATCACAAAGCAACAGTGATGGTACAGCAGTTATATGTTGAGTTGTTCTATTAAAAGACAAACACTAGGTTGGATTAAAAAAACAAATCCAGCTATGTGCCTTTCAGAAGGAATAAGACAAAAACAAAGTTACATTAAAAGGCTGTCAGTGACAAAACATTGAAGGATGTATTAAACAAATGATAAATTAAAAATCAAATAAGTTGAGCTGTAACATGAAAAGCATTAAATGAGACCCAAAACAAGTCGCAGAGTCAGACATGACTGAGCGACTGAACTGAACTGAAAACAAGTGTACTTCCAATGAGAGCCTAGATTAAGGAACTGTAGTTCTGGATGCAGAGAGCTGGGAAGAGCCCAGAAGTTGTAACTTCTGTATTTAGGCAAGAAAAAGCTGAACAAACTGAAAATCAGTGATTTTCCTTAAACCTTTCAGAGTACTAAGTCTATAGTGAAAACCTCCATCTGAAATTCTGGAAAGACTGGCAAATCTAGAGCTTCCTAACTGAGATCTGGACTGGGCTTTCCTGGCAGCTCAGATGGTTAAGAACCTGGCTGCCAATGCAGGAGACAAAGGTTTGATCCCTGGTTTGGGAAGATCCCCCGGAAAAGAAAATAGCAACCCACTCTAGGATTCTTGCCTGGAGATTTCCATGGACAGAACAGCTTTAGTGGACTACAGTCTATGAGGTTGCAAACAGTTGGACATAACAGAACAAGTAGAAATTTCGCTTTCTTTCACCTGGAGTGGAAGCCCCAAAGCTATAAATGGATAGGGACTCTTACAGGTGCTTTTGTCAAACTATTGGAGGCAGAATGTGGATTAATGTAAGAGTGAGACCCTCCTGGGTGCTGAGGACCTAGTAAGCACCACGCTTCGTGGACTTCACCTCCAAGGACCTACCTGACTGTCACAGTGGAGTTTGAAGAAAGGTCCCTTAGTTGCTCTCGCAGTGGGCAGGAAGAGTGAGCTTTGTGACAGATGCCCAAGACTTCTCTATAACAAAACCTACTCCACAGGGAAAAGAAATTCATCAGGGCCTGGTCCCAGGGTTGTGTGTGAAGGATGTTCCTCTCCCCATCTCCACCACTCCCAGCCTTCCTGTCCTAAGAGGAGAAGCTATACAGGAGAAATCACTCATGAAGGTCACAGTCAGAGGTATAGTCCCTATGAAAGAGATTTAATGGGAAGTTTACAGAATGCCCTCTCTCACCCATGTGCTGTGCTATGCTTAGTCACTCAGTCATGTCTGACTCTTTGCCACCCCGTGGACTGTAGCCTGCCAGCCTCCTCTGTGCATGGAAATCTCCAGGCAAGAATACTGGAGTGGGTTGCCGTGCCCTCCTCCATGCTTTTACGCATATCTCTTAATAAAAATGATTAATAATAATAATAGTGGATTACAACTATAAGCAAACAGACTCTCTCTGAGAAGTACTTACAGTCCAAGAAGGAAAAAACAAAAAATATGACACAAGAAGAATCTGAAGCCTTGTCACTCAAACCACAGCAAACAGTAAGAAAAGCCCCAATCCTAACCAGATTAGCTCAGAACTAAAGGCCTCTCCCCTCACTCCCCATTAGCCAGTAAAACATGTTCTGATTTCATGAAAAAATGACAAGGCAATCTAAAAAGTAAGAAAAAACCATCTGAAGAAACAAAACAAGCATCAGTCTAGATTCAGATATTCAGGTATTTGAATTCTCAAGCAGGAAATTTAAAATAACAGTGATTAGGGAATCCCCTGGCAGTCCAGTGATTAGGACTCGGCGATTTCATTGCTGTGGCCCAGGTTCAGTCAATGCCTCATCAGGGAGCTAAGATTGTGCAAGCTACATGGCACAGCCAAAAAAGTAAATAAATAAATAAAAACGAAAAAAATAACCATGATTAACATGATAAAGGCTCCTATGGGGAAAGTAGCAACAGACAAACACAAGTGAGTGATATAAACAGACAGATGGATGACCTAAGAAAGAATCAAAGGAAGTGCTAGAAATCTAAAAGGCCTAACAGAAATGAGGAATGCCTTTGATGACTTCGTTAGGAGACTAAACTCAACAAGGGAAGAAATAGCTTACCTAAAGAATATATGATAATCATGAAATTTCTTGCCTCATATGCTACAGGTAAGGCATGTACAGCAAAAATTTATATTAATTAAAAAAAAAAGAAGTATGCAACTCACAGTGAGAGATTTTCACGTGCATCTTTTAGAAACTGTCAGATGAAGTGAATAGAAATGTATAGAATTTCTTTGCTTTTTGCTTCTTCTGTGTGTTTTATTAACAAGATATATAATTCTCTTTGCCCCTGAGTAAGTCTGTACTGCATAAAATATGAAACATTTAGTAGAATCACCCTCAATTTCATATCCATACTGTCTCTCCTCCCCACCCTTTCCCATCAGTCCTGATTAAGGACAATGTGATTCTGAGGAGAGAATTCGAATGATGCAATTAACATGATTGATCTAATATAGACAGAATTTTATAGCAAAAAAAAATTTATGGAAAAAGAATCACAAAGAAATTTTAACAATCCACACATATTCTTACCCCACACCCTAATTCTTTGACCCTGCAACAGTAGATCATGTCCATGTATAAGGCCACAATGAATAACTCAATTAATTCCAAGGAAAAGAATTTATACAGGCCTTATTTTCAAGCCACAATGCAATATACTAGATATTAGCTGGGACTTCTTTGGTGGTCCAGTGATTAAGACTCCACACTTCCACTGAAGGAGGCATGGGTTTGATCCCTGGTTGGGGAACTAAAATCCATCATGTTGCATGGTCCAGCCAAATATATATATATACATATAGGCTTCCCTGGTGGCTCAGCTGGTAAAGAATCCATCTGCAATGCGGGAGACCTGGGTTTGATCCCTGGGCTGGAAAGATCCCCTGGAGAAGGGAAAGACTACCCATTCAGTATTCTGGCCTAAGAATTCCTTGGACTGTATAGTCCACGGGGTTGCAAAGAGTCAGACACGACTGAGCGACTTTCACTTTCATATATGTGTGTGTATATATATATGCTACAAATGACTCAAAATGTACACATATATTAGCTACAAATGAAAAAATGCACATATACCTGTAAAGTACTACATCCTAAAATTTGAAGGTCATTTCTAAAGAAAATATAAGTTAAAAGAGGAATCAAAAGCAAAGATTATGAGCTTTATATACCAGCCGTGAATCTCCATATATCAAAAGTAATGGATTTAGACCAAAGCAGTACTGAGAGGAAAATTTATAACTATAAATGCATTCATTATAATTCAAAAATATTTTTAAAAAATAAATTAAACATTCAATCCAAGAAATTCCAAAAAAAACAAAGCTATTTTTTTTAAATGAAGCCTTCAAAAAAGTAATTTTATTTATTTTTTTAATTTGAATTTATTTATTTTAATTGGAGGCTAATTACTTTACAATACTGCATTGGTTTTGCCATACATCAACAGGAATCCACCATGGGTATACACGTGTTCCCCATCCTGAACCTCCCTCCCACCTCCCTCCCCATACCATCCCTCTGGGTCATCCCAGTGCACCAGCCCCAGGCATCCTGTATCCTGCATCGAACCTGGACTGGTGACTAGTTTCTTATATGTTATTATACATGTTTAAATGCCATTCTCTCAAATCATCCCACCATCTTAGTCCAAAAGACTGTTTTATACATCTGTGTTTCTTTTGCTGTCTAACATATAGGGTTATCATTACCATCTTTCTAAATTCCATAAATATGCATTAGTACTCTGTATTGGTGTTTTTCTTTTTGGCTTACTTCACTCTGTATAATAGGCTACAGTTTCATCCACCTCATTAGAACTGATTCAAATGTATTCTTTTTAATGACTGAGTAATCTGTATGCAGGTCACAAAGCAACAGTTAGAACTGGACATGGAACAACAGACTGGTTCCAAATAGGAAAAGGAGTTCGTCAAGGCTGTATATTGTCACCCTGCTTATTTAACTTATATGCAGAGTACATCATGAGAAATGCTGGACTGGAAGAAGCACAAGCTGGAATCAAGATTGCCGGGAGAAATATCAATCACCTCAGATATGCAGATGACACCACCCTTATGGCAGAAAGTGAAGAGGAACTAAAAAGCCTCTTGATGAAAGTGCAAGTGGAGAGTGAAAAAGTTGGCTTAAAGCTCAACATTCAGAAAACAAAGATCATGGCATCTGGTCCCATCACTTCATGGGAAATAGATGGAGAAACAATGGAAACAGTGTCAGACTTTATTTTTGGGGGCTCCAAAATCACTGCAGATGGTGACTGCAGCCATGAAATTAAAAGATACTCACTCCTTGGAAGGAAAGTTATGACCAACCTAGATAGCATATTCAAAAGCAGAGATATTACTTTGCCAACAAAGGTCCATCTAGTTAAGGCTATGGTTTTTCCAGTGGTCATGTATGGATGTGAGAGTTGGACTGTGAAGAAGGCTGAGCGCCCAAGAATTGATGCTTTTGAGGTGTTGGAGAAGACTCTTGAGAGTCCCTTGGACTGCAAGGAGATCCCAACCAGTCCATTCTGAAGAAGATCAGCCCTGGGATTTCTTTGGAGGGAATGCTGCTAAAGCTGAAACTCCAGTACTTTGGCCACCTCATGTGAAGAGTTGACTCATTGGAAAAGACTCTGATGCTGAGAGGGATTGGAGGCAAGAGGAGAAGGGGACGACAGAGGATGAGATGGCTGGATGGCATCACTGACTCGATGGACATGAGTCTGAGTGAACTCCGGGTGTTGGTGATGGACAGGGAGGCCTGGCGTGCTGCAATTCATGGGGTCGCAAAGAGTCGGACATGACTGAGCGACTGAACTGAACTGAACTGAATACTCCATTGTTTTTTTAAAATAGACAATACAATCAGAAGTAAAAATTCTTTAAAATAAATAGCAAATAAATTATGCCAATTAAGTAAAATAGTACCTAGCCAAGTCTTACTTTTTCAAAATAGAAGTTATTATAAACATATTATTAGTAATGAAAAAAAACATACAGAAACGATAAATAAAGATACAATAGATTTTTTTTAACTTTTCAATTTATACTGGAGTATAGTCAATTAACAATGTTGTGATAGTTTCAGGTGAGCAGTGAAGGGATTCAGCCATACATATATATGCATCCATTCTCCTGCAAATTCCTTTCCCATCCAGGCTGCCACATAACATTAAGCAGAGTTCTCTGTGTTATATAGTAGGTCCTTGTTGATCATCTCATCCAAGGATATATATAGATGACCAAAATTGACTCAAAAACACATAGAAAACACAAAAAGACCAATACCCACAGACAATACTGAAGAGAATACTGTCGATTACGGGAGATGAAAAACCTGGTTTTTCTGTAAAAAGTCAGATAAAGAATATCTGAAACTTTGCCAGCAATATTGTCTCTATCATGTATGCCTGAATGCTCTCTCTTCAGTCATGTCCTACTCTGTGCAACCCCATGGACTATAGCCTGCCAGGCTCCTCTGTGCATGGGATTCTCCAGGCAAGAATACTGGAGTGGGTTGCTGTGCCCTCCTCCAAGGTATCTTCTGGACCCAGGCATTGAACCCAAGTCTCTTATGTCTTCTGCTTTGGCAGGTGGGTTCTTTACCACTGGTGTCACCTGGGAAGCCCATTGTCTCTATTACAAGTACACAACTCTGGAGATGTATCAAGATGGCAGAGCAGGAGAACATGGAGCTCACTTTTTCCCACAAACACATCAAAAAAATCTACAGGTGGGATAGTTCTCAGGGAAGATACCTGGAAACAGGCAGAAGGACTCCTGTACAACCAAGGCTGTAAGAAAAATACACAGGTAATCAGGTAGGGAGGGGAAAAAAATCATCACGTGGGACCTGGACCCCTGGGAGGGAACTCAGAGGAAAAGGGAGACAGCCCAGGTAGACACTTGTCCCAGGGAGTGAGCCATGAGAACCACAGATTGGGAGCTCCAGTCTCGGAACCCTATGAGGGGAAGACAAGCCCCCTTGCTGCTTGGAGGACCTCTGGGAGTCACAGGAGAGCTGCAGAAGCCTGGACTGTGCCCTTTAGGGTTGCATGTACTGGCTTGTCCACAGGCAGGACACAGAAAGGTCTGTTCTAGTCGCTGCCAGGCTTGCTGCAATTGTTCCAGCCCTAGTGGAGCAGACACTATAGTCCCACTCACTCCACATCACAGGGCAGCACTGGGTCTGTGCAGCCACAGGTGGGGAGAAGACTGGACCTTCACACAGAAGACCCCTGGTTCTGGGCAGAGCCTGGGTGGACAGGGGTACCACTGCTGGCACTTACCCTAATAGCACATTGGAAGCAGCTCACATCTGTGACAAGGCTGATCCAGCACAGCCATCCCCATCCACACTGGGCCTGCAGACCACACTGACTTCTGTACTCCCCGCCACCCAACCACTCCACATGGAAAGGATCTCCTTGTGGGGAGGGGAAAACATACCTCAAGGGTACAGATCCCACTTAGGCAAGGATCCACAGGGTTTCTGCTCCAGAAACTCGGGATCAGATACCACCCCCAGTAGGGCAGTCATGGCCACTGAGCAGAGAGGAAGGCTTGCCTCAAACCAGCTTGCAGCTCCATCCCTTCCAACTCAGCCCTACCCCACCAAGGTGACAGCTGCCTGCCTACCTGGGGAAAGATAGGACTCATCCACATCAAACCCAGCTCTCCCCACAAAGGCTTTGGACACACAGTGTACATAGGGATGTTCCCACATAAGAACACTGCTTCAAGACCACAATGGATAACTGTTTTCCTAAATTCACAGACGCAGAGGAAGTTAAGCAAAATGAAATGGCATCGACAGATGAATGGATAAAGAAGTGGTGGTACGTATATACAATGGAATATTACTTGGCCACAAAAGGGAACACATTTGAGTCAGTTCTGGTGAGCTGGACGAACCTAGAGCCTATTATATAGAGTAAAGTAAGTCAGAAAGATAACAACAAATATCACATTTGTAGTATAACACAGGGAGTTCAACCCAGGGCCTCTCTGACAATCTAGAGGGGTGGGATGGGTGGAGGATGGGAGGGAGGTTTACAAGGGAGGGGACATTTGTATACTTATGAATAATTCATGTTGCTGTATGGCAGAAATCAACACAACATTGTAAAGCAGTTGTCTTCCAGTTAAAAAAAAAAAAAAGAAACGGCAAAGGATCTGCTCTCAACAAATGAGCAGGAGAAAAACCATAAAAAATAAATAATGAAGTGAATGATTTATCAGATAAAGAGTTTGAAGTATTGGAAATAAAAATGTTAAGTGAATTGGGAAAAAAGAATATATATATTTTTTCAGATTCTGTTTTCTTATGTTTCCCTATGCTATACAGTAGGTACTTGTTCAGAGAAGGCGATGGCACCCCACTCCAGTACTCTTGCCTGGAAAATCCCATGGACAGAGGAGCCTGGTAGGCTGCAGACCATGGGGTCGCAAAGAGTCGGACACGACTGAGCGACTTCACTTTCACTTTTCACTTTCATGCATTGGAGAAGGAAATGGCAAACTACTCCAGTGGTCTTGACTAGAGAAACCCAGGGACAGGGGAGCCTGATGGGCTACTGTATATGGGGTCTCACAGAGTCGGACGCTACTGAAGCGACTTAGCAGCAGCAAGTACTTGTTGGTTATCTATTTTACATATAGTAGTATGCATCTGTTAATCCCAAACTCCTTATTTAGTCCTACACCCTCCCCACTTTGGTAACCATAAGCTTGCTTTCTATGTCTGTGAGTCTATTTCTGTTTTGTAAATAAGTTAACTTACATCGTTTTTTTAGATGCCACATATATGCAATATTATATGGTATTTGTCCTTCTTTGTCTGACATTTCATTCGGTATGAGACCCTCTAGGTCCATCCGTGTTGCCTGAGATGGCATTAGTTTGTTCTTTCTTATGACTGAGTGATATTCCACAGTGTGTATGTACCACATCTCCTTTATCCGTCCTCTGTCAATGGACATTTAGGTGGCTTCCATTTCTTGGCTATTGTAAACAGTGCTGCTATAAACATTAAGGTGCATGTATTTTTTCGAATTATGGTTTTCTCTGGTTTTATGCCCAGGAGTAGGATTGCTGGGTCATATGGTAGCTCTATTTTTAGTTTTTGAGGAACCTCCGTGCTATTTTCCATAGTGTAAAAAGGTTCCTTTTCCTTTACACCCTCTCCATTATTTACTGTTTATGAATTTTTTGACGATGGCCATTCTGACTGGTGTGAGCTGATACCTCATCTTAATTTTGATTTTGCACATGAACTGTTTATGATCCTCTTTGCTAGCAAGAATGGAAAACAACAAATTCCTCAGATCAGAAGCCATACACAGAGCACCTGTTATTCTACTCTAGCAAAGGCGATCACATCTGGACGAGCAGCTGCAACTTGGATGACGACGTGGTGGACTTTCCAGTAGTCGGCTTCATCTTTCCTCCAGGCAGCAGCCAGCCAGCCCTGAAATCCAGTATTAGCATCTGCTCTTTAGAACACTCCTGGCACTAGCTACCGTGATTTGGCCTCCCTACGAAGCAGGCTCTGAGATGAAGATGAGTTTGCCAGACGTTTGTTAAAGAGTGCCCTTGGGACCCCACCAGTGTGGAAGAGATGGAAAGGAAACAGGACTGGACAGAGGGAGAGGCTGAACTGTGACGACGTCCCAGTAAAAGCCTCCCTGCATTCCACGGCCTTTTGGAGTTGGGGAGAAGGGGCTGGGCCGATGGGTCACTGAGTGCAGGTGAACCCCAGAAGCAACTGTGACCTTGAGCTGGCCAGGTTGCTCCAGCCGAGGATATCCCCATAAATAGCCAACAGTCAGGAAGCATCTTCCAGCAGGTTCCTCAGCAGCTTCCTCATTCTCAGAGGCAGTCCTTCTTTTGTTAAGGGAAATATGGGCTGCTCATCGGACCACCCACCACTGTCGGGTGACAGGCCACAGGCCACTTCTGGGCTCTCAACTTCTCTATCTTTGCACAAATATCACATTGTTTTAATTATACTGCAGCTATTTGGAAATGTCTAGCACTGTACTTCCAAGGGTCATAAATTATCCCTCCATGTACTTAGTCTTTCATCTTAAGGAGGATTTTATTTTCTAGTGTGGAGTCTTTAAACATCTTTTGATAGATTTATTCATAGATATTTGGTGGTTGTTGATGTGACTATAATGGCATAATTTTTTCCAGTTTTTGTTGTTTTGTAGGTGGAATGCAAATTATTTTCGTTGATTGAACACACATGCAATAGCTTTGCTAAATTCACTTATCAATTCTGAATGTTTATGAACTCTTTATCTTTTCTAGGCACACAAAAACTATGTCTGAATAATGATTGCTTTATTTCTTCTGTTCTGCTTCTTATGTCTTTTTTCCTTGTCTTATTTTACTGGCTGAATTTTTAGTACAATGTTGATAGTGAACAACTTTATCTCATTCCTAATTTCAAGGACAATCTTTTCAGTATTTCACCATTGTGTAAGATGTTTGTTCTAGGTTTTTTTAAATAGATATTTTTATAGATTACTTATAGTTTATTTCCCTTCTGCTTCTAGTGTTCTCAGAGCTTTTAATCATGAGTGGGCTGAAATTTGTCAAATGATTTTTCTCTGTCAAAATAACTATGTGATTTCCCCCCTCTCATTTATTCTCAGTGTGTTAAATTACACTGATGGCTTTTCAGTGCTCAACTAACTTTGCATATGGAAAACCCCACCTGATATCAGTATATATATGCACATTCATACATACACATATGCTATGCTATGCTATGCTAAGTCACTTCAGTCGTGTCCGACTCTGTGTGACCCCATAGACAGTAGCCCACCAGGCTCCCTCGTCCCTGGGATTCTCCAGGCAAGAACACTGGAGTGGGTTGCCATTTCCTTCTCTAATGCATGAAGTGAAAAGTGAAAGTGAAGTCGCTCAGTCGTGTCTGATTCTTAGCGACCCCATGGACTGCAGCCTACCAGGCTCCTCCATCCATGGGATTTTCCAGGCAAGAGTACTGGAGTGGGGTGCCATTACTGAATTGAAATTGCTAACATTTTATTAAGGAGGTTTGTAACTATGTTCACTATTGGTCTGTAATGTTAGTTCTTTTGTCGTTTCCTTGCCAGGGGAATTTGGAATCAATGGATTTGGAATCAATGATTAGATGCTACTATTTTTTTAAAAATTTAAAAACTGAGGAATTATCCCCTTTTTCCATATCCTCAAATAATTTATGTCTGACTGATATCACTATTTATTTACCTTTCTTTTTTTAAAGTTTGGAAAGACACATCAGTGAAACTTTCTGGGTCTAGTATTTTTACTATGAGGAGCTTTTTTAAATGATGTATTCAACTCTAACTTCTAGACTCTTAAGGAATGATATTCAAGGCCCATTTACTGAGTGTATGTTACCTACCAAGCTACTTATTGAATGTAGATACTGTACCATTGTGGTAGAAATCAATGACAATCCTGAGTGTAAGTGGAATTTGTGCTGAAAATTCAGAAGTGAGATGCATGGGCCTTCTTTTGTGGAATACACTATAGAGGGTAGATAGGGTTTTGTTATATAGCAGTAAACATAAGATTTCAATTTTTACAAGTTTAAATAGAGGTTCAAAGAGCCATGAGAGTTAATAACAAGATTTGATCCATAGGGATATTAGAAACAACTTTTAAAAGAAATAATATGTGCATAATTAAATGTTTTCAATGTATCTCTATTTATATCTTTTCATTACTCCTCTCATCTTTGCATCTGTTAACAAGCTGCTCCTCCACATTGCTACCTCTCCAAGACAGGCTGTAAATGTGGTCGCATCTCTCTTATAATTAGGAACATCCACCCTGGGAGGAGAGTCCAGCCAGCCTTTGTGGTCCTCCGCTACCCAAAGCTGTTTCTCATCCTCCTCCTGCTGTCATTGCTTCTCCCCGCCACAAGGTGTCTCTGGTGACAATTGGTCCTCCACAGTTGTGACTCCACAGTCACCTAGGAGATGAGTCCCTGCATCTCCAAAGGACTCAGAATAACTTGGCGCAAGGATCCCCACTGCTTGAATGTTCATCATCCGCTGCTTGTGCTTGTCTCTCCAAGCCATCCTCACCATCCCCCAGACTCAGGGAGCACTGCATCCACGTTTTTCAGAAACTGTCTTTGCATTTCTGAACCTGCCCCTTTATAATTCTCAAAACCCAAAGGGCTCCATAAGCCCCTTCTCTCCAGTTGAACACCTACCTTTGTAAGGATCATTAGACTAAATATCCCGGGTCTAGAAAACCAGGCAATACACAAGAGAAACATAGAGAGCCCTTTTCTAGACCAAGGAATCTACTCTGTTCAAACAAACAGAGGGTTCTATTTTCAGATCTCAAGGGAGATTTCTCCTTCTAAGGATTACTGAGGTAACTTTCTAACACTCCGCTTGCTAGATCAAAGAAGTGGAAAAGCAAACACACATTTAACTGGGGGGTATATATATACAATTAAATGCTCTGTAATTAAAAACCTTTCTTTTGTTCTAGCAAACACTGGTGTTGAGAAAAAACAATAATTAGTTGAAATCTGATAAAATACCTCATGTATCTAATAATAACAATCAGGCTGTCCCACAGGCTTTTCTTCTCATAACACAATTCTTTAAAACTTTCCTCGGGTTATTATTTTCTGTCCCTTCATTTTCCTCATTACTTTCCCATCTTTTCCAGTTTGTCCACATCTTTTAGAAAGTATAGTGACCCAAAGTAGCCACAGGACCCTAGTGTAGCACTCATGAATGCATAATATAGCAGGAAAATTGCTTCCAAATGCCCCATGAATTATTCCTTTTAATAAATTCCAGTACCCTCACAGCTTGGGTTCAGCATCCAGCCACCAGGTTTTTCTCCTATATTTTTGTCTAGTTGATCCTTTCCATTTTTTCCTACAAAGTTTTATCCTGCTTTAGAAACCAATATTTTTGCTAATGTCACTTTGATTCTTATTTTCACATTTCAGAAAAAAATGACAAGACTTCCAAATGCTAAGTTATTTCACATCCCAACCCTTATATATATATGAGATTGATTCTTCAGTGGTTTAAATTTATTTGCCTTAAATGTGATTAATTTGTACTCACCCTCCCCCAATATTTTAACATTTATTTTTTTAAAAGCACAATTTAGATAATAACTAAAAATGTCCTGATTCTGGAAAATGTAAGTGCATTTTGTCCAATTTTAGCAATGATGCAACAATTCTGTACCAAAGACCCAGTTCTACCATTCTTCTTTCAATAAAGTGCTAATACTAAAGAAGATATTTTATTTTAGTATGCTAATGTATCTGGAAGCATACAGGTAGATAGGATAATTTCTTCATATTCTTTACAGCACTATTATTTTAAGTAAATCATATGTATAAATTCTATAGCTTATCATTACACTGTTCAGCAAACAATAAAATTCATTGTGTTGTTCTCTTATAATTCACTGAATCAAACACCCACCCACCCACCCCCATCTATGAATCTTGAAATGACATTAGAAATCAGCACATAAAGCTCCACAATTAAAACTATGACATTCAGGCAACTTAAGAGATTTGTCAAAAATCAGGTAGTGACCAAAATTGTATTAGAAACCTGATGCAAAATCTAATGTTCTTTCCTCTACATAATATCATCCTCTGAATTTGCCATTTCACTAACTTTTAACTAAATGTAGAGTTTAATGAGTAATATATAGAAATTTTCAGTCTATGAGCTTAAGTACCAAAGAATTGTGGCTATATAGCAGAAAAATCATTTTCTTAGTATCAATTAATTTGTTGTAAATATTATTTATAATTAGAGCTAAATGAACTTTGATAGGTGTTTTCAAAGGTCTTCTTCAATAAACAATGCAAAGAAATAGAGGAAAACAGAAGAAGGGGAAAGACTAGAGATCTCTTCAAGAAAACTGGGAATATCAAAGGAACATTTCATCCAAAGATGGGCACAATAAAGGACAAAATCTGTAAAGACCTAACAGAAACAGAAGAGATGGCAAGAATACACATCAGAACTGTACAAAAAAGATCTTAATGATCAGGATAACCATGATGGTGTGGTCACTCACCCAGAGTCAGACATTCTGGAGTGTGTAGTCAAGTGGACCTTAGGAAGCATTGCTGCCAATAAAGCTAGCAGTAGTTGTTGTCCAGTCACTCAATTTGTCTTACTCTTTTCTACCCCATGGACAGCAGCACACCAGGTTTCCCTGTCCTTCACCATCTCCCGGAGCTTACTCAAACTCATGTCCATTGCGTTGGTGATGTCATCCAATCATCTCATCCTCTTACAGGGGTGACTAGAGACGGATGTATGATCAAAATGGCACAGGGCAAGTGGCGGAGGGGGGAAAGAGGCATGGATTGGCAATTTGGAATTAGGAGATGCAAAGTATTATATGCTGGATGGATAAACAGCCAGACTCTACTGCATACCACAGTTCAGTTCAGTCGCTCAGTCTTGTCCAACTCTGCAACTCCATGGACTGCAGCATGCCAGGCTTCCCTGTTCTTCACCAACTCCCTGAGCTTACTCAAACTCATGTCCATTGAGTCTGTGATGCTGTCCAACCATCTCATCCTCTGTCGTCCCCTTCTCCTCCTGCCTTCAATCACTCCCAGTATCAGGGTCTTTTCTTATGAGTCAGCTCTTCACTTCAAGTAGTCAAAGTATTTGAGCTTCAGCTTCAGCATCAGTCCTTACAATGAATATTCAGGACTGATTTCCTTTAGGATTGACTAGTTTGATCTTGCAGTCCAAGAGACTCTCAAGAGTCTTCTCCCAGCAATTCAGTTTGAAAGCATCAATTCTTCACCACTCAGCCTTCTTTATGGTCCAACTCTCACATCCATACCTGACTACTGGAAAAACCATAGCTTTGACAAAAAGTATGAAAAAACTAGTGGAGTAGTAGAGGTAATTGAATTCCAGCAGAGATATTTAAAATCCTAAAGATGATGCTATTAAACTGATGCACTAAATATGTCAGCAATTTGGAAAATCCAGCAGTGGCCACAGGACTGGAAAAAGTCAATCCTCATCACAATTCCCAAGAAGGGCAGTACTAAAGAATGTTCAAACCACCAGACAATTGCACTCACCTCCAATGCTAGTTAGGTTATGCTCAAAATCCTTCAAGCTAGGCTTCAGTAACACATGAATAGAGGACTTCCAGATGTTCAAACTGGGTTTAGAAAAGACAGGAACTGGAGATCTAATTGCCAAAATTCACTGTATCATAGACAAAGCAAGGGAATTCCAGGAAAACATCTACCTCTGTTTCATTGGCTATGCTAAAGCCTTTGACTACGTTAAGTCCAGTTCAGTCACTCAGTCATGTCCGACTCTTTTGACCCCATGGACTGCAACACACCAGGCTTCCCTGTCCATCACCAACTCCTGGAGCTTGCTCAAACTCATGTCCACTGAGTCGGTTATGCCAGCCAACCATCTCATCCTCTGTCGTCCCCTTCTCCTCCTGCTTTCTTTATGGTTCCAACTCTCACATCCATACGTGAATACTTGAAAAGCCACAGCTTTGACTAGATGGACCTTTCTCGGCAAAGTAATGTCTCTGTTTCTTAACATGCTGGCTAGGTTGGTCATAGCTTTTCTTCCAAGGAGCAAGTGTCTTTTAATTTCATGGCTGCAATCACCATCTGCAGTGATTTGGAAGCCCAAGAAAATAAAGTCTATCACTGTTTCCATTGTTTCCCCATCTATTTGCCATGAAGTGATGGGATCAGAATCCATGATCTTAATTTTCCGAATGTTGAGTTTTAGGCCAGTTTTTTTCACTCTCCTCTTTCACTTTCATCAAGAGGCTCTAGTTGTTTACCTTGTTTAATTCCCTGCTGTTTAGATTCCTTCTGCTTCTTTTATCTACCACCCCATATGTCACCATTACTCCACAGTGAAGAACAGAATTGGAGCAAGTATATATTGGACCATCTCAGGCTATTACCACAAAATCTTTCAATGCTCTACTTAATTTGACTGTGACAACTAGCCCGCTGTAAAATTTTAAGAAGATATGAATTATTTCCCAGAATGACAGTTTAGTGTCTCAGGTCAACTGTAGGCTGAACTAAACACTCAAATGTGCACTATATAATACCTGGCTTGAAAACATGCATATATAGTATTATATCATATCATATCATATTATATTGTATTATATATTAATATAAACTCAAAACTTTCTAACAAGTCTGTCTTTTGCTGTACTATTGTGGCCCAAGATCCCATTTCCTGGAGTCCTATTTTTATCTTATTGTTAGAATTTTTTTTAATATTTAATTATTTATTTGATTGCTCTGGGTCTTATTTGTGGCATACAGATCTTCAATCATCATTGTGGTATGTGGGATCTTTAGCTGTAGCGTGTGGAATCTAGTTCCCTGACCAGGAACCGAATCCGAGTCCCCTGCCTTGGGAGCACAGAGTCTTAGCCACTGAACCACCAGGGAAGTCCCTGCTAGAATCTTGAGAAGTACCATGTCTTTGGGTCCTTACTTCACTGTAAAGCACAATCAATATCAGAGTTACAGTCCATGCAGATAGACTAATGTACACTTATACATTTTTAACCTTTTCCTTTCTGCTAGGGCTGGTAGGACCTATTGTGTCTGTTACATGCAGAATCACAACAACTGGTGTAAATGGATTAGTTAAATGGGTATTAGAAGGCTCTGAAGATTCAACAGAATGGCTTTGGGTTTAAAGTGTTAGAGATTAGGGGAAATCCTCCATTCTGCCTGGGTGATATATTCACCGGGATCTCATCCAAATCTCCGGAAGAGGCAATTTCAGTGCCAATTGTTAACTAATGCTTTGTTTATTCAAAAGGTTGATAGGTGACATCCTTTAGGATAGTCATGAACTCGCTAACATCTTTGAACGCGTTCTTTCTTTTGCTCACTTTTCCCCATCTACATGGAGTCTTTGATGTTGATCATTTTTGTTGGCTCATTAATTCAATGTTTCTTTGTTCAATAAATTCCCCACATGCTAATGTTAAATTGCCAGGAATAAAAATCCTGATGACAGAAGTGGCACCAGAGAAATCATTGCTATTCTTGGCCGCAGACATTTCCAGTCTGAACAATAGCTGTTTTCTTCATAGCTTTCACCAATGTCATATTTTAAGCAGGGATTTTGTGGGATCAACAAATGAATGGAAAAGTCTGAAAAATGTGTTGCAGAAATCTCTCACAGGTAGGCAGGAAATTTGGAATACATGATCAGGACAGAAAAGTCATAAAGAGATGTCTAGGTCAAAAGACAGAGTGAAACTGCTGAAGAGTGTGGTAAAGTATGTGCAGTCAGCAGCACGGCCATGCTCTTCCCAGCTGATTCTGAATCTAGTGCCACACGAGGAATTTAAGGCTGCAAACCAGGACACTGGGCAATCTGAAGATTTAAGAAGTGTTAAGAAAGCAGGTTTCACAAGAACAGAACTATCTCAAGGTAGCTTATTTTATAACTCAGTGTAATAAAGCTCTTATCCTTTAATTTTCTTTATTTAAATGAAGAATATTGAAGTATAATTGATTTACAATGTTGTGCTAGTTTCTCCCGCACAGCATAGTGAATCAGTTATACATATACATATAGTCACTCTTTTAAGATTATTTTCCCATATAAGCCATTACAGAGTATTGAGTAGAGGCCCCTGTGCTACACAATAGGTCCTTATTAGTTATCAACTTTGTACGTAGTAGTGTGTGTGGGGGTCAGTCTCAATTTCCCAGTTTATCCCACCCTCCTTTCCCCACTAGTAACCATGACTTTGTTTTCTACATTCTTATCCTTTAAAATGATAATTGTTTATTTTTTTTTAATTTTATTTAATTTTTAAACTTTACATAATTGTATTAGTTTTGCCAAATATCAAAATGAATCCACCACAGGTATACATGTGTTCCCCATCCTGAACCCTCCTCCCTCCTCCCTCCCCATACCATCCCTCTGGGTCGTCCCAGTGCACTAGCCCCAAGCATCCAGTATCATGCATCGAACCTGGACTGGCATCTTGTTTCATACATGATATTTTACATGTTTCAATGCTATTCTCCCAAATCTGCCCACCCTCTCCCTCTCCCTCAGAGTCCATAAGACTGTTTTATACATCACTGTCTCTTTTGCTGTCTCGTACACAGGGTTATTGTTACCATCTTTCTAAATTCCATATATATGCGTTAGTATACTGTATTGGTGTTTTTCCTTCTGGCTTACTTCACTCTGTATAATAGGCTCCAGTTTCATCCACCTCATTAGAACTGATTCAAATGTATTCTTTTTGATGGCTGAGTAATACTCCATTGTGTATATGTACCATAGCTTTCTTGTCCATTCATCTGCTGATGGACATCT
Organism: Bos grunniens; assembly: GCF_055505025.1. Lineage (NCBI taxonomy): Eukaryota > Metazoa > Chordata > Mammalia > Artiodactyla > Bovidae > Bos > Bos grunniens. The sequence continues at coordinate 42,491,100 of NC_141181.1, forward strand.
AGGTTGCTTCCATGTCCTGGCTATTATAAACAGTGCTGCGATGAACATTGGGGTACAAAAAATGATAATTGTTTAAACCAAAATTTTCACAAATTGCAAATATCCAAAGAGTCAATTCCAGAGTTCAAGGGGTATCAGTTGGAGAGGCTTAGGGAGGATAGTCTCCCCAACTCTCTTGGGGAGAGAGTTGTTACTCAGACAGTGAAGAATCTGCCTCAGTGCAGGAGACCAGGGTTTGATCCCTGGGTCAGGAAGATTCCCTGGAGAAGGGAATGATAACAAAGTCCAGTATTCTTGGCTGGAGAATTCCATGGACATAGGAAACTGGGGGAGCTACAGTCCATGCAGTCGCAAAGAGTCAGTCACAACTGAGAGACTAACACTTTCAGGGAGAATAGAAGTAACGTGCTCATACTGGAGTTATGTGCCTTTCTTGGAGTTTTCATCAAAGGGTGAGTGGGAAGTAACATATGCAAAGAAAATTTTTAATTGTAAAAAAAAAAAATGCAGAGAAATAGGGAGTTTTACTGAAAAATATCTGAGATTTAGGGAAATGTCCCAAGTTTATTCGAATCTTTATTTTTCCATCTCTCCAGAGACCCACAGGAGTGAGGCTGCCCCTTGAATACTCTGAATCTTTTCAACCTTTCTCTTGCCTTTTTATACTATTTATTTTCCTTCATTCCTCTGTAGTGATTTATTTACTCTGTAAATCAAGGTAAACCTTTGTAGATCTTTTCCTTTGGATCACCACCATGACTCCCAGCAAATTTACTTCATTATGAAAGCACACCTCAAAAGGTCAATTTGTTCTCTAGTTTAGAAGATATACCTCTTGTTAGAAAAAGCTGATTATACTGAGACATCACAAGTATTTGTGAGTTAACTTCTTTCAGTTTCAGACAGAGTTCAGTGTCTAAGGATATTGCATTAACTCTTAGGCGGTCTAGAGCAGCAGCCTCCAATAAGAGTCATAGACGTATCTGATAAATTATATCTGAGTTGTTTATTAAAATTAAAATTTCACTCTCAATTGCCACATTTCAACAGCTTACTTGCCAATTATGCCTAGTGTCTCTCATATTGGAAAGCACAGAAAGAGACCTTTTTCATCTTTGCAGAAAGTTCTATCAGGAACACTGTTCTAGAACCTTCTATTCAAGGTGCCTTCATGGACCAGCAGAGTCAACCTCCCATGGGAGGCAGTTTATTAGAAAAGCAGTTTCCTGGGCTCCACCCCAGGCCAACTGAATCATAATTTGCACTTTTCATGAGACACCTGGGTTTCCATGTGAGAACACATCAGTTCCATCAAGAGGTCATTTTTGAGTCTGCTTTTAAATATGAACTCCCTTGCAGAGACAACATATTAAAACATGTCTGATTTTGAGATGTAGGGGTCAAAACTCCATCAGAGCTTTTCTTATCTTGAAGTACCCCTGGTGGCTCAGATGGTAAATCATCTGTCTACAATGTGGGAGACCCTGGTTCGATCCCTGAGTTGGGAAGATCCCTGGAGAAGGAAATGGCAGCCCACTCCAGTACTATTGCCTGGAAAATCCCATGGACAGAGGAGCCTGGTAGGCTACAGTCCATGGAGTCACAAAGAGTCAGACACGACTGAGCGACTCCACTCCACATTTATTTTGATAATAAGGGCAGTTGCTGCTGCTGCTGAGTCACTTCAGTCATGTCCGACTCTGTGCGACCCCATAGACGACAGCCCACCAGGCTCCCCCATCCCTGGGATTCTCCAGCCAAGAATAATGGAGTGGGTTGCCATTTCCTTCTCCAATGCATGAAAGTGAAAAGTGAAAGTGAAGTCGCTCAGTCGTTTCTGACTCTTAGCGACCCCATGGACTCCAGCCTACCAGGCTCCTCCATCCATGGGATTTTCCAGGCAAGAGTACTGGAGTGGGGTGCCATTACCTTCTCCGATAAGGGCAGTTAGGATGTGTTAAAAGCCTTCCAAGATGTCTTCTTCAATTTAACAAGCTAATCATTTTCTATAATTGTTCAAACACACACATCTTTATGCAAATATGCTTCTTTTATTGGGACCCTCAGAAAAAAGAAATTCACAGACAAAGTGCAGTTCATCATGGTGCTACATTTTTTGGAATCATGAAAATACTTTAGTCAACATGAAGGAGCCAGCACTTGATACAGGAAGCTCTCTGGGTATTGAATGAACTGTCCACACATGTAACTGCAGAATGTAATGGGATTAACCCAATTTTAAAGACAAGGATAATAATTTGTGTCCACCATTACATATAGCACCCTGAAGATGTTTAATGTTTATTTGAAATCATAAAAAACCAATTCAGCTCTCAGAGTTGCTCAACACTCACCATGGACTCCTTTGAAACTGAGAAAATCCTGCTTCACTTGTATATCTCATCACTTTTTACATTACTGGTAAATTGTTTAATGACACTGAATATTATTAATGGGTCAAATATCAGAATTACCCCTGTGAGTCTTCTTAGGTAGATCCTTTGGATATAATTATGTTTCAAATATTTGTTCTTAAAGATGAATATTCATTTCTTTACTAAACACCAAGATTATAAGATAATTAGTTCTTGTAAAGTTGTATAGGACTTAGTTCAGGTTTTGAAGATAATTTGAATGTTTATCAAATCGGCTGGCCTTGAATTTCAACTCTTACTTTCCATTATGGTTTATTACAAGATACTGAGTAACATTTCCTGTGCTATACAGTAGGTCCTTGTTGTTTCTCTATTTTATAAACAGTGATACATATATATTAACCCCAAACTCCTAATTTATCCCTCCTTCCCCTCTTTGACAACCGTAAGTGCATTTTCTATGTCTGTAGTCTGTTTCTATTTACTGGAGTTGCTGCTGCTGCTAAGTCACAGCAGTCATGTCTGACTCTGTGTGACCCCATAGACGGCAGCCCACCAGGCTCCCCCGTCCCTAGGATTCTCCAGGCAAGAACACTGGAGTGGATTGCCATTTCCTTCTCCAATGCATGAAAGTGAAAAGTGAAAGTGAAGTCGCTCAGTCATGTCCGACCCTCAGCGACCCCATGGACTATAGTTTATTAATTCAATCAAAAACCCTATACATAAAATCTGAAGCTTAGTGGATTTTAAGAATCAGGTTTATTAATTAAGCAGACGGAGTTTCAATTCAAAAGTTGTGCCAGGCAAGGAACAGAAAGCAATAAAGATTTTTCATGTACCAGTAAAAATAATTTTTAAAAAATCACTTCATTTTCTTTTTCTATTTTGGATATTTGAAAAATAATAATTTGAAATCAGCAGAATTAAATGTTGATAATTCTTTCAAATATGCACTTCATTGTCACAACAGCCTATGGCCCAGGACAGTAGTTGAATTATAATATACGTACTCTGGAATTTAACAGAATAGTCACTGCACCTCACTCATGAAATTATCACAGTAAGCCCCTTTCATAAGAAAATAAAGCAAGGAGAAGAATACATTTTCATAATTAGATTTATAAATTAATATTGTTATGATATATTTGTAATTTTCCAAGTTCTTTGTGTAACTGAACAGGTTAACCATTTTCATAATTGTTTCTATTGTTAGTTTAGAATTTTAAAATCTTAGAAAATAGCATGCATAAATAAATCCATAGAGATAACATAAGCAGATAAACATATAGAAAGCAGAACTGACAGTGATACAAATTCCAAGAGAAATAAAATTATCTAGAAAGCAAAATTATTAATAAAATTATATTTTAATGACTCATAAGAATTTACCTAGATAAAATTAGCTATATAAAATAAAGACTAAGCATCATACTTAAGAATATGTAGAATAATTAAGAAAGCAACTCTTTTCCTGCAACTTTATGATACAATGAATTAATATGATGAGGACTATCTTTTGCAAAAAGTTAATAGCATCATTGAAAATAGAAAGAAATTTTTATGCTTTTCCAGGGTATATTGGTGCTGGAGAAGACTCTTGAGAGTCCCTTGGACTGCAAAGAGATCAAACCAGGCAATCCTAAAGAAAATCAGTTCTGAATATGCATTGGAAGGACTGATGCTGAAGCTGAAATTCCAATACTTTGGCCACATGATGCAAAGAACTGACTCATTGGAAAAGCCCCTGATGCTGGGAAAGATTGAAAGTAGGAGGAGAAGGGGATGACAGAGGATGAGATGGTTGGATGGCATCACCAACTCAGTGGACCTGAGTTTGAGCAAGCTCCAGGAGGTGGTGATGGACAGGGAAGCCTGGCGTCCTACAGTTCATGGGGTTGCAAAAAGTCAGACACAATTAAGTGACTGAACTGAACCAAACCCTGAGAGGTTCAGTTGCATACTATTTTAATTAATTAGAAGAAATAAGTATTTTAAATTATAAACATTTATTTTACTCACTCTAGTTATTAAATCCTCCTAGGACTTCTTATAAAATAGATGTGCTCTAGGAAGTACATTAAGTCATTTCTAATTAGAATAAATACTTACATGTATAAATGTTTTAAAGTGTCTTATATTTATAGACAAATAAAACTTGGTTAACTGTGGCCTGCTTTTAGATTCCAAAACTATATCTTAAGGAAAATAATTAAACCTTAATTTCTATATCCTTTCACAGTTCTACAAATGTTTGACTTATTTGTATATATTTAAATTTAAATGATAAAACTTTAACCACAAATTTTCAAAAAAATCAATTATATTTTACATGGATTCTACTAAGAACATATTGTACCTTTTTTATACTTTATGTATTATTTTAAATACAGTACTTAACACAAAAATACATGTGCCATACTAATGAATTATTAAGGAATTTTCAAACATAATTTGATTGAGCACTATTTCTATTTTGCACACTGACTTAGAATCTAAGTCTCATGTAAGATGCATCATTTCTCATGATTAGTTAATTGTAGAACTTTATACCAAGGAAAAAGATCTTAATGACCCAGATAACCATGGTGGTGTGATTACTCACCTAGAGCCAGACATCCTGGAGTGCAAAGTCAAGTGACCCTTAGGACGCATCACTATAAACAAAGCTAGTGGAGATGATGGAATTCCAGTTGAGCTATTTCAAATCCTAATAGATGCACCAGCTTGTTGATGTGTGGCAAAACTAATACAATATTGTAAAGTAATTAACTGCCAATTAAAATAAATAAATTTATATTAAAAACAAACAAAAGTCCTAATAGATGATGCTGTGAAAGTGCTGCATTCAATAAGCCAGCAAATTTGGAAAACTCAGCAGTGGCCACAGGACTGGAAAAAGTCAGTTTTCATTCCAAGCCCAAAGAAAGGCAATGCCAATGTTCAAACTACTGCACAATTGCACTCATTTCACACACTAACAAAATAATGCTCAAAATTCTCCAAGCTAGGTGTCAACAGAGCATGAACCGAGAACTCCAGATGTTTAAGCTGTATTTAGAAAAGGCAGGGGAACCAGAGACCAAATTGTCAACATGCATTGGATCATACAAAAAGCAAGAGAGTTACAGAAAAACATCTACTTCTGCTTTACTGACTATGCTAAAGCCTTTGACTGTGTGGTTCACAACAAACTGTGGAAAATTCTTCAAGAGATGGGGATATCAGACCACCTTAAACTGCCTCCTGAGAAATCTGTAGGCAGGTCAAGAAGCAACAGTCAGAACCAGACATGGAACAACGGACTGGTTCCAAATAGAGAAAGGAGTACATCAAGGCTATATTTTGTCACCTGTTTATTTAACTTATATGCAGAGGATAGCATGTGAAATGCCAGGCTGAATGCAGCACAAGCTGGAATCAAGATTGCTGGGAGAAATATCAATAACCTCAGATATGCAGATGACACCACCCTTATGGCAGAAAGTGAAGAGGAACTAAAGAACCTATTGATGAAAGTAAAAGAGGAGAGTGAAAGAGATGGCTTATCAACATTCAAAAAACAAACATCATGGCATCGAGTCCCATCACTTCATGGAAAATAGATGTGGAAACAATGGAAACAGTGACAGACTTTATTTTTTTGAGCTCCAAAATCACTCCAGATAGTCACGGTAGCCATGAAATTTAGACACTTGCTCCTTGGAAAAAAAGCTATGACCAACCTAGACAGCATATCAAAAAGCAGAGACATTACTTTGCCAACAAAGGTCTGTCTAGTCAAAGCTATGGTTTTCCCAGTAGTCTTGTATGGTTGTGAGAGTCGGACTATACAGAAAGCTGAGCACCAAAGAATTGACACTTTCGAACTGTGGTGTTGGAGAAGACTTGAGAATCCCTTGGACTGCAAAGAGATAAAACCAATCAATCCTGAAGGAAATCAGTCTTGAATATTCATTGGAAGGACTGATACTGAAGCTGAAACTCCAATACTTTGGCCACCTGATGTGAAAAACTGACTCATTGGAAAAGCCCCTGATGCCGGGAAAGTTTGAAGGAAAGAAGAGAAAGGGATGACAGAGGCTGAGATGGTTGGATGGCATCCCCGACTCGATGGACATGAGTTTGAGCAAGCTCCGGGAGTTGATGATGGACAGGAAAGCCTGGCGTGCTGCAGTTCATGGGGTCACAAAGAGTCAGGCACAACTGAGCGACTGAACTGAACTGAACTAAAACAACTAGAATTTTAGTAGCATTGGGCTTTAATCCAAACCTTATGGCTCCTCCTAATTGGAAGCATTTGAAACATTTTGTATTTGCCATAGTTTTATTCTTTGTAATGTGAGTAAAATGTGGTCACCCTCAACTTAGCAAATGAAATGATAAAAAAATGTAAAAATTACAACCTAAAACTTTGAAATAGCAAAATAGTATGCAAAGCATTTGCCTGTATTATTAATGGCTCCTTTTCCCTTTTAAGGATTAAGTTTTCCTTGAAAAGAAATTGACACATTACCCTAGAATTTCACTAGTGTGCCTTAAAATCTCTCAGAGTGAAAATAAAAATGGGCATGTCCCTAGGCCCCACTTCCTTCTGTCCCAGCAGGTGTGAGACAGGCACTCTGGTGGTTCAGGTGTAAATGCTGCACTTGACCTGCCGAATAGCAGAATGTGTCACTCATTTTCAGTGAAGCTGCTGCTCTCCCTTAAGTTAGGACTTACTCTGTAATGAGTGTACATGTGAATCACACTGGCTTTTTAATGAATATGGTTTAATATTGAAAAGGGTATGAGGCCTTAGGAGAAAAACAATTGCATTCTGGCCTCCCATTGGAATAATTCTTTTATCCCCATTACCAAGTTCTGAGGTCCAGTACAGGGGGAAATTGAGTTAAGTTTGATGAATAGTGAAACATTTTTCATTTATGATATTTTCCTACTTAATGTATTTTCCCTTACGTCTTTTGGAAAGTGCTAGAAAAAAATTTATAAAGATAAGGCGTCTTAATAAATCAGCATCTGGTAAAAAGGTGCTTCCCTCTCATTGTCAGATGTGTCTGTGTATGTCTGTTTGAGAGAAAGAGAAAGAGAGGAGAAAAAGAAAGCATTTTTGGTTGCAGCAGGTGAGTACACAGAGAATCATGTCTGAAGGCAATGTGGCTGCGACAGTTCCCACACTCTACCCTGGGACTATGTCCCAAAATGTTATCAAACTCAGGTCCAGCTGCTCCCTGCTCCAAAATCAGTACCCAGGGGGCAAGTGCTGCTAGAAAGGAAAGTTGCTTTTATTATTATTTTTTAATTTAAATTTATTTAATTAGAGGCTAATTCCTTTACAATATTGTATTGGTTTTGCCATACATCAACATGAATCCGCCACAGGAAACTGTATATGAAACTGGAGCTGATTATACAGAGGAAAGTTGCTTTTAAATAGAATGTCATCAATCTGGGGAGAAGGTGGACTCAGTGTCCGCAAAAACTACCTCTGAAAATTCTGCTCTGCCATGAAGATTCTCAAAGGGAAAAAGGGAAGTAACCTGAGTTATTCATTAAGAAAGGGGATCAGAGTCATCACCATCCCCCACGGAATGCAGGCTTGTCAACTCTTCATGATCTTTCTTTAAATGCATCGTGTTCACACAGTTTGTTCAAGAGATTATTGAAAAAGAAGCTGGGGAAGAGACTTGGTCATCTGTTAATTACTTCTTTGATCTACTGAAGGAACCAACAAGTTAAGTGAAGCATTGGGTGATTAAAAGATTCAAAAGGTGTGCTTGGGGTGGAGAGGAGTAGAGCACAAAGGCATCTGGTTTAAAAGTTAGTTACGTGTTGCTTTGTTAAAGTGATACGGAAAGAGGCTTCCTGCTGAGGACTGTCTCCTGTAAGCAAAGAACTGCTTACAAAAAAAAAGAGGAAACCAACAGCAAACCCTGGGGGTCACATTGTGGTTACCACACAACAAATCTCTACAGGTCAGTACCAGCAGTCAGTCCACCACTAGAAGTTCTCCTATGAAGACATAATACACTGAGAATATAACATAGAACTGCAAGACACTGTTCCTGACGATGGTGCTGTGGACGTGTGAGCAAGATCATGTAGAGGAAGAAGAGCCTGTAATTATGAAATATTCTTGGCTTTTGTATGTTGTTAACCTTCTGGCTGGGTGGTACCCTTCCTTGCTACTTATCATTCACTGTTAGCTGACTGTAAAGAGACTCCAGATTTTGACAATTAGACAATATCCTTATCGGTACTCAGTTCCTCCCTATCTTCTTTAAAAGTGAATATGAATTTTATAAAACTGAGAAGATACATACCTAAAGAATGCACAACACTTTCTCTAATATTTTGGATATGCTACAATTGCCTGAATTCAGTTCAGTTCAGTTCAGTCCCTCAGTCCTGTCCAACTCTTTGCGACCCCATGAATCGCAGCACGCCAGGCCTCCCTGTCCATCACCAACTCCCGGAGTTCACTCAAACTCACATCCATCGAGTCAGTGATGACATCCAGCCATCTCATCCTCTGTTGTCCCCTTTTCCTCCTGCCCCCAATCCCTCCCAGCATCAGAGTCTTTTCCAATGAGTCAACTCTTTGCATGAGGTGGCCAAAGTACTGGAGTTTCAGCTTTAGCATCATTCCTTCCAAAGAAATCCCAGGGCTGATCTCCTTCAGAATGGACTGGTTGGATCTCCTTGCAGTCCAAGGGACTCTCACGAGTCTTCTCCAACACCACAGTTCGAAAGCATCAATTCTTGGGCGCTCAGTTTTCTTCACAGTCCAACTCTCGCATCCATACATGACCACTGGAAAAACCATAGCCTTGACTAGACGGACCTTTGTTGGCAAAGTAATGTCTCTGCTTTTCAATATGCTATCTAGGTTGGTCATAACCTTTCTTCCAAGGAGTAAGCATCTTTTAATTTCATGGCTGCAGTCACCATCTGCAGTGATTTTTGACTTTAAGATAGTGCAAAAGCACTAGGGAGTCAGTGTAAACCATACTTGGAACTTAGAATGTTGCTCTTTTCCCAGGCTAGTGACACGTGGTACAATCCTATCTTGCAATCCTGGGCGGTCACGCATTTACCAGGGTAAACAACTGATACACTTACAATTCTATACCTAGACGATTCTGTTTTTGACTTTCAGTACAATATCCAGTCAATTACAAGATATATTCAGCACTTTATTATAAAATAAGCTTTGTGTTAGATAATTTTGCCCAACTATAGGCTAATGTAAGTGTTCTGAGTCTGTTTAAGGTGGGCAAGACTTAGCTATGATGTTTGGTAGGTCAGGCGTATTCAACACATTTTGACACGATATTCTCAACTTACAATGGATTTAACAGGACTTAACTTTTCACTTTCCTGCGTTGGAGAAGAAATGGCAACCCACTCCAGTGTTCTTGCCTGGAGAATCCCAGGGACAGGGGAGCCTGGTGGGCTGCCGTCTATGGGGTCGCACAGGGTCGGACATGACTGAAGCAACTTAGCAGCAGCAGCAACTGAATCATAAGTCAAGGAAAAGAAGAGTTTTCAACCAGTAACTTAAATAATGAATTAAAATATTTTCTTCTGGAAGCTATCAACTTATCAAAGCACCTCTAACTTTATAAAATGTCAATGCTTAAAACAATGAATATGTCATATTTAAACGTGTCTTAAAAGATTTGCTAGTAGAGCTGATAATTTTACAAACCTCAAATATTTTAATTTGAAAAAAGTAAATCCCATTTATCATAAACATATTTAACATTATTATAAAAATAATAAAACTGATTTTTATTGCCATGACTAGAAAGGGCAATGGCAGGCAGGAGGAAAAGGGTTACATGAGATTGCAGGAGGTACTGTCTGTGCCCTTGGGTTTGTGTGCACATGCGAGGGGAGGAGGAATAGTGGCAGTTGAGAAACACACAGGAATAGTTGTTTGGTATTTTCACAAGGACTCTAGGCAGGGTCTTTTTGTGTCCATGCATTTGCATTTCTAAGTGCTCAATGCAGATAGCATTCTTGTATCTATCTGATATAATCTTGGTACAATAGTAAACTCAATGATTTAGAAGAGTCTACTATAATGTCCCTTGGTTTCTAGCATTCTAAAGGCAAAGGAGCATACATTTAACATCAACTAATTCAGGCAATTGGAACAACAGACTGGTTCCAAATAGGAAAAGGAGTACGTCAAGACTGTATATTTTCACCCTGCTTATTTAACTTATATGCAGAGTACATCATGAGAAACGCTAGGCTGGAAGAAGCACAAGCTGGAATCAAGATTGCTGGGAGAAATATCAATCACCTCAGATATGCAGATGACACCACCCTTATGGCAGAAAGTGAAGAAGAACTAAAAAGCCTCTTGATGAAAGTGAAAGAGGAGAGTGATAAAGTTGGCTTAAAGCTCAACATTCAGAAAACGAAGATCATGGCATGTGGTCCCATCACTTCCTGGGAAATAGATGGGGAAACAGTGGAAACAGTGTCAGACTTTATCTTTTTGAGCTCCAAAATCACTGCAGATGGTGACTGCAGACATCAAATTAAAAGATACTCCTTGGAAGAAAGGTTATGACCAACCTAGATAGCATATTGAAAAGCAGAGACATTACTTTGCCAACGAAGGTCCATCTAGTCAAGGCTGTGGTTTTTCCAGTGGTCATGTATGGATGTGAGAGTTGGACTGTGAAGAAAGCTGAGTGCCGAACAATTGATGCTTTTGAACTGTGATGTTGGAGAAGACTCTTTGAGAGTCCCTTGGACTGCAAGGAGATTCAACCAGTCCATTCTGAAGGAGATCAGTCCTGGGTATTCTTTGGAAGGACTGATACTGAAGTTGAAACTCCAATACTTTGGCCACCTCATGCGAAGAGTTGACTCATTGGAAAAGACTCTGATGCTGGGAGGGATTGGGGGCAGGAGGAGAAGGGGACGACAGAGGATGAGATGGCTGGATGGCATCACTGACTTGATGGACATGAGTTTGAGTGAACTCTGGAAGATGGTGATAGACAGGGAGGCCTGGCGTGCTGCAATTCATGGGGTCCCAAAGAGTTGGACACGAGTGAGTAACTGAACTGAACTGAACTGAACTGAAAGTCAAAAAATCGTAAGTCGAATTGTTAGGGGAAGCACAATGATTGAAACCGCCCACCCTGGCCAGGCACCATAGTAACCATTTGCATGAATTGTTTAATGACAGGAGATCCTGAGAAGGAATACGGAACTAATAAGCCACCACCAACCGGAAGAGTTTGGGAAAGGTTGAAAGGAGACATCGCATGTCCGTCCACTTCTCAGAATCCCTCTTGCTAGCATCCATCTTGGCTGAGTGATGCGTGCACCACCAGGAAAGACTCTGAATTAAATTGATTGGCCAAAGACCACCTGGAAACTAACCCCATCACCATAAAACCGGAGAATGGCAGAGCTGTTCTCCTGGGTTCCCTTACCCTACTGCTCTCCTCCTGGGTGCCCTTTCCCAATAAAATCTCTTGCTTTGTCAGCACATGTGTCTCCTCGGACAATTCATTTCTGAGTGTTAGACAAGAGCCCAGTTTTGGGCCCTGGAAGGAGTCTGCCTTCCTGGAACAGAACCATTTTTAAATCAGGGATTGTCATACTAGAAATCATCTTTCTGTGTTATGATAGGAATTTCAATGAAGATTATTCTTTTAATAGTCTGTTTCACTGAATAGCTCAAAACAAATGTTGAGGTCTCTTGAATTCTTTTATAAACAGTGAAAAGTGAAAGTGAAGTCGCTCAGTCGTGTCCGACTCTTCGAGACCCCATGGACTCTATGTAGCCCAGCAGGCTCCTCTGTCCATGGGATTTTCCAGGCAAGAATACTGGAGTGAGGTGCAATTGCCTTCTCCATAAAAAGTGAAGTCTCTTGTAAATTGGGAAGATTTTGATGTATATATTATAAATTTAATTCAACTATAAAATAAATATACTGGAGGGGAAAAACTTGTATAATGGTAATTAAGAATCAGCAAGATAATAGAGAAATACTTAATTTTTCACACAGGTCCATGAAAAAAACCAGCTGGTAAAACTAGTGTAGTGAAGCCAAGGAATTTTGTAATAAAATTCATGAATAACAATGAAAGGGATGCTGAAGTCTGTGTTGAAAAGAAACACTTTAAGCTTCTAGTCTTATAAACAGTAGTTTAAATTTTTTGCATTATTTTAAATTTAAAACAAATTGTTTCTAATGTTTGTTCTATATGCTCATTTCTTAAGGTTTTTCTCTTCTGGATAGACTTCTTAAAAACTACTTTGTATCTTAATGTCTTCAGACTCTTGCCTGAAACCAAGAATGCAATATCAAATTAAAATATGTAATTAATACAAAGGGAAGGAATTTCTAAAATGACTCAAGAATTTAGAAAGTTTAAGATCTTTCCCTTCATTTTACAGCTGCTTCTGTCATGGTGACAAGGCAGCAGGAAAAAGCCAAGTTCAGTTTACCCTTAGTCCTGTTATGAATTTCATGACTTATTTCATTTGGTTTGCACAAATAGCAAGAAATAAATATTGGCAAATCTATTTCACCTCCCCTGAGTTTCAAACTGATGCAAATTCAGAAGAATAAGCCAATACACTCGCAAACAATTAAACTCGGTGGAAAATTACCCTGAAGCCTCAGTAACATTAATTATAAAACAAGAATTCTTAAGAGACCTTTTTTTCTTTACTTCTGGCTGCACTAGAAAAAAAATTATTAGTAGGCCATCTTTACTTTAGGATCTTTTTCCTTAGTGTTGAAATGCTTGCAATTTCCTACCCTTTGTCAGAAACAATATTGAATGCAGTCAATTTATATCTTGGTCAAAAGAGTATACTTTTTACTTTTATTAATATAGTAATATGAATATTAATGAAAGATAATCCCTGGAGTTTCCAACTATTTCCTTCACTATGTCTTAATTAAAAGTTTATTCTTACCCACACATAAAATTTTTTATGTGTTTACATTGTATGTGTTAATTTGGTAAGTTTTTAAGTTTGACTTTTTATATAGGATATGTGCCTCATCAAGACAGATTTATTAGCATCTCAAACCTAAGACCTTGCAAAAAGTTCAAAGATACGTATGTCTCATTCATGAATTTTTTCAGCAGTTATTACTGAGTATTTGCAATGGGCTAAACCTTGGTAATAGAGGTATCTGATTATGATGAGGCATGGCTGCTTCTTGCAAGAATGTTAATGTGAGAGTGAATTTTAATGTGTTATTTAACGTGGGTGAATGTAAATGTGTATTGGAAAGGTGGAGGTAGGATTGATTAAAGATGGCTGAGAATGGATTTGTTTCACTTTTCCCTTTAAGAAGTGAACTCTAATGTAATCTGGGCTATCCTTTGTGATGTATTTAACTGACAGAATGCATTGGCCGTAATGTTATGAGACATTCCAAGTCTGGACCGAGAAAAGACTTTGTCTTCATCTCTTAAAATACTCGCCTTTGGAAAATTATTCCCTCTGAGAACCCTGCTGACACACTGAAGCCATATGGAAAGCCCACATGTTGGTCCAAAGCTCTAGTCAAAAGACCCAAATCAATTCCCCAGTGAAAGTCAGCATCAGTTACCTGCTGTGTGAATGATCCCTCTTGCAAACATCCAGACCAGTGGAACTTATAGGTGAGCAGAACCCCAGCTGACATTGCCTGCAACTGCACTAGTGACCCCAGGTCAGAAGCAGGCTCTACTGTACTTTCAGTTTTTTTAATAAGTATTAGAAAAATAGAATTGTGTTCCCTGGATATTAACTTATCATTAGGAGGTAGGACCCTGGTGATCTTTTACACCCACTGTATTAGTTTAGATGAGGATATGAACAAGCTAAACTGGGAAATAGTAATTATGCATCATGTATTTATTTCTTGATCATAGTACATATCCAACACAAATTCCACCAAGTTGCAACAGGGTCCACGTTTGTATTGGCAATACTACCCCAAAGCTACATCCTCTGGGACCCAAATTCTCCCTGTTTGGAAGAAGAAAAGACTGGAGGATCACATTTATATGCAATTTTCACAGTCTCACCAAGATGTGACACACATCATTTTCAATCACATTTAGTCAATTAGAACCAGTCACGTGGCTCTCCCTAACTTCCAGGGACCATGCAAATGTAGCCAGCAGATGGAATATGAGTTGTACTGTAAACTTCCCTACACTCTCTGACTTGCAGTCATGACTTTCGTGAAACATTCAATTTAATGTCAGTTTGGATATGGATACAGTTGATGAAAATGTAGAGGATTTAAAAATGAAAGAAATAAGGTAAACATGACCAAGAATAGCAATATTAAAAAGAACAACAAAAATAAGAAATGGTATTTAAGTGTTAGAATGTGCCAGACATGTTCTAAGAACTTAAAATGCATTATTTCTCTTAATTATTGCAATTACCTTCTAAACTAATTATTATTATTATCCAGAAATTGTTACAAAGTCCAAGCTTACTCTGCTGACTGTCCAACAGGTTAATAAATCCAAGGGATGAGATGTTGAGGCAAGGGCTACAACTTTATTTACAAAGCTGGCAGACGGAGATGATGGCAAACTAATGTCTCAAAATAACTATCTTATCAAGGTCTGGATGCAAGATTCTTTAATAGAACAGAGAAGGGGTAGGTGAAGAAGTAAAATTTTAAAAGCCATTAATCTTACAAATATCTCCTGGAATGACTTTCCTCAAGGAGGGGACGTGTTGATTTATTCCTTTCTGTAGCCATCCACAGGTTGACAGGATCCTAAACAAAAGAATTTTTGTTCAACATTCAGACAGAGGGCAGGGTTCCCTGAGGCAGGCCATTATGTATGATTATAACACTAAATATTATAGTAAATACTAAATACTGTGAGGGATTCCCATACAGCTCAGTCAGTAAAGAATCTGCCTGCAAATTCTGCCAGGAGACACAGGTTCAACTCCTGGGTCAGGAAGATCCCCTGGAGAAGGAAATGGCAACCCACTCTAGTATTCTTGCCTGGAGAATCCCATAGACAGAGGAGCCTGGCGGGCTACAGTCCAAGGGGTTGCAAGAAACGGATATGACTTAGGGACTAAAAAGAGAGAGCTAATACTAAAAGCAATGAAAAACAAATGTTAAATTAAAAAAAAAAAAAAAAGATCCTACACGGAGTCAAAATTGGCTCTTCCTTGTAACAATTTTATAGATGACAAAATGAAGTCTAGAAACTCAAGTCCTGATTACTTGAATAAGGAGTCCAAGGTCACACAACAAGTTGGTGGTAGCGACAAAATTTGAAACCTATGTGGGCTAGCTCCAGATTTTGATAAAATGGAAAAAAATCCAGAAGACAGTACCTGGAACAAAGCAGACTGTATTTTCCCAAGATGGCTCACAGAATTGTACCATTACCACATATTGAAATGCTATGAACCAGAATTTGATCCTGGTAGGCTGCAGTCCATGGGGTCACTAAGAGTCGGACACGACTGAGCGACTTCCCTTTCACTTTTCACTTTCATGCATTGGAGAAGGAAATGGCAACCCACTTCAGGTTCTTGCCTGGAGAATCTCAGGGATGGGGGAGCCTGGTGGGCTGCTGTCTATGGGGTCGCACAGAGTTGGACACAACTGAAGTGACTTAGCAGCAGCAGCAGTAGCTTCCAAGCTGAGAAATATCATCCCAGCAGCTCTGGCCTTTCAGGGATGACTAGAGACTGATGTGTGATCAAAATGACACAAGGCAAGTGGCAGGGGGTGGGAAGAGGGATGGATTGGGAATTTGGAATTACGAGATGCAAACTATTATATGCTGGATGGATAAACAGTGAGGTTCTACTGCATAGCACAGTTCAGTTCAGTTGCTCAGTTGTGTCCAACTCTTTGCGACCCCATGGACTGCACCACACCAGGCTTCCCTGTCCATCACCAATTCTTGGAGCTTACTCAAACTCTTGTCCACTGAGTTGGTGATGCCATCCAACCATCCCATCCTCTGTCATCCCCTTCTCCTCCTGCCTTCAATCTTTCCCAGCATCAGGGTCTTTTCCAAAGAGTCAACTCTTTGCATCAGGTGGCCAAACTATTGGAGCTTCAACTTCAGTATCAGTCCTTCCAATGAATATTCAGGACTGATTTCCTTTAGGATGGACTGGTTGGATCTCCTTGAAGTCCAAGGGACTCTCAAGAGTCTTCTCCAACACCACCGTTCAAAAGCTTCAATTCTTCGGTGCTCAGCTTTCTTTATGGTCCAACTCTCACATCCATACATGACTACTGGAAAAAAACAATAGATTTGACTATACAGACCTTTGCTGGCAAAGTAATGTCTCTGCTTTTTAATATGCTGTCTAGGTTGGTCATAGCCTTTCTTCCAAGGAGCAAGAGTCTTTTAATTTCATGGCTGCACTCACCATCTGCAGTGATTTTGGAGCCCAAGAAAATAAAGTCTCTCACTGTTTACATTGTTCCCCCATCTATTTGCCGTGAAGTGATAGGTCTGGATATCATTATCTTCATTTTTTTGAATGTTGAGTTTTAAGCCATCTCTTTCACCTTCATCAAGGAGCTCTTTAGTTCCTCTTCACTTTCTGCCATAAGGGTGGTGCCATCTGCATATCTGAGGTTATTGACATTTCTCCCAGGAATCTTGATTCCAGCTTGTGCTTCATCTAGCCTGGCATTTCACTGATGTACTCTGAATATAATTTAAATAAGCAGGGTGACAACATACAGCCTTGACATACTCCTTTCCCAATTTGGAACTAGACCTTTGTTCCATGTCTGGTTCTAACTGCTGCTTCTTGACTCGCATACAGATTTCTCAAGAGGCAGGTCAGATCATCTGGTATTCCCATCTATGCAAATTTTCCACAGTTTGTAGTGATCCACACAGTCAAAGGTTTTGGCATACTGATTTCTCACAGGGAACTATATTCAATATCCTGTGATAAACCATAATGGAAAAGAATGTATATAAACACACACACACACACACACATATAACTTAATTGTTTTCTGTAGAGCAGAAATTAACATATTTAAATCAACCATACTTCATAAAATAAATTTTTAAAAAAGGATGACACTATTAATTAAAATGAGAATTTTTATGGATGTCATACCTTCCAAGAAATCCATTCCTTTTATTTAGGAATGCTGGGAGGGTAATGTAATTATAACAAAGCATCTCTTTATTAATTCATAATTGATAGTATAGCTGCTGAATACCCTCAGAAAGAGAGCTCTGGACCAGAGTGACATTTCTCTGGAGGAGGCTGACAAAGAACCTGAAAAATACTTGGCAAAAAGAAACTGCAACTTGGAATAGTTAGTTATGTGGATCCACTGCTTTTTGACATTATGAGGGTAGACTGATTTCACCTCCTCATTTAGAATTATACCTTCCAGATGTAGTCTGTATTCAAATACACCATAATTCCCCATCCAGGTCAGACAAAAAGTTTGCAAGGAAGGCATCTGAATGTCTCATCCATTTATGGCTCCAGGGTCTAACTGCAGTTTCTTCTGATAGTCTCTACATAGGTCTAATGTGGCTTCTCTTGATTTGGAGATCTAGGAAATAAGAAGACAATTTACCTGTCCATATATATACACACAAAATACAATTGTAGGACAAAACAATTTAATCAAAATAAACACTACGTTCTGAAAAGCAGGAGAAATGAGGGGTGGGCACAGAGCAGCCACTGGTCCATAGCAGTTCTGAAATCCTGCTGAGCAGATGTTACAAGATCCCAGTTTCCTGGGGATGGGAGTGTTTTTGAAATAAAACCCAACTGAGGTCTCTGGGAATAGTTCCCAGCCCGTTTTCTCCATGGCTCTTGGACCCACCATCTGGGAAGTTCTTATTCCTCTTTTTTTTTTTTTTTTTGCTGATATCTTAAGAAGTTACTGGGGTCTACGGGCTCAGCTGCAGTCTCAGCCTGTTCCAGCTCTGAGTCAGCTTATATTTAATACACTCACATACCTTTTTCAGCCAGCCTGGTAGTACCTGTGATACAACTCTCTCAGAAACTATGCTCACTTATGATTTTACTCAAGGGTTGCTGCTGCTACTGGTGCTAAGTCACGTTAGTCATGTCCGACTCTGTGTGACCCCATAGATGGCAGCCCAACAGGCTCCCCCATCCCTGGGATTCTCCAGGCAAGAACACTGGAGTGGGTTGCCATTTCCTTCTCCAGTGCATGAAAGTGAAAAGTAAAAGTGAAGTCACTCAGTCGTGTCTGACTCTTCGTGACCCCATGGACGGAACCCTACCAGGCTCCTCCGTCCATGGGATTTTCCAGGCAAGAGTATTGGAGTGGGTTGCCATTGCCTTCTCCAACTCAAGGGTTATGCAACCTCAACTCTTTGCAACCTCATGGACTATATATATCCTGTCAGGCTCCTCTGACCATGGGGTTCTCCAGGCAAGAACACTGGAATAGGTTGCCACTTCCTACTCCAGGGGATCTTCCTGACCTAGGGATTGAATCCGTGTGTCTTGCATCTCTTCCATTGGCAGGTGATTCTTTACCATTAATACCACCTGGACAACCCACTCGAGAACTATAGCCATGTCAAAATTTCTTTTGACTTCTAAGGACTTCTCTTGTGGTCCACTGGTTAAAACTCCACCCTTCCAGTGCAGGAGGCTGGGACTCAATCTGCAGTTGGGAAACTAAGACCCTACATACCGTGTGGCGTGACAAATAAAATAGCTTACAAATTTCCTTTTGAGCAATGTCCCTCCAACTAGACTTAGTTATGATGCATTATGTTTATCAACTCTCCCTGGGATCAAGCCATTTGTCACTTCTCCTCAGCCATCTTCAGTTCACTTCAGTCACTCAGTCGTGTCCCACTCTTTGTGACTCCATGGACTGCAACACACCAGGCCTCTCTGTCAATCACCAAATCCCAGAGTTTACTCAAACTTTACTCCATTGAGTCAATGATGCCATCCAACCATTGCATCCACTGTCAACCCCTTCTCCTCCTGCCTTCAATCTTTCCCAGCATCAGGGTCTTTTCAAATGAGTCAGTTCTTCGCATCAGGTGGCCAAAGTATTGGAGCTTCAGCTTCAGATCAGTCCTTCAAATGAATATTCAGGACTGATTTCCTTTAGGATGGACTGGTTGGATCTCTTTGCAGTCCAAGGGACTCTCAAGAGTCTTCTCCAACACCACAGTTCAAAAGTATCAATTCTTCTGTGCTCAGCTTTCCTTATGGTCAAACTCTCACATCCATACACAACTGCTGGAAAAACCATAGCCTTGACTAGATGGATCTTTGTTAACAAAGTAATGCCTCTGCTTTTTAATATGCTGTCTAGGTTGGTCATAATTTTTCTTCCAAGGAGTAAGCATCTTTTAATTTCATGGCCACAGTCACCATCTGCAGTGATTTTGGAAACCAAAAAAACAGCTGTTTTCTTGGTAACTGTTTCCACTGGTTCACCATCTATTTGCCAGGAAGTGATGGGACCAGATGCCATGATCTTCGTTTTCTGAATGTTAAGCTTTAAGCCAAAATGTTCACTCTCTTATTTCACTTTCATCAAGAGGTTCTTTAGTTCTTCACTTTCTGCCATAAGGTGGTGTCATCTGCATATTTGAGGTTATTGATATTTCTCCAGGCAATCTTGATTCCAGCTTATGCTTCATCCAGCATGGCATTTCTCATGATGTACTCCGCATACAAGTTAAATAAACAGGGTGGCAATATACAGCCTTGGCGTACTCCTTTCCCTATTTGGAACCAGTCTGTTGTTCCATGTCCGGTTCTAACTTTTGCTTTCTGACCTGCCTACAGATTTCTCAAGAGGCAGGTCAGATCGTCTGGTATTCCCATCTCTTTCAGAATTTTCCACAGTTTGTGGTGATCCACACAGTCCAAG
Organism: Bos grunniens; assembly: GCF_055505025.1. NCBI lineage: Eukaryota > Metazoa > Chordata > Mammalia > Artiodactyla > Bovidae > Bos > Bos grunniens. Next base: position 42,511,378 of record NC_141181.1, read on the forward strand.
GCTTTAGCATAATCAATACAGAGGAAATACATGTTTTTCTGGTACTCTCTTGCCTTTTTGATAATGCAATGGATATTGGTAACTTGATCTCTGGTTCCTCTGCCTTTCCTAAAATCAGCTTGAGCATCTGAAATATCATGGTTCATGATGTACTGTTAAAGCCCTTGTAGAATTTTCAGCATTACTTTGCTAGCATGTGAGATGAGTGCAATTGTGAGTTTGAGGATTCTTTGGCACTGCCTTTCTTTGGGATTGGAATGAAAACTGACCTTTTCCAGTCCTATGGCCACTGCTGAGTTTTAAAAGTTTGCTGGCATATTGAATGCAGCAATCATGGCATCCGGTCCCATCACTTCATGGGAAATAGATGGGGAAACAGTGGCTGACTTTATTTTTTGGGCTCCAAAATCACTGCAGATGGTGATTGCAGCCATGAAATTAAAAGATGCTTACTCCTTGGAAAGAAAATTATGACCAACCTAGACAGCATAGTAAAAAGCAGAGACATTACTTTGTCAACAAAGGTCTGTCTAGTCAAGGGTATGGTTTTTCCAGTAGTCACATGTGGATGTGAGAGTTGGACTGTGAAAAAAGCTGAGCACCGAAGAATTGATGCTTTTGAACTGTGGTGTTGGAGAAGACTCTTGAGAGTCCCTTGGACTGCAAGGAGATCCAACCAGTCCATCCTAAAGGAGATCAGTCCTGGGTGTTCATTGAAGGAGTGATGTTAAAGCTGACACTCCAATACTTTGGCCACCTGATGCAAAGGGATGATTCATTTGAAAAGACCCTGATGCTGGGAAAGATTGAGTGCAGGAAGAGAAGGGGACAACAGATGATGAGATGGTTGGATGGCGTCACCAACTGAATAGACATGGGTTTCAGTAGACTCCAACAGTTGATGATGGACAGGGAGCCCTGGTGTGCTGCAGTTCATGAGGTCGCAAAGAGTGAGACATGACTGAGTGAGTGAACTGAACTGAACTGGAGGTAGCACTTTCACATCATCTATTAGGATTTGAAATAGCTCAACTGGAATTCCATCACCTCCACTAGCTATGTTCATAGTGATGTTTCCTAAGGCCCAGTTGACTTTGCATTCCAGGTTGTCTGGCTCTAGGTGGGCGATCATACCACCATGATTATCTGGGTCAAGAAGATCTTTTTGTATAGTTCCTCTGTGTATTCTTGCCACCCCTTCTTAATATCTTCTGCTTCTGTTAGGTCCCTACCATTTCTGTCCTTTATTGAGCCCATCTTTGAATGAAATATCCCCTTGGTATCTCCAATTTTCTTGAAGAGATTTCTAGTCTTTCCCATTCTGTTGTTTTCCTCTATTTCTTTGCATTCATCACTGAGGAAGGCTTTCTTATCTCTTCTTGCTATTGTTTGGAACTCTGCATTCAGATGCTTATATCTTTCCTTTTCTCCTTTGGTTTTCGCTTCTCTTTTTTTCCCAGCTATTTGTAAGGCCTCCTCAGACAGCCATCTTGCTTTTTTGCGTTTCTTTTTCTTTGGGATGATCTTGATCCCTGTCTCCTGTACCGTGTCATGAACCTCCATCCATAGTTTATCAGGTACTCTGTCTATCAGATTTAATCCCTTGAATCTATTTCTCACTTCTACTGTATAATATAAGGGATTTGATTTAGATCATACCTGAATGGTCTGCTGGTTATCCCCACTTTCTTCCATTTAAGTCTGAATTTGTCAATAAGGAGTTCATGATCTGACCCACAGTCAGCTCCCGGTCTTGTTTTTGCTGACTGTATAGAGCTTCTCCATCTTTGGCTGCAAAGAATATAATCAATCTGATTTCAGTATTGACCATCTGGTGATGTCCATGTGTATAGTCTTCTCTTGTGTTGTTGAAAGAGGTTGTTTGCTATGACCAGTGCATTCTCTTGGCAAAACTCTATTAGTCTTTGCCCTGCTTCATTCCGTATTCCAAGGCCAAATTTGCCTGTTACTCTAGGTGTTTCTTGACTTCCTACATTTGTATCCCAGTCCCCTATAATGAAAAGGACACCTGTTTTGAGTGTTAGTATTAGAAGGTCTTATAGGTCTTCATAGAACCGTTCAACTTCAGCTTCTTCAGCATTACTGGCTGGGGCATAGACTTGGATTACTGTGATATTGAATAGTTTGCCTTGGAAATGAACAGAAATCATCTGTCATTTTTAAGATTCCATCCAAGTATTGCATTTTGGATTCTTTCATTGACTATGATGGTTACTCCATTTCTTCTAAGGGATTCTTGCCCACGGTAGTAGATATAATGGTCATCTGAGCTAAATTCACCCATTCTAGTACATTTTATTTCACTGATTCCTAAAATGTCAACATTCACTCTTGCCATCTCCTGTTTGACCTTGATTCATGGACCTAACATTCCGGGTTCCTATGCAATATTGCTCTTTACAGCACTGGACTTTACTTCCATCACCAGTGACATCCACTACTGAGTGTTGTTTTTGCTTTAGCTTTGTCTCTTCATTCTTTCTGGAGTTATTTCTCCACTGATCTCCAGTACCATATTGGGCACCTACCGACCTGGGAAGTTCATCTTTCAGTGTCCTATCTTTTTGCCTTTCCATAGTGTTCATGGGTTCTCCAAATAAGAATACTGAAGTGATTTGCCATTCCTTTCTCCAGTGGACCACAAATTGTCAGAACCCTCCACCATGACCCATTCGTCTTGGGTGGCCATATTTGACATGGTTCATAGTTTCATTGAGTTAGACAAGGCTGTGGTCCATGTGATCAGATTGGTTAGTTTTCTGAGACTGTGGTTTTCAGTCTGTCTGCCCTCTGATGGAGAAGGATAAGAGGCTTATGGAAGCTTCCTGATGGGAGAGACTGACTAAGGGGGAAACTAGGTCTTATTCTGATGGGCGTAGCCATGCTCAGTAAATCTTTAATACAATCTTCTGTTGATGGGTGGAGCTTTGTTCCCTCCATGCTTTTTACCTGGGGACAAACTATGGTGGAGGTAATGAAGATAATGGCGATCTCTTTCTAAAGATCCCATGTGTGTACTGCTACACTCATTGTCCCCAACCCTGCAGAAGGCCACCACTGACACACGCCTCCATTGGAGACTCCTGGACACTTCTGGGCAAGTCTAGATCAGTCTCTTGTGGGGCCAGCCATCTTACCCAACAGAATTGGAGGTCACATGAATCCAATCAGAAGTCTGAAAGAAATATGGGATGGTCACATCCTGATGCTGTTGCCCTGAGTATTAATTAAACTTTGTGGCTCAAGGGGGTTACTCACTTTTTTTTTTTAATTTTATTTTATTTTTAAACTTTACATAATTGTATTAGTATTAGTTTTGCCAAATATCACTTTTGTCTTTGACTCTGATAAAGGAGAAACCATTCCATCTCTGAATCCTCCAGCTTTCCTCAGACTCACTGCATTCCCTTGAAAACAGTACAAATCTTTTCTGAGCTTTTTCTTTCTTATATTAGCTTTACAAATATATCAAATCACAACCAATTTCAAACACCAAATACATTACATTCTCAGCCCCTCAGGTATTTGAGTTCAAAAGTTCAGCCAAATATTTCCTTATTACATAACATGGCTTTCCATTTTTCCAGACTCCTAAAAGTTTTCTTACATTACATCAACCAGCCGCAAGCCAATGCCAGAACTTTCTATTTCTTTGTTGTTACTGTAAAAAAAGATTCAATCCTAGATATAAATATCTCCACTTGTAAGCTTTAAGTATGTTATGCTCCATAACAACAACAACAAAAACTCAAAATCATGAGGGCTCCCACTACAAACACTTACATCTTATTCACATGGCTTGCTGCTGGCTGTGTATTGTGAGGGTTGCAGCCATGCTTCAGGCTGTGAACTGGATTAAGTGTGTTCCACAAACTGATGAAAACTTGTAATTTGTTTTAAAGCTGAGAGCTATCAAAATGTCACTTTTGCCATATTCCATTAGCAAAGTAAGTTATATGACCAAGCCCAAAATGGATGAGGTGGGGAAGTGCAGTTCTCTTAGCAGTTAAGAGAGAAGAAGATTAAATATTGGTTGACGAATAATACAATTTACCACAGTTACTAAACCTTTATTGGCTTCACTATGATATGAATTCATTAAAAAAAAAAAAAAAGATGGCACACAAGCGTCCATACTTTGTAACTAGAGACTGGACGCTAAAACATATCTGTGCTTTTGGCATTTGCAGAATAACTTTCATATACTAATAATTAGTTTGAAATCAAACTGAAACATACTTACTCCTTGCTCTCTGTAAGTGGCTTTACTAAAGCTGTGTGCTAACTTTCCCACTGTGCGTCCTGAAGTCAGTGAGCTCCCAGTGATGACATTTAGATCTGGTACTACACAACCATCAGTAACTCATCATTAAAATAGCAATGAGAAATGATACTAATGTCTTTATCTGTAGTGTCAAAACATGAAAGTGAATTTATTACCCCTTTGCACAAATTTCAGTACAATTCAATCACCAGCATGTCCTCTAAAGGACATTCAGCAAATACATTGGCTTTTAGCACCGTCATAATATGGCCAATCTGCCTGTCACCCATGTTTACCCTGGTTTCCATTTGAAAGAGAAGACAAATAAGTTTTTCTGTAACATGGCCAAACATAAAGTAAAATTTCTTCCATTACCCACCCTCCTTCGCCATTTCCAAATATCAGTTGTGTGGACTTTGGAATTCTTTCGAATTATTTGAATTTTTAGGCTCTAAAAGCATCACTACGAACAAAGCAAGTGGAGGTGATGGAATTCCAGTTGAGCTATTTCAAATCCTGAAAGATGATGCTGTGAAAGTGCTGCACTCAATATGCCAGAAAATTTGGAAAACTCAGCAGTGGCCACAGGACTGGAAAAGGTCAGTTTTCATTCCAAGCGCAAAGAAAGGCAATGCCAAAGAATGTTCAAACTACCACACAATTGCACTCATCTCACACGCTAGTAAAATAATGCTCAAAATTCTCCAAGTCAGGCTTCAGCAGTAAGTGGACTGTGAACATCCAGATGTTCAAGCTGGTTTTAGAAAAGGCAGAGGAACCAGAGATCAAATTGCCAACATCTGCTGGATCATCAAAAAAGCAAGAGGGTTCCAGAAAAACATCTATTTCTGCTTTCTTGACTATGCCAAAGCCTTTGACTTTGTGGATCACAATAAACTGTGGAAAATTCTGAAAGAGATGGGAATATAAGATCACCTGACCTGACTCTTGAGAAACCTATATGCAGGTCAGGAAGCAACAGTTAGAACTGGACATGAAACAACAGACTGGTTCCAAATAGGAAAAGGAGTATGTCAAGGCTGTATATTGTCACCCTGCTTATTTAACTTCTATGCAGAGTACATCATGGGAAATGCTGGGCTGGAAGAAGCACAAGCTGGAATCAAGATTGCCTGAAGAAATATCAGTCATCTCAGATATGCAGATGACACCACCCTTATGGCAGAAAGTGAAGAGGAACTAAAAAGCCTCTTGATGAAAGTGAAAGAGGAGAGTGAAAAAGTTGGCTTAAAGCTCAACATTCAGAAAATGAAGATCATGGCATCTTGTCCTATCACTTCATGGGAAATAGATGGAGAAACAGTGGAAACAGTGTCAGACTTTATTTTTCTGGGCTCCAAAATCACTGCAGATGGTGATTACAGCCATTAAATTAAAAGATGCTTACTTCTTGGAAGGAAAGTTTTGACCAATCTAGATAGCATATTCAAAAGCAGAGACATTACTTTGCCAACAAAAGTCCATCTAGTCAAGGCTATGGGTTTTCCAGTGGTCATGTATGGATGTGAGAGTTGGACTGTGAAGAAAGCTGAGTGCCGAAGAATTGATGCTTTTGAACTGTGGTGTTGGAGAAGACTCTTGAGAGTCCCTTGGACTGCAAGGAGGTCCAACAGTCCATTCTAAAGCAGATCAGGCCTGGGTGTTCATTGGAAGGACTGATGCTAAAGCTGAAACTCCAATACTTAGGCCACCTCATGCGAAGAGTTGACTCATTGGAAAAGCCCCTGATTCTGGGAGGGATTGGGGGCAGGGGGAGAAGGGGACAACAGAGGATGAGATGGTTGGATGGCATCACCAACTCGATGGACATGAGTTTGGGTAAACTCCGAGTTGGTGATGGACAGGGAGGCCTGGTGTGCTGCGATTCATGGGGTCGCAAAGAGTCGGACACGACTGAGCTACTGAACTGAACTGATCCTTCAAATACTATTTACATACAAGGATCAGAATTAGAACTGTCTTCCCAAAGCTTACTGTTAAAAGGGAAGTGTGAACCATGGAGAATATGCGTCTCTGACCAGGAATTTTTCTTCTTCACTCTCAGCTCCTTTATAAACGTCACTCAGCACCTGCCAGTCACTTCAGAACGTTAACAGATCTCTGAAAGAAGCAACTGTATCAATGCCCTGCGTGCTATTTCCCAGCTTTATACCTGTGCCCTAATCCACATCCATCCTGTGACCTTTGGGTGTCCATTTGTTGCATCTCATAAGTGCAGGGATAAAAATAAAAGAGTCAGTGCTTTCAAAGAAAATTTGTACCACCTGCTGGTGTCCGTTTCCCACCTGTTTATTTTATAACAGGCTCCACTTTACAAGGAGGAGTGGGTATAACCACATTCGAGGGAAAGGTGGGGCCATTAGTTCCAGAGCTGGGACTGTCTCCACCATTCTTCAGGGGTACTGTGTTGATTCATTCATCATCACAGTGATCTGACCTACTCTTGGACATAAGCCAGAAAAAACCTGGTGTGAGTAAAAAGAGAGTAAACTGGACCAAATTTTAAGTCTCAGAAGCATGTTTGTCAGCTGCAGTTCCCACTTGTCATACATGGAAGTTGAGTCTAACACCCAACATAATCGAAGAGTTCAATAAGTTAAGCCTGGATTCTCAGATGTAAAGCTCAATTTTCTACTATTTGTTCCTCTTTTCATACGTAATAAGGAGGACTTTGTCTGAAAACATATGACAGAATTAAGTATTGTAGAATAAAAATTTAAGAAGAACCACTACATGCTTACTTAAAATGACTAAAACCCAAACAAAATACTGATTCTGCCAGGTGCCGACAAGGAAAGAAGCGGCAGGGATGCACACCCATTGCTGGTGGGAGTGCAAGATGGTATAGACACTTTGGAAGACTATCTGGCAGTTTCTTACAAAATTAAACATACTCTCAAAGATGATTCAGCAATCTTGCTCCTTGGGAGTTACCCAAATGATTTGATAACTTCTCTTCACACAAAAATCTGCACATGAATTTTTAAAGCAGCTTTAGTTATACACTGGCAAAACATGGAGGCAGCCAAGAAGCCCTTTAATAGGTAAATGGATAAATAAACTATGTAAATCCATACAATGGAATATTACTCATTAATGAAGAGAAATGAGCTATCAAGTCATGAAAAGACATGGAGGGAACTTGAATACATATTATTAAGTGAAAGAAGCCAATCTGAAAGGATACATCCTGTATGACCCCAAGTATATGATATTCAGGAAAACAGAAAACTATGGAGACAGTGAAAAGATCAGTGGTTGCCAGAGCTTCAGAAGGAAGGACTGAGGGAAAGCTGAATAGACAGAGCATGTACAATTCTGGAGGCATGGAAATTATTCTGTATGACACTGTAATAGTGGGCACATGTCATTACATATTTACAACACAGCACAAGGAAGGAACTCTAATCTAGACTATGGAGTTTAGTCATTCATATGCATCAGTATTGGTTCATCAATTATAGTGAATAATTATACACATTCTCCTACTCTAACATCTTTACTATAATCCAGGATGTTAATAGCAGGGGAAACCATGGGGAAGGGAGAGGCATATGAAAACCCTCTGTACTTTATGCTAAATCCTCCTGTAAACTTAAAACGGCTCAAAAATTAAACTCTACTAATGTAAGAAAAATAATTTAAGAAGACAGAGCTGTGGAGAGAATGAATTAAATTACAACATATAGTGTCATGAGTTGAAATCAGTCCAACTGATCCCATCTTATACATAGCAATAAATTTCATTACACACCACTTTTATTTCATATTTCATAAAAATTCCAGATACATCCAACAGAAAGTTAAGAGTGAAAACTGGCACAATATTTTCTGAGTGTTTAAAAGCTGTATATTTTTAAAATATAGTTTATTTTTAAAGAACAATATTGTTTAAACAGTATTCATTTGAAAAAGAATTTCAAAATTAAATGTATCTTTAAACAGTTATTCATACTGCCTCTTGCCATTGCCTTAAAGATACCTCTTGCTTAGAAAACTCTTTCACTAATTTGTCCAACATTTATATTTACTATGTGCTGGGCATTGCCCCAGATGTTTTGGTAGAACAAGAGATATAATGAAGAAAGACCTCTGAGCTCAAGGAGTGTGTACAACCTAGTGAGACAAGATGTGTTTAGTTCTGTAACAAACATGTTGAAATCTCAGCAGCCTAATACAGGAAAGGTTAATTACCAGTTTATATCACAGTTTAGGGTAGATTGCTATAAGTGGAGGGGGGGTGTGCATTTGTGAGGGTAGGGGGCTCCAGCCAATGACTCAGAAACTCAGTCTCTTTTTACCTACCGGCTTCATCAACTACAGTATATGGCCTTAAATACTGCTATGAAGGGGAAAAAAGAAAGATAGAATGAAGACTGGAAAGGGGTCATATAGCCAAGCCTCTCTATTAACATACAAGTCAGAGTTTCAACTTCATTATACGGGAGAGTAGAACACAGTACATTTCTACTTGGCTGGGAAGAAATAAACTGGATTTATACAGAAGGTAATGCTTTCTCTGTCACATAGACATACAAGAAAGTATATCTAATACAATATGGTAAGTGGCACAACAGAGCCCTGTGTAGGCAGTCCCACTTTATTCAAAGGGGAACTTTCCAAAGACATTAAATTAACACTCACATAATTAAAATAATGTCCCCATAAAATAAAAATAAATGTCAGTTAGAGGAGATGTATTTTTGGACATTATAATAACTCTTCAACTATTGGCTTGTCTGACCCCTTTCATTTTCTCCACCCATGTCCGGTATTTTAAAGTTTTCCATTTTAGATGAATGAGCAAGGCTGGTCTTGTAGTGTGTGGCCTTGGCATTTCCTCACATCTCATGTGCATCTCAAAGCTTGAGGATGTAATTGTCATCAAATGCAGTTATACCACCAGTACAAACGACCTCCAAAATATTGTACAGTGGATATTTTGTACAAAGGATACAAAAATATTCTCTGTGATAATATCATATGATAAAATACTACTCCTTGTAGAGAGAGTCTGAGGTCCATAAACAAATTCACAGAATGATGGCTAAATATAGAGGAAAGGCAGAGCTGTTTACTGGCCAGATTGGTACCACCATACAGTTTATACAGGCAATACGGTTTATAGTTTACAGTTTCCTCTGCCTGAAAGCTTTAAAAGTATGTGATCTTAACAACTAAAACTAACACAATATTGTAAACCAACTATGTGTGTGTCTGTGCTAAGTCGCTTTAGTCACATCTGACTTTTCACGACCCTGTGCACTGTAGGCCACCAGGTTCCCTTCTCCATGTGGTATTTCAGTTTAAAAAAAAAGAAAAAAAAGGATGTCATCTTGACGAATATGTTTAAATGTTTTCAGATTCTCAATATCTCAAAAGTATAATAATCAATATTTTAGTGGTTTAAAATCATATAATAAACTTGGCATAAAAATCGACCAAATTTATAAACCTTTTTTTTCAATTGCATCATAAGCTACAGAGTAATCTGGAATAGCTTTTCTATCCTTAGAATTTCAATTCCTCCTTCATATCATCCACAGAGAATTGCCAATGAGAAGCACGAATCTCACTGTGTGATTCCCTTAAGTCAGAGCCTTCAAATGGTTCTTCAGTCCACTGGCTCCACTCTAAGACAAAGGCCAAACCCTAAAACTTTTAAGTACAATTCCACACAACAAACGTCTAATGAAAATCTCCTAGATGCCAAGTCTTTGGGAGAAACAAAACTTAGAGACTTCATAGTCTAAAAAACTTACTTTCCCATCTGTAGTTTCTGCCACATCCATCGTTGGCACCAACACACCTAGCAGCAACTCATTCCCTTACCACAAGATTCTTTTTTCACATCTCTTGCCTTTGAACATGCCGAATCAGCCAGAATGGAGTGTGGTAAACAGATATTTCCAGCAGATGGGATTTGACACAGGAAATTAAATGCTTACGAAATGACTGAAGGGCTGCAGGAGGAGGGGGAGGCATGGGGCTGCTCCTGGACTGATTAGTTCAAAGACACACTGGATGCTGACAGCTAGACCCAGGTATGTGGATTCCAGCTCCTACGCAGACTGCCTATCGACTCATCAATTCCTGGACTACTTCAGTCTAGCTGCTACCACCTTTAAACTCCAACATCTCTCTGGAAATATTTGCTACTTAAAATAGCAGAAAGAAAACAGCTCCCACCACATATCCACATTCCAAATTTCACATGAAAGCATTCAATTAGCATAACCTAATTTGCATCCCGGCCTGGGCTATCAGGAATTCTAAGAGACATAGTTTTGGGCTCTCCGTCTACTATCATTAAGGAATGCAAATAGCAAGAAGTAAGAAAGGATTCTGAGTCACATCCAGAACATAAATGTATCTGATGCTTCAGCTGAATTCCTCTCTTATTTTTTGCTTGCTACCATCCACATGCGTCTAATGCTAGTGGGGGCATGTTAAGTCATTTCAGTCATTGTCGACTCTTTGTGACCCTATGGACCGCAGCCCACCAGGCTCCTCTGACCCTGAATTCTCCAGGCAAGAATACTGGAGTGGGTTGCTGTGCCCTCCTGTGGGGTGTCTTCCTGGGAAGTCCATCTAACACTAGTATTTGCTTCTATAAGATGATTTCTAATTATTAGGACCACAATCTAGCTCAGTTCCTGAGCGTACCATTCTCATAGGAGGTACTGAAGATAAAGAATCCACAGAACATCTTGGGTTCTGAGTGAGTGGTACCTCCTGAAACTGATCACCTCAGCATCCCTGTGGTAAATTTTTCACAACCTGATTATACTGTGATGCTCTGCTCTCTCTTCACCCCAATAGACTGTGTACTTTCAGAAAGCAAAACCTGCATCTTACTGTATTTACTTCTTTTATTTTTCCCACATGCCCAGGTGTATAAAATGTTCCTTAGATGATGCACACTTGAAACCAACACAGCATTGTACATCAACACTACTTCAATTTAAGAAATAGATTTAAAAAAGAATGTAAATACAGGCAAGAATGATTTAGGTAGCAACATCAATAAAACTTGGTGACTGCTTGGAATATAAGTAAAATAAAAGCACGCCATCTATAAAATAAATACATAAATGAAAGGCACTTAGGAAAAATGTGTTAAAGTGAATGAATGAATAAATAAATAAATACATCTTTCAATCATAGACATATATGTCATTTTTGATTGCTGTCATCAGAGCAAGATGGAGACTTCTGGAAACTTTTTTATATATATGGAAAAAATGTTTGTGAAAGCTTTAGGTATATAGGAGATTCTTTTTAATTACTAATCTTAAATGAGTTTAAGATGACTACCTGGGGAAAACTGCACAGATACATAATTGACTCATACTGGAATGTTACCAGCTCTGAGTCATGTACTTGAGTTTCGAATGCACGAGTGATCTTCCATGAACTTCTCAGTTTTTGTGTGTTTGTTTTGTTTTTGTTTCTTTTTCCTGTTAACAGTTCAGAATTAAGCTGGAAACAAAGGAGGCATTTTAATGTGGTTGATATACATTCTCTTTAGATATTTGTGGTTGGTGTTTTGTGGAAAGTGAGCTCTCTGGGAATTCACGTAATCAGGGGCATAAAGTGAAGCCGGAAATAGCCAAGAACCCAAGCAGCTCTGGGGAGGAGCCCTGTGCTGTCTCTCAAGCCACGGGTCTTCCCTGGTCTCTCCCGTTCTCTATGCATTCACACTTCTCTCCTTGTCGGCTTCCTGAGGAACTGCCTTCCCCTCACACTTTTCTTCTGCAGGAGTTTGACTCTCTTGAGATCCCATGGCTCTGTCGACATCCATCCACATCTCTTTTTGCATTGTTTAGCTGCATTGCCTGCTGCTGTCCTATTCAGTCCCCCATCAGAATCTCCAGAGAAGACTCCCCTTGGTCCAGCTTCTGTCTTCACGCTGGACCATGTTATGGGAAGTTTTCAAATCAGGTCCATGTCTTCACCCCCTGAGAGTCACTGCTGAAAACATTTTCAGTGTCCCCAGGGTATTGGCCTGCCCCAAAACAACAGAAAGTTGAATTCTTATAATTCCAGGGCAGTTGCTTCCCACATAACAGTTTACCCCCGTTATCTGTTCCTGGTTTTTTGTGGTGTATGTAGACATTGCACACTTTATGACATACAGACTCTAGGTCTGTAAATAATCCGCAGTAGCCACCAAGAACCGTCATGAGTTTGAGATTATACTCTGCTCCCAAGCTGCATTAGATAGCCTACAGCTTGTAGTCTGACAGGTACCTTTTGTGTTTCCTACTCTGAGAAGGACTCCTTTTCAAGGACTAGGACCTCTAACCCCACTGAAGCCTGGGTTTTCATTCCACCCATAGAAAGCATAGAGTCCCTGGTCAGGCATAGGCAATGACAGTAGGTGGGATCAATTTGGTTCAGAGAACCGTGTATTCTTCCAATTGGAGATACAGAGTCATATGCAGAGGGCTCTTGGTTTGTTTTTGTTTGTTCATTTTTACTGAAGTATAGTTGATTTACAATGCTGTATTCTTTCAGTTGCATAGCAAAGTAACTCAGCTATACATACATAGATATATATGTAAAAATATGTATATACACATATATATTTTTTATCAGATTCTTCTTCCCCAAAAGTCACCACAAAACAATGAGCACAGTTCCTCATGCTATGCAGCAGGTCCTTGTTGGTTATCCATCCTATATATAATAATGTGTATTTGCTAGTCCCAAACTCCTAATTATTCCTACCTACCCACCCCACAACAGATTCAACATTCAACAAACTAAGATCATAGCATCCAGTCCCATCACTTCATGACAAATAGATGAGGAAAAGTGGAAACAGTGTCAGATTTCATTTTCTTGGACTGCAAAATCACTATGGACAGTGATTGAAGCCATGAAATTAAAAGATGGTTGCTCCTTAGAAGAAAAGCTCTGACAAACCTAGACAACATATTAAAAAGAAGAGACATCACTTTACCACAAAAGGTCCATATAATCAAAATATGATTTTTCCACTAGTCATGTAAGGATATGAGAGACAAACCGTAAAGGAGGCTTAGCACTGAAGAATTGACACTTTCAAATTGTGGTGCTGGAGAAGACTCTTGAGAGTCCCTTAGACAGCAAGGAGATCAAACCAGTCAATCCTAAAGGAAGTCAACCCTGACTATTCACTGGAAGAACTTGTCCTGAAGCTGAAGCTCCAATATTTTGGCTACCTGATACGAAGAGCCAATTCTTTGGAAAAGACCCTGATGCTGGGAAAGATTGAGGGCAGAAAGAGAAGAGGGTGACAGAGGATGAGATGGTTGGGTGACATCACTGACTCAATGGACAGGACAGCAAACTCGGGGAGATACTGAAGGACAGGGAAGCCTGGTGTGCTGTAGTTCATGGGGTTGCAAAGAGTTGGACACAACTTAGCAACTGAAAAACAACAACTCAGCCCACCCCCCAACACACACACGCATAATGTGAGCACAGTCCACAGAGTCTAGCCCACAACTTTGAAATCCCAGGCCACAAGCCATCTCGACCTCCAGAACTTCTCCTCAGCCCCCTGTGCCGAGATATCCTTGGTTCTCTCCCCTTTGTACTCTTTCTTGAGATTTCACAACTTCAAGTTTTGTTTTATATTTTATTTTTTTTTTATTTTTTTTATTTTTTTTATTTTTTTTATATCTTCACTTCTTATCCATTTTTGGAGGCTAAGAAGTTGGAAGATCGAGGCACCAGCAGGTACAGAACACCCCTCCTGGTTTGCAGACCTGTTTTATATTTTATATCAGAGTGAATTTACAATGTCATGTTAGTTCCAGGTGTACAACAAAATGATTCAGTTACACATATACGTGTATCTATTCTTTTTCAAATTACCTTCCCATTCCAGTTGTTACAGAGTTTTGGGCAGAGTTCCCTGTGCTACACTGTAAGTCCTTATTTTGTTTTACTTTATATGTAGTAGTGTGTGTGTGTGTCAATCCCAAACTCCCAGTCTTCCCCTCCCCACCTCTCCTTTTCCCACTTGGCATGTATAAAATTCTGACTGTGAATCTGTTTCTGTTTTATAAATAAATACATTTGTGTCATTTTTTTTTAGATTCCACACATAAGTGATATCATATGGTATTTGTCTTTGTCTGAATAACTTCACTTAGTACAATATCTCCAGGTCTATCCATATTGCTGCAAATGGCATTATTTCATTATTGTTTATGGCTGAGTAATATTTCATTGTATATATGTACCTCTTTTTTATCCTTTCATCTGTTGATAGACCCTTAGGTTGCTTCCATGCCTTGGCTATCATAAAGAATGTTTCTGTGAACACCGCGGTGCACATGTCTTTTCAGAATGTGGTTTTCTTGGAGGCCTCTTAATTTGATGCCTAGGCTGTATCCAGGGAGTAACACCACTTTTCTGCAGACTATTACCTCCAAGATGATACATCAGGTATGTCTTCAAAAAGAGATCCCTAGGCTGTAGCAGACCAGCCACATTTGGTTGGCATGGTACATAATACAACCAGAACATTCCAGGAAAATAGGTCTCATACCATTTCCGCTTCAGTGTTCAGATGATACGTCATGTGACTTTCCTGTCTGAGGGTAAGGCACTCTGTAAGCCCAAAGAGTGATGCTGACTGAGGCTCTGAGAGCAAGAGAGGCAAGCTCATACCCCAGATAGGTACCTATTCTTCCAGGTACCTGGAGACATAAAGTCTAGCTCTTTCAGGACAGGGGGGCCCAGTGTAGCCCAGTTGCCACCATGCAGGCGGTATGTCTCTTTGAGAAACTGGCAAATGGGAGGCTCAGCATTGGTCTCCATTACTGGCAAGTGACACAGAGGTAGAAGCAGCTGTGTCAGCCTTAGCAAGTGGGAATCCATATGGCTGAGTGTATGTGTATTCTCCTCTAGGTCATCTTGGTCACCCTACTTCTGGACTCATCGTGCCAGTTCTTGGATGACCAATGACCAAGACAGGCCACATCATTCTGTCCACATAGCTCTTCAGTGCCTTTCCCATGATGAATACTTTCTGGTGGATGGACATGAACATGTGACTTTAAAAATACCTTCACACTTTATGCTCCTTCTATGTATCTACCTACATGCATCCCTCTACTTCCCATGTCTTTGTCTCTGATTTTTTCTAGGCCCCTGACCAACTGGCCAGGGCATTGACCACTGTCTAAAAGTTTGTATATCTTCTCCTCCTGGGCCACTTCTTCCTCCATGACAATGAAGCTTCAGCCATTGGGAAGAGTTTCCTGCATTGCAGTTTGTATATGCACTGTTCTCCTACACTTTTCGCGTATCAGAATCACACACTGGCAAGGGTGTTCCCCTTCAACAGGACACTTCTCCAGGTCACTGCTGGTGACTTCTCAACAGCTGGGCCACCACTGTGTGCCAGAGAGTGTTGTGGCATTCCTCCTGTCTTCTCAACAGAACCGACTGTGTCAGCTTATCCTCTGGGAAACAGGTGCCCAGTAGAAATTACAAATACAAGAGCCTTATCAAGGGAAAATCTCTGAAGAAAAAAAAGAGGGTAGTGGGAGGAAGCAGGGGGAGCCTACAGACTGCCAGGTTGATCATACACTTATGAAAGGAAGTTGCATAGGGAAACCTGACTGCAGAGCTGTGTTGAGAAAATCTTGGTGGAGTCAGTGGGCACCGAGACTGCATGTGAAGAGTCCACATCAGACAGAAAGGCCACAGCTCTCACGCCCCCACCACGTTGTCAAAAGCTGGGAGCTGCCCTGGGAGATGCATCTTCCTGTGAAGTCAGAGGCCACTGGAGGCCGCAGGTCACCTGTTCTTGCAGTGTGAAGTCTGAAATGTCATTGTGGAGTCAGGATGGGGCATGTTTAGCCCCTTTATGGTTGCAGAGGGGAATCTTCGACTTATACATGGGGTGGGAACATTATGGACCTGTTGTCCACAGAGCTATTTCTTACTTTCTCATCATCTTAACAGAGCATTTTATTATTTTTTTGTCATTTTTGTGATTTATTATCAGGTCTTTAGTTAGTTAGCTTTCAGGCAGTATGCTCCATCCATGATGACTTGCCAGCATTGGATTCTTGGTCTTTGTTAGGCATTTGCATCTGATATCCTATCCCACCTTCCTACCTGACTCTGGCACACTTTTCTGACACATCACTTGGTAATTCTCAATCTTATATGACATTCTGTTCTAGCCTTGTGGTTTCCCACCCATTTCTTCCTGCACTCACTTCCCATCACCAGAAATCAACTTGCCTATATCTTACCAGAGATCAAATTGTGGGCATCCCTTGGATCATAGAAAAAGCAAGAGAATTCCAGAAAAACATCTACTTCTGCTTCAGTGACTATGCCAAAGCCTTTAACTGTGTGGATCACAACAAACTGTGGAAAATTTTTTAAGAGATGAAAAATCTCTTACCTGACTCCACCTTACCTAACTTCTGAGAAACCTGTATGCAGGTCAAGAAGCAACAGCTAGAACCGGACATGGAACAATGGACTGGCTCCAAATTGGGAAAGGACAACAGCAAGGTTGTATATTGTCACCTTGTTTATTTAACTTATATGCAGAGTACATCAAGCAATATACCAGTCTGAATGAAGCACAAACTGGAATCAAAATTTCTGGGAGATATATCAATAACCTCAGATACGTAGATGATACCACCCTTATGGCAGAAAGTGAAAAGGAACTGAAAAACCTCTTGATGAAGGTAAAAAAGGAGAGTTAAAAATCTGGCTTAAAACTCAACATTCAAAAAACTAAGATCATGGCATCCAGTCCCATCACTTCATGGCAAATAGATGGGGAAACAATGGAAACAGTGAGAGACTTTATTTTATTGGACTTAAAAATCACTGCAGATGGTAACTGCAGCCATGAAATTAGAAGACACTTGCTCCTTGAAAGACAAGCTATGACCAACCTAGACAGCATATTCAAAAGCAGAGACATAATTACTTTGCCAACAAAGGTCTGTCTAGTTAAAGCTATGGTTTTTCCAGTAGTTATATGTGGATATGAGAGTTGGACCATAAAGAAGGCTGAATGATGAAGAAGCTGTGGTATTGGAGAAGACTCTTGAGAGTCCCTTGGGCTACAAGGAAATCAAACCAGTAGATATTAAAGGAAATCAATCCTGAATATTCATTAGAAGGACTGATGTTGAAGCTGAAGCTCCAATACTTTGGCTGCCTGATGCAAAGAGCAGACTCATTAGAAAAGATCCTGATGCTGGGAAAGATTGAAGGCAGGAGGAAAAGCGGATGAGAGAGGACAATATGGTTGGATGGCATCACTGACCTAATGGATGTGAGTTTGAGCAAGCCCCAGGAGATAGCGAAGGACAGAGAAGCCTGGTGTACTGCAGTTCATGGGGTCACAAAGAGTTGGACATGACTGAGCAACTGAACAACAATATCTTACCTACTCACAATCTTATTAATTTCTTGCTGACTTAACATGAAACATTAATATCAATTAAAATAATATGCAATTCGTATTATGCCACTGCAGTGAGGTCACTGACCCTATAATGAATGACATTGTCATTCTGGTTAAGATTAGTTACAGTATAAGAACACTTAAAATGCTGTGAAATCATATAGTTTCCATTTGAAATAAACTGGACAGAGATTTTCTTAAATATAACTACAATCTTATAAATTAACAATATAATTCACTTAAGTTGAAACTCTGAAACAATCATTTCTAAACCATTAACAAGAAGAAATAAATCTTGATTCACCAGACTATAGGAAAGTAGATTCTATTTCTCTATTCTCTCTACAACACGTGACATTAATAAATTACAGTCATATGAAAAGGTGAATTCAACTATACATCAAAATAAGATAAAAATTTAAGGAAGGGATGTATCAGACAGTTTGTTTTCTATAAAGGCTATATCTACCAGAGTGAAACATTTAAAAAGACTAATATAGAGTGTTATCTGGAGTAGGAAATGGCAACCCACTCCAGTATTCTTGCCTGGAGAATCCCAGGGACGGAGGAGCCTGGTGGGCTGCTGTCTATGGGGTTGCACAGGGTCATATGCTTCATATGACTTCATATGACTGAAGCGACTTAGCAGCAGTAGCAGCAGCAGCAGAGTGTTATCTGAGTCTTATAACATAAATGTAAAATTATATTACTGGTGGGAATGTAAGTTGTTGTAAACTTAAAGCAATGGAAATAAAAATTTTAAGTTTATGATTTAAATTTTTTGAAAGATAGACTTTTAGGCTTTCAGTGTACACACTGAATATATCTATTGGCTTCAAGAGCACTTAAGCAATTACATTTTGATAGAAATAAGGACATGTTATCCCTTTTGAAATATTAGCATCATTGTAGAATAGAAAGACATAGGCCTGGAAACCAGTCTAACTAGCTGCTAATCTCATCTCTATCATAAATCAATTTTTTCCTTTGGTCCAGTCATTAACTCAGCCTTTTCATCTGAAAAATTAGAGGAATGGCCAAAGTTTATAGCTAAACTAAAATTATGTGATTATTACCATTAATTCACTAGAAAATATAAAAGCCATCTTTTCACATACATTCTGTTTTGTAACATGATATAAAACCAAATAAAATTTCAGGTATTGTAACAGCTCTGTCAGTGATTAGTATTATCAATCAGTACCAATGTTTATCAAGCTTTTCATTTCTAGGGATATTCCAGAAAATTTTTGTATTACATTTAAGACAACTCTTTTTTTTTTTTTTGAGAGAGAGAGAGTAAATGGAGAAATATTTGCAACTACCAAATCCAACTGTGCTTTGTATCAACTGTAGCACAGAGGTCAAAAACCAGTGACTTGAATAAGATGGACTTTTTATTTTTCTATGTAAAACAAATCCAGGAATAAGCAATCCAAGTTCATGAAGCCTTTACAAACCAAAGCTCCTTCTTAGTTTCTACTCTGCCTTCTGCAAAGCAATCATCATGGTCCAAAATGGCTCCTAAGGCACCAGCCTTCACATTTGTATCTCACATAACAGGATGGAGGGAAAATACAGGAAAGGAATAGACAGCTCCTTTAAAGTAGCACACCACTTTTGCTACAGGAGGTGGGCCAAACTGTCATCTCTTGGCTATAATCAGCTGCAAAAACAGATGCCCTCACTTCTTCCTGGTCTGCAATGTGTTCACTGGCCACCAGCATTGTTATTACAAAGTAAGGAAGGAAGACAAGGTACTGGGATTCCACTAGCCATCTCTGCAACAATATGCTTACCTCATCCTCTAAGAAGTTATTGTAAGTATGACGCTTTATTTCCAAGAATTTGTTTAGCTTCTAGCCTTCCAGTTTTTTCCTGATTTCTGTTCCATTACCTTGCTCTGATTTTTTTGGTTTCAAGCTGGCCACCGGCCTTTCTTCTAATCTGGCTTCTTCCTGGGACTGCCTTTCAAAGCACAGCCTCTTCTTGGCTCAGCCACTGGAGCCTACAGTCAAGAGATGCATTCCCCACCTTCAAGTCCAGCTCTGTAAGTCCATTCTCAAGCCTGAACCTAGCACTTCAGCTCCTTTCTTTTCAAGGAAAAGAGATCATCCACTAACAGTCTAAGGTTTTTCTGTGCAAACTATGACCCTGGTTTTTCAAGCTATATCTAAATTTTACTAACAGATAGGTTTTCATCTTTTAGACCAATTGCTCCATGACTATATTGATTGATTCATCCATTGCCTTATTACCAAACATCTATTGAGTACCCATCCCACACCAGACACTGAATTAGCAGAGAATCCATTTTCCTCTATATTGACTTATTTTTTATAAAACACAAGCTCTGAAACCAGCAGCAAAAGTGGATTAAGGATTGATCACTCTTTTTCTTACCCAGAACACATTGCCACGTGAAACAAGGGATCACTGTGTACTTTCACAATGCCTCCCAGGCTAATATTTCAATATTTCAAGACAGTTATAGCACATTTCCTTATTTATCTCCCTGACTCTTTCAACTCCTGGGTTTCAGTTGTTGGCAGGTAGACTTTGGCACCTTCCTGTGGATATTCTTACACACCTTCCAGCAGGAATAGCTTCAAAGAATCAGTCTATTTACTGTTACTGATTATGCAACCCATCATCCTGACAACCATAACACTACTTCCTGGAATTATGAGAACACACTGTACTGAACTGTCAATTGGTGGAAAGAAGTTTAAAAATAATTTCTCCAGAAAATAGTTTATGATAAATCGAAAGCAATTTAAAGTATTTCTTACATCAAGTGATGCTTAAATATATTTCAATAATCTAAAGCAGACAAGTCATAGAAAATATTTTAGAAAACAATAGAGTGATTTAATATAGGCCTTTAGTTTCAATGAGATCAGATTCCTGGCAATGAGGTCAAATTCTTGGCAAATCACCAAATGTGTAAATTCAGATACGAGTTTCCATTCAAACATGGGGATCTGAAGGTAAAAAGTGGCATTATCCACTCAAAATGGGTTAATTGTATGATCTAAAAACCAAACAAGTTAACTTAGACTCTCATAATGCTGTTATAGCATCTCAATTGTCTATTAATAAAATCAAATATCAAAAATGTGTGTTTGCTTTTAAGACCTTGAAAACTCCCCTTGTTTCCTCCTTTTCCTCATTATCAGATTTTTTTAAACAATAATCTCTATATTTTTCACCCACTCTGTCACCACTTGCTCAGTTTTGTCACTCTTAGGACTTGGTATATAATGTACAATAAGATTTACTGCAGGAATAAATGCATTGCAAACACACACATACACATACATGTGTTTCTTGTCTTGCCTGCAGTAAGTCTGCCACAAGTCCAGTGACTCTGCAGAACATTTTCCTTCTGAAGTTTCAGGGATCTAGAATGTTCCATCTCATGGTTCCAGAATCTCACTGCAGTAAGTCCTCTACATAAGAACAAGCTCTGTTCCAAGAGCGTGCTTGTAAGTCCAGGTTGTCTGCAAGTCCAACAGAGTTAGCCTAGGTATCCAACTAACACAATCTGCTATTTCATACTATACTGTAATAGGTTAATAATACTTTTCACACAGATAGTACATAAAAGACAAACAAAAAAAAAATTAAGTGCTTTTAATCTCTCAGTACAGTACCTTGAAAAGTACGGTAGTTCAGTACTACCTGGCATACAGAGACTGGTATCGAGTGAATAGGAAAGAAATGTTCCTGACTGGAAGAAGGAGAGGAGGTAGGAGATGGTAGAGTTGAAGAATCATCAGCAATAGGAGAAGGTGGGGCAAGCTGCAATTACACTTATGCCTGATGTTGATGGAATGCATGTTCACATCTTTGAAAATTCACAACTTGAAGGTTTGTATCTAGGGGACTTACTGTACATAGTCTCATGAGCTCTGTGAGTGGAAAAGGACCAACTGGAACATCATACTATAGATTTTCATCACCTCAGCCCAGAAGTGACACACAGAACTTACTTCTCCTCTATGTTACTGTATTCTTCATAACTAAGCACGTGGCTTTGCTGTTTGCAAAAGGGCTGGTAAGTAGAGCTGTTGGTCCTGAATGATTCAGAAGACAGAGACTTGACTGCTGGGAAGTTTTAGTAGTGTTTAGCATACCGATTTATTGAAACCATCCTCTTTACTATTAAATATAACCATACTTTCCTAGTGCCTTATATTTATTAATTTTGTTATCATTTTCTTCCTGGAATTATTATTTCTGTTCCAAAATTAGGATACACTCAGAACCCATTTGAACTCTTGGCCAAGATTGCAAGCATATTTTTTAAAAAACCAAAACCACAATGAAAATGTTACTCTGAGTGTGGCCCCTGTGGTCTGTACCTCAAGAAATTCATCTGGATTCCTCTTCTGGGCTGGCGCCCTAAACCTACTAGCTGTGACGTGGTCTCTCTGCTGGCTATGAGGCCAGATGCCCTCACAGTCAGGAAGGACACAGAACAGGAACCCCGCTCCCTGTCAGTGACGTCAGCATCTGCTTGGGTGCCCACCCCACTCCCACCACACTGCCTTTATACTTGCAGATGTGCTGGTTCGTGACAAGACTTTTATGGAAGTCCCATCCATTTTTCAGAGGACAGCATCAGTAGCTCCAGCCCTCAGATTCTTGGAATTCCTGTCCTGCAAGAATTGCTTCCAACAGTCCTGGACTGTTGTGTGTGATCCTGACCCAACCCTAATCAAGTCCCTGTGTCGAAAACTCTCGTCCTCTTAAATCAACTTCCCACTGTCAATTGCCTCTGACCTGCCCGCTCTGACTTGGAGGAACTACAGAGCTCCATGGAAGTGGTGTCCTCCTCTCCCAGGAAGCAAGCACTCAGCTGTGTGTTACCAACATGACTCGGCACTAAGGTCTAGGGAGCTGGGTAACTATTTCTTCTCTGGTTTCTGCCTCTTTGCCTCACAAATTTAGAGTGATTCTTTCTTTAAAAATGGCTTCAGTATCATAGGATACCTGTTATATGTGGAATCTAAAAATATGATATAAATGAACTTATTTACAAAACAGGAACATATTTACAAATATCAAAATAAAACTTTTGGTTACCAAAGGGGAAACATGGGTGAGGGGTAAATCAGCAGCTTGGGATGAATACACACACATTACTATATGTAAAATAGATAACAACAAGGACCTACTGTATAGCAGAGAGAATTCTCCTCAATATTCTGTAATAACCTATCATGGAAAAGAATCTATAAAAGTCTGTACAGATACACACACACACACACATACATATAGCTGAACGTGCTGTACACTGGAAACCAATACAAAACTGTAAATCAGATCAAACTCTCACCATCTTAGAGTAAACAGTTGTGCCTCCCTGGCACAATCATTTCAATATTCCAGAGCTATTAATGTTCATTCTTTGGATTCTTTTCAACCAATTATAATCTCTGCCTGGATTTTTTATTGGTGGTATTAGTTTAATGAATCTTTAACACATATTCATTTTATATCTACATAAGTGTTATGATTTTACCCTTTCGTGAGATTAACTTTTAACAGAAATGAGTCCCTCTTTCATTCTTCCTGGTGTTGGTATAAATCCTGGCTACCAAGTTATAAGTAGAATGTTGGATAAACTAGAAAACAATAAAAGGAGGGTGGCCAAAATAGTATGGAAATGTTGATACCTGACATAAAGAACACTTGGAAAAAATTGGGGAAGTTTAGGCTAAAGGAAATGATCACTGTTTCCAAAAAACCTAAAGGGCTACTGTTCAGAAAAGTAGCTGGTCAGGTTTTATGAGTTTTTAGAGAATGAACAGGAAAAATGCAAGAAAATTTACATGGCAATTTTGACTCATTGTAAACACAAACATATCCACAATTGGAACTGTACAGAAATGGTGTGGTCAGCTTTGAGATGTGGAAATGTCCTTGTTTCCAGTGGAATTCAAGCCAAGTTTGGACACAGTCTTATGAGGATTCTTTTACTATTGATTAAACTATTGATTGTAGAATTGAACTAGATGCCTTCTGGAAGATTTCAACTCAGAGTTACAAATTTTGAAATCTAGCAGGACCCTGTGGGGCTCCTGGGCATGGAAGCATTTCTGTGTCTCCCATTTTCTTTGTAGGGAACAGATTCCAGCCTCCATGAACTTCCCTGAGTCCCAAAGGGCAGGTTCTCACAGTTGCTAATCAGGGAGGGGAGGAGATGCAGAGACAAGGGAGGAGCAGCCAAGAAACAATAGTGCAGACTTGGGACAGGTTCCTGGTTCCTCCTCAAGGGATATCTTCGAGCTCTTCTGAAGAACTAAGTTCAGTTCAGTTCAGTTCAGTTCAGTCGGTAGTCGTGTCTCAATCTTTGTGACAGGTCTCCCTGTCCATCACCAACTCTCGGAGTTCACCCAAAACTCATGTGCATCGAGTCGGTGATGCCATCCAGCCATCTCAGCCTCTGTCATCTCCTCCTCCTCCTGCCCCCAATCCCTCATAGCATCAGGGTCTTTTCCAGTGAGTCAACTCTTTGCATGAGGTGGCCAAAGTATTGGAGTTTCAGGCTCAGCATCAGTCCTTCCAATGAACATCCAGGACTGATCTCCTTTAGATAAGACTGGTTGGATTTCCTTGCAGTCCAAGGAACTCTCAAGAGCCTTCTCCAACACCACAGTTCAAAAGCATCAATTCTTCGGCGCTCAGCTATCTGCACAGTCCAACTCTCACATCCATACATGACCACTGGAAAAACCATAGCCTTGACTAGACGGACCTTTGTTGGTAAAGTAATATCTCTGCTTTTTAACATGCTATCTAGGTTGGTCATAACTTGCCTTCCAAGGAGTAAGCGTCTTTTAATTTCCTGGCTGCAATCTCCATCTGCAGTGATTTTGGAGCCCAAAAAAACTAAAGTCTGATACTGTTTCCCCATCTATCTGCCATGAAGTGATGGGACCAGATGCAATGATTTTAGTTTTCTGAATGTTGAGCTTTAAGCCAACTTTTTCACTCCCCTCTTTCACTTTCATCAAGAGGCTTTTTAGTTCTTCACTTTCTGCCATAGGGTGGGTCATCTGCATATCTGAGATTATTGATATTTCTCCCAGCAATCTTGATTCCAGCTTGTGCTTCATCCAGTCCAGTGTTTCTCATGATGTACTCTGCATGTAAGTTAAATAAGCAGGGTGACAGTATACAGCCTTGACGTACTCCTTTTCCTATTTGGAACCAGTCTGTTGTTCCATGTCCAGTTCTAACTGTTGCTTCCTGACCTGCATACAGATTTCTCAAGAGGCAGATCAGGTGGTCTGGTATTCCCATCTCTTTCAGAATTTTCCACAGTTTATTGTGATCCACACAGTCAAAGGCTTTGGCATAGTCAAGAAAGCAGAAATAGATGTTTTTCTGGAATTCTCTTGCTTTTTCAATGTTCCAGCGGATGTTGGCAATTTGATCTCTGGTTCCTCTGCCTTATTTAAAATCAGCTTGAACATCTGGAAATTCATGGTTCACATATTGCTGAAGCCTGGCTTGGACAATTTTGAGCATTACTAGCATGTAAGATGAGTGCAATTGTGCGGTAGTTTGAGCATTCTTTGGCATTGCCTTTCTTTGGGATTAGAATGAAAACTGAACTTTTCCAGTCCTGTGGCCACTGAAAACCCCCAACAAAAGGATTTGATAACCTCAAAGCCTGTCAGGAGACCCCTAAGCCCAGATTAAAAGAGTGTAGGCCCTGCACACACTCTAATCTTATCAGCAACTCCATCCTTAAACCATTGCTATAATCCTCTTCACCAAATCTGCCAGGTTGGGACAGACAGTTTTTGGAGGGTGCCAGCCCACTATGTCCCCCTTTGCCTGTCAAAGTAATAAACCTATTCTTTTCTACTTTACCCCAAACTCTCTTTAAGATTTGATTCAGCATCAGTGCATGAAGGCCGAGTTTTCAACATCAATTTCAGAATTGAATTAGATCCTGGTTGTGTATGTGTATTGAATCTCTTGTGCCACATTAAGTGCCCTCTTGTAGGGTTGCTGCAAAGCATACTGGTGTAACAGGATATTAAGGTGAGGCTTTCCTCTTGGAGGAGGCTTTGGCTCAGGTCCCAAAGCTGAGAACAAAGTATGATAGAGGGTGTAATATGGGTGATCCGAAATAGTCTTTTGTGAACGGAGAGCATGCCAGCTTTTTAGAAACAAGAAAATATGTTTCTGTACCCAGTTGGGTGCTCAGGAAGCTGCAGGAACTCAGGCTTCCAAACACAGTGACAGCATCCTTGGGAGTTTGTGATTCCTGGGATTTGGGGGTGGTCGGCTGGCTGCTATGATTCTTCCCTGGGAGAGTCAAAGTCTAGGACTGGAGTTGCTTGAGAATCTGAGCAAAGCTTGCAGCTGCCAGGGGAGGGGCTGGTCCTAAAGAATTCGGTGGGCAAAAGAAGTATAACATTTCCCAAAGCCAGAGGCAGCAGCCTGGAAGGCAGCCAGGGTGACTCATCAGGAAAGAATGTGACATCAGCAGCTGCTCCTTGGTGACTACTCCTGGGGCTGGAGTTGGGTGGTGAATGTAAGGAAAATGTTAGCCAGAGAATCCACTGTTGAGTTAGGAAACTGTGCAGTGCTGGAGAAGGAGGTGGAGTGGGGAAGGGGATTCCCAATTCCCGTAGGACTGAAGTGCTTGTCAGGACAGGAGGCCCACTTGCCTATGGCAGGAGCACCATTCCCCGGAGAACGTAGCCTTTCATCTCTTTCCTCCACCCTTTCCTGATCCTGGAGCATCAGCAGTGTGGAGTGACAAGGGGTCTTGGAGGAGGCACCTGGGAAAGAGACAAGAGTGAGGTGACCTGCCGCCTCCCAGGACCCAAGGAAGAGAGCTCATAAACTGGGAGAAGCTTTAAGACTGAAGTTGTGACTCATTGTAAATCCAAACATGTCACAGTTAGAACTGTATAGAAATGGTGTGGTCAACTTTGAGATGTGGAAATGTCCTTTGGAGGTTGGAGCAACACTTGAATAACTAAAAATGATGTTGTATTGATATCCGAAAGGTACTGGAAGGCCAAGACATCTGCCCAGAATGCTGTTATAGAAGCAGGAGAGAGGGGCCCAAAGGCAGATTTGTAATGCATAGGTGGGAGAAAGGAAGTCATTTCCATTCACAACTCACCAAGTATGGACAATTTTATAAACCTGTTTCAGTTGTCATGGTGAACATTCTTGGTCACTCTTCACAGTTCAGTTCAGTTGCTCAGTTATGTCTGACTCTGACCCCATGGACTGCAGCACACCAGGCTTCCCTGTCCATCACCAACTCCTGGAGCTTACTCAAACTCATGTCCTTTGAGTCAGTGATGCCATCCAACCATCTCACCCTCTGTCGTCCCCTTCTCCCACCTTCAATCTTTCCCAGCATCACGGTCTTTTCCAATAAATCAGTTCTTTGCATCAGGTGGCCAAAGTATTGAGTTTCAGTTTCAGCATCAGTCCTTCCAATGAGTATTCAGGACTGATTTCCTTTAGGATTGACTGGGTGGTTCTCCTTGCAGTCCAAGGGACGCTCAAGAGTCTTCTCCAACATCACAGTTCAAAAGCATCAGTTATTCGGCGCTCAGCTTTCTTTATAGTCCAACTCTCACATCCATACATGACTACTGGAAAAACTATAGCTTTGACTAAACAGATCTTTGTTGGCAATATAATGTCTCTACTTTTCAATATGCTGTCTAGGCTGGTCAAAAGATATCTAGGCATCATTTTTCAGAATTTAGTACAAATATGGTGATGCAAGGGCCCATATTATGATTTGAATTGTGTGTTATTCAGTTAAACACAGACCTCCCAGATTTACATTTTTGCAGAAATTCTTCTTTTCATGACTAGTACAACACTCAAGTTTTC
The DNA here is from genome assembly GCF_055505025.1 of Bos grunniens. NCBI lineage: Eukaryota > Metazoa > Chordata > Mammalia > Artiodactyla > Bovidae > Bos > Bos grunniens. Next base: position 42,539,022 of record NC_141181.1, read on the forward strand.
CTTCTTTCTTGTCTTTGTTTAACTTTTTAAAATTTTATTGAAATATAGTTGATTTACAATGTTGCATTAATTTCTTCTGTACAGCAAAATAAGTCAGTTATATATATATACTATATATAATAAAAAAGAAAAGAAAGAAAAAAAGTGAAGTCTCTTAGCTGTGTCTGACTCTTTGTGAGCCCATGGACTGTAGCCCACCAGGCTCCACCATCCATGGAGTTTTCCAGGCAAGAGTACTAGAGTGGGTTGCTGTTTCTTTTTCCAGGGTACTTCCTGACCCAGGGATCGAACCCAGGTCTCCCACATTGCAGGCAGATATTTTACTGCCTGAGCCTCCAGGACAGCCCATACTATATATAGTATAGATATATACATTCTTTTTCATATTCTTTCCCATTATCGTTTACCCTAGGAAATTGTATGTGGTTCCCTGTGCTACACAGTAGTACCGTGTTGTTTGCCCATTCTATATATACTAGCTTGCCTCTGCTACCATTTTGGAATTCAAAGATGCCATATGTTTTCAGATCAGATCAGATCAGATCAGTCGCTCAGTTGTGTCCGACTCTTTGCGACCCCATGAATCACAGCACGCCAGGCCTCCCTGTCCATTACCAACTCCCAACATCCATCGAGTCAGTGATGCCATCCAGCCATCTCATCCTCTGTTGTCCCCTTATCCCCTTGCCCCCAATCCCTCCCAGCATCAGAGTCTTTTCCAATGAGTCAACTCTTCACATGAGATGGCCAAAGTACTGGAGTTTCAGCTTTAGCATCATTCCTTCCAAAGAAATCCCAGGGCTGATCTCCTTCAGAATGGACTGGTTGGATCTCCTTGCAGTCCAAGGGACTCTCAAGAGTCTTCTACAACAACCATATGTTTTAGACATTAGTTATTTGAGAACATCAGTTTAACTCCCATGTCACTGCATGACTGGAGGAGTCTTTCTCCTCCTCCACCATGTCCTTCATCAATGACACTTCACTCTCTATCCACTGGCAGCCTGGGACAAAAACAAGGGAGTGAAGGGAAATAGTAGTATTTGTCAACTTAAAGAAATATGCACAACCTAAAAGTTGAGAGTTGTATTTTATTTGGTGGGAATTTTTAGGACTCAAGCCCAGGAGGTAGCATCTCAAGTAACCCTTAGAGAACTGCTCCAAGGAGGCAAGGGGGTGGGGAGGTAGGGTGGGGAACCAGGTTATATAGGAGTTTTTCAATAAAGAGCAGGTAGTGTGAACATCAAAAGGTTATTTTTAATTAAACTAAAACCAGATATTCCAACTTAAGTAATTTAGTGCTTTTCTGTGTATGGGAAGATGCAAGAGACTGGGCTCACTGAAATCATTGCTTTGGTGTGCACCTCGGCTATCTGAGTCCTGTATCCGGTGTTTTTCACATCCTGAATTTCCTCAGGGCTCACCAGCTCACCATTGTGGTGAGCAATCACTGGTGACTGTGACATCCTTGTTTACTGATACAGCAGGAAATATTCCATTTGTCCTTTCTTAAAAGGGTATTTAAAAAAACAGGCTGAAGTTGAAGGGAGAGAGATGGACACTGGTTTAGCATGTACTGGAACCAGTATACTGTAGAAGATGTTCTAGACAGCAGTTAAGCTGAACACTCAGGATCTGATTTTCTTTTAAATAGTCCATCTGGAGACTAGATGATTTTGAAATTCTCAGACTCCTTCTCCTCCTCCTGGTCGGCCTTCTTCTTTCTGGTCCTCCTCATCCACACTAAGAGGATGGCGTAGGGAAGAAGGAAGGATGGATGCTTGAGCTGTGAATTAGAGGACTTGAGGGATGAGAAGGGACTAATGGGGGGCATCATGGCAGGACTTGCTCTGACACCTCTAGACCAGGGCTTCCCTGGTGGCTCAGCAGTAAAGAATCCTCCAGGAGGGCAGGAGAGCCAGATTCAGTCCTTGGGTAGGGAAGATACCCTGGAGAAGGGAATGGATACCCACTCCAGTATTTTTGCCTGGACAATTTCATGGACAGAGGAGCCTGGCTGGCTACAGTCCATGGGGTTGCAAAGAGTCAGACAAGACTGACCAACTAGCAAACTAGACTAGAGGCCCTGTGTCTGGAAACGGAGCTGGGAATAACATGGGAGAAACTGAAGCTCTCAAAACCTCCAGCTATCCTTGAACATTGTATGACCCCAAATATCTACCAGCCATCTTTGTTGTAGCTGCAGTATCTTGCCAGACGTCATTGGAATCAATGTATCTCTTCCTCCTTCCCACCCCAGAACAAAGTCTAACTTTGGAGTTCACTTCCCCATCCTCAGGTTTCAGTTCAGTAGCTCAGTTGTGTCTGACTCTTTGAGACTCCATGGACTGTAGCACACCAGCCTTCCCTGTCCATCACCAACTCCCGGAGCTTACTCAAACCCACGTCCTTTGAGTCAGTAATGCCATCCAACCATTTCATCCTCTGTCATCCCCTTCTCCTCCTGCTTTCAATCTTTCCCAGCATCAAGATCTTTTTTTTTTTTTAAACTTTACAATATTGTGTTAGTTTTGCCAAATATTGAAATGAATCCGCTGCAGGTATACATGTGTTCCCCATCCTGAACCCTCCTCCCTCCTCCCTCCCCATACCATCCCTCTGGGTCGTCCCAGTGCACCAGCCCCAAGCATCCAGTATCGTGCATCGAACCTGGACTGGTGACTCGTTTCATACATGATATTATACATGTTTCAATGCCATTCTCCCAAATCTTCCCACCCTCTCCCTCTCCCACAGAGTCCATAAGACTGTTCTATATATCAATGTCTCTTTTGCTGTCTCGTATACAGGGTTATTGTTACCATCTTTCTAAATTCCATATATATGTGTTAGTATACTGTATTGGTGTTTTTCTTTCTGGCTTACTTCTCTCTGTATAATAGGCTCCAGTTTCATCCACCTCATTAGAACTGATTCAAATGTATTCTTTTTAATGTCTGCGTAATACTCCATTGTGTATATGTACCACTGCTTTCTTATCCATTCATCTGCTGATGGACATCTAGGTTGCTTCCATGTCCTGGCTATTATAAACAGTGCTGCGATGAACATTGGGGTACACGTGTCTCTTTCCCTTCTGGTTTCCTCAGTGTGTATGCCCAGCAGTGGGATTGCTGGATCATAAGGTAGTTCTATTTCCAGTTTTTTAAGGAATCTCCATACTGTTCTCCATAGTGGCTGTACTAGTTTGCATTCCCACCAACACTGTAAGAAGGTTCCCTTTTCTCCACACCCTCTCCAGCATTTATTGCTTGTAGACTTTTGGATCACAGCCATTCTGACTGGTGTGAAATGGTACCTCATAGTGGTTTTGATTTGCATTTCTCTGATAATAAGTGATGTTGAGCATCTTTTCATGTGTTTGTTAGCCATCTGTATGTCTTCTTTGGAGAAATGTCTATTTAGTTCTTTGGCCCATTTTTTGATTGGGTCATTTTTTCCCAATGAGTCAGTCCTTTGCATCAGGTGGCCAAAGTATTGGAGTTTCAGTTTCAGCATCAGTCCTTCCAATGAATATTCAGGACTGATTTCCTTTAGGATTGACTGGGTGGTTCCCCTTGCAGTCCAAAGGACTCTCAAGAGTCTTCTCCAACATCACAGTTTAAAAACATCAGTTATTCGGCGTTCAGCTTTCTTTATAGTCCAACTCTCATATCCATACATGACTACTGAAAAAACCATAGCTTTGACTAGATGGACCTCTGTTGGCAAAGTAATGTCTCTGCTTTTGAATATGTTGTCTAGGTTGTCATAGCTTTTCTTCCAAGGAGCAAGTATCTTTTAATTTCATGGCTGCAGTCACCATCTGCAGTGATTTTAGAGCCCCCCAAAATAAATTCTATTTGCCATGAAGTGATGGGACCGGATGCCATGATCTTAGTTTTCTGCATATTGAGTTTTAAGCCAAATTTTTCACTCTCCTCTTTCACTTTCACCAAGAGGATCTTTAGTTGTTCTTCGCTTTCTTCCGTAAGAGTGGTGTCATCTTCGTATCTGAGGTAATTTATATTTCCTCAGCAATCTTGTTTCCGAGAAGCTTGTTCTTCCTCCAACCTGGCATTTCGCATGATGTACTCTGCATATAAGTTAAATAAGCATGGTGACAATATACAGCCTTGTCATACCCCTTTTTGGAACCAGTCCATTGTTCCATGTCTGGTTCTAACTGTTGCTTCTTGATCTGCACACACATTCCTCAGGAGGCAGTCAAGATGTTCTGGTATTCCCATCTCTTGAAGAATTTTCCACAGTTTGTTGTGATCCACACAGTCAAAGGCTTTGGTGTAGTCAATAAAGCAGTAGATGTTTTTCTGGAACTCTCTTGCTTTTTCAATGATCCAACGGATGTTGGCAATTTGATCTTTGGTTCCTCTGTCTTTTCTAAATCCAGCTTGAACATCTGGAAGTTCACATTTCACATATTATTTTAGCCTGGCTTGGAAAATTTTGAACATTACTTTGCTAGTGTGTGAGATGAGTGCAATTGCGCAGTACTTTGAATATTCTTTAGCAGGGCCTTTCTTTGGGATTAAAATGAAAACTGACCTTTTCCAGTCCTGTGGCCACTGCTGAGTTTTCCAAATTTGCTGGCATATTGAGTGCAGCACTTTCACAGCATCATCTTTCAGGATTTGAAATAGCTCAACTGGAATTCCATCACCTCCACTAGCTTTGTTCATAGTGATGCTTCCTAAGGCTTACTTGAGTTTGCATTCCAGGATGTCTGGCTCTAGGTGAGTGATCACACCACCGTGGTTATCTGGGTGATGAAGATCTTTTTTGTATAGTTCTTCTGTGTATTCTTGCCACCTCTTCTTAATATCTTATGCTTCTGTTAGGTCCATACAATTTCTGTCCTTTACTGAGCCCATCTTTGCATGAAATATTCCCTTGGTATCTCTAATTTTCTTGAAGAGATCTTTAGTCTTTCCCATTCTATTGTTTTCCTCTATTTCTTTGCAATGATCACTGAGGAAGGTTTTCTTATCTCTCTTTGCTATTCTTTAGAACTCTGCATTCAAATGGGTGTATCTTTCTTTTTCTCCTTTGCCTTTCACTTCTCGTTTTAACTCAACTATTTCTAAGGCCTCCTCAGACAAGTGTTTGCCTTTTTGCATTTCTTTTTCTTGGGGATGGTCTTGATCACTGTCTCCTGAACAAGGTCATGAACCTCCATCCATAGTTCTTTGGGCACTCTATCAGATCAAATCCCTTGAATCTGTTTATCACCTCCACTGTATAATTGTAAGGGATTTGATTTAGGTCATACCTGAATGGTCTACTGGTTTTCCCTACTTTCTTCAATTTTAAGTCTGAATTTGGCAGCAAGGAATTCATAATCTGAGCCACAGTCAGCTCCTGGTTTTGTTTTTGCTGACTATATAGAGCTTCTCCATCTCTGGCTGCAAAGAATATAATCAATCTGATTTCAGTATTGACCATCTGGTGATGTCCATGTGTAGAGTCTTCTCTTGTGTTGTTGGAAGTGGGTATTTGCTATGACCAGTGCATTCTTTTGGCAAAACTCTTTGTCCTGCTTCATTTTGTACTCCTCAGATTTAACCCCTCCCCTTAGTCTTCAAGGGCCTATATAACTGCATGCTTTTGTTCCAATTCCCTATAAACCAGGCTCCCTCTAGCTTCTAGATCCCTTTTTTTCCTAATGAGAACTTTATCCCACTCCACATTCACCTGAGTATCTCCTGTAATACCTCTGCTATGAGGCACCTCCCACTGGATGAGCATCTCTGCCCCCCAGTCCAGGCTGAGTTTCTGTGTGCTCTGCAGATGGCTACTCTCTGGCACCTTGTGCTAACTGTCTTGTGCCCTGGTGTGCAGTCCTCACTGGTCTCATGCTCAGGGAGAGCAGAGTTTTGGTCACTGGTGGGTCCTCAGAACCTTGCACACATTTGGCAGCAATGAGACACTCTGGAGGATGGTGAAAACTAAAGTTTACTGGAAGATACAACGTTTACTGTTGCAACTAAAATCAAGAATTGAGGTCCTTGTTTTGAGACAGAATCATGTTGACTCTCCAATGTCTCTAGAATTTGATTCCAGAATTTATTTGATCAGCTCCATCATCTGTGTTCCTGAAATTGTGCATAGTTTCTCTCTTATAGAACTTCTATGCTTTATTATAAAAATGTTAGGATGAGTGTGTTTGCCAACCAGACTCAGTACAGGAGAAAAGACATTTTCTCCATTTGGTGTAGGGTTACCCACATTGTAGGCATTCAGAGGTGCTTGCTAAAGTCTAATGGACCCTCCAACACAAAATTATCCTCTCAGGAATATGATCCCTCTAGTGGCTGACATACATTAATACATATTTTCACTTTGATAAAACTCTTGATTAGGAACCAGCTCAGCAAAATACTTAACAAGAGAATTACATTTTGTCTATCCATTTTATTATATGATATTTGCAATACCTTGTATTTTACACATCTTTTTATTGAGGAAAAGGAACAGGTAGGGAAGAGAATTTATGGATCACACTTTAAAAATATGAATTCACTGCATTCTTGTCTCTTAATACATATCTAATGAATAATAATCATTTTTAATTAACACTTAAGAAGAAAATGTTGTTTTGTGGGTTTATTAGTATATATTTTTAATAAAAGGTTTTTACTATCAAAAAATTAAATAATGTTGTTTTTTGTACATTATCATGTATCTGGTAACAGGCTCATGCTGTAAATTAGATACATTTCCAACTGGGAATCTATTAGACTTTGGATACATTCACAGGGCTCAGCCTATTAATAACACTTGGCTCGCTGCCATAAGCCACCAATAAAACATATTTTTAAAATTTTCGTGTGAGTGGAGCCTACCAAGTATTGAAAAATTATTGCAATTTGATAAAAATCATTCTTGGAAATTTTCACATTGGCTGCATGGGGTGAAGAAAGCAGTAAAGCACATGAGACTCCAATGTCAAGAAATGCTTTTCTAGCAGTTTCACATCACAATAATCTATTTTTTTTTCATTTATGCTTCTAAGATAAATATATCTGTCATTTATGTGGCTCATTTTGTTTTAATAATAATCTATCCCAAAGTATTTCATTGTACTTAAATGGATCTTTGGAATATTCATCATAGAAACCAGTAGGGCTGACATTGCTCAAAATTTACTTTCAAAGCATATTATATTTGGGTATTATGTCAGGTGTGTAGGCATTTATTTATTTAGCAAACATTTAATGAACATCTGCTGTGCACCTGATTTTGTGACTCACTCCTGTCTCAAAAATCTGGGGAGTGGGATGGGTGGTGAACCCACCTGAGTTAATACTCATAACCTAATGCAGTCAGCAGAGTGATGGAGATGCCCACCCAATCCAGGATCCCAGGGGAGAGGCATGCAACTCGGCATGGAGATTTCCAGAAGGTTTCCAGGGGCCAGTTATGTCAGAGCTGTGATCTCACAGGTACATGGACATTAGGAAGGAAAAGGAGAGGAGAACATGGTAAGCAAAAGTATAAGGGCAAGAAAGAACCTGATGTGCAGGGGGGAAAGCAACAGAGTGGAGAGATGAAGGACAAGAAATGGACAGAAAGGTCCTGGAGATCAGGACATGTCATCTGCCATGATGAAAAACAGCTGATGACCATTGAGAATGGGGATGGCATGACACTGTCATATTTGGAAAGAAGAAGTCTGAATCTAAGAAAGAGGAGACCAGAAAGAGTAAGGCCAATTACAAGGCAGCTAAAATAGCTCGAGTGAAAGTCATGAAGGCCTTAAATAGAACAATAATAGTAGGACTGGGAGAGGGGCCTGAATTGAAGACTATTTCAAAGATCATCCTCTGCTATGAGGGAAGAAGAGAATCCAGGATGATTTCTTAGACTCTAGCTTGGGTGATAAACCAGCTATGAGGATTTATTTTACAAATGACAAAAGTCTCATATCAAAGTGGCTTAAAAAGACACGAGACTAAATTAGGAGATTGGAATTGACATATACACACTATTATATATAGTATATATAATAGTATATATACTATTGACATATACACATATTATATATTGTGCCATATATGCACACTTATACACAATATACATATATGTCAATATGTATATTGACGTATACACACTACTAGTCTATAAAATAGGTAACTAATAAGGACCTACTGTATAGCACAGGGAAATCTACTCGATACTCTGTAATGATGTATATGGTAAAATGATCTGAAAAAGAGTGGATATATATATATGTGTAACTGATTCACTTTGCTGTATACCTGAAGCTAACACATCATTGTAAATCAATTATACTCCAGTAACAATTAATTTAAAGAAAAAATGAGACTGAAAAAGTCTTGCTTTAGGCATGAAGCTTACGTGGAACATATGAAGCTTTGTCCCTCTGTTCCTCCTCTCCCCCCATTTGGAGCCCAACCCTCAAATGTCCTGGTTGACCCTCTGCTTCTCTGGGACCCCTGAGCCTCTCCAAAATCCAGCAAGAAGATTTACCCCTGGTCCAGCATGAAACTTCCATCAATCAGCTCCAGCATCATGGCCAATATCTAGGTGCTGTACAAATGGTTAAATCTTTTAAATCCTTTGAATAGCCACTTGATATAGGACTCATGACACAGGTTCATTTTGTATTAGACACCAGTAATACAGAGTGCTTTGTTATATGAGATCATGGCACTGATTCATCTGATTTGGTGAGCAGAAATTGGCAAGTTCTCTAGATGCCCCAATAAGACACTTGTGTGCTATCAGGTAAAGCTTAGAAAAGATCCGGGGGCCTAGTGCACTGGTGAAGCTTTAGGGGTCCAGGGGTCCAAGTCAGGCTATGATGCTCTTTCTATAGCCATGAATTTATTCTCGTAGTTTACCATCCCCTAGTAGCAAACCCTGAGACAAAGCATAGAGTGCAGTAAGTTTAAAAAGTGATTCCAACCAACATCAATAGGGGAATAGGAAAGCTAAGCCAAATTAGAACATTTTACAAGCAGATTATATTGTGTAAGCGGAACTTAATCCTTTGGGAATTCTAGCAGCCAAGGAGGCCTGACCTCAGCATTGATCCACTTGAGGGGCCAAGGACCTAGGATGTTTATACAACAGCTTCCATAAGCAATTGGTTAAGGAACAACTGTGGAGATATATTCCTCAGTACTTCTGGCCTCCATGCAGTTCTGACCACCAAGAAAGCCCTCAGTCAAAAGGTATAGGTGCTGGGAGTTAGAGGTCAGCCCTGGGAAGGCTGGACTGAGGATGGGGTTACATCTAGACCACTTATGGCATAGGATCAGCTCATCTATCCCATTGCCACTTCTTCAAGTTGATGCCTGACCACAACTTCTGATGGAAAGATTCTAGTAGAAAGGTTTGTGGAACCAAGTATAGTCCCCAGATACAGTGAGCTTTTACTAGAAGAACTAGACAAAAAAGTAAGCAAGAATATAGAGGGACTGATAACACTGTCAAACATTTTAATCACTGCAAAACATACATTCATCTCAAATGTAACCATTTAATGTAAACATTAATCCAGTTAAACCATTTTATGAGGTCAGTGTTACACTGATACCCCATTCAGAAAAATACATTCCGAATAAAGAAAACTACAGACTATAGACACAAAAATCTTTTATAAATTCAGTACCAGCAAACTCAATATGACTAAGTATAACTAAGTCACCTGAATTAGAAGAAAACTTTGTCAACCTGATAAACACCCACAGCCAACATCAGATGTGGGGTGAAAATCTAGATCCATAATTCTCCGGGATCGGGATGGAGCCATGGGTGCTTGTGCTCCTCACCTCTAATCCGAGTCTTATTGAAAAGACTAGCTACTGCAATGCGGTAGGAAGAAGAGATAAATGACATAGAGGTTGGAAAGAAAGAAAGAAAACCGTCTTACTTTCAGTTTCTTTGGGTTGCCATAACAAATACCACAAGGTAATTTCTGGGAGCTGAAGTCTAAAATCAATCTATTGGCCATGAATGATCCTCCTGAAACTTCTAGAAGGAGGATCTTCCTGAAACTTCTAGAAGGAGGATCTTTGTTTGTCTCTTCCTGTCTTCTGGTGGTGTCTACCAATCCCCAGTATTCCTTGCCTTGCAGCTATTTAACACCATAATCTGTCCTGTTCTTCTTGTGTGTCTATATCTGTGCATGGCCATCTTCCTATAAAGATATCAATCCTATTGAGTTAAGGTCCATCCCAGTGACCTCATCTTAAATTAATAAAATCTTCAAAGACCCTACTTTTAAACAAGGTCATATTCACAGGTACTAGGCGTTAGGACTTCAACATATGATTCGAGGGGAGATGTTCAGCCCATAATAAGATGACATGATTATGTACATAGAAAACTATAAGGAATCTGTGAAAGATCTATTAGAATTAGGAAGTCAATTTAGGTAAATCAACAAGATCAGTACACAAAAATTGATACTATTTCTACTTGCTAGGAACACAAAATTAGAAAAAGAAGTAAAAAAACACAATCTCATCTACAGTATCATTTAAAAGCAAAAAAAAAAATTAGCTTATGAATTTCTCAAAATAGGTACAAATCTGTATCCTGAAAACTACCAAACATTGGTGAGAGTAACCAAATATCTAAATAAATGGAGGGACATGGGACAGAATATGCTCACATATTGATACTGATAGAGACTTGATATTATTAGGAGGTCAGATCCTCCCAAATTTATCTGTAGATTTAAAGTAATCCTAATAAAAATTCCAGCATGCTTTTTGGGTAGAAATTGAATGGCTGATTGATTTATCTATAGTCAAAGCAATCTAAAAAAAAAAAAAAAGAACAAACCTGGAGGATTTAGGTTTATTAATTTCAAGGCTCACTATGAAGCTACAATAGTTTGGATGGCACTGTAGAGACAGAAAAATAGAAATACAGATCCAGGGAACTGAATGAAAGAGTTCAGATGTGCACTAATACACACATGCTCAATCGATTATCGATAAAGGTGCCAAGTTAATTCAATGGGGAAAGTAAAGTCTTTTCAACAGTTTTGGAACAATTAGGTATTCAAAGTGGGACAAAAATGTAATATTTTTCTACTTTCCTACAAACCCAAATGTTAACTTGAAATGGATCCTAGACAAAAGCTTAAACGATAAAAATTCCAGAAGAAAACACAAGAGAAAGTTGTATAAATTTGAGTAGGCAAAGATTTTTTTGATAAGGTGTAAAAACTTTGAAGGGACTTCCCTGGTGACTCAGATGGTAAAGAATCTGCCTGCAATGTGGGATACCTGAGTTCTATCCCTGGGTTGGAAAGATCCCTGGAGGAGGGCATGGCAACCCACTCCAGTATTCTTCCCTGGAGAATCACCATGGACAGAGGAGTCTGGCAATCTACAGTTCTGCAAAGAGTTGGGCATGACTGAGTGACTAAGCACAAAACAAAAGCACAAAAACTTCAAAAACCCTGAAATAAACACACGATAACTCAGACTTCAAATAAAAACACTTTCTTTACTAAAAATACCATTAAGCAACCCAGAAGGTTAACCATGGAATGGTTAGCCTAATGTTCTCAAACAATATTTCTGACAAAAGTCATCTTTCTATATAGAGAACTCTCACACGCAGCCCAAGTTTGTGGGGGAACGGACACTTGTATTAGTTTGCCAGGGTTGCCATAACCCCAGTAAACAGCCAAAAATACCACAGCCAGGGTAGCTTAGACAGCAAAGGTTTATTTTCTCCCAGTTTTGGAGATTAGAAGTCTGAGGTCAAAGCGTGGGTATTTTGGGCTTCTTTTGAGGACTCTCTTCTTGGCTTACGTGTGTCAGCCTTGCCTCCTTGCTGTGTCTTCGTGCTGTCTTTCCCATCACTTCCCTATTGGTATCTACATGTGGCAAAACTAACCAAATCATAAGCTTAAAATAAACAAATTAACTGTGTATCGATGTAATACATTGAATTATTTAAATTAAAAACAATCTCCAATGAACTCTTCTGCTCATCCCATTCTAGTTACAGTTATTGCTTTGCTACTAGAATTGCTTTTATCAAGATCAGCAATTACCTCCACGATCCCAAATCCAGTGTGTTCTTTATCCAGTTCCTATAGATGCTACCTTACCTACTTCCTTACCTCTAACAACTGATATTACGTACTTTCCCCAGCTCTCTTGACAACATCTGTATTTATTATATCTCACAAGTCTGGGTCTTCTTAGACCCCTTTCCTCAATTGTTCTTCTCAACCCAAAGTCTACATATTAGAAGTTCTTGGGGCTTCATCTTAGCTAGGTCTTCCAGAATCTAGCACAGTGCCTGATACACATAGTCAATGTATGTTGAAAGAAGGAGGAAATAAAATACTGAAAATACAAGCCCAGAAATATCTCTGTATCGATACAGTATTGTGATTCATGACCTGGAAAAAGGGTATTTTTCTAGGATGTTAAGCATGGCACTTGAAAGTGAATTTATTTCTCTGTCCTCTCATCCTAAAAATGATTTTGGTCAGCATATTCAAATCAAATTTATCCATGATGTAGTCCAAATCCTCTTTATGATTTTTTATGTTATAAAGGGTTTATTACAAACATCCAGTAAGTGACAGAGCTATGATTAGAGCCAGATCAGACTGTCTTTACAGCCTAATTATGTGTAAGCATTTTTAAAGGAAAAGAAAAGTTGTAGTTTATTCTTAAAAACTCAGCTATGTATATTGTTCCAACTAACTACATTTTCCTTGAGAAGAAAAATAGGAAGCATATGACTTTAAAAAATATTTAAAATGTGATGTCTAATTTTCTATGGTTTTTAAAAGTTGGGTAGTAATATTTAAATTTATACATAACAATGGTTGCTTTTTCTTTCAAAATATGACCAAAAGTCACCATAGTAACTGATACAGAGTCTCCTGTATGTGCCTCCTGGTGCTATCAAAGTGAATAATCACACAATATTAGATTCAGAAAAAGGCAAAGAACAAATCCATAGCAGAATGTCAGGAGATAAGTTTTAATAATTGTAGTACTTTTAATTTATATTTAAATCTAGCAATATTAATATTCATTATTATGAAATAATGATAAAGGAAGTTTTCCCTTTTTAATCTAGATAATATTAATACAAACATAATTTGCATATGTATAGAAGAACAGACTGAACCATCAATCAATATCCTTTTATACTGCTCCACGGAGTTCAAACATCACAGACAGGCTTGCTACTGCAGAACCACCAGCAGAAGCCAAAACAGAAAGTGGCTCTGTTACTTTGTAACTCATATGTATATTAAAAGATAATGACCAAAGGCTGTGTAAAAGTCCTAAATTGTTAAACACTTTAAGAATAATTTGTATAATAGATTTTCTTAAAGACATTGAAATTTTGATTATAAGATCTTTATCTTTTCCCTTGGTAATCTTTTTTCCTTCCTTCTCTTTTTAGATTCCATATTCTTTCCCCCTGCCCCCCAATAAGTTTTTGTTGTAAACATCTGAAAATTTTAGAGTGATGTATACTCTGCCTCTGGTCAGAAAAGTCTTTAAGGCCCAGGTCTGCAAGTCTCTAACAAATCATGACTACTCTGATGTGATGTTCAGCTAAGTAGAATCTTTCTGGACACAGGTTGTTTCCTTTTAAAGAAAAAAAAAAGATTTTTGAAGATGCAATTGTCTCCCCAAAAGAAAGACTATGAGAATAGATATTTTTTTTCCTAGTAAAAAAGAGGCAAATTGGACATTGGGAATAAGCAAATGTTGGAAACAGAATCTTGAAGTCAACCAGGTAAACTTTCAGCTTTGCAGCTATAGAAACTGAGGAAGTTAACTTCTATCAATTGTGGGTACTACTCCAGTACTTTGGCCACCTCATGCGAAGAGCTGACTCATTGGAAAAGACTGTGATGCTGGGAGGGATTGGGGGCAGGAGGAGAAGGGGACGACAGAGGATGAGATGGCTGGATGGCATCATTGACTTGATGGACGTGAGTCTCAGTGAACTCTGGGAGTTGGTGATGGACAGGGAGGCCTGGCGTGCTGCGGTTCATGGGGTCGCAAAGAGTCGGACACGACGGAGCGACTGAACTGAACTGAACTGACCATAGTAACATGATGCTCTGTAATAAATTAGGATCCTGCCCCAGCGTTTGGTACACTGTAAAACATTTTAAAATCTTTCAAAATTACGTTACTAATGAAAGCTCCCTCCCAGTTTCAGAAATATAAGATACCTTTCAATTGTGAAGTTTTGTGTCTGATCAACTTCATGAGTTACATTTACATGGAGCAGTGGTTGGAAGCGCCATACCACATCAGTTGCAAACACATCATTTCAGCATCTGTGCGGTGAAAGGAATAAAGAAAATACCATAAACAGCAGTTTTATTTATTTTTATTCAAGTATAGTTGATTTACAATGTTACATTAGTTTCAGGTGTACAACACAGTGATTCAGCTTTTTTATAGATTATGTGTTAATCACTCAGTCGTGCCCCCATGACTCTTTGAGACCCCATGGACTGTAGCCACCAGCCTCCTCTGTCCATGGAATTCTCCAGGCAAGAGCGCTGGAGTGCGCTGCCATTCTCTTCTTCAGTGATAAACAAGATTTTTAGGTCATAACAAACAGAATTCATTTTTATGAACTTAGAATAATTATATTTTATCTAACCTCATCAAGGAAGTTTTCTCATTATAGTGGTATGAATTAATTTATTATAAGAATAGAATCTCAGCCTGTATGCTTTAATTTTTTTTAGTTAAGTATAATTGATTTGCAATGTTGTGTTAATTCCAGGTGTATAATAAAGTTATTCAGTTATACATTCATAAATATCTATATTTATATCTATATATATATTCTTTTTCACATTCTTTCCCCTTATAGGTTATTAAAAATATTGATTATAGTTCCCTACTTGCTGGTTTTAAAGTAACGAATTGGTGTTAGATAAGACAAAAAATCATGAAGTGGTATGTCTGGTTCATTCCATGGCCATTTCTTTATTTTTTAAGATACTAACTTAGTTGAAGTCTAAGTTTTCACATTAAAATTAATTTCCCAAAGCACATGAAATGCAAAGGGAATTTTCATTTCATAAAATTACTTTACATATGAATCTTCATAAAACAGAGATCCTTCATATCCCATTTTATTTAGATCACTGGCTCTTAAAAGTTCTTCCACACAGGCAGCAACACTCAGCAATTAAAACCACATCCTTTCACACACATACACATTTTAAATTGTAACACACAAACTTTAAAATCTAAAAGTAAAAAAAGCAAAGAATTTCATTTGACATCATACTTTGATGTCATGAAGAAGATACTTTCATAAAAGTTATTTTCCAAAATGATGACATCTTGGATATAACAGATTGGCTATTAAATAGAGTCTTGTGAACCAACTGTTACATGAGATTTTTCTATCATAAGGAGTTAACTCTGTTTAAACCAGTCAAGCAATGAATATGGGCTGTTTGCCAGGCTTTAGAAATAACCTTGTAATATTGGCATGAGTATTACCATAGGATTTATTAAAAGGCAGATTTTGCATTGATTCCAGTTTGGAAAGTGTTTACTTGTTTTTTTTTTTTTTTAGCTCATCAAATACATAAAATTATATGAATAATTTCACATAGGTGTGAGCTTAGACATTAGTACAGCTTGACTCCTGCTTTCCATAATTTAGCTCTTTCGTTTATAAGCTGCCCAACTTTGACTGACAGCCAAGCCAGAAAATGAACTCCACATGGTTCCAGTCTCTCATTGTATCAAGAGCTGAGCTTCATTCATGTTTTCCTTCCATGAAGATTTATCATGGGTGTAACTACATTTGGCTACTTCATACTTTTGTTAATTTCACTTACCAGCTATTAAAAGATGTGTTAACCATGGAACTGTACCCACTCAGTGTTAAGTGCTGCCACGGTGAGATGGGAAAGGGGTGGAAAGCACAATTTCTTCCATTGAAGAGTTTATATGGAGGGTGCCTCAACAAAATTAGAGGATGTAATCATCAATTTGGGGGCAGTGAGGTTAAGGATTTGTCCTGGAAAGTTTTGGGGAGGATGAGACTTCCTCTGGTGATGTAACCTGTGGTGGCAAGTAAAGCAGAGGAGAGAGGGAAAGACTTCTTTATTTAGCCAAAAAAATTACTTAGTATTATCTCATTTTGAACTGTAGTGTTGGAGAAGACTCTTGAGAGTCCCTTGGACTGCAAGGACATCCAACCAGTCCATTCTGAAGGAGATCAGCCCAGGGATTTCTTTGGAGGCAATGATGCTAAAGCTGAAACTCCAATACTTTGGCCACCTCATGCGAAGAGTTGACTCATTGGAAAAGACTCTGATGCTGGGATGGATTGGGGGCAGGAGGAGAAGGGGATGACAGAGGATGAGATGGCTGGATGGCATCACCGACTCGATGGCCGAGAGTCTGAGTGAACTCTGGGAGTTTGTGATGGACAGGGAGGCCTGGCATGCTGCGATTCATGGGGTCGCAAAGAGTCGGACACAACTGAGCGACTGAACTGAACTGATCTTCATTTTAAGACACCATTAATGATAAAGCTCTCAATTGAATTAATAACAGCCTTTTGGAGAGAAAAAAAAAGATGTTAGCTTGTACTTCTGACTTCAGTGTTTGGATTGTGACTGGGCATCTTCATGGCCTTCGGTACTAGTTGAACACTTTGTGTTAGAAACAGAGTGATGGCTGAATGCAGGGATTTGAGATAGACTTGCCAAGTTCAAGACCCAGCTCTGCTAACAACCACGTGAGGAGTCTTAGGCCAATTGCCTAGCTTCTCTGTTCTTACTGTTTCCCTGTGAAAGTGCTAGTCACTCAGGCGTGTCCGTCTCTTTGCAGCCCCACATAGCCTGCCAGGTTCCACTGTCCGTGGAATTCTCTAGGCAAGAATACTGCAGTGGGTAGTCATTCCTTTCTCCAGGAGATCTTCCAGATCCAGGGATCAAACCCAGGTCTCCCACACTGCAGGCAGATTCTTTACTGTCTGAGCCACCAGGGAAGCCCAGCAAATACTGGTTAATACACCCATCTCAGACAGAGAAAGACAAATGCCACAGGATATCACTTATACGTGGAATGTAAAGTATGACACAAATGGAGCTATTATGAAACAGAAACAGACTCACAGACACAGAGAGCAGACTTGTGGTTGCCAAGGGGGATGGGGGGTGGGGGAGGGATGCACTGGAAGTGTGAGATTAGCATATGCAAACTATTATAAGATGTTTATCCATCTATATAAGATGGATACAAAACAATGTCCTACTGTATTCAACTTCCTGCAATAAACCATAATGTAAAAGAATATGAAAATGAATATATATATACATATATATGAATCACTTTGCTGTGTAACAGAAATTAACACATTGTAAATCAACTATAGCTCAATAAAATAAATTAAAAAATTACAGCCATCTCATATGCTTCTGGTGAGGATTAAGAAGTGAATAAACATGAAGTTGTTTTTAAAATAGTGTCTGGCACATAGGAGAGTTCACTATCATTATTTGATAAGTGCAGTATGTTAATTACTGGGAAAAAAGAAGCTAAGAAAAAAATGAAACAGAAGAAGTTCTAGGTTGAGTTATCTGTAACTATGGAGTGAGCATAAGAATAGAAGCAAAGACCAGCAAGCACGGGAATTGTGGTGCCTCAGAAGTGTGAGACCTGGAGTGGAAAGAAGAGCAGGTGATGCCCACAGAGAACAGTTTTTCTCCCGCAGGCAAAGCGGAGGCTCAGATTTTTAGAGTAGGGATCAGGCTGCGATCAGCTTTGTGTTTAAACAGACCAAGCTCGTCTGAGGAGAGCTTGCAGGAACATAAGTGGCCCAGGCAGAGGGCAGTCTTTAGGCACAGATAATGCTGGAAGACAGGTTGCATCAGAGGTGGACACAAACACACGTGAGGATGACCAGAGGCACCAAATCAGGGTGAACTCCCTGAGGGCAGTGATCCCACCTTTCACTCAGCTTGTGATTTCTTGGGACCAAAAACATCATCAGTGGTCTTGACAGATTGCTGTCTTGGTCAAGCCCATGATGATCTCAAACCAAAACTGTCTTCCCCTCAGAACGTTCACCTTACCCGAGAAACTAGTAAGTCATCTCACTACCTTTGCTTTTCTGACTTTTGTCCTTCAGAAACTTATTTGAATGCATGTTATAGGTTTCCTTCATCACAAGTTGTCAGAACCAGCGACAGTGTAATGACGATTTTATGGCAGGGTTTTATCACTAAGAATCAAGGCAACAGACCCTTTTTTCCTTCAGATGGTTTCAAAAGGTTCATTTCTCATATCTATAGCCACTAAAGAGCGTATTCCATCTAAGACACTGTGATGGTTTCTTTGACTAAGTGCCTCATTCCTGTAGGCTTGGGGCACCGTCCTTTTGATGTGAGACCAAAATCAAAATGATGTACTGTTTGTTGTTGGCAGTAGAATTTTAAGTTACATATTTTTGATTAGAATGGTGTGGAGTTATAAAATAAACCCCCAATGCTTAACAGAAACGGATATTTCGTAAGTTTGAAATGTCTGTTTGAAGTCACTCCACACCTAGCACTGTGCTGGGTGGTGTGGAGGAATGGGAATGAGAGGTTTAAAGCGCCAGGTCTGGAAGCAGGTACCCGCCTCCCAATTCTGACTTCAAAACTCATGCAGGAAACTGGCCTCTGTGCACCAGTGCCGAAGGGAATCTCAGAGACAGAGTTTGGGTGAAGTAGAAAAGAATTGGCTTTATTACTTTTCCAGGCAAAGGGAAACACAGCAGACTGCTGCCTTTGAAAACTGTTTGTCTCAACCCTGGAGGATCTGGTGAGGAATTTTATAGTAATGGTTTAAGGATGGAGCTGCTGCTAAGATGATAAGATCAGGGTGTGTGCAGGGCCTACACTCCTTTCCTCTGGCCTCAGGAGGGTTCTTGATGAGTTTCAAGGTTATCAAATTGTGACTTTCTCTCTGGAACATCCTCCAGTTGTGAGGGTTATAGTTCCGCACAAGAACTCAAAGATATTGTTATGTGTATCCTTGAGGAGGAACCAGGACCCTGACCCAAATCTGCACTATTGATTCTTGGTTGCTCTTCCCACACCTGTGCATCTTCTCAATTATCTGATTAGCAACTGTGAGAATGTGCCTTTTGGGACTCAGGTCATGGGTCATGGAGTCTGTTCCTTACAAACACAGGGGACAGAGAGGCTTCTTTGCCCAGGAACCCCACAGGGTTCTGCTCAGTTTCACTACTTATAAATATGTGTCTCTGCTCAAGTTACAGAACCTTCCTGGGCCTCAGTTTCTCATCTTTAAAAAGAGGATTCTATTAATATTTGTGCATAGAGTTGCACTTAATAATCAGTAGAAGACTCCAATGTAGAGTTCTTCATTGTGGACACTTCAATTAAAAAAAAAAAAAGTAGTGATGTAACAACCATTCCCCAAGATGTAAATGAAAGTGTGCAGGTTACTCTGCTTCACTGACTAGGTGACAGTCAGTTCATACACCAGACCACACAGAGTCTGAAGGATGAGACATTTCTTTCCCCTTAGCAGAGCTGAGAACACTGAACGTGGGTTTACACAGAGATGATCATCTTGGAACAGAAATCTCGGTAGGCAGGAAGATAGTGATATTAGGACATGTTTTGAATTCTTAAAATAATGTTTTTAACAGATGCATAGTTTAATCATTTGCTTCAATTAGTATGAATAATAGTGGCTAGAATAATTGGCTGATTCTCACATTTTTCTGTTCAGTTTTATTTGTGTCCAAAATGTTGTTCAAGAAAGAAAAGAATGTAAAGAATTTTTTCTCTTACTGTCCATTGGAACAAAAATGGATACTATGAGTATCTTTTTGTATGGTATACCCCTTCCGATATGGATCTCGGGAATTAGAATTTCAGTTGAAGATGTTTTCCTGTCTGAGGGCTTAACAGATCACTGGCTCCTTCTTGCCTTTGGGGTTCGAATAACTTCAGCCAATCTAAAAACACCTTCATAAAAGTATCAATGAAAATGTGAATCTGCCTTGTCATAGGACTTAACAAAAACCCTCAGCCAGGAACTTTGAATTAGAAACACACGAAGGGATACACATAGGAACAGTGTGCATAAGCGAAGGCTAGGCTCTGACACCTAGAGTTCATTATGAATTGATTCTTCAAAGGGAATAACTGGTAAAACACTGTATTTCTTCCCAGCCCTGATGCGTTCGTTCAGTAGCAATCGTGAGCAGGAGGAGAGGAATGATAATTCATTCCCTTTGTCTTCAAAGACAAGGAGATAGATTCTCTGACATAACTGCCCACAGATGGCGGAGGCTGAGGCATTAGCTGGATGACTAATTTGGCCAGGGTAAACAGGATACTCAGGCTAGCCCACGCTTTGGGTGGGCTTCCACCCCAGGCCAGCTTTCTGATGTCTTAGTCACCATCTCTGCCTCCAGTAACCCAGATTCAGTGTTGCTCAAACCTTTTATGTAGGCTGTTCCAGAAGGATAGCTGTCTTAGTGCTGTGCTTTTAAACATGTGGGGAAGTCTAAGTACTCCAGGGTCTCTCCCAGGGCAAACATGGGGAGGGCAGTCATTATGGAAAACTTAGGGAAACATACAAAAGCTTCCCATAGGAATGCTCTTGTCCAAAACCCAGGGACTCTAGTGTCACATGAAAAGCATAGGAGTCTAAGGGGAGCCCTGGGGACAAAGGTGATCTGTACTGGTCACCCATAGGGTCATCCTGGGCAAATTCTCCATTAATTCTCCATTTCTCTGCAGTAACATGGGGAAGTTCTGGCTTTTCTTGAAGGACTGGTGGGAAGATGAAATGAGAAAATATATTTTAAGGTATCTAATAGTTCCTGGAACATGATCAATGCTTAACAGGGTAAATTTCAACCTGAATGATTCTCCTCTTGTGTTTATTTACCCTGGGTTGACTTTTATTTAACTATCAGTCCTTTTGAGTTGTCTGTGGGAGGAAAACATGCTTTGTACCCTCCTAATTTTATGGGAGACCAGTAAAAGAGCATCCGGACAATGAACAAGCAGTGAAGGTGGTCCAGGGAGATGCAAAAAGCATCAAAGCCAACTGGGCTGATAAAAATAAAATTTGGAAAACAAAACAATGCCTTAAAATGTCACACACTGCTTTAGAACAGAAGAGAGCAGGCACTTTTCTATGACTATAAAGACGACAGACGGCTGACAGTCATAATCATCATAGAAAAGGGTTATGGAAATTCCTTGAACTATCTTGAACTTCAAAAGCAATTGAGGTTACTTTAATGTTAGATGAGTTAAGCTCTATTTTCCTTCCTTCTAATCAACAATACTTTTTTAAGTGTTCATGAAGTCGGGTACTGATGCTCTGGCCTCTTTTACAAAGGCTAGCAACCAAGGAAAGACTGCATTTGAAACAATGATCGCAAAGTGAGAGGGTCCTTCTCTCATGACCTTGGAAAGAAGGGGGTCACTGTCTGAGCAAGGAAGGTCTGTAGCCATGTCTTGACCCCTTTACTATGATTTGTCACCATGTGGACAGAAGCCTTCCTATCCTACACATGACTTCAGGCAAGAGAAAAATGACACCGATGGAGCTCTACAGGATAGTAGGAGGTTGGACATTCATTCTTGGCTAATGACAATAGGATTTCTATATCATTTACAACTTGTTTGTGTACTATAGGTATTTTTCTTTACCTTGAGACCAATCCTTGGCCTCTTTTGATGTTGTTCCCGTGATATCAAACAAATATTAGAATATGGCTCCCACACATATTTAATTGTTTCCCTGAATGCAATACAATTCCTGATACTTGGATTAGTCAGTGATTTCCAAACTCCTTTTTTCTTCTCTCTTTTTGGTTATCAGTACACTTTTTTCTTTCCCAACCAAGATCACAGCAGATAAAACGGAACTTTTGTGCTTCACTGGACAAATTCAGGGAGAAGCCTCTGCTCATCATCTCTTGCCAGCCTCCAAGGCACCTCTGAGTTGAGGCCAGGAAACTTGTCCTAGTTCCATATCATCCCAGAAACACTGTTAAGTTTTAAAAGAACTGCCATCATTATCTGTTGCATTCTAAAGAATTCTAAAGCAATTAGAGGATGGAGTTAAGAATCCAATGGACCTCTGTGTCTCCTCGGGGGAGGCGAGGAGGGGATGAATTGAGACAATAGCACTGACATATATACACTACCATGTGTAAACTAGACAGTAAGTGGGAACCTGCCGTGTAGCACAAGGAGCTCAGCTCGGTGCTCTGTGATGACCTAGGCGGGTGGGATCAGGGGGCTGGGAAGGGGACCTTAGAAGGAGGGGTTGTGCGTGTACCTATGGTGTATTCACTTTGCTGTACAGCAGAAACTAACACAACATTGTAAAGCAATTATACTATAATACAAGAATTCAGTGCAATTTTCTCCCATAAAGCAAAGGGGCAGGAAGAATTCTAGACTAAAGTTGTGCTGTTGCTAGCAGTAAGGCCACACTAGGTCCCCGGTCTCTCATCTCCCAGGGAAATGACCTTTGGCTGTGGTGGTCCTAAGGTGATCAGGGCTCCTGTCTCTTTGGGGCTGTGTCTGGCTTCATTCTTCCTTGAGTTCTGAGTCAGACCAGCACTTCTGAGATCTTGTAGAGTCTTTGCATGCTTCACCATGACTACCAAAAGGAAAGAGCAGCTTCACTTCAGTGGGAAAGGCCACAGAGCGCCACCCCAAGGCCTGTGCTTGTCACCGGATTCTCTAGATCACACACCTCCAACTTCCCATCCCCGGACTCTCCACCCTCAAAAAGTTGGATTTAGGATCCTTGGGAGCAGGATCCTAACACAACCCCCTGCCATCTGCTTCAGCAAGCCAGCCTTTCTGATAGCATTGCTACACTGGTAAAGGGTGACTGATCTGGACCAACAAAATATAAGGAAAAGTGTGTTTTTATTTTTCCAGGTTGGAAAAGTAGAGTCTAAATATATCCTGAAATAGCCAGAGAAAGCATGGTCATATGTTTCTCCGGGTGGGGTAGTTGGAGAAACTGGACAGAGGAAAGGATGATTCTAAGATTACTTCATTTCTTTTGTTTCGCCGCTAGAACAGTCTTTATTCCTGCTGTGATCTGTGGGCATTTACTTTGCTTACTAATGATACCCTCAGCTCCCAGCCTCATTTAAATCTATATAGAAGTGTTGCCAGTTAGTCATTTTGGAAAGTAGTGGATACTTAGGTAGATCGTAGGGCTCTGAACTTCAGAAACTCATGTTCAAATCACCAGCCACTAAAATACTGAAAAGTTCTAGGAAAAGTCTTAATATCATTTTGCACCTGTGTGTGTTAGGATTAATTCCGAAGAAGAGAGAGGAAGAATATTTGCAATATTTTATTTTCTGAGCAAAAACTCGTCCCCATGGTTTCTGCTCTCCTGAATGTTAAATGCCTAGTTGAATGGATAGTTGACTTTAAATGTTATTTCACTTCAAAAAGAATTTAGTAGTGACGTCCACCCTCCCTCCTCAAATTATCACTGCTCATAACCCAGTACCTTCTGGCATGTTCCTCACCAGGGATTTGTAGGTAGCACTCTCTGCATTCAGCCGGAGTGGGCACGCCTGCTGAATGTTTAAGAAAACATGAAAACCACAAAGAACGTTCCCAATTATTTTCTCCTGGTTGGTGGAACAGATGCCTTTCCTCAAGGAAAATGCTTTAGGCCCAAACAAAGCCACATTCATTCAGAATCTATTGTTTAGTAATTGTGCAGACTTTGGATTATATAAAATCTACTTTCAATGCAAAGATCCCACTTTCCTAGGAAGGGTTTGTAAGCAGAATAGAGTAGGAAGACAGGCAGAGGATATTGTTAAACTTGCCAAGGTAAGAGCAGTTCAGGAGACAGCAGTTCAAGGACACTGGAGGGAACTCAGGCAATGCAGATATGGACGTGGTCAGGTTTGGGGTCCTGTAGGAGCACCTGGCTGGCTTTACTTATAAGGCCAGTCTTAAAGCAATCTATAGAATATGGATGAGGTGAAACCTAGAGCTGGAGTATTATTCCTGATCATCTGTAACTTTTCAAATACATCCTCCATACTGAAATTCTAGGGCAAATTTAAATGACTCCAATAAAGAAACCTGCCAGTCAGTCAAGAGTATTTATTTATGACCCCCTTGGGCCAGGCACTCTTCTGGCCAATATGAAATGATACAAAATAAAGGGCATCCGCACCCTTATGATCTCATGAAAGCAAAAGGATTGAACTTGTATACACACACACACACACACACACACACACACTATATGTGGGTGGTCATCAAACTCAACTATATAGACATAACAGCCTCAGTTATTAATAGAAAAATCCTGATTAGAAAATTAAATGTACCAAATTAGAAAAATTGGGGAGTAATTAATTTTATTACAAATAGATTAAAGTGTGTTCATAAAACATGTCTTTTATATAACGAGTCTCATTAAGCCATTAAAACTGGGAACACTCCCTCACCCTCCCACAAATCTACAGAAAACTCTTGGAACCTATTATTTATTGTGCAAATATGGATACACACTGGCCTTGAGGAGCTGCTGGAGTGAATACAATGACAAGGCCTGTGTCCTGCTAAACTGTAACTTCTTCAAAGACTAGCTTTCCTTACTGGCCTTGACATCCTGCACTCTGGGTACAGACCTGGTGAAGGAGTAAGAATGAAACAACGGTCGAGGTGAGTAAAGGTTCAAAGAGGAGATGAACTTAGGAGAATTTTAAGAAGGAAAGAAAGAAGAGGATTAGGATGTTAAGTGAGTCAAGTGGGTTGGTCTCAGTGGACTTCCAAGCTTAGGAAGAGGACCTGACATTTTCAGACTGACTGAGGACGGGTCTGCCCCATTTGGTCCACGGGACATCTGAGCACCTCTGGATCTTTGTCAGGGCAGCTCTCCCCAGTCCTCACGGAGGGCCTAGCAGGGCAAGAAAGCAAAGCTACTTAAAAAGAAACATTGAAACTCCATGGTATTTCAGCTTATGGCTTCCTTGGTGGCTCAGCGGTAAATGCAGGAGACACAGGTTCAATCCCCGAGTTGGGAAGATCCCCTGGAGAAGGAAATGGCAACCCACTCCAGTATTCTTGAACAGGAAATTCCATGGACAGACGAACTTGGTGGGCACAATTCATGGGGTCGCAAGAGTCAAACATGACTTAGCGACTAAGTCACCACCATCTCTGCTCACATCTTAAGGATCCATCCTTCAGTCTGACTCCAGATGGAGAATATACCGAGTACAACCTGTCAGTTTGATCCACTTGTCGACAAGCAGTTGGAGGGTATTTCTTCTTTGCCTGCCCTGGCCCTTTCTTGATCCTGATTTAAGGCAAGTTTCAGGAGGCCGGAGACTTATGTCTGTTTTCATTTCTGCAGGCTGAGAACAGTGCCTGCCTTCGTAGGCATTCAGTCAACAGAGCGTTCGTTAAATGAATAAATGTGATTATTCTGGCCATTTGTCTTCGTTTGTCTTTACTTTTGCTTTTTCCACCCCCTGCTTCAGAGAGTTGCTAACAGGCAGGAAAGAAGTCCCTTCTTTCCTTCAGCCCACAGTCCCTGGCCAAGGGTCCCGGCCCAGCCCTTTGGGAATGGGGATCCCTCGGGAAGGAACAAGGAGTCCTGGCTCAGGGGCGGGGAAGAGGGAAGAGGCAGGAAGTTCTTCCCACTTCTTCTGGCTCCCGTTGCATCCGCAGCGCCCGGCCCGCCCGTTATTTGGGGCTCGGGGCGTCCGGGAAGGGGAGCTCGGGCCGCTCGGGCGCATCCCCGTCCGGGGCCCTGGGCACCCAGCCCTCCCGCGGCACCCCGTCAGCGCTGGCACCTGCCGGACCGCCCGGCGGCGGCCCCGGCAAGCGGGACCGGGGCCCCCCCGCCGCCGCGAAGGTGGGGAAGGGGAGGGGACAGGCGAGCTCGCGCCGGTCTGCTGCGCGCCCGGGGCCCACTCGCGGCGCCTCCGGAGCGCGGGGGAGGGGACGGCGAGCGCCCCCGGCGCGACCCCAGTCCGACCTCCCGAGCTGCGCCGGGCGAGGGCGCCCGGGCCCGAGAACTCTGGTCGCGGGACCAGCATCCAGGTGCCGGATCCGCGCCGCGCGCCGGGCGAGGAGCGCGTCCCTCGGCCTCCCTGCACCCGGCCCCGGGCGGCCTCGGCCTGGACCCCGGCCCGGCTCAGGACCCCCGGTCCCGGCGCCGCGCCCGCGCCTGGGTCTCCCCTCCCCCTCGGGGTGGGGGCGGGGCGGCTGCGGCGCCCGGAGAGCGCATCGATCGGCAGCTTTGTTATTGATCAGAAAGTGCCCGCCGCCGACCCGGCTGCCGGCCGGCCCCGCGCGACCCCCAACCCGTTGCCGGTGCCGTCCCTCGGCTGACAGGTGCTCCCAGCCCCTCGCCAGGGACTCCTCGGCGCGCCCGGCTCCCCGCGTCCCCACCCCCCTTTCCTCCCTCGCCTTCGCCCCCACCCCACCCCCACCGCCTCGGCACAGCGCAGGATTTGTTTAAACCTTGGGAAACTGGTTCAGGTCCAGGTTTTGCTTTGATCCTCGGCACAAGCTGGAGACGCAGAAGAGGGCCCTCGGAGAAAGTCTTGGATGGGAGTATGTGGAAAGTGCCCCGCGAGGCTCGGCGGCCAGAGCAGGCGCGGCGCGTCCCGCCCGGCGCGGCCCTCCCCCGGCGGCGCTGATCCCGGCCCGGAGCCCCGCTCCCCAAGTGCCCGCCGACCGCGCGCCCGCCCGCTCAGCCCAATGCTCCTCTTCGGGCTCCTCCTGCTGACATCCGCCCTGGCCGGCCAGAGACCCGGGACCCGGGCTGAGTCCAACCTGAGCAGCAAACTCCAGCTCGCCAGCAACAAGGAGCAGAACGGTGAGTCCCCCCCAGCTCCTTCTCCCGCTCGCTTCCCGCGCCGCATTGTGCACCCGGGCGGGATGCACCCCGGCCCGCGCTGGGACGGATGCCTCCGCGCGTGTTCGCAGGCACCGGCTTTCGGAGGTTCTGCGGAGTTTGCAACTTCGGGAGCGGCCGCCGGGGCTCCAGCCTGGCGGCGTGATTGTCTCTGCGGGCGCACCCGGAGAGGGGACGTTCGGGGAGCCCCGGGGAACGTCGGTGCCAGCGTGCCTTGCAAGAAGAACTCTTGTTGCCAGAGTTCTAAGTTCAAGAACTGCCTCTAAATCCGAAGGCAACACGAATGAGTCTTGGCGTGTTTGACTTTACTCAGAGTTTTTTGGATTGGGGAGGGGTTGTCCCAGGACGTGTATCAACCTCATTAATTGAAGCGCTCTAAGTGGAAAGACATCAATTAATCAATAAGTAGATAGGAAGTAAAGCGGTCAAGAAGAGGCCGTGTGGATGTCTTTAGGAGGTATTTAAAAATGTATTTCTCTTGCGCTTTTTTTTTTTTTTTTAATATGCCTTTGTACTCTGAAGCCCTTACCTTTCTGGTGGTGTGTTTTTATATGCGATGGTGAGTGGCTGCTATTTTGTGTGTGCTGGAAACGACTTAATCCTGCATAGGAAATGAGAATTACTTTCAGCTTTCAAGTGTACCTGAAATGTTTAGAAAACTCTCAGATGCAAGTTCCCTTGGGCTGGGATTGCACAGCGCTGGAGAAAGGCTCCTTTCATGAAGCCAGGGCTGCTTCAGGGTGTGTAATTTGCTTAGCCTCTGAACTCCATATGATTTACATCATTCAGTTTCTAAACTCCTTTGCTCTTGATCTACCATTATGAAGTCATTTTTGAGACTACTTTGTAAATAGAAATTTTATACTGCACATGAAACCACAATGTTAATGCAGGCTGTCTAAAATTAGAATATTAAACACCCTGTTTACAAGTAGTGGCTTAGTTTTATTTGAAAAGAAATGTACATGTTTTTACTGCTTTGTGTGCCATCTATTTAGAATGCAAGAATGCTGTCTCTTCATTAACCAGGCGACATGAACATAAGCAGCATACTTAGGAGATTGGAATGGTGTACGCTGTGTTTTTAAGTCTGAGCACCATTTTCTCGATGTTTTGGGGGCGTTTCCAAGCTTTAGTTTTGTACTGAAACTCTCCAAAGTGTTCACCTTTAAGAAAGCACAGAAAGTTCTAAAGTACAGAAGGAGAGAAAATAAGGATTCCTGGGACCTTTGTAGCCATTATGTGTATTTATTGTACTGGCAGCAAGACAAGCTATCACATTCATCAGCTAGACTTAATGTGGCTGCTTCTTACAACTTGTTGATGTGATGGCACATGGCACCTGCAGGCTGCTTGAGCTGCTGATCAAAAGGCAGCCTAGGGATCCATCTCTAATCACGGGGACTGCAGAGGACTGGGGAGAGAGGGTGATCAAAGAAGTCACAGCACCAGCTGTACCCTGGCAGGAAACGGATCAGACCAACCTTTGTTCTTTCTCATGTAAAATAAATGTCAAGCTCAAAATATTGCCTCTTACTGGACAGACTTTCTTAAAATGAGTATGCATGCTATTCCTGGCTTCAGGCTTCTGTTTTTTACTTTTCCTGCCCCAGGTCCCTTCTGCTGCTCTCACATATCAGGCCTGGCCTGACATCTCTTATGTTCCCGAGTCCCTTTAGGACTTGTACCCGTCATTGTCCTTTCCTTGTCATTTTGTCGTGTGGTCCATGTGCCACCATCCCTTTTAACCAGACTCCAGAACTTTCACAGGATCTTAGGCCACTTCCTGGAGTAGGTGCACACCCTCCTGAGGGATGGGTTCGTGAAGTCAGGCCACACACATTCTGTTGCCGTCAGAGACTGGACCATTTCTCTTCCTAAGATGCATGATGCTAAAAATAGCCGGGTTGTTTCCTAATCTGTGGGAAGAGGACCGGGCTATGTTTAGCCCTATGAGGGTTGGCCTCCGGAAGTAAGTGGAGGTGGAGGCACCACTCACCTTGCGGTGTTCAGTCTGAGAAGCGAGGCGATCAACGCTAGGGGGCGATATAGAGCTATATTCCCCGCACAGGCAAGGTTCCAGGATGAGAGGGTAACAGGTAGTTGCTGATTAAGATTCCCCCGGGGAATGTGAGCAGTTTGTGTGACTTTCAAATTTCCCACCCCGTCAAGTGGGCATTTTTTGCCCTCCTGTTGAATTTTGATTGATTTTTGATCGTCTTGTTGCTCTTCTCAATTTAGCTAAGCGTCTAATTCTGAAAGTACAGACCCACCTGAGGATGCCACCTAAAAAATGCCATTGGCCCAGTTTGTAATGGATCTTTTTCTGAAAGAGCTTATAAGTGTGAAATGTGAAATGTCCAAATTGACCTATCATGACCATAGGAGTTCATTTTGACTTTCATGGACTCCTCCTCCATCATGGGACTGTTTTATCTGGAGTATTCCAAAGTCTCCTGTGGTGTCGACTCCATCACATCCTCAAGCCTGCTCAGTTTCAGATCAGCTGGGTGTCCTGAGATGTGTTATAAATGGAGATTGACTGCTGTAGCCAGTGTGGGTACTTGGATTTACACTGGGGCAAGGGAGGTGTTTTAAAGTTATCCTTGGGAGATCAGTGTCATTTACCCAGTTAATTAGGTACTTGGATGTTTACTTAAAACTACTTTGCAATTCTTGCCACTTTACTGTAAAGATAATTGTATCCTCCAGTATCACCTGTTACCTCTGTGTCTTTTGTTTCTGCCCGTGCCATGTGGCTTGTGGGATCTTAGTTCCCCACCGAATATGGATTGAACCCCCCAGAGTGAAATTGCCCAGTACTAACCAGTAGACTACCAGGGAAGTCCCGCCTTTGTGTCTTCATCCTTCACACAACTCCTAGCAATGAAGTCTCACATATCCACCAAGGATTTCACTTAAAGAGGGAGATAAAAAATCAGAACACTGAGGTAGGCAGGGTTTCTTACCTGTACATTCATGGCCATGGAAAAATTACTGTGATCTGTGTGCACTCATTTTAGAAGAGGATACCTCCCAAGAAATGAATAAGTTCCAAGATACTGTAGCAGAAGGAACCATATATATCACAAACAAAACTCAGCTTATTTGTTTGTCACCTGTGTGTAGCCCTAATTGGGCTTCCCAGGTGGCTCAGTGGTAAAGAATCCACCTGCCAGGGCAGGAGCTGAAGGAGACTGGGGTTTGATCCCTGGGTCAAGAAGATCCCCTGGAGGAGGAAATGGTAACCCACTCCAGTATTCTTGCCTGGACAGTCCTATGGACAGAGGAAAGGAGCCTGGCAGGTTATGTCCGTAGGGTTCAAAGGTCAGACAGGACTGAGTGACTGAGCACACACACATGTAGCCTCAATAGACGCCAATCACAAGCATCTGGACTAAGGCCTCACCTGCCTCGTGTCACTGCACAAGTGTCTTTAATTACCCACAGCCCTGAAACACGCTTCTGACTTCATCTTCTTTAACTATTGTGAGTGTAGATTTAGAATATGCCTCTATTGGGGTTTTCCTTATAAACGTCACTTAAAAAAATTGAGTAGAGTTGATCTTTAATCTTATGTAATGTACAGTATAATGAGTCACAATTATTACAGTTTATACTCCATTTATATTTATTGTAAAGTATTGGCTACATTCCTGTCTGGTGTAATATGCCTTGTAGCTTATTTTATACATAATAGTGGACCTTTTAATTCCCTATCCTTATAAGCTCCTCCTGCTTCCCTCTCCCAATCACAGCATTTATCATATGTGCGCTTTTCACATATGATAAAATGGACAAAAGTCCATTTCAAGGACTTTTGTGGCCTGTGAAGCCATTTACTTTGGGGACAAATGGTCCCCTTGTAATGTGTCCCTGAGTATGTGTATCTTGTATTTGTGGCTTTTCTGTCATTTTCAGTGCCAACTTTCTCCTCCTCTGGCCAGTATGTCCCTATCCACCCCGCCCCCCCACCATTCTCAGGTAGCCGCTTCAAAGCTGTATTTGAAGCAGATCCGGTCATCACAATCCTCAGAATACTGTCCAGGAGAAAAGAACTCTGCCCAAGGACTCAAGGGACTTTCCTGTTAGTCTGTAAGTTGTCATAAAAGACCTTTGTGACAATTATTTTTGTTGTTTTGGGTTTTTTTTTTTTTTAACTTCCTCCTGGTTCTCTGCTCTTTTTGGGATGGTTGAGGAAGTTGAAGAAGTGAAGTACCGTTATGTAATGATGAATGTTGCTTTTCACAAGAGGTGACCGGAAAAACCCCCTTCTATTTTATGGTAACTTTTCTTCTCCTACCAACTCTTATCTTTTATGCTTAACCTGATATACTTGGTGATTACTTCTAAAAGGTAATTAGAAAGTACAAAGATCTGTGTGAAGCTTCAGGGACTATATTTCACTTGTGAATAGTTGTAAGTAGATGCTAGCGGCCGACCCTAAACTTTCCTTTTTGTTGCATTTTGCAGATCCCTGTCTTGGCCACTGGGATCCTAGCTTGGTCTATTCTTATTTCATCCTTCCTAAAATTTATTTCTTACATGTATTCTGGGCATTCTCTTCCACTTCATGTTTTTTCAAAATTTTTGGTGCTAAAATTTTGCTGTATGTGTAAGTTGCACACTTTTTGTAGAAATAGAAATCTAGTGATCATGCAATGTGTGTTAAATACGTCATAACTGAATCAATGCATTTGTAATATCCACCCTCCCAAAAGCCCCCAAGACTGCTAAACATTTCCCCAAAGGTTTCTGTTTTGTTTTTATTTATTTTTAAAATTGTAAGTTTATTTTATGTTGGAGTATAGTTAATTAACAAAGTTGTGTTAGTTGTAGATGGATTGCAAAGTGGTTCAACTACACATACACTTTTATCCCTTCTTTTTCAAATTCTTTTCCCATTTAGGTTATTCTAGAATATTGAGCAAAGTGGAAGTTTCTGTTTGTAGCAATCAACATGGTAGAAGTCGTAATAAAAGTCCCTTCATTTACTTTGTCTGATTTTAATTTTTCTGATGATTTTAGTTGAAAACGTTATCTGTAGTCAGAATATCTTTGTATCAACAGTCCCCAACTTTTTCAGCACCAGAGACGGGTTTCATGGAAGACAATTTTTCCAGAGACCAGGGGTGGGGAGATAGTTTCAGGATGATTCAGGTGTATTACATTTATTTGCACTTTATTTCTATTATTAATACATCAACTCCACCTCAGACCATCAGGCATTTGATCCCAGAGGTTGGAGATCCCTGCTGTATATAATGCTATATCATTTCTGTATAACTCATTGGTTAAGGGGGTCTCTGTGAATTATTTTTCTCTACCACTGTCTCCACCTGTGATTTTTTTTTTTTCTCATATCTCCCTTTCCTGTCTCCTGAGGACATGTCTAATGGTTGATTTTTTGCTAGTAACCCCAGGTACGACCACACCAATTGTGGAAATTTTGAAATATCCTCAGAGGGTTGGGAAGGAGCCCAGCTGCTTCTCCAGGACAGATGGAACATCTTTGTGCCTGGCCCAGCTCTGGACATCGGAGGCAGTGCCCCAGCCCTCCTGGCCTCCTTCCTGATGAATCCCCCTGCCTGCCACTCTGATGGTTAAGCCTTTTGACACTTTCCGCTATGGACAATTTAGTTCATAATGGAGTTAAAACTGCTGTCTCTTCTCCCCACTGCTGGGCATTCAGGCCCAAGGCACCTGCGGCTTGAAGGACCCAGAGAGAAGAAAGGGTACAACCTCCTTCGAGCCTTCTTCTTGAAGCTTCTTTGGTTTGAGCCAAGGGTGTGTGTGTGGGTGAGATGGGGCAGGGGACGTGGCACGGATGGCATGGGATTGGAGCACTCGGGTGCCTGATCCTGCTTCCCCAGATGACACCGAGCAGCTGCTCCCGCCTGGGTACCACCTTCCTGTTATCTGGTTTAAAGAGACTGCTCTCTGAGGCCCTTTTTCTAACTACTTACATTAACCACCCCTGTTCATCACATCAAGGTGAATCCACTCTTTGGTATTCTGCTTGTTGTTTATTGGTTTATTTGTTGTCTCCGTGCCCTGATCCCCACCTTGTAGAATGGCAGGTCCCTGAGAGCACAGCCCTGTCTGACTTGTTCTCTGTGGATGCTCCAGGGTAGGGAACTGAGGGTGTCGTATGTTGAGTATTTGTTGGATGGTTCTGGATGTTAATGTCTTGTTTCAGGAGAACTCTGGCATTGCCTGGAACGTGCAGGCCATCTTGGAAGGTGGCATTTTGACACTGGAGCTTTCACATTGCTTGACTGTTTTCATAGGAAGAGAAACTTGCTTATTGGCTGCAATGGGAGATGCCAATGAGAGTTTTACTTTGTCATTTTGGTAAATGTCCCACGTTACCAGGAGTGTACCAGTTCGGTGGGTAGGCTTCCTAGAAGTGGTGCTAGTGACTGTCTTAGAAGTGCCACTCTGCCAGGCACTCTGCAGGTGGACCACGTGTGGTCAGGCTCCTGCACTGCCCAGATGGGGAACTCTGAATGGCTGACACAACTCCAGAACCAGCGTGCTTCCTGCCTTCTGCTTGTGGCGCACAGGTGAGAAATCAGCAGTGAGTCTGGTGTGTGGAGCCTTAGAGCTGGAGGGTTCCCAGGAATCTGTCCCCACCGATGTTTAAAGTGAGGTCTGGACCACCAAGGTGACTTGGTCAAGGTCGCCCTGGAGGGCAGCCAAGTTCAACGGCTCATGTGCTGATCTGTTTTTCTTCCAGGAGAACCAATTAGGCAAATGGAATTCTAGTGTCAAAATTCCAACACTCCGTATAAAAG
Source organism: Bos grunniens (assembly GCF_055505025.1). Taxonomy (NCBI): domain Eukaryota; kingdom Metazoa; phylum Chordata; class Mammalia; order Artiodactyla; family Bovidae; genus Bos; species Bos grunniens. The sequence continues at coordinate 42,572,767 of NC_141181.1, forward strand.
CATTTTTTTACTGTTTTATGAGGTTTCATGTTTTGGGGGCAGTAAGGGGAGGTGGGACTCCTTTGATCCTGAAACATTGTCTATGGGAACACGAGAGACGACAATCTTAGAATAATCATGCTAATTAAATATATTTGGCTAATGTCTATTGTAATAGTGCTGTTGTGGTGGGACTATGACAGTTTGGCAAATGACTTGAAATACTTCCTTTAGAATTGTGATGTCTTGAGATCTTATTTTCAGTGGGTCTGTGGATGAACAGTGTTTAGTTGCATATTTTGCCGTATTTGTTGAGGATGGTGAAGAGAAAGACTGACATTGGAAAACCTGGCTTCACGGGGAGCTTTTCTTATGCTTTCTGTTTTTTATTTTGGCAGTTTTGAACATTTTATTTAGCAGGATGTCTCATTGGTAAAAGTACCATCAAAATGAGTGGATGAGCGTGGTTTAGTGAGCTCTAGGGTGCACAGCCTGTTATTCTTATGCAGTGGATTTAGTGAATGATTTCAGCCTTTATTTACACTATATTATGGGATTTCCTAGTCAGAGGTTCAGATTGCTCTTAAAGCCAAGAGCATCAAGGAAATTAATTTATACCTGTGGACTTGAACACTTTCCTAAAACAGGATTCACTTACCTTTATAAAAAATTGTGTTTGCAGAGTTCAACATCTGAGAATAGTTGAGCTGCAGTTATAAAGAGGAGTTACTTTCTTATATTTCTATAAGCCACATGACTACGGGCCATGTTTTTGGTAGCATCAGCTCATTTTGTCTTTTACATTATGAGGATACATTGTAAACGGAGTTCAGCTCCTCTTACCTGCTCTCTGCCTCCACATCAGACCTCTTATGCGCCTTCGAATTGGTGACAGAGCAGCCTCCTTCCTGGACATCTGCCTTGTTGCAAAGCCAAACCGTCTTTGCCAGACTGGCTTTAGTAATTTTACTTTCTTAGTGTTAAGCTTAATTCCTTTTTAATTTTCAATCTGTGATTTTTTTTTTTGTATTTGGCATTTCCTCTATTGCATAGTAGTTGAGCCATTTCTCAATTGAGGCGGGGTGTATTGGATTGTTGCCAGGTTTGGAGGAGCCGAGGCAAAGCGGATGTCTGGCTCTTTGAGGAAACCAGCATCCCCAGCAGCGTGAGGTCCATTGATGATAATAATATAAGGATGCAGCTCTGCCTTGCTCCTACGTCCACTGTGTTCTGATGAGAAACCAGGAAGCGCTCCTGGAAAGGGCAGCATCTGGAAGCATCCTTTGGAGGCAATTCAGTGGGACAAAAGGGTTCTTAGTAAGCCTCTGGTTTTCTGATGCTTAACGATGACTCCGCAGGAGAGCCTGTTAGGAGCTACTCTTGTGCTCAGCAGTTGCAGACAGTATGGAGTTTATATCTCTGTAACCTCCCCTTGTGGTATTAGGAAAAACACGGAGGCTTTACCGGCTAAGTAGCCAAGGTCGCACAGCTGGTAAACGTTTGGACCTGGATCTGACTCCAGGCCAGGACTCAGAGCCACGTGCCTCCCCCTTCATGACTTAATGGTCTAGTGTTTTATTAGAACATTGTTTTTAAACAGCAAATATTTATAACCGTCTACTCTGTGCTAAGCTCTGCCCTCGGTGCTGGATACACAGAGAAGAAGACTCGGTTCTCGTCCTTGCAAACCTCTGCCCAGGGAGAACTGTGGCTCAGAGTTCGTCTCCTGGTCTGTTGGTTCTGGGCTCCCGGTGCTGTGGGAGTGCAGAGGGCTTTACTGCACTCTTGCACTCTCAAAAACTCTTCTGATTGACCAGGTGGTGGATTCGACCTGGGAAAGAAGCACATGGAGAAAAGCCCCCACAAGGGAGCTGACATGTTTTGAAACAGGCTTGAAGAGGGAAAAAGAGGAAAGGGTTCTAGCCCGAGGGCACTCTGCATCAAAGAGTAGAGACAAGTCTGGGGCCCAGGGTAAGCAGAGGTGGGGGGAGATTCAAGGGCCGGATGCTGTTTGCAGGGAGTGCCTCCTGCAGGGTTGGCAGCTCACAAACAGAATTTCAGAAAAGCTTGTCTTCACTCTGCAAACAGTAGAAACTGGAGAGGATGTAGAGACAAGGGAACCCTCCTACACTGTTGATGGAAATGGACATTGATATGGTCACTGTGGAGAACAGTATGGCAGGTCCTCAAAAAACTAGAAATATAGAGCTGCCATATGATCCAGTAATCCCACTACTGGGCATATATCCAGAGAAAAGCAATTCAGAAGGGTTCATGCACCGCAGTGTTCATAGAAGTACTGTTTACAACAGCCAGGACATGGAAGCAACTTAAGTGTCCATTCATAGATGAACAGTTAAAGATGTGGTATGTACATATATATAGTGGAATACTGCTCAGCCACACGAAAGAATGAAACAATGTCATTTGTAAAAACATGGATAACCTAGAGATTATCAGATTAAGTCAGAAAGAGGGGCAAATGTCATATGATATATATCCCTTATATGTGGAATCTAAAGAAAAAAAGATACAAATGTACTTATTTACAAAATAGACATAGAGAACAAATTCAGTGTTACCAAAGGGGAAAGGTGAGAGAAAGATAAAGTAGGAGTTTGGGACTGACATATACACCCTGCTGCTGCTAAGTCACTTCAGTCGTGTCCGAGTCTGTGTAACCCCATAGATGGCAGCCCACCAGGCTCTCCCGCCCCTGGGATTCTCCAGGCAAGAACACTGGAGTGGGTTGCCATTTCCTTCTCCAATGCATGAAAGTGAAAAGTGAAAGTGAAGTCGATCAGTCGTGTCCGACTCTTAGCGACCTCATGGACTGCAGCCTACCAGGCTCCTCCATCCATGGGATTTTCCAGGCAAGAGTACTGGAGTGGGGTGCCATTGCCTTCTCCGATATACACCCTACTATATATAAAATATAAAATAAATATATATATTTATATATAAAATAAATAAGCAACAAAGACCAACTATATGGCATAGGGAACCATACTCAATATTTTGTAATAACCTATAAAAGAAAAGAATCTGAAAAAGAATATGTATATATACACATGTCCATACCAAATATATACATATATACATATGTATATATACACATGTACGCACCAAATACATACATATATACATATGCATATATACACACATGTGTACGTGCTCAGTCTTTTCAGTCGTGGCTGACTCTCTGCGACACTATGTCCATGGGGTTCTCCAGGCAAGAATACTGGAGTGGGTTGCCATGCCCTCCTCCAGGGGATATATATATATATAAGAGTTGGACACGACTGAGCACGTGGCACAAGCATATATATATATATATATATATATATATATATAGTGAGTGAGTGAAGTGAAGTCGCTCAGTTGTGTCCGACTCTTTGCGACCCTGTGGACTGTGGCCCACCAGGGTCCTCCGTCCATGGGATTCTCCAGGCAAGAATACTGGAGTGGGTTGCCATTTCCTTCTCCAGGTGATCTTCCTGACTCAGGGATCGAACCTGGGTCTCCCTCATTGGAGGCAGACACTTTAACCTCTGAGCCACCAGGGAAGATATATATATATATAGTATACATATGTATATATTCAGTATTTATATATATACACATACATATACTGAATGACTGTGTTGTACACCTGAAACTAACACAGCATGGTAAATCAACTGGACTTCAATAAAAAAAACAAAGGATTGTCTTCATGTTTAAGATTGGTCAGAAGCTTCCAGTTACTTTATAGGCAGGCAGGCAGCAGAATTCTGCACTGGTGTGAGCAGAGAAGGGCTTATTGGGGTTTTCTTGGGAAGTTCTGAGCTGGTCTGGGGGCAGGCTGCACAGCCTCAGGGACACTCAAATAAGGGAAGCCAGCGTCCACACTACTGTCTGCTGCCTGCTACTTACATGAGTAAACAAAGAGTTAACTTCACACTCCACTCACACAATGGGTGGCAGGCAGTAGGAGGCTGGGTGCAGGACCAGGATGGGGTAGGGGGCAGTGTGCGTGCAATTAGTGTGATGAAGCTCTTCCCCTGACAGGAGCAAGGAAGACAGCCTTTGCATTTTCAAGGGAAAAGATTTTGAGTTTCCTGGAAAAGTAATTCTTGTGAGGTAATGCAAATGCAGGAGGTTGGTCCTGGTTCCTTGGACACAACGCTAGAAATATTTTGAGGTATTTAAGGATTTGAAATGAATGCACTCACTTGGTGGATGGGCTGTGTGGATCTCATGTCATTTTTTTGAAGTCAGGCTGTTTGCATTCCAGGAAAGCCTTGTTCCTGAGTGGACACTATTTTAAGCTTTTCAGCCTTTGCAAGATGGTCTTGGGCTTCTTTGCTCTGATTATGCACAGCTGGCCCTTGCACCTGCCTTGGGAATCAGTGCACAGATCAGAAACCATTAACAACAGAAGCTGGCCTTCCGTGGTGCTTATCTCGTGTTGTTTCTGGCAGTTATTTTTGCTGGGTATTTATAAGGACATCTGTCTTTGAAAGAGTCATGTTATCTTTTTTTTTTTCTTCACTGACGAATAAATCACAGCTTGTTTCCTTACTGCCACACACATTCATGGTCTGAGGTGATTATAAATGCAAATTGTAAGTCATTAAAGTGTTATAATGTCTTTTTCTGTGGCAGCAGGCGATGTTTAAAATCACTGTATGAAGAAGGATCATTTGCTTAGAATGTGATTAAGAGATGGGAACAGGTGAGAAGCAAAAAAAATCCAGTTCTTTCCTGGAAAATTCTTACTAGGTTTGGAGAAAAGGGGAACATCAGAGTTCATTTTTGATGTATCTTACTTTAAACTTGAGACATGGTGATGGGAGGGTACACGTCATTTAAGAACACAGGAAAACACAGTAACTTCCAGCACTTTCATATTTTTCCTTGGAGATAGATTAGACTTCTTAGAGTGTGACTTGCCATCTGATTAGCCTCTCAAAGGATGGAGATTGAGCTCCATAAAAACAAGAAGCCAAGCTGGCTAGTGCTCATGGAGGGCCAGAGATGGGGTGTCCTGGAGGCAGGTCTCCCCTGCTGGTAATAGATTTATGTTGTGGGTCATAAAAGGTATTGGGGCGGCTTCCTGTTAAATAAGCAGCAGTGTTTGAACGCGTATGTTTTGTGACTGGTTTTACTTTTATCTGTAAACTAAAGTGCACTCTATCTGGAGATCCCCATGGAAATGAGTTGCCTTTGTGATACAGGAGACTAGCTCTCATAGCAGACTACCGTTTCTAGAGTTTCAGATGCAGTTTCTTGTATAGCATAGATGTATATGATGGCCTCAGCTGTATCTTTATTTTGTGTTAGTCACAAAACCTTTTGTAGAAGAATCGACGGTCAAAAATAGCAGGCATTTCCTGGTCAAAATCTGCCCAAATATTGAGAGATGTTGAGAGAATCTAGATACCTCATTGATAAAGGTTAACCCTTGAAAAAGTGGTTCATAGTTGAGACTTTGCATAGGCTTGCTGTTTACAGGCATGATTAAAAATGAAATATTAAGAATTAAATAATCTGTATTTTTGTTCTTAGCACTTTTTTCATCATGGTAGAAGATGCATCTTTCATGGATACTGATCACTTTTAATGGGGACCGGTGGACACCTCTTAAACTAAGTGCTCTAGAAAGGTTCCCTTTGAGAATTAACATTTACATCCTCAGAAATCAATGATGGTGTCTGGATCCCAATTTCCTTGCAATCTTCCTTTGCGGTCACTTCCAAATGGCCAACCTCCTGTAGCAAAATACTCAGCGGTGCAAATCTTCTGGAAGAAGTGTAAATGCTATACTTTTACTTGGAAAAATGGGAAAGGAGGGCTTCTTAATATATCTGCTGGGCATTTAAGACTGCACAAAGCACAGGAAATAGTTTGGGAGTGTGGGAGCGTGTGGTGTTTCCAAGTACAAACATTGTTTTGAAAATTTCCCCGGTAGTGGTGAATTATATGAGACCACGTCCAGCTAAGGAGAGCTTGTTTAACTGGCTTGTGGTTCTGGGGTTCATTCAAACACTCTTAAACAAAATAAAGGGAGTGGATGTAATGACTTCTTTATGGAAGGGCCGTAAAAAGGTACAGAGCCGTGTAAACAAATTGAGTCATTTACTAGATGTTTCAGTGATAGATTTGCAGTCCAAATTCAGGGTTGTATATTATAGTTTACAGGCTCTGACCATGGTCTACCTTAAAAATGAAGTTACAAGCTTGTTTTTTGGTTTGTTTATATGTTTGCTTTTCTTTGGTGCATGGAAATCTGTTATTGCTGTTTTATGTGACAGCTTGAAAAAATACAGTTTTGAACATCAACTTGTATGCTGGTTCAACTTTGGAAAATGGTGAGAAACTCACATGTGAAAAGTTGAACTGACCTGATTTTTGGTAGCCCTGGGTTCTATTCAAGAAAAATAGGATGATTGAAATTGAAGTTTTCCTTCTGGGCTCAGGCATGTCCGAACTAATTGTAAAATAATTGTTCTGGCTAACAAGAGCAGGCCCGTAACTACAACTATGTAAAGTAGAAATCCAACAACAGTTATGATTTACAGTTACGATAACTCTGCCAATGTTGTAATAAAACCTCTCTTATAACCAACCTCCAGTCACATTCATTCCTCTTAGTTGAGGCCTAGGTAAAAGTCCTCTCCTGAGTGGTCTTGCTTTTGAGAGTTGCTGTTGCATTAGAATATTCATTGACCTCCTCTAAGACTGGTATGAGGGCTGTGCCTTCCAGTGAAGGGGAGGCGGGTGGGGTAAGAGTCAGAACACGTGGTTCTGCACACCGGTCGTGGTGACTAGCTGCAGCGGAAGCCAGAAATAAATTTGGAAATTGAAGTGAGGAAAGGAAACTAAATAATTTCTATGTTGATACCATAACATTTATTCATTCTGTAACTTCTCTCCATCAAGGTTGGCTTGCCTAGCCTTAGAGGAAGTGGATTGTGTAAGAAACCTCGGTAAAAATCAATGAGCCTTTCTAAGTTCTGAAAACTGGTGGCATCGCACCATACTGGCAGCTTTCAAGTGTTCCTGTGGGAAGTTTGGCAGCGGAAATAGCTGCTCCAGCTCCACAGGCCTGAAAAACAAGGGACAATGGTGGATATTATAGCTTCTGTGTAATGTGTGACTTGCCGTTTCCTTTTTTCCCCCTCTTTTTAATGAATATGGGTTACATGGCCTTAAGTCTGTGAAAGATCTAGGATCTGCCTTTAAATCAGATTCTTGGTGATCTTGACAGCAGTTCAGAGCCTGTTAACCTCTTTTATGTAGCGCAGAGTTCTGATGGTCATATGTGATCTCAGCACAGAGTGACCTGGGACCTGCCTGAAACCAGGAGGGGTCACTCCCTTCAGCAACTTATCTTGCAGAGGGGAGACGAGGCAGGTACTGGCCGTGATGCAGAGTAACCCAAGTGTGTGGTGGGAATGCAAGGAAAGGCAGGAGGATTTATAGCCAAGACCTTAGAGGGTTAGGGAGGTTGTTAGGGCAGAAGTGCATTCTGAGCAGAGTCACCTGGATAGGTAGTAACCTGTGTTCCTGCAGAATCGGGGCTGCTGGAGTGGAGGTTGGGAGGGGGAGCTGCTGAGGAAATGTGCAGAGCAGGGAAGCCAGGAACCTCAGTCTATCTTGCAGTGTGTTGTGATGGAGACCTCTGGGTGAGTCCCGGGGGCGGGTGGTGGGAAGGCAGGCCCAGAGAAGGCTGGCACAGCGAGGAAAGGGTGCCTGCAGCACCATCGTGAGCTTGCTATGAGCCCTAGCGGAGCTGCTCAGGAAGCCAGGCGAAGACCTACCTTTGGTTCCTTGTGGAATGTGCCATAAAGAGACAGGATTCGGGCTGCAGGAAGGGAAGGGTAAAGTGGAAGGACAGGGAAGCCCCATGTTTGTGGTCCGGAACCAGCAGGAAGAGTCATGCGGGGAGAGAGGGAAGAAAACAAAGAGGAGAGGAGAGGGAGGAAAGAAATAGAGAAACATAAGGGGGAGTAGGAAGGGAAGGAGAGCAAGAAGGAAGGAAGAGTGGGAGGGAGGCAGGAAGGAGGCACTTTAAGGCAGGAAGAGGTGGGTGCCCTGGAAAGGGAGAGAAGAATCAAGGAGCTTGGCCAATGGTAAAACATACAGTAGAGTTTCAAGAAAATGAGGACTGATGAATAGACATGAGGTTTCAATGTAGACGGAAAAACAAAGACAAAACAAAAGCAAAAACCCTTCAATGTGATGAGCAGTGCAGAAGTACAAGGCAGAATGTTTATGGAGTCCAGTGGAGACAGATATAGTCTGTGAGGGTTTGGGGAGAGCTTTAGGGATCAAGGGAAAGCAATACTGAAGTGGTTTCTGAGGGGAAAGGGAAAAAAAGTTTTTGTTGCTTGTTTGGTGGGTTGGAGAGAGACCTGCAGTGGGGTTTTGGTCCAGCTAAATGTGCCCTAGGTAATAGGAGAGAAAAGATAAGGAAAGTTGGTGTTTCTGCCTGGCCTGTCTATCTAGAGGGATATGGAGATGACAGGACTTGAAGACGGAGCTGGAGGAAAGATGCGTGAAGGCAGTGACTAAGGCAGCATCAGTGAAAATACTTACGTGGAAGAGAGTGACATGGAAAATGTATGTGAAAAAGACACAACGGAAACCAGTGTTAGCAAGGACTTTAACTTATTCAAAGCTACAGGGATTTAAGAAAATAAGCATGGAAATTCAAATTCAATGAGCACCCTTTAAATTTATTTATTTATTTTATACTGGAGTGTGGTTGATGCGCACTGTTGTGTTCCAGCTGTACAGCACAGCTGTTCTGTTATTCATATGTACGTGTCCATTCTTTCCCAGATTCTTTACTCCTGTAGTTTATTACATAATATTGAGTGGAATTCCCTGTGCTATGCAGAAGGTCCTTGTTGGCTACCTATAGTAGTGTGTATATGTCAGTCCCAGTCTCCTAATTTATCCCCCACTACCTTTCAGTTCAGTTCAGTGGCTCAGTCGTGTCCGACTCTTTGCAATCCCATGAATCGCAGCACGCCAGGCCTCCCTGTCCATCACCAACTCCTGGAGTTCACCCAGACTCACGTCCATCGAATCAGTGATGCCATCCAGCCATCTCATCCTCTGTCGTCCCCTTCTCCTCCTGCCCCCAATCCCTCCCAGCATCAGAGTCTTTTCCAATGAGTCAACTCTTCGCATGAGGTGGCCGAAGTACTGGAGTTTCAGCTTTAGCATCATTCCTTCCAAAGAAATCCCAGGGCTGATCTCCTTCAGAATGGACTGGTTGGATCTCCTTGCAGTCCAAGGGACTCTCAAGAGTCTTCTCCAACACCACAGTTCAAAAGCATCGATTCTTCGGTGTTCAGCCTTCTTCACAGTCCAACTCTCACATCCATACATGACAACAGGAAAAACCATAGCCTTGACTAGACGAACCTTTGTTGGCAAAGTAATGTCTCTGCTTTTGAATATGCTATCTAGCTTGGTCATAACTTTCCTTCCAAGGAGTAAGCGTCTTTTAATTTCATGGCTGCAGTCACCATCTGCAGTGATTTTGGAGCCCAAAAAAATAAGAGTCTGACACTGTTTCCACTGTTTCCCCATCTATTTCCCATGAAGTGATGGGACCAGATGCCATGATCTTCGTTTTCTGAATGTTGAGCGTTAAGCCAACTTTTTCACTCTCCTCTTTCACTTTCATCAAGTGGCTTTTTAGTTCCTCTTCACTTTCTGCCATAAGGGTGGTGTCATCTGCATATCTGAGGTTATTGATATTTCTCCCGGCAATCTTGATTCCAGCTTGTGTTTCTTCCAGTCCAGCATTTCTCATGATGTACTCTGCATAGAAGTTAAATAAACAGGGTGACAATATACAGCCTTGACGTACTCCTTTTGCTATTTGGAAGCAGTCTGTTGTTCCATGTCCAGTTCTAACTGTTGCTTCCTGACCTGCATACAAATTTCTCAAGAGGCAGATCAGCTTACCCGTTGGTAACCATACGTTCCTTCTCTTAAGTCTGTGAGTCTGTTTCTATTTTATAAATAAGTTCATTTGTATCACTTTTAAAAGATTCTACATCTAAGCCATTTCCTATGATATTTGTCATCTCTGTCTGACTTACGTTATTTAGTATGATGATCTCTAGGTCATTGACCTCTTTGATGACCTTTACTTGATTTTCCTGGTGCTAATGCCCTTAAACAATGTGCCATCAAGTCATAAAAGGTAGGGGAACACCAGGGCCAGCCTTCTGGGCATCTCTGCTGTGGCAGCTTTAGCATCTGTCGTAAGCACTACACAGTTTTGTTCTGTTTTGTTTTTTAACAACTATTGAAGCCACATAAAAGTTTGTTGGGGGTGGGTTCAAGTTATGGTAGTTCTTTGCTTGAGAGAATATACCTCGTGAGTCCCATGCCCTCCAGAGAGAGCTGTTTTCTCTGTACATCTGCAGGGCAGGGATTGTCTGTGCTGCCATCCTGGGGCATCCTTCTTTATGTCCCCATGATCATTGGAAAGAAGCTTTTGGAATGGGTTTGTTGAATGATCGTGACCCTTGGGTCTTGATCGAAATATGTTATTGTTGTTACTTACGACTTTTATTGAGCAGGGGAATTCTCCTTCTGTCCCAGGATGGATATTTCTGTAAGGTTGTGTGTTTTTCAGCTCAGTCCTAAGAAGTATACCATTCTAGAGTAACTTCAAATGTCAACACCCATACAATTTACCGATGAGAGTCCCAGTCCTTTGGAATAATGAAAACTCTCAGTGGGACAGATTTGGATCTCTTGGCCCTCTACCCAGGCCTGCTTCCTGTGTGGAGAAGGAAGAGGGTGGGGGTGCCAAGGGACTCTACATTCAGGGAAGGCTTCTGGCCCATCCCCTTGAAACTCTGCAGGTGGTGGCAAGTCTCTTACTGTCGCTTGATATCCTGGCCCACTGGTGCCAGAGTCCCCTTAGCACACCCAGTTACACTTGTGGTTTCAAGTGTAACTGATTCCTCCTGGTTGCACTTGCTCTTAGAACTCCAAGTCTGAGAATGCAGTCTAACACTAATAGCATTTGTCTGTTTAATATCATTCCTTTACAAACATGCAAAGTGTGTAATATGGTTGATTAATCAAGCACAGAATTATTGTTTACAATGCAGTAGATTAAACAAGCTCAGAATTATTGTTCAGCTAATGCATGAATATTAACATTTCTATTTTTAGATAAAGTAATTATATCTCTCATTTCTGCATTCTCACTGTAGTCACCCTAGGTCAGGTGCTGGCTACCTAATCAGTGACAAAAACATCCTTTCTCTTCCTTCTGCATCCAGGCTTTTCCCACACTCCCACTCCCAACCCGTCACACCTAAGAGGTAGATATCAGACAGTCTTCCTGCAGTGGAGTTCTGATTGTTACTCCTCTCTGGCTTGGATCCCTGCTTCTCTCACTTTGATGTTCTTATAAATCACTTGGGGATCTCAGTAAAATGTGTTCTGATTTTGTGAGTTGTGGGGGGCAGAGAGGGCATTTTAGCAGCTCCTGGGTGTTGTTGGTGATGTTGGTGATGGACAGGGAAGCCTGGCATGCTGCAGTCCATGGGGTTGCAAAGAGTTGGACACGACTGAGCCACTGAGCTGAACTGGGTGATGCTGGTGCTGTTGGGCTGAGGACCAGACTTTGAGTCACAAGGGTCTCCCCTTGTCCCAAGGTCTGCTGTGACCTCACCAACTTTAATATCTTTCTAATAAAAAGGTTCCACCAAGCCTATCTCTGCTCCCCACTGAGGTGACTCCATGCCTCTGTTCTTGCAACTCTGTTAACCAAGCAGTCAGGTCCATCTGATGAACATGGAGTGCTTTGGTTCTGGGTAACATGGCCCATCCTGAAGAGGATAAACCCATAGAGGTGCTTGAGGTCTGAGGTGTTGACAGTCACGTGACTTGTGACACCCCAGGAGTAAATGCATACCAGAGGGGTATGCAGAAACCTGAGAAAGAAGAGCTATTCCATTTCCCAGTCATGAAAGACTTCTCCTGAGGCTTCCCACTTGGGTCTTGAAGGATGAAGAGAATTCACTAGAAAAGGAGGAGGGTTCCAAGCAGAAGGCATAGACTTCGGAGAGACCACAGTCTCTTAAAAAGTCAGCTTTGTTTGATGGGAAATAAAAGATTGACAAAGTTATTCATTGAATATGAAAAGCTCTGTTTGACATAAGGAATATGTTTGGGTCTATGGGATGGTGTGGGGGAAGCCCGTAGGCCTTCTGCAGTAGTCCCTAATTGTAAAGGTCTGTCTTCCCCTCCATTTTTCATATTCTTTTTGTTTTGGCCATGCCATGGGGGATCTTAGTTCCTGAACTAGAGATTGAACCCCTGCCCGCTACATGGGAAGCTCAGAGTCTAACCACTGGACTGCCAGAAAAGTCCTTCCATTTTCATATATTTTACACCTATAACAGATCAGTCACTATCTGTCGGATGGTCAGATTTGTTGTTTGTTTTGTTTTTTGCTTTCAAAAAATATATGTCAGGATGATCATAAAGAGAAGCTGGATGCAGAAGGCAGACACCAATTTGAAGGCATTGGTGACAGTTTGGGTGCCAGATGAGGAGTAAATTGGCCAGTTAGTCTCCCCGGGAAAGAGGCAGGTACACACCACCTCTCTCTTACTCTGTCTGCTCACAGCTCACACGGATTCAAGGTTGGCAGGTCTGTGCGTGTGTGTGTGTGTGTGTGTGTGTGTGTTATTTGCTCAGTTGTGTCCAACTCTGCCACCCCATGAACTGTAGCCCACTAGGCTCCTCAGTCTATGGAATTCTTCAGGCAAGAATACTAGAGTGGGTGGCTATTTCCTTGTCCAGGGAATCTTCCCAACCCAGGGACTGAACACAGGTCTCCCGCATTGCAGGCGGATTCTTTACTGTCTGAGTCACCAGATAGTCAAGGCTGGCACGTCCACCTTCTTCAAACTCCCAGAATATTGCAGAGTCCACTTTTTTCTACTTCAGATTCGGACTGTACATATGCCTCATCTCCCATGATTGTCAATTGTCAAAGAGTTAAGATGAAGAAGTCTTGAATTTAGAGCCCCATTGGATGGCAGATCTTTGAAATGAAGGGCAAACAGCCCCCTTGACCCAAGGCAGCTTGTTCTGTCCGTGTAGACCTCTGGCCTCTTGGCTCATGGCTGAAGAGCTCTAAGAAGTCAGCTGCCTTATTTCACAACCAAGGAGGCAGCTAACGTCCGGCTTCATTTTGAGGAACTAAGAGGGGGTGCATTGTAGGGCCTCTTAATCTTTCTGCTTAGACTGAGCAAAACGAATGTGCAAAGAACCTCATTGGCAAAATTATAATGATGACTGCTTAGAATGTGATTTCCTCCACAAGAAAAAAGAAATGTATCATTTCCAGGAAACTTATTTTTAGACAGAGAACTTTGTGATAATGTTTCTTGCAGTGGTTTATTCTAAGAGCATGACTCTCAAAAATCCATTTTCAAGAGTTTCACTTATTTTCATTTTCAATTATTTCCACCCATCTGTTTATTTTTTTTCTAGTTAACATTAAATGCGTACTTTCTTATTTTTAGTCGGTTTTTCTTTTTTTTTAACCTTTGAGATTGACAAGTGTGATTGATCCCCTCGAAGGCAGAACTCTTGAAAAAGTCTTTATTTTAGAAAGTCATTCAAAGAATGTATTTTTTTTTTTTTTTGGAAATACAGTGGAATTTCTCAGCCTTGATCATATGAGACTATGGGCAAGTCGTCTTTCATTCTGGCGTGTGGACAGAACAGAAGCAAGCCCTGGAGGGGAGAGTTCAGAATTCATGGCAGGGAGCACATGTCAGTGTGCCAGCGTTTATGGTGTCACAGCCAAATTAAAACCATACCCTCTGCTGTGTACAGAATGGCAGCCCCCAGACTGGACGTTTGTGCCCAGCTTTCTGCATAAGTCTAAGGCAGTGCAGATGCTCAGGACTCTTAAGGATCAAACTCTCTCTCTTTACATCCATTCGGTTTTGCTCTGTGAGGGAGAGTGAACTATCTTCGCTTCTGTTGCTTCTGAAGGGCTTGAATTGAGCAGAGGTGAAAACTGGCTTTGTGTCTCACACATGATGTATTAAGGTATTAATAGTTATGCCTTCGGAGAAGGCAATGGCAACCCACTCCAGTACTCTTGCCTGGAAAATCCCATGGACGGAGGAGCCTGGTAGGCTGCAGTCCATGGGGTTGCGAAGAGTCGGACACGACTGAGCGACTTCACTTTCACTTTTCACTTTCATGCATTGGAGAAGGAAATGGCAACCCACTCCAGTGTTCTTGCCTGGAGAATCCCAGGGATGGGGGAGCCTGGTGGGCTCTTGTCTCTGGGGTTGCACAGAGTCGGACACGACTGAAGCGACTTAGCAGCAGCAGCAGCAGCAGCAGTTACAACTTGGTCTTCTCTCTCCCAGGCTGGGGGCAGCCAGGTGTATTGCTTACTCATCATGAACATAGATAGCTTTTCATTTTTTAAAAAGAATTCAAGTGATTTTTACTTTATTGTTAATTTTTTTTTTCTGAAATGGGCATGTGGTTTTATATGATGTTTGTAAAGCTGTCTCTATAGTGAGGAAAAAGATAAAATAGAATGAAGATCTCATTTATAATTGCAAGAGATATATAACAATTAGAAATAAATTTAACAAGAGGTATGTAGAAAAATCTTTAAAGCTTTGACGGATGTAAAAGAAAACTTGTCTAAGCAGAGAGACATCCCCTGGTGTTGCATAGAATATTTTTTTTTTCTTTTTTTCAAATTTAATTTTTTTCTTTTGTTTCTAATTGTTATTTTATGTTGGAGTATAGTCGGACACAACTGAAGTGACGTAGCAGCAGCAGCAGCATAGGCGATAATGGGGGCTTACCCAGTGGCCAGTAGTAAAGAATTTGCCTGCAATGCAGGAGATGTGGGTTTGATCCCTGGGTTGGAAAGATCCCCTGGAGAAGAAAATGGCAACCCACTCCAAGATTCTTGCCTGGAAATCCCCATGGAGAGAAGAGCCTGGTGGGCTGTAGTCCATGTGGTCTCGAAGAGTCCTACACAGCTGAGTGTCTGAACAAAACACAGGAGGTTAACAATGTTGGATGAGTTTCAGGTGTGCTGCACAGTGATTGCGTTAAACATATACAAGCTTCTATTCTTTTTCAGATTCTTTTCCTATTTGTGTGTGTTCATTCGCTTCAGTCATGTCGGACTCTATGACCCCATGGACCGTAGCCCACCAGGCTCCTCTGTCCATGGGATTTTCAAGGCAAGAATACTGGAGTGGGTTGTCATGCCCTCCTCCAGAGGATCTTCCTGACCCAGGGATTTGGACTCGCATCTCATGTGTCTCCTGCATTGCAGAGATTCTTTACCACTGAGCCACCAGGGAAGCCTCATTTTCTGTTTAGTTTATTACAGAATATTGAGCAGAGTTCCCTGTGCTATACAGTAGACCTTGTTGGTACCTGTGAATGGCTTTTTAAATTAGGTGGGTAAGTACCCATCTTTCCCATCTAGAGTCTTATTTCTGCTAGGAGAGGACCTGGATTACACTGGTTTGGAGGGAAAAAAACAACTTTTAAGCATATTTTTGGTAAGAAGACATATTTTTTGTCTTTTTATGGCAAGTTTGAAAGTATTACCCTTTGTAAGGATACATTTTTAAGAAAAGTAAAATGTCAGGAAGTTGTTGGGAGTCCATCTTACCTTTATACTTTTACAAAACCAAGATATCTAGGAATTCAAGTTATAATCCCACTGTTAGGCACTTGTACAGCTTTGCAAGTGAAAGAGATAGTACAAAACTGCAGTGGAAAGAGGTTTTGTAGAAAACAGAATATCACCTTGCCCAGTGGATATGACATGTGAGTGTGAATGCATCCTTAATGATCCTTTTGAAAGTCCTAGGTTCCTCCCAGATTTCTCCTGATGATAGGGTTAGCTGATACTGGAAAAGAAATATGGACAGGAACCAGATTATGAGAGGTCTTTATAGGTTGGCTCTCTGACTCTTGGGGTCCTATGAGTCAGTGTCAAGAGAAGGTTTTCACAACAGATGGTGACTACAGTGGCCATCTTTTCTGCAAAGGGGAGGCTTTCTCATTTGTAGGATAAAAGAAGCTTTTGCAGAGTAACTCCCCTCTGAACAAATGAAGCTTGACTGTGTAAATCCTTCTTTTGCAATGGAATAGAATCCAAGATATTTTGGAAGTTATTTTGTTTTTTTGAGTTCAGTAATTTAAACATTGTGCTTATGTTCTTTTTTTTTTTTTTTGCAGTCCAAACATTGATCTTTAAGATTTCCTTGATGTTTCCTTAAAAAGAGAAAATTCATGTGTTTCCATTGTGAATAATTGTCTTAAAAATAGACCAAACAGAAAATAAACTTTCCTCTACCATTTTTTAGGTGAATTATTGGTTTTTATGCCCAAGAATTTAAATATGACCACAGATTTTTCACTGATCTTTTAAAATGTTACTTTAGTACTGAAGTAAACCTACACAGATTATTCTGGGTGTTTAAATCTTGTGCAGATTAATAGAAAATACCAAGGAAATTCCCTTGATTGTGTCTTGGAAGGGTGGGGAAGATCACTGGCTTTTGCAGTCCTTCAGCGGATCAATTTATTGAATGTTTTATGTTAGGTGTCTCATTTATCAGGCAGTGTCCTGGGCTTTGGGGAGACTTGGCCTGTGCTATTTACATTCTTGTCTAGCTGCCAACATTGATTTCCCATTTTGTATGCAAGTTAGGTCTTTGTACTAGAAGAGATACCAGGTTAAAGAATGGTTCATATCTTAAAACGTTAATGGATTAAGTTCCAGTGCTATCTGTGATTTTAGTGGCTAATAAAAGGACATTTTTGTGTGTGTGTATTTAAAATGGAGATTTAGAAATTTGAAAAATTAAAGAATTGAAGATTTCTTTTTAATTTTCTACATGATAATAAGTATTATAACTGACTATAAATAAATACTGCATTTCCTAAAAAACTTGGCTATATCATCGTATGTCTCTGTGTAGTAACTAACCTATAATTTAGACTAACAGCATCATTATTTTATGACTTAAAATTCTTTGCTTGTGACTATTTCATGGCTTCTTTTAAATTTTGTAGAAAATGCTTTATTTATTTAAGTGGAAAGAGGATGTTGGTAAAATAAGATATTTAGTAAAAGCTCTAGAAGAAAGTTGTACTTACTGGAAACATCCAATATTTAAAAGTCCTACAGAGTCATCCTTTTGCCTAAATATATTGCTTAGGTTATAAACAGGACATGTTTCAGTTTATGGTACATATGAAAGAGGTTATGCCACAAATAAGATAATGTGACCAACAGTTGCCATTTTTAGTATTTGGAGGGAAGGAAGTCTGAAGCAGAAGAATATTCCTAGAGGAAGGATTTGGTTTCTTTTCTACCAATTTAGATATTTCACTGTCAGTTTCTTTGCCACTAACATTTATTCTTGAAATGGCCCAGAAGTTTTAAATGTGGAACATTTTGGGAGCCTGAGTACACTGTGGGTTTAGGAATGACTAACATCAGCCCTTTGTGCAATGAGTCTGTGGTAGAAAACAAGGACTTTTTGTCTTTCCAGCCAGGTGGAGTGTGGATCTCCAGGCTCAGATTTTGGCTAAGATCTTTCTCTGGCTAGATGAATATCTCAAAGCTAAGGCTGACTCTGAAACTGAGGTAGCGGTTGTCTTCTTTTCATTGTCATTTGCCATTTGAATTGTATTTAATAGATTAATGTAATGACCTTGAACTTGAAAACACTCAGGAGTCAAGGTTAACTTCTGCCCTTTCAACACATCATTCAGCAAGAAACCAAAACGTTGAGAATCTAATCACAGCCCACTAAGCAAAGCTTGCACAGTTAATGATGGTTTCAGAATTTTAAAAGTAGTATGATGTTGGCATATTTTCAAGCAAACATATAGAAAACCAGAAATATGTGTATTGTGCATTCTCTTTGAAATGGTTGCCTACATTGATTGTGGTGGGTGCTTAGGAACTGAGAGAACAAAAAAGTGAATTTTAAAAACTACAAAAATGTGAACTGTTGTTTTTGTTACAAAGATATATTAATTGGCAATTTTGATGTTGGGATGATTTTTTTTTTACCAGTTTATGAATTTTTGCATTTCACAAGTTTATGCTCATTTAGCACCTCAATGATGATAAACATTTTGGAGATCTGTGCATTTGTGAGTGTTAGTAAATTTTTCTAACTCAATACTGTAGAAGTAGGGGGATTTTTTTCTCTACACTTTTAGGTTTTGTTCTTGCTGTATGTAAATTTAACTGACAGAAGACACATGAAGAAGATAAAAGCATACAAATTTAGTTAATATTTTTAATTTAATTTCATAGAATCTTTACAGAAAAAAAAAAAAAAAAAAAACAAGCAGTTAGATTGAGGGACTTATATACCATTTTAACAAAGGACTATAAATTGTGAGAAAGTGACTTCCCTGGTGGCTCAGCCGGTAAAGCGTCTGCCTACAACGCGGGAGACCTGGGTCGAGAAGATCCCCTGGAGAAGGAAATGGCAACCCACTCCAGTGTTCTTGCCTGGAGAATCCCATGGATGGAGGAGCCTGGTGGGCTACAGTCCATGGGCTCGCAAAGAGTCGGACATGACAGAGCGACTTCACTTTCACTTTCACAAATTGTGACAAAGTGACTAGGAAATATATTGGGGAGATTAATGGAAGATGAGGATTATTTTCACTTTAGTGAGGTCTGTTTATGCATACTCATCTCTGTGCAGCCCTGTGTCTCCAGGAATAAGAGTAGTTTTTTTTGTCTGTATATTGGGATTGGGGAGGCAAAATTTATGCCACCTTCCCAAGGGGGAAGTGGCATTGACAGATGAGGGAAGAGCAGAGAATTTTCCCTGTATCTGTTGATTCTTAATTGCCTTCTGCTCAAAATAGTAATAGTCCTTGTGTCAAAGTGGTGTATTTGGGGCCTCCATATTCTGGATTCCTAACCATTGGCTACACCATTTGACTTTTGCTAATATGTAGCCTCGAAAATGGGTCATAAGTGGGGCTGCTGACAGCTAGTGATGCTGGTGCCTGGGTACCTCTGTGTGAAGCTACTGTTCTTTTCTGGTACACTTTTTTTTCTTGTAAAAGCTGAAAGTTACAAATGATATAGCATCTAGTTCTGCCAGGACTGGATCCACACAATCTCAAATATTTCCTCGGACAGGGAGACAGGAGGCTGAATGAAGGAGAAGAGATGCTACAGCCTCATCCGTGATAGCTTTGATTTCCACAGAAAATCAGAGGTCATTCTAGTAACATGCAGCAAGGAAATGTCAAGCGTTCTGACTCATTGCGTGTTGGCTTTGCGCAGTGTAGAAACTTTCTGACTGGGAAGGAATTCCTTTCCAACTGGCCATCCGCCGGAGCATGACCTGTTCTCTTCTAAGTAGGTAGTTTTCTCTTTGCTCAGACATTCTTCTGGGCTTAGCTGCTGTGTAACCTCCTAACCCCTCATTAATAATTTCCTGAGGCTGGTTTGTTATAAAGAAACATTGCAGTGCAGATAATGTGTGTGTGTGTGTCTCTCTGTGTGTGTATTTGTGTGTGTAAGAGTGAGTGTGTACTTGTATGTGTGTAAGCATGTGTATTTGTGTAAGCATGAGTGTATGAGTGTCTGTGTGAGTGTGTGTGTGATGACTCCTTAAATACCAACTCGAATGGTACTAACATTCAGCAGGAAAAAACGAGTGAGATTTAGAAACATATCCTTTTAGTTTACATGTTAATTAAGGAGATCATAGCCTTAAGCAGAAGGTAATGAGTGCTTTTCAACTTCTCTCCACCATTCAAATTAAATGCCTCATTTTAATATTGCACACACATCCCAATGTCTGGAGTATTTAAAGGAATAATTGTGAATTTTTTCGAAGGCTTCATAATATTAGGAAACCAGAGAACTTTTGGTTCTTAACAGAAAGTTATTTTTAGTTTCTTTTTTTGGGAAGAGAGTGTTGGAAAGGTTTTTATTTATTTACTTATTTTGTTAAATTTTATTGGAGTATAGTTAATTTACAGTGTTAGTTTCAAGTGTACAGCAAAGTGATTCTGTTATACATACACATATATCCATTTTCTTTCAGATTCGTTTCTTATATATGTTATCACAGAATATTGAGTAGAGCTCCTGTGTTGTACATACAGCAGGTCCTGTTGGGTATCTGTCTGATTTATGGCATCTTTCTAGCTTCTTGACGAGATCTCCCAGGAGCTGGGTGTGTTCAGAGGTGGGCATCTGGGCTTCCATCCTGCACTCTGTATCCCCTCTCACCTTTCTCCTGTTTCAGCTGCACACACCGTTGGAGAACTTAACCCTGGTGCAGGGTAGCCAGCAGAGCAGAAAGCCTCCCAGAAGAAGAGCTCTGAATTATCTAGAATTGTCACTACTCAGAGGAAACGGGGTGTGATCAAAATGCCATCACTCCTGGGAAAATGCTCACACAACCATGTTAACAGAAAAGGCAGGGTGAAAGTCAGATTCTAAAAATTTTACATATGCCCACGTACATTTTTCCACAGATGTAGAAGAGTGGAACATACTCACATGTTCTCAGTATTTTACCTACAAGGGCTCCAGCAAAGCAGTGTGTTGGGGGGGGGGCTGATATTTTCCTTCCTACAATACACTGAAAGTTTTGAAAATTTCCTATAGTACACTTATATTACAATTACAGTAGAAACCAAGCTGTATTAATTTTGAAAACCTAATTTTCAAACAAATTCATGGAGGCAAATTCAAACAATGGCACTTTCTCTTAGTGCCAAGGAAAGCATCTAAAATGTAAGCCTTGTTTTAGAAGCTAGGAGGAGATGACATCTCTAAAGGTGGTCTTTCAGGGTTAAGAACTGAAATTGGCACTTAGATTTATCCCGTAGGCTGGACGTGGCCACAGCCCTCGGCAAGGGCGTGCCATCACCACAATGATCTGTGTTGTTTTTGGCACTTGACAAGAAATGTTGTTTTCACAAGACCTAAGAGTTTTGTCTGGGAAGAGAGAAGAGAGCTGCCAGCATTTGGCTTCATTTGGGGATTTCTCCTTTTTTTTTTCTCTCTCGAGCTTAGTGTGTAGTCTGTATAACCTGCTTGACCTTTAAAGATCAAGACATTTTAGTGAGGGATTTTGCACACTTGGAGGCACCTGGAAAGTGGCGCTAGGTTGCACACATGAGCTTTGTTTACAGACAAGTGTGTGATATAAACCACTGTGAAAAAAGAAGAGCTGCCCTTCTTCAGCTGCATTTCATGGCATGTGAGATTCCCAGGTTTTCATGGACCACAGAGTCTGGTCGTCCTATTCACCCAAGCTAGTAGATAGAGAAACACATGGGACTCGCCCTTCAACATGAGCTTCCCTGGTGGCTCAATCGGTAAAGAATCTGCCGGCAGTGCAGGAGACCTGGGTTTGATTCCTGGGTCAGGAAGATCCCTTGGAGAAGGAAATGGCAGCCCTCTCTAGTATTATTGCCATGGACAATTCCATGGACAGAGGAGCCTGGTAGGCTAAAGCCCTTGGGGTCCCAAGAGTAGGACATGCCCTAGTGACTAAATCACCACTACCAGTCTTATGAGTACAGCAGGTCCTTCAGGTGGACCAGATCCTGGACTGAGTGCTGCTAGAGTCAGGCAGCTTCACCAGGACTGCCCTTCCCCAAGGCCACACATTCTCACACTTCAGTTTCCTTTTTTTCCATTTAGAGAAAAAGAATATTTTGTTGTAGTATAGTTGACTTACAATGTCTTGTTAATTTCTACTGTCCAGCAAAGTGATTCACTGACATATATGTATTCTTTCTCAAGGACTTCCCAGGTGGCACTAGTGGTAAAGAACCGCCTGCCAATGCAGGAGACTTAATAGATGTGGGTTTGATCCCTGGAGAAGGGCATGGCAACCCATTCCAGTATTCTTGCCTGGAGAATCCCATGGACAAAGGAGCGTGGCGTGCTACAGTCCGTAGGGTCACAAAGAGTCGGACATGACTGAAGTGACTTAGCATGCACACATATTCTTTTTCATATCTTTTCCATTATGTTTTGTCACGGGGTGTTGAATAGTTCCCTGTGCTATACTAGGAGGACCTTGTTTATCCATGCTACATGTAATAGATTGTACCTGCTAATCCCAAACTCCTAATCCACGCCCTTCCTCCACCCACCAGCAACCACAAGTCTGTCTTCCGTGTCTGTGAATCTGTTTCTATTTCATAGATAAGTTCGTTTGTGTCATATTTTAGATGCCACAATGGTGACCCACTCCAGTACTCTTGCCTGGAAAATCCCGTGGAGGGAGGAGGAGCCTGGTGGGCTGCAGTCCATGGGGTCACGAAGAGTCAGCCACGACTGAGTGACTTCACTTTCACTTTTCCCTTTCATGCATTGGAGAAGGAAATGGCAACCCACTCCAGTGTTCTTGCCTGGAGAATCCCAGGGACGGGGGAGCCTGGTGGGCTGCCGTCTATGGGGTCGCAAAGAGTCAGACATGACTGAAGCAACTTAGCAGTAGCAGCAGATGCCAAATATAAGTGATAACATAGGATACTCATTCTGTGATTACTTTGTTAGAAATTCCATGCTAAAAATTATTTCCAACTCCAGGTCTAAAGCACAATGAAATCTCTGCTCCAAGGAATATTATTTTGGAAGAAATGCTACAGTTTGTATTTACAACACTGAAGGTTGAGTTAAGGGAATGAGAAAAAACAGACTCATAGTGATGACTTGGTTTTTCAGTGCCTGTGGGTGAAATTGCACCTTGACTAAGGTGCTTATTTTGGGAGATCCCGGCTCAGCAGTTCATCTGTCACATGAGCAATGACGTTGGTAACAGAACCCAAAGCAACAAAAACCCAAAATAACAAGGAAACTACCAAGTGACCGGTTTCTTGACACTCACTTTTCCATACTTTATGGTCTTGCCTTCATTCTGATGTTGGATTCTTATGGTTCCAGAAGGCAGATGGAAAATTTTGTCTACCCAGGCTGGAGCGCCTCCAAACGCACTGAGCTCTGAGACTTGCCAGCTCAGGGGAGAATCCTAAATGAAAAGGGAGTTTTGAGTAGGGAAACAGACTTGGGGTTTTGCATGGGGAAGCAGAGACTGTCTGCACACAGTGGAGGGTTGCGGCTCCCTGGTGGAGGGTGAGGGCTGCAGCTGTGTGTCCACAGAGCCTGAGTTGGGGGTTGCCAGGCAGGGTCCTGGGTGCTACCCTTGTTTTCCCTGCCTTTGGTCTTCATCCTGTTTACTTCCTCGTGGTGAGAGTCCTAGGAGATCAGAGGGCGATGCCTCTGTTCACCCTGGGGCCCTCCTTTCCTCCTGTGGTTGCAGACTTGTAGGGTGACTCACCCTGCCCTGGGGCTGGGCTGTCTGAGCCATGGTGACAGCCCTGATCCCAGACTTGAAACCAAGAGAGCTCTGGGTGTCTGCCTTCTCCACCCAAGTACTCTCAAGATTATTTCAGGATTCTGAACTAGACCTGATGATGTCTTTTTAATGCTTTGGTTGTGGACCTTTTCAGGATGGTCAGAGTCTAAACCTCCAGGAGCAGGCCCCGGGAGTGGGGAAGATGCCTTCAGAGGCCCCTCCTCTGGTCTGGGAGGTGAGGTCATGGCCTGAGTCATGGAGGCCTTGGCAGCAGGACCAGAAAGCAAGGCTGGCCCTCACCCCGGCCCGTGGGCAGCATCCTGACCTGCCCTTCGGTTCACATTGTCCTCATGACAAATGGGTGACCTCCTGAGAGAAGACAGGGTTCTGCCTTCCAGCAATCTTGGCAAATCTAAACTCATTGTTGCCTCAAAAAAGGGGTTTTAAAAATAGCATGCTCATTAAATGGAGAAACAATACCAAGGCCATTTTTCAAAACAGGTCAAAACCTTGCTCTGACGTATTCCTTTACAATTTTCATTAATAAATAAGTGAAGTCATCTGGGGTGGAATATTTTCTAATGTGCTTTTAGGTGGGTTGGTCTCCTTTTCTGATTTATACATTTTGTGTCTGGTTAGTTTGTTACTGTATCCTGTTAAATCAGAGCTGCTATTTCTGTCTCAGTCTGGGTTTATATTCATATTCTAGATCGTAGATAAGATGTTTCAGAATTTCACCTTACATTTCTTGACTTTTAAAATTATTTTTTCTATATCTCTTCCATCTGTATGAATGATATCAGTAAATAGTACTTTCTGCAGGCTCAGGGTTCTCCTTTGTTCATATTCTGTAGGTTGTTTAATAGGTAGGACATAATCTACTTTTACTCATTTTTTTTAATAAATAATACATACTCTGCAGTTTACAAGAGAAACTATCAAGGCTAAAGCTTCCCATTTTGGGGGTGATAAATATGACCAAACCAAACACAAGAAGAGGACTGAATATGAGTTCTGGTTCCTTCATTCTTAGCAGCTGGTTTGGAGAAGGTGAGTTAGTGTGTTGGAGCAAGGGGTGGAGTCCTGATGTGGTCCAGGTGATGCATGAGTCATATTGAACCCATGAGTAGATATCAGGGTAGAGAGCGGGGTACAGAAGTCAGTACTTTACAGATTAGGGTGGAAACTAAACTGCTGAGTCTTGATGCTCATTAAAATCCCCAAGGTGCTTTTTGCAAGATTATGAGTTGTTTGTTGCATCTTGGCCACATGAGTAATTGCTCGATCAGTTAGTCCTGTGGTTTCATTACTGCAAGGTCACTCTATCTACCATCGCATTCAGAGAGAGTGGCCTTTATAACTGAGTTCCTTAATTCACAGACTCATACATTCATCAGGCTTTGCTTTGGGAAATGAAATAGTAGCTGTTTAGCTTCTATAAATTGGAGTTTAGTTTTTTTTCCCCTTTCTCCTTTTAAATCTTTGGGTTTTGATTTAAGTTTTTGCACAGGAAAAAGCATATTGCTGTCTTAAGTTTTTGCTACTAAGATCATATATATCTTATTTTTAAATCAAAAATATTGATGTATTTATTTTTGTTTGCATCAGGTCTTAGTTGCAACAGGTGGGCTTCTATCTAGTTACGGTGCATGGGCTCCAGAGTGTGTAGGCTCAGCAGTTGAGGTGCTTGGGCTTAGTTGCTTTACAGCATGTGGGACCTTATTTCCCTGACCAGGTATGGAACCCACGTCCGTTGCATGGTGGATTCTTAACCACTGGACCACCAGGTAAGTCCCTTTACCCATATATTCCTATCTTGAAATATTAGGAGATCTCTAGACTCTTTATGAGTCTTGGGGGTTAATGGGATGGGAATAGGATGACACCCCCGCCCATTCATTTATTCTTTCAACAAATGTTTCCTGAGGATTTAGTACATAGACAGCAAGATGCTAGACCCAGGTGGTAAAGCGATGAACAGATTATCTGCAACCTCTTGAGACAGGCTGGAACCTGAGACCTCTGCTCCAGTGCTTGCACCTAGAGAAACATCTTCTCCAGCAACAGATACAAAGAAACGATAAGGGATGAAAAATAAGTGTGTGCATGCATAATTGGGTCAAATTATGGAAAACAAGATACAAAAAGACCAAAAAGCCCAAGCAAAGACAGGTCCTGTGCCTGATCCCTGCACACAGCACTACTCAGAGGGTGGGCAGACCACCCAAGGCACCCCTCTGGCCCTGACCCACCCATCTGCCCCCTTCCTTACCCTGTTTAAGGGACCAGACTGCCCTTCCCTTTCAGGGAGTAAGCATGGGAACCTGTTACTTGTTTTCATTCCCCTCCTGCTACAGCAGGGGCCCCATTAAAGCCTCTCCTGCATTCCTCGTCTGGCCTCTGATCAATTTCTGTTGATTAAAGATCTTAAAAAGCTTTGGTGGTTCAGATGGTAAAGAATCTGCCTGCAGTGCCGGAGAACCCGGGTTGATCCCTGGGTTGGGCAGATCCTTGGAGAAATAAATGGCATCCCACTCCAGTATTCTTACCTGGAGAATCCTGTGAACAGAGAAACCTGGCGAGCTACAGTGCAACTGAGTGATTTTCACTTTCAGCTGTTTTTCACTAAAGAGCCTGAGGACCCATGTCACTCACACTCTGACCTCGTGTACTCTGCATTCTAGTGAGGACAGAAGGTGATAGGCACACACCGAAGGGAGCTATTGAGATGGTGAGGCTGGATCATGCTGTGACTGGAGGGTAATTAGTGTGACTGCAGTTTAGGAGAGGTCATGGGGGTCTCACCAAGGTGGCTTGAGCATGGATCTGAGCGGATGGGGAGAAACCTCACAGTGGTGTGGTGGGAAACTCAGGCCCCTAACAGGGACCCTGCCGTGTGCTGGGGACATGTGGGGACAGCAGGGGGTGGCTGGCGCAGGCTGAGGTGATGGGATTGCTACTTCTGTAGGGGATAAATGAAGAGGATGGCGGCTTAGATCACAGTGAAGGAGGTGGGTGGTCAGATCTGGATCCCTTCTGAAATGAGAGCTGTTAGGATTGTCGAGAGTTCTGAGTCAGTTGTGAGGAGGAAGCTTGAGGCTCTGGCCTGCAGGTCTGGACAGGCATTAAGGTCTTTGGCCCGTGTATATGTCTTAAGAGGCTTCAGGCAACTTGTTAATTGCTCTCTTAGCTACCAGGATCACATGACTTGTTTGTAATCATGAAAGGATGTATAAGATACAAATTGGTGATGGATTTTATTGTCTATATTAATAATGATAAGCAATTATACAAAACTGAAAGAGACTCACAGACTTTGAGAATGAACTTATAGTTGCCAGGGGGAAGGGATAGTTAGGAAGTTTGGGATGGACGTGTACACACTACTGTATTTAAAATGGATAACAAACAAGAACCTGCTGTATTGCACAGGGAAATCTGCTCAATATTATGTGGTGGCCTAGATAGCTGGGGAGTTTGGGGGAGAATGGATACATGTATATGTGTAGCTGAGTCCCTTTGCTGCCCACTGAAACTGTCACAGCATTGTTAATTGGCTATACCCTAATACAAAATAAAAAGTTTAAAGAAATACAAAAATATTCTACAAAAATTGCAAGAAAGAAAAATAAAACCAGAATTTATTGATTGTTAAAAAATAATGATAAAACGATCAATATGTGTGAGTTTAAGAGCAACAATGAACAAGAAGAAAAAGAATGTTGTATTGATTTGGAAGGATAGCTGCTTACTTAGTGGAAGACTGGCCCTTTTTATTTTATCCAGAGGCAGGTTGTACTGGAATAAATTCCATTTAATATTAGATACACTTCACACTGGGCTTCCCAGGTGGCCCAGTGGTAAAGAATCTGCCTGCCAGTGCAGGAGATGCCAGAGATACAGATTCGATCCCTCGGTTGGAAAGGTCCCTTGGAGTAGGAAATGGCAACCAATCCAGTATTTTTGCCGGGAAAATTCCAAGGACAAGGAACCTGGCAGGCTAGAGTCCATCAGGTTGTACAGAGTCCGACACAACTAACATGCACACACCACACCACCATACTTGATACTAAATGCTTACTGCTTACCATACAAAGGACATGCATTAATGCATATTTATGGACATTGATTCCTTTAATCCTCACAAAACCTATGGGAAAGATGGCTTGGATTATTCCCAACTTGAGGAGGATGTGAGCCATGAGCCACTTGCCCAGGGTCAGGGGCTTCAAGCAAAGCAGTCTGGTCCCAGGATGCCTGCCCTTAATCACTGTGACATCTTTCCTCTAAGTGCCACCCTCTTGTGTTGGAATGGCAGGTCCATTGGTTAAGACCTGAACAAACTTAGTGACGTGTGGTTCCACTTCTAGTTTTCATAACTCTTATTTGTGCATAGTTGATTTACAATGTTGTTTTAGTTTCCAGTGTACAGAAGAGTGAATCAGTTATACACGTATGTATGCATGCATATGTGCTAAGTTGCTTCAGCCATGTCTGACTCTTGTAACCCTGTGGAATGTAGCTCACCAGGCACCTCTGTCTTTGGGATTCTCCAGGCAAGAATACTGGAGTGGGTTGCCCTCCTCCAGGGGATCTTCCTGACCCAGGGATTGAATCTGCATCTTTTTTGGCTCCTGCATTGGCAAGTGGGTTCTTTACCACTGTTGCCACCTGGAAGCCCATACGTGTATGTATACTTATTCTTTTTTCAGATTTGTATCGATCATTACAAAGTGTTGAGAATAATTACCTATGCTATACAGTAGGTCTTTAGGAGTTAACTATTTTCTATGTAGTAGTGTGTATATGTCAGTGTTTATTGCAACACTGTTTACAAATAGCCAGGACATGGAAGCAGCCTAAATATCCATCAGCAGATGAATGGATGAAGAAGATGTGGTACATATATACACAGTGAAATATTACTAAACCCTGAAAAAGAGTGGCATCATATGGTTCTATTTCTTCAATCTCAAGAAATCACTGGGGACCCTGAATACCCTGGAGGTTTTTCTCTCCAGCATCATATTCTTGTTTTTTTTTTTTGGAGAAAGACTGGACATTTGGGATGAGAAGAATCCATAAAGGAAGAAAAGGGTGAAAGTATGACTTAGTGGAGTCCAGAACTGAGTTTGAATCCTGGTTGACCCATTTGTTAATTCTAAGAGCTTATCTTTGTTAATTTTCTGAGTTCCTAGGTATTGGATTTAGAGAATTTTAGTATTAAGAATGATCTCACAGAATAACAATAATGAAAACTAGGAAATTGCCCGATTAGCTTTATATATTTGACTTTCTCTGCCCATCTTCCTGGCTATGGAGGCTGAAAATGAATGTAGGAATTTCTAGGGCAAATTGGATATAATTGAAAAAAGATTTGATGCAAGAGGGTAACAGGACAGGGCAGTGCAGCCCCAGGGAAGACCACTCAAGAAAGAATCTGCATGAGTTCATTCAGATCAATGGTCGTCAGACTGGAGTGTTCATTGGAACCCTCTGGGATTTTGTTAAAATATAAATTTTGCTTCAGCAATCTTGGGTGGGGCCTGAAATTCTGTTTTTCTGTCAAGCTGATGGGCTGCTGGTGCTGCTAGTCTGGGGAACACACTCTGTTACCAAACAAAACTTGGATCTGCTTGCCTGCCTTGCTGCAGAGCCAACCCACTGACACAAGGTTGTGGCCAAGACAAGTACAGCTTTTATTGCAAGCACCAAGGAAGGAGAATGGCTAGTTCATGCTCAAAAAGACCTGAAATCCTTGATGACTTTTAAGTAAGGGTTTTTAAAGGCATCATTTGAGATGAGGGCTGCAGTGTGCATGCCTTTCCTCTGATTGGCTGGTGATGAGGTAACAGGGTGGTGGTTCAGGAATCTTAATCATCAACAATCTGGTTCCAACCACCCTAGGGTCTAAGTGTTGTAGTCAGCATGTAGTCACCATCCTCCACATGGGTGGGGGTCTTAGATTCTACAGAATTCAAAGATAATGTGTCAGATTGTTCTGTGTACCCCTTGGGGAGGAACTTGGACTCCGTTTTATCATTCAACTATTGTTTAAGCCATCATTACTTTTCTTGTTTAATTGCTTTTCTTTTGTTTCTGCATGCCCTCCCTTTCCTAATTAGTAACTGCTTGAGTCTGCTGTTTGGAACTCAGGGAAAGTCTAGGAGACTAAAGCCTTTTCTCTACAAACAAGAAATGGGTGAAATGGAAGGACTTTGCACCCAGGAGGGCCAGATTCCCACTCAGTTTGGGGACTAGCAGGGAATTATCAAGATACATTTATGGCCACTAGTCTGTTCTTTACATCTGCATCTTCATTCCTTCCCAGTGATTCATCAGTACAATTTTTCTAGATTCCATACGTATGCATTAATACACGACATTAGTTTTTCTATTTCTGGCTTACTTCACTGTGTATAACAAGCTCTAGTTTTATCCACCTCACTACCACTGACTCAATTCTTTCCTTTTTATGGCTGAATAATATTCCACTTTATATATGTACCACATCTTGTTGTACAGTAGAAACCCAGACAATATTGTAAAGCAGTTTTTCTTCCAATTAAAAATACATTTAAAAAGAAGAAAAAATACATTTATGAAGTACATGGGAAGTGATAGTCAACATCAGGAAGACATTCTTCTAGAGCATCTCAGAGGTGAGGTGAGCTGCTTCATTGAGGACTGTTCCCCAGTTGCTGTTGATGTTCTGAAGGTTGAGCCACACTCACATCTTGTCTGACCCACTGGTACCCGGTAACCTTACCTGGAAGTGGGTGGAGCCTTCAAGCGTCTTGTTTAGATGGGTTTGTTGGGGAGAGCTGACTCATTGGAAAAGACCCTGATGCTGGGAAAGATTGAAGGCAGGAGAACGGGGCAATGGAGAATGAGATGGCATCACCAACTCAATGGACATGAGTTTGAGAAAACTCCAGGAGATAGGGAAGGACAAGAAAGTCTGGTATACCACAGTCCATGAGCTTGCAAAAGAGTTGGACACAACTGAGCAACTGAACAGCATCAACATCTGGGGGAGAGAGTCTGAGTATCTCTGGATGATGACACCACTGAGAACAGACGTTTTCAGGGGAATTTACTCAGTGAGAAGATGATCAGATGAGATACTGTTAATATTCCGTTTAGCTTGGTGATGGGTCTTTAAATCAGACACTAAAAGTGATACTCTGAGATCTGCACAGTGTCTCTTTAACACAGTTACTAAACTGAAATCACAGTTTCCTAAGAGTTTTAAATGGAAACTATTCATTGTCATGGCCAAGTGATCTATGTTCACAATGTTGTAGTTATATACACTATATACACACACAGACACACACGTGCGTGCGTGCCAAGTATATTGTGCCTACTGTGCCTTCTAAGTTATTGCTACTAGTATTTTTTTTGTCAGTTTTAAGCCATGTTAATGTGTGCACTTATTGTTTCTCAGAAGCTTCCAAACTTTAGCCTTCTAGAAATGTAAATGGATAGGCCATTGTGATGGAACAGAAACACTCTCTTTATTCCTCAGTGTTCACACAGCTGTCCTGTTACTAGAAAAAAAGTGTCTATTTATGGGAAGTGTGTTTTCTCTCCTCCTGCTGAAACTTAAAGGCTTATTTCCAAGTATTTCTGGAACAGTCACCTGTTAAATGATAGTGATCTTATGCTTTGTAGATATTTTTCGCAGGAGAGAAGATAAGCTAGAAAAATAAAGTACATTAGATGTTGGAAAAATGTCAAAGACTTTTTGAATCCTATTTGCGTTGCACCAGAGACAGGGGAGCCTGGTGGGCTGCTGTCTATGGGGTCGCGCAGAGTCGGACACGACTGAAGCGACTTAGCAGCAGCAGCAGCAGCAGGGGACCCCCCTCTCTGGCCAGGCTTCAGGAGCGCCAGTGAGCACAGGGGAATGGCATGTATTTATACTCCTGTAAATAAGATCCTGTATACTCTGCCTGGGAACATGCAGGCAGTCCTTTTATGGTCAGCCAGGGGGTTTTCCTCTGGCCTTTAGGCAGACAGTGGGGCTAGGAGCTCAAGAGTGTATTTTTATACCATCCATAAAAAAGGTTTCACAAGGTGGTTCCCTTTTATAAAATCTTAGAAATGGTTTTGTAATGCTTGTCTTTATTCTCTGATGGGTCATCTAGGAACGTATGCAGACAGACTACATTTTTGGTGTTTATTTTTTTCAAGTTCACCTCTGTTCCTATGCAGTGTTTAGTTTTGTTAATATATTCTACTTATAGAATAGACAACATCACCTTATTACTTTGATGATGTCTTATTATGTTCAGAATTGCTAGGGTTCCTTCCAGGAATATATGATGTCTTATTTTGTCCCTTGAGTAACTTCCGCATTTGTCTTTGAGGAAGAGTGTCGTCTATTCTATACCCAAGAAAATTACTAACCAGTCCAAAAAGATAATGGCTGAGTCATTTTAGGAAGCACCATTGCACAAACACATATTTGATATGTTCTTTGCATTTGATGTTATTTTTAATAGCAAATGATATTAACATCAATCATAACAACATTATTTAAAAACTTACACATTCTAGAAAATGATAGAACTGACAAGAAAATGTACTGTTTCCGTCAGCATAATTGCCCTAGGAAAGATGGCTGTGTGTCCAACTTGAAATCCAAGATTTTCTGTAGAACTGCAGCATAGACTCTGCAGAGGCAGTGTTCCCGTTATCTTGTTCAGTTTCTCATTTGTAAGGGACCTCTTCATTTCAAATCATTTTCTAGATGGTGCTCAACAGCTTGGAGAACATTTTAAATAGCATCACCTAATAAACTATGTACATTATTAAAGCAAAATTCTCCCCCTCTTATTTTCTACTCATCTCATAGATCTGTGCCCGCCCTTCAGACCCCAGCTTAGCAATCCCTGTGTTTGCTTGGCTTCCTTTGTAGTTCACAATTCAGTACTTACTGAGCACCAACTATGTACTGAACCATTGGTCCTCAAACTTCTTGGTCTTAAGGTCTTCCTTCTTTTCTCTTTTGGCCTCACCGTGCAGCATTTAGGATCTTGGTTCCCTGACCAGGGATTGAACCTGATCCCCCTACATTGGGAGTGTGGAGTCCTAACCACTGGACCCCGGGAAAGGCCCCAAGATTCTTGTATTCATGTCAAAACTATTGAAGATGCCAGAGAGCTTTTGTTTGAATGGATTATATCTATTGATATTGATCATATTTGAAGTTAAACTGAGGAAGCTTCAACATACTTATTCATTTAGAATTGGCAGCAATAAATATTAATGTGAACCTGTTTTATGGAAAAAAATCTTTATTTTCTAAAGAAAAAACGAGTAAGTAGAGTGGCGTTGCTTTATAGTTTTTGAAAATCGTTTTAGTGTCTGGCTTCTCTACTCAGTCTGCTGTGATGTGTGCATCAGGCAACCTCAGTAAAATATTATGGAATGTTGGTGGGAAAAGAACTTTGACCTCACAGACCCCCTAAGGTTCCCAGAGCACAGTTTGAGAACCCCTGTGCCAACCATGGGTTTAGATTGGTACACAAAGAGACAC
Organism: Bos grunniens; assembly: GCF_055505025.1. Taxonomy (NCBI): domain Eukaryota; kingdom Metazoa; phylum Chordata; class Mammalia; order Artiodactyla; family Bovidae; genus Bos; species Bos grunniens. The sequence continues at coordinate 42,605,710 of NC_141181.1, forward strand.
TCGTCTTGGCTTTCACGGACCTGAGTACTGTTTATTCTCATAGTATGTACAATTTTTCTTTTTAATTATTATTATTATTATTTTTTCCTCCTCTCCTACCCTTCTTTTTATTATAACTTTTTAACTCTTCCCCCTTACAGTGAAGTCTCCAAAAAAGACTCCTTGTTTTTGATTCTCACTTACTGGTTTATTTTTCTGGTTTACATTATTATTAAACATTTATGGAGGGAATGGATAAAGTCAACTGTTTATGGTGTTGAATATACACTTTCTTATCCCATATTTGGGCCTTCCCGATGGCTCATGGGCTTCCCAGCTGGAGCAGTGGTAAAGAATTTGCCTGCCAAAGCAGGAGATGCTGGAGACGTGAGTTCGATCTCTGGGTCAAGAAGATCCCCTGGAGAAGGAAATGGCAACCTGTTCCAGTGTTCTTGCTGAGGAAATCCCATGGACAGAGGAACCTAGCAGGCTACAGTTGAAAGGGTCCCAAAGAGACATGACTGAAGCAACTTAGCAGCAGCAGCAGCATAGACATGACTCAAAATCTTAAGAGAAGGCTGGCTTCAGTATGCCTGGATGAAGTGCTGTACTTTTTGAACTTTTTCAGGATCCTTGGAAATAGATACAGTTGAGCCTTGAACAACACAGGTTTGAATTGCCTGGGTCCACTTATATGCAGATTTTTTCCATAGTAAATATACAGTACTATACAATCCAAGATTGTTTGGCTCTGAGAATATGGAAGCGCTGTGGGTTTGGAGGGCTGAGTATATGTTATATGTGGATTTTTGACTTCCCAAAGGGTTGGTGTCCTTAACCCCCACTTTGTTCAAGACTCAACTGTAGTGAAGTACTTAGGTAGGAAATGCTATTTTTAAATTTGAAAATAATTGACTTTATGTAATAAGAAGATGGTTTCCTTTAGAGTTCCTTGACTACGACCAGTAGTTTGATTCTTTAAATATCTATTTCTAGTAGTTCACATTGTTCAACATTATAAAAAACCTTTTATCTGTGAAGAATCTACCTGAATTAGTATCAATCTATTCAGATATCATGAGGAAATGAGAAAATTGGCTCTCTTTTGTAATGATTATAAGTAAAAAGCTGTACAGTCTTGTAAAGCATCTGCAATTGTTTACCCATTTCTAAGACTTTCTTTCTAATAAGTCATTGACAGTTTCATATTGCCTGTTGTTTAGTCACTAAGTGGTGTCCAGCTCTGTAATCCCATGGACTGCAGCACGCCAGGCTCCTTTGTCCTCCACTGTCTCCTGGAATTTACTCAAATTCATGTTTATTGAGTTGGTGATGCTATCTAACCATCTTATCCTCTGCCACCCCCTTCTTCTCCTGCCTTCAGTCTTTCCCAGCATCAGGGTCTTTTCCAGTGAATTAATTCTTTGCATCAGGTGGCCAAAGTACTGGAACTTCGGCTTCAGCATCAGTCCTTCCAATGAATATTCAGAGCTGGTTTCCTTTAAGATTAGTTTAAATAGTTTGATCTCCTTGCAGTCCAAGGAACTCTCAAAAGCCTTCTCCAGCACCACAATCTGAAAGCATCAAGTTTTCGGTGCTCAGCCTTCTTTATGGTCCAACTCTCACATCCATACATCACTACTAGAAAAATAGTTTCATGTTTTGTCTTTATTCTTTGTCCTGTCAATGTGAAACTGGTATCAGGGTTGATGGTCTTGTATCATGGAGGCAATATCTAAGAAGTAGTTTGTACTGCTACTGCTGCTAAGTCGCTTCAGTCGTGTCCAACTCTGTGTGACCCCATTGACGGCAGCCCACCAAGCTCCCCTGTCCCTGGGATTCTCCAGGCAAGAATACTGGAGTGGGTTGCCATTTCCTTCTCCAATGCATGAAGGTGAAAAGTGAAAGTGAAGTCGTTCAGTCCTGTCCTACTCTGAGCGACCCCATGGACTGCAGCCTACCGGGCTTCTCCGTCCATGGGATTTTCCAGGCAAGAGTACTGGAGTGGGGTGCCATCGCCTTCTCCTAGTAGTTTGTACAGCAAGGATCAAAGTTAGGAATCAAAATTATTATATAAGACATGCTGAGAATTAATATCTTATAAGAATATGTTAATTTGACTTTTCCTGATGGTATGTCAATATCATAATATATTTTTAAATTTAATTTTTATTGTATATTGGGGTATGCTTAATTTACAATTTGTGTCAGCTTTAGGTGTACAGCAAATATTAAGAATATACATTCAGCTATAAATATACATATATTCATTCTTTTCAGATCCTTTTCCCATATAGATTCTTACAGAATATTGGTTAGAGTTCCCTGTGCAATACCGTTTATGTATAGTAGTGCATATATGTTAAACCCAAACTCCTCATGTGTCCCTCCTCATCTTTCTCCTTTGGTAATCTTAAGTTTGTTTTCTATGTCTGAGTCTGTTTTGTAAATAAGTTCACTTCTATGATTTTTTTAGATCCCACTTCAAGAGATATTGTACAGTATTTGTCTTTCTCTGTCTGACTCATTTTACTTAGTAAGATAATCTCTAGGTCAATCCATGCTGCTGCAGATGGCATTATTTCATTCTTTTCTATGTCTGAGTGTTATTCCACTGTTTATATGAACCACATCTTCTTTAGCCATTCCTCTGTCAGCAGGCGTTCAGGTTGCTTCTATATCTTAGCCGTTGTAAACAGTGCTTCTGTGAACACTAGGGTGCATGTATCTTTCTGAATTATGGTTTTCTCCACAAAGATGCCCAGAAGTGGGCTTGCTGGATCATACAGTAACTCTAGTTTTAGTTTTTTAAGGAACCTCCATACTGGTCTCCATAGTGGCTGTACCAATTTACATTCCCCCAACAATGTAGGGAAGGGTTCCCTTCTCACCACACCTCTCCATTTATTGTCTGCAGACTTTTTGATGATGGCCGTGCTGACCGCTGTGAGGTGATACCTCATTGCTTTGCGTTTCTCTAGTAATTAGTGGTACTGAGCTTCTTATGTTTTGGTAAGATATGTGATTTAAACAAACCACAATTGAACTATGCCATGAGACAACATTTTCTTTGTGTATTTTCAATGGCTTGTGATACAATTCTGAGGTAAATTCCTCAATCCCATGTAAATGAAAAATGTGTTTTCTTATATATGAGATCTGTATAGACTCCTGTTTTCAAGTCATCTTATTTATGAGCCTAATTATGTTTTTCAGGTTCATGAGAGAAAATCCAGGAGTGAGAATAGGCCTTGCTGATGAAAGGATTTTCTTTCATGCAGAGTTGAACTTGCTTGTTATTTCTTGTTTCTACATCTGACTCACGGAGTTATTTTTCAAGTGAATTCACTTTGTTCATGATGTCAGCATTACAGGTTTACATACATGTTGTATAATATAATTTAAGATAATATTTGGACCAGAAAAAAGCATAACTTTCAAGTGGTGATGTAAGTTGGACTGTGGTATATGGCCAGGCATACCTTTGAGCCTGGAGAGTAATGATTTGTAAATTAAATATCAGAGGATCTCTAATTAATTCATAAAGCAGGCCTAGACTTTATTCACTCACGGCCTAAGAGAAGCTGATGTCTTCTGAGGCTGAGCTGCAGACAAGACACAGCTTCTTTCCTGGTGAAGGCAGTGATCTCTGACTTGCCATTCTCTTTCCTTGGGTGTATCCAGATCATTCATCTTCTGATACATCTCCCTTTTGCGTCTTGGATAAAATCTACATTCTTGAGCACGGCTTCCAGAGCTTCCAATCTGGTCTTTCCTCTTCTGCTCTCCACCTGGCATTTCCCTCTTGGTCCTACCTGTGACTCACACCGCACAGATAGAGAAGTTCTGTCTCCTCCCAGCTCTACCTCTTTCCCATGACGGTTTCATGTAGGCTGTCAGTTCTGTGTTGCTTGGTCCTGGAAGCCTTCTCTTCCAGGGATCTTTTAGCCGTGTTACATGCTTCTCCTTGCTTTCGTGAATATTGACCACCTGTTTACTAAAGTTAAATTTTGATGTATGTGTCACTTTCCATTGTTTTTTAATCAATTGTATTTACAGTTTTCACAAAAATGAAATATTATGATTCATCTGCTTTATAATATGATTTTTCACAGGATAATAAAATGCCATGGATATAAAATATTAGTTGACAGCATTATTTTGTTCACGATATGCTGCTCCTTTCAATTCATGTTCTGTAATTCCTTAATCAGTTTTCTATTGAAATATTTTGATTCAGGATTTTTGGATTTCTGTGAGCAGTGATGTGATAATTATCCTTTATAGATATATTTTGTTTTAAAATACAAGCAATTACTCATTTTGTGTAGCATGATTTCAGTACAGTACTGGTAAAGTTTAACATTTTTCTTCTTTCATTTAATTTGTGGGCATCTGCATTTCTCTCTTGGCAGGTACATCTTCATAACCTGGGTCTAATTTTTGTGTTGGTAAATTTGTTTTTTTTTTTTTTTTCTCATTATGTGTTAGATTATATTTACAATAAAAAGTTCGTTACATTGACACAAGTCTAGGGAGTATTTTCTCTAGTTTAAGATTTGCTTTTCAGTTTGCGCACAGAAGAGAAAAGAGAGGTAATCAAAGAGACGTTTTTAACAATAGTTTTATCTTTTTCTCTATGAAACAGCAAATAGTTTTTGAATGAAGTATGAGTATGATCTGGCTCCTCTTATGTAGGAACCAAAGCTACTGGGACGGATTGTACTAAACCCGTATTGGGCTCCTTATCTATGTTACTTTTTGGCTGAAGACCCTACCTTTCTCTTTCCTTGTGGAGTTCACCAGGCCCTTGGTATTTGGGGTTTTTTGCCTCTCAGGACTGGCTGTATCGATTGACATGTTGGAATTTAACCCTCTAGTTCTTCTTGCTTTATAAAAGTTTCCTGAGGACAAGAACAGAAGCTCTCTGCATTTGAAAGGTTTTATTTTAAGTAGCAGACATTTGGTCATTAAAATGGTTATGACTGTCTATAAATCTCCTATAATTGAGCCAGACTGCTTTGTTGAAGGGATGAATGAAGTTTAGGGGGGCCACTGGCTTCAGTGCATACTTTGAAACAGCAACTCCCTAAACCTTTTTCTGTTAGTGCCTTTGGAGTTGAGACATTCTTTTACTCCTCTCCTCATCCCTGACTGAGCATGTGCCCAAAAAGTGGAGAGCCTGATGGTGACCAAAGCAACAGCTTTGCTGCAGGTTGGGCAGCCATCCAATAAGTTTGCCAAATGCAGGGATTCAGAAATTTATGTTGGAGAAGAGATTTGCACTTGAGACAAAATCAGAGTTTTTGCTTCCATCCCTGCCTCGTTAACCCTCCTGACCTGTTTTTCCTACGAAGTCACAGAGGTGGGCATTTTCCTACGAAGTCACAGAGGTGGGCATTTGGGAGGAGATGCCTCCTGTGGCTGGCAGGGTCCTGGCAGAAAACAGGTGGAAACTTAATGTAGAAGAAACCTTAAATATAACAACAAAGCCATTCTATGTTAACTTAAATAACGTAATTTTATGAAACATAAAATTGCATTTTCCAAAAAAGAATTTTATTGATAGTGCTGGAATTCTTTTATGGTTTTGCCAATTTCTTTCACATCTGGTCTATTGGAAGACAGCTTGGTGTTTGTATCCCTGTCTGCACTCAGTAAGTTGTGGTGTTAGATCACGCTGCTGTTGGCAAAGTTCATTGCACACACATCACAGAGTGGGTGTGAAGAATGCAGAATGGATGCTAATATTGTTATGAAAATCATTTTGAGCTCATGGACTCCTTGAAAGGCGTTTGGGAACACCCAGGGGTGCCTGGGCCACTTAGCGAGTCCCTAATTAGGACAGAGGGCCTCCCAGGTGGCGCAGTGGTAAAACAACCATAATTTGATGACAGGGGTTTGAGGGAGAAGGGAATAAATGCACAGCCAGGACTTGAACAAGGCCAGGAGCAGACGTGGAGGACTCAGTTTTCTCCTCTTTCTGTCCTCTGGACTTGGACCAGTAACCCGGCTGGATGCTGGTGGCCTGTGAAGGTCAGCACCCGCGGGCACAGTGCAGGACAGGAAAGGTGCAGGGTGGGGGAGGAGGGACAGTGCTCACTGCGCCAGTGGGTGAACTAAGGGGAAAAGGACAAAAGGGCTCAGTGCTGGCCTTTGTAGGTCTCAGAGAGAGGCCTGAAGCTGTCTGATGTTTTTGTTTGAAAGACACAGTATGAGATTTAGGAGGCAAATTCATAGTGTTATTCTTTCCCCACCCTTGAAGAGGAGTGAGTTGAGCGGGTGCAGGTTGTGGGGAAGAGAAAGACTGATGCCAAATCCGGCCACTGCATTAAATCTTGGAGTTTTGGGTGAGGTAGAAAAGAACAGCTTTATTGCTTTGCTATGCAAAGAGGGCCACACCAATACTGTGTGTCCTGACCTGGAGGGGGTAGTGAGAAGTTTTACAGGAATGGTTCAAAGAGGGTGTGATCTGCTCATGGACTTTCTTCTGATTGGTTGGTGGTGAGGTAATCGGGAGTCAACATCATCAACCTTCTGGTTTCAACTGGCCTATGGGCCTGTGGGCAACATATAGTTAACTTCTCCCACCTGGTGAAGGTTTTAGCCTCTGTGTGCATGTGATCAGTTGCTTCAGTCACGTCTGACTGTGCGACCCTATGGACCGTAGCCTGCTAGGCTCCTCTGTCCATGGGATTTTCCAGGCAAGAATACTGGAGTGGGTTGCCATTTTCTTCTCAGGGTATCTTCCTGATCTAGGGATTAAACCCATATCTCCTTCATTGGCAGGTAGATTTTTCCTTGAGACACCAGGGAAGCCCCATTTGTTAATTTTACATAGTTCAGAAAAGAATGACATAAATTTTGTTTATATTTTAATGTTTTAAGAAGTATTAAAAAAAAAGAAGTATGTACTTCTTACTTTTTACTTTCCTTGATTGCAAGGGTCTGTGTTTTTTCTTTCTTTTCTTTCTTTTTTTGTGTGTGTGATTTGTTTTATTTTTGACTGGTCCACGTGGCATGCAGCAGCTTAGTTCCCTGACTGGGGATTGAACCCATGCCCCCTGCAGTGGAAGCATGGAGTCCTAACCACTGACTGCCAGGGAATTCCCAGGGCTATGTTTTTAAATGGTGTATTCCTGTTGCTTAACATAAGATCTTGTGTATACATGACACCAGTTATTATTTTCTGTGGTAGCTATGTTTTGTAAAATCATTGCAGACGTAAAATAGTGAATACCCAACCATTACTCCTAGGGGAAATGTAGGATGAGGTTCCCATGAGCCCTTGGTCACAACTTGGTTTTATGTGTGTCTGTTTAAAGACAACTCATTTTTCTCTATTTTTGATTCATGACAATTGAACCCATAGCCAATGGCATATAATTCATGTCTGAACAAAGCTTACCTCACACCCATAAGAGTCATCACAAAGTCAGCACTTCAGCACCAGTGTGGGGCTCTTGAAAACATTGAAATCTCCCCAGAATCACAAAAATGAAGAACATGAAGAGGAAAGGAAACTTGTTCGCAGGATGGGACTGAAACCAACCGACAAGTGCCCCCTTGTTGGACACCAGCTGAACCTGGGCCTTGGGGACTATATGTCTGCTGGACCCCAGATGATGACATTTGTTCCACATGTCAATTTCATGCTAACAGATAACTTTTAGCCAGTTGAACATTAGAAAACATAGATTCCAAAAACAGTGAGACTCTACCGTAGTGCTTGCCAATGAGTGTGAAAAGCTGAGCAGTATTTCGTTATATGAGTGGAATGTACGGCCAAAATCTCCCAGTGTCTGCTGTAGCCAGGAGTTCCCTGACTTTTTTCATCAGGATCTCTAGACAAACCTGTGTGTTTGCTGACATTTTGGTTGAGGTGAGACAACTCAGACTCTGAGACGTTATGGAGGACTTAACAGTTGGATTCTCAAAAGTGTGTCTGGCTCCACCGGTGATTGGTATTAAATATTAACTCCCTCCCCACTCTTTTTTTGTTCCCACTTTGAGCACAAATACAGAGTAGCATTTGTAGGTTGACTTCCTTTAACTAGATAGAGTAAATATACCTGCCTGGATATCAGAAAGCTAAACCTGAGTGCATTCATTCATAAAAATTTTTCAGTGTTGCCCTTAGAAGTATAAACTGTAGTAAATGTGAGAAGGAGATGAATACAGACAGACTGTTGATCAGAGTAGAGTCTTTAGTGTATTAGAAGTTCCTAATAATGGATTAGATTGGCATTACGTTGGTATATAGAGAGCTCTCCTCACTCCTATTTTGACATTTTCTGAAATGTGGAGCTATTTGAAAGCCAACTCATCTTATAAATGTCATGACCAGGTATTGTGTGTTTTTTAAATGTTGCCACAGTATACTTTTTAGGAAGAATGTATGAACAATTTTCAAAGGAAAGACACTCCTAAAATAAAAGTAAATACCTGAGAGTTTTCTGTTCAGCAGATGTAGATTAAAAAAAAAAAAATCCTTCCATAAATGTGATGTTTAAAATCCACACAAAGATACGTTCCACTGTAAGTATAAACCATAATTCTGAATAAATATCTCCACTTCAGTTTAAGAGGATGGTTAACATAGCTAATGTCTGGGTGGTCCAGGGCTTCCTGGGATGGGAGCCTCTGTCCCTGCCCTGGTCCCAGCTGTGAGCCACGGTGGATGTGTGAGGTCTTCAGAAGTCCCCTGGGTTGTGTTTCCTGGACAGTAAGGAAAGATGAGCTCTCTGCCACTCCTCCTCCCAGCACGCCTGCCCAGTGGCTGTCCTGTGATGCACTGACCAGGGAGATGACGTGATCCCAGGCCACTTAAGCCTTTGTTGGATCTTGGCCTATAAGTGTTCTTTCCAGTGGAAACAGAATACTCCTGTCCCCTAGCTGATAGACCCTCTTAACAATCTTCTCATTGTCACTGTGCAGCTATCTGTTCAGAAGGTCTCTGTTACTTTAGGGAAGGTAACACAAAAATGCTTTCATTAGAGGAAATCTGTGCTGTGTTATTCCTAATACAGAAGCGTGCATGCCTGCTGGGGAGCTGAGTTGGACCTCTGGGTTTCATGTTCTACAGGTCAGAATTCGGAGGCTGTCACATCCTTTGCTCTCAGGATTCTTGTCAGTTTGGTCTATTCAGAACGATTTTGCTCATTCATAGGTAGCAAATAAAGAAAGTTAACATCATTTATGGAATTACTGGGCAGGGAAATTAGCATCAGTAATAATGTGGGAAGGGAAGAGAAGCCAGGCTGAATTTCGTGTGTAATAAACACATGAACCTAGATTCTTCATTGTGGCCTTTCTTACCAGGAGTCTCAGCTTTATAATGAGATTGCATTTTTGTTTACAATTATATGACTTTGGTGGTAATGCCCTACTTAGAGAAAGTATCTTTTAAGATAATGTAAACAATTCATTCTGTACATTATCACCTCTCCCCTGAAAAATCTAATAATAGGGTTTCTTATTTTACAAATCCTTCATGGATCAAGCTCAAGCACCTTATTGCTTTTAGCCATTCATTCACCTCTGCTACCTAAAGTCCCAGCTTTTCTGAAAGCCTTTCAATTCCCCAAATATGAAGATTTTTGCATAGTTTTGCACATGCTCTTCCCCTTGCCTGAAATTCTTTCTCCACGTGTCTGCCTGGAAAAGTCATATGGCAATAAGTGTGAACTAAACAGAATTTTTTTTTCTTTAAATCTGTTTTTGAACATGCAATTTTAAGACATATTTGCATATGTTGTATATACGTTACTTGGTCTTCCCACAAAGGCATTCAGGCGAGTTATAAATGAAAATGTGCTTTTCTGGAGGTTAGAAAGGTGAGTCTAATGACAGATTAATCTAGTTAGCAACCCAGCTCATTTAGTTTAGATCAAAACTCAAATGGCAACCCACTTGGTGTTTTCCAGCATCTGGTGTATTACCATCTGTGAGCAGACGATTTTTTTCAACATTCTACTTGGGTGGGCCTTCTGGGCAGGACCCTGCAAGCTCTGGCCTGTCAGCACTGATATCTTGAAAGGGCCATTTGAAAGTAGGAGAGGTAACTTGATGTGAACCCAAGTATTTAAAAATGTTATCAACTGTGGCTTGTATCTGTAAGTCACTGAAGGGTAAATAACTAGGGAATATTTTTCATTCTGCTCTCTGTAAAGTTTGAGCACCAGCTCCCCCCACTTTTTTTTTCTTAAGCTGACCTGAGTTAACCCTTGTTGAACAGTAAATCATTCATTGCAGGAGGAGGAGGAGGAGGAAAGATAATGTCTCTTTGGGTCATTTGGTTGTATTTTGATGCTTTCCGGAAGGCTGGAAGAATTTACAATTACATGTAAAAAAATGACATGTCCACATACCTGGGGGCAAATTCAATTTTGTTTTTTAGCTAGAGAGTAGTTCTATATTTTATTGCCCTTTTTTACTATGAAAAATTGGTTTTATGAACTATAAAAATAATTTTTATGGGATAGATTTACTTTTTCTCCTCTTTCTTTCCTTTCTCTTCTTTCCTCCCCAACCAATATCTTACCTAGATAGCTCAGGACATAGAATATATTATTTTTCATAATTTCTAAATGTCAAGCAGATTATATTCATAACTTTTCTTTGAAAGTACACAGAATTTAATATTGAATTAACACATCATGTCCATAGCATTATTATTACCATTCAGTAGTTTTCTGTAAAGGTTGACTAATTTGTATGTTGTATCTTCTTGCAAATTGTCACTGGCACAGTTTTTTAACAAAAGGTTTCCAAGTTGTTGAGGGTCTTAGGGCCTGATCCAGGCAGGGGTGTCATTTCTCCTTTGTCACTCGCTTCTAGCCCCCCACACCCATCCTGAGCTGCCCCTCATGAATTCATTTATTGCAGTTGTTTCTACTGATCTTTCTTTCGCAAAGATGCCATGCTGTTCTTTGAGTTTATCTCTTCTTTGCCTGTTGTGTTTTCTGTTTGTTATTTGGTTTCACTTTCCTATACATGCAATCTTGTATTGTTAGCTTGATCGTCCTCTTGAGACCCACCATAGGGATAAACACTTGCTTCTTCAGTGATTATAAACTTTATTCTTACAACAAGCAGTATAAGGAAATGTGACATCTCTTGTATGCAGTGTTTTTCAGAAAGTCCTTTATGGCTACTTTTTTGTTTCGGGGAAGCTGTGAGCTAAGAAGTCTTCAAATGCCACCATAAAAGGATATTTCTCATGGTCTCTTAAATAGAGGCAAAAACAAGCTGAACTGGTGGGTCTAAAATGAAGGCTGTCTAGAGCTGAGTGCTGAGCATGGAAGGGGCGATATCCTTTCTGTGGTCCACGCACCCTCTCCACTCCATGCATCACTGGGGCCTCAGGACCTCTTCCTACCAGCAAGTCCCCTGTATGTCACTGTTCTCGGCCTGCTTCATCTTCTTCTTACCCAACTCAGGCCTTTTCCTTTCCCTTTATACTGACCAGTAATTAGTAATCCCACCTTACAGATCCAATTTTAATACATATATTTTCAGTCTTTAATGATAAAGTCAGATAGATCGATGGAAAAGGTGCTGTTGTTATGTACAATATAGGAACTGTATAAGTGAAATGAACAATGTAAGTGAGAAGTGAATTTCTAAGTGGCTAATGATTGTTCATCGTATGTGCGAATAATGGAAAATAATAGTCTATAAAATGAAAGTGAGAAGAAATTATGACTTAATTTTTTCCCCTTAAACCTGACCAAATATATATATTTGACACCATAGAAAGTGACTTACCTGGAATATTTTAGACATGAATATGACAAACCTGTATTCTAGAAATATTCACCACCTGTATCTCATTCATATATTTTATCATTTAGCAAATTGAGTTATTTAATGAACTCCAGAATTATGCTGTCTCCAATGTTCCATCTCTGTGGTTCTTTAAATCTCTAGCTTTTGAAATACATCCACTTTGTATATGTTTACAGAGCAAATTCTACAAATTTGGAAAGGCTTTAAACACCAGCTTAAATGCTACCTTTTCAGTCAAAACCTTTTATTACGATTTTGCCAGGTGGAAGCAATTCTTTCTCTTGAATTTCCATGGTCCTTTCCGTGTGTCTCTCTTAGGACCATTTCTGTGCTCAATCTTTAATCTTGAAGGGTTTGTAGACCTTTAGCTCTTAAGAATGAGGATTAATATATGATATATTTAAATTTCTTACAGTTACTAGCATGATGCCATATGTCTCTTTTATATTCAGTAAATCTGTTTTAATTGAGATATAGTTGTTTTACAATGTTGTGATGATTTCAGGGGAATTATCTATTCAATAATACTGAATGAATGAATGATAGAATGAGTCGGCTGTGACTACTGAGGTACATTTAACAGGTAAAATAGAAGATGATCGACGTGAAATTAATATTTGAAAGCTAACAGTCTATTTTGGAACCCATTTCTTCTTTACCTAATCTCTTGACTTCGTATGCTGCATGTATGTAGATTACTCTCATATTTATCTCTAGTTCTGATTTTTCTCTGACTTCAAACTTGTCTTTTTTTTATCCATCTGCAAATATCTCATAGGCATCTTAACTTGAACTTGAATGAAATGATCTCTTCGTTGTTTTTCTCAAATGTACTTCTCCTCTAGTCTTCTTCCTTCTTAGTAAATGGTGGCACTGACACTACCATATACAAAGTTGCTAAAGAAGAAAGCTTGCAGAGTTTTTGATCTTGCCTCTCTCTCACCCTTGTGTGCACACATCTGCCCAACCATGACTTATCCTCCCCAGCATCCTGACTTTCCTGCTTTTGCTCAGGGCTCCACTATCAATTTGCACCAGAGTCATCTTTTGAAAATACACATTACAGATGAATGTATAGAGAGGATATGGTACGTTTATACAACGGAATACTACTTAGCCAAAAAAAAAAAAAGAACAAAATAATGCCATTTGCAGGAACATGGATGGATCTAGAGATTATCATACCAAGCAAAGTAATCCAGACAAAGACAAATCTATGATATCACTCATATGGGGAATCTGAAAAATAAATGAACTTATTTACAAAACCAAACAGACTCAGAGACAGAAGCGAATTTATGGTTGCCAAAGAGGAAAGGGGAGGGGAGGGATAAATTAGGAGGTTAAGATGAACAGACAATGTACACAGTACTATGTATAGAATAGATAGATAACAAGGACCTACTGTATAGCACAGGGAACTATACTCAATATCTTGTAATAATCTATAATGAAAAATTGGAGAAGAAGATGGCAGCCCACTACAGTATTCTTGCCTGGAAAAGCCCATGGACAGAGGAGCCCACAGCGGTGGGCTATAGTCCATGGGGTCGCAAAGAGTCAGACACAACTTCAACAACTGAACACATAATGAAAAATAATCTGAAAAAGAACAAATATATGTGTTCTTTTAATCTGAAAAAGAACAAATATATGTCTTCTTTCAATTTGAAAAAGAACAAATATGTGTGTGTGTGTGTTACTCACTCAATCGTGTCTGACTCTTTGGGGCCCCAGGGATTGTAGTCCACCAGGTTCCTCTGTCCATGGAATTCTCAAGGCAAGAATACTGGAGCGAGTTGCCATTCCCTTTTGCAGGGGATATTCCCAACCCAGGGATTGCACTTGGGTTTCTCACATTGCAGACAGATTCGTTACCATTTGAGCCATCAGGGAAGCCTATAAGTGTGTGTGTGTGTGTGTGTGTGTGTGTATAAAATGCACATAAAATCCTGTTGAGCCCATATTCCCACCAGTGTCTCCCAGACACTTTGCTCTGGCATCCAGAGCTCTCTGTGGTCTGATTTTATATATTAACTCACCCACTTTGCTCCAGACATTCTATTGGGTGACCTTGAATGAGTATTCTAAGCTAGAGCCTGTTCTGGAAGTTCCTTCTGTCTGGGAATCTTTCACCCTGAATCCTTCTTTCCATCTAGACACTAGCACACACATCTGGTCCACGGGACTGCCTGCCAGCTCAACCTTCCTGTACACCAATGGCACCTGCAACTCACTTGAGCCTCCCTTACTGCCCAGAAGGATGGAAGGTGCCAAGAAGTTGACCTCTCTCCCCATTGGCTCGCAACCACTGATTCATAGGACTTAGTATATAAATACCCCAGCTCCCTATCCCTCAGTACTGGGAAACTACAAAGTGTGTACATGTTCACATGGTCTCACGGTTTGCCCAGGAAATTATCACTAGAAATTAATTGATGCTGCTCATAATGGTGACTGGCCTGATAAGGAACTTCTGTTGGCTCCTTGATTTCCTGGTCTCAGTCCGCACTCTCCCACTGATGTTTCTTCCACGTCCCAAATAAACATTTTGCACCTAAATCCTTGTCCCAGTGTCCACTTCTGGGGATACTAGTATCTGAATCTGATATACCCAGACACCTGAGGCCACCAGTGAACTCACCCCATTTCTATGACATCACGTCATTTTAATTCTCTGTGTAGCACACATGACTCTCTGATATTTTTCTTGTTATTTTAGATAAAATGTATTAAAGATTGTTTTTCTTCCTGCTGAGATTAAGAGCAGGGTATTTTTCTGTCAGCACACCAGCAGCAAAAGGATGCTCTGTGTATTGCAGGCAGTCTGTAAATGATTGATGGAGGAGGTAATGAGTTTACACATAGAAAAAGGGCCTGATTTCAAGAATGTGGTTGTAGGTTAAAACCTTTCAGCTGTTCCTGAATAGACACTTGACTGCACGGAATGAAGTTTTAAACTTTTGTATGACCCAGCTTTGTGGAGACCAGAAATTGGCTATTCATTTTGCCCAGGTTTACTGAGTGCCTCTTCTGTGCATTTAGGCCAGTATGCTTGACTGTGGGGATGCATATTAAGGAGACCCTGGAAAGAATAATATTTCAACTGATGTAGCAGTCCTTAGGGGAGCGAGGGGCCATATTTCTTTTTAGGAGTAGGCATCAGCCATTCCACACTGTGCATCTTTTCTTTCTTACTCGCTCCCCCACCGAAAACAGCCTCCTGTCTTCCCATTGGCCTCTGTAACCACCCCCAGCATCTGTGTTTGCTTGTTTTCTGCCCTGTATGTTCTCCAGACCATGAGCTGCAGAATTTTTTTTAATCTTTTTGTCCCCTATTCCTTGCATGTGTTAGTAAATGATGACTAAATACTTGCTGACTTATTAGATGCTGTGCCTGCTGGAAGGTGCATGGCCCATTTTCGAGAGTTTTATAGGTCATTTGAAATGAAACTGCTAGCAGTTGTTGGTCCTTCTAATGTTGTTGAGTGGAATTTGGAAAAGGAATCTTTGCTTTTATATTTCATTTAAAAAGATGGCTTGAAGAAAATGGCTTTTGAGTTTTCATTGAAACTTCTTTGTTTATTTACAAGTTAATTGTCTTCCGCAGTATTTCCCTTTAGTGCTAGTAATTAAAAGTATTTAAAAATAATTAGTAACCACATCCAGGCCTGATTTTCCAAATCTATTCACTGAATAAAATTGAATAGTTTGCTTTTACTTTCTCTGTATCATTTTTGAGCTAGTTTACTTAGCTTTTTTTTTTAAAGGCTTGCAGGGTTTGATCCATAGATTTGAAATAATATTCATTAGGTCTAGCTGGTATATAACTAGCTGGTCTGTAATTATACTAAACCATTAAAAGATTTTTCAATAGTTTACCATAATTATGGGTGGATGTGAGATGCAGACATAATGAGTTAATTATATCTGATTGTGAATATATGTTAATTTTCTCATAGATTTGTGTCTTACATAAAGAAGAAATTAATTACTCTGTAGCTCTTTTGGCCACATAATTACTTCAAAAACCAACAGGATAAATGTATTTTTGGATACTTTAAACAGAAGTTTTACAATGTCCAAACAGGTAACAGTGGTCTGGAACTCATGTCTAATATACAATATTACTACAATCCTTAAGCCATTCTTTGGGGCTTTTGTATGTAAAAAGCTAGGAAATTGAAGCCTCAGTTTGACACTTCATTGCTAATAGGTGCCACTCTTCTGGACTAACTTTTTAAAAAATATTTATTTTATTTGTTGATTTATTTGTCTGCATCAAGCCTTCATTGCAGCACACGGGATCTTCATTGTGGTTGTGACAAGCAGGCTCAGTAGCTGAGGCCTGTAGGCTTAGTTGCTCTGCTGGATGTGGGATCTTAGTTCCCTGATAAGGGATTGAATCCACACACCCTGCATTGCAAGGCAGATTCGTAACTGCTGCACCACCAAGGAAGTCCCAGGACTGGCTTTAACTTAAGCCATGATTAAGGAAAATAAAATGGGTAAACCTTGCTATGGGAGATGGTACCAGTTACTTATTTTATATATTTATTGTGTATGTTATTTGTTAGTATATTATAAGCATGTTATTATAAGCATGGGGTTCAGATGGTATTTCTGTGTTTCTTTTCTAAGAGTACTATTTGATGAAATTAAGAAATTACCACTGATGATGTATTATAATAATTTATTATGCCTCTATTGAATATTTGTAATTCCTTGATCCGGAGATGCACACTTTTTGCAAATTTCCATGATGAAAGTTGTAATAGACCTTAGACTTAGAACACATTTAACGTCCTCTTTGAGCTGATTGCAAATTAAAAAAAAAAAATCGTCATTTTGAGGTGTCGTCTTCTCTTATTCTACGCAACACCGAAGAACCATTTCTTTATCAGATTGTAACATGCCATGAAAAGTAGGTTTTATAATACGACCAGTAACAACCAGCAGAGTGATTGGACTGAGAAGAAGCTCCAAAGCATTTCCCAAAGTTAAACTTGCACCAGAAAAAGGTCATGGTCGCTGTTGGGTGGTCTGCTGCTGGTCTAATCCACCACAGCTTTCTGAATCCCGGTGAAACCATTACATCTGAGAAGTATGCTCAGCAAATCGATTCGATGGTATTGGTCAACAGAAAGGGCCCAGCTTTTCTTCACGACAACACTGGACAGGACATTGCACAATCAGTGCTTCAAAAGTTAAAGACTCTGAAGTTTTGCCTCATCACCATATTCACCTGACCCCATC
Source organism: Bos grunniens (assembly GCF_055505025.1). Classification (NCBI taxonomy): domain Eukaryota; kingdom Metazoa; phylum Chordata; class Mammalia; order Artiodactyla; family Bovidae; genus Bos; species Bos grunniens. Next base: position 42,622,735 of record NC_141181.1, read on the forward strand.
ACCAACTGATTACCGCTTCTTCAAGCTTCTAGACAACAGCAGGGAACACACTCCCACAACTAGAAGGAGGCAGAAAATGCTGTCCAAGAGTTTGTGGTATCCTGAAACGTGGATTTTTATGCTACAGGAATCAACTTATTTCTTGTTGGCAAAAGGTGTTGATTGTAATTTCCTATTTTGATTAACAAAAATGTGTTTGAGGCCAGTTACAATGATTTAAAGTTCATGGTCCAAAGCCACGATTATGTTTGCACCTAAATATTAAGGGGTAATGTGAATAAATCTCTATCTACACCCTGGGAGACTTATTTATTAATTCCAGCTTTGGTAGTAAAATATTTTGACACCCAGAGGATCATCAGAATGAGTTCTTCACTGGTGGGAAGTTGTTTCTGTAATGAGACTGTTTCACTGTCTTATTTTGTTTTCCATTTTGTTTTTATTTTCGTTACTCTTAGAGGTGGATTGAAAAAGATATCTCTGATTTATATCATAGAGTGTTCTGCCTATGTTTTCCTCTAGGAGTTTATAGTATCTGGCCTTACATTTGGGTCTTTAATCCATTTTGAGTTTATTTATTTATTTTTAATTAAAAACTGTTTTTTATTGTGGTAAAAGTCAGAAAACATAAAGCACACTATTTTAACCATATTTATCTGTACAGTTTAGTGACACAAAGTTGTTGTTGTTTAGTTGCTAAGTTGTATCAGACTCTTTTGTGACCCCACGGACTGTAGTCTGCCAGACTCCTCTGTTCATTGGATTTCCCAGGCAAGAATACTGGAGTAGGTTGCCATTTCCTTCACAAGGGGATCTTCCTGACCCAGGGTTCGAACCTGTGTCTCCTGCTTGGCATGTGGATTCTTTACCACTGAGCCACCATGGAAGCCCAGTGGCACCAAGTACATTCATATTGTTTTGTGACATTCACCATCATCCATTTCCTGAGTTTTTCACTTTTCTAAACTGAAACTATGTCCCTGTTAAACATACTTTCCCATTCCCCCTCCCGATCCTACTTCCCTTCCCCAGCCCCTGGCATTTATTGGTGTACTACTTTCTGATTCTATTAATTTGACTATATATATTAGTAAATATATCCTGCATTCTTTATTTGTATTCAGTTCAGTTCAGTCACTCAGTCGTATCCGACTCTTTGTGACCTCATGAATCGCAGCACGCCAGGCCTCCCTGTCCGTCACCAACTCCCGGAGTTCGCTCAAACTCACGTCCATTGAGTCGGTGATGACATCCAGCCATCTCATCCTCTGTCATCCCCTTCTCCTCCTGCCCCCAATCCCTCCCAGCATCGGAGTCTTTTCCAATGAGTCAACTTCGCATGAGGTGGCCAAAGTACTGGAGTTTCAGCTTTAGCATCATTCCTTCCAAAGAACACCCAGAACCAATCTCCTTTAGAATGGACTGGTTGGATCTCCTTGAGTCCAAGGGACTCTCAAGAGTCTTCTCCAACACCACAGTTCAAAAGCATCAATTCTTCGGCGTTCAGCTTTCTTCATAGTCCAACTCTCACATCCATACATGACCACAGGAAAAACCATAGCCTTGACTAGACGGACCTTGTCGACAAAGTAATGACTCTGCTTTTGAATATACTATCTAGGTTGGTCATAACTTTCCTTCCAAGGAGTATGTATATTTATATTAATGTATATATTAGATTATTAATATATAAATTATAATTAATGTATATGTTACATTTATATTAATATATCTAGTGAGGAGCTGGGAGATCCAGCTGGAAAGTTGGCACAGAGGTTCCATCATGCTGTTCAGCCTCACTGGTCAGGATAAGGAGCTTGGATGATCTCTTAAGCCTGATGAGAAACCACTGGAAAGTTTCCAGGGGAATAAAATGATCTGATTTATATTTAAAAGAATCACCTGGCTTCTGTTCGGAGATGAGACAGTGGGTGGGTAGGGCACTTAGGACTGCTTTCAGCAGGAGAAGGCATGGACCTGAACGTGGTTGGGGAGGATGCAGTGGCCTGGTGTGTCCTCGCTGCCACAGTGGCCTCAATGCTTTCTCTTACCCATTCCTCCGCTCATCTTTTCTCTTGACCCTTCTTCCCATCCCTCCCCTCCACCAGCATCTTTTCCCAACACCAGTCCATGAGGATGCTCAAGTCTTTCCCCCTCATCTTCCCATGTGAACATTCCTTCCACCTTCTCGAGTGAGCTGGCTCCACCCACACCTCTGCCTATAAACATGAGCCTTGGTCCTCCATGCCCTGCTTTATGGACAGCCTTCCGAAATTCAGACCACTTCCTCACTCCAGCCTCCGCTGTTCCTCTTATTGTCACAGTGACACTCCTCACACCACATGGTGTCAGATGCTAGATACTTATTATTATTTCTAGTCTATTGACATTTCCAGAAGAACAGCCCTGGGTACATTTTCTTTAGTGTGGTAGCCTAGGCCCCTAATATTACACACAGAATGGATAAAATGAATTTTCCAGATTAGAGGGGAAACAGAACAGTCCTTTTTCAATGTCCAGCACCAGTGAACAGTTTAACTGAGTACATACTTTATATAAGAATTGAACCAGGAATCAGAAACACACACAGGCACTCTCTCCGCCGTTGAAAAGATGAATCCTTGTGATGTGGGTACAAGCCTATGGACACTCTACTGTATATTTCTAAATAGCACAGTACACTGATTTTCATTTTTTGTTTCCCACTAGGCTGAAGCTCGTTGAGGGCTAGGTCTAGGCCACATCCATTACGATTGTCTGTATACCTATTATTAGCACAGTTAGCAGAAACAGGAGTACAGTCCCTGGATTGGGAAGATCCCCTGGAGTAGGAAATGGCAATCTACTACAGTATTCTTATCTAGAAAAATCCCATGGACATAGGACCGTGGTGGGGTACAGTCCATGGGGTTGCAAAGATTGACTATACACACACACAGCAGGTTGTTACATCAATGGCCGTTGTTGTTATCACTGTACTGAGGTTTTCAAGCACATGTGTATGTGAGGGTGTGTGTGTGTGAAGTGAGTTGCTCAGGAGGGAAGATTTTGAGATAACAGCATACATATAAGAGCGAAAAATTAGAAATATTAACTATGGATACTCAAATCAGTATAAATAGTTATCTGTACCCCTTTTAATAACAGAGTTTTAAGTTTTATATACATGTACACACACACATACATATATATGTGTGTGTATATATTTATAAGTAGACTGCGAATCTTTTTCCTAAGTTAAAATTTTTATGAAAAGCTTCCAAAAATGAGTTGTGAAGAGAGAAGCAAGCACCTTGGACTGGGATGCAGGATGATTGTCAGTGAAAATTTGTAAAATGTTGGTGGGTGTTGACTTCCTTGGAAATCACTCCCCTTTTATAAGATTGGAGGGTTGAACTATGTGGGTTATAATACTGGTTGTTCTTTGATCGAAGATGTAAGGTCACTCAGTTCAGATAGTCATTTCAAGTTCAAAACTTCAGGCATCACACTGGAAATGTCTTTCTGTCCCTCAACTCAATCACCCAGGGGAACAAACCTCTGGTTCAGTATGTTGTTGTTTTGTCATTAAACCATGTCTGACTCTCTTGTGACCCCATGGATTGTAGCCCGCCAGGCTCCTCTGTCCCTGGGATTTCCCAGCAAGAATACTGAAGCATTTCCTCCTCTAGGGGGATGTGGGGGGGTACATTTCCTCCTCTAGGGGATCTTCCTGATTCAGGGCTTGAACCTGTGTCTTTTGTGTCTTCTGCACTGGCAGGCAGACTCTTTACCACTAAGCCACCTTGGAAGTCATGGTTCATTGTGAATTTTTATTTTCTTCCTTCCTTCCTTCCCCACCCCCTCTTCTTTTTGGAAGTTCCTACCTAATTCTCCAGAAGCCTGGCATCACAGTCTCTTAACACCCAAACACGCCCCATCCTGTTGGTTACCGGAAGTTCACCATGATTCTTGGTATTTTGGAGATCAGGGTTGAGTCCTTATTCTTGGACTGTCTGCTGCTCTGAATTCCTGGTCGTGGCTGACTGGATCCCTGGTCCTCACTCCTTCCCTCCTGTAGTTCCGCTCACATGGGTCAGTTTCCTGCTTCATTACCAGGACAACATTGATAGATCTTACAAATCTTACTGCAGTCTCAGAGATAAATCAGGAAGGTGGGCTCAACCTGACATTGGGAGAAACAGCTTACAATTGCTTAGGAATCTGACCTTATCTTGGCCACTTCTCTCAAGGGGACTGTGGTATTGGCTGTCTCATTCTTTACCCAGCTTCTAGTCGTGTTCTGATTTGAGGGGCCCATTGTCTATTACGTCTCATCTTCCATCTCCACTTCTGTCTCTCTAAAGTTACAAATGTGTGGATTTCATTATGCAGAGAAATTTAACTTTTAATCTCCACCCTCTGGGCTCTGACACCCTTGGCACAAAGGACAGGATTCTTTGTACTTTTTCCCAAAGTGAAGAACCATCTACCACGCCATATGCTTCTAGGACCAGAAATGCAGTAGAAAAAGTTTTTAAATTACAGTTTTCATTTTAGTTGGGCCAGAAAAAAGTTCTTAGGCAGATCTAAGCCCATCCATAGCACAAAATACATAGGATTTGTCTCCATCCATAGGACAGACTACAGGGTTGGGTACATGTGAGTGTGTGAGTGTGTGTGTGGTGTGAGAATGTTAGTTTCCTGTCCCGTTAAGATTTTCTGAAGTAGGATTTATGTACTCTCAAAATATACTTTCTCAGATGGTTTGGTTTTTCTTTTATATTGAAGTCTGGTGATTTAAGCTAACTTCTAAATTATCTTGACACATTTTTCTTGACATTTTTCTTGAGGTACGGCAGAAGTTTGGAGAGAGTATAGAATTTGAAGCCAGACTCTTCCGTGCTCAAAACCTCATCTACCATTTTAGTATTCTATCCATAGCCTCAGTGGTTTCCATCTGCAGAGATGATGACAGTATCCATTTCACAGAATTGTTACAGGGGACAAAGGAGACAAGGTTTAGGTGAGATGACAAGGTGGCCTGGTTGCCTGTGTGATGCACCTTCAAACAGGCGAGTTTACCATAGGCTGATACATTAATAAGACTAGTTCTGTTTTTAGAGAACTAAGGTATTTTGAAACTCCAGTTAAGTTTCACATAGGTGTTGTGCTTAGTCACTCAGTCATGTCCGACTCTTTGTGACACCGTGGACTGAAATCCACCAGGCTCCTCTGTCCATGGGGATTCTCCAGGCAAGAATCCTGGAGTGGGTTGCCGTGACTCTATCCACATTGATGCTATCCTGTTGTATTCTGGTGACTACAGCAGTTACAGCTGACTGAACCTCCTTTGGGTCCTGATAGCATTTCAGTGCCTGTTATCCAGGGACTGGGACACATCCTTGGGGGCCTTCTCCCTGGTCCTCAGCTTTGCTTCCATCCTTCTTAATTCCCCTGGAGGACAGAGCCCAGGTAGGCAACTGCCTGAGGGTTGTTATGTGTGGAGCCAGGGAGAGAGGGCGATGCAGGACGGGCCAGGATGCTCCTGAGGACCTGGGACCAGGCTGTCCTCTGGGTTGTCTGGTTTCCTCCTCAAGAATCACTTCCTCTTCAGTGGGGGAGGTTCAGATGACTTTTACTTAAATTCTTTGATAGCCTCCTTTATCTATCCCAATAAATTCTTTAGTCAAATTAAGATTATGAAATGTGGGGGTCATATAGGAAGGTTAGGGATTTCTTGGATGTAGAAAAAGGTACGTGTACTTTTTTGTACTGAATTTCTAGTTTCCCTTTTTTACTTTGTAAGGAGATAAGTGAGAAAATAAGATTTGTGAAGCCAGCTTTCCTTAAAATAAGATAATAGTTTGCCTTGCTTTACTCTGTATGGCAATCTCTAGGTCCATCTACATGTCTACAAATGACTCAGTTTTATTCCTTTTTATGATTGAGTTATATTCCACCATCATCTTGGGGGTTGGAATGCAAAAGTAGGAAGTCAAGAGATACCTGGAGTAATAGGCAGGTTTGGCCTTGGAGTGCAAAATGAAGCCGGGCAAAGGCTAACAGAGTTTTGTCAATAGAACACTCTGTTCATGGCAAACACCCTTTTCCAACACAAGAGCCAACTCTACACATGCTGCTGCTGCTGCTAAGTCGCTTCAGTCATGTCCGACTCTGTGCAACCCCATAGATGGCAGCCCACCAGGCTCCCTCGTCCCTGGGATTCTCCAGGCAAGAACACTGGAGTGGGTTGCCATTTCCTTCTCCAGTGCATGAAAATGAAAAGTGAAAGTGAAGTCGCTCAGTCATGTCTGACTCTTCGCAACCCCATGGACTGCAGCCCACCAGGCTCCTCTGTCCATGGGATTTTCCAGGCAGGAGTGCTGGAGTGGGGTGCCATTGCCTTCTCCGAACTCTACACATAGATATCACCAAATGTTCAATACTGAAATGAGATTGATTATATCCTTTGCAGCGTAAGATGGAGAAGTTCTATACAGTCAGCAAAAACAAGACCCAAAGCTGACTGTGGCTCATATCATGATCTCCTTATTGCAAAATTCAGGCTTAAATTGAATAAAGTAGGGAAAACCATTAGGTCATTCAGTTATGACCTAAATCAAATCCCTTATGATTATACAGTGGAGGTGATGAATAGATTCAAGGGATTAGATCTGGTAGACAGAGTGCCTGAAGAACTATGAATAGAGTTTCCTTATTGTACAGGAGGCAGTGACCAAAACCATCTCAAAGAAAAAGAAATGCAGGAAGGCAAAGTTGTTGTCTGAGAAAGCTTTACAAATAGCTGAGGAAAGAAGAGAAGCAAAAGTTAAGGGAGAAAGGGAAAGATACACCCAACTGAATGCAGAGGTCCAGAGAATATCAAGGAGAGATAAGAAGACCTTAAATGAATATTGCATAGAAGTAGAGGAAAACTAGAATGGGAAAGGCTAGAGATCTCTTGAAGAAAATTGAGATATCAAGGGAACCTTTCATGCAAGGATGGACACTGTACAGTACAGAGATAAGAAGGACCTAAGAGAGGCAAAAGAGATGAAGAAGAGGAGGCAAGAATATATGGAAGAAAAAAAGAAAAAAGGTCTTAATGACCAAGATAACCATGATGGTGTGGTCACTCACCTAGAGCCTGGAGGTCAGGTGGGCCTTAGAAGCATTTCTATGAACAAAGCTAGTGGAGGTGATGCTAATCCAGCTGAGTTATTTAAAATCCTAAAGGATAATGCTGGTAAAGTGCTGCACTCAATATGTCAGCAAATTTGGAAAACTCAGCAGTGGCCACAGGACTGATAAAGGTCTGTTTTCATTCCAATTCTAAAGGGCAGTGACAAAGAATGTTCAAACTGCCAAACAGTTGCAGTTATTTCACATGCCAGTAAGGTTAAGGTCAAAATCCTTCAAGCGAGGCTTCAGCAGTACATGAACCGTGAACTTCCAGATGTTCAAGCTGGATTTAGAAAAGGCAGAGGAACCAGAGATGAAATTTCCAGCATTTGCTGAATCACAGAGAAAGCAACGGAATTCTGGAAAAATATCTACTTCTGCTTCATTGTGTGCCCTAAAGCCTTTGACTGTATGGATCACAACTGCGGAAAATTCTGAGAGATGAGAATACTAGACCACTTTACCTGTCTCCTGAGAAACCTGTATTCTGGTCAAGAAGCAACAGAACCTTACATGGAACAACTGACAGGTTCAAAAATAGGAAAGGAATACGACAAGCCTGTTATTGTCACCCTGTTTATTTAATTTATATGCAGAATGCATCATATGAAATGGCGGGCTGAGTGAATCACATACTATAATCAGTATTGCTGGAGAAATAGCAACAACCTCAGATACAAAAATGATACCACTCTAATGGCAGAAAGTGAAGAAGCACTTAGGAGCCTCTTCATGAGGGTGAAAGAGGAGAGTGTAAAAGCTGGCATAAAGGTCAATATTCAAAAAACTTAGATCATGGAGTCCAGTCCCATCACTTCATTGCAAATAGAAGGGGAATAAATGGAAACAGTGAAAAATTTTATTTTCTTGGACTCCAAAATCCCTGCAGATGGGGATTGCAGCCATGAAATTAAAAGACGTTTGCTCCTTGGAAGAAAAGCTGTGACAAACCTAGACAGCATATTCAAATGAAGAGACATCACTTTGCCAACAAAGGTCCGTATAGTCAAAACTATGGTTTTTCCATTAGTCACACGTGGATGTGAGTGTTGGACTTTACAGAAGGCTAAGTGCTGAAGATGTAATGCTTTTGAATTGTGATGCTGGAGAAGACTCTTGAAAGCCCCTTGGACAGCAAGGAGATCAAATCCTAAAGGAAATCAATTCTGAGTATTCACTGGAAGGACTGATGTTGAAGCTGAAGCTCTAATACTTTGGCCCTCTGATGCGAAGAAACTCTTTGGAAAAGACCCTGATGCTGGGAAAGACTGAAGGCAAAAGAAGAGGGCAGTAGAAATTGAGATTGGTTAGATAGTGACTCAGTAGACATGATTTTGAAGAATCTCTGGGAGATAGTGGTAGACAGAGGAGCCTGATGTGCTGCAGTCCATGGGATTGAAAAAAGTCGGGCAGAACTTAGTGACTGAACACCACCACCACCAATATTCCATTGTATATAAGCACCACATCTGTTTCATCTATTCATCTGTCCATGGACATTTAGGTTACTTCCATGAGACATGTATGTGGAATGTAGAAAAGTGGTAGAGAGGAACCTATTTGCAGGGCAGGAATAGAGACCCAAATATAAAGAACAGAAATATGGACATTGGGAAGGTGGGGCCCGGCTGGGATGCATTGGGAGATAGTAGTGGCATATATACAGTACCATGTGTAAAGTAGGTAGGTGGTGTGAAGCTGCTCTGTAGCGCAGAAGCTCAGCTGGGTGCTCGGTGACGACTTAGAAGGTGCTCTGTGATGGGGGAGTGGGAGGAAGGCCCAGGAGGAAGGGTGTATATGTATACATGTAGCTGATTCACTTTGTTGTACAGTAGAAACTAACATAAGATTGTAAAGCAACTATACCTCAATTTTTAAAAAAAAGGTGATGCTTTGCTTTCCTTTTTTCAGATATCCTGATATAAATAATTTTTCAATGGTATACTTCATATTCTCGATTTACAAACTTGTATATATATATATATATATCATATATATATGTTATATATATACTCAGATGGAAAGCATATTTAGAAACAAGTCAATATCTTTCTAGGCCTGAAAAGAGGGGACTTTATGCATAGTACTGAAAATGTGTTCTTGTTTATTGAGTCCTGTTGTAGAATCTCTTTACTTTTAGGCAGCATCTTTAATAGCCTACAGCCTAATACAATACTAAGAACCATTACAAACTATATATTAAAAGAGTGTTCTTTTAGGAAATTTGGTAATATCTTTTTTGATAATGTCATGGATTTTACATTTCAAGGATATTCAGTATGACAATTAATAAAAATACTCCATACCTATCTAAGGGACCTAGTCTTACAGATACAACCTTTCAAATTCCTCTTTTCCTCATTTTTCCTAAGTGGAATATATACTCTTTTTAACTGTATATACGTAGCATATTTCAGGATTAAAATGATTATGATTTCTTAGAGTAAATTCCCCAACAATAGTTATATCTAAGGAGAAACAATAGTTTAAGAATAACCACATTTTAAAAGTGCCTGTTAAAAAGATTACCCATAAGACAAAAAACAATGAAATGTCTTCAGTTACGAGTTAAAGTTGATGTGGTGGAAGTGATTCACTGAGCAATGTCAAGTTGGTAAGAATATCACTTTAGAAAACTAAGTGCATTTAAAATTTAAAAAGTGGTTTTTGTTTTTTTTTTTACTGCTGCTTCTGCTAAGTTGCTTCAGTTGTGTCCGACTCAGTGCGACCCCATAGATGGCAACCTACCAGGCTTCCCCGTCCCTGGGATTCTCCAGGCAAGAACACTGGAGTGGGTTACCATTTTCTTCTCCAATGCGTGAAAGTGAAGTCGCTCAGTCGTGTCTGACCCTCAGCGACCCCATGGACTGCAGCCTTCCAGGCTCCTCCGTCCATGGGATTTTCCAGGCAAGAGTACTGGAGTGGGGTGTCATTGCCTTCTCCTTTTTCTTACTGCTGCTAAGTCACTTCAGTCGTGTCCGACTCTGTGCGACCCCATAGACGGCGGCCCACCAGGCTCCGCCATCCCTGGGATTCTCCAGGCAAGAACACTGGAGTGAGTTGCCATTTCCTTCTCCAATGCATGAAAGTGAAAAGTGAAAGTGAAGTCGTTCAGTTGTGTCTGACTCTTAGCGACCCCATGGACTGCAGCCTACCAGGCTCCTGTCCATGGGATTTTCCAGGCAAGAGTACTGGAGTGGGTTGCCATTGCCTTCTCCGTTTTCTTACTAATGGAATTTAATTAGATTTGAAGCAAAACTTTTTCGAATGTTAGACACGTGATTTTAAGTATGAATCTGCTTGAGAAACAAATGAAAATCAAAAAAATTAAAAAGCATTATTTACTGTTCATGCAGAATTATTTTTTTAACACTCTGATAGTTTGAAAGCTAACAGCTTCACATATAATCAAAATATTCCACTGAATATAACTCGTGTAGATTAGATAAATTAAAGTTGGATTAACTTAATTTGTTAAAGATTTTGCAAAATAAGCATTTTAGAGCTTCTATTATGATTCTAGCCAGGGGATTTGTTTTTAAAATATGTATTTTTTTAATATGTAAGTGGAAAACAGACTTAAGGCTTAAATACAACTTCCCCCCTTATGTTTACAATTCAGAATAGTTGGTGTACTAGTGTGGCAGCACTAAAATGATATAAAGATGCTCTTCAGATTATTTTTATGGAACCTTTACTGCAGTGCTTATGTTTTACCTGGGGCATGGAGAGAGGATTTGACACCTTCTTCTATGTCTATATGGGCTTTCCTTGTGGCTCAGCTGGTAAAGAATCTGCCTGCAATGTGGGAGACCTGGGTTTGATCCCTGGGTTGGAAAGATCCCCTGGAGAAGGGAAAGCCTACCCACTCCAGTATTCTGGCCTAGAGAATTCCATGGACTGTATAGTCCATGGGGTCGCAAAGAGTTGAAAACAACTGAGCGACTTCACTTTCATACTTTCTGTGTCTATATATACTCCATAACTTAACTGATTAAGTATCTTTCTTTAGGAAGAACTGTATTCTGAGAGCTTGTTGATCCAATATTTTGTGAAATGATAAGTGTAAATGGTAATTTTAAAAAGGTAATCCCATACTAATAACCAATTAATTAGTTAAAATGTACTGAATTATACAACTGTGAATTTACATAAAACATTGAATTATGTACTTCGTACGGGCGAGTTGTGTGGATATGAATTAGATCTCAATAAAAGCTGTTACAGAAAGTAAGCTGTTGACCCATGAGATCTAGGTAGGCTGGTTCTTAGCTGAAGGATGTGAAAGGTTTGTGTGTATAAATTATGTGCCAATGGTGCCCAGGGTGTGTAAGAAATCTTCCAGGATCTCTACTCTTTGAAGAGAAGAGGGTCACAAGAGGACTTGTTGTTAAAAGACAGGCTTTTTAAACCTAAGCTTTGCATCTGGGTCTTTCTGTTAGTGTACTGTGGGCATCAACTTCCCAACTGGAAGCCTCTGTCCAAAACATGAGGATGGGTGTGATTTGCATATCAAAGGATTATAACTGTAAACATGGAGGGGAAAATAGCTCTTGAAGTTTTATTTAAAATGCCTCCAGCTTTTTTTTAGCAGCATTCTTTTTATTGTCTATAATTTTAAGTAAATGTATGTATGGACTATTATGTGATATCCTACTGAATACATCCAATGTCAACAAAAAATATAAATATTTATACGGTAGTGACTGTATACTTACATACATCTTGAGTTTGCCTCTTTTTTCTCCTGAAGACTTTGACTCCTTTTATTAAAATTGTGAAATCTCATGAACTTAGACAGATGAGGCTAATACTGTTGATAATCAGGATATAGGGATAGTTTTTGGCTTTGCCTCCCTATTATTTCCTCACCTGCCAGAAAGGAAGAAGGAAGGAGGGAAGGATGAAGGGACCAAGGAACAGAGGGAGGGAGACAGAGAATGTTCTAAGGGCATTTGCCCTGAGTGCAGTAACTACTTCCTAATCATTAGAGGTTAGGAATGCATGATCATTTGAGTATCTACTGTGTACAAGGGACTGAGTTCATATTTTTTTAATTTGTTTTATTGAAGTATAGTTGATTTACAATGTTGTGTTAATTTCTGCTGTATGGTAAAGTGATTCAGTTACATATATATATATATATATAAAATCTTTTCCATTATGATTTGTTACATGATACTAAATATAGTTTTCTGTGCTACAGAGTAGTGCCTTATTGTTTATCCATCCTATATATAATAGTTTGCATTTGCATCCCAAACTTCAGTCTGTCACTTGGCAACCACAGGTCTGTTCTATATGCCTGAAATTCTGTTTCTATCTTGTAGAGAAGTTCACTATATCATATTTTAGATTCTCCATATAAGTGTTATCATATGGTATTTGTCTTTCTTTATCTGACTTCACTTAGTATGATCATCTTCCGGTCCATTCATATTGCCACAAATGGCATTGTTTCATTCTTTTTTCCCCAAGTAATAGTCCCTTGTTTACATGTGCCGCATCTCCTTTACCCTCTCCTCTGTTGATGGACAGTCAGGTTGTTTCCACGTCTTGACAGTGCTGCTGTGACCATAGTGGTGCACGCCTTTTCAGATTATCGTTTTGTCCAGATAATGCCCAGGAGTGGATTTGCAGGATGATAGGCTTCCCTGGTGGTTCAGACGGTAAAGCGTCTGCCTTCAGTGTGGGACATCCGGGTTCGATCCCTGGGTTGGGAAGATCCCCTGGAGAAGGACATGGCAACCCACTCCAGTACTCTTGCCTGGAAAATTCCATGGACTGAGAGGCTCCTCAGAGCCTAGTAGGCTACAGTCCATGGGGTCGCAAAGAGTCGGACATGACTGAGCGACTTCACTTCACTTCACATGGTAGCTGTACTTTTAGTTTTCTATGCTGTTCTCCATAGGAGCTGCACCAATTTACATTCTCACTAACAATGTGGGAGGGCACCCTTTTCTGCATACCTCGGGACTTAGTGTAGCACATTTAGTGTCTACATCTTAAGTGTAGCACATTTAGTGTCTACAAACACAGGCTGCCTGTCCTCCAGGAGTTTCCCAGCTCATTCTTCAGATGGAGACCACAGCTCAATGAAATATATGCAGAGTCCAGCTACTATACTATTGATGAATCCTTAAGGCTTCCCTTGCTCAATGTCCAGCTTCACTCCAGCTTGCTAAGAATTAGATATTTTTCCCTGTAATCCCTTTTCATGATCTCCAGAAAAAAATCAGTTTCTCAGTTTAAATTCACTCTCTGCCCCCTTCTTTCTTTTTTTTGGCTGAATCCTAACAAAACTCTCCTCATTCCCTCAAATCCAGTCTCTACCCCCCACCTTTTTTTCATATAGAAACCTTGATCCAAAACAATTGAATTTCTGCTGAAGATTATCGATATTTGTTTCCTATCTATAATTGATTCCCCAGTTATCATACTATTATAAATAAATCATTAACAGGTCTACCCATAGAAAATATAGCTTTTCCTTACCACTAATTGTGTGGATTTATTTTCAAATGTCCCCTCTGTCTTACTACTCCCAATATTCAGCTGTTCTTTGGAATAATTATACACATGTTGTGTTTAAGAGATTAATTCTGGCATCAGACAGAACTGGATTCATTTCTTATCTCTACCAGTTTCTGGATATTAATGGACTGAATGTTTGTGTCCCTCAAATTCATATGTTGAAGTCCTAGCCCCCAGTGTGATAGTTTTTGGAGGTGATGTGATACTGTTGGGAAAGTGAAATGCTCCAGGCACTTGGGGAAATAGCTTGGTGGTTTCTTATACTAAACATGGACTTACTATATGATCCAGAATCGCACTCTTTGCCATTTATTCCAGATAAATGAAACCTATACTCTCACCAAAAGAATCTATATATGAATTTTCATAGCAGTTTTATTTGTGAAAGCCACAAATTAGAAGCAACCTAAGTGTCTTTCCACCAGTGGATGCTTAAAAAAATCTGGTGCATCTGTGCTGTGGAGTGCTGCTCAGTAGTAGGACAGATATACCACACTGTGTCTAACTGTAGCCTACCAGGCTCCTCCATCCATGGAATTTTCCAGGCAAGAGTAGTGGAGTGGGTTGCCATTTCCTTCTAGCAGAGGATCTTCCCGACCCGGGGATTGAACCCAGGTCTCCCGCATTGGCAGGCAGATGCTTTACCGTCTGAGCTACCAGGGTAAGCCCATCAGGCAAATCTCAGTTAAGGGCTGTTCAACAAAATGCCTGACTGGTGCTCCTGAAAGCTGTTAAGGTCAGCTGAAAAAAAAAAAAAGAGACATCTGAGAAACTATCGAAGTAAAGGGAACCATGCTGCTTAGTGACTCAGTCATGTCCAACTCTTTGCTGCCCATTGAACCCTGCCAGGCTCCTTTGTCCATGGAATTTTCCAGGCAAGAATACTGGAATGGTTGCCATTTCCTTCTTAGGGGATCTTCCCAACAGAGGGATTGAACCCATGTCTCCTGTGTCTCCTGCTTTGGCAAGCAGATTCTTTACCACTAGCCCCACCTTTACTGTTTAGCCTAAAGGGAAGCCTAAGGTAGTATTAACACAATAACTCCATGTCAGTATGGTGTCCTGGAACAGAAATGGGACTGTAGGTGAAAACTAAAGAAACATAATTAATCTTTGACCTTTGTTAATGATAATGGAGCAGTATCAGTTCATTAATTATGACAAATGTACCCTAGGGATTTTAAGATGTTAATGATGGGAAGCAAGGTTAAGGTTGATGGGTACACTACTATTTTCACAATTTTTCTGTAAATCCCAAACTTTTCTTAAAAAACAAAAAAACTTAATAAAAAAACTACCTGTGTTACATGTAATTGAGGGAAAAAAATCCCCGTTGCAAATGCCATTGAGCTACAAATAAAGCCCATGTTTAATCCCCTTTCTCACCTTGAGATGCCCTCAGACAATACTGAGGGGTAGCCAGAATCCAAGTGTGCAGAGAGGAAATTATAAGAGCTTTATGAACCCAAAGTCTATTTCCACTTTAATTATATCCCCAGACTTCAAAGAGAAACCTTTGTCCATGCTCAGAATTTCTTCAAAGTACATCATAAATCTTTTTTTTTTGGAAACTGTCCCCCTAAGCTACCTTCCAGGAATTCCTAATTATAACACAGGGAAGAACCAAGACGTCAGCTCCCATTACTCATCTGTCTACTCTTAAAATTATAGTTTTACACTGCATTGTATCACATGTTTTAGAAGTGATGATAAAAATATAGTTGAGTCAAAGAGAGAAAGTGATTATTCCTACAAAAGAGGAGTCCAAATCACCCCTCAAGATGTGCCATAAACATTCTAGAGTTTAAGCAAGGAAGTAGAAATCAAATAGATAAACAATGAGGTCCTACTATAGAGCACAGGGAACTATATACAATATCCTGTGATAAACCATCATGGAAAAGAATATGAAAAAATCTGTATATATAGAGCTGAATCACTGTGCTGTCTACCTGAACCTGATACAGCATTGCAAATCAACTATACTGCAAGCAAAAAGGTAGAACCCAACAAACAAAAATTAGATTGGATTTCAATTACTATCTTTAACAATGGATATAATTTTAATGAAATGGAAGAACAGAAGAAGCTCACATTTTCCACTTTTAAAATTTAGGACTTTAAGAAATCTAAGTCAGAAGTATATTTAAGTGATTTGTATTTGGGCACAAGGATTATATGAAATCCTCTATTATTTGCTTTCAAAAGTTTTACAGGTGAAATGCATGTATATATTATATGTGTACACATAAACATTAAATGCATATGTGTAGATGATAAATACATGTCTCTCTGTATAATTATAGACACATTTACACACACCATGACACAAGCATACAAAACCAGGAGCAACTTTCTCCCAGCAATACTGGGTTTCATGTTTTGCTTTTGTTTCCTGACACATTTGCATTAATGGACATGCAAGCTCACATGTATGTTTAAAGTGGTGTATCTACTATAAATTAAATGTGGGATGATATAGGACTATAATGTTCCTTTATTCCATTTCAGAGAAAGAAGGCCCCATGGGTAATAGAGAAAAATATTTCTAATGGAATTAAAAGAAAGTTGAGCTCTTTAACTAGATTTTCTTTGGTATCTGGGCAAATAGTCTCTTTGGGAATGAATCAGAGATTGGATGCCAGGATTTCTAAGTGGTATCTTTATTATTATTATTTTAATTAATTAATTAATTTTAATTGGAGGATAATTTATTTACATACTGTGGTGGTTGTTGCCATAATTCAACATGAATCACCCATGGGTGCACATGTGTCTCCGCATCCTGAACCCTCCTCCCACCTCCCTCCCCATCCCATCCCTCTGGGTTGTCCCAGAGCATCAGCTTTGAGTGCCCTGCTCCACGCATCGAACTTTTACTGGTCATCTGTATTACATATGGTAATATACATGTTTCAATGCTATTCTCTCAAATCATCCCACCCTCGCTTTCTCCCACAGAGTCCAAAGTCTGTTCTTTACATCTGTGTCTCTTTTGCTGCCTTGACATAGGATTATCATTACCATCTTTCTAAATTACATATATATCAGCATTCAGTCTTATCAGTCAGTGTTCATTCTTCATTTTGGGGTCACTGTCATTCTTAATACCTGTTTCTGAATTTGCTGTGTAAATTTTTTAGTCTACATTTTGGGTGCAATTTTCACTGTTTGTAGGTGAAAATGGCCATGTCTATTGCTAGTGTGTATAAATAACTATAGATGTAGAAGTGGTACATAATTTTACTGTCTGGGAACATGATAAATTCTTGTGATAAGCTCTTCTCTCACCTTTGGCGTGGTCTCCTGATTGTTGTTTTTACTGAGTATGTGTTCTCCTGCAAAGACTTAAATTGGCACAGACACATGAATGATGTAGGTCATCAATTCATCATTGAAAGTTGATATTTAATTTGTTCTATAAATCATTTTATTTCATAATATTATTTCCCCCATTTGTTTTAAGGTTGAATATTTCATCTCTTTAAAAAATTAAAATTTCTTTAAGTGCCCTGTTACACACACACACACACACACACACACACACACACACACTTGTCACTGTTGCTTTGTGGCTTCTCTCTTTCTTCACCATCAGAGCCAGTAGGGTAGGAAGTCTTTGAAACCACTGTATGTTACTCTTAACAATTGAAACATAGTAGAAGCTCTCTAAAGAAATCTTCAGGAACTAAATACTTTTTTAATCCAGTAAATAATTACTGCATGCCCATTTTTTGGTTCTGTATAGTTGAAGACTGAGAAGTCTGAAGGAAGCCAAAAAGAAAAAAACATATTCTTTGCTAAAAAGTGCTGATGCTGGGAGGGATACTTCAGGTGGAGATGAGGTGAACACAGGTGAGATGTTCAGGACCACAGATAGTTGTTTGGCTGTGGCATAGAATGCAGATGGGTTGTTAAATAACTCCCTGCAAGTCCATCAAGTTGTAATCTTGTGGTTAAACTATGGTAAATTTATACAATGCACTATACAGCCTTTAAATAAATAATCTAAAACCTACTTTATATGGATGTAGTCAGAACTATAGCATTGAATTAGGAAAAGTAAATTATAGACAATCCTTATAGTTTGATAGAGCATATATAAAGTGCGGAAACATGAAAGGCAATAGAATATTAGGGATCATATAAAAACATTGAAGAAATAATTAAGACCAAAATAAGCATAAAAGTTTTCTCCGTGGCAATGAGGAGGACTATGGGATTATGAGAGGGAACATGGGGTCTTCAACTGTATCATCAATAATTAATTTCTTTTGAAAATTCTGAAGCAAATTTGACAGAATATTAAGACCTGTGAAAATTGGGGCATAGGTACTAAGTGTTTATCCTAGTATTTTCTGGACTTTTCTTTTTGCTTGAAATACTTTATGACAAAATCACAAACATACTTTATAACAAGATAAGGTAGTTCAGTTCAGTTCAGTCGCTCAGTCGTGTCCGATTCTTTGCGACCCCATGAACTGCCACACGCCAGGCCTCCTTGTCCAACACCAACTCCTGGAGCCCACCCAGACTCATGTCCATTGAGTCAGTGATGCCATCCAACCATCTTATCTTCTGTTCTCCCCTTCTGCTCCTACTTTCAGTCTTTCCCAGCATCAGAGTCTTTTCCAATGATAAGGCAGTAGACAGTAGTTAAACAGAAGATTGAAGGAGTCAGGGGTGAGGTTGTAAAATGTATGATGTGTCATGCTGAATTTTGAATTTGCTCTATGAAGGTATCCACTCTTATGGTCTTTGTAACTCATCTTTTGGTTGATGACTGTAAAATCCTTGAGCTCAGCCCAACCCAGCCTCCTCCTCTGCATGTCAGATACCCTGGTCCTGGTAGCACTGTGGATGTTGCATGCCCCAAACTAGACTTCTGTTTTATTCTAGACTGTCGTTATTCAGTCACTAAGTCATGTCTGACTCTGCGACCCCATAAATTGTAGCATGCCAGGCTTCCCTGTCCTTTACTATTTCCTGGAGTTTGCTCAAACTCACATCCATTAAGTTGCCAATCCCATTCAACCATCTTATCTTCTGTCATCCCCTTCTCCTGCTTTCAATCTTTCCCAGCATCAGGGTCTTTTCCAATGAGTCAGTTATTCTCATCAGGTGGTCAATGTATGGAGTTTCAGCTTCAGCATCAGTCCTTCCAATGAATATTCAGGACTGATTTCTTTTAGGATTGACTGGTTTGATCTCCTTGCAGTCCAAGGGACTCTCAAGAGTGGTCTCCAACACTGCAGTTCAAAAGCATCAATTTTTCAGCACTCAGCTTTCTTTATAATCCATCTATCACATCCATACATGACTACTGGGAAAACCATAGTTTTGACTACATGGACCTTTGTCAGAAAAGTAATGTCTCTGCTTTTTACTATGCTGCCTAGGTTTTAAAAAGCAGGGCCATCACTTTGCTGACAAAGATCTGAATAGTCAAAGCTGTGGTTTTTCCAGTAGTCACGTACGGATGTGACCTGGCCATTATTCTCATCTCTCTCTCACCACCAAGATATAATTGTCCACCTGCTGTCACCTGTTTCATCTGCCATGAATTTGTCTTAAATTCTCTTTCGATTATTCCAACATTGTCTGAGTCGGACCCCCTGTCCCTCCATCCTGGCCTACTGAAGTGTCCTTGCTGCTGCTGCTGCTAAGTCGCTTCAGTTGTGTCCGACTCTGTGCGAACCCACAGACGGCAGCCCACCAGGCTCCCCCGTCCCTGGGATTCTCCAGGCAAGAACACTGGAGTGGGTTGCCATTTCCTTCTCCATTGTGTGAAAGTGAAAAGTGAAAGCGAAGTCGCTCAGTCGTGTCCAACTCTCCGTGACCCCATGGACTGCAGCCTACCAGGCTCCTCCATCCATGGGATTTCCAGGCAAGAATACTGGAGTGGGGTGCCATTGCCTTCTAGTGGTCCCTTGGATGTACTCTGCATATTAATCTTTCACCTGCTTTCTAGAGAGACACAGTCAAAGCAAGTCTGACCATTACCCTTGCTTGCTGAGAACTCTTTCAGGACTCTACACTCTCTATAAGGATATTTGTATGTTCCATGGAAGGCCCAGTTCCAAAGCCACCTGTGGTCCTTGTTAGAAATGCAAGTTTCTGGATTTCCCACGTGGTCCAGTGGTTAAGAATCTGCCTGCCAATGCAGGAGTCATGGATTCCATTCCTGGTCTGGGAAAATTCCACATGCTGCAGGGTAAGCAAGCCTGTGTGCCACAACTACTGAACCCATGCTCCATAACAAGAGAAACCACAAAGTGAGAAGCCCACTCACTCTCAACTAGAGAGTGCACACAGCAGTGAAGACCCAGCACAGCCAAAAATAAATAAATACATAAATAAAAAAGGCAAGTTCTCTGGCCCAGACTCAGACCTGATGGCATAATCTCTAGGGTTGGGTCCCAGACGAGGATTTATAAGAACAGCCCAGATTATGTATATGCATCATAATGTTGAGAATCATCAATCTGGATAAAACACCAGCTCTGGAGCTGGGTGTGGGAAGCACATTCTTCACGAGTCAGCCTTATCTATTGATACTTCATCTCTGCCTTCCACACTCTTTCCTGCCCAGTTATTTTTTTCACTCTCGCTCATCCTTTAGACTAAAAACACTAGCATCTCATCTCAATGTCTTACCTGTTCCCTCTGCCCCCAACTCCACAAGTTTCTGTCTCCAACTCCATATAGTTTCTCAAAAGTTCCCTTCCTTTAAGTGGTAATGATCCTGAGGCTGGGACAGTCTTGTTTCTGTAACACACAGCAAGGGATCTGGTGTAAGGGTGACCTTCTAAAAAGATTCTTCAACTAATGGCACTGCTTTTGAGTTGACAGGGAGCTGATCATGAGTTTTGAGCCTGTATTTCAGGTAGATCATTCAAGAAATCTGTGAAAAGGAGAAAATCAGAGCTGGCCATGTTGAATTCTAGCAGTTGGATGTGTAAGAGATCAAGATTGGAGATTTTCATTAGATAAACATAGAGATGATTGACATCTCTGGGCTATAGCCAGATGAAAGGAGAGGATGAGGGTTTACATTTTACACATATTATGTTTTCTACTCAGTTATTTAATAAACGTGACCAGCATTTATTTAGAGATACAGAGTCATGAACATAAGTCTAGAAATGAGCTATTTGGAAGGTTTCAGCCAAGTAGGGGTAGTTGAAGTGATGTGCTTAAATTATCACTTACAGGAAGGAATAGAAAGTATAGGATATAAATTATAGAGAAAACCAGTACTAAAGAGAAACTGAGGATAAAGGCTTCAGAGAAGGAATGACCATACGGTAGTTTTAGCAGAAGAGTGGAACTTTGTGAAGAGCAGGAGTGGTCAGCTGTGACAAATGATGCAAAAAGATCCAGTGAATTGCAGATTGAGAGTTATCTTTTGGAATTTGCAATTGGGATATCGATAGGAACCATAAGAAAAGCCATTTTAATGGGGCTTTGAATGAGGTGGTGGGAGTGGGAGCTGTTGGATTAGTGAATGAATGGTTGGTGAAGATCTATTGACAATGAGAATCAACCTTGTGTTCAAGAAGCATTAGACAGCGAGGCAATCATGCATTTGAGTGGTATTGTTTTGTTGGCTTTAGTTGTGATGAGTGTAACTTGAGTATGTGTAATTGCCCAAGAGATCGAATTCCTAGAAAAAGAAAAGTGCCTTAGGGCCCAAGAAAGATTGGAAACCATTGCTATGAAGAGGGTGAATTATCCTGAGCAGAAGCAGAGGAACTCTAGCTTGGGTAGAACAGTGACCGAAAGTGGGATCCAGCTGCTTGCTGCTCAGAAACCAATAAAGAGGTGAGGTTAGTGGAAAGTTGGCTTTACTTTGGATGCAGGGAGCTGAGGGTGGGGGAAGGGCCAACACCTGTCCAAAGCCTGATTCCCCCACCTCCCTGCATCCAAAAATCGGGGGGCCAGAGGTTTTACAGATGAGAGAGGGGGCTCCATGCAGAAACAGTGCAGTCAGCTCTGATAGTCGTCTTGAAATTGGTCATCAGTGGTCTGACCAGTGTCATCTTCATTGTTTTAAGTACAGTTAATCTTCAGTTCCAGGGTTGTTTGTTCCCATTCCTTGAGACCAGTTCTCGAAATTGTGGCAGCGTATATCATAGCTACAATCGGTCATCATGTAGTTAACTTTTTTCACCTGGTGTGGGTTTAGTATCCACAAGACAGTTTACAGGACATGGCTCAGAATATTATCTGTAGCCCTTGAAGAGGGACTAAAGGTCCTTGACGATGCTTGATGACTGCATGCGTGCTCATTGGCTAAGTGGTGTCCGACTCTTTGCCCATGGACTACAGCCAGCCAGACTCCTTGGTCCATGGGATTCTCCAGGCAAGAATACTGGAGTGGGTTGCCATTTCCTTCTCCAGGGGATCTTCCTGACCCAGAGATCAAACCTGAGTCTCCTTCATTGGCAGGTAGAAACTTTACCACTGAGCCACCAGGAAAGCAATGCATATCTACCCAAATAGATAATTTATGAGTGTGAATGTTAATAGTGAGATTTCTGGAAATCAGTGTAGACCATGAAGCTGAAGTTGGCTCATATTTTTTCTGATATTTTCAACATACATTTAATGTAGAACAAGAAATCATTCTTTGTCTTAGCTAGTCCTCTCTCTCCTGACAGGCCAGGTAAAGCTCATTCAGTCAATTTCTGACTGGCAGGGAAGTCTCATAATTTGGGGACCAGAAAATGTGTGAATGTGCAGAGATGGGAGCAGAGAGAGCCAAAAGAAAAGTGAAAGAAGGCTGACATAAAATGTGTTGAGTTTGAAATAATGATTTTGGCTAATAATACTGTTAATTTGAACAATTTCCTTTGTTGAATTATCAAAGAATATGAGACCTTCTGTCTTTATCTTTTAGTCAAATGTCTGTTTTCCTCAATAAAACCAAATGAATTTATCTCACGGGTTTAAATCCCCAAATAAGTTTCTGTCATCCTTCATATTACATGTAGAGGCCTGGATAACCTAAAGCTTTCTTTGTTACTGCAGAGAGGCATTGACTGGGCTTCTTTATTTTACGTATGAAGTTATCTTTAAAAAGTGATGGAGATAGTTTCTGCCAAAAGTGATGCCATCATTTTAGCAGATGGTCCATAGACACGTAGTCTCTTCTTGACTTCATTTCAAATCTTAATAGAATACCCTTCTTCTTTTTCTTCTGAAAAAAATCTATTTCCGGGCATGGTACTTGGTGGTCCTTAAAGCTTACAGTTTCCTCATAAATCGTCTTTGTCAGTGGCTGCCCTTGTTTCTGAGCTTCCTGTGCCTGGATGACTAACTTTCTACCCTCTGACTGCCTGGGTTGCTATTAGTACCTTGCTGTTCAGATTGCACAGTGGGATATGCGTAGGTTTCTCTGTATTTTCAACTCTTAATGTACATTTAATGTGTTAAACATATGACTTTTCCAAATGCATAACTGAAATTTTGATTTGTTAGTATTGTGTTGTATCAGTCTATTAATTAAAACATATGAGTTTAAAATTGTAATAAAAGTTTGAAAGTGGTAGCTATGATGAAGGGCAGGAGGAATTCACATCTGAGGGCATTTCTGTTGACTGTCCAACCTGGAGCCCTGTGTGTCTAGGGGCATGTAAACTTCTTGATCTTAAGGTTTCTAAGCTGTTGAATGAGGATACCACTTACCTGTCAGGGTCATTTTGGGGAGTGAATGAGAGTATTAGAGCATCCAGCATTTTCCCAGTCATACATCACATAACCTGAGTCACTGGTGGAGTGTTGTTCAACCTCAGAAACTTCTTTAAAGCAATAATGATATTTATACTTTGTCTCTAGATACTGTAAGGTTATGAAGTATTTTTGAATTATGATAAGAAAGATTGAATTATTCTCTATATATTTACTTTATTTAAAATTAGTGTTCCTGTTTTCTTTACTTTTTTATTGAAGTATAGTTGGTTTACAGTGTTGTGTTAGTTTCAGGTGTACAGCATAGTGATTCAGTTATAAGAATCAATATGTATACATACATATATATTCTCTGTCATATTCTTTTTCCTTATAGGTTATCACAAGATAGTGAGGATAATTCCCTGTACTATACAGTAGGTCCTTGTCATTTACCTGTTTTATATAGAATAGTGTGTATCTATTAATCCCAAGCTTCTATTTTATACCTCCTACCCTTTCCACTTAGATACCCTTAGATGTGTTTTCTGTGTCTGTGTGTCTGTTTCAGTTTTGTAAATAAGTCCATTTTTGTATTATTTTTTTAGATTCTGTATATAAGAGATATCATATGATATTTGCCTTTGTCTGGCTGACTTCACCTAGTATGCTGCTGCTGCTAAGTCGCTTCAGTCGTGTCTGACTCTGTGAGACCCCATAGATGGCAGCCCACCAGGTTCCCCCGTCCCTGGGATTCTCCAGGCAAGAACACTGGAGTGGGTTGCCATTTCCTTCTCCAATGCATGAAAGTGAAAAGTGAAAGGGAAGTCGCTCAGTCGTGTCTGACTCTTAGCGACCCCATGTACTGCAGCCTACCAGGCTCCTCCATCCATGGGATTTTCCAGGCAAGAGTACTAGAGTGGGATGCCATTGCCTTCACTTAGTATGATCATCCCTAAATCCATTCATGTTGCTGCAGATTTTGCCCTGTATATATTTGGGAATTATTTATTTGATAAGAAGTTTTGTCATATTTGATTCATTAATTGCCTTAATATTTTATTAATCAAAATTCCTTAATCCTGGTATCAGATGTCCATTATTATTCATTTTCTTTGTAATCTGTGGTTGAAATGGTATAATTATTTCTAACCTTAACTTCATTTTTATCTAGATTTGACTAAATCACCTTCTTTTGATTCACTCAGTGAAAGCGGATTAATTATTATTGTATTGATGTTAATGCTTAATGTATGAGTCACATTTGTTTTTCAAGTAAATCAGCATTTTCAGTTATTCTGTGATTTTACTAACCTATCTGTTTGAATTCCATCCTTCCCTGTTTACTTATTCTCTTTTCCCTTTCTGTGCAACTTATTTTGGTCTCATTATTCTGTTTTGGCTTGTGTAAAATAGATACCTAGTGGTAAGCTGCTGTGTAATACAGGGAGCCCAGCCTGACTCTCTCTGAAGACCTAGAGGGGTGGGATATGAAGGTGGGTGGGAGGGAGGCTCAAGAGGGAAGGGATATATGTGTGTGTGTGTGTGTGTGTGTGTGTGTGTATATATATATATATATATATATATATATACTTGTAGCTGCTTCACATTGTTGTACAGCAGAAACCAATAGAACATTGTAAAGCAATTATCCTCCAATTAAAAATAAAAAACACAAATGTTTTGTGCATATATTATACTATGAATACACAGACAGATATATACATAGAGTTTATATCTCTGAGGAATTAAGGTAGGATTTAGCACTTTTATGACACGTGTTTTTTCTGTCGATTGTTATCCCCAGTTAGGTATAAATGCATTTGAATTAAAATTGAGGGCAAGAGGAGAAGGGGGCAACAGAGGATGAGAAGGTTGGATGGCATCACTGACTCGATGGACATGAGTTTCAGTGAGCTCTGGGAGTTGGTGATGGACAGGGAAGCCTGGCATGCTGCAGTCCATGGGGTCGCAAAAAATTGGACATGACTTAGCCACTGAACAACAGCAACAATAGCACTTTTGTGAAAACCTTATTTTTATAGAAATAGAAGATTTAGAGTACTAAGTGGAACCTCATGCTGGTTGGTCTCTAGTCTCACCTTGTCAACAGTAGGGACCCTGTTCACTAACAGAAGGTCTGTGTTTGGACAGTCACTTCTATGGTCCTCCTGTGGAGTGGCCCTTACATAGAGCTCTCTTAGTGGTGCGTTCTGTGAGGGAACAGACAGATATAACATGTCATCTGAACTCACAGGACTCCGCTTTACTTGCAGAGGCAAGAGGAACACATGGAAGGTGGACAGTTCATAATTGGATGTAATTGTACACTGAGTTGCATGCAGCTTTGCTGATTTGCATGTCCAGTCTGTCCAGATCATCAGGCGTATCGGTAATAAGAGACAGGGAACTGAAGAATTCAAGGATGGGTCAAAATCCATAAAGAGGACTAAAATGAGTGAAGAACTTATGCACTGGTGTTTGTTCATTTTTTCTTTTAACTTCTCAGACAGGATCTTTGTCTTCTCGCTTATTAACCAATCAGTCCTTTAATTTTCTATTTGGTGGAATCCCAATTATTCTGCAACATCAGGCTCCCATTTCTTGAAGGTATCATTAACTTAAAAATTTTTTAAATTTTATATTGGGGTATAGTTAATTAACAGTGTTATGTTGGTTTTGGGTGTACAGCAAGGTGATTCAGTTCTCCGTTTACATGTATCTTATTCTTTTTCAGATTCTTTTCCCTTACAGGTTATTACAGAGTATTGAGTAAAGTTCCCTGTACTATGCTGCAAGTTCTTGTTATGCTGTAATTTTATGCTCCCTGTGATAGATTTCCTGTTTATGACCTGCCTCTGAACAAGAGAATGAAATTGTTTTGAATATAAATTGAATTACTGCCATGCATTTACTCAAATTAATTAATTAGTTGATGAATGTTTTTAATGTATGTTTAGATACCTATTGTGTACATTACAGTAGCGATGAGACCAACCCTGCTGGGACAGATTTTTCATCAAAGGCAGAAATGTCACATACTGTTAAAAAGATCTGTCAGTCCTTTATGGAGGGACTTAAATCCTTGGCTTTAGCATGAATTTGGGGGGAGACCTGGATAAATAAGTAGCCCAGTTAGAAAGTTAGACTGATAATCTAAGTTTTGAAATTCTACATTATATGTTTAGACTATAATTAGGCTTCTTATTTCTCAAAAGATTTTAAAACAGCCTCTAATAAAATAGTCAAAATTTGAAGGGGGAGTTAATACACCAGAATTTTTGCTACTATATTTGTGATGATAGAGTAATACATTGTGTCATGGACATTCTTTTACTCATGAATTAAAAGATGTGAATGCATAATTAGTTGAGCAGTTGTTTTTGCGTACCTGATGTATATCTGGTACCTTGAAAGATGTGAGGAATAAAAGGTGAATTTTAGTTAATTGTGTATCACCTTCAGGAAATACATAATCTAAAGGGAGACCTCAAGGTCTAGTCTGAGAGAAAAACATAACTAAAGGGAAAAAAAATCTAACCTCTGCTATGATTTTAATGGAAGACTAGGAAATATAATATTTACATATATTTCCATCTTAAGATGTCCAAACATTCTGAGTTTCAAAATTATATTTGTTTTGCTTGCCCTTTGAGCTAGTTAGTGTACCTCACTGCTGGTTAACCAAGCGTGGAAACTAGCAGACCAGTGTGAGCAGTAATTGTGTTCACTGTTGCTTCATCATGAAGATTTTTTAATGGGTGATGAACGAGTTCATAAATAAATCCAGCAGAACTCTTTTTACGTCTCACGTCCCTGGGCACTTTCTCTCCCTAAATGATAAGACTGAAGTTGAAAACATGTATTGCTACTGTTGTATATAATGAACAGAACAGTTCTTTTCACATTAAGAAAACTAGATTCTCAGGCAAATATGGTATCACACACACACACACACACACACACACACACATATATGTGTGTGTACAAATAAACTCATTAATAAAAAAATAGACTCACAGACATAGAAAACAAACTTCAGGTTGCCAAAGGGAAAGCGGGGAGAGATAAATTAGGAGTTTGAGATTAACATATACAAATTACTATATATAAAAAGGATAACCAAAAAGGACCTACTGTTTAGCACAGGGAGCTCTAACTCAATATCTGGTGATAACCTATAATGAAAAAGAATCTGAAAAAAAAATGTTCAGTTGCTAAGTCACGTTCGACCCTGTGACTCCATGGACTGTAGCAGTCCAGGTGCCTCTGTCTTCCACTATCTGCCAGAGGGCTCAAATACATGTTATTGAGTCGGTGATGCTATCTAACCATCTCATCCTCTGCTGTCCCCTACTCCTTTTGCCCTCAATCTTTCCCAGAATTAGGGTCTTTTCCAATGAGTTGAGTCTTTGCATTAGGTGGACAAAGTCTTGGAACTTCAGCTTCAGCTTCAGCATCAGTCCTTCCAATGAATATACAGGGTTGATTTCCTTTAGGATTGACTGGTTTGATCTCCTTGCAGTCCAAGGGACTCTCAGGAGTCTTCTCCAGAACCACAATTCGAAAACATCAATTCTTCGGTGCTCAGCCTTCTTTATGGATCAACTCTCACATCCATACATGACTACTGGAAAAACCATAGCTTTGACTATACAGAACTTTGTCACATTTACTTGCTGTATATTAATGAGATGAAATCAGCTGAAATCATATAAATTTAACATTTGTAAAATTTGAAGGATTCTTCTTTCTCATAATATTTCCCCTATCTTCCTTGTAATAGAAATAGGTCATGAAACCAAACATTGTCATAATTATTACAATGCATATACTTCAGAAAAATAAAAATACTATGCGATAATTTTATTGGGCTTCAGTATTGGTGAGAGTCCACCATGTGAATCTACTCATGACTACTGGAAAACCATAGCTTTGATATATGGACGTTTGAAGGCAAAATGATGTCTCTGCTTTTTATTTTTTTTTAATTTAAATTTATTTATTTTAATTAGAGGCTAATTACTTTACAATATTGTATTGGTTTTGCCATACATCAACATATGCATTATATAGGTTTGCCATAGCTTTGCTTCCAAGGAGCAAGTGTCTTAGTTTCATGGCTGCAGTCACTGGCTACAGTGATTTTGGAGCCCAAGAAAATAAAATCTGTCATGGCTTCCACTTCTTCCCCTTTGAGTTGCTGTGAGGTGATCTGGCTAGATGCTAAGATCTTAGTTTTTCTAATGCTGAGTTTGAAGCCAGCTTATTCACTCTCCTCTTTCATAAAGAAAAAATTATTTCAGAAATGAAGACTAAAGTAGGAGAACCAAATGAGTGCATAAACATGACAGATAATGCCTTAAGAGAAATATAAAATGAAAATGAAAAACTAGATATATAAA
This sequence comes from Bos grunniens, assembly GCF_055505025.1. Classification (NCBI taxonomy): domain Eukaryota; kingdom Metazoa; phylum Chordata; class Mammalia; order Artiodactyla; family Bovidae; genus Bos; species Bos grunniens. The sequence continues at coordinate 42,651,510 of NC_141181.1, forward strand.
TTTTATTTTATTTTTTGAAGGTTTTCTTTTATTTTTTTTTAATTTAATTTTATTTTTTAACCTTACAATATTGTATTGGTTTTGCCATATATCAACATGAATCTGCCACAGGTATACATGTGTTCCCCATCCTGAACCCTCCTCCCTCCTCCCTCCCCATACCATCCCTCTGGGTCGTCCCAGTGCACCAGCCCCAAGCATCCAGTATCGTGTTTCGAACCTGGACTGGCGACTCGTTTCATACATGATATTATACATGTTTCAATGCCATTCTCCCAAATCATCCCACCCTCTCCCTCTCCCATAGAGTCCAAAAGACTGTTCTATACATCAGAGTCTCTTTTGCTGTCTCGTATACAGGGTTATTGTTACCATCTTTCTAAATTCCATATGTATGTGTTAGTATACTGTATTGGTGTTTTTCTTTCTGGCTTAAAGACATTTTAGTGCAGTTTCAGGTTCATGGCAAAATTGAGGGGAAGTTACAAATTCCCAAATGCCCTTTCCCTCCACACGCCCCTCGGCCTCCACCACTGTCAGCGTCCCCACCAGACTGGTACACTGATTATAACTGATGAGCGTGGTTTGGCACATGATTACCGCTCAAAGTCCAAGTTCACATTATGGTTCACTCTTGGTGTCACACTTTCTATGGGTTTTGACAAAAGTATAATGATGTGTATCCATCTTTATGGTGTAAATAGTATTTTCACTGCCCCCCAATACTCTGTGCAACTGCCTATCTGACCCTCCTTACCTCCTCTGACCCCTGACATCTGACAGCCACTGAAAATTTTACTGTCTCCATAGTTTTGTTTTTTCTTGAATGTCATAGATTAAATCATACATGATGCCAATCTTCAGATCTTTCACTTAGTAACATGCATTTAAGATTCCTCCATGCCTTCATGATTTGATAGCTAACTTCTTTATAATCCCTGGAAAAGGAAATGGCAACCCACTCCGGTGTTCTTGCCTGGAGAATTCCATGGACAGAGGAGCCTGGTGGGCTACATCTGTACAGTCCATGGGTTCAATGAGAGTCAGACACGAGTGAGCGACTGACACTTAACTTTCACCCTCATCGAGAGGCTCTTTAGTTCCTCTTCTCCTTCCCTCTGCCGTTAGAGTGATAGCATCTGCGTATCTGAGGTTGTTGATATTTCTTCTAGCAATCTTGATTCTAACTTGTGTTTCATCCAGCCCAACATTTTGCATGATGTACTCTGTATATATGTTTAATAAGCAGGTTGACAATATACAGCCTTGTTGCACTCGTTGCCCAATTTTGAACCAGTCAGTTGTTCAAAATATATATATATATATATATATATATATTATATGTGTGTGTGTATATATGTATGTATGTATGTATGTATATATATATATACATACATATCAAACATCAGGTGCTTTTAAGACTCACCTGTTGTTACTTTGCTGTACATCTGCAACTAACATGACATTGTTATACAACTATGCTCCAATGTAAAATAAAATGTATAAATATCTGGTGTACAGGGTGATGAGGACTTAGCCAGCCATGTGCCAGGTATCTGTATAGTTGACTCCAGAGCACTTAATAGGAAGGTCAAGTCCCCCAAACATGGGCAGTACTCAGCCTTGCGAGTCCAGAGCCTTGCCTTAGGGGACCAAAACAGTGATAACCAATTGCATGTGCCTGCCTGAGCAAACAATATCGTGGTCCAGTGTGCTTGCTCAGGTCTGTTTACATCATCAGTGTCATTTGCTGAGAAATTATAAGTTCAACTGAAATCCTTTGGCTGCATAGTTCATTTATAGAATTCCTGTAACAAAAGCATATTTGAGTTTCCATCCATATTTTAATGTATTATATAGTTATACTGTTCTCTGACTCTCTTCATAATAATCCCTCGGGAGTTTATATCCTCTCTTAGACTCCCTGTTGACTGTTCATCAAAGATTAGGGCAGTATTCTGTTATGATTATGTGTCATTTTCATTTCTGATTTGTGATAAGAAAAATGATGCCAACATTGGAGAAAATGAAAAAGTAATTAAAATAATCTCGACAACAAAAGTAAAACAATACATTATATCAAGAATTGATTCTGGAGCAAGACCATTCATTCTGTTTTAAATGTGTTACATTTTTATAGGTCCTAGGACCTCAAAGATGGATTGAGAAATGTCACTTTTGTTAATTATGCCTGCAGTGGCACCCGACTCCGGTACTCTTGCCTGGAGAATCCCATGGATGGAGGAGCCTGGTAGGCTGCAGTCCATGGGGTCGCTAAGGGTCAGACACGACTGAGTGACTTCACTTTCACTTTTCACTTTCATGCATTGGAGAAGGAAATGGCAACCCACTCCAGTGTTCTTGCCTGGAGAATCCCAGGGATGGGGGAGCCTGGTGGGCTGCCGTCTATGGGGTCACAGAGTTGGACACGACTGAAGCGACTTAGCAGCAGCAGCAGCAGAGTGTAATCTACATAGGCAGAGCGACTGTCATTACTGGAGAGTATCTGAGCCTACTGATGCCTCAGTGGTTTCTGGCTTTACTGTTGCTTTATTTTGTTTTTGTAATCTGTCTTAAAATGTAGACATCATTCTCCCCCGTTTTAATGATAAGGACTTACAGGGTCAGGGATCCTAGCTGTTTCAGGTTATATAATTGGTAGGGCTAGCATTGAGCCTAGCCTTGGCTGTGTTCAGAGTTTATGCAGACTAAATCAGGACCTCAGGGTTCAGAATATGCCAACTGGATGATAGCCAGCAGGTCCCATGTCTAGGCAAAATAGAACACCCTTCTCATCACAATAGTGGCATTTGGAATTACAGGGCTAGTTTGTGCTTGTGTCCAGGTTTTTCAGTTATACAAATCTTTACTGTGCTTTGATGCTGATAGAAAATTTATTTTTCCAGGAAATGATCAGACTTTTAATGAAAGCTCTCGCTTTGGTGGAAATGATCAGTGAATTATTCAGCCATAAGGCCAGCTACCTCTACTCAGTGCTGTGTCTTAGCACACATGCTAAGGGAGGGAAAGGTTCATATTGTTTGCCTGAGTCTGCACTTAACTTATTTAACTGATCACTTGACAAGTTTGCTGTAAGGTTAATCTGAGGTCAGTTCAATTTGTCTCTGGCCACTGGCCAGGTGGAAATCACTATTCCTTTCTGAGGGCGGAGGTCATAAGACTTTGAGTGTAATATCCACAGTGAAAATGTAATATACGTGCATATGTGTTACCAAATAAGTGTATATGATGGGGAACAGAAAAATTTAAACATTGAAATGATATAGGGAGTATTTGGTTTAAAAAGCTATTCTTTACATTTATGTTTGTTACTGTATTGCCATAGCAAGATTTACGTGAAACATTGTATAGTTCATTAAGGGTTTTTTTTTGTTTGTTTGTTTTTTTACTTTAGTCTTTCATTCAACACATGAATTGAGCGTCTATTTACTCTATGTTATAAATCAATTAAAGAAATTACAGAGATCTTTGCTCCTACTTCAAGATCTCAGTTTAGTGATGAGGGCAGTTAAACAAGAGGGCTGCACGTGCTTTGGCTGCACTGGAGAAGGGGAAGCCTTAACTTACAGCAACTCAACATCAGAAAATACCCAAAAAAACCCAATGAAAAAGGAAGAGAGGACCTGAATAAATATTTTCCCAAAAAAGACAGACAGATGGCGAACAAGTAAATGAAACAGTGCTCAACATTGCTAATCATCAGGGATGTGCAAGTCAATACCAAAATGAGATGTCACCTTACATCCATCAGAAGGGTATCATCAGTAAGATCACAATAACGAGTGTTGGTGAGCATGTGGTGAAAAGGGAATCCTCGTATACTGTTGGTGGCAATGTAAATTGGTGCAGCCAGTATGGAAAACAGTATGGGAGTTTCTCAAAAAATTAAAAGAACTACTGTATGATCCAGCAGACCTACTCCTGGGCATATATATGGAAAAAGTGAAAACACTAATTTGTAAAGATACATGCACCCCAGTGTTCACAGCAGCACTGTTTACAATAGCCAAGACAAAGAAACAAATCTACATGTGCATGAGATGAATGGATGAAGATGTGGTACCTATATAGACACGTATATAGGCAGCAACATGGATGGATCTAGAGATTGCCATACTAATGAAATAATAAGTCAGATGGAGAAAGATGAATGTCATAGGATATCTCATATATGGAATCTAATAACGAAAACTAATGAATAAAAAGCACAGAAATTGTCTTGCTTTTGTAAACAAACCAGTGGTTCCCTGAGGGGAGAGAGAATGGAGATAGGCAAGAGAGGGGTAGGGGACTAAGAAAGACATACTTCTCTTGATCAAAATACAAAATAAATAAATGACAAGGATATATTGTACAACACAGGGATTACAGCCTTTATCTTGTAATAACTTTTGATGGAGTATAATCGGTAAAGATACTGAATCGCTATGTTGTACACCTGAATCTAACATAATATTGTAATTCAATTGTACTTGCATTAAAGACACAAAAAAGAATGCATGCAATACTGTAATGGGGGCGGTGCAGGGGAGGCTCTTCCAAGAAGCCAAGACTTTATTTCCAGGGTCTGGAAGGTGAGGAGGGAGGGTATGGGCAGAGGGTGTCCTAGGTGAGGCAGCAGCCATGCAGGATGCTGAAGCAGGGAAGCCTGGGATTCAGGGACCAGAGGGAATGGGGGGCGGGAGGTACATCGCTCTCAGGCTAGCAGAACCACAGCCTCCAGCAGGAACATCTGTTTTTTGCAGTGGTCATCCCCCACTTTCCTGGTCCTCCCCACTCTCTGGATGGTTGCCCCTGCTCTGGTCCAAGAGTCAGTGCTTCCAATTGACTCCGCTTCCTGTGTGTTTTCCCCTCACTCTACTCATGTTACTTCCAGCCAGATCCCAACCTCTTTGTAAACCCTGGAGCTCACAAAATGCAGACCACCAGTGTGCATTAACTCAGACTACCTGCTGAGGTGAAATTAAACACATACATGAAACTAAGGAATGAACTGAACAAATAGCTAAGAAAATCCCTACACCTACTTCTAGGTATCATACACATTTTCCCCTGATAAGCCAATCGGACCCTTCAACACTTAAAAAAAAAATGCTGTTTTTATGCAGCTTACTAAACCTTTCAGGTAAAGCTTGCATGCTGCTGCTGCTACTAAGTCGCTTCAGTCATGTCCAACTCTGTGCGACCCCATAGACGGCAGCCCGCCAGGCTCCTCCATCCCTGGAATTCTCCAGGCGAGAATACTGGAGAGGGTTGTCATTTCCTTTTCCAGAAGCTTGCATGGCTACTGTTTATATATATAGATGAATTGGATTCTTTGTTTCACAGAGAATGGCAATTAACTGCTGTTGAGAATTGGGCAAAAGTCAAGACTATTTAAACAAAAGCAAGACAATTTCTGTGTGCTACAGGTCTTCTTTTGGTTTTGAAGTTGGCTGTGTTTAGCTGGTCCACATGGGTTGGTTGGAGGGAGATATAGAGCTTGACCCACAAGCTCTAGTCAGTGAATAAAGCCTCCGGTTTTACACGTTGAACTCCAGGTTACAGGATTGGTCTCGTAGACACGTGGACAGGGATGAGGAATGATACAGGGAGTATGACAATTAATAACATGGGCCTTGAAAGTTGTACATGTTGAAATCCCAGTTCTAATACTTGGGCAGGTGACTTGAATCTGTTCAGCCCGAGGACACTTTCATGGACTGTAGCAATAGTGTATGTTCCTTCTCCATAAATCTGGGACACTGTGTGGATCAGATGCTGTCTTAAATACAGTCAGGCCTCCTCCACACCCATGGACTCAGCCAATCTAGATCAAAACTATTCTGAGAAAAAAATATTCCCTGAAGATTCCAGAAAGTAAAACTTGAATTTGTTGCACACCCCAACGATTTATAGGGCATTTACATTGTTAGGGATTGTAAAGTGTCCAAAGATGATTTAAAGTATACTTGAGCATTTTGTGTAGGTAATATCATTTTATGTAGGGGTCTTGAGCTTCTGCAGGTTTGCAGGGGTGGGGAGGGGGGAGGCGGTCCTGGAACCAATGCCTTGTGGATACCAAGGGCAGACTGTGCAGATGTGTTAGGGAAAGTATAAAATGTGATGCTCACTAGGCCTAATGTATAATAGGTGTGATGTTTAGAGAAACTTCCAGATCTGTATGCGAGATTCTGCAGACACATCTGGGTATTTGAGTAAATGAAAAGAGGAGGAAAAGAGTGATAACCGTGAACAGAGTTAAGAAATCATGACTGAGGGCAAGATTGGTTTGTGTCTGCTCATGAAAAGTAGATTTCTGAAGATAATAGCTTTGAGTGAAAAATGGGAGGCTTGTAATCATGCAGAATAATGATCATTTGTATTCTTCATCCCAGCGGTACACACACAGTATGTTCATTCTCTCGGAGTTCTGGGTGGTTCACAAAGGAATCATTACATGCCACGCAGTTCAACAGTACTTTAGCCGTAAAGAGTGACTCAAGGCATTTAGCAGACTGAGTTTGAAAAAAACTTGTTTTTTTTTTTTTTTTTTTCTCAACCCTGTAGTTCTTGGATGAACAGTTCCTGTCTCTAATTATATGAAAGTTGTATGTACCCTTTTCTTCCAGCCTGTTGTGAATACTTCATGCAGGTACCTGCTGAACCCTCAAACACAAATGTGCAAAATTGACAAACGATAAATATACACTGTTGGGGGGGGGCAGCTTTGGAGGAAAGAGGGATGAGATCCTAAAAAAGAATGATGTGAATTGCAAGTAAACAAAACAGAACAAGACTGAGTGATGTGAGAAGAAATCAGAGCAGCAAGTAAAATAAATCAATACAGAAAGCGAGGCAGAATATATAGGAAAGAGCCTCCTGAGGATGGATTTCTGGGTGGTGGACAAGGAAGAAGCAGCAGCATGTGATGAGGGTGAGGGTGCTCTGTGGAGAATGTTTTGATCTAAAACCTAAGTTTATATCTGAGTTTATAATCAGTAAAGATCTTGTGTCTTTAAAGGATCTGTTGAACTGAATTAAGTTATGAACATGTAGGTGGTATAAATATGCATAAAGTTGAATTCTAAAACAATGTTCCTGAGGTGACCAGGTAACTAATTGCAACTTTAAATGCTGTGTCACAGTGGAAAGGTGCTTTCTTCTTTATGTTATTTAAATACCAGGATGAGTAGCATCTTAGGTCTGTTTGACCTGGGGACTCACACATGGTAGCCATGGTTTAATTTCCTGTTGGTATTTATCAAGCAGAGATTAAGAGTATTATTTTAAAGAGATTCCTAATAGAAAGCTTTTTGAACTGTTATGGAAATTAGGGTGTCAGTTTCTGCTTATCTTCTGTTCCCTCCAAGTCTTGAATTTCGACTTGCTTCTTGTCCTGAGACCAACATGGACTCTTACATTTCTTTTAAAAATTGATTCCTTTTTTAAAAAAGATTTATGCCTTCTGTGATTGTCAGCCTATTATCAATGAAGCATTTAAATATAACCTATGTAACCTATGTGACCTCTGGCAGAATAGTAATGCTCCTATTTGATGATAACACACGTAATCTGTCCTTATTCCCAAAAGAGAAGTGTGAGGACCATCAGTGGAGAATGGACAGTGAGCCGAAATGGGTTCCTTGCATTCCCTCCCTGACTTGTTACTAGACAGCAGAGCTAGAGAAAGTCTTTCCAACAAATTGACGTTAGACTTTTAAATAAACAATTGGAAACAATTGGCATAAATGCATTCTTAAATTGGTTTTTCACACATACGCTAAACTGTGATGCTGTGAAACTTCATGGTGATCTTCCTCACATTCTAATAAGTGCATGATCTAAAGAACGTTTGAATGCAGAAATAAGCTTCTTAATATTAGGTCATGTGGCTTTGTTTCTGAATATATATTATGTGTATGTGGTTGTGGTTTAGTTACTAAGTCATATCTGACTCTTGCGACCCCATGGGTAGTCCACCAGGTTCCTCTGTCCATGGGATTCTCCAGGCAAGAATACCGGCTTGTTTGCCACTTCCTTCTCCAGGGGATCGTCCCGACCCAGGGATTGAACCCCTGTCTCCTCCACTGCAGGCGGATTCTTTACCTACTGAGCTATTCAGTTCAGTTCAGTCGCTCAGTAGTGTCTGATTCTTTGTGACCCCATGGACCACAGCATGCCAGGCCTCGCTGTCCATCACCAATTCCCAGAGTTTACTCAAACTCATTTCCATTGAGTTGGTGATGCCATCCAACCATCTCATCCTTTGTCCCCTTCTCCTCCTGCCTTCAATCTCTCCCAGCATCAGAGTCTTTTCAAATGAGTTAGCTCTTCACATCAGGTGGCCAAAGTATTGGAGTTTCAGCCTCAACATCAGTCCTTCCAATGAACACCCAGGACTGGTCTCCTTTAGAATGGACTGGTTGGATCTCCTTGCAGTCCAAGGGACTCTCAAGAGTCTTCTCCAACACCACAGTTCAAAAGCATCAATTCTTTGGTGCTCAGCTTTCTTTATAGTCCAGCTCTCTCATCCATACATGACTACTGGAAAAACTGTAGCCTTGACTAGATGGACATTTGTTGGCAAAGTAATGTCTCTGCTTTTTAATATGCTGTCTAGGTTGGTCATAACTTTCCTTCCAGGGAGTAAGTGTCTTTTAATTTCATGGCTGCAATCACCATCTGCAGTGATTTTGGAGCCCAAAACAATAAATTCTCTCACTGTTTCCACTGTTTCCCCATCTATTTGCCATGAAGTGAAGGGACCAGATGCTATGATCTTAGTTTTTTGAATGTTGAGCTTTAAGCCAACTTTTTCACTCTCCTCTTTCACTTTCATCAAGAGGCTCTTTAGTTCTTCTTCACTTTCTGCAATAACTGAGCTATTAGGGAAGACCATTATGTTTACCATCTGAGCCACCAGGGAAACCCATATATATATACACACAGTTTCTAATACAGGGTCATTATATAAGATACTAATAGCTGCAGGTTACAAAACACTCAAGTCCTGGCCTTACCTATTACATTTATTGTCTCTTATAACAAGACATCCGGAGTTCAGGCAGGTTCAGGATGACTTAGTTTCAGGGCTCCGTGCCATGGTCACCAGGCTCTTTAAACGTTTACCTCCATCATCCTTGGCCCATAGACTTCAGACCTTGGGCTCATCCCAGTATCACCTCCTGACGGAGCTGTGTCCAGACATAGGAAAAAGAAGCTTCAACATAGCTTTTCAAATTGCAGTTTTTCCGTCATTGGCCAGAAATGGATCTCAGGCTTCTGTCTGGAACAGTCACTGGCCACATGGGCAAAGACACTGCCATTCATTTTATTAGATCATTTCTGAGTCTATTTTTCTGAAGGAAAAAACCCAAGATTCTGTTAACAGCATATAGTTAGAGTGGGATGACAGTTGGCGTATTAACAAAATTGTGTCTGCCAAATACTAATTCGCTATATTTCATATAACCTGCTGAATGATAGAAACCGCTATTTTTGTACAGAGATTTTTTTTTTTTTTAAATAAAGTCTCAACTGAAACAACAAGTCTTGTAGGAATAATCATCAAGGATGAAGTAGCATTTAATCTTTTGGTCATCTACAAATAGTTCCTGGTACTTTGGCATTTTACTGACAGATAAGTGAAGTCTCTACAAAATGTACCCCCCAATATACTTACATTAGTAGTTATGAATTTATGTAAGAGACCTTGCTACAAGTTTCTCTTGCTCTAAAATAACCTTCCCCAATTCTTATCTGCATCTGAGTTCTTATTTCATTTCTACCTACCCCCGCCCCCCGAAGTATTGCTTCCTGCTCAATTGGGTGTAGGTTGGGTTTTGCAGTGCAACATTTTAATAATTGAATGGGAATTCTAGCTGATAATGATCAACCTAGGAGATAAAATGTAGTGTACTATTAAATCTTTCTCTAAATGTGCTAGGATGCTAAAAGAATTGCCAAAATTATTTTGTTATACTAGAAACTGAAAATAAGGAATATAGATGGCTACATCTTAGGAAATGAAACAGCAGCAATTTGACAGTTAATGAGTGCTTCCTTCGAATTACCAGTTGATATTTTTATTTTTCTATGCCATTCATATTTAAACTTTAGAAATGTTGAGTGTTAAATCATACATGCAGTGTGAAAGGGTTCATAAATATTCTAACCTTTATTAAATGCATTTTTATTAATTTTTACAGCCCCCACATTTATGAAACTTACATTTTCATTGACCTGTCTGTTAAAGGTGATGTTCATCATTTGTACTAGGACATATATGTAATGCAAGGTTTTGTTGGATGCTATTTACATGGAAGAGATTATAAAATCAACTGACATAAACCTTCTGTTTGTGGAATAGAACTGCTGGTAAAATATTTAGATATTAAATGTTTGTATAAGGATGGATGGATGTGTGTGTGAACACACATACACAGACACATACATATACATATGTGTAGGCTTGAGTCCTTTTTTTCCTCATATGCTGTTTCTGCTTAGGTTAGGATGTTTGTTCTCAAATGGCTAACATAGGGAATACTGTTAGTATTATTATGGTCTCTCCAAATATGCAGCACCTGAAGCAACAGTGCCAGGCATACTCTGAAAATATCTTTTATCTAAAGGTTTATGATACACACATAGGCACTGGAAAGGTTCTTTTTAGGAAAGGCTTGCCTAAGCCAAGCCTGAACTCTCAGCAACATGAAGCCTATGGATTTCATCATTCTTTTCTAAGAAAACACTGATAAACTTCCACTTTAATAGAATTCATTAGGTGATTGAGTTTGCCTCATGGTAGTGAGGCAATCATTTTGAACAAGTGTAAAATCACCTTCACATGAAGCATTTGCTGCGGAGAATCTGGGATCCCTGTCTGCTAAGCCTCGGCTTTTGCACATTTGATGTTTGGGTCAGATAAGTGTCTCTTTCACAGGTTCGATTCATGGGTTGGGAATGTGCCTTTTAGAGGAGGAAATGGCAACCCGCTCCAGTATTCATGCCTGGAAAATCCCATGGACAGAGGAGCCTGCTGGACTATAGTCATGGGGTTGTAAAGTGTCAGACACAACTGTGTGACTGAGCAGAAACACACACACAAGTGTCTCTTTACCTTCTAACAGGTCCACGACCATATTAGTCAACCTCAGCGTAATCATTTAGAGTCAACTTAGTGGGTGGTTTCTCCCATTTTCTGAGAAAACTGGAACTTTTAAACTGATCCAAGGTAGACATTGTGTAGTTGACAGAGTTTGTACAAGACAGAACAAAGCCATTCGAAATAGTTTCTCAATACAAATATAAACTTTCTTTCTGTAGATGACAGACCTCTTAGATTAACAATTGCATCCAAAAAAAAAAGTATATATATATATATGTTTCAATCAGCTACAGAAAGCAATACTGAAGCTCAATAAAAATATAGCATAGTATTTATATTTTCCTAAAGTGTATACATTTTTAATAATTATGACAGTCTTTGGTTTCATGACCTATTTATATTACAAGGAAAAGGGAGAAAAATAAAAATGAAGAATTCATCAAATTTCACAAATGTTACATATACATGATTTTAGGTGATTTCACTTAATTAATATACAGCAAGTAAATGTGACAAAAGTCCATACAGTCAAAGCTATGGTTTTTTTGGTAGTCGTGTACAGATGTGAGAGTTGATCCATAAAAAAGGCTGAGCACTGAAGAATTGATGCTTTCAAATTGTGGTGTTGGAGAAGACTCTTGAGAGTCCCTTAGACTGTAAGGAGATCAAAACAGTCAATCCTAAAGGAAATTAACCCTGAATATTCATTGAAAGGACTGATGTTGAAGCTCTAATACTTTGGGCACCTGATGTGAAGAGGCAACTCACTGGAAAAGACCCTGATGCTGAGAAAGATTGAAAATCAAAGGAGAAGGCATCAGCAGAAGAAGAGATGTTTAGATAGAATCACTGACTCAATTGGTATGAATTTGACCAAATTCTGGGAGATGGTAGAGGACAGAGGAGTCTGGCATGCTACAGTCCAGGGGTCACAAAAAGTAGGACTTACGACTGAACAACAACAACACAAATGAGACCTTATTGTGGAATCTAAATATATTTGAAGGTCAAAACTAATTGCTGGGTTTGCCTTCGCATGGGTTTCCTCCTATCTTGCTTAGTTTTTTTCTTAGAGGCAGGGTCCAAACAGTACTTGACTTAAATAGAGGGAAAGAGGTCCTTACAGACCCACAAAAGAATACACATGCTTAATTCATCTGCTAAGAGTCAAAGTGAATAAATTCTAAATGGCCTGTAAGAGGTGGGCATCCTTAACGTCCTTTCAAAAATGATGTGTGAGTGGTGTTTGTCAAGAGATCCAAAGCTTCTTGTGGGTGTGCTTGGGTTTAGGTAGATGCTCGGAATCTGCCTGCAATGTGGGAGACCTCAGTTTGATCCCTGGGTTGGAAAGATCCCCTGAAGAAGGGAAAGGCTACCCACTTTAGTATTCTGGCTTGGAGAATTCCATGGACTGTATAGTCCATGGGATCACAAAGAGTTGGACATGATTGAGTGACTTTAACATCACAGTGGTAAAAGTAAAACCCTAATGGGTCCCCATAAGCTATGATGATATTGTTAAGTTTTCAGTGGATAAAAATCACAATTTAGAAAATAGCAGTTTGGATAAACAACTACTTGAGTTTTCTTTAAGGTACTGAGAGGGAAAAAGCAAGTCTCAGATCCTTAAGATATCCTTACCCTTATCAAGAAGATAGTTCAGAAAACGCATATAATTCAGTGACGTGCAACAGCAAATGGTCTCTGAAATTATTCTGGCTAATTTGTTTTCTTCTGCCTAAGGTAAATTGCAGGGTTATTGATCAAGACAAGAATATTGGAATGTTTGCATTTTTAAGGCATTTCAAAAAAGAAATTAATATAGACCCTTCCCCTGAAATTGATCATTCTCGAGGTAGGCTAATTGTAAGCATGTGAAAGAGAGAGTAGTATTGTGGGCTAGAATGAGAAGAAAACCAAGGGTCTGAAGATCTCCTGGGTGTGTTTTCAGTTTCAGAGTCTGGAAAACCCAAATGGCTTTCATCCAGTGACTTTGGTCTTACTATATCATGGTGCTTAGTTATATACTCCTCATTTGTAAGTTAAGAGTTGGACCTGAAGACCTCTTAGGTCTTTTCCAACTGTACTCTATTCTGAAATAATAGGAAAATACCGTACAAGAATGCAGTACATAGAAGAATGCAGTCTTGTTTGATAGAGACACACGAGGAGAAGTGCATAAGAATGATATTAAGGCTAGACCAGTGATGACATCAAGCCAGAGTGACCAAGTGACATTTTCTGTAATATTGTGGACTTGAAGGCTGCAGGTATCTTAACAAGGCAGTATGTATTTCATTTACATTTGTGCTTAAAATGGCTTTAGGGAAGTCTATTTCAGAATCTGTTGCTGTTAAGTCGCTGAGTTGTGTCCCACTCTTTTGCGATTCCCATGGACTGTATGTAGCCCATCAGACTCCTCTGTCCATGGAATTCTCCAGGCAGGAATACTGAGAGGGTTGTCATTTCCTTCTCCAGGGGATCTTCCCGACCCGGGGATTGAACCCATGTCACCTGCATTGGCAGGCAGTTCTTTACAACTGCGCCACCGGGGAAACCCCATTTCAGAATCTACTGCTGATTGATTTTAGTGAAAATATCTCCATTGAGCCAAATTTTACTTTTTCAAGAAGAAGAAAAATCTTTATCAACACAACTTTCTGTAATTATAAGCTTTATGTGTGGCATGTTTTAGCTTTCTGAACCCCGTGCCTTTATTTATTTAAAGTGATAATTTAACTATCTTATCTTTTTGGAGGATTTTTTAGATTGTCTTATATCTGGGGCATTTCATGCACATTTAAGGATAACTTCCTTAATACTTCTTCACATTAAATGAATTATACCATGCTGTATTTTTGTATTATTATATCTTGGAAACAGGGGAGAGAATTCTTTTAAGGTTTTTGAATCTTGAGGCAGTTTGTTTTCCCTAAAATATTTTTGTCAGAAAATTCTTTGATACAATTTGCAAAGGAATTAAAAGATAGATAGTAAATGCCAAGGGTTGAAGACTTAAATTTTAAAATAATTAAAAAAAGGTTTTTCAGTTGTACTATAATGAAACAGTCAGATATAAGATATATAAGACTTGGAAGACTTATTACTTTGTGAGATATAAAGTGTAGCTTAGAAAGTCTGCCTGGTAATATACGGTCTTAAAGAACTATATTTCAGGAGAGTAAAATAATGTGTTATTGTCTAAAATCAAAACAGTGAAAATCTGCATGTTCTATACAGTAGCTCGAAAATGTCCATAAATCATGTTTTAGAATACTGGAATTTGGAGTAAATGCCCCATTGTTTATGTAAAGGCTTAACGACTGATCAGCAGCTTTATTCTTTATTATTAATGTACTATATTTGCTAGTGACACTCACTTGTTTGGCTTTCTTGTGCCTTTGGAGAATTCATTTTCCTGTTATCTGTGTCACAGTTGGGCTGTTTTCCAAGAGTAGGGTTTTAAGAAAGTAAGCAACTTAAAAGAGGGAGCAAGGAACTGAAGTCTATAATGCTTATTTACAGAGTATAAACAGACTCATAGACTTGAGAGAATGAGTCTATGGTTATAGGGGCAGGGGGAAGGATGGGAAGAAGGGGCAGGAAGTTAGGGAGTTTGGGGAGATGGAAACCAATACCATATTGTAAAGTTAAAAAAAATAATAAAAAATTTAAAAAAAAGGAAATACAAAAAAAAAATAAAATAGGTAATGAACAAATGCCTACTGTGTAGCACAGGGAAGTCTGTCCAAAGTTACATAACAATCTAAATGGGAAAAGAATTTGAAAAAGAATAAATAAGTGTATATGTATAAATGAATCACTTTGCTGGGCTCCTGAAACTAACGTTGTTAATCAACTATACTCCAATACAAAATTAAAAGTTTAATGTAGCTGATTCATATTGTTGAAAAGCAGAAGCTAATACAATATTTAGAGCAGTTATCCTCCAATTTAAACATAAACAAATGAATAATGATAAATTTTAGGATAAAATTAAATGGTTAAAATAAATAAAAAGAAACAACAGCAAAAACAATGACAAAATTGAAAATAAAACAAAAATCAATGAAATTGACCATACCAGCAAAATAAAGCAGGAAAAATATGTGATCATTCGATATGCAGATAGTATGGAACAAATAATCTAAAATGCTTTACTAATAGAACCTCAGCAAACTAGGAGTAGAGGAAATTTCCTCAACTTGATAAAGGACATCTACTAAAAACTTCCTGCTTACATCCTACTTCATGGGAGTACCCTGATACACTAAGCAAATACTAACAGATAAGGAAGGAGAAACAGACAATTCAATAAGAGTAGGGTTGTTGATACTACACTTCTAACAGTGAATTCATCATCCAGACAGGTAATCAATAAGGAAACAAAGTAAAAGAAGCTATTCATAAAAAGGCCACTTATTATATGATCTTGTTTATATGAAATACCCCAAACAGGAAAATCCATAGATAGTACATTAGTGAATGTGGTGAGATTGGGAGGAGAAGAAAATAATTCTTTGTGCACTCATCAATTAATTTTGCTTTGTTTTATGATAATTTCAATATCTACATGATCAGGGTGGTTCATATACCTAAAATCACCCTAGCTATTTCAAAAATAAGTTATCAAATAGATAAATTGTATGTCTGACATCTACCCAATGTTTTTGACCAAGAGGCAGCTGCAGGGAAATGCAGTATTGTCTTTTTATTCAGGTGGATTGGCTTGTTTAATTTCTTAAGCTGAATCATTGGGAAACTACTGATTTTTTTATTGTTGTTTATTTCAGCTGCCTTGACTTTATCATATGTAAATTCTCCCCAGATTGGGTAAGATCTATTTTGGTAGTCATAGGTTTTGTTGTATCTGAGTCGTCATTGTTCTCCAAGGTCTGTCTAGAAACCACCTTAAACTAAAGTTGTTCTTGTGTTTGAGTCTTCAAACTGGATATTTAATAAATATTTTAAATATTTAAATAAATATTGATATACAGCTTATGGTCTATAGTTTTACTTTTTTAATTCCTTGAAAATGGTTATTTGATGGTATACATTTTTTCTTTCCATATTTGTTGTGGTTAAGTCAACTTATTAACCATGTAATACACAGCTGTACATGTTTACAATTATACAATTGGGCAATTATTATACAATTGTTATCACATTTTTTGAGCATGTTGTAATTTAATATCTCAGAGCTAATGTCCAAAGGGTTGTTAAGGTTTTGGTTTTGATTTTAGTATAGAAGGGACTTCATATCTGGTATTTGGCCATGTCACACTGTCTTCAGTCCTACAAATCTCATCATTACTTCTGCAAGTGTTGATATGTGCATATGTAACAGTAAACACCAAATTTGTTATATTGTTATAATCCAGGGGCCAGCTTTCGGGGTTTTGACCAGGAATGACTTGTGGTAGTTTCAGTAAAAGCAACAAAAGATCTTTGCAATACTGGACTTTAGTATTCATTGAATCACTTTACATATGTAGTTTTGCTGTTTTTTTGCTCAAAGCTGATGCTTCTTATTTTTTTTAACTTCTTTTTTTCCTATCTAGATTACTTTTATTTCTTGTTATTCTCTGATTGCTGTGTCTAGGACTTCCAAAGTAAGTTGAATAATAGTGGA
This sequence comes from Bos grunniens, assembly GCF_055505025.1. Taxonomy (NCBI): domain Eukaryota; kingdom Metazoa; phylum Chordata; class Mammalia; order Artiodactyla; family Bovidae; genus Bos; species Bos grunniens. The sequence goes on from NC_141181.1 coordinate 42,668,255, forward strand.
GGTAGTGGGCACCCTTATCTTGTTCGTGATCTTAGAAGAAATGCTTTCAGTTTTTCACCACTGAGAATGATGTTTGCTGTGGGTTTTGTCATGTATGTGGTGTTTATTATGTTGAGGTAGGTTCCCTCTATGTCCACTTTCTGGAGAGTTTTTATTAAAAACGTGTGCTGAATTTTGTCAAAAGCTTTTTCTGCATCTATTGAAATGATCATGTGGTTTTTATTATTCTGTTTGTTAATATAGTGTATCACATTGATTGATTTGTACATATTAAAGAATCCTTGCAACCCTGGGATAAATCCCACTTCATCATGGTGTGTGATCCTTTTAATGTTTTGTGGGTTCTGTTTGCTAGTATTGTGTTGAGGGTTATTGCATCTATGTTCACCAGTGTTATTGGCCTATGATCTTTTTTTTTTTTTTAATGATATCTTTGTCTGGTTTTGGTATCAGTGTAATGGTAGCCTCATAGAATGAGCTTGGGAGTGTTCCTCCCTCTTCAGTTTTTATGGAAGAGTTTGAGATGTTAGCTCTTCTCTAAATGTTTGACACAAATCACCTGTGAAGCAGCCTGGTTCTGGACTTTTGCTTGTTGGAAGATTTTTAATCACAATTTCAATTTCATTACTTGTGATTAGTCTGGTCATATTTTCTATTTCTTCCTGGTTCAGTTCGGCTGTTGTATCTTTCTAGGAATTTGTCCATTTCTTCCAGATTGTTCATTTAATTGGCATGTAGTTGCTTGTAGTAATCTCTTATGATATTTTTTTATTTCCTTAATGTCTGTTGTAACTTCTTCCTTTTCATTTGTACTTATATTGATTTGAGTCCTCTCCCTTTTTTTCTTGATGAGTCTGGCTAAAGGTTTATCAATTTTGTTTCTTTTCGAAGAACCAGCTTTTAGTTTCATTTTTGTTTAATATTGTTTTATTTGTTTCTATTTAATCTGTTTCTGCTCTGATTTTATGACTTCTTCTACTCACTTTGGGTGCCTAATTTTTTTTTTTTAATCAAGTGACAAGGCAAATTATATACTTCCCAAATGTTTTTTTAAGAGCATAATAAATCCAAAGAACATGCTGGATGGACCCTTGGTATAAAACAGTGAGCATGTCAGCCTTGATTCCATCCTCATGAACTTCTTGCTGTTATTCAAGATATGACACTGCTTTATACATGTTCACAGTTATTATCAAAATTATACTCACCTATTAGTCACTAAATTTTTCACTCAAATATTCCCTAAAAAATTTCCCTTACATTGAACAACTCTTCTCTTAAATGAATAGGTTTTTTTTTTTTAAAAGAAAGCAATAGGAAATATCCATGGAAACAAAAATATAAGTATATATAATATCTATTAAAGTGAATTATCAACTGTTAAAGAACATGCCTTTTCAATGTACTAACCAAAATCACATTAAGAACTGCTAGTGGTTCATTTACTACACTTTCAGAAACAGAGAACCAGAGCAAGTTTCTGAACTGGATCACCAGGAAGAAGGCTGGCAGTCATGCTTACTTTGGATTCAGGGGTGAGGAGATGAGAGCTGTGGTCAAACTATTTTTCTTAACCTATTCTTTTTTTTTTTCATTTTTTTCTGTTTTATTTTTTTAATTTTATTTTATTATTTAACTTTACAATATTGTATTGGTTTTGCCATATATCAACATGAATCTGCCACAGGTATACACGTGTTTCCTATCCTGAACCCTCCTCCCTCCTCCCTCTCCGTACCATCCCTCTGGGTCATCCCAGTGCACCAGTCCCAAGCATCCAGTATCATGCATAGAACCTGGACTGGCGACTCGTTTCATATATGATATTATACATGTTTCAATGCCATTCTCCCAAATCATCCCACCCTCTTCCTCTCCCACAGAGTCCAAAAGACTGTTCTATACATCAGTGTCTCTTTTGCTATCTCGTATATAGGGTTATTGTTACCATCGTTGTAAATTCCATATATATGTGTTAGTATACTGTATTGGTGTTTTTCTTTCTGGCTTACTTCACTCTGTATAATAGGCTCCAGTTTCATCCACCTCATTAGAACTGATTCAAATGTATTCTTTTTAATGGCTGAGTAATACTCCATTGTGTATATGTACCACAGCTTTCTTATCCACTCATCAGATGGGTGAAAAGTAGTTGGATAATCCTAATCTTGGCAGGGGTCAGTTATAATAAGTAGTAGATGTTGTGTTTATTTTGTAAATCTCACAATGCATTTAGTGTTATATCCGTTGAGTCGCTCAGTCATGTCTGACTCTTTGTGACCTCATGGACTGCAGGATGCCACACTTCCCTGTCCATCACCGAATCCTGGAGATTACTCAAACTCATGTCTATAGTATCAGTGATGCCATCCAACCATCTCATCCTCTGTCATCCCCTTCTTCTCCCGCGTTCAATCTTTCCTAGTGTCAGGGTCTTTTCTAATGAGTCAACACTTTGCATCAGGTGCATCTTTCAGCTTCAGCATCAGTCCTTCTAAAGAATATTCAGGACTAATTTCCTTTAGGATGGACTGGTAGGATCTCCTTGCAGTTCAAGGGACTCTCAAGAGTCTCCTCTAACACCACATTTCAAAAGCATCAATTCTTTGGCGCCCAGCTTTCTTTAACTCTCACATCCATACATGACTACTGGAGAAATCATAGCTTTGACTAGATGGACCTTGTTGGTAAAGTAATATTTCTGCTTTTTTAATATGCTGTCTAGATTGGTCATAGCTTTTCTTCCAAGGAGCAAGTGTCTTTTAATTTCATGGCTGCAATCACCATCTGCAGTGATTCTGGAGCCCCCCAAAATAAAGTCTGTCACTGTTTCCATTGTTTCCCCATCTATTTTCCATGAAGTGATGGGATGGAATGCCATGATCTTAGTTTTCTGAATGTTGAGTTTTAAGCCAACTTTTTCACTCTCCTCTTTCACTTTCATCAAAAGGCTCTTTAGTTCTTCGCTTTCTGCTTAAGGATGGTGTCATCTGCATATCTGAGGTTATCGATATTTCTCCCAACAATCTTGATTCTAACTTGTGCTCCAGCCTGGCATTTCACATGATGTCCTCTGCATATAAGTTAAACAATCAGGGTGACAGTATACAGCCTCGACGTACTCCTTTCCCAATTTGGAACCAATCTATTGTTCCATATCCAGTTATAACTGTTGCTTCTTGACCTGCATACAGATTTCTCAGGAGGCAGGTCAGGTGGTCTGGTATTCCCATCTCTTGAAGAATTTTCCACAGTTTGTTGTGATCCACACAGTCAAAGGCTTTGGCATAGTCAATAAAGCAGAAATAGATGTTTTTCTGGAACTCTCTTGCTTTTTCCATGATCCAGCAGATGTTGGCAATTTGGTCTCTGGCTCCTCTGCCTTTTATAAATCCAGCTTTGAACATCTGGAAGCTTACGGTTCACATATTGTTGAAGCCTGGCTTGTAGAATTTTGAGCATTACTTTGCTAGTGTGTGAGATGAGTGCAATTGTGTGGCAGTTTGAACATTCTTTGGCATTGCCTTCCTTTGGGATTGGAATGAAAACTGACCTTTTCCAGTCCTGTGGCCACTGCTGAGTTTTCTAGATTTCATGTTATATAGATAGTTTATTTCAGTGTAAGAGTTATTTTTTTTTTAATAAATGACTAACAGTCTGAATGTTATCATTTACAGAAATCCTAAGATTCTATGTACTTAAATGCTTATTGGGTGCAGAATGGTTCTTGTCAAAGATGGAATCATTTGCAATTCTATATTCAGTTGCATTGACTTGGAATGTTGAAAAGGAAAACATACCAAAATATATTTTGTAGCCTCAAGTAATGTCCAGCCTGGTTAAGGAGATAAAATTTAAACACATTCTTTAATTAAAGAACAGCAAAGGCCTCTAAGCTGCGAGAGCCTGGCCGATGTGCCTGGATCCTCACATGGGATGAGGTTAGTGTATGCGTTTGGTCCATGGCTGTGTGCTGGTCCCTCTCTGGCCTCCTACCCTTTGAAGCTCTGAGTCAACAGCGTACCCAGTTGAAGCTAATCAAAGCGATGCCACCAGAAATGTCTGCTAATGTGTGTTAGAATAAACAAATCCATAATCACGTTTTGGGATTTGAAGTCCTAGCCTTGTTTGTGTTTGTTTCAAACCATAGACTCATTTTCTTATTTCCCAGAAATCCACACCTGTGACTCACTGTTTATATTTGTGTTTAGTGATGTGTGTATACATATTGTATATGTACAAATAAATTTCAGTATATTATTAAATTTACGGCAAGTGTGGCAAAGGACAGGGCTGTGACTATTGGTTAAAGGAGTCCAAGTGTAACAAGAGTGGGCAAAAGTATTACTTTTAATCTAAGTGGTAAATAGAGGTTTAGTGATCTTATGTATGTTTTTTAAAGAGGTTTATTTTTATAATCTTAAGGATTTTTTGTTATTTATTATTTTATTAGTTTTATTCCTTTAAAATATGGCATTTAATTATTGAGGACCAAAAAAGTAACAGATTTATCCAAAAAAAAAAAAAAAGCATTTGAGAACTAGTCTCTAGAGGTCTATAACAGGCAGTAGTATAAAGTTAAAAGCCTGAAATTGACACATCCTTGGTGACACCTTTATCTTTCTATGGACAACACATGGTCAGGATCCCAGTATCCATTTACAGTAATAGCAAAGTATTACAGACTAGCCAATAACATAAAAAAAATACATCTTTTAAAGCCCATGGCTACAGTATTTAAGCAGTATAGTCTAAGAAGTATATTCTCTTTAACAAACTTTCCTGGAGTCTTTCTTAACTCATTTTCACTTGAATTAATTATCTAAGCACACTTTATATTAATCTATAAACAAAACCTAAAGATATAGGTATTGAGCAAAAATGATTGGATGCTTTGAAATAGATGACAGTCATGAAAGATGAATTCTCTTATGCAAGGCCCATTACAAGAGTCAGTTTATTCATTCAGTTTTCATTATTATCCCTGCACCACTTCATATATTCCATCAAAACTGTAACTGAAAACTGTGGACAACCCAGTCACTTTTTGGTTAGACTCCCTGGGTCCTTGCCTTGCTTATTTGTTTCTTGATTTCCGGTCTTTGCCAAGATAATATTTTTAAACCTAATCCTTTTTAGGCCTGTTCCTCTATAAATTGCCTAGATTTGTTCCACTTCTTTCCATTTGTCTCTTTTTTAGTGCTCATATTTGCAAAGAATTTCTTACCCACTTCCCACCCTAAGCTGATTAAACCCCCGTGTTGGCATCTCCTTAAGAGAAGTTGCAGCTGCTACTGCAGACTGAGCTGTTCACAGGAAGGAATACCAAGGATTATGGCCTTTATGTCCCATGTTGATTTTCTTTGTACCATACACTCAACACAAAAAAGCTCCTGCTTGTGAACCTTTATTCTGTTGACCTATAGGATTTTCCCTCCATGTTGACTTAGTGTTTTGAATCGCTCAGTGTTCAGTGTTTTCTATGATCTTTCCCTCTTTACCATTTCCTTTGAACAGTTTCTTTAAAGAAACGTTGCAGCAATGTTATAAAGCATAGCTTTTGTTTTCATGTAACTATAACAAGATGTAATATATAAATAAATGGCATTAAAATTGGGTTAAACTTTGGGCTACCGTGGTGAACATGAATGGGTGAGAAAACCATTTATTTCCTCAATAGCTTTGTATTTAAAGGATTTCTTAAACTTCATGGTGTTTATGTATCCGTGGTATAGTAACTGAGCATTCTTTTGAAGCATTCATTCCATATTTCTTCTTTTTCAAAACAAGTGTTTGTTATAAACCTGGTGGAAACAATTGTGCAATATCAATTTATTTATCAGATCAGATCAGTCGCTCAGTCGTGTCTGACTCTTTGCAACCCCATGAATCGCAGCACGCCAGGCCTCCCTGTCCATCACCAACTCCCGGAGTTCACTCAGACTCACGTTCATTGAGTCAGTTATGCCATCCAGCCATCTCATCCTCTGTCGTCCCCTTCTCCTCCTGCCCCCAATCCCTCCCAGCATCAGAGTCTTTTCCAGTGCGTCAACTCTTTGCATGAGGTGGCCAAAGTACTGGAGTTTCAGCTTTAGCATCATTCCTTCCAAAGAACACCGAGGGCTGATCTCCTTCAGAATGGACTGGTTGGATCTTCTTGCAGTCCAAGGGACTCTCAAGAGTCTTCTCCAACACCACAATTCAAAAGCATCAATTCTTCGGCGCTTAGCCTTCGTCACAGTCCAACTCTCACATCCATACATGACCACAGGAAAAACCATAGCCTTGACTAGACGAACCTTTGTTGGCAAAGTAATGTCTCTGCTTTTGAATATGCTATCTAGGTTGATCATAACTTTCCTTCCAAGGAGTAAGCATCTTTTAATTTCATGGCTGCAGTCACCATCTGCAGTGATTTTGTAGCCCAGAAAAATTAAGTCTGACACTGTTTCCACTGTTTCCCCATCTATTTCCCATGAAGTGATGGGACCAGATGCCATGACCTTTGTTTTCTGAATGTTGAGCTTTAAGCCAACTTTTTCACTCTCCACTTTCACTTTCATCAAGAGGCTTTTTAGTTCCTCTTCACTTTCTGCCATAAGGGTGGTATCATCTGCATATCTGAGGTTATATAGGTAAACAAGATAAAAGCCATTTATTGGTAAATATGGTAGGGATTGGACATGACTGATCGACTTCACTTTCACTTTTCACTTTCATGCATTGGAGAAGGAAATGGCAACACACTCCAGTGTTCTTGCCTGGAGAATCCCAGGGACGGGGGAGCCTGGTGGGCTGCTGTCTATGGGGTCGCACAGAGTCAGACACGACTGAAGTGACTTAGCAGCAACAGCAGCAGCAGCATGGTAGGGATAGCATCTTCACGGAGAGGGCAATGGCAACCCACTCCAGTACTCTTGCCTGGAAGGTCCCATGGATGGAGGAGTCTGGTAGGCTGCAGTCCATGGGGCCGCTAAGAGTCGGACACGACTGATTGACTTCACTTTCACTTTTCACTTTCATGCATTGGAGAGAGAAATGGCAACCCACTCCAGTGTTCTTGCCTGGAGAATCTCAGGAACGGGGGAGCCTGGTGGGTTGCTGTCTATGGGGTTGCACAGAGTCAGACACGACTGAAGCGTCTTAGCAGCAGCAGCAGCAGCAGCATCTTCAAGAAGATTATGGAGAATAGAGCTTCACAGAGACAGTATACAAAAGAGGAAATTTCTTAGAAGCAGAAGATAATTACGTGCTGTGCTCGTCTTTTCGTTCAAGAGTTAAAACAAAAACATTTAAGTTCACTTCAGCCTTGTGACTATATATCCCTATGAAATTTGTCTGAAACATTCTAAGCTTTCTTCCTAATGAAATTCCTTTGTGTGAAATAAATGGAGAGAGGAAAAAGAAAGTCCTTTTAAATGAGAGGGGATAAAAAAGAGACTTGTTAAAGTGTAATAAATGGGTAAAAATAATTGAAAGGAAGAAGTGGGAGGAGCCATGAGACAGTTAAGTAAGTCAAGTCAGTCATTTTTATTGCGTAGATGCTGGTGGTTTGGCTAGGATGCCAGTCCTTTTGGGGTCCTTGCTAAATGGACAGCAGTATTACAAAATTATAAACCTTTTTTTTTTTTTTCCTGGCTGTGCTATGTGGTTTGCAAGATCTTAGGATTGAACCTGGGCAGTGGAAGCTCAGAGTCCTAACTGCTGGATCGCTAGTGAATTTTCAAAAAATAATGAGACCATTAAGACAGTCTGACACTTGTATAGTTACATATAAGGCATATCATTAGATACATATCAATTTATTAGTTCAACAGACACATTATGCACCTCCTATGGACCACGTATTATTCTTGATGCTGGGGATGCGGCAATAAACAGAACAGACACTTGTTAGCTTTCCAGGAATCCCTCTTCTGGAAAGGAGAGAGGGGCAATGAAGCTAATGCATGTTACACAGGATGATTTCAGAGTTGTAAGTACTGAGGAAAAACTGAAAGTCGTGTGACAAAGAACCCATGGTGAAAGGTGTGAAAAATTACCCTACTCATGACAACTACACAATTGCTACCTTTCAGTTCAACTAAAAACAGATGTGTGAGATCTTTGTAAAGATAATTAGAACTTTACTGAAATAGTAGCTGGAGAGCAGTAAAGCTGTGCATGTGTCTTAAGTGAGGCAAGTGTCTCTTTTGGTGATGGGGCAGGAGCCAAGAGCTAGAACATTTTAACAGCTGACATTTTTGAGAACTCTAGCAGTGGTTACTTTTTCCACCGTGCATCTGTTTTTATTTCATACCCCTGGATTCAGCTTTGGGATGTTGATAATCAGATCACAAATCTGATGCTGGCATTTTTTAGCTGACAGGAGTGTACTCCATAGCAGTTTTATATATGTTCCTTATATTTTCAGTAGCTATCTTTGGAGTTGTTCAAATAGTCTTAAAAAGAAAAAAACATAAAATGTAAATAAATGAGAGGAATACCGTGTTTACTGCTGGGAGAATTTAATATTACAGTTATGTAAAGTGTCCTCCAATAATTTTATAAATTAAGCATTATTTCAATGAGATTCTTATAGAATTTCATGGAACTCAGTTAGCTAACTTGAAAACTAATGTGGAAAATAGTGGGCTATGAGTAACCAAGGCATTAAAATTTATTATAAAGGTATAACTATATGGTGTTTTTTGTTCAAGAGCAGCCACATAGTACATTGAAAAAGATTTTAAAAAGACATAAATTGATTTATATACATGTAGTAGTTTAATTTGTGAGACAGAATGGACAAGTGTGTAGAATACTGGCCATCTGTATGGGAAAATAAATGAGATTAAATATGACTTGTACCATACACAAAAAAACGTTAAAAAAAAAACAAAAAACAACGCTCAAGTCATGTCTGACTCTCTGTGACCCCATGGACCATAGCCCAACAGTCTTCTCTATCCATGGGATTCTCCAGGCTAGCTGGAGTTGGTTGCCATTCCCTTCTTCAGGGGTTCTTCCTGACCCAGTGATAGAACCCAGGTCCCCTGCATTACAGGCAGATTCTTTACTGTCTGAGCCACCAGGGAAGCCCTTTGATTTATACACATATAGCAATCTAATTTGTGAGACAGGATGGACAGGTGTTTAGAATACTGGCCATCTGTATAGGCTTCCCTGGTGGCTCAGAGGTTAAAGGGTCTGACTGCAATGTGGGAGACCTGGGTTTGATCCCTGGGTCAGGAAGATCCCCTGGAGAAGGAAATGGCAACCCACTCCAGTATTCTTGCCTGGAAAATCCCATGGACAGAGGAGCCTGGTGGGCTACAGTCCACAGGGTAGCAAAGAGTCGGACACGACTGAGCGACTTCACTTCATTTCATGGGAAAATAAATGAAATTAAACATGATTTATACATACACAAAAACATTTAAATAACAAAATAACACTCGGGTGAAATATTAAAAAAATATATTTTTGACATGTTAAGATATAGTTACTTAAGACCTAAAAGAATCACAATTTGCCTACTAAAATTAAGCTTTTGTGTGTGTACATGTGTGACAAAAAGCCTTACCAACCTTTTTTAAAATGTCAGAAACAACTTTCCTCTTAATTGTGTTCACTTAAAAATTCACTGTGATAAAAACAGAAATAAATAGGCATATTGGTGAAATATGTTTTTTCCTAAGTCTATTCCTTAAGGAGTTAAAGGATTATCAGTATTCATTTTAATACAGATTTGTTTCACTTATAGATATGTCCATGTAGTACACAAATATATTGTTACTTGAAGATGGCAAACTCTGTAGGGTCACAGAGCTGGGAAACTCAACCTTTATTAATGAAGAGGAAGATTGTCATTTGATTAAATTGAGTGTTCCATATTGAAGACAGTTGTAGAAACAATAGTAACCAATACAGTAAGTTCCCTGTATAAAAAGGAGTTCTGTTCCAAGAGCTTGTTTCTTAAATCCAATTTGTTCATAAGTCCAACAAAGTTGGCCTAGGTACCCAACTGACAAGATCGACTCTATAGTAATCCACCTGCAGTGCAGGAGACCAGGAGACCCGGGTTTGATCCATGGGTCGGGAAGACCCCATGGAGAAGGGAATGGCAACCCACTCCAATTATTTTGGCCTGGGGAATTCCGTGGACAGAGAAGCCTGGTGGGCTATAGTTCATGGAGTCACAAAGAGTCAGACACAACTGAGCAACTAAGCACAAGCGTGTGTGCACGCACACATAGACACACACACACACACAGAGTAATAGGTTTATATGTACTTTCCACACAAATAATACATAAAAAGCAAACAAGAAATAAAACTTTTAAATCTTACAGTACCGTACCTTGAGAAGTAAAGTAGTGAAGTACAACAACTGGCATACAGGGGCTGGCATCAGGTGAACAGAGAAGAAGAGCTGCCGCCTGGAGGAGGGAGAGAATGTGGGCGATGGTAGAGCAGAAGGGTCATCGGCAACAGGACACGGAGTGCAAGCTGCCTCATGCCTGATGTTGAGGCACAAGTTCTGGTTCCTTGAAAGATTCAGTTCTATCTGCCCTCTTGAAAAAGCAATCCAGTGATGTCTGGGTGGTAGCTCTTCATTTCTCGTCATAGGTGATGCCCTAGCGCTGGATTCATCCTGAACAGCTGCTGCAGCCTTCATGTAATGTTCTGCATTTGGGTCTTGTTCTCAAAAACGCACAATGCCTCCTCAGATAAAGACCCCATTACCTGTTTTTATTCTTCAGTTACTTCTTCTTCATCTTGTCTCTCTTCATTCTCTCTCTGGGCCTCCAGTTCCATCAGGTCTTATTAGTGAGCTCCATGTTCACATCTTTGAAAGTTTGAAAATTGAAGGCTCCTAATTAGGGGACTTACTATACCTATTGGACACCAACTGGGTCCTAAGCCATATCTTTGCGTTTAGCTAAAGGCAAAGGAGAAAAGGAATGATATGCCCATATGAATGCAGAGTTCCAAGAATAGCATGGAGAGATAAGAAAGCCTTCCTCAGGGATCAGTGCAAAGAAATAGAGGAAAACAATAGAATGGGAATGACTAGAGATCTCTACAAGAAAATTAGAGATTCCAAAGGAAACATTTCATACAAAGATGGACACAGTAAAGGGTAGAAATGGTATGGATCTAACAGAAGCAGAAAATATTAAGAAGATGTGACAAGAATACACAGAAGAAATATGCAAAAATGATCTTCATGACCCAGATAACCACCATGGTGTAATCACTCACCTGGAGGCAGACATCCTGGAGTAGGAAGTCAGGTCAACCTTACAAAGTATTACTACGAACAAAGCTAGTGAGGTGATGAAATTCCAGCTGAGCTATTGCATGTCCTAAAAGATGATGCTGTTAAAGTGCTGCACTCAATATGTCAGAAAATTTGGAAAATTCCGCAGTGGCCACAGGACTGACAAAGGTCAGTTTTCATTCCAATCCCAAAGAAAAGCAATGCCAAAGAATGTTCAAACTACTGCACAATTGCACCTATCTCACAGGCTATTAAAGTAGTGCTCAAAATTCTCCAAACAAGGCTTCAACAGTACGTGAACCAAGAACTTTCAGATGTTCAAGCTGGATTTAGAAAAGGCAGAGGAAACAAAGATGAAATTGCCAACATCCATTTGATCATAGAAAAAGCAAGAGAGTTCCAGAAAAACATCTACTTCTGCTTTATTGACTAAATCAAAACCTTTGACTGTGTTCAGTTCAGTTCAGTTCAGTTGCTCAGTTGTGTCCGACTCTGCGACCCCATGAATTGCAGAACACCAGGCCTCCCTGTCCATCACCAACTCCCGGAGTTCACCCAAACTCATGTGCATAGAGTCGGTGATGCCATCCAGCCTGTGTAGATCACAACAAACTGTGGAAATTTCTTCCAGAGATGGGAATACCAGACCACCTGACCTGCCTCCTGAGAAATCTGTATGCAGGTCAAGAAGCAACAGTTAGAGCCAGACAAGGAACAACAGACTGGTTCCAAATAGGAAAAGGAGTACATCAAGGCTGTATATTGTCGCCCTGCTTATTTAACTTATATGCAGAGTACATCATGTGAAATGCTGGGCTTGATGAAGCACAAGCTGGAATCAAGTTTGCTGGGAGAAATATCAATAACTTCAGATATGCAGATGACACCATCCTTATGGCAGAAAGCGAAGAGGAAGTGAAGAGCCTCTTGATGAAACAGAAAGAGGAGAGTGAAAAAGCTGGCTTAAAACTCAACATTCAGAAAACTAAGATCGTGGCATCTGGTCCCATCACTTCATGGCAAATAGATGGATAAACAATGGAAACAGTGACAGACTTTATTTTTCTGGGCTCCAAAATCACTGCAGATACTGATTGCAGTCATGAAATTAAAAGATGCTTGCTCCTTGGAAGAAAATCTATGACAAACCTAGACAGAATATTCAAAAACAGAGATATTACTTTGCCAACAAAGATCTGTCTAGTCAAACTATGGTTTTTCCAATAGTCATGTATGGATGTAAGAGTTGGACCATAAAGAAACCAGAGCACCAAAGAATTAATGCTTTTGAACTGTGGTTTTGGAGAAGACTTGAGAGTCCTTTGGACTGCAAGGAGATCCAACCAGTGCATCCTAAAGGAGATCAGTCCTGAATATTCATTGGGCGGACTAATGCTGAAGCTGAAACTCCAATACTTTGGCTGCCTGATGCCAAGAAGTGACTCATTAGAAAAGACCCTGATGCTGGGAAAGATTGAAGGCAGGAGGAGAAGGGGATGACAGAGAATGAAATGGTTGCATAGCATCACCGACTCAAAGCACATGAGTTCCAGCAAGCTCCAGGAGTTGGTGATGGACAGGGAGGCCTGGCATGCTGCAGTCCACAGTGCTGCAAAAAGCTGGACAGGACTGAGTAAACTGAAGCCATGTTTTATGTTAAAAATCATCTCAGTCATATTAAATTGACCATGTAGTGTCATAAGCAAAAGTTAAAAATCATGAGGTTTTGAGGCTGACTGGCTGGTGAGATGGTGATTTCATTCATAGATATTATAAAAGTAAAGTAGAAGGCCATCTAGACCTGATGAGTAAGTTTGCAGTAGGATATATTGATTTGAAGGTAGTGAAGCACTTGGGAATGTGAGTTTTGTGGTTTGAAAGACAGTTCTGAGCTGTTGATGTAGATTCAAAGAGCATATGCTTATGGAAGATAGTTCAAGAAGTAAGCTTGCCAAGGATTTGAGATTGTAGAAGAATACTGAGGACTTTGGGGCTAGCACACTGGGACGACCCAGAGGGATGGTATGGGGAGGGAGGAGGGAGGAGGGTTCAGGATGGGGAACACATGTATACCTGTGGCGGATTCATTTTGATATTTGGCAAAACTAATACAATTATGTAAAGTTTAAAAATAAAATTAGAAAAAAAAATATATAAAAAAAAAAAGGAAAAAAAAAAAATCTTGGCAAAGAATGAACTCCAGGTATCAGACTAGATTCTATAGAATCTAAGATATCTTAAGTGGGTCAGAAAGTAGAAAGTGGTACCAAATAGAACAATAACATGAAACAGATAAAAGAGGAATTTGTTACTGTCATATCTTTCCATCGTTGATTGGCAGCTCATTGATAGAAAATAATCATAGAATCATTCCCTGAAAATGTATAAAAAACTATGTGCTTCTAATTTAGGAGGGTCATTTTCATATATCCACTTTTCCTTGCATGTTTTATTCAGTGTAAAACATTATAAATCAATCCTCTAACAGGTGCACTGACTCTTCAGTTATATTTTCAAAGCTAGTGACAGATAATCCTTAAATAACAGTGTTTTCACAGAAATCATTTTGAGAACAGTTTGTTTTTGCAGTAATAAAATTTTATTTGACTTCAAAATGAGCTATGAAATAGGTGGTTTCCAGCTCAACAATTTGGTTTATATTAGATAAAAATATTTTATTTGAACTTTCAAAATGCTTCTGTTTCATTTTAGTGACAGGTATGGCCACAAAATGTTCATTCATGTAATTCCCTCACATGATATCACTTTGTCAGTGAGTCAAATGATTTGGTCTTTTTTGCTTAAAATTTCACTTTCACATTTTTTTTTTCTTTGATACTTAAATGGCTTCTTAGCACTCCCCATCAATTCTTTTGTATTGGAGGTTTATGGTTTTAATTTAAGAACTCTGTTTAATATAGAAAAAAATACCCAAACTAGCTATAATCACGTGCTCATGAACAGCAAGAGAGGCATAACACTCAAAATACATACCTTCTGAGGTTATAGTGAACATTTTTCAATTCTCTATGCCTTCTCTAGATGACTTGCTGCTTATTTTAAGGTCAAAGCAGATATCGATAGATTGATAGCTAAGTTCACTTGAATTGAGAAGTAAAGACACTTGGCCTTGGCTGTATAGTAGCTTCTTCCACCTGGACCATCACCAACCACCAATCTCTTGATGCCAAAAGAAACCTTAAGTGACTATCAGTTCCATTGTTCAGTCGTGTCTGACTCTTTTCGACCCCATGGACTGCAGCACGCCAGGCTTCCCTGTCCATCACCAACTCCTGGAGCTGAAGTGACTATGGAGACTTATGATATGCTTTTAAAAGTCACTTAGTCCAAGAGGTAGAAGAGTCACCTCTCACTGTTGCTCAGCACTTTTTGGTTCGAATAAGGAGCACCTGCGTGTGTGGCAGTGAACCTCGACTCCACCGGGCTGCAGTAGCCTGGCACCCCTCTTATAGCCTGAACTCAGTGGGCAGTCGTTGAATATTTGTGGACTGAAACATTTAGACACAGCTATGAAGTCTAATTCTATGTGGAATATGTTCTATGATTTACTAAAAAATTCAGTTTCACATGCATGCTAAGATATTTCATTCCTGACTAAACCATGAAATTTGGGGGTGAAGGCATATTTTAAAAATTATAATTTAACCACCTTTCAGGATTTTTATTCTACTGGACTTCTTATACTCTACTGTTATACTATATTTTTTATGGAGAAGGAGTTAATGAGAAATAAGGTGATTAAGTTAGTGAATTGTCTTCTCCACTTCACTTGTACTCTAGTGACAAGTAGAAAATAATGCTGGTTCCAGAGCATTACATGAGCCTGAATCCAGTGCTGATTTAAAATGTACTCACTGTGCACTGTTTTCCTGTAAGTTTCTGTACTGTGTTCACTGAGAAAAAGAACCTAACTTACTGTACATTTGTCAAGAAACAACCTGCTTTAGTTAATACTATCAAGAAAAATATTCAACTATCTAGGTAGAATTTATATATAGTACTGTTATATTTTGAAACTTTCTTAAATTTGCTTTATGAAATAGAAAATCTAGTGAAAGATTTAAATTGTATCATAACAATTCCTTAAGAAGCAAAAAATAACAACAGGGACTTCCCCAGTGGTCCAGTGGCTAAGTCTTCACACTCGTAATACAGGGGACCTTGGTCAGGGAGCTAGATCCTACTTTTCACAACTGGAGTTCACATTCCATGACTAAAGATCCTGAGTGCTGGGGCAAAGAGTCAGTGAAGCCAAATAAATATATAAATATTAAAAAAATATATGTATAACATATGCAATCCTTGTGTTACTGCTTTCAATGTGACTGAACAAGATTTTAGGTTGTTGATATATGGCAAAACCAATACAATATTGTAAAGTTAAAAAATACAATACAATAAAAAAAAAAGAATGTAATTTTAAAAAAATGAAAGGTAGATGACAACTTCTAATGTTGTCTTAAATATTTTCTGCACATGAATCAGTGTCAATTTGGTCAGGAGAGAACTAGGATCAAATTAGATCTATCTCTTGCTATCTGATCCCCTCCATGGCTCAGGAGAACCACCGCCCATTTCCGAATGTGTAAACTCTTGTTACTACCCACCCTACAGTGCAGTTACAGCCAGCCTCAGAAGGAAGCAGCTTTGTTATCAATCTGTGCCTGCAGGCGGGAGCATTGTTGCTGGGGGCGGGGGGGTGCCCACATTTGTCACCACTTTTTATTCTCTGTGCTCATGATGTGTTGATCCAGTTAGAAGAGTTCTGCTTGGTGGAGCATTGGTGCCAGGGTCTCTCTGACAGCATTGTTGTTGGATAGTTCATACTAATGCCTGATAGTCACTGCTGCTGCTGCTGCTGCTAAGTCGCTTCAGTTGTGTCCAACTCTGTGCGACCCTAGAGACGGCAGCCCACCAGGCTCCCCTGTCCCTGGGATTCTCCAGGCAAGAACACTGGAGTGGGTTGCCATTTCCTTCTCCAATGCATGAATGTGAAAAGTGAAAGTGAAGTCGCTCAGTCGTGTCCGACTCTTCGTGACCCCATGGACTGCAGCCCACCAGGCTCCTCCGTCCATGGGATTTTCCAGGCAAGAGTACTGGAGTGGGGTGCCATTGCCTTCTCCCTGACAGTCACTAGTCCACTGTTAATGCTCAAAAATGGTAAATTTTCTGTCTTTGCATTTATAAGCTATTACAGTAAATAATCCTTCTTGTTGAAATATAGGAGTGCAGTTAAAGTATATGTTACATTCTTTTCTGTATACATCTCATACATACATATTGTATACATGTTCCTTTCCATTGTAGGTTATTAGAAGATATTGAATATAGTTCCCTGTGCTTGTTTAACTGTTTTATAAATAGTCGGGTATACCTGTTTATCCCAGTCTCCTAATTATCTTCTCCCCTCCCACACTCTCCCCTGGTAACCATAAGTTTGTTTTCTCTCTGTGAATCTATTTCTGGTTTTGCATTTTGTTATTTAGTCACTAAGTTATCTCCAATTCTTTGTGACCCTATGGACTGCAGCACACCGGGCTCCTCTGTCCTCCACTGTCTCCCAGAGTTTTCTCAAATTCATGTCCATTGAGTTTGGGATGTTACCTAACCATCTCATCCTCCGCTGCCCCCTTTTCCTTTTGCCTTCAGTCTTTTCCAGCGTTAGGGGCTTTTCCAGCTAATGTTGAGTCGGCTCCTTGCACCAGATGGCCAAAGTGTTGGAGCTTCAGCTTCAGCATAGTCCTTCAAGTGAATATTCGGGGTTGATTTCCTTTCCCCTTCATGGATTGCCCTTTGTCATAGCAAAGGGACTTGTGTAACTCAATGAAGTTATGAGCCACACCATGTAGGGCCACCCAAGACAGGTCACAGTGAAGAGTTTTGACAAAATGTGACCCACTGGAAAAGGAAATGGCAACCCACTCCAGCCTTCTTGCCTGGAGGACCCCGTGGACGGCATGAAAATAATTCTTAGATTGTTCTAAATTATATATTTTGGATACATGTTTTCAGAAAACATTTTAAACTGTTTTATAGAGTTTCTGCACCAGAAGTCTGAAATAGTGTCATTATTTTTTTATGTAAAAAACATGTTACACCTACCTATATATGTGTATGTATTATTTATTTTAGTTTTTATTTAAATTGGAAGATAATTGCTTTACACTGTGGTGTTAGTTTTTGCTGTACAACAGAGTGAATCAGCTGTGAATATACATATATCCCCTTCCTCTAGCACCTCCATCCTATCTCCCCTCTAGGTCATCACAGAGCACCGAGGTGAGCTCCCTGTGTTAAATAACAGCTTCCCTCAAGCTATCTATCTTACAAATGGTAATGTGGCATATAGGCTTCCTCGGTGGCTCAGTGGTAAAGAATCCACCTGCAGTGCAGGAGACGTGGGTTTGATCCCTGGCTTGGGAAGAACCCCTGGAAGAGGGCATGGATACCTACTCCAGTATTCTTGCCAGGAGAATTGCAGGGACTATATTCCCTGCAATTCTCCTGGCAAGAATATTGGAGATATATATATGTATATGTGTGTGTGTATGCAATATATATATATATATATATGTGTGTGTGTGTGTGTGTGTGTGTGTATATGTGTGTGTGTGTATAATTTACTCTAAGATAAATACATATTTTATTTAATCCAAAACTCAAGTTAGACTTTCAGAATGATTTCTTATATTGATCCCCGTTTGCTAAATTGGTTACTCGTTTACACTAATGATGTTTTACCCAAATGGTTGCTTTATGATGGATTAAGTTATTTTTGAGGAGAGTGTTGATTTCATAGGTAAAAGGTTCATGAATAGTTTTCAGGGGCTTGTTGAACATTCTGAAATTGTATGCTACTGTATGAAATTATGAGAGTCTGTATTTATATATATAATTTCCTGGCTTGAGTATTCATACTTTTCATCAGATTCTCAAAACTTTCTCAAGCCTATGGTTTAAAAGGATTTAAAAAGATAGCTCTGGTTATTCTTAGTTCATAACTTTAACATCGTTGAGAATCCTGAAGCCTAGTTTTATATTTGGAGCAATAATAAGGGAACAGAGGATTATAGGCATTTTTAGCAAATTATGTCAAAGTCTGTTTTTGTCTCAACAACTTCCTATATTGTTATATTCTGTCCAGACCAGCCCATAGCATGCTCTTCACCATGATGGTGCTACTATATTATCCTACCATCCCATAATGCTCACAGTCAGTTCTGAACATCCCCTATTATAACTCTCCTCTAGCAAATTGTAGTAAATATGCAAATTGTGAAGAGAATCTCTCCAATTTATCTGTGTTTCAAAGATATGTGTGGTTCTAAAGTCTGACCAAGAGAATGGGGATTCTATTTTTTAAAACAAGTATTTAACTTTGGATTTCAGAAAGGTAAAAAGAGTTTCTTCCCTGAATATGATGCTCTATGGGTGAAATTTTACAGTTGCCTGAAGTTTTATTTTAGAGACCTCAGATGTGGTGACATAACTCCAAATGCGAATTTAGTATAACTCAGCTCCATAGAAAAAGGTTTGCTGGAGTGGCAATCGATTGCTGACATCTCCCCTCATAACATGAGGGATTTTGTTTCTTCTTAAGGCAGAAATCTTCAGAAAGCAGCAATAGGCCAGGAGTCTACCCACATATCATACTTTTTACTGAATACATTTCCTTTGTAAGTGTGTTTGCAGCTGAAACTTGTGCTTTTACTTCTGGGCAACCCAGCCAGTCAACACTTATTTATTAAGTCTCTATTATAGGTGAGGATACATTAGTGAAAAACAATGAAAACAAAGCAAAATGAACACCTAAGCAAAATCCATAATCTCTTGGAGTCTGTTAATGAAATTACATGCAGATAAGTTAAAAACTGAATAATCAAGTAAGGGAATATATATATATATATATATACATGAGACAATATTCATTGTGAAAGGTATATAGTTTTTACTTTCAGTATTGCTTCATTTTTCCATACTTTTTAACCCTAATGATAAGGTACCTTTCAAATGACCTCTTATCTTCTCTAAATGTATATGGAATTTATCATTTGTTAAGGAGTACCGAATTCTGGAATAATGTTTACACTTAGAAGTAGAGTTAACATCAGGCCTATTATTCCAAGCAATGGAATGGAGTTAGAATCCAGAAAATCAGCAATTATTGGTAAAAAATGTCTCCTGCTTCCTTGGTAGTATTAGAAAGACCTCAGAAATAATCCATTAAAGAGAGGTTAAACAGGAAATGTTTAAAGTTAGGATTGTTATTTTGTTGCTGTTTTTATTTTAACCTACATTGAATAAAATACTGTGAAAGTACTAGATATTACTAAGTTTATGAAAACAAAGCATTCGTTCTACTTGGTGAACTGAAATAACTATGGATGGTAACAGGAAAACAGACACTTCAGAATTCTTCATACAGATGTTTGAGGTGAAAAATTTCCTGGAGTCATGTGATGTAGTGGAAAGAGAATAGGATTTAGACTCAAAAGCACTGGATTGAAGGGTAAAGCTGTTTGTCATTACGGTAACCATGAGCTCAGGTTGTCTGGGGACCATCATGGTTTAATATCTGTGGTCTTGACACAATTAATAATACCACCTTATTTCAGTCATAAAAATGTGCTGGTTTGGACAAGAAACTATATGGTCAATTTAAGGTGACAACCAACTCTTTTTGCATTAATAAATTTTGCATGATACCTTGGCTCTTCTAAGTGATTGTGAGAGCAAAAGAAACTTGTGTGTCAGAAAATGATTTGTAATCTGAAAATAATTTATAAGACCTAGAAAGAGGTGTATAAATATTAGTGTATTCATTTGGACAGAATCACCACAGTGCTTGTGTAAGGAGAGTAGATTTATTTTAGTCAATCGCTCTGGAACAGAACAGATTGAACAGATTACTTAGATTAAACAAATTACTCTTGTTTAAGAAGCTGGGTAGAGACTTCCCCGGGAGGCCCCGTGGTTAAGACTTCTCCTTCCAATGCAGGGGTGCAGGTTTGATCTCTGGTGGGGTAAGCTAAGATCTCAGAAGCCTTGGGGCCAAAAAAAAAAACAAACGAAAACCATAAAGCAAACGCAATGTTGTAACAAATTCGATAAAGACTTAAAAAGAAGTTGTATAATGCCCTAGTTTTCCAAAATGTGTTGTGTTGGTATCAAGGACCAGGACAACAAGGAATAATAAACCTAGACTTTAAGGGATAGATTTCACTTAATTAAAATTCTAACGGGTTTACTAAACTGAGAAAAGTGGAGTCAATTATTGCATAATTTCATCAATATTCAATTCAGTTTTCTTCCAGTTTGCCTCTTTATCATCTTCAAGAGACACTTGCATGTCCTATTAGCTTTGGAAAATGATAATGATTTTATTCTTTTTCAGAAGCTAGTCCCAGTCATTACAGATATTAATGAATTTGATCTTAAGTGAGCAGTTTCTAAAAGAGAAAAAACAGTCACGGGACTCTCGTCTCAACTTCTGTTTTATTCAGGATGATCCATGTGATCTCTATAAACTGGCGGAACCATAGTGTGGTTTTCTTTCTTTTTTTTTTTTGCAGGGGGTTGCTGTGCTCAGTCTCTGTTGCTTTGCACAGGTTTTTCTCTAGTTGCTGTGAGTGGAGGCTTCTCTCTAGCTGTGGTGTGTGGGCTTCTATTGTTGCTGAGCATGTGCTCTGGGGTGGGAGGGCTTCAGGAGTACTCAAGCTCATTACTTGTGGCTTGCGGGCTTAGTTGCTCTGAGGCATGTGGGATCTCCCCGGACCGGGAATTGAACCCGTGTCCCCTTCATTGGCAGGTGGATTCTTATCCATTGTGCCACCAGGGAAGCCCTGCACCATAGCTGTTTAGATTTCTTCCTGAGAAGCTGGCACAAGACTTGTGTTCATTTGAAATGAAATAAAACCAAATCAGTTTTTATTAACAGAAAATGAGTTTCCCACAACATCAAGGTCCCTTCATCAGTAGGAAGAAGAAACTAAATCAGTCTAAATCTGTGAAGCCATTAACTAAACATTGTGTGGACCACAGAACCTTGACAAGCAAGAGCCAACTCACCATTTGCAACTTTTAAAAATAGTTCCTGGGACAAGATATTAGGGGATAATTATTACTAATTCACAAGGTTGTTAAAAAAAAAAAACTAAAGAGATAATATATATGGAAACATTGAGATAGTAATCTGCAATTTTGAGTCACTAGTCAATAAATATTAGTTGAGTAAATGAGCAAGATTTAGGAAGAATGAAACATCAAGGGAATATATCCTAAAAATAATGCTCTTTCTTTTATTTTTTTCTATGCCAGCCAAGACCCTCTCCCTTATACATTGGTACAGATGGCCATGAATGAGTTCATTTGACTGACTCAGATAACAATGATCACAAGCTTTATGTGTCTTTTAAATCATTAAAATCATTTTTACCTCCAAAATCTGAAATTGAAGATTCTGAACCCCCTACAGTAGGATTTGAGGTCACCACAAGACTCAATTTTACTATCTCCATCTACTGGCAGGGAGGAACTATACCCAAGCATCTGGACTGGCATAGAAAAGAGGAGAAAGAACATTTAAAAGGTAAGCAAAATGTATATTTTTATTTACTTTACATTTTTAAACTTTACTTATACATTCTTGACATAATCTCACATGATTAAGGTTTATACAATGAACCATATTAGAGAAGAGACTCCTTTTAGGTGGGATCATATTCTTATCTGATTTTATGACATGAGCAACTACAGACTTCACTGTCTTCTTTTCACAGTGGGAGTTTTTCTGTTCTTGTAGTTCTACATTTCTATCCAATTGTGCCAATGCTCAGTACTGTTTCCATATTCCTAATAATGTGCAAACTGCAGCGGGGTTACCGAACTGTTCTCATTTTTGCATTCTTTGATGTGTTAAAAGTAACTTCCCCTGGCACATTATTTTGACGTTATGGTGTAGAGAGAGTGGCAGAATTTTTCTCAAGCTGTAATTGATTATTCTTAGACTTTTTTCCCCATTCTTCTTTGATACTAATTTTATTTGGCAGAAAGTGCTGTATAAAAGGTTCCTGTTAATCAGTTAAAGTCTTCATACATATTTATATCAGTTTTTTTTTTTTTCCTTCCTATCATGAATCTTCGGCTTTGGTTGGTTTTTAACAGGATTCCAACACTGCAATCACATTTTGAATTATGATAACTTCTTTAAATGTTTTGATGGTCTCTGTGCTCGTGCAGGAATTTAAATCACATGCTTTAAATGATTAGGTGTTATTAAAGTTTTTATTATACATATCTTTCTTTAAAAAGCCTGATCTCAACTAGAAAATAAGAATAATAGCCACATATGAAGATAATTAGTATTACTACACTTTCTGTAATTAAATTAAGTACATTTTGTACTTTTTTCTCCTGTTAGGTTTCTCCTGCCTCTCCCCACCCCCAGGCAAGTGTTTCCCTATCTTTTTTCCATTTCTTTGGATGGTGTTCCAATTCTTTCAGAAGAGGGACCGGTGGATTTATAGGGGACATGGGTGGAAAGTTTTCAACATCAAAATCAGATTTTATGGGCAAGAATTTTCAAGGAAATGCTCTGTTCAGACAGGTCTGTTCACTCTCTGGGAGATCACGAATGCAGCTCGTCCATTTGCTGACTGGGGATTACAGTCAGGTAAACAGTGCAAACGCTGTACAGGATTCTTCAATCTCCTTCTGGCATCTGACAGCGTCCAATCTGAGAGATGTATCCTCAGAGTCTTCCCTGAGATCAGAATGTAGGGTAGTAGGTATTTTTGGATAACGTCAAAGGAAGCAGTAATAAGGAGTGTTAGATAATCATCCATGAAATGAATGAAATGAAACTTCTGGTGGATTCTGTAAGGTTTCAGTTCAGTCTCTGCTTTGAATTTGTGTCCAAAATTCAAAATATGTATTTTCTTGACTCTGTCCCATCCCTGTGTTTCAGCTCCTCTTTTTAGACCACTTTTCTCTGGATCTTTGGTTTGATTTTAAAACTATTATCATAAAACTGGCTGTTGCTGGAGAATTCAGCTAATGGTTCTGTGGTTATAGTTAAGCCAATTATTCAACATCTCTTTATTTACTCTCTTAGAGTAGACTAACTAGATGATAAAATAATATAACCTGAAAATGAAATAGCTAAGCATGGTTAAATACCTCATGCTGCTGCTGCTAAGTCGCTTCAGTCGTGTCCGACTCTGTGTGACCCCATAGATGGCAGCCCACCAGGCTCCCCCGTCCCTGGGATTCTCCAGGCAAAAATATTGGAGTGGGTTGTCATTTCCTTCTCCAATGCATGAAAGTGAAAAGTGAAAGTGAAGTTGCTCAGTTGCTCCTGACTCTTCGCGACCCCATGGACTGCAGCCTACCAGGCTCCTCCATCCATGGGATTTTCCAGGCAAGAGTACTGGAATGGGTTACCATTCCTTCTCCAAGGTACCTCATGATCATTATTAAAAATGCCATTGAGGAATAGAATTTAAGTAATCTATATACCCATAGATGTTATGTGTTTTATTTTTATTTTATGACTTCCACTGATTTTAAAAGCCCCACAGTTGTATTTTATGCACATTTTAACATCACGTTAAGATTGAGGGAAGTTGTTGAGGGTAGGGGGTGGGGTGGGAGGTAATGTTTTCCAGCCAAGCAGAAAGATTAGAATATCCTTAAGTGTAAGTTTGTTTAAATATAGCCTCTGAAGTGCAGTCATGTCCAATGTGATTACTCTTCATTTATTGCTGCTAGTTTGATGTGGAATTCCTACTGAAGCCAAATATCCTCCTACAGATGTAACTTCTAAATCTCAAATATTGCTATGGAAATGCAAATCTTTGTCACTTATTGACAGTGTTTAATTAATAATATTAAAAACATTAAGTGGGAGGACATGATTTGCATAGAAGCAACCAAATTTACTATTTTTCCTACTATCTTTGAATGTTATTTATAGGAACCTCATAGGCTCATTACATATAAATTATATACATTCATCTTTGAATATGAAATGCTAAATATAAGTAGGAAACAGTAAAGTCTCATTTTTCAGTGTTGATGATTGCTAGATATGTTAAGACAGAAATAAATTCCTCTTCTATTGTTTCTTAGAAATCATTTATTTCCCCTAATGCAGAGTTTCATGTAAGAGAGAATTTTAAACATATTTTAGACTTAAGCATATTTTAGATATTCACTAAATTCATAAACAAATGGCCTTATTTGCATTTTTGAATGAGTTTGTATTGATTATATTTTCATTATTATTGTCCTTGATACATTTTAAACATCTACCCATCAAAATGTCACTACTGTATCTAGACGTTGTGTGCTCCCAAAGAAATAGGTCACTGCTTTCAACATTTGAAATTGCTCATAAATTCCATCTGAAGATTGTAAATTATGTGTCCAGTGCACATACAATATACTGACAGATGCTGAGTCTCCAAACAGATGAAGTTCTTTAATATATTTTTTTCTTAACTAAGCATAGTTGATTGTTCTGAGGTTAAATAATATGAATTTGTATTTAATAATGTTAGCTGGTTTGGGGGATAATATTTCAAATAAATGCCTTTCAATGTTTAAAATATTTTAATTCAACAAGAGTTGATTAAATATTGAAAAAGGAAATCAGTAGTGAATCTTTAAAATGAATGTTTCTTTTCTAACGTGAATTATTCCTTATTTATCTCTGTTCTATATTCTGGTTTTAGCCTTCTTGTGGTATGTATAATTCTGTACACTTTAACTCATAAAATATAATATCATCGCCTAAACATGTTTTGCTGAAGTAATGTGTGTATATAAAATTATAATCATTACTAATTGGCGTTCAGTAAAGCATTTAAGGAGAATTCTGTGTTTCTATTTTTCTCCAGTCTCTAAGTACTGTCCAACTCTTTGCAACCCCATGAACTACAGCATGCCAGGCTACCCTGTCCTTCACAATCTCCTGGAGTTCGCACAAACTCATTTCCAATGAGTCAGTGATGCCATCCAACCATCTCATCCTCTGTCCCCCCCTTCTCCTCCTGCCCTCAATCTTTTCCAGGATCAGGGTCTTTTCCAATGATTTGGCTCTTCACATCAGGTAGTCAAAGTATTGGAACTTCAGCTTCAGCATCAGTCCTTTTGAAAAATATTTAGGGATAATTTTGTTTAGGATTGCATGGTTTGATTTCCTTGCTATCCAAGGGAATCTCAAGAGTCTTCTCCAGCACCACAATTCAAAAACTTTAGTTCTTCAGCGCTCAGCCTTCTTTATGGTTCAGCTCTCACATCCATACATAACTACTGGAAAGACTATAGCTTTGACTATACAGTACTTTGTTGGCAAAGTGATGTCTCTGCTTTTTAATTCCCTGTCTAGATTTGTCATAGCTTTTCTTCTAAGGAGCAAGCACCTTCTAATTTCATGGCTGCAGTCACTGTCCGAAGTGCTTTTGGAAGCCAAGAAAATAAAATTTGTCACTATTTCCATATTTTCCCCAACTGTTTGCCATGAACTGATGGGGCCAGGTACCATGATCCTGGTTTCTTGAAAGTTGAGTTTTAAGCCATCTTTTTCACTCTCCTCTCTCACTGTCATGAAGAAGCTGTTTAGTGTTTCTTTGCTTTCTGCCATTAGAGTGGTATCATCTGCATATCTGGGATTTTTGATATTTCTCCTGGCAATCTTAATTACAGCTTATGATTCATCCAGCCTGATGTTTCGCACAATGTACTTGGCATATAGGTTAAATAAATAGGGTGACAATATACAGCCTTGCCCTACAACTTTCCCAATTTCTACCTAGACCATTGTTCCATGTATGTTTCTGTTACTTCTTGACATGTGTACAGCTTTCTCAGGAGAAAGGTAAGGTGGTCTGGTGGTCCCATCTCTTTAAGAATTTTCCAAGTTGTGATCCACACATTTAAAGGCTTTGGTGTAGTCAGTAAAGCAGAAGTAGAGGTTTTTCTGGAATTCCCTTGTTTTTTCTATGATCCAGCAGATGTTGCAATTTGATCTCTGGTTCTTCTGCCTTTCTAAATCCAACTTGTACATCTGCAAGTTCTCAGTTCACCTACTGCTGAAGCCTATCTTGAAGGATTTTCACCATTAACTTGCTAACATGTGAAATGAGTGCAGTTGTATGGTAGTCTGAACATTCTTTGGCATTGCCTTTCTTTCAGATTGGAATGAAAACTTGCCCTTTCCAGTCCTGTGGCCACTGCTGAGTTTTTCAAATTTGTTGACATATTGAGTGCAACACTTTTACAGCACTGTTTTCTAGGGTTTGAAATAGCTCAGCTGGAATTCCATCACCTCCTCTAGCTTTATTCGTAGTATTGCTTCCTAAAGCCCACTTGACTTCACACGCCAGGATGTTTGGCTCTAGATGAATGACAACACCATTGTGCTTATCCAGGTCATTTAGAACTTTTTTATGTAGTTCTTCTGTGTATTCTTGCCACCCCTTTTTAATCTCTTGTGCTTGTATTAGGTCCTTACTGTTTCTGTCCTTTATTGTGCCTATCTTTGCATGAAATTTTCGCTTGTTACCACCAATTTTCTTGAAGAAATCTCTAGTCTTTACTTTTCTACTGTTTTCTTTTATTTCTTTGCATTGTTCACTTAGGAAGGTTTCTTCTCTCCCCTTGCTATTCTCTGGGACTCTGCATTCAGTTTGGCATATCTTTCCCTTTCTCCTTTGCCTTTCACTTCTCTTCTTTCTCAGGTATTTGTAAGACCTCCTCAGGCAACCACTTTGCCTTCTTGAATTTCTATTTCTTGATGATACTTTTGGTTACCACCTCCTGTACAGTGTTATGAACCTCCATCCATAGTTCTTCAGGTACTTTGTCTATCATATCTAATCCCTTGATCTCTTTGTCACCTCCACTGTATAATCATAAAAAATTTGATTTAGGTCATACCTGAATGAGCTTATGATTTCCCCTTCTTTCTTCAATTTAATCCTGAATTTTGCAATAAGGAGCTTATGATAGTAGCCACAGTTGGGTCCAGGTCTTCTCTTTGCTGACTGTATCCAAATTCTCCATATTTGACTTCAGAGAAGGTAATCAATTTGATTTCAGTGTTGACCATCTGGTAATGTCCATACGTAGAGTCATCTCTTGTATTGTTGGGAAAAAGGGTATTTGCTATGACCAGTGTGTTCTCTTCACAAAACTCTGTTAGATTTTGCCCTGCTTCATTTTGTACTCCAAGGCCAAACTTGCCTGTTATTCCAGGTATCTCTTGACTTTCTACATTTGTATTCCAATCCCCTGTGATGAAAGGCCATGTTTTTTTTGTTTGTTTGTTTGTTTGGTTGGTTGGTTGGTTGGTTTTTGGTATTGTTATAGAAGATCTTTCCCTGGTGGCTCCAGTGGTAAAGAATTCACTTGCAATGTGGGAGACCTGGGTTCGATCCCTGGGGTGGGAAGATCCTCAGGAGGAGAGCATGGCAACCCACTTCAGTATTCTTGTCTGGAGAAACCCCATGGACAGAGGAGCCTGGCAGGCTACGTTCCATGAGGTCGCAAAGAGCTGGACATGACTGAGAGGCTATGCAAGCACATATCAGGCCTTGTAAGTCTTCACAGAACCTTTCAGCTTGTTCGGCATCACTGGATGGGGCATAGGTTTGGATTACTGTGGTTTTGAATGGTTTGCCTTGGAAATGAACCGAGATCATTCTGTTGTTCTTGAGATTGCACCCAAGTACTGCATTTTGGACTCTTTCGTTGACTATGAGGGCTACTCTATTTCTTCTCAGGGATTCTGGCCCATGTAGTAGATATAATGGGCATCTGAATTAAATTCACCCATTCTCATCCATTTTAGTTTATTGATTCCTAAAATGTTGGTGTTCACTCTTGCCATCTCCTAAGAAGATCATTGAAAGTTTGTCTTCCATAATTGAGCCTTCATTGAAAATGTTATACCCCCAAACCAAAATAGATTATTTTTACCATTACCTTGAGGTTAAAATACCATGTTGTCAAATCACTGCCATTTGTTTCCCATGCTTCAATACCAGAAGAATTTTATAGATCTTACTTGTGATGTAACATCAATTCAGATATTTCAGCAATGAAAAAGGAACACCAGCAATAGCCACACCAGGATAAATGGCCTGAAACTGCCACTCCAGGCAGACCCAAACATGTTTGCTATGTAACAATTTTGGTTGCTTGTATAAAAACCTTAACTCTATATGTCTTAAATGGTGTAAGTAATTTGATTAATCATGTTTTGAAAAGCCTAGAAATGGGCTGAATTTATTGTGTGGTTTGAGCTGGGATCTGGCCCCGTTTTGCTGTCATACTGTGTGTCTGTCTACTTCTGTGCATCAACTTTTCCATCAGACTGACTTCTAAAATGACACCTTATTGACTACAGCAGTTCTAGACCTTACTTCTGTGCCCAACTTGGTCTAGTCCTCTACTGTTGAGGGAATAAAGAAAAAAGCCACTGGATTTACTCTGATTGTCCCATTAGAGCTAATCCATGGAACAAGGGAAATTGGCGTATGTTGATTTTCCAGGCGTACTTCTGGGTAGAGTCTGTCAGGACTGCTTCACCATGGTGGTGTTGGGGGGTTCTGGGAAGATGCTCACTTGTAAACTGTTCATCATTGCACATGGAAGATTTGCTCTGAACTTCTGAACTGGGTCCCCGTTTCTTACCATTGCTCGTAGTTAGGTAGGATGGTAATGGCTGAATTCATTTACTTCTTATCAGATACAAAATAATGCAAACCCTTATATGCACTGCTATGTATAAAATAGATAATGAGAACCTGCTGTATAGTACAGGTAACTCTACCCAGTGCTCTGTGGTGACCTGAATGGGAAAGAAATACAAAAAAGAGGGGATTTATGTATACAGGGAGCTAGTTCACTTTGTTGTACAGCAGAAACTAACACAACATTGTAAAGCGACTATATTCCAATAAAAATTAATTTTAAAAAGATAGTGTCAGGTCAAAGAAACTGCATAATTTCTACAGAGTTATCATTTTTTCCATCTTCTGCAGTCAACCTGAATTGCCGATTCAGGCAATTGGGAATTCGCATTCACTCTTGAGAAATTACTGCTTGCTTCATTAGTTTGGTCTTTGTGAATTTGGATTCCTCGTATATACTGAGCAATTTTGCATTATCTTTCATAGCAATCTCCTGTTCACTAATATCAGAAAAACTGGACAGTTGATAAAAAAATTTCTTTCTCCCTGTTTGAATTAGATAGAATATGATGGACAAGACGTCTGTTTTACATACATACTAATTTATAATTATCAAGGTGGTTAGTTTATACAAGTATCATTTCATTTGAACTTTAAAACAGCCTCTGATTATTGCTAGTTTATAAAAATTAAAACCTGATATGAAGTATCTTGCCTAAAATAACAGATTTTTACCATCAAGTGATTCATAGTTCCGAGTTAAGATAAAATAATAATACATGTAGTATTCTCAGTGTGGTAAAATTATAGAAGATGCTTTATTTAAAAATGAGTATATTAAGACAATGGAAAATCTCACTAACGAGTAATATAAAACGTGTCACCAGGAGCTGAAGTATATGTGTATGTAATAATAGATGACCTTTGAGTAAAATATGAATTAAGGGACTTGAGGAATATACATTGTAAAAGTTTATTATGTTTACATGTATAGCCTCTGGAAACTTAGGAGTGAAGGATGAAATATTGAAATATTGAATTTTTTTGCCATGAGCTAGGAAATAATTTTTCTTTATGTTAGCAATATGTACCATGTGGTGCCATGTGCTGGGAAAAAAGCTAGATACTGGTTACAGACTCCAGAATCAGTTCTGTCTAGGTTTTTCCATCTCACTGGAAGCTCAGAGTAGAGCAGGAAAGAAAGAAAGGTCAGCCCACAGAGGATGATTAAAATATGCTGCCCTACATAGAGAACAGACTTATGGTATTGCCCAAGGGGAGGAGGTGGGGAGGGATGGATTGGGAGTTTGGGATTAGCAGATGTTAACTATTATATATAGAGAATGGATAAACATCAAGGTCCTACTGCATAGCACAGGGCACTATATTCAGTGTCCTGAGGCAAACTGCAATGGAAAATAATATATAAAAAAAAATGGTGCGTGTGCATGGGTGTATAACTGAATCACTTTGCTGTACAACTGAAATTGACACAACAATATAAAGCAACTACACTTGGAAAAACTAACTTTTATAAGATGCAGCCCTAAAGGAATGTACAAAGGGAATTCAAGATTACATTCTATCTGAAGTGGGATTTGATAATTGAATATATGCTTACTAGAATTTCTAGTTGAGGAGAGATATTAAATTACAGTTTTCTAAATTGTCACATTAAGAGTACAAAGCTTCACCGTGTTCTTACATCTCAAGCCCTTGGTGCAGTGCATGAAACAAAATAGGTTCTCAGTATATGATTTTTGACTATTCATTCCCTTGAGGAATAAATGATTATCTTCTGGAATAGATTCAAGAACCACAATTGTATGTATTTTAAATAATTGCATTTGTTTTTATGGCTTACTTAATATAGCAATCTCTTATTTTTCCCTAGTGCACATTTATTCTCATACATAATTCATGAATAATTTGAGGTATTGTTGTTCAGTCACTAAATCTTGTCTGACTCTTTGTGACCCCATGGACTGTGTATGCCAGGCTCCCCTGTCCTTCAGGATCTCCTGGAGTCAGCTCAAACTTATGTCCATTGAGTCAGTCATGCCACCCAACTATCTCATCCTCTGTTGCCCTCTTCTCCTGCCCTCAGTCTTACCCAGCTTTAGGATCTTTTACAATGAGTTGGTTTTTCGCATCAGGTGGCCAAAATATTGGAGCTTCAGCTTCAATATCAGTCCTTCTAATGAATATTCAGGGTTGATTTCCTTTATGAGTGACTGATTTGATCTCCTTTCCATCCAAGAGACTCTCAAGAGTCCTCCAGTGACACAATTCTGAAGCATCAACTTTCCAGCTCTCAGCTTTCTTTATAATCCATCTCTCACATCCATACATGAAGTGGAAAAACCATAGCCTTGACTAGACGTACCTTTGTTGAGAAAGTAATGTCTCTGCTTTTTAATATGCTGTCTAGGTTGGTCATAACTTTACTGCCAAAGAGTAAGTGTTTTTTAGTTTCATGGCTTTAGTCACCATCTGCAGTGATTTTGGAGCCCAAGAAAATAAAGTCTGACACTGTTTCCATTGTTTCCCCATTTATTTGCCATGAAGTGATGGGACCACATACCATGATCTTAGTTTTCTGAATGTTGAACTTTAAGCCAACTTTTCACTCTCCTCTTTTACTTTCATCAAGAGGCTCTTTAGTTCTTCTTCACTTTCTGCCATCAGGGTGGTGTCATCTGCATACCCGAGGTTATTGATATTTCTCCTGGCAATCTTGATTCTAGCTTGTGCTTCATCCATCTCAGCATTCCGCATGATGTACTCCTCATAGAAGTTAAACAAGCAGCTTAACAGTATGTATATTGCCTTGATGTACTCCTTTCCCAGTTTTGAACCAGTCCATTTTTCCATGTCTGGTTCTAACTGTTGTTTGTTGACCTGCATACAGATTTCTCATGAGGCAGGTAAGGTGGTCTAATATTCCCATCTCTTTAAGAATTGCCCACAGTTTGTTGTGATCCAAACGGTCAAAGGCTTTAGTGTAGTCAATGAAGCAGATGCTTTTCTGGAATTCCCTTGCTTTTTCTATGATCCAGCAGATGTTGGCAATTTGATTTCTGGTTCCTCTAATTTTTCTATATCCAGCTTGTACATCTGGAATTTCTCAGTTCACCTACCAGTGAAGCCTAACTTGAAGGATTTGAGCATTGACTTGCTAACTTGTGAACTAAGAGTGTTTGTATGCAGGTTTGAGCATTCTCTTGCGTTGCCTTTCTTTGGGATTGGAATGAAAACTGACCTTTCCCAGTCCTGTAGCCACTGTTGAATTTTCCAAATTTGCTGACATATTGAGTACAGAATTCTGACAGCATCATCTTTTAGGATTTGAAATAGCTCAGCTGGAATTCCATCACATCCTTTAGCTTTGTTTGTCATAATGCCATGCCTTCCTCCAGGGCATCTTCCCAACCCAGAGCTCCAACCCAGGTTTCCCGCATTGCAGGCAGTTTCTTTACCATCTGAGCCATGAGGGAAGCCCAAGAATACTAGAGTGGATAGCCTCTCTCTTCTCCAGGGGTTATTCCCAACTCTGGGATCGAACCAGGGTCTCCTAATTACAGGCAGATGAGCTACAAGGGAAGCCCATAATGCTTTTTAAGACCCACTTGACTTTGCATTTCAGGATGTCTGGCTCTATGTGAATGATCACACCATTGTGGTTATCTGGATCATTACGATCTTTTTTTGTATTATTCTTGTGTGTATTCTTGTCACCTCTTCTTAACCTCTTCTGCTTCTGTTAGGTCCTTGCCGTTTCTGGCCTTTGTTGTGCTCGTCTTTGTCTGAAATAGTCCCTTAGTATCTCCAGTTTTCTTGAATAGATCTCTATTCTCTCCCATTCTGTGAATTTTTCCTCGATTTCTTTGCATTGTCCACTTAAGAAGGCTTTCTTATCTCTCCTTGCTCTTCTCTGGAACTCTGCATCCAGTTGTGTGTGTCTTTCCCTATCTCCTGTGCCTTTCATTTCTCTTCTTTTCTCAAAGAAGAAAAGCCTTCTTTTCTTTGTAAAGCCTCTGAAGATGACCACTTTGACTTCTTGCATTTCTTTTTCTTTGTGATGGTTTTAGTCACCACCTCCTATACAAGTTATGAACTTCCATCCATCATTCTTCATGCACTCTTATCTACTGGATCTAATCCCTTGAATCTGTCACCTCCACTGTATAATCATGACGGATTTGATTTAGGTCATACCTGAATAGTCTAGTGGTTTTCCCTACTTTCTTTGATTTAAGCCTGAGTTCTGCAAAAAGGAGCTGATGATCTGAACTAAAATCAGCTCCAGATCTTGTTTTTGATGACTGTATAGAACTTCTCCATCTTCAGCTGAAAAGAATATAGTCAGTCTGATTTTGGTGTTTACCACCTGGTGATGTCTACATGCAGAGTCATCTCTAGTGCTGTTGAAAGATGGTGTTGGCTATGAACAATGTGTTCTTTTGGCCAAACTCTGTTAGCTTTTGCCCGGTTTCATTTTGCACTACAACATCAAACTTTCTTGTTACCCCTGGTATCTCTTGATTTATTTTTGCATTCCAATCTGCTATGTTGAAATTTTTTCCTAGTAAGCATTTGTTCTTGTACGTAATTCATGAATAGTTTGAGGTAGACTGCACTAACTTCTGATTGTGTTTCTTTTATTTGCTATTGTTTTACAGTATGTAAATGGTAGATTGAGTCATGACAAAATAAAAACATGAGTCCTATTTTTCTGTCTAGCATATTATTGTACTTTTATGCTAATAATCAGAATTTAGAATATTAAGCATGAAAAACTCCTATATTGTTTGTAATTTATATAGAGAGATTTATTTGCACTGTGGAGTTCAGGTATACTGTCTCTCTACAGAATCAGGAAAGATTAATTGAGATAACTCTGGATTTTCCAGGCAAAAAGGTGCCATTTATGGAGCCAGTGAAACAAACCATATACACGTATGTATATACATATGCATATGTATATATGTGTCATATGATTTTAACTAACTTTTGTTAAAAGTAAAATTTGTTAATTAAGGCTTAAATAGATTGAAAATGGAAACAGGCTTATGAAAACTAGCAAGATTAAAATAAAGGTTTATTACAATTAAAAAAAAAACTAGTAAACAGAGCAAAGCACAAATAAGACATTAACTGTGTTTATGTATCAAGGAAAGATTTGGAAATAGATGAAAGTATTACAGAAATGCCTTTTCTGACCCAGTTTGAAAATAACATATTTAGAAATAAACACATCAAAAATCATATAAGACACCTGTGAAATCTACCACTTTACAGGGACATCTTCCTATACAGTCTTGCCTATGTTAACAGGATCCCGAATTCTGCCGAACTTTAAACCAAGATTGAAGACCCTTCTGTTTACCTCCTTCTGAATCCTCCAGGACTTTTCTACTACAGTCAACTTAAAACATCAGCATGGAGAAGGACATGGATGGTTTCTCTTTCTTTATGGATCATATCTTGTCCACAAACTTCTTTTTTGATGTTATTTTTTTAAAATAATATGACTTTTTCAAGTATTAAATTTTTATTGCTTTCCATGATTTTCTTATTCCTATCTGCTTTCCTTCATAATGAATATACCTTTAAAAGAATTATGTGCCAATATGCCAAGTAGTATAAAACTACTTTGATTTTAATGTTAACATATTTAATTTAATAATGTTTAATGTTAATATACAAATGTGTGATTATTTTTTAAATTAATTTATGTGATTTTTGGCTGTGCGGGGTCTTGGTTGCTGTGCTGGCTTTCTCTAGTTGCAGTGAGCAGGGGCTACTCTCTAGCTGAGCTGTGCAGGCTTCTCACTGTTGTGACTTCTTTTGTTGCAGAGCGTGGGCTCTAGGCGGCAGGTCAGTAGTTGTGGCGCACAGGCTTGGTCTCCCTGTGGCATGTGGGATCTTCCTGCACCAGGGATCTAACCCATGTCCCGCACCTTGGCAGATGGATTCTTAACCACTGAACCACAAGGGAAATCCCTGTAATGATTCTTTATAACTGAATTGATGACCAAGCTGTATGGTTTGCAGGATATCAGTTCCCCAACCAGGGACTGAACCCAGGCTCATGATAGTGAAGGTGCCAAGTCCTAACCACTGAACTGCCAGGAAGGTCTCTTTGTAACTGTATTATATGTGAACATATATAGTCAACAGTTTTACAGTAGTTACATGATTAATCTCCTTTCTTGTCCTTTTTTAATTTTTATTTCATGTTAGTTTTCAGTACTCCTACCTCAAGGTAGATTGGGCAGGATAGGAAAAAGTGTTAATTTTAAATTTTAAAATTTACTGTCTGTAAGTATTTTCATGCTAATCCTATCTGGATAAACAAGCCTTATTCTTATTTAGGATGCATTGAAGTATAGTGTTGCAAATACTTTTATGATTTGCCACCAAACATTTGTTTCATTTCTTTGGTACTTTCTTTGAATATCCTGCTTATTGTTTAGGAAAAGCAAATGTTCAGTAAAGTAGTCACAAAATATGTACTTGTCTCAACCCTGATATCCTAGTAAAGTTCTATGTTTGGAAAGATCATTTTTAAACAACAGAACTACGAATGCAGTCTTATTTTGGTAGATCCTAAATGTTGTTTCTTTTTTTTTTTCTTGTTGATTATAGGCTTACTTGTTTGAGATTTACATAAACTGTTGACAGTCATGTGCAAATCATATGTATTTGGTGGCAAACCTCACTGCATTCCAAGATGACTTGGAGGGAGCAGCAATTTAACTTAAAAGGAAATTTACAATTCTTTTACCACAAATAAGGTCTAGATTTTCAGCCTTTAAATTATGCTTAATTATAGTTTAATGAAATTGTGAACTGTAAAGGAAAAAAAGATGTAAACATAATTTAAGTATATACATTTTAGTTATGGGCTTTTTTGACTGCAGATATAAAAATAGAATTCAGATCTTTTAAATCCACAGTTTTCTAGATTGCATATGAAAGCATAAACACAGCTATATTTGTAAAGAGTATCTCAGATGACATAAAGCACTTTTTTTGAGACAGAATGGGGTAAATAATACATTTTAATAAATCTGATTGGAAAAAAATTAATTCATTAAAAAAATATTAGTTGCCAAAATGAGAAGGCCTCTTAATATAAACTACTCTAATCCACCTCCATAGTATGTATGTTATTGTATTAAAATTTCAGAGAGTGGAGAAATACCTCTTCTAAGAGAAATCTTTGAAAAAGAGGATATATTAACTGAATTTTAATAGCAAACTGTCATTGATTTATTAAAAAATTTGTCAGTATAGAGAATTCAGCCAACTTGATAGATCCTTCTGTGACTCCTAGCGACCCCATGGACTGCTGCCTACCAGGTTCCTCCATCCATGGGATTTTCCAGGCAAGAGTACTGGAGTGGGGTGCCATTGCTTTCTCCCTTATAATAATTACTGGTGCTAAGTTATGTGCGTAGGAGAGGTATTGATTATTTCATATATATTAATATAACCAATGGCCAATCCAAGCATTATCCCCCCAATAAGACAGAATCTGCACAAATTATAAGTGTAATTATAAGTAATAATTAACTTTTCCAATTTAAAAATTTCATGGAACTTAAAGGCCTATTTACATAATATGACGATATTCCCCATCACATGCACTGTATATATTTGAAGGAAATCATATTTGTCTTTATCTTGTCTTAGACAATATAAAATCAGCTTTAGCAGAAGCATTGTTGAAACAGCTGGGTTTAAAAGAATGAAAAAGCTGCTTTACGAACCATAACTACAACTTGTTACTATTATGTGAGGTATTTTAACAAGAAAACAGGTATTCTTTAATCCTAACCATATTCTCACTAATAAATAATCCTTAACATTGTCTTTTGAATTCTGGAAGTTTCTTAGAGTGTATTATTTAGTTGCATTTTATCAGTTGAAATACGTATTTTGAGTTATATAACTACTAAATGACAAGTTGCCAGAATTACTGTAATTGCCATTGAGAAACAGGGACAAAGAGACATACTTCCAACTGAAATAGCTTTGTGCACAGTAGAAGATGTGTTAGTCATCTACTGTTATGTAAGAAATCCCCAGAAACCTGCAATTTTTGCAGAACTTCCCTGGTTTGCTTTCAGGTGTGAAGCTCAGAAATTCAGGTCTGGGAGACTGGGCTTTTTCTCTGAGTTTTTACAAGACAAAAACCAAGGCATCAGACAGACCCGATTTCCTTTCTGGAGACTGGTAGAGACACTGCCTTGGATTCATCCAGGTCTACTGAGGCTTTAGGATGGAGCCCCCTCTTATTCAGTACCCCTCAGCTGTCCACATCCTGAGCATGCAACCTCCTCCCTTTCCAAGGCTGGCAGCACAGAACTCCCTCTACAGTCTCTTTCATACTTTGAACTTCTTAAGATCAGGAAGCGCCCAGCTTCTGTTCAGGGCTTTTCCTGTTTAGGTTCAGCTCCCCCTATAATCTAATTTATGATCAATTCAGAGTTAACTGATCTGATCATGGGAGTAATGCTCCATCCTTTTCACAGTTTCTGGTTGAAATCAAGGCAGGGGTTCATGCACACATGAAAGACACAGGGTGGCGGGAGATCACCTTAGTGTCTGCCTTCCAGAGCAAGAAGCGAGGTTATTGGTGTGAAATCATGGGCAGAGTGAATGAAGTTTAAATACTGAAGAGGCAGTTGAGCACTAGAAGTCCATTCCATTGGTTAAAAGGGAATTAAGATTAGTAGATACACAAAACTGTGTTTAAAGAGATAAACAGCAAGCACCTACACTATAGCACAGGGAGCTGTATTCTATATCTGGTAATTACCCATAGTGAAAAAGAATCTGGAAAAGAATATATAACTGAATCACTTTGCTGTATACCCGAAACTAGAAACTAACACAATACTGTAAATCAATTATATTGCAATTTAAAAAAAGAGAGAATTAGGGTTTGGAAGTGAAAGAATCAAAGAGGAAAAGGCAGAAAACTCTAATAGAAAGAAAAAAAGAAGAGAGAAGAAAAATGTAATTTAGTATAAAATGTCATATGACCTAAAAGGCCTTAGACAAATCTGTATTGCAAAGTTTGATGAAACATATCTAAAAGGAGTCAATAAAATGAGGAACTTTGCATATTTCCACAAGCAACTATATATATGTTGAGCCTGGAAATTGGGAGAAGGACAAATAAAGGGAAAATGGTGCTTATAAAGTAATGATATTCTTCTCTCTGTATAATACCACAAATACAAAATTCAGTCTTATGAAGCATATCTCTTAGTCATGACAGCAGTTAAGGTATTGGTATAGTTTAAAATGACTGTTCTGGCATTATGAGTGTATCAAAGTTGAACAAAAAAGTGTCAGGTATTATGCCGTTTACATTACTTTGTGTTCATGGTCCAGTTCAAGCCTTTTAAATTGTTTTAGAAATTGAATTAAAGATTGTTTTAAAGGTTTTTGTGATTTTTTTTTTGCTTTGTTTTGCTTTGTTTTGTTTTTACTAGGATTTAGCAAACTTAATGTATTGAATCTTCATAACCTGAAAGGGCACAAATATCTTACTTCTTAGATTTTGTTTTTGTAGATTAACAGCTGCTCATTTCCCAAATATCGTCATGTGTTTCCCCTCAATATCAACTCTTAAATGGGTGGACATAAGAACAATTTTGTCTCTATGCACTTGTGTATAAAATAGATAACCAACAAGGACCTATTATATAGCAGAGGTAACTGTATTCAATATTTTAAAATAAAAAAGTATCTGAAAATGTGTATATACATACATATATAGCAGAATCACTTTGTTATACTGAAACTTTGTAAATCAACTATTTCAATTTAAAAAAAAAGAACACTTTTTTCTTAACAATACTGATTTTCCTTACCCCTCATTTCTCCCCAACAATCTAATCAGAAGTAAGAGATATTATTAACAATGTATTTTGGCATTTCATTATGTAAAATGTTGCCATGCCTAATAAACTTGGAAACTATTTTATACTGTATTTGCCTCTTAGATATTTAAAATTTAGGTTAGCCTTTTAAAGTCACTGAGAAGCCTTGCAACATTTCTTATAATTTCTTATCTTTGTAGACTGCTGATAATTCCCATATAAGATATTGACACGACTGCTTTGACCTCATTTCTTCTTTCAAGGTCATTTAAGGGTTGAGATCATTTAGTAATTACAGTTCATGGGAAACTTTGGACTTGTATCAGATACCTTTTTTTTCCTGAAGTTATTTTGAAACCCATAATTTTTGACATCTATTCTAAGTGTGTGCTTTGCTTCTGGTTCTACTTTTAGGTGTTCAAGATCCCCAGCATGAGAGAATTATTACCGTGTCTACTAATGGAAGTGTTCACAGCCCAAGGTTTCCTCATACTTATCCAAGAAATATGGACTTGGTATGGAGATTAGTAGCAGTAGAAGAAAATGTGTGGATACAGCTCACATTTGATGAGAGATTTGGGCTTGAAGACCCAGAAGATGACATATGCAAGTAAGTTATCATACTTGAAATTCCAACAAAGTAACAACTGTTACAGTCTTTCAGGATGCTTCATTCTGAGTGTGTGATTTTTAAATGCCATCTTTTGTCCTCTTATATTTTTCTGATCATCCAAGAAATTTACATCCTTGTTTAAGCTATGTTTCCATCTACTTCTGAAAATAGTTTGAGGTAATGTATGGCAAAAAAATGCATATAGAGTAAAGCAATTTAAAATATAGAATAGAGTAAAAAACCAAATAAAGGAATGTAAGTTGTGCCAGAGTTACCATTAGTGCCAAAAATTTTACTTTTAAACTTCCTCATAACCAAATCAATACGATAAACAGTAAGCTATTAAAAGAAAGAATAGTATCCATGGATACGTATTACCCATAGCATCCTATATCTACAGGGACACACACAGATACACACACACATACACACACACACACGGGACTCATAAGTTTGAATATCATAAGAAAGAAATACAATTCTGAAAGCAGAATTAGAAATTTAGATTTGTATTATAGTTGACTAGGTAGACATTTATCATAATTCTCCTAGAAGCTTTCATGAACTAAAGTCAGCTGGAATATTTCACCCATGCAAAAGACCACCTACCGTATGTCATACAAATATTACTCTTTAAATCCTATGTGAATACACTTGTCAAGGTTGGGTGGTCTTATGGAAGATTTTTCACTTCATTGGCATTTGTATATCATGAAAATATTTTACTTGAGCTTCTTCGTGAGGGTCTTTATTTTCCCTTTGATATACAAGTTAAAAGAGAATTTTCGCTTTATGGTATATTACAGATAAATATTTCAATACAGATAAAATAAACTTTATACTTCACTGTCATCACAATTTGTATCTTTAACCTTTGTATATGTAGTTACTTTTTTCCAATTTCTTCTTTCTGTGGATAGCCACATTTAAGGTTAATTTTTCCTCTAACATCTCTAAACTTAAGCCTGGACAACAAAAAGTTATTCTAGCTATTTTTGAAGATGGTGCTATTCATCCCTTCATTTTATAGATAAGCAAATGGGCCAGAGAAATCAAATAGCGACCCTGCATCTCATTCATAGTTTGTAACTCAACACATGCTAAAGTCCATTTTCCTAACAATCACAGAAGTGGTTTTCACCATTCTCTTCTGCACCTCTTGCCTTCTTTTCATGTGGAGTATTCCATAATGTTGTAGAAATTGCAGAGTTTAAGATCTGGCCCTCTTTGCAAAGTAGCAAGTTAACCTACAGCAGTCTCGTGGCCTGTGACCACAGACGGCAGGCTCGAGGTTCCCAGGCCCAGGGTGGGTGACAGTGGCAGGAGTTCCATTCCCACAGGGCAGTGCCAGGAGGGCCATGTTATACCTGGGCGCCTGACAGTGTGTGCCAGGAGAGGTGGCGGGGTGTGTGCGTGTGTGTGTGTGTGTGAGTGATGCATGTTGGTAGTTAGATCATAAAAATAAACTTGTTCAGAATGCCCCTGTGACTCAATTTCACTCAGTATGAGACTTAAGAAAAGTTACTCTTCCAATAGTTCTGAAATCCTTTCCTTTTGCATCTCCTGGATTTCTTACTATTCCTGCAAACATAAATCATTTTCCTAATTTTTTAAACCTGGTCTCTCAATTTTCTAAATAATTTTATCATGTGTACTTATCTCCCTATGTATTATCCTATAATTTTAAATATACTTTTGTCTGTTTTGAAGTATCTATCAATGTGATAATACTGTGTGTTTACTTTTATGATGATGTGCATGTGAAAACAGCAGAACTCGGCAACATGAGGTTTTCCAAGTTCATGTGGACTCAGAGAGATCAGATAGTTTGCCTTCCATGGTGTACAGTATCCATTATATAATTAGGCAACCTTTTCTCTTCTGCGCTGATGAAGCCTTGGCTTACTTCCAGCTTTTCTTGTCCAAAAGTGCAAGAAGTCTTTCTTGGCATTTATAGCTAACAATGGTATTACGTTCTTAAGACATTAATATTTTTAGCTTTATGAGGTAGAGTTAAATTATTTCTAAAAGTGACCAGTTTACAGTTCTACCAACAATATGTGAAATTTATTTTTCTGCATTCTTTGCAAGCTTTTGAACTGGCAATCATTTAATTCTGGGTAGAAGGATATGTATAAAATTATACCTCATTGTAAAATTTTGTTTCTCCTTCCTACCAATGAGATTGAAAATGTTCGTATTGTTATTGGCTGCTCAGAAATCCTTTACTGTGAAATGCCTGCTCGTGACTTTTGCCCAGATTTTACTGAACTCTCTGGCTGTTTAAATTTTGGTTTTCATATTTAAGTCCTTGATCCATCTGTAATTTATTTTGTCTATGAGAGGTTTTTCACTAGGGCATCTGATAGTGTCCTGACACTATATATTTAATAGTCAAACTTTCCTGCAATGAAAAAGGCCAGCTAACTTGCAGGTCAGATTTTGTATCTGATGTGGTCTGTTTCTGGGTTCTCTCTTCTGTTCTCTGGCTTTATTTTGTCCTTCTGTGTACCAAGTTAATACTCCCTTAATTACAGTAGCCTTATAGAAGCTGGGTGATAGGGAAGTCACTTTGTTTTCCTCCTTTTGGAGCATCCTCAGTGTTTTACTTTTCACTGTATTTTTTTTTTTTTTACAAACAAGTTCCTTGAAACCTCCTGTTGCAATTTCATTGAAATTGTGTGGTATCTATAGATCATTTTGAAAAGAATTGACATCCTTATAGTAAAGAATCTTTGTCATTGAGAACTCTGTGCCTCTGCAGCTATCTAGGTATTGTTTGTTGTCTGTACAGTTTTAAACTATTCTTTATAGAAATATGAAGCACCATTATTTAATTTCTATGATCTCTATGTGGTTGTACATTTGCTAAGTCATGTCCAACTCTTGTGACCCCATGCACTGTAGCATGCCAGCTTCCTTTCTCCTCCACTGTCTCCTGGATATTGCTCAAATTCATGTCCATTGAATTGGTGGTGCTATCTAACCATCTCATCCTCTGCTACCCCTTCTCCTTTTTCCTTCAATCTTTCCCAACATCAGGCACTTTTCTAATGAGTTGTATCTTTGTATCAGATAGCCAGA
The DNA here is from genome assembly GCF_055505025.1 of Bos grunniens. NCBI lineage: Eukaryota > Metazoa > Chordata > Mammalia > Artiodactyla > Bovidae > Bos > Bos grunniens. The sequence continues at coordinate 42,710,837 of NC_141181.1, forward strand.
ATATTAGAGCTTCAGCTTCTGCAGCAGTCCTTCCAAAGAATATTCAGGATTGATTTCCTTTAAGATTGACTGGTTTGATCTCCTTGCAGTCCAAGGGACTCTCGAGAGTCTTCTCCAGCAACACAATTCAGAAGCATCAATTCATTGGCACTCAACCTTCTGTCGGAGAAGGCAATGGCACCCCACTCCAGTACTCTTGCCTGGAAAAATCCCATGGACGGAGGAGCCTGGTGGGCTGCAGTCCATGGGGTCGCTAAGAGTCGGGCACGACTGAGCGACTTCACTTTCGCTTTTCACTTTCATGCATTGGAGAAGGAAATGGCAACCCACTCCAGTGTTCTGGCCTGGAGAACCCCAGGGACAGAGGAGCCTGGTGGGCTGCTGTCTATGGGGTCGCACAGAGTCGGACACGACTGAAGCGACTTAGCAGCAGCAGCAACCTTCTGTATGGTCCAGCCCTCACATCCATACATGACTACTGGAAAAGCCATAGATTTGACTAGATGGACCTTTGTTGGAAAAGTGATGTCTCTGATTTTTAATACACTGTCTAGATTTGTCATAGCTTTCCTTCCAAAGAGCAAGCATCTTTTAATTTCATGGCTGTAGTCATTGTTCCCAGTGATTTTGGAGCTGAAAAATATAGAATCTGTCACTGCTTCCACTTGTTCCCCTTCTATTTGCCACAAAATGATGGGATAGGATGCCACAATCTTCATTTTTTGAATGTTGAGTTTTAAGCCAGATTTTCCACTCTGCTCTTCCATCCTCAACAAGAGGCTCTTTATTCCTCTTGACTTTTAACCTACTATTAGAAACGAAGATCATGGCATCCGGTCCCATCACTTCATGGGAAATAGATGGGGAAACAGTGGAAACAGTGTCACACTTTATTTTTGGGGGCTCCAAAATCACTGCAGATGGTGACTGCAGCCATGAAATTAAAAGACGTTTGCTCCTTGGAAGGAGAGTTGTGTCCAACCTAGATAGCATATTGAAAAGCAGAGACATTACTTTGCCAACAAAGGTTCGTCTAGTCAAGGCTATGGATTTTCCTGTGGTCATGTATGGATGTGAGAGTTGGACTGTGAAGAAGGCTGAGCGCCGAAGAATTGATGCTTTTGAACTGTGGTGTTGGAGAAGACTCTTGAGAGTCCCTTGGACTGTGAGGAGATCCAACCAGTCCATTCTGAAGGAGATCAGCCCTGGGATTTCTTTGGAAGGAATGATGCTAAAGCTGAAACTCCAGTACTTTGGACACCTCATGCGAAGAGTTGACTCATTGGAAAAGACTCTGATGCTGGGAGGGATTGGGGGCAGAAGGAGAAGGGGACGACAGAGGATGAGATGGCTGGATGGCATCTGACTCGATGGACATGAGTCTGAGTGAACTCCGGGAGTTGGTGATGGACAGGGAGGCCTGGCGTGCTGCGGTTCATGGGGTCGCAGAGAGTCGGACACGACTGAGCAACTGAACTGAACTGAACTGAGAATGGTATTATCTGCATATCTGAGGTTGTTGATATTTCTGCTAGCAATCTTGATTGTGGCTATGCTTCATCCAGCTTGGCATTTAGCATCGTATACTCTGCATAGAAGTTAAATGAGCAGGGTGACAGTATACAGCCTTGTCATACTCCTTCCAAATTTAGAACCAGTCAGCTGTTTCATGTCCAGTTCTAACTGTTGCTTCCTGCATGCAGGTTTCTCAGGAGACAGGTAATGTGGTCTGGTATTCCCATCTCATTAAGAATTTCCAGTTTGTTGTGATCCAGACAGTCAAAGGCTTCAGAATGGTTAAGGAAGCAGAAGTAGATGTTTTTCTGGAATTCCCTTGTTTTTTCCATGATCCAACTGAATATTGGCAATTTGATCTCTGGTTCCTCTGCCTTTTTTAAATCTAACTTGTACATCTAGAAGTACTTGGTTCACTTACTGCTGAAGCCTAGCTTGAATGACTTTGAGCATAACTTTGCTAGCATATGAAATGAGGACATTTGTACAGTAGTTTGAACATTATTTGGCTTTGCCCTTCTTTGGGATTGGAATGAAAACTGAATTTTCCAGTCCTGTGGCCACTGCTGAGTTTTCCAAATTTGTTGATATATTGAATGCAGCACTTGCACGACATCATCTTACAGGATTTACAATAGCTCAGCTGGAATTTCATCACCTTCGGTAGTTCTGTTCACAGCAATGGCCCACTTGACTTCACACTCTAGGATATCTGGCTTCAGGTGTGTGACCCCACCATTGCAATTATCTGGGTCATAAAGACAGTTTTTGTATAGTTCTGTGTATTCTTGCCACCTCTTCCTAATCTCTTCTGCTTCTTTTAGGTCCTTCCTGTTTCTGTCCTTTATTTTGCCCATCCTTCCATGAAATATTCCCTTGATATCACCAATTTTCTTGAAGTAATCTCCAGTCTTTCCCATTTTATTGTCTTCCTCTGTTTCTTTGCGTTGTTTGTTGAAGAAGGCCTTCTCATCTCTCTTTGCTCCTCTCTTGAACTCTGCATTCAGTAGGGTATATCTTACCCTTTCTCTTCTCTTCGCTGCTATTTTTAAAGCCTCCTCAGACAACGTCTTTGCCATCTTGCATTTTTTTTTCCTTTGAGATGGTTTTAAATACTGCCTTCTGTACAATGTTGTAAACCTCTGCCCATGGTTCTTCAAACACTTTGTCTACCATAATTAATCCCCTGAATCTATTTGTCACCTCCTCTGTGTAATCATATGGGATTTGATTTAGGTCATACCTGAATAGTCTAGTGGTTTTCCCTACTTTCTTCAATTTAAGTCTGAATCTTACAGTAAGAAGCTCATGATCTGAGCCACAGTCAGCTCCAGGTCTTGTTTTTGCTGACTGTGTAGAGCTTCTCCATCTTTGGCTGCAAAGAACATGATAAGTCTGATTTCTGTGTTGACCATCTGGTGTGTACATGTGTAGAGTTGTCTCTTGCACTGTTGGAAAAAGGTGTTTGCTATTATCAGCATGTCCTCTTGACAAAACTCTGTTAGCCTTTGCCCTGCTTCATTTTGTACTTCAAGGCCAAACTTGCCTGTTACTCCAAGTATCTCTTGACTTCCTACTATGATTCAAAGGACATCCAGTCCCCTGTGATTTAAAGGACATTTTTTTTTTGGTGTTGATTCTAGGTGTTGTTAGGTCTTTTAGAATCAGTCAACTTTAGCTTCTTCGGCATCAGTGCTTGAGGCATAGACTTGGATTAGTGTGATGTTGAATGGTTTGCTTTAGAAATAAAACAAGATTATTCTGTCATTTTTTAATTCACTCCCAAGTACTGCATTTTGGACTCTTTTGTTGACTATGAGGGCTACTCCATTTCTTCTAAAGGATTCTTGCCTTTATTCAAATAAAGGTCATTATAAAGGTCAAATAAATGGTCATTTGAATTAAATTTGCCGATTCCTGTCCATCTTAGTTCACTGATTCCCAAGATTCTGATGTTCAATCTTGCTATCTCCTACTTGACCACATTCAGTTCCCTTGTGTCTCAGCTGGTAAAGAATCCACTTGTAATGTAGGAGACCTGGGTTCAATCCCTGGGTTGGGAAGATCTCCTGGATAAGGGAAAGGCTCCCACTCCAGTATTCTGGCCTAGAGAATTCCACGGACTGTATAGTCTACGGAGTCGCAAAGAGTTGGACATGACTGAGTGACTTTCACTTCACTGGACATAATATTCCAGGTTTCTATGCAATATGGTTCTTATGGTCTTTAGAGGTGGCTGCTAAAATCCCTTTTTAAAAATTACGTTTCTAATTGTGTATTGCTGGTGTAAAGTAATGCAATCCATTTTTTTTAAATTTTATTTTATTTTTAAACTTTACATAATTGTATTAGTTTTGCCAAATATCAAAATGAATCCATTTTAGTATCAATCTTACATCTTGCAAACTTCCTAAGATCTTTGTTTAATAATTATTCTGGAAATTAATTTAGATTTATCCAAAAAATGATATGGTTTTTGAAAAAGATTTCTTTCTTCCATTCAGTTCTTTCAGACTCTGTTTTCTATTTCTTATTATGTTATTGAACACACGCGGAGATGTCTCTGACTTCTTGGATTTATTTAAGATTTATTTATTTATTTTTATATTTCTTTATTTTCGACTGTGCTGGTTCTTCATTCCTGGGTGTGGGCCTCCTCCAGTGGTGGTGTTGCACGGGCCTCTCATTGCAGTGGCTTCTCTTGTTTTGAAGCCTGGGCTGTATGGCGCGTGGGCTTCAGTAGTTTCAGTGCACAGGCTTAGTTGCTCTGTGGCATGTAGGATCTCCCAGACCAGGGAATCGAACCTGTGTCCTCTGCTGTGGCAAATGGACTCATTAACCACTGTACCACAAGAAGAGCCCTGGCTTCTTGATTTTATAGTTTGCTTCTTTAAAAATAAAATTTAAAATTTGGAGTAACTTTAGACTAAACAGTTCTACAAAGATGATCCAGAGAGTTTCCATATCCCCAGGTTTCCGTTCAGTTACATCTTATGTCATCACAGCATAGTTGCATACCTAAGAAGCCAGCATTCGTACAATACCATTAACTGAACTGCACACTGATGGCAGCAGGCGTTTTCACTCTGGGACCTTTTTCTGGCTCAGGATCCTTTCCAGGGTGATCGTTGTATTCATTCTTCAGACCTTACTTAGTCTCCTCCAACCTGTGAGTTTTTCCTTTTTTGTCTTTCATGACCTTGACAGTTTTGAAGAGTAGTGGTCAGGTATTTTGTAAAAGAGTCCTTGATTTAGGCTTTCCAGGTATTTCCTATGAATATGCTGAGGTTATGGGTTTGGAGGAAAGGTTCCAAGAAAAGGTGATGCTCTTCTCCTGTTGTAGCGACGGGCGCAGCCTACCGATTTCACTCATCACTGATGCTGTTAGTAGTGATCACTTAGGTTGGGCAGGCGTCTCCCCTGGTGAAAAAATACATTTCCCTTTTATATGCTAGTTTTTGTTGGTATGTGACTAAGACCAGCCCATGTTCCAGCAGACAGTGACTGTTACACATCCTGGAGAGGGGAATATATACATAAATTATTTGGAATTCTTCAGTAAAGGAAAATTGTGCCTTTTCCTTCCCTGCCTTCTTTCCTTCCTTTTTCTCTTTATTTCTTCAATCATTTGTATCAGTATAGACTCACAGATTTATTTTATGCCATGTGTTATAATTCAGTGCTATTTTTATTTACTTTATTGTTGACATTGTTTCATCTTTGGCTGCTGAAAGTAGAACTTTTGTCGTTACACAACAAAATTGAGTATCATATTGATGAAATTTTCTTATATTATTTGAAGTATTTTGTTTATTGTTGTTGTTGTTTCTTACTTTTCTAAGAGGCATTTCCCCCTTGAGAAACGTTTTTTATTCTTTTAATTCAACTTTCAAAAATAAGTTCCAGACATAATGACATTTTATACTTCACCATGTGTCACCTAAAAACTAGGGTATTTCCTATGTGTTTTCAAAACCAGTGTCACATGCAAAAATGTAGCATTAATATAAAACTATTACCCAATGCATAGTTGATTTTCTCTTGTTTCCTATGATCCCAAAATGTTATCACTTCTTTATATTCTTTTTCTCTTATCATGTTATGACTCAGCAATCAATCAGTGATTCTCGTTGGTTATCAGAAATCTTTTCATGCCTTTTCTTGGTTTTCATGACATTGATATTTGTGAACAATCCAGCCCAATTGTTTTGTGGAATGTCTCTCAATTTCATGTCTGTGTGTGCCTTCATAATTAAGTCCTGCTGAAAGATCCTGGCCAGAATGTTCTGTAGGCGACATTCTGTAGAGTGCTTCTGACTGTTCACACTGCTTGCTTATTGCATATCCACAACATGATTTTGCTTTCTCAATCCTGGGTTTCATACATCCTGCCAAGTTTGATAATGTGGTATTTTTATTTTTGTCCATTTGAGGATGTTTTATAACATCCATAATTTTCTTATTTTAAACTATAGCTCATATAGAAGTATATCGTTCATTTTTCATGTTAAATGCATGAGGCTTTTTAAATGTATTTTTTATTGTAGATTTCTAAATTAATTGTGTTTTGGATAAAGAATATGGCCTGTCCATGATTATTTGAAATTTAAGACTTGACTTCCCTGACATGAGGTTTTTTTAAGTTTCCAAATGTACTAGTCTTCCATTGTGGGTACAACAGTGCATGTTATGTACGTTACATCAATTTTGGCAGTTGTGCTGATCACAACATCTGTATCTTTCCTGATTGAGGTTTTTTTTCTGATATACCAATTCCCCAAAGATATGTGTCAAATTCCCCTAATAGAGAATAAAAGTATTTATCAGTTTCATCCTGTAGAACAGTCCACTCTTGTTTTTATATGTTATTAAATTGGGCCAGTTGGCACAAGCAGGCTCAGGCACCTGACCTTGTTTAATTTCTTTTAGTGTTTTGTTTTGACTTCGAAGTCTGCTGTGCCTAATATTGATATAACTGTGTCAGGTAATTGTGGTGGTTATTTGCATGACACTCTTTCCATTCTTCTACTTGGAATTTCCCCGTGCCCTTGTGCACGCGTGCATGTGTGTGTGTGTGTCTTTTGTTTGTCTCTTGTGAGAAGAACATAAGCAACTTTAAAAAGAAAAATTCAGTTATAAAGGCTTTGTATTGGGGATTAACATATATACACTACTATGTATAAGATAGATAACTAATGAGAACCTAAGGAGCACTACTCAGAGCACAGGGAGCTCTACTCAGTGTTCTGTGGTGACCTAAATGGGAAGGAAATCCAAAAAGAGGGGCTGCATATATATGTATAGCTGATTCACTTTACTATACAGCAGAAACTAAACTACAGTATTGTGAAGCTACTTTACTCCAATTTTACAAAAAGGATGTTAATACAGAATGACTTGTCTGATATAAAAATTGAATTATGAGCATATTTAAGAAAACCTTTTTATTATTATCACTTAGGTACTTAATTTAGCACATTGGTTCTGATTATGCAGACTTTAGATTCAGTGCTGCTGGTTCTTCTGTGCATTCCATTTACCCTTATGTTGCTGTTTCTCCCTTTCCTTTCTTGCATTCATTTAGTTTGTCTTCTTATTCCAGTTTTCTTTTCTACTGTCAATAATTTATACTAAAAGTGTGCACCAAGTTCCGCGGTTAAATGGTTACCTTAGAAATGCATATGGAACTCCATATGGAAGGCTAGTTCATGTTTACCTGACTTTCTCAAATAGAAGATTACCTGAGAACACTTGAACTTCCCAGGAACCCTGGCTGCCTGCCTCCCTGCTCTCAGTTCGCTAAGCTAGTAACACAGAACTGCACTTATTGCTCAGCATAGTCACAGGGATGATCTTCTTGATAAGCTCCAGCAGGGTCTGGGAAGGAAACACAAAACCAGACTTTGTTGAGGATTTGAAGTTTGGTTCAGAATGGATTTATCAGCCTTAGATTGGATTAAGAGTCGGGTAAGAATCAGGACATAATAGTTCAAAATTGATGCAAACAAAGCAGGGATTTTTAGGCTTGAGTTCCGTAGTGCTAGATAGTAACTGCTGGTGCTTTCAGTTGAAGGAGTTAGTGGTTCTTTGGGGGAAGTTCTTGTGATGAACCGGAGAAGGCAATGGCAACCCAACCCAGTACTCTTGCCTGGAAAATCCCATGGGTGTAGGAGCCTGGTAGGCTGCAGTCCATGGGGTCGCTAAGAGTCAGACACGACTGAGCGACTTCACTTTCACTTTTCACTTTCATGCATTGGAGAAGGAGATGGCAACCCATTCCAGTGTTCTTGCCTGGAGAATCCCAAGGACGGGGGAGCCTGGTGGGCTGCCATGTATGGGGTCGCACAGAGCCGGACACTACTGAAGTGATTTAAACAGCAGCAGCAGCTTGTAATGAACAGTAAAGTTATTTACCTTGGAAATAATGAAGACAATAAAATAGTGATGCCCTGTTACTGTAACCACTTAGCTGGGTGGTTTCATCCTTATTGTCCACTCCTGATTAGTATGTGTTTGTTCCTGAGAATATTAGTTTTGTATTTTTTAATGTCACCAGTAAAACATTTGTTATTGTTATTTTGTATCATTAATAATTCCTTAGCTATTATATGTGCCTAAGTTTGGTGCCAATAATTGCTTCTTGAATTTCAGAATTTCGGTGGTAGGATTAGTTTACTTATTTAAGAATTGCCTTTTTAAAAGTCTCTTAAATGAAGTTGGTAGTAAATACTCAAGTCTTGTGTATTTGAGAAATTCCTCTATTTCACCTTCATTCTTGGAAGTCAGTCAGACAGGATATAGGATTTTTGGTTGTGTGCTTATGTTTTCTCAACAGTGTGAAGATGCCACCTGCTATCTATGGCTGTTGAGAAATTGTCCATCAGTTTAATTGTTGACATCTAGCTGTAGTCTCCCCTCAAGGGGTAGATTTTTCAGAGTGATAGGGAAAGATGGAGCAAGGGTCCAGCCTTGGGTCCTGGACTACTTGTGACCCATTAACCTCCCACCCCAGTCATCCATTGCCATTGCCCACAGAGAGGCTCAGCAGATGCCTACAGGGCCCAGAGTGTATTCACCTCCCCGAAATCTTGGTTCCTTTTCTTGTTTGTACTTCAGAGAATTTTATTTTCTTGATGGTTCAGGACTGCGTCAAAAACAATGATTTTCTTTTCATCATTTCTTCAACAATTTTTATTGTAACACACCAAGGGGAGTTTCTCTGCCTGACTTTGTCCACCAGGGAGCTGGAAGTTGCACTGTTTCCAGCAAAACCAAGTCCCTCCTAACAAGGCATAGTATTCTCAGGTTCAACTACAAAGTTGAATTTTTTAAAATGACCAGATGGACTCTTCTCCAAGACAGGACTGGAGAACTAAATTATAGATGTGTCCTGGATAAAATTCACCTCCAGAATTTAAACTGCCTCAGTGTCAATATTCTCTCAAGGCTGGATCATAGGAGAATCCAGAAAATATGACTCACTGTTTCAGAGGCATCTTTAAAACAGGGTAGCAGGATGAGGTGTGTGACTTTGACCCCCATGGCCTTTCTGGCTTCTCAAATCATCTTTTATTTAAAAAGAGAGAGAGGGGGGGAGTTGTGTTTTTATGCTACTGAGGGTTGACATTACTACTGAGAACAAAGCAAGTCAAAAGAAAGTTAGGTTTTGTTGATTTTCTAGCCTGAGAAGATGTTCAGGCAACATGGTGGAGGGTGTTGGTGTGTGTGTGTGTGGGCATGCACGTGTACACACTTGGTGTAAAAATTGCCAAAATAGGTCTTGTCTTTCAGTACTGTGTATGCATATGTGGTTCTTATATGAGTGACACATGGTGTCCTTAAGAAGGGACTCTTGTGGTGGAATAGTCTTAACATTTTTTTGTTTGTTAATCTGATGTAAACAATTTATACAGATTGGTGGTACATTATATTTTACAAAGAGAAAGACCATAAAGGACAGAGTGTGGAAGAGAATGGGGTGCCCAGCAGTGCCTCTGTATAACTGAATCATTTTGCTGTATAGCAGAAATTAACACAACATTGTCAGTCAACTACAATTCAGTTTTAAAAAATAGTGGCTCTTTTCCACCAAAACAGCTGAATTTCTTTTGGAAGAAATGCTATCATCCAGTGTGGAAAACTGTGAATGATAAAAATGCTAAATCTACTAAACGAACACATTTTTTAATATTTAGAATTTAAGATGATCAAAATGGTTAGTTTCCTTTAAAATGAAAAAGAAATATTTTGGACATTTTCCCTCACTTCCTGCTGTTCATAATAGCATCAATGTGGCACTGTGGTTTGCTCATTTATTTGCTGTCAATCCAGTAGGCACTGGCTGAGCCCTGTGGAAGGTGTGTGGGAGTGGTGTGGGGCAGAGGTGAAGAGGAGGTAACTTGTGTCCTCAAGGAGCTCATAATCTGTTTAGACACAGACAAGTAAATAGACAATTAAAATGAAATGCCGCCAGTCTCAGAAGATGGTAAATAGAGAGCACAGTTATGACTATAACTGATTGTATTTAGATTGCTTTGTTGACCCCCTTCTAATTCAGACTGTAGCTGTGTATTTTACTAGCCACAGTCTATAAATAATTATTATTAATTTATTATGGAGAAATTGGGTGCACAAATTAAACTTTCCATGCAGACTTCAAAAACTCATTTTTTTCAGAACTAATTTTTTAATATATCCCCATAATAGATGTAACTTTCAAGCATATGATATATTTCTTAAGTTAATTTTACAATGACAGTGCAAGCTCTAGGTGATAAAATTTTAAGGAAAAAGTGGTATTTTGTGAAAAGGAATAAAGTTATCTCTTAGTTTAACTGAAATAAAAGAAAAAAATACATTTAGCCATTCATGACCTTGGAAACACATCAATGTGTGTCCTAAGAATTTAGTTTTCAAGCAGAATGTTTTCATGAGCCCCTTAAAATTGTGAAAGAAAGGAAAAAGTAGTAGTCACTATTTGGTATAAACGACCTGTGATTTTAGCCCTGAGACATCCAAAGGCACCCCATGAAGCCAGTTGCATACATACCTAATTCCCAGTTGGAGTCTGCAGAACTGGGGCTCAGAATGACTAGCTGAGAATGGACCTCTAATTCGGCATTCCAGTCCTATTCAGGATTGCAAGAAGCACTTAGGTGAGAGAAAAATGTCTGTGCCTTTTTAAGGGGCCCTGTGGGCGTCTTGCTGTGAGATCAAGTTCAGTTCAGTTCAGTTCAGTTGCTCAGTTGTGTCTGACTCCCTGCGACCCCATGAACCGCAGCACACCAGGCCTCCCCAAACTCATGTCCATTGAGTCAGTGATGCCATCCAACCGTCTCATCCTCTCTCGTCCCCTTCTGCTCCTGCCCTCAGTCTTTCCCAGCATCAGGGTCTTTTCAGATGAATCAGCTCTTCATATCAGGTGGCCAAAGTATTGGAGTTTCAGCTTCAACATCAGTCCTTCCAATGAACACCCAGGACTTTTGTCTAATATTATAGGTGATGGTAGGCTTCCCAGGTGGTACTAGTGGTAAAGAACCCACCTGCCGATGCAGGAGACATAAGAGATGCGGGCTCAATCCCAGGATCAGGAAGATCCCCTGGAGAAGGGCATGGCAACCCACTACAGTATTCTTGCCTGGAGAATACCCAGGGACAGAGGAGCCTCATGGGCTACAGTCCATGGGGTTGCAAAGAGTCAGACACAGCTGAAGCAACTTAGCATGTAGCACACACATAGGTGATGGTATGGGGAGTGCCTACCTCAACCTCTGGCAAGGGGTAAGGGACCCAGGTTTGCTTGGAGCATTTATTATCTGTCCCCAAGACTTTCCTGAACGTTTATCTGTGCCAGTCATGTGCAGCCTGGTTGCCTACACTGGTCACTGCTTTTTGGGGCAAACGGGGCGGGTTCACTGGAGGAGACCACGAGGGCAAATGTAGGGTCTCCTCCACCACCTGTCATGATTAGAAAGTAATCAGTTACCATCCAGAAGGATTGGAATACAGCATGTGTCCAGCCTAAAGAATAGCTAAAACATCACTGCTGCTGCTGCTGCTAAGTCACTTCAGTCATGTCCGACTCTATGTGACCCCATAGACTGGACTAAAAACATCACCAGCTGACCAGAACTTAGTGGGTACTCAGTAAGAGCTGGTTAAAATTAGAAGAATTTTAAAGAGGAATAGTCCTCCAAACAGATTTAGACTGTTAAAAATGGGGGAAAATGTGCCTATGATGAGTTGGCCTGGACCATGGGATGCCCTGGAGATGAGGCAGGGATTTGACTGTCCTAGTGGCAGGGTCCACCTGTGAACCCCCAGTCAATGGATTTGGACTCCCTTCTCTTGCTCTCAGAAGTTGAGGGTTTTGTTGCAGAACAGAGTGTGGACCGGAAGTGAATATGGCCAAAGCCATGCAAAATAGGTTGGAAGAGACTTTAATAAAGGCGCTTAAAACAGTTGAAGAAATTGTGTTATTTTCAAATACAAAATTCTCTTGTTGAGATTTCCTCAGACCTACTCTTGCCTCGTTATCTTCTGTGTGGTCTTATCACAGAAAGCACATTTCTCTCTTCCCACCCCTCCTTTCTTGTGAAAGCTCCATGTGAGTGGAGGGGTGGGGAGATAGGGAGCGTGCCCACGCATGTGAGTGCAAAGAAAGACAAATATCATATGATATTGCTTATATGAAATTTTAAAAAAAAGTGCTACAAGTGAACTTATTTATAAAATGGAAATAGAGCCACAGATATAGAAAACAAACCTATGGTTACTAAAGGGGAAAGTGGGGGAGGGATGAACTGGGAGACTGGGATTGACATATACACACTGCGATATATAAAACAACCAATAAGAACCTTCTGTATAGCACAGGAAACTCTACTCAATACTCTGTAATGACCTACATGGGAAAAGAATCAGAAAAAGAGTGGATATATGTGTACGCATAATTGATTCACTTTGCGGGACACCTGAAACTAACACTGTAAATCAACTATACTCCAATAAAAAGTTTTTAGAAAGGAACTCTACACTGGGATCAATGCTTTGTATTTCGAAGCTACATTCCCTTTTGCCCCAGGGACACAAGTCTGGGGAGGAACCAAACAACCAATTTCAAAATTGCTGACAATAGACAGTGAAAGTGTTAGTCACTCAGTGGTGTCTGATTCTGTGCAACCCCATGGACTGTAGCCTTCCAGGCTCCTCTATCCATGGAATTCTCCAGGCAAGAATACTGGAGTGGGTAGCCATTCCCTTCTCCAGGGGATCTTCCCAACCCAGAGACTCAAACACAAGTCTCCTGCATTGCAGGCAGACTCTTTACTGTCCGAGCCACCAGAGAAGCCTGAAAATAAAAAAATTTATATTAAAGACAAACCGTGGAATCATCTAGGATGTTGAATGGCCTCTCTGTTTTAGAAAAGAGATGGACTTCCTCACTTTTCATTGGGATAAGTCAGGGGCAAGGATACACACCAGAGTTTCGTAAAGTCTGGGAATAATACTATAATTCTGCTACAGGAGTGCCAGGACAGAATAAATTCCCCTAATAGGTAATGACATCAGTTGAAAGATAGTGGGATTCATACCAGAAGAGTAACTTTTAAGATTATTTACTTTCAAGTAACCACAAGTAATTAGCTGGTAACCAACTGAAAAAGAAATGTTTGGATCTGTTCTTGAATATTTCAGGGATGAACTTCATCCAGGTTTCGAATGATGCCACCAACTCTGTCTCTTTCTCTGACTCCATGGACTTGCTTCAGTCTCAATCTGTTTTCATAAAATCTCAGAGCAAATCAGGAAAGCACCAAGATATTAGCACTTCCAATCTTTGAATGAGACTGGAACTTTTCCTGCAAAAGTTTTTGAAATAATTTTCTTTCAATTTTATTGAAGTATAGTTGATTTACAATGTTGTGTTAATTTCTGGTGTACAGCAAAGTGATTTAGTTATATGTAGGTATACATTCTTTCTCATGTTCCTTTCTGTTAGACTTTATCACAGGATACTGAATATATCAATAGTTCTCTGTCCTATACAGTAGGATCTTGTTGTTTATCCATTCTATATATAATAGTTTGCATCTACTAATCCCCAAACTCCATTCCATCTCTCCCCCACACTCCTCCGCCTTGGGAATCACACCCCTCTTTGGAAAAGTTTTGATTGGGCTGGTTTGAACCAAGTATCTGTCCCTGGACCAGTTGCTCTAGGGGGAACTAAGAACAGGTTCTGTGCTTCCCAGTTGGCTCAAACGGTAAAAAATCCACCTGGAATGTAGGAGAGCCAGGTTTGATCCCTGGGCAGGGAAGATTCCCTGGAGAAGGGAATGCCTACCCACTCCAGTATTCTTGCCTGGCAAATTCCACAGACAAAGAAGCTTGGTGGGCTACAGTCCATGGGGTCAAGAGTTGGACACGACTGAGTGACTAACACTTTCACTTCACTTCAGGAGAAAGTGTTACTATGCTTGGCAAGATTTTGGTTACTTGCCCATCCTGAAATTAAGTGGTGGTTTGTATTGCTGGAGAAATGATTCCTGAAAGCAAAACTTTGTTTTTTCACCAGAAAGTGCTGATGGTGCAAAAATAACCATCTCCTCTCTTGGTGTTAAACCCAAAATGAGTTAAGTGCAGCTTTCAAATGTACACTTACAGTTTTCCTCACCTGCACTTCTGGCCACAGAATGAAGCTTTCTTTAGAGTGGAGACTTTGCCTGTGCCCTTTCAAGCCACTCTTCTGAGTATAGTGAGCTCAGTGGCATAATTTATAGTTTCATCATCCTTTGACCTCTGTAGCAATTACTTTTGTAACTTAGAAAAAAGTCATCATTTCCAAGAGGGCTTAAAATGAAGGGTGGGGATGTGACCAAGTCTGAGATCAAGGGACTCTGCTCTTGGCTAATGAGATGTTTTGATTTTATGTTTTGAAATATTCAAAATCAACATTCCAGCAGAGGAAGAATGGATCCCGTAACTCCCAGAACCATGTCAGCTCACCCGGTGCCACTGTCTCCAGCCCACTATATCTGTTCCCTGTCTTACCTCATCACTCCCTACTCCCAGCATCTCCCTCTCTTGCCTGCGTTCCTTCTCCCACCTTCCCTGTTGATTGCCCCACTCTGACTTTCCTGCATTTATTCTGGAAGATTCTGAGAGTCTGCACTCCATGAGAATTTGGGGGATATCTGAGCACCCTGCTCTGGGCCTAGTCTTTATTTTTAGCTCCTGTTGTGTCTTCCCTCAGGGCAATGCTGAAGCCTCCTGCTTGTCCAAGTGGCACAATGACTTACACGTGGATAACTTCTGTGACCAAAGAAATACCCATGTGACTAGCTAGCTATCTAGTAATCCATCTGTATCATTTCACCCCGAAAGAAAAACCAAGCAAGAGCAATACAGCACCAATCATTAATAATAAAAGATTTCTATGTGGACAAGTCTTAGATACTCTGCGCTGGTCTTTCTTTTCTTAACATATTCAATGTTTTATTGGGCTTTTTCGGTAGTTGTATCTTCAGTATTAAATTCTTCTTATTATATTGCTTTATGAGCTTTCAAATGGCATCCTTTCCTCAGTTCCTGTAGCTGTGACTCTTAGGGAGCTAGACTGTGCTCAGTTCCATTTAGTGGACAGCCTGAGTTATAAAGAAGTCAACCTTTAATTTTTTTAAAATGTTTTTACTGTGGTAAAAGTCACATAATATGTAAAAAATGCTATTACGTGCTATATTGACCATATTTAACTGTACAGCTCAGTGGCACTAATTCCATGTTGCGCAAATCTCACCATCATCCATCTCCGGAGCTTTTCTCGTTCCTAACCTGAACTCTGTCCCCATTAAACACTGTCACCAGTTGCCCTCTCCACCCCCACCCCCAATCCCTAACCTCTACAAAAGTAGTTTCAGATTCTGTGCATTTGACGGTTCTATGTACCTCGTATAAGTGGAATCAAATTTTATTTGTCTGCACCTGATGTGAATTGGAATGCATTTTTAAGGTTGACTTAATATATGTCCTACAAATAGATTGCACTTTCTTTTTTTACCCCCAGTGCTATACAGTATGCTCTCATTAGTTATCTACTTTATACACAGTATCAATAGTGTAGGGCTTTCCTGAAGCCTCAGTGGTAAAGAATCTATCTGCAGTGTAGGAGACCCAGGTTCAATCCCTGGGTTGGGAGGAAACCTGGAAAAGGAAACAGCAACCCATTCCAGTATTCTTGCCTGGAAGATCCAATGGACAGAGGAGCATGGCAGTTTACAGTCTATGGGGTATCAAGAGTCAGACATGACTTAGCAGCTAAACCACCACCACCACATCAATAGTGTATGTATATCAGTACCAATCTCTCAATTCCTCCCATCCTTCCCTTTCCCTCTTGGTGTCCATACATTTGTTCTCTGTGTCTCTGTCTCTATTTCTGCTCTGCAAATAAGTTCATCTGTACCATTTTTCTGGAACTTCCCAGGTGGCACCAATGGCAAAGAACCCGCCTGCCAATGCAGGAGATGTAAGAGACATGAATTTGATCCTCGAGTTGGGAAGATCCCCATGAGAAGGGCAAGGCAACCCACTCCAGTGTTCTTGTCTGGAGAATTCTTTGGATAGAGAACCCTGACGGACTACAGTCCATAGGTTAACAAAGAGTTGGACACGACTGAAGTGACTTAGCAGGCAGACACCATTTTTCTAGATTCCACACATATGCATTAACATACAATATTTTCTGACTTACTTTACTCTGTGTAACAGTCTCCAGGTCCATCCACATCTCTACAAATGGCACAATTTCATTTCTTTTTATGTCTAAGTAATATTCCAGTGTATATATGTACCACATCTTAAAGAAATCAGTCTTTACTGTTGGACTCTGTGGGAGAAGGCAAGAGTGGGATGATTTGAGAGAACAGCACTGAAACATGTATATTATCATATGGAAATAGATCGCCAGTCCAGGTTCGATGCATGAGGCAGGGTGCTCAGAGCTGGTACACTGGGATTACCCTGAGGGATGGGATGGGAAGGGAGGTAGGTGGGAGGGTCAGAATGGGGAACACATGTACATCCATGGCTGATTCATGTGAATGTATGGCAAAAACTACAACAATATTGTAAAGTAATTAGCCTCCAATTAAGTTTTTTTTTTTTTTTTAATTTAAAAAACGAAGTCAGTCTTTAAATAGGCCACGTCCTCTGCTTTTGTAGGACAGAGATGCTGACTGAGGATTTATTTCTAGTTGATGGATGGAATTATTTCTAAGTATTATTTGATTTCTCCTCTAAGGTTTCTGCCAGAATGAATCAAGACACATAACTTTCACATAATGATTGTTGTTTTGCTATGCAATTAACAGATAAAGGTTAAATTAAGATATCACAAAACCCTCTCAAGTTAAGCTTAAAAGATTTCATTGCACCTAATTCACATATGGGACTTCCCAGGTAGCACTAGTGGTAAAGAACCCACCTGACAATGCAGGAGATACAAGGGATCTGGATTCAGTCCCTGGGTGGGGAAGATCCCCTGGAGGAGGGCATGGCAACCCACTCCAGTATTCTTGCCAAATAATCCCATGGACAGAGGAGCCTGTCAGGCTAGAGTCCATAGGGTCACAAAGAGTTAGACGTGACTGAAGTGAATTAGCATACATGCATGCAATTCACCTATGAAGGTAGAAAAGGGAAGTTAAGGACTGCTTCTCAGCCTCCTTCACTGTGTTGGTTAGGCTGACACCTCTGTTTTCAGCAGAAGGAATGATGTGACCATTTATCTCCTGGTCCGTGAATATGACATGAGTGATACGTGTATGTGAATATTCAGTTCAGTTCAGTTCAGTCTCTCAGTCGTGTCCGACTCTTTGCGACCCCATGAATCACAGCACACCAGGCCTCCCTGTCTATCACCAACTCCCGGAGTTCACTCAAATTCATGTCCATCGAGTCAGTGATGCCATCCAGCCATCTCATCCTCTGTCATCCCCTTCTCCTCCTGCTCCCAATCCCTCCCAGCATCAGAGTCTTTTCCAAAGAGTCAACTCTTCGCATGAGGTGGCCAAAGTATTGGAGTTTCAGCTTCAGCATCAGTCCTTCCAATGAACACCCAGGACTGATCTCCTTTAGAACGGACTGGTTGGATCTCCTTGCAGTCCAAGGGACTCTCAAGAGTCTTCTCCAACACCACAGTTCAAAAGCATCATTTCTTTGGCACTCAGCTTTCTTCACAGTCCAACTCTCACATCCATACATGATCACTGGAAAAAGCATAGCCTTGACTAGATGGACCTTTGTTGGCAAAGTAATATCTCTGCTTTTTAATATGCTGTCTAGGTTGGTCATAACTTTCCTTCCAAGGAGTGTCTTTTAATTTCATGGCTGTAATCACCATCTGCAGTGAATATTATAGTGGTACTAATAGTATATGTATATAAGTATGATATGAATAGTGTCTGTATTTGAATATTATGATATGAATGGTACATTTATATGAATTTCTAGTTATATGAATAGTGTCTGTATATGAATATTACAGTGATATACAGTATATGAATATGAATATTATAATGATGTGAATTGTATGTGTGTATGAATATGATAATGATATGCATAGAGTGTGCATGAATATTATAGTGATATGTGTAGTATATGTATATGAATATTATGATGATATGCATAGTGTGTATATAAATATTATGATATGCATAATGTGTTTGAATATCATAATGATATGACTAGTACACAGGTATGGATATTATGACAATGTGAATAGTATGTATACATGAATATTGTAGTAATATAAATGGTGTATGTATATGAATATTATAATGATATAAATAGTACATATATATGAATATTATAATGATGTGATTGTTCATGGGTATGAATATATAAGGATGTTAATAGCATGTGTATATGAATATGATAATATGCATACTGTGCATATATTAATATATAATGATATGCATATTGTGTGTATATTAATATTATGGTGGTACTACTATTCAGATATGAATACTTATCACCATGCAGATGAGGCAGACTTGCTGTGAGCCCCAGCAGACTGATTCTGTGCAGACAGAAGCAACTCTGATCACTCACTGAAACAGAGAAAGAATAAGGGAAAGGGATTTTCTGTTGGTATGTAGAGTCTCTCATAGAAATCAGAGAGAATGTTCTTTTATTGAATTAGAATAATTAAAGAAAAATGCTATGGAAAGGACCTTACTTTCACATTTCATTAAATGAAATCAAAGGAACCTCACCTTAACTTGGCGCAATGCTTTAAAAGCAAGGGTTTATGGTACTTGTAACTTTCCTACAAATGAGAAGAAATGAAATATTGGTGACAGATGTGTGTTGTGTAAACCAGAGGTTCCCAACCCCCTGTTAGGAACTGGACTGCACAGCAAGAGGTGAGTGGTGGGCGAGCAAGTGAAGCTTCACCTGTATTTCCAGCTGCTCCCCATCACATGCATTACTGCCTAAGCTCTGCTTCCTGTCAGATCAGCGGTGGCATTAGATTCTCGTAGGAGTGAGAACCCTTCTGTGAACTGCACATGCCAGGGATCTAGGCTGTGCACCCCTTTTGAGAATCATCCAGAAACCATTCTCCTCCTCCTCCTCCCCTACCCCTACTACCACCATCAATCCATGGAAAAATTCCCTGAAACCAGTCCTTGGTGCCACAACGTTTGGGAATCGCTGGTATAAGCCACCACCTGACTTGAGAACAATTGTGGAGACCTCTGTGTTCTTAGATATCCATTCAGAGGAGGGCAGAGTGGAAAGAAGGCAGGAGTCCTGCCCCATGGAATGGACTCTGTGAACTCCAGTTCAGAGCAATTGGATGGTTACTAATCTAGGGAGCTGCTTCTTTTTATGTAGACACAGAGAGATGTTCTTACCCACAGTAATGTACACCTTCTTTCATTTCTATCCATAGAAAAAAATTACTGGTACACAGAGCTGTATGTTTCTATTCTCTTACTATTTGTAAAATCATGGAGGAGATGGTAAGGAGAGTATATTCTTTCTTATGCGTCAAGGTGAAATTCCAAATGCATTTTTCTGTGGTCATAGTATTGAGACTGCTAGTTTGGCAAATGGAGAAATTTGCACTTTGCTCCAGGTAACATACTAATGACTGATTTTTTCAGTAGGATGAGTTGGCCACTTACGAACAGGAGAGAGCTTAAGGTCCTAGGAAGAACACCAGCTTGGAATGCCTGACATGTTTCAGATCTAGCTCTGTCCTTTACTATTAACCACATGCCTTTGTTTACATTACTGAGACAATTTTATCAGAATACTCTTAAAATAAAATAAAATAGGACTGGATCCCAGTTGAAGATACAAGTCTCTTCCAACATTGAAAGATCCGTGTTTGCTCAGAATACCCACATGTATAGTGTGGTCACACAAACATTTGTTTTACCTTTATCCAAATAAGCAATGTTTTATAAAAGGTATTTGAAAATATTAAAGTATAAGATAATACTATAACTTTTTTGTTCTAATGGGGGGTGGAAATCACTTCATAGTTGTTAAACTGTAGTTTGATATATGATTATTTGAAGTAAAATATTGATTTTTTTGAAATATATTTTATTTACAATGCTTTGTTAATTTCTGCTGTACTGCAAAGTGATTCAGTTATATGTGTCATGTGTGTGTATTATTTTTAATATTCTTTTCCTTTATGGTTTATTGCAATGATATTAAAGATATTAAATAGACTTTACTATACTATACAGTAGGACCTTATTGTTGATCCATTTTCTGCATAATAGTATGCATCTGTCCTAATTTTCCCTGTCCCCATCTCCCATTTTGTCACCATAAGTTTGTTCTTTAGGTCTGTGAGTCTGTTTCTATTTTGTAGATAAGCTCATTTGTAACATAGTTCATATTCCTTTAAATTTAATTGAATAGGACAGAAATTTTACTACCCAGAAATCTCTAAGGTACTTAGGTGTTCTGTGGTCAGTTTTAAACTCTTAACTGTATGGTTCAAGCCCATGACAAATCCCCAAGTGTAGTAGAACCGGCAATTCTGATGAACGTGCTGCGACAGTCAGGTAATCAGAAAAGGATTTATGCATTGCATGAAGTACATATTGAGACTTCGTTGCTCAAAGATTTTCCCCGTAAGGTGACTCCTCATAGCTGTTTCCAGCACTTGGAACACTGTCTGAATACATTTTCGAGTATCAAGTAGACGGTGCTCCCTGTCTGCCAAAAAACACAGATCGTTCCCCCATATGGCAGCTGACTTAACCCCCGACTTCTTTCTCAGCTGAAACCCCGTGCACTGACTTCAAAAACTTCACCCACTTCTTGACCTTTCTATCTGTGGCTCTCCATCTCTCTCTGTCCATTTGAATAAGCAAGTCAGTTCATGATATCAAAATATTTGCGTAAATGGAACCAGTCATAATTTATTGCTTCTAAAATTATTTCATGGGATTGTGGTAGGCACTGTTTTCGCTGAGGTATCGGGGTTAATCTCTGTGGAAGTGAGGCATGCACTGTATGTTATCCTAGAGAATTTTGCCCACAAAAACTCTCTAATCATAGTTTCCCTACTATTTATCTAGGTTAAGAACTTCCAAATGCGTTAACTATAATAGTTCTACCTCATTCTCCAAATGGTGACAGTCTTCTTTTACGCTTGGCAAAATGCAGACTCTTGTTTATATAGTTTAAGAAGTTGAATATGAGGAATTTCTTAGAGATAAGATGGAAGGTTTAAAAATCTATTCGAAGTTTTCCATGAAGTCTGTAAAGAAAAGAAAGAAAGAAAAGGGAAGGAAAGAAAAAAAGAAGGACAGAGGAAGGAAAATGGGGAAAAGGATGAGAGGAAGATGATTTGTTTACTGCTGGCTGTTTACAAACTACACCCCTTTACTGATGGTCTTAGGTGGCTGAGGGCCTAGGCAGAGATCCCTAGCAGATCAGAGCCACATGACAAATAGCACCACTTATGGAGCGCCTACTGTTTGCAAGCCCTGAACTAGGTTGGTTACTCACATGAGTTCTGGTCTTTCAGCAATCCATCATGGCAGGGATTATCTTTATTTTACAAAAGAGGATACAGACTAAAAGAGGCCTTAAAAATTGTCCGATTACCATGTGTAAAATAGATAGCTAGTGAGAAGCTGCTGTATAGCACAGAGAGCTCAACTTGGTACTCAGTAATGACCTAGAGGGGTAGAGGGTGGAGGGTGGGTGGTAGGGAGGTCCAAGAGGGAGGGCATATGTATATACATATAGCTGATTCTCGTTTTTGTACAGCAGAAACTAACACAACATTCTAAAGCAATTATAGTCCAGTAAAATGAAGATAATGTTTAAAAACACAAAAAGCAAACAAATCAAAAAACCCCATGTACTCATTATGTGATACATATAGGTGTGGTAGCAACAGTTGAACACCTTGTTTGTGAAGGGCCTGAAAGCTTTATCTCCTTCATAAGTCCACCACCAGAAGGTGGCTTTCAGCTAAGATGATCCAAAATCTGGCTTGACTAACACACTGGGCCAGGACGAGCTTCTCAAGGCCAGCCTTCAGAAAAGCAAGCTCTCCAGATACCAACCTGTAAATCAGAATTAAATGCATTAAGTGTAAATGAAAAATGCAATGTCCAACATTCTTATCTGACAAAAAAGCAGATAAATCACCAATGGTGATTTGTATGTAGTGTGTGTGGCTTGTGGGCCAGCCTTTAAGGTGGGCAGGCCTCACACTGTGTAGACAAAGGAGGAGCAAGTATGGATTAGGGCTGACTAATAGAATAATTGGAATTATGTTAATGAGGGCCTGAAATCATGGGACTTCAATATTGAGAGAGGAAATAGACAAAATATTTTGAAATGAACAAAAATATTTGCACTATCAATTCATGGGCTGGGCTGTTTGTGATAAGGGAGGATTAGTCATGAACCACTTTATAATTCATTAATCTCCGTTAACAAAGCAGGTGGGGGGGATTAGAAAATTTAGCTACAGTTCTGACTGTTATTGCCCTGAAAGATATAAAACGTTCAGTCATAGAGAATGATTGAAATACATACTATCTATATAAAATATGTAATTGACAAGGACCTACTGTATAAACAGAGAAGTATACTCAATATTTTATAATAAGCTATAATGAAAGAGAATGTAAAAAAGAATATATAGATGTATACACATATGTATAATTGAATCACTTTGATGTCTGCCTGAAACTGAAACAACATGGTAAATCAGCAATATTTCTATATTGTTTTAAAAGAGAATGATTGATAATAACAATAAGCCTTGAGGCTTATGTGAGAATATGTAATTAATACTATCTTTACAAGCCTTTATTCAGTATAGTAACTATTCCTGGGATTGAGATGTATGACTCCCCACTTGGAGACAGATTTGAAAAAGAAACAGTGAGATACCTAGATTGCAGAGTTCAAACACAGCAAGTTTCATAACTAGTATTCAGCTGGTGTGCAAAGTGTATACAGCAAGTCAGAGGACTCACCATGGTAATGAGCAGCATGTAAGGAAATGAAAGAAGTAACATTATAATAAAGTTCTAAAAAATAGGGTCTAATTTATTATTCTGAATAAAGTCTAGTGTCTCATTTTTTAAAAGCCACTTGCAATTATTGTTGAGAAAGTGAGTTACACTTGCATTTCATGTGAATAGGCAGAAATAGAGAAAGAAGAAAAAAATGTTTACGAGTATGAATATTAGTTATATAGGAGTATTTTAAGACCATTTGTGTAAGCATAACTACTTATGTTTGCATATACATATGTGTGTTAGCATATATGGGGGCTTCCCAGTTGGTGCTACTGGTAAAGAAACCCCCTGTCAATGCAGATAGATGCCAGAGACAAGGGTTGGGAAGTCGCCCTGGAGGAGGGCATGACAGCCCAGCCCAGTATTCTTGCCTGGAGACCTCCCTGGATGGAGAAGCCTAGCAGGCCATGGTCCATAGGGTCGCAGAGTTGGACACAATTGAAACAACTTAGCACACACATACCCATATATGTATGTATAAACTCATCCATCCATTTGTCCAAACATCCAACCATCTATCCATCCATCCATTACTTATCAATCATTTAGTCCTTGCTATGTATAAATCAAAAACCAAAGTAAATACTGGGAATAGAAGATTATTAGATGGGCCCCTGAACTCCAGAAAGCATTGAATAGTAAGGAGACAGGTATACAAAAAATATAATTGAAAGCAGTAATGTGTGTAGTATGGACCTTGCTGGGGAAGGTTGCAGCCTTTTTGCCTGTACAGAGTCTCTGAGAAGATGACATTCAGCTGAGATGTGAAGATTACACATAGTTTTGCCAAGGGAAATGATAGAGCTAATACTGTTGGTCCTGCAGCACTTAATCAGTTGCCTTATAAAGTGTTGAGTGTGTGGGATTCATTGATTTAAAGGAGTCCATGCTCAGTACTTTAAAAGTTGCCATTAGGCAGGTTCTAAGTAGATCCATGAGATGTCCCGCCGTGTGTGCCTGGAACCCATGAGTCATAATTGGTGATACAAAGTGCGTACTTGACCTATGACAGGAATATTATTGCTGGAGTTGCTGTCCTGAAAAATGGGATCATACTCGCCATCTGGTGAACTGTGCTGTCTCACCCAGGTTGAGGTTCAGGATGACTAACGCCCTGCGCAGCCCACAATTACTCAGTTGCCCAAAAGCCCACAAGCAGTCGGGAAAGTTGTCTGTGTTTCATCAGATCGCTGAAGTGAAGTCTGCAGAGCGCGGGGGTGTGGGGAGGTTGCGTGCTGCCTTATCTTTCACTTTCCTGTGTGGTTTGAAGCACTTCGATTCTCGCGTCAGTGAAATGGAATGAATGCATCAGTATTTGTGCCTTGGTGTCACATAGTAGTTAGAAGCTGAGGATGTGGAGATTTCGAAAAAAAAAAAAAAGAAGAAGGAAGGAAAGAAATGCAGCCCCTGCCTTCTAAGAGCTTATATTCTAAGCTTATATCTTGTGCTAAAACAGTAGTAGACATTTACATTTTACATGTGTTTTTTTTTTTTCATATTTTAAACTCTGGTTTAAATGAAAATATCAACAGCTTTGTAACTGAAACCAGAACACATAAATTGCTATACGTGGCTCCTGTTGAATATCGGTTTGGCCTAAATGGCACATGATTTGGTACTCTGCTGCTTTTTTTAAATATTATTTTCTTGTTTACTTACAAGATTAATAAAGTTCAGAAGTGAATGATAGATTCCTGTCATTTTCAGAGAAAACATTGAGGCTTAGTAGAAATAAGTAGGTAGATAAGATTTTCTGAATATATGAGTAGAAGTCAGGAGATAATTTAAAAAATAAAATAAAAAGCTGTTCTACCCCTTCTGTCAGTTGTTGAAAACAGCTGAATTTTCTGGTAGCCCAGGAACCTGTGAAAGCCTGTGGTAGGAATCTTGGATATTAAAGCCCCTCAAAGGGGTAATTTTACCAGGATAAGGAAAGAAACACAGAGCAAGAGGAACATGTTTAAAGTGAGAAGAGGAAAATAAAACAATCCCTGGGCCAAGAAAACCCAGCCGAGGGATGTTGCCCAGGAAGGCGGGTGGAGCCAAGTGGGCACAAAGCCTCCTGTTTCTCATTTCCCTTTTCAGGCTCAAAATATGAAGTAATTGCCTTCGCAGGACTTACCAGTGATTAAACCACCAAGCAATCTGAAATGCTTCCCCAAATATGAAGATTGTTGTTTTGTTTAGTTTCTTGAGATATGGCAGCCTTTTTTTTCTTTTGCCTCATTCCATAGTCAGGTTCTGAGGAAAATATAATCCCATATATCCCATACATCTTTTTTCATTGGAAGTAAAAGTGATGATCTTAGAGAAACTCAAAGTGAAAATCAATTTTTTAAATTGCTAAATAAACCTTAAAAAACTTGTACCATCTTTACCTAATTCAGCTTCTGGAGTGTGTGTGTGTGTATGGATGCACATATATACATATAAATATTTGTATAGTATTCCAAGAGATTAATAGTATAGATTAATAATGAATATCCTTAAAGTGGATACATGTGTACTTAGGAGTGATATAAAAATGAAAGTGTTGTGAGTAGAATTTTACCTATTCTACTTTATATATGTATACCCTAAGTACACACATGCATATGTGTGTATATGTGTATATTTACATATGGATGGGCGTATATACATACACAAATATATGCCTGTATTCTATAGAGTGATCACTGAAGAAAAGTTAGAAAAGTGCACAAAATAGCAGTAAAATTCCACTTTTGTGACTTAGACAACACAGGTAAATGAAAAATGAGAAAGTCTAGGAATCTAATAAAATTTTCATTTGATAATAAAAGCATCCATTAATTCAGCATCTTCTTTATGCCAGACCCCATCCTGTTGGTACTCCTTGGAGCCACTCTTGGTATCTTGAAGGAGGGATAAGGGGCCTATTTCTTATCAGAAGAGTAGGATGGAGCCTATGTCACATGAATTCCAAAACGTGCTTTTGTGTTCCAAAAGAAGATCTTTTTAAAGAAAAAAAAAAAAATTGGAGTATAGTTGATTTACAGTGTTGTGTTAGTTTCAGGTATATGGCAAAGCAACTCGATATATATATGTTCCTTTTTAGATTCTTTTCCCATAAAGCTAACCTTTTAAGGTGTGGTTTGTGCTGCTCAACTTAAAAGAAAAAGGATTTTGTGCTGCTAGACAGCATTGCAGTTGGGGAGCCCTAGGTTTTCATACCAGTAAGCACTTGGAAAGGTTTTGTGGAAGTGCCTTGGTTAGGAGGAAGGGAGGGGGCTTCACTCCCTGGGGGGCTGAAAGCCCCTATTCCTAGGCTGCTTGGTGAGAGGGCTGGCTGTGCACAGAACCAGACAAATCATTGGCACATTTGCTCAGTCTCTCAGCACCTCCATCCAGGACTATATACATATATTTTTGACTTCATAATATACTGATATTTATAAGTTGGTTTCCATGGAGATTGGCTGTAGAAAATGATGGTATCTGGTGATAACGGTGCCACATAGACATATTTTGGAAAACAATCAGACGTTCTGGAAAAATGTGGTAGTGGGTGTGCTCTACTAATATATTCTGTGTTTAAGTTGTTTTTTTTTTTTTTGACATGACTATACACATCGAAGGAAATGTAATTTGAATCTTAAGCCAGAAAAAAGAAAAAGCTAAGATTTAAAAAAGCAATGCCTTCTGGACTAACTAGTTCACTGCTTCATTTTGCGAAGAGGAACCTGATGTCTGAAGCCATTTATTATTGAACAGCTATTTCCTTAAAAAAAGCAGTTCATGAGTCAAGACTGAAGTGGTCTGCACATCTATTTGTGTTTCTTGAAGTACTAGGCTATGATATCTTCTTACTGGTTTTAAAACTTTGAATTATAAACAATACTTGATGGCCAGATTTTTTTTAAAACCCTGAAAGTATTTTTTTAAGATTTTTTCTCATAAATCATTGTATTATGAAATAATTTTTAATGAGTATAAATGATCAAAATAAGTACTTGAGTTCTAAAAATAGCACTCATATTCAGGATTATGCTTGAAATTCTCTAGTATCTTAAGAGGAAGAATATTTTTATTTCACTTTGGTGTAGTAAACTTATTTTGTCATTTTTACAGACTTTATCATCAAAAGGTAAATTTGTATGTCTAAACAGATAAGTCTTTTAAAATCACTTATGCTGCTGATCAGCTATTTAAATATTTTATTTTAAAATCAGGCCTGAAGTCATGATAATGCTTTGATAAGCATTGCATGAATCCTATCCAAATTTTATTATCACACTACTTAAATATTTCTCTCAGCTTTAGAAAAACCCATATCTACTGCTCCTTGGTCCAAGCAATTATAATGACAATACAGCAAAGATTAAAAAATGAAACAACCTAACCAATTATAGTCCCTTAAAAATGTCTTGATTAATGGTGTGATAGCCTTTTGCTAATGTGTTAGGCGATGGAACTCAGCTACTCAAGGAATATTTTTAGTTGGTAGGTAAACAGAATACAGAAGGAGCATTCTCTAAGGTGCCTTTGGGTGATAGTTAATTGTGGTTTCTATGCATGAGATGGCCTTGGTGTTGGGTGGATGAAAGTATATTCATAGTCTTTCTTTCTTGTCTTAAATTTTGATGCCCTTTAAGTAAACCTTGATACATGCATTGCCATTTCAATATTCCTAGTTTCCTGAAACTCAAGAGTTAAAATGCATTACAGGAAGCCCTACTTTTTCCATGTATCTTCCTACATCTATAGGCAAATTCTCCTTTGTCCTTACTCTAAGTATTAAAACTAGAAGGAAAAACAAACAAGATGATAATCCATGAGAGAAACTTTTGCTTAAGTCTAAGGAGAACATTAATTTCAATTCTACTGTCTGTCAGTACTACAGTGGTGTAGTTGTTGGCATATGTGATAAAGGTATATTCTCAATCATTTATATGACCTGTTACTTAATTATCCCCCTTCATGGATCACAGCCTTGTCGTGGCAAGGGGGCTTGCCTCAATGAAGAGCTATGAGCTATGCTGTGCAGGGCTACCTAAGATGGACAGGTACATAGTGAAGACTTCTGACAAACATAATCCACTGGAAAAGGAAATGACAACCCACTCCAGTATTCTGGCCTGGAGAACCCTATGGACAGTGTGAAAAAACAAAAAGATATGGCGCCAGAAGATGAGCTCCCCAGGTCAGAAGGTGTCCAGTGTGCTGCTGGGGAAGAGTGGAGGGCAATTACAAATAACTCCAGTAAGAATGAAGCAGCTGGACTAAAGTGGGACCAGTGCTCCACTGTGGATGTGTCTGGTGGTGAAAGTAAAGTTCAGTTGCTATAAAGAACAATATTGCATAGGAACTTGAAATGTTAGGTCCATGAATCAAGGTAAATAGGATATGGTCAAGCAGGAGATGACAAGAGAAGGGAAAGGCAAGGGAGAAAGATAAAGATATACCCAACTGAATGCAGAGTTCCAGAGAATAGCAAAGAGAAATAAGAAGGCCTTCTTAAATGGACAATGTTAAGAAATAGAGGAAGACAATAGAATGGGAAAGACTGGAGATCTCTTCAAGAAAATTGGAGAGATTAAAGGAACATTTCATGCAAGGTAGGGCATGATAAAAGACAGAAATGGTAGGGACCTAACAGAAACAGAAGAGATCAAGAATAGATGGTAAGAATACATGAAGTGAAAGTGGCTCAGTCGTGTCTGACTCTTTGCAACCTCATGGACTGTATAGTCCATGGAATTCTCCAGGCCAGAATACTGGAGTGGGTAGACTTTCCCTTCTCCAGGGCATCTTGCCAACCCAAGGATTGAACCCAGGTCTCCCTCATTGCAGGTGGATTCTTTACCAGCTGAGCCACAAGGGAAGCCCAGAATATACAAAAGAACTGTACAAAAAAGGTCTTTATGACCCAGATAACCACAATGGTGTGGTTACTCACCTGGAGCCAGACATCCTGGAGTGTGAAGACAAGTGGGCCTTAGGAAGCATTACTATGAACAAAGCTAGTGAAGGTGATGGAATTGCAGCTAAGCTATTACAAATCCTAAAAGATGATGCTGTTAAAGTGCTGCATTCAATATGTTGGCAAATTTGGAAAACTGAGCAGTTGCCAGGACTGGAAAAGATCAGTTTTCATTCATACCAACCCCACAGAAGGGCAATACCAAAGAGTCTTCAAACTACCATACAATCGTGCTCATTTCACATGTTAGCAAAGTTATGCTCAAAGTCCTTCAAGCTAGGCTTCAGCAGTATGTGAACTGAGAACTTCCAGATGTTCAAGCTGAATTTAATAGGGGTAGAGGAACTAGAGATCAGATTGCCAATACTCACTTGGATCATGGAGAAAGCCAGGGACTTCCAGAAAAACATCTACTTCTGCTTCATCGACTTCCTAAAGCCTTTGACTATGTAGATCACAACAAACTGTGAAAAATTCTTAAAGAGATGGGAATACCAGACCACTCTGCCTGTCTCCTGAGAAACCTCAAGAAGCAACAGTTAGAACCAGGCTTGGAACAACTGACTGGATCCAAATTGGGAAAGGACAAGGCTGTATATTGTGACCCTGCTTATTTAACTTATATGCAGAATACATCATGTGAAATGTGGAGTTGGATGAATCACAAGCTGGAATCAAGATTGCTGGGAAAAATATCAAAGCCTCAGATATACAGATGATACAACTTTAATGGCAGAAAATGAAGAGGAACTGAAGAACCTCTTGATGAGAATGAAAGAGGAGAGTCAAAAAGCTGGCTTGAAACTCAACATTCAAAAAACTAAAATCATGGCATTTGGCTCCATCACTTCATGACAAACAGAAGGGGAAATGTGGAAGCAGTAACAAATTTTATTTTTGAAGGCTCCAAAATCACTGCAATGCTGACTGCAGCCTTGAAATTTAGAGATGGCTTCTCTCTGAAAGAAAAGCTTATGATAAACTTAGATAGTGTATTAAAAAACAGATACATCACTTTGCCCACAAAGATCCATATCGTCAAAGCTATATTTTTTCCAGTAATTAGTACTAATGCGAAAGTTGGACCATACAGAAGGTAAACATCGAAGAATTGATGCTTTCTAGTTGGGATGCTGGAGAATAATCGTGAGAGTCCCTTAGGCTGCAAGGAGATCAGACCAGTTAGTCTTAAAGGAAATCAACCCTGAATATTCTTTGGAATGCCTGATGCTGAAGCTGAAGTTCTAATACTTTGGCTACCTGATACGAATATCCATCTCATTGAAAAAGACCCTGATGCTGGGAAGATTGAAGGCAAAAGAAGAGGGTGGCAAAGTATGATAGCAGCATGGACTCAATGGATGTGAATTTGAGCAAACTGTAGGAGATAGTGGAGGACAAAGGAGCCTGGCATACTGCAGTTCAGGGGGTTGCAAGGAGTCAGATATGACTTCGCAAATGAACAACAACCTGTTTAATAAATAGCCACACACCACAAAGTATCACACTAGGCAAGTGCATGTGTTCTTGTGGATTTATTGTAAGAATAATTATTTGATAGTAATGATGACTAAAAGTGGGCCTCAGAATAGAAAGGAGCTTTGTCTTCAGAGGGAGTTCTCAGCAGTTGACACAGCAAAGTGAGCTCCTGAATCTTGGCATAATTTCAGGAATTGGGCAATGAAACAAGGTGATGTTTCTGTAACAGAGAGAAGAAAGCCCAGAGGGGCTGGTTCTGAGGTCTGCCTGGAGCCAGAGGTTGTGACCTTGCAACTTAGGGCTGGATGAGGAGCTCTGGATCTGCAATTTCACAGAGTGGAGTCATTGCATTTGTGGTTGTGCTGATCAGTTCAGTTCAGTTCAGTTCAGTCCCTCAGTCGTGTCTGACTCTTTGTGACCCCATGAATCGCAGCATGCCAGGCCTCCCTGTCCATCACCAATTCCCAGAGTTCACTCAGGCTCACGTCCATTGAGTCAGTGGTGCCATCCAGCCATCTCATCCTCTGTCATCCCCTTCTCCTCCTGCCCCCAAAAAATCCCTCCCAGCATCAGAGTCTTTTCCAATGAGTCAACTCTTCGCATGAGGTGGCCAAAGTACTGGAGTTTCTCAGCTTTAGCATCATTCCTTCCAAAGAAATCCCAGGGCTGATCAGTTATTAAAAACAATACCACTTATTGAGAAGTTTACTCCTTAGTCATCATTCTTATTACTTCAGGTACATTCTCTCATTGACTTTTCATGACAAGCTTGAATGTTAATCAGTATTATCCTCATTTAGAAGAACAAAATCTGGGGAATTGTCATCAGAATTCTTGGCGCTCTATGGGCCCGTTCTTTTCTGTTTATCTAGAGACAGTATGTTCAATGGCTAATAATATGCGCTCTGAAGCCTGGAACGTGGTCCCTTCCCCCCATTATTCTTCGCTGTGTGACTTGTTTTGTTACTTCTGTACCCCTCAGTTTCCCCATCTCTAATCTGGTTTTAATAATCAGAGCTAAGATAACATTGTGTTGGAGACTGAGTCAGTTAATATTCATAAAGTACCTGCAAATAGTGTGTATTCCATGTTTCTTGCATTGTTGTTGTGATTATTATTTTGCACAAATTTTTTAAAAGACTTGGGATTTTGGTAAAAGTTAACATAAATGCCAGGCAAGTACCGCCTTGGAGAACAAAATGAAGTAGGGAAACTGCTAAATGAATTCTGCCAAGAGAATGCACTGGTCATTGCAAACACCCTTTTTCAACAACACAAGAGATGACTTTACACATGGCCATCACCAAAGGGTCAATACCAAAATCAAATTGTTTACATTCTTTGTAGGCCAAGATGGAGAAGCTGCATACAGTCAGCAAAAACAAGACCTGGAGCTGACTATGGCTCAGGTCCTCAGCTTCTTTTAGCAAAATTCAGGCTTAAACTAAAGAAAGGGGGGAAACCACTAGGCCAGCCAGGTATGACTTAAATCAAATCCCCTATGAATATGCAGAGGAGGTAATGAATGGATTCAAGGGGTTAGATCTAGGTAACAGTCTGCCTGAAGGACTATGGACAGAGGTCCGTAACATTGTACAGGAGGCAGTGAACAAAACCATCCCAAAGAAACAGCAAAGCAAGAAGGCAAAGTGGTTTCTGAAGGAGGGGAGGCTTTTGCTCAATCGTGTCTGACTCTTTGCGACCCCATGGACTGTAGCCCACCAGACTCCTCTGTCCATGGGATTCTCCAGGCAAGAGTACTGGAGTGGGTTGCCATTTCCTTCTCCAGGGGATCTTCCTGACCCAGGGATTGAACCCGAGTCTCCTGCAATGTAGGCAGACGCTTTACCTTTTTGAGCCACCAGGGAAGTCCCGAAGAAAGAAGAGAAGTAAAAAGCAAGGGAGAAAGGGAAAGGTACCTCCAACTAAACATAGAGTTCCAAAGAATAGCAAGAAGAGACAAGAAGGCCTTCTTCAATGAACAGTGCATAAAACTTGAGTAAAACAACAGAAGGGGAAAGACTAGAGATGTCTTCAGGAAAATTGGAAATTTCAAGGGACTATTTCTTTCAAAGATGGGCACATTAAAGGACAGAAACAGTAGAGACCTAGTAGATGCTGAAGAGGTAAAGAAAAGATGAAAAGAATACATGGAAGAACTGTACAAAAAAAGATCTTAATGAACTGGATTACTATGATGGTGTGGTCAGTTACCCAGAGCCAGACATTCTGGAGTGTGAAGTCAAGTGGAACTTAGGAAGCATTGCTCTTAATAAAGCTAGTGGATGTGATGGAATTCCAGTAGAGCTATAGGAAACACTAAAGAATGATGTCATTAAGGTGTTACATTCAGTATGTCAGCAAATCTGGAAGACCCAACAGTGGCCACAGTACTGGAAAAGGTCAATCTCACCCCAATTCCCAAGAAGGGTAGTACTAAACAATGTTCTAACCATAAGACAATGCACTCATCTCCCATGCTAGTGAGTTCATGCTTAAAATTTTTAATGCTAGGCTTCAGCATTATGTGAGCCAAGAACTTCTAGATGTCCAAGCTAGGTTTAGAAAAACAGAGGAACCAGAGATCAAATTGCCAACATTCACTGGATCATAGAGAAAGCAAGGGAATTCCAGAAAAAAACATCTATCTCAGTTTCATGGACTACAATAAAGCCTTTGACTGTGTGGATCATAACAAACTGTGGAAAGTTCTTAAAGAGATAGGAATAACAGACCATCTTACCAGTCTCCTAAGAAACCTATATGCAGGTCAAAAAGCAGCAGTTAGAACCCTGTATGGAACAACTAATTGGTTCCATATTGAAAAAGTCATGCAACAGGGCTGTCTGCTGTCACCCTGTTGGTTTTACCTATATGCTGAGCACATCATGACAAATGCCTGAATGAGTTACAAGCTGGAATCAAGATAGGTGGGAGAAATGTCAACAACCACAGATATGCGGATGATACCACTCTAATGACAGAAAG
This sequence comes from Bos grunniens, assembly GCF_055505025.1. Taxonomy (NCBI): domain Eukaryota; kingdom Metazoa; phylum Chordata; class Mammalia; order Artiodactyla; family Bovidae; genus Bos; species Bos grunniens. The sequence goes on from NC_141181.1 coordinate 42,744,338, forward strand.
TGAAGAGGAACTAAAGAGCCTCTTGATGAGGCTGAAGGAGGACAGTGAAAGAGCTGGCTTAAGACTAAAACAAAACAAAACTAAGATCATGACATCCTCCCCCATTACTGCATGGCAAATAGAAGGGAAAAAATTGGAAGTAGTAACAGATTTCCTTTTCATGGGCTCTAAAATCACTGCAGATGGTGACTGCAGCCATGAAATCAGAAGACGGTTGCTTCTTGGCATTAAAGCTATGACAAACCTAAGCAGTGTGTTGAAAACCCGAGACATTATTCTGCCGACAGAGGTTGAGGTCTTCCCAGTGGTCATGTACGGTTGAGAAAGCTGGACAGTAAAGAAGGCAGAATGCCAGAGAATTGATGCCTTCAAACTGTGGTGCTAGAGAAGACTCCTAAAAGTCCCCTGGACAACAAGGAGATCAAACCAGTCAATCTTAAGGGAAATCAACCCTGACTACTCAATGGAAGAGCTGATGCTGAAGCTGAAGCTTCAGTATTTTGGTTACCTGGTGTGAACAGCCAGCTCATTGGAAATGCTGTTTCCTAATGAAAGTCTTCCTAAGGCAAGTCTTTCCTAATGCTGGGAAAAACTGAGGGCAGAAGGAGAAGAGGACATCAGAGGATGAGATGGCTGGATGGCATCACCAATGCAAAGGGCATGAACTTGGGTAAACTTCGGTCGATTGTGAAGGACAGGGAAGCCTGGCATGCTGTAGTCCATGGAGTGGCAAAGAGTCAGACACAACTGGGCAATTGAACAACTGTAAATGCATGCCTTTTTGTCACTTAGTAATATCATTTGCCTTTATTCATAAAGTATATTTTATTGGTTAAATACATTACTACACATTTTTGACATTTTTCTCTAATCAGTTACTCTTTTTTTTTTTAAATAATATCAGTAAGAAATACTATTGATCCTTGTATATTGATCTCAAGTTTGTTGAGATAACTAAATTCTATTTTAGTTCTGGTTGATTTTTAAAAGCCAAAAACCTTGAAGTCATCTTTGACACCTGTTTTTCTCTCACACCCATACCATCTCTGTCAGGTCTTCAGGATATTCACAGCCTGGAGTCATTCTTTACATCCTCTCCCCCCATGCTCAAGCCACTGCTCCCCATAGCAGGATGATGCCCAAGCATTTCCAGTTTCTATGTTTATAGAGTAAAATCTGTTCTTTTTTTTTAAATTTTTTAATTTATTTTTTTTACTTTACAATATTGTATTGGTTTTGCCATACATCAACATGCATTAAGGGATTTGTTGTGAACTAAGCAGATGACACCATCCTTATGGCAGAAAGTGAAGAGGAACTAAAAAGCCTCTTGATGAAAGTCAAAGAGGAGAGTGAAAAAGTTGGCTTAAAGCTCAACATTCAGTAAATGAAGATCATGGCATCTGGTCCCATTACTTCATGGGAAATAGATGGGGAAACAGTGTCAGACTTTGTTTTTTGGGGCTCCAAAATCACTGCAGATGGTGATTGCAGCCATGAAATTAAAAGACACTTACTCCTTGGAAGGAAAGTTATGACCAACCTAGACAGCTTATTCAAAAGCAGAGATATTACTTTGCCAACAAAGGTCCGTCTATTCAAGGCTATGGTTTTTCCAGTGGTCATGTATGGATGTGAGAGTTGGACTGTGAAGAAAGCTGAGCGCCAAAGAATTGGTGCTTTTGAACTGTGGTGTTGGAGAAGACTCTTGAGAGTCCCTTGGACTGCAAGGAGATCTAACTAGTCCATTCTGAAGGAGATCAGTCCTGGGTGTTCATTGGAAGAACTGATGCTGAGGCTGAAACTCTAATACTTTAGCCACCTCATGCGAAGAGTTGACTCATTGGAAAAGACCCTGATGCTAGGAGGGATGGAAGGCAGGAAGAGAAGGGGACGAGAGAGGATGAGATGGCTGGATGGCATCACCGACTTGATGGACATCAGTTTGAGTGAACTCCGGGAGTTGGTGATGGATAAGGAGGCCTGGCATGCTGTGACTCATGGGGTCACAAAGAGTTGGACATGACTGAGCGACTGAACTGAATTGAAGCATCATCTTGGGGGCTTCTCCAATGGCTCAGTGGTCAATAATCCACCTGCAGTGCAGGAGATGTGGTTTCAATCCCTGGGTCGGGAAGATTCCCTGGAAGAGAATATGGCAATCCACTCCAGTATTCTTGCCTGGAGAAACCCACAGACAGAGAAGCCTAATGGATTACAGTCCAAAAGGTCGCAAGGAGTAAGACACAATTGAGCGACTGAGCACCAACGATAATTTTTTCCTCTGTTTCTATTATGTTTATTTGCTTTCCTCTCATTAAAGTAGCTAAATCTTTCTTCCAAAATGCTGAAAAACAATAGACTGGCCAGTCCTGCCTTTGTTTTAACTTTAATGAGAATGAATTTGGTTTTATTTAATGTACTATTTGCAGTTAATTTATGTTATCCAGTTTTACCATGATTTAAATATTTCCTGCACTTCACAGTTGACTCAGTTTTTATCTATTTGATTTATTATGTTTTTCAATATTTATTAATATGAGCATATAGTTTTTCTCCTTTGAATATTCTAAAAGTTATTCTTATATTAATCCTCAAGTTTATGAACTAAATTCATACTCTGTTAAGAAGCATTATATCTTTTAATCCACTGTTCGATGATATTTGATTAAATTTTATTTAGAATTTTTGCATTTCCCTCCATTTATGAATGAAATTGATCTTCATTTTTCATGTTTGATATTGGCATTTCAAAAAACTAGGACATAATACTTTTTCCCATTTATTATAAATGTTTATTTTTTCTAGTCTCATTGAGATGTAATTAATATGTAATATTGTGTTTGTTTAAGACCTACAGCATGTTCATTTGATATACTTGTATGTTGCAATATGGTTACCACTATGGGTTGGTTCACAGCCCCTTACTGTCAGATCACTCTACTTCTTTTTTGTGGTGAGAACATTTAAGATCCACTCTTAGCAACTTCCAACTATATGATACAGTATTGTTAACTCTATTCATAAAATTTAGGCTAGCCTTTTTTAAATTAATTGAGTGAATATCTATCTTAAAATTTTTTTTATGATTTCTTGTATAAAATTGAAATTATCATTCCTTTAAAATCAAATAGAACTCTTCTATAAACTTCATGCAATTGCATCTTTTTTATTGATAAAGATTTGACAGTCTTTTCACTTTCTTCTGGTGTTATTAGTCTGTTCACTTTTTCTAGTTTTTTTAGTCAAGCTTTATAATTTATGTTTTCCTAGTAAGGCATCCATGTCATTTAGCCTTTCAGATTTAACTGGTATAGTGTTACCTAAAGCATATTTGCAGATGTGAAATCCATTTTTATCTGTGATTTTATCATTCCTGTGTATGTAAATTGTTGACCCTTCTGTATCTTTCCATTTTCTCCTCATCTCTCTCTCTCCCTCCCCGCCCCTTTCTGAGAACCATCTCTTTTATTCTGATTTTGTTTCTGAATCCTAATTTTATATTTGAATATATCTTTTATAGTTTTGTCTTTACCTGTTTTCATCTTATACTCTCTTGGTTTTTTTTTAATTTTTCTATCTTTGTGGACTGAACTTATGGCTTATATATTTCCAGTATTTTTACATAGTAATAATTTAAAATTATTCACTTCCTACTGTGTGCAGTCCACCATGTACATGTACAACATCCCCAGTTTTACATATAGAACTCTTGTATTTTCCTGAGAATTACTCCATCTTATGTTGTTCTCTCTCTGAAATGTTCTCCTTTGTTTGACTCACTGTGTAGGTTTAAAATTCTCCATAAAGAATTTTGAGTGCTTAGAAATAAACATCCCTGAGTCAGTTAACATAAATATCTATAGCTAGGTATGCCCAAATTCTCAAGTTGACTGATCAGTTCAATTTGAATGATCCTTGATGTTTCTCCATCACCAACTCTGGGAGTTGGTGATGGACAGGGAGGCCTGGCATGCTGTGATTCATGGGGTTTCAAAGAGTCGGACACGACTGAGCAACTGAACTGAACTGATGTTTCTCCAGCCACTGAACAAAATCATGTGGCCAGTCTGAACAAAGGCATGTGAATTCTACACCATTAGCTCTCAAAATAGAGCAAGTATAGTTAAGTAGACGTGTTTTAAGTATAGTAGGCTGTATGACTTGGCTCTTGAGAGCATGGGATCTGAAACTCAACTGTCAAAACTGAAGCCTTTGTTCTACACTTAGTTGCTCTGTGGCTTTGCCCAGGTACTTAGCTTTTCCATATTTTATAATCTATAAAATGGCCACAATGAAAATATCAACCTTTTATGATTTTTGTGAAGATTAAATGAGTTAATATATAGAGACCAATGTATATGTGTATGATGTATAATTATTAAAACATATTTTCATTATAAGGTAAAGCATGGATGTGTCCAAATGGGGATTTAAAGCTTTTACTCTGGGTCTGGGTTGTCTTCTGTTAAGCTGAAGTGTAAGCCAGTGAGCACTGTTGGGTAATTGTCGTCTTATTAATTTTATTGCCTTTCTCAACAAGCCCAGGCTCCTGTTGACACATGCAGAGCAAGGCCTTGTTAAGATGCATGTTTACTTGTTGGCAGAGTTTCATGCCACCTTCAGGTCTGATCATTTTCAGGGCAGATTTAATTGACAGGGTTTTAGTTAGTATGAACTAGAAATAGCCTGTCTTGCAAGGTTGGTTTATTTTTGTGGAAGGAAGGTGGGTGTCAAACAATTGTGTTTACAAGTGAATTTGTTTCTTTGGTTTACTCCTCAGCAACCCTCCTATCTTCACAGTTTTTAAATTCCCACATGAGAAAGAAAATTTTGTCTACAATACCAGACTTGTTTGTTAAACATAAAAGGACATAAATCCTCCCTGGGTCCCCAGGGGTATGATAGAGAAAGGGAGTGATCATTATAAACCACTTAGCGCTATGTGCCTGTATCATGTTTCCTTGAGAAAGTGATGTTTGATTGGCCCTTAATGTAGGTTTAGTAAATCCCTTAAATACTGATGTGAGCAATTGTGCACATTGGAAATTAATACCTGAGAGTGTATTATAGGGATTACCGTGTCTCCAGAAAAGTCACCTGGGCATGTGTAGATTTCTGAACCTGAGATGATTGTTTTGTAATTTTACATTTATGGGTCAAACGTTGTTTGTTTTTCTTTCCTTCTGTTCATTTGGCTGAGGTTCACAGATAATCTTTATCATTGTTTTCTCTTTTCCTTTTCTTCTTAATATTTTGAACTGTGCTGTATTGTATCAGCCAACCAGCTTATGCAATGAAGCCCATATTCCAAACATGGCATTCTATAAGAAAAAAGAATTATTTCAAATTATTGTGGAAGACAGTTGGATTGACTGCATTAGTCCTTTTCTAATCATCAGATCAGATCAGATCAGTCGCTGAGTCGTGTCCAACTCTTTGCGACCCCATAAATTGCAGCACGCCAGGCCTCCCTGTTCATCACCAACTCCCGGAGTTCACTGAGACTCATGTCCATCGAGTCAGTGATGCCATCCAGCTATCTCATCCTCTGTCATCCCCTTCTCCTCTTGCCCCCAATCCCTCCCAGCATCAGAGTCTTTTCCAATGAGTCAAGTCTTCACATGAGGTGGCCAAAGTACAACCATACTCATAAACAATTTGGAGAAAAATACGGAATCAAGTGGCAATAATTTTTTTTGTTTGTTTTGTTTTTCTGTTTTGAAAAAACCATGAGACATGGGGATGCATCCCAGGTAGATTTTCACTGGCTCTGTTTTAGATGATTTGACTATAATTTAAATTTTTAAAATGCTGTTTTTAGCAAGAGAATTTACTGTTTTGTCTCGTACAATTAATGGTAGAATATATGGATGAAATTTATAGTTATATTGTCATAGATTCCACTTTTGAAAAAAAAATCCTAAAATGCCTAATCTACCACGAAACAATTTGTAGCAAAACTTTTAAGTTCTACTATTTTTAAGGCAAAGGACATAGCATTTTTTAGACGTTCATCTCATTTAACTTCATGGAATGCAAAACTATGTAGAGCTTTAAAACACAGTGATAAATGTATGCCTCAGACTTGTATGAGCTTGTGAGAATGAATTGCCAGCTATCTCACTGCAAATCCAGAAATTGTTATAAAGATTAGGGCTATGTGTTTTTTTGAATGACATCAAATTCAGTAAAAAGTCTTCATGAAACAAGTAATAATGTACTTGACAGTGGTTTTTGTACAAGTTAGCTAAGACAAAGTTTAAGACTTATTTGTTCCTTAATACATGCTTAACATTTATAATCTAAATATTTCCTAGTGTGGTTAAAAACTCTTTTTACATACTTTTAAAAGGCTTACTTAAGAGATTAACACATATAATGTCGTGATTTTTTTTTTTTTTGGCTGTGCCACATGGCATTCCCTGAGCAGGAATCCGACCCCTATCCCTGCAGTGGAAACACAGAGTTCTAACCACTCAGCCATTGGGGAAGTCCAGTGGTGTTTCTTTTTTAACAGAAATCAAAAGGAAATTATGTACAGCAAAATAGTTATGTGAGTTGTTAATTTTAAGTTCCTTATAAATGATATTCTTATCTCTTGAGATGTTTCTGTTAGAAAGTGTTAGTTGCTCAGTGGCATCTGAGTTCTCTGCAGCCCCATGGACTGTAACCTGCCAGACTCCTCTGTCCTTGGAATTCTCCAGATAAGAATACTGGAGTGGGTAGCCATCTCCTTCTGCAGGGGATCTTCCAAATGTTGCAGGCAGATTCTTTACCATCTGAGCCATCAGGGAAGTTGCCTTAGAAAGACAGTTATTTTAAAAATGGCTGGAATAAGGATAATTCAGAAGGTTTGATTAACATACTACTATAAGAAAGTGGAGAGTGAAAAAGTTGGCTTAAAGCTCAACATTCAGAAAACGAAGATCATGGCATCCGGTCCCACCATTTCATGGGAAATAGATGGGGAAACAGTGGAAACAGTGTCAGACTTTATTTTTCTGGGCTCCAAAATCACTGCAGATGGTGACTGCAACCATGAAATTAAAAGACGCTTACTCCTTGGAAGGAAAGTTATGACCAACCTAGATAGCATATTCAAAAGCAGAGACATTACTTTGCCAACAAAGGTTCGTCTAGTCAAGGCTATGGTTTTTCCTGTGATCATGTATGGATGTGAGAGTTGGACTGTGAAGAAGGCTGAGCGCCGAAGAATTGATGCTTTTGAACTGTAATGTTGGAGAAGACTCTTGAGAGTCCCTTGGACTGCAAGGAGATCCAACCAGTCCATTCTGAAGGAGATCAGCCCTGGGATTTCTTTGGAAGGAATGATGCTAAAGCTGAAATTCCAGTACTTTGGCCGCCTCATGTGAAGAGTTGACTCATTGGAAAAGACTCTGATGCTGGGAGGGATTGGGGGCAAGAGGAGAAGGGGACGACAGAGGATGAGATGGCTGGATGGCATCACTGACTCAATAGACGTGAGTCTGAGTGAACTCCGGGAGTTGGTGATGGACAGGGAGGCCTGGCGTGTTGCGATTCATGGGGTCGCAAAGAGTCAGACACGACTGAGCGAGTGATCTGATCTGATATATAGATAATCAACAAGGACCTACTGTATAACATAGAAAACTATACTCACCATCTTATAATAACCTACCATGGAAAAGAATCTGAAAAACAATAAATCTATATGTATAACTGAATCACTGTCCTGTACACCTGCAATTTACACAGCATTGTAAGCCAACTATATGCTGATAAAAACTAAATAATTTTCTTAAAGAAAGATCTGAAATAGTGTTTTGGTCTTATGCGTTCACCCAGCCAGCTGATTGAAAACGACTTCATAATTGCCAGGTCCCAGGAGAGCTTCTTGGTTTTCACCCTCTTTGGTCCTCTTTGGTGTAGATGATCTGCCCACTTCTGCTTGGATGGACCCTGTCCCTCCCTTTTCTCTTGGTTCTGTGTCATTTGTCACAGTGGTTTTCCTGCTGCTTCCCTGATGGCTCCTTTTCAGGCTCTTTTTGTTAAAAGTTCTTCCTTCCTGCCCACCCACACTTGAGATGATGTGGTTTCCTGGCATCCTCAGGTGTACTGGGATCCTGTGTCTATATTGCTCCCTCACTGAAACTTCCAATAGCTGCCCTGTAGGCTGCAAACTCAGATGCCCGTGTGGGCAAGTGATGGAGATCAGTGAAGATCTGGGTACTAAAAAAAAAAGCACCATAGAAACTAGACAGGGTTTTTTAAAGAAACTAGACAGGGGTTTTTAAAAACTGGAAAGAGCATGTTCCCTGGCCTAGCCTCCATTTCCATGAAGGAGTAAAGGCCATCCTGACCTCAGGTAGTGAACAATCTATGTGCCTGACACACAGGTGCTGGGGCGAGGCTGTGAGTGAGAGAAAGGCCCCTCCTCTCCTGGAGTGGATGCCAGTTCTACAGACCTGAGCCCACAAGGAGCCACACCAGGGCAAAGAATACTTGAACATCTGGCAAAGACCAGATGTTCAAGTTTGTTTTAAGAAAGCCTGAAATTCAGATTTTTCTGTGAAATTCAACTTTTTCCAAATGGTGATTTACAGGCAGGAAAACCCAACTATTTTATGATTTCATGTATATGTGGAATCTTAAAAAAAAAAAGATATAAATGAGCTTATTTCCAAAATGGAAATAGACTCACAGACATAGAGAACAGAATTATGGTTACCAAAGGGAAAAGAGCAGGGGTGGGAAGGGGCAGGAAGGGGTGATGGGAGATAAGTCAGTAGGTTGGGGTGAACATATACACGACTGTGCATAAAACCCATAAACCTCAAGGACTACCTGACGGTAGAGCACAAGGAACTCTACTCACTATATTGTAATAATCTATAATGGAAAAGAATCTGAATATATATATATATATATATATATATTTATGTAGAACTGAATCACTTTTCAAGTACACTTGAAATTATTAGGTTATAAATTAACTATACTTGAATTAAAAATGAAAAAAATACAGGTAGTGCCTAAAAGATTAATTAATTAAATGTTGACCTAAATATTTTAAAGTAACATAGAACCTCTTTAAACTGTGCTTCCCTGCTTTCAACACTGGTCTAAAAAATAACATTCTCACATTCGACCCTGGAATCCCAAGGTGGCCTCACCTGCACCTGTCCTCTCAGCTTGAGCTCCATCCTGTGCTCACAGACAACCAGCCAGGCCCTGGGGTTCTTCTGTTACATCCTCAGGATTGTGCTTCTTGCTAGAATGCCTTCCCCCACCTCTTCCCCCCAGCAGCCCAGATGCTCCCTTGTAAGCCGACCCTAATCTCACCGTGTAGGGTTTCCCTCACCCTGCCAGCATTCCACAGTGTTTCCTACGCACTCTCATTAGAGCACCCGCCAGGGTTTAATGGACCCTGAGCCCACAGGAGCTGTGGTTTCATATTTGCACCCTGAGAGTCTAGCCAAACACTTTGTACCAAGTCCATGCTTCACAAATACTCACAGAATGATTGACCAGCCTGAAACCAGCTCTCTGCAAACTAGTCCTGGTGGTGACGTCTATCAGCTAGTTTCCCTCCCAAGCACAGAGCAAACATACTCTGTGAATAGCAGCTTTGTTCCACATGGAAACGATCTTGATATAAACATTACTCTTTGATTTAAAATGCTGGTTATCAACTTTTGTACCAGATATGTCTGAAATAACCACCCAGTCTGTTTTACCCCCGTCTTCCTCCCCTGTGCTCCACTTATTGTTCCCACCACACACTTAGAGCAGGCTCCTGGGATGGTTGTCCTAAGGAGGCTTATGCATTTGTAGTTTATATCCTGGACTTGTCATGTGATAGAGCAGAAGTGCTCTCTCCCTTTGGTATTTGAGTTCTTCTCATTTATGCTTTCAAACTCTCAGGGTTATAGGTATGGAGTAGGGGCAATATGTGCTGGGTAGGGATGTGGGGCAAACTGTTAACTGGCAGCTGTATAGCACAACACTTTCAGCACTGCTCAGGAACTGTTCCATTTCCCTTTTCTCAAAATATCCCTGTGAGTCAGGTTGCACTATCCTAATTTAAGGACAAGAAAAATTAGGTTGGAACAGGTATAGTTTCCATTAGAGAGTTCTGGCTAATTATTTAGAATAGGATTTATAAGTATAATTGGTTTGTTATGCACTTTGTCCTTTTTCAACATTTTTTTCTTCTGTAAATTCTATACTATGCAAAATATATTAATTTTCGTTGTCTGGTATATACTGGTTTTAGACTTTCTAAAAAAAATCTACCAATAGTTTTCATCCACGCCAGACCTCCCTTAAGAAAAATTTGGCAATGTCCTAAGAATTCTGAAATGCAGTTCATAACAGTGATCCTCTATTTATATATGCAGTTGTTTAAAAATAGATATAAAGGCCTACATGCTATGTAAAGTTGACATAACAGCAGTAATTTATATTAAAATAATGCATTTAAGTACATAGATACACATGCCTAATTGCACAAAAATGAAGTAGTCAGATGTTTGTATCTTTTAAGTAACAGACTCATTGTGTATACGATAGCTATGGTAATAGACTAAATGTGTATGTCTAATTGTTTTCATCATGATGCAGAGTATAAGTCATGCTCCTGTTAGTGGTTTGATTCTCTAGAATAGTAATTCTTTTTCCAAAGCATAGACACTTCGTTCAACTTATTTGATAGTTGAATGTCTAGAAAATTGGGTTTAAACTAAACCTTTGAAACATATTTGCTTTTATATGTGAGACAGTATTATGTTGCAGACTCAGATGGACAATAGCAAGAATGTTGCTTATGTGAATGTCCAGTGAACTGTTTGAAAGGCCTGGAGGGTGTGGAGTGAATACCCGTTTTCTGGACTCTCCTGTGTTGGGTGTCCAGGGACCTTGCCCTCCTCATCTACCATCACTGAGACAACCTAAAATGCCTCTACACATTTCTGGAACATTCTATAAGGCAACTCTGCTCTCCATGAGTACCACTGATCGAAACCTTCAAACCCAAGGTAACAGTGGTTAGAGAAGTATTAGTCATTCACTGCTTAGGTTTAAGATGCCATGTGTAATGCAGTGTAAACTAGAAGCACAAGAGAATTGAATCGTTTCTTCAAGAGTTTTACAGCCTAGCCAACTAGATGTATCACGTGCATATATGTAGTTAAATGTTGAAAATATGTGTTTGACAGAAAGAGAAAGACGTCTGTGAGCTGAGGACACACAAAGGTCTCACAGAGGCAATGTAGTACGGAGTGGGATTTGGAGAATATGTATATAATGAAGAGGCTCTAGAAAAGTTTGGACACAGATGAGGATAGGGAGCAAGGAATCTGACCAGGTGAAGGAGTTACTGCCGGGAAGTGTTGGACAATAATCATGGAAATTAAGAGTAGAGCAAAACTGCCATATCCAAATGGAAATTAAACTGAATAATTCATAAATTGTCAGATATGATTGCTACATACAAAATGTCTAAGTTTGACGTGGCTGTTTAGTGAATTTGGAGTTTCCTTACCAATAAGAATGGAGGGCTTAGAATAGAAGACTCATCTTTCTTTAATTGAAAATGCTTTTTCAGTTGTGTCTCATCTTTGGCATATTTTATTCTATTTACACAGTTAAATTTGAGATGAACTCACTCCCTTGAATTCTTAAAATAACAGATCATGGTTTTATGTCTCTTTTCTCCTGGTCTCTTGCAGGTATGATTTTGTAGAGGTTGAAGAACCAAGTGATGGAACCATTTTAGGGCGCTGGTGTGGGTCTGGCAGTGTGCCAGGAAAGCAGATTTCTAAAGGAAATCAAATCAGGATCAGATTTGTATCTGATGAGTATTTTCCCTCGGAGCCCGGGTTCTGCATCCACTACAACATTGTCATGCCAGTAAGTACCACTTAGAGATGCCCCTACGTATGCATTTCAGACTTGGTTATTTATTTTTCCCCTCTTAAACACGAGATTAAGGAAAACCAAGAACCAAAAACTTACTCTGGCTTGATGTTTTTTCATAAGTGTCACTATAGTTATCACAAATAACTTCCGTGTTGTCACTTTAAATCTTTAGTGTCTGTATTGCCTTAAGACTTAGTGCTTTTATATGATGTTTTATTTTTTTCTCCCCCATTAAGGTGACATTGTTCTTTCTATTTCTTTCCATACCCACCAAACGTTGATTTTTTTAGGTGGGTCCCTTAAAAATACATCCATGACATTTTTCATCTTTTTTTTTTTTTTTTTGGAAAATGGCCTGGCGTGCTGTGATTCATGGGGTCGCAAAGAGTCGGACACGACTGAGCGACTGAACTGAACTGAAACTCCCTATTGGAGAAGGAAATGGCAACCCACTCCAGTGTTCTTGCCTGGAGAATCCCAGGGACAGCAGAGCCTGGTGGGCTACTGTCTATGGGGTCGCATAGAATCAGACATGACTGAAGTGACGCAGCAGCAGCAGCAGCAGCAGCAAACTCCCTAGTGGCTCAATAGTAAAGAAGCCACCTGCCAATCCAGGAGATGCAGGTTCAATCCCTGGGTTCGAAAGATCTCCTGAAGAGGGAAATAGGAACCCACTCCAGTGTTCTTGCCTGGGAAATCCCCATACACAGAGGAGCCTGGTGGGCTACAGCCTATGGGCACACAAAAGAGTCACACACAATTTAGCAACTGAACAACAACAAAACGTGTTAAATATTCTTTTCAAATCAATGTTTTAGTAAAATATATATTTTAAAAGCAGTAATCTCAATTTTCCTACTTATCTTAATGTTTATCCTGGTTAAATAATATTTATGTCCTTTGTGCCCCAGTAGAGAAGTTCCAAAATTCTTACAGGAATTTAAGAAATCTATTTTCTCTGATTATAATTGTTACTCTATTTTCATTTGTGTCACAATTTCTTGTACCCTTTATGTATTATTGTAAACATTTGTATCTATTTATTGCACTATAACAAAAGTATTGAAATCATTTTGGGTATTTTTATCCCATTCTACTTATAATAGCAATTCAGAAGTACAAATGTGATGTCCCCTAGTATACTACTCAAATATGATCACCATCACCACTTAAAACAGTATAAAATTGATACCATTAATGGTTTTGACAGATTTAGCAAATCATTGCACACTGGGAGCACAGTATGGTGTGAATTACATGATTTAGTTAATACGTATATCCTAACTGTTTATAAAAGAATATACCTAGCACACTAGCAATTCATGAGGTAATTTAGAAAATATGGAATCAATATTTTGCTTAATATATTTGTATTATAACATTAAACAGAAGTTTCCCTTTTTGATTACCCACACTCAGTTCTGGAAATACTATTTAAGCCACTGATTAAATTGTGAAATTAAGTGTTATTTGAGATACATCTGAAATGAAAGAAAAAAATTTAAATTAAAGCTGGAAAATGAAAATTTTATTTATTTAGTAACAGAATTGTTTATTGTGTGCAATTTAAGATAAGGGAGATATTTCTAAAATATATGTTATGAATTTTATATGGTAACTTTCGATCAGTCTCCTTATATAGATTATTTAAGGTATCTTTATCTTAAATATACAGTAGCTTTAATAAAATTTAATAATTTCATCTAGAAAAGTGTTAATGGTAGACAAAGATGAACTTATTTAAAAATGCATTGATACTGTGATTTTTAGCTTGAATGAAGCCACTGGGAATTTATCATCCTTTCACAGTACTCTGCTTCACAGAATTTGTGAGTTTAATATTTGTTTTAAGTCTAAAATAGCCTTGGAGGCCATGGCTACACTTTCACAAAGTTATGCAGTCCATATTTTCAGTTTGGGTTTTAGCACAGCTAATATTCTTATATATTTAAATATGAAACAATCAAATTTTGCTGTAAAACATAATGATAGATCTTGAATCATATAGAAGATTTGATTTACCCCAAACCTGTAACAAAAATAAACTTGAAACTGATAAGTTATTTGTATTTTAAATCAGCTAGCATCTTCATATTATGTTGATAGCAACCTATTATCATCCCGCAGAATAAGACATGAAAGTGAAAACATATGTATGCCCACACCAATGGTTGTCTTTTTCTAATTTTATGGTCTCATGAGTTTTCTGATTGTGTAGCCCATGCAGTTGTGTGGAGGAAATTAAATATATAAAGACAAAAACAGGAAATGTACAAGGCCTCGTTTAGTCCCAGCCCCGTTACAGTTTTTCAGTAAGTGGTTGAGCATTGAGTTGACCATGCAACACAGTCACCTCAGCTTAACTTGTAACAGCAGGTTCACTGACACTTGTGTTTCTATATGTAAGTGTATGTCAGATTCCTGAGCCTGGAGATGAGATAAAGACATATAGAAGATCTGCTGTAAGTACCACCCATCCTCTGGACCAGAAAGGGTCTTGCCCCCTGAATTTGACTCGTTACCAGAGATTCACTGTGACTAATACCAGGAACTTCATTTCGAGATTCTGGGTGGAAAGGGTGTCAATCACTGATTGCATCATCAAAATTAAACTCAGTGCATTTTTAGATCATTATTGAAATAGCTGGATGAATTGTAAATATGGACTTTGGGGGCTGGGGGTTGACAAACTCCTGGGCTCTGTTGAGCTGTGTCTTTCTTTGTATCTAAGTTGCCCAGTGATGGCTGCCTGGGAAAAACAGCACAGGAGCCCTTATTCTAGTTTGCTTTCTGCTTAGAAAGCCAGCAAGCTAGGGACAGAGAAATGAGAGAACAGGACAGTGGTTCCTGCATTGCCTTATGTGATGTGGTGATTTCAGTCTTGCCAGATTGCTCTCTGGAGTGATCATTGGTACATGAATTGTACCGTGTCACAAGCTTTCTTTCAGGTTTAAGTTTTCTCTGACAGTTTATCTGCCATTCCTTCCTTTGTCCTTTGTCCTAATTGCATGCACCCATCTCTCTTCCCATGCAGCCACACCCATTCTGCTCTCAATAACTGCCTGAAGTTGCTAGGTGAAACTTTGACAAGTAATTTTGCTTTGCAACTTCACGGAGTGTTTTGAATTATCACCATGCATCGCTAATGGCACCCCTCCCTGCCTGTCCCTCTGCCCCGTTGCATCCTTGCCAACAGGACAGCATCCATCAGTCTTATCTGTGTATCAGTGAAGGAAAGCCTCAGGGGGAAAGATTGCCTTTTGGAGCATAGGCTTTAAAGTTCTGTGGCATTTGCTCAGGGGTAAGTGCTCCTCTGAACCCCTGGATCATCACTCATACTTTTTTTTTTCTTCCTTTTTTGGCCAGAGATGAACTTCATAATTAGCTCCCCCAGCTCCCCAGAGGCCATAGTCCCACTGACTGTAAACTCATCAGTGCAAGGTAGAGCCAAGGGGCCACTGGCCTGATGGCTTCTCGGTTTTGTACTAAAGACGATATTCAGCACAGGTCCCGAGTGGGCTCTGAACTTCGTGCCTTGAGGTTTGTCGCTGTGCAGCTGCTCAGTGGTACCTCATCCTCCATTGCTCCTGGAGGGTCTCTGAACCCCATGGAGCTGCCTCATTTACTGTATGTTGCACAGTAGTAATGACTCATAAACCAGAAAACTGAACAATAGAGTAATGACACCAAATATTCTCCTTGGCCTGGTGTGTTATGTTCTATTGCCAAGGACCATGATGCTTACCCTCTTTAAAGAATGGAATTGGCATCTTTTTTGGTTGGAGACTAGACACCCAAGTAGTTAAATTAGTGCCTACTTATGATGTCATGTGCATTGATGTACATAGTCATCTTTCCTGCTTTTTAATAATTATCTGAATGAATATTTTGCATCTTTTCATACATAGAAAACTGTGGAGTATAATAGCACTTTTCTGGGATAATTATAAAGAAAGTTTATTTTAATATCTTTTGTATTTAACAAATAAGACTGAACTCTGCAGTCCTTTTTTGGGAGCTTGAATGAATATTTGATTCTAGTCAGCCTTTAAAATTCCATGGCTCTGATCACCATACATCTTAGCAGGAGAGTTTTAATGCATTAGTTAAAATTCTCAGAAGCAGTTTTTGTCACACGTGTTTCCATTAACAATTGTGCTTACCTTTGTAAGATGATTCACCCACTATCTTTCACTCCACTAGTGAATGAGAGCATACAGTGAAACAAGGGATCCCTTACTATTGTGAACAAAGTGATGCTGGTCTGGGTCTCCCACCTTGTAGGCAGATTTTTTACCATCTGAGCCACGAGGGGAGTCGTTAGTATATTTTACATATATTGTATATAGATATTCTTTCCTTTGAAATATTAAACTTCTAATACTTTTTCTTGATTCCCAGGTACCTTAGACTAAGACATAAATAAAATTCATCTTCACATTTTGCTCTTTCAAGTAGATATTATAGACTAAGTGTTAGTTTAGGGAAAAACTTAGCATAAGATATGTACCTGAAACTATATGGCTAGTTGTTAAGAGCTTAAAAAGTACTAACAGATTGACTACACACATTAAAAATTTTAGAATTTTCATGCAGTTTTCAAGAATTATTTGTGGAAATGTATATTCTCCAGTCATGCTCCATTAATAAGTAATGGAAAAGAAAACCAGGGCAAAGGATATATATTCAGCTTCCCAGTGGTGCATAAGGAGTTAATAATGTCTTTGATTTTTGTTTCCTTTATGCTAGAAGAGAGGGGAAAAAAGGCCCGGTAGATTAGCAGTGAGAGATTGTTTGGGAAGAAATGAAGCAAAACTGAAATAAAACAGTGCAAGCTTGTTTCTGTTTGGAGGCCACACACATTGAGAGCCAGTGCACATTTCAGATCTCTTAGAAAGAAAAGAAAATTTCTTGTTTAATTTCGGAGTAATTTATAATAGAGTATGTATGTTTTACTTTGTGTACTGTAGTATAAGCACCATTATTTTAAAATGTTAAACCTACAAAGGCTGAAAAATAACATCTTTTTTCATATCAAAAACTTTGTGAAAAGTTTTATTTTTTAAAAAATCTTGGCCTTCATGTAAAATATGTATCATATTTTTTGTTAACCAAGAAACAGTATTTATTTTTAAAATATGTATTTGTTGGGCAGTTACATCACAAAACCATACCTGTTTTTGAAACAAAATGTATAAATCCAGATCTGAGTATTTTTAATGGTTTTATTTATATAAGAGAGCTATTCTTCTTGAGGATAATATTACTTGTAATCCATACTTTTTTAATGGTTCTGAGTTTTGAGGACTCTTTTTCTCCAATCTGGTTAGTATTTTGAAGGGTGATTAAACTACTGCTGTTTTCTTTCAAAATGGTTTTATTGAATATTATGTTTTAAAGAGTTTTAACCTAAGCATTCTGATCAGAAGTGGTAACAGTATTTTCAACAGTTTATTTGCTCTCCTTTTCAATTTAATGACTGGATCAGTTTAGATCAAAAAAATAGATATTAGAGCTGCTACCATACCACTTGACTCCATATAATTTTTCAATTTATTTATTTATTTATTTGGCCATTGGGTCTTAGTTGTGGCACACGTGTTCCTCACTGCATCCTGCAGGATCTTTTGTTGTGGCACACACACTCTCGTTGTGGCTCACAGGCTTAGGCTTAGTAGTTGTGGCACCTGGGTTTAGTTGCCCCATGGCACATGGGATCTTAGTTCCTTGACCAGTTATCAAACCCACATCTCCTGCATTGCAAGACGGATTCTTAACCACTGGACCACCTGGGAAGTCCCCTTGACTCCATATATTTTGATCTTCTTTCCTTTATTGTCTGAAAATAAAGGAAAGGAGGAGGAGGGTGGAATATGAATGAATCGAAGCCTTCTTTAATACAATCCCATGCAACTCATCTTCCTTTAAGTTGCTTCCAAATTTGTTCCATTATTAGTATGATTTTAATTTTAATTTTCTTAAATTACCAAAGGTTATTGTTTAATCTTTTTACGTTTTTATTGAAATACAGTAGATTTATAGTGTTGTGTTAATTTCTTCTGTACAGCAGAGTGATTCAGTTATACATATCTGTATAGATATAGATATATTCTTTTCTTATGTAATCTTTTCCATTATGGTTTATCACAGTATATTGAACCTAGTTCCCTGTGTTACTTTTTCTTTTTTAATATGTATAACTGGCACCTGTTGGATATCACACATGTTTTATTCTTACTAGTAAAATTATACCCAGAGATGAATGTATGTGAGAGAAAGTGTAAGTATGACAACCACTTGCAGCCCAGCATGTGCTCTCCTGACCCAATGAGCTTTCCTGCGAAGTACATGTGGGAAGTGAAGGGGCGACGGGTTGGGAGCAGAGGGTGTGTGGTTTCCACCAGGCAGGCTCAGAGGACACTTGAGGCCTGAGGGGCCATTGAGGAATGCATGACTGATCACCAAAGGAGTTATTAATTATGCAGGATGAGGGGTACAGAGCCACTCAGTGAATATTGGCCTTGGGGGCAAGAAAGGAGGGAGGAGATGTTTTCCACCCCTTCTGGATATGCCGGTAGGTTTATCACTATTATGATCTTGTCAAGAAGAGGCTTACCTGAAGGCCAGATTTGCTTTTATGTTGTTCAGTTTAAGAAAAATTCCAGCTAACTCTCAAACAAGGCATCAGATTCATTGGTTCACTTTCTCAGGGGAAGGAAAAATAAATAAATAAATAAATAACAGTATCGTAACCCAAGTCCCATAGGAGAGAAAATGTCAAAATGTATTCAAGATTTTTAAGAATCATAAATCTTCATAACAAACTGCATTGCATTCCTATGTTATTATATTAAACTGATGTGAACAAATAAAAATTTAGGTTTAAACCTTTTAAAATTAAATTTTATTTACCTTAAGAGAGAATTAAGAGAAAAATGTGTTCTTAGAATTTTTTTTGTAGCAAAGAATGCAAGAAGTATTTTAAGTATAATATGTCTACACTAGAGTCTGAAACACATTGGAATGATTTGATTTTTATTAAAATATACAACTTACTTGTATATTTATGCAGGGAGTCTTGAGGTGACAGTGTTTTTTTGCATCAAAGAAATTATACAATTGCTGCAGAGACTAAACTCTTACTTGGCTAAGAGCTGTTAAATATATTTTTACACCCACCCTCCAACCCTTGGACACAGAGCTCCCTTTCACGTGAAGAGTATGGGCTGTCTTCCATTTCTGCTGATGTTTTTTGTTCCAGTTAATTCCGAGCTATCTAAGAAACAATCTCACAGATAGAATGATTTGTAGTTGGAAAGAAAAAGGCAGTTGCTAAAACTGCAGAAACGGTAAAAGGCAGACAGATCATTTTAAGTTAATATACCCAAGTGGGTTATAAATTAGAATTTAGACTAATTGAAAGTTTGGAGTTTGATTCATATTTTCACATCAAAAGCCACAAAGATTTAAAAGCTTAGGGTCAACACAGCAATCTAAATCCAATGAAGAGAACTGCTCTCTAGAAGTAAGTTTGTCACCATTTAAAATGACAAAATAGATATGTTTTCTTCAATATCCCCATCCATGTTCCTGATAATTCTTTTCTTTTAGCATTTATTGAAGAATATGTGATGAGATATTTTGTTATGAGAAAATTCATAGATGTATATGGTATTGCCCTCTGTCTCTTAAGAGCCTCTCTTGCTTTGGAGAAGAAATATATACTGTACAATATTTGTACAATACGTGTACAAAATATATCTGTACAAGTATTTGTGTGTGTCAGTATGTCCTACAAGTAGCGGGAAAGATTTTGAGAAGGAAGAGAGGCCACTGTTGAGAGCAGAGGATATCACAACTCTTAAAGAAAACCAAACAAACTAGCAAACAAATAAACACCTGGGAATTATCTAGCATAAATTTGATAGCAACTATATAATAAATATCTCTCAAGAATTTATTAAAAATGTATATTATCAGATGTCAGAGTTTATGATTCTCTTTTTCTGGAGAAAAATAAAATTATCTGCATTTTCATCAAATGTGCTTAGAGATTCTGATCCGAGACGATCTCACACTGAATTAGAGGGAGGAGTATGCTCTAAACCACAAACTGAGCAGGATACAGACAGTTTTACTACAAGATGTTGGGGAAATACTTTTTTATATTCAAACAAGCATGAATATTTTATGGGTAGACTGGAGACTCTGCTTGCATATTTTATAGCTAACATGCCCATGTGTTCTCTATTTTTCCAGATTTCAAAAAAGAGTGAGATTTTCCCTTAGAATTAGATGGATATATTTCAATTTTTTTCCAATTATTCCAGTGAGATTTTTTTTTTCATGATTTCAGTTTGTAGTACTTGCTTTTATTGTACCAACTTTTTCTGAGCTTCCGATTAAAACCCATCAAGTTTGTCAACTGTCAGTGTCTGTTATGCCTGGAGCTACGATGCATGACCACCTGCCATCTTTTCTGGGTTAACACTAGCTTGTCTGATAATTTGCAGATGGCGAAGGCCCAGCACCAAGGCACCGTTCCAGGATACATGTTTTTTTCTCGGGTGTGATGAGGGTGATGAGACACTGCCAGTTAAACAAGACTGTCCCGACCATCAAGAAACATTCTTTCATTCTTCCTGTATGCTTTGACATGCAATCTTAATTTTGTCAGAGTTACAGTTGCTTGTCTTTAAAAAGCAGCTCTTCTTGGGCTAGTTACACACTTGGCCGTTCCCATGCCCCTTTTCTCTACCCAACTGTTGTCCTTTGGAGGCAGGCACTTCTGGTTCCTTTAAGTCAGCAGCTCCCAGGGACCAATTTCATGGAAGACAACTTTTTGCACAGACTGTGGAGTGGGGGATGGTTTTCAGGATGATTCAAGCACATCATATTGTATTTATTTATTTATTTTCGGCTGTGCTGAGTCTTCCTTGCTACGTGCAGGCTTTCTCAAGTTGCAGAGAGTGGTCGCTCTTCTCTAGTTGCAGTGTGCAGGTTCCTCATTGCAGTGCTTTCTCTTGTTGCAGAGCACGGGCTCTAGGCATGTGTACTTCCGTAGTTGAGGCACTCAGGCTTAGTCCCTCCGTGGCATGTGGGATCTTCCCAGACCAGGAATTGAACCTGTGTCCCCTGCATTGGCAGGCAATTCTTATCCACCGTGCCAGCAGGGAAGTCCAAAGCGTGTTACATTTCCTGCACACTTTATTTCTGTTATTATTAGATCAGCTCCACTTCAGATCATCAGGCCTTAGATCCTGGTGTTAAGTGATGCTCTTAGAATTGACCTTCAGGTCACCGGCGTTTGTTGCTACTTCTTGCTTCTTTGGTTTTAAGAACTGTTTGTGAGCATCCTTGACTTCATGTTCTAAAGGTGAGGCCTGCACAGTCTTTCACCCTCCTGCTTCCACACCTGTGGACACCTCCCGTCCCCTCCCCCGCACCCCCCTACCCTCTGTTGGATCCTAACTATGTCCAGATCCAGATGCATTGTGTACATCATGGCAGCCACGCAATCATTTCTCACAGCTAAGCCATGAAGTATGCTGTGACAGCGTCTCCTTTCTTGCCCTCTGTTTTGTTTTATTTTCCTTAGAGCTATATCGGTTGGGGACTTGCTTATCTTTCTATATATTTATCACTGATTAATCCCCAAATCACTCCTCAAATTTTGTGAATCTGCTCTCTGTGTAGTCAGATGCATTAAGTTTCCTAATAAATTCATCTTCCAGAAGAAATCCCTGCAGGAACAGTCGGTCTGCTTCTCTGTGGGCTGGCTGCCCTTTACCTGCTGCCCAGCCATCATCCTTGAGGCTTTGCCTCCACCACTGTCCTGAGCATTCCCTTTGCTGTTGTCTTGAATTAGATCCCTTGTTTGCCGGATCTTTTGTCTTCCTCTCTTTTACTTTACTTCCTTATTTGGGAAGGGAGCAAAAGCCCCATGAATTTACTGAGAAAAAAGGAGTATCATAGAGAAAGTTTTTGTGATCTTGCGTAACTGAAAATGCCTTGATTTAACCCTCCAACTTGAATTCTTGGCTCAGACTAGAATCTGAGTTGACCACTTTGAAGCTGACTGGACATTCTGTGCATGTGATGGGCTTGCTGACAAAGGTGTTTACTGTTCTGTGAGCTGGCAGGGTCAGTTCCTTGAAAACCCCCAGATTCCCCTTGTCTCTTCTCTAAGGAGTCCTGGCTGCCAGTTCTCTGGACTCAGAGCTGAGTCACAGCATTAGGTATAAAGGTTTATATTCAACCTCCTCCTCACCGCACATTCAGAAAAACAGTGCTGCTCCCTTTTCTGCTTGGGTTCCTCAGGCCATAAATCCTTGTGTTAATCATGCTCAGGGAACAAATTCAAGCTGGGTTAAATCCCTCTTCCAGCGCCGAAGTAGTTTTGGGGTGTCTGATGTTTCACGATCTCCAACCTGTCCCCCTCTTTGCAGCCTCCCGTCATTACCACAGCCATAAGTACCTGACACCACCCGACCCCACAGCTTTGGGTGATTCTTTCGTGTCGGTGAGGTGGCTTCTGGGCCTTTCCTCCTGCAGGTCCACCAATGCAACAACTACACATCCACCTGCCTGTAGCTTTCAAGTGTTGTCTCAGTAGGCGCCTTTCCTTTTTTTTTTTTTTTTTTTGCCTTAAAGGCTTATGCATTTAAAAATACCTTTAGAACTGCAGAGCTACAGTCACTATAGTTTCATTTCTTTTCTTTTATTCCTATAGTAATTTCTTACTAAAGACTGAGTTATCCAGTTAAAAAAACATTCACAAAGTCTGCACAATATTGAAGACACAGTACATGCAGGGTGTGGTGCTCTGTAATTGGTTTTTAGGAACTGTTACTAATTCAAGGCTTTCCCTGGTGGCTCAGATGGTAAAGAAACTGCCTACAATGCAGGAGACCCGGGTTTGATCTCTGGGTCAGGAAGAACCCTTGGAGAAAGGAATTGCTGCCCATACCAGGATCCTCAAGTGTGTGGCCCCATTGCACAGTGATGCCAACCAAACCAAAACTTCAGAGTTTGGAGCAGAGAAAGGTCTATTGCAGGGCCAAGAAAGGAGATGGGTGATTAGTTGTCCCACAAACCCCAAACTCCCCAAACGGTTTTAGGAAAGCATTTTAAAGGCCAAGTGAGTTAGGGGCGTGGTTGGTTGTTGCACACTTCTTGGTCTTAAAATCCTTTGTGCTTGCAGCTGTCCATCTTAGGTCAGGTCACAGTGTTCTTATAAACCTCCAACAAGATAAATGTTATTCTCTGATCTGCAACTTTTTATCTCTAAATGGATGAAAAGCATTATACCTTTAAAAGTCAGAGTCTTGAGAATGGGCTACCCTGTCTATTTCCGGCTGTAGGCAACATTCTTAACTTGTAGCAAGAGCAATAGAATATAAATATTAAGGTAAAAGAAATGTAGAATGACTGCTACCCTCCCAGCCCAGAAATAAGCCACTGTAGAGGTTGCTTTGCATGATTATGCTAATATTATGTTTAGTTTTTTAAAGTTGCAGAGGCAGAGAGGACTTGATGAGCTAGTTAATATTTCCTGAACTATGTTTCAGGATTAATATCCTGCCTAGAAGTAATGGCAACCCACTCCAGTACTCTTGCCTGGTGAATCCCTTGGATAGACGAGGCTGGTGGGCTATAGTCTGTGGGGTCTCAGAGTCTGACATGACTGAGCGACTGATACACATACGCATAGTAGTAAGCACTAGGATACCAACCATGATTCATTCTCTATACCTGTCAGTCATACCAAACAACTTATATATGATCGACACATCTGAGAAAATGCTATCCTTAAAAACATTCCTCAAATATTCATTTATTTGAGTAGTGCTATTCATGCATTTGAATGCTTCGAACATTAAGACTAGAGCTTTTACATTTTTACCTATTCCCTTAACTAAGATAACATATTTGTTATTTATTTAAGATTACTCTAAAACCACATGAACCTGATTTTGTGTCTTATATATTTTTTCTTCCTCTGACAGTCTTAGAACAAAACTAAAAGGTCGGTATGATTAGTCTTATGATTTTTTTTTTAATTGACATATAGTTGATTTACAATGTCATGTTAGTTTCAGGTAAACAGCAAAGTGATTCAGTTATACATGTGTGTATGTATGTGTGTGTTCTTTTTAAAATTCTTTTTCTTTTCCCTTATAGGCTCTTACAAAATATCTAGTATAGTTCCTTGTGGAGGGAGAAGTTAATTTTTGAAAGTCAAGTATATTTTAAACATATTTTGGAAAGAGATTGCTTAACAATGTCAGCTTGGAAACAGTTGAATCAGGCAGAAGAGAATGAATATTAATTGAATGCTTGATGGGCACATTTTTGGTTTTGACATACCTTTTTTTGCCTGTGCTGGGTCTTTGTTGCTGCATGGGCTTTTCACTTACTGTGGCAAACAGCGGGTATGGTGCACAGGCTTCTCATTGCAGTGGATTGTCCTGTTGTGAAGCACAGGCTATAGAGGGCATGGGCTTCAGTAGCTGCTGCATGTTGGCTTGGTAATTTCTGCTCACCGACTCTAGAGCCCAGGCTCAACACTTGTGGTGCAGTTGTTCCACGGCATGTGGGATCGTCCCAGATCAGAGATTGAACCCGTATCTCCTGCACTGGCAGGTGGATTCTTTCCCATTAAGCCAGCAGAGAAGCCCTTGATGGACATTTTTATATCATTTAACCCCCATAATTCATTTAAACGATTATTTTTAGATTATGACTCAGTGAAGTGAGGATATTTAAATAGACATCCTGGAAGGTGAAGTCAAGTGGGCCTTAGAAAGCATCACTACGAACAAAGCTAGTGGAGATGATGGAATTCCAGTTGAGCTATTTCAAAGCCTGAAAGATGATGCTCTGAAAGTGCTGCACTCAATATGCCAGAAAATTTGGAAAACTCAGCAGTGGCCACAGGACTGGAAAAGGTCAGTTTTCATTCCAATCCCAAAGAAAGGCAATGCCAAGGAATGCTCAAACCACCGCACAATTGCACTCATCTCACACGCTAGTAAAATAATGCTCAAAATTCTCCAAGCCAGGCTTCAGCAATATGTGAACCATGAACTTCCTGATGTTCAAGCTGGTTTTAGAAAAGGCAGAGGAACCATAGATCAAATTTCCAACATCCGCTGGATCATGGAAAAAGCAAGAGAGTTCCAGAAAAACATCTATTTCTGCTTTATTGACTATGCCAAAGCCTTTGACTGTGTGGATCACAATAAACTGTGGAAAATTCTTCAAGAGATGGGAATACCAGACCACCTGACCTGCCTCTTGAAAAGCCTATATGCATGGAACAGTCTTATAGACTCTGTGGGAGAGGGAGAGGGTGGGAAGATTTGGGAGAATGGCATTGAAACATGTAAAATATCATGTATGAAATGAGATGCCAGTCCAGGTTCGATGCACGACACTGGATGCTTGGGGCTGGTGCACTGGGATGACCCAGAGGGATGGTATGGGGAGGGAGGAGGGAGGAGGGTTCAGGATGGGGAGCACATGTATACCTGTGATGGATTCATTTTGATATTTGGCAAAACTAATACAATTATGTAAAGTTTAAAAATAAAATAAAAAAAAAAACACTAAATCATCAAAAAAAAAGAAAAACCTATATGCAGGTCAGGAAGCAACAGTTAGAACTGGACATGGAACAACAGACTAGTTCCAAATAGGAAAAGGAGTACGTCAAGGCTGTATACTGTCACCCTGCTTATTTCACTTCTATGTAGAGTTCATCATGAGAAACGCTGGGCTGGAAGAAGCACAAGCTGGAATCAAGATTGCCGGGAGAAATGTCAATAACCTCAGATATACAGATGACACCACCTTTATGGCAGAAAGTGAAGAGGAACTAAAAAGCCTCTTGATGAAAGTGAAAGTGGAGAGTGAAAAAGTTGGCTTAAAACTCAACATTCAGAAAATGAAGATCATGGCATCTGGTCCCATTACTTCATGGGAAAGAGATGGGGAAACAGTGGAAACAGTGTCAGACTTTATTTTTTTGGGCCCCAAAATCACTGCCAGATGGTGACTGCAGCCATGAAATTAAAAGACGCTTACTCCTTGGAAGGAAAGCAGAGACATTACTTTGCCAACAAAGGTCCGTCTAGTCAAGGCTATGGTTTTTCCTGTGGTCATGTATGGATGTGAGAGTTGGACTGTGAAGAAAGCTGAGCGCCGAAGAATTGATGCTTTTGAACTGTGGTGTTGGAGAACACTCTTGAGAGTCCCTCGGACTGCAAGGAGGTCCAGCCAGTCCATTCTAAAGGAGATCAGTCCTGGGTGTTCTTTGGAAGGAATGATGCTAAAGCTGAAACTCCAGTACTTTGGCCACTTCATGCAAAGAGTTGACTCATTGGAAAAGACCCTGATGCTGAGAGGGATTGGGGGCAGGAGGAGAAGGGGACGACAGAGGATGAGATGGCTGGATGGCATCATGGACTCAATGGACGTGAGTCTGAGTGAACTCCGGGAGTTGGTGATGGACGGGGAGGCCTGGCGTGCTACAATTCATGGGGTCGCAAATAGTCGGACACGACTGAGTGACTGAACTAAACTGAACTGAAAGCCACGCTGCCTCTGGGCTGATTTGGGAAAATATATCAGGAAGGTCATTGAGAAACAAATATTTTGCTATTCAAACACCTAACTGTTATTTCTGCTGATAATGATGTTATGGCTACTTGGGAACTTTGAGAAGTTGGTGAGCTAAATTAGAATTTACCAATGTTATAAAATTATAGTGGTAATAAGTATTGAGGGTTATTATACTTTTTCCACATAGTTACCTTTAAAGTGCAAACAAGATGTAAGTTCCTTTAATAATCACTTTCAAAGTAAACACTGTATTACCAAAAAATAAGAAGTCCATGGAGTCATTATCTCACTAATCATATTTCATTTATCCATCAAGTTCCATTGCAGTTGAAAAATTACACAGTTGCCTGTAAGTAACCTAGAATCTTTTCAGCTCCAAAGACTTTTTCAGGATTTTGTCATTAAGGAAACTGAAGGCTAGCACTGGTACAAAGAAACAGAAAAATAAAGTTGGAAAACAAGCATAAGGAGGCAAATTAAACTTCATCGACAGTCTCCTATGAAGCATCAAAATGATGTAGCCGACTGGAATACCAAAGAAGACCCAGAGCATTTTTAGTCTGAAATTATGCATTTTGTGCACAATGTCTGAAAACTAGTAGACACTTGATAAGATTTCAAGTGAATGGAAGAGAAAACATTCTTCTAAGTATTAATATATGCAGAGAATGCTATTTCACAGTTGTTTGCAGGATGACTACCTGGAGTTCACCAAAGGCTCAGTGTCTTGGCCCCAGGACAGAGGTCCTATGTCTGCCTAGGTCATTTCCACTCTAGACAAATAAGTCGACCATTAAACCATATTGGAAAAGAATATGGAAAAGAATGTGCCTATGTGCAAAGCTGACTCACTTTGTTGTACACCTGAAACTAACACAACACTGTAAATCAACTATACTCCAATAATATAAATTTTTTAAAAAGTAAGTCAGCTTTTGTTTCACTGTGAGTAAAAGCCATTATGGAAATACCTGTCTCGTACCTTGCCCTGTGTTTCTCCACTGCAAGTAGTTATTCAGAAGCTGGATTAAGGCTGTCATCTGTTGCCTTAAAATACCATATGAATTATCTTAAGTACTTCTAAAGCAGGTTTGCTTAAGAAAGCTAAGGTTTCCATTTAAAAACATTTTTTTTTCCCTTTGAGAGAATAATAAGAAAGGCATTGAAGTGGCAATTATCCAAGGCTCTAAAATAAAACCTAAGATAGGAAGAGGAAATAAACATGGGTAGCTCCAAGTCAGCTTGTGCAAATGTTCTAATACTGCGTCTAAAATTGTGCTTATAAATTTCATAGCACCGCTAGAGAGGAAATGCCTTTTTCCAGAAGAATAACATTCTGATAGAGCTTGGGGAAAAAAAAAGGCATTTTCCTGCTGGGTATAAGTTAATGAAATAGCATTAAGGATAATGAGTTGTTTTAGGAAGAGTCACATGAAAGACACCAAATTGTTCCAGAGACAGAAAGACACTGCGTGCTCAGACTTGACTTCCAATGCTTGAGTGAGGCGATGTGGAAAGAGATGACACATCCTTTGGATGAGAGTCTTTAGAAGTCATCTCAAGCATTCTGACAGAAATATTCTCCTTTTTTTTTGTTTCGAATATGATGAGTGATGCTTTGTGGTATTCTAAGCCCATTACTGGTAAAAGTAATAAAAGGAACTCCCGAATCCACCCAGGCTGCAGTGTTTTGTTAACATTGGAGGTTCCCTTTTAGCCTTGGTCTTCTGCAGGGAACTGATTGCCGTGAATTTAATGTTTATATGCTGCTTACTCACCTTGTGGAACTCCGCTGAAGTCTGTAATGGTAGCAGTACAAGTGCGGATTGACAGTTGTGCATTTGTGCTGTGTATTTCAATTGGTCTTCCCAGATCCTGGCATCATGCAGGTGATGTTGTCTCTTCCAATAGAACTCCTTGTTCCATAAAAAGCCTTCACTATTGCCCCTGGCTTTGCCACAGTTTATTTGGCAAGAATGCTGTAGCATTATTCCATATTTGAGCAATTTAAGTAAATTAACTCTTTGAAAGCACCGTTTTGGATTCTGTGTTGTAGTGCCCTTGTGCATCTAGTTTTCACTTCTTTATTTGTACTGTGAGGCCATGGCAATTTGGCTTAAGTAAGGGGTTTAGTCATTTGACCTGAAGATATATGGAATTTTGTATTTTAACTGTAACTTTGTATTAAGCTGATTAAAAACACTCCAGCCTTCTGACATAAATAATAGTAGTATGAACCATTTCTTTAATATTTGCTACTATATTGGGTTCTTGATATTTGTCCTCTCATTTATTCTTTATAATAACTATGAGAAGAGATTCCCATTTTCCCTGTGAGGGAGTATACCCAGAAAGAATGAAGCTTGCCTAAGATTCAGAGGAAAGAAACAGAAAAAAAAAAAAAAAAATGATAGATCATGAATTTCAACCATAGTGTTATCTCCTAATCAACTTTTGTTCAATAAGAATTTGAACATTCTATTTTGAAATAATTGTAAGCTGACATTCATCTGTGAGAAAGATCTCTTCACCTGGTTTTCCCTAAAGGTAGTATTTCCCATGACTGTACACAGAAGCATATCACAACCTAGAAAGTGACACAGACACAGCCCACCAACCACGAAAAGAAATTTTGGGATAAAAATACACGGTACTGTAGAAGGTATTAATAACAGTGTTATGCAAAAAGACTTTTGGAAATGAAAGTTAAAAGGATGTTTGATTAATACATAGTTTTTTTAAATGACTCAATAAAGAAAGAGCACACACTTTTGCATCATGAAATGGCTTCAGACTATCAGCTGCGATCATGAGAAGGATTTCTATTCTGAGCTGCTACTGCTGCTGCTGCTGCTAAGTCGCTGCAGTCGGGTCTGACTCTGTGCGACCCCACGGACTGCAGCCTACCAGGCTTCTCCGTCCATGGGATTCTCCAGGCAAGAACACTGGAGTGGGTTTCCATTTCCTTCTCCGATGCATGAAAGTGGAAAGTGAAAATGAAGTCGCTCAGTCGTGTCCGACTTATCAACCCCATGGACTGCAGCCTACCAGGCTTCTCCATCCATGGGATTTTCCGGGCAACAGTACTGGAGTGGGGTGCCATTGCCTTCTCCCCTATTCTGAGCTAGGTGATCTGAAATTCTGTAGTGTGGTGCAGAATTCTGTAGTGTAGACTAGAATGTCTATCATAGAATAAATCTTATAAAACCAAAAATAATACCACAAATCACCCCTCCTTGATGTGGGATTCAGAGTGAATGTGTGAAATGTAAATAGTCACTATAAATTAATTCGTGAATAAGGCTCTGCTGCCCCTGAGACAGAGATTAATGAAGTTTTAGGATGCTGAGCGCTCAAGATATTATCTGCAGCTTTAAACTGATGTCAAGATTCAGAACTGATTGCTTTAAAAGCCCTTCATCGCTGCAGAAGAGATTGATGACTTCAGTGCTACTAGGTCTCTTCTCATGCAAAATCTGTGTGATTTGGTTCCAACAGGTATGGTATGTGGGAGGATTTACACTGTAAATATAACTGTACAATATGCAAAAGTTAAACTACTATGGAAGCAAAATATAGTAGCGCATGGTATTTTTCCAGCTATGTTTTAAGTTTAGAATTCCCTGGAATCCAGCTCATGGACTCACTGGGGCCTGATAGTGCATCTATTAGTTGATACAGGAGTCAAGAGGACAGTCCTAACAATGATATACATAAACTTTAATATTTGAATTTTTTTTAATGTATTTTATTGAAGTATAATTGATTTGTGACATCATATTAGTCTCCAGGAGATAGTAGAGGACAGAGGAGTCTGCAGTGCTATGGTTTATGGGGTTGCAAAGAGCTGGACATGACTTAGCGAATGAACAACAGTATTAGTTTCTGGTGTATAGCAAAATGATTCATTTATGTACACATATACATACATATGTATATTTATAGATATACTTTTTCATATTGTTTTACATTGTGTTTTTTACAGGATATGAATATAGTTCCCTTTGTTATACAATAGGACCTTATTGTTTATCTTGCAAGCATTTAATTTTAATTTCACTGCTTTTTATTTAAATCCAGACCTTTTCTTTAAATAGGCATTCCTTGTGGCTCAGCTGGTAAAAAATTCACCTGCAATGAGGGAGACCTGGGATTTGATCCCTGGGTTGGGAAGATCCCTTGGAGAATGGAAAGGCTACCCACTCCAGTATTCTGGCCTGGAAAATTCCATGGACTGTATTGCCCATGGGGTCGCAAAGGGTTGGAGATGACTGAGTGACTTTCACTTCACTCAATTTTCTTTAAGTAGGGCTTCCCAGGGTGAGCTAGTGGTAAATAATCCACCTGCCAGTGCAAGAGATGCAAGAGACATGAGTTTGATCCCTGAGTTGGGAAGATTGGAGGAGGTCGTAGCAACCCACTCCAATATTCTAGCCTGGAGAATCCCATGGACAGAGGAGCCTGGCAGGCTACAGTCCATGGGTTCACAAGAGTTGAACACAACTGAGGAACTTAGCCCATACACACGGTGCTACTTGAAATCTTGTTATATTTCTTTCAGAAATCATAGGTATAATGCCTGAATATTCACTTCCAGTTTGGGTGTCATTAAGTAAAAATGAGAAGTCAAAGATAGCTTTCAAAGCAATCTCAAGGCAGAATTCTAATAAGATGTTGGAAGGTTTTCCATCCTAAATGTTACAGTTTTCTCTCTCACATCTGCTTGAACAGCACCTTTGTATAGTAACTCATTTTGGTTGGAATCCTTGGGAAGCATCTATGTTTTCAAAGAGGCAACAGCCCTGTTTGAATGGGTTATATAATATTTAAATTAGGAGTGTTGCAGAAACAAATACTGCTGATAGCAGTAGTTTGGGTAATGATACATCCATCTCTTGGTAGGCATAAACTCCCCCCCCACCACCACCACCTCTGGTGAGCAGAGAGGATGCCATTAGCATTCAGTGAGCCCTCGGAGCTCTTGGAGTCATCGGCCAGTGTGCTTTGTGCGATAGGAAGGTCACCTACACCAGGAGGTCAGTTCAGTGAAGGTGAGCTGAGATGAGGACTCCTGTCCTTGGTTCACTTTTGATACTGATACTGCCTTATAGTTGTCACTGGGAAATTTTAAATTAAGTGTGTGTGGCCAGTAGAAAGATAGCTGGTAACTGTGCCTTTGTTTGTCTGTCAAGTGGGAATGATATGCCAGGCACACTGTAGAAAAAATTTTTTTTTCTCATCTGTAATATTTCCTGTGATTTTGCTTCACTGTTTTTCACACTGCAGAGAATAACACGGCATCTGCAAGTTACTTAGCTTGAAAGAGTGAGTTTCCTACAGTGAGCTGTCCTTTATTATAGAGAAATTCACATGAAAATTTAGGAAGAGATGCTTTCATATTATTGAAAAAGTTAAATGACTTATGAAAAATTGTTAGACATTCACCAAAGTAATGGACGAGCAAGCTACCCTTTCCTTCCTTTCTCCCTCCCGCCTTCCTGCTTTCCTCCTTCCCTCTCTCTTTCCCTTCCTTCCTTCCTTTTACCTTTCTTCCTTCCTCCCTCTTTCTTTTCTTTCTTTCTTGCTAGATGCTCTTTATCCTAAACAACTGCTTGACTTCTGTTATTTTCAAAACTTAGTCTTTCTGAATTTCTATACTTTCCCACCCTGTACCATTCTTTTATTTTTGTTTTTGTTTTTTAACCCTTCTTTAACTTAACCTAACTCCTTGCTGCCAAGTCGCTTCAGTCGTGTCCGACTCTGTGCGACCCCACGGACTGCAGCCTACCAGGCTTCTCCATCCATGGGATTCTCCAGGCAAGAACACTGGAGTGGGTTTCCATTTCCTTCTCCAATGCATGAAAGTGGAAAGTGAAAGTGAAGTCACTCAGTCGTGTCTGACTCTTAGGGACCCCATGGATTGCAGCCTACAAAGTTCCTCCATCCATGGGATTTTCTGGACAACAGTACTGGAGTGGGGTGCCATTGCCTTCTCCCAACCTAACTCCTTACTTCAAAACTAAGTGTTCTACGTTCTAAGGTATCATATGACCTTCTACCATAAGATGTGCTCTGAGTTGCCCATCTCCTTGTGCTAAGGGAAAGGGTGACTGAGTCTGTAAACTACAAGCAACTATCCCCTCCTACTCTCCCCCCACGAGTGTGTCAGTCTCCTTGTGGCTGTAAACAAATCAAGCTGAAGATATGCAGCTTAAAACGAGCTCTGGTTTATTTTCCTTGTGAATTGTCATAACCCCCACAGAATACAAGTCATGAATGCTGGGCTAGAACAAAGTTTTATGGTACACAAAGTTTTGAATCATCTGTCTTAGCGGGAGTGTTTATTCCTCTGTCTTCCTGGTGCTCCTCACGTGTCCTTAGACTCCAGATTACCACCTTGGCTGAGATTTTTTTTCCCGGGGACTTATTGCAAGGGGCTTCTGTGATGACAGATCTGAGTGTTGCAGATCTGGCTTGAAATCTTGATCCTGTACTAATTGCCTTTATCACCCTGGGCAAGCTTTCCCACCTGCCGAAGGAGAATGAGAGAGGTTTCTCCCTTACAGCCTTGTTGAAGATTAAATGTCAAACAGTTAGCTCAGTGTCTAGCATGCAGTCATCAACAAATGTGTTATTTTAGGTCACATTTTCTGGCATGATCTGATGCCAAGCTATTCTCTCCTTAGATCAGTATATGTTAAACTTTTTAGTCTTGTATGCATGCACTGGGTACACACACAAAATCACATTTTAAAGTATATGTGTATGTACATTTTTGTATGATGAAATAATACTTAACCTCAATATATGAAATTATTGTTATAATACCTTTTCTGTTTCTTTATTTTTTAAGAATGCTGGTTAAATATACTAAATCAATCCCACAACTCACTGAACATGCCACAACTTGAGTTTGAGAAATCTGACATGATTGTAAAAGATGCATTATTTGTAGATGGAAGAGTATGGCTTTGGACCATTTTTCTCATCTTTCTGGGAAAATACCATATGGTGCTAAAATATATAATAATTCATTCTCAAAGTCTCCAAAGTTGATATTGAAGAACTCTTTCCATGATATCTTGCAAAACATAAAATGGATTTCTGGAAATCCAGATTTGAGGTCTTTCATCAATGTTGACCTATGGAAAACTTACTCCTTTACAAACTTGTGCTTGTTGGTGACTTTTCAGAAATGCCTTGAATAGAAACTATAAAGTGAATGCCTCCCTATAGTCTGTGATATTAAAATAGACAGCTTGTTTGTGGTGATACACTGTTTGATTTTGCACTTGGCTTTTGAAGAACTCATCCAGCTTCTAGTGCAGGAATTAAGAGTTCATGTAATGGTTTCTGAGTCAGCAGCCCTGAACCTGCCTGTTCCCCATGACTGTGTGGTGCCGGCAGCCATCAGCACAGGGGTAGGATATCACTTCCGGCTCACCTTCCAGCTCTCTGTGCATTTTCAGTGACACCAAAGAAGAGGCTGGAGCTCAGATGGGAAGCCGTCCAGGGCCAACTCATAAAGGCAGGGTGTGAATCGGTTCTCTGTGACTAACTGGAAACAGAGATGAAAGCTTTTGGAAACCTGTGTTTCATGGTTTAGACAAGTCTCTGGGCTTCCTGAGCTGTGCACACAACACAAAATGGGGCCTTTTGTGGTGTTTACTCTTTGTGTATTAATGACACTTCTGCCTGAAGATAAAGCATTTTTCATAAAATAACTGTCACTCAATTGAGACGTTTTGCTTGGAAGATGCTTCGGTTTCAAATTATGTCTCTGCTCATGCATGCTCTTGTTTTCCTGCTCATCTTAGGTTTTCTGATTCTGACATGTTGGGTTTTGTTTTTAAATCTTCCTTTCTGCGATGTTCAACTTTGTATTGCATCTGTGTAAGGTGACCATTATTAACATGTTTTATTACTTTTAAAACAATGTCTTTGGGATATATGTTAAATAAGTAAACCAAAATATTTTGCATGGAGTGTGACTTTTAGGTATTAATTTAATTTCAAATTTCCTCAGGTATCCCACAGACATTGCCATTTATTCTTACTCTAATTTGTTTTAATATAATTGTATTTTTCTTTCTGTATTTGGATTATGGCGCCAGTGAAATCTGTATTTCTTCAACCTTTCATCCGTGTATAAATCATACAGAAATTAATACTTATTTCATCAGTTTCCTACCTACCTATGCATCCCCAGTGCTCTACTTTTGAGAACATTAAGAATTTCAGTTTAGTGTCACATTTTTTTGAGTATGAGCAAAGACACTAGAATTTTTTCCTCAACCTTTGGGATTGACAGAAAATATTTATAGATGTTAGGCATGGTGAAAGTACTTTTCATATATCCCTTTTGATCTCTATGAATAATAAATAGTTGGGTTTCATTAGGCATATCAAAATTTGCAGGCCGTCCAAGAATAGATTTAACAGTTGATGGCCAAATGGAGATGATGTTCTCAAGCCCTTGTTGCTACCATACCTACATGTATCACCTAATGAGTATGTGGAAGTTTTTCTGGCTTGTTTGTTTTTGTTTTTTACCATTTTTTATTGGAATATAATTGTTTTTTATTAGAAAATAGTTACTTTACAATGTTGTGTTAGTTCCTGCTGCACAACGTGAATCAGCCATATATATCCATATATCCCCACCCTCTTGAGCCTTCCTACCACCCCCTACCCCATCCCACCTCTCTAGGTCATTGCAGAGCGTGGAGCTGAGCTCCACATGCTGTACTGTACCTTACCACTAGCTATGTTTTACACATGGCAATGTATATATTTCAATGCTGCTCTCTCAAATCATCCCACCCTTTCCTTCATTCACTGGGCCCACATGTCTGTTCTCTATGACTGTGTCTCCATTTCTGCTCTGCAAAGAGGTTCATCAATATCATTTTTCTGTATCCCATACGTGTGTAAATATATTTGTTCTTCTATTTCTGACTTAGTTGATTCTGTGTGACAGAGTCTAGATTCATCCATATGACTTCAAATGACTAAATTTCATTCTTTTCTATGTGGTTTTAATGTTTTAAGAGTTGCCTTTGTAGTGCATCTACGTAAAGTTACCAATGCTAACATTTTTATTACTTTGTGAACAATTCTGTTGGGAATTACATAAGACTAAATGTTGCTCTATATCTTCAGTCGCTAAGTCGTGTCCAACTCTTTGTGACCCCATGAACTACAGTACGCCAGGCTTCCTTGTCCTTTACCATCTCCCAGAGTGTGCTCAAATTCATGTCTATTGAGTCAGTGATAGCATCTAACCACTCTGCCCTCTCTTCTCTTTTTGCCTTCAGTATTTCCCAGAATCAGAATATTTTCTAATGAGTCAGCTCTTTTTATCAGCTGGCCAAAGTATTGCAACTTCAGACTCAGCATCAGTCCCTCCAGTGAATATTCAGGGTTGATGTCCTTTAGGATTGACTGGTTTTATCTCATGTAATCCAAAGGACTCTCAAGAGCCTTCAACATCACAGTTCAAAAGCATCAATTCTTCAGGGATCAGCTTTCTTTATAGTCCAGCCTTCACATCCATACCTGACTACTGGAAAAACCATAGCTTTGACTAGATAGACCTTTGTTGGCAAAGTAATATCTCTGCTTTTTAATATGCTGTCTAGGTTTGTCACAGCTTTTCTTCCAAGGAGCAAGGATCTTTTAATTTCATGGCTGCAATAAACATCTGCAGTGATTTTGGAGCCTAAGAGAATACAATCTGTCACTGCATCCTTGTTTTCACCATCTATTTACCATGAAGTGATAGAACCAGATGCCTTGGTCTTAGTTCTTTAATGTGGAGATTCAAGCCAGCTTTTTTTTTCTTTTAGTTGTTATTTATTTATTTTAATTGGAGGCTAATTACTTTACAACATTGTAGTGATTTTTGCCATACATTGACTCTTTAACTCTCATCAAGAGGCTCTTTAGTTCCTGTTCATTTTCCTGCCAGTAGAGTGGTATCATCTGCATGTCTGAGGTTGTTTATATCTCTGCTGGTAATCTTGATTCCAGCTTGTGATTCATCCAGCCTAGCATTCTGCATGATATGCTCTGCCTCTAATTTAAATAAGCAGAGTGACAGTATACAACCCTGTCATGCTCCTTTCCCAATTTTGAACCAGTCAGCTGTTCCATATCCAGGTCTAACTGTTGCTTCTTGACCCATATACAGGTTTCTCAGGAGACAGGTAAGGTGGTTTGGTACTCCCATCTCTTTAAAGAGTTTTCCACAATTTGTTGTAATCCACACAAAGACTTTACTGTAATCAATGAAGCAGAAGTAGATATTTTTCTGGAATTCCCTTGCTTTCTCTATCATCCAACAGGTGTTGGCAATTTGATCCCTGGTTCTTCTGCCTCTTTGAAACCCAGCTTGTCCATCTAGAAGTTCATGGCTCATGTACTGCTGAAGTCTGACTTGAAGGATTTTGAGCATAACTTTGCTAGCATGTGAAATGAGCACAATTGTACAGTAGTTTGAACATTCTTTCGCTGTGCCTTTCTTTGTGACTGGAATGAAAACTGACCTTCTTCAGTCCTGTGACCACTGCTGAGTTTTCCAAATTTGCTGACATGTGACTGCAGCACTTTTGCAGCATCATCTTTCAGGATTTGAAATAGCTCAGTTGGAATTCCATCACCTCCACTAGCTTTGTTCATAGTAATGCTTCCTAAGATCCACTTGACTTCACACTCCAGGATGTCTAGCTCTAGGTGAGTGACCACACCATTATGGTTATCTGGGTCATAAGACCTTTTTTTTTAATAGTCCGTCTGTGTATTTTTGTCTCCTCTTCTTAATCTCTTTACTTCTGCTAAGTCCTTACAGTTTCTTTCATTTATCATGCCCATCCTTGCTTGAAATGTTCCCTTGATAGCTCCAGTTTTCTTGAAGAGATCTCTACTCTTTCCATTCTATAGTTTTCTTCTATTTCTTTACATTGTTCATTGAAGAAGGCCATCTTATCTCTCTTTGCTCTTTTCTGGAACTCTGCATTCAGGTCGGTATATCTTTCTCTCTCTCCCTTGCCTTTCACTTCTCTTCTTTCCTCACCTGTTTGTAATTCTTGTGCCTTCTTGCCTTTCTTTTTCTCTGGGGTGGTTTTTGTTGCTGTCTCCTGTACAACAGTATAAACCTCCATCCATAGATCTTAAGGCACGCTGATTACTAGATCTAATCCTTTGAGTCTATTCCTCAACTCCACTGAATAATCATGAGATTTGATTTATGTCATACATCAATGGCCTGGTGGTTTCCCCAACTTTCTGGAATTTAAGTTTGAATTTTGCAATATGGAGCTGATGATCTAAGCCACTGCCAATTCCAGGTCTTGTTTCTGCTGACTGTATAGAGCTTTTCCATCTTTGGCTGCAAAGAACATAATGAGTCTCATTTCAGTATTGACCATCTGGTGATGTCCATGTATCACGTTGTCTCTTGTGCTACTGGATTTATGTATTTCACTTCTATAAAATTTGTGTTGGCATTGCTTTGTGTTTACCAGAGTTTCAAATGTCCCCCCGATTAATGTGTGAATCAGTTCTTTAGAACCCAAACCTTATTTTAAATAACACTTATTCATTCATTCATTTTGGTTCATTTTTTCACATTGTTTCTTCTGTTTTGCTTTTCCTTTCCTAAAGTTCTTGTTGTTATTGTTATTGTTCAGTTGCTAATTTGTGTCCAGCTCTTTGTGATCCTATGGACTGAAACATGACAGGCTCCCCTGTTCTTCACCATTTTCTGGAGTTTGCTCAAATTCATGTCCACTGAGTCGGTGATGCTATCTAACCAGCTCATCTTCTGCCACCTCTTTTCCTTTTGCTTTCTATCTTTCCCAACCTCAGGATGTTTTCCAGTGAGTTGGTTCTTCACATCAGGTGGCAAAAGTATTGGAGCTTCAGCTTCAGCACCAGCAGTTGTTACTATACTTTATTTAAAAACAGAAAATTCATTTTTGAGCCCTTGTAGCTTGGATTTTTTATAGGCATGTCAGATGCAACATGGTCATTTTTAAATTTTCTTTTATGGATAGCTGTTTCAGGTTCTATTTTTCTGTTCACACTCTGTGTTGAGTTAAAGGGAAATCCTCACATCTGACCAGCATCATCCAGCTTGACTAGCACAGGAAATCCATGCTCTCGTGAGGCAGCAGTCCACTCAGTCAAACCCAAGTATTGCCAAAATTCACCGAGAAACTGCCTTAGTCAGTGGATACAGGATTATGCCATGTTCTGAATATCAGAGAAAGGGGTTAGCCCAGTGTCAACAAATATATAATTCTGTACTTTCAACCCCAAAACAAATCTAACCACTTCCTAGACTGTGAGTCTCAGTAGCACAAGCTGAAACCACAGCTGATCGGAGCATCTAAAACCACAGTTCTGCTGGCACTGCTCTGTAATTATTTCCATATATTCTGCATAAAATCATCAGAATTCGGAAAGTATTTCCACATCAGTGAATAGGAAAGACATTTAGAAAGATAAATCATTTTAAAGTAACCATTCGTGAAACAGTGGGGAAAAATAATGGCATCGTATTCATTGCATGAATATTCATGTGATTAGACTTAACTGTATGCCTTTAAAGCTGATTTATCTGAAATTACAGTGCTTATATTCAGAGTTTCAGGTTCCTTATGAAGCTCACCCATACTTTTAGCCAAATACCCTTTTTTGAAGCTAATTGGTTAGAAAATAATTACAATTAGAAGTTTAATTTTAGTATTTTTTCACGTTGAATAAGAGATAACATTGGGTTTACAGTGATGACTTAATGTTAGCCAAATGCCCAGTTTAGTTAAGGACTTGGCTGGCTGAGTTTCTGATAATTAATGTATGTCTTTTTATAAAAAAAATTTTTATCAGATTGTCTTCAGAAATCTCTGCAATAGATTAGCATTGACTCTTGCTGAATCATAGTCAAGTTCTTAAAGGTTCTCAGCAGAAACATTCTGGAAGTTCAGAGCTCCTTGAAGGACCCAGTGATTTTCTCTGGACCTGCAAGTTTCTTCCCTGAGCTCACGGTTTCTTTGTCTCCTT
This sequence comes from Bos grunniens, assembly GCF_055505025.1. Lineage (NCBI taxonomy): Eukaryota > Metazoa > Chordata > Mammalia > Artiodactyla > Bovidae > Bos > Bos grunniens. Next base: position 42,783,932 of record NC_141181.1, read on the forward strand.
CTGTCCTCAGTTTTTGCTCTGGGCTGGTCTCTGCCCCTGTCACCCCAGCATTTGCCTGCTTTGACTCCTTATGTGTGGGTCTCCTTCTCTGAGACATTTGGCAAATGCACCTGACTTAAGAATGTTCTAGAAATACCCAACCACAAAATGACACCCCCCCACTCTAAGTGGAGTCCAGGAGGAAACTCTGCTGTCATTCTGACTGATCATGCTTTTTATTTTATTTTGTTTTTAGATTTGATTGAAGTATGGTTGATTTATAATTGTGTTAATTTCTGCTATACAGCAAAATGATTCAGTTATGTATATATATGTGTGTGTGTGTATATATATATACACATTCTTTTTTGTATTCTTTTCCATTATGATTCATCACAGAATATTGAATATTCTGTTTATCCATTCTATATGTAATAGTTTGCATCTGCTAATCCCAAACTTCCACTCCATCCCTCCCCTGCCTTTCCTCCCCCTTGGCAACCACAAACCTGTTTTCTATGTCTATGAGTCTGTTTCTGTTTGGGTGACTCAGTGGTAAAGTTCTGCCTGCAGTGCAGGAGATGCGGAAGATGCGGGTTCGATTCCTGGGTCAGGATGATCCCCTGGAGTAGGAAGTGGCAACCCACTCCAGTATTCTTGCCAGGATAAATCCCACGGACAGAGGAGCCAGGCAAGCTACAGTCCATGAGGTCGCAAAGAGTGGGACACAACTGAGCACACACCCTCTGTTTCATTTGTGTCATATTTTAGATTCCACAGGTAAGTGTTATCACATGGTGTTTGTCTTTCTCTTCCTAACTTACTTGTCTTAGTAGGATCATCTGTGCACTTATGTGAGTTTCACACATATTGGGCTTGCACAGTCCTTCTACAACCTCTTTGCCTGCCCTTCCTCCCACTCTCCACAACTCTACTGGATGATACCTTCTCTCTCATCAAACCTTGAGCATCTTTTTTCCCATCCTAACTCACAAATAATGCTTTTGCTTACTGTTTCATAAGGACAATACCAGCAATCACAAGCTCTCATCCTGCTCTTTACCCACCTCGCCCGGAACACCTGACCTGCCTGCCTGCCTCCTTCCTATTTCCGTTGTCTGCATATACTTAGCAGAGCTCCAGCTCCCTGTCTCCCTCTCCTGCACCGTCTTAATTTTTTTTTTTTTTTTACCTTTTATTGGCACATGTCCCTTAGCATACAAATAGACTATTACTTCTCCTTCTCCTGATCCCACATTCTCATCCAACCGCTGCGCCTGCCCTCTGCTCTCCACTCAGAGACTCCACACAGCTGTCCTTTGTGTTTGCTCTCTCCAGTCTCTCTGATTTTATTCTCTCCTAAACTCACGCTTGTGAAGCTTTGTGTCCCCACCCCTCTCTACCAAAATCATGCCTGCAATGTCTCCAATGAATGCACACAGAGGTCCCTCGGAATCCTATGGGACTGGTCCAGGACTGCCTTGGGTACCAAAATCTGAGGATGCTCAATTTGAGTTTGTATATAAAATGATGTAGTACACGTATGGCTAAGCCAAGTGTATGATTCTCTGATCACACCCATCATCAGTGTTGGACAGAGCTCACCCTGTATCTCCTCCTGCTATACTGTTTCCACCTCTTCATAGATCATTACACTGTTTCCAGTTTCCTCCCACCTCAGTCCCCTTTACTGCTTCCTCCTTCTCTCTTGGACATGGAATTATGGGAGTATCACTAGGGTCATTCCCATTTTTAATCAAGACCTCTTTATCCAGGCTTGGAAGTAATGGTGCTCATATCTCCCTCATCAACATTCATTCATCTTGCAAGCTTAGCCGGTTGCATGGCTTCTTTGGCTCAGAAATTTATCCAGCCCCTGTATCTAACCTGAGATCCTTTCTTGAATATCCAACTGCCTCCTCAGGCTTTCCATTTGAATTATTGGAGTTACCTCCTAAGTACTCTCCTGAAGTCTGATTTCAGCACAGCAGTGAGCTAACCCTTTCTAAATATATTCAAATGATAACATGGCTCTGCTTGAAACTCTGTGATGGCTCCCCACCTGGGATGCTAAAATTCAGTTCAGTTAGTTCAGTCGCTCAGTCATGTCCGACTCTTTGCAAAATCATGGATTACAGCACACCAGGCTTCCTTGTCCATCACCAACTTTCAGAGCTTGCTCAAACTCATGTCCATCGAGTCGGTGATGCCATCCAACCATCTCATCCTCTGTCGTCACCTTCTCCTCCTGCCTTCAATTTTTCCCAGCATCAGGGTCTTTTCTTTGCATCAGGTGGCCAAAGTATTCGAGCTTCAGCTTCAACATCAGTCCATCCAATGAATATTCAGGACTGATTTCCTTTAGAATTGACTGGTTTGATCTCCTTGCAGTCCAAGGGACTCTCAAGAGTCTTCTCCAACATTACAGTTCAAAAGCATCAATTCTTTGGCACTCAGCTTTCTTTATAGTCCAACTCTCACATCCATACATGACTACTGTAAAAACCATGGCTTTGACTAGATGGACCTTTGTTGGCAAAGTAATGTCTCTGCTTTTTAATATGCTGTCTAGGTTGGTCATAGCTTTTATTAGCCAGAATTAGCAAATAAAAATAATTGAATGACTATATGTATTATCTTATTTGAATAATTAAGATCCTATTAGTTGTGGATGTATCTACTTTTCTATACCATAACAGTTTTAGTTTCAGCATTACCCCCTCAGTAGCCTTGTTGAAATTAGCTGAAAGAATGAGAATTTTTAGAGAAGGAGGTAGAGATGAAGGGAGTAAAGATGATTCCAGAGCACAGGGTACTTAGGGCAAAGGGTGGCAGAGTAGGGGGACAAGATAAGGACAAGACAGAAAACATGTGGGAAGATGCCTAATCATGTACCCTGATCTTTAATAAACTCAATTGTCACTTGGCTTCTTCTGAGTATCCTAGAAAGTCTGGTATTTCTCCATGCAGAAAATACTGTTTTTGTTTTGTTTTTTTTTATGATCCAGCGAGTTGACTCTGGTTGGAAGAGTTTTGCCTTTTGTATACATGTGATTGTTGCATTTTCTAAAATAACTTTTTTTAATTTTTTTTTTCTATATTTTTGGCCTTGTCAGGCTGCATACAGAATCCTAGTTCTCTGATCAGGGATCGAATATCCACCCCCAATACTGGAAGAGTGATGTATTAACCACTGAGCCACCCGGGAGAAGTCCCTGTTGCCCTTTCCCAAATAACTCTCAGCCCTTCTCACTTGGCAGACACAGCTGTCCAGTAACCCAGTTACTTAAGGCCAGATGCTCCCGTTCAAGAAGGGAAATGCATCCAGAAGATGCCCTGCTTGTCAGAGTGATGACCGAAGGGGCTACTTCTAGAGGTTTATTAACCTTAAATTAGGGAACACAGAGGAAGTCTCAGGCTGGCTGTTTTCCAGTCTCAGACTGTTTGTGATGTCAATTCTTTTTTGTTTTACGGCTTAGCTCACAAGGCCTGTCATAGCCCCATGCTGTCAGGGCTCATTTCTACATTGTGCTACCCGCACTGAAAAATTAACAGTACAATAGACCACTGTATACACAAATGGTATAATCACATTTTTAACAATCTTCCCTTTATGAACATTTTTTAAACTTTTTTATCAACATTTTTTATTTTAATTTTACTTCCTCTAATCATATTGCTGCAATCAATATTCTTGAATTGTACCTCTGATTATTTCCTTAGGATAAACTTCTGAACATAAATTTATAAGATCTTAGAAAACAGGCATTTTTAAGGCTTGTTGAAAATATCATCCAACTGTCATCCAGAGATGCTCTTATACTTTATTTCCATACAATTTATGGGAAGGGTATTCTCTGTCACTCTCTACCTACAGTGGATATGAATTCTTCTCTGTCTTCAAATTCTTTTTGTTCATTAGGCCTCTTGTTTTCTGATTGGAAATACACACATGCTCTCAAGGCACTTAGTTTTTGAACAGTGTTGCAATCCTTACACAGGGAACAATGGTTTGTCCATCAGGAGCTCAGTGGCTATTCTTCTCCATCACCCCTGCCAAGCACCTGTATCATATAGTACAGTTTGCAGGGCAGTGTTAGTTTCATCTGCCCGTTTTCAAAGCCATGTCTCACTGACATCAACAGAAGGAAAAGATATTTCAGCTGTGTTTAGGAATAACAGTAGCAACTTTTCACAAAAATGTTCTCTTTTTTCCCCCACCTTGCATGATTTTTTTTGACAGAGTTCCATGTAACACAGTTTCATCTTAGTGCAGTGACTGGTGTGAAAGAAAGAATGTGTAACTGCTTTTACCTTTATTTTTTGAAAGTGTTGGGAGGTGTGGACAGTCATGGAAGACTTTGTATCATTGGCTTTCCTGGTAGTTCAGTAGTAAAGAATCTGCCCACAGTGCGGGAAACACAGGTTTGATCCCTGGATTGGGAAGATTCCTTGGAGAAGAGAATGGCTACCCACTCCAGTATTCTTGCCTGGAGAATTCCGTGGACAGAGGAGACTGTCAGGCTACAGTCCAAGGGAGTGCAAAGAATCAGACATGACTGAGTGACTAACACTCACTCTCAGGTGTATCACAGAGTGATAATGTACAAGAAAAATGGCCTCACACTCCATAAAATAATTGTCCTTTGTATTTTCCTCCATAGCTGGCTTGTTATTTTATAGAAATTTGTTTTAATACACTGTCATATACTGTTGTTAAAATTCAGTTACACAGTAGGCCTGATGAGTGAAATTTTGCATTTTTCATGGGTTTCCTGTTTGTTTCATTTCATAGCAAGACTTTTTAGACAAGCAATTTGAATTCAGAAAACTGAAACTAGAGATGTTAGTTATGAACATTATTATACTTTTTTCAAGTTTTTCAGCATAGAGTTATTCATAGCCATGAACATACCCAGACTTGCATTTACTGAACTTGTTGCTCTAAATGCCACTAAAACAGCGACTTAATATAAAAAAGTTTGAACAAGGATGTTCCCTGTGGGTAGGGCAGGCTCTGATGTGTCCTGTCAGTGTTGTAAGGATATTGAGCCTGGTGTCAATGAACATGGACTAAATAGCTAAATCACTCACTCCATGCAACACAAAACAGCATAAATCAGGAACTAGACTTTTAAAAGTAATTGATGTTGAGTAAAACTGACAAAACAGGGCCAACAAAATGTACAATTAAAAATGTATGTGATAATTCCTTAAGTCTGTACAATAGCTCAATTGTTTATTAAAATTTTCAATTATACTATTTTACTCAATTCTCAATTCTTTCAATGCCAGCAAATTTGGGAAACTCAGCAGTGGCCACAGGACTGGAAAAGGTCAGTTTTCATTCCAATCCCAAAGAAAGACAATGCCAAGGAATGCTCAAACTACCACACAATTGCACTCATCTCACACGCTAGTAGAGTAATGCCCAAAATTCTCCAAGCCAGGCTTCAGCAATACATGAAATGTGAACTTCCAGATGTTCAAGCTGGTTTTAGAAAAGGCAGAGGAACCAGAGATCAAATTGCCATCATCCACTGGATCATGGAAACAGCAAGACAGTTCCATAAAAACATCTATTTCTGTTATATTGACTATGCCAAAGCCTTTGACTGTGGATCACAATAAACTATGGAAAATTCTGAAAGAGATGGGAATACCAGACCACCTGACCTGCCTCTTGAGAAATCTGTATGCAGGTCAGGAAGCAACGGTTAGAACTGGACATGGAACAACAGACTGGTTCCAAATAGGAAAAGGGTATGTCAAGGCTGTATATTTTCACCCTGCTTAAATAACTTATATGCAGAGTACATCATGAGAAACACTGGGCTGGAAGAAGCACAAGCTGGAATCAAGATTGCCAGGAGAAATATCAATAACCTCAGATACACAGATGACACCACCCTTACGGCAGAAAGTGAAGAGGAACTAAAAAGCCTCTTGATGAAAGTGAAAGAGGAGAGTGAAAAAGTTGGTTTAAAACTCAACATTCAGAAACGAAGATCATGGCATCTGGTCCCATCACTTCATGGGAAATAGATGGGGAAACAGGGGAAACAGTGTCAGACTTTATTTTTCTGGGCTCCAAAATCACTACAGATGGTGACTGCAGCCATGAAATTAAAAGACGGTTACTCCTTGGAAGGAAAGTTATGACCAACCTAGATAGCATATTCAAAAGCAGAGACATTACTTTGCCAACAAAGGTCCGTCTAGTCAAGGCTATGGTTCTTCCAGTGGTCATGTATGGATGTGAGAGTTGGACTGTGAAGAAGGCTGAGCGCCAAAGAATTGATGCTTTTGAACTGTGGTGTTGGAGAACACTCTTGAGAGTCCCTTGGACTGCAAGAAGATCCAACCAGTCCATTCTGAAGAAGATGAGCCCTGGGATTTCTTTGGGAGAAATGATGCTGAAGCTGAAACTCCAGTACTTTGGCCAGCTCATGCGAAGAGTTGACTGATTGGAAAGACTCTGTTGCTGGGAGGGATTGGGGGCAGGAGGAGAAGGGGACAACAGAGGATAAGATGGCTGGATGGCACCACTGACTCAATGGATGTGAGTCTGAGTGAACTCCACGAGTTGGTGAGGGACAGGGAGGCCTGGCATGCTGCGATTCATGGGGTCGCAAAGAGTTGGACACGACTAACTGACTGAACTGAACTCAATTCTTTTACAATTTTCTAATAAAAGTAATATCATCCAGGCCTTAAACAGTGATCCCTACAGACACTCACATAAATGACATAGTCACTGTGTAATCTATGGAAATGCTCCATCTTCTTGGGCTAGTGGGAATGGCTCTCCTGCTTTTAAGCAGAGACCATGGTTTACACCATCCACCCTCTGAGGGAGGGCTAGGAAGGGGTGCCTTTCCCCTGATACAAGGAAGGATGTCAGGAGTGTGAGTGGCAGATTTCAAGAAGCATAAGAACTATACAAAAGTTATGATTTCAGTACAGACCTCTCCCATTGAGTTCCACTGGTTATCTGTAGCATCTTTCAAAACAGGCCATTTTTTTAAAAATGTAATGTTTAAAAGAAGATACATGTTTCAGAAAAAGTAAAATTTAAATAGTATTTTAACTATACTCTCTTGACCCTTTGTGGTAAAATTGTATAAATTCAGTCAACAAAGGGAAAGGCAAAAACAGGCAGGCCAGCTAGAAGACTGTTACAGGTGGTGACTTGGATATTAGGGTGGTAGCCATGGAAGTGGTGAAAAGTGGTCAGATCCTCTTTGGGGTGGTTGGTCCTGAGACCAACTTTGTGTTGGAAGCAATGCTCCAACACAAGCTGGGTGTACTACCTACCACTTGACTCAGATTCCTCGGGTAAGAGTTCAGTCCCACAAGACTGCCTCCCTCCCCACCTCAGAAACTGTCACCTGGGCTTCTGACCGACCAGCTACAGTTGGGAGGTTCCAACAGCTTCCTCCATTTTGGAAAGCAGTAGTGAGTTCAGATGTCACCAGTCCTCTGACTTGACTGCCCAGAGATCAGAGGTCCCCATGATCCTCTCCTCAGATTCCGTTAATTTGTTATAATGGCTCACAGAACTCAGAGAAACATTTTGCTTACTAGATGATCAGTTTATTATAAAAGGATAAAACTCAGGAAAAGCCAGATAGAAAGAAGCTCAGGGTGAGGTATGAGGAAATGCCTCTGGGCTTCCATGCCCTGAGCTCACCTCTCTCCCAAAATGTCCACATGTTCACCAACCCAGAGCTATCTGAACCCCACCCTTTGGGGTTTTCATGGAGGCTTCATTACATAGTCATGATTGATCAAACCATTGGCCATTGACAGTACATTCACCCTCCTGCTTCTCTCCCTTCCCTGAAGGTGGGGGGAGGTGGGGAGGAGGGGAGGACAAAGGGGAAGGGAGGTGACAAGAGACTCAAACCCCTAGTCACCTGGTTGGTTCTCCTGGCAATCAGCCCCTCTTAGGTGCTGCCAAGAGTCACCGCATTAACATAGCAAAAGACACACTTATTGCTCTCAGAAATTGCAAGGGTTTTAGGAACTCTGCAGAAACAGAACGAACACCAAACCTGTATTTCTTACTGTAAATCATGTTATCAGAGATACTAACCCTTGTCTGATAGTAGAGCCAAGATAAGGTGGGAAGCAGGATGCAGGCAAAGGAGAGGAGCAGAGGACAACTCCACACGATTGTCCCTTTTTCCACGGTAGCCACAGGTGCAGGCTACCAAGAGGAAGGTGCTGTTAGCATGTAAGTCACAGGAAATGTGCAAAGCCCCATGAGGTCACACAAGGAAGGAATACAGGTAGAAGTTTGGCAAGGTCCAAGCCTGGAGGTGGGTGACTAGGAGCACCCAGCCAGAAGCACAACCCAGGAGCTCATCTCTCCAGGTGAGAAGGATGGATGGAGCCAGGTGTCAAGATGGACTCAGAAAATGTGCTGCAGGGGTGGGGGTGACATTCTTGGCCCTCATACTTTCAGTTCAGTTCAGTCACTCAGTTGTGTCCAACTCTTTGCCACCACGTGGACTGCTGCATGCCAGACTTCCCTGTCCATCACTAACTCCCGAAGCGTGCTCAAACTCATGTCCATCGAGTCAGTGATGACATCCAACTATCTCATCCTCTGTCGTCCCCTTAGCCTCCTGCCTTCAATCTTTCACAGCTTCAGGGTCTTTTCCAAGAGTCAGTTTTTAGTGTCAGGTAACCAAAGTATTGTAGTTTCAGTTTCAGCATCAGTGCTTCCAATGAATATTCAGGAGTGATTTCCTTTAGAACTGACTGATTTGATCTCCTTGCAGTCCAAGGGACTCGCAAGAGTCTTCTCCAACACCACATTTCTCATACTTTACATCCATGCTAATTACCTCCATTAGATGATCTCATTTTCCCCTCAAAGTGGGACTTCTTCTTACTGTCCCCAGTCTAAGCTACTTGCTCACACTTTTTATATTTTCAAGTCATTTAAAAAAAATTTTATTGGAATATATTTGCTTTACAGTGTTATGTTAATCTATATTGTACAGTAATCAACTGTATGTATACATACAACCCCTCCCTCCTGAACCTCCCTTCCCCATTTCCCACCCTTCTAGGTCATCACAGAGCACTGAGTTGAGTTCCCTGTGCTATATATAGCAGCTTCCCACTAGCTGTCTGTTTTCACATGGTTGTTAAGCTATTTTAAAATAAATTACTCTGGACTAATTTTTTTTGCCCCAAGTATGATCTCCCACCAATATTTGAATGAGGTTGAGGGTCTTATCTGACTATTCAGTTTATTGAACAGATGATTGAAAATATCCACTAATAGAGATGCCATTTCTCAGCTAGGTCCCCACAAAACATTCTGCAAGTTACCCTTAATGACTGTTAAATATTACATTGAATAAATATTGACTTGTAAGGGAAATTTCTGTAAGAAAGAGCCTTAAGGATTCTCGTTTGAGTTGCACAAGGGTTGCATGGAAGGAGTGTTTTTCTTTTAACAGTTCTTAGCTTGCCTCCTTTTTCATCCAAAGTTCCGTTCTGTTAGTCCTTTCTTGAGAATGGAAACAAGCAAATCCACAAGTATTCACTATAATAAGATTAGGGGGAAACTCCCATGGTACTTTATTGTCAGACACTAGTAGCTGCTAGATGTTGTCTCAGCTTTTTAGGGCCTGTCACATTTTTTGATTCAGAGGAATCATTTTTAAGATCGCAGTAGGAAAAAAAAAAAAAAAAACCTTCATTTTGGCTTCCCACAGATGCCATTGTGGAAATGCTATTTAACTTCCTATGGATCCTAGCTTTCAGTCCAGATTGTTACTGTTAATCCACAGTTTTAACTCAGGAGTGGAAACCCGTTCTGATTCCCCAGCCTGCAGTCAGCTGTCTTGGAAGGCCTGGTTTCTGGGGGACCTTCCATCCTGAGGTGCTGGCAGGAGGTGGAAACTCTTTAAGTGGGGTGGCTATAAACCAGGAACTTTAGGTCAGGAGGAGTGGGGATAATGGTGTTGTGATTGCAAGTCTAGTCAGGTGGTGGTTTTTTTGCACTGATTGGAACATGGGGCCAGTAACAGTCTCATCCACTAATTTAGTAAGAAACTGCTTCTAACATAAACATTCGTCTTTTTTTTTTTTACCTTTTCAACAAAGCCAGCCATCTCTTTTTCCATATTTGGGCCCAGGCAGAACAGGGCTGCAACTCAGGGTTTGCATGAAACCAGGAAGGCAAGATTTGAGCCTTGAAATGACAGCTTTTAAGTGCTGGAGGATAAACATGATTCTCTTTTCAGCCTGGATGGTCGCTGGGATTGGCTGTGTAGACAAACGAAGGTTTATTCCATGGCCAAGCTCTCTGAGTAAGAGCCGCTCAGTGTTACAACTCAACGTGAATGCAACTGGCCACTTTCCCGAGGATTTATCACTTAAATATATAATCTGCATCACTCACCCAGTATTAAAACATCTGTTCTTGAGTATGAATGCAAACATCTGATTTTCTTTGCTAGCTTAAAACTAATTTAAAAACCTAACGCAGATAACTTTGGGGATGGATTCAGATATGAGCAGGAGGAAGAAGTGTGTTTAAGTGAATTGTTCCATAGCATTCTTGTGTCTTTACAGCACCTCCCGTCAGTCATTCCTGGCATAAATTTTTGTCTGCAGGCACTGTCTGTTTCTTAAGCTCTTTGAAAGGCAGCCCTGTGCTCAATATATCAGCTTGACATGATGTAACTGAGATTGGATGATGTAACACAAGGCTGCAAAAGGCTGAGTGCTTTTTCCTCTTCCCTTACCTGGATGATTATTTTGTTGTTCTTTTGTGTTTTAATTACTACAACAATAAAACCTAAACTGCGTTCCTAATACTCCTGTCAGGTATGATTGAAGTGAAGGCTCCTTATCAGTTTGAAATGTCCTGTATGCCTGGCTAGAAAAACTGCAGCATAAATCTTTGCAGGTCTTAAATGTTTGCAGCAGTTGCTATGCTACTCAAGGTAAACATTGGTGTGTGTGTGTTTGTCCAAGGAAGGTTCATTGTCAATGTTATATTTTTAAGATGGCGCTCGCCAGAGAAATCCTAATAAAAAGACAAGCTCTGTTTTTTTTTGAGATAAGTGTTTATCGTAGAATTACAAGCAGTTCAGATAGTACTATTCCAAATAGGAAGTCAGCTTTTCTTTTTCTGAAAAAAAGAGATGATAATTAATGCAAAAGATATCTAAGGTAGCCATCAAAATACAAAACCACCAATATGCTGATTTTTAAATGAACCTGTAGAAGTCAACAGAGGAACTAACTTGCTGTCTTGAGCTTATAACACCCATCCACGTGGGCCTTACCTCATCCAAACACATGGGCTATCTGTTATGTTTCAATAATGAAAGTAGAAATAAATTTGTTTTTCATTTGTTCTTTCCTACTAGGTTCCCTTTTTATGGTCCACACTCACCAGGATTTGTTTGAACATTGTTGAGTTGCTTATGTGATTCTTGATAGCAAATTCTCAGTTTGGCTTTGTTTTGGCAAAGGGAAAAAGTCTCTGCTATGAAACAGAATACTTGGCATGTAAACGTTAAGCTTCCCAAGAGCGAGAATTTTGGTCTGTTTTGCTCACAGTGCCCACGTGATGGGCTTTTTAATAAATGTTTGTTAAATGACTTAATGGACATGGTATAACATTAACCTCTGTTTGCTGCTGTAATCAATATTAAGTCGGGAATTCCATGACAGTGTGTTTTAGTCTGCCAGGGCTGCTGTTACAAAGTACCACAGGCTGGGTGGCTTAAACTTCAAATTCATTTTCTCACGGTTCTGGAAGCTGGAAGTTGGAGATCAAGGTGTCAGCAAGATTGGTTTCTTACGAGGCCTCTTTCCTTGGCTAGTAGACAGGCACCTTCTCTCAGTGCCTTCAAATGGGCTTTCCTTTGTGCATGTCTGTGTCCAAATGTCCCGTTCTGTGAAGGACTTCTTCCTACAAATTTCTTCTTCTTTCAAACCCAGAACCCAGAATTGCTAGATCAAATGGCAGTTCAATTTTTCATTTTTTGCTAACCTTCCCTACTGTTTTCTGTAGTGGCTAAACAAATTTACATACTCACTAACAGTTCACAAGAATATTTTGGAAATGACACAAAAAGCACAACAACAAAAGCAAAAATCAAACAAGTAGGACTTTAACTAAAAAAAAAAAGCTTCTGCACATCAAAAGTGAAGTGAAGTCGCTCAGTCATGTCCAACTCTTTGCGACCCCATGGAATGTAGCCTACCAGGTTCCTCCATCCATAGGATTTTCCAGACAAGAATACTGGAGTGGGTTGCCATTAAGGTACTCACAATCAAAAGGCAACTTGTGAAATGGGATAAAACATGTGCATACCAGACACTGGATAAGGTGTTGATATACAAAATGTGTAGAGAACTCATGAAACTCAATAACCAATGAAACAATACAAAAATCCAACTTTAAGATGGGCAGAGAAGTTTAATAGGAATTTTTCCAAAGAAGACAGACAAATGGCCAACAGTACATGAAAAGATGCTGAGCATCACTCACCATTTGGGAAGTGCATACCAAAGCCACAGTGAACTATTACCTCACACCTGTTAGGACGGTCATCGTCAAGAAGACAAGAGACGGAGGTGTTGGCGAGAGTGGGGGGACTACGGACTCTCCTGTATCCTGCAATGACATAAGATTCTTAATTTAAAGGCAGAAAAGAAACTTAAAGGCACTGGGTGTAGCAGCCCTGCTTTACAGAGGGGAAAACTGAGGCTCTCATGGGTTACAGTGTTTGTGGAAATTCCCTCTCCTGACATAGTAGCTCCAGGGGTACACCAGAGGCTCCCTAACTCCTCATCAGGCTCTTTGCTCACATCATGTCACCACTCAGACTGACCTTCTTTGAGGACCTGAGAAGACTTCACCTTGTGTAGGATCATGACACATGATCCTGACATTCTAGAAATGGTTGGACAGGACAATTCATTGCACAGAGATTTCAGATCTCTTTTCTCCTCTTTCACGATCTGCCTTTGCAAAGTTCTGTGCCCGAAAAGGTTTAGGCTAGGATTAAGTTCTGCATTGGGAAAGACTGAAGGCAAATGGAGAAGGAGGCAGCAGTGGATGAGATGGTTAGACAGCATCACCGACTCAATGAACGTGAATTTGAGCGAACTCCAGGAGATAGTGGAGGACAGGGGAGCCTGGCATGCTATAGTCTATGAAGTCCCAAAGAGTGGGACACGACTTAGCGACTGAACAACAATAATAGGATTAGGTTTTCCACCACATTACTGCTGCAACGCTGCAGTTAATAGCAGAAAAGCCCTTTTCTGGCTTATTGAAGTAGTGATATTGATTTAGCTAGTACATTACAGAAACCAGGAAACTCTGCTTGCCATTTCTGGCCATTGTCATCCACTGGGTAGTCTCAGCACGATCCATAGCCTAGAAGTAGGTGTCTGTTTCCATAGTGGCTAAAGGAACTATTCAAGCCACTCTGCTCAATCATGTCTTTTTTTAATTTTGTTTTTAATTAGAAGATAATTACTTTACAATATTGTGATGACTTTTGCTATACATCAGCATGATTCAGCCATAGGTATACATACGTCCCCTCTCTCTTAAGCCTCCCTTACACCTACCTCCCCACCCCACTCCTCTAGGTGTTTTTATACAGCAGAGGTATTGTTAGAATTTGCTAGGCACTTAAAATGGGAGAAAGGCTCTGAGCTTGTACTGGAAAGTGGAGTTTTTGGTTCAAGGAGAAATGAAAGACTAAAAACAGTAGAAGATATCTTTCCCTCTAACTTCTTTTTTTCTGCTGCTCCCCCTTTTCTCTGAAAATCCCTTTGGACTACTTAGAAAAGCAGAACCTCAAAAGTGAACAATCTGAATGTTCCTTGAACCAGTGGGTGGGTGACAGTCATGAGAAAGCCCTTAAAAAAGAAAAGCACCACTTCCTCTCTTCTGTCCGGGGGATTGAATGTTTGAATCCAAGGGGAAGTAAGTTAATTCTCCCCCCGCCTTTTTTTTTTTTCTTTAGATGGGGACTTCCCCGTGTGCCTACATGTATATGTGTGTGTGTGGTTATCTTTTTTAAGCATTATCTTATTTTAATTTATATCTTTAAAAGTGTGGACACAGCACAAGTATCTACATGCAGTAACATTTGTCAGGTGGTTTGGTTCCCTTGGTCACTCGAGGGGATTGATATTCAGATACCTCATTGAACTCAGGATGTGCATATTCTGTTTGTTCAACATTACAGAACTATTTTGTTTTTCTTTAACTGTATAGCTACTTTAAACTTTATCTCAGCAGGACTGATTTTAGTTGGGACTTTTCATTGTTCTTGAAGGAATTCACTACATTTCCAACAGACTTGGAAGCAAAATAAATCAACTCCAGAGCATAAATAATTCTATATCCTGCCTAAAATATACATCCATAACCTGACACTTTAATGAATAATATATTGATACATTTTGTGTCAGCTTTCTATACATTTATTCTCTGTATGTAGATTGACGCAATTGATTTGTATCATCATAGTCATGAGTCATAACTCAGTTATTCTTTGAGTAATACACATTTTGGCTGATAGTTTGAAATATTTCAAAAACATGGCATCAACTTTTTCACATTATAAACTACATCAATATTAACCAAATTGGTTAACCTAGTAATGAACACTTTTATTAGATAATTATTTATTTATATATAAATCACAATCAGTTCAGTTCAGTCACTCAGTCGTGTCCGACTCTTTGCGACCCCATAAATCACAATAGTACTCTGCCAAAGTAATTTTTCATTTCTTAGACAATTAAAAAATTCTGGTAGTAAAGAGAAATATATTAAATTTGGTTTTTACTCTTAAAAGTTGGTTATAATAATGGAAAACATCATAGTGCTAATAGTTTAGCCAGAATTTTGACATTCTTGAAAGTAGATCTTTAAAATAAGAATGAAATCAGTGTTGACCAAAACTGCCACATTCATTTCTACTGATCAGCCTTTATAAACCCACTACCACCACCACCACAGGCAAGAGGAGCTCTGGACCCACGAAGCTACGAGTCCCAACAGAGGCTTGTCTGCCCCAGAGAACGAATGTCCTTTTTTCTGAGTGACAGTGGAGCTTCTGCTTTTCAACCCCAGTGCCCATAGCATAGTCCAGAGAGGGGGTCTTTTCCAGATTAACACAATTGCTGTATTTAGGGCAGCCATGGCTCTGTTACTGGAGGAGTTTTCATGGATGAGTTGGGTTTCAAGGAAGGCGGTTATAAATGGTCAAGATTTATTGTGCAGATCACAAGACAGAGTTGTGCTCATGGGGGCAGGGCAGCAGCATTAGCAAGGGTACAGGTCAAGGTCAGGAATATGACATGTGCAGCAGTCAGTAAGAAGACTAGATTGATTGGGACAAAATGTGCTTGTCTTTGATGAGTGGAGGATTAGATGGGAAAGGTGAGTGAGGGTCAGGTGGTGAAGCTCCTGAGTACAGGGTAAGGAATTTGGATGTTATCCTCCAGATGAGAAATCACTCTAGGCATTTGTCCAGATTCATCCCGTGATCGGCGATAGCTTATTTTAGGTAGATTAACCCAGGGTTATGCAGCATAGGATAAAAGGGATAAGGGAAGATTGAAGACAAGGAGACAGATTTACAGGCTCCTAAATATAGTCCGTGGTTTTCAGCTTCTGCATGAGACCTGAGTAATGAAGATGAAAAGGAAGAGCTGATATGATAGTGTTTTTTTTTTTAATTACAGCAAATGTTAATCATTTTACCTGATCTCCAGAAAGAATCCATACTTATTATAGAAAATGCTTAAAATACACAGTTATAAGGAAGGAAACGAAAATCACCTGTTCTCATTAAAACTGTATATGAATACTCTTGACATTTTAGGCATTTTTAATTTTTTGTTTTCTTTTGCTTCAAAGTATGTGGGTTGAAATCATGGTAAAATAATGCTAAGTTTAAAGAGCTTGGATTACTTATCATTTACTACATTTTAGACATTTATTTCTTAGTAAAAAATCCTAGAGGACTGCATTTTTATTGCAGTATGCTTGATTTACACTGTTATGTCAGTTTCTAGTGTAAAGTGAATTATATATATATGTATATGTATACCACACATAAATGTATATATCAATAGATAGTCTTTTCTGTTATGGTTTATTGCAGGATATTGAGTATAGTTTCCTGTGCTATATAGTAGTAGGTCCTTATTATTTATCTAGTTCATATATAATAACATGTATCTATTAATCCTAAACTCCTAATTTATCCTTCATCCTCTTTGGTAACTATAAGTTTGTTTTCTATGTCTATAAGTCTATTTCTGTTTTGTAAATAAGTTCATTTGTATCAATTTTTAGATTTCATGTATGAATTATATCATATGGCATTTGTCTTTCTCTGTCTGACTTATTTCACTTAGTATGACAACCTCTAGGTCCATCCACGTTGCTGGATTTTGTTCTTTTCATGGCTGAGTAATATTCCACTGTATACGTGTACCACATCTTCTTTATCCATTCATCTGTCAATGGACACTTAGATTGCTTCTGCATCTTACTAGAGAACCTCATTTTTAGTGTCTGTCCCACTATTTCAGATTATGAGTGCAACGTTATTAGCTATTCCACTATCGTAAGTCTAGATTGTTACCAACTTTTTGTTATTATGGATTTTACTGTAATACATCAGTCAATGTAAATGCTTTATTTCATACTATTTGTCTTCCTTCCCCTGTAAGTAAATAAATAAACTTTAAAGGTGAGGTGGAGCATTTGTTCCTGTATTTATTTTGTCTATTTTGATTTCAGTTCTGGTCTACCACACCTCACCCTTAGCCCACTTTAAAAACTGGGGAAGGGGATATTACTTTTGAACTTTTCCTGAAATTATTGCCTTATTTTGATGCTTGTCATTTAAAATGGTGTATTTTAATCCATGGTTCTATACCTGAGCATTTTAGGTTGTTTTGATTTGCTCCTTTTCAGCACTGATGAATTGATATTCCTGCACACATACTTCATGTGCACAAATAAAAGGCTATAACCTTAAAACTGAATTATAGGGACATGGGATGTATCCATCTTCAACTCTAGTATCCTGTGCACATCAGTTACATCAACTGCAGTGGTACCAATTAATACTCACTTCTGCAGGCAGACTAGAGAAATTTCAATTCACTCACATCCTTGGCAATCCTTTCTTTTAAATGCTCACCAATCTCCTGTAAGTGAAATAGTATCTCTTTTGTGTATATGATGTCTAGTGGCCATTCAAACTTCTTGTCTGGAATTTGCCCATTTTCTATTGAGTTTGTTTTATTTCTCTATCCTGTGGCAGGTATGTGGTTTGCCAAGGTATTCTCCCAGTGTCTGTATTTTAACTCTGCTTACTTAAAAATTTTAGGCAAATTTATCAAAGTTCTCTTTTATGGTTTGGATGTTTCCTATCTTGATTTACAAGTTCTTCTCCAATGTCAAAGGTGTTTCACTTACAATTTATTCATATTCTTCATGGATCAATCACTTTATATTAAAGTTTTAGTTCCTCTGACAATCATTAATAAACCCACCAGGTGATTTCCCAGAATGAGGCAGATGAAAAGTGGAAAACAAAGGAAAAAATGATAAACTCTTTTAAGGCTTCCATTGTTAAGTCCATGACTGGACCACAGAGGCATCATCTGTTTTGTGTAACAGCAGGTACCCACACCCACCATGGTTTGTGTTAACAAAAATGGATGTCTTCCCCATTGAAAATCTTCCACAGAAACTCCGTCCAAGTTCATCTACATGAAGTCTTTGCAAAGTATCAATTATTACTGGTCATTGAGGTTAAATAAAGTTTCGCTTCCCCGTGTTTTCAGCCATAGTCTCACTACCTAACCCCGTGCCTGAGTCCAGAAGGCACGTGTTGTCATTTCTGCAGCAGAGTCCACCTGACACTGGCTTCCTTTTGCTTTCAGCAGCTCACAGAAACTGTGAGTCCGTCCTCGCTGCCCGCCTCAGCCTTGCCACTGGACCTCCTGAATAACGCCGTCACTGCCTTTAGCACCTTGGAAGACCTCATTCGGTATCTTGAACCAGACAGATGGCAGTTAGACTTAGAAGATCTCTACAGGCCCACTTCTTTGCAACTGCTGGGCAAGAATTTTGTGTTTGGAAGAAAATCCAGAGGTAAGCTCTCTCTTCAGGTTAGAACCTCATCTAATTTTCTTAGCAGCTCATGTTTCGGATTCTTCTGCCATACGGTCTAACGAGTAGAGTTGAAAATTCTTCCTTGATAAAGTTAAATGCTCCATGTTCTTAATATTTGAGCATATTTACATATTAAATGAAAATGCACATAAAAGGAGGCTCTTCTGACTGGGTATGGGAGACTTAAAGAGATGCTTTTGCTGAAAATGCCTGTTATTTCTTTAATTCAAAAATATCATGTTGATGAAGTCCTCTGTTACATTTCACAGGAATTGTTGCTTATTCAAACAATATTTGGTGTATATTAAATTAGAGATTCAGCAGAAATTATCATAGCTGCTGAGCCATGTTTGAGGCTAGAAAAGGGGAAAGCTCTATTAAAATCTTTGTCTAGCATGTCTCCTGAATCAGAATTATATCCATTTCCATTTCCTAAGCCTAGAAACTTTTCTAAATACTATGAAAAATAACCATGACTCCCCAGAAAACAGACCTAGTAGATTCCAAGATAGGAATCACTTTAAGAAAATAATGCTCTAAAGGAACTCACACCATGATGATTCTTTCTTTGTATAAATATGTTTGAAATGATCACTTTTGACTATATGAGAGTATCTCCTTCCAAGAGTGAAAGTGTTGATAATTAAACTTAATTCCACATGGTCAAGAAATTGGAAATAATGGTAACAGAATTTGCTCTAAGGTCCGTTAACTTTCCTAGTAACATTAACATTGGAAAGCATCCCTGTCAGACACAAATGAAAATGCAACTGGCTAATTAAAATACCCTCAGAAAATCTGTTTCAGTCTGTCAGATACTTTAAAATCTACCTAGGGTCTTTAAAAATGGAAGAACAGTCTGTAGAATGTCTATAGAAAGCAGAATATTTAGTTAATTTGAGCAACTCACAGGGGCAGATTGCATCAGATGTGTTCTTCAGAAAGAAACCCTATTCCCACCCTTTCCTCCTTAGAGCTGCAGCCCTTCTGATCAGGACCTTCCATCTCAGCAGATCCTGTTGAGACTTGCCCAGCATGATATTCTGCTGGGCCAGCAGCCCTGGTTTCCTCTCAGCAATATTGGAAATCTTGTCCAGAGGCAGCCAAATCTCGTCCAGATCCTGAAAGCTGTTACATATTTATAAGATGTGATCTTGATGAATAACTCACCAACCGCACTTCCCTTCCCTCCTGCTCAGGAACGGGAAGATGGAGATTTGTGAGGCTGGCTGCAACACCCCTGAATACAGCCTTTGTTAGCAAATTTGGAGTAGATTATCGAGTGGATCTGTAAGAAGCAGAGGGAGTCAGCTGGGTTCTGAGCTCAGATCGAGTTTTTTGATAGCTGTTCTTGGGATGGGAACCTGCAAATCTCCCCTCCAGCTATGCCCATGTGCCTGTATCTCTCCATGTGGTGCTCAGTGAAGATTTGGCCAGAGGCTAGGGTGTATTTAAAAGACCCAGCATTGAACCACATCTTTCAAATATTCATTTAACACTTTCCAAATTGAAGCCCTTTGCAGTTTGCCAAATCTATTAACTTTTTAAGCATACGGTAAGTGTGAGAAAAGCAGTGTATATTTTTGGAACTTTACATAAACTAAAATGCAGGTGTGGGATAACATCTATGTAGACAAAACCAACTCCCCTCCCCAGAGTCTCTCTACAAAGGAACGAGGAGTAAAACGTTTAAAAGCTTCTAATTAGACATCGAAAGAGATTTTCCATAGAATAAACATATCACAGTGTTACCACATTCATCTTAGAAAGACCACCCTCAGATTGCAATACAGTCATAGAATTTCCCTGGGCTGAATGTCTTAAAAGAATGAACACTGACAAAGTAAAATGTGATCGTGGTTTTTTTTTGTTTTTTTTTTTTCCTTAACCAGTGTTCTCCTTTTTAGTAAAACTTGCAATATTTATGAATCTGAACAAGAAAATAGGTATTAGAAAAACAGTGTTCATTGATGACAAGCTTCACATCTTCATTCTTTAGAAAGACAAGCTAATGCATGCATCGTCTTAGTAGTCACAAAAAGAAAATAAAGCATCTGAAGGCTAAGTTTACTTTACAAATATTTTGTAGAGGGAAACTTCATAATAGTAAAGTTATACAAAAGTGTGTGTTGATTCATGATCTTTCTCTGTTTTTCTCCCCCCCCCTTTTTTTTTTTTTGCTTAGGTGTTCTACACAATATTTGATGAATTCGTGACACCAATTATAGTCACATGACTTATTTTAATGAAGCTTAGATGAGTTTGAAGTCCTAGCAGTAGGAATCATAAATTTCAAATAACATATGCTAAATTTAAAGTCCTTCTTTAGCCCAGAGTAGACTGCATTCATGTCTTTCCGTTTCTTTATTTTCCCTTTCTTCCTCCAATTCAGTGTATTCATTCATATCTTCCTACTACAGAAAAGAAAAACTCATTTTTTTTTAAGTCAGGCTTAACTAGTACTTAAAAAGGGCTTTTGACTTTTGTGTCAAACATGATAGATGAGTGGAAGCTAAGTTGAAAGTCTGTTTAAATTTTCACATTGTAGCAGGTATCATAACTTGGTTCACTTGGGAAATCCATCTAACCTTTTATTGTGGTTAAGTAAACATTTTAAAGGGAACATATACAGTCTCATTTTCTAGTTGCATGAAATAGTATGTTTAAAACTCTTTGAGGTAGATGAATATCCTTTGAAAGCTAAGAGCTTCATTCACATTCTAAAGAAGTATAAATCTTAAATAAGCATTAAAAACTTTGGCAACTGGCTTTTGTATGTGTGTGTCTGTTTTAGGTTTTCTCGCTTCTTGCCTAGATATTAACTTCTAGAGAAAAGATTCAAAGACACTCCTATACAGCATTGACAGTTAAAGAGCAGTATGTACATAGATTGTTAGTCCAGCAAAATGAAATCAGATAAAACAGGTGACATCACTTAAACTAATTATCTCATTAATTTTATTAGAACTAAGTTGGTCTTTAATGGCACTTAAAAGAATGAATTCATTTCCTCTTAAATATTTAAAAGTTTTACTTACACAGGATCATTTTTCAGATGAAAGGGAAAACTTTAGATATTCAAATAAAAGAGTAATTTTTCTGTTGAATTGGAAAAAAAAAAATTTTAGTTGAATGAGGCTGAAATGAATCTATTAAATTACCATTTCCTTGGTATTTCCCTGTTCTTGACAAATTTTAGTCAACTGTATAGTTTACATGTGTTTATAATTTACAACTGCATATACAGAATCTTGTATGTGTTTCTTAAAAATACTTACCTTGACTTATTTTGACATTTTAGAAAAACTTGACCACATACACAAGTAAAACATAGCTAAAGAAAGCAAGCATTTGATTCTTACTTACCTTGTCATTTTAAAAATATTTTCAAATATTAGTCAGTTAATTTTTACAACTGGATTATTATCTGAACTTAACTTTGGCCAGAAAATATTATTTATGATGTTGTCAGTAAAATGAATATATATTTAACATAGCTCTTATATTTTAGATAATGTTCCTGAATTTTAATAAAACAAATGCAAAAAGCAAAATGGCTGTCTGAGGAGGCCTTACAAATAGCTGTGAATAGAAGAGAAGCGAAAAGCAAAGGAGAAAAGGAAAGATATACCCATTTGAATGCAGAGTTCCAAAGAATAGCAAGGAGAGATAGGAAAGCCTTCCTCAGCGATCAATGCAAAGAAATAGAGGAAAACAATAGAATAGGAAAGACTAGAGATCTCTTCAAGAAAATTAGGGATACCAAGGGAACATTTCATGCAAAGATGGGCCCAATAAAGGACAGAAATGGTATGGATCTTAACAGAAGCAGAAGCTATTAAGAAGAGGTGGCAAGAATACACAGAAGAACTATACAAAAAAGATCTTCATGACCAAGATAATCACAATGGTGTGTTCACTCATCTAGAGCCAGACATCCTGGAATGTGAAGTCAAGCGGGCCTGAGGAAGTATCACTACGAATAAAGCTAGTAGAGATGATGGAATTCCAGTTGAGCTATTTCAAATCCTGAAAGATGCTGTGAAAGTGCTGCACTCAATATGTCAGCAAATTTGGAAACTCAGCAGTGGCCACAGGACTGGAAAAGGTCAGTTTTCATTCCAATCCCAAAGAAAGGCAATGCCAAGGAATGCTCAAACTACCACACAATTGCACTCATCTCACATGCTAGTAAAGTAATGCTCAAATCTCCAAGCCAGGCTTCAGCGATACGTGAACCGTGAACTTCCAGATGTTCAAGCTGGTTTTAGAAAAGGCAGAGGAACCAGAGATCAAATTGCCAACATCTGCTGGATCATGGAAAAAGCAAGAGAGTTCCAGAAACACATCTGTTTCTGCTTTATTGACTATGCCAAAGCCTTTGACTGTGTGGATCACAATAAACTGTGGAAAATTCTGAAAGAGATGGGAATACCAGACCACCTGACCTGCCTCTTGAGAAATCTGTATGAAGGTCAGAAAGCAACAGTTAGAACTGGACATGGAACAACATACTGGTTCCAAATAGGAAAAGGAGTTCGTCAAGGTTGTATATTGTCACCCTGCTTATTTAACTTCTATGCAGAGTACATCATGAGAAATGCTGGACTGGAGGAAGCACAAGCTGGAATCAAGATTGCTGGTAGAAATATCAATAACCTCAGATGTGCAGATGATACCACCCTTATGGCAGAAAGTGAAGAGGAACTAAAAAGCCTCTTGATGAAATTGAAACGGGAGAGTGAAAAAGTTGGCTTAAAGCTCAACATTCAGAAAACGAAGATCATGGCATCCAGTCCTGTCGCTTCATGGCAAATAGATGGGTAAACAGTGAAAACAGTGGCTGACTTTATTTTGGGGGGCTCCAAAATCACTGCAGATGGTGACTGCAGCCATGAAGTTAAAAGACGCTTACTCCTTGGAAGGAAAGTCATGACCAACCTAGACAGCATATTCAAAAGCAGAGACATTACTTTTCAACAAAGATCTGTCTAGTCAAGGTTATGGTTTTTCCAGTAGTCATGTATGGATATGAGAGTTGGACTATAAAGAAAACTGAGCATGGAAGAATTGATACTTTTGAACTGTGGTGTTGTAAAAGACTCTTGGGAGTCCCTTGGACTGCAAAGAGATCAAACCAGTCCATCCTAAAGGAAATCAGTCCTGGGTATTCTTTGGAAGGACTGAAGTTGAAGGTGAAGCTCCAATATTTTGGCCACCTGATGCGAAGAGCTGACTCATTTGAAATGACCCTGATGTTGGGAAAGATTGAAGGCAGGAGGAAAAGGGGACAACAAAAGATGAAGTGGTTAGATGGTGTCACCAACTCAGTAGACATGAGTTTGGGTAAACTCCAGGAGCTGGTGATGGACAGGGAGGCCTGGCATGCTGCGGTTCATGGGGTCGCAAAGAGTTGGACACGACTAAGTGACTGAACTGAACTGAACTGACGGAAAAAACTCTGATGGATTATATATTATTCAAAACTTCAGTTTTATTGGAATTACTTTTATTTGAATATTTCTAGGTGAAAAAGCAAATCCTTAAACCAGAAATTAAGATCATTTTAGAAATGCTTATCCTAGTAATTATCAACTACTTCATATTTTATATATAAGTTCATACTAAATGTGACATGTTATTCTGATACAATTTAACTGAGGCAATGTCATCTTGTAGTTAAAGGCAATGGTTCTTTGAGAATTTACTGCAACAATTAATAAAAGGATATTTTTTTCCTCTTCATAAGTAGGTATTCTAAAGAATAAAGCACAACATTGTTAACCAAGTTACTAAAAGAATAGAGGCAATGGTTATAAATTAGACATTACTTCCATCCATTAAAAGGAGACTACAAATCTGAAGGTGTCTAGTTAAACTAAATTTCCAAGTCCATAAGCTAATCAACATGCCAGAAGCAATGCTTTCCAACAACTCCTGCTCTTTTAAAATGTGTCACCTTTTTCATTCCTGGTCCACTCAGTTGTCTTCAAAAACTCATTTTCTTCATTCCTTTTCACATTCTATGATTCGTGCAAAGTTCTGCCAGCAAGTTTCTAAACTTCATTCTTCATTCATTGCATGAGCTTGTCATCCTTTTAAAACATGGATTTATTTTTTCGTCAAAGCATTCATTTTACATTCTTTTCTTCCCTCCAATGTGTCCCATATTTGCTTTTCTTCCAAAGGTTAGAAGATGTAGCCCCATTTTTCCTGTAAAGTTTCCTATGTTTAGCTCTTAACTGTTTCTGTTGGCTCCATCAATTCTGCACAATGCTACCTCTCAACCATCCCTGGGTCACAAGTAAGCTCTGTTTGCCATAAAATAGTCCAGCCCACAAGCTGCATCACCCTAAGACCTGGTTAAATAATTAGGGTTATTGTTAAGGTGATGGTTCATGAAATAGATTTCTGTGTGAGAAAAAAAGAGCTAAGTGAAGTGCATCAGGCTCAGAGCTCACCTTCTCTTGGCTCCCTGTGTGCCCCGCAGTGGTGGACCTGAACCTGCTCAAGGAGGAGGTGCGGCTCTACAGCTGCACGCCCCGCAACTTCTCCGTGTCCGTCCGCGAGGAGCTGAAGAGGACCGACACCATCTTCTGGCCTGGCTGCCTCCTGGTGAAGCGCTGTGGCGGGAACTGCGCGTGCTGCCTGCACACCTGCAGCGAGTGTCAGTGTGTCCCCAGCAAGGTCACCAAGAAGTATCACGAGGTACGGACGTCCTTGCCTTTCCTGGTCTTTCAAGTTGGGGGTCGTGTCCCAGAATATCATAAAGCAGTGCACCAGAGAAGGCCTGTTGTTTTAAAGGAGAGGTCATCTTCAGGGAAACCAAACAAAACCAAACCAAGGTTTACAGAAGACTTACTGTTTTTATTTATTACTTAAAAAAATTAGAAACTTGAACTCAGAAAGCCAGACATGAAGGATTTGGACAGCTTGCCCTCCAAATGGATAATCACGGGTGATCAGGGGACTTTTTCCTCATAGAAAAAGCACAATATGTTCTTCTGGATGGGGAAAAATGGATGAAATTTTCACCTTTTCAAAATATCAAGGGAAAATATTTTAAAGACAAGTTGGAGGTAAATTATGGTCTGTTTTGGAGGAAATAGATCTTTGATGTTTATTTTTCCATTTGGGACAGTGCTAACACAAAAATCCCAAGAGTATATTCATATTATACTGCCTATTATTCATCTTTTATATTGTGTCTTCCTATTATTCATCTTTTATATTGTGTCTTCCTATTTTCATGTGGCCCCAAATAGTATGTTAAACCTGCATGGATTCTTCATCTTTCTGTATCTTTATCCTATGTAATTAAGGAAAATACAATAGGAAATATTGGTAATTTTTGGTTTTCAGAGCCTTGGTAATGTTAGAGCTTAAACATTTAAAATTCTTATTAATTATCCCCAGTTATACCCCCCGCCACCCTCTCTAGCAGCACATAGCTTTCACACATTAGGAAGCAATCCCTTTTTGATGGCTCAACTTTAGTCTTTACAAAACATGTTTTACAAACTTTAATTTTTACAAAACCAAACCAAGGTCTGCCTCCTAACTTCATTTCAGTATGGCTTCATTTGTTTTTATTTTTTCTGCTAAATAAGAGAATGGCACAAAATAAATATCTACTTAATAAATGAAATGATTTTTCTTATATATGAAGACACCAGCAGAACCCACATTTGCTGGGTAATCTGAATATGTCATATCATAAACTGCACTCATGTGACAGGGCTGCCCAGCTCTTCCCTGGTATTGTGTTGGCAGTTGACTAAATAGGAAAAAAGCACTGAATTCCAGAATAGAAGTTCCCTGTTTCTACCCTAGGTGTATTATTAACTTGCTGTAACTATCATCAGAACACTTAGCCTACAAAAATGCAAACTAGGATCGATTTTTCCTAATGGTTTTATTCTCTGACAATTATTAGATGATAGTTTTTAGAAGATAACATCCCAAACTGGCAGTCTGGAAAATAAGTAGGACTGCTTGCTCTCATATTCCACATGCATCTAGAGACCCTTGTGCCAGAAACACCCTCCATTTCTGTTTCAGGAGGAACCCCAGTCCCACTCTGCCCAGGGGATGGCTTTGTTGCTACTCTGAGAACTGGGAATTTAGTTGAGAAAAAACCCTTCACATGGCAGTTCTATTACTGAACCAAACTTGGGTTGCTTGCCCTCCCGAGCAGTAAAGTCAGTCTTTTGACCCAGCTTGTAGTGCAGGAAATACAATGTTTATTATAGGTGCCAAACAAGGAGTCCAGGTAGTTATCGTTTAAAAGGATTGAACACCCGAAGGCCTTCAGGAAAAGGTTTTTAAAGACGGGGTAAGGGAAATGGTTTCAGCTCATGAACTTTCTTCAGATTGGTTGGTGGTAAGGTCATCAGAAGTCAGCATCATTAACCTTCTGGTTCCAACTGGTCTAGAGTCTATATGCTTGTGCTTATGGGGAGCATATAGTTAAGTTCTTTTACCTGGTGTCTGGAAAACAGCTCAAAGGATATGGCTCAGGATACTATCTATAGCCCTTGAGGAAGAACTCTAAAGGTCCTTGACTTTGATTAATGACTAAACTATTATTATTTTGTTTTACTTGACTGTTTACTTTCTGCATTTTCTCACTTCTCCTATTAAATTTATTCTTTGAATAGTTTTTCTACAGACAAAAGACAAAATGAGGACATGGAGTGGGGGAGTGGCCCACAGGGTCTCGTTCTAAAACATGTTAAAGTCAAAATGCCTCAATGGTAGGCTGATATTAGAATTGATTGGTATAATGTAAAAGGATGTGATTAAAGTAGGAGATAAACTGGAGTGACTCTTTCCCCACCTAAAATTATTCAATTTTGAACTCTCTAAAGCAGGTACTTACTAAGGAAAGTGTATTTGGGGACATGATTTAGCCAACAAGTCTTGGGTTTATGACCCAACTTGTGAAGAGCTATAAAAGCCAGAGGAGTCTTGTGAGCTTTTCTAAACAAGCTTATCAGATGCTGAGTCCATGTCAGGCTTTGGGGCTGCTGAATCAGTCCTCAGATCAAGAGGATCCTCCTCCATCCTATACTTGTAAATTTCTTTTCAAATACCATTAGTTTCAGAGTTATCTAGAAAGTTGCCACAGAGTGTGCAATATCTGTTTTAAAGTCTCAGGTAAAATTCTTCTGTGGGGAAAGGCCATGGGCAGAGCTTCTGCACTAGTACTCTTCAGAAGGGCATTGATTCATTCTCTCCAGCCTGCAAGTGGGGTTGATTGTGTGCACTACCTGTATGTCCACACTTACACAACTGTGCGTGTTTATCTAGTTGTAAGATCATGGAGTACATTTCCCACAAATATCTCTAATGTGTATGTGCACAGATATAATTATATGATTACCAATTCCACATTTCTCACAGATATAGCCAACCTAATCCTGTCTTAATTTTTTCAATGTTTTGTTGGAATTATAAAATTTTCTTTGATACTATTTTTTTTTAGCAATCAAATTAGCCTATAAAAAAAGATTATTTGTTTGGTGTAATTCATAGTTCTTGAGCCCTAATTTTTTCTCAGCCTTATACTTTGTGTGTTCTGAGACTAGTAAATTTAGTATTACTTCTAAATAAATGAACTTTTTCAAAACATAATATAACATTTCTAAAATCATTGTTATTTAATACCATTAATCAAGATCTAGACTTATTTATTTATTTTTTTAATTTAATTTTAATTAGAGGCAAATTACTTTACAATATTGTATTGATTTTGCCATACATCAACAGACTTATTTAAAGTGAAGGCTTTCATTCTTTTTGATGATCCTTGGTCCAGTTTTCAGTTTAAAGATTATTCTACTTCGTGGACAAAGCAGAAGCAAAGACAGAGCTTAGAAGTTTTATTTTTTCTCTCTTTCATCCGGCTCTTTTATGCAGCTTGCCTACATATTAAGCTGAAGTGTATCTATTTGTGTCACTACAAATATAACTGAATAAGTCCCTCTTTTGACTTCCTTTAACATTTTCATTGGGTTTTCACAAACTTGAAAATATCATAAAATGTGTTTGCCAGCCATCTGTATGTCTTCTTTGGAGAAATGTCTGTTTAGTTCTTTGTGGGGAGGGAGGTGGGAGGGGGGTTCAGGATGGGGAACACGTGTACACGGATGGCAGATTCATGTTGATGTATGGCAAGACCAATACAATATTGTAAAGTAATTAGCCTCCAATTAAAACAAATAAATTTATATTAAAAAATCATAAAATATAACAATGTTATATTTTGATAAAATATTATCAAATTAGATTTTTATTGCTTTTGTATCTAAAATCAGATATTCTTTATTTGAAGCCATTTTAGCCAAAAACAAAAAATGTTTTCTTAATTTCCCTGTCTCCAAAATACAAATTTTCAGAAAAGCAAGACAGGGGTTTCATGTATGTGTAAACCTAGATGTTCGGAGAAGGCAATGGTACCCCACTCCAGTACTCTTGCCTGGAAAATCCTATGGATGGAGGAGCCTGGTAGGATGCAGTCCATGGGGTCGCTAAGAGTTGGACACAACTGAGTGACTTCACTTTCACTTTTCACTTTCATGCATTGGAGAAGGAAATGGCAACCCACTCCAGTGTTCTTGCCTGGAGAATCCCAAGGACAGGTGAGCCTGGTGGGCTGCCGTCTCTAGGGTCGCACAGAGTTGGACACGACTGAAGCGACTTAGCAGCAGCAGCAAACCTAGATGTTACAACTTTCTTGAATCGCTTTTTAGTTTCCTGTCAATCCCAGCACAACTGTAGTTCATCCTCCTGCATGTGTGCAACTTTAAAGATATTTCTGTTAGAGAACTGTTATTACTTTGTGTTTGTTTCTCCCAAATTGAGAATTAAGAATAAAGATCCCATTACAATGCAGGGCTCAAGTGCAGGGAATCCAAGGCTGTGTGACTTGGAGCTAATTGCTTAATCCCTGGCCCCTCAATTTCCTCATCTGTGATGTGAGCTGTAAGCCTTCACGCTTCATTATGAGGACTCAAGGAGCTGATGCTTACAAATACCTAGAATGAGGTCTGGCACATTTCAAGCCCTCCATATATACTGGTGATTGTCTCACTCAGCTTTTTCTGGTGACTCAGAGTGTAGAGAATCCGCCTGCAATGCAGGCGAGCCAGGTTTAATCCCTGGGTCAGGAAGATCTCCTGGAGAAGGGAATGGCTACTTACTCCAGTATTCTTGCCTGGAAAACCCATGGACAGTGGAGCTTGGTGGGCTACAGTCTGTGGGTTTGCGAAGAGTTGGACGCGACTGAGTGACTAACACTTTTACTCAGCTTTATTTCTCTACCCTCCACCTTGTCCAGCCTTATTCTTTGATTATGGCAAATAATCAATAAAGATTTAATGAATTTTGCCCATAGATACGATATTTTCTTTCTGGCAAAAACATTCGTAAGATATTCTGACAAACATATCGCTCCTTTCCCCTGTTCTTAGTCACCCTAATCGGCGTTCATCTTGTTTATATCTTTATACTTCTAGTTTCATTTTTCATAATACATAGTCTTTTCTTGTGTAGATCTGTGGTTTTTTTTGGGGGGGGGATAATCATATCACTCAATTGCCTTACTCTAGTAACGTGTCCCATCACCCAAGGCTCTGTGCCACCCAGAATTTGGGACAGTAGTACTCTACAATGTTCCTTGATGGGTCTTTCTGGCCTGATCTGTTCTCTCCAGAGTCTCTAGTTTTAGCATTCCCTTGCATTATTTCTTCACACAGTCAAAATTGTAGTTTGAGTCTCTTCCTCAACACCTTTGTGAGATATGCTTCTACTTCTTTTCTTTCCTATATCATAAGCCCTGTGCTAAAGACCAGTAACCCTTTTTAACATTATCTGAGACCAGCTAGTCATTTTCCAGGTCTCTCTGTGTCTTCCAAAGTCCAAGCTTTCAAAGGGAATTAAGAGGGAAAACACTAATTAAACCTGCACCACATTCAAGACCTGAACACCCTTGGAACATTATGAGATTCTTTTGCTTTCGTAAATATCCACAGGCATGGGTGGATGAAGATGGGGTGGAGAGGGGACAATTATGTGGTGACTGCATCTTGGGTAAGCTCTGCAGAGGGAGGAAGGGTTGTTGGGTTGTAGCCTGGTGTAACATAGACTGGCAGAACTGTATATGGGGGTCTTACTAACCCTTACCAGTCATGGTCATTCTTCCCCCTGCCAACTGGGAGAATATATATAAGTGGACACAGGAATTAAAGACACTGCCAATGTTGCAATGTATCAATCCACCTGACCTGATCCAGAAGCCATTTGTTGAGAGTGATGATAAGGCATAGTGCCAGCATCTTACAAGTAGTTGGTTTTGATGCCACCTTATATTGATCAAAAGCGGGAGATCAATACCAACACATATACTGTATTAATCTCACTGGATTAAGTTTCACATGAAAATAATAGTCTGAATAATTTTCACTCTAGAATTGTAAATGTCATAGAAAATCTACTTTAAAAGTTTACTCTTTTTCATGGCTATCATAAGCCTTTGCAGTTTATCTCTCTGGGAAGAAAGTTACTAAATAAGTAGAGTATATGACTAGTAATATTCTGGGTCTTGGTGAAATTATTATCTATCATTGTAATCATTCCCATTTGGCAAAAGTACAGATGGTGACTGTGTCACTCATTCTCTCTAAGCTTCTGTTCACTCATGTGTAAACTAGGGCTAATAATTATAAATTACTTCATAGAATTCTAGTGAGTTAAAGTATGTGAAAACTATTAGATCACCTGATACCCAGTAAGCATTCAAAAATTGTCAGCTAATTAACCTTTGATATGACCAGATACTCCAAAGGGAGGATGATTCTTTGTTTTTCATTTTTAAATATTTAAGCAAAACAGTCATAAAACCAGTTGTGTTGTTGTTTAGTTACTACGTCATGTCCAACTCTTTGCAACCCCATGAACTATAACCTGCCAAGCTCCTCTGTCCATGGGATTATCCAGGCAAGAATACTGGAGAGGGTTGCCATTTCCTTCTCCAGGGGGTCTTCCCAGACCCGAGTCTCCTGCATTAACAGGTAGGTTCTTTACCACTGAGCAACCTGGGAAGCCTCTGTAAAACCCGATTTGTGCCATTTTGGATTAATGAATATTTCCAGAATGGTGTCTTTCAGAAGTTGCTCTGCAAAGTTATCTGTGTCAGAGTCAGAGAGCAAACTGCACAACTTCACATTATTTTGTGCTCTTTTCATAAGCCAAAGCCACATAATTTCTAAAACTTTGTATGATTTCTGTTATAAGACCTAAAATGTAATATACGTTGAGTAGTTAGTTCTTATCAAATATGTCAGAGAATCACGTACAGAATACATAGCTGTATCCTTTCATCACAGTCTGAAAAGGGTGTGTTTAGTATCAGTGTCTGTTTTGCTGTATTTCTGGTTAAAAATCTCAACCATCCAAATTGCAAATAACTTCATTTAATAGAGGCATTCTTGTTATTCTTGCCAACTGTACATGACACAGTAGGACCCAGCTGCAGAAAGTTAACTGTGATGGAGCTGTTGTCGACGAAGTACATCTAATCCATCTCATCAAGTTTACAGAGGACTTGACGTGTAGCCAAGTACGTTAATGAGCAGCATAATTGAGCAGACTCAGCTGCAGACAGGTCGGGTTTCTTTTCACAGCATCGCAGTACTTGCCTGCCATGCTCCAAGGATAAATATTTGCTAGGCATGTGAATAAATGAATGAAAGAAAACAACAAACAGAAAAACAAATTGTTCAGTAGTGGTTTCCAAAACACCTAAAGAAGGTGAAATTCCCTCTGATTACAGTTAAATTCGTAAGGGAAAGAGGGCATAATGAATCTTTCAATTTAAGGACTTTTTTTTTTAATTTATTTTACTGAAGTATAGTTGATTTCCAATGTTGTGTTAATTTCTGCTGTATGGCAAAGTGACTCAGTTTTACATATATATTATTTTTCATATTCTTTTCCATTATGGTTTATAACAAGATATTGATTATAGTTCCCTATGCAGTATAGTAGGACATTGTTGTTTATCCACGCTATATACTCTAATTTGCATCTGCTAATCCCAAAGTCTCAATCTATTCCCTCACCTGTCCCTCTCTCCCTTGGCAACCACAAGTCTATTTATTCTGAGCAGCCTCCTTCCTAATTGTTGGTATTAAAAGGTCTTTCCTTTCATGAAAAGATGATAATCACTTGTGATTTCTCTGAAGGGTGGGGGAATATGTTCATAATGCCTTCAGGAGTAGAAATTAAAATGTGTTAAGTCATTGTTGGGCCCCGAGATTCTGTTCTGAAATCATTCCTGTCCATGAAATCACAAGTTGCAGACATGGTCTGATTTTAAAGGTGGTTTCCATTGTTCCTTTTCAGGTCCTTCAGTTGAGACCCAAGACAGGCGTCCGGGGGCTGCATAAGTCACTCACAGACGTGGCCCTCGAGCACCATGAGGAGTGTGACTGCGTGTGCAGGGGGAACCCTGGGGGATAATGCCTCGCGGTGGCTCAGGGCTGCCTCTGCGACGGAACTTGTGCCTTATCTCCATCCACAGTCCCGGCTGTTGGCTCCAGGGCCCTTTCATCTTCAGGATTTACAGCGTGTTCTGAGAGAGGAGACACCGGGCAGAATTAGGGGTTGTGCAACGGCTGTTTGGAGATGAGGCCCCACGACAAGAGGAACGTCCTCGCCGGGAAAAGGAATGAACCTTGTAGATTTCTAGTTAGTTGCAAAGTCCATATGAGTGCCCTCGGCTGCATTGTGTCTCTTGTCTGGATGTGGCCTAGGTTCATGTCAGCACAGGAAACACTGCCTGTGAGCCCCTGGTTCTGTCGCCTTGCTTAACTCTAAGCCCTGTGCTCTGGGGCTAAAATCACAGAAATCTCGGATTGTTTCTTCTAGTCACATGTATAAGAGTGTTCTAAGTTCTACCAACATGGGTTTTAAAAAGGAACTGTGTTGCCATGAATTAAACTTGTCATGCTGATAGGAGAGACTGGATATTCTATATTTCTTAATCAGATTTCTACCATTTAGAAGAAGAGACCTCCATGCATGGTTTGGAACAGACAAACCTGAGAAGAAGAGTGGCCTTATCTTCACTTTATAAGTTGGTTTATTTGTTTTATTGTGTACATTTTTTATAGTCTCCTTTTGACATTATAACTGTTTGCTTTTCTAATCTTGTTAAATATATCTATTTTTACCAAAGGTATTTAATATTCTTTTTTATGACATCCTAGATCAACTATTTTTAGCTTGGTAAAATTTTCTAAACAGAATTGTTATAGCCAGAGGGACAAAGATGATATAAAATATTGTTGCTCTGACAAAAATACATGCATTTCCTTCTTGTATGGTGCTAGAGCTTAGATCAATCTGCTTTTTCAAATATTAATTGGGAAATGGATAGAATTTGGTAAGTTGCAAAGACTCTTGGAAAATAAATAATCATGTCTTCAACTCCTCTTACTGGGATGCAAGTAAAAAAGCAGAATACCCCCAGAGGCATCCAGGTCCAGGCGTTACTAACCTCTAACCCTTTTTTAGGGAAATGTGAGCCCAGCTCAGAAGATCATAAAGCACCTTGAGAATAAGAGACTTGACAACCTCCTGACAAAGCATGCTCGGCTGTCCTATAGGAACACATCCTATTTATTGTGATGTTCTGGTTAGATTATCTTTAAACTCTGTTCCATACACTTGTATAAATACATGAATATTTTTATGTACAGAAGTATATCCTTTAATCAATTCACTTATTGTACTCTTTGGCAATTTGAAAAGAAAATCAGTCAAATCCTTCGCTTGTACAATGCTGAATCTTGTGCCTAGGTTATGTGGTGACTATTGGAATTAAAAATGTATTGAATCACCAAATAAAAGAATGCAGCTATTTTGGGGAGAAACTGAGTGTGTGTTTGCAAGATTTGTGTCACCATTACTTTTATTTTGCAAAAGGAGAAATCAGTTCAAAAGACAGGCAAAAAAGTGAGCATTTCTGGTGAGGCTTTCCTGCCTCTGGACGCCTGTGCTTTTGAGCAGTAGTTTTCTTTTTTTCAGTTATCTTGATACTGATTAGTGGTAAATTAAGTTGCAAGTGACTTGGAGTTGTGTGTGATTAATGAAATGCTTGATGACAGATTAGATGGCGGTATGAAATGGGGGAGTATAACTTCCTACTCCTGTCTTTGCATTTTCAGTGGCTGATACTAGAAGGGGTGAGCCCAGACCCCTCTAGCATGTGGATCCACATACCTAACATGGCACACATCAAGATGTGGGCCTGTGTTTTAGAAGTAGATCGCAAGGCAGGCCATTTAGGTCCCAGGCTCTTCCAGGCAATAGCCTTTCAAGCACTTTCCCGCCTGACAGTCCTACCCTGCGCCCACCCACGTGAAAGACAAAGTGAAAATACCTACTCGGTATTATTGACTTATTATCATAATTTTGTCCCAGCTGCCTGGAGGCTGACGAGATACAGCTTGGCTGCCGTCCTGGAAAGTCTACCACGTCTCTATCTGGCCATTTGACCACTGTTATTAGACTTAACAACACACTGTGAAATGTGATAGCTGTGACCTGTGGAACTGCATTTAATCCAACATTTCCAGCTTTTTCTTTAAATTGAAGTATAATTGATTTGCAATGTTATGTTATTTTCAGGTATACAGCAAAGTGCCTCAGTTATACATATGTATACATTCTTCTTCATATTCTTTTTCATTTATAGTTTATCACAGGGTATTGAATATAAATTCCTGTGCTGTACAGTTGGACCTTGTTGTTTATCCATCCTGTATATAATAGTTTGCTACCCCTAATCCAGCCCTCCCCCTTGCCCCTCCCCTACTCCTCCTCCCCCTTGGCAACCACAAGTCTGTTCTCTGTGTCTGAGAGTCTGTTTCTGTTTTGTATGCTAGCACTGTCTGTGGAGCACTGTTCCTGTGCTCATCTATTGCAGTAATGTCCCCCCGTGTGTATTAAAATGTTAATTATATTTTGTAATCTGCTTCAGAAAGCATTTGCCTAGCTGCTTACACTAAATGCAATGTCTTTGTAACTTCTAAGCCATTACAGTAATTTTATTTAGTATAAATCTATACAAAATTTAGAAGGAAGTGGCAACCCTCTCCAGTATTCTTGCCTGGAGAATCCCAGGGACACAGGAGCCTGGTGGACTGTAGTCTATGGGGTCACACAGAGTCAGATACGACTGAAGCGACTTAGCAGCAGCAGCATACACAATTTAAGAAAAAGACTTAGTAGTTTCATAGGAAGGATAGCTATTAAGATTAATAACTTTATTGTTTTAGAAATACATATGTACTCCCAGCTACCATTTTAAAGAAACAGGAAAGCTGATCTTAATATTCATGGAAATGCAAAGGACCCAAAATAGCTAAGAAATCTTGAAAAAGAGCTACAAACTTGGAGTACTCACAGTTCCCAATTTCAAAACTTACTGTGAAACAATAAAAATAGTGTGGTAAGGCTAATACTTTAGACGTGCAGATAACTGAGAGTCCAGAAATAAACTCTAATATTTATGGTCAATTGATCTTGACAATGCTACCAAGACAGCTCGATGGGGACAAGGTATTCTTTTCAACAAATAGTGCCAGGACCCCTGGATATCCATATGCAAAAAAATAAATGTGAACCCTTAACTCCTACCATGTATAGATAATAAGTCAAAAATGAATCAAAGACCTAAATGTAAGAGGTAAAAGTATGAAACACTTAGAAACACATACAGGAGAAATTTCTGATGACCTTAGATTAGGTGATTGGTCATGTCTCAGATACACACCAAAAACACATGTGACAAAAGAAAAATGACATTATTAAATTAAAACCTTCTGTACTTCAAAGGACACTGTTAAGAAAATGAGAAGACAAACCATATAACATGAAAAAATATTTTCCATTCACGTATCTGATTGTGTGCATGTTCAGTTGCTCAGTTGTGTCCGACTCTTTGTTACACCATGCACTGTAGCCTGCCAAGCTCCTCTGTCCATGGACTTCTCCAGGCCAGAATACTGGAGTGGGTTACCTTTCCCTTTTCCAGGGTGTTTTGCAAACTCAGGGATCGAATCCAGGTCTCTCACATTGCAGGCAGATGCTTTACCCTCTGAGCTACCAGGGAGGCCTATAATATCTGATTAAGATCTTATATTGATATTTAAAATATATAAAGAACTCTCATAACTCAACAATAAAAAGATAGTAGAAAAATGAACAGAGTGCTTGAACACCCATTTCTCAAAAAAAGAAGATACACAAGGGGCAAATACACACATGAAAAGATAGCCGACATTATTAGTTATTATGGAAATACAAACTAATATCATGAGCCAACTACTTTACACCCAGTGAAACAGCCAGAATCAAAGAGACAGATAGTAGTAGGTGTTGATGAGGATGTGGAGAGACTGGAACCCTATACATGGCTGGTCAGATTGTAAACTACTGTAGCAACTTTGAAAATAGTGATGCAGTTCTTCAAAACCTTAAACCCAGAGTAAATATATGAATTAGTAATTCTACCCCCAGGTATATACTCAAGAAAATGGAAAATCCCCACACACGATGGTTCATAGCAACATTTTTCATTATAGTAAAAAAAAGAAAGAAACCACCCAAATGTCCATCAACTAATAAGTAAACAAAGCACAGTGTATCTATACAATACAATGTTAGGCAATAAAAATAAAAAGTAAAGAAGTATTGATACATGCTGCAGCATGGATGAACCCTGAAAACATGGTGCTAGGTAGAAAAAGCCATTCACAAAAGACCATAAAATGTAAGACTACATTTATATGCTATGTTCGGGATTGACTAATCTACACAGAAAGAAATTTGACAAGTGTTTTGCCAGTGGCTGGTAGAAGTGGGTAAAAGGGCAGTGACTACTAAGGAGGACAGCTTTTCCCTTTGGAGTGATGAAAATACTCTGAATGAGATACTGGTGACCACTGAACTCTACACTTCAAAATGGTGAAATATTTGAATTATATCTCAATAAAGTCAATCTAAATAATTAAGACTGCAGTAAATTTTTAAATTATGTACTGCAGTATTTAAGAAATAAAATCCCTCCCCCTCAAAAAGAACAAAGAATAAAGTAAAAAAAAAAAATCCAAAATTTTGTCACCATGTTCCCCACCATGTTTATCTATGCATGTCAATGCGTAGATAAACATACAGGTAATTAAATGGCATTTCTGGTCTCAGTTTTGTCCCCGGTAGTAGTAGCTGATGTCTACTCCCTTGGAGGTGTATGTGTCTATCAGCATGTGGTCTTTGCTGTGGCTTGCTATAACCTACAAGATGGAAGTATAATACCTGTGACAGGTGCCATATGCTGGTACAGACAGTTTGCTGTCTTTGCTGCCATCACCATGAGAAGAGTGTGCCCCAGCGAGCACAGTGGACTCCTGCTGCTGTTCTGAACCCAGTTCCTGCCATGGGGTCAAGTTCTGCAGATTCCAGACAGCCCACACACACTTGACTGAGAAATAAATAATTCTTGTTGTAAGCTGCTGAAATCTTGAGGGTATTTGTTATGCAGTGCTATTTGGCAAATGAGACCAGTAGGTATTATTTTCTTCGCAAGGAGATCGTATCATATGTGCTATATCTCCAGGAAACTTTTATACATACCTTCACTTTGCAACTTACAGACAAAAAATTAAAATTGAACAAGAAATATGTTCTTTGGAAAATGTTTCATCAATATAAGATACAATCTTTCTAAATGATCTCTCTAAAGCTGTGAAAAAAATGTTATTAAAAACATATTAAAAGCATAGAATCCTTTGCAAAGCACTTGCTTCTATTTCAGTGAGCATCTATCATTTTTCTATTAAGAAGGGAAAGTAAGCTCTCAGATAATGTCGTCTACCTTTTCAGTAGTAGTCTCATTGTTGTTTATTATTAATTTTATGGTTTAATAAATATTTAACTAATACAAAACATTGAAACATTTACTTAAAATGTTTAACATTTAGCTTTTAATGAACTCTTCTATAACTTAAGACACTTAGGGAAATTTTCATCTGCTCTTTATGTTATCTTCTTTCCAAACTTTCTATCAGTCTCTCTCATTTCTTCATTCTTTCTTTATAAAATATTATGTTAATTGTATAATCTCCATGCCTTTAATTCTTTTGTGCTTATTTACATAATGCATAGATTACATCCAGAATACTGTTTACTCAATGTGGTATGGATAAATCCTTGATTCCATTTTTAGTTTTCTAAAACTTGTTTGCCAAATAGAATTATAATTTGAGAATAGAAGTTTCCTATAACCAAAAGAAATTCTAGGGGGAAAAAGTGATCAATTTTAGTGCAGAAGTACCTGCTAGACTTAACTAGTAGATAACTGGTTCCAATGACATTTGGAGAAGGCAATGGCACCCCACTCCAGTACTCTTGCCTGGAAAATCCCATGGATGGAGGAGCCTGGTAGGCTGTAGTCCATGGGGTCATGAAGAGTCAGACATGACTGAACGACTTACCTTTCCCTTCCAATGACACCACAGAGAGATGTAAATAAAATATCATTTATATGAAATAACCTAGTTTCTGATATAACTAAAATGTCTATTTAATAATAATAGTAAACAGTAGACAAATTTTGAGGCACAATCCCCTCTACAATTTAGAGAATAAGATGTATTCCTGGTTTTCTATATTTAACCTGCACTAGAGTTGGACACGACTGAGCGACTTCACTTTCACTTTTCACTTTCATGCACTAGAGAAGGAAATGGCAATCCACTCCAGAGTTCTTGCTTGGAGAATCCCAGGGATGGCAGAGCCTGGTGGGCTGCCGTCTATGGGGTCACACAGAGTTGGACACAACTGAAGCGACTTAGCAGCAGCAGCAGCAGGAATAAAATTAATATATCCTAATGGAGATGCTATTTTTTTTTAATGATAGTATGTATGGTAGGGTTTACCTTCCAAATTTCTAGACTGGTAGTCTTAATTTCAGAATATTCAGAGATCAACAAGTACATGTCATACATATCTGGAAAAAAAAATCTATTACAAGGAAAGCAGGAAGTACATGAATAATTCATTGGCCGTATTTGATATGCCTTGCTGTCTGTCCTAAAGCTGTGATCTGAAAACATGATTTGCCAGGATTTCAGCAGAAGCAGGAGGGAGGGAGCTGGTATTGCTTCCAGCTTAGCTCCTGGAATCCCTGGAGATTGAGAGGCTACTGGACTTGACCACCTCGAGAAGAAACTTACCAGAAACAAAAAGCATAAGATGAAGAGATGTATATTGACCAATTCTATGGTGAATATCTTGAGAACTCTTCTGAAACACTTGATCATTCAACCAATGAGTTTTGACTGACATCATATATCTGGGTGGTTTAATGTATGAGACTTGCTAAATCAAATTCTTCCTGTATTGCATAACGTGTATCTACTTTGACAATGCATTGTGTCATCATCATGGAATAAAGGCAAACAAACTGCTGTAACAAGACATGTGTCTTGCTGCAGTCGACTGGCATGGCAATAAATCTGAATGACTTGTTTCTAAACTGTCTTTCATCCAAATCTGCTTCAACACTTTGTAATGATTACATTTGTGGAGAGTTTTTCATCTTAATTTTTGCAGCTGGAGATTGAGTAGGGAAGTGAGAACGTGTCATGACTGACTAATTACTCAATATCACACACAGATGTATAAAAACTTTTGGAGAAAATTAGGAGGTTCATATTTGGTTTCTCTTCCTGGGAGAAGGCAACTATTGTGCATGCATTTGTATTTCCTTTTAAAATTAGCATGTAAATAAACAAAATCTATGTTCTTCTCTCTATAAAGTAAGCTTCATTTTCACTCTTGAATTCTATCAAAGACTTGCCATTGTCTGAGTCTTTGCAGCCCAATGTCTGTTTCAGAAAATCTAGACCAGGGGTGCTCAGCCAAATCCTGGAATCAAAACAGGTCATGAAGCCCTGTATGTCCATCCAACTATTGCTATTTCTTTTTTTATATAACCATTTTAGTATCGAAGTATAGTTGATAACAATGTTGTATTAGTTTCAGGTGACAGCAAAGTGATTCATGTATGTTTGTGTGTGTATGTGTATACATATCTATTCTTTTTCAGATTCTTTACCATCATAGGTTATTATAGGATATTGAATACAGTCCCCTTTGCTACATAGTAGGCCCCTGTTTTTTATCCATTTTATATATAATAGTGTATATCTGCTAATCCAAAATTCCTAATTTATCTCTCCTCCTCCCATCTCCTTCAATAACCTTGTTTGTTTTCTTTGTGAGTCTATTTCTGCTTTGTAAATAAGTTTCTTTGTATCAGGTTTTTTTTTTTTTTTTGGATTCCATATATGCTGCTGCTGCTAAGTCGCTTCAGTCGTGTCTGACTCTGTGCGACCCCAGAGATGGCAGCCTACCAGGCTCCCCCGTCCCTGGGATTCTCCAGGCAAGAACACTGGAGTAGGTTGCCATTTCCTTCTCCAAGATTCCATTTATAAATGATGTCATATGATGTTTGTCTTTCTCTGACTTACTTCACTTAGTATGATCATCTTCAGGTCAATCCATGTTGCCACAAATGGTAGTATTCCATTCCATTTTATGGCTTAGTAGTATTCCACTGTATATATGTACCACATCTTCTTTATCCATTCGCCTGTCAATGGATACTTTGGGTGCTTCCATGTCTTGGCTATTGTAAATAGTGTTGCCATTGACATTGGGGTGCATGTATCCTTTTGAATTAAGAGTTTTCTCCAGATGTATGCCCAGGAGTGGGATTGTAGGATCATACAGTAGCTCCTTTAAGTAATTTCCATACTGTTCTCTATAGCTAATGTATCAATTCCCACGAACAGTGGAGGAGGGCTCCCTTTTCTCCACATCCTCTCCAGCATTTATAGTTTGTAGACATTTTCATGATAGCTGTTCTGACCAGTGTGAGGTGACACCTCATTGAAGACAATTGCTGTTTCTATCAGACATGGTGAAGGATGTGTAAAGTCTTCAATGTGCCCACTTACCTGGAAGTTACAGCTGATACCCTCTGGATTCAGAGATCCTGAGATGCTTTGATGAGGACTGACTTGAATCTTCCAGTCCCTTTTCCTCCTCAAGGTTCATAAGCAGCTGTCAGTTACCCCATAGAATTAAATTCATCAGTAGCCTCAATAACCACCTAAAGTTCTCACATCAAATACTTGTTCAATGAATTTTGAATAAATAAATTTAAAAGCCAACATTCAAATTACTTTAAAAGCTTTCATACTTCCAGTTGGTTTCTGAGACAATTCATAGGTATTTTATTAGGTGTAACTGAGCGACTTCACATTCACTTTTCAATTTCATGCATTGGAGAAGGAAATGGCAATCCACTCCAGTGTTCCTGCCTGGAGAATCCCAGGGATGGGGGAGCCTGGTGGGCTGGCATCTATGCGGTCACACAGAGTTGGAACGACTGAAGTGACTTAGCAGCAGCAGCAGCAACCGTGGTTAAGTACCTGGATAGAGCCCTGATATTAGTATAGATGTAAATTCCTGATATTTCTCAGAAACCAACCCTCCCCCAAATCCACTAGATTTCCTTTTTGTTTGCATAACAAATTAACTATAAAACTGGTTCCTAGAATGAAGAGCTATATGTAATTACTTCAGTTTATGATGTAAATGATCATTCAGTTAAAGATGACATTTGAAGTCAAGTCTTCAATACAATCAGATCAGATCAGTTGCTCAGTTGTGTCCAACTCTTTTCGACCGCATGAATCGCAGCACACCAGGTCTCCCTTTCCATCACCAACTCCCGGAGTTCACTCAGACTCACGTCCATCGAGTCAGTGATGCCATCCAGCCATCTCATCCTCTGCTGTCCCCTTCTCCTCTTGCCCCCAATCCCTCCCAGCATCAGAGTCTTTTCCAGTGAGTCAACTCTTTGCATGAGGTGGCCAAAGTACTGGAGTTTCGGAAATCCCAGGGTGATCTCCTTCAGAATGGACTGGTTGGATCTCCTTGCAGTTCAAGAGACTCTCAAGAGTCTTCTCCAACACCACAGTTCAAAAGCATCAATTCTTCGGTGCTCAGCCTTCTTCACAGTCCAACTCTCACATCCATACATGACCACAGAAAAACCATAGCCTTGACTAGACAAATCTTTGTTGGCAAAGTAATGTCTCTGCTTTTCAATATGCTATCTAGGTTGGTCATAACTTTCCTTCCAAGGAGTAAGCGTCCTTTAATTTCATGGCTGCAGTCACCATCTGCAGTGATTTTGGAGCCCCCCAAAATAAAGTCTAACACTGTTTCCACTGTTTCCCTATCTATTTCCCATGAAGTGATGGGACCGGATGCCATGATCTTCGTTTTCTGAATGTTGAGCTTTAAGCCAACTTTTTCACTCTCCTCTTTCACTTTCATCAACAGGCTTTTTAGTTCCTCTTCACTTTCTGCCATAAGGGTGGTGTCATCTGCATACCTGAGACTGATATTTCTCCCGGAAATCTTGATTCCAGCTTGTGTTTCTTCCAGTCCAGCGTTTCTCATGATGTACTCTGCATAAAAGTTAAATAAGCAGGGTGACAATATACAGCCTTGAAGTACTCCTTTTCCTATTTGTAACCAGTCTGTTGTTCCATGTCCAGTTCTAACTGTTGCTTCCTGACCTGCATACAGGTTTCTCAAGAGGCAGATCAGGTGGTCTGGTATTCCTGTCTCTTTCAGAATTGTCCACAGTTTATTGTGATCCACACAGTCAAAGGCTTTGGCATAGTCAATAAAGCAGAAATAGATGTTTTTCTGGAACTCTCTTGCTTTTTCCATGATCCAGCAGATGTTGCCAATTTGATCTCTGGTTCTTCTGCCTTTTCTAAAACCAGCTTGAACATCAGGAAGTTCATGGTTCACATATTGCTGAAGCCTGGCTTGGAGAATTTTGAGCATTACTTTACTAACGTGTGAGATGAATGCAATTGTGCAGTAGTTTGAGCATTCTTTGGCATTGCCTTTCTTTGGGATTGGAATGAAAACTGACCTTTTCCAGTCCTGTGGCCACTGCTGAGTTTTCCAAGTTTGCTGGCATATTGAATGCAGCACTTTCACAGCATCATCTTTCAGGATTTGGAACAGCTCAACTGGAATTCTGTCACCTCCAATAGCTTTGTTCGTAGTGATGCTTTCTAAGGCCCACTTGACTTCACATTCCAGGATGTCTGGCTCTAGGTCAGTGACCACACCATCGTGATTATCTGGGTCATGAAGATCTTTTTTGTACAGTTCTTCTGTGTATTCTTGCCATCTTTTCTTAATATCTTGTGCTTCTGTTAGGTCCATACCATTTCTGTCCTTTATCGAGCCCATCTTTGCATGAAATTTTCCTTTGGTATCTCTGATTTTCTTGAAGAGATCTCTAGTCTTTCCTATTTTGTTGTTTTCCTCTATTTCTTTGCATTGATTGCTAAAGAAGGCTTTCTTGTCTCTTCTTGCTATTCTTTGGAACTCTGCTTTCAGATGTTTATATCTTTCCTTTTCTCCTTTGCTTTTTGCTTCTCTTTTTTCACAGCTATTTGTAAGGCCTCCCCAGACAGCCATTTTGCTTTTTTGCATTTCTTTTCCATGGGGATGGTCTTGATCCCTGTCTCCTGTACAATGTCACAAACCTCATTCCATAGCTCACCAGGCACTCTATCTATCAGATCTAGGCCCTTAAATCTATTTCTCACTTCCACTGTATAATCATAAGGGATTTGATTTAGGTCATACCTGACTGGTCTAGTAGTTTTCCCTACTTTCTTCAATTTCAGTCTGAATTTGGCAATAAGGAGTTCATGGTCTGAGCCACAATCAGCTCCTGGTCTTGTTTTTGCTGACTGTATAGAGCTTCTCCATCTTTGGCTGCAAAAAGTATAATCAATCTGATTTCGGTGTTGACCATCTGGTGATGTCCATGTATAGAGTCTTCTCTTGTGTTGTTGGAAGAGGGTGTTTGTTATGACCAGTGCATTTTCTTCGCAAAACTCTATTTGTCTTTGCCTTGCTTCATTCCGTATTCCAAGGCCAAATTTGCCTGTTACTCCAGGTGTTTCTTGACTTCCTACTTTTGCATTCCAGTCCCCTATAATGAAAAGGACATCTTTTTTGGGTGTTAGTTCTAAAAAGGCTTGTAGGCCTTCATAGAACCGTTCAACTTCAGCTTCTTCAGCATTACTGGTTGGGGCATAGACTTGGATTACTGTGATATTGAATGGTTTGCCTTGGAAACAAACAGAGATCATTCTGTCGTTTTTGAGATTGCATCCAAGAACTGCATTTCAGACCATAATGGAGGTGTCATCTACATATCTGAGGTTATTGATATTTCTCCCGGCAATCTTGATTCCATCTTGTGCTTCATCCAGTCCAGTGTTTCTCTTGATGTCCTCTGCATATAAATTAAATAAGCAGGATGACAATATACAGCCTTGACACACTCCTTTTCGTATTTGGAACGAGTCTGTTGTTCCATGTCCAGCCCTACCTGTTGTTTCCTAACTTGCATATAGATTTCTCAAG
The DNA here is from genome assembly GCF_055505025.1 of Bos grunniens. NCBI lineage: Eukaryota > Metazoa > Chordata > Mammalia > Artiodactyla > Bovidae > Bos > Bos grunniens. Next base: position 42,828,729 of record NC_141181.1, read on the forward strand.
AGTCAGGTCAGATGGTCTGGTATTCCCATTGCTTTTCAGAATTTACCACAGTTTACTGCAGTCCACACAGTCAAAGGCTTTGGCATAGTCAATAAAGCAGAAATAGATGTTTTTCTGGAACTCTCTTGCTTTTTTGATTATCCAGTTGATGTTAGCAATTTGATCTCTGGTTCCTCTGTCTTTTCTGTAACCAGCTTGAACATCTGAAAGTTCATGGTTCACGTACTGTTGAAGCCTGGCTTGTAGAATTTTGGATATTAATTTGCTAGAGTGTGAGATGAGTGCAATTGTGTGGTAGTTTGAGCAATGGGCAGTGCCAAAGAATGCCCAAATGAAGTTTATAGTGCTCATACCAAACTTCAAATGTCACAGCTTCATATTATATTCTGTGCGTGGACCACTTGTCCAAAAGTTGATCCCCCCACTGCTGCAATTCACCAAAAGTGCTGAGATCTGAACATTCTTTGCCCTGGGTGTGGTGTTCCTGTTAAAGAAGCCTAGGTTTTCAATACTAGTTAATACAAAACAGCATATTGAAAAGCAGAGACATCACTTTGCTGACAAATGTCTGTATAGTCAAAGCTATGGTCTTTCCAGTAGTCAAGTATGGATGTGAGAGTTGGACCATAAAACGACAGTGCTAAAGAGTTGATACTTTTGAACTGCGGTGCTGGAGAAAACTCTTGAGAGTCCCTTGGACATCAAGATCAAATCAGTCAATCTTAAAGGGAATCAACCCTGAATATTCATTGGAAGGACTGATGCTGAAGTTGAAGCTCCAATAATTTGGCCACTTGATGCAAAATGCTGACTCACTGGAAAAGACCTTGATGCTGGGAAATACAGAAGGCAGGAAGAGAAAGGGATGACAGAGGATGAGATGGTTGCACCCCTGACTCATGAACATGAGTTTGAACAAACTCATAGTGAAGGACAGGAAAATCTGATTTACTATGGGGTCACAGCAGAGAAGGCAATGGCAACCCACTCCAGTACTCTCACCTGGAAAATCCCATGGACGGAGCCAGGCTGCAGTTCATGGGGTAGCTACGAGTCAGACACGACTGAGTGACTTCACTTTTACTTTTCATTTTCATGCATTGGAGAAGGAAATGGCAACCCACTCCAGTGTTCTTGCCTGGAGAATCCCAGGGGATAGGGGAGCCTGGTAGGCTGCTGTCTATGGGGTTGCACAGAGTTGGACACAACTGAAGCGACTTAGCAGCAGCAGCAGCAGCATGGGGTCACAGTCGGACAGGACTGAAGAACAAGAACAATGACACAAGAAGGATTCATGCAGGAGTAAGATCGGCATCACCTGGACTTTGTTAGAAATGCAGAATTTGATCTGGGGCCCCAGAGTAGATCTACTGACTTGGGCCCTGTATTTTAATAAGCCCTTCAGTGATTTGCATCCTCATTAAAGTCTGATAAGCACTGACATATGAAGAAGTACTTGTTGGAGATCTGCAGGTGCGGGTGTACACTGAGCTGTGGTCAACTACAACCACTAGCTATTTTACAAGTCAGAACTCTGAAACCCTCTGCTGATGCAACCACCTTAGAAAAAAAAGAAATGTAGGTTAAGTTATTATATAGCATTTAAAAGTATATTGTATCATTAAAATGATTATGTCTGTGACACAACCAACCACTCCATTTCTTGACACACCTTCTTTTCTTGTTTCCCAGGATGCCTTTGTTCTTGGTTCTCTTCCAGGTTCTGAGCACTGCATTTCAGTCCCCTATGCTGATTTCTCAGAGAAGGCAATGGTACCCCACTCCAGTACTCTTGCCTGGAAAATCCCATGGACGGAGGAGCCTGGAAGGCTGCAGTCCATTGGGTCGCTGAGGGTCAGACATGACTGAGCGACTTCACTTTCACACATTGGAGAAGGAAATGGCAACCCACTCCAGTGTTCTTGCCTGGAGAATCCCAGGGACGGCGGAGCCTGGTGGGCTGCCGTCTATGGGGTCGTGCAGAGTCAGACACAACTGAAGTGACTTAGCAGCAGCATGCTGATTTCTGTTTACTCAACTTGGTTCTTCATGCACTTTTCCTGAATCAACCCCTGCACTTCCTGACTTCAACTGCCCATGGGTTGGTCATTTCACAATCCCCACCTCCCATCCTGCTCTTCTGAGTTCAAGCTTAGGTCAAATGAACAGTTTACCTGAACATTCTGTAGGTACCACTTGGAGGGAATTCATTTTACCCAACCTCCTTTCTCACGACTCCTCCTCTTTTTCTGTTCCCATTAGTTAGTGACTGGTATCTACCACGTTGTAACCTTGGGAGGCATCCTGAACACTTCCCTCGCTAACTCCATTAAGCCTCTATTGGCCACCTAGCCTGACCAATTTCACTGGTGAACTAGCTCATTTTGGGCCCATTCCCACTGCTCCAGCCTAGATTCCATCGTCATTCAAGCTTTACTGTCAATTTCTTAATTTATCTCCTCTTGCACATGATTTCTGTCTCCACACCACTGCTGCCCCTTTTCTAGCCCCCTTCTCACTAAACACAATGGACTTTTTATTTCTAAAAATGCATCTAAATAAAACACAAATACATCCCTGCCTCAAAAATCTCCTCTGTCACCTGGTGCAATAAAGTTCCCACAGCTCTATGGTGACACTGGTGCAGATGGTCCACTCTGCCGGCTCTTTCATGGCTTCTGTCACCATGAATTGCTCAGCCCTGTACCTCGACAGGTGCTATTTGTTCCAAATTCAACTCCTTTATTCTTTTCATTTATAGCAAAATCCTGTTCATCCTTCCAGAATTAGTACAAGTGTCACTTCCCCTGCCATGACTTCACAGATTTTTAATGCTTCCAAAAGTGCGTGCTTCACACCTTGCTTTATCCACCAAGAGGTTGGGTGGTTCTGCTGGGGCTCTGGGGTCAATCCATCACCACTAACATGACCTTAGGCAATTTATTAATAATCTTGATTTCCCCCTTGGCTCCCGTGTGATGCAGAGATCAGAGGACCACTGCTGGGAACTAGATTGCACAAGTGAGGTGTGGTATGACGTGGCTGCTGCAGGATGGGTGTGGAGTAACGGTTTGTCCTCTGGATACCTGTGACCCATCATGGGTGCCTTCTTCTTCCCCTAGCAGATCGGGGCCAAGCTCAAGGATTCACAGGTCTCACTCAATATGTATTATTTGTGGCCAATACTGATCTCATATAAGAGGTCCTCAGTAAATGTTATGTTGAGATCCCATAATATTACATTTTACCCCAGTGCTCACTAATAAGCTACATGAGGAAACCATTCTCAAGGCCATAGACAACACAGCTATCCTGAACACAGTCTAGGCACATGCTCCTTTTGACCTTTTTTACCCCAATACTCTCCTTTTTGCTTCTTTAAACAAAGACTTTCCATGTGCCTTTCATCTGTGTCACTGTGATCATTTTTGTCATAGTCATAAAATTGTGTTTCCCAATCCTTTACTATTTCTCTTTTTTACATTGGAGTATAATTGCTTTACAATGTTGTATTAGTTTCTTATGTTTACATATATCACTTCCCTTTTGACCCTCCCTTGCCCCACCATAGCCCACCCCTCTCGGTCTCCACAGAGCAACAGGCTGAACTCCCTGTGTTGTAAAGCAGCTTCCATCAGCTATCTATTTTACACGTGATAGTGTATATATGTTAATGCTACTTTCTCCACTCACCTCACCCTTTCCTTCCCTTGTTGTGTCCACACATCTGTTCTCTAAGTCTATGTTTCTATTTCTGCCCTGCAAATAGTTTCATCGGCACCATTTTCTAGATTTCATGTAAATGAATTGATTTAAAACATTTGTTTTTCTCTTTTTGACTTGCATCACTCTGTATAATAGGTTCTAGGTTCATCTACCTCACTAGCTAACTCAAATCCGTTCCTTTTTATGGTCGAACAATATTCCATTGTATAATTGTTACCACATATTTTTTATCCATTCATCTGTCCATGGACGTCTAGATTATTTCTTTGCCCTGGCTATTGTAAACAATGTTACAATGAATATTGGGGTACCTGTGTCTTTTTGAATTGTTGTTTTCTCAGGTTATATGCCCAGTAGTGGGATTGCTGGGTCATATGGTAGTTTTATTCCTAATCCTTTACTATTTCAATCCTTATTTTGTTAATTGGACAGATTCTGTGTATTAATATACAGGGAAATAGATGGGGAAACAGTGGAAACAGTGTCAGACTTTATTTTGGGGGGCTCCAAAATCACTGCAGATGGTGACTGCAGCCATGAAATTAAAAGATGCTTACTTCTTGGAAGTAAAGTTATGACCAACCTAGATAGCATATTGAAAAGAAATATTACTTTGCCAACAAAGGTCCGTCTAGTCAAGGCTATGGTTTTACCAGTGGTCATGTATGGATGTGAGAGTTGGACTGTGAAGAAGCCTGAGCGCCGAAGAATTGATGTTTGAACTGTGGTGTTGGAGAAGACTCTTGAGAGTCCCTTGGACTGTGAGGAGATCCAACCAGTCCATTCTGAAGGAGATCAGCCCTGGGATTTCTTTGGAAGGAATGATGCCAAATCTGAAACTCCAGTACTTTGGCCACCTCATGTGAAGAGTTGACTCACTGGAAAAGACTCTGATGCTGGGAGGGATTGGGGGCAGGAGAAAAAGGGGACGACAGAGGATGAGATGGCTGGATGGCATCACTGACTCAACGGACGTTAGTCTGAGTGAGCTCTGGGAGTTGGTGATGGACAGGGAGGCCTGGCATGCTGCGATTCATGGGGTCGCAAAGAGTCGGACACGACTGAGTGACTAAACTGAACTGATTCTAGTCAAAAAGTCACTCTGTCTTGCATTCCCCTGTACTTTCTCCACTGACACTCTTTCTAATCACACTTGTACTTTTACCTGTACTTTTCAAAGGATTCTATTCAGTCTTCTGCTGTCTCAAATTGCAAGCTGTTTAACAGCATTGCCAAATCACCTGCCCTTCCAGCCCTTGTGAAAGATGTATATCCAGATGTGCTTTGAGATAGATCTCCTCATAAGTATAAAGGTAAAAAATGAAAGATTCAGTTTTTGTTATGAAGAATCCATGGAGAATTTGTCCATTATGATACATTTCTTCATCTTGTATCTCAACAGATTAATTTCAGAAGTTATTGTTTCTTGATAGTGTGATATTGGAAAGTCCCTGTTTCCCAGGTATGCTTGAGTCTGAGAATCACTTTATTATATCTTTCTGTAAAAACAAGTGACTTAGATATGCATCTCTGAAATAGCAATGTAAATCAGTGGGAAAACAAGATTCAGTAACAGAATTTTCTCAGAAAATCAGCATAGTTCTCAATTGGAAAGAGTCCCTATTCCAAGCCAGTACTACAGACATCTGTTTATACATTTTAGCGCTTAGAGCAAATGCACTTAAAATTCCCTGTGAACTTCATGAAGTTGACCTAGACAGTCTGTAAACACACATGCACTGTCAGAGGACTTGATCCAAAAAAGATTAGAAATCAGTGACATGACACAGGGAACTGGAAGACGACGTGATCATGATCTTTAATTTCTAAGTTTCTGCAGAAGAGTGATGGGACTAAGCCTGAATCTGTGGGTAAAGCATGTGGTAAACTTGATCTGTTGGAAAAGGCCACACAGGGGGAGGTGGGATGTTTAACTTAGAGATCATCTCTTTTATCAGCACTACAGATGTTAACTTGCATTTAGTGCCAGTGAAAACTGTCCTACACATCAGAGCCCATGGGAAACAGGCTCCCAGCCTGACTACACTTAACATTTAAAATTCAAGGATGCTTCAGTGCAAGGTGAATTTGACTTACACAACTACAGGGAGATTCTCACGGATTAAGTCACCATATGTATGTCACTGATAATTACTAAGAAAGAAAACAGAACCTTCTTGGGTGAAATTATGGGAGAGATGACAGAAAAGACATTGAAAGCTTAAGCACATTAATCTCTAGGTGGATTTTGGACTCACCTCTAGCAGAGCAATCACCTAATGCTCACATGGAGGTCTTCCCCTCCCAGCCTCCAAAAACATAAGAAAGTAACCTTCACCATGTGCTCAGAGAATAACCATATGGCCCAAGCAACATAGCTCTGATTTACAATAAGATAGCATAGAAAAAGAATTCCTATATGGAGGTCAAACTCAATAGGGTTCTCACTTAAAACAAATTTTTTTATTGGAATATAACTGCTTTACAATGCTGTATTGGTTTCTGCCATACAGTAGCATGAATCAGACATAGGTATACATATACCCCTCATTTTTGGACCTCCCAACCCCCACCCACCCCTCTAGTTCATCACAGAACACTGAGCTGAGTTCCCTATGTTATGCAGTCACTTCTAAGTAAGTTGTGTCTTTGATGTGATGTTTTCCAAGTTAGATTTGGTTTCATATTTGTTTTGAAAATTACACACAGATCCTTCAAAACCTCTAATCATAAAATTGACAAAAAAAAATTGCGTGCGATGTTCCGTTTTTCAATATATGAAGTGAATGTGACAACAGCAAGAACAGTCTCCCTTGATAAAACCTATCACTTTTGCAAATTTCAGAAGTGTTGACTAGATTTTCTTAACAAAATGTTTTCCTAATGTTAACTTTGAGTGTAATTCTTTTCCGTTACCTCGTAAATTCGGTCTCATAATGTTGATACATTTCTGCCTAATTTTGCTTGTATTAATAATACTGTATGATGAATGTTTTCTCCATACCATTAAAGTCTCATAGTTTAATGGAATGATTTCACTATATTCCAGTGCAGAGATATACCAAAATTTAGTTATATCTTCTCCTTCTGTTAAAATTTTAATTATAACATTTTGTTGTTAGGTGAACACTTTAAGTCTTCTGATGAACTTATTCCTAAGATAAATATGAAGGTAATTAGAGAAGGCAATGGCACCCCACTCCGTATGCTTGCCTGGAAAATCCCATGGTTGGAGGAGCCTGGTAGGCTGCAGTCCATGGGGAAGCTAAGAGTCGGACACAACTGAGTGACTTCACTTTGACTTTTCACTTTCATGCATTGGAGAAGGAAATGGCAACCCACTCCAGTACTCTTGCCTGGAAAATCCCATGGATGGAGGAGCCTGGTAGGCTGCCATCTATGCAGTCGCACAGAGTCAGACACGACTGAAGTGACTTAGCAGCAGCAGCAGCAATTAGATTTTAAATCAATTATAAATAAATTATAGCAAAACCATGTGTGTGATTTACTGGTAATAATAATGATGAAATTAATGTTTTTTCTGGGGGAGAGTATGTTTTACTATTTTATCAGCTCAAGCTATTCACAGGCCAAACCCTTTTTTCTATGGCTTTAATTGTGCACAATATCAAGGAAGCAAAAATTAAAGTTGTTTAATCTCTTTCAGGGATCTTTTTTGCACAAATATTCCATCTATATTGGAAGTGAATTTTTAAATAAATTTTTAATAAATGCATAATCCACATGTTTCTTGTGTGCAGAGTGTTAACCCTGACATAGGATTTCCTGTTTTGGTCTCTTAGAAAATGTTTTACTTCAAGTATGGAACCCATGACGCTTCAGGTTTATTTTGCTGTCTCCTGTTTAGTTGATGATTTTTATTATCATACTTCTTAGGGTTAATATAATCTTTTAGGGTTCGCATCTTCATTTTTTCTAAAGTGAAGTATAGTTGATGTCTAATGTTGCATTACTTTCAGGTGTACAGCAAGTGGGCCATATACATATATATGGAAAGGAAATGGTAAGCCACTCCAGTATTCCTGCCTGGAGAATCCCATGGACAGAGGAACCTGGTGGGGCTACAAGACCATGGGGTTGCAAAGGGTCAGACATGACTGAAGTGACTTAGCATGCACGCATACACATATGTGCATTCTCTTTGAGATTCTTTTCCTCTATAGGCCATTACAAAATACTGAGCAGATTTCCTTGTGATGTATAGTAGGTCCTTGTTGGTTACCTATTTCTTATATATCTGTTAATCCCAATCTCCCAGTTTATCCCTCTCTCTTTCTCCCCTTCAGTAAACATAAGTTTGTTTTGTATGTTTGTGGCTTTATTTCTGCTTTGTACATAAGTTCGTACAAACATATATCATTTTATTCTTATTTTAATAAAAATCAGGTTGATTAAACTATCTGGTGATACAACCTTTTCATGGCTTTATAGTTAGATAGGCTTCTTGGTGGCTTAGTGGTAAAGAATTCGCCTTCAATTCAGGAACAGAAGGAAACATGGGTTTGATCCCTGAATCAGGAAGATCCCCTGGAGAAGGGTGTGGCAACCCACTCCAGTATTCCTGCCTTGAGAATCCCCATGGACAGAGAAGCCCATTGCACTAAGTCCATGGGGTCGCAAAGAGTTGGACATGACTGTGACTGAACTGAAATAACAGTCACGCATAGTTAGATACCTGCCAGTAATACAAAAGTAAAGCCTAAAGGTTATTGAAGATATTTCCTTCTTCTGTGTCATATAAGAAATTAATTTTTTATCTGTGTAGCTTTTGTAGCAACAGATAGACCTAATCTAGCTAATAATACTAAAGACCCACCATTTAAAATTCAAAAGTTCTATCATAGATTAACAGAGAAGAATTGTAAACCTCAAAGAGAAGGAGGAAAAAGAGGGTTTCAACCACAATGAAAAACAGGCACTGGCTGTGAAAAACTCCCTTCAAAAATCTTGGCAACGTTACACTCACACATTGTTGTGTTGCTCATGCCAAGGAAATCTCAGTATTTTGCAGAAGCAGCAGTAAGAAATAAAAACTGCATCATTATTTTGTGGATTTGTTAACATTCCACTTAGAGAACCTGACCAGACACACACATGTGCACACATGTGTGCATGCTCACATATGTATGTACCCTGCTTGTACATACATGAACATGATAGCAAAATATACATATTGTGAAGTTTAGAAAGAAGAGATCAGTGTAGAATATTGTTTTCTAAAGGACTCTTTGGAAAAAGACTCTGATGCTGGGAGAGATTGGGGGCAGGAGGAAAAGGGGACGACAGAGGATGAGATGGCTAGATGGCATCACTGACTCGATGGTCATGAGTTTGGGTGAACTCCGGGAGTTGGTGACGGACAGGGAGGCCTGGCGTGCTGCGATTCATGGGGTCGCAAAGAGTTGGACACGACTGAGCGACTGAACTGAACTGAAAGGTGCTGAATGTTTCTTGGAACTGTGTCTGACCCATAATGAATACTCAATTAATATGTATCATTGAATAAATAATCAAATAAGTAAATTAAAATATGAGCATAAATCAAGAATATTATAAATAAGACTTTAAATGTTTAAATGCCCAACGTAAATAAATGTAAAGCTCCAAAATATGCATCTTTTAAAAAAGGAGGAAACTTATGGAGCTGATGAATATGTTTATTACTTTAATTGTAGGGATCATTTCATGGGGGCATACATACCTTCAATCCCATCAAATTTCATACATTAAATCTTTGCAGTTTTCTTTCTTGGTATTATTTGCACTTCATAAAAAGCTGCAAACAAAATAAAAATGTCAGTACACACAGTAATTAAATTGAATGCTATAAAATATTCACTTTTCATCTTTCCTTGACAAAACACTCTCAATTCTGTGTTTTATCTCAAGTAACTCAATTTTGTCCTGCATCAAATGCACAGATTGGATCATGTGTTTGAAATACATTTTGCATCCAAGGTTTATCTATTTGACATTTTTCCCATCGTCTCTCACGAGATCTCACATTCTTCCCTATAATATGTTTATGCTTCTGTTGTGTCCAACTCTGTGCGACCCTATGGACTGTAGCCTGCCAGGCCCTTCTGTCCATGGGATTCTGCAAACAAGAATACTGGAGTGGGTTGCCATTTCCTCCTCCAGAGGATCTTCCCAACGCAGGGATTGAACCTGTGTCTCTTATGTCTCCTATATCGGGAGGCAAGTTCTTTACCACCAGTGCCACTTGGGAAGACCTAAAAGATTCTAAGACCTAAAAAGGATATTTTTCAAGTTTCAGAGCCGCTTAACTTTTTTTATCCCTGATTCTCAGTGTTCTAGTATGGGGAAGGAGTCTTTCTAATTAGGAAAAACATTCACTTTTTTCCCTAGCAGTTCATTATTACATGTTACCATAGGGAGTCAATTTGCTAAAACTGTATTTCTAAGAATATTTCCTCTGCTCCTTTGTACCTAAATGAGAAATGGGATTGCTTTATTTCCCTTAAGGAAAGGCTGGAAGCAAGAAAGAGCCTCTGTTAGTTGTTTTTAAGCTCAGAAATCTGTATTTCACATTCAAAGCTACCTTCTTAATGCACTTTTCAGGGAGGAATTGTGTTCCCTGTCTTGCTCACTCCCATCCGATTTCCATAAAAGTGACTTCCGGTATCTTCTGAGCATTACTATCTCTTTGTTGTGTTCTGAAAACGTGCTTCCTGCTGTAACTTCTGCACTCCAAGAAGATATTTCCAGTGACTTACTGTGAAAGGCACAGACATTTCCCATCAGGGCTCTAGGACCACAGAGAAATGTTTAGTGCCAGCAACAGCCGTTACCAGCCAGGCTACCTTGGAATGGTCACTTCACCTCTTTCATCTCAGGGTCCTCCACTAAGAAGAGGAGAACAATGCTTAGCTTTCCAATTCATTTAAGGATTAAAAAAGAAAACTCAGGAGAAACACTTAGCTTAGTGCCTGGAATGCTGTTGTGCAGACAGTAAACATGAGCAATTATTCTTATCATGATTAGTATATAATTATATACTATCTATGTGTTAAATTTATTACAATAATTATATGGTTATGTAATGATAGTTGGGCTTCCCGGGTAGCAGTAGTGGTAAAGAACCCGCCTGCCAAGGCAGGTGTAAGAGATGAAGGTTTGATCCCTGGCTCAGGAAGATCCCCTGGAGGAGCTCATGGCAACCCACTCCAGTATTCTTGCCTGGAGAATCCCATGGACAGAGGAGCCTAGTGGGATAGAGCCCATAGTGTCACACAGAGTCAGACATGACCGAAGCGACTTAGCGTGCTTTCATAATGATAGAGTATTATCATCTTGTTATTAACTGGATTCAAATCACTATCTTTATTCTGACACCTAACGCTGTCTTTTCTGAGTGTCATCCTTAAGATTCTAGGTTCCTGTGGCTTGCTCTCCTCCCTGTGAGCCGCAGATCTTCTCCTGGAGCTCTGGGGTGCTGGTGTGTACAATCACTGGTGTGCCTCCCATTCCTGCATCCCTACAAAGGGCATCTTCTGACCTTGGATGATGAGTGGTCTACCCACATCTCAGCTCTCTATGGTCGATAGGAAGGTGAAAATTCAACACAACGGAGTCATCATTCTAGGGTTTTCAGATGCCTTCATGTGATTTTGATTTATATAACTCTGTTCCAAGTGGCTGTAGGGCTCAAGTCATGTTGGAGTAGACAAGTGGGGTAATTTGAACGGAGGAACAAGGCCCGATGCTTAGGAGATACAGGTACGAGCACATCTGTTGGGAGGAAAGAGAAAGGTCAAAGGCAGATGTGTCACTGAAAGCCCTAGAGATTAAGACCACTGGGTGGGGAGGAGTCTGGCTGATGCTCAGAGAAAGGGAGATGGATATGTGAAAGGAGCAAAACACAGGGCTCAGTCATATCACCAGGCTCGCAGTGGTGGGCTTCCCTGAGAACCTTGATATTCTCAGAGCTCACTTAAAAAATCACTACTTTTGCCATTGCATGTTACTACTTTTTAAAAATGGATATATTCCTGGTTTCTGGAACAAGGAATGCTTTAACTAGAATATGTAAAAGAAAATTTCAACTAGAATGTTTTAAAATGTCAAAAAGACTCATTTCCAAAACTAAGGATTTATAGTGAAATAAAGCAGACTAAGTTTTTCTGGGTAAGAATCATGTGTTTTGATTTACCTGGTCCTTCACTTTTCCAGGATGCAACAGCTCATGACTTCCCTGATCCCATGTTTTCCTTTAGTATATCCTAAGGCAAGCTGTGAAAGCACTGCACTCAATATGCCAGCAAATTTGGAAAACTCAGCAGTGGCCACAGGACTGGAAAAGGTCAGTTTTCATTCCAGTCCCAAAGAAAGGCAATGCCAAAGAGTGCTCAAATTATCGCACAATTGCACTCATCTCACACGCTAGTAAAGTAATGCTCAAAATTCTCCAAGCCAGGCTTCAGCAATACGTGAACTGTGAACTTCCAGATGTTCAAGCTGGTTTTAGAAAAGGCAGAAGAACCAGAGATCAAATTGCCAACATCTGCTGGATCATCGAAAAAGCAAGAGAGTTCCAGAAAAACATCTACTTCTGCTTTATTGACTAGGCCAAAACCTTTGACTATGTGGATCACAATAAACTCTGGAAAGTTCTGAAAGAGATGGGAATACCAGACCACCTGACCTGCCTCTTGAGAAACCTATATGCAGGCCAGGAAGCAACAGTTAGAACTGGACATGGAACCAACAGACTGGTTCCAAATAGGAAAAGGAGTACGTCAAGGCTGTATATTGTCACGCTGCTTATTTAAATTATAAGCAGAGTACATCATGAGAAACGTTGGGCTGGAAGAAGCACAAGCTGGAATCAAGATTGCTGGGAGAAATATCACTAACCTCACATATGCAGATGACACCACCCTTATGGCAGAAAATGAGGAGGAACTAAAAAGCCTCTTGATAAAAGTGAAAGAGGAGAGTGAAAACGTTGGCTTAAAGCTCAACATTCAGAAAATGAAGATCATGGCATCTGGTCCCATCCCTTCATGGCAAATAGACGGGGAAACAGTGGAAACAGTGTCAGACTTTTATTTTTCTGGGCTCCAAAATCACTGCAGATGGTGACTGCAGCCATGAAATTAAAAGACACTTACTCCTTGGAAGGAAAGTTATGACCAACCTAGATAGCATGTTGAAAAGCAGAGACATCACTTTGCCAACAAAGGTCCGTCTAGTCAAGGCTATGGTTTTTCCAGTAGTCATGTATGGATGTGAGAGTTGGACTGTCAAGAAAGCTGAGCACCGAAGAATTGACGCTTTTGAACTGTGGTGTTGGAGAAGGCTCTTGAGAGTCTTTTGGACTGCAAGGAGATCCAACCAGTCCATTCTGAAGGAGATCGGTCCTGGGATTTCTTTGGAAGGAATGATGCTGAAGCTGAAACTCCAGTACTTTGGCCACCTCATGTGAAGAGTTGACTCATTGGAAAAGACGCTGATGTGGGATTGGGGGCAGGAGGAGAAGGGGACAACAGAGGATGAGATGGCTGGATGGCATCACTGACTCGATAGATGTGAGTCTGAGTAAACTCCGGGAGTTGGTGATGGACAGGGAGGCCTGGCGTGCTGTGATTCATGGGGTTGCAAAGAGTCGGACACGACTCAGCGACTGAACTGAACTGAAGGCAAGCATTGGTTTTCATGATGTATCCCTTATTCGATTAAAAGCTTTTAGAAATGATTTCTACATGTTATTCCAGGGTGTGGTCCCCAGGGGCCTGACACATAATAGAGAGCTGGTTGGGAAAAACAAAACAAAACCAAAAACCCTGAAGTCACACTGTGGAGTTTTGTTGTTGTTCAGTAGCTAAGTCATGTCGAACTCTGTGTGTCTCCTTGGACTGCAGCTCCTTGGACAAGGCTCCTCTGTCCTTTACAATCTCCTGAAGTTTGCTCAAATTCATGTCCATTGAGTTGATGGTGCTATCTAACCATCTCATCCTTTGCCACTCCGTTCTCCTTTGCCTTCAATCTTTTCCAGCATCAGGGTCTTTTCCAGTGAATTGGCTCTTTGCATCAGGTGGCCAAAGTATTGGAGCTTCAGCTTCAGCATCAGTCCTTGCAATGAATATTTCAGGGCTGTTTTCCTTTATGGTTGACTGGTTTGATATCCTTGCAGTCTAAGGAAATCTCAAGAGTCTTCTCTAAGACCAGTGTATAAAAGCATCAATTCTTCAGTGCTCAGCCTTTTTTATGGTCCAACTCTCACATTCGTACATGACTACTACAAAAAGCACAGCTTTGACTGTACAGACCTTTGTCAGCAAAGTGTTATCTCTTCTTTCTAATATGCTGTCTAGGTTTGTCATAGCTTTCCTTCCAAGGAGCAAGCGCCTTTTAATTTCACGACTGCAGTCACCACCTGCAATGATTTTGGAGCCCAAGAAAATAAAATCTATCACTACCAATTCCAGCCATATTCACGAGTATGCCACTTTCAGCCATACTCAGACTCAAAAGAGAGAACTAAGTTTCCCTTCTATTTTCCTTCTTTTTTTTTTTTTTCGAATGTTAAGACGGTGAAGTTTAACAGTGATGATAATAAGTTGATTTGCATGTGGACAAATGCCTTGGTTTGGAGAGAGTTTGAAAGAGAAAGAGAGCTTTTTAGAGAACCTAAGAGCAGAAAGAATAAGACTTAGATTCAGATCAGGAGCCACCAAAGAACACACAGGCAGTTTGAAGACAAATCATCTGAACATCTAAACACTTTTCCAGCCTCTATATCTGTCCTTGCTTTTCTTGCCCTGGGATAACACTTCCTCCTCCACACCGCCCCCCACTACCCACCCCAAATCAACAGGTAGTACAAGTAACTGGGAATATCTGTATTATTCCACTACCTTGAACCTATGGAAGATACTGCTAATAGATCAAAACTCCCCCACCCCACTAAATCTGGCCTTAAGATTCTTCTCAGTACTACTTCTCAGGATAGCTTAAATACCAATACCAATTAATTGCAGTTGGTTTATGAGGTGAAACATACTGTATTTGACCTCTTGGTGACTTTATCCTAATTGGTGACTGGTTGAGTCAGACAGGATTAGGTGGCTTTGTGGAATATAATTTTGATGTGCTTTTCGAGAGGCTTGTGGAACAGAATGTCTCTCCATATACATGGCAACACAAAGAATAGCAACAGTTGTGGACATGCTTTTAGAAAGCCAACAGAGTGGTCTCTCCAAATTCTGAGAATTGCATCTGGCATTTTGTTCCACTGGAAAAACAGTTTCACTCTTGATGCCCCACCTAGAATCCCTCAGATTCCTTTTCCTGGTTTCGTCTGTCATCCTCAAGCTCCCATTTTCACACTTGCCATGTTTAGAGGTTTGCTCTTGGTCATTGCACTTTCACATATGGAAAGCCAGGGTGTTAGCGGAAGTCCCTCCACATGGCAAGAACACACACATGCACACACACACACACACACACACACACACACACACACACACCATCTGCAGCCAGTGGTGGAATGAGCTCTAAAGTGTACTTTCCTTCCTGCCCAGAACTCTTTTTGAGATCTGTCTACATCTGGGGCTTCAGCTAAAACTGTGCCTTTGCTTGTTTTTTTCCTCTTCTGCATCCTTTTCCATCCTGGACTGGTTCTCCTGAGTGATGGTCCTTCTTAAATGACCTGCCACTGAATCCTTGGTTCAGTGAACTTTTCACCCCAAAAGACAGTATGGAATATTTTCTTTGCCTTGAGCTTTCCAAAAAATTTAAATTCGTAATTTATGTTATGGATATCATTTTATTCAAAGCTATTTTGGTTGCAAAATATCTATTAAAAATGGATTTAAGCTAACTCAAGTGAAGAGAAGCAGTTGTGTAGTTATAGGATCTCATAGGTATTTGTTGTTAAAACATGTAATATTAGCCTGGAATTCCAGGGACATAAAGTGGCAGATACTTTCTATGTCTGGGCTACATGACTTCTCCAATCACTGCCTCTCTTGGTGGATCCAGTTATTCTTTTTCTTTATTTGCAAATTACTTTGGCTTATTTTTCTAAAACATGGCTAAATCCAGGTGTCTGCATGCCTCTCTCTCTGCTCCATCACCAAGTCCCCCTGCCTGCTTTGTTTCTTGTTTTAAATTTTCAAGACACGAAAAGTCTGATAAAGTTAGATCCTATATGTAATCAGACTGCCCATGGCAGTGGATTCATTCGATCCCATTCCAGGAAGCGAACAGAGAGACAGAGATTCACACAGAGTACCTTTTTGATACATGAATCGACAGTTCTGAGGGACAGGAGACAGCAGTGTTGGGCAGAGGGGAGCATGCAGTCACAGTCAAAGCCTCAGCCACACTTCCAGGAGCCCTAGACATGAGATGCCTTTCTCAGCTGTCCTGACTTAGGACCTGGGGTCCGAGGATTTACTACCCTGAATCTCGGGTATGCAGGACAAGGAGGGGCACTCTTGGGCAGGGCTGTCCAGCTCCCAACAACCACAGGGCAGGAACCCAGCTGAGCTTTAGTCCTGAGGGGATGGATCTGCTGTATCCTCACAGCACCTTCAAAGCAGATCCAAATGAGATGCCCCTCCAATGGCCTGGCCGGAGTTGGGGGGACCCCTGGCATCTGCCCATCATCTCTCAATAAGTTATGCATCATGATCACCAATGATGGAGACTGGAGGGGCCTCCAAGTAGTTCAGTGTCAGTGAGATCTCTCTGAGTGTGGAGGGAAAGAAATTACAGCCAATAAAATTCATGAGTGACTGGTGGAAATGCAGAAAACAGTTTAAGAACGACAAATAATTTTCCTAAGATACTTTAGGTGTCATTAAGTGTAAACCACCAGTAAGGTATGACTGCTGTTCTCCACGTTTAGAGGGGCAGAAGGACTAGTCAGGCACAGCTTCTACACTAACTACCCTATAATTGCAAACTTGAGTTAAATCCACATTAAGTTAAAGCGTGCTTTACTGATCTGAGATAAAATGGATCTTTAATTTAAAATAGTCCTTTTGTGCTTGCCCTTAAAACAAACAAATGCATATGTTTGCCCCTCTGAAAATGTAAAGTTTGGTTTAAAGTACAGTATAATTCCCTTCACCGCCTTGGTGAGATGGCCCTTAAAGCAGTAAGGGCGGTGTTCCTTCCACACAAATGCCGCGAACAAGCCTCGCTGCATAAATATTTTGCTCTGTGGCACCAGCATTGACATGTCGCTGCTATAAAAACAACACTCCATCATGCGGCCAGCGTTCGGAAACTGTCTTCAATGTGGTAGCTGAGGTTTAAGTGAATGTAAACACAAAAGGATTCCCCTGATGATGCCCGGGAAGGTATACTTTCCCTGTCTTTGCCTCCTTTGCTCTCCTTCCTCAGGAAGAAAAAAGAGAGGCAAGGATGTGAAACAAGGAGCGCGTGCCTGACATAGGTGTTTCAGGTCCCCTGGGAGCTGCGCCCCGCTGCCTCCCCCCACCAACTCTGCTGCATCCTGCAGGGTTCTTACTTGCAAACCATGAAATCCTTTTTGACTAGTGTAAAGCAGAAAAGAATCAAAGGATATTAGGTTGTTCACAGACCCTTTTCAAGGGCCTAAATTCATACGCTTATCTTCTTTACTTGTCTCACTGTCATCATTTCCTTTGTAGGTAGCCTCTGGTGAATGTTACCAATTTTATAAAAGTATATTTGAATTATTAATGATCATAGTTATTTTAATTGTATTTGTATTTGTGCTGTTAGAGCAATTGTTGCATGTAAACTGCAAGGCAGTAAAGTATTTACAGTAGCTCCTCTTG
This sequence comes from Bos grunniens, assembly GCF_055505025.1. NCBI lineage: Eukaryota > Metazoa > Chordata > Mammalia > Artiodactyla > Bovidae > Bos > Bos grunniens. The sequence goes on from NC_141181.1 coordinate 42,846,272, forward strand.
CCAATATGATGTTTGTTTATTCAAGGCAGTTTTTCAATGAAAAGCACTTTGATAATTGCTGCCTTAAACCAATGATGTAATGCACCAATTGTTGTGAGTTTAGTGGATTAATTTCAAATGAAATATCTTAAACATATTGTATTGTTATATTTTCTGTTTTCAACTAACATTGTTTTAATTTTTTGCTTTATAAAATTAGGCATTGAAATGAAAAAAAAAATACAATTCTGTCTAATTCAATCATGAATGGTCAATTTTCCCCTTCCTTTTATATTTCTTTTCTTCATTTTATATTTCCTTTCTCCCTCCTCCTCCCTTCTTCCCTCCCTTCATCTCCTTCCTTCCTTTTTCCTTTCCTTACTTTACTCAGTCAGCCTTTCAGCAAAGATTTCTTGGTTACCTACTATGTACCAGGCTAAAATCTATGCCAGGAAATGCATAATCAAATACCTCCTTGTTACAGATATAAAGGGCCTTCTATTCTATTGGAAGAGTTATCCCTTTGTAATGTAATACTCACCATAGTTATTTTTTATAGTGAATGTGTGTTATTTACCTGCCCAGAAACAATCCCTCTTTCTTTATGGTAAGAGTGCCTTGAATTTATCTTTGGAGACATTCCTTCCTCATCTACTTTTTAGGGTTTGGTTGGGAGTGATATCAGACACATTCAAGGATGGACCCCACTTATCCTATCAATGTTTGCCCAGCAACAGTAATCAGCATGGAACCAAACTGGGGATGCAATTAACATAGGACTTAGTGATGGACCCTGGTGATACTGCTTACACACAGAATGAAGCCAAAGCTTTGCCTGCAGCCACAGCCATAAGTGGCTTACCCCTTGGGTTCCCTCTGTCACAGTGACCAGTGGCACTAGAGATCCCGCATCTCCATTTGCACACTCCATCAGCAAGATGCATCTGAAGGATGATGCCAGACAACCCAGTGTATATGAAACAATCCAGTGTACATGAAAGACAGAGAAATGTTTGTAGCTTCAGGCCAGTGAGATTTGGGGGTTGCTTATAACTGCATCTTAACCTAGACTATCCTGGTGGATACAGGTAGGAAGTAGAGCTTGATGAGATTACAGAGGAACAGGAATCAAAAGCTTATTCAAGAAGGCATTTTCTAATTAATGGCTGCTTTAAAGAATAGAAAAACATAGTTTTCTAGGTATGTTTGCCAGTGATGTTAACATTCAAAACCTCACATTTTACACTGGCGTATTGACATAGAATGTTTTCTTCCTTTCTTTCTCTCTTTCTTTTTGTAGCCACTTAGTTCTGATTTAGCTTGTCTAACTTAGCACTTTAAAAAATCCTTTTCATTTTGAAATAATTACACATGCACGGGAAGTAGCAAAAAATAGGAGAGACAGATGCCATACACATTTCTCCCAGGGTCTCCCAATGGTTACATCATATATAATTAGAGTTTGTTATAAACTCAAAAAACTGGCATTGACACCAAGTGTGTTTAGTTGGATGTCACTATATTACATGTGGAGATCCACCTGACTACTGCTCCATCACCTCCAGCCCTCTCTCCTGTGGCCCTTTCATGATCGCCCCACCATCTCCCCTCCATCATTGCCCTGCTCCTGGCAACAACTAATCTGTTCTCCATCAGTATGATTCTGACATGTGGAGTATAGTATTTTCGAGTGCATTCTCTGTATAGCTTTTGCTTTATTGTGGTAAAAGTCACATAATATAAACTGTACTATTTTAACCACATTCAACTGTATAGCTCAGTGGCACTAAGTATATTCACATTGTCGTGCAACTCTCATCGTCATCCATCTCCTGAATTTTTTACCTTCCTAAACTGAAACTCTGTCCCCATTAAACACTAACTACCCATCTCTCCCTTGTGGCTCAGCTGGTAAAGAACTCATCTGCAATGCGGGAGACTTAGGTTCGATCCCAGGGTTGGGGAGATCCCCTGGAGAAGGGAACAGCTATCTACTCCATTATTCTGGCCTAGAGATTTCCACGGACTGCATAGTCCGTGGTGTTGCAAAGAGTCAGACATGACTGAGAGACTTTCACTTTCATTTCAGCCATCTCCTCATCCTACCCCTCCCCACACCACACCCCTGGCATCAACCAATGTACATCTACCAATGTACTATCAATGACTCTGTGAATTCAGCTATTCAGGTACCTTATGTAAGTGGAATCAAACAGTATTTGTTTGTACCTAATGTATATTGGAATGCATTTTATGGCTAACTTAATATATGACCTACAAACAGATTGTATCTTCTTTGTCCTTTTGTTTTTGTTTTTGTTTTTGTTAGTGGTTGCACAAAACTTTTTCCCCTCTAGGTTACTAGGTTATTTTATATATATATAGATATATAGATATATGTAACTTGTCACAGTCTTTTAGTATCAATATTGTCCAGTTCAAGTGAAAGGTAGAAAGCTACTTGTCTTCATAGCCCTTTACTTTATAATTGCCTTAAGTATTCCTTCTATGTACACTGAGACCACATTAAGCAGTGTTATATGTTTGGCTTCAGCCATTAAACATAATACAATTTAGAAAACTCAAGAGAGTGACATAGTTTCACTCCTTCTGTTGCTCTTTCCTATTTCCTGGTATTCCAAGATTCCTTCTTTCATCATTTTTGCTGGTTAGAGAATTTCCTTTTGGCATTCTTTTAGGATAGGTCTGATGACTACCCTACTGTTGTTGATGACTTTAGTTTTAGTTCTTTGTTTTCCTTCATCTGAGAATCTCTTGATTTATCCTTTCTCTTTGAAGGACATTCTCACTGGATATAGAATTCTTATGGGCAATTCTTCTCTCTCAGTGCTTGTTTCCTGCTGGTTTCATTCTTTCACATTCAGAAATCTGCTATCCTTCAGATTGTTTTTTTTTTCCCTATGGGTTAAAGAGTGACTTCTTTCTAGTTTTAATATATTTTTTTGTCTTTAGTTTTCAGAAGTTTGCCTATGATACATGATACAATTTGGCATGAATTTCTTTGGGCTTACCATGTTTAGTGTTTGTTCAGCTTCTTGAATCTGTAAGCTTATGTCTTTTGTTAGACTTGGGAAATTTTCAGCCACTTTTTACTTAACTACTTTTTCAACCCTGTCTTCTTTCTTCTTTGCTCCAGTTACTCAGTTGACATAAAAGTTAGAATTTTTGCTATAGTCTCCCATGCCATTTTCTTTCTTTTTAGTTGATTTGATCTCTGTTTCTCAGACTGGGTAATTTCTGTTGTTCGAATGAGGGATTTTATTTCAGATTTTTGTAAATTTCAATTTAAAATTTCAATTTGGTTTTTCCTTATACCTTCTACTTCTTTGTTAAAACTTGCTGTTGTTTTGTTTGTTTGTTTGTTTTGTTTTAATTTGTTTCAAGCATGTTCATAATTGGTTCTGGAAGTGTTTTTATGATGGCTGTTGGGAATCCTTGCCAGATTATTCTAACACCCGTGTCATCTGAGTGTTAATGTCTATCGATTATCTTACTTCATTCAAGTGGAAATCTTCTTGGTTCTTGGTAAGATGAGTGACTTTTGATTGCAATCTGGACAATTTTAGTATAATGTTTTGGGAGTCTGGGTCTTATTTAAATCATGTGTTTTAGCAAACCTCTCATAACACCCCTTTAGCAAGGAAGAGAGTGCTGCTTGTTGACTGCATATGGGAGGTCTTCTACTTGCTTCCACTCACACTGGGGGCTCCTTCCACTGGGAGCTCCTTCTTGCTGGGAGGAGGTGGGCAATCAAGTTTCCCAGGAGGCTCCATTTGTAATGTCCTTGCTGGGAGGGAGGAGGCACCTAATGACTACCTTTACCTGATCCACTTACCCTGTGGAGGGAGGTCCCATCACCACTGGGTTGTTGTTGAGGTCCATTATTGCTGGTGGGTGGGAGCCCAGACTCCCTGCTTCTCAAACACAAGGAGGGGGGGTGTCTTTTTAGAGTTTGCTGAGGGTGGAGTCTATGCTCTCCATGTGGACTGTGATGACAGGGATGGTGGTGGACTAGTTTTCCTCTGGTTTTGCCTGGAGCAGAGTGATTATGCTCTAGAAGTTCTCCGTCTCTCTGGGATGTCCCTTTCCTACTCCTTTGGTGAGAGAGCAAGCTTCTCTGTTCTGTCCCTGTTGGCCTTACTTTATGTTGTCTGCTTCTCCAGTATCTTATGGACCCTGTCTGAGGGATTCTAGACTAAAAGGGGACCCAGGGCACTCACAACTGTGTCACCCCTAGGACACTGAGGTCCTGGTCTACTTCACCTTTTTCTCTACATCTTGAGGAGTACTTACATGTTGTTTATACATAATATTCAGGGTTGTTATGTCTTCTTACTGAGAGGAATAGAGAAGTTACATGTACTCTATCTTTTCAGAAGTCCAGATTTTTTTCAATAAAAGTGAACTATTGAATCATGATTATTTTCACATTTATTTTTAGCTTATGACAATTACTACTAAAGTTTCATAGTTATCTGATATAGTTGTCATTTGCAGAATCAATATAAATCATTCAAAGACATCAATGGTCTCGCTGCTTTATAATATTAATTTAATTATTTGCCTGAAAACAACCAATGGTCTCATAGGACACAGTCCTATTTGTGGTAATGTTTGACTCTATTTCAAGTTCTCCAACACTCTCCTAAGTTATTTAAAACGAGCAAATCTCCTCATGAGCTCACAGTGAGCTGACAATCTAGAAAATAGTCCTCATTTTTCATGCAGAGTCCTATCCAGAATTCTCTTTTGTACAGTGTAGCTCATTTTGAGAAGCAATACTTATGATCTGTTGCAACTCTTTGCATGCACAGACCTCTTGTTCTTCTTATTCTTCCTCATTGTGCTAATTTTCATGTCCTAATTTTGTCTAACTTTGCCTTACAAATAGAGCATATAAAATGCAGTCTTTCAAAAATTAAGCTGTAACTGTGCCAAGAGTAAGTTGGCACTGTTAGGAAGGCATGATGTTAGCACTTGGACAGCTCAGATCGTGAAATGGAGAATTATTTAAGGAACAAATGGAAAAATTTGTAAGAGCATTAACCTGTCTTTGGAGAAATTGGCCTAATGCTTCATTTTTCAACCATTGTTTCTCGTATTCATAGAAGCCTTCATGGAACACGTTTATAGGTTTGCATTTTATTTTATTTTTACTACCAGAGTGGAGTCGTCTTCGAGGTAATTGAAACTTTTAATTGTCTAGCAATCTGAACCTGTTTCCTTCTATTAATGGTCCAGTAAGCTCTTTAACAGAGACTAAGGTCTCCTGATAAATTGCACATTATATGTGGTGGGGGGTGAGGAAGGTGGGAACAAGTCCAACCATTTGTATCCTGAAAAGTATTTTTAAAAATTGTGTTTTCTTGTTACAGGATTCCATTAATGGGTGGTTGCCAATTCTTTAATGAATTAATATAAAATCCTAGCTATATATTACCTTTTCACCAAATAGCCATGCCCAGATATGAGCAAAGTGTTGTATTCTACACTGTGGGGTAGGAGCACAGACATAGAGAAATGGTCCAGATCCTACATGGCCCTCAAGAAAACAAGAGGCAAGACACACAGTCATGACCATAATAGTAACAGGACATTTAAAAAAATGTCAAATTGTAAAAGCCCAGTGTTGGAAGCCTGCTGGGTGAAACAGTGAGGCAAGATTGCCCAGAGGAAACTGAGCTCTATAGCATGTGAGGTCATGGTGGAGGGACCTGAGTGATGCTAAGGAGGTGATGCCACATAGAGCACATAATGGTCCAAACACAAAGCCAGGAAGGATGGACAGTCCTGCTGGGTGGAGGAAACCAGGAAGGAGCACTTTGAGAAGAGGAGCTTTGCACAAGGAAGAAGGAAGTGAATAGTGACTTGGAGTGGGAGTTCACACTTTGACAGTTTTGGGAAATTGGTGGAAAAATTTCTCTGTTGTCCTGAGACCACAAGGATGCCTGGCAAGTTCAGATACAAGGCAGATATGTGATCAAAGTGCTATTCTAGGAGGTCACATTCTGCAGTGGTGTTATTCTATATGTTGGAAAGCAGAAAGACAAGAGGCAGAGTGCCAAAGCAAGGTTAAGATGAAAAATCAATTTCCAACCCATCAAATCTGGTGATCACAATGGAAATAAAGAGGAAACAATTATTATGAAGGAAATGGTAACAACTTGGTTTCTGACCGAGTGCAGCACAGTCACTAGGAGTCAGGAATCAGCAGCAAAAACTCTGAGCCTTGTTGTAGCCATTTTTGGAAACCACTCTGTAAATCACTTAAATTGTTTGATGAAAAATGGAAATTATATTTTTAGAACATTTATCCAAGAAATCACTAGACAAAGCTGGTGGAGGTGAAGGAATTCTAGTTGAGCTATTTCTAATTCTGGAAGATGATGCTGTGAAAGTGCTGCACTCAATATGCCAGCAAATTTGGAAAACTCAGCAGTGGCCACAGGACTGGAAAAGGTCAGTTTTCATTCCAATCCCAAAGAAAGGCAATGCCAAAGAATGCTCAAACTACCACATAATTGTACTCATCTCACACGCTAGTAAAGTAATGCTCAAAATTCTCCAAGCCAGGCTTCAGCAATACATGAACTGTGAACTTCCTGATGTTCAAGCTGGTTTTAGAAAAGGCAGAGGAACCAGAGATCAAATTGCCAACATCCACTGGATCATGGAAAAAGTCAGAGCATTCCAGAAAAAAACATCTATTTCTGCTTTATTGACTATGCCAAAGCCTTTGACTGTGTGGATGACAAGAAACTGTGGGAAATTCTGAAAGAGATGGCAATACCAGACCGCCTGACCTGCCTCTTGAGAAACCTATATGCAAGTCAGGAAGAAACAGTTAGAACTGGACATTGAACAACAGGCTGGTTCCAAATAGGAAAAGGAGTACGTCAAGGCTGTATATTGTCACTCTGCTTCTTTAACTTATATGCAGTGTACATCATGAGAAATGCTGGTCTGGAAGAAGCACAAGCTGGGATCAAGATTTCCAGGAGAAATATCAATAGCCTCAGATATGCAGATGACACCACCCTTATGGCAGAAAGTGAAGAGGAACTAAAAAGCCTCTTGATGAAAGTGGAAGAGGAGAGTGAAAAAGTTGGCTTAAAGCTCAACATTCAGAAAATGAAGATCATGGCACCTGGTCCCATCACTTCAAGGGAAATAGATGGGGAAAGAGTAGAAACAGTGTCAGACTTTATTTTTTTGAGCTCCAAAATCACTGCAGATGGTACTGCAGCCATGAAATTAAAAGACCCTTACTCCTTGGAAGGAAAGTTATGACCAACCTAGATAGCACATTCAAAAGCAGAGACATTACTTTGCCAACAAAAGTCCATCTAGTCAAGGCTATGGTTTTTCCAGTAGTCATGTATGGATGTGAGAGTTGGACTATGAAGAAAGCTGAGTGCTAAATTATTGATGCTTTTGAACTGTGGTGTTGGAGAAGACTCTTGAGAGTCCCTTGGACTGCAAGGCGATCCAACCAGTCCATTCTGAAGGAGATCAGTCCTGGGTGTTCATTGGAAGGACTGATGCTAAAGCTGAAACTTCAATACTTTCGCCACCTCACGCAAAGAGTTGACTCATTGGAAAACACTGATGCTGGGAGGGATTGGGGGCAGGAGGAGAAGGGGACGACAGAAGATAAGATGGCTGGATGGCATCACCGACTCGATGGACATGAGTTTGGGTGAACTCTGGGAGTTGGCGATGGACAGGGAGGTCTGGCATGCTGCAATTCATGGGGTCACAAAGAGTCGGACATGACTGAGCCACTGAACTGAACTGATCCAAGAAATTCTAAAAAAAAAGTGCAGAAATAATAAGGTGGTTATAAGGGACAATAGAGAAGATATGGAATCAGCCTAAATGTCCAACAACAGATGAATGGATAAAGAAGATGGGTCCATATATACAATGGTATATTACTCAGCCATTGAAAAATGTTGAAACAATCCCGTTTTCAGCAACATGCATGGACTTGGAGATTACCACATTAAGTGAAGCAAATTCTATAGAGAAATACAAATATTGTATGATATTACATGTGAATCTAAATATGACACAAATGAATTTATCTATGAAACAGTAATAGACTCACAGACATAGAGAACAGACTTGTGATTGCCAAGGGGAGGGACAGATTGGGAGTTTGGAATTAGCAGATGCATATTATTTTATGTAGGATGGATAAACAACAAGTTTCTGCTGTGCAGCATAGGGAACTATATTCAATATCCTGTGATAAATCATTATGGAAAAGAATAATAAAAAGAATGTATACATATACATATAACTGAATCACTTTGCTATTCAGTAGAAATTCACACAACATTGTAAATCAGCTATACTTCAATAAAATCTTTAAAAAGATAGAGAGATAGAGATGGTGGAGGTGAGTATGTTGGTCAACAAAGCAGAAAGGAGGAAATTGTTCACAGGATCAGTTGGAATGCTGAATAGCATGATGGGGTGAGGAAGAAAAATTCAAGAAATGCAGTATTGCTTTCCTAGTATAGGTCAAATGGATAGGATGGACAGTGGAGATGGCCAATGGAGATAAACACTTTAATGTCTTTCCCTCCGAGTCAGGCGAAAATGATGAGAAGATGGAGACACATCTTGAGAGGCAGCTTGTGTCAAGGTCAGTGTCACAGAAGTGGAGCTGTATTCACTGTCTTTCCTGCTACTTCTGTGACTTTAGGCAAAACACTTACCTATCTACTTCTGCTCTATTGACTATGCTAAAGTCTTTAACTGTGTGGATCACAACCAACTGTGGAAAATTCTTAAAGAAATAGGAGTACTAGACAACCTGACCTGCCTCCTGAGAAATCTGTATGAAGGTCAAGAAGCAACAGTTAGAACAGAACATGGAACAACGAACTGGTTCAAAATTGGGAAAGGAGTACATCAAGGCTGTAAATTGTCACCCTGCTTCTTTAACTTATATGCAGAGTACATCATGTGAGATGCTAGGTTGGATGAAGCACAAACTGGAATCAAGATTACCGGGAGAAATATCAATAACCTCAGATATGCAGATGACACCACCCTTATGGCAGAAAGCGAAGAGGAACTAAAAAGCCTCTTGATGAAGGTGAAAGAGGAGAGTGAAGAAGTCGGCTTAAAGCTCAACATTCAGAAAATGAAGATCATGGCATCCAGTCCCAACACTTCATGGCAAATAGATGGGGAAACAATGGCAACAGTGAGAGATTTTATTTATTTGTCTCCAAAATCACTGCAGATAGTGACTGCAACTGTGAAATGAAAAGACTCTTCCTCCTTGGAAGAAAAGTTATGACAAACTTAGACAACATTTAGAAAGCAGAGACATTACTTTGCCAACAAAGGTCCATCTAGTCAAAGCTATGGTTTTTCCAGTAGTCCTGTAGGGATGTAAGAGTTGGGCTATAAAGAAGGCTGAACACCGAAGAACTGATGCTTTGGAACATTGGTGTTGGGGAAGACTCTTGAGAGTCCCTTGGACTGAAAGGAGATCAAACCAGTCCTAAAAGAAATCAAAGGAACATTCATTGGAAGGACTGATGCTCAAGCTGAAACTCCAGTACTTTGGCCACCTGATGCGAGGAACTGACTCTGATGCTGGGAAAGATTGAAGGCAGGAAGAGAAGGGGATGACAGAGGATGAGAGGGTTGGATAGCATCACTGACTCCATGGACATGGATTTGAGCAAGCTTCAGGCGTTGGTGAAGGACAGGGAAGCCTGGCATGCTGCAGTCTCTGGGGTTGCAAAGAGTTGGACACAACTAAGTGACTAAAAAACGACTTACCTTTCTACCTGTCAGAGTTCCCTAGATCTGTAGTTTCTAATGATACTTATGTGGGAAGGATACTATAAGGAATAAATAAGTTGCACAAAGCATTAGCATGATATCTGGCACATTGCAATCCAATAAATGATATGATTGCTGTGGTATTTTTCTTCCACGTATTTCTTTTTGGGGTGAAGAAAGGCTCATGAAATTCACTGCTTGAAATAGTAGGGAGACAGTTTAGCTATTTCAGGCAACCTATTTTTCTTTAGCCTCAAGGCTTTTCTGAGAAGTAAATCCACCCAGAAAATATTCGCATTTTAATAAGGACCTTCAAACCTCAAGAGAGAGGATGGTAGAGAAAAGGAGATTTTGCCTCCTCAAATAGCATGCAGCAAATGGACTTAGGCTTGCCTTTGTGTAAATCGAACATGTTCGGTACCATGCTTGTAGTAGCATCTCAAAAAACCTTGTAGTTAGTCTAAACTAGTCAAAATAATATGTTTAGCTTGAAATAATTTCTAAATTCCCTTAAAGTCATTACAATATGAGGATTAACTCCTGTGAGGTCAGGCCACTGAGCAGACCCCTGTAACCTTCCTTGTAACCCCTGATTTCTGTTTCTTAGAAGCCTGGACCTATCAATGCATCTGGGACATGGTGATAAATTCTATGGAGGATTAAGTCAGAAAATGATTTATAAATTTGGTTGGTACATTCTTGGTTTTAAATTAGCAGTATAGTCAAAGCAATGGTTTTTCCAGTAGTCATGTACAGATGTGAGAGTTGGACCATAAAGAAGGCTGAGCATTGAAGAACTGATGCTTTTGAATTGTGGTGCTGGAGAAAAATCTTGAGAGTCTCTTGGACAACAAGGAGATCAAACCAGTCAATCCTAAAGGAAATCAACACTGAATATTCATTGGAAGGACTGATGCTGAAGCTAAAGCTTCAATAGTTTGACCATCTGATGTGAAGAGCTGACTCATTGGAAAAGACCCTGATGCTAGGAAAGATTGAAAGTAGAAGAAGAAGGCAACAGAGGAGGAGATGGTTGGATGGCATCACCAACTCAGTGGACATGAATTTAAGCAAACTTGGGGAGATAGTGAAGGACAGGGAGGCCTGGTGTACTGCAATCCATGGGGTTGCAAAGAGTCAGACATGAGTAAGTGACTGAAAAACAACAAAAAAATCCACACCAAAGACTATTTGTGAGAAGGAAACATTGGCCCAAACTGCTAACTATGTTTTGAGCCCAAGTTCTTTTTCCAGTGTTGCTTAATTCCCATAAATGCATATTTACATTTTAATCATATATGTATTTGTGCTGAGATCGCAGTTAACAGCAGCAGACATCCATTTTATACTTTGAGACTTCAGAAGGTTTTTCAGGTGTGTAAAAATAAAGATTTTGGACTTGTTTTAAAAAATAAAAAGAAATTAAGTGAAAGCTGAGCTCTCTTAGGTTTCAAACAACATGATTCTGTATGTGTCACTACTTACAGCATGTTTGCTGAAGACAGTTATTTAAAAATCTCAATGAACATCGCAAAAATTTTGCTGGATATTGAATCAGAATTGAGAAATTGAATGGTATATTTTTGGGGTTAAGTGTAGGAAATAGGAAATTCTGTGAAATAATATGTTGCAAGAATACAGATCAATTGACTTCTCTGCATCTTAGGGCAGTGTTCTGCAATTGAGAAACATGAGAGCAGAAAGGCTTTGGCAGAATCATTGCCATGATCCATGTAGTGATGATGCCCTGGATGGGTGAGCTCACGTCTGGAGGTGAACTCCCCCGTCATGATGTCATGATGGCTATTCTGAATCTGCAAACGCAGCAGGTTTCAGCTGAAACATGGACACGTTTCATCTCTCAGTGATAACAGTTTAGTTATGGCAGACACAAGATTGGTGTTTTGCACAGCAATACTTCATATCCTGCTTCCACAAGCAAAAGGCCAAGTATAGCTTTTTTTTTTTTTTTTTAATTGGATTGGCATTGTCCTCTTTTTCTATATGGGCTTCTCTGGTGGCTCAGACAGTAAAGAATCTGTCTGCAATGTGGGAGACCTGGGTTCAATCCCTGGGTTGGGAAGATCCTCTGGAGAAGGTAATGGCTACCCAGTCCAGTACTCTTGCCTGGAGAATTCCATGGACAGAAGAGCTTGGTGGGCTACACAGTCCATGGAGTCTCAAAGAATCAGACACGACTAAGTGACTAACACTTCTTTTTTATACAATGTTATTTTTGAAGAATATTTTAATATTAAAGTTTTGTTTTTAATAAACAACTAATTTGCTCTTTTCTAAAAAGAATGTTCACTATAAAAATGAAGATATTTTATATGCACTCTAAATTTTGACCCTTGTCTTAACCATCTCTCTGATGGTTTCTTAATCTTGTCAAAACTATAACTCTGTCTATCCATTTCATGATTTCAAATAAATAAGCCTGATATTTTCTCACTAAACTACTCTTTTTTTGGTGAACATTTTTGGAAACTACATTAAATGTTGCTGCCAGGGTACTACTACCAGCAAATATATTCATTTGCTAGATGTTTTAGATTGAATGATATTAGAGGTCTGGTCCTTGGCAATAAAGATGGACATGCAGGACATTTACAGAGGAGAGTTCTTGGGTTCCCATTCTAAGGGTAAGAGCAGGAAGCAGGACTGAGCAGAGGGAGATCCCCACCCACCCTGGGGGAAGCCTTGAAATGGAGATGAGTCTTCAGAGCAGACACATGAAGACCCTGTAGGTGCCAGGCAGGCTCATCTCCTCTTGTGTGGAACCACACTTCCCTGCCACTCCCAGGAAGTCATCCTGCCTGTGTCAGCAGAGGGAAAATTCTGGAAAGGCTGTGGGATGGAACCTGGCTTCACAAATAGGGTTGGGGATGTTGCCCCCTACAAAGAGTTGGTGTCTTTAAAAATTGTGGAGCTGCATGGATCCCAGACTCCATAATAATCTTAGAAACATGAATTTGGTAAAGTTTGTGGAAGAAATATATACATTCCTGGAAATTACTTATATGACACTACTTGTTGAGGTGATCAGAAATTCTATCATTCAAATTTATTATTTTAGGGGCATTCTTTATCCATCTTCCTCTGGTCTCTTTTTTTCAAGGTAGTTTCAGAATCAAAGTTACATGGAGATAAATTACATGGAATTTAGAGTTAGACTTTTCAGAATTAAAGATTTGTTAGAAAATAGCATTTGAAACCAACAAAACTATCCCTGACTAATTAGTATCAATCTTTATTGATAATAATTATTGTTTATTTATTGTCATTCATTTGTTTATGGTCATTGACTTTTTACCTCTCCTGATTAAAAATGTGTGGCTTCTCAAAGACATCATAAAACTAAAATATATTTATTTCAAAATTATTTGCCAAACTAAAATTTTCTCAGATTAAAGATTGCTGAATTTCTATTTTTTGAGTCCTTTATCTTTTTAATTTGCTTTGTTGAAGTATGTGCTTAGTTGCTCAGTCATATCTGACTCTTTGCAACCCCATGGACTACACCCACCAGGCTTCTCTGTCCATGGGGATTCTCCAAGCAAGAATTCTGGAGGGGGTTGCTATGCCCTCCTCCAGGGGATCTTCCCAACCCAGGGATCAAACCCAGGTCTCCCAAATTGCAGGCAGATTCTTTACTGTCTGAGCCACCAGGGAAGCCCTTGTTGAAGTATAGTTGATTTATAATACTATGTTAATTTCTGCTGTATGCCAAAGTGACTCAATTTTTGTGTGTGTATATATATTTATATACACACACACACCATTTTCTTTTCTGTTATGGTTTATTGCAGGATATTGAGCATAGCTCCCTGTGCTCTACAGTAGGACCTTGCTGTTTATCCATTCTTTATATACTACTTTTCCTCTACCCTCAACCTCCCAACTTTCTCTGTTTAGTTGCTTTCAGCTGCTTAGGAAAACAGAGCCCCTCCAGTGGTGATGCTGACTGTGGTGGTTCTGCCTGAGACATCAGAGCCTGTCTTTCCTTTTCTTTAAGTTGTGATAATTAAGTCCCTCTTGTTTTCTGTGGCTCAGCAATACCATCTACCTCTTTGCCCTCATTTTCCAAAATGCAGCTTTCTTATCTCCTTTACTCCTTCTAGTTATTTTTCACTCAGCATGTTTTTGAGTCTGAGTATAACCAACCCACCAGATGGAAAAGTGAGGACCTTAGAACCTGCTTGATGGGCTAATCCTTTGAAGACAGGGTTTGTGCCTGCATCTCCTGCAGCCCTTCAAAGGGCTTTGTGGGAGGAGGAATCAGACTGGCTGATGGTGGGATTATGCTACGGGTGACGGAGCACAGTTCATAAATTCTGAGCAGAGAAATGGTATGATTCCATTTACAACAAGGATAATTAAAGCTATAATCCTAACAGGCTCATTTTGTTCAAAGCTTCTGTATCAAAAATATTAATAAGATGCAAAGACTTTCCAATCCTTAATATTATTGTTGGTGGACTTCTCAGTCTAAAAGTGACTCTGATGGTAAGAAATGCATTTCTCCTTCATCGTGGACACACCCTCGTGTCCCTATAATCATTTCTTTTAGCTGCATACATATTGAAGATGGACAAGGTGACCTTTAAGAGTCTTTCTAAGACACCGATAATATACTCTCTACTGAAGAGGATTACACTACTTCACTAAATAATTTAAATTTCTTCCCATTCAGTTCAGTTCCTATTTTTATCAGATCTGCCTTTTCAGTATATCACTGGCCACTTCCACACACATGTGGTATCCACATCCTGTGATGGACCCCACCTCCCTCCTCTGTCCCCTGTTTTTACCCCTGAATTGTTTTGGCCACTGCAATCATTTCCCCCTTCCAATCAACCCTGGAGCCCTTGACTGTCTACTCCAGAATCTCAAATATTTCCCTACCTTCCATATGCAGTGTTAGGACACTGGCTCAGGTCCTATCACTTTCACTCTGACCTGTTGAACCAGCCCCTTGACCCTGACTCTGCCTCTAATTTATCTAAAGCAGGCATCATGCTAATGTCCTAATTGTTTCTAAAATCCAGGTTGGTTACCTCACTTCCCTGGAGAGCCCTCTGTGCTGTCACAGGGTCCAGGCCAAACTCTTTAGCATTCAAAATTGATCACAATCTTCCTACCTTCTTTCCTCAGCAAGCTCTCAGAGAAGGAACTTTACTTCACTGAGGAGTAAATTTGCTGATGAAAGTAAAAATGTCTGAATAGAGAGGAAAAGGTGAAAGCTGTCCTGATGATTTTTGATCTTTGGGCAGAAGGAAGGGGTTGGTTATTAGATCCAAATGGGTGCAGGACAAAGGACCCCTTAAGATTCACCCACTTGAGGCTATAGGGAGGAGTCACCATGTTTGACATCTGAGAAGCTCAGTGGAGAAGACAAAACAGCAGCTGCTCCAAGTGGTTGACAGCAGAGCCCTGGCCTGGATGTTCTTTGAAAGGCAAAGTGACAGGTGAGTTAGAAGTGAAACAATGGGGTGACCTTCCAGTGGCCAGGGTGTTAGAGAAAAATAATACTTTTGGAGACACACCTGGAATTCCCTCTTAAAAAAAAAAAAGAAAGAAAGCAAGCAGATACTTTCACACATTGAAAAGAACTAAATTAAGTGGTTTGCTACAAATGAGCATTTAGTCCTGGCCTTACTCCTTGGAAGGAAAGTTATGACCAACCTAGATAGCATATTCAAAAGCAGAGACATTACTTTGCCAACAAAGGTCCATCTAGTCAAGGCTATGGTTTTTCCAGTGGTCATGTATGGATGTGAGAGTTGGACTGTGAAGAAATCCGAGTGCTGAAGAATTGATGCTTTTGAACTGTGATGTTGGAGAAGACTCTTGAGAGTCCCTCGAACTGCAAGGAGATCTAACCACTCCATTCTAAAGGAGATCAGTCCTGGCTGTTCTTTGGAAGGAATGATGCTAAAGCTGAAACTCCAGTACTTTGGCCACCTCATGTGAAGAGTTGACTCATTGGAAAAGACTCTGATGCTGGGAATGATTGGGGGCAGGAGGAGAAGGGGACAACAGAGGATGAGATGGCTGGATGGCATCACTGACTCGATGGACTTGAGTCTGAGTGAACTCTGGGAGTTGGTGATGGACAGGGAGGCCTGGAGTCCTGCAATTCATGGGGTTGCAAAGAGTCAGAGATGACTGAGTGACTGAACTGAACTGAACTGGCCTGGGAGAATCCCCCTTGGACATTCTGTGATCTTGACTCCCAGGACCGGTGACAGGCTCTCGTACAAGGATATGCAGCTTCCCCAACGCATGCTGGCTTCTTCTTTGCTGCCCACAGGCACCTCTGAACTCTGGAAGAATCGGTTTCCTCTTTGTGAAATTCTTCTTTCCCTACCGATCAAAATTCAAAAGCCTGCTATTAAGAAGCAATTTAGACCAAGTTCTGTGTTCTTTTTCAGAGACAGTATCAGCTGTAGGAAAAATTGAGGAGAAAGAGGGTCAGATGTTACTGCCCACCAGGCCCAGACTTTAAAGAACATAAGTCTCAGACCAGATGCCGTCTATCACGTACACTTAACACCCACACACACGTATACAAACATGTGCATACACGCAGGCACACACAAGATACTACCCATAGACACACAGGCACATGTGGACATACTCAGGCATACAGACACATACACAGACACACACAGGAACACACAGAGGCATACACAAGCATACACAGACACACAGTCAAACACTCAGGCACAAAAACAGGCACACACACACAGACACACAGGCTTATCAAGCAGCTATGAAGCAGTGTGTGGATGTCCCATCTCTAGGTTAGTGCTCCAACCACCATCGTGCAGGATAAGTTCCCTGGAAGCAAGGGAACCATGCCCTGGCACAGTCTCAGCTCTGTGTAGAGTGGCAGGGAGCCTCCAGAAATCCACCACACCGAAGGACCACAGAGCTGCTGCCTGGACACCAGAGTGGCCCAATACGTGGATCACCCCAAAGTGAGGAATACCTTGCAGGCAACCAGTCTACACACCCCCAGCTATGACATCACACCTTTGGTCCACGCGCTGATACACTACCGTTCTCCCAGATGCAAACCCTTTCCTGACATTAACTGCCTTACTTAGCCACGTGTGTTTAAAATGGGAGTAATGGAGCACTGTGGGCTTCCCAGGTGGCTCAGTGGTAAAGAATTCGCCTTCCAAGTAGGAGACACGGGTTCAATCCCTAGGTCAGGAAGATCCCCTGGAGAAGGAAATGGCTACCATCTCCAGTATTCTTGTCTGAGAAATACCATGGACAGAGGAACCTGGAGGGAGTCCATGAGTTTGCAAAAGAGCTGGACACAACTTAGTGACTAAACAACAGCAGCACAACAACAAGCACTGTATAAGCTGGCTCTGGTGCACTTTCTGACACAGAGCTGGCTGAACAGTGCCGGATGTGGGGTTTCTACTTAGAGGAGCCAAAGGCCTTGTATTTAGACCACTCTCTGTAAGTTACAGACATGAGAGCAATTTGGCTCATGGCATCATGTAGGAAAAGCATATCTCCACTGCCTCATTTTCGAATAATCTTGGACAAGTTACTTTTCTGATCCTCTCTTTTTCATCTATAAATTAGGTTAAAGATCCAGGCATGTAGATATTCTATAAACATTATATCCAGTGGGTTCCAGAGTCCCCTTGGAGCCAGGGTGGTGGAGTCCAGTGGCAAATTTGCAAGTATTTTATGAGACATAGTAAAAACATCACTTACCTAACTATTTTACTAACATTTCTCATTTTGTGTGTTTTTATTCTACTTAAATAACATACTGTTGTACAAAGATAAATCTTTTTTTCAACTCTGTTTTCAACATCTTCATGTAGCTGATAGCTTGAAATCAGACATATTAGAATATTCAGACCATGGAAATCAGCAAGCACAACAAATCAGACTTTGATCATCTTATTGGTTATCTCCAGATTTAAAAAAATACTGGAAAGAATGTCAATAATGTGGATTAAGCTTAAAAATGTGTCATTTTAGTGGTTCTTACCTAGTGAAGAGCATGAAAGACTGAAGAAATAGAAAAACTACTACTGATACTGTTAAGTTGCTAACACCACTGACAAGCTATTGAAGTTACAGTGTAGGGTATTTGCAATCACACTCATTTATTAAATGCCAATATTGGTCATCTATAGGCACAGAGTTTGGCAAAAATCAGTGAAAGTATTTTGTGAGTGTATGTCAAAATAGAAATTACAAAAGAATATTGCCCATTTCATTATTTGCAAATGGTGGGTTAATAGATCTGTATCATTAATTTTAATAATAAAGTTAATTATACATATTATATATATAAATATAATGAATTAAGCCTTTGACTGTGTGGATCACAAGAAACTGTGGGAAATTCTGAAAGAGATGGGAATACCAGACCACCTGATCTGCCTCTTGAGAAAACTGTATGCAGGTCAGGAAGCAACAGTTAGAACTGGACATGGAACAACGGAGTGCTTCCAAATAGGAAAAGGAGTCCATCAAGGCTGTATATTGTCACCCTGCTTCTTTAACTTCTTTGCAGAGTACATCATGAGAAATGCTGGACTGGAAGAAGCACAAGCTGGAATCAAGATTGCCAGGAGAAATATCAATAACCTCAGATATGCAGATGACACCTCCCTTATGGCAGAAAGTGAAGAGGAATTAAAAAGCCTCTTGATGAAAGTGAAAGTGGAGAGTGAAAAAGTTGGCTTAAAGCTCAACATTCAGAAAACGAAGATCATGGCATCCGGTTCCATCACTTCATGGGAAATAGATGGGGAAACAATGGAAACAGTATCAGACTTTATTTTGGGGGGCTCCAAAATCACTGCAGATGGTGACTGCAGCCATGAAATTAAAAGACAC
This sequence comes from Bos grunniens, assembly GCF_055505025.1. Lineage (NCBI taxonomy): Eukaryota > Metazoa > Chordata > Mammalia > Artiodactyla > Bovidae > Bos > Bos grunniens. The sequence continues at coordinate 42,864,968 of NC_141181.1, forward strand.
TTACTCCTTGGAAGGAAAGTTATGACCAACCTAGATAGCATATTCAAAAGCAGAGACATTACTTTGCCAGTAAAGGTCCATCTAGTCAAGGCTATGGTTTTTCCAGTGGTCATGTATGGATGTGAGAGTTGGACTGTGAAGAAGGCTGAGCGCTGAAGAATTGATGCTTTGGAACTGTGGTGTTGGAGAAGACTCTTGAGAGTCCCTTGGACTGCAAAGAGATCCAACCAGTCCATTCTGAAGGAGATCAGCCCTGGGATTTCTCTGGAAGGAATGATGCTAAAGCTGAAACTCCAGTACTTTGGCCACCTCACGCAAAGAGTTGACTCATTGGAAAAGACTCTGATGATGGGAGGGATTGGGGGCAGGAGGAGAAGGGGACAACAGAGGATGAGATGGCTGAATGGTATCACTGACTCAATGGACATGAGTCTGGGTGAACTCCGGGAGTTGGTGATGGACAGGGAGGCCTAGCGTGCTGCGATTCAGGGGGTCGCAAAGAGTCAGACACGACTGAGTGACTGAACTGAACTGAACTGAATATTTTTTGGGGAACTAATTGTTAAAAATTTACCAGCACTCTTTTGCATATATTTTTAAAAAGTCCTCATCAAATGTTATATCTTTCATGAAGTCTTTTGGGTCTTGTCTAAATCAGTATGAAATTCAGCATCTGGTCCCACAGCAAATTGTGTTTATTCAAAGTGTTTTATATGCTACAAAGTAATTAGTTGTGCATCTATCTGTTTATCTCTTTATGTTGTAAACTCCTAGACGATAAAGAAAAAGTGTTATGCATCTCAGTTTTAGTATGACCCGTATCATCTAGCATAAAGCTCTACACAGCAAGAGTCTCAGGATGTATTTTTTCAAAAAATCTAATATTTCACCAAGTTCAATTTAAAATCTAGTTTCACTTTTCCAGTTTAGAAGGTTTTTTCCATTGTCCACTCATAAATTATTCAATAATAGGAGTGGCTTTGAAGTCAAGGAATTAAATTCGTATTTTTCTTTCTCCATATTAGTGACATGGACAGCATCAGTAAATCTCTTAAAATTTGTCCTTTTTTTTCTTTAAGACTAAAGAAGCTTTCTTCTTCACAAAGCTACTCTGAGTAAATGGAATAACTTTGTGCCAGTATAAACCTATTAGGTATTGAGACAGTTCTTCTCTGCAATTTTTTTTTTTTTACATCTAAGATTCTTCCCTTAGTCTTTGTCTATTAAAAGTAACAACAATGATAAAAATATTAGTAATAAAGATAATGTTATTGTTAGTACATTTATGTATCTACTCTGTTTCAAATGCTTTCATGTCTCAGTCATCGAATCCACCTCACATCTCTACAAGTTAGGAAACTGAGTTACAGAGAAGTTAAATAACTGACCTTGGGGCGATAGAGGGACAGTCTAAGTTCAGAATTAAATTTGTCAAAGTAGTTGTGGTCTTCCAGAAGAGACCATCTTTTGAGAGAAAAATTTTTGTGTTGTAAATAAGAGTATGACGGAATCAGAACACAAGTTTATCCGCAAACTACGAATTTGAAAAATAATTCAAATCATAACACGAGAGGCAAATTTTATTCCCTCAGGAGATAAAATTTTACTGTCTGGGAGAGGAGGAAGGAAGAAGAGAGAAGGGAACCACTGCAGGCTTTGATGTTGGTGTGGTCTCAGAAAACATGACGCTATGCTGCTCAGCTCTGCCAGGTTGGCAAAGGAGACATGACCCGCAGATAGTGTGGGTGGACCTGAGAACTCATGCCTAGGCTACAGACTGGGGGTTGGGATCTGGTCTCCCACAGATGCCTCTGCCAGCCCTGTTCCAGCTGTGAGAGAGCAGAGTGTGGCAGCCTGCATGGTCTAAGACTGGGGCCTGCGAGAACTCCCTGGGGCTCTGAGGTTCCTGGGGTCACAGATGAGAAACTCAACAGTTTCCCATAATGAAAGGTGTCAAGAGGATGGAAAGCATCCCCCAACTACAAGGAAGCCATGCTTTCAGCAGACCCACAGGTATTGAAAACGGTGTCTACAGACCAGACGGAAGGATGATGGCTCCACACAGACAACACAATATGTGTTGTGCTTGAGATTTCAATTCAGAGTTAACTGACTGTTCACCTGGGGCTATGGAGTGATTTTTAATCTCACCAAGTTAACTGAGGGATGATTAAAAAACATTTTATGCAGTATTAAGTTAGATTACAGAAACTAAATTTAGGATTCTTGCAAACCAGACTTCAGTTCAGTTCAGTCGCTCAGTCGTGTCTGACTCTTTGCGACCCCATGAATCGCAGCACACCAGGCCTCCCTGTCCATCACCAACTCCTGGAGTTCACTCAGACTCACGTCCATCAAGTCAGTGATGCCATCCAGCCATCTCATCCTCTGTCGTCCCCTTCTCCTCCTGCACCCAATCCCTCCCAGCATCAGAGTCTTTTCCAATGAGTCAACTCTTCGCATGAGGTGGCCAAAGAACTGGAGTTTCAGCTTTAGCATCATTCCTTCCAAGGAAATCCCAGGGATGATCTCCTTCAGAATGGAGGGACTCTCAAGAGTCTTGTCCAACACCACAGTTCAAAAGCATCAATTCTTCGGCGCTCAGCCTTCCTCACAGTCCAACTCTCACATCCATACATGACCACTGGAAAAACCATAGCCTTGACTAGATGGACTTTTGTTGGCAAAGTAATATCTCTGCTTTTGAAAATGCTATCTAGGTTGGTCATAACTTTCCTTCCAAGGAGTAAGCGTCTTTTAATTTCATGGCTGCAGTCACCATCTGCAGCGATTTTGGAGCCTTCCAAAATAAAGTCTGACACTGTTTCTACTCTTTCCCCATCTATTTCCCATGAAGTGATGGGACTGGATGCCATGATCTTTGTTTTCTGAATGTTGAGCTTTAAGCCAACTTTTTCACTCTCCACTTTCACTTTCATCATCTCAGACATCCCAAGAAACCAGGTCACAATTTTTTTTTAAATTTCAGAATATATTAATAATTCAGTGTCAGCCTAATTAAGGAATACTTACTCCTAAGTCAAGAGTAAGGAAAATGGGGTCCTACATTTTAAAAACTATGTTTTTTAAAAATAATGTTTCCTGATAAAAATTTAAGATCAAATATTAAAGGACAAAATGTTAGAATCTTACCACTAACTATATAACCTCAATTACATTTCAGTCTTCTATTCCCTTATAACTGTGAATAACTTTGGGATGTCTGAGAAATCATTACAACATGATACAGTGTAATAATGTCATTTTCTATCTTGTCAGAATGTCAATTTCACATCTTTTTGAGAAAGAAAGCTTCTAATTGTGTATCTCACTGGGAATAATGAAATATCTGCATGAGACACATCTGATTTAAGGCAGACCTTAGGGCCCCAGATATTTTATGTGTAAAATGAAGTTTATTAGATTATCTGCCTAACTCTCATATTCTTCATTTCCCTAAAAATTCTGAGTGAAAAATAAGCAGACAGGATTCTAAAAGAAAATACTTATCAAAGCTGCTTCTAATATTTTTTCTGCCTATATTTTTACCAGAGTAATTTGGAATTAATATAAAGTAACTCTGTAATACAAGTTGCTTGGCTTCTTCCTAGCTGATTAATTTCAGGCCCCCGCATTCCAAGATGAAACTTCAGAGTTCAGCAGCCTTCACCAGACAATCCACTCTAGTGCTCATGTGTGCACTTGAAATTTGGGAAAACACTAGGGATTATAGCCCACCTGGAACAATCTAATAGCAGTTTCCATGGTAAAAAGAATGACCTAAATAACCTCGTTGGTTTCTACTTTCTGTGATGCCCCAGTTGCATGGCCCAAGAAAAATGCCACATTTCATTTCATTCACACGCTGTGATGCTTGGTGGCATTATTGTTCTTTGCATATGTGTATTTATTTCAGGACTATCTTAGCTCTCACCATAAAATCTTGTTTCTTGCCTTAATGCAGATTCCGGCAGCTTACTAAATTTCCAGTGCATCTGAGAATTTTAAGAAATTCAGTGGGAGGAAATGGTTATCTGTGAAGTTCCATGGCAGTTTCAGCAATGGAAATATACCTGCATTTCACTTAATTAGGGTTGGAAGATAATGTGGCTGTGAACTCTCAGATATTGAGCAATGAGTTTTTTCTCCAAAGGTTATATTATTCTGCTTCAAACTAGAAGTATCATTGGCATCAAGACTCCTTGGGTACACTTTTTAACAAATAAATCTGCTGCAGAATGACATCAGCATCATTAGAAGTTCAGCTGGCCAGTAGTAGAATGTGCTGGCATACAACCTTTCCATCAAAACTAATAATAAGCTTCCAAATGATCATAAAGTTCAGGCAGTGGTGCAAGGTATGTGTGATGATCACAATCCATTGCAAAGTTGAGGGGACAGTCAAGGGGGATCAAATTTCAGACAGGTATATGGTCAGTCCTCCTAGAGACAAGAGTGAAAGGCAGCCAACAAGGGTACTTCTGAATTTATACAATGAAAAATAATCAACGATGGATCAGCAGGAAACCGAAGGTGGTGCCTCAGTAAAAAGTCATGGTTCCTTACCCAGTTCCTGGACCTGCGCCAGTCCTCAGACCTGGAACTGGTCACTGAGGGAGAAACAAGATTCTCAGGAGAATAGACCCTGCATCTCAGCAGCAAGGGTACTCAGTGGTAATTCCTAGTCCTTCTCTGAAGTGAATTGTGAAAATTAACTAATGCAAGTGTATGATGGGAAGACAGAGATGCTCGGACCTTCAGAGATCCTTCCCCAAGGGTCTAGATTGATATCACCAGCCAGAGACCTCCCAGCGTCATTGCAATCCTCCTAGGAGTGTGGTGGCAGACAGCGGCCAGGAAGTAAATGGGATCACAGTGGGCAATCTTGGTAACTGACAAAAGCCTCAGTTGGTTCTTGATCCTTGGGCAGTAGAAGCCAGTGAAACTGCCCTTTCTGCCTGAGACTGGAAATCAGTCCTGTGTCTTGGTATGAGACAGAATCCGAGGTGGTCCCTATCATATTCCCATTAAGTTAACTGGTCTGGTCTTTACAGAAATATGGTGGATGTCAGCAGAATTCTACAAACTGAATCCAACAGGAGCCTTCACTGTAGTTGTTATGCTGAGTGAGGGACCTTTATTGGTAGAGATGAACAGAAATTCTGCCCTCCAATATACTGTCATTGATCTGATGGATGTCTTCCTTTCTATCTGTATCAGAAAAGAGGATTAGAAACTGTTTGCACTTACTAGGGTCAAATGTTTACTGTGTGGCTCTATGTCTGTTATATCTCCAGCTGAATGTCCTACTAGTACAGTCCAAAGGGGGCCTGGACAGGACACTTTGTGGCGTGTCATATTGTCACATTGCTCTGATGTATTGAAGACCACAAGGTAATAGGGCCACAGGAGCACAAAGTATGTACGCTGTGCTAAGACACGTGCATCCTGTAGGGTGGAAGACGATGCTCATGAGGGTTAAGGGGCCACCACATCAACCAGGTATTTAGCGGGGTTAGTGGCCTAAGGAACTCAGGACAACCCTTCTGAAGTGAAGGACAAACTCTGGCATAGTTCACCTCCCACCAGTAAGAAATATAACTCTTGGTAGATGTTTTTCAGATTCTGGAGGCAGTATGGTCCACCTTTGGAAAGTCTCTTCTAACTGATACACCGGTTGGGTGGAAGGCTGCCAGCTCCTTCAGGGCCCAGGTAGGAAAGAGCTCTGAAATGGAAAAAGCATTAATGAATGATACATCATTCAGAAAACACCAACTGGAACACCATTGGTCCCTTGTAGAGAATAGACCACAGAACACCAAGTGGCCAGCCTTATGTGGCCTGAGCTAGTGTCTGCTGAACCACCAAGCCAAGATCGGGTAAGTCTGGCAGGGATCTGCTGCCAGATGGAAGTGATGCTGCAAGCCCTGGACACAGGAAGGACCAGATGGTACAGGTTAGCTATGCCAGCAGGTGGTGGAAAGCCGCTTACCATCCCATCTGTCACCCCTCCCCTCTGACTTCCTGTGGGAATTGAGGTTCCTTACAACCACCTGAGAGAAGAGGAAGAGGCTGCCTTGGTTCACTCATCAGTTTGCTCAGTTTTTTAGTGATGGCTAAAGATGCAGCTCCCAACAGTCCCATTCAGGATGGCCCTGAAAAGCGTGGTGAGGGCAAGTGCTCCCACTGGGCAGGGTTCTGGGAGGTGCCCTTACTTATCGACTGTGTGTGAACAGAAAAGTGGGACAAAGTAAGAATATCCATAGACACGTGGGGGTTGGAGCTGATCAAACAGGGAAATTTGGAAGATCTGGTTGAGGCGGTTTCGGGAAAAGACAAGGGGATGTACCTATAAAGGTGCACAGGCTGCAAGTTCTTGTCCTGACAGCTGTGCTCAGATCAGACTAAATGCGCCACTGTGACACATGGTTCGTGGAGGATACTTGCTGCCAAGCAGTCCTCCTTTGGGTTTGGGGTCCACTTTGGGGATAAATGGACAACAGAGCTGCCATGACCTGGGAAGGGGCTCAGGTCCGCTGGGAGTGAGGATCTAGGTCAACTCTCCAAGCAGGACAACTGAATTACCAGCCCAGCAGGAGGGACATTCAGAGTGCGTGGTGGAGTAGAGAGGGCTGAGAGGTAACAGATGGGACCTGAGAAGCAGCTGTTGCACCTGGGCTATCATTGCTTCTTCTGACCAAAGAGGAGCCAAAGCTCCTCCCCAGGGGGCAGACTTACTCTAACTCCCTCCAAGAAGTGGTCTGAGTGGTGCAGGGTGGATTGTAGGGAGCAGTCATACCATCATGCTCTGCCCAGATTTGTTCTTCCCCTTTCCCTCCCTTCTTCCCTGCCTTTCCTTCACCTCTTTCTTTCCCTTTTCTTCCTCTCATTCCCATCTTTCTTTTCTTTTTTCTTCTCTTTCTTCCCCGCTTTTCCTTGCTTCCTTCCTTCCTCCCACCCTGCACCCCTCCCTCATTCTTTCTCTCTGTCCTTTTTTTTTTTCTGTCTTTCGTTCTTCAGCATTATGGAGGCACCTTTGTTTCAGACCCATGCTCAGGTCTAATGCACTCACTGCTGTATCAGCTGCTGGTTTCTCACAATCAGGTCTTTCTGCTCAGCCCTATGGAGCTGCCTCACCTCCAGTTACACTCTCCTTGGGGAGAAGGGTTGGCGGTGGAGGCCCTCCAGTGCCTGGCCCGCTGGCTGGTGGGCAGACCGAGCTGGACCCCCTTGCCTCAACCGCTGAAGCTGCACAGCTCCTGATGCATCTGTCAGAGGTCTCAGTCAGAGGTGTCTGTACTGTGTTACCTTCTTCCATGCCTGCCCTCCTCCCTTCATTATAGGTGTTTCTTTGAAAACTTTCCTAGTAAAATTTCTGTATGCCCCTCTGGATCTCACAGAGCATTTCCACAGATTCCAATCTAAGACAGATGGAGATAACATTCAGGGCATTTATAAACCAGAGTAACTTGGGGAATGTTTTCAGTATTAAATCAAGACCCACAGATTTTGAAGAGTGGCAAGGGAGTTTGATAGTTTGAACAGGGTATAATCTAAGTATTACTCTAAAATAAATTAATGTGATTTAAAAATAGATTCTTTATTAGCAGTTTCAAAGACTACTTTCCCCACTGTCTAAATTCCTGTGCTCTTAGAGGTGGACAGACCACGTTATTTAAGATGTAAAATCATTTTCTCTCATCAACTCAGTTTTCATAAAATTAAAGCATGAATTTTCTTCCTCCACCAGACATATTTTTTCCTTGGTTAATCCAAACTTTAAAACGTTGTTTTTCACACGAATTCATGTTAATTTGATTTCTCCAAAATTCATAGCATAATCCATGCATTTTTTTAAAAACAGTTCCCCATATGAAAACAAAATGTTATTATCAAGTACATATCTGTGGCTTAAATTTCAGACTCAGAATTTTAGTAAATTCTTTCTGGTAATACCATATGTGTCACCAAGTAATACAGTGCTGTAATGATAATTATGTGCTATAAACTTGCTTTGCATGGGGATCCTGAGCTGGTATGTGAGGCCCATATCCTCTTAGCTACTCACATAACAGCTACAGTTCCTGTTTTGTCTGACTAAATTGACTTAATGTCTTACTGTTCTTTTTTTTTTTTAATTTAATGGTGAACGGGAAGTTTTAGTTTTAAATTCTAAGCATGCCCAACTCAAACTGAAATAAAAGGCATTCTTTTATATTGACTGGCATTTTCTGTGTTTTAAAACACCAAGATGTTTGACATCCAGTTTCTAAGACACTATATATTAAAGCATTACTGAAAAAAGGAAGTTCTGCTTATTTTCTAAAAACAATTAAAACTAAAACACATATTTCTTTTTCACCCCCTACCCATGAATACACCCAAAGTACACCATCTTACTCAATAGTTTGTTCAACTGTCGTGGTTCCCCAACTTTGGAGAGCTTCAGAATCACTTGGAGAGCTTAGAAAATTGCTCATGTTCTGGAGAGTATGACTTAGTTGGGTCGAGGTAAGGCTTGGATATATGGACTTGCCCCACCAAACTCTAGGTGATTCTAAGTTAACACCAACTTTATGTCCAGTGGGAAATAATGTTAGATGACATAAATTAGTTGTTAATATTTATATACAAATTGTATATGAGGAAGTTAATGTCCTTTTCTGATAATGTAAATATTGTTTTTTATCTTTCTATACTAAAAAAAAATTACTTTGGTGATAAAACCACTGCTCTGAGATGATCTCATATTAGAATAGTCCTCACTTTTGGCAGAATGAAATGCTCAATGGATAATTTTGTCTAATATTTGGTGTTTCCCAGTCTGTATAATAGTTTTTCACATTGGTGAAAATATCACCAATGCCTAATTTTGTGACCCAGCACATTCATACATGGCTTCTCTTATGCAAGTCAATGTTAAATCTGTTACTCAAGAAATGCATCCTCATATTCATACTGAATTCTCATTTCAAGAATTTCTTCCTTTTAGGGATTTTTCTAGAAAAAAATTTAAAAATTTAGTTGCCACTCTTGACCAGGGAAGAGTCAAGAGTTTGTTTGAAATCTAAACAAAATCACTTACGCTTCCTATTTCACAGTTTCTTGATTTGATGAATAAAGGATGGTTCTGAGGGCCCCTTATTGAATCACATGTCGGAGTTATTTAGTTTGGAAAAGAAAAAGGACATACCTTCCCCATCAACAACAAGAAAATTACAAAAATAAATATCTAAGCTTGCTGGGGGAGGTAGAATGTGGGGAAATAGAAACTCCACTTTTCAGGGTTTTTATCATCTACTGCCTCGTGTTTGGAAATTCATCACCTCCTGGAGCAGAGAAAACTGAGTTGCTACATGCTTTGGTTTCCTGCTTTCTAAATTTTACATAATGGGTTGTTTGCAAAAACTGAAAATTTAATTGAAAGTTTTATAAAAAAAATAAGATTGAAATTTGTCCTTTCTTCCTCATTTATTGCAGAAGAAGGACCATTTTTTGAGGTTAAAAAGATATTTCTATCTTTGCCTTGATGTTCTTTGCTTAGTAAGTATGAGGGAGCATCCTACCTAAGAAGAGAATGAATTGGATAAAATTTATCTTCATTTTTGCTCCTATAAAAGTCTAACACATATAACGAAGTCTCTTATTCAGAAAGACTGTCATTTTAGAATATGTAAGATTACCTGGATGATTTCTAGTACTGTATTTAAGCACTGCTTTTAGGACATTTTCTGTGGGTTGTCTATAATTAGACTCTTCTTTTTCCTTAGAAGTTAAATGCTAATTTTTACATTGTTGGCAAATGAAAGTTTGATAATTTCAACAAGTCAATAAGGACATGTTCTTTCTCAAAATAGTATCATTCAGAAAACTTACTGTAGGTTAAATTGTTTTAAATAGAAAAAAATTAATTTCATAATATTAAAGGAAAATTACATCAGCGAACAGGCAAATACTCAAGAGATTTAGGATTGAGGGAGGGAATAGGGGGAAGTCACCCTTCTCTTTCTTTGTGGTTCAACATTAATTATTTGTAGCCATAACATAACGGGAAGCTTGCCTCATGATTCATGTTTTGCATTTTCTACCTTATAAAATTTTCCTGAAATGAGTGTATATTTATCTTCATTCTATTTAATTTCTGTCATAATAAGACTTGAGATCTTTCTGTCTGCCTTGACGTGCATGGTTTTTAAAGTGAAAGTGTTAGTCGCTTAGTTGTGTCCAGCACCTTGGGACCCCGTGGACTGTAGCTGCCAGGCTCCTCTTTCCATGGAATTCTCCAGGCAAGAATACTGGAGTAGGTAGCCATTCCCTTTTCCAGGGTATCTTCCCAACCCAGGGATCAGACCGAGGTCTCCTACATTGCAGGCAGTTTCTTTACTATCTGAGCCATCATTGAAGCGCATACGGCTTTGAAATTCACACACATTTTTTTTTTTTTTTTAGTAGAAGCAAATAATACATTGAATGCCCTCTTTTAAGATATTATTGATGCAGTTGATTTCTGTTTTTTTTTAAAGATTTCTTGTTAATATAAAACTTAAGAATAGTATATAAAGTTTATTAATATAATTCTTATTGGTAGATTACAATGTCTAAATCTGTTATATGAAAATTAGCACCGGAAATGTTTTCACTAACTTTCAAATGCACATTTGCCATAACTGACCTCTGCACAATTTGATGATTTCTGAAGTGGCAGAAGAAGCCAGTGTGTTTAGTGGGAGACGAGGAAGAATACACTTTTTTGCTGGGTGAACATCATCACTGAGCCCTTTACCAACTTCCTGGTTGTCCACCAAGGCTGAGAATTTACTCGGTCATTAAAGATAGTTGGGGCAGGATGTAAAATTGCCTTGTAGAACTTGGTAAACTCCCAAATGTGAAACTCCAAATTAATAGGATATTGCTCATCTCCCAAATGTAATGCTAGGATTAAGATCTTGAAATTTAAAGTCAGAATTACTATGAAAAGGAACTGCATGTGTATATTTTCTCTAAAGGGAATATGTGGTACGTAGAGATTTTCAGAAGTTTAATGAACAATGTTTCTGGAATAGAGGGCAGTGACTTTCCAACACAATGCTTTGGTTCAATTGGAAAAGACAAGAAAATGTTAGTGATTTAGGAAATATCAAGGTTCAGATTGCTTTCTCATATAAAAGCTTTTGAATAATAACTGAAGATCAAGTTTCATTACCATCAGCTCTGAGGGATTAAAAATTGGTATAAGACGTGGTCTCTAAGACCTCCCGTGTTGTTTAGCAGTAAATAATTCACCTGCCAACACAGGAGATTCAGGAGACGCTGGTTCAATCCCTGGGTTGGGCAGATCCCCTGGAGGAGGAAATGGCACCCCACTCTAGTATTCTTGCCTGGAAAATCCCATGGACAGAGGAGCCTGGTGGGCTACAGTCCATAGGGTCACAGAGTCAGACACAACTTGGTGATTGAGCACACACATGTATGCATGGTCTCTAAGCAAAAAGCAAGCAAACGAACAAACAGAACCTAATAAACACACACATTCTAGCGTCTAGAATGGATGTGTCTACTTTTCAAGGAAAATGTGATAAATGTCCCAAATCGTATTTAGAAGTAGTCCAACAGCTGACTCGCTGGAAAAGACCCTGATGCTGGGAAAGATTGAAGGCAGAAGTATGATGATAGAGGATAAGTTGGTTGGATGGCATCACTAATTCAATGGATATGAACTTGGCCAAACTCAAGGAGATGGTGAAGGGCAGGGAGGCCTGGCATGCTGCAGTCCATGGAGTCACAAAGAGTCAGACATGACTTGGTGACTGAACAACAGCAATTCCAGGACTAAAATGAAAAGATTTTCCCTCTGACAGTTGCTTACAGAGATCTCCTGACTGTGGGCTTTAAACTATGTAGATTTTAAGAAAAGTTCAGAAAGGGAATTTCAGTCACAACGAAAAGTCTAGAATTGGAATGATGGTGGTATTTATGCCCAGGAACAGAAGATGGAGTCTAATTGTATTACCTCTGATAGTCACAGCAGGTTGGGCCTGTATCTGCTCTGGGGTTGGGGGTCTGAGTTGGTGGGTTACTTTAGGTAACATGTCAGGAGGACTCAGAACACCATTGGGTACAGGAGGATGAAAATGAGCTCCTTCCTCCAGGCATGTCTGTCAAGGAAAAAAAGTAAGAGCAGAAACAGTGGTAACTAGAGTCCTGTGGAGAGCAGTAACTTAGCGATATTAGTAATACCCATCTGTCTTTCTCTCTGTTGCTGAGAAGATCCTTCCTTTGCCCAGACACTCTCCACAGTACTCTTCTAAGACCCTCTGTCTTAAATAAATTTCATTACTTTTTGTTGAAAACAATCTTTCCTATTTTTATGTAATTAAGTGCCTCATATAAACAGTTTTCACATTCATCCACTGCATGTGAGATGTGAAATTGGTGGTTTCCGGCCAAGGATTGAGATGAAAAGTGAATTTGGTGAAAGTCACCAAGTGGGTGATTCCAGACAACTGATTCACAAAATAAGAGTGTCAGGCCGGAGGGGGACGAAGCCATCCAGAAGCCAGCAGAGCAGTGGCCCAGGATTAGCAAGGAAATGAGGGCTCTTTTCCCTAACACAGTGCTTCTCAATCTCTCCTGTGCTTAGGGGATGATGTTAAAGATGGAGATCCTGATTCAGCGCCAACAGTCTTCTCATCTAAGAAGCTCCCAGGTGGTTTGTGGAGGCACTTTGAGAGCATGGCTGTCCAAAGATGGAGGAGATGGACAAGGGCAAGAAGTCTAGTCTCCTCCAGTCTAGGAATCCTGGACAGAAATTCAAATCAGGACCTTAAAATCCCTCTTTGCTTTCCCACAGGTAAGATCTGTGTTTCGAGGTCAGGGGTACTCATTCAATTAGAAGTTTTGAACAGTGAAATATTACAAAAACCCTTCTTCCACTGCAAGATAGGTAGACAGTAGAGGAAGGAAGGAAGGACGGCATATGACTTGGTAAGAGTGTGCGTGCATGCTAAGTCACTTCAGTCATGTCCACCTCTTTTTCTACCCTATGGACCATAGCCCAACAGTCTCCTCTGTCCATGGGATTCTCCAGGCAAGAACACTGGAGTGGATTGCCATGCCCTCCTCCAGGGAATCTTGCCCACCCAGGGACTGAACTTGCATCTCTTCTGTCTCCTGCATTGGCAGGTGGGTTCTTTACCACTAGTGCCACCTAGGAAGCCCAACAACCTGGTAAGAGGCCTCTTGTGTAATCTAGTTTTGAAGCTCTAAGAGCTGAGAAGAGGGTTGCCAGGAGCAAGGTACTGCAAGAAGTTGATGAAATTTGACTTTGAAGATGGAAGATGGTAGAGGGGAAAAACAATTAGGATGTAAAGGGAAATTTATTAGAAAGTACAGCGTCAGACCATGGACACTGGTCTTATGGAAATCTTCCTCCTGCTTTACATGGAAACAGTCATCCACTTTCTACTTTAGGGTCCTTTATCTTTGTTCTGTCTAGGAGGGATGGACATGGCATGCATGGGGTCAGGCTCACCTTTTGCCTCACTTCATGCTTCACCAATCATAGATAATGAACAACTACGAGATACAGCTACTGGGCAGGGACAGAAGACCAGAAATTTGAGGGTTGGGATTTATTAGCTGCAGTCAGCTCCCTTTACCAAAGAGAAGGGAGAAAATGGTTTCTGTTGTTGTTCTAATGGAACTTGATGGTCACAGTTTTTAAAGCAACTACCTTTGACAGATTATCCTGAAACTTCAGAAAGTTACAAGTATTATCAATGGGGAGTGGAGTACAGAGAAACACAGATTTCAGTTGGAGAAGAAAGGGAAATTTAACACCCTGATAGCATTAGCGCTGTGTTTACAGCTGTTGCTGCCGCCCACATGAATAAATGCTCCCTGGGGACCCAGATCAAAGGTGTCGGCTCGGCTGGACCAAGCATGGGGCCACAGTGAAATAATTTTACAGATTTAGCAGAAAGTTTCCAATGGAAGGGCATGTGATAGCAGGCGCAGGTGTTCATAAACACGATGCAGGGTTCAAGCTGCTGTCGGTCTGGAGTTGGGCTGCTCTTCTTACCTCTTTCTTCTGAAATTATGCCCCAGTGGATCAATAATAACCATGGGGGCACCCCTTTGGGAGTAATATTTCAGCTCTGGCCAAGTGTGTGTGTCTGTGCATATTCGATACTTTTAATTTACTGTGTCCATTTTGGTATTAATGTTCCATTTCTAGTGGAAATTTTCTCTATATAGGCTTTTAATTCTAATCTGATTTTTTTTTAAATTTTATTGGAGTGTAGTTGATTTACAATGTTGTGCTGGTTTCAGGTGTCCAGCAAAGTGAATCAGTTATATACATACATAAAGGCTTTTAAATTTTTAAATTGTATCTTCTTGTCCCTAACTTACATTTGTTTTAAATATGGCATAATAAATATGTAAATATGTATATAAGTATATACATATGTCTTGAAAATGGCTGTCTGAAAAGCTAGAAGAGGTGCATTTTTGAAATTTTGCATTCTCCCAAGCATTTTAGTCTGAGATTTTAATGGGAGTGAAGACATGAATGCTCCACATACCAGGGTGATAGACAGAACCCACTTGTATTGTACTTTCCTGCTTTCCAAACACTTAACAGCTCTATTAATTCTCAGTCTCCTTTAATATTGAACAACTCATAATTATTTTCAATGAGATAAATAATACTGAGGCCCTGAGAAATGGTCAGGCCACATAACTTCTGGCTCCATCCTCAATTCTGAAACTGTGAACCAAGAAAATGACCAGTAGCCTGTAATGCAAACAATTTCCATTATTTTCCCTGTGGTCATCTGGTTCCAAAAGAGTTCCATTAGGGCACTGAAAATATTGTGGAAGAAAGTTGGATATCAGTTACATGGTAACTTTGTTCAGAATTTTCTCTGGCAAGAATAGGCAAAATTGCCCATGATTGATTTAACATTTGACTTTGCATGCTAATTTATTATTTTAAAATTTTATCATGAATGTAAATAATACATGAAAGTTCTAAGTGGCAGGTAAATACATTATAACTCTATGGCTGTTATTGCTAGTGTTTCCAGGACTGCCATAATTAAATGTCATTTACTTGGAATCTCTGTGCTGGGTTTTAATACAAACTACATACTATAGCCTTGCTTGATGTGTTTCATTGACTGGACTTATTTTCAGAGGTTTGAAACAATGACCAGTGGGAGTTTTTGTTCTCATTGGTATTGCAGATAGAATTCTTCTACTTTTTATTAAAAAAATAGATTTAGAAGGAAATGTTTGGAATGAATGTGCTATATGTTTTACTGGGAGGCTGTTTCTGAAGACATAATGAAGACTTTTAAAAAAATGAAATACAGGAGGGCCTGGTCTCAGGGACTTTCCTCAACCCCAATTAGTAGTTTGTGTGGTGGGGTGAGGGAATGGATGAGCTGCAGCACTTCTGTAGGGTCTTACATCCTGACATGCTCTCAGGTTTGAGACTGATCCCTGGACTATTATGTGATACTTCTTACCATATATAAGTGTGATGTCTGGTTTTAAATATTGTAGATCCATATATATATATGGGAAATAGATGGGGAAACAGTGGAAACAGTGTCAGACTTTATTTTTCTGGGCTCCAAAATCACTGCAGATGGTGACTGCAGCCATGAAATTAAAAGACGCTTACTCCTTGGAAGGAAAGTTATGACCAATCTAGATAGCACATTCAAAAGCAGAGACATTACTTGCCAACAAAGGTCCATCTAGTCAAGGCTATGGTTTTTACTGTGGTCATGTATGGATGTGAGAGTTGGACTGTGAAGAAGGCTGAGCGCCAAAGAATTGATGCTTTTGAACTGTGATGTTGGAGAAGACTCTTGAGAGTCCCTTGGACTGCGAGGAGATCCAACCAGTCCATTCTGAAGGAGATCAGCCCTGGGATTTCTTTGGAAGGAATGATGCTAAAGCTGAAACTCCAGTACTTTGGCCACCTCATGCGAAGACTTGACTCATTGGAAAAGACTCTGATGCTGGGAGGGATTGGGGGCAGGAAGAGAAGGGGATGACAGAGGATGAGATGGCTGGATAGCATCACTAACTCGATGGATGTGAGTCTCGGTGAACTTGGGTAGTTGGTGATGGACAGGGAGGCCTGGCGTGCTGCGATTCATGGGGTCGCAAAGAGTCGGACACAACTGAGTGACTGATCTGATCTGATCTGAACATTGGAGAAGGGAATGGCAACCCACTCCAGTATTCTTCCCTGGAGAATCCCATGGACAGAGGAGCCTGGAGGGCTACAGTCCACAGGGTCACAGAGGCTGACACAACTGAGCAGGCACACACCATATATATAAATATACATATATATATATATATTTATATATATTTTTTGGAGAAATTCTTTTTGGTTCTATTCACAGTAGCCTTATAACACGTTATCTCATTTTGTGTGAATTGTCCCCAGGTCATCTCGAGAGGGTAGGTCTTTTGTCTCTTTTGTGTTATCTCCATGAAATGCTCATCCTTTCCTTTAAGTAAAATTGACACTTTCCTTTTATATCCTGATTATGTTTCAAACGTATGTTTCCTGAGAGCAGCTAAGATGATTTAAAATTGTATAAATGACTTAAGTATAATAAATTTGCTGGAATTTTACATTGTGATCGAAGAATTTTGACATATTTCAATGGCAAAAGAAGCAATAATTATATTTACTTGTTTCTATAATAAGTAATTAAAATTATGACTGAACTCATCTAGTGGGACAAAGTTAAAACCATTCTCTAGAGCTGATAGAGTACATGACTCTTTAGCTGGTCAAATCAATTAGTTCCTTCTCTATATTTTCCATTGTATTATTAAGTTAATTTAAAAACAACTAAAATGTGAGGTTTTCACTGATAATTTTGAAAACCTCTGAGAATTGAGAAGGTGGTATGTTTAATTTTCGCTAATTGTATCTTATTTTTTAAAAAAAGAGATCTATCTGATAAAAGTTTTAAAATAATCTGCATTTACCAACTATCATCATTATTTGTAGCCTTTATTAAAGTGGAAAATATGATAAACATAGGATCTCTAAAATTAAGAAATTATCTTTAAAAAAACCCATAAAATCTAAAGCTGTGGAAAATCTTGTCTGGCCACCCACAGCTTCTTTGAAATTTATCTTAACAAAATTGATTTTGAAATATTTTTTAAATTTTGTATGCTTTCGAAGCAAACTTCTTTACTTTCATAAAAATCTTGAAGGAAAGGCACTTAATATTTCTACCTTATTTAATCGAATACACTCAGAATTTTACAGAATTGTGACTATGAAGAAATGACATTTTAATCTTTAAGACCTAAATATATCTCAGGACTTTTGAAATGTAAATTGAATGAACTGTGATACTTTTCAATAAATGTTGACCTGAAAGCACTTTTAAAAATTCTGATAAGATAATGGCTATTTTTTACAAATGTTAATATTTTACCATTAATATTTCCTAACTGTCCACAGACTAGATGTGACCATTTCTTGGGATGGTCAGGGTCTTTCCTCTTCATAAATCTACCTGCCCATCTCCATCTATTTCCTGGGTGGCAGCTGCCAGGTGGACCCTTCATCCTGTTTTATGTTCGACCCCCTCCTAATACTCTGGAGGAAACCCCAAAGCTCTTCACTCCCTATTTTCAACATAATCTTGACCAAACAGGCCATTAGAAAGTAACTTGTCTTTTCTTATTTGTATTAAAAAAAAAAAAAGAGCTACAAGAACTGTTAACTGTTTTGTTTTGCAAGAAATACAGGCTTGCCCTAGGGAGTCACAGAATTTCTTGGTTGTCTGAAAGGCAGGTTTTTAGACTGTGCCATTTTTGGGTGATGAGCAGGTGACCCCAACATTAGGGGAGGCAGCCCCAGTGTGTGAAGACAGTAATTAAATATTTTAACCCAAAAGATTTAGAACTAGGTATAGAGACATAATAAAGCAAAACTGTGATATTTACATTTTATGTTGGTGAGGATAATTTGTATATGTTGTGTATTATAAGTACTATGATGCTTGCTTAGGTATCTTTTATCTAGTGTTAAAATATGTAGTTGAAAAATGAATTTGTATTTGTGATTTCATTTAAAAATAAATTACAACTAATATTAAAAATTAGAACTTAAGAATTACTATATTTATAAATTCATTTGGGCTACTCTGGTGGTTCAGACTATAAAGAATCTGCTGTGGATGGTGACTGCAGTCATGAATTTAAAAGATGTTTGCTCCTTGGAAAAAAAAGCTACAAGAAACCTAGACAGCATGCTAAAAAGCAGAGACATCACTTTGCTGACAAAACTCCATATAGTCAAAACTATAGTTTTTCCAGTAGTCATCTATAGATGTGACAGTTGGACCATGGCGAAAACTGAGTGCAGAAGAATTGATGCTTTTGCACTGTGGTGCTGGAGAAGACTATTTAAAGTTCCTTGGACAGCAAGGAAATCAAACCAGTCAATCCTAAAGGAAATCAATCCTGAATATTCACTGGAAAGACTGATACTGAAGCTCCAATACTTTGGTCTTTTGATACAAAAAGTCGACTTATTGGAAAAGACCCTGATGCTGGGAAAGACTGAGGGCAGGAGGTTAAGTGGGCTACAGAGAATGAGATTGTTGGATGGCATCATTGACTCAATGGACATGAGTTTGAGCAAACTCAGGGAGATAGTGAAGGACAGGGAAGCCTGGTGTGCTACAGTCCTTGGGGCTGCAGAGTTGGACACAACTGAGCAACTGAACAACAAGAATAACAATAATAAAATCACTTACTAGATTTTGAAGATCTTTTTAAGTGTGTGCAAAAGTTTGTTTGCTATGGCAGACATATTTATGGGGAAATGGAATATGGTAATTTTATAAATACATGTTGAAATAACTTAGAGCTTTTAATTGATTAAAGGTTAACAGTCCTGTAAAATATAATGTTTGCAAGCTGAATTTTAAACTTCTAGAGAAATTTCACTCCTGACTTTGTAATTTTCATAAATTAAATAGTAATTAAGAGCACAAATATCAATTCTGCCTACCATTGCTCTATGAAAAGGCTAATCTCAAAAGCACCCCAAATTCTGCCATTGACAAGTTAAAGGGTAGCATGATTGTTCAGTCTAAGAGGTTATGATCAAAGTGATGACAGCAGGGCAGGGGAATGGTGATGAATGATTGAAGGGGTAGTGATCCATGCTCTGAAATGGGGATCCTTTGATTCAGATTCAAATAATGTTTTCTGACTATTTATTCAATATTTAGTGGGATTGGGAAGAAACCAATTTTCCATTCAAAGAAACTGTCAGCATGACAGAAACTCAGAGCAACTCATTTCTATTGGAGAAGCCAGAACTCATGTTATCACTTCCCTCCCAAATATTTCCTGTTTCTCTGAGTGCCCTTCAGTTTTGTTTGTTTATCAATTGGCTGGTATTTTTGTTCACATGTGTGCTATTTTCAAGCCAACTTCTCAGAAGCATTGTAAAGGGTTTAAAGTTGAGATTAAACATTTCAAGCAATTTCTGGAACACTAGAGAATGGGTTACTGGCCTCCAGAGTTTTCCTGGCTGCTAAGGACAGTAGCAGATGTATATTGCAAAAACACTTGGTGAAGATTGGTTGGCATTTTAGTTTCCCCTCCAGGTGGCTGGCTGCTGTAGAGATTAGGATGAATTTACACTCCCTCAAAGGAACATAAAGGATTGCCTAGGGGAGCATTATTACACTTCCCAGCACTTTTAAAGAGCCTCAGTGCAAATTGATCCAATTGTTGGATCTAGAAATTTTACAGAAGGGGAGTCAAAGCCTCTCCATTGTTTTCCAGCCAGCTGAGATGGAGAGTAATGATGCCTCCCCATAATAGGGACAAGAAATGCTAACGGGGTTGGGAGGGGAAGTCTCAGGGTGACTGAGTCTGAAATTGCAACCAGTCAGTGGTTGGAAATGAAGGATACAAGCATAGGCCAAAAACCAGAGTACAAAAGAAGGATGCAAATATATCTGAGGAAAACTGCGATTAAAAAGGATACAGGTGCCTTATGTTCATTATTTACAATAACCAAGATGTGAAAGCAGCTTAAAATCCATCAGCAGATGAATGGATAAAGATGTGTTACACATAACCAATGAAATACTACTCAGACATAAAAAATTACAGGTTGTTTCCATGTTTGTGTACATGCTCACTTAGTCATGTCTGAGTCTTTCTGACCCCATGGACTGTAGCCCACCAGGCTCCTCTGTCCATGGGATTTTTCCCCACAAGAATACTAGAGTGGGCTGCTGACACCTACTCCAGGGGATCTTCCTGACCCAGGGATCAAACCATGTCTCCTGAATTGCAGGTGGATTCTTTACTGCTGAGCCACCTAGGAAGCCCCTTTCCATGTCTGGGCTATTGCAAATAGTGCTGCTATGAACTTATGTCCATGTACATCTTTTAAAATTAAAATTTTTGTCTTTTCTGGGTGTATGCTCTGGAGTGGAATTGCTGGATCACATAGTAACTCTATTTTTAGCTTTTAAGGAACCTCCATACTTCGAGAAATAGATTTAAGGGACTAGATCTGAAAGATAGAGTGCCTGATGAACTATGGACGGAGGTTTGTGACATTGTACAGGAGACAGGGATCAAGACCATCCCCATGGAAAAGAAATGCAAAAAAGCAAAATGGCTGTCTGGGGAGGCCTTACAAATAGCTGTGAAAAGAAGAGAAGTGAAAAGCAAAGGAGAAAAGGAAATATATACCCACTTGAATGCAGAGTTCCAGAGAATAGCAAGAAGAGATAAGAAAGCCTTTCTCAGCGATCAGTGCAACGAAATAGAGGAAAACAACAGAATCGGAAAGACTAGAGATCTCTTCAAGAAAATTAGAGATACCAAGGGAACATTTCATGCAAAGATGGGCTCGATAAAGGACAGAAATGGTATGGACCTAACAGAAGCAGAAGATATTAAGAACAGGTGGCAAGAATACAGAAAAGAACTGTACAAAAAAGATCTTCATGACCAAGATAATCACGATGGTGTGATCACTCACCTAGAGCCAGACATCCTGGAATGTGAAGTCCAGTGATCCTTAGAAAGCATCACTATGAAAAAAGCTAGTGGTGGTGATGGAATTCCAGTTGAGCTATTTCAAATCCTGGAAGATGATGCTGTGAAAGTGCTGCACTCAATATGCCAGCAAATTTGGAAAACTCAGCAGTGGCCACAGGACTGGAAAAGGTAAGTTTTCATTCCAATCCCAAAGAAAGGCAATACCAAAGAATGCTCAAACTACTGCACAATTGCACTCATCTCACATGCTGGTAAAGTAATGCTCAAAATTCTCCAAGCCAGGCTTCAGCAATATGTGAACCGTGAACTTCCTGCTGTTCAAGCTGGTTTTAGAAAAGGCAGAGGAACCAGAGATCAAATTGTCAACATCTGCTGGATCATGGAAAAAGCAAGAGAGTTCCAGAAAAAACATCTATTTCTGCTTTATTGACTATGCCAAAGCCTTTGACTGTGTGGATCAAAATAAACTGTGGAAAATTCTGAAAGAGATGTGAATACTATACCACCTGACCTGCCTCTTGAGAAACCTATATGCAGGTCAGGAAGCAATAGTTAGAACAGGACATAGAACAACAGACCGGTTCCAAATAGGAAAAGGAGTCCATCAAGGCTGTATATTGTCACCCTGCTTATTTAACTTATACACAGAGTACATCATGAGAAATGGTGGGCTGGAAGAAGCACAAGCTGGAATCCAGATTGCTGGGAGAAATATCAATAACCTCAGATATGCAGATGACACCACCCTTATGGCAGAAAGTGAAGAGGAACTAAAAAGCCTCTTGATGAAAGTGAAAGAGGAGAGTGAAAAAGTTGGCTTAAAGCTCACCATTCAGAAAATGAAGATCATGGCATCTGGTCCCATCACTTCATGGGAAATAGATGCGGAAAGAGTGGAAACAGTGTCAGACTTTATTTTGGGGGGCTCCAAAATCACTGCAGATGGTGATTGCCGCAATGAAATTAAAAGACACTTACTCCTTGGAAGGAAAGTTATGACCAACCTAGATAGCACATTCAAAAGCAGAGACATTACTTTGCCAACAAAGGTCCGTCTAGTCAAGGCTATGGTTTTTCCAGTGGTCATGCATGGATGTGAGAGTTGAACTGTGAAGAAAGCTGAGTGCCAAAGAATTGATGCTTTTGAACTGTGGTGTTGGAGAAGACTCCTGAAAGTCCCTTGGACTGCAAGGACATCCACCCAGTCCATTCTAAAGGAGATCGGTCGTGGGTGTTCTTTGGAAGGAATGATGCTGAAGCTGAAACTCCAGTACTTTGGCCACCTCATGCGAAGGGTTGACTCATTGGAAAAGACTCTGATGCTGGGAGGGATTGGGGGCAGGAGGAGCACCGGACAACAGAGGATGAGATGGCTGGATGGCATCACTGACTTGATGGACGTGAGTCTGAGTGAACTCTGGGAGTTCGTGATGAACAGGGAGGCCTGGCGTGCTGCGATTCATGGGGTCGCAAACAGTCGGACACCACTGAGCGACTGAACTGAACTGAAGGGATACTGTTCTCTGTAAATGGCTGCATCAATTTACTTTCCCACCAACAATATAGGAGAGTCAAAAGGCACAGATTTAACAGTCTTGTGGAGTCCAAGTCCCTAGAGCCCAAGGCATATGTGCACTGCAGAGACCACTTGACAGGTGAGTCGGACACAACTGAGCAACTGAGCACATCACCTCCAATGTCGTAGTTGTTTAATGGCTTTTTTCTAACTCTAGAATTTGAGCTTCTGGAATATGGAGACCCTGTTCAGTCTTCCTTTTCTCTCCGACCTCAAGACCCAATAGTGTAACTAAAGCTTTTGGGGCACCTAGACAATAATTCTCAGTGAACAAAAGAAGGAGGCAATACTACTTAAAGATGATGCTATGACTGCAGTTCCTTGGTATAATGTAATTAAAATGATCTGGGTAGGGTAAAGTTCTGGAAAGTATTTTCTTTCACTCTGGTTTTATTTCTCACTTTAATGATACTACCTTTACTTTCTTAAGATTAAAAGGACATTTTTGGATAGTTTATGTTAAAGGGGTACATTTGTCTGGGTTATTTTTTCAGAACTTTTTCTTTTTTACATTTACATTTTTGGGAAATGCTTGGCTGGAGTTATGCCTGGCTAAATTCATTATTCGGTCTCTAAAGCCTGTAGTAGACATTTATGCATGTATTAAAGTTAAAAATTAGCATTTAACATATAATTTTATTATTACTAATACACTTTGTAAGTCCCATGTTTCTAATTCATTTTAAAGGCAAGCTGTCCAGAAAAGACATATTCATAAACCAAAAATTGGGGAAGAGACTGAAAAAAGGTATCTTTTAAAACAGGATGCTGTTTCTGACTTAGGTTTTTCTAAATTCACTGCTGTTCTCTTTCACATGTTGCTCTTTAAAGCACAAATGAGGAATTAGACACTCCCAGGTGGAATATAAAAAGAAGAGTCAAAAGATACCACAGCCCAAATTTCACAGAAAAACGTATACATTTATGATCTGATAATGTGAAAATTATACATATATTTTATACTAAAGTAATGCAAGCCTTTATTTTTAATTTGTAAAAATATTTTCAAAATGGTATAAGCACAAAACAATTGTTTCAAGCTCTCACAGCTTTAACCATTTAAAATATGGTTATTTTCCACAGTGATAGATGTTTGTAGCTATTTGCATTTTTGGTATCCTATGGAGAATGATATGATCTCAATCCAGTCTTAAAGTACAGCTGACCCCATTGAAAAAGTACCTAATCCAGGTAACTGCTTTTTTTGTTTGTTTTGTTTGTTTTTTTTAATAAGCAAAGAGCTAAACAAAAGAAAAAAGAGCTAAACAAAAAGAGAAAGCCATCTCTACAATATCATAGATGTAATTTGGTTGGCTTGGGAGCAGGTGGTAGGGTGCATCATTATTTAAGGTTTGGGTTTCAATTTAACTTGTAAAAGATGTGTGTGTGTGTGGTTGTGTGTGTGTGTGTGTGTGAAAGAGAGAGCAAGAGCAAGAGTGAAAAAGAGGAAGGGAGAGAAAGAGACAATGAATAGATTTTCTTGGGATGGATACAAGTCCACATCAATCAGGATGTCTTTGCAGTAACAATTCACCCAGTGGGGCGAGAGGATCAGCCCCTGAGTGCTTTGGGCACACCCACTAGGTGGGCTGCATGCAAGGCTCCGACCACGCTCACCAGAGCCATTCCCTGGGTGTAATCCCTTAGGGACAAAGACCAGGTGTTGGATTCCCCAGGCTGTGTTTGTCCGCTACGGTGCAAGCCCTCTGTGGGCTCAGTGAATCACTGGGATGCGGGGGTCGAGGGGAATTGCCTGAACTTAACACCCAGGCTGCTGACTCTGCTGGTTCTGCTTCTCTCTTGTCTCCAAGCCAGGGAATGTGTATCCTCTACTAACATCCTCGAAACTAGGCTAATTTAATAGTTTACAAGTATGGCAAACCTCTAGGCCTCTCAGAATTCACATGGGAAACTGTAGGTAGCAAAAGACCACCAGTGAATATAGAATATGATTGTGTGTCAAGAGTACCATTCCCAATTATCTACAGCACAGCCAAGAGATACCTATTTCTTTTCAAGCCACCAATTTTAGACATAGAAACCTCCAACGCACACAAAATTAGTTACAAAGCACATATTCAATATAATTAGATGGAACAAAAACAAATCTTTTGGGGCTGAGGTGATTTCTGAAATGTTAGTCTCAGTTCAGAGAAAATATTTTCAATCTACTTAAACAGCAGTTTAGGGAAAAGAATATGCTTGAAAAGTCTTCAAAATGAAGGGAATGGTAGCATATTTTGAGTTGCCTAACAGCAAAGGTTGAAAATAATATTTATGATTTGGTGATTCGGAGCAGAATTTATTTGGAGTTCAGGCCATCTTGTTATTGAATATGGTGAGGAATAATGAAGCACCTGTAATGTAATTTTAACCATACAATTTTTCTTTTCTGAACACTTTTGGAACAATTTTGGAGATGGCAACCTTAGCTTGAAAGCATTGGGCTGCAGGTACTCAGTATGGGGCCTGGGGTATCTCTAAGAACTGCAATTAAAATGTGTTTATACTTGGAGATAGGAGATTCTGATTCTTTACTGAGGTGCAAAATTAGATGTTCATATTTGAATTTTAAAAAGTTGTCAGAGCTGCTTACCATCTGGTAAAATAGTCTTTTTGTTTAGAACAGAGATCACTGTACATTGTAGATCTCAAGATTATGTCACCACAAATGCATGCTACTGAATGGAAAGGGAGAGAAGATTAGTTTTTTTTTTTTTTAAGTAGAGTTCCTATATGTTAAATAATACTTCTATTTAAAAAAATGAGAACAGAGATTTCTCTTGTGATCCAATGGTTAAGAATCCACCTGCCAATGAAGGGGGCACAGGTTGCATGCCTCGTCCAGAAAGATTCCACATGCTGTTTGACAACTAAGCGTTCACACAACTACTGGGTCTGAATGCAGGAACCTCTGAAGCCTGCAAGCCCTACAGGCCTACCCCTCTGCAACAAGAGAAGCCACCACGGTGAGAAGCCCGTGTGCACCAGGACTAGAGAGCGGTCTCCACTTGCGGCAACTAGAGAAAAACCCACACGAAGCAAGGAAGACTCAACACAGCCGAAAGTAAACAACAAAATAAAGTTCAAGAATGAGAAGAATCTTTGGGTCCCTCAATGTAACATTTAGAAACTCTTCCTCTTTGAAGTTTTAGAGGCTTAGAACTCTGATTTCATCATGAAAAAGTACTTATTTGGGGTCATTTCATCCAACAATGGTGAGTCACTGGCTTCGCTTTCCAGATGGCATTTTCTATTTATTCCTTTCTCTTTTATCATGTAGTTTAATGCACAACATTGTTAAATTCACTTATTTTCCTTTTAAGGCTAATTTTCTCTTGCTTCCAAGAATAGCTTATGTATTTATCAGGAATAGGTTTGGGAGGTGGCCTCTTTTTTTTTTTTTTTTTTTTTTGTGGGTGGGGAGGAATGATGAGTAAGGAAGAGAAGTCAATGCCTCTTTGTTAAAATGTACTGATGACAAACAACGTGGAGACAGAACAACTTGTCCATTTATGAGGAAAAGATCTGTGGATTGTTTACTCTCTTATGGAAAGCTCCTTGACATTTTGCTTATTAAAGGGTCACCATTGCCAAGACTGGCCTGCAGGACTTTATTGGCATCAAGTCTGTCTTCGTGTTTGTAGCTTTAATCAGTTGAATATTATTTTCTTTCATTAAACTGGGTTTCAGAGTTTGCAGACATGGTTCTTTTTAGAAAGTGAACATCACTCTAAAGTGAAATACACCAGTTTCCCTTGAGTTCTTCTGAGGAGACTATTGAGGTCTAAGGGGAAAATATGAGAATGGTCACCTCTGTGGCCATTTTCTGGTGAAGCGGTAGCTTCTCCTATTAGCTCCTTCAATTAAAAGTGTTGCCATCTTAGCCACGATTGTTAAAATAGAAAACAAAGTTTCTTCTACCCTTTAAATAAAAATGTGATTTTCTAAAGATTAAATAAAACAACCCAAATCTGTCAATCACCATCCGTGTCAACAGTGGCCTTCATAATGGTCTTGAAATGAGCAAAGCAGGTTCCCTGCTGACTCCATAGTTACTTTCCCCAGAGTCCCTCCCTGACCCCACCCCTCCTGGAAAATTGCAACTGTCACACTACCCAGCCCGTCTCACCGGCCCTTTCTGATTTATCCTTCCTATTAGCAGTCATCACAGTCTAACATCATGTTCATCTTCTGTCTCCCTGCTTAGAAAATAGCCTGATGGTCCACATGTCTCCAGGGATGCCCAAAACCCTGAAAGGAAGGAATCAAAAAATCTTGTTTGAATGAAAGATTCAACATTGCTCTGTGGTTCTATCAATCATTTGAGGTGTGATGAGCATCTATGTAATTTTTTTTTTTTTAAAGAGTGAAAATCCCGATTTAATAGACCATGACAGAGTTTTTTTCATTATTGTTCTGTCATGCTGTGTTTTCAACTTAAAGTATGGTATTGCCTGATGGGTTTTATTTTTGCATTTTGCTCTTTGGGAACTTAGGGTGCTGCTCTTAATTTAAAGGATTATGTAGGAGAAGGCATTATTACAGATCCTGATGGCTGCCAAGAGACTGAGAAAAATATAAATGTGAAGGGCATTCAGACAAGCTACCTGTGCCCTTGAATCCTGCCAAAGAGGCTGCACCTCAGACAGGACCTGCTTCTTAGACTCAATCATCGCCTTAGGAAAAGAAATGAAATGGATGTTCTATCTGCTTCAGAGTAGGTTTCTTTGCAGAGGGAGTTGAAATGTTTGTTGAAATGGAATATTTGGCTTCTGCCTTTTCTCACCAAGTGTTGCTAAAAATAAACACATATTTCTTATCTTCCATTACGCATGTCTTCCTATGCAAAAATTCTATTAACTTAAACACAGATCATAATCTTTTTCTCACTAAATTAAAGAATTGTCAAAAAGCAAGACAGTAATCATCATATAATTCACACAATAAAATGACACAGGGATTTATCATTTGGAATCCATAGCACAATAAGGCTTCCACCAGGTGCTCTCTCAGCCACGCCTATAAAGGGTCATGGGATCATGGGATCACCTCCATCCGTTTTGCAGAGGGCTACCCTGCAGTTGATGAGGAAGCACTTTCATAAATTGTGAAGGCCTTTCTATTTGCTTACAAATATGTAAACTTGGCAATACACATATTAAAGCTTATCACCTCACACACTTTCAGGCATAAAACTGAGCATATCAGAGATATAACCACAGATTACAGGATATATATATATATATATATATATATATATATATATATATATACACACATATTTCTCAAAATCTGTCATGACAATTTTCCTGATGATTGTGGAAAGATCTTAAGGAGAAACACTAAAATGAAAACATGCTTGTCAAGATTTCTGTGGTATAGTTAGAAAGAGCAAACCATTTTCCCCGCCCACTTTCCATTAAATTCACCAGCCTAGGAATCTGTTAAAAATGCATCAAATTCCTTGTTACATTTGTGTGCTTCTTACGTTTTGTAGGCACTAATACCCAGTTTCCCAGTGGTGGCTCAGACAGTAAAGCATCTGTCTACAATGCGGGAGATCCGGGTTCAAGCCCGGGGTTGGGAAGATCCCCTGGAGAAGGAAATGGCAACCCACTCTAGTACTATTGCCTGGAAAATCCCATGGACAGAGGAGCCTGGTAGGCTACAGTCTATGGGGTCGCAAAGAGTCAGACACGACTGAGCGACTTCACTTTCTTTCACTTTGTACGCTCAAGAGATTTTTGCATCTGATATCTCGGTCACCAACTTCACACTTGCTACATGTATCTCCATATGCACTTAGGTTAGCATCCATGTGGCCAGCTACAGTATACACACATTTATTCTACGGGGAAATAGTGACTTTAGGTCAATATTTCCACTATCTGATGTTAAAATGTGAAATCAGTGCAACCCAAAATGTTTCATATCTTTTGGTTTTGCAGTCAAAATCCTTCCAGCCAAATTTATTGCCTGAGTATGGTAATCCACTCAATTCAGGTATGTCAAAGCAGTTATTCAAATTTCCTTCAGTTAACTTTGTTATGTTTATCCTTCAGTGGTCTGTATCATATTGTGCTTCAGTTTGCAATATGCTTCAAATTATTTCAGGATGTCAAACAACCAAATGTCAACAATGAAAGTAAGTTTGTACTTCTGTTTTGAATAAACATATATCTACCTTTCATTCCAACTGTGAATAAAATTTGGATTTCATTGGTTAGAACAGTAGACAGGACATCCTGAATATATTTTCATTAAACTTACTTCCTTTGGTGACTAAGGATTCAGAATGATTTTTCATCTTTGAGCTCTTCATTAGGGAGTTTTTGATCTTAAGATTTAGTTGTCCTAATGTTTTATAGCATGTGGATGACTGTAGGCTTTCACTGAACCCCTGTTTTTTGGTAAGTTCACTTATTTAAAAGATAGCAATGACATTTATAGGGAATAATCTGCTTTGTGGAAGACCAGCATAAGCTTACATCTTTCATGAGTTTAATAATATTCTTGTTTTACCTACTCAACCTGCAGCTCTGGTTCTTGATGTTATGAAATCATCAGCATGAGTCCTTCACTTTCCTTTCCAGCCAAAATGGATTTCTTTGTAAAGTCTATGATTTCCCATGAATCCATGAATTTTGAAACTCTTGAGCATTGTAAGCAGTGCCCTACTCTGAGGCTTAATGGGAAAATATTTGGGATTTTCTAGCTCTGACTGAAGGCTGGGTGAAATCAATTATTTAAGCACTGTAAAGTAAGGGTTTGGGTCTCAGACAACGATTACAAAGCAGACACACTTTAACACCCAGAACAATCATGTGGAGCTTGTTGACTCTTATCCATGGCCAAAGGGTGAATGAAATATCATTCCTATCTGCTGATGCCATGGAGAGTCCTTCAATCTATGAGCAGCTGGAGCTCTCATCTATAAACACACACACACACACACACACACACACATTTCTTACTAGTCGTACAGATGTTAAATGTAAAGAATTCTGACAGCTTTTACTAAAGCCATCAGAAGAGCCATTGACTTTTTTCTCGCCTGTATCTGCAGTGGTCTTCTGGGTCTCAAAACACTCAATTTGTACAAAGTAATAACGGTCATGTTTTAAAAAGGGAAAATATTGTGCTTCTCACTGTGCTCTAGAAATACTCATATGGTATGGAAAAATTTACTGAAGACTTGATGTGACTTTTATAGACACTGATTTTTAAATGTTTAGAAGAGATGAGTTTTTATTATGCCTGAGTGCTTAGCAGTTGTTACTACCCCCAAATTTCCCAGTGTGGTTGGAGGAATTATTTCAAATGAAGGGCTGGCTTTCAAGGTGCTAAAACTTCTGATTCAAAGAAAATCAGGGCGTATTTTTGATGATATTGGAGAAAATGGGAAGGGGAAACCTTAGAGGACTAAGGGAGTTTTCACAAACAGTCATGTTTAGGACTCTTATGTAGGAGATTATCACGGGCTTTAGTGGCTTTGAAATCTAATCATCACATAAAGCTCCCCTCAAAAGCATCACAGCTTTTGGTGCCAGATTTTCCTGTAGAGATCAACCTGGAGTGATATATCAAGATCAAGGTACATTTCAAAGGGAAAGTCTTTAAAAACAAATTATGGTCACTGTCAATGAATCATTCAAAATCATAAATCTTGTGTTGTGAGTTGACAGTGACCAGACCTGGTCACTGAACTGAAAAAGAAATAACAAAAACTCAAAAAAACCCCGCTACTTTTTCTTCTTGTCTGTAGAGACCACTGTGAGGTTTTAGAAACATCAGTCTCAATCAAGCCTCTTGTAAGTCTATGATTTAAACTAGAGCCCTGGGCTTCAGACTTCTATTATTGTATTTCTAAAGGAATTTTGTAAACTGCAGACAACTTCAGATGTTTAGCTGACCATTTAGAAGGTTTCATCATAAATATAAATATTGCAATTGAAAGTCTCCCAACATATTGTAAATGATCAAAACTAAGTTAGAAGTAGTGCTTCATCTTTTGAAATGTATCTTACTGAGTTTAAACCCTGCAGCAATTTGATGTAAACCATCATCTGTTTTTAAAAATACATGAAGTACATTTACATTTGAATGCCTTCTACTGATCTTCCTTTCACACTTCTACCCAAAAAGAAAACAAACACATACTCATGTATAATTGAAATCTAAAATTAAAGAGTCCTGTAGTTGCAAATCTCAGATGAAAGAATTTTTCTGAATTGAGTTTTCATTATAATTATAATAATATAATAAAAACAGCATATATACTAAAATTCTGAGAAATAATTATTAAATATAATAGTAAGAATTTTGTTGGTATATCTCTCTTAATAGATCTCTGAAAGGAGGTAATTAAAAATTAATTTATGTATTGATATCTAGTTGTTGTTAGATTTAGATAGTGTTCAAACATGATTCTAATCACATTCTTTCTTGTCTGCTTACATGTACATGTTCATAAACTTATTACATAGATAAACAAGTAGGAATAGATGCTTTGTCATTAGAATTTGACATAATTATTTGAAGTCTTCCCTTGTTATCATTCCAAATAACACAGATTGTTAAAAACAAATTAGATAATAGATCACTACCAGTTAGGTCTTTCTTCCATTTTGTTTAAAAAAAAAAAAGGATTGTAAACTACCTGACTTACAGGAATATTTATCAATCATCCATCATTTCCTTTCTCAACACCAACATAGAGTATGTTTATACCTCTTTGTGGCTTCCCTGAAAGTTTTATACCCTGGAGTTATGGTCTGTAATAACTGAGATGGGCATAGGATGTCTTCAGAGAGAGATTGGAAAGGAGATCTTGAACTTCAATCTAAAGTGTGTTCACAGAGGGATCAGTTTAAGAGAATGTATACTTGGGAGTTTAAAAACATGGAAGTTGTACCTATGGTCAATTAATCTTTAACAAAGGAGGCAAGGATACAAAGTGGGAAGAAGACAGTCTCCTCAGCAAGTCGTGCTGGAAAAGTTGGACAGCTGAATGTAAATCAATGAAGCTAGAACACACCCTCATACCACGTACAAAAATAAATCAAAATAACTTAAAGACAAGATACCATAAAACTCTTAAAAGAAAAGAAGGGCAAAACATTCTCTGACATTAATCTTATTTCCCAAGGCCATAGAAATAAAAGCAAAAATAAACAAATGGGACCTAATCCCACTCCTGGGCACATATCTAAAAAAGATGAAAACTGTAATTCAAAAAGATACACTCACCCCAATATTCACTGCCACACTAGTCACAATAGCCAGGACATGAAAGTGTTCTAAATGTCCATCAGTTGGTGAATAACAGATGAATGAATAAAGAAGATGTGGTGTATATATATATATATATATGCCATAAAAATATATATATTAGCCATAAGAAGAATGAAATAATATTATTTGCAACAACATGGATGGACCTAGAGATTGTCATACTATGTGAAATAAAGACAAATACCATATGATATCATTTATATGTGAAATCTAAAAATGATATAAATGAACTTATTTACAAAGCAGAAACAGACTCACAGACATAGAAAACAAACTCACTGTTACCAAACATAAAAAAGGGGAAGGGATAAGTTAGGAGTTTGGAATTAACAAATATACACTATTATGTATAAAATGGATATATTTTATAGATAATATATATAGTATATATAAAATAAATATACCAACAAGGACCTACTGTATAAAACAGAGATATTCAGTATCTCAGAATAAACTATACTGGAAAATAATTTTTAAAAGAATATATATATATGTATATGTATAACAGTCAATTTGCTGTACATCTGAAAGAAAAACAACATTGTAAATCAACTATTCTTTAATAAAAAATTTAAAAAAATAAAATCATAGAAGTTGAGAATCAGAAAGTTCACTCCTTTAACAGATTTTACCTATGCCTAGGTGTTTGTAAAACAAAGTTTGAAAACAGATAATTATAGCATTTTAACTTACCACAAAGAATTTCTCTTCTTCAATTCAGATTAGGTTAATTATGCGGTCATAATGAGAGTTGCGGTGTTTTTTTTTTCTGCTCTCCATGAGCTAAGAGGAACTCAACAACATCACCCACGCTAGTCAGGCCTTTGTGGTGCAATAAAAATTTTATAAATAGCCTCACAACGTATGTCTAAATTCTTTGACTTTCAGAACAGCATTACATAAGAAATCTTTTCAAATGAATTTAACTTATAGAGAAATAAATAAGATTTACACAAAATTTGTGTAGTATTTCAAGTAAAAATACAAGAGATAACGGAAAACATTTAACTTTTAATTTGCCAATAAATTTGCATAAATTCTTTATGCAGAAAACCCAAGGGAAAAAAAAAACTATTTGTTTTTACTGTTCTCTTTATTTTTATTATTATGTCTCCTTTGGTCTTCACCTTGTAAACTAATAACTTTTTTCTTTGCCCCATTCCCATTCAGAAACCTACCCATGTCTCTGAATTTTGATTGCTCACATCTCCCTTCTCTTTGAAATCTTTATTGCAAGGTAAGTAGAACCCCTGAAACTTTTTGTAATGAGATCCATGCTATTTTTGCATTATGGTAGCTGTTTCCATTTCTATTTAAAATATACTTTCAAAACCAAACAAAAGAGGAAGAGATAGGGAATCTACCTGATAAAGAATTCCAAATAATGATAGTGAAATTGATCCAAAATCTTGAAATTAAAATGGAATCACAGATAAATAGCCTGGAGACAAGGATTGAGAAGATGCAAGACAGGTTTAACAAGGACCTAGAAGAAATAAAAAAGAGTCAATATATAATGAATAATGCAATAAATGAAATTAAAAACACTCTGGAGCCAACAAATAGTAGAATAACAGAGGCAGAAGATAGGATTAGTGAATTAGAAGATAGAATGGTAGAAATAAATGAATCAGAGAGGATAAAAGAAAAACGAATTAAAAGAAATGAGGACAATCTCAGAGACCTCCAGGACAATATTAAAC
This sequence comes from Bos grunniens, assembly GCF_055505025.1. NCBI lineage: Eukaryota > Metazoa > Chordata > Mammalia > Artiodactyla > Bovidae > Bos > Bos grunniens. The sequence goes on from NC_141181.1 coordinate 42,898,637, forward strand.
GCTACAACATTCGAATCATAGGGGTTCCAGAAGAAGAAGACAAAAAGAAAGACCATGAGAAAATACTTGAGGAGATAATAGTTGAAAACTTCCCTAAAATGGGGAAGGAAATAATCACCCAAGTCCAAGAAACCCAGAGAGTCCCAAACAGGATAAACCCAAGGAGAAACACCCCAAGACACATATTAATCAAATTAACAAAGATCAAACACAAAGAACAAATATTAAAAGCAGCAAGGGAAAAACAACAAATAACACACAAGGGAATTCCCATAAGGATAACAGCTGATCTTTCAATAGAAACTCTTCAAGCCAGGAGGGAATGGCAAGACATACTTAAAATGATGAAAGAAAATAACCTACAGCCCAGATTATTGTACCCAGCAAGGATCTCATTCAAGTATGAAGGAGAAATCAAAAGCTTTTCAGACAAGCAAAAGCTGAGAGAATTCTGCACCACCAAACCAGCTCTCCAACAAATACTAAAGGATATTCTCTAGACAGGAAACACAAAAATGGTGTATAAACTCGAACCTAAAACAATAAAGTAAATGGCAACGGGATCATACTTATTAGTAATTACCTTAAACGTAAATGGGTTGAATGCCCCAACCAAAAGACAAAGACTGGCTGAATGGATACAAAAACAAGACCCCTACATATGTTGTCTACAAGAGACCCACCTCAAAACAGGGGACACATACAGACTGAAAGTGAAGGGCTGGAAAAAGATTTTCCATGCAAATTGGGACCAAAAGAAAGCAGGAGTCACAATACTCGTATCAGATAAATTAGACTTTAAAACAAAGGCTGTGAAAAGAGACAAAGAAGGTCACTACATAATGATCAAAGGATCAATCCAAGAAGAAGATATAATAATTATAAATATATATCCACCCAACATGGGAGCACCGCAGTATGTAAGACAAATCCTAACAAGTATGAAAGGAGAAATTAACAATAACACAATAATAGTGGGAGACTTTAATACCCCACTCACACTTATGGATAGATCAACTAAACAGAAAATTAACAAGGAAAAAAAAAAAAAAAAAAAAACATGTATCTATAAAGCTCACTAAAGCAAAGCACAGTAAAATGAGGTATGGCAATAAAAGGCATTAAATTTATCAAATAAAAAAAATAAATAAAGTGCTGAAAAATTAAAAAAAAAAAAAAAAAAAAGTTACCCCTTGCAAAACCTCATACAGCTTTTAAGAAGCAGAGCTAGTATTCAAATTCATTCAGTCTGACTCCAGATCTTGTACCTTATTCCCTTCCCTGTAACAATAACCTGCACCTAGATACAATCATCCATGCAGACACAGAACCTCAGAGATGTCAGAGGCCATCCCCTTTCCTAAAAAAAAAAAAATAAATAAAATATACTTTCAGTGATGCTTATGTTTTGCTTTCTTTTGTGTCTTCTTTATTCGGGGATTTCTTGCAGATTTTTTTTCTTAGAAATTGTGATAATAGCTGCTTTTTAAAAATTGTGCTGTGATCAAAATCAATGACCTCTTACTCTTAAAATTAATAAACTAACACACTTACATGTCCTATACTTTCCTACACATAACATCTCATAATCATAACTGCCCTATTAGGAAAATATTATCCTTCATTTTAGGAATGCTGCTGCTGCTGCTGCTAAGTCGCTTCAGTCGTGTCACAGTCTGTGCGACCTCATAGACGGCAGCCCACTGGGCTTCCCCGTCCCTGGGATTCTCCAGGCAAGAACACTGGAGTGGGTTGCCATTTCCTTCTCCAATGCATGAAAGTGAAAAGTGAAAGTGTAGTTGCTCAGTCATGTCCAACTCTTTGCGACCCCATGGATTGCAGCCTACCAGGCCCTTCCATTCATGGGATTTTGCAGTCAAGAGTACTGGAGTGGGTTTCCATTGCCTTCTCCATTATTTTAGGAATGAGGAAACAGATTTTGAGAAGTTATGTGTTTTGCTCAAGATTGTATTTCTAGAAAGTGGGCAAGCTAGGATTAAAATCCAAACTTCTTTTTTTTCCTCCAACGGTGTGCTTCTTTTGAAATATTTTGTCTCTAATTCTTTTAAGAATAATACCTTTGAAGTTGCTCTTCCATGTCCTGAATTTATTTAGGAAGAATGAAATGTCCTACGTCTAAAGTCATCTCTTCACTAAAACTAAAAGAAAATATTCATTAATCATATATTCTGATAGACAGGTAACTGGAATATTGTCTTGTTTTCTTATTCCTGAGTTTTTAAATTCATAATTAATGAATAGTCAAATCTCTCTAAGATTATGAACATCCGTTTTATTTCTCCTTCAAGACCTAAGTCCCAATCTGAGTTTTGATGGATTCAAAAGTCTTTCCTAACAGTTTTTAGATGTTTGTTATTAAAAATAAAACTTTCATGTGTCCAGATAATGTCTACTCCTGTGTGCTCATTGCTATATTTCATTTACCATCAGGACATCCAACTCTTTCTTACTGTTTATTTCCATTCGTTCCTTGTGTATTTCTGGAAATACAGGTCTACCTGTCCAGCTTCCTGTTGGCATTGTTAGATTTCTCCTGCTTCTGAGGACTTGCTTTGTCCAATCATCATATCTTAAGTCGATCTGCTGTAGTTGGATGTGTAATGTGGCAGAATTCTTTAAAAGACTAGGGAGTAAAATAAATGCACAAAGTTTTCAATACTAAAATGGTAGAATATATAAATAGGTATCTTGAAAGAGGCACATAAAGAGAACTGATGAGATTCAAAGAGAGATGACATCTGGTTGGTTATTTCAATATCTGACTTTATTTTAAAAACTTCAGCATTGGTGTGTAGTACTACATGTTTCTTATTTAGATTAAGTTAAAACTCAGTTGCTGAATTTTGAATTCTAATGGAGAATGTAAGTGACAAGTGTCATCAGCTAATATTGTAAGGAGAAAGCCCAAGTTCTGGTGACTATTCATGCTTTGTCATGGTCAGCACATGATGCTTTTACCATCTGTGAACATCAGAAATGGCATTAGTTTGTGAGTTGTTGTTCAATCACTCAGTTGTGTCCAACTCCTTGTGACTCTATGGACTGCAGCATGCCAGGCTTCCCTGTTCTTCACCATCTCCTGGAGCTTGCTCAAACCCATGTCCATTGAGTCAATGATGCCATCCAACCATGTCATCTTCCGTCATCCTCTTCTCCTCCTGCCTTAAATCTTTTCCAGCATCAGGGTCTTTTCTAATGAGCCTGTTCTTTGCATCAGTTGGCCGAAGTATTGGAGCTTCAGCTTCAGCATCAGTCTTTCCAATGAATATTGAGGATTGATTTCCTTTAGAATTGACTGGTTTGATCTTCTTGCAGTACTAGGGGCTCTCAAGAGTCTTTTCCAGCACCACAGTTTGAAAGTATCAATTCTTCAGCACCCAGCCTTCTTTATGGTCCAACTCTCATATCCACACATGACAACAAAAAAAACCATAGCTTTGACTGTATGGACTTTGTCAGCAAAATAATGTCTCTGCTTTTTAATATGCAGTCTAGGTTTGTCATAGGTTTTCTTCCAAGGAGCAAGCATTGGTTACCATATTAAATGTCAAAATGGTGTCTTTTGGTGAAATAAAGATATTCAAGATACATGGATCAACTTAGATGTTTCCCAGATATTTTCATCCTTTTGAGAACAGTGCATGAAAATCTAGGAAGGCTCATTGTCTTATTCTTAAAGACGAAGACCTAGCTCAATTTTACATAATCTTTTTGGTCTCAAAAGCCTTCTATACTCTTAAAATTGATTGAAAATTCCATAAGAACATATGTTAAGAAATTTAAAAAGGGAACTAAAATATTTATTAATTTAAAGGTAGTAATAAATGGGTTAAACATAAACATTTATGAAGAATAACCTTACTCTTAAAAACAAAAATGGTCTTGTTTTACATTTTTGAAAATTTCTTTACTGTCTGGATTATTAGAAGATATCTGATTCTCATAATGTTCCAATTTGTTGAGATACATAGTTTGGGTTGAAGTACATGAAAAAAATTTGACCTCAAACCTCATCTGACTCATGTAACTGGAAAAAAAGTAACTAAGTATCCTTTGCAGATAATTTTGGATTTTAAAATATTATATGACAACATAACAAATGGTAGTTTATTGAAGATTATGAGGAAATTGGAAACTATTTCCGTGAACATTTTGTATCCTGTTCCAATAAGGTCCATTGGTCTATCTTGCACTTTGAAAGGATCATCTCTCTCTGCATGAGTTTGAAACATCAAGTGGTAGTTATTATGACATATGAATACATCAACTTATCCAGATCTTCCAAATATTTAATACACTTTGTTTTAATAAACACACACAGAGTCATAAATATAACCACCAATCTTATAAGAAAAATTTATAAATATTGGGAAACTGCCAATATGATAAAGAAGACAAAGTTCTAAAATTCCAAATCTGGCATGAAACCTCCAATTTTATAACTGTGCCACGTATTGTTTGTTGATTGCTTTCTTTTTTGTAGCAGGTTCATTTCATTCCTTTATAAGAAGGTGCCTGCCAAATACCCATTTGAGTGACCATAATTTGTCTTTAAGTTCCTAATTCAAGTAAAAGTAAGATTCATGATAAAAACTTCTAGTTCAGCTGTAGCTCAACCACACAAGTGCTCACCTTGAGTCAACCATCGTACTTTGGTATGGACATCATATAAACATTCCATTTTGCACACAGAACATTAAAAAGACATGTTCTCAAGAGTCTAGGTGTAACAAAATCAATAAATTTGGTGGCTTTCTTAGGGTCATTTTTAAGTAGAGCTTTTTTTGTTTATCCCTGGGAATGCACTGGCAGTCAAGAACACAAAACTCTCCAGGAAAGTTTAGCGCCACCGCCTTGGGTTTGTGCAAAGGCTCCAACAGTTTTACTAGTCAGTGCTTTTGCACCATCATTGTAGATGCTGAAACACTGATGAAAGGGAAATAATATCTAAGTATTATCACAGAGTTGTTTTGACCTTGCAGATTCCCTGAAAGAGCCTTAGTTATCATTCTAAGAACTGCTATTCTAGTTAAACTGAAAAGAAAAAATTTCATTGTATCCAACCAGGAACCCAGCAGATTTGGGTGGCCCTTCGCCAGCATGAAGGTAAACATACTCTTGCTCCTGGAATCTGGCTCTGGAGAAAGTGGAGTTTTCCTGCCTGGTGGTAGACAGACCTCTAAGGAGACAGAGTGCTGGGCCTTTCTGAGCTTCCAAAGCAGGGGAATGAATGGCTTCTGACTCATCAGCTAAAAATTGTTGGTGACCACAACTTCCACCAAAAACCGCCTAAAAGTTCTACCTGACATATCTGGATAAAGTTGGGTTATAACATCTGAGAAATCAGAAAACTTTCCCAAAGACAAAAGTCATTTGCCATGTGAGCTTTTCTGCATTTAAGGTATGAGACTTTGGATGGATTATTACTGTATCTGTTTCTCATGAACAGCAGAACCTACCACAACAAGGATGTCCAGAGGAAGAAAGAACCTACTGCAAGGTATGAAGGGCTCAGCTCAATGCTTAGCCCATGATGAGCCCCTACCAATGTTGGCTGCTACTCATCACTGTCACCCTCATCTCTACTATTAGATGCGGTTGGAATGGAATTTGAATGGCATTAGAGTCACATCGGGGATGGCAATGGCACTCTACTCAAGTACTCTTGCCTGGAAAATCCCATGGATGGAGGGGCCTGGTGGGCTGCAGTCCATGGGGTCACGAAGAGTTGGACACGACTGAGCGACTTCACTTTCACTTTTCACTTTCATGCATTGGAGAAGGAAATGGCAACCCACTCCAGTGTTCTTGCCTGGAGAATCCCAGGGATGGGGAGACTGGTAGACTGCCATCTATGAGGTCACACAGAGTCGGACATGACTGAAGTGACTTAGCAGCAGCAGCAGCAGAGTCACATAGAGAAAAGCAGGAGAAAAATTTGAAGAAGTAGAAAATAATTCTCCTTTCTAAGACTTTGTCCGTTTTTTCTAAGGCTGTCCATTTGAAAAAGGAACCCTCCTACACTGTTGTGGGAATGTAAATTGGTGCAGCCAGTATGGAGGTTCCTTAAAAAAATTAAAGATAGAGTTTCCATTATAGTTTTTTTTGAAACTATAATTCAAAAAAATATTTGCAGTCCAATGTTCATTGCAGCAGTATTTATGATAACCAGGAAATGAAAGCAATTTAAATGTCCATTGACAGATAAATGGATAGAGAACATGTGGTGCATACAAAGAAATATTACTCAGCCATAAAAAGAATAAAATAATTCCATTTTCAGCCACTTGGTTGTACATAGAGATTATCATATTAAGTGAAGTAAGTCAAAGACAGATATCATATGATATCTCTTATATGTGGAATCTAAAATAAAATAATACAAATGAACCTATATGCAAAACAGAAATAGACCTACAGACATAGAAATCAAACTTATGATAACCAAATGGGAAAGGTATGTGCAAGTGATAAATTAGGAATTTGGGATTAAAATATGTATACTGCTACATATAAAATAAACAACAAGGACCTTCTGTATAGTACAGGGAACTATATTAAATATCCTGTAAAACCTATAAGGGAAAAGAACCTTTACTGTACACCTGAAAGTAACATAACATTATAAATCAACTTTATTTCAATAAATATACATGTATGTATTAAAAAGTATGAATCAGAAATAATTCAGTGAGGTTGGAATTTAGGAATGTCCAAAAGAAAATAATACAAGTAAAGATGAAGATGCTGGAGGAAGAGGACTCTGCATGTGTGGACAAGATTTTAGAATTTAATTTTGTAGGTAACAGGGGGGCCATGCCATGCTTTTCAGAGATATGGTTCCAACCAGCTTTGTTAGATTCATCAGGTAGCAGGCTGCATATTGGATTTCACAGAGGTCCCTAGAGAGTCACGATGCTTGGGCTCATTGACTTTCCCCTGCCATTTTTACACAATCATCTATCAGATTTCAATTTTAAAAACATAGTATGAGTCAAAGTTTTAAAAGCGCAAACCTCAAATTCAGGAATGCTGCCATTGTAAAATGAATAATGCTTTTGGAATTTCAGAGTTAGTTTAGAGCCAAAAACAAATGGATGCAAATAATGCCAAATATTAATTATGTTTTGCAGCTGCACAAGTTTTGCTGAGTTTCATTGTATTATATTGGAAGAGGTTTCATATTTGGTCACAAAATTATTTCTTGTGCCTGACAGATAAAAGTTGGGAAGAAAGTCCTCTTGTGCCATAGTATCTAATAGTTATCTGATCTCTAAAACAAAATGGTTGAACTTCATAAAAGTAGAAGATAAACTCTCTTTTCTTTGCCCCCATTTACTAATAGGAATTTAGTGAAAGATTTTTCATCCTTTATTGTCTGGACACTGAGAATACAGTCATAATGAAATTCCAATGCACAGCTATTGAGATTTAGTAAAATCATTATGCAAAAATAGCCCTGTGGTCTTGGTCACCACTGCTGGGTGAAAAATGAAAGAAAGTGTCAAAGATTTGCGTGTGTGCATGGACATGTGTGTTTTAAATTATGGACATGATACAACATGCCCCATTTCATAATTTTAATATGACATTAAAATAATAGTGATATGTATATTAAGCACATATTAATACAGATTAATGTATACAATATATATATTCAACAGGATCTAATCCTTTCTGAAGTTTTTGGATTCCCTGATACATTTCCTTTCCCTCTATTTTTATTTTTAAGACATTTTTCATGCCATCAACTTGCACGGAGTGTTAGAGGACTTCACATGCGGTCCGTGGAGGACTCTGGTGAAGTGAGTCAATCTGACCTGGATCCGCAGAGACACCTGCAGATGTCTCCACCTGTTTCTCCTCATTCTCCCCCGGATTTTGCTTTCATCCAGCAAATTCTTCCAACAGCTGGGTGGTGCCAACACATGGAGGCCCCCCGAGGAGGACATTTTTGTTCCACAGGGGAAATCCAAACCTAATTGCTCTGTCGCATTTGGGGAATTTTTTTTCTCCTGCATGAATACACTCATCATGTTGGCCATATTTGAATTAGGAAATAGCAGTGTTTACAGCCGTGCAAGATGAACACAAATTTACTTAAATATGAATACGTCGCCATTATAATGAGGCTTGTTCTCCTGTGACTAGAAAACAAATGGATGTGTCACGTGATCCTTTCCAACTGCTCTCTTCCTGAGAGACTTAATCTAAAAAGGGCCGCGAGGGGCACTGCAGCGGTGAATGAAGAGTTTCAGATCAATGCTTTACCTTTTATTGTGGTCTCACACCAAACCAGTAGGGTGTGCTCACGACTCAACGTTCTGCTGGTGTCTGACCACTCTGGCCTTGCAGCGTTTGCACCCCAGGTAAATAAAAACAACATACATTTGAGAGGTAAACATGCCCTGCTCACACATTGCTTTTGCAGTTACTGCCATGCCTTATTAAAATGATGTGCTAAGAGAACCCTCACTAGCTTTGGTTTCTCTGCTAAAATGTGGATCAATCTCTTCCCAAATTCTTTTCTTCCCTTCTTCTAGGGAATAATCCCTCAGTCCAGGTCCCAGTTTTTAAGGCTTTCTGTCTGGAGCCCTGAGAGTCTCTTTGGGACAGCTGGCATTCATCACCATCAATCCAGGGATCTCTTTGGTACATAAACACTTTTGCAAAATGAGATAAGCTTGAGTATGTTGCTAAATCATGGCTATCTGTCACCTCGTGGTACCTAGAAACAATCAAATCATCTACTCCACTGCTTTCCACTTTTTAGGAGAAAACTTCATTTCTGTTGCTGCAAAGTGATAAAGCACAGCTTGGCAACATGGATTCAAAGGAGAATTGAGAGATGAAAATCAAGATTCAATACAAACAGTTCTTTCCAGGTTAAAAATAGCCTGCAGAACGTTGCATTGGCTCTCTTTGAGGCTTACTTTATATTTTGTGGAGGAGGAATACACTTAGTAGCCTTCCTTGGCTGTGCATATGAAAACTTGGCTGAAGCATCCTGACAAAATGGATAGTGTGAGCTCATCTGCCTTCAAACTATTGGTTGATGTCTGAGTGGACCACTCTTGTTTAATCTGACCTGGCGCAGCCTAAGAGGACTGGGCCCAGGCATTTGAAAGCACGTGCAAATTTAGATTGACCAATTGCCTATTTATTAACATTGCTATGCTAGGTCCAAGTTTATTCTTCTGTATTTAAAATAGGATATACCAGGTGTTCTAAGAAACCCTAGAGCTCTCATCTGAGTATCTTTATTTGAAGTATGAATATGCTTTTTTAAATTTTTATGATTTAAAAAATTAATTTAATTTTTATTTTATGTTAGAGCATAGTTGATTTAAAATGTTTTGTTAGTTTCCAGTGTTCAGCAAAGTGACCCAGTTATGCATATTACATGTATTCATTCTTTTGCAGATTCTTTTCGCATATAGGTTATTAGAGAATATCAAGTAGAGTTCTCTGTGCTATACAGTAATTCCTTGTTGTTTATCTATTTTATTTATAGTAGTGTGTATCTGCTAATCCCAAACTCCAAATTTATGCTTCTGGATGTGCTTTTAAACTAAGCTTGAGATAAAATTTGTGTATAACATTTATTACTTTCAGGTGTTGTTGTTGTTCAGTCACCCAGTTGTGTTCAACTCTCAACCCCATGGACTGAAGCATGCCAGGCCTCCCTGTCCCTCACCATCTCCCAGAATTTGCCCAAATTCATGTCCATTGCATCGGTGATGCCATCCAGCCATCTCATCCTCTGACGCCCTCTTCTTCTCTGCCCTTGATCTTTCCCAGCATCAAGGACTTTTCCAGTGAGTCATCTGTTTCCCAGTGTACACATCATAATTCAATGTTTGTATAGTCTGCAAAATGGTCACCATCATGAGTCTATAAATACCACCTGTCACCATGCAACTGACCCTTTTTACTGTTTTTGCCCACTCCAACCCTCTTCTCTAATAACCACCAACCTGTTCTCTGTATCTGTGAGTTTTGTTTTGTTTCATTTGTTCAATTTTTAGATTTGTTATTCTCTGACTTACCTCACTTAATATGATAATCTCTAGGTCCACTCATGTTGCTGCAAACGGCAGAATTTCATTCTTTTTTTTTTTTTTTTCCCGTGGCTGCTGCTGCTGCTGCTAAGTCGCTTCAGTCTGAGTAACGTTCTATTGTGGACATGAGCACTTAAGGTTGTTTTCTTGTCGTGGCTATTGTGAATACTGCTGCAAGGAACATAGGCATGCGTATATCTTTTCATGTTAGTGTTTTCATATTCTTTGGATAAATACCTGGGTTATATGGTAGGTGTAACCATTTTTTAAGAAAACGCTATACTGTTTTCCATAGTGGCTACACCAATTTACATCCCCACCAACAGTGTAACAGGGTTCCTTTTTCTCCATATTTGTATTTGCAGACTTTTTGATGATACCCATTCTGACAGGTATGAGGTGATCTCTCCTGGTGGTTTTGATTTGCCTTTCCCTGATGAGTAGTTATTTGGAGCATCTTTCCAGGTGTCTGTTGGCCATCTGCATGTCTTCCTTGGAAAAAATGTTTATTGAGATCCTCATTTTTCGTTAATATGATTTTTTTAACATGGAGTACCAAAAGCACATAAAACTGAGGTTACATAAAATATGAGGCTTCATAATTAATAAGACCTTTATTTAGAAGCTAACTAAGGAGTGGCTAGCACAGTGGTGAGCATCGGGAACTCCATGCACGTACTTTCTTTCACTTCTGTCCTGCAATCACTCTGGGCCCCTTGACCGGCTCTGGCCTATGTATTGTTTGTGGAAATGTGTTCAGTCCTGGGCTTTCTATGCCTCTCTTCCACTGCAACCAATCTTGAAGGCCACTCACTCCAGATGTCATGGATACCAGATCTATCAGGGCCATCCAACACATACCGGGCTCTACTGAGCGAGAAACAAATCTTTCATGTGTTAAACTTTGAGATTTTGAGGAATATTCTGTGTGTGGAAAGCATCAACAACCCTGATTAAAATATGAGGATATCATTTTTTTATAAATTAAAAAGTTTAATTCAACTTTTATTTATTTATTTTTGAATAAATAATACATTCCCAGAATTCATAATTTGACGGTTCAGGGCATACAGAGTGAAAAAAAATCTCTCTTCCATTTTCTAATCCTGACCATTCTTCACCCTCACACTCCTTACCTTGGACAACACATAATGAATAATTTCTCATATATTTACAGAGAAATATATTGAAATAATTTCTCATATATTTCAATTATATTCAAACAAATTGTTTGTTAAATTCCCCTTTTGTACAGAAATGGAAGTATACTATATTCTGCATCTTCCACATGGGAACCTTTTATATATTAAGAAATTTAACTTTTGTCTGTGATACGTACTGCAAATGCTTTTTCTTACTTTGTTGTCATCTTTTGATAAATGCTCTCAGAATGAAATAAAAAATAATCTTGCTTTAGTTCATTTTATGCATCAAGATTGGAAAGATCTCTTAGAATTTTTTAAAAATTCTCACCTGTTTTCTTCTCTTTTATTATTTCTTTTCATACATTCAAATCATTGATATACCTGAGGTCAGTTTTGAGGTATAGGTCCAACTTTAATCTCTTCCAGATAGCTACCTGGTTGTCTCAGTTTTATTAAACACTTTGCTCACTGATTTGAAATGCAACCTTTATCATCTGTAGTTTTCCAGATGTTCTTGGATCAATTTCTAGACGCACTATTTATTCCATTGATCTGTCTCCCTGTTTATGAGCCAGTATCATTTATCCTTCAGTTCAATGCCAGGATGGCTTCTGTACTTATGACTTCAGGGAAATTCTTCTGGTCCAAATGTCCTCAGTGTAGCTGATGTTTAATACACTGTGGAGGTCTAGCCATGGATGGCAGATGGAGAGGATGGGGACAGGTCTGGAAAGGAAGGAGACAGTGGTACCAGGAAGGGGGAGCTCTTAGAGTCACTGTACCTCACATGAATATGGCCTGTGTTACTCATTTCTTCTTTTTTATACCCTGGACTAGGGAAGCCAGATATATAGAGCCCTGGATAGGTAGCACATTGGTGATTGTTGCCATTTTCTTACATGTTTCCTTTCCTGATACTCATCTTGAATAATCTGCTGAAAACTCAAACTCTCATGTTAGGAATGGCAAGTTGCTGGTTGCCTTTTTTTTTTTTTTTCCTAGCATGAGCCATATTTTCCCCAAAAACGTACGTGATCAAGAAAGATTTCAGAGAGATTGCAGTAATTATATTTTTAGTTATCCAAAGTTCTTGGAGACTGACTGAACAGAATAAAAATATAGTCTAAGAGTTTTCTGATTTAAATCCTTCATCATTATTCTCTTTGATATATGTCTGAGAAAATCTTTTAGAGTAATGAGTAATTCTGAATAAGAGCATATACAAGTTAAAAGATATGTTCAAAATTTGACCTAACTTCTAAAAATGAAACTCTGGGTACATTATTGCTTCTTAATGATTTTCTGCTAAGTTTAGAGACTTTTCATGAAATTGTAATGAAAAGATTTCAGTTCAGTTCAGCTGCTCAGTTGTGTCCAACTCTTTGCAACCCCATGAACCACAGCATGCCAGGCCTCCCTGTCCATCACCAACTCCTGGATTAACTATAAGATTTGAAAATTTTCAAAATCAAATTCTTCTGAATCAATTCTTAGTTGATAATCTTTTCTTGTAAACAGGCCACTAATCATCTGTGTCTTACTTGACATTTGAGCTTGTTTTTATCTGTGTGCTTTAATTTAACTGAAGTATGACAGAGGATAATATTAATGAATAAAGGTGCACAGACTGTTGTTTCTTCGACACACCAAAGAGAATATTATAATTTCCAGCCCTGTCTTTCTTCTGTTAAGAAGCATATCAGTTACCTATTGCCATGATCATGATTACCAAGTCACCTCAAATCTCAGGAACTTAATATAATAATAAGGATTTATTTACCCATCAATCTATTCTCAGAGAGTTCAGCTGGGCTTGGTGGGTCTATTTATCTGCTCTCAGGTGGACCAATACACAAGTCCTGCTGGGATGACAGTGCTATTGGGACCAAGCCTCTCTCCTCCTGCAGCAAGCCAGCCTGGCCACGCTTTCATGGTGTCAGGGCAGGATGAGAGCAAATCCAGGTCAGAAAATGCTTTCTCGAGTTTCTTCTTGTGTCTTATGGCCCCAAATTTCTGTGACCAGAGCAAGTCACAAGGCTGAGACTTGTGTTAATGTAGCCAGGAGATACGGTTTCCAGTCAAAGAGCCTGAAAGCAGAGGCGTGACAAGCTGGGGCCAGTAGTGCTGACAGTCCGTCATAAAGAAGAATTACAATGCACTCTAGGGAAAAGTGTGAATTAATAGTTCTTGTCGTGTCTGACTCTTTGCACACCCATGGACTGCAGCACGCCAGGCTTCCCTGTTCTTCCCCATCTCCCAGAGTTTGCTCAAACTCATGTCCATTGAGTGAGTGATGCTATCTAACCATCTCATCCTCTGTCGCCCCCTTCTCCTCCTGCACTCAATCTTTCCCAGAATCAGGGTCTTTACCAATCAGTTGGCTCTTAGCATCAGGTGGCTAAAGCTTTGGAGCCTCAGCATCAGTCCTTACAATAACTATTCAGGATTGATTTCTTTTAACTGAATAGTTTGATCTCCAGTTTAATTTCCCATTTGAATTAATAGTTAATTCATTGTAATTAACGTGAAAATTGTACAACAGTGGGAAAGAGGAGGAAAGAAAGCCTGGTGGACTGGGATTAGGGGGAGCTATTTTCCTTTTGGATGTTGAAGAAGCAGAGGAGAGAAAGAAATGTCTGATGAGATTGGATGGAGACAAAGAACACTTGGATGGACATTTCTGAAGAATTCTTATGTCAGTCACTTTAATGTGATCCAGATGGTGCAAGTGGTAAAGAATCCATCTGCCAATGCAGGAGACATGGGTTCAGTCCCTGAGTAGGGAGGATCCCCTGGAGAAGGAAATGGCAACCCACTCCAGTATTCTTGTCTGGAAAATCCCATGGACAGAGGAGCCTGACAGACTGCAGTCCATGGGGTTGCAGAGAATCGGACATGACTGAGCACACACATGTCAATGCAATCCAAGAGGTTAGAGCGAAATTCTTCTGTAGTCACTTTTGGTTCCTGGGCCGTGATCTGCATGTGTCCCAGCTCCAGGGCTGTGTCTGCAGATTCATGGTGTGAATCAGGACCCTCTAGCTTGAGTGGCCAGAGCCAGGCTCCCCTTGACTTGTGTAATGGAGCCGTTATTTGGGACTCCAGCTGCTGCATCCTCTGTGATGTTGAAAGCCTCCTTAAGTGTGCTGGTTGTAAGGACTGTCTTGCAGCTCCAAACCTACTCCCATAAACTTCGTTTTGAGGCCATAAAGCTGGGCTTCTAGAAGACATAGCTGACATCACCACCTGAATCCCTTTGTACTCATACTCTGCCTGACCCTTTGTGACCCCGTGGACTGGAGTCCACCAAGCTCCTCTGTCCATGGAATTTTCCAAGCAAGAATACTGGAATGGGTTGCCATTTCCTACTTCAGGGGATCTTCGCAGCCAGAGATGGAACCCACCTCTCTTGCTTCTGCATTCGCGTGTCAAGTCTTTACCATTGTGCCACCTCAGAAGCCTCAAAAATCCCTCTTAGGTTCTGCCAGTAGATGGCGCTGAAGAGGCTCTGGAGGAGGAGGGGTGAGCTCTGTCCTGAGTGTTTTCCTGTATTCCAGGGCCCATGACCTGACCCAGCTGACAGACATCCCTCCAGTGGAGGCTGGGCCCAGCTCTGAGAACAATGCTCCTCTGGGCTTTTTTAAAATTTTATTTATTTAAAATTTTTATTTTATGTGGAGTGTAGTAGATTAGGTGCTTCCCTGCCACACTGTGTTAGTTTCAGGTGTACAGCAAAGTGACTCAGTTTTATATATATGTGTATTTATCCTTTTCAAATTCTTTTCCCATTTAGGTTGTTACACAACATTGAGCAGAGTTCCCTGTGCTATACAAATGGTCCGTGTTGGTTATCGTTTTATAGATAGTAGGATGGAGGAGCCTGGTAGGCTGCAGTCCATGGGGTTGCTGAGAGTCGGACATGACTGAGCGACTTCACTTTCACTTTTCACTTTCATGCATTGGAGAAGGAAATGGCAACCCACTCCAGTGTTCTTGCCTGGAGAATCCTAGGGACGGGGAAGCCTGGTGGGCTGCCGTCTATAGGGTTACACAGAGTCGGACATGACTGAAGCGACTTAGCAGCAGCAGTGTTTACCTGACAATCCCAAACTCCCAGTCTACCCTCCACCACCCTTTCCCTTGAGCACCAGCACGTGTTGGAAACTTTTGTTTGAGGCTTGAACTTGATGAGTGACCGAAAGCAATGGAACTAACCTCCAGTGACCCTAGTTAAAGAGATCTTAAGGTTACCATTGCTTCTAATTGTCCTAATACAGATTTGTCTGCACCGTGATCCCTTTCTGCAGACACAAAACTTATTGAAAAAATAAAACAATTTCAAGTGTTTAATTTAGAAGCCACTTCTTTAGTGTAAATTATTCTAGAAAAGTGATTTAATAGATTCACTGAATCATCAAGTGGCCAGTAAGAGGAACTACTTAAGAGAAAGAAAATATAAAAGTGAGGTAACAAAAAGCATTGTTTGGAGTGAACAGAGCTTGCCTATGTGAGAGTGTGTTAGAAATTAAAAAGGAAATTAGAATTCTTAAAATCAAAGGTGACTTTGATGTACATTAAAATCACTGACTTCTTAAATTTGCAAATAAGACTTCTGATTCAAAGAGTTTCTAACAGTTTTAACTTTTTAGATTGAATTTCCCTAGGTAACTGTGAATCTCCTTCTTCTTTTCGTTGTCCCTGCTGCTTGCCTTTCAGGATCTTAGCTCTCCATCCAGAGACTGAATCTTCACCTTTTGCAGTGAAGGCGCAGAATCCTAAGCACTGGGCCACCAGGGAATCTCCCCACCCTGAATTTCTTCTTTTTGGTTGTCTTCCATTTGCATAACCCTCTGAAGAATGTGTTTATAGTGGCAGGTGTTTTCAGTGATGTATCCTGGTAGTATGGAGTCCTGATTTAAATGGTTACTGATGCATTTTGGCATTTAAATGAAAACAGGAGTTGTTTTCCTAGTGCTTGGAAGCCCTCTCCCTTAGTTATTGACATAAATTTCCAGTGAAGAAAGGAGTTTATGGAAACAGAATAGGCAGAAGGCAGATTTGCTGGCCTTCCTGCTTTGCTGTGGGGATGTGGAGGGAAAGGAATCTGGCTTTGCCTTTTCTTTGACTCATCAGTGATTCTGTGCTGCCTGTGTGCCCAGAGACTCTAACAGTAGACACATTTTCATAAGTGAAATATCATGCTTCATCCTGGCAATGCTGTCATACATCTCCATAGCTCTCTGGAGATTTTCATTAGAGAGTTGCCATAAAGAGTTCACTTAAAAAACAAAAAAAATTAGGTATAGGCAACACATCTATTTTTCAAAAACTCTGAAAAATAATTGCAATAGACCCTCCAACATAATAATGTAAACAAAAGTTTTTAAGGCTCTTTCAGACCCTCACTTATTCTATTATTTCTATTATCAGGAAAAATAATTTTCAAAATTAAAAGTAAATTCTCAATCATAAATCATACCATGCTATTGTGTGATTAAGTAATCTAAGTACTCCATGACTATGGGATCTATTTCTGTTTTGTATTGGGTTCAGTTTCATAATTTTTTAAATTCCACATTTGTGCTATCATATGGTATTTGTCTTTCTCTATCTGACTTACTTCACATAATATGATAATCTCTAGATCCATTCATGTTGCTGTAAATGGCATTATTTCATTCTGTTTTTATGATTAGGTAATATTCTATTAATGCTTTCTATGTCATCATGATTTAGTTTTGGTAGGCTGCAAATTTTTAGGCATTTATATTTCTCCTAGGTGACCCAGTTTGTGATACATAATCCTTTTTATTTATGTGGTATATGTTATTGTCTGTTCTTTCATTTCTCATCTTGTTTGAGTCTTCTTTCCTTTTTTTCCCCCCTTATAGTCTAGCTAGATGGTGATCTTTTAAAAACACTAACTCAATTTTGTTGATTTTTTTCATTCTTGATATTATTCATTTCTACTCTAATATTTACTATTCTCCTTATTCTGCTAACTTTTTCCTTATTTGCTCTTCTTTAAAATTAAGTTCTTCTATTTTAAGATTTTTTTTAATGTACATGCTCCCTTCTATAAACTTTCCTCTTAGTATTTTTTTGTCATATCCCATAAACTTAGGTATTTTCTTTTTTCTTTTTTGATTGTCTCAAACTTTTTCTTCATATACTGGATGATTTATTCTTTGATCCATTTGTTGTTCAATCATTGTGTTATTCAATTTCCATTTGTTAATTTTCCACTTTTGTTCTTCTATTGATTTCTACTTTTATTCTATTGGGATCAGAAAAGTTACTTGGTATGATTTAACTATTCCTAAATTTGTGACTTTCCTGGTGATCCAGTGAGTGGTTAAGAGTCACCTTGCAGTGTGCGGGATGTAGGTTCAATCCCTGATTGAGGACTAACATTCCCATGCTACAGAGCAACCAAGCCTGCAAGCCTCAACTGAGACCTGACACAGGCAAATAAAACAAATATTTAAAAAATTAAAACATTCTTAAATATATTTAAGACTTGCTCTGTGACTGATATGTTTTCTATCCTAGAGATATTTCTGTGTGTGCTTGAGAAGAAAGTGTATCCTGCTGGTGTTGGGAATGTTCTGTATATATCTATTAAATGGTGTAATCTATAGTGTCATTCAAGTTCCTGTTCCCTTATTGATCATCTGTCTGGATTTTCTATCCACTATTGAAAATGAAGCATTGGAATTTCCTTCTCTTTTGGTTTTATCATCTCTCTTTTCAGTTGCATAGATGTTTGCCTCATGTATTGGTACCCTGATGTTGACTGAATATATGTTTATAAATGATACATCCTCTTGGTGAATTTACCTTTTTTTTTTTCCCAAGTCAGGGAAAATTCTTTTTTTTTTTTTTTCTCCCAAACTTTTATTTTTATTTTTTTTTACATTTTTTAAAAAATTTTATTTTATTTTTAAACTTTACAATATTGTATTAGTTTTGCCAAATATCGAAATGAATCCACCACAGGTATACCTGTGTTCCCCATCCTGAACCCTCCTCCCTCCTCCCTCCCCATACCCTCCCTCTGGGTCGTCCCAGTGCACAAGCCCCAAGCATCCAGTGTCGTGCATCAAACCTGGACTGGCGACTCGTTTCATACATGATATTATACATGTTTCAATGCCATTCTCCCAAATCTCCCCACCCTCTCCCTCTCCCACAGAGTCCATAAGACTGATCTATACATCAGTGTCTCTTTTGCTGTCTCATACACAGGGTTATTGTTACTGTCTTTCTAAATTCCATATATATGCGTTAGTATACTGTATTGGTGTTTTTCTTTCTGGCTTGAAACTGGAGCCTATTATACAGAGTGAAGTAAGCCAGAAAGAATTTACCATTTTATAATTATATAATGAACATCTTTATTTCTTGTGGCAGTTTTTGGCTTTAAAAAATATTTTGTTTGATATGATTATAGCCATCGATACTCTCGTTTGGTTACCACATAGCCTTTTCATAGACTTTCCCCATATTTTCACTTTCAGCCCATGTTTGCCTTTCAGTCTAAATACAACATACAATTCTATCTTATTACTGTTTCTACTCCACTCAACCATTCTATGTCTTTTAATTAAGGAGTTCAACCATTTAAATTTAAAATAATTCTTTGATAGTGAAGGACATATTGTTATTTTGTTTCCTGAGCTGTGCTGGCTTCTGTCTGCTATACTGTGGGTTCCCTGGAGAAGGAGCATGACACCCACCTCTCTTACTTCTCAGACCCATCCCTGCATCCAGAACATGCCTGGTCCCACAAGAATGCCAGAACAGGAAAGGCAGAAGCCAGTCCCTTAGACAGCCCTCCTGAATGTTGGACATATGTTTCAAGCTTCTGTTTCTCCCCAGAAGAACCTGGGGGCTGGGGATTCTCCCAATCATGCCACATTGAGCTGCGGGTTGAGGCGGGGATGGGACTGCAGCAGGTTAGTGCTATGAGTCTTTTAACCAGCTTTGATGTGGGTACAGAGCTCTTAACTAGTTCCTGAATCTCTCATGAAAGGAATTGGTCTGTGTTTTGTCTTTGAGTCAGTGTCTCTCTGGGGAAGGAAGGTCTAGGACTTGCCCTTCTACCATCTTGCTGACTTTATCCCAGTTTTATCCATCTTTAACCTTAAATGTTACTGCTGTGAAATTCCTGAATCAGAGACACTGGGTTTTGTTACTCACATTACAGCAAGCTGCACACACATCAGCATATTTTGTGCCAGGTCCCTAAGTTGCAATTCATACAGGATGATGTGAAGGTCAGATAATGTCTGCACATTCAGTGAGCTGTGGTAAAGGAGAAGCTGAAGGGGTTTAGAAACTTGAACTTTTTACACTGGATAGTAAGCTTGCGTGCCTACTGTTCCAGACAGAGACAGTCTTCCCAGCATGGGAGAAAACCTGTCTTATGTCCTAAAGGGAGATGCTGTCTCTATCTTCCAATGTTGATTTCTGCACAGACATTCTTCAAAATACAGCTGAGAGCAAGGAGAGTCAGGATCTCTGCTCTGAGGACTTGCAGAAACACATCAAAATATATATGTTAGATTTGCATTCTTTGAATACATGCTTATTTCAGTCACATTAAAGTTAAAACAACTACAAAAACTACAGAGAGAAAATGGACTCATTTGAAGTTAATAGCTGAGATTGCCAAATCTTAAATTATTCTGCCCTCCTCTCTTTGGACTTTTTACATGAACATTGCATTAGTCTCTTGGGGAAGATTGTAAGAAGGATAATCATTATTAAGCTCTAAGTATGCGATTGGAGTACACCAGTAAAAAATTAAAAGCCAAGTTTATTTTTAGAAGTTAGGCCATCTAAATTCACAAGTTGGTTTCAAGGAAGAAAAAAAACTCCAGAGTTTATGAGGAGTCTCAGTGGGGAGTGTTTATATTAGATACTTAGCACTGCAGGATGCTGTGAGTTGGAAAACATAAGCAGATCCAATTAACAGATTCTGCGCTGTGGAAACTGAACCATATTCAGCTTTTGGAGAGCTTTACGTGTGAATGTGAGAACATACTTATAAAAAATGTTATTATTTTATCCCATATAACTTCATGAGAATTTGTCTACAGGCTAGGGATTTGTGATTAAAATAGAGATAGGCTGGCTCCTCATTTGTGGAATTCTCTAATAAAGTTCCTTGAGAATCATTATATTAGGGAATAATACTGCTTTTGAGGGATGGGTACAGTGTGTCTGCCTGTAGTGAGACTAGGAAAGAGAACTCTGCCTTAATGATCTGGCCCCTTATTACCTGATGAACTTGCTCTTACATATGTATCAAATTAACAAGATTTTCACATGTGACCAGTTGTTCTGACAAAGCTTCCAGCTACCATCTGACTTTTTTCAATAATGCATTGTTTGAAAAGACTCATTCACAATGGCCAACTACAGATTACTGCAGTGGTGTACAAAAAGAAATAAAATCTACTCATAAATGCCAGAGTTAAAATTTAACCAATGATCTCTGTGGAGATTAGAAAAATTTTGCTTGGAAACCTTGCTTCTAGAAACTTATCCTGATATTTCTGACTTTATTGGCCGTGTGGAATGTTTAGGAACAATGATTCTTAAATTGATATATGTAGGTCTCTAGAGAATCAAAGCAAATCCCCAAAAGGTTGCAAAAATCAGAGCTATAGAAACCTCAATAACTCTTTGAAAGCAGAAGTGTCAGTCGTTCAGTTGTGTCCAAATTTGTGATCCCATGGACTGTAGCCTGCCAGGCCTCTTTGTCCATGGAATTCTTCAGACAAGAATACTGGAATGGGTTGTCATTTCCTTCTTCAGGGCATCTTCCTGACCCGGGATCATACCTGGGTTTCCTGTACTGCAGGCAGATTGTTTACCAGATTCAATAACTCTTTGGTGCCACTCAGATCCATTAACTAAGCCTCATAACATTGTATTTGCTATTTTTTCCTTTGGCTAGCATGTATCGAGCCATTCTTGCTAAGACCAAAACACGTCAATCTCTCATTTTTTGTCTTATATATCACTACTTTCTCCAAAATTGTCAGTCAGGAAATCAAGGTAGGACGTGTGTGTGTGTGTGTGTGTGTGTACATATGCATGCTTATATTTCTTCTAAGTTCTCCTTTATATTGGGGTGAGGAGAAACAAGTCAGGAAAAGATTAAAGAGTAATTGGAAAAGTTGCTGGAGTATGTAGTATAATAGTCACGCTTAGTAAATATATATTAGTAAAATTCAAAATGTCAGAGCTTAAACAAATAAATAAAACCTTCACTATTTCTGGATCAAACATGCGATTCAGAGGAAAGTGTTTCAGTGGAAATTTAGTGTGTGTTGAGATAGTCACGTTTTCTTTTACTATCATATGACTCCACAGAACTGAATTGTAGTTATATTACTAATAAAAATGAAATAAAAATTAAGGCAGGCATTTACTTAAAAACTATTTTAAAATAAAGGAATTGCTAGAGGGTATTCTCTGAAGGTAAATGGAAGGATCAGGATTCTAGAATATTTGCTTTGATAAGAGAGCCTAATGTTTCCAGCAGAGAGTTGTTTAAATTTTATTCCTCTTAATCATTCGTGCTTTCAGGAGGAGGCAAAGTAGGGGGTAAGTGATTAAACAAAAACAAGAAATGTACAGTAGACCCATGAAATTTTTTCTTCTGGAAATGTAATTATATAGTTCTTAGCATTTCTCTAGGTTCAACTGAAACAAATGTCCATTTTCAAAATAAAACTCTGTTAGACTCTGTGACTTGTTTGATTTCAGAATTCAAAGAACTATCTTATGTTACTTAAGGATTCCTCCCTCTCCTCCCCACAGAAAGGTATTTTTAAAAAGTGTCAGTACAGCTTTCTCAAGTTTTTAAGTTTATTTCAGGAGAGGATTGTGAACAAATTAAAAGTTTAAAGAACACCAAGAGAAAATAATTTTTTAGAAATAAAATAATTGGAAAAATGTTCCAGACACTACTGCGGTTTTTTTTTTTTTTTTTTTTTTTTGGTTTAACATGTAGATTTCCATAGAACATGTTTTGGAACACGCAGAGGGTCATTTTTTTTTTTTTTTTCCATTTTTGAAAGCAGGAGGGCTTTGTTTGCCAGGTGACTATCTCAGAGCTCTCAGAGTCCTGATAGAAAACAGCTTTAGTTTTGGAAAGGAGAAATATGTGTGAAAAGTCATGATAAAATCAGAGCCAGGTTTTCTGTGACAGCATTGATTTATACATAACACTAGAGATGGTTATATAACCTGTTGTCAACAATTGATTATGCAATTGTCAACTCAGTCATTTTTAGGGAGGCCTGATGACATATCTAGAGACTTCTGATTTTGAAAAAAAAATGACTTTTTTGTTTTAATGCATGCTATTTACAAAGAGAAAAATAGTAGAATTTTAATAATGCTTAAACTCAGAAACTCAACAAATCAAATCTTATTTTAGGTTTCCTCGATCACTTTACAATCAGCCCTGCCACCGACTCTTGGTCATCCTTACTCTATTACTTTTACTTCTTTGTCTCTTTTGTTCTAGTCACCTTCTGAATCTCCATAGTTTTGTTACTTTATTATGCTCATTGTATATTTTCAGTTTCTCCCTACTAGAAAGTCAGGGTCGCAGGCTTGGAATGATATCCAGCAATAATTACTTGTTGAAATCAAGGTTATTTTACATTTGACTTGGAAGACATAAAAATACTAGAAAACATTTCTTGAGTCATTCCTATGTGCCAGGTACTGCTAAGTTCTTTCTTTAGTCTCATTTTCTCATTTAATCCCCACAAATAATCTTATGAAGTAGGTGTTGAGTTTGAAACTAGCACTGCCCCTTTTTAGAGATGAAGAAAACAAGGCTCAGGGCAGTCACCTGAGGGTCAAATGGCCAGTGATGGCCAATGAGAAGCAGAATCAAAGCTTCTGTTTGTCACATGAGGTGTCCTTCTTTAGGTAATAGTTCATTCTTTCCTGTGCTTGAATTTAAGTAGATAAATGTGAATTCTAATTGGTCTTAAAGGACCTCCAGATCATAATGAACAATTCTATCCGTCATTACCAAATTTGTATATGGAAATTAGCGTTCCATAGGAATAGAATAATCCTGGCTCTTGTTTGCTCTTTTTCAGAACATGCAGCGTTGGACACTGTGCTTGGTGACATAAAGAGAACCAGAAGGTTGTCATTGGCTGTACAGGCTTGGCCAGGACTGACCCGAACAGAGACTGAGGTCAAGAAAAGAGAGAACTGGTGACGGTGTTTGTGTGAAGCCACATCACAGTCCTGTCCGCATGGACCAGTCTGAGTCTGCTGGCGTGGATGGCAGGATATTCTCTCCAGTTACAGGTTGAGTGGTATTTTTATGGCTTCATGTTTGTGTGGCTAGTTAGTAAAGAGCCAAACTTGCTTGGCATCTGAGGAAAGATCTGAGGGCCAGTGCTTACTTATTTGATGTTATGGGCAGCATAGCTCTTAGGGTAAGTAAAGATGAGTGAAAAGAATTATTAATTTTAATTTTGATTACCCATTGAAGAAAGTTGTCTCTAGATTTTGTCAATATTCATATTGATGTGCAAGAAATATATATTTTCATATGAATATGTAGTATATATTCATACATTGTTGTATATGGAAAGTGAGAGGCAGATAACCAGGTAAATGAAACACCAAAATTAATTGTATAAGAGAAAATCCAAACAGGATCATACATTACCTGGTTTTAGATCTTGATTGTGAGTAACAAAGAAATTGAATTGTAATTCTGATGTACAGTCAAATTTTATTTTATTTTGGTTTTGGGATTTACATTTATTTATTTTTATTTTTTAAATTTATTTTCAATTTTTTTTGACTGTGCCATGAATCTTGGAGGATATTTGTTCTCCAACCAGGGATTGAACCGAGGCCTTTGGCAATGAAACTGTGGAATCCTAACCAATAGACTGCCAGGGAATTCCCTCAAATGTTTGTTTTATCAATCCAATTCATTTAATGGAGGATCATATGTATATTACACCACATATTAAAAAATGACCAATGCAGAGTGACAAACTATATGTGCTACTAAGGCAGAGTTTGGTACCTTATACTATAAAATACATGTCTATATCAATTCAGTTCAGTCACTCAGTCATGTCCCACTCTTTGCGACCCCATGAACTGTAGCACGCCAGGCTTTCCTGTCCATTACCAACTCCTGGAGTCCACCCAAACCCATGTCATATGTGTGTATATATATGTGTGTGTATATAATGTGTATATATATATATATATATATATATATAAATACTCTGATCTTTTTTGAAGAAAAGATACTTATACATTTATAGTATCAATAGCAATATAACAATGATTCTTCACAGAAATCTTTTTGGATATACCCTGGAATTTTGATAAATGACTTAAAAACTCTCATCAAATGAAGAGGGATCTTTTTAAATCCTTAGTAATCCTTAGTAGTAATAAAGACAGAATTGGCTTCTGTCTGTGGAAAGGCTGCATAACCTGTTTTTGTTTTTGTTTTTTTAAGAAAGGCAATAATTAGCCTTATATCACATCTTGATTATCTCATTTCATAGCATTTGAAGAAATTCTAACAATGAAGGAAGAGTCATGTGGACTTTATTTGCTGTGGTCTTGTCTATTAGGGCGGAGTACCACCACGCCAGTCATATTTTACCTTTCATGACTGGAGTTTTCTTTCTGTGCATGTGTATTTACTCTGAAAACAGACAAATTGCTAATTGATTTTTAAATTATGTAAAATAATTTTTTAATGTTTGATTTATAATGATGGATAGTTAAAATACCAAAGGATTTCTCTAATAATATCAATCTCGTTTGTGTTTAGATTGCTTTTTTGAGTAGAAAAGATAAATGGTTTTAGCAAGGGCCCAGGAAATGACTTAAAATTCTTAGAATGTCCAGGGAATTTGCTACTACTTATAAATAGTAAAATATGGTCAGAAGCCTTGGTCTGAACCATACAAACTGCGTGCAATGACCCTTCCTGTGACTGTTTTCTGTTTCTCAGACCTGCAGAGCTCTCTAGCTCAAACACATCCAAGATTGCTCCAGAAATTTTGAGACATGCTTACAAAGTTAAAAAATAAAATAAAATAAAAATTAAAAAAAGAGAGACATGTTTATAATACACAATGCTGCTGCTGCTGCTGCTAAGTCGCTTCAGTCGTGTCCGACTCTGTGCGACCCCATAGACGGAAGCCCACCAGGCTCCCCTGTCCATGGGATTCTCCAGGCAAGAACACTGGAGTGGGTTGCCATTTCCTCCTCCAATGCATGACAGTGAAAAGTCAAAGTGAAGTCGCTCAGTCGTGTCCGACTCTTAGCGACCCCACGGACTGCAGCCTATCAGGCTCCTCCACCCATGGGATTTTCCAGGCAAGAGTACTGGAGTGGGATGCCATTGCCTTCTCCAATAATACACAATAGATGTCTGTAAAGTGCTACCTGTCCTGTGTGACCTGTCCCACCCTCGCTGAAGCAAGGGCAGAAGTTCAGTGCATTGGTGGTGGATTTGAGGCAGTAAAAGGTGAGGGCGTGGGACCCAGTCACACTTGGGTTTACACTCTAACTCACCACTTATTAGCCATGTGATTGCAAGTGACCCACCCTCTCCAAGTCCTTGTGTATGGGATTAAATAAGGATTTCAGCACTTACTCTTCTGTGTTGTAAAGACAAAATGGCAATGATTTGCTCCTGTCTTCATTCAATAATATTTATTGAGAGCCCACCCTGTGTCCTTTGATGTTCTCCTAGCATTCTGTGACAGATGTGGTATTGACCTGCTCTTGTGGAACTTTAAGCTTAGGATATTAACATATGTATTAGAGGAAACAGTATATCAAAGTGTCCAGTAAATGTCACCCATGGTATGGGCATTGTGCCTTCAGATGGATAGTTCTATCACATCTGAGAGCCCAATGTTGTTATAGGTAGCTTCTCTCAGAACACAAATGTTTAAAGGATAAAGGAAAAATTAACTTCAGTATTTACAAAGGAGAACCACAACCATTCATACAATATGGTTAATTGTTAACAGTGGTGGAAATCATAGGATGAGTGAAAAATATAAACTAGTTAGATGTCAGTTCTTGATATATTTGGATGAACCCTCCTCTGCTTTCTCCCCCCATTTCCCTCCCCCATCCTCCACAGGCACATTGATAAGGAATTCTAATTGTTTGGTTCACTTCATGGCTATTATCGCAGCTGGCAATTAGTTGGAAAAATAATTTTGAAAAAAATTATTATGGCCAGATTTACTTATAGGGCTTATTGAGCTGCCAAATGATACGAAAACCTACAGATAAATTTCAGAGGAAGAGTGAGAGGTAGAGGTTTTGGAAGAAAAGCACACAGATGCTCATTTTAGCTATATTTCATAAAATAATATAAAAAGAAACCACAAAACAAAAGTATGAATGTGAGGGAGACCTTGCTGTAGGAAACCAACCCAAACAGTTCCAGAAGAAAAGACCATGGATGACATCTTGTTACTTGGGAAAAGATTTTAAGAAACGGGAAGAGAAGAAAGAATTCAAGGGCAAGCCAGGGAATGAATGAAATATTGAACTAAATGCTTTGGCTTGTATGTTTCCCCTAAGCTCCACTGTTCCAAATAATAGAAACCAATACCTGGTGAAATGATGATGAGCCAGAGGTTCGATCCACAGTGTAATTATGATGCTTTGAGATTTTGCTTGCTTTTTTGTTTTGTTATCCTTCCATACACTCCTGCTTCTGTGTGGATTAGCATGTAGGAGAAATCAGAGAATTCTGATGCTGAAAGAGACCCCAGTGATGACCACTATCCAAGTTTTCAATCAGTGGAGAAAGAGTGGACAATGACTGAACTGACTTTGCCAAGGTCACCACGCAGAAAGTGGTGTAGCAGGATGGCAGCTTTTTTGCTATGTACCCTTGTGTTCTGTCTGTAAAACAAGTTTACTTCTTATTTGTCCTGAGGTTCAGCTGCTGGAAAATGTAACCATTTGGTAATTTATTTTTTCTTAGAAAAACATACATTTCTTGAAGAGTTTCAGGTGAATTAGCACAGACTTACGCATAATATTATCTTTTCAGGGTTTAACTACAGAGCTACCCCACGCCTGAGGCCAGGGGTGGCGGCCGGGAGGAGCAACCCCACGTCCAAGGAGCGGTGGCTGTGCGGGCGCAGGAGGGCCGAGAAGAACTACTCCACGTCAAAGTCAGGAGGGGCGGTGGTGAGGAGATACTCCTCGTCCAAGGTAAGGAGAAGCGGCTGTGCTTTGCTGGAGCAGCCGTGAAGGGATACCCCATGTCCAAGGTAAGAGAAACCCAAGTAAGACAGTAGGTGTTGCGAGAGGGCATCAGAGGGCAGACACACTGAAACCATAGTCACAGAACACTAGTCAATCTGATCACACGGACCGCAGCCTTGTCTAACTCAAGGAAACTAAGCCATACCGTGTGGGGCCACCCAAGATGGATGGGTCATGGTGGAGAGGTCTGACAGAATGTGGTCCACTGGAGAAGGGAATGGCAAACCACTTCAGTATTCTTGCCTTGAGAACCCCATGATCAGTATGAAAAGGCAAAATAATAGAATACTGAAAGAGGAACTCCCCAGGTCGGTAGGTGCCCAATATGCTACTGGAAATCAGTGGAGAAATAACTACAGAAAGAAGGAAGGGATGGAGCCAAAGCAAAAACAAAACCCAGTTGTGGATGTGACTGGTGATAGAAGCAAGGGCTGATGCCGTAAAGAGCAGTATTGCATAGGAACCTGGAATGTTAGGTCCATGAATCAAGGCAAATTGGAAGTAGTCAAGCAGGAGATGGCAAGAGTGAACATTGACATTCTAGGAATCAGCGAACTAAAATGGACTGGAATGGGTGAATTTAACACAGATGACCATTATATCTACTACTGTGTGCAGGAATCCCTCAGAAGAAATAGAGTATCCATCATGGTCAACAAAAGAGTCTGAAATGCAGTACTTGGATGCAATCTCAAAAACGACATGATATCTCTGTTCATTTCCAAGGCAAACCATCCAATATCATAGTAATCCAAGTCTATGCCCCAACCAGTAATGCTGAGGAGCTGAAGTTGAATGGTTCTATGAAGACCTACAAGACCTTTTAGAACTAACACCCAAAAAAGATGTCCTTTTCATTATAGGGGACCGGAATGCAAAAGTAGGAGGTCAAGAAACACCTGGACTAGCAGGCAAATTTGGCCTTGGAATACAAAATGAAGCATGTCAAAGGCTAATAGAGTTTTGCCAAGAGAACACACTGGTTGTAGCAAACACCCTCTTTCCAACAACACAAGAGAAGACTCCACACATGGACATCACCAGATGGTCAACACCGAAATCAAATTGATTATATTCTTTGCAGCGAAAGATGGAGAAGCTCTATACAGTCAGCAAAAACAAAACTGGGAGCTGACTGTGGCTCAGATCATGAACTCCTTATTGCCAAATTCAGACTGAAATTGAAGAAAGTAGGGAAAACCACTAGACCATTCACGTATGACCTAAATCAAATCTCTTATGATTATATAGTGGAAGTGAGAACTAGATTTAAGGGACTAGATCTGATAGATAGAGTGCCTGATGAACTATGGAATGAGGTTTGTGACATTGTACCGGAGACAGGGATCAAGACCACCCCACGGTAAAGAAATGCAAAAAGCAAAATGGCTGTCTGGGGAGGCCTTACAAATAGCTGTGAAAAGAAGAGAAGTGAAAAACAAAGGAGAAATGGAAAGATACAAGCATCTGAATGCAGAATTCCAAAGAATAGCAAGAAGAGACAAGAAAGCCTTCCTCAGTGATCAGTGCAAAGAAATAGAGGAAAACAACAGAATGGGAAAAACTAGAGATCTCTTCAAGAAAATTAGAGATACCAAGGGAAGATTTCATGCAATGATGGGCTAGATAAAGGACAGAAAAGGTATGGACCTAACAGAAGCAGAAGATATTAAGAAGAGATGGCAAGAATACACAGAAGAACTGTACAAAAAAGATCTTCATGACCCAGATAATCATGATGGTATGATCACTCACCTAAAGCCAGACATCCTGGAACGTGAAGTCAAGTGGGCCTTAGAAGGCATCACTACAAATAAAGCTAGTGGTGGTGATGGAATTCCAGTTGAGCTCTTTCAAATCCTGAAAGATGATGCTGTGAAAGTGCTGCACTCAATTTGCCAGCAAATTTGGAAAACTCAGCAGTGGCCACAGGACTCAAAAAGGTCAGTTTCCATTCCAACCCAAAGAAAGGCAATGCCAAAGAATGCTCAAACTACCACACAATTGCACTCATCTCACACGCTAGTAAAGTAATGCTCAAAATTCTTCAATCCAGGCTTCAGCAGTATGTGAACCGTGAACTTCCAGATCTTCAAGCTGGTTTTAGAAAAGGCAGAGGAACTAGAGATCAAACTGCCAACATCTGCTGGATCATGGAAAAAGCAAGAGAGTTCCAGAAAAACATCTATTTCTGCTTTATTGACTATGCCAAAGCCTTTGACTCTATGGATCACAATAGACTGTGGAAAATTCTGAAAGAGATGGGAATACCAGACCACCTGACCTGCCTCTTGAGACACCTATATGCAGGTCAGGAAGCAACAGTTAGAACTGGACATGGAACAACAGACTGGTTCCAAATAAGAAAAGGAGTAAGTCAAGGCTGTATATTGTCACCCTGCTTATTTAACTTCTATGCAGAGTACATCATGAGAAACGCTGGACTGGAAGAATCACAAGCTGGAATCAAGGTTGCCTGGAGAAATATCAATAACCTCAGATATGCAGATGACACCACCCTTATGGCAGAAAGTGAAGAGGAACTCAAAAGCCTCTTGATGAAGGTGAAAGAGGAGAGTGAAAAAATTGGTTTAAAGCTCAATGTTCAGAAAACGAAGATCATGGCATCTGGTCCCATCACTTCATGGCAAATAGATAGGGAAACAGTGGAAACAGTGTCAGACTTTTTTTTTTAGGCTCCAAAATCACTGCAGATGGTGATTGCAGCCATGAAATTAAAAGATGCTTACTCCTTGGAAGGAAAGTTATGACCAACCTAGATAGCATATTCAAAAGCAGAGACATTACTTTGCCAGCAAAGGTCCACCTAGTCAAGGCTGTGGTTTTTCCAGTGGTCATGTATGGATGTGAGAGTTGGACTGTGAAGAAAGCTGAGCACCGAAGAATTGATGCTTTTGAACTATGGTGTTGGAGAAGACTCTTGAGAGTCCCTTGGACTGCAAGGAGATCCACCCAGTCCATTCTAAAGGAGATCAGGCCTGGGATTTCTTTGGAAGGACTGATGCTAAAGCTGAAACTCCTGTACTTTGGCCACCTCATGCGAAGAGTTGACTCATTGGAAAAGACTGTGATGCTGGGAGGGATTGGGGGCAGGAGGAGAAGGGGATGACAGAGGATGAGATGGCTGGATGGCATCATGGACTGAATGGACGTGAGTTTGAGTGAACTCCAGGAGTTGGTGATGGACAGGGAGGCCTGGCGTGCTGCAATTTATGGGGTTGCAAAGAGTCAGACACCACTGAGTGACTGAACTGAACTGAACTGATTTGTTAATTATTTTAGTGAGAATTTCCTTTGTACTTATCATTTGATTTGTTTGGCCCTTACTTTTCATGGTTTTTTAAAAATTGTGTTTTAAAATCTATTCTAATATCCTCAATTTCATTTTTTCCTTATCTTCAGAACTTTATGTAGTCTACTTTTGTTTTCTTTCTTACTTTGAATGTTTATTTTCATCTGTAATTTATTTTTATCCTTTTGTTAAAATTATGAAAGCCTCTACAGGTATACATTTGCCACTGTCTACAACTTTTGTCACATCCCATATTTTTAATAAGCACATTCTCACTGTTACTTTCTAAATAACCTCCATTTGAAGTTTTGGTAGCTTTTTTGACTCAGTTTCCCTATGTAAATAGTAAGAAACGTGGGCTGTAAAATTTGTGCTTTAGAAAATGTCTTCATATATTCTTTATGGACTAATACTTACTCAAATGCTTATATTTATAAAGACATTTTTCAAAGTTACAGTTACTTACAAAAATTGAATCTTTAATAAAATGGTTTTATTCATAGTTATATTTTTCAACATTATTTTATTCTGCTCACTAAATCATATTTCAAAATAAATAAATGAATAAACTACTTGGATTTATATATTGCATTTTATCTTGCCACTCTACTTAGCTTCTTTCTTTTTAAAAAAATTTTCATTTGTTTATTTTATTATTTTTGGCTGCATTGGATCTTTGTTGCTGCATGCAGGCTTTCACTAGAGAGAGCAGAGTCTCTTCTCTAGTTGCAGTGCATGGGCTTCTCTTGCTGTAGAACGCAGGCTGTAGAGTCAGCCGGCTTCAGTAGTTGTGGCTTGAGGGCTGCTCAGTAGTTGTGGCAAGGGGCTTAGTTGCTCTGCGGCGTATGGAGTCCTCTCAGACCCAAGGATCAAACCCATGTCCCTTACACTGGTAGGCAGACTCTCAACACCTGGATCAATACGGAAATCTTCTACTTAGTTTCTGAATATCATTATCCTCTCTAGTCTTCTTTTCAGCACTATTTGTATTAAAAAGCAGTAACCACTATTTTAAACTTTACTGTCTTTTTGAATTCTCAGTCAGCCCAGCTGGACACTGCTACCTAGCCATGGTTTGTTTTCTTTATCCTATTCTATTACTGAAAAGTTACAAATTTTGTCAGTATATTTTTATCCTCAAATATTTGGGCTATATTCCTACTATTCTAATCAAATACTCGTTTTGGATCACCCTTTATCCCAGAAAGGCAAGACATTTCTACACTCCAAACCTCCCACCTACCATCCCTAGTCTTTATTTATCTTTGGAATTCTA
Source organism: Bos grunniens (assembly GCF_055505025.1). NCBI lineage: Eukaryota > Metazoa > Chordata > Mammalia > Artiodactyla > Bovidae > Bos > Bos grunniens. The sequence continues at coordinate 42,930,785 of NC_141181.1, forward strand.
AAACATTCTAATTTTTTTGAATGTTTAGGTTAAGACCTGGTTAGCTGTGGCTCAAATCTCAGACACATGTTTTGCTTGGCACCTCCAGTGCTTTTTTTTCAATATTGGAATTGTCTTTGTATATTAAAAAACTGCAGTGTTACATATAAAGATCTGGATTCTCTTGAAATGTACTCAGGCCCTTTTATGGGGTAATGCTCTGAGGGGTCTTGGTGGCTTCTGTGTCTTTGAGTAGCAGACACACCCCCAGCTCAGCATCCTCCCACACTCTCTGTCCAAAGGTGGGTTCTCATTCCTAACTTGTCTTATGTCCCAGGTTCCATGGTAACATGAAATTGTGATCATCACTCTAAAGATGTCTACCTAGATTATCATCAAAATATTATTTATGTCATACATCTTGTTTTTAGAAAAAAGTTCAAATATTTCAAATTTAAACATATACCATTGAAACATATTTAATATTTAGAGTCAGCCTTTTAATGTGATAATCTATTTAAGAATTGTTAGATTATCCCTAGCTGTTAAGGTACAGTTTTAAATTATTTCTATTATTTTTTCATCCATACATGTTAGTGTTATATCTTCTGAGCTTTTGCATACTTGCAAATACCGTTTTCTTGTGGCCTGCACCCACAGAGGATGGTTTGACAGGAAATGCAGTTTTTAATGAGTAATTTTTTGTCTCAAATACTAGAAATTTACTTTTATTTTTCTGCATTTAATGTTTTAAAGAAGTAAGGGCTAACCTAATTCTTATTATATTAAAACAAAAGGTACGGGTGTATTTAGTATTTTTTTTTATTCATCCTAACACCATTTTTTCTAAGCATATTTTAAGTCTCTATGATTCTTACACTCAGTTATTAAGCTTTGCTAATCTATATACTGGCCATTTATTAACACATAGACATTTTATTTCATTAAATCTTTCATCATTGCCCCTGCTTTACATGTTGTACTTTCTTCCCCGGTTATTTCTATTAATTTCTGGTGGTCATTGTATGTCTTTCAGTTATAAATTTTTACTCACTGTTTTGCTTTCCTCTGTGGAATTCAGAAATGTGTCTAGCTTTGCTTTTCATATTAGGATTTGATTTTTATTCTTTGTCAATGTCATTGTTTATTAGCTTCAATGTGCATTTTGTTACTGCTACTGTGATCTTTTCTCATCTAACCTATTTCGCTTTTAATAGGTTGAGGATCTTTTTTAAACTATAGCATTTTTGAAGATTTTTGAAACTGTTTCATATGTGGCTTGCATTTGTCTTTTATTGTTTCTTTTTTTTTTTTTCCCTGAGAATGTTGCTCTTTTCCTAGAAATATTTCTGGCTTCTCAGCTGCTTAGCCTTCTCAGCTGCTTTTCCTTGCTTGGCAGTGTTTTTAAGACCACATGGTCTCCTTTTTCTCAGTCATAATTGAATGGGGAGCTCTCTAGACCTCGTGTTTTCCAGGGACAAACTGTGTTGACTGGCCTGTCCTTGTTTCTCTGATGTTACATGGATTTATTCCAGTGCTGTCCTGTCACTGTGCACAGGTTTTAGCCCAGTTCTCAGAGCACTAAAATCAAATGTCATAAAGTCATTAGGTTGCAAAGCAATGGAATATATAAAAATGATAATTCCCATGCTTTGAGGTTTATTCAGTCTTCTGCCATCTACAATCTTTAACTGAGGAGTTACATTCTCCAAAGAGATGCCAAGCACCCAATCCCTCTTCCTCCAAATCATTTTACTCTCTCCTTGTCTGGGTGTTTCCTTGAAGCTTTAATCTTTAAAAGAATGAAGATAGTATTTATGAGTGTGTGTGCATGTGTATGTGTTGAGGTATTGAGGCAGAGGGTAGGATTAAGTTGAGCAAGAAGAGGATTCTGAAATGAGTAAGCTGTGACATCTATTCAACTGAAGAGTAACTGCTCTGTTTCCCTGTTGGCATGTATCTTGCTTAGCTGGTCCAGTGGGCAGAGCTGAAAAGGTAGCTGAAGGGCCTTCTCACCTTCCTTTAGTTGTGTGTTCAGCTCCATCCAGTCTGCCTTGAGGTACGTGGAATCTCTTTCTGAGTTTTATATGTTTTTGGAGTTTTCATAGGCAGTGTGTAGGGAAGTTGAGAGCAGTTGCTATAGGGATTACTAGCCTGTTTTTTTTTTTTTTTTTTTGAAAGCCTCCTTAAGTGACACTTTGAAATAGCTGGATGACATTGTTTATCATTCCACGAAATGACTAGGAGGGCTGAAAGTAAAGAGGTGGGGAGGGTGGCCAGAAGTAGGCACAAGGACAATAGTGAAAATGTTGATGCTACAGAAGGATAATTCATTATGAGTGCAGGGCATGCATGCTCAGTCCTTTGTGTATCTGACTGTTTGCGACGCCACCAACTGTAGCCCACCAGGCTCCTCTGTCCACAGAATTTTCCAGGCAAGATTACTAGAGTGGGTTGCCATTTCCTACTCCACATGAGTGCAGTAGACAACATAAAATTCATTCAAAAATATTGCTAGATATCTAAATAGATTTTAACACCAATCGACAGATTAAGAAAAATCTAAGTTATAATAAAAATTCATTTGAATGTGGTGACATACATAATAATTTGCTTATGAAAAGGAGAAATATCACAAATTCCTCGTACCTAAAAGAGCCTCAAGTTTATTATCTAAAATATTCACTTAAATAGACTAACCCGATCCTCACTATTTTCTGCTGAATTAGATATTATCATGCATACAGATATTATCTACATATCCAAATGTACATTTGCCTTAGACTATTTGTTGTTACACTTTACTTTTGAGGGAAATGTGATGGGTAATAAAGATCTGTGCTGCTGCTAAGTCACTTCAGTCGTGTCCAACTCTGTGCAACTCCATAGACGGCAGCCCACCAGGCTCCCCTGTCCCTGGGATTCTCCAGGCAAGAACACTGGAGTGGGTTGCCATTTCCTTCTCCAAAGCATAAAAGTGAAAAGTGAAAGTGAGGTCGTTCAGTGGTGTCCGACTCCTAGCGACCCCATGGACTGCAGCCCACCAGGCTCCTCTGTCCATGGAATTTGCCAGGCAAGAGTACTGGAGTGGGGTGCCATTGCCTTCTCCAATAAAGATCTATAAATGTAGTTAAATGCATGACACTGTAACCTCATAATAAAATGGGAGATAATATAATATTCTCTTTACTTAGCATACTCATACTTTTCTTTTTAGGAGTGCCACAACCTGAAGCCTTTGCTCAAAATGATGAAGCTTCCTTGAAGGTTAATGAAGAGGTTTCACAGTTGCTATAATTTCCAACTACCCACTTCTAAACCTCATTGTTTGAAGCTGTGTCCCAGAGATTCTTTAAAAATTATGATCTGCCTCATTTCAACAGGCTTTACTGTAGCTGCCAGGGCTTCTTGCTTTCATCTGCACTACATATTATGGTCAAATATTTTTATGGACAATCCAGGACTGAATGCTGCCATGGTATTCTGTCCCTGGGCTCTTTGACAAATATGCAGAAAATGGAATACTAAAGAACAACACATCCTGGAGAAGCTTCACACAGAGTGTTGAACCTGTGTGACACCACGATCCAGGTCTAAGGCAAAGCCATTCAATGGATTGTGCCTGAAGTCCTACATAGTATGAGGAGGTTTCTTACTAAGTATAATGGAAATCCATTTTTGCATATACAAGATCCGTATGTGTATATGTGTGTATGTGTGTGTGTACAGACAATTGAAAACAGAGAAGGAGAAAAAGAGAGGTGAGGCGTGATGGAAATACAGCAAAGTTGGCAGAGAGCATGTCTGTCTAAGAACTAGGGATATTTTAATGCTGCTCTGACATTTCAGAAAGTAGTTTTTAAAATATAAACTGTATGCGAGACAGCAAAAGAGATACAGATGTATAGAACAGTCTTTTGAACTCTTTGGGAGAGGGAGTGGGGGGTATGATTTGGGAGAATGGCATTGAAACATGTATAATATCATATAAGAAATGAATCGCCAGTCCAGGTTTGATGCAGGATACAGGAAGCTTGGGGCTGGTGCACTGGGATGACCCAGAGGGATGGTATGGGGAGAGAGGTGGGAGGGGGGTTCAGGATTGGGAACACGTGTACACCCATGGTGGATTCATGTTGATGTATGGCAAAACCAATTCAATATTGTAAAGTAATTAGCCTCTAATTAAAATAAATAAATTTAAATTAAAAAAATAAAATATAAACATAGAGTTTACCAGTACATAGATTTGCTGAGTACTGAAAATCTTTCAGTTCAGTTCAGTTGCTCAGTCGTATCCGACTCTTTGCAACCCCATGAATCGCAGCACGCCAGGCCTCCCTGTCCATCACCAACTCCCGGAGTTCACTGAGACTCACGTCCATCGAGTCAATGATGCCATCCAGTCATCTCATCCTCTGTCGTCCTCTTCTCCTCTTGCCCCCAATCCCTCCCAGCATCAGAGTCTTTTCCAGTGAGTCAACTCTTTGCATCAGTACTGGTTTCAACTTTAACATCATTTCTTCCAAAGAGATCCCAGGGCTGATCTCCTTCAGAATGGACGGGGTGGATCTCCTTGCAGTCCAAGGGACTCTCAAGAGTCTTCTTCAACACTGCAGTTCAAAAGCATTAATTCTTTGGTGCTCAGCCTTCTTCATAGTCCAACTCTCACATCCGTACATGGCCACAGGAAAAACCATACCCTTGACTAGATGGACCTTTGTTGGCAAAGTAATGACTCTGCTTTTGAATATGCTATCTAGGTTGGTGAAAAGCTTTAGTATTCTATATTAATGAAAATTATGAATATAATAATCTTTTAAAATGTTTTGACTATATTATATAACTAATTCCTAATACTACTTACTATGTTATGGTACTACATCATTCCCAGCATCTTTCTATGATACTCTGGCTGCAAACTAATTTTTTTTTAATTGACGTGTAGTTGACATGTAGCATTATATTAGTTTCTGAGGTGCAACATAGTGGTTTGACATTTATATAAATTGCAAATTGATAATCATGATAAATCTAGTAACTGTCATTATACAATGTTATGATATTGATTATATTCCCTATGTTGTATGTTACATCCCTTGGCTTATTTATTTTATAGCTGCAAGCTTATATCTCCTAACCCCCTTCACTTATTTCTCCCAACCCATTACTCTTCTCTCTTCTGTTAATGACCAGCTTGTTCCCTGTATCTGTAAGTCTGATTCTGCTTTATCTGTTTTTGTTTTTGTTTTAGATTCCTCAATTATATTCCAATTCATATGGTATTTACTTTATCTGTCTGACATTTCACTTAACATAATACCCTGTAGTTCCATCCATATTGTCCCAAATGGCATTATTTCATTTTTTTAATGACTGAGTAGAATTCTTACAAATGTGTACATATATACATACACCACATCTTCTTTATCCATGAGCATCTTTTCATGTGTCTGTTAGCCATCTCTATGTCTTCCATAGAAGAATGTCTATTCTGTTTTTCGCCCAATTTAAATTAGATTGTTCAGTACTATTTATTTTTTGGATATCGAGTTATATATTTTTAAGAATATATTCTGGATATTAACACGTTATTGGTCATATCATTTGCAGATATCTTTTCCCATTTAGTAGGTTACGTTTTGATTTTGTTGATGGCTTCCTTCACTATGCAAATTCTTTCTTATTGTCTTCCATTGTTAAATTTTTGCTTTTGTTGCCATAAGCTGAGGAGACAGATACGAAAAAAAAAATGTTTTTAGGAGTGATGTCAAACTGTACTGCTTGTGATTTCTTCGAGGACTTTTAATGGTTTTATGTTTTATATTTAAATCTTGAATCCATTTTGAGATTTGAATATGTTAAAAGAAAGTGGTCTCCTTTCATTCTTTCATATGTAGATGTCCAGTTTTCCCAAAATTATTTGTTGAAGAGACTGTTTTTTTGCCCATTATATAGTTTTGACTCCTCTACGGTAAATTAATTGACCATGAAAATATGGATTTATATTTAAACTCCATTCTGTTCCAATGATCTATGTGTCTTTTTTGCACCATTATGTCTACTACTGTGGGCAGGAATCCCTTAGAAGAAATGGAGTAGCCATCATGTTCAACAAAAGAGTCCGAAATGCAGTACTTGGATGCAATCTCAAAAACGACAGAATGATCTCTGTTCGTTTCCAAGCAAACCATTCAATATCACAGTAATCCAAGTCTATGTCCCAACCAGTAATGCTGAAGGAACTGAAGTTGAACGGTTTTATGAAGACCTACAAGACCTTTTAGAACTAACACCCAAAAAAGAGGTCCTTTTCATTATAGGGGACTGGAATGCAGAAGTAGGAAGTCAAGAAACACCTGGAGTAACAGGCAAATTTGGCCTTGGAATGTGGAATGAAGCATGGCAAAGGCTAATAGAGTTTTGCCAAGAGAACACACTGGTCATAGCCAACACCCTCTTCCAACAACACAAGAGAAGACTCCACACATGAACATCACCAGATGGTCACAACAAAATCAGATTGATTATATTCTTTGCAGCCTAAGATGGAGAAGCTCTATACAGTCAGCAAAAACAAGACCAGGAGCTGACTATGGCTCAGACCATGAGCTCCTTATTGCCAAATTCAGACTTAAATTGAAGAAAGTAGGGAAAACCACTAGACCATTCAGGTATGACCTAAATCAAACCCCTTATGGTTATACAGTGGAAGTGAGAAATAGATTTAAGGGACTAGCTCTGATAGATAGAGTGCCTGATGAACTATGGATGGAGGTGCGTGGCATTGTACAGGAAACAGGGATCAAGACCATCCCCATGGAAAAGAAAAGTAAAAAAGCAAAATGGCTGTCTGGGGAGGCCTTACAAATAGCTGTGAAAAGAAGAGAAGCAAAAAGCAAAGGAGAATGGAAAGATAAAAGCATCAGAATGCAGAGTTCCAAAGAATAGATCAGATCAGATCAGATCAGTCACTCAGTTGTGTCTGACTCTTTGCAACCCCAGAATCGCAGCATGCCAGGCCTCCCTGTCCATCACCACCTCCCGGAGTTCACTCAGACTCACATCCATTGAGTCAGTGATGCCATCCAGCCATCTCATCCTCTGTTGCCCCGTTCTCCTCCTGCCCCCAATCCCTCCCAGCATCAGGGTCTTTTCCAATGAGTCAACTCTTCCCATGAGGTGGCCAAAGTACTGGAGTTTCAGCTTTAGCATCATTCCTTCCAAAGAAATCCTAGAGCTGATCTCCTTCAGAATGGAGTGGTTGGATCTCCTTGCAGTCCAAGGGACTCTCAAGAGTCTTCTCCAACACCACAGTTCAAAAGTATCAATTCTTCGGCACTCAGCCTTCTTCACAGTCCAACTCTCACATCCATACATGACCACAGGAAAAACCATAGCCTTGACTAGACGGACCTTTGTTGGCAAAATAACGTCTCTGCTTTTGAATATGCTATCTAGGTTGGTCATAACTTTCCTTCCAAGGAGTAAGCGTCTTTTAATTTCATGGCTGCAGTCACCATCTGCAGTGATTTTGGAGCCCAGAAAAATAAAGTCTGTGAAAAGAAGAGAAGCGAAAAGCAAATGAGAAAAGGAAAGATATAAACATCTGAATGGAGAGTTCCAAAGAACAGCAAGCAGAAATAAGAAAGCCTTCTTCAGAGATCAATGCAAAGAAATAGAGGAAAACAACAGAATGGGAAAGACTAGAGATCTCTTCAAGAAAATCAGAGATACCAAAGGAAAATTTCATGCAAAGATGGGCTTGATAAAGGACAGAAATGGTATGGACCTAACAGAAGCAGAAGATATTAAGAAGAGATGGCAAGAATACACAGAACTGTACAAAAAAGATCTTCACAACCCAGATAATCATGATGGTGTGATCACTGACCTAGAGCCAGATATCCTGGAATGTGAAGTCAAGTGGGCCTTAGAAAGCATCACTGTGAACAAAGCTAGTGGAGGTGATGGAATTCCAGTTGAGCTGTTCCAAATCCTGAAAGATGATGGTGTGAAAGTGCTGCACTCAATATGCCAGGAAATTTGGAAAACTCAGCAGTGGCCACAGGACTCGAAAAGGTCAGTTTTCATTCCAAGCCCTAAGAAGGACAATGCTAAAGAATGCTCAAACTACCACACAATTTCACTCATCTCACATGCTAGTAAAGTAATGCTCAAAATTCTCCAAGCCAGGCTTCAGCAATACATGAACCATGAACTTCCAGATCTTCAAGCTGGTTTTAGAAAAGGCAGAGGAACCAGAGATCAAATTGCCAACATCTGCTGGATCACGGAAAAAAACAAGAGAGTTCCAGAAAAACATCTATTTCTGCTTTATTGACTATGCCAAAGCCTTTGACTCTGTGGATCACAAGAAATTGTGGGAAATTCTGAAAGAGATGGGAATACCAGACCACCTGACCTGCCTCTTGAGAAACCTATATACAGGTCAGGAAGCAATAGTTAGAACTGGACATGGAACAACAGACTGGTTCCAAATAGGAAAAGGAGTCCATCAAGGCTGTATATTGTCACCCTGCTTATTTAACTTCTATGCAGAGTACGTCATGAGAAACACTGGACAGGAAGAAACACAAGCTGGAATAAAGATTGCTGGGAGAAATATCAATAACCTCAGATATGCAGATGACACCAGCCTTATGGCAGAAAGTGAAGAGGAACTAAAAAGCTTCTTGATGAAAGTGAAAGAGGAGAGTGAAAAAGTTGGCTTAAAGCTCAACATTCAGAAAACTTAGATAATGGCATCTGATCCTATCACTTCATGGGAAATAGATGAGGAAACAGTGGAAACAGTGTCAGACTTTATTTTAGGGGGCTCCAAAATCACTGCAGATGGTGATTCCAGCCATGAAAGTAAAAGACACTTACTCCTTGGAAGGAAAGTTATGACCAACCTAGATAGCATATTCAAAAGCAGAGACATTACTTTGCCAACAAATGTGTGTCTAGTCAAGGCTATGGTTTTTCCAGTGGTCATATATGGATGTGAGAGTTGGACTGTGACAAAAGCTGAGCACTGAAGAATTGATGCTTTTCAACTGTGGTGTTGGAGAAGATTCTTGAGAGTCCCTTGGACTCTAAGGAGATCCACCCAGTCCATTCTAAAGGATATCAGTCCTGGGTGTTCTTTGCAATGACTGATGCTAAAGCTCAAACTCTAGTACTTTGGCCCTCTCAGGTGAAGAGTTGAGTCAGTGGAAAAGACTCTGATGCTGGGAGGGATTGGGGGCAGGAGGAGAAGGGGACGACAGAGGATGAGATGGCTGGATGGCATCACTGACTGGATGGAGTTGAGTCTGAGTAAACTCTGGGAGTTTGTTGTGGACAGGGAGGTCTGGCATGCTGCAATTCATGGGGTTGCAAAGAGCGGACACGAGTGAGTGACTGAACTGAACCGACCACACGGTTTTGATCTCTATATCTATGTTGTGTAGTTTGAAATCAGGAGCATGATACCTCCAAATTTGTTTGTCTTTCTTAAGATTGCTTTGGATTTTTTGTGGTTCCACTTAACTTTAGGATTATTAGTTTCAATTCTGTGAAAAATGTCAATATTTTGATAGAGATGGCATTACATCTGTAATTTCTTTGGGTAATATGAACATTTTAACTATATTCATGGATCTTCCAACCTAAGAGCATGGTGCAAATTTCAATTTATTTCTGTCGTATTTAATTTATTTCACCTCCAGTTTCTGATAGATATCAGAGTACTGAGCTTTCTTTCACCTTCTTGGTTAAATTGATTCCTAGGTATTTTATTCTTTTGGACTATTGTAAATCAGATTGTTTTCTTAATTTCTCTTTCAGTGGTTTTTTTTACCAGTGTATAAAAATGCAAAAAAGGTCTGTATATTGGTTTTATATCTTACAACTATATTGAACTCTTTATTACTTCTAATAAAGCTAGAAGTTCTATTATTACTCCTAACAGAAGCAGAAGATACTAAGTAAAGTGGCAAGAATACACAGAAGAAATATACAAAAAAGTACTTAACTACCCAGATAACCACGATGAGGTTGTCATTCACCTACAGCCAGATATCCTGGAATGTGAAGCCAAGTGGGCCATAGCAAGCATCACTATGAACAAGTTAGTGGAGGTGATGGAGCTCCAGTTGAGCTATTTAAAATCCTGCTGGTAAAGTGCTGCACTCAACATGGTAGCAAATTTGGAAAACTCAGCAGTGGCCACAGAACTGTTTTCATTCCAATCCCAAAGAAAGGCAATGCCAAAGAATGCTTGAACTACGGCACAATTGCATTTATCTCACACACTAGAAAAGTAATACTCAAAATTCTCCAAGCCAGGCTCCAGTAATACATGAACCGTGAACTTCCAGATGTTCAAGCTGGATTTAGAAAAGGCAGAGGAACAAGAGACCAAATTGCCAACATCTGCTGGATCATGGAAAAAGCAAAAGAGTTCCAGAAAAAAACATCTACTTTTGCTTTGTTGACTACACCATACCCTTTGTGTGGATCACAAACTGTGGAAAATATTAAAGAGATGCGAATACCAGACAACCTGCCTGCCTCCTGAGAAATCTGTACACAGGTCAATAAGCAACAGTTAGAAGCAGACATGGAACAATGGACTCGTTCCAAATTGGGAAAGGAGTACGTCAAGGCTGTATATTATCACCCTGATTATTTAATTTATATGCAGGGTACATCATGTGAAATGCCAGTCTGGATGAAGCACAAGCTGGAATTAAGATTGCCAGGAGAAATATAAACAACTTCAGATATGCACATGATGCCACCCTTATGGCAGAAAGTGAAGAGGAACTGAAGAGCATCTTGATGAAAGAGACAGAGGAGAGTGAAAAAGCTGACTTAAAACTCAACATTCAAAAAACTAAGATTATGGCATCCAGTCCCATCATTTCATGCAAGTATATGGGGAAACAATGGAAACAATGAGAGGCTTTATTTTCTTGGTCTCCAAAATCACTGCAGATGGTGACTGCAGCCATGAAATTAAAAGACTCGTGCCTTGGAAGAAAAGCTATGACCAATCTAGACAGCATGTTAAAAATCAGAGACATTACTTTTCCAACAAATGTCCATCTAGTCAAAGCTATGGTATTTCCAGTAGTCATGTATGGATGTGAAAGTTGGACTATAAAGAAAGCTGAGTGCTGAAGAATTGATACTTTTGAAATGCGGTGTTGGAGAAGACTCTTGAGAATCCCTTGGACTACAAGGAGATCAAACCAGTCAATCTTAATGGAAATTCATCCTGAATATTCATTGGAAGGACTGATGTTGAAGCTGAAGTTCCAGTACTTTGGCTAGGTGATGGGAGGAACCATCATTGGTAAAAACCCTGGTGCTGGGAAAGATTGAAGGCGGGAGGAGAAGAGGACAACAGAGGGTGAGATGGTTGGATGGCATCACCAACTCAATGGTCATGAGTTTGAGCAAGCTCTGGGAGTTGGTGATGGACAGGGAAGCCTGGCGTGCTGCAGTTTATGGGGTCACAAAGAGTTGGACATGACTAAGCAACTGACTGAATTGATTAGATTTGTTTTGGTTGTGTCTTTAGGATTTTCTATATTTAGATCATGTAGTCTATAAATAGTGACACTTTTACTCTTCCTTTCCAATTTGGATGCTTTATTTCCTTTTTCCTGTCTGATTTCTGAGGCTATAACTTTAAAAACTATGTTGAATAAAAGTGGTATGAGTGAGTATTCTAATATTCTAATCTTGTTCTCATTTTAGAATAAAAGTTTTCAGCTTTACCCTCTTGAGAATGAAGTGGGCTGTGAGTTTATCATTTATGACCCTTATTATGTTGCAACATGTTCTTTCCTTATCCACTTTGTTGAGAATTTTTAATGATATTAATGAATGTTAATATTAATGAGAATGATATTAATGACTCAATTTTTAATGATTCAAATGAGTCATTTGAATTTTTTCAAAGGCTCTTTCTGCATCTATTGAGATGGTTATATGATTTTTACCTTTGGTTTTCTTAATGTGGTATGTCACCTTGATTGGTTTTCAGATCTTTCCTTTTATTTTGCCCATCCCACACAGCTTGCAAGATTTTATTTCCCCGATCAGGGACTTAACCTGGGACTATGGAAGTGAAAAAACCAAATCCTAACCTCTGGACCATCAGGGAATTCACTGATTATCAAATATTAAAACATACACTCCTCCCCGGAAAAAAATTCCCTCTTGATTACAGTGTATGATCCTTTTAATGTTTTTTTAATTTAAATTAATTTATTTATTTTAATTGGAGGCTAATTACTTTACAATATTGTAGTGGTTTTTGCAATACATTGACATGAATCAGCCATGTGTGTACATTTGTCCCCTGTCTTGAACCTCCCTCCCTCCTCCTTCCCCATCCCATCCCTCAGGGTTGTCCCAGTGAACTGGCTTTGAGTGCCTTATTTCCTGCATCAAACTTGGACAGGATCTGTTTCACATATGGTAATATACATGTTTCAGTGCTATTCTCTCAAGTCATCCCACCCTCACCTTCTCCCACAGAGTCCAAAAATCTGTTCTTTATATCTGTGTCTCTTTTGCTGTCTCGTGTAAGGGTCATTATTACCATCTTTCTAAATTCCATATATGTGTGTTAATATAATGTATAATGCATTTTAAAAATCCATTTACTAGTATTTTGTGAGGATTTTTGCTTATCATGAATCAGTTCAGTTCAGCTCAGTTGTGTTCGACTCTTTGTGACTCCATGGACTGCAGCATGCCAGGCTTCCCAGTCCATCACCAATTCCAGAAGCCTGCTCAACCTCATGTCCATCAAGTCAGTGATGCCATCCAACCATCTCATCCTCTGTCTTCCCCTTCTCCTCCCACCTTCAATCTTTCCCAGCATCAGGGTCTTTTCCAATGAGTCAGTTGTTTGCATCAGGTGGCCAAAGTATTGGAGTTTCAGCTTCAGTATCAGTCCTTCCAATGAATATTCAGGACTGATTTCCTTTAGGATTGACTGTTTGATCTTGCAGTCCAAGGGACTCTCAAGACTCTTCTCCAACACTGCAACTCAAAAAGACCAATTCCTCAGTGCTCAGCTTTCTTTATGGTCCAACTCTCACATCCATACATGACTATGGGAAAAACCATAGCTTTGACTAGATGGACCTTTGTTGGCAAAGTAATGTCTCTGCTTTTTAGTATGATGTCTAGATTGGTTATAGCTTTTCTTCCAGGGAGCAAGTGTGTTTTAATTTCATGGACGCAGTCACCATCCACAGTGATTTCGGTGCCTCCTCTGTCACTGTTTCCATTGTTTCCCCATCTATTTGTCATGAAGTGATGGGACTGGATGCCATGATCTTAGTTTTTTGAATGTTGAGTTTTAAGCCAACTTTTTCACTCTCCTCTTTCACTTTCATTAAGAGGCTCTTCAGTTCCTCTTCACTTTCTGCCATAAGGGTTGTCTCATCTGCATATCTGAGGTTACTGATATTTATCCTGGCAATCCTGATTTCAGCTTTATCCTATTCCAGCTAATTTATCATGAACTTTTGCTCTGTAAATTTTTTGTAGTGTTTTTATATGGTTTTGATATCAGGGTGATACAGGCCTTGTAGAATGAAGATGGAAACATTTCTTTATCTTCAAATTTTGAAATTACTTGAAGAATATATATGTTAACCCTTCTTTAAATGTTTGGTAGAATTCACCTGTGAAGACTTTGCTTATTGTTGTTGTTTTTATTGTTACTGATTCAGTTTAATTACTAGTAATTTGTTTGTTTAGGTTTTCTATTTTATTGACTCAGTATTGAAAGTTTGTATGTTTCTAGGTTTTTGTCTGTTTCTTCTAGGTTATCCAACATGTTGACATATAACTACATGATAATGTATTCAAATATTTTGTTTTTTTAAATTTAAATTTATTTATTTTAATTCAAGGCTAATTATTTTACAATATTGTATAGTTTTTGCCATACATCAACATGAATCTGCCATGGGTTTATACGTGTTCGCCATCCTGAACCACCCTCCCACCTTCCTCACCATACTATCCCTCTGGGTCATCCCAGTGCACCAGCCCCAAGCATCCTGTATCCTGCATCGAACTTGGACTGCCAATTAGTTTCTTATATGATATTATACATGTTTCAATGCCATTCTCCCAAATCATCCCACCCTCTCCCTCTCCCACAGAGTCCAAAAGACTTCTATACATCTGTGTCTCTTTTGCTGTCTCACATGTAGGGTCATCGTTACCATCTTTCTAAATTCCATAAATATGCGTTTGTATACTGTATTGGTGTTTTTCTTTCTGGCTTACTTCACTCTGTATAATAGGCTCCAGTTTCATCCACCTCATTAGAACTGATTCAAATGTCTTCTTTTTAATGGCTGAGTAATACTCCATAGTGTATATGTACCATAGCTTTCTTATCCATTCATCAGCTGGACAGCTAGGTTGCTTCCATGCCCTGGCTATTATAAATAGTGCTGCGATGAACACTGGGGTACACGTGTCTCTTTCAATTCTGGTTTCCTCAGTGTGTATGCCCAGCAGTGGGATTGCTGGGTCATAAGGCAGTTCTATTTCCAGTTTTTTAAGGAATCTCCACACTGTTCTCCATAGCGTCTGTACTAGTTTGCATTCCCACAAACAGTGTAAGAAGGTTCCCTTTTCTCCACACCCTCTCCAGCATTTATTGCTTGTAGACTTTTGGATCACAGCCATTCTGACTGGCGTGAAATGGTACCTCATTGTGGTTTTGATATACATTTCTCTGATAATGAGTGATGTTGAGCATATTTTCATGAGTTTGTTAGCCATCTGTATGTCTTCTTTGGAGAAATGTCTATTTAGTTCTTTGGCCCATTTTTTTTTGATTGGGTCGTTTATTTTTCTGGAATTGAGCTGCAGGAGTTGCTTGTATATTTTTGAGATTAGTTTTTTGTCAGTTGCTTCATTTGCTATTATTTTCTCCCATTCTGAAGGCTGTCTTTTCACCTGGCTTATAGTTTCCTTTGTTGTGCAGAAGCTTTTAATTTTAATTAGATCCCATTTGTTTATTTTTGCTTTTATTCCCAGTATTCTGGGAGCTGGGTCATAGAGGATCCTGCTGTGACTCATGTCGGAGAGTGTTTTGCCTATGTTCTCTTCTAGGAGTTTTATAGTTTCTGGTCTTACGTTTATATCTTTAGTCCATTTTGAGTCTATTTTTACAAAGGATTGTAAGAGATTACTAACAGCAATTATATGCCAATAAAATGGACAATGGGGAAGAAATGGAAAAATTCATAGAAAAGTACAACTTTCCAAAACTCGACCAGAAGAAATAGAAACTCTTAACAGACCCATCACAAGCACGGAAATTGAAACTGTAATCAGAAATCTTCCAGCAAACAAAAGCCCAGGTCCAGACAGCTTCACAGCTGAATTCTACCAAAAATTTAGAGAAGAGCTAACACCTATCCTACTCAAACTCTTCCAGAAAATTGCAGAGGAAGGTAAACTTCCAAACTCATTCTATGAGGCCACTATCACCCTAATACCAAAACCTGACAAAGATGCCACAAAAAAAGAGAACTACAGGCCAATATCACTGATGAACATAGATGCAAAAATCCTTAGCAAAATTCTAGCAATCAGAATCCAACAACACATTAAAAAGATCATACACCATGACCAAGTGGGCTTTATCCCAGGGATGCAAGGATTCTTCAATATACGCAAATCTATGAATGTAATACACCACATTAACAAATTGAAAAATAAAAGCCTTTTGATTATCTCAATAGATGCAGAGAAAGCCTTTGGCAAAATTCAATATCCATTTATGATAAAAACTCTCCAGAAAGCAGGAATAGAAGGAACATACCTCAACATAATAAAAGCTATATATGACAAACCCACAGCAAACAGTATCCTCAATGGTGAAAAATTGAAAGCATTTCCCCTAAAGTCAGGAACAAGACAAGGGTGCCCACTCTCACCATTACTATTCAACATAGTTTTGGAAGTTTTGGCCACAGCAATCAGAGCAGCAAAAGAAATAAAAGGAATCCAAATTGGAAAAGAAGAAGTAAAACTCTGACTGTTTGCAGATGACATGATCCTCTACATAGAACACCCTAAAGACTCCACCAGAAAATTACTAGAGCCAATCAATGAATATAGTAAAGTTGCAGGATATAAAATCAACACACAGAGATCCCTTGCATTCCTATACAGTAATAATAAGAAAATAGAAAGAGAAATTAAGGAAACAATTCCATTCACCATTGCAACGAAAAGAATAAAATACTTAGGAATAAATCTACCTAAAGAAACTAAAGACCTATATATAGAAAACTAGAAAACACTGGTGAAAGAAATCAAAGAGGACACTAATAGATGGAGAAATATACCATGTTCATGGATCAGAAGAATCAATATAGTGAAAATGAGAATACTACCCAAAGCAATCTATAGATTCAATGCAATCCCTATCAAGCTACCATGGTATTCTTCACAGAGCTAGAACAAATAATTTCACAATTTGTATGGAAATACAAAAAACCTCAAATAGCCAAAGCAATCTTGAGAAAGAAGGATGGAACTGGAGGAATCAACCTGCCTGACTTCAGGCTCTACTACAAAGCCACAGTCATCAAGACAGTATGGTACTGGCACAAAGGCAGAAATATAGATCAATGGAACAAAATAGAAAGCCCAGAGATAAATCCACGCACCTATGGATACCTTATCTTTGACAAAGGAGGCAAGAATATACAATGGATTAAAGACAATCTCTTTAACAAGTGGTGCTGGAAAAACCGGTCAATCATTTTTTAAAGAATGAAACTAGAACACTTTCTAACACCATACACAAAAATAAACTCTTCTTATCTTTTGGATTTCGATTTTGTGGTGGTGTTGTAACATCTCCTCTTTACTTTCTGATTTTATTTACTTGAACCTTGTCTTTTTTTTTTTTTTTTTTTTTTATTGATGAGTCTGGATAAAGGCTTATTTTTCAAAGAATCAACTCTTAGTTTCATTGATCTTTTCTATTTTTTATTCTTTACTTCATTTACTTCCATTCTAATCTTTATTATGTTCTTCTTTCTACTAATTTTTTATTTCATTGCTTTTTCTAGTTTCTTTAGATGTAAGTTTAGATTATTTATCCACATCTTTTCACGTTTCATGTGTGTGTGTGTGTGTGTTAGAGCTGTATCACTATAAACTTCCTTCTTAGAACTACTTTTGCTGTGTCCATTAGATTTAGGATCATTGTAATTATATTTTAATTTGTTGCAATATATGTTTTGATTTCCTTTTTAATTTATTTGTTGATCTATTGGTTGTTTAGTATCATGCTGCTTAGCCTCCACATTTTTGTGTTTATTCCCCCAGTTTTATTCTTTTAATTAATTTCTAGCTCATTACTTTGTGTTTGGAAAATATGCTATTAAATTTATTGAGACCTTTCATGCTTTAACATGTGATCTATCCTGGAGAATGTTGCATGTGCATCATATGCATTTAAAAAGAATGTGTATTCTGCTGTTTTAGCTTAGAATGTTATATATATATATATATATATATATATATATATATATATATATATAAATTTGGCTAAGGCATCATTTAAGGACAGTGTTTCTGTTTACTTTCTGTTTGGATGATCTATCCATTGATATAAATGAGCTGTTAAAGTTCCTTACATTACTGTACTATCAACATTTGCCTTTATATCTGTTAATATTTGCTTTATGTATTTAGGTGCTTTTATGTTTTGTTCATAGATATGTATGTGTTGTATCCTCTTTTTGGATTGATCTCTTTATCCTTATGTAATACCCTTCTTTATCTCTTGCAATTGTCTTTGATTTAAAGTCTATTTTGTCTGATAGAAATATTTCTACCCAAGCTTTATTTTTGTTTCCATTTGTGTGGAGTATTATTTTCCATCCCTTTACCATCAATCTGTGTGTCTTTGGATCTTGAGTCTTTTGTAGGTAGCATATATGTGGGTACTGTCATTTTTATCTATTAATACATCCTATGTCTTTTACTTGAAACATTCATTTCATTTACATTTGAAGTAATTATTGATAGGTGTGTACTTAATGCCATTTGTTCATTGATTTCTGTTTGTTTTTGTAGTTATTTTCAATTCCGTTCTTCTTTTATTCTCTTTCCTTGTGATTTGATGACTTTAATGCTCTGTTTGTATTCATTTCTCTTTATTTTTTTGTGTATCTGTTATAGGTTTCTGATTTGCATTTACCATTAGATTCATATATAATGATCTATGTATATCACAGTCTATTTTATGTTTTTATGTTGATGATCACATACTGGTGCATTCTAAAAGCACATTTTTACTCTAACTGCTGTCTTTTTTCCCCACTAATTTTTATAATTTTGATGTCATATTTTACATCTTTTCATTTTATATATTGCTTAGCTAATTGTTTTAGTTATAGATGATTTTGCTATATTTAATTTTTAATCTTCATTCTGACTTTATAGATGGTTAATCCACTACCTTTAATATGTATTTTCATTTACCAGTTAGATTTTTTTCTTTCATAACTTTTTGTTTCTAGTTGTGACCTTTCTTTTCTATTAAAAGTAGTCCCTTCAACATTTCTTGTAAGGACGGTTTAGTGGTGATGAACTTTAACTTTTGCTTGTGTGGGAAACTGTATATCTTCTGAAATTCTGAATAAAATCTTGAAGGGTAGAGTATTCTTGGTTGTAATTTTTTTTCCTCCTTTTAGTACTTTGGATTTATTATGCCAGTGCCTCTGGCTTGTAAAGTTTCTGCTGAAAAATCAGCTTAATGTGGGTTAATACTAATTGTTTTTCTTTTGCTAATTGTGACTAATTGTTTTTCTTTTGCTGCTGTTAAGATTTTCCCTACCTTTAAATTTTGACATTTTAATTATAATGTGTCTTGGTGTGAGTCTCTTTGGATTTGTCTTATTTGGGAATCTCTGTGCTTCCTGGACCTAGTTGTCTATTTCCTTTGCTGGGTTAGGAAAATTTTTGACCATTATTTCTTTAAATATGTTCTTAGCCCCATATTCTCTCTCTTCTCCTTCTGGGACCCCTATAATGTGAATGTTTGTAAGCTTGAGCTTATCCCAGAGGTTCCTTAAACTGTCTTCAATTTTAGCTGTTGAATCCCTTCAGGGTATTTTCATTTCAGTTTTTGCATTCTTCAACCTAATTGGTTTGTATTTTTTTATATGTTCTAACTCTGTTGAAGTTCTCACCAAGTTCATTCATTTTTCTTTGGAATTCAGTGGGCATTTTTATACTTCAACTCTTTACTTGGTAAATTGCTTATCTCTCTATTGTTTAGTTCTTCTTTTGAGATTTTGTATTATTTTCTCATTTGAAAGATATTCCTTTGTCTCCTCATTTTCCTAAATCTCTTTTTCCAACAACACTTTGTTTCTATGTATTCAGTGTTTTAGCCATATCCCCCTGTCTTTAAAGAGGGACTTTAAGTAGAAGATGTCCCATGAGGCCCAGTGGTGTAATCCCACCCCGGACACCAGAAAAAGGGATGTCCCTTATGTGGGAAATGTGTGTACACTTCTGTTTCCTCTTTGATTGCTGTGGGCATGCTGGTGGGCAGGGCTAGCCCCTAGCTGACTCCTCCAGGCCTGGAAATAACCACTGTGGGTAGGTTGATATGTGGGGTTGGTACCCAGCATTACTGGTTGCAAAGCTTGATCATGGTTATTATAGGTCTGCAGATGAATGAGACTGTCCCCCTCCGCAAGTGGAAGCAGCTTTGGAAGAGTGCCAGCGCTAACTGAGGCCACCCATAGGGTGGGGCATGGCAGGAGCAACTGTAGAGTTTTCAGCTATATTAGCACCTTTCAACCCAAGGTCAACATGCATGCTCAATGAGCAAATTTGTTGACAACATAGTATTTTTTTATTCTAAAGAGTTAAATGTCAGAGTTCATGGTCTTTTAAGAAAAGGATTGGGTAATACCTGATGCCATATGTCTGCAAGATACGATGTCTCTCAAGAATATATTATTTTTAGTGAAGAGATGGCTATCCTAATAAATAAACATGGTATAAATTATGTCAGGTTCAAAGAGGTCTTGAGGGTAATTTTGTGTGAGTTATGTCCAAGATTCCATCCAATTTTAACAAATTAAGATAATCTTTCATCAGGGATGTCAAAGTTGAGGTTTGAAGAATTATATTTTGAGAAAAAATCTGTTCTTCCTATTTCTTTTTCTTTTTACCTGGTTATTTAAACAATAATGTGATTCTACATTAACTGAGAATGATTTTGTTTATCACAGTGTTTCAAAAAGTAATTGGAGACAAACTTCTCAGTACATTTTCCTGTATGGGCTACAATTTGTTTTAGAAGTGTAATATATGCATATTTTTTATCCTTTGCCTATTGATTAACCTCCATATATCTGTTGGAAGGGTTTAACTGCACATATATTTTTAGGCAACAGCAAAATCTTGGAGATTAGGTCATCTTGAACACAAAATAAAAACCAAGTTAAGATAAGCCATTCTCAAGTGGACCCTGGAAGGATCCTTTAAAGTGAAAGTTGCTCAGTCATGTCCAGCTCTTTGTAACCCTATGGACTATATAGTCCATGGAATTCTCTAGGTCAGAATACTGGAGTGGGTAGCCTTTCCCTTCTCTAGGGGATTGGGAACAACCAATCCCCCTGGGTTGTTCCCAGGGATCGAACCCAGGCCTCCCGCATTGCAGGGGGATTCTTTATCAGCTGAGCCACAAGGAAGGATCCTTTAGTAAACAATTTTTTCAGCATCCCAATCATACTCCTATCAATTCCACTACCAGAATGTAGTTTTACTATTAAGAATCCTTAAAAAAAAAAAAAGTTTAATATGGTAGATTTAATCCTTGGTGGACACAAAAGCATGGTCTTTCTTTCCTTGTATAAACTCCAGCAACTCAGTGTGTTATCAGTTATGATATCTTCCCTGCCAGAGGAGTGGGAAATTGATATTTACTGACTAATAACAGTCCTGTCCCAGTAAACCTGGGGACTGTCTAGCTTGGTCACATGATCCAAGCAGAACTAATCAGGGCCCTTTTAGGGATGATTATATGTATGCTGAAAGAGAAAGGGTTTTTCTCCTTCTAGGACTGTAGATAGTAAGCACCATACAAAGCTTACTGCTTTCTGGATACTTTTTTGCTCTTCATAGGCAGAACCTGCTTGACAATAAAAAATAAATAAATGATATATGTGAGACGAAGATTCCTAATGACATCACTCAAAGTACTAGACCCTTCTGTGCAAAAAAGTTATACAACCACTTGGATTTTCCATAAAAGAGCCAGTAATTTTTATTTTGGCTTAAACTAGTTGATCAGGGCATTTATTACCAGAAGAGCTGGAGGGAGAGGTTATCGCAAGCATGCACATTGTCCAGTAAGGGTATTCTGGAGAATTCATTGGATTGGGAGCCTTGAAGAATCTGAGGTAGACCATGGAGATACTCCTTGGGTTTTGGGCACCAGAAGAAAGAGGAGTACAAAAAGGAATTGGAGGAGCCATGAAAATCAAATTTTGGTATAAACAACATGCTGCTATAAAAAGCCTCAGAGAAATCCTATATATTTTTCTTTCTCTGCATTTCAGATACTTATCAAATAGTAAATACTGTGCTCTTGTAACTTGTGCTTTTAGAGTTGTCTAATTCTCTGAATTTTGGCAATGAGCAAATAAGGAATAAAAATCATATGGATTGTAACACTGTATTCCAGAATTTTTGTTGTTTCAACATTTTTTTAATTTAAGAAATTTTGACAATTTAATTGGGAAAATTCCATCAGCTTCCTTATTTAATAAGATGGAACCTTTAGTATTTCAATTAAATATGACTTTTTTTTTTTTTACATCTGAGGACATATTAAGATGATAAAATTATTCAACAGAATGTACATGAAATGTATTCAATAACCTAATTTCAGTAATAAAAAAGTTTAATTGTTATATTCACAGAAATTGTCACCTTTATCATATAAATAAGTATTCTAAAGCTAATTTTAAATTGGTAACATCTTGTAAGAAAAAAAAAAAAAAAAAACTGCTTTTAGGTCCTCCACCCAATAATATTGTGAAAAGCATAAAAGTTATTTTTTTTCTCTAACAAAAATATGTTTCAAACAATACATGTAGCCATTCAAAATCTACCTTTTATTACTATGTGTTATGTATTGCTTCTAATTGTCTAGATGTTAAGCAGAATGCATTCCTTCTCAGAGTGTTGACAAACGGGCAGCCAGAAGCAAAGGCTGAGATTTCATGGGGAGGATTAGCATTTGGAGGAAAATTTAAGGGAGCGGAAGATAATTAAACCAGAGCTAATAGCAACAGAATCGAATTTCAGCGGGCCACCCAGATATCTTATTCTCTATCACTCTCTCTAACGTTTCACTTTCTCATTTGAGAAGGTTATCAGTCAAAACTTTTCTTGGCATGTAGGCAAACCTTTGCATTCACTTATTTGTGTTTAAAAATCACAAGTTTTATTTTTAGCATTTAAAATATTTAGCTTTTTTCTAAACCATTTCTTCTTTGCCATTTTTTTCTTTCTCCATCTTGTTTTTATTTTTTTTTTTTTAAGTTGAAATAGTCTGGGAATCATTAAGTGCCAAACATGTTTCTCAGGCCCATAAACAATACAAGATTCCATAGCAAATCCAGTTACTTCTTGGGAAGTTTCAACAAAACACATTTTTACTCATTCAGAGCTGGGGGAATAAATCTTGAGGTCTTTCAAGAAAGGTGCAATTGAGACCCTAAGAGGCTGACATAGTACTGGATTTCACGCAAAAAGATCACAAAGCTATCCTGCAGGCTCAGTAAATTCTGGAGGTTCTTGAAAGATTTGACATTCATCTCAGTGATGGAGCCATTTCTCTTAGCTTTACTGTTTTTCTCTTGACCTATCAACTTGGATAAAATGAGAGAGCAGAGAGCAAACTTTCAAGAAAATATCTAGCTTTAATCAAAGAGAATACAATTGAGGTCAGGTTATCATCTGAGGGAAATGTCAGATTGATGTGTTATTATTTTTCAATGTCATAATTTTACACTTACTTTTCTTTCTGACAAGTATATTATGTACTTTTATCTGTGGCTTGTTCTACATTATGATAATTCTGTGGGTTCTAATGTGCAAATTAATGCCATTTCAAATTTTTACCTGCTCTGATATGGTAATTAGGGGCACAATTATGCAGTAACTAATAAATGAAGAAGTAAATACCAGTAAACAAGTTACTGCCA
Organism: Bos grunniens; assembly: GCF_055505025.1. Classification (NCBI taxonomy): domain Eukaryota; kingdom Metazoa; phylum Chordata; class Mammalia; order Artiodactyla; family Bovidae; genus Bos; species Bos grunniens. The sequence goes on from NC_141181.1 coordinate 42,954,061, forward strand.
GTTTATATGCTGATGGGACCATCAGTAGAGGAATGTATCCTGAAAGTAGATTCTTCCCAATATTCTCATCACTTGAGAAAGAAAGCACCACTATGCTTTCTCCTGATAGAGCCTCTACTGATTGCCTAAATGCACAGGAATAATTATGTGAAACTAAGGAAAACATGATGACATGCAGTACAGGTGAGAGGTCAGTAATTTTCACAGTGTTGTAATTCAAAGACCACCTATCTCAAAAAATCTGTGGTACTTTAAAAAAATTTTAGACTTCTTATCACTCCAAACCCTGTGATTTGATGTTATCAAGTGCTTGGTACCAGGAATGTGCATTTAACAGGCTTCCCCATGTGATCCTGATTTTCCTCAAAGTTTAAAAGCTACTAATGTGTATTGGAGGAGAAGGCAATGGCACCCCACTCCAGGACTCTTGTCTGGAAAATCCCATGGGCGGAGGAGCCTGGTAGGCTGCAGTCCATGGGGTCACTAAGAGTCGGGCACGACTGAGTGACTTCACTTTTACTTTTCAGTTTCATGCATTGGAGAAGGAAAATGGCAACCCACCCCAATATTCTTGCTTGGAGAATCCCAGGGACAGAGGAGCCTGGTGGGCTGCCATCTATGGGGTTGCACAGAGTTGGACACCACTGAAGCGACTTAGCAGCAGCAGCAGCAGCAATGTGCGTTGGCAGTATTGTTATCAAGGTTGGTTGGATTTGCCATGTCTTTGAACTGGTATGCCTTTGAAGGAGCAGTGAATAAGAGAGCAGCTAGCCTCAGAGAGTCATGGTTCAGTGGCTATTTGCACATGTCCTTAAGAGTCAGTTCTGGATTTCTTTGCAGTAGCAAGGTGAACCCATGAAGCATTAGGCCTAAAAAGGACATCAGTGATTATGCCCATAGTAACCTCTCAGAAGTGCTTCTCAGTCCACTTTCTTCCAGGGATAAGTTGGCAGCAAGAGAGAACAATCTGATCTACTAGTCTGGAAACCCTGACTACAGAGAAGCTAAGAGTCCAGGAGATGGGAATACCAGACCACCTGACCTGCCTCTTGAGAAACCTATATGCAGGTCAGGAAGCAACAGTTAGAACTGGACATGGAACAACAGACCGGTTCCAAATAGGAAAAGGAGTACGTCAAGGCTGTATATTGTCACCCTGCTTATTTTACTTCTATGCAGAGTACATCATGAGAAACGCTGGGCTGGAAGAAGCATAAGCTGGAATCAAGATTGCCAGGAGAAATATCAATAACCTCAGATATGCAGATGACACCACCCTTATGGGCAGAAAGTGAAGAGGAAGTCAAAACCCTCTTGATGAAAGTGAAAGAGGAAAGTGAAAAAGTTGGCTTAAAGCTCAACATTCAGAAAATGAAGATCATGGCATCCAGTCCCATCACTTCATGGAAAATAGATGGGGAAACAGTGGAAACAGTGTCAGACTTTATTTTTCTGGGCTCCAAAATCATTGCAGATGGTGATTGCAGCCATGAAATTAAAAGATGGTTACTCCTTGGAAGGAAAGTTATGACCAACCTAGATAGCATAATCAAAAGCAGAGACATTACTTTGCCAACAAAGGTCTGTTTAGTCAAGGCTATGGTTTTTCCTGTGGTCATGTATGGATGTGAGAGTTGGACTGTGAAGAAGGCTGAGCGCCGAAGAATTGTTACTTTTGAACTGTGGTGTTGGAGAAGACTCTTGAGAGTCCCTTGGACTACAAGGAGATCCAACCAGTCCATTCTGAAGGAGATCAGCCCTGGGATTTCTTTGGAAGGAATGATGCTAAAGCTGAAACTCCAGTACTTTGGCCAGCTCATGTGAAGAGCTGACTCATTGGAAAGGACTCTGATGCTGGGAGGGATTGGGGACAGGAGGAGCAGGGAACGACAGAGGATGAGATGGCTGGATGGCATCACTGACTCGATGGATGTGAGTCTGAGTGAACTCTGGGAGTTGGTGATGGACAGGGAGGCTTGGCGTGCTGTGATTCATGAGGTTGCAAAGAGTTGGACACGACTAAATGACTGAACTGAACTGAATTGAAGAGTCCAGAAAAATAGATGTTCAGAATTATTCCCCAAATAGTCCTTCCAGAAGACACAAATAGGTACATCCAACTGAAGAGTTTATGACTGAGATGAACAACCCTAAGATGCAGCCAAAATCTCAGAGTTTAATTGAGGATACAAACAAATTAATCATTCAATGTATCATCATCAGACCAGGGACATAAGACAAGACATTCTCATAGAAATGGTAGCACACTGAACTAATGCCAAAGTTACTTCACCCTATAACTATTTGTAGAAAATGGTTTCAGCTTGTTTCAGGCAAAGATTTAATGTTGAGGGCAATGTAAATTCAAGTCAATTAATTGAAAAAAGAAAAAAAAATTAGAAGAAATTTCACAGAATATGTGTGGACATGAGAGTTAGGAGGATGACAGGAGAGAGGCATTGGGGGGTTAGTGCTTGTGCAGGAAGTAAAGGTTGGAAATGAGGGTCCATAACTTGTGATATATGTTTGTTCTAAGAATTTGCCAGAACTTGCAACTTTGCTTTTGAAAAACGTTCATACTTAAGCATCCATGGCAGTTAATCTGGTTATTGCTTGACTTTATCATTATCATTACTATTTTTTTACAGTATGCATCTACTTTCTGGACATTCTTGGCTACAAAAAAAAAAAAAAAAGTTCTGGTTTTCTTATGTGTCTACTTCAGGAAGGGTCCTTGCCAAATATTTGATAATGGGTTATAAGGTCATTTACATGGAAAGCTATTACTGTCACACCTTAAAAAAGTGAAAGTCACTCAATCCTGTCTGACTCTTTGCAACCCTGTGGACTGCAGCTTGCGACCCCATGGACTGTAGCCTGCCAGGCTCCTCTGTCCATGAAATTCTCCAGACCAGAATACAGGAGTGGGTAGCCATTCCCTTCTCCAGGAGATCCTCCCAACCCAGGGATTGAACCCAGGTCTCCCATATTGTAGGCAAATTCTTTACGGTCTGAGCCACCATGGAAGCCCAAGAATACTGAAGTGGGTAGCCTATCCCTTCTCCAGCAGATCTTCCCACCCCAGGAATTGAACCAGGGCCTCCTGCATTGCAGGCAGATTCTTTACCAGCTGAGCTACCAGAGAAGCCCTCACCTTAGGAAAGGGATAGTCAATGGAAGACAAATGATTCAAAGTTCTCAATGCAATGCCAGACTTGAATGAAATAATTTATGGGCAGGACAGAGGCACATTAAAAAGCATGATTAGGTGGGAATACTGCCCACCCAGGAGCTAACACAGAATTTGCAGTATCGATAAGAAGAAGCATTTCCATTGCATGAAATTTGTAACATCCTGTATCTCGAGCTTTTTGTAATTTTAAGAGAAGATAATAAATCCTCGTTTCTTTTCTTTCTCCCTGTGCCTGAGTTTTCTTGTATGTGACTCTGTTTTATGAATGTAAATGTGGTGTCTGATATGCAGCACTAGACCAGGAGTCAGAGATAGGCAGCTTCCCTGAAATTACCTGTATCATCATGGTCTAGTCACTTTGTCTTTCAAGTTTGAGTGGACTTCCTCTTGAGAGGAGGAAGACTTGAATAAATCTCTTTCATTAAATCAGATAAGAAATTTCTGAGTAGCAGGTCATAAAATGAGCAGGAAACACGCATTCTGCAGGAAATAACTTTATGACAAGAGATAAACACGACAGTAAATGTGTTTCTTGAAGAATGTCAGAGCTCTTGGAAATGAAAGTGAAAAATTCTGGTTGCTCCTATCACATCCCATGGGAAAGTTCCCACCTCTCCCATTTCTGGAAGATACATGTCAATATCGTCAGTTTTGGTCTCAGGTTTGGGGTCTGAGTTCCTATTCCTTCTGAACACTTGATTTAGCCTAAATTTAATCTCCTGCGTCTATTCTGTCTGCTGAAAGGCAGCACACAGAACTTGTTTCATTACAGTCTCTACTCAAGACTCAGGTCTCAGCCACAGCACTGACAACATGTGTGAACTGGCCAAGGACCTATTTCTTAATTCTCCAATTTGTAAAATGGGATAACGGTTGTTTCAGTTACTAGCGTTTTGTGAAAAGTAAATGTGATTGTTCAAATACTTAAAGTAGAACATGACATATTATAAATACTCAAGATATTTTTTTGCTCTCATCTTTACAAGTCACTTATACTGGCATTTGTGTACATAGCACATACTCTTGGGGCAGGGCGCGTTAGGAGAGTTTATTACTTTGTAGAAACAGAAACCCTGAGCTGTTATTAATAGATATCTTTGTTTGCTAAGGGCACATCTGTTGGATTTTTTAACTACCCCACAAAAGTCCATTGTAAAACACCCAATAGTACAAGATACAAAAACAAAGGGAGTGGTAATTAACTGCTTTGGGAAATGGGAGATGAAGGATTCAAGTGATATTTGCATTAGGTTTTGATGGGTGAATAGGAGTTTATCAAGCCAGAAAGTCACAATAGAACATTACGAGTAGAGCTAAAGTACTATACAAATGCTGTAAATTTTTCCTTCTCTTAATAGTTTCATTGAATATTCCTTTGGCATCCAGCATGGGGAAGGCACTTTTTAACAGCTGGGGTTTCAGCAGAAGATATAATACACTGATCCAAACTCTGAAAAGGGGCTTTCTTTACAAGGACAGAGTCAGGGCCCCTGGGAGGTGTACCAGGAGGTCCTAACCTGGTCTGAGGTCAGATTTCCTTGAGGATGTTACACCTAAGTTGGGCACTCATATCCAATCCCTCAATCAGTCCCATCTGCTCTACTTTCAAAATATGCAGACTCCTGCACTGTCTCATCACCCCCAGCACCACCACTCTGGTACCCCAGACCACCATCTTTATGGATGCAGCCTCCTAAGCCCTCTCTGGCCCCTCCTTGCAGTGTATCCCCAATATGGCGCCCGGCCCCTCAGGAGTCCTGGTGAAACCTGGAGTCAGTTTATGACACTTGTTGACACAAAGCCCTCTGATGCCACATGCTTTACTCAAGCATTCAACCCAATGTTCAGAGCGCCCATCAGGGTCCTTTGCAGGCCACTTGGTCTTGTTTCTTCTCTGGGTGTTCCTCCCCACCCCCTGCTGCATGCTCCTCCCTTGTGCCTTTCTCCACCCATCCTGCCAGCCTCCCAAATCCTCAAACCTAACAGCCAGCTCTAGCCTCAGAGACTGTGATTGCTAGAATGCACAAGTGACTGCCCCCATCACCTCTCTGTCAATGTTTTCCCAAATCATCACCACTGTCCCAGTACATCATCTCTCCGCCCCCAAATCTGAATCATCATGGTACTTATGACTCTTGTTTATCTCTATAGGCCTCTGTCCCTTTCCTGGAATGTGAATCCTATGAGCTCCCTGGTGCCACACCTCCATCCCCACAGTGCTGGGATACAGAAGGCTCTCCTGAAGTGTTTGCTGAGTGAAAGGATAGAGGCATGGGGTGTGCTTGGTAGGTTGGCTCTGGACACCTGAGATAGAGAGACCAGCACATCCATTGATTCAGAGATGGTAAAGATATAAGGAACTGGAAGGAATAAAACAGCTCAACGTGGATGAAGCACCAAAAGCAAAGGAAACAAAGCTAGGTGACCTTCTCATCTCTATGATTCTGCTACAGTGATGAAAAATGAAATTCTCTTATCATGTTTTAGATTTTGTGATGGGAGGTAGAAGAGGACACAGGCTTAAACAGTGATGAAAATATAACTATACAGCTGAATATTTTCATTGTAAAGAAATGCTGCCATATTTTGCTGATGTTGTAGATTCAGTAAACTTTCCTGGAATAAATTGATGTTCTTATTTGATGGCGAATACTCTACTGGGGATGAACCTTTTAGATTGCCAAAATGGAAAATGTGGCTTTCTTAATCCACATTTTTCTTCTGTCCAATTTTAGAGACTGTCCTTTCATTGTGTTTTGTACTCAATGTCTGAAAGCATTTTTGGAACGGTTTAAAATACATATTCTCTTTTCTTGTCTGTGAGAGTCTTTCTTTGTCTCTTTCTTTCAAGTAGCCCAAGGAGTTTCCTTTGAGGGAATGGCCCCCTTGGCCAGGTGATGAATGCATCCTGTCTGGTTTGGGGACCAGAATTCAGAGCCTTGCTGGGGAATCATGGCACTTGGGCTGGTCACCACTTGAAATGGAAGTTCACTTTGAAAAACACATGGTGAAAGAAAAAGTTATATTTATTTAGGCATGCAGGTAAAACATAAGAGAAAATATATTCTCCCAAATGAGAACTCTACTGAAATTACTGAATTAAGGGGAAAATAAATGTATACATTTGCTCATGAAGCTAGGGAGTGTTGCTAAAATAAAGTATACTGAGAACTTTTGAGTTCCATCATATTATTTCAGAAATGCTTACTGGCTACTTTACTTGAGCTTAAGTAATTTCTTCATGGAGCAAAAACTAAATGCTCTTTGATTTGGAAATAATTGCAATCTAGCCAAGAGAAGCTAGAGGGATCAGAGAAATTGAGCTTTAAGTCCTAGTTTTGTCAGTTTGTCCATAAGTCTGCTGGGATCTCACCTGCAAGGCTGCCGCTGCTAATGCTGGTGAGCATGGGCAAAACCAGGGTAAAGTGAACAGAAATCTGGCTATAAGGAAGGGGTTGAACTTGGTCAATGTGTCTTAACCCAAGGATGTGGCAGACCTGACTTTCTTTCTGATAAATCGCTGTGATAAAAAATCAAGAATTGCATATGGGATCCAGCATCATGTTATACCAGATAAGTTATTTGTAGATAGTTAGAGTTTGCAACCAGAGAAGGTAATGGCACCCCACTCCAGTACTCTTGCTTGGAAAATCCCATGGACGGAGGAGCCTGTTAGGCTGCAATCCATGGGGTCGCTAAGAGTCAGACATGACTGAGCGACTTCACTTTCACTTTTCACTTTCATGCTTTGGAGAAGGAAATGGCAACCCACTCCAATGTTCTTGCCTGGAGAATCCCAGGGACAGGGGAGCCTGGTGGGCTGCCGTCTATGGGGTCACACAGAGTCGGACACGACTGAAGTGACTTAGCATAGCATAGAGTTTGCAACTGTGAAACTCACATACCTGGTGAGTAAAGCCCATCCACAGTGTGAGGGGATCATTCTGGGAAAGTTGGCCAGAACCTGCATAGAGCTCTAAGATTAGTAGGGAAAGACATTGTAAAGGAGGAAACAAATTAAGTCCTGAGATTTGGCAGGAGGGTGAAGGATGGGGTGGGAAGAGATATATACCTGAATTATAACATAAAGGGAGGACAGAAAAGATACTGTTTTTTGAGAAAAAAACACCATCACTGAGAGTGGACATCATAATCAGATCTCCATTTTACTTTATTTACTTCATAAGCAACTCAAAGGCAGGTTGTTTGGACAACCCAGAGAGGTATAGAATGAAGAGCAGACGTTTTGGAACTGGTTCTTTTCTCCAGAAGTAATAATTTCATATTCCTCTTCTTACATAATAAAGATTTAAGAAATACTTTAATTCTGCTTAGTAGATGGAGATTCAAGCATTGTGCATAAACTTAAAAAAATAAGAGAAAAATCAAATCATCATCATCACCACTGTCATCGTCATCATCATAGTAACAAAAGGGAATGGGCTGGGAGACAAAAGTGTCTGATTATTAATTCACAGCAGCAGACCAGTAGATAATTTGGAATGTATAGACTGAGGTTTAGAGGTGAAATCCAATTATATGGCTATATGAAGTCATAACCTGGAAAACTATACATTAAAGAGCTGTAGATAAAGTTGTGTTTAGAAATCAAAGTGGAGAATGGAGTGAGGACAGGAGGAAGAAACCTGAATCAAGACAGGAAGTCTGGTGAAAAGGAGGAGATCTTAATCTGTGACAGTGTAATATGGATCAAAGGTGGGCATGGTTCAGCGTGAAGTCAGAGGAATACAGTCTGACTGAGGTGTTGAAACTAAAAGACCAGTGTATTAACATGATGATCTACACAAATAATGATGTGGTTCAAGGTGTTAGGCAGACTAAAGGAAAGAAAAACAGACTCTGAGTCTCATATCAAATATGTTATGAGACATAAGGAAGATACTTATAGTGAAGTACGCAAGAGGATGCAGGAGAGCAATGACAAATTCAAAGCCAGTGTCATGTTGCTGAAAACAGGGACTAGGGATTGAAGACTGTACCAACCTTCTCACTCATATCTCAGACAGGAGACAACTGCAGGTGACGATGCTTCCCTTTGAAAGTTATGGGAACATTGCTGTTTCTTGACTCATCTAGAGTAATAAAGTAGACGATTTTAAACTGTGGTGCATAGCATTTCTTAAAATCTTAGCTTTGGATGGAAGGAGAACTGGTTAAGTGGTTGGATGAGGGACCAGGGATGAGAGAGGGTATGTCAGGGCTGAATTAATCTGAAGTGAGAGTGGAACACAGGACAACATGTGATATGCTCAAATTAAGACACAGAAAACTTGACCTGTACTTAAGACATCATCCTGGTGCTTTGACAATGATGTTTTATACATATACACAAAAGTTTCACTCATAGTTAATTTTGAAAGTGAAAGTGTCAGTTACTCACTCGTGTCTGACTCTCTGCGACCCATGGACTACAGCCCGCCAGGCTTTTCTGTCCATGGGATTCTCCAGGCAAGAATTCTGGAGTAGGTTGCCATTACCTTCTCCAGGGGATCTTCCTGACCCAGGGATTGAACCTGGGTCTCCTGCATTGCAGGCAGATTCCTTACTGTCTAATTTGCAGGGAAGCTCCATATTTAATTTTACTCATGGGTTATCAATTTAATAATTTCTTGATTTCTAAGTTCTTAATAACCTTACCTTTAATATTGCAATTTTTAAACTTAATTTCCCTAGAATTTAGGGGAGAGAGAGAAAGGACTCATGCATACAGATGGGCATGGTAACTACCCTATGAAAATAATTCTGTGACCTTTTAGACAGGTAGACAGACATATTTTGCTAGGTGTCTCAAAACACTTTTCTTGTTGTTCTGTAAATTAAACAATAAAAATACTTAGATTTTTACTGACTTCAGCTACATTTTCTTTTCTCGTTGTGATTTAAATCTTTCCAAGTCTGAAGTTTATGGTTTTGGTGCCATTTAATTTACATGAGTGGAAAGAAAATCTTAACAGTATTTTTTATAACTGGAGAAGCATATTTCTTCTATGCTTCCATAACTCACAAACAGCCAGACAGATTTTGCTTAAGCTTTCAAAAGAAATTCCATTTTAGACTAGACACTAATATGGAAAATCTGAAGCCAAATGATTCCACTACTTCAGGTCTTATAACTCAGAGAGAAAGACAGAGAAAGAGAGGAGATAGAGAAAGAGAGACCAAGAGAGAGACAGACAGAGAGAGACACAGAGAAACAGAGTGAGATGGTGGAGTTAGGGGGAGGCAGACAGACAAAGAGAAGTCAAGTAATTTATGAATTAATTGGAATGCTTTTCTGAATCATTTGTCTAAAGTTTACATATGTATGTATATTTTAACATTTCCTTTCCAGTCCTCTGAGACGCTTATCATGCTTACACGGGCATAATTTTCTTAAGACATTGTGCTTTTCATTTTAGTTGAATATTTTTGTTTCTGGAAAGTATGCAGGTTAACATTTCCTCTGAATTATACCATTTAGATGCAACTTCTTATAGCAGTATGAAGAAAAGCAGAAGATAAAACAGGGATATATATTAGTTCAACATTAAACCTTTACAGAACGTGGGGGGTTGAGGGAAAGTGAAAAAGCGAAGACCAACCTCACCAGACACAATTCCTTCTGAGTCGAGCTCCTGTGGACTTCAAAGGGTTTACTGCTCAAAATCCAGACACACCACTCAGGGGAGGGAGTGAAAACCAGCCGACAATTGCCAGTCACAGAGTCTTGGCCAATTTTAACTTGGAAGTTGTCCTCTCTGATTTTTTATCAGTGAAAAATGTCTGGAATGAAGGGAGACACTTCTAAAGTTTTTCACTTCTTTATGTTTTTGCAGACTAAAATAGGCTGGAAAAACTAGAATTTCATGAAACAGCTCCCAATTATAATGTAAAGTGTTCATCTCTGTATTTTCTTCAGGGACAACTAAATTAAAAAAAAAAAATCTAGGTATAGTATATATCAAAATCATAGTATTTTAGGCTTCGAAAGCTTCTAGCAATTACAGTGTAAAGTTAGCATGTTTTATAGGAGAAAGTATTCGCAGCTGCCTTTTCACTTGTGTTTTCACACTTCGTTCCTTCTTCCTGCCCGGGGTGCAATCTGCTTCCCAACTGTGGTCTGCTTTCCACCGGGGAAACAGGATCCTCAGATGTCCTCACCAACTGCTTCCCTTGATTTTGAGCCAGTTACTTGACCACAGTAGGAGAAGAAAGGTGAGTTTGACCTACAGGCCACGGGGAGGGTTAGTCTTGATGGAAACCATCCCCATGGAAGTCTAGAACAACCAAGCCTGTGTTCTGTTTTTTTTTCTTTGGAACACAAGTACCTATAGAAGGACCAAAGAAATCAAAATGATAAACCTAAGAAAACCTAAATAGACAACAAGAACAAACATTGTCATTGTCAAGAGGTTATCTTATTGACCATCACATTTGCTGGACAAAACATGCTTGAGAGAATTATTTTTTTGGAGTAATTTACCTAAATCACAGTTAAACATAAATGTGTCCCTGTTTTTTATCATAAAATGCTCCTCCCTGTGTGTTTTCAGGTCTGTGTTTGTGTGGAAAGTTCAGAATAGCTTAAGGTGGGTCTGTGGTGATGGCATTTATAGAAACAACTGATCTCTCTTGCCTGTAAGCCTAATGGATTCATGCAAAGCCAATGAGAAGACAGAAGGAGATACATGTCTATGTTTTAGGATGCCAAAACAGTTTATTGGAGCATAATGGACTGGTTACTAGTTTAGCCTATAAATTGCAAGATAAACAGCTAATTTCATTTTTGTCCCTTGAATTTGGAGTTTTCTTCTCTAACCTGCAAACAGTGCAATATATATATATATATGTATACATATATATATATTTTTTTTTTTTTTTTTTTGTAGAGAGAGCTTTAGCAGGTTCCCTCTCCTTCTGTTGTGTTGATGGCTGTGGTGAGTACACACATCTGCCATATTGTTGTTATGTGGTCCACAGGCACCCATCATAGCAGCTGTTATTGGCAGATCATTTCAAGTATCCTGGTGCTGAATGGAATATAAATGATCGTTGCACAATGTGTATGAATCTGGAATTATGTCTTGTGACACTGGCTTATTATCAATATATTCTATGTTTTATTCCTAGTACTTCTGTGATGCTAGTATTTGCTTCCAAAAAAAGGTTTGTTATCTAATTACTCAAACATTCAAGAATGCTGCAATGTTGCTGGTGTGACAGGTTAGTGCCAGAGAACTGTTTTGCTATAAAACAGTTTTTGTGTATGGTGCCTACTTTAAATATATCACAATCTGTATTTCATAAATATTATTTATTATTATTATTATATATTATTATAATATATTATATTAAATAATAAATATTATTTATTATTTTATAAATACAGATTGTATATATATATACACACACATAAATATACATTAAAATATAAATTATATATAAATATATACTATATAAATTATATAAAATACAAAATAAATATAATATATTATATAATATATTGTGTATATTATATATAATATAATGATATATGGTATTATAATATAATATATAGCAACATATATGTAGTAAAATATGTAAAAGTATAGAAAATAATTGGAAAAGGAAATGGCAACCCACTCCAGTATTCTTGCCAGGATAATCCCACAAAGAAAAGGAGCCTGGTGGGTAACAGTCCATGGGGTTGCAAAGAGTCGGACACAACTGAGCAGTAACTGAATGTACACACATACAAAATAATATATTGAAGTTAGTACAGTGGTAAAATTCTAGTGTTATATAATGGGCCTAACACTGCTTTAATGTTATTTAAAAAGTCCCTCTCTCCCCACTCTGTCTCTCTCTCCCTGTCTCTCTCTTAGACCAGAGAGAACCATCCTAAGCTATTGGGTATCCCAAGTCCTGTGTGTGTTTTGTCACAGCTTTGTTTCTACAAAATCAATGGTTTTGAACAAAGTTAAGAGTGTTTCAGGAGTTCACATTAAAATGGGAATGCATTAAAGACACAACCACACCGATCTATAGGGCTTATAAGTAGATTTATTCAATTTACTTATAACTAAAGAAAGCCTTTAAGTGAAACCATGGGTTAGGTGGATGAATTACAAAGACAGGAGATATTTTGGGGTAATTATTAATTAAGGAAGGATTATTGGAAGTAATTATGTGCTTTTGTACATATAATTCTTTTCACCGTTTACCATTCTTTGACTGACATTATCACAATCAAACATTAATTTGTGAGAAAATCTTCCATAAACAGATATCCCCAGAACTTAGAATTTTTAACCCCTTGCCTTTTAGCCACATGTGGGAAAAAGAGATCCTTTATGAAAGGATGATGCCAGGTTTAATTTGTCTGGTACCAATTCTATAAGAATAGCATATTTGAATCCATGTTATTGTTCAGTTGCTAAGTTGTGTCTGACTCCTTGTGACCCCGTGGACTGCAGCATACCAGGCTTCCCTGTCCTTCACTATCCCTTGGAATTTTCTCAAACTCAGGTCCATTGAGTTGGTGATGCTATCCAACCAGCTCATCCTCTTTCACCCCCTTCTCCTCCTGCCCACAATCTTTCCCAGCATCAGGGTCTTTTCCAGTGAGTCAGCTCTTCACATTAGGTGGCCAAAGCACTGGAGCTTAAGCTTCAGCATCAGTCCTTCCAATTCGTAGGAAATTCCTATCTTTGAAACTGTTGCTTCAGAACATGTTCATGAACAAAGTCCATGCAGTTCTGAGTTCCCGTTTGTTTTCTCTAGCTCACAATCTTTTTTGTGGTCTTGTCCAATCCTCTGTGTGCTAATAATTTGGATGTTTATTTCCAGCCCTGACTTTCTTATAAACTAACACCTTCGTCTCACTATTTAGGAGACATTTTCCACTAGGATCTAGACGTAGCTCATCAAACTATCCTTCACCTAGCCCACAATTTCTATGGATTTCCTGTTTCTCAAAGGGAAAAAGCCTGTTGTACAGATTTCTTGGGCCAAACAATTTAGATTATTCTTTATTCATTTTTAAATCCATCCAATCCACCAGGAAGCCACATTATCTCTTCCATGAAAATATACCCAGCAGCAAATCACTTCTCAGCCCTGGCATCCTGCTCCTCCATCTCTCCTAAGAAACATTGCAATGGCTTTCTAAAGAGACATTTTCCCTTTCACAGCAGTCAAAATTTTAGAAAAGCTTTCATTCAAAAACTTGAGTCAGACTGAGTCATGCCTCAGCTTATCACCTTGTAGCTTCCTCTTTTATCCTGTAAGTAGTAGCCGGAGTTTACACCACAGATCATGGGCACCTGGATGCTGCATGAAACCCTTCTTTATTCCCTGTTTTTCCTTAAATATGCTGGGTGTGTTTCTGCCTCAGAACTTTTTCACTGCCTCTCCTTCTGTCTGAAATATTCTTTCTTCTATTATTGAATAGATGGGTTTACTCCTTCCTTTGTGTTTACACGTGTAAGATTTTCTCTGACTCCTGCATCCAATTCAGCTCCACCCCCACCACCTTACTTTGTGCTATTACTTGACATTAAACTCTCTGCAACATCTTTTTAACCATCTGTTGCCATAGTCTGTATTTCTTCACCAAAATAAAAATTCCATGAGTCTGGATTTGTTTTGTTCTCCAATATAACTTCAGAGTCTAGAAGGGTATGTAGACATTCAATAAGTATTTGTTGATTTAAATTAAGTTTACTGTTTTAATGGAATGCTCTGAGTAAGAATACTGGAGAGGGTAGCCATTCCATTCTCCAGGAGATTATCCTGACCCAGGGATTGAACCCGGATCTCCTGCATTGAAGGCAGATTCTTTACTGTCTGAGCCACCAAGGAAGCCCTTACTGAATGCTAAGTGTATTCAAAAGATTGCTATAAGAAGAAGAAATAAGTAGTTTTGTCAAGTTCTCATTTACAACAGAACAGATGTGGACTTTTTTCCCCAGTAAAGACAATAGTGGTCTTAATTCAATCAACACTCTTCTTGCTGGCAAAGGAAAGTTTTCTGTGCAGAAAGAAGAGGCAACTTGACCTCTAAAAATTCCTTCCCCTATCCCTCATAAACCAAAAAAGAAATGTATTTAAATCAACTACACTTCAATTTAAAAGAAATGTATCACAGAAACACAAATTTTAGAATATGCCCAATTGAATTAAAATCTCCAACGGAAAACTGAGATTAAATGCTTTAAAATACTGGGAAGAGTCAATATATTCCTGTATGTTTTGTCTTTCTTTCCTATCAATGTAAGATAATTAATGATTTTTTATCAAATACACTATTTTAAATCTGGATCATAAATAAACACTTTCAGGCAAAGAATGAGAAAGAGGAATAAACATACTATAGTATTATAAGGGCCAAGATAAGTATATTTTAAAAGTTTTATATTTTATCATCAAAATATATGGATTTTGTCCCTCATGTCTCTGCTTGATAATTTCTGAGATAAATCCAGGAATAAAATAACTCTGAAGTGTGAGGTCAAAATAACCTGATTTAGTGCAGAAGGTGAATAATAGAAACATTTTTTGACACTCCGAATTCTGTTTTTTGGATCAGATAGATACTTTCCTTTTCAGACACCTTCCTATGCATGCTGTGGGGTGTTTTGGATTTTGCTGCAGATGATGTAACCATGGTAAGTTACCTATTGGTGCATCCAGAGTACAACTGACTGACAGGAAGAGATTTACCATTTGAATGCAATTATTCACCACATGTGCATGAAATTAAAGGTCCCAGATTGCTCTGATGATCCATGTAAGATCAGTTTTTCTGAGTGTAGAAAGTAGCAGAGTTAAGAGGTTTTAAGAACATGTAAAAATGATCCTGATGACTTCTAGGGAGTGAAGACATAGTCTCAGAAGTGAAGGAGACTGAGGACCTGGATCCAGGGTTCATCCACATAACCTCTTAATGACTGCCTGGATAGCTTCCCTTCCCAGTTGCTGCTGCTTCATGTCAAAATGGGGACAATAATCATTATCTTGCTTAACTACAGGTTATGGTGAATATTAAAAAGCGTCATAAAATATTTGGTAGGTGCTAAGAAGGATCTGTACATTTTTATATGAGTACAAGTTCACAGCAGACAGTAATATGGAGATTACCGGATGTTCTGGAGTTTACTGGAGATTACTGGAGTTCACAGGATGGAGAAATACCAAAATTGCAAGTTGAACGATAAAGCCAATACACAACTGATGTCTGCAAAAGCAACATAGACAAACTGTTTCTAGCTGGAAACAAAGCAATCCTGGTCAAATGAGCTTGCTTCAAGCCAGTCAAGGAAAGTTCATTTCAGAATGTGTTCTGTATGGGAAGTCCGGTGTCTTGGCTGGGGTTCCCCAAAAAAGACCTTAGATGAGGCTTCCCATACTAGTTACCCATTGGGAAAATTCCCTGACAATTGTGGAGGCATTGGGTATGTAAGATGCATGGAAAATAGGGGAAGCAAAACTGTGCCATCAAATCAAGACCCATAAGGTTAACTACACTGAAGCCAACAGCAGAGGTTTGAGACCCGCAGGTCACACGTGGGACTTGGGAAGCAGGGGAGTGAGACAGCAGTGCTGTTAGAGTGCACCTCAAGGGGACACACTGCACACAAGTCTGAGCAACTGAAGTCAGACCCTACTGATGATTTTGTAGCATGGTTGTAGAGATAGATGGACGTTGTTGACTCCTCATCCACAGAGCCCTCCATACAGTCTGTGGAATGTTATGAGTCACACTCTGGGGGAGGGTCCAAAGGGTACCTGGAAAAACTCAGCATGTGGCAGGGAGGATGAAATTAGAGGAGGATTCATAACAAACAAGGCTGAATATTATGGTACCTCCAGGGCGTTACCTGGATCCTGGCATGTATTGCTGCTGCTGCTAAGTTGCTTCAGTCGTGTCCGACTCTGTGCGACCCCATAGACGACAGCCCATCAGGATCCACCGTCACTGGGATTCTCCAGGCAAGAACACTGGAGTGGGTTGCCATTTCCTTCTCCAATGTATGAAAGCGAAAAGTGAAAGTGAAGTCCGTCAGTCTTGTCCAACTCTTAGCGACCCCACGGACTGCAGCCTACCAGGCTCCTCTGTCCATGGAATTTTCCAGGCAAGAGTACTGGAGTAGGGTGCCATTGCCTTTCCCATGTATTACTGAAGAGATAGCAAAGCAGGGAATAACCTTATAGTGCTCCCTTGGTTTCAAATTCTGACTCCATCATCCAACCTTGCGTCACCCTGGTCAAATGCACTAACCTCTGTGCATCTGTGTTCTCATAATGCCATGGAGATGACTCCCCCTAACTAGTTTGTTTTTTGTGAAGATTGAGTGACACAATGCATTGAAAAAGAAAAAAACAGAACACCTTAGAAGACTGTTAGGAAGTTTATGTCTATTTCTAATGAATATTCACCATATACAAACAATCTTCACTTTTCTGATTCTGCATTTATGAAGAATCCTGAGTTTACAATGGATTTTTCATCTGCATCTGCAAAGTGGAGGAAAGCAGACTGGCGAAAGGATACAAAAGGTTTCATCTCCCAGCATCTTTCTTGCTCGAACATTTTTTTTACATACCTGTAGCAAACTAAAAAAAAATGCATATATATATATACAGATATAGATATAGTTTAACATCTTTACTGAAATCTACAGCAAGATGTGTCTGGGATTTGAAGAACAATTTGCTGCTTGATGTTCACACTGGAATGGCCTTGAACAATACTGAATAACTATATAAATATTCTTTTTCAGATTATTTTCCTTTATAGATTATTACAAGACACTGAGTATATTTCCCTTTGCTGTACAGTAGGTCCTGGTTGGTTATCTGTTTTATATACAGTACAGTGTATATGTTAACCCCAAACTCCTAAGTTATCCCCCTTCCCCTTTCCTCTTTGGGACCATAAGTTTGTTTTCTCTCTAGGCCAAGTTCTGATTCACTCATATTATCTTTTAAGATTTTACCTATAAGTGATGTCATATGATATTTGTCTTTCTCTTTCTGACTTATTTCACTTAGTATGATAATCTCTAGGTCTATCCATGTTGCTGTAAATGCCAGGATTTCTTTTTTTTTTTTTTATGGCTGAGTAATATGCCATTGTGTATATGTACCACATCCTCTTTATCCATTCATCTGACATAGAATTAGAATTCCAAGTTAAGTTTACTTTTACTGAAACTCACTCACCACCTTTCCTCTCTGGTATTTTTCACTGGGTCGGATTTTTTCATGTCTTTCTTTGTAACTTCTTTACAGATTATACAGCAGGAAGCAAATCTTTTAGAACATGAGTTACCTGACTTTTCCATTAGGTATTTTCATAGAATTTACTTTGAGTAAGATTTTATTCTTAATCAGATTTTTATCTTTCAAATATGCATCTTTGACTTTGAGTTATAAAATTTTCTTAAAAGAGCATCACTACCATTTCCAAGAAATGCATCTGTGATTGCTTTGAGGTAAATGAGAAAGAGAAAGCATGGCAGAATAAGACCCTGATTCTTATTCTTTTCAAAAATATTCAGAGGTGAGAGGCAGTGCACAGCTCTAACATCAGAATAATGATTTCATGTATATTCATAAAACCATTTCAAAAATCCTCTCGAAAAGCCTACAGTGTCTCCAGGAGTAGACCATGCCTTCAAAATATATTGAACTATAGAGGGAAGACTAGGGAGATAGTAAAAGGCAGTAGAAATTCTAAAGCACAGATGTCAGAGAAAGCTCAGGGTAGAGCCTCAGGAAAATGTAGGTTTCCTGGTTGACTCTTTTTATTCTTTACCTTTTAAGGTGAAGTTACTCTTTACCTTTTCTGCCAAAGAGATCTTTTTAAGTTTATTTGACTCAGCAACATTTTTTTTCCAAACTTCTCAGAAACCCAGTAAGTGGTGAGCTCCAGTGGTGCACAGTTGACCCACAGTATAATTTAAAAACCCATTAGTCTTAACCTTGATCTATTTTGGCATTTCCTCCAATTCTTTTCTGAGGATGTGGTGAGCATTTGCCATTTCAAGATCCCAACCTCCCATCCCATGTTTGTGGCAATGGTACCTCATCTTGCCTATGATGAATGACTCCATTCTCCCCTCGTCACCACCACATGCTATGAGTCGCTTATATTTATGTAATCCCCTTGAATATCTGCATTACACTTGGTTATAAATTATGCCCTTGAGGTAAACCTACTCTTTTTGTCCCATTTGTACATTTAACATTAAGTACCTTGGACAAATGGTACCCGCTCCAGTACCCTTGCCTTGAAAATCCCATGGATGGAGGAGCTTGGTGCAGGCTACTGTCCATGAGGTCGGAAAGAGTTGGGCACGACTGAGCGACTTCACTTTCTTTCTTTCACTTTACCTTGGAGTAAAGAGTAATCTGAAGTCCTCTCACTCCTTTTATTTGTGGTGGGAGTGCAGCTGGGAGAAAGAAAAAGAGGTGGGTGATACTCTCTGATCTCTTAGTCAACTTGACCTCTGGGTCATAGGCTAATGTTATTTGATAGGAAGAAAAACCCTTAACTCTGAGGTGCTATTCATAGGATGCCCTTAGGTAAGGATGTCCTAGAAAAGTAAAATCCAAGATCTGCCTTCTGAGAAATGTAGGTGATTCACTCCCTGGAGTCTGTGCATATTTTAAATGTTCTAGCTGTATGAGCAAGCCCAGTTGTAGAATGTATCTATTCTGATCCAGAGTCTAGGGATCTGCCATCGATGGCTCAGGTGCCTTGCTGTTTTGTCTGAACTATGTGCTTGCCTGCATCCTTGGAATTACTTAGTAAAGCTTGATACCAAATAACATCTTTGATTCCTGTGAGTTGGGTTTGACAAGCAGTTCTGTGAGTTAGTTCAAAGACCTAAATCGGTAAAGAAAAGTTTGACTGTATCATTACAGATGCCAGCAACCATGGTGTACAAGGGAGTTCAGCTCAGGTCTCAGAGTCTTGTGTGAGTAATGGAACATGTTTCTTTTGTGTCATAAGAGCATGACTGATTAATATGTATGGCTTCTGTTCCTACCTTTCAAATGTATAATGTGTAGAACAGCTTGTTAAAGTGGGATTATTATGGCCACATTGTTGAATGAGGCATAAAGCTCACCAACAAGACCATCATGGCAAGGAAGGTACCACTACTTTCCAAAGTGATATGCTGGTCCACCCATACAAGACTTGAGAAAGAGGTGAAGACACCTGGCTTGGGACCTCTGACCCTTCGTTGATTTAGAGGATGTGAAGTTGGAGCTGAAAGCCTGGGGATGTTGGAAACCAAGTCTTTCTTTGGAGAACACTGGGTCCTATAAATTCCCATGGGAAGGAAACATGTCTCCCTCATCTCAAGCCTAGTGGGAAGGCTTCACAGGATTAGTCAGGACATACCTGAGGCTGCAGAGGATGGTGGGAGTGGGGGGATGAGGGGAAGTGGGGCTTGCTGAGTGCTCAGAAGCTGCACTTCCATCTACACCAGAAAAGCTCTGTAGACCAGATGTAGCCCGTGTGGAGAGAGAGCTGGCTTGCCACCACCTAGGTCTTCTGAAGGGTTAACCACTTGTGATGCTGAGAAGAAATCAATAACAGCTCAGTGCTCAGGCAAGTACAACTTCCCATTACTTTAACTCTTCTCCTTGCTAACTAAGTTGCTCCTGAATTCTCCTGTGTTCCTGCCCCTTCCCCCGAAAACAGCAGAAGTCGGAAGCAACAGACATCCTGGGGCTGGAGATGGGGAGAAGCCAGCCTAGAATAAAGAAAAATGAAGTTCACTCATTTTTCTTCTCTCCTGCAGGTGGCTCATATGAAGGGAATAATATTCTGGGAAGGTGAGAATTTTAACCCTAAATTAAACTCTGAGTGTTTTTTTTTTTTAATGGTATGAATCTTACTCTATGAATTAGTGAAATGGAATCAAAGTGCAACAGCAACTAGGAGCGACCAGAGGACATTCACATTTGCTGAGGGCGACCTGCCCATGTGTCAGCCAGGTTATGTTCCTGAAAGTGGAGGAGCAGTGCTGTTGGTGGCAAAGGAGCTGTCTGAACTTAATATGCTTTTTTTTCCCCCCTTATTGTCACCAATCAACATATACTTGTTATCTCTTTCTATAATTTTGGCAGCATTGTCCACTGTAAGAAAAGACAAGTGAAATGTAAGTGTACACATGGGGTAGGGAGGTAGGTAGAGCTAACTGTTATAGCTGAAGGGCTCAAGGTCATGTCCTGTCCCAGGCAGTTCAGTGCAATGACCAGCAGACATGGGCTATAAACTTCTGAATCCTCCTGCCCTGTGGGGAGATCCAAGAGGGGCCATCTGAGCCTTAGCGCTCCTCAGGGGCTGATGGAAGACTTTGCTGGAACTGTAGGGTCCCACCACCTCCTTCGGCCCCTCCTTTTTACTTCCCTGGAGTCTAACAGGTGTCAATCACAATGGCCTGTCCTCATGTCCCTCCTACATCCTGACTTCTACCTTTCACTCAGAATCTGCTGCCCAGGAACATGAACCATGACCGTGGTCATCCTGATGTTTGCCTCAAGCTCAAGAAACTCACAAAGAAGCAGGAGGCATGTTGACTCTTAGATGTGTTAAATAACAATTTGTCTAGTTTTTAAGGATTGTATTTATTTTCCTAAATGCTTCCTTAAAGATCATGGAAGAAGAACATATTATGACAAGGTCATACATTATTTTATGAGAAAGTATTTCAGAGGAAAATTAATACCAATGTCATATGAAATAAAAACATTTTTCTTTTTATTGCCTTAAAAATACATAATCATACATGATGTCTTCCTGGGTATATACATTATTTTGTTTCTTTTAGCCAGCATCTTGTTGTCCTCAACTCTGTCTGAAGAAAGAAAGCTTGCAAGAAAAAAAAAAAAAAAAAAAAAACTGATTTACCCGAAGCCACAAATAACAGAAAGTTAATAGAAAAACTGTCCAAATAATTTTCCAAGGATATATCAGTTACAAATACTATTCTGTTGTTTCTACAACAGCAAAGACAGTACAGTAACCCAGTTTCCCTGACAAAGGCAGAAAATAGTTTTTGTGTTGAGCTATATT
The DNA here is from genome assembly GCF_055505025.1 of Bos grunniens. NCBI lineage: Eukaryota > Metazoa > Chordata > Mammalia > Artiodactyla > Bovidae > Bos > Bos grunniens. Next base: position 42,975,330 of record NC_141181.1, read on the forward strand.
GATCTCTGAAACACTAGCAGCCCCTGAACTGAGAACCATAACAGAATTAAGGAAAGATGTTTCCATCCTGGAGACCAGACATTTGGAGGGCAGCCACGGTGAGCGTAAAATGTGAACCTGGCCGATAGCTTTACTCCTTATTGAATTCCTGATGGTTTCTGACGCTCATCAGGTCATGAGTCATGACTGACTGTGTATTTGCCCATCTGCAGACACTGCTTCTGAGGGAAATCTCTCCGGGGACCCATGCTGCTTTCTTTTGAACACATCAATGCGGGGCGGGGATGGGGGTGGGGGTAGGGACACGTCAGCCCCAGAAGCTGCAGAAGCAGGGGTTCTGTTTCTACCTGCCCAGTCAAGGGCCGGAGTCACACAGAGAGAGTTTGAGGTGGGGCCGCTGGTCACTCCAGAATTGCATCACAAGCCCTGATGATCTTGAGGGCTTCCTGGGAAGCAGCATGGAATTGGGGTTAAGGTTATGGTTTGGTTAGGGCTTTCCTGGTGGCTCAGAAGTAAAGAATCTGCCTACAATGTAGGAGACGTGTGTTCGATCCCTGGGTCAGCACGATTCCCTGGAGGAGGGAATGGAAACCTACTCCGGTATTCTTGCCTGGAGTATCCCCATGGACAGAGGAGCCTGGTGGCTCCGGTCCACGGGTCCCAAAGAGTCAGACACGACTAAGTGACTAACACATTCACTTTGTTACAGTTATGGTTAGGGTTCTGCAAAGGACACAGGACGGGGCGTCAGCAGCCCTGGGTTTCAGTCTTGGCTCACTCCCATCCAGATGTCAAGTTGGGCAAGTCATGTAAGTCCTCCACCCTCAGGGTTTCTTTCGGTAGATGGGGGAGTGCCATAAACCTGGTGGTGCAATGAGTGGACATGTCAAGGACAGTGGGAGTTTTGTGTGAGATCATCTAGTTTTAAGTGCTCTATTAAATTTAACTTTTGAACTCTACAGAACTAAAAAAGGCATCAGATGAGAGTCCTCTAGGGCAGGCCAAGAACCATTCCATATTTCTTTTATTTTTTTTTCTATTCAATTTTAATTTAAAAAAAATTATACATGTGTTCCCCATCCTGAACCCTCCTCCCTCCTCCCTCCCCATACCATCCCTCTGGGTCGTCCCAGTGCACCAGCCCCAAGCATCCAGCATCGTGCATTGAACCTGGACTGGCATCTCGTTTCATACATGGCATTTCACACGTTTCAATGCCATTCTCCCAAATCTTCCCACCCTCTCCCTCTCCCACAGAGTCCATAAGCCTGTTCTATACATCAGTGTCTCTTTTGCTGTTTCGTATACAGGGTTATCGTTACCATCTTTCTAAATTCCATATATATGCATTAGTATACTGTATTGGTGTTTGTCCTTCTGGCTTACTTCACTCTGTATAATAGGCTCCAGTTTCATCCACCTCATTAGAACTGATTCAAATGTATTCTTTTTAATGGCTGAGTAATACTCCATTGTGTATATGTACCATAGCTTTCTTATCCATTCATCTGCTGATGGACATCTAGGTTGCTTCCATGTCCTGGCTATTATAAACAGTGCTGCGATGAACATTGGGGTACACGTGTCTCTTTCCCTTCTGGTTTCCTCAGTGTGTATGCCCAGCAGTGGGATTGCTGGATCATAAGGCAGTTCTATTTCCAGTTTTTTAAGGAATCTCCACACTGTTCTCCATAGTGGCTGTACTAGTTTGCATTCCCACCAACAGTGTCCATATTTCTTCCTTGGCCTTCCTTCCTCAACTTCTTAAAACAGCCTGTCTCCAGTCTGTGTCTCTGTTTTTCAATCTTCACACACCTTGCACTCTGAGTTTGGCTCCATCCCCCTGTTAAAAGCATCTCTGTAAAAATCCCCAGGCAGGCAGTTCCCTAGACACGGTGGATATTTTCAGTGTGGATCTTCTCTGACCTCGGAGGGCACCTGCACATACCAGGCAGCCCTTGCTTCTAGAAACACCCTTTCCTGGGCTTCCTGGACACAGGTCCAGCTTTCTCTCTCTGGAAGAATCCCTTTAGGAAGGCGACTTCCTCCTTCCTCTGATCTTTGTACATTATACTTTAAGGCTTCCTTCCTGGTCTTTTCTTTTTTCACCCTCTATTCTCTTCCCACACATAAATTGTGTCCATGCTCACGGTTCCACATACCTCTATGCCACTAATGACTCCCAGAGATATATCTGTGGGCTACTGGAGTCAATTGTTTTCTAAATGTCTCATTTTTAGGAAATTCAAGCTCAACATGCCTTAAAAAATTATGATATTTTCCCCTAAAATCTGGTTTTACCTCAGGGTTTCACATCTCTTTCTGTGCTCAATATCATTATATTAATTATCACATATTAATGTTTATCCTATATTATTAACTTTATAATAATTTGATTTTACTAGTATTAACCATGTTAATATATAATAATAATATTATATTATTACCTATTATTATCCAGTCCTGAGAGGTAGAAGCTGGGGAAGAAACTAGCATTCCCAACTCCCTCTTCCCACCTTAAATTTCCAGTCTCTGGGCTGACACAACTCTTAAATCATCTACACTTCTCCATCTTCATGTTGTTTTCTTGATCTGAGTGACAGTCCCCTCTGTTGAGATAACTGTTTCCTTTTCCCCTTCAGTGCATTTGACAGCCAGATTGATTTGTTAAACAAAATCTGATTATGTCCTTTTCCTGTTAAAACCACTCACGGATTGTTAACTTTCCGGGGAGGTGAAAGCTTTTTCAATTTTATGGCTCTAAGACCAGTTTACGATGCAGTCTGACCTTCCTGTCCCTCAGGAGCTTTTTTATGGATTGATCTTCATCTTTCCCTCCACCCTCTGGCCCTCTTTCTGTTACTGAAACTCACCAGGGAATTTTTTGGGTTTTTTGACCAGCACCACACACTTAGTCCTTCAGATCCTTCATCTCCTGAACTCATCTTGCTGACATGGTACAAACAAGACTTTCAGGGCGAGACTTGGCTGCCCCCCCAGCCTCTGCCTTGAGAGGGTCCTCCTGGGTAAGCAGGGCTGTTCCCCTTTGGGCACTTGCTGTTGTGTGATGTCACACTGACGTCACTGTGTGGTTATCCTGCTCTCCCAACTCATCTGGCAACTCCACTAGGAATGGTAATGTATACCTTTTTGTTCATAATTCTATGCCAAATGCTTATCACAGTTCCTGGTATTTAGAAAAACATCAGTAAGCGCTAACTGTGGGAATAAATGCATGATTTTGAAGAAGTTTACTTTTACAGGTTAACATTTTACATATATTTAGAAATCACAAAGGTTTTTTAGTGGCCCACGATAATTACAGGCTGTCCCCTCTCCCAGCAGGCCTTGCAGTGTATCACAATTCACTCTGCTCTGCTTGCTGCAGGCTCAGCACCTGGAGCCACATATATTTGGACATTAGATAATCCTTTCCTTCTTTATTAAGACCCTGACCTTGCAGAAAGTGTTTCGTTATTTCAGGGTGTGGAACAAGTGTCCTTGCTTCAGGAAAGAATCAGGGCCCTTTCATTCAAATGTTCATGTTTCAAATACTCAACGCTCAAGCTTCAGTGTTAATCTGATCTGCCTGTATCCTCCTCTCTCCCTTCACTCTCTTCTTCCTAACAAATAGTTTTCTCTCTGCCCCCATTCATAGGTATTTTGATGGAAAACTTTCATTGATTCACATTTTTTTCATAAAAGTTTTCAGGCTCTCGAAACTGCCTTATTACCTAGTGACCTTCTTGGATCACTTTCTTACAAGCCCAGTTTACATATTTGGTCCATGATTTAAAAGAACCCCCACCACGAGTTCAAATCACCTGCTTCCTCATCTTCATGCCACCTTCCTGATGTAACCTTAGCATCTGTATTACTATGATCATTACTTGTGAGGATCCAGAAGGACATTTGGAAGCATCTCAGCCCGAGGCTGGATCTCAGCGTGGCTGGGAAATACCTGCGTGTGGCCACACTGACACCCTTTGCCTGCAAAGCTTGCCCTCCATTCTGCCCTGAGAAAATGAGAAGGTCACTCTTCTTCTTCACAAAGGAAAAACATCTACACTTGATTAGATTTTTCCACATTAAACACAAAGAGCTCTGCCTGGGGTCTTTGTCCATCTCTAATGTTTAAAAGATGATTATTCCTTGGAATGAAAGTTATGACCAATCTAGATAGCATATTGAAAAGCAGAGACATTACTTTGTCAACAAAGGTCCATCTAGTCAAAGCTATGGTTTTTCCAGTGGTCATGTATGGATGTGAGAGTTGAACTGTGAAGAAAGCTGAGCGCCAAAGAATTGATGCTTTTGAACCGTGATGTTGGAGAAGACTCTTGAGAGTCCCTTGGACTGCAAGGAGATCCAACCAGTCCATTCCAAAGGAGACCAGTCCTGGGTGTTCTTTGGAAGGAATGATGCTAAATCTGAAACTCCAGTACTTTGGCCACCTCATGTGAAGAGTTGACTTTTTGGAAAAGAGTCTGATGCTGAGAGAGATTGGGGGCAGGAGGAGAAGGGGATGACAGAGGATGAGATGGCTCGATAGCATCACTGACTCGATGGACATGAGTCTGAGTGAACTCCGGGAGTTGGTGATGGACAGGGAGGCCTGGTGTGCTGCGATTCATGGGGTCGCAAAGAGTCAGACATGACTGAGTGACTGAACTGAACTGAATGTTTTGTTTTCTTGCTCTGCTCTCTGTCAGGGAAGTGCCTATATTTGAATGCATTGTCCGTTTCATTTTCTCTTCCCAACCAGCTACAATCTGACTTCTCCTGCAATTTTATTTTCCAGTGGAGGTCACTTGTAGTCCCCTAATTGCTGACTTCTGCAATATAGATATAGATATTGACCTCTGAACTATTTTAACACCTACTCCAATGTTCTTTTTTTTAAATCTCTCCCTTCACCTGAGATCTTTGACATCAATTTTCTACTAATTTTCTTTTAAACTCTCAGCTGCTCTGTCTTCTAAGTCTGTCTCTTCTACCTTTTTTTTCTTTTTTAACTGAAGCCAAGAATTTGTATATTTATTTACTTATTTTATTGTACTAATAGTTGATTTGCAATGCTATGTAGTTTCAGGGATATAGCAAAGTGATTCAGTTATACATATTGATACATATATGTGTGTGTATATATTTATTCATATCCTTTTCCCTTATACTCTGTTACATAACACTGAAGAGAGCTCCCTGTGCTACACGGTAGGTCCTTGTTAGTTATCTATTTTAAATATAGCAGTGTGTACATATCTATCCCAAACTCCCAGTTTATCTCCCCACCTTTTACCTTTGATAACCATAAGTTTTTTTTTTTCCCCAAAGTCCATGAGTCTATTCTTTTTTTCCCATATAGAAAGTTATTTTTTTTTCCTTTCTTTTTTTTAAAATTTATTTTATTTTATTTTTTAACTTTATAATATTGCTTGGGGCTGGTGCACTGGGACGACACAGAGGGATGGTACGGGGAGGGAGGAGGGAGGAGGGTTCAGGATGGGGAACACGTGTATACATGAGTCTATTTTTGTTTTGTAAATAAATTCATTTGTATAATATTTTAAAATTCCACATATGTAATATCATATTTGTCTCTCTCTGTCTGACTTACTTCAGTTAATATGACAATTTCCAGGTCCATCCATGTTGCTGAAAATGGCATTATTTCATCCTTTTTGTGACTGAGTAATATTCTAATGCAGGTATATGTGTGTGTGTGTGTGTGTGTGTATGCATATTTTCTGCTGATGGACACTTATGTTGATACCATGTCTTGGCTACTGTAAATAATGCAGCATTGAACTTTGGGTTGCATGTATTTTTTTGAATTATGATTTTAGCCTGATATATGCCCAGACATGGGATTACTGGATGATACGGTAGTTCTATTTTTAGTTTTCTGAGAAACTTACACACTGTTCTCTGCCCCAACTTATATTCCCACTAACAGTGTAGGAGACGTCCTTTCTCTCTACCTGCTCCAGCATGTCTTATCTTCTACTTTTAAAACATGGGACTTGTATTGCTCATTTTCAGCTGTCCTGTGGTCTTACTTTTACAGAATCCTGCACTTTCCTCCCCTGTGTCTGGTGTTTGATCACTTGCACCTGTGGCTCTGCAGTGTGTCTAATAAGGCTTGCTCTTCTGGTAAGGTTTTCTCCCCAGAAAGTATTCTCTACAAGAATACTGGTGCTCCCACATCTTTGCTGAACGCTCTGCTGCTGCTGCTGCTGCTGCTAAGTCGCTTCAGTCGTGTCCGACTCTGTACAACCCCATGGACTGCAGCCTACCAGCCTCCTCTGCCCATGGGATTTTCCAGGCAAGAGTACTGGAGTGGGTTGCCATTGCCTGCCATTTCTCTGAGCAGGTCATATTTGAAATGGGTTATTTTATTTATCTTTTTAGCACCATTGGGCAGCTTTAGTCTCCAGAACCCAGACAACAGCTTTTCTAATGTTTCTTTAATAACGGAGGGTACAGGACACGGGTGGTGCAGTGGAAAAGAATCTGCCTGCTAATGCAGGAGGGCTTCTCTGATGGGTTAGCAGGTAAAGAATCCATCTGCAATGCAGGAGACAAAGGATATGCAGGCTCGATCTCTGGGTCAGGAAGATCCCGTGGTGTAGGAAATGGCTACCCACTCCAGTATTCTTGCCTGAGAAATCCCATATAGAGAGGAGCCTGGCAGACTACAGTCCATGGGGCTGCAGAGAGTAGGTCACGACTGCGTGACTGAGCATGTGCACATGCCCAAGAGACACCCTGCGGCGGCTGCTGCTGCTAAGTCGCTTCAGTCGTGTCCGACTCTGTGCGACCCCATAGACGGAAGCCCACCAGGCTCCCCGTCCCTCAGATTCTCCAGGCAAGAACACTGGAGTGGGTTGCCATTTCCTTCTCCAATGTATGAAAATGAAAAGTGAAAAGGAAGTCGCTCAGTCGTGTCCGACTCTTAGCGACCCCATGGACTGCAGCCTACCAGGCTCCTCTGTCCATAGGAATTTCCAGGCAAGAGTACTAGAGTGGGGTGGGGTGCCTAGACTTTGCCAATCTATTTCTCCAAGCCCGTGACTCAGAGTAACAGGATCCTCTGGCAGTGGTGTGTGGGGTAAGGAGTGGGTAAGGATATCCTTTCCGGATGCTCGTGCAGGAGTTCAGACCGCAGCACAGAGGTCTGGCTCTTCCGAGAGTTTGGGTGTTTGTGGACAGGTCTGCCCTGGGAGCAGTAGCTTTGTCTCAAGTGGAACTTTTACTCCAGTGAATCTGGGGCCCTTGAGCTTGTGGTTTGCAATGCTGATGCCAAGCCTACCAGGAAGAGTGAGAAGCTAATAGCTCTTAGTGGATCCCTTTTCTGCTCAAATAGCGAAAGTGGTTTTGCCGCAGGAAGTTGCCCTTCCTCCCTGTTTAGATGCTTCCTGTCTTGCCCCTCAAGCCTAGAATAACATCGCCTAAAGCAGTCAACATGAAAGGGGAAGGGAGATTCTCCCAACGACATTATTTCCCTAAAACCACCTTGAAATCTTTAGCTCTAGAGCTAGAATCAGTGCCCTGGGGTAGCTGTGGAAGTCTTTAGAGAATAAATCGAGAACGACAAGGCTTGCACGCCTAAGGGTTGTGCAGCATTGTCAATTTATATAACAAGAGCCTAGGGGTGATGTATGGGACAGGTTCTGTGCCTATTAGGTCAAGAGAGAAGCTTAATGTTAAACCAGGTTAAGTTTACTGATAGAGGCTCACATACCAGCACTGGGAGTGGTTCTAATTGTTCCATTCATTGATTGAAGTCTTGACTTGGTCACCAATGCCAAAATAATTCCATGTGCCAAAAATACCTGGCATCACCCAGACTGAGGGTCAGCAATTTATGCCCCTGGCAGCCCAATTTGATCACTGGCTTGTCTTTGAGTTTTACTTATATATGTACTTTACAGCTCGTGAGCTCAGATTGGTTTGTATGTTTTAATTTTATTAATTTATTTTATTGAAGTATAGTTGACTTACAATGTTGTGCTAGTTTCTGCTGTACTGCAAAGTGATTCAGATATATATATATATATATATATATATATACACACTCTTATAGGTTATTATAAATTACTGAGTATATTTCCCTGTACTATACAGTGGCATCAGTTTAAATGATTATATAAATATCCATGTTTTATCCTTAATTTTGTCTTGTAGTCTAAAATGTTTACTATCTTGTCTTTTAAGGAAAAGTTTCCTGATCCCTTATCTAGGATCCAAAGGAGGAGTCCCAAATTTATGGCAATGGAGAAGATGGACTGGCTGAGTTCTCCACAACTCACTTCCTGCTCTGATTTGTACCCCAACAGGTCTTGCTTCCTGTTACCAACATGTGTGGTTGGTATGTAAATGGAGCAGGAGGGACTGAGTCCAGAACAGAGGGTGTACCATGAGAAGGTCCAACGATAAAAATTAGTAGAGCATTATAGCATGAAGGCAGGACCTCTTCACTCTGACCCATGAGAATGAAGGTCTGGGTTATCTCACTGGGGAAAGAACCTGAATTTACTGAGTAGCCAGCTGAGGACAAAGTGGCTCAGAGAAAGAAAGAGACAGGTATGAGAGTCTGAGCCTTTTGACCACTTGCAGCATCTACTATTTCCTTCATTTATGTGTCATGTACGCACTTAAATATTCTAACATCTTCCTCTTGACCTATTTTATATGTATGGGCAGGGGTTGATGGTGAGAAACATTACATCTTGACTTGAGTTTATAGAATATCAAGCAATAAGAGAGGATCATGGTGGAACTACAGAGAAAAAGCATGATTCCAAGATCCTAGACTTGACCCTATTTGATGAGATTTTGTACTCTCTCCCTTTGCGGTGTGTGGTAGTTATCATTTGCAGAGTGACACTTTTTTTTTGTTTTCCCCACATTTAAGAATATTGGCTCTTCTGTGGCATCTCAGCTATCAACATTTGCAGTGTAGGCAACCAGGCCCAAAACTTGGGGTCTTAAAAGAACAATCATTTCTTAGCTCACTGTTCTGAGTCTGAATTTTTCTCTTAGCTTCACCTGGGCTTGTCTATATGCAGTCATTTGGCCTTTCAAAAAGGGGCTGATTGTGCCATATTCGATAACCTCCCAGTGGCCAAAGCAAGTCACATAGTAAAGCCCATATCTAATGGGTAAAGAAATAGAATCCACCCCTTCTAAAGTCACAGCACAGATGCTGTGCAAATGGAGATGGAAGAATTTGCTACATGGTTTGCAATCTCACTTACCAACATAGAATGTTTTCTTTCTTTCTGTTTGTTTTTTTGTTTTTAAATTGAAGTATAGTTAATTTACAATGCTTCAGGTGTACAGCACAGTGATTCAAAATATGTACTTTTTTAGATTATTTTCCCTTATAGATTATTTTAAGATATTGAGTATAGTTCCCTGTGCTATACAGTAGATCCTTGTTGTTTATTTTATATATAGTACCGTGTATCTACAATACACAGTATAATAATGTGTACTGGCCGACTTCACTTAGTCTGATCATCTCTAGGTCCATCCACGTACCATGAAGTGTTCTCTGTATATTTAACTGTCAGAATTTTGAACGGACCTTCTTAGAACTGTCTATACCTCTGAACATGTTTTCTCATCTAGATTGCTATTTCTCCTTAATCCTCCTGGATATTTGCCAATTTAGTCTTATTCCTACAGTTCAAGATTCCATCTCTTCATGACATAATGAATGCATTGATTTTTATCTCAGTTCCCACAAAATGTTGTGGATCTATTACTTAGAGTACTGATTCCATTCCACTCCATCATTAAAAGTCCTAGTCATTAGTGAAAGTCACTCAGTTGTGTCTAACTCTGTGACCCCATGGACTGTACAGTCCATGGAATTCTTCAGGCCAGAATACTGGAATGAGTAGCCTGTCCCTTCTCCAGTGGATCTTCCTGACCCAGGAGTCGAACCAGGGTCTCCTGCATTGCAGGCAGATTCTTTACCAACTGAACTATAAGGGAACAATCATTTCTTCCCTAGTCATTAAAGGACAGCAATTACCAGAAAAGGAGATCTCCTCACATCCAGCACAATGGTAAGCTACTCATCTGCTAAACTTCTGCTGAACCAGCTTAATCCCACACTGCTGAGTTCTCTTTAGAGCTCTTGAGCCATGACTTGTGTCCTGGCAAATCTGTCTGCAGAACTGCAGTGCTTGAAGGTTTCTGGGAGGAATTCCTATGCTAAGGCCATGCTAGCATGGTAGCTATGGGAGGCATAAACTTTTTTGTGCTCCTCACAGTGTTCATCCAGCTTCTTTTTTGTTTTCTTAATTAGAGGATAAATGCTATGCAATGGGTTGGCTTCTGCCATACAACAATGTAAATCAGCCATAAGTATACATATGTTCCCTCCCTCCCATCCTCCACCCCATCCCACCCCTCTAGGGTGGCACAGAGCACTGGATTGAGCTCCCTGTGTTATACAGCAATTTCCCTCTAGCTATCTATTTTACATGTGGTAATGTATACATTTCAGTGCTACTCTTTGAACTTGCCCTACCTTTCCTTCCCCCATTGTATCTACAGTCTGTTTTCTATCTCTGTGTCTCTATTCCTGCCTGCAAACAGGTTCATCCATTTTTCTAGATTCCATATATATATGCATTAATGTATTTGTTTCTCTCTTTCTGACTTACTTCACTCTGTATAGCAGGTTCTAACTTTACCCATCTCACTTCAACTGACTCAAATCATTTCCTTTTTATGGCTGAGTAATATTCCATATATATATATATATATATATATATATATATATATATATATACTGAAACTTTTGTATCCATTCATCATCCAGCTTTTCAGCTATAGCCAAATCATTGAGCTAGAGGTTTTGACCCTAGAATACTTCTGAAGCATATTCTAATCACCCCAATGATTCCAGTCCCTCCTTAATAAATCAAGAGAGACTATAAAAGCCAATCCCATTGTCATACACCCATCCAGATGATTTGGGTAGTTGTGGCTTAAGCTGAATCTTATTTTTGCCTAGATTTATTTTAATGTTTTCTATTTTACTTCTTGTTTTAGAAAAGTCCAGTTTATTTCTTCTAAGAAGGACAGCCTGCTTGTAAGCTGTTTATTTACTCTTTTTCCTTTCTCTGAACTCATTGAAGTTGGTGAGATACAATCCTTTCCAAAGAATTAAACTAAAAATAAGATTTCATATATCCTGGCTTCTCTCTTACCCCAAACAAAGACAGGAAACCATTCAGAAATCAGAAGGCCGTTAAAGGGACTTTCCCATTTTCCTAGCGTAGCCAAAATATTTTGTTCCTTTCCCCTTTCCCTTCCCCCATCTTTCCTCCAAATCCAAATCAAATCAGACAGTTGTGGACAGAGAAGATGTCCTTTCCTCACCCTCCTTTTAATGGGAAGATGGAAAACACTCTGTTGGTCAGGTTTGGGCTCCTGGCAGCTGCTGTGTTGGCAACAATCAGGGGAGATTTTGAACTGAATGTCTGGCTGCTGAAAGTTTTTGGATTGGGGGTTTGATGTTATCAAAAAATCCATCTGGTGAGTTGCAAGGACATATTGTTTAATCTAGCAGGAATGCCAGCAGGTTGTCCTGCATGGAGCGTTTCAGAGCACATGGTCTTTTTTGTGGTCAAGCCTACAGCAATTGCTCTGTGTAATCTGAGAAGGGTCTGTCTGGGGACCCAGTTCTCCAGTGCATTTCAGTGGAGTCTGTTTCAACCCTTAGGCAGATTCTGAAGCAATTTCTCAAACGAATGAGACCGTGGTTAAGTTTCCTAGTTTCTTCTGCAGAGTCTAAATTGTTATACCCAACTTAAGCTAATCCTCTTGCCTAATAAGATTTCAAATATTTAGTTCAGGAATCGTTTTCACACACACCCTGAATGACCTTAATATGGGGATTCATTTATTTTACTCAGGCAAAGTAGTTTTATTGGTTGAAAAAATATTATTTCTAATAATAAACTATTTTTACCCAAATTCACTGATTGTTTATGTCTGTTCTGTTATTTAACTGTATCGTTTTAATTGTTAATAAATGTATAGAACTCACCAATTTAGTATATACTATCTTGATTGTTTTTAACTTAAAGATTATAGTGCATTGGACAAATATCTTTTCTAAACTCTGAAGCATACAATTTTCAAGTCTTTATTAATGAGAAAAGCATTGCTAACCTTATTTATGAGAAAATATCATGCCTAGATTAATGCGTCTTCAGATATAAGATGTGATTGGTAAGAGCCAGAAGACAGGTTATACTGTGAGAAAAAATAACCCTGACACTAACCCCAACCCCTAATATATTTATTCCTTGATCATCTGAACACAGATGTATCTAGCTTCTCTTTTACTGTTTTTTACTTTTCCTACAATTAAAGTCATAACATAGCTAAGATGTTTGGTTCTTTATAATTTCTACAAGCAGGGTATTTTTTTGGACAGCATCAATCTTCATGTGTTTAAGTATGGTTTCTTTTGTAGTTCAGGGCATAGACTATCTTTAAACTTTTCAGGCCATTTAATTATGGCTTAAGAATTGGATTAACTGTTTTTTTTTTTTTTTTTTTAAACTGCAAGAAAATTTTTCCCCACTTACATTTGACTCTGTATCCTTCTCTCTGATTATTTTTCTTTTAATCTGGTATTTGATAGTTTTATTTGGTTTATTCATTAAACAACCTTAATTGGCCTGCCCTTTATATGACTGTCTGTGCTGGTTCATATTACTAAAGCAGTAAGATCAAAGTCATCTGACAGCTTTTCTTGAAGTATGTAACTTTCATATGGCCAAAGATGTTTTTAGATTCTTTATTGCTGGCTCTTCATACCAATGGCCAAATAGGACATTGTGGAATGTCGGAGGATCCATTTCAGCTGTGACTATAATTTCTGGTTCCTATAGAACCAAAAAGTTAAAGCATAGAAAAGTTAGACCGATATTATTCTTTGATCTCTCTACTTCTGCTACAGTAGTATGCAACAAGATGAAAAACATAAGCTAATGGTTACTTGAAGTATTTAGAAGTATCAAATGTCTGGAGAGTTTCTGAGAAACTGCAAATCTGAAATGGAAGGCTCTGTGTGTCTTACGAAGTACAATCTTGAAAAACAAAGTGTATGGGTGTAGCAGTAACTTTAGGAAGGTTTGATTGGGGTTAATTGTTGCATAAAGCTGCCTTATGCAGCTCAACCTGTCCAAATTTGAGTTTATTTCCCCTCCCCCCCACTTTAAAACAACATTTTTCTTATAGTAAATTCCTTACTGTTGTTAGTGGATCACAAATTCCTCCAGCTTTAAACCTCAGATTTGATTTTGATTCTGTGATATCCGTTCATGATACTTATCCTAACATCAATTCTTGTTCATTCCTGTTTTGAAATATGTTTTAGATCCCCAATTCTTTTCCTCTTGTCACCATCCATTCAGAACTCTGTTGAGTCCTGCACCGATTAGCATAGCTTCATCATTCTCTTGCTGTTTTCATTGGTCACTTTGTACCTTCCTCCAGTTTGATCTTCCTAAAGTGTTCTTTGATGACATCACTCCACTGGAATGATGTTAATGTTCCACCCTTGTGTTCCCCTCTTTTTTTGCTTGATAGACCCCTTTAGTTGTTACGCTCCATCAATTGTACTTTTTAACTCAATTTTTATTTTATATTAGAGTGTAGTTGACTTGCAATGTTGTGTTACTTCTAGGTGTACAACGAAGTTCAATTATACATATATCCACTCTTTTTCAGATTATTTTTTTCCCCATATAGGCCATTAGAGAATATTGAATAGGTTTCCCTGTGCTATATAGTAAGTTCTTTTTGGTTATTTGTGGTATTATTCATGAACACCTTCTGCCAAATGGTCACATTGTCCTTTCACACCACACAGCCTGTCAGATTAGTCTTTTCAATCAGCTATGAGAGTATGATTTTCAGTGGATACACATAGAGTGCATCGCATTGTCTGAGGCTTCCAGGGCGTCTGCAGAGGTGGTGGAGGCCTGGGCTTGCCTCGCTGAGGGTGCCATTCACCCTTGTAGACTAAGCATTCCGGGCAAACTCAACTCTCAAGTTTTGCCCCTGCTTCCCACCTCAGCACTTCTGCTGGGCTGTTTCCTCCACTCAGAATGAGCTTCCTCCCAACACCAGGTCTATTTTCCTTTTTACTGTCTATGAACTGCCACTGTTCATAAAATTGCCCTCTTATCTTCAAAAATCTCTACTTTTTCTGAAGTCCTGTAACATTTATTTTTACAATAATAATTTTCTATCTTCTATTATAGATATTTGTGATTAAGGTATATCTTCCCTATAAGCTCCTAGTTCTTAGGATTTGGGATCTTTTAATCTGCTCTCTCTTTATGATACTTATCACAACTCAACTTTGAATATGACAGATATGAAGTACATTTAATGAAATTTTTGGATTAATATTTCATAATACCTTCACTGCCAATAAAATAGACTTCATTTCTATTTTATTTCAATTGAAGTATAGTCAGTTTACAATGTCATGTTAGTTTCAGGTGTATAGCACAATAATTCAGTTATACACAACATATATTTTTTCAGATTATTTCCCTTATAGTTTATTAAAAATATTGAGTATAATTCTTTGTGCTGTACAGTAGGTCTCCTTGTTGGTTAATATAGTTGTGTATATATGTTAATCCAAAGCTCCTAATTTATCCCTCTTCCACCCCCTTTGGTAACCATAAGTTTGTTTTTTATGTCTGTGAATCTGTTTCTGTTTCATATATAAGTTCATCTGTGTCATATTTTAGGTTTCGTATATAAGTGATATCATATGGAATTTGTTTTCTTTTTCTGACTTATTTCACTTAGTATGATAATCTCAAGGTCCATCCATGTTGTTGCAAATGGTATTATTTCATTCTTTTTTTATGACTAAAAAGAGTTGATTTCATATCTTCAAGGCCATTTGGAGCCAAATCATGTCTTCAGCTTTACTTTATTCTACTCTTTTGACAACGAGGGCTTTCCACAATTAACAGGGCCTGCCAGTCTCATTTTCTTCTGGTTTCTTCCCTCTTACTCCTGCTTGAAGCGTTGCATGTCATGCACATAACGTGCTTCCATCCTACATTCTCTTCAGTTCAGTTCAGTTCAGTCGCTCAGTAGTGTCCGACTCTTTGCGACCCATGAATTGCAGCACGCCAGGCCTCCCTGTCCATCACCAACTCCTGGAGTTCACTCAGACTCACGTTCATCGAGTCAGTGATGCCATCCAGCCATCTCATCCTCTGTCGTCCTCTTCTCCTCCTGCCCCCAATCCCTCCCAGCATCAGAGTCTTTTCCAATGAGTCAACTCTTCACATAAGGTGGCCAAAGTACTGGAGTTTCAGCTTTAGCATCATTCCTTCCAAAGAAATCCCAGGGCTGATCTCCTTCAGAATGGACTAGTTGGATCTTCTTGGAGTCCAAGGGACTCTCAAGAGTCTTCTCCAACACCACAGTTCAAAAGCATCAATTCTTCGGCGCTCAGCCTTCTTCACAGTCCAACTCTCACATCCATACATGACCACAGGAAAAACCATAGCCTTGACTAGATGGACCTTTGTTGGCAAAGTAATGTCTCTGCTTTTGAATATGCTATCTAGGTTGGTCATAACTTTCCTTCCAAGGAGTAAGCGTCTTTTAATTTCATGGCTGAAGTCACCATCTGCAGTGATTTTGGAGCCCAAAAAAATGAAGTCTGACACTGTTTCCATCGTTTCCCCATCTATTTCCCATGAAGTGATGGGACCAGATGCCATGATCTTCGTTCTCTGAATGTTGAGCTTTAAGCCAACTTTTTCACTCTCCTCTTTCACTTTCATCTAGGCTTTTTAGTTCCTCTTCACTTTCTGCCATAAGGATGGTGTCATCTGTATATCTGAGGTTATTGATATTTCTCCCGGCAATCTTGATTCCAGCTTGTGTTTCTTCCAGTCCAGCGTTTCTCATGATGTACTCTGCATATAAGTTAAATAAGCAGGGTGACAATATACAGCCTTGACATACTCCTTTTCCTATTTGTAATCAGTCTGTTGTTTGATGTCCAGTTCTAACTGTTGCTTCCTGACCTGCATACAAATTTCTCAAGAGGCAGGTCAGGTGGTCTGATATTCCCATCTCTTTCAGAATTTTCCACAGTTTATTGTGATCCACAGAGTCAAAGGCTTTGGCATAGTCAATAAAGCAGAAATAGATGTTTTTCTGGAACTCTCTTGCTTTTTCTATGATCCAGCGGATGTTGGCAATTTGGTCTCTGGTTCCTCTGCCTTTTCTAAAACCAGCTTGAACATCTGGAAGTTCACGATTCATGTATTACTAAAGCCTGGCTTGGAGAATTTTGAGCATTACTTTATTAGCATGTGAGATGAGTGCAATTGTGCGGTAGTTTGAGTATTCTTTGGCATTGCCTTTCTTTGGGATTGGAATGAAAACTGACCTTTTCCAGTCCTGTGGCCACTGCTGAGTTTTCCAAATTTGCTGCCATATTGAGTGCAGCACTTTCGGAAGCATTTAATAAAAAGTGGTTAATATAACTGGTGATGAGGTGCCTGGGTTCAATCCCAACCCTTCTGCCTGAGCACTGGTTTAATAACAGCCCCAACCTGTAGTGTTTCATTTGTTAAAATAGGAATTTCATAGTATCTACGTATTATATAGGAAAACCATTCAGCTTAGTGATTGGCCTATACTAATACTAAATAAATAACTTTAAACTATTTATTCTCTTGGCTCTTTGTCCTCTTTATTTTCCCCTCTATCTTAATGGGAAAGAAAGATTAAGAAATATGTATCAGTACTATGCTCTAAGCCTTATTTTATCATTAGGTGAACATATGAACAAGCCATGGTCCCTGCCCTCAACCTCACTCACCATTTTTAAGGGCTTATGTCCTCAGTAAAAGATGGACGATTTAAAAACTAAAAATAGAGCTACCGTATGACCTTTTAATCCTACTTCTGGGCATATATCCAGAGAAAAGCATGGTCTGAAAGGATACATCCACCCAGTGTTCACTGAAGCACTGTTTACAGTAGCCAGGGCATGGAAGCAACCTAGATGTCTATCAACAGATGAATGGATACAGAAGTTGTGGTACATATATGCACTCAGCCATATAAAAAGAATGGAATAGTGTCATTTGCAGCAACATGGCTGAACCTAGAGATTGTCAATTGCGAATTAACTATCTCTATTGAATTGAGAAGAGAGAAAAAAACATTTGAAAGATTAAAAGGCTTGGAGTGAAAGCTAGAAAAAGCCAAGAAGTCATCTGAAGTCCATGACCATGATAGGTCATATGGTGATGATTATAAAGAATACTGTGTTTACATGTAATTTGACAACTACACAAGATTAAATGTGAGTTCCTAAATGAAAAAAAAAAAAAAAAGATGAACAACTAAACGTTTGTAAAGGATGGGCTTGAAAGTAAAGATGCTTACAGGTGTGTGTGGCAAGGGTGGAGGGACTTGAAATATAGGAAATTGAAAGAGTTTCTATGTTCTTTGTGTTGCAACATACTGGAAAAGTTTACGAACACCCTGAAGGTAACAGAGCTCAGTTTGGACAGAAGCATGTAGGAAAGTCAAGGTGAATTGGAAGAGGAGTGTATTATAAATAACTAGGAGGGATCTCATGGAGACCACAGTAGAGATGGAGTCTGTGACAACATCCACCACTGATAGGAGCAAGAGAGGGGTGACCAGCCTCAGAACACGAGGGCAGGGCCAGGATGGGAGCTCTGGTTTAGTGAACCATTCTAGGGTTTGGGGCACTTGCCACAGAAATGCTGGAGTGTTAGTTAGACCAGGAAGATGGATTTAGTTGAACCAGCATTTCTTGAGCTTCCTCAGCATTCTGGACTCAGTGTCACCACAGTGTGATCCATGATGGAATGTCCTAGGGGTTAGGTGGGGGGTGAGGGCTTGGTGCAGGTTGAGGGTCAGGAAGGACCGCTGGGAGAGATGGACTGGGGCTGGCTGCCCAGTGGGCTGTGAGGAGACAGAGGCTAACACTGTGAGACCCCAACTCTTACAGTGGCTCTGGGAGAGGAGCAGAGGTCACTGGGGTCATGAGAATGCTGGGCTTAGCCAGGGATGCACTTTCACCACGGATGCCTCCGGCTTTTGATTGGGATAAAGTTTATCCTGTGAGTCAGTTGAGGAAGTCCTGGTAGAAGGGGAACTTAGAATCTGAGTAGGAAGAATAAAAAATTGGAGAACACTGCCAAATGGCCAGGGCATCAAAGAAAGGCAGCCTGGGGACTCCCCTGGAGGCCCAGTGGTTAGGATTTTGTGCTTCCACTGCAGGGAGCATGACTTAGATCCCTGGTCAGAAAACTAAGATCCTGCAAGCCAGTCAGCACAGCCAAAAAGAAAAAGATGGACTTTTTTTGTTGGAGGGAGTGTGGCGGATATTCTGATTTTGGTGCTCAGAGCGATGATCTTTCCCTTCTGTGACTGCATGTAGACCCTCAGCGATCCTCTGGGGCACAGCCTCCTGCTCCTCCAAGGCTCCACACTTTCCCTGGAGTTTAGTCTGGGGTGACTTACGCATCTGGATGTGTACTCAGGCCCAGCATGTTTTTGACCATGTCATCACTGAGCCTTTTGCTTCCTAAAGCTGTGACTTTCCTCAGACACTGAAGTCTCCATCTGGTTCTATGGAATTTGGTGCTATTCACATAAACCTTATATTCACTTCATCCCTCTGAGCCATTAGGGTATCTGCAGCCACGCCAGCAATCAGCAGGCAACAGACAGAAGGATCAAGACAACTTGGAAGCTAAGAACATAGAATTAACAAAAAACCAGGTAGAAACAGGTTAGAACAAAAGGGGATATTTGCGTTTTAGGAGAGATTTGCAGAATGATGGAGTTGGAAAGAGGCCCAGACTGGTTTTTCTGGCAAAGTGAACAGTCCTGGGATCAATGCTGCGTCTTCTTGCATGGTAAGGTATCCAGTTACTAAGGGGGCATATTGTTTTGGCCAAAAAGTTCATTCTGGAATGTTAAATTTTTTTTTACATCATACACTTTTACTTTTTTTTAATTGGAGGAAAGTTGCTTTACAGCGTTGTGTTGGTTTCTGCTGCATAAAACCACCAGTCAGTCATAATCGTATCTTAACATGCAATGGAAAAAAAATCCCAGTTGAACTTTTTGACTAACCCAATATAATAAAATGTATTTGAGAATTTCATCAGATATACTTGAGTCTGAAATGGGCTGGTAAAAAGTATGGCAGAATCGCCATTCACGAGACAAGTGAGGTATTCCTGGATGCCTATTAGGATTAACTGGCTATTCTCCTTCAAGACACTGAGAAATAAGCTAGGTGTGCTCTTGAACTCATGAGCATTTTATTGGGAAGTCTGTGAGAACAGAATTTATAATTCATGTGACTAGTTTTCAAAGTATTTGCTATCCCCCTGTTGTTTTTCTGAGATCATCCCAGATTTACTACCTCTGTAGAGCATTGATCTCCTGGTATGAAACTGTGAGGGTCTCCCTGCCGGGTGAAGTAATTGTTGTTTATTAAAATATAACTGGGTAAGTTACAGGATGATTGATCCTTTTCAAGTGGAAGCAGGCTGTCTGCTAATGGATGCCTGATTTCCTCCTAATTCCTCCTGAAAGCACAAAACCATGCATGTTGCTCCTCCGGCCACTAAAATGCTCTGATCATACTGTCATGACCAACATGTAGACTTTATTTTGCAATGGATGACATTTGCTATATTTAAAATGGATAACCAACAAGGCCTAATGTGTAGCACAAGGAACTCTGCTCAGTGTTATGTGGCATCCTGGATGGTAGGGGAGTTTGGGGGGGAATGGATAGATGTATTTAAATGGCTGAGTCCCTTCACTCTTCACCTGAAACTATCACAACATTGTTAATCTGCTATACTCTGATACAAGATTAAAAAGTTTAAAATATGGGTAAAAAGGATTAACTTTTATGGATTGTTCTTTCCCATTTTTACCTCTTAGACACCTAGTTTCTGGAATACTCACTCCCCAATGAAAGGGAGGCTTGTGGTTTATTTTAATCCAAGTTTGCTAGTTCTAAGTGACTCTAACCAGGTGTTTATTATATTTCTCCTCAAAACTCAAATGTAACTCCAAATGTGTTAAAGGATAATGTAGAGTTTGCTAAATGTTTCATGGAAAGGAAAAGAGATTTGCATTTCACACTGAGTATATGTATAACTGAATCACTTTGCTGTACACTTGAAACACACACAATATTATAAAGCGACTATGTGCACGTGTGTGTGCATGCTCAGTCACTTCAGTCGTGTCCAACTCTTTGTGACCCTAGCCTGCCAGGGTCCTCTGTCCATGGGATTCTCCAGGCAAGAACACCAAATTTGGTTTGCATGCCCTCCTCTGGGGGAATCTTCCTGACCCAAGGATCAAACCAGTGTCTCTTGTGTATCCTGAGATACAAGAGAATTGGCAGTCCAGTTCTTTACCACCAGTACCACCTGGGAGACATGCTACGTTCCTTGTTAAGTGGCCTTTTCACTTGCAGCTTGCAACACAGTAGTTTCTTTCAGCAGTACAAGCAAGTGTAAAGAGACTGGGAGAGGACAAGCAAGACAGAAGTGGCAGACTTTTATAGTAGTCTTAACTCAGAAGTTACACTTTCTCACTTTGCTATGTGCTGTAAACTTCAGGAGAGCGTTTGTTACCCATTGGTATGCAAGCCAGAGTGCATCCAGTATTTCAATTACATGTTGTTTAAACCATCTGACATCCTTTCTCCTGATTTTTTTTTAAACTTGTGATTAGCACATCCATGAAACCTACTAAATTTAATCGATCCCTGTTCAGGGAACTAAGGTTTCCCAAGCCAAGCCACACGGCCAAAAGTAATAAAAATAATATTTAAAAGACTGGATTAGACAAACATTCAAATTACTGATCTATAATTATAAAGAGTAAAGTCAATATGTCATGTCATAATAAATATTGTTTTCCTTTCAGACAGCTTCTTTAGAAATAAACTTCTTTTCACTGTGGGCACAGACTTTGGTTTGCTGCTGTATTTCTCATGTCTGAAACAGTGCCTGGCACCTAGGAGACACTCAATAAATCCATTTGGAATGAAAAAAAAAAAGAAAAGAAATAAACTTCTTTTAGTATATTTTGCCATTAAAAATTTTTTGATGTATAATTTTTTTCCCTTTGGGTTTAATACTTATTCACCTACCCCTTTTCTCCAGTTTACTGTTGTTTTTTAGTCACTAAGTGAAAGTGAGAGTTGCTCAGTCATGTCCAGCTCTTTGGGAACCCATAGACTATACAATTTATGGAATTCTCCAGGCCAGAATACTGGACTGGGAGCCTTTTCCTTCTCCAGGGGATCCTCCCAACCCAAGGATCGAACCCAGGTCTCACACATTGCAGGCAGATTCTTTACCAGCTGAGCCACCAGGGAAGCCCAAGAATACTTGAGTGTAGCCTCTTCCTTCTCCAGGGGATCTTCCCAACCCAGGAATCGAACCAGGGTTTCTTGCATTGCAGGCAGATTCTTTACCAACTGAGCTATCAGGGAAGCCCGTTTAGTCACTAATTTGTGCCCAACTCTCTGCGACCCCATGGACTGTAGCCTGCCAGGTTCTTCTGTTCATGGGGTTTCCCAAGAAAGAATACTGAAGTGGGCTGCCATTTCCTTCTCCAGGGGATCTTCGTGATCCAGGGATTGAACCTGCCTCTCATGCATTGGCAAGTGGATTCTTTTTTATTTTTTTTAATTTTTATTTTTTATTTATTTTTTTTTTTACTTTACAATATTGTATTGGTTCTGCCACACATCAACATGAATCCGCCACGGGCATACGTGTGTTCCCCATCCTGAGCCCCCCTCCCACCTCCCTCCCCATACCATCCCTCCGAGTCATCCCAGTGCACCAGCTCCAAGCTTCCTGTGTCAAACCCAGACTGGTGATTCGTTTCATATATGATAATATACATGTTTCAGTGCCATTCCCCTAAATCGTCCCACCCTCTCCCTCTCCCTCTCCCACAGAGTCCAAAAGACTGTTAAGACTGTTCTATACACCTGTGTCTCTTTTGCTGTCTCACATACAGGGTTATCAATACCATCTTTCTAAATTCCATATATATGCGTTAGTACACTGTATTGGTATTTTTCTTTCTGGCTTACTTCACTCTGTATAATAGGCTCCAGTTTCACCCACCTCATTAGAACTGATTCAAATGTATTCTTTTTAATGGCTGAGTAATACTCCACTGTGTATATGTACCACAGCTTTCTTATCCATTCATCTGCTGATGGACATCTAGGTTGCTTCCACGTCCTGGCTATTATAAACAGTGCTGCGATGAACACCGGGGTACATGTGTCTCTTTCAGTTCTGGTTTCCTCGGTGTGTATGTCCAGCAGTGAGACTGCTGGGGCGTAGATCAGATCAGATCAGTCACTCAGTCATGTCCGACTCTTTGCAACCCCATGAATCGCAGCACGCCAGGCCTCCCTGTCCATCACCAACTCCCGGAGTTCACTCAGATTCACATCCACTGAGTCAGTGATGCCATCCAGCCATCTCATCCTCTGTCATCCCCTTCTCCTCTTGCCCCCAATCCCTCCCAGCATCAGAGTCTTTTCCAATGAGTCAACTCTTCGCATGAGGTGGCCAAAGTA
Organism: Bos grunniens; assembly: GCF_055505025.1. NCBI lineage: Eukaryota > Metazoa > Chordata > Mammalia > Artiodactyla > Bovidae > Bos > Bos grunniens. The sequence goes on from NC_141181.1 coordinate 42,998,044, forward strand.
CTGGAGTTTCAGATTTAGCATCATTCCTTCCAAAGAAATCCCAGGGCTGATCTCCTTCAGAATGGACTGGTTGGATCTCCTTGCAGTCCAAGGGACTCTCAAGAGTCTTCTCCAACACCACAGTTCAAAAGCATCAATTCTTCGGCGCTCAGCCTTCTTCACAGTCCAACTCTCACATCCATACATGACCACAGGAAAAACCATAGCCTTGACTAGATGGACCTTTGTTGGCAAAGTAATGTCTCTGCTTTTGAATATGCTATCTAGGTTGGTCATAACTTTCCTTCCAAGGAGTAAGCGTCTTTTAATTTCATGGCTGCAGTCACCATCTGTAGTGATTTTGGAGCCCAGAAAAATAAAGTCTGACACTGTTTCCACTGATTCCCCATCTATTTCCCATGAAGTGATGGGACCAGATGCCATGATCTTCATTTTCTGAATGTTGAGCTTTAAGCCAACTTTTTCACTCTCCACTTTCACTTTCATCAAGGCAGTTCTATTTCCAGTTTTTTAAGGAATCTCCACACTGTTCTCCATAGTGGCTGTACTAGTTTGCATTCCCACCAACAGTGTAAGAGGGTTCCCTTTTCTCCACACCTTCTCCAGCATTTATTGCTTGTAGACTTTTGGATCGCAGCCATTCTGACTGGTGTGAAATCGTACCTCATTGTGGTTTTGATCTGCATTTCTCTGATAATGAGTGATGTTGAACATCTTTTCATGTGTTGTTAGCCATCTGTATGTCTTCTTTGGAGAAATGTTTATTTAGTTCTTTGGCCCATTTTTTGATTGGGTCGTTTATTTTTCTGGAATTGAGCTGCAGGAGTTGCTTGTATATTTTTGAGATTAGTTGTTTGTCATTTGCTTCATTTGCTATTATTTTCTCCCATTCTGAAGGCTGTCTTTTCACCTTGCTTATAGTTTCATTTGTTGTGCAGAAGCTTTTAATTTTAATTAGGTCCCATTTGTTTATTTTTGCTTTTATTTCCAATACTCTGGGAGGTGGGTCATAGAGGATCCTGCTGTGATTTATGTTGAAGAGTGTTTTGCCGATGTTCTCCTCTAAGAGTTTTATATTTTCTGGTCTTACATTTAGATCTTTAATCCATTTTGAGTTTATTTTTGTGTATGGTGTTAGAAAGTGTTCTAGTTTCATTCTTTTACAAGTGGTTGACCAGTTTTCCCAGTGCCACTTGTTAAAGAGATTGTCTTTTCTCCATTGTATATTCTTGCCTCCTTTGTCAAAGATAAGGTGTCCATATGTGCGTGGATTTATCTCTGGGCTTTCTATTTTGTTCCATTGATCTATATTTCTGTCTTTGTGCCAGTACCATACTGTCTTGATGACTGTGGCTTTGCCGTAGAGTCCAAAGTCAGGCAGGTTGATTCCTCTAGTTCCATTCTTCTTTCTCAAGATTGCTTTGGCTATTCGAGGTTTTTTGTATTTTCATACAAATTGTGAAATTATTTGTTCTAGCTCTGTGAAAAATACCATTGGTAGCTTGATAGGGATTGCATTGAATCTACAGATTGCTCTTTACCACTGAGTTAACAGGGAAGCCCTTCTCTCCAGTTAAGTTGTTCAAATACAATAAGTTTGCTTTTATAATAATAAAAAAAGAAATTGCAGACTTTTATAATCTCATGGCAGAAGTGATTGCTTCTCACTTGGTTGTGTGCTGTTGAGAATAAAGGTCCAGCCCCCAGGAAAATAAAGGGATTGTGAGAGAAGGTTGTGACCATTGGGATCACTTGGAGGTGCATTTTAAAACAACCCTCCCCCCCAAATATAACCCTAGATATTTTGGCTACACATGTCTATTTGTGAGTTAGTTTAGAGCACCCACATACATGATAGGGCTTTGACTGTCATCATGTCTCAGGCTATAACATCCAAGTGGGAAACCAGGATGTCCATTGGCTCATGCTATACAGGTCTTATCACAGCTTTGTTAATTATATGAAGGCAGGAATAGGATATCTTGTCATCATAAACACAAAAGCTAAAACCAGAATCCAGAGGGACAGATGTGAAAGGGCTTACATGCTGAACCAAAAGAAAAGGAACTTTAGCTAATGAGGAATTAAAATTTTATAGGATTATGTGTTGGTCAGTGCCTGTTAGTCTAAACAACAGAGCTTGTTTGGAATAATCTAAGCAGAAAAATGTTCTATTAGAGGTTACTGCCAGGTTGACCAGAGAGCCAGATTTCAAAACTACAGACAAGGCTGTTTCCAGCCACAATACAGAGACTTCCCAAATGGAAACACTGCTGTTGTGTCTGTGAGAACCTATGAATGCCAGCAGCTGTGCACTTGCAGATCCTGAGGAGCAGAATCTCCCCAAAATCACTGGTTAGACAACCAACACTTCCCTCAGTATCTCCTGCATGAATCCAAGTGTCACCTGGGCAAGTCTGATCAGCAGGACCTAAGTACTGTGCTGCCAGGGAACCCAAAGATATGAGTTTTCTGGTCTTCCCTTGGGAAGGTGGGACTCAATGTGGAAAATAGCCAATGAATCAAGGACATTTTATTTCACAGATGTTGAGCAGCTTCAAGTGATGGATGTAAAGCTTGCCACATGAAGTGGAAAGGGCTAAGATTGCTTCATGGCTGCCTATAACTGTGGTAACCCCTGTCCATGCATAAATGTGATCGTCTTGATTTCCACAATCTCAAGGACCTGATCACCAGGTCCTTCCCTGATGCCAAATCCAAGCCCTCTTGGTCTGGTATATTTTGATTTGAAATCTGATGAGTTTTTGGTTGGGAAGCACTTCTGTTAAAACCAGATTAAAGAAGAATGCAACATGCTTGGAAGGAGTGAGTGTTCTTCACCCTCTGGTCAACCACAATACAGAAATAATATTCTAGATGAGCCTAAGTGCTCCTGAACTCACATAAATTACGGCAGAAACTGTGTGACATGTTCTGGAACATCGTTTCCCCAGCTGTGATAAAAGAGCAGTCGGTTTCAGAAGCTATAGGTTCCTTTCAGGTTCTAGACTGAGAAACCAGTTGCCCATCCCTGCAGCAGTGGACAGGCTTAGCCTGGAGGAGGAGATAGGGAGTAGCTGTCTCTCAAGCTTAGCTATGTCAGGAGAAAGAATGGAGGGCCTTTCCGAGGGGTGTTAAGGATTGCATCACACTTCAAGTGCATGTTTTCTTTATCCCTCTGTTCTTTTTTCCTTTTCTTTGAGGAGGTAGGTAGGGGCCTGTTAAACATCATTCAGTGTGTCTTGAGCTTTATAGAATTTCCAACTAGGATGTTAAATTCTTCATCCAAGAGCTTTTTTTAATTTTCATTTTTCTTCTCCTTCACTTTGCATGATGAGCTTGGGGAAAAACCTGCTAATCGTCTCTCACAGTCCCTAAATTTTCAAAGTGGTCTATCATATATATCATTTTCTGCACATAGATTTTTCTAACAAAGGAACGATCTAACCACAGAATAATTGTACTACATGAAATATTTTGCTATGTTCTTAATATAAGAAAAATGACTCTGCCATGCCTAGAGAGTCCAAATATGGGTAGTAATGCCAGGAAGAGAAATAGTAATTCACTGATATCACGTTGTCAGATGTTGTTTTCCTGGGGAATGTTCCAAAGTGGACTCAGCTGCATCTACTGTGACTCATAAAGCAGCGGGAGGAGCAATTGCAGGTGAGGGCAGGCAGGTCAGGGTGGAGCCTGGAGGAGGAAAGCATAAACTGTAAGGGGAATTTAAGGAGGAGGAATGGCTGACCATCACAGGGAGACTCTGCCCTCAAAGGTTCACTGCTCTATCTGCAGAAGCCTCGCCTCTCTGTACCTTCAGCTCCATCCAGGAGCAATTTCCCTGAGTTCTCAACATGTCTAGTTCCTGAGAGAGTTCTAATTCCTGAGAGAGTTCTAGGTCTCTCTTGGAAGGAAAATGGGTGTGATTTGGCTTTGTGCGACTCTGTTTAATTTGCTGGAACTGCCCAAAAAGCATGAGTGCAAGACATGGAAGGACAGGGTTCTAAGTGGTGGTATGTCAGCCACTGCAGCAGACTGGGGGCTTATCTGGGTGCAATGGCTCCCTTTCCCCAGTACCCCCTGTCATACTTCATGGCCATTGTTTGTCCTCTGAACCAGTACAGAGAGCTGCATTTCAAAGGACAGGTCAAAGAAGAATGTGATCAGGAGCTGTATAGTCAGAAACCAGAAGAAATGCTTGATTCTAAGATTCTCAGTCATCTGACTCATGTTGATGAGAGTTGTAAGTAGGAGTTGGTTCCAGTCGACTGATGATTATTAACAGGACAACCAACTGACCTACTGAGAGTCTGATGGTGTATATGGTAACAGGATCCTGTATTTTCTGTTACATATTTTTTTTCCCCAGTTCTAGTTAAAGTAGATATTTCTCAGCAGGAAAAGGCAGCTTTTGGAGTTGCAAAACTGCATTGGTCTACTTTTATGAACAGTACAAGTGTGAATTTAAATATCCCTTTCTATCAAAAACCCATTGAATTTTGTATTCTTTTTTTTTTTTTTTTTTTTTGAGGCACATGAACTGTGAAGGATGATGTGTTTTTGTTTCAGTAGGACTGATGTTCATGCTTTGATAACAGGACAACACTTTAAAAATGGGATTTGCCCACAATGCTTCACTTCTATCACCATTTTCATCCTTGATGCTGGGTAGGGAAATCTAAGTGTGGAAGACGTAAGTGAATACTGGGAAACATGCTTATCTTTCTGAAAGGAGTATATTTTAAATACTTTCAAGTTATGAAAAAATAAGAATATAAAATTATTGCTTAAATATATCAAGTTCTAAAGGAAAATATATGTTGGTGAAATGTCTGTCATAGTTTAAATGAAAATAATTAAATGGTTAAATTAGGCTTTATGTATTAGCTAAAGGATAGATTTATTTTCCAATATCAATTGATCATTAAATAATAATAAAATATATGATTAATAGTAGTTAATTCATGGTTAATGTCTTATGTGGACCATCTTCAGTGTATTGGGGGTAGAGGAACACCGTTATTACCCTTTTGGTTCTATGGTAACTTTGGCAAGTGACCAAGCCAACTTGCCTAATAAATTTGTCATTGTAGGGCTCATCATCCCTACTTTTTCAATACTGATTTTTCCTTTTGATTGAATGGTGCTTATGGCCAAACTTCATAGAAAGTGGTTATTACATGTGTAACATTTGGCTATATTTATGTTTTCCAGTTTGGAGAGCCTACGAATTTGCTAATACCTCTTGATTTTCTGCTGAATTCTTAAACCATAGGACAGAAATAGCTTTTTGTCTTATTTTGGTAGTTACTTTTCCTGGCACAAGTTGAGACAGGAAGTGCTGGAGCCCATGAAAACATGATGGAGAAAAAAACAAAAACAAAGTGATGCCTCTGAATTTCTGGGACATTTGCAAATATTTAGTTTATGTCAAGATGTGGTTATTGGGAAGACTATTAATATGCACCAAACTTTCTTAAAAAATATTCCCCTGAACACAGGAAAACAAATCTTCAATTGGAAGGGTGCCACAGGTGTTAACTTATAACTTTGTTGACATCAGATCAATTGAAAACATCATTATGGATGATTTCCCATATGAGAAAATTGACGGAAAATGCAGGATCATATTTAAATGTGACCAAGAACAGTTGTAGAAACAACAGTTTAAAAAATAATGGCAAGGGACTTCACTGGTGGTCCAGTGGTAAGACTTCACCTACCAATGCAGGGGGTGCAGGTTCAATCCCTGGTCTGAGAGATAACCATAACTTGAAACAGAAGCAGTATTGTAACAAATTCAGTTAAAGACTATAAAAATGGTCTATGCTGTGCTGAGTCGCTCAGTTGTGTCCAACTCTTTGCTACCCCATGGACTGTAGCCCGCCAGGCTCCTCTGTCAATGGGGATTCTCCAGGCAAGAATACTTGAGTGGGTTGCCGTGCCCTTCTCCAGGGGCTGTTCCCAACCCAGGGATCGAACCCAGGTCTACCGTATTACAGGCAGATTCTTTACCGTCTGAGCCACCTGGAAAGCCCAAGAATACTAGATGAGTAGCCTATCCTTTCTCCAGGGAATCTTCCTGATCAGTAATCAAACTGGGGTCTCCTGCATTGCAGGCAGATTCTTTACCAGCTGAGCTATGAGCAAAGCCCTAAAAATGGTCTATGTCCATAAAAATACACAAAAAAATAAGTAACGACAAACATTATTATGATAGTGACACCCTAGTGTTTGGGCATTTGGATATTATATGCTTTCTTATCATACTGTTCATGGGGTTCTCAAGGCAAGAATACTGAAGTGGTTTGCCATTCCCTTATCCAGTGGACCACATTCTGTCAGATCTCTCCACCATGACCCGCCCATCTTGGGTTGCCCCACGGGCATGGCTTAGTTTCACTAAGTTAGACAAGGCTGTGGTCCTAGTGTGATTAGACTGACTAGTTTTCTGTGAGTATGGTTTCAGTGTGTCTGCCCTCTGATGCCCTCTTGCAACACCTACCATCTTACTTGGGTTTCTCTATAGGATACTGAAAGAGGAACTCCCCAGGTCAGTAGGTGCCCAATATTCTACTGCAGATCAGTGGAGAAATAACTCTAGAAAGAATGAAGGGATGGAGCCAAAGCAAAAACAATACCCAGCTGTGGATGTGACTGGTGATAGAAGCAAGGTCCGATGCTGTAAAGAGCAATATTACATAGGAACCTCGAATATCAAATCCATGAATCAAGGCAAATTGGAAGTGGTCAAACAAGAGATGGCAAGAGTGAATGTCGACATTCTAGGAATCAGCGAACTAAAATGGACTGGAATGGGTGAATTTAACTCAGATGACCATTATACCTACTACTGCAGGCAGGAATCCCTCAGAAGAAATGGAGTAGCCATCATGGTTAACAAAAGAGTCTGAAATGCAGTACTTGGATGCAGTCTCAAAAATGACAGAATGATCTCTGTTCATTTCCAAGGCAAACCATTCAATATCACAGTAATCCAAGTCTATGCCCCAACCAGTAACGCTGAAGAAGCTGAAGTTGAACAGGTCTATGAAGACCTACAAGACCTTTTAGAACTAACACCCAAAAAAGATGTCCTTTTCATTATAGGGGACTGGAATGCAAAAGTAGGAAGTCAAGAAACACCTGGAGTAACAGGCAAATTTGGCCTTGGAATACGGAATGAAGCAGGGCAAAGACTAATAGAGTTTTGCTAAGAAAATGCACTGGGTCATAACAAACACCCTCTTCCAACAACACAAGAGAAGACTCTACACATGGAAGTCACCAGATAGTCAACACCGAAATCAGATTGATTATATTCTTTGCAGCCAAAGATGGAGAAGCTCTATACAGTTAACAAAAACAAGACCAGGAGCTGACTGTGGCTCAGATCTTGAACTCCTTATTACCAAATTCAGACTTAAATTGAAGAAAGTAGGGAAAACCACTAGACCATTCAGGTATGACCTAAATCAAATCCCTTATGATTATACAGTGGAAGTGAGAAATAGATTTAAGGGCCTAGATCTCATAGATAGAGTGCCTGATGAACTATGGAATGAGGTTTGTGACATTGTTCAGGAGACAGGGTTCAAGACCATCCCCATGGAAAAGAAATGCAAAAAAGCAAAATGGTTCTCTGGGGAGGCCTTACAAATAGCTGTGAAAAGAAGAGAAGCAAAAAGCAAAGGAGAAAAGGAAAGATATAAACATCTGAATGCAGAGTTCCAAAGAATAGCAAGAAGAGATAAGAAAGCCTTCCTCAGCAATCAATGCAAAGAAATAGAGGAAAACAACAGAATGGGAAAGACTAGAGATCTCTTCAAGAAAATCAGAGATACCAAGGGGACATTTCATGCAAAGATGGGCTCTATAAAGACAGAAATGGTATGGACCTAACAGAAGCAGAAGAGATTAAGAAGAGGTGGCAAGAATACACAGCGGACCTGTACAAAAAGATCTTCATGACCAAGAGAATCACGATGGTGTGATCATCCACTTAGAGCCAGACATCCTGGAACGTGACGTCAAGTGGGCCTTATAAAGCATCACTACAAACAAAGCTAGTGGAGGTGATGGAATTCCAGTGGAGCTATTTCAAATCCTGAAAGATGATGCTGTGAAAGTGCTGCACTCGATATGCCAGCAAATTGGAAAACTCAGCAGTGGCCACAGAACTGGAAAAGGTCAGTTTTCATTCCAATCCCAAAGAAAGGCAATGCCAAAGAATGCTCAGACTACCACACAATTGCACTCATCTCACATGTAGGTAAAGTAATGCTCAAAATTCTCCAAGCCAGGCTTCAGCAATACTTGAACTGTGAACTTCCTGATGTTCAAGCTGGTTTTAGAAAAGGCAGAGGAACCAGAGATCAAATTGCCCACATCCGCTGGATCATAGAAAAAGCAAGAGAGTTCCAGAAAAACATCTATTTCTGCTTTATTGACTATGCCAAAGCCTTTGACTGTGTGGATCACAATAGACTGTGGAAAATTCAGAAAGAGATGGGAATACCAGACCACCTGACCTGCCTCTTGAGAAATCTGTTTGCGGGTCAGGAAGCAACAGTTAGAACTGGACATGGAACAACAGACTGGTTACAAATAGGAAAAGGAGTATGTCAAGGGTGTATACTGTCACCCTGTTTGTTTAACTTCTATGCAGAGTACATCATGAGAAACGCTGGACTGGAAGAAGCACAAGCTGGAATCAAGATTGCCGGGAAAAATATCACTAACCTCAGATATGCAGATGACACCACCCTTATGGCAGAAAGTGAAGAGGAACTAAAAAGCCTCTTGATGAAAGTGAAAGTGGAGAGTGAAAAAGTTGGCTTAAAGCTCAACATTCAGAAAACAAAGATCATGGCATCTGGTCCCATCACTTCATGGGAAATAGATGGGGAAACAGTGGAAAGAGTGTCAGACTTTATTTTTTTGGGCTCCAAAATCACTGCAGATGGTGACTGCAGCCATGAAATTAAAAGATGCTTACTCCTTGGAAGGAAAGTTATGACCAACCTAGATAGCAAATTCAGAAGCAGAAACATTACCTTGCCAACAAAGGTCCGTCTAGTCAAGGCTATGGTTTTTCCTGTGGTCATGTATGGATGTGAGAGTTGGACTGTGAAGAAGGCTGAGCGCCGAAGAATTGATGCTTTTGAACTGTGGTGTTGGAGAAGACTCTTGAGAGTCCCTTGGACTGCAAGGAGATCCAACCAGTCCATCTGAAGGAGATCAGCCCTGGGATTTCTTTGGAAGGAATGATGCTGAAGCTAAACTCCAGTACTTTGGCCACCTCATGCAAAGAGTTGACTCATTGGAAAGACTCTATGCTGGGAGGTATTGGGAGTAGGAGGAGAAGGGGACGGCAGAGGATGAGATGGCTGGATGGCATCACTGACTCGATGGATGTGAGTCTGAGTGAACTCTGGGAGTTGGTGATGGACAGGGAGGCCTGGCGTGCTGCGATTCACAGGGTTGCAAAGAGTTGGACACGACTGAGTGACTGAACTGAACTGAACTGATACTTTCTTATTAAGCCCTTAGTTATTTTTTAAACTTGGTATTATTGTGTTGTAAACATTCAACAAAAGAAGATCAATACATTTCTTTCCACTTCCTGTTTCTGTCTGATGTTCTTGATTCAGCTGATCTCTTGCTTCTTCCTCAGAGGATGATTCTTGGACCTCAGATTTATTATTGAAGCTGAACAGAGGAACAGAAAATCTTATACTGCATTGCAGATGCAACCAGGAACTCCAGCAGATATTAGATTTCACACGTCACTTTCATTTTCAGCCTGGGTCATTTTCTAAGTAGAATATGAATAACTCTGACAAGTTTCCTATTTTCTTTAGAAATCAACATTTTCCCTTTAAACCTCTGCTATCACTCATCGGATCTGAAAATCATCTGCTCAGCTCATATCTAGGATTAGACATTTCTGAGTCAAATCAGCCTTGAAACACTGAATATGACAGAGTGGCATGAAGCAAAGAGTATATTTCCTGCTAAATATGTCTCCAAGTGGACTCCTGTGTGGCATTAGAGATGGGCGGAGAGGTCAGGGATGCAAATGTGCTCCTTCAAACAAGCATCAATCCTCTGAGGGTGGCATAGGCACTTCCTGAGACTCTAGACACGCTGCAATCGGAAAACCAACTCAGGATGCCCGAGTCAAGTGTGTCTACAGGGGACAAGAAATGTATTTGCAACATTCTGACCCAGGGCTTTGCAACATTCTGATCCAGGGCTCCGTTCATGATCCCTGCTGCTGTTTGGAGCATACTGGAAAGGAAGCATCAACAACGTAAACTGAGAGTCACAGCTCACAGCTCTCTCGTGACTTTCTAAAATGAGAGATGAACCCATCAGAGGCACTGGCGGTCATAAGTCTGGTGGGTCAGGGGATAGAAGAGGGATTCTTGGCTCAAGTGAGCAGAGAGCTCCACAGGCTCTGCCATATATGGGTGAGAAGCAAGATTTTCAAGCAAAATTCCTATGATCTCAAAACTCGTGCTACTCAGACAGCTGTCTCAAATTCCATTCAATGTCAAAGTAGTACCTTAAGCTGCTTTATCTGGTTTGGCTTTGAAGTGGCAATAAAAACCAGGAAGCCTCCTGACCTGGGTCATTGCTAAAAAGGGTTGTTTTCTTTTTGCTTTACCCATTTTAAGAGCAGTTACTTACAGGTATGTCTGTGAAACAGGGAGGTGAAGAGACCATTTACTAACACAGGAAATGTGAAAGTAGCCCAGGAATCTTCCGAGTTTATTGTAAAGTTGGGCTTTAGATAACTACAGTACAAACAGTGGATGCAATAGTGTGAAGGAAACATCATTTTCAATCAGATACCCCATACTCACATGCTGAGACAAACCTCACTGATTTTACTCTTCAGTGACCTTGTTCCACTCAAAGGACATTTTTGGGATTAAAACTCCATTACCCTGCAAACAGACTGAACAATGCATGCCATGTCCCATTTTGCAGGCAGAGGTCTTTCAACTTTTTGGCAAGTTAACTATCCTATTTGGGTGTGTTCTGCTCCCAACTGGTCCTTCTGGAGAACCTAAAGTGTCAGTTACCTTTCATAGGAGTCTTAAAGAAAGGCATCATTTCCAAAATGGTTGAAAATCAGCTTTGGAAAGAGTTATGCAGCAGTAGTAGTTTTTGGAAAGTGTAATTGCTGTCACTTATCTTTGCAGCAATAAATGTTTCACTTCATATATTTTTATACTTTTTTTCCCCTTTTCAGCTTGTTTTATTTCTGCTAAAAATATCTTGGTTAATCCACTACTCATTACACATAGGAGAAGTGATATAAAAACAAGTTAGTTTTGAGGTTTTTTTTAATTAGCTTTTTAAAAAGAATTATAAAGAAAGAGATTTTTAATTAATTAAAGTAAGTTCTTTTGTAGTTAACAGGAATCCAGTACTGAAGGATTCCAGCAGAACTCTCCCTCAGGGTCCACTTTACCTGGACCAGGTGATTACACTGATGTAAACCGTACCTGGCCTATCCTTGATTCCATTTCTCCAGGACTTTCATGGAATAATTGGATGAGAAGTACTAAGCTGCCTAAAATAAAATTCTTCTTTAAATGGGAACCAGAGTGATTTAACCAAAGACATGACTAGATCTGGGGCAGTTCTGGTACCCTGCCAATGGGTGGAAGATATTTGAATGGGGAGATGGCTCTTTAATGTATCTCAGCTTCCCTAATCAAGTCGATCCTGTTCTCTAACACTACTGTTATTTTGGCTTACTTGCCCCTCAAATTACAAACGATGTAAAATTGACTATAATTTGTTACTTTCCATTTTGCATTAACCTCATGGGCAATTGCTAATAGTCCCCTTTTCTCTCTTCTTCTCAATCCTCATATCAACACACTAAAGAATATAAGCATTTTCCTACAAAAGTTCTTTTAGTATTTTCATCTAATACATTTCTTCCCCCCAGCCCCAGAACACACTGAAAAGGCAGGCTGAAATAATCAGTGTCCTCAGGTCCTTTTTGTTGACTCCGATTTCCTTGAGGTTGGCTCTGACTTTAGTCCTAATGATGGGAGTCATTTGCTGTTTTTGTGCTCACTACACACACATCTGTCAGTAGATGGCCTGGAAGCCTGGTTTTCTCTGTGTATGTGTAGAAGATGCAGAATTTCTCTGGACCTAGAAATAAGGAGTTGTTGCAATAAGTAGTTGTTGCTTCAAAAATCAATGACAAAAAGCATCTAAAAATACCCTAGAGTGAATATATGTATATGTATAACTGAGTCACTTTACTGTACACCTGAAATTAACACAACATTGTAAATCAACTAGACGTAAATTAAAAAAAAAAAAAAATGATTCCTGCAGAAGGCAACCAATGGGACAGTCTAACAAAAGTTCCCTCTATTTGTTTGGAAGCTGTTTCTTCCAAGAGCCAAATGTTCATAGTTTATCTCTGGGCTCCTAATTTTTGAACATCACTTGGGTTTTGCCTGACAGTGTCATCAGGCAGTGAGAAGTCTGCTTCCATGGAAGCACTAGGTTTATTTTCTGAAGCAAATTAGAATTCATTTCAGAGGAAAGCATTGTGGGAGTTGAGTTAATATTCTGGCAACATGCATGAGAAATTTTCTTCCTGGGTATTTCTGATCCCACTGGGGAGGAACATTCTCATTAGGCTTGGGACTTGAAATGCACACACCCACAGGCTCCGACAAGCATCTGCAAGAGCCCCGTTCTTGCAGATTTCCATCGTTTGGTAGGTCTCCTTTATCACCTGTGCTGATTTCTGGGCTGGACAAATCTTGCCTGCTCCATGAGAAGCAAGAAACAATGAGAGTGAAAGGGGAAAAGCGATTGAAAGGCACGCTTTTTTTTTCAAACATTGAAACAAAATCAGGTGAAAATGTCAGCATACAACAGATAGACCTTCCATGGACAGGATTCTACCTGTTCCTGTGTGGAGAGACCACAAAAAATCACTTTTTGAAAGAGACTTGCTGCATTTGCTGCATGTACATTCTAAATTCGTTTTCCTCATGAGATTTCTCTCTTCCTTCGTGGGCTTCACTGATTCTGTAGAAAGGTCTCTCTAATATCTGTTAGTGGGTGCTTCAAACAACCAGCCCCATGCTCAGATGCTCTGGATGGTACAGTCAAGCTCTGAATCAAGTTGAGCAGAAAATGTTTTTAATTTATTTTTTTTAAATTGAAGAATAGTTAATTTGCAGTGTTTTATTAAGTTCTGCATACAGTAAAGTGAATTAGTTATATATATATACACACACACGTTCTTTTTTGTATTTTTTTACATTATGCTTTATCACAGGATATTGAATATAGTTCCCTGATCAAAAAGACCTTGTTTAAACAGACTTTTAAATAAAAATCTTTTAATTCAACATCTTTCTTAAAGATATATTGTTTAGTTAATGGGCTAAACCCTGAATTTTGGCTCCAGAATTTATGCTTTTAACCACTACCCTGTGTTGTGTGTGTGTGTACGTTTTGCAAATAATGGGTTGGTCAAAAGTTTGTTTGGGTTTTTTGTCATATTTTATGGAAAAACCTGAACAAAATTTTGACTAACTCAATAGCTTTACAAGTCATTGTTTGAAAGAAGAAATTTACTTTTGTTCCTTTTCATTCAGCTATTTGATGTTATTAAATGCATTAGTTATCTTTTGTTACTTAAAAAATATATATACCAAGACTTCCTGGCATAAAGCGACCTCACAATCTCTACAAGTCAGGTGTCTGTATACATCTTGGCTGGATTCTCTGCTTCAGGGTCTCCTGTGACATCTAGTTACAACATTGGCAGGGGCCGCAACCTCATCTGAAGGCACAACCAGAGTTCTCCCGCCTCCTCTCCTGGCTGCGGCCAGCCTCCAGCTTCTTGAAGACTGTTGCATCAAGGGCCTCGTTCCTTCCTGGCCATTGTCATTGTCCACACTTACCATGCAGGCCTCTCCACAAGCAGTTCACAGTGTCAGCTAGCATGTGACATATTACAACACATTTGAGATATTTGCTCTAGCTGTAGACTTGTTTTATTAAAATGAGTTTTTACTGTGTTTTTTTTTTCCCCTGTGAATAAAAAAATTTTTTTAAGTGAAGAAAAATTGCTTTACAATGTCGTGTTGGTTTCTGCTGTATAACAATGGGAATTGGCCATAATTATACACATGTATATATGTATATATATCACCCCGCCCTCCTCAACCTCCCTCCCATGTCAATTGCACCCCTCTGTGTTGTCACAGAGTGCCAAGCTGGGCTCCCCGTGCTATACAGCAGCTTCCCACTATCTATCAGTTTTACACATTGTAGTATACATATGTCAATGCTACTTTCTCGTTTCATCTTACCTCCTCCTCCTGCTGTGTCCATGAGTCTATTCTGCGGCTCTACATCTGTGGCTCCATTCCTGCCCTGCAAATAGGTTCATCAGTATCATTTTTATAGGTTCCATACATATGTGTTAACATACGATATTTGTTTTTCTCTTTCTGATTTGCTTCAATCGGTATAATAGGTTCTAGGTTCATCCACCTCAGTAGAACTGACTCAAATTCATTCCTTTTTATGACTGACTAATATTACTATATATTTTTAAACCCACACAATTAACTACTTGGTAAAATAAATATGTTAGAGTCTGGTGTCCAATGACAACAAATATATTTAGAAAGTCTTTTATTACTTTTGAGTAGACTAGACCACACAGTGGCTGTGAAATTAACCCATATTAACTAATTAAATTCACTGATACATACAACCCAACTGAGCCCAGTGTATTTGAGAGAATAAAAAATCATACTCTAAAGGAATATGGCATATTTATTTGTTTACGTATGAAACATGTGAAAAGACATGTTTAAATTTCACTTTGACATTCTCAAATATACAAGCATTGCTAATGTGCTTTAAACTTTCTCATTTTGGAGTCTGGACAGCTTTTCTTTTTATTGTGTGTGCAATAGTGTGTTTGTGTGTATATTTCAGCATAGTATAGCCAGTTATAAAAACAACTTTTCAGAAAAGATAGATGAAAAATATCGTCTGTAATATAGAGCATTTGCAAGAAATATTTATTTTCTGTCATTTATTGAGAATTTCTATGAGTGAAGATACATGTTCTGCTCTGTGGGAGAGATTAGAAAATGAATCAAAGAACTTCCCTGAAGGCTCAGTGGTTAAGACACCATGCTTCAACTGCAGAGGGCATAGGTTTGATCTTTTGTCGGGGAACCAAAATCAGGGAACACTGAGCAACACAGCCAAAAAAAAAAGAAAAGAAAAAATAAGTAAATAAATAAAACAAGATAACAAGAAAGATACTAAAAAGTGATTTCAGTCTCTACCTTCATCAAAAGAGTTTGGACTCTGAAATCAGAGAAGAATGTAAACTACCTTCGTTTTTCTGGGCCTCAGTTTTCACATCTATATAATATAAATAATATTCATACAAAGTTACGAAACACATGTAATGCTTCTTGGACATCCTAAGTTTTTGACAAGTACAAGGATACTGTCTACCATTCCCACGTCCCTGTACTTGCTGCCGTGGGGCTTTATAGGGAAGAGTAAACAGCAGCTCAAACAGCTGAAGCACAAAGTATAGAGAACACATGCCACACGGGAGTGGATGAATGGCCACATGGCTTCAGAAGGTGGAAGTAACTCTCTTTGGGTTACTTTGAGATGGTGGACTGAGTCTATTACGTAGACTCTGGCTCCCCCAGTAGACATTAAAAAACAGAAAATATATTATTTAAATTAAGTTCAAATTGCATTCAAAATAATTGGAGTAATTGGGAAAGACTGAATTTTGTGTGTGTGTGTGGCTTTTGCAAGCTACATTTCCTGTCTGTCCTGGGGTGAGGAGTTTCTTCATATGCTGAGTTATTCTGTTTTGCCCTGGGTGACTTAATAACATTTCCCTCCTCACTAGAAAACAAGGTGGAAGTGTTGCAGATATTTATTAGAGAAATAATAAAAAAGGAACAAAATGAGGAAGCAAACATAAAACAAGTAAAGACAAAGATCAGCTTCCATTTGGACAATTTATAAACTCAATTCAGTTAGAATTAAAAATGGCTTTTGAAATGTAACCATCTACCTCCTGTCATTTGCAAGTTGCATAATGACATAATTGCATAAATATAAACATAAATGTGTGGTGTAAGAAATAAACTTTTGATTTATAGCTTAAATCCATTTTCTAAGAATAAATATAATATACAATTTTAAATGTTCTTGGCTGACATATTTTCTTTGTGCATCTGTCGTGCAGAGTCACAGTGTAAGCAGAAAGCTGTAAGTTTTTGAAATTGGTGTAAACAGTTTTCTGATTTCAGTCCTTTTTCTCTTCAGCTATTTATATGTTTTAGGAATGAAAACATTGATTGTTTGAACTGATTGTCAAAGTAAAGTCTGATTGAAGTGCACAATTATCATGCTTCTGGTTCCTTCCATGCTTTGAGGGTGATGTGATAAATAAGCTTGTGCTGAGTGTCAACAATGAGGTATAATCGGAAGTTCTGCACCACTGCTGTCCACAAACCTGACGTTTGTGAAAGTGGCTCTGTAGCGAGTGATGATGCTGGTGAGGACAGTAAGGATAACCCATTTCTGAAAACTTGCCATGTATGTCAGGCACTTTTCCAACTGCTTTAGGTATAACTTAATCCCCACGTGACTCCTAGGATGTGGCTAATATTCTTGTTCTCATCTTACAAATGAGAAAACTGAGGCACCGGAAGCTCTTGTATTTGCCTTTAAAGATCCATTTGGTGACTAGCAGACCCAGAAGTCTGTGGTCTGTGGCCTAAGCATTTACCTCTAATAAACACTTCTATGTGTTGAAAAGGGGGATAGTAGTCCCCAGAGGGATCAATGCTCATTTATTTTTTTCTGATGGTTTCTTTTTATTTATTTTTTATTAAAATATAGTTTCAGGTATACAGCAAAGTGATTCAGTTATGTATATATTCTTTTTCAGATTCTTTTCTATTATGAGTTATTATAAGATATTGACTATAATTCCCTGTGCTATACAGTAAGCCCTTATTGGTTATCTATTTTATATATAGTAGTGTGTATATGTTAATTCCATACTCCTAACTTATCCCTCTTCACTCCCCTTTCTTTTTGTTTTCTGTGTCTGTGAATCTATTTCTGTTTTGTATGTAGGTTCAGTTATATCATTTTCAATATTCTATATATAAATGATATCATATGATGCTTATTGGTCTCTTTATGACATATTTCACTTAGTGTGACAGTCTCTAAATACATCTGTGTTGATGCAAATGGCATTATTTCATTCTTTTTTATGGCTGAGTAATATTTCATTGTATAAATGTACCATATCTTCTTTATCCATTCCTTTGTCAATTAACACAGGTTGCTTTCATGTCCTGGCTACTGTAAAATGTGTTGCAATGAACATTGTAATGCAAGCACTTTTTCAACTTAAGAGTTTTCTCCAAATATGTGCCCAGCAGTGGGATTGCAGGACCATAAGGTAGCTCTGTTTTTAGTTTTTTAAGGAACCTCCATACTGTGCTCCATAGTGGCTGTACCAGTTTATATCTCTTGACCCCTCCCCTGTACTGCCTCTCCAGTAAAGGGTCTAGATGTTAGATTACACAAGAACATATCTAACTAACACTTATTTTAGATTAAGGGTCATGTTTTTCATACTAAGGCTTCTTGTTATCATCTGTAAATATTCTTTTGCTTTGGGACACTTTTACACTCTAGACTAGGATAATGAAATCTCAGACACCTTCTGAGTTTGCCAAGGTGAGTGATCATGCACAGACTGAAATTTTACTTCTCTCTCATGTGTACATTCCTTCCATCCAGCTGGGGCAGGGGAGGACTCGGATAAAGGGCAGGATCTTTATATCCTTGAAACATGTCAGAGAATTCTCTTCTCCCATGAGAACTGGATGATAATGAAATGCCATCTTCCATTTCATTCCATTGCAAATGTGCTTTAAGACTGTACCACAAAGAACCTGGAAGTCTTCCTCGACCCACTGAGTACAGTTTCGAAACAGAAGGCATGCATGTGTATATGCTAAGTCGTTTCAGTTGTGTCTGACTCTTTGCAACTCTGTGGATTGTAGCCAGCCAGGCTCCTCTGTCCGTGGGACTCTCCAGGTAAGGATAGTGGACTGGATTGACATGCCTTCCTCCAGGGGATTTTCCCGACCCAGGAATTGAACCCACATCTCCTGCACAGGCAGGCGAGTTCTTTACCACTGGCGCCACCTGGGAAGCCCCATGGAAGACATGGCTGACAGTTTATTCTTTCCAAATGCTGTTCTATTCATATATGTGTATCTGTGAAGGATGCCCCTCTCTCTTTTTTACTCTGGGCTTAATCTCCCCTAGTATAAGCTATGACCATCAACATTTAGAAATGAATTCTGTATTTTGTGCTTATTAAATCTGTATTTTAAAGGTGCAACCTTCAATGTCATTTGGATATTAGAATGCACAATCTAGGAAACTTTATTTGAATAGGTTACCGTGAGCACCTGCTCTCTCTTCTGCACCAACCACCTCCCCACTTGCCACTTCAACGCTTTACTGTGCTGGAAGCACATCCATATTATAAATGACCAGACTATTGGACTGTTACCAAGGAATATGATTTTCAACTCTATTCTAAAAAAGTTAAAATTACATAAAATCAATGCTATTCTCTGTCATTCTGTATACCCAGCATTTTCTCCAAGAGAAGCTAAACTAAAAAAAAGAAAAAAAAAATAATTATCTGATGTCCTGGAAAGAATTGAAAAGTTATTTAAAAATTACCTCCAAGAATGCCAGAAGGAAGTTTCTTTTCCTTTTGGATGAACAAATGATTAACTTTCTACAGAAGCCAGTGGGAGTTTATATTTCCACTCCTGCTTTGGGAAGCAGGGTGAAGTCTTACAGAACTGAAATGCACCTGCTCAACGATCCAGCAGATCCATTCATAAGACCATCGATAGACAAACCCTGGTAGGTATGGGACAAGGAAACGCTTGAGTGTGTTTTCAAAACAACATTGTTCAGGGACTTCCCTGGTGGTCGAACAGTTAAGACTCCATCCTTCCAATGCAGAGGATGCAGGTTCAATCCTTGGTTAGAGAACTAAGATTCCACATGCCATGGGACCAAAAAATAAATAAAAGACATTAAAAAATGACACTGTTCGTAGCTGCCTAAACTGGACTATCAACAAGGAATTAGAATCATTATTATCATTATATCACAGGGTTAGCCAAAGGAAATCTTAACAACTGAATAGAATGGATAATGTAAGTTGCAGGGAATACACTTTAATATCACTTATATCAATTCACCATATATACAGAACTTAAAAATTTGTTAGAGATTCATATAGTAAGAAAATAACCAAAAGTGAGGTCTTAAACAAAACAATTCACAGTAGCAGCCACCCTTGTAATGGAAGGGTGTTCATGAGGGGCACAGGGTCACTTCAGAGGCGCTAGAAATGTCCTATTTCTTCAGTTGATGGCAGGTCGAGGGATGTTTGCTTCATCATTCATGACAGAGTATGTGAAATAGAAAGCAGGTTGTTAATTCACCTCCTGTAGTCCTGAGAATGTTATTTCAAAGGTGCATACATTTTTATTTTCCATCTGGGGAATGTACTTGGGGAAGGTAGATACCTTGTTGAGGTGCAGTATTAAATAAGGCTTTTTAACTTCAGAGTTCATTGTATTCCACTATGCATGCGTATCAGTCCTCTAGATTTCTAGTATCATCTGGAGATGCTAATATTGAAAATTTTCTATACTGAGAAAATGGAGAAAGTGGAAAACAAACAATGTTTTGTTTTTTTACAAAAAAACATTTTACTGGGCAGTTTAGAATGGAAGTGGGGCTCAAACACTTTCTGGTCAATGGAAGCCCAAGAGTGGCTGTGTATCTTTACCCAGGACCACAGCCAAGGGCGCACCATCAGTAGCGGCACCGAGCCCATGAAAAACAAAATCCCTAGACTCTTAGTCTAAGACTTTTGGATACACAAAAATAGACTCTGTCTTTTAATGATATTGTCTTCTTATTTTTCTTTTTATTCCTATTTCATAGTTTTGTCTGCTCAAGTCAGGGTGGAATCTGAAAAGTATAAAGAGTGTTGAAGAGTTCTTTTTTTTCCTCAGATACTGCTAAAACAAAGTGAAATGTACGGATTAACTCGATCACACTAACAGGCCTGAAATATCCTGTTTACCCCGGGTTTTGATACAATGGGTCTTTCATAATTTTCTAGAGGTATGTGGAAATTGTCAAGAGTGATGCCGGCCTTTAAGGAGGAATGTTTTTTCTTAGACAGATAAGGATCAGGTTTGTACTTGCGGTGCCAGAAATAAGATGAAGTTTCACTTCAGAGCCTGAGCTATGTTGATCTACCTATTCTCATTACACAGAGCCATTTATAGCCATCAGGAGCCGCAGACTGACCTGTGACAATTGCTTTCCTGGGAACTTAAAAAATGCACTAGACCTTCAGCTGCAGGGACAAGCAACAGCACCTTGGATGAACTGGCCACGCGAATAGCACCACCAAGTACCTGCTGGCACAATGCCGTATATTTTTCAAAGGAAATAAGGCAATTATAAGGCTTCTTTCATAAAGTCAGTAAATGGTATTTGACCTAAGGTGAAATCCCTATGTTTAATTGGAGTCTGGAAACTCTTCATTTTTTTTTCCCTTTGCCCTACTTATATTTATTTTTTTAGAGAGTTCATGGCAAAATTTTTGTATCCTAAGCAACAAAAACACACTTGCTTTTGACCTCCTTCTTTTCTTGCTGTTCACTTTGATAATAATTATTCCAGCTCTTGAAAAGTACTGTATTTGGTCCTCAGCCAAAGCTGACATTTATTTATGGAAATAAAATTGTCCAGCATATGCATCCACTTTAATATTCATTTTGTTAAAACTTGCCATGAAGACAATTTTCCTAAGATGAGACTTCATACTAACATCCTGGAGATCATGTACATTAATTTTGCCAAATTCAAAATGAGAAACTGGATTTTCAGATGAAGGCTTTCATAGTAAGTCAGTCTTCTGTTCGTGTAATAAGATAGAAGTTCTTGGGTTGCACGGCATTCAGCAGTCTTGTTAAACAGATCTGAAACCTGAAGCCCAAGTAAGGTATGAACTTCAGGAAGACTTTGGCAAAAAGAGACCACACCTGTTCCAGCTTCTAGTAAAATAAATCATGGTTGTGGAAAGACCTGACCATTAGCAGTAAGAGAACACCCTCCAGTGCAGCTTCTACTATTCAAAGTGAAAACTATGACACCAAATTCTGTTCTGCCCTTCACTACTATACAAGCAGTTTTTTGCTATTATGAAAGCCACTTCTTAAATATAACACATAATTGTAGTCATTTTCCATCTCTTATTGTCCTAGCAGTGTCAACCAAAATCCTTTAAAATATTCAAAGTGCTTAGATATTCTGAGACCAAATGTCTTAGAAATGTAAGGTATTATATTGTCATTTGGTGTCCAGACTTCATCAGTGTAAGTCTGTCACTCAACTTTTCAGTGTTTATGATGACAAATTGGGATGTAACAACAGGATGAGAAATAGATAAATATTTTTATTTTAGCAATGCCATTTTAGCATTGTTTTGATAGTGATCACCAGTGGGGTTATACAGTTTGTTTTCCCTTCACCCTTTCTTTATGAGAGATGGTAACAGATGCCAGAAATAATTCATGAACCATAGAACAGTTAATTTCACTCAAGTCTTTCTTAGGCTAAAACATTAAACAGGATCATTCTCAAAATAAACCACATTTTCCCATTTCAAGGAGCAATTTCATTAGAAAAAAAAAAAAGACCAAATCATTAGCACAAACCAATCTATTACAGGAACCACTCAGAAGCTATGCCTTAAACATATCAAAATAATAAAGGCATATTATAAAATGAAATCACAAGAAAAATTGCATGGCTCTTGCATTATATTCATGATGGAGCATTTACATGATTGCTATATGAGTCACTCTTTTTAATATGTCTGCTATTATAACTAGTACATTAAAAAATCTATATAAATGTAATTCCACTACATCATAAACCTAGGTTCTAAATCACACAAAAATGAATGTCAAATGCTAACACTATTAATAAGAAAAACCTAGAAAGTGAATATACTATGTTTAATTAAAGACAAAAATCATTTGTATCAGACAGTGATTAATAAGTATAACTGAAGGAAAATTTATGAACCAGATGGACTAATTTTTTTTAAAGTTTCCTCATCACACCTTTTACCCTTTCCTACCCCTCTTTCTGTTGGAAAGCCTATCCTATTTCACTAAATAGGAAACTTAATGTTCAACATATTCTAGATATTTTTACATTTGTTAAAGTTGATTATTTTGTAGATTTTTAAAAAAGATTTTTATTTTGTATTGTGGTATAGCTGATTAACAATGTTGTGATAGTTTTAGGAGAACAGCCATACATATAAAGGGAAGTCGCTCAGTCGTGTCCGACTCTTTGCGACCCCATGGACTATAGCCTACTAGGCTCCTCAGTCCATGGAATTTTCCAGGCAAGAGTACTGGAGTGGGTTGCCATTTCCTTCTCCAGGGGATCTTCCCAACCCAGGGATTGAACCCGTCCGTCTCCCGCACAGCAGGCAGACGCTTTACCATCTGAGCCACCAGGGAAGCCCTAGGCATAAATATACATATATCCATTTTTCACCAAACTCCCCTCCCATCCAGGCTGCCACATAACATTGAGCAGAGTTAAACCATTATAAAAGCATTCTAGTTGAGTTATGTAAGCATTATGGCTTGTTATAGAAACAGAAATTTCTCTAAGTTCATTGCCTAAAAGAACGTCCTTGCCCTATTGATGTCACTTTATAATTCTTATTTCAAGTGTTCAGTCACGGGAACTTTATTGTTGGCATAAATTTTCTTCTTTTAAAACAGATTGGCTCATCTCCAAATCTGCAGCTCTTTGTAGAGAATGTTTGAAAGGTTGAATGAAAGTCAGAATGTCAATATATTTATTGGCAAAACGACAATCACCTATTACCTTTTCTGCAGCACTTTCATTTTCTATAAGGAATTTAGTGTGATTGTGTTTGTTTTTTTAGTTTGTTTTATAAGAACCATTTAAAGAAAAAAAAATTATACAAAATTTCAAATGCTCAAAGCTTCCTGAGAACATTGGACCTTTATATCTTTTCCACCAGCTAAGTGAAATTGCTGATTTACTCTTAGGAGTTACTCAACTGAGTAACCCAGATTACAGGCCTCATTTAAACCCCAGGCACTTCTGTTATACTTCCTGGTAACCTAAGTTTTTAGGGAGATAATTGAAGACATATGAATTTGCTTTTGCCTGTATTTACCCAAAAGGTACTCTAAACCTTCATTTTTAGAAAGAATTAAATAAACAGGCTTCATAATGGCAGTGGTAGGCAGTGAGAAAGAGAATCTTGACTCCTGACCTCAGTTTATACTGACTATTGGAGAAAATAAAGAAGTAATCGCAATTCATTTTCAGATTGTTTTCCTGTATAGATTATTACAGAATGTTGAATAGAGTTCCCTGAGCTATATAGTAGGTCCTTGAAGATTATCTATTTATTAAAGGCCTAAATGTAAGGCCAGTCACTATAAAACTCTTAGAGGAAAACATAGGCAGAACAATTTGACATAGATCACAGCAGTCCTTTATTTGATCCACCTCCTAGGATAATGAAAATAAAAATAAACAAATGAGATCTAATGAAACTCAAAAGCTTTTGCACAGCAAAGGAAATAATAAACAAAAAGAGAATCAACAGAATGAAAAAAAAAATTGCAGATGTTGCCTCAAAGGATTAATCTTCAAAATATACAAACAGCTTCTGTGGTTTAATATAAAAAAAAAAAAGCTGATTGTTTTAATAGTGAAATTGCTAAGTACTTAAGGATGACACACAAAGAGAGGAAGCTAACTTAGTTCCAAATGTATTAGAAAAGTCTAGTAAAGGAGTTTTTAAGGTATAATCTGAAGAGAGACTGCTGAGTGGAAAGTAGCCAGGAAACCAGGGGAAGGAGGAAGGGAAAGAGTTAGGGTGGAAGGGGAGACTGAAGCAATGTCTGCAGAGTAACCCAAGATATGAGATGCTGCAGTGGAAAGCTTTGGAAATCAGGGTACAGGCAGCAGGAAGCCACGAGGTAACAGTGATCTATTAACATAAGCGTTTTACTACCCATAGGCCAAACTGTTGAATGACCAAAATAATTTTGCTTATTCACCCTATCAGGATGAAATTTTGAGTTCTTACCTTCAATTCACTGAAATATACTTAGTTTCTTTGTAAATTATATAACTGTACTTGATTGTCAATATCTCAAGATCCAGTGTGTATTTAGGCTAAAAGCTCATTACTAAGAGATCATTCAAATTCTATCTGATCCCTTGTCAAATTTGATTGGATTAGCACTTTACTGCAATAATGCAGATAAGAAAAAGCTAAACTTAGAGTTTTAAACTCTGATATTTTCTTATCCTGAGTAGATGATCAAAACTTTACACACTTTTCAAAGGGTGGTGCCTGAACCATTAGTAACAAAATCACCAGAAGTGATGTAAACACAGATTTCTGTGTCCTACTTTAGTTTTGTTGATATAGAAACTTTTAGGATATTGGACAAGCAGTTGAATTTTAAACAAATTTCCCAGGTGAGCCTGATGCTTTCAGTTTGAAAGTCATTGATCTAAACAGAACTTGGCATTAAACTTCTGCTGCAGATGCAATGTGGACCCCCAGAGACTTGGAAGGCAGCCGATCTATTATGCGCCTTCTGGAACAGGAGCTACTCTATCATGTTATCCACTCATTATTTTGTCTGAAGCTTCTCTTATCTCCAAGTCCTCCTACCTCAAATTCTAGAGAACCCAGGATGTATCTTATTTAGTCTACCAATAACCAATTAACTTACAAAAAAGAAGCAAACTTTTAGGATTTAGCTATTATTACAAATTATTCGATGATGCAAGTCATTGTATATAATTTTGCATGAAGTATGATTCCTTTACTGACCACTCCTAGATGTGTCATCAATGAAATACTGACAACCCTTTCATAGAGCATGTATAGTGCAGCCATTTCTCTGTACATTACAATGAAAACTTGTGATTATTTATATATATATATTTATGGAGAGTTTCTTCTTGATAAAAGAGATTTCATTTTTATCTACCCTCCTTTGATTTGAGATTGCTAAACTTTTACAGTGATAAAATATACACATTTTGTTGATGTGTTTTTTTTAAACTACAATTGATTTACAATGTTGTGCTCATTTCAGATATACAGCAAAATCATTCAGTTATATACACACATGTATCTTTCTTATATATGCATTCTTTTCCAAATTCTTCTCCATTATAGCTTATTACAAGATACTAAATGCAGTTCTCTGTGCTGAACAGTATGTCCTTTTTTTAAATCGATTTTATATATAGTAGAATATATATATTCATCCAAACTCCTAATTTATTCCTCCCCCTCCTTCTCCTTTTTTGGTAACTGCAATTTTGTTTTCTATTTCTGTGTGCCTGTTTCTGTTTTGTAGATAAGTTCCTTTGTATTATTATTTTTTAGATTCCATATATAAGCGATATCAGATGATATTTGTCTTTTTCTGTCTGACTTACTTCACTTAGTCTGATAATCTCTAGGCCCATCCATGTTGCTGCAATAGCATTATTTCATGTTTTTCACAGCATTTGAAAATACATTAAAAATTAAGTAAACTTTTGACTTTCTCTGGATGCTTGAAATTTACAGAGACTAACTTAAATGATAAATTTGTTTGCACTCGTATGTGTTACTTCTTCATATTTAGATAGTTTAAGGCAAAAAATCCTGTGTACAATGGAGGGATTTCTGACGGAGGTGAAAAGAGCTCAGTAGTATTTGAAAGTGTCCAGCACAGCTCCAGTTCACTTAATTTCCTTTGGAGAACAGTTTGGATTGTTTTGGAATTAATCATGAACTATTTAGTTGCAAATGCTCAAAACTCAAACCCACTGGAGGTCTTTGAAAACTCAGGCCTAAGTCTCCAAATCCTTTAGCTCAACTTTGCACAGAGAATAATATCTGAAAACATGAATGCTGTATTCTCAGGCCAGTCTCTCAACCCATTCTTGCTGGGATTAAGGGAGGGGCTGGTGTTTTCAGAGCTCTCACTGCCTGGGTTTGAACCACTCAGCAGCATGAACTGCCTGTGAAATGTGGTTCAAGTCAAGGTGCTTCTCTCTCTGTGCCTTAAGGTCCCAACTTTGCAGGTGGTTGTTGTGATGATCATATTCGTCTTGTTTTTATCATAAGTGTTAATATATGAAGCCTGACTCACCATCAACATTGTTAAACCTAGATGGTCCAGGGAAAAGGAAAGGATGGTACAGGGTGTTGGGGTTAAGGTGTCAGGACTTCTCTCCTGAAAGAGCCAGGGTCCTGGGTGCACTGCTCTCAGGCAGCATTAGACACAGAGTGTCTCTTATCTGTCCTGTGGGTGGGGGGAGGGACAGACAGGGAGAGGAAATGGTTAGAAGTGGGATATGTACTTGTCCAGTCAGTGTAGGTGGAAAATCCCATGGACGGAGGAGCCTGGTGGGCGGCAGTTCATGGGGTCGCTAAGAGTCGGACACGACTGAAGCGACTTAGCAGCAGCAGCAGCAGTCAGTGTAGGGGCTTTTGAGGCAAGATTCCAACTTGGACCACCAGTCAAATTCCAGCACCAAATGGTTTTGTTTGTTGTGGTTGTTTAGTTGCTAAGTCATGTCCAACCCTTTTGCAACCCCATGGACTATAGCCCACCAGGCTCCTCTGTCCATGGGCTTTCCCAGGCAAGAATACTGCAGTGGGTTGCATTTCCTCCTCCAGGGCAAATTCCTGACCCAGGGATCGAACCCACGTCTCCTGTATTGCAGGCGGATTCTTTATGACTGAGCTACCAGGGAAACCTCACAGGATATCTTATTCCTGTGACTCTAGAACTGAGCTGTTTCTACAGAATTTGAGTGTAGCCTTCTCTGCTGCAGGGACCCTCACAGTCCTTGACCAAGTTCACTTGTTAAATCAGTCCCTCTTCTTCTAAGTTCAATCACCTACACGCTCATTCTTCCTTCTGTGCATCCAAGCTCAGAGTCAGGGAATAAAAAGAATGTTTCTCTCTAATAGTCCCCTGCCCTCGATTCTTCAGTCTTCAATTATTCCTTCCCTATAGGCTTATTCCACTCAGCTTACAACTGTGCTTTTGCCTTTCTAGTTTTTAAAAACAAATGATTTCCTTCTTTTTGTCTTTTCAAATGATGCTTCATCCGTTTCTTCCCACTCTCAAATGCAAAATACATTAATTTTAGAATCAATCAACAGCACAAGCGTCCAGCTGCCCCTCCTCTCTCCTTTTTCCTGGTCCCATGCATTCTGGTTTGCCTTCCCTCTCTGTGAGCATCCCTGAGATCTGTGGGAGCCAAGATTTCCTCCTTGGAGTTCATCCTGCCTGACTCTGCAAAACTTCTCACCCAGGTGGCCATCATCTTCCTGAAGCCTCCTCTTCCCTGGATTTCTGAATTAACACACCAGTAATCCCCTCTACTTCTCTATCTGCTTTTCTATCCTTGTCTCTCTCTCTCTTTAAAAGTTGAGATGTAGCTGGTTTACAATGTTTCAGGTGTACAGCAAGTGTGATTTGGGTTATATATACATATGCTGCTGCTGCTGCTGCTGAGTCGCTTCAGTCGTGTCCGACTCTGTGCGACCCCATAGACGGCAGCCCACCAGGCTCCACCGTCCCTGGGATTCTCCAGGCAAGAACACTGGAGTGGGTTGCCATTTCCTTCTCCAATGCAGGAAAGTGAAAAGTGAAAGGGAAGTCGCTCAGTCGTGTCCGACTCTTAGCGACCCCGTGGACTGCAGCCCACCAGGCTCCTCCGTCCATGGGATTTTCCAGGCAAGAGTACTGGAGTGGGGTGCCATTGCCTTCTCCGATATATATATATATATATATATATATATATATATATATACACACACACACACACACATATACTTAGTTATATATATAAGGATTTAGTTATATATAGACATATATATAGATTTAGTTTATATATATTTATATTTATTCTTTTTCAGAAACGTCTCCATTATAGGTTATTACAAGACACTGAATATAGTTCCCTGTGCTATACCGTAGGCCCTTGTTGTTTACCTATCTTATGTATAGTGGTGCATATCTGTTAATCCAAAATTTCTAATTTATCCCTCCTACTCTTTTTCCCCTTTGGTAATCATAAGTTTTCTTTCTATGTCTGTGAGTCTACTTCTGTTCTGTAAATAAGCTTATTTGTATCATTTATAAAGATTCTACACATATATGATATCAATATGGCATTTGTCTTTCTCTGCCTGGCTTACTTCACTTGGTGTGATCATCTCTACATCCATCCATGTTGCTGCAAATGTTACCATTTTTTTTTAATGTCTGAATAATCCTCTCCCTGTCTCTTGACTGACTTCTCTGCCTTTATAAGCTTCCCTTCTCTGAAGCCCCATTTTCTGTCTTCAAAGCCTGGCTTTATGTTACTGTCCTGGTCTCCTCCATTCATCCTAATGCACCATTGTACATTCCCCAACTTCATTTTCCAGCTTCTGTCCACCAGTCTGCTTTGCTCTTCCTCCTCTAGATCCTGGGCTAAATTACACCCATTTACACTCTCCAACCATTATGAGAGTATCACAAGACTTCTCCTTCACCCTTCTCTGTCTTTAGTTATGTTTTCCTCCTACTGAACACATCCATCCTTTCCTTGTTTTCTGTACAAACTCTTATTTATACATTATGGAAAACTTCTTGAGGTTTTAGTAGCAGAGACTGTCCCTTAACATTAAAGGCAGAAATGTAATACCTTTGTTCTTCATGCTTCCACCTCTTTTTTTATTACTTGTATATTATTATATGGTTGATTACAAGAGGGTATTTTCCTAGCTGCTATTTTATTTCCTTATGTAAGAGCTGTGTTCATCTTTTTATTCCTTGGAACTGGAATAGAGCCTAATATATGGTAGCTTTTTCAACACATATATTTGCCTAAGTATTGTATATGTGTTGAAAATAAGACAAGCAAGAATTTTTGCCTATTATGGTTCCCAGTGATAGAAGAAATAATAACAAATGAAATTTCTAGTGTCTGCCTACCTTGATGGATTTAATTCAATAAATATTAACTATATACAAGCTGGAATCAAGATTGTTGGGAGAAATATCGATAACCTCAGATATGCAGATGACACCACCCTTATGGCAGAAAGTGAAGAGGAACTCAAAAACCTCTTGATGAAAGTGAAAGTGGAGAGTGAAAAAGTTGGCTTAAAGCTCAACATTCAGAAAATGAAGATCATCGCATCTGGTCCCATCACTTCATGGGAAATAGATGGGGAAACAGTGGAAACAGTGTCAGATTTTATTTTTTGGGGCTCCAAAATCACTACAGATGGTGACTGCAGCCATGAAATTAAAAGATGCTTACTCCTTGGAAGGAAAGTTATGACCAACCTAGATAGCATATTCAAAAGCAGAGACATTACTTTGCCAACAAAGGTCTGTCTAGTCAAGGTTATGGTTTTTCCTGTGGTCATGTATGGATGTGAGAGTTGGACTGTGAAGAAGGCTGAGTGACTAAGAATTGCTGCTTTTGAACTGTGGTGTTGGAGAAGACTCTTGAGAGTCCCTTGGACTTTAAGGAGATCCAACCAGTCCATTCTGAAGGAGATCAGCCCTGGGATTTCTTTGGAAGGAATGATGCTAAAGCTGAAACTCCAGTATTTTGGCTACCTTATGCGAAGAGTTGACTCATTGGAAAAGACTCTGATGCTGGGAGGGATTGGGGGCAGGAGGAGAAGGGGACGACAGAGGATGAGATGGCTGGATGGCATCACTGACTTGATGGACGTGAGTCTGGGTGAACTCTGGGAGTTGGTAATGGACAGGGAGGCCTGGCGTGCTGCGATTCATGGGGTTGCAAAGAATCGGACACGACTGAGCAACTGAACTGAACTGAACTGAACAATTAATAACTTGTCATATATCAGTTTTGAAAGTAGAAATTTGAAGAAGAAGAACGAAATTGCTCTAGGAAAAGTGAATACATTGCAAGAATTTACGTTAGATTTATGGGTTATTTTTAGTTTTCAAAGTCCATTAAATTACACATTTTATCAGATTTTGTCTGAAACAGTTCATTAGACTTCTAAGCTGATCCTTCAATAATAAGTATCTTGATATTATAATCACTTGTACTTTCATATGTGTCTTATCTTTTTTAAGTTGTTTTTTATTTTTATTTATTCATTTGTTAATTTTTGGCTGTGCCGGTCTTCATTACTGCATGCAGGATTTTCTCTAGTTGTAGAGAGTAGGGGGTCCTCTCTAGTTATGGTGCACAGCTTCTCATTGCGGGGGCTTCTCTGTAGTGAAGCACAGACTCTAGACACACAGGCTTCAGTAGTTGTAGCACCGTAGCATGTGGAATCTTTCTGGTCCAGGGATCTAACCCATGTCCCCTTCATTGGCAGGCAGATTCTTATCCACTGTGCCACCAGAGAAGCCCTTTTCTTTCAATACAGCACTATAGAAGCTGTTTGCTGGGTGTTATGTTTTTAATATATATATATATATGCATGTGTGTGTATATTCTAAATTTTTCCACCTTTCACTCATTCCCCAAAATGTCATCCATCTTATGCACTCATTACTAAAATTATTGAAATTACTTTTCTTTGTTTATTTTTTTATTATTTATTTTTTTTTACTTTACAATATTTTATTGGTTTTGCCATACATCAGCATGCATCCGCCATGGGTGTTCACATGTTCCCCATCCTGAACCCCCCTCCCACCTCCCTTCCCATACCATCCCTCTGGGTTATCCCAGTGCAAACAAAATATATACCAAAAGTCTACACACTGTAAGTGATGAAATGTCATAAAATAAAAGTACCTAGGTAACCTGCACTTTGGTTAAGAAATAGGACATGGCTAGCCCCACAGAAAGCACTCTTATAACTCTGCATAACCACTAACTCATGTCTTTCTGTTCCCTAAAGACAACCGCCATCATCGCGTCTTGTACTATAGGTTAGTTTTGAAATGTGCACAATTCAAACCTCACAGGGTGGTCGTATGGAGCTGGCCTATGCAAATGCTTCTCCAGGAAATACTCCTTGTTGGTGCCAGGAGTGTGCTCAAGGAGACTTCTAGCTGTGGCCCTTTTGCAGGGTCTGCCTCAACTTTTGAGCCAAGGCACATCATTTTTGGCAATAGCTTATGTGCTACATCAGGTGGCAGTAGCTTCAGGACAAGCCCTTCTTGGAGAATGTGTGTGCTCAGTCGCTTCAGTTGTGTCCAACTCTTTGCGACCCCATATACTGTAGCCTGCCAGGTTCCACTGTCCATAGAATTCTCCAGGCAAGAATACTGGAGTGGTTACCATGCCCTCCTCCAGGGGATCTTCCTGACCCAGCGATTGAACCTGCATCATTTATGTCTCCTACATTGCCAGGAGGGTTCTTTACTACTAGCACCACCTGGGAAGTAGCGCCCAGGCAATTACTGCCCAAGTTGGTGGCATGAGGGTCCAGCTGTTTCTTCTCTAAGCAGAGGCACCAGTGGTCAGTCTTGACTCCAGAGCTCCCAGGGGCAAGCAGAAAGGTTGCCGGATATGCACTGTGCTCTGAGGTCTCCCTTTGCTCCACCCAGAGCCCTCTTGTCCTTCTCCTGTGTCACCCCTGGCAAAACTTCTGCTTTAACACAGAATCTATTTTTGGCCTTTATCATTTTGTTCAATATCATATTAATCTCCTGATGTTGAACATTTGGGTCATTTTTTCTTTGGACTATTATAAATAAAAATGCCATGAACATATTACAATGTTTTGTGGACTTATGTTTTCAGTTCTTTGGGCAGGTTTACATTTTTGAATGGAACTTTTGGGTTTTACTGCTCTCAAACAAGCAACGTATGAGAATTCCAGTTGCTTCATATCTGTACCACTGTTTAATCAGTCTTTTAAATAGATGGTATGAAGGCATATCTCATTTTCCTATGGGCCAGTAATGTTCAGCACCTTTTTTATGTCCATTTTCCATTTACTTATCTTCTGTTCACATATTTTGTCCATTTTCATTATATTGTTCAATTTTTATTTTTAAATTGAAAAAGTTATTTATGTCTTTTGGGCACAAGTCCTTTGTTAAATATATGTTTTTTATTAACAGTTCATGAGTTGATCTTGCCTATTAATTTTCTAATGATTTTTTAAAATATGTAGAAGTCTAAACCTAGATGAAGTTCAGTCTCTTGAATTTGTCTTTTATATTTTATTTTGGTGTGTTCTAAGAAACCTGTGTCAAATCAAAGTCATGAAAATATTCTCCTAGATTTTCTTCTAGAAGCTTTATAGCTTTAGCTAATATGTTGAGGCATAGTTATCTACCTCAAATTAATATTTTGTGTATGAAATAAAGAATCAAACATCTTTTGATAAAATTATTTTTTTGTGTGGTTTTCTGAACGTCTCTTTGAAGTATAGAGTGAAAGTTGTACCTAATTTTTGCTTTTTGGCCACACTGTGCATCATGTGGAATTGTAGTTCCCCAAACAGGGACTCAGCCCATGCTCCCTGCATTGGGAGCTTGGAGTCCTAACCACTAGACTGCCAGGGAAATCCCCAGATCATACCTAATTTTTATGTGGTGATGAAATTGAGTTGAGAGGAGGAGAGTGCACTAAATAAATGAATTCTTGTTAATATTCACATGTCTCAAAAGAGGGAGAGACACACAGATATCCTTTCAGACACACACATATACACACATATTGAGAAAGGACAATAAGATAACTGGATACCAGGCCTCCAGTGAGCCAACTGGAGAAGTGAGTATGATGTTCAGAACTGAAGGGGACTTGAAAAAGAGGAGAGAAGATATAGATGATGTTGGTTCAGTCAGGGTTGTTCAAACATACCATGAGCAAAGATGAGGAGAAAAGACTTGACCATATAGATAACTCTTTAAGATACAAAATTGTGTTTCAGGGTCTTATTTATTTATTTTCAAGCTAAAAATATGGCATCAGGCTTCCAAATGATTAAAGTATCCTCAATTTGGGACTCAGAGATACAGAGTTGTTCAAAAGAGGAGGGGTCATTGTGATTTAAAGGTTAATATAAAATCAGGGCCTATTATTTTGGAGTTGGGCTTTTAGAAGTGTCTAACTTTTCACATAAGATTAGTTTATTTATTTTCAGATTAGAGCATTTAAAAGTCTTAAGGGCTATCCTCTCACCTTTCTACTCAAGAATTCCCCTTTAGAGATCAAAGAAAGAATAATGCATTTCCTGCCTTTGATGAAAAACATGCTATTTCTTTGTCATCACAGAGACAAAGAGCATTAGATCAAAATAATTGGGAGCAAATCCCTCTGGACAACTGCCATGTCAAACCTGACATGCCCTGGCTTTGATGAGAGAGAGAGAAAGAAAAAGATAGAGAGAGAGAAAGAGAGAGAGTAGAATCAAGTAAATACTTGTGTGAACTCTTGCCCTGAATAATCATGGTCCCTAAAATTTTTATATATTTAGAGCTATCTTTAAGTAAATAATGATTGAGGATTTTGAAGCAAGCATTTGCAAAACTAGTGCTCATATTTTGTAGATATGGAATGAAAATATTTCAAATATTGAAAAGAAATCATACATGCAATTTTCTCCCCAAGTGGAAAAAGAATATTATGCGTTCTTGCTCTACGAATTTCTAAGGTGCTTTATCATTATGCACCTTAGAAGTTAAATCAGTAAATCAGTCCTTTTTGATATCATATTGTCCAAGAGTGCAAACTAAAAGCACAATGTAACGATAAGGTTGTTATACAATATAAGGTCATGAAATTCCTTGCTTCAAACACTTTTTTTGGCTTCTGTAACAAAGCTAGGGGGAAAAAAAAGTTAAAAAATAAAAGCTGCTGAGGTGATTGGGCTGGTTCATTAGGAATCTTTCTTATTTAATTTTCCTCAAAGTAAATTTTTTGTAGCACCAAGGTTCAGAGACCAGAAAGAATGTGCCAAAACATAGTGTTGGAGGTAGAACAATGAAGTTTATCTATTAAAACAACTTTAAAAAAATAAAAAAGAGGTTGGGTTGGCCAAAATATTCATTCAGGTTTCTGTAGGATGTTCCAGTAAATCCTTAACAAGTAGTTTGTCCAGCCCAATAATTTGAAGGAAAATTACTTTATAGTTATCTACATGCATGAAAATCATTTTGTAGTCTGTTATTCATTTTCATCTTTTCCTCCTTTTTAATACAAGGAGATCAAATTTTCAAAAACCCATTAATTCTGTTTTTTAAAAATGTAAAATCATAAACTGAGAAGAAAAAATCATCCACGCACAGAAGATGTACAGATGTAGGTACAAGGAATTAGCAGGAAGAGTGTGATGAAGTGGGGTAAGGAGAGTAAGCTAATAATTACAGGCTTCTGAGGGGAAAGGGGCCAGAAGGGCGGGGTGGTCATCGGCCCTGACCTCTGCGGACACTCCCTGCAGCCGGAAAAGGAGGGCTTACCTTGGAGCTGAGAGGCAGGGTCAGTGGTCCTGAGGAAGGGTTCACGTAAAGAGTGTTCTATAAATTACAGGTGCAAAAGTGGAACTACTTTATTAAAATCAAACCACTTCAATATTGTGTAAAAACTTTTGACATTAATCACAAAATTCTGTGATTAATGGCAAAAGGGCAAAATGCATCCCTTAAGATTTATTTTCTCGTTTATACCTTTATTTGTATTAAAATGTGAGTATCACTGATGTTTATTCCACTGCTTTAAAGAATATTAAGTGTAAACAAAGTGCTACTCTTTCAACTATTCATACTTGTGAAGCCTAGCGGGTCAACAGGGCACGTTGACCCAGAGAATTTCATTCATCTGGAATTAGTGCTCAATTGGCAGGACCAGAGCTTGGAGGAAAAAGGCCCAGGCATGCAGATCCAAACGTGTTAAGTGTTGGCATGTCTGAAGAGGAATTTGTGATATATTTGGGAAAGTTAACAAAAGAGGCTTGAAATCCTTTGGAGATATGCAAGATAATTTACTGTCAATTCCATTTATTTGTTCATAAGTTTACTGACTGCATTTTGGTGCCAGAAAGTGCTCAGGATGCTGGGAGCCAGTAATGACAAAACCCTCTGCCCTCAGGAAGCCCCCCCACCCTCCTTCCACATTGTGATCATAATGGGCTTACACTGGACTCCCAACTCCTAAGGACAGGCAAGTCAGGCAGATCTAGAGGAGCCTGGGAAAGTGTGGAAGAGAAAAAACAAACCCAGTGGAATTTTGTACTAATTTCGTATGACTGAAAAATACTAGAATTAATATAATAATAAAAAAAACAGAATTAATGACATCAAATTTATCCAAACACTAAAAAGATGCATTTATAAGACCTTTAGTTTTATATTATCATTTAAATATAAATTAGCAAATTATATTAACTAGTCTCACTCAAAAATTAAATGTTAACATTATATAAAATATAGATAATTCTTTTATTAAAATATATCTTTAAAGAACAAAGGATACAAGAGTGTCGTGGTTGGGTTTTTATAAATTTCTCTAGCTTAGAAAAGTACTTAAAATAGTGTTTTTTGATCTTAAAGTGGAGAGAAGAATAAAGAGAATATAGTTGTGAGTCAAGTCCAAATAGTTTGACCTTTTATGCTTCAACTAGTTTTATATTTTTTGGTAACTTTTAAGAAGTATTTTGTGGATAATCATCTTCCCTTGCTATATTTTTTAATATACTTTGTTCTAATGAAAGAACTACTGATTTTCTTGATCTTTTATTTAATCACTCATGAAAGAATTTGTGTGCACAGTAGCTATTAGTTTCAAGATCTATTGGTATCCCTCTAATTTGGAAATCTTTGAGAAAAAAGAATTATTCTTGTAATAAACACCATGGTTTGTCAACTATCATTTTCTCCTTTTAAAAATTTGCAGAAAAATACTTTCTAAATTAGTTCACTTTTGCTCATTTGCAAATTTTAAGGGAGTTAATTGTGGAGAATGGTTTAATTGTGGAGAAAGATTAAAATGGTTTATATTTCTTTAGATTTTTGCATTTAAAGTTTTCTATATTTAAACATAATGTGGAAAATGGGGTACCAAAAAGTGTTAATGCCATTAATACCAGTCTTGCCAAAACTTTGGATTTTGGTTCTGTAGGAAATAAAACTTAAAAAAAAAAAATCTCTAAGGAAAAAAGAACTCTTTTATGGAGTGCTGGAAGAAAACTAACCTGACCAGGATGATGGGTGATAATTGGTGAAATGTGTGTGTGTATATATATATATATGTATACACACACACACACACATACATAAGTGCTGTGCTAAGTTGCTTCAGTTGTGTCTGACTCTTTGCGACCCTATGAACCATAGCCCACCAGGCTCCTCTGTCCATGGATTCTCCAGGCTAGATTTCCATGCTCTCCTCCAGGGGATCTTCCCAACTCAGGGATCAAACCTGAGTCTCTTATGTCTCCTAACATTGGCAGGCAGATTCTTTACCACTAGTGCTGCCTGGGAAGTATACACACACACACACACACACGCACAGAGAAAAGCATACATGTGCCTCAAGCATAACTTAGTTTATATGGGTAATAGTGAAGGTATTAAAGACTGCTGAGAATTCCTGTGGGAAGTACATATAGTCAACGAAGCTTTGATGCCTAATTTTTTTTTTAATTTAAATGTATTTATTTTAATTGGAGGCTAATTAGTTTATATTGTATTGGTTTTGCCATACATCAACATAAATGTTTATATAAGTGTAAATATAGAAAAAGTCTCCCATCAAAGGTTAATTTTTACATATTTTGGTCATCATGTTTCATATTGGGTCTTTCAGTTAGTTGTCTGACATTAATAATTCTGTGTGCATGAGGGTGTTATGTGTGTAATCTAGTCTAGGTGGTGTACACTTTCCATGCCTGTGAAAGTGAAAGTGAAGTTGCTCAGTCGTGTCCGACTCTTTGCTACCCAATGGACTGTAGCCCACCAGGCTTCTCCATCCATGGGATTCTCCAGGCAAGAGTACTTGAGTGGGTTGCCATTTCCTTCTCCAAGGGATCTTCCCGACCCAGGGATCGAACCCAGGTATCCCACATTGTAGGCAGACGCTTTTCCATCTGAGCGACCAGGGAAATCCATGCCTGTGGGGCTCAGTAATTCACAAGGTGCTTCTATTCACTCACCAGTGCTCACTTAACCACATACCGTCAAATAGTATGCTGAGACTCTGCATATACAAGAGATAAGAAGCAGGTTGATCTGGTCCATCAAGAGACACAGATAAAAACAAATGAACAACCTAATGTGTGTCTTGGCTTAAAATGACAGAGGAAACAATAGCATCACAAAAGAGATTCTCAAAGAGACCTTCCTAGAAAAGTGTTCTTGAGATTAAATTAGAGATAAAGCTATAAAGCTGGAAGTAGCAAGGTAAGGAGCAAGTGTAGGCAGTGATGAGGGAGACTGATTTAGTGTAGCAGAAGGTGTTCAGGATTCTGGCATGTTTGTTATCTGTGCTGAAAAAAAAGCAAGCCTGCTGCCTGGAGAATCCCAGGGACGGGAAGCCTGGTTGGCTGCCGTCTATGGGGTCGCACAGAGTCGGACACAACTGAAGCGACGCAGCAGCAGCAGCAGCTGCCTGGAACAGGGGAAGTTGAAGAGCTAAGACAAACCAGACCATGCAGGTTCTTCAGGTCTCAGTCAGGGATCTGAGGTTTATTAGAAACTATTAACATGTTTTCAGTAGAGAAGTGATATTATCCAGCTTGTGATTCCCTTTATATAGAATGGGTGGGTGGATGAAAAGATTAGCTGTGGGAAGATAGATGAGTAGGCTATTAAGGTGCTAACTTATAAAATGTTTAAGAGGAACTTTTTATAATATTTATAAATAAAAATTATGTTAAGAATTGAATTATGCTTAAAATACCACATTTTCAAATAATTTATACATATAACTCAAAGTTAGTAATTCACTGTTTATAAATTTTACACATTATTTTAAATTATCTAATTTAATTTAAGAGAAATCTTTTGAGGAAGATAAATACTTGTTGTACCAGCATTTCTTTGTATCATCAAAACTAATACCTTGTATACATTTCTCATGTTCATGACTAAAGGTTAAAATATTGGATTGCTGAGGAAATTGATCTTCAATGTGTAAATTGAATGTCTTGGGAGAGAATTTATTCAGCTGTGAAGCACATTAATTACAATGTTTGGTAAATTTCCCATGTAAGAACTGAAGAAGAAAACTTCAAGATTATCTCTGTGAATTGGGAGCTTAGGCTTTTATACACGTTTCCTGGATTTTCTCAGCCTTTGTCTGCAAAACACAGAACAGCTGGAAAGACTGGAAATTATCTCATTATATTCATTGATAATAGAAAAAATTCAATATGCAGTCCTAGATCTACTTTCAGAGAAGGCAATGGCACCCCACTCCAGTACTTTTGCCTGGAAAATCTCATGGACGGAGGAGCCTGGTAAGCTGCAGTCCATGAGGTCGCTAAAAGTCGGATATGACTGAGCATCTTCACTTTCACTTTTTACTTTCATGCATTGGAGAAGGAAATGGCAACCCACTCCAGTGTTGCCTGGAGAATCCCAGGGACGGGGGAGCCTGGTGGGCTGGTGTCTATGGGGTCGCACAGAGTTGGACATGACTGAAGTGACTTAGCAGCAGTAGCAGCAAATCTACTTTCAGGATTCATATTATTTGCATCATTTATATAGCTGTACTAAGTCAGACACTACCTCTAGTAGTGGTATTCAAACTTTGTTTTTGTTTGAGCATGGCCTCATAGAATTTTGAGAATATGTTGATGTGTTTCCTTTTGCACCCTTTATGCTGACCTCTAAAATATATGATTAGATTTTTAAAATACAAAGATATGCTTTCCACTGTACTATAAAAATTGAGATTTTAATATAAATCTGTTAAAACTCTTTTATAAATGTATACTATGATCTAAGAATCATAATGATTTCATACTCACGAACACCTATTTTAAAAGTACATTGTAAGCTCTTCCTTAACAGCTGGAAAATTTACTTGGTCCTTTGCTTTTATTTTAAGTGATTTTTACATTCCACTTCCTTAATGGACTTCTGTTTTAATGTAATATATATTTTATGGCTAAAAGTATTTTGTTACTCACTTTGTCCCAGTTCTCTGCAACAAAAAATAATGTATATATTTTGAAAATGTTAAATAGTTTAAAAAATAAGACTATGTAAAACTTTTGTGATTGAATTATGCTTACTAGTACATACTATTTTGATTTTTATTAAAAATATAAAGTGATATTATTGGAAATATCTCTCTAAATAATTTGATTGGAAGAGATTTTTATATTGCTTTGAATAAAAGAGATGCTGCTAATAATAAACTTTTAGAAAGAGAAGTGAAGAAAACAACTCCTCTTAGAGTTGCATTAAAAATAATAAAATATCTAAGAATAAATTTAACCAAGGGGATGAAAAACATGTACGTCGAAAACTAAAATATATTCAAGAAAAAATGAAAAAGACACAAATAAATAAAAATATATATTTTCATGCTCATGGATTTGAAGAAATAATATTGCTAAAATGTCAATACTACCAAAAGCAATGTGCAGATTTGATGCAATCTCTAACAAAATTCCAATAGAATTTTTCACAGAGACATTAATAAAACAAACAATGCTAAAATTTGTATGGAACTATAAAATATCTCAAACAGCCAAATTAATCTTGAGAAAGATCAAAGCTGAAAGTATCATGCTTTCTGATTTCAAAATAT
Organism: Bos grunniens; assembly: GCF_055505025.1. Taxonomy (NCBI): domain Eukaryota; kingdom Metazoa; phylum Chordata; class Mammalia; order Artiodactyla; family Bovidae; genus Bos; species Bos grunniens. Next base: position 43,038,040 of record NC_141181.1, read on the forward strand.
TTCACAAAGCTATAGTGATTAGAACAGTATGGTATGGCATAAAAACAGATACATAGAGCAATGGAATAAATTAGAGAGCCCAGAAATAAACCTTCACACACATGGTCAACTAATTTAAGAAAAAAGAGTCAAGACTGTGCAACAGAGAAAGTCTGTTCAATAAATGGTGTTGAGAAAGCTGAATAGCCACATGCAAAAGAATAAAACTGGACGACTGTCTTATGCAATACACAGATATTAACTCAAAATGGGTTATAAAGTTGAAAGTAAGACCTGAAACCATGATACACTTAGAAGAAAATATAGGGGGTAAGCTCTTTGACACAGGTCTTGGTAACTTTTTTTTTTTTTTAATTTGACACCAATACTGAAAGCAAAACAAGCAAAAATAAACATCAAACTAAAAAGCTTCTGCACAGCAAAAGAAAGCATTAAAAGTGAAAACGGCAACCCAATGAATGAGAGAAAAAATTTTGCAAATTATGTATCTGATAAGGGGCTAATTTCCAAAATACACAAATAACTCAACTGAAAGAACTGTTTTAAAAATGGGCAGAATATCTGAATGGACATTTTTCCAAAGAACACATACAGATGGTCAACAGTGCATGAAAAGATGTTCTACATCACTAATCATCAGAGAAATGCAAGTAAAAACCACAGTGAATCATCACCTCACATCTGTCAAAGGACTTTTATCAAAAAGAAAAAAAATAACAACCATAGCGAGGATATAGAGAAAATGCAACCCTCATACACTGACAGTGGGATTGTAAATTAGTGCAGTCACTGTGAACAGCAGTAAGGAGGTTCCTCAAAAGTTTAAAAATAGAATTTCACACAATCCAAAAATTCTACTTCTGGGTATTTATCTGAAGGTAATAAAAACACTAACTCAAAAAGATATCTGTACCACCATATTTATTGCAACATTATTTACAATAGCCAAGATATGGAAAAACTGAAGTGTCCATTGATGAACAAATGAAGAAAGGAATTGTGATATATAGATGTATATATATATATATATATATACATACACACACATATATATGTGTATATATATTCATAACACACATATATATGTGTGTATATATATATACATGGACATCACCAGATGGTCAACACTGAAATCAGATTGATTATATTCTTTGTAGCCAAAGATGGAGAAGCTCCATACAGTCAGCAAAAACAAGACCAGGAGCTGACTGTGGCTCAGACCATGAACTCCTTATTGCCAAATTCAGACTCAAATTGAAGAAAGTAGGGAAAACCACTAGACCATTCAGGTATGACCTAAATCAAATCCCTTATGATTATACAGTGGAAGTAAGAAATAGATTTAAGGGACTAGATCTGATAGATAGAGTGCCTGATGAACTATGGAATGAGGTTCGTGACATTGTACAGGAGACAGGGATCAAGACCATCCCCATAGAAAAAAAATGCAAAAAAGCAAAATGGCTGTCTGGGGAGGCCTTACAAATAGCTGTGAAAAGAAGAGAAGCGAAAAGCAAAGGAGAAAAGGAAAGATATAAACATCTGAATGCAGAGTTCCAAAGAATAGCAAGAGAAAAGAAAGCCTTCCTCAGCAATCAATGCAAAGAAATAGAGGAAAACAACAGAATGGGAAAGACTAGAGATCTCTTCAAGAAAATCAGAGATAGCAAAGGAATATTTCATACAAAGATGGGCTCGATAAAGGACAGAAATGGTATGGACCTAACAGAAGCAGAAGATATTAAGAAGAGATGGCAAGAATACACAGAAGAACTGTACAAAAAAGATCTTCATGACCCAGATAATCACAATGGTGTGATCACTGACCTAGAGCCAGACATCCTGGATGTGAAGTCAAGTGGGCCTTAGAAAGCATCACTACGAACAAAGCTAGTGGAGGTGATGAAATTCCAGTTGAGCTATTCCAAATCCTGAATGATGATGCTGTGAAAGTGCTGCACTCAATATGCCAGCAAATTTGGAAAACTCAGCAGTGGCCACAGGACTGGAAAAGGTCAGTTTTCATTCCAATCCCAAAGAAAGGCAATGCCAAAGAATACTCAAACTACTGCAAAATTGCACTCATCTCACACACTAGTAAAGTAATGCTCCAAATTCTCCAAGCCAGGCTTCAGCAATATGTGAACCGTGAACCTCCTGATGTTCAAGCTGGTTTTAGAAAAGGCAGAGGAACCAGAGATCAAATTGCCAACATCTGCTGGATCATAGAAAAAGCAAGAGGGTTCCAGAAAAACATCTATTTCTGCTTTATTGACTATGCCAAAACCTTTGACTGTGTCGATCACAATAAACTGTGGGAAATTCTTCAAGAGATGGGAATACCAGACCACCTGACCTGCCTCTTGAGAAATCTGTATGCAGGTCAGGAAGCAACAGTTAGAACTGGACATGGAACAACAGACTGGTTCCAAATTGGAAAAGGAGTACTTCAAGGCTGTATATTGTCACCCTGTTTATTTAACTTAAATGCAAAATACATCATGAGAAACTCTGGACTGGAAGAAACACAAGCTGGAATCAAGATTGCCAGAGAAATATCAATAACCTCAGATATGCAGATGACACCACCCTTATGGCAGAAAGTGAAGAGGAAGCAAAAAGCCTCTTGATGAAAGTGAAACTGTAGAGTGAAAAAGTTGGCTTAAAGCTCAACATTCAGAAAATGAAGATCATCGCATCCGGTCCCATCACTTCATGGGAAATAGATGGGGAAACAGTGGAAACAGTGTCAGACTTTATTTTTCTGGGCTCCAAAATCACTGCAGATGGTGACTGCAGCCATGAAATTAAAAGACACTTACTCCTTGGAGGGAAGGTTATGACCAACCTAGATAGCATATTGAAAAGCAGAGACATTACTTTGCCAACAAAGGTTCGTCTAGTCAAGGCTATGGTTTTTCCTGTGGTCATGTATGAATGTGAGAGTTGGACTGTGAAGAAGGCTGAGCACCGAAGAATTGATGCTTTTGAACTGTGGTGTTGGAGAAGACTCTTGAGAGTCTCTTGAACTGCAAGGAGATCCAACCAGTCCATTCTGAAGGAGATCAGCCCTGGGATTTCTTTGGAGGGAATGATGCTAAAGCTGAAACTCCCGTACTTTGGCCACCTCATGCGAAGAGTTGACTCATTGGAAAAGACTCTGATGCTGGGAGGGATTTGGGGCAAGAGGAGAAGGGGACGACAGAGGATGAGATGGCTGGATGGCATCACTGACTCGATGGACGTGAGTCTGAGTGAACTCCAGGAGTTGGTGATGGACAGGGAGGCCTGGCGTGCTGCGATTCATGGTGTCGCAAAGAGTTGGACATGACTGAGCGACTGATCTGATCTGATATATATACATAACACACATATACATATATATATATGTAGAATATGTGTACATATATGTATATATCATATACATGCATAATGGAATATTATCCAGCCATAGCATGAATGAAATCTCACTATTTATAGCAACTTTTGCTAATTGAAATAAGTCAGAAAAAGACAAATATTGTATATCAATCACCCCTGTATATGGAATCTGTAAACAAGCAAATTAATAAATACCAAGCTCATAGAAAAAAGAACAGACTGCTGATGGCCAGAAGTTGGCGGTTGAGTGGGAGAAATGGGTTACCTTTTTTTGTGGTTTAAATAAATATGAAAAATGAGACTTTGCTGACACCAGTATTCAGTTGTTATTTGATGGTGTGGGGCTGCAACATAATGGCCAATCAGCTTTCAAACAGCCAAGCAAGCTGGGTGCTCCAGTGGTGACTCCTTAAACCAACCCTTCCCCTAGGGAATTGCCTGCCCACAGAATTTCCTGTTTTCAAGCTACTGACAAAATGAACCATTTAATGTTTGCATTCCCTCTTCACACCGTTAGTCACAGAGAAGTAATTTTCAAAGCTGTACTTTTGATACTACAGAGAAAAATTATATCTATTTTCAAAAGTGATTTGAATACTTCTGGTCCATTTTTAAGGTTTAAATGGATTAATATCTTTCTCATATGTGGGAAGAGAAGCACACTTGCTTTAGTGGAAACCCTGAAAATTATTAGGTGACATATAATTTTGCATGCTGGATTATTCTGTTACTTTTTATATTTCCACTAGAATTTTTCATATTGTATAAGTTGTGTAGCTGTGGCTTTGGTTCCTAGCTCTCTGAGCAATATTCTTATTCTCCACCTTATTTTACTGATCTGTACCTCTCCTTAAACTTCCATCTTTATTTCTCACTGACATAAGAATAATAATGATGTTTACTCACCTTACCGAAATATTGTGAAGTTTCATTGATTTTTCTAAAGTCCTAAAACTCTTTAAGTGTCTTGGAAAAAGATTGTATTTAAATATGGTTTGTTTTTCCTATGTGTGTCTTTTTCCAAAGTGCAACCTGATCAATATGCTTTGTGAATCAGATTTGCAATATTACTGTTGAAATGTTTAGGAAAATTTGCATAGTACTACTACTCAGAGGGGAAAAATGTGAGAAGTGTACTGGCCTTTATATATGTATGAGTACAGAATCAACTAATGGTTGTGAAGTGAGTGTTTAGAAGAAAAAACATAGAAAGTTAAATTCCAACTAATTTACTCTACTGTGAATTTGACTTTAAAATGTTCTTCTTTTTTATATGACTTTTGCTTTATCCTCTTCTTCCCAATACCCTAATGTAAAAGTCTTTTAATAAATGAAAAGTAGATAAAATTTTTAACCTATCTGGAAATCATTCTCTCTTCCTCTTGGTTTTATCGCTTTGCTGGGGAGAATAGAACACGTTTATTAAATACAACATATTTTTAAAGAACAACTGTATTTGCAAATAAGCCTGCATGCATTCTTACATGTAATAGATCTTTGAATCTTAAAGCTGACTCTTACTTTAGGATATGTACACAGGATTGCAGATTGGTACATAAGGAATCCATAATTTTCTGTAGAACTCCAACCAAAGGCGAAGAAAGGCAACCCCAGAGACAGACATTAAGCAAAAGAGGTTACATTATTTTCAAGGCAGTTTTTCAATGTGTTCAAGGCAGTCAGGACATGTAGCCCTAATGTTAAATGTCGTTAGACTCTAACAACCTATTTGCACATAAACACAAGGAAAATGGAATCAAGTTGACAACATTTAACTTCAGCAAGAAAAAGAGAAAAGAATAGCCTAGTGATAAGATGCTTTGAGGGGTAATATGGAAAAATGTCTACTAAGGGATTTCAAGGCATTGAAGCCATTGTACAAATAAAGGTGCAGAGAAAAAGACTGAGGTCAGCAGTAGTAACAAATGACAAGTTTTACATATTTCATTGTTAACTATTCAGTAGTGACTGATTTTCATCTTCTTTACCTTGTTTTAAACAGCAAGTGCATTTTGTTTCTATCTCCAGAGAAGGAGATAGACACATGATTATCACCACAAGGAAGACTTTTCACTTCTGTTGTATTTTTAGCTCTGCTTACAACCAATAGCACCATAAACCTACTGTGGCAAATCATGATAGAAGGTCGAGGGTACACGCCCTCTTGCTTCCACTAAGGACAAAAGTCACTAGTGCTAATTAGATTATAAAACCTCTAGTTAATCTTTGACATTTCTGAGCGGGAAATGAATGGACTACAAATGTGGCTTGTTTGTGACAATCCCTGCTCTGTTGTTACCCAGGCTTAATAATTCATAGCTCTTCCTTTCAGGATCTGTGGTACCCTAATTTTTACACGACACCTAATTTGGACAATGAATGGTATATCCATCCCACTTACAGATGCAAAGAGGAATTAACACCCAGCCCAAGATCTGTGGCTCAGATCATGTGCGCCCCTTATTGCAAAATTCAGGCTTTAATGAAAGAAAGTAGGTAAAACAACTAGGTCACTCAGGTATGACCTAAATCAAATCCCTTATGATTATACAGTGGAGGTGACAACTAGATTCAAGTGAGTAGGTCTGATAGACAGAGTGCCTGAAGAAGATATGTAACACTGTACAGGAGGCAGTGACCAAAACCATTACAAAAAAAAAAAAAAAAAGAAAGAAATGCAAGAAAGCAATGTGGATTTCTGAAAAGGTTTTACAAATAACTGAGGAAAGAAGAGAAGTGAAAGGCATGGGAGAAAGGGAAAGATATACCCAAGTGAATGCAGAGTTCTAGAAGAATAGCAAGGAGAGATTTTAAAAAGGCTTCTTAAATGAACAATGCAAAGAAACAGAGGAAAACAATAAGATGGGAAAGACTAGAGATCTCCTTAAGAAAACTGGAGATATCAAGGGGCATGATAAAGGACAGAAATGGTAAGAACCTAACAGAAACACAAGAGATTAAGAAGAGGTGGCAGGAAAATACACAAGAACTATACAAAAACTTCTTAATGTCCAAGGTAACCACGATGGTATGTTCACTCACCTGGACATGGTTGTCCTGCAGTGTGAAGTCAAGTGGGCCTTAAGAAGCATTACTACAAACAAAGCTAGTGGAGGTGACAGAATTCCAGCTGAGATATGCCGAATCCTAAAAGATGATGCTGTTAAAGTGCTGCACTTGACATGTCAGCAAATTTGGAAAACTCTGCAGTGGCCACAGGACTGAAAAGGCCAGTTTTCATTCCAATCCTAAAAAAGGGCAATGCCAAAAAATATTCAAACTGCTATACAATTGAAACCATTTCACTTGCTAGCAAGGTTATGTTTTAAATCCTTCAAGCTAGGCTTCAGCAGTATGTGAACCAAGAACTTCCAGATGTGCGAGCTGGATTTAGAAAAGGCAGAGGACACAGAGATTAAATCTCCAACATCTGTTGGATCATGGAGAAAGCAAGGGAATCCAAGAAAACATCTACTTCTGCTTCAGCTACACTAAAGCGTTTGACTGTGTGGATCACAGCAAATGTGGAAAATTCTTAAAGAGATGGGAGTACTAGTCCGCCTTCTCTGTCTTCTGAGAAAATTGTACGTGGGTCAAGAAGCAACAGTTAGAACCAGAGATGGGACAACAGACTGTTTCAAAATTGGGAAAGGAGAACGACAAGGCTGTATGTTGTCACCCTGCTTATTTAACTTCTATGCAGAGTACTTTATGCTAAATGCCTGGCTGGAGGAACTCCAAGCTGGAATCGAGATTGCGGAAAGAAATATCAACAACCTCAGGTATGCAGGTGATACCATTCTAATAGCAGAAAGGGAAATGGAGCTAGAAAGCCTCCTAATGAGGTGAGTGAAAAAGCTGGCTGAAACTCAACATGAAAAAAAAAAACTAAGATCATAGCATCTGATCCCATCACTTAATGGCAAGTAGAAGGGGAAAAGTGAAAGCAGTGACACGTTTGATTTGGGGGGCTCCAAACAAAGGTCCGTCTAGTCAAGGCTATGGTTTTTCCATAGCAAGGAGAGATAAGAAAGACTTCCTTAGCAATCAATGCAAAGAAATAGAGGAAAACAACAGAATGGGAAAGACTAGAGATCTCTTCAAGAAAATTAGAGATACCAAGGGAACATTTCATGTAAAGATGGGCTCGATAAAGGACAGAAACGGTATGGACCTAACAGAAGCAGAAGATATTAAGAAGAGGTAGCAAGAATACACAGAAGAACTAACTGTACAAAAAAGATCTTCATGACCCAGATAATCACAATGATGTGATCACCCACTTAGAGCCAGACATCCTGGAATGTGAAGTCAAGTGGGCCTTAGAAAGCATCACTATGAACAAAGCTAGTGGAAGTGATGGAATTCCAGTTGAGCTATTTCAAATCCTGAAAGATGATGCTGTGAAAGTGCTGCACACAATTTGCCAGCAAATTTGGAAAATTCAGCAGTGGCCACAGAACTGGAAAAGGTCAGTTTTCATTCCAATCCCAAAGAAAGGCAATGCCAAAGAATACTCAAACTACCTCACAATTGCACTCATTTCACACACTAATAAAGAAATGCTCCAAATTCTCCAAGCCAGGCTTCAGCAATACATGAACTGTGAACTTCCTGATGTTCAAGCTGGACTTAGAAAAGTCAGAGGAACCAGAGATCAAATTGCCAACATCCTCTGGATCATGGAAAAAGCAAGAGAGTTCCAGAAAAACATCTATTTCTGCTTTATTGACTATGCCAAAGCCTTTGACTCTGTGGATCACAATAAACTGTGGGAAATTCTTCAAGAGATGGGAATACCAGACCACCTGACCTGCCTCTTGAGAAATCTGTATGCAGGTCAGGAAGCAACAGTTAGAACTGGACATGGAACAACAGACTGGTTCCAAATAGGAAAAGGAGTACTTCAAGGCTGTATATTGTCACCCTGCTTATTTAACTTCTATGCAGAGTACATCATGAGAAATGCTGGGGTGGAAGAGACACAAGCTGGAATCAAGGTTGCCTGGAGAAATATCAATAACCTCAGATATGCAGATGACACTTCCCTTATGACAGAAAGTGAAGAAGAACTAAAAAGCCTCTTGATGAAAGTGAAAGAGGAGAGTGAAAAAGTTGGCTTAAACTCAACATTCAAAAAACAAAGATCATCGCATCTGGTCCCATCACTTCATGGGAAATAGATGGGGAAACAGTGGAAACAGTGTCAAACTTTATTTTTGGGGGCTCCAAAATCACTGCAGATGGTGATTGCAGCCATGAAATTAAAAGATGTTTACTCCTTGGAAGGAAAGTTATGACCAACCTAGATAGCATATTAAAAAGCAGAGACATTACTTTGCCAATAAAGGTCTGTCTAGTCAAGGCTATGGTTTTTCCAGTGGTCATGTATGGTTGTGAAAGTTGGAATGTGAAGAAAGCCGAGTGCTGAAGAATTGATGCTTTTGAACTGTGGTGTTGGAGAAGACTGTTGAGAGTCCCTTGGACTGCACGGAGATCTAACCAGTCCATTCCAGAGGAGAGCAGTCGTGGGTGTTCATTGGAAGGACTGATGCTGAGGCTGAAGCTCCAATACTTTGGCCACCTCATGCGAAGAGTTGACACATTGGAAAAGACTCTGATGCTGGGAGGCTTTGGGGGCATGAGGAGAAGGGGACCGCAGAGAATGAGATGCCTGGATGGCATCACCGACTCGATGGACAAGAGTTTGGGTGAACTCCGGGAGTTGGTGATGTACAGGGAGGCCTGGCGTGCTGCAATTCATGGGGTCACAGAGTCGGACATGACTGAGCGACTGAACTAACTAACTAACTAACTAACTAAAATCAATTCAGACTGTGACTGCAACCATGAAATTCAATGATGCTTGCTCTTTGGAAGTAAAGTTATGACAAATCTAGACAGTTTATCAAGCTTATAAAAAAAAAAAGCTTAGACATCACTTTGCTGAAAAATGTCAAAGCTATGTATTTTCCAGTAGTCATGTATGGATGTGAGAGTTGGACCATAAAGAAGGCTGAGCATTGGCGAATTGATGCTTTTGAATTATAATGCCTCAGAAGACTCTTGAGAGTTCCTTGGACAGCAAGGAGATCAAACCAGTCAGTCTTAAAGAAAATCAACCTTAAATATTCATTTGAAGTATTATTGCTAAAGCTGAAGCTCCAATACTTTGGCTACCATATCTGAAGAGCCAACTCATTGAAAAGACCCTTATGCTGGGAAAGATTGAAAGCAAAAGGAGAAAGGGTAGCAGAGAGTAAGATGGTTAGATAGCATCCGAACTCAATGGACATGAATTTTAGCAAAATCTGGGAGATAGTGGAGGACAGAGGATCCTGGCATGCTACACTCCGTAAGGTCACAAAGAGTTAGACAAGACTTAGGGACTTAACAACAACCAATAAAATTCAAATGTTCAGAAATAATTCTTTCATAGATTAGAGAGTATGAGAGTTAGCTGAGTAATAAAAATAAGACCTACTTTCTAATTTATTAGCATGGCATCTCAAATAAACTTGAATAAAAAGTTTTGTTTCATTTACATACATAAATATTGGTGTATCTCAGCTCACGAAATAGGCCATCACAGATTATGAAACGCTTGTTATGTGTAAGTGGAAATTTCCCCATTTTTTGTATTTGTGAACAGCAAAACCCAGGAAAGTCATTTTATTATCCTTTCTGTGATAACTTTTAAGATGTACAGATTTACAATTTTCCTGCCATCTGAACAGCTGCAAGTTCAGAGATAATAAAAATGTTCACCCGTTACAAGGAATTTATATTATTAATATCTTTGATCCACAATTGCTGCAGAGGTTTCTCTCAGAATATTATGCATTTTGTTACATAATGAAAAGAGGAGGGATTTTGTAGGTGTTGTTTACCATTTTAAACTTTGTACATGGAACAGTGTCTGACACAGAGGTACTCATTAATTGATGATTGAAAGAAAGTGCCATAAATATCATATTTCCATTAACCTTGGCCCATGGTATATAGTTATCCCAGTTTTTTATCTCAGTTCATGAAACAAGTCACTGCAGACTATGTCACAGGGACCTTGCACTTTACCTTCCAAGATCACACTGGGAGTAAGCTCACAGGCTCTGGGTAATGTCAGCCTGGTTCAGAATCCTAGTGGCAGGTGTAGCTTTTGGCAAGTTAACCTCTAAACTGTAATTTTCCTACTTTCAAGGTAGAGTTGGAAGGTAGTTGGAAGGATTAGGTGCTGAAATTCTTGTTAAAAGCTAAGCATTGTCTGGCACGTTGTGAATTTATAATGGTGCCTGTTTCATTATAAATCTTACTTTATCCTCAGATTTGGGTCTAGTGGGAGTAACTCATATCCTCGATAATAAAGAGTCAAGTTGTTTTTTGTGCTCTTAATTCCCAATGGATGAGCTAAGTCTCAGGAGCTTTCCAAAGCAGATCTGACCTATTTAGCAAGAAAAATGAAGGACACCAAGTTCATTTTGAATGTCAGATAAACAACAGATATTTTTGGTATGAATATATCTTCTGTATTTTTATCTGAATATCCTATCCTAGTAGCTCAGCTGGTAAAGAATCCCCTGCAGTGCAGGAGACCCCAGTTCGATTCCTGGGTTGGGAAGATCCCCCAGAGGAGGGCATGGGAACCCACTCCAGTATTCTTGCCTAGGATAATCCCCATGGACAAAAGAGCTTAGGGGGCAACAGTCCATAGGGTCACAAAGAGTCAGACACAACTAAGCAACTAAGCACATACCATCCTAAAGGCTACTTAAACATGCAAAAGTTCCTTTAGTTGTATTCTCTATGAAGACTTGGACAAAAGATGTGCCATGAGAAGAGACCTTAAATGGGAGAGCAATGTTTAGTTGTTTATTTAATCGGATATATCATATATAAAAATAAGTGATGTTTTGATTTATCTATAAGGATATAACCACTACAGTAATAAATGTATTTGAAAGAGCCAATATGTTAGGAAAAAGCACAACATTGTATATCATTACTAAGGAAAATTGTAAAAAAAGAAGAACATCATTGTGACAATGTGTTGATAGTGAAAGGATAAACTTGTTCTTTTAAACTACCATAGAGGCTTTAACTATGTATATGATCAAGAATTAAAGATGTTCTTCAAGTATAAGATGAGATACAGATTTTCCCAGATAAACACAAACTGAGAAACTTCACTGTTTCTAGATCAGCATTAAATGAAATGATAAAGTCACTTATGCTATGCTAAGTCACTTCAGTCTTGTCCAACTCTGTGTGACCCCATAGACAGCAGCCCACCAGGCTCCCCCGTCCCTGGGATTCTCCAGGCAAGAACACTGGAGTGGGTTGCCATTTCCTTCTCCAATGCATGAAAGTGAAAAGTGAAAGTGAAGTCGCTCAGTCATGTCTGACTTTTAGGGACCTCATGGACTGCAGCCTACCAGGCTCCTCCATCCATGGGATTTTCCAGGCAAGAGTACTGGAGTGGGGTGCCATTGCCTTCTCCGATGAAATGAAAAGATGGTTAACAGTAATGTGAAATAACTCAATTAAAAATGGAAAAGGGGGTGGAGAGACATTTCTTCCAAGAAGACATATAAATAAAAGATTTATAAAAAGATGACCAACATCACTAATTATCAGGAAAATGCAAATCAAAACCATAATGAGATATCACCTCACACCTGTTAGGATGTCCATTAAGAAAAAAAAATCAAAATAACAAGCATTGACAAGGAGTTGGAGAAATTGGAATGCTTGTGCAATGTTGGCTGTTACAGAAAAAAATATCAAGTTCTTCAAAAAACTAAAAATACAATGATTGTATAATCCAGCAATCCCACTTTGGGGAGTTTATCCAAAAGAGTAGAAAACAGGATCTCAAGGAGATATTTTCACATCTGTATTGATCTATGTGATCGCCACATTATTCACTCAATCATGAAGCAGAAATAACCTAAATGTCAGATGAACAAAGCAAGTTGGTATATCCAGACAAAGGAATAATAGTCATCCTTCAAAAAGCAGAAAATCATATCATGTGACATAATATAAATGCACCTTGAAGACATTAAGGAAAATAAGCCTTTCACAGAAGGACACCTACTCTTGATTCCACTTTTACGGTATTTTTAAAGTAGTCAACTCAGAAGTAGAAAGTGGAATAACAGTTGCCAGAGCCAGGGGATGGTAGTTCAATGGGGAAAAAAATAGCAGTCAAGCAAGATGGATAGATTCTAGAAATCTGCACATACCACTTGTAGTTCACAATACTCTACTGTACCTTTAATACTTTGTTAAGAGGGGAAACCTTGTGTTATTTTTTATCATAAAAAAGACTTAAGGACAGCAAGCAAAAAGCTTCCTTCTCATATTTGGTTTTGATTTCTCTTTTCCAGAAAAGTAAGTTTCCTGTATTGGGATTCAGGATGTTTCGCATGTGATACTGGTTGACTGAGACTAAATGCCATTCAGTGACTGTTTGCTATTGGACCGTCAAGTCTGTGTGACTGCAGTACTTGTGACAGCACGGAAAGGTCTGGCTACTACATAAACACAAGAGTCACTCTAGGGTTTGCATGATCTTAGCATTGAATTAACACAGCTGTAAAAATGGCAAAGCTGAAATCTCCCTATGATCTGCAGACTGAACTAAACCCATGATGAACTAAACCCAAACATCAGTTTATGGGTTTCATTTTTTGGGTCACATAATATGATGATAATGGACTTTTTTATTCTCTAGTTTAATCAGACTTGCTACTTGGTTTGAAAAAAAGGACACAAATAGATACTCAGTATTGTTTGTTTTTTAGTATAGTTAATTTACAATGTTGTATTGGTTTCAAGTATACAGCAAAGTTATTCAGTTATATATATGGTGGTGGTGGTGGTGGTTTAGTCGCTAAGCTATGTCCTACTCTTGTGACCCGATGGATTGTAGCCTGCCAAGTTCCTCTGTCCATGGTATTCTCCAGGCAAGAATACTGGAGTGGGTTGCCATTTTCTTATCCAGTTATATATATCGATAGACACATAGATTCTATTTTAGATTCTTTTCTATTTAATCAAAACTGTCCCAAATAGAACATTTAAGAACAATTAAGTGAAGAGGAACTAAAAAGCCTCTTGATGAAAGTGAAAGAAGAGAGTGAAAAAGTTGGCTTAAAGCTCAACATTCAGAAAACCAAGATCATGGCATCTGGTCCCATCACTTCATGGGAAACAGTGAAAACAATGTCAGACTTTATTTTGGGGGGCTCCAAAATCACTGCAGATGGTGACTGCAGCCATGAAATTAAAAGATGCTTACTCCTTGGAAGGAAAGTTATGACCAACCTATATAGCATATTCCAAAGCAGAGACATTACTTTGCCAACAAAGGTCCGTCTAGTCAAGGGTATGGTTTTTCCAGTGGTCATGTATGGATGTGAGAGTTGGACTGTGAAGAAAGCTGAGTGCCAAAGAATTGAAACTTTTGAACTATGGTGTTGGAGAAGACTCTCGCGAGTCCCTTGAACTGCAAGGAGATCCAACCAGTCCATTCCAGAGGAGACCAGTCCTGGGTGTTCATTGGAAGGACTGATGCTGAGGGTGAAGCTCCAATACTTTGGCCACCTCATGTGAAGAGTTGACTCATTGGAAAAGACCCTGATGCTGGGAGGGATTGGGGGCAGGAGGAGAAGGGGACGACAGAGGATGAGATGGTTGGATGGCATCACCGACTGGATGGACATGAGTTTGTGTGTACTCCGGGAGTTGGTGGTCAACAGGGATGCCTGGTGTGCTGCAATTCTTGGGGTTGCAGAGTCAGACATGACTGAGTGACTGAACTGAATTGAATCTTGTTTAGGAAATAAGACAGCACAGAAATACATACCAAGTTCTTTCAGATTTAACTTTGGAAGTCAAAATCTTAGGAACTCAACAATTTGACACTCTTTCTTAGGCAGATAAGAGACCAATAGGTCCTCACTTTCCAAACAGTCTAAGGAGGATAATCTTACTAGCTGCAATGACAACAGTAATAATCCTTGTCTCCAAGGCTCACCTCTTGGATGAGAAGATGGTTATCCATTTGGCAAACACAAAATGTCTTTAAAGAAAGAAAAGGAGTATGAACACTGGTACTGTAATTTGGTTATAAAAATAGACTTTGGGTTTATCTACTGTTATTAGAACCAACCTAGCAACCTATGAATACATTTTTCTTGTAATCTTACAAGAGAAGATGGGCAGAGAAGAAAGGGAGGATAGAAGTGAGATGAGGGCTTTTAATACAAAATATTGAAAAAGAGGAAATTATTTCAGTTAAAATTGTCATGCAAAAGATTATTTTTATTTTAATTATGTGGTGATAAGGTGATTTGAAAACAAAAACAACAAAATCAACCTACTAGGGAATTCTCAGCTATTTTGGAAAACAGCAACAAGTTCAAATATGAGACTAGGTCTGAATTCCAACATTTCCTTTTATTAGTTGTGTCACTTTGGACATAATATTTAATTTTTCTAAATCCGAGTTGTTTTCATCAAAATGGGATAATAGTACAGACTCACTGGATTATCCTGATTATTAAATGAAACAGTGTATGCAGAGACTTAGTAAATCTCAGCTCTTATACATGTATATTATCTTAGAGCTCAAACTCAAAAATCAAGATAATATTAATACTTAGCCTCCTTGTCCACAGCCTAATTAGTAAGATTAGTGAAATTATTTAAATGTAAACTGTCTAGAAGATTAGGTGCTATTATTGCAATTCTATACAAGTTGAGATACAATGGTGTAGACTGTGGGAACAGCAGGGTAATTTAAATCTTCAGATAAAATTCTCTTGTGAATGCTCACTCATTTTGTTCTACAACACTGCAAGGCCATAGCTTATTCTTCAATTAATTACTAAAATATAGTGTTTGGAAAAATGCAACTGTGAAAATGGACCTTTCTATCTTCATAGAAGCTGTTCTGTCTTTTCTTTATTTGGATTTATGTCTACTCTGAAACACTGAAGGGTCCTTCTTTAGACTCAATCCATTTCCTAGACCACAGACTAAGACAAGAAACCCTGAAGCTGGATTAGACTTTTAAAATTAGATTAGACTTTTAGAAGATCCCCCTCTCTTCAGTCTCCTCCTCTGCTGTTTCTACTCTTGGAAGCAAACTCATACACAGAAGTGTTACTTTGCTTCCTGTTTCACAAAAACAAACAAACAAACAAACAAAAAACACAAATTGTCAACATTTGTCTATGTATCATCTGTCTTATACCAAGATATATAAACCTGTCTTGTTGTCTATAGATAAAAATCCCAGTGAAGTAGCTCATTCAATTAACAAATATTTAATGAGTGCCTGCTCTGGGCCTCCACTGAATATCAGACGCTGCAGGTAACATAGTCAGATGCTATATGGAGTTTTGGCAATAAGCCTTTTACAGTGTAGTGGATGAATGATATGACCAAATATCAGGATGCCAATAAAGGTGGTACAGGGTCACATAGGAGTAAAGTCAAGCTGAATCTAAGAATGAAGAAAGCTATCATTGAAATATTCCATGGGGTAGATTCTGAGTCTATATTTGAAGAAAGAGTCAGGTGGGGTGGTGTGTTTTAGGGGCTCTGGGGTTGCAGTGTGGAGGGTTCCAGGCCAAGGACGTAGCATGCCTGCGATTCCAGAGTTGAAAGGATGTGGCGTGTTTGGGAACTGGAGGAAGGAATCTGGGTGGAGCAGAGAAGGGCAGGGGGGATGGAAGGTAAGGACAAGACATCAGACCTCAGAGGACAAGAGTCGGATACTGCAGGGCCTCGAGTGCAATGTCAGAGGATTCAGATCCTATTGCCAAGAGGGATGAGCCTTGTCAAACTTTACATACTTGTGTTTTAGAATCATCTGGAAGCAGACTGGAAGGATGAACTGTAGTTGGTTACAACTAAGGCAGGAAGACCCGTGAGGAGCCTATAGTGGACACTGAGCTGGGCTGCAACAGTGCCCTGAGCTCGGGTGGAGCTGTGCCACTGGGGGAACAGACCAGGTGTGAGGGGAGAGATGGGCCATGGAATTGGGAATGGCTGGGTCTGGTCCGTTGGGAAACAGGAACCTTCAGTTCCAGTGTGAACCAGACACATCACAGTGCTTTACAGACAGACATGTACTCAGCTTTCAGTCAGTGCCTTTCCTGTTCTGAAAAGCTTGTCGAAACAGGCAGATATACTTGAAAGTTCAAGTGCGTCCTGACATTTTTGCATTAACTCTGGTGAAGCTATTAGACGTTTATGAGCGCTTGCTAGGAAGGTATATGAAGTCGGAATGATTGAGATCCCTTTCTCACTGAGCTAATAGTTTTCTGGGAAACAGTGACAAGTAAGTTAGCGGTGGAGCAGGATGAGAGATACAGTGAGACCTGCATGGAATTTCAGATGGGCATTTGGATGTTGAAGGAAGACAGCCTTGCCAACTGCCATTTAGCTGTCAAATGCATCTCCTGGAATCGGAATTGGACCTGGATGCCTCCTCCACCTCCATTCCCACCTCCTCACCCATCTCTGAGTCCCTCTCTATACCAGCGGCTATGCGGGCTCTTTTTTTTTTTTTTGCTTCTTTCTGTGCATCCGGTTCACTCTGCTCTTTATCCTTTTCTTTGTTTTCAAGTGAAAAGAGATAGGACTTTCTCTTTTGTATTTCGTTTTCTAGGTCTGAATAACCAAGCACGCATACAAAATGGCAAACAACAGACGTTTACCCTAACTCCTCTGAGTCGGGCACGACTGAAGTGACTTGGCAGCAGCAATAGCAGCAGCTCTGAAAGCTGATGATCCAGGTGCCAAGAGGCTGCTCCTCCTGGAGGCCAGGGGAGGAACTGCTGCTTGGGTCTCTCCTGGCTTCTGGGAGTTGCCTGCGGGGCTTGGACCTTCTGGGGGACTGTATCTGAACCCCTGCAGTATCAGCCTTCACGTCCACGCAACCATCATACAAGACACTACTCGAGAAATTTATGGCCCGCTCTGATTCAATAACCTCAGATATGCAGATGACACCACCCTTATGGCAGAAAGTGAAGAAGAACTAAAGAGCCTCTTGATGAAAGTGAAAGAGGAGAGTGAAAAAGTTGGCTTAAAGCTCAACATTCAGAAAACAAAGATCATGGCATCCAGGTCCCATCTTTCATGGGAAATAGATGGGGAGACAGTGGAAACAGTGGCTGATTTATTTTTCTGGGCTCCAAAATCACTGCAGATGGTGATTGCAGCCTTGAAATTAAAAGACACTTACTCCTTGGAAGGAAAGTTATGACCAACCTAGATAGCATATTAAAAAGCAGAGACATTACTTTGTCAACAACGGTCCATCTTGTCAAGGCTATGGCTTTTCCAGTGGTCATGTATGGATGTGAGAGTTGGACTATAAAAAAAGCTGAGCACCAAAGAATTGATGCTTTTGAACTGTGGTGTTGGAAAAGACTCTTGAGAGTCCCTTGGACTGCAAAGAGATCCAACCAGTCCATCCTAAAGGAGATCAGCCCTGGGATTTCTTTGGAAGGAATGATGTTGAAGCTGAAACTCCAAATCTTCAGCCACCTGATACGAACAGCTGACTCATTTGAAAAGACCCTGATGCTGGGAAAGATTGAGGGCGGGAGGAGAAGGGGACAACAGAGGATGAGATGGTTGGATGGTATCACCAACTCAATGGACATGGGTCTGGGTAAACTCCGGGAGTTTGTGCTGGACAGGGAGGCCTGGCATGCTGCGGTTCATGGGGTCACAAAGAGTTGGACACAACTGAGCGACTGAACTGAACTGACTCAGTACGACCTTATCTTAACTTGATTACATATGCAGAGACCCTAATTCCAAATAAAGTCACCTTCACAGGTATGGGGTTAAGACATCAACCTATCATTGTGGGGGAGGGAGTTGAGGGGGAGAGACAAATCAACCTATGGCAAGCAATTCTTCTCAGATAAGAATCTGTGTCTCTCCAGGGAGTGATTCTGTTGACCAATAAGTCATATCCTCCTTTTCTTTGTGTCCAAGTGTAAGAAAACTAGAAGAGATAGAGCATGCTTTTATTTTTATTTATTTGTGTTTTTGCTGTTGAATTCCTGTTGATTCCCTCTGGCTTTCAGATATGTTGGTATTTTGATGGCTGCTATGACAATTCAAGTAGTCAGCTGGTCTGGTGAGGGGACTCCAGTGGACTACCCTGTGTCATTGAAAACAGCTCCACTAACTGGGCCATTCACATGAGAAATGTGAATGAGACCACGAGAATAGCATAATTGCTTGGGGTCAAGTGGAGGGGTAACATCTGCAAACACAGAAGGTGGAAGAAAGAATGCTACAGTAGCCAGGTCTCTTGGAACATGCAGCCTCAGACATAACGTCAACAGCAAGGCTGTTGATGGAAGACCCACCCTATTAATGTGTGGCTAGAAGGAGATGGGTCCCTCAAGTTTAAAATGTTCTCCAATGATAACAAAGGCCCTCCAAGAAACAAGTTTGAGAAGTCACAGCCCTTATGAGAAGTTTCTACAAAATACTCTGTTCGCCTGGAACCAAGGGGATTAGGCAGGATGCCCAGGGCCTGGTGCCATCTGAGTTTCCAGAAAGTGTCAACCATCTGAGCTGTAGACATGTGGCATTAAGGGTTTCCTCATGAGGGTGGCCCGCAGAGCAAGTCCTAGTATAAATACCAAGTGAAATGACAGTAATCCTTGTTGACAAGCAAAGTGTGTCAATCTTACATCTGGACATCAGGAGCACAGCATAAATTCTCATATCTCAGAAGGGGATTAATCTGCCTTTCCAGTTCATAAAGAGGTTTTTAGTAGATATTTTGGCTCTCAGAAAAGCTTTAGCCTCAAAAACTTAAACAACCAGTCTCAGATAGAAAATGCCTCAGTTAGAATAGATAATGATATTTTACTTCTAAACACAATTTTGTATGAAATATTCTTATAACCATCATCCAAATAAACTGTCATCCAATTTTATTGAAGCACCTTCAACTCCATCAACAGCATGTCGATAATTCTGTAGTAAGATGTGCTGTGCTATGCTTAGTTACTTAGTCGTGTCCAACTCTTTGCCACCTGTGGACTGTATCCCCCCAGACTCCTCTCTCCATGGGATTCTCCAGGCAAGAATATTGGAGTGGGTTGCCATGCTCTCATCCAGGGGATCTTCCCAACCCAGGGATAGAACCCAGGTCTCCCGCATTGCAGGCAGATTCTTTACCATCTGAGCCACCAGGCAAGCCCTTGTAGTAGGATACATGAGTTTAATTCTGGAAAGAAAAAAGAGGATACAGAGAAACTTTTCCTATCCACTGCTGTCTGGAACATTCTCCTTTGGCAGTTCAGTAGCTTTTGCAAATTTAACATTTCCAACATTTAAAAATCTCCTACAGGGACTTCCCTGGTGATCCAGTGATTAAGAATCTGCTTCCAGTGCAGGGGACATGGATTTGATCCCTGGTCAAGAGACTAAGCTCTTACATGCTGTGGGGCAGCTAGCTACCCCTTGGAGCTGCAACTACTGAGCCTATGAGCTCTGGAGCCTGTGATCCACAAGAGAAGCTGATCAACCACAGCAAAGCCCAGTGCAGCCAAAATAAAAAATAATAATAATAACTAATTACTTAATTAATAAATATTAAAAATTCCTACAAATGGTTTCTTTCCATAATTTCTGAAGTTCATGTCTCCATTTTCTCAGTCCATAAACCTTGGCTCATCTCTTTCTATTGAATCCATATCTTCTTCATCAATTCCTTTCAGCTCTGACTTTTTCCCCCCCTCTGGTTTTGCATGTGAATGTAGAATCACTCTCTTCTAGGCTAAACTCTTGCAACTTATTTGGCACCTGAAGCCCGGGGTTATTTAGATCAAATTATGTCACTGTTTGTCCAGTATAGCCCAGCGGCATTCTTTCTCACTCAGATTCAAGTTCCAGTTCTCACCGTGGGTCCTGGGGGCCCAGTGGGGCTTTACCACTGCCTTTTCCATAGATATCCCCCTCTGTTCTCCTCTTCCTCAGCTCCCCCTGCTCCCTCCATCCCATTGCCTCCACCCCTAGTTTCCGTGGATGACCCAGGTCCCCTCAGGTTTTTGGCCTTCTCAGTCATCCAGCCCCTCATCCAGGTCTGCACAGACTTTACCTCCTCACCTGCTCAGCTCTGTGCAAACATTGGTTTCATGGAACAATTTTAATAAAGCTGTGATGTCATCCATTTATGTTTCCTTTTCCTTACTTTCTTTTACTTCTTAGCATTGCTCATCACCCTACATGTTTATATATATATATATATATATATATATATATATATATATATATATATATTTTGCACTGAGCAAACAGACATCAAACCAGTATAAATGCATTTTTGGTCTGTCTCCTGTCTGCTCTCTGCAGTGCAAGCACTGTCATAGCAGGAACTGAATTTTGTTTGCTGCTGAATCTCATTCTTTCCTGACGACAGTAGCGCTTGGCACATAGTAGATGCTTGTGTTTGTCGAACATATGAGTAACTGATTTACTGGCTAAATAAATAAATATGTAACAGGAAATTTCATACAGATGCTAAAATTTTACTGGAGCCTTTTCCCTCTACTTCAGTACAACAGAGACATCTAAAGGTGTAAAAAAGAGTAAAAAGCAAGACTAAAACAGGACTATTACCAAGGTCACTGGTTTCACTGGGGAATATTAGAGTCCATGAGCACACTTTCTGTGAGTCTGAGATACAAAAAGCCTAAAATGCAACCTTCAGTTCAGTTGCTCAGTCATGTCTGACTCTTTGTGACCCCATGAATTGCAGCACGCCAGGCCTCCCTGCCATCACCAACTCCCGGAGTTCACACAAACTCACGTCCATCGAGTCGGTGATGCCATCCAGCCATCTCATCCTCTGTTGTCCCCTTCTCCTTCTGCCCCCAATCCCTCCCAGCATCAGGGTCTTTTCCAATGAGTCAACTCTTTGCATGAGGTGGCCAAAGTACTGGAGTTTCAGCTTTAGCATCATTCTTTCCAAAAAAACATCCAGGACTGATCTCCTTTAGAATGGACTGGTTGGATCTCCTTGCAGTCCAAGGGACTCTCAAGAGTCTTCTCCAACACCACAGTTCAAAAGCATTCATTCTTTGGTGCTCAGCCCTCTTCACAGTCCAACTCTCACATCCATACATGACCACTGGAAAAACCATAGCCTTGACTAGATGGACCTTTGTCGGCAAAGTAATGTCTCTGCTTTTGAATATGCTGTCTAGGTTGGTCATAACTTTCCTTCCAAGGAGTAAGTGTCTTTTAATTTCATGGCTGCAATGCAACCTTACAGATAACCATTTACCTAAATGTACAAGGTAAATAAGCAGATTTAGATTATGGAAGGTTTTAAAGCCACGTTGCTTGTGTTTGAATATTTTTGTACCTGATAGATATTTTCCAAGTGGGGATCAAATACATGTAAGGTGCAGTTTGAAACTACATGTGAAAAAGATAAAACAGGTACTGGCTTTCCAAGGATTTCAGCTTGTTGAGGTGGCAAAACAAAGCATGTACCTGAATATCACAATGAAAAATTAAACTGATAAACCCTAAGGAGTGATCACATGAGGAGGTCATCAAATGTATCAGATGTGCTTTGAGTCCCTTAGGTGGAGATGCACATTCCAGAGCAGAGTGTGAGAGCAAGTATAGGGCAGGAAAGGAAAACACTGGGTACATTGACTCAGTGAGCATCTGTCTAGCACTTACTATATACCAGGGCTTCCATGGTGGCTCAGATAGTACAGAATCTACCTGCAATGCAGGAGACCAGGGTTCAGTCCCTGAGTTGGGAACATGCCCTGAAGGAGGACATGGCAACCCACTCCGGTATTCTTGCCTGGAGAATTTCATGGACAGAATGAGTCTGGCGGGTTATATGTCCATGGGGTCCCAAAGAATGGGACACGTCTGAATGACCAACACTTTCACTTTTCTTTACTATTTAATGGGCAATAGGCTAGGCATTGAACATTCAAGACAGAAAAAATAGTCTGTGTCCTCAACCTATGGTGAAATAGATGCATAATTCTCTGATTTCTTAAGAAAGGGGAGTATTGTGTGGTCGACCTTTGACCAGAGGGTTGTGGGGACACAACAGGGAAGCTGCCTCCACCTGAGAAGGAGTAAGGCCAGGAGAATACCACCACAGCTTCCATGCAGGGGATGGGGGAGGCTGGGAAGACAGTATGTGTGTGTGTATATGTGTGTCCAAGAAGATGGAGAATAACATTTAGTACAGAGGCAAGAAGGGCTGTTATCTGGAGGAGGGCACCAAGAGCTTGATGCTGCCAAAGCAAACATCTTCAGAGATCTGGAAAAGGAAAAGCAACAGGTTTTGGTAATATTACTCAAGAACTCTTTTTAAACCTTATTTTCCTTTTCTTTCTTTATTTCATTATTTATTTTTACCATTTTGTCCATTAGTAAGTATACACGTCAGTGGCATTAAGTCCATTAACAATGCTGTATAACCATCAACACCATCCACCTCCAAAACTTTTCCATCCTCCCCATACACAGTGGTTCCTCCTCCTTCCAAGCCCTATTTTTAGAAACTGAAGTGACATAAGGGCTATAAATTGGAATGAGAAAGACCAGTCAGAAGAATATTGCAACTCTGATTGAAGCTATTGTGTTTTTAGCTATTTTTCAGGAAATATCATGTTGGTAAGTCCTTTTGATGTCAAATTATGGTCAATAAGATTTTAAGAAAAGTGTCATTTTTAATTTGGTATGGATGGAAAGTATTTAAAAGCTTTTAAAAAACTAGAAACTCATATTCTTGGATTTTTAGTGAGAAATGCTTCACTTTTAATTGAACTAGGCTAGTTTAATAGAAGGAGAAGGCAATGGCAACCCACTCCAGTACTCTTGCCTGGCAAATCCCATGGACAGAGGAGCCTGGTAGGCTGCAGTCCATGGGGTCTCTAGGAGTCGGACACGACTGAGTGACTTCACTTTCACTTTTCACTTTCATGCATTGGAGAAGAAAATGGCAACCACTCCAGTGTTCTTGCCTGGAGAATCTCAGGGACTGGGGAGCCTGGTGGGCTGCCGTCTATGGGGTCTCACAGAGTTGGACACGACTGAAGCGACTTAGCAGTAGCAGTAGCAGTTTAATAGAAAAGAATTTTTATAAGTTTTGAAATAAAAATGGTATCCAATCTTATAAATAAAAGACTGTATTTCTGCCAAATTTTATTTGATGTAAACCCAAGTTCACAATTAGCTTTGATTAAACTTTCAGTCACCCTGTCTTGTTTTGAGTACAACAATGTTTAAGGTAGTTTAAAATTCATATTTAAAGCTTTATTTATGAAAACTAGTTTTCTGAATTTTCTGATGATAGTTTCAGAATTAGAATTTGCTTTGCAAAAGCTAAAATATTGAAACCATTTTAAATTAAAATTTACATTTATGGTATATTTGTATTAGAATGCATGTATCCAATCATATTTGGTGAAATTTACTCTATTTGAAAGGTGTATTTTAAAAACTTGATGATTCAGATCAGATCAGATCAGTCGCTCAGTCCTATCCGACTCTTTGTGACCCCAGGAATTGCAGCACACCAGGCCTCCCTGTCCATCACCAACTCCAGGAATTCACTCAGACTCACGTCCATCGAGTCAGCGATGTCATCCAGCCATCTCATCCTCTGTGGTCCCCTTCTCCTCCTGCCCCCAATCCCTCCCAGCATCAGAGTCTTTTCCAATGAGTCAACTCTTCGCATGAGGTGGCCAAAGTACTGGAGTTTCAGCTTTAGCATCATTCCCTCCAAAGAAATCCCAGGGCTGATCTCCTTCAAAATGGACTGGTTGGATCTCCTTGCAGTCCAAGGGACTCTCAAGAGTCTTCTCCAACACCACAGTTCAAAAGCATCAATTCGTCAGCACTCAGCCTTCTTCACAGTCCAACTCTCACATCCATACATGACCACAGGAAAAACCATAGCCTTGACTAGATGAACCTTTGTTGGCAAATTAATGTCTCTGCTTTTGAATATGCTATCTAGGTTGGTCATAACTTTCCTTCGAGTAAGTGTCTTTTAATTTCATGGCTGCAGTCACCATCTGCAGTGATTTTGGAGCCCAGAAAAATAAAGTCTGACACTGTTTCCACTGTTTCCCCATCTATTTCCCATGAAGTGGTGGGACCGGATGCCATGATCTTCATTTTCTGAATGTTGAGCTTTAAGCCAACTTTATCACTCTCCACTTTCACTCAAAAGTTCCTCTTCACTTTCTGCCATAAGGGTGGTGTCATCTGCATATCTGAGGTTATTGAGATTTCTCCCGGCAATCTTGATTCCAGCTTGTGTTTCTTCCAGTCCAGTGTTTCTCATGATGTACTCTGCATATAAGTTAAATAAACAGGGTGACAATATACAGCCTTGACGTACTCCTTTTCCTATTTGGAACCAGTCTGTTGTTCCATGTCGAGTTCTAACTGTTGCTTCCTGACCTGCATACAAATTTCTCAAGAGGCAAATCAGGTGGTCTGGTATTCCCATCTCTTGAAGAATTTTCCACAGTTTATTGTGATCCACACAGTCAAAGGCTTTGGCATAGTCAATAAAGCAGAAATAGATGTTTTTCTGGAACTCTCTTGTTTTTTCTATGGTCCAGCGGATGTTGGCAATTTGGTCTCTGGTTCCTCTGCCCTTTCTAAAACCAGCTGAACATTATAGTTCACGGTTCACATATTGCTGAAGCCTAGCTTGGAGAATTAAGTAGATATAAGAAAGGAAGGACAGAGATAAGTTAATTTACAATTCTAAGTAAAATAACTGCTCCTATTAAAATGTAATTCTTGGTGTCATAACTGATACATAGTAATATTATCATGAAATTCACATTGCAATGCTTCCTAAGGCTTCCATGAAGTGGAGAAATTTTCCATTTCTAACTGACCTTCCATTTTGTTTTATTCACATATTACCTCCTTCTACTGTCTCTTCGATAGTCTCTAAAATTTTAAAATTTCTGTTATATATGTATATAAACAAGTCCCTAAATTTCCTTATTTCTCTTCTTTCCCTCTCTTCTCTTTCCAGCAATGGTTGGAATTCACTTTGATGGATTTGGGTACATCACTAAGGTCACCTTGTGGTCAGGAAGTAAACATTTCCTGGTATTTTTATTTCTCTGCTGGATATCTGCATCAGAGCATCCAATGGATGACCCCTAGAATCTCTGCAATAATCTGTCAAAATTCTGTCTCCTCATCCTCAAAGCTCCATCACTATCACCTCTATCATGTGGTCTCCAAGTCACTGGGTCCAAACAGCTTTTGTGGGGTCTCCCCTACTTGGCCCATCTTTACTTTCCTCTTAAATCTTTGTAGGCCTTAGTCTTGCATTCATGAACAGGGTCTAACTTTTCTCTATTTATTTCCTGGCTTTATCCCTTGAAATCTATCTTATTTGCTATATAAAGACTGATCTTAATGAAGTATGAGTGACTAATGCAGGATTTTTTTTTCCTGCCACTCTGCAGATATGACAACTAATACACCAAAATGAGCTCATTATCTTATCCAAAAGCTAGTTTCCCTTCTTGCATCCCCAGTGGGAACTTGAGACAACATCCCCAGTAGGATGAGAACTACATGTTTGTTTTGCCCCTTGCTGTGTCCTCACCTCCTAGAAGAGTCTTTATCATCATTAGGCACTGAGTATTTTATGAACAAATGAACATCATCAACTTCCATCCTCCATCTCTGTAACAATCACTGAATTCCATGTATTTTATTCCCTTAGTGGTTCTCTTCTATCCTTTCTGTGCTTTTTATCATCAGTCTGCTCACTGTCATTATTTCTTGCCAAGAGAATGTGTCCATAACCTTTTTACTGATGGAAGTTTTATCTCATGAGTAGTTATAACCATGCCTTTTCTCTGTCTAGAACACACCAGTGTCCCTTGGGCCCTGAATTTTTAGCCTTGAATCTGAACTCTCTATGGCCTAGCATGTGCCTAATTTGCAGTATTATTTTCTGCTACTCCTTGCAGAACTTTATATTCTGTCTAGTTAAACTTACAGTCTTCCTCTCATCTACCTCTTCCCAACCAACTCTCCCAATATGTCTAGGAACTGGGGCTTCCCAGAACTCAGATTATTCAGCTCCAGAGTTGGGAAAGTTCCAGGAGAACCAGGACCACTTTAACGTGCTCTAGCCTCTGTGCCTTTAGTCCACAAGTCACCTTTTCTTGGAAATCTATGTCTGCTCCTCTTTGTCTAAACTGCACTGGTCCTTTAAAATCGTGTCGAGTAGTTTTTAAATAAGCCCCCTTCACTAACCCTGGGCCAGGATAACCAGGCAATGACATCCCAGTGCTCAAAATCTGTCATGTTTATCTGTGAATTTCTAGCATCTCATGAAATGCTTCATTTGTATTTAGCGGTTAATAAATATGCATTGAATGAACAAATTGCCTTCTAGCAGAATACATTCTAAAGTCCACAGTTTGACTTTCAAGACCTTCATGAATATGCATAACCATTAGCTCATTTGAATTTGTTCAATTAGATTCAATGTAATACAAATTCAACTTAAGATTTATGAATGTCTACAATTTTACAGTCTTAGTTCTCATCTGTATTACTTTTTATTGCTTACTCCCACTTGACCCAATTTTTGCAAATGTACTATGCCTTTCCTTTTGTTTTTTGTCTTGACTATAAGACCACCCTCAAAAGATAATTACTGAATCTCTGCCTGTCCTAATCCATCACATTTGTTACGGTCCAGATTAACTACAACTGCCCCCCATGAGCACTTACCATCAGTCCAGAGGAATTCCTTTAATCTTGCACCTTTCTTGGAATATTCTTACACTCCTGATGCCCTTGGAGTTCTACTACATTGTTTGTCATCTTTATCTTTCCTTCCTTACTGATTGAAAGCAATCATCTCTGTATCTTCATCATTTTCTAATTCAATGCCTGGTGCAGGTATTGAACAAAATATTAATTTGTGTTTTAAAATTATAAATTAAAAATGCATGAATTTTGAAATCCAAATGAAAGTGAAACTATCTACTCCTATTAAAGATGAAAGTGTTGTGCTGCAGATCATCTAATGAGAAGGAGGCAGATTTAGAAGCATTTTACTTTAATTTTTCTAGGTATGAATTCAGACATTTCTGGGATAGGTCATTAAGTGTGACCTTGACAACAAGATTTCCCTTATTTATTTCAAAGAATACTTTACAGAGAAAGAATTGTTTGATTATTTAGCTACTAAAAGCATATATACTTCCTTTGAATTTAAAATTAGCTTATTAAGTTTCTGTATCTCTAAGTTGTTGCCATGGAAACAATGTCTCCACTGTTTTGTCTTCCTCTAAATATTGTATCTGCTATCTCACTGTATGTAAGGATATCACATACAGACATAGAAAGCACACATTTACAGCTTATGGAAGATCAAATTTAATACTTCATAGTGTAAATACACTGTCCTTTATATTAGTGGCTCTAATATTTGGGAAATAATTGGGGAATGGTAAGACAGTCTCGTTTAAAAAGTTTTTAATGGAGGTAATTTATAATCTGAAAATAAGGGGTGATATTTGTTTTACTAAGGTGTTACATTCCAGGTTCAGCACATGGCCACAGAATTCTGTTATTGTGAAGGGCTTTGTGAACTTACATCTGCCTTTCCACTTTAGTAATGTAAATAATTGCTCCTTCAAGTCATGTCAGTTCTATCAAGACTTCACTCTTCCTTGAATTCCCAGTTGAGCCTTTGCATGTCTCTCACACACAAGGAGACGAAGGAGTCTATCCTTTCACCATCATCCTGCCATCTAATTATGTTCTTAATTCCTTTCAAAGATCTTGACTTAGTTTTTTATTTGCCTTTCAGACAAAGCATATGTCATCCTCACCAGGTAAAAGGAACAGGAGAAAGAGCCAGAGATCAGACGTGAGGAATCCTGATGGGTAGGGGTTGTGTTGAAATATGAGTGTTCACCATTCAGAGGTATCAGCAAGGATTAATATCCTGAGGGTCTTGTCTTTAAAATCAATTATGTGTCCAACAGTACTGATTCACAGCCTCAACCTGGGTCAGCAAATCTGTTATCATTAAACATTCTCCTTCTTACCTGGAATCTTGTGGAATGTGAGTACTGTGGGGTCAGCAGGGTTGTAAATAATTTAGAAAAGGCTGTGTATATAGATGAACTCAAATGAATGGTGCTTTCTGTGAGTGGCTTTTTTAGTAAACTGAACTAACAATGATCAGATTCATTTACTCAGAAAACAAACATCATCTGGACACATTGTAGTGGGGAAGCTCTATGTTAGGAAGGCATGGTATTGAATTTCAAGTGTATTTAGCACAGTAAGACAAGGTAAGATGGAGCCCCAAAGCGTAGTAAATCAAACCTTCATAAGTGTCACAAAAATATTTTAAACAATTCTTAGGAATTCAGTGGCTTACTTCTGACTGGGAGGATCAAGAAACAGCATGAACTAGGGCATGGAGGGGCGTGATGTAGAGCCTCAAGGCTTGACAGGATATATGGATACCAATTATAAACATGACAAGCGGGAAGGAATTTCTGGTTAAGAGGATATCCTTCTAGATATGTTTTCAGACACGTTAAGTTTGATTTGCTCAGGAAATATTCAGGGAGATCTCTCTAGCACACAGTTATGAAAGCAAAGGGGAAGTTCAAGAAAGAGCAATGTGGTAGTCTATGGCACTGACACCCTCATTGGAAATTCAGACCATTGGTTCCTGAAGGAGGATGGCATTTAGATTGATAAGAAGATAGTACAGAGGTTGTTAAGGGAATAGAGGATAAGCAAATAGACAGAAAAATCGAAACCTTGGAAGTATTTATAGTAAAGAAAAGGGGAAGAAATCAGACTTAGGCTGAAAATCGTAGAAGTACAGTAGGGTGGGCATCAACAACAGGTATGGAGCCATGTATTAAGGAAAGGGTAGGTTAAGCCCATCACTTGGAGGATGAGGACAAAGTGACACTTGGTGATATTTTAGATATCAGATTTACTGGGATACAAGGAAAAAAGGTTGTTTGGGCTGTAGGCTGAGTGAAGGAGCAAGCACATATATACTACCATTGGAAAAGTTTCAACGAAAATTGAAAAATATAACAGATTTTCATGAATAGTGGAAATTGGATGATCACAAGGTTTTGTAATTATCAGTGGAAAATATAGAGTTTTATTCTTATGTTTTCAATTTCTGATTCCTTTTCTGCTTCTGGTGTTTAATTATGGCATTGTCCAATTTTTTTTTTTTTTTGGTACAACTTTGGTCATTCTAGCACAGTTATTATTTTTATGAGGGTATGTGCATGCATGCTCACTCAATCGTGTCTGATTCCTTGTGACCCCATGGACTGTAGCCTGCCAGGCTTCTCTGTCCATGGGATTTTTCAGGCAAGAACGTGGAGAGGGCTGCCATTTCCTTCTCCAGGGGATTTTCTCAACCCAGGGATCAAACCTACATCTCGTGTGGCTCCTACACTGGCAGGAGGATTCTATACCACTGAGCCACCTGGCAAGCCCCTTCTGTGGGTATAGTTTGCATTATTTCATAAAATGGTATATTTTAGGATGCCTGCTACATATCTTACCATTTGGCCAATGTACTGGATTGTAGGGTACAGATTTCCAAGGTCTCCTATAAAAAATTGTAATGGCCTTGACTGGCCAAGAGTATAAGCTTTCCTCTGTGCTAAAGATACATAACTTATTTGTATCTGAGTATTTCTTTGATGAATTCATAGAAGAATTTGCTTTCTTTTCCTACCTGTCATTTGTCTGCTGTTCAGCTTTTATTTTAAGAATTCCAGATTCTTCTTCAGTGAGAACTCAGCAAGTATCTCAGTTTTACCTGAAAAGGGATGATCTTTGTTAAGTAAGGTATACAATCTCAGCACAAAAAAAATAACATTGAGGGAAGATAAAGAGCGGGGAAGGAAGGAAAATGTCCTTTTTTTTTTTTTCCCTCGTGTAGCTCATAGAGCATGCAAGGTTTTAATTAAAGTCAATTAAAAATTTTTCCCAGGCTTCAGCACCTGAGAGAACCATGGAAGTCTTTAGAGCTCCAGTGAAAGGTTTTTTTTTTTTTTTTTAAGCTTAAAAAATGGCTTTATTGAGTTGGCTCATCCTCCCTGCAGCCTGAAAGCAGCTCCCTTCACTCTTTGAAGCTCCCACTAGGCGCCCTGCCAGGTGCGAAGCGGACCTCATTCCTGGGCTGAGATTCTCCTCTTTTGTGTTTGTGGCTCGGGGCAGGTTTCAAAACTGATAGATCAAGTTCTTGGTTTAGCCAGTCTTTAAAAACCAGGCAATTTATAAACGAGCTATTTCAGCCCTGAGAAAGAAGTGTTTGTTGGATCATTACTTTCGAAATGTTCTGATCTTCAATTCTCTACGTATTTCATACAGTTCCTGAATCCTGAATTATTCACTGGGTTTTATAGAGTAGGAGCAAGAAGCAGCAATTAAATATTTTTTTTTTGCTTTGATTTATCCAGTCTGTCAAAGAAAAAAAAAGTGTTGGAGATCTTCAAAAATTACTATTGGAGAAAAGGCTTTAAATGTTTTCTATGTCTGTGAATCTATTTATGTTTTGTAAATAAGGTTATCTGTATCATTTTTTAACCAAAGGGGATAGTGGGGTGTGGTGGGATGGAAAAATAAGGAATTTAGGGTTAGATACATGCTACTATATATAAATATATAAACAACAAGGACCTACTGTATAGCACAGGGAACATACTCAATATGTTATAATAACATACAATGGAAGAGGACATAAAAAAAGAGTGTATATATATATATTTTTTTTTAACAATCACTTTGCTGCACAACAGAAGCTAATGCAACATTGTAAATCAACTATACTTCAATAACTAAATATTTTTAAAAGTGTGATTCCAAATTTGTGCTGTAAATATGCATCATGTGTATCCTGCCAGTCCTCTGGACCTGGTAGCAGAGGGCAAAGCCCATGATAGGAAATAGTCTATGCTTTTGTTTCTCAGTGGAGGAGAAGGAAGGTTCTGGGGAAATGTTTAAAGGTTAAAATGTTCATAAATGTAAAAATCAAGAAAAATGAAATGTTTTGAAAAAATGTACATAATATTTGGTTTGAAATACCTTCAAAAAATCTCAAAACAGGTTATGCATTATGGTTCAGTAGTGAAGAATCCACCTCCCAATGCAGGAGATGCAGGAGATGCAGGTTCAATTCCTGGGTCAAGAAGATCCCCCGGAGTAGGAAATGGCAACCCACTCCAGTATTCTTGCCTGGAAAGTCCCATGGAGAGAGGAGTCTGGCGGGCTGCAGTCCATGCGGTCACGTAGAGTTGGACATGACCCGAGTATGCATGCATGCATACAAGCATGCAAAAGAAATGAAATGAGGTGAAACACCTTGAATAATTTAGGGTAAGAAGTAGGTGAGTCAAAAGCTAAATCCTACTGGGATTTACTTGCTCTCTTGAATGTTAGAGACATAAATTTAGTATTTTTGACACTCTGTTCATCCTGCCCAACTCAAGTGGTCTGGGAACAGATTTGTCAGCTTCCACAGAAAGCTGCATTCTTAATATTTTTCAAATAGGTGTTGTTATACTTGGACTTCCCTGGTGGCTCAGATGGTAAGGAATCTGCCTTAGTGCAGGAGACGAGTGTTCAATCCCTGAGTTGGGAAGACCCCTGGTGGAGGAAATGGCAACCCACTCCAGTATTCTTGCTGGGAAATCCCATGGACCCAGCAGTCTGGAGGACCGCAGTCCAAGTGGTCACAAAGAGTGGGACGTGACCGAGTGACTAACACTTTCACTTTCTTTGCTATACTTATCTATAATCATGAAAAATCTAAGTTTTATTTTTACATAGAAGATCTTAAACCTGGTGCGGTTTTTTCTATGTAGCGTAAAGAATTGTTTTTATAGCAGATTCTACTGTATTATTTAGAACATTTATTTTTGCCTTAAAATTTTAAACACTGTCATCTTTGTTGTTGGGTTGCTTTCACTTCTAAGTAATGACGTGATAGGATTCAGTTATGAATGATGTTTGGATCATGCAAACGTCTGTTCTAAGGCAGGGTCTTGCTGACACTATAATGGATTGTTCAAACCCAAATGTTTTTAAGGAAAATAAAAAATCTGTGTTCAAATAGGCTGACATTTATTGAAGGAATCATTTTACACTCTACCACTAATTGTTTTCCTTAATGGCACCCCACTCCAGTACTCTTGCCTGGAAAATCCCATGGACAGAGGAGCCTGGTAGGCTGCAGTCCATGGTGTCGCGAAGAGTCAGACATGACTGAGCGACTTCATTTTCACTTTTCACTTTCATGCATTGGAAAAGGAAATGGCAACCCACTCCAGTGTTCTTGCCTAGAGAATCCCAGTGACGGGGGAGCCTGGTGGGCTGCTGTCTATGGGGTCGCACAGAGTCGGACACGACTGAAGCGACTTAGCAGCAGCAGCAGCAGCATGATTATTATTATCAAAATTTTTCAACCCTTTGGAACTTCCCAAACTTTTGAATCAGATGTGATATTTTTATTCTAGTCACTGGAAACTCAGTGGTGAATGCTAATTTGGGGATTCATCCAAGATTAGTTGTTTATGAGATTATAAATAAACCCCTGACCCTAAACATCACAGGTTTTCTTGGCAGCAAATCTATTAAAGGCTTATAAAAGGAAATACATCAAAGCAGAAAAAGGACACTTACATATTTTATGGTTTTAATATCTCTCAGTAATACTAAAAAACTATCAAAGGCATCACATTTCTAGTAACATTTAAAAAGAAAAGATATTTTTCTTACTTCGAAACTTTTTTATCCACATCTTCTGCCTTTTAGATATTTATCGTTTTTATGGAATTTTTCAATTTCATTTTGTTCATTAGATTTCCTCTTTAATTCTTACCCATTTTTCATGTGATTTAAACTTATTGAGAAACTTTTTAGTGCTTAATTAATTAAATAAATCAGTTTTGTTTTCCAAAGTTTCTGAAACTATTTAAGCTTCTATATTACCTAAATTCCAGATTTGAAATCAGATTTGAAAGAAAATTTGAAAGGTTTTTAGATTCAGCAAATATTTACTGAAAAACTACTGTGTTCAGTCTTTACCTAATACCACAGATGCAAATAGAATAATAGTCACTCAAGAAGCTTGTAATACATGTAGTTGGAGCATTTTATCTGAAATATGAGTCAGAATAGGCGAACTGCCATTATATAGGGGTTTTAAAATGGTTGAAAGGATTAGAAGAGACAACTTGGTAGGAGGTGAAATTTGAACTGCTTGTAACTAGGCCTTAGTAGAATTGATGTGATGTCTGAAAGGGAGAAGGTGATAGAAGGCATTCCTGGGGATGGATGGAGCGTGAGTAATGTCTCAGAGGAAAGTGACGGGGGCACACTGGTAGTGGAGTTTAACTGGATTAATGGATATTCACTGGAGATCAGTGGGGTATGAGGCTGGAAAAGGAGACAGAGACCACCTTGGAGAAACTTTATGTGATTCCAGGCACTCAATGAGGTGACTGAGTGTCCTTAAGAAGAGACGTGGTGACTAAAAAAATAACAACTGGGCATTGATGTTTCCAGTGGATTAGAGCAGAAAGCCTTGCAGGCGAGCAAGCAATTTATGAAGGTGTGTAAAACATTGTGGTTTAAGTGGAATCGAAAGGCCCTGTGGATTTTTCAATTGTGTGGTCATGGCCCAAAATGTCATAAATGATCAAAGGCTTGTGCCTTGGTGAGTGAGAGAATAGAGACTTTGAAAGAGCCAGAGGTCAGAGGAGGCCTGAGCTCTGGGGGTGAAACGCAACATCCGCTCTGGTCCTGAGAAATTCATGGTGATGTGGAGGAGCCCAACAGGCATTATCTGATATTCTGTTTAACCACAGGCTCTTGTCTCTGGAATAGAGATGGGATGAGGGAGCTGTTCCATAGACAGAACTGTCCCAGACTACAAGGACAGATAGAAAACCTGGGGTAGAACCCAGAGGGAGACAAAGTCAACCTGGAGAAGTGTTTCAGTGAGCGGAGGAAGGAGGATGAAAGTACAGTTAAAGAGCAACTGAAAAGGAAAAGTCAAAATTGCATGGGGAAAAAATAAAATCAAGATGCCTTGCAAGTGATGTGACTGTGGTGCAAAGACACTGGGTGATAGCCTGGAGGTACACAGAGTGGAAGGAACACATGAAATACCTGCACGTGTGGAAAAGCAGTGCTGAAAAAAGAATTAGGGGAGTGGGAAGGAGCAGAACTGAATTAGCAAACTCCTTAAGGAGGGAGAGATGCAGAGCACAGGAGGCTAAACTGTGTCAGAGACCATGAAGGGCAGCGTGTGTGTGTGTGTGTGTGTATTTGGCTAAACGGTGGCTTTTCCTCTACAGTGATGACTCTATATAGACTCCAAGGTCAGTAAAGTTGGATATAAAATCCCCGAGAGGCTGGAGATCCCTGTGAAAGGATTTTAACGGCGTTACAAGGAGCATCGGTCTGGGGACTACACTGGAGTCACAGGTCACTTCCTGACTTTGATCATTATTATTTTTCTACTTTGTTGTTACAGGCTTCTGATTATGATCATAAGAGAAAACAATTCATTTTAAAAATAAATCCCAATAATGAAGAGATTATGTGTGTTTACTGAAAAAAACTCTTGATTTTTTTTCTTTTGGTGATTCTGGCCAGAATTGAGAAGTAATTTTTACCTCAGTTTGCTTTGTGGGTATGTTATTTATGAGTATGTGCACTTACTTCATTCTTAGAATGGATGGAGTCATACATGTTGCTGCTCAGTCATTTCAGCCACGTCCTACTCTGTGAGACCCTATGTGCTGTAGCCTGCCAAGCTTCTCTGTCCATGGGATTCTCCATGCAAGAATACTGGAATTCGTTGCTATGCCCTCCTCCAGGAGATCTTTCCGACCCAGGGATCAAACCCAGATCTCCTCTATTGCAGGCATATTCTTTACTGCTGAGCCAATATGTATGATAGCCAAATAGTAAGTAACTTTGTACATAAAACCACAGAAAATATCCTAAATATCAATTTAAATTGTATGTATGTGTGTTTGTGTGTGCTTAGTCATGTCTTTGTGACTCCAGTATAAATTATATGTTATATATGTATATATACTCAGTATAAATTAATTTTTAGTCCAAAATCATTTAATTGCTTTTATCAAAACTACTATGATTGTCAAGAAATGCTATTATATATGTTAGAGACATTTTACTAAGAAGGCTTTAAAATCTGGAAATTGTTACACACATGCACACACATATAGACACACATATGCACAAACACATACACACACATGTGTACACACACACACACACACACACATCCAGTTCCCTTCAACTTTTTAACTCACAATATTCCACACCCCCTAGACTTCCTTGTATCTTAGTGGAAATGTGTGGTAACTCTGGGCCCATGTTTTACAAGGGGAAAAGTAGCTCCCCCTGCATCTCCAGGCC
This sequence comes from Bos grunniens, assembly GCF_055505025.1. Lineage (NCBI taxonomy): Eukaryota > Metazoa > Chordata > Mammalia > Artiodactyla > Bovidae > Bos > Bos grunniens. The sequence goes on from NC_141181.1 coordinate 43,073,971, forward strand.
CAGCCTAAAGCATCCTCCATGGTCACTCATGTTGTCTCTCTAGTCAGCTCACCTAGAAGGATAAGGACTCTGAGATGGAGAAGAAGGAAGGATGCAAGGATACCAAGTACCCAATGCCCCTCTCAGAGGACAGCTCCCTGAGGAGACACTGGGCGAAGCTCATCCCACTGTGGACTTTATACTAACATGAAATAAACACTTGACTTGCTAAGACACTGTCACTTCAAGGTTGCTTATTACAACAGCTAACATTACTGACTCTGATTCATGCAGAATATCTCAGTAAATTCCATTTCTCACAGGAAAAAAATAAAACAAAAATAAAAACCCTTTAGAATTTGTAGGTATTTTTTTCTAAACAGAGCATTTTTAATTATCAGATCAGATCAGTCGTTCAGTCGTGTCTGACTCTTTGCGACCCCATGAATCGCAGCACGCCAGACCTCCCTGTCCATCACCAACTCCCAGAGTTCACTCAGACTCACGTCCATCGAGTCAGTGATGCCATCCAGCCATCTTGTCCTCTGTCGTCCCCTTCTCCTCCTGCCCCCAATCCCTCCCAGCATCAGGGTCTTTTCCAATGAGTCAACTCTTCGCATGAGATGGCCAAAGTACTGGAGTTTCAGCTTTAGCATCATTCCTTCCAAAGAAATTTCAGGGCTGATCTCCTTCAGAATGGACTGGTTGGATCTCCTTGCAGTCCAAGGGACTCTCAAGAGTCTTCTCCAACACCACAGTTCAAAAGCATCAATTCTTCAGTGCTCAGCCTTCTTCACAGTCCAACTCTCACATCCATACATGACCATAGGAAAAACCATAGCCTTGACTAGACGAGCCTTTGTTGGCAAAGTAATGTCTCTGCTTTTGAATATGCTATCTAGGTTGGTCATAACTTTCCTTCTTACCTTAAATAAACCGAAAATTGTTAGAAAAGCGATGTTAAATGTGTTTTTCTTTATTTTTTCCTATAAGCCTTTTTGAAATCTGAGATCATTGTAAATATTCAACAAAGAATTATATTACTATTCCTAATTGTCTTTGTCCAATGGAACACTTTGATGCAAACTTACCTTGACACACATGTACTAGACAATATTCTGCACAAACAGTTTGCACTAGGAAGATGGAAATTAATTAACATTACTACATAATATTATCAAAAGATAGAGTCTTCAGTTAATTTTAGTTATACTGAGATATACTTTTCAGGCCCTAATTTAGAAATAAAAATGCTATTGAGAACATTTTTATTATATCTATAAAGGATACACAAATACTTAAATGTGTAAAGTATCCCTTAAATAAAATGTGTACAGTGCAGACAGATCATAAAGTCTAAATGTAAGTTGGTAATTGTTGCTGTTCAGTCACTAAGTTGTGTCTAACTCTTTGTGACCCCATGAACTGCATCATGCCAGGCTTTCCTGTCCTTCACTATCTCCCGGAGTTTGCTCAAACTCATGTCCATCGAGTCAGTGATAAGACCCTAAGCAGTAGATTATAATCCAAAAGTGGACTAAGCAGTCAGAGCTGACAGCATTCATGTGAGGACCACTCCTGTTTTGATGGTCTCCTTGCATTATTCAAAACATTTCCAGTGTTGTTTTAAACAACTTTATTTCTCAGTGATTGTATAGAGAAAATAGACTAAAAGATAATGCAACTACATTATGTGTGTCTAATTCTATGAATCCCCTGAAATTTACCTTGAACACCAGGAGAAATACTATTTCTCAACCCCATCACCACTGTCTAATTCTGTTGCTTCAGTAAAAGAAAAAAAAAAAAAAAAAGATTGTGGAGAGAAGACAAAGGATACAATTCCTTCCATTCCATTTATATACCAGAAGGACGTTTAATGGAAATAGCTGAGAAATACGCAAATTCATTGTGACATCTTCTTGTAGACTGACTCTTAGAGAAGAAAAACAAAAAACAACGCATTACCTTGTAAATGTCTTCCAATGAGACAGTTTCCCAGTTATGCTCCAGAAAAAAAGAAAAAAAAATTCAGCTTCAAAATAAATATTTTATTTTCCTTTTCCTTTTAAGATAACATGTTTCTCCTATTTTACGGCTTTTTTCTAGACCTCTTCTTTTCTGTGAAAAAATTTCAATTCTATTATCTTAAAAAATGTTTTTATTTGGAGGATAACTACTTAACAAGTTTGTTTAGTTTCTGCTGTATCACAATATGAATCAGATATATATATATATATATATATATACATATATATATACATATATCTCATCCCTCTTGAGCCTCCCTCCCACCTCTCCATCCCATCTAACCCTAACCCATCTGTATTGCTGATCCTGTTCACAATGCCAATTGCCACACTGTGTGCACTGTTTGCTGAAATGATGGTAGGCAAGATGTGGGCTAAGAGGCTGGAAGAAAATGTGAGGAGCCGTAAAAACTACAGACGTGTTTATTCTCTCCTGGCTGGCATGGGAGCCATAACACAGCCTCTCTCCTGGCTGACACAGCAGCCAGAGCAGCAACCATAACAAAATCATAATGTAGCCATAACATAGCCATAACATAACCTCATATAACATAATCATGATGTCACTCCAACATAGCCCCAATGCAGCAGCAGTCAGGGCTTTCATGATAAAGCTCATACAGGGATACCACACAAAGTAGCCTGTGACCAAATGAGTACTTTGTGATGGGCATGCACAGTACTATAAATAATCTCAGCTCTTACATAAACCTTATGATGTGCAAAGTCATTGTTTACAGAACATGGGGTGAGAGGGCGTGAAAGCCTGGAGCAAGACAGCCTGACTGGCACCATCTTGTTAATGTCCCCACACCATCCCTAGCTCATCAAAGAGCACTGAGCAGAGCTCCCTGTGTTATATAGCATCCCACTAGCTATCTATTTTATACATGGTAGTGTATATCGGAGAATGCAACGGCAACCCACTCCAGTACTCTTGCCTGGAAAATCCCACGGACGGAGGAGCCTGGTAGGCTGCAGTCCATGGGGTCACGAAGAGTCAGACACGACTGAGTGACTTCACTTTCACTTTTCATTTTCATGCATTGGAGCAGGAAATGGCAACCCATTCCAGCGTTCTTTCCTGGAGAATCCCTGGGATGGAGGAGCCTGGTGGACTGCTGTCTATGGGGTCTCACAGAGTCGGACACGACTGAAGCGATTTAGCAGCAGCAGCAGCAGTGTATATATCTCAATGTTCTCTTTTTAAAGTCTGCTCTGTGTGTTGTCGTTCAGTTGCTAAGTCATGTCTGATTCCTTGTGACCCCATGGACTGAAGCACGCTCAGCTCCCCTGTCCTTCACTACTTCCCAGAGTGTGCTCTGATTCATGTCTATTGAGTTGATTACACTATCTAACTATCTCATCCTTTGTTGCCCACTTCTCCTTTTGCCTCCAACCTTTCCTAGCATCAGAGTCTTTTCCAATGAGTCGGCTCTTTGCAGCAGGTGACCAAAGTATTGGAGCTTCAGCATCAGTCCTTCCAATATTCAAGACTGATTTCCTTTAGGATTGACTGCTTTGATCTCTTTGCAGGAGACTAGGAGACTTTCAAGAGTCTTCCTCAGCATCACAATTTGAAAGAATCAATTCTTTGACTCTCAGGCTTCTCTATGGTCCAACTCACATATCTGTACATGACTACTGGAAAAATTGTAGCTTTGATTATATGGACCTTTGCTGGCAAACTGATGTCTTCGATTTTGGATGCACTGTCTAGGTTTGTCAAAGCTTTTCTTTCAAGGAGAAAGCGTCTTTTAATTTCATGCCTGCAGTCACCATCTGCAATGATTTCGGAGCCCAACAAAAGAAAATCTGGCACTGTTTCCACTTTTCCCCCTTCTATTTGCCATCAAGTGATGGGACCAGATGCCATGATTTAAAGTACAACCAAATCCTTTTTCATATTTTGCTTGTTTTTTCTTCCATTTATATTGAGTTATAATTGCCACATAGCATCTTATAAGTTTAAGGTATAAGCATAATAATTTGATTTATATACGTCATGACATGATTCACACAATAAATTTAGTGAACATCTATCATCTCATATAGATAAAAGTTTAAAAAATAAAAAAAAAAACAAGTTTCTTGTGTTAACTCTTAGGATTTACTCTCATAGCAACTTTCATGTACAATATACAGCATATATATATATGTATATATATATATATATATAAATAATTATATTTATGTTGCACATTAACACCCTTAATACTTATTTATCTTATAACTGGAAGTTTGTACCTTGAGACCACCTTCACTGCCTGCCTCTGGACACCACAAATCTGATCTCTTTTCCTGTAAGTTTGTTCATTAATTTCCTTGCTTTTGAAGTAGAATTGACCTATAACACTGTAAGTTTCTGTTACCCATCATAGTGACACCATATATCTATAAATTTCAAACTAATCCTAACAATGTCATTATTATATGTCACCATATGGAATTATTGGCTATATTCCCCATACTGTATATTTCATACTCAAGATTCATGTATTTTACAACTGGAAGCTTGTACCTCTTAATCTCCTTCAGCTATTTCTTTGTTCCTCACAATCCCAATCTCTATGACAACCACTTGTTTGTTCTCTGTATCTATAATCTGTTTCAATTTTTTAATGTTTGTTCATTTGTTTTATCTTTCTAGATTCCACACATAAGTGAAATCTTAGAGTATTTCTCTTCCTCTGTCTGGTTTATTTCACTTCACATGGACCCTTTAGGTCCATCCATGTTATTTCAAATGGTGGAATTTCATTCTTTTGTGGCTAGTACTCCATTGCGTATATACACAACATCTTTATCCATTCATATGTTGATGGACACAGGTTGTTTTCATGTCTTGACTATGATAAATAGTGCTGCTGTGAATGCTGGGGTGCATGCGTCTTTTCCAATTAGTGTTTTTTTATTTTTTCAATGAATAACTAGGACTGGAATTGCTAGGTCATGTGGTGGTTTTATGACTAATTTTTGAGGAAACTCCATGCCTTTCTCCTTAGAGGCTGCCACATGTACATCCCCACCAACAGTATACAAAGTTTCCCTTTTCTCCACATACTCATCAACATCTGTTCCTTGTGATGTTTATGGTGATAGCCATTCTGGCAGATCTGAAGTGATCTCTCATTGTGGTTCTGATTTTCATTTCTCTGATGATTAGTATTATTGAGCATCTTTTAACATACGCATGTCTTTGGAGAAATATTTATTTAGATCGTATGCCATTTTTTAAATAGGATTCTTTGATTTTTAGATATTGAGTACACTCAAACTAATAACTTAAAGATATTGAGTTCTTTCTATATTTTGAGTATTAACATCTTAGACATATTTTTGAAAATATCTTTTCCCATTCAGGAGATAGTCTTTTCATTTTCTTGTTATTTCCTTCACATGCAAAAGCTTTTTCATTTGACATAGTCTCATTTGTTTACTTTTGCTTTTGTTTCTCTTGCCCATGTAGATATAGACCAAAAAACTGCTAAGATTACTATCAAAGGACACACTGCCTATGTATTTTTCTAGGAGTTTTATGGTTTGAGGTCTTACATTTAAGGCTTAAATCTGTTTTTTATTTTCATGTATAGTGTGATAAAGTGGTCCAGGTTGATTCTTTTCATGTCACTATCTAGTTTTCCCAACATCATTTACTGAAAAGGCTATCTTTTCCCCATTGTATATTCTTGCCTCTGTTGTCATAGATTAATTCCCAATATAAGATCAGTAGCATAATTCCATGGACTGAGGAGCCTGGCAGGCTAGAGTCCACAGAGTCTCTGCCTTTAGGGCTTCCCTGGTGGCTCAAATCGTAAGGAGCCTGCCTGCAATGCAGGAGACCTGGGTTCAATCCCTGGGTCGGGAAGATCCCCTGGAGAAGGGAATGGCTACCCACTCCAGTATCTTTTCCTGGAGAATTCCATGGACAGAGGAAGCTGGCGGCTACAGTTCATGGGGTTGCAAAGAGATGGATATGACTTAGTGACTAAAACACTAGTCAGTCTAGAAATTAAAATCTAGTTTAAAATAATAACTATTTCTATGATTAAGAAAGTTATTTAAAGTTAATTTAAAGTTAATCAAAGTTAATTTAACTTTAAAGTTAATAAAAGTTAAATTAAATTTCCACCAGTTTATAAAGTCAGAGAATATTAAATAGAAACTTGAGTGCTCACTTGCTCAAATGAACCTCTTCATAATGTTTCGACAAGTGGTCAGAGAAACCCCTTCACGATGAGAAGGTTTCTTCCATAGGGAGAATCAATTACTGCCAATGTGGCTTATTTGTAATTTATTTGTGGAGAGCAGCTACATTTGTCAAAAACATCTTCCTTGTGTTAAAACTAAGCTTTGCCTTAATTTTACACCTGTGTTCAGGAATAGCTGAGGGAAAGTCTAATCCTTCTTTCATGTAAGAACTATTTGTCTGAAGACAGCTATACTACATCACTGAAGTCTTCTGTTCACCAGGTTAAGTAACTCCTTTTTTGGAATCTATTTCTCTTACAACATTGTCCCAATTATCTTACTACATGCGGCTTGCTCCTGTCTGCAAGTCACCTTGCAAATGAAAGTTTCTAGCCTGTGATGCAAAACTCTAAGTGTGGTTTGACTCAGGCAAAGTTTTATTTGGAGTTCCTCTGGGCACTGCTAGAGGTATAGCCCTGTCTTTCTTGGAAAGTACTGATACATTAAAGGGAGTAACATTGAGCTTTCAGCAATTCAAGCATTTATTGATAAATTATGTATCTCCCTTCTAATATTTATGAAGTTGAAGTTGAGTTGTTGATTTGAAAATACAATATACTATAGTTATTAAATTCCACTTTCACAGATCTAGCCAATTATACCAGACTGTTGAATAGTTTTGCTCCACTTCAGACAACCATTAAGGTCATCAAATATGCAGACTAAATTCAGCTCCCCGCCTGACCTGACCTGACTTTTAAAGGACCTTTCATTGTAACATAACCGTATTCATTTTCTAATATATATCATCTATGGCTGCTTTCACACTGAAAGAGAAACTCAGCAAAGTTGAGTACTCTTGGCAAAGACTATGACCCACAGAGGTAAAATATTTACTATCTCATGATTTATAGAAAACACTTTCCCAGTCTCAAAACACATCAGTTATCCCTACTTTCCTGAAGATTTTTTGAGAATGTACTCATGAAGACCAAAACGTTGGGTAGAGTAGGATCATGACAGGGAAGGCTCCAACTGAACAGACATACTGAACAAATCACCACTATTCTTATATTAATTCATTTAAGCTGGTGTGTTCTCAAGTAATGAAACTGTCCTGCAGCCACATTTCTTACTGTCCTGATGAAAGGCCCTGCTGGGATACAGGGTGCTCTCTGCTCACTGCCAGACACCCCAGTAACACACTGATCCTGGGATTGTCTAAGCTAAATGACCTCTCACTCAGCCCATGTTTGCTCGTAGAACTCACCATTTCTCTTTCTACATGCCTGTACCAGCTCATTTTCTCCCACAGATATATTTCTCAGAAAACTAGTCCTTGAGGAACCTTTAGTAAAAAGTGCTCTAAAGTGATGCAATTTGCTGGGATACTGCATTCTACACACTTTGGAGACACGATGCACATAGCATCTTCTAAAGATTCTAATATATAATGAATATATTATATATTTTATATATATATATATATATATATATATTTTTTACTTCCTAAGCAGTAAATATATCTGCTTAGGAAGAACAACTCACTCCTGCCCCACATTATTTAACCACAGTAGTGGTTTACTTGCTAAGTCTTCTCTGACTCTTTGAACACCATGGACTGTAGTCCTCCGGGCTCCCCTGTCCATGGAATTTCCCAGGCAAGAATACTGGGGTGGGTTGCCATTTCCTTCTCCAGGGGATCATCCTGACTAGGGATTGAAACCAGCTCTCCTGTATATTGCAGGCAGATTCTTTACAGACTGAGCCACCAGGGAAGTCCATTACTTATCCGTAGCACACTCTTTTCTTCTATTAATGTTATCCAGAAACTTTGGTGGAAGAAACGTTAGAAAAATGTATAAATTCCCTTTTGGGGAATGTAAAACCAGTTACTTTTAGATGTTGAGACTGTTTTCTGTGGGCTTTAGAAGTTGGTGAACGAGCAGGGGAAAGAGAGGGTGGGACAAATTGGGATAGTAGCACTGAAATGTATACACTACCATGTGTGAAGTAGGAACTAATGGGAAGCTGCTGCATAGCACAGGGAGCTCAGCCTGGTGCTCTGTGACAACCTAGAGGGATGGGAAGGGGTTGGAGGGAGGTACAAGGGGACATGTGTATCCCTATGACTGATTCTGGTTGATGTATGGCAGAAACCAACACAACATTGTAAAGCAATTACCCTCTAATTAAAAATAAACTTTAAAAATAAAGAGAAAAGACAAGGAGAACTATATCATGTTCACTGGGAACTAATATTTTTTATATCAGAAATATAAAATATTTTGCCATGGAATATTAGGATGTATTTGAGCTCAACTTAAAAATATCTCAACTGAATAAATTATATATGTAGTATCATTTGAAAGAAGTATTCCAATTACTTTTCCATATAATTCTAATTTTTAATCTATAGCCAAGGAGGACTTTCAATAAACTGAGTTTAAAATCAAAAAAAGAAAGAAAGATGCCATTTCAATAGCATCAAAGTGCAAGAGAAAACACCAAGAGCTGTTGTAGAAACTGCAAGTTACCCAGAAGATCTAGCTAAGATAATTGATGAGGGTGGCTACACTGAACAACAGCCTTATATTGGAAGAAGATGCCATCCAGGGCTTTCATAGCCAGAGAGAAGTCAAGACCTGGTTTTGAATCTTCAAAGGACAGGCTGACTCTCTTGTTAGGAACTAATGCAGCTGATGACTTTAAGTTGAAGCCAGTGCTCATTTACCATTCACAAAATCCTAGGGCCCTAAAGAATTATTTTAAATATACTCTGCCTGTGCTCTATAAATGGACCAACAAAGCCTGGATGACAGCACAACTGTTTACAACACAATTTACTGAATATTTTAAGCCCTACTCTGCTCAGGAAAAAGAAGATTCCCTTCAAAATATTACTGCTCATTGATAATGCACCTGGCCACCCGAGAGCTCTGATGGAGATGAACAATGAGATGAATGTCATTTTCATGCCTGATAACACAGCATCCATTCTGCAGTTCATGGTTTAAGAAGCAATTTCAACTTTCAAGTCTTATTATTTAAAAAGTACATTTATTGAGGCTATAGCTGCCATAGACTGTGATTCCTCTGATGGATCTGGGCAAAGTTAGTTGAGGACATTCTGGAAAGGATTCACCATTCTAGATGTCTTTGTGATTCATTGGAACAGGTCAAAACATCAACATTTTCAAGAGTTTGGAAGAAGTTGATTCCAGGCCTCATGTCTAACTTTTAGGTTCATACTTCAGTGGAGGAAATAATTGCAGTTGTGGTGGAAATAGCAAGATAACCAGCATTAGAAGTGAAGCCTGAAGACGTGACTGAATTGCTGCAGTCTTGTGATAAAACTTAAACAGATGTGGAGTTGCTTCTTATGGACGAGCAAACAAAATGGTTTCTTGAGATGGAATCTAATGCTGATGAAGATGCTGTGAAGATTGTTGAAATGACAACAAAGGATTTAAAATATGACATAAACTTTGTTGATAAAGCAGTGGAAGGGTTTGAGAGGCTTGAATCCAATTTTCAAAGGTTCTTTTGTGTGTTAAATATGATCAAATATCATAGCAAGCTACAGAGAAATCAGTGACAGGAGAAGTCAATCTATGCAGCAAACTTCATTACTGTCTTATTTTAAGAAAGTGCCACCTCAACCTTTAGCAACCACACCCTGATCAGTCAGCAGCCATCGAACATCATGGCAAGACTCTCCACCAGCAATATGGTTATGACTCACTTAAGGCTCAGATGGTGGTTAGCATTTTTTAGCAATAAAGCACTTTTAAATTAAAGTACTTTTTCAGTTCAGTTCAGTTCAGTTCAGTTCAGTCACTCAGTCCTGTCCGACTCTTTGTGACCCCATGAATTGCAGCACCCTAGGCCTCCCTGTCCATCACCAACTCCCAGAGTTCACCCAAACTCATGTGCATCGAGTCAGTGATGCCATCCAGCCATCTCATCCTCTGTCTTCCCCTTCTCCTCCTAACCCCAATCCCTCCCAGCATCAGAGTCTTTTCCAATGAGTCAACTCTTCACATGAGATGGCCAAAGTATTGGAGTTTCAGCTTTAGCATCAGTCCTTCCAACGAACACCAGGACCGACTGGTTGGATCTTCTTGCAGTCCAAGGGACTTTCAACAGTCTTCTCCAACACCACAGTTCAAAAGCATCAATTCTTCGGAGCTCAGCTTTCTTCACAGTCCAACTCTCACATCCATACATGACCACAGGAAAAACCATAGCCTTGACTAGAAGGACCTTTGTTGGCAAAGTATTGTCTCTGCTTTTGAATATGCTATCTAGGTTGGTCATAACTTTCTTTCCAAGGAGTAAGCGTCTTTTAATTTCATGGCTGCAGTCACCATCTGCAGTGATTTTGGAGCCCCCCAAAATAAAGTCTGACACTGTTTCCACTGTTTCCCCATCTATTTCCCATGAAGTGATGGGACCGGATGCCATGATCTTCATTTTCTGAATGTTGAGCTTTAAACCAACTTTTTCACTCTTCACTTTCACTTTCATCAAGAGGCTTTTTAGTTCTTCTTCACTTTCTGCCATAAGGGTGATGTCATCTGCATATCTGAGGTTATTGATATTTCTCCCAGCAATCTTGATTCCAGCATGTGCTTCTTACAGCCCAGTTTTTCTCATGATATACTCTGCATGTAAGTTAAATAAGCAGGGTGACAATATACAGCCTTGATGTACTCCTTTTCCTATAAAGTACTTTTTAGATATATGCTATTGCATATCTAACAGAAAACAGTTTAGTGTAAACATAACTTTAATTTCCACTGGGAAATCAAAAAATTCCTGTGACTAGTTTTATTTGATATTTGCTTTATTGCAGTATCTGGAACCAAACCCACTTTATGTCTGAAGTCTGTCTGTATGTCCCTTCTGTATCCTCCATCTTGATTTCCATGTGTATTCCATGAGAAATTATTAGCATTATTTTGACTGCAGGTTTTTTTTTAAGGAATGAATCATACTTTCCTGTGCTTGCTGCCCTCTCCACTCAATATATGTCTTAGAAATTTCCCTCTGGCCCATGACTACTGCTACTAATGTTGATACCTTTGTAGATACCTTTGTAGATAGTGTCCTATGACCATTGGTAGTGATACCCATAAAACTACCAAGGCAAATTATATACCATTTAACTCTCTGTAATGTTTCATCTTAGTAGCAAATCCCATCTTATATAAAAGCTCTTTTTAATTTATAAGCCATTTGGCTACTTGGGCTTCCCTGGTGGCTCAGTGTTTAAAAGAATCTGCCTGTAATGCAAGAGACATGGTTTCAGTCCCTGGGTCTGGAAGATTCCCTGGAGAAGGAAATGGCAAGTCACTCAAATATTCTTACCTGGGAAATTCCCTGGAAAAAGGAGCCTGGTGGCCTCAGTCCATGAGGTCACAAAGAGTCAGACATGACTTAGCAACTAAACCACCACTACAACTAGGCTGCTTACTGTTTTACACTTTACTAAGAACACTGCAATAAAATAATTGCTCCTACCGTACATATATGATCATTTCACCCACCAAGAGTCTAGAATGTATACTCAAATGGAGTCTCTTGGCCACTTTACAGGATGGCTGTCCTATTCCTAGGCTCCTGCACCATAACTACTGAGCCTGAGGTCTAGAGCCCAATCCTGCAACTACCGAAGCCTACACGCATCTTTGGGTCCATCCTCTGCAATGAGAGAAGTCACCACAGAGAGAAGACTGTGCACTGCCACTAAAGAGGAGCACCCATTCGCCGCAGCTAGTGAAAGCCCGCATGCAACAATGAAGAACCAGCAAAAGGCAACAAGTAAATAAACAAAAAATAAATAAAACATATTTTTTTAAATTATGATGGTTATTAGATCCTTCTATATATTTTATTTTGTAATGTCTTACTGAGGAAGAATGCATATCAGAACATCAATATTTTAAAGCAATATTTTGGTAAATGAATTTCAGTATACTTGAATTCTTTTATCCTCCTAGGCATTTTTATGCTTTATCCTGATAAGGAGATCACAGGATTCACAGAGCTTTATGGCACAAGAAAAGTGAAGAATTCCATTAAATGTCAGCTCTTAAAACTTCCTCCACTCTTTCTACTTCCTGGGAGAGTTTTCTTTAACCTCTCAATGTACCAGAACTGTCATGTCCTGAGAGAAATTTGTTAACTAAAAATGAAGTGATGACATTTTTCTAGTAGCTTCATGTTCAGCTGTTGGTGTTGAACCTGGATCTTCTTGGAAATCACAACTTTGAATGTGCGAGTAGCACCACCCCAGGATTCAAAGGATCACACTATGATTCTCAAATTTAAGTAGAAGTAGAAGGAAACATGAAGACTTGAAAAGATGCAGTGTCAGTTTCCTTGGTAATGGCCAATTTAAGAAAACAGTCTTTCATCGGAATCTCTGTTTCCCCACTCAGTGTCTTTCATCTCTGTTTATTCTCATTATTTCAGGTGGTTATTATCCTGTTCCTGAATTCCTTCTATGATTTAGAGTTTTAAGGGAAACTACATAGGTACATCTAATTGCAGTGATTTCAGTTAAATTTTATAGTCTGTTTTATTGACTAAACAACATAAGATATTGTATAAGTTTAAGGTGTATCACATGCTATTTTGGCACATTTATATACTGTAATACAATTGATACATTTATCAGTATATACTGCAATAAGGTTGCTGTGACATTTCACACATTAGTCCTACTTATAGGACAATATTATTGTCTATATCCATTACAGGGTGTGTGACATTGTTATGCTTTAGTTACTACTCACTACAAGCACTTTTTCCATTTTAAAGAATATATTTCTCGCCCAATCACCTCAGGAAGTATTTGGTCTTCTTACCCAAGGTCATTGTAATTTATATTGTTGATGTGTAACTCAAACAAGAGTGTGAATGTCAATCTTACCAGGACACAGTGTGTAGGAAGCCAGCTCATTCTTTCAGCAACTCCTAATTAGAAGTTTTCATGCCATCCCACTGCAAACTTTGGCAAAGATTAAACTCTGATAATATTGTCTCAGGCCTTCATCTCTAGCTGAGACCTCAAGCTTTGTCAGGAAGCTGTCCCAGATGGTGTCTCATTCTTGGGACCTCACACTCATCACACCATGCCACTGGTTTATCCAGGGTCTCTTCCATTGTCTGTCCCATTGAGAGCATCACCCCCTGTGTATTAGGGCTTCGTTCTCCAGAGAAACAGAACCAGTAAGATATAGTCTATATAAATATATATGTTAATAAATAATTTATTATAAGGAGCTGATGCACATGGTTATGGCAGCTGAGAAGCCCTGCCATGTGCAGTGGGTGAGCTGGAGCCCAGGAGAGCTGGTGGTGAAGCTCCAGTCCACATCCAAGTCCAGAGGTGGGACATGGTCAGAGAGTGACTTCTCCCCTCCTGAGCATTTGTTCTACCCAGGCCTTCAGTGGGTGAGATGGGGGCCACTCCCTTTAGGGAGGGCTGACTCACATCAATTCAAATGCTCATCTTATCCCCAAACACCTCCAAGGTACATCCAGAATGATGCTTAACCTCATATCCAGGCACTTAACCCTGACTCCCACCCTCATGGCCCAGCCATGTCCACACATGCAATCAACCATTAAAACATGAATGGTTGTACTTTTTCTGCCAGGTTCACCATGAGCAAATATTCCTGTCTGGTTTCTTTAGAGAATGCTCCATAACCCCTCCACACTCACTCCTTTCTATGTTTTGAGACCTGGAGCTCATCGAGTTTCCAGAACTTTCCTTCCAAGTCCACCCAAACCCAGGGTGTTGAGTCTTCAGACGACAGAGGTGTTCTTTAGCTCTCCATCGAGAATTTCAACAATGATCACACTTCCTTAGCTGAGGTTTCTGTCACAGACATGACTCTTCGAGTCCTTTTGGTGGTCATTTACAGACTACACCCTCTACATTCATCTAGGATTTTAGCTTCTAGAATATCTTGTTTTCCTTTCTTGTGATCCATTTCAGTGACTTTAATGTTTTTTATATGATTAATTTTAGTTTCAAATTTACAGGCATACCTCAGAGATATTGCAAGTTTCATTCCATCACAATAAAGCAAATATTATAATAAAGCAAGTAGTAATTGTTTTTGGCAACCCAGTGTATAAATTAGGAGTTTAGGATTAACAGATATATACAACTGTATATGACATAAACAAGGATTTACTTTATAGCACAGGGAACTACTTTCAATGTCTTGCAATAATCTAGAATGAAAAAGAATCTGAAAAAGTATATATATGTGTAACTTAATCACTTAACACAATATTGTAAGCTAAGTATACTTCAATATAAGTATCTATTTACAATACACTACAGTCTATTAAGTGTGCAATATTATTATGTCCTCCAATTAAAATAAATAAATTTAAATAAAAAATAATGTACACACCTTAATTTTAAAAATACCTTATTGCTAAAAAATGCTAACCATCACCAGAGCCCTTAGCAAGGTGTAATCTTTTGCTGCTGGAAGGTTTGAAATATTGTGGGAATTATCAAAATGTGACACAGAGATATAAAGTGAGCAATTGCTGTTGGAAACATGGCCCTGGTAGACTTGCTCAAGGCAGGGTCACTACAAACCTTCAATTCATAAACAGTGCAGTATCTGTGAAGCACAATAATATGGAGGTACACCTATACAATACTTTTATGGTCTAAAATGTTGTCATAGTTAGTCATGACTATGACATGACTGACCCGCACTTATAGTGGATCCTGGATATTGCTATTAGTTCATTTTTCAAATTATGAAGTGTTAAACTCTAGTATTCCCATCTTTCACCATATTGTTCCGTCATTCCCAATCTTCCTCCTCTACACCTCAGACATCTGTTCTTTATTTACTATTCTTCTGGACCTGTCTTTTGTCCCTGCCACTAGGTTTCCCTCAAGACTCACTGATCCAGTTGATTGAGTCTGGATAACTAATTCAGTCTGCTTATTGCCAACATCTTCAATGCCTTCACCCTCTAGATTTCCAGAACACTTTCTGAAAACTCCCAAATTTGAATTATTCTAACAACTTGCAGTTTTTGTCTCTATAAAGGGGATGTTGAATGATGCTTAAGGAAAAAAAAATTGTGATGTGGACTGCTGTCTCTACAGATATGTAAACTGAACCCGCTAAAGAATAAAGTTCAGCCTCTTAACCAAACATAAAAGGAGTCCGTGCTGTGACCCCTGCTTTCCTCCTTTTCTAGATACATTGTTCAGTAAATCCCTCTTCATTTTCCTGTCAAGAACCAGAAAGTCAGATTTTCCCTTAATTGCAAGCTAATAGGTTAGCCTGCCACACTTTCACGGATGTTGGCAGAAAACATGAGACCCCTGGCTTAGGGTGTGTAGTGAAGAATTTAACCTTGTCCAGAGGTCTGGCTTCTGTTCTCAGTTCCTGGGAGGTAATCTCTAAGCTCTTGGAATGCATTACTTGAAAAAAATATGTTTGCTTACCCGTGAGCCTCAAGCCATGCTGGGTGGTGTGATTTATGATAGGGGTTTGGGTCTTGTCGTATCAGCTAGTCTCCTAGAGGAATTGAGAACTAAAGTAGCTCATGTGAACCCTCCTTCCTTCCTTCCTTATCTCCCAACCCTCCACTCTACCAGTTTTACAGAACAATTCCTTATACCTTCTTTTGCTGCCATGTATACATGACAGACTCTACGCATTGGGGCTCAGGTGAGATTCTCTAGTTAGGGACACTCAGTGCCTATTATCATGTGTCATTATTGACAGGAGCAAGGACACCTCTGGCCCACTGGGAGAAGATAGCTGGAAGCTCTGCATCTGGGACCCCTGTCCTTTCCCCCTCATCACCCCTCCATCATGGGGGCACTTGGAGGGGTCTCAGTGGATGCTGCACACACAGTGGCCTTGAAGCACAGCTTAAGAACCTGAACTTGTGAACTTTCACCTTCTATACTGGAAAATAAACATGCTTGCCCAGAAAACTCTAATCTCTCATGCCTGAACACAAACCTGCCTTTTGCTCTGGAAGGAGTCCTACCTGTCTTTCCCAAGTTTATTTGCATTAGAAGAGAAGTGATTTGAAGTGAAGTGAAAATCAGTCAGTCGTGTCTGACTCTGCAACCCCGTGGACTGTATGTACCCTGCCAGGCTTTTCTGTACACGGAATTCTCCAGGCTACAATACTAGAGTGAGTTGCCATGTCCTCCTCCAGGGCATCTTCCCAACCCAGGGATCAAACTCAGGTCCCCCACATTGCAGGTGGATTCTTTACCATCCTTGCAAAGGTAATTTGAAGCAAAAGGGCAGTGAGAGGGCTGAGACGTGAGAGACTCCACACTTCTTTCACACTGCACCTCTTATACACGTCCTAAAGTACTTTTCTGGATTTTGTGTCTATTTTATTCATATTTCCCTCCTGTTAAAAGCAAAACAGACACTGATGTATAGAACAGTCTATGGACTCTGTGGGAGAGGGAGAGGGTGGGAAGATTTGGGAGAATGGCATTGAAACATGTGAAATGTCATGTATGAAACGAGATGCCAGTCCAGGTTCAATGCACGATGCTGAATGCTTGGGGCTGGTGCACTGGGACGACCCAGAGGGATGGTATGGGGAGGGAGGAGGGAGGAGGGTTCAGGATGGGGAACACATGTATACCTGTGGTGGATTCATTTTGATATTTGGCAAAACTAATACAATTATGTAAGGTTTAAAAATAAAATAAAATTAATTAAAAAAAATACACCGATAATTGTGATGAATATTATTCATCTTTCAATATTCTTTTCAAGGGTGTCCTAAACAAATATCTCTGTTAAACTACCTTCTGCCTCTACCCTGCAACACTAACCACCATTTTTTGACCCTCCTCTACTTCTAGCATTATCATGACCTCTCTCTCCTGTCCTTGATTGTTTAAGTTTCTTTTTCTCTGCTGAAACATACAGGGACTACTTTTTATGTGTCCTTCTACACTGTGGGTAGCACTATCTTGCCACACAGTGGCTCCTGGGACAGTTGTTGAAATGAAGAACTATTCCATATTCTGATGAAAAATGATTTTGATCTGATTCAGAAAGATTAATGGTTAAAGTTAGGACAGACACACATTAAGTCAGTGCTGATTTTTCCAACTTTATTCATGGAATAAACCAAGAAAATGGAATTGCCCAGTGACTCAAGAGTCCACATTATATATAAGAGTCCTCTCTATGGTACCCAAAGAACACAATGTTTGGTCCCATGACTCCCCCTTTCTTGGAACCTAGCCATTTCTCACTCTTTCCATGTCTACCACCAGGGTTGAAGACATCAGTTTTCATTTAATTCACTTAGCAGTTTCCTGTTTGTCACTTTGTTTCTGCTTTTGCTCCTTGGAGTCTCATTACAGAAGCAGAGTGATAATTTAAACATGCAGATCAAACCCTGCCCTTCTGTTGCTCAAAACCCTGCAACAATTTCCTTTTTCCCTCACAGTAAAAGCCAAATGCTATAGCATGACTTCTTAGGGCTTTGGTGCTGGCTGTTTCCCTGCCTGAAATGCCTGCTCACCAGTTAATCCATGTGAACAATCACAGACCCTAAGTGTCACCTACTTCTCAAGGATCGCTTAGAGAGGATTACCCCAATTACAAACAGTGCCACATCCCAAGCACTCCTGTCCTTACTGCTGACTCCTTTTGCTTTTTCCCCTGTAACAGTTATCATTGACTCATTTATTCATTGATCATTGTAGGCTTCCTCCAAATTATAAACTCCACCAGGGCAGAGGCCTTTGCTTTTCCCACTGACTAGTACAATGCACTCAGAATAGAATCTGGCACATAGTAGGTAGTCAAGAAGTACTTTTTTTTTCTCTTTATGTGCATCAGTTACTGAATCACTGCTCTACCATTTATATTGCTCCCAGTTGGAAGAAAAGAAAGTGAGGGATGGAGTGAGGGTAACTGTAATGACAGCATATTGAGAAGGCCGAATTTAGGGCACATTTTGGACCATGTGAGACTCTAGGCCCTCAGATTATTGACTCACTCACCACCCCTGAGGCCCACTTGATGGTGAGGTTGTTAACGTGTGTAAACCTACATGAATTGTCCACCCTGTAGTTTGGAGTCTCTTCCAAGACTAGGATAAAGGACCATTTTTTAACCATGTTAAGTATGCTTTTAATTTAGCATTATAGCACTATCAGCGGGCCTCTCAGTTACTTACATATGATGTGCTACTCTTGATTTATTTCATTATTAAATAATTATTTATTATTTTGTGTAATTTGATACTTATTTGCCTGTAAGGCAGGTCATCTAATCCACACACTGCAGAAATCTGTCACTTTTCTTTGCTTAGGAATCATAACATCTGGTTCTTATCTTATAACCATAGGAGGAGGAACCAGAATAGAAATCTGTCTCCAGGGAGTAGCAGCAATGCATAAACAAGGTGTGGTTTCTATGGTATTAGATAATCATGCCTTTGGGTATGACAAAGCAGGAGGCATAATTCTGATATCTTGATTTTGAGGTATGTGTTTTTCCATGCATAACACTTTAGAAAGATGTGGTTATGAGGGTAGCAAATATTTTTGACTCTTTAGCAATTTACTTTAATTGTAAGACGTAACTATTTATAAACCATTTAGCCAAAGTATAGATGACATTTCCTCACATTTTATAATAGTGAGATTCATAAATATTTCCTTTGCAAGATTGACTCATTGACTATTTAGAAAATTTTTTCTCTTTCTTCAAACAAGGAATCAGATTAAATTTTCACTATGGTAGGCATTTTCCAAAAATAAGTTTTTCATTCCTCTTCTTTCATAAAATGCAACTTTAATATAATATTTCAATGTCTCTTTTTGGTTACACCAACAGAAGTCTTATTCATTTTTCTCACAGTACACTGGAGTTCGTGATTAGATAAATTGTTAAATTTTTCCTGCTCATATTATTCCTGTATGTCTTATTCATAAAGGACAATTTATCAAGTTTCATTGCACTGTGTACTTTCACATACTGAGGAATGAAACCTGGAAGACAATAGTCTAAGCAGTCTGTAAGACCAAACGGAAATAATATTCGGCAGCTTTAGGAACAAGTTTGTGCAGGAACGTGTTCTGCAAACAACTTGATATTTAGATCTAATGAATATTTCCTACTTGGAATGTGAATTTGCTGAATATGCTTCCTGGCACCACCTTCCTAGTGCCAGAACATGTCATGTTTTTCCTTTGAAAGCTCTTTCATAAAGAGATCGGTGCTTTCAAATCAATTTGAGTTAATCCTTACATTCAGTGTTTTTTTATTGCCCACTAGAGAAAAATAAAGGCTGCATTTCACATTATGAAAATGAGCCTCTTCAAGTTCTCTGCTTTTGTCAAATGCTTTTCTCTCTCTCTCCCTCCTTTCTCCTCTGTCTCTCTTCCTCTCTCTTTTCCCCATATTTCTGGATTTTAAAGAGTCAGAACCCCCTCTTCTTGCTCTGTTCTTCCTATTATTTCTAAAGGACAGCACCATGTTTACACACAGGTGGAGGTTCCTGCCACTTTAACACAACGGGTTACTGTGCATAACAGTGCCATTGTGTACTTGTGTTTATCCTCCACTAACTTGAAATAATTACACAGGGAGGTGAAATGTCACAATACATGTTCTGTCATATTATTTCTTGTCATTAGCTGACAGGATAACCCACTGATTTAGACACAGGTAATGAGGATTCAATAGACTCCCAAGTGTTGAAAGAGAATCTCTCAATATGTGCTTTGAGAATTTGTTTTCAAGCAAGACACAAGGGATGTTTTTGCTATTATTCTTGTTAATGATGGGGCTTTCTGGGTGGCGCTAGTGGTAAAGAACCCATCTGCCAATGCGAGAGACATAAGAGATGCGGGTTTGATCTCTGGGTTGGGAAGATCCCCTGAAGGAAGTTCTTTAGTTCAGTTCAGTTCAGTCGCTCAGTCATGTCCAACTCTTGGTGACCCCATGAATTGCAGCAGGCCAGGCCTCCCTATCCATCACCAGCTTCCGGAGTTCACTCAGACTCATGTCCATCGAGTCAGTGATGCCATCCAGCCATCTCATCCTCTGTCGTCCTCTTCTCCTCCTGCGCCCAATCCCTCCCAGCATCAGAGTCTTTTCCAATGAGTCAACCCTTCGCATGAGGTGGCCAAAGTACTGGAGTTTCAGCTTTAGCATCATTCCTTCCAAAGAAATCCCAGGGCTGATCTCCTTCAGAATGGACTGGTTGGATCTCCTTGCAGTCCAAGGGACTCTCAAGAGTCTTCTCCAACACCACAGTTCAAAAGCATCAATTCTTCGGCGCTCAGCATTCTTCACAGTCCAACTCTCACATCCATACATGACCACAGGAAAAAAGGAAGTTCTTAGAGTGTCCCAAACAGGAAAAAATGTCTTTGGTTCAGAGGTGATTGTTTAATAATAATATATCTGAAGGAGTGTTCGGTGATTAATAACAGTGCAAATCACAAATTGTGAAGTACAACACAAATATCCTTATGATTTTCCAGTACAACCTCTGATGATCATCACAAAAATCTGGTGTGGACAAATAAGTGATTTTCCCCAGATTGAAGAATTCAGCAGTGCTGTAAATGGGTCTTCCTCAGGGTTTGAACATCTGATCAAGTGTATTCCAGGAGAAACTTTAGTACAAAGCCGAGATTGATTTCAAACCACTCACAGTTCTCAATGTGTCACCCTCAGGAATACAATAAATATATTGGAATCCACCATCATGAAAGTCAGTTTATCTGATTGGGAGGACTATGTTTTAAGGAATACTAACTTTTAGTTATTTGCAAAATTGAGCTGAAAATATCTTCTTGAAGCCTTCAGACATTTGAGCTCAAGTTTGCTGGGCGAAGAAATATTCAACTCAATCAAACTCCCAACTAAATTCCCCAGTGCACTTTCAACTAAGCTCAAACGTGAGATATATTTCATAGTTGTCATCATCTTTGCCTTTGACTTGACTTTTCAGCTGAGTTGATTTGAGTCACTTAATGTCTCTCAATTTGAATGTCATCCTCTAAATTGAGGTAGTTACAACAGTTCGATGTTTCCCAACCCAAGCTATACTGAGAAGTCATTATCAACAGTAATGAGTCAGAGGACATGTGGAGAAGGAAAGGGACAGAGATATGGGTGCAGGTGATAATATCTGAACCTGGCTGGGCTTCCCCAGGTGGTGCTAGTCATAAAGAACTTTACTGCCAATGCAGGAGAAGTAAGAGATGCAGCTTTCATCCCTAGGTTGGGAAGGTCCCTTGGAGGACAGCATGGCAACCCACTCCAGTATTTTTGCCTGGAGAATTCCACGGACAGAGGAGTCTGGCAGGCTACATTTCACAGGTTGCAAAGAGTTGGACAAAACTGAAGCAACTTAGCAATGCATATGTGGCTTAAACCAGAGCAGGGACCACTTCTAGTTCTAAAAGTTAGGGATTTTGTAAACTCTTTGAGCTCTTTCAAAACTGTTTTGGTGGTTTATATGGTATTGAGATATTTGTATTGAAAGTAAACATCTCATTATTTTGATGATTAAAAAGACATTAAGTTAAAGATGGGTTTATTTCATTTCAAAGGGAACAAAGTTTGAAATATTCATCTCTAATTTGAATGTTCTCTTTTCCTTTTAAAAAACATGTATTACAAAAAAAAACAAAAAACATCTATTACTTCAGAACTAATTATTTGGGGCAATGATGAGTTTTTAACAGAAGCTTGGAAAATTATTTAACATTAAATAATGTATGCTAAAGAGAGGTCTTTGAATATGGTGGCTGCTCATTATTAAATTATTCTCTTATGAATTTTACATATTAAAGGTAACTTCTTATGGAAATCAATGTGAAAAGCTCCCTACAGGTGCTTAATCTTTTCTTCATATGATAGATAAACTTTATGTTAAAAGAAATCCTCAGATCAAATATTTCTGAAATTTTTCCTAAGTAGGACTGGTCACTCTCTTTTACATGTACCTATTCTGTGCCTCATACCTACTCAGTCATGTCTGATTCTTTGTGACACTATGAACTGTAGCTCACCAGGCTTCTCTGTACATGAGATTCTCCAGGCAAGAATACTAGAGAATGGAGTTATTCATTTCTCCAGAGTATCTTCCTGACCCAGGGATAGAACCTAGGTCTCTTGCATTGCTGTGGATTCTTTACCATCTGAGCCACTAGGGAAGCCCCGAAGTATTCTATACCACTTCTTTTATACAGTACCTATGTTTGTATTGGGATTATTTGTCTTTTCTACTAGACAAATTGAAGAAATAAAGCCCAGTTTCTTTTTGTACCTAGGCATATTGACAATTTCAGCCTACATGTTCTTCTTCCCCCAAACTAGAGAAAGAGGTTATCGTGAATGACTTGCACTGTTTCCGGATATACTACATGGAATTTATAAGGGATGGCATAACCAAAATATAAGGAAGGGAATGCGTCAGAGACTCTCAAAGCAGAAGGATGTGACTCATCAAAGGAAATGTGAAATGAATACTCTCTTTAAAAGCTGAAAACAAAGCAAAGCTTTTTAAATTCCAGAGGTTAAAGGGTAGAGGAAGTAAACAGAACAATCTCAAAGAGCCTTTGATTGTCAGGGAGGTTGGGGAATATATGAAAAGAAATTGTAGAAAATGTCTAATTTTGCTGATTGTGGTGTTTGTTTCACTCTTGCTATTTGTTTAGTTTGTTGACCTGTGCTTCCCAGCTTATAATGCCCTCACGGTGTCTGGAGAGCATCTCTCTGTCTGAGCCTTGGTGGGATGCTGCCAAGCTCTGACTACAGAAACTATCTTGCAATTCTGGTGGTTTTGGACAGTTGTATTGTTCTTGGCTGATGACATGGTCCCACCTAAGCCTCAGAATACAGAGGAAAAGAGACTGGACTGAGTACAGAGACAGTGGCATCAGCTTCTGGTTTCCAAAGCCAGTAGCAGAATCTGGGTAGTAACTGAGCCCATGTCACATACCAACAGAAGCATTTATGCAACAGAGGCAATGGCTGTATTGACAGCGCAGGGTGTTCTCAATCAGGCTGTTCACAAGGGCAGGTTTTGGGTATAAGGGATTCTGCCAATTTTTTTTTTTAACTGTTTCTCCCACCACCACTATTCCTAATGATTCAGTAAGCTATCCGATTTCCTTTCAAAATAATTCTTTCAATTAGCAGAGTCTCTTGCTGAGTACAAGTAAGAAACCTAACTGATTCAGTTATTTATAAGGAATGCTAGTTAAATCTAGGTACTAGTTTATTGTACCTAAAAGAGTAATATTTATGTAGATAGATAGACACAACTAGAAAGACTGCATTGAGTATGGTACCTAAGCACTCTGAGTCTGGCACTGTAAACTGATATGAAACAAAAATAATGATAGATTTGTAACTATTATGTGAAGTGAAAGTGAAAGTTGCTCAGTCATGTCCTGCTCTTTGCAACCCCATGGACTACACAGTCCATGGAATTCTCCAGGCCAGAATACTGGAGTTAGTATCCTTTCTCTTCTCCAGGGAATCTTCCCAACCCAGGGATCAAACTCAGGTCTCCAGCATTGCAGGCCGATTCTTTACCAGCTGAGCCACAAGGGAAGTCCAAGAATACTGGAGTGGGTAGCCTATCCCTTCTCCAGGATATCTTCCCAACCCAGGGATCAAACCTGGGTCTCTGGCATTGCAGGCAGATTCTTTACCAGAGCTATCAGGGAAGCTCAAGTATTATGACTCTCCAACATATTATTATGGTTCTCCAGTAGATTTTCTCAATTAAAATGATTTCAGTTTCTCCATGTAGAGTCATGATGTTTCAAAACAGAGATATTTATAAAATCATAGACTAAAATATATTGTTTATTTATGCCATGAAGATTGGACTGCCCATAACTCAAGAAAACTAGGGTATTGGAATGAATAGCAAGTGGCTCCTGGGGAATAAAATATACTCATTTACTCTAATGATGAAAAGCAACACTCCTGTGTATTGGGTCATTATAATATTCATAGTCTTGACCCCGTAATTGCTCTCTTGGTAATTTGTGCTAAAGAAATAACAACAGGAAAAAATGTATTCTGAGGAGCTGCACTGTAGCAAAACTTAAAATTATAGAAAGATTGAAAACAAATCCAGTGTCCAGAAATAGGTGAGACAGTCTGTTGAAAAACCACATTCCTTCTGTTCAGGACCATGGCAGACTCGTGCTTCCTTGCAACCCTGAGATTGAATAGAACCTGGCCAGGCAGATGGGGGTGGATATGGGCACAGCTTCCCTTTTAGGCAGAAACCCTAAACCTGCATGTGAGTCCTCCCTGGGACCTCCTCAGCCGACTTATCCAAGGAAAGCCTGGAGCCCACAGTAGGCACAGAATGTGTGAGAAGTAAACCTTCTGGTTATTAAATGCTGACAATTTGTAGTTGAATGTTACCACAGTGTAATCTAGTCTGTTGAGTGAATGAATAGGATAAATAAATATTTTTTAAGTGATATCAGTGGAAGAAACAAGATATCAGCAAGTTATGTATACTTATGGGCAAAGACCTAAAATATTAAAACATGGAAATAACTTGGGTATGACAGACAGGAATGTGAATTATTTATCTTTTAAACTTCTATGTGATAGCTTCAGTTTGTAACCTGCCCAGTGTCTTTTTCAAAACAGTTTACACCTAAATTTAAATTTTAAAAAGTGATTAATTCATTTCAAAGTACATTTTGGCATATCTTTTAAACCTTGCATATCATGGTTTTGTTTCAGACCTTAATAATTCTACTCCTTACCTGAACCATGGAGATTTTCACTACATTTTCAAGAGGACCAAGGTTGTTAGAAGACAAAATTGCATCCAGATTTTATTCATAACAGCGGCGTTTATGGGATCCTTACCTGGACATGTAAGAACAAGCTTCACGAGAAGGCCTTGTACAATCGAATCCACTGCTACTCACAGGATGCACACCTCTCTCTCTCATATTGGATACAGTACATTGAAATTGAATAATTAAACCGCATTTTGAATACTGACTTCTAACAAACATAGCCAGGCTCCCCCTGCTGATATGTAAAACACAATTCTGTATTTTCTTTTCTAAAACATGAACAAGGGTTATTTATTAGTATAGAAATAAACGAGTTGCTGCTAGAGAACAAGAGCATTAACAGTTTGGAATGTATGTATGAAGCAAAGTCGATCTGCTTACAGAACTTCCCAGGAGCGCAAGGTACTGACTCCTGGCGCATACCCCCTGGCCACAGGATGTCGTCTGTACACATGTGCCAAGGATGCAGGCGGTTGGCCTCTCCATGTTCTCAGCATCAGGAGCCTTGTCTTGGAGAGGAGGTGGCTAGCATTTTACTTTCCTTTTCAGTATAAGTAAATCTTGGTTTAGTTTTGGTTGATCAGTCTATTATTTGAACTGTTCTTAATTGGAATTTTGATGCATATTTATAATAGTAGAACTTGTGAACTTTCAGATATTGCACATAAATCCACAAATTAATGATTCTAATTTCATATTTTCTTGTGACACTAAATTGTCATCAGTATTTTTACTTTCAAACATAGGCAAACTGAGCTGTATGTAAACAAAGGTTTTTAAAAAAAGGAACTACACTAATTTTGATTATGAGGCTATATTAATATTTTTTTCAATACTCCAGCAATTTCTATTTTTGTTAAGTTTCTACATATGTAAACTTGTATACTGTATGAAATAATGCAACAAAGCAGGAAGAGAACAGCCCTCAGCACTCAGCAATATGCCTTATTGGTCTGCACCCTGTTGCTAGGCAACAGGTCTTGCTCAGCCAGTGATCAGTGCCTCAGTGAGCCCCCCCACTCACAAGCAACCAACTGTCAGTGAGTGATGTTAGTTGTTCCGCTCAGCTATTGGTCAGTGCTGCAGTGAGCTCTGCCCACAAATAACTGTCAATGAGGGAACAATGGGGAAGTAATTCAATCAAGAGTCAGTGGTGTGGTGATTGGCAGGTAGAGGGTGAGGTAAAATGCAAATTTAGGCCTTCTTCTGGAAGCCCTCCAGCTCACCCAGCATTGGACCAGTGGGTGAGCTGGAGGGCCCAGGGAACAGACTGGAGACTATGCTGTGCAGGGCTCCAGAGCCCTCACTAAGGCTCACTAAGCCCTCCACTAGCCTTGGCCCAGGCCTTGAGGAGCAGTGAACCTCTCCCCTATCTGTGTCTCTGTGACCTAATAGCAGTAGCCATCTGTCTGGGTTACAGTCTATGAGATGTGATCTTCCTATTTGGGCAGACTGAGGAGACTTAGGGCCAGTTTGGTTGGATGCCTAGCTTCCTCAGGGATGACAGCTGGGGAGGGTGTGGGAACCTGGCCATGAAGGAACTGCCAACTGAAATCTGTCTCCTCTTAAAGGACTGGGACCTTGGAGGGTCAAAGTTGTGTCTTGGGATGTTGCCCTTTCTTGTCAGGACAGAAAAAAACATTTGTCTGATAGAGATTTACTGGAACATTGTTATCTCACCATGACCTGACCTCTAGAACAAAGGATCTGAACTCAAGAAGTCTGCAAAAACTAACCATGCCCATCTCTCACCTTTTAATTTTAAAGGGACTTGCTGAAAGTTTTCAGTAATTTTGGGGTTCTTAGGGCATGAGCCACCCATCTCCTTGTATGAACCTGTAACAAATCTTTCTCTGTTCCAAACTGTAAAGTTTTAGTATTGATTGATCTCACTGTGTTCCAGGCACATGGACTTGCTATTTGATAACAATCATACAACCAGATCAGTTCAGTCGCTCAGTCGTGTCTGACTCTTTGCGACCTCATGAATCACAGCACGCCAGGCCTCCCTGTCCATCACCAATTCCCGGAGTTCACTTAAACTCACGTCCATCGAGTCGGTGATACCATCCAGCCATCTTATCCTCTGTCGTCCCCTTTTCCTCCTGCCCTCAATCCCTCCCACCATCAGAGTCTTCCAATGAGTCAACTCTTCGCATGAGGTGGCCAAAGTACTGGAGTTTCAGCTTTAGCATCAGTCTTTCCAAAGAACACCCAGGGCTGAGCTCCTTTAGAGTGGACTGGCTGAATCTCCTTGCAGTCCAAGGGACTCTCAAGAGTCTTCTCCAACACCACAGTTCAAAAGCATCAATAATTTAGCACTCAGCTTTCTTCACAGTCCAACTTTCACATCCACACATAACCACTGGAAAAACCATAGCCTTGACTAGATGGACATTTATTGGCAAAGTAATGTCTCTGCTTTTGAATATGCTATCTAGGTTGGTCATAACTTTCCTTCCAAGGAGTAAGTGTCTTTTAATTTCATGGCTGCAGTCACCATCTGCAGTGATTTTGGAGCCCAAAAAATAAAGTCTGACACTGTTTCCACTGTTTCCCCATCTATTTCCCATAATACAATACAATACCTGTGAACAAAAATGCCTTAGAAATGAGTAGACTTTTATTTCTTTACCAGCATAACTCTTGTAATATGAGTTTCTAAAGGGCACAGTTTTGTTTTGTTTATATATCTGTAAAAGACAGTTTAAAGAATCTCTTGCTGCATTTTCATATGGTGAAGCTATGTTATTTCTTTAGAATACCTTATTGCAGTAAGCACCTGATTTAATAAGCTTCCAAACTCTTGATTTATATAATGAAAGAATATAGACCTTGTGTAGACCATGGGGCAGATAATTTTATATATGAACAATTATGAAAAAGCAGTTTTGTTTGTTCAGGTCCACTCTGACACAAGTCGAATGGCTGATTGGCACACTTCTGCATTCGGCCAAGCTCTGGGTAGTCACATGCTGGAGGAGGGTGCCCTTCACGCTTCCCATCTCAGAATTGAGCTGACCTCTCCTCATCTCCAGAGGGTTCTGGGTCTCTCAAGTCAAACCCAGGTCTCTCTCATCGCCATGGAGGTTGTGTGAGTCTAAATGTGGCAAATGTCTAACCTTTAAGAAAATAAACACCTGGATGTCAGATATTTCCTTCCATCGTTTTATTAAAATGCTTTACTGCATTAACATAAAAGCAAGGGTGAAATACCAAATGCATTTTTGCCTTTGAAATATGCTTTACTTTGTAAGAACTAAAGCTAATTAAGAAAAAAAGAATCAGCACCTTTGTTTTATCTCTGTACTTACAAACTGAGCGTTTATTTCACCTTTCATATATTTCATAGCTTGTTCCAGTGCTTTAGATTGGCTCACATTAATGCTAATGTGTACATTTAATGATTTAGTTACTTATGCACCTTGAATACATACTGTGAACACTGAAAGAAAATGATTCATAGGATTCAATTTTAAAACAATTTTAATTTTTCACGTCTTCTCCTGTAAACTGATTTTCATGTTGGTTTTTCCCTTCCCTGTACTAAATGGTTGGCAGTTAGTTTGGTTTGTTTACTTTTTTTTTTTTGGATAATCTTCTGTTTCTTTAGTCCTCAAAGGACCTTCATTTCTTTAATTAATTTGACAAAATTCCAAATTCAATTTAAAATTTTCTCCTCCTCCTGGCCATCTCATCTCAGCCCATCAATGGCTCTCTTTGGAAGTGGAAAAGCAGTTCAAGATCAGTCTTTCATTTTTTGTTCTGCCATTTCATACCTATTTGCTAGTTCCAAGTTTGTGATTGTGGCACATTTTAACAATGGACTCTCCCATGAGCACTTGGAGAGTCCACCAACACTGAGCATTTCTCCTTGTAATTTTCTTGACACAAGTCAAAACCTCTTCAGTGCCTGGACTCTTCCGTTTCCACCTTATTCAGATACCTCTTGGTGGTGATGCCAAGCAGGGGTCCAAGCAAGCAGAATAGGCAATCTATGCTCAAACCCCAAAGTCTCCAATGGCTTCAGGGAAGGGATTTCAAAGACAGTGTGAGGGAGGGGGCTGTAGGGGGTGTGATCAGCTCATGCACAATTCTCAGATTGGTTGGCATCAAGGTTAAGTTTCAAGTATCATCAACCTTCTGGTTTCAACCAGTTTAGGGTCTTGTTCTTGTGATCAGCAGTTTTCATCTGGTGGATGGGTGCTTCCTGTAAAAACAGCTTAGAAATGTGTATCAGAACTTTATATCATTCAAGGAATTGTGGATTTGATGATTCTGCTATGTGGCAGAATTATAGTCTAAATTGTTACTGGTTCCCCAGCCCATTAGTCTTCCCTGGAGGCTCAGATAGCAAAGAATTCCTCTGCAATGCAGGAGACATGGGTTCAATCCCTGGGTCAGAAGTTCCCCTGGAGAAGAGAATGGCTACCCACTCTAGTACTCTTGCTTGGAGAATTCCATGGACAGAGGAGCCTGGCAAGTTACAGTTCATGGGGTCAGAAAGAGTTGGACACAAATGAGCAACTAATACCTGTTCTCATAACTTGTCTATCAAAGAGACTAAAAACAATTTAATATTGATATTTTATTTTTGTAGCATCATTTAACCTGTGCTCCTATATAATACTTACTTCTGGTAACACTGATTTCATCTGGCTGAAATTTCTTGGCTCTAATATTTTCTGTTTTTTCATGACTTGTGTCAACTCTTTTGTGTATAGAAGCAAGGCACATCTAGATAAAATAGCTTGTTGAAAGCAATCATCTTTTAGAACCGGTAACTCAGTAACTACTCACTAAGGAATTGTTGGCTAAGAAAATCATACATCTTATTGAAAGTCATGCATCTCATATCATCTCTACTTTTGAATGAGACCTGATTTGCTTGACTTCCAGCTCTGCTCAGATTCACAGATCTTCTGCAGACTCCTTGAGACTTCCTTATTCTTAGCGGTGACTTTGTGTCTCATGTGGTGGATGCTGCAGTAATGTTTGTTCTCGTGCCCCTTCTCTTATAGCAAAAGATACCCAGGAAGACCTTTGCCTCTCCAAGTAAATTTCTTTATTATGAACTTATTCTTGAGGTCTGTACACCATCTATGATTTCTCCTCTGAATTTGTGACCCTCTACTTCTAGCTTTTAAGGATATTCTTAAAATCAGTATCATCTCTTACAACATTAATAAATGTTGTTTAACATTTTCTTTACATGATTCCTAGCATTTAGATTTATTGACAATGAAGAGAATTCTGGAATAGAAGAAAAAAATAAATTGCTATTGAAAGCTATCCTAAGAGGGGCTGTTCAAAGCCTTTGTGTAGCCAAGGAGCTAGAATTTACTTTCTGAGTTGATGCTTGGATAGCTTAAGTTCAGTTCATAGTAGAATAGTAAAAAGTAGTAGTTCTAGGGATAATTCAGTAGAGAATAAAGGAGCAGGAGAGATGGAAGGCAAGAGGTGGGATCATAAAAGATGACTGAGGGCATGTACAGTGATGAAGCACAGAAGATCCCTAGCGGTAACAGTGCCTGGAATTTTTTGGAGGAGGGGCAACTAAGTTTAGGTTTGAGGTGCTCTGTATTATTGCAATTTAATGCCCCTCTCACTTGAAAGTTTATTAAGTCTTTTATTAACATATAGACTCAGTGTGCAATTAAGTATATGTGAACCAAAGCAAGTCTTCTTAGTCCATAAAAGGGACTATTTTTCTTTTTTTAATATAAATTTATTTATTTTAATTGGAGGCTAATTACTTTACAATATTTATTGGTTTTGCCATACATCAACATGAATCCGCCACAGGTGTACATGTGTTCCCCATCCTGAACCCCCCTCCCACCTCCCTCCCCATATCATCCCTCTGGGTCATCCCAGTGCACCAGCCCCAAGCATCCTGTATCATGCATCAATCTGGACTGGCGATTCGTTTCACATATGATATTATACATGTTTCAGTGCCATTCTCCCAAATATCCCACCCTCGCCCTCTCCCACAGAGTCCAAAAGACTGTTCTATACATCTGTGTCTATTATATAGAGTGAATGAAGTAAGCCAGAAAGAAAAACACTAATACAGTATACTAACGCATATATATGGAATTTAGAAAAATCGTTAACGATAACCCTGTATTCGAGACAGCAAAAGGGACTATTTTTCATGGGATCTAGGTAATCCAAATTGTAGAGCCTCTGAAACAGAAGTGTTGCTTGGTGTTAGGGGTCATCATCAGACTGTAAGTCTCTGGGGCCTGGACTTCCTGCAAACATAGGGAAATTACATACCATCGCTGCAATAGCGTCTTGGTCTTTAATGAGAAGTGGGAACCAGTGGACACTTGCTTTGTGCTAGGAAGCAATTTCAGTGATTCATATATAACTGTATTATAGCAATAAACTGTCACTCAAAAGGCACTTAGTGAAACCCATTACCTTCCCGATACTGTGGTTGGATCCTGTGGGGTCCTAAGACTCCTTTCCCTTTAGGACTACAACAAACAGCTTGGGTCAATATTAATGATTTACAAGAAACAGTCAGGGGGTAATTAAGTGGGGGAACTGTGTTATGTTACTGAAATTATAAGGGAAGCCAGGAGCAATTTTGTTCATAAGCTTGACTGTTATCTATCTATAGACATGTATGATTTGATGTCACCATCTGAGAGTGATGTGCTTTACATGTGAATATGTTTGTAACATCTCTTGAATTTCAAAAAGTCTCTTAATACATGCTAAATTGGAAAAGGAAGTGGCAGAACAGTGGAAGATGAGAACACATTGAGAAGGCAGTCGAATACTAGATGTTTTTGAATTTGAAAATCTGGCTGACCAAGTCTTATATTGGTAGTTGTTTTTCAAAGAATCAGAGATAATCATTTTACAATGCCAGGATCTTCTTAGTTTTATAACTGGCAATCTCCAACCTTACTGCAGCACTTGGGAATGAAAGAAAAGTGAGATGTGTGGGTGAGGAGAAAGGCAATATTTTTGGAACTAGCCCTAACAGAAGGCAGTAGTAGTATTTGAAGAGATGGCCAGGAAAAATATAACTGGGTCAGTCTAGGTCAGCCAGATCTATGGTTTTGGAATCAAAACACAGGAGAGTAATTTTTGGACTATTCAATGTGGTTTTCAACAAAGTTTTCATCCAATTCATGGCAGAAAATTTTGCTCTATGAATTGCTTTCTTAAGTCTTTAAAAAAGTATGCTCATTGATTTCTACTTTTCAGTGATATTCAATAAATAAAATTTAACAGGCATGTCAAGGATGGGGCAAGTCTGTTCAGAATGAGATCACAGAAGAAGTGCACTTATTCTGGGGATGACTGGAACATTCCCCTGGGCTCTGACACCAGAGCACGGCTACTCCTCTCTGACTCAGCCATATCTTTCCCGACTCCTCTCTTTTCCTTTCTCACAACTGTTATTAGCATCAACTTCCATCCTGCCTGTTTCTTTCTTCTAGAGAAAGAATAAAAGGAATCTACTGGTATCCATACATCGTATTTTGCACCTACTAGTAAGTATGTCTCTTACCTCATTTTACACAAAATGAAATGCTAATGTGAAAAGAAGTGTGGATGCTAACTGCTTGGCTGCCATGTCTAAAAACACTAACCACATCTTCTGTACCCACTTATCTTTTGATAGATATTTAGATTACTTCCATTCCCCTGCTATTGTAAATAGTGCTGCAATGAACATTGGAGCATACACATCCTTTTAAATCAAGTTTTTCTCCAGATATATGCCCAAGAGTGGAATTACAGGATCATATGGTTAACTCTATTTTTAGTTTTTTGAGGAATCTCCATAATGTTCTCCATAGTGCCTAAATTTACATTCCCACAAATTGTGTAGGAGGAGGTTTCACTTTTCTCCATACCATCTCCATTATTTTTTGATTGTAGATATTTGATGATGGCCATTTTGACTGGTACAAGATGATATCTCATTGTAGTTTTGATTTACATTCCTCTGATAATTGCCTCTGTTGGACATATTTTCATATGCCTCTTGGCTATCTGTATGTCTTCTTTGGAGAAATATCTGTTATTACTCAGCCATTAAAAATAATGAAATAATGTCATTTGCAGCAACATGTGTGGACCTGGAGATTATCAAACTAAAGTGAAGTAAGTCAGACAGATAAAGACAAATATCCTATGATATCACTTATATGCAGAAGCTTGAAAAAGTTGATGCAAATGAGCTTGTTTACAAACCAAAACAGATTCACGGACTTAGAAAATGAAGTTATGGTTAATAGGAGGGAAGGGAAGGGAGGGATAGATTGGGAGTTTGAGATTAACATATACACACTGCTATGTTTAAAATAGATAACCAACAAAGACTACCCTATAACACAGGAACACTGCTCAATATTCTTTAATAACCTAAATGGGAAAAGAATTGAAAAATAGATAGATGTATGTGTATAACTGAATCACTTTGCTGTATACCTAAAACTAACACAGTATTGTAAATCAGCTATGCTGGTGTGTAACTGCTAAGTTGTGTCCAACTCTGGGATCCCATGGACTGTAGCCTAGCAGACTCCTCTGTCTATGGGATTTCTCAGGCAAGAATACTGGAGTGAGCTGCCATTTCCTTCAGGGGATCTTCTCAACACAAGGATCAAACCTGTGCCTCCTGCTTGGCAGGCAGATTCTTTACCACTGAAATTTTTAAAAAATTATAAAAAATAAAACACTAACCAAGAGATTCATGTGGCCAAAATAGCTGCTGCTGAATACCCATATTTAATAAGAATAGGGTAGAAAGAATTATTTTGGTCCTCTTTTCAAAACCAGGTCCAGCCAACTATTAAATTTTCTGATTTTCTCACAAACTCCTGGTATATTAAAAATGTTGAGCAACAATTATCAGTTAGCACACGGGGATTGGGAAATCATTGTATTAAGTACTAAAATCAATCATACTGCAGTCCCAGACTTAAAGCTATTTACTAGTTCTTTTATATGTATCTTGATTTCCCCCTGTGCAGATAAGTAGCAGATGGGTAGCAATTTATAGATGAAATTTAAAAAATGAATCATATTAATACACATTGCTTGCATTACCAAAGGAAGTGCCTTACAAATGAGGCACATAGAGGGTTGATGCTGAATTGAAGAGCATTTCTAAGTAAGTTGCCTTTGCTGAGAACAAATACTAAGAATACTATGTGTCGAACAGTGTGGAAATGGAAAAAACTGCTTAAAAATACTATTTAGTGAATGTCCCAGGGCACACAGTGGCTACAAAGGAAAACATAATTTTAAAAGAGCAATTCAACAGTGTTGAAGTTATAAAACTGTACCAGATGGTGATCTGTTTGCTAAAAGCACAAATTATTAACTTGCTCACAAAACTCTCCTGGGAGACATAGTGGTTTACTTAGAAAGGAAAATGTAAGTTAATTCATCTGTAATTATGCATTGAGTATGAACATTAAACACTTTATAGAAGAAAGAAGCATTTCTTTAGATGACAACTGATTTTTCCTATATATTTATTGACTATATTATAGTACTTTTTAGATAATTTTTAAAAAATTTGTTTACCTTAAAATCTCCAGAGAAAAAAGTAAAAATTGGCATGTGAGAATGTGTTTAAGCAGCTTGCAACTACCACCTTTCGAAAGGCCAAATATTATGAAGTTTTGCATTCATTAGGAAGTTTGAAAGATAAAGGTATTTGATATAGTTTATTTTCTTTACTAGATTTTAGTAAGATTAAACACATTGCACATGTACACACATGCAAACACACACATACCTCTCTTTTCTGTTAAACACACTATGGATTAGCTACCTTTTTGAGAATTGGGACAGTTTTATATTTCTCTACATTTCCCCCACTTACTATCACAGGTTTAAGTTTTTAGTAAACATTTGTGTAATGAATCAATCAATTACTTACTAAAGATGTAGCTATAAAATTCAAGTATAGTGAAAAATCACACAATGAATTTTACTAAATTTAATTTTGGTTTTTATCACCAGAAATTAGAAGACTTGTTGCACTAAATTTATTTACTTGTACAAAGCATATTTAATTCTTCAAAGCCTTAGGTTCTGGAAAATGAGAAATATTTGAATAGCTACAATAAAATACTACATGCTTTGAAACTGTAAAGAAATAAATGTAAGTTAGTGTTATGTTTTCTTTTTAGGTTTAGAATTCTTTGAAAGATGTATGACTTTTAAGAGTGATCAATACATGGAGAAATTAATTTTTTATTGCATTAAGTTCTGAGTGGTTTAGCAAACTTATTGTCCCCAACAAGGAGACAATTTCATGAGTACTAGTGTCTATTTTTACCTGAGCTGAGATTACACGGCATTTGGGAAGCCGTTATTTCTTGCCAGGTGAGAGATAATTTACAGCTTCTACACTGAGTCAGAATTTCCCTGAAATGAGTTGAGAAAACATTTTGGCTGCAGAATGGATGTTTGTCTCTTCAGTAGTTGAGCCATGGAAGCCTTGTACAAATTCACTTCCAACAATTCAAAAGTCAAACATTCATCTCAAGAACAAGCTTAAATGAAGAACATAATGTATCCTTGTAGCCTTGAGAGAGCAGATGTGTGACTGAGTCATTGCATAACCTGAACTAGGGTGGAAAAAATAGCGGTTTTCATAGGTTATTTAAAAATTCATTGAGTAAAGATTGCCTTCCTTCCTGAATGCAGCCGGGTGTCTGTTGTGTACAGAATTTGTTTATGTGAGCAAAGGACATGAAATAAAGAGCTACTTAAAATTGGTGATGGCAGGAGAAACTGTAGAAATCAGCTGAATCTATTTAAAAAGTTCAATGTGAATGAACATTTTTGCCCATCTTTCCTAGTCATGTATGCAATTAGAATGTAATATTTAGTGAGACACTTGTTTCTAATCTCTATCAATTGGTTCTGAGAGCACTTTAGAGGTTGCTGTCCAAACTCTGTAGATGGTCAAAGAGTGTTTGGATGTTTTACCACCTGGAGAAAATCTTGTTGACTGTAAGTGAGTAACAATCCTTGAGGGGAGACATTCACAATGTGATTTCTTTTAATATCTTTAACATTTAAGATACCATTCTAAATGATTTCTGCCTGTTGTCTTGCTATGCTGAATATTATTCTATATTGCATGACCTTCATTGGCAATGGTCTGATATTTCCAAAATGTAAATGTAATTATTTTATTATTTTTCTTCAAGTCTGTGACTTGATCTCTCCAAATTCAAAATCCCAAACTTCTTAGGATACCACGTTAAATCTTCCTTATCTGGTTACTAATAACATTGCCTCTTTTCTTCTGTCAAGATGCAATCACTACAGCCTTTCTAAGGTACCTGCCATTCTCTAACTCTCTATCAAGTGTATGATAACATAAAAAGCCATACAGTTGTTAAAAGCAAAAATACAAATGTACTTTGTCATTAATGTCTTCCCATTATACTGAAACTGTTTCCCCCACGCCACCCCCACCCCCCGCCTGTGGGTTTGGGTAATTAAAAAAAAAAAAATGTAACCACTAACATGTTGAGTGCTTGCTATTTTCTGCTGCTGCTGCTGCTAAGTCGCTTCAGTCGTGTCCGACTCTGTGCGACCCCATAGACAGCAGACCACCAGGCTCTGCCATCCCTGGGATTCTCCAGGCAAGAACACTGGAGTGGGTTGCCATTTCCTTCTCCATTGCATGAAAGTGAAGTCGCTCAGTCGCGACTGACTCGTAGCAACCCCATGGAATGCAGCCCATCAGGCTCCTCCATCCATGGGATTTTCCAGGCAAGAGTACTGGAGCTGCTATTTTCTACCCACCCATATAAGCTAAATTAATTACTATAATAACTCTGAGGTGGGTGGTTATTTAATTATTCCCATTTCATAGATGAGGTAACTAAAACTCAGAGACCGTACATGACTTGTCCAAGGATATGGAACAAGAAAGGGATTAAATTTTCCTTCCAAATCAGCGAGTCTGATTTGAGAATATATGCTTTTTTATTTTAAAATATGTAACACAATTTTAGAAATATTTTGCCTAAAGCATTATTTTTTAAGGAATAATATATATATGAATATAATGATGAACTATAATGAATCATGAGTCTGCTACAAACAATGATAGGCCAAAAAATTGGACAGCTTAGAAGAAATGGATAAGCTCCTAGAAACATACCTTCCACAGTCAAATCAGGAAGATATTGAAAATCCAAGCAGATCAATAGTGAATGACTGAAAGTATTTCCTTTAAGATTGGGACAAGCCAAGGATGTCCACACTCTCCACTTACATTCAACACATATTGGAAATCCTAGCCACAGAAATCAGACAAGAAAAACAAAAGGACTTCAAATTGCAAGTGAAGAAATAGACTCTGATTATTTGCAGATTACATCATGTTGTATATGGAAAACTCTAAAGACTCTGCTAAAAAAAAACTAGTATAACTAATAATTGAATTCAGTGAAGCTGCAGAATACAGAAGTAATATATAGAAATCTCTTGTGTTTCTGTAAACTAATAGCAAACTATTAGAAAGATAATTTTAATAATAATCCAATTTACAATAGAATAAAAAAGAATAAAGTTTCTAGGAGTCAAATTAACCAAGGAAATAAAAGGCTTATTCCCTGAAAACTATAAGACATTATGAAAAATATTGGCAACAACACAAATAAATGGAAAGATACACCACACTCATGGATTGGAAGAATTAATATTATTAAAATATCCATGCTATCCAATGCAATATACAGATTCAGTGCAATCCCAATTAAGATACCCAAAGAAATTTTCACAGATGTAGAAGAGATAATTCTATAATTTGTATGGATCCACAAAAGACCACTAGTAGCCAATACAATCTTGAGGAAAAAAAACAAAACTGGAGGTGTCATGCTACCTGATTGCAATCTACACTACAAACTGACAGTAATTGAGACAGTGTGGTGTTGATAAGAAAACAGACCAGTAGATCAGTGGAACATAATAGAGAGCTCAGAAATAAACTCATACTTATATAGTCAACTAATCTACAATGAAGGAAACAAGAATATATTAATACAATAGGGAGAAGGCAGTCTCTTCAATAAATGGTGTTAGGAAAACTTGAAATAAGTCAAAGAAATATATGATATCACTCCTACATGATGTAAAATGATATAAAAATGAACTACTTATAAAATTGAAACAGACTTACAAATACCAGAAAAAAAACTTATGGCTACCAAAGAGGCAACATGTGGGGGAAAAGGGATAAATAAGGAGTTTGGGATTAACATATACACACTACTATATATACAATAGGTAACCAACAGGGATGTAATGTATAGCACAGCAAGCACTACTCAATATTTTGTGATAATCTATATAAAAATGAATCTAAAAAAGAATGAATATATGTACATGCGTCAGTTAAGTTCAGTTCGGTTCAGTCGCTCAGTCGTGTCCGACTGTTTGCGACCCCGTGAATCGCAGCACGCCAGGCCTCCCTGTCCATCACCAACTCCCGGAGTTCACCCAGACTCACGTCCATCGAGTCAGCGATGCCATCCAGCCATCTCATCCTCGGTCGTCCCCTTCTGCTCATGCCCCCAATCCCTCCCAGCATCAGAGTCTTTTCCAATGAATCAACTCTTCGCATGAGGTGGCCAAAGTAATGGAGTTTCAGCTTTAGCATCATTTCTTCCAAAGAAATCCCAGGGCTGATCTCCTTCAGAATGGACTGAACACCACAGTTCAAAAGCATCAATTCTTCAACACTCAACTTTCTTCACAGTCCAACTCTCACATCCATACATGCATATATATAACTAAATAACTTTCTCAAACACCTGAAACTAACACAACATTGTAAATCAGATATACTCCAGTAAAAGTTTTTAAAGAGAGAGATTTGATATTTTAACTAAAGATACTGTTGAAAGTAATTATGATATTCATTAAAACATGATATTCAGTGTAAAATACTTTATAGTTGGACTCAATGATTTACAGAAAGCTATAGTTTTGAATATAAATTTTAATGAATGTTAGTTCCCAAAACTCCTTTTTACCTGTAAGGTCATCAAAAAATCACAGGACACATGTGCATAGTGTACTCCATGACTGCTCATGGGTCAAAACAAGGAGGGGAAGTGGGGTTAGAGAGAACACATAAGGGCCTTAAAGCATCTTCCAGGCAATAATTTCTCTTCAAGGAGTTAGATGCAGCCACTTTCATTAATAGTTTGGTGCTTTCTTACAAAACCCAACATTCTTTTACTGTATGATCTGCAATCATGCTGCTTCGTACTTACTCAAAAGAGCTGAAAAATTACATCCCCACATAACCCTGCACATGGATGTTTATAGCAGCTTTATTCACAATTCCCCAAACTTGGAAGCAACCAAGATGGCTTTCTGTAGGTGACTGGATAAATAATAAACTGGCCCATCCAGACAATGGAACATTATCCAGTGCTGAAAAGAACAAGCTGTCAAGCCATGGAGGAAACTTAAATGCCTATGACTGAGGGAGGGAAGCTCCAAATACTTGACATTATGGAAAAAGCAGACCTATGATGAAAGTAAAAAAAAAAAAAAAAAATCTGTGGTTGTCAGGGTTAGGAGTGTGAAGGGATAAATAGAGTCCAGAGGATTTTGAGTGCAGTGAAATACACTGCATGATACCATGATGATGGATACACATTCGGTTACATTTGTCCATACCCACTGAATGTGCAACACCAAGAAAGAACCCTAATGTAATCTAAAGACTTTGAGTGATTGTGATGAACCAGTGTAGGTTCATCAATTATAACAAATGTACCCTCTGGTATACAAGATGCTGAGGGTGGCTGAGAGTGGCTGAGGATGCTCACATAAGGGCAAGGAGTAAATGGGAAATTTCTGTACTTCCCACTCAATTCTCAGTAAACCTTAAACTGCTCTAAAAATTAGTCTTCAAAAAAAGAGTAAAGAAAATATATTCAGAGGAAGTTTTTAGGCAGACATTTATATATGGAGAATTTTGCAATAGCTATAAGTAAAAGTCTTCAATAGAAATTTAGGAAAGAGGCAGACAATTTTCATGTCTTTTCTATGCTGATTCTCAACAAAATGAAGTTCATATGGTTAATTCAGAACATTACTACTATGAATGAAAAAAATAGATCTCCCTCTGGTGATTTGCAAAGAATCTAAAAGAATTAAAAGGTTAAAATTTCTCATATCTAAACTCTAGATGGACCTTTGGAAGGAACTTGATGGTAGGCAACAAA
The DNA here is from genome assembly GCF_055505025.1 of Bos grunniens. NCBI lineage: Eukaryota > Metazoa > Chordata > Mammalia > Artiodactyla > Bovidae > Bos > Bos grunniens. Next base: position 43,114,290 of record NC_141181.1, read on the forward strand.
GTTGAAATCTCTGGCTATCACATGAAGTGTGAAAGTTCTGCAATTGAGGAAGCAAAGTTGACACTTTGTGGAAAAATGGAAGATACTGCAATGTTTTGTTCCCTCATTTGATTACTCATTTTATTCAAATTTTCATGAAAATAATAGGGACTTTCTGTGGATGGAACAGTGATATTTTGATCAAAAGTTATTTTGCATTTCTTCAAATTATTATATAAATGCTTGATTTATATCCCAATATTTTCCATGATAAAACATTGAAAACTATTTGGAATGGCCTAAAGCATAGAGATATTGAACTGTCTTCACATTTTATAAAATTGCTTTAGTAAAGCTTTTATGATTTTTTAATTTTGAACTGATTTGGCCTGCCTAGAAGAGTTATCTCGAAAGTAATTTCTCAGATGAATAAATAACATGCTGAATTTAGCTGGTTTTTTTTTTTTTTTTTTTTTTTGGTCTATTCTTACCTGAATGCTAAGTACAATCTTCTATGATTTATAGCTTTGTGTTTTGGCATTCTTGTGATTTTTCTTTTTTTTTTTTTCTGACAGGAATTGAACAACAGGTTCTGTACCTTCCTTAAAACCATCATTAGGCTGTGGTGTTGAAACTATCTAGTTGGTAACAGCATTCTGGAAGTGGGGATAAACCACTGGGGAGGACTAAGCAACATTGTCTCTATGAGAGACCAAGGGCCTTAAATTACAAGTTACACCATAGTTGATAGCAGCAGCTTCCTGCCTGGGGAAAGGCCAGTCACCCCTCAGGTCAGTCATCACCAGTCTAGGGAGCCTTCTTGGCAGCTAGTGGATGGCAAATTCCAGGAGGGATCCCAAAGCTGCCACATGGATCTAAGGAACACGTTTCTTCTCTGTAACCATAAGGTCCCATGCCTCATGCCATCTTGAGAGATTGAAGATTTACCTGAACTCTCCACACAGAGTGGGAATTGCTTAAGGAAACAGTTTCTATAGATTATCTGATAGGATTATCTCTGAAGGAAGGCCAGATGATTTTATAAGAATTCTCTGTTCTTGTGAGTTTAGTCTGGGTAATAATTTTATCTTGTCTAATTTAGGAAGATTTCTTGGCACCTTAAGTTTCTTTGTGAGCATATTACTGTACCCATAATGAACTCACAGTCTAATTTAGAGCAGCAAAGTACCTTGAGTCCATAGCTGGAATCCTGAGAGAGATGAAGAATGATGGAGTGAGATACAGAATAATCAACAGTGGAAGGAAAGGAAGGAGGGGCCATGAAAAATGTGTACAAAGGTCCCTTCTTGGATTATACTTATTTATTTATTTACTTTTTGCTGACAAAGCAAGAGATTTTATTGGGAAAGGGCACCCGGGTGGAGAGCTGTAGGGTAAGGGAACCCAGGAGAACAGCTCTGCCTCATGGCTCGCAGTCTCCAGTTTTATGGTGATGGGATTAGTTTCCGGGTGGTCTTTGGCCAAAGGGATCCTAGAGTCAGCAATGGCAATTCAAGCCATGTATATGGTGTTTGGATTGCTATTTGGAAAGTGTGTACTTTAGAGAAAGGTAAACTCCAAACCAAGTCTGGAAGAGGACCCATAGCTGGTGATGCACAAACCAGGACCAAGTTGAGAGGTCCAAGCAAACTGTATAGACTCATTGCTCTCATGAGCCCTGATGTACGTTTCCCTCTCAAGCCATGTGTCTGAGGCCAGAAACTGGTCCATAACCCAGGGACTGAATCAGGAATAGTGGGGAGACCAGGATGGGATCTCTCTTACACTTCTAGCAGCCTTTCAATAGAGTCGACTGCTCTCCCTGACCTTAAATTTACTCAGTGTTTGCCTGAATTCCCGTCTGCCCTCCCAATGAGGAAAGGGCTATTGCAACCCTGAGCCTCCAGAAGGACCGAGTTCTCACTCATGATGAGTTGGGAGAACCCCACCAAGTGTGCAAGGCTGCCTGTTGGGTCCATTTTTAAACACAGGAAAACACAGCTTGGGTAAAGACCTAGCTCTCAATTTCTCAGAAAAAGAGATACTTCAGGATCATAGTAAGTGCTTATTATCAGGCCACAGAATTTACTCAAGGGAGCATATGATGGTGGAGCAGTATTTTACTCTACATTAGTGTGTATTTCTCATTTACATTTATTTGCACTTTACTTTCTGATAAAAATGAGGCATCCATCCACCTCATCAGGAATTTTCATTGTTATAACAGGAATGCAAAAGAAATAATGAGCTAATATTCATTATTACCAAAATTGGCTTGATACAAGGAAGATAAGTTCATTTTTAGAAAATAATTCCAATACTAGCTAATCCGTGCTGTAAATCTCTCGTGCTATGTCAAGAGAACATAAATTATCTGAAATATTTATCTAATTATTTTAACAGAAAAAAGAAAGAAGAAAGCAATGACATAGCTCTCTATTACACTCTTCTGGACTAGAATTTGCTCTGCCAAGGTCTGGAATCCAAGCATGCATCATAAAATGGTGCTGTGATAAGACTTGTGACTATGCATTAGAATTGATGCTGCATCAAGTTTATGTTGATGATCCTGGAGACATCTAGTTCTTAGATGTAAATCATTGAAGATGGATGGGAAAATGTTTGTAAACTTTTAAATCTAAAGCATTTCAGAATCAAATGAAGTATTGTAGCAAAGACTAAACATATAAGAGTTATTTTTAAAGTTGTTTTGTTCCTCATGGATGATAGAATATTATTATTCAATTTATTTAAAAGAAAATTGGCCTAAAGATTTGAAGGAAATGCTCTGTCATTTGGGGGAGCTGAATGGATATATACAGAAGGAATTACACTGAGATATTAAAAAGTATACATATCTCTGTATAATTAGGGGTCTTCTGCTACTCCTGATAGCTCAGCTAGTGAAGAAGCCGCCTGTAATGCAGGAGACTCCAGTTTGATTCCTGGGTCAGGAAGATCCCCCGAAGAAGGGATATGCTACCCACTCCAGTATTCTTGGGTTTCCCTTGTGGCTCAGCTGGTAAAGAATCTGCCAGCAATGTGAGAGAACTGGGTTGGAACCACGGGTTAGGAAGATCCCCTAGAGAAGGGAAAAGCTTCCCACTCCAGTATTCTGTCCTGGAGAATTCCACTGACTATATATATGGTCTATAAGGTCTCAAAGAGTCAGACACGAATGAGTGACTTCTGCTACTCCAAATGGGATTTAAATTTTAAGCTGCAAATCTTAACACTTTAAAACCTTTTAAATTTTACAGTGTAAGCAATGTGACTATATTCCAGAGAGACTGTTTTTTAAGATTTGTAAAGAATGATATAAAAATGAAAATAATAAAATACTTAGGAATATATCTACCAAAAGAAACTAAAGACCTATATATAGAAAACTATTAAACACTGGTGAAAGAAATCAAAGAGGACACTAACAGATGGAGAAATATACCATGTTCATGGATCGGAAGAATCAATATAGTGAAAATGAGTATACTACACAAAGCAATCTATAGATTCAATGCAATCCCTATCAAGCTACCAACGGTATTTTTCACAGAGCTAGAACAAATAATTTCACAATTTGTGTGGAAATACAAAAAAGCTCGAATAGGCAAAGCAATCTTGAGAAAGAAGAATGGAACTGGAGGAATCAACCTGCCTGACTTCAGGCTCTACTACAAAGCCACAGTCATCAAGATGGTATGGTACTGGCACAAGACAGAAATATAGACCAATAGAACAAAATAGAAAGCCCAGAGATAAACCCACACACCTATGGACACCTTATCTTTGACAAAGGAGGCAAGAATATACAACGGAGAAAAGACAATCTCTTTAACAAGTGGTGCTGGGAAAACTGGTCAACCACTTGTAAAAGAATGAAACTAGAACACTTTCTAACACCATACACAAAAATAAACTCAAAATGGATTAAAGATCTCAATGTAAGACCAGAAACTATAAAACTCCTAGAGGAGAACATAGGCAAAACACTCTCCGACATAAATCACAGCAGGATCCTCTATGACCCACCTCCCAGAATATTGGAAATAAAACCAAAAATAAACAAATGGGACCTAATTAAAATTAAAAGCTTCTGCACAACAAAAGAAACTATAAGCAAGGTGAAAAGACAGCCTTCAGAATGGGAGAAAATAAGAGCAAATGAAGCAACTGACAAAGAACTATTGTCAAAAATATACAAGCAACTCCTACAGCTCAATTCCAGAAAAATAAACGACCCAATCAAAAAATGGGCCAAAGAACTAAATAGACATTTCTCCAAAGAAGACATACAGATGGCTAACAAACACATGAAAAGATGCTCAACATCACTCATTATCAGAGAAATGTAAATCAAAACCACAATGAGGTACCATTTCATGCCAGTCAGAAGGCTATGATCCAAAAGTCTACAAGCAATAAATGATGGAGAGGATATGGAGAAAAGGGAACCCTCTTACACTGTTGGTGGGAATGCAAACTAGTACAGCCACTATGGAGAACAGTGTGGAGATTCCTTAAAAATCTGGAAATAGAACTGCCTTATGATCCAGCAATCCCACTGCTGGGCATGCACACTGAGGAAACCAGAATTGAAAGAGACACGTGTACCCCAATGTTCATTGCAGCACTGTTTATAATAGCCAGGACATGGAAACAACCTAGATGTCCATCAGCAGATGAATGGATAAGAAAGTTGTGGTATATATACACAATGGAATATTACTCAGTCATTAAAAAGAATACATTTGGATCAGTTCTAATGAGGTGGATGAAACTGGAGCCAATTATACAGAGTGAAGTAAGCCAGAAAGAAAAACATCAATGCAGTATACTAACGCATATATATGGAATTTAGAAAGATGGTAACGATAACCTTGTATGGGAGACAGCAAAAGAGCCACACATGTATTGAACAATCTTTTGGACTCTGTGGGGTGGAGGTGGGGGGATGATTTTGGAGAATGGCATTGAAACATGTATAATATCATATAAGAAACGAATCACCAGTCCAGGTTTGATGCAGGATACAGGAAGCTTGGGACTGGTGCACTGGGATGACCCAGAGGGATGGTATGGAGAGGGAGGTGGGAGGGGGGTTCAGGATTGGGAACATGTGTACACCCGTGGCAGATTCATGTTAATGTATGGCAAAACCAATACCATATTCTAAAGTAATTAGCCTCTAATTAAAATAAATAAATTTAATTAAAAAATGTTTGGGAAAAAGGCTCATGCATATAATACTGAAATTTTTATATTTAAAATCCCTTACTTATTAATGCTGTGATTTTCAATCTTGAGTATAATCTAGTAAATAAATGATGATGGAGAACTTGTAGTAATATGGAAAGCTTATGTTATAATATTAACTGAATCATACCTTCAAGATTTATTATTGCATATGTACCATTATCATAGTGATGTAAAGTGAGAACTTTACATAAACTTCAAAAAAAGAAAAAAAAAATAAGTGACTATATTAATGTAGCTTTATCTTTGGGAAATGGAAATATCCTTGGTTTAATTTTCAACTTTCTGTAAGTTCAAAATTCAGTAATGATTAAATACATCCATGCATTGAAATTGAAAATGTGTTTTTTGAGAGGCAAGTATATTAGAACTTTTAAAAGAAATTCTAGCTGTTCTTAATGTCCTAGGTTATCTATTAGCTAAAGATCTTCTGGAGAAAACTATGAACATTCTTTCATAAACTCTGAATCCATAACCACATCCCTCCCTTCACATCTGTTTATCCCTGGTGGCAGGACTTGATACTTCTTTCCTGTTACACATTGAAAGCCCTTAATTTAAGAGTCTGATTCTCAATCATCTTTACAATTTATGACTCGAAACATAAATATATTATTACCTAAGGTGTATTCTCAAGTTCAAGCATCAAGCAAAGTCAATTTTTGCATATCATTTTTCTTTCCTCCCCTGCTTTCTCTTTTCTTCCTAACCTTTAAAAAAATCTGTGTATATGTATGTGTATTTATGCATATGCATGTGTGTATATGTTGTCCTGTGTTAGCTGAATGGACGTCATGTATTAGGTCAAATTTTTAGACATATGAATCCTCCCCACCCTTTTCTCAGGTAGTTGCCCAGGAGACAAGTCACTCACTGAAAGCACACTCATTGACCTAGTTGTTGGGCAGATAAAACAAGAGTTCTAAGTTTTTAGAATGCATGGCATAGAAAATAGTTTTGCCAAGGTTGAAAAGTGAAGGATATGTTGAAAGAAAATAATGGCCTTTCCATTCTAAACACTAAGAACTTGAAGGCCTCAGTTTCTAAAGTTTCTACTGATATGAAAGAACTCGAGAAGTATGTGTCCATGGGGTGGAGGATGAAGGGATGATAGGAGAGATGTGACTGAAAGGACTGAATATTGGGTGTTTAGGGTTCATGAAACAGGACCCAGGCCAAGTTCCAAAGCGGAAAATGATAGTTAACCTGGGATGAACAGCCTCATAGACCTGTTGGGCATTGATGCGTGGTATCAAATGATAAGGGAGAACTTACTTCATCTGTTCATCATGGGGCCCAAGAAAGCATCCTCTTTCCTCTGCCTCTGAGTTTCCTTTAATTTTCTGTGCTAACCTCTCACTCAACCTCCAATCTCAAGTCATGGAACTACATTAGTCTGCAGACCTAGAGGAGCTTGGCTGCCAATTGTGATCAACCAAAAATCATGGCAGATCTCAGAGGAGGACAGAATCAGGAGTCAGGTGGGATTGTTGCATCTCAGTGGAAGCTGGAACAGAATGGTAAAGACTGAGATGCCCACAGCCCCTCAGTGGCATGGTGGCAGGTGGGCCCATCTTCTTATGCACAACCAGGATTGAGATGCCATCCTGGGGTAACAGACAACAGAGAGTAATCCATGAAATTGACTAAGCTCAAGTCTGAAATGATTATTAAATTTTGAATTTGTAGAACTCCCTTGGTGGCACAGTGGGTAAGAATCTGCCTGCCAACGCAGGGGACACAGGTTCGATCCCTGGACTGGGAAGATTCCATATGCCGCGGAGCAACTGTTTGTGTGCCACAACTACTGAGCCCGTGCTCTGGAACCCAAGAGCTGAGCTCCAGGGCCCATACTCTGCAACAAGAGAAGCCACCACAATGAAAAGCCCACACACTGAAACTAGAGAGTAGCCTTTGCTCACAACTAGAGAAAGCCCATGTGCATCGACAAACACCCAAAGCAACAACAGCAAAAAAATTGAATTTCTTACTTTTACTTGGAAGTATCTAGGTTAATTATTCTGCTACTAAGCAGAAACAGGGGCTAAAGATTATTTCATGTGTTAATTCAGCAGATACTTTTGATCACCTACTATGAATCAGTGATGTTCTGGGCCCTCAGATACAGTACTGGGAAAAATAAACAGTTATAAACCAGCACCCATTCTAGGCTAGGGTGAGAAACAGAAAATACACAAGTAAAAATAGAACATGTCAGGTGGTAAGTGCTACGGGGAATGAACAGCTGTGATAAGGGATGTGCATTGTTGTGCAGGGATATTTCAGACAGTCTGGGAGAGGAAGGCTTCTTGTGGAGCTGAGATTTCAGCAGAGACCAGCAGTAGGTGAGGAAGCACCTAGTGGGTGTCCCAGGGAAGGATCTTCCAGGTAAAGAAGCAGGAAGAGAAAAGATCTAATTAAGTTCCATACGAAAATCACACATGTATACCTGTGGCGGATTCATTTTGATATTTGGCATAACTAATACAATTATGTAAAGTTTAAAAATAAAATTAAAAAAAATACACAGTCTTAAAGAAATGTTCTTAATAAGGATATTGTTGATTTAAGTGTTCTTACATGAGGCCTCCCTGGTGGCTCAGTGGTAAAGAATCCCCCTGCCAACATAGGAAACACAGGTTCGATCCCTGATATGGGAAACACTCACATGCCTCAGAGAAACTAAGCCTGTTCACTGCAAGTATTGAGCCTGTACTCTAGAACCTGTGCTCCACAATAAAAGAAGCCACCACAGTGTCCCTGCTTGACACTACTAGAGAAAAGTCTGCACAGCAGTGAAGACGCAGCACAGCCAAAAATATATAAATAATATTATTTAAAAATTAAAAATTCTTACATAATAAAGACATAGGATTTTAGGAGTTTGGCTCCTTAAAGAATTTTGTTAACTATAATTGCTAATTGCTAAACAACCACAACAACCAAATCATGATTCATTAATTAGGTGTGGACAAGACAACCAGAAAAGATTGGGAAAAAATATAGACGGAACCTATACTGATATTGCTTTAAAGATATCTTACATTCTTATTCCAGGTTAAGGGAAATGAAACTAGAAAGAGATGGTTATTTACTTAGAAAACTGTGAATAAAATCTTGGCAAATCAGCAAAATGCTTTTTAAATTTATAAATTATTGTTTTATTGAATTATGGTAATCTTTCATATGTTGACCTATTTCATTTTACAGTGTTAAGTATCACATTAATTTCATTACCAGTCCACCAGAAAAGTATTTAAAAATTAAGTAGTGTCAGAATTACAAAAGTGAACACAAGTTTTCCAAATTTCTACTTTTCATTTGAAAGCTCAAATTTTATCATTGGCAACAAAATTTATCAGATAGGTTTCTTAAAGAGGTAAGTTCAAAGTCTTTGTTCACTATCAAAAAAATGCCCACAAAATACTGTTTCAAATAAAGATAGCTTTTCTGCCAGTCTGTCTTTGAGATAAAAATGGTGCTTCGTGAAAAACAGTAGCTAGTTTGGCTTTCAATTCAGATAAGTACACAAGCTACAGAGGAATCATTGTACTTTGATATCCAGCAGTAATGCTTTATAAATGCTTCCATTTTATCAGTCTGTGAACTAAACCAGCATTACTGGAGTATGGACATTTATGTTTTAAAATGAAATACAATATTAAAGGCATGTACATTATATATACTTCCATTAACAGATATTTTTGACAAATTTGCAAAATACTTGTCACATATATTGAGAGAACTTAACCCAGGCAGGGGAGAATGTGGGGTTTTAACATTTATTAGTTTTATACATATACACCTCAATAAGAGTACAGCATGTTTTCACTCTACTTAGCCATTCTGCTACTGCTGCTTCTAAGTCGCTTCAGTCGTGTCCGACTGTGTGCGATCCCATAGACGGCAGCACACCAGGCTCCCCTGTCCCTGGGATTCTCCACGCAAGAACACTGGAGTGGGTTGCCATTTCCTTCTCCAATGCATGAAAGTGAAAAGTGAAAGTGAAGTCTCTCAGTCGTTTCTGATTCTTCGCGACCCCATGGACTGCAGCCCACCAGGCTCCTCCGCCCATGGGATTTTCCAGGCAAGAGTACACTTTGATGCAAAATTCCACTGTAAGTGGATTTTATGGTGAATAAAATGACTGGAGATAAATGACACTACAACCAACACTATATTCTATTCCCTTTTTGATTTGATTTTAAAAACAAAATTTTTTAAATACAAAAAAAGAGAAAGGATCAAACCAGCAAGACAAGGCATGAATAACATAAGTCATGGAAGTATGACAGTTAAAACTTTAAATTTCTGAATTCTTTCTTCACTGTTGGGCTATTATGTGTATGTATGTGGGAGTGAGATGGACTTGTAAATATGAACAACACATTGTGCAGCCCACATATCTTTCTGTCAAGCTTACATCTAAGGAAAAAAGGAGTTGTAACACAAGAAGGCAGAAGATCTGCATTCTCAGTGCTAATTATACAGGAATGAAGAACCTACAGGGTCAGACAGACTATCAAGCTTGCATTTCTCAGCCAAAAGTAAGGTCAAGGGATATGCTCCTGAAAGTCCAAGTATTTTGTCTGAAATCAATTTTCAAGCTTAAATGTATTCTAGTATATATATTTCAGAAGTTATTCAAGACTTCTTTATTCAAGAGCCTCCGCAAACCGATTTTACTTCTCTTTATAGTTTTATCAGTTAGTAGGTTTCTTTTTAAAAACACCTTTTACATTGCTTATTTATCTAAAATACCTTGTTTAACTTAAGGACACTTTGATATTTATACATCAGATGTCTAGTTATTTATGTGCATTGTTTTTGATTTTACAGATCTTTGTCTTTTTTTTTTACCTTTATTGAATCTTTTTTATGTTAATCTCCCCTATGTCCTTGCTTTTCATTTCCCTTTCTTGACCTTTATAGAACTTACTTTAGGTGTGTGCGCGTGTGTGTGTGTGTGTGTGTAAATATGCATATTCATGATAGAGAAAACAAAACTACAACAGAGCAGGCTGGAATGTTAAAAAATGGAGGACAGTTGCCCTGAGGAAATATATGCAATCCAACATTGATTGTATAAGAGTAAGCAATAAACAATTCCACTGAAATTTGGAGTATTATTTGTTAAACAGCATAACCTTGTACTGCCTAACTGATATAGACATATTACTATTTAGGGTAGATAATATTCTGCTAAATAAAAATCTTAAATGCTGTGTGTAATAATCACTTGTATCAGCTTAAAGACCATGGTTATACTTCCAAAGTGTAACTCAGAATATTATTGAAAGCTTTAGATAGAAATATGTGTTTGCTGAAATTATGGCCTTTGGAACAAGTTCTGTCAGCCTCATTCTCCTTGTATATAATGAATATGATGTGTTCCATAAAGTCATTGCAAGAATTAATATGTACTATCAGTGTCTTTGACGTAGGAAATTGATGTTATTTTTTAAAAGGTTACTAGCTCACTTATCAAATAAATATCTTGGGAATCTATCAGTTTTTACAATGAAAACACACTCTTGAGTGGCAAATTTTCACATCAAATATACAGTTCTTGAAATCTGATAAAATAAATTACAGTCTAAAGAAAGAGATTGCTGTTAAGAGTTTTTTTTGTTGTTTTTTTTTTTTAAATTCCAGAGTTCCAAAGTATGTAATATTATAGACATGGAATTGTTTGGATCAAATACAGTATGCTTGGTAATAAAATGTGTTGTGCTTGAAAATGCATTCAACTTAACATTAAAGGGAAATGCAACAGCAGCTGGACCATTTTAAAGAGTAATCCACCAGACCTTTTCAAATATATCTTCTGAAACTCCCTATAATTATGGCTCTTTGTAACATGTCATTTTTCTGTTTTATTAGGAATGCAGCAGTAAGTCATATAATTTGTCCCTGAAACTGTTTTTAAAGCATGTTACTGTAATTTGAATGCAAAATACAAGAAAAGACCTAATAATTTTCTAAAATAGAATATTCATATGTCAGTGTTTTTGTACATCAGAAACTAACACTTTTTTTTTCAAAATAAAACATTTCAATATTCCCTTCTTGAGTTTCAAAAAGTCTTATGTATTTTCAAGATAACTAAACTGTATTCTCTATGCAACAATCTTTAGAAGACTAGTATGAAAAAAATATAATTCATGGTACCTATTATAGAAAAACAATGTAAATCTCATAACACAAAATGTTTACTCTTGGATAGTGTTTAATAGTGAAAATCCAAAGTAAAAATGTACATCTATAAAACAAAATCTATTGGTTTGACACATTCTAGCTGATATATGTTGGGAAAGCACAGATCATGAGGTTCTCTTATGGCAATTCTGTTTTAACACATTGCTGCTTCTAAGTCGCTTCAGTCGTGTCCGACTCTGTTCGACCCCATAGACGGCAGCCCACCAGGCTCCCACGTCCCTGGGATTCTCCAGGCAAGAACACTGGAGTGGGTTGCCGTTTCCTTCTCCAATGCATGAAAGTGAAAAGTGAAAGGGAAGTCGCTCAGTCGTGTCCAGCTCTTAGAGACCCCATGGACTGTAGCCCACCAGGCTTCTCCGTCCATGGGATTTTCCAGGCAAGAGTACTGGAGTGGGGTGCCATTGCCTTCTCCAATTTTAACACATTGGTTACCTTTAAATAGGCAAAACTATAGTAGTTAAAATACAATAAATAAGTGATAACATGAAGACTTCTTTCAATGCTACTTTTGTTTATATTGAATGAAAAATATCTACATATGAGAAAACCTTAAAATATTTTGAGCGTAGTCCAGTTAGATCCCTGTTGCTCCTGTAATAAGTGACCACAAATCAGTGGTTTAAAACAATACACACTGTAATCTTATAGTTATGGAGGGCAAACACCAAAAATGGATCCAATTGGCTAAAATCAAAGTATTAGAAGAACCCAATTCCTTCTGGTGGTTTCAAAGAAGCATCATTCTTTACCTTTTCCAGGCTCAGGCTCCCTGTGCTCCCTGGCTTATGAAGTGATCCTTCACCTTCAAAGCAGAAGCTCCGCATCCTCCAGTCTCTGACTCTGATTCCATCATCATGTTCCCTCCTCTGATCCTGATTCTACAGCCGCCTCTTGCAGGTATGCTTATGAGTACCTGAGCCCACCTGGATTTTCAGGGTAATCCTCCCATCTCAAGTTATTTTACTGAATCATATCTGCATAGTCCCTTTTGCTACCTATGGTACCACATTCATGGGTTCTAAGAACTAGGAGGCATCTAAGAATTTAGGGGATATTATTCAGCCTAGCACAATATGCTTGATGTTTCTGAAATGCCTAGATATGGGCAAAAGTAGGGACTTTTTCAGACAACGATTGTATTTTAAAACTCAGAAAATAAACATGAACATGACTGATATTTTAAAGTTAGTCTTTCAGATTTTTCAAAAGATTCCAAATTGAAGGGTGATTTTTATGAACTTAAAAATCATGAAGCCTGTAACTTTTCCATTCTTTTCAGAAACTCCTCATTCAATTGATCAGACCCAACCCCCAGCCTCAGAGCTGTTGTGGGTAAGTCACTCAAAGGCATCCTTTAGAAGGACTGCCCCTCCCAAGCTAAACTTATGAAAGTTCTCTACAAATTGAATAGAAAAATATTACTCTTACTTTTTAGAATATACATAAAAATCAGATAGTCAACTAAATTTGAATATCAGATAAAGAATACATTATATTTTAGTATTGTGTGTTCTGAATATTGCTAAGGACATGCTCATACAAAAAAAATTGCTTATATGAAATTTAAATGTAATTAGGTGCCTTATAATTTTATTTACTAAATCTGGCAGTCCTACAGAGAGATGATAATCATTCTTAAATGGCCAAAACCTAAGAAAGGTGATAAGTAAATTGAAAATTTTGAGGAAGCAGAAGGTGTATGACTAAGTACAATCTGAGGGTAAATATAAGTCCTTACTTTGCTCTTATTAAACAAACAGGAAAATGAATTGCAAAATGTATTAGAGACTAAAGCTCTTACAAATGTTTATGAAAAAGACAAACACTGCAGGAGTACTGGACAAATTACACAAATAGATAATTCCTAGAAAGAGCTAATAATCACGTGAAAAAATGTCATTTGTTTTCATCATTGAAGAAATGTCAACACAATGAGTTTTAAATGCAAACTTAAAAAAATATTGACAGTGCTTGAAGTTACCAAGAATCTGGGAAAATTGGGACTCTACACACGTTTTATAAAAGTCTACATGGGTATAATAATAGTTTGCAGCAGTATGTGGGGATATTTATCTAAACATGAGTCATTAAAATATAGCACCATAATATCAGGAAATCTCCTTTTACTCACAGAAAGGTTTAAGCCCTTGAGCTACCTTTTTTTGGATGGCATACTGCTGGCCATTAAGGAGATGAAATCAAACCTCTAGCCCACATGGAATCTCTGCACAGAAAAGGGATTTCTTTTTGTCATCTTAAGTCTACACTCTTCTTTTGATTTTTAACTTTTACTTCCCTGAAGGAGATCAGCCCTGGGATTTCTTTGGAGGGAATGATGCTGAAGCTGAAACTCCAGTACTTTGGCCACCTTATGCGAAGAGTTGACTCATTGGAAAAGACTCTGATGCTGGGAGGGATTGGGGGCAGGAGGAGAAGGGGACGACAGAGGATGAGATGGCTGGATGGCATCACTGACTTGATGGACGTGAATCTGAGTGAACTCCGAGAGTTGGTGATGGACAGGGAGGCCTAGCATGCTGCTATTCATGGGGTCCAAAGAGTTGGACATGACTGAGAGACTGAACTGAACTGAACTCAAGCGCTCATCAGGGAGCTCCTCCCTAGTCCCTAGAACCACTTCTGAATCCTTAAGTCAGAATAAGTGAAAGTCGCTCAGTTGTGTCTGACTTTTTGTGACCCCGTAGAATGCAGCCTACCAGGCTTCTCTCTGTGGAATTCTCCAGACAAGAATATTGGAGTGGGTTGCCATTTCTTTCTCCAGGAGATCTTCCTGACCCAGGGATCAAACTCAGGTCTCCTCCATTGCAGGCAGATTCTTTATTGTCTGAGCTACCAGGGAAATCCTAAAGTCAGAATAATCTTTCCCAAACTGAAAATCTGATCTTGAAGCATTGCCTTTTTCCCCTCCCCACCCTTGCTCTCACTCCAACCCTTTCACTGTGTCTGGTTTGTAGGATGAGGACCAGAGATGAAAGACAAAGTCCTCTGGACTCACTGACTCCATCTCTGCCTTCTTGCATCACACTTTCTGCGCCTGCATGTTGAGCTAGCTCACCGGTCCTTGGAGTCGTCCTGCTATCCCCAACCTGGCTCCAGACCTGACCTCTACTTAAGTGGTGACCTTACTCACCTGACATGCCCCAGCCATGCCTGGGCTTACTCAGGATGGGCTTTCCTGTCTCTGTGATGAGGTCATGGCCCAATTACAGGAGCATCTCTGGTGCTGCAGTGTGCCGCTACTGCTTGGCACTAACCATGAGGAACATGATGTCTCCTGTGATTATCTGATTCACATCTCTCTCACCCAATAATGACTAACAGAATGAGAGCAAGAAGCTTGTCTGGTTTTGTCTCCACCACGGCAAAGTCTCTCAAAAATATTTACTGAATAAGTGAATAAAACATTGGTTTTTCTACACGTGGAAATGGGCTGGCTAAACAATGTAAGTAGGCATGATGGAGTCTTTCTCCCAAATTTCTAACAGAGGCTTAAATCTCCCCAGATGACCAGTGACTAGAGAAGGGAGATGCTAGGTGCAGATTGATATTAACTATTATTAACCCTAATCTGTCACTGCTCTGATGATCTCAGGGATCTTTCTAAGCCATTTTTACCCTCTTTCCCCACAATGGTTAAGCTATCCTTTTTCAGATTAATGAGATGCACCAAACACAGGAGAAAGCAACGTAGGTTGCTTGGTGCCAAGTGTAAGCTGATTTGGGCAAGACTGTAGTTTTGGATTCTGTGTTCCCTCTGGGCTGAAATGTTTACAAAGGTAGCATAAATTATCTGTGTCTACCATACCTGGATTCTACTTGGATCAGATTGGTGTGAGATAGTCTAAGATTTTGATGAAATAAGTAGAAACACAGTTTAACAGAAAAAATTATGTATATGCATACTGTTCTTAGTCAACCTTCTTGCTTTTCCTTATAGCTCCCTCTTAATATAAGATAGTAACTGTTGTATATTTCTCTCACTGTATTCCCAAGGCAAGCAATGGCTAATTTACTAAGGTTGAGTCAACTGCAGAAATTTTAGTTTAGGATCTTTACATTTTAAATACCCAACTCATCTGTACAACAAGAATGACCCCCTGTGGCTGGACATATCAACAGCATAATGCTCCCTTGTCTTTCTTCTCTTTGTCTTTTTTGGGGAAAAAAGTCATTATAAAATGCAATTTATGTACAACTTACTGGCAATATCATTTTACATCTCTATTTGGATTGGATCCTATTAGCAAGGGTAAAGAAAAAGATTTCAACATTATATCACTGTATGTCATGACACACAGCAACAACTCATTATACAAGTGAGTAGGGATATTCCCCTGAAATCAGCTCATACCATTTCTTTTGGTTTATAACCCAAGTGCATGTTTGTTTCCAAAGTTCCCTAGGAACGTCCAGATGGTGCAATGGTGCTGAGTCATCCTGGCAGTTCTGTTAGCATCTCTGTTTTACAACATAGGAACTACACATCAGCAAGGTTAATAAGATTTGCCTTGTCCTCTGGCTAGTAAAATGCTACTAATTAGTTCCACATTAGTGTCTTTTGAATTGAAAGTGTATTACTTTTCTCAGGAACCCTGCTGTAATAAAATCAACTCATGATTATAGGCTCAAGCTTTGGAGAGTTGATCATTTGAAATATATTTTCTATTTAAAACAGAAAACAATGTTCTCTTGCTGGAGAGATGGGACATTGGGTTACTAGCATTTTCTAGCATGTTCTCCACTCCTACCTCCCTCGACCTTCTCAATAAAACCCTTGGCCCATGGACTTCATTCATTGAAGACATCGTGAACCCCTGAACTTTTGAACACTTACTGAATTACTCTCTGTGCCATTTATTTGCCAGTAAGTCATTGTGAAGAATTTTCCACAGTTTGTTGTGATCCACACAGTCAAAGACTTTGGCATAGTCAATAAAGCAGAAGGAGATGTTTTTCTGGAACTCTCTTGCTTTTTCAATGATCCAACAGATGATGGTAATTTGATCTTTGGTTCCTCTGCCTTTTCTAAATCCAACTTGAACATCTGGAAGTTCATAGTTCATGCCATGGTTTTTCCAGTAGTCATGTATGGATGTGAGAGTTGGACTATAAAGAAAGCTAAGTGCTGAAGAATTGATGCTTTTGAACTGTGGTGTTGGAGAAGACTCTTGAGAGTCTCTTGGACAGCAAGGAGATCCAACCAGTCAATCCTAAAGGAAATCAATCCTGAATATTCATTGGAAGGACTGATGCTGAAGCTGAAACTCCAATACTTCGGCCACCTGATGCAAAGAATTGACTCATTTGAAAAGACCCTGATGCTGGGAAAGATTGAAGGCAGGAGGAGAAAGGTATGATAGAGGATGAGATGGTTGGATGGCATCACCAACTTGATGGACATGAGTTTGAGTAAGCTCTGGAAGTTGGTGATGGACAGGGAAGCCTGGTGTGCTGTAGTCCATGGGCTCACCAAGAGTCGGACACAACTGAGCAACTGAAATAAACTGAAGTCACTGTGAAGTGAACTGAAGTCACTGTGATGTGAAGCAATATCACATTTTCCTTGAATCCATTTAAATATTTCCTGTCACTTAAATTCCCATCTGTTCATCTTCCAGATGAAATCCTTGAGGATAGGAGCCACAGTGCCTGCTTTTCCAGGGTTCTCTACAGGGCACAAAACAACCATCTGTGCATTGTAGGTCCTCTGTTAATTTGATCCTAAATTATCCAGGAAGAAGACTGAAATAATCATAATCCAGCTCCCATAGTCAACATTTATGTATTTAAAATTCAAGTTGGTGTTGATTGGAGTACATAATATCCTTGTTACTCAAATGCACACTTATATTTCAAAATGATACCTAGTGATACCTCAGCATCGATTTTTTTGTGTGTGTTTCTAGCCTATTAAGAATGAATTGAATATATTTCACCCACATTTTATGCATGGTGCAGAAAGAATACATGTGGAATTAAACATATGGATAAAATACCATAATGATCATTCTTTATTACTACATGCTTTCCATCTTTCTATCACTGAATTCTCTTCAAGATTGATATAAGAAAATCCATGTTTACTTTCTTTTCTCATGAATGAAATGCTTACTTTGGATCATGTTCCTATAGAAGTAAATATATATGTTTTCTTTGCCCTGATGTGCTTGAATCTGCCACTGCATCCTAGCAGAGCTGCAGGGGCTGGGGGTGGGGGTGGCTGGGAAGGAGAAACTTGGGAGGAACAGAGGTGATCAAAGGGCTGAGGGTGTCAGATGCTTGGAAGGTTAAACTATAAACAAGCTTTGTCTTCTTCATTATCCTGAACTTTTTGTGCATTCAAAGCTATAACTTCACCCTTTCTCCTCTAAAGCAAACATTTAAAATCCAATCACTGGGTTATATTATCCAGATGTTGGAGACCTTGAAAGGTTATTCATGTATTTGTTTTAAAATGAAACATATTTCTCTCAAATCACACTGTGAATGCAGACTAAAAGGCCAGTCTGAAAGGCTTCTATAGCCAGACTTACTTCATAGTTTCAGTTAAATGTTAATTTTTATGACTGACCTACCCTGTCCCCAGTGCTGATAAGGTCTTTGAAAACATGATAGAATTACCACCAACAACAAAAAAATCCTTGTCAAGAAAGAAGATAACAGACATGTAGTTATGTGACCACCCCAATTAGCTCTTGTGTTTTCTCTGAGCGTTATGCTCTCTTGTCATAGTTCATGAATGTGAAAAATGCAGTAAGGCAGTCCATAATGAAACTGGAAAAATAAATTCAGCCACATTCAGTGATTCACAGAATTCAGGGTTTAAACATGCACATCAGGTCTTCAGTGTCAGCTAAATTTTAACCTAACCCTAAACATCTATTTCCATTTCACTGACTACATTAAAGCTTTTGACTGTGCGGATCACAGCAAACTGTGTAAAATTGTTAAAGACATGGCAATACCAGACCACCTTACCTGTCTCCTGAGAAACCTGTATGGAGATCAAGAAGCAATAGTTAGAACCAGACATGGAACAACTGACTGGTTCCAAATTAGGGAAGGAGAACAACAAGGCTCTATATTTTCACCCTGCTCATTTAACTTATATGCAGAATACACTACATATGAAATACCAGGCTGGATGAATCAAAAACTGAAGTCAGTACTGTCTGTAGAAATATCAGCGACCTCAGATACACAGACGGTACCACTCTAATGGCAGAAAATTAAAAGGAAGTAAAGAGCCTCTTGATGAGAGTGAAAGAGAAGAGTGAAAAACCTGGCTTGAAACTCAACATTCAAAAAAAAACACTAAAATCATGAAATCTGGTCCCATCTTCATGGTAAATAGATGAGGAAAACATGAAAGAGGTGACAGATTTTCTTTGGGCTCCAAAATCTCTGTGGATGGTGACTGCAGCCATGAAATTAAAAGATGCTTGCTCCTTGAAAGGAAAGATATGATACACCTGGTGAAAGTGAAAGCCACTCAGTCAGTCAGTTGTTCAGTACTGTCCAACTTTTTGCCCCATGGACTACAGCACACCAGGCTTCCCTGTCCATCACCAACTCTCAGAGCTTGCTCAAACTCATATTCATTGAGTCGGTGATACCATCCAACCATCTCATCCTCTGTCATCCTCTTCTCCCACCTTCAATCTTTCCCAGCATCAGGGTCTTCTCAAATGAGTCAGCTCTTCACATCAGGTGGCCAAAGTATTGGAGTTTCAGCTTCAGCATCAGTCCTTCCAATGAACATTCAGGACTGATTTCCTTTAGGATGGACTGGTTGGATCTCCTTGCAGTCCAAAGGACTCTCAAGAGTCTTCTCCAACACCACAGTTCAAAAGCATCAATTCTTTGGTGTTCAGCTTTCTTTATGGTCCAACTCTCACATCCATACATGACTACTGGAAAAACCATAGCTTTGACTAGATGGACCTTTGTCGGCAAAGTAATGTCTCTGCTTTTTAATATGCTCTCTAGGTTGGTCACAGTTTTTCTTCCAAGGAGCAAGTGTCTTTTAATTTCATGGCTGGAGTCACCATCTGCAGTGATTTTGGAGACCAAAAAAATAAATTCTGTCACTGTTTCCATTATTTCCCCATCTATTTGCCAATAAGTGATGGGACCAGATGTCATGATCTTTATTTTTTGAATGTTGAGTTTTAAGCCAGCTTTTTCATTCTCCTCTTTCACTTTCACTGGATGAAGCACAAGCTGGAATTAAGACTGCTGGGAGAAGTATCAATAACTTCAGATATGCAGATGACACCACCCTTATGGCAGAAAGCGAAGAAGAACTAAAGAGCCTCTTGATGAAAGTGAAAGAGGAGAGTCAAAGAAGAAAGTCACTCAGTCATCTCCAAACTTTGTGACCCCATGGGCTGTAACCTGCCAGGCTCCTCTGTCCATGAATTCTCTAGGTCAGAATACTGGAGTGGGTAGCCGTTCCCTTCTCCTGGGGAATCTTCCCAACCCAGGAATCAAACCCAGGTCTCCTGCATTGCAGGTGGATGTTTTTACCATCTGTGCCACCAGGGAAGCCCTAGACACCATATTAAAAAGCAGAGATATCACTTTGCCAACAAAGGTCCATATAGTCAAAGCTATGGTTTTTCCAGTAGTCATATATGGATGTGAGAGTTGGACTACAAAGAAGGCTGAATGCTGAAGAATTAATGCTTTCAAACTGTGATACAGGAGAATACTTTTGAGAGTCCCTTGGATTGCAAGGAGATCAAACCAATCAATCCTAAAAGAAACTAACCCTAAATATTCATTGGAAAGACTGTTACTGAAGCTGAAATTCCAATACTTTGGCCACTTGATGCAAAGAGTCAATTGTTTGGAAAAGATCAATATGGGTGTGGCAGAGGATGAGATGGTTAGACAGCATCACCAACTCAATGGACATGGATTTGACCAAACTCTAGGAGATAGTTCCCTGGTGGCTCAGATGGTAAAGAATCTGCCTGCAATGCAGGAGACCTGGGCTACAGTCCATGGGGTCACAAAGAGTCAGACACGACCGAGCGACTAAGCACAGCACAGCACTTAGTCGTCTTCTCCCTCTCTTTGGGAGATAGTGCATGCTATCCAGACAAAGGAGCCTGGCATGCTGCAGTTCATGGGGTTGCAAAGAGCTCGACATGACTTAGTGAGTGACTCAATAACAACCTTACTCTTGACCCTAACATCCCAGGTAGTCTCAAAATCAGTTTAAGTTTTCCAGATAAGAAGCTTAGCAATAGAAAGCAGGCAGGACCCTCTGAAACCTTAATCTTAAGACTGAAGGCTACTGAGAGAGTAGCAAAGCTTTGAGGCTATCCCTGGGAGACAGAAGGTAGAAAGGTAGGCAGCCTTGGGTGGCAGGAGAGAGGATCATGAACTTGATCATGGAAGCTGCTGACAGCCACTGGGGCTCCATTCCTTTGGGGATTTCATTTTGTAATGGCTAAAGCTGAAGTTGCCCACAACTCCCAGCTCACATTTAAAACTTATTTTATGAATCCCAAGTGTGGCCGCACTGCTTGAGTAGTGAAAGCCACACACCTGGTGGTAAGATAAAATATGAAATGTGTTTCCTAACCATGGAGAAAGCAATCACATCTGTGATGAGATTTAATTCACTATGGCCTCATCACCTATAATATAGGATGACACCAGGCTCAGCTGCCAACGACTGATATTAATTATCGAGGCTTGATTGGGGTTAACGGCTTTTGCTTAAGGTTTCAGAATTCTCTAATTTCAGCTGTCTCTGTGATTCAGGACTCTAAATACTTATTAGAAATGACAGGATGTGCTAAATATGATTCTAGAAAGACTCCAGGCATTTCATTAGATAGTAAGATCCTTTCCAAGATGTAGTCATATGGGAGTTCTTAAATTTGTATCTGAAATACTTTTGTTTCCAATGTATATCTGTGCTTACAAAAGTGGTTCCTTTTCCTGTGGTTTTGAAACTATAGTATTATCAGTTACAGAGTAAACTTAATATCTTCTTCATTTTGATAGGTAGAATGACATTATTATAATTAAAAATACTTCATCCCAATAATATGTTAATATAGCACTTAAAAACCATTATTTAATAAATATCTTAAATGTTTACAAATTTAGTACAGATTAGTATCCTTAGTTTTCCTCACTATCACAGGACATAATAAAATTTATATCTAGGAACAAATCTATATTTGTAATTTATAATTAACTACATTGTGAAAAGTCAAAAAATAAAGGTGAAAGTAAAAAACTACTTAATAAAATTACTTCATTACATAGAACATAGTATATTATTAAAGCATATTGAGTTGGTCTTAAAATATAAATTTACATATGTATTAAATCACATAGTAAAAACCAGAGGTGTTTTGATTTTATAACAGGCTAATCTTATTTACAAATAGTCTTATTGAAGACACCTTAAAGAGTGAACTAATTCCATCATAGTTTTTGCAACTAAAACCAAAGTTTACTTGTAAATTAATCCATTTCCATAATCCACAGACTTGTGTCCTAAAGTTTTTCAGAGATCTCAAAGTGATGATAAAAAATATTGGCTTCAATACAATCAAGGAAACAAAATAAATTCAGAGGCCATTAAGATAGACGACTCACCATAAGAAACATGACGTATTTTTTATGTCACAAAAATATTTTTCTATTTAAGAAAATTGACTAAATAAATAACATATTTTCTTCCTTTGAAACAGTATGGCTTCCCTTGAAGACACTTGGGGGAAACAGTGATTTTCCTAAGATACTGATGTATGTTCCTGTCCTCTATTGTTCAGTGACAACTTGCGACATACTGGGTTCAAGACGGTCCCGTATATATTGTCCTATGTTGTTTATTTCTTCACAGCAGCCTGGGATCTATTAGTTTCACACCTCACTAATGCTAAATCCAAACTTAGACACAATCAATTGGTTTAATATAGCCCCAACACAGACACTCTGAGCCGGTTAGACCTGCCTGTGCTTCCTCACAAAACTACACCACATCTGCTGGTCTTAGGTAAGATACATTTGACGTGGAAGACCCCAAGCCCCTGACTTTGGAGCCCTATGACCCACAAGTACTGCATACCCCACTGAGTAATGTCATGTCCACTTTCTGATGGTCTTTCTCCCCAGGACACTCATCCCCTCATCCATTTCTGTATGATGACTTCTAGGAAGGTTCCTGCTATAAAGGGCATCCCCAGAGACACACTTGTCACAGTTTGGCCCAAATTGAGAATGCAGCATCCTGGAGTCATCTTATGGTCATTTATTTTCCCCTCAATCAGTCAAGAAAGCCCTTGTACTCACTACAATACTTTCAAGTAAGAAAGAAATAAACAAATTTACTGAATATAAAGGTAAAATCTCAGGCTTTATATAATCTTTGTGATTGTTTTTCTGTCAATATTCTCTATTTGTACTCCTGGCATGATCTGACAGGGGCAAATTTTATTAAGTAGACCACAGCAATCTGAGGATTTTCCTGGTGGCTCAACCATAAAGAATCCACCTGCCAATACAAGACACATGGATTCCATCCTTGGGTTGGGAAGATCCCCTGGAGAAGGAAATGGCAACCCACTATAGTATTCTTGCCTAGGAAATCCCATAGACAGAGGAGCCTGGTGGGCTACAGTCTATGGGGTGACAAAGAGTCAAACATGACTTAGCTACTAAACAACAAAACAAATCTGAAAGAATTTATCAACATGTGTCTTTTCCTCCATGGACCCTGGTATTTTTTCCTCACCAATTTTTCCCTGCAGCTATGAAAAGAAAGACAAACATATATTTTTCTCTGTATAAATTCTTCCCCATTTGTTTTTAGCTGTATTGCAGGAAATTTTATATACTTGAATGGCACAATGAAGTGAAAAAATCCAGAAGGGTTATTTCATGTTTCTTGCTGTATTTAAAGGCATCTCATATAGAATTTCAATTTTTATTCTAAAATTTTAATCCAAAAGGTAAGTTTAGAATATTTTGGTACTGTGGTGTATATATATATATATATATATACACATATATATAATTTACCATCTTAACTATTTCTAAGATTATAGTAAAGTAGTGTTAGCTATATGCACATTGTAACACACTCTGGAATTTTTCATCTAATGAAACATAAATGCTATAACTACTGAAATTTTGTTTTATCCCTCCCTCTATTCCTGAAGACCACCACTTTTTATGTTTCTAAGAGTTTCGCTATTTTAGAAATTTCATGTAAGTGGCTTCATGCAGTATTTATATTTTGTGACTGGCTTCTTTTGCTTCGCATAATATCTTCAATGTTCATCTCTGTTGCAGCACATGAAAGGATTTCCTCTCTTTTCAAATGTTGAATAATATTTCATTTTCTACCTTTCAATCCACCCCCCTATTCATCTATCTATCACCTATCTATGACAAATTTTCTTTATCCATTTATACATCAGTGGACATTGTGGATGCTGTATCTCTTGGCTATTGTGAATAACGCTGCAATAAACATGAGAGTGCAAATATCTCTTCAAGATACTACTTTCAATTGCTTTGATAAATACTCAGAATTGGGATGTTGAATCATGTTATAGTTCTTTTTTTAAAAATTATTTTGAGCAACAACCATACTGTTTTATGCAACAGAGTGCATCATTGTACATTCCCCAATAGTTACAATTTTTCCATATCCTTCCCAACACATTAGTACTTCTTACTTTCTATTTTTTTTAAATAGTGAATGTCTTAATAGATGTGATCCCTGCTTCTGCTTTATTGACTATGCCAAAGCCTTTGACTGTGTGGATCAAAACGAACTGGAAAATTCTTATAGAGATAGGAATACCAGACCACCTGACCTGCCTCTTGAGAAATCTGTTTGCAGGTCAGGAAGCAACAGTTAGAACTGGACATGGAACAGCAGACTGGTTCCATATAGGGAAAGGAGTACATCAAGGCTGTATATTGTCACCCTGCTTATTTAACTTATATGCAGAGTACATCATGAGAAATGCTGGGCTGGATGAAGAACAAGGTGGTATCAAGATTGATGGGAGAAATATCGGATATGCAGATGACAACATTCTTATGGCAGAAAGTGAAGAACTAAAGTGCCTCTTGATGAAAGTGAAAGAAGAGAGTGAAAAAGTTTGCTTAAAACTCAACATTCACAAAACTAAGATCATGGCATCCGGTCCCATCACGTCATGGCAAATAGATGGGAAAACAGTGGAAACAGTAACAGACATTATTTTGGGGGGCTCCAAAATCACTACAGATGGTGACTGCAGCCATGAAATTAAAAGACACTTGCTCCTTGGAAGAAAAGTTATGACAAATCTAGACAGCATAATGAAAAATGGAGACATTACTTTGCCAACAAAGGTCCATTTAGTCAAAGCTATGGTTTTTCCAGTGGTCATGTATGGATGTGAGAGTTGGACTATAAAGAAAACTGAGCATCAAAGAATTGATGTTTTAGAACTGTGGTGTTGGAGAAGACTCTTGAGATCCCCTTAGACTGCAAGGGGATCCAACCAGTCCATACTAAAGGAAATCAATCCTGAATATTCATTGGAAGGACTGATGCTTAACTTAAAACTGCAGTACTTTGGACACTTGGGAAAGATTGGAGGAGGGAGGAGAAGGGGACGACAGAGGATGAGATGGTTGGATGGCATCACCGACTGAATGGACATGAGTTTGAGTAAACTCCGGCAGTTGGTGATGGACAGGGAGGCCTGGCATGCTGCAGTCCATGGGGTCGCACAAAGTCAAACATGACTGAGCGACTGAACTGACTAACTGACCTACTAATAGGCGTGAAGTGATATCTCATTGTGATTTTTATTTGCATTTCCTTGATGATAAGCTCTTTTGAGCATCTTTTCATGTACTTGTTATCCATTTGTATATCATCTTTGGAGAAATGTCTATTTAAATCTCTCACTCATTTTTAGTTACTTGTTTTGCTTCTGTTGAGTTGTAAGAGTTTTGTATACATTCAGGATATTGACCTCTGACCAGATACATAGTTTACAAATATTTCCTCTGATTCTCTAGGTTACCTTTTCACTCTGTTGCATGTTTTCTTTGGAGCACTGAAGGTTTTTAGTTTAGAGTAGTATCACACTGGTGGCTCAGACAGTAAAGCATCTGCCTACAATGTTGGAGACCTGGGTTCAATCCCTGGGTCAGGAAGATCTCCTGGAGAAGGAAATGGCAACCCACTCCAGTATTCTTGCCTGGAAAATCCCATGGATGGAAGAACCTGGTAGGCTACAGCCCATGGGGTCCCAAAGATTCAGACAAGACCCAACGACTTCACTTTCAGTATCATTTAACTATTCGTCCTTTTATTGTTTATGCTTTGTTCTTACATTCAAGAAAGCATTGCCAAATTCATTATCATGAATTTTTCTCCTGTGCTTTTTTCTAGCAGCTTTATAGTTTCAGATTTATTTATTTTTTTTTATAGTTTCAGATTTAAATGTTTAGGTCTTCCATCCACTTTGACTTATTTTTTTGTATGTATGTAAAAGGTTTCAACTCCATTCTTTTGCATGTGGATATCCAGTTTTCCAAATGCCATTTTTGAGGAAAATTCCTTTTCCCCACAGTGTAGCCTTAGCACACTTGTGGAAGACCAATTAAAATATATGTGAGGGTTTATTTTTGGATGCTCTATTCTGTTTCGTTGCTCTCTGAGCCTGACTTTATGCCAGTGTGATACTATTTTCATTTTGTAGCTTGAGAAGGCAATGGCAACCCACTCCAGTACTCTTGTCTGGAAAATCCTATTGGCAGAGGAACCTGGTAGGCTGCAGTCCATGGGGTTGCTAAGAGTCGGACACGACTGAGCGACTTCACTTTCACTTTTCACTTTCATGCATCGGAGAAGGAAATGGCAACCCAATCCAGTGTTTTTGCCTGGAGAATCCCAGGGACGGGGGAGCCTGGTGGGCTGCCGTCTATGGGGTCACACAGAGTCAGACACGACTAAAGTGACTTAGCAGCAGCAGCAGCAGCAATGGTCACAAAGAGTTGGACACGACTAAGCAACTGAACTGAACTAAATATGTTTTAAAATCAGGGAGTGGGAGGCCTCCAACTTTGCTTTTCTTTCTCAAGGTTGCTTTGGTTACTGGTGTTCTTTGATATTTCATATGAATTTTAGTATGATTTTTCCATTTCTTCAAAAAAAGTCTATTGAAATTAATGGTATTACATCTGCTGCATGCTATGGATATTATGGGCTTTTTAACAGTATGAAATCATTTGATACATGAATGCAGGATGACTTTCCACAATCCATGGATGCAGGATGACTTTCCATTTATTTGTTTGTAATTTCTTGTAGCTATGTTTTGTGTTCTTCAGTATACAAGTCTTTTGCCTTTTTGGTTAAGATTATTCTTAAGTATTGTATATTTTTTGATGCTAGTATTAATGGAATTATTTTCTCAATTTCCTTTTAGGTTGTTCATTGCTAGTGTATAGAAATACAGTTAATTTTTGTGTGTTTATTTTTATATAGTGCAACTTTGCTGCATTTGTTTATTAGGTTTCAGTTTTTTCTGAAATCTTTAGGGTTCTCTACATATAAAGTCATCTGTGAATAGCGATAACTTTGCTTCTTCTTGTTTTCCAACACAGATGTCTTCTATTTCCTTTTCTTGCCTATTTGCTCAAGTTAGCACTTCTAGTACAAGTTTAAAACATTCAAGAGTATATAGTATTGTTCATTTGTTACAGAATGCCATTACTTCTCTCATCTATTAGTGGGTGTGAGCTTTGACTTGCTCTTCTATTTGGAGGGATTCATGGCCAGTAATCAGTGGTGTGGGGGACATAGTGATAGTGATATTATTAATTTACTGTTTTTATTTTACAAATTACAACTCTCTATGTAATTCCACTTTACTCAGTGACATATTTTTCAAAATGGAGGTATTATTATTGTCTGTGTTTTTACAATGGACTGAAAACAATTGCTCCAAAGCAATTAATGAGACTTTTGCTTTTGTTAAAAAAAGTAGACAACAGAGAAAGACAAATATTATATGATTTCATTTATATATGGAATCTAAAAAAAATGATCAAACAAAGCAAAAGCTCATAGAGAAAGAGAACAAACTGGTGGTTACCAGAGGAGAAGAGGGTGGGGAAAGAAATGGGTGAAGGGGGTTAATTGTATAAATAATGATGGATGGTAACTAGAGTTATTGTAGTGATCACTTTGTATACAAATACTAATTTATTATATTGTATACCTGAAATAAAATGTGATGTACAATAATAATGCAATCCTAGTATAATGTATATAACAATGTTACCTCAACGAAAAAAATAAAGAGCAAAAGGAGCTTCATGCAGGCTTTCAGGAAAGGGGAAAAAAAGACAATAAATTGTAAAATACAAAGCTTATTTTCTGAGAATAAAAGCAATAAGCTATGAGATTCACTGTACTTGATACCTGAGAAATATATATAAGCAATCTAGTTTAGAAAAAAAATGAGTCATATTTCACTTTAACTGTAAGTACAAAGTCCTTGACTGTCCCCTCTCTCTTGTATTCAATGTGCCACTATCATAAAGTGATTAATCTCAGGATGACTTTGTTGAATGCTAGAGTGACCTGATTAAATCATCTGACAAAGAGAAATACAGTTTTTTACTGGAAAATGTCCATGTTGTCAACATAGTTCATCAGAGCTGACTCAACGTACATGGAATTTCTTGCAGCTTTGGATGTTTTCTCTTCCACGTAGACCTATCTTCACTTAAGAAGATTGAGATATGCCTGATTTGTGTGCAAGACCACACAGGCTAAATCTTGGTTGGAGAACATTGTGCTGAGCACTGGGACAAAAAGAAACAAATGTAAATGCTAAGACCTCATAATCAAGTCAGGTCTCAGACGCATCAACCCTTAAGTAGAATACATTGTCAAATCACATATAATAAGAGGCCTAATATCTTCATTTCCTCTCGCTGCCTTTTTGTTCACAAATCCTCTTTTAGCTCTGTGAAATGTTCTTTCCTTTTATTCATCATTAGACTCATTCTAACTCATCCTTTGAGACCCTGCTCAGATGAAATCTCCATAGGTGGATTTTATTCCTCTTTCCAGAGTCAGGAAGGAAGGATGTTGCTCCCACAGCATCTTGCTGTTATACATATATCACAGCAAGGTTAGATTTATTATGTGATAGTCTACAAGGCTTAAATTTTAATGTGGCTGATAACATTTCCTTATGCATCTTCCCCTAAGCCTGACCACAGTAAGTAATTAAAGGTTGACTACATACAAGATTTTGAAGGAGATCAGCCCTGGGATTTCTTTGGAAGGAATGATGCTAAAGCTGAAACTCCAGTACTTTGGCCACCTCATGAGAAGAGTTGACTCATTGGAAAAGACTCTGATGCAGGGAGGGATTGGGGGCAGGAGGAGAAGGGGACGACAGTGGATGAGATGGCTGGATGGCATCACTGACTTGATGGACATGAGTCTGAGTGAACTCCGGAAGTTGGTAATGGACAGGGAGGCCTGGCGTGCTGCGATTCATGGGGTCACAAAAAGTCGGACATGACTAAGCAACTGAACTGAACTGAACATACAAGAAACACAAAATCCAAAGTGCAAGAAAACACCAAAGTGAAAATAGCTTATTTTGATTCTATTGGAGGTGATGGAATAAACTCAGGAAAGCTGCCTGACAGTGAAGATATTTGAGCCAGATCTTTTAGAAAAGGAAGTAAAAAAAATAAAATAAAATAAAGGCATGTCTGGAGAAAAGAACTTTTGGATCAATTACACAGATTCTAAATTGAAAATTTATAGAAATCTCTACTTATGCATTTATTATAGCCATGTTCTCTTATGGCAGAAAGTGAAGAGGAACTCAAAAGCCTCTTGATGAAAGTGAAAGTGGAGAGTGAAAAAGTTGGCTTAAAGCTCAACATTCAGAAAACGAAGATCATGGCATCTGGTCCCATCACTTCATGGGAAATAGATGGGAAAACAGTGGAAACAGTGTCAGACTTTATTTTTCTGGGCTCCAAAATCACTACAGATGGTGACTGCAGCCATGAAATTAAAAGACGCTTACTCCTTGGAAGGAAAGTTATGACCAACCTAGATAGCATATTCAAAAGCAGAGACATTACTTTGCCAACAAAGGTCCGTCTAGTCAAGGCTATGGTTTTTCCTGTGGTCATGTATGGATGTGAGAGTTGGACTGTGAAGAAGGCTGAGTGCCGAAGAATTGATGCTTTTGAACTGTGGTGTTGGAGAAGACTCTTGAGAGTCCCTTGGACTGCAAGGAGATCCAACCAGTCCATTCTGAAGGAGATCAGCCCTGGGATTTCTTTGGAAGGAATGATGCTACAGCTGAAACTCCAGTACTTTGGCCACCTCATGTGAAGAGTTGACTCATTGGAAAAGACTCTGATGCAGGGAGGGATTGGGGGCAGGAGGAGAAGGGGACGACAGCGGATGAGATGGCTAGATGGCATTACTGACTCGATGGACGTGAGTCTGAGTGAACTCCGGGAGTTGGTGATGGACAGGGAGGTCTGGCGTGCTGTGATTCATGGGGTCGCAAAGAGTTGGACATGACTGAGCGACTGATCTGATCTGACTCTCTAAAATCTCCTCTCTGCTTTTTGAACATATTTACTTATTATATTTTCTAAATTCACTGTATTGTTTGACTCAATATATTTGTTTTCTTTTCTCTCCCATTCACTTGATCACTTGTAGTAAAAGGGAATTTGTAACAAAATGCTTTGTTTCCATTTAAAATGCTTTGAAAAATGAGTCAGACTGAGAAATTCTCAGGTTGGAAGAACTTCATAGTGGAACTCTTGGTGTAACACAGAACACACTTAGACTCCATATCAGATCAGTCCCTTTAGCTCTAACCCTTGTGTTCTGTTGCCCGGGCTTAGTCATGCTGCCTCTGACCTTCTGAAAAACAATGCTGCTACAGTCTGAAATACACAGCATAGCTCATTATCAAGGCTCTGCCTCCCAGACTTGACCTTGTTGATGAAAAATTGTCACTGATCATCTCCCTGTACAAGGATGAATTCAGTAGCCACTGCAACTGTCAACCTTCAACATCCCCTGAAAGGAGTTCAGGATGGAGATCAGGAATGAGGCATCTGGGAGAAGAAAGCAGAACAGGGCTTCAGACAGTTAGATGTTTTCAGGATAAGGTTTTATGAGTTCAATTTCTTGTATCTTCTCTCATCTAGAAAAACATTAAAATTGCTAATGGAGACACCTGCTCCTGTAACTAGCAACAACCTTCTGCCAAAACGTGTGCTTGACTGCACCTACTCTCTTCACCAAAATCAAAGATAGATAGATTGATATTGACCTCCTCTCTACTTCTTCAGAGCAATTCCTCAGAGCTATCTAGATGCTGTCTCCTGGGCTAGAGTCCCCATTTTACCCCAAATAAATCTTAACTCACATTATGAATATTTTTCAGTTGACAATCTTTAAAAGTGTAACAACTTTATTCAAATATAGAGATAAAAAATTGAAGAACAGAGAATAGCATCTACCTTGGAGGTTTATAGGAACATTGTGACCTGACCTATGTGGACAGATGCAAGAACAAAGGATCCTGCATTTAGTTTTCAACAGTCAGCCACCCCCTCCACTTTTAGTGTAAAAGAAGACTGAGTTCTAACTCAGGTAAGATGGTTCTTTGGGACATGAGTCCATCATCATGTCAGTCTGTTGGCTTTCTGAACAAAGTTTCTATTCCTTGCCCCAACAATTTGTCTCCAGATTTATTGGCTTGTCATGCATCTGAATAAAGTTTCTATTCCTTGCCCCAACAATTTATCTCCAGATTTATTGGCTTGTCATGCAGTAAGCAGTATGAGCTTGGACTCAGTAACATCACCATCCTTGGTTATTGAGCCTGAACACTTGTGTCCCTTCAAAATGGGCTGTCACTAGCATAGACTTTTGGTAATTAAAAAAAAAAATACTCTACTTTGGTTAAGGTTGAACAGTATTCTAACAACTGATATATGTGTGGCATTCTTCAGAATCACCACCAAGAGCAGGAACTGTAATAATTTCCCTCCCTTTTGTGCAACTGGTGTAATTTCAGGGCAACATGATCTTATCATAGGATAAGATAGAGCTCTTAGTGAGAATTTGTTTAGAAATGATTGCGCAGCAGAAAATTTTGATGTGCTCAGTGTAGTTAAGTGGTGGTGGGTCTCCACAGAATCTTTTTTTTTTTTTTCACATGGAATCTGGGCTACAGTGATCCAGATTTCTCTCTGGTGGATGTTTTAACAGAAAAAGGATCATGAATTGGGCTGCTATGGTGCAACATATGCTTACTGGATGGGGATAAGAAGGGTTCAGGAGGACAGCTAACTTAGAAAAATATTGATGTAAATATCAGGAAATCTTTGGTTCCTTAGTGTCAAACAGAAGGGCTGTCACTGATGTGAAGAGATGGAACCTTTCTATTATCTTTGTATTTCTCCTTCTTTTATATTACTAAAATGTTATTTTCAATGTATTCATATCTTATGAAGTATTTAGGGAGCATTCCAAGTACCTACAATCTCAGTGTAATACTTCACTTAATGTATTATTTTTGTATTTATTATGGAGCAGCATGAAAAAAGTGAACATGTTTGCATTTGAAATTTTCACATGCATTAGAAAAACACATTGATGTCAAGGTATATTGGCTTACAGTCTTTTACATGGCTTAATTCCCTCCTGAAGTTATTATACTGGTTTTATATATATACATATATATATATAAGAATTACCTGAAGGTTTTTATATAGGAATTACTGTTTTTCCTAAAGTTTCACTCAGGACACTTTCACTTTGGAACAGTGTCTTAGCAGGATTGCATTAAGGATTGTGTAAGATAATAAACATGAAAAAAACTTTATAAATTATAAGGTGTTATATAAATTAAAAAGTATAAATATTTTAAGAAAAAATTTTTAATTTAAATTTATTTAATTTAATTAGAGGCTAATTACTTTACAATATTGTATTGGTTTTGCCATACATCAACATGTATCCGCCAGAGGTGTACACATGTTTCCAATCCTGAACCCCTATTAACCAGCTTTGTTTTGCTTTGATTTCTAGTTTACTGAAAAACTCACATAAGAAGAAGATAAGTGATAAAAGAATATCTAGTTGGGCTTTTCATTGGAACTCTGAGTATATACACCTTACTTTCAGAATTGTTATCTGTGTAAATTTTATTAATCACAAGAATAAGATATATTATTTCAATTATTTGTGTCTCCTTTTATATTTCACTATAAAATTCAAGATAATCTTTGTAATGTACTGACTTGCCTTCCCTCAGAATTCATGTGTTGAAGCCTCAGCTCCCAAAGTGACTATATTTAGAGATGGGCCTTTAAGAGGTAATTAAATGAGTTCATAAGTGTGGGCCCCTAATTTGGTAGAATCGGTGTCCTCATAAGATGAGGAATATTCCTTGAGCAAAGGCCATGTAAGGACACAGTGAGCCAATGGCCATCTACAGGCCAGGAATCTGGCCTCCAGGACATGAGTCAACCAGAACCTTGATCTTGAACTTCTTGCTTCCAGAATTCTGACAAAGTAAACTTCTGAT
This sequence comes from Bos grunniens, assembly GCF_055505025.1. Classification (NCBI taxonomy): domain Eukaryota; kingdom Metazoa; phylum Chordata; class Mammalia; order Artiodactyla; family Bovidae; genus Bos; species Bos grunniens. Next base: position 43,147,409 of record NC_141181.1, read on the forward strand.
GTGTAAGCCATGCAATCTATGCTATTTCATTATGACAGCCTGAGTAGACAAATATGGTATTTTTAAGTTGGCTGTATCATTCCTGTAAAATTCCACTTTATTTTTGAAAACAATGATAATGCAAATAATGGTATATTTGACTTGTTTTCTCAATAATTACCCTCCTTACTTAAATTTCTTAGCTATTGTCATGCAAACAACTATTGAGCAGTATTGAAAATTATTGATGATGTGTCTTGTTACAGGAATGTGTCACATATTATTTCAATAGTTAGCCTAATATTGGTTATGAAGATTTGAGATGTTTTGTTATTATGTTCGTGCCGTAATAAAACTCCACATGGTAGGTGGCTTAAACAACAGAAATGTATTCTCTCACAGTTCTGAAAGCTGGAAGTCCAAAATAAAGGAGCTAGTAGGGCCAGCATGCAACCTGTCTTCCTCTTCTAGCTTCTGGTGGATGCAATACGTCCCAGGCTTTCCTGGATTGTATGTGCATCATTTAAACTTCTGCCTCCATCAGCACATGACATCCTTGCTGGGTGTTCCTACCTCTACACAATGTTTACTTCTTCCTGTGAAGACATTAGTCATATTGAGTTGGGGCTCATGCTAACAGCCTCAGCTTAGCTTGCTTACATCTGCAAATATCCTATTTCCAAATAAGACCAATTCACATGTACCAGGAGGTAGGACTTCAACATATGTTTGGGAGACACAATTCAATTCATACATAACAGAACCTCAGATCATCAGAGTGTCACAAAATAAGTATTGGATTACTTGAATTTTAGCATATTAGAGTTTTATCAGACCTTATGAATCCCAACTTGTGCAATTTGCAGAAGAATTTCTGTGTAGAGAGGGCATGGCTGGGCTTAGGTAGCACAGTGAATTGATGGCAAGGCAGCACTCATTTTCATTTTTCATGTTATTTAATCAATTAATTCCCACTTTGCAATATAGATAGTGTACTAATATTACACTTAGTGGTTTAATTAGAAGGTAAATGTATACTACTTATAATTTAGAACTATTTTCTAAAAAGCAGTATTGAGTACATATTTGAAGTGTTAAATATTTTATATATATTTTTCTCAATTCTGACAATAACCTGGTAAGATATTTTTGCTCTCATTTCAAAGATAAGGAAGCTAAATGTCAAAATAAATATTTAAGTGACTTGCTTGAGGTTACATAGCTTGTTGTTCAGTCTCTAAGTCATGTCCAACTCATTGCAACCCCATGAAATGCAGCACTCCAGGCTTCCCTGTCCTTTAGGATCTTTCAGAGTTTGCTCAAATCATGTCCATTGAGTTGGTGTTGCTATCCAGCCATCTATTTCATCTTCTACCACCCTCTTCTCCTTTTGCCTTCAATCTTTCCCATCATCAGGGTCTTTTCCAATGAGTCAGCTCTTCGAATCAGGTGGCCAAGGTATTGGCACTTCAGCTCACATAGCTAGTAAATGAGTAAATTGGGATTAGACACTTCATCTGCCTATTGCCAAATCTCCTACTATTTCTAGAACAACATGAGGGCCATTTAATAAAACAAGAACTTCAATGGTGTTTGGACACAACACTGTGGGCTTTAACTAAAATTAATGAATTTATAAATGAAAGTTTCTTTTCTCAGTAATGTTGCTATTGGATACTAGGGAAAATTCTTAAACATGCAGTAATTTCTTAGTGCATCAACAAACTTACATAGCAGAAAGTACCAATTTCTAAAATACTTTTCTGACATAACACTAAAATATATCTTTTATATTTCACAAGGACATATACTTATGCAGAATACTTTGTTTCCTGACTATAGTAGATAAAAAAGTATTTTATTTTTCTTTTAAGTAAATTACTAAAATTATATAAAAATATAACCACATTAAGAAATTCTTTTAATGATAGTCAAAATATATTTACATGCACATGCATACAACATGTATAGGCACACATACATGCAAAAAGAAATGTTGACTTTCTTAGTTAAATTTATTATTAATTTTTATCCTAATACTTAAAAATCTGAAGTTATCCACTAAGAGACTTATGAAAGATTTTCTTTACTTCTTTAATTGATTGATTAATCTAAATATGTGCTTGTGTATAAAGGGCTTCAGTAGACCCAATAGGATCCTTAGGTTGGTTTACACTATTAGTTCATTGAGCAAATAAACTATTTTGATTGCCTTTAAATTACTGAAATCCAACAGTGGTCTGGGATAAAAGCATGTAGTCAATAAATATTCATTGGTTGAATTAATACATTAATGAGAAGAAGAAATCCCTAAAGTAACACACCATACATGCATGAAATGTAAAGGATAAGCAAAGTAATATGAAACACGAATATTTTATTTCCTCTTATTCATTCTTTCTGGAAGTGGAGATACAAGAGTGAATAAGACAAATCAGATCCTTCATGTCTCATAGTTACTCTTTATTGTTAGAATCAAGCAATGAAAAAATAGAACTATTTAAGTAGAACTCAAGAAACTATTAGTCACTGAGAAATGCTGTGAAAAAAAAATCAGAGTAAAATGCTAGAAAATTGCTCTTATTGGGAATGAGAAACACATTGTTTGATAGGAAGAACTTTGAGCATGGGTTAAAAAGTGACAGCTGAGTTGGAACTTGAATGGAAGAAAGGATCTAGACATCCAGATGGAGAGTTACCTGTGCAGGAGGAGATCATGCAGGGTCCCTGAGATGGGAACAACTCCTCAAGAGGCCAGCTTGGCTGCAGCAAGAGAATCACATACAATGAAATCACAAGGTGTGTTTGCTCAGTCTCTCAATCATGTCTGGCACTTTGCAATCCCATGTACTGTAGGCCCACTGTAGGCTTCTATACCCATGGAATTTTCCCAGCAAGAAAAATGGACTGGTTGTCATTTCTTCCTCCAGAGGACCTTTCTGACCCAGGGATCAAACCCATGTCCCCTACATCTCCTGCATTGCAGATGGATTCTTTACCTCTGAGCTACTGAAGAAGCCCTGAAATCACATGGCTATATCCTAATGCAATTGGAAGGCAATACAACATTATGCTAACTATTCATTGGAAGTGATGAGGTGGTTGCCAATAATGGAGTGGAAGTTTGCTTCCTCTGGAGACTAATAGACATGTGGAGTCATTTAGGGGTGGGCAGACAAGTCTTTGTTGGATTCCTGGGGGTGCTCTAATAGTGTCACCAACTTTGTGGCTTGAAAAAAAAAGTAAAGTATTCCATCAGCCTCCTGGAAGTCAGAGTCTGAAATCAAGGGATTTGCTGGGCTCCCTCCACAAGTTCTAGAGAGGTCTTTCTTTGCTTTTTCCAGCTTCTGGTGACTTCAGGCATTCCTTGGCTAGTGGTTGCATAACCACATCACTAGACCCAACTCTACAAATTCCATATGATCTCTGTGTTTCTCTCCTCTGTGTGCCTTGTGAAAATGCTGGTCACTTTATTCAGGGGTTGCCTGAATAATGCAATATGACCTCTTCTTGTCACCATTAACTTGGTTACATAGCCAAAGACCTTTTTCCAAATGAGGCTACAAAGATTGGTATGTGGAAATATCCTTTTGTTAAGAATACTATTCAATGTACTACAAAGTATGTAAGATCAAAAGGGGACATTTTTGAAAATTGTCTTAAATAACTACTTATCCTTACCCTAAATGGATAGTTTGGCTAGGTGTTGAATTCTACGTTGGTAGTCATTTCCCTGGAGAAGGAAATGGCAACCCATTCCAGCGTCCTTGCCTGGGGAATCCCAGGGACAGGGTGCTTGGTGGAATGCCGTCTATGGGGTCACACAGAGTCGGACATGACTGAAGTGACTTAGCAGTCATTTCCTAAAGAATTTTAAGGCATTTCTCATCTGTCTTCTAGCTTCCTGTATGCACTGGGAGATGTTCAAAGTCATCCTGACTTTGTATCCTTTGGGTATGACTTCCCTCCAGGGTGGAGTCATGGAGGGTATTGAGTTTATTGCCATTGTTCTGAAATTTCACATCATATGTCCTGCTATTGGCCACTCCATTCTGGAAACTCATGCAAAAATGAGCCTTTTTAAAAGGCTACTGAAGCATTTTTCAGTACTAGTAGAAAGTATCCATTGTGGGGGAAGAAATTTATGATAAAGTAGACACAGGAGGTAAAAGACACACATAGGAAATCAATGGTAAGATGAGGAGATAGAGGGTTCTGAACCTAATGAATATTTTTTTCTTTAATTTTATCTGGGACTTTTTGAAATGGGTTCTGGTGAAAAAGAAGTTTGGGTGGTAGGATAAGGGAGTTTCTATGTGTTTCATCTATTTTTTTTTTCCAGTGAAATATGAACAAAGTTTGTATACTGAACTTAGATGTTCAAAGTTTGAAGACTGAGTAGATGGTAAAAAATATTTGTAACTGAGAACTAGCAAGAGATCATACTGGTGTGTACATTGGCCTTGCCAAGCACCCTTAAGAACTGTGGTTCTAAATCAGTAGCTATATCAGTTAACATGGTTTGTTATATTTCTCCAGCAACATTTAGCCGGTAACATGGAGATGGATATTGGGAGGGCACACAATGCTGGTTGCTGAAAGACTGGAGTGATTGACCATGGAATCCTCTCTAGTTAAGGAAGAACATTAAGGAAATGGGTGGTAGATAGTGATGATCTTACAAGGACAAGAGTTTGGGCTTCTTGAATTGGCTGAAGAATTGTTGGTGTGAGGATGATAGAACAAACTTATTGAAAAGCCAGTCATAGTCAATGCGAAGAGTACTTGAAATTGAGATTTCAGAGATTCCAGAGTTGTGAAAATATCACAGTTTTGAACAAAAGAATAGGTGGAGTTAGTGGATTAAAAGCAGGCTTAATGGACACACACACTCACAAATGGACAGGAATCTGGAAACAAGCAAATAAATGAATTTGAAGTAATTTTATATTTTAATGTTTATTTCATAAGATCAAAATATTAATTTTGTTGGAATTTTTGCTTGCTTTATGGTTAATTACTTTCATTTTAAATTATGTATGAATTATTCACTCTAGTCATTTCTGGGTGGAGAACTTTTAAGTCTGGCTTGAAGGAGAAAGATGACTGGAGATTAGTGGTCATAGAACTGGAAGAATTGGGTTTTTGGTAGCTCATCCACAAGATGAATCGATGTTTCCTGTAGAAATACTGTAATGAGTTTCCAGGAGAGATGACTTTGGATTGCTGAATTTTGGGATGACTAAGTGAAGTGTTTATTAGAGGTGTGTCCTGAAGAACTTTAAGTAGAATATTTAAAAGTAGATAGTTTTTTTTTCTCATTATAAAAATAATTCATGTACTAGGTTAAAAAAAACGATGAAAAAGCAAAGTGAATAAAACATGATTTGATGTATACCTTATGATCTGAAGCAAGTCTCCTGGTGCTTTTGCTTTCTTCCAATCTTCCTTCATTCTTCAGAAATTATGTCAACTATGAATACTATTTAATAACATTTAAATTTAGCAATGTACCATGTGCTTTCCCTCATACCAATAGATACTTTCTAAAACAAGAATAATAATATATTTAAAATGTATGAGCACAGAGGAAGGACAGAGAGTGTGTGCACAGGACTTAAAGTAGGATTTTTACTGTATGTGGGTGGGAGAGAGAAAATGGTGACCTGACTTGAAAGCATAGTTCATGTCATACGTATTCCACCCAAGATGACAAAGGAGATACCAGTCTTTAGACCATTCTGAGCATCAGCTTGAGGAATTTGAAACAGATTTTTTCTGGCAAAGGAATTTCTTAGGGAAACGAACTTGACTGTAGATGGCTATATGCGATGTCCTGGGCGGGGGGAGGCGGATGTTGGAAGCTGTGCACTGTCAGGGGCTTACGCCTGTAGTGTGAGAAGAGCTGATAGAAGGACAGGTGACAATTGTTTAGTAAACATTTTGAGGTAAGAATCACCAAAATTTAGGTAAAATTGGAAGATTTAAGGTTTAGATCAGAAACAAAGCTATCTAGGAAAGAGTGGTTTACTCAGAGAGAACATTCAGGAGGGTGTCCAAGTGTTAGCAACACAAGATTACCAAATAAAAAATACAGCACATGCAATCAGAGACACACATACACCCACACACACTTATGAAGATTGCTAAGCTTCCAGCTGTTCCATTTTAGGTGGGAAAAATGGCAATTTCTCAGATGATTACCTCAGATATCAAGGGCTTTACATATTTTTGGACATAAAAATTATAAAATTCAGTGATAAATTTATTTCTTTTTAGAGAGTCAGTGTCTTAATAGGAAATGTTCAAGATTTTATTTGCTTTAGGGAACAAAAATGGACAGACTTTGCTTTTTCCTTTTTTGCTTGTTCATCTCACGTCAGTGTGAGCATTCTGATTCTTGACTGTGATAAGCATGGTAATCTAAAATGGAACCACAACTTTGCTTGTTTAGGTATCAAATGAAATCCTCTACAGTAAAATACTCTCAACTCTTTTGTATTTTTATTGCTATACTTAAAATTTTTTGTTTTAAATAGAATTACTGGAATTTAATATTGGGTTGACCAACAATTTCATTCAGGTTTTTCTGTATCATCTTACGGAAAATCTATAATGAACTCATTGGCCCACCCAATACAAGATTACTTTTTTAAATTGACTGAAGTAGACACTCATACCCATAAATCCACATTGATGCTGGCATGAATGTGTCTACTGAATCAAATGCACTGTGGCTCCTCGAAGGTCAACATAGCTGCTTGTGGCCAAATCCAGCCTGCCTCCTGTTTCCTGCCCAGGTGTAGCTATTGTTTGTTTATATTTGCAGTTGATTTACTATGTTGTGTTAGTTTCAGGTGTACAGAACAGTGATTCACTGATACATACATATACATGTGTATACATGCATGTATGTTATTTCTCAGATTCTTTGCCCTGATAGTTATAACAAAATATTGAGTATATTTCCTTGTGCTATACAATATGTCCTTGTTGGTTATCTATTTTTTATATGACAGTGTGTATATGTCAGTCCCAAACTCCTAATTTATCCCTCTACTACCCTTTTCCTCTTTGGTAACCATAAGTTTGTTTGCATTAACTGTGGATCTATTTCTGTTTTGCAAATTTGTCACATTTTAGATTACACATGTGATACCATATGACACTTGTCTTTCTCTATCTGACTTACTTCATTTAGTATGATAAGCTCTAGGTCCATCCTTGTTGCTATAAACGGCACTATTTCATTATTTTCTATGGCTGAGTAGAAACCTAGTGAGCTACAGTCAGGCTGCAACTCTGTGGCAAAAGAATAGGACATGATTTAGTGACTAAACAACAATGACAAGAAGTCCATTATATACATGTGTATATGTATATATACATATACACACATATATAAAACAACTGGACAGCTACATTTAAAAGGATGAAATGAGAACTTCCTCTAACATAATACTCAAAAATAAACTCAACATGGATTAAAGACTTAAATGTAATACCAGATTTTATAAAACTCTTGGGGGAAAAGACAGACAGAAGACTCTTTGGCATAAATCACAATAGTATCTTTTATGATTCACCTCCTAAGTAATTGAAATAAAAACAAACAAACAAAAAAAAACCAAATGAGACCTAATTAAACTTAAAAGCACAGCAAAGGAAACTATCAACAAGTTGAAGACAACTTACAGAATGGGAGAAAATAGTTGCAAATGATGAGACTGAAGAGTAATTAATTTCCAAAAGGTAGCTGATATTTGAATTTACAAGTCCTGCTCTAACATTCTCCTTGAATCACTTTGGGTGATTAACAACAAGTAAAGAAGTCATTTTGGATGTGACTTTGCAAAGTGAAAGGAGGTAGGAAAGATGATAAAATGTATTAGGTCCTCTTTATTTGAGTTCACAATATGTCAATCATGAGAGAGATGACAGCTATACTTAGGAGAAAGGCTTGGGCTGGAGATGCTACACCTAAGAGTCATTCAGTTCAGTTCAGTTCAGTCACTCAGTTGTGTCCAACTCTTTGTGCCCTCATGAACCGCCGCACGCCAGGCCTCCCTGTCCATCACCAGCTCCTGCAGTCCACTCAAACCCATGTCCATTCTCATATAGAGGGAAAAAATAATGTCATGAAAATGAGTCAATTCTCTGAAAACGTTATGTCGGGGAAAGAAAAAAAGAGGGCTTTAGACTGAACCTTTGAAATTATCATAACTTGTGCTTCCCTGGTGGTCCAGTGGTTAAGAATCTGCCTTTCATCTATTGAATTCATTTTTGTGTGTTGGTACTAGGAAGTGTTCTAGTTTCATTCTTTTTACATGTAGCTGTCCAGTTTTCCTATCACTACTGTATTGTATGGCAGAAACCAACACAACATTGTAAAACAATCTTCCACCAATTAAAAATAAATTTAGGAAAGAGAGAGAAGCCAGCACAATGAGATTGCTGCACATAGTATCTATATAAGAGCCCCCACTTGCCATGACTAGAGAAAGTGTGCAAGCAGAAATGAAGACCCACAGCAACCAAAAATTAAAAAAAAAAAAAAAAAAAGAATATGCCTTGCAATGCAAGGGACATTTATTAGATCCCTGGTCTGTAAAGATCCCACATGCTATGGAGCAACTAAGTCCATCACCACAGCTACTGGACCCACATGCTGCAATGACTAAAGCCCTTGAACCTAGAGCCTGTGATCCATAACAAGGAAGCCACCAAAATGAGAAGCCTGCATACCACAAGGAAAAACAGTGCCAGATTGCTGCAACTAGAGAAAGTCTGTGTGCAGCAAGGAAGACTCACCACAACTCCCACTCCCAAAAAATCATCATAGCTAAATGTTGAAGTATGTTTGGCTGGATATTAATGAAAGAAACATGTAGAGAACAAGTGAGTCAATTCTCTAGAAAAAGAAGATAAATGCATCATAATTGTTTCATTTTATTCCATTTTATTTGATGGTGAATTATGAGGAATCATTTTCACTTATTTTAAATGATTTGCAATATGAAAAATTCATGCTGGCTTTATCAGAATGACTGGTGAAAAATACTGATCTCCCAAATGATAGATGATTTAGAAATGTAAAATCTTGCAGTTGCATTATTTACTGCCTATAAGATTTTATATATGTGCCCTAGTATTTTCAATACTAAGTAGAAATGTGTCCTTTTAAATTACTGTTTTGTGATGAAACATTGGCATTTTCTTGGATTTCTAGAGTTCAGTACATAATTTAATTTTATAAGACTTAGTGAGCAACCAGAGAATGATAGTCTGAGTGAATTAATCTAACCTCACCTAAAAATAAATTTGTAATTTCATAAATGTATTACAGGCGATACATAAATTCAGTCCCCATGTTAAATAAATAAAATGTACAGGTATTTTAATGCTGCTTTGACCACACACTAATAGCAACTAGTTCTCCAATTCCGAGAGGTAATTACAGTTATCAATTTGTTGTATATTCTTCTGGAAAGCTATTTACTACTTACATGTTTACTTATTTCAATGTCATTTTATATGTACTAACATGGAATGATATTCAAATATTTTTAATATATTCAATTACAGTTTATTTACAACGTTATGCTAATTTCTACTGTGGCCACACAGTATTTGCAGTATTGGTCTAATTTTAGCAGTGGCCACAAGACTGGGAAAGGTCAGTTTTTGTTCCAATCCCAAAGAAAGGCAATGCCAAAGAATGTTCAAATGCCGCACAATTGCACTCATTTCACATGCCACCAAAGTAAAGGTCAAAATCCTTCAAAATAGGCTTCAGCAGTATGAGAACCAAGAAATTCCAGATGTGCAAGCTGGATTTAGAAAAAGCAGAGGAACTAGATAGCAAATTGCCAACAATTTGCTATGGGTTCACAAAGAGTTGGACATGACTGAACAACTGAACTGACTGAGAAAATTGTTGTTGCTATTCAGTTGCCAAGTCGTATTTGACTCCTTGCGACTCCATGGACTGCAGAACGCCAGGCTTCCCGGTCCTTCACTATTTCCCAGAGTTTGCTCAAACTCATGTCATTGAGTCAATGATGCCATCCTCTTCTCCTCCTGCCATCAGTCTTTCCCAGCATCAGGGTCTTTTCCAATAAGTCAGTTCTTTGCATCAGGTGGCCAAAGTATTGGAGCTTCAGCTTAAGCATCAGTCCTTCTAATGAATATTCAGGGTTGATTTCTTTAGGATTGAGTGCTTTGATCTCCTTGCTGTCCAAGGGACTTTCAACAGTCTTCTCCAGCACCACAATAGAGAAGCATCATTTCTTTGGTGCTCAACCTTATGGTCCAACTCTCATATCCATACATACTACTGGAAAAACCATAGCTTTGACTATAAAAAGTTCTGTAGGCAATGTGATGTCTCTACTTTTAATATGCTGTCTAGATTTGTCATAGCTTTTCTTCCAAGGAGTAAGTGTCCTTTAGTTTCATGGCTGCAGTCACCATCCAAAGTGATTTAGAGCCTGAGAAAAATAAAATCTATCACTGTTTTCCACTTTTTCCCCTTCTCTTTGCTGTGAAGTGATGAGACCAGATGCCATAATCTTAGTTTTTTGACTATTGAGTTTTAAGCCAGCTATTTCACCCTCCTCTTTCACCCTCATCAAGAAGCTCTTTAGTTTCTCTTTGCTTTCTGCCATTAGAGTGGTATCATCTGCAATCCGAAATTGTTGATATTTCTCCCAGCAATCTTGATTCCAGCTTGGGATTCATTTAGCCTACCATTTTGTATGATGTACTCTACATATAAATTAAATATTCAGGGTGACAATACACAGCCTTGATGTACTCCTTTCCTGATTTTGAACCCGTCAATTGTTTCATGTCTGGTTCTAACTGTTGCTTCTTGACCTTCACACAGGAGAGAGGTACTTTCTATATTATCATTTTTGTTGTTACTATCATTATTAATTCCACGATAAAAATCAATTTGGGTGGGATATTTGTAGCCATAGCAGGAGCAGCAACAATACCAGTGTTTATAGTCCTTGGAGGAATGAATAAAAGGTAATAACTCATGACTGACCAATGTTTGCCCTCTTCTCTTCCCACTTCTTTTGAAAAAGAAGGCTTTGTTGCTTGAGCAGCTGGCTGGTTTTTTTTTCATGGCATTATTAGGGGTCATTGTTGAGAGATGGAGAGTGAGGCTGGGAGATAGTAAGAAGAGCTTTCCTTTGAAAAAGAAAGAGAGGGGAAGGTTAGAATAATGAGAGGCTGCTGGGTCTGACTTTAAAGAGCTTTGAGCGGGCTTAGTTGGAAAAAGAAAGCAAGATTTTTTTTAAGAGTTTAGATTGTAGCTGTAATTTGAAAAGATACATGCACCCTAATGTTGACAGCAGTACTATTTAAAATAGCCAAGACATCTAGCAACAAATGAATGAATAAAGATGATATGATATACATATACAATGTAATACTACTCAGCCATAAAAGTATGAAATAATGTCATTTGCAGCAACATGGATGAATCTAAGGATTATCATACTAAGTGAAGTAAGTCAGGGACAGAGAGACAAATATCATATAACTTATATGTAGAATCTAAAAAAAAAAGATACAAACAGACATATTTACAAAAATAAATGGACTCCCAAACATAGAAAGCAAACTTATAGTTACTAAAGGGGAAAGGGGAGGAGAGGGATAAATTAGGAGTTTGGAATTAACATATACATTTTACTATGTATAAAATAGATAATCAACAAGGACCTACTATATAGCACAGGGAATAACCTATAAAGGAAAAGAATCTGAAAGAGAATATACATACATATACACATAGCTGAATCACTTTGCTGTACATTTGAAACTAACACAACATTGTAATATACTCCAATATAAAATAAAGAGTAAAAATAAATACGTAAATCACTTACTGCCTTCCAAAAATTAAAAAGTTATGTTGTGTTTTATGGAATCTCTCTGTGGCCTCGCTAGAGGAGCTTAATAAAATTGAAATTACTCTTCACATTATTTAATTTGCAATATTTTAAAAAATATAAGTATGGTGCTGACACTAGTTTCCAGGCAAGGATAAGCTAGCCCAGTTTATGTGGTTTATGAAATATGTGTGTACATAATATTATGCACTTTTATAATAATTAATTTTAATGTGTTGTCAAATACTGGATTCTGTTAGCAGCAGGCATTAGTTTCCTATTGCTGCTATAATGACCTATCACAAATTAAGTGGCTTAAGTTAACACATTTATTATCTATTAGTGCTAGAGGTTAGAAGTTCAAAATATGTTATTAAAATCAAGATATAATCAAGGGTTTGGCAGGCTGTGTTTTGTCTGGAGGATACAGGGGTAAATCTGTTCCTGTCTTTTCAGATTCTAGAGGCTGCCTGCTTCCTATCTTCAAAGACCATGCCTCCAACCTTGCTTTTATCTTCCAGTCTGCTCCCTCTGACTGGCTGATGTAGGGACCTTTTCCTCTTTTAGATGAGGTTTCCCATTTTTCCCTCTGGAGGGTAGTCTCTCTCTCACTGCAGTGAGTAATCACATTGGGACCACACAGACAACCCAGGATCGCCTTCCCATCTCCTTGAGCCCACTGTGCAAGCCCTCTTCTGGTTGGTTTCCCCCTGTTGCTTCCTTGTCCCCCCCCATTTAGTAGGACTGTGGCCGCTTCTGGGCCCCAGGTCAATGCTCCAGGGCCTCCCTATAGCTATAATTTTGTGAGTGCTTCTTTTGGAAAATAAACCCTCTCTAATTATTTCAAAAGTGCCACCTGTATCCTGTTGAAACCTATTCAGATTTTTTAATTTGACAACACCAATTTCTGCAAAAACACCTAGATTTCCCTGTTCAGGGCTTCCATGGCTAATTTTATTCACCATTCTTTTAGTTCATCTTTGTTATCTTAGATCCATCACTCAGACTAATGGAAATACAAATAAACAAATGGGACCTAATTAAACTCAAAAGCTTTTGTACAGCAAAGGAAACCATAAACAAAACAAAAAGACAGCTTATGGAATGGCTAAAATATTTGCAACTGATGCGACCAATGAGAGATTAATTTCCAAAATAATCAAACAGCTATTACAGCTCCATATCAAACAAACAGACAAACAATTCTGCCCAAAAGAAAATGGGCACTGTAGCCTACCAGGCTCCTCCATCCATGGGATTTTCCAGGCAAGAATACTGTAGTGGGTTGCCATTTCCTTCTCCAGGAGATCTTCCCCACCCAGGGATTGAACCCAGGTCTCCCGCATTGTAGGCAGTCACTTTACCATCTGAGCCACCAGGGAAGTCACAGAAAATGGGGAGAAAACCTAAATAGACATTACTCTGAAGAAAACATGCAGATGGCAGACAGGCACATGAAAAGATGCTCGGCACCACATTTAGAGAAATGCAAATCAACACTCTTTGAACTCATTGAAATGAGATACCACCTCACACAGGTCAGAATGACCATCATCAAAAAATCTACAAATAACAACTGCTGGAGGGAGTGTGGGGAAAAGGGGAACCTTGTACAAAGTTGGTGGGACTGTAAATTCATGCCGCCACTATGGAGAATATTGTGGAGGTTCCTTAAAATCTTCCCTTTTTTATTTTGTTTATAGATATTCTTCTGTTCCAAAATAAACATTTTTTTGAACACAAGTAATCTTTTTACCTCTCTGATTTTTTTCTAATATTTTCTTTTGCTCACAGAGAGAAGTGTACTACATTTCTGATACTGCATGTTGAAATGAATTCTGCCTGAAATTCCAACTCTGTCATGTCACAATGAAGCTTTAATTGAAGAAGTTCAGATTCAGCCATAAATTCTCCTTAGCATTTAATAGTTTCAGGGGAATTCCTGGTAAGGTAGGTGGAGGCAGCCACATTCCTACTTAGCAACATCTCACCTTTGTCAAAAGGAATGATTAAAAGTATTTCATATGACAAGTAAAAGACAGTCACAAGGGCATCCTCCTTTTTTATCTGGAAGTGTCTTTAATGGCTTGAAAGTATTTCCCCTGTGTTTTCTCACTTGCTCTAGACTGTGTCATAGAAACACTTTCCGGAAGGGTTTCATGGATGTGCTGTCCCCTTAAGGGTTTCATGGACCTTACAAGCCTACAGTTTCCTTCTTGGCCTTACGATTCTTTTGACCTCCATTTCTGAGATTCTTCGGACTTTACTATTCTCATTTTGGAGAATCTCTGTTCATTTCAGTGTGTTTTTTTTTTGAATAATTATTAATGCCCATTGTTGCATGTATGCAAAATGTGGTATTAATCTGCTGTGAAATTTACTCAAGTATGTGTTACATGGGCAGAAGTATCCTGTATGATGTTTTCAGAATTCAGATTCCTTATAATTTTCCTTTCTCCTCAGATAAATTATAGGGTATGTGCCTGCTCTGTCGTATCTGAATCTGTGTGACCCTATGGGCCATAGCCTACCAGGCTCCTTGGTCACTGGGGATTTCCCAGCAAGAATGGGTTTCCATACTGGAGTGGGTTGCATTTCCTCCTCCAGCGGCTCCTTCCTGACCCAGAAATCAAACCCGTGTCTCCAGCATGGAGAGGAGACACCTCTCTTGCATGGCAGGCAGATTCTTTACCACTGAACCACCAGAGGAGCCCAAATTATAGGATAAATCCGATGAATATTCTGGTCATTTTTCAGAAAATATTTTCAGGGTCTTTGGCCTTCCCCAAAACCATATTAAGGTTTTAAAGTGTTTGGTCCCATGTAATAGTCAAAACTTCTTAATTTTTAAAAAAAATTTTTCACCTCTATCCACGGGAATATCAAATACACATATAAAACAACCATTGGCCTTCCCTCCTCCTAAAACACAATATGCCTCACCAAAGTACCTCTTTCTTGTGTGTTAACTCAGGGCCCCAATAATGTATCATCAAGACAATCATTTGAGTATCTCTAAATATATAGCAAAAAGATCACTGTATAGTCAAAGCTCACTCTGATAGTCAAACCCTTTAAATTACTTCTTTTTCTTTGGAAATAAAAGTTCTTCTACAAACCAGACAATGGAATCATTTTAAACAAATACTTGTGCTAATATTCCTTTGAATGTATTAGAAAAAAATGGATTAATATTATTAGGCACAGTCAGGGACACTTATTACCTCCCAGATGAGTCCTTGCTGTGTGTGCAAGCTCAGTCGTGTCCAAGTCCTCATGACACTATGGATGGCAGTCTTCCCAGCTGCTCTGTCCACGGGATTTCTCAGGCAAGCATAGTGGAATGGGTTGCTATTACATACTCCAGGGGATTGTCCTGACTGAGATAAAACCCACATCTGCTGTGTCTTCTGCATTGGCAAGCGGATTCTGAACCACCTAGGAAGACAGATGTGTCCTTAGAGATCTTACGTTTTACCACCTTCATCTCTTTCCCTTGACCCTTCCTTAATGTTTCATCTTGAATTTCTTTTTTTCCTGCCCCTATTCAGTTCTATTCCTTCTCTCTTCATGCTTTCACTCCTTCACTGAAGACTTTTTTTAACAGAATAGAAGAAAGGATTTAAAAACACTTCATTTTTAAGTGTGGGTACTTCAATTTTAAACCTCCCTTCTATTTGTAACCCTCCTATGAATTCTGTCCTTTGGGGTTCATATGCTTTAAAAAAATGAGACCTTGGAAATAGTCCAGAAGGAAACATTTGTCTAAAGAGAAGCTCACATAAAAGTTTCACAGTCACAGGAAGCTCCCCTCAGCTACAGAATCACTTCTTTCTTTATAGAGTGTGATTCTATTTACCTTACTCAGGACTTCAAGATTGTTTTCAATTTGATTTGCCTATCGAGAGCACTGCAATATGTAATCAGCCTCTGTTTCCTGATCTTTTTTCTCCCTGACTCCTGAAGGTTCCCAGATGTATGCATGGCAGGCACTCACATCCTGTTACCGACATCAATATATTTCACCCTCGCAAGTGGCTCTTTATGACTGTTCCTTCAACCACGACTGTGGGGTTCTCTACTATGATGTAACCTTGGCTACTGTAAATTTCTGTTAGTTCCAATTATGTCTTTTTTTGGACAAGGGGCAAGCACCTTGTCTTCAACTTACAAGGAGGGTGTCATCTAATATCAGAGAAAGCTGGCAACTTTACGTGAAACACATGTGCAGTCCCAGCAGTCACGAACTAATGACCAGAATGCACAGCAACAGAAGCAAGGGGGTAAATACACATACATGCCAGTGCCTGAATGAAAACAAAACAAAACAGAAAAGTGAGGATACAATTATGTGGATTGAAGTCTAAAGGATAATTTCTCAAGGCTTAAACAAACGATTCATAAAAATAACTTCACTTCTACTAAAAGTAAAAGCGTCTGAAAGCTGAAGCTGAGAAATTTGAAGAAGACTGTGGATTGCAGGGGAAACGCTTGAGTAGCTGAGAGCATTTATAAGGTACCAGAATCTTAATCTCTCTCCTCCAGAGCAATCGCTGCAGAAAGATTATTTGTGCAAAGGCAAATTTGGGGACAAATTACAGTTTTGGGAAATAACATCATAGAAGCATAATCTGCTGGAACTAAAAAGATATAAAGCTCAACCAGTCAAAATACCTAATTTTACAAAAGAGAAAACTGAGATACTCATTATTAAAAATGCATCTATATTGTAATATCTCTTAATTCTATGATCTTTGTTCCTTATCTTTCCTACATGTTTTTGGCACAAAATTTTGACATATATCCTTTCTGTTCTAGAGTACTTTACCTATGCTTACAAAAACAATAAAAATGATTTTTCTGAACATCTCTCTCTCTCTTAAACCACTCGATGTGAAATATTTCCAGATAGAGGAAATTTATTAAATTTAGAAGAATATCTAATCATTCACTTGAAAGAAATCAATCTGTGTCTTCAAGCTATTTTATTATGAAATAATTTAAATCTTTTAGCGTTTTTCTGTTTCAAAGAAACATTACACACCTATAAAATTTGGAAAAGAAAAAGCTTACAAAGAGAGAGCTAAGAGGCCCATTCAGCATCCAACAATATGTTTTTGTTTTTGTTTTTATTTTTTTTTAATTTAATTTTATTTTTAAATTTTACATAATTGTATTAGTTTTGCCAAATATCAAAATGAATCCATCACAGGTATACATGTGCTCCCCATCCTGAACCCTCCTCCCTCCTCCCTCCCCATACCATCCCTCTGGGTCGTCCCAGTGCACTAGCCCCAAGCATCCACTATCGTGCATTGAACCTGGACTAGCATCTCATTTCATACACGATATTTTACATGTTTCAATGCCATTCTCCCAAATCTTCCCACCCTCTCCCTCTCCCACAGAGTCCATAAGACTGTTCCATACATCAGTGTCTCTTTTGCTGTCTCGTACACAGGGTTATTGTTATCATCTTTCAAAATTCCATATATATGTGTTAGTATACTGTATTGGTGTTTTTCCTTCTGGCTTACTTCACTCTGTATAATGGCTCCAGTTTCATCCACCTCATTAGAACTGATTCAAATGAATTCTTTTTAATGGCTGAGTAATACTCCATTGTGTATATGTACCACTGCTTTCTTATCCATTCATCTGCTGATGGGCATCTAGGTTGCTTCCATGTCCTGGCAGTGCTGCAATGAACATTGGGGTACATGTGTCTCTTTCCCTTCTGGTTTCCTCAGTGTGTATGCCCAGCAGTGGGATTGCTGGATCATAAGGCAGTTCTATTTCCAGTTTTTAAAGGAATCTCCACACTGTTCTCCATAGTGGCTGTACTAGTTTGCATTCCCACCAACAGTGTAAGAGGGTTCCCTTTTCTCCATACCCTCTCCAACATTTATTATTTGTAGACTTTTGGATTGCAGCCATTCTGACTGGTGTGAAATGGTACCTCATAGTGGTCTTGATTTGCATTTCTCTGATAATGAGTGATGTTGAGCATCTTTTCATGTGTTTGTTAGCCATCTGTACGTCTTCTTTGGAGAAATGTCTATTTAGTTCTTTGGCCCATTTTTTGATTGGGTCATTTATTTTTCTGGAGTTGAGCTGTAGGAGTTGCTTGTATATTTTTGAGATTAGTTGTTTGTCAGTTGCTTCATTTGCTATTATTTTCTCCCATTCTGAAGGCTGTCTTTTCACCTTGCTGATAGTTTCCTTTAATGTGCAGAAGCTTTTAAGGTTAATTAGGTCCTATTTGTTTATTTTTGCTTTTATTTCCAATATTCTGGGAGGTGGGTCATAGAGGATCCTGCTGTGATGTATGTCAGAGAGTGTTTTGCCTATGTTCTCCTCTAGGAGTTTTATAGTTTCTGGTCTTATGTTTAGATCTTTAATCCATTTTGAGTTTATTTTTGTGTATGGTGTTAGAAAGTGTTCTAGTTTCATTCTTTTACAAGTGGTTGACCAGATTTCCCAGCACCACTTGTTAAAGAGATTGTCTTTAATCCATTGTATATTCTTGCCTCCTTTGTCAAAGATAAGGTGTCCATATGTGCGTGGATTTATCTCTGGGCTTTCTATTTTGTTCCATTGATCTATATTTCTGTCTTTGTGCCAGTACCATACTGTCTTGATAACTGTGGCTTTGTAGTAGAGCCTGAAGTCAGGTAGGTTGATTCCTCCAGTTCCATTCTTCTTTCTCAGGATCGCTTTGGCTATTCGAGGTTTTCTGTATTTCCATACAAATTGTGAAATTATTTGTTCTAGCTCTGTGAAGAATACCGTTGGTAGCTTGATAGGGATTGCATTGAATCTATAAATTGCTTTGGGTAGTATACTCATTTTCACTATATTGATTCTTCCAATCCATGAACATGGTATATTTCTCCATCTATTAGTGTCCTCTTTGATTTCTTTCACCAGTGTTTTATAGTTTTCTATATATAGGTCTTTAGTTTCTTTAGGTAGATATATTCCTAAGTATTTTATTCTTTCCGTTGCAATGGTGAATGGAATTGTTTCCTTAATTTCTCTTTCAGTTTTCTCATTATTAGTGTATAGGAATGCAAGGGATTTCTGTGTGTTGATTTTATATCCTGCAACTTTACTATAGTCATTGATTAGTTCTAGTAATTTTCTGGTGGAGTCTTTAGGGTTTTCTATGTAGAGGATCATGTCATCTGCAAATAGTGAGAGTTTTACTTCTTCTTTTCCAATTTGGATTCCTTTTATTTCTTTTTCTGCTCTGATTGCTGTGGCCAAAACTTCCAAAACTATGTTGCATAGTAATGGTGAAAGTGGGCACCCTTGTCTTGTTCCTGACTTTAGAGGAAATGGTTTCAATTTTTCACCATTGAGGATAATGTTTGCTGTGGGTTTGTCATATATAGCTTTTATTATGTTGAGGTATGTTCCTTCTATTCCTGCTTTCTGGAGAGTTTTTTTTTTTATCATAAATGGGTGTTGAATTTTGTCAAAGGCTTTCTCTACATCTATTGAGATAATCATATGGTTTTTATTTTTCAATTTGTTAATGTGGTGTATTACATTGATTGATTTGCAGATATTGAAGAATCCTTGCATCCCTGGGATAAAGCCCACTTGGTCATGGTGTATGATCTTTTTAATGTGTTGTTGGATTCTGATTGCTAGAATTTTGTTAAGGATTTTTGCATCTATGTTCATCAGTGATATTGGCCTGTAGTTTTCTTTTTTTGTGGGATCTTTGTCAGGTTTTGGTATTAGGGTGATGGTAGCCACATAGAATGAGTTTAGAAGTTTACCTTCCTCTGCAATTTTCTGGAAGAGTTTGAGCAGGATAGGTGTTAGCTCTTCTCTAAATTTTTGGTAGAATTCAGCTGTGAAGCCGTCTGGACCTGGGCTTTTGTTTGCTGGAAGATTTTTGATTACAGTTTCAATTTCCGTGCTTGTGATGGGTCTGTTAAGATTTTCTATTTCTTCCTTTTCCAGTTTTGGAAAGTTGTACTTTTCTAAGAATGTGTCCATTTCTTCCACGTTGTCCATTTTATTGGCATATAATTGTTGATAGTAGTCTCTTATGATCCTTTGTATTTCTGTGTTGTCTGTTGTGATCTCTCCATTTTCATTTCTAATTTTATTGATTTGATTTTTCTCCCTTTGTTTCTTGATGAGTCTGGCTAATGGTTTGTCAATTTTATTTATCCTTTCAAAAAACCAGCTTTTGGCTTTGTTGATTTTTGCTATGGTCTCTTTTGTTTCTTTTGCATTTATTTCTGCCCTAATTTTTAAGATTTCTTTCCTTCTACTAACCCTGGTGTTCTTCAATTCTTCCTTTTCTAGTTGCTTTAGGTGTAGGGTTAGGTTATTTATTTGACTTTTTTCTTGTTTCTTGAGGTATGCCTGTATTGCTATGAACTTTCCCCTTAGGACTGCTTTTACCGTGTCCCACAGGTTTTGGGTGGTTGTGTTTTCATTTTCATTCGTTTCTATGCAAATTTTGATTTCTTTTTTGATTTCTTCTGTGATTTGTTGGTTATTCAGCAGCGTGTTGTTCAGCGTCCATTTGCTGGAATTTTTAATAGTTTTTCTCCTGTAATTGAGATCTAATCTTACTGCATTGTGGTCAGAAAAGATGCTTGGAATGATTTCTATTTTTTTGAATTTATCAAGGCTAGCTTTATGGCCCAGGATGTGATCTATCCTGGAGAAGGTTCCATGTGTGCTTGAGAAAAAGGTGAAATTCATTGTTTTGGGATGAAATGTCCTATAGATATCAATTAGGTCTAACCGGTCTATTGTATTGTTTAACGTTTGTGTCTCCTTGTTAATTTTCTGTTTAGTTGATCTATCCATAGGTGTGAGTGGGGTATTAAAGTCTCCCACTATTATTGTGTTATTGTTAATTTCTCCTTTCATACTTGTTAGCATTTGTCTTACATACTGTGGTGCTCCCGTGTTGGGTGCATATATATTTATAATTGTTACATCTTCTTCTTGGATTGATCCTTTGATCATTATGTAGTGACCTTCTTTGTCTCTTTTCACAGCCTTTGTTTTAAAGTCTATTTTATCTGATATAAGTATTGCTACTCCTGCTTTCTTTTGGTCCCTATTTGCATGAAAAATCTTTTTCCAGCCCTTCACTTTCAGTCTGTATGTGTCCCCTGTTTTGATGTAGGTCTCTTATAGACAACATATGTAGGGGTCTTGTTTTTGTATCCATTCAGCCAGTCTTTGTCTTTTGGTTGGGGCATTCAACCCATTTATGTTTAAGGTAATTACTGATAAGTATGATCCCGTTGCCATTTACTTTATTGTTTTGGGTTCGAACTTATACACTGTTTTTGTGTTTCCTGTCTAGAGAATATCCTTTAGTATTTGTTGGAGAGCTGGTTTGGTGGTGCTGAATTCTCTCAGCTTTTGCTTGTCTGAGAAGCTTTTGATTTCTCCTTCATATTTGAATGAGATCCTTGCTGGGTACAATAATCTGGGCTGTAGGTTATTTTCTTTCATCACTTTAAGTATGTCTTGCCATTCCCTCCTGGCTTGAAGAGTTTCTATTGAAAGATCAGCTGTTATCCGTATGGGAATTCCCTTGTGTGTTATTTGTTGTTTTTCCCTTGCTGCTTTTAATATTTGTTCTTTGTGTTTGATCTTTGTTAATTTGATTAATATGTGTCTTGGGGTGTTTCACCTTGGGTTTATCCTGTTTGGGACTCTCTGGGTTTCTTGGACTTGAGTGATTATTTCCTTCCCCATTTTAGGGAAGTTTTCAACTATTATCTCCTCAAGTATTTTCTCATGGTCTTTCTTTTTGTCTTCTTCTTCTGGGACCCCTATGATTCGAATGTTGTAGCCTTTAATATTGTCCTGGAGGTCTCTGAGATTGTCCTCATTTATTTTAATTCGTTTTTCTTTTATCCTCTCTGATTCATTTATTTCTACCATTCTATCTTCTAATTCACTAATCCTGTCTTCTGCCTCTGTTATTCTACCATTTGTTGCCTCCAGAGTGTTTTTAATTTCATTTATTGCATTATTCATTTTATATTGACTCTCTTTTATTTCTTCTAGGTCCTTGTTAAACCTTTCTTCCATCTTCTCAATCTTTGTCTCCAAGCTATTTATCTGTGATTCCATTTTGATTTCAAGATTTTGGGTCAATTTCACTATCATTATTCAGAATTCTTTATCAGGTAGATTCCCTATCTCTTCCTCTTTTGTTTGGTTTGGTGGGCTTTTATCCTGTTCCTTTGTCTGCTGGGTATTCCTCTGTCTCTTCATCTTGTTTAAATTGCTGAGCTTGGGGTGTCCTTTCTGTATTCTGGCAGTTTGTGGAGTTCTCTTTATTGTGGCGTTTCCTCGCTGTGTGTGGGTTTGTACAGGTGGCTTGTCAAGGTTTCTTGGTTAGGGAAGCTTGTGTCGGTGTTCTGGTGAGTGGAGCTGTATTTCTTCTCTCTGGAGTACAATGAAATGTCCAGTAATGAGTTATGGGATGTCTATGGTTTTGGGGTGACTTTGGGCTGCCTGTATCTTGGATCTCAGGGCTGTGTTCCTTGCTGCTGGAGAATTTGCTTGGTATGTCTTGCCCTGAAACTTGTTTCGCCCAGAGAGGTTTACAGCGTTATATGGAGAAGAGAAGAGTGAGGAGGGAGTTAGAGGTGACCCGAATGAGATGAGGTGGAGTCAATAGAGGAGAGAGTGGGCTATTCAGTAATCTCTTCCTTATGTGCACTCCACAACTGGACCGCTCAGAGTTGTTCACAGAGTTATACAGAGAAGAGAAGAAGGAAGAAGGTGGCAGAGGTGGCCAGGAGGATAAATGAGGGGAATGAAAAGGAGGGAGACAGATCCAGCCAGTAATCAGTTCCCTAAGTGTTCTCCACCGTCTGGATCACACAGAAATTCACAGAATTGGGTAGAGTAGAGGGGGTTAGAGAGGAGACACAGGCGACCTAGTGGAGAAAAAGGAGAGTCCAAAGGGAGAGAGAGCAGTTAAGCCAGTAATCTCGCTCCCTAGTGAAAAATGGGTACTGAAGATTGGGTTCTTAAAGGTACAAAATTGGTAACAAATACGTAAAAGCAAAAATTTTAAATCTAGAGTAGAGTTTGGAATTTCAAAAATACGATGTTAAAGAAAAGAAGAAGGAAAAGAAAGAGAGAAAAAACGAAGAAACAAAAACAAACAAGGTCGCAAAAATTATACAGAAAGTATAGGTACAAAATTGATAACTAATACCAAAAAGCAAAAGTTAAAAATCTAGAGTAGAGTTTGGAATTTCAAAAATCAATGTTAAAAAAAGAAGAAGAAAAATAAAGAGAGAGAGAAAAAAAACAAAAACAAACAAGAACAAACAAGGTCGCATAAATTATAAAAAAAAAAAAATACAGGTACAAAATTGATAACAAATACCAAAAAGCATAAATTAAAAATCTAGAATAGAGTTTGGAATTTCAGATATACAATGTTATTTAAAAGAAGAAGAGAAAGAAACAGAGAAAAAGAAAAAATTAAAAGGGTCACAGAAATTATATAAAAACAAAAACAAAAAAAAACTATAGGTACAAAATTGATAACAAATACTAAGAAGCTAAAATTAAAAATCTAGAGTAGAGTTTGGAATTTCAAAAATACAATGTTAAAGAAAAGAAGGGAAAAGAAAAAAAAGTCAAAAAATTATTAAAAAATATATATATATGAAGTTTGCTTTAAAAAAATAGGGTCTTTTTTTTTTTTTTTGCAACGTAATCGGTTATAAAAGTGGAAATTAAAGGAATAATAGAGGACTTAATTTTTTTTTTTTTTATAGGCTCACTTGTTCAGTCGCACTGAGGGGAGGTAGGGAGGGATGCTGCAAACAAATAACACTGGCGTGTGCTTGCAGTACCTCAGCCACACTGGGTCTGCCCCCAGTTCATGGCGCGTGTAGCCTCTCTGCCCACGCTGCTCAGGCTCTAGGTTGCTCCGCTGCGAACCATCCGCGGCCCACCCTGGGCTGCCTGTACTTCCCGGGTCCAAGCCGCTCAGGTTCAGGCACTCGGGTAGTCCTCAGAGGCGCAGACTCTCAGTTGGGCCTGTGTTTTGTGCCCTTTCCAGATCCGAGCAGCTCAGGTGATGAGGTGTTCTGCGCGCGCGATTGCTGCGACTTATCCCTCCCCGCCGCTCGGTTATCTAGTTGTGCAGCGGCACACCTTCTCAGGCAGATGTTGACCATCCAGACCCCCAAGAAGTTTTAGTTAGCAAAGAAGCCTGCTTACAGTTTTATAGATAATGTCTCTCTGGGGCTGCGATTGTCCCCTTCCGGCTCTGGCTGCCTATCACCGGAGGGGGATGGTCTGCTGCTGGCTATCTCTGTTCAGTCCTTTATTCCCTGTGCGGGCCTGGCGGTGTCATAGGTTAGGGCTGGCTTTTCGCGTGGTAGATATCCCACAGTCTGGTTTGCTAGCCCAAATTATTTCGCTCAGATAGTGCTCGGGGTATTCAGGCCAGATTCTTGCGATGCAGCCCGCGCCGCGCCTCCCTGCCCAGCCCCCGCTTGCTAATGGCGTGTGCAGGCGTCTGCGCTGCTTCTCCGCTGGGGGAGTTACCGTAGGGCTCGCAATGTGCGGGTTTTAATTGTTTATTTTTTCTCCCTGTTATGTTGCCCTCTGTGCTTCCAAGGCTCGGCACAGATTCGGCAGTGAGAAGGTTTCCTGGTGTTTGGAAACTTCTCTCTTTTTAAGACTCCCTTCCCGGGTCGGAACTCCATCCCTCCCTCTTTTGTCCCTTTTTTTGTCTTTTATATTTTTCCCTACCTCCTTTCGAAGACTTGGGTTGCTTTTCTGGGTGCCTGATGTCCTCTGCCGGCTTTCAGAAGTTGTTTTGTGGAATTTACTCAGCGTTTAAATGTTCTTTTGATGAATTTGTGGGGGAGAAAGTGTTCTCCCCGTCCTACTTCTCCGCCATCTTAGCTCCTCCCTTCTGCTCTAATTTTTAAGATTTTTTTCCTTCTACTAACCCTGGGGTCCTTCATTTCTTCCTTTTCTAGTTGTTTTAGGTGTAGAGTTAGGTATTGTACCCAGCAAGGATTTCATTCAAGTATGAAGGAGAAATCAAAAGCTTTTCAGACAAGCAAAAGCTGAGAGAATTCAGCACCACCAAACCAGCTCTCCAACAAATACTAAAGGATATTCTCTAGACAGGAAACACAAAAACAGTGTATAAGTTCGAACCCAAAACAATAAAGTAAATGGCAACGGGATCATACTTATCAGTAATTACCTTAAACGTAGATGGGTTGAATGCCCCAACCAAAAGACAAAGACTGGCTGAATGGATACAAAAACAAGACCCCTACATATGTTGTCTATAAGAGACCCACATCAAAACAGGGGACACATACAGACTGAAAGTGAAGGGCTGGAAAAAGATTTTCCATTCAAATAGGGACCAAAAGAAAGCAGGAGTAGCAATACTCATATCAGATAAAATAGACTTTAAAACAAAGGCTGTGAAAAGAGACAAAGAAGGTCACTACATAATGATCAAAGGATCAATCCAAGAAGAAGATGTAACAATTATAAATATATATGCACCCAACACGGGAGCACCACAGTATGTAAGACAAATGCTAACAAGTATGAAAGGAGAAATTAACAATAACACAATAATAGTGGGAGACTTTAATACCCCACTCACACCTATGGATAGATCAACTAAACAGAAAATTAACAAGGAAACACAAACGTTAAACAATACAATAGACCGGTTAGACCTAATTGATATCTATAGGACATTTCATCCCAAAACAATGAATTTCACCTTTTTCTCAAGCGCACATGGAACCTTCTCCAGGATAGA
This sequence comes from Bos grunniens, assembly GCF_055505025.1. NCBI lineage: Eukaryota > Metazoa > Chordata > Mammalia > Artiodactyla > Bovidae > Bos > Bos grunniens. The sequence goes on from NC_141181.1 coordinate 43,173,122, forward strand.
TCACATCCTGGGCCATAAAGCTAGCCTTGGTAAATTCAAAAAAATAGAAATCATTCCAAGCATCTTTTCTGACCACAATGCAGTAAGATTAGATCTCAATTACAGGAGAAAAACTATTAAAAATTCCAACATATGGAGGCTGAACAACACGCTGCTGAATAACCAACAAATCACAGAAGAAATCAAAAAAGAAATCAAAATTTGCATAGAAACGAATGAAAATGAAAACACAACCACCCAAAACCTGTGGGACACGGTAAAAGCAGTCCTAAGGGGAAAGTTCATAGCAATACAGGCACACCTCAAGAAACAAGAAAAAAGTTAACAATATGTTTTGATGCAGTTTCTCCCACTTATTCTTACATTTACTGGAGTAATTTTCAATATTCAGGTTTGTAGCCTACTCTTTCATGCAAACACTGTTTTAGGACAGTTTTTCTTTTGCCTTTTAATTAGTGTTCAGTTTACTTCAATAGCTGCATAAAATTTGATCATAGGGATATATCACCCTGTGTTTGTGTGTGTGTGTATGAGAAAGAGAGAGAGAAAGAGAGAGAGATCTCCACTATCATTTATCCAGTGATTTGCTGTGATGTATATAAATGATTGATTTTAAACATTTTCACATAAAATCTTTTCCAAATATTTTAAGGAATTGCTTCTGTAGGAGAGATTGTTCTTGGAAGTGCTCAAAATGCACCTATATTTCAAAGTCAATTTGTTTCCTATAAACCTTGACCAGTTTATGCTCTGCTACTCGTGTGCGACCCCACCTGCCTCACTTCTGTTCTGCCAGTAATGAGTTTTAGAGATCATATTATTTGACAATATCAGGCTATGAAAGTCATTGATTAATTGGGAAAGGCAGACGAAGTATGATGCATAAGACACAGGTACATACTTATATTTTATATGAACTTGAAATATACATGTTTACATTAACTTGTCTCTTTTTTTCATTTAGAGTCGAAGACTTTTATTTATATCTTCACTGTCATTTTCCTGCTTAAACTTTACCCACCTTGCATCACTATGATTTTGTGTGTGTGTGTGTGTGTTTAAGGTGACGCAAGAAAGCAAGGTCACACATGGAGCAATAGGAATGTGGAAACCTTGTGACCTGGAAAGAAATTCATGACCCTGTGTTTTTCTGTTGTCTCATCCAAAATGATTGTGACATGGATTGCTTTAAACAGTTTAACTTATTCTTTTCAAAGCATGAAATTGAATGGATTAATTAGCTGTAAAAGGAGAGGGTAAAGACAGTTCTCTGGTGTTTTTATTTGGTACCAAACATTCCTTTTATCCCACTATCTGGGGAGTAGAAACTCATAAAAAAGTACATTCTAAGGAAAAGATTAAAATGATATGGACTAGACTGCTCATCTTTATATTATTGCAACTTGGGGATATGGTAATTCTACTAGTTTTGAGTCTGTACATGCTGTGAGACATTTTCCCTAGGTTTTTATCACCTATAAATACATGAAAAGCTAAAAATCACCAATGTCAAATGGAAAATAAACATATCTGTACATGAGGACTTAAAATTTAAAAGATTAAAAACTCATTTTCTCTATCATGTTTGGTTTTACTAACAGGAGTATGGATGTATGCACACATGCCTTTGACTGTGTGGATCACAATAAACTGTGGAAAATTCTGAAAGAGATGGGAATACCAGACCACCTGACCTGCCTCTTGAGAAATTTGTATGCAGGTCAGGAAGCAACAGTTAGAACTGGACATGGAACAACAGACTGGTTCCAAATAGGAGAAGGAGTACGTCAAGGCTGTATATTGTCACCCTGCTTATTTAGCTTAAATGCAGAGTACGTCAAGAGAAACGCTGGGCTGGAAGAAGCACAAGCTGGAATCAAGATTGCCGGGAGAAATATCAATAACCTCAGATATGCAGATGACACCACCCTTATGGCAGAAAGTGAAGAGGAACTCAAAAGCCTCTTGATGAAGGTGAAAGAGGAGAGTGAAAAAGTTGGCTTAAAGCTCAACATTCAGAAAACGAAGATCATGGCATCTGGTCCCATCACTTCATGGGAAATAGATGGGGAAACAGTGGAAACAGTGTCAGACTTTATTTTTTTGGGCTCCAAAAACACTGAGAATGGTGAATGCAGCCATAAAATTAAAAGACACTTACTCCTTGAAATAAAGTTATGACCAACCTAGATAGCATATTCAAAAGCAGAGACATTACTTTGCCAACAAAGGTCCGGCTAGTCAAGGCTATGGTTTTTCCTGTGGTCATGTATGGATGTGAGAGTTGGACTGTGAAGAAAGCTGAGCACCGAAGAATTGATGCTTTTGAACTGTGGTGTTGGAGAAGACTCTTTAGAGTCCCTTGGATTGCAAGATCCAACCAGTCCATTCTGAAGGAGATCAACTCTGGGATTTCTTTGGAAGGAATGATGCTAAAGCTGGAACTCCAGTACTTCGGCCACCTCATGCAAATAATTGACTCATTGGAAAAGACTCTGATGCTGGGAGGGACTGAGGGCAGGAGGAGAAGGGGATGACAGAGGATGAGATGGCTGGATGGCATCACCAACTCGATGGACGTGAGTCTGAGTGAATTCAGGGAGTTGGTGATGGACAGGGAGGCCTGGCATGCTGCAATTCATGGGGTCGCAAAGAGTCGGACATGACTGAGTGACTGAAATGAATTGAATTTCAGTATGTGGCTACATAAATAGATATGCATGTAAATGTGCCTATATTTTTGAAATACAAAGTATTAATAAATATTTACTAATGCAATTCAAATATTTGACAGTTACATATAATGAACAACATTGTATTCAACTTTGTTCATTGTTCTGGTAATAATTATAATCTTTCTTATATTTAGTTTTCCCTATGTGATAAATCCTACATTTATAATATATATTAGTGCTTTTAATTTTCATTGTAGTTATGAATATATGTTAAAATGAGAGTGTGGAAATCAAAGAAAGAAAAGATTTGACAAAAATATATCAAATACATGCCTTCCTTAAAACATGTACATCATTCATATACATAAAAGAAAACAATCAACTCAGTAGACAAAGGTGCAGAAGACATTAAACATATTAGACATGTAAACGGTAAAGACAGAATTGGTTTTAAGCATCCAGAAAGGGGGAGAATCCAAGTAGCAGGAGCTTTCAAGCTCTCATACAAGCCAAGACTTAGACTTTACCCATGAGTTCCTGCAAGGCATTTGGTGGCGACATAACATATTGTTCAAGGTTCATGCAAAGGTGACAACTTTTCACTTCATAGCAACCAGAGCCAGGCAGTTGTGGTGATGCAGAATGGTGTACATACACAGCGGAGCAGGTAGCTGTTCTGTACTTCAGGTTCTGGAGCTGTTTTCCAGCTTACAGACATTGATGAACAATGTCTGGTACCCATTCAGTTCAGTTCAGTTCAGTTCAGTTGCTCAGTCATATCTGACTCTGCAACCCCAAGGACTGCCACATGCCAGGCTTCCCTGTCCATCATCAACTCCCAGAGCTTGCTCAAACTCATGTCCATCGAATAGGGGATGCCATCCAACCATCTCAACCTCTGCTGTCCCCTTCTCTTCTTGCCCCATACCCCGTAGTCAATTGCTGTTCAACACTGGCAAAGACATTTGTAAACATTAGGACTCCCAAAGGGAATAAAAATTCAATCAAAATAATCTAGATCACAGAGGTATTTATTTAATTCCAAGGGTTTTTCCCATCAAGAGTTTCTCTTTAATCAGTGTTTCAAAGTTCAATCTTTTGCTTAAAGTCCTTCAATAGTTTAACTTAGCTTTCCCCTGTGACTGCTTCATTTTCAGTTTGGCAAACTGAAAACTAGCTCTTTGTTGTATGAACTGACTTTAGCCAGGCACATGCCTTATCTAATTAAATCTTTACAGTGGCCCTATTAGGTGGGTGAATAAAAAAGTGAAAGTGATAACCACTCAGTTGTGTGTGACTATTTGTGACCCCATGGACTGTAGCTTGCCAGACTCCTCCATCTATGGAATTCTCCAGGCAAGAATACTGAAGTGAGTAGCCATTCCCTTCTCCAGGAGATCTTCCTGACCCAGGGATCAAACCCTGGTCTCCTGCATTGCAGGCATATTGTTTACTATCTGAGCCAGGAGGGAAGGTGTTACATATGTAAAATAGGTGGGTACATATGTAAAATAAAAAATTTGTTGATTGCCAGTGAAGAATGTGAGACCAAAATTTGTTCAAGTTTACACAGCTGTCAGTACAGACCTGGGCAGTGTGACCCTGGGTCTCACACGGGTGTCACATTCCTCAGACACCATGAAAGCCACCCATACAAATGGAGAAACTGAGATGTGATGCATGTCATGAAGAGTTCAGTATTCTTGCAGGTAAGCAACAGATTTGAGCTGGTTGCTGAGACATCACCGTGCCTGAGCACACATTCTGAATTACTGCTTCTAGCCCTTCTCCATTTAGGTTGGCTTTCTTGGGGAGAGGAATTAATTCCAAATTGACTTGTCGTGCTTTGTTCTTGTTGTTCAGGAGCTCAGTTGTGTCCGACTCCTTACAATCTGATGAACTGTAGCATGCCAGGCTTCATGATAAAATGCACTTAATATCCCCCAACTAGTCTTATTCTGAATAGGAAATAAGCAAACACTTGAAATTCTTCCTTTAGCATACCAGAATAGGAAGACTTATTGAGACGCCTATAAAAAAAAAGAAAAGAAAAGAAAAGAAAAAGGCACGGAACATTCTTAGCTTCCTGTTGAATTATGTACATTAACAAAATCAACCACACCTTCAAATTTATACCATGTTATCACAGCTTCAGAATTTTTTTCATAGATTATTTTAGCCAAATAATTGCATGGAGTAGAGTTTCCTCTGCTGTGATCTATTTTTCTGAGGATTTAAATATGTAAGATAAGTACAGTTTGATAGAAGTATTTGGTGATGTATTACTAGAATCCTTTGGGTCTTTGGATTTCCTGGTAGAAATATGTTAGAAAACGAGCAAGGCAGAAATGTTAATCTAAATAATCTACATTAGATGATCTACTTAAAAATTTTAGTCACCGTAAGTTTTGATCACTGTAAGAAAAATTTTGGTCACTGAAAGAAAAGTTCTAGCCAGGTGGCTCAACGTTACTAGCCATCACTATAGTCCAATACTTAGAATGCCCCAAATGGTGTGTGAGCTACGATATGCAGGTAAGCACTCTGCCTTGATATGCGCCTGTTTCCTGGGATTTCTACATCAGCCATGAAAATGATCCAAAGACTTGGGTTTACTTGAAGACACAGTAACTTCTGGCCAACATCTGGTGCAGTTATATGGTCAAAATATATGATTCATTACTTCTTTTCTTTTCTCCTTTCTTCCTTCCTTTGCTGCCTTTCCTTTTTCTTATTTTTATTAAAATTTAAGGTTGAGATACAAGGTTATCAATAGCATCCGGTTAAGGCATTTTTTGGAAAGATTTCTTTTTTATATACTTTTATTTTATTCATTTATTTTTACCTGTGCTTGGTCTTAGTTGCCGCATGCTGTGTAGGCTTTTTCTACACAGAAACTTTTTGTGTAGTTGTGGTGAGCAGGGGCTATGCCTTACTTGCAGTGCATGGGCTTCTCATTGTGGTGGCTTTTGCTTGTTACAGAGCATGGGCTCAGTAGTTGTGGCACACAGGCTTAATTGCGCTGCAGAAAATGGGATCTTCCTGAATCAGGGATTGAACCCATGTCTCCTGCATTGGCAGGCAGATTCTTTACCACTGGGCCACCAGGGAACCCCAAGGCATTTTTAAAAAAGGATAATTTATAAGTTTTTAAGTATCTCAATGAAACATATTTTAATAAATTGTTAACTTTACCTTTTCTATAAGTTCTTAACCTGTAATGAGAAAGTCACTTCACTGTATCATTGTATTTTGTTCTTTTTCATGGGCTGCTAGCAAATGTGTTAAGTAGCCATGTATTAGCATATTGATCAAGTCACATGATAATAATACCAATATGAGAATTAAAATAAAAATATGAAGTTACAGTTTGAAAGGCAGTGAATGCTGAACCAAGAGAAAAGTAGTAGAAACCTGTGATTTGTTGCTGATCTTACACTAACTCTACATTTTAATTGAAATTTTAGCTACTTTATGCCTTTATTATTTGGTAAATGACTTTTTTTTCTATTTTTATTGCAGTATTTTAATAGTGTTGAATACTATTTTCAAATGTTATTAAAATTTACCATTCCTGTATAAATAAAATGGCAGTGTTTATAATGTGGCCTTTTTAATGATATTGATCTAATTCAAAAGTTCTGATTCTAAGCTTCAAGTTTCTATATGTATTTTTATTAATAAACTTCTGCATGCATTTGTAATACTTCATAACTCCTTCACCTATTGGTTGATTTACCACTGAATATCTAAACCAGCTCTACTGATAATTTTAATTTGTTTTTGTCTTCTAGTTTCTTATAGTGAGGTACTATATTAGAGACTTTTAGAACTTATATTTCTACAATCTGGAGGCCTATCTGACATATCATAGAACCTGTTAAAGTAGAAAAATTATTTTATTGCAATAGCCTATTTAACTCAGTTATACAGATGACACCACCCTTATGGCAGAAAGTGAAGAGGAACTCAAAAGCCTCTTGATGAAAGTGAAAGTGGAGAGTGAAAAAGTTGGCTTAAAGCTCAACATTCAGAAAACGAAGATCATGGCATCTGGTCCCATCACTTCATGGGAAATAGATGGGGAAACAGTGGAAACAGTGTCAGACTTTATTTTTCTGGGCTCCAAAATCACTGCAGATGGTGACTGCAGCCATAAAATTAAAAGACACTTACTCCTTGGAAGGAAAGTTATGACCAACCTAGATAGCATATTCAAAAGCAGAGACATTACTTTGCCAACAAAGGTCCGTCTAGTCAAGGCTATGGTTGTTCCTGTGGTCATGTATGGATGTGAGAGTTGGACTGTGAAGAAGAATGAGCACCGAAGAATTGATGCTTTTGAACTGTGGTGTTGGAGAAGACTGTTGAGAGTCCCTTGGACTGCAAGGAGATCCAACCAGTCCATTCTAAAGGAGATCAGCCCTGGGATTTCTTTGGAAGGAATGATGCTAAAGCTGAAACTGCAGTACTTTGGCCACCTCATGCGAAGAGTTGACTCATTGGAAAAGACTCTGATGCTGGGAGGGATTGGGGGCAAGAGGAGAAGAGGACGACAGAGGATGAGATGGCTGGATGGCATCACTGTCTCAATGGACGTGAGTCTGAGTGAACTCCAGGAGTTGGTGATGGACAGGGAGGCCTGGCATGCTGCGATTCATGGGGTCGCAAAAAGTCGGACATGACTGAGCGACTGATCTGATCTGATCTAATCTGATACATTAATCATACATTGGTATTTTAGTTTAAGAGAGACTAGTTTTTAGTTATTTCATTGGCATTTACATTTACTTTTTGATTATTTAAAACCATATCTAGATTAGAATAATTTTTGAGTGAGGGCATGTTCATCTGTATTTTGAAAGATATTTTGGACAAATCTAGTAGAAATTAAAAATGAGTCCTGCAAGTAAAGACCATTTGCTGCAAAGTAGAATAAGATACTTCTTAAACATAAAACATTTGATTCACAAGAAATGGTGTCACCAAACACGTTAAACAAAAATGAAAAAAATTTCTAAAACCCAAGATATGACTTAGATGTCAATCTTCATTTTATTCTTACAATTAATTTAAACTTTCATAGGTGAAAATAAAATAGATGTTAAACTATCCATACAGTAAAAGTTTATCATCTTATTTCATAATAATAAAATGCATAGGAAATTATTTTGTAAAGTTCAAGAGTTTCAGGCAACTGAGAGCCTTCTAAAATCTCAGATAAATTGTATACCTGTTTGGTTATTGTGTGTAAGTATTACAAAGTATTCATTGTGAAATCAGATTTTGGTGCTGAAAGGTTTCCATAGCAACTGGAGGAATAAAAAGATAGGTCTCTGCTTCACTGATCTTTAGTTCTTCATAAAATATCTTATTGTGCTTTCAGAAATACACATATACCTCAGAAAAATAGTTACCATGATTAGAAAATGTATATATGTGTGTGCATTAAAAGTGGTTGTTTTGTGCCAATACAAACTGGCTCTTTTGTGTCAAAACAAACAGTTCCAGATCCTACGTACCACATAGGTTTACCTTTCTCGCCTATATGAATTTCTACTTTAGATTTTGCCCTTAAATTTCCTCCATTTCTTGTCTTCTCACTGATCCACATTCATTGCTCCCTTTACTTTAAGTCACTATAATATCATAAGACTATTTTGATAGATACTGAAAAAGCTCTTGAAAAGATTCAACATGCATTCATAATGAAAACTCTAGAGAAAATAGAAATAGAATTATACTTTCTTAACATGATTGTGTGTTTATCTGTATCTATATCTATCCTCACTACTCTTTGGCTTTGTAGTAGAAATATTGTCAGCCAGAACAATTAAATAATAAAAATCATTTTGAGACATAAAGATAGGTAAATAAGGAATTAAACTGTCTCTATTTGCAGATATGATAGTATACCTAGAAATTCCAGCAAATTAATGCTAAAACTAGCTCAAATATCAATGAATTGAGTGAATTATCAGGATAGAAAGTTAGCATGCAAAACCGATTATCTACATATACATAAAAAATAAACAGAAGATACAATAGCAAATATAGTATAATTAAGATTGCAACAAATTAGAAAAATATAGAGAGATAAATCTAACAAGAAGAGTGTAAAATCTATACAATAAAAATTTTAATTCTTTGTATATATTAATAGATAAATAGAATAATAGAATAGAAAAAATAAACAAATAGAATAATGGAAAAAAAAGAATAGACAAGTAGAATAATAGAATAGAGTAATAATAGAAACTCCAAACTTAGACCCTAATACATATGGAAATTTAATGTATGACAAACTGACATTTCAGTTCACTGAAGCCAAGATGGACATTAATAAATGGTGAAAGACAGTTAGGTCATCATTTGCAAAAAGGTAAAATTATATCACACACCATACGTAAGAATGGATTATGTATCTAAATGAAAAAATGAAACAATGGATGTAATAGAAAGAAACCTAGTAAATTTCTCTTTAGACTAGGTGTTGGGAAAGGCCTTGTAAGTGATTCAAAATCCAAAAGCAGTAAAGGATTGTTCTCTTTGACAACAAAGTGAAAAGCCCAAAACTTCAATATTGAGCATGAGTTTGCCTGTTTGTCATAAATGACCTTTATAATGTTGAGATGTGTTCCCTCTATACCAATTTGATGAGTGTTGTTATCATCAACTGGAGACATGACTGAAATAGCATGCACACACGTCATCGTGAATGGTTGTTGAATTTTGTGAAGTTATTTTTCTGCAGCTAAGGAGATAATCATGTGATTTTTATCTTTCTTTTTGTTAATGTGGTGTATCATGTTTAATGATTTGTGAATGTTGAACCTTCTTTGCATAACTGGAATAAATCCCACTTGATCATGATGTATGATCCTCTTTAATATATTATGAAATTTGGTTTTTCTAAACTTTGTTGAGGATAATTGCATCTATATTCATCAGAGATAATATCTTGTGGGTTTCCTTTTTGTAGTGTCACTGTCTGATTTTGATACTAGGGTAATAGCTGCCATGTAGCATAAATTTGGGAGTGTTCCATCCTCTTTAATTTTTTGGAATAGTTTAAGAAGAATGGATTTCGGTTCTTCTTTATATGTTTGGTAAAATTGACCTGTTAAGCTGTCAGGTCCTGGATTTTGGCTTGCTGGGAGCTTTTAAAGTACTAATTCAGTTTTGCTGCTAGTAATCAGTCTGTCCAGATTACTTAATTCTTCCTGATTCAGTCTTAGATTATTGGGTGTTTTAAGAAATGTATCCATTTCTTATAGGCTTTCCAATTTGATGGCAAATCATTGTTCATAGTATCCTCTTATGATTTTTTTGTATCTCTGTAATGTTAACTGTAATTTCTCTTTTCTCATTTCTTATTTTTATCTTAACGAACCTGGCTAAAGCCTTATGTATCTTGCCTATTTATTGTTTTTTTAATTGTTCATTTCATTGATTTTTTTCTTTTTGGTCTCTATTTTATTTATTTCTCCTCATCTTTATTGTTACCATCCTTCTGTTGACTTTGGGCTTTATGTTTTCTTCTTTTTCTAATTTTTTTAGATGGTAGGTTATATTCTTTATTTGAGAGTTTTCTTGTTTCCTGGAATAAGCCTGTACAACTATAAACTTCCTTCATAGAACTTAGAACTGCTTTGCTGCATGCCATAGATTTTGGAAAGTTATGCTTTTATTTTCATTTGCTTCAAAGTGTTTTCTGATTTCTTCTTTCATTTTCTTCACTGATCAATTGTTTTCATTTTGTTTGTTTATTTATAGCATTTTTTAGTCTCGTGTGCCTGTTATTTTTTTCCCATTTTGATTCTAATAATTAACCTCTAGTTTCAGATCGCTGTGGTAAAAAATGCTTGATATAATTTCTGTCCTTTTAAATTTGTAGAGACTTATGGCCAGTATGTGATCTAACCTGATGAACATTCCATGTGCTCTTGAGAAGAATGTGTTTTCTGCTGTTTTCTTTTCTTTCTTTTTTGTTTTTGATGGAATGTCCTGTGGATTCTTAGTAATTTCAACTCATCTAATGTGTCACTTCAGACCACCACCTCCTTACTGATTTTCTGTCTAGTTGATCTGTCCATTGATGTAAGTGGGATGTTAGAGTCCCTTTCTATTGTTGTATTGTTGCTAATTTCTCTCTTTTTGCCTGTTAATATTTATTGTATATATTTACCATATATATTTATGCATAGGTGCTCTTCTATTAGGTGCATACATTTTAAGAAATGTTATATCCTCTTCTTGTATTAATCATTTTATAATGTCTTTCTTTCCCTTTTGTTATAGACTTGATTTTGAAAAATACTTTCTCTAATATGAGTGTTAATAACCCATCTCTCTTTTTATTTCCATTTGCATGAAATATCTTTTTCCATCCCTTCACTTCCAGTTTCTGTGTATTTCTAGCTCTGAAGTGAGTCTTTTATAAGCAGCCTATAGATGGATCTTATTTTCATATCCAGTGACCCTACATCTTTTGATTGGCGATTTAGCCATTGACATTTAAAATGATTATTATACATATGTACTTTTTGCGTTTTGTTATTTGTTTTCTGGCTATTTTTTATAGTTTTTTTTATTGTTCTTTTCTTTTTCTCTTTTAGCTTCTTTCCTGATATTTGATGATCTTCTTTATTGATATGCTTATGTTACTTTCACTCTAGTTTTTGTGCATCCATTGTAAGGTGTTTTGTTTTTTTTTTTTTAATAAATTTATTTATTTTAATTGGAGGTTAATTACTTTACAATATTGAACTGAAGCAGGGGTCTGATCTTCACAGCAGGGCAATTGTCTGAGTCAGAGGAGAAATATAAAGGCCGAGAGTGAAACAGCTGATCTGTGGCAGCCTAAATGGAATGAGAATCAGACAGGGACACAGGTCCCCTATAAGGTGCAACAGCTGGGAGCTGAAATTTAGGGATTGTGGAGCAATCCCAGGTCAAGGGCTGAGGGTTTTTACTTGTGGTTACCATAAAGTTCATATATGTTGACCTATAACTATATCTACTGGTTTTAAACTTGAAGTCACTTATATTCAAACACATCCTAAAGGATCTAAATTTTTTTTACTCCCTTCCCCTACATTTTATGTTTTCAATGTCATATTTATATCTTCATGTATATCCATTCACTGTTTATTGTAGGTATAAATGATCTTACAATTTTAAAAATCTTTATGCTAGCTTATTTCATGGTTGATCCACAGCCTTTTCTGTATGTTTGCCTTTACCTGTGGGATATTTTTCCTTTCCTATAGATTTTAACTTCTTTTTTATCCTTTCCTTTTCCAACTGGAGAAGACCCTTTAACACTTCTTGTAGAGTAAGTTAGTGTTGATGAACTCTTAATTTTTGTCTGTCTGAAAAGTTCTTTACCTCTTAAAAATCTAAATAACAGTTTTGCTGGTGAAGTATCCTACGTAGTAGTTCCTTTGCCCTTTTAGCACTTTACATGTACCATCCCATGCCCCACATGCCTGAAAAGTTTCTGCAGAAAAATTAACTGATAGCCTTTGGGAGTTGCCTTGTATGTGACTGTTTTTCACTTGCTGCCTTCAAAATTAACTATTTTTATTAAACGTTTACCACTTTAACTAGGATATGTCTTGGTGTGTGTTTCTTTGGTTTCCTCTTGTTTGGGACTCTGTGCTTCCTCCACCTGGATATGTTTCTTTCTTCAAGTTTGGAAAATGTTCAGCCGTAATTTCATAAAATTCATTTTCTATGCTTTTTTGTCTTCTTCTGGAACACTTTATAATGCAAATTTTAGTATGTTTGATGTGTTCTCAGATGTCCCTTATACCATCCTCAGTTTTTGAAATTTTGTTTTTCTTTTTGATATTATGATAGGTTGATTTCCATTCTTCTATCTTTTAGATCACATGAATTCTTCTCTATCACTCATTTGCTGTTAATTCATTGTAATCTATTTTTTTAAATTTCAGTTATTTTATTCTTCAATTCTTCCTAGTTATTTTTATATTTACTAGTTGTTATTAATTTTTCACTGTTTTAATCCTTTTTTCCCAAGTTCATTTAATGTTCTATTACTAATGCTTTGAACTCAACATGATAAATTATCTCATTAGTTATTTTTTTCAGGGATTTATTCTGTTATTTCATTTGAAATAAATCCATCTGTCTTCCTGTGGTGTTTAACTCTTTGGCTTTATCAAGTTAGATGAAACAATTACTCGCCCTGGTATTAAAGTTGTATCATTGTGTGGTAGCATTCTTATGCAGCCTGTGTGTGCTCAGTGACTTTGGAAGAGCTGAATCTCTAGTGAGCATGGGTCACCTCTTCCCCCAGAGTGTGCTGGCAGCTATTGCCTTCATGGGAAGTGGAACTAGAAGTGGAAGGGCTTGACCCAGAGTCAGTCTGAGGCTTCTCTTCAGCTCAATGGCTGCTACAGCTTGCTACTCCCAAGTTGCTAGAGCATTAGTCCTGAGATATAGGTCCAAATTGGTTCTATAGCTTCTAAGTGTGTGTCTCCTCCCTCCCAGCTGTGGAACTTCTGCCCTAGTGGGGTTCAGTGGCAGAGAAAGAGGGGCTGGGCCATGTACTGAGTCCCAGTGCACCAGTCAGGGCTCCAGACTTCTCCTGACCAGTCACATCTGTGAGTGCCAGCAATGGCTGTCCATGCCCAGTTTGACAAACTGCAGGATCTCAGTTTACTATTAGCCCCCCAGTACTTTCACTTCCCTTTGGCACAACAAGCTTCACCCTCATGGGAAGCTGCATTGGAGCAAGAGGTGTCGAGTGGGCACCTGATGCGGGCGAGTGTATGTGTTGGGATGCTCACGGAAAACCAGCCAGAGCTTCAGGCAGCTTCAGCCTGCTTCCTCTGCGTTCATCACAGAATGAGCATGTGTGTGCAAGTGATTCACATCAGAGTCTAGGATTCTCACAGTCCTCCTGGTTTTCAATCCAGCGAAGGGCACTTGTCTTCCTGGTGTTGGATTCCAGGGCTGGGATGCCCGACTTGAGATTTGAACCCCTCATTCCCCAAGGAGTATCTCTGAGCCCAAATCATCACACTCCTCTTCTGTTCTCCTTCCTACAGGCACAGGTCCTAATCTGATCGCTTCTTTTCCCTTCCTATCTGGTTATATGTGGATCTTCCTTTATAGGTTTGGCTGTGGATGAGTCCGGGAGAAGGCAATGGCACCCCACTCCAGTACACTTGCCCGGAAAATCCTATGGACAGAGGAGCCTGGTAGGCTGCAGTCCATGGGGTCGCTAAGAGTCGGCCATGACTGAGCGAATTCACTTTCACTTTTCACTTTCATGCATTGAAGAAGGAAATGGCAACCCACTCCAGTGTTCTTGCCTGGAGAATCCCAGGGATGGGGGAGCCTGGTAGGATTCCGTCTATGGGGTCACACAGAGTCGGACACGACTGAAGCGACTTAGCTGTGGATGAGTCATTCTGCTTGTCTCCAGTTTGACTGCAGTGAGAACTGCTCCCCATATAGATTTTTTGATTGTGTCCATGGGGTAGGCAACTCCTTGCTCCCCTATTCTACCATCTTAATCCCCTCCTTCTGGTTGCACCCCGCCCCTTAATGTTACTGTGCTTACAGTAATGGGATTTGTGAAACTCCTCTCAGTGTCTGTTTTGTGTTTGTTTTTTTTTTTCCCCTAAATAGCACTAATTTTTTCCAGGTCAATAGATAGTCTCTTTTCCTGAGTTCCAAGATTCTTCATCTCAATCCATAGAGAAAATCACTCTCTAGAGTTGACATTTTTGTCCATGCAACTTAGAAGCTTTGTCTACAATTCCCTTAGTATAATATTTTTTTTCTAAAATTAAAAAAGGCTTTGTTCTTTGATGCTTTATGTAAGATTTTAATTTGGTCATTCAATTCACTCCCTTATGTCAATGAACTTCCTTATGTCTATGTTTTGAGCATTTCTGTCTTTAGAATTTCACTAAATTTCACAACACACTGGTACTTGTGTTTTGATGTCTATTTGTCTCACACTCATTAGGACATTTCCCTTCACTACCTCCAAACATGCTATGTGTCTTACATCAGTTTTGAGCCTTCTCTGTTTATTGTTTCTTCCATAACGATGTTAGGGTAAGAATTAGGGATGCCATTGTACTTAGCCCACCAACTGCTTATTAGACTATGGAAATTCATGGCTATTTCCTTGGGACTTGGTAAACTCATTTGTATTCATGGGACACAAAGAACTTCAGGTCCAAGAGGAAAAGACTTTCTTGTTTCTGTTGACCGTTCTGTAAGCTGCCTGTCTGGGACATTTTAAAAATAACTTTCAGCTTTAATGACAGATTCTTGATTCTTATTTGAAATGCTTTGCATACTTTTATACTTGGTTCACACTGGCATATGTCGACCACAATAAAACAATACTTTTTGTATTTCTCCTGCAAAGTTATTTTTCTTTTAGTTCTAGATCACCAGTTTCCAACATTTCACAATAAGAAAATCTTGGTCACATGCATTTCTGAACATCAGAAAGCATAGCACCAATTGCACTGCCCCTCAATGTAGTTACTGTCTTCAAGAAGTGTTGGTTGAATTAGTGGACAAATAGCATATCTGTTTTCCATGTTTAATGTTGTCACCAATACTGGCTTTATTTCCTGTTGTATAGAAATTGATTCTCCCTAACTAATCTTTCAGAGTACTGGTTAGATTTTCCTGTAGTATGCTGCAGTAATAATCTCAAAATCTCAGTGAGACACAGAAATATAAATTTAAGTCTCACAGTTGTTATATGTTGGTTAAAGACTGCTGGTCACTCCAGTTCTGTCCCCTGATGGACCCAAGCAAGATGAGTAGCCAATATCTAGGACAATCTTGGCACAACTAAAAGAGCAATGTCCGAACCACTTGATATCTCATGACTTTTTCTCAGAAATAGCACACATCATTTCTACAAATATTTCTTGGCCTCAACTGCTCCTTGGCCCAGCCTGACATCTTGTGAAGATGGGCTCAGTAGGAGAGGGGAAACTTCGACAATAACACATCCTAACACAATTGCCCTCGATGAAAATATTTGCTTCTCTTCCCATGCACATAAACTATTCTCACCCTCTTCTCAAAGGATCTAACCCCAAGGCCACAGTTCCAAGAACTGTGATCATCTTAACAGTGTTTCCACGTGGATCTTCTTTATCTGTAAACCTATTAACTAGGAAGTTATTTTTCCTTCATTCCCCAGACACACCAAAACCAAGGGTTGAATAAATCCAGAAAACCACAACAAACACTGCTTTTCAGAAAGAGAAAAGGGAGGCATAGGGCCATCCCTAGGATACAGCAATTTTGTAATCTTATTGGGAGGATGTACTAGCCCTACCCCAAGGGTAGGTCACATTCCCTCCCTTGGAAGAGATCCATGATTCTCCATGGCTCTTGGATCCCTCTCCTGAAACACACTATTCTTCTTAACCATAGATGAGAAGACATTGAGGAATATGCTACTTTGGGTGAATGCACAGATTTTCAACTTTCCCCCTGTGTATAGACATTTCTGGGAGGTGAGGCCTTCAAAAGGCTAGTTTAAATCTTAGACAGTCACCATCGTTTAGTTCAGACAAGTGGTTCTTTAGAAAGTAATACCTTCTCAAAAACATAGCTGAATTTTTATCTCTGTGATTATTTATATCTCTATGATTCACATCAATTCTATATGTCCATAACCTCAGTCACAATTCTTTACAAAATATGACCCAATTATAGGTTTACTAAGTTTTTTAATTTATGAATGGCTCCATCTATTGCTCTCCTAGCTCTGGGTTATTGTGTTCTATTTTTCAATCATACTATCCCTTTTCAGCAATATGTGAACCATGAACTTCCTGATGTTCAAGCTGGTTTTAGAAAAGGCAGAGGAACCAGAGATCAAATTGCCAACATCTGCTGGATCATGGAAAAAGCAACAGAGTTCCAGAAAAACATCTATTTCTGCTTTATTTACTATGCCAAAGCCTTTGACTGTGTGGATCACAATAAACTATGGAAAATTCTGAAAGAGATGGGAATACCAGAACACCTGATCTGCCTCTTGAGAAATTTGTATGCAGGTCAGGAAGCAACATTTAGAACTGGACATAGAACAACAGACTGGTTCCAAATAGGAAAAGGAGTTCATCAAGGCTGTATATTGTCACCCTGTTTATTTAACTTATATGTAGAACACATCATGAGAAACGCTGGGCTGGAAGAAGCACAAATGGAATCAAGATTGCCGGGAGACATCTCAATAACCTCAGATATGCAGATGACACCACCCTTATGGCAGAAAGTGAAGAGGAACTCAAAAGCCTCTTGATGAAAGTGAAAGTGGAGAGTGAAAAAGTTGGCTTAAAACTCAACATTCAGAAAACGAAGATCATGGCATCCGGTCCCATCACTTCATGGGAAATAGATGGGGAAACAGTGGAAACAGTGTCAGACTTTATTTTTCTGGGCTCCAAAATCACTGCAGATGGTGATTGCAGCCATGAAATTAAAAGACGCTTCCTCCTTGGAAGGAAAGTTATGATCAACCTAGATAGCATATTCAAAAGCAGAGACATTACTTTGCCAACAAAGGTTCGTCTAGTCAAGGCTATGGTTTTTCCTGTGGTCATGTATGGATGTGAGAGTTGGACTGTGAAGAAGGCTGAGCGCCAGAGAATTGATGCTTTTGAACTGTGGTGTTGGAGAAGACTCTTGAGAGTCCCTTGGACTGCAAGGAGATCCAACCAGTCCATTCTAAAGGAGATCAGCCCTGGGATTCCTTTGGAAGGAATGATGCTAAAGCTGAAACGCCAGTACTTTGGCCACCTCATGCGAAGAGTTGACTCATTGGAAAAGACTCTGATGCTGGGAGAGATTGGGGGCAAGAGGAGAATGGGACAACAGAGGATGAGATGGCTGGATGGCATCACTGACTCGGTGGACGTGAGTCTGGGTGAACTCCAGGAGTTGTGATGGACCGGGAGGCCTGGCGTGCTGCGATTCATGGGGTCACAAAGAGTCGGACAGGACTGAGCAACTGATCTGATCTGATCTGATCCCTTTTCTATCTTGTCACTAAAACCCTGAAGTATAAAGTTTAATATTAATCATATGTATTGTATAAAAGAGTATAGTAATGGCAAAGACCTGTATACATCTTCCTTAGTTTTCCTTTTGGCAACACTGCAGTGTAATTATTGGAATTTATAATCTCCTTCCAGGAACCATTCAGTCTGTAGTCTCAGTTAGCACCTTATCTAGTAAAGTGATCTTAAACCCACTCCAGTATTCTTGCCTGGAAAATCCCATGGACAGAGAAGCCTGGTAGGCTACAGTCCATACGGTCACAAAGAGTCAGACATGACTGAGCAACTTCATTCTCACTTTTTTAACATTTTCACCCGGTCAAGTGATCCAAATCTTCTTCTTCTTTTTTTTTTTTTTTTTTTAACTTTTTATTTTGATACAATTCAAATTTACAGAAAAGTTGCAAGAGTAGTATAAACAACTCCCATATATCTTTTTTACTCAGATTTATCAGCTATTGACATTTTTATCCCATCTACTTTTTCATCACTTCTGTATTTATGTATATGCATATTACAGTTTTCTGAACTATTGAAGAGTTAAGTCAGAACGTTATGCCCTTTTATCACTAAACACTTTCAGTTCAGTTCAGTTCAGTCACTCAGTCGTGTCAGACTATTTGCCACCCAATGGACTGCAGCATGTCAGGCTTCTTCCCTGTCTGTCACCAACTCCTAAAGCCTACTCAAACTCATGAAGTCAGTGATACCATCCAAACCATCTCATCCTGTCATCCCCTTATCCTCCTCCCTTCAATCTTTCCCAGCATCAGGGTCTTTCCAGTGATTCAGTTCTTCACATCAGGTGGCTAAAGTACTGGTGTTTCAGCTTCAGCATCAGTCCATCCAATGAATATTCAGGACTGATTTTCTTTAGGATTGACCGGTTGGATCTCCTTGAAATCCAAAGGACTCTCAAGAGTCTTCTCCAACACCACAGTTCAAAACTATCAATTCTTTGGCACTCAGCTTTCTTTATAGTCCAAATTTCACATCCATACGTGACTACTGGAAATACCATATCTTTGACTAGATGGAAATTTCTTGGCAAAGTAATTTCCCTGCTTTTTAATATGCTGTCTAGGCTGGTCATAGATTTTCTTTCAAGGAGCAAGTGTCTTTTAATTTCATGGCTGTAGTCACCATCTGCAGTGATTTTGGAGCCCAAGAAAATAAAGTCTGTCACTGTTTCCATTGTTTCCCTGTCTATTTGCCATAAAGTGATGGGGCCGGATACCATGATCTTAGTTCTCTGAATGTTGAGTTTTAAGGCAACTCTTTCACTCTCTTTTTCACTTACATCTAAGCTGTTCAGTTCTTCTTCACTTTCTGCCATAACGGTGATGTCATCTGCATATCTGAAGTTATTGATATTTCTCCCGACAATCTTGATTCCAGTTTGTGTTTCATCCAGCCTGGCATTTCACAAAATGTGCTCTGCATATGAGTTAAGTAAGCAAACTGACAATATGCACCCTTGATGTACTCCTTTTCCTATTTGGAACCAGTCTGTTGTTCCATGTCCAGTTCTAAGTGTTGCTTCTTGACCTGCGTACAGATTTCTCAGGAGGCAGGTACGGTGGTCTGGTGTTTTATCTCTTTAAGAATTTTCCATATAGAAATGAATCACCAGTCCAGGTTTGATGCAGGATACAGGAAGCTTGGGGCTGGTGCACTGGGATGACCCAGAGGGATGGTATGGGGAGGGAGGTGGGAGGAGGGTTCAGGATGTGGAACATGTGTACACCCGTGGTGGATTCATGTTGATGTATGGCAAAACCAATACAATATTGTAAAGTAAAAAAAAAATAATAATAATTAAAAAATTAAAAAAAAATTTCCACAGTTTGTTGTGATCCACACAGTTAAAGGCTTTGGCATAGTCAATAAGGCAGAAGTAGATGTTTTTCTGGAATTTTCTTGCTTTTTTGATGATCCAACCAGTGTTGGCAATTTGATCCCTGGTTCCTCTGCCTTTTCTAAATCCAATTTGAACATCTGGAAGTTTTTGGTTGGTATACTGTTGAAGCCTAGTTTGGAGAATTTTGAGCATTACTTTGCTAGTTCATGAGATGGATGCAACTATATGGTAGTTTGAACATTCTTTGGCATTGCCTTTCTTTGGGATTGGAATGAAAACTGACTTTCCAGTCCTGTGGCCACTGCTGAGCTTTGCTTTGCTAAACACTTTAGTGGATCTTTTCTAAGAAGCTTTTCTTGCATAACCAAGTTACAATAATCAATTTAAGAGATTTGTCATTGATAAAAATACTATTAGGTGATCCAGACTTTCAGTCTTTGAATTCCTTTGTTATTATTGGTCTTGCTTCTTCAGCTTTTGTATCCTATCATTAAATTTTACCACAGGATTGGGAAATTTGATTAGGTGTCCCAGAGAATTCCCTGATTTCCAATCCCCAATTAGAATATTAACTCTTTCACAGTCTGTTGGCAAAACTATTAACAAGTTTATTCTGTTTGATGAGATAGCAGTTGACATACTTTGTGTGTGTGTCTATGTGTGATTTCAAATGTCTGCTTCTTTTTCAAGAGCAGATAGCAGCAATGTAATTAGAAAAAAACAGAATTTTAAGATAATACACTACTACAGAATAAGTCATGAGCCAAAAATAAATTTGCAAATATGGTGCAGTTTATGGTCCAAGTCACTGCCATTGTTGTCATAGTTAAAACCCCTGTATACAACCCTTTCCTCCACACTCAGACACAGCCCCACCCAGACTTTGTAGGCTTAGTAACTTACCAAATCACATTTTCCTTTTTCTATTAAAAAACAATATTAGGCTGGATTTTACAAAGGTACTTTACTATGAATACATGTTTGGTCAAGTGACAAAATATTTAAGGGAACTGAATTAAATGAGTGCATGTGTTTTTCTTTCATGAATGGTGCTTATTTACAGAAAAATATGTAATTTGCACATGAAAAATTAGATATATCACAAGAAAATTGGGTTAATTAGGATATGTTATACCTCTGAGTCCATATCCTGGCTTAACTTCTGTTTCCCATGAAAGTGATATCTTAATCATGCCTACTTTGTGAGGTTGTTTTGTTTTTTAAGAATACATGAGATAATTTACACAGAAAAAAAGAGTTCGTAAAAGTAACTACTCATAGGGAACACTTATTAGTTAGCTGTTATTCAACTTGATGAACAAGTCACCAAGCTAAGTCTATTTAGGGCTGCTGGTTTGCTCTGGGATTGCAAGTACTACCTTAATCATAAAACTGATCTCTCTGGATAAGAGGTCTCAACAAGCTCAAGGGGGAGCAATGTGGGAATTATTGTTAAAATAGTGTATGACAAAATATTAAGAAGAGGGATACAATGTTCTGAAAAACAGATTTTAAAATGCATGTGGTTATGGGGAGGGAGGAGGGAGGAGGGTTCAGGATGGGGAGCACGTGTATACCTATGATGGATTCATTTTGATATTTGGCAAAACTAATACAATTATGTAAAGTTTAAAAATAAACTTAAAAAAAAATGCATGTGGTTGAAGACCATGATTCAAAGCCTCCTTTTCATCCTCATCATGTTTGCTGGTCTCTTTCTCAGATTGGGTAAAGCTGGTCCACCATGAGCTACATAGATTCAAGGGCATCTGAGCAGCACACTGCATCAGGTGAAACTTCCCAGGAGCCACCATCTCTGGTACAAGCAGAATATTATCCTGGGAGCCAGGAGTGCTTTGTAAGTGGGGACTATTAATGGGTCAGTCATTTGACTTTTAGATTGTACAGATGAAGGACCAGAATTATGTAAAAGTTAAGATTGAGACCAAAGGTCAATTATGACTCAGTTTATCAGGCTATTTAACTTTATCTAAGATTATGAAATAAATCACTCTTATCATATGTGTGCATGCTAAGTCACTCAGTTGTGTTTGACTCTTTACAGCCCTGTGGACTGTAGGCCTCCAGGCTCCTCTGCCCATGGGATTCTCAGGGCAAGGATACTGAAGTGGGTTGCCATGCCCTTCTTCAGAGGATCTTCCCAACCCAGGGATCAAACCCATGTCTCTTATATCTCCTACACTGGCACGTGGGTTCTTTACCACTAGCACCACCTGGGAAGCCCCTCTTCTTAATATCTACCTAAGATAAAATGATGGTGCAGAAGGACTGCCCTTTTAAAAGTTTTATTTTCCTCCTGAGAAGAGCCGAATCTCAATACCATCATGGAATACCTTCTTTTCTTCAGATGAAAATTAACTAATTTACAAGTCTTTTTTCTTTTTTTAAAAAAATCATTTATTTATTTTAATTGGAGGCTAATTACTTTATAATATTGTAGTGGTTTTTGCCATACATTGACATGAATAAGCCATGGGTATACATGTGTTCCCCATCTTGAACCCCCCTCCCATCCCATCCCTCAGGGTCATCCCAGTGCACCGACCCTGAGCACGCTGTCTCATGCATCAAACCTGGACTGGTGATCTATTTCACATATAGGCTGTTTTCTTTTTTAATTGAAATTGTTCTTCAACTGCCCCATTCTTTGATCCTCAGTAATTATCCTAGCTACTCATCTCTACAAGCATCTCAGCCCTACTTTACTCTTGTGGGTGGAATTCCAAATTGACACTTCCCCAAATCCTCAAAACAGTCCATCTATGGCCTGAGGGCTGCTTCTCCTTTTGTTCAAACAATGTCAGAAACATTTCAAGATTCAGCTAAAGATTCTTCTGTTTTTAAAAAAAAATTTTTATTATTATTATTATTTTTACTTTACAATATTGTATTGATTTTGCCATACATCAACATAAAAACCCTTTAGGGAACAGTTACTCTCTGTTTTGAATTTATGTATTTAATTCCTTTCCTACTAGTCCCTTGGTTTGTTTGACTTTTGCTTTCAACCTGTTAGTCTTGGGGCTGTAGAAGCAAACAGAACTATACTGAAGTGCCATGTCAAGCAACCTTCTCTCATTTCATTATTGCATCAGTTTTCTGACTCGGAAAAAAATAAAAAGATACCATTGTCTTCTCCTCTGTCAATTAATTTATTTTTCCTCAAATGGCATCATATCCAAAGCCTTTATATTATGGTTAATATCTTCAGGAGATGATAGAGAAAAAGTAAAGAAGTGAAAAATGAAAAGGGCCTCTGATTTAAAAATTAAAAAGCATTAGAGTAGAAGAAAAGACAGCTAAGGAGGAGGTGGAATCTCTTTAATGCTTCCCTACCAAAGAGTGTTAATAAAATAAATCAATGTAATGCTAACAATAGCTAACCCAAAACAGAGTGGAAACAAAACCTAAAAATCAGAATTACTTTCAAATTTAGCCACTGTTATCAATGCTAATAATTCTTATCACAAAACCACAGTAGATTGGAAAATAAAATCCAGAATGATGTTAATTAATTACTAGTAGGATGCTTGGGACTGGTGCACTGGGACGACCCAGAGGGATGGTATGGGGAGGGAGGAGGGTTCAGGATGGGGAGCACATGTATACCTGTGGCAGATTCATTTTGATGTTTGGCAAAACTAATACAATATTTTAGTTTAAAAATAGAATAAAATTAAACTAAAAAAAATATATGCATAGAAACCTGGAAATAAAATACCATTTTTTGGCATATACCTCAGTAATAACTTTGGCAGGAATAAACACTCCAAGGGTAGAAATATAATGAGAAAATTACATTTGCACACTATATTTGTATCTCTGCCCCAAATATTTTCTAATTCTCAATAGAAAAGCTGTAATTTTATAGTGGATAAGCCTGACAGATACAACTTTAGTGAAATTTTCTGTTTACACCTCCGATAATGAAACATATAAATGTCATACAGTCCTTAGAATAATGGACTGAGGAGAGCACCAAATAACTTCTATGATATTTTTGAAAAAATAAGATTGGAACTTACACATAAACATGAGGTAATATCAGATTAACCCAAATGAGAGAAAATACACAAAATTATTGGCCTAACCCACTCCAGTATTCTTGCCTGGAGAATCCCAGGGACAGAGGACCCTAGTGGACTGCCATCTATGGGATCACACAGAGTTGGACATGACTGAAGAAGTGACTTAGCAGAAGCAGCAGTAGTCTTCCAAGTTGTCAAGTTTATGAAGGACAGGATGGCTGGGAAATGTCACATATTGGAGGATGCTGAAGACAGTTCAATTCAGTCCAGTCACTCAGTCGTGTCTGACTGAGCACCCCATGGAGTGCAATACACCAGGCCTCCCTGTCCATCATCAACTCCCAGAGCTTACTCAAACTCATGTCCATTGAGTTGGTGATGTCATCCAACTATCTCATCCTCTGTCGTCCCCTTCTCCTCCTGCCTTCAATCTTTCCCAGCATCAGGGGCTTTTCCAATGAGAAAGTCCTTCGCATCAGGTGGCCAAAGTATTGGAGTTTCAACTTCAGCATCAGTCCTTTCAATGAATATTCAGGACTGATTTCCTTTAGGGTTGACTGGTCATATCTTTTTGCAGCCCAAGGGACTCTCAAGAGTCTTCTCCAACACCACAGTTCAAAAGCATCAGTTCTTCGGCACTCAGCTTTCTTCATAGTCCAACTCTCATATCCATACATGACTACTGTAAAAATCATAGCTTTGCACTAGATGGATATGTGTTGGCAAAGTAATGTCTCTGCTTTTTAATATGTTGTCTATGTTGGTGATAGCTTTTCTTACAAGGAGGAAGTGTCTTCTAATATCATGGCTGCAGTCACCATCTGCAGTGATTTTGGAGCCCCCCACCCAAATACAGTCTATTGCTGTTTCCACTGTTTCCCTATCTATATGCTATGAAGTGATGGGACCAGATACCATGATCTTAGTTTTCTGAATGTTGAGTTTTTAGCCAACTTTTTCACTCTCTTCTTTCATTTTCATCAAGAAGCTCTTTAGTTCTTCGCTTTCTGCCATAAGGGTGGTGTCATCTGCATATCTGAGGTTATTGATATTTCTCCCGGCAATCTTGTTTCCAGCTTGTGCTTCATCCAGCCCATCGTTTCTCATGATATACTCTTCATATAAGTTAAATAAGCAGGGTGACGATATACAGCCTTGACGTACTCATTTCCCTATTTGGAACCAGTCTGTTGTTCCATGTCCAGTTCTAACTAGTGCTTCCTGACCTACATATAGATTTCTTAAGAGGCAGGTCAGGAGATCTGTTATTCTCACCTCTTGAAGAATTTTCCACAATTTGTTGTTATCCACACAGTCAAAGGATTTGGCATAGGCAATAAAGCAGAAGTAGATGTATTTCTGGAACTCTCTTGCTTTTTCAATGATCCAGCAGATGTTGGCAGTTTTATTTCTGGTTCTTCTGCCTTTTGTAAATCCAGCTTGAACATCTGTAAGTTCCTGGTTCATGTACTATTGAAGCCTGGCTTGGAGAATTTTGAGCATTACTTAACTAGCCTGTGAGATAAGTGCAATTGTGTGGTAGTTTGAGCATTCTTTGACATTGCCTTTCTTTGGGATTGGAATGAAAACTGACCTTTTCCAGTCCTGTGGCCACTGCTGAGTTTTCCAAATTTGTTGACATATTGAGTGCAGCACTTTCAGAGGATCATCTTTTAGTATTTGAAATAGCTCAACTGGAATTCCATCACCTCCACTAGCTTTGTTTGTAGTGATGCTTCCTAAAGCCCACTTGACTTCGCATTCCAGGATGTCTGGCTCTAGGTGAGTGATCACACCATCATGATTATCTGGGTCATAAAGATCTTTTTTGTACAGTTCTTCTGTGTATTCTTGCCACTTGTTCTTAATATCTTCTGCTTCTGTTAGGTCCATACCATTTCTGTCCTTCATTGAGCCCATCTTTGCATGAAATGTTCCCTTGGCATCTCTAATTTTCTTGAAGAGATTTCTAGTCTTTCCCATTCTATTGTTTTCCTCTATTTTTTTTTTTTTTTTTTTTTTTTTTTTTGCACTGATCATTGAAGAAGGCTTTCTTATCTCTCCTTGCTATTCTTTGGAACTCTGCATTCAAATGGGTATATCTTTGCTTTTCTCCTTTGCCTTTCACTTCTCTTTCTCAGCTATCTTTAAGGCCTCCTCAGACAACCATTTTGCCTCTTTGCATTTCTTTTTCTTGAGGATGGTGTTGATCCCTGCCTCCTGTACCATGTCACAAACTTCCATCCATAATTCTTCAGGCACTCTATCTGTCAGATCTAATCTCTTGATTCTATTTATCACTTACACTGCATAATCATATGGGATTTTATTTAGGTCATACTTGAATGGTCTAGTGGTTTTCTCCACTTTCTTCAATTTAAGTCTCAATTTGGCAATAAGGAGTTCATGATTTGAGCCACAGTCAAGCCCAGTCTTGTTTTTGCTGACTGTATATAGCTTCTCCATCTTTGGCTACAAAGAACATAGTCAATCTGATTTCAGTGTTGTGATATCCATGTATAGAATCTTGTCTTGTGTTTTTGGAAGAGTGTGTTTGCTATGACCAGTGCGTTCTCTTTGCAAAACTCTATTGGCCTTTGCCCTGATTCATTCTGTACTCCAAGGCCAAATTTGCCTGTTAGTCCACATATTTCTTGCCTCCCTACATTTGCATTCCAATCCCCTATAATGAAAAAGACATCTTTTTTGGGGGTGTTAGTTCTAGAAGGTCTTGTAGGTCTTCATAGAATCATTCAACTTCAGTTTCTTCAGCATTACTGGTCAGGTCATAGACTTGGATTACTGTTATATTGAATGGTTTGCCTTGGAAATGAACACAGATAATTCTGTTGTTTTTAAGATTGAATCCAAGTACTGTATTTTGGACTCATTTGTTGACTATGATGGCTACTCCATTTCTTCTAAGAGATTCTTGCCCACAGTAGTAGATATAATGGTCCTTTGAGTTAAATTCACCCATTCCAGTCCGTTTTAGTTCACTGATTCCTAAAATGTCAGTGTTCACTCTTACCATCTCCTGTTTGACCACTTCCAATTTGCCTTGATTCATGGACCTAATGTTCCAGCATCCTATGCAGTATTGCTCTTTACAGCATCCAAATTTACTTCCATCACCAGTCACATCCACAACTGAGTGTTGTTTTTGCTTTGGCTCCATCTCTTCATTCCTTCTGGAGCTATTACTCTACTGATCTCCAGTAGCATGTTGGGCACCTACTGACCTGGGGAGTTCATCTTTCAATGTCCTTTCTTTTTGCCTTTTCAAACTGTTCATGGGATTCTCAAGGCAAGAATACTTAAGTGGCTGCCATTCCTTTCTCCAGTGGACCACATTTTGTCAGAACTCTCCACCATGACCAGTCCTTCTTGGGTGGACCTACACCGCATGGCTCAGATCATGAACACCTTATTGCCAAATTCAGACTAAAATTGAAGAAAGTAGGGAAAACCACTACCATTCAGGTATGAGCTAAATCAAATTCCTTATGATTATACAGTGGAAGTGAGAAATAGATTTAAGGGACTAGATCTGATAGACAGAATGCCTGATGAACTATGGATGGAGGTTCATGACATTGTACAGGAGAGACAGGAATCAAGACCATCCCCAAGAAAAAGAAATGCAAAAAAGCAAAATGGTTGTCTGAGGAGGCCTTACAAATAGCTGAGAAAAGAAGGTAAGCAAAAAGCAAAAGGGAAAAGGAAAGATATAAGCATCTGAATGCAGAGTTCCACAGAATAGCAAGAAGAGATATAAAAGCCTTCCTCAGCAATCAATGCAAAGAAATAGAGGAAAACAATAGAATGGGAAAGACTAGAGATCTGAAAGATAAAGAAATTTGGAAATACAAAGGGAGCATTTCATGAAAAGATGGTCCCAATAAAGGACAGAAATAGTATGGATAGAAGCAGAAGATATTAAGAAGAGGTGGCAGGAATACACAGAAGAACTGTACAAAAAGATGTTCACGACCAAGATACTCATGATGGTGTGATCATTCACCTAGAGCCAGACATCCTGGAATGTAAAGTCAAGTGGGCCTTAGAAAGCATCACTACAAACAAAGCTAGTGGAGGTGATGGAATTCCAGTTGAGCTATTTCAAATCCTGAAAGATGATGCTGTGAAACTGCTGCACTCAATATGCCAGCAAATTTGGAAAACTCAGCAGTGGCCACAGGACTGGAAAAGGTCAGTTTTCATTCCAATCCCAAAGAAAGGCAATGCCAAAGAATGCTCAAACTACCGCACAATTGCACTCATCTCACACGCTAGTAAAGTAATGCTCCAAATTCTCCAAGCCAGGCTTCAGCAACACGTGAACTGTGAACTTCCAGATGTTCAAGCTGGTTTTAGAAAAGGCAGAGGAACCAGAGACCAAATTGCCAAATCCGCTGGATCATGGAAAAAGCAAGAGAGTTCCAGAAAAACATCTATTTCTGCTTTATTGACTGTGCCAAAGCCTTTGACTGTGTGGATCACAATAAACTCTGGAAAATTCTGAAAGAGATGGGAATACCAGAACACCTGATCTGCCTCTTGAGAAATTTGTATGCAGGTCAGGAAGCAACAGTTTGAACTGGACATGGAACAACAGACTGGTTCCAAATAGGAGAAGGAGTACGTCAAGGCTGTATATCGTCACCCTGCTTATTTAACTTATATGCAGAGTACATCATGAGAAACGCTGGGCTGGAAGAAGCACAAATGGAATCAAGATTGCTGGGAGAAATATCAATAACCTCAGATATGCAGATGACACCACCCTTATGGCAGAAAGTGAAGAGGAACTCAAAAGCCTCTTGATGAAAGTGAAAGTGGAGAGTGAAAAAGTTGGCTTAAAACTCAACATTCAGAAAACGAAGATCATGGCATCTGGTCCCATCACTTCATGGGAAATAGATGGGGAAACAGTGGAAACAGCGTCAGACTTTATTTTTCTGGGCTCCAAAATCACTGCAGATGGTGACTGCAGCCATGAAATTAAAAGACGCTTCCTCCTTGGAAGGAAAGTTGTGACCAACCTAGATAGCATATTCAAAAGCAGAGACATTACTTTGCCAACAAAGGTCCATCTAGTCAAGGCTGTGGTTTTTCCTGTGGTCATGTATGGATGTGAGCGTTGGAATGTGAAGAAGGCTGAGCACCGAAGAATTGATGCTTTTGAACTGTGGTGTTGGAGAAGACTGTTGAGAGTCCCTTGGACTGCAAGGAGATCCAACCAGTCCATTCTGAAGGAGATCAGCCCTGGGATTTCTTTGGAAGGAATGATGCTAAAGCTGAAACTCCAGTACTTTGGCCACCTCATGCGAAGAGTTGACTCATTGGAAAAGACTCTGATGCTGGGAGGGATTGGGGACAGGAGGAGAATGGGACGAAAGAGGATGAGATGACTGGATGGCATCACTGACTTGATGGACGTGAGTCTGGTGAACTCCGGGAGTCGGTGATGGACAGGGAGGCCTGGCGTGCTGCGATTCATGGGGTCGCAAAGAGTCAGACATGACTGAGTGACTGAACTGAACTGAACACAGCATGGCTTATAGTTTCATTGAATTAGACAAAGCTGTGGTCCATGTGATCAGATTGATTAGTCTTCTGTGACTGTGGTTTTTAGTCTGTCTACTCTCTGATGGAGAAGGTTAAGAGGCTTATGGAAGCTTCTTGATGGAAGAGACTAACTGAGGGGGAAACTGGGTCTTGTTCTGATGGGTGGGGCCATGCTCAGTAAATCAATAATCCAATTTTCTGTTAACAGGTGGGGCTGTGTTCCCTCCCTGTTATTTACCCAGGGCCAAACCATGGTGGAGGTAATGAAGATAACAGTGACCTCCTTCAAAAGGTCCCATGCACTCACTTCTATACTCAGTGCCCCCAACCCTGCAGCAGGCCACCACAGACCCATGCCTCTGCTGGAGACTCCTGGACACCCACAGGCAAGTCTGGGTCAGTCTCCTGTGGTCTCACTGCTTCTTTCTCCTGGGTCCTGGTGCACACAAGGTTCTGTTTTTTTCATAGATGACACACTCTTGATGTCTAAGCCACTGTGTAAGAGAGTAACTCCCTACTGGATAGATGGTGTGAAGAAACCATGAGAATACGTGGAGATACCCATTGGGACAACTCAGTCAACTTTCAGAACATGCCCACCAAGGTCGCAGATGTAATCAAAGCCTTCTCATACCCTGGAGACCAGCCAGCTGCCAGCCAAATCCCACCACTTGACCCCAGCCAGCCAGCAGGAGAATGATTCAGCAGGGTGTTACATGAGTTCCTGACCCATCTGTCTGGAACAAAAACGATTCTTGCTTTGGTTTATTAACTTTCAGATAGTTCATTATGCAGGCATCAGTATCCAGAACACATGGATATGAGGGATGTTGCTTGGTGGGTGTCTCTAAGACTGCAGCTTTGTGTTATATTCTTACCTCGAGTTTAAAACATGAATCTCAAATACATGTGTCAATACGTCCCTTTTAAGACAGAGAAAGACTCATACTATATTATATCACTTACATGTAGAATCTAAAAAATAATAAACATGAATCTACATATAAAATAGAAATGGACTCACAAAGATGGAAAACAAACATGGCTACCAAAGAGGAAAGGGGTAGCAGAGGGATAAGTTAGGAGTTTGGGATTGACATATATACACTACTGTATATAAAATAGATAGCAAACAAGGACCTACTGAATAGCACAGAGAACTAACTATACTCAATATTTTGTAATAACATACTGGAATATAATCTGTTTAAAAAAAAAAAAAAACAGATTCATGCTGTACCTGGTCACCTGAAACTAACACGACATTGTACATCAACTATCCTTCAATTAAAAAATAAAAAAAAATTGTAATGTCCAGGCTCCTTTGAAGCTCTGTGTGGTCAAGGGATAAACATTTCCTCAGAGATATAAATGGAAATGCTGTTCACATGTGCTGGACAATGTCCATAAACCACTATCCCTTCTCCCTTCACTGGGCTAGAATGTGAACGTGGTCATTGGTGTCACAGTTTCATGAGGGACCTTGAGGAGCAGGAGTTCACCCTGTAGGTGTGGGAGTTTAGTGCTGTAAAGATCAGGAAATCTTGTGATTTCAAGAAACTGCTGACCTTATTTTTCATGATTGAAAAACACATATGATGTTGTATATTACGTCTTAGTTTTGTGTCTATGAAGCTGAGACTAGCCCATGCAATGGTAATTAAAGTAGGAAAGTAGGGAGGCAATATTCTGTTTCAAAGAATGCTGAGATAGATACATCATATTGGCTGGGCTTGGAGATTCTAACCTTCAGTTTTCACCCTTAGCTGCTGCTGCTGCTGCTGCTAAGTCGCTTCAGTCATGTCCGACTCTGTGGGACCCCAGAGACGGCAGCCCACCAGGCTCCCCCGTCACTGGGATTCTCCAGGCAAGAATACTGGAGTGGGTTGCCATTTCCTTCTCCAATGCATGAAAGTGAACAGTGAAAGTGAAGTCGCTCAGTCATGTCTGACTCTTAGTGACCCCATGGACTGCAGCTTACCAGGCTCCTCCATCCATGGGATTTTCCAGGCAAGACTACTGGAGTGGGGTGCCATTGCCTTCTCCATTTCACCCCAGGGAATCCTTCATTTTTCCACCATTATTTCTAGTACTTTGCATGTAGTTTTTAGTACTTCTTGAAAGCTGCTAAACTTTTCACCTAGGTCCCTTATAGGATTATCTACATTTCTAGATCCTAGTAGAAATCAGGAATAGAGACACACTCAATGAAAATATTCTTGCAGGTTAAAAGGCACTTCCCAGGTGACGGGAAAGAACTGCCTGCCAGTGCAAGAGACTTATGGGATGCTAGTTCTAATCTTGGGTCGGGAAGATCCCCTGGAGGAGGGCATGGTGACCCACTCCAGTATTCTTGCCTGGAGAATCCCATGAACAGAGAAGCCTGGTGGCTTATAGTCCATAGAGTCGCCAAGATTTGGACAAGACTGAAGTGACTTAGCGTGCGTGTGTGCGTGCAGACACACAAACACAGAGGTTAAAATGTTGAAGCTGATTTGGGAGCCAGGAAATGGATTGATTTTAATTTATATCTAGAAAAAAAATTAATGATTTCATAAATACAGGGCTGACTGCAACTTGTGTTATTAATTTTTAAAAACCTCACTTCCTTTGATGTGCAATGACCTCACTGGTCAGAAGCAATGCTGTATATAAAAACGTGATGATGTGTGAAGCATTTGTAAGTCAATAGGTGCTGACTTTGGCAGAAATATCATAGGCAGGGAAGGCCATTCCACACCCAGAATAAACACCTATTCCAATGCAAGACCTTCCATGCAACCCCTTCCATGGCAGAAGTGGTTCTGAGTCATCCGTTCCCACTTAGTTCATCATGGGCTACTCAGGTCTCATGATAACTTGGTAGTTTATAGTCAAGTGTTGAGTCTTTACCAATGCTCAGTAACAACCCTGAAGACATTTCTCAAAATGAGAACAGTCATTTATAAAAGATGGCAGTCAGTTCAGTCACTCAGTCGTGTCCGACTCTTTGCGACCCCATAAATCACAACACTCCCTGCCTCCCTGTCCATCACCAACTCCTGGAGTTCACTCAGACTCATGTCCATCGAGTCAGTGATGCCATCCAGCCATCTCATCCTCTGTCGTCCCCTTCTCCTCCTGCCCCCAATCCCTCCCAGCATCAGGGTCTTTTCCAATGAGTCAACTCTTCACATGAGGTGGTCAAAGTATTGGAGTTTCAGCTTCAACATCAGTCCTTCCTTATGCAAAAGTCTGCAAGTTATTTGAATCACCTGTGAGAGCCTGCTGGTGACTCTACTTCACTATGTGTCACACACAATTCAAGGTTCACTGGTTCTTGGTTGCTGCAGTTCAAATGGCTAAGCAAGTCATATGGCAGCCTGGACATACCGTGTATCCTTTTGATCCCACTCAAAACCGGGGAACTTTGGAGTTATTTAGTAATCAGGTTGGAGTGAATGTCCAAATGAGGTGTATGTCACCTTCAAAATCCAAAGGATACTGCTAGGTGTTGTGCTCCTGTGATTGTGGTAGAAAATTTAGAGTTTAGTCATTCAGGTGTGTCCAACTCTTTGCGACCCCATGGACTGTAACCTACCAGGCTCCTCCATCCATGGGATTTTCCAGGCAAGAGTACTGGAGTGGGTTGCCATTTCCTTCTCCAGAGGATCTTCCCTACCCAGGGACTGAACCCAGGTCTCCCACATTGTAGGCAGATGTTTATTGTCTGAGCCACCAGGGAAGTGATTGTGGTAGGAAGGACCTAATTCTTCACTTTGGAAGGACGTCTGAAGTTTCCCCACATCACTGAGCTTCTAATATTCACCCAGGTCCCTGAGATTTAATGGGATTTCTTTCCCATCCTCTTACTTGCGTGTGTCTTAACAATTTGTCAAAAACATTTGCTGCTTTCTAATTACTAAGTCAATGATCATGTCATAATCCATGTGATAATGCAATATGTTGCCCTGTGGAATAGAGGGAAAATATTCCTACAGACCTGTTTGCCACAAAGACTGTAGGATGAGAGAAGTCTTGAGGGAAGAAAGGAAAGTTGTTTTGCTGATTCTGCCAGCTGAAAGAAAACCATTTCTGACAGTCTTTTGGAACATTTATTCCTTCTCCCTATTTGCCTACATATTCCATCATTTGTATCAATATGGATTCACGGATACATGTTTTATTCTTTGTGACTTATCACTGTAACGGTTTATTTATTGCACAGATTGTTCCATCATTGGCCTTTTGGAGTTCTTTATGGTCAACTCCCTTCCTAGTAAGTGTGTCAAGGGAGGTGTCTTTTCCTCACTTCTGGCACTTCAAGGTGATTCAAGTTCATTTTCTCTTTTCTTTGTATCAGCTCTAAAATCAGATATGTTTTTCAAGGAGATTTGATTCGTTTTAATAGAGAATGGCATTTGGAAAACAAGATATGGGTACTGAGTATGCTCATTGTCCCTGTTCTGTCATTTCCTGCAAGTCTTCTCAGTGGACAGAATTAGAAAATATGTTTGCCTATGTTATTCTGATATATATATATATATATATATATATATATATATATATATATAACTATATTCACTTTGTGTATATCTTTTTATATATTTTGATAAACAAATTCATCCTGGTATCTTCAATAAATTCAGTTCCACAGGACTTTCACTCTTCTCCTACCCACACTTTTAAAAAATATTTATTTGTTATTTATTTTTGGCTGTGCTGGGTCTCTGCTGCTGTGCATGGGCTTTTTCTAGTTGCAAAGAGTGAAGGCTACTCTTTGGTTCCGGTGTGCAGGCTTCTTATTGTGGTGGCTCCTTTTGTTGCAGTTCACATGCTCTAGGGTGTGTGAGCTCAGTAGTTGAAGGGCATGGGCCTGGTTGCCTTGCAGCTTGTGGGATTTTTCCAGACCAGGGATTGAACCTGTGTCCCCTGCATTGTCAGATGGATTCTCAACCACTGGACTGCCAAGCAATCTTCCCCCTACACTTTCTTATTTGTAACTTCTCACTGTGACAATTAGAAACATGGCTACTATTACTTATAATTTATTTAAGAATTTGCTTGATCCTAGATGTATGTAACATGTTTGAAGAATAGTTAACACATACAGATGTGAGAAATAAATTTAGCATATGCAATTATTATTTATGTGCTGTCCCTTCTGTCTTTCAGCCTTAGAGTTTCCAGTCAAAATACTGCTGACTCTAGGTCAGAGCCTTTTATCCCAACTCCTTTTAGAGGGATTATGCTGAAAATTAGAAATATAGTCATGTTTATTTGCAAAATCACCATCCTATCCATGGATCCCCCAAATTCTAGTTGATTAGTTTAATTTGCATAAAGCAAAGTTTAGTCTTTATGTTACACAATTCTATGGATTTTTGACAAAGTCATGCATTCATTACCAACAGTATAAAGAGGACAGTTTTATCACCCTAAAAAATTGCTTATGTAATCTGTTGTCAAACATCCCTTCAATCCCAAACAAACACAGATCTTTTCTCCATCCTTACAGTTTGTGTTTCCAGAATGTCATTGAAAGGGACTATATAATATATAGTTTTTGTGTGTGATTTTTTTCCCTCAGCAAAAGGCAGTTGATATTAATCGATGTATTAACATGTTAATATGTTAATAGCTTGCTTTCTTTTTTATCACTGAGTATATTCCATCGCATGGGTCATCACTGCTTATTTATCCATTCATCTATTGATGTAAATCTTGATTGTTTCATTCTTTGGCAATTATGAATAAAGCTGCTGTAAACACTTACTTAGGTACAGGTTTTGTGTGAACATATATTTTTATTTTTATATATTTTTAATTCATTTAGTGAATACTTAGGTGTGGGATTGCTGGACTGTATTGTAATGTACTGCTGATCCTGCTCACAGCACGTTGTCTCGCTGTTCACCCTGTTCTCACTGTTCGCTGAACCTACGGCAGGCAAGGTGCGAACTAAGAGGCAATAAAAAGACTCAGGAGCCATAAGAACTGCAGACACGTTTATTCTCTCCTGGCTGGAACGGCAGCCATAACACAGTCTCTCTCCTGGCTGACGCAGCAGCTGTAGCACACATATTATTCTCTCCTCTTGTGGTGCAGCAGTAATGCTGCCGCTTTCTAGGTGGCACATATGCATACTACACAAAGTAGCCTATGACCAAGTGCGCACCTGGAGACATGCATGTGCAGTGCTACAAATGAGCTCTGCTGTTACATAGTCACTATTTACAAAACGTGGGGCGAGAACTTGAACATGCCATCTTGACCTATTTACTTCACCTATACATTTTACATCTGACATCTGATTTACCAATATTTTTTAGTTTTTCTGTGGTTTCCTTTAAATTTCTTAATAGTGCCCTGCATACACAGCAAATATATATATTTAAAAATTTTATGAACTCCAAACAATCAATGTTTTTGCATGGATCTTCCTTCTAGTACCCTTTTATTTTATTATTATTATTTTTTTAATTTTTAATTTTTATTTTTTTAAATTTTATTTTATTTTTAAACTTTACAATATTGTATTCGTTTTGCCAAATATCGAAATGAATCCGCCACAGGTATACATGTTCCGCCACAGGTATACATGTTCCCCATCCTGAACCCTCCTCCCTCCTCCCTCCCCATACCCTCCCTCTGGGTCGTCCCAGTGCACCGGCCCCAAGCATCCAGTATCGTGTATCGAACCTGGACTGGCATCTCATTTCATACATGATATTATACATGCATGTTTCAATGCCATTCTCCCAAATCTCCCCACCCTCTCCCTCTCCCACAGAGTCCATAAGACTGATCTATACATCAGTGTCTCTTTTGCTATCTTGTGGGTTATTGTTACCATCTTTCTAAATTCCATATATATGCGTTAGTATACTGTATTGGTGTTTTTCTTTCTGGCTTACTTCACTCTGTATAATAGGTTCCAGTTTCATCCACCTCATTAGAACTGATTCAAATGAATTCTTTTTAATGGCTGAGTAATACTCCATTGTGTATATGTACCACCGCTTTCTTATCCATTCACCTGCTGATGGACATCTAGGTTGCTTCCATGTCCTGGCTATTATAAACAGTGCTGCGATGAACATTGGGGTACACGTGTCTCTTTCCCTTCTGGTTTCCTCAGTGTGTATGCCCAGCAGTGGGATTGCTGGATCATAAGGCAGTTCTATTTCCAGTTTTTTAAGGAATCTCCACACTGTTCTCCATAGTGGCTGTACTAGTTTGCATTCCCACCAACAGTGTAAGAGGGTTCCCTTTTCTCCACACTCTTTCCAGCATTTATTGCTTGTAGACTTTTGGATCACAGCCATTCTGACTGGCATGAAATGGTACCTCATAGTGGTTTTGATTTGCATTTCTCTGATAATGAGTGATGTTGACCATCTTTTCATGTGTTTGTTAGCCATCTGTATGTCTTCTTTGGAGAAATGTCTATTTAGCTCTTTGGCCCATTTTTGATTGGGTCATTTATTTTTCTGGAGTTGAGCTGTAGGAGTTGCTTGTATATTTTTGAGATTAGTTATTTGTCAGTTGCTTCATTTGCTATTATTTTCTCCCATTCTGAAGGCTGCCTTTTCACCTTGCTAATAGTTTCCTTTGTTGTGCAGAAGCTTTTAAGTTTAATTAGGTCCCATTTGTTTATTTTTGCTTTTATTTCCAATATTCTGGGAGGTGGGTCATAGAGGATCCTGCTGTGATGTATGTCGGAGAGTGTTTTGCCTATGTTCTCCTCTAGGAGTTTTATAGTTTCTGGTCTTACATTGAGATCTTTAATCCATTTTGAGTTTATTTTTGTGTATGGTGTTAGAAAGTGTTCTAGTTTCATTCTTTTACAAATGGTTGACCAGTTTTCCCAACACCACTTGTTAAAGAGATTGTCTTTTCTCCATTGTATATTCTTGCCTCCTTTGTCAAAGATAAGGTGTCCATATGTGCGTGGATTTATCTCTGGGCTTTCTATTTTGTTCCATTGATCAATATTTCTGTCTTTGTGCTAGTACCATACTGTCTTGATAACTGTGGCTTTGTAATAGAGCCTGAAGTCAGGTAGGTTGATTCCTCCAATTCCATTCCTCTTTCTCAAGATATCTTTGGCTATTCGAGGTTTTTTGTATTTCCATACAAATTGTGAAATTATTTGTTCTAGCTCTGTGAAGAATATCGTTGGTAGCTTGATAGGGATTGCATTGAATCTATAAATTGCTTTGGGTAGTATACTGATTCTCTACATAGAAAACCCTAAAGACTCCACCAGAAAATTACTAGAACTAATCAATGATTATAGTAAAGTTGCAGGATATAAAATCAACACACAGAAATCCCTTGCATTCCTATACACTAATAATGAGAAAACAGAAAGAGAAATTAAGGAAACAATTCCATTCACCATTGCAACGGAAAGAATAAAATACTTAGGAATATATCTACCTAAAGAAACTAAAGACCCATACATAGAAAACTATAAAACACTGGTGAAAGAAATCAAAGAGGACACTAATAGATGGAGAAATATACCATGTTCATGGATTGGAAGAATCAATATAGTGAAAATGAGTATACTACCCAAAGCAATTTATAGATTCTAGTATCCTTTTAAAAGCTCACTACCAAACTGAAGTTTCAGATTTTCTTCTATGTTTTCTTACAGATGTTTTATGTAAGAAACAATTAACAATTGTTTAACAATTTTAACAGTTTAAAAAATCAGATCTTTGTTTATTTGAGCTAATGCTTAGTAAGATGTGAGGTTTATGTCAAGACCACATTGTGGAGGGGAACCCGCAGAGGCAGGGTTTCCTTCAACTAGGGAGATAGAGCTGGGAGGCGGGGAGCCATGAGGCCAGGGCTCAAGAGTACCAACACTAGAGAGGAAAGAGTGAACATTTATAACTAAAGTGCATACATGTCAGAAACTTACTTGAGCCTGGGGGAGGGATCACCTGGAAGGAACAGACAGAGCAGTTCCTAGGGCTCATCAAGTGTCAACTGGAGTTTATGTTCCAAGTAGTCACAGTAGAAAACAGAGATCTAGCATCAGGTACTGTACACAGAAGCTCGTTGTACAACTTAAATGGTGGGAAAAAATTAGCTGTTATATTCCCATATAACACAATTTAAAAGCAAGCCCAGAAATGATCAAACTATTTCCATGTAATTTTGTTCCCTGGAACAGAGTTCAAGATTAAATAAGGACCATCCAGCATCCAACAAGGTAAAAATTAAAGTGTCTGACATTCAGTAAAAAATTACAAGACCAGAAAAATAAGACTCATAATAAGGAGAATAATCTATCAATTGGATCTGACTCAAAATTA
Source organism: Bos grunniens (assembly GCF_055505025.1). Lineage (NCBI taxonomy): Eukaryota > Metazoa > Chordata > Mammalia > Artiodactyla > Bovidae > Bos > Bos grunniens. The sequence continues at coordinate 43,211,672 of NC_141181.1, forward strand.
ATATATTAATAAAAATCAAAGACATAAGAATTGTTTGATATATGTATCAAATAATCACAATGTACAAATATCTTATAATTATTTTATATATAATTATGCCTCAGTAAAGTTAGGAAATGTCATGATTGCACATTTTATTATTTCATTTGCATGGTATTATAAAAAACTCTAGCAAAATAATGTTTCTAGATATTCAATAAGTTGATAAAAGTGAGAAATGATTACTATTTATTTGAGGGGAAAAAAAAGAGAATGAGACAGAGTCATAGAAAGATTTCTTGGCAATATCTTATCTATTGACCTTGGTTTTCTTTATACAATTACATTTTGTTTGATGCACTTTTTAAAATATGTATTGCATTTCAAATTAACAAACTATAAAATGAGCACGATTATTTTTTCCATTAAAATAGAAAATATAGTATTTAGGAGGGAAGGAGGACATATTCATTTTAATTCCTTGCTGGCAAATGAAAGTACCAGTTCGGAAAGAAAACAATGAAGTTTTTAAAAAGTAATATTTTCTGTTACTACATGTTAATTAGAATTAATGAAATCAAGAACATTGATAATGCTAAGTGCTGGTAAGAATGTGGAGCAAGAAGAACCCTCATTCGTTGTTGGTGAGAATGCACAATGGCACCGCTCCTTTGGAAGGCAGTTGGACAGTTACTTAAAAAATTAAACACACTTACCGTATGATCCAGCAATTTCACTCCTTGCTATTTACCTAAAGAATTGAAAACATATGTTTTCACAAAACCCTGCACACAGAAATTTATAGCAGCTTTATCATACCTGCCAAACCTTGGAAACAACCAGGATATCCTTCAGTAGATGAGTGGATAAATAAACCATAGTACAGCTAGACAATAAAATATAAATCATTGCTAAAAAGAAATGTGCCAATAAACCATTAAAAAATAGATGAAACTTAAATGCATGTTACTAAGTGAAAGAAGCCAATATTAAAAAGGCTACACTGATAAATCTGTTTGCAGAGCAACAGTGAAGATTCAGACATAGAGAACAGACTTAAGGACAAGGGTGGAGGAGAGGGTGAGAGGAATGGAGAGAGTAGCATGGATGCATGTACAGTAATATATGTAAATAGATAGCCAGTGGGAAATCTGCTGTATGACTCAGGGAACTCAAACTGGGGCTCTGTAATAACCAAAAAGGGTGGGAATGGGTGGGAAGTGGGAAGGAGATTCAAGAGGGAGGGGACATATGTACACCTATGGTTAATTCATGCTGATGATGGCAGATATCAAACCAATATTGTAAAGCAATCATTGATCAATTAAAAATGAATATTATTTTAAAAGACTACAAACTGTATAATTTCAACTGTATGACATTCTAGAAGAAATGAAACTATGGAGATAGTAAAAAGATCAAGGTTGTCAGGGGTTGTGGCACAGGGAAGATGCAGAGATGGAGTACAGATTTTTAGGGTAGTAGAATTGTTATTTTTGATACTATAATAGTGGGTACCTGTCATTCATAATACTCTTGTCCAAATCCATAGCATGGAGAACACCGAAAGTAAATGTAAACTATGGACTTTGGGTGACTCTGTGTCTATGTAAGATAATTGACTGTAACAAATATACCATCTGGTGGAGGGTATTGACAGGGAGGCTTTGAATGTGAGGGGGTTCAGGATATATAGGAATTCTCTAACTTCCTCTCAATTTTGCCATAGATCAAAATGCTCTAAAGTTTTTTTTTTTTGTTTTTGTAAACTGCTTTTGTCAAAGAGAATTAAAATGTTTATACCACATAAAAACTACTTATTTCTTTTGTACATTTTACCAATTAAGTATTTTTTGTATATTAATTTTATAATTTTAGATTAAAGTTCATTTTCATAAAGTAATACTACACTTTATTTTATAGTTTAGATCAGATAAGTAAGATTTATAATTTTTGTTTGAAAATATAGTGTGATTATTTATTATTGTCAGAACCCAAATTCTTTATTTTTGGCAGCCTGTACCCTATTCCATAGGTGTTTTTTTATTAGCAGATGTAAAACTGCTTTTGTTTCCTTTTATGTTTCAATGAGGTGATTTTGAATATATTGTGAATGCTTGTCTTTCTCAAGAACCTGCTAAATATTTCCTCAAAATAAATTACTGTTTTTTCCTGGGTTTTATCTGTTTGCAAAGAACTTTTAAAAGTCAGACTTTATTTATAAACTAAAAAGTTGATTGTTATATATCATGGATACTGACAGTATCTAGATTTCTGAGTTAGATAGAAGGAATGTTATTAATCACAGTCCAGCAAGTCCTGTGAGAAAAATAGTGTTCATTCTCCTGTCCCCCAGAAGAGCAATGGAAAGAGGCCTGGAGGATGAGTCTGCATTTTAGCTAAGCAACCCAAATGCTCTAGAGTGCTCCGCAGAACTGAAGGCCTATTGCCTCAGAGGGACACATTGCCTTTGTTATGCAGACAGTATAAAAACCTCATATTTGATCCAGAGGGAAATATTAGCTCCATCTTGTAAAGCCATTTGTTATAAAAAAAAAATCCTTGAAACGATAATCTGGAACAAAGGTAAACAGTGTTTCTTCTTGTAAGAGATACAGAAACATGAAAGACTTACCATGAAGCATCTCAAAATGATGTTCATCCATAGTTTCTATATTTTTTTGACTTCTGCTAAATTTTCCCATGAATACACCCCTGTCAGCCACTCTAACTAATCTCACTCACAGTGTCTGAGACCAATTTTTTTCTGTTTTTTTCTAGTATAGCATTAAATTAAGTCCCATACTATCAACAGGATTTCACAGAGCAGAATGAGGCCCACCTGTAGGAATTTCCTCCAAGGTCATGGACCAACCAACTGAACTGACCATCAGGCTGTTTTCCTGTAGTTGCTGTAGGCATCTTTTACCTGGCCTGAGGCATTATTTCAGCTACAGCAGGATACATTGGTGATTACATGGTCTTTATCTGAAACTGTAAGACCCAAGTCTCAGACAATTTTCCCCTAATAGACCAAGTTAATGAGTCAAGAGTGATCTAAATGCCTTTGGGATCCTGGTAGTATCACTGATAACTCCAACTCAAGTTAGATAAAACTTTAATGCAGATCATTACCCACAGAATAGACATAGAAAAAGCATACCCATATAACTCCACAAGGTTTACTCTGGTACACAGTGAATCTGTATACAAAGACTTTCTTAAATACCCTGAAACTATATGCCTTTTCATCTTGCTGAGGGCACCTATGTGTGAGTGGGTATCTGTGTGTCCAGACAAAAGCCTCAGTGGTCAGGTCCTTTTTGCAACTCTATCTTAGCCTTAACTTCCTGTTTGTGCAGGGACTCAAGGTTAGACATTTTCTGGACAAACTCACAGCCCTGCATATGCATGTGAGTTTCTTGTTCACTGGGTATATATCAGAGCTTTCAAAGTTCTTCATGGAATCTCAGTCTCCAGCTCTTCTTTCTGTATGTTTGGCCAGTGTCTTGGTCGCAGACAGTTGGACACAACTGGGTGACTTCACTCACTTCACTCACTTCATACTTTATCACTGGAGAAGGAAATGGCAACCCACTCCAGTATTCTTGCCTGGAGAATCGCATGGACAGAGGAGCCTAGCAGGCCATGGTCCATGGGGTCACAGAGAGTCAGACACGACTGCAGTGACTAAGCATGCACTTGTCTGCCCCAACTTGTGTCTAAATTCAGGAAGATGCCATGTTAAACAGTTACTGATTATTATTTTTTAGACACATTCTTGCAAAAGAGCTTTTCCTCTTTAGCAAACTCCAAAGCAAGTCAAACCACAACAAAGCCCTGCAAGGGAGACTCTTTCTGAGAACTGCAAAGAGGATGGGGACTTTTGAGGAGCCCCAGCCTCATTCTCCCCCGTCCTCTGATGGAGGCATGGCTGCTGATGGTAACTGTAACCTTGGTGATACGACTACTGTACTTCAAGATGATTGTTGGGCTGGGGAAGAGGGAGGGAATAAGCCAAGTTAGTAAGTTACAAACGTTGTTGTTTGTCGTGAGAGTTGGAAGTTTGTGTGAAGTAGAAAGTCCTTTGATTTTTTAAAATCTCAGCTAATACCCAGAATTCTGAAAAAGTAGATTTTGAAATTTTTGGTCAGTAGTTTGATTGTTTTCATTGAATATCTCATTCTCATACATTGAGTTTTGACTTTCCTGTGAGTAGTTCTGTTCTAACTTACTTTTCAATATCTTGTGATAGTTACTTTTGGTATTCTGTGGTCCTGGTTTTTTAGTCAAAATCAGTAGGAAAAATATGATGGGTCATGTTCACTCCATCCAATCTCTGTATCATGTGCATTATTCAAGTTAAACCTGTCATATTATATAAAATTTTGTATGCAAAAATCTTTATGAAAGACAAATTTGTATAAAATATTTACTCTATTCATCATTTACTGAGTCACAAACAAAAAACTTTTAAATTTTATTGATTTATCAAAGGCCAAAGCAATCAAGATTTTTAAAGTATATTCATGCATTTAAGGTCATTATAGATGGAGTAGTTTTCCTTTTAATACTGCATGCTTTATAGCATATATCCTTTAAAAATGTAATGTCAAAATAATTTTTAGTTCAGATAGATATTTTGGTGTGATTATTACTAAAAATGTGAAATTATATATTGTTGTTTTTTGGTTGCTAAGTATGATGACAGAAAACTCAAAACTTACACCATTTAACAGCTCTTATTTAAGCCATTTAACAACTCATTTAAAAACTCTCTTAATAACAACTCAAAGTGTAGGGGTAAAAAGTGCCCTTATAACAATGCCTACTGTGGGCATTTTATATAGGCAAACAAAATTTTTATTTTTTTATATATGTATAAAACAAAGATCATGGCATCCAATCCCATCACTTCATGGCAAATAGATGGGGGAAAAAGTGGAAACAATGAGATAACTTATTTTCTTGAGCTGAAAATTCACTGCGGGCTGTGACTGCAGCCATGAAATTAAAAGACACGTATTAAAAAGAGAGACATCACTTTGCTGACAAAGGTCCATACAGTCAAAGCTATGGTTTTTCAAACAGTCACATACAGATATGAGGATGGATGAAAAGCTGAAGAATGGATTCTTTTGAAATGTGGTGCTGGAGAAGACTCTTGAGATTCCCTTGGACAGCAGGGAAATCAAACCAGACAATCCTAAAGGAAATCAACCCTGACTATTCATTGGAAGGAATGATGCTGAAGCTGAACCTCCAATACTTTGGCCACCTGATTCAAAGCTGATTTACTGGAAAAGACTCTGATGCTGGGAAAGATTGAGGGCATGAGGAGAAGGGGGCGAAAGAGGATGAAATGGTTGGATGCCGTCACTGACTCAGTGGACACCAGTTTGAGCACACTCGGAGATAATGACGGACAGGAAGACTGGTGAACTTCAATTTATGGGGTCAGAAAAAGTCGGCCATGACTTAGCAACTATTGAGAAAGACCTGATCCAGGGAAAAATTGAAGGCATTGACTCAATGGATGTGAATTTGAGCAAACTCCGGGAGATAGTGAAGGACAGGGAAGCCTGGTGTGCTGCAGCCCATGGGGTTTCAAAGAATCGGACACAACTCAGTTAATGAACAGGAATAATAATAGTTATTTGAATGAACGGAACAGATTTCCTGTTTAAAAATTTTAAAATATGAGGTACAAAAGCATAAAAGTAAACTTCAGTGGTAGTAAGTCTACCAGAGAACATATGTTTTATAATTCTATGTAACAGATTAATAAACTTTGTATAATTTGAAAATTTAACATAATTTCTCTATAGTGTTTCAAAGGAAATGTACTTAAATACTCTGATGACCAATAAGGGATTAACGGATTATTATACATAATCACCTGAAACTATTATTTTTATCCACAAGCAAATTGCTTGTTGCAAGAGAAAGGGGAAGAGTGGTATGTATGGAGGTAGAGCTCTTATTCACAGAGCACCTCTTGTATTATATAATCTCTCTTCCCCTACACGATCATACACTGCTACTGTATCATATTGATTATTATTTAAATTAAACATTAAAAATAGGAAAATAATGTTTTGTTCTATAAAAGAAATGGAAGTTTTAACTGAAGCAAGTTCAAAATTTTAGTATACCTAATTTTATAACATAGAATTAAAACTATAATCAGCAATCATTTAGAAAACTTAAAATAATAGGCTAAAGTTTTTTGGCCTTAGGTATCAAAAATTATATCTGTTCTTTATCATACTATTTTTTTCAGACATAAACTTAATCTTACATTTGTAACCATGGTGAAATCTTAAAGAGTGCTTCTTGTGGTTTTTTATTATACCTTTTGATTCCATTTTAGGGCCTGAATACTTTAATTGTCATCTCTTAGCAGTCAAGGGACCAAATTAAGGGCATTTTAGGTGAACGAAGTGATAGTTTTTCCATGCTCTTGGATAGACATCAAAGAAAGAGAGCTCTATTTTATTCCCTGTGATTTTCTTTAGGCTTTGGGAGCCAGGAAATATCATCAGAGAATAAACATTCAGTACAAAACAAAAAAGAAAAAAAAGTGTTTTGCTACTATAAAATGACCTCAAAATTCTCCTTGAGGAAGGAGGCAAATTGTGAAAAGGATATTAAAAGATCTCTGCATACAAAAGCATCTCTAAATGAAACAAAATGCCTCCATGTTGTAGAACTGTTTGAGACTGTAAGAACACAGTGTTTGCAGACAAACCACCACAAAACTGTACTGTTTTCTGTAGTTGTCAATCAAACAGTTGTACCAGGAGAACAGTGTCTCAAGGGACTTGGGGACTAGGAGCTGAAGGAAGGAGGGCAGGTAACCCCAGGTGTAGGTTTAGGTCCTGCCTGGAGCACACTGCTCATGACGGAGAGTAACCCGAATAATCTTCAGCTTCACATTGGGGCAGTTTCGTTGTTGCTATCCAAAGATAGTTAAATGCTTCCTGCCCCTCCCATCTGACTCAAATCAAATACACTTACAGACAATAATGCAACAAGGTACAGAGTTCTTAAGAGGAGGCTGGGTACATCTAAAAATACGCACTCATAATTGAAGATGTAGAGATATGAATTGTGATAATAAACAGTCACATAGGACCATGTTCATCTGTGTGCATGCTAAGTCGCTTCAGTCTTGTCCAGCTCTTTGTGACCCCATGGACTGTAGCCCACCAGTCTCTACTTCCATGGGATTTTCCTGGCAAAAATACTTGAGTGGGTTGCCATTTCTTTCTCTAGGGGATCTTCCTGACTCAGGGATCAAACCCGTGTCTTTTATGTCTTCTGCATTGGCAAGCAGGTTCTTTACCACCAGCACCACCAATCTGTACTGTTGTATTATTTACATTTCATATAAATGCCACAGAGACAGGCTGGGACCTGAGGCCTGGGGCCCTTTGCTGCAATGTTCGCACCTGGACAAACATCTCCTCAAACAACAAAACTGTAAGCAGCTAAGAATAATTGCATGCATGTGTAATTGGGACAAATTATGGACAAAAGATGCAAAGAAACCAAAAACCCAACTATCATTTCTGAAGAGTCTAGAACAAAAACTGGGTGTTGGGAGCAAAAGCAGGGTCCTGAGCTTGCCCCCTGAGCTTAACACCATCTACTGCTAAGTCACTTCAGTCGTGTCCAACTCTGTGCAACTCCATAGATGGCAGCCCACCAGGCTACCCCATCTCTGGGATTCTCCAGGCAAGAATACTGGAGTGGGTTGCCATTTCTTTCTCCAATGTATGAAAGTGAAAAGTGAAAGTGAAGTCACTCTGTTGTATCCGACTCTTAGGGACCCCATGGACTGCAGCCTACCAGGCTCCTCCATCCATGGGATTTTCCAGGCAAGAGTACTGGAGTGGGGTGCCATTGCCTTCTCCAAACACCACTTAAGGGGTGGGCAAATCACTTAAGCCACCTCTCCAACCAACCCCTGGACACATCCCTACTCTCAGTCCATATAAGAAACCAGCTTGCACCTCCCTGGCAAGCAAGCAAGGACACCTGTTACCTGCTCTGGCAGTAGGGACCCCAGTAGAGCCATACCTGCATTATTGTCTGGCTTCTAATCAATTCCTATTGATTAAGGAGGTCAAGAACCTTTGTCATTAACACTATTGAATAGATTTCTTCTCAGAGGAGTACCTTGATTAGAATGAGTCCACTCTCTGATATCATGCAGGTAATCTATGTATCAGTTAGAGATACTGTGCTGTGTGAGTTCTCTCCCACCTGCTAAGGAACTCATGGTCTGCTCAGCAATGATAGTAAAGAATTTCCACAAGCATTGTGACACTGAAATGTCACAGTGCCCTGAAGCTCACCATTGTGGTCACAGCCTCAAGCCACCATGGGAGCCACACGAGAGCTGTGCCTTATCAGCTGGTACATCATCGCTGGACCTTGGGAAATATCTGTGAGATCTCAAATCCTCATTGTTCAAAGTCACCTCCAGTTTTCTGCTTCTGCATAATTACTCTTCCCTACACTCTTTGGAAGGAATGATGCTAAAGCTGAAACTCCAGTCCTTTGGCCACCTCATGCGAAGAGTTGACTCATTGGAAAAGACTCTAATGCTGGGAGGGATTAGGGGCAGGAGGAAAAGGGGACAACAGAGGATGAGATGACTGGATGGCATCACTGACTCGATGGACGTGAGTTTGAGTGAACTCTGGGAGATGGTGATGGACAGGGAGGCCTGGCGTGCTGCGATTCACAGGGTCGCAAAGAGTCGGACATGACTGAGCAACTGAACTGAACTGAACACTCTTTTATGGCTTTTCTTTTTTCCTATCAAAGCCATATTTAGTCAAATAACCAAAGCAGAAAATGAATTGATTATGTGGCTATCAATCTACAGATTGATGTATTTCTAGATAACTTGAGATCCAGAAATCAAGACAGGAAATAAAGTGACAGATTAGAGTTGCCAGTTAGTAGATAGCCCCGTGAAATACAACCATGGAGGAATTTCGAGAATTCCTGCATCTTTACATTGCTTGCTGGAGATTCAGTGTCCTGGATGGAGCCTTTCATTTGCAGAATCTCAGTTGCCTTTTATTACCTAAATCAATGGGGAGTAAACTTTGCTTTCCATAGAGGCACCAAGACATTGTCTTTTGAAGATTTGTGGTGATTTTATAGGCTTCCCAGGTGGCGCAGTGGTAATGAATCTGTCTGCCAATGCAGGAGATGCAAGAGATGCAAGTTCAATCCCTAGGTTGGGAAAATTCTCTGTAGTAAGAAATGGAGACCCACTCTAGTATTCTTGCCTGGAAAATTTCACACAATGGAATAAAAAAGGTAATCCTTAGGCCACTGGTTCGATTCTGGCTCAAAGAAGAGTGGCTTGTTTAAGGGCTTCCCAGGTGATACTAGAGGTAGAGAATTTGTCTACCAATGCAGGAGACATAACAGATATGGGTTCAATCCCTGGCTTGGGAAGATGCCCTGGAGGAAAGCATAGAAACCCACTCCAGTATTCTTGCTTGGGTCACGTAGAGTCAGATAAGACTGAAGTGACTTGGCACACACACATATTTATATATATATATCCCCTGGAGAAGGGAATAGCAACCCATTCCAGTATTCTTGCCTGAAAAATTTCATGGACAGAGGAGTTGGGTGGGCTACAGTCCATGGGGTAGCAAAGAGTTGGACACGATTGAACGACTAACACTTTCGCTTTCATAGAAAAGAAGTAAAGTCAGACCTAGAAAGACAAACATCACATGATATCCCTTTTATGTGGAATCTGAAAAACAAAAATAATGCAAAAGAACGTATATACAAAACAGAATTAGACCCACAGACATGTAAAACAAACTTATTGTTACCAAAGGGGATAACAAGGTAGGGAGGATAAATTAGGAGTTTGGGATTAACAGATACACACACAGTATTGTGTTTAAAATAGGTAACCAAAAAGGACCTACTGTATAGCACAGAGAACTATACTCAATATTTTGTAAAAACCTATAACAGAAAAGCATCTGAAAAAAATAGATACATGTGTATGTATAAATGAATCACTTTGTTGTATATTTGAAACCAAAACAATACTGTAAATAAAGAATATTTCATTTTAAAAAAAGGAATTATAAAATGGCAAATCTTCCAAATTAAAAACATGATATTTGGAAAAGTAAAACAAAGATAGATGTATTTCAACCTTGTTAACATCTTGTTTCTCCATCTGTAACAGGGATAACAATTCTATCATCTCAAGGACTAAATGAGAATTGATGATCAATGCATTCCAAACAATGCCTGATATCTAGTAAGCACTTACTAATATTAAATATTACTGTTATTACTACCTTAATTTCATTGTAATAACATACCAACAAAAATATCATCATTATAATTCATCACCATCATGAATATTCCCACAAACATAAGGGGATATGGGATCATATCCCCATAAGGGGATCAGTAAGGGATCTCTAAAAAGATTCTGCCAGAATTTAAGATCATAGTATTGGAGCTCACATTATAACACCAAAAAATAACTTCTTTAAATTTTAATATTATACTGACCTACTATTTAAAATCCTCAGACAATTTTTCTATCTCTTGCTCTGCAATCTTGACAAATTGGTAGATCTCTCTTACCAGGAACTCCTGTAGATTTATTAAAATTTTTGAACCTTATTCCTTTTAGGCTTTTCATTTCTAATCTCATGAATTCCCTAATTATATTCCCGAAAATAAACATACATACATAAATAAACATAAAATAATTTTCTTCTCAAAGATAAACTGTCTGCCCTGCTAATTGTATTGGTTTTTCTCATTGTTTAATATGATGATTTCAGTTCAGTTCATCGGTTTAGTTGATCAGTCATGTCCGACTCTTTGTGACCCCATGGACTGCAGCAGGCCAGGCTCTCCTGTCCATCACCAACTTCTGGAGCTTGCTCAGACTCATGTCCATCCAGTCGGTGGTGCCATCCAACCATCTCATCCTCTGTCATCTCCTGCTCTTCCTGCCTTCAATCTTTCCCATCTCAGGGTCTTTTCCAATGAGTCGGTTCTTAGCATCAGGTGGCCAAAGAACTGAGGTTTCAGTTTCTGCACCAGTCCTTCCAATGAATATTCAGGACTGATTTCCTTCAGGATTGACTAGATTGATCTCCTTGTGATGATCTACCATATAACATTGTAGGGTTGCTCTGGGTCAGCTCATGTCCTGAAAATATGTTATTTTCAGTGGGAAAAAGTCTAACACAGCAGGGAAGGCATTGTTTGGTTGATTTCCCATAAAAATGGTCAGTTAACCCTGCTTGCCTGCTCAGTCGTATCCAACTCTTTGCGACCCTATGGACTGTAGCCCAACTCTATGGACTGTAGCCCACTAGGCTTCTCTGTCCATGGGATTTTCTAGGCAAGAGTACTGGAGTGGATTGCTATCTTCTCCTCCAGGGAACCTTCCTGACTCAGGAATCAAACCCTGTCTCCTGCATTTCCTGCATTGACAGATGGATTATTTTTACCACTGAGCTACCTGGGAAGCCCCCACACTTCCCTGCTGTTTTCCTGTTTTTCATAAAACAAATAGTAAGCTTTTTGAAAACTTCATATCCAGGAATTCCCCAGCAATTAAAATATTTATATTTAAATACTTAAAGTAAATTTATGACTATTAACAAACAAAGTTGCAACATACATATCCGGGAAAACCAAAAAACATAGATATTTAGTAATAAATACTGCATTTAAAGCTTTGTGATAGGATAGCATTTACTAATTGCTTATTCATAGAAACATGAAGCTAAGCTCTGAGAAACTAAAAACAGGCTAACTAATGTAGTCTGGGCCCAACTAATTTGTGAAGGATTAACTTACCTACTTTGAGTTTGGTGCTAATAAGGCCTCAATCACAGGTGTGATCTCTTTGTTGGCTGGTTAGGGTGACTTTTGGTCACTGCTGTATATTTCGTGTCCCATGTTCATGGTAAATTCTTCCACTTGTGTCACTGGTCATAAGGAGAAATAAAACTAAGAGTGTAACTGCACATGTGCAAACTCACAACCTCTACTGGAAAAACATAACATACACTCTTCTGGTGGGAGGCCGTCATCCTCACCTGATGATACTATGTCCACTTTCAATAGTGTTGTCATTGCTAAAAATGAACAAAACCTGTACTTGTAGACACTCAGCCAGATGTAAACAGCACCTTTGCATATACTGAGTAATTTTCTATAGATGTTTAAAGAAACTAAGCTTTACAGTTGCCCATCTCTATTTTTACACAAGACACTGAAAAGTAGCTAATTTAAAAACACTGACATAAAAAAAGTGATTTTCTTTTTATTTTGTTTAATTTATTTTATTTTTTAATTTTATTTTTTATTTATTTTTAAGGGTTTTATTTATTTATTTTGTTTGTTTTTGTTTTTTTAATTTAAATTTATTTATTTAAATTAGAGGCTAATTATTTTACAATATTGTATTGGTTTTGCAAATTGGAGGATAATTGCTTTACAATGTTGTGGTGTTTTCTGCCATATAACAATGAGAATCAGTAATAATATTCAGTAATAATATACATACACCCTCATCCCACTTCTCTAGGTCATCACAGAGTGCCAGGCAGGCCTCCCTGTGTTATACAGCAGCTTCCCATTAGTTATCTATTTTACACATGGTAGAATATGTATGTCAATGCTACTTTCTCAATCCACCCCACTCTATCCTTAAATGTACCACAATGTTCATTGCAGCAGTATTTACAATAGCCAGGACATGGAAGCAACCTAGATGTCCATCAACAAATGAATGGATAAAGTAGTGTGGTATATATATGAAATAGAACACTACTCATCAATAAAAAGGAACAAAGAGGTTGTCAATAGAGAATGAAGTCATTCATAAAGAGAAAAACTAAATATTGTATATTCACACACACACACAAATATATATGGATCTAGAAAAATGGTACTAATGAACTTATTTTCAAGACAAGAATAGAGATGCAGACATAGAGAACAGACTTGCAAAAAGCAATTTTCTTATTATAAATAAAGTTAAAAAAAAGATAGCTTTCAGAGGATTGAGGTAGAAGTCCAGCTTACTCATATTAATGTGAACATCAAATATTTTATGGAAAAATTAATGTATAAATTATTTGTTAGTAAAGTAGAAAAAATTCACCAATAATGACCAATTGATGATATTTTGTTAAAATATTAACTATGACATCTACCTCACTATTTAAAGACTTTTTCATGTGAAGCTTAGTCATACTTGGTAATGTGTTCAGTTTCAATTTTTTTTTTAATTTTCGTGGCAATGTCAACATTGCTCTGACTGAGTCTTCCTTAAGAAACAAAAGTCTACAATGACTTTGTCCATTTTTAATAATGAATCAATTAATTTGATCAAAAGAAATATTTCAAGTTAATTCTCTTGAAGTTTCTACCTCTGTCCAATATTTATTTGTTGCATATACATGGACCCTTATCCTAAATTTTTATATTCTTTCATATTTTTCCACATATGTGGAAAAATTATGTGGGTCTTTAAGAATAGAATTATGTAGGTTTATACCTATTGCTTAAATATGTATTTTGGACATTATGAATGAGGGGCTGAATACAACTGAAGCATTCATCCAAATAGCCCAGGTTAAAATAAATTATAGTTTTTAAACTAAAATGATTCCCAGGATTTTGAGACATGAAATAGACTTTTTTTTTTAATAATTTCTGAACCCTGGAAGATAAATGCCTTATTTCCTCAAGCTTTAATTTCTGTACTGAGAATGTTGTGATAATCAACAGGAAAATGTAAAGATTTTCTTAATTAGGAATGACATAAAAGCTACTTCTACATACAGTTCTGCTCAGTAAAAATTCATTTTTAAAATATTTATTGAGCTTGACAAAGGAATTAGTATTCAGCTCACTGGAAAGTGACTCAAAATTGCTTTACATGAACTAGGCTGTTTTTAATGATTTCTTACTAAATGCAGTTTTCGTCAAAAAATGAATATCTTACCCCAAAACAGTTACTTAATTCAAAAAGAAAATGCAGTGGCAATCTTATTTAATTATAATAAATAGAAAAAAAGAATAGGAAAAAAAGAAGAGACCACGAATGTTCTAAAAAATAAATATAGGATATATGTAGGATCTAAGTTTCTAAGAATTGCTGTTTTCTACATTTTCATGTTTACTTTAATCACCAGGGGGAATGTAAAGTGTACAATGGGGTGGTTTTTGTAGTGCAAAATACCTGTAGCCACAATTTGGTACATGAAGAATTTTAAAAATATTGTGCAAAGTTGTGAAAATTCAGAGGTTAATTCAACTATTTCCATGATTTTAACTTTCATTGTAGAAACCCATAAGGTGGTAGGAACAGGGTCAGGATTATGCAAGGCCTTGGCACAGCACATATTGGCCACTCCAAAGTGGGCACTGTCAAATTTAATAAAAGAAGACAAATATTTAGTTTTTGAAATGAAGGCATTTTGACACATTTTTTGAAATTAAAGAATATTAGTAAAGGAAACTGATCTCTTCCATCTTTCATTTTGAGGCTGTACAGTATTGCCTGGGCATATTTTTTGGAAGAATTTTGTTCTCTTTTCTTTGTTGCTTTATTTTTAAAAGGCTTGTCTTAAAAGTTAGGACCCCACACAAAACCACAGTTGGGAGAAATATTGGATTCATTAATCATTTTTCTCATTCTTGTATCTTAGAAATGAAAATGTATAAAGATCACAAGGAGGCTAGATTTCCTCTTGGAAGACTTACTCTGTTTAGAATGTGTCTGTTTGATCCTCCTGTCTCCTCATCCTGTGTTCATTCTGTGTGTCCAATAGAGAAATTCCAGTAGAATAAGCATGTTTACAGTCATGAGCTAAAAGCAAAATTGCAAGCTTAAGAAGAAATTGTGAATTCAATATGCAGTCCTAACTTCCTGCAAGAAAGCAGCATGCAAAATATTTGTTGATATTTAATATCTATCATCAGGATTGTGTCCTGGACCACAGAAAAAACCAAAGACAAAATATTGCTGAAAAAGCTTCAGCTCCACAAAACTTGGTCTTCCCTAATGACTCAGATGGTAAAGAATCTGTCCACAATGCTGTAGACACACGTTTGATCCCTGGGTCAGGATGATCCCCTGGAGAAGGGAATGGAAACACACTCCAGTATTCTTGCCTGGAGGATTCCATGGACAGAGGAGCCTGGTGCACTACAGTCCATTGGGTCACAAAGAGTTATATATGACCAAAGCAACTAACACTTTCACTTTCACACTTTCACTAATACTTGATGGAAGGTGACACGCCTGCATTCACATACACATATCATCCTATAAATGTTTTACTTAAAACATGTGGTTGTTCTAAACTCTGCTCATATTTTATTCCAAGTTTTCTTTATGTATTTATAAAAAGTAAAGGGAGAGTGAGCAATGAGTTGGCTCCATTAACAGAAGAATTTCAAAAATTTAAAAGATGCCAAGTTTATATTATTACCATACAATGATTAAAATAGAGAAAGACAGTTAGTTCCAATAAATGCTGGATATTGTTAACCAAGTTGTGAAATCAGAGCTTTGAAAATATGAATGGTATGCTGAGTTAGGGATTCAGTGTTCAATATTAAATGTTTATTTGCAGTGATAATAAGAAAGCTAATTTCTAGGAGCACGGCATCCCGACAAACAGTATTGTGCCGAATTAAGAAAGCACTGAGATAGAAATGGACTTGGAATTGGTAGCGATGCATATGACTTACAGTTTTGACTATACCAACTTCAGTATTTTATCAATCTAAATATGTTAATTGTTAACATTTGCAAACATTTTAAAATATACACAGCTATAGTAAATATACTTCAAATTAATGTGTTGAAGTTATTATTACAAAAGTGCTTTGCCATGGCAGTAAATCTCTTCTCTGCTACTTATCATCAATTGGAATTTAGAAGTGGATTTGTCTTATAACTATTGAAAACAAAGTTTTGTAAAAGGAAGACATTAAAATGTATTCCTACAAAATATGAGATGAACGTATTAATCTATGAGAAGTTGAATCATTTAAAATGTAATTTTGAAATTTAAAATGTATTAGCTAAACAATTGAAAGAAATGAATATATACATATCAGAAAAATATATAAAATGTAAAAATTGATGTCTAAGAATAAATAGACCACCAATCACCATTAATGAAATTGAAATATAAATAGAAGATTGAAATATGCAATTATTAAGTTTGAGTTAATAAGTATGAAAAGTTATTCAAATACAAAAAATACACGTAGTCATGGAGATCTTTGCCTTGTTCTTAATTGCAATGAGTCTCTAAGTTCAATATTCTGTTTCTAGCAGATATAAAGTCTCCTTCTAATAAATACAGGAATAGAAGTCCTGGCAAAAAAAAAAAAAAATTAAAAATGGAAATGAGGAATAAGAACTAAAAGGAAATGTATCTATTTGCAAATGATTTATTAACCACAGAGTCAATAGACAAGCTAACAAAGCAATAAAAGACTTTGGTCAAGTTTCTAAATACTTTAATACTGTATGCAATTATCCTGTTCCTTTACCTGCTGGGTATTCCTCTGTCTCTTCATCTTGTTTATATTAAAAAATAATAATAATGTATGCAAGTTGGCAACATACCCTCATAAAAGCAATAATCATGAAAAAAATAGAAATAAGATGCTATTTCTATAAGAAGAATTATACAGAACATAATGAAGAAGATACTGATGAAGAAAAATATTAAACTCTATTAAATAATTAAAAATAGACTCAGAATAAATAAAAAGAGAATACGCAGTGAATCTTGAAAGAGGCAAGTATTTTCTTATTATGTTTACTTAACAGTTCCTTGTTATTTTTTAAATCAAATTAAAGATGCACCCTTTAAGCTCTGTTATTTATTTCATCAAACTTCAATTTATAGGCATATATCCACTTCAGCAACAAAGTCAGACAAAGATTTGGTAAGTGGGTTTTAAGATGATTTAAGTATTAATATAATGTTTACTTTCATTCAACTGTTTCTATAATTCTTATTTTTAGCTATAGAGGTTAACATTCAGAGCTTTCTATATTGACTCTGAAATTCTAGAATACTGATTATATCACATTTCCTTTGCCCACAGAGTGGAACTCATTACTTCTGGTGACTGTAGGTTTATCAAAAAGGGTGAGAGGTCTGTATTTTTTTGTTGATGTTTCATTGTGTCAGACTTGTTCTATTAGCTGCAGTCCCATTCTGAGGATTCACGCTTACCTGTGGGCAAGTGTAACCATTTCTAAATTTGTCCTAAAATATTTGCACAGAAGCAAACTTGTCCCACCTGGTATTTGTGGTCTATACATTTTTCCATGTGATTTCCCTTGGATTTCATCATGTTTATACAGGTTCCTGTCTCTAACGTGTATTCATGTAAATATGTTGGGCCAAATAACAACTCTTATGATCTACCTACAAAAATCTGACATTAAATGGCTATTTAAAGATTGGTTACCAAACATATTCAGGACAAATAATATTGTGCAAGAGATTAACTGGTAAATGACATTGTTAAATGAAAGGAACCCAAGATGAATGGACTACTTTTATTAAAAAAGAAAAAAAAGTAGTCCAAATATGATATTATATAATAGGGTTTTTAATATTATGCATGTTTCCACATAAGCATAGTTTCTAATTTCTAATCACTTAATTTTCCTATTAATTATAGTTCAATGATTACAATAAAATATATGGTATTCTCTTTCTAACATTGACTACAACATACATAAGGAATTTGAAGGTACTGTGAACAAAGATGCTGAGGAATCAGAAAATCCAGAAATATTAAAAAAAATACACTCTATAAAATAAGAAAATAGTAAGTTCCTCAAATAACTAATGCCTCTGATAAAACACAGAAGATGGAAATTAAGTAATCTCATCCAGCATCAAACTGATCCTATTAATCAATCAATAATCAGAGGTCTCAATTGCCTCTCTTTTAGTCCCCTAATATTTATCCCCCATAATTTTAACTTGGGATTCTCATTTTTTTTTTTTTGGTTATGGCATGTGGGAATCTAGTTCCCTGACCAGGGATTGAACCAGGCTTCCTGCATTGGGAATGCAGAATTTTAACCACTGGACCACTAAGGAAGTCTGTGAAATTCTCATCTTTAAATATATATTTCTTTGAGTGTGGCTAGAGATGGGGAGGATCTCCAGAATTTCACTGTTCTAAGGTCCACATGTTATTTAATTGTTCCATGTTGCAGGTGTCTCTGCCCATCAGGACTGTTACCACTGGAGAGAGTGAAAAGCCATTGGGGGAGGCCCTGAGCCAAAACCCAGCCTCGTCTTCCTTTTGGTACATATCTATTCTATCAGCATCTAATTAGTGAGCCACCCTCAGACGATAAAGTGCATGGATTTAATTTAGTTTATTTGAGTCTCTCTCCAGAAGTAATCACAGAGTGAAATGGGACAGTCCACGGGTTATTTTAAAATCTGAAGTAAGTAAACTTGTTATTAGATCAATCAGCTTCTAAAAGTAAATACATTAATTAAATTTGAATGTAGGACACTTTCATCTTTCTGCATATCTCCATCCATGCTTACAGCATCAAGCATGAATGTGGATTCCAAAGGAAATGCTGCTCTGTATTCTATCAGAGAAGCCAAAGCTGCTTTTCCCATTCCTCCTGTGAGCTGCTTTGAACATCATTTCCAATGACTGTGCCAATTTGGTGGCTGGTGTCAGCCAGGACTTGCTGATTTCAAAGCCAGCTTGCATCACTGTAAATATTTCATGTCTGTTTTTTATATGCAGGATCAAAATGATGAAAGCTGCCTTGTTCTCTTATGATCTAGAAAAGACTGTTTGGGATCAAGACTCAGGGACAAATTTACCAATTTTTTTTCTTTTTTT
Source organism: Bos grunniens (assembly GCF_055505025.1). Lineage (NCBI taxonomy): Eukaryota > Metazoa > Chordata > Mammalia > Artiodactyla > Bovidae > Bos > Bos grunniens. Next base: position 43,230,611 of record NC_141181.1, read on the forward strand.
CTTTTTCTATGTTGTGTTTTCACTCACTCTGTCACTTGGAGCACTTGAATTCACTTCTGTCATTCACTGCAGATATCTCACTCTTCTCCATTGGCCCCTTCGGAGAACAGCATGAGTGTGTGCTCAGTCCCTCAGTCATGTCTGACTGTGGGACCCCATGTGCTCTTCTGTTCATGGAATTCCCCAGGCAAAAGTAATGGAGTGGGTTGCCATTTCCTTCTCCAAGGGCTCCTTCCCACCCAGGTATTGACAAGAGTTGTTTGGGGGTTGGGGATCAGGACAGGTCTGCAGCCTCAGCAAAGAGTTCAAACCAGAAAACCAAGGCAAAAGAACAGCCCTAGGAACTGGGCAATTATAGAAATAGAGATCTTTAAGAAACAGCTTTTGCCTAAGTATATGAGCAACACAGATTTGGACCAATTAGCATTTGACCCTTGGATGGAGTTTGAGCATATAGACAGCTGAGTGCCCGGCAATCCAAGCATCAGCCCTGGACATGGCTACTCATGTACAGCTGTGTCCTCATGGAAGCTCTGAGACCCTGGGTTACTAGAATTTTTAATTAATAACTAGAAGTCAAGTCTACATGCCCTTTACTAAAGGAAACTGTAGTCATATTATCTTAAACAAGTGAAATACCATTGAGGCTTTAGGAATGCAACATTAATATAATAGGGGTAAAATAAATATCTAGATAATTTAGACCAACTCTTTTCTTCCCTGTAATAAAATATCTGATGATGGAGGAAATGCACTCATATGACTTGAATGTCACCTAAAATGTTGAATGTTGACTAAAACATCAAATACTTGTACAACTTTTGATTAGTATTTTGTTGTGTATAGATTTGATGTTCATTTTTTAGTATAAAAATGGCCCCATAACCAAAGTTCTATTATCAGCTTTTCTGCTGTTCCCTACCCTGTTCATTGAGACAATTATTTCCCACCAAGCAAACAGCATCAACATTTCTCTAACCTTGACCTCACTTTCAAGCTACAATTATTTCATGTCTAACCAGCTTCTGTCATCTCCTACGTCAAATGGACTCACAATGGCAACTTATAATTTATCTGTTTTTTGACAAGCTTATGATGTAAAAAAAAATTGTACTTTTTTAATAATTAGACTTTTTATAGAAGTACTAAAATTTGCCTTTCTGTGAAAATATATGCTTTCCTTGGCTACCTGTATGAAATCACAGGGAGGAATGTATGGAGCAGAAAATCAATAACATACTCTGAATCCAGCTCTCAATAATGGGGCTCAGTTTGATTGGTTTCTTTTTTTTTTTTAAATTGTACTTATTATTTAACCTAATAATGCAATTGCTTTGGCAACATATAAGTAATGGGCTCCCCAGGTGGTGATAATGATAAAGAACTCACCCATCAATTAGGAGACCTAAGAGAAAAAGGTCCAATTTCGGGGTGGAGAAGATCCCTTAGAAGAGGGCATGGCAAACCACTCCAGTATTCTTGCTTGGGAAATCCCATGACCTGGAGGGCTTTAGTTCTCATAGGGTTGCACAGAGTAGAACACTGAAGCGACTTAGCATTCACACAAGCAAGTGGTGGTTAAACTTGCAAAACAACTAAGAAAGAAAGAAAATGAAGAAAGAAGGAAAGGGAAGGAGGAAGAGAAGGAGCTGCCTGACCCCTTTGTCTTATCATCCATTTTCAAGCTGGTTGGTCTCCTTGTTAATGAACTCAGGTTTGGATGCTCACTGTTCAAAAACCAATAATTTGAGAGGCAAGTGTGAATGGAAAGGAAAGGTCCTTTAATCAGAAAAGCCAGCAATCTGGGGGAGAATTTGACTTGAGTCCTGAGAAGCTGAAGATTCTGCTCAATCATGATAGGTTTTCAAGAGAAAAGTGGGGGAGAATCTCAGTGAGTCATGGAAGCAGTAGGTTGGGTTCTGCATTTTCCTCCATGGTTGTAGGCTGACTGACTCTCTCTGCCAATGTTATCCTGTCCGAGTGGTCTGCCTGCAGGATTGCCAGGAGGACAGTTGGGGTTGGAGAGAAAGCCATTCTTTAACTGCCTACTTCTTCATTCTAACCTCTTTTAATCCAGAAAAAGAATAGACAGGCATAACAAGGCATGGTGTGCATTCAGGAAGCCTAAATCAGGAGTTAGTTTAATTATTTGGTGATCTCATTTCTATGGTTAGGTTTTTAAGCTTAGGGACTTCCCTGGTGGCTCAGATGGTAAAGCGTCTGTCTACAATGTGGGAGACCTGGGTTCGAGCCCTAGATTGGGAAGATCCCCTGGAGAAGGAAATGGCAATCCACTCCAGTATTATTGCCTGGAAAATCCCATGGACAGAGGAGCCTGGTAGGCTACAGTCTATGGGGTTGCAAAGAGGGGACAGAAATGGGCAAATAGGAAAAGGGCAAAAGAGCTGCTTTCACCAGGAAAGATAAACAGTAGTAGAAACAGCAAATTAAAGTCAAAAGGGAAGGGACAAGTCTCTTATTGTTTCTTAGAGTTTTCAGAATGAGAAGATAAGCAGCAGATATTTTAAAAATGATTATAGATAAATAGATTTGGTTTGCAGTCACCCAGGTCATGAGAAACTAGTGACTCTGCCTCAGGGTTTTTCAGCCTTCATCCTATTGATGTTTGGGTCCAAGTCAATTCTTTCTTAGTTGGACTGTAACTTCCTTAATTGCACTGTAACTTCCTTAGTTGGACTGTAACTGTGGATGTTCAGCCACATTATTGCCCTCTCCACTCCAGATGTCAACCATACCCTGAAACTCTGGCAACCAAAAATCTTTTCAGACTTTGCCAACTGTCCCTTGAAGGCCACAATTGTCCCCAGTTGAAAATGACTGCTCTGGGTGAAGAAAGATGATAGAGGAGGCTGTCACTTCAGTTCACTGCTCAGGTGAATGGTTAGCCATCCTGGTTACAGGTGGGGTCCTTAACTAAAAGTGATACTGAGGAATGACCTCAACAGATTTTTGTGGAATTGCTCTGATTTGGACCCTTTGGAGTAGGCCTTAGGTATCTTAAAATTCTAAGTGTCTGATATGTAGCCAGGGTTGAAAGCCCTTGCTGGGAAAAAGTTTGGCTAGCTTAGCAGAAGACCTCAGTCTAATGAGGACACTATTTCTCTTCTCCAAAATTACTGAAATTTTCAAGCCTTATATTCACAGTCCATGTTTAATTCTCATAAATTTATGCATTGAATTTCTGATGTCAGCTCAAAATAAATCACTGAAACTTATAAATGTTTACAACACAGGACATTCAGTATATTTTCCATGGAAGGATATCTTGAATTAAATTAACTATGCATTAAATGTTAAGCAAAAGTGTCTGCATGAAATAAAATTTTCTATTCTGTTTGTATCAACCTCACTTAAGTGTTAAGACAACACAGGGAAACAACTCACTAACATGTTTGAAGGTGTGGCTGCATAGACAGACAGCACATTCAAATATAATGGAACGATCATGCTTATTTTTTTTTTTTTTTTTTTTTGGTCAAACTGTACTTTTATCTAGAAGACCCCAATGACATTTACCTGATGATATTCAAACCATTTTTTTTTTTTTTTTAGGAATCCAAACCATTTCTTAAAAAACAGGAAGAAATAAACACCAATCTCAAAGTATAATTTTTTATCTGTACCTAGATATTTAAAAAATAAAATTTGAAATCAAAATGGTCTGTGAATTTAATTAGGTCACTTGTTGAATGCATCACTCCAACTCATTTGATTAAATGTGATGCCCCTATTTTTATTGCCTAGTGATCCTAAATTTAGAGACCTATATGTGGTTAATAATTTGTTTCCTGATAGATTTCCAGTTTCTGTTCTAAATTTTCTCTGAAGAGTTTTTATTCCCATTGCTTCTTATTTGGATCATCAATGAAAATTTACAAACAGCTAAAAGCCTCCGACTTCTGTGTATGTCAATAATTTAAAGAGAGATTTTTAAAAATATGACAATATTTAAGTGCAATGTCACTCTCCTGGGAAAAATGATATTCATTTAATAAAGATTTAACTACAGAATTTGTCAGGGCTATTTAATAAAAAATGAGTGCATTTGAAAGTATAATATGCATTTTGGAAACTGTTAGTATTGTTTTTATGTGAAATAAATAATCTGAAAATTAATGATGTGAGTGGGCATCCCAGACTTATGACACCTCACATGGAGTGTTTCAGACAATTTTACTGGTATCATGTTCAGACTGTGACCCCAGACATGCTAAATCAATGGTGCTGAATTAAGTAATGGATCGAGAAGTACATGTACATTAACACTTGCATATTTGCAAAGCCTACTGTGATGACATGTGTGAATTTCCATCTGATCTTTATAATTAAAGAAGTGGGATGATTAATTTCAGTAGGAAGCTTATTTGTAGAGAAATCCCAACTTTGAAGTCTACATTTGGTTGATAGAAATTAAATACACTTTTGAAACATAAATCAAAGAATATCAATGTCATAATATGTTAATGAGTGGAAATTCCTTCAGCTTTTCACTGATAGTAAAAAGAGCCTATAAAACTTTATTTATAATTCTTGCCCATTTTTATTATGTGCCATTTTCTCAATTGCAGTAATATTGTTAATCTGTATGGTATAACTTAAATATTTATTGTAACATTCTTTAGGTAACATAGTGCAATATTTACTCTTATTATGTAACTTCAAATTAAAGCCCAGTGGAAAGGGATGATAATCCTGATTTAGAAACTGTAGAAATTTGAACCTATACACAATCGTAACAAGAAAATATAAAAGAAGAAATCAACCCCATTCTTAAGGATCTATTAATATTAAATACAATTATATTGATTTCTATGTTTTGTTACCCATGCAATATAATATATGTCTCCTTGTTAATATTTATTCCCCAGTTTAACAAAGCAAGTATATATGTGGAATCCTAAGATAGCAAGAACATAATACCATTTCTGGGTGCCAGCGGCAACTTCCCTCATCAGAGGTGATACCTGGGTGCTCGGGCAGCAGCAATTTGAACTTCTACTGAAGGTATGGGACAGGCAACATGCACTGAAAACTATTTCTTTCACAAAGCCTTTGTCTTCTCACCAGATCCTTTTGGCTCAGCCATAGGTGATCTTTCTAGAGTATCAAACACATTATATTGAAAGGTTGTCACTATGCTGTGAAAGACTCAGGGATTCTTGGCCTCCAGAGGAAAGGAATTTGATCTGGGTTCAGTAACAGACTTGATCATTCAGAACTTTTGTGTAATAAAAGTTTTATTAAAGTATAAAAGAGATAGAGAAGGCTTCTGACATAGACATCAGATGGGGGAAGAAAGAGTGCCCCCTTGCTAGTTTTTAGCAAGAAGTTAAATATCTATTAGCAGGCTGCTAATTAGAGAAAAGAAATGTCTCAAAACTCAGACAGTGGCACCAGGCCCCTCACCCATAACATGCATTTTGAGATAACATTGGTACAAGGTGAGTCATCCTGGGCCATAAAACAAATGACATGAATCTTGAAGAAAGGCATATTTCCAAGCAAATACAGAGTCTTATTAATATAGCTTAAGAGAACATTTCCATAAGTAAAACATACTAGTTTGTTGAGCCATTATCGGTTCTGAGTCTTAGGCAGAACTGACTTGAAGAAAGACAGAGTCAAAGGTAAATACATAGTCCATTAAAATAGCTTAAGAAAGGAGTACATCAAGGCTGTGTATTGTTACCCTGCTTATATAACTTATATGCAGAGTACATCATGCAAAATGCAGGGCTGGATGGAGCATAAGATGAAATCAAGATTGCCAGTAGAAATAGCAATAACCTCAGATACACAGATAACACCACCCTTATGGCAGAAAGTGAAGAAGAAATAAAGAACCTCTTCATGAAAGTGAAAGAGGAGAGTATAAAAAGCTGGCTTAAAACTCAACATTCAAAAAACTAGGATCATGGCATTTGGTCCCATCACTTCATGGCAACTAGATGGGGAAACAATGGAAACACTAAGAGACTTTATTCTAGGGGCCACCAAAATCACTGCAGATGGTGACTGCAGACATGAAATTAAAAGACACCTGCTCCTTGGAAGAAAAGCTATGACCAACGTAGACAGAATATTAAAAAGCAGAGGCATTACTTTACCGATCAAAGGTCCATCTAGTCAAACCTATGGCTTTTCCGGTAGTCATGTATGGATGTGAGAGTTGAACTATAAAGAAAGCTGAGCACTGAAGAATTGGTGCTTTTGAACTGTGATGTTGGAGAAGACTCTCGAGAGTCCCTTGGACTGCAAGGGGATCCAACCAGTCCATCCTAAAGGAAATCAGTCCTGAATATTCATTAGAAGGACTGATGTTGAAGCTGAAACTCCAATATTTTGGCCACCTGATACAAAGAATCGACTCATTGGAAAAGACACTGATGCTGGGAAAGATTGAAGGCAGGAGGAGAAGGGGACGACAGAGGTAGAGATGGTTGGATGGCATCACTGATGCAATGAAAATGAGTTTGAGTAGGCTCTGGGAGTTGGTGATGGACAGGGATCTCTGGTGTGCTGCAGTCCATGAGATCACAAAGAGTCGGACACGACTGAGAGACTGAATTGAACTGAAGTGAAGAAAACACTTCTATAAGAAAACACAATGGTTAGCTCAAGGTTTGAGAAAAGTTAAGTTCAGGTGGAACCAGGTGTCCACATGGCAACACAGAATTTTAAAAGATATCTCCTTTTAATTTTGCATAAAGAAGGAGAAAAAGGTCTGACAATATTTGTTTCTTCCCGCCACTTAAGAGAGAGATTAAAAATATATATATAAGTGACACTTGCAGCCTATTTCCTCCCTTTGGAGATCCTTAGCCTTCCTGCCTGCTACCCTCTCAATATAGCCTTCAGAATTTTAATTCTGGCTAGCTGACTTTTGTGAATAAGTGGAAATTTGGGAAACTGCTGTCTTGTCCTTTTATCCCTTAATTTCCCAAAGGAACAATTAGCTGTGCTCTATATGAGTGAATCTCCTATGTACCACTTTAGTCAATACAGCTAAGCTTTCCTGGGAAGTTCTTTCTTGTGGATAAAGCTCTAAGAAAGAAGATGAAAGCAAAATTGCTATTTACTACCCAGAACCCTTATTTGTTGATTCGCACATTCAATAAGTAATTTATTCTAGGATATAAAGTTCATATGTATTCTAGACTTTAAATCAATGAGTCCAAACAATAGTTTTTTCCTTCATGAAACCTATAGTCTGAGTCCACACTTTGTAGCACCTCTACTCTTTGTTTTGGATTCAGTTTTAATATCAGTGGTTACATAGTGGCCAAAATTTAGCTTTGTATTATTCTTTGTGCTATATTATTACTATTTTTAAATATAAAACAATTTTTAAACATATCACAGTCTAGATTGAGTTTGCCCCTGAGTGTGATTCTGCAAATGTTAGAATCATCAGTTTTGATAGAAATCATTCTTCACACCTAAAAGTTTAAGAATAAATGTTGTGATAATTATTGGAGAGAAATTCAAGGCTTTCTCCTAAAGGTCAGGAACAAGACAAAGGTGTCTTCTCTGACCAGCCTTTTCCAACACTGTACTGAAAGTCCTTGCTAATGAAGTGAGACAAGAAAAGGAAATAAAAAAGGTATAAAGATTGGGAAGAAAGAAAGGAAATTTCTTTTTAAAAAAATTTTATTATTATTATTATTTACTTTACAATATTGTATTGGTTTTGCCATACATCAACATGCATCCGCCACAGGTGTACACGTGTTCCCCATTCTGAACCCCTCTCCCACCTCCCTCCCCATACCATCCCTCTGGGTCATCTCAGTGCACCAGCCCCAAGCTTCCTGTATCCTGCATCGAACCTGGACTGGCGATTCATTTCTTATCTTTACTGATGATCTGATCACCTAGGTAGAAAATCTGAAAGAATGCACACACAAACACACAACACACAGTCCTGAAACTAATAAGTGATCATAGCAATGTTTCAGGATACCAAGTCAATGAACAAAATTGAATCACTTTCATATATCCTAGAAATAAACAAATGTAATTTAAAATTAAAATTGCAACTGAACAACCAGGGAAGCCCAATCATTTACATTAGCATCCAAGAAAAAAATGAAATAGTTAGACATAAATCTAACAAAATATGTAGAATATTTATGTGAGAAAACTACATATTTTGATGACACAATCAAAAAAGAACTAAATAAATAGATATATTATGTTTATGGATAGGAAGACATTATTATAGGATGTCAATTCATTTCAAATTTGTCTATATATTCAATGCGACCGCAATCAAAATCCCCAAAAGTTATTTGATTGTTATCAACACACTTTTCTGAAGTTTATATTGAGAGTTAAAAGATCCAGAGTAGCAGCAAACGTTGAAGAACAACAAAGTTTGTGTACTGACACTGCCCCACTTCAAGACTTTCTGTAAAGCCATGATAATCAATAGAGTATGGTACTTGTGAAAGGAAAGACAAATAGATCAATGGAATAGAATAGAGAGCCCAGAAATAGAACCACATATATACAGTTAACTGATCTTTGACAAAGAAGGAAAAGAAATACAATAAAACAAAGATAGTCTTTCAACAAATGGTGCTGGAACAAGTGAATATCTACATGCTAAAAAAAAAAAAAAATCTAAGCATAGATCACACCCTTGTCACAAAAATTAACTCAAAAATTGTTTGAAGACTCAAACTATAAAATTCAAGAACATAGAAAACCTATAAAACATAGGAGAAAATCTAAGTAAATTTGTGTATGGCAATGACTTTTTAGAATGACACTACAGACATGATTAGTGAAAGAAATAATGGATTACCAAGACTTTCATTATAATTAAAATCTCAATGACACCTCATTAAAAAAAAAAACACATTTGAAGATAAACACATGAAAAGATGCTTCATATCATGTGGCATTGGGGAAATGCAAACAATGAAATATTGCTATCTACCTATTAGAATGGCCACAATTTGAACACTGACAGCACCAAATACTGGCAAGGATTTGAAGCAAAAGGAACTCTCATTCATAGCTGTGGGAATGCAAAATGGTACAACTACTTAGAAAATAATGTGTCCGTTTCTTACAAAACTAAATGTACCTTTAAACAATTCAGCAATCATGCTCCTTGGTATTCCACAAAGTAGTGGAATAGAAACCTACTCATGGATGTTTAGAGTTTCTATATTCAGCACCGCCAAAACTTGGAGGCAACCCAAATGTCCTTCAGTGGGTGAAAATTTTGATAAATTGCAGTATATCTAGACAATGGAATATATATATATATATTTTTGGGTCTTTTAGGTCTGCTCTAGTTTTATTTTTTTTTTCTAATTTTATTTTATTTTTAATCTTTACATAATTGTATTAGTTTTGCCAAATATCAAAATGAATCCGCCACAGGTATACATGTGTTCCCCATCCCGAACCCTCCTCCCTCCTCCCTCCTCATACCAACCCTCTGGGTCGTCCCAGTGCACCAGCCCCAAGCATCCAGCATCGTGCATCGAACCTGGACTGGCAACTCGTTTCCTACATGATATTTTACATGTTTCAATGTCATTCTCCCAAATCTTCCCACCCTCTCCCTCTCCCACAGAGTCCATAAGACTGTTCTATACATCAGTGTCTCTTTTGCTGTCTCGTATACAGAGTTATTGTTACCATCTTTCTAAATTCCATATATATGCGTTAGTATACTGTATTTATGTTTTTCCTTCTGGCTTACTTCACTCTGTATAATAGGCTCCAGTTTCATCCACCTCATTAGAACTGATTCAAATGTATTCTTTTTAATGGCTGAGTAATACTCCATTGTGTATATGTACCACAGCTTTCTTATCCATTCATCTAGTGATGGACATCTAGGTTGCTTCCATGTCCTGGCTATTATAAACAGTGCTGCAATGAACATTGGGGTACACGTGTCTCTTTCCCTTCTGGTTTCCTCAGTGTGTATGCCCAGCAGTGGGATTGCTGGATCATAAGGCAGTTCTATTTCCAGTTTTTTAAGGAATCTCCACACTGTTCTCCATAGTGGCTGTACTAGGTTGCATTCCCACCAACAGTGTAAGAGGGTTCCCTTTTCTCCACACCCTCTCCAGCATTTATTATTTGTAGACTTTTGGATCGCAGCCATTCTGACTGGTGTGAAATGGTACCTCATAGTGGTTTTGATTTGCATTTCTCTGATAATGAGTGATGTTGAGCATCTTTTCATGTGTTTGTTAGCCATCTGTATGTCTTCTTTGGAGAAATGTCTATTTAGTTCTTTGGCCCATTTTTTGATTGGGTCGTTTATTTTTCTGGAGTTGAGCTGTAGGAGTTGCTTGTATATTTTTGAGATTAGTTGTTTGTCGGTTGCTTCATTTGCTATTATTTTCTCCCATTCTGAAGGCTGTCTTTTCACCTTGCTAATAGTTTCCTTTGATGTGCAGAAGCTTTTAAGGTTAATTAGGTCCCATTTGTTTATTTTTGCTTTTATTTCCAATATTCTGGGAGGTGGGTCATAGAGGATCCTGCTGTGATGTATGTCAGAGAGTGTTTTGCCTATGTTCTCCTCTAGGAGTTTTATAGTTTCTGGTCTTACGTTTAGATCTTTAATCCATTTTGAGTTTATTTTTGTGTATGGTGTTAGAAAGTGGTCCAGTTTCATTCTTTTACAAGTGGTTGACCAGATTTCCCAGCACCACTTGTTAAAGAGATTGTCTTTAATCCATTGTATATTCTTGCCTCCTTTGTCAAAGATAAGGTGTCCATATGTGCGTGGATTTATCTCTGGGCTTTCTATTTTATTCCATTGATCAATATTTCTGTCTTTGTGCCAGTACCATACTGTCTTGATAACTGTGGCTTTGTAGTAGAGCCTGAAGTCAGGTAGGTTGATTCCTCCAGTTCCATTCTTCTTTCTCAAGATCGCTTTGGCTATTCGAGGTTTTTTGTATTTCCATACAAATTGTGAAATTATTTGTTCTAGCTCTGTGAAGAATACTGTTGGTAGCTTGATAGGGATTGCATTGAATCTATAAATTGCTTTGGGTAGTATACTCATTTTCACTATATTGATTCTTCCAATCCATGAACATGGTATATTTCTCCATCTATTAGTGTCCTCTTTGATTTCTTTCACCAGTGTTTTATAGTTTTCTATATTTAGGTCTTTAGTTTCTTTAGGTAGATATATTCCTAAGTATTTTATTCTTTCCGTTGCAATGGTGAATGGAATTGTTTCCTTAATTTCTCTTTCTGTTTTCTCATTATTAGTGTATAGGAATGCAAGGGATTTCTGTGTGTTGATTTTATATCCTGCAACTTTACTATAGTCATTGATTATTTCTAGTAATTTTCTGGTGGAATCTTTAGGGTTTTCTATGTAGAGGATCATGTCATCTGCAAATAGTGAGAGTTTTACTTCTTCTTTTCCAATTTGGATTCCTTTTATTTCTTTTTCTGCTCTGATTGCTGTGGCCAAAACTTCCAAAACTATGTTGAATAGTAATGGTGAAAGTGGGCACCCTTGTCTTGTTCCTGACTTTAGAGGAAATGCTTTCAATTTTTCACCATTGAGGATAATGTTTGCTGTGGGTTTGTCATATATAGCTTTTATTATGTTGAGGTATGTTCCTTCTATTCCTGCTTTCTGGAGAGTTTTTATCATAAATGGATGTTGAATTTTGTCAAAGGCTTTCTCTGCATCTATTGAGATAATCATATGGTTTTTATTTTTCAATTTGTTAATGTGGTGTATTACATTGATTGATTTGTGGATATTGAAGAATCCTTGCATCCCTGGGATAAAGCCCACTTGATCATGGTGTATGATCTTTTTAATGTGTTGCTGGATTCTGATTGCTAGAATTTTGTTAAGGATTTTTGCATCTATGTTCATCAGTGATATTGGCCTGTAGTTTTCTTTTTTTGTGGCATCTTTGTCAGGTTTTGGTATTAGGGTGATGGTGGCCTCATAGAATGAGTTTGGAAGTTTACCTTCCTCTGCAATTTTCTGGAAGAGTTTGAGCAGGATAGGTGTGAGCTCTTCTCTAAATTTTTGGTAGAATTCAGCTGTGAAGCCGTCTGGACCTGGGCTTTTGTTTGCTGGAAGATTTTTGATTACAGTTTCAATTTTCATGCTTGTGATGGGTCTGTTAAGATTTTCTATTTCTTCCTGGTCCAATTTTGGAAAGTTGTACTTTTCTAAAAATTTGTCCATTTCTTCCACATTGTCCATTTTATTGGCATATAATTGTTGATAGTAGTCTCTTATGATCCTTTGTATTTCTGTGTTGTCTGTTGTGATCTCTCCATTTTCGTTTCTAATTTTGTTGATTTGATTTTTCTCCCTTTGTTTCTTGATGAGTCTGGCTAATGGTTTGTCAATTTTATTTATCCTTTCAAAGAACCAGCTTTTGGTTTTGTTGATTTTTGCTATGGTCTCTTTTGTTTCTTTTGCATTTATTTCTGCTCTAATTTTTAAGATTTCTTTCCTTCTACTAACCCTGGGGTTCTTCATTTCTTCCTTTTCTAGTTGCTTTAGGTGTAGAGTTAGGTTATTTATTTGACTTTTTTCTTGTTTCTTGAGGTGTGCCTGTATTGCTATGAACTTTCCCCTTAGGACTGCTTTTACCGTGTCCCACAGGTTTTGGGTTGTTGTGTTTTCATTTTCATTCGTTTCTATGCAAATTTTGATTTCTTTTTTGATTTCTTCTGTGATTTGTTGGTTATTCAGCAGTGTGTTGTTCAGCCTCCATATGTTGGAATTTTTAATAGTTTTTCTCCTGTAACTGAGATCTAATCTTACTGCATTGTGGTCAGAAAAAATGCTTGGAATGATTTCTATTTTTTTGAATTTACCAAGGCTAGCTTTATGGCCCAGGATGTGATCTATCCTGGAGAAGGTTCCATGTGTGCTTGAGAAAAAGGTGAAATTCATTGTTTTGGGATGAAATGTCCTATAGATATCAATTAGGTCTAACTGGTCTATTGTATCGTTTAAAGTTTGTGTTTCCTTGTTAATTTTCTGTTTAGTTGATCTATCCATAGGTGTAAGTGGGGTATTAAAGTCTCCCACTATTATTGTGTTATTGTTAATTTCTCCTTTCATACTTGTTAGCATTTGTCTTACATACTGTGGTGCTCCTGTGTTGGGTGCATATATATTTATAATTGTTATATCTTCTTCTTGGATTGATCCTTTGATCATTATGTAGTGACCTTCTTTGTCTCTTTTCACAGCCTTTGTTTTAAAGTCTATTTTATCTGATATAAGTATTGCTACTCCTGCTTTATTTTGGTCCCTATTTGCATGGAAAATCTTTTTCCAGCCCTTCACTTTCAGTCTGTATGTGTCCCCTGTTTTGAGGTGGGTCTCTTGTAGACAACATATGTAGGGGTCTTGTTTTTGTATCCATTCAGCCAGTCTTTGTCTTTTGGTTGGGGCATTCAACCCATTTACGTTTAAGGTAATTACTGATAAGTATGATCCCGTTGCCATTTACTTTATTGTTTTGGGTTCGAGTTTATACACCGTTTTTGTGTTTCCTGTCTAGAGAATATCCTTTAGTATTTGTTGGAGAGCTGGTTTGGTGGTGCAGAATTCTCTCAGCTTTTTCTTGTCTGAAAAGCTTTTGATTTCTCCTTCATACTTGAATGAGATCCTTGCTGGGTACAATAATCTGGGCTGTAGGTTATTTTCTTTCATCATTTTAAGTATGTCTTGCCATTCCCTCCTGGCTTGAAGAGTTTCTATTGAAAGATCAGCTGTTATCCGTATGGGAATTCCCTTGTGTGTTATTTGTTGTTTTTCCCTTGCTGCTTTTAATATTTGTTCTTTGTGTTTGATCTTTGTTAATTTGATTAATATGTGTCTTGGGGTGTTTCTCCTTGGGTTTATCCTGTTTGGGACTCTCTGGGTTTCTTGGACTTGGGTGATTATTTCCTTCCCCATTTTAGGGAAGTTTTCCACTATTATCTCCTCAAGTATTTTCTCATGGTCTTTCTTTTTGTCTTCTTCTGGAACCCCTATGATTCGAATGTTGTAGCGTTTAATATTGTCCTGGAGGTCTCTGAGATTGTCCTCATTTCTTTTGATTCATTTTTCTTTTATCCTCTCTGATTCATTTATTTCTACCATTCTATCTTCTAATTCACTAATCCTGTCTTCTACCTCTGTTATTCTACTATTTGTTGCCTCCAGAGTGTTTTTAATTTCACTTATTGCATTGTTCATTATATATTGACTCTTTTTTATTTCTTCTAGGTCCTTGTTAAACCTTTCTTGCATCTTCTCAATCCTTGTCTCCAGGCTATTTATCTGTGATTCCATTTTAGTTTCAAGATTTTGGATCAATTTCACTATCATTATTCGGAATTCTTTATCAGGTAGATTCCCTATCTCTTCCTCTTTTGTTTGGTTTGGTGGGCATTTATCCTGTTCCTTTATCTGCTGAGTATTCCTCTGTCTCTTCATCTTGTTTAAATTGCTGAGTTTGGGGTGTCCTTTCTGTATTCTGGCAGTTTGTGGAGTTCTCTTTATTGTGGCATTTCCTCACTGTGTGTGGGTTTGTACAGGTGGCTTGTCAAGGTTTCCTGGTTAGGGAAGCTTGTGTCGGTGTTCTGGTGGGTGGAGCTGTATTTCTTCTCTCTGAAGTGCAATGAAATGTCCAGTAATGATTTATGAGATGTCTATAGTTTTGGGGTGACTTTGGGCAGCCTGTATCTTGAAGCTCAGGGCTGTGTTCCTTTGTTGCTAGAGAATTTGTTTGGTATGTCTCACCCTGGAATTTATTGGCCCTTGTGTGGTGCTTGGTTTCAGTGTCGGTATGGATGCATTTGATGAGCTCCCGTCAATTAATGTTCCTTGGAGTCAGGAGTTCCCTGGAGTCAGGGTTTGGACTTAAGTCTCCTGCTTCCGGTTATCGGTCTTATTTTTACAGTAGTTTCAAAACTTCTCCTTCTATACAGCACCATTGATAAAACATCTACATTAAAGATGAAAAGTTTCTCTACAGTGAGGGTCACTCAGAGAGGTTCACAGGGTTACATGGAGAAGAGAAGAGGGAGGAGGGAGTTAGAGGTGACCCAAATGAGATGAGGTGAATCAATAGTGGAGAGAGTGGGCTAGCCAGTAGTCACTTCCTTATGTGCACTCCACAACTGGACCACTCAGAGATGTTCACGGGGTTATACAGAGAAGAGAAGAAGGAGGAAGGTAACAGAGGTGGCCAGAAGGATAAAAGGGGGGAATGAAAAGGAGGGAGACAGATCCAGCCAGTAATCAGTTCCCTAAGTGTTCTCCACCGTCTGGAACACACAGAATTTCACAGAGTTGGGTAGAGTAGAGAGGGGTTAGGGAGGAGACACAGGCGACCTGGTGGAGAAAAAGGAGAGTCCAAAGGGAGAGAGAGCAGTCAAGCCAGTAATCTCACTCCCTAGTGAAAAATGGGTCCTGAAGATTGGGTCCTTAAAGGTACAAAATTGGTAACAAATACATAAAAGCAAAAATTAAAAATCTAGAGTAGAGTTTGGAATTTCAAAAATATGATGTTAAAGAAAAGAAGAAGGAAAAGAAAGAGAGAAAAAACGAACAAACAAAAACAAACAAGGTCGCGAAAATTATAAAGAAAGTACAGGTACAAAATTGATAACTAATACCAGAAAGCAAAAATTAAAAATCTAGAGTAGAGTTTGGAATTTCAAAAATACAATGTTAAAAAAAAAGAAGAAGAAGAAGAAGAAAAATAAAGAGAGAAAACAAACAAACAAATACGAACAATGTCACAAAAATTATAAAGAAAATACAGGTACAAAATTGATATCAAATACCAAAAAGCATAAATTAAAAATCTAGAGTAAAGTTTGGAATTTCAGATATACAATGTTATATAAAAGAAGAAGAGAAAGAAACAGAGAAGGAAAAAAAAAAAAAAAGTCAGAAATTATATAAAAAAAAAAAACTATAGGTACAAAATTGATAAAATATACCAAAAAGTGAAAATTAAAAATCTAGAGTAGAGTTTGGAATTTCAAAAATACAATGTTAAAGAAAAGAAGAAAAAAACAAAAACAAAAACAAGGTCAAAAAATTATAAAATATATATATATGAAGTTTGCTGAAGAAGAAAAAAATAGGGTCTTTTTTTTTTTTTTTTGCAAAGTAATAGGTTATAAAAGTGAAATTTAAAGGAACAATAGAGGACTTAAAAAAATTTTTTTTAATTAAAAAAAAAAAGGAAAGAATGATCGTAAAAATAATAAAAATATATCTAGGACTTTTTTGTGTTTTTTTTTGTGGGTGTTGTGGGTTCAGTTCATTTTTGGCTAGTTCCTTGGTCTGACTTATATTTCTCAAGATCTATGGGCCCCTTCCTATGTAGTCCGTAGTAACCACAGGGTTTTGATATATTGCCTGTAGCTTCCAAGGCGTTTCCCTCTGTTATATCTTCTTCTGTTTGCTAGTCTCTTCAGTATCTGGTTTCCGCCCTGACACAAAGGGCACGGTGGAGGACACTTTTTTTTCTTTTTTTTTTTTTTTTTAGGCTTACTTGTTCAGTCGCGCTGTGGGGAGGGAGGGAGGGAGGGATGCTGCAAACAAATAACACTGGCGTGGGCTCGCAGTGCCTCAGCCACCCTGGGTCTGCCCCTGCTCACGGCGGGTGTAGCCTCCCTGTCCACACTGCTCGGACTCTAGGTTGTTCCGCCGGGAACAATCCGAGGCTGGCCCTGGGCTGCATGCACCTCCCAGGTCCAAGCCGCTCAGGTTCAGGCACTCGGGTAGTCCTCAGAGGCGCAGACTCAGTTGGGCCTGCGTTTTGTGCTCTTCCCAGGTCCGAGCAGCTCAGGTGATGAGGTGTTTGGCGAGCGCCAATGCTGCGACTTATCGCCTCCCCGCCACTCGGTTATCTGGGTGTTAAAACCGGCGCACCTTCTCAGGCAGATGTTGACCATCCAGACCCCCAAGAAGTTTTAGTTAGCAAAGAAGCCTGCTTACAGTTTTATAGATAATGTCTCTCTGGGGCTGCGATTGCCCCCTTCCGGCTCTGGCTGCCTGTCACCGGAGGGGGAAGATCTGCAGCCGGCTATCTCTGTTCAGTCCTTTGTTCCGTGCGCGGGCCTGGCGGTCTTAGGTTAGGGCTGGCTTTTCGCGTGGTAGATATCCCACAGTCTGGTTTGCTAGCCCAAATTATTTCGCTCAGATAGCGCTCAGGGTATTCAGGCCAGATTCTTACTCTCAGTGATGCAGCCCACGCCGCGCCTCCCTGCCCAGCCCCGGCTTGCTAATGGCGGATGCAGGCGTCTGCGCTGCTTCTCCGCTGGGGGAGTTACCGTAGGGCTCGCAATCTGCGAGTTTTAATTGTTTATTTATTTTTTCTCCCTGTTACGTTGCCCTCTGTGCTTCCAAAGCTCGGCACAGATTCGGCAGTGAGAAGGTTTCCTGGTGTTTGGAAACTTCTCTCTTTTTAAGATTCCCTTCCCGGGACGGAACTCCGTCCCTCCCTCTTTTGTCTCTTTTTTTTTGTTTTTAATATTTTTTCCTACCTCCTTTCGAAGAGTTGGGTTGCTTTTCTGGGTGCCTGATGTCCTCTGCCGGCATTCAGAAGTTGTTTTGTGGAATTTACTCGACGTTTAAATACTCTTTTGATGAATTTGTGGGGGAGAAAGTGTTCTCCCCGTCCTACTCCTCCGCCATCTTGGCTCCTCCCCCACAATGGAATATTATTAAGCAACAAAAATGATCTAATTACTAAGGGAAAGAAGCTAATCTGAGAAGACTACATACCATATAACTCCAAATATATGACATTCTGGAAAAGGCAAAACTATGGAGACCGTAAAAAGATCAGTGGTGCCAGGTGCTGGGTGGAAGAGGATTGAATAGGCAAAGCACAGAGGATTTTGGGGGCAGTGAAAATACTCTGTATGGTACCATAAGGATGATAGGAGTATAACACCGAGAGCAAACCATCATGTAAACTATGGACATTGTATGGGTGAGTATGATGTATCAATGTAGGTTCAACATTTTGTAACAAATGTAC
Organism: Bos grunniens; assembly: GCF_055505025.1. Taxonomy (NCBI): domain Eukaryota; kingdom Metazoa; phylum Chordata; class Mammalia; order Artiodactyla; family Bovidae; genus Bos; species Bos grunniens. The sequence continues at coordinate 43,248,658 of NC_141181.1, forward strand.
CATCTGGTGGAGATGCTAATAATGGGGGAAGCTGTGAATGTCTGGGGGCAGGGGTAAGCAGGAGATCCCTGTACCTTCTCTATTTTATTGTGAATCTTAAACTAGTCTTTCAAAGTCTTAATTTTTAAAAGTTCTTATTTTTGTTCCTGTTATTTTAATAGCTCCTGAAAAACCATAACACTTTAGAATTACAACTTTAAAGTTTTATGCTATTTTAAAATGATGACATCAAATAAGCATTTTTCAGTAGATATTTGATGTTTAAAAGTCAATTTAAGCGTTAGATAATCGAAAGGAGGCCCCAAATGAATGTTAACTGTTAACTAGATCAACAGAAAAAAGTTAGCTATTAAAATTTGCTCACACGTATTAGTGTAATTTCACTTATCACTTAACTGTACTGCTTCCTTCACATTTGAATATTTAAATATAAATATAAACAAAATGTTTATAAGATCCTCTGAAGACATTAACAATTATAGAATATATCTTAATTATTGAGTTTTTCTACTTGGAAGTAAATATATACATTCATTTACAAATCATTCAAAGAATTCCACCTGATACTGATATAATTATAAGAATTATTCTGAACCAGATGCACAGTTTATTTGGATTTCACTAGTATTTCCACTAATATCCTTTTTATAACCCAGGATCTAATCCAGGATATCACATTGCAGTTAGGATCAAAGTTTTAGTCTTCTCTGGTCTGTGTTGGGTTCTCAGACTTTCCTTATTTTTAATGAACTTGACATTTGAGGTATCTTGTACAATATCCCTAACTTTGGGTTTGTCTGAAAATTAGATCAGGTTAAGGGCTTTGAAGGAGAACCACCAAGATAAACCAACTGTCTTTCCATATCACACTATGGAGGACATACCTTAAAATGCTTAAATAATTAAAATAGAGTGAAAATAAATGGTTTGGCCTTATTGAAAATGTTTCCTGTCTGGGTTAATAAAATATCTTAATACTGTAGAACATAATGCAGAAAGTCAGTTTTATTTTTTTTAATTTTATTTTATTTAAAAACTTTACAATATTGTATTAGTTTTGCCAAATATCAAAATGAATCCGCCACAGGTATACATGTGTTCCCCGTATGCAATCCTGATTTGTAAAAAAAAAAATTGTCTAATAGTTCTTTTTAGGAACTCTTTTATTTTTTACATTACAAAAAGACCAGAGTTAAATTATATTAATATGAAATTATGAAGAATAATATACTACCAAAATGGTTTAAAGAGTACATTGTTGAAAATATATTCAATATTTCCTTGGTAATATTTATTTCTATTAATTTACCTAGTAAAGAAGCCTTGCAGAAAGAGCTAAATGCTAAGTAATTAGTTTAAGTGTGCTATTCAAAGTATTCAAATTACCTTTTATGCAATATCCTCTTCCTCTTCAATATCTTCACCATTACGTCTCTGTAATTCTCCTAAGGGATGGAGCCAAAGCAAAAACAACACCCAGTTGTGGATGTGACTGGTGATTAGAAGCAAGGTTCAATGCTGTAAAGAGCAATATTGCATAGGAACCTGGAGTGTTAGGTTCATGAATCAAGACAAATTGAAAGTGGTCAAACAAGAGATGGCAAGAGTGAACGTCGACATTCTAGGAATCAGTGAACTAAAATGAACTGGAATGGGTGAATTTAACTCAGATGACCATTATATCTACTACTGTGGGCAGGAATCCTTTAGAAGAAATGGAGTAGGCCTCATGGTCAACAAAAGAGTCCGAAATGCAGTATTTGGATTCAATCTCATAAACGACAGAATGATCTCTGTTCGTTTCCAAGGCAAACCATTCAATATCACAGTAATCCAAGTCTATGCCCTGACCAGTAATGCTGAAGAAACTGAAGCTGAACAGCTCTATGAAGACCTACAAGATCTTTTAGAACTAACACCCAAAAAAGATGTCCTTTTCATTATAGGGGACTGGAATGCAAAAGTAGGAAGTCAAGAGATACCTGGAGTAACAGGTAAATTTGGCCTTGGAGTACAGAATGAATCAGGGCAGAGGCTAATAGAGTTTTGCCAAAAGAATGCACTGGTCATAGCAAACACCCTCTTCCAACAACACAAGCGAAGACTCTACACATCGACATCACCAGATGGCCAAAACCGAAATCAGATTGATTATATTCTTTGCAGCCAAAGATGGAGAAGCTCTATATAGTCAGCAAAAAAAGATGGGGAGCAGACTGTGGCTGAGATCATGAACTCCTTATTGCCAATTCAGAGTTAAAGTGAAGAAAGTGAGGAAAACCACTAAACCATTCAGGTATGACATAAATGAAATCCCTTATGATTATACAGTGGAAATAAGAAATAGATTCAAGGGACTAGATCTGATGGACAGAGTGCCTGATGAACTATGGATGGAGGTTCATGACATTGTACAGGAGACAGAGATTAAGATCATCCCCAGAAAAAGAAATGTAAAAAGACAAAATGGCTGTCTGAGGAGGCCTTACAAATAGCTGTTAAAAGAAGAGAAGCAAAAAGCAAAGGAGAAAATGACAGATATACCCATTTGAATGCAGAGTTCCAAACAATAGCAAGGAGAGATAAGAAAGCATTCCTCAGAAATCTGTGCAAACAAATAGAGGAAAACAATAGAATGGGAAAGACTAAAGATCTCTTCAAGAAAATTAGATATTCCAAGGGAACATTTCATGCAAAGATGGGCTCAATAAAGGACAGAAATGCTATGGGCCTGGCAGAAGCAGAAGATATTAAGAAGAGGTGGCAAGAAATACACAGAAGAAATGTACAAAAAAGATCTTCACAACCCAATTAATCATGATGATTTGATCACTCACCTGGAGCCAGACACCCTGGAATGTGAAGTCAAGTGGGCCTTAGGAAGCATCACTACAAACAAAGCTAGTGGAGGTGATGGAATCCCAGTTGAGCTCTTTCAAATCCTAAAAGATGATGCTGTGAAAGTGCTGCTCTCAATATGCCAGCAAATTTGGAAAACTCAGCAGTGGCCACAGGACTGGAAAAGGTCAGTTTTTGTTCCAATCCCAAAGAAAGGCAATGCCAAAGAATACTCAAACTACCACACAATTGCACTCATCTCACATGCTAGTAAAGTAATGCTCCAAATTCTCCAAGCCAAACTTCATCAATATAAAAACCGTGAACTTCCAGATGTTCAAGCTGGTTTTAGAAAAGGCAGAGCAACCAGAGATAAAATTTCCAACATCCGCTGGATCATGGAAAAAGCAAGAGAGTTCCAGAAAAACATCTATTTCTGCTTTATTGACTATGCCAAAACTATTGACTATGCCAAAACCTTTGACTGTGTGGATCACAATACTGTGGAAAATTCTAAAGAGATGGGAATAGAAAGACCACCTGACCTGCCTTCTGAGAAACTTGTATGCAGGTCAGGAAGCAACAGTTAAAACTGGACATGGAACAACAGATGGGTTCCAAATAGGAAAAGGACTACGTCAAGGCTATGTATTGTTACCCAGCTTATTTAACTTATATGCAGAGTACATCATGAGAAACGCTGGGCTGGATGAAGCACAAGCTGGAATCAAGATTGCCGGGAGAAACATCAATAACCTCAGATATGCAGATGACACCACCCTTATGGAAGAAAGTGAAGAAGAACTAAAAAGCCTCTTGATGAAAGTTAAAGAGGAGAGTGGCAAAAGATGGTTTAAAGCTCAACATTAAGAAAACTAAGATCATGGCATCAAGTCCCATCACTTCATGGCAAATAGATGGGGAAACAGTGGAAACGGTGGCTAACTTTATTTTTGGGGGGCTCCAAAATCACTGCAGATGTTTATTGCAGCCATGAAATTAAAAGACGCTTACTCCTTGGAAGGAAAGTTATGACCAACTTAGACAGCATATTAAAAAGTAGAGACAAAACTTTGCCAACAAAGGTCCATCTAGTCAAGGCTATGGTTTTTCCAGTAATTATGTATGGATGTTAGAGTTGGACTAAAAAGAAAACTGTGTGCCCAAGAATTGATGCTTTTGAACTGTGATGTTGGAGAAGACTCTTGAAAATCCCTTGAACTGCCAAGAGATCCAATCAGTCCATCCTAAAGAAGATAAGTCCTTGTTCATTGGAAGGACTGATGTTGAAGCTGAAATTCCAATACTTTTGCCACCTGATGCGAAGAGCTGAGTCGTTTGAAAAGACCCTGATGCTGGGAGAGATTGAGGGCAGGAGGAGAAGGGGACGACAGAGGATGAGATGGTTGGATGGCATCACCTACTCAACGGACATGAGTTTGGGTAGGCTCCAGGAGTTGGTGGACAGGGAGGCCTGACGTGTTGCAGTTCATGGGGTTGCAAAGAATTGTACATAACTGAGCGTCTGAACTGAAGTGAATTCTCCTAATATTACCTCATAAAGTAAAAGAGTTATCAAATGATTACTAGAGATTCAGGTTGACAGTGCCTTGATTAATTGGTTTTGTTTGGATTTTTCCTAGACATATATAAATCTATGTAGTAATTACTACAAGTTTAGTATTTTTGAAGGAAATCAATGAAAGACCATGATTTTTCTTGGTCTCTCTGAAGCATATAGTTTTATCATTGCAGAAGGATGTCAGGTGAACTGTGTCAAGTTCCTTGGAAGATGAACTCAGACAGGTTGTGATCCTGAGGCAGAGAATGAGTAACCCTTGTCCAACTTCAGGAGAACTGGAGTCTAGTAGCTCCTGTTTTTAAATTATGACTTATTTATATAATGTATTCTGTACAGTCTTCTTCAGGTCTTCACTGTGTTGTTTGTAATATACATTTGACTGATAACCAATTATACTTGAAAGTATATATTCATTATTAATCATATTTGAGACATTATTCCACCCTAAGAATTTGATGCTTTTGTATTTAATAAGTACAGTGAATTAACTTAGATCAAGTATTCACAGTGTCTTTGAAATTACTACATAAAAGTAAACCTTCCTATATTAACATTAACATGTAGTATAATCCATATTTAAGTAAAGAAAAAACTAAGAACCCTGGAGGTTAAGTAAAGTCATCATCATATTTTCTGAATCTAAAAACTTTGTCTTCCTTTACTATTAATCCTCAGTGATTTAAAAAATATAGTTATACATAGAAAGAAGACCATCCTAGCACTTACTGAAAAGCTTATTACTGTCTCATTTTGTATCATTATTCATTATTTTGCAGAAGTGTAATAACACTTCTACATTTTGAAATATGATATTATCTTTATCCTGTTATTTATAAGCTTAAGAATCACATTGCTCCTCATTTTCTTTATTGCATATTGACTTATTTAAATATCCTATTTCCTACAAATCACTGTGATAAGATTTGAGGCAAATGACCTTTGGCAGCCACTTTTGTAAATATTTTCAAAAACATAGGCTCATAGAGAGACAGTCTGTCAGAACCTGAACAATCTCCTGCCTGCTTTTGTGATCACAGCAAAATAAAGCATTTGGAATCCTGATCTTCCTTTTCTTTATGAAACATGTAATTCAGATGCAAATATAAACATAAATAGAATGCACAGTTCTTGGAAATTAAATTAGGCTTTAAAAAAGCATGATGTGTTATTGTAAAAAGAATAAGAATAGTCACGTGACAAGTGATGTCCAATCAATGACAAATGCCATTTCTTTTTTTTTTTTTAATAATTTTACTTATTTATTTTTGGCTGTGCTGGGGTCTTCATCGCTGTGCGGGCTTTCTCTAGTTGCCAGCGGGGGCTACTCTTCCTTGCAGTGCACAGGGCTTCTTATTGCAGAGGCTTCACTTATTGTGGAGCCTGGGCTCTGGACACACGGGCTTCACTAGCTGTGGCACACAGGCTTAGCTGTCCCATGGCATATGGGATCTTCCTGGACCATGAATCAAACCCCTGCATTGGGAAGCAGATTCTTATCTACAGAACCACCAGGGAAGTCCAAAAACCACTTCTTGATCCCAATGTGTACCATATTTTTCCATAAGTCTACCCAGGTTTCTTGTAACAATATGCAATTCTCTACACTTTATGCAAATTATGACTGTCTTTTTAACTCATATAAGGTGAAGAAAATTAAACAATTTTAACATCCAGACTTTGAAAATGGCTGTCTGCCTCAGTTTTCCTCCACTGAGTTTCTTATTCTCTAATTTTCTCAATATTCTCTTGTGTTTGGTCACATGGTATCTGGCTTCCAGGAGCAGCAAGGGGGAATGGTGTAATGTAAAATCACCTTTCAGGTCTTTGTGTCATATTTTTTCCTGTCCCATTGGTTAAAGCAAGTCTTATGGCCAAGCAGTTCAAGGCATAAAGAAATAAGCTTTATCTCTTGATGAGAAGAAACGAAAAGTAACATTTCACTGGGATTCTCATAAAGAATTGGATGATTGTGGTCAGTTTGCAATTCATCATGTAGCTCAGCCCCAATCCAATAAGTCTTAATTAAAACTCTACTCTCAGTGCATTTCATTGAAGTGTAGGATGTGACCATTGCATTTTATGCAAACTTTAAAGTGGACTCTGGATCAAATATGAGCTGTGTCTGAGAAATTTCTTAACCTTTCTTCCTTGAAGATTTCATATACTACTATACAGAGAGAGTTTAGTTCCTAGTATCTGACTTTCCAATTTAAATATGGAAAAGGATAAAATGCCAATTAGTAAACTATTTCTTTATGCATAGTATAAAATCTAACCTAATTTATTTCTTCCACTGGGTTCTAAGTTATTTCAAAATAGCAGGGACATATTTTGAAGCTTAAACTTTGATAAAGACAAGAATCTTGCTTAGCACAAATAGACTAAAATATCCCACCCATATTTTCCAAAATTAGAAGGATTTCAGAGTTTCCATAACTGTGGATGCCAAAGGCTAACCATGAAAGCCACAGGAATTTTAGCAGCAATGACAACATGCTTTATCCAGACTCTCATAGTAGTTCAGAAAATTTCGTTTTGTAAAACATTTTGAAAATGTATTTTTCATAGGAAGTAAATAGTAAATATCTTCCTCCTAAACAAATCAGTGATATTCACAGCATACTTGTGCTTTGAGAGATGAAGCTCTCTTCTTAAAGCTAGAGCACTTTCCAAAATAATGTGACTTCTTTTCTTTTAGTCATTCTTTTAAAAACATGTTATGCTAGACTTGAGTCTCCAGAGAATGTGTCAACTGGTATAAAGTATTTTAGGCAACCTGGCTGCACCTGGTGTGGCGTTAAAAATACTGGAGCTCCTAAGGAGTGTTTTGTTCCTACAAACAGACCCTCAAGATAGCTATGGATAGGGCAGACAAGGATAAAGCAGTATCAAGTTGTGGATGTATGATTAAAGAGGTTGTGTGCTAAGTTCAATCTTTTTATATTTGTTTTTTGTAAGTCTCTAGGAGTCCATAAACACATTGCTGTCAAAATAGTTTGTTTAGCAGTCATGTTCCTTTTAATGGAGACTTAGGGTAGGATCCCTCGCCATCAGAAACAACCAAACCAATTGATCAAATCCAACTGATGAAAACAAGTGGGAAGGACCCTGATTATAAATCAGTGAGATAAATGTTGACTATTTAGGAAGAGGGATGAGGGACAAAATTAAAATTTGGGGCTTTGGAGTCAGAGAGATTGTATATAAATCTTAGTTGGGCCACTTGTCATCTGTAGGAAAAGTACAATCACTACCATCCTAAATAATCTCACTACGTGTGGATTTACCTACTTCTCCCTCCACAAGAAAGAAAAGTGGAGTGAACCTTGTCCTTTTCCCTACCTAACACGCTACCTGTTTCATTGTATTTTTAATAAAAATGGTTTTCAAGGCTTACATTTGTAAATTTTTAAAAGGTAAAATAAAATTTTAAAAAATTATATAAAGGAAGAATATTATGACACAACTCATTAAGAGTTTATGAGATGTCAAGGAAAGCAAACTGAATTATGTAGAATTCATATCTCCATGTAAAGAACTGCATATTTTATTTTTACTCTTTCTTACTGAGATAAAATTGACACATAACTTTATATTTGTTTTGAGTATACAACATTATGATTTGATGATTGTGTGTGCTGCAAGATGATCACCACAAAGTTACCATGCATCACCACAGAGTTACAATTGTCCTTTGTGACAAGAACTTTTACAATCTACCCTCTTAGCAACTTGTAAATATATAATATGAATTATTGACTGTAGTCACTACGATGTACATTATATCTCCGGGAACTATGTATTTTAGAGCTAGAAGGAACCAAATACTTTAAACAGTCAAAATTAATAAAATTCTGTCATTTACTCCAAATTTAAGTAAGGTGTCACATTCACAAAGGAAAAGCCTTTTCATATGTTTGTTCACTTCTCATGTCTCTACCCACATTGCACCCAATCTTGACCCAAATATCAGCTGGGTTGGTACATTTGTTATTTCAGAGGGAGTTTGGGATGCAGAGGGAGGTGGGGTTAGATCAGTGAGAGGGAAGAGCTATAGAGAAGAAATAGTCTTTGAGGTTGAGGACAGAGAGCAAAGCCAATAGAGATGGACATAAATATTAAACATAATATAAGATGTATGGGTACATGTTATAAAGCATGATCAACAGTATAAGAAAGCCTGAGGAACTGGACATCTCTACTGTCATTCTCATACAATTCCATCTTCCCAATGGGTTCCTCCCCTCTTTTCTTGCTAAATCAAAATGCCAACCAATGGTTTTCAAGCCATAAGAGCATTTTCAAAGACTATTTTTGAGCACATATTCCGCAAGCAGCTTAAGTTCGGCTGATTCCTTTTGCTGATAAACTGTAAATTCCCTGCCCTCTTTTTTCCAAGTTACAACACCCCACAAGCCTTGTTCTCATGCCCCAGTCTTCTAAATATGTCTTATGTCTAATTACACTCTGGCTGATTTTCCTGTAAAATATCTAGGATTACTATGCTATGAGATTCTCTGGTGGCTCAGAGAGGAAAGAATCTGCCTGCAATGTGGGAGATCTGGGTTCCATGCTATGCTATGTTTAATATATAATTCTATTATTAATATCTATAACATAATTATAACACTTTCAGCATTTTTTCCAATGCTAGATCTTTGAATTGTTTGCTTTTCCCCCCCAGATAACTCATATCTGCCATCATTATCAATTTCTGCCTCCAATCTCCATTATGCAACTACTCCACATTATAAAGTGTTCCATGTCAGGCAATCCACTTCTATCATTGCTGATTAAAAATTATGGAGAATCCTTGATGGGGTCTACAGAATCCCAATAAATATTTTTCAAGAAAATGAATTATTTCATTCACTAAAGCACAATGTATAAACTGCCTCAATTGCAAGTAGCTATGCTAATATTTCACTGTGCTGTGTGTACATAAAAAGTATGTGTGACCTGACAAAATACCTACAGTTGCCTATGAGTCATTGAGTATATCCCAATTCCTGTTTCAGGAGAACAGATTGACTGTCCTACATTTAACATGAAGAAGTGACTCCTGGGGATAACTAAAATGTCAAAGAGCCTCCATTATAGAAGAAAACCTTACTTTATGATTTATTCCTGCATTGCACTATCAAAAATCCTTTGTAAAAGCCACAGCCTGGTGTTTCACCATCTAATATTTTCATGTTCTCATGTGTAGGTGATATATCTTTTTGTTGGAAAGCAAAGAAGATCCTCATCCAGCACATGTTCATTCTCTCTTGGAGGTTTACTCATGGAAAATGCATATTGTAAATCCTTAAGGATTCAAAGGCTTTTCAGAGAACAAAGGTGACTTCTCAGAGCAAGACCTGGGGTTCTGCTCATCCCTTCCCCACCCGCAGGTCTCCCTGCTAGCCTCAACTAAGGGAACAAACAGAAACTTTTGTCCTTAGTTTAAAGATAATGGAGGCATTAAAAAAACTCTAACTTAAAAGCTGTGCTCCCCTGTTCACATCTTTGTTCACGTTACCAATAAATCAAGCCATAATCCACGAAAAGCTTCTAAGCTATTAAGTGCTATAGGTTTACTTTTCAGTGAACTCCTGTTTTATTTAGATTCTAAGAAAAGAAGCTTCATATTTGCTTCATAAATGGATTAACCATTTCTCTTTTCTCACAAAATATTTCATTTAAACTTAAGTAGGAATTTTCAAAGTATGAAAAAGATAAGCCAGCCAGAGAGCTATTTCTATGTGGCATACGCATCAAATCACCCTGCTAGCGATCGATCTCAATAGCATTGTTCACTTTCATCTAAAATAGAGAATTAAAACCATCTGAACATGGCAAAGAAATAGGTACTTCTCCACAATAAAGTAAGTGGTAGAAAAGAATCTAAATGTCATAGAGGTATATTAGGTGTGTGACCCATAATAAGTGATAGTATGGAAAGCTGTAGATGGCAAACTGTCGAAATAGATATCTCATAGACTTTTGTTTCCTGTTTATTTGAAAACGTGCTCATTCAAAATCCTTTACCATGGGATGCTCAAAGTACCATTTAAAGGCTACTTCAAAAAGCAATTTTCCCTAGCATAGGCCTTGGGCCTTGGAAAAAAGTTCAGAGAGAAAAATGGATACTTTAAGGTATTATGGTATTAGTTTCAATCTTCATGAAAACAGTTTTGTTTGTAATCCTCTTTAGACTTCAGTTTTAATATATGTTTACTGTTTCTTAGACCTGAATTGAGAATAAGAGACTCCTAAAGACATTAGAAAGAGAAAATGGGGCTATATTTTAAACTGACAGGTAAAGCTTGTTTATAGATCTTTTGTTTTTAGAATTAAAAAGTTCTGCATGGATCAATCAATGACATGTTTTGAAATTTTAAAATAATCTATTTTTTAAATCAGTGAAGAGAGACATTTGTGTAGTTATTAACAGGATTCAACTTTCTCTGAAGATAAATATAGTCAGAGAAGTCTCAAACGTGAGAAGCAATAATTAATGATATTTCTAAGTAAGCATGGAAGGATGAGCTCCAGAATACAATTAAGAGATTCAGCCTCAGTAAAAGGAAGGACTCATATTTTCATGGTATCCTTGGGGAAAGAAAGGATAAATTCAGGTAAAGGCAGCAAGATTTAAAAGTTTGGAGAAAAGTGGAGAACTTCACATCTTCTGCTGTTAAGAATTCTATGGATTTTTATTTTTATTATTGGATTATAATTGTTTTACAAATATTGTGCTAGTTTCTCCTTTTCACCTACCCCCATTCCACCCTTACAAGTCATCACAGAGCGCCCTGTCTCTGGGCTATTTAAATTCTTAGTGCACTGCTATCTATAAAGTACATAACTAATAAGGACCAGTATACTATGTAGTCAGAGAAGGCAATGGCACCGCACTCCGGTATGGAGGACCTGGTGGGCTATAGTCCATGGGATCGCTAAGATCGTGGGATTGGACACGACTGAGCGACTTCACTTTCACTTTTCACTTTCCTGCACTGGAGAAGGAAATGGCAACCCACTCCAGTGTTCTTGCCTGGAGAATCCCAGGGACGGGGGGGGGGGGCCTGGTGGGCTGCCGTCTATCGGGTCACACAGAGTCGGACACGACTGAAGTGACTTAGCAGCAGCAGCATACTATGTAGTACAGGGAACTCCACTCAGTACTGTAATGACCTATATGGGGAAAAATATTTTAAAAAGTATATCAGATCAGATCAGATCAGATCAGTCGCTCAGTCATGTCCGACTCTGCGACTGACCCCATGAATCGCAGCATGCCAGGCCTCCCTGTCCATCACCAACTCCCAGAGTTCACTGAGACTCACGTCCATCAAGTCAGTGATGCCATCCAGCCATCTCATCCTCTGTCTCCCCTTCTTCTTTTGCCCACAATCCCTCCCAGCATCAGAGTCTTTTCCAATGAGTCAACTCTTCGCAAGAGGTGGCCAAAGTACTGGAGTTTCAGCTTTAGCATCATTCCTTCCAAAGAAATCCCAGGGCTGATCTCCTTCAGAATGCACTAGTTGGATCTCCTTGCAGTCCAAGGGACTCTCAAGTGTCTTCTCCAACACCACAGTTCAAAAGCATCAATTCTTCGGCACTCGGCCTTCTTCACAGTCCAACTCTCACATCCATACATGACCACAGGAAAAACCATAGCATTGACTAGACAGACCTTTGTTGGCAAAGCAATGTCTCTGCTTTTAAATAGGCTCTCCAGATTGATCATAACTTTCCTTCCAAGGAGGAGGCGTCTTTTAGTTTCATGGCTGCAGTCACCATCTGTAGTGAATTTGGAGCCCAGAAAAATAAAGTCTGACACTGTTTCCACTGTTTCCCCATCTATTTCCCATGAAATGGTGGGACCAGATGCCATGATCTTCGTTTTCTGAATGTTGAACTTTAAACCAACTTTTTCACTCTCCACTTTCACTTTCATCAAGAGGCTTTTGAGTTCCTCTTCATTTTCTGCCATAAGGGTGGTGTCATCTGCACATCTGAGCTTATTGAGATTTCTCCTGGCAATCTTGATTCCAGCTTGTGTTTCTTCCAGTCCAGCGTTTCTCATGATGTGTTCTACATATAAGTTAAATAAACAGGGTGACAATATACAGCCTTGACGAACTCCTTTTCCTATTTGGAACCAGTCTGTTGTGCCATGTCCAGTTCTAACTGTTACTTCCTGACCTGCATACAGATTTCTCAAGAGGCAGATCAGGTGGTCTGGTATTCCCATCTCTTTCAGAATTTTCCACAGTTCATTGTGATCCACACAGTCAAAGGCTTTGGCATAGTCAATAAAGCAGAAACAGATGCTTTTTTGGAACTCTCTTGCTTTTTCCATGATCCAGCGGATGTTGGAAATTTTATCTCTGGTTCCTCTGCCTTTTCTAAAATCAGCTTGAACATCTGGAAGTTCACGGTTCACATATTGCTGAAGCCTGGCTTGGAGAATTTGGAGCATTACTTTACTAGCGTGTGAGATGAGTGCAGTTGTGTGGTAGTTTGAGCATTCTTTGGCATTGCCTTTCTTTGGGATTGGAACGAAAACTGACCTTTTCCAGTCCTGTGGCCACTGCTGAGTTTTCGAAATTTGCTGGCATATTGAGTGCAGCACTTTCACAGCATCATCTTTCAGGATTTGAAATAGCTCAACTGGAATTCTATCACCTCCACTAGCTTTGTTCGTAGTGATGCTTTCTAAGGCCCACTTGACTTCACATTCCAGGATGTCTGGCTCTAGGTCAGTGATCACACCATCATGATTATCTGGGTCGTGAAGATCTTTTTTGTACAGTTCTTCTGTGTATTCTTGCCATCTCTTCTTAATATCTTCTGCTTCTGTTAGGTCCATACCATTTCTGTCCTTTATCAAGCCCATCTTTGCATGAAATGTTCCTTTCGTATCTCTGATTTTTTTGAAGAGATCCCTAGTCGTTCCCATTCTGTTGTGTTCCTCTATTTCTTTTCATTGATCACTGAGGAAGGCTTTCTTATCTCTTCTTGCTATTCTTTGGAACTCTTCACTCAGATGTTCATATCTTTCCTTTTCTCCTTTGCTTTTCGCTTCTCTTCTTTTCACAGCTATTTGTAAGGCCTTCCCAGACAGCCACTTTGCTTTTTTGCATTTCTTTTCCATGGGGATCGTCTTGATTCCTGTCTCCTGTACAATGTCACAAACCTCATTCCATAGTTCATCAGGCACTCTATCAGATCTAGGCCCCTGTCTCCTATACAATGTCACGAACCTCATTCCGTAGTTCATCAGGCACTCTATCTATCAGATCTAGGCCCTTAAATCTATTTCTCACTTTCACTGTATAATCATAAGAGATTTGATTTAGGTCATACCTGAATGGTCTAGTGGTTTTCCCTACTTTCTTCAATTTAAGTCTGAATTTGGCAATAAGGAGTTCATGGTCTGAGCCACAGTCAGCTCCCGGTCTTGTTTTTGTTGACTGTATAGAGCTTCTCCATCTTTGGCTGCAAAGAATATAATCAATCTGATTTCGGTGTTGACCATCTGGTGATGTCCATGTATAGAGTCTTCTCTTGTGTTGTTGGAAGAGGGTGTTTGTTATGACCAGTGCATTTTCTTGGCAAAATTCTATTAGTCTTTGCCCTGCTTAATTCTGTATTTGGAGGCCAAATTTGCCTGTTACTCCAGGTGTTTCTTGACTTCCTACTTTTGCATTCCAGTTCCCTATAATGAAAAGGACATCTTTTTTGGGTGTTAGTTCTAAAAGGTCTTGTAGGTCTTCATAGAACCATTCAACCTCAGCTTCTTCAGCATTACTGGTTGGGGCATAGACTTGGATTACTGTGATATTGAACGGTTTGCCTTGGAAATGAACAGAGATCATTCTGTCGTTTTTGAGATTGCATCCAAATACTGCATTTTGAAGTCTTTTGTTGACCATGATGGCCACTCCATTTCTTCTGAGGGATTCCTGCCTGCAGTAGTAGATACAATGGTCATCTGAGTTAAATTCACCCATTCCAGTCCATTTTAGTTCTCTGATTCCTAGAATGTCGACATTCACTCTTGCCATCTCTTGTTTGACCACTTTCAATTTGCCTTGATTCATGGACCTGACATTCCAGGTTCCTATGCAATATTGCTCTTTACAGCATTGGACCTTGCTTCTATCACCAGTCACATCCACAGCTGGGTATTCTTTTTGCTTTGGCTCCATCCCTTCATTCTTTCTGGAGTTATTTCTCCACTGATCTCCAGTAGCATATTGGGCACCTACTGACCTGGGGAGTTTCTCTCTCAGTATCCTATCATTTTGCCTTTTCATACTGTTCATGGGGTTCTCAAGGCAAGAATACAGAAGTGGTTTGCCATTCCCTTCTCCAGTGGACCACATTCTGTCAGATCTCTGCACTATATATATATATATATATACACACACACACACATATATATATATGTATAACTGAGTCATTTTGCTGTACAGTTGAAACTAACACAGCGTTGTAAATAAATTATATTCCAATATAAATTAATTGGGAAAAAAGTAATGAAATAAGGGAAAAATAACTCTATGAAGAGGTGACCAGGTTTAATAAGAGTATTAGGGAACCTCGCTGTTGGAACTGAGTTGAAGATCATGATGTTAGCCCTAAAAAAATATGATAGCAGTTACATCAGATAATTTGACTCTCCACAAACTGAAATGACCCTAGGCCATTCAATGGTTAAGTTAAAAGAAAAATTGATTTGAGAATAGCACCAAGAGAAATATTACTGTACAATGAAATCAGAGCTGAAAGATAGAGATTTAAGTATAAATGCAGGAAAGAGAGAAATTAAAAGCAAAAAGATCACAGATAGGAAATCCCTATGAGTCCAAACTTTAGATAGTGTGGGTTTCATGGAGAGGTGGTAATACAAGGTCAGAATATAATAAGTCTGAAATTATTCTTTTGAAAGGCTAACAGTTTTGGGCAGCAGCAAGACACCAGAGTAGAAAGCTCAAGTATTGTGAAGGTAAGTTCCCTGGAGAAAAACAGGTGAGGAAACAGGCAGCATCCTGACCTTTGGGTAGACTGATCAAGTGTAGATAAAGTTGTCAAAGAGGATGATTCAACTGTTGGAAGAGAGTAAGACCCAACAGTATTTAGTGAAATGGAGCAAGAAATTAGTAAAGCTTATATAATATTAAATGGAGAGTGAAGATTGCCAATGTGGAAGAGAAGAGATATGCAAAAAACAAAATGAAGTGATTGAAGAATGAAAATCTTCTCTTGTGTGTTTGCATACTTCAAGACATGATTCCTTTCTTAGGGTACCAAGTTTGCTCAAGGCTGTTAAATATGAAAATGAGTCAGAGCTAGACAACTTCCACAAAGAAAAAGCCAATGTAGGAAGGACAAAAAAAAAAAAAAAAAAAAAAGATGAAATGAGAAACCAAGTTATTGAGAAAAGGTTGAGATATTTTATAAAGAACTTAACCCTTGGATGAAGGAATTGGATATGCCTGGGATAAAAATGGATACTTCTGAACAAGTGGATTTTTATTTTTATTTTAGGTACAGAAGACTTTGTAACACTTGCTGTAAGGATTTTTCACTGTGTCATCCCTTGTAACAGTTATATCCAGGTGATGGACAATTTGTCAGAAAGCATGATTGACTTGCTTCCCCGGTGGAGAGTAAAGAATCCACCTGCAATGCAGGAGACCCAGATTTGATTCCTAGGTCAGGAAGATCCCTGGAGAAGAAAATGGCTACTCACTCCAGTATTCTTGCTTGGAGAATTCACAGACAGAGGAGCCTGGCAGGCTACAGTCCATAGAGTCACAAAGAGTCAGACGCAACTGAGTAACTAACACTTTCATTTTTCACTTTGTTTCATGATGAACCATTTTAACCTTCAAAGAGAGTATATGAACATTTTTTTTTTTTTTTACAAAAAGTAGAGTGGAAACTTCTGGAAAGATACATTAATGCATGACTTTTGAAAGCCCCATGCACAGTAATTAAGCAAAAAATCCATTATTCTCACATGACTTCTAAATTATAGTGCTTTCTAAAATTGTGCACAGTTGCTCAGTCATGTCGGACTCTTTGTGACCCTATGGGTTATAGCCCACCAAGCTCCTCTGTCCGTGGGATTTCCCAGGCAAGAATACTAGAGTGGATTGCCATTTCCTCCTCCATAAGATCTTCCCAATCCACAGAATGAAACCATGTCTTCTATATCTACTGCTTTGGAGGTGGATTCTTTACCATTGAGCCACCTGTGAAGCTCTCTATATAATAGACCTGAGTCCAATTGTCTTTCTTTTAAAGACTATTGGATTTGACCTTTTTTCTGTGAAAGTTTTAAGAAAACCAATTTTCATATGATATTAACTGTGAATTTGTGAACAAATCATATCTTAAAACTTTCTCTGACCTAGACTGAACAAGTGGAAGGTATAGTAGAATTGTGTTGCCCCAGATGTTTAATATTAACATTAATATATGTATTATGTGTAGACATATAATCTACAAAAACATTCAAGTGAATTATGTTTAGCCTGTTAGATGACCCTCTTTAGCCTAATGCCTTTCCAGCAGTTAAGAAAAGGTATATCAGTAACCCTAAATTACCAAATAATTGTCATGATTTCCCCTAACAAAAGAGAGAGACACAGTGACAGAGACTGAGAAAGGTAAATATCTTGTTTTTGAACCTCTCACATATTGGGATATAATCTTAGTGATTTTCTTTTGAACAATAAAGTGATATTTAAGCAACTGACAATTTTCTGTGAAAGGATATTTTTAGTTTAGAGGTACTTATCTTGGGTGGGTATATTGTTTTGGCCCAATTCATTTCATTACTATTGTTTATATTCTTTGTATGGTAGATTTTATATAAATTTCAGTTCAGTTCAGTCACTCAGTCGTGTCTGACTCTTTGCGACCCATCGCAGCATGCCAGGCCTCCCTGTCCATCACCAACTCCCGGAGTTCACTGAAACTGGTCCATTGAGTCAGTGATGCCATCCAGCCATCTCATCCTCTGTCATCCCCTTCTCCTCCTGCCCCCAAGCCCTCCCAGCATCAGAGTCTTTTCCAATGAGTCAACTCTTCGCATGAGGTGGCCAAAGTATTGGAGTTTCAGCTTTAGCATGAGTCCTTCCAATGAACACCCAGGACTGATCTTCTTTAGAGTGGACTGGTTGTATTTCCTTGCAATCCAAGGGACTCTCAAGAGTCTTGTCCAACTGTACGCTATTTCAGTAGTTTTTCTTGAATGTGATTTCTAGGTTAAATCTGTCTGATAATTACCTCTACACTGTTGGTGGGAATGTAAAATAATGCAGGACCTATAGAAAAGAAAATTGAAGGTTTTACAAAAATTAAAAATAAGAGAGACTTCTTGGTGATCCAGTGGTTAGGAATCCATCTGTCAGTGCAAGGGACACAGATTCAATCCCTGGTCCCAGAACTAAGATCCTGCACACTGAGAGGCAGTTAAGCCCTGTGCCACAACTACTGAAGCCCAGGCACCTTAGACTCTTTTCTGGGCAATAGGAGAAACCATTGCAATGAGAAGACCATGCTCCACAACTAGAGAGTAGCCCCTGCTTGCTGCAACTAGAAAATCTGTGTGCAGCAAATGTTGGCTGAAGTTAATAATAACTTAAAATGAATAAATAGGACAATTATATGATCCAGAAATTCCACTTCTGGGGATACATCCAAAGAATTGTTATCAGTATCTCAAAGAGACATCTTCACTCTGATGTTCACTCCGGCCAAGATATGAACCAAGAGTCCATCAATAGGTGAGTGGAGGGAAAACATGTGGCGTCAATATACACTGGAATATGATTCAGACTCACAAAAAGAATTCAGCCTTGTGAGACAACATGGATGCACCTGGAGTTCATTATGCTATGTGAAATGAGCCAGTCCAGAAACACAGATACTATGGGATTTTACTCATATGACAAATCTAAAATGGAACCATGGAAGGAGAGAGTACATGAGTGGCTGCCAGGGGCTGAGAGGTGGGAGAAATGCAGTTTCTGTTCAATGGAAGTAAAGTTTCAGTTACGCCAGAAAAATCATTTCTATCAATCTGATGCACTACAGAGTGCCTTGGTTAATACATCATTGTGCACGTAAAATTGATTGAGACAGTAGATCTCTTGGTTAGTATTCTTAACATGCATACACACACACACACACACACACCAAAACAAAGGAGTACTAAGAAAATTTGGGAGGTTCTAAACACACCTATCTATTTTGATTATGGTAATGGTATCATGGGTTACAAATTGGGAAGCAGTACGTCAAGGCTGTATATTGTCACCTTGCTTATGTAACTTATATGCAGAGTACATCATCCAAAATGTTGGGCTGGATGAAGCACAAGCTGGAATCAAGATGGTGAGGAGAAATATCAGTAACCTCAGATATGCAGATGACACCACGCTAATGGAAGAAAATGAAGAACTAAAGAGCCTCTTGATGAAAGTGAAAGAGGAGAGTGAAAAAGTTGGCTTAAAGCTTAACAATCGTAAAACAAAGATCAAGGCATCCAGTCCCATCACTTTTTGGCAAAATGACAGGGAAACAATGAAAACAGTGAGAGACTTTATATGGGTGGGGGGAGGGGCTCCAAAATCACTGCAGATGGTGACTGCAGCCATGAAAAGATGCTTGCTCCTTGGAATAAAAGCTATGACCAACCTAGACAGCATAGTAAAAAGCACAGACTTTACTTTGCCAACAAAGTTCTGTCTAGTCAAAGTTATGGTTTTTCCAATCGTTATGTACAGATATGAGAGTTGGACTATAAAGAAAGCTGAGTGCCAAAGAATTGATGCTTTTGAGTTGTGGTGTTGGAGAAGACTCTTGAGAGTCCCTTGGACTGAAAGGAGGTCAAACTAGTCAATTTCAAAGGAAATCAGTCCTGAATATTCATTAGGAGGATTGATGATGAAGCTGAAACTCCAATCCTTCGGCCACCTGATGCAAAGAACTGACTCACTGGAAAAGACCCTGATGGTGGGAAAGATTGAAGGTAGGAGGAGAAGGGGACAACAGAGGGAAAGATGGTTAGATGGCATCACCAACTCAATGGACATGAGTTTAAGTAAGCTCTGGGAGTTGATGATGGACAGGGAAGCCTGGCGTGCTGCAGTCCATGGGGTCACAGAGTCAGACATGACTGAGCAACTGAACTGAACTAAATGGTATCATGGTATGATGGATATTTGCTTATGCTCCAAAGCATCAAATTGGACACACAAAAATATGAATGCATCAACAATACTTCAAAAAATTATAAAAGTATGAATGAATGAGTAGAATTTATGTTTTATTCAATAACTGAGAGACTTGGCAGAGGTCTCACTGAGGTTAATTTCCATCTGGAGCTATGGATCCTTCCTTCTGCTTCCTATGGCTCTACTATAAACCTTACCTATACTGTTCCTTTTAATATTTAGGTCAACATTTCATATGATATTTTTATTTTCACAAAATGTTATTTTGTCCTAACCCCACAGTTATTTTTCTAAGTGCATTTTCATTAAATTCCCTTAGACTTAGAGTTCTATAGGCATCACATATCTTTAAACCATCTGGAAGTTTCCCTTGCAGAGGAAGAAAAATAGGAATAAAATTTGTATTTTTCTATGTAGTGACATATTTTTCTAAGCATTTATTAGAGTTTTCTCTTTTTTTTCCCAAAGATTTTGGGTTTTATTGTATGTCAAGCTTCCATTTGTATCCTGATCTTTCTCTAACCCCTTTATTCTGTTATACTCATCTATGTGTTTAATGCTACATTAAAAGATAGAGTATTTATTTCTTCATTTTAAAATTTACTATTTCAGCTTTGTAGCAAGTTGAGTTCTCTATTACAGTAATTGTTCTCTGATCTTTTTGCAAAAAGTCATTTAGTAACTTAGGGGCACATATTTTTCTATATAGTCCATAAAATATTTTTGTTGTGTTCTGCAAAATCATCCCATGAAACTGGAATTTTGTGGATGAGATTGGACTTCGGTACAAGGTCTCCTCAATTCCCCATGTCTGGAAATTTGTTTAGTTATGGCCTATTATTGAGACCCTTCCTCTGCTCTAAAAATAATGTGTGCATTAGAATTGTGTAATTCTGAAGTACTTATGATTATAGCCAAATTCAGAAGGATGCCATGCTAACACCAAGGGTGAAACATAAATAGAAGTGTGTTCTTTTGTTCAGTATTAATAACAGGTTCAGAATGTAATGCTTGTTCTGGAACACTCAGTCTGTATTTGATAAATGGGATGGGAAGTTGATATCTTGAGAAGGATGTATAACATTTTTTTGTTTTCTGAATTCTTCTACAGATTACTGGCTTTTCTGCTTCTTTGATTTTTGAAATGCTATCTCCACTGAAATTCCAACAGTAAAAAGATATGTGTATATATTTAACTGTAATCATTGATATTTACAAAATTGTTTAGCACAATTATCATTTGAGTGGAAACCACCCAATCTCACATGGACCCGTCCATTGTATTTGAAACTGTATCATGTAGTTGTTTTCCTGAGGTCATTTTTATTTCTGTAAAATTCATTTCTTTTCTTATATTTACATGTGACCAAAATTATCCCTGGGTACATTTGATAAAATATCATTCAGCTACCTTTGAACCTTAGCACAGCTGTTTCTGAGGGATAAACTCTAAGGGTTACATTGCGGTGCCTTTCTGTTCTATATGGATTTGACTTAGACATTAAAGCAAATATAAACAAGAAGAGAGTCAGGAGAAACAAGTCCATGGTAAATCATGTCCAGAAGAAAAAAACATACAAATCCAAACCACACAGTAAGCTGGACAAAAATACATTTTTTAAACTTTTCAGAAAATGTGTGAAGAGAATAGTCACGTGTACACCATGGAAAAGGAATCAGCACTTTGCTGTTTTAGGGAACAAAGACATAAGGATGTAGGGATGTATTTGTGGTGAAAAATTGGTCTTTTTGCTTGTTTTTATTGACCATTTCCTCAAGGGAAATAATCAAATTAATTGTTTTCAAAAACAAAGTTTCATCATCAGTATTTTTTTTTTTTTTTACTTGCAGTAAACCCAATTTTTAGCCTCTATTTTTGTTTCTTGGAATTTCTTAATTTTAACCTACGTGTCTATACCTAAGAAATATAAAATTGTATGAATGTGTAAAGAAAATTACATCTTATGAAAGCGTATATACCAAATACTTCTTTAATTATGTGAAGAGATTTCTGAGTCCATATTAAAAACAGAAGCTTAATAAAAAGCTTCATTTTTAATTTAAAGACAATAGAACAACAAAAACTGTGTAAATGTGTAAACTGCTGCTTCTTTCAGGGTGCTCTATTTTTGTTCTGCTATGTTAAGACTTAACTCAGTTATGAGATAGCTGAAATGTGAATAGTGCCTTGAGGGTAAAGGAGAACATAGCTTTTAACAACAAAAAAATGTGGAATCCCTCCTTTTTGCATTTTTTCCTTTATAGGCGCATGCAATAAGTGAAGACTGGAAAAACGGCCAATAATCCTACTGCTTTTAAATGTTTGTCAATTATACTGACAATATAGTTAGTTTTACAATTCAAAAAATTATTCTGGACTTGATCTCAACTGAAATCTGTCTCTATGTACATAATACTTTATCAACAGTCTACATGTATAAAGAAAAAATTGAACTTTAAAAAGTTGTTATGAAAAATAGATTGCTGATTTACAGTATATTCAGAACTAAGGTGGAGAACGATTTATCTGTTCCCCAAACTCAACCAGAAATAAAAATCCTTGCTTACTCTTTTAAGGAGTTCCACTTAAGAATTAACCTGTCTGATCATTGCTCAAAACAAGTGAGCATAAACAAGTCTTCTTCATTTTTATAAGCATTTCCTTTTGATATTAAAAGGTCATGTGTCAGTATATTTTGACTGAATACAGTGATACTTGCATAGCCTTGCATATTTGTTTCTTATTGTAATTTCCCCTCACTGCCTATGACTAAATGGCTGGCAAATGCCTGGATGGTCAAATAGCTCTGGGTAACAGGGTAGGTTTCCCCCCCCTTACTGAAAGTCTACTGAAGTGTTAAGATAAAGACATAATTAGAAGAACAAATTTCCCTGGTGGCTCAGATGGTAAAGAATCCACCTGCAATGCAGGAGACCTGGATTTGAACCTGAGTTGGGAAGATCCTCTGGGGGAGGACATGGTAACCCACTCAAGTATTCTTGTCTGGAGAATCCCCATGGACAGAGGAACCTGGCAGGCTACAGTCCATGGGGTCACAAAGAGTGAGACAGGACTGAGTGACTAAGCACAGCACACACAGCAGAGAAGGACAAAAACAAAATAAAAAGTAAACTTTTTTCCCACAGGTTTTGAAATTACAGTCATTGTCCTTTCAAAATTATGTTTTATTGGAGTATTGTTGCTTTAAAATGTTGTGTTAGCTTCTACTATACAGAAAAATGAATGTGTATCCATATAACCTGTCCCTTTTGGACTTCCTTCCCATTCAGGTCACTACAGAGTAATGAGTAGAGTTCCCTGAGCTATACAGTAGGTTCTCATTAGTTATCTATTTTATACATGGTATCAATAGTATATATGTGTTGTTGTCTTTTAAAATTATTACCTTTGAACACCATTAGGAATACATGGCCAACACTTAGAAATGTGTAAGATCAGGAATCAAGTATCCATACCCCCAAGAAATCTTCCTCCCATCTTTATTTTCCTTCAAATATGACCTATCTTCATCCTTTCATATTCAATGATTTATAAAGAATATTCTCATTCATTTCATCTAGTTTCTCTCAAAATTTTCCTCCTCATTAATCAATGTACCAAAGCTGCTTTTCCATTAGACATTAACAATTTATAGTCACCAAATTCAATGATCAATTTGTGCACCAATCAATCTCTAATGTCACTTGACATGGTTTAAACTAAAATTCAGTATATCATCTAAAACCCCTTACTCACATAAAAACACTAAAAGAAGTTCATTAATTTTACCCTTGCAATATTTCTCCTCACATCTTTTCCAAACCCAATAAAAAAACTTAGTTCTGACACTTATCTGAATAATTGCAAATATTTCCTCATTGATATTTCTGAATTCCTTGAGATTCTCCTCCTCCCCAGTCTTGAAACAATTGAAGAATGTTATTGGGACAGAAGCTATTGGGCTTCCCTTGTGAGTCAGTTGGTAAAGAATCCGTCTGCAATGTGGGAGACCCGGGTTCGATCCCTGGGTTGGGAAGATCCCCTGGAGAAGGAAAGGCTACCCACTCCAGTATTCTGGCCTAGAGAATTCCATGGACTTTATAGTCCATGGGGTTACAAAGAGTCAGACATGACTGAGCAACTTTCACTTTCACTCACACTGTTGGAGCAGAATGAAAGTGCTCTTATGCAAAGTTTCCCATCCACTGTTTGAATGTCAGCTAAATAGCTCAATTAATTCAATATTTTCTTGAAAGGAAATGCTTGAGTATAATTTTCCAATAGTATCTTGGCTGATATGCTATTGTGCTGTGTGCTGTGCTGTGCGCTGTGCTGTGCTTAGTCACTCAGTCATGTCCATCTCTTTGTGATCCCATGGACTGCATGTAGCCCACCAGGCTCTTCTGTCCATGAGGATTCTCCAGGCAAGAATACTGGAATGGGTTGCTATGACCTCCTCCAGGGGATCTTCCCAACCCAGGGATGGACTCCAGGTCTCCCTCACTGCAGGTGGATTCTTTACTGTCTGAGCCATATATTCCAGATGGATAATGGATGCCCCTTTCCCGATTAGAGTGGTCTTTGGTAGCCAAAGTATTGTTGTTGTTGTTCAGTCCCTCAGTTGTGTCCAACTCTTTGCCACCCCATGGACTTCAGCATCAGGCCTCCCTGTCCCTCACTATCTCCCGGAGTTTGCTGAAGTTCATCCAACCAACCATCTCATTCTCTGTTGCCCTCTTCCCCTCCTGCCTTCAATCTTCCCCATCATCAAGGTCTTTTAAAATGAGTTGACTCTTTGCATCAAGTGACCAAAGTATTAGAGCTTCAGCTTCAGCATCAGCCAAGGTATCGGCCCTTATATAAATAGGTGGTTTTAAGGTGTTCTAGTTGATGGAGGGTGTACATGTATAAGATGGAGAAAGGACTAAAGTCCCAAAAGTAGAGGCCTTGCTTATAGAACAGAATTGTTACAGTAGAAATATAATATTTATTGATTCTTTTATTAATACTGGTTATGTGAAAATTCACTCTAGTAAGTTATGCTTATTACACATACAAAGATATAATCTTTGTGCATAATTTGCACAAAGAGCAGACTAGAAGAAAATATATCAATATTTAAATTTTCTTTTCATATATATTATGCTTTAAAATTTTCTGCAATTTTGGATGCATTGCTTTTCCACAGCCAGAAGCAAAATGCACATTGATTAGATATTGTGAATGAGAAAACCCAATTGTACAAGCTCTGATAGGGGCAACAGAACAATATACTAAAGGAAATTTGTTTTTTTAGTGTATTTTAAGTGGATTTTGTGGGAGAAGGCAATGGTACCCCACTCCAGTACTCTTGCCTGGAAAATCCCATGGACAGAGGAGCCTGGAAGGCTGCAGTCCATGGGGTCACTGAGGGTCGGACACAACTGAGTGACTTCACTTTCACTTTTCACTTTCATGCTTTGGAGAAGGAAATGGCAAACCACTCCAGTGTTCTTGCCTGGAGAATCCTAGGGATGGGGGAGCCTGGGGGGCTGCCATCTCTGGGGTCACACAGAGTCGGACACAACTGACTCGACTTGGTAGCAGCAGCAGCAGCAGCAGCAAGTGGATTTTGTAAAAGCAGAATTTGATTTTGAATATATGGAATAGTAAACTGAAATACTAGTGTGTAATCATAGAAATATAAATTACTGTGCAAAAATCACAGTGAACATAATTTGAGCAAAGACAATTATTTACCATATTGTAATATTTAGCTATGTCTTATTTGTCTCTCTGGTTTTCAAACATAAAATTATGGTTAGGTAGAAAACTTAAGTGCTATAAGAAATAAATGTTTTTTGGTAGAAAGAATTTTGCATTTTACTGAAAATTCAAGTTTTATTACATTTGTATTACCATTGAAACCTTGAAACTTTTTGAATATCTCATTATTATAATACCTTTTAAAATTGATTTAGAACTTAAGGAAAAAACTCAGAAACCTATTTCTTAATTACATATGTATGAAAACTTCATTCTGAATGCTAAACATTCTTGTGTCTGTAAAAATTTTCAAGCTTTAAAAATGTATTAGGACTTCAAATGTTATCATTACTCACTTATTTATGAGTGAAGTCTGTAAAGCACATAAACTCAATACAATTTATTTTGTTAATTTTGCTAAATCTTTCTAGATCAGCTCTCTTCTGATTTTTTTTTTCTTTCAGTTACTGTTCTTCACATAACTGATTACAGACATTATTTTCATTTTGCATTATTTTCAAATAAGTCAGACAGAGAAAGACAAATACCATATTATTTCATGTATATGTGGACTAAAAAGCAATACAAACAAATAAATAAAACAAAAACACATGCATAGATACAGAAATCAATCTGATGGTTGTCAGAGTGGGCGTGGGTGAGTAAACTACTGAAATAAATAAAGGAGATTATGAGGTACAAGCTTACATTGTAAAATAAATAAGTCATTGGGATGCAATGTACAGTCAAGGGAATATAGAAAAATATTGTAGTAACTTCATATGATGACAAATGGTAATTATATTACTATGGTGATCATTTTCTAATGTATAAAATTTCAAATCACTATGTCATACAACTAAAACTGTCATTATTATTATTATAATTAGAAAGTTATTATTATTATACTTTAACAAAAGTAACATGATATTTCCATTGAAATATTTTATGGGTAAGTTTTTTTTTTTTTGATCCTTTTTCTTTCTAAGCTTACCTTTAGCAGTGAAATTCCCAGTATATGGCCAGTACTCCCACTTAAACCTATTTTCATTTATACTATGTTGGTAAAAATCAATATAGAATTCAGCTGCCTTATACTTTTGTTACTTTCAGAAGAGTTTGTTCAACTGAAGACCTTTCTAGGTAATTTTTCTTCTTGTGTAATCTCATTTCTTCTTTCTTTGTTACTTTCTAATAAAAGAGTATTTGCTATCAACCAAAAATGGTTAATACACAGTAAAAACTTTATAAAACATACATACTTTTCCAAAGTCCATTTATCCTATGCCTTTTTATGACATCTTTAAATCCTTTATAAAATAGAGAAAATATATTAATTATCATGAACCATCTTAACACTTTCAAATGTAAGATTTCATAAAGTAAAGGGTAGTGGGCCAGTGATATCTCTAATTATAAAGATGGATTCAAGAAAGTTCACAATGGGAAGAAAGTAGTTTCAATGAAAGGAATCTAAATACAATAAAAAGTACCTACCTTTATATCTGATTGTCAAAACTTTCAAATCTGTCTAGAAATAGATGCATGCAATACAACTGTACTTCTTTGCTTTACTGCATGTCGTTACTCCTCTAGATTTGTATCACATGTGACTTGAGGCAGAAAAGCACACTTACAGATCTCATCTACTTTGGATTCCCAACTTCTTGCATAAGCCCAAAATAGGAGTTTCCAGATTCTGTTTCTAAAATCCTTCCAATAGTAAGTTGATCTCAAATTTGCTTTTCTTCTCAAAGAATATGTTAGGATGGGATTCCTCTTAGATACATAGTCAATTTCCTTTGTGATGATTAATAACTATACACATTCATATAATAAAAATAGGCATGGTTTGAATTTTGTAAATTATATTACTTCTTGGATGAAAAAGTCATTCAATAAAATGCAGTATGTGAAGAAAAATATTCTAGATGCTAAATGCATTTTGGAATACAACTGAATTTCTTAAAGTTAAAATTTGGAAAATTTCTAAGTTAATTAAATACCTTTTCAAGGACCATAAAAGGTATTTGAACACACAATTATGAGTTAATTATAGGTTTCTAAAAACATGGATAAGACAAGAAGCAATGTCTCAAATTAGCCTCTCTTTATAATTACTTGTGTTTTAAGATTACAGAGAACTACTAGTCCATAAAAATTATATATTTTTAATTGCCTTATTAAGACAGTCATATTTCTCTCAGTGTAATTAATTGGTCCTGGACAGAAATGCATATTATGGAATAATTTTATACCTACAGATTGAATTTCATCATGCAGTCAATGCAAGTTTTATTATTATTAAATAATAACAAATATCTATATAGCAAGTACTTTAAGTGTTTTGCATATATTAAGTCACAAAAGCTCTAGAAGGTGATTACTGTTATTGTCCTGTTTCATCACAGAGACACAGAAAAGGCACAACATGCCATTAGATGTTGGACTTGGGATTCAAAACAAAGGCTTGTTTCAACACTTCTGCTCTTAACCTCTATCTATACTATGAATTTGTTTTTTTCTTTATTTCAATAGTAATTCTAGCAAAAGTATATTAAGACAATAGATAGTCTAATAACGATTATTTGTTATTTAGGGAAATAGTATATAAACTTTAGTAGATTCAGATGTTAGTATTTTTTTCTGCCATGTTTGATTCCTCATTCAGAGCCTCAAAGACAGCCCTGACATATCTGCTGAATGACTGAATGAACTTATTGGAACACTGAATAACTACAAAGACAGTTGTTTGAGATGAAGTCCAGTATAATTCCACCTCTGGAATCATAGCATGAGTACTGAGGACCAGGTCCTATAAAAAACAATCATAAGTTGTTGATTGTTTTTTAGCGATACCAATACATTTTTTAAAAGTTGTCATTTAAGGTTTCCAGAGATTGTCCTAAGGGCATAAAACAAATGAAGAAACTTTTGTTCAGGAAAATATACTAAATGTTGGTGGGAAGACCCTGTGGTATTAGAGCCGCAACTCACTTACCTCTCCTCACACAAAGCCCAGAGTAAGGAGAGCCCTACTTGGAGCATATGTGGCCAACCAGTGGGTGTCCCTCTGTCCAGCTCTTGGTCTGGGGCCCTGGGTTCTCTGGACCAGCATGTCTCACTCCTTCAGCTACTTGTGGCAAGAACTAAATTCCGAGAAAGTGAGGCCAGAGGGCAGGAACTCCTTTTCCCCACACAGCGTTGACTCACAAACCAGAGGCTTACAGCAGGCATAGAAGACCAAAAGTCCTGGGGCTTCCGTCACCTTTACCGCAGCTTACTCATGGGGTGGAGCTTCCACGCTGGGAAAGATCACCTAAAGGACCAGCATTTCCTCTCCCCACTGGGATCCTCTCCTAAACCAAAGTGTCAGTCCCAGGTCGGTAGGTCATTGTTATTCTCTGCCTAATGGAAGAGACACACCCTAAGATATTTCAAAGCTTCAAAATTATCCCCCAAATACTGAGCTTCATGGAAACATTGTGGGGGAAGTTCAACCTTAAGGGTAATCCCCAAAACAATGGATATTTTAGTGGTCAGCAATTAAAGAGTAGGCTGGAAGTGACCAAAAAACAAGAGTTATACTATGGCCCATCTATTTGGTTGGTGCAAAAGTAATTTGCAGCTTTGCATTATTGAACTTATGGATAACCATTTGATATTGGAATACATTCTTAAATAAATGTTGTGTACTTTTTGCTTTTTTTTTTGATACTGTTACTTTCTGTTTATTTTATTTTTATTTTAGACTATAGAAATGATGTTAGACAAAAAGAAAATTTGAGTGATTTTTTTTTTTTTTAATTTGCATTCAAAATGGGTCTTAAAGCAGCAGAGGCAACTCACAACATCAACAACACATTTGGCCCAGGAACTTCTAACAGTACAGTGCAGTGGGGGTTCAAGAAGTTTTGCAAAGGAGACTAGAGTCTTAAAGATGAGGAGTGTAATGCCTGGCCATCAGAAATTGACAAGGACCAGTTGTGAGCAATCATCGAAGCTGATCCTTTTACAACTATACAAGAAGTTTCCAAAAAACTCAACATTGACCATCTATGGTCATTTGGCATTTGAAGCAAAGTGGAAAGGTGAAAAAGCTTGGTAAGTGGGTGCCTCATGAGCTGACCATAAACCAAAAACAAAAACAAAAACAAAAACATCATTTTTTTAATTTAATTTTATTTTTAAACTTTACATAATTGTATTAGTTTTGCCAAATATCAAAATGAATCCACCACAGGTATACATGTGTTCCCCTTTGAAGTGTCATCTTCTCTTATTCTATGCAACAACAATGAACCAATTCTTGACTGAACTGTGATGTATGACAAAAAGTGAATTTTACATGCCAACTGGCAATGACTAGTTCAGTGATTGGGCCCAGAAGAAGCTTAAAAGTACTTTCCAAAACCAAACTTGCACCAAAAAAGGTCACGATCACTATTTGGTGGTCTGCTGCCAGAGTGATCCATTACAGCTTTCTGAATCCCAGTGAAACCATTACAACTGAGAAGTATGCTTCTCAGCAAATCGATGAGATGCACAGAAAATTGCAACACCTGCTGCTGGCATTGGTCAACAGAAAGTGTCCAGTTCTCCATGAAAACACCGAATTGCATGTCACACAACCAATACTCCAAAAGTTGAACAAATTGTTCTATGAAGTTTTGCCTCATCTGCCATATTCGCATGACCTCTCCCCAACTTCTTACACTTCTTCAAGCATCTCAACAACTTTTTGCAGGGAAAATGCTGCTACAACCAGCAGAAGGCAGAAAATTCTTTCCAAGTGTTCATCAAATCCCAAAGCGTGGATATTTATGCTACAGGATTAACAAACTTATTTCTCATTGGCAAACTGTGTTGATTATAATGATTCCTATTTTGATGAATAAAGATGTGTTTGAGCCTAGTAATAATGATTTAAAATTCACAATCTGAAACTGCAATTACTTTTTCATCAATCTAATAGTTTGCCAGAGACACCTAAGGATAGCCCATCTACTGTTACAGCAGACCTCAGAGATGGCCCCAAAAATGACTTCTGCAAAGATCTCAAATGTAACTGGATCAGATGAGTGATTTATGCCTCAGAGAATTGTCAGAAGCATCAGGACCATCTGCCACCAGATAGTGGAGCCTAACAGCTGGGTGTGAAACCAAAAAGGCAGAAGAGATGAGGGGATAACAGAGATGAGGGAAGGGAAAAGTCAAAAAAGCCCTGCTAAAATCATCAACACTGCAGACTGAGGTACAGTCACCCACAGACAGCCCTCTGAGGAAGGGCACCAGAGGCTTCACACTGCAGGGAAAAGAATTCACTAAGATTCTCCAACCAAGTCACCAAACAAATGAATAAGCCACTAGAAACCCTCAGAGTGTGGATTGGTGTGGGAGAAGAATCAGTCCCTAGAGATGCAACAAATATATTCTCAAACATGTCAATGTCTCAAAAAATTATGAGACATTAAACAGAAAATGTGATTCATACACAGGAAAAAGGGAGGAAACGGCAAGAGAAACCATGAGATTTCCTAGGCAAAGACCCTGAAGCAACCATTATAGACATGTTCAAAGAACTAAAGCAGAGAACATCCCTGGCAGTCCAGTGGCTGAGAATCCACCTTGCAGTGCAGGGGATGAGGGTTTATCCCTAGTCAGCGGACTAAGATCCCACCTGCCTTGGAGTAACTACTGAACCTATGTGTGCTCTGGTGCCCACAAGCCACAACTAGAGATTCCACATGCTGAAACTAAGATCCAAGGCAGCCAAATAAATAAATACTAAAAACAAATAAATGTCTATAGGTATTTGAAAAAAGAACTAAAGGAAATAATGTTTAAAAACTATAAGACTTATGCCAGTTATAACTCAATTTTTATAAAAGTAAAAGAAGGTATGATAACAATGTCTCATTAAATGGAAAATATAAAGTGATCAAATTACAAAAAGTACCAAATACAAATTTTGGAGTTGAACAGTAGAGTAATTAAAATGAAAAAGATCACTGAGAAGATTCAACAGTAGACTTGAACAAGTAAAAGAAAATAATCAGTGAATCTAAAGATGTTTTGACAGAGATTATGCAATCTGAAGAACAGAGGTAAAATTAATGAAGAAAAATGGACAGAGCCTCAGAGGAATGTATGCAATTTAATAATATGAGCATTTCTGAAGATTACAGCCTGCCCTTATTTTATAAATAAAACATGCCTCAGTCGGGTTTTGTCTGTCATTGGAGAAGGCAATGGCACCCCACTCCAGTACTCTTGCCTGGAAAATCCCATGGACAGAGGAGCCTGGTAGGCTGCAGTCCATGGGGTCGCTAAGAGTCGGATATGACTGAGCGTCTTCACTTTCACTTTTCACTTTCAAGCATTGGCGAAGGAAATGGTAAGCCACTCCAGTGTTCTTGCCTGGAGAATCCCAGGGACCGGGGAACCTCATGGGCTGCCGTCTATGGGGTCACACAGAGTCGGACATGACTGAAGCGACTTAGCAGCAGCAGCAGCAGCAGCAGCCTTCAGGACCAGACTCAGGATCTGTATCCCCAGGTGGACAGTGCAATAAGGATGCCAG
Source organism: Bos grunniens (assembly GCF_055505025.1). NCBI lineage: Eukaryota > Metazoa > Chordata > Mammalia > Artiodactyla > Bovidae > Bos > Bos grunniens. The sequence goes on from NC_141181.1 coordinate 43,280,652, forward strand.
GTCTCTCCTCGGTGGTAGGCAATATCCATCTTATTCTCACTGGTGATGTTCAACTTGATCGCTTATCTTGAGGGTCCCAACTTCTCCATAGGAAAGTTACTACTTTTTCTCAGGCAAAAATTAAGCAATTTGTAAGAGAACAATTCAAAATTATGCAATTATCCAGATCCTTATCAAGATTTCTTCTAGATTTAGCATCAAAGAGTCTTTCCTGAACCAATATTTACTATGATTGATGATAATTTTATTTTGTATTTTAAAGATTTATTTATATTTTGAAAAATTAGGCACTTATTTAAATTTAAATAATTTAGATATAAATCTTTAATATTTTTATTCAGATTTTTATTTTCCACTGAATTTTGCTGAGCAAATATTAATAATTTAAGGAATAAAAACTTAAAAAAAAAGAAAATAACTACATTTAAAAAAAAAGTTTATGTAACTTACCACTCTAATAAATCATGCCTTAATTGTGTTTTAATCCTAAATATTTATGTCAATTATAATAAAACAAATTATAGAAAAACCTTGACTCAAATAATGATTTTATATAAGTGAGATAAATTAAACTTCTGAAATAAACATGCTATGAATTATGTATTTAGTTTATTTATAACCAAAAATATTGCTAACTTATAAATACTATGCCCAACTAGATACAATTATATAAATTCGGTCTTTTTTAATGAACAATCATAGTTTACATATAAAAATGTATGTTTTTGTGAAAGTCTATTTTTCAAAGTAGGACTACAGACTCTGTTTAATGTAGCAGTTTATTAGCTTGACAAAATATGTGGGCTTTCATACACACTGTTGTTCTGGGTCCTACAAAAATTAGAGGTAGCCCCTGTTGAGGCTGGCATCTCTGGTTAAGAGCTCATGAGAAATGATTGGAATATTCTGGGGGTGCTGATCATGTACACTGGGAGTTCACTTGGAGCAGGAGAGAGGAGATTTGGTCTAATGTAACCTATTTGGATAACATTCAGAGACAAGATATTTAGGACTGCAAGATATAAAGAAAAGACAGAATGATCACAGTGGCTCAGGTGCTAGAATCAAGCAGCTTTGCCTTCCAAGGGATGTTGGAATTCCCTCTGGGTGTCACAAGAGCAAATGAGGCAAATCATTTCTAAGCATGGGGGTTAATATTCCTCCGTTTATCCCTAGTGGCCAAATGTTTTTATTTTATCTCTGAAGTTTTAAGGGTGGAAAAATATAACTTATAACTAAGCACTCCATATTCTAGCAATATAGGAAAAAATTTGCACAATAGAAGATAACAAAATGAATTAAACCTATGCAATATTGTCTGAAAGAAAAAAAAAAAAGACTCCTGCAAAATGCATGTCTCTTAAATATTACTCAGTTTACTGATATCCTCTCAAAAACAGGAAAAACAAACAAGCAAATCACTCTTCCTGGGATAGAGAAAAATATACTCCTCCAAACCATTTTCTGAATCTCTTCTCTCTCATAAGCTAAGCACCCTCCCCACCCTCTGGGCAATGCTTTTGGACTGTACACTATTTATGCTGTGTTTCATTCCATCTGCTGTCTGACCCAAGCACTAAATTTAGGCTCACGCTATTTCAAGCCTGGGAGCTAATGAAGTATGCCTGTTTCCGGTGGAGACTAGAAAACAAACATTCAGACTATTCTTTGTCACTGGACAGCAAAAGTTCACGAATCTTTCCCTGTGTTTTTTTACTCACAGTTTCATCTTAATATCACTGCTGGGAAGTTTTCACAAATTTTACTGAAACACAGGAAAAATCATAAAGAACAAGAGAAAGTAATATACAAACCCCACTATTCTTTCTGACTATAACATATGACTAGTATGTGTTTGTGAAGTCAGGTCTTTCCTATGTCTTTTATGTCAACAGGTAAAGTCAAATAATAAGTAAACAAACAGAGGAGAAAATTTGTTGGGTGAATATTTTAATGTTGTTCAGTTGCCAAGTTGTATCCAACTCCGCGATACCATGGACTGCAGCACAGCAGGCTTCTCTGTTCCTCACTGTCTCCCACAGTTTGCTCAAGGTCATGTCCATTGAATCAGTGATGCAATCCAACCGTCACATCCTCTGTCACCCTTTTCTTCTGCCTTGAATCTATCCCAGCATCAGGCTCTTTTCCAATGAGCTGGCTCTTCGCATCAGATGGCCAAAGTATTGAAGCTTCAACTTCAGCATCAGTCCTTCCAGTAAGTATTCAGGGTAGATTTCCTTTAACATTGACTGCTTTGATCTTCTTGCTGTCCAAGGGACTCTCAAGAGTTATTTCCAGCACCACAGTTTGAAAGCTTCAGTTCTTTGATGCTCTCCCTTCTTTATAGTCCACTCTCACATCCATAAATGACTACTGGAAACACCATAGCCTTGACTATACAGACTTTTTTCAGCAAAGTGATATCTTTACTCTTTAATACTCTGACTAGATTTGTCATAGCTTTCCCTGCAAAAAAGCAGTCGTCTTCTAATTTCATGACTTCAGTCATCATCCGCAGTGATTTCAGAGCAAAGGAAGAGGAAATCTGTCACTGCTTCCACCTTTTCCCCTTCTGTTTGCCATGAAGTGATGGGACCAGATGCCATGATCTTAAGTTTTATTAATATTGAGTTTTAAGCTGGGTTTTTCACTCTCCTTTTTCACCTTCATCAAGAGGCTCTTTAGTTCCTCTTTGCTTTCCACCATTAAAGTGGTATCATCTGCATATCTGAGGTTATTGATATTTCTCCTGGTAATCTTGATTCCAGCCTGTAACTCATCCAGCCCTGCATTTTGCATCACGTGCTCTGCATGTAAGTTAAATAAACAGAGTGACAATAAACAGCCGTGTCATACTTCCTGCCTCAATTTTGAGCCAGTCAGTTGTTCCATATAAGGTTCTAACTGTTGCTTCTTCACCTGTATATGGGTTTCTCAGGAGACAGGTAAGATGTTCTGGTATTCCCATCTCTTTAAGACTTTTCCACAGTTTGTTATGATCTGCACTGTCAGAGGCTTTAGCGTAGACAATGAAACGGAGGTAGACGTTTTTCTGGAATTTCCTTGCTTTCTCGATGATCCAGCAAATGTTGGCAATTCGATCTCTGGTTCCTCTGACTTTTCTAAACCCTTGAACATCTGAAAGTTCTCGGTTCACATACTGCTGAAGCCTAGCTTGAAGGACATTATTTTTAATATTATGCCTAAATTTGTTTTCTTTTTTTCCCCTGAGCTTCATCAGGAAAGTAAATCAAATTGGGATGCACCTATGCCATAGATTTATGACTCTGGGTTGTTCTAGTTGTTCCTTGGTTAAAAATAACTTCGACAGCTCATTAATTATGAGGGCTATATTTTCTTCCTGTTGATTAAGAGGATCACAGCAAAATTCATTCTTTTTAAGTTTGCAGTGCCCTGATCTCAAGAGCCTACTGCTTTATGAAACAGGGTTTGATGTCCAGCCTAGGACCCAAACAAGCAGGATCACTTTCTGAGAGGCACTCACATCCTCTTCCATCACTTTGGCATGCCTTCCAGCTTTCTGAGCAACATTCTCACACATTCTTTGCCCTTAATTATTCTACAAAAGGTTTTTATTAACAATACAGATTATTAGTGGCATATGAATAAAATAATGATACTGACAATGGAGAAATGCTCTCCAAATAATATCTCTGGGGTCTTTAAGAAAGCTGAAATACTCACAAAATCCCTTTTAATATGTTGATGCTTCCTCTACTGGTATTTCTAAGAAAAGAAAATTATTCAATTCTGTTGTTTTGGTTTTTCTTTTATATTTACACAATGTCAGATTTTATGTAATGGGAGTCGTTATTACTCTGACCTGCAAGTTGCCCAGATTTTACAAACAAAGGGTGTGGTTTTGTTCTAATAAAGCTCCGCAAAAACAGCAGTCAGCCTGATTTGGCCAATAAGTCCCACTTTACCCCTGAGAGACATGAGACATTCTACTAGATATCAGAGGGCATACAATAAGTTTTTAATCTCAAAATATTTACCAGCCAGTGACAAGACACAAAGATAAATTCACCATAGAAGACACTTTATGGTAAGTTTTAAATGAAAGATGCAAAGAATGTCAAAGGCCAGAATTAGTCATTGAGATAATGTATGTGGTAGAATGTTTTGAATTAGGAAATAAGAAAACTACAATATTATTGTTGTTTAACTCCTACTGCTATTCACATTTGATGCTCAAAAATTTAATTATATTGGCAAGTAAAAACAAAAAGCAAGATTTTTATTATGTTAGTGATTAAAACATTGTTTCTTTCATAGCTAGTCTGCTCACTGTTTTATTTGACTATTCAGAATTTGGACCATTCTTGGTAAACATGTTTCTGTCTTAGAGCTGTACTTTTTATTTATTCATTACCCTTGGCACTAAAATTTATGACCATTTCCAAAATAGAATAGTCTGTGCTTTTTACTTTAACACTTGGGAGACATCTCATTGTAATGTCTGCCAGAACAGAAACGATTTTTGTGGGTTTTTTCCCACTGAACTATTTATGCCTGTCCTTCAAGAAAATAGTCACTTCTTCCACACAGTTTAATGATAGCTCCTAGGTCACATCTCCAAGGCCAAATAAGTCAGAGAATTAAGATTTTTTCAGAACTTTATACTTAAACGACATGTATTATTCAATGTAATTACCTCAACTGTCTATAGTGACCCTTCAGTTCTGTGCTTTGGCTGAGGTCTGACTTACATGGGATAGTTGAAAGACAATGAATAAAAAACATTTTAAAAATTACTGTAGATGAAGTATCCAAAGAAAATACATCTTTATTCTGAAGGTGAACCATGTAAGGTACAGAAATACACACACACACACACACACACACACACATATATATATATATATGTATATGTATATGAGATGAGTAACTCTAAAAGAAGAAAAAGTAGAGCTTGAGCCTATCAGATCACAGAACACGTGTATTAACACTTTTTCAAATTAAAAAAGGAATAAAGAAAACACTGTATCTTCAGTTCAGTTCAGTCGCTCAGTCGTTCCAACTCTTTCAGACCCCATGAACAACAGCATACCAGGCCTCCCTATCCATCACCAACTCCCGGAGTTTACTCAAACTCACGTCACTGAGTTGGTGATGACATCCAACTATCTCATCCTCTATCATCCCCTTATCCTTCCACCTTATATATTTTCTAGCATCAGGGTGTTTTCCAATGAGTCAGTTCTTCCCATCAGGTGCCAAAATACTGGAGCTTCAGTTTCAGCATCAGACCTTCCACTGAATATTCAGGACTGATTTCCTTTAGGATGGACTGGTTGGGTCTCCTTGCAGCCCAAGGGACTCTCAAGAGTCTTCTCCAAAACCACAGCTCAAAAGCGTCAATTCTTTGGTGCTCAGCTTTTTCTATAGTCCAACTCTCACATCCATATATGACTACTGGAAAAGCCATAGCCTTAACTAGATGGACCTTAGTTGACAAAGTAATGTCTCTGTTTTATAATATGCTGTCTAGGTTGGTTATAACTTTCCTTCCAAGGAGTAAGCGTCTTTTAATTTCATGGCTGCAGTCAACATCTGCAGTGATTTTGGAGCCCAAAAAAAGAAAGTCTGTTGCCGTTTCCACTGTTTCCACATTTATTTGCATGAAGTGATGGAACCGGATGCCATGATCTTGATTCTCTGAATGTTGACTTTAAAGCCAACATTTTCACTCTCCTCTTTCACTTTCATCAAGAGGCTTTTGAGTTCCTCTTCACTTTCTGCCACAAGGGTGGTGTCATCTGCATATCTGAGATTATTGATATTTCACCCGGCAATCTTGATTCCAGCTTGTGCTTCATCCAGCTCACCATTTCTCATGATGTACTCTGCACATAAATTAAATAAGCATAGTGACAATATACAGCCTTGATGTACTCCTTTCCTGATTTGGAACCAGTCTATTGTTCCATGTCCAGTTCTAACTGTTGCTTCCTGACCTGCATACAGATTCCTCAAGAGGCAGATCAAGTGGTCTGGTATTCCCATCACTTGAAGAATTTTCAACACTGGTGGTGATCTGCAAAGTCAAAGGCTTTGGCATAGTCAATAAAGCATAAATAGATGTTTCTCAGCAACTCTCTTGCTTTTTCAATGATCCAACAGATGTTGGCAATTTGATCTCTGGGTCCTCTGATTTTCTAAATCCAGCTTGAACATTTGGAAGTTCCTGGTTAATGCACTGTTGAAACCTGGCTTGGAGAATTTTGAGCATTACTTTTCTAGTCTGTGCTGCTGATGCTGCTAAGTCGCTTCAGTCGTGTCCGACTCTGTGCGACCCCATAGACAGCAGCACATGGGGCTCCCCTGTCCCTGGGATTCTCCAGGCAAGAACACTGGAGAGATAAGTGCAATTGTGTGGTAGTTTGAGCATTCTTTGGCATTGTCTTTCTTTGGGATTGGAATGAAAACTGAGCTTTTCCAGTCCTGTGGCAACTGCTGAGTTTTCCAAATTTGCTGGCATATTGAGAGAAGCATTTTCACAGCATCATCTTTTAGGATTTGAAATAGCTCAATTGGAATTCCATGACCTCCACTAGCTTTGTTCATAGTGATATTTCCTGAGGCCCACTTGACTTCTCATTCCAGGATGTCTGGCTCTAGGTGAGTGATAACACCATCGTGATTATCTGGGTTGTGCAGATCTTTTTGTATACTGCTTCTGTGTATTCTTGCCACTTCTTCTTAATATCTTCAGCTTCTGTTAGGTCCATACCATTTCTGTCCTTTATTGAGCCCATCATTGCATGAAATGTTCCCTTGGCATCTCTAATTTTCTTGAAGAGATCTGTAATCTTTCCCATTCTATTATTTTCCTCTGTTTCTTTGCACTGGTCACTGAGGAAGGCTTTTTTATTTCTCCTTGCTATTCTTTGGAATTCTGCATTCAAATGGGTATATCTGTCATTCTCTCCTTTGATTTTTGCCTCTCTTCTTTTCACTATTATTTGTAAGGCCTCCTCTTATGTATAAGACAGCCATTTGCTTTTTTGTATTTCTTTTTCTTGGAAATGATCTTGATCCCTGTCTCCTGTACAATGTCATTAGCCTCTGTTCATAGTTCATCAGGCACTCTGTGTATCAGATCTAATCCCTTGAATCGATTTCTCAATTCCACTGTATAATTGTAAGGGATTTGATTTAGGTCATACTTGAATGGTCTATGGTTTTCTCTACTTTTCTCAGCTTAAGTCTGAATTTGGCAAGAAAGAGTTCATGATCTGAGCCACAGTCAGCTCCCAGTCTTGTTTCTGCTGACTGTATAGAGCTTCTCCATTTTTGGCTCCAAATAATATTACCAATCTGATTTCAGTATTGACCATCTGGTGATGTGTAGATGTGTTCATGTGTAGAGTCTTCTCTTGTGTTGTTGGAAGAGGATGTTTGCTATGACCAGTGTGTTCTTTTGGGCAAAATTCTTATTAGAATTTTGCCATGTACTCCACAGCCAAACTTGCCTGTTACTCCAGGTATCTCTTGACTTCCTACTTTTGCATTCCAGTCCCCTATACTGAAAAGGACCTCTTTTGTGTGTGTTCTAAAAGGTCTTGTAGGTCTTCATAGAATGATTCAACTTCAGCTTCTTCAGCATTATTGTTTGGGGCATAGACTTGGATTACCATGAAATTGAATGGTTTGCCTTGGAAACAATCAGAGATCATTACTTCTTAACATAATGGGTTTGCTTAAGTCCATACCCTAACAATAAACTGACATTGAATTTTCTATTTTTAATAAAATAAAATCATATTTATTTTAAGGATTATTTATAATGTTTAAATTATTAAGTGCAAAAGTTACACTTAACTACCACTGGGGAGCAAAATCACATGGAAAATTAATGTAAATGAAATAATATACGTGCTTTAACACAAGTAAGTTTTGCTCAATCATGGTGTACAACAAGAGATGAATACTAGGGATCTGTCTAACACGCTCTGTGATTGTGATACTTGCATCCATAAAAGAAGCAGCACAATTGATTAAGAAAGCAAGAAATAGTCTCTGAAATGAATATTTGTAATAAATTCTCACATACTTGAAATACTATTTTTCTCTAAGTTCTTTTTCTCTCTTTTCTTTGTTGATTTTAAATATTTGCATTATAACTAAAGAAAAGTAGAAACCATTCATCTGCCCAAGTCAAATCCTGAGTTTCTTTTTTAATACACCAATTTTTAAAGTAGTTAATTTACAATATTGTGTTAGTTTCATGTATACAGCAAAGTGGTCAGTTAAACAGACACATGTATACGCATATTATACTAATAATCTGCAAAAGAATAGATGCATGTTTATTACATATATTGGAGGAGGAAATGGCAATTCTCCAGTGTTCTTGCCTGGAGAATCCCATGGAAAGAGGAGCCTGGTGGGCTGCCGTCTATGGGGTGGCACAGAGTCGGACACGACTGAAGCGACCTAGCAGCAGCAGCAGCAGCAGCAATATGCATATAGACATATAATATGCATGATATACATGTATATGGGAATCACTGGTGGCTCAGCTGCATAGAATCTGACTGTGAGACAATAGATGCAGGTTTGGTCCCTGGCTCAGAAAGACCCCCTGTACAAGGAAATGACAATCCACTCCAGTATTCTTGCCTGGGAAATCCCAAGGACAGAGGAGTCTGGTGGGTTACAGTCCTTGGTGTCATAAGAGCATGACATGACTTAGCAACTAAACCACCACCAACATGTACATATATGCCGATGCTGCTGCTAAGTCGCTTCAGTCATGTCCGAATCTGTGCGACCCCTTAGACGGCAGCCCACTAGGCTCCTCTGTCCCTGGGATTCTCCAGGCAATAATACTGGAGTGGGTTGCCATTTCCTTCTCCAATGCATGAGAGTGAAGAGTGAAAAGTGAAAGTGAAGTCTCTCAGTTGTGCCCAACTCTTAGTGACCCCATGGACTGCAGCCTTCCAGGCTCCTCCGTCCATGGGATTTTCAAGGCAAGAGTACTGGAGTGGGTTGCCACTGCCTTCTCTGATGTACATATATATATATATATATATATATATATACACACGTATAATATACATGTATATACATTTACATGTATCTGTGGCTATTCTAACTCCAGAAAGAATGAAGGAATGGAGCCAAAGCAAAACCAATACCCAGTTGTGGATGTGACTGGTGACAGAAGCAAGGTCCAATACTGTAAAGAGCAATATTGCATATAGGAACCTGGAATGTCAAGTCCATGAATCAAGGCAAATTGGAAGTGCTCAAACAAGAGATGGCAAGAGTGAACGTCGACATTCTAGGAATCAGCAAACTAAAATGGACTGGAATGGGTGAATTTAACTCGGATGACCATTATATCTATTACTGCGGGCAGGAATCCCTTAGAAGAAATGGAGTAGCCATCATGGTCAACAAAAGAGTTCAAAATGCAGAACTTGGATGCAATCTCAAAAATGACAGAATGATCTCTGTTCGTTTCCAAGGCAAACCATTCAGTATCACAGTAATCCAAGTCTATGCCCCAACCAGTAATGCTGAAGAAGCTGAACTTGAACGGTCCTATGAAGACCTACAAGACCTTTTAGAACTAATACCCCAAAAAGATGTCCTTTTCATTATAGGGGACTGGAATGCAAAAGTAGGAAGTCAAGAAACACCTGGAGTAACAGGAAAATTTGGCCTTGGAATATGGAATAAAGCAGGGCAAAGACTAATAGAGTTTTGCCAAGAAAATGCACTGGTCATAGCAAACAACTTCTTCCAACAACACAAGACTCTATACATGGACATCACCAGATGGTCACAACAAAATCAGATGGATTATATTCTTTGCAGCCAAACATGGAGAAGCTCTATACAGTCAGCAAAAACAAGACCAGTATCTGACTGTGGCTCAGACCATGAACTCCTTATTGCCAAATTCAGACTTAAATTGAAGAAAGTAGGGGAAACCACTAGACCATTCAGGTATGACCTAAACCAAATCCCTTATGATTATACAGTGGAAGTGAGAAATAGATTTAAGGGCCTAGATCTGATAGATAGAGTGCCTGATGAACTATGGAATGAGGTTCATGACATTGTACAGGAGACAGGGATCAAGACCATCCCCATGGAAAAGAAATGCAAAAAAGCAAAATAGCTGTCTGGGGAGGCCTAACAAATAGCTGTGAAAGAAGAGAAGTGAAAAGCAAAGGAGCAAAGGAAAGATATAAGCATCTGAATGCAGAGTTCCAAAGAATAGCAAGAAGAATAAGAAAGCCTTCCTCAGTGATCAATGCAAAGAAATAGAGGAAAACAACAGAATGGGAAAGACTAGAGATCTCTTCAAGAAAATTAGAGATACCAAAGGGAACACTCCATGCAAAGATGGGCTGGATAAATGACAGAAATGGTATGGACCTAACAGAAGCAGAAGATATTAAGAAGAGATGGAAAGAATATACAGAGGAACTGTACAAAAAAGATCTTCATGACCCAGATAATCACGATGGTGTGATCACTGACCTAGAGCCAGACATCCTGGAATGTGAAGTCAAGTGGGCCTTAGGAAGCATCACTACAAACAAAGCTAGTGGAGGTGATGGAATTCCAGTTGAGCTATTTCAAAGCCTGAAAGATGATGGTGTTAAAGTGCTGCACTCAATATGCCAGCAAATTTGAAAACTCAGCAGTGGCCACAGGACTGGAAAAGGTCAGTTTTCATTCCAATCCCAAAGAAAGGCAATGCCAAAGAATGCTCAAACTACCGCACAATTGCACTCATCTCACACGCTAGTAAAGTAATGCTTAAAATTCTCCAAGCCAGGCTTCAGCAATACATGAATCGTGAACTTCCAGATGTTCAAGCTGGGTTTAGAAAAGGCAGAGGAACCAGAGATCAAATTGCCAACATCTGCTGGATCATAGAAAAAGCAAGAGAGTTCCAGAAAAACATCTATTTCTGCTTTATTTACTATGCCAAAGCCTTTGACTGTGTGGATCACAATAAACTCTGGAAAATTCTGAAAGAGACGGGAATACCAGACCACCTGACCTGCCTCTTGAGAAACCTATATGCAGGTCAGGAAGCAACAGTTCGAACTGGACATGGAACAACAGACTGGTTCCAAATAGGAAATGGAGTCCATCAAGGCTGTATATTGTCACCCTGCTTATTTAACTTATATGCAGAGTACATCATGAGAAACGCTGGGCTGGAAAAAGCACAAGCTGGAATCAAGATTGCCCGGAGAAATATCAATAACCTCAGATATGCAGATGACACCACCCTTATGGCAGAAAGTGAAGAGGAACTAAAGAGCCTCTTGATGAAAGTGAAAGAGGAGAGTGAAAAAGTTGGCTTCAAGCTCAACCTTCAGAAAACGAAGATCATGGCATCTGGTCCCAACACTTCATGGGAAATAGATGGGGAAACAGTGGAAACAGTGTCAGACTTCATTTTTGGGGGCTCCAAAATCACTGCAGATGGTGACTGCAGCCATGAAATTAAAAGACGCTTACTCCTTGGAAGGAAAGTTATGACCAACCTAGATAGCATATTGAAAAGCAGAGACATTACTTTGCCAAAAAAGGTCGGTCTAATCAAGGCTATGGTTTTTCCTGTGGTCATGTATGGATGTGTGAGTTGGACTGTGAAGAAAGCTGAGTGCCAAAGAACTGATGCTTTTGAACTGTGGTGTTGGAGAAACCCTTGAGAGTCCCTTGGACTGCAAGGAGATCCAACCAGTCCATTCTGAAGGAGATCAGCCCTGGGATTTCTTTGGATGGAATGATGCTAAAGCTGAAACTCCAGTCTTTTGGCCACCTCATGTGAAGAGTTGACTCACTGGAAAAGACTCTGATGCTGGGAGGGATTGGGGGCAGGAGGAGAAGGGGACAACAGAGGATGAGATGGCTGGATGGCATCTCATGAGGATGAGATGACTCCATGGATGTGAGTCTGAGTGAACTCCAGGAGTTGGTTATGGACATGGAGGCCTGGCATGCTGCAATTCATGGGGTTGCAAAGAGTCGGACACGATTGAGCGATTAAACTGAACTGAATGATGGCTATTACAGAATATTGAGTACAGTCTCTGGTGCTATATAGTAGAACTTTGTTGTTTAGCTTCTGAATTTTAATGAAATAAAAGTCTTAAGCAAAAATCTATCAGTTGTCTCTCAGAACTGAAGAAGTGTTTTAATCATATGTGCACAAAAAGAGGGCATCATGATTTCTCTCTGATTATTTTTAAAGCTGTGAAGAGATGATTCTTTGATAGAGTATTCATATATTGTGTCTTTTTTTGAACACATCTACTCAAAATATTACAGTTTGGTTGCACTTGCCAGAACATAAATTGCATTTACTCTTCTCCAAAGAAAAAGTTTGACCAAAAATCCATTTCTTGTCTATAGCTTTCCCAAGGCTCAAGTTATCCTTATTTAATGTAAATACAGCTCTTGATAAATAATCAGAGTTGTTCTTATGCAGATGCATGTTGGCTAAGCAAGAAGTCTGTCATCTTGATGACTGAATAAGACTGTTGTCTTTGAGGGCTGACACGAACACAACTTTACCTCTAAGTATTCCAGCCACCACTTCATAGCTAACTGTATTTTTGGGAAGAAAGAACATAGATTTTGACTCATATTTCTTTAATCATTATCAAAATTATTTATAGAATGCCAGTGATAGATGATTAGCTTCTTTTTAAATCTAGAATATTACTGAGGCTTTTAAGAAAAATAGAGGGAAAGGGGAAATAACAAAATGTGTCATCATAACATTTTAAGTACTCAACCTCCATTTAAAGATTCAGCATTTACTTTCCTAATTAAAAACTGAACATTTCCTGAAATATGAAATTCTCCCATCTCTCATTCTCTTTCTTTCCCTTTCTCTCCTTTACAATATACACTATTTGGGAAAGTGAGACTTTTGTGAAAGCTGTTTAATAAATAAAATGATAAGTCACAGCTCAGTTACTGGGCAAAACTAAAGTAATTTGAAAACTATTATATTTTGGAGCAACCTGATCAATCCAAAGTCATAAAATATTTAAGTAGAAATTCAGGTTGGAGCCCTAGGAGAAAGCCTGTTACTCTGGCAGGAAGATATTAACAACTTAAATGGCCTGTCAAAGCATGTTTGATTTCCTAGGAGACATCCTTGTAAACAAGGGCATTTAAATGATGTGCATAAAAAAAATAAAATAAATAAATGATGTGCATAGTCATACTATATGTTCAAACTTACAGCTATCTCTAAGAAGGAAAGCTTTGGATAATGACATAATGACACCATAATGTGTCATTATTCTACCCAGGTAGAGTTAATAATTGATGAGTAAAGAATGGCTCTCTCTGTTGTAACTCTAATTAAATATGAAAGAATCATTAATTCTTGAGTCCACTTATGGTTGAGTTGAACAGTTGAATGGCAATCTCTCAGATTGCCCAAGGTTGTATACATGTTATGATTACTTGCAGACAATTTCAGAAACTAAATCCTATAAATAATCATACCAATGTAATGTTGTTTTTTTGTCACCAAGTCATGTCTGATTCTTTGTGTCCCCATGGACTGTAGCCTGCCAGGCTCCTCTGTCCATGGTATGTCCCAGCCGAAAATACTGGAGAGGATCGCCATCTCCTTCTCAAGGGGATCTTCCTGCAGATCAAATCTGGTTTCCTAAATCGCCAAGTGGATTCTTTACCACTGAGCCACCTGGGAAGCACAATAAAGTAATAAAGACATTTTACTGACAACTGGATAATTGCAGTGCTACCTAAAACCACGTGTATCATCCAGGTTCCCAGAGATGCTTCACAATATTCTTTCCCATTTTGGTCACAAGAACAGAGATCTCTTTGGAAATTTAACAATATACAACTCTGATTAAGGAAAAAAAAATAAAAATATCTAATTTTCCTAAAAAAACATATATATTGGAGGAAAGAGCCAAGGAGTAAGCATTATATAGAAGATTATGTAGTTGAATTGGCTTCTTGAATTATTTTATTTTCATCCTGTTAGTTAGATAGCAGTTCACAATACATTAATCTAGCACCAACTAAATGCAAGATGTTTCACTGAAAAAACTTTAGATTGCAGAGACAAAACTCTTAAAGCTATCATATTAATTTGGTTTTCTGGATAAAATCTACTCATATAACACATAGTATTATTATCTCTGTTATCAATGTCATTGAAAATAATGTATATGAAAACATTCCAAAACATAAATTGCTAGTTATATTGCTAGCTTATTCAAGGTAAATTCAAATTAAAATATGGCATACTAAGACATCCATTATGTAATACTAAAAAGATCTTTTAAACACTCTCATTACCCAAATTTCTGTCTCTGTTACTCTAGTGACAACAAATTGTTTTAAGTAGTTTCAATATATATATACATTTTAAATCTTCTTTTTCTATTAAATATAATGTTCACTGAAAAAAATCATCTGCTTTAATGAGTAATTTTAATACCAACTCCCATGTAATCAATACAAATGACAAGAAATATAGCCATGTATCAGTCTGCCTTCCCAGAAGGACCTGTTGTAATTGCAGCATAGTAATTAGTCCATTGATTTCTGTTATAGCTTTTCTAGCCATCTATGTGTTTTTAAACAACACAATTTTCTTTTGCTTATTTTTAGAATACTGATTTTAAAAATCAAATTTTATACAATCCCCATGTCTTGCAGTTTGCATTAAAAAACTCTGGGTTCATCTGTATATTTTTACATGCAAGCAAAGTTTATCTTCAATATTGTTTTTAACTACATTTCAGACTACAGTGTTATCTCTTTTACCAAAGTATAGAAAGAAATTTGAATTGTTTCAAGTTTGGGGCTATTTTGAATGGTGTTGTCATAAACATTCTTGTTCATGTTTCCTGGTGCCAAGTACCTAATTTTCTCTGGTATATTCCAAATAGTGGAACCACTGGGTCATAAGATATGGGTGTCTACTTATTTAGAATGTATGACTTTTTCTTTTCTTTTCACAAGTGTCCAAAGAATCACAGTTCAGTTCAGTTCAGTTCAGTCGCTCAGTCGTGTCCGACTCTACGCGACCCCATGAATCGCAGCACGCCAGGCCTCCCTGTCCATCCATCTTAAATTAAATGTTTATTGCTATCTCTGTCTTCCTTGATTATTGTGTGGACTAGAATAAGATAGCCACCTTCTGGTGTTTGCTATTATCGAGATGTTTTTAGGTCTGCGTTGACTTTTTTCAACTTAAAACAACCTGAACAAGTCATTTGTTCCAGATTTTGGTTTCATAACTCCTTCTTATTTTGTCAGCTCTCAATCCACATAACATGTGTGTAAATCCATATAAATGTGTATTTATTTTATTTCTATTTACATAGTATAAATATATATGTACACTCAGTTGTGCATAAATACAGGCATTTTTAATATTTTAAATCCATTTCAAGGGAATTTTTTTAAGTTCAGCTGTTTTCAATGGGTGCTGTTATGAGTTACATTTAGTTCAGTTCAGTTCAGTCACTCATTCGTGTCCAACTCTTTGTAACCCCATGGACTGCAACACGCCAGACTTCCCTGTCCATCACCAACTCCCAGAGCTTGTTCAAACTTGTGTCCATTGAGTTGGTAATGCCATCCAACCATCTCATTGTCTGTCATCCCCTTCTCCTCCTACCTTCAATCTTGCCCAACATCAGGGTCTTTTCCAATAAGTCAATTCTTTGCATCAGGTGGCCAAAGTATTGGAGCTTCAACTTCAGCATCAGTCCTTCCAATGAATATTCAGGACTGATTTCCTTTAGGATTGACTGGTTTGATCTCCTTGCAGTTCTAGGGACTCTCAGGAGTCTTCTCCAACACCACAGTTCAAAAGCATCAATTCTTTGACACTCAGCTTTTTTTATAGTCCAACTCTCACATCCATACATGGCAAATGGAAAAACCATAGCTTTGACTAGATGGACCTTTGTTGGCAAAGTAATGTCTCTTGCTTTTTAATATGCTGTCTAGGTTGATCATAGCTTTTCTTCCAAGGAGCAAGCATCTTTTAATTTCATAGCTGCAGTCACCATTTGCAGTGATTTTGGAGCCCAAGAAAATAAAGTCTGTCACTGTTTCCATTGTTTCCCCATCTATTTGCCATAAAGTGATGGGACCAGATGCCATGATCTTTTTTTTTTTTAATATTGAATTTTAAGCCAGTTTTTTCATTCTCCTGTTTCACTTTCATCGAGAGGCTATTTAGTTCTTCACTTTCTGCCATAAGGGTGGTGTCATCTGCATATCTGAGGTTTTTGATATTTCTCCAGGCTCCCAAAATTTACATGTTGTCATCCTAACCTCCAGAATGTGATTTTTTTGAAAATGGTCTTTACAGAGGTAATTCGATTTGAAGGAGTTATACTGGAGGAGGGTGGCTCCTGATCCAACACAATGAGTGTCTTTAGAGGAGGCTAAATGAGGACACAGACACATGAACAAGGAAAAGGCCATGTGGACTTAAAGGCAGACCCTGGAGTGATGCTCCTACAAGCCAGGTAACACCAAAGATAGCCAGCCAACCCGAGTGCCAGAAACAGACTTCCTCAAAGCCTCCAAAGGAAGCACCCACTGACACCTTGAATCCAATGTCTACCCTTCAGGACAAGCAGACAACAACCTCTTGTGTTTGAGCCACCCAATTGTGGTACATTTTGCAGGCACTTTAGAAAACTAAAGCAGATGAGTTTTAATAAATTTTCCAATATTATCTGAACCACAGACAGAAAATACTTCCTCACACCTTTGTGGAGGGAGTGACTTGTTTGTGTTTCACACAGAGACCAGGATGTTTCTCCATCTCTTTCTTCCCTTCCTTCCTCTTTTCCTTCCCACTCTCCCTCCTTCCTTTTCCTTTCCTTCCTTCCTTTTTCTTTCCTTCCTTCCTTTCTTTCTTCCCTTCCTTTATTCCTTCCTTGTTTCTTTCTCTTCTTTGCTTCTGAACCCTCAAACCTTCTCTATTTAACATCTTGTCCCATCTTATTATGCACACACCATATCCCTTCAATGTCATAAGATACATACAGAAAGCCATCCTAGCTAACAAAGTAGATTGTAGACCACATGTCTGACGGTAAAAGAAAATATCAAAGGAAGATAAATAAATTAAGCCTTCTTAATATAATTTGTCCTAAAAGTAGATAATAGCTTTAGATAACCCAAGTTATAGGAAGGTACTCAGTTGTGAAAAAGTGAATCAACATCTCTCAACCTTGATTTTTAAATATAAATGGTGTTAGGCAGTGTGTTGTTCCAATAGGGCTGCTGGTACAAGGACCACAGACTCGGGCTTAAACAACAGAAATTTACTTCTCATAGTCCTGGGGGCTGAAAGTCCAAGACCAAGGTGTAGGCAGGACTAGTTTCTTCTGAGGCTGCTGTCCTGGATGTGCAGATGGGCATCTTCTCCCTGTGTGCTCACATGGTCTTCTCTCCTTCCCTAGTGAAGTAGCTCAGTCATGTCCAACTCTTTGTGACCCAGTGGACTGTAACTCTTGCGACCCAGTGGACTGTAGCCCACCGGGGTCTTCAGTCCATGGGATTTTCCAGGCAAGAATACTGGAGTGGCTTGACATTTCCTACTCCATCTCTCCTTCCTTATCTGTTTCCTAAACTCCTCTTGTTATTGGGATACCAGGCAAGCTAGACTAAAGCCCATGCTGATGACTTCATTTTAACTTAATTACGTTTTTAAAGACCCTGTCTTTAAATATGGTTACCTGCTGATATACTAGAGGTTAGGACTTTAACATACAAATTTTAAGGGGAGCAAAATTTAGCTGTAACAGGCATAGAGAATGTAAAACATCTAATAAAAATGCAAATGCAATTACAAGTATGATAATAGCTATTATTATTATTACAATCTTTCTGGAAAACACTAATGTAAAAATACTAATAACTACTTAAGATGAAGCTTTGTATCTTGCTCAAAGATACAATAGCATTAATATTCACAGAAGAGAATAAAATATTAGAAAATTATATGAATGAAACTTATTTGTATACCTAGTAACAGGGCTAGTCATTACATTCAAGCAGAATCTTTGATTATAAGAGTCCCCCAAGCTAAATTCAAGTCCCATGTGTAAAGTACTACACACTTTATTAACAGTTACCATCAAAACTACTTCAAATAAAAGCAATCATATTTAACTGATTTATAGAGCAGTTAAAGTTCTGTGTAATGATAACCCATGTCTATCTATGCAAATATCTTTAATCTCTATTTCTGGATATTATCCTTTTTGTCTTTTGGGGGATAAATACTGACTATAACACTGATTGGAGTTTTTAACTAGAGTTATTATTCTTTGCAACATAAGATCCAATACAAATATAACACTTCTATTTTCTATTCTACATTATCTATATGTGCACCACATATTTGTCTATAATAAATATATGCTTATTACAGTCAATATTATATTCCAAATACTTAACTCTCATAAAGATATATGCCTATTTATTGATTCATTGTGATGTACTCAATTATTTATACCTTTAGTCACTGATTCTTTTGAATGACTATTTTATAACCTCTTATGTTAGCATTACATGTGATAGTATTTGATTACTGTTTATTTCCTGTGTTTACTCATAAATTCCTCAAATTCAGACCCTTCACAAGGAAACTAATTATTCTAATGCTTTATCTTCCTGAAATGCAATGGTGGTGGTTTAGTCCCTAAGTTGCATCCAGTTCTTTGTGACCCCATGGACTGTAGCCCCCCAGGTTCCTTTTTCCATGGGACTTTTCAGGCAAGAATACTGGAGTGGATTGTCATTTTCTTCTCCAGGGAATCAAATCCAAGTCTCTACCTGGCAGGCATTCTTTATCACTGAGACACCTGAGAAGCCTTCCTGAAATAGGTGCGCTCCTATTTTTATACAGCAGCAGTCATGAACTGCTTTGTGTTCTCCTAAAATTTAGTGCCAGGGTGATGGTGTTGGAGATGGAGATTCTGCAAGGTAGTTAAGTTTAAATGAAGCCATGAAGGTGGGAGCCTCACAATGGGATTTGTGTTCTTATAAAAAGACTCTGGAGAGCTTTATCCTTCACCTTTCACGCCCCCAAAAATGAGGTCCTGTGAACACACAGCAAGATGGTGCCAGTTCACAAGGCAATTCAAACCTCAGAATGGAACCTAGGTTACAGGCATCTTGATCTTGGACTTCCAGCCTGCAGAAGTGTATGAGATAAATTCCTATTGTTTAGGCCAGTCAGTCAATGAAATTTAATGATGACATCTGAAAACAGGATAGGTCTTTTAAAATTGTTTTTTATCTTATGTGTTTGTTCTGGTTTGTAGGTTCCACAAATGGAAGGATCATTTCTATCATTTCTAGTATTTCTTTATCATCCTAAAGCAGCAGTGTACATATGCTTGAGCAATGGAATCATAGCACCTAAGATACACTACCAGAAGTCACAAATGAACCTGGTTTGCAAACACCAGAATGGTTTGAGTTTTCCTTTATTCAACTGTTTACATGGTCATGATTTCTTAAGAGTATGGCAAAGTCTCTGACTGTGTGGACCACAATAAACTGTGGAAAATTCTGAAAGAGATGGGAATACCAGACCATCTGACCTGCCTCTTGAGAAACCTATATGCAGGTCAAGAAACAACAGTTAGAACTGGACATGGAACAACAGACTGGTTCCAAATAGGAAAAGGAGTATATCAAGGCTGTATGTTGTCACCCTGCTTATTGAACTTATATGCAGAGTGCATCATGAGAAACGCTGGGCTGTAGGAAGCACAAGCTGGAATCCAGATTGCCAGGAGAAATATCAATCACCTCAGATATGCAGATGACACCACCGTTATGGCAGAAAATAAAGAGGAACTAAAACGTCTCTTGATAAAAGTAAAAGAGGAAAGTGAAAAAGTTGGCTTAAAGCTCAACATTCAGAAAACTAAGATCATGGCATCTGATCCCATCACTTCACGTCGGATAGATGGGGAAAGAGTGGAAACAGTGGCTGACTTTACTTTGGGGGGCTCCAAAATCACTGCAAATGGTGATTGCAGCCATGAAATTAAAAAACGCTTACTCCTTGGAAGGAAAGTTATGACCAACATAGATACCATATTGAAAAGCAGAGACATTACTTTGCCAACAAAGGTCCACCTAGTCAAGGCTATGGATTTTCTAGTGGTCATGTATGGATGTGAGAGTTGGACTGTAAAGAAAGCTAAGAGCTGAAGAATTGATGCTTTTGAACTGTGGTGTTGGAGAAGACTCTTGAGAGTCCCTTGGACTGCAAGGAGATCCAACCAGTCCATCCTAAAGGAGATCAGTCCTGGGTGTTCATTGGAAGGACTGATACTGAAGCTGAAACTCCAATACTTTGGCCACCTCATGTGAAGAGTTGACTCATTGGAAAAGACTCTGATGCTGGGAGGGATTGGGGGCGGGAGGAGAAGGGGACGACAGAGGATGAGATGGCTGGATGGCATCACCGACTCGATGGACATGAATCTGAGTAAACTCCGGGGGTTGGTGATGGACAGGGAGGCCTGGTGTGCTGCAATTCATGGGGTCGCAAAGAGTCGGACAAGACTGAGTGACTGAACTGAACTGAATGTAGTCAGAGAGATAAATCATTTTGGGGAAGAATCAGTCAGATAATGGTTTTTAGATGATGAGGCCTCATAGCCTAGATTTTTTATATCTTATTGCATATTTGTTCAAGATGTCTCATCGTTCAAATGACTTGTTTGGTAATTTTGAAGAAAACTGTCATAGCTAGAGTCAAAAGTTTTATCCTGTGGATTCCAGCATTGATTCTAAGGAATCACTTGAATCCTAAATGCTACTTGCATCTGAGGGATTTATCAACCCAGGAAATGATTAAATTCAAAAGCAAGGGCTCTTTCTGAAACCTCTGTCCGTATTAGGTCAAGTGTGTTTATGAGCATCTCAGGAGTGGCTCTTTTAATAGGCTACTTTTGAATGGATTCCACCAACATCCTGGATGTTATCCAGTGCTTCTCCCATCTCTGCTGGGGCTCTGTTTTCTTTCTTTCTGTCTTTTAAATTTATTTATTTTAGTTGGAGGCTAATTACTTTACAATTGTAGTGGCTTTTGCCATATATTGATATGAATCAGCCATGTTTGAGTTTTCCCTGAGTTTTGAGTTTCTTAACTTCCTTAGGGCATATTTAAATCTATTAAATCCCTTTCATTTCCACTTCTCATTTCAGCCCATGTTTTTGTATAGAGAAGATTGTTTTAAAAAAATAGTTTCCAAAGTATCTTGAGCTAATAATATAGAAACTGGTGGTGTCATCCTTTCCTTGAAACACACGAACAGTAACCTGAGGTATGAAACCTACCTTTCACAGGAACTACTTCTTCATGCAGAACTGGCATTCCAGAGTCACAATGTGACCAGGTAGAGGAGTTGACCTTGAGCCTGTGGTAAGTTATGTGCATCTAAATTTCACCTGTATATATTTCCTCCTTTTGACACCACATGCATCATGGAATTTAGGACAGTGCACCTAGACTGGGGACTAGCATTTAATATGACATCTGCAGGAACCCAGCCCACTTGCTTTATAAAAGTACATGGACCCGAATAGCAAAAATCATGCTGCAGCTACTGCACACTTGAGCATTAGACTTCTGAACCCCTGCAAGTCTGTAACTTTGCTTAGACCAGGAATAGCATGCAAGTGGAATACGGCCATAGACTTTGTAGTTCAAGGTCAAATGGAAGCAATTTCGTACCCTCACACCAAGTATGAAACCTATCTGCCAGTGTTTGGTTAAAGGGTGGGTGGAGAGCGCCCCGTGAATGTGAGAAAGAGGAAAATCTCAATGTTTGATCACTTTAACATCCATCTAGCACAGAATCTGGCATATTTAGGGACATGGTGTGTTTTTACTGAGTGAATTAATTTAATAAATACATCTTAATTACGGTCCAGGTATTTAACGCTCACCCAGATCTGGTTCTGCTCTTTTTCTGGTCACATAGAAAGTTTAACCCTTCCAAGTGCTATTTGCATTAGGTGAGACTGTTGACTGCATGTAGGCAGTGGGGTGTGAGAAAAGTGGTGTGCATCATTTCCAAGCCAAGGCATTTAAGAACCTGCCTACTACACTCTTCATACTGTCTCTTCCCCTGCTGTTGGCATCCTGGGAGAGCACCGTCCTAAGACCATGGATGCTGAACCTGCATTGCTGCCTCCAGGAGCTTTCTCTGGAGGGGTGGTCTCAGTTCAATTCAGTTCAGTTGCTCAGTCATGTCCGACTCTTTGCGACCCCATGAATCGCAGCATGCCAGGCCTCCCTGTCCATCACCAACTCCCTATCTACATGTAATTTCAAGCTTTTCTTTGTACGGTCAATGATATTTTGACTTTATTTTGTTAGCCTTCTGTTATACTGATGCATACCACTGGTTTTATGCCTGTTAATTCTATCTCCAATGTGAAATCATAGAGCCACATTAGCAGACTCTTAACTGTTCACTGTTTATTATTAGTACATATGCATCATCTTTGAGAAATTCAGGGAAAAACCACACTTGCTTCATGTGCAAACCAACTCAATAAATTTCCTGTAAAATCCTGACTGTAAGCTTAAAGTTTTCCTTTGCTTGTAAAACTACTATTGACAATGTGGTGAGTAAATTTTTTTCAACAAACTGTGGGACTTGATCTTGGAAAGCAGAGTCTCAATTAGAGAAAAATCCATGATAAACATAACAAATGCCACAGTCAAAAATAAGGAACAAGTACATAATAGGTGATGCTTGCTTGGTCAGGGAAAAGGAATTAATTAAATATGTATTACCATAACATTTTTATTTCAATAATGAAAACTATTTTAGATTTTCAATTAAGAAATGAATCAGGCTTTAGTAGTGTTTTTGTATTTCCACAGCATACATTTTAAAAAATATTATAGAAATATAGTTTGTTTGTACTATTGTGTTAGTTTCTGCTCTATAGAAAAGTGATTCAGTTATATATATATGTGTATATATTTATATATATTCTTTTCCAGTAGAAGTTATGACAGAGAATTGAGTATAGTTCCCTGTATTATATAGTAGGGCCTTATTGTTTATCCATCCTATATATAATAGTTTACCTATGCTAACCCCAAACTCCCAATCTTTCCCCACCCTTGGCAATTACAAGTCTGTTTTCTGTGTCTGTGAGTCTATTTCTCTTTCATAGATAAGTTCATTTGTATCTGTTTTTATATTCCACGTGTAAGTGATCTCATGTGATATTAGCCTTTCTCTTCCTGACGTCACTTAGTATAGTGATTTCTAGGTTGACCCACACAGCATACATTTTCACTGCTTTCTGAAGTATAGTAGTAAAGTCACATTGTTTGTAACACATGTAACAGTGGAAACAAAAAAACAAGCACTGCTTTAAAGGAAAAGGAAGAGTTAATTTAGGTGAGTGAGAGTTCAATTATACAGAATTATTTTTAGATTTTACCTAGAGTGTTGGTTTTAAAGATAAAACTTCTCAACACCTCATGAGAAATGTGAAAGTTGAAAAGGCTGGAGAAGCTGGGTTAGGACACAGAACACAGGATAGATGTGGTTTGTTTCCATTTTTGTTTTATTTTTAATGGCCAAAACTTCGGAAGCAAAGGCAGAAGGGAAATGAGAAATAAAGATCTAAAAGGTGGTTTGAATTTAGAATTCAAACTTAAGAGTTGGAATAAAAGGTACTATTTACTCACCAAATAATCAAAAGTGGTTTTATAAGTGATGGAAAATTTTGAGCACACGATTAAAACTTTAAGGCAATTTATTGAATTAGTTTGACAAGTTAGGTGAAATGTACACTTTACATAACAAATTTAACTCAGCATAATTTTGTGAATTAGGAATTATTTCAGCTTTGCAGTTGAAAAAATAAGTCAAACTTCTAAGCTCTCTAAAGTAATAAAGATGGAGCTTGGATTTAAAACTTTATATGTTTGATTTTAAGGTTTTTAATATTTCCAGGGGATCTCATAGCTCTTCTTAGAAATCATCTTTGTTAACTTTTTAAGAGAGACAAGTGGTATCCCAATTACTTATATACAAATGGAAGCAGAGATTAACTGTCCTAAGTCCTTTCTCAGGACTCGTTCAGATAAAACAAGCCTCGGTTTCCAGATTGAAGTTTAAGGAAGGAAAGAAAAAGTTTAATAAATATTTGCTTGCTATAAAAAATCACAGATGCTATAGTCTATGGATATGACTTAGTTTTCATACAATAAAATGGAAAATAATACCTTCCCGGTAGGATTTTTGTAGACATGAGTGATAATGTATATTGCTTGGAACGGTGTCCAGCTCATGCTAAGGAATCAATAGGTGATACTTATCATTTTCACGTCTTTTTACGCCCTGCCATTTGGAAAGAATGCCGCCCACGGTTTTTCTGTTCACATAAAAAGTGGAAGTAATCAATGGACATGGGTTTGGGTGGACTCCAGGAGTTGGTGATGGACAGGGAGGCCTGGCATGCTGCAGTTCATGGGGTCGCAAAGAGTCGGACATGACTGAGCGACTGAACTGAACTGAACCAGGGTAAAGTTAATAGAAGTCAGATGAATTGGATGACAACAAGACAGGGACGGATATGGCTGTATTTTTCTACAGAAGTAAAATCAGACCCTAACATTTAAAAAATATAACAATATCAGATAACACATTGAAGACAAAATTTGACGGAGCTTGGCTGCAGCCACTGCATGACCACCATGCCTGCCTCCCAGCAGCAGAGGAGAAGAGCGCACGGGGGAGAAGCACCCCTCCCTCCGGGATAGGGGGCGTGATTCCAATGCTTGCCCTGCTCCATTGGCTTCCCACGAAAGCGGACTAGGAGTCAGCTGATGGAAGTGGATTCCTCTTTCAGAGCAGAGTCGGTCGCTCTTCACAGGAAAGCTAGGTTTTACAGATCACTGTGGTTGTAGATGTTGCCACTGCAAATACTCCAGCACCAGCCCTCCAAGTATTCCTGAAATTTATAAGTTGTAAATGTTTAACACAAACCTTTCAGGTATTTGTAGGATGGTCTGTGAAAAGTAATAAACTCTTCTACTGGCTACTAAGCTATTGGTTCTGAGCTCAAAATCAGCCTTCCAGATTCTAAAGCTGCCAGGACTTAAAGTCCATAACGCTCTTCTATTTGCCAGCACACCTATCAATCTCTGCCCAGAAAGGGCGCTAGAGAGTGACAATGAAGCCCCAAAAAGGAACTGACCCTTGCTTAACTGTTGGTTTCTCATCCCACCAGCATGCCTCACTTCTGTGTCTTGGAAATGGCAGTTTGTTCCAAAGTCAGTAGGTTTTCTATGCTGATTTTTTTACATTACTTGCAGCATTGGCCCACGGATGCCTGTTCTAGACAACAGCATCATCGACCTGATACCGCTGCCCATTGGGTACCATTGCCACGAGGTCCAGGTGCTTGGACCCAGCCTCTGATTCAAAGACAGGTTCTCCATGGAGCCTGCCCCCATTTAGAGGTCAGAGTTTCCCTCCAGGGGCCACTCCTCCACACTGGCAAAGTTTTAATCATGCTATGTATATGTGTGCTAAGTCACCAGTCATGTCTGACTCTTTGCTACCCTATGGACTGTAGACTGCCAGGCTCCTCTGTCCTTGGGATTCTCCAGGCAAGAATACTGCAGTGGGTTGTCATGCCTTCCTCCAAGGCATCTTCCTGACCCAGGGATCGAACCTGATTTAACCATGCTAACTGACCTCTTCATCATTTCCCCAATTCTAGCGGGGATGATTGTTTCCTGTGGTTGTTGCCTCTCTGACACTTTCTGTGCAGAGAAGCACAAACACAGTGGACCTAAGATGCTGTCCTTAGAGCATCCTGCCTGCAAGACTGGCCCTTGACTGGAACTTGGATTTACAAAAGGGTCCCCTGAGAAGAGTGGCTTGCGGTACCCTACCTATGCAAATATTGTGGCTTATCCTGAGCACCTCCTTTCTTGCAGGGAGTCAGGAATTTGAGTGCACGATAGGCAGCGAGATCGTGTCCAATAAACATCTAGGGTTCTGAATGTCTAATGAGAGTCTCTAATCAACAGAGTTACATGTGGCAGCAGGAATCTCTGACCCCTCTTTGTATTATTTTTTTTCATACCTAGGTAATAATTCTTTGAATTAAATTTACTCTGTTAACATACCTGGTATAGATTAAGCTCTAACCTGAAATGATTTTTTTTTTTTAATAGCAGGGTTTTCACAGCACAGCTTGTACATACACCAGAAGGATTACCTCGACAGTGTGCTTACCAGGGGAACTCAGTGAGAGGAAGCAGGGGAGGGATCAGGGGATCTAGTTTAACACACACCCTGATGAAGATCTTTATAAATAAATCTGGGAAACATTTCTCAATGATGTCAAGTAATTTTTTTTAATATCTGAGAAGGTTTTCACATTAAATATTCTTGCCTTCAAAGAATGAAGGTACTTCTTTCAAGGAGCATATCACTGCCAAGTGCTTGGACTCATATCTGTGAGTACTGACTACACTGGCAAATTGCTTTATGACCATACATAGTCATTCATACAATCTGAAGGTAGTATCTACTTTGGGTTTATTCCAAGGTCTTGGATAAAGTCCATAGAAAACTGAATTGTGAAAGTGGACGCTGGTCCAGTAAGGGGTCTTTCTGTGAAATCCTAGAGGGGTAGGATGCAGAGGTGGGAGGAGGCTCAAGAGGGAGGGGATATATGCATACACAGGGCATTTCATGTTGTTGTATGGCAGAAACCAACAAAACATTGAGGCAATTAAACTCCAGTTAAATTTTTTAAAAGATAAACATTTTTAAATGCAGAAATATTTTTGAAAAATTTCTAGAATACCCAAAGAAAATATACTTGATGAGGAGATATATATATATATATATATATATATATATATATATATATATATATAAAGTGCTTCTAAGTATTTTCTGGGGCACTGATACAATTTTTCCAAAAATTGCAGAGCAAGGATAAAGACCATAAAATTAAAAACCTATGACATGCAAATGGGATGTAGAAATATTAATTTAAAAGAGGACATAATCTCCTTACCTTTTTGAATACAACAGTTCAGTTCAGTTCAGTCACTCAGTCATGTCCAACTCTTTAAACCCCGTGGACTACAGAACGCCAGGCCTCCCTGTCCATCACCAAGTCCTGGAGTTTACTCAAACTCATGCCCATTTAATTGGTGATGCCATCCAACCTTTTCATCCCTGTCATCCCCTTCTCCTCCCACCTTCAATCTTTCCCAGTATCAGTGTCTTTTCAAATGCGTCAGTTCTTCACATCAGGTGGCCAAACATGAGTTTCAGCTTCAACATCAGTCCTTCCAATGAATATTCAGGACTGATTTCCTTTAGGATGGACTGGTTGGATCTCCTTGCAGTCCAAGGGACTCTCAAGAGTCTTCTCCAACACCACAGTTCAAAAGCATCAATTCTTCAGCGCTCAGCTTTCTTTATAGTCCAGATCTCACATCCACATATGACTGTTGGAAGAACCATAGCCTTAACTAGACAGACCTTTGTTGGCAAAGTAATGTTTCTGCTTTTAAATATGCTGTCTAGGTTGGTCATACCTTTCCTTCCAAGGAGTAAGCGTCCTTTAATTTCATGGCTGCAGTCACCATCTGCAGTGATTTTGGAGCCCCAGAAAATAAAGTCTGACACTGTTTCCATTGTTTCCCCATCTATTTGCCATGAAGTGATGGGACTGGATGCCATGATCTCAGTTTTCTGAATGTTGAACTTTAAGACAACTTTTACATTGTCTTCTTTCACTTTCATCAAGAGGCAATGATGAAGTTCTTCTTTAGTTCTTCTTCACTTTCTGCCATTAGGGTGGTATCATCTGCATATCTGAGGTTATTGATATTTCCCCCAGCAATCTTGATTCTAACTTGTGATTCATCCAGCCCAGCGTTTCTCATGATATACTCTGCATAAAAGTTAAATAAGCATGGTGACAATATATAGCCTTGACATACTCCTTTTCCTATTTGGAACCAGTCTGTTGTTCCATGACCAGTTCTAACTGTTGCTTCCTGACCTGCATACAGATTCCTCAAGAGGCAAATCAGGTGGTCTGGTATTCCCATCTTTTTCAGAATTTTCCACAGTTTATTGTAATCCACACAGTCAAAGGCTTTGGCATAATCAATAAAGTAGAAATAGACATTTTTCTGGAACTCTCTTGCTTTCTTGATGATCCAAAGGAGGTTGCCAATTTGATCTCTGGTTCCTCTGTCTTTCCTAAAACCAGCATGAACATTTGGAATTTCAGCGTTCATGTGTTGTTGAAGCCTGGCTTGGAGAATTTTGAGCACTACTTTACTAGCGTGTGAGATGAGTGCAATTGTGCGGTAGTTTGAGCATTCTTTGGCATTGCCTTTCTTTGGGATTGGAATGAAAACTGACCTTTTCCAGTCCTGTAGCCACTGCTGAGTTTTCCAAATGTGCTGGCATATTGAGAGCAGCACTTTCACAGCATCATCTTTTAAGATATGAAATAGCTCAACTGTGATTCTATCACCTCAGTTAGCTTTGTTCATATTGATTCTTCCTAAGGCCCACTTGACTTCATATTCCAGGATGTCTGGCTCTAGGTGAGTGATCACACCATAGTGGTTATCTGAGTCGTGAAGATCTTATTTGTATCAGGCTTCTGTGTATTCTTTCCACCTCTTCTTAATATCTTCTGCTTCTGTTAGGTCCATACTATCTCTGCCTTTTATTGTGCTCATCTTTGCATGAAATGTTCCCGTGGTATCTCTAATTTTCTTGACGAGATCTCTAGTCCTTCCATTTTATGGTTTTTTTTTTTTTAATATTGTATTGATTTTGCCATTCATCAACATGAATCCGCCACGGGTGTACATGTGTTCCCCATCCTGAACCCCCCCACCCTCCTCCCTCCCTGTACCATCCCTCTGGGTCATCCCAGTGCACTAGCCCCAAGCATCCTGTATCGTGCATCGAACCTGGACTGGTGATTTGTTTCTTATATGATATTATACATGTTTCAATTTTCCTCTATTTCCTTGCAGTGATCACTGAGGAAGGCTATCTCTCCTTGCTCTTCTTTGGAACTCTGCATTCAAATGGGTATATCTTTCCTTTTCTCCTATGCTTTTCACTTCTCTTCTTTCACAGCTATTTCTAAGGCCTCCTCAGACAGCCTTTTGCTTTTTTGCATTTCTTTTTCTTGGGGATGGTCTTGCTCCCTGATTCCTATACACTGTCACGAACCTCTCTCCATAGTTCTTCAGGCACTCTGTCTATCAGAACTAGTCCCTTAAATCTATTTCTCACTTCTACTGTATAATCACTAGGGACTTGATTTAGGTCATACCTGAATGATGTAGTGGTTTTCCCTACTTTCTTCAATTTAAGTCTGAATTTGGGTATAAGGAGTTCATGATCTGAGCCACAGTTAGCTCTCAGTCTTGTTTTTGCTGACTGTATAGAGCTTCTCCATCTTTGGCTGCAAAGAATATAATCAATCTGATTTTGGTGTTGGCCATCTGGTGATATCCTTGTGAATACATGAACATGTGTATTACTCACACCTTTTCTCCTTTCTGTATTATCGTCTTGGACTGGCAATTATGATAGATAGTTTAAGGAGTGAAAAACAAATCTGCTTGCTAAGGGTCATAAAATTATGCTTTAAGTTCCGACAGAGGCGTGGCATGGGGTGAAATCATTATTCCATCCTGACTTTTAAAGCAAAGCTTCAGCAAATTGCACAACTCAAAGGCACTTCCTAAGAATTTTGGATGAAACTGGATGCTTCAAGGAGCTCTCTGACTGAAGGCATCTGCTTCAGATTATACTGTTCCAGAGAAGAGCTGCAGGTATCTGGGATCGTTCAGACCTGTTTATAAAAATGCTCATCTGATGCACATGATGGTCAGCAAACATCAGCTCTCCATGTACACGACAGTCAGCAAACACCAGCGTAGGATATTCGACCACGATACTCTGACACTTACTCCTTTGGGATCAATCTGGGGTGCTAGGATATTGGCAGTCAGTTCCATTCTCTCCTCACCTCCGAGTGCTGCCTCCCAGTACCCTTCTTCCTTGCTCCGTTCAACATCACCCCTGTCTGAAATGAACAAGGTCTTTGTGCTAAATTTCAGAATAGAGAACTTGGATCTCTTTAGAGAAAATATCCCAGACCGTTTCCAACACTTAGCCAAATATTAATGAAAATAAAAATACAAACATATAGGAATGGACTAGGTTATAGGGCACATGTTCTTTGGGTTTGGTCAATATGTTTTAAGTATCTTCCATTGCTTTTGGACCAGACACTGAGGGTACAACCTTGCATTCTTCACAAAATCATCCCTTAAGTTACCTCATTTTTAAAAATGGTGACAGTGTCAGTGTTTTGGATGGAATGATTGTGTTTCTCAAAATGAAAAAATGCAGGAAATTAACCATCTGTGGCTGTTGTCTACTGAAAACCTACAATATCCTCCTCTTATGTTGGCTACCTAATACACAACACACATCCTTAATGTAAGACATGTTCTACCCTGAAACAACTATGTACTATGTGCTAAGTTACTTCAGTTGTGTTCAACTCTCTTTGACCCCATGGGCTGTAGTCTGCCAGGCTTGAGATTCTCCAAAAAAGTATATTGAAGTGGGTTGCAGTGCCCTCTTCTAAGGGCTCTTCCCAACCCAGGGATCGAACCCACATCTCTTACATCTCTTGCA
This sequence comes from Bos grunniens, assembly GCF_055505025.1. Taxonomy (NCBI): domain Eukaryota; kingdom Metazoa; phylum Chordata; class Mammalia; order Artiodactyla; family Bovidae; genus Bos; species Bos grunniens. Next base: position 43,311,464 of record NC_141181.1, read on the forward strand.
TTGGAAGGTGGGTTCTTTACCACAAGTGCCACCTGGGAAGCCACCCCCCAAAAAATTATATTTGAATTTTATTCTGAGATACTTTAAGTATCATTTCAACAAATAGATAATTTAAGAATCATGAGGACATCCTTCTAAAACCTGTCACATCTTGGTCCTGTCTGGGAGGGTTTCTTTCTTTGTAAACATCCAATTCCTTCACCTCTTTTCTGGGCAAGTGTCTCAGTTTCGTCCGTAGCAACATTATTTTCAAAGCAGATGACCTTTTCTTTGGAGACTAAAAGCTCCATGTCAGTTTCCTAACATAACACTTTTTATTCTTCCTCTTGCAAAGCTGTGCTTTACTACTTAACTGCTCCAGTTTCCTGCATGAGACAAGCCTTCAACTCTCCACTAATATGCAAGAATAGATGAGCAGTGGCCCTGAGTCATCAGGAATTTCCAGTTTGGTTACCAGATCTAACCACTTCCAGGGTACTCTTGTATGAATCATTTAGGTTTTTACTTTCCCCTCTCTCATTCTTCAGATATTCCTCTGCAATCATGTCCCCTCGGCTTTATAACAAAAATCTGAGCTATACTCTCAATGACTGTAGCAGGCCACTCCAGCCTAAAATGAAAATTGTTCTCTGACACTTGAGCAAGTAGAAGGCTTTCTCCGAGTGCTTGCTGTGTCTCAGGGCTGTGAGCCTGCAGGCATGCCCTTTAGTGACTCTCAAGATGTGCCTCTATTTTAAATGGAAGGCAGGGCCACGAAGGCCATAACACACCCAGCATCACTGTGAGCCAAGACAAAAGGCTAATGGAAGCGGTGAGACTTTTGCCTCGTGAAGTTGAAAATGAGGGCTATTTGTACTTTAAAATCTAGTGTGAACTTAGAGCACATGTAATTCTAGAGTAGCCATCGAGTTATGAGGAAAAGATTAAGGGACAAAAGAAGACAAAAAGATTAAGGGACAAAAGAAGACAACTATTCTGGGAAAAGTGCTATATTCCTAGAAGATTCTCCACATTCTGCTTCTTTTTCCAAATTATACTCTGCATACCTATTTTTGCTGTTGTCCAAGCCATGGTGTCCATGCAAACCAGAAAAATACCTGTGTGGCAGCAAGTCAGGACCTTCTTACTGGTGATTTAATCCAGGTTGACCATGACAATATATTTATAAATCAGATTATTTAATAAGACATAAAAATGGAAAGAGGAAAATCAAATGCAAATTAGTTACATATTCAGTGTTTCAAATCACTGCCTTAATTCAGTTGTTTAAAAGATCAAACTATTCATTTTTATTTTGAACTATTTTTGTTGTTCAGCTACTAAGTCGTGTCCAACCTTTTTGCCCTCCAGATTCCTCTGTCCATGGGATTTCCCAGGCAAGAATACTGAAGTGGTTTGTCATTTCCTCCTCCAGGGTATCTTCCCTACCTAGGGATCAAACATGAGTCTCCTGCTTTGGCAGGTGAATTCTTTACCACAGAGCCACTGGTGACAAACAAATTTAACTCTAATATTACTTTCAATCTATCCTTGCCTTTTCCCCATTAAGTCCATATTTTTTGTTCTGTAAGTAAAGAGTTTTGATTCTGAAATGTTGCTATTAAAGTTCCTTTTGCTGAAAAATGCAATAAAAAGAAGGAGCCCAATTAAAATAAAACTTTCCAATTCAAAAATTCAGATCTTTATAACTATGAGAAGTTCTGTAGGGTATCCATTTCTTATACGGTGACGCTGTTTTAGGTCCTGATTCATTGCATCTTAGGAAGATGATGGAACATCATAGCTTCTGGTTCATACTCTGCAGTGGCCCCTCATCTGACTCAGAATAAAACCAGAGCATTGACAGCAGGCTCACCATCTGTCTCCCCACTTGGCTCCTGACTCAACCACCACTCTCCATCCTATCCACCCTGGTCTCCTTGGAATCCTGACGCATGCTCCTGTTTTGGGGCATTTTCACTGGTGGTTTCCTCTGTCTGAAGCTGCTCTCTCTGGCTAATTCTCTCATGCCCTATATTTGCTTTAAGATTACCTTTCTGATGAAGAGTACCACTCTGTTTTTAATGATAACCCCTTCCATATCCCAGTTCCTTCAAATCAACTATCAAGATATAGTTTACCCTGCTCTATGACTGGTTGATTTCCATTTACTTACACATTTAATTGTGTTGTGTGATGTTTGTCTGCATCCCCATGGAATGTAAATAGCAAAGGAGTAGAGCCGTTGTTGTGGTCTGAATGTTTGTGTCCCCCTCAAGGGCAGGTGTTGAGATCTTACAGGCGCTGGTATTAATAGGTAGAACCACAAAGGTGATTAGACCATGGCAGTGATGTTCCCTTAGAAAAGATACCCAAGGGAGCTCCCTGGTCCCTGCCCTCCCTGAGGACACAGTGACACTGCATCTGCAACCTGGAAGCATCCCCCTACCCCACTCCGAGCAGGCTCCCCACAAGCAAGCTCCACCCTGATCGCAGACTTCCGGTCTCCAGAATGGTGACATATTTCCGTTGTTCACAAGCCACCTTGTTTGCGTTATTTCATTGTAACAGTCTGCATGGACTAAGACAGTTGTCCATCCCTGTTTGTTCATTAATGTGTCTCAATAGCCTGAAACAATGTAAACACAATTGACCCTTGAAACAACTTGGGTCTGAACTGAGCAGGTCTATCCATAAGAAGTTTTGCCCTTAACCCCTGCATGGTTCATGGATCACCTGTACTTAGTAATTTTTTTTTTTTTAAGAAGAGATTAGGTGAATGGTGGAGAATGATAGTGAATATGATGATAAGTGATTCTTCTGTTTTCTACCCTGAGCCAAGAAGCACACTTTATAATATACCAAACCTCCCCATAAATTCTATGGCACATGGATATTATGATTCTTATTTTATCAATGAAAAAATTGTGACTTGAGAAGTTAAGGAATCTGTCTCAAATTACACAGCTGATAAACTAATGAACTGGTACCATCATGTTCCCATGTCTATGCCCTTATCCTAAATGATGTTATCATTCCTAAAATCATAATTTGGCTAAATTAAGTTTATGCTTGTTTGACCTCCAATTAGTAAAGGAAACACATTTTTTTATATGGTCAATATGTTGAATAAACTGTAGTGCAGGATGTTATATGTCTTTTAACCAATCCATTTGATTTTGGGACCTTGTTATTCTGGCCCTTGAACTCATGAATCATGTATTCCCCTTCTATTCACTTTATAAAACTCTGTGAATTAATTGTTATGGCTACCCTGTGAAAGTTCACTAGCATAAATGCACTCTTTGGACATGAAACATGGAGAGTGGAAACTTTTACTAACTCATCTTGCCTGATAACATGAAACCTCACAAATAAAAAAAAAAATTATGGGGCAGGAGGGAGCTGTGTTGTCAAGGATAGAAACATAAAAGTCTAAAGATTCCAAGTGGTTACATTAAAAATAGAACAAGCAAGAGATATAATAGTTATTGTCAACAGGGGTTCATGCTTTGAATAGTGGAGATAGAAAATAAGAAAAGAAAAATTGAGTATAGAGTTAAGCAGGAGGGAACCACTTCCATCACAAAGGGCAGTACTTGCAGCTGTTCAGTGCTCTTTTCAGTTTGCTCATTTCCAAGTTGGTTATAAAAATAGTACCTACCTCAAAGTCTTGTTTAGAAAATAAAATGACTTCATGCATTTAAAATGAATACAAACACTGTTTTCTGTAACCATTTGTATAATTCTAATGGGCAGAAACATATCTCTCTTTGTTTTCTATTATGGAAATCCATTATTCATGAATGATTTGACCTGCAGATCTACTTAGAAATATGAAGATTCTGACTCCAGTTAATTTAAGGACTCTTACCTTTCCTTGGGTCCCTTTTCTTCTCCCTCTGTAGCATCTGGGCATAGGTGGAAACTTAACAGCATTACGATGGAGGAAGGAAGAGTCTCACCTGAATATCATCCCTCAGGTCTTAGCTGCCTTTCCACCTCACTCCTGCTGGCCTTGGTTTTGCTTTTTTTTTTTTTGGCTGTGTCAGGTCTTAGTTGCAGCATGTGGACTCTTCATTGCCCCGTGCAGACTTTTTGCTGTGTCATGCAGGATCTAGTTCTCTAACCAGGGATCGAACCCAGGCCCCTGGCATTGGAGCCTGGAGTCTTAACCACTGGACCACCAGGGAAGTCCCTGAAAGTATATAGTCTTGTCCTGTTATTTCAGATAATCTCCTCATTTAACTCTGTCAAAATGTGGTGGAAATAATGCCTCTTTTTGGAGACAGTTGGGCCAGTCAAATCTGTACCCTCATTTACTTTTAAGGCTTTGAATCTTTGAATTGCTTGACTTGATTTAACATATTTCCACACAAACTATGGTGCTTAATTTTATATATCAATTTACCTGGCCCACAGGGAATTCAAACACTTGGTTACACATGGTTCTGGGTATGTGAGGATGTCTCTGGATGTGATAAACATTTGAATCTGTAGACTGAGTAAAGCTGACTGCCCTCCCCGATGTGGTGGGCCTCTACTAATCGACTGAAGGCCTGAATAGAACACAAGGCAAGGTGAGGGAGGGTTTATTCTCTCTGTGTCTACAAGCTGAGATATCTGTCTTCTCCTGCCTTCAGACTAAAACACGGGGTAGAATTTACACCATCAGCTTGCCTGGTTCCAGCCCACTGGGGACTTCTCAACCTCCATAGCTGAATAGGCCAATTCCTTACAATCAATCAATCAATCAATCTCTCTGTATAAACAAATTATTTTTCTCTTTCTCTGGAGAACACAGATGAAACACATATTGAACCATAAGATTCAGGATTCACCTTCTCTTTATTCCTGATGTCTAGTGTGCTGTGGGGCACCTCTGGCTTGGCTACTAAGTACATTAGTGTAGACTGCATGCAATGTATTTTAAAGGTAAACACATTTTTATGGTGATGAGAGTTTACAGAGGAAGTAAGACTAGATTAAAATCTGAGGGTGTAGACAGATGAATGTGGCAAGTATAATTAAATATTTTTGCAGGCAATGTCTGAAGCTAATATTGGGGGAAAGAAGAGATATGCTTGGAGCAGGATATGGTGCTCCATGAGAGGACTTTTACTGGAGAGGGGGAACCTAGGAATAGTTAGTGCTCACACGTGAAGGAGAAAGATGATAGAGAAAGAAAGAAAAGGTATGAGGTTGTATAAATTAAAGTTTACCTGCCTTACTCTATTTCCCAGGACCATTGTGGTGAGAGTCGTCCTCTGTGATCTAATCATTTTACTCCATACTATTAATGTTTTCAGTCGTCAGTCAGACCCCAGTGATAATCTATCCATACTCAATATGATTATCTGGCTTAGAAAGCCCATGAAAAACACAAGCAATCACGTCTAGGAAGATATGGTAATTCAAATACACTTATTATGTAGTCAAATCCATTTACTAGTTGAAAGTAAATTATGATTATTGTGAACAAAGAAAGAAACTGAGAATTTAAGAAACAGATCTAGATGTAAACGAACTTTGAAAATTGAGAGAAACTTTACCTAGAGAGATGGGTGGCCCTTCCTGAGATGATTAAGTGTGGTAAATGTGTAGCCACGGTCATTTGAGGCTATTTGGATGGCAGTAACATGATTTCCCCTTCAGCCACCCCCATTCTCTCTCTGCTCTGATTTCCACCACTAAGTATTCCCCTCACCCGCCATTCCTAACCCCAGACTGGACTTCAGGATCAGAGATGAGAAAGGCTGCAGTGTGCCTCTGGATGGGGGTAGATATTCATCTTTTGCAAATTCCTTGATAATTAAAATAGACATGGGGTTAGGGTAGAGATAAACTACTCTGTATAAAATAAGTAACTAATAAGGACCCATTGTGGGCTTCACTGGTGGCTCAGATGGTAAAAAAAATCCACCTGCAATACAAGAGACCTGGGTTTGATCCCTGGGTTGGGAAGATCCCCTGAAGAAGAGCATGGCAACCCACTCCAATATTCTTGCCTGGAGAATCCTGTGGACAGTGGAGCCTGATGGGCTACAGTCCATGGGATTGCAAAGAGTCAGACATGACTGAGCAACTGAGCACTGCACAGCAAGGATCTACTGTATATCACAGGGAAGTCTACTCAATACTCTGTAATGGCTTATATGGGAAAAGAATCTAAAAAGGAACAGACACTTGTTTATGTATAATTGAGTCACTTTGCTCTACACCTAAAACTAATACAACATAGTAAATCAATTATGATCCCAAAAAAATAATTTTAAAAATAGATACAAATTTAGAGTCTGAATTTAAAAGACATAAATATGACTGGACAAACTCTAGGAGATAGTGAGGGACAGGGCAGCTTGGTGTGCTGCAGTCCATGGGGTCACAGAGAGTCAGACATGACTGGGAGACTGAACAACAGCAAAGGCTAAAATAACAGCCCATCAAAACAGCTGCTTCACATCAACTATATGAACATACCTTATAGTTCTTCCTTTAGAATCACCTTCTGTCGAGCTCAGAACAGCATGAAAATTACTTCTCAAATGCCTTCCTGGTCTCTGAAGTCTAAGGTAACTGTTTCTCAGGCATGTATATAACACAATGCAAGACATAAATGATGATTAATATCTCTCCACTAGGAGTTGGGCCTTTCTCTCAGCCACAGAGCAGATTTTATTAGTCCACATACTCCCCACACCTAGCACATGACCATCAAATAATGGGTACTAGTGATTAAATAATAAATCATGTAGTGGTTAAATAATAAATCTACTAAAACTAGGGCTTGCAAGGTGGCCCTAGTGGTAAAGAATTTGCCTGCCAATGCAGGAGTTGTAAGAGATGTGGATTCAATCCCTCGCTCAGGAAGATACCCTGAAGAAGGAAATGATAACCTACTTCAGTTTTCTTGCCTGGGAAATCCCATGAACAGAGGGGCCTGGTTGGCTACAGTCCATGGGGCTGCAAAGTCAGACACAACTGTCTGAGCACAACACATACTAGAACTAGCTGTTAACTAACCAGGCTTTAACTGCTGAATTAGAAAGGAGCTGCTAAACAGTGATTTCAGAAATACCTATTTATTTGTCTTTGGTGAAATGAATAAACAAAATATAATATTCATATAGCTATAATTTAGCCTGAAATATTACAGACAGTGGTGAAAACATGTACTACTTGTATATTTCATTTATGAAAATATAAATTAGGATTGTGTCACATAAGAAAAACAAGCAATTCAAATTCCCATCATTAAGAATATTCAAGTCTTTCATTTGAATTGTCTTTAATTTTCCTTAAGGTAAGGTGGTGGTTTAGTTGCTAAGTTGCGTTCAACTCTTGTGATACTATGGACTAGACTTTATCCTGCCAGGCTCCTCTATCCATGGGATTCTCCAGGCAGGAATATTGGAGTGGGCTGTCATTTCCTCCTCCAGGGGATCTTCCCATTGGTCCCCTGCTCTCCTGCATTAGAGGCAGCTTCTTTACCAATTGAGCTACAAGGGAAACCCAAGTTATGTTACTGGGTAATATTTAGATGAATTGCTATTTAAAACTAAAACTAAAGATTCTAAACAGAGCTTCTTGCCCTGAAATGACCATACTGTCCCTTATTCCTTATTGAAAACTGAAAGCCCATCAATGACCTCTTTACAATCCAATCTGATTATTGACTAACCTTCATCTCTTCTTCCCTTAGAAAACTATGGCCTTCTGAAAGCACTGCTTCATTCATTAGTTGCAAAAATAGCAGAAGTTCAGCTTTCATAACCCTTGGACACTATCTCTAGGATCAAATCATACTCACAATAATACTAATATAACAGTAATAAAAACAATTCCATACATTTGATGGAAATTCCCTTTTGAAAAGATACGCATACTTTGTTTCAAATTTGATTCTCAGAACATTCATAATAATGAGGGCTAAAATGTTCCATCTTAAATTACAGGGTTTTTATTTAAAGCCTCTTTCTCAAAATCAGTAAGTTATTTGGGTTTAGAAATAGTACATGGAACTGTTAATGAAACCCACACCTTCCCTCCACACCACTCTGAGTAGAAATGGAAGCTACTAAGGATGGTTGGAAACAAGTCTTTTCATAATCTAAATTCAGAGATGCTACTTAGCAAAACCGAAGCTAAATGCTATGCTATCTAAAAGCCACTCAGGAATAACACCTTAAAGCTAGCATAATAAATGTGTTTATTGAATTATGGTTCAAACATGGGATTTTCACCTCCAATTATCTTATCCTTAATCCTGGCACCTCAAGCCGCCCCTTTTCGGTTTTTAATATTTTAATTAGGGATCCCATTTGAGCTGGAATTTTAAAAGGCTCAAAAGTATTCTTGCTTTGACACAAAACTTTGGGTTTTTGTTATGACTATAACAAGCATTGTTTATACAATCCTCTGTTTCAGAGTTGAACTGTGAAAAATAGCTTTTGATATTTGGTATTATTATTTTATTTCTTTCTTTTTTTTTTTTTAGCAGTTGATCTTGGCACCCTAGACTGTTTTTTCAAAGACTGTAGCAATAGCAAACCCTCCCAGAATTTGGTTACTGATTTAGAACAAAGAAGCTGGATATTTTCTGGGTAATTCAGTAGTTCTTAAATTTAACTCTGTTTGGTTAGATTCTCATTCTTAATTAAGGAAATGGCAACCCACTCCAGTACTCTTGCCTGGAAAATCCCATGGACGGAGGAGCCTGGTAGGCTATAGTCTATGGGGTCGCAAAGAGTTGGACATGACTGAGCGACTTCACTCACTCACTCATGAAAATGTTTTGTTAATATGTTATGTTAACAGTAAAAAGTAGACATTATAAATAATCTTGAGTCTAGTAGCAAAAGTCGAATTGAGCAAAACAGTGATTCCTAATTTAAAAGATGCACTGACTCAATGTATCTATAATTTGAAAAGAAAAAAGAAAATGCCTGTGATCCTAACAAGGCACAATAGTGTCTAGCTCTCAGATGCTAGTTTAACTTTCACTTAAACTTATATTCGGAGAAGGCAATGGCACCCCACTCCAGTACTTTTGCCTGGACAATCCCATGGACAGAGGAGCCTGGTAGGCTACAGTCCATGGGGTCGCTAAGAGTCTGACATGACTGAGCTATTTGTTCCTGATATATTTACTCGGCTTAATTATCATTTAGTATCATTTTCACAGCCCTATTCATTTAACAAATAAATTATGATAAACTACCTCTGTTTAGTGAGCTTTATGGTCATTTACCTTGAGAGAAAAAAAGAAAGAGATTGTGTCTTGAAAAGATGTAGGACTAACCGTGTATGTGTATATTTTATGAAAATGTTTATTTGCAATTTATTTCTTAGTTGATCTAATTCTTAGTCTTAGATGTCTCCAAACTAATGTAAAATAAAAATTTAAAAATTGTAGTGAAATATAGATGAATTCAACTCAATCGAAATTAGTAATATCAGGTAAACTAAGAACATTGTCTATAGAAACTTATTTATACATTTATACAACCTTATCATTCAGGAGCTCCATTTTACAAATTAAAAACTGAATCTTGGAGAATTTAAACAGGAAAAGTGAGTTCCTCCGTTTAGTGAATTCCTAGGCTAACATCTGAACCTGGCTAACAAGAAAACAAACAAACAAAAAACATTTTTGGAACCACTGGCTGTACAATCAATGAATTGGAGAGTATAGATTGCATACAAGGTTTGTTTAGAAATGTAAATTTACATACACTGAACATGACTATGTCACATACTATTTGTATGACTCTGGAGAAACTGATTAACTGAGATTCAATGCCATCATTCATAAAACGAAAATATTACTTGGCCAAATTCAATTAAAGCTACATTTTAGAGGGTATGAATGTGGCACCAAATTAAACATGACCATTCTGTGGTGGTAAGTCTCAAAAACAATGATGAGCAACAAAAACAGTCTACACAGATGAGCATCTCAGCATCCCAGCGCTTCAAAACTCTTGCTGGTACTTTTTTGTCAATACTGCTGCCACTTAGGAGTTACTGCAAGTTGTAATTATGGGACCACAAGAGCCTAAAAAGTCCTGAACCTGAAAAATTCTTGTCAGGATATAATAGGAAGGTGGTTGAACACTAGTAAAGGAATAACAAACCCGATGTTCTTCAGATTATAAGAAAATATGCTGTTTTAAAATTGTCTGCATTACTAAATGAAGTAAGTTGGATAGAGACAAATATTGTTATGATATCGCTTGTTTGTAGAATGTGGAATCTAAAAAACAATGATACAAATGAACTTATTTAGAATTCAGAAACAGATTCATAGACATACAAAACAAACCTATGGTTAACAAAGGATAGGGTGAGAATAACTTAAGAGTTTGAGGTTAAAATATACACACTACTATATAAAATAGACAATCAATGGGAATCTACTGTATACCATGAGGAACTCTACTCAATATATTGTAATAACCTATAATGTAAAAGAATGTAATATATATAGTATATATATATTTATATGTTATAAATATATATGTATAACTGAATCATTTGCTGTACTACTGAAACTAACACAACGTTATAAATCAACTATACTTCAATAAAATTGCTTTAATAAATAAGGGACTCTGAATAGTATGTACTAGCTTAATCAAATCTATTTTAGCTTATTTTCTAATTACTGTGGATAAAAGCAATTATATCTAGATTATAAATAGAGGACAAAATAACTCATACCCAGTGTGACAAAACCTACACAGTCCTTGGATCCAAGGATGGTGGGGTGTGCATTCCAACCCTGGTCCTCAGAAGATCAACCAACTTTCGGTGTATTTTTACTGTAGGCATAGCTAGGAATGGATACTGAATCATACATTGGATTTCTGGTACTTTTACTAGATACTGTTGACAGTTTCTTATGTAAATGCACCAGGTTAACTCATAGCAGCAGCCAGAGAGGATTCTTGTTGCTTAACTTGAAATCCTTGAAAACGTTTGGTCACTAAAATAAAGATTATTTCTCTGTAGTCATCTTAGGATTTGTGTTAGAACACTATGATTTTGATTTGGGTTTTCTTGCTGGTTAAAACAGACATTTCTATTATTTATTTTTTGCCATGTGTTATCATCTTCAGTAAGGTTCTGCTGAATTTTTAATGCATTTTTCTATTGCACTGTTTAATTATTATGTATATAAATATAGATCTATAAATATTATTTATATATTTTGGATAGGGATCAAGTCAGGTGCATGCAAAGCAAAATATAGTTTCTGAATCTGTTAATCTGCCTTTTTGCTCTCTTAATAATGTCTTTTTGAGAAGCATGATTGATTTTCATATAATCAAATTAATATAGCCCAATTTATTTTAATATAGTCAAAAACAAATAAAAAATGAAAAAGCATCGTTAGTGCTTTCTACATTTTGTTGAGAAATGTTTGCCCTCACCAAAATGATAATGTTTCCCTTTATTCTGTTCCCTAATAGCTTACTTGCCATTTACCTTTAAATCTGCACTATATTTTCTACTGATTCTTACAGATGGAACACACAAACTGTCTACTCTTATCCATACACATATCTAATTCACTTGATACTGTCTGCTGACAATGTCTATTGACAACGTCTATTCTCTACTGTCAATTCTGAAGGAAACCAACTCTGAATACTCATTGGAAGGACTGATGCTGAAGACGAACCTCCAATACTTTGGCCACCTGATGCAAAAAGTTGACTCTTTGGAAAAGATCCTGATGCTGGGAAAAGTTGAAGGTGAAAGGAAAAGGGTGTGGCAGAGGATGAGATGGTTAGATAGCATCACCGACTCAATGGACATGAATTTGAGCAAGCTCTAGGAGATATTGAAGGACAAGGAAGTCTGGTGTGATGCAGTCCAAGTGGTCTCAAAGGGTCAGACATGACTTAGCGATAAAACTATAATTGTCTACTGAAGTGGCATATCTTACTCCTTTGACTTCAGTGTGACTTTTGTCATATAATAGGTGAGTGTGTATGCACTGTCCTATTTCTGAAATTTCCGCTATTTAAACCACAGGGTTTCAATCACTGCAGTTTTGTAGGAGAACTTCTGTCAGTTTAAATCCTTCCTTTCTTTAGTTTTCATCAGATTGTCTTGGATTATCTTGGGCCTGTGCATTTCTCATGATTTTTTGAGTATTTTTGTCAATATAAAAAACAAAGAAACCCAGCTCTGTATAATGTTGAAAATGTTGAACAAAGGAGTTTTCTGTTTATTTTTCTTTTGAGTGTGGTAAATTATATTTTTAAATACATCTATTTATTTTATTCAAATTGCCAAATTGATTAGCCATAGTTTGTTTATTGTACCCACTTACTATGCTTTTCACTGTTGGCCAGATTATTACCATTTTTTCCCTTTCTTGTTCTTACTGTAGATAACTTGTGTTTTTTCTCCCTTTCTTCTTAATTAAACATGAGTCTGTCTGATTAATTTCATCACTGAACTAGTTTCTATCCTATGTGACAGTCTGCTGTACATTTGTTTTCTTTACTATTTCTCTCTTTAATTTGAGTTTAATTTTCTGCTCTTTTTATAACTTATTGAGTTGAAAGTTTAGCTCATTGATTTTTAAACTTCTTTATTAATATATGGAGTTAAGGATATAAATTTCCCTTAATAATGTTTGAGTTGATCACACCTTAGTTATGTTTTATTTTCTTTAAAATGCAGTTCTAACACTTTTATTTTTTCTAATCTCTAACTGGTGAATTATTTTTAAATGTGTTCAATTTTTAAGAGGTTGGGGATTTTATAGTTGTAATTATTGTCTTTGTCATTGTTATTCTTGTTAACTATTTTGATTCCATTGCTGTGATGAAATATACTCTGGATGATTTATCTTTGTAATTTGTTGAAATGTATTGCTCATAGAAGGATCAGTTTTTGTAACAATTATGAAAAAGCTATGAAAATTTCTAGCTTCTTCCTGTTTGGGGCACATTCTTTTGGCTTAGAAAATCAAATAATTTGTTTTCTTCTTCCATGTCTCTCAGTATATCTTTTTTCAGTACCACACATCTTTACTTTAGCATTAGAATTTCCCTAAAAAAAATCTGGCTTTGAGAAATCCAAATGGAGAAATTAGCATTATATATTACATTCCAGTAATATGCTAGTTAATAACAGGAGTATACACCTTTAATTTAGATATATATCTATTTATGAAGCTATAAGAGTACTTATTTCAGCTGTGAAATTCCCTGGGTACATATTTACATGCCATTTGTCTTTGAATAAAACCAAATTGCTCTTTGAGTAAAGCTGAATAGTTAATCCTACAGTCAAGCAAACATATTGTCTATGCCTCTTGTATTTCTTCATGTTCTTTCTTTTTGTTGCTGGTACCAAGAATGCTTGTGTAAAATGAGTACTTGTTTAAACCAGGACTTTAGTTTGTCTTTCTCTTGTGTCATTTTGTACTCTCTGAATAAGAAAAGCTCTCCCAGGACTGGCTAATATGCAAACTAGAGTGAAGCTGTAATGATCATGTCATTACAGATAGATAGATAGATGACAGGTGGATAGATAGACAGGTATTTTAAACCTGAGTTTTCTCTTTATATCAATGTAACATGAGCAAAAAACACACGGTAAGTCTGACAAGCAAAGTTTCAAATTTTGAGACATATCCTTTTTAAAAATATATCATATATTAAATGCAAGTAAGAGATTTTTGTTTGATTACATGAGGGATTGTGTTCTACCTTTGCATTTTGTATAAATTTAAAATAATTTTAGTTATCAAATAATACTATTATGGAAAGAAATTCTAAATAGAGTATTTGGTCATTATTTTCAAAAGGTGATACATGGGAACTACATCAGAATTGCCTGGTTGTTTAATAAAAGGGACTATGAACCTAACCCAGCCTACTGAACTGGCATCTCTGTGTGGAGTCTAAGAAATAACATTTCTAAAAATTTCCATATGGGAGTTGGGCATAGTTACATTTGTGAAACACAAAGTTGGGCAATTTATATATAAGTATTAGATTATTATATAATCATGTATCAAAAGTATATTTGGTATTATGGAGCAAACCTTGTAAGAAATAGAATTTATTTTTCAAAATATTTTAATTTGGCACCATTAAACAACATTTTGGAATAGATGTTTTGAGTTAAAAATACATACTGAAATTTAGGAATGCTTTTTTTTGGAAATTTGGGAAAGATTTTTCCTTTTTTAAATAGCATCTTTCCATTCCAAGAATGAAAAATATTTTGACATAAAATCAGTATGTAAGCCAGGTTATTTCAGTGATAAAGAATCACAGAACATTTAGGAACAGAAGGCTGTGATGTTTTCCAATGACATAAGTTTACACATGAAGAGATAGACTCATTTAGTGAAATGCTTCACTCAAATTGTAGATGAAATACAGCCACTATTTGAACCCAGACCCAGTGTTATCTTTGCTATTCTCCATTGACCTTCTTCTACACTGTTGAGTGTTTCTATTTATGCATCAAATGGCTTCTAGTCAAGCCATAGCATGTATGACTAACACAAATGAATATGCCCTTAAAATATTATATAATTAAGGATTTTTGGACTTTCCAGTGGCTCACTGATAAAGAATCCACCTGCCAATGCAGGAGATGCAGGTTTACTTCCTTGGTGGGGAAGATCCCCTAGAGAAGGAAAGTGCAGCCCACTCCAGTGTTCTTGCTTGGGAAACCCCATGGACAGAGAAGCCTGGTGGGCTACAGTCTCTGGGATCTTAAAAGAGCTGGACATGACTGAGGGACTAAAACAATAAAAAAGGATTTTTGAGGAGGAGGGTGGATAAGCAGTCACATTGTAGCAGCCCGGAAATTCTAACTGAAACCACTACTTAGCTTCCATTGAGAACAAGTAGAGACAATTCTGGAAATGACATAACTCTCTTTATAGACATAAACCATACAGGAAGGTGTTTTCTGTGAAGCAGTCAGCTTTCTATTCAAATTAGAAATTAAATGCATGAGAAAAATAAAATTGGAACAAGACGGAGAGTCATCTTTTTTAAATTAACTTATTTATTTTATTTGGAGGCTAATTACAATATTGTGGTGGCTTTTGCCTTACATAGACATGAGTCAGCCATGGGTGTACATGTGTCCCCCCATCCTGAGCCCCCCTCCAAGCCCCCTCCCCATCCCATCCCTCTGGGTTGTCCCAGAGTACCAGCTTTGAGTGCCCTGCTTCAGGCATACAAAGAAAACCAAACTTACTTTAAACAGTTTTTTTTTTTTTTTTAAGTCTGCCAGAGCCGCTTGATCTGCTGTTAAAGTAATTATGTCTGTTATATGTTTGTGAGTCTATGTTTTCTTAAAAATATGTCTCAGACTTCATAGATTAAATATGGGATACAAAACATGTTTCTCTTTACTGATGTTTCAGACACTCAAAGTGTTTAATGAACATGCAGAAAATGTCAATAACAGATAGAAGAGCTGAAGCAATGAGATCAGAGGAGGGAGCTATTTTTAGAAAATGGAAAGTAGGTGGGTAAGTGGTACCATATATAAAAAATCAGAGGAAGTGCATCCTGTTTTTTTAAGTCTTTTGTATGTGTATCATTTTAAAAGGCTTTATTGAATTTGTTAGAGTATTGCTTCTGTTTTATGTTTTGTTTTTTTGGCTGAAAGGCATGTGTAATCTTAGGTCACTGACCAAGGGTCAAACCTACACCCCCTGCACTGGGAGGCAAAGTCTTAACCACTGAACTGCGGGGCAAGTCCCCACCCTCACTGTCTTGATGTGTTTCCATCCTCTCATCAGATCTCACTCTTGTTGACGTACCAAGTGTCCTCTTTCCTTGGCCAGAGGAATCCTCTTTGGCTGGTTCCTGTGTATTTTAGACATGACCCTAATAGCTTTGGAAAGTTCTTTGTTCCCTGGTACATGAAGCAGGTTCAAATCTATCTTACATACTTTCTGCCCCAAACCTAAAAGATGACCCAGAGGGATGGTATGGGGAGGGAGGAGGGAGGAGGGTTCAGGATGGGGAACACATGAGAAATAAAGGAATAAAAAATTAAAAAAAAAAAAAAAGATGATACTGTTAAAGTATTGCACTCCATATATCAGCAAATTTGGAAAAACTAAGTAGTGGCCACATGACTGGAAAAGGTCAGTTCTCAATCCAAAACCAAAGAAGGGCAATGCCAAAGAATATTCAAACTACTATACAACTGCACTCATTTCACATACTAGCAATGTTATGCTCAAAAGCCTTCAAGCTAGGTTTCAACAGTAAATGAACCAAGAACTTCCAGATATAAAAACTGAATTTTGAAGAGGCAGAGGAACCAGAGATCAAATTGCCTACATTCACTGGATCATGAAGAAAGCAAGGAAATTATATATATTTTTAAAAAAATCTACATCTGCTTCATTGACTACACTTAAGCCTTTGTGTGGATCACAGCAAACTGTGTAAAATTCTCCAAGAGATAAGAATACAGACCACCTCACCTGCCTCCTGGAAAATCTGTGTGCAGGTCAAAAAGCAACAGTTAGAACCAAACATGGAACAACAGACTGGTTCCAAATTGGGAAAGGAGTAGGTCAATGCTGTGTATCTTAGTCTGTTTCTTTAACTTAAATGCAGAGTACATCATGTGAAATGCCAGGCTGAATGAAGCACAAGCTGGAATCAAGATTGCTGGGAGAAATATCAACAACCTCAGATATGCAAATGTTAACCACTCTAATGGCAGCAAGTGAAGAGAAACTAAAGAGTCTGTTGATGTGGGTGAAAGAGGAAAGTGAAAAAGCTTCCTGAAACTCAATATTAAAAAAACAAAACAAAACAAAAAACAAAGATCATGGCATATGATCCCATCATTTCATTTCAAGTGGAAAAAGTGTATGCAGTGACATATGTTATTTTCTTGGGCTCCAAAATCATTGTGGATGGTGACTGCAGCCATGAAATTAAAAGACACTTGCTCCTTGGAAGAAAAGCTATGACAACTTAGACAGCATATTACAAAAAAAAAAAAAAGCAGACACATCACTTTGCCCACAAAGGTCTGTATAGTCAAAACTATGGTTTTTCCAGTAGTCAAGTATGGATGTGAGAACTGGACTATAAAGAAGGCTGAGTGTCAAAGCACTGATGCTGTCAAACTGCAGTGCTGGAGAAGACTCTTGAGAGTCCCTTGGACTGCAAGGAGATCAAACCAGTCAATCCTAAAGGAAATCAACCCAGAATATTCACTGGAAGGACTGACCCTGAAGTTGAAGCTCTGATACTTTGGCCAGCTGACGCAAAGAGTTGACTCATTGGAAAAGACTACAATGCTGGGAAACATTGAAGGCAAATGGAGAAGGGGGCAGCAGAGGATGAGATGGTTATATAGCATTACCAACTCAATGGACATGAGTTTGGGCAAACTCCAGGAGATATAGGAGGACAGAGGAACCTGGCCTGCTCCAGTCCATGGAGTTGCAAAGAGTGGGACACAACTTAGTGACAGAACAACAAAAGCATTCTGAAATTGTTTCTGTTTCCAAGGAGTACTAATTATGATGAGTGGGAAAGAAATATTTATAGATCATAGTCTGGACGCTCAATGTGATTGTTTACTGAGCTAATCCACTTCACCCCAGAGTCGTATCCATGCTATTGGTTTGGTATGGCCCATTCTCCTCCAAACCCTCTTGCCATCTGACCCCTCAGTCACCCTTCATGGTCCAAGCATCTCTCTTGGTTGAGTAAAGAACACATATCTACATAGCCCAGAGTTTTGAGATCTGACAACTGAATGATCTCATTGTCATTATATTTAGAAACTCTAGGGAGTCAATGTCCTGAAGTGTGATAGCTGAGATGTTAGGGACAGAATTTGGGAAAGAGTTCCATGTGGTGCTGTCACCATTTAATGCTACCAGATGAGGACAAAGTGGGGAAAGACTGTTTTCAACTGTCGAGATGTTACCACTCAGGACAGGACAAGAAAGTTTATGGTGACCTGCATTCTCACCACAATAGTTAATACTACTTCTTTATTAATATGCTGTCTTCTTCTTCTGTGTATGTGTGAACTGTAGAGTAATTGTCAACCAGCAAATACAGTATGACTTGTAATTATATTCCCACAAATGTGATAAAAATATAGAGATTTAGAAGAAACATTATAGTGTCTTCTTAAAGGGAATTTTCAACTTATTTCAAGAGAAAAATAACACCATTGATAAAGAAGAAAAAAAAGAAAAACAAAACAAAAAGCTGTGAAATAATATAATAGACATTCAAATATGATTTTTAGAAGGAGAGATAAATTTGGCTTGGAAATATATCCATTCATCTATTCAGTTCAGTTCAGTAGCTCAGTTGTGTAAAACTCTTTGCAACCCCATGGACTGCAAAACACCAGGCTTCCCTGTCCATCTCCAACTCCTGGAGCTTGCGAGGAAGCTACTAAAAAGAAGCTAAAAAAAAGCAAAGAAGACCTAAAAAGCCTCTTGATGAAAATGAAAAGGGAGAGTGAAAAAGTTGGCTGAAAACTCAACATTCAAAAAACTAAAATCATGGCATCTGGTCCTATCACCTCATGGCAAATTGAAACGAAAACAATGGAAATGGTGACAGACTTTATTTTGGGGAGCTCCAAAATCACTTCAGGTGGTGACTGCAGTCATGAAATTAAAAGACACTTGCTCCTTGGAAGAAAAGCTATGACCAACCTAGACAGCATTCATCTATTACTTTATTTATTTACTCATATATCTTCTCCCAGAATTATTGAAGTGATGTACAGAAATGCATAGTGTTAATGTAAAAAAACTCACAATGATCAAAATTGCCAAATGAACAGAGAAATTTGTGTGAAGAGAAATTTGACTACAAATACGAATAATTAGTAAATTTAGAAATATGTGCAACATATGAATTGAGATTTTCGGTTCCGTATTTACATTGATAATATGATCTTCAACAATTAACAATGAAGATATTTATAACAAAACTCTGTCCTTGTGGTTCAGTGGTGAAGAATCTGTCTGCAATATGGGAGACCTGGGTTCAATCCCTGGCTTGGAAAGATCTCCTGGAGGAGGGCATGACAATCCATGCCAGTATACTTGCCTAGAGAATTCCCATGGACAGAGGAGCCTGGCAGGCTACAGTCCATCAGGTTGCAAAGAGTCAGACACAACTGAGTGACTAAGCACTTCTTGGTAAAATCTTTAACATTGATCACAGCATGAATGACCAACTGTATGAAAACCCTTCAATCAAATAATGATACATTCATGTGATACACTATTACAAAGCCACTGAACACTATGTCTCCAAATAATGTCTAATGACTTGAAAATACTCATATAAGACTAATTTTAAATATAAAATTATATTTTAGCCAAACCTGTTAAAATCATAAAAACAAAATTAATAGAAAACAGTAAAGTGAATAAATCTAAATATCTGAAGTGGTTATTTTGGATGATGATTTACAGTTAATTATACGTGTTTTATTTTTTTCCTATTTTTTGATTTTTCAATGTTTTTACAAGGATTTCCTTTGGAGGGTTAATTTTTGTGAAATAAAATTTTGTCGTGTTTTTAGAATGCAAAAATTTAGTTATAAATATATATGATAGTAAAAAGGGAAAATAGGGGTAGCAAAGTCAGTCAATTCATATATCAATTTAGAGGAGAAATTAGCATATTTTGAAGTATTCTATAACTGCTAGAATGGACCTATTTTGAAGCTGAGAGTTCCTGATGAGCAAGTAAACACAAACTGACATAATTGGCAGCATCAGTAACTTAAAATCAAATGAGATCTCAGGTAAAGACAATTACCCCTTATAATGGGGCATAAGAGATTTTTGTTGGCCTTTACAAGAGGATACTGAATTATGTTGTCAAATGAAGTAGACAAGAAGTCTTTGTTGAATGGGCAAGATTTCAACTAAATATTTAGGTTTGGATATTTGAATAGGTAGAGAGGACACTGGATGGACACATTTCTAACAGAAAAAATGGTGACAACAAAGCTCTAAAGTGATGAATGAACTCAACTTGCTTCAGGTCATTTGAAATGGCAAGAGCAGGGAATTCATGTTAGAGGGATGTAGACAAAGGATAGTGTGAAAATGTCACATATGAGGTTCTCAGGGTGCAGATAAAGATGAGGATAGAAAGAGAAAGAGGGAGAAGGAGGGCATTACATTCTATGGGAGAGAAAATATGTGTCATTATCTTAAAAAACAATTGATCATTGTTAAAAGAAGGAAAATACTCAAATTTCAATTTTGCATGCTTAGAAAGAAAACACAATAACATCATATAATAATCAGTTTAGTGATTGAGAAGATGCAAGAAAGGTTTAACAAGGACCTAGAAGAAATAAAAAAGAGTCAATATATAATGAATAATGCAATAAATGAAATTAAAAACACTCTGGAGGCAACAAATAGTAGAATAACAGAGGCAGAAGATAGGATTAGTGAATTAGAAGATAGAATGGTAGAAATAAATGAATCAGAGAGGATAAAAGAAAAACGAATTAAAAGAAATGAGGACAATCTCAGAGACCTCCAGGACAATATTAAACGCTACAACATTCGAATCATAGGGGTTCCAGAAGAAGAAGACAAAAAGAAAGACCATGAGAAAATACTTGAGGAGATAATAGTTGAAAACTTCCCTAAAATGGGGAAGGAAATAATCACCCAAGTCCAAGAAACCCAGAGAGTCCCAAACAGGATAAACCCAAGGAGAAACACCCCAAGACACATATTAATCAAATTAACAAAGATCAAACACAAAGAACAAATATTAAAAGCAGCAAGGGAAAAACAACAAATAACACACAAGGGAATTCCCATAAGGATAACAGCTGATCTTTCAATAGAAACTCTTCAAGCCAGGAGGGAATGGCAAGACATACTTAAAATGATGAAAGAAAATAACCTACAGCCCAGATTATTGTACCCAGCAAGGATCTCATTCAAGTATGAAGGAGAAATCAAAAGCTTTTCAGACAAGCAAAAGCTGAGAGAATTCTGCACCACCAAACCAGCTCTCCAACAAATCCTAAAGGATATTCTCTAGACAGGAAACACAAAAATGGTGTATAAACTCGAACCCAAAACAATAAACTAAATGGCAACGGGATCATACTTATTAGTAATTACCTTAAACGTAAATGGGTTGAATGCCCCAACCAAAAGACAAAGACTGGCTGAATGGATACAAAAACAAGACCCCTACATATGTTGTCTACAAGAGACCCACCTCAAAACAGGGGACACATACAGACTGAAAGTGAAGGGCTGGAAAAAGATTTTCCATGCACATTGGGACCAAAAGAAAGCAGGAGTCACAATACTCGTATCAGATAAATTAGACTTTAAAACAAAGGCTGTGAAAAGAGACAAAGAAGGTCACTACATAATGATCAAAGGATCAATCCAAGAAGAAGATATAACAATTATAAATATATATCCACCCAACATGGGAGCACCACAGTATGTAAGACAAATCCTAACAAGTAATATCATAAAAAACAAAGAAAGGCTGTAAAAGTGTTCCAGATTAAAAGAGACTTTATCAACATGACAATGAAATGCAATATCTGATCCTGGACTAGATCTTGTACTAGAAGGAAAAAGTGCTAAAAAGGACACTGAGGGTCAGTTAACAGTATTAGAATACAGACAGTAGATTTAATAAAAGTATTTTATCCATGTTAAATTACTGAAGTTGACAACTGTACTATTACAGTTATTAACCGAATATCCCTATTCTTAGGAAATTCAGAAATATGTACTGAAGTATGCGGGATACTTCATGGGAGTAAAAACCATGATATCTGCAGCAGGCCTTCCAAGAGTTTAGAAAAAAACTTTTTGGGTGGGGAGCAGACAAATAATAAAGAAATGGGGTGAAATGATAAGAACAAGTGAAAAATCTGGGCAGAGGTTATATGGATATTATTTGTATTATTTTTGGAACTTTTCTTTAAGCTTGACATTAAAAATTAAAAATGCGCAAAAAAAATGAATAAAAAAAAATAAATAAAATAAAAGAAACCTAAAAAAAAAAAAAATAATAATCAGTTTAGTTCAGTCGCTCAGTCGTGTCTGACTGTTTGCGACCCCATGAATCACAGCACACCAGGCCTCCCTGTCCATCACCAACTCCCAGAGTTCACCCAAACTCATGTCCATTGAGTCAGTGATGACATCCAGCCATTTCGTCCTCTGTCGTCCCCTTCTTCTCCTGCCCCCAATCCCTCCCAGCATCAGGGTCTTTTCCAACGAGTCAACTCTTTGCATGAGGTGGCCAAAGTACTGGAGTTTCAGCTTTAGCATCAGTCCTTCCAATGAACACCCAGGACTGATCTCCTATAGGATGGACTGGTTGGACCTCCTTGCAGTCCAAGGGACTCTCAAGAGTCTTCTCCAACATCACAGTTCAAAAGCATCAGTTCTTCGGCACTCAGCTTTCTTCACAGTCCAACTCTCACATCCATACATGACCACTGGAAAAACCATAGCCTTGACTAGATGGAGCTTT
This sequence comes from Bos grunniens, assembly GCF_055505025.1. Lineage (NCBI taxonomy): Eukaryota > Metazoa > Chordata > Mammalia > Artiodactyla > Bovidae > Bos > Bos grunniens. Next base: position 43,333,993 of record NC_141181.1, read on the forward strand.
GTTGGCAAAGTAATGTCTCTGCTTTTCAATATGGTATCTAGGTTGGTCATAACTTTCCTTCCAAGGAGTAAGCGTCCTTTAATTTCATGACTGCAGTCACCATCTGCAGTGATTTTGGAGCCCAAAAAGATAAAGTCTGACACTGTTTCCACTGTTTCCCCATCTATTTCCCATGAAGTGATGGGACCATAGCTACTCTTTATTAACCTTTTAGGAACTGCTGGAAATTTCCTAGACCACAAAACTTCAGAAAGCTCTTCACAATTTTATTTTTTCCATATAAATGATTTCTTATGAGAGTTACAGACACTCTGGTATTCCTAGAAAAGTATCTGGAACAATCAGACATGATGCAAAAATCTGAGGACAAATGTAGAATTACATTTACTTGTACTGAAGTTGTTATTTTTATGTGACAAACTTCAGAATGTACACCATGTTATCATCAATGGAAATACTCATAATACTACTATAATTATGATATTTCTTACAAACTAATTACCAGTGTGAACTGGTTATTTATTTACTTAATCATGGACTTTATAAAATGGGGTAAAAGCTTTAATCATCTTCTAAGTTTATAGTGAGACTTTTCTGCAAGGAGAATTTTATTTCTTTTTCTTTCTTTGCTTCCTACATGTAACTTGCACTTTCTATTCAAACAATATAGTTTACTTATTCCTTCATTTTGCCCTTCAACCATTCAAGTATGAGCAATTCAAAGAAACTTTAAAACCAAGTTTTCCTGTTCTGATTTACATGACAATTCTTTATGTTTCAGGAAAAAGTCTCATATTCAGAATCTTATATGTTCTATTTAGTTTCTGGGATGGAGGATGTAAGGCTTGAAAAAATTACTCCTGCCTATAAATATTATATTGCAGGATATTTTTCTGCTCTTCTGTGAAGGTAGAAAAGTGCTGAGGATAAAATGAAAACCTAAGTTCTGACATGACAGGCTGATTGCTGTGAAGTAAGAAAATTAAATGACTTTTCAACAAATATATAAGAAAACTTATTATGTATGTGGTTGCTGTTCAGTCACTCAGATGTGCACAACTCTTTGCAACCCCATGGACTGCAGAACACCAGGCTTCCCCATTCTTCACCATCTCCCAGAAATTTCTCAAACTCATGTCCACTGAGTCAGTGATGCCATCCATCCATTTCCTCCTCTGTTGTCCCTTTCTCCTCCTGCCTTCAACCTTCCCCAGCATCAGAGCCTTTTCCAATGAGTCAGCTCTTCTCATCAGATGGCCAAAGTATTGGAGTTTCAGCTTCAACATCAATCCTTCCAATGAATATTCAGGATAGGTTTCCTTTAGGATTGACTGGATTGATCTCCTTGCAGTCCAAGGGACTCTCCAGAATCTTCTCCAACACCACAGTTCAAAAGCATCAATTCTTCAGCCCTCAGATTTATTTATTGTCCAGCTCTCACATCCATACATGACTACTGGAAAAACCATAGCTTTGACTAAACAGACCTTTGTTGGCATTGTAATGTCTCTGCATTTTAATATGCTGTCATGGTTTTTCTTCCAAGGAGCAAACTTCTTTTACTTTCAAGCCTGAAGTCATCATCTGCAGTGATTTTGGACCCCCCCAAAAATAAAGTTTGTATTGTTTCCACTTTTCCCCCATCTATTTGCCATGAAGTGATAGGACCAGATGCCATGATATTAGTTTTTTGAATGTTGAGTTTTAAGCCAGTTTTTTGACCCTCTTCTTTCACTTTCATCAAGAGGCACTTTAGTTCTTCCTCACTTTCTGCCGTAAGAGTGGTGTCATCTGCATCTCTGAGGTTATTGATATTTCTCCAAGCAATCTTGATTCCAGCTTGTGCTTCATCCAGCCCAACTTTTCTCATGATGTACTATGCATAGAAGTTAAATAAGAAGGGTGACAATATACAGTCTTGATGTCCTCCTTTCCCAATTTGGAACCAGTCCGTTATGCCATATCTGATTCTAACTGTTGTTTCTTGACATGCATATAGGTTTTGCAGGAGGTAGGTCAGGTAGTTTGGTATTCCCATCTCTTTAAGAATTTTCCGCAGTTTGTTTTGATCCACACAGTCAAAGGCTTTAGTGTCGTCAATGAAGCATAAGTAGATGTTTTTCTGGAATTCTCTTGCTTTTTCCATAGATATTACTAATAACAAGGAAGTGATAGTTTAGTACTTAACTTTTCATCTTAAATTTTTAAAAGGCTAAAAATAAATGGGAAAAAAATAGTTAGAACTGTGTGCAAATCCTGGGCACCTGGAGTTGGGGATAGAGGAAATGGATACAATATGAGTTAAGTAACTTACTGTATGCTCTTTGAATTTAGAATTTTTAATGACCTCTACTTGCTATGTATTTGAATTCCATGGATAATATTTGAAAAGCAAACATATATATATATATATTTTAAAACATATATATATAAACATATATACATATTTCCACATAATAGTGCTGTCACATCAAGACACATTATGATAAAATGTTTGAAAAGTAAAGAGAAATGACCTTCAAAACAGTGAGAGAGAATCTATACCTTACATATAGAGAGGAAACAATTCAAACAATAATATATTTTTCATCAGAAAGCCATCAAGAGAAACCAAGAAAGAAGTGACACCATGGTTTTAAATGCTGAAAGAAAATAATGATCAGCCCTGAATTTTATATCCAGCAAAAATATCCTTTAGGAATGCAGGGAAGTTTAGACATTCTCAGATTAAGAAAGGCTAAGAGAATTTGTTGCTAGTAGACCTAATCCTAAACAAATAGCCAAGGGAAATTTTGTTACAGAAAGAAAAACATTAAAGAAAGGATTTTGAAACATCAGAAGGAAAAAAGAATAATGGAAAGACTAAATGAAAATACAAAACATTTTCCTTCTTTTCTTGAGTGTTTTAAATTATGTTTGACAGAGTAAAATACAGTGTTGTCTGATGTGGATATTTAAGATAACTATACTATGAATAGTGATAATTAGAGGACTTAAAAGTAGGTAAAATTTCTACGCTTCATTTGAATTGGTAATATGTTGACACAAGTAGACGTTTGCAGTGATGGAATAGTTCTGAATCTTAACTGATCAGATAGTTGCTCAGTCATGTCCGACTCTTTACAACCCCATGAATCACAGCACACCAGGCCTCCCTGTCCATCACCAACTCCCGGAGTTCACCCAGACTCACGTCCATCGAGTCAGTGATGCCATCCAGCCATCTCATCCTCTGTCGTCCCCTTCTCCTCCTGCCACCAATCCCTCCCAGCATCAGAGTCTTTTCCAATGAGTCAACTCTTCGCATGAGGTGGCCAAAGTACTGGAGTTTCAGCTTTAGCATCATTCCTTCCAAAGAAATCCCAGGGCTGATCTCCTTCAGAATGGACTGGTTGGATCTCTTTGCAGTCCAAGGGACTCTCAAGAGTCTTCTCCAACACCACAGTTCAAAAGCATCAATTCTTTGGCACTCAGCCTTCTTCACAGTCCAACTCTCACATCCATACATGACCACAGGAAAAACTATAGCCTTGACTAGCCAGACCTCTGATGGCAACGTAATGTCTCTGCTTTTGAATATGCTATCTAGGTTGGTCATAACTTTCGTTCCAAGGAGTAAGCGTCTTTTAATTTCATGGCTGCAATCACCATCTGCAGTGATTTTGGAGCCCAGAAAAATAAAGTCTGAAACTGTTTCCACTGTTTCCCCATCTATTTCCCATGAAGTGATGGGACCAGATGCCATGATCTTCGTTTTCTGAATGTTGAGCTTTAAGCCAACTTTCTCACTCTCCACTTTCACTTTCATCAAGAGGCTTTTGAGTTCCTCTTCACTTTCTGCCATGAGGGTGGTGTCATCTGCATATCTGAGGTTATTGATATTTTTCCCGGAAATCTTGATTCCAGCTTGTGTTTCTTCCAGCCCAGCATTTCTCATGATGTACTCTGCATATAAGTTAAATAAACAGGGTGACAATATACAGCCTTGATGAACTCCTTTTCCTATTTGGAACCAGTCTGTTGTTCCATGTCCAGTTCTAACTGTTGCTTCCTGACCTGCATATAGGTTTCTCAAGAGGCAGGTCAGGTGGTTTGTTATTCCCATCTCTTTCAGATTTTTCCACAGTTTCTTGTGATCCACACTGTCAAAGGCTTTGGCATAGTCAATAAAGCAGAAATAGATGAGCTTCTGGAACTCTCTTGCTTTTTCCATGATCCAGCAGATGTTGGCAATTTGATCTCTGGTTCCTCTGCCTTTTCTAAAACCAGCTTGAACATCAGGAAGTTCACAGTTCACATACTGCTGAAGCCTGGCTTGAAGAATTTTGAGCATTACTTTACTAGCGTGTGAGATGAGTGCGATGTGCGGTAGTTTGAGCATTCTTTGGCATTGCCTTTCTTCGGGATTGGAATGAAAACGGACCTTTTCCAGTTCTGTGGCCACTGCTGAGTTTTCCAAATATGCTGGCATATTGACAGCAGCACTTTCATAGCATCATCTTTCAGGATTTGAAATAGCTCAACTGGAATTCCATCACCTCCACTAGCTTTGTTCGTACTGATGCTTTCTTTTTGCTTTCTCTTTTTATTTTTGCAAATATCCTTTTTTTTTTAATTTTATTTTATTTTTAAACTTTACAATATTGTATTAGTTTTGCCAAATATCGAAATGAATCCTCCATAGGTATACATGTGTTCCCCATCCTGAACCCTCCTCCCTCCTCCCTCCCCATACCATCCCTCTGGGTCGTCCCAGTGCACCAGCCCCAAGCATCCAGTATCATGCATCGAACTTTGACGGGCGACTCGTTTCATACATGATATTATACATGTTTCAATCCCATTCTCCCAAACCTCCCCACCCTCTCCCTCTCCAGCAGAGTCCATAAGACTGTCCTAGACATCATACTTTCTAAGGCCCACTTGACTTCACATTCCAGAATGTCTGGCTGTAGGTCAGTGATCACACCATTGTGATTATCTGGGTCGTGAAGATCTTTTTTGGACAGTTCTTCTGTGTATTCTTGCCATCTCTTCTTAATATCTTCTGCTTCTGTTAGGTCCATACCATTTCTGTCCTTTATCGAGCCCATCTTTGCATGAAATGTTCCTTTGGTATCTCTGATTTTCTTGAAGAGATCCCTAGTCTTTCCCATTCTGTTGTTTTCCTCTATTTCTTTGCATTGATGCTGAAGAAGGCTTTCTTATCTCTTTTTGCTATTCTTTGGAACTCTGCATTCAGATGCTTATATCTTTCCTTTGCTCCTTTGCTTTTCACTTCTCTTCTTTCACAGCTATTTGTTAGGCCTCCCCAGACAGCTATTTTGCTTTTTTGCATTTCTTTTCTATGAGGATGGTCTTGATCCCTGTCTCTGGTACAATGTCACGAACCTCAGTCCATAGTTCATCAGGGACTCTATCTATCAGAACTAGGCCCCTTAAATCTATTTCTCACTTCCGCTGTATAATCATAAGGGATTTGATTTAGGTCATACCTGAATGGTCTATTGGTTTTCCCTACTTTCTTCAATTTAAGTCTGAATTTGGCAATAAGGAGTTCATGGTCTGAGCCACAGTCAGATCCTGGTCTTGTTTTTGCTGACTGTATAGAGCTCCTCCATCTTTGGCTGCAAAGAATATAATCAATCTGATTTCAGTGTTGACCATCTGGTGATGTCCATGTGTCCTCTTGTGTTGTTGGAAGAGGGTGTTTGCTATGATCAGTGCATTCTCTTGGCAAAACTCTATTAGTCTTTGCCCTGCTTCATTCTGTATTTGAAGGCCAAATTTGCCTGTTACTCCAGGTGTTTCTTGACTTCCTACTTTTGCATTCCAGTCCCCTATAATGAAAAGGACATCTTTATTGGGTATTAGTTCTAAAAGGTCTTGTAGGTCTTCATAGAACCGTTCAACTTCAGCTTCTTCAGCGTTACTGGTTGGGGCATAGACTTGGATTACTGTGATATTGAACTGTTTGCCTTGGAAACAAACAGAGATCATTTTGTCATTTTTGAGATTGCATCCAAGTACTACATTTCAGACTCTTTTGTTGACCATGATGGCTACTCCATTCTTCTGAGGGATTCCATTCCACAGTAGTAGATATAATGGTCATCTGAGTTAAATTCACCCATTCCAGTCCATTTCAGTTAGCTAATTCCTAGAATGTCTACAAGCATTCTTGCCATCTCTTGTTTGACCACTTCCAATTTGCCTTGATTCATGGACCTGACATTCCAGGTTCCTATGCAATGTTGCTCTTTACAGCATCGGATCTTGCTTCTATCACCAGTCACATCCACAGCTGGGTATTCTTTTTGCTTTGGCTCCATCCCTTCATTCTTTCTGGAATTTTATCTCCACTGATCTCCAGTAGCATATTGGGTACCTACTGACCTGGGGAGTTTCTCTTTCAGTATCCTATCATTTTGCCTTTTCATACTGTTCATGGGGTTCTCAAGGCAAGAATACTGAAGTGGTTTGCCATTCCCTTCTCCAGTGGACCACATTCTGTCAAATCTCTCCACCATGACCCGCCCGTCTTGGGTGGCCCCACGGGAATAGCTTTGTTTAATTGAGTTAGACAAGTCTGTGGTCCTAGTGTGATTAGACTGATTAGTTTTCTGTGAGTATGGCTTCAGCGTGTTTGCCCTCGGATGCCCTCTTGCAACACCTACCGTCTTACTTGTGTTTCTCTTACCTTGGGCATGGGGTATCTCTTCACAACTGTGGTTAAAAGAATTTCTACATATGTGTTAGAGTGGCTTAGAACTATACACACACCTGGTACCAATCCAATGACTGGTTTTGATTTTGACAGTAGTTTTTCAACACGTAATCCCAAGGAAGACTGTGTGAAGGGTACATGGAGCCTTAAAGCACTGTCTTTGCAATTTCTCTTAAATCTGAATTTATTTCAAAATTTATCTCAAGTGGGGAAACAAAGAATGCTGTTTTGAAACACTTTTTTCTTACTGTACAAACTCTTAAGCCTTGATTCCATTTAAAATGACTCTTGATTTTAAACTTCACAATGATTTAGAATCCATAAATGGATTAAAAAATAATTATCTAACTAAACTTTAAATGCAATATGTCAGAAAAACCTAATTTCCAGAAAATGTCTGAGTTATGGCTTTCAGATTATTTTTAAATGAATGCAAAATCACAGATCAGTTGAAGGAAAGAATCATCTCACCATTGACAGGAATTAACAGGACTAAAATTCATTGTTTAAACAACAACAAAAAAAAAAACCTCTGATTTTGAAAGATTAAAAATTAAGGACCTGCATGTTTCTTATGAATGTTTTATTTTGAAATAATTCTAGATTCACAAAAGGTTATTCGACTACATTGAGACAAATTTCATGCATCACAGCCTCTTCTGAGGACAATCACTTACACAACCATAGTGCAATCTCACAGCCCAGGTACTGATGAGGTTCTACACACAGAGATTATGCAGACATCCACAGCTACACATGAGCTCATGTGTGTGTGGCTCCATCTGGTTTCATTACATGTGTAGCCTTGTGTTAACTACCTCTAGGAGGAGGAGATGAAGATGGAAGAGGTGAGGACTGGGGGTGGCCTAGGAATAAAAAGAAAGAGTCCTGTGCTGAGAGTATGCTGAGCGAATTGTCTTTTAATATAAATTGGAAAATTTGTTTCTAGTTAAGATTTTTAAAACACATTCAGAGCAAGTTTATACTGTTGCCCCTGAGCTGAAATTCTTCATGAATAAAGTCAAAATAAACAAGCAAGAAGATGGTTATTTTAAAGGGATACTTGATTAAAATCACAGCCTACCACCCTATTTTCAGATTGGCTTACTATTTAAATTAGAGTGTCTAGGGGGAAGAAGTATTTGACAACAAATAGAATTCAAATGACCTCTTGTGTTTGTTAACCTTATTAATTGCTTTAAGTCCAAGTGCCTGCATTTACTGGCATAGAAAGTTCCCATTATTTATGGCCATTTATTGTGGAAGACCTTTGTTCTTTGTGTTTTTCAGCTCTGTTACTCCAAAGAGCCAGGAACTCTGACAGCTGCTGCCAGCCCTGTGCAGTTTGTTTAAAACAATAGGGAAGATTGCCTAGCAACCTCACATCCAGCTTCTGGTACCCTCCTGGAGACCACATTCCAGAACCACTCTGCTCATCTACTCAAGTTCACAGGGGAAAATACCCACACACGCGCACACACACAAGAGCACGCACACACACACACACACACACATCAAAACTAGACTGACCTTCACTTTCCTAAAATAAATGACCCTGTTTTTTACAGCCAGGGTACTTTTCCAGCATACAGATCAGAGCTGGGTTGTTAACTCTAAAACATGAACAGAGATTTGCAGAATTGAATTTATTCACCCTCTGCAGAGTCTGTTGTCAGAGCTGGGAGAATGGCATTGAAACATGTATAATATCATAAATGAAACAAATCGCCAGTCCAGTTTTAATGCATGATACTGGATGCTTGGGGCTGGTGCACTGAGATGACCCAGTGGGATGGTATGGGGAGGGAGGAGGGAGGGGGGTTCAGGATGGGGACCACGTGTATACCTGTGGCGGATTCATGTTGATGTATGGCAAAACCAATACAATATTGTAAAGTAAAAAATAAAAATAAAAAAATTTAAAAAAGAGACTGTGCAACTTTCATTGCTAAAATGGATAAAATGGGCCCCTTACACTATGACATAGTTAATGCCTTATAGTTATAAGTAGTTACTGATGTTGACAGAGTTGTGGGAATTCAAGTTTATTTGCAGTCATTTCAGAGCATGGTATCTGGATTATAACCAGGATGTTCAGCTCTACCTGCTATGTTTCCTCCTTCCATACTCCTGTCTATCAGGTGATTGTGATAGACTTTAGGATGCCTTGGGGCTTTGTGAGGAGAGCACTATGTCAGAGTTGGAAGGCTGGACTTCAACTCTAGAATTGTGTTTGCTGGTTTTCACTCCCAGCTTTATCTAGGCAATCACTTCACTTCTTGATCTTTATAGCCTCACCTGCATAACAGAAACTTACACTAAACCATCACCAAGATCCTGTCTCATCTAACACCCCACCAGTCCATAGATGGTGTTGGTTGTCTGTGAGACTGTTTTATACAGAAAATTGAGAAGGAGGAAAAGGTTTTAGTAGATGACTTTTTCCTTCTTGTAACCATGCCATTGGGCCAAACACATTATCTGTGAAACTGGGAGAAAAGAGTGCATCAGAGGATCACAGGTACCTACCCAACTCTGGCAGAAGTACAAATACATACAACTATTCTACACATTCATACAAGTCATATAAGGACTTTCTGAAAGTTGAAGGATAATTTAAAGTCAAAACAGTAATATAGAGAGATTCTAAGGAAGAGATCAGAAACTACAGCTTTGTGGACCAAATCCATCCACCCTGTTACTTACTTTTATAAATAAAGATTTATTGGAACATGGTTCATGCACACTTTCACATATTATCTGTGACTGCTTTCCTGCTAGAATGCCAGAGTTAAATAGTTGGGGCAGAAGCCATAAGTTACAAATCTAAAATAGTTATTCTTTGGCCCTTTAGAGAAAAAGTGTGCAGATTCCTGTTGTGGTGCATGAGAAACTTGGCTGTACTTATTTCGACTTGAAATCAATCAACTCAACCAGGTTATACACACACAAATGAAAGAGAAAAATTTGTAAATACTACAATCTAGAATTCAACATCCTGTTCTCTATTTTTTCAGTAAAGCAAATATTCACAAAGAAATTCAAGAGTGAATTTGATGGAAGAAAGCCAAAGCATTTTAATTTTTCAGAATGGGTTGTTGTCTTTAGGTTTCTTCATATATTTATAGCTAAATATTCAGAATCTGTTTGGCAACATCAAGGTTGCATATGTGCATGCTCATTCGCTCAATCATGTCCGATTCTTTGTGACCCCATGGACTGTAGCCTTCCAGGCTCCTCTGTCCATGGGATTCTCCAGGCAAGAATACTGAAGTGGGTTGTCATCCCCTCATCTAGGGGATCTTCACCATCAAGGGATTGAATTCACATCTCCTATGTCTCCTGCATTGGCAGGCATGTTCTTTACCACTAGTACCACCTGGGAAGCTCAGTGTCAAGGTTACTACATGTGAAATGCAATATCTAGTCCAAGAATAGTATTTTAACATAGGGAATTCCTTCAAAAAATGTCCCAAGGCAAATATGGAATTCAGGGGCCTGGATTCCAGCAATATCACTGACAGTGATAAAATTCACTGTCATGATTATAAATTTATACATCGTGAATGTAAAGTTGATTGTTTTATGCTATGATACCTTTACATGTACCTTCCTATATTAGATCAGGGCTGTTAAATTTCTCAATCCCGTGTTACTTTCTGAAGTGATTAGCAGAATCTTTAAAACAAAAATTAAAAAAAAAAATACAAAATCAATGGAGAATGAAATGCTTATCATTCTGTATCTTCTTTGTTTTTATTTTTTCAAATTAATTTTATTGGAGTATGTGTGTGTGCTCAGTCACTTCAGTCATGTCCGACTCTCTGCAACCCCATGGATCATGGCCTGCCAGGCTCCTCTGTCCATGGGATTCTCCAGGCAAGAATACTGGAGTGGCTTGCCATTTCCTTTTCCAGTGATAAAGCATGAAGTGAGTGAAAAGAGTGAAGCGAAGTTGCTCAGTCATGTCCGACTCTTTGCGACCCCATGGACTATAGCCTACCAGGCTCCTCCGTCCATGGGATTTTCCAGGCAAGAGTACTGGAGTGGCTTGCCTTTTCCTCCTGCATTATTGGAGTATAGTTGCTTTACAATGTTGTATTAGTTTCTGCTGTACAGCAAAATGAATCCGCCATACATATACATACATTCCCTCCCTATTGGACAGACATATACTACTGAAACTATGCATAAAATAGATAACTAATGAGAACGTACTCTATAGCACAAGGAACTCTACTTAATGCTCTGTGGTGACCTGAATGGGAAGGAAATCTTTCTTGTTTTTTAATTCCTTCTACCCTATACCTGGAATAGCAAAGCACATTGAGATAGAGTTTTATCTTGTTAGGAACTTCCTCAACACATAGGTACTTTTCACTTCTGTTTGAGAAAACAGTGAAGGTTAATACTTCATCTCCTGATGCTCTTGAGAGAATATTGTCATAGAAAAGGTCACCACTGAGTAGTAGATATGGTTCAGTAGTAGACACAGAATTCACAGTTCTGAATCCATCACCAAAGAATCAGAAAACAATATTTTCTTTTCATTTGAAACATTTGAACATAGAAGGGTGGATTGTGTTCCTCTCTTCTCCTACCAACTGGCACCTTTGATAAGATCTCCTGGGTATGCCCACCTTGCCTTCTGCCTCATAGGCGGGGCTATGGTGCAGTGTGATGGCAAGAATGCAGAGGAAACCAGCACAGAAGGAGAAGAGCAATAAAGCAGGGACTCAGAATCAAGACATAGAGGAAAGGAACCAGGAACCAGGAGTGGGGGGAGCAGTGTCCTCCCCACAAGAAGGAGGGAACCCAAGGGAAGGTTAGAAGTTTTATTCATGTGTTATGGTGAATAGGTAAGAATGTACTTGATTAGCACTATTCACAATATCCAGGACATGGAAATACTCTACATGGTCATCAACAGAGGAATGAATAAAGAAGATGTGGCACATATATACAATGGAATATTACTCAGCCATTAAAAGGAATAAACTGGGTCATTTATAGAGATGTGGATGGAACCAGAGGAAGTTATATAGAGTAAAGTAAGTCAGAAAGAGAAAAACAAATATTGCATATTAATGCATATATGTGGAATACAGAAAATTGGTATAGATGATTTTATTTGCAGGGCAGAAACAGAAACAGACATAAAGAACAAACATATGGTTACCAAGTGGGGGAAGAAGGGGTGAGATGGATTGGGAAATTGGAATTAACATATACACACTACTATATATAAAACAGATAATGAAATGAGAACCTACTGTATAGAACAAGGAACTCTACTCAATGTTATGTGCTGATCTAAATGGGGAGTAAATCAAAAAAAGATGGGATATATGTATACGTATAGCTGATTCACTTTGCTGTACATTAGAAACTAACACAACATTGTAAATCAACTACAATCCAATAAAAATTAATTTTAAAGAAGCATCGATTAAGATTCTCTAGAAAAAAAGAAAGAATGTACTTGATTAAAGTGACGGGGAAAGTGGACATCAACCAACAGGAAAATTAAAGGAAAAAAGAGATTTATGGATTTCATGTGAAGACGTAAAATTATTTTGGTATCCAGCTACCATCTGGTCTCTACTGTGGTGAGATATGTTTACTGGATTCTTGCCTTTTATCCTTTGAAAGTCGTATAGTTTTCAGCTGCAGGTGCTGCCTCACTATGCAGAGCTTTTGTAAGTGGGTGTCCGTCAATCTGACCACCTTCTGCTGCCCCAGTCTGGTCAGCATGATCTCTGTGATGCTCTTGATGTTGTTCCTCCTGAGAACTGTCAAGTCTGCTAGAGATAGGCATCCTCAACCTCACATCCTCTTGTATATGCTCTCTGCCAAAAATCCTCTCTGATGATCCTGTCCAACTGGGCAGATTCTGCCATGATGCCTGCCTGTGTTTTGCTTTTGCTGCCATCTACTGGGGAACCAATGACTTCACCTCAGACACTCCTGACAATTTGCTTGAAACTGTTCTACTCAATCAAACCTAATGTATCATACTACCTAGAGATGGGTCAGGTCCCCCAGATCCAGACCTTGGAAAGTCTGCTTCCCCATCTAAATCATCTAATCACACTGCAAAAAACTCGAGAAAAAAATACTAGAAATCACTGAGATGAAAATCAGTGTGAATGAGAAGGTGCGTTTGTTTGCTTTTTGTTAATTTTACTTAAAGTGCATTTTTCCATGTGTGCCTTTTGCCACAGTCTCAGAGACCTGCAAATCTGGTTATACAATGCTTGCTAAAATGGCTGATATTAGTTAAGAGATCAGTTTCTGTACAGAGTCCAAAGGAAGAAGCAAGTTCATGGTGCATTTTAATCAGACAGATCTGAATGTGATTCTGGCAACAGCAGGAATAAGCCTTGTTACTGAGAAAAAGGTTACTTAAATTATTCTAAATATCATTTTCCTTATCTTTAAAACTGGAGTAAGCTACTATCAACCTACTACAATTTGTGAAGAATAAGAAAATAATACCTGCTAAGTACGTACCTCAGTGCCAGATAATAGACCTCATGGGTAAATGGGATGCATTGCTATCTGGGACCATACATATCATAGGTGAGATACTTAGATCAAACTATGGTGAAACAAAATGAAAACACTCCTTCTCTCTTTTTCTAAAACACGGTTCTAGTCTATGACATCATCTCACTTCTGTTTCTGACTGCAAGAATTCTTTGTCCACACAGGATAATTCATACATGTCACTGCCCAACTGGACACAAGCCAAAGAAAAAAACAGAGTGTAAGAGAAAAATGGAAGGAGCTCTCGTGTTCTCTAGGGCAGAAGGAATAATCATGTCTTTCTTAACCATAAATATGCAATTTAGAATAACTTGAGTTTCGGTGATTTATACTTTACCTCCTGGTTTTGATTTTAAGGTTTCAGGAAACTTAAATGTTCAAATCATTGGAAGAGACACAGCTGATCAAGTTGAAAGAAGCCAGCTTCAAGAGAAGCTCATTAATGGACTCTTAACCTGGTGACATTTGTCAGCAATGTTGTTCTGTTTCCTTGGCAAACATACCACTGCAAGGTCTCAATAAATAGAATATATCTATAATTGAAATATAAATGCTTGCATATTTCATTGGTTTCTGAGAGTCCTTTCCCACCTATACCCTCATGAAAGTTCCTGTTGAACATTTGCTGGCCTGAGCCATGACCAACTTTACATAGAGTAGATTGATAAAATTGCCTAACAAAAAATAGCAAGGTGGTGGCAAGTCCTACTCCAATAATTTGGACTTAGAATTTAGTGGCAATTGTTTTTCTGAATGTAAATAACTAGAATCAAGTTTAAAGGCTGCAAATTGAGAAAAACGTTCCTTGATAAGGCTAGTGTTTGCCTGAAAATTTGAGACTTTTAAACATATTCACCCAAGTATCTTCAAAATTGTTGAAGAATTGCTGAGGATAGTTGATATCATTTCAGTGAGAATAATACTTATTAAGATTCTCTACTGTGCAGTACAGATAGTAAGAACAAATCTAAAATTTTAATTCTTACAAATTCCTTTGTCCTTAACATTCTGTTAAATGCCTTAGTCCCAATGACTTAATCTACTCAGGCTGCCATAAATGAAATAGCAGGGATTAATTGTTTAAGCAAACATTAGACATCTATGTCTCACAGTTCTAGAAGCTGGAAGGTCTAGGATCTGGGTGCTGGTCAATGTGGTCCCTGATGAGGGTTCTGTCCTCAGTTCTCGGGCTATCTTCTAGCTGTGTCCTCAAGTGAAGAACAGAAAGAAAGAGAGAATGGGCTCTAAGGAATTCTCTGGTGTCTCTTCATACTGGAACACTAATTCTATCAGATTGGAGCCCCACATTTTTGAGCTCATTCATCCTTAGTGACTTCCTTTGGGTCCTGTCTTCAATATTACCACATTGGATTATTATTCACACATGGATTTTGCAGGGTACATGATTCTGTCCACATCACCAAATCTATGTTTTGGATGGAAATACAGTTCTCAGTGTTGAATGCATTAGCTCTGTATATGCCAGCAATGTGTACTTTTTAAAGAATTTACAATAATTTTTTTTTAATGTTGGGGGGTATAGTTGATTTACAGCAATGTGTGAATTTTTGCTTGGTGCCTTGATCACTTACTCCATGACAGCTTCATAGAAAAATAAATCACACTGAGGTTTTCTGCTCTGCAGGAGATAGCAGTCAGTGGAAGAGATGCAGTGTCAGCTCATAATTAGGATGAACAGTGCGGTATAAGAGGAGAATCACAGACTGGGCTCAGATAGTCCAGAGATGTAACAGCAACTGCCTCTGACCAATGGTGGTGGAATCAGAGGTGCAATACGGATATAGTGTCTAAGAAAACATAAGTATATTCTAAAATGTTAGAAACCTGTTACTTAAAAAAAAACAACTAAAGTGTAAGAAAATTGATATAAAGTCAATATATTAAAAATATGTAAATATGGGAATCAATGTCTTGTGATAAACCTGCCTTCTAGGAACTATTTTCAAATGCTGATTATATCATTACACAAGAAAGAGAATACTCAAAATATATTTAAAGCTAACCCAAAGATATTTAAACTAAACTATTTTAAGTTAAACCAGCAGGCCTGCAAATGTACTTTGTCACAATTTCAAGATAACCACAAAATAGAAGGCTTGTTTGAAGCTAGCAGAACTTCTAGCACTTTATTATTAGCACAGAAATCTCACATACATTATTTCACTTCATCTCACAGCATGTCTCTGATAAAATAATCAAGCAGTGTATTAATTCTTACTCATTTAAAGAAACAGGTATCAAATGATCATGAATTTGTTAAAGTTCCATCAATATATGGGAAGTAGTTGGAGCATTTGGATTACTATACAAGTCCAGGTCTTCTAACTCAGCATCTAAACACCATTATCTTATTGACACTGCTCTTGTTAGTAACTTTAAGATCACTATTAACAGAAAAATCAAGCAAGCTACATTTCAACCATGTTAAAGATGGTTATTCATTCAAATATTAATCATTAGCTAGACACCAAATTATTGGGAAAACTGTTAATCCTATCATGTGGGTTGCCACAATACCTCCCCTTTCATTGTTGATTCTTACTATAATTCCTCCTACTGTTAAATGAATTGAACATCATCCCCTTCAAAGGGAAAAAATGTAAAAAATCTTAAAACTATCTTATTTGCCTTTAGTTCATGAAAGACTTGAGCACATTGGAACTATCAATTATCCTCCCTTCAGGGATGTCTGAACATCTGCAGTACTGATACAGTTCCCTGAGGTTACCACCAAAGGATGCTGTTGATGCTTACAACCCCTTACCGTCATAGAACCCATCACTCAGTGCCAAAGGAGTGGTTTGGCATCAACATTATTTGCAACTATGGACAAAACCTTCTTTGTTTCTGTTTAGATAATTAGGTCCAATCTTGTTGTCATGCCTGAGTATTGGAATGAGGTTTAACATAAAAACGGAGAAATTTCAAATACAATCTGAAAATAGTCCTGACAAATAGCTTTTGTGACATTGTTCTAAACTCAGCAAACATTTATTTAGGATATTGAATTAAACCAAAGAATAGTCATCCTGTAGAACTGGGGAGAAAAAAGAAGTATTTGCATTCATTAAAAAGTCTGAACCATAACATTTTCTAAATATTTATTCCTTTGACTCATTTTCAAATAGCTTTAAATAAAATTTCTTTGAGGAACACAATGCTTATCTCAGTTCCAATAAAATCTGTTCCTAAAAAGAGGCTAACAAAGAGTTTCTTCCATTATTAGCTGTACACTTCCTGCAACTGAAGCTCATGAAAATAGTAGACTTATCTCTGTTGTGAAGTGTCACTGCCCATGGTGTGGTCAGAGAACAGGGAATTGGAATTTCTTAAGAAAATTACATAAAATTCCTAGGTATTCACAGACACAGATGCAAGAAAAATGGCTCATGATATTTTGTGGATAGGATTCCTTAAGACATCTATTAAGCCATTGAACATAAGGAAATAATAGATAATATTAACATTAAATCATGCTAAAAATTTTCTTTAAAGCAGAGTATTCCATGTTGAAAGGCAGAAATGAAACCAAGTGCATGAAATCTAACTTTTAAATCCTTCCTAATAATAAATTTAACCATTTTTATTAATGTTAAAGTATACTTATGTAAGAAATAAATCATGAATCCAGAGAAATATGAAGTCTTTTTCCATTGATAAAAAACCTTATAGAAAAATAATTTTAAAAATTAGATTGAACATTTCTTTTCAAATAACTTACAAAATTCAACTTTCAATTTTGTATTTTACAAAATATGAGGGAGATATCCTGGGGGAGGGTTTCTGAGGAGTAGTTGGAATTTCATTCACAGGTAGATGTAGAAACTAACACATCAAACACAGTAAACACGTATTGAAGGGAAAATCTATTTTGTTTTTAAGGTGAATCATTGATTTGCTCTTTTGCTCAGTAGGAGTATGGAGATTGAATCTTGGAGGTAGCAGACGAGAAAAGGATTGACTTAGGTCTTTGAAGTGCTATCATAGCCCAGACAGTCATGCCCAGGAAGCCACAAAGCCTAGAGTGAGCTCAATAAAACTCTGTGGATGTAGGCATATATTATATGAAGATCTAGAAAAGTTAATAGTGGGATATCTCAGCCATGGTTCGCAAGCAAAGACCTACCGTCTAGAGAACAGGATGATACAAAGATAGATGCCAACAAAAAAGTTGAACGGAAATGGGGAATATAAAAATATTTCTGAGCTTTTGCAGTAGACAGAGACTCAGTCATGGAAATTTGTTTAAAAATGATCAAAACTTCTTTTCCAAAATGTTAAACCATAGGATAAACCATCAAAGCTCCAGCCAGTAATCAATTATAGCTAATTAAAGAAAGAAATGCTTCTTTGAAAAATCACATTGGTGATTTTATAGTTTGCATTTGACATATTTGCTTTTATGACAAATTTATTATAATACTTTAATACTTCTCATTTGAATTACTTAATGTGTGATGTTGCTGTGATGTTCCCTTCCTTGAATGTAATCACATTTAAAAAGAGAAATGAACATGTTCAGATCAGAATTAATAAAACTAGTCTGTTCACATTCAGTTTCACTAGAGCTGTGCTAACCCCAACTCTAACCCTAACCCTAACCCATTGCTTTCTGACTTACCTTGTCAGGGTGGCAAGGTGGTCTCAAAGCAAGACGTTCACATTCCTTTCTAATGAGTCAACTTTCCAGCTTATAACAATATCAGATGTATTTTAAATCAAACAAAGAGAAGCTCTACAGAAATTTCTAGAGAAAATGATCCATGGTGCCTTAGGTTTAACATCAATTTAGTCCTTTTGTTCTTTTAGTACACTGGGAGCAGTTAGCGAAACTACCACTGTGTCTGACCTAACACTGTGAACAAAGATACTAAAATTCATTTGAAAATAATTATAAAACTAGAGTATCATAATATTGATGCACATAAGATTCTTAAATGTGTCATTAATAGTTACTGGAAAAATTATTCAAGTTAGTTAACTGGTTAACTTCAAGAAATTTAATGTTCAACCACTAAATGCACAGTCCAATTTGTACAAATTATCTTTTTTATTATTCATATTTTTTTCTTGATTTTTTTTGCCTTCTGCACAAAATTACGTAAGGAATATGCTCCTCCTAGCATGTGGATGTTTTCTATATCTTGTGTACAGTTTTCTTCCTTATTGAACAGAAAGATAAATCTCATGGTGGTGTCTATTGTTCCTGACCCTGGCTGTGCAGCCTGCTAAAGTCATATAGCTGCAAAATAAAAGACAAGAAGGAAGTAAAGGAAAAGGACAATGTGTCTGTGAGCATAGCGATGTAATCACACAGCACACCTCCCAAAGCCAGAAACCAAATAATTGGTTTATTCTGTTGCCCCTCTATCATGATTGAATCACCAACTGACTGGGGAGACACAGGGCACCAGGCTAGTAGCATGTCAGGATCCATGGAGCATCATCTTGCACTGGCTGAGGTTCTACCCCCAGGTGTGATACAGACTCACCACAGTAAGTAGAACCCAAGCTAAGCTTAGAATGTTCATTCAAGAAAGACAGTGGTAAAATATTCCCTCCTCACCCTACAAGGTGTTTTTTACTGTCTTTGCCACATTGTATGTGTCATGAATTTTTATAACCTCAGCATTAATTTGTCATAAATAGTTACAAATTCTTCTGTTGTAATTGGAATAACCAGGCATTAGTGAAGAACTCTAGCTCTTCAGTAAGGTCACTCAGTTGTGTCTGACTCTTTGTGACCCCATGGACTGGAGAATGCCAGGCTTCCCAGTCCATCACCAACCCCCGAGCTTGCTCAAATTCATGTCCCTTGAGTCAGTGGTGATGCCATCCAACCATCTCATCTGTTGTCCCCTTCTCCTCCTACCTTCAATCTTTCCCTGCATCACGGTCTTTTTCAATGAGTCAGTTCTTAGAATCGGGTGGCCAAAGTATTGGAGTTTCAGCTTCAGCAGCAGTCCATCCAGTGATTATTCAGGACGGATTTCCTTTAGGATTGACTGGTTTGATCTCATTACTGTCCAAGGGACTCTCAAGAGTCTTCTCCAACACCACAGTTCAAAAGCATCAATTTTTTGGTGATCAGCTTTCTTTATGGTTCAGACCTCACATCCATACATGCCTACTGGAAAAAAAACCATAACTTTGACTATATGGACATTTGTTGGTAGAGTAATATTGGTAGAGCTTTTTAATATGCTGTCTAGGTTGGTCACAGCTTTCCTTTCAAGGAGCAAGCATCTTCAAATTTCATCGCTGCAGTCACCACCTGCAGTGATTTTGCAGGCCAAGAAAATAAAGTCCATCACTGTTTCCATTGTTTCCCCATCTATTTGCCATGAAGTGATGGGACTGGGTACCAGGATCTTCATTTCTTGAATGTTGAGTTTTAAGTCAGCTTTTTCATTCTCTCTTTCACCTTCACCAAGAAGCTATTTAGTTCCTCTTTGCTTTCTGCCTTAAGGGTGGTGTCATCTGAATATCTGAGGCGATTAATATTTCTTCCCACAATCTTGATTCCAGCTTGAGCTTCATCCAGCCCTGCATTTTGCATGATGCACTCTGCATATAAATTAAATTAGCAGGGTGACAGTATACTGCCTTGATGTACTCCTTTCCTGATTTGGAACCAGTCTGTTGTTCCATGTCCAGTTCTAACTGTTGCTTCCTGACCTGCATACAAATTTCTCAAGAGACAGGTAAGGTAGCCTGGGATTTCCATCTCTTGAAGAATTTTCCACAATCTGTTGTGATCCACACAGTCAAAGGCTTTGGCATAGTCAATAAAGCAGAAATAGATGTTTCTCTGGAACTCTCTTGCTTTTTCAATGATCCAAAGGATGTTGGCAATTTGATCTCTGGTTCCTCTGCCTTTTCTAAATCCAGCTTGAACATCTGGAACTTCTTGGTTCATGTACTGTTGAAGTCTGGCTTAGAGAATTTTGAACATTACTTTGCTAGCATGTGAGATGAGTGCAATGATGTTGTAGTTTGAACATTTTCGGGCATTTCCTTTCTTTGGGATTGGAAAGAAAACTGACACTTTGCAGTATGTTGGCTACTGCTGAGTTTTCCAAATTTGCTGGCATATTGAGTGTAGCACTTTAACACCATCATCTTAGGATTTGAAATAGCTTAGCTGGAATTCCCACTTCCAAAAACACAAGAGAAGACTCTACACATGGATATCACCAGATGGTCAACTCTGAAATCAGATTGATTATATTCTTTGCAGCCAAAGATGGAGAAGCTCTATACAGTCAGCAAAAACAAGACTGAGAGCTGACTGTGGCTCAGATCATGAACTCCTTATTGCCAAATTCAGACTTAAATTGAAGAAAGTAAGGAAAACCACTAGACCATTCAGGTATGACCTAAATCAAATCCCTTATGATTATACAGTGGAAGTGAGAAATAGATTTAAGGGACTAGATCTGATAGATAGAGTGACTGATGAACTATGGACTGAGGTTCATGACACTGAACAGGAGACAGGGATCAAGACCATTCCCATGGAAAAGAAATGCAAAAAAGCAAAATGGCTGTCTGGGGAGACCTTACAAAGGGCTGTGAAAAGAAGAGAAGCAAAAAGCAAAGGAAAAAATGAAAGATATAAGCATTTGAATGCAGAGTTCCAAAGAATAGCAAGAAGAGATAAGAAAGCCTTCCTCAGCGATCAATGCAAAGAAATAGAGGAAAACAACAGAATGGGAAAGACTAGGGATCTCTTCAATAAAATTAAAGATACCAAGGGAATATTTCATGCAAAGATGGGCTCGATAAAGGACAGATATGGTATGGACCTAACAGAAGCAGAAGATATTAAGAAGACATGGCAAGAATACACAGAAGACCTACACAAAAAAGATCTTCACAACCCAGATAATCATGATGGTGTGATCACTCACCTAGAGCCAGATATCCTGGAATGTGAAGTCAAGTGGGCATTAGAAAGCATCACTACGATCAAAGCTAGTGGAGGTGATGGAATTTCAGTTGAGCTATTTCAAATCCTGAAAGATGATGCTGGGAAAGTGCTGCACTCAATATGCCAGCAAATTTGGAAAACTCAGCAGTGGCCACAGGGCTGGAAAAGGTCAGTTTTTATTCCAATCCCAAAGAAAGGCAATGCCAAAGAATGCTCAAACTACTGCATAATTGCACTCAACTCACATGCTAGTAAAGTAATACTCAGAATTCTCCAAGCCAGGCTTCAGCAATACGTGAACCATGAACTTTCAGATGTTCAAGCTGGTTTTAGAAAAGGCAGAGGAACCAGAGACCAAATTGCCAACATCCGCTGGATCATCAAAAAAGCAAGAGAGTTCCAGAAGCTCATCTATTTCTGCTTTATTGACTGTGCTAAAGCCTTTGACTATGTGGATCACAATAAACTGTGGAAAATTCTGAAAGACTGTTTGTTGTTTTTTCAAGAGGCAGTTTTTGTTGTTTTCTCAAGAGGCAGGTCAGGTGGTCTGGGAATACCAGACTACCTGACCTGCCTCTTGAGAAATCTGTATGCAGGTCAGGAAGCAACAGTTAGAACTGGACATGGAACAACAGACTGGTTCCAAATAGGAAAAGGAGTTCGTCAAGGCTGTATATTGTCACCCTGCTTATTTAACTTCTATGCAGAGTACATCAGGAGAAACACTGGGCTGGAAGAAGCACAAGCTGGAATCAAGATTGCCGGGAGAAATATCAGTCACCTCAGATATGCAGATGACACCACCCTTATGGTAGAAAGTGAACAGGAACTAAAAAGCCTCTTGATGAAAGTGAAAGATGAGAGTGGAAAAGTTGGCTTAAAACTCAACATTCAGAAAATGAAGATCATGGCATCTGGTCCCATCACTTCATGGGAAATAGATGGGGAAACAGTGGAAACAGTGTCAGACTTTATTTTTCTGGGCTCCAAAATCACTGCAGATGGTGACTGCAGCCATGAAATTAAAAGACGCTTACTCCTTGGAAGGCAAGTTTTGACCAACCTGGATAGCATATTCAAAAGCAGAGACATTACTTGGCCAACAAAGGTCCACCTAGTCAAGGCTATGGTTTTTCCTGTGGTCATGTATGGATGTGAGAGTTGGACTGTGAAGAAAGCTGAGCGCCAAAGAATTGATGCTTTTGAACTGTGGTGTTGGAGAAGACTCTTGAGAGTCCCTTGGACTGCAAGGAGATCCAACCAGTCCACTCTGAAGGAGATCAGCCCTGGGATTTCTTTGGAAGGAATGATGCTAAATCTGAAACTCCAGTACTTTGGCCACCTCATGCAAAGGGTTGATTCATTGGAAAAGTCTCTGATACTGAGAAGGATTGAGGGCAGAAGGAGAAGGGGACGACAGAGGATGAGATGGCTGGATGGCATCACTGACTCGATAGATGTGAGTCTGAGTGAACTCCAGGAGTTGGTGATGGACAGGGAGGCCTGGCGTGCTGCGATTCATGGGGTCTCAAAAAGTCGGACATGACTGAGTGACTGAACTGAACTGGAATTCCATCACCTCCACTAGCTTTGTTCATAGTGATGCTTCCTAAGGCCCACTTGGCTTCACCCTTCAGGATGTCTGGCTCTAGGTGAGTGATCACATCATTGTGATTATCTGGGTCATTAAGATATTTTTGTATAGTTCTTCTGCGTGTTTTTGCAATCTCTTCTTAATATCTCCTTCTTTTGTTAGGTCCATAACATTTCTGTCCTTTATTGTGGCATCTGTGCATGAAATGTTCCCTTGGTATCTCTAATTTTCTTGAAGAGATTTCTAGTGTTTCCCATTCTATTGTTCTCCTCTATTTCTTTGCATTGATCACTGAAGAAGGCTTTCTTATCTTTACTTGCTATTCACTTCCTCAGTGATCAACGGTGGCTTTTACCTGATGTGAAACATACAAGTGTCACTGTCAGTCTTGCAGCCACGAGGACTATTTACCAATGTTCTGTTCTCACTTTGGAGCACCTGGCAGGATTACCTTTTTTCTCTTTCACTAATAACTGTTTGTCATGAAATTCGCTTTGGCAAATTTGTGAACAGAAATGGACTGTCAGACTTTCCAGTGGAAGTTTTCTGAGCCCTTTGTCCTTCATTCACCCTGTCCCTTGGCCTCCATGACTAACAGCATCCATCAGCTCGGGGCCTGGAGTGAAGATAACAGGTGTAGAGCAGACAGGTAGCCCCAGTGAAAACTATAGTGGTTATCTTTTAATCCACTGAGATGTAAGAGTTAAGACAACCCAACATGGCTGCCTTCGTTGATAGGCTTGAAGAACTACAAAGGTCTGAAGTGTGTTGCTAGATTAGTTAAGAAAATATTTGAATTACAAAACCTGATACTGATACAAATAGCTCTTTAAAATATGTAAAGTAGATCTTCCTGACAAAGAAATACTTCTAGAAATAATACCTTTCATATCAATTATTATTTGATCAGATACAGGTTCTGCTGTGTGAAATTGCCCATGTTTGACCAGCTTTTAACCTACAAATGGCAACTGTGAGTGGCTTAACCTAATAAATGTCCTGATAATATCATATTGTCTTTGTGTATCTAAGGGAAATACACATTGTGTTTTAGTGAGCTGATTGCCAAAAAGAAATGATTATTCATGTTTAGTATTTGCTTAGAGTTTAATTTTATTGCATTAATTCCTTATGTTGAGATCATTTAAAAAGTTAGTCCAAATAGCACAGTGTGATTAACAAACATTTGTCTTTTTCAGACATGATCTAATGCATTTTTTAAGTTTTTGTTTTCTAACATCTTAACTATTACTTGCTTCAGGACACATTCTTGAGGGCACAAATGTTTATTTCACTTAAAATACTTGATAGGGACTATTATGTTTGTTTTGAAGTTTTTACCAGTGAAATATAACAAATTAGCCAATATGGCTTATTATGTTAAATTTATTCACTAAGAGAGTTTATAAAATGATTAAAATCCAGTACTGAATTCTTAGAGGTGCAATATTTCCACTAAATGACAGCACATATAAAAATTTGACTATTACTCATGTTTTAATTATGGAGATAATATTCTATTAGAGACAATCCAAGTCCAGCATATTGAAATAACTTACAAGAGGAACATTCTTTTTTGTTTTCTCCCACACAGTTCTTGAACTCTACCAAAATAAAGTTAAATTTGAGATTCAAACTCTACATGCTTTGAAAAACTGTGATTTTCTGGTTTAAAGAAAAGAAATTCAAGAATAATTTATAAAACTTTAGAATTTCCAGATGTAGCTTCTCATAAAGTTCTTTGAATATCAAGTGCTGCAGCATTTACCAAACATCTTGATGAGTTAAGTGTAAATTAATCAGTAACATAAGGATTAAATTTCTCCAGAAGTACACAAGAGCTTGAAAAATTAGGGAAAAGAGTGCCTTGGCAGAATTCAGTTGGGTTTTGTCAAACCCAAAGAGTTTCAAAACTATGTTTTGAAGTTTTTCTGAAACTGAAACTTGCTATTTTGATCTTTTGTTACACATCCAAACTGAATCGTGTTTCCAAGTTCTACTGGTGATAAACGAACAGAAAGTGGTTGGGACCAGGACCACAAATTCACTTTCATAAATCATTTTTTATAACATTAAGAGATTCATCATGTCATTCTCACTTGTGTTCAGTGGAATTATGAAAATTAAAACTGGAAGAAGGTGGTCAAAGGCATAAATTTTCAATTAAGGATAAATAAGTCCTAGGGAGGTAATGTACATGGAGACAAGAGTTAACACAGATGTACGGAATATAAGAAAGTTGTTGGGAGACAGATCTAAGAATTCTCACCACAAGGAAATTTTCTTCTTTTTTTTTTCTTCTTTTTGAGGTATCTGTATGAAATGATAGATGCCAACTAAGCTTTTATGCAGCAATAATCAATTCACAAAAGTTGTAACTTTAAATCACTAAGCTATACACCTTAAATTTATTCAGTGATGTATGTCGATTATATCTCAATAAAACTGGAATATATGAATAAATATTAATTTCAAGAAATTACAAAAATAACAACAGAAAACAAATAACCTGATTCCACAGGTTCTCAAGTTTCTCAACAAAATAGGTTGTGTGCCCAGTAGGGTACAACCCAACATCTCGATCCTTGAAATTTATCACCACCTTCATTTCATGCTTCACTCTGATCATCTAATAGTATTTGGTATTTATTACAGGGAAAAAAAAGCTGCATAATGATATAATATCATTGAGAGAAATGTATCATGATGTAACACTGAAACTGTGAACTACATTCATCTAGTAGTTCAGATGGTACCCCATAAATGAGTGCTTCTGTGTTTCTTTTGGAAATTTAAAATATTCCATTGTGCCTCCCTATGGCAGTTAGTGCCCAGAGTGCCAGTTAGAGAACTGTGGATTTTATCCCTTTTATTATCTTACAGCCATTTTAGGATTTTCAGTATCAATTTTACAGCCAAGCAAGTATTGACAGCAGTAGAGTTGGACACGACTGAGAAACTAAGCACAACACAACAATACTATTTTATATTTTTATTTACACAATATTTTTATGAAGAAAATATTTTACTATATGTTTTTAATTTACAAATAATTTTAATGAATTAAGAAAAAATACAGTATTTTGAGCTTATGTTTTTCATAACAAGCATAATTTACTTTGAAGGAATGTTAATTAGCAATTAATAAAATACAGGGGGGAATTCTTAGGCTGAAAATATAAGAATATCTCTTTTGGAGAGAAACGTCATGATATGATTTTTCAAGGGAAAGTTAGTTTAGCATTATTTCATTAAATTTGAAAATTTTTTCCATTATGGTATAGAACACAGTCTATTAAGGAAAAATTTTATAAATTAATAAAACATTTATAAACAAATAAAATATTTATTTTAAACAGATAAATATTTATAATAAAACCATTTGTTAAAATATTTAAAAATAAATGTATGTATAAATAAATTAAAATATAGAAATAAATATATTTATTTATAAATAAATTTAAAATGTATAAATAAATAAAAACATTTATTCATTTCATTCTACACACATTATATCTAAAAATAAGTAAACTGATTTTACTGTGAAAAGAGTCTGCAAAGGAGCCTCTCTGAGAAACTTGTATAAGCGAAGGTTTGTTTTTAAAATACTGTGATCATGAATTGTTTCAGACTAGGAAAATATACCTATCTATTTAGTCAGAATTCAAATATTTTTCCTAAAAACTTTAGTCAATGGAAGTCATGTGCATATGTTGATAATCAGAAAATACTCACAAGGCTGAAGAGAGTCCGTGTAAGTATTGAAGAGTGTACAGTATAGCTATGTACCCAGTGGGTATAAAGCTCATGGAAAACCTGCCACTGCTGACACAGTCCCAAGTGTCCAGGGTACAGCAGTGAACAAAGCGCTTGGAATGATTTCTTCATAAAGCCATTGTTTTAAAGAAAGAGACACACAATAAATGCAATGAGTAAGAAGCATATCTAGAATCCTAGCAATACGATTACAAAGCTAAGAAGAAAAAGTACATTAGTGGAAAGTGATAGGAAATGTTGGGGAGGATTGAAAATTTAGAAACTGTACACAGATGGCCTTAGTGAGGATGTGAAAGAAGAAACAAATGTTAAAGAGCAAACCTTGGGGAAATCTAGCAGTAGAACACTTTGGGAAGAAGTAAACCCAAGAGCAAAGATGCTTGTTGAGAATGTTCCACTGAGGCAAAGGTCAAGGTCTGAATGAATGAGAGGCAGAGCAGAGAGGCAGAGCAGTAAGAAAACTCGGAAAGGCTCCACAAAGGAAAGTGGGGACCCACATTTGCTCTTCCATGACAGCCCCTGCTCTGATGTGACAGGGATTCCAGCAGCACTGTGTGGCTGCAGGAGCAGGACACCAAAGAGGCTAACCAGAGTAAGACAAGAGATGAGGATGCCTTGGACTAGGATTGCAGCCATGGAATTTGTCAGAAGTGGTGATATTCTAGATATACTTTGACCGTATATTTGCGCCATCTGATATGGCCACATGTGGTCATTTAAACTTGAATTTCAGTTACTAAAGATGAAATAAAACTAAAAATTCAGTTAGCTCCAGGAGACTGGGTGCCATGTTGGACAGATATAGATCCTTTTCATCAATATAGAAAGTTCTATCAGACAGCACTTGCTGAACTGACTGTGTTATAAATTGGAAGTAGGATACGAGAGAAAGAAAATAGTCAAGGATGATGTTGGCCTGAGGAACTAGAAACATTGAGTACACAGATGGAAAAGCAGGTTAGGAAGAAACACCAGGGGTTCAGTTTGGGAGATGGTCAATTTGAGATGCTTATGAGGCACCAGATAATGAACTCAAGTTTGAGTCCAGCTTGAAGGGTGACGTCTAGGCTGGGTGGCCACAGAGGGTCTCTGAGCCAGGCACCCTTAAGAACACTTGCATAGACCATCCAGTTTCACAACCATCTTATGAGCTCCCTACTAACATCCCCACTTTATAGATGAAGAAAGTGAGGCACTGAGAAAGATTCTATGTCTTGTAAGGATGAGAATCTGACTCTGAGGAGCTTTCCCCTCCACTACACCCAGGAGGCTGACTGTAAAAAAGAGCAAATGAACCCAGGACGTGACGAGAGATGGAAAAAGGGAGAAAAGAGAGATTTTGATTCTTTGAGCATTTCTCTCGCCTATGGGAGCTAATCCAAGGAACAGTCCTACTCAAACCTAGGAGGCAATAAAGCCCCTTCTTGTTAAGGAGTTGCAACCTGAAAATGTGTGAATAACACAGTCCATGAGCATCTTGTTTCACACATGATATACTGTAGCTTCCTAAGAAAATGTAGTAGATTTGCTAATCTAAAAGGAATCTTAGCATTGTAATTTATGAATTATATTGTTTTATTTGACCTATGAATAATAATTTTAAAACAAAACCTGTTCTTTCTCCTAGTTTATACTAAATATAAACTTTAAATAAAATATTTTTCCAATGAAATTCTTATCTCTTTTCTCCTGGATTACTACTTATAATGTATTATTATCAAAATAGCTTTGTCTTTTTTTACATAAATTTGCTGAATTGGAACTTACATTTATAAAAGTGCACAAATTGTAAGTTTCAGTTGGCAAAGCAGACATGCCTACAATTTTAGTTTCATATGGTGAACACAGCCATGCGTTTAGTACTCACAGCTCAAAAACCTCAAAATCTCCCTTATTACAGATAACAAAATCACTAACCCTAGGCCCCCAGGATTACTATTATCCTGACATCAGATATGGGCTTCCCTCATAGCTCAGTTGGTAAAGAATTCGCCAGCAATGCAGGAGACCAAAGTTCAATTCCTGGATCAGGAAGATCCACTGGAGAAGGGATAGGTGACCCACTCCAGTACTCTTGGGCTTCCCTTGTGGCTCAGCTGGTAAAGAATCCATCTACAATGTGGGAGACCTGGGTCTGATCCCTGGTTTGGGAAGATCCCCTGGAGATGGGAAAGGCTACCTGCTCCAGTATTCTGATTTGGAGAATTCCATGAACTGTATAGTCCATGGGGTCACAAAGAGTTGGACACGACTGAACGACTAACACAACTAACATCAGACATTAGTACCTTTCTCTTGACTGTGTTTAAATTCCTTGTAATAAGAATCATATGGTACACAGTTTTTGCATCTGGGTTCTTTTACCCAACATGCTGCTGTGTATAATTGTACTTTGTGAATTATGCTCTTAAATGTTCCATTGTTTAAATACACTGCAATTTATTTATTTATTCAACCAGTGGTGGACATTTGATTCCAGTTTGGAGCTATTGTGAATAGTGCTGCTATGTGCATTATGTACATGTGTTTCAGGAACATATTCATGCTTCTTTGCTAGTAGAATGCCTAGGAACAATGCGGCCAGGGTACAGTTAGACACTTCGGTTCAGTTCAGTTGCTCAGTCGTGTCCGACTCTTTGCGACCCCATGGACTGTAGCACGCCGGGCCTCCCTGTTCATCACCAACTCCTGGAGTTTATTCAAGCTAACGTCCATTGAGTCAGTGATGCCATCCAACCATCTGATCCTCTGTTGTCCCTTTTTCCCCCTGCCTTCAATCTTTCCCAGCATCAGGGTCTTTTCAAATGAGTCAATTCTCTGCATCAGGTGGCCAAAGTATTGGAGTTTCAGCTTCAGCATCAGTCCTTCCAATGTCGTTAGGATGGACTGGTTGGATCTACTTGCAGCCCAAGGGACTCTCAAGAGTCTTCTTCAATGCCACAGTTCAAAAGGATCAATTTTTTGGCACTCGCCTTTCTTTATAGTCCAACTCTCACATCCATACATGACCACCGGAAAACCATAGCCTTAACGACACGAACTTTTGTTGGCAAAACAATGTCTCTGCTTTTGAATATGCTGTCTAGGTTAGTCATAGCTTTTCTCCCAAAGAGTAAGCATCTTTTAATTTCATGGCTGCAGTCACCATCTGCAGTGATTTTGGAGCCCCCCAAAATAATATCTACCACTGTTTCCCCATCTTTTTGCCATTAAGTAATGGGACTGAATGCCATGATCTTAGTTTTCTGAATGTTGAAAATTCTAAGCCAACTTTTTCACTCTCCTCTTTTACTTTCATCAAGAGGCTCTTTAGTTCTTCTTCACTTTCTGCCATAAGCGTGGTGTCATCTGCATATCTGAGGCTATTGATATTTCTCCTGATAAGCTTGATTCCAGCTTGTGCATCATCCAGCCCAGCATTTCTCATGATGTACTCTGCATATATGTTAAATAAGCAGGATGAAAATATGCAGTCTTGACATACTCCTTTCCCTATTTGGAACCAGTTTGTTGTTCCATGTCCAGTTATAATTGTTGCTTCCTGACCCGCATACAAATTTCTCAAAATGCAAGTCAGGTGGTCTGGTATTCTCATCTCTTTAATAATTTTCCACAGTTTTTGTGATACACAAAGTTAAAGGCTTTGGCATAGTCAATAAAACCAGAAGTAGATATTTTTCTGGAACTCTCTTGCTTTTTTGATGATTCATCAGGTGTTGGCAATTTGATCTCTGGTTCCTCTGTGTTTTGTAAAACCAGCTTGAACATCTGGAAGTTCACAGTTCACATACTGTTGAAGCCTCACTTGGAGAATATTCAGCACTACTTTGCTAGCGTGTAAGATGAGTGCAATTATGCAGTAGTTTGAGCATTCTTTGGCATTGCCTTTCTTTGGGATTGAAATGAAAACTGACATTTTGCAGTCCTGTGGCCACTGCTGAGTTTTCCAAATTTGCTGGCATATTGCATGCAGCACTTTAACACCATCATCTTCTAGGATTTGAAATAGCTTAGCTGGAATTCCATCACCTCCACTAGCTTTGTTTATAGTGATGCTTCCTAAGACCCACTTGGCTTCACATTCCAGGATGTGTGGCTCTAGGTGAGTGATCACACCATTGTGATTATCTGGGTCATGAAGATCTTTTTTGTAGAGTTCTTCTGTGTTCCTGCCACCTCTTAATATCTTCTGCTTCTGTTAGGTCCATACCATTTCTGTCCTTTATCGAGCCCATCTTTGCATGAAATTTTCCCTTGGTATCTCTAATGTTCTTTAAGTGATCTCTAGTCTTTCCCATTCTATTGTTTTCCTCTATTTCTTTGCACTGATCATTGAGGAAGGCTTTCTTATCTCTCCTTGCTATTCTTTGGAACTCTGCATTCAAACAGGAATATCTTTCCTTTTCTCCTTTGCTTTTCACAGATATTTGTAAGGTCTCCTAAGACAGCCATTTTGTTCTTTGCATTTCTTTTTCTTGGGGATGGTCTTGATCTCTGTTTCCTGTACAATGTCACAAACCTCTGTCCATAGTTCTTCAGGCACTGTATATATCACATCTAATCCCTTGAATCTATTTCTCACTTACAGTACATAATCGAAAGGGATTTGATTTAGGTCATTCCTGAATGGTCTAGTGGTTTTCCTTACTTTCTTCAATTTAAGTCTGAATTTGGCAAAACGAAGTTCTTGATCTGAGCCACAGTCCACTCCTAGTCTTGTTTCTACTGACTGTATAGAGCTTCTCCATCTATGGTTGCAAAGAATATAATCAAACTGATTTCAGTGTTGACCATCTGGTGATGTCCATGTGTAGAGTCTTCTCTTCTGTTATTGGAAGGGGATGTTTGCTATGACCAATGAATTCTCTTGACAAAACTCTGTTCACCTTTGCCCTGCTTCATTCTGTACTCCAAGGCCAAATTTACCTATTACTCCAAGCTTCCCTGGTGGCTCAGACGGTAAAGCGTCTGCCTGCAATGCGGGAGACCTGGGTTTGATTCCTGGGTCGGGAAGATCCCCTGGAGAAGGAAATGGCAATCCACTCCAGCACTCTTGCCTGGAAAATCCCATGGACGGAGGAGCCTAATAAGCTACAGTCCATGGGGTCGCTAAGAGTCAGACACGACTGAGCAACTTCACTTCACTTCACTTCTAGGTACTCTAGATAGTTAGACACTTAGAGACTTAAACAGATACTGTTAGCTTCCAACATTATTCGTGTTAATATACTTTCAAAACATGATAAAGTATGAATAAAATTTAATAATCCTCAAACTATTTCCATCCAGTAAATTGTCTGTTACCTACTTTTCTATTTTATGAGAAATATAACTCTTACCCAAGTATGATAGCAAACTAAGTAGCTTAATCATAAACTTTTATATTAAAGCTTTAGATAACAGTGTATAAACATAGAAATCTGTTGCTTTCTCATTGTCCTTAAGGGCTTCTTAATAACATTTTACTGAGGATCAAATAATATAGTAGATGTGAATGAAACCTCTTAGGTTCTTATGTATACTTGTTTCACACAGTTCTTCTTGCTCTATATTCTTGTGAAACTAAATATACAAGGTGTCTACCCCTCAGCCCTTTCCATGTACTCGATATACCCTAGTGGGATAGGAAAAGGTGAAAATTGAAACCAAATATGAATTTCTGGTCCATAGCAATTCTGAAATCCAGCTTGATAACTGTTGGGAGTTTCCTTGTTTGGTTCCTAGAGTCAGGGAACAGTTCTACTTGGTTCTCTGCATCTTCCTCTGGGCTCTTAGTCTTGCCCTCTCATTCTTTTTTCCTGAAAGGTGACATTTGTTTTCAACTGAGTAGGTGTCTCATGCTATTTATTACTAGTGGAGTTGTTTAGTCAGACCAAAATCCAACAGTCTCTTTTCACTCTGGTTTGCCATTCTATGAACTGTGAATGTCATTAGAGACACTCTACTAAACAAAAACATAACCATAAACCTCTCAGACATGAGCTCTTAGGCTTCACTTAAAAAGTCTTTTGTGTGACTGACTACTCCTCTGAGGCACTATCATTGATCTTTCTGAAAGTTGACCCAAGATGTGATAGTAACACTCAGATACATCTACAGACCATGCCATTTTAGCAATGCCATGGAACTTATTTTTCTCAAAGATATTTCTTGAGTTTAGCATCATTTTTCAGTTGGAAAGGCTAAGAACTTTTAAAACCATTAAATTCTGGCTCTTTCTCTCAATATCTTGCTCTCCTTTTTATTTTTCTCTCATTTTACATTTTAGTAGGAAAGAAAGAGAGGAGGCAGGAGAACTGAGGCAGCATTAGGTAAGTTGGTTGGAAATCTTCCTAGCTATTATATGGTCCCTTAGACACTTTTTCTACATTGCCAGTTCCTACAGGTGATAGAGTTGCTAAACTTTCTGCTGTTCTGTATTAAGGATTCTTTCCAATAATATATTGTTCATTTTTTAAAATTTAAATTTATTTATTTTAATTGGAGGCTAATTATTTACAATATTGTATTGGTTCTGCCATACATCAACATGAATCCGCCATGGGCATACACATGTTCCCAATCCTGAATCTCCTTCCCACCTCCCTCCCCATACGATCCTTCCGGGTCTTCCCAGTGCACCAGCACCAAGAATCCTGTATCAAACCTGGACTGGTGATTCCTTTCTTATATGATATTATACATGTTTCCTTGACATTCCTCCAAATCATCCCACCCTCTCCCTCTCCCACAGAGTCCAAAAGACTGTTCTATACATCTGTGTCTATTTTGCTGTCTCTCTTACAGGGTCATCGTTACCATCTTTCTAAATTCCATATATATGTGTTAGTATACTGTATTGATGTTTTTCTTTCTGGCTTACTTCACTCTGTATAACAGGCTCCAGTTTCATCCACCTCATTAGAACTGATTCACATGTATTCTTTTTAATGGCTGAGTAATACTCCATTGTGTATATGTACCACAGCTTTCTTATCCATTCATCTGCTGATGGACATCTAGGTTGCTTCCATGTCCTGGCTATTATAAACAGTGTTGCGATGAACATTGGGGTACACGTGTCTCTTTCCCTTCTGGTTTCCTCAGTGTGTATGCCCAGCAGTGGGATTGCTGGGTCATAAGGCAGTTCTATTTCCAGTTTTTTAAGGAATCTCCACACTGTTCTCCATAGTGGCTGTACTAGTTTGCATTCCCACCAACAGTGTAAGAGGGTTCCCTTTTCTCCACACCCTCTCCAGCATTTATTGCTTGTAGACTTTTGGATCGCAGCCATTCTGAGTGGCATGAAATGGTACCTCATTGTGATTTTGATTTGCATTTCTCTGATAATGAGTGATGTTGAGCATCTTTTCATGTTTTTGTTGGCCATCTGTGTGTCTTCTTTGGAGAAATGTCTGCTTAGTTCTTTGGCCCATTTTTCTAATTGGGTCATTTATTTTTCTGAAACTGAGCTACAGGAGTTGCTTGTATAATTTTGAGATTGGTTCTTTGTCAGTTGCATCATTTGCTATTATTTTCTCCCTTTCTGAAGGCTGTCTTTTCACCTTGCTTATAGTTTCCTTTGATGTGCAGAAGCTTTTAAGGTTAATTAGGTCCCATTTGTTTATTTTTGCTTTTGTTTCCAATATTCTGGGAGGTGGGTCATAGAGGATCCTGCTGTGATTTATTTCAGAGAGTGTTTTGCCTGTGTTCTCCTCTAGGAGTTGTATAATTTCTGGTCTTATGTTTAGATCTTTAATCCATTTTGAGTTTATTTTTGTGTATGGTGTTAGAAAGTGCTATAGTTTCATTCATTTACAAGTGGTTGACCAGTTTTCCCAGCACCACTTGTTAAAGAGATTGTCTTTTCTCCATTGTATATTCTTGCCTCCTTTGTCAAAGATAAGGTGTCCATAGGTGCGTGGATTTATCTCTGGGCTTTCTATTTTGTTCCATTGATCTATATTTCTGTCTTTGTGCCAGTACCATACTGTCTTGATGACTGTGGCTTTGTAGTAGAGCCTGAAGTCAGGCAGGTTGATTCCTCCAGTTCCATCCATTTTTCTCAAGATTGCCTTGGCTATTCGAGGTTTTTTGTATTTCCATACAAGTTGTGAAATTATTTGTTCTAACTCTGTGAAAAATACTGTTGGTAGCTTGATAGGGATTGCATTGAATCTATAGATTTTTTTAAAATTTTATTTGAACTGTAATTAGCCATGTCCTCAAAGTCCAGACTTAAACGTCTCTTTGAGGGTAATTTAGGCTTTTTCTAATTAGTTTCACAAAATCATTATTGCTTATAATTTTGCAGTTTCTGTAGATCAGAATCTGGTCACAGTTTGGTTGGCCTCCTCCGATGCAAGGTCTCTCATAAAGCTGTTATTGAGGTGCCAGACAGGGTTGCAGTCATCTCAAGGATCAACTTGGATAGGAACCAACCACCCACATGGCTGGAAAGAGAAAAGGAAGATGATGTGGTCAAAATTCCTTGAGACTGTTCAAATAACAGACATTCTGTAAAACACAACTAATAGCATATTCTGACAAAAAGTCCTACTCTGTGGGTTGCTTTAGTGGGTTTGCCTGGTCTTAGGTTTGTATAAAATAATGAAGCCTGAATCTATGAATGCATATGTATAGCTTCTAGGAAAATGTCACATAGGCTACAGAACTGTCAGAGTATGAAATATAAATGTTTTTAAATTGTTTTTTTTTTTAATTAGAAATTTAGTTTTCTTTTTTTTTTGTAGTACATCAAGGCTGTATGTTGTCACCCTGCTTATTTAACTTATATGCAGAGTGCATCATGAGAAACACTGGACTGGAAGAAGCACAAGCTGGAATCAAGATTGCCGGGAGAAATATCAGTCACCTCAGATATGCAGATGACACCACCCTTATGGCAGAAAGTGAAGAGGAACTCAAAAGCCTCTTGATGAAAGTGAAAGTGGAGAATGAAAAAGTTGGCTTAAAGCTCAACATTCAGAAAATGAAGATCGTGACATCCGGTCCCATCACTTCATAGGAAATAGATGGGGAAACAGTGGAAAGAGTGTCAGACTCTTATTTTTTGGGGCTCCAAAATCACTGCAGATGGTGACTGCAGCCATGAAATTAAAAGATGCTTACTCCTTGGAAGGAAAGTTATGACCAATCTAGATAGCATATTCAAAAGCAGAGATATTACTTTGCCAACAAACGTCCGTCTAGTCAAGGCTATGGTTTTTCCTGTGGTCATGTATGGATGTGAAAGTTGGACTGTGAAGAAGGCTGAGCACCGAAGAATTGATGCTTTTCAACAGTGGTGTTGGAGAAGACTCTTGAGAGTCCCTTGGACTGCAAGGAGATCCAACCAGCCCATTCTGAAGGAGATCAACCCTGGGATTTCTTTGGAAGGAATGATGCTAAAGCTGAAACGCCAGTACTTTGGCCACCTCATGGGAAGAGTTAACTCATTGGAAAAGACTCTGATGCTGGGAGGGATTGGGGGCAGGAGGAGAAGGGGACAACAGAGGATGAGATGGCTGGATGGCATCACTGACTCGGTGGATATGAGTCTGAGTGAACTCCGGGAGTTGGTGATGAACAGGGAGGCCTGGCGTGCTGTGATTCATGCGGTCGCAAAGAGTCGGACATGACTGAGCGACTGAACTGAACTGAACTCTGTTTTTAAAAAGCATACATTGCTTAGAGCTTTCACGTGTTAGTCTGTGCCAGAGATGGCTGTAATAGGGACTAAAGAAAGGTCGGGAAACAGCACTGCTGTCTTCCTGCTTCTCTTGTGCATCATGATTATTTGTACTCTTTACTAAATAATTACTAAGATCTCTGATGTTTTTAAATGGTTATTTGATAATCCAGTTCTTCTCAGAAACAATCTAAAGAAAAATAAAACATGTATAAAGATGTAATGAATTAAAATCGCCAAGTAATAATCTAATTAGAGGTGTTCTTGGGAACAAGATATTAAAGCTACTTTTCAACATTTTGGATGGATGTTTTCAATGTGTGTTCTTTTTTTTTTTAATTTAAATTTATTTATTTTAATTGGAGGCTAATTACTTTACAGTATTGTATTGGTTCTGCCACACATCAACATGAATCCGCCACTGGCATACACGTATGTGTGTTCCTAAAAAATATGTAAAGAGTATTTGATACAGAAACTTAAAATTTTCTGGTTAGGGAGGAGGGAGGAGGGTTCAGGATGGGGAACACATGTATACCTGTGGCGGATTCATTTTGATGTATGGCAAAACCAATACAATATTGTAAAGTTAAAAAATAAAATAAAAATAAAGGCAAGTTTAAAAATTGAGAGAAAATGTTTATATACAAAGGCAATCCTTAAAACCTATGAACTTTTATTTATTTATTTTATTTTATTTTTTAACTTTACAATATTGTATTGGTTTTGCCATATATCAAAATGAATCCGCTACAGATATACACGTGTTCTCCATCCTGAACCCTCCTCCCTCCTCCCTCCCCATACCATCCCTCTGGGTCGTCCCAGTGCACCAGCCCCAAGCATCCAGTATGATAATGTCCCAGATAGAAAATTGAAAGAGGAAAAAAAGAAACAGCAAATGTGATCAAAAACTGAAATGGAAAAAAAAAGGGAAAAACAATAGGTCAAAACACAAGTCTAAGTAATATACTAAAAAAAGTATACTATTTTTACCTATCAAAATATCAAAGACTTTTCCCCACCAGATAATGTCCAGTATTTTCTGGGATAAAAGTGAGTGCATTTTATATCTATAGGGAAATTTTGTGTTATAAACTTTTAAAGTACTTCTGTGTCTTGAACAGATATTTTCAATTCTGTGGATTGAGAATGATATTCTGAAATGTAGACAGATACATGTAGAAAAATGTTTTCAACAATACATAATATAAGAGACACTGATGTATAGAACAGTCTTTTGGACTCTGTGGGAGAGGGAGAAGGTGGGATGATTTGGGAGAATGGCATTGAAACATGTATAATATCATATATGAAATGAGTCACCAGTCCAGGTTTGATGCACGATACTGGATGCTTGAGGCTGGTGCACTGTGACGACCCAGAGGGATGGTACAGGGAGGGAGGAGGGACGAGGGTTCAGGATGGGAAACACGTGTATACCTGAGGCCGATTCATTTTGGTATAGCAAAACCAATACAATATTGTAAAGTTAAAAAATAAAATAAAATAAAAATATATATATAACTGTCCAAAAATAAGAGAATATTTTCATAAATTATTACACAGTCATGGAGTCCAAAGGATCTAATAATTTATAATTATATTATAGATAACAATAATAATTACTATTTACTAATGATAGCTAATAGTCCTGTGTGTTTCTTAAGTGTCAAATCCTATTTCCATACACATATTGATGTAATTTTGTGTATGTATAAGAGGTCAACTGTGTAAATAGTAGTTATTTCTAGGTTATTGACTATGGCCCACTTTTATCTCTTTTACATTTTTTTGTGTTTTAAAGCTTTTCTGAGGTAAGTTTTTTTAAATTTAATAATCACAAAACTAAATGGAACTAAAGTGCATTCCATCTCACAGTGATTAAGCAATTGGTTCAAGGATGTTAAATCAGTCTCTAGACTATATGTTTTCTATATTCCCTACTCCTTGCCTTCAAGTTGAATGTCATGAGTTTAGAAGAAAAAAACATATATGTATTTGCTATGTAAGTATTTGAAAAGCATGGATTGTTTTTTTGGAACACATCTGGACACTCCAGTAATGGTTTACTGGTAATGATAGCACGGTATTCCATGAACACAAGGATTTATCCTTCACACTGTGCCAAGGTCAGTACTGGTGCCATGACACAAGGCTGGATAAATGAGTGCTCCCAGGAGGAAAGAGAAGCTCATCACTCACCTTCTAAGCTACTCTCTCAGAGTTCATCGCTCCCAGGCAGGATTCAGAACAAACGTTCATATTTATTTGGCCTCAAAAGAAAGAGATCAAACTTCATGCTCCTTACAAAACTTTCTTGCAAAACACTCTTAAGGAAAAGCAAACAAGCTAACAAAAAAGCTAAGAAGTATAAACAAGAGAAGACTATCTCTGGCTAAAAGTTTAACTAAGTTCCAATATGTGAAATTGTATTATAATCAAACGTCTATTTATCTTATGCCATTAACTCCAAAACTTACTCATTAAGTGAGAAACATCTTTCATCCATTTTCATTCTACGCCAGTGTTAGGCAAAGACGATTTAGGTCTTACTTCAGAGAAATAAGCTTCTAAACCAATAAACCTGAAGAGGTTAGGTCCTGCCCTCAGAAAGGTTAAATCTGGCCAGTTTTTAATAAAAGGGAAACTAGTGTTTCCAATATTAGTGGCAAAGCTACCTCTGTGCATGGTGGTTGGACTAGATAACTTTGAAAAGACTCTAATCTTTATCTTTCTGGGAGCCTATGATTTGATGACTCTTCACCTTCCATCTAACCCCTATTTCCTCCTATTTGGTTCATGATCCATTTGGGAGAATCTGCAGGACAAGGGTCTATATTGCTCAGCAGTGAAAACAGTAACTTTAAAAAAATAATGAAACAATGTCCAAAACCAAGTGATCATTAGCATTTCTTCTAATAATGAATACATCTTCCTTAATATAAAACATTTGGTAGTTTTAAGTATGGCACAGGGTCATGTGATTACATTAGTTTTTTTTTTTTTTTGTCTATTTTTTTTAATTTTATTTTTAAACTTTACATAATTGTATTAGTTTTGCCAAATATCAAAATGAATCCGCCACAGGTATACATGTGTTCCCCATCCTGAACCCTCCTCCCTCCTCCCTCCCCATACCATCCCTCTGGGTCATCCCAGTGCACTAGCCCCAAGCATCCATTATCATGCATCAATTAGGTTTTTTAGGTTATGGTCAGAACAAAGAGGAGTTCCCCCCAAAAATTACACTGAATTTAATTTAGAACTCAAGTACCAGAATACTACATATTGGAAATTCCATATGCATAATTAGTATTCTCCTCAGTTAAATAGCAATAGATTATTTAATTCAACATGAAGCACACTCTAGGGTAATCAGACATTGGCGTTTTAAATAATTTGTTTGTTACCATGTCTCTTCACTTGCATTTTAAGTATTAATCATGAGATTTTGTAAAACAAACATGGAACATTGAAGAGGGCAATTCATTTGCTGAAGCAACTTCAAAAGTGGAAAAGGAAGGAAAAATTGGGGCATTTGGTTTTTTGCCTATAATTGCATATCTCACTACAGCCTTAATTAAAACCGTTGAATCATTTCAGCTTCTACTCATTCCTTCTCTAACACGATTAGTTTTATTACCATGAGCAAACTCATTATCACTTGCTTTAACTTTGTTTTAACTTTATTGATTTAATTACATGAATTTGCAACAGTAAACATGCAGCTTTAATGCATTACTTTCATATTTGATCTTCGAAAGCACTCTTAGAATATAGGGAGCAAGTTCAAATAGTTTTCTTCTGAAAGTTCAGTTCAGTTCAGCAACCCCAAGAACCTCAGCACGCCAGTTCTCCCTGTCCATCACCAACTCCCGGAGTTTACCAAAACTCATGTCCATTGAGTTGATGATGCCATTTAACGATCTCATCCTCTGTCATCCCCTTCTCTTCCTGCCCTCAATCTTTCCCAACATCAGGGTCTTTTCAAATGAGTCAGCTCTTCGCATCAGGTGGCCAAAATTTTGGAGTTTCAGCTTCAACATGAATCCTTCCAATGAAGACCAGGACTGATTTCCTTTAAGATGGACTGGTTGGATCTCCTTGTAGTCCAAGGGACCCTCAAGAGTCTTCTCCAACACCACAGTTCAAAAGCATCAATTCTGCACTCAGCTTTCTTTATAGTCCAACTCTCACATCCATACATTACTACTGGAAAAACCATAGGCTTGACTAGACTGACCTTTGTTGACAAAGTAATGTCTCTGTTTTTAATACGCTGTCATCAGAAATGGGTGAAGTAGTGTGCCATTTTTTGACATCAAATGATAATTACTGAAAGGAAGCATCACAGAAAGAGGTTTTTCTAATTGATTATTGTTAATGATCTGGAAATGAAAGGAGATACCTATTTGTATTTTTATATTTCTAGTGTACAACAGTAAATCAGTATTTATATCGCATTGTACAAATGTCCACAGATTTATGTGAACAATGTTCATAAAATGAAGAAAGATCAACAGATTTGAAAGGTTCAGCCAAGAGCAGCCTATCAGTAAAAATCCTATAATCAGCATTTTGCTCCAAGGCCAGCACCAATGCAGAACAGAAAATATTGAAAAAGAAGTAAATACAATAAAATGATTTAAGTACAGTCCTTGGTTACTTTAGGGCTACTAAATCATTCCGTCACTCCTGCAGATTTTCTGCTTGCCCCCTTTAAATCTATCTACCTTTCCCATTTAGTAAAATCCTAATTTCTATCACCTTAGGTTGTTTTGGCTGTTCTCAGAATTTATGTAAATGGAATCATATGTTATGTAGAGAAGATAATTTTTTGAATACTTTTTCATTACAGTTTATTGCAAGATATTAAATATGTATAGTTCCCTGAGCTATACAAAATGTTCTTATTGTTTATCTATTTTATGTATCATAATGTGCCTCTGAGAAGAGAAACTTTAAAATCCATTTTTTTTTTGCAAGGCAATATGAACACCTCATTAAATCAACATTAAGTCTGAGTGTGATGTCCAGAAATATTCTTTTGTTAAGAATAATTATCAATGGGAAGAAGAACTATTTTCTTCTCTTTCAAATGTTTAAACCACATTGACATCTTATAAAAACAATTTCATCATTTAAATTCTCCAAGAATTTAAGAACATATAACTACAGGTTTTAAGTAATCAAGCTCATCCAAATGTTTCTAATTAACAATATCATTATGGATTAGTTTACTTGACAGCAAGGGTCATCTATAAAACAAAATTCTTAAACAATCTTCCAGATCACTTTAGACCTAAAACATGGTGTTTTCCATACATGATTGAAAGTTGAGAAGATAGCACTTAGTTCATAGTTAACTTTAGCCAAGGATTTCAAAAGCCATTGGAAAGACTTTACTGTGATAAAAACTAGTTTGTTTCTATTAACTACCTCTCTCAGAGGACCAAAATATTAGGCCACTGAATCTTAGTACTATTCAGAAAGCACTTTGAATCTCTTGCTAGTGGATTCATCATAGTCCTTTTTTTTTTTTTTTTTTTTCATTTTAGTTTCCCTAGAACTTCCCACGGAACTCTATCTACTGAAGGGATTAAGTATATAGATGTTATAAGAGAAACATACTAGTACAGTGGGTTCCTGCAAATCGCAACACTGTCTGAGAGGAAGTAGTATAAAATTATG
This sequence comes from Bos grunniens, assembly GCF_055505025.1. Lineage (NCBI taxonomy): Eukaryota > Metazoa > Chordata > Mammalia > Artiodactyla > Bovidae > Bos > Bos grunniens. Next base: position 43,375,958 of record NC_141181.1, read on the forward strand.
GGTGGGAGAACCAGTGGTTACATAAACAGAAGGCAATATAGGATCTAAATCTAAATTGAAGATTAAAAGTTGCAGAGAGACTAGATGGATTTTCTAAGCACCATGTCAATACTTGTTCACAATTATAACAAATGTATTAATTTCATATTAGCAACAGGGGAAAAATTGTATGGGGAAAATGCTCCATACAATCTTCTTTTGTAAACCTAAAAATGTTTTAAAATAAAATATTTATTAAGGAAGTTTTTAAAATAGCATTAAAAATAAGATGGAATTAACAACAAATTTCATATTGCAGAGGAAAAGTTCAGTGACCATGAAAACGTGAAGTCGAAACTTTCCACAGTGAAACACAGAGGAAAAGAAGAATCCAACAAACAAGAACATCAACGACCTATTGGACAAATCAAGTGGCGTGAAATACATTGGATTAAACCAACCAAAGGAATGAGAAAAGCAGGACTGGAAACAAGCAAAAAAATTGAAGGATAAGAGAAAAACATTTAAACTAAAACCCTAGATAATCGAGAACCTCAACAAATTCAAAGCACAAATACATAAGGAAAACTACAGCAAGGCTTATCCTAGTCTAGTTGCTCAGAAATAGTGATGGAAATAATAGCTTCAAAGCAGCCAAGGAAAAAAAGACACACTCCATGCAAGGAAAAAAGATAAGGGTGACTGTAGATTCTTTAGTGCAAGTGAGAAGATAATGAAACAACTTATTTAAAATAGTAAAGAAATATAACATTGCACAAGTTCCATTGCTACAAAAACAAATCTCCATGCAGTGACTAAAAACAACAGGAAAGTTTTATCTTACATTTCTGGAGATAAGAAGCCTGAACTCAGTTTCACTGGGCTAAAATGTATCCCTTCCAGGAAGTCCAGAGAGAATTCATTCCTTCCCTTCTACTTCTAGGTCACCTGCCTCCCCAGAACTCATGGTCCCTTCCTTCAGCTGCCAAATCTTCAGCTTAGAATCTTCCCTTCTCCCTGATATTATTGCTTCTGTCCTTACATATTTTCTCTTTCATCAGAACATTTTGATTACATTAGGCCCATCTACAGAATCCAAGAAAAATATCCCTATCTCAAAATCCTTTGACCTTTCTCTTGAGAAACCTATATGCAGGTCAGGAAGCAACAGTTAAAACTGGACATGGAACAACACACTGGTTCCAAATAGGAAAAGGAGTACATCAAGGCTGTATATTGTCACCCTGCTTATTTAACTTATATGCAGAGTACGTCGTGAGAAACGCTGGACTGGAAGAAGCACAAGCTGGAATCAAGATTGCCAGGAGAAATATCAATTGCCTCAGATATGCAGATGACACCACCCTTAGGGCAGAAAGTGAAGAATAACTAAAGGGCCTCTTGATGACAGTGAAAGAGGAGAGTGAAAAAGTTGACTTAAAGCTCAACATTCAGAAAACGAATGTTGAAAACAAATTCAGAAAATGAATTCATGGCATCCGGTCCCGTCACTTCATGGCAAATAGATGGGGAAACAGTGGAAACAGTAACTGACTTTATTTTTCTGGGCTCCAAAATCACTGCAGATGGTGATTGCAGCCATGAAATTAAGAGATGCTTACTCCTTGGAAGGAAAGTTATGACCAACCTAGACAGCATATTAAAAAGCAGAGACATCACTTTGTCAACAAAGGTCTGTCTAGTCAAGGTTATGGTTTTTCCAGTGGTCATGTATGGATGTGAGAGTTGGACTATAGAGAAAGCTAAGTGTCAAAGAATTGATGCTATTGAACTGTGGTGTTGAAGAAGACTCTTAAGATTCTCTTGGACTGCAAGGAGATCCAACCAGTCCATCTTAAAGGAGATCAGTCCTGGGTGTTCACTGGAAGGACTGATGTTGAAGCTGAAATTCCAATACTTTGGCCACCTGATTCAAAGAGCTGACTCTTTTGAAAAGACCCTGATGTTGGGAAAGATTGAAGGCAGGAGGAGAAGGGGACGACAGAGGCTGAGCTGGTTGGATGGCATCACAGACTCAATGGACATGGGTTTGGGTGGACTCTGGGAGTTGGTGATGGACAGGGAGGCCTGGTGTGCTGCGGTTCATGGGGTCTCAAAGAGTTAGACAGACTGAGTGACTGAACTGAACTAAGTTGAACTGGATCACATTCACACAGTTCTTTTTACATCCAAGTCAAGGCGTCCACAGGTTCTGGGGACTAGGTCACAGATATCTTTGAGACAAAGACATATTTAAACTTCTATTTTTGTCAACATAAAATTCCACATACAACATAAATACCTCTCAGAAAAAGTCAAATAAAGACATTTTCAGACTTAAAAATGCTGAAAGGATTAATCACAAGCAAACTTACACAACAGGAAATGGTAAAGCAAGTCCTTCACACAGAAGAAAAAAATGATTCCTCATGGAATGTATGATTCTATATTTACCTAGCATTCTAGCAAAAGTTCCTTAGGCACATATATGGCATATATACCAGAAATGATTCATGTTGATTATATTAACCAATTAGTAGTATCAAGTTTTTCAAATTCACTGTAATAAATAGAGCTAATTTTTTCTTGTGCTCACAAAAATCCCAGACAGACCATTAGTGACAAAGGGAAGTATGAGTTTTCATTAACATTCAGAAGGCCAGCGATGGGTTAGAGTAAAAATAGAGAAATAAACAAAAATTCAAGAAATTGGCAAAAAAAATACCCTCAAAAACCAGATGTTCAAAAATGCTTGGTATTGCAAGTAGAATTCAGCTTTAAAATATAAATTTTTAAATTTTATTTATTTATGAATTTTTTGGGGGGAATGTGTCTATGGTTACAAAATGTCAAGTTCTAATATGAACCAACCAGCTGATCTTCAGAAAGCAATTTGAATTTCTCTTGTTCATGAATTTCTACCGTTCAAAGAAAAGATTAGATTGCTTGATTTCATAAATCCTTCCAATTTGAGGTTTTGTTTTTGTTTCTCTTTCTTGTTGTTGTGTAGCCCACTAGTGCTTAGCTAGTTTGCTTAAAGAGGTTGGTTTAATACTGTAAAAACTTTCATGTTCAAAGTCATTCATGAACTTATCTGCATGAGGAAAATCTACTTTTATTAGCTTAATTGCTAATACACAATTTGTAAAACACCATAGTCATACAGGTAGACTAGTTCATATATTCAGTCCTGTATCTTGCATCTGTTCATGAAAATCATGGAATTGCCTGTTGAGGATAGAAAGAGTCACATAAGAGTGATTGGAGTGTGAGTGAGAAGACATCTGATAAGACCCTTAAAATGTATTTTAAGTTTATTATTTAAGATTTCTTAGAAGAGCTGACTCATTTGAAAAGACCCTAATGCTGGGAAAAATTGAGGGCAGGAGGAGAAGAGGACAACAGAGGATAAGATGGTTGGATAGCACTACCGACTCAATGGACATGGATTTGGGTGAACTCTAGTAGTTGGTGATGGACAGGGAGGCCTGGGGTGCTGCAGTTCAAGGGGTCACAAAGAGTCAGACACTAAGTGACTGAACTGAACTGAAGAAGATGGCAGAGTAGAAGGATGTGTGCTCATCTCCTCCTGCAAGAACATCAAAATTGCAACCAGCTGTTGAACAACCATCAACAGGAAGACGCTGGAACCCATCAAAAACAGATATCCCATGTTGAAAGACAAGAAGGCACAGTGAGAAAGTAGGAGGGGCACAATCATGATAAAATCAAATACCATAGCTGCCGAGTGGGTGACCCACAAACTGGAAAACAATAATACCAAAGAAGTTCTCCCACTGTTGTGAAGGTTCTGAATCCCATGTCAGGCTCTCCAGCCCAGGGATCTGACAAAGGGGTTGAGAATCCCTAGAGAATCTGGCCTTGAAGGCCAGAGAGATTTGATTATAGGATTTCCATAGGACTAAGGGAAACAGAGATTCCAGTCTTGGAGGGCACAAACAAAATCTTGAGTGCACTAAGACCCAGAGAAAAGGAGCAGTGACCCACAGGAGACAGAACCAAAACTACCTGCTAGTAGTGGAGGATTTCCTGTGGAGGGATGGGTGGGCAGGTGCTTAACACAGGGGCAGGGGCACTGGCAGCATCAGGCCAGGAAGATACCTCTTGCCATAAACCCGCTTGGAGTTCACCATTAACCATACCATAGAGCCTTAGAAAGCATCACTATGAACAAAGGTAGTGGAGGTGATGGAATTCCAGTTGAGCTATCCCAAATCCTGAAAGATGATGCTGCACTCAATATGCCAGCAAATTTGGAAAACTCAGCAGTGGTCCCAGGACTTGGAAAAGGTCTGTTTTCATTCCAATCCCAAAGAAAGGCAATGCCAAAGAATGCTCAAACTACCGCACAATTGCACTCATCTCACACACCAGTAAAGTAATGCTCAAAATTCTCCAAGCCAGGCTTCAGCAATACGTGAGCTGTGAACTTCCAGATGTTCAAGCTGGGTTTAGAAAAGGCAGAGGAACCAGAGATCAAATTGCCAACATCTGCTGGATCATGGAAAAAGCAAGAGAGTTCCAGAAAAACATCTATTTCTGCTTTATTGACTATGCCAAAGCCTTTGACTATGTGAATCACAATGAACTGTGGAAAATTCTGAAAGAGATGGGAATACCAGACCACCTGACCTGCCTCTTGAGAAACCTGTATGCAGGTCAGGAAGCAACAGTTAGAACTGGACATGGAACAACAGACTGGTTCCAAATAGGAAAAGGAGTTCATCAAGGCTGTATATTGTCACCCTGCTTATTTAACTTATATGCAGAGTACTTTATGAGAAACACTGGACTCGAAGAAGCACAAGCTGGAATCAAGATTTCCAGGAGAAATATCAATAACCTCAGATATGCAGATGACACCACCCTTATGGCAGAAAGTGAAGAGGAACTAAAAAGCCTCTTGATGAAGGTGAAAGTGGAGAGTGAGAAAGTTGGCTTAAAGCTCAACATTCAGAAAATGAAGATCATGGCATCCGGTCCCATCACTTCATGGCAAATAAATGGGGAAACAGTGGAAAGAGTGTCAGACTCTTATTTTTGGGGGCTCCAAAATCACTGCAGATGGTGACTGCAGCCATGAAATTAAAAGACGCTTACTCCTTGGAAGGAAAGTTATGACCAACCTAGATAGCATATTCAAAAGCAGAGACATTACTTAGCCAACAAAGGTTTGTCTAGTCAAGGCTATGGTTTTTCCTGTGGTCATGTATGGATGTGAGAGTTGGACTGTGAAGAAGGCTGAACACTGAAGAATTGATGCTTTTGAACTGTGGTGTTGGAGAAGACTCTTGAGAGTCCCTTGGACTGCAAGAAGATCCAACCAGTCCATTCTGAAGGATATCAGCCCTGGGATTTCTTTGGAAGGAATGATGCTAAAGCTGAAACTCCAGTAGTTTGGCCACCTCATGCGAAGAGTTGACTTGTTGGAAAAGACTCTGACGCTGGGAGGGATTGGGGGCAGGAGGAGAAGGGGACGACAGAGGATGAGATGGCTGGATTGCATCACTGACTCAATGGATGTGAGTCTGAGTGAACTCTGGGAGTTGGTGATGGACAGGGAGGCCTGGCGTGCTGTGATTCATGGGGTCACAAAGAGTCGGACATGACTGAGGGACTGAACTGAACTGAACTGAGAGCCTATAGATCCCAGGCTGGATCTCCTCAGACCTAACAACTACCAGGGAGGGAGTGCAACTCCAACCATCCCCAGATAATTTGATTAAAACCTTACTGAGCAAGGCCCTGCCCTACAGAGCAAGATCCAGTTTTTCCCACTGCCAATCCCTCCCATTGGGAAGCTTACACAAGCCTCTTAGCTGCCTCCATCAGAAGGCAGACAGAAGAAACAAGAAGAAGCACAGTTGTACAGTGGCTAGAACAAAACCCATATTATAGAAAGTTACTCATGATGAAAAAGCAGAAAGTTATGTCCCAAATGAAGGGACAAGATAAAACCCCAGAAAAACAACTAAATGAAGTAGAGACAGGTAAACTTTCAGAAAATGAATTCAGAATTATGATAGTGAAGATGATCCAGGATCTCAGAAAAACAAAGGAGAAAATGCTAGAATGTTTACCAAAGACATACAAGAACTAAAGAACAAGCAACAGAGATGAATAATACCCTAGAAGTAATCAATAGAGAAATAACTCAAGCATTAGAACAAAAGACCTGGAGGATATAATGTTGGAAATCACTGCTGCAGAGCAGAACATAGAAGAAAGAATGAAAAGAAGTGAGACAGCCTAAGAGACTTCTGGGACAACATTAAATGCACCAACATTTGCATTATAGGGGTCCCAGAAGGAGAATAGAGAGAGAAAGGACCTGAGAAAATATTTGAAGACATAATAACTGAAAACTTGCCAAACATGGGAAAGGAAACAGTCAATCAAGTACAGGAAACACAGAGAGTCCCAGGCAGGATAAACACAAGAAGGAACACTTCAGGACACATAGTAATCAAGTTGACAAAAATCAAGGCAGAGATAAAATATTAAAAGCAACAAGGAAAAAATGACAAAGAACATACAAGGGAACTCCCATCAGGCTATCAGCTGATTTTCTAGCAGAAATTCTACAAGCCGGAAGGCAATGGCACAATATATTTGCACATAGAACCTACAACCAAGACTACTCTATCCACAAGACTCTCTTTCAGATTTGATGGAGAAATCTAAAGCTTTCCAGACAAGCAAAAGTTAAGAGAATTCAACACCACCAAACCAGCTTAGCATTTGTTGTAAATACTAAAGGAACTTCTCTAGGCAGGAAACACAAGAGAAGGAAAAGACTTATAAAAAATAAATCCAAAACAAATTTAAAAAATGGTAACAGGATCATATACATGGATAATTACCTTTAATGTAAATGGATTAAATGTACCAGCCAAAAGACATAGCTTGGCTGGGCAGATGAAAACGTGTGCATGTATACATTTCCACTTACCATATCACTCTACTTTACCCCCAAATTGTATGTAAATATTTTATATTGTTAAATTAACCACAATCCTCTTATGTTTTGCAACCTTAAGTATCTTTTATTTTTTGTCTGGCTATTGTTTGTGAAGACTGATAAACATATTTTACTGTTGTGATTACATAACTGTTACTCACTTAATACCAGTGTATCATGATTGGTCAACAGAAAAATAATAATAGAACTCTATATCACCAAAACTAGGATTTAGTAGAAGAGGTATAATCATTTTTTAAAAAAATACAGATGCATATCAGAATTACTCTGAGTTTATTTGAAAAATACAAATGGTATTGCTTTTTACCTCAGAGATCCAGATATGTTTCTAATGAGCAGTCATGCTTAAGAGCAGTTGGACTATATGATGATCTTTTACTTTTACCTACTTTATTTTACATTTTCTATTTCATGGTCATTGCTCCCATTTCATTTAGCTTATGTTTTCCAATTTCTCTATCTCTTTTTTTATGTTCTTTCTCAAAACTTTATCAAGTGTAGTAAAAAAGCTTTCATATACATATATATAAATAATATATGTAGCATATATATTTTAGAAAATTCATAAATCTTTGCTTAATGAAAAAATTATGACATTTTGATTCTACTTGTTTGACTTAGTATGAATAGAATGTTAGATTTCTCACTAAAAAATAGATACTCAGCCATTAAAAAGAATACATTTGAATCAGTTCTAATGAGGTGGATGAAACTGGAGCCTATTATACAGAGTGAAGTAAGCCAGAAAGAAAAACACCAATACAGTATACTAATGCATATAAATGGAATTTAGAAAGATGGTAATGATAACCCTGTATGTGAGACAGCAAAAGAGACACAGATGTATAGAACAGTCTTTTGGACTCTGTGGGAGAGGGAGAGGGTGGGATGATTTGGTGGAATGTCATGGAAACATGTATAATATCATATAAGAAACGAATCACCACTCCAGGTTCCATTCGATACAGGATGCTTGGGGCTGGTGCACTGGATGACCCGGAGGGATGGTATGGGGAGGGAGGTGGAAGGGGGGTTCAGGATGGGGAACACATGTACATCCGTGGTGGATTCATGTTGATATGTGGCAGAACCAATACAATATTTTAAATTAATTAGCCTCCAATTAAAATAAATAAATTTAAATTTAAAAAAAATCTATATATAGGAACTTCCCTGGTGGTCCAGTGGCTACATAATATACATAGAGAGAGACCTGGGAAAAAACTGTGGGCAAGAGGAAAAGGGGGCAACAAAGGATGAGACAGTTGGATGGCATCACTGATTCAATGGACATGAGTTGGAGGAAACTCAAGAAGACAGTAATGGACAAGAGAAGCCTAGTGTGCTGGAGTTCATGGGGCCACAAAGAGTTGGACATGACTGAGCAACTGAACAACAAATATATATATATATATATGTGTGTGTGTGTGTGTGTGTGTATAACATAATAAAACATACAAGAAATTAAGAAGAATAAAAAAATAGATACACGGCAAGCAACAAAGGTTTACTGTATAACACAGGGAATGATAGTCAATATCTTATAATAACTATAGTCAATATCTTGTAATAAACTATAATGGAAAACAATTTCAAAAATAATATGTGTGTGTGTGTATATATATATATATATATATATATAAACTAAATCACCTTGCTGTGAACCTTAAATATTGTAAATCAACCACACTTCAATAATATATATATATTAAGATTGCTTAGATAAAAATTACACATCACTTTAAAACTATAATTACTTCTTACATTAGCATGTGTTTTGGATAAAAAGATAAATGTCTACACGTCTTTACGGCAATTGCTGCATTACCCAATAATATGGATAACAATACAATACATATGATAAAAAAGATGATAAATAATAAATGTGACTGGAATAAAATAGGAGGCAAAGATGATTTTATAAGGGCTTATCAAAATTAATACAACATTTGAATTTTGTGCAACCTGTGACTACAACCAATCAGACAGCCAGGTGACAGTAGAATACATTTGTATATGATGAGAAAATGTTCTGTTTGTATAAATTATGTGTTCTTCCCCTATAAGGTATGTTTCTGAGATTTTCACCTGAAGATAAAACACGTTAAGGATAGGAAATACTTCCAAACACTTGACTGAGGTTAAGAATCTCAAGACATATTTCAAATACGCTCATTTTCAGAAATCCAATAACATGAACAGTATGTTTTGATGTAAAAAAAAAACTATTAAGGAAGAGAATAACCAAAGTAAGAAATGATTATACCAGTCTGCAAATTAACATTTAAAAGCATGGGTAAAGCCATTCTATAAATTAGTAATGCCTTGTTAATCTTCATTAGAAAGAAAAAAAAAAGATGACTATTAAGAGGAAAAAAATACAGCAACTAGCTGGCAAGTTAAACAGATGCTATGTTAAATTCATTACTGTGAATTTTGCCCAACCTTGTTGTGGAGGACACGTGGTGGGAAAGAGATCATCAACCAAGTCAGCAGGGAATTAATTAAATGGGGTGATTTGTTCAAAACTTTCCTCATTGGTTATGTTTCATTGAGCTCTAATGGTGAGTAGGGCAGAAGCCAAAGAGAAGAGTTTAAGACAAGTTCACAAGCAAAATTTTTGTGCAATTGTCAGTCCAATATTTACCAACAATGCTGTGTCCCTGGCTCTCATCTACCTTCTTGCTTTCTCTCCAGTTCAGCTTGATCCTGTTGGACCTGACTCTCCTAACCACCTGTCTCCTCCTCACCTGTCTCCTCCTCACCTGTCTCCTCTCCTCAGAGCTCTCCTCTCTCTGAACCACTTGCTCTTTGACTTACCCTGGGATCCTGCCCACCCAAAGCAGTCTGTCTCCAGGCTCATCAAAAAACAGTCAGTACCAATCAACCAATGAGTAACCACCAAATGTACAGAAGACTCTTTTGAAAATTCCCCAGTGGGAGTCAAAGCTGTACCCAACTTGGACATGAGACTTTCAGCTTCATGCTTTGGTACAATAATTATGTTTTATCCCTGTATTTTCTGTCTTCTCTTCCCTATCTCTGTAACAAACATGCGGGAGAATGGAAAGAGAAGGAATTTTCCTTGTTGTTTTTGTTATCCTCCTTCTTCTGCTTCTCCTCTTCCCCTGGCTTTTTCTCTCCCTCCTCCTTCTCCTTCTCTTTCTTCAGCATTGACAGATACTGAGAAAACTTCAAAAATAATGTTATCAGTAGTGATCAGCACATCCCAAGTGCTTAAGTCATTAGTATATTCCAAGCGATAGCAATCAGGCTCTTTAAGTCTTAAGGATATTGATAGTAAGGCTTATTTTACCAGGAATACTTTCTTATCTGTTATTGTGGATGAAAACTGCAGGTGTTGAAAACAGAAAGGGTTTTGTAGTCAGATTTCCCATTTGTAGACTATAGATTTAGCTTCTGTTGCACCGGAGCAACTATTCCATAGTGCTTAGGGCTCTCAGAGAGTAAAATAATGGGGGGCAAATGGGAGTGAGTGGGGAGGATCCAGCACATGCTCACCACTTGCTTTTATATTTGGGGAGAGGCTTGGCCATGTTTTCAGAAAATGCCAAGAGTTTCCTTTCTCGAACCCAAGAGCACAAAACAGAAAACCTATAAAAATGAATTAAAGTGCTCTGGTCTCAATTCCCAAGAAGTGTTATTAATAAAATCTTAGATAGAGACAAGAGTTAAACAAAGAAACCCAAAGGTATTAGTATTATGAATTCTGCTGCAGGAGTATGGGAAATCTATGACCCATAAAGCATCCAGACATCATCTTATTTACATTTATAACATCTTTAAAGATATTGTTTGATGCCCCAGTCACTGGTAGTTTTCACCATTAAATAAAAACTTATATTTTATTAATGATAAGATTGATAAAATAAAGCTCCAGAAGTAAGTATGGAAGACCCATTGCTGTGTTTTCTGGAGGACTAAACTTGAGCAAATTTTCTAACTAGCAAATTATTCTCACCTTTCTTTAAAAACATTTTAAAATGTTATACAGTTAGAAATAATAATTTGTATTATTACATACTTAACTCAAATATCTAAGTATAAAGTGTATGATTATATACATTAAATAACATCTAGGATGTGAAATAGTATTCAGTTATTCTGAATGGTTTTTTACAGACTATCATCAACAAGGGAAATACTCAAGAGGTGTGAAATATGAAAAATAGACCACACAGATACCTGTGTTTTGTGAGCCTTATGAATGTATAAAATATGTTGCAAATATTAAAAACTTTATTCACTATAAGTTGTGAACTAGGAATGTTTGTACTCTCCTTCATTTTTGTAATATTCTCTAAGTTTTCTACAATAAACTTATGGAAATAGGGAAAAAACATTTAAAGCACTGAGAAAGAGCCTTGTGTGAACCAAAAATCTAAAGTGAGCTTCTGCTGCTACTGCTAAGTCACTTCAGTCATGTCCAACTTTGTGCGACCCCATAGACGGCAGCCCACCACGCTCCCCCATCCCTGGGATTCTCCAGACAAGAACATTGGAGTGGGTTGCCATTTCCTTCTCCAATGCATGAAAGTGAAAAGTGAAAGTGAAGTCGCTCAGTCGTGTCCAACCCTCAGCGACCCCATGGACTGCAGCCTTCCAGGCTCCTCTGTCCATGGGATTTTCCAGGCAAGAGTACTGGAGTGGGGTGCCATTGCCTTCTCCAAAGTGAGCTTCTAACTATGCAAATAATATGCTGAGGAAAGCATTACCATCAACCTGCAAATATAAAGAATAAAAAGTCTACATTCCTGCCATGGATTACATTTTTATCAAAGAAAACAGATGAGTCTTGGATTTGATAGTTGACGTACTAATAATATAATAGCAGACTTTACCATCAAGAGAGATGGATGTACATATACTTTTAAAAGAAGAAATTCAAGAGCTGTGGACAGTTATGCCCAAGAACATTAATTTAATGGTTTAAATACTCAAACAGGCAAAATGTGTGTGTTTATGCAACTCACACAGTAAGTAGCTTCATCAAAGAAAGTAGTGTTGATTTTACTTCTGAAGTGTCATTACCATGACTACAGCTCCCTGGAGAGTGAATCCAGCCTTTCTGTGAAAAGCAATATTTATTTTTAAACAAGTACTTCAGTGACACCTTCACCCTTGCAAATATGCAGTTCCATGACTTATGCATGAGAGGGAAAAAGATTGCCATCTCTTCAAGTCCTCTTGTTCCAAATGAAACAGAAATTTGAAATCATTTACTTTTCATTCTGAGCGTTAACAGATATTCACGTGTACTTTTCACATACTTGCTTCAATTTTCTCACTTAATTTGGCTGATAAGTCCCCAGTTCTCCACACCCTATCTCCCTTTGGGCCTCTGGGAAGAAGGAAAGAACTGAGATTATACAAACCCGACACTGTCGTGGACTTCTAAAGTGAATGGCAATCAGATAAATAAAGCCAAGAACACAGCTAGGAAAGCCTCTTGGTTACTATGGAATCAGCAGCAGCTCCAGCAAACCTTGAGTCAACATGGATTTTCAAATGACCAAGGAGTATTCCGAGATGTTCTGCCATGAGCACGAGTAAATACAGAAATTCATCTGGAATCTCCGAAGCCCAGATGGCCACTGACACTCTGGCAGAGCACAACTCCCCGTCCATTGCTGCAGCCACGCAGTGACTGCGCATTTTTAGTTGACCTTCTTTAATTTCTTTCCATTCTTTCCCTAAGCACTAAGCACATATATGTGCCTATTGAAATCCTTCAACATTTTTTGAAAATAGAGAATTTGCTGCAATTCAATGAGATGCAAACACTTTATTTTTAGTTCTGCTCTTCTATCTACACCCTCAGCTGGGGAAAGATTCGCCTATTGTGGTTTTTTATTCTGTACACTCACGTAGCTTTGTTTGTAAGTAAGTGAGGCGGCAATAAAGTGGGGTGTGGTGTCAGACAGACCTGAACTCAAATTCCAGCTATACCCCAGACCTACTGTCTAACAAATGCTTCACTTCCCTAAACCCTAATTCTTCACGTGGAAAATGAGGGAGGGTAATATCTCCTGTAAATTATAACTTCTCAGTGACCATCAATGAATGTATATATATAAATAGCAAAGAGGAGAGAGGCTAAAGCTAGCAGCCCCCATACCTCCCCTGAACTTCCTCCTTCCTGGGTAAAATCCCAGGGGCCAGCCCTTTCCCAATTATCCCACCATGTGTTCCCTGAAAGATTACATGCAAGTAGGGTGGAGTACAGGGTGTGGGATGGGAAAGGAAGAAAGAGAGGAGAAAACGATAAAGATGAAATGAAATGTGCTTTTTTGATTTTGGCTTTGCTTTTATTTTCATATTGATTTTAATCCAGTCTTACTTTCTTTTCAACTTAATACTAAACTTGGAAAAAATGCAAGGAGTCAAGAGACAAACACACACATATACAAACACAGACACCCTCAAAGAACTCCGTGGGTAGGAGGAGGTGGGGGTGAATAAAGCAGGAGAAGAAAGTAAACAGGTGTGATTTAAAAACATTATCCGGTTGTTTTTCCCTTTCTTCATTCCAGTGTATAATAGAACAAAGTTTCCTTTTGGGGGAAAGAAAGGGAGTTATCCACCCTCTCTGAACCTCAGTGTAGCTCCGTGATCTACTTAATGACCTGCAGGGCATATCAGCCCAGAACCCCCACCCATTTCATTCTCTGGTGTCCTCAGCCTATCCTGGGGGACCATCTTGTGAGCCTTACTCATCAAGGAGGAAAAGCCCTCTGTTCAAGAGAATACGAGTCTCTCCAAAGAAATCCCCTCAGCCACCCAGGTGTCAGTGTTGTCTAGCAGCCCCTGCGACACAGCAGAGGTTGCTGGATGCTTGAGGAGCCTTGGAAATCTACCCAGTTAACAAACGGGGTTAGCTGAGATCTGTCTGACATCATTCATTTATTTATGCAGTCAATAAACACATCCATCAAGTACTCAGAATGCACCTCAAGCAGCAAAGACATTCTCATGAGCAACACAGATATGGTCCCTAACCTCAGGGCTCTGAGAATCTAAGAGGGGAGAGAAATGCCGGCAGAAGGGTTACAGAAATGCAAGTACCTGCAGATATCACAAGGCAGCAATGGTGGGCCTATTAGCTTGAATAAAAGAAAAACCTACCACCCTGGAGTGTAAGAGCTAGAGGTTACCTACTCAGCAGAATTTTGCTGAAATTTGAGGATGTTAAATTAGCAAGGAGAAAAGGAATCACATGATACAGAGGATGCGGAAAAGCAAGTGGGGCGGGCAATTAGAGGTGGAGTGAGGCGGGCAGAGAGGCTGGGGCTGCCAGGAAAGGTAAGAGTTTTCATCCATGTGTGCCCCAAATGAGGACGAGGTCCTAAATGCCTGATTTCAAGTCAAGTTCTCCATGGGTAGAAGCCTCGGGCTCAATGTACAATCCTTGCATTTATTATTTGTATGAAATGGGGAATTTCCTATCATCTAAAAATTTCAACTGAACCCTGACGCTGAAAATCAGCACCAGATATCTGTGAACTGTAAAGAAAGTGGCAGAGTATCACCAGAACCCACTCCCAGCTCCTGGGAGATCACCACCAGTACCTTGCCCCCCACCACCATCTTTGCATGTCTCCATTTTTCTCAGCTTCACTTGCCAGTAAGCAGATGCAGGGGTCTCGTTTTTTGCCAATAAACATGTAGAGAGAAATGGTAGAAACGATCTACAGGCTTTGTACCATAAGTCCCCTACAAACAAATGAGTTCTGTCCAAGAGTGCATTTGTAAGTTCAATTTTTTCGTTAAGTTCAATAAAGTTAGCCTAAAGTGAAGTGAAGTCACTCAGTCGTGTCCAACTCTTTGCGACCCTATGGACTGTAGCCTACCAGGCTCCTCTGTCCATGGGATTTTCCAGGCAATAGTTCTGGAGTGGATTACCATTTCCTTCTCCAGGGGATCTTCCCGACCCAGGGATCGAACCTGGGTCTCCCGCATTGTAGACAGGCACTTTACCCTCTGAGCCACCAGGGAAAGTAAAGTTAGCCTAGGTACCCAACTAACACAATCAGCTATACAGTACTGTAGTGTAATAGGTTTATAATACTTTTAATACAAATAATAGATAAAAGACAAAGAAACACAAAAATAAAACATTTTAATCGAACAGTACAGAACCTTGAAAATTACAGTAGTACAGTACTATGAGTGAACAGACAAGAAGAGTTATTGACTAGAGGAAGGAGAGGACGTGGGAGATGGTAGAGCTGAAGGAACAGGATCATCAGCAATAGGAGATGGAGAGCAAACTACAACTTCACTCACATCCTGAGCTTGGCATATAGATACTGTACTACTGCACTCTATATAGTACTGTACAGTAAGGCACACAATAGAACAACCACTTGTAGAGGATACACACATGTGAAAATGTACACCAGACACGTGAACTAACTTATGTGATTGCACATGTAAATCTATATTAAATTCTTTGAAAGTTCACAACTTGAAGGTTCATATGTAGAGCACTTATTGCAATTAAAAAATGCCACCCACTGGTCAGCATCCCATCAAGGTCTTCTCCAGGCCACACCGATGTCTCAGCTGCTCTGGGATCCAAGCCTGGATCCAAGGTAGGGTAGGGTATCTTTCAGCATTAGATTATAATGTACATAGAAAAGAAACACAAACACAGTGTCATTTAAGACACTGCAATTTGGGGGACCACAGGTGTTATTATTCATTTATCATGATGCATTTGATTGCTGCTGATAATAAATTTAAGTCTGAATTTGGTATTAAGGAGTTCATGATCTGAGCCACAGTCAACTCCTGGTCTTGTTTTTGCTGACTGTATAGAGCTTCTCCATCTTTGGCTGCAAAGAATATAATCAATCTGATTTCGGTGTTGACCATCTGGTGATGTCCATGTGTAGAGTCTTCTCTTGTGTTGTTGGAAGAGGGTGGTTGCTATGACCAGTGCATTCTCTTGGCAAAACTCTATTAGTCTTTGCTCTGCTTCATTCTGTATTCCAAGGCCAAATTTGCCTGTTACTCCAGGTGTTTCTTGACTTCCTACTTTTGCATTCCGGTCCCCTATAATGAAAATGACATCTTTTTTGGGTATTAGTTCTAAAAGGTCTTGTAGGTCTTCATAGAGCCATTCAACTTCGGCTTCTTCAGCATTACTGGTTGGGGCATAGACTTGGATTACTGTGATATTGAATGGTTTGCCTTGGAAACCAACAGAGATCATTCTGTTTTTGAGATTGCATCCAGGTACTGCATTTCGGACTCTTTTGTTGACCATGATGGCTACTCCATTTCTTCTGAGGGATTTCTGCCTGCAGTAGTAGATATAATGGTCATCTGAGTTAAATTCACCCGTTCCAGTCCATTTGAGTTCGCTGATTCCTAGAATGTCAACATTCACTCTTGCCATCTCTTGTTTGACCACTTCCAATTTGCCTTGATTCATGGACCTGACATTCCAGGTTCCTATGCAATATTGCTCTTTACAGCATCGGATCTTGCTTCTATCACCAGTCACATGCACAGCTGGATATTGTTTTTGCTTTGGCTCCATCCCTTCATTCTTTCTAGAGTTATTTCTCTACTGATCTCCAGTAGCCCCTATTGACCTGGGGAGTTATATTGGACCCCTACTGACCTAGGGAGTTCCTCTTTCAGTATCCTATCATTTTGCCTTTTCATACTGTTCACAGGGTTCTCAAGGCAAGAATACTGAAGTGGTTTGCCATTCCCTTCTCCAGTGGACCACATTCTGACAGGTCTCTCCACCATGACCCACCCATCTTGGGCGGCCCCATGGGCATGGCTTAGTTTCATTGAGTTAGACAAGGCTGTGGTCCTAGTGTGATTAGATTGACTAGTTTTCTGTGAGTATGGTTTCAGTGTGTCTGCCCTTTGATGCCCTCTTGCAACATCTATCATCTTACTTGGGTTTCTCTTACCTTGGGTGCGGGGTATCTCTTCACGGCTGCTCCCGCAAAGCACAGCTGCTGGTCATTACCTTGGATGAGGGGTATCTCCTCACTGCCGCCTTTCCTGACCTTCAGCGTGGGATAGCTCCTCTAGGCCCTCCTGCACCTGCACAGCCACTGCTCCTTGGACGTGGAGTTGGTCCTCCCGGCCGCCACCCCTGGCCTTGGGCGTGGGGGCATGCAGTAGCTCCTCCTGGCTGCCGCCCCGACCTCATTCACGGGGTATCTCCTCTTGGCCGCGGCCCCTTACCTCCAACGTGGGGTAGCTCCTCCCAGCCGCTGCCCCTGACCTGGGACTTGGGTAGCTCATCTCGGCCCTTCCTGCGCCGTGCAGCCTGGCACTCTCAGCCGCTGCCCCTGACCTCAGACGTGGGGTAACTCCTCTTGGCCGTTGCCCTTTGGGCATGGGGTTCTCCAGGCTTCTGCCCCTGACCTCGGATGTAGGGTAGCTCCTCTCGGCCACACTTAGTGCGCCAGTCGCAGCTGCCGCCGCGCTTAGTGCGCAGATACAGTGGAAGTGAGAAATAGATAAGGGCCTAGATCTGATAGATAGAGTGCCTGATGAACTATGGACTGAGGTTCGTGACATTGTACAGGAGACAGGGATTAAGACCATCCTCATGGAAAAGAAATGCAAAAAGGCAAAATGGCTGTCTGGGGAGGCCTTACAAATAGCTGTGAAAAGAAGAGAAGTGAAAAGCAAAGGAGAAAAGGAAAGATATAGGCATCTGAATGCAGAGTTCCAAAGAATAGCAAGAAGAAATAAGAAAGCCTTCCTCAGAGATCAACGCAAAGAAATAGAGGAAAACAACAAAATGGGAAAGGCTAGAGATGTCTTCAAGAAAATTAGAGATACCAAGGGGACATTTCATGCAAAAATAGGCTCGATAAAGGACAGAAATGGTATGGACCTAACAGAAGCAGAAGATATGAAGAAGAGATGGCAAGAATACACAGAAGAACTGTACAAAAAAGATCCTCACAACCCAGATAATCACGATGGTGTGATCACTCATCTAGAGCCAGACATCCTGGACTGTGAAGTCAAGTGGGCCTTAGAAAGCATTACTACGAACAAAGCTAGTGGAGGTGATGGAATTCCAGTTGAATCTTTCAAATCCTGAAAGATGATGCTGTGAAAGTGCTGCACTCAATATGCCAGCAAATTTGGAAAACTCAGCAGTGGTCCCAGGACTGGAAAAGGTTAGTTTTCATTCCAATCCCCAAGAAAAGCAATTCCAAAGAATGCTCAAACTACCACACAATTGTACTCATCTCACACACTAGTAAAGTAATGCTCAAAATTCTCCAAGCCAGGCTTCAGCAATATGCGAACTGTGAACTTCCTGATGTTCAAGCTGATTTTAGAAAAGGCAGAGGAACCAGAGATCAAATTGCCAACATTCACTGGATCATGGAAAAAGCAAGAGAGTTCTAGAAAAACATCTATTTCTGCTTTATTGACTATGCCAAAGCCTTTGACTGTGTGGATCACAATAAACTGTGGAAAATTCTGAAAGAGATGGGGATACCAGACCACCTGACCTGCCTCTTGAGAAATTTGTATGCAGGTCAGGAAGCAACAGTTAGAACTGGACATGGAACAACAGACTGGTTCCAAATAGGAAAAGGAGTTCGTCAAGGCTGTATATTGTCACCCTGCTTATTTAACTTATATGCAGAGTACATCATGAGAAACACTGGACTGGAAGAAACACAAGCTGGAATCAAGATTGCCGGGAGAAATATCAATCACCTCAGATATGCAGATGACACCACCCTTATGGCAGAAGGTGAAGAGGAACTAAAAAGCCTCCTGATGAAAGTGAAGGTGGAGAGTGAAAAAGTTGGCTTAAAGCTCAACATTCAGAAAACAAAGATCATGGTATCTCGTCCCACCACTTCATGGGAAATAGATGGGGAAACAGTGGAAACAGTGTCAGACTTTATTTTTCTGGGCTCCAAAATCACTGCAGATGGTGACTGCAGCATGAAATTAAAAGACACTTACTCCTTGGAAGGAAAGTTATGTCCAACCTAGATAACATATTCAAAAGCAGAGATATCACTTTGCCAGCAAGGGTCCATCTAGTCAAGGCTATGGTTTTTCCTGTGGTCATGTATGGATGTGAGAGTTGGACTGTGAAGAAGGCTGAGCGCTGAAGAATTGATGCTTTTGAACTGTAGTGTTGGAGAAGGCTCTTGAGAGTCCCTTGGACTGCAAGGAGATCCAACCAGTCCATTCTGAAGGAGATCAGCCCTGGGATTTCTTTGGAAGGAATGATGCTAAAGCTGAAACTCCGGTACTTTGGCCACCTCATGTGAAGAGTTGACTCATTGGAAAAGACTCTGATGCTGGGAGGGATTGGGGGTAGGAGGAGAAGGGGACGACAGAGGATGAGATGGCTGGGTGGCATCACTGACTCAATGGACCTGAGTCTGAGTGAACTCCGGGATTTGGTGATGGACAGGGAGGCCTGGCGTGCTGCGATTCATGGGGTCGCAAAGAGTCAGACACGACTGAGCAACTGAACTGATAATAAATCATCAAAGTGGATTAAAACAATACATAGCTAAGAGTTCAGTTTCTGTCAGTCAGGAGATCAGGATGGTGCAATTATCTGCCTCTCACTCAGGGTTTCTCCTGGGTTCCAACTAAGATGCCAATCAGAGGCATGGTCAACTCAAAGGTCCCTTGGAGAAAATATTGCTTCTAAGCTCACTTCTAGGGTGAAGGAAGACCTCCAGATGGCCAGCAGGAGAGCTCAGCTTCTTTTCATGTGGAACACTCCAGAAAGCAGCTAACAAACAGGGTTATCTCCATCTTCCAACATGGAGATGACTTTTCTCAGAGGAAGCAAGAGAAGAAAATAAAAAGACAAAAGTCATTGTATATTTGTAGCCTGTTTCAGGGTGACAGCTCATTACTTCTTCATATTCTAGTCGCTAGAAATTTGAAAGACTAGCTCCCACTGAGCAAGGAGGGTACCCCAAGGAGTTAAATACCAGAAGGCAAGTGACCTTGGGACCCTCCCCAGGGGCTGCCTACTGTGGTTCCAAGAGCACCAGTTGAAGATGGAGGGATAGATTCGAAGCCACAGGAATGAGGGTGCCCACTTCCACTGTGTCCCAGAGCAGACAGATTGGAACACTGGTGGAAGGCAGCATTAGGGGTATGCAAAGGGAATCTTGAATTATATGAAAATCTGAAATTTCTTATAAGCCATGCCTAAGTCCCTTGGACACTAGATATAAACTTTAAAGGATCTTGCACCCAAATTCCATGTGAGGGGGATGAGTGTCACCCCCCCCCCTCCACCAACAGTTCTCCAATAACAGCTGATTGTCCTACAAGTCAACTCAGTTCTGACACTGTCTACCTGGAGATGGCATCAGACTCCACAATTTGCTCAGTCCCACAAGACAGCACCACCCATCTTCAACAGCAAGTCCAGGTTTTCACCTGTGTCTCTGACCTATAGTGCAAAGGTCACAATGACTCTCATGTTTATTTCAATTAATTTACTCAAGCAGTTCACAGAACTCTGAGAAACATTTTACTTACTAGATGATCAATTTTTCGTCAGAGGTTGTAACTCAGGAACATCCAGGTGGAAGAGACGCTCAGTGCAGGGTGTGGGGAGAGATATGGAGCTTCCTCACTCTAAGCCCACCTCTTTCGCCAGATCTCCACGTGTTCACCCACCCAGAGCTCTCTAAACTCTGTCATTTTGAGTATTTAGGGGGCCTTCATTACACAGTCATGATCGATTAAATCATTGACCATTAATGATGGTTCAACTTCCAGCGCCCCCCGCCTCCCCCGAGCTCAGGAAGTCAGAGATGAGGCTGAAAGTTACAATCCTCCAATTGCAGGGCTGGACTCCCCGCAACCAGCCTTCAAACTTTGGCTATCTGCTTGTTCTTCAAAAGTTTCCTTATTTTTCTTTTCATGCAACAAAGCCATTTATTCAGCTTCCTGAATCTCTATGCAGGTTTTTTTTTAAATTGGAGGATAATTGCTTTACAATGTTTTGTTGGTTTCTGCCATACAACAACATCAATCAACTATAAGTATATATGTATAACCCCTTCCTCCCATCTCATCCCTCTAGGTCGTCACAGAGTGCTTGGCTGAGCTCCCTGTGTTATACAACAGTTTCCCACTAGCTATCTATTTTAAACATGGTAGTGTATATACTACTCTCTCAATTCACACCACCTTCTCCTTAGTCTCATTATAACATAACAAACAGCACCTTTATGGCTCTCATCATGTAGGAAATTCCAGAAGTTTTAGAAGATCTGCACCAGAAATGGAACAAAAACCAAGTATGTATTACTGTATAAACCATAGAATCATGGGTATTTACAACCCACCCAGCAAATCCTAAGGTCTAGGATGACTGGAATTGCCCAAGATGACAGAGAAGAACAAGGCCATCAAGGGAGCCACAGCAATCAAGAATCCATGAGCTTACAGATAAATCATATGTTGCAAGAAACACTGCAATGTCCTGCCGTCTTTTGTTATTCTTATTCCAATGAATATATGTTTAAGAATCTCTCACTACATGGTTAGCACTACATGTGATCTTGGAAAAAGCAGACAAGGATTCTATCCTTAACTGGTTTAGCATTTATTGGAAAAGATGGGCAGATAAACATACAATTTAATTTAATCAAAACAACTCAGATACAGAGACATTTTCAAGGTGCTAGGGAAGCACAGAAACCAAATTTTTTTTAAGTTAATTAGGTTTTAATTTTTTTTAACCATTTGTTTGGAAAAGGCAATGGCAACCCACTCCAGTACTCTTGCCTGGAAAATCCCTTGGATGGGGGAGCCTGGTAGGCTGCATTCCATGGGGTCCCGAAGAGTTGGACACGACTGAGTGACTTCACTTTCCTTTTTTACTTTCATGCATTGGAGAAGAAAATGGCAACCCACTCCAGTGTTCTTGCCTGGAAAATCCCAGGGACGGCAGAGCCTGGTGGGCTGTCATCTACGGGGTCGCACAGAGTTGGACATGACTCAAGCGACTTAGCAGCTGCAGCAGCAGCAGCAACCATTTGTTTAATTGAAGTATAGTTGATTTACAACACTGTACTAGTTTCAGATGTACAGAAAGTGATTCCATTTTATATGTATATATATATATACACTCTCAAATTCTTTCCCATTGTAGGTCACTACAAGATATTGAATACAGTTTCCTGTACTATATAATAGGTCTTTGTTGTTTATCTATTTTATATATACTAGTGGGTATATGTTAATCACAAACTCCTAGTTTATTTGGTATTTTTAAGTAATCATATGTATATTGTTGGGGCAGAAAAACTTTTTGTCTACTTTCCATGCTTTTTGGCTGGTTTAATAACTAAGTTGACATAAGACAGATTAACAGGAGAAAAATTTAAATTGTACATATAGGAGTCCCATAAAATTATGAGACTCAGAGGTAGTCAGGTGATTGAGCCTTCCATGGCATCCTGAGCTGGGAAATGGGATGGGGGCTCCAGGGCTTCAAAGGGCAGGAGGACAATTTGCAGGGAGATGAGAAGAGCAAATAGTAATTAGGTATCTTCCCTGCCATACAGATGAGTTTTTCCTTGAAAAAAGATCTGTGTCAACAGCTCTTTTTCTGGGCCAGGTTCCCTATCTAAATTCTTCTGGGAAGTTTAGGAAGAGGCAAATGTTTTTCTTGCATCTGCTAGGTCTTGGTTTCCTTCTGCTCAGAAGAGTCCATACACCAAAGGGCACGCTTTGGGTTACCTATTCTGATCCCCTTCAACAAAATGATGCACACTTTTCATGTATAAAGACTAGAACTTTTTATCTTATATAGAAAAACAAACAGATGAGCAAAACTGCCTCTCCCTAAACTGTAGATTGGCGTGTGAACTCTGCACTGTCCTCCCCCTCTTTTATTCCCATAGATAACTCTAATTTATGGCTCACAACCCTGCTGTGGCATCCCCATTTTCTGAGTTTCTCCTAAACCCCACGTTGCACCCCTGACTCCACCGCTGTTCATCAGCAGCAGTCACTCCACCATCTCTGAACTCTCTGGCCCAGTCCGTGCTTTCCCTCTCATGCTGTGTGGTTCACTCTAATTATGAGTTGACACTGCATCTCCTCCACTGACTGCTGTTTCCTGCAGGGCAGAACCTTCTGTGATTTATCTTTATATGGAGCTGCCCTGGAGTACATGCTCGGTGATTTTTTTTTTTTCTCCTACATGATTTGTGTGCTTGCTTGTCTACAAGGAAAACCTTTTCATCATAAAGTATTTATTTGAAAAACAAACGTCAGCAAAAAACAAGCAAATTGAAATGCCTAATTCTACTTCCAGAGATAACTACTCTTAGTATTGTAGTTACCATTAGTTGATGAGCTCCATGAACAATACGCCTATGTCATCTAATTGATTTAGAGTAGTCCACGGTAAACAGATGCTGAATGCATCTTCTGCCCACTTCAAGTGTCTTAAAACTCTTTTCATATAATTAGATACTATTCTTCAATATCACTTTTCTAGCTCTTCACTATTTTGATATACAATAAATAATAAATTTATTTATTCAATCCTCTCCTGTTTTTGTTCTGGGTTGATTATAGCTTTTTCACTTCTATGACAATGAAAAATCCTGAGGACAACTAGGCATTTCAGGAAAAATGTAGAAGATTTTGAAATAGACAAAAAGAAAAGATTACTGTGCATCTTATCTAGTGCATATTTCTAGATTACTTTACTCTATGGACACTATTCCCTTCATGGAGCTATTTTATAACTCTTGTAAGTTGCAGAAAATATATGGCAAACTCTTGTCTGTAAAAATGCAAATGAATTGTGTCTAATGAAATGCAGGTGATTACTTTCCTAGAAATATTGACAATTCTTGCTTCTTTTTATAAATCAGTTTCAGCATTCTGGATTGCCATATGTGTGTGTTTTCAGTTTTCTTTGAATTGGTTGTAATAGCTTAAAAATTAAACTGTTGGGATGAATTGGAAGATTGGGATTGACACACATATTGATACCATGTATAAAATAGACAACTAAATGAGAACCTACTGTATAGCTCAGGGAACTCTACTAATGCACTGTGGTGACCTGAATGGGAAGGAAGTCCATAAAAGAGGGGATATATGTACATATGGCTGATTCACTTTCCTGTACAATAGAAATGAACACAATGTTGTAAAGCAACTATACTCCAATAATATTAATTAAAACAGAAAGTTCAATTGTTAATTATCAAGTTAAATAAAACCTCTGACATACATTTATTAGAAAAATACAAAAGCATCCATGAGTTTCCTGTGGACCCACTGGAGGTAATACAAAGATGACAGATAGTTTTAGTCATTATGATGGACACCTCCAAGTTTCTTCCTTCTGGGTTCAAGAACTTGTGTAATGCCTTCCCCTTGAGTGTTGTCAAGACCTGTGACTTATGTAGCCAATGAAACATGGCAAAGATGCTGAGTTTTCTCTCCAGCGGTTTGTTACATTGTACAAGACTTTGCCTGGCTACAGACTGTCCTTGATGCGCTGTGGTGACCTGAATGGGAAGGAAGTCCCAAAAAGAGGGGATATATGTATACATTTGGCTGATTCACGTTCCTGTACAAGAGAAATGAACACAATATTGTACAGCAACTGTACTCCAATAACATTAAAAAAATAAATAAAATACAAAAGTTCAATTGTTAATTATCAAGTTAAATAAAACTTTGGCATTGTTATAAGGTTCATGTGGACAGAGACCTGCACGGGTCCTCTAGGGGGTGAGGATGCCTTCAAGAGTGCAGGAAAGCCTCTCGCTGATAGCCAGTAAAAAGCTGAGTTGTCTGTGCCAGCAACCTGAGTCAGCTTGGACATAGACTCTTCTGCATTGGACCTTCCAGGTATGAATGCACATATCTGACTCTGAGTGCATATTTGTGAGTCCATAATGAGAGGACCCCACTAAGCAGTGCTTGAACCCCTCACCACAGAAAATGTAAGATAATACATATATGTTGTAGTAAGTGGCTAAGTTTGAGCAATTTGTAGGCAGTAATAGAAAATAAATACAACTATCTTGAAGTTATTTTGTCCAAGAGACAAGCCTTTAAGAATAAGAGGATCTTCAGAAAATGAAGTGGAAGTTGTGTACAGTTGTATCAGCAGGGCAGTCAGGGCCAGCAGGAAACCGTTGTCTATGTCTGGAGCTGTGCAGGGGCCCCCAACCCATAAACTGTCACTTCTACACACACCAAAGAGCAGGGGATTTGAACCCACATCACAGAGCTGTCATCATCAGTCATCACATCTTAGTCACAAAGAAAGGAATATAATAGTCATTGTGATATAACTAAAACTTATGCCTATTTTCCTCTAACTGGCCACAGAACAGTTTTATATTGTGAGCACCCAGAGGGTCTTA
This sequence comes from Bos grunniens, assembly GCF_055505025.1. Lineage (NCBI taxonomy): Eukaryota > Metazoa > Chordata > Mammalia > Artiodactyla > Bovidae > Bos > Bos grunniens. The sequence goes on from NC_141181.1 coordinate 43,401,365, forward strand.
GCCTTTAATGCAAGCCTCTTACCTTGCTCCTGGGGGTGTATCTGCTCCTAGCACCTTTCTGGAAAGACAAGTTTGACATCACCTAATGAGTTACTATTCATTTCTAGTGACCAGATATTTCTTTGTATTAGTCTCAGCTATAGTATTTTCCTATTTATTTATGATGGGTTTATTTTGCTTGTATTTCCATGAAGTTTTGGTTGTAAGTTCAGTTCAGTTTAGTTGCTCAGTTGTGTCTGACTCTTTGCAACCCCATGAATCCCAGCACGCCAGGCCTCCCTGTTCATCACCAACTCCTGGAGTTCACTCAAACTCACATCCATTGAGTCAGTGATGCCATCCAGCCATTTCATCCTCTGTCGTCCCCTTCTCCTCCTGCCCCCAATCCCTCCCAGCATCAGAATCTTTTCCAATCAGTCAACTCTTCGCATGAGGTGGCCAAAGTACTGGAGTTTCAGCTTTAGCATCATTCCTTCCAAAGAAATCCCAGGCCTGATCTCCTTTAGAATGGACTGGTTGGATCTCCTTGCAGTCCAAGAGATGCTCAAGAGTCTTCTCCAACACCACAGTTCAAAAGCATCAATTCTTCGGTGCTCAGCCTTCTTCACAGTCCAACTCTCACATCCATACATGACCACTGGAAAAACCATAGCCTTGACTAGATGGACCTTTGCTGGCAAAGTGATGTCTCTGCTTTTGAATATGCTATCTAGTTTGATCATAACTTTCTTTCCAAGGAGTAAGCGTCTTTTAATTTCATGGCTGCAATCACAATCTGCAGTGATTTTGGAGTCCCCAAAAATTAAGTCTGACACTGTTTCCACTGTTTCCCCATCTATTTCCCATGAACTGATGGGACCGGATGGGATTCTATTAAATCAGAATTTTTTTTCTGCCATATCTCTCAAAGCTGCCAATTATTTTCAGTCATCAGATTCTCTTTATTTTGTTATTCTAAGTTTAAGAATACTAACTCACACTCTTGTCCTGGACTTTGTACCCATAACCCACTTTGCTGTACACTTAAAACTAACACAACATTGTAAACCAATTATATTCCCAACTTTTAAATAAAATTTTTAGTTTAAAAATAATAATTTAGATAGAGAATGAAAGTTGGCACAAACTCAAATTATTATGTGCATTATTAATAAAACTTTATTTTCTACCACAGACATAGCATCTGAATGAAAATTAAAAGCAAAAACTTTGGGAGCATTTATTCTTCTCTAGTATTGTATCCCTTATACGAATTTTGTCACTAGAGTGCTGGTTACTTGAAATATTTATAGATAATCCTAAGAAAAGTTTTTAAAACTCAAACCAAACCAACAACAAAATCCTCATAATAATAACAGAGTTAAAATAAACCATATCTATATTATGAATTCACTATATTTTCCTTTATATACCTTTCAGTCTGGAAAAAAATTCTTTGTTCTTTCACCTAATGTGATTCTAAGTCTAATTGGATAACCCAAGATCTTGCTTCCAGTTGTTTTTAAAGGTAACCCTGTCAAAAATAATCAATATTTGTAAACACAGCTTAAGAAAAATAAAAGAAAGGAAAAACAAGCAAAAAAGACTATATTGTTACTTCTTATGCACTGTACGTACAAATGACACAATTATTATGAAACAATTTGGCAAATTCGCAACTATAAACATACTACATATTTAAATGTTAATATTTTGGTTACAAATAACCGAAATAATGATTAAAATTGATGAATTTTTTAAATTAAAAAACATCAGATATTAGAGATTGCTGACTCCTGGTCTATGGCTTCACATACTGGTGATTTTTTGTTTTTGTTTTTGTTTTGTTTTACTTTTTCCACATGAAACAAGATGATTGCTGATAGTCCAACCATTGGCCATTTTTATTTCGGGTTGGACATATTGCCAACAAAGCTGACTTCTTTTTAGCAAGGAAGAGAGAGGAATAAATACTGAGTAGGAAACTGATAATATTAATAATATTTGGTCAAATATTATAATTGGGATTTTTGAAAGAGTTTACTTGACTGGCGGTCATCCACTATTTTCATTTTATACCAATTTGGGCACTTATGCTTTTCTTTGGTTTGGAAACTTTCAGTGATGGGTGATATCTTAAAAATCGTTAAGTACCAAAATTAGTTAATGAAAAGTGGAATCTGTTGAAAAGTTAGAAGTTTAAAAATTAATGAAAATAAAAAAGAATTGTGCAACTGCATTTGATATTTTAAAATTTTAAAGGTGCAATTTTTAGCTTGAACATGGAAAAACATGATGAAAGATCAACTATTATGACAGAAACAATAGCTAGCAAATAACATTTTTCAACAATAATTTGCAAGAGTTCAAGACAGAGGTAAAAGAGACTGTATATTTTGACCTGCTAGCACTCTTGGCCTGGAAAATCCCATGGATGGAGGAGCCTGGTAGGCTGCAATCCATGGGGTCGATAAGAGTCAGACATGACTAGATGACTTCACTTTCACTTTTCACTTTCATGCATTGGAGAAGGAAATGGCAACCCATTCCAGTGTTTTTGCCTGGAGAATCCCAGGGACGGCGGAGCCTGGTGGGCTGTTGTCTATGGGGTCACACAGAGTTGGACACGACTGAAGCGACTTAACAGCAGCAGCAGCAGAATCTTCTAAAGGAAGAAAACTCAGCTGGAAAGAAATTATTTTTTACTTACTTGGCATTGAAATATAAGACATAATTACATTAAGATTAACTGAGGTTTTTTGTTTTTTTTTTTAACTTTGGAACCATTAGGGCAAAGCATATGTCAATCTCTGTAAAATCACTTGATATTTACAAATATCAATTAGTGGTTAATTATAGCAGTCATACTGTTCATGGGGTTCTCAAGGCAAGAATGCTGAAGTGGTTTAACATTCACCAGATAGTCAATACTGAAATTAGATTAATTATATTATTTGCAGCCAAAGATGGAGAAGCTCTATACAGTCAGCAAAAAGACCAGGAGTGGACTATGGCTCAGGTCATGAACTCCTCATTGCAAAATTCAGACTTAAACTGAAAGAAGTAAGGAAAACCACAGACCATTCAGGCATGACCTAAATCAAATCTCTTACCATTATACAATGGATGTGACAAATAGATTCAAGGAATTAGATCTGATGGAAAGAACGCCTGAAGAACTATGGGAGGAGGTTGTGACACTGTACAGGAGGCAGGGATCAAAACCATCCCCAAGAAAAAGAAATTCAAAAAGGCAAAATAGTTGTCTGAGGAGGCCGTTCAAATAGCTGAGAAAAGAATAAAAGTGAAAGGCAAAGGAAAAAAGGAGAGATATACCCATCTAAATGGAGAGTTCCAAAGAATAGAAAGGAGAGATAAGAAAGACTAGAGATCTTTTCAAGAAAATTAGAGATACCAAGGGAAAATTTGTATGCTGACCTCACCATGATTACTAAACTTTCTCTTGATGTTTTTATTAAAAATTTTTTATTGAGATATAGTTATTTTTAAAAGGTGTGCCAATTTTTGCTGTACAGCAAAGTGAGTCAGTTAACTTACATATATAACCTATTTCATATTTTTCCATTATAATTTATCACAGGATAATATAGTTCCCCATGCTGTACAGTAGGACCTTGTTGCTTACCCATCTTATATATAATAGCTGTAATTTATTATAGAATCTATAGTGTCTTAGATTAAGATACAATCACAAGTTTTGATTAATGTTTCTGTAGTTTGTATTGATTGCTATCATTGCTGTTGTTGTTAGTTGCCATGTTGTGTTCGATTCTTTGTGATCCCATAGAATGTAGCCTGTCAAATTCCTCTCTCCATGGAATTTCCCAGGCAATGATACTATAGTGGGCTGCCATTTCCTTCTGCAGGGGACCTTCCCAACACAGGGATGGAACCCACATCTTCTGCTTCACAAGAGCATTCTTTACCATAGGCCACCAGGGAAGCCCATTGATTGCTATGCTGTTGTTCAGATGCTCAGTCGTGGATGACTCTTTGGAACCCCATGACTGCAACACACCAGACTTCCCTGTCCTTCACCATCCCCAGAAGCTTGCTCAAACTCATGCCATTGAGTCAATGATGCCATCCAACCATCTCATCCTTCACTGCCCCCTTCTCCTCCTGCCTTCAATCTAAATAAGTTCACGTGTCATACTTTAGATTCCACATACAAATAATTTATATGTTGTTTGTATTTCTCTGAATTCACTTAGTATGATCACCTATAGATCCATCTATGTTGCTGCAAATGATATTTCACTCCTTTTCATGGCTAGTACCATTCCATCATATATATGTATTCATACCTTCTTCACCCATTCATCTGTTGATGGACATTTAGATTGTGAAGCTCTATTCTTAATGCATAGGCAAAAAAGACAGACAGACTTGAATAGATAAATTTTTAAATTATTTTCATGAATGTATTGACTGTTGTATTGACCTGCTTCTTGAGAAACCTGTATGCAGGTCAGGAAGTAACAGTTAGAACTGGACATGGAACAACAGACTGGTTCCAAATAGAAAGAGGAGTACGTGAAGGCTGTATATTGTCACCCTGCTTATTTAACTTATATGCAGAGTACATCATGAGAAACACTGGGTGGAAGAAGCACAAGCTGGAATCAAGATTGCCAGGAGAAATATCAATAACCTCAGATATGCAGATGACCCCACCCTTATGGCAGAAAGTGAAGAAGAACTAAAGAGCCTCTTGATGAAAATGAAAGAGAAGAGTGAAAACATTGGCTTAAAGCTCAACATTCAGAAAACTAAGATTATGGCATTCAGTCCTATAACTTCATGGCAAATTGATGGGGAAACAGTTGAAACAGTGGCTGACTTTATTTTGGGGGGCTCCAAAATCACTGCAGATGGTGATTGTAGCCATGAAATTAAAAGACACTTACTCCTTGGAAGGAAAGCTATGACCAACCTAGACAGCATATTAAAAAGCAGAGACATTACTTTGTCCACAAAGGTCCGTCTAGTCAAGGCTATGATTTTTCCAGTAGTCAGGTATGGATGTAAGAGTTGGACTATAAAGAAAGCTGAGCACTGAAGAATTGATGCTTTTGAACTGTGGTGTTGGAGAAGACTCTTGAGCATCTCTTGGACTGCAAGGAGATCCAACCAGTCCATCCTAAAGGAGATTAGTCCTGGTTGTTCATTAGAAGAACCAATATTGAAGCTGAAACTCCAATACTTTGGCCACCTGATGCAAAGAGCTGACTCATTTGAAAAGACTCTGATGCTGGGAAAGATTGAGGGCAAGGGGAGAAGGGAACGACAGAGGATGAGATGGTTGGACGGCATCCCCAACTCAATGGACATGAGTTTGGGTAGACTCTGGCAGTTGGTGATGGACAGGTAGGCCTGGCGTGCTGCAGTTCATGGGGTTGCAAAGAGTCAGACACAACTGAGTGACTGAACTGAACTGAACTGAACTGATTGACTGTTGTGAGAATGACAAATAAGAAGAAATTGTTACCATGTAGTTGAAAAGCAATAGACTGATTCTCTAAAACATGTGTGTGTATATAACTGTGTTCACAGAGGATGAGATGGTTGGATAGCATCACTGATTCAATGGACATGAACTTGGGCAAACTCCAAGTGATGGTGAAGGACAGGGAGGGGGAAACCTAGTGTGCTGCAGTCCATGGGATTGCAAAGAGTTGGACATGACTTGGCAACTGAACAACAACAACACAAACAAATACACATCAGGTTATAATTTTCTTTTAATATCTTCTGTGAGCATCACTAAAGATATTTTTTCTTAACATTAATGAGATTTGGATGTTAAAGAGAAAGGTTCACAAGAGTTATAAGAAATAGCTAAGCATTTAATTTCATGTAAGTAGAGAATTAAGATCTGAGTATTTGGTAATTCTCTCATCTTCATCATTTTTATTTAAAAAATACATAGTTATCATAGTCAGGAGAAATATGTATATTCAAAATATTCTCTGGTTGGTCACATGAGATGCATTAATGCTGAAAAATGCAAAGTAATTCACTGGTCTATTTTGAGAGAATTTAAAAAGTCAAGAATAAATGTTACTTTAATTTCTCAAAATAAAAGTTGCTTATATTTTCTTTTATTGAGTTAGAGAGTTTTCCCATATAGCCAATTATAAGTATGTGGTTAAAATGAATTATGAGTTCAGATATGAAGCAATAACTACAGGAGATTACTTGGTATAAAATGCCTCATCCAAAGATACAAATATGTGAAGAAAAAGTGTTCTAAAAACAGAAAACTTCACTGCAGGTGCCTGCTATTGGTAATGTCATGCAATAAAGCAGTTGGCATTGATCTATGTTTTCATAAAGCCTGTGGTATTTTTTAGGCTTATTAGCAAAGTGCACTTTGTAAAGTTGCGGGTTTAAATGCCTTTCTAAGGGTGAGTACTTCTCACGATGAAGAAATAAGGGTCACTTTGCTTTTTCAGCAATTTTATAAATAGCTCCTTGTGGGTTTGCAAAAGAAGGCAAAGCTAAGATAAAACTGACCTTAAAACACTTGGAGGTCTTCCACCACCTCTAAAATAATCCACTTGAATAGTACTGAAACATTCAGGATCTGGACCTTCCTCATTATAAGCTAACGGAACAGCCAGATTTGAGCACAAATTGTGGTTGTTAACAATCTCTCCATTGAGACTATATCATTTTGAGCCCTAATAGGAATGACAAATAGTAGCACAAAAGCCATGCAGAATCCAGGCATCAGTTAAGCAGATTTAATTGCCAGACCTAGGATGCCACAAAACCCACCTCTCTGTTTTATTCACTCCAGCTGTGACACCTTGTTAATTAACACCCATGACTCACCTTTGCATGTCCTTTGTGATACCTAATATGTAAGTCAAATATTTAGCGATAAATAGTTTTTATTCCTTTAAAAGAATGCTTCCATTTTCCTAGGATGCTTACATTATAGGGTTTTTTTTATTTCCCACTATGTTTCAGGAAAATGATAATCAAAGTGAATTTTGATCCATTGATGATTTTGACTCATTAGTTTCACGGACAATTATATACACCATCAAAAAGAAACACTTCAAATTTCTAGAGGGTGTGAAAAGAAAATGTGAACAACTACATGAACTAATAATACAGAAGTACATGCAAGTCTACTGTTAGAATCACATTTTTAGATGATGTAGGAACACTGACTTTGTCTTAAGGCATCTTATAATCTGATTTTTTATTTTATTATTTGTCTATGTGTGCATGCTAAGTCTCTTCAGTCATGTCTGACTCTTTGCAACCCCATGGACTGTAGCCAAGCTCCTCTGTCCTTGGGATTCTCCAGGCAAAATTACTGGAGTGGGTTGCCATGCCCTCCTCCAGGGGACCTTCTCGACCCAGGGATGACATCCACTTCCTTACATTTGTGGCATTCGAAGGTGGGTTCTTTACCACTAGTGCTACCTGGGAAGCCCTTTATTGTCTATATCAAGGAGTAAAAAAATCAAGGCTTCTAACACTATGAGGCTCGGGCCTCTAACTGTTTTTCTCTTGAATTTTTTGACAGAATGTGTTCAAGAACAGAATCATTTCTTTGAGGAAGTGACCAATAGTGTGAAAATCACCAATTCATTAAACTTCAAGTCTATTAAATAGCTCACCTGATCTGGACCCCATAGAAGAGAATCAGGCCAAAAGTCTGCCCTCTCCAGCACTACCTGTGAAGGAGAGTCTGTGTTGTATTTACATATCTGGTCATGCAAGAACTGGCCAAGCTCCAGCCATCCTCTCTTTCCATGACCCTTCCAAGCAAACCTGTCCACCACCTGCTCTCTGTCCTCGATTCTTCTCACTCTCTTCCAACTCAAACTATATTCTGATGAGGGTAAGTACCTACATCAGAAGTTCTCCAGCTTGGGTGAAGAAGAATATATTCCATTTCACAATTTTGTATTGCTAAAGCACTTACTGGGGCTTCCCAGGTGGCGCTAGTGATAAAGAACCTGCCTGCCAGTGCTGGAGAAGAAAGAGATGTGGGTTCAATTCCTGGGACAAGAAGATCCCTTGGAGGAGGGATGGCAACCCACTCCAATATTCTTGCCTGGAGAATCCCATGGACAGAGGGAGCTGGTGAGCTACAGTCCATAGGGTCACAAAGAGTCAGACAAGAGTGAAGCGACTTAGCACTCATGCAAAACACTTACTGCATTTACTGTACACAAAAAACGTTGAATGTGCCAATTTTTCTCAGTAGCTTAGTGATTATTTGCTGATGTATTCAACTTTTTTGCACCATATTTTGGGTGTGATATCTGAAAAATGTGAAAACTGAAGGCTCAAAATTGGGTTATACTGACCCTCGTCTGCAATTTGTATCTTTTCAATGGCTTTCATGTATACTGCTATAGGAACTGATGAAAAAGAGAAAATAATCAATTTAGAAAGATTTTGATTTGATTTTCCCCATATGAGAGTATATATGGTAAGACATTTTCCTACAGAGTTATGACACCATAATTCCATATTCAGAAATATATTATTGTGCATTTATAAAATAAAAAGATTTATAACTATTTCCTTTAGCAGGAGAAATATTTCTTGATTTTGTGGAATTTTAAAAGCAATAGAAATTATTACTGCATAGCTAGTAATAATAGCTAATAAATGTGACTACCTCAGAGTCTTATTTCAAAGTATTGCTGAAGCAGTTTTTTGGTTGTAAATTGGGTAATACCATAAGAGCCTTCTGAAAATTAGTTATAAATTAGAGGATATTATAAGAACATTCCTTGTGAAGTTTAATTAGAAATTATTCATGTCACGTTAGTCTAAATCACACTAAAATGAATCCAATTATATTGACACTAAATATTCAATTTTAAAATAGAGTTTTTATGCCTATTATCCAAGCTGGGCACAAATATTTACAAAAGTTTCTGGTTGTCTTTCCTGCTGTCTCAACTATAAATGAACAAGCAGAATGTTTATTTGGGTAAAGACAAAGGTCATGTTTATAAAATTTATCCTGAAATGCTTTTGTAAAGCAAAATACAAATATAATATGTATACAAATATAGACAAGTAGGTCCATATTTAAGACAGATTCCCTAACTGAAACACACATTTTAAAATTTGGCCAGTTTCAAAGTAAATATTATCACCTACAGTATCATAATTAGATATCTCTTCAGAAAGTTTATCCTCAGTATTTTTTGGTAGAAGCCACAAATTGCTGTAATTAAGACAGGCATCTACACAGTGATGGGTGATAGTATCAGGCACCAGGCAATTTAGAGGTATGCATATGAAGAAGTAAAATTGTACCATTTCATGCCAGTCAGAATAGCTGCAATCCAAAAGTCTACAAGCAATAAACGCTGGAGAGGATGTGGAGAAAAGGGAACCCTCTTACACTGTTGGTGGGAATGCAAACTAGTACAGCCACTATGGAGAACAGTGTGGAGATTCCTTAAAAAACTGGAAATAGAACTGCCATACGACCCAGCAATCCTACTGCTGGGCATACAAACTGAGGAAACCAGAATTGAAAGAGACACTTGTACCCCAATGTTCATCACAGCACTGTTTATAATAGCCAGGACATGGAAGAAACCTAGATGTCCATCAGCAGACGAATGGATAAGAAAGCTGTGGTACATATACACAATGGAGTATTACCAGGCATTAAAAAGAATACATTTGAATCAGTTCTAATGAGGTGGTTGAAACTGGAGCCAATTATACAGAGTGAAGTAAGCCAGAAAGAAAAACAGCAGTACAGTATACTAACGCATATATATGGAATTTAGAAAGATGGTAACGATAACCCTGTATGCAAGACAGCAAAAGAGACACAGATGTATAGAACAGTCTTTTGGACTCTGTGGGAGAGGGAGGGGAGGGATGATTTGGGAGAATGGCATTGAAACATGTATAATATATAAGAAATGAATCGCCAGTGCAGGTTTGATGCAGGATACAGGAAGCTTGGGGCTGGTACACTGGGATGATCCAGAGCGGGGAGGGAGGTGGGAGGAGGGTTCAGGATTGGGAACACGTGTACACCCGTGGCGAATTCTTGTTGATGTATGGCAAAACCAATACAATATTGTAAAGTAAATAGTCTCTAATTAAAATAAGTTAAATAATAATCATAATAAAAGAAGTAAAATTGTAACATCACCATAAAATTATGAAATGAAACAAAATTTCTAATTAGGTTTTAGCCATGAAACATAATTTTTCCTTCATGCTTATAATATTGTAATGAAGATCAATAATGGAAAGTCAGTGGCCATCAACAGTATGTCAATAACTGACCATATTATGTATGTAACATCTAAACAGCTTATAATATCTAAAATTCTATTTTTCATGAACCCTTAGCAAGCATATGCATTGAGAAGTTCACAGAGAAATGACTGACTGTAAAGTCAGTGTAAGGTTTTTCTTATCTCTTTTTTCCTTTTTTAAAAATTTGTTTATTCTTTTTTTTAAATATAAATTTATTTATTTTAATTGGAAGTTAATTACTTTACAATATTGTACTGGTTTTGCCATACATCAAAATGAATCCACCACAGGTATGCACATGTTCCCCATCCTGAACCCCTCTCCCTCCTCCCTCCCCGTACCATCCCTCTGGGTCCAAAGTATAGAAATAGAGAGGGTTTTTGTTTTTTAATTGAGGTTTTATATTTATTATTTTTAGAATGAAATACTTTTATTACAACTGATGTAATGTTTGATGGGAAAACTACATTCACATTAAATTTGATTTGTATAAGCTCCTCTGTATGTGTGTATGTGTGTTTATATAACACAATATGAATGGCAATTGCATGGGCTATAAAATCTGACATTTGTTAGTGGACACTTACACCCATTCAGCATCTGTGAAAAGGGTAATAATGTGTAAATATTCCTTTGCTGAATTGTTCCAAACATTGTGAAAGAAATAATAATCACTCAGGAGACAATCATTGTTGTACTGGTGGTGGTTGTCTTTACTGAGACAGAGGGGAAAAGATGGCCCATCTATCCATTGCTGACTTTATTTTTAAGTCTTACAGGCTTTGACTTTTTTAATCATAAACATCCACAATTTGATAAATGAATACTAGTTAGATAGACCCTTCTATGATGCCTTAGTATTTCTTCCCTAACACACCACCCTTCCCCGCTAGGTGGGCCATTGGTTTTCCAAGAAACCATATCTGTGACTGCAAGATTCAAGACCATTATAGTAGCATTGTCCCCATGACCAAGTAGCCCCTGTGAACTTCCTGTCTTGCCAAAGCTGTGCTTTTGTGCTTTTAGCAATGAGGTCCTGCAAGCACCAAAATCCACACTTCTTCACCTCCCATCCCAGGGCAGAGACTCTGGACACTTGGTTATCAAGAAATGGACAAGCCTGGGAGTGGAGCTGGTTTGGATGGGTAGACTTTCAAGGGGTGGGAGCAAGGAGAATGGAGCCTGAATCACAAGTGAGAGAGATCTAAGCTGTCTCTGGGAACAGCTGTTTAGGAAAGAAAATCAAGATTGTTCAAAAGTCAGGGCCACTACTATATATATATACAATAGATAACTAACAAGGACCTGCTATATAGCCCTGCTGCTGCTAAGTTGCTTCAGTCGTGCCCAACTCTGTGCGACCCCATAGATGGCAGCCCACCAGGCTCCCCGGTCCCTGGGATTCTCCAGGCAAGAACATTGGAGTGGGTTGCCATTTCCTCCTCCAATGCATGAAAGTGAAAAGTGAAAGTGAAGTCGCTAAGTCGTGTCTGACTCTTAGCGACCCCATGGACTGCAGCCTACCAGCCTCCTCCATCCATGGCAGGAGGATTTTCATTTCCTCCGTTCATTTTCTAGGCAAGAGTACTGGAGTGGGTTGCCATTGCCTTCTCCGCTATATAGCCCAGGGAACTGTATTCAGTACTTTGTAATAGCCTATATAGGAAGAGAATCTTAACAAGATTTAAGTTCAGTTCAGTCGCTCAGTCCTGTCAACTCTTTGCAACCCCATGGACAGCAGCAAGCCAGGCTTCCCTGTCCATTACCAACTCCCAGAGCTTGCTCAAACTCATGTCCATTAAGTCGGTGATGTCATCCAACCATCTCATCCTCTGTTGTCTCCTTCTCTTCCTGCCTTCAATTTTTCCCAGCATCAGGATCTTTTCCAATAAGTCAGTTCTTCTCATCAGAAGGCCAAAGTATTGGACCATTTAATGGTCAGCATCAGACCTTTTGATGAATATTCAGGACTGATTTCCTTTGATATTGACAAGTTTGATCTCCCAGTCCAAGGGAATCTCAAAAGTCTTCTCCAACACCACAGTTGAAGAGCATCAATTATTCAGAGCTCAGCTGTCTTTTTAGTCCAGCTCTCACATCTATACATGACTACTGGAAAAATCATAACTTTGACTAGACGGATCTTTGTTGGCAAAGTAATATCTCTGCTTTTTAATATGTTGCCTACATTGGTCACAGTTTTTCTTTCAAGGAGCAAGTGTCTTTTAATTTCATGGCTGCGTTCACCATCTGCAGTAATTTTGGAGCCCTCCCAAAATAGTCTGTCACTGTTTCCCCAACTGTTTGCAATGAAGTAATGGGACTGGATGCCATGATCTTAGTTTTCTGAATGCCGTTTTAAGCCAGCTTTTTCACTACCCTCTTTTGCTGTCATCAAGGGACTCTTTAGTTCTTCTTCACTTTCTGCCATAAGGGTGATGTTATCTGCATATCTGAGGTTATTGATATTTCTCCCAGCAATCTTGATTCCAGCTTGTGCTTCATCCAACCTGGCATTTTGCATGATGTACTCTGCATATAAGTTAAATAAGCAGGGTGACAGTATACAGCCTTGACGTACTCCTTTCTGAATTTGGAACCAGTCTGCTGTTCCATATCCAGTTCTAACTGTTGCTTCTTGACCTGCATACAGATTTCTCAGGAGGCAGGTCAGGTGGTCTGGTGTTCCCATCTCTTGAAGAATTTTCCACAGTTTGTTGTGATCCACACAGTCAAAGGTTTGACATAGTCAATATAGCAGAAGTAGATGTTTTTCTGGAATGTTTTTCTCTTGCTTTTTCGATGATCTAATGGATGTTGGCAATTTGATCTATGTTTGATTGAATCTGATTCACTTTGTTATACAGCAGAAACTAACACAACATGGTAAATTAACTACATGCCAATATTTTTTTAATTAAAAAAAAATAAGGACCTACGTATGGAAACCAAGACTGAAAGCAAAACACTGAGAGAGACAGAGAAAGAGATTGAAGAATGTATTTATTCCTGGGAGGAGCCCTGGAGCAGAGGCTTGTGAGCTGAAGGAATTCTTTTATGGGGTCTGCTCTGGAGCCTGGGGGCTTTGAGGGCCCAGAGTCTTGTTGGAGAGTAGTCATTTCAGACCACTGTGCTGGGGTCAAATCCAATTAGCCTCTGTGATCAAAGTGGTCACCTCTCACCTCTCATCAGTTCAATATTTAAAATCCCTCAGCCCGTTAGTCCTCATAACAGGGCTTCAAAGCCACTTTCCCTGTTAGAAACTCATTTCTGGTGGTGGCATGCCATCTTGTCCTCACCTGTGGATTTTCAAGTCTAACTCTCTTCCATGTGCCCAGATCTTACCCATAGGCTTTTTTCTGTTATTAAGAATGTTGTTCCTACAATCTTTTTGAGTACCTAGGCCCAACCTTGCTTCTGTCACATCTCATCCAAGATGTTGAAATCCTGGGACTATCTTCCCAGTGTCTGGAACTGATATCACCTTAGGACTTCACTCCAGGTACAACCCTCACCACATCCTCTGTCTTTCTCACTGTTGGGGTTCCCCAGGCATGCTTCCAATTGATTATTTATGCCACTCCTTCCCTTTTTGTAGTCATCTGAAACACCATCGTTTGTATAACCTTTGACCCATATTCCCTCACACCTGCATATCTGTGGCCTGGCTCTTTGGGTTCCAAAACAAAAAGACCTTCTCTAGTAAAGTCAAGCAAAGGATTTATCATAGGAATATATCTGCATAAGCAACTGAAAGTATTGGATCATAAAGAATCAAAGCATTCATAAGGACAAAGTCATTCATCTATTCCATATAAGCTAGTAATCTTTCTTTGTTCCTCACATCACCTGTTTCTCTGCACACCTTCACCTGTTTATTTATATTATACTCCCTCATAATTTGAGTATGTTTCATTTTGACTGCCTATGGTCCTTCTCTCTCCTCTTCGTAACTGTTGTGTTTCAAATATCTCTTCACATGGACAAAATTCTGGGTGTTTCTCAGTTTAAATAATTACCTAGTCACTAGATAAGACTGTTCAATTGCACTTCCTTTTGGGTCACAGGTTATAGGTAAGCAGTCCCTAGTCGATCTATTAACTGGCTACGCATGGATCAGATGCTTAACACTGGTCCAACTACAAAGGACATGTCAGGGTCCCAGAACCCCACATGCCTGCAGACCCACTCCCTCAGCAGGGCATACAGGCAGGGCAGGGACTGCAGCATCTCAAAGATACCGTTTTCCTGGTGGTATTTCTTTCTGTGTCTCTGAACCCCAAGAACAGACAGACAGCCCATTTGCAAACCCTACAAGGTTTGAAATGGTGGCATATGGTGACAAGAAAATTTACATAATTCATTCTTTTTAACAGTTGATTTGATTCAGATTTCAAAGAAATGCTATGTAGAGATATTCAGAAAGATTTTTCCTTAGCAATTATTATGTAGATAAAAATGATTTAAGTCAAGCCATTCCTTTGAAAGTAATTATTTGAACACCAAGAAAAGCTAGATTATTTGTAAGTAGAATTAACAGAAGCAGGAAGACTGGTTCCTACAACTTTTATCTGCTAAAGATTATAGATTTTTGTGCTACATAATTAATCATCTTTTAGAAGCTTTTAGATGATTAAGGAGAAATACCTCAAAAGCCAAATTTTCTTCCATTTCACAGATGGAAACATCTTTAATGTGGAGAATATGCTAAACATTGTAGTTTGAGCATCAGAAAAGGCTCTCTATAAAATACAGCTGAGAATAAGCAGAGCAACATCATTTGGCAGGAGAATTTCACATCTTTTAGCTCCTTCAAAAATTTTAAAGTGCAGATAAAAATTATCAAAATTGACATAAAACTTGCTGAAAGAAAAAAATAGTTATTAAAATACTTTAAAATGGGTCAGTCAAAATAAATATTGTTTTAAGTTGCACATGTTTTTCACTACCCTCAGGGAATCTATTGTCAATGCTTTTTCACGCTAGCTGTGTTTTAAAACACGATTTTTTTAATGCTTGTTCACCAAGTGTCAAAGCCATAACTAATTGCATAAAATACTATCTGGATTCTAAGGGAGCCTCCAGGAAAAAAAAAATGAGATTTCCAGGAAATTCCTTTCTATGCCCTAGGATGGTGATTCAACGCAAAGGAAGGCATGTATTTACAGTGTTGTTGACTTGCCTTTATTACTAATCAATGGCCTCACTGAGAAATGCTATAAAAATCATATCAAATTCAACATTCCCATCAGGTAGGGATGCTGCCTAGGACATGTCTGCTATTCTTTCCACAGGTCCTCCTAGGCAGGCTTAAGAAAAGACCCCAGATTCTGAACAACTGCCTGACCTCCTTTCATATCTCTCTTGTTACTAAGCAACTGAGAGTCAGAGTTGTGTCTTTCTCTAGAAACCACAGGAGACTCTGGGTGCATATGTGTGTGTGTGCGTTCACCACATTGGCATTGGTGTGTGCACCCCCATACTCCTTCATCTTGACTAACTTGCTATTGACTTTGAGGTTTGCAAGCCAATGCAAATCCTTTATGGAACAAAGGGGTCAGTTACACAATATATTGGTGCCTGACTAGTGGCGAGGACAGAGCCGGCAGCCTGCTCCCGATCACACTGAGCACAAAATCTAGGGGAAAGATTGGTTACTGCGGCACGTGGAACCAGGCTGTGACACCATGATTATCAAAACAGTCAAAAAACTGTTTTACTTTCTTAAGATTATCAAAAGCCCATTAAAGAAGCTCATGTCACAAGCCTGGACTTGTCATGTCTATACAGCTTGCCAAGAATAACTTTAAGGCCATTCTATCTAATTGCTGCTCACAAGGGAATTCAGCTTGGCTTTCTGGAAGAATATAACCAAACACAACATGGACCTTCACATCTATTTTTACTTTTTATAATAATTCTTTAAATTCATGTGAAATTCCTTGTACAACTGGTTTTGAAAAGAGGTTCCACCTAATTAATTTAGAATAATTGACAGAGATGTACTGGAATTTGAAAGAACTATTAATAGAAACTATGTATTATATCATGGAAATATAATTATTGCCAGAACTTATGGGAACAGAACTCCAAGCCAAATATAGATTCTATAATATTCTGCCTTACAGAGAAGTTTTTTGACAAAAATATTTTTAGGTTTATGGATAGTCATGGTGACTATATTTTAATATATTGAAACATTTTATTTTGGGGTGTATGATACAATACACCCCTTTGTTTTTACTGTTTATTTATCTTTATTACTCTGTCAACAAACTCTTTAAACCTTATCACAGCCCTGTCTAAATTGCTCTAAAGCTCTCAATTATTTGAGGCTAAAAAGATATAATAAAGCATATTGTATCATGAAGACTTTTATTATCTATTGATTTGAAATATGCTGTAAAACGAGTATTTGGATCTCTAAGTATCTTTCTAAAAGTTTACCGTGGTATCTGATGCATTTTATTAAATGAGGCTACTTGGAACTCACTCATTAGTATTCTACTATCATATTAAAAAAGCAGAAGTGTTGGCAGTATTTCTAGAAATAAGGCATCAGGAGAGCAGGTGGATTCATAAAAGGAAACTCAGTGTTTACAGGAAGGTGAGCATACAGGGGTAACTCTTGTTAAAAACACCTCTGTGTGTTTTTCATGTCACTCTCACTTAGCTGGCTGGGAAACCACACAAAGACTTCCTGTCTCATGCACAGAATCAGACTCAAAATATTTATCAGGCTTTTCTAAAACCATAAACATAACTCACTGAACGTCTAGACAGGAATAATTAGTATTTAAAGTAAAGGATAGCTTATGATGGATTGTGAACCCTGGTGTCTCACTGATTAAATGCATGTAGATGTTTTGATATTTAAGTTCCATGAAAAACGTCAGCTTCCTGAACTGGCCTCACCCCTAAGATCATATTTTCATTCATTCTCATCCAGTTTTCTCCCATTACGGCCAGCCTGAGATCCCAAATCTGTCAAGTTAATTTGCCTTGCGGTCATCCCCACATAGGACTTGCTCACCTCCATTGTACCATCAAATTTCAGTGACTTCAACTGGAATTCTCTTTCCAAGCAACTTGGTTCATCATTTCTTTAACATCCTTGAGAATGCATCTTATGAAGTTTATCTTACTTGGTAGTGGTGGCGGTGGGGGGGGTCCGGATGGTTGCCCCTCGCTCT
This sequence comes from Bos grunniens, assembly GCF_055505025.1. Classification (NCBI taxonomy): domain Eukaryota; kingdom Metazoa; phylum Chordata; class Mammalia; order Artiodactyla; family Bovidae; genus Bos; species Bos grunniens. Next base: position 43,418,830 of record NC_141181.1, read on the forward strand.
GTTTCTGCAATACAGAAATACCCACTGTTTTCAGCCATTGATGGGTTTCTCAGTAAATTCTCTACATTTCGCATATATTTTGTTGTCAAATGTACCTAAGTTAAAAAAATCAAACATCTGGACAAATCCAGATATAATTAATGTAAACTATCATTTTAGTATTATTTGCAATAGTTCAGTTCAGTTCACTGGCTCAGTCTGTCCAACTCTTTGCACCCCCATGAACTGCAGCACACCAGGCCTCCCTGTCCATCACCAACTCCCGGAGTTTACCCAAACTCATATCCATTGAGCCGGTGATACTATACAACCATCTCATCCTCTGTCATTCCCTTCTCCTCCTGCCCTCAATCTTTCCCAGCATTAGGGTCTTTTCAAATGAGTCAGCTCTTCGCATCAGGTGGCCAAAGTATTGGAGTTTCAGCATCAGTCCTTCAAATGAACACCCAGGACTGATCCCCTTTAGGATGGACTGGTTGGATCTCCTTGCAGTCCAAGGGACCCTCAAGGCTCTTCTCCAACACCACAGTTCAAAAGCATCAATTCTTCTGTGCTCAGCCTTCTTTATGCTCCAACTATCACATCCATACCTGACTACTGGAAAAACCATAGCCTTGACTAGACTGGCCGTTATTGACAAAGTAATGTCTCTGCTTTCTAATATGCTATCTACCTTGGTCATCAGAGAAGGCAATGGCAACCCACTTCAGTACTCTTGCCTGGAAAATTCCATGGACGGAGGAGCCTGGTAGGCTGCAGTCCACGGGGTCACTAAGAGTCGGACACTTACTGTGTGACTTCACTTTCACTTTTTGCTTTCATGCATTGGAGAAGGAAATGGCAACCCACTCCAGTGTTCTTGCCTGGAGAATCCCAGGGATGGTGGAGCCTGATGGGCTGCCGTCTGTGGGATCACACAGAGTCGGACATGCCTGAAGCAACTTGGCAGCAGCAGCAGCAGCAGCAGCTTGGTCGTAACTTCCCTTCCAAGGAGTAAGTGTCTTTTAATTTCATGGCTGCAGTCACCATCTAGTGATTTTGGAGCCCCCAAAAACTAAGTCAGCCACTGTTTCCACTATTTCCCCATCTATTTGCCATGAAGTGATGGGACTGGATGCCACGATCTTAGTTTTCTTAATGTTGAGCTTTGAGCCAACTTTTTCACTTTCCTCTTTCACTTTCACTCCTCTTTAGTTCTTCTTCACTTTCTGCCATAAGGGTGGTGTCATCTGCATATCTGAGGTTATTGATATTTCTCCCAGCAATCTTGATTCCAGCTTGTGCTTCATCCAGCCCAGCGTTTCTCATGATGTACTCTGCATAGAAGTTAAATAAGCAGGGTAACAATATACAGCCTTGACATACTCCTTTTCCTGTTGTTCCATGTCCATTTCTAACTGTTGCTTCCTGACCTGCATACAGGCTTTTCAAGAGGCAGGTCAGGTGGTCTGGTATTCCCATCTTTTTCAGAATTTTCCACAGTTTATTGTGATCCACACAGCCAAAGGCTTTGGCATAGTCAATAAAGCAGAAATAGATGTTTTTCTGGAACTGTCTTGCTTTTTTGATGATCCAGCGGATGTTAGCAATTTGATCTCTGGTTCCTCTGCCTGTTCTAAAACCAACTTGAACTTCTAGAAGTTCACGGTTGAAGCCTGGCTTGGAGAATTTTGAGCATTGCTTTACTAGCATGTGAGATGAGTGCAATTTTGCAGTAGCTTAAAGATTCTTTGGCATTGCCTTTCTTAGGGATTGGAATGAAAACTGACCTTTTCCAGTTCTGTGGCCACTGCTGAGTTTTCTAAATTTGCTGGCATACTGAGTGCAACACTTTCACAGCATCATCTCTTAAGATTTGAAATAGCTCAACTGGAATTCCATCACCTCCACTAGTTTTGTTTGTAGTTCCTAAGGCCCACTTGACTTCACATTCCAGGGTGTCTGGTTCTAGGTGAATGATCACACCATCGAAATTATCTGAGTCGTGAAGATCTTTTTTGTATCATTCTGTGTATTCTTGCCACCTCTTCTTAGTATCTTCTGCTTCTGTTAGTTCTATACCATTTCTGTCCTTTATTGAGCCCATCTTTGCATAAAATGTTCCTTTGGTATCTCTAATTTTCTTGAAGAGGTCTCTAGTCTTTCGTATTCTATTGTTTTCCTCTATTTCTTTGCACTGATCACTGAGTAAGGCTTTCTTATCTCTCCTTGCTATTCTTTGGAACTCTGCATTCAGGTGCTTATATCTTTCTTTTTCTCCTTTGCTTTTTGCTTCTTTTCTTTTCACAGCTATTTGTAAGACCTCCTCAGACAGCCATTTGGCTTTTTTGCATTTTTTTTCTTGGGGATGGTCTTGATCCCTGTCTCCTGTACAATGTCATGAACCTCCATCCATAGTTCATCAGGCACTTTGTCTATCAGATATAGTCCTTTAAATCTATTTCTCACTTCCACTGTATAATCATAAGGGATCTGATTTAGGTCATACCTGAATGATCTAGTGGTTTTCCCCACTTTCTTCAATTTAAGTCTGAATTTGGCAATAAGGAGTTCATGATCTGAGCCACAGTCAGCTCCTGCTCTTGTTTTTGCTGAATGTATATCTCACTGGAGATACCAATGAGGAGGAGATACCCCACGTCTAAGGTAAGGAGTAGCGGCTGTGCTTTGCTGGAGCAGCCATGAAGAGATATCCCAAGTCCAAGGTAAGAGAAACCCCAGTAAGATGGTAGGTGCTGAGAGAGGGCATCAGAGGGCAGACAGACTGAAACGACAATCACAGAAAGCTAGCCAATCTGATCACATGGACCACAGTCTTGTAATAGTTAACTTCAAATAATTAATATCCCTCTGTTTATTGGCCCCATAAATTAAAATGAATATTAATATTATGAAAAAAAAAAAAAGGCTTTTAGATCAACTAAGTTTAAAAAATGGCTTCCCTCATAGCTCAGTTGCAAAATTATCTGCCTGCAAAGCAGGAGACCCCAATTCAATTCCTGGGTCAGGAAGATCCCCTGGAGAAGGGATAGGCTACCCACTCTAGTATTATGGCCTGGGGAATTCCATGGACTGTATAGTCCATGGGGTCACAAAGAGTCAGATATGACTGAGCAACTTTCACTTACACTTTCAATTTTAGAAAATCTGTGTTAAACAATACTTAATAGTTTCCATACTGTACAACCTCCAGTAGCAGTTTTTTTCGTACTACAGTACAGATATCCTTTAAGTGGGACTAGAGAACACAGTATTTTTTAAAACTATGTAACCATGAAAACTATCTTTAAAACATGTTTTGTACAGTATTGTTGGGCCACCCTGGAAAATGTTATGTAGTCCCTTAGTTGAGGCTTGACTCTATGATAATACAGGAAATAAGATCTAACATTTGTTATGATGCTGCAGATTAGTTATTTTTTCAAGCAATGTCATTTCAGAAAGCATTAGACTGAAATACTTCACTCTAGTGAAGTATTCCTGATCCTCTGAGGAGATTTTGTCCCAGAATTACTGAAGAACTTGCCAATTTCACACCGCTAGTGACAGTGTTAATTCTCAAACCCTGGACATTACATTCCAAAATGAATCAGTATTAAGTGTTTGCAACCACGCAGCCTTCATGAGCATGAAATCAGCCTTGAGAAATGTGCTGTAAAGCCCATCATTCTGAATCATAAAAATATTAAATCACCATAGATACAGTGGTTCAAAGTGGTTACAGATGTATAGTCAATACGTTTCACTGATATATTATGGATCCTTAAACACAACATTTTAATTTTAAAATGGTCATTTTTATTCTCAAACAAGTGGAAAATAATGCAATTCTTTTTTTTTTTTTTTGGTAGCACTGTACCACTTATGAGATCTAAATTCCTCAACCAGTGATGAACCTGTGCCCCAGGGAGATCAGCGGACCATCAAGAAATTTTCAAGAATACAATTCTAAAAGTAAGGAGCTAAGATTTAAAAGGAAAATAAGGATAGCATATATAATTTTATGCAATGAAAATATTGCTCCAATACACATTGAAGTCCCCATTTTATATCCTCCACATTTCCTTCCCTGCTTTGATATCTTAGCAAATCTGAAAGAGATAGTATTTAATTCTAGAAATATGAAATTCTAAATTTTGAGTGAATATATAGGCAACATTTTTGAAATAAATTTAAGATATGGGTACTTGAACAATATGTTAATATATCTACTGAAAAAGTATAGCCAATTTTGGTTGAAAGCAACTTACTAAATCAAAAAGAAACACACTTATACAAACACACAGCATATATATTTAGCTTATATAAGGCAAAAATTCATTCTGTTTGTGTGTGTGTTGTGTTTGCATGTTGTGTATGTGTGTGTCTGTGTGTTGACAGTAACAACTACTTTGGGCCCCAATTTATCACTATAATTGGTCACATTATAGTTTTTTTTTTTAACTTTACAATATTGTATTGGTTTTGCCATATATCAACATGAATCCCCCACAGGTAGAGTCGAGTATCTAGTGTCCTGAAATTTCTGTTAACTCCTTCATCATATATCACACTTAATAATGTGCACTGCTAGCTCACTTCCCCTTTAGGGCAGCCTGAAAATAAAACATATAGCCTATCAGCTAAAGATTACATAACCATTTCAGCAAGGGAAATAACCAAAGATAAAAGACCTCTTGCACATGATAATATTTTGTCTGTGTCTTTGAAATTTCTCATTAGCAAGACACAGAGATCAGTTAAACAATGGCTGAAGGTCAGTTTCTGCTCATGGTGATCTTAAATACACTTTTGATCCTGGTTGTGACCAGGGATTTGGTCCCATAATGTAGTGAACTCTTTGAATCCCTTCTCCTCTGAAACATAAAAGAATGTATATCCCATCTGAGAGGCGCTGAGTCATGAGTCGGACACAGGATCGGACTCAAGGATGGTGCTGAGTTCCAAATCTCAAGAAATCTCAGAATAAAAGGAAATCTGCCTTCTGAGCTGTCAAGTGACTCTGAGACAAACTGTCACTAGATCAGTCCCATGGGATGGATTGTTTATCACGGTGACCTGCATTGCTTCTCATAGACGAGTGACTGGTTTTGTGTTTGGCACTTCTGTGAAGCCCTGTCTTCCTAAAGCAGAAGAGGCTGCTTCTCCCCTGTGCTCCCCTGAGTACACTGCAGATAGCTCTCAGGACTGATGCTTTGCTCTGTGTTTGCCTTCAGTCTATCTTCTCTAATTGTCTATGAGTTCCTTTAAAGCAAGAATCAATTTATCATCTTTGTACAAATATAACAGACAAATAATTATCTTAGTCCAAAGTGTCTTTGCTTCCCTGGTGGTTCAGCTGGTAAAGAATCTGCCTGCAATGCAGGAGACCCCAGTTCAATTCCTGAGTCAGGAAGATTCCCTGGAGAAAGGATAGACTACCCACTTCAGTATTCATGGGCTTTCCTGGTGGCTCAAACAGTAAAGAATCCACTTGCAATGCAAGAGACCTGAATTTGATGCCTGGGTTGGGAAGATCCCCTGGAGGAAGTCATGGCAACCCACTCCAATACTCTTGCTTGGAAAATTCCCATGGACAGAGGTGCCTGGTGGGTTACAGGCCATGGGGTCTCAAGGAGTCAGACAGGACTGAGTGATTAAGCACACAGCACAACGTATCTTCAGGTCTCTTTTGGCCTTTCTAGCTCTAAAAAATTTCTAATGAATATCATGGGGGAGTCAATAAGGTTGAAATAGAGGTAAATGTTTATTTTAATAGTACTATTCTAGTAGTCAATCAAAGCTATTTCTCCATCTTGGCATTCAAATGCTATAGTATTTACAAGCATATGATCACTAGTCATTTAATGACCCTTCTGTCAATCAAAGGTGTCTTTCACACAGGTGTACATAGAATAAGTGTATTTTGTATGCTAAACATCCATATGTGTATTTATATGTACATATATACATGGATACTCGTTTATGTAGACTGCTGACTTGGTAGATTATCCATTCTCTGATCCAGTCTCAGTCTACTTAGTATCAGAGTATTAGTTGTAGAAAGGTGGCTACACTGGGGAAAAAAAAGTAAAGGCTAAAAAAAGATAAGCTCAGGAATAGCAAGAGTCTAATAAAAGAATTCTTCTCTCAGATAAAGCAGAACTTTAAATGTTTTTTTCTCCTTTGTCTGGTGAGCAAGATTATGGGTGAAAAAAGAATGTCAGTCAATTCCTTTTCTTGCACTATCTTTATCTTCACACCAAATACATGCCAGTTAGAGGATCCCATTCTGTTTCATCTTCTTGTCTTCTCGAAGGTAGGTTCCTGGGATGTGTTTTTGTCTGGTGGGCATCCTTGATGTCCTCTGCTCTTTTCACTGCCAACTCTTATCCACCAAGCAGGACCTGAATACTCATCAAATTTGACGTCTCATCAGGAAAACACTAGCAGAGGGGGAACAGAACTGGAGCAGAGATGTTAGGAGGAAGGGGTTCCGTTATCTCAGGTTGGAGAAGATGGTGTATAAACTAGAACAGTGGCAAGATGGAAGGAAGGCAGCAGAGAGATTTCAGAGGGTTCAAATACAGAGTGGCCTGAGTCATTACATCAAGGGATATAGGAGAAACAAGTCTGCTGTTCAGTTTGCATATTAAGCAGTTAGATGTTTAAAGATGCCTTTCATCGAGATAGAAACTGCAAGACTGAGAAAGAAGGTGCTTTTGGAGGAAATAGAACCTGTGTGATGAAGACTGAGCATCTCCAGATTGGCTGTTTATGACATCCTGAGATAATGGGAGACAGCCCCCATATAAAGCTGAAGATAAAGGTTAGAGACTCATCAGAATGTCGGCATAGGTTATGTCTTGGAAGATATGGGACTGAGTACAGATGGAACTGTTAGAAATAAAGAATTAAAGTGGTCCATTTTCAAGGGTGTCTGGTTTTGAGTGGAAAGATTACTATCAGCCAAACTTTCCTAACAGCTTGTTGGTTGTAGTAACTGTAAGGAAAGTCTGGGCAAACAAAGGGAGGGTGGGATGCCTAGGATTTTTGTGTGGGCTCATTCTAATTGTGAATTCAAAACATAAGACTGGGAATAGGTGCACAAGAAAGGAGGAAACAAGATGCCAGGGAGGCACCAGCCCAAAAAGAGGGAGGAAATAAAGCTAGGTGACATCCAGGAAGATTGTTCACCCTAGAGTAGTCAGCCAATGAGGAACTGGGGGACAGACTTATGTGCTAGGGGATAAACTGCTTGTTGTAGCCACACTGGGCATGCCTGCCCACCAGACACTCCATCTTGTAAGATCATCGTTAAAGTCTCACTTTGCTATGCTTCGGGTCTCCAAGTCCATCCCTTGGTTTGGGACTGATGAATGTGTTTCTCACAGAACTGTGCACATGGTATCTGTGAGAACCAACACTTAGAGGAAGAGGAGTTCACACAGGAGACTGATGTGCTGGAGAGGATAAAGACAGAGCAGGAAGGTCTTAGGTCAGGGAAGACCAAGGACTGAGCTCCCGGGACTGTCACCTGGCAACAAAAAGTGATATAGCACTTGAGGCACAAGACAAAATAATGCCAGCAAAACAGGAACAGCAACTTTCCATAATCCACAAACACCCCTGCTGTTACTTCCTCACCATCATCTAGAAAACAGAATCTGTTAATGTTTTGGTACATAATCTACATCAAAAATGCACTTCATATATGCAGATAGAATCAGTAAGTCAATAAGCAAACTCCCCACACAAAATAGTCACTGGTTCTCTTTTTAATGAATTAAACACCATGCAGCAATTTATTATTCAACACATTCTGTGGAGTTTTCCCCAAAGTTTTGAAGGGAGAAATCACCCGAAACAAGTCATCGCTAGAGTGTTATCATGTCCAATGTGAAATGTTTTAATCACAAAATGGGTAATTATGTGGGACTCTCATCTGTCTGAGGGTCAAATATCCTATGGTGATTTTTTGATTCTTGTGTAGAGAAGGGGTTCAATATAAAGATCCCAGGTTGTGCCACTCTGGCTTCTGGCCTATTTTGAACTGAAGAGAACCAAGACCGAGCAGATTTTTTTTTTTTAAGTTTATGTCCCCCTTAACTGACTAAAAGAATTTAGACAGAGAACCTGGTCCAAGAAGAGAGCTGTCAGCACAGATGACCATGAAGGATACAGGGTGAGTGTGGTAACTGCGGTGAGCCTAACAAGAAGATGAGATTCCTCCCCGTGTCCCAAACTCTGCAGACCCAACAAACTCTGGTTCACCACACATCTGCTCCTCCACCTTTCTGTGAGCTGTCTGGCTACTCTTTGGGGCCCCAGACCACTGCACCCTTCTCTTAGTTCAGAGACATGTAAACCTCAGTGGACATGTAAACCTCAGTGGCCTGACTGTCTGGGGTTTCAAATTTTTATGGAACTCTGTACATACATAATTAAATATGTTGTTCTCCTTCTAATCTGTCCTGGGTTAACCTGATTGTTAGACCAGCCAAAAGCCAGGAAGGGTAGAGAAATATTTTTTTTCTTCTCCTGATGGAGTGATTTTTTCCTCCTTCCACCAAAAATAGAAAGAGTGGATAAAAAAAATCACTTGGTAGACAAAGCAGCCTGACTCACACAGTTTGAAAACAATCTCAGAAACTTTGAAGTTTAAAGTTTTAAAATCTCTTTGGTGCACTGTTTCTCTCTGCTACGATCAATCCGAGTGCAAAGGGAAAGGTCAAACACTTCTCACTTCTACCATACTAATGCCAAGAATGGAACTTTAAATTCATTTTCACTTGAAATTTCAGAAGTGAGACAAATTGCTATTTAATTTTGGCAACAAGAGCATCCTTATTGACAGACTTCAGATTTTGGAGAAGGTGCTAAACTGATTTTTGTCCAGAGATTCAATCTCAGCAGCTGGACCCACCCTTCACACTGCAGATCAAGGGGCATGAGCAAACAAGATCCCTTGTTTCCCTGAAAACCAGTTTTTCAAGTCTTTAAAACAGAAAAAGATTATTTTTAACAATCACATCTACCAGATTGTTACACTGGAAAATAGAGCTTGATTTCTTTCTGGATTCAATTGTATAACCAAATTATAAAGAAAATATGTTACAGTAATTTTATGCATTAATCACGGGTTATTTTCTCTCAACTTTTGGAATCTTTCATAACAAAGGTATTTAACAAAACTGAGTTAAATGTTCACTTTCAAGTCATTGATATTAAAGATATGGAAAATTTCTCCTCTATGGAGTAATACTGAGTTAAATAAATGAAGAAAATATGAACATTAATATTTATATTTAAACAGAACTGAATGGTCACATTTCAATTTAAATGCATCACTTCAGACAATGATTCTGTCTCTCTAGTAGGATTTTTCTTATTTTCCAGGAAAATTATTTCACAACTTCTGTGGCTTCCTGAGCCTCTGACACTTCTTGTCCACTGATAGGTCATGAACTTAAGTCAGATCTATTTTAAGAAGCTGTGATTCTTACTCATTTGCATTTTCTTTTGTTTTTCCGAAATGATCCATTTATTTTCCCAGTTGCTGCTGCTGCTGCTAAGTGACTTCAGTCATGTCCGACTCTGTGCGACCCCATAGACAGCAGCCCACCAGGCTCCTCTGTCCCTGGGATTCTCCAGGCAAGAACACTGGAATGGGTTGCCGTTTCCTTCTCCAATGCATGAAAATGAAAAGTGAAAGTGAAGTCGCTCAGTCGTGTCTGACTCTTCGCGACCCCATGGACTGTAGCCTGCCAGGCTCCTCCATCCATGGGATTTTCCAGGCAAGAGTACTGGAGTGGGTTGCCATTGCCTTCTCCATTTTCCCAGTTACTTCTAGGTATTTTTTAGGGATACCAAATAATCACTCAATGCCAAAAAACTACTTGTATTTCCAAACTTAATTTAACCATGATCCCTTGCATCATTTTTATGGGATGTTTCTGAGAAGGCCAGAATTTGGTTAAGAGTCAAGCTCACAGAGATGGTGCTTTGGTCCAGCCCACATGGAAACATTCAGTCACCCAGAACTGGCATAGTAGAAGGGAATATTTCCTTTGGAAAGCATAACCTAGAAACAGGTGCTTATTTCTTACATAAAAAAAAAGAAAGGAAAAAAAACTTTAACATTCAACCTTTTTTTTTTTTTTCCTTTTCATATTTCTGAGTGCTTGTCTACTGCAGCCTTTCTTCAGTGTGTGTTTCTTTACTCTGAAGCTGATCACACATGCAGTTCAGACTTTCTCATGGGCCCAGACATCTCTTATGAAGCTCTCAGAGGGGCTTCAGCCACAGGCTAATCTCTGTTTTTGTCCAGGATCCAGAAAAAAATCACTCAAAGTATAATCCATGGTCATGCTCCTGCCCACCTGGTCTCCTGTCTTGTCCAGTCACTGGAGTGGGCTTGGTGGGGATTCACCTAAGGGGAGGCCCAGCTTGGGGGCACTTGTGTCAGTGGCTCCCAGTCTCTTCTGCCCAGGAGAGGTTCATGCTGGCTGCCAGTGTAGACAGACTGCCCAACTCCCATAGGGAGGCCCCCAGTGCTCTGACACAAAAGAGCAGGGCCAGACTCGTGTTGCAAGACGTCCTATATTTTCCCTGCACCAGAAATACATGGATAGTGGATAAGAAAGAAGCTTAAAAAGCATAGAGTCAGAAATAAGTGGTAGAAATTTCTTTTCATAGCTTGAAATTTGAAGTGGAAGCTTTTATTCTGATCAATACCCCCTCAAAGTTTCTCTCGTGTCAATAATGGATTTGATGACACAAAATTTACGATTGTAAATGTTTCACTTTTCCCCTTTTTGTTGAGAATCTCATTGAATAAATTGATAAGTTACTGCAAGCAGCAACTCTACATCTGTGTGGGCAAGTATGTTTCATCCACGTTCATCCCCTCATAAACCCAAATGCCCTCACATCTCTGGTGCATCTTCTCCTGACATTGTCTGGTGGTTCCATGTTCAACCAAAAACAGCAAAACAATCATAAAATAAATGCCTTTCACAAGCTTCCAGTACATATTTAGCCATGGATCAATATTAATACCTTCTGTATAAGACTAATTTGGTTATACAACTATGTAACTCAAAAGAGTGAAAGTAACTAAAAATCTTGAATTCCTCCCTTGGATCATTTATTTTCAGTTACTTTTGTGTGTTTGCCAGGGTTACTGATAATAACCAAATTCAGAAAAAAATGCATGTTCATCCTGAAGTTTATTAATAAATTTATTAGATTATTCTTTGGCATTTACCATGCTTGTGGTATTTGTTAAGTTTTTAAAATTTATACTTTATTGTGATTACATTTTCATTCTGAATTAATATTGGCTAGTCTTAACTTTTAAATTATTATTCTAAGAGTTTTATAGTTTCTGGTCTTACATTTAATTCTTTAATCCATTTTGAGTTTATCTTTGTGTATGATGTTAGGAACTGTTCTAGTTTCATTCTTTTACATGTAGGTGACCAGTTTTCCCAGCATCATTTATTGAAGAGACTATCTTTGCCCCATTGTATATTCTTGCCTCCTCTGTAAAAAATAAGATGCCCATAGGTGCATGGGCTTATTTCTGGGCTTTCTATCTTGTTCCATTGATCTATATTTCTGCTTTTGTGCCAGTACCATACTGTCTTGATGACTGTAGCTTTGTAGTATAATCTGAAGTCAGGAAGATTGATTCCTCCAGCTCCATTATTCTTTATCAAGACTGCTTTGGCTATTTTGGGTCTTCTGTGTTTCCATATGAATTGTGATTTTTTTTTGTTGTTCTAGTTATGTGGAAAATGCCATTGGTAATTTGGTAGGGATTGCTTTGAAGCTGCAGATTGAATTTGATAGTATAGTCATTTTCAAAATATTGATTCTTCTTACCCGGGAACATGGAATATCTCTCCATCTGTTTATGTCCTCTTTAACTTCTTTTATTAGTGTCTTATAATTTTCTGTGTACAGTTCTTTTGTCTCCTTAGGTAAGTTTATTCCTAAATATTTAATTCTTTTTGTTGCAATAGTGAATGGGATTGATTCCTTATTTTCCCTTTCTGATTTTTCATTGTTAGTATATAGAAATGCAAGTGACTTCTGTGTGTCGATTTTGTATCCTGAAACTTTGCTAAATTCACTGATTAGCTCTAGTAATTTTCTGATGCTATCTTTAGGGTTTTCTACGTACAATATCATATCATCTGCAAACAGTGAGAGCTTTACTTTTTCTTTTCCCATCTGGATTCCTTTTATTTCTTTTTCTTCTCTGACTGTTTTAGCTAGGACTTCCAGAACTATATTGAGTAATAGCAGGGAAAGTGGACACTTGTGTCTTGTTCCTGATCTTAGGGGGAATGCTTTCAGTTTTTCACAATTGAGAATAATGTCTGCTGTAGGTTTATCATATATGGCCTTTACTATGTTGAGGTAGGTTCCTTCTATGCCCATTTTTTGAAGAGTTTTAATCATAAATGGGTGCTGAATTTTGTCAAAGCCTTTTTCTGCATCTATTGAGATGATCATATGGTTTTTATCTTCAATTTGTTAATATGGTGTATCACAGTGATTGATTTGCATATATTGAAGAATCCTTGCATCCCTGGAATAAACCCACTTGATCGTGGATTATGAGCTTTTTGATGCATTGCTGAATTCTGTTCACTAAAATTTTGTTGAGGATTTTTGCATGTATGTTCATCAGTAATATAGACCTGTAGTTTTCATTTTCTGTGTTGTCTTTGTCTGGTCTTGTATTCCTTTTTAGGATGTCAGGTGTCATCATTCCTAAACCCAGGCTACTACAAATTTGCAAGTGACTTCCCAGAATACAATCAGTGATAAATACAGAGGATGCTCTTCAAAGAGGCATAATGATCCTACAGAAACCAACAAAACAGGGAGCCAATCCTGGGAATGGATCTTGGGACCACATCCTAGAAATTCATGGGATGTTGTTAGGACCTACAACTTGTTTTTTCAGAATTATTAAAATAATTGCTTTACAAAAATATTATGAACTTTCAGTTACTTAGAGGAAGATGGGATATTGTTTTTCCCATTACAACTTAGTTGTCAGGTGTCCAGTTATAATGAAAGAAGTCTCAGATCAAGTTCTATCAGACATAAATATTTATCATTATGTGACCAATAAAACAGTCATTCACCCTCTTATGGGAGCTCACTGAAGCCTAGCTTTGCACTTTCTGCTGCTATGACAGCACATACCACAAAAGATTTACCAAGACAGCTCTAAAAGTAGACTAATGGCACAAGGTGATTTATTTTCCCTCAAGGAGAACAAGATGGTAAGAGCATAATAAAGGGGTCCTAAAATCTATTTCAGCTTTATTGACTACGCCAAAGCCTTTGACTGTGTGGATCACAATAAACTGGAAAATTCTTAGAGATGGAAATACCAGACCACCTGACCTGCCTATTTAGAAACCTATATGCAGGTCAAGAAGCAATGGTTAGAACTGGACATGGAACAACAGACTGGTTCCAAATTGGAAAAGGAGTACGTCAAGGCTGTATATTGTCACCTGCTTATTTAACTTATATGCTGAGTACATCATGAGAGATGCTGGGCTAGAAGAAGCACAAGCTGGAATCAAGATTCCCAGGAGAAATATCAATCACCTCAGATATGCAGATGACACCACCCTCATGGCAGAAAGTGAAGAGGAACTAAAAAGCCTCTTGATGAAAGTGAAAGAGGAGAGTGAAAAAGTTGGCTTAAAGCTCAACATTCAGAAAACGAAGATCATGGCATCTGGTCCCATCACTTTATGGGAAATAGATGGGGAAACAGTAGAAACAGTGTCAGAATTTATTTTAGGGGGGCTCCAAAATCACTGTAGATGGTGATTGCAACCATGAAATTAAAAGATGCTTACTCCTTGGAAGGAAAGGTATGACCAACCTAGATAACATATTCAAAAGCAGAGATATTACTTTGCCAACAAAGGTCCGTCTAGTCAAGGCTATGGTTTTTCCTGTGGTCATGTATGGATGTGAGATTTGGACTGTGAAGAAAGCTGAGGGCTGAAGAATTGATGCTTTTGAACTGTGGTGTTGGAGAAGACTCTTGAGAGTTCCTTGGACTGCAAGGAGATCCACCCAGTCCATTCTAAAGGAGATCAGTCCTGGATGTTCACTGGAGGGACTGATGCTGAAGCTGAAACTCCAGTACTTTGGCCACCTCATGCAAAGGGTTGACTCTTTGGAAATGACCCTGATGCTGGGAGGGATTGGGGGCAGGAGGAGAAGGGAATGACAGAGGATGAGATGGCTGGATGGCATCACTGACTTGATGGACATGAGTTTGGGTAAGCTCCGGGAGTTGGTGATGGATAGGGAGACCTGGCGTGCTGCAATTCATGGGGTCACAAAGAGTCAGACAAGACTGAGTGACTGAACTGAACTGAACTGAAAACCTGAGTGTCATTTTGATAGGTGTGTGCTTCCTGGTCACTGTATTCTCACCCCTACCTAAGCGAGACCAGGAAGGCTCACATGGTATTCCCTGTCACTCCACCTCCCTCAAACACCATGATTTCCACCAAGAAGCAGTAATTTCTAGGTATTTCCATGCTATTTAACACAATTTCCTGTTTGTGGGAAATAAAGATAGCTAATGCTCTGAAGCAGCCTGTTTGGGAACATGAACTTCTGTTATTTTGGTTGACTTTATGGATTTGTTTCTTTGCTTTTTCAAAATGCTGGCAAACTAACAATGCATTTTTTCAAATGCTAATGAAACACATGCAGTATGAATTCCCAACTAAAAAACTTAAAATGTCAATAAACTGCTCCTAAGGTGTGAACTGAGATAAATGTGTATGTCAGACGCTCAGTATGTGGAGGTACTTTAAAATAAATGATAGATAATCTTGCAATTGTCTTGGGTCACAGATTTCTGAGTATCCATTTCTTTATCTTTAACTCTACTAGTTTGAAATATCCAGTGGAAATCAAGACTATAAATGTTCCTTAGATAGGAACTAGCACAACATTTTGCTCTTTTTGTTAATATTTAAGGGATATGCTAGTCAACTTCTTCTTTTGAAATATCTGACCTGTTTGCAAATTCATAAAGTAGATTATGTGGAAGCAATAATATATCATTTGTTAAGGGCCACCTATATGCTATTCCCTCTAATCCTCATCACAAATCCAAAAGTTAGACATCAGAACCCACTCATGTGATGACAGATCCCCACCCAGTTCATCATGCCTTTCCTGACGCTTTGGGGGCACCTCCTCTTGCAACATGGAACCAGGAGAGCCTTGGAAGTCACAGTATCAGCTCTGGGACAAAAGTGATCTCTGCCACCAACCTTTGTGGCTCAAGGTAAGAGCTGTATTCTCACTATCAGCCAAGGGTAACAGAGGTAGGAAGCCAGTGCAGTCTTGTTTCTGTGGATGTTAATACAGCTCAGCACAGCTGAAGAACATTCTAAAGCATAGGTCAGGCCACAAGCTCCACCTCTGTCATGATGCAATAGGTGATTTGTGAACTTTCCCTTTTCATTTTTAATCATAAGAGGAATGTTGAGCTCTGATGTTAGTGGAATTCAGAAAAGTTTACAGAGCTGAGGTATTCCTCAATAACTTAGTGTTATCTTTAATAAAGGCTTTCCTGATGGTTCAGACAGTAAAGAATCTGCCTGCAATGTGGGAGACTTGGGTTCAATCCCTGGGTTGGGAAGATCCCCTGGATAAGGGAATGGCTTCCCACTCCAGCATTCTTGCCTGACGAATTCTATGGACAGAGGAGCCTGGCAAGCTACAGTCCATGGAGTACTAAAGAGTTGGACACAAAAGAGTGACTAACGCTCTCACTTTTCATCTTTAAAAAGTGAGATGTAGTTTTAAAGAAACTCCAAAAATGAAGAGAACTCAAGTGGCCTTTAAGAGTGGACGCTTGGATCCTGCTCTGACCCCAGTACTAAGTACTGGCACAGACCCGGGAAAGAGAAATCCTTCATATTTATTTAATCAATTCCTTCTTTCTGGGCTACCCCAGTGGTTTGGTGGTAAAGAATTCACCTGTCAATGCAAGAGACACAGGTTCAATCCCTGGGTTGGGAAGATCCCCCAGAGAAGGAAATGGCAACCCACCCCAGTATTCTTGCCTAGATAATCCTATGGACAGAGGACCCCGGTGGGATACACTCCATGGGGTTGCAAAAAGAGTCAAACATGACTTAGAGACAAAGCAACAACAAGTTCTTTCCAGAGCCTGGTAAACATGACAGATGCCTGTTTTCAGATACCCCCTAAATTCAATTTTATTTTGAAAGCTGGATCTACTCTCTTAAATGCTGTTCTCTGAAATTGCAGGGAATCTGAGTAACCCAAGGGAGACTCTGAGGAATCTAGTACAGTATTTCCAGGACAGAAATTGTCCCATATTTTTTGCAACCTGCTTTCAAGGACATTTCAGCTTTTTTTCTAGGGCTTATATAGGAGCAGAGAAAAGAAAGTCATGGATGTGTCACTGCATTGGGCTTCCAGGGACACCATCTGTGTCTCAGCGCTTTGCCACTTCCTCAGCATCCGGAAGTCACGCCAACTGGAGCTGAGCCTCCAGAGCAGACGAGGCAGTTGTGGGCATCCAGCACACATCCCTTCTAGTCCCCGGCCCAGTGCCACCCTCAGCAGGTTTGGAAATACAGGGGTGACTGTACCCCTTGTACCATGTTCCCCATAATGTCAACAGGCTCATGTATCTACCATGAAAAAAATTATCCAGGACTGTCATGACTGTTCTGTCCTAGGTTGACCTGTCACATTGAGAGGTCCTGATGACTCACCTGAGCTGGATCCTCAGGAGCTTGCCAACCATGAAAGACTGTTCTGGGACTTCAGAGGAACAACTGAGAAGTTACCTTTGCTCCTGATGGATGTCAGCTACAATTTGACATTTTACTGACAGCATTTTTTTCCTGATGGTTCATGAGATGTAAAGTGCAGTTGCAAAGATATGTATAAAAGTAGCAGGCTTTTTTTTTTCTTTTTTTTTTGCACCATCTGCTTCTTAGGAAGAGTAACCATTTTCATATTGCAGATACTTTAGTATTTGTTGTTGCTATTGTTTTATTAGGTCCATGAATCAAGGCAAATTGGAAGTGGTCAAAAGGAGATGGCAAGAGTGAACGTTGACATTATAGGAATCAGCAAATTAAAATGGACTGGAATGGGTGAATTTAACTCAGATGACCATTATATCTACTACTGTGGGCAGGAATCCCTTAGAAGAAATGGAATAGCCATCATGGTTAACAAAAGAGTCCAAAATGCAGTACTTGGATGCTTCTCAAAAACGACATGATGATCTCTGTTTGTTTCCAAGGCAAACCATTAAATATCACGGTGATTCAAGCCTATGCCCCAACCAGTAATGCTGAAGAAGCTGAACAGTTCTATGAAGACCTACAAGACCTTTTAGAACTAACACCCAAAAAAGATGTCCTTTTCATTATCAGTTCAGTTCAGTTCAGTTCAATTCAGTCGCTCAGCCGTGTCCGACTCTTTGCGACCCCATGAATCACAGCAAGCCAAGCCTCCTTGTCCATCACCATCTCCCAGAGTTCACTCAAAGTCATGTCCATCTATTTGGTGATGCCATCCAGCCATCTCATCCTCTGTCATCCTCTCTTCCTCCTGCCCCCAATCCCTCCCAGCATCAGAGTCTTTTCCAATGAGTAACACTTCACATGAGGTGGCCAAAGTACTGGAGTTTCAGCTTTAGCATCATTCCTTCCAAAGAAATCCCAGGGCTGATATCCTGCAGAATGGACTGGTTGGATCTCCTTGCAGTCCAAGGGACTCTCAAGAGTCTTCTCCAACACCAGTTCAAAAGCATCAATTCTTCAGTGCTCAGCCTTCTTCACAGTCCAACTCTCACATCCATACATGACCACAGGAAAAACCACAGCCTTGACTAGACGAACTTTTGTTGGCAAAGTAATGTCTCTGCTTTTGAATATGCAATCTAGGTTGGTCATAACTGTCCTTCCAAGGAGGAAGCATCTTTTAATTTCATGGCTGCAGTCACCATCTGCAGTGATTTTGGATCCCAGAAAAATAAAGTCTGACACTGTTTCCACTGTTTCCACTGTTTCCCCATCTATTTCCCATGAACTGTTGGGACCAGATGCCATGATCTTCGTTTTCTGAATGTTGAGCTTTAAGCCAACTTTTTCACTCTGCTCTTTCACTTTCATCAAGAGGCTTTTTAGTTCCTCTTCACTTTCTGCCATAAGGGTGGTGTCATCTGCATATAGGGGACTGGAATACAAAAGTAGGAAGTCACACCTGGAGTAACAGGCAAATTTGGCCTTGGAATACAGAATGAAGCAGGGAAAAGGCTAACAGAGTTTTGCCAAGAAAACGCACTGGTCATAGCAAACACCCTCTTCCAACAGCACAAGAGAAGACTCTACACCTGGACATCACCAGATGGTCAGCACCAAAATCATATTGATTATATTCTTTGCAGCCAAGGATGGAGAAGCTCTATACAGTCAGCAATAAACACGACCAGGAGCTGACTGTGGCTCAGATCATGAACTCCTTATTGCCAGATTCAAACTTAAATTGAAGAAACTAGGAAAAACCACTAGACCATTCAGATATGACCTAAATCAAATCCCTTATGATTATACAGTGGAAGTGAGAAATAGATTTGAAGGACTAGATCTGATAGAGTGTCTGATGAACTATGGACGGAGGTTCATGACATTGTACAGGAGACAGGGATCAAGACCATCCCCATGGAAAAGAAATGCAAAAAAGCAAATGCAAATGGCTGTCTGAGGAGGCCTTACAAATAGCTGTGAAAAGAAGAGAAGCGAAAAGCAAAGGAGAAAAGGAAAGATATAAGCACCTGAATGAAGAGTTCCAGAGAATAGCAAGGAGAGATAAGAAAGCCTTCCCCTGCGATCAGTGCAAAAAAATAGAGGAAAACAACAGAATGGGAAAGACTAGAGATCTCTTCAAGAAAATTAGAGCTACCAAGGGAATATTTCATGCAAAGATGGGCTCGATAAAGGACAGAAATGGCAGGGACCTAACAGAAGCAGAAGATATTAAGAAGAGGTGGCAAGAATACACAGAAGAACTGTACAAAAACGATCTTCACTACCCAGATAATCACAATGGTATGATCACTCACCTAGAGCCAGACATCCTGGAATGCAAGGTCAAGTGGACCTTAGAAAGCATCATTATGAACAAAGCTACTGAAGGTGATGGAATTCCACTTGAGCTATTTCAAATCTTAAAATATGATGCTGTAAAAGTGCTGCACTCAGTATGCTAGCAAATTTGGAAAACTCAGTAGTGGCCACAGGACTGGAAAAGGTCAGTTTTCATTCCAATCCCAAAGAAAGGCAGTGCCAAAGAATGCTCAAACTACTACACAATTGCACTCATCTCACACACTAGTAAAGTAATGCTCAAAATTCTCCAAGCCAGGCTTCAGCAATACATGAACTGTGAAATTCCAGATGTTCAAGCTGGTTTTAGAAAAGGCAGAGGAACCAAAGATCAAATTGCCAACATTCACTGCATCTTGGAAAAAGCAAGAGAGTTCCAGAAAAATATCTATTTCTGCTTTATTGACTATGCCAAAACCTTTGTCTGTGTGGATCACAATAAACTATGGAATATTCATAAAGAGATGGGAATACAAGACCATTTGACCTGCCTCTTGAGAAACCTATATGCAGGTCAGGAAGCAACAGTTAGAACTGGATATGGAACAACAGACTGGTTCCAAATAGGAAAAGGTGTACGTCAAGGCTGTATATTGTCATCCTGCTTATTTAACTTCTATGCAGAGTACATCAGAGAAATGCTAGGCTGGAAGAAACACAAGCTGGAATCAAGATTGCTTGGAGAAATATCAATCACCTCAGATATGCAGATGACATCACCCTTATGGCAGAAAGTGAAGAGGAACTAAAAAGCCTCTTGATTTAAGTGAAAGAGGAGAGTGAAGACGTTGGCTTAAAGCTCAACATTCAGGAAATGAGGATCATGCCATCTGATCACATCACTTCATGGGAAATAAATGGGGAAACAGTGTCAGACTTTATTTTTCTGGGATCCAAAATCACTGCAGATGGTGACTGCAGCCATGAAATTAAAAGACGCTTACTCCTTGGAAGGAAAGTTATGACCAACCTAGATAGCATATTCAAAAGCAGAGACATTACTTTGCCAACAAAGATCCGTCTAGTCAAGGCTATGGTTTTTCCTGTGGTCATGTATGGATGTGAGAGTTGGACTGTGAAGAAGGCTGAGCACTGAAGAATTGATGCTTTTGAACTGTGGTGTTGGAGAAGACTCTTGAGAGTCCCTTGGACTGCAAGGAGATCCAACCAGTCCATCCTAAAGGAGATCAGTCCTGGGTGTTCATTGGAAGGACTGATGCTGAGGCTGAAACTCATAATTTGGCCACCTCATGTGAAGGGTTGACTCATTTGAAAAGACCCTGAAGCTGGAAGAGACTGGGGGGAGGAGGAGAAGGGGATGACAGAGGATGAGATAGCTGGATGGCATCACCGACTTGAGGCACATGAGTTTGGGTGATCTCCGGGTGTTGGTGATGGATAAGGAAACCTGGCGTGCTGCGATTCATGGGGTCGCAAAGAGTCAGACATGCCTGTGCAACTGAACTGAACTGGACTGAACTGTTTTTTGGGGGTGGCTATTGACCAGGCATCAGGACTTGAAGTGATCAGCAGGGAACCTTAGTTCCTGTCCTGGCCTCATAGTGACAGGCTCCAGGTTCATAACACAGGACAATTGCTTGGCCTTCCAGGAAAATCCTAGGAATTCATAAAAGACCCTTTTAATATGCCCTTCAGAGAGGATCAGTTTGCCCTAGAAAGACAAAATAGATTCCTTTTGAAGAATATCAGAAGAAACTGCTTAGTTTTAACTCAGAAAACATATTAAAAAACAGAGGCAGCAATAGAGAAACATAAGCCACCACATCAGGCAGATGGACCCAGGGAAAGACAATCATGTTCCCCAATGAAACAAAGAATTTCTTTAAGCACTTTAATACAAAGCCTCTAGGGTCTGTCTCACATTTCACATGTGTAATCAACTCTAAAATATTTATGTTAAAAAACAAAGCCAGGTTAGTGTTATTTTTTTCTGCCCCACTTCCAAAAAATCTTAAAACCTTAGCATTCATTTATAGATCCATTTTTTTATATAGATCCATTTTTAATCAGACACTTTCAATATTTATTTGACCCTTGTCTTTCAAAAATGTCATTAAGCTCCAACTCTGAGATTTCTTTCAAATATAAGAGTCTAATTCTACTACAGAAGGGAAACTCTTGCTTCTATAATTTTTGATACATTGAGGTCCACTACATTTTATTGACTGTGCCAGTCTCTTTATTGCCTGGAATTTGATTTTATAATTCTTGTCCCTTATAACCGCATGAAAATGCAGCTTCTGACTTTCTTTCCCTGAAGCTTTTAGGCTAAGGAGCCAATTGTGTGTGTGGATGACGAGGATGACAGTGCATCTCTAGGTTTACACACAAGGTGATCAAGGTAAATCTGAAGCTTCAACTCACCTGTAGGATTCAAATATATCAAGTTGTGGGTATGTATGTGAGGGGCTATTGTGTGACTATACTTGGGTGATTAAGTTAAAATCCCATTCAGCTCTTTGGAAAGAATGTAGTCCCATATAAACTGTTCTGACCCAGACTGTATTGCTCTTTAAAAAAAAAAAAGTAGAATATTAAGCAAGTTTCCCACTAAATTCAACTCTCTAAGATGTACTGGCAAACAAAACGAAGTTCAAAGCAAATTACCACAGCTTTCTCCTAAGTTTGCCAACTCACTTTACAGGCAGCTGGGTACTTTGAACTTTTAATTTCATTTGTGAAGCATAATTGAAGTATCTAAACCATTCTGGTTTTAACATCCCCAGCCTATAAATTGCAGCTGAATGTGGTGATTGGATCACAAAGTGATGAAGCATCAGTCTTTGAAATTTGTTAATACACCTCAGTCAGTAAGACTTCAAAGGGGCTGGGGTGTACCCCTGTCACCCTTGCTTACCTGGCCAGGTTCTTAGCACAACTTTATAAACAAGTAGGCTACAGGGCACTTGTGTTCTGCTAAGAATACATCTCTATCTCTTAATAGTAAAGCTTCAAAGTGAGCTTGAAGTGGTAGTCACTCAGTCATGTCTGACTCTTTGCAACCCCATGGACTGTAACCCATCAGGCTACTCTGTCCATGGGATTCCTCCAGGCAAGAATACTGGAATGGGTAGCCATTCGTTTCTCCAGGGGAACTTCCTGACCCAGGGATTGAACCCAGGTCTCCTGCAATGCAGACAGATTCTTTACCATCTGAGCCACCATTCTTGCTACTTGCAAACCACTGGAAGTGAAACACAAATGTGTATTCTTAAGGACAGCTGCATCTCCTTGTGATCCATTTATCTGTGTCCATCTAATCAGCTTGCAAAGATTAGCTGTCCTGCCACTGAAATGTGAATATCTTTCTCTTTGATCTAAAGTTCCACATATCATGTTTTAAAAAACAAAAACAAAAACTTTAGACTATTATTCCTATACCTAGATACTCTACTCTGACTCTCTTCTCATACACACACACACACACACACACACACACCAACAGACCAGGGCTTTTCCTTCTTCACTTTTAAGCCTTTTTGTTCTTGAAGTTTCTACTAGCAGTTAAAGTGACTATCCAACAATTTGGTTGGATTCAGTATGATTAATAGCTCAAAGATGAGAGTGTTAAAAATTATAATTTATTTTATTTTATTATTAAAAATTATTCTGAGCAAGTTTTTAATATCCAGAGGCTCTCCATCCAAGGCCCAACCTGAGCTTATGGATTTCATCATTCAGAGATGCATCTAAATGAGACTTTAACCTGAGAATATACTCCCTGGCAGCTGGTCAGGGTAGCAATTCCGATGCCTGACTCAGACACTATAAACTGGTCTGTCCTAGAGAGTTTAGGTGAAGTCTTGTCTGGAGGTTGTGGAATAAGCTGAACAATCTCTTAAAGTCCCACGGAGCCCTTTGATTCTACATTAAGTGGGCCCCAGACCACACACAGGCTCTTTTTATGACATTGCTTCCTTGAATATTTGTTTTCTTTATGGAGCAGATGGGAAAACAGAAGAAAAAGTCCTCTTTATCATAACAGATTCCCTCAAATGAAAATGATTTTACAATAGAGATAAAATGACAACAATAAAAGATAAAATATTTTTATTTATCAGCTTGATGTTGAATTCAATCCAGAGTTTAAGAATAAGCCTTAAGAAAAGCATAACATTTCTGCCTGGTTTCGTGTCAGGATATATATCTTCTCAGAAATGACCACACCAAGAGAGAACATTTTCCTTCTGGTCAGGGTGGTAGAAGCATGATGTTCATGTTTAGTCTGTATCATTACAGAATTTATGGTCTGGTTTTGACTCAGAAGGATAACTCCAAATAAGGAACTATGAGAATTTATAAGCTCTGTGCTGCAGAGAAAAAACATATGTTACATTCAAGCAAGGGAAAAAGTAGGGAATTTCCTACAAATGATGAATTCATGGCTCTGCTATTTCTGCGGTCCAATAATGATTTGTAAATAGGTCTGGAAATACATATAATGAGTTTTCTCTTTCCTTGTAAGGATCAAGGAGCAGATGGTGTCTCACTGAGAGCCTTTTCACAAGCTTATGAGATTTTGAGAAGGATTTTTCTAAGTACACAGCTACTCATGAGAAATTGATCCATATATTCTAGACCAAAGAGTGCTGATAATCCAGAACATCCTTTTTCTCCAAATAACATTTTTATGAAATATATTTATTACAAAAACTAAAATTAAGAGTGGGAAGCTTGCCTTAGATTAAGTCACACCTTTTCAGAAAACTTCATTCAGAAGTATTCACTCCATCTTCCCTTCTCCAGGGCATCACCCTGTACCTCCATGGTCCAAGGTCACAATAAGTAAAATCTTTTCATGTCCTGATGTTTCTGTGCTATGTGTGAGTTTCTGACTTGTCCGTACCTGAAGTCTCTGAAAATTTGGTTTAATAATATGTAACTTACATTAGTATTAACTAATGAGTATATAAATATAATTATCACAGTTATTAATAAAAATAGCAAAATAATTCACTAAAATCCCCATTACATGGCAGGTATTCTACTAGGTACTTTATCAACATCATTTCACACAACTCAAAATGTTAGCCTCTGAGGTAGAAATTATTGCCTGCATTTACATAAAACAAACTGAAGCTCAGACAGTTTTAGCAAAATGTAAAGTCGACACAGCCAGCAATGCACAGAGCAGAGGTTCAAACAAAGGCTCATTAACACTCAAGGCAATGCAATTTCCCTTACAACCATATCTTCCCACTACTTTCATTCATATATAAAGAATGCTAGATCTCCCCCTTTTAAGCAAATGTATTTTTTACTATAAAATACCATTAATCTTTTCTTGGTGTTTAATTGAAGTATAGTTGATTTACAATGTTGTGTTAGTTTCAGGCTTAAAACAAAGTGACTCAGTTTTGTTGTTGTTGTTCAGTTGCTAAGTCATGTCCAACTCTTTGCAACCCCATGGATTATAGCACACCAGGCCCCTCTGTCTTCCACTATCTCCCAGAGTTTGCTCAAATTCATGTCCATTGAGTCAGTGATGCTATCTAACCATCTCAATTTCTACTGCTCCCTTTTTCTTTTGCCTTCAGTCTTTCCCAGGATCGGGGTCTTTTCCAATGAGTCAGCACTTCATACCAAGTGGCCAAAGTATTGGAACATCAGCTTCAGCATCTATCCTTTCAAAGAGTATTCACAGTTGATCTCCATTTAGGATTGACTGGTTTGATCTCCTTGCTGTCCAAGGGACTCAAGAAACTTCTCTAGCACCTTAATTCAAAAGCATCAGTTTTCTGACACTCAGCCTTCTTTATGATCTAACACTCGCATCCATGCAGGACTACTAAAAAGAAAAAAAAATAGCATTCACTATACAAACCTTTGTTGGAAAAGTGATGCCTCTGCATTTTAATACACTGTCTATATTTTTCATAGCCTTCCTCCCAATGTGCAAATGTCTTTAAATTTCATGGCTGCAGTCACTGTCCACAGTGATCCTGGAGACAAAGAAAATAAAATCTGCCACTGCTTCCACTTTTTCCCCTTCTGTTTGCCATGTAGTGATGGGACCAGATGCCATGATTTTAGTTTTTTGGATGTTGAGTTTCAAGCCAACTTTTTCATTCTCTTTCACCCTCATCAAGAGGCTGTTTAGTTCCTCTTCACTTTCCGCTATAAGAGTGGTAACATCTGCATATCTGAGGTTATTGATATTTCTCCTGGCAATCTTGAATCCAGCTTGAGCTTCATCCAGCCCAGCATTTCACATAATGTACTCTGTGTAGAAGTTAAACAAGCAGAGTGACAATATACAGCCTTGTCATATTCCTTTCCCAACTTTGAATCAGTCCGTTGTCCCATGTCCAATTCTAACTGTTGCTTCTTGACCCATATACATGTATCTCAGGAGATAGATAAAGTATTCTGGTTTTCCCATCTCTAAGAATTTTCCACAGTTTATTGTGATCCACACAGTCAAGGGTTTTTCATAGTCAGTTGAGGAGAGGTAGATGTTTTTCTGGAATTCCCTTGCTTTCTCCATGATTCAATGAATGTTGGCAATTTGATCTGTGGTTCCTCTGCCTCTTTGAAACCCAGCTTGTATATCTGGAAGTTCATATATATGTGTGTATACACGTATGTATATGTATATACATCTATTTTTTGTTCAGGGTTTCCCTACTGACTCAGATGGTAAAGGATCCACTTGCAATGCAGGAGACTTGGGTTCAATCCCTGGATTGGGAAGATCCTCTGGGGAAGAAAATGGCAACCCACTCATATTCTTGCCTGCAGAATCCCATGGACAGAGGAGCCTGGGTGGGCTACAATCCATGGGATCACAAAGAGTTGGACATGACTGAGCAACTAACATTTTCACTTTCAGTCTTTTTCAAATTCTTTTCCCTTAGAGATGATTACAAAATACTGAATGTAATTCCCTGTAAAATAAACAGGGTGACAATATATAATTTTGGTCCTTGTTGGTTACCTGTTAGTTTGACTCTGCTAATTCCAAACTCCTAATTTATCTCCCCTACCCTTTTCCTCTTCATAACCACAGGTTTATTTTATATGTTTGTTTCCAGGTCCCCAAACTAAAGTTTGACCACATCTTTGTGTATGTGTGTGTCCTATCCTCTCCATGACCCATTTTGTTAAGGTGTCATTTTTCTTGTTGCCAGTCCTTCCTGGCTTCCCTTTCACTCCTGAGCCCCACTGGGTTTCTACCTCTGATGCTCTAAGTCAGCAATGACTTCCTAGTGGATGGTCTGACAGGTTTCTTTCAGCTCGGTCATATGACTGAACTCACATCTAGCCTGCAACCCTAGACCATTTTATGTTCTTTCCTCCCCGTCCTCCTTCATGGGCTCCCACCTTCAATCCAAAGCAGCACACTGTCTTGTTACTGCTCCTACATCTGGAACTCCATCTGCTCTTTCATCTAAGTCCTGACCCATCTTCCTTCCTCTGTTTTGCAAGCTCTTCCTCGGTGACCCTCAACCACCAGATTGATAATATGTCAATCTGTCTTTCTAGACTAGACCTTCCCCTCCAGATCTGGACTCACATAGGAAAATGCATTCTCAATTTGGCCAATTATTTTTCCATAATCACCTCAAACTCTACAGGTTTTGGACAGAATTCATCATCACAGGTCTTCCTTGGATCACCCATTATGAGTCTCCAATCTTAACAAGTAACATCAGATACATTTTGGATGCCAATCCAACATCTGTTCACAATCAGGCACTCCTCTTATTCCACATATCCAATCAGTGATCTTGCAATGATATTACAAATTTACAGCCTCTCAAATCCATCTCTTCCTTTTCATTCGCACTAATTCCCTTGATCTCAACTATAGGTCTGCAGAGAATTTCATGTCTAACAACTTCATAGCTGCTGACCTGCTTCCGTCCTTGCCAATCTGCCCCTTCATTCTGCACAAGGCAGCATTACTTCTAGATTTATGCTTATTTATGTTCAAATTGCCAACATCCGCTGGATCATGGAAAAAGCAAGAGAGTTCCAGAAAAACATCTATTTCTGCTTTACTGACTATGCCAAAGCCTTTGACTGTGTGGATCACAATAAACTGTGGAAAATTCTGAAAGAGATGGGAATACCAGATCATCTGCCCTGCCTCTTGAGAAATTTGTATGCAAGTCAGGAAGCAACAGTTAGAACTGGACATGGAACAACAGACTGGTTCCAAATAGGAAAAGGAGTTCATCAAGGCTGTATATTGTCACCCTGTTTATTTAACTTCTATGCAGAGTACATCATGAGAAACGCTGGAATGGAAGAAACACAAGCTGGAATCAAGATTGCCAGGAGAAATATCAATAACCTCAGATACGCAGATGACACCCCCCTTATGGCAGAAAGTGAAGAGGAACTAAAAGGCCTCTTGATGAAAGTGAAGGTGGAGAGTGAAAAAGTTGGCTTAAAGCTCAACATTCAGAAAACGAAGATCATGGCATCCAGTCCCATCACTCCATGGGAAATAGATGGGGAAATAGATGGGGAAACAGTGGAAACAGTGCCAGACTTTATTTTTCTGGGCTCCAAAATCACTACAGATGGTGACTGCAGCCATGAAATTAAAAGACACTTACTCCTTGGAAGGAAAGTTATAACCAACCTAGATAGCATATTGAAAAGCAGAGATATTACTTTGCCAACAAAGGTTCATCTAGTCAAGGCTATGGTTTTTCCTGTGGTCATGTATGGATGTGAGATTTGGACTGTGAAGAAGGCTGAGCGCCTAAGAATTGATGCTTTTGAACTGTGGTGTTGGAGAAGACTCTTGAGAGTCCCTTGGACTGCAAAGAGATCCAACCAGTCCATTCTAAAGGAGATCAGCCCTGGTATTTCTTTGGAAGGAATGATGCTGAAGCTGAAACTCCAGTACTTTGGCCACCTCATGCGAAGAGTTGACTCATTGGAAAAGACTCTGATGCTGGGAGGGATTGGAGGCAAGAGGAGAAGAGGACGACAGAGGATGAGATGGCTGGATGGCATCACTGACTCCATGGACATGAGTCTGAGTGAACTCTGGGAGTTGGTGATGGACAGGGAGGCCTGGTGTGTTGCAATTCATGGGGTTGCAAAGAGTCGGACACGACTGAGCGACTGATCTGATCTGATGAACTTTTTAAAAAATTAAGGCTGGTGCACTGGGACGACCCAGAGGGAGGGTATGGGGAGGGAGGAGGGAGGAGGGTTCAGGATGGGGAACACAGGTATACCTATGGCAGATTCATTTCAATATTTGGCAAAACTAATACAATATTGTGAAGTTTAAAAAAAAATAAAATTTAAAAAAAAAAAAAGAAAAGTGAAAGTGAAGTCGCTCAGTTGCATCCGACTGGGGGAAAAAAAAAAATTATCTTCATTGAACCTGGACTGGTGACTCGTTTCATATATGATATTGTACATGTTTCAATGCCATTCTCGCAAATCATCCCACCCTCTCCCTCTCCCACAGAGTCCAAAAGACTGCTCTATACATCAGTGTCTCTTTTGCTGTCTCGTATACAGGGTTATCGTTACCATCTTTCTAAATTCCATATATATGCATTAGTATACTGTATTGGTGTTTTTCTTTCTGGCTTACTTCACTCTGTATATAAAAAAAAAATTATCTTCATGATAAAATTCAAAATGTTTAGAAAGGTTCTACTTCATCCAGCCTAAAATTTAGCAAAAGGGTGGCCACATTGAGAATATTTTAGGCTCTGAGGAAGATAAAGTCTCTGATAGAGCTTCTCAATTCTGCTGTTGCTGTAAGAAAGGCCATTGAACACATGTCAATACACAGGCATGGTTGTGTTTTGGTAAGGCTTTACTCACAGGTCTAGACTTCAGGCCAGATTTGGTTAGCAGGCTGGAGCTGACACTCACTGGTCTAGCTGACCCCTTCACCTGCTTCTCCAGCATGATCTTCATCTTTCCCACCTCTCACATCACATTCTAACCAACATAAACAATTTTCAGTTCCTTGACTTGTCATGCTTTTTCTTGCTTCTAAGACTTTGCATTTGTTCTTTCTTCTTTCTCTTAGAAGAATATTCTTCTAAACATTTTTCAAGGATATAATTCCTAGTTCTGTTTCAAAATTCAGTTTAAATATGACATCTTAAAGGAAGGCTTCCTCACCTTCTCCCACACCATAATCATCCACCTAATTGCATTTTCCTCCCATTCCAATGTGTGTTCCCTAAGGACAGGGACTATGGTCCTGTCTTTTATCTGATTATTTGCCAAGGTATCCATACACTTTTCTCTGTGATATATGTCATAAACTCTTGGTAGTATATGAATTAAAACATGACCATGTAAGACTTTCTGGTGATCTAATGATTAAGACTTTTTGCTTCCACTGCAGGGGACAAGAGTTCCGTCCTTGGTTAGGGAACTAAGATTCCACATGCTGAGTGGCATTGTCAAAAAACAAAAATAAAACAAACAAACCCCCCCCCCCAACGATGTGTTTCTAAATCCATTTGGGATCAAGACAGGCAAAGAGAGGATTTTTAGGGGTTGCTTAGCAAAGGAATTTAACAGGTTCATGCATGCATGCTAAGTCACTTCAGTCATGTCTGACTACAACCCCATGGACTGCAGCCTGCTAGTTTCCTCTGGCCGTAGAATTCTCCAGGAAAGAATAGTGGAGTGGGCTGCCATGCCCTCTTCCAGGGGATCTTCCCGACCCAGGGACAGAAGCCATGTCTCTTACGTCTAACCTGCATTGGCAGGTGGATTCTTTACCACTAGCACCACCTGGGACAGTAAATTTCAAATCTTTCCACATCATCTACTTTTGGCTCCAATAATACAGAGTTCACCAGCTAATAGCTATCATCTTTAACTGCTTCACAGAGGTAAACTTTTTAGGAAAACAAACAAAGATGTGACTTCATCTACAGATACTATACCATAATGTCACACATGTTGGAGAATGTTCAAGGATCAAGAATATGTTTCTCAAGATACCTGAATCCGTGGGCAGAAATCAGCTCTACAATAGAAGGATCAAATTTTAGAATAGCCATCACTGAAAATACAATAGGAATGAGGAAGTTTTAGTTAGTCTCTATTAAAGAGAAACATGCAAAGTAGAAAAACAGAAGCAAAGCTGAAAGCAGGCTAGTGTGAAATATTTTGATCAAGAAAACACTTTTACACATGTTTCTTTGGTTAGGAAATGTATTGGTGTGTAACAGGACAGTGAATCTACTTTTGTCTTCAAATGAAGAGGTTGTTTTAGATATGTTATCATCAGATAGGGGCTTCCCTAGTGGCTCAGCAGTAAAAAGAACCTGCCTACAATGCCAGAGATGCAGGAGACTCAGGTTCAATCCTTGGGTCAGAAAGATCCCCTGGAGGAGGAAATGGCAATCCACTCTGGTATTCTTGCCTTTAGAAGCCCATGGACAGAAGAGCCTGGTGGGCTATATAGTCCATAAGGTTACAAAGAACTGGACATGACTGAGCGACTGAGCAGGCATGCATGCATTATCAGATAGACAGCCTTGGTGTAAAGTAGCACTTTTTCACACTGAAAAGAATAAAATATCTACATTTTCAGTCACCACTGCAGGCCTAACTCAACTTGCTTCTTTTTTCCCCATAAAGCTTACTTTTTAATCAGCCCCAAGTTTGGACCTCACTTGCCAATAATGGTGTCAGGTACAGTGTGCACTCCATTGAGAGCTCTGATTCTGCACTGGACTCTGTTGGTACATACACAATATCATTTATGAGCTATGTAACTATATACATTTTACTCAACCTTTTTTGTCTTTTTGCAGGAGATAGCAGTTGAAAATGTGTGACATTACTTCCATTCACATATTTTGGAATCACCCTGTCATTGCCATAATACAATTTATATAATACAATAAAATCATTTGATTAGCAAACAGTCATATAGGTTTCACCCTGATTAAAATAATAATAGCAATGATAATAATAACAATAATAGCAAAAGCTCATATAGCACTTACTATATAGCAAACATTCTTAACACTTTACAAGTATCCATTCATTTAAAGTCCTTTCACAGACCCTGCAATTTATGGCAGCGGTTACTATTATCTTCCCCAGATGAGAAAATTGAATTATGCATAATTTAGACTTTCCCAAAGTCACACAGTGGCAAGGCTAGAATTTAAACCCAGACAGCCTGGCTTCCACATGCATGTATGTACTTCACTACTATACTCTACTGACCTGCAAGCATTAAGTAGAATGTCTATTTTGGAGTGTGAAAGCTACTGTATTTTTATGGACCTGATCCACATTCAAATAATGAAGAGAACATGAATGAACTGAAAGCTTATGATAAACATTTGCTATTTTACTGTCAATGAACCAAATTCCAATTCAAACATTAGAAGCCACTGGCCTGTTTCTAATAAAAATGGAATACAAAGTAAAACATAAATCACCCAAACACTTATAAAGCACTTCCTTAAAATCAGCATCTAAAGGAATATTGCCTCTCTATTTGCAAGAAACAGTAAAGGAAGTAAAATATGTACTCAGATCACCTTGGCATACCTTTCTGAAACCTTATAGAATGTCTATGGTAGCAAGTAATCTTTGGGAAATTCAAAAACTGTCATTACCTTCAGTGCTGGCAGGCAGGAAAAATGGAAGTACCCTGAAATGGCATGCAGAAGAGGTTAGCATGTTCACTGAGGATATTTCAAATTGAAAGATAATATGCTCCTTTCTGCATTAACATGCAAACAGCTCTTTGAGGGAAATGGAAAAGCTGTAGTTCTGTAGCTGGGGTGAATATTACATTGTCTTTAGTGCTGATCACCCAAACAAGTGGTAAGGCTGCGTTTCTTACTTTTGAACTTGAGGGAGATGGTGTGACAGGTGTCACCTCTGAGCGCCACCTCTGAGTGCCCCTGAACTCTGGGCCCTTTCACTTCCCCTGCTGTGCTGTCTCAGACAGACACGGCAAACAGCTGTCTGTGGGGCTGAGACTCTCCTGGCACCAAGAGAAATGCACATCTGTTGTGTTAAGTCTTGGAAATTTAGGACTTGGCTGGGGATGATATACTTCATCACAATCTAACCTAACAAATACACACTGGCCTCCACAAACTCAGGTTTCAAAAGAAAAAAAGAAAAGGTCATTCCTTTATTTTCTATCATGGAACCAGAAACCAGAATTTAACTTAAGGCCTCCATCATCTTGCATTGACAGTAAATTTAATGTTATTCTATATTGGAGTTCACTTCCCATTTCCTAAATTTTATCAGTATTCTGGTATTTTATACAACAATTTAATGTCAGGGGATCCCCTTTGGTTTCCTCTACCAGACAGTTATCTCTGGTAAAGACCATCCAGGGCCATCTGATGCTGAACAGTGAATGAATTCAGAAGATGTGCTGTGTGTGTATGTTAGTCACTCAGTCGTGTCCAACTGTTTGTGACCCCATGGACTGTAGCCCGCCAGGCTCCTCTGTCCATGAAATTCTCCAGGCAAGAATACTGGAGTAGGTTGTCATTTCCTGCTCCAAAGATGTGGTACATATGCACAATAGAATATTACTCAGCCATGAAAAAGAATGAAATAATGCCATTTTCAGCAACACAGATGGATCTTAAAAATGATAAAAATGAACTTATTTATAAAACAGACTCACAGATTTAGAAAATAAGTTTATGGTTATCAGGAAAGGTGGATGGGGGGACAGGTAAGTTAGAAGTCTGGGATTGACATGTATACACTACTACGTGTAGAATAGGTAACCAACGAGAATGTACTGTATAGCACAGGGACCTCTGCTCAATATTCTGTAATAACCTAAATGGGAAAAGAATGTGAAAAAGAATAGATACATGTATATGTTTATGAATCACTTTGCTATACCCCCGAAACTAATACAACATCGTTAATCAACTATGTTCAATATAAAATAATTTTTTAAAGAAGACCGTTGTCTGAATCCTATTTGTATCCAATAATCTTGTTGGATGGTGGGAACCTTGCTTCCCTCTGGGCACACCAAGGGTGGGCAAGATATAAAATAAAAGCAGAGAGAAAAGACCTATCTCCAGACACCCTTACCTTAATTTCAAGTTCTGTCTCTTTTTATGTTTAACACCTGTTAACAGGTAAGAGTCCAAGTGTTATGGGGAGCTGAGCATATATAGTTTGAAAAAGCTATTTTTGATCAAAGGAAAATATCAATATAATTTCTTTATCTTAATCCCAGTGGTAGTTACAAGGATACATGCATTAGGATGAATTCACTTCGCACTTCTGTATTTTGCCATCTGAATGTTATATGACAAGAAAAAATTTAGGAATAAAAATATTATTTTGAAATTAGGCTCAGGACTTTGTAAGCCTTCTCAGTGGCTGAGAGCTCCACAGGGTCAGATTCATAAGTGGTCAAATTCATGAGTGGTCAGGTAAAGCAGTGTCTCTGACCTTAGACCTCCCTCCTGACCTCTGTTGCTCTGTTAAAGTAAACCCACTCCCTCTTATCCCAGGATAATCCATCCCAGTAGCAGGGAAATTCAAGAACAAAAGTCAGAAAGGGGCTAGTCCTTAATTTCCCCCGAGACTAGGGGGGTGTACGGTAACTACTGGGAGTGGATAAAAGATGATTATACCAAGACTGTGAGAAATAATATCCAAGTAAACGACCCGTCACATATAGATGTCAGGAGAGAGCTATATAGATCATGCGGAGCTACATTGCAATCAATCTTGTCTGTTGTCACCTGAAATATCACAATTTTCTTTAAATCAAAGGTCCAAAGAATCTTATCTAGGATATGTCAACACTGGTACACACCACCTTGGAATGTCTATAATTATAAGAGAAACTGAGAAAAATGCACAGTTATTCCATATGCATATTCATTTCTGTTATAGTGGTTAAAGGAAAACATAATGCAAACAAGGGATATCTTATTAACAGACATTTCTTGTCTTAATTCTGCAATATAATAAAAAACATTTTCCAAGATGACTTCAAAAATTTATTTTTTAATGTATTTCCTGATGTACAGTTGACTTTCAGTGTTGGGTTAATTTCTGCAATACAGCAAAGTGATTCATATACATATATATGTGTATGTATATGTATGGTATTTTCCATACTCTTTTACATTATGGCTTACCATAAGATATTGAATATAGTTCCCAGTAAAGAAAACTATTAACTTAAGTGAAAGTTAGAGATCCAAAAAAATGTGAAATATTTGTACTGTTAACTGGAAAATAATCATCATGTGGCTTCTGAAGCAATGACAAATCCTCTGTTGTTTGACTTTGAAATATCTATAAATGCCACAACTGACTTTTTTTTAACTATTATATATAAATTTATTTTGAAAATAAAATTTACAATGTAGTACTATGATCCAGAAATATCAGCAGTTCTAAAGCTGGACAGAGAAGAAAAAAGTTTAATCCTTTTTTCCCTCTGCCCCACCCTGTCTCACCATCTATTTGTTTTTTTTTTTTTATTAATTATTTTTTTCTAAATTTTTAAAATAAAATCCATCCTGAACCCTCCTGCCTCCTCCCTCCCCATACCATCCCTCTGGGTCGTCCCAGTGCACCAGTCCCAAGCATCCAGCATCGTGCATTGAACCTGGACTGGCATCTCGTTTCATACATGACTTTTATTCTGCATTTGGCTTTCCCAGGAGAACAGAATTATGAATTCTATTTTTAATGTAAAATTTTCTAAGGGCAGGTAGCAAAGCAAGATCTCCAAAGTTTCACATCATGGGGCCCAATGTTATTTCAATAAATTGCAAACTTTGTTATAATCATCAGTGGTCTTAAAAGCTGGTTTACTTAGGCCAATTCCTTTACTTATGTTGTGCTTATTTTTTTTCTGTCTCTGACACACTTTCCTATAGTGAAAGAATTGTGTTCTTTGTAGTGAATTTGACGTTATTAAAAGCCCTGCCACATGCTTCCTATCTTATACAAATAGCATTAATCTAGGATACATCTTTATTTCCAACACATGAAGCTTGTTCTATTATCTTCATGGTAAAAATGTCATATAACATTACACATCCCCTCATGTGAACTGGATGTGTGCATACAGATAATTTCTAGTTCAAAATTATTTAAGATATTAAATTTCAAAAAGGGTATTAAAATTCAAAGCAGGAAATTGATAGTAGAAATTGATGAATATTCATAGAGAGGATTTTTTAAACTTCTGCTTTTAAAAATTAAAAAAAATTTTTAAATCATGTGTAACTTTTCACACATGATTGGTGTAAGTAGTTTTAGAAATGTGTATAAACTAACACCAAAAATACAAATGACTGATTCTAGGATGCTATTATTTAACAAACAAGGCATTGATATTCTCAATGAGATCATTAGCAACACACATTTTAAAAGTTTTCCAGAAATATGGTATTTACAGTCTCAAGTGCACCAGCAAAAAAGCACAGCTTCAGCTGCAAGAACCATATTATCTGAGAAAGCGAAAGCTGCCTTGCATGTTGGTTAGAACTTATGGATCTCTCTCTCTCTCTCTCTCTCTCTCTCTCTCTCTCTCTCTCTCATTCCCTAACAAAACAGTAAAGCTCACTAAACAGAAACACCTGGTTGGCCTCTGGTATTTAAGTCGTTCACTAGGAAAGTTCAAAGCTTTTTATAAACATCTTGCTGCCTGACTAGTAATTAAATTATGTCCATAATTTGTGTATTGCTCACCTATGAAAGTTAATTAACCCTTTCCATGTACTAGGGCATCATTATTATTTTATTATATGCAAACAATCATACCTTTAGAAATTGTATAAATTGAAATATGAAGGCAGAGTTAGGGGTTCAGAACCTAATTACTAGGCATTTTAGTGCAAATAGAATGAATAAAACCTTCATTCAGACCATTAAGAATGCTGCCATAACTCTTATTTCAATATAATGCCCACATATAAGTCATTAAGATTTTAGCAATATGACAATGTTTTAACATTGTTTATATGGAAATGTAGGATTTTTTTTCTCCACAAACACATATTTTAAAGAAAACATTAATATTCCTAGGAGATCTGAAGAGAAAATAGTAGATACTATAGCATAAATTACCAGAAAGTATAAAGGTAAAATAAAAAATTTAATGAGAAGAAATCCTCATCCACCAGGATGCTCCAATGGGACAGATCCAGAATTTTGCTTTACACTTCTGGCCAAGTCTAAGCCCTGATTTTTTTTTCTGTAGAGTGAGATGCTGTCCCATTGGGGTTTCCAAAACTGATATTTAAAAAAAGAGAGAGAGAGAGTAGACATCCACCAGAGAGCACAGAAGAAGCAAGAAGAACTACAATCCCACAGCCTCCAGAACGAAAACCACAATCACAGATAATTAATCAAAGTGAAAAGGAGGAGGATTCTGACACAGATGAAGGAGCAAGATAAATTACCAAAAAAAAAAAAAAACAAAAAAAAACTAAATGAAGTGCCTAGATGAGCTGGACTTAACTGATATTTATAGAGCATTCCATCCAAAAGCAGCAGACTGCACATTCTTCTTAAGTGCACACAGAACATTCCCTAGAATTCACCACATGCTGAAAATAGGCAACATTCCATGAAAAAAGAATTCAGAATAATGATAGTGAAGATGATCTAGGATCTCAAAAAAAGAATGGAGAAGATTCAAGAAATATTTACCAAAGACCTAGAAGAACTAAAGAACAAACAAACAGATATGAGCAACTCACTGGAAAGAATCAATAGCAGAATAACTGAGGCAAAAGAATGAATAAGTTACCTGGAAGACAGAATGGTGGAAATTACTGCCACAAAGCTGAAAATAGAAAAAAAGAATGAAAAGGAATGAAGATAGCCTAAAAGACCTATGGAACAATATTAAATGCATTAACATTTGTATTATTGGGATCCCAGAATTACAATGGAGAAGGCAATGGCAAACCACTCCAGTACTCTTGCTTGGAAAATCCCATGGATGGAAGAGCCTGGTAGGCTACAGTCCATGGGGTGGCGAAGAGTCAGACATGACTAAGCGACTTCACTTTCACTTTTCACTTTCATGCATTGGAGAAGGAAATGGCAACCCACTCCAGTGTTCTTGCCTGGAGAATCCCAGGGATGGGGGAGCCTGGTGGGCTGCCGTCTATGGGGTCGCACAGAGTCAGACATGACTGAAGCAACGTAGCAACAGCAGCAGTAGCAGCAGAATTACAAGAGAAGGAGATAGGAGCTGAGAAAATATTTGAAGACATAATAGCTGAAAACTTCCCTAACATGTGAAAAGAAATAGTCAACCAAATCCCAGAATCCAGAGTTTCAGGCAGGATAAACTCAAGAAGGAACACACTGAGATACATAGCAATCAAACTCACAAAAAGTAAAGTCAAAGATATAATATTAAAAGCAACAAGGGAAAAAAGATAAATAATATACAATGGAACTCTCATCAGGTTATCAGCTGATTTCTCAGCAGAAACTCCACAGTCAGAAGGGAATGACACGATATGTTCAAAGTGATGAAAGGGATGAAACTACAGCCACGAATACTCTACCCAATGTCTCTCATTCAGCTTTGATGGAGAAATCAAAAGCTTTAAAGACAAACAAAAGTTAAGAGAATTCAGTGCCACTAAAGTAGCTTTATGACAAATGCTAAAGGAACTTTTCTAGGCAGGAAACACAAGAGAAGGAAAACACCCACAAAAAATAGACCCAAAGCAATTAAGAAAATGGTAAAAGGATCATACATATCAATAATTATCTTAAATGTAAATGGATTAAATTCACCAACCAAAAGAGAGAGACTGGCTAGGTGGATGAAATAAGGAGACCCAAATATATGTTATCTACAAGACACTTTCCTCAGATTTAGGTTTACTTACAAACTGAAAGTAATGGGATGAGAAGAGATATTCCACACAAATGGAAATCATAAGAATGCTGGAATAGCAATATTCATATCAGAAAAAATAAACTTTAAAACAAAGAATGTTATAAGAGACAAAGAAGAACACTACATAATGAACAAAGTCCAAGAATAAGATATAACAATTATAAATATATATGCAACCTATATAGGAGAACTTCAATATGTAAGGCAAATACTAACAATCATAAAGGGAGAAATCAACAGCAACACAGCAATAATGGGGGACATAACACTCCACTTTCACAATGGACAGGTCATCTAAACAGAAAATTAATAAGGAAACAGCCCTTAATGACACCTTAAATGAGATTAATTTAATTGATATTCATAGACCATTCCATCCAAAAACAGGAGACTATACATTCTTCTCATATGCACATGCTGGGCCAAAAAAGTGAGCCTTAGTAAATTTAAGAAAATTGAAATCATATCAAGCATCTTTTTGACTACAATGCTATGATATTAGAAATAAGCTACAAAAAAGCTCTAAAAAAACTAAAAATCACAAACATGTAGTGGCTTAACAATATGCTACTAAACAACCAATGGATCACTGAAGAAATCAAAGAAGAAATAAAAAATACCTAGAGACAACAGAAAATGAAAGCTCAAAACTTATGGGATGAAGCAAAAGCAGTTTTAAGAGGGAAGTTGATAGAAGTATAATCTTACCTCAAGAAACAAGAAAAATCTCAAATAAACAACCCAAACTTACACCTAAAACAACTAGAGAAAGAACAAACAAAACCTAAAGTTAATCAGTTCAGTTCAGTTCAGTTCAGTCGCTCAGTCATGTCCGACTAAAGTTAATAGAAGGAAAGAAATCATAAAGATCAGGGCAGAAATTCATGCAATAGAGACCAAGAAAACAATTGCAAAGATCAATGAAACTAAAACTGGTGCTTTGAAAAGATAAACAAATTTGATAAACATTTAGCCAGACTTATCAAAAAAAAAAAAAAAAAAAGATGTAGGGGCGGGGGAGAGGACTCAAATCCATAAAATTAGAAATGAAAAAGAAGAAGTTACAGCTGATTCTACAAAAATACCAAGGATCATAAGAGACTACTATGAGCAATATGTATGGCAATAAAGTGGACAACCTGGAAGAAATGGGCAAATTCTAACAATGGTATAATCTCCATAGACTGAATCAGGAAGAAATAGAAAATATGAACAGATCAATCTGAAGCACTGATATTGAAACTGTGATTAAAAGCCTCCCAAGAACCTGATAGTTCAGTTGGTACAGAATCTGCCTGCAAATGCAGCAGACCCCGGTTTGATTTCTGGGTCAGGAAGATCCTTTGGAGAAGGGATAGGCTACCCACTCCAGTATTCTTGGGCTTCCCTTCTGGCTCAGCTGGTAAAGAATCATCCTGCAATGCTGCAGACTTGGGTTCAATCCCTAAGTTGGAAAGGTCTCCTAGAGAAGGGAAAGGCTACCCACTCCAGTATTCTGTCCTGGAGAATTCCATGGACTATACAGTCGATGGGTTGCAAAGAGTTGGACATGACTGAGTGACTTTCACTTTCACTTTCAATAAACAAATGTTTAGAATCTGATGGCTTCAAGGGTGAATTTTATCAAACATTTAAAGGAGAATTAACAACAATCCTTCTGAAACTGTTCCCCAAAAATTGCAGAGAAAGGAAAACTACATCTGCAAGAAAATATAGGCAGAATACTCTCTGACTTAAATCACAGCAATATCTTTTCTAATCCATCTCCCAGAATATTGGGGAAAAAACAAAAATAAACAAATGGGACCTATTTAAACTCAAAAGCTTTTGCACAGAGAAGGAAACAATAAACAAAACAAAAAGACAACCCACAGATTAGAGAAAATAGTTGCAAATAATGTGAC
Organism: Bos grunniens; assembly: GCF_055505025.1. Lineage (NCBI taxonomy): Eukaryota > Metazoa > Chordata > Mammalia > Artiodactyla > Bovidae > Bos > Bos grunniens. The sequence continues at coordinate 43,458,813 of NC_141181.1, forward strand.
CGATATTTTGGGATTAGCCTCCAAAATTTACAAACAGCTCATGATATTTAATAACATCAAAACAAAAAATCCACTCAAAAAATGGGCAGTATACCTAAATAGACATTCTTCAAAGAAGACATAAAGATAGCCAACAGGCACATGAATAGATCTTCAGCATTGCTAATTATTAGAGAAATGCAAATCAAAAATACAGTGAGATATCACCTCACACCAGTCAGACTGCTGCTGCTGCTGCTACGTCACTTTAGTCGTGTCGGACTCTGTGTGACCCCATAGACAGCAGCCCACCAGGCTTCCTATCCCTGGGATTCTCCAGGCAAGAACACTGGAGTGGGTTGCCATTTCCTTCTCCAATGCATGAAAGTGAAAAGTGAAAGTGAAGTCGCTCAGTCGTGTCCGACTCTAGCGACCCCATGGTCTGCAGCCTACCAGGCTCCTCCATCCGTGGGATTTTCCAGGCAAGAGTACTGGAGTGGGGTGCCATTGCCTAGCTATCACCAAAAAAAAAAAGTCCACACATAAGTGAGGGGAACCCTCCTCCACTGTTGGTGGGAAAGTAAATTGATACAGCCAGTATGGAGAACAGTATGGAGATTCCTTAAAAAGCCTAAACATAGAGACACATATGATCCTACCATCCAATTCAAGGGGTGTATATCCAGAGAAAAATATGATCCAAAAAAATTAATGCACTTGAATGTTCATTGCAGCATTGTTTACCATAGCCAATACATAGAAGCAACCTAAACATCCATTGATAGAGGAATGGATAAAGATGTGGTACATATACACAATGGAGTATTGCTCAACCATTAAAAATAATGAAATAGGCCATTTTCAGTAACATGGAAATACCTAGAGATTCTCATAGTGAGTGAAGTAACTCCGAGAAAGAAGGAGAAATAGTATATGATGTCCCTTTAGTGAAAGTGTTCATCACTCTGTTGAGTTCAACTCATTGCAACCCCATGGACTGTAGCCTCTGTCCATGTAATCCTCCAGGCAAAAATACTGGAGTGGATAGTCATGCCCTCCTCCAGGGGATCTTTCTGACCCAGGGATCAAACTCAGGTCTCCAGCATTGCAGGCAGATTCTTTACTGTCTGAGCCACCAGAGAAGTCTGATATGTCTTATATGTAGAATCTTAAAAAAAAAAAAAAAAAAAAGATACAAAGGAACTTACCTAAAAAATGTTTAAAGTAAATAACAAACAAGGTCCTATTGTATATCACATGGAACTCTGCTCAATATTATGTGCCAGCCTGGATGGTAGGAGGGTTTGGGGAAAGTGGATACACGTATACATATGGATAAGTCCCTTCATTGTTCACCTGAAGCTATCAAAATATTTTTAATCAGCTACACCCCAATACAAAATAAAAGTATTTTTAATTAATAAATAAAAAACTTAATGTAAAAATATTAAATTTTCATTATTCAATTAACAAAGTAATTATAAAAATAATGTCTGCTTGCTCTTTAAAAGAAAATCAACTTAACTTAAAGTGATTTGGGTGGAGAGTTCTGATAAAATTTGGTCCACTGGAGAAGGGAAAGGCAAATCACTTCAGTATTCTTGCCTTGAGAACCCCATGAACAGTATGCAAAGGCAAAAAGGTATGACACTGAAAGATGAACTCCCCAGGTCAGTAGGTGCACAATATGCTACTGGAGAAGAGTGGAGAAGTAACTCAAAAAGAATGAAGACCCAGAGCCAAAGCAAAACAATGCTCAGTCCAACGTTGTAAGAGCAATATTGCATAGGAACCTGGAATGTTAGGTCCATGAATCAAGCTAAATTGAAAGTGATCAAACAGAAGATGGCAAGAGTGAACATCAACAATTTAGGAATCAGTGAACTAAAATGGACTGGGATGGGCGAATTTAATGAAGATTACCATTATATCTACTACTGTGGGCAAGAATCCCTTAGAAGAAATGGAGTAGCCTTTATAGTCAACAGTCCTAAATACAGTTCTTGAGTGCAATCTCAAAAACGACAGAATGATTATAGTCAACAGTCCTAAATACAGTTCTTGAGTGCAATCTCAAAAATGACAGAATGATCTCTGTTTCCAAAACAAACCATTAAATATCACAATAGTCCAAGTATATGCCCCAACCAGTAATTCTAAAGAAGCTGAAGTTGAACAGTTCTATGAAGACCTACAAGACTTTCTAGAACCAACACCTGAAAAAGATGTCCTTTTCATTATAGGGAGCTGGAATGCAAAAGTAGGAAGTCAAGAGATACCTGGAGTAACAGACAAATTTGGCTGTAGAGTACAAAATGAAGCAGGCAAAGGCTAACAGAGTTTTGCCAAGAGAACTCACTGGTCACAGCTAACATCTTCCAACAACACAAGAGAAGATTCTACACATGGACATCACCAGATGCTCAACACCAAAATCAGATTGTTTATATTCTTTGCAGCCAAAGGTGGAGAAGCTCTATAGAGACAGCAAAAACAAGACCAGGAGCTGACTGTGGCTCTGATCATGAACTCCTTATTGCCAAATTCAGACTTAAATTTAAGAAAGTAAGGAAAACCACCAGACCATTCAGGTATGATCTAAATCAAATCCCTTGTATTATACAGTGGACCTGACAAATAGATTCAAGGGATTAGATCTGATAGACAGAGTGCCTGAAGAACTATGAACAGAGGTTCATGACACTGTACAGGAAGCAGGGATCAAGATCATCCCCAAAAAAAGAAATGTAAAAAAGCAAAATGGTTGTCTGAGGAGACCTTACAAATAGCTGTGAAAAGAAGAGACGTGAAAGGCAAAGGAGAAAAGGAAAGAAATACCCATTTGAATGCTGAGTTCCAAAGAGGAAAGGTGAGTAAGCCTTCCTTGCAAAACCAATAAAATATTGTAAAGTAATTAGTCTCCAATTAAAATAAATTAAATTAAAAAAAGCCTTCCTCAGTGATCAATGCAAGGAGAGGGAAATGATAGAATGGGAAAGACTAGAGACCTCTTCAAGAAAATTAAAGATACCAAGGGAACATTTCATGCACAGATGGCCACAATAAAGGACAGAAATGGTATGGACCTCAGAAGATATTAAGAAGAGGTGGCAAGAATACCCAGAAGAATGATACCAAAAAAGAAAAAAAACATCTACATGACTCAGATAACCATGATGGTGTGATCATTAACCTAGAGCCAGACATCCTGGAAAGTGAAGTCAAGTGGGCCTTAGGAAGCATCACTAGGAACAAAGATAGTAGAGGTGATAGAATTCCAGTTGAGCTATTTCAAATCCTAAAAGATGATGGTGTTAAAATTTTGTTCTCAATATGCCAGCAAAATTGGAAAACTCAGCAGGGGGCACAGGACTGGAAAAGGTCAGTTTTCATTCCAATCCCAAAGGAAGGCAATGCCAGAGTGTTCAAACTACTGCACAATTGCACTCACTCATACACTAGCAAAGTAATGCTCAAAATTCTCCAAGCCAGGCTTCAACAGTTCATGAACCATGAACTTCCATATGTTCAAGCTGGTTTTAGAAAAGGCAGAGGAACCAGAGATCAAATTGCCAAAATCCGTTGGATCATCGAAAAAGCAAAAGAGTTCCAGAAAAACATATACTGCTGCTTTATTGCCTATGCCAAGCCTTTGACTGTGTGGATCACAACAAACTGTGGAAAATTCTGAAACATATGGGAATACCAGACCACCTTACCTGCCTCCTGAGAAATCTCTATGCAGGTCAGGAAGCAACAGTTAGAACTGGACATGGAACAACAGACTGGTTCCAAATTGAGAAAGGAGTATGTCAAGGCTGTGTATTGTCACCCTGCTTATTTGACTTTTATGCAGAGTACATCATTTGAAATGCCAGAATCAAGCTGGAATCAAGATTTCCAGAAGAAATATTAACCTCAGATATGCAGATGATATCACCCTTATGGCAGAAATTGAAGAGGAACTAAAGAGCTTCTTGATGAAAATGAAAAAAGATAATGAAAAGTTGGCTTAAAATTCAACATTCAGAAAACTAAGATCACAGCATCCAGTCCCATCACTTCATGGCAAATAGATGGGGAAACAATGGGAAGAGTGGCAGACTTTATTTTCTTCAGCTCCAAAATCACTGCATATACATTACTTTGCCAACAAAGGTCTATCTAGTCAAAGCTTTCGTTTTTCCAGTAGTCATGTATGGATGTGAGAGTTGGACTATAAAGAAAGCTGAGTGCCACAGAGTTGATGCTTTTGAACTGTGATGTTGCAGAAGACTCTTGAGAGTCCCTTGGACTGCAAGAAGATCCAACCAGTCAATCCTAAAGGAGATCAGTATTGAACATTCATTGGAAGGAATGATGCTGAAGCTGAAATTCCAGTACTTTGGCCACCTAATATGAAGAACTGACTCATTTGAAAAGACCCTAATGCTGGGAAAGATTGAAGACAGGAAAAGAAGGGGATGACAGAGGATGAGATGGTTGAAAGGCATCACTGACTTGATGGACATGAGTTTGAACAAGCTCTGTGAGTTGATGATGAACAGGGAGGCCTGGTTGCTGCAGTCCATGCGTTCAAAAAGAGTTGGATACGACTGAGCAACTTAACTGAACTGATAGTTTGGATACCTTTCGATATTAATTTATAACATTTTCAATCAGTTCAGTTCCTCAGTCGTGTCCGACTCTTTGCGACCCCATGAATCGCAGCACGCCAGGCCTCCCTCTCCATCACCAACTCCTGGAGTTCACCCAGACTCACATCCATCAAGTCAATGATGCCATCCAGCCATCTCATCCTCTGTTGTCCCCTTCTCCTTCTGCCCCCAATCCCTCCCAGCATCACAGTCTTTTCCAATAAGTCAACTGTTCGCATGAGGTGGCCAAAGTACTGGAGTTTCAGCTTCAGCATCATTCATTCCAAAGAAATCCCAGGGCTGATCTCCTTCAGAATGGACTGGGTGGATCTCCTTGCAGTCCAAGGGACTCTCAGGAGTCTTCTCCAACACCACAGTTCAAAAGCATCAATTCTTCAGCACTCAGCTTTCTTCACAGTCCCACTCTCACATCCATACATGACCACTGGAAAAACAATAGCTTGACTAGACAGACCTTAGTTGGCAAAGTAATGTCTCTGCTTTTGAATATGCTATCTAGGTTGTTCATAACTTTTCTTCCAAGAAGTAAGCATCTTTTAATTTCATAGCTGCAGTCACCATCTGCAGTGATTTTGGAGCCCAAAAACATAAAGTCTGACACTTTTTCCACTGTTTCCCCATCTATTTCCCATGAAGTGATGGGACCAGATGCCACGATCTTCGTTTTCCAAATGTTTTACTTCATTCTTTATAAGGACCACTCAGTGATTCATTATATGAATATAACACATCTATTTAAACTATTCTCCAGTGATTAAGATTTAGATTGTAGTTTTTTACTCCATTTAACAATACTGGAAAATGTAGTTAATAATGTGGGTACATATGACTATATATAAAATATATAAACAACAAGGACCTATTGTATAGCACAGGGAACTGTATTCAGTATTGTGTAATAACCTATAATTGAAAAGTATTTGAAGAAGAATATATGTATGTGTTCATGCAAAGATGGGCTCGATAAAGGACAGAAATGGTGTGGACCTAACAGAAGCAGAAGACATTAAGAAGTGGCAAGAATACACAGAAGAACTGTACAAAAAAAGATCTTCATGACCCAGATAATCACGATGGTGTGATCACTCATCTAGAGCCAGATATCCTGGAATGTGAAGTCAAATGGGCCTTAGAAAACATCATTACGAACAAGGCTAGTGGAGGTGATGGAATTCCAGTTGAGCTATTTCAGATCCTGAAATATGATGCTGGGAAAGTGCTGCACTCAATATGCCAGCAAATTTGGAAAACTCACAGGGGCCACAGGACTGGAAAAGCTCAATTTTCATTCCAATCCCAAAGAAAGGCAATGCCAACGAATATTCAAACTACTGCATAATTGCACTCATCTCACATGCTAGTAAAGTAATGCTCAAAATTCTCCAAGCCAGGCTTCAGCAATATGTGAACCATGAACTTCCTGATGTTCAACCTGGTTTTAGAAAAGGCAGAGGAACCAGAGATCAAATTGCCAACATCTGCTGGATCATGGAAAAAGCAAGAGAGTTCCAGAAAAACATGTATTTCTGCTTTATTGACTATGCCAAAGCCTTTGACTGTGTGGATCACAATAAACTCTGGAAAATTCTGAAAGAGATGGGAATACCAGATCATCTGCCCTGCCTCTTGAGAAGCCTGTATGCAGGTCAGTTAGAACTGGACGTGGAGCAACAGACTGTTCCAAATAGGAAAAGGAGTACATCAAGGCTGTATATTGTCACCCTGCTTATTTAACTTATATGCAGAGTACTTCATGAGAAACGCTGGACTGGAAGAAGCACAAGCTAGAATCAAGATTGCCAGGAGAAATATCAATAACCTCAGATATGCAGATGACACCACCCTTATGGCAGAAAGTGAAGAGGAACTCAAAAGCCTCTTGATGAAAGTGAAAGTGAAGAGTGAAGACATTGGCTTAAAGCTCAACATTCAGAAAACGAAGATCATGGCATCTGGTCCCATCACTTCATGGGAAATAGATGTGGAAACAGTGTCAGACTTTATTTTGGGGGGCTCCAAAATCACTGCAGATGGTGACTGCAGCTATGAAATTAAAAGACGCTTACTCCTTGGAAGGAAAGTTATGACCAACCTAGATAGCATATTGAAAAGCAGAGATATTACTTTGCCAACAAAGGTCCGTCTAGTCAAGGCTATGGTTTTTCCTGTGGTTATGTATGGATGTGAGAGTTGGACTGTGAAGAAGGCTGAGCGCTGAAGAATTGATGATTTTGAACTGTGGTGTTGGAGAAGACTCTTGAGAGTTCCTTGGACTGCAAGGAGATCCACCCAGTCCATTCTGAAGGAGATCAGCCCTGGGATTTCTTTGGAAGGAATGATGCTGAAGCTGAAACTCCAGTACTTTGGCCACCTCATGCGAAGAGTTGACTGATTGGAAAAGACTCTGATGCTGGGAGGGATTGGAGGCAGGAGGAGAAGGGGATGGCAGTGGATGAGATGGCTGGATGGCATCACTTAACCGATGGACGTGAGTCTGAGTGAACTCTGGGAGTTGGTGAGGGACAGGGAGGCCTGGCGTACTGCAATTCATGGGGTCGCAAAGAGTCAGACGCAACTGAGCGACTGAACTGAACTGAACTGAATATGTTTGTGTACTAGGTCAGGAAGATTCCCTGGAGGGCATGGCAACCCACACCAGTATTCTTGCATGGAGAATCCTATGGACAGGGGAGCCTGATGGGCTACAGTCCGTAGGGTCACAAAACAGTTGGACATGACTGAAGTGATTTAGCACACACGTGCATTCACATGCACACACACACACATATGTGAATCACTTTTATATACACTTGAAACTAACCCAATATTCTAAATCACTATTTGGTTGTTTTTGTTTCATGATCAATTTGTGTCTGACTCTGTGCGACCCTGTGGACTGTAGCCCACCAGGCTCCTCTGTCCATGGGATTTCCTGGCAAGAATACTGGAGTGGGTTGCCGTTTTCTTTTCCAGGGTATCTTCCCAATCTAGGGATTGAACCTGCATCTCCCACTTGGCAGGCAGATTTTTATCACTGAGCCACCCAAGAAGCCCACTACTTCAATTAAAAAATAATAATGTGGTAGAACCACAATAATTTCCAAAATGGAGCTGATATATATGTGTCAAACAGTTTGAGCCTTTTAAATTTTCAACTTACTGTTGAATTTCTTTCCCATAAACTCTGTGATGGTCCTTCTTTCTCCCAACACACACTGCTAAGAAGTGACTTAGGTAAACTTTGCAAATTTGATAGCTCTGTATCAATACCTCAATATTTATGCATTTATACTTACTTTATTTTGACTGATGCTATTCATTATTAGCCATTTGTATTTCTTTTCTATTCTACAGAGGTTGATCCTTTTTCTTCTGATGTTTAAATACTTTTTATATGGAGACGATGTTTACATCTTTTGTATTAAAATGGAATAAAGTTTTTATGTTCTGAAATGTATACTTCTATTGTTCACAATTTTATATTTGGGGATGTGGAATTATGTTTTCTATATAAATGTTCTTTTGTAATATATGTGTTCTTAAAGAAAACTTTCTTGAAATATAGCTGATGTACAATATTATGGTAGTTTCAGGTGTACTCTATAGTGCTCTGGCATTTGCATCAATTATGAAATAATCTCCATGAAAGTCTAGTGACCATCTGTCCCCATAAAGTTCTCATAAGATGATTGATCATATTCCTTATGTTGCATATTTCGTCTCAGTGGCTTATTTTTTATCTCTGTATCTATGAGTTCTGTTTTGCTTTGCTTTGTTTGCTTATTTATATTAAAATAATCTCTTTATCTTTAATTTTTGCCCTTTTAATTATAAGATGGCTTGTTATGGAACCTCTTTTAGTTCCTTTTTTGGGAATCTCTCTGCTTCTGTGACCTAGATGTCTGCTTCCTTCTCCAGGTTATGGAAGTTTGGAGTGAATATTTTTTCACATAAATTCTGTGCCATTTTCTCACTAATGGATTTGAGTGCTCTTAATCAACACAGCCTTCTCAGCTGACACATTTTTACAGCTCTTCCTAAAAGATAAATCCAAAATTGCTCTATGCTTATAAAAATTGTCCCATGGTTAACCCTCTTTAATCCTTTTGTTCCTGCCTAATCATTCTAACCACCAAGTTACTAGTGATCTTCAAATGATAAAATTTCATAATAATTTCTCAGGATCCATCATGTGTTGAATACTGTTTTGAAGGCCAGCATCAGTCTCAAGTGTGTACTGTAAGTGCAGAAATGGCTGAGGCACGTGCTCCAGATCTTGGTTACTTCACATAATCAGTGACCCTGAATTGGATAACCCATCTGTCTTCAGCTATCATATCTTTATTTGTAAAAGATGGACATTAATTCTACTTAGGAGTGTTGTTTCAAGGATTACTTACCATGGACTAGGTGCTCAACAAATGGTACTTTTATTATTTCTAAGGAAGTTACGTCTTCATGTACAATGCATTTATTATACATGATTCCAAATGGATTCATTTTCCCCAAATTATTCTAATATCAAAGTCTAGAAATCTTTGATTCAGCCACTTACATTTTTTCCTCTGTTACTTCTTACAATCTATATTAAGTTTTAGTATACATTACTCATGTATAACTATTATTCACTGTATCCCTGACTACCACTCCATTTTAATCCAACAGTGCTTTACAGATGGATTCCACGATAAAACCCTTCCACTCCAACTCTGGGCTTCAAAAGTGCAGAGCATTTTATAAACTGTAAAATTGTTAGTAAAAACAGTAATAGTGTCATTTTTAGGCAATGCATTATACTTTCATTAAATTTAGTGTCTATCTCTTCAGAACATCTAAAAATTTAAAGGTCCTCAGGGTTGTGCATGGGTTAAAAATAGAAAAAGAGGAAGTACTGAACAAAGATGCAGTCAGTCATAATTCAAAAACTAATGTTCTTTTCTCTTGGTTTCATAAACTATACTATCGTTTTTTCAATGAGCTGGCAAGATTTATAAAGATATATAATATAAAAATACATAAAGATTAAATTATATATATGATTGTTATCTTCTACCAGATTATTCTTTCAACATTACTTTATGATGCCATTTCCCAACTCCAGTAAATAATTGTTTTCCTCTTTTCTGCTACATCCATGTCTAAGTGTGGGTACCCATGTAACCTGGATGAATCTGAGCAATTAAATCTCATGTTGTCTAATCCCCAATAAATTCTCCTTTAGTTATCCTGATCTCATCACTCCATTAGTAAGCCCTGCTGGTAGAAAGATATGTAATTCTCATACAAATGGGACACTTTTCAGAGTGTGAAAGGGAGCTAAAAATTAGAGGAGAATCACAGTTAAACTCAGGTTGATTCCATACAAAATGGAATGTTTGGTCAATGCTACCCTTGGCCTTCAGGGCACTCCTCCTCTTTGATTCACACATGTGATATATTTCCTGTAAAACCTGGCCCAGAGCCTACCTTCTCCACACATCTCTCATCACTTAGATTTATCTTTTTTCTGAATCCCTTAAGCATCCAAGCTACTGGACCACTCTGTGGTCCAGGTTGTGAGCTCTTTCATGGAAGACTGTGGCTAACGATTTTGTTTCGTTTTCCAGAAGCCCATCCAGCACAGGGCAAGCAACAGATAATCAGTGACTACTTGTGAAATTAATTGGATAAGTCTTTCAGCTTTAAAGCCCCCACTGCTAGCTGGGGAGGGGGAGAGAAAAAGAACTGCAATTAGTTATAGTTTAAACTTAGTAATTAAGGAATAATTTAACTGATCCCCTTCTAAAGGGAGTTTAAACTAGAAGCAAGGGAGTTTAAACCATGGGCACAGAGTGGATATATTTTAATAATATTAAACCGAGGGTCAGAACATGAAGTGCTCTCTGGAACAATGGTTCTGGTGTGAAAAACTTCTTAGGCTGACATCAGCCAAGAAGAACTTTCATTTCTGAATTTAAAAAATAAATAAAAATAAACAGCATAGGAAAGAAAGCCAAGAACGGGCTAAAGACAAATTCTCCTTATTTCAGAGTTTTTCTCAGACTGGCACTGTTTGGACCCTTTCTTTCTATGCAGACACAGCAGCTTCTTCTCGACTTACTACTCAGAGGCTTTATGTAAGTTTGCTGCCCTCTGTCTGTTCTTCCTGCCCAGCCTGTGGGTTGAGGGCAAGCCCAGCATCTTTTTACCTCTTCACATATACTACAAATCAAAACAGCAGTATGAATGATTCCATATTGGAGCTTGAGATTATGGTTCACAGAAGAAGAACCGGGGTAGTAAAACGGAAGCTATTTTGGTAGTAACAGGCTTCCAGAACTTGAGGACAACTGTCACCAGGCATGAGCACTTATCTGCTAAGAATATGTCCTGTTCTGAGTGCATTTCAGCTGAATGCATACAATCCAAGCTCATTTTAAAGGCTGGTGGATCAAGGGCTTGTTTAAAGTTCTGTACAACTGCTAAAAGGACCACAGATGGATTCCCCACGTTCAGATAATCATGATGGCACCTTCCTCCACCTTCTGTCCAGTTTAGAAGACTGCACTTCATTTGCTAAGCAGTACATTATCTGACTCTGCTCATTTCCTATGATCAGTCTTGGGACTGTTTAACTTCATTAAAGGCAGGAAATATAATGAAAGCCGTGTTTGGCCAGGCAAAGCTGTGTAGAATAGCAATGTAATTCTCGCAGCTCACCTGCCCCACCAACCTGACACTCAACAAAGGACTCTGCCTTGTACGTGTACCTAATAATACTGAGTACCAGATCCCAGACCATTTATCCCAAGCCCGTATATGAAGAAATAACTTAGATATGGCTGAAGGGAACTATATGTACCTCTAAGTTAGAAAAGTAGCACAGTAGTATATACAGCTGCACAGTCAATATAACCTAGAGTCTGTAGAAACATACAATACTCAGTTGTATATATACATATATCACATGCATATCACGTCATTGCATAGATAGAGAAGATCCTGACAAAATTCCTCAAAATGGTGATAGTTAGAAATATTAGATGGTTTTATTTTCTTCTTTTTGTTATGTTATTTTCTCAATTGTCTAAAATCAGTGAGTCATGTTTTCTCTTTGTTAAGAGATCTGCTGGTGATGCTGGTACAGGTGTAAATAATTCCTGAGGGATTCTCTGTGGCTTCTGCTGAGTGAGGGAGAAGAACCTCAGTTACAACTCCTTCTCCTCTCTGAGAGCTTGTAGAAATCAAATGTGAAATTATGGCCCCCCCTTTATGTCTAACCTACTTTCCAGATGAAATCTGATATTCTAGAAGGAATAGGCAGTTATAAATGCCCACGAGCAGCTCTTCTCCTGCCCCTCTCCTTTTTGTTTGCTTTCCTAGAATCTAGGAGGATATTCTTATCAGCCTTACATATGGTTATATACTTTTAATAAAACATTGCAAGCATTTAAATAATATCTATAAGTATGTATTATTTTAAATTATGGATTGACTTGTTGCTTTTGAAATGTCTAGCATCTATTACCGGAGAAGGCAATGGCACCCCACTCCAGTACTCTTGCCTGGAAAATCCCATGGACGGAGGAGCCTGGTAGGCTGCAGTCCATGGGGTCGCTAAGAGTCGGACACGACTCAGCGACTTCACTTTCACTTTTCACTTTCCTGCATTGGAGAAGGAAATGGCAACCCACTCCAGTGTTCTTGCCTGGAGAATCCCAAGGACGGAGGAGCCTGGTGGGCTGCCGACTATGGGGTCGCACAGAGTTGGACAAAAGCAACTTAGCAGCAGCAGCATCTAGGTACTAGCTTCTGAAAAGAAGAAAATTTTGTTATTAAATTATATGATGATAATTATAATCAGTTTGTTTAATACACCAGTATCTATATTTGAAAAAAAGTACACTCCATACTTTTTATGTAACAGAAGTACTTTACTTTAAAAAACAATGCCAACAAAACACATGCATGTAGATACATACATATTTAACACATCATAGATATTAGCTCACTACATATATTAATATATATGGATAATCAATAAAGTGATAATGATGCTGTTGTTTAGTCGTTAAGTCATGTCTGACTCTTCTGTGACCCCATGGACTGTAGCCTGCCAGGCTCCTCTGTCTATGGGATTTTCCAGGCCAGAATACTGGAATGAGTTGTCATTTCCTTCTTCAGAGAATCTTCCCAACCCAGGGATGGAACCCACATCTCCTTTATTGGCAGATTCCTTCACTGAAGGGGGATTCTTTACCTCTGAGCCAACAGGGAATCTCTGATAATGATATGGAAAAATTCAAAGGCATTAGGGACACCTTTGCTTAAATAAACTCTATGACAAATCCTTTTATAGACTTACATACACCTTTGATATAATAAATGAATACTCCTGATTTGTATATTTTTCAATGAGTATTATTTTCTATAGATTGAATTTCTTAACGATCATGATATAAACTTGGTAGGAAAGCAATAGAATTTTGAAGGTTGCCTGTACTTTTCTTCCATTTCTGAATTTGCCTTGTTGGCCTCCTTCAGGAAATCTTGTTTTCTAAATAGTAAAGATACAGTGCTCAGACCTCGTTACATCCCCCATGGTCTCTCCAATCAATTCTGGCATCACTTATGCAGTGATAACTCCCCAATCTCTATCTTCATTTCAGATGTCTTCCCTGGGTGACAGATTTGTAATAATATATATAAATATCTGCCCCTCATCTCCAGCAAGGACCCAAAGCTGAGTGGACCCTGGGGCAGATCATATTGACTCACACCAGTCCAGATTGAACACAAACATCAGTTCAGTTCACTGAACTGTTGTGTCCGACTCTTTGTGACCCCATGGACTGCAGCACACCAGGCTTCCCTGTCCAACACCAGCTCCTGGAGCTTACTCAAAATCATGTCCATCGAGTCAGTGATGCCATCCAACCATCTCATCCTCTGTTGTCCCCTTCCTCTCCTACATTTAATCTTTCCCAGCATCAGAGTCTTTTCCAATGAGTCAGTTCTTCGCATCAGGTGGCCAAAGTATTGGAGTTTCAGGATCAGCATCAGTCCTTCCAATGAATAATCAGGACTAACTTTTGTTACAATTGACTGTTTGGATCTCCTGGCAGTCCAAGGGACTATCCAGAGTCTTCTCCAACACCACAATTCAAAAGCATCAATTGATTGGCGCTCAGCTTTCTTTATAGTCCAAATCTCACAACCATACATGACTACTGGAAAAACCATAGCTTTGACTAGACAGACCTTTGTTGGCAAAGTAATGTCTCTGGTCTTTAATATGCTATCTAGGTTGGTCATGGCTTTTCTTCCAAGGAGCAAGTGTCTTTTAATTTCATAGTTGCAGTCACCATCTGCAGTGATTTTGGAGCCCCCTCCCAAAAAAATCTGTCACTGTGTCCATTGTTTCTCCATCTATTTGCCATGAAGTGATGGGACTGGATGCCATGATCTTAGTTTTCTGAATGTTGAGTTTTAAGCCAGCTTTTTCACTCTCTTATTTCACTTTCATCAAAAGGCTCTTTAGTTGTTCTTTGCTTTCTGCATAAGGGTTGTGTCATCTGCATATCAAAGTTATTGATATTTCTCCCCACAATCTCGATTCCAGCTTGTGCTTCATCCAGCCTGGCATTTCGCATGATGTACTCTGCATAAGAGTCAAATATGCAGGGTGACAATAAATAGCCTTGATGTACTCCTTTCCCAATTTGAAACCAGTCTGTTGTTGCACATTCAGTTCTAACTGTTGCTTCTTGACCTGCATACAGATTTCTCAGGAGGCAGGTAAGGTGGCCTGTTATTCACATCTCTTGAAGAATTTTACACAGTTTGTTGTGATCCACACAGTCAAAGGCTTGGCATAGTCAATAAAGCAAAAATAGATGTTTTTCTGGACTCTCTTGCTGTTTTGATGATCCAACAAATGTTGGCAATTTGATCTCTGGTTCCTCTGCCTTTTCTAAATCCAGCTTGAACATATGGAAATTCACGGTTCATGAACTGCTGAAGCCTGGCTAGGAGAATTTTGAGTATTACTTTGCTTTGTGAGATTAGTGCAATTGTGTAGTAGTTTGAACATTTTTTGGCACTGTCTTTCTATGAGATTGGAATGAAACCTGACCTTTTCCAGTCCTGTGGCCCCTGCTGAGTTTTCCAAATTTGCTGGCATATTGTGTGCAGCACTTTAACACCATCATCTTTTAGGATTTGAAAAAGCTCAGCTCGAATTCCATCACCTCCACTAGCTTTGTTCATAGTGATGCTTCCTAAGGCCCACTAGACTTTGCACTCCAGGATGTCTGGCTCAAGGTGAGGGATCACACCATCGTGGTTTTCTGGGTCATGAAGATCTTTTTTGTATAATTCTTCTATGTATTCTTGCCACCTTTTCTTAATATCTTCTGCTTCTGTTAAGTCCATACCATTTCTGTCCTTTATTGTGGCCACCTGTGCATGAAATGTTTCCTTGGTGTCTCTAATTTTCTTGAAGAGATATCTAGTCTTTCCTATTCTGTTGTTTTCCTCTATCTCCTAGCACTGAACACTGAGGAAGCCTTCCTTATCTCTCTTTGCTCTTATTTGTAACTCTGCATTCAAATGGGTATATCTTTCCTTTTCTCCTTTGCCTTTCACTTCTCTTCTTTTCACAGCTATTTATAAAGCGTCCTGAGACAACCATTTTGCCTTTTTGCATTTCTTTATCTTGGGGATGGTCTTAATCCCTGCCTCTTGTACAATGTCATGAACGTTTGTCCATAGTTCTTCAGGCACCCTGTCTATCAGATCTATTCCCTTGAATCTATTTGTCACATCCAATGTATAATATAAGGGATTTTATTTAAGTCATACCTGAATGGTCTAGTGGTTTTCCTTACTTTCTTCAATTTAAGTCTAAATTTGGCAATAAGGAGTTCATGATCAGAGCCACAGTCAGCTTCCAGTCTTGTTTTTGCTGACTGTATAGAGCTTCTCTATCCTTGGCTGCAAAGAAAATAAATATGATTTCGGTTTTGACCATCTGGTGATGTCCATGTGTAGAGTCTTCTCTTGTGTTGTTGGAAGAAAATGTTTGCTGTGACCAGTGGGTTCTCTTGGCAAAACTCTATTATCCTTTGCCCTGCTTCATTCTTTATTCCAAGACCAAATTTGTCTGTTATTTCAGGTATCTCTTGACTTCCTACTTTTGCATTCCAGTCCCCTATAATGAAAAAGACAACTTTTGTGGGGTATTAGTTCTAGAAGGTCTTATAGGTCTTCATAGAACCATTCAACTTCAGCTTCTTCAGCATTACTGATTGGGGAATATACTTGGATTACTGTGATATTGAATGGTTTGCCTTGGAAATGAGCAGAGATCATTCTGTCATTTTTGAGATCATTAAAACATTGTTAAAACTAGATTACACAAAGTTACAGTCACATGAATTACATTAGAAACAAAAATATTAAACCTGTCAACCCATCACTTCTGAATTGCTTAATTATTTTAGTCTTATCTTTGTCTTTGTCCTCGAGGTTATTTTCATCTGTTGTATTTGTGTAGCAGAAATGTTCTACACTGGTGTGTTAACCTACATCTTTCTGAACCTGTGGTCAGTAATGGGGTGTTTGTTTCTTGAAATCAGTCTCTTAAGAGTAATGACACCAGGAAAACAAATGCTACAAAGCAGGGCTTTCCTTTTTCCTGGAGAGCTGATTGTGGAGCACTTACCACCAGACTGCTGTTTAGACCAGAGTCAGCCTCTGCCAGTCACTGGTCTTCTTGCTCCAGATACATCCACAGCCCTTCTCTTGAACACAGTGTGTTTCCAAGAAGCTGGGACTGGGCGATGTATTCCCAGACTCCCAGAACTGCTGTTTCAGCTGACTGCCACCAGCAGGAAGCACCTACATGGAACTGTCTGGTGAGGGAAAGCAAGATGCATGCAAAGCATCAGACATCAATGCCCCTAGATCTTGCTGCAGGGGTGAATTTGGAGCTAAGAGGCAATTTATTGAAATTGGCACAGTTCATGTTGTGTTCCTGATAAGGATCTGGTAGATAAAATTCTCAAAGTTAAGACCTTCATTTTATAGTATTGTCTTCCTATAATCTCTCCCTGTGTTCGTGTGTGCTCAGTTGCTTCACGTGTGTCTGACTCTTTGCGACCTTATGAGCTATAGCCCGCCAGGCTCCTCAGTCCATGAGATTCTCCAGGCAAGAATACTGGAGTGGGTTGTCATGCCTTCCTCCAGGGAATCTTCCTGTCCCAGGGATTGAACCCAAGTCTCCTGCAGTTCCTGCATTGCAGGCTGATTCTTTACCTCTCAGCTATCGGGGAAGCCCAACCTCTTCCTAACATCCAATTTTTTTTTTAAAAAGAGAATTTCAATGTCTCCATTGATGACTCCCAGTCAGTCAAGGCTTTGTCTTGATTTAATATCTGTCTTGAATGTACTGTCTACAGGACTCATTTAAACTTTAAAGCTTTGGAGGGAGGAGGGTTCAGGATGGGGAACACATGTATACCTGTGGCGGATTCATTTCTATATTTAGGAAAACCAATGCAATAGTGTAAAGTTTAAAAATAAAATAAAAAAGAGAACCATTGGCAAAATAAGAAAACAACCTATGGAATGGGAGAAAATATTTGGCAATGATGTGACCAAAAAAGGGTCAATATCCAAAATAAAATAGCTCATATAACTTTGTAGACAAAAACAAAAGCCAATCCAATCAAAAAATGGGCAGAAGACCTGCACAGACATTTTTCCAAAGAAGACATACAGATGGCCAAAAGGCACATGAAAAGATGCTCAACAATGTTAATTAGTTTCAAGTATATATTAAAGTGATTCGTGTGTGTGTGAGCACATATGCATGTTAAGTCACTTCAGTCATGTCCAACATTTTGCGACCCTATGCATTGTAACCAGTCAGGCTCCTCCCTCCATGGGATTCTCCAAGCAATAACACTGGAATAGGTTGCCATGCCCTCCTCCAGGGGATCTTCCTGACCCAAGGATCAAATCTGCATCTCTTGAGTCTTCTGCACTGGCAGGCTGATTCTTTACTGCTAGCACCAAATGAAGGGTACCTAATGTGAAAAGACAGGAATGTGCCTTATTTAAGCATCTTCAAGGAAGATAGAAACATATCTGAGAGAGAGTGAGGTAGGGGAAGAGAGAGAAGCACAGAAGTATTCAAGGAGATGAGGCTTAAGAGGGAGCCAAGTCTTGGACCATGTGAATCTTGAAAGCAATGCTAATGTTTGGGATGTTATCCACAAGCGAAGGGAATCAGTAGTCTCCTAACTTGTTTAGTTTATGTTTCATAAGTCTCTTCTGCCAATCTTCCAATCCAAATTGTCTATATATTTTTCTGGTGTGATTTTGGCATCTTTCCATCCTCAATATCTCCCTCTTCTCAGGCCTGGAGGAAGCCAGTTGCCATATTATGAGAACACATAAAAAGCCCAAATGGGATGCTAATGAAATGAATATCTGAGGTCTCCTGCCAACAAACAATGAGGAATTGAAGTCTCTTTTCAATAGTCAATAGAAATGGGGGCTTCTGCCACTAGCCACATGAATTAATCATCTTAGAAATGGATCCTTTTCCAATCAAACCATGAATAATTGACACCCTGCGGCTGCTACTAAATCACTTCAGTCGTGTCCAACTCTGTGCGACCCCATAGACGGCAGCCTACAAGGCTCCTCCCTCCCTGGGATTCTCCAGGCAAGATCATTAAAGTGGGTTGCCATTTCCTTCTCCAATGCATGAAAGTGAATGAAGTCGCTCAGTCGTGTCCGACTCTTCATGACCCCATGGACTACAGCCTCCAAGGCTCCTCCATCCGTGGTATTTTCCAGGCAAGAGAACTGGAGTGGGTTACCACTGCCTTCTCCAATTGACACCCTAGCCAACATCTTGAAGGACTCCAAATCAGATCACCCAGCTAACCTCTCCCAAATTCTAGATAACTGATATGCTCCTAGTTATTCATTTTTACTCTTACCCAGTCAAAACTCTCAGATTCAAGATAAATCTATCAATTAAAATGTCAGAGAGGTGAGTCACATGAAGTTATCTAAATGCCAAGTTTCTTTGTCCCTAATATTTTCTATGTGACTGAGGTCAGGGAGCAGATCCCACAGGATACTGTGGTACTTAGAGGCTGTCACAGGCTTGGCCATATGTAGAGTCTCATCGGTAAGTAGCCATAAGATGTTATTAACAATCAATCTTAATCAATTTATACATTAGTGAAAATCTCAGCTTGGGCATTGGTTCCTCTGGGAAAGTTTCCCTCTTTGCTTAGGATGTACTATAACCTCTTGTGTTATGTGTTTCATAGAACTTTTTTGAAAACCTCTATCACACATTTATTAGAGTGCATTATGATTCATTTTTGTTTGTTTTTAAGACTCCTTATTAATATCTAAGCTTTACTACTTTATGAATCTACTGGAAATTTTAATGGATAGAGAGAGTCATGGAGCATGGGTTACAACATACTCATTATATCAATTGTTTGCAAGGTTCCAATAGTGAGTGTGGATGGAGTGAGGTTGGATGGCATCACCAACTCAATGAACATGAGTTTGGGCAAACTCTGGGAGATAGTGAAAGACAGGAAAGCCTGGCATACTGCAGTTCATGGGGTCACAGAGTTGGACACAACCAAACGACATGAGCATATAAGTATGAAATATATATGGGATCAGGCCAATACCAGAAATCAGGAAAACAAGAGTTTGCGAAACAAAATATACTAACAAGTTGTATGACAAACAGAGAAAACCATTAGCTAAAATCAAAATTTGTTCCAAGTCTGAGAGAAGAAATAGAGCAAGATAATTGGATAAATCACCCAGACAGATGTTGAAATGATGATATTTTGTCTGCTCTTTGAAGCCAATATTTACAACTATTGAACCTTGTGGTTGTTGTAATATGTGACAACCAGAAAAGCTTTTGGAAAAGTGAGTTTTCCTGCATATGGTTAAATTATATCTACCCCGGTAATGCTGTAGTCAAAGGTGAAATGTACAGTCCTCCACATGTGTCTTCATTCTACTACTTGGTGGGTGAGGATAGTCTTTATTTAAGTTATCAAACCCAGTATAGAAATTTCCAGGGACAGATTCTTCTCTATGACTGACATCTTTCCCAGGGAAGAGAGCTAGTCCATGAATACTGTTCCCTGAGTGGGTATCACAAAGGGAATTAATTTAATAGCCGCCTGGGTAACAAAATTATCATTAAATTCTATCTCTGATATTCTAAAATATGTAGCATTATAAAGGAGAAGGCAATGGCACCCCACTCTAGTACTCCTGCCTGGAAGATCCCATGGATGGAGGAGCCTGGAAGGCTGCAGTCCATGGGGTCGCTGAAGGTCGCACATGACTGAGAGACCTCACTTTTACTTTTCACTTTCATGCATTGGAGAAGGAAATGGCAACCCACTCCAGTGTTCTTGCCTGGAGAATCCCAGGGACAGGGGAGCCTGGTGGGCTCCCGTCTATGAGGTCACACAGAGTCGGACACGACTGAAGTGACTTACCAGCAGCAGCAGTAACATTATAAAAACATCTAATTTTAAGAACTACACCTGTGAATTTATTTTAGCCAAAAAGAAAACAAAAAAGTTAGGTTTGAATTCACTCTTTTTTTTTTAAATTAATCTCTGAGTCATTTCCTCTACTGCCATTGTTGCTAAGGTCTCCTGGCAACACCCTGGGCTGTAAAGCTGAGGGTAAAAATTTCTGTAAACTAAAACAGGAGCAGGAAAGTTACTAAAGAGAATATTCTACAGCTGCAAAAAGACCTCTAAGCCTTCCTCTGACAAGATGCAACCCCTCTGTGCTCAGAGCCAGCTACAAGGTCATAGCATCTGAAACACTCCAGAAAAAAAAGTCTGGTTGCAGCTTTCTGAGGTTGCCAGTAATTAGAAAAATTCCCACTCTCATAGAAAAATCATAACAGGGATTCTTCACACTGAAACTACCAAGTTCTTAGAATCAGACAGTCTAGATAGTAGAGCCAAATGATGCTCCCTCAGGCCCAGGAACCTGATGCGAATAAAACACAGTAAGCAAAGCTTAGATGTGTGATGTTCACGGTTTGACTCTCTGCTTTGGAAGTGTTCATGAGATAACTTCATGAAGGAATTGGGTTAAGTATGCTGGAGGTTGGTCTAGATCAGCAGCTCTTGAATTTTAGATTTGTATCAGGTGACAGAAACATTGTTAAACACAGATTTCTGGGCCTTATGCCTAGAGCTTGGGATCAGTAGGTGAGGGCAGGGGCTGGATAAGTTCCACTTCTAACAAATTCCTCAGTGCTACTGCTTCTGCTGCAGTTGTGGAATCAGAAGCTACTATTGGAGAATCACTATTTAGAGATAATTGCTTGAGAAGTTAGAATTTTGTCCTAATGAAATACAAATATTTGCCCATTCAATTAACTGAATTTTATTTCAAAGGGATTACAATCCTGAATTTTATTTCATAGGGATTACAACCCTGAATGCTATAGTTACTTGTCTTAGTTCTAACATGTTTCTATGGGAAGCTAAACTCTAGTCTAATTTTTTCTGAATAATATCATTGTGATGGCTAACATTTATATAGTCTTGGATCTGTATGCATCATGTTTCTAACTGTTTGAAAATTATACCTGGACAGGTTTAGAGTTTCTTCCCAAGATGCCTCAGTGGACTCGTCTACTGGAGATAATCAAACAGCATTCCCAGAGTACTTCCTTTCCTGGCTTTTGGTCCCCAAACCTTGGGACCTCCAAAGCCCAAGTGCACCAGAACTTGATCTTTGATAACTGTCTGCTTCCCAGGTTACCCCCCTCCTTTTTTAAGGAGAGGGAGGTTGTTTCAAGTTCTTGGCCAAGTCCGTTAGTCTGTCTGCGCATTATCTAACTCATTCATGGCCAGAGGCAAGGATTTCCTGGAACCCACTCAGCCAGCCTCCTGGCAGTTTTTGGAACATCCAGTGTAGACCCAATTGAGTTGTGTATGCATCAGTGACTCAGAATCTCCACCAGAATGATGGGAATCTAGCCCATCTGGTGAGAGGAAACAGAAAATCTGTTTTGTTATCATTTGTTTGTTCATTTTGCTGTATATTAACTCAAATCAATTAAGAAAATATTTTTGAATATAGAATAGAACAGACCCCTGAGATTCATATTTCTTTGTTTATTCTTGACTTGTTGCTAAGCTTGTGGAATTAAAACTGAAAATCACCTATATGTCTGTAAAATGAAAAATGTAAAATGTAAAAATGTAAAATGAAAAATTTCCTATCATTATGTGAATTTCCTGTTATTATGTGAATATATCTTCCTACCTCTAGAGAATAATTATTACATTGGATTATGAGCAACAACAACAAAAATAAAAGCCCCCAAATTAAAGAAATTCTGGTTTAATTGATATTTAGAGAAAAATAAATGATTTGATACATCTAATATTTTCAGAACAATAATGAAACCAAATTTTTAATACTTTAAATATGCTAATCTTTTAAGAAAAAGTCCTCATGAAACCATTAACAATCATCAACATTTTTACATAAAAATTCAGGTTCACTAATTTGAGGTAAATCTTTGAACAATCAAGACTGTCTTAATAATTTTGCTTTAAAAAGTATATATAATTCACAGACTTGATCAGTACATTGTACAAAATCAGGCATACATTTTAATTTTTTTCTTTTCTTTTTTTTAAACTTTTTTATTTTTTAACTTTACAATACTGTATTGGTTTTGCCATATATCAACATGAATTCACCCCAGGTATACACGTGTTCCCCATCCTGAACCCTCCTCCCTCCCTGTACCATCCCTCTGGGTCGTCCCAGTGCACCAGCCCCAAGCATCCAGTATCATGCATCATTGAAACATTTTAATTTTTAATAGGATTTGGGTTTGTAATTTTATGAAGCTAGTTAATCTGGATTGCTTACATTTCTTATACTGATTTACTGTATAGAATATATTATTACTTCTACAGACTGTTTAGGATTGTGAAAACGGAAAACTAGTGTTCTGTCAAATTTAATCATTATCCTGGCAATGTCTTCATATTTATTATATTTTTAAGTATGTCGATTTAAAGTCTGAAATTTTTGGTTAACTCCTTGGAAATGACTAATAGATAATTTTTAGTTATATGGATAATTTTTAAATAAGAGATAATACTGAAGACTCACTACAGAGCAGATGAGGCTCTGATCATATTAATGTGTGTTTGCTTCTGCAATAACTTGCAAAAGTGATGTGAGTGGCTGTAAGCTTTGCTGGACTGCTGAAATACACTGCATATCAGACAGTACTTAGTCACCCACTCCCCGACCCCAGTGTTGTCTGTGAATTAGAATGTACTTTATTTGGTTAAGAGTCATTTCGACTCTTCTAGAGATCACAATGGTAAAATGTATAACTTTAGATATGTTTCTGTTTATCGAGTAGAAAATTGAGAGAAGTTTGTTTAAAAGTAAAGTGCTTGGTTTCTCCAGAAAGGGAAAAAAAAGATGGCAAGATAAAACTTGAATAAATAAATTGCCGTAGGTTTTCAGAAAATTTATTTCATTTTTCTTAGTTTGTAATAACTATAACTAATGTGTCTAAAAAGAAGTAATGAGATGTGTTAAAATTTTGGCAAAGCTCTCTTAGTTGATGTGCTTAGCTGATTCATGTTCATGTATGGCAAAAACCATCACAATATTGTAAAGTAATTATCCTCAAATTAAAATAAATGAATTAATTCATTTTAAAAAGAACTTTTAAATGGGGGTTGTGGGGGGCGGTCCTAAGATGGCAGAGGAATAGGACAGGGAGACCACTTTCTCCCCCACAAGTTCATCAAAAGAACATTTAAACACTGAGTAAATACCACAAAACAACTTTTGAGTGCTGGCAGAGGACATCAGGCACCTAGAAAAGCAGCCCAGTGTCTTCAAAAGGAGGTAGAAAAAAATATAAAAGACAAAAAAAGAGACAAAAGAGGTAGGGATGGAGCTCCATCCCGGGAAGGGAGTCTTAAAAAGAGAGAAGTTTCCAATCACCAGGAAATACTCTCACTGCCGAGTCTGTGGCGAGCCTTGGAACCACAGAGGGCAACATAACTGGGAGGAAAAATAAATAAATAATTAAAACCCACAGATTACGTGCCCAACGGTAACTCCCCTAGAGGAGAAGCAATGCAGACGCCTGCACCCGCCACTAGCAAGTGCGGGCTGGGCAGGGAGGCACGGGCTGTATTGCTTAGAGTAAGGACCAGGCCTGAATGCCTCGAAGGCAATCTGAGGGAACTAATGAGCTAGCAAACCAGACTATGGGATAGCTACCACGCAAAAAGCCCTAACCTAAGACACTGACAGGCCCACTCACAGAACGAAGGACTGAACAGAGCTAGCCAGCTGCAGACCATACCGCTCCGGTGACAGGCAGCCAGAGCCAGAAGGGGACAATTGCAGCCCCAGAGAGACATTATCTACCAAACTGCAAGCAGGTGTCTTTGCCAAGTAAGACTTCTTGAGATTCTGGACAGTCAACATCCACCTGAGAAGGTGCACTGGGTGTACACCCAGAAAACCAAGCAGCAGGGATGGGGGAGGCGATAAGTCGCAGCGACCGCGCTTGCCAAACACCTGATCACCTGAGCTGCTCGGACCTGGGAAGGGCACAAAACGCAGGCCCAACCGAGTCTGTGCCTCTGAGGACTACCCGAGTGCCTGAACCTGAGCAGCTTAGACCTAGGAAGTGCATGCAGCCCAGGGCCGGCCTCAGACGGTTCCCGGAGGAGCAACCTAGAGCCTGAGCAGTGTGAGCAGAGAGGGCACACGTGCTATGAGCGGGGGCAGGCCCAGTGTAGCTGAGACACTGCGAGCACACGCCAGTGTTATTTGTTTGCAGCATCCCTCCCTCCCCACAGCGCGACTGAACAAGTAAGCCCAAAAAAAGTGTCCACCACCGCCCCCTTGTGTCGGGGTGGAAATCAGACACTGAAGAGACCAGCAAACAGAAGCTAAAACAGAGGGAACCGCCTTAGAAGTGACAGGTGCAATAGATTAAAACCCTGTAGTTAGTACCGACTACATAGGAAGGGGCCTATAGATCTTGAGAAGTGTAAGCCGGACCAACTAACTATCCGAAAATGAACTGACCTGGCAACAATACCAGAGAAAGTCCTAGATATATTTTTTTACTATTTTTACTATCATTATTTTTTTAATTTTCTTTAATTTTTAAGTCCTCTATTACTTCTTTAATTTTCATTTTTATAACCTACTATTACTTTGCAAAAAAAAGAGACCCTATTTAAAACAAACTTCATATATATATATATATATTTATAATTTTTGTGACTTTTTTCTTTTCTTTAATATTGTATTTTTGAAAATCCAACCTCTACTCTAGATTTTTAAACTTTGCTTTTTGGTATTTGTTATCAATTTTGTACCTTTAAGAACCCAATCTTCAGTACCCATTTTTACTGGCTTGACTGCTCTCTACTCCTTTGGACTCTCCTTTTTCTCCACCAGGTCGCCTCTATCTCCTCCCTCCCCCTTCTCTTCTCTACCCAACTCTGTGAATCTCTTTGTGTGTTCCAGACGGTGGAGAACACTTAAGGAACTGATTACTGACTGGATCTGTCTCTCTTCTCTTGATTTCCCCCTTTTTCCTCCTGGATACCTGTCTCTGTCCTCCCTCTTCTCTTCTCTGTATAACTCCATGAACATCTCTGAGTGGTCCAGACTGTGGAGCGCACATAAGGAAGTGATTACTGGCTAGCTTGCTCTCTCCTCTTTTGATTACACCTCATCTCATTCAGGTCACCTCTAACTCCCTCCTCCCTCTTCTCTTCTCCATGTAATGCTGTGAACCTCTTTGGGTATCCCTAACTGTGGAGAAACTTTTCATCTCTAACCTAGATGTTTTATCAATGGTGCTGTATAGATGGAGAAGTCTTGAGACTACTGTAAAAATAAGACTGAAAACCAGAAGCAGGAGGCTTAAGTCCAAATCCTGAGAACACCAGAGAACTCCTGACTCCAGGGAACATTAATTGACAGGAGCTCATCAAACGCCTCCATACCTACACTGAAACCAAGCACCACCCAAGGGCCAACAAGTTCCAGAGCGAGACATACCACACAAATTCTCCAGCAACACAGGAACACAGCCCTGAGCTTCAATATACAGGCTGCCCAAAGTTACTCCAAAACCATTAACATCTCATAACTCATTACTGGACACTTCATTGCACTCCAGAGAGAAGAAACCCAGCTCCACTCACCAGAACAACAACACAAGTTTCCCTAACCAGGAAACCTTGACAAGCCACCCTTACAACCAAACCCACAGTGAGGAAACTCCACAATAAAGAGAACTCCACAAACTGCCAGAATACAGAAAGGCCACCCCAAACACAGCAATATAAACAAGATGAAGAGACAGAGGAATACCTAGCAGGTAAACAAACAGGATAAATGCCCACCAAACCAAACAAAAGAGGAAGAGATAGGGAATCTACCTGATAAAGAATCCCGAATAATTATAGTGAAAATGATCTAAAATCTTGAAACAAAAATGGAATCACAGATAAATAGCCTGGAGACAAGGATTGAGAAGATGGAAGAAAGGTTTAACAAGGACCTAGAAGAAATGAAAAAGAGTCAATATATAATGAATAATGCAATAAATGAGATCAAAAACACTCTGGAGGGAACCAACAGTAGAATAACGGAGGCAGAAAATAGGATTAGTGAAATAGAAGATAGAATGGTAGAAATAAATGAATCAGGGAGGAAAAAAGAAAAACGAATTAAAAGAAATGAGGACAATCTCAGAGACCTCCAGGACAATATTAAACGCTACAACACTCAAATCATAGGAGTCCCAGAAGAAGAAGACAAAAATAAACACCATGAGAAACTATTTGAGGAGATAATAGTTGAAAACTTCCCTAAAATGGGAAAGGAAATAGTCACCCAAGTCCAAGAAACCCAGAGAGTCCCAAACAGGATAAACCCAAGGCGAAACACCCCAAAACACATATTAATCAAATTAACAAAGATCAAACACAAAGAACAAATATTAAAAGCAGCAAGGGAAAAAACAATAAATAACACACAAGGGGATTCCCATAAGGATAACAGCTGATCTTTCAATAGAAACTCTTCAGGCCAGGAGGGAATGGCAGGACATACTTAAAGTGATGAAAGAAAATAACCTACAGACCAGATTGCTATACCCAGCAAGGATCTCATTCAAATATGAAGGAGAAATCAAAAGCTTTACAGACAAGCAAAAGCTGAGAGAATTCAGCACCACCAAACCAGCTCTCCAACAAATGCTAAAGGATCTTCTCTAGACAGGAAACACAAAAAGGGTGTATAAACTCGAACCCAAAACAATAAAGTAAATGGCAACGGGATCATACTTATCAATAATTACCTTAAACATAAATGGGTTGAATGCCCCAACCAAACGACAAAGACTGGTTGAATGGATACAAAAACAAGACCCCTATATATGTTGTCTACAAGAGACCCACCTCAAAACAGGGGACACATACAGACTGAAAGTGAAGGGCTGGAAAAAGATATTTCATGCAAATAGAGACCAAAAGAAAGCAGGAGTAGCAATACTCATATCAGATAAAATAGACTTTAAAACAAAGGCTGTGAAAACAGACAAAAAAGGACACTACATAATGATCAAAGGATCAATCCAAGAAGATATAACAATTATAAATATATATGTACCCAACATAGGAGCACCACAGTATGTAAGACAAATGCTAACAAGTATGAAAGGAGAAATTAACAATAACACAATAATAGTGGGAGACTTTAATACCCCACTTACATCTATGGATAGATCAACTAAACAGAAAATTAACAAGGAAACACAAACTTTAAATGTACAATAGACCAGTTAGACCTAATTGATATCTATAGGACATTTCACCCCAAAACAATGAATTTCACCTTTTTCTCAAGCACACACAGAAACTTCTCCAGGATAGATCACATCCTGGGCCATAAATCTAGACTTGGTAAATTCAAAAAAATTGAAATCATTCAAGCATCTTTTCTGACCACAGTGCAGTAAGATTAGATCTCAATTACAGGAGAAAAACTACTAAAAATTCCAACATTTGGAGGTTGAACAACACTTTGCTGAATAACCAAAAAACCACAGAAGAAATCAAAAAAGAAATCAAAATATGCATAGAAATGAATGAAAATGAAAGCACAACAATCCAAAACCTGTGGGACACTGTAAAAGCAGTGCTAAGGGGAAAGTTTATAGCAATACAGGCATACCTCAAGAAACAAGAAAAAAGTCAAATAAATAACCTAGCTCTATACCTAAAGCAACTAGAAAAGGAAGAAATGAAGAACCCCAGGGTAAGTATAAGGAAAGAAAGCTTTAAAACTAGGGCAGAAATAAATGCAAAAGAAACAAAAGAGACCATAGCAAAAATCAACAAAGCCAAAAGCTGGTTCTTTGAAAGGATATATAAAATTGACAAACCATTAGCCAGACTCATCAAGAAACAAAGGGAAAAAAATCAAATCAATAAAATTAGAAATGAAAATGGAGAGCTCACAACAGACAACACAGAAATACAAAGGATCATAAGAGATTACTATCAACAATTATATGCCAATAAAATGGACAACTTGGAAGAAATGGACAAATTCTTAGAAAAGCACAACTTTCCAAAACTGAACTAGGAAGAAATAGAAAATCTTAACAGACCCATCACAAGCACGGAAATTGAAACTGTAATCAGAAATCTTCCAGCAAACAAAAGCCCAGGTCCAGATGGCATCACAGCTGAATTCTACAAAAATTTAGAGAAGAGATAACACCTATCCTACTCAAACTCTTCCAGAAAATTGCAGAGGAAGGTAAACTTCCAAATTCATTCTATGTGGCCACCATCACCCTAATACCAAAACCTGACAAAGATGCCACAAAAAAAGAAAACTACAGGCCAACATCACTGATGAACATAGATGCAAAAATCTTTAACAAAATTCTAGCAATCAGAATCCAACAACACATTAAAAAGATCATACCCCTTGACCAAGTGGGCTTTATCCCAGGGATGCAAGGATTCTTCAATATCTGCAAATCAGTCAATGTAATACACCACATTAACAAATTGAAAAATAAAAACCATATAATTATCTCAATAGATGCAGAGAAAGCCTTTGACAAAATTCAACATCCATTTATGATAAAACCCTCCAGAAAGCAGGAATAGAAGGAACATACCTCAACATAATAAAAGCTATATATGACAAACCCACAGCAAACATTATCCTCAATAGTGAAAAATTGAAAGCATATCCCCTAAAGTCAGGAACAAGACAAGGGTGCCCACTTTCACCATTACTATTCAACATAGTTTTGGAAGTTTTGGCCACAGCAATCAGAGCAGAAAAAGAAATAAAAGGAATCCAAATTGGAAAAGAAGTAAAACTCTCACTGTTTGCAGATGACATGATCCTCTACATAGAACCCTAAAGACTCCACCAGAAATATACTGCTGCTAAGTCGCTTCAGTCACGTCCAACTCTGTGCGACCCCTGAGACAGCAGCCCACAAGGCTCCGCCATCCCTGGGATTCTCCAGGCAAGAACACTGGAGTGGGCTGCCATCTCCTTCTCCAGTGCATGAAAGTGAAAAGTGAAAGTGAGTCGCTCAGTCGTGTCCGACTCTGAATGACGCCATAGACTGCAGCCTACCAGGCTCTTCCATCCATGGGATTTTCCAGGCAAGAGTACTGGAGTGGGGTGCCATTGCCTTCTCTGAGAAAGCTAATCAATGAATATAGTAAAGTTGCAGGATATAAAATCAACACATAGAAATCGCTTGCATTCCTATACACTAATAATGAGAAAATAGAAAAGAGAAATCAAGGAAACAATTCCATTCACCATTGCAATGAAAAGAAAAAAATACTTAGGAATATATCTACCTAAGAAACTAAGCGCAGGCGGCTGCGACCAGCGCACTAAGTGCGGTGGAGAGGAGTTACCCCACATCCGAAGTCAGAGGCAGCAGCCAAAAGTGCAAGGCTGGGACACCGCAGGAATGGCTGAGAGGAGCTACCCTTCTTCCAAGGTCGAGGTGGGGACGAGAAGAGTTACCCCGCTTCTGAGGTCAGGGGCAGCGGCCAGGAGGACCAACCCCACTTCCAAGGAGCGGTGGCTGCGCGGGCACAGGAGGGCCTAGAGGAGCTATCCCACGTTGAAGGTCAGGAAAGGCGGCGGTGAGGAGATACCCCTCGTCCAAGGTAAGGAGCAGCAGCTAACACTTTACTGGAGCAGCTGTGAAGAGATACCCCACACACAAGGTAAGAGAAACCCAAGTAAGACAGTAGGTGTTGCAAGAGGGCATCAGAGGGCAGACACACTGAAACCATACTCACAGAAAACTAGTCAATCTAATCACACTAGGACAACAGCCTTGTCTAACTCAATGAAATTAAGCCATGCCCGTGGGGCCACCCAAGATGGGCAGGTCATGGTGGAGAGATCTGACAGAATGTGGCCCACTGGAGAAGGGAATGGCAAACCACTTCAGTATTCTTGCCTTGAGAACCCCATGAACAGTATGAAAAGGCAAAATGATAGGATACTGAAAGAGGAACTCCCCAGGTCAGTAGGTGCCCAATATGCTACTGGAGATCAGTGGAGAAATAATTCTAGAAAGAATGAAGGGATGGAGCCAAAGCAAAAACAATACCCAGTTGTGGATGTGACTGGTGACAGAAGCAAGGTCTGATGCTATAAAAAGCAATATTGCATAGGAACCTGGAATGTCAGGTCCATGAATCAAGGCAAATTGGAAATGGTCAAACAAGAGATGGCAAGAGTGAATGTCGACATTCTAGGAATCAGCAAACTAAAATGGACTGCAATGGGTGAATTTATCTCAGATGACCATTATCTACTATTGTGGGCAGGAATCCCTCAGAAGAAATGGATTAGCCATCATGGTCAACAAAAGAGTTCAAAATGTAGTACTTAGATACAATCTCAAAAACGACAGAATGATCTCTGTTCGTCTCCAAGGCAAACCATTCAATATCACAGTAATCCAAGTCTATGCCCCAACCAGTAACGCTGAAATAGCTGAAGTTGAACGGTTCTATGAAGACCTACAAACCCTTTTAGAACTAACACCCAAAAAAAGATGTCCTTTTCATTATAGAGGACTGGAATGCAAGAGTAGGAAGTCAAGAAACACCTGGAGTAACAGGCAAATTTGGCCCTGAAATATGGAATGAAGCAGGGCAAAGAGTAATACAGTTTTGCCAAGAAAATGCACTGGGTCATAACCAACACCCTCTTCCAACAACACAAGAGAAGACTCTACACATGGACATCACCAGATGGTCAACACCGAAATCAGATTGATTATATTCTTTGCAGGCAAGGATGGCGAAGCTCTATACAGTCAGCAAAAACAAGACCAGGAGCTGACTGTGGCTCAGATCATGAACTCCTTATTGCCAAATTCGGACTTAAATTGAAGAAAGTAGGGAAAACCATAGACCATTCAGGTATGACCTAAATCAAATCCCTTATGATTATACAGTGGAAATGAGAAATAGATTTAAGGGCCTAGATCTGAAAGATAGAGTGCCTGAACTATGGAATGTGGTTTGTGACATTGTACAGGAAACAGGGATCAAGACCATCCCCATGGAAAAGAAATGCAAAAAAGCAAAATGGCTGTCTGGGGAGGCCTTACAAATAGCTGTGAAAAGAAGAGAAGAAAAAGCAAAGGAGAAAACGAAAGATATAAGCATCTGAATGCAGAGTTCCAAAGAATAGCAAGAAGAGATAAGAAAGCCTTCCTCAGTGATCAATGCAAATAAATAGAGGAAAACAACAGAATGGGAAAGACTAGAGATGTCTTCAAGAAAATTAGAGGTACCAAGGGAACATTTCATGCAGAGATGGGCTCGATAAAGGACAGAAATGGTATGGACCTAACAGAAGCAGAAGATATTAAGAAGAGATGGCAATAATACACAGAAGAACTGTACAAAAAAGATCTTCACGACCCAGATAATCATGATAGTGTGTTCACTGACCTAGAGCCAGACATCCTGGAATGTGAGGTCAAGTGGGCCTTAGAAAGCATCACTACGAACAAAGCTAGTGGAGGTGATAGAATTCCAGTTGAGCTCTTTCAAATCCTGAAAGATGATGCTGTGAAAGTGCTGCACTCAATATGCCAGCAAATTTGGAAAACTCAGCAGGGGCCACAGGACTGGAAAAGTCAGTTTTCATTTCAATCCCAAAGAAAGGCATGCCAAAGAATGCTCAAACTACCGCACAATTGCACTCATCTCACATGCTAGTAAAGTAATGCTCCAAATTCTCCATGCCAGGCTTCAGCAATATGTGAACCATGAGCTTCCTGATATTTAAGCTGGTTTTAGAAAAGGCAGAGGAATCAGAGATCAAATTGCCAACATCCACTGGATCATGGAAAAAGCAAGAGAGTTCCAGAAAAACATCTATTTCTGCTTTATTGACTATGCTAAAGCCTTTAACTGTATGGTCACAATAAACTGTGGGAAATTCTGAAAGAGATGGGAATACCAGACCACCTGACCTGCCTCTTGAGAAATCTATATGCAGGTGAGGAAGCAACAGTTAGAACTGGACATGGAACAACAGACTGGTTCCAAATAGGAAAAGGAGTACGTCAAGGCTGTATATTGTCACCCTGCTTCTTTAACTTCTATGCAGAGTACATCATGAGAAATGCTGGGCTGGAAGAAGCACAAGCTGGAATCAAGATTGCTGGGAGAAATATCAATAACCTCAATATGCAGATGGCACCACCCTTATGGCAGAAAGTGAAGACTTACTCAAAAGCCTCTTGATGAAAGTGAAAGAGGAGAGTGATAAAGTTGGCTGAAAGCTCAACATTCAGAAAATGAAGATCATGGCATCCAGTCCCATCCCTTCGTGGGAAATAGATGAGGAAACAGTGGAAACAGTGTCAGACTTTATTTTGGGGGGCTCCACAATCACTGGATGTGGTGGCTGCAGCCATGAAATTAAAAGACGCTTACTCCTTGGAAGGAAAGTTATGAGCAACCTAGACAGCATATTCAAAAGCAGAGATATTACTTTGCCAATAAAGTTTCGTCTAGTCAAGGCCATGGTTTTTGCTGTGGTCATGTATGGATGTGAGAGTTGGAGTGTGAAGAAGGCTGAGCGTCAAAGAATTGATGCTTTTGAACTGCGGTGTTGGAGAAGACTCTTGAGAGTCCCTTGGACTGCAAGGAGATCCAACCAGTCCATTGTGAAGGAGATCAGCCCTGGGATTTCTTTGGAAGGGATGATGCTAAAGCTGAAACTCCAGTCCTTTGGCCACCTCATGCGAAGAGTTGACTGATTGGAAAAGACTCTGATGCTGGGAGGGATTGTGGGCAGGAGGAGAAGGGGACGACAGAGGATGAGATGGCTGGATGGCATCACTCACTCGATAGATTTGAGTCTGGGTGAACTCTGGGAGTTGATGATGGACAGGGAGGCCTGGTGTGCTGCGATTTATGGGGTCGCAAAGAGTCAGACATGACTGAGCGACTGAACTGAACTGAAAGAAACTAAAGACCTATATTTAGAAAACTATAAAACACTGGTGAAAGAAATCAAACAGGACACTAATAGATGGAGAAATATATCGTGTTCATGGATGGGAAGAATCAATATAGTGAAAATGAGTATACTACCCAAAGCAATCTATAGATTCAATGCAATCCCTATCAAGCTACCAACAGTATTTTTCACAGAGCTAGAGCAAATAATTTCACAATTTGTATGGAAATACAAAAATCTTCAAATAGCCAAAGCAATCTTGAGAAAGAAGAATGGAACTGGGGGAATCAGCCTGCCTGACTTCAGGCTCTACTACGAAGCTACAGTCATCAAAACAGTATGGTACTGGTACAAAGACAGAAATATAGACCAATGGAAGAAAATGGAAAGCCCGGAGATAAATCCACGCACCTATGGACACCTTATCTTTGACAAAGGTGGCAAGAATATGCAATGGAAAAAAGACAATGTCTTAAAAATTGGTGCTGGGAAAACTGGTCGACCACTTGTAAAAGAATGAAACTAGATCACTTTCTAACACCATACACAAAAATAAACTCAAAATGGATTAAAGATCTAAACGTGAGACCAGAAACTATAAAACTCTTAGAGGAGAACATAAGCAAAACACTCTCCGACATAAATCACAACAGGATCCTCTATGACCCACCTCCCAGGATATTGGAAACAAAAGCAAAAATAAACAAATGGGACCTAATTAAACTTAAAGGCTTCTGCACAACAAAGGAAACTATAAGCAAGGCGAAAAGACAGCCTTCAGAATGGGAGAAAATAATAGCAAATGAAGCAACTGACAAACAACTAATCTCAAAAATATACAAGCAACTCCTGCAGCTCAATTCCAGAAAAATAAATGACCCAATTAAAAAATGCGCCAAAGAACTAAACAGACATTTCTCCAAAGAAGACATACAGATGGCTAGCAAACACATGAAAAGATGCTCAACATCACTCATTATCAGAGAAATGCAAATCAAAACCACAATGAGGTACCATTTCATGCCAGTCAGAATAGCTGCTATCCAAAAGTCTATAAGCAATAAATGCTGGAGTGGGTATGGAGAAAGGGAACCCTCTTACACTCTTGGTGGGAATGCAAACTAGTACAGACACTATGGAGAACAGTGTGGAGATTCCTTAAAAAACTGGAAATAGAACTGCCTTATGACCCAGCAATCCCTCTGCTGGGCATACACACCAAGGAAACCAGAACTGAAAGAGACACATGTACCCCAATGTTCATCGCAGCACTGTTTATAATAGCCAGGACATGGAAGCAACCTAGATGTCTATCAGCAGATGAATTGATTAGAAAGCTGTGGTACATATACACAATGAAGTATTATTCAGCCATTAAAAAGAATACATTTGAATTAGTTCTAATGAGATGGATGAAACTGGAGCCGATTATACAGAGTGAAGTAATCCTGAAAGAAAAACACCAGTACAGCATACTAATGCATATATATGGAATTTAGAAAGATGGTATCGATAATCCTGTATGCGAGACAGCAAAAGAGACACAGATGTATAGAACAGTCTTTTGGACTCTGTGGGAGAGGGTGGGATGATTTGGGGGAATGGCATTGAAACCTGTATAATATCATATAAGAAACTAATCACCAGTCCAGGTTCGATGCAGGATACAGGAAGCTTGGGGCTGGTGCACTGGGATGACCCAGAGAGATGTTATGGGGACGGAGGTGGGAGAAGGGTTCAGGATGGGGAACATGTGTACGCCTGTGGTGGATTCATGTTGATGTGTGGCAAAACCAATAAAATATTGTAAAGTAATTAGCCTCCAATTAAAATAAATAAATTTAATTTTAACAATAAATAAATAAAAGGGGGTTGTGGTTGTCTTACTACCAGTTATTATTATATAGCAATAATATACATTAATACCAAACCATATGTGATAATAATAAATTATATTAATAGCAAACCAGAATATTTGGCTTTCTTTCTATTAAAATAAATTGATTTTTAAGTATTTAGTTTTCTCTTAAAAATAACGTTCTTTACCTTCCTTGAAATATTCTCAGACAACAGAAATTCCATATCATATTGAAATAATTTTGGGTGCTTTGCATTGATTTTGGAATGTCCTTATTATTACAAACAAAACAAAGTAAAAAACTTTTCACAAAGGGTCGGACATGATTGAAGAGACTTAGCACACACACACACAATATGAGGTATATGTGGCCATTTTATATTCAAGTGTTTGAAACTTCATTTTAACAGTAAATGCCCTGGTTCTTACTGGTTGTAACCACCTTACATTACAGAAAGCTTTTTATCACAGCTACTTT
Source organism: Bos grunniens (assembly GCF_055505025.1). Lineage (NCBI taxonomy): Eukaryota > Metazoa > Chordata > Mammalia > Artiodactyla > Bovidae > Bos > Bos grunniens. Next base: position 43,494,433 of record NC_141181.1, read on the forward strand.
TGTTCCCTGGGCCTATTTTCCTCCATTCCTAAAGATCCATGGTCTGCTCAGTTGAGCTCTGAAAGGACAGAAATGCCATCAGTCTAAATTTCACTTTGGCCAGCTTTGATGTTTAAAGAAAATTTATAAGTATTTCTTTTCAAGTGATGTGTCAAATGGCACACCCTAACTTGACATGATATAACCAAAGACAGACGTTAATGCAATAAGCTGTGAAACATTGTTAAAACTGACGAGAGAGTTTAAGAGCTCATGTTTGTCACATAATGACTTACTTACTTCTCTTAGTCTTTCTCTTCATTTGGAGGATTATGACTGCTTAGATCTATAGTTTTTTTAAACAAGGATTTTAAAGAAGATTTTTTTTAATATTAAAATGTACACACACAGGTGTGTGTATGTGCATGATTTCCCAGATTGTGAAGGACATGAACTAACTCTTCACAGTCATTGCTTCTAGGGAGTAGAATTGTGATTACAGAATTTAAGCATCTCATTGATAGTTTCACACAAGACTTTTTCTAAGTTTATTTTTTATTGGAGTACAGTTGATTTACAATGTTATGTTTGTTTCAGATGTACAATGAAGGAATTCAGTTACACATACACACATATATTTATCTTCTTTTTCTGATTCTTTTCCCTTATGATGTTGCTGTTCAATCACTATGTCATGTCCAACTCTTTGCAACCCCTTAAACGGTAGCACTCTGGGTTTCTCTGTCCTTCATTATCTCCCAGAGTTTGCTCAAATTCATATCCAGTGAGTCAGTGATGCCATCCAACCGCTTTTGTGGCCCCCTTCTCCTGTTGCCCTCAATCTGTCCCAGCATCAGGGTCTTTCCCAATGAGTCAGCTCTTTGCATCAGATGGCCAAAGTATTGGAGCTTCAGCTTCAGCATTAGTCCTTCCAATGAATATTCAGAACTGATTTCCTTTAGGACTGACTGGTTTGATCTCCTTGCTGTCCAAGGGACTCTCAAGAATCTTCTCCAACTCCACAGTTCGAAAGCATCAATTCTTAGGTGCTCAGCCTTTTAATGGTCCAACTCTCACATCCATGTATGACTACTGGAAAAACCATAGCTTTGATCAAATGGACGTTTTTTGGTAACGTGATGTCTCTGCTTTTAATACGCTGTCTAATTTTGTCATAGCTCCTCTTCCAAGGAACAAGAATCTTTTAATTTCGTGGCTACAATCACCATCCGCATGGATTTTGGAGTCCAAGAAAATGAATTCTGACTGTTTCCACATTTTCCCCATCTATTTGCCATGAATTGATAGGACCAGATGACAGAATTTTCCCTTATAAGTTATTATTAATACAAGATATTGAATATAGTTCCCTGTGCTATAGAGTAGTTCCTTGTTGATTATCTATTTTATATATAGTTGTGTGTATATGTTAGTCACAAGCTCCTAATTTATCCCTTTCCCTTTTCCCTTTGGTAACCACGAGTTTGTTTACTGTGTCTGTGGGTATATTTCTGTTTTGTTTAGTTTATATCGTTTTCGTTACTGTGAAAACTTAAAATGAGTGAGTTACCTTTTTAAAAAATATGTAATACAGTGAAGAGGAGCTAAAAAGCCTCTTGATGAAAGTGAAAAAGGAGAGTGAAAAAGTTGCCTTAAACCTCAACATTCAGAAAACTAAGATCATGGCATCCGGTCCCATCACTTCATGGGAAATAGATGGGGAAACAGTGGAAACAGTGTCAGACTTTATTTTTGGGGGTTCCAAAATCACTGCAGATGGTGATTGCAGCTATGAAATTAAAAGACGCTTCCTCCTTGGAAGGGAAGTTATGACCAACCTAGATAGCATATTAAAAAGCAGAGACATTACTTTGCCGATAAATGTCCGTCTAGTCAAGGCTATGGTTTTTCCAGTAGTCATGTATGGATGTGAGAGGTGGACTGTGAAGAAAGCCAAACGCCGAAGAATTGATGCTTTTGAACTGTGGTGTTGAAGACTCTTGAGAGTCCCTTGGACTGCAAGGAGATCCAACCAGTCCATCCTAAAGGAGCTCAGTCCTGAGTGTTCATTGGAAGGACTGATGCTGAAGCTGAAACTCCAATACTTTGGCCACCTCATGAGAAGAGTTGACTCATTGGAAAAGACCCTGATGCTGGGAGGGATTAGGGGCAGGAGGAGAAGGGGACAACAGAGGATGAGATGGCTGAATGGCATCACTGACTCGATGGACATGAGTTTGGGTAAACTCCGGAGTTGGTGATGGATAGGCAGGCCTGGCGTGCTGCGATTCATGGGTTTGCAAAGAGTCGGACACGACTAAGCAATGGAACTGAACTGGTATAGTTTTCATTAATGTGGGAACTTAAAATGAGTGAATTACCTTTTTAAAAAATATGTAATACATATTGAAGTTCCAACAAATGAAAATCAACTTGCGTAGCACTTCCATGGGCTTTTACCTTTTCTCTTGACAGTGTGTCAGTGGAAATAACTGAGCTGTTCATGGTTCCTTCCTTGCTGCCCCTGACTGTCTGATTATTTTCTGCAACATTTGTACTATTTCTTTCCTGCAGATCTTGAGATCAATAATGTAAAAGCAGAGCTTTGTAATGACTGCTTCATACTCATTCAGTTCAATCATTGCTCAGGAGAGGAACTCCCTTCTCTGCTGAGCCACTGGCATGGAGGCCTTTCTGGAGAGTTCATTCTGATCCCCTTGAGCCCTGAAAATACCAGAGCAGTAAGTGTCCTTTCAGGAGAGAAGGGCAGAATCCCCTGGGAAGCACACCCTCCTCCCCAACTCTGGAAATGGCCCCCTCCCCACTGTGCCTGGGTGTTCCTTGCCACTTGCTTTGATGTGCGTTCCATTCACCTAACTGCTTGTGTTGGTTTTCTCATTATTTTGAACCACATATCCCAAAATAGCTCCTGGCATGCTGTCCTCAGCACAGACGCTCATAAAGACTCAGCAAGAGGAATATTGGCTGCATTCTCCTCCTCCTGCATGTGACTAAAAGTTTAAAAGGAAAGAAGAAAGTGCCCAAGGTAGGAAGTTGCAGAAGACCTGAGGACTGAGGTCTTAAAAAAGATTGGAGGACAAACATTCTGCTTGCTTCTCTTCCCGCCCAAGAAGATACAGTTCCAGGACAGGGCTTTAGATTAAAAACAAGCAGAGACCTGAGAGTTGAGCCATCCTGACTACTGTCCTCCAACACAATCTGTCATCAGCCACTGAGGGAAAACCTCCCTTTAGCCTCTTTGGATCTTCACTTATTCAAATGTTTAAAAAGAGGTGGATTCATGTTGATGTATGGCAAAACCAATACAATATTGTAAAGTAATTAGCCTCCAATTAAAATTAATAAATTTAAATTTTAAAAAAAGAGGCGATGTATTGAGAAACATGTAGATAAAACATTTAAGTGCAGAGTAGCACATATATAGGTGTCATAAGTGCTGGTTAAGCTCATGGAGTGCTCTGTAAAGCTCCTTCTTCATGGAAAATTTAATTCTCCAAGACTTCTGAGAGAATATAAGTTGCTCTCAATGTACATAAGGCTCCAAGAATAGTATCTGCACACAGCTGATGATTTTAATAGTGAGGCAAAACTATACATATCTGTGCTAGATTGAGACAGTCCCTCAGGAAAGTCAGTGAGGAGGAGAGGGGGGTTGCTCCCACTTACCTGTTTCTTGCCTGAAAAGACCCCGGTGCCTTCACTATCTCTCTCTGCTCCCCTGAGGGAGTGGGATCCTACCCCCACATCAACTTTCTGCTGATTTCCTGCACAAGCCTGTTTCCAAATAAACATCTTCTCTCCCCTGTGTGGGCTTCCCTGGTGCTTCAGATGGTAAAGAATCTGCCTGCAATGCAGAAAACTCAGGTTCAATCCCTGGGTGGAGAAGATGCCCTGGAAAAGGGAGTGTCCAAGCAACCAACACTTTCACTTTCACTCCCCTGTGAATCCCCCACAGGGGAGTCCTTGATCCTCCCATCCTTGATGCTCCCTCTGAATTCAGTTCAGTTGAGCCACTCAGTCCTGTCTGACTCTTTGCAATGCCATGGACTGCAGCACATCAGTCTTCCCTGGCCATCACCAAATCCAGGAGCTTGTTCAAACTCATGTCCATCAAGTCAGTGATGCCATCCAACCATCACATCCTCTGTTGTCCCCTTCTCCTCCTGCCTTCAATCTTTCCCAGAGTCAGAGTATTTTCCTATGAGTCAGTTCTTCACATCAGGTGGCCAAAGTATTGGAGTTTCAGCTTCAACATCAGTCCTTCCAAGAATATTAAGGACTGATTTCTTTTAGGATTGACTGATTTGATCTCCTTGCTGTCCAAGGGACTCTCAAGAGTCTTCTCCAACACCATAGTTCAAAAGCATCAATTCTTCGGCACTCAAGTCCAACTGTCACATCCATACATGACTACTGGAAAAAACATATCTTTGACTAGACAGACTTTTGCTGACAAAGTAATGTCTCTGTTTTTTAATATGCTATCTATGTTGGTTATAGCTTTTCTTCCAAGGAGTAAGCATCTTTTAATTTCATGGCTGCAATCACCATCTGCAGTGATTTTGGAGCCCAAGAAAATAAAGTCTCTCACTGTTTCCATTGTTTCCCCATCAATTTGCCATGAAGTGATGGGACCAGATGCCATGTCTTAGTTTTCTGAATGTTGAGTTTTAAGCCAACTTTTTTACTCTCCTCTTTCACTTTCATCAAGAGGCTCTTTAGTTCCTCTTCACTCTCATTCATAATGATGGTGTCATCTGTGTATCTGAGATTATTGATATTTCTCCCAGCAATCTTGATTCCAACTGTGCTTCATCCAGTCCAGTATTTCACATGATATACTCCGCATATAAGTTAAATAAGCAGGGTGACAGTACACAGCCTTGACATATTTCTTTCCCAATTTGGAACCAGTCTGTTGTTCCAGATCCAATTCTAACTGTTGCTTCTTGACCTGCATACAGATTTCTTAGGAGGCAGGTAAGGTGGTATGGTATTCATGTCTCTGTCATAATTTTCCACAGTTTATTGTGATCTACACAGTAAATCAAAAGCTTTGGTGTAATCGATAAAGCAGATGTTTTTCTGGAACTCTCTTGCTTTTTTCATGATCCAGCAGATGTTGGCAATTTGATATCTGGTTCCTCTGTCTTTTCTAAATCCATCTTGAACATCTGGAAGTTCGCTGTTCACATACTATTGAAGCCTGGCTTGGAGAATTTTGAGCATTACTTTGCTAGTGTGTGAGATTAGTGTAATTGTGCAGTAATTTGAACATTCTTTGGTTTTGCTCTTTATTAGGAACAACTTAACACCTTTCCTTCTGAGTAACTACCTCACTTTAAACTCTGCTGTCACTAAACCAATTGCTTCTTTGTTTTTTATTAAGGATGTCTGTGCCCAAGATTGACATTCAGGCCTAGAATTATCCTCAATTGCTATAAATTCTTCCTGCTGTATTTCTTTTTCATGTCTTTACTTATGAGATTGTGTGTGTGTGCTTAGTCACTCAGTTGTGTCCTTCTCTTGAGGCCCCATAAGTTATAGCCTGCCTGGCTCCTCTGTCCATGGGGTTGTCCAGGCAAGAATACTGGAGTGGGTTACCATTTCCTTCTCCAGGGGATCTACCCCACCCAGGAATCGCACCCAGGTCTCCTGATCACACACAGGACATAAAGCTTATGTAATTATGTTCTTTCAATAAAACTTTCTTATTTCCTTTTTAAATGCATATAAATACTTCAAAAATGAATTATTTTGAATCTATTGATGTGTTTAAGATTCACATAATTAAAGGGTCATTAATTTTATTACTTTTCTTACTCTTTTTTTCTTAATTCAACATTGTTTTGATATTGATTTACCCATCTATCTAATACAGCTTTGCTAGATACATAAATCATCAGCCATTCTGCTGCATAGAATCCCTTATTATGTATATATTTTTAAATTTATTTTATTAGGGTATAGTTGATTTACAATGTGGCAATAATTTCTGCTGTACAGCAAAGTGACTCCATTATATCACATAAACACACACACACATATCATATTATTTCCATGATGGTTTATCATAAGATACTGAATATTGTTCCCTGTGCTATACATTTCTGTTTATGATATTGTTGTTCAGTTACTAAGTCATGTCCAACTGTTACTGATCCCATGGACTGTAGCCCGCCAGGCTCCTCTGTCCATTGGTTTTCTCAGGCAAGAATACTGGAGCAGATTACCATTCCCTTCTTCAGGGGATCTTCTTGACCCAGGGATCGAGCCTGAGTCTCCTGCATTGCAAGTGGATTCTCTACCCCTGTGCCTCTTTGTCTATCAGTTCTACATATAATAGTTGATATCTAATTCCAAACTCTCCACCCAAACTCTTGTGCCTTGGCAACCACAAGCCTATTCTCTATGTCTGTAAGTCTGTTTATGTGTCATAGATACATTCATTTGTGTCATATTATAGATTCTACCTTATGTGTATATTATATTTTACATATAAAGGGAAACATTTTGCTTTCAATACTTTGCTACAGTCACAGGATTTACTGACCATCCTTTTCACTCTTCTCCGGCAAGTATATTCCAAGGGTAGGATTATGAATCATAGGAGAAATGAGAACAGCTTTACCAATTTGAGCTAATTATTGCCAGTATTTAGAGGCAAATTCGGAGAAGGCAATGGCACCCCACTCCAGTACTCCTGCCTGGAAAATCCCATGGATGGAGGAGCCTGGTAGGCTGCAGTCCATGAGGTCGCTAAGAGTCAGACACTACTGAGCGACTTCACTTTCACTTTTCACTTTCATGCATTGGAGAAGGAAATGGCAACCCACTCCAGTGTTCTTGCCTGGAGAATCCCAGGGACAGGGGAGCCTGGTGGGCTGCCATCTGTGGGGTCGCACAGAGTCAGACACGACTGAAGCGACTTAGCAGCAGCAGCAGCAGAGGCAAATTAGCTGATATTTCCTTGTTTGAATTTACCTTTTTTTCTATGCCTGCAAGTGACATTGAACACTGATATATGCATTAGTCTTTCACATTTTTAATTCTGTGAATTGCCTATTTATAATCTTTGTCTAGTTTCTTATTGGATTTTAAAGTTTTTCCTTGTCAACTTAAAGGAAGTCCATGTATAGTATGCACATTAATTCTTTGATGGTTTTAGGTATTTAAATATATTTCCCCAGTTGAACATCAGTCTTTAAACTTTGTGACATTCTTAATTAAACAGAAAGTTTTGTTGTGATGGAGTCAAATCTGCCCTAAACGGTTAAGTTATACACAAGGCTATGTAACAGGAAACAAACAGACACACCAAGAAGGTTTTTCCTAGACCTTTCCAGCTTTCTGACACTCTTTTCCATGCATAAACAAGCAGTACTCAGTCACCATTGTCTCCCCAGGGCTCCTGTGATGTTCGTGTTAGTAGTCAGACCTTTGGATTCATCACCCCTATTGCTTCTTTCAAAATACCAGGCATAAAAAGTCAGCATTGTGTGGTGATTTGCTCTCTTGTCCCTCACGTGTCTTAGGATCACAGGATTTATCAATTATTCTTTCCTCAACCTGGAGAATCCCAGGGACGGGGGAGCCTGTTGGGCTGCCATCTATGGGGTCACACAGAGTCGGACACGACTGAAGCGACTTAGCAGCAGCAACAGTATCTAAACTTTACACTGAGATTTCTTACCTGGAGGACATCTGCAAAGTCAAAATCTCCAGACCTCCTCAGATAGCCAACACCAAGACTGGTTGAACATTTGGTTCTTTTTGACCACCTAGCCTCTTCCTATTTAAGTGATCTGTCTTTCCAGGTGCTTTTGTGTATGCTTGGGTTTGCTTTTGTTTGTTTTGTTTTGCTTTTCAACAGACATCTTTCCTAAGCCCAAAATACACGCATCACTCTAACCTTTGGTGACAAGACAATTGTTGCCTCTTTCCATTCCTTCCCCAGGGATTGCAAACACCACTATGTTTCCATTTTCTCTGTGCATATGTCAATTTCAAATCTACGTTTGTAACCCTAACCTCTTCTCTGAGCTCTAGATGCCCATCAGCAGATGAATGGATAAGAAAGCTGTGGTACATATACACAATGGAGTATTACTCAGCCATTAAAAAGAATACATTTGAATCAGTTCTAATGAGGTGGATGAAACTGGAGCCTATTATACAGAGTGAAGTAAGCCAGAAGGAAAAACATAAATACAGTATACTAACGCATATATATGGAATTTAGAAAGATGGTAACAATAACCCGGTGTACGAGACAGCAAAAGAGACACTGATGTATAGAACAGTCTTATGGACTCTGTGGGAGAGGGAGAGGGTGGGAAGATTTGGGAGAATGGCATTGAAACATGTAAAATATCATGTAGGAAACGAGTTGCCAGTCCAGGTTCGATGCACGATGCTGGATGCTTGGGGCTGGTGCACTGGACGGCCCAGAGGGATGGTATGGGGAGGGAGGAGGGAGGAGGGTTCGGGATGGGGAACACATGTATACCTGTGGCGGATTCATTTTGATATTTGGCAAAACTAATACAATTATGTAAAGTTTAAAAATAAAATAAAATTAGAAAAAAATAAATAAATAAACAAGCTTTCCATCTACTTTTTACTACCTCCAATTAGATAGTCTTCGGAAACTTAAATATAAAATATCAAACACTTTTTTCCCTAGATTTCTTATTTCTCTGCTATTATTCTTTATATTAGTTTTCAAATCTAGTCATCTTTTTTTTTCTCTCCAGAACCCCATTAAACAGTGAGCAGCCAAGAAGGACGGACAATCTTAGTGTTTTTCACCACTTTTTTCATTGTATTTTCATTGTAAAACCCTAGAGCATATCTTTACTTATCCAGTAGCTAATTTTTAACTTTTTCAGTTGAATATTTTTTCCATATAGTTTTAGATTCACATGCAGAGAGTTCCATGTACACTTTACCGAGTTTCCCCTAATGATAACATTTTGCAAAACTGTAATCTCCATGTTTGTTATATTCAGTGAAACTACATTGACACATCATTATCCATCAAAGTCCTGAGTTTTCACAAGGACTCACTGTTTGTGGAGTGTATTCAATGAATTTACACAAATATGCAATGACATGTATCCACCACTGCAGCATCACTGCCGTGAACCCTCTATGCTTCTCTGATTCCTCTCTCCCTCCTTCCTAAGCCCTGGCAATCACTGATCCTTCAAATGTCTCTGTACTTTTCCCTTTTCCAGAATGTCATAAACTTGGGATCACATAGTATGGCACTTTTCATATTCATGTCTTTTACTCAATATGTATTTAAGCCACCTCTCTTTCTTTCATGGCCTGGTATCTCATTTCTTTTTAATAGTGAATAATAGTACATTGCCTGGATGGACCACAGATGGACCATTCATCTACTGAAGGACATCACAGTGGCTTCCAATATCGGGTAATTATAAATAAAACTGTTGGAAACATCCATGTGCAAGCTTTTGTGCGGACATAACTTTCCAGCACCTTTGACTAAATACCAAGGAGCATGACTGCTGAGTCATATGGTAAGAGTATGTCTGGTCTGGTAAGAAACCATCAAGCTGTTTTCCCAAGTTGGCTGCTCCATTTTGAATTCCTAAGAGCAAAGAATGAGAGCTCCTGTTGTTCCACATCCTCATTAGATATAGTCAAAGATTTAGATTTTGCTCATTCTAATAGGTATGTAGTTGCATTTCATTATAGTTTTAATTTGCAATTTCCTAATGACATATGATGTGAAGTATCTTTTCATATGCTTATTCACCATCCGTATATCTTCTTTGGTGAGGTATTATTTAAGTCTGTTGCTCATTTTTAATTGGGTTATTTATTTTCTTATTGATAAGTTTTAAGAGTTCCTTGTATATGTAGGAGATCAGTCCTTGATCAGATGAGTCTTTGTAAATATTTTCTCCTGGTCTATGTTGGTCTTTTTGTTTTCTTGACTTTATTTTCAGAAGAGCACAAGTTTAATTTAATGAAATCCAGTTGATAATATATTTCTTTCATAGATTATGCTTTTGATGTTGTATCTAAAGTTATCATTATACCCAAGATTATCTAAGATGTCTCCTATGTTATCTTCTAGAAGTTTTATAGTTTTTCATTTTTTATTTAGATCAATGATCCATTTTGAGTCAGTTACTGTGAAAGGTGTAAGGTTTGTGTTTTTTTAGTATTTTTGCATGTGAATGCCCAGTTCTTCCAGCACCATTTGTTGCAAAAAATATTTTTGCTCCATTGTTTTGTGTTTGCTCCTTTGCCAAAGACCAGTTGAGTATATTTATGTGTCTATTTCTGGGCTCTATTCTTTTCCATTAATCTATTTCTCTATTCTTTTGCTCAGACCACTCTGCCTTGATTATTGTAGCTTTGTGGTAAGTCTTGAAGTTGGTTAGTGTCAGTTTTCTGACTCTGTTCTTCTCCTTTATGATTAAATTGCCCTTACTGAGTGTTTTGTCTCCATGTATAAACTGTAGAATCTGTTTATCAAAATGTACAAGATAACTTCATGGGATTTTGATTAGGACTGGGTTGAATCTATAATCAAGTTAGGAAGAACTGATATCTTCACAATATTGAGTTTTTCTGCCTGTGAATATGCAGTCCCCTTTCCATTTATTTAATTCCTTGATATCTTTCATTAGAGATTTGTAGATTGCCTGATATAGATCTTGTACATATTTTGTTAAACATTTGATTTTGAAGGCAGTGCTAATGTAAATGGCATTAAGTTTTTAATATCAAATTCCACTTGGTCATTGATTATTTATAGGAAAACATTTACTTTTTTATATTAAACTTCTATCTGTAAGTTTTCTTTGGCCACTTATTAGTTCCAGGGGCTATTTTATCAATTCTTTCAGGTTTTCTACATAAAAGACTATAATATTTGCAAAAAAAGACAATTTTGTTTCTTCTTTCTTATCTGGATACCAGTTATTTCCTTTTCTTGTCTTAATGCATTAGCTAGAACTTCTAGTATGATGTTGATAAACAGTAGTGAAAGGGAAAATCCTTGCTTTGTTTCTAATCTCAACAGAAAGGCTTCAAGTTTCTCACCATTAAGTATGATGCTATTTGTAGGTTTTTGTAGATGATTTTTTTTTAATCAAATTGAGGGGATTTCCCTATATTCCTTTTTTGTTGAAAGTTTTTATCATGAATGTGCATTGGATCTTTGTCAAATGCTTTCCCTGCAGCTATTGATATGAATGTGGTTTTTTTTTTTTTCCTTCTTTTATCTCTTGATGTGATGGACTCTATTGAGTTTTCAAATGCTGAACTTGCATTCCTGGGATACATCTGACTTGGCTGTTCAGTTCAGTTCAGTTCAGTCACTCAGTCATGTCCGACTCTTTGCAACCCCATGGACTGCAACACGCCAGTCTTCCCTGGCCATCACCAACTCCCGAAGCTTGTTCAAACTTATGTCCATCAAGTTGTTGATGCTATCCAACCATCTCTTCCTCTATCATCCCCTTCTCCTTCTGCCTTCAATCTTTCCTAGTGTCAGGGTCATTTCTAATGAGTCAGTTCTTCGCATCAGGTAGCCAAAGTATTGATGTTTCAGATTCAGCATCAGTCCTTCCAATGAATATTCAGGTCTGATTTCCTTTAGGATGGACTGGTTGGATCTCCTTGCAGTCCAAAGGACTCTCAAAAGCCTTCAACACTGCAGTTTAAAAGCATCAATTCTTCCGCATTCAGCTCCTTTTTATATATTGTTGGATTCAATTTGCTAGTATACTATCAAGAACTTTTGCTTTTAATTTATGAGAAATATTGGTCTGTAGTTTTTGCTTTGTTTTAATGCTTTTATCTGGGTTTAATATTAGGGTAATGCTAACCTCAGAATGAATTAGGATGTATTCCCTCTGCTTCTACCTTCTGGGAGAGATTATAGAGAATTCATATTTCTTTCTTTCTTAAGTGTTCGATACAGTTCACTGGTGAATACATATAAACACAGTGTTTTGTGTTTTGAAAATGTACTAATAACCAACTCAGTTTCTTTAATAAATATATATCAAGACCTATTGTGATTGTATATTTCTTCTTGTATGTTTTTTGGCAGTTTGTGTCTTTCAGGAAATTGACCCATTTCATCTAAAATATCAAAACTGTGGGTATATAACTGTTCATAATATTCCTTTATTACCCTTGTCAATGTCAATAGAAACTATAATGTAGTGTAGTGATGTCATTTTTTTCATTCCTGATATTAGTAATTTGAGTCTTTTTGTTTATTGCTTTCACTGATCTTTTCAAAGAATTATTTAAAAAAAAAACTCCATTGATTTTCTGTTTTAATTTCACTGATATCTATTAATTTTTACTGATTCTTTTAACTTCTGCTTACTTTGGACTTAATCTGTTCTTCTTTTTCTTATTTCCTAAGGTGAAAACTTAGATTTGGATTTTAGAGCTTTCCTGTTTTCTAATATATATGGTCAATGCTATACATTTTCCCTCTTTTCAGTTTTTTTATTGAATCTCTGCTTTGTCTTTCACTCCAGTTTGGAAGGCAGTGGATTACATGGTGGGCTCACTTTTCTGATAGAGTCAGGAAGAGTTGTTGATTTTTTCATTTGTTCAGTTTTTTACATGTTGTTAATACATAACGAACACTTCTAAACTTCTGACGTGCCAGTCAGGAAACTAGAAATCTTTAACTTCCATGGTGTCTTGTCCCAACACTTCACGGCAAATAGATGGGAGAAAAGTGGAAACAGTGACAGATTTTATTTTCTTGGGCTCCAAAATCACTGTGGATGGTGACTGCAATCACTAAATTAAAAGACCCTTGCTCCCTGGAAGAAAAGCTATGACAAACCTAGACAGGGTATAAAAAGCAGAGACATCACTTTGCCAACAAAGATCTGTATAGTCAAAGCTATGGTTTTTTCACTAGTCATGTATGGATGTGAAAGTTGGTCCATAATGAAGGCTAAGCACCAAAGAATTGATGCATTCAAAGTGTGGTGCTGGAGAAGACTCCTGAGAGTCCCTTGGACTGCTGAAACTCCAATATTGTGGCCACCTGATGTGAAGAGCTGACTCGTTGGAAAAGAACCTGATGCTGGGAAAGATTGAACGCAGGAGGAGACGGGGACAACAGAGGATGAGATAGTTGGATGGCATCACCGACTCAATGGACATGAGTTTGAGCAAACTCTGGGAGATAGTGAAGGACAGGGAAGTCTGGCATGCTGAAGTTCATTGGGCCACAAAGAGTCAGATGTGACTTAGCGACTGAATAACAACAACAAGGATGACTTCATAGTAGAAGTGGGTTTGAACTGGTTCTGAAGAATAGGTTCAAAAACTAACTAAATGACCTGCTGCAATCAAGTAGACTTTTTCAGTGCCTTGAGGACCCTGTATTCGAAATGCAATTCTGAGGGACTTTCCTGGTGGTCCAGTGGCGAAGACTCCAAGCTCTCAATGCAGGAGGCCTGAGTTTAATCTCTGGTCAAGGGATTAGATCCTACATGCAGCAACTAAAGATCCCAGATGTCACAATGAAGAATGAAGATCCTGCATGCCACAACTAAGGCCTGGCATAGCCAAATTAATAAAATTTTTAATAAAATTAATAAATAAAATTAATTTTTATCCAATTAATAAATAAAATTAATAAAATTTTTAAAAATGCAGATTTGAATGTCTTCTCTTATTATCATGGTACTTTTAACAGTTATCAACAAACTATGGCCAGTGGACTGATCCAGTTGCCACCTATTTTTTGTAAATAAAGTTTAATTGAAATATAACCAGTTCTGTTAAATTACATGTTTTTACTTAACAATGGCAAAATTGAGTAGTTGGACTACAGAGGTGATATGACCTGTAACTTGAAAATATTTACTATCTGGCCTTTGTAGAAAAATCTTGACGACCTCAGCTTTAAAAGTAAAAATGGGGAGCTCTTTGGAATGAAAAGAAAAACAGAATAACACAAATTCCAGATTTTTATTAAATTTTTCATTTACATTAACCTGAATACATTAAGAACTTAATACTCAAAGCAATGGTTCACTGAACAGCAGCATTGAAATTATCTATGAACATACTAAAATACAAAATCTGAAGCTCCATGCCAGAGCTACTGACTTAGAATCTGCACCTTAGCATTCAATTCATGGACATATACTGTTGTTTGAAAAATTGTGCTTTAGCTTGTTGAAGATTTCAAATGCAGACTTAAGCCATTTACAATCACAACAAAAAGATAAAATGTTCAGAAATAAATTTAACCAATGAGGTGAAAGTTCTGTGCACTGAAAACTGTAAGATATTATTGGAAAAAATTAAAGAAGTAACAAATACATGGAACAATATTCCATGTCCATGGATTGGAATAAATAGCCTAGCTAAAATGTGCATATTACCTAAAGCAATCTACAGATTTCATGAAATTCCTGTAAAAATCTGAAGGGCATTTTGCAGAGAAATAGAAAAGTCCTAAATATGTATATGGAACCACAAAAGGATCCAAATAGTCAATGCACTCCTGAGGGAGGAAAAATGAACAAAGCTGGAGATATCACACTTATTGATTTTATAAACCATATTGCAAAGGTATTATGATCAAAATATTATGATATTGGCAGAAAAACACAGACACATAGATCAATTTAACAGAATTGAGACCCCTGGATATAAACTCACACATATATGGACAACTCATTTGTAACAAATGGGCAAAGAACATATAATGGATTAAAGACAGTCTCTTCAATAAGCATTGTTGGGCAACTGGACAGCCACATTTTTAAAAAGTGAAACTAGACCACTGTCTCACACCATACATAAATATCAACTCAAAGTGGATTAAAGACTTTAATGTAATATGGGAAGACATAAAACTCCTAAAAGAAAACATATACAGTATGCTCCTTCATCAGTCTTAGCAATATCTTTCTAGATCTCTCTCCTCAAACAAGGAAAACAAAAATAAGCAAATCAGACTACATCAAAGTAAAAACTTCTGCACAGCAAAAGCAAACCATCAATAATAGAGAAAGACAAGTTAACAAATGGCAGAATATCTTTGCAAATCATATATTTGATAGGTGTTAATACTGACATACACAAAGAACTCATACAACTCAATAACAAAAAATAGACAATCTAGATAAATATGGGCAGAAGAGTAAGACTTTGCAAAAGAGGACATACAGATGTCCAACAGGCACATGGAAAGAGAATCAGCATCACTAATCATCAGGGAAAGACAAATTAAAGCCATAATAAGATATCACCTCATGCCTTGTTAGAATGGCTGTCACCTAAAAGGCCAGAAATAATAAGTGTTGGCAAGGAGGTGGATAAAAAAGAGGACCCTTCCACATTACTGATGAGAATATAAATTGGTTGGTTCAGTCACTATGGAGAACAGTATGGGCATTTCTCAAAAAACTAAGAATCTGATCCTGATATTCCACTTCTGAGTATTTACCCAGAAAAAATATGAAAACACTAATTCAAAAACTTATATGCAGATATATGTTCATGCAGTCTTATTTACAACAGCCAAGATACAGAAACAACCTAAGTGCCCATCAATGTATACATAAATATACACAATGGGATACTACTCAGCCATATAAAAGATGGAATCTTGCCATTTGCCACCATATAGATAGGCCTTAAAAGTATTATGCTAAGGGAAATAAACCAGATGGAAAAGGGCAATTGTCATATGATTTCACTCATATGTGGAATATACATAAAATAAAATAAATGAACAAACCAAACAAAACCAAACACATAGATACAGAGATGGTTACTAGAGGAGAAGGGGTAGGGAGAGCAAAATGGGCACAGGTGGTCAACTGTATAATGATAGATAGAAACTAAATTCTTGGTGGTGAGCATGCTGCAGTGTATACAGGAGTAGGAATGCAGTGTCATTCACGTGAAATTTATAAATTTATGAACCAATGTTACCTCAATTAAAATAAATAAAAACAAACTAATGTTACCTCAATTAAAATAAATGTCATTGGAAAGCCAATTGGCTTATATCAATTAGCAAAAGTGAAGTGAAATGAAATGTTAGTCACTCAGTAGTGTTAGACTCTTTGCAACCCCATGGACTGTAGCCCACCAGACTCCTCTGTCCATGGAATTCTCCAGGCAAGAATACTGGAGTGGGTTGGCATTCCCTTCTCCAGGGGATCTTCTTGACCCAGGGATCAAACCCAGGTTTCAGTTAGCAAATTACTGGCTAATTAATAACAGTGCTTCTGATCCTAGCAGATACAATTCTAAATCAAAGCCCTTTTTCCAGCAATAACCAACCAGCATGATTTTTCTTCAAGTTTCTCAGAAACTTTCAGTATTTTCTTCAGTTTTTCCCAAAGCTTATATATGAGTTTAAATGGCTGAACAATATGATACCAAAACTTACTTCATTTTGACAAGAAAGAGCACTTCCAGAGTGTCTGCTACTTGACTGCTTTTCTGGAACACACTGACATCTAAAATCACCTTGACTGACTATGAAATAGTCCATACCTGAATTAGGACCACCGTGGACAATGCCTTAGAGCTACTGCTTCTGGGAATTTCAAGAAGAACATGTTTACTTGTGGGTTAAGAGGCTATTTCATGGGCACCTGTAGATGCTTAAAAGGATAGTAATTTAATCAGAAGGCATTTAAAATATAAATCCATTGATTGATTGGGGATTTGGATGAGTCCTTACATCTGGAAGGAAGGACAAAAAATAGGACTCATTTTTGTGTATGAAATAAATCAGCCTTTAAATCTGAGATCAGCGAGGAATTTGCTATATAGGATAGTGCTAGCTAATGCTCTTTTCTTAAAACTGTCATCTTCAAATATATTATATATTTGAGTAATGTTCAGGTTATGTTTCTAAAAGTGAGGGCTTTTTTTAAAACATAAAAATCTAAAGTGTAATATCTGAAGGAGAAATTTTTTTCAAGCCTGTTGGTGGGCAGTGGGAAGGGTAGAGCTGGGGAGAGTGAGCCTTGAAAGACTCAAGGGAAGATTCTAGAATCACATAGATTAGTATGATAGGAACTAGTAACATATGAATGTTTAGGCTAAAAATTATAATTAAATTAAAAATTTATTTCTCGAGCACACTACACACATTCAAGTCATAGGTAACCACAATCCAGCTAACGGCTTAATTTCAGAACAAAACAGAAATATGTCCATTGTTTAAAATGTTTAATTGGACAGCACTGCTCTTGGAATACAACAAAGAATATAAAAGAACAAACTTACAATAATTTGACTTGGAATATGGAAGTTATCTAAGATCCATCAGAATTTACTCTAAAAGCTTCCATTCTATTTTATAGAAAGCTAAGTATTAGGATGTTCTTTCAAACTAATTTCATTGAATCAGTGTGTGATTTCAAGTTCTGTGGAAACTGATAGTTGACTTTTTATTTTCCTTTATTATTCCTTTATTATTTCCTTTATTTATTTTATTTATATAAAGGCTTCTATAGATTTTGACAGGGAATCTGAGGACTTCTGGTTTAATAATGAACCTTACAATAGAAGCACCACAGGTGTCATTATGAGGTATTCAGCAGCTCGGTGGTAAGTTTAGTTCAGTTCAATTCAGTTTAGTCGCTCAGTGAAGTCCAACTCTTTGTGACCCCATGAATCGCAGCTCCCCAGGTCTCCCTGTCCGTCACCAACTCCCGGAGTTAACTCAGACTCACATCCATCGAGTCAGTGATGCCATCCAACCATCTCATCTTCTGTCATCCCCTCCTCCTTCTGCCCCCAATCCCTCCCAGCATCAGGGTCTTTTCCAATCAGTCAACTCTCCGCATGAGGTGGAGAAAGTACTGGAGTTTTGGCTTTAGCATCATTCCTTCCAAAGAAATCCCAGGGCTGTTCGCCTTCAGAATGGACTGGGTGGATCTCCTTGCAGTCCAAGGGACTCTCAAGAGTCTTCGCCAACACCACAGTTCAAATGCATCAATTCTTCAGTGCTCAGCCTTCTTCACACTCCAACTCTCACATGCATACATGACCACTGGAAAAACCATAGCCTTGACTAGACAGACCTTTGTTGGCAAAGTAATGTCTCTGCTTTTGAATATGCTACCTAAGTTGGTCATAACTTTTCTTCCAAGGAGTAAGTGTCTTTTAATTTCATGGCTGCAGTCACCATCTCCAGTGATTTTGGAGCCCCAAAAATAAAGTCTGACACTGTTTCCACTGTTACCTCATCTATTTACCATGAAGTGATGGGACCGGATGCCATGATCTTCGTTTTCTGAATGTTGAGCTTTAAGCCAACTTTTTCACTATCCACCTTCACTTTCATCAAGAGGCTTTTTAGTTCCTCTTCACTTTCTGCCATGAGGGTGGTGTCATCTGCATATCTGAGGTTAATGATATTTCTCCCAGAAATCTTGATTCCCGCTTGTGCTTCTTCCAGCCCAGCGTTTCTCATGATGTACTCTGCATAGAAGTTAAATAAGCAGGGTGACAATATACAGCCTTGACGAACTCCTTTTCCTATTTTGAACCAGTCTGTTGTTCCATGTCCAGTTCTAACTGTTGCTTCCTGACCTGCATGTAGGTTTCTTAAGAGGCAGGTCAGGTGGTCTGGTATTCCCATCTCTTGAAGAATTTTCCACAGTTTGTTGTGATCCATACAGTCAAAGGCTTTGGCATAGTCAATAAAGCAGAAATAGATGTTTTTCTGGAACTCTCTTGCTTTTTCGATGATCCAGCAGATGTTGGCAATTTGATCTCTGGTTCCTCTGCCTTTCTTAAAACCAGCTTGAACATCAGGAAGTTCACGGTTCACATATTGCTGAAGCCTGGCTTGCAGAATTTTGAGCATTATTTTACTAGCATGTGACATGAGTGCAATTGTGCAGTAGTTTGAGCTTTCTTTGGCATTGTCTTTCTTTGGGATTGGAATGAAAACTGACCTTTTCCAGTTCCAGTGGCCACTGCTGAGTTTTCCAAATTTGCTGGCATATTGAGTGCAGCACTTTCACAGCATCATCTTTCAGGATTTGAAAGAGCTCAACTGGAATTCCATCACCTCCACTAGCTTTGTTCATAGTCATGCTTTCTAAGGCCCACTTGACTTCACATTCCAGGATGTCTGGCTCTAGGTGAGTGAGCACACCATCATGATTATCTTGGTCATGAAGATCTTTTATGTATAGTTCTTCTGTGTATTCTTGCCACCTCTTCTTAATATCTTCTGCTTCTGTTAGGTCCATACCATATCTGTCCTTTATCGAGCCCATCTTCACATGAAATGTTCCCCTGGTATCTCTAATTTTCTTGAAGACATCTCTAGTCTTTCCCATTCTGTTGTTTTCCTCTATTTATTTGCATTGATTGCTGAGGAAGGCTTTCTTATCTCTTCTTGCTATTCTTTGGAACTCTGCATTCAGATGGGTATATCTTTCCTTTTCTCCTTTGCTTTTCATTTCTCTTCTTTTCACAGCTATTTGTAAGGCCTCCCCAGTCAGCCATTTTGCTTTTTCACATTTCTTTCCATGGGGATGGTCTTGATCCCCATCTCCTGTACAATGTCACGAACCTCATTCCATAGTTCATCAGGCACTCTATCTATCAGATCTAGGCCCTTAAATCTATTTCTCACTTCCACTGTATAATCATAAGGGATTTGATTTAGGTCATACCTGAATGGTCTAGTGGTTTTCCCTACTTTCTTCAATTTCAGTCTGAATTTGGCAATAAGGAGTTCATGATCTGAGCCAAAGTCAGCTCCTGGTCTTGTTTTTGTTGACTGTATAGAGCTTCTCCATCTTTGGCTGCAAAGAATATAATCAGTCTGATTTTGGTGTTGACCATCTGGTGTTGTCCATGTGTAGAGTCTTCTCTTGTGTTGTTGGAAGAGGGTGTTTGCTATGACCAGTTCATTTTCTTGGCAAAACTCTATTACTCTTTGCCCTGCTTCATTCCATATTCCAAGGCCAAATTTGCCTGTTACTCCAGCTTTTTCTTGACTTCCTACTTTTGCATTCCAGTCCCCTACAATGAAAAGGACATCTTTTTTGGGTGTTAGTTCTAAAAAGTCTTGTAGGTCTTCATAGAACCATTCAACTTCAGCTATTTCAGCGTTACTGGTTGGGGCATAGACTTGGATTACTGTGATATTGAATGGTTTGCCTTGGAAACAAACAGAGATCATTCTGTCATTTTTGAGATTGCATCCAAGTAATGCATTTTGAACTCTTTTGTTGAACATGATGGCTACTCCATTTCTTCTAATGGATTCCTGCCTGCAGTAGTAGATATAATGGTCATCTGAGTTAAATTCACCCATTCCAGTCCATTTTAGTTAGCTGATTTTAGAATGTCGACGTTCACTCTTGCCATCTCCTGTTTGACCACTTCCAATTTGCCTTGATTCATGGACCCGACATTCCATGTTCCTATGCCATATGGCTCTTTACAGCATCGGACCTTGCTTCTGTCACCAGTCACATCCACAACTGGGTATTGTTTTTGCTTTGGCTCCATCCCTTCATTCTTTCTGGAGTTATTTCTCCACTGATCTCCAGGAGCATATTGGGCCCCTACTGACCTGGGGAGTTTCTCTTTCAGTATCCTATCATTTTGGCTTTTCATACTATTCATGGGGTTCTCAAGGCAAGAATACTGAAGTGGTTTCTCATTCCCTTCTCCAGTGGACCACATTCTGTCAGACCTCTCCACCATGACCTGCCCGTCTTGGGTGGCCCCACAGGCATGGCTTAGTTTCATTGAGTTAGACAAGGCTGTTGTCCTAGTGTGATTAGATTGACTAGTTTTCTGTGATTATGGTTTCAGTGTGTCTGCCCTCTGATGCCCTCTTGCAACACCTACCATCTTACTTGGGTTTCTCTTACCTTGGACGTGGGGTATCTCTTTACAGCTGCTCCAGCAAAGCGCAGCCCCTGCTCCTTATCTTGGACGAGGAGTATCTCTTCACCATGGCCCCTCCTGACCTTGACATGGAATAGCTCCTCTAGGCCCTCCTGCGCCCGCACAGCCACCGCTCCTTGGACCTAGGGTTGCTCCTCCTGTCCGTGCCCCTGGCCTCCGGCGGAGGGTAGCTCCTCTCGGCTGCTCCTGTGCTGTCGCAGCCTGGTGCTGTCGGCCGCCCCCCTGACCTCATACGCGGGGTAACTCCCCTTGGCCTCCGCCCCTTGGGCATGGGGTCCTCCCAGTTTCTGCCCTTGACCTTGGACGTAGGGTAGTTCCTCTCTGCCACGCTCTGTGTGCCATTGCAGCTACGCACACTCTGTGTAAGTAGCTGAGCAATAATCTAGACTTGATTTCTGCAGTTTGATTTGGAAAAATAGAATAAAAGCAAACTCAGAGAGAGTGAAGAACAGGGAAGCCTGGTGTGCTGCAGTCCATGGAACTTCAGAGTCTGACATGACTTAGTTACTGAAAAACAACAAAGATAAATCAGATCACATCTGGACTTGATTTTGGAGCAAACCTGTTTTGTTTGAATCTTCTGGGAAAGGACCAGGATCAGACAGGTGAGAGAAAATAAGAAGCTCTATCCTCTTTCATCCACTCTGCTCCATCATATTCCTACCTCTTCTATACCGTGATACACCCAGGACACACTGAGGAACTTTGAAAACTAAGTTTTGGTATCAAGCTGTTTTTCAAAAGCAAACATTATGTCTACATTGGAGTTTCATGATATCACATAGCACCTAAGAATTCTTGTTTTTAATAATACACTGTCTTCAATAAATGTCATTTTATTGCAAGCAGATACTCAAATTCTTCCATAGTTTGGCAAGTTATGACAATATATTAGCCATATTAATTATCTTTATGACTGCCCCCACCCATATGACAAAATGCATAATGTTACACTGCAGAGTAATAGTGATTCAATGTATAGTATGTTATAGCTTACAAAATCCTCCCAGAATTGAAAGAGACACATGTACCCCAAAGTTTATTGCAGCACTGTTTACAATAGCTAGGACATGGAAGCCACCTAGATGTCCATCAGCAGATGAATGGATAAGGAATTTGTGGTACATATGCACAAAGGAATATTACTCAGCTATTTAAAAAAGAACACATTTGAGTCAGTTCTAATGAGGTGGATGAAACTGGAGCCTATTATACAGAGTGAAGTAAGTCAGAAAGAGAAACACCAGTACAGTATATTAATGCGTATACATGGAATTTAGAAAGATGGTAACAACTCTATATGCAAAACAGCAACAAAGACATAGATGGAAAGAACAGACTTTTGGACTATGTGGGAGCAGGTAAGGGTTGGACGATATCAGAGAAAAGCATTGAAACATGTATATTACCATATGTAAAATAGAAGACCAGTGCAAGTTCGATGCATGAAGCAGGGCACTCAAAGCTGGTGCTCTGGAACAACCCAGGGGGATGGGTGGGGAGAGAGGTGGGAAAGGGGTTCAGGATGGTGGGACACATGTACACCTATGGCTGATTCATGTCAATGTATGGCAAAAACCACCACAATATTGTAAAGTAATCAGTCTCCAATTAAAATAAATAATTTAAAAAATCCTTTCAGTGAAGACATTTTTCTTTATCCAAAAAAAGGGGGGCGGTGGGAGGATGGATGAGAAAACTATGCAGTCCTCATTACAGAAGAGAATATTCTCTGAAATAAGAGCATGTGAAAGTTGCTCATTAAGAATTTTCCAGCAGCTAAGAATATTCACAAAAATCATGGCAAAGAAACATATTGTATGGTGTTTATACTTTTTGAGTGGAAATTGCATTATATATTCAATATTTACAAATCAATACAATAAGAAATGAAAACTCATAAACTTTCTTTATTCTCACGTGGTTTGATCTTGATTTAATCTGATGAAATTAGCTTTATCATGGTTAATTTCCTTCTGCTGATGTTTTTTAACTGGGCTGCTGCTACTGCTTGTAGTTACTGATAAGATTTTCTATTTTTTCCCAAAAAAAGAAAAAAAAAAACCTATGTTGTCAGAATTTAATGTATCCAGGATTACATCATTAATCTGGAAATCTGTCAGAATTGTCTGAAATAACCCTGTTTGGCCAACAGAAGACATATACACAGAACTATCTTCACAACACGGTGGCTTCAATTACTTTATGTGTATTTGTACACTCTTCACTCAGGCAGCTAAACCAAAAGATGCTCCATGCCAAACACCCAGGAAGAGCAGGGCAGCTTGAGTGGACACTAGAGTGACAGATGGTGACAGCCAGAGCCACCTGCCACTGTACCTTTACCATAGCCACGTTTTCTAGAGTAAGAGAGAAGAAGAGGGAAAGGAGTCATTTCTGTTAATTCCTATTTAAAAGAGCAGAAACTTTTCCTCTGAATTATGACAAAATTCTGGAATAAGGCAAAGGTGCTGCTAGTCCTTTTCTCTTCTGAAAATATAACAGCTCCACCTTGAGGCAAAATGATTTTATTATACTACAAGAGTTTCGATTTTAAGAAGACAATATTTGTAATGATTCATGACTAATAACCCCTCATGGAAAAATAAATAAAGGAACTCCAAAGTTATACAATGAATTTGGTGCACAAAGCACCTCTGCTTCCACTTTTGGTCAAAAATAATAAATATTAGTTACCAAGGAAGACAAATTATTGTAAAGTGAATGACCATTTTTAAACTAGAATATCATTTGGCCAAATCCATGTTGAAGAAATTATATTCAAAGTTACTCAAGAGGCAAAATAAAAAAATTTTAATATATTTTATCTCTATTGGTAAATAAATGTCTAACAGTAGGCAGCCGAGAAAACGCCAAGTGAAACATTTTCTATAGCCTCCCATTTGTATCTTACTTTTGGCAAAATGTTACTGCTTGGACGTGAGAGAAATGGTGAAAGCTAGCAAATAAAATTCCATATTTCACTTGCTTTCTGCAACTTAGGCTTAAGGCTGGTCTTTATTTTTCATTTTTCTTTTTGGTTCACCTAGCAAGGATCAGAATGGAAGCTGCAGTAAAAGAAATGTGGAGGAATTGAAATCTGTCCCAGGCAAGCTTAGAATAATTGTTATCATCTTCCCTGTGTTCTTCTCCTGGTTACATATATGCTAGGAAGCATACTTGTCATTAAAAAATGTATTTTCTTCTGATTCTTCTGTAATTTCATATAGTTTGTTTAACTATTTAGTCTTCTTTGAATTTGTGTCGTGTGTTCATAAATGATACTGCAGGCTAATTTTCTAGATTAATAACCTTATGCCCACACCATGTGTTTCTGAGTGATCGGTTCAGCTATAAGGGGAAATTACATATTATTTATGCTAATCATGTATTGCTAGACCCTCATTAATTTGATTAGTTTTTAACTA
Organism: Bos grunniens; assembly: GCF_055505025.1. Classification (NCBI taxonomy): domain Eukaryota; kingdom Metazoa; phylum Chordata; class Mammalia; order Artiodactyla; family Bovidae; genus Bos; species Bos grunniens. The sequence continues at coordinate 43,518,807 of NC_141181.1, forward strand.
GGTTCTCCTTTTTACAGATGGCTAACAAACACATGAAAAGATGCTCAACATCACTCATTATCAGAGAAATGCAAGTCAAAACCACTATGAGATACCATTTCACACCAGTCAGAATGGCTGCGATCCAAAAGTCTACAAATAATAAATGCTGGAGAGGGTGTGGAGAAAAGGGAACCCTCTTACACTGTTGGTGGGAATGCAAACTAGTACAGCCACTGTGCAGAACAGTGTGGAGATTCCTTAAAAAACTGGAAATAGAACTGCCTTATGATCCAGCAATCCCACTGCTGGGCATACACACTGAGGAAACCAGAAGGGAAAGAGACACGTGTACCCCAATGTTCATCGCAGCACTGTTTATAATAGCCAGGACATGGAAACAACCTAGATGTCCATCAGCAGATGAATGGATAAGAAAGCTGTGGTACATATACACAATGGAGTATTACTCAGCCATTAAAAAGAATACATTTGAATCAGTTCTAATGAGGTGGATGAAACTGGAGCCTATTATACAGAGTGAAGTAAGCCAGAAGGACAAACACCAATACAGTATACTAACGCATATATATGGAATTTAGAAAGATGGTAACGATAACCCTGTATACGAGACAGCAAAAGAGACACTGATGTATAGAACAGGCTTATGGACTCTGTGGGAGAGGGAGAGGGTGGGAAGATTTGGGAGAATGGCATTGAAACATGTGAAATGTCATGTATGAAACGAGATGCCAGTCCAGGTTCAATGCACGATGCTGGATGCTTGGGGCTGGTGCACTGGGACGACCCAGAGGGATGGTATGGGGACGGAGGAGGGAGGAGGGTTCAGGATGGGGAACACATGTATAATTTTTTTTAATTAAAATTGAAAAAAAAATAAAAGTAAAAAGCAGACACATTACTTTGCCAACAAAGAAAAAAAAAAACTTATTCATTTTTAATTGATGGATAATTTCTTTACAGAATTTTGTTGTTTTCTTTCAAACATCAACATGAATCAGCCACAGGTGTACATATGTCCCCTCCATCTTGAACCTCCTTCCCATCTTCCTCCCCATCCCACTCTCCTAGATTTTTGATAGTTGGGCTTATATACAAATAATGCTACCTTCTTTTTTTAAATTGAAGTATAGTTTACTTACAATGTTGTATTAATTTCTGCTATACAGCAAAGTGACTCAGTTATACATACATGTATATTCTTTTTCATATTCTTTTCCATTAGGGTTTATCACAAGATATAAAATTTAGTTCCCCATATTACCTATATGAAGTGCTTTACAGTAGGACCTTGTTGTTTAACTATCCTATATATAATAGTTTGAATCTGTTAACCCCAAACTCCCAGTCCATCCCTCCCCTCCCCACAGTGCTACTTCTCTTGAATCAATGTAATAAGATTTTTCCTAAGAAAAGTTTGGCCACCTCATATGAAGAGTTGACTCATTGGAAAAGACCCTGATGTTGGGAGGGATTGGAGGCAGGAGGAGAAGGGGATGACAGAGGATGAGATGGCTAGATGGCATCACCGACTTGATGGACATGAGGAAAAATTTTCCTAAGAAAATTTTCATGAGAAACGCTGGGCTGGAAGAAGCACAAGCTGGAATCAAGATTGCCGGGAGAAATATCAATCACCTCACATATGCAGATGACACCACCCTTATGGCAGAAAGTGAAGAGGAACTAAAAAGCCTCTGATGAAAGTGAAAGAGGAGAGTAAAAAGTTGGCTTAAGCTCAACATTCAGAAAACTAAGATCATGGCATCTGGTCCCATCACTTCATGGGAAATAGATGGGGAAACAGTGGAAACAGTGTCAGACTTTATTTTTGGGGGTTCCAAAATCACTGCAGATGGTGATTGCAGCCATGAAATTAAAAGACGCTTCCTCCTTAGAAGGAAAGTTATGACCAACCTAGATAGCATATTAAAAAGCAGAGACATTACTTTGCCAACAAAGGTCCGTCTAGTCAAGGCTAAGGTTTTTCCTGTGGTCATGTGTGGATGTGAGAGTTGGACTGTGAAGAAAGCTAAGCACCAAAGAATTGATGTGTTTTGTTTTTTTCTTTTTTTAGGTTTTATTTTTTATTTTTTTTAAACTTTACAATATTGTATTGGTTTTGCCAAATATCAAAATGAAGACTCTTGAGAGTCCCTTGGACTGCAAGGAGATCCAACCAGTCCATCCTAAAGGAGATCAGTCCTGGATGTTCATTGGAACGACTAAAGCTGAAACTCCAATACTTTGGCCACTTCATGCGAAGAGTTCTCATTGGAAAAGATCCTGTTGCTGGGAGGGATTGGGGGCAGGAGGAGAAGGGGACGACAGAGGATGAGATGGCGGGATGACATCACCAACTTGATGGACATGAGTTTGGGTAAACTCTGGGAGTTGGTGATGGACAGGGAGGCCTGGCGTGTTGCAATTCATGGGATCACAAAGAGTTGGACGCGACTGAGTGACTGAACTGAATTGAACTGTTTATTAATCTAATAAATTATTTTTTACTATTTTTATATCTTTTATGTATTAGAGTTTAGAATTTCCTTTATTTTGGAGACTTTGGTGAATTGAACAAGGAGATACAGGTGGCACGGGCCCATGTCATGAGATTAGTATCCCCTGGTAGAGGAGGATGTCACAGTCTTGGGTCAACTATCTGAGTGCCACTTACTGCAGTGTACCCCTCACCAAGTGTGGCATCTTGCCAACATCTCAGAGATCTGGAAGGGAAGGAAGGAAAGAAGGAAGAAAGATGGGGAAAAGAAGCTGAGCATGGCTGGGTCAGAATCTCTCACTGACTTTTTCACCAAGTGTGGCCAGGAAAGCAGCTGGGTTCTCATTAGAAAAACAAGCCCTTATAAATATGCCCACTCTCCAGCTGTTAAATCCCATTAAAATGCCCTATTCTCACGGCCCATCCCTAACACCTTCCCCTGACAGCTGTGGATGCTTCGTCTGAGCTTGGGTGGGTAAGGAATGTCTAGGGGGAGGGAAAAAAAACATATTTTGATGAACATTCTCAAAATAAGGGAAGAAGAAATATTTAAACAAACATGGCAGATGTGTTGTGATAATTAATAGAACTGAAATAAAACATTTTGGGAACTGAAAACCAATTCTTACACTGTATCAGAATACAAGTGTTCTCCTTAGATATTAAATGCATTTAAATATATGATGCATTCAGTGGGAGGAAATATGTACTTTTTTAAAAATATAGAAGCCCTTTCTATACAGACTTTTAGAGATCACCTTATAAGGATGACTCTCTTTGGAAATTGGGAATAAAAACCATAATTTTTGGTACTGGAAAAAATGGGCAAGCCTACAATTTGTTGATTTGTTTAGAGACAAGAATGTAAAGTAGCCAGTAAGTACTAGCTATTTTCACAGATTAAAAATGAATGCCACTTCAAGGAAGAAATTCCTGTGTCTCACGCTTTCTAAATGCAAAAGAGAGATGATCATACCCATCAGGTGACTAACGACCCAGGGTTGAAAGAGTCTGTTAAGGAAAGCATGGATCAAGCCCCCAAATCTCACAGTAGCCTGTAAGTCTTCTTGATGGAAATATATACATTTCATCTTTCTGCTTGATGCCAAAGTAATATGTTTTATAAAACCTGAAAAAATTGCCTTTAAGCAAAAATTCTTGAAAGGGCTCTTTTGCTATTTGTTAGCTCCAAAATAAACAGATCGCCAAGCCCCTTCCCTGAAATTCAGTAACTACTTGGGTGGTATTTTTATATAAAAGAAGAAAAAAATACAAGTTTTGTACTTTCTATAAGAAATGTAAAGATGTTTGATCTCCACACGGATGTCTCTCTAGGGGGAATGAGGGGTCAGGGAGACCAGGTGAGGAAAACCTGGTCCCTGCTTTGCTTAGTCCCTGGCACTTATGCTACCAGACAGACAGGGGTTGAAGGGGTCTGGGAAACAGACATCATGAGTGACAATAAGAACACTGAGGAAGGTTCTGGATGAGCCTGGCAGCTCTCCCTGGCTCCATGACTAAACTCAGTGTGTTGCCACCAAAAGCCCCTGTATCTGAGGCTGCTCATGGCTCCTCTACTGGGGTCCCTTCATAGGCAGTGAAAAGCCTTGCATTCTGGTCCTTGCTTTATCATGTACTTTATGTATTAATTATGCTTTTGGTTTTCTTTATTTCCTGATGCTTTAATATCTTGGGCCTTGCATATTCTAGGACTGTCCCTTCCAGGATTTGCTAATTCCTAAAGAGAACAAGCACATGCCAGGAAGCTCACCTACTTACGCAAACCAAGCAGCCAGAGTACAACCCCTAACCACCACCTTGACCAAGCTCCTGCACTCCTGGTCACTCTCCCTACCCTAGTGACCCAGAACTGGAAACTGTGGCACAGCCACTGTGCCCCAGAGCCTCCCAAACTGTGCAACTAGCCCAGCCTAAGCCCAGGTAACCTGTTTCTCCAGTCCAATCCAGTCCATCCCTTTGCTCAAGAGCCACAGCAAATGTCCTTGCACCCCTCGCTTTGCCTCCCACCCAGCTGATGGCCAGAGTGTCCCTGACTTAGGAACCACCTCCTCATCTGCTGGCTTCACCATAAATGAATGATAGCAAACCTACATTTTACAGCACCTTGTCCCTCCCCATTCTGCCCACTCTAAACACACACACATACACACGCATGTACACAAAGAAGAATCTTCTCTTGCTGAGCATCTCTTGTTTTACAACTCATTCTGCTGACAGTTGTACTCTCTTCTGGATTTACAAGAATATATCCTCCCCAACTTTGAAACAATCCCTGACTTCCCCAGGCAGAGCTGGAGTTTCCCTTTGAGAGCCCAGCAATTTGAGTGTCTTAGTCATAGCATTTGGCACATTGCTCTGTAATTGTTTACTTCTCTGATACTTCTTGATCAAGAACATTGTGTTATTTAACTTTGGAATTCCTAATGTCTGGGCCATCTGCTCACTGTTGACAGAGTTCAAGAGATACTTACTTTGTGAATTACGGTTTTTGAACAAATAATTTTTTTTTGTTGCTGAAAATGACATTTTCTTTTTCCAGATTCATTATCCGTACCATTTCTTTGCCAGCTTCTCACTACAATGGATGATGTCTGATGTGTATATTTCAGCTCCCAAACTAGACTGCAAATTACTAAGGTTAAAACACCTTGTGCTTTCTGTACCCTTAAAATCAAGCCCAATGTTTGCACACATCAATAGCTAATTAAGGACTGAGTGACTTCACTTTCACTTTCATGCATTGGAGAAAGAAATGGCAGCCCACTCCAGTGTTCTTGACTGGTGAATCCCAGGGATGGCGGAGCCTGGTGGGCTGCCATCTTTGGGGTCTCACAGAACCAGACACAACTGAAGTGACTTAGCAGCACCAGCATAGATACAATGAGCAATCCAAAATTATTCAAAGACTTTTTAGAACAGAACAAGAAATAAGCAATCACTCTATGAATATATCTTAAAGTATAAAATCTTTGACTACCTCTAAGAGACTATTGCAATTCTTGGCTCATTAAGATACAAATATGTATAATATCATATATGAAACTAGTCACCAGTCCAGGTTCGATGAGTGATACTGGATGCTTGGGGCTGGTGCACTGGGACAACCCAGAGGGATGGTATGGGGAAGGAGGAGGGAGGAGGGTTCAGGATGGGGAACACATGTATACCTGTGGCAGATTCATTTTGATATATGGCAAAACCAATACAATATTGTAAAGTTAAATAAAATAAAATTTAAAAAAAAAAGATACCTCACTGTTAGTTCTTCAAGTGTGTGCTGGATTGCTCAAATATTAATTCTGTCCTCATCAAAACACACAAAATAATAGAATTGTCTGACATAAAAACATGTGAATTAGCATAAATGTAAATAAATCATACTGTCTTGTTTAGGAATAATTAGTCTACAAGGATTATAAAGTCCTCAGAAATTTTTCAAGGGGAAAAAAAAATCTTCTTAAAGAATTTACTACTGTCTCCTGGACCCCAAGGAGGGATGCTAAAGATGAGCTGGAACTGAGACATAATTGTTATCAGAAGCAGAAGAAAAGTACCGTCTCTTTCTCTCTAACCATCTCTTTCTCTCTCTCCCAATCTTTTCTTCTTTATTTTTATCTCACTCTTCCGATTTTCCTTGAGGTTCTCCCTATGTTCCTTGAGGTTCTTGTCCCTAAAGCATCACTCTGGCCCCAAAGGGCACATCATCGTTCAGGGAACTAGGCACACCAACACTGCTTTGTGTCTCCACATCGGTGTCCAGGGAGAAAACTGGTCAGGTACTTTAACGGGGCCTTTTATTTGGAGTAGGGAGCAAAATCCAGGATACATAGGAGGCTGTCCTCTGGATTTTGGGGGAAGAGGATTCATTTTGAAGACTCAACTCCAGATTCATCTTCGATTTCTCTCCTGTCTTCTATATCCCTAACACATCATCCTAAATGTCTGTATGTTTACTTCCTAAAAGTCTTATTTGATTCATCTTAATGAAAAGTTATGATCTGTGAGTCATGGCTTCTAAAATTTCAGATGAAGCATGTCCCTTTGAGGCTCCATTTCAGAATGACTTTGGATTCCTATTCCCTTCAGTTCAGTTCAGTCATGTCTGACTCTGAACTGCAGTATGCCAGGCCTCCCTGTCCACTACCAACTCCAGAGTTTGCTCAAACTCATGTCCATTGGGTCGGTGATGCCATCCAACCATCTCATCCTCTGTCATCCCCTTCTCCTCCCACCTTCAATATTTTCTCAGCATCAGGGTCTTTTCCAATGAGTCAGTTCTTCACATCAGGTGGCCAAAGTATTGGAGTTTCAGCTTAAGTATCAGTCCTTCCAATGAATGTTCAGGACTGATTTCCTTTAGGATGGACTGGTTGAATCTCCTAGCAGCCCAAGGGATTTCCAAGAGTCTTCTCCAACACCACAGTTCAAAACCATCAATTCTTCAGGGCTCAGCTTTCTTCACAGTCCAACTCTAACATCCATACATGACCACTGGAAAAACCATAGCCTTGACTAGACAGACCTTTGTTGGCAAAGTAATGTCTCTGCCTTTTAATATGCTGTCTAGATTGGTCATAACTTTCCTTCCAAGGAGGAAGCATCTTTTAATTTCATGGCTGCAGTCACTACTGCAGTGATTTTGGAGCCCCAAAAAATAAAGTCTCTGTTTCCTCTGTTTCCCCATCTACTTGCCATAAAGTGATGGTACGAGATGCCATGATCTTCGCTTCCTGAATGTTGAGTTTTAAGCCAGCTTTTTCACTCTCCTCTTTCACTTTCATCAAGAGGCTATCTAGTTCTTCACTTTCTGCCATAAGGGTGGTGTCATCTTCATATCTGAGGTGATTGATATTTCTCCCAACAATCTTGATTCCAGCTCATGCTTCATCCAGCCCAGCATTTCGTATGATATATTCTGTATATAAGTTAAGTAAGCAGGATGACAATATACAGCCTTGACGTACTCCTTTCTCAATATGGAACCAGTCTGTTGTTCCATGTCCAATTCTGACTGTTGCTTCCTGACCTGCATACAGACTTCTCAGGAGGCAGGTCAGGTGGTCTGGTATTCCCATCTCTTTCAGAATTTTCCACAGTTTGTTGTGATCCACAAAGTCAAAGGCTTTGGTGTAATCAGTAAAGCAGAAGTAGATGTTTTTCTGGAACTCTCTTGCTTTTGCAATGATTCAACGGATGTTGTCAATTTAATCTCTGATTCCTCTGCCTTTTCTAAATCCAGCTTGAACATCTGGAATTTCATGATTCACGTAGTGTTGAAGCCTGGATTGGAGAATTTTGAGCATTACTTTGCCAACCTGTGAGATGAGTGCAATATTTTACTCCACAATAGCATCGCTCCTTATCACATTTGGCAAACTGCACAGGCTTTTCTTCTCTGAAACCATTATAATGTCCTCCTTATAAAAGAAAAATTTCTCTCATGTAGCTTAAAATTTTTGCTGTTTAGTTGCTAAGTCATGTCCATTGCAACCCCATGAACTGTAGCCTGCCAGACTCCTCTGTCCATGGGAATTCCCAGGCAAGAATACTGGAGTGGGTTGCCATTTCCTTCTACAGAGTATCTTCCTGGAGGGATCCCCTCCTGACCCAGGATTGAACCTACATCCCCTGCATTGGCAGATGGATTCTTTACCTCTGAGCCACCAGGGAAACCATACTTTTGTGCTAATGGTTTTCACCATGTATGGTGTCTAATGAGTGGCTTGAAACCTTAAATTTGGCTCCACAATTATCAAAGAAGAAAGAGATTTGACAAGTGACACAATGGGGCCTGTAATGTACACAAATCTTAGAAAGTGAATAATGAGTTTTCATTTAACAATAATATCCCAGTATTATTAAAAGGAAATAGATCTGGCTATACACCTTGTAAAATAACTAGAATCCAAAACATGGGCAACACCAAACTCAATGCAGAGTATCAGGAACCCCTGCTCATTGCTACTGAGAATGCAAAATGGAGCAGTTACTTTGGAAGGTGGTTTTGTGGTTTTTCACAAAGCTGAACATTTTCTTACCATAGGATCCAACAATCTTTCTCCTTGGTATTTATCAGAGGAGTTGAAAATTTATGCCCACACAAAAAGTTGCACATACGTGCAGCCCTGTTCATAATTGCCAACTTGGAAGCAACCGAGGTATCCTTTAGTAGGTGCATGGATACATAGTGGTACATTCAGCTAATGGAATATTATCCAACACAAAAAAGAAATTAATTATAAAGCCATTAAAAAACATGAAAGAAACGTGGCCTATCATTGAGTAAAAGAAACCAATCTGAAAATGTTACGTATTGCATGATTCCAGCTATACAACACTGAAGAAGGTAAAGCTATGCAGACACTAAAAAGAACAGTGATTTCTTGGGATGGTGCTGGGGGAGATGAATAGGCAGAGCACAGAGGATTTTTTAGGGCAGTGAAAATACCTTGTATATTACAGTGATAGATACATGTCACCATACATTTGTCCAAATTCATAGATTGCTCAACACCAAGAGTAAATCCTAATGTAAACTATGGACTTTGGATAATTATGATGTGTCAACATAGGTTCATCCTTGGTTAAAAAAAAAAATACCATTCTGATGAATGACTTTGATAACACAGAGGCTGAGTATGTGTGAAGGTAAAACCTCTGTACCTTCCTCAGAATTTTGTTGTATACCTAAAACTACTCTAAAATAATAAAGTCTTTTCAAAAGAATTTAATTATAGTTGTTGCCAGGGCATAAATTTGATTGCCAACTATCTAGATGAAGCCTGAATTATTTTCTTAGTTTTGGTAAGTGTTACAGAATCAATAGTCAGGCTCCCCTTCCATTTACAAAAGGTTTTAAATTGATAATTCATTCCAAGTTTTTAAACTTTTATTTATTTTAGCTTCATTGTACAATAAAGATACCTTTTACCGAAAGATGTCTTTAACTGAAAAATAATGAATTGAGTTTGGCCCTAAATTCAGTGTCTGTATTGGAAAAGCCCAGCAATACAACCTTTGTACTGCAGTGTGTGACTTTACCTCTGCCGTAACAAGCAGAGTGTACCAAGGATTGTTAACAGTCCATCAGAAACTTTCCTTTAAACACAATTTCTAAAGTATCCTGTCTTTTCCTGGGCATAAATCTGTTTATGAAACGAAAACATTGATCAGTGTAAAGGTAAAACCACCAAGACTGTTTATGGGCAGACTTCTAATTATTAAAAGGCTGCAATGATTCAGTAATTATAACTGAATTAAAAGCAAGGCTTTATGTTTGTTTCAGTGAGAGACATCTATATAACTTGTGGTATAATCCATTTCACAGTTTATTATGAGGTATTAATGAAAACTTATCTTAATCATATACAGCTGAATTGTCTCACATCAATTTATGAGTTTAACAGATGTTTTTTCTGGCACATTCGGATCATTTCCTGAACATTTTCCTCTGCTGATGAGCTGCTGTTTCTACTGCAAGGAACACTTAAACATAATTGTAGTACAGCTGTACCATAAATGGTTTTGACAGTGTTTAAGCTCCACAGTATCTTAAGTGGCTTCTCAAGCCTCAATCAACATGGATTTATGTGATTAAGTCAGTGTTTTGTAGATAATGATTTGTGTCTTAGACATAATAGTCAGGGGCTACCATATTGTACCTTTAAAAAATGTAAAATGTTGTATCACAGCGTAATTCTGTTTTACTACTGAAAACAAAAACAGGAGATTTCTTGAATTCAAAATGAGCAACTAAGAATGAGAAAAATAAATTTTTATTTTCTCTTTACTTATTACTTCTTTAATGTTCTTCCTTTCTTCAGGTAAATCTGAATTTCTGACCTATATTTTTAATCTTTCCTCTGAAAAGGAAAATAGTTTTTACAAGGCAGGTCTACTGACAACAAATTCCTCCAGTTTTTTGTGTACTAGAAAAAAGTCTTTATGTCTTTTTCACTTAAAAGATAATTTTTCAGGCTACAGAATTCTGAGTTGGTGAGTTTTCCCCCCCTAAGCACTTTCTTAATTCCATTCCCCTCCTGCTTGCTGGTGTCTGAAGAGAAATCAGATGTGATTCAGATTGTTGATCCTCTATAGGTAAGGTAATTTTTCCTCTGGCTTCTTTCAGGAGTTTTCCTTTATTTTCATTTTCTGTAGTTCAAAAATGATAAGCCTAGGTGCATTTTTGCCATTTAACCTGCTTGGTTTTCTCTAAGCTCCTGCATTTGAACCTTGGTGTCTGATTTTAAGTTGGAGATATTTTCCATGATTATTATTTCAAAGATTCATCTGTCCTTTCTGTATTTCTTCTCCTGGTTTTCCCATGATGTGCATTTATACTTTCTGTATTTGTCCCAAAGTCCTTGGATGTATTCTTCTGTTTCTTCAGTCTTTTTTCTCTTTGCTCTCAGTTTTGGTTTTTTTTTTAATTGAGATATTCAGCCTCAGAGATTTTTTTCAACTATGTTTAGTCTACTATTGAGTCACCAAAGTCATTCTTCATTTCTGTCACAGTGTTGTGACCTCTAGAATCCCTTTTTCCCTTTTTTGTTTAGGATTTACATCTCTGTCTGTGTTGCCTGTCTATCCTTACATACTGTCTACTTTATTCATTACAGCCCTCAGCATATTGATCATAGTGTTTTAAACTCCAGCATCTTTGCTAAGCCTGGTTGTGATACTTGCTCTGTATCCTCCAACCTCATGTTTGCCTGTTAATATGCCTTGTAATTTTTTGATTGCTGGACACTGTGCCTTGTAATTAAACTGGTTAATAGAATAAACAAGCCTCTAGTAACATAGTGGTGAGGTGTTGGGGACAAGTGCATTCTGAGGTCCTGTGATTAGGTCTATATGTTCTAGTGAATCTCTGTTCCAGACTGTGGACTTCCCAGTGTGCCCCAGGTTTGTTCTGCCTTCATAGGTGAGACAGGAAGGCTAGAGGGGCAAGAACCATGCACTTCCCTCATGTCTGGCACGTGGGCTCTGATAACACCCCAGCAGTGTGGATTCTGGGTAACTAGCTTCTCCTGAGGGTCAGCTTTGTTAAGAGCAGAGAGCTTCTGTGCATTTCTAGATGGTCCCATCCCCCCCCTTCCACCAGAATTGAGCAAGGGGGGCAATTTTTTTTTTCCAGTTTTTATTGTGAGAATCCAATCCAGTGCTTGGAGGTAAATCTCACAAAATGTGGGACCCCCTTTCAACAACTTGGTCCCCTGGAGTTGTTATTTTTCAGGCTCACTCCCACTGACCTTCCAGCAAGTCACCAAATTCAAGTGAGGTTTCCTACCCCAGTGCTGGCTCCCAGGGTGGTTTCTGGTTTGCAAAGATGTGGGTCACCCATCTCTCCAAGCTTACAGGCAGAGGTCTGCTATGCATCCTTAGCTCTCTTAGGGACTTTCAAAGAGCTGCTGATTTTCTAGTCTGTTCAGGTTTTCACTTGTTGGGGTGAAGTGGCAAACATCCAAACTTTTCATATGTGCAACCTCAAGACAATGTTATATTTTCACGGCAGAATCAGGACAGGGTAAAAAGAGTGTGGACATAGAGGATACTGAAATCTTCTAGAAGGAGCACAGATGACTCTTTTAATGAGACTTGCTTTGACTTTTCCTCACTTCTTTTTCTTTTGTTAGAAAAGAAACAACAAAATGTTAAGACATGCTTACAGATGGTTTGATCATGTTTCCGGTCACAGTTGGGGCACAGTTAAGAATGTGTTTATTGATCACTTAGGCTTTATATGGCCTATCAATAGGTTTCCAATAATCATCTACTTTGAGTGTAATGCTACTTCATCAATAAACTTCATCAGCTTATTCTGTCTTCATATTTCCCTCCAGACCCTAATGTGGGAGGACTCAGAACTTTCTTGCAGCATAATTGCTTCATAATCATTTTCCAAAAAGAATGACAAATAGAGAAAAACAATAACAAAGCACACTGCTATTTTCTTTGTTTTTCCAAACAACAATTTAAAATAAAACAGAAAAACATCAAACAGTATTCATGGTAGTATAAAAATATGTTTGACCTTTCAATCTCGTTGTCAGAACTCTGATGCTTAGGTCAAAAAAAGCCTGAAATTATCCCTTTGATAAACCCAATTAACTTATAAATAAACCTAACAGGAAGCAGAAGATCTTAGTGTTTTAAAAAATTACATCTTTGGGATTTCATTCTTCCAATTAGCCCTTCAAAAAGAAATAAAGTTCATTATAAATAAAATAAGCAAGAATACAATATATATTGAAATATATATTGATTGATTTTGATGAAATAAAGTAAGTTTCAGTGCTTCCTTCTTCAGGTTTCATTTTTAATGTTTATCAGTCTTAAATTTACCTTTCACTGTTTTTTTCTTGCATTTTATTTTTTTTATTTTTAATATAAATTTATTTCTTTTAATTGGAGGCTAATTACTTTACAATATTGTATTGGTTTTGCCATACATCAACATGAATCTGCCATGGGTATACATGTGTTCCCCATCCTGAACCCCCTCCCTCCTCCCTCCCCATACCATCCCTCTGGGTCATCCCAGTGCACCAGCCCCGAGCATCCTGTATCATGCATCGAACCTGGACTGGTGATTCATTTCTTATATGATATTATACATGTTTCAATGCCATTCTCCCAAATCATCCCACCTTCACCCTCTCCCACAGAGACCAAAAGACTGTACTATACATCTGTGTCTCTGTTGCTGTCTCACATTCAGGGTTATCATTACTATCCTTCTAAATTCCATATATATTCGCTAGTATATTATATTGGTGTTTTACTTTCTGGCTTACTTCACTCTGTATAGTAGGTTCCAGTTTCATCCACCTCATTAGAACTGATTCACATGTATTCTTTTTAATGGTTGAGTAATACTCCATTGTGTATATGTACCACAGCTTTCTTATCCATTCATTTGCTGATGGACATCTAGGTTGCTTCCATGTCCTGGCTATTATAAACAGTGCTGCGATGAACATTGGGGTACACGTGTCTCTTTCAATTCTGGTTTCCTCGGTGTGTATGCCCAGCAGAGGGATTGCTGGGTCATAAAGCAGTTCTATTTCCAGGTGTTTAAGGAATCTCCACACTGTTCTCCATACTGGCTGTACTAGTTTGCATTCCCACCAACAGTGTAAGAGGGTTCCCTTTTCTCCACACCCTCTCCAGCATTTATTGCTTGTAGACTTTTGGATAGCAGCCATTCTGACTGGTGTGAAATGGTACCTCATTATGGTTTTGATTTGCATTTCTCTGATAATGAGTGATGTTGAGCATCTTTTCATGTGTTTGTTAGCTAGCCATCTGTATGTCTTCTTTGGAGAAATGTCTGCTTAGTTCTTTGGCCCATTTTTTAATTGGGTCATTTATTTTTCTGGAATTGAGCTGCAGGAGTTTCTTGTATATTTTTGAGATTAGTTGTTTGTCAGTTGCTTCATTTGCTATTATGTTATCCCATTCTGAAGGCTGACTTTTCACCTTGCTTATAGTTTCCTTTGTTGTGCAGAAGCTTTTAAGTTTAATTAGGTCCCATTTATTTATTTTTGCTTTTGTTTCCAATATTCTGGGAGGTGGGTCATAGAGGATCCTGCTGTGATTTATGTCGGAGAGTGTTTTGCCAATGTTCTCCTCTAGGAGTTTTATAGTTTCTGGTCTTACATTTAGATCTTTAATCCATTTTGAGTTTATTTTTGTGAATGGTGTTAGAAAGTGTTCTAGTTTCATTTGTTTACAAGTGGTTGACCAGATTTCCCAGCACCACTTGTTAAAGAGATTGTCTTTTCTCTATTGTATATTCTTGCCTCCTTTGTCAAAGATAAGGTGTCCATAGGTGCATAGGTTTATCTCTAGACTTTCTATTTTGTTCCATTGATCTATATTTCTGTCTTTGTGTCAGTACCATACTGTCTTGATGACTGTGGCTTTGTAATAGAGTCTGAAGTCAGGCGGTTGATTCCTCCAGTTCCATTCTTCTTTATCAAGATTGCTTTGGCTATTCGAGGTTTTTTGTATTTCCATACGAATTGTGAAATTATTTGTTCTAGCTCTGTGAAAAATACCATTGGTAGCTTGATAGGGATTGCATTGAATCTATAGATTGCTTTGGGTAGTATACTCATTTTCACTATATTGATTCTTCCAATACATGAATACAGTATATTTCTCCATCTATTAATGTCCTCTTTGATTTCTTTCACCAGTGTTTTATAGTTTTCTATATATAGGTATTTTGTTTCTTTAGGTATATATATATTCCTAAGTATTTTATTCTTTTCATTGCAATGGTGAATGGAATTGTTTCCTTAATTTCTCTTTCTATTTTTTCATTACTAGTGTATAGGATTGCAAGGGATTTCTGCATGTTGATTTTATATACCTTTCACTCTTTAATGAGTATATAGACGGTGGCAACCTGTTGAGAGTGGTCTGAGGTCCTAGAAAGTGATCAGAGTTGGAGCAGGGAGTCCAGGGTGAAGCCCTTCTCCTCACTTCCTGCTGTCCTGGTCCTTGGATCCTCACTCACATCTTCTCCTGAGCACAAAGGCAGGAAGAGACACATAGGGGGAGGCCTTGAGATAATTAAATGAGCTAACACCTGTATAGTATCTCACACAGTGACCAGAACACTTGATAAATATTAATTCTCTCCCCTAGTTTTCGTTTCTTGAGGCCCAAGTGGAAGGTTTTCTCCAAAGTTGACTCATATGGAAGAAATCTGGATCATTGATTCAGAGATCTAAATATGTCAACACTAAAATGAGGAGGACCTGTAGGCTGCTAATCATTAAGAGTGGGAGAAACTTTTTTATAAATGAGTCTGTGAGAGGCTTTATCTGTTGATAAGTAAATATTCTTCAGGCCCAGGCTTTGGAGCAGTAAGCTTCTGTGTCCTGCAGAGTATAGCTGAGAATCACCAAACAGAACTTGCTGGAAATCTACACTCTGAGCCTCATGAGCCAATCTTGCTGGAACACTTACAAGGGTTCACTTCCCCACAGCCAGCCCTCTTCTTTCATCACAGATCAAAACAACCACCTCACCATAAAGCAAACAAACAAAACCCTTCTGCCAAAGACTGTCCATGCTCACTCCATAGTTTTTGGCTACAGACTCACATGAAAATTCCTTTACATTTTAGTACCTAGAAAATCAGTCTCTTTTAAAATATCAGCAAGTCTCCTTTGGTCTGATAAAAATTGTTACACAATCTGTGTTTCTCTTATCATCTGTGGCTGCTGGAAACCTTAAGACTCCTGTTTGCAAGTTATAACATGCATTAACTGGCATTAGCCAGACCAGTGAGATGTTCACTTTGTCATTATTATATACTTTTTAAAAGGTACATATTCTTTTCTATATTGTACGTAATCACTTGAAACTTTCTTTTTCTAAGCATGAAAATACAACACTGGAAGTTGGTTCTTTGGCTGAATTCTGAACTGATTTTCAAGTTATTAAATGTTACATTCCCAAGAGGGCACAACTCAGACTGTCATAAGAAGTGTTCAGTCTTGTATTGACAACTATTGACAACTTTGACAGCTGGTAAAGTCAGATCATTATTTTATGGCTCAGGGAAAGTTATTTAATATTTTCATAACCACTCACCTTGCAATGCTAAGCTTCTATCAGCAAGCACCTATAGGTTGTAGAAGCTGTAAGCACATATGAATCATTGGCCAAAATCAGTCACTTTATGCTTCCCAAGACAGAATCCCAGAATAGAGAAAAGATTGGATTGAAAAACTTTAAGATATATTTCTCTAAGAAAAATGTAAGGATGACCTTTAAAAAAATCAAAATACAATTTTAAAGCAACTTTAACCATAAGTTCTACATTGTAGGACTTTAGATAAAATATGTCTTCTTACCATTACTTGTTCCAGAATTTGTATGAAAAAAAAAGAAAGAATTTTTAAAAGCTACAAACCAAATGTTCAGCAAAGTTAAGAAAAAGACACATTTTCAGATTCAAAAATATGTAAGGTTTACAAGAGCAAGTGAGATGGAACAGACCTGAGCCGGGAGGAAAAAAGAAAAATGCTGTGACCCATTGCTCAAGGCAGCAGATCAGCTTGTCTCAGCAAAGGCATTCATTTCTTAAAAGTGAGAAGGTTAGCCAGCAGAGCAAAGTCGTATCTATTCTTGACAATAATGAAGGAAGGAGCTATTGGCTCAGCAGGATGGGAAGATAATTTCTCATCACAGCCTTTATTCAAACAGACAAGAGAAGCAGGGCTGCAGGAAGAATTACCAAGAGACCCTTTTTGTGTGAAGCCATAGCCCCAGTGGGTCCTCAGGGGGCATTTCACTGTGTCTGGTTGGCTGCACGGGCACTGATTCTAGAAAATGTGACTTATACAGTGGTGAATTTTAAAACAGCATCCAAAATGTGTACCAAAAAAGGAAAAAAAAAATTTAAAGAGCAGAAAAGTAAACAATGGATGAAAATTTATTAAAAACAAAATATTGCCATGGAGCAGTTAAAAAAAAAAAAAAAAAAACTATGTCCAAATAGTTTTCATGAATCAAAAAATCTTAATAGATTAAAAGCATTTATTAAAGAAAATCACTGATCAGAAAGTCAAAAACTGCAAAAACTGGTGTCAAGATAACAGAAGGAAATAAATGGGAGCTGGAAGCTACACAAGAAAATCAAAGAAAATATAACAAAAATAAAGTTGATATTGCAGGAACACAAAAGAAAATAGACTTTATGGGAAACACAGTAAAGGACATCTAATCAAGAAATAAAAATAATGACATGAAGAGAGGAAAATGTAGACTATTTAAAAAGAAAATAATGTTTATAAAAGATAGGCAAAGTATAAATAAATGTATTTGTTTATAAATAAATATAATTTAAGCGCCACCATAAATATAATTTAAGCACTAAAGAAAACATAGCAATAGAACAGAACACAGAGTCAAAAACTAAGAAAAGCAACATTATTTAACAAAATAGTGTAGTCATTGAGAAAGAGAAAAAAAGAATAAAAAGGAAATAGGCCATTTTAGCATGGTTCATAGTAAGAAAGAGATTGTCTTTAAAAACTTGACATCTGAGAAAGATATAATTTTATTAAGAATAAGAATTTTAAAAATCACAATCTATCAAAATAGCACAAAAACTTTGCAAAACAAAAAGAAACACACACACACACATGAAAACATAGCAAAAAAATAGCCCACAAAACAAAATTCTTTCAGTAACTATTATATAAAGTTAAAACACAAAATAACACAAAAGACCAACATGATTCATTTTAAATGTATGTAGCTTTATTCTCGGAGAAGGCAATGGCACCCCACTCCAGTACTCTTGCCTGGAAAATCCAATGGATGGAGGAGCCTGGAAGGCTGCAGTCCATGGGGTCACTAAGAGTCGAACACGACTTAGCGACTTCACTTTCACTTTTCACTTTCATGCATTGGAGAAGGAAATGGCAACCCACTCCAGTGTTCTTGCCTGGAGAATCCCAGGGACGGGGGAGCCTGGTGGGCTGCCATCTCTGGGGTCGCACAGAGTCAGACACGACTGAAGCAACTTAGCAGCAGCAGCAGCAGCAGCTTTATTCTCCTCTTAAGAAAAAAAAATATTTTTTTAATCTATTCACAAAATAAAATCTAAATCTATACTATACACAATTTTAAGAAAATTGACCATAAATTTACTCACAAAGAAAATCTAAATAAATTTTAAAAGAAATCAAAAATAGCATAGAAAATACTAGTCAAAACTGAATGAAGCAAAAATCTACTAACAGAATTATAAAATGCCTCTTCTAATGCAAAACTTTAAAACACTTCCTTAAACAAATCTTGGTTCAGAGAGGAAATATGAAATGAAATTCAGAATATGACAACAAAAATATAAAAACTTATCAGATATAACTAAAAAAGCACTTTTATTGGAAAGTTCGTAATTCATATTTTTCATCAGTTAAAAAGATATTGAATATAAACTATTTAAACACTCTCAAAAAGCTAGTAAAAGGTAAACAATATAAAATAAAGGAAAAAGAAAGGGAACATTTCATGCAAAGATGAGCTCAAGAAAGGACAGAAATGGTAGGGACCTAACAGAAACAGAAGATATTAAGAAGAGGTGGCAAGAATACACAGAAGAACTGTACAAAAAAACATCTTCATGACCCGGATAATCACGATAGTGTGATCACTCACCTACAGCCAGACATCCTGGAATGTGAAGTCAAGTGGACCTTAGAAAGCATCACTATGAACAAAGCTAGTGGAGGTGATGGAATTCCAGTTGAAGCTATTTCAAATCCTGAAAGATGATGCTGTGAAAGTGCTGCGTTCAGTATACCAGCAAATTTGGAAAACTCAGCAGTGGCCACAGGACTGGAAAAAGTCAGCTTTCAGTTCAATCCCTAAGAAAGGTAATGCCAAAGAATGCTCAAACTACTGCATAATTGCACTCATCTCACATGCTAGTAAAGTAATGCTCAAAATTCTCCAAGCCAGGCTTCAGTAATACATGAACTGTGAACTTCCAGATCTTCAAGCTAGATTTAGAAAAGGCAGAGGAACCAGAGATCAAATTGCCAACATCTGCTGGATCATCGAAAAAGCAAGAGAGTTCCAGAAAAACATCAATTTCTGCTTTATTGACTATGCCAAAGGCTTTGACTGTGTACATCACAATAAACTGGAAAATTCTGAAAGAGATAGGAATACCAGACCACCTGACCTGCCTCTTGAGAAACCTGTATGCAGGTCAGGAAGCAACAGTTAGAACTGGACATGGAACAACAGACTGGTTCCAAATAGGAAAAGGAGTATGTTAAGGCTGTATATTGTCACCCTGCTTATTTAACTTCTATGCAGAGTACATCATGAGAAACGCTGGGCTGGAAGAAACACAAGCTGAAATCAAGATTGCCGGGAGAAATATCAATCATCTCAGATATGCAGATGACACCACCCTTATGGCAGAAAGTGAAGAGGAACTAAAAAGCCTCTTGATGAAAGTGAAAGAGGAGAGTGAAAAAGTGGGCTTAAAGCTCAACATTCAGAAAACTAAGATCATGGCATCCGGTCCCTCACTTCATGGCAAATAGATGGGGAAACAGTGGAAATGGTGGCTGACTTTATTTTTTTTGGACTCCAAAATTACTGCAGATGGTGACCGCAGCCATGAAATTAAAAAAACGCTTACTCCTTGAAAGGAAAGTTATGACCAACCTAGATAGCATATTCAAAAGCAGAGACATTACTTTGCCAACAAAGGTCCATCTAGTCAAGGCTATGGTTTTTCCTGTGATCATGTATGGATGTGAGGGTTGGACTATAAAGAAAGCTGAGTGCTGAAGAGTTGATGCTTTTAAACTGTGGTGTTGGAGAGGACTCTTGAGAGTCCCTTGGACTGCAAGGAGATCCAACCAGTCCATCCTAAAGGAGATCAGTCCTGGGTGTTCATTGGAAGGACTGACGTTGAAGCTGAAATTCAAATACTTTGGCCACCTCATGCGAAGAGCTGACTCAATGGAAAAGACCCTGATGCTGGGAAAGATTGAGGGCAGGAAAAGAAGGGGATGATAGAGGATGAGATGGTTGGATGGCATCACAGACTCAATGGACATGGGTTTGTGTGGATTCCAGGAGTTGGTGACGGACAGGGAGGCCTGGCATGCTGCAGTTCATGGGGTCACAGAGAGTAGGACACGACTAAGCGACTGAACTGAACTGAACTGAGTAAAAGTACAAATATAACTATAAAAACCTTAAGAGTAAATGAGAGCATAAAAACTGGAATTAATAAATAAACATAAATCAAGAAGTATTAAGATTGTGAGATAATCTAATCATGGAAAAAAGGGAGCAGCATAAATAGATGCAATAAATAGTAATAAACAAAATGTACAGAAATTCTCACAAAATTTAAAGAATAATACCAGATTATTGTCCCTCTATCCACATAAATATTATACTTAGTGATTAGTTCCAACTTTAAATGAAGCATATGTGAATTATTGAAACAAGGGATAATTTCATGAGTGTAATAATAATTAAAATAATATTCATTCTCCAAAGTCCTGAAAACATTAGTCCCTTTTATGATTTTACAAACAGAAAATTCACGTGGGAATCTTTGGACACTGACATTCTCAAGCACATCACAGACAGACATTATTTTGAGATGGTTGTTCACAAAAATATTTCACAAAAATGTCAATATAAAATTGAACTTACGTAATTGATTATGACTAAGTTTTTTCCTTATTATCCATTTCATATCCCTAGTTCTGTACATTAATATCACTTTCTAAGGAAAGAGCATTAAAATGAGAAAGCATCACAGTCATTTTCGTATATAGGCTGAGAACTCCGAACAAGTATCTGAAGTCTAGTTCCTTGCAGCTGTCTCTAAGGCCCTGTGTGGGTTGCCCAGCCTCTGGGCCCCCATCCCTCACACAACATCCCCTCCTACTCTCTTAGGGTTCACTAGTCTCCCATGGCAGATGTGCTTCTACCACTGGCCCTTTGCACTTACTGGTTTTACTGCCTGCAATATCTTCATGGGTCATATATTACCGCCTTCAGATTTTGGTTGAGTTATTACTTTTTTTAAGACGCTGTGTACTTAACTTATATAAGAATACATCTTGTGAAATGCCAGACTGGATGAAGCACAAGCTGGAATAAAGACTGCTGGGAGAAATATCAATAATCTCAGATATTCAGATGATACCATGCTAAGGGCAGAAGCGAACAGGAACTAAAGAGCCTCTTAATGAAGGTGAAAGGAGAGTGAAAAATCTGGCTTAAAACTCAACAGTTAAAAAATGAGAAAGATGGCATTAGGTCCCATCACTTCATGGCAAACAGATGGGAAACATGGCAACAGTGACAGACTTTATCATCTTGGGCTCCACAATCACTGGGGAGAGTGGCTGTAGCCATGAAATTAAGATTCTTGCACCTTGGAAGGAAAACCATGACAAACTTAGTGTATTAAAAAGCAGAGACATCACTTTGCCAACAAAGGTCCATTTAGTCAAAGCTGTGTTTGTTGTTGTTGTTTTTCCCAGTAGTCATGTATGGATGTGAGTTGGACCACAAAGAAGGCTGAGTGCTGAAGAATTGATGCTTTGAAACTGTAGTGTTGGAGAAGACTCTCAGGAGTCCCTTGGATGCAAGGAGAACAAACCAGTCAATCTGAAAAGAAATCAACCCTGAATATTCATCAGAAGGACTGAAGCTGAAGCTCCAATACTTTGGCCACCTGATGTGATGAGCCTAATCATTGGAAAAGATCCTGACTCTGGGAAAGATTGAGGGCAGAAGGAGAAAGGGACAACAGAGGATGAGATGGTTGGGGGGCTTCACAGACTCAATAGACATGAGTTTGCATAAGCTCTGAGAGCTAGTGATGGACAGGGAAGCTTGGTGTGCTGTAGTCCATGGGTCACAAAGAGTAGGACATGATTGAACGACTGAACTGAACTGAACTGAAGTTTTCCACTTAAACTTTTAAAGTAATTTCCGATCATGAAAAATTGCAAGAATATACAATGCATACCCATGTTACTCACCAAAATTCATTATTTTAATATTTGCTACATTCTTTTTCCCTCTCTTTTTCTCCCTCTGAATATGTGTGTGTGAGTGTATGTATGTGCATCCAACCATAAACTAAAGACTGATCCATTTGAAAACATAAAGACACATGAAACTTTACCTCCAAATGTCTGGCAGGGTATTTTTCTTAATAAAATACTATGTAATTATCACACTCAGGAAATCTAATCTGACAATATTATCTAGTACAATAATTTCCCTATTCAAGTTTTTATAATTGCTCAAATAGTGACCTTTATGGTTACTTTTTATGTCAATCAAGAATGCAATCAAAGTTTACCCATTGATTGCATTAAGATATCATGTCTGTTCTATCTCTTTTAATGTAGAGAAGTCCAGCTTTTTTGTTTTTAATGACATTGTTATTCTTGAAGAGTATAGAGCAGTGCTTCTGCAGGGTTTTTCATAATTTGGACTCTTCTGGTTGTTTACTTAATAAGAGATTCACATTAAACATGTGATCAGGATTACTACAGAGGTGACACAAACCCAGTTTACATCAACACAGCTGACGACAGAAATCACTGAGCACTTCCTCTTCGAAGACTGAGTGCTGTAATAATTTTCTGTAATGCTGGTCAGGCCTCCAGCTGCCTGCAGTGACCCTAATCTATGTTAAGATGGAGCAACTAAGCACAGCCCTGCTTTGGATGAATTCACCATCTGCACAGAGACAAGAAGGATGAGCCTTGACTACACAGCACAGTAAAATGTGTTAAGTAGCAGCAGGCACAAAGTTGTGGTGGTCAAGGACAACCACTTGGAAAAGACACTGGCCCTATGTGAGTGGGCTCTCTGCAGATGGTGGACATGACAGAAAGGCCTTAGAAGAACTGAATATGCAAGAGCCTAGTTGGAGAAGGCAATGGCAACCCACTCCTATACTCTTGCCTGGAAAATCCCATGGACAGAGGAGCCTGGTAGGCTGCAGTCCATGGGGTCACTAAGAGTCGGACACGACTGAGCGACTTCACTTTCACTTTTCACTTTCATGCACTGGAGAAGGAAATGGCAACCACTCCAGTGTTCTTGCCTGGAGAGTCCCAGGGAAGGGGGAGCCTTGTGGGCTGCCGTCTATGGGGTCACACAGAGTCGGACATGACTGAAGCGACTTAGCAGCAGCAGCAGAGGAAGAGAACTATGTGTATATGCATGTCTGTGTGTATATATATATGTATATAACTTGATACATTTTTATATTTTTTCATATTGTATTATATACTAGGCTGGATGTCCATTATTTGAAAACTGGAACACTGCATGGTTTCTATAAGCTAAAGAATTTAAATAGCATCTTGAGAATGACAAAGATTGATAGGATGATTAAGAAGTTTTAGCAAAAATGTCACAATTTGATTTGCATTTGAAAATAATGGATAATTAGTGATGGATTTGAGGGTAATTAAAGTGGTTCTGTGCACAGATCTTGATGCCTTACTGAGTGTGTGAGATGAGAGGCAGAGGTCCAAGAACAATGGTTTGGAGCGTGGGCAGTTGGGGGTGTCAAGGAGGCAGAGTAGAAGCAGGTGTGGAAGGTAAAATATAATTAAGAGTAACCTCTTCTTTTTTACAGGCTTCCCTGATAGCTCAATTAGTAAAGAATCTGCCTGCAAAGCAGGAGACCCTGGTTCGATTCCTGGGTCAGGAAGATCCTCTAGAGAAGGGATAGCCTATCCATTCCAGTATTCTTGGGCTTCCCTTGTGGCTTAGCTGGTAAAGAATCCACCTGCAATGTGGGATACCTGTGTTCCACTTGGTTCAATCCCTGCCTGGGAAGATCCCTGGAGAAGGGAAAGGCTACCCACTGCAGTATTCTGACCTCAAGAATTCCATGGACTGTATAGTCCATGGAATCACAAAAAGTCAGACATGACTGAGCATCTTTCACTTTCACTTCTTTTCTACTCCTATTCCCATCTTTGGAATTTAAAAAATTACAGAATTTCTCTCCTTGTTGTTAGTGGTGACACATTACCCTGTGCTTTACTTCTTCTATTTCCAAAGAAAAACTCTGGAAAAGAAAAAAGGATGCTGAGAAGTTGTTTCCAGGTGATAGTGCTTCTGAAGGTTGTGGGTCTGAGGGATGACTGGACTCTGGAAAATTATGCTCACTTTGTGAAAGTGAAAGTGTGAGTCATTCAGTCGTGTCCAACTCTTTGTGACCTCCATGGATTGTAGCCCACCAGTCTCCTCTGTCCATGGAATTCTCTAGGGAAGAATACTGGAGTGGGTAGCCATTTCCTTCTGCAAGGGATCTTCCCAACCCAGGGAATAATCCAGTCTCCTGCATTGTAGGCAAATTCTTTACTGCCTGAGCCACAAGGAAGCCCTGTACTTCTGTGTAAACACATCTGCCATAAAAGAGTCCGAGGGAAATCTCACAAAGTCTTCATCCATTCTTGGTTTGTCATGTATGAGAGTTACAGTCTTGCTGTAGCTGAATCAAGTGTTAAACAAAATCCTGAGAACAGACTAAAAAATTACAAAGAGCTTATGGCTGGGAGCTGTTTGGGAGCCTTGGGGTTTGGGGCCAAGAGAAGCCACGTTGCAGGGTCCCAGGGCTTTGAGCAGACAGGGTTGGGGTCTTGGTCATCCAGAACAAGAGGCTTTGCCCATGAGTGTTGGGCTTCCCTGGTGGCTCAACAGCAAAGAATCCACCTGCAGTACAGAAGATGCAGGATTGATCTCTGGGTTGGGAAGATCCCCTGGAAGCAGAAATGACAACCTACTCCAGTATTCTTACCTGAAGAATCCCATGGACAGAGAAGCCTGGCAGGCTATGGGATCACAAAGAGTCAGACACAACTGAAGCAACTTAGCAGCAGCTATCATCAAAAAAGAAACTAGACGGTGAACAGAACTACACATTTCCAATACAATATTGTAAAGTAATTAGCCTCTAATTAAAATAAATAAATTTTTTTAAAAAATTTAAAAAAAATACTGAAGCATGTCTGCAGCCCTTCCTGGGCCACCTGCCAGAGCCCTGGGCTGTTTGATTTCAGAACACAGGACATAGAACACAGCTTGAATGAGGTGTGAATGGATGAGTCCTGTACAATTTAAAGTCTGATATTGTAGTTTCACACACACACACACACACAAAAAAAAAAAAACAGGTAAAATCAAGGTGAATATGAACTCTACACACCTATTATGTTTTCTCTCTATGGGGAGACAAAGAACAGGGCGTGATGGGAGTGGCTTCATTCAGGACATAGAACTACATGTCCCACCCGCTTTGTTTAGAGCAACCTCCCTTCCTTCTGGACCTACCCTGAACTTTCATTCCAGGAGACTCTTGGGGACAGAGGGAAAGCACCTGTTTTGGAGGATCTGGAGCATTAAGGTGTAATCAAATTTTCTCAAGATGGTGCTACTGGCATTTCTCTCTATTGATTTAAAAATCACTCACTTGATTTTTAACTAAGAGGACTCAGCCAAACAGTGCTGAGCTTAATTTTTGTTCCTTTAAATAGTTTAGAATTAAAGGTGTCCTCTTGGGGTTCATGATGAGCCACATTAATAGAATGAAGTCATAATATTTAAATTTAATTAGAAGTTTGAGCTTAACAGAAAGCCCATTTTATGAGACTAATTCTCATTTCATGGCACATGTCATCTAGGTTAGGGAAGAGCAAGGAGATCTTTGGACATTAGTTTTAGGTGGTGAATTCCACAGGTGATCATGCAACCAGCTGACTTGTTGTTGTCTCTGGAAGGGTTAAAATCCCAGGTCCCTAAATCAAAGCTGAGGTGGATGTTATTCTTAGTTAAATTATAGGAAAGAAGGAAAGCTTCAGCGTTCTGTGAAAAACCTCCTTGTGTGGGCAGAGCATATCGTAGGATGTTAGGCAGTATAAACACCCCAGGGAGATGCATCCTTGAGCCATTCCACTAATGGCAGGTGACAAAAATCCTCTTTCAGCAGCATAATTATAGGATTATGAATAATATGCACCTGCTGACTAGACTCTGGGATTTTAAAAGTTCATTTACTCTGTGAAAATGAATCTTTCTTCTTCAAAATGAAAATCGAAGAGATGAACACACACTTCAACACGTGTTTGAAAACAGTCAAAATAAAACCACTCAGTCATGTCCTACTCTTTGCAACTCCATGGACTATAGAGTCCATGGAATTCTCCAGGTCAGAATACAGGAGTGGGTAGCCATTCCATTCTCCAGGGGATCTTCCCAACCCAGGGATCGAACCCAGATCTCTCACATTGCAGGAGAATTCTTTACCAGCTGAGCCATCAGGGAAGCCCAAGAACACAGAGTGGGTAGCCTATCCCTTTTCCAGCAGATCTTCCCTACCCATAAATCAAACCGGGGACTCTTGCATTGCAGGCAGATTCTTTACCAGCTGAGCTACCAGGGAAGCCAGTCAAGTTTGCTGTTAATAACCTCATCAGAGGAAAAGCATCGTGACCGTTCTGTAATGAATGCTGTGAATTGAAGTATCTGAAAGGAAACTCAAAAATGGAGGGAAAAGGGTAATTGAATGATCGCAATTTAATTAATAGTTTAATTTATTTGAATAGCCAGAAGTTATAATTTCATGATCCTGTAGAAAAAGTACACACACATTTGCTTCTTCTTCCTTCTCTTATTTGTATTCAGATCACAAAGGTGGCTGACTATTTCAGCTTTTACATAGAATGTTTTAACCTAATGTCTCTGAAAGGGTAACTACAAAAGACAATTTCTCATCAAATACTGATATTTATACATTATCCAGCATATATTAAAGAGAGGAGTCCTTTCCAAGCAGGATAATTTTCTGTGTAGCTGTGGTACATGGATTCATTGTCTCCAGGGAAGGATATACAGGAAAAGACTGGGTGATTATGCTGAAATAAATCCCATTATTCAGTACAGTCTATGAGGCCACAGTTGCTATGGTAACTTCTTTCTTACAAGACCCTTTATACATAGTAATTTCCGTGCTTTTTTTACATTCCAATCAATGCAATACCCGTATGTCCTTGTTGAACCACATGCTTTCTCCCTTGGTGTTCTTGGAAAGGGAAAGATCCACTATTTGCAAGTAACGGCAGGTCCTAGACTTCCCCTTATTTTGTGACTTCCTTAATGCATGATTTTAATGAGCAGCCACCTTGAGACTAATGAAGAAGAGGCAACAACTTAGAAGCTTCTTTATCAAGCAGGGTAAAGCACCTCAGTGAAGCCTTATCATTTTTGCCCTACATTTTATGCACAACGTTTTTTGTTTGGTGATTCTTTAAACGTTATCTCATTTTAAGAAATAGCCCCAGGGCAAAAAATAGGGGAGAATCAGCAACTTGTGTCAAAAGCATTCACAGAGAACATGTATGTAAATGGTGACTATCATCCCACAAAGTGAAATTTAGAGGTAAATTAAAGAATGAGATATGTTGATTTTTTAAATCATCATTTAAAGGATGCCTACAATGCGTGTAAGGGAGAGGGCATGAAGTAAATCAAGGTCTGTGTTCATCTACTCTTCAGGCCATGTGGGGATGTGAGCAGTGGGCAGAGTCCCCCACTCTTCCTGCAGGTCCTCAGATTAGCGGGAAAAGACTTTGAAAAGGAACACAACTTAGGAATGCTTCCTTTACCTCTTCATTGTGGGATTTTGAGCAATTTACCTCTCTGATTCCTTCCCTCTGACCCCCACTTGGGGGTAAAAATGTAAAATCAGTCATGTGTTCACATAATTTTACTGAGCAGATAATGTACAGTAAGATATCTAAGGAACAGAGAACCTAGCTATTTCCTAGCAACTGTTTCTGGAATTTGCTTCTTTCTGTAAAAAGGATGGGGAACACGTATATGCCTGTGGCAGATTCATTTCAATACATGGAAGAACCAATACAATATTGTAAAGTTTAAAAATAAAATTTTTTTTTAAAAAAGCAAGATTCTGCTGTAAAAACTTTCCTGCGCCTATCCAAGAATTCAGAACATCAAAGAGGAAAAAGGAACAATTCCTGTGTAAGAAATCACACAACAGACATTGAAAACTAAAGAAGGTATTCCTAGTACTTTCTTGGTTTTTTAAACAATGCTTTGAAATAACTTTGGTATGAGATCCATGAACTTGCATGTGTGCGTGCTACATCTCTTTAGTCATGTCCGATTCAGTGCAACCATATGGACTATAGCCCTCCAGGGTCCTCTGTCCATGGGATTCTCCAGACAAGAATAGATCCAAGGGTCAAACTCACATCTCTTGTATTTTCTGCATTGGCAGTCAGGTTCTTTACCACTAGCACCACCTGGGAAGCCCATTCACACACTTGACGGACTCCAAATGACAATAACAATCAGAGTTCTAGTTCTAATAGGTAGACAAATAGCACCCAGATATATAGGTTACATGATGATTCAACAAAGTTTTTCTCATTTGTTTGTGTATCAGAATATAAAATATGTTTGAGCCTTAAAAAGACACAGAAGTTATCAAGTTCATTTTTTTTTTTATGGATACAAGCAGTTAGAACTCAACTTTATTGTTACAACCAATTTTTATTTACAGAATATAAATCTCTTCAAAAAGATACATTCCTTCATTTAATCAATGGTAAAAGGCCTTATTAAACAGAAATAAAGCCTAAACATCACTTATATTTAACCGAAATACAGATTCATGAAAAGTTTGTGAACATATAGCAAAAAATGCATTTTTATTTAAGCAGTTTACATGAATGAGGCTGTTTTTAATTTTATTCATCAAGTTCATTTAAAATGCATTACATCTCAGAGTTTTTCACCTTGTGCTTAAAAGTGCCTAATATAGAAATCAAACAGCATGAGTCTATTATCCAGTGAATTTTCTTTAAAGAACAAAGTTCAGTTCAGTTCAGTCGCTCATTCGTGTCCTACTCTTTGCGACCCCATGAACTGCAACTCCCTGTCCATCACCAACCTGCAGAGTTCACCCAAACTCATGTCCATTGAGCGATAAAACTGTCTCATCCTCTATCACCCCTTCTTCTCCTGCCCTCAATCTTTCCCAGCATCAGGGTCTTTTCAAATGAGTCAACTCTTTGCATCAGATGGCCAAAGTATTGGAGTTGCAGCTTCAACATGAGTCCTTCCAATGATCAGGACAAATCTCTTTAGGATGAACTCGTTGGATCTCCTTGCACTCCAAGGGACCCTCAAGAGTCTTCTCCAACACCACAGTTCAAAATCATCAGTTCTTCGGTGCTCAGCTTTCCTTATAGTCCAACTCTCATATCTATACATGACTACTAGAAAAACCAGAGCCTTAACTAGACAGACCTTTGTTGGCAAAGTAGTCTCTGCTTTTTAATATGCTCTCTAGGTTGGTCATAACTTTCCTTCCAAGGAGTAAGCGTCTTTTAATTTCATGGCTGTAACCACCATCTGCAGTGATTTTGGAGCCCCCCACAAAAAAAAATTAAGTCAGCCACTGCTTCCACTGTTTCCCCATCTGTTTGCCATGAAGTAATGGGACCGGATGCCATGATCTTAGCTTTCTGAATGTTGAGCTTTAAGCCAACTTTTTCACTATCCACCTTCACTTTCATCAAGAGGCTCTTTAGTTCTTCTTCACTTTCTTCCATAAGGGTGGTGTCATATGCATATCTGAGGTGATTGATATTTCTCCCAGCAATCTTGATTCCAGCTTGTGCTTCCACCAGCCCAGCGTTTCTCATGATGTACCCTGACTATAAGTTAAATAAGCCGGGTGACAATATACAGGCTTGATGTACTCCTTTTCCTATTTGGAACCAGTCTGTTGCTCCACGTCCAGTTCTAACTGTTGCTTCCTGACCTGCACACAGGTTTCTCAAGAGGCAGGTCAGGTGGTCTGGTATTCCTATCTCTTTCAGAATTTTCCACAGTTGATTGTGATCCACACAGTCAAAGGCTTTGGCATAGTCAATAAAGCAGATATAGATGTTTTTCTGGAACTCTCTTACTTTTTCCATGATCCAGCAGATGTTGGCAATTTGATCTCTGGTTCCTCTGCCTTTTCTAAAACCAGCTTGAACATCTGGAAGTTCACGGTTCATGTATTGCTGAAGCCTGGCTTGGAGAATTTTGAGCATTACTTTACTAGCGTGTGAGATGAGTGCAATTGTGCGGTAGTTTGAGCATTCTTTGGCATTGCCTTTCTTTGGGATTGGAATGAAAACTGACCTTTTCCAGTCCTGTGGCCACTGCTGAGTTTTCCAAATTCGCTGACATATTGAGTGCAGCACTTTCACAGCACCATCTTTTAGGATTTGAAGTAGCTCAACTGGAATTCCATCACCTCCACTAGCTTTGCTCATAGTGATGCTTCCTAATGCCCACTTGACTTCACATTCTAGGATGTCTGGCTCTAGGTGAGTGAGCACACCGTCGTGATTATCCGGGTCATGAAGATGTTTTTTGTACAGTTCTTCTATGTATTCTTGCCACCTCTTTTTAATATCTTCTGCTTCTGTCAGGTCCATACAATTTCTGTCCTTTATTGAGCCCATCTTTGCATGAAATGTTCCCTTGGTATCTCTAATTTTCTTGAAGAGATCTCTAGTCTTTCCCATTCTGTTGTTTTCCTCTATTTCTTTGCATTGATATCTGAGGAACATTTTCTATCTCTCCTTGCTATTCTTTGGAACTCTGCATTCAGATGCTTATATCTTTCCTTTTCTCCTTTGCTTTTCGCTTCTCTTCTTTTCACAGCTATTTGCAAGGCCTCCTCAGACAGCCATTTTGCTTTTTTGCATTTCTTTTTCTTGGGGATGATCTTAATCCCTGTCTCCTGTTCAATGTCATGAGCCTCCATCCATAGTTCATCAGGCACTCTGTCTATCACATCTAGTCCCTTAAATCTATTTCTCACTTCCACTGTATAATCATAAGTGATTTGATTTATGTCATACCTGAATGGTTTAGTGGTTTTCCACACTTTCTTCTATTTAAGTCTGAATTTGGCAATAAGAAGTTCATGATCTGAGCCACAGTCTTCCCCCGGTCTTGTTTTTGCTGACTTAATGATTCAAAAGCACTGCAATAATCAGATCAGATCAGATCAGATCAGTCACTCAGTCGTGTCCAACTCTTTGCAATCCCATGAATCGCTGCACTCCAGGCCTCCCTGTCCATCACCAACTCCCGGAGTTCACTCAGACTCACGTCCATCGAGTCAGTGATGCCATCCAGCCATCTCATCCTCTGTCGTCCCCTTCTCCTCTTGCCCCCAATCCCTCCCAGCATCAGAGTCTTTTCCAATCAGTCAACTCTTTGCATGAGGTGGCCAAAGTACTGGAGTTTCAGCTTTAGCATCATTCCTTCCAAAGAATTGGTACATAATATTTATATTTTAAATTAGTATCAAGAACCTATCAAATATCATGGTTAAACATTTTTATCTACATTAAAATTTATAGATTTGAGACTCTAAAAATAACAATTTCATGTTGAAAAATCACCAGTGAGCTTCAAAAAGATGAATAGCTGACTTCTCAACAGTAATAAATAGATGAGAAGGTGGGGTGATATACTCAAGACTAAGTTAAAAAAAAAAAAAGTCACGCAAGAATAGCATATCCTGCAAAATTGTCCTTCAAAAATAAGGGAGAAATTGGTAGATTCTCAGATAAGCAAAAATCAGGAATTCTTCACCAGCTGACCTGCCCTACAAAATATAGCAAAAGGTTTCCTTCAGGTAGAAATGAAAGGACAAGGGCTAGGAACTCAAATCCACCCCAATAAATATATAGGATTGTTAAAGATAGTAAGGAAATAAATAACACCACAAAAATAACCATATAAATAATTTATTGTATAAAGGACACTAACTCTAGCCCTAAACTTTTAAATGGATGAATGATTTGAACAGCTATTTATCTGAGAAGTTATGAAAATGGCAATTTATAATGAAAAGATATGACAAACCTGTTAAGTCACTTCAGTCGTGTCCGACTCTGTGTGACCCCATAGACGGCAGACCACCAGGCTCACCCATCCCTGGGATTCTCCAGGCAAGAATACTGGAGTGAGCTGCCATTTCCTTCTCCAGTGCACAAAAGTGAAAAGTGAAAGTGAATTTGCTCAGTCGTGTCCGACTCCTAGCAACCCCATGGACTGTAGCCCACCAGGCTCCTCCGTCCATGGGATTTTCCAGGCAAGAGTACTGGAGTAGGCTGCCATTGCCTTCTCCATGACAAACCTAGATGCACATTAAAAAGCAGAGACATTACCAACAAAGGTTCATGTAGTCAACGCTATGATTTTTCCAGTAGTCATGTACGGATGTGAGAGTTGGACCATAAGAAAGCCGAGTGCTGAAGAATTGGTTGGATGGCATCAACTACTTGATGAACAAGCTTGGGCAAGGTTCAGGAGATGGTGATGGACAAATAAACCTGGCATACGACAGTTCATGGGGTCACAAAGAGTCAGACACGACTGTGTGTGGCTGAACCGAACTGAATGAAAAAATGCCCAGCATCATGTCTTTAGGGAAATACAAATTACAACCACTGTAGCTGATACCATTTCCTACCCAGAAGGAAGGCTGAAATAAAAAGATAGACAATACAACCAACAAGTGTTGTGGGAATGTGGGAAAAAAGGACAACCTTCACTCATTACCAATGGGCATGGAAAATGCTGCAGCTGTGCTGGAAAATAGGTTGACAGTTTCTCAAACTGTTCAAGATAAAATTCCCACAGGACCCAACAATTCCAATCCTGATTCAAGAAAAACAAAAACATATGTTCACATAAAACTTATGCTTATAGCAGCATTATTCTAAATAGCCAAAAATAGAAACACCTCCAAATATCTACCAACCAATTAACAGATAATCAAATGACTTTGTCAACAACAAGGATGAGTATGGATGCATGCTACAACATGGATGAACCTTGAGAGAAAGCCATTGCTCATAATTCCATTTAGGTGAAATACTCAGAAAAGGCAAATCCATAGAGACAGAAAGTAAGCCAAGTCACCAAGGGCTGGAGGGAGCAAAGAAGGGGATGTGACTGGCAATGAAGCAATGAAATTAGACATGGTGATAGATTAGAGATTGCAGAATGTTTTGGATACATTTCAAAAATCACTGAATTGTGAGCTACAGTTAAGTCGCTTCAATTGTGTTCAACTCTGAGATCTCATGGACTGTAGCCCACCAGTTCCTCTGTCCATGGGATTCTTCAGGCCGGAATATTGGAGTGGGTTCTCACTCTCCTCCAGAGGATATTCCCACACAGGGATCAAACTGGTGTCTCTTAAATCTCCTGCATTGGCAAGCGGGTTCTTTACCACTAGTGAATTACCACCTGGTGAATTGTGCACTACGCAGAGCTAATTTATGGTACATGAATTATATTTCTAAATAAAGGTTTTATTCAGAAAACAAGAAAAAGGGAGAGTCTCTGACCCAGAATGAACAAATGATAATCATTTATTTGGCCCTCATCTCTTTATTCCACAGATGAGGAAACAGAAGCCAAAGATAAATTTTGTTTAAGGGCTCAACACTCAGATCAGCTGACTGAATTCAATGCATGTCCCACTTCATTCGTGTAGTGTCAGAGTTCTTGAAGGTTACTTAGATATGTCTTTAATATCTAAGCAATAGATTTGATTTTTCTTCAGGGACCCTGGGAAGATTACCCCTTGTGTAAGCATCCCAAGCTATAAACAAGTATTAGTTAGAACTATAATTCAGCTTTACATTGTTGGGACTTAAATACCTTTTAGGATAGAGATTTCATACACAGCCTGTGGACTCAGACAGACTTGCCTCCAAGTACTGGTTCAAGTGTGACCTCAGGTCACACTTGTTAACTAAACTAGTTAACTAACTGTGCCTGTATTTCTTTAAAAGCAAGTGGGCTAAGATAAAAATACCTGGATCATGGTGTTTTGAAAATTAAATGAACAAATACATGTGGCATGTTGATTTTAGTGCCTGACACATACAAAGCCAGAAGTAAGTGGTCCCAACCTTGATGATAAGAATAATGATGATGATACTGTTCTCAGTAATGGGTACAGAGGTTATGTGGGTGGTTCACCTCTCCTCCTGAGGGTCCTGTTATCATCATGATCATTTATGTAATAATACATTGTTGGAGCTATAAATGACGCCCCTCTTCCCATTTCTCCATATGGGAAAATCTGAATTTGCAGAGAAGCAAGAAATAAAATAGGAGGTGATAAAGATCATAAAGGAGCTTCCTTCATATCAGTTCAGTTCAGTCTCTCAGTCGTATCCAACTCTTTGCGATGCCATGAATTGCAGCACGCCAGGCCTCCCTGTCCATCACCAACTCCCAGAGTTCACTTAAACTCATGTCCATCGAATTGGTGATGCCATCCAGCCAGCTCATCCTCTGTTGTCCCCTTCTCCTCCTGCCCCCAATCCCTCCCAGCATCAAGGTCTTTTCCAATGAGTCAACTCTTTTTATGAGGTGGCCAAAGTATTGGAGTTTCAGCTTTAGCATCAGTCCTTCCAATGAGCACCCAGGACTGATCTCCTTTAGGATGGACTGGTTGGACCTCCTTGCAGTCCAAGGGACTCTCAAGAGTCTTCTCCAACACCACAGTTCAAAAGCATAATTCTTTGGCACTCAGCTTTCTTCACAGTCCACCTCTGACATCCATACATGACCACTGGAAAAACCATAGCCTTGACTAGACGGACCTTTGTTGGCAAAGTAATGTCTCTGCTTTTCAATATGCTATCTAGGTTGGTGATAACTTTTCTTCCAAGGAGTAAGCGACTTTTGATTTCATGGCTGCAGTCACCATCTGCAGTGATTTTGGAGCCCAGAAAAATAATCTGACACTGTTTCCACTGTTTTCCCATCTATTTCCCATGAAGTGATGGGACCAGATGCCATGATCTTCATTTTCTGAATGTTGAGCTTTAAGCCAACATTTTCACTCTCCTCTTTCACTTTCATCAAGAGGCTTTTTAGTTCCTCTTCACTTTCTGCCATAAGGGTGGTGTCATCTGCTTATCTGAGGTTATTTATATTTCTCCCGGAAATCTTGTTTCCAGCTTGTGCTTCTTCCAGTCCAGTGTTTCTCATGATGTACACTGCATAGAAGCTAAATAAGCAGGGTGACAATATACAGCCTTGACGTACTCCTTTTCCTATTTGGAACCAGTCTGTTGTTCCATGTCCAGTTCTAACTGTTGCTTCCTGACCTGCATATAGGTTTCTCAAGAGGCAAGTCAGGTGGTCTGGTATTCCCATCTCTTTCAGAATTTTCCACTGTTTATTATGATCCACACAGTCAAAGGTTTTGACAGAATCAATAAATCAGAAATAGATGTTTTTCTGGAACTCTCTTGCTTTTTCCATGATCCAGCGGATGTTGGCAATTTGATCTCTGGTTCCTCTGTCTTTTCTAAAGCCAGCTCGAACATCTGGAAGTTCACCATTCATGTATTGCTGACGCCTGTCTTGGAGAATTTTGAGCATTACTTTACTAGCGTGTAAGATGAGTGCAACTGTGCGGTCATTTGAGCATTCTTTGGCATTGCCTTTCTTTGGGATTGGAATGAAAACTGACCTTTTCCGGTCCTGTGGCCACTGCTGAGTTTTCCAAATTTGCTGGCATACTGAGTGCAGCACTTTCCCAGCATCATCTTTCAGGATTTGAAATAGGTCAACTGGAATTCCATCACCTCCACTAGCTTTGTTCGTAGTGAAGCTTTCTAAGGCCCACTTGACTTCACATTCCAAGATGTCTGGCTCTAGGTGAGTGATCACACCATCATGATTATCTGGGTTGTGAAGCTCTTTTTTGTACAGTTCTCTTGTGTATTCATGCCACCTATTCTGCCATTTCTGTCCTTTATTGAGCCCATCTTTGCATGAAATGTTCCCTTGGTATCTCTAATTTTCTTGGAGCTTCCTTAACATGTCTTTTTTGGCCCATCTCTCTTGTAATCCTGTTTTCGCTTTTCCTTCTTTAATTCAGCAGCTGCTACAGATAAGAGAGCTAAATAGTAAGAGTGCTCAAAGATGGGGGAGATATTCAACCTGAGTGATCAATGTAATATTTCAGAGACAGTGCATCTGCCCAAAAAGAGTCAAAATATGTTACACATGTAGAAACAAATCTTGGAATAAATGACTGAAAATCTATTGTGCATGACTCTCATATATCGATGTAATTTTGTTCAACTATTTGTCATTTCTTTCTTAGAAGATACAGATAATTAGACATTTGTGTCTATTTAGACATTATGTCTAAATATGACATTGCCTAGAGATTGTATTTTTGTCCATATGTCTTTGTGACATACATGATATTTCCTGGAATCATACTTATTAGAAATAGTCTAGACACAGAGTAAAGGAAATGATTTTTGCTCACTAGGCCTGCAAGTCATGCCATTCAACTTTCTAAGGCCACATGTAGACATCAGTTTCTAATTCTATAAATGAAACTCATAGGCACATAATGACACATGGCTACTTCGTAGCAGAATAAGAAGTTGTATGTTCCCTTTTTAACTTAATAATTTTATAAAAACATTATTAAGACACAATTCATATGCCATAAGTTTTCTCAATGACAGAAAAAATTATTTGTCTCATTTGCAAAACTGATACTCTTTTCTACTACACAATCCTGCTTTTCTTTAGGTGAAATATGACAGCAAGGGAAAAAAATGCATCCTTACTATTGTGCCAAGGACAAGTTTAAAAGTAGAGTGCATAGCTTAGATGGTAATCCTCATGTCAAAGAAAATCTGCAGATAAGCCTGATTCTCTAAACTGGAACATCAAAGGGTTAAGTCGTTGTGGCTGAGGATAAAGGAGTTTCCAACACAAGCCCTGGGAACCACACCCCACGTTACCCCTGGGATAAGTTTACTTCCAATTCCAGATCTAATTTAGCAGCTATGTGACTTTGGGCTTAACAGTTCAAAGAATCCATTTCCTTATAGAATTGATGCAAGATTTTGATAAAATGTTTATAAAGTATTTTTTCTTTGTGTTACATACATTTTGAGGTCTCATCAAGGGCACATTCTTTTCCTCTGTTCTTATTTCCTTTGTCCTCTTTAAAATATGAGTATTCTGGAAAGCAAAGAGCATTAAACACATTTTAATAAGATCTTGAATTCTCATATATATTATCTGTCAGCAATGAGGGAAGGGCCCTAGTTCCCTAAGTGGTGGGATAGGGTGGGGAGGGGCATAGTGAGAGGGATGAAGAATTATGCAGCAGAAAGGAAGGGTAAGCAGACTAAGGAATATTTCAATGTAGTTTGCACTGTATCTGGAGATACTGCTTCTTCTAGTGACAGTTGTTTAGTCATGCCTGACTCTTTGCAACCCCATGGACTATAGCCTGCCAGGTTTCTCTATCCATGGAATTCTCCAGCAAGATTACTGGAGTGGGTTGCCACCGGAGTGGTAGCCTTCTTCTAAAGCTAATTTAAAAGTGAAGATCATGCTTTCAAGACCCCACGAAGTCTTTGTTTCCTCTTACAAAACAGGGACTAACGATCACTCTGAAAACTTCAAGTTCAGAGCCTATACCCTACCTAAAGTATTCAAATTCAATATAAATGCATAACAATAACTATGCTGGTCAAAAGAAACAGTTTTGTGCTGGATAAAGGGAATGGCATTGTGTCTTCCAACTCTGATACATGCATGTACTCCAGGCTGTTCAGCCTCCAATGAGACAGGCACCCACTGCTCTTTGTGGCCTGATAAACCCATTCACTCTCATCTATACTCCAATGGGTAACTAACCACCTGTTTAGTGTGACGCCTGAGCTAGGCTGGGAGTAGCAGAAATGGCAGAAGTTAAAGACACTCATAAATGTTGTCCTTGTCTTTAAAAAACTAAACATGCCTTATTACAACCTCTTTATGACAATTACTAAGACTAATAGTACAGAGCTGACTGATTTTAGGCTGAACAATACAATTATGAAATACAGACCACATTTGTGTAATTCTTCATAGTCACATATAAATTCTGTGACCAGATACCTACTGCAGGATTTTGGAGACCACTGTTTCTGTTTGGTATCAAGCTGCCTGCCTTTTTATATTTAGCAAAATTATTTTCTTAAATTTAAAGAAAAAGAAAACTGAAAATATGATTTTAAGAACATGACTGAGTTCATATATCTCACTAGAAGAGTTAAAATCTCTTTGCTGTAGCTAATAAAAGGCCTCCCCCAGAATCAGTGGGTAGTTCACTTTTCACTTTCATGCATTGGAGAAGGAAGTGGCAACCCACTCAGTGTTCTTGCCTGGAGAATCCCAGGGACGGGGGAGCCTGGTGGGCTGGCGTCTATGGGGTCACACAGAGTCGAACACAACTGAAGTGACTTAGCAGTAGCAGCAGCAACAACAGCCAAACAGAGTTGATAAGGAAATAGTATCACACATAACATGCTGATTCAGAACTTATAGACCAAAGGAACTTGCTCCAGAAGGAAATCTGAAAGTATTAATGTAAAAACAAGCAAATAAAGAACAACCACAAAACATAAGCAACAAAACCTCCCTGAGAACTCTAGGGAAGTTAGAAATGATTTGACCTGACTGCTAGCATCCACATTTTATGAC
Organism: Bos grunniens; assembly: GCF_055505025.1. NCBI lineage: Eukaryota > Metazoa > Chordata > Mammalia > Artiodactyla > Bovidae > Bos > Bos grunniens. The sequence goes on from NC_141181.1 coordinate 43,557,511, forward strand.
TACCCTCATCTTCTATTGCAATAAGTTTTCCAAAAGAAAGACTTTTTTCTCTCTCTTTGGATAAAATACAAAATCAGAAGCAAAGGTAGTTGTAAATATGAATATTACTAAAGAAACCCTTCAATAAAATCTACTGGATTCTTCAAAGTGATTTGAAGATTATTTTAGGTTACTTAATTTCAGAGAACAAAGTTTTACAGTTTTTCCAATCTTAAAAAAAAAAAAAAAACCTATGGTTGACTATGATTTCTTAAGTTAAGCTGTCAGCTATCCTCAAATGAGTTTGCTACTTTTAAATTTCACTACTTTTTGGTGATAATATTAGCTATTATGCAGTTCCATGAAAGAGAGGTTATAGACTTTTTTAAATAATATGTTGCTTTTTAAAATATAAATTTATTTATTTTAATTGGAGGTTAACTACTTTACAATATTGTAGTGGTTTTGCCATACGTTGACATGAATCCACCATGGGTGTACATGTGCTCCCCATCCTGAACCCCCCTCCCAGCTCCCTCCCCATCCCATCCCTCTGGGTCATCCCAGTGCACCAGCCCCGAGCACCCTGTCTCATGCATCAAACCTGGACTGGTGATTCATTTCACATATGATAATATACATGTTTCAATGCCATTCTCCCAAATCATCCCACCCTCGCCCTCTCCATATGTTGCAAAATTAAAGAACTCAGTAAGAGAAATACAATAGAAAGAAACAAAGCAAAATAAAATGGTGTACAAAGGACATGATTCACCAGCCCTTAACTGGAGATTAGTACATGCTTTAGGGAACTGTTTTCAGTATAAGACTTCTCCATGATTAAATATTAATTTTTATAGAATTTTCCAGGGTACAATGAATTTTCATTAAAATCTTTCAAATTGATGAACTATGTTAATTTATCAATCCACAAAAACTAATGTTCTTTGATCAAAACAAAATCTAACAGTTCTTTTCAAAGCTTTAGAATAATTTAAAAAGTAACTGTAGTACATGAGGACAGCCACATTCCAAATTAAGAACTAAAAGCAAAATTGAAACCCAGGTAAGCGTAATAAGTATATAGCCTTGGGATATAGCCAAGGAACCAGATATTGATAACCTGTTCATTTCTAACCCATCTCCACGAATTCATTCACAGAAACTGTTCTTTTGAAACAAGACTTCCTTAGATCCAAGGCACAAGAGAGTCTGTATGGTTTTTCATGGAGTCTCATGCACTTTGTCTCTCTCTATATATACATCCTACCTGGCTTCTGACTCACTGGCTCCCAACTAATTCATAGAATGCTGCTGCCTTGCCAGTGCAATTGCCCTAATAACCAGGAATCAATAATGCTTCTGTCTCTAGAATAAGCAACCTCCACCCTCAATCCTGAAACTGTAGCAGAAGGTCACACACAAAGGTGGGAAAGGCTTGCAAATAAATTTCGAATGGGTCATGTGGTCAAGCCTGCAGATACTAAGGGAAGGCTCTTTGGCATCTATCTTTCATGAGGAAATTAGTTACATTTGAGGCCTTTGTATGTACTGATAAAATATTAGCAACTAACTATCATGACATTTGCACTCAGTTTTGGCATTAAAAAGGAAGCAAGTTGAATGTTGATCCATGGCAAATGATTGAGTAAAATTCTAAAATGTCCTTATTTCAGATAAAAATTAATAAGAATCTCCTACAACTATTCCATATTTCCTCCCCCTAGAACTTTTTCTTTGTGATAAAATCTGCATAACATAAAATGCACCATTTTTAAGTCTACCATCCAGTGGCACTAAGTATATTCACAATATTGCCCAACCATCACTGCTACCCATTTCAAAAACTTTTTTCATCATGAACAGAAGCTCTGTACCCTTTAAACAATAAGTCCTAATTGTCTCCTCCCTTGAGTCCCTATGAACCATTTGTATAATTTTTGTCTCTATTAATTTGCTTTTTCTAGATACCTTATATAAGTGGAATGATACAATATTTGTCCTTTTTGATTTATTGGGATTTTTTTCCCCACAAAGAAACCAGTTTTCTTTTCCCATGGGGAGAACTGTCTATTTTTATTGAAGTATAATAGGTTTACAATGTTATGTTAGTTTCAGGTGTACAGCAAAGTAACTCAGTTATACTTTCACCCACTCTTTTTAGATTCTTTTCCCATATAGGTCATGACAGAGTATCAAGTAGAGTTCCCTGAGCTACACAGTAAGTTCTCATTTGTTATCCATTTTACACATAGCAGTGTGTACCTGTAGATCCAACCTCCCAATTTGTCCCTCCCCTACCTACCTCCTGGTAATCATAGTTATGTGTGTTTTGTCTCACTTAGCATAATATTTCTAAGGTTCATCCACATTTTAACCTGTGGAAGAATTTCATTTCTCATTAAGACTAATATTCCACTGTATGTGTTTACCACATTTTGTTTACTCACCCATCCCGTGGAGAATGTTTGGATTGTTTTCATCACATTGTTCGATTGTAAACAAGAAAAGCTTATTATCTATCATTCTATAATGGCCGATAGGCTTCCCCCCACCTTTAACAAGGGACCTGGAGGAAACAAAATCCCCTGACCCTCCCCAAAAGACAGAATAACAGTTCCTTTCATGTGGGGTCGATTCTATGAAAATAAGCAGCACAGATGCTGCATCACCTGTCTGCCTCATTTCCTCTTCCGCTTACCAGTAGTGGGGACACCTACTTCCTGTTTCCAGCCTGCTTCTCACCAAGGTCGTTCGGCAGATTCAACTTATATTTTGTGTCCTTCATCCAAACTTTGACTCACTAAGGGTCAAACTTTTATTTAATTCCCTTTCAATAGAAGAAAGAGTGTTAGATAACTTTTGACCTTTAATAAAATAGAAAAATGGAGTTTGCTATTTGCTGGTTAATTGCATTTGCACAATCTCCATCCAATTGCTGATCAAAAGAAAATGAAGTTCTATATTTTGCTTTATGCCAAATTAAGAACATATAATTGTAACATAAGTAATGAGAATTATCTTCCCCTATTTCAGCATGTAAATGAAGATTTAGAAATTTTCTTTTTAACTTTGCTTCCCACCAAAAGACTCCCTTCTTTAATCCATTTTTAGATGTAGGGTTTCCAAATGATATCAGCTATAACCCTGAATAGTAACATTTCAAAGTATGTCTGCCCAAATTAGCACCGTGACCTTAAACTTCAACCCTGTGCCGAGGTAAGTTTGTTCAAGGGATGGAAGATATATTATTCATGGCCTGAAATCTGTAATAAGAATTACCACCTTGGGCCTTGGTCAAATGATTGCCTAAACTTCTCTTAAGAATGAATATTTTCATGCTTCATAATCTGTAATGGTAATTTAAATTAATTGACTATAGAGCTCATAAAAATGTGTGGATTATACTCACAGTTCTAAAGAAATTTTTCTGAATCCATGATGTCTTGAGTTACCACAATTTATAGCACAGCTGTCATACAAATAGTCAATTCATTTATTTCTATGTGAATTTTAAAAAGCAATTTATTAGATTCTCAGACTATCATATGTAAATTGTATAAAATAATATATACATCTTTTAACTTGGATAACCTCATTTATTTTATTTTATTTTTTTTTGGCAGGTAGATTCTTTTTTTTTTTTTTAAACTTTACATAATTGTATTAGTTTTGCCAAATATCAAAATGAATCCTTTTGGTATACATGTGCTCCCCATCCTGAACCCTCGTCCCTCCTCCCTCCCCATACCATCCCTCTGGGTCGTCCCAGTGCACTAGCCCCAAGCATCCAGTATCGTGTATTGAACCTGGACTGGCATCTCGTTTCATACATGATATTTTACATGTTTCAATGCCATTCTCCCAAAGCTTCCCACCCTCTCCCTCTCCCACAGAGTCCATAAGACTGTTCCATTCATCAGTGTCTCTTTTGCTGTCTCGTACACAGGGTTATTGTTATCATCTTTCTAAATTCCATATAAATGCGTTAGTATACTGTATTGGTGTTTTTCCTTCTGGCTTACTTCACTCTATATACTAGGCTCCAGTTTCATCCACCTCATTAGAACTGATTCAGCAGATGAATGGATAAGAAAGCTGTGGTACATATACACAATGGAGTATTACTCAGCCATTAAAAAGGATAACCTCATTTAATGGTTACCAAAACCCAAAGAAGTTGCCATTGTTCCCATTTCTACAACTAGGAAAACAAGCTCAGACGGTTTTTTAAAAAAATAAAATAACCTTGTCAAGTTAATCAGTAGAATCTGTATCACAATCCAGGTAGGACAGGAGTGACTCTGATGTATGTGACTTTTCCAACTAAGCTCCCTGCCATCTTCATTCATTTGGAGTATTTCCAGATTTTATTACTGATTCTGGGATCACAGTCACCCCACTGGTTAAGTGACAGGTATCAGCACAGAGACCCTGGCCTCCCTAGAGCATCATCACACCACCCCCACCTCCCAGCCACCCCCATGAATTGAGCACAAACAGTACAAGTGAAGTGAAGTGAAAGTCGCTCAGTCGTGTCCAACTCTTTGCAACCCCATGGACTATACAGTCCATGGAATTCTCAAGGCCAGAATACTCTAGTGTGTAGCCGCTTCCTTCTCCAAGGGATCTTCCCAATCCAGGGATCGAACCCAAGTCTCCCACATTTTAGGTAGATTCTTTACCAGCTGAGCCACCAGGGAAGCCCACAAATAGCAAAAAGCCCTTAATAATAAGTACTCTTTATATTTTCTTGAGAATTAATTCTTAAACTATCTTTAAAGCTACTATGATTATTTTTTTTCTTGGATTTGGTGATACTTTTGCTCCTAAGAATCTAAACTCCTTCTTCTGCTTTTGAAGACTGAGATCTGGGGAAAGACAGACCCCTTCCTTGCCTTCCAAAAAAACCCTAGATACTTGCTTTTCCTGAGTAATTGGAATAAGGCATATACAATAATCATAATCCTAACCAATCAGATGGTACTTTCTTAGGTGGGTGACCCCACCTGGAAAAAAAAATCCAGGAAAGGTTTAGATCTGCTTTTCCAGGATGGTGCCTGGCATGCAGTCATGGGGCTGGCAGCCATCACAGGTGTGTCCACTGATCAGAAGCCATGTCAATGCCAAAGCCAGCATAGGGTGACCTTGGAGATGTTTTGCCCAAATCAGTGACCTTGCCTCTTGCTTATTTTTGAGTCTTCATGATAATTATTTTTCTGCCCAAGTAATTCACAATCGGTTTTTGCTGTTTGCAAAAAGAATCATGACTGCAGAGATCAGTACCTATAGCCTATCAATAAATATTATCTTCCTCAGTCCCTCAAACCAAAGCCTGTCTGGTAAAGCCCAACTTTCCCATAAAGCCTTTATAATCACCCCTCTTCGTAATGTACCCTGAGGGCCCATGACTGCCACAGTGTCCATTGTGAAAAGCTGTTCTATGAATTGTGCAGGGGGCATCTTTATGGTCAATCTCTTACTAATCAAGACCTTAAAAGACTGGCATTTTGACAATTAAGATAACATAACAGGGACAAGTGGAATAAGATCATGTATTAGTTAAGATTCTCCAAAGGACTGCTGTATACTTATTTACTAAAAAATTTATTATAAGAAACTGTCTCACATGACTTGGAGGCAGAGAAGTTCCAAGGATGTCTTTGGCATGTGGAGCCCTGGGGGGCTGGGTCCCAAGGCCTGAGACAAGGGTGCTGACACAGTTCAGGTCTAAAGGCCGCAGGCTCAAGAGCCAAGCAAAGCCAAGAGGTCAGTTTCCCAGCTACAACAGACAGGATGAGGAGCCCCCCTTCCTCACAGAAGGTCAACCTTGCAGTCTATGAAAACCTTCAAAAAACTAGAATGCTAACTATCCATACTGGGCAGATAACCTGCTTTACTCAGCATGTGGATCTCATCAAGACACCATCAGAGAAACACCCAAAATATTGTCCACCAGGTATCTGGGAACCCTGTGGCCCAGACTAGTTGACACAAAACGGACCATCACAGACCAAGCATGTTAAATGTGCAGGCTCTTTAAAGGGACAGTTAGCACACAGTGTGTTAGAAACAAGGAAGATGATAGGAAATAGTGAGTCCTGCCAGCCTGAGACGCGGGTGCCAGGAATCAGTGCTGGGGAAGGGGAAGCTTAATTCTTTGTCCTTAAAGTGTCCTTTTGCTAGAGCAAAAAGATGAAGGGTGAGTGAAATAGAATCCTATTAAAGATTACCAAAAGCCAGATGTGTGGTGCTCAGTGTCATTCATATGGTATAAGAATAGAAATAAAGAAAATCAAAAGAAGTCATAAACAACACAAAACTGAATTCAACTTGGAAATAAGGCCAGGCTGTATATATGTTCACATTTTATTATCTGCATATGTGTTTATATTATACTTTAGAGCAACCTGAAATAAAATGGCTTACCTTTTCACAATGTGTCTTGTCCAAAACACAATAAATATGGCTCAGAAATAAAGCAGAAGGCAAGACTGTGTTAGCATGAGACTAATGGAATCACAGCCGTGAACTTGAATATCAGCTAAATGGGAAAGCCTGGGGCTCATGTTCTGACTGTCTCCTGCTTTGAAACAGGGATTCTCTGCTCTTTCTTGCCCAGGCCTTGCCGCTGACTCTAAATCTCTCCTTCAGACAACTGTCCATCCTCCAGAAGACAAGAACTTTAGCCTTTTGACATTTGAGAACACAGGGGATCAGCATTACATTCAAATTTGCATTATTTATGAGTATGTAATGCTAGATTTCCTGTTGTAAATAAATGCTACACACACTAATATATTTATTTAAAACCAGGAAAACATTATTTTTGTCTTTTATCCTCAAGGTTGTTTAAATCCTGAACTGAATTCACATATCAGTACCCATTTTTCCCTTTTTTTAAAATCAGGATTTCTTAAATCAATCATTCCAAAGTTTCCATGGCCCAAACATTCCTGAAGAAAATGCTTTAGCAATTACTTTATTCAATATTCATGGCAATGATCAGCAACTTCATTTTCTTTAAAAGAAGCCATAGTGAACAGAATATTACATATGATTGACATTCAGAAATAGTTACTGAATTATTTAAAAGTGAGTGCAAGGCTTCTATTGAAGAAAAGGTGCAATATTTCCAAGCAGCCTTATGGCTTCATAGCGATGATCATGGATGTGTGTGATTCCTTGTGGAATATGGTAATTTAAACAATTTCATTACAGTCAGAAGGTTCCCTCTTTGAGAAGCAGTAGAATATGGTGGTTAGGTGTTCTAGACTCTAGAACAAGAGTGGGTTCTAATCTCACCTTCTTGGCATCAAATTCCTCAACTGGAAAATGTGGGTAATAGCAGTTTCTGCCTTGAGGGAGGTTGCAATTGTCTGAGAAGCATACAGATGTATCAGTTCAGTTCAATCCCTCAGTTGCGTCTGATTCTTTGCAACCCCATGGACTGCAGCACGCCAGGTTTCCCTGTCTATTACGAACTCTCAGAGCTTGCTCAAACTTATGTCCATTGAGACAGTGATGCCATCCAACCATCTCATCCTCTGTTGTCCCCTCTCCTCCTGCCTTCAATCTTTCCCAGCATCAGAGTCTTTTCCAATGAGTCAGTTCTTCATATCAGGTGGCCAAAAATATTGGAGTTTCAGCTTCAGCATCAGTCCTTCTAATGAATAATTCAGGACTGATTTCTGTTACAATTGACTGGTTGGATCTCCTTGCAGTCCAAGGGACTCTCAACAGTCTTCTCCAGCACCACAGTTCAAAAGCATCAATTCTTTGGCACTCAGTTTTCTTTATAGTCCAACTCTCACATCCATACATGACTACTGAAAAAACCATAGCTTTGACTAGACAGACTTTTGTTAGCAAAGTAATGCCTCTGCTTTTCAGTATGTTGTCTTTGTTGGTCATGGCTTTTCTTCCAGGGAGCAAGCATCCTTTAATTTCATGGCTGCAGTCACCATCTGCAGTGATTTGGGAGCCCAAGAAAATTAAGTCTGTCACTGTTGCCATTGTTTCCTCATCCACTTGCCATGAAATGATGGGACCAGATGCCATGAGCTTCATTTTTTGAATGTTGAGTTTTAAGCCAACTTTTTCACTCTCCTCTTTCACTTTCATAAAGTTCCTTTTCACTCTCAGTCATAAGGGTGGTGTCATCTGCATATCTGAACTTATTGATATTTCTCCTGGCAATCTTGATTCCAGCTTGTGCTTCATCCAGCCTGGCATTTCACATGATGTGCTCTGCATATAAGGTAAAAAAGCAGGGTGACAATATACATCCTTGGTGTACTCCTTTCCCAATTTTGAACCAGTCTATTGTTCCATGTTTGGTTCTAACTGTTTTCTTGACCTGCACACAGGTTTCTCAGGAGGCAGGTAAGGTGGTCTGGTAGTCCCATCTCTTGAAGAATTTTCCACAGTTTGTAGTGATCTGCACAATTAAAGATTTGGCATAATCAATAAAGCAGAAACAGATGTTTCTCTGGAATTCTCTTGCTTTTTCTATGATCCAGCAGCTGTCAGCAATTTGACCTCTGGTTCCTCTACCTTTTCTAAATCCAGCATGAACATCTGGAAGTTCACAGTTCACATACTTTTGAAGTCTGGTTTGGAGAATTTTGAGCATTACATATACAGATATATAGATATGCAGATACACACATATATGAGAGTATATTTTATATATAATACAGTGTGTGTGTGTATATATATGTATATATATATATATATATATATAATCAGTAGCAAGAAGAGATAAGAAAGCCTTCTTTAGCGATCAATGCAAAGAAATAGAGGAAAACAACAGAATGGGAAAGACTAGGGATCTCTTCAAGAAAATCAGAGATACCAAAGGAATATTTCATGCAAAGATGAGCTCGATAAAGGACAGAAATGATATGGACCTAACAGAAGCAGAAGATATTAAGAAGAGGTGGCAAGAATACACAGAAGAACTGTACAAAAAAGATCTTCACGACCCAGATAATCACGATGGTGTGATCACCGACCTAGAGTCAGACATCCTGGAATGTGAAGTCAAGTGGGCCTTAGAAAGCATCACTACGAACAAAGCTAGTGGAGGTGATGGAATTCTAGTTGAGCTATTCCAAATCCTGAAAGATGATGCTGTGAAAGTGCTGCACTCAATATGCAGGCAAATTTGGATAACTCAGCAGTGGCCACAAGACTGGAAAAGGTCCGTTTTCATTCCAATCCCAAAGAAAGGCAATGCCAAAGAATGCTCAAACTACCGCACAATTGCACTCATCTCACACGCTAGTAAAGTAATGCTCCAAATTCTCCAAGCCAGGCTTCAGCAATATGTGAACCGTGAACTTCCTGATGTTCAAGCTGGTTTTAGAAAAGGCAGAGGAATCAGAGATCAAATTGCCAACATCCGCTGGATCATGGAAAAAGCAAGAGAGTTCAAGAAAAACATCTAGTTCTGCTTTATTGACTATGCCTAAGCCTTTGACTGTGTGGATCACAATAAATTGTGGAAAATTCTTCAAGAGATGGGAATACCAGACCACCTGATCTGCCTCTTGAGAAATTTGTATGCAGGTCAGGAAGCAACAGTTAGAACTGGACATGGAACAGCAAACTGGTTCCAAATAGGAAAAGGAGTTCATCAAGGCTGTATATTGTCACCCTGTTTATTTAACTTATATGCAGAGTACATCATGAGAAATGCTGGACTGGAAGAAACACAAGCTGGAATCAAGATTGCCTGGACAAATATCAACAACCTCATATTTGCCGATGACACCACCCTTATGGCAGAAAGTGAAGAGGAACTCAAAAGCCTCATGATGAAAGTGAAAGAGGAGAGTGAAAAAGTTGGCTTAAAGCTCAACATTCAGAAAACTAAGATCATGGCATACGGTCCCACCACTTCATGGGAAATAAATGGGGAAACAGTGGAAACAGTGTCAGACTTTATTTTTCTGGGCTCCAAAATCACTGCAGATGGTGACTGCAGCCATGAAATTAAAAAACGCTTACTCTTTGGAAGAAAAGTTATGTCCAACCTAGATAGCATATTGAAAAGCAGAGACATTACTTTGCCAACAAAGGTCCGTCTAGTCAAGGCTATGGTTTTTCCTGTGGTCATGTATGCATGTGAGAGTTGGACTGTGAAGAAGGCTGAGAGCCGAAGAATTGATGCTTTTGAACTGTGGTGTTGGAGAAGACTCTTGAGAGTCCCTTGGACTGCAAGGAGATCCAACCAGTCCATTCTGAAGGAGATCAGCCCTGGGATTCCTTTGGAAGGAATAATGCTAAAGCTGAAACTCCAGTACTTTGGCCACCTGATGTGAGGAGTTGACTCATTGGAAAAGACTCTGATGTTGGGAGGGATTGGAGGCAGGAGGAGAAGGGGACGCCAGACGATAAGGTGGCTGGATGGCATCACTGACTCGATGGATGTGAGTCTGACTGAATTCCAGGAGTTGGTGATGGACAGGGAGGCCTGGCGTGCTTCGATTCATGGGGTCGCAAAGAGTCGGACACAACTGAGCGACTGAACTGAACTGAACTGCAGTTAACAATGCAAGCCTTTCTCTGGAGGTTTCAAGCATTCAATGGACTCCATAGTTTCAAATATTTACATCAGAGAGTGCAATTGTTGCTTCTAGGGAAATTGTGGCCTAGTGTGGAAGACAGATTCCTGATGCTTCCTACTAAGCTCTTCCCTCAGTTCAGTTCAGTCGCTCAGTCGTGTCCGACTCTTTGCGACCCCATGAATCGCAGCACGCCAGGCCTCCCTGTCCATCACCAACTCCAGGAGTTCAGTCAGACTCACGTCCATCGAGTCAGTGATGCCATCCAGCCATCTCATTCTCTGTCGTCCCCTTCTCCTCCTGCCTCCAACCCCTCCCAGCATCAGAGTCTTTTCCAATGAGTCAACTCTTCACATGAGGTGGCCAAAGTCCTGGAGTTTCAGCTTTAGCATCATTCCTTCCAAAGAAATCCCAGGGCTGATCTCCTTCAGAATGGACTGGTTGGACCTCCTTGCAGCCCAAGGGACTCTCAAGAGTCTTCTCCAACACCACAGTTCAAAAGCTTCAATTCTTCGGCATTCAGCCTTCTTCACAGTCCAACTCTCACATCCATACATGACCACGGAAAAAACCATAGCCTTGACTAGTTCGACCTTTGTTGGCAAAGTAATGTCTCTGCTTTTGAATATGCTATCTAGCTCTTCCCTACTTCATACAAAATAATCATGAAATTGTTTATTTCTTTTTCTTGCTCTCTCTTTTTCATCAAAGGGAATAATTATTGTGTAGAACTTAGCTTATAAGGAAGCTAAAATAATAATACATATATCTATCAATATCTGTCTCTATCTATAGTTAGATATACTTGTTTTTAAACTTCTGTATAGAGGCTTAATATTTCCTAAGAGTAGAACACAATTGTCGGGTCTAAGGAGAGTACATTTAACAATCTTTTAGTTTCTAATAAAATTATTTAACATACATGGAAGTATGAATGATTTTTGAGTAATATATAATGATCCATATTATATTAATGTCTGAATTGTACAGAATTAGTAGTACTAAGTAATAAATTCAACAGTCTATTTATTTTCATATTTACTTATTTTTGTCATGTTTCCTTCTGAGAGGCAGGGTACAGTATTTCATGGTGTTCAGCTGTCTATAATGCAGTGTCTGATCCTGTCTGTGTGACATGAGAACAACCAAAGTTCATGTAGGTTTATAGTTTATGTGTGGCTCTAGAAGTTAACTGCTTCTACTTAATGGCTCACAGAGGGTTTCCCGGTAACCAAAGAAATAAACTTCACACAGAAACATAGGTTTGCACTGTTCAGTGGATAGCTTAGGCTTCACTTTTTTTTTTTTTTTTTTTTTTTTGCCAAAAGGCTATTACAATGGGAAAAAAGAAAAACTATGTATCTTTTCATCGAAGATATGGGGGAAATTATAAGAAAGAAATATTTCTTGAATAGAGAAATAGCAAATAAATGGAGAGATATATAAGCAGCAGAACAACAAAAGGATCCTTCTTCACATTTAGCTAAGAGGAAACCTTATAAAACCATGAAATACTAGTCTATTTCTAAGCTCTTCCCTACTATATGCAAAATAATCTTGAAAATGTTTCTTTTTTCTTCAAAGAGCTATGACTATTGCCATAGACCATAGCATAGAAGAACCTATTTCTTCCTCGAAAATATACACTAGTTAGTCAATGTCTCAAAAGTAATAAACTTTGGAGTAATACAAAAATAAAGAAAAATATAGTAAATTATCTGGATTTGAAAGAGCAATATTTTACCAGGCTTTATCAGGAAACAAAATTAGGCTTTACAAGCCTTACTTTTTAGTTTCCTTAATGATTGCCTCACATCATTTAATTCCATGACTGAGCGACTGAACTTGAACTGAACTGACTGATATATATATATGTATATATATATATATATATGTATATATATATATATATATATATAACTGAATCACCTTGCTGTACACATGAAATTAATCGAATATTGGGAAAAAACCCAGACTTTCTATTTTATCTGTCACTTTCCTGATAAAGAGTCTTACTAAAATATGCTTCTAATACAATCATTTATCTCCATCATTAGTGAATATAGTGGATAGTTTCTGTAACCATTACAATTACTATTTCTAATAGAAAAACATGTGGATGAATCTCTCATGAAAGCATGTCACTGCTACAGAAGCATGTCCAACAGAACCTCCACTGACGATGGTGATGCTCCTCACTGTACTGTCCGTGGGTGGCCATCGAGAGCCTTAAAATGTAGCTAATGGGAGAGAGGAACTGCATTTTTAAGCTTACTTTACTTTTATTTTAAATTTAGGAACATATGGTTAGGCCCTACCCCACAGGGCAGTAGAGCTTGAGAGAGTTGTTTAGAAAGGAAAGCTGTCAAGGGAAAACATTATGTGTGATAAATTTTTCAGAGACTGATTGAACTGTTCTCTGGGATGGACACTGGATGCACAATTACGGCCAATGTCAGCCTGAAGACTGAGATTCAGAATTTTCACCCATGTTCATGACATTTACTGTTAACAAAAATTTTCTAAAATGCTATGAGGAAAGTAAATAGGAATTAGTACAGCTAAGCTATTTCTGAAAAACCAAAATGTTAAATTATAGCTTCAATGTACTGATTTTGCTAAAATATATGTTCAAGCATTTTTAAAACCAAGCTACAGATAATGAAGAAACCCCAGGAATAAGGAATTATGCTTTCCTAGAGACTTCTTTCAATCTTCATAATGCTTCTTAACTGCCTTTCTCTATTTTAATATCTAAAAGAAAATCTATTCTTATACCATGCTATTATAAATAAGAAACTAGGGAAAACTGGCTGAGAAAACCTAGTGATTTTCTAAGCTGGAGATTACTATAATTCCATCACTAAATACCACTTGAAGTGCGACAACAGTGTTTTTCTTTTATTACTTGATGAAAAATTATAGATTGTAATATTTTAGCCAATTATTTTAAATAAAGAGGACATTATAGAAAAGTAGAATAGTTAATAATAGAAATTAACTAATATAGGAATTGGGAGCTTGGGGCCTATAGACTGAGAAATATTTACAAATACAGTCCACAAGTTAGGGCTTGCTTTTTATTACCCACAGTTAATTTTAACATGGCACAGATTTAAGAATACTACAGTCCTTTTTTCCTTTCCTACCCAGCTTTTACAACAGAATAAACAACCAGTAGAAAACTAGTCATCTCAAAAGGCAAGTATATGGGAGTTCTAAAAAGTTTTTTACTTTTATGAATATAATAAGTAATTGTGTTCAGTTGAATAATTATTTTGAGTTTTTGACTGACATGATGTTGGTCACATTTTTTTAGAATTTAATATATATGCCATAAATAGTAATCACTTTTCACTACTCAGCCTGTAATAAATGGGCACAACCCATCAAACTATGGAGTGCCCCCTAAAAGCAATCATAGAGAAAAAGAGGGATTATCTATAAAGTAATAGTGATTTCTGTGATAGAGGACAACTCAACAAAACAGAATCCAGAAGAGTGCTACATCTTTGAAGTGCTGAAAACAAATGATACTCTATGGTTTTACACCAACTTCAATTATCATTCAAAAATGTTAATAAATTGTTTTCAGTCAAAAAGAAAAGATGGAAAATTTTTCTTAAAAATTCACACTGGAATTTGAAAAGACAATTTTGATAGTTAAAAAACTGAACACAAATTAAAACACTGAGACTCAATATTTCTATTGTTTCAAGAAAATATTATTTTCAAGTAACCATAAAAATTTATGAACATTAACCATGCAAATATTATTCTATAAATATTTAGAGTTAGAGTGAATCTAATAAGTTACAAACAGTGAAGATCATACAGGCTATATTTCCTTATTACAATGCAAATCTATCGGAAATCAATATAAAAAAGATAAATTTAAATTTAATGTGTTTAAAACTTTATGAAACAAATTTCTAGATGAACTACAAAAAATAATATGTCAATTGGTAAATACTTAAAATTGAAAAGAACAATAAAGCATGTTTTTAAAGTACTAAGAGCAAAGTATTAAACACTTATTTTTGAAAATTTGGCCTGAATATTGATTTGAGCACACAATCACAAAGTTAAGAAAAGAACTTAGAAAATCACCAATAATTTGTTAAAAGGTAAGTTATAAGGCTAAAGATACTAACTAAGGCAAGAACAAAAGGGCATAGATAACAAAGAGAAATTCAACAAGCCAAAAAGGACTTTTGAAAACACTAATTAAACAGAAAAACCTCTGGCAAGATCTTCAGATCACCTAATTGATGACCCCATATTATTTTATTTGTATTGAGACTGGATCAATACTATATTTAAAAAGGAAATTAAATTCAGTCTTATTGATAAACATACGTGCAAAAATCCTAAAAACGTTTTAGTAGATTAAATCCAGTGACGGATTCAATAGAAAACTTACAAGTTTTAAGTAATTCTTGGAATTCAAGAAGTCTAATATTAGAGAGTCAAATTGAACTCTTATTGACTATGGAAGAAATATCATATGATCATTTTCATACAAGCAAAAAAAAAAAAGCATGCAACAAAATTTTATCATCATAAAAGTGTAATCTTAGCCAATTTGGATAAATGGTTTTCCCTTAACCCAATAAAAAGTATTAGAGTTGTGTTGTTTGTGTACCCAAATGTATGTTTTTTTCTTTCCTCCATAGAAGCAAAATTAAAGCTGATCACAATAGTTTCCCTGTAATATTATTCCCGGGTATGTTTCCCAGAAATATCCCTGGTGATACTTCTTAACCATCCTCAAAGTTAGTGGTAACCATATAACTAAGTTCTCACCAAGAAAATGTGACCAAAAGTCACAGTTCCACTTTCTAGTAGAGTACTGACACACTGGTTGGGCAATGTGGATGCGCCTTCTGAGAGATGTAATCTGATCTTTGTCACATACAAGTCTAGATTCAAGAAAGCCACTTAATGCACATTGAAAGAGATGTGATAAAGTTGAAGGGGATATAGATGAATAGAATAAAATAGTGAAAAATATTTTTTAAAAAAATAGAGAAATATGGACTTCTTCAGAGAGAAAAGTGAAAAAATCAGTGTCAAACAACAGTAATTGTCAAGTTACATCAATTCTGGTAATGAAATGGTGGATCAGATTCCTCTAAACTTACAAATAACCAAAATAGAGAACATTAATTCAAACTAAAGCAAGAATGATTAAAATTAGAAGCAATTATTATATCATCATTATTATTCATTGAACACCTTTTATCTCAGAGCCTACTGAAGCAGATCTTAAACACAAATAGAAACAGGAGGCATAGTCCATGAGCTAAAATATGCCTCAATAAGGCCTTATTGCTTGTCTGCTTATGGCCTCATAACAGAAAATCTTGCATTACGTGAGAAGGTAAATGAAGAACAGCAAATATCTCTGAATTCTAGCATACTTGCTTTTTCTCTCTCACATACACATAACCTACAACTTGAAAGCCAAGGCTCTAAAACCTTATTTGTATTGGAATCAATAGGAAAGTTGCTTAAAATGCAGATCTTTTAGCCCCACCCTCAGAGATTTTGATTCAAACTTGGATTTGGCAGTGGTGTTGAAGAATGAATGGTAAACAACAAGGAATTACCAAATCCTAGCTCAGACACTAGAAATAATTCTTTAGCATCTGTGTCATAAGATCACTATCTATGAGTGTTTATTAAGGATCCACCTGCTTATTATTCTATCTACTTTTGCACAAGCATTTTGAATTTGATATGAAAAATATGGCATATATATATATATATGTGTGTGTGTGTGTGCTTTGTCACTCAGTCACGTCCGACTCTTTGAGACCCCATGGACTGTAGCCTGCCAGGCTCCTCTCTCCATGGGAATTCTCTAGGCAAGAATATTTGGAGTGGGTTACCATGCCTACCTCCAGCAGCTCTTTCCCAACCCAGGGATCAAACCCAGGTCTTCAGCACTGCAGGCAGATTACCATCTGAGCCACCAGAGAAGCCCATGTGTGTGTGTGTGTGTGTGTGTGTGTGTGTGTGTATGCAGTTAACTTCCTTTCTCAAACAGTTCTAGGGATTTGGAAAAGAGTACTTTGGAGAATTGTTTTCTAATGATTTTTAGCATCAAAATAAATTTTTTTCTTACTGGAAAGAAATTGGGATATTCTGGGCTTGAATTTTAAACAATTTGAAGTGCTTATATGCTTAATATTGAATGGTTTTTGATGTTGTTGTTCAGACACTAAGTCGTATCTGACTCTCGCAACCCCATGTCCTTCATGCCAGGCTTCCCTGTCCTTCACCACCATCTCTCGGAGTTTGTCCAAATTCATGTCCATTGATTTGGTGATACTATCTAAACCATCTGATCCTCTGCTGCCACCTTCTTTTGCCTTCAATCTTTCCCACCATCAAGGTCTTTTCCAATGAGTTGGTGGCCAAGGTATTGGAGCCTCAGCTTTAGCATCAGTCATTCCAATGAATATTCTGCATTGATTTTCTTCTGGATTGACTGGTTTGGTCTCCTTTCTGTCCAAGGGACTCTCAAGAGTCTTTTCCAGCATCACAATTCAAAAGCATCAATTATTTGGTGCTCAGCCATTTGGTGGCTCAGATGGTAAAGCATCTGCCTGCAGTGTGGGAGACCCGGGTTCGATCCCTAGTTTGGGAAGATCCCCCGGAGAAGGAAATGGCAACCCACTCGAGTACTCTTGCCTGGAAAATTCCATGGACTGAGGAGCCTGGTAGGCTACAGTCCATGGGGTCGCAAAGAGTTGGACACGACTGAGCAACTTAACTTCTCCACTTCACTTCAGCCTTCTTTATGGCCCAACTCTCACATCTGTGCATGCCTACTGGAAAAATCATAGCTTTGAATGATTAAGGGCACTCATATTCCCCAGATGAGATGACTTATATATTTTTTATTTAAAATCACAGAACAGCACTGCCGTCTTTGACAGGGTCTTGTCACCCTTTACTTCTTTCTCCCTGAGGGACTCAGCAGCCCACTCTGAGCATCACATGCCTTTTCTCACCTAAGGATCCTGTTCACACTGCTTTCACTATCTCAGCCATCTCTCCCATATTGCCATGTTCTTGTTTATCTTTTACTTATTTTTCAAGACTCATCCTGATTGATTTCATCAAATGTTTGCCTGTTTAACAAAATCCTCCACATTCTATCATAATGACCATCCTTTTATTAATATACCTCACTAGTTAACTTGAGGGTTTCTCAAAGGCAGGGACTATGTAGTGTTAATGTTTTTTACCCCCAAAATTTAGCTTAGTATATGATCAGTACTTATTAAATGAATAAGCTGGTAGGAAACAGTGATGCTATTTAAACATTACAGTGTATCCTCTATCTATCCATCCATCCATCTGTTTCATCCACTATAAAAATGAAAGTGAAAGTGTTAGTCACTCAGTCATGTCCAACTCTTTGTGATCCCATGCACTGTATCCCACCAGGCTCCTTTGTCCATAGAGTTCTTCAGGCAAGAATACTGGAGGGGCTTGCCATGCTCTTCTCCAGGGGATCTGCCCATGAGAGAAGAGATCTCTTCCCAGAAATTGAACCTGGGTCTCCCACATTGCAGGCAGGTTCATACACTATACACATATTAATATTTACTAAGCAACATTGTATGCCAGATATTCTATATTCTAACCATTGTGCTGGTCTAATACTAATAATAAACCTAGTTTCCTGTAATCCACTTTTCAGTGGAAAGAGACAAACAATAAACAAATCAAGAAGTGAAATATGTACAGTTGACCTTAAACCCACCCCAGTGTGGTGGAAAATCCTCCTGTTGCCCCTTCATATTTGCAGCTCATGTATCTGTGGATTCAACCAACCATGTATCATGTGGTACTGTAACACTATGTATTTATTGAAAAATAATCCATGTGTAAGTAGACCCACATAGTTCTAGCATGTGTTGCTCAAAGGTCCACTGTGATATCTTATATGGGAATTAGTGCCATGGAGAAATAAAGCAAGGAAGAGGGATGGGAAGCTTAGTGATAAAGTGATCAGATATGCCTCAACAAAATAATTATACTTGAGCAGAAAGTGTAAGAAATAGTCAAAAAGAATATCTAGATAAAAAGTTTTAGGCATTTGAAACAGCAAGTACAAAGACCCAACTCAAGAGTGACACTAGTTATATTGACGGTCAGCAAGGAAGCTGGTGACCTGAAACAGAGTGAACATGAAAGAATGATACAGAAGATGACCTCAGGGGTAGTGTGTAGAAATTTGTGAGACTTTAAGTTTTATTCTGACTGAGATGAAAAGCTCTGAAAGAGTTTTGAGCAGAAGAATAATGTGAGCTGACTTTTTACCATTCTGTCTTTTACACTGAGGAAAGATCAACAAGAAAAATGCCATGTAGCAGAGCAGGCAAGAAAAACTATTATATATCAGAGAAAAAGAAGATGATGACTGAGGGGGAAATGACTAAGGTATAACCAGATTCTGGATGCATTTTATTTACTTCTGGACTGGATATGGGGAGTGAAAGAAAGATGAATTTAGTTTTGTGCTGAGCAACTCTAAAAATGGTGTTGACATTTATTAAGTTGGAAAGGCATAGTAGCAAGCAGTTTTAAGGGAAGATCAGTGTGGGATGTGTTGAGACTGGATGCCTAATAAATAATCAGCACTCTTGACTGGCAGGATATATTTGGGGGGTCACTGGCATACAAACATTACTCACAAACATGGGATCAACATTTAGGGAATGAGTTTGAATAGAATGAGAAATCCAAAGACTCAACCTTCCCTGATAGCTCAGTTGGTAAATAATCCATCTGCAATGCAGGAGACCCTGGTTTGATTCCTAGGTTGGGAAGATCCACTGTAGAAGGGATAGGATACCCACTCCAGTACTCTTGGGCTTTCCTTGTGGCTCAGCTGGTAAAGAATTCACCTGCAATGTGGGAGACCTGGGTTCAACTCCCTGGAGAAGGGAAAGTCTACCCACTCCAGTATTCTGGCCTAGAAAATTCCGTGGACTGTTTAGGTGATGGAGTTACAAAGAGTTGCACATGACTAAGCAACTTTCACTTTCAATCCTGTGACCAACACTGGTAGAAATGGTAGATGAGCAGCCAACGTGGCCTGAACAGAAAGATAGGGCGTCCACTATGTCCAAAGACACTGATCAAGTATGACAAGATTTGTGTTAGCATTGAACACTAATTGAAGATCTAGACAAGAGTAGTTATCATAGAAAAGCAAGAATAAGAAATAGAAGTAAATGAAAATCCAAAGAAAACAGGAGGAGAGAGATTGGAGCCAGAAGGTAGACATTACTCTGGAAAGGGTTTGCTGTGAATGGAATACAGAGAGGTAGTCAGAACAGATAATAACACTTCTGCTTTTCATTGTTTTGCTTTGATTTAATAAGGGAGAAAAGTAGCGTATGTATATGATGAGAAAGACAAAGTATTGAAAGAAAAATGATGATGCATCTGAGTAAAGGAACAGTGACTGCTATCATGCCCTTTATAGCAGATGGATGGGGTTTGACTCACAGATGAAGGTGTTGTCCTAAGTCAGAAATGCAGATAGTACATTTTGCTTCAAAAGAGGGAAAAGCAAAGATGCCCAGATGCACTAAATGAGAAGATGCAACAGAATGAGCTTGTGTATGGTCTGTGATTGCATCCTGTTTCTCAGTGAAAATAAAATTAAGCTCATCAGCTGAGAGTAAGGATGATGAAAGAGGCACTGAAGATTTCAGAAGAGAGACTATAAAAGAGCTGATTAGGAGAGTTGAAGAGTGAATATACAGAAATATAGCATGGCAGTTGAACACGGGTTCACAGAAGATTAGTGATCATAAATTTAAATTGAGGGCAGTTGGCATGGATGCCTGTTTTCTTCCAACTGTGGTCACTTGTGTAGATGGAAGTACAGGCTACATGAGAGTTGAATTTAACCCCAAAGTGATTACAATGAAGTAAAAGATAGGCAAAGAAGTTGTGTGTGTATGCAAGTGAGATCACACTTTGCCTCAGGCATTCAACATTCTGGCTGGATCCTACAAAGCTTGTTGAAAAATATGGATTTAGAAGCTGTATTCACCCTTTACATCTTTATTTAAAATACATTCTAAATAGTTATCATTTATTGTGGGCTTCCTTGGTGGCTGAGATGGTAAAGAATCTACCTGCAATGCAAGAAACCTGGGTTCGATCCTTAGATTGGGAAGATCCCCTGGAAAAAGGAACAGCTACCCACTCCAGTATTCTTTTTTTTTTTTTTTTTCTAGTTTAATTTTATTTTATTTTTAAACTTTACAATATTGTATTAGTTTTGCCAAACATCGAAATGAATCCGCCACAGGTATACATGTGCTCCCCATCCTGAACCCCCCTCCCTCCCCCCTACCATCCCTCTGGGTTGTCCCAGTGCACCAGCCCCAAGCATCCAGTATCATGCATCAAACCTGGACTGGCAACTTGTTTCATACATGATATTATACATGTTTCAATGCCATTCTCCCAAAGCTTCCCACCGTCTCCCTCTCCAACAGAGTCCATAAGACTGTTCTATACATCAGTGTCTCTTTTGCTGTCTCGTACACAGGGTTATTGTTACCATCTTTCTAAATTCCATATATATGCGTTAGTATACTGTATTGGTGTTTTTCTTTCTGGCTTACTTCACTCTGTATAATAGGCTCCAGTTTCATCCACCTCATTAGAACTGATTCAAATGTATTCTTTTTAATGGCTGAGTAATACTCCATTGTGTATATGTACCACCGCTTTCTTATCCATTTATCTGCTGATGGGCATCTAGGTTGCTTCCATGTCCTGGCTATTATAAACAGTGCTGCGATGAACATTGGGGTACACGTGTCTCTTTCCCTTCTGGTTTCCTCAGTGTGTATGCCCAGCAGTGGAATTGCTGGATCATAAGGCAGTTCTATTTCCAGTTTTTTAAGGAATCTCCACACCGTTCTCCATAGTGGCTGTACTAGTTTGCATTCCCACCAACAGTGTAAGAGGGTTCCCTTTTCTCCACACCCTCTCCAGCATTTATTGCTTGTAGACTTTTGGATCACAGCCATTCTGACTGGCGTGAAATGGTACCTCATAGTGGTTTTGACTTGCATTTCTCTGATAATGAGTGATGTTGAGCATCCTTTCGTGTGTTTGTTAGCCATCTGTATGTCTTCTTTGGAGAAATGTCTATTTAGTTCTTTGGCCCATTTTTTGATTGGGTCATTTATTTTTCTGGAGTTGAGCTGTAGGAGTTGCTTGTATATTTTTGAGATGAGTTGTCTGTCAGTTGCTTCATTTGCTATTACTTTCTCCCATTCTGAAGGCTGCCTTTTCACCTTGCTAATAGTTTCCTTTGATGTGCAGAAGCTTTTAAGTTTAATTAGGTCCCATTTTTTTATTTTTGCTTTTATTTCCAATATTCTGGGAGGTGGGTCATAGAGGATCCTGCTGTGATGTATGTCAGAGAGTGTTTTGCCTATGTTCTCCTCTAGGAGTTTTATAGTTTCTGGTCTTATGTTTAGATCTTTAATCCATTTTGAGTTTATTTTTGTGTATGGTGTTAGAAAGTGTTCTAGTTTTATTCTTTTACAAGTGGTTGACCAGATTTCCCAGCACCACTTGTTAAAGAGATTGTCTTTAATCCATTGTATATTTTTGCCTCCTTTGTCAAAGAGAAGGTGTCCGTATGTGCATGGATTTATCTCTGGGCTTTCTATTTTGTTCCATTGATCTATATTTCTGTCTTTGTGCCAGTACCATACTGTCTTGATAACTGTGGCTTTGTAGTAGAGCCTGAAGTCAGGTAGGTTGATTCCTCCAGTTCCATTCTTCTTTCTCAAGATAGCTTTGGCTATTCGAGGTTTTTTGTATTTCCATACAAATTTTGAAATTATTTGTTGTAGCTCTGTGAAGAATACCGTTGGTAGCTTGATAGGGATTGCATTGAATCTATAAATTGCTTTGGGTAGTATACTCATTTTCACTATATTGATTCTTCCAATCCATGAACATGGTGTATTTCTCCATCTATTAGTGTCCTCTTTGATTTCTTTCACACTCCAGTATTCTTGCCTTTAAAATTCCATGGACAAAGAAGCCAGGCAGGCTACAAGGAGTTCATGGGGTCACAAAGAGTTCGGACATGACCGAGAGGCTTTCACTTTCACTTTATTGTTCACCAAACATACAAAGGAGATCGTATACAGATTCTTCTCAAACTGGCAAAAGATCAAAGAAGAGTGGAGACTTCCAAATTCATTCTATGAGGCCACTGTAACCCTGATACCAAAACCAGAAGGAAAAAAAAAAACACAACAAAAAAGATTAAGGGCTAATAACTTTGATTAATATAAACACAAAAACCCTTAACAAAATTTTAGCAAACCAAATCCAACATACATAAAAAAGATCATACACCATGATCAAGTTGGATTCATTCCAGGATCACCAAGATTTTTTAACATATGTAAATCAATCAGTGTGATACACCACATCAGCAAAAGGAAAGACAAAAGCCATAGGACTATCTCCATAGATGCAGAAAAAGCATTTGATAAGATTCAACATCCATTCATGACAAAAATCTTGCCAAAAGGGGTAAAGAGAGAACATATCTCAACATAATAAAAGCCACTCACAACAAACCCACAACCAATACAATACTCAAATCTGAAAGCCTCCCCGCCAAATTCTGGCACAAGGCCAAGAATGTCCACTCTCATCACTTCTCTTTAACTTGACATTGAAACTTCTAGCCAGAGAAATTAGATAGAAAAAGAAATAAAAGATACCCAAATTGAGAGGGAAGAAGTAAAATTGTCATTATGTGCAAATAACATGATACTGTATGTATAAAATCCTAAAGACTCCACACAAAAACTACTAGAACTGATAAATGAATTCAGGAAGGTAGCAGGATAAAAGATTAATATACAGAAATCTGTTACATATCTTTACACTAACAATGAAATATCAGAAAGAGAAAGTAAGAAATCATCTTGCTTAAAACTGTATCAAAATTAATAAAATACCTAGGAATAAACCTAACCAAGGAGGTGAAAGACCTATATGTGGAACTATAAAACATTATTAAACTGAAGATGATTCAAAGAAATGGAATGATATCCCATGCTCTTGGATTGAAGAATTAATATTGTTTAAATGGCCATACTACCAAAAACAAGCTACAGATTTAGCAATCCCTATCAAATTACCCATGACATTTTTCCAGAACAAGAATAATCTCAAAAGGTATACAGAACTATAAAAGACCCAGGACTTCCAAAGCAATCCTCAGAAAAAGAAAAAGCTGGAGGTATCACCCTCCTACACCTCAGACAATATTATAAAGCTACAGTAATCAACACAGGATGGTACCGGTACAAAAACATCCACATAGATCAAGGGAACAGATAGAGAGACCAAGGAAAAATCCATGCACCTATGGTCAATTAAACTTCTACAAAGAAGCAAGAATATTTAATGAAAAAAAGACAGTCTCTTCAGCAAGCGTTGTTGAGAAAGCTAGACAGTCTTACATAAATCAATAAAGTAGAAAACTCCTTCACAATATGTATAAAAATAAACTCAAAATGGTTTAAAGACTAAATATGACAAGACACCATAAACCTCCTAGAAGAGAACATAGGCAAAGATTTCTCTGACATAAATCATAGCAATATTTCCTTAGATAAGTCTCCCAAGGTGATAGAAATAAAAGAAAAAATAAATGGGACCTAATGAAACTTAAAACCTTTTGTACAGCAAAGAAAACCATCAACAAAACTAAAAGACAACTTATGGAATGGGAGAAAATATTTGTAAGTAATGTGAACGATGAGGGATTAATTTCCAAAATATTTAAATAGCTCATACAGCTCAATATAAAAAAAAAACACCCCAGTTTAAAAAATGGGCAACAAACCTAAATAGACATTTCTCCAAAAAAAGATATACAGATAACCAGTAAGCACATGAAAAGATGCTCAACATCACTAATTATTAAAGAAATATAATACAAATCACACCACTTTACACTGGTCAGAATGTCCAACATCAAAAAGTATACAAATAATAAATTTTGGAAAGGATGTGGAGAAAAGGGAACTTTCCCATTGCTTATGGGAATGTGAATTGGTGCACCTATTATGGAGAACATTATGGAGGCTCCTTTAAAAACTAAAAATAGAGCTACCATATTGGGATAGTGGGACCTAACAATCCCGCTCCTGAGTGTATATCTGGAAAAGGTGAAAACTCATTTAATTTGAAAAGATACATGCACTCCAATGTTCATAGCAGTACTATTTACAATAGCCAAAACCAAGGAAATAACCTAAATATTCATCAACAGATGAATGGATAAAAAATATGTGGTGTATATTAGGATTAGAAGATACACATTAATATATACAAAATAAGATAAACAACAAAGACCTATTGCATGAGGAAATATATTCAATATTTTGCAATAATCTATACTGGCAAATATATATATATATATATACACACACACATACATGTATCTTCTAATCCTAATCTCCTAATTTATCTCCCGCATCCCTTCTCCCTTTTGGTAACTATAAGTTTGTTCTCTATATCTATGAGTTTGCTCCTGTTTTGTAAATATATTCATTTGTATTATTTTTTAGATTCCATTTATAAGTGATATTATATAGTATTTGTCTTTCTCTAACTTACTCCACTTAGTATGATAATCTTTAGGTCCATCCATGTTGCATAAATGGCATTATTTCATTCTTTTTTATGGATAAGTAATATTCCACTATATATATATACATATATATATATACACACACACACTGAAAGGGATGTTTTTAAAATTTTTATATGGAAACAAGTTTTCAAGTAGAGTGACAGTTGCTTACATATTGTCTTGTATACACACATCCTGCTTCTGCTAAGTCGCTTCAGTCGTGTCCGACTCTGTGCAACCCCATAGACGGCAGCCCACCAGGCTCCCCCATCCCTGGGATTCTCCAGGCAAAAACACTGGAGTGGGTTGCCATTTCCTTCTCCAATGCATAAAAGTGAAAAGTGAAAGTGAAGTCACTCAGTCGTGTCCAACTCTTAGCGACCCCATGGACTGCGGCCCACCAGGGTCCTCCGTCCATGGGATTTTCCAGGCAAGAGTACTGGAGTAGGGTGCCATTGCCTTCTCCAACACACATCCTAAAATGTTCCATTTATGAGATGTGTGTATATGGTTCAGCCCTGAGTTTACTGTGCTGATTAACAGGTACTTATAAAAATAGCTGAAATTGAAAATTGCTGACCAGTTGTGCTAGAAGAACATGGTAGGAGAGAAAAACCCAACTATTGCTTCATATTAAAAATGAATATAATATGAACATTGCAAAGGAGACCAAACCCACCTTTTGTAACTTTTTACAAGAGCAAAAATTCACAAACTAGTTTTCAACTTCCTTTAGACTTCAAAATTGTTCGGACAGTTTTGTCTTTAACTTGGCCCAATTGTAGATTGTTACAGGCTTCCTGGGATTTAGCGTTCCTATTTTCTCTACCAAAGTTTTTTTTGGAAGCACCTCAACTCTCCTTTGGAGAAGGCAATGGCAACCCACTCCAGTACTCTTGACTGGCAAATCCCATGGACAGAGGAGCCTGGTAGGCTGCAGTCCATGGGGTCACTAGGAGTAGGACACGACTGAAGCGACTTAGCAGCAGCAGCATATATTATGTACCTATATATGCATAATATGCCAGTTCAGTCGATCAGTCATGTCTGACTTGCTGCGACCCCATGGACTGCAGCACGCCAGGCTTCCCTGTCCATACCTACTCCCAGAGCTTGCTCAAATTCATATCCATCCATTCAGTGATGCCATTTGACCATCTCATCTTTTGTCATCCCCTTCTCCTGCCTTCAGTTTTCCCCAGCATCAGGGTCTTTTCAAGTGAGTCAGTTCTTGTATCAGGTGGCCAAAGTATTGGAGCTTCAGCATCAGTCCTTCCAATGAATATTCATGACTGATTTCCTTTAGGATTGACTGATTTGATCTCCCTGCAGTCCAAGGGACTCTCAAGAGTCTTCTCCAATACCACAGTTCAAAAACATCAGTTCTTCAGCATTCAGCTTTCTTTATTGTCCAACATTCACATCTACACATAACTACTGGGAAAACCATAGCTTTGATTAGAAGGAAATTTGTTGGCAAAGTAAAGTCTCTGCTTTTTAATATGCTCTCTAGGTTTGTAATATATTTTCTTCCAAGTAGCAAGTGTCTTTTAATTTCATGGCTGCAGTCACCAACTGCAGTGAATTGGGAGCCCAAGAAAATTAAATCTGACACTGTTGCCATTGTTTTCCCACCTATTTGCCCACCTATTTGCCATGAAGTGATGGGACCAGATGCCATGATCTTAGTTTTTTTAATGTTAAGTTTAAGCCATCTTTTTCACTCTCCTCTTTCACTTTCATCAAGAGGCTTTTCACTTTGTCTTCACTTTTCTGCCATAGCGGGGTGTCATCTGTGTATCTGAGGTTATTGGCATTTCTCCCAGCAATCTTGATTCCAGCTTGTGTTTCATCCAGCCTGGCATTTCACATGATGTACTCTGCATTAAGTTAAATAAGCAGGGTGACAATATACAGCCTTGACCTACTCCTTTTCCAATTTCAAACCAGTCCATTGTTCCATGTCCTATTCTAACTGTTGCTTCTTGATCTATACGGGCTTCCCATGTGGCTCACCGGGTAATGAATCTGCCTTCAATGTGGGAGACCTGGGTTCGATCCTTGGGTTGGGAAGATTCCCTAGAGAAGGGAAAGACTACCCACTCCAGTATTCTGGCCTGGAGAATTCCATGGCCGTATAGTCCATGTGGTCGCAAAGAATCGGACACGACTGAGTGACTTTCACTTTCACTTTCTTGACCTGTATGTAGATTTCTCAGGATTCAGGTAAAGTGGTCTGGTATTCCCATCTCCTTAAGAATTTTCCACAGTTAATTGTGATCTACACAGTCAAAGGCTTTGGCGTAGTCAATAAAGCAGAAGTAGATATTTTTCTGGAACTCTCTTGCTTTTTCTATGATCCAATGGATGTTGGCAATTTGATCTCTGATTCCTCTGCCTTTTCTAAATCCAGCTTGAACATCTGGAATTTCTGGATTCACATACTGTTGAAGGCTCACTTGAAGAATATTGAGCACTACTTTGCTAGCATGTGAGATGAGTGCATTGTGTGGTAGTTTGAACATTCTTTGGTATTGCCTTACTTTGGGATTGTGCGTGTGTGTATATATATATATATACATACATATATATCACTGAATTATTTTGCTGCACACCTGAAATTAACACAATATTATAAATCAATGATGCTTAAATTTTTAAAAGTACATGCAAATAAAATAAACTATTTTAAGGCCACTTTGTAGGAAAAAATTTATTCTTGTCAGGAAGAACTGGTTTCAGTTCAGTTCAGTCGCTCAGTCATGTCCGACTCTTTTCGACCCCATGAATCGCAGCAAGCCAGGCCTCCCTGTCCATCACCAACTCCCTGAGTTCACTCAGACTCACCTCCATTGAGTCAGTGATGCCATCCAGCCATCTCATCCTCTTTCGTCCCCTTCTCCTCCTGCCCCCAATCCCTCCCAGCATCAGGGTCTTTTCCAATGAGTCAACTCTTCACATGAGATGGCCGAAGTGCTGGAGTTTCAGCTTTAGCATCATTCCTTCCAAAGAACACCCAGGACTGATCTCCTTTAGAATGGACTGGTTGGATCTCCTTGCAGCCCAAGGGACTCTCAAGAGTCTTCTCCAACACCACAGTTCAAAAGCATCAATTCTTTGGCGCTCAGCCTTCTTCACAGTCCAACTCTCACATCCATACATGACTACTGGAAAAACCATAGCCTTGACTAGATGGACCTTTGTTGGCAAAGTAGTGTCTCTGCTTTTGAATATGCTATCTAGGTTCGTCATAACTTTCCTTCCAAGGAGTAAGCATCTTTTAATTTCATGCCTGCAATCATTATGGTAAAAAGTAATGCCTTTTTAAAATCTATGCTGTTCCCAAAGAGACTTGAACAATTTTTTAAAGTATTTACATGAATAATAACTGTTACTTTGTCTCTAGTTGATGGAAATGACCATTCCATAATAAAATTAAAGCAAGTTCTAATTCACAGTCTTTTAAAACATTGGTCCAATTTCTCTCTGTATACTTGTATATCAATACATTGATTATGAAATTATAAAACTGAGATTATATTTTGACAATTTTCTTTCAATACAATGTCACATTCTAAGATTTAAAGTTTGTATTTTAGCAATCAACAATTGACTCCAAATACTCATTAAACAAGTCAGACTGATAAACCGTAGGGTTTTGGATTCTGCTTTCAGATCTGTGACTAAATTGGATCCAAAAGATAAGTTATCATATCTTCTCCAAGGAAAAGAGACCCTTTGGGTTTATTTGTTCACATTTTTCTCCAGGCGAAATAAATACTGGTGCAACCTGTCACTTTACCATAAGACTCTTCTGCACTGGAACACACAAACTGTTCTTTGGAATTTCACGAAGAAAAATGAAAGTAAAAGCAGAAAAGAAAAGAGGATTTTTCTAAATATTCTTGCAGAGTTCCTGCTGCTACAGAACCATTTGTGTAATGTGTATGAAGCTTGGATACAGAGTAAGAAAAACTGCCTCAGTGAAAAATAGCAAAATAAAAACTGGTAGGAAACTCCCAAGAGAAATAGTAAGAGCTTTAAATTCTATCAAAAAATCAAGGCTTAAGATTTTGAGAGTTTTTAAAAAAGAGTTTAAAATCTGCACCACAAGACCAAAATAGCATAAAGAGTGTAACAGTTGGTAGTCATAGCTCAAAAGTTTAAGGAGAAGAAAGAAAGATAGGTTACCACTTCTTATAGATCTGAGCTGGAGACTATTCTAGTCAGGAAAAGCCCCGATTTTTTCATGGGAAAATGACAAAAGGAGATAACATCTAACGGGTTTATTTGTAAAGGTCAAGACCAAATATACTCAAAGGATTATGACAAGCAGAGACAAACTGCCATTAAAGTATCTACATAAACACACAGGAATGACTAATGTCTGATCACTATTGGTCTTAGAAATTATTAGAAATAATGCTTGGGAATGTAAGCAAGAAATGTATGAGTAGTTAAAAAATGTATTGGAAATCAAATTGCCCTATGGACTTTTACTAATATGTCAGAGATAATTATCTGCTTCCTACCATTTTGTCTTATGAACTTCTATTTATTAGACATAACAATCAATGCTACCAATAATTAAATTAATAATTATAATTAATCAGTAAACAAATTACTTATAATACTTAGAGGAAAGCAACTTCTTTTTTAAGACACTCATTTATAAATTCCCTCAAAATGTACGGACACATATTTAAATAAAACCATTCAAGATCAATAAGCTTCCTGATCCATTTCAACTAAATACAATGTTTCTTTTTTTGAACTCTCATAACAATTTATCTTTATCTCTGGCATGGACCTTAACATTATCTTATTGAATCACATGTTTTACTAAGTTTCATCTCTTTATCCACATTATATGAACAAATTTAAGGCAAATACCATGTATTTTTCATCATTTTTCCCACATTAGCAGATATCTTAAAGACATACAATGTTTTAAAAAATACTTAAGTGACTGAATTTAGTTGACTCTAATTTATTTGATTTGAAGGTATGAATTTTCATATACCGGAATGCTTATGGATATTTAATAAAAAGTAAAATATATTGCAAAAACACATTACACAAATTTAGCCTTTTATAGGAAAGTCAATCCCATCCTGTTGCTATAATACTTCCAGGAAAGGCAGTAAAAAATTATGAAATGTGTTATAAAAATAATGCTTCAGAAGAATCCAAATAAATTCAACTCAGCGGATTGAGGAAGTATAATTCAATTACAAGAAAATTATTATTATAAAAGTCATAAAGGTTAATTTTTAAATGCATATCTTCTTTGGCATCAATGGCTTTTAGTTCTGTAGAAACAATATTCAGGATTTATACTACATATATTTTTTAATCATTGAGGTAAAATAGCTTCTAAATATCAAAGGCTCGGAATCCAGACCTGAAATTCTTTACGTCATTAGGCAAATCCTTACCCAGACCATGGCATTTCTTGAAACTACAAACTGTATCACGTAATTTCGGGATGGTCCTTCTCCAGCACTGAATATTTCTGAATTCAGTAGGGACATTGGATAAGTAACAAAAATAAAGCATTTACTCCTGCAGTCTCTGTAACATTTTACAAAATAATATCAAAATGTAGATGGGAGGCATTGAAAATTTAGTAGTACTGATTGTTTCATTCCAAGTCTGGTTCTTCCTAACAAGTGTGTTTCTTGGTAGGAATTATAATAGCTAAAGAAAACATGCATAATAAAACACCCTGTGCAGCCCCACATACAACCCCACCCTCAGGATCCAACACTTGTTCCTTGGCCTTGGACAGATCAACAAAGCCCATTTTCAGCAGCTTTGAACCCCTGATGGGCGAGGATTGGCTGATCTGGACAGCCTGACCCTGCTGGCCAGCCCTTCCCAGTTGAGTCTGGGTTGAGGTCTGTAAACACCTGCTCTGGGCCGCAAGAGCACCTACAGGTGTCTCTCAGGTCAAATTCCCAGACAGGTCAGCGACTGTGGGGTGGGCTGGTGGGAGGGAGTGAGGGCCCATGGTAGGGTGAGCTGCTAGGTCCAAATGGGGGTCTGCTGGACCTTCCCCAGGACTGGCCAGCGGCCACCTGCCAAGGAAGAGGATGTGGCACCTACACCTGCTGTTGGAATTTCTCTTCGGGCAAGAATTTCTTGTGGAAAAGGCAGGAGTCAAGAATGACACTGTGGTTTTATCCTGAGAACCAGACAGAGGCAACAACCATGTGGAAGAGGCTCTCAGAGGAACGGAGAGAGGCAGAAAGTCTTGGCGTGGGCATGGGCAGACTGAGGCATCTTTTAGCAGCACAGTGAAGATGGAGGGTAGGCGGGTAGAGATGAAAGCATCAAGTTACATCTCTGCCCTCTCCTTGCACCTTCTTTCAATTCAACCAGTTAAAAGTTTAAGTCATTTTGGTGCAACTGCATTCCAAGAGCTATAGTTGTCGAGACTTGGCCTCTGTTCACCAATGCAAAATAGAAACATGGAGACAGAGTTTTGGGTGAAATAGAAAAGAGTAGTTTTAATTGCTTTGCCAGGCAAAGGGGGCTACAGTGGGCTAATACCCCGAATACTGCATGACCCACCATGGAAGGGGTGGTGAGGAGTTTTATAGTGTTCAAGGAGCAGGGCATGATCAGCATGGGGACAGTTTTTGGATTGGTGGCATCACTGTGAAGTTCCAAGCATCTTCAACCTTCTTGTTTCAACCAGTCTAGTGTCTATGCTATTGTGGTCAGCAGTTTTCATCTCCCTGTAAAAACAGCTTAGGAATGTGTGTCTATATCTTTCAGGCCTTTATCTATATCTTTCAGGGAACTGGGAGTTCAGTGATTCTGATTCTGCTATGTGGCAAAATTACAGTTTAAATTGGTACCAGTTCCTTAGCCCAACAGCTATTCTTTGTTTCTACATCTTCATATTTCCCCATCATTAACTCCTGAGTCAACGTTTTACTTCAAAAGACAAGGACACAGGAGCTTGTAACTACCACCCTTCTTAGCACCCATAAGGGATGATTTCAGATGGATGAGCAATCCAACTCCTAGATCTCATCCTGAGGATTTGTTTTCTAGAATCATTTCACACACTGTTTGTATTAACTTGTGTTTTCTGAGTTAGAAGCAGAGCTTGAGGGAGGGATTAAAATGCTGACACTTTATTTGGGAGGGTGCAAGTCTGAGCAGAAAACACAAGATAAAATAAAGTGAACATGAACAAGAGTGAAGCAAAGCAATAAAATGCATCAGTGTACTGTCTGATGCTGGAGTATAAAAATGAGTTCACTCAACTTCACGCCACCTGAAACCTCTCTGGAAGGATTTTCAGGAGGATCCAAGGATGCTGCTACTGCTGCTGCTAAGTCGCTTCAGTCATGTCCGACTCTGTGCGACCCCATAGACGGCAGCCACCAGGCTGCCCCGTCCCTGGGATTCTCCAGGCAAGAACACTGGAGTGGGTTGCCATTTCCTTCTCCAATGCATGAAAGTCAAAAGTGAAAGTGAAGCCGCTCAGTCGTGTCTGACTCTCCACGACCACATGGACTGCAGCCTACCAGGCTCCTCCATCCATGGGATTTTCCAGGCAAAAGTGCTGGAGTGAGTTGCCATTGCCTTCTCCTACTAAGTGCAATTCTCCAAAGAGAAAAGAGACCATATTTATCTTCTCAACACCCTCCCACTGTCTAAGTTTCATCCAAAGATGTGAACTCTACATATCCTGTGTGCATCATCTGGCCTCTGGAGAGAGAGAAAAAGCAGTGTGGTCATTTGACCTAGGACCTCTAGTCACAAAGATTCTGAGATGTTACCATGCGATATTACCTTCAAAGTTATAATAGATAAATGTTTACTACATTTTTATGAAATGTGCTACTGAAAATGATAACTTATTCAATGAATTATTTAAATATGTTGCATGTAATGGTCTGAACTGTATACCATTCAAAAAGAATACACTGAAGGCCTAAACCCCATTACGACCGTAGGGCATCTAAAGGTTCAAAGAGGTCATGAGGATGGAACCCTAGTCCAGTACAGCTGGTGTCCTTATAGGAAGGGGAAGAGCCCCCAAGGATGGACAAGGTGAGAAGGTGATTGTCTGCAAGCCAAGGAGAGACAACTCTGGCAAAATCAAATCTGCCTCACCTTGATCTCGGACTTCTAGCTCCTATTACTGTAGGAAAATAGGCATGTATTGTTTACTACAATTGAGCAGTTTTAATCATTTCAGATTAAACAGCCCATGGTATTTTGCTTCTCAGCCCTAGTAAACCAGTATGCTGTATAACATGTATTATCTTCTGTTTTGATTTTTCTCACCTTTCTATTAATATTCAAGGACATTTCAGAAGTGGAAATCACTCAGCTTCTGAAAAGCTCTACATTTAATTAACTGGCCTTAAATATTCCCTATGGCACTTAGGGACCAAAAGGTGGACAGATTCATTGTTTTAAATTGATAGTTTTTTTGGTTAGCACCTGTGTATGGAAACCACCGAGATGAATTAGAAATGCTTCCTGACATCAAATAGAATAGTACCTAATGGCAAATCTCACAACATAGAGATAGAACAGAGAATTAGCTATCACAGAATGCTGTTGCTTTAAAAGTAAATGACAGACCTAGGAACTTCACACCTAAATATTTTTCCTATTATTTTTTAAAATTAAGAATAACACACAAATTCAATATTTAAAATTATTACACATAAACATATCATAAAACCACTTTTATTTTTTTTACTTTGTCTCTCAGATCCTGTAAGAATATATATTTAATTATTTGTTATCATTGAATGATTGCTAATTTGTATTCAGTTTCTACATATTATAGAATTAAGGTTTTCATTGTTTCTGAGTATTACATTCATCACATTTGTCAACTTCATATTGTTTCTTGATATTGGTCTGTGTGATTTAATTTGTATTTTTCATTGCTACTGAAGTTAATGTGTGCTTACCATAAATATTTCCTCTTTTGGGAAATGCACTTCATCCACTTGTCTCTGGAGAACTTGGATTTCTTATGAATGTCTTTGAGTAACTTAAACAAACTAGGACTAATTCATTTACTTTAAAAAATTGATATAACATTTCCCAAATGCTATTATTCTTTTTGATGCATTCAAAAATTATTCTTGCAAATACTGTGGATTTTTTAAGCATAATTTTAAACTTTTGTAAAATACTGAATTATATAAAATTTTAATCTGTCAAGTCTTTTCTTTCTGAGTGATCTACAGCTTCAAAATAAAAATGTATTATTCTCTCCTGGATTTGATCAGTACACTAATCCTGGATCATTAAAAATATATTTTCTCTTTATTTCTATGATCATTTTTGCTGTAAAATTAGGATTCAGCTTAATTTTAAGACATCATTTCAAATAAAAACTAAAGGAAAATTAATAATTTACAATGCATATATTAAAAATTTCAGATGCAATCATTAAATGAACTAGATTTAAGTATGCTGCTAGAAAAGGATTCCCCAAATAATGAGTGACAAAGCAAGATGTGTTAGTATAAACAATATTATATCACTTGCTTAAAACAAGATCCAATAGCATTAGTGTTTTGTACATAAATTTTCTGAATTATACACCAAAAATAATTAACATCATTTGTCTGTGAAAAGTGTAACCAGCCCAATAGACTCTCAAGAGTCTTCTCTAGCACCACAGTTCGAAAGCATCAAATTCTTCAGCTCTCAGCTTTCTTTATGGCCCAAATCTCACATCTGTACATAACTTCTGGAAAATGCATAGCTTTAACAATACAGACCTTTGTCTGCAAAATGATGTCTCTGCTTTTTAATATGCTGTCAGGTTTGTCATAGCTTTTCTTCCAAAGAGCAAGTGTCTTTTAACTTCATGGCTGCCATCACTGCGCCCAGTGATTTTGAAGCCTAAGAAAATAAAATCTGTCATTCTTTTCATTTTTTCCCCTTCTATTTCCCATGAAGTGATGGGACCAGATCCCATGATCTTAGTTTTATAAATATTGAGTTTTAAGCCAGCTCTTTCACTTTCACATTCATCAAAAGGCTCTTTAGTTCCTCTTCACTTTCTGCAGTTAGGGTGGTATCATCTGCATATCTGGGGTTATTGATATTTCTCCCCACAATCTTGGTACCAGCTTGTGATTCATCCAGCCCAGCATTTTGCATAACATACTCTGCATAGAAGTTAAACAAGCAGAGTGACAATATACAGTCTTGATGTAGTCCTTTCCCAATTTTGAACCAGTTCGTTGTTCCATGTTCTGTTCTAATATGCTTCTTGACCTGGATACAGGTTTCTCAGGGGGCAGGTAAGGTAGTCTGCTACTCCCATGTCTTTCAGAATTTTCCACAGTTTGTTGTGATCCACACAGTCAAAGGCTTTAGCATAGTCAATGAAGTAGAAATAGATGTTTTTCTGGAACTTTCTTTCTTTATCTATGATGCAAAGGATGTTGGCATCCTCTGGTTCCTCCTCTGGTTCCTCTGCCTCTTCTAAATGCAACTTGTATATCTGGAAGTTCTCAGTTCACATACTGAAGCCTAGCTTGAAGAATTTTGAACATTACCGTGCTAGAATATGAAATGAGCACAATTGTATGGTAGTTTGAACATTCTTCAGCATCAGGGTCTTTTCCAATAAGTCAGCTCTTTGCATCAGGGGGCCAAAATATTGGAGCTTCAGCATCAGTCCATCCAATAAATATTCAGAGTTGATTTCCTTTAAGATTGACTGGTTTGATATCCTTGCAGTCCAAGGGACTCTCAAGCATCTTTTCCAATACCACAGTTCAAAAGCATCAATTATTCAGCACTCAGCCTTCTTTATGGCCCAACTCTCACATCCACACATGACTACTGGAAAAACCATATCTCTTATGAATATAGATCCAAAATTCCTCGTGAAAATACTAGGAAAACTCATTCAATAGCGTATTAAAGGGATTATACACTATGAACTATTGGGGTTTTTATCAGTAGGTAAAGCTTGTTAAGATACCAGTCAGGGGACATCTCTGGTGATTCAAGGGGTAAGAATCAACCTTCCAATGCATGGGACATGAGTTTGATCCCTGGTTGGGAAACTAAGTTCCCACATATGATGGGGCAACAAGTCTGTGCACCAAAACTAGAGAAGCCACATACTGCAATGAAAGATCCCACATCCCACAACTAAGATTCAGTGAAGCTAGATAAATAAATATTTTTTAGAAGAATACCAATCAGTGTAATCCATGAATAAAATAAAGGAACATATTGATTTCAATTAAAAAAAATCCACATACTGATTTCAATTGACACAGAAAAAGCAAAAATGCTCACCTACATCAGTGCTATTCAACATTGTCTGAAAGTTCTAGCCAGAGAAGTTAGTCAAGAAAAAGAATTAAAGGCATCCACATCAGAAAGAATAAAAATCTTTATCTTCATAATCTTTAATGACACAACTCTACACATAGAAAAGAAGAACCCAATCAAAAGCACTAGAGGTAATAAACAAATTCAGAACACTTTGCAGGATATAAGATTGTCTCACAGAAATGTTATGCTTCTACATGTCAGTAATGAACTATTCAAAGGGAAATTAATAACTTGAGTCCATTTTTATAATAGTATTCAAAAGAATAAAATGCCTAACAATAAGCTTAATCAATGAATTGTAAGATTTATATGCTCAAAATTAAAGCATTTTTAAAGAAATTAAATAAGGTCTAAATAAATGGAAAGATATGCAGTGTTTGTGTAATGAACACTTAATTTTTAAATGGCAATACTCCCAAAGTAATCCACATATTCAACAAGCCCTATCAAAATTCCCAAAGTCTTTTTAACAGAACGAGAACCCAGTTCCTATAGAATTTGGAAAGAAACTTCAAGAGCCAAAACAATATAAAAGTAGAAGAACAAACCTGAAGACCTCACATATGTCCTTTTCAAAACTCATGACAAAGCTACAATAATAAACAATGTAGTATAAGCACAAGCACAATGGAATAGAACTGAGAGCCCAAAAATGAAGCCATTCATCTGTAGCCAATTGATTCTGAGCAAAATGTTATAATCAATAAATGGGGAAAGAACACTGATTATTTAAAAAGTGATATTGGTGAAACGATAGCCTCAGGTGACCCCCTACCACACACAATATACAAAAATCAACTCTAAATATATCAATGACCTATACAAGAGCAGAAATCATAAATCTCATAGAGAAAATACAACAGTAAATATTTCTGAGTTGGACTTGGCAATAGTTTTTTTAGTTACATCAACAAAAGCATTAGAGTCAAAAGAAAAAGTGGGTGAACTGGATTTCATTAATATTAAAATCTTCAGTATATCAGAGGATGTTATTGATAAGGTGAAAAAGTAAACCCATAGAAAGGAAAAAATATTTATAAGTCACGATCTACTATGGGTCTGTCTGATAATCAGAACAAAAAATAACTCATGTAATTCAATAAGAAAATGACAACCTGGTTTTTTAAATGATCAAAATAAGCAACAGAATGATCAAGAAGAACTTAAATAGACATTTATTCAAATAAAATATACAAATGACCAACAAGTATATGAGAAGGTGTTCAACATCATTCAGTTCAGTTCAGTTCAGTCACTCAGTCGTGTCCAACTCTTTGCAACCCCATGAATTGCAGCACGCCAGGCCTCCCTGTCCATCAGCCCCAGAGTTCACTCAAACTCACATCCATCGAGTCGGTGATGCCATCCAGCCATCTCATCCTCTGTCGTCCCCTTCTCCTCCTGCCCCCAATCCCTCCCAGCATCAGAGTCTTTTCCAATGAGTCAACTCTTCGCATGAGGTGGCCAAAGTACTGGAGTTTCAGCCTTAGCATCATTCCTTCCAAATAAATCCCAGGGCTGATCTCCTTCAGAATGGACTGGTTGGATCTCCTTTCAGTCCAAGGGACTCTCAGGAGTCTTCTCCAACACCACAGTTCAAAAGCATCAATTCTTCAGTGCTCAGCTTTCTTCACAGTTCAACTCTCACATCCATACATTAGTGATTATGAAAATGCAAACTAAAACCTCAGTGAAGCACCACTCACATACACTAGGATATCTGAAATCCAATAAATGAAAAATAGCATTTTGTCAAGGTTGTAGATGAATTGTAAACCTTGTACCTTGCTGGTGATAAGGTTTAAAAGCTGCAGAAGAGAGTTGGCAATTCCTCAAATGGTTAAACATAAAATTACCAAGGGACCCAGCAATTCCAAGCCTAGGTGTGCAAGACAAAAATTAAAATAGGTCTTCAACCAGATAAAAGGACACACATCTTCACTGTGACACTATTCACAATAGCTTAAAGATGCAAGCAACTCAAATTAATGGGTTAGTGGATAAACAAATTTTAGGATATACAAGCAGCAGAATATTATTCATTCATAAAAGTGAATGAAGTAGTAATGTATACTACCTGACCAAACCTTGGAAACATGATGTTAAGTGAAAAAAAAGCCAGGAACGAAATATCAACACTGTATGATTCCATTTACATGACACATTCATAACAGCTAAAATCACAGAAACAGATTGAAGAGTGGTGGTTAGCAGAGAATGGACAGTAATTTAATAGATATGGAATCACTTTGGAGAGAAAAGACTTTTTTGGAACTATATGGGGCTGCTCATTGCATAACACTAAGAGTGTTCTCAATGCCACAAATTTGTTTACTTTAAAATACTAACTATATTATATAAATTTCACCTTAGTTAAAAGTTTGGTATGGCAGGTACACATTGCTTTACTTAAAATGGATAACCAACAAGGAGGTACGGTATAGCACAGGGAAATCTGCTCAGTGTTATGTGGCGGCCTGGGAGGGGAGTTTGGGCAGAATGGATAAATGTATATGTATAGCTGAGTCCCTTCACTGTTCACTTGAAACGATCACAACATTGTTAACTGACTATGCTAAGTCGCTTCAGTTGTGTCCGACTCTGCGACCCCAGAGACGGCAGCCCATCAGGCTCCCCCATCCCTGGGATTCTCCAGGCAAGAACGCTGGAGTGGGTTGCCATTTCCTTCTCCAATGCATGAAAGTGAAAAGTGAAAGTGAAGTCACTCAGTGGTGTCCCTGTCCAACTCTTCGCGACCCCATGGACTGCAGCCTACCAGGCTCCTCTGTCCATGGGAGTTTCCAGGCAAGAGTACTGGAGTTCTGACTATACTCCAATACAAAATAAAAACTCTTGGGAAAAAAGTTTTTTTAAAAGTCATAGGAACGACAAAAAAAAAAAAACTGTATTAGACTAACAGGCTAGAGAGAGACTTTTCAGGGGATCCTTGAGCTTTATGATTCATACTGAAAAATTCATGCTATAATTACACTAAATAAAAATATTTTTTCTTTTGCCTAAACTGAATCTAAAAAAGCAATTTTCCTTTTAAGATCTATTCCTCAACATTGTAGACTCTTGCTCAAAGACTCATGCTCAAAGTTTCATCTTATAATTACAGTAAGTGAAAACATTCTTTTTATCTAAACTGACCCTAAAAAATGCTATTTTCCTTATAAAATCTATTCCTCTACATTTCCAGAATTTTAATACAATATCATTTTTAAGGTCTTAATCTCTTGGTCTGAGACTAACAATAACCTTAACAAAAATGAAAAGCACTTCACATGTTTGAGCCTTAAGGAATACTTATTTTGCCCCATTCTTTCATTAGATAATAATGAATTAGATGAAAAAGAAAAAGAAATTATAAGAATGCAAACAAATTATTAGCGAAGCTATGGTCACTGGCAGTATTTCTCATGAAACTATATAATAAGGCCCTGGTTCACATCACTGAAAGCAGGAAGCCCCATAAAAATCATTGCCTTATTCAAAAACCTTCAATGAAACATCTTTTAGTAATAATTTTTAAATGACAAAAACAATAAATGACTTGCTTCCTTTCCAATTTGGTAAAGTAAGAATGCATAAAAACACACACTAAGCTGTCAGAATGTGTAGCTTTTTGTTTTGTTATAGACAAATCCTGATAACCATCAAGAATAATCGACTTTAAACTTGCTATTCAAAAGTTGAAATTCTTTTTATTTTTGTGACAGATCCAGGAATCTCTCAAAGATGAAGGATAAAGAATAGTTTGCACTTGGCGGTTTTATTATTCTTTCCACTGAGGGATCTCAAAAGCACTTGACCTGCATTAATTCAACTCCATGAAACCAATTTTGATGTTCTGTCAAGGAGAACGTTTTTCTCATCAGGGGAGGAATTCTTGACACATTCATGAACATTCTTCCTGTTTAATTGTAAAGTGGACTTTGGTTTAGCTCAGAGATTCTTTCCTTTGTTTTTTTAGTTTTATATTTTATTTATTTATTTATATTAGAATATAATTGCTTTACACGTTGTGCTAGTTTCTGCTGTACATCACTGTGAATCAGCCATATGTATACATGTATCCCCTTCCACTTGAGCCTCCCTCCTACTCCACCCCCATCCCACCCATACAGGTCATCACAGATCACTGAGTTGAGCTCCCTGTGCTATACAGCAGGTTCCCACTAGCTGTCTGTCATGGTGGTGTATATGTGTCAATCCTAATCTCCCAATTCACCACATCCCCCACACCCTCCTCCCCGCCATGTCCACAAATCTGTTCTCCACATCTACATCTCTACTCCTGCCCTGCAAATGGGTTCACCTATCCTTTTAAGGGGCCAGTTTGGGGCAGACTAGGATGAGGACTCCCCAGAACTAGATTTCCTAAAGCTGCTTTCTGTCCAAGTGCTTCTGGGCCTTCCTAAGAACCATTATTTTTCCCATTTATTAATGTTCCACTATCGAGTTTAAAGGTGGTGCAGTGGTTAAGAATCCATCTGCCAATGTGGGAAACACAGGAGACATGGGTTCAATCCTGGGTTGGGAAGATCCCCTGGAGGAGGAAATAGCAGCTCACTCCAGTATTCTTGCATGGAAAATTCCACAGACAGAGAAGGCTGACTGGCTACAGTCCATTGGGTCTCAAATAGTCAGACACAACTGAGCATACACAAACATTGCGTTTAAAATATCAACCGCAGCAAATCTTTTCCTCAGACCTCCAAACCTCCCCCTCTGTTTCCCTCTGCAGCATTCTGGCCTCTCATTTATGGTTCCCACTCTAAACACACACTCAGCAGGAAGATCTGTGATGCTGTAACCCCCATTCCTTGGTAACATCGCCTCTGATTCCCACCCCTCAGACTTGCCCCAGAAACTCTGAAAGTCTTCACCTTTGGGACCCTCCATACAGAGACATCATCTTGGGCCTCTCTCATCCTGCCTCTCAGACTGGTCCTCATTTAATAAAATTTGGAAAAAGTAGAAAACTTGAGAGAATAAAAGATATTAAAACTCCCATAGTCCCATTAGTCAGAGATCACTGTTGAGAATAGAAAATGTGAAACAGGACCAGCATGTTCATCCAAACCCCAAATCCTGATCTCAATTGCGTTCCAGACAAAGAGGCCTCTGATGACAAGATTTCCATTGGGAACAAAGGAAAGGGGGAAAAAAATCTGCAGTTGACCTTGAAACCAGCCAGACTCCAGGTACAGTTTGAATAGAACAAGGCAGATGATCTAGTTACCTCAGCTGGAGGGTCATGCCTAATTAACAACATCTAAAAAGGCTGCCTTTCCTGTATCCCTAAGTTCTATTTACAGTAGCACTATTTACAGTAGCCAAGGCATGGAAGCAACCTCAGTGTCCATCAACAGAGGAATGGGTAAAGCAGATGTGGTACATACATGCAATGGAATATTACTCAACCATTAAAAAGAATGAAATAATGACATTTGCAACAACATGGACAGGACTAAAGATTATCATACTAAGTGAAGTAAGTCAGACAGTGAGACAAATATCATATGATACCGCTTATATGTGAAATCTAAAATATGACACAATTGAACATATCTACAAAACAGAAACAGACTCACAAACATAGAGAACAGACTGATGGTTGCCAAGGGGGAAGGTTGTGGAGAAGGGAAGGAATGGGAGGTTGGGATTAGCAGATGCAAATTATTACATATAGAATGGATCGACAATACAGTCCTATTGTTTTGCAGAGGAAACTATATTCAATATCTTGTAATAAAACATAGTGGAAAATAATATGAAAAAAAATATATGTATTTGTATGTATAACTGAATCATTGTTCTGTACACAAGAAACTAACACAACACTGTAAATCAACTATACTTCAAATTTTAAAATTATCTAATTAAAAATAAAAAAAATTAAAAGGCTGCCTTTGCAATTATATCATTAGTCCTATATCCTTTACAGTGTCACTTTAACATACCAAAGTTTATCCACCCACTGGTTATGCTGCCTTTTAGTAAATACAATTTAAATTTAGTAAAACTATCTGTGTCATAAACAACACACACATGCACACCTCTT
Source organism: Bos grunniens (assembly GCF_055505025.1). Taxonomy (NCBI): domain Eukaryota; kingdom Metazoa; phylum Chordata; class Mammalia; order Artiodactyla; family Bovidae; genus Bos; species Bos grunniens. The sequence goes on from NC_141181.1 coordinate 43,600,211, forward strand.
AGTCTTAGACTTGGTATACATTCCTAAGATTCTTGGTGGGTTATGGGTATTCATGTATTGGCTAAGATCCTTTCTGTTGTGAGAAATAATTCATTTGAGAATTTACTGGCTTGCATAACTCAAGAGTTTTAGAGGTATAGAGAAGGAAATGGCAACCCACTCCAGTGTTTTTGCCTGGAAAATCCCAAGGACAGAGGAGCCTGTTAGGCTACAGTCCATGGGGTCTCAAAGAGTTGGACACACTGAGCAACTTCACTTTCTTCCTTTTTTTCCTTTCTTACTATTAAGTGACTTGAGTTGTATCTTCATTCTGGGCTAAAATTATGCCACACAGTCAGTTCAGTTCAGTTCAGTCTCTCAGTCATGTCTGACTCTGTGACCCCATGAATCGCAGCACGCCAGGCCTCCCTGTCCATCACCAACTCCCGGAGTTCACTCAGACTCATGTCCATCAAGTCAGTGATGCCATCCAGCCATCTCATCCTCTGTCGTCTCCTTCTCCTCCTGCTCCCAATCCCTCCCAGCATCACAGTCTTTTCCAACGAGTCAACTCTTCACATGAGGTGGCCAAAGTACTGGAGTTTCAGCTTTAGCATCATTCCTTCCAAAGAAATCCCAGGGTTGATCTCCTTCAGAATGGACTGGTTGGATCTCCTTTCAGTCCAAGGGACTCTCAAGAGTCTTCTCCAACACCACAGATCAAAAGCATCAATTCTTTGGCGCTCAGCCTTCTTCACAGTCCAACTCTCACATCCATACATGACCACAGGAAAAACCATAGCCTTGACTAGACGGACCTTTGTTGGCAAAGTAATATCTCTGCTTTTGAATATGCTATCTAGGTTGGTCATAACTTTCCTTCCAAGGAGGAAGCGTCTTTTAATTTCATGGCTGAAGTCACCATCTGCAGTGATTTGGGAGCCCAGAAAAATAAAGTCTGACACTGTTTCCACTGTTTCCCCATCTATTTCCCATGATGTGATGGGACCAAATGCCATGATCTTCGTTTTCTGAATGTTGAGCTTTAAGCCAACTTTTTCACTCTCCACTTTCACTTTCATCAAGAGGCTTTTTAGTTCCTCTTCACTTTCTGCCATAAGGCTGGTGTCATCTGAGGTGATTGATATTTCTCCCAGCAATCTTGATTCCAGCTTGTGTTTCTTCCAGCCCAGAGTTTCTCATGATGTACTCTGCATAGAAGTAAAATAAGCAGGGTGACAATATACAGCCTTGACGTACTCCTTTTCCTATTTGGAACCAATCTGTTGTTCCATGTACAGTAACTGTTACTTCCTGACCTGCATACAGATTTCTCAAGAGGCAGGTCAGGTGGTCTGGTATTTCCATCTCTTTCAGAATTTTCCACAGTTTATTGTGATCCACACAGTCAAAGGCTTTGGCATAGTCAATAAAACAGAAATACATGTTTTTCTGGAACTTGCTTTTTCCATGATCCAGCAGATGTTGGCAATTTGATCTCTGGTTCCTCTGCCTTTTCTAAAACCAGCTTGAACATCTGGAAGTTCACGGTTCACATATTGCTGAAGCCTGGCTTGGAGAATTTTGAGCATTACTTTACTAGCATGTGAAATGAGTGCAATTGTGCAGTAGTTTGAGCATTCTTTGGCATTGCCTTTCTTTGGGATTGGAATGAAAAACTGACCTTTTCCAGTCCTGTGGCCACTGCTGTGTTTTCCAAATTTGCTGGCATATTGAGTGCAGCACTTTCACAGCATCATCTTTCACTGGAAACCCCCAATTAGCTTTGCCAGTCCCAAGGTGTTTGCTCCATCTTGTGATGTCTTCTTGTCTCCTTGTGGTGACTGCCCTCTGACCACCCCCAGTGACTTCAGATTCACACCATTGCAACACTGAACCCAGCAGAGGGATCAGTCTCCTCGGGACAGTGAACAGAAATGCTGGCATCAAGTCTCACTTAGCCTGACGTAGGCTGTGCCCACCTCTGCACCAAGCCCTGTCCTGTGGGTGTGGTCAGTTCCTCTGAATTTACAGGATGAGTGGAAGTGAAGGGGGCTGCCCCTAAGGAGCATCAGGATAAGTCACAGGAGTAAATAAATCTGTGACACTAACAACTGTCCACTGAATGATGTGTGTGTGACTGTTTTAAAACACTGGACACCCATAGACTTCATTATTGTCAATAGGGTAATGAAAATAGGAACTTCTAATTTTAGTCAGCACTGTATTTGAAGTATTGTCCATATTGGAGAGGTTTGAATTTGTTTCTGTCATGTATTTTTTCATGAATTATCTGTTCCTGTCCTTTTTTTTTTTCCTTTCAGTTTTATTGAATTGTCATTGACATACAGCGTCAGATAAGTGTAAGGTATACACACGATGACTTGATTTATTGCTTAACACAGTAAAAACCCACCACTTCAGCACTGTATATAGTTCACCCCCAAAAAAGAGTTTAAAATGTCTTTTTGTGCTAAGAATTCTTAGGATTTACTCCCTTAGCAACTTTGAAATATACTAGTTATAGTCATCATGCTGTACATGCCATGCCCGATACTTTTTATCTTGTAACTGGAAGTCTGTGCCTTTTGATTGCCTTCATCCAATCTGCACCTCTGGCAACCATAAATCTGATCTCTTTTTTTTTTGGAAGATTGGTAATTTTTATTTTTATATTCCATAATTCCTGCCATCTGCAGCAACAGATGCTTTGTGGGCAGTAAGGACTTTGCAGGCAGCGTGCTAACTGAAACAAGTCAGACAAAGACAAGTTCTGTCCTTTACACAACTGTTGTTAGGTGTGATTTTGTGTTATTAGTCTTTTTTTTTTTTTTTTTTTGACTTGCCAGTTCATGCTTTCAGTGTTTATTCTGACATTCAGGATGATGTCTGATGATACTATAATTTTATTCATTTGCAACAATGTTTTTTTTTTCTCTTTAACTTCTGTGTCTACCAAGAATTATATAAAATATATTGTCTTTCCACTAAAAACTCTAGTAAAGATACATCAGGCTTTTTTTTTCCTTGAACACAGGTTTCTCACCCCAGTCATTTTGCCTGATATCTCTTAACTGCTTAGCTCTGTAAACAGAGGTCTACACACAGAATTTTTCCTCCCCTCCATCTGCCTTACTTATGTCTCTGAATATTTGTCTTCTTCCCAAGTTTTCACTTTTTCTTACAGAGAACCAATTAGGTAAGTTGGTATTTAGCATCTGCATTATCTTGTTGTAAAATAGATTCCTGGTTGTTTTCAACCCTTTGTTTCTGCTTCTGAATTCTAAGAGACTTTATCATTTTTGTCCTTCGTATTGCTGATTTTATTTTTACAGTATCACAGTTATAAAGTTTTTATAGTTCTGACCTTTTCTCTTATACCAACTGTCTTATATTGATTTTTTATTTCACTCATAGAAACCATATTTCTTTGAAGTTCATCAAAGCAAAAGAGCAGATCCTACCTAACATACTCTTTTCCATTCCTCCTTCCATTATACTGGGAGCCTTCTGTTATTCCATTCAGTTGCTTTACTTAGCTCCCACTTATCCCAACCTAAATTTCCTTAGAGTTTTGATGAGGGGATTTTCTCAGATGCTCTTCTTTTCCACTTGGTCAATTTTAGAGAACTTGATTATGAATGCAAACATGAGGGACTGTTACAAACTGAATACATTGAGAAGTCAGGGGTTGGTACCAGGACAATATGAAAAATAGACCAAAACTTACATTGGCTCAGCTCTGTCTCTGTGATGAGACTGGACCACTTCTTTAGAAACAGCCCTTCTTGCTCCTGGTCACCTAGGAAAGCAGTTCATCTGAGACCCAGTTCACCGATATAGATGCCATTCCTGATCCAAGGACCCACTCTCTGCCCAACTGAGGTTAAGAATTACTTCTAATGCCAAAGATAACTTACCAACTAGTAGAAAAATATTTCCAGAGATAGCACCCTGGCTATTATAGGTTGTTGCTTTCGAGAGACTTGAGTCCCAAGGCTGCTCTGAGATTCCATGGGTCTGAATCAATTAAAAGAACTTCAAAAGTTTTCCTGTCAGTTTTCCAGCCCCCTTGTCTTGTCTGAAACTTTTTGCTACCTTTCTCTCCAACACTGTTGATGGAGTTAAAAATTGGAACAATATAAGAGACAACTGGCAATACCTATAACATCTTTAAAAGGAGCTTTCCCTGGTTTATCACTTCTATGTCTAAACATACACAGACTTGGCTGCATACACACATACGCTGCATTTTTTAAATTCATCCTAAATTTTTACTGGCAAAATCTCAGTAACAACCTGAGTGTTTATCAATGGGACAAGGCTGTCTTATGAGGATGTATCTCACACAAATCAGCTGTTAAAAGATACAAGGGTTTCCTATGTGGCTGAGTGGTAAAGAATCTGCCTGCCAAGCTGGAGACACAGGTTCGATCTCTGAGTTGGGAAGATTTCCTGGAGAAGGAAATGGCAACTCACTCCAGTATTCTTGCCTGAAGAATTCCATGGACACAGGAGCCTGGTGGGCTACAGTCCATAGGGTTGCAAAGAGTCACACATGATATTGGTGACTAAGCAACAACAACAAAAGGTACAAGGTAAAAGATGGGAAAATATAACTACTAAATGTTATGCATTTTTAGGAGAGTTTAAAAATAGAAAATAATACAATGATATGTATATAAATATATGAGATATGAGAAATATAAAGGCTTTGAAAACATCTCAAAGACAAAACTGGCCACAAATTGGCAATAAGTTGTGGATGGGAAAGTTTGGGGACATTTCCTCTTAATTTTATACAATTCTATTTTTCTAGATTATTTTTTGAAATTTCTAAACTTGCCAAACAAAGAAAGAATATCCAGAGTTTAGCATTAGTCATTCAAAGTGGGCTACTTTCAGTACTGAGCAGGACCTTATGGGACTTCTGGACACAAAAGCCTTTCTGTGTTCCCCATTTCATGATGACAGGAAATATGCTTCATTCAGTCTTCATGACTTTCCCTGAGTTTCAACAAGCAGGTTTAAGCAGTTGCTGATCAGGGAAAAACCATAGCCTTTTTCCAGTGGTCATGTATGGATGTGAGAGTTGGACTGTGAAGAAAGCTGAGCACTGAAGAATTGATGCTTTTGAACTGTGGTGTTGGAGAACACTCTTGAGAGTCCCTTGGACTGCAAGGAGGTCTAACCAGTCCATCCTAAAGGAGATCAGTCCGAGGTGTTCACTGGAAGGACTGATGCTAAAGCTGAAACTCCAGTACTTTGGCCACCTCATGCGAAGAGTTGATTCACTGGAAAAGACCCTGATGCTGGGAGGGATTGGGGGCAGGAGGAGAAGGGGATGACAAAGGATGAGATGGCTGGATGGCATCACCGACTCGATGCACATGAGTTTGGGTGAACTCCGGGAGTTGGTGATGGACAGGGAGGCCTGGCGTGCTGCGATTCATGGGGTCACAAACAGTTGGACATGACTGAGTGACTGAACTGACTGAACTGAATCAGGGAAAAGAGGAGATGCAGAAACAAGGAAAGAGCCATCAAGAAGCAATGATGCAGCCTTAAGGCAAGGTCCTGGATCCCCCTTAAGGGACATACATAACAGTATTTTTGAGCTGTTTTGAAGAGGCTGAAACCCCCAGTAGGTAGGAGAAGTTAACTGTCTGCTGCCCACAAGCACGTAGACCCCAGACCAGTTGGAACCAGAAGGTTGATGATGCTGCTTCCTGATTACCTCACCACCAACCAATCAGAAGAATGTCCACAAGATAATCACACCCTCTTTGGACCATTCCTATATAACTCCTCACTACCCGCTCCAGGGTGAGACTCATAGTTTTGAGGGCATTAGGCCACTGTGGCCCCCTTTGCCTTCCAAAGCAATAAAGCAGTCTTTTTCTACTTTCCCTTAAACTCTTGTCTCCAAGACTTAATTGGTACAGAGAGTGCATTTGGCTTCACTGTGCTGACAGTCTCCTATGGTCAGTTCTCATGCCAGTTTCACGAATCTGATTTCAGACACACACAGCAGTATAGGGCAGCTTTCGGTAAGCAACAGCAAGAGGTAGATGGAAGCAAGGTCTTAATTTCCCAGACTGGGAGTCCTAATTACTGGACCACAGGAGCCAGCAGTTAAGGCTAGAGTCCCTAGTCCTGCCTGCCTAGTCAAGAATGAATTCAGGTGAGGAGGCAGAAGGTAAAGGATAGAGTAAAAAGTTTACTGAAAAGAAAAGTATGTGTGAAAAGGTACATGGGCAAACTCACAGAGAGAATCATGCCTTTGTGAAGTTTAAATGCTTTAAATGAAAGCGGTTTTCTAGGTCTTTGTCTTCCCTCAGGCCAATCATCTTGCTCTGCCTCCCACCCCCAGTTAATTTGTCTCAGGACTCTCCCCTGGGGTGTGCACACACACCTTAGCGAAGATGGATCTTGATGTGAAGGCTTCTGGGAGGAGCAAGACTCACTAAAGCCTGAAATTATCCTCTGACTTTCGACTCCAAAGAGCCTTTCTGCACACATATAGTATCTCCCTTACCCTGAAAAAGGAGAAAGTGGAGATCCCTTAATCCTTTACTCAGACAGGGTTTTACCTCTCTTTGTCCTTGCCATGATTATTTTCTTGAGATGTTTACAAGAGACAAAGACTGGCTATTGACCCTGTTTCTGTAACTCTTCTTCATGAGCTGCTTAATCTACACATCCACCACACTCAGGACCCATGCACAGCGTGAATCTCATCCTAATAACAGGATCCTATGTTGCTCAGCCAGCTCCTAGGTTGTCCCTGGACGGTAGCTTTCCCAGGAGAATGCTAGGATCAAGGACTTCTTCCCAAATCCTGTGTAGAGAGCAGCTGTTCAGGGAATGCTCATGAATTCATAGTTTAGTAAGTAAATTGCTGAGCCCCTAAGTATGTTTGTATTTTCAAGATTTGCTTTGTTTGACAGCATTTATTCACAAACAAAAGAAGGATCATTCATACTTTCACATTATTTCTCTTTTCAAAACAAATGCTAAACTATTCATTAAGAATTTAAGTAGATTTAATGACAACCTTCATAATATACAAATTCTTCTTCCTCCTGGGCATTTTCCCCATCTTTTTACTTCTTTTTTGGTTTTTTTGATTGGTTTTTTATTTGTTTCATTTTTTCCCTCCATCTTTACACATTAAATTTACTATGAATAGAACTCACAGTATGTTTTTTCATGTTTTCAAAGGCTCTTCTGCCAGCCTGAGTATTGAAGTCACTTCCTCTAGTGCTAAAAAAGCTTTCCTCCTTTTTTCTAACCCTCTCATCTTTTTTCTTAAATACAGTGAAACAGCCCCATTTATTCCAACAGTCACACAAGAACAATCAACAGGATAAAAGAAAGCATATCATATGAAATTTTGCCCTGAGTTTAAAGAGGGCACCTGGGTGCTCACAATGAGAAACGTCCTTCCCAGTGGAAAAGCAAACTTCTTATCTTCTTTCTAAGGCTTTGACTCTAATGTCAGGTAGAATTTGAGCAATAGCAATTCATGGCTTCCCTTGTGGCTCAGCTGGTAAAGAATCCGCCTGCAATGTGGGAGACCAGGGTTTGATCCCTGGGTTGGGAAGATCCCCTAGAGAAAAGAAAGGCTAGAATAGTGGCGTATTCTAGCCTAGAGAATTCCGTGGACTGTATAGTCCATGAGGTTGCAAAGAGTAGGACACAGTTGAGTGACTTTCACTTTCAATTCATTTCTGTCACCATTATGAGTCACTGAATTTTCACAAATCCTAATGCATAAGGTTCTTATATTTTTCTTGTACATTGCTTCCATCCAACATAATTAGAATCAATGGGAATTGTTGAAATGCAGCACGCCAGGCTTCCCTGTCCTTATCCATCTCCCAAAGCCTGTTCAAACTCATGTTCATTGAATTGGTGATGCCACCCAACCATCTGATCCTCTTTCATCCTGTTCTCTTGCCTTCAGTCTCTCTCAGCTGATGCATGAGGATTCTCCAGGCAAGAATACTGAAATGGGCTGCCATGCCCTTCTCCAGGGGATCTTCCCAACCCAGAGATCGAACCCAGGTCTCTCATATTGCAGGCAGATTCTTTACTGTCTAAGCCACCAGGAAAGCCTTCATTGGTGAGATTCAGTTCATCTCCTTCATTTACAAAAGTACCCTTTCTATGGTTAAATGATTTTGATGGTTAAATGAATTTCCAGAAAAAGACCTGTGATTGAGGATAGTATTTCATCTAAAGATTTTTGCTTTGCTGGCAATAACAATCCTGTTGGTTTTGGGAATAACCAAGGTCAATTGCTGGGAGCCAGCGTGAGGAAATCCACCCTTGGCAAAGGTCATGAGGAAGGAGGATCGGCATACGCAAAGGCAAGATCAAGCCTCAGGAGTCCCCCTGGAAATTCTCGAGCATCTACCCCCAAAACCAGTGTCTGCCTACTTTACTGCTTTGTGCTCTCACCTACACCTCTGACTTTACAGGGGGCTGTCCCCCACCACCTCTCTCGGAGAGGAAGTTAACTTAGAGCTCCAGTTAATAATAACTCCTGGGCATGACAGGAGTGTTTCAACCTACAAACTCCTCTGAAGTTTCTCTAGCCTGCCTGACAGGTTTGTCCGGGCCACATGTGATTGTTCATAGCCTCCCAACCGTGAGAGGCACAAGGTGCTTTAAACCTTCTAAAAACAGATTCTTTTGAGAAGTTAGGAAATTATTAGTGTAGTATAGTGGGCTGATTAGAAATTGTATTGGTGAAGGGTTTTTCATTTGTTGAGCCAGTATTTGCTACATCTCCATATCCCTTGCCCCTTATACACATTAATGAATATAACTAAGCACAGGCGGCTGCGACCGGCGCACTAAGCATGGCCAAGAGGAGCCACCCCACGTCCGAGGTCAGGGGCAGAAGCTGGGAGGACCCCATGCCCGAAGGGCGGCGGCCAAGATGAGTTGTCCCACGTCCAAGATCAGGGGGGTGGCCAAAAGGAGATACCCAGTGTCGGAGGTCAGGGGCAGCAAGAAGAGGAGTTACCCCACGTCCAAGGTCAGGGGCAGTGGCCCAGAGGAGCTACCCCATGCCCCCACACCCGAGGCCAGGGGCAGTGGCTGGGAGGACCAACCCCACGTGCAAGGAGCCGTGGCTGCACGGGCGCAGGAGGGCCTAGAGGAGCTATCCCACATTGAAGGTCAGGAAGGGCGGTGGTGACGAGATGCCCCTTGTCCAAGGTAAGGGGCAATGGCTGCGCTTTGCTGGAGCAGCCGTGAAGAGATACCCCACGCCCAAAGTAAGAGAAACCCAAGTAAGATGGTAGGTGTTGCAAGAGGGCATCAGAGGGCAAACACACTGAAACCATACTCACAGAAAACTAGTCAATCTAATCACACTAGGACCACAGCCTTGTCTAACTCAATGAAACTAAGCCATGCCCATGGGGCAACCCAAGATGGGCGGGTCGTGGTGGAGAGATCTGACAGAATGTGGTCCACTGGAGAAGGGAATGGCAAACCACTTCAGTATTCTTGCCTTGAGAACCCCATGAACAGTATGAAAAGGCAAAATGATAGGATACTGAAAGAGGAACTCCCCAAGTCAGTAGGAGCCCAATATGCTACTGGAGATCAGTGGAGAAATAACTCCAGAAAGAATGAAGGGATGGAGCCAAAGCAAAAAGAATACCCAGCTGTGGATGTGACTGGTGATAGAAGCAAGGTCCGATGCTGTAAAGAGCAATATTGCATAGGAACCTGGAATGTCAGGTCCATGAATCAAGGCAAATTGGAAGTGGTCAAACAAGAGATGGCAAGAGTGAATGTCGACATTCTAGGAATCAGTGAACTAAAATGGACTGGAATGGGTGAATTTAACTCAGATAAACATTGTCTACTACTGCAGGCAGGAATCCCTCAGAGGAAATGGAGTAGCCATCATGGTCAACAAAAGAGTGTGAAATGCAGTACTTAGATGCAATCTCAAAAACGACGGAATGATCTCTGTTCGTTTCCAAGGCAAACCATTCAATATCACAGTAATCCAAGTCTATGCCCCAACCAGTAACGCTGAAGAAGCTGAAGTTGAATGGTTCTATGAAGACCTACAAGACCTTTTAGAACTAACACCCCAAAAAGATGTCCTTTTCATTATAGGGTACTGGAATGCAAAAGTAGGAAGTCAAGAAACATCTGGAGTAACAGGCAGATTTGGCCTTGGAATACAGAATGAAGCAGGACAAAGACTAATAGAGTTTTGCCAAGAAAATGCACTGGTCATAACAAACACTCTCTTCCAACAACACAAGAGAAGACTCTACACATGGACATCACCAGATGGTCAACACTGAAATCAGATTGATTATATTCTTTGCAGCCAAACATGGAGAAACTCTAGACAGTCAGCAAAAACAAGACCAGGAGCTGACTGTGGCTCAGACCATGAACTCCTTATTGCCAAATTCAGACTTAAATTGAAGAAAGTAGGGAAAACCACTAGACCATTCAGGTATGACCTATATCAAACCCCTTATGATTATACAGTGGAAGTGAGAAATAGATTTAAGGGCCTATATCTGATAGATAGAGTGCCTGATGAACTATGGATGGAGGTTCGTGACATTGTACAGGAGACAGGGATCAAGACCATCCCCATGGAAAAGAAATGCAAAAAAGCAAAATGGCTGTCTTGGGAGGCCTTACAAATAGCTGTGAAAAGAAGAGAAGCGAAAAGCAAAGCAGAAAAGGAAAGATATAAGCATCTGAATGCAGAGTTCCAAAGAATAGCAAGAAGAGATAAGAAAGCCTTCTTCAGCGATCAATGCAAAGAAATAGAGGAAAACAACAAAATGGGAAAGACTAGAGATATCTTCAAGAAAATCAGAGATACCAAAGTAACATTTCATGCAAAGATGGGCTGGATAAAGGACAGAAATGGTATGGACATAACAGAAGCAGAAGATATTAAGAAGAGATGGCAAGAATACACAGAAGAACTGTACAAAAAAGATCTTCACAACCAAGATAATCACGATGGTGTGATTACTGACCTAGAGCCAGACATCCTAGATTGTGAAGTCAAGTGGGCCTTAGAAAGCATCACTAGGAACAAAGCTAGTGGAGGTGATGGAATTCCAGTTGAGCTATTTCAAATCCTGAAAGATGATGCTGTGAAAGTGCTGCACTCAATATGCCAGCAAATTTGGAAAACTCAGCAGTGGCCACAAGACTGGAAAATGTCAAGTTTCATTCCAATCCCAAAGAAAGGCAATGCCAAAGAATGCTCAAACTACCACACAATTGCACTCATCTCACACGCTACTAAAGTAATGCACAAAATTCTCCAAGCCAGGCTTCAGCAATATGTGAACCGTGAACTTCCTGCTGTTCAAGCTGGTTTTAGAAAAGGCAGAGGAACCAGAGATCAAATTGCCAACATCTGCTGGATCACAGAAAAAGCAAGAGAGTTCAAGAAAAACATGTATTTCTGCTTTATTGACTATGCCAAAGTCTTTGACTGTGTGGATCACAATAAACTGTGGGAAATTCTTCAAGAGATGGGAATACCAGACCACCTACTTGATCTGCCTCTTGAGAAATCTGTATGCAGGTCAGGAAGCAACAGTTAGAACTGGACATGGAACAACCGACTGGTTCCAAATAGGAAAAGGAGTACGTCAAGGCTGTATATTGTCACCCCGCTTATTTAACTTCTATGCAGAGTACATCATGAGAAACGCTGGACTGGAAGACACACAAGCTGGAATCAAGATTGCCGGGAGAAATATCAGTCACCTCAGATATGCAGATGACACCACCCTTATGGCAGAAAGTGAAGAGGAATTCAAAAGCCTCTTGATGAAAGTGAAATTGGAGAGTGAAGAAGTTGGCTTACAGCTCAACATTCAGAAAACTGAGATCATGGCATCCGGTCCCATCACTTCATGGGAAATAGATGGGGAAACAGTGGAAACAGCGTCAGACTTTATTTTTCTGGGCTTCAAAATCACTGCAGATGATGACTGCAGCCATGAAATTAAAAGACGCTTACTCCTTGAAAGGAAAGTTATGACCAACCTAGATAGCATATTCAAAAGCAGAGATATTACTTTGCCAACAAAGGTCCGTTTAGTCAAGGCTATGGTTTTTCCTGTGGTTATGTATGGATGTGAGAGTTGGACTGTGAAGAAGGCTGAATGCCGAAGAATTGATGCTTTTGAACTGTGGTGTTGGAGAAGACTCTTGAGAGTCCCTTGGACTGAAAGGAGATCCAACCAGTCCATTCTGAAGGAGATCAGCCCTGGGATTTCTTTGGAAGGAATGATGCTAAAGCTGAAACTCCAGGACTTTGGCCACCTCATGTGAAGAGTTGACTCATTGGAAAAGACTCTGATGCTGGGAGGGGTTGGGGGCAGGAGGAGAAGGGGACGACAGAGGATGAGATGGCTGGATGGCATCACTGACTCGATGGACGTGAGTCTGACTGAACTCCTGGAGTTGGTGATGGACAGGGAGGCCTGGCGTGCTGCGATTCATGGGGTCGCAGAGAGTCGGACAGGACTGAGCGACTGATCTGATCTGATCTGAACATATAAGAGAAGTAAGTATTAACCTTGATATTAATCTCGTTGGACCTTAGGCTAAGTAAATTCTTTTCTTAATTAAAACCCACTACACCCTCACCCTATACGAATGTAACTTTATCTGGTGCCTTCGGAAGGTGGCGTCTGTTTTAAGAATAATCACCCCTGGAGTAAACAAGTGTTCTGGTTGACTGACCGCTGTCACAAGGAGAGGGTCATAAATTGTTAGCAGGCCCCCCGGCCAGACAATGATGTAACACCCCTAAAACCTTTGTATACATTTGTATGAAGCACCTGATTTTGATAAAAGTCAGAACTGCTGACTCCACGTGACTTTTGTATTACATCTCTGTGTATAAAAGTGGACCCTGGAAAATAAAGAATGGAATCAGTTCCTGGAAAGACTGGTCTCCCCATGTCATTCTTTCTCTCACTTTCTGGCTGAATTCCCATCTGGAGTATGGAGGCTCGTCAAGACTACTAATTATGCCTGGGCTTTTAAGATTGGATCAGGGAGGCCTTAGTGTCTCCTCTCCTTCGGGAGAACGGAAGGACACCTGCGGCCTATGTAGGTGATGCAAATTTCTTGTCTTGAAATTTTATTGGCTTTCCACGTAAACCAAGTTATTCAGCCTCTTTTTTCCACTGAATTTTCTCACTGAGCTATCCTTATGTAACCACTCTTTATATATTTAATTCTACCGTATCCTGATCACCGAAGACGTCCCCCCTTCGAATTCCCTGGATCCACCAGGGCTGGACCCCGGCAGTCAATTACTCTTCTTGTATTTTGTACAACCACCAACAAAATATATTTATAAATGTCCAGGAAAGAAATTATTTTGCAATCTTTCTAGATGTCACTTTGGAAAATTCTTATCTTTAAAAAATCAAAACAATTGACCATGATTAGGGTGACAAACAAGGGCACTTTAAGAATAAAAGAGACACTATTAATAATTATACCAGGACAACAGGGCCAAACCAAGATGGTCCAAAACACCAGGAACTGACCTTCACCTCAGTAACATTTTCAAACTAAAATCCACATTTCAGATAATAAATGACAGTATATTTTTCCATGTCATTGGATTTGGTAAAAAAAAACAAAAAAAAAAGAGTTTATTAATAAAGTTTTTAACAGTGTGTAAAACAAAGTTTATGATGACTCTTACAGTGTTAAAAAATGAAACACAAGAAAAAATCTTTTTGAAATTATTTTACTTATCTGTATTAGGATGGCTAGCCCATAATTTGTTTCATAAATTTAGAAAAAAAGCAAGCTTCATTTCATTTTCAAAAACTGATGACCTTCAAAATTTTACATTAGCATATATAACATGTTTATAAAAAATAACCTAGAAATAGGTTATTTTCTATGATGTTACATGAAATGCTATAATAATAAAAGGTATTGATGGACCCACTGTCTCATCCAGGACATGTGTAAGAAAGCATGAGAAGAAAAGAAGACAAAAGACAGGTTTGACATCAAAGCTTGTGCTTTGATGTTTTATGTTATTTCATTTTTGAAAACATTATTTAAAGAACATTGTGTCAAGGACGAAACATTCATAGACTTCGAATTGATTGAATCCAGTAAAATAATAACTTTTGTCAATACACTTCAATGCCCCTGTTCTCTGGAGATGAAAACCATTAAACAGAAGTTTGATGTTTCTTATTATAACATAATTTGCAAAAAAGTTACTAAGTAATGACTTACATTAAGTTATATGGTCCCAGAGCCCACTGAATCTGGCCCTCAATGTGCTATGATAGCCGTAGAGAGAATTTGGTGAATTATTTTCCACTTCATTTTCTTTTTTCTCCCTTCCTCCCTTTCTTCCTTTTTTCTTTCCTTCCTTTCTTCTTTCCTTTTTTTCCTTGCTTCTCTCCTTCTTTCCCTCCTTATTTTTCTTTTTCAATAAAAATAATTACCCCAGAATGTCAGTACATAAACACATCTTTCTGTGAAATAGTCATGCTCTCAGTGTCAGAGGCGGTCTTCAGAACACTTGCTTGAGATGCTGGTCACACTCTGTGGGGCTCCAACTCTTGATGAAACTTTCTCCTGTCAAATTACAGCTCAGGTTTTAAATGTGACTCGGAGACTCTGTACAATGAATTTGAAATGTCAGTTTTATGTCTCTCTGCAGTACACCACATGAATTTTTAAATTGTCCTTTAGGTCTACCAAAGCGGGGGCGGGGGGGTGGACAGCATCTTTCAATCCTACTACTAAATATCAGAGTCTGACACAGACATAATTCATCATATTTAACAAGCACATTATGATTTCATTAAGCATACAGTCATCCCAAAAACATAGTCATCTAAGAAAAACCAAACACTGACCACAACAAAGCAGCATCTGAAAGAATCAGGTAAGGGACTACTATTTTTTTTTTTTAACTTTACATAATTGTATTAGTTTTGCCAAACATCAAAATGAATCCATCACAGGTATACATGTGCTCCCCCTCCTGAACCCTCCTCCCTCCTCCCTCCCCATACCATCCCTCCAGGTTGTCCCAGTGCACCAGCCCCAAGCATCCAGTATCGTGCATTGAACCTTACTACTATTTTAAGGTACAGTTGAGTTATTTAAAATTTAACAAAAGCAGCATTTACTGTTAATGAGAAAATACAGATTACTTGCAAAATCATGTTAGGACAGCAGTTAATCATTTACAGGAGGGAAAAGTTAGAATCATAATGATCCTACATAAAAAATCTTTAAGCACTAGAAAAAAATCTACTTATGTAGATGATGCTGGAGCTCTGGGTTGTGAAAGGCCTTTCAAAGATACCTGATGGCCGTCAGAGAGATGGATCCCAACGCCAGCCTGTGAAGCAGAGAAAGTGAACACACAGCTTGTGTGCACGTTATATTTGAGGCAATAAGGTCATGAAAACTCTGCCTCCCCAGAAATATATGCATATATATACATAAATTTTATATATATGAAACAATAACCATGCATATTACACATACACATAATTTTTTAACCTTATAAATTAAGTTTATGATTTCCTGATGAAAGCTTTTCTCTAGTCCATTTTTACTTTGTCCCTGTGTTCTAAGGCAGTCATCACTATAATCTAGAATTTTAGATCTAAATCATTATCAATTTCTCTAAAGTGTAAACTTTTTAAATAAAATTTTTATTTTGAAGGAAATGCACACGTATGATAATGAGTTTCCAAACTGACTTTTAGGATAAGCAGAGTAATCCCCTCAGATGTCCTCATATGAATTCTCAGAAGGTGGAAGAAGGGACCCCCAGCCAAGGGTGTAGGTGGTCTCTAGGAACTGAAACCAGTGAGGGAACAGATTTCTCCTAGAACTTCCAAAATCATGTAGCTTTGCTGACATGATGGTTACAAATGACTTTCTGACTTCATTGTTTCTTCTACTTTTATTACTTAGTGTTCTTACAATAAAAGACCCAGATCCCAGTTACAGTTCATTGGAAGGAGGGGTTTCCACACCAACATGTGATTCCCTGATCCCAGCTGGGTGTCCTATAACTCAGTTCAATCCTGACTCCATCCCCTCACAGGCTAAGGGTTTCCCCCACAAGACAGTCCCCCACCACTTCAAGTGTGAATAACAAGCCCATGTTGTCACCTGCACTTCTGACTAATGGACTGTAGATCAGAGGTTGCTGCAACCCCCTCGTCAGGTTTAATTTGCTAGAGCAGCTCACACAACTCAGAGAAACATTTTATGATTGAGACGATCAGTTTATTATAAAAGGGTGTAACACAGGAACAGGCTTCCCTGATTGGAAAGAATCCGCCTGCAATGCAGGAAACCCAGGTTTGATCCCTGGGTTGGGAAAATCCCCTGGAGAAGGGAATGGCTACCCACTCCAGTATTCTTGCCTGGAGAATTCCACAGAGGAGCCTGACAGGCTACAGTTCATGGGGCTGCAAAGAGTCAGACACAACGGAGTGAATAAGTGCACATACAACTCAGAAATAGTCAGAAGGAAGCAGTGCATAGGGCAGGGTATGGGAGGGGTGTGGAGCTTCCCCACTCTGAGCTCACCTCTCTCCCTAAATCTCCACATGTTCACCAACTCTGAAGCCCTCTGAACCCCATCCTTTTGGGATTTCAGAAAGACTTAATTACACAATCATGATTGATTAAATCATTGACCATGCATAATGATTCAATCTCTAGCCCTCCTCCTCCCTGGTGTCAGGGGTGGGACTCCTCCAGTCATGTGTTGTTTCCTCTGGCAACCAGCCCCTACCCTTAGGTGACTCCAGATTTTCTAAAACTCACCTCATTAACATGACAAAAGGCAGCTTGATCTCCCTAGGCAATTCCTAGGAATATAGAAGGCCTGTGCCAGAAAGGGGTACACAGACCAAATATATATTTCTTATTATAAATCAGAATATCACAAAAGTACTATTATAGACTTCTGAATATTTAAAGGCTCTATGATCTGTTACTGTCACTCATTTATCAGATTTTCCCAGGTTTGGCTAAAGCTGTTGCTGGTCAGTCGCTCAGTTGTGTCCAACTCTTTGCAACCCCATGGACTGAACCACATCAGGCCTCCCTGTCCTTCACCATCTCCTAGAGCTTGCTCAATCTCATGTCCATTGAGTCGGTGATGCCATCCAACCATCTCATCCTCTGTTGTCCCCTTCTCCTCCTGCCTTCTATCTTTCCCAGAATCAGGGTCTCTTCCAATGAGTTGGCTCTTCACATCAGATGGCCAAAGAATTGGAGCTTCAGCTTCAGCATCAGTCTTTCAAATGAACATTCGGGACTGATTTCCTTTAGGATGGACTGGTAGGATCTCCTTGCAGTCCAAGGGATTCTCAAGAATCTTCTCCAACACCACAGTTCAAAAGCATCAATTCTTCAGGGCTCAGCCTTCTTTATGGTACAGCTTTCATATCCATACATGACTACTGGAAAAACCATAGCTTTGACTAGACAGACGTTTGTTGGCAAAGTAATGTCTCTGCTTTTTAATAAGCTGTCTAGGTTGGTCATAGCTTTTCTTCCAAGGAGCAAGCATCTTTTGTTTTTAGCTTTTTAAATTTTTTTAAATATAAATTTATTTATTTTAATTGGAGGCTAATTACAATATTGTATTGGTTTTGCCATACATCAACATGAATCTGCCACGGGCGTACATGTGTTCCTCATCCTGAACCCCTCTCCCGCCTCCCACCCCATACCATCCCTCATGGTTGTAGTCACTGCCCATTGATTTTGGAGCCCAAGAAAATAAAGTCTGTCACTGTTTCCATTGTTTCCCCATCTATTTGCATTGAAGTGATGAAACCAGATGCCATGATTTAGTTTTTTGAATGTTGAGTTTTAAGTCAGCTTGTTCACTCTCCTCTTTCACTGTCAGGGAATGTTTAACAGGAGGATTCCTACATGCTGTTTCTCACAAGTCCTTTGTTTCTTTTAAAGCAGAACAGCACGCTGCTCCCAGGAACTGGGGTCATTGTGTGAGACAGACTTGAATCTCCTTTAGTAAATATTCTCTTTATGACAAAACTGCTTAGTCTTGATCCCCTTTCTTGAGATATGGATTGTCTCCTGACCTTGTGATCGTCATCATCCCTTGTTCCCTTGGTAACGGTTACTGTACATTTGGTTTTCTGATCTTTATCATTGATGAAAGAAACTTCTTGTACTACAGCCTATATATACTCACAGAAAAATCATTAAAGCACCTTTGCTCCATCAGAGCTTGGGTCCCCGTGTCTTTCTTTCTTTCTCTCTCTCTCTCTCTTTGGCTGATTCCTTGGAGCGCAGAGACCCGTCTTGCTCACTCTCCTGCCCAAGCTCCTAAGACTCTCTCAAGAAGGCACCCTGTGCCTTCACCCACTCTCAAGAGGGCGCCTGGTGCCTTCGTGAGAGACGCAAATCCTACGTCAAGGACTTTATTGGTTTTCTGCGTAAACCAGGGAGTATCAGCCTCTTTCTCTCTTTCACTTTCTTATCGTTGCCTCCAGACCACCAGGTCCCGGTTCATTAAAGGATCCCAACATTTCACCCTCATCAAAAGGCTGTTTAGTTCTTCTTCACTTTCTGCCATAAGGGTGGTGTTATCTGCATATCTGAGGTTATTTTATATTTCTCCTGGCAGTCTTTCCAGCTTGTGCTTCATCCAACCAAGCATTTTGCATGATGCACTCTGCATATAATGTGGCCTATGGAAACCTGTGAAACTGGTTCCTATGTCCTTTGAGGTTCCCCCCTTCATTTAATTCTCATCTATTTTCTGACACAAAATGTTGCAAGCTCACTTTGTACCTTCCCTGTGACAGCTCCAGAATCAGACATTTTCCCAGAGAATTCTGATAATTCTTAGTGTGGAATGTCATTTAGGGAAAGAAAAAAAGGAAGGGGGCATGACCATTAGTTGTGCTCACAGTCATTAGTGAAAAAGAGAAAGTGTTAGTTGCTCAGTGGTGTTCAACTCTGTGATCCCTTGAATTGTAGCCCACAAGACTCCTCTGTCCATGGAATTCTCCAGGCAAAGGATCATGCTCTCATAGTCATTGGGTTGTCCTTATTTCAAGGCCCTTTTAGAAGTCAGAATTAGGAAACTGAGGGTTTTTTAATTATTATTATTTCATAATGACACTTCTAACTATAACCGAATATCATAGTGTTATTTCCTACCTTTCCCATTTTGTATTCTTTCTTTACAGTAAGAACCATGGTGGCCTAAAATAACAATATGCAGTAATGTTGTCAGTTTGACAGACACAAAATAGTTTCAAGTTATTACATCTGTATGTACCATTACCAAAAACATAGTTATTATAAGAAATCTGATATTTCATTGCAGTTATTTTTGTTTTTAACTGAGCTTCCAGTATCAAAGCACTGTGCTCAAAATGCATTGTTATTTTTCAGGTATATTTTTGTATTGTTAACACACTTCCAGTGTCTAATTCTGTTAATATTCAGATTTGGGTATTTCCCCTGTTATTAATCTCGTTGTATTTGTTGGAAGTATCAAACAGTAACATGTTTCTAGAATTCAAAGTTACACAAGTTATAGAAGTTGTCCTTTTATGTTTCTTAAGACAAAAAAGCAGGCACATGTTTATGTTCTTATAGCCCTTGTTTCTTCCACAAAAGTAGAATAATAGTGTGTATACTCTATGCACTTTACTTATTAACAAAATATCCTGGAAATCACTCGAGTTTGTAAATTGATCTCATTCTTTTCACTGCTACATTTACTTCATAATCTCAATGTTTGTTCAGCCAATTGCACAATAGAGATGTCAATGGCTATAAGTGTATGATTCTTATTTTCTGTTTTCTTCTTTCAGCAACTTTGTATAGATATAGGTGGCTTGTCTTTCTTTCTTCCTTTCTCTCTTCCTTTCTTTTTTTCATCATCCTTTCCTTTCCTCCTTCCTTCTTTCTTTCCCTCTTTCTTCTGTCTTTCCTCCTGAGCTTCTGGACAGTGGAAGAACTTTGAGCAATTGATGACTTTCCTGCTTTAGAAGTACATACCCTCTATCAGTTTAAGGCACTGCAGTGTCTTTAAGGCTGATCTTTTTGGATGAGGGGCTTGGTTTGTTTGGGATTCTGTCTTGTTTCTGCAGGATCCTTAACTTTGGCATCCCATCTCTCATAGTGCCTGTCTCTGTGCCTTATTGCTTTGATTGTATAGCATTAGTTGATGTTATGGTATTATCTGGTACTTTCTACTACAAAAATTACCTGGTAGCAAGGTTAGAAGGAAAAGCCTTTTTAATACCTATAACCTAACATTTGTCAGCTATCAGTAGCTACAACAGTACAAAAACTCACATCTGTGGATCATCATATTGGCTTTCAACATTTCATAATAATGATATAAACATGTAGACAATGTATGTCACTATAAGAACAGTGAAATCTGATTAATAGATCTATTTTGGAAAAAGTTGTATTAAACCCCACATTTTAGTGGATTCATCTATTTCACCTTCTACTTATGTCAGTTTTTTTATCTGCAGATTTTGAAGCTATGTTATTATTCAGAGATGCATACAGTTAAGCATTTTAAGATCTCCACTTATGATTTTTGTCATTACTAATTCATTCAGATCTGTTTCCATCATCTTTGTTGTTGTTGTTCAGTCACTAAGTCATGTCTGACTCTTTGTGACTCCATGGACTGCAGCACATCAGGCATCCCTGTCATTCACTATCTCCCAGAGCTTGCTCAAACTCATGTCCAAGGAGTCCATGCTGCCTTCCAACCATCTTATCCTCTGTTGCCCCCTTCTTCTCTTGCCTTCAATCTTTCCAAGCATCAGGGTCTTTTCTAATGAGTTGGCTCTTAACATCAGGTAGCCAAAGTATTGGAGCTTCAGCTTCAGCATTAGTCCTTCCAATGAATATTTAGGATTGATTTCCTTTAGGATTGATTGGTTTCATTTCCTTGATGTCCAAGAGACTCTCAAGAGTCTTATCCACCACCACAGTTCAAAAAGTATCGATTCTTCAGTACTCAGGACTCACTTCTTCTGTCCAACTTTCACATCACCTTGGGCTTCCCTGGTGGCTCAGCTGGTAAAGAATCTGCCTTCAGTGAGGGAGACCTGGGTTTAATCCCTGGATTGGAAAGATCCCCTGGGGAAGGAAAAGGCTACCCACTCCAGTATTCTAGCCTGGAGAAATCCATGGACTGTATAGTCCCTGGGTAGCAAAGAATCAGACATGACTGAGTGACTTTCACTTTCACTTTATTTTGTACTATTTGTCTTTTTTCTCTTTCATTTCTGTTTTCTTACTTTCAGTTGAATTGACTCATTTTGTTCGTTTCACTTTTTCTTTTATTGCTTGGAAATTATATTTTTCATTTCTAGTCTTTCTTTCCACACCCCACACACATACTCACGCACACTTATATATGTTACTAGACATTGTTATGCATATTTAAGCTTAGAAAAGTCCAAATCAGTTCAAACAAGATACAGACTCAGATCAGTTCTGGTTCTATGATTTTTTTTTTTATCTGACTCTCACTTCAAGGCTTTTATTGTCATATGCTTGTGATTCCTGAATGTGAACAAATGCTCCTTAGATATTCTGTATGGGAATTTTGAGGCTAATTTAAAAGTGAGTTCTTCATGCAAGAATATAAAGCATATTTCGTCAAGCAAACACAAGCTTCAACTTATCACTTCTCTACACTTTTTTCTACCCATCCTTTCTGGACTCTTAGTTTTCTAAATTTCAAGCACAACTAACTATGTTTAAATAGTTTGTATATCTTATTCAGAATTTTGAAAGTGAAAGTCACTCAGTTGTGTCTAACTCTTTGTGACCTCATGGACTATACAGTCCATGGAATTCTGCAGGCCAGAACAACAGAGGGGGTAGCCATTCCCTTCTCCAGGGGATTTTTTCCAACCCAGGGATTGAACCCAGGTCTCCCACATTGCAGGTGGATTCTTTACCAGCTGAGCCACCATTGAAGCCCAGGATTTTAAAGTCTAAAGTACATCTAGCTTGTCATAATGCTAGAAAGGGGGATCAATCTGTAATTTTGTTCTGAAGCACTCCTTAAGGATTTCAGATTATTATGAAATAAAAAATATCAAGAGTTTTCATATGGATTCTTTTATTCTCTAATATACAATATTATATACAGTAAATATTATCTATAGAGTTTTCTCTATCCTCTGCTATTGAGCTTTTTTTTCTCTCTTTTGTTTCTAGTATTTGAGCAGTGAAATTTTACCATTTTAGAAGAGGAAGACAAAAGAACAGATTATAACCTGGCCAAGCTCTGATAAACAACTCCAAGAGAGACATTTCTTGTATTAATCAGACAGTTGGCATTCTTTTATGATTCAAGTCACTGAAAGCCAACTTATTCTTTTTTCTTTTCTCTAGGGAAACACTAGAAAATGATTAAGCAGACATAATTTATGTGTATGTGACTGGAGAGAGAGAGAGACCAACTTCCTTCCCTTTATTAAATATGTAGAAATTGTCTCTTTGAAGGGAGTGGCCAGAACCTTCAAGGACCATGCATCAGAGCAATCAAATTCCATCTCTTTCAGATCAAGAACAGTTTGTAAACATGAGAAAATATCTAGAAACCTTTCAGTTTGCAAGGTAATCTGAGTATCTCTAGGAACAATCATCCTCAAGATATTTCTATGAGCAGCAATAAACTGCCCTCACTTCCACTGAGACCATGGATCATAACTGTAGTCGCTTGTGGCATTGTTTTCTTGTCAACCGAGAAGCTTCTTACAGAAGCTGAAGACAAGGGTAACATCATGGAGAAGCAAAGCTGGGAAACTGGAAAACAAAGACCAGATGATGACATTCAATCCCTCGTGCCTAAACTGAGCACTGCAGGTGGCTAGTTAGTTTCACTAAGCAATTCAGTCCCTTCTTTTTATTAAATTTCTCTCTATTTTGATTTTTTTGTTTTAAAACAAAATCAGTCATGCTAAGAATTATTATTTCATAGTCACTCAACCACGATATATATATGTGTGTGTGCATGTGTGAGTGTGTTAATCATTAGTCATATATATACATGTATATATACATATACCCTATATTACCAGTAAATATGCAAACACAAGCAAAACTATAAATACCAGTATGTATATGAATAAGCATAGTTTTTTTTCTTTTGAATGAATTTAAATCATTTACCCTAGATTTTTATATATTACAAAGAGTGCCACAAAACTTATATCACCAAACAGAGCACTGATATTTGATGGTGGCCAAGTACTGTAGAAGGAAATGGCAACCCACTCCAATGTTCTTGCCTGGAGAATCCCAGGGACGGGGGAGCCTGGTGGGCTGCCGTCTATGGGGTCACACAGAGTGGGACATGACTGAAGCGACTTAGCAGCAGCAAGTACTGTAGAGTAATCAGAAAAGAAGTAGACAATAAGACAGGTATGGAAGGAGAAGCCAGTCTGTCATAACTAGCTTCTTGAGTTTAAGTTATTCACTAATACTCTTTGAATTTTATGCTAATTTAAAGATGAAATTTTTTTAACTGTCAAAATGACGAATCATTGCAATACTTGGAATTCTGTATGGAAAGAGATGCCACCTTCATATCTGCCACAGTGAACACACATGCTGTAAAATAAGAAAGTGTCAGCAAACGCAGCCTATACATGTCACCCACAACTAGCTCAACACTTACGTCTACAACTTAAAGAATGGCATGATATCTGAATTGTTATGAGGATCATTCAAAAGGAACTAGTACGGTTTGGCTTAGAAAAAGAGAAAATATCAGGGAATACATTATTTCAAATATTTGACTTCAGTTTCTCAATATAAAGATAGAAGTTGCTCAGTTGTCTCCAACTCTTCACCACCCCATGGACTTTAGCCTGCCAGGCTCCTCCATCTGTGGGATTTTCCAGGCAAGAATACCAGAGTGAGTTGACATTTCCTTCTCCACTCT
This sequence comes from Bos grunniens, assembly GCF_055505025.1. Classification (NCBI taxonomy): domain Eukaryota; kingdom Metazoa; phylum Chordata; class Mammalia; order Artiodactyla; family Bovidae; genus Bos; species Bos grunniens. The sequence goes on from NC_141181.1 coordinate 43,624,218, forward strand.
CAACATAAAAGAAACTATAATCAGTTGTTGGAAATGAAAGTCAAATTTTGCCTTCATAAAAAGGAGAATTTTTTAGCAATGAATGTTTAGTAATTAGACAAGATGTTTCTTTACTGAATTTACTTATAGGAAGGTAGATTGTTTTAGGAACACACCATGTGAGAACAATAAAAGAAAGAATATGTACTCTGTGTCTGATATCATGATAATCACTTTCAAGAATGTAACATCACAGGGGATTAGAATGTATTCTTGCACATGGTAGGCTTGAAGTTCTGGATGCACTTTAAACTCATTTATCCCTATAAGACAAGCCTATACCAGTTAACTCACCACACATGCTTTCCAGTTAGCGCTCTGTCAGAAGGTTCACTATAAAGCCCTATTTCTAAACCTTGTCTGTCACACCACAGCGGGTAGGGGCTGTTAAGTAAAACTGAGTCAATTGAATGTCAGCTTCAGTATATTTCTTTTATTCTGAAATTTTATGAAGTCACTAGTGAAAAGCTGCAGGAAAAGAAGTCTACTAGGAGAAAACGATATATTGTAAAGTATTAAAGTCAAGTTTAAAAGTAAATATTATTCATGTTAAATAAAATTACAGGATATAATTTTTATCACAAATTCAAGATGATCTCATTTTTATTTTCTTAATTGAAAATCAAGAGATTCAAAAACTCCAAAAAATAAAGAAACCACAAATTTTAGCCTAATCTACAGAATTTTGACAAAAAGGAATAATCTCTTTATGTAAACTTGAATAATATTTCTAGGCCAAGTTTAGTAAAGCAAAATGTAAATACTGTTATTTCATTTGGAAGTATAACTTTAGACCCAGAAGAGTGATAAAGAAAATATTATCCTAATTCTTCACCTAATTTAACTTGGTGAAGTTAAAGCTGAATGATAACTTTAGTACATTATTTCCCCAAAACATCATTCTTATCCAGGCCCTAATTATCCTGATTATTATCTCACCATCTTCTCATCCCCACCTAATTGACACACAGAAAAATAACTTCTAGTAACATTAACTTTACTATATTGCCCTGCTGTTTAAAAAAACTAGAGTACCTCCTTATTGTACACAGTGGGCCTCCAATCTGCATACTGTGAGCACAGAGTTGCGATAAAAGATTATTTTAAATGTTAGAAGAAAGGTTTTATCTGAGCAGTATTATGAAGCTACAAGGTTATAGCTTCATTTTCTCTCTCCTTCACTCACAACATTCATATCCTGTCTCCAGGATTCCCTCCCCTCACTTGGTGCCATTTCAAAGCATCAATAATGAAGCTTCCAGTGCTGCACATCTCCTTTTTACTCTGCACTGTAACTAGGACACGGGGTCCCTGAAAAGTCAGACTGAGTAAGGTAGAGTCAGTAATTAAAGACGTCATGTGCACGATCCCTTCAGTCCCTTACTTTACTGGATGGACAAGTGTAGGCATCAGTTTGTTAGAGATGCCGGAAAGGGAGGCAGAGGATGGTGCTGAACTATCACCTGAGGAGTCCTCAGGAATAGAAATGAACAATTTTCTAAATAATCTATTTTCATTCCAAAAGTAAAACAATACTCATTGTAATAAATCTGTACCAGATCACAGGGGTACTAGGAGGCACAAAGAAAAAAGCTATTGTAGAGTTTTTAAGTAGGTTCCAAGATATTGTCAGAGTTTTCTTTTATTCTCTCTAGGTTTATGAAGACTTTGAATGGGTAGTTGCTATTTACAGTATTTTTAAATATTAGAATAATGGTAGTCAAACAAGAGATGGCAAGAGTGAATGTTGACATTCTAGGAATCAGCGAACTCAAATGGACTGGAATGGGTGAATTTAATTATATCCACTACTGCGGGCAGGAATCCCTCAGAAGAAATGGAGTAGCCATCATGGTCAACAAAAGAGTCCAAAATGCACTACTTGGATGCAATCTCAAAAACGACATGATGATCTCTGTTCGTTTCCAAGGCAAATCATTCAATATCACAGTAATCCAAGTTTATGCCCCAACCAGTAACGCTGAATCAGCTGAAGTTGGACGGTTCTATGAAGACCTACAAGACCGTCTAGAACTAACACCCCAAAAAGATGTCCTTTTCATTATAGGGGACTGGAATGCAAAAGTAGGAAGTCAAGAAACACCTGGAGTAACAGGCAAATTTGGCCTTGGAATACAGAATGAAGCAGGGCAAAGACTAATAGAGTTTTGCCAAGAAAATGCACTGGTCATAACAAACACCCTCTTCCAACAACACAAGAGAAGACTCTACACATGGACATCACCAGATGGTCAACACTGAAATCAGATTGATTGTATTCTTTGCAGCCAAACATGGAGAAGCTCTAGACAGTCAGCAAAAACAAGACCAGGAGCCGACTGTGGCTCAGATCATGAACTCCTTATTGCCAAATTCAGACTGAAATTGAAGAAAGTAGGGAAAACCATTAGACCATTCAGGTATGACCTAAATCAAACCCCTTACGATTATACACTGGAAGTGAGAAATAGATTTAAGGGCCTAGATCTGATAGATAGAGTGCCTGATGAACTATGGAATGAGGTTCATGACATTGTACAGGAGACAGGGATCAAGACCATCCCCATGGAAAAGAAACGCAAAAAAGCAAAATGGCTTTCTGGGGAGGCCTTACAAATAGCTGTGAAAACAGAGAAGCGAAAAGCAAAGGAGAAAAGGAAAGATATAAGCATCTGAATTCAGAGTTCCAAAGAATAGCAGGAAGAGATAAGAAAGCCTTCCTCAGTGATCAATGCAAAGAAATAGAGGAAAACAACAAAATGGGAAAGACTAGAGATCTCTTCAAGAAAATTAGAGATACCAAGGGAACACATCATGCAAAGATGGGCTCGATAAAGGACAGAAATGGTATGGATCTAACAGAAGCAGAAGATATTAAGAAGAGATGGCAAGTATACACAGAAGAACTGTACAAAAAAGATCTTCACGACCCAGATAATCACGATGGTGTGATCACTGACCTAGAGCCAGACATCCTGGAATGTGAAGTCAAGTGGGCCTTAGAAAGCATCACTACGAACAAATCTAGTGGAGGTGGTGGAATTCCAGTTGAGCTCTTTCAAATCCTGAAAGATGATGCTGTGAAAGTGCTGCACTCAATATGCCAGCAAATTTGGAAAACTCAGCAGTGGCCACAGGACAGGAAAAGGTCAGTTTTCATTCCAATCCCAAAGAAAGGCAATACCAAAGAATGCTCAAACTACCACACAATTGCACTCGTCTCACATGCTAATAAAGTAATGCTCCAAATTCTCCAAGCCAGGCTTCAGCAATATGTGAACCATGAACTTCCTGATGTTCAAGCTGGTTTTAGAAAAGGCAGAGGAACCAGAGATCAAATTGCCAACATCTGCTGGATCATGGAAAAAGCAAGAGAGTTCCAGAAAAACGTCTATTTCTGCTTTATTGACTATGCCAAAGCCTTTGACTGTGTGGATCACAATAAACTGTGGAAAACCCTGAAAGAGATGGGAATACCAGACCACCTGACCTGCCTCTTGAGAAATTTGTATACAGGTCAGGAAGCAATAGTTACAACAGGACATGGAACAACAGACTGGTTCCAAATAGGAAAAGGAGTACGTCAAGGCTGTATATTGTCACCCTGCTTATTGAACTTATATGAAGAGTACATCATGAGAAACGCTGGATTCCAGCACAAGCTGGAATCAAGATTGCCAGGAGAAATATTAATCACCTCAGATATGCAGATGACACCACCCTTATGGCAGAAAGTGAAGAGGAACTAAAAAGCCTCTTGATGAAAGTGAAAGTGGAGAGTGAGAAAATTGGCTTAAAGCTCAACATTCAGAAAACGAAGATCATGGCATCTGGTCCTATCACTTCATGGGAAATAGACGGGGAAAGGGTGGAAACAGTGTCAGACTTCATTTTGGGGGGCTCCAAAATCACTGCAGATGGTGACTGCAGCCATGAAATTAAGACGCTTACTCCTTGGAAGGAAAGTTATGACCAACCTAGATAGCATATTCAAAAGCAGAGACATTACTTTGCCAACAAAGGTTCGTCCAGTCAAGGCTATGGTTTTTCCTGTGGTCATGTATGGATGTGAGAGTTGGACTGTGAAGAAGACTGAACACCGAAGAATTGATGCTTTTGAACTGTGGCGTTGGAGAAGACTCTTGAGAGTCCCTTGGACTGCAAGGAGATCCAACCTGTCCATTCTGAAGGAGATCAGCCCTGGGATTTCTTTGGAAGGAATGATGCTAAAGCTGAAACTCCAATACTTTGGCCCCCTCATGCGAAGTGTTGACTCCTTGGAAAAGACTGATGTTGGGAGGGATTGGGGGCAGGAGGAGAAGGGGACGCCAGAGGATGAGATGGCTGGATGGCATCACAGACTCTATGGACATGAGTCTGGGTGAACTCCGGGAATTGGTGATGGTTAGGGAGGACTGGCGTGCTGCGATTCATGGGGTCGCAAAGAGTCTGACACGACTTAGTGACTGAACTCTACTGAACTGAATGACTAATGTCATTGAATAGATTTTCCAGATAACAATATTGTCTACAAAGCACCATTTCTCAATAAAGCCAAGTGAGTTGCCCAGGGCAGAGATTATTTTAAATAGTAGATTATTTAGAAATGTGAATTCAGGAAATAGGGACAGTATTTACAATAAAGTTTTGGTCTATTTTGCAAAAAGAAAACAAACCAAAAGATGCAGAAAACAACTTACTTAAATGTCTTTGTGACTGATACTCTAGGTTTGTATTCAAATAGTAAAACCAATTTTTGTTATCTATAATTTTTAACCTAAAAATTATCTATAATTTTTAATCTAAGAGCTCTTTGTTATTTTCATTCTTTATTTGTTTTCTCATTCTTTTGAATGAATTTGATTCATTCCTTTCTGTTCTTAAATCTATCCGGTGCTTTCCTCCCTGCCCCACAATAAATTGTGCAATCATTTATTTTAACCTATTTCTTCTCTTCCACATGACTAGTTTCTTCTTTGTTTGCCTCACATTGGCTTTCAGCTCACATTTCAGGATAGCCTTCTGGGTTGCCATACCTGGAATCTCTGTGAGTGTCCTTGTCCAGAGCCCCCCAGACCGCAGATCTCTAGGAACCCCATGCTTCTGGGAGCAGCCTCAACTCTGGGATAAGCAGGGGGTGGGCTAATCTGGAAAAGTGTTCCATCAAAAGCCCACATTTGTCTCTATTGTTCTGGTGTCTTGCCTAACAAGGGTTTGTTGTTGCCTAATTAATCCTTTTAGTTTTTTAAGGAAAAACCTCTGCAAGGTGTTTGCTAGCTGTTGGGGAAGACTTTCCCCGCTGGAGGGTGTGAAGTGGAGTTGGGACCAGCAACTTGTCTCCATGGCTACCACTTCCTCATCCATTCATCCGTCATCACTCTTCTCCTCAAAAAGGTATGGAATCATCAAATCACCCTTGTTCTCTAAATTCTCTTCCTCTGTTGATCCTATGACTTTATTTCATTTTATGCATATAAAAGGAATGATTTCAGAGGGATGGGATGGGGAAGGAGGTGGGAGGGGGGTTCAGGATGGGGAACACATGTAAGCCCATGGCTGATTCATGTCAATGTATGGCAAAAACCACTACAATACTGAAAAGTAATTAGCTTCCAATTAAAATAAATAAATTGAAATTTTAAAAATTAAATAAATAAAAATAAAATTAAAAAAGGAAAAAAAAAAAAGGAATGATTTCAGTAAGCCCGGACTCTTGCATCTTCCCATACAAAGAAAAGCACTAAACTCCTTAACTTCAAATATCTGGTTTTCCTTAATTAACAATAATCTTTTGATGTTCAGTCTACCTATCCCTTGTTGGAAAACTTCTAAGTAACCTACTCCTTCCCCTGCCTCCTGGAACAGTTCTCTCAGGGTTACTTGAGAAGCTGTCCACCAGGCTTAAAGTCCTAAAATTCCTTTCAAATAAAACATAACTCTCAATGTTTAGGTTTTGACCATTTTTTTAAGTTGACACTCCCTGGGTCCACCAAGACCAGCAGCATTACTGTATAATGGCACTACTTTGGCATGTCATATGTCAAAGTTCAGGCTTCCCTGGTGGCTCAGATGGTAAAGAATCCACCTGCAATTCAGGAGACCTGGGTTCGATCCCTGGGTAGGGAATATCCCCTGGAGGAGGGCATGGAAACCCACTCCAGTATTCTTGCCTGGAGAATCTCCATGGACAGAGGAGTCTGACGGCCTACAGTCCATGGGGGTCACAGAGAGTCAGACATGACTGAGCGACTAAGCACAGCACAACATGTCAAAGTTCAGTCTTACAAAAAAGAGCAGTTAACTCACAATGGAGAAAATTTTACCCACCAAAATCCCAGGGCTTCCAGTTCAGTGATGAGGAGTGGTCCACATTTCTCAAAGGATCTTAGAAGGGTCTCCTATCAACAACCAGGGAAAGTGCTGGGACATGAACAAATGGAATTATCAAAACTGTGGAAGGCTATATCTTCCTTCCACAGTGTGTGATGACCCCTCTTGGCCACCTTGAACCTTGAGAACGTTTGTGTGATCTGGTGTTTGGGAGAAAATGGAAAGTCAGCTCTAACATCTCACTGTAATGTCAGATCCACAGTGTCTCACAAGTGAAGACAAAGGGAAAACAAGAGGACATGAGCCATGGAGGACACAGGAGGCCCTGAAGCTGCCGGGGACTGTGGGGCTGGAGATCAAGACCCCGCATTTGGATCACCAGGAGCAGGAGATTCCCCATCGGTGACACAGGCTGGGTACCACACAGCACAAAACTGTGATGGGTCAGATAATGCTACTGATCAAGACCCACACTGTCAAAAAGTGCAGAGAAGTAGCAAGACAACATGGTGTCCCCACAAGGCAGAAACTCAGTGACAAAGTGGTTTTAGGCATATTTGTAATAAAAGAACTGAAATGATACAATGGTAGCCATGGGTATCCCTTCCTTCAGTCTGAGCCGAGAGATGGCAATGCATCCTTCCAGGCCAAGAAGGAAGGAAAGATTCTGCCCATCACCCCTGCTGCTGAATGACTAGTCACTCCTCAGTGTCCTTTGGAAAGTTCAGTGGTACTGATCTCAGTGAGACAGCAGTGAGTGGTGGCATGAAGTGAGATCTTAATTTCTGCCCAGAAATCGAACCTGGGTAGACTGGATGAAAACCAGGAATCCTAGCCACCAGACCAGCAAGAGTTAGAGGCTAGAAGCTATTTTTCCTTGGATTTTTATTGTTGTTCAGCCACTAAGTCGTTTCCAACCCTGAGACCCCATAAACTGAAGCATGCCAGGCTTCCCTGTCCTTCACCATCTCCCGGAGTTTGCTCAAACTCATGTCCATTGAATCAATGATGCCATCCAACCATCTCATCCTCTGCTGTCCCCTTCTCCTCCTGCTTTCAATCTTCCCCAGCTCAGGGTCTTTTCCAGTGAGTCAGCTCTTCGCATCTAGTGGCCAAAGTATTGAAGCTTCACACCAGTCCTTCCAGTGAATGCTCAGGGTTGATTTCCTTTAGAATTGACTGCTGTAGTGAAAAATTCATTTATCATGGAGGCAGAAGCTATAAAGGCAAGCATAAAGTATATTATTAGAGACATAGTATAAAACAAGTGGGAGAGCACACAGAGAAACAGTTTATTTAGTTAAGACAAAAACAAGGCAGAGATGCACACCCAGAGAGAAAGGGTGCAAGCGTATTGAGTGTAGGAGTGTTGTAAAGAAGAGATGGTTAAGTCACTTTATAGGTCAGTTCTTCCTGGTCTTTGTCTTCCTTCATGCTAATTATCTGAGGTTTTTTTCCCGCACCTGACCTAACCTAGGACTCTCCCCTGGGTACACACACACCCTTCAGCAAAGATGGATCTTGAAGTGAAGGCTTCTGGGAGGAACAAGACTCATTATGGCCTGGAATTATCCCTTGACTTTTGACCCACAAGGAGCCTTTTTGTGCATGTTTAGTGTCTCCCTTGTTCCCAGAAGAAGGGAGAGAGAGATCCGTTAATCCTTTACTCAAACAGGGTTTTGCCTCTTTGTCCTTGCCATGACTATTACCTTGACCATTGCCATGATATTACCTTAAGGTGTTTACAAGAGACAAACACTGGCTATTTACCATGTTTCTGTTGTGAATTCCATTTTAGAGGGCAAACAGAAGGCTGATTGTAAATACCTTAACTGGAGTCCACCTATCTCTTAAATCGGAAAATGCTAACAGTTTAAGTATCCAGTCTGAAGCCCACTTCTTCATGCCTCAAGAAGTGCAAACAGGTTGTAAATGTCTAACCTGGAGCCCATCTATCTCCTGTCTCAGTATAACCTTTACCACAGAGAATATAAGTCATGACCCTGAGTGCCCCAGGGATGTGGGTCAGAGAAGCTACAGTCTGGATCTCTATAGCACCATTGGTTGCATTTTCTATTCAAGTCAACCTTGAAATTGCTCAGAAGTCCAGCTGCATTAAACAAGGCCATATTGCTCTTAGGAATTAATTAAAATATAGGTATATGTAATATAGTATATGTAGTTAATATTTTAATTAAATATATGTATATATCTATTTTATATTTATGTAATTATAAACATTTATTTAATATATACTTTATCTTATACATATAAAGACAGTTCACTCAGATTTACCATTACTTGTGCTTCATTACATCATGTGGACAAAGACAGGTTCATTTTTTTAGATAAACACAAGGTCTTATTGTATAGCACAGGGAACTATATTCGGTACCCTGTAATAACCTATATGGAAAAGAATATGACAATGAATATATAAAAGAATATATATATACATATAACTGAATAATTTGCTGTATGCCAGAAACTAACACAACATTGAAAATGAACTATACCTCAATAAAAACTTTCCTTGAACAATCCATTTCTCTAACTGTGCTTTTCTCTTAACAAGAGTTCTCCATGGAGAGGGTTGGGTTTTCCCAGGAGGGGATCTTGGAGGACATCCCGGTTGCTCCTCTCAATATTGAGGTGCTGACAGGGACCCACAGGCTGTGTCTCTGAGGCCATTCGGTCTCAGGGAAGAGGAGGACACAGACTTCTTTCTCTGCCCGAGTTCCAGCCCCCAGCTTGCTTCCTTGCGTGGCCCTTAAATCACCCACTCTGGTCAGAAAAACATCAGACACGTTTTTATTCAACATTATGAGTTACATAAGTAAATGTTTGGGGGAAAACTATGACACGTTTTGGAGGAGAGGAAACTCTTTTAATCACTAATTAGAGTGGTCTGTAATGAAGAATGATTTGATGGCATTTTGTTTTATAGCCTGAGTATTTACACTTTTATTGGCTCCACAAACACCTGGAGTAAAAAGCATTGCTTTCATGTTGTTAAAAAAAACATATTGTTCTCTTGTTATTGTTGAATGTAAATGACAACCTGATAGATTGGATGTAGCAAATATTGATTTAGTGCTGGCCAAATGAATGCAAGCATGTCCCAGATACTTGCACTGTGCGACTGAAAATTAAATCAAAAGCTCATCATAATAAACAGTAGCAGGAACATCAGAAAACTTTTCACACAGTGAGCTTTCCTACAGACCATTCCTGTTACAAAAAGACTAATTTCACCAAGGCAAAAGTCTTTATTACTTCTGATATATAAAATTCTTTTAAATGTCATCTAGGGATTCTGAGGTTAATGAAGCAATTTTAGAAAATGGCCATTGTGGAGCTGTAGGTTCACACTGAGGTTTCTAAGATTCTGGGCAACATAAAGAATAGTTTTATGTCCATAAATATTCCATTGCCTTTGAATGAGATGGGGAAGGAACTCAAGCAGAACTTTGGGAAGATTCTAGTTCACATTCCAAACAAGAGGGAAGGTCTTAGCTATCTGAAATAGTATTTTGGTTGTGTTTTTTTTTTTTTTTTCATTTTCTGTAAATGCCAGTTACAATCACTGTTTGAAGACCACATACTATCACTAAATCAAAGATATAAAGTACTTTTTGTCTTAGATATTTTAGATGATATAATATTATAAAAAGTTATCATTACAGCAGATCAAAATAAATTCATAATTAATGGTAGTGAACCAGAATTATCATCAGTATATAAAGGAATTCATTTATATTTAAGTATTAATATTACATATATCCATTTATCCTGGCAGATAGAGACAAGAAAGATTGAACGTTTCCACAGATATAAAGAAAGGAAACAGGTGAGAGAGATGGAGAAGAAATACTCATATTAATGGCTTTCTTTAGAAAGAGGAAAAAGCTTACAAGTAGATTTGGTTGGCAGATAGTAGTCAAGGTGCCATCAGAGAAGCCAGGTGAAATATTAAGATTTTTTTAACTGGGTGAATAATTTTCTGTGTGTTTCTCAAAGCCAAGGGAATACTTTGATTTCAAATTCTAAGTCTAGGGATATGGACTAGATGGTGATGCTTTTCCCTGGACTATACCAATCTCAGCACCAAGAGCACTGCATCCTGGGAATCTCCCTGATCCTATGCAAATGAGGCCATTAGTCTCTTTCTCAGAGTATGTCCATATCAGCTTCAAATGGTAAAAGCAGGGGACCCAGTTGCTGCTTTACAATGGACTCCAGTCACCCCCTGGATTTAATACCCTCTTCACTATGTACCTGCTCAATGACCTTGAACACTATATCTCTGAGGTTCAATTCCACTGTCTGTTAAAGGCAGATAATTCCTAAACTAATAAGTGTAAATGGTCATAAAATGATGTATATGAAGCAGTCTGAAATATACAGCCTTTTCATTCTCTACCAAACTCCAGCTGAAACATAACAGATGTTCTCACACACACACACACACAAAGTGTCAAAATCAGGCTTAAAACTGAAGCTGCTCAAAACCTATTTTTTCCATATATCCACGCTCAAGTAAACACAGACGACAGAAAATCATCTCTCTTTTCCAATAGTCCTGCAAGAATAGAAAGCAGAGTCTACAAACAGGTGAGTGGCCGATTCAATACTGATCAGTGATACTGACACTGTATGCCAGTTCTTCACATCTCAGACTGGATGTTCCTTCTGTTCAGGATTTCATGTTTAAAATGCAAGAACAAAATAGAGATATGTCTCAACCCAACCACAGTGATTCAGGCCAGACTGCTCCTCCACAGTTGTTTTATTGAATGAGAGAAGAAGGGTAGGAAAGTATATTTAGCCGGAGTCCTTCCATCTTGGTCTTTTAATCATCTTTATCTTCTTAATGTACAATAGAAGAAGGGGCTTGAAAAGCAGAGTGTTGTTCATTTTGAGAAATATTAATGGCAACCAGCTGCAAAGGAAAAAAGGAAACATTCTCTACGCTGAGAATCTAAAGGAATAATCTCTTGTTCATAAAAGTGATTCCCCCTTGTTAATGAGCTGACAGTTCCCTGGGGACCCATTCTTAGTGGCAGCCCAGTTCATGGGGGTTAAATCACTAAATTTTATGTGTCCTCAGCTCATTTTCATAATTACAACATCTCTGAATAAGAACAGAAAGGCCCTTGTGCCCATAAGACAAGTTTGCATGCATAGCAATTATGCTTTTTATGCATTTGGGGGAAGATTTCTGCTGATTGCCAATACTACCTTAGTGATTACTGTCACTAAATACACAGGTAAAGTGATTGTGTGTCCTGAACATGAAATCAGTAGTAGAAAAAGATAATTTTTATATATAATCTTATTACTTTTGACTTTTAAAATGAATGTAAACCTCAAAACTCTGATAATAATTAGGTTTTTGCACCAGTTTTGAATAACTTTTACAAATGCTCTTTTCCTAGTCCATATCTTTTCATTTATGGAAAATTGGAAAAGGTTCTACACATCTCTTTCTTCAAGAAAAACATCATTTGAAACTGGAAATAATCAGTTTTATTCTCTGTTTAACATCTTGAGCAGGATTACATTGCTATGGGATATGTTAGTATTTTTTTTTGTATGTTTATTCAGCTCTTTTATACCATAAGAAAACTGTGTATTCAGTTATGATTCTATGCGTGCTAATATTAAGAGTTTATAGAATATCTAGAATGAATATTATAAATTACCTCTTAGATATTACCAATAAATATATTACAAAAGTTATCACACAATCAGTTCATTATATTACCATGATTGAGAACCCAGCATTTCTTTCATTAAATATATAAATTTTCACTAAATTTTCATAACATTGGCCACTTATTTGGTCGTGATCATCAGTGGTTGTCCTATTTTGGGTTTTTTTGTGTTTTTTTTTTTCCCCATTCGTAATTCACAGCTAACCTAATAGGTATGATGCTATATTGTGAGTGAGATACTGTCCACAGCTTTTTAAATTGTCATATCAGCCCTGCCAGGGTAACATAACTCTCCCTTGAAAATTCACTATTCAGAAAAATGTATTGCAATAACTACTCAAAAGGTGAAAATGAATCAGCTCTTTTCATACTTTTGAAAGACTAACAAGATTTTGTCATGTAGATTTAATAGAATGTTTTTGTTTTCCAGTTGCCATGATTAAGTGGCACAGAGCATACAAGATTAATCTAACAAAAATACAATACAGAACATTTTCACAGTAGGAAAAAAAAAACTTTGAAAGACAAAAGTCAGCTACTTTTTCCCAAAGAAATCAAAGCTAGGAAGTTCACCTGTGAATGGAAACGTTTGCATTGCTTTCCAGTGGGGTCCTGACTAGAACTGGGAGGGATGAAATCCCTAGATATGTGAGAGATTTTAAATAAATGCTGTGGGAAATCTGCCTGAACTTCCCTCACACTATGTGCAAACAGGCACTATTGCAGGACAATCGTCTCTCACTTTATCCGTGAATATTCCACATCCCCAGGGAACCATGGTAACCTTACCCAGGATCCCATCAGGGCACTTGAAAATGTCCTTCCAAATGACACACACTCATAGTTCAAGTTCCAGTTTAAATTATGCTAATGGGTTCACATGTGCTAAGTCTCTTCAGTTGTGTCCAACTCTTTGCGACCCTGCAGACTGTAGTCTGCCAGGCTCCTCTGTTCAAGGGATTCTCCAGGCAATAACACTGGAGTGGATAGCCATTCCCTCCCCCAGGCGATCTTCCCAATCCGGGGGTCCAACTCCAACCCACGTCTCTTTACATCTCCTGCACTGGCAAGCAGGTTCTTTGCACTAGGAAGCCCAAATTATGCTAATACATTTTGAAAAATAAATTTTGCCTTCTATGCCTTTTCTCCCTGTTTACAAATCTGTATTATCTAGTCAATCTTCTATCTTATTCACAAAGATTTGCCATTTTAAAAATAAATCATATAAAATACTTTAATAGATAGAATTCTATGTATAAACTTTTTATCTCATCATGAAAATAAAATTCTGATATGAGTAACCAATGACCTAGGAATTACAGTGGCCTACAGATAGAGGGAAATAAAGATTTCTCTGCTTCTGAAGCAATACCCTTATTTATGTATGCTTCTTACTCTCTTCCCGGGGCTGGACATTTCTGATATGATACTGAAGTCAAACCTGTTTCATCACTGTCAAGTATGAGTCATTCATTCCTAAATTGACTAGACAGAACCTAGGAATTATAGCTCTGTAGGGGCAAAGGGGTATTTAAAGATCACCTATTTGAAGTTCTTCATAAACAAATTGAAACAGTAGATAAGGCAAATAAAATGGAAAATAATCTTCATGGAAGAAAATGAGGTTTGACGAAAATAACAGATTACAATGACCACAGGAGTCATTAGGAGGAGGATCTGGGAGGGACCAGGAATTCCATCAGCCTTTCTAGTTGTGACCATCCTGGAGGCTGAGGTAGGAGCCATATCACATGACTTCCAGAATTCCCCCCATTTGGAGGGGGTCTTCCACAGTCAGTCAAAAGACCATGCTCCTCAGGATTTGTCAGAAAAGAACCAGCTGGAGAGAGTGAGGGGAGTGGGAGAGTTCTTATCTAAAATGCAAGTTTCCAGGTCTCAGACCCTGAAAAAATGGTTAAGAGCTAGACTTTAACAAGAACTCCAGGGAATTCCCAGGCACATTAGATATTAAGGAGTACTGGATTGTGATTCAAGGATTCTGCTGACTTTATAAACTGAGCAACTTATTCCGAACCATGATTTTGTTTTCTTTCGTCCCCAAGTTTTATCCGTAATGCTGTTCAGTCACCCAGCTATGTCTGACTCTTTGCGACTCCAGCAAAGAGCATGTGGACTGCAGTACGCCAGGCCTCTCTATCCCTCACCGTCTGCTGGAGTTTTCCCAAGTTCATGTCCATTGTATCAGTGAGTCCATCCAGCCATATCTTCCTCTGATGCCCTCTTCTCCTCCTCCTCTCAATCTTTCCCAGCATCAGGGACTTTTCCTATGAGTCGGCTGTTCACATCAGGTGACCAAATTACTGGAGCTTCAGCTTCAGCATCAGTCCTTCCAGTGAGTAATCAGGGTTTATTTCCCTTAAGATTGACTGGGTTTGGTCTCCTCTCTGTCCAAGACTCTCAGGAGTCTTCTACAGCACTACAGTTTGAAGATGTGAATTCTTTGGCACTCTGCCTTCTTTATGGTACAGGTCACACAATCATATGTGACCATTGGGAAGACCTTGACTATAGGGACTTTGTCAGCAGAGTAATGGCTCTGCTTTTCAACACACTGTATGTTTGTCATGGCTTTCCTGCCAAGAAGCAATCATCTTCTGATTTCATGGTTTCAGTCACCATCTGCAGTGATTTTGGAGCCCAAGAAGAGGAAATCTGTCACTACTTCTACCTTTTCCTCTTCTATTTGTCATAGAGTTCATTGAGTTCATAGCTTCACTGAGTTATACAAGCCCCTTCACAACAAGGCAGTGATCCATGAAGGGGTTTATCTCATAATGGTTACCAGTAAAATAGATTATGTTTTTGTTTGTAGGGACTGTTTTCTATTTTACCAAGTGTATTTACCACTACACTTGATAGAGAAGAACCTCATACAACAGCAGAGGATGAATGTTTTGAGGAAGGAACAGTTCAGAAGTCAACAGTCCTTCTAGCAATATTGAGAGAGGATGTTCATGGCCTCCATGGAGGCCTGTTGAGGGAACAAAACCAGCAGGTGAAAACTCAGCCATCTGCTGTTATGGACGATTTTAATGGAACAGGACTTTACCATTCATCTTATTTCCTTCTTTCTTTTGTGAGGGTGGAACCCCACAGCTTCTCTCACGAACTTAAAATACAACTTTAATGAACTTGATACTATGACATTGAAACTGCCTGAAAGAACTGAGCCTCAGTTGGGGAATGAGTAAGACAATTTGGAAAAACAGTGTCTGAATTGAGCAGCATGGTGAATTAGAATTAAGACAGCATTGTGGACCTGGAAAAGTAGGTACAGCTCTGCAAATCCTAATCCTCATTTACAACATCAGGAGGTTAGGTGAGGTGATCTCTGATATCCCTGGTTCCAGGCTTGTCATCTCTGGAAGTTCAGTGCCTCATTCTCTCCCATCCACCCCAGAGGACACACAGGAAGACATGCTCAGTTGTCACAGAAGATGTGGAGTCCACAGGGACCTGCACGTAGACCATCCAGGGGACCAGAGTTTACAGGTGAGGGAAGAAAGTGATAAGTAGAACTGCTTGAGGTCAGTTTCTTTCTTCTCTCATGTATTTTCCTCACTTTCTCCTTCACTTTGGTGCAGCTGGTTTGGTAGCCAGCATCCAGATGTCCTCTCATTAAGGTGGTTCCTTGGGATGGATCTGGGGGAAAGGGACAAAGCTCCAGACAGCTTTGCACCTGGTCTGAAGTTGAAACATTCTTGATGTTTACACATGGTTCAAGTCACTAGCCCACAATATGAGAACCAGATGAGGATTTGGGGGAAAGGCCCTTAACTGGTGATTTAAATGCATTTTTTTCCTTGAGACTTCCCCATACACAGACTCTTAGAAACCCAATCAGAAGGGAAATCTATTTGACTGATCAAGGTACAGTGATCATTTCTCACCTCTCTAATGATTAACAGTTACTAAGTTAAACTCACTCTCAACAAAATAACATAAATATTCTCTTTAGATTATCTTGCAAATGATTATTTTGTTTCTACTGTACATATAATTCCCCTTGGATCAAACAACTTGAGACAGAAGATAACTATTACATTAGAAAGATATTTTCATAGATTAGAAAATGTTTGCTCCAATTATGCACATAAGAGAAGGAAGCCACCTCACACGAAAGTCAGATGTAAACCTCACAAATGACATGCTGTGAGCATCTTGGATGATGGAAGTCTCTCTCATTCAGGTGCTAATTCCATATAATTTTCTTTAGAAATGTTAATAATTACAGTGATTTCATAGGTTATAATAAAATAAATAAATTTATATTAAAAGAATAAAATAAAAAATAATAATAAACTTTCAATAGAGGAACTAACATGTCCTTTCCAAAAATATATAAGGTAAATAGTTAATAAATCAAATATGTATTAAAGCACTAAAATGTATTACATTTTAAATTATGTTTTAACCAGACTACATAATTGGAATAAATTTGCACAATCTATGAATGTATTTCTGTTTATTTAAGAAAAAACTGAGCAAAACACACTGAAAAGTCTACTTTAAACTAAAGTTTAAAAAACACATAAACCCTTTAGTTAAATAAACCAGAACAATGAAGACTTTCTTCAAACATATATCTAAGTAATAGATAACTTTAGGGAGAAAAAGTTTCTCTAAGTCAAGTGTTTTTGTTTTGTTTTGTTTTGTTTTGTTTTAATGTAAAAAATGACATCATGCCTGTGACCTCAGGGAGAAAAATGCTTCATCAAGAAATCATAATGAAACTAATGCAACATTGTAAATCAATCATTGTATAGTATTAAACTATACTTCAATAAAAGAAAAAAGTTTAAAAAGAAGTCATAATGTTCAAACAATTTAACCACCCAAGACCCTGATGAGTTTTGTCTTTGTTGTATCCCAAATGCATTAGTTGAATTAGGCTGCTACCCTTTGATGATGAACAATGCAGAGGAAAAGAAAGACAAAGTTCATTTTAATCAAAACTTAAATACCTAAACCTATTTTCAGTTCTGGATTATGAAAATATAATGCCTGGGGACAGAATAATAACCAGTGCTCAGAATGGCTATGGAGTGACAGAGCAGCACATAAGAGCAGCTCCACTACTACCCTTGTGAAATAAGCAAGCACTATAGAAATTCATTGGAGGTTGTCCATTAAAAATCCAATATACATAATGAAGCTAGCATTTATGGAGCTATGGAATAAAGCTGCTAAATAGGGAATAATTATTACTAATGTAGACATTTTTCTTAATGCTCCATTTTTCAAAACATACAGTCATGGTATTATATTAAAAATGTGATTTAATTTATGAACATTCAACTTCAAAAAGCCTTTCTTATGTAATTTCTATCATTGAGGTGTTACTTGAGAATTATAGTTATAAAAATGGAGATAATTTTTACATGCAGCCACTATGCAACCTAGCAATTCCAATTGTGGTTTTTTATCCCAAAGAAATGAAGACTTACATTTTATGTACAAAAACATGTACACAAATGTTCATAGTATCTTGATTCAATAACCCCATATTGGAAATTACCATCTTCAGTGAGAGAACAGATAATAAAAAATAATGGAACAGATATAAAAAACTGATATATAAATATCATGGAATATTACCTAGCAGTATGAAAGAAAAGCATCTATTGATATGCACATCAACCTCAATGAATCTTCAGAGAAATAAACTGAATGATCAAATCCAATCTTGAAAGTTTACATATTGTATGATTATATTCATGTAATATTCCAGAAGTGACAAAATTGCAGAACTGGAGAGCAAGTTGGTGGTTTCCAGGGGTTAAGAATAAAGGTGAGGTGAGCAGGCAGCAAGTGGATGTGATGTAGAAGGGCCACTGAAGGAACCCCTGTGCTGATGGTAATGATCAGCATTTTCACTGCACCAATTCCAATTTCCTGGTGGTGTTAATGTACATGTAATGCGATTGCTTTACAAAATACTACCATTGAAGAAGATCAATAAAGGTGCCTGGGATCTCTCTCTGTTACTTCTTATAACCACATGAAAGTTAGTCGATCAATCATCTCTGACTCTTTGCAACCCCATGGACTGTAGCCCGCAAGGATCCTCTGCCTATGGAATTTTCCAGGCAAGAATACTGGAGTCGGTTGTCATCCCCTACTCCAGGAAATTTTCCCAACCTAGGGATCAAACCTAGGTCTCCTGCATTGCAGGCAGATTCTTTACCATCAGAGACACTGGGAAGCCCTATAACTTCATGTGAGTCTACAATTATCTCAGGCTTCCCAGGTGATTCAGTGGTAAAGAATCCACCTGCCAATGCAGAAGATGCAGGAGACTCGAGTTTGATCCCTGGATCGGAAAGATTCCTTGGAGAATTAAATGGCAACCTGCTCCAGTATTCTTGTCTGGAGAATTCCATGGACAGAGGAGTCTGGTGGGCTACAGCCCTGGGTTCACTAAGAGACACAACTGAGCATGCAATCACTACAATTATCTTGAAATTAAAAACTAGCTTTAACAGGTATTGAGAAAAAAACTAAAAAATCAAAGAAAATACTCTCTTAAAAGAATTTCCAAGGAATTAGATGTACATTGTATATAATTTTAAATCAAGAGCTTGGAGGTGTCATCATTAAATCATGTTCACTCAACTTTCAGATGAATAAGCACATAGAATTATGACGCCTCCCACTGAGTGTTGCTGCTGGTTGAGCTTCTGATCCTTGTCTCTTTGTCCAGAATAAAGAAAGAGTTGTTCTAATTAGTAAGTATGATTGTATATTCTCTCAGTGGAAGCAAAGTCAGGGCAAACAATGATTTTCTAAATGTCTCTCTAATGCATGAAAACTTCACTAAAATTGTTGTCAAGTTTAACGCTGCTACACTGGATGAGTCGATTTACCAATAACTGTCCAATGGGTGACGCTGCAAGCTTGAAACTCAAGCCAAAAGTCTCTTTCATAAACAAAAGGCAGATTTATGTTGATGTATGGCAAAACCAATACAATATTGTAAAGTAACTAACCTCCAATTAAAATAAATAAATTTATATTTAAAAAAAATAAAGCGCACAAAGCTTCCTCTTTTTCTGCTGTAACTTAGAAAACACAACAAGACACAATGTAAGTCAGCAGTGAAGAAGGAAATGAAGTGAAATGGAGATGGAGACCTGAAATCCTAGACTCCCAAAACTACAAGTCTCAGGTCCTCACAAATGGGAAGCGAAAGAAGAATTCTGAGGTGAGGGGTGGCCAGTCCAGAGAAGATCACAGAAGCAGCCCTCCAGGCCAGGTCACCGGGCAGAGGCACCAGCCGAGGCTGAACGTGAAGGGCTTTGGTCTAAGATGCACAAGCTATCCACACTCAGATAAGATGGGAGCATGGATTTTATGATTTTTGTGTTAAACCAGACTGATATAAGTTGTGATAAAGGAATGTATGTGTGTGAGTGCTCAGTTGTGTCTGACTCTTTGCAACCCCATAGACTGTAACCCTCCAGGCTCCTCTGTCCATGTGGATTCTCCAGGCAAGTATACTGGAGTGGGTCCCCATTTCCTTCTCAAACATAAGGGAATATGCAACTGCTTAAACAACCACATCCAAGGATGCTAAATTACACCCAAGTATCAACACAACATAAGCCAGAGACAATGAAATGATTATCTCCAAAATTCCCAAATCAGTCTCATGAAAAGAAATATTGTTCCTGCACTGGGTTTCAGAACATCAAATACACAGTCCCAGAAAAGGAGTGAGAACAGAGCTAGAAAAGAAATAAAGAAAGGGAGGAAGTAAGAAAGAAACAAAGAAATGAAAGAAAGGAGGGAAGGAAGGAAGGACAGGCTAAAAGTTGAAGTGAAAATGTAAAACGTCTAACAAGTTCTGATAGTAATCTGAATAATAACAACTGTGTTATCTGACTGACAAAAGAGTTAATGTGATCTTAAGCTAAAGTATACAGACAGGGAAATGTCCAGAACAAAGATAACATTAGCTTCAGATTCATGAGTGTATTTTATTCTTCAATGGCCATAAGCCATATGGCGTTTTGATATTAAAAAGAAAATAGGAAAACTCAAGCAGTGAAAGAAAATTGAAAGGCTCCAGAACTTGCTCACGGGTCATGGTCAAAGGTGCTTGTCTAGAAAACAGATGACATTGGGGGAAGGTTTCAGGTCTCCAACATCTGACTGTATCATTCAGTGAGGACTGGGGGATGGTGATGACTTTGGTTCGTACCATCTATATATTAGTGCTTTCCCCCCAAGTTAGTGGGTTTCCTTGGGAGGTAAGTTCTGTATATTCGAGAGGACTCTAAACAATCATTTAGTGAATGTGCTGTACAATGTAGTCAAGCTTTAGATGAACAGCTGTATTTACATGAGAGTAAGGATCTAATGGAGAAGGCCATGGCACCCCACTCCAGTACTCTTGCCTGGAAAATCCCATGGACGGAGGAGCCTAGTAGGCTGCAGACCATGGGGTCGGTAAGAGTCGTAAACAACTGAGTGACTTCACTTTGACTTTTCACTTTCATGCATTGGAGAAGGAAATGGCAACCCACTCCAGTGTTCTTGCCTGGAGAATCCCAGGGACGGGGGAGCCTGGTGGGCTGCCATCTATGGGGTCGCACAGAGTTGGACACGACTAAAGCAACTTAACAGCAGCAAGGATCTATTAGATCCTTGTGCATGTCTGCTAATTATCACTTCAAGGAACCATATATACATTTATTCATAACTTGTGTGGAATATAAGATCCATTAGGATAGGAGCCCTTCCATTCTGACTCTTCATTTTCCTTCCATGCGTGGGAAACAGCAGGAACCCCATAGATGCTGTCAAATGGATGATGTCATTTCCCTCAACTGTGAAACACATCCGTGAAGTAGACTCTACTGACCCCCATTTCACAACAGATGACAATTAGATCCACTAAGATTTATTAGGCTGCCCAAGGTGTGCAACTAGAGCCAACCCTGACTCTAAAACTCATGCTGTTACACTACATTTAATATTTTCAGGAAGGAAAAAAGGCACAGGAAAAGCAGTAAGTAAATAATTCTGGTGGTTTGCTGTGCAGAATGGTCCTCCCACTTCCCAAGGTCACTTGTTGCCATGGTTTCTTTTATCAGCACTCACACCAATTATAGTTAAGCTATCAACCTCCTAAACCAAAAATAGCTAACATTTTCAAGTAAATTAGAGCAATGTGGATGATCTCTTTACACCTTCAGTTATATTTCTCTATTGCTCTCAATTCTGACATGCCAAAAAGAAAAAAAAAGAACAAAACAAGATTCTTCTCTGAAGGGCACGTGTGTGAAAAGTGTGTTTGAAAATTGCTCAGGCGTATCTGACTCTTTGCGACCCTATAGACTGTAGCCTGCTAGGCTCTTCTATCTGTGGAATTCTCCAAGCAAGAATAGTGGAGTGGGTAGCCATTCTCTTCTCCAGGGGATCTTCCCAACCCGGGGATCAACTGCATTGGCAGGCGGGTTATTTACGATCTGAGCCACCTGGGAAGCTTTGTAGTGTGCATCCGTACGAGTAAGCTTCCAGGTTTCATTAACCTCAGCACACAGTGCCACACTGCGGAGACAGGAATGTCTTTGTCTTTAGATGATGCGAAACAGTAACACAGCACAATTCCCTTTTATCTTTTGGGAAAAAGAAAAACAGGTGATATCCCAGCATTTATCATTTTTCTTATTTTCTTCATTTGAGATCAGACCTTTATCCAGTGGTTTAGAACCTTCAAATCAAGTAACATAATATAAAACATTGTAAAATGGCAAAGGATGTGAGGAAAAGAAATATTTTGTGTATCTATGTTCTTGGAAGGAGTGATGCTAAAGCTGAAACTCCAGTACTGTGGCCACCTCATGCGAAGAGTTGACTCATTGGAAAAGACTCTGATGCTGGGAGGGATTGGGGGCAGGAGGAAAAGGGGATGACAGAGAATGAGATGGCTGGATGACATCACCGACTCGATGGATGTGAGTTTGAGTGAACTCCAGGAGATGGTGATGGACAGGAAGGCCTGGAATGCTGCAATTCATTGGGTCGCAAAGAGCCGGACAGGACTGAGTGACTGAACTGAACTGATGTTCTTAGAAAATGTGTTTCTTTACCTAAAAATGAAATGATAGTGTAACATCATGGTACATTACATCTAGAAGCAAAAATAAAACCATGAGCTTTTTCTTTGTCATTTTGCAAGTTTTGGAAAGTTCAGGCCCCAGGAGCTGTAGTGATCTGCACTGCATAGCAAGTTGGAGGCAGGTTATAAACAAAACAATAATCTCTTTGTTTCCCATTCTATTGTTTTTCCACCCAAATATCCTGCTTCTTATCTTCTAGTGATGTTCCAAAATCTTATTTAAAAAGAAGAGCTAGAACACATTAGTTTCCTTAAAAACATGATCCTTATCTAATGGAGAGTTTATAAATCAATTATTTTCATTTAAACCAACAAAAAGACACCAATAGAAATAAAAACAAAAATTCCAGCAATTATAAGGCAAATGTTTACTTTTGATACATTGTGTATATTCAGATGACTTGCTTTAAAGTTGACATATATTTTGAAAGGTGATTTCTTTGTTAACAGAAACTATCTCACACATGTGATTGAGTAGAATATTTCTCACACACATATATACATACATGCTTCCTTGGAGGCTCAGATGGTAAAGAATCTGCCCGCAATGTGGGAGACCCAGGGATCAGGCCTGGGTCTGGGCCTGGGAAGATCCCCTGGAGAAGGGAATGGCAACCCACTTCAGTATTCTTGCCTGGAGAATTCCATGGACAGAGGAGACTGGCAGGCTACACTCCATGGGATCGCCAAGAGTCGGACAGGATTGAGTGACCAAAGCTATGTGCACACGCACAAGGGCACGTGACAAAAGAAAGGCAAAGCTGAGCTATTATTAACTTTTAATGACAACTGGGACCACAGAGGTCTTTGATTTTTGCATGCCATCCACATGATAAATTGGTGTTTCATGTTGTTCAGGAAAATAAAGCAAATTTAAGTAAAACATTTTTAATTAGTGGTTTAACTACGTGATTAATGATGCCTTTTTAAAGTAAATGCCTGTACCAGTAAATGAAAAACTCATTATTTCCAAAAGCTGGTTTCTTCCACTTAATGACTTCTCCTAATAGGCAGATAAATTGAACAACAACATATGAAACCTATTAAGCTGCACATTTTCACAGAGAACAAAATTGAATGTTGTTGATCAGCTAATCAAAAGTAATGGAACAAACATTCTACAAAGGCTTCTCTTAAGTTGGTGTGAAACTTGCTTTGAAACAACTATACAACAAAGCTTAATCTTATTTGCTTAACAGAATAATCTGAACTGAAATAAAAAGCACTTACCAAAAGAATAACTTAGCCCTTGAAAACACAATTCTGGTTGTGTTTATGCTGTATTTATTTGGAAGCAACTTCAATCCTACTTGAAATGTCCAGAAAATAAAATGTACCCCCAAAAAAGAGGTCAACTAGATCTCTAAATATCTGGTTAAAAATATTGACATTACACAGCATTCTAAGCCAAGATTCTTTAAAAGTCAGTAGTAACACGGAATTGCCAGTGGGGTATAATAACTAGAGACTTGGCCTCAAGGGTCAGCTGGACTTTGTCTGACTCTAGCTTAGAATTTCACAGGTGAATGTCTTTTGACTATAGCTTAGACCTCACTGGGCCTCAGTGGACTCATCTGCAAATTGACATAATAATATTACCTATTTCAAAGTGTAATTGTGAAGTGTGAGGTGATGCATTATTCACATGTATTAGCTGGAGATCCTGTTTTGCTGCTGCTGCTAAGTCACTTCAGTCGTGTCCGACTCTGTGCGACCCCGTAGATGGCAGCCCACCAGGCTCCCCCGTCCCTGGGATTCTCCAGGCAAGAACACTGGAGTGGGTTTCCATTTCCTTCTCCAATGCATGAAAGTAAAAAGTGAAAGTGAAGTCAATCAGCCATGTCCGACTCTTTGAGACCCCATGGACTGCAGCCTACCAGGCTCCTCCGTCCATGGGATTTTCCAGGCAAGAGTACTGGAGTGGGGTGCCATTGCCTTCTCCAAGATCCTGTTTTAGTAACCATAATTATTGCTATATATCTGCTGATAAAACATGGTTAATATCTTCACCAGTCAGTTGTGCTTATCACTATTTAACAGGGTCCAAAAAGCAGAGATGGTACATCTGCTTGTTTGGAAACTTTAATCAGTTTCCCCTATGCTATTTGTACAAACAAGTTCTCAAAATAGAAGAAAAGTATAGCTGTGTGCTTTCCAGGTGGTTCAGTGGTAAAGAATCCACCTGTCAATGCAGGAGCCACAGGAGACATGGGTTCTATCCCAGGGTCAGAAAAATCCCCTGGAGGAAGCATGGCAACACACTCCAATATTTTTGTCTCAAAAATCCCATGGACAGAGGAGCCTAGTGGGCTACAGTCCATGGGGTCACAAAGAGTCAGACACAATTGAGCGACTGAGCACGCATGCACGCACATGGCTGTTGTCACCAGAGTTTCCTAAGGTGACCCTGTACCACCCACAAGTATAGCACTGAGGGCTAAAGTTAAGACGCCTTAACTTCACCTTGAGGGGGGAGTATTTATTTAAGGTGAAAGTGAAGTCGCTCAGTCATGTCTGACTCTTTGCAACCCCGTGGACTGTAGCCCACCAGGCTCCTCCGTCCATGGGATCCTCCAGGCAAGAATACTGAAGTGGATTGCCATTTCCTTCTCCATTTCCTTATCCTCTTATTTAAGGTAAAAGGATATTTATTGGATATAATTTAATAAACTAGGACACTCTCCATTGGAACTTATTTCTGTCAGTCTCAAAGTCTGGACTGTGCTCCCCTCTGTCCCTGTTTACTGAAAGTATACTCATCCTTCAAGGCATGAATACTATTTTTTTTTCAAATAGATATATGTCAATAGACAAATTGAATTAGATTATTCTTTCCCTCTGATGCAGCAGTAAGATTCTTGTACCTCTGTTTGGCCATCCTCTATTCTGTTCCTGTTATTCTACAAATGTCTTGCTGTGTGTACCACAAGGCCACGATCTGAAATATCTTCTGAGTTCATTTCGAATCCCCAGAGGGCTGCAAGGACAGACGTGGTCTGGGGCTTCCCTGGTGGTCGTGGTTAAGACTGCCTGCTCCAATGCAGAGACTGAGATTGGATCCCTGGTAGAGAAACTAAGATCCCACACCCCGTGCAGTGCAGCCAAAAAAAGGAAGAAGAAGAAAGGATGTTTAAAAACAAAAAACAGAAAGAAATGATCTGGCTCATACCTCCTCTCTACATGGCTCAGCACTCCCATCTGGAGCAAAAGTATCTGGAAAGCTCTATTCTTGGCTGTTCATGTATCTGTCCTCATCCTTCTGGTTTCAGCTCAAAAGTCAATCCAAAAGAGAGTCTTTCTCTGACACAACTTTCAAAGTATCCAAGCCACTCTCCTCCCTCACCTGGACCAGAGCAGTAGCTTTGGAACTATCCCCTGTGAACAGAGACTGTTTTCTTCCCTCCCAATATGGATGCCTTTCTTCCTTTACCATTTTAATCACTGTAGGTAGGACTTCAGGTACCATGTTGAGTAGACATTATCTTGTTCCTGATCTTAAAAGCTTTCCATCTTTCACCACTGAATATAATGTTGGGTTTGGGTTTTTCATATGTGAACTTAATTATGTTGAGATAGCTTCCTTCTGTACCTAGTTTGTTGAGTGTTTTTATCATGAATTTTGTCAAATGCCCTTTTTGCATCAGTTGAGACAATCATGTGGTTTTTCTCAATCTCATTAACATCATTTATTACGTTGATTTTATTACAACATCAGGCATGCAGTGAAATTGTTCCCATCTCCTGTTGCTGACCATCCTTCAGCTCTACCATCTCCCACCTCCTCTCCTTCTTCCAGTCAGCAACTGTTCTTGCCTGTTCACTCCATGCGAGCCCTGTATGCCAGCTGTTGTACTTTTCAAGGCACTGTACTGAAAGATTCAAAAATGTTTTCTTTATTCTTTGTATTTGTTGTTATTTATTATTTGTGTGAAAAGCATTATAAACGTATTACAGTACAATTCTATAATAGCTGATTATGCCAGTTGGGTACCTAAGCTAACTTTGTTGGACTTACAAACAAATTGGACTTACAAACACACTCTTGGAAAGGAAATCATTCATATGTAGGTAACTTGCTATATCTTCTCACTCAATAGTTTTATGAAGCGGATTAAGGCGAACTGAATAGGATCAGACTACACTGCTAGATCTAGGTACCAAATGCACAAACATTTACTCCAGAGTTTTGAGCAAATGAGCTAAAATACATAAACCTTTTTTTTCTATCCACAGTCAGCCAGACTCAAGGATACAGACAGAGGTTCCAGACCACAAAGTCCACCTGGGTTCTGCAATAAGATTGCCAAACTGAGAAGTCTAAAGGAACAATCCTCACAAAACTCCCCTTGATTCATACTCCAGCTGGTAGGTTGGGGGTCTGCAGGACCCCTCTCACTTCGGACCAGCTGACTAAACCTAAGGGTGCTCACAACTTCCTTCAAGATGAAGAATTTCCTACAACAACTCACAGCACTCATAAAAATTAGATATACTTAGTATGTCTATTGGAGAAGGCAATGGCACCCCACTCCAGCGCTCTTGCCTGGAAAATCCCATGGATGGAGGAGCCTGGTGGGCTGCAGTCCATGGGATCGCTAAGAGTCAGACAAGATTGAGCAACTTCACTTTCACTTTCACACATTGGAGAAGGAAATGGCAACCCACTCCAGTGTTCTTGCCTGGAGAATCCCAGGGACAGGGGAGCCTGGTGGGCTTCTGTCTATGGGGTCGCACAGAGTCAGACACGACTGAAGCGACTTAGCAGCAGCAGCAGCAGCAGCAGCAGCAGTATGTCTATATTTCCTTTGTATACAATTGCTGTTGCTGTTGTTCAGTCCCTAAGTCATGTTTGACACTTTGCGGTCCCAGGGACTGCAACACACCAGGATTCCCTGTCCTGCACTATCTCCCAGAGTTTACTCAAACTATTTCCATTGAGTGGGTGATGCAATTACTATTACTGTTTAATTATAGCCAAAGGATACAAATGAGAATCAGCCAAGGCAAGAGGTGCAGAGTAGAATGGGGGGAGGGGTGCGAGGGTGTTCCAAATGTGAGGCTTCCTGGTTCTCAGGAATGTGTACAGATTGTCACCAACCCAGACTGTCGCCAACCCCGGGGGCTCAGCAGACCTCAATATTCAGAGTTTATACCTGTGTTTCTTTATGTAAGCTTGGGCGATTGAGTCATTGCCATGTAGCTGAACTCAATCTCCAGCTTCCCGCTTCCTGGAGGCTGAACTGATGGTCACCTGGCCAAAAGCCCTAATCCTCTAATCAAATGGTAAGTCTTCCTCATTAGCATAATGCAATCAATGGCAAACCACTCCAGTATCCTTGCCTGGAAAATCCCATGGACCGAGGAGCCTGATGGGCTGCAGTCCATGGGGAGACTGAGTGACTAACAAACAGAATCATCTCATTAGCACAAACCATGCAGTGTGGGCCTGAAGATCCACCATGAATAACTAGGATACCTCATCCTCCAGGTAACTCCAAGAGTCTAGAGGATACTTCCTGGTAACTGGGGACAAAGGCCAGATCTCTATGGACTGAGGCAAAAATTTTTATTATGTGTTTCCCAGTTTATAAAATGAGTTTAATAGCAATCTTATATATTGGATTTTTCAAGAATTAGATGAATTTGACATGTAAATTACTTGTATAGCTCATGGAAAACTCCCGAAAAAAATTTTAGTTGTTATTATGATTATATTTTCTTTTTCTGCTAGTCCTAATTCATTTACTCCCTTGACAACTGTATAATGAAAGTCTTCATAGTTCAATTCTCAGAAGAAAGTTCATATATTTGCAAATGGAGCTGTAGAAGCAATCTAGGAGTCACCTTGAGGACTTGGAGAAATTAAAAGCTCTAGCTGATTTTCCCAAAGTAAGCATGAAAATTAAGTATGAAATAGTAATTTATGATACTGAGTGAGCTGTTACATGCAGATCACCATTCAAAATGAAACTCAGAAAAATGTGGGGAATATTACAGAAAGTGATTAGTGGGCTCAGAATTGATTAAATGAAATTTTTTATACTTTAATTTTTTTCAATTTATGGAAGAAAAATACATTTTTTTAATTTGTTTATTTTCTCACATTGCAGTAAAACATGAAAATAATGGTCAGTATGTCCATCCAGTTAGGCTATGTGTCTGAGAAAAATATCTACTTATCTAATGTGCCAACTCAATAACATGCAATACCTCTGCAAAAGGAAAATAAATGAGTAAAAGAAATATATGGAGGCTATTAATTTCACAGATGAAACCAATCCAACAAATTCTCATTAATCCCTGTACTAAAATGTTCTGTGAGACCAATTTGTGTCCTGCCAGAACTGCATATTTAATAGTATCTTTATAATTTTAATGTTTTCTTTATCTTTTTCCCAAAGGCCTCAGTATTAAAATTAGAAACTATGCATCACAATTATAAGGTTAATCTTTAACTCTATCTGCCTGTTGCTCATCTCTGGCTAAAGTGTAGAGTAATATATGGTGGTGTATAGTGAATGAATGAAAAAAAGTATTTTTTAAATTTCCATTTGTTTCACATGTAATTGGCATATCTGATAATGCTCCCAGTGATTTTAAATAATTAATGTTACATTATTTGCATCATATAAATATTTGGGTCATAGAATTATTTGGGTCATAGAAATAAAATGTTATCTTTATTTTATGATTCACATTATCAATGAATACAATAAAGCTATGAATCTTAGATGCAATCCTGGCAATATTGGTCCACATGGTAGTCAGAGTCTGACTCAGAAATAATATGCAAACATTAAATTCTGTTTGTTACATTTTCATGTATGTTGTTGTTCAGTCACTAAATCCTATCCGACTCCTTGCGATCCCATGGACTGCAGGCTTCCTTGTCCTTCACTAACTCCCAGAGATTGCTTAAATTCATGTCCATTGAGTCAGTGATGCTATCTAACCATCTCATCCTCTGCCATTCCCTTCTCCTTTTGCCTTCAATCTTTCCCATCATCAGGATCTTTTCCAATGAGTCAGCTCTTCACATCAAGTGGCCAAAGAACTGGAGCTTCAGCTTAAGCATCAGTCCTTCCAATGAATATTCAGGATTGATTTCCTTTAGGATTGACTAGTTGGATCTCTTTGAAATCTAAGGGACTCTTTAGAATCTTCTCCAGGATCACAATTCGAAAGTATCAAAATTCGTTGGTGCTCAGCTTTCTTTATGGTCCAGCTCTCATGTCCTTACATGATTATTAGAAAAACAACAGCTTTGACTAGGCGGACCTTTGTTGGCAAAGTAATGTCTCTACTTTTCAACGTGCTGTCTAGGTTTGTCATAGCTTTCCTTCCAAGGAGCAAGCATCTTTACCTTCATGGCTGCAGTCACCATCTGCAGTGGTTTTGGAGCCCAAGAAAATAAAATCTGTCACTGTTTCCATGTTTTCCCCTTCTATTTGCCAAGAAGTATTGGGACCAGATGCCATATCTTAGTTTCTTGAGTGTTAAGCCAGCTTTTTCACTCTCCTCTTTCACCTTCATGAAGAGACTCTTTAGTTCCTCTTCAGTTTCTGCCATTAGAGTGGTATCATCTGCATATCTGAGGTGGTGATATTTCTCCCGACAATCCTGATTCCAACTTGTGATTCATCCAGCCCAGAATTTTTCATGATGTACCCTGCATAGAAGTTAAATAAGCAAGGTGACAATATATAGCCTTGATGTACTCCTTTCCCAATTTGGAATCAGTCAGTTGTTCCATGCCCAGTTCTAACTGTTGCTTTTTGACCTGCATGAAGGTTTCTCAGAAGACAGTAAAGTGGTTTTGGAGTTCCCTTGCTTTCTCTATGATCCAGTGAATGCTGGCAATTTGATCTCTGGTTCCTTTTCCTTTTTAAAACATTCCAGGTTCCTAGGCAATATTTTTTTTTTACAACATCAGACTTTACTTTCACCACCTGTGCATGCATGCTAAGTCACTTCAGTTGTGTCCAACTCTTTGTGACCCTATGGACTGTAGCTCACCAGGCTCCTCTGTCCTTAGGATTCTCCAGACAAGTATACTGGAGTGGGTAACCAAGCCCTCCTCCAGGGGATCTTCCAGACACAGGGATCAAACCCGTGTCTCTTATGTCTCCTGCATTGGCAGGCAGGTTCTTTACCCCTAGCGCCACCACAACTGAGCATCATTTCTGCTTTGACCCGGCCTCTTCATTCTTTCTGGAGTTATTAGTAATTGCCCTCTGCTCTTGCCCAGTAGTATATTGGACGCATTTTGACCCAGTGAACTCATCTTCCAGTATCATATCTTTTTGCCTTTTCATACTTCCCATTGAGTTCTCATGGCGAGAATACTGGAGTGGTTTGCCATTTCCTTCTCCAGTGGATCATGTTTTGTCAGAACTCTCCACTATGACCTATCCATCTTGGATGGCCCTGCTTGGCATGGTTCATGGCTTCATTGAGTTTCAGAAGCCTTTTCACCAAGACAAGGCTGTGATCCTTGAAGGGGTTTCATATATGTATGTTCATTTAACTGACAGTTTTCCATCTAGGTATTAGTCAAATATTGCTCATGGATTGAAAAAACTTATACTATCAAACTGGAAAAAAAAAAAAAAAGCCAAACCTGCATTTTAGTATCTCCAAGACCTGCTTTACAGACTCATTTAGCAAGTACTTTGGGTGTGGGCATGGAATGAACTCACACATGATGGGGAAAACCCCAAATAACTGTAAATTTGTCGGTTTCCTTATATCTGCTGGCAACCAAAATTTGTCACTGGCCATCTGCCTTCACAAGGATTAGGTTAGTAGCCACTGTAGCTGCTAATATTCAACACCCCCTGAAAGGAGTTCAGGGCAGAGATCAGAAACGAGGTGCTCTGTGCTCTGGGGAAAACTGGCAGAACAGATCTTCAGACAGATATTTTCAGGAGAAAAGACTTCATGAGCCCAACTCTTGTATCTCCTATCTAGCATGCATGCATGCTAAGTCGCTTCAGTCATGTCCAACTCTGTGCAACCCCTTGGATGGCACCCCACCAGGCTCCCTTGTCCCTGAGATTCTCCAGGCAAGAATACTGAAGTGAGTTGCCATTTCCTTCTCCTCTCCTATCTAGAAAAGCACTAAAATAATTAACAGAGATATCTGCTCCTTGTGACTAGCAACAAGCATCCACCAAAATATGTGCTTAACTACATGTACCCATTCTCCAAAACCACACATATACTGACCTTCCTCCCCACCTCCACCCTGCCTCTTTGGAGCAGTTTCTCAGAGCCATCTTAGAAGCAGTCTCCTGGACTGCAGTCCTCATTTTCCCAAATAAAATTTAACTCACAACTCTCACATTGTGCAATTTTTTTTTCCCCTGTCAATACTGCCAATTTTGGTTTTGTATTAAGGTTTCAGAAACCTTAGCAGTTTATATGTCTATACTGAACCATACTCAACTTCAAATGATAGAAGAAGTTTGAAAACAATGTCTAATTTGTACATTATGGCTATCATGGATTTTAGCTTTTATCTTCATTTTTCTTTGACTCTGTGAGGTATTATGTTGTATACTCCATGTTTACTGAAATATGCCCTCAGATTACCCTTTTGCTTGCTCACTATTGCTTTTTCCCTCTCAGACCTCTCAACTACAGTTGCTTTTAGTCAGGACAGGCTGGAATATACTCTTTACTTAAGGTTTACTTGTGGTAAATGTCCTTGTTTTCGTTTACATGAAAATGCCATTAGTTTGCTGTCATGTCTAAGATACAGTTTTGTAGATTATACACGTCTATGTCTATGGTTATCTCTTTCAGAATTTTGAAGCAGTAGCCATTGTCCTCTGGTTTCTATGGAACAATCAGCTGACCATCCAACTGTTAGTTCTTGGATTGTAATCAGCCAGTTGTCTGTGGTTCCTTGTAAGATCCATGTGTCTGTAGTGATCTGCTATTAGCTGCACTGTGTTTGGGTGCCTATAACCAGGAGGGGAGACGGGGTCAGGGGGCCTCACCCTGGCACCAGTCACACTGGAGGCTGGATAGCTCTCTATGGTGGAGGCTGTTCCATGTCTTGTAGGAGGATTAGCAGATACCTGGGCTTTACTCAGTCAGTGCCACCTGTTAGACCACAGCCCCCTCCCCAGCTGTGTCCACCAAAAGTGCCCCCAGAAACTGCAAATATCCCCAGGGAGCAGAGTCATTTCACATTGAGAGCTGCCCAGTTAGTTTAAACAGCAATCACAAAAACACCTTCAAAATGTATCAATAGATTATAACAACAAATATTTATGTCTCATCTATGCTACATGCCCATTGGGGGTTGACCATGGCTTTGCTCCATGTCTTCATTTGTCTGGGATCTAGACTGGTAGATAAGCCTTTATTTAGGGCATTTCCTCGGAGAAGGCAACGGCACCCCACTCCAGTACTCTTGCTTGGAAAATCCCATGGACGGAGGAGCCTGGTAGGCTGCAGTCCATGGGGTCGCTAAGAGTTGGACACGACTGAGCAACTTCACTTTCACCATTCACTTTCATGCATTGGAGAAGGAAATGGCAACCCACTCCAGTGTTCTTGCCTGGAGAATCCCAGGGATGGCGGAGCCTGGCGGGCTGCCATCTATGGGGTTGCACAGAGTCGGACACGACTGAAGCGACTTAGCAGCAGCAGCAGCAGCAGCAGGGCATTTCCTGGAATCACGGCAGGAAAAGAATGAAAGGGAAGAACAGCTGGACAAAACACACACTAACTCTCAACACTTCAGCTTAGATGAGATCCTTAAACACTGATACTTCCACTTCATTAACTAAAGCAAGTTGCACTGCCAAGCTCAATATTAATTGGGTGAAAAGCATTTTCCTCCATAGGAAGGATCAGGAAATGTTTGAGAGTAATAATACAGTCTCACAGAAGATGAATATGCTTTCATTTATTTGACCTCTTGAATCTGCTGATGGCAATCTTTTGTCACCTCTAAAGGAAATCAATCCTGAATATTCACTGGAAGGGCTGATGCTGAAGCTGAAGCTCCAATATTTGACCACCTGATGCAAGAACTGACTCGTTAGAAAAGACCCAGATGCTGGGAAAGATTGAAGGCAGGAGAAGAAGGGGATGACAGAGGACGAGATGGTTGGATGGCATTACTGACTCAATGGATATGAGTTTGAGCAAGCTCCGGAAGATGGTGAAGGACAGGGAAGTCTGGTGTGCTGCTGACTAAGGGATCAGAAACAGCCGGACACGACTGAGTGACTAAACAACAACAACAATATACTCTCAGTATAACTTCCAAAGTTTTCTCTCTTCATTGTTCTTCTCTTTCAGAATTTCGATCAGTGGTGTATTCAACTTTCTGAACACTCTTCTTCTCTTACACTCTCATTTTTACATATGCTTAATCTTTGTACTTCATTCTAAATAATATCTTTAAATACATCTTTCAGTCTAGGCTTCCCTGGTGGCTCAGAGGTTAAAGCATCTGCCTGGAATGCGGGAGACCAGGGTTCGATCCCTGGATCGGGAAGATCCCCTGGAGAAGGAAATGGCAACCCACTCCAGTACTCTTGCCTGGAGAATCCCATGGACAGAGGAGCGGGGTAGGCTATACAGTGCATGGGGTTGCAAAGAGTCGGACACGACTAAGCAACTTCACTTTGATACTTTTCAGTCTACTCATCTTCTCTCTAGCTATATTTAAGAACCTATTCTTCTATTGATTACTCTTAAGTTTTTATGTGTACATTTGACTTAATAAAGATGTACATTAATATTTCTGTATTACTACTATCAGAGAGCTTTGATCCATCTTACATTATAAAATTTGTCTGGCATAGTAGTCCCTCTGTGTATTTAAAATCTCAATTTTTTAATTTATCATCATTAAATTGTTTTTATATTTTCCATATATGTAAAGTATGCATTTACCAGCATCATTTTAATTTTTTACTATAGCTTTCTTCTTTTCTAAAAACTTCATCCTTTCATTTCAGCAAAATTTTAAGACTGACAAAAATTAACCCTTATTTTAAATATCTTCATTTTACCCTCACTATTGAAGGAAAATTTAGGTTGATAGTTATGTTCTCTCAGTATATTCAAGGTCATATTTTTTTATTCCTCGATCTTCACTAATATGAAATTTACAGTCAAATTATAATTCCTGCAATTGTTTATAATGTATGATTTATCACTGCTCACTTTAATTTATTTACCTTCATCTTTGTTGTTCTGCAGTTTTTCTATAATAAATCTCAGCACCTAATTAAATATCAGGACTTAACTACCTTCTATAATCTGAGGAATTATTTTTTATCAGTCCAAGATATAATCTATTACTTATACTAATTTTGCTTCTTCTCTACTTTTATTTGTTTTTTCTTTTGAAACCCTATTAGATAAATGTTGCCTCTATCTTAGCCTACCTTTGAGATCTCAATGTTTTAATGCTTTCAATCTGTTTTTTGTTTTTGCTTTTTTTCTGTGTTTAATCAACTGGAAGAGAAGATAGTTTTTTATACAAGGCACAGGACATTTTAAAAGATGCTATAAACAGGTACAAATAAATGCAGAACAAACTGGCCACTTAAATGCATAAAAAGTAGGAAGAGTTTTCTGTATCATATAAATAATGAAAAATTTATTCAATGGCAAGCAACAAAAAAAATCAGTATTTTAGGTAAAAATGTAAAAACAAGCATTCTCATACATTAAATGCAAATCATTATCTGAGTGAAGTAGACTCATGCTCATATATAATGTCTTTTTTCTTAGTTTGTTACCAAAAGTTCTTAACACTATAATGGTGAAGAATAGCAAGAAGGTTTATAAAAAACAGAAATTATCTAACAATACTGCTGAACTCTGTCACTTTGTACCTAGGTTTGTAAATTTTTATTATCCTCTCATTATACACTCTGAAATAAAGAGGAAACAATAGGAAAATCTATTTCATTCCTCCTTCCAATAATTCTTACAGTCATCACTATGATTCCAAGCTCAGAGCAATCAGCCAAATGTAACCTCATGTCCCCTTGAATCTTCACAGCTGTGCCATTTCATTCCACCTTCCCTTTGACCAAGATTTCTCATAGGACCAGTCCCAGCTACACTGCAGTAAGATATTAATAGCTTTCCTACTAGACAGTAAAGAATATGAATATATTTAATTAAATCTTTGACTTTCAGACATGAAAAATAACAACAACAACAACAAAAAAAAAATTGTCCCTGAACCAAAAGAATTTAAATCATTATTGGTTATTGTTGTGGGGAAGTGATGGGTTGAACAGAAGGAAGCCACTCTTGGGAAATTTTGTTCAGCCAAAGAAAAACAAAGGTCAATATACCTCATGTGAGTAAGTAACTCTGAAAATTATACAGGAGTTTCTGCTTTATGTGGAATATTTCCAAACAAAAATGTCTAAATGCTCACTATAATGTTACCAAGCTTTCCACATATCTACAGCTAATTCTTCTTTTTCCTGATATTACCCAAAACAGCAGCAAGCATCAGCTGGGAACTGATGGTGACAAAGGTCACAAATTGTTCCTATGCTAAGCACACCTGAGTGGGTTTAGAGCAGAAATACTCAAAGAAAAAGGAAGAGAAAGATAGGCTTCTATATAATGGCTCATGTTGCTAATGTTTATAAATTTCAGAGAGAAGTAGGTTGAAAGAAATTTGTTCACCTTCTGTAATGTCATAGCAGATATTTCCAACTAAATAATAATTTTTGCTTTATTTTTGCTTGTTGATGGAAAAGGTGACCTTGAAAGCACATAAATGATCTACCAAAATCGGACATCAAAATACCCCAGTTACATTTAGATTGCTTTTACTCCTACAGACGTAGGGAAGATGCAGGTCATTGGAGCACAACAAAGAAAGCATATAAGTAGCATCATTTTAAATGATGCTATATAAAAACTTGTCATTCTTTATTTGGCCATTTGAAAACCCCAGGTCTTTCATTTTATTAAAGTTTCTGTAGAAATTCATCTTCTCCCCTACTTCTAGAGGGACCAGGTAGGTGGTTTCAATGGAAGATGGGAATAACTCCACCTGAGTGCCCTAAACAATCAGAGATGGCTCGGAGACAAGCCTGGAGTCTGCTGCTTCATTGTCTCCATGCTTCTCTGACTTAGAGAAGTTTTCCTGCTCTGGCCCTCCTTCAACTCTTCTGATCCCCCTATGGCAGTCTTGGTGAGAAAGACATAGACTAACCCTTCCTTCAGTGGTTTCCCTAATAAACTGTACAAATTGTGGAAATGCAGGAACCAGCAATCACTTTCCACCATCTCAGCCATCATCAGCATCATTGTATAGGCAGGAAGAAAATAAAACTTCAGCAAACAGTCCTTTACTGGGAAAATAAGTGGCCTGAGATAACTCCCTTCAGAACTGCTCAATTACACTAATACAAGAATTTAAGAAAAACAAAAACATTCACACTGGTGACAGCATCACAAGAATATGTAACAAATTGTATATTGGTGTTGCCCTGAAGAATGCCACTTCTCTTGCTTGGCGTTTTAATGCTAGTGCATTCTCAAGTTCCAGATGACAGCTGCAGAGCCAACATTTTAAAGCCATCAGAAAATTCATGCTACACAATGGTCACAGCTGGACCCATCGATCAAACTCTTTTTCCTCCAGTGAGATTCAGGAGTTGTCAGATAATTGAACAGTGCATGTTCTGGACTTGAGAATTTTAGCCATGGGAGCTAGATAGAGAAGAAAGCAAAATGTCAAGCTTTTCTTGTCATTTTAGCCTAAGAAGATTTTTAAAACTCTGCATGATGCTAGGATGCTTCACAGTATCTGCATTCAGAACTGGGCCCTATAGTTGCTATCAGCTCCATTGGTCCTTGAGGTAGAGAGCATTTAAATTTAAGTGTTGAGGATTGAATTAAAACGTTGATTCTTACCCTTGTGAAAGCAGATTGTTCAGTATGCATGAATATTCCTGTCTTTCTAGCCAGGGTCCAAACCAAGAAAAAGAAGTTTATGATTCACTATCTCAGGTGTGACTGGCCATCAGCTCCACTATTTGTACACTTACGGGTGATACCTATCAGTTAAGATGGTTTTCACTGGATGATACAGAAAACCCTGATTCTAAAGGCTCAGGTTATGACATTACTTTTAAAAATCCTATATAAAAGCACTTTGAAGCTAAGGCAGCTCCAAATTCAGTGCAATCGGGGCTTCAGTTGCACTGCCTCTGGGGCTGCCTGACTCTGCCATCTGCTCTTTTGTTTCACACTACACTCATGAACACTGTCTGTACACCGGCCTCAGCATCAGTGCCTTACACGTGTTTCAATTCATGTCATCCTCATAGCAGTCCTGCCCGGTAGACCTCTTATTATTCTTATTTTCACATGAGGGGACTTCAAGTACATATTGACTCAATTATTCTCAGAATATCCAACGTTTACAGGGTTATCGTTACCATCTTTCTAAATTCCATATATATGCGTTAGTATACTGTATTGGTGTTTTTCCTTCTGGCTTACTTCACGCTGTATAATAGGCTCCAGTTTCATCCACCTCATTAGAACTGATTCAAATGTATTCTTTTTAATGGCTGAGTAATACTCCGTTGTGTATATGTACCACAACTTTCTTATCCATTCATCTGCTGATGGACATCTAGGTTGCTTCCATGTCCTGGCTATTATAAACAGTGCTGCGATGAACATTGGGGTACACATGTCTCTTTCCCTTCTGGTTTCCTCAGTGTGTATGCCCAGCAGTGCACTGATGTATAGAACAGTCTTATGGACTCTGTGGGAGAGGGAGAGGGTGGGAAGATTTGGGAGAATGGCATTGAAACATGTGAAATGTCATGTATGAAACGAGATGCCAGTCCAGGTTCAATGCACGATGCTGGATGCTTGGGGCTGGTGCACTGGGACGACCCGGAGGGATGGTATGGGGAGGGAGGAGGGAGGAGGGTTCAGGATGGGGAACACATGTATACCTGTGGTGGATTCATTTTGATATTTGGCAAAACTAATACAATTATGTAAGGTTTAAAAATAAAATAAAATTAATTAAAAAAAAAGAAATAGACAACACATACCAGGCATTAAGAAAAAAAAATAAAAATAAAAATAAAAGATACTCTGTCAAAAAAAAAAAAAGAATATCCAACGTTGTCCACTTCACGGAGAAGGGGAAGGAATCATGGGAGACTGGGCACCTTGCACAAGACCAGGTGGCCAGCACGTGGCCAAGCTGGGGATAGACACCAGCATCCCATTCAGAAGACTATCTTCTTCACTGTCAGGCTATCTAATCTTATGCTTGCAAGTTGGACGGGGGTCTTCAGGAATTCCTTCCACATGGGAGAGTGTCAAAGGGTAGATGAGGTGCCCACTCCCTTGTGTTCACTTTAAGAGCCAGAAGCCCTTTGCCAAGAGCCCCTGCAGACCTTTGCTGAGGTCTCACTTGCCAGAACTGTCCCACCTGCCCCATCAGGTGGTCATTGGCAAGTGGACCAGCAGCACTGTGATGGGCTCCAGCCCTCAGGATTCATCCTGCAGGGATGCGGAGCTGGGCTCACCCAAGTCTCCTGGAGAAGGAATTGCAGGACAACTCTGCCCATGGGGACTTGGAAAGGATGGTACGGTGCCCACAGCAGGGTGTCTGCTGTAGGTATCCACCATAGAAGCCACGTTCCCGGCATGTTCAAGCAGGCACCAAGCACATGAAGTTGAAAAGTCCTTAGCCTCAGTCTTCCCTTTGGAATTTCAAATCATGATGTCATTGTGCCAGACACACATCAGAGAAGACCATGCCTGGAACAAATCTATCCCCATTTGGATCCACCTTAAACCAGAAATCCGTTCTTTGCTCTGACAACATATGTGTTGAAAACCTGTGTGTTATTTTTCTGGAGTTAGAGGTACAGAGGTGAGGAAGCAGTCAGATTTGTGGAATTTACATGAGAGTGGAGGAAAGACTTGGCCAAGAAAATG
This sequence comes from Bos grunniens, assembly GCF_055505025.1. Classification (NCBI taxonomy): domain Eukaryota; kingdom Metazoa; phylum Chordata; class Mammalia; order Artiodactyla; family Bovidae; genus Bos; species Bos grunniens. The sequence continues at coordinate 43,663,431 of NC_141181.1, forward strand.
TAAATGAATATTATAATAGCAAGGGAAAGGCCAGCCCTCAGAGTGGTGGGATGAGGTGGGGGATATTTTAGAAAGGGTAGTCTAACAAAGCTTCTGAGAAAAGGTTCAGTATGCATGAATATTCCTGTCTTCCTAGCCAGGGTCCAAACTAAGAAAAAGGCTTCAACAACATGAAGGAAAAAGGAGGTGGCTTGATGGAGTTTAGCATCAGGACTCTGAGGTTCAAGGACATTGAATGCCAGGGAAGCTGCACACTTGTACAAACATCACCGCTTGTACCTCTGATCCCTCAACTGCATAAAGAGGACATCTCATATGACCACAAGGAGGATTAAATGAATGAGTACCTTTCATGATCCTTGTACTATAGGGCACCTGGGACTACGTGAGTGCTTGGTAAACATGAGCTTGTGTCATCTCTGAAATAGTAGCCTGGGTAGAGGTTAGAGCAGGTTATCCTAATAGGAAAGATGCTCCTGGGAAACAAAAGGCAAGGTGGGAGCCCGTGGAGTGGAGGCTGAGTGAACAGGGAAGAATGTGGTGGGGGATGCAATCTGAGATGGAGGTAGGGACCTCAGTACTCTCCTTAGTAAGTCCCAACTCTGGCTCTTCATCAAGTGACCTTCAGATGAGTTAATCTGAATCTCTAAGTGAAGCTCAGGGTTAGATTCTGAAGCTCAGCCAAAGAGGAAAATCACTGATGTCCATTTTGCCTGCTAAAGAAAGGAGCTTAACTTTTCAAGAGAAACACCAAGCCATTGAAATATCCATCATGTCCTGCCCTCTTCTGCCTTCAACCTTATTTCTGCACATCGAGTTCTTGACTATCGTTCAAGGATGTCACATTCTCTGAGGTTAGACGGCTCCTGTGACAACTGTTTCTTCCTCCAGACCACCAATATTTTTCCTTTACCTCCGGATGACACAGAACCTCATAGACTGTGTTGTGTTGTGTCCATGACTTTCCTTCCACACCAGGAGGTAAAGTCTTCCACTGTAGGAACCAGTGTCTTGCACATTAAGATACAAAGAGGTATTTTTAAAGAATGAATTTAGGGGCCTTTCTTAGAAACAATGACTAAGAATAAAAACTAATGTTATTTAAGGACTTCCCTGGTGGTCCAGTGGCTAAAACTCCATGTTCCCAATGCAGGGGACCTGGATTCAATCCTTGGACGGGGAACTAGATTGCATGTGATGCAACTAGACTCTGCATGTGTGCATGTGCTCAATCACTCAGTCATGTCTGACTCTTTGCGACCCCATGGACTGTAGCCCACCACAACTTCCTCTGTCCATGGAATTTTCCAGGCAAGAATACTAAAAGATCCCACATGTCACAAGGAATATCAAAGATCCCTAGTGTTGCAACTAAGACATGGCACAGCCGAATAAATATTAAAAAAAAAAAAAAGATATAAAAGTAAAGCTAATGTTATGCCAAAGTCCCCATTGCCTTGGGAAATCAGCCAGCTCAACATACATCAAAATGTCAAGCACTGAAAAATGAAGAGACCAAAGATATTTTTATCATGTTAGAGATAATTGCTGAAATTGGAACCACATAGAATGTCATGATGCAAGAAGGAAAGAAAGACAAAATAAGAATGTAAAATGTGGGTTCTAAGTTTCATTTGCTCCAACAAATTAAAGTAACATAAAACACAAAGTTGGAATAGGAAATGGCACCTCACCCCAGTATTCTTTCCTGGAAAATATCATGGACAGAGGAACCTGGTGGGCTACAGTTCATGGGGTCACAGAATTGGACATGACTGAGCAACTGAGCATGCTCAGTTCTAGGTCTTCATCATGGTACACAAAAATGATAGATTCAATTTAGGGGCAATTTCAAAAGAACCAGAAAAAGATCATGGGAAAATGGGATCCCTCAATTTAGACTGATTTAAGGCAAAATTGTTTGAAGGCTTAAGTGTGTGTTCTACTTCCTAGATATAAATGTGCTCAGCTTTATGTGCACAATTTATATTGATTTGTCATGTATCATCTGTTTCTCATGACTGTGATTGGCCACCAGTTTGTCATAAGTTCACAAGTGGATGAATATTGAATGGGAAAGAAAGAGAACTTAGCTTCTGGGGCTTCTCAAGTGTTTTACAATAAAATAAATAAGAAAAAAATAGGTTGTCAAATAGAGGTGAACTCCGTGTGGAACAATGGCAGTAACTTTACTTGGGAACTTACCTTGAACAGCAGTCTACAAACAAAGTAACTGTTAAAAATGGCCTTGTGAGTTCAGGGCTGGAAAAGCATTTAAATGTCTGGCTAACTCTCGTTCATGTTGTGATGTATAGTTCTCTTGGGTGCAGACAGTCAAACTGAGTTAATGTCAATGAAAGAAAATGGGAGATGGACTTTCAGATGTTCTCATTCAGCTAAAAAGAAAATTACAGTTCAGAGTTTTTACTAAGGTAGCTTTCCAAACACCCACTCAGTGGGATGGAAACGGTGCTTTAGAAGAGAGGGCTCATGGGAATACTAAAAGAACTTGGCATCATTCATCATTTTTTACAGTGAATCCAGGCCATCACTTCTATGCTTTCAACTCAAAAGAGTAAACAGGTGCTAAAGATAAAGTGATCTTCCCTGTAGCTCAGGCAGTAAAGAATCTGCCTGCAATGAAGAAGACTGGGGTTCGATCCCTGGGTCAAAAAGATCCTCTGGAGAAGGGAATGGCAATCCACTCCAGTATTCTTGCCTGGAGAATCCCATGGACAGAGGAGCCTGGTGGGCCACAGTCCATGGGGTCGCAAAGAGTCGGACACGACTGAGTAACACTACTACTACTAAAGATAATAATCACTGGATTCACGTGGTCACTCGGTTAGGTAAATCGGGAATAGATACTCTTAAGCAGCTTCCATCAAACCAACTGCCTGCATCAACCAACTGATACCTTTCATTCCCTCTTAGTTCATCCTCGCCAATGTTGGCCATGGCCCATGACCTTCTGAACCTCGCCTTCTACAGACATTAGGTCAGGAATGGTAACACAGCAGCCTTTAAAGTTGATAGCAGGGGCATTCAAGATAATCTATATGGGTTTTTGGTGTTTTTTTTTTTCTTTTCTATGTTTTTTTTTTTTTCTTTCCTTGACATACAGCAAAACTTGGACTTTGGTAAATGCAAATGTAAAAAACTTAGACTGAAATTTCCTAAAATTCAAATTTTACACAAATTATACCTGTATATATCATTCACTGGGAACCTTAAGTCTCCTTCTGTTTTCTAAACTCAAACATTTGTACAGCATCTGACAGTTAAATATTTGGAGCTGTCTCATGCTGGATGGTCCTCTGACCAGCAATTTAATTTCAGAACATCACCACTTTTGTCAGTAAAGCAGGGTTTGTGCAGTTCTTTGACTTTGTTTTTGTTGGTGGTGTTCATTGGATTTTATAAAGTATCTGCTGTTATGTTTTGTAAAAATAGAGTGGGAAACAAAAATTAAAGTGTTGATACTTGTTCTAACAAGTCTCAAAAACTTAACAAGGATGGATAAGATTAAATTGGTCACCTGCCCCAATAAACTACTCAGTTGGCCTGAAGTTAATCTGAAGTTGGTCTGAAGTTAGTCAGCCATGAGCACAGTTACGAAGTTAGAGATCAAAACATAAGACATGCAATGTTAGAAGTATTCCTAATTGTAACCTGAAATTTATCTTTTAAATTATTAGTTAAGTTTGCATAGATCTTTATTTATGAATTATTTTTCCTCTTCAATTTAGAGTAACTGTGTGTTCATGGGAGACTAAAGCTTTGCCTACTGCTATGAGACTAGCTATTGATGGGTGGAATGGATTCCAGGTTATTTAAATTTATACAGATATGCAACTGAAAAATATAACCTCCAAATGGATCTAATGTCAAGATTAAAAGCACATGAGGTCTTAAGGTCTGAAACTACTGTATATCTGCAGATGTTAAAAGGAAATGTCCCTGTTTAAGATATTAATATACAGGATAAAAGGAAGTATTTGGTGTAATTCAGTCCTATCTCTAATGATTAAACTAACAATTTTAAATAAACTAGGAAACATGAACATAAGAGTCAATCAAATACTGAGCACAGAGTCAAGTATGAAAACTCAAAATTGGAATAATTTTGAGTAATTCATGGAAGCTAAGGGAAGAGAGTTAGACAAGGCTGTGGTGATGTAATCAGATTGGCTAGTTTTCTGCGATTATGGTTTCAGTGTGTCGGCCCTCTGATACCCTCTCACAACACCTACCATCTCAATGGTTTCTCTTACTAGCCAATCTGATCACACAGACCACAGCCTTGTCTAATTCAATGAAACTAAGCCATGCCATGTGGGGCCACCCAAGATGCACGGGTATTGGTGGAGAGGTCTGACAGATTGTGGTCCACTGGAGAAGGGAATGGCAAACCACTTCAGTATTCTTGCCTTGAGAACCCATGAACAGTATAAAAAGGCAAAATAATAGGATACTGAAAGAGGAACTCCCCAGGTCGGTAGGTGCCCAATATGCTACAGGAGACCAGTAGACAAATAACTCCAGAAAGAATGAAGGGATGGAGCCAAAGCAAAAACAATATCCAGTTGTGGATGTGACTGGTGATAGAAGCAAGGTCCAATGCTGTAAAGAGCAATACTGCATAGGAACCTGGAATGTTAGGCCCGTGAATCAAGGCAAATTGGAAGTGGTCAAACAGGAGATGGCAAGAGTGAATGTCGACATTCTAGGAATCAGCAAACTAAAATGGACTGGAATGGGTGAAATTAACTCAGATGACCATTATATCTACTAGTGTGGACAAGAATCCCTTAGCAGAAATGGAGTAGCCATCATGGTCAACAAAAGAATCTGAAATGCAGTACTTGGATGCAGCCTCAAAAATGACAGAATGATCTCTGTTCATTTCCAAGGCAAACCATTCAATATCACTGTGATTCAAACTTATGCCCCAACCAGTAACGCTGAAGAAGCTGAAGTTGAATGGTTCTATGAAAACCTATAAGACCTTTTAGAACTAACACCCAAAAAAGATGTCCTTTTCAATATAGGGGACTGGAATGCAAAAGTAGGAAGTCAAGAAACACCTGGAGTAACAGGCAAATTTTGGAATACGGAATGAAGAAGAGCAAAGGCTAATAGAGTTTTGCCAAGAGAATGCTCTGGTCATAGCAAACACCCTCTTCCAACAACACAAGAGAAGACTCTACACATGGACATCACCAGATGGTCAAAACCGAAATCAGATTGATTATATTCTTTGCAGCCAAGGATGGAGAAGCTCTATACAGTCAGCAAAAACAAGACCAGGAGTTGACTGTGGCTCAGGATCATGAACTCCTTATTGCCAAATTCAGAGTGAAATTGAAGAAAGTAGGGAAAACCACTAGACCATTCAGGTACAACCTAAATCAAACCCCTTATGATTATACAGTGGAAGTGAGAAATAGATTTAACGGACTAGATCTGATAGATAGAGTGCCTGATGAACTATGGAATGAGGTTCGTGACATTGTACAGGAGACAGGGATCAAGACCATCCCCATGGAAAAGAAATGCAAAAAAGCAAAATGGCTGTCTGGGGAGGCCTTACAAATGGCTGTGAAAAGAAGAGAAGCAAAAAGCAAGGAAGAAAAGGAAAGATATAAGCATCTGAATGCAGAGTTCTAAAGAATAGCAAGAAGAGATAAGAAAGCCTTCCTCAGTGATCAATGCAAAGAAATAGAGGAAAACAACAGAATGGGAAAGACTAGAGATCTCTTCAAGAAAATTAGACATACCAAGGGAACATTTCATGCAAAGATGAGCTCGATAAAGGACAGAAATGGTATGGACCTAACAGAAGCAGAAGATATTAAGAAAAGGTGACAAGAATACACAGAAGAACTGTACATAAAAGATCTTCACGACCAAGATAATCACAATGTTGTGGTCACTCACCTAGAGCCAGCCATCCTGGAATGTGAAGTCAAGTGGGCCTTAGGAAGCATCACTACAAACAAAGCTAGTGGAGGTGATGGAATTCCAGTTCAGCTATTTCAAATCCTGAAAGATGATGCTGTGAAAGTGCTGCACTTAATATGCCAGCAAACTTGGAAAACACAGCAGTGGCCACAGGACTGGAAAAAGTCAGTTTTCATTCCAATCCCAAAGAAAGGCAATGCCAAAGAATGCTCAAACTACCGCACAATTGCACTCATCTCACATGCTAGTAAAGTAATGCTCAAAATTCTCCAAGCCAGGCTTCAGCAATATGTGAACCATGAACTTCCTGATGTTCAAGCTGGTTTTAGAAAAGGCAGGGGAACCAGAGATCAAATTGCCAACATCTGCTGGATCATGGAAAAGGCAAGAGAGTTCCAGAAAAACATCTATTTCTGCTTTATTGACTATGCCAAAGCCTTTGACTATGTGTATCACAATAAACTGTGGAAAATTCATCAAGAGATGGGAATACCAGACCACCTGACCTGCCTCTTGAGAAAACTGTATGCAGGTCAGAAAGCAATAGTTAGAACTGGACATGGAATAGACTGGTTCCAAATAGGAAAAAGAGTACATCAATGTTGTATACTGTCACCCTGCTTATTTAACTTCTATGCAGAGTACATCATGAGAAATGCTGGGCTGAAAGAAGCACAAGCTGGAATCAAGATTGCCAGGAGAAATATCAATCACCTCAGATATGCAGATGACACCACCCTTATGACAGAAAGTGAAGAGGAACTAAAGAGCCTCTTGATGAAAGTGAAAGAGGAGAGTGAAAAAGTTGGCTTAAAGCTCAACATTCAGAAAATGAAGATCATGGCATCCAGTCCCATCACTTCATGGGAAATAGATGGGGAAACAGTGGAAACAGTGTCAGACTTTATTTTGGGGGGCTCCAAAATCACTGCAGATGGTGATTGCAGCCATGAAATTAAAAGACACTTCCTCCTTGGAAGGAAAGTTATGACCAACCTAGATAGCATATTCAAAAGCAGAGATATTACTTCGGCAACAAAGGTCCATCTAGTCAAGGCTATGGTTTTTCCAGTGGTCATGTATGTGTATGAGAGTTGGACTGTGAAGAAAGCTGAACGCCGAAGAATTGATGCTATTGAACTGTGGTGTTGGAGAAGACTTTTGATAGTCCCTTGGACTGCAAAGAGATCCAACCTGTCCATCCTAAAGGAGACAAGTCCTGGGTGTTCATTGGAAGGACTGATGCTGAGGCTGAAACTCCAATACTTTGGCCACCTCATGCAAAGAGTTGACTCATTGGAAAAGACCCTGATGCTGGGAGGGATTGGGGTCAGGAGGAGAAGGGGACGACAAAGGATGAGATGGCTGGATGGCATCACCGACTCGATGCCCATGAGTTTAGGTAAACTCTGGGAGCTGGTGATGGACAGGGAAGCCTGGTGTGTTGCAATTACATGGGATCTCAAAGAGTCGGACACGACTGAGCAACTGAACTGAACTGAACTGAACTGACGGGAAGAGAGGAGCATCAGAAAAATTAATCTGTGATGTTGGGATCTTGGCATCCTCAGTTGGGAATATCTGAGTCAATCATTCAGTCACTCTTAGCTCCAGAGTTGTTCTTCCAACATCTTCAGCATCAGACATTTTAAGAGAACCATTTTCTCACCCAGTCCCTCATCCTGCATCTTCTTTCCCCACTGTCCACTCTTCAAAATGGAAATTGAAACTTGAATTTAGGAATCTAAATCAGACACGAACAGAAAAGAAGCTAGTCATTCCCAGTGAACACATGTCCAGAAGCAAGGTTTGCCCCCAGTCCCAGGGGGAACGTGCTATGAAATGCTGACAGACCCATCACTTCCAGCAGATGGTGAGGATGGGCATGTTTGTAGTGTTGCGTTAACATCTGTCTGTGAACCTTACCTCCATGGCATTGATAGCTTATGTTGAACGGTGTCCAATTCGTGATCTCCAAAGAAGAAGATTTAGCTTCAAGACCAGGGACCAGGCTTGATCAGTCAAGAGTTTTTGTGTAGCAGAGTTTTATTAAAGTACAAAAAGGGACAGAGAAAGCTTCTGATATAGACATCAGAAGGGGGACAGAGAGTGCCCCCTTTGCTAGTGTTAGCAAGGGAGTTATATACTTTTTTAGTTGATTATTAATAATATATCAAAAGAATGTCTCAAGGTTGTAAAGATCTTACTAGACCCACTCCCACAATTTACAATTTAAGATGACAGGATTAGAACTAACAATAGAAAGATCTTACCTGACCCATTCCCATAATATACATCCTAAGATAACAGGATTAGTCAGAAGGTTTTCAAGTAGGAGAAACTGTCCTCAAGCAGGATACATTCTTGTTATATAATCCTTAGTACAGACTTTAAACTGAGTTATTTGTTGTGTAATCATCAATTCCAGGCTTAAAGAAAAAACATTTTATGTAACTAAGACTAAGGAATGTAGAAAAAAAAAAAGATGCTTGTCCTTTCCTCCTCCTTGAGAGGGTCAGACCCCTTTCTCCTCCTGGGGACCCTGGACTTCTTATCAACCTGCCTAGGAATTGACTCTCGCATTTCCCCATTTTCTTTTAGGAGAATTATGTTGCCAGGGGAAAGGGGCGTTGTTTTTGTTCCATAACTACTTCCTGCTGTTGAGGGGTGTCATCCCCAAATTGTTGAGGCAACATATTCTCCTAACCCTGATATTGAGGATCTCTGATCCAGAGGCCCCAAGTAATAGTTGGAGAAGGCTGTGACACTCATAGGAGCCTGGACAACCATTTGTAACTTAAAAGGTTTCAGACAGAAAAAACGTTTTATGTGACTAAGACTAAGGAATGTAGAGGGGAAAAAAAGATATTTGTCCTTTCCTCCTCCTTGAGAATTCCAGACCCCTTTCTCCTCCTTGAGAGCCCCAGACCCCTTTCTCCTCCTGGGGGACCCCGGACTTCTAATCAACCTGCCTAAGAATTGACCCAGCATCAACCACACCACCCAAACAGGAAATTCACAACTAAGGCAAGATGCTACACTTACCATCAGGAATTCATATTCGAACTGACACATACATTTGACAAATCCAATTAGCATCAACTGTCCCTCGAAGAAGGATTTTCATCCTGGATAAAACATGAAAAGGAAAGCAGACAAGAAGGAAGTGTTATTATGTAGCATGTTTAACTGTCCATCTCAATTGGTGGCTGTGGACAGCTGGTTTTAGCCTCATATTTTCCTAAATTTAACCCTAGGTCCATCATTAATTAGCTGTGCCCTTGGGTAAGTTATTTAATGTCTCTCAGTTTCAGTTTCACTGGTTAAAGGGCGAGAATTGAGGGCAACTCACTGCAAGAATAAATAAGATAAGAGATATCAGCAAACCACCTGACTGTTAAAAAGTGCTTAGTAAAAGTTACTCTCCCTGCTTTCCTCATAAAATAGTCTCCATTTCTGTTATCTGAATTCATAACTGCTCATTTATTGAAAAGCAGATCACTGGGGCTATGAACATGAAATGGCTGTATTTTTCCAGTCACTCCTCTCAACTGTCCTCATGTGAATGCCCTTTCCTGTCCCTGAATGTCATCTCAGCCGACTTCACACCTTTCTGAATATTTTTCCTTATTAGAATGTGGTCCAGTCCACGTTAAAATTCCAGTCTCAGATCTAATTCAACACTTCTCCTTCTGCTGCTGTGAAGTTGTCCAAGGAAAGAGACATGGTTAGCTCCCCCATCTCTGATGCCCTTGTCAGCCTGAAGCCCCTGACCAGATGATGGGGGGTAGGGAGTGACAGGGCAGAGGTTAATTTGCTGAACCAGGACCCCCTGGAGGGTCATCATTGCTCCTTTAGCCGTTGATGCCTGGCCAGCATTGCCCTCTCTCAGGGGGACACCCCAGGGCCAGCCCCTCCTTGAACACACCTATGAAGTCCTTTGAGCCCCCCTAGTGCACAACTCCTGAAATGATAAACTTGGCTCTGGTTCAGTGTCCAGGACAAGCCAACTCCAGCCCCTAATGACCCAACAAGCCCACTACTACTTGGATCCCCTACAGAGTGAGCTTTCCAGAAAGACAGAGCTACTATGTGACCAGCAATCCTACTGCTGGGCATATATTCAGAGAAAAATCATAATTCACAAAGATACACACACACACACACACACACACACACACACACACCCCCAATGCTCATTGCAACACTATTTATAACACCCAAGTCATGGAAGCAACCTAAATATCCATTGACAGATGAATGGATAAAGAAGGTGTGGTACATATATGCAATGGAATACTACTCAGTCAATAAGAGAATAAAATAATGCCATTTGTAGCAAAATGGATGGACCTAGAGATCATCATAGTAAGTAATGTAGGGTTCAGGATGGGGAACACATGTATACCTGTGGCAGATTCATTTTGATATATGGCAAAACCAATACAATATTGTAAAGTTAAAAAATAAAATAAAATTTAAAAAAAAGTAAATAAAGTACTTACTTTCACAAGTAAAATAAGTCAGATAAAGACATACCACATATAATTTATAGATGGGAGCTAAAATATGACACAAATGAACTTATCTACAAAACAGACAGACTCACAGACTCAGAAAACAAACTTAAGATAACCGAGGCAGGGAAAGGGGACGATAAATTAGGAGTTTTGGATTAACACATACACAGTATTATATAATAAATAAATAAACAAGGACCTGCTGTATACTACAGGGAATTCTATTCAATACTCTGTAATAACCTAAATGGGAAAAGGATCTGAAAAAGAGCATCAGTTCAGTTCAGTTGTTCAGTTGTGTCCAACTCTTTGCGACCCCATGGACTGCAGCATGCCAGGCTTTCCTGTCCTTCACTATCTCCCAGAGTTTTCTCAAACTCATGTCCATCGAGTCGGTAATGCCATCCAACTATCTTATCCTCTGTTGCCCCCTTCTCCTCCTACCCTCAATCTTTCCCAGCATAAGGATCTTTTCCAATGAGTTGGCTCTTTGCATCAGGTGGCCAAAGTATTGGAGTTTCAGCTTCAGCATCAATCTTTCCAATGCATATTCAGGGTTGATTTCCTTTGGGATTGACTGATTGGATCTCCTTACTGTTCAAGGGACTCTCAAGAGTCTTATCCAACACCATGGCACTCAGCTTTCTTCATGGTGCAACTCTCACATCCATAAATGACTACTGGGAACCATAGACCTTTGTCCACAAAGTGATGTCTCTGCTTTTTAATACACTGTCTAGGATTGTCACAGCTTTTCTTCCAAGGAGCAAGTGTCTTTTAATTTCATGGTTGTGGTCACTATCCACAGTGATTTTGGACCACAAAAAAATAGTCTGTCACAGTATCCATTTTTTTCCCCCATCTATTTGCCATGATGTGATGGGACCAGATGCCATGATCTTAGTTTTTTGAATGTTGAGTTTTAAACCAGCTTTTTCACCTTCCTCTTTCAAGAGGCTCTTTAGTTCTTCTTCACTTTATGCCATTAGAGTGCTATCATCTGCATGTATGAGGTGGTGATATTTCTCCCGGCAGTCTTGATTCCAGCTTGTGATTCATCCATCCTGGTACTTCTCATGATGTACTCTGCATATAAGTTAAACAAGTAGGGTGACAATATACAGCCTTGACATACTTCTTTCACAATTTTGAACCAGTCTGTTGTCCCATGTCCAGTTCTAACTGTTGTTTCTTGACCTGCATAGGTTTCCTTGACCTTCCAGGTTTCTCAGGAAGCAGATAATGTGGTCTGATTTTCCCATTTCTTTGAGAATTTTCCAGTTTGTTGTAATCCACATAGCCAAAGGCTTTAGAGAAGTCAATGAAGCAGAAGTAGAGATTTTTCTGGAATTCCCTTGCTTTTTCTATGATCGAATGGATGTTGGCAATTTGATCTCTGCCTTCTTTAAATCCAGCTTTTACATCTTGAAGTTCTTGGTTCATGTATTACTGAAGCCTAGCTTAAAGGATTTTGAGCATTACCTTGCTAGCATGCAAGAAGAGCACAATTGAGCAGTACTTTGAATATTCTTTGGCATTGCCTTTGAATTGAATGAAAACTGACCTTTTCAAGTCCTGTGATGACTGCTGAGTTTTCCAAATTTGCTGGCATATTGAATGCAGCACTTTAATACCATCATCTTTTAGGATTTGAAATAGCTCAGATGAAATTCCATCACCTCCACTAACTTTGTTCTTAGTAATACTTCCTAAAGCCACTTGACTTCACACTCCAGGCTATCTGGCTCTAGGTGAGTGATCACATCATTGTGGTTATCCAGGTCATTAAGACCTATTTTGTAAGTTCTGTGTATTCTTGCCACCTCTTCTTAATATCTTCTGCTTCTGTTAGGTCCATACCATTTCTGTCCTTTATTGTGCCCATCTTTGAAAAAAATTTTCCCTTGGTATCTCTAATTTTCTTGAAGAGATTTCTAGTCTTTCCTATTCTACTGTTTTCCTCTATTTCTTTGGACTGATCACTGAGGAAAGCTTTCTTATCTCTCCTTGCTATTTTTGGAACTCTGCGTTCACATGGGTATATTGTTCCTTTTCTCCTTTCTGGAGCTATTTCTCTGCTCTTCTCTAGGAACATATTGGACACGTACAGACCTGGGGTGGGGGGCGGGTATCTTTCATTGTCATATCTTTTTGCCTTTTCATACTGTTCATGGGGTTCTCAAGGCAAGAATGCTGAAGTGGTTTGCCATTCCCTTTTACAGTGGACCATATTTTGTCAGAACTCTCCACCATGACCATCTGTATTGGGTAGCCCTACACAGCATGGCTCATAGTTTCATTGAGTTAGACAAGGCTGTGATCCATGCGATCATTTTGGTTAGTTTTCTGTGATTGTGGTTTCCATTCTGTCTGCCTTCAGAGGCTTGTGCAAGGTTCCTGAGTAAAGGGACTGGCTGTGGGGAAAAGTGAGTTTTACTCTGGTGGGCAGAGCCAGGCTCAATACATTTTTAATTATCTGTTGATGGGTGGGGCTGTGCTCCCTCCCTTTAATATGGCCTGATACGTATTTATTTATAACTGATTCACTTTGCTGTACACCTGAAACTAACACAACAGAATAAACCAACTCTACTCCACTATAAAATAAAAATTAAATTACAAAAGAAAGAGAGTGCATACAGGGTTGTCGTTACCATCTTTCTAAATTCCATATATATGCGTGACAGCAAAAGAGACACAGATGTATAGAACAGTCTTTTGGACTCTGTGGCAGAGGGATGGGGGGATGATTTGGGAGAATAGCATTAAAACATGTATAATATATAAGAAATGAATCGCCAGTCCAGGTTCGATGCAGGATACAGGAAGCTTGGGGCTGGTGCACTGGGATGACCCAGAGGGATGGTATGGGGAGGGAGGTGGGAGGGGGGTTCAGGATGGGGAACACGTGTACACCCGTGGCGGATGCATGTTGATGTATGGCAAAACCAATAAATATTGTAAAGTAAAAATAATAATAATAATAAAAGAAAGAGAGTGCAGCTCAGCCCCAGGAGACCTCCATCTGACCCATGAAAACATAAGTTCTTGCCCTGATGACATGGCAGGGAAGCCTCTTCTCCCTCAGATCACCTTTGCCCCTACCCACATGGACCTCTGGCTGAGTAGCAGGTGAGATGCCCAAAGGAGCATCCACCTGCACAGCAGACTCCAGGCTGCCTTTGATGTCCATTTCCACAAACCAGCCTTTATCCCACACACCCCCCACTAGCCCCACCGTGGTCACTGAGGCCGGGGGCTGGGGCTGGGCTGGGGGGCTCAGGACCGTCACCAACACTATACCTCCCAGGAGGCTGATGGCTTTTCCTTCCCTCCTCAGGCTTCGCCTCTCAATCTTGAAGGGACTGTGCTTCTCACATTCATGGGGCTGATTCTGCAGGTGTGTTCATCTGAAACTGCTGGTTGCTCTCTCCAAACTGTTGGGTGGTGGGGGGGTTGGGTCTGTCAGTCTCCACTATGGATCCAGGCCACCACTTTTAGGGTGAAGTGAAGATGTGCCATCCTAAAGGAAATCAGTCCTGGGTGTTCATTGGAAGGACTGATGTTGAAGCTGAAACTCCAGTATTTTGGCCACCTGATGCGAAGAGCTGACTCATTTGAAAAGACCCTAATGTTGGGAAAGATTAAAGGCAGGAGGAGAAGGGGACGGCAGAGGATGAGATGGTGAGATGGTGAGTTGGCATCACTGACTCAATGGACATGAGTTTGGGTGGACTCCAGGAGTCGATGATGGACAGGGAGGCCTGGCGTGCTGCAGTTCATGGGGTCGCAGAGTCGGACACAACTGAGCAACTGAACTGAACTGAACTGAAGATGTGGGTCAATGTTGGATGATAGTATCACCACAAATATATAAAAATGTCAAAGAAAAGTCTGAGAAATAGTGGCATGGAATAAATGGCAGGAAACACACACGTTTGGCCCAGCCACAGCTTGCTTTCCCCCTGTAATGTCACAAAGTTACTCCAACTACAACTGCATAGCTTTTCTTGCCTTCCTCACAAGCTTCCACACAAGATGTGGGATTGGAAAGGGAGTGGGGATGGAATTCAGCCTGTTAGCTCAGCTCCTCAGCTCTCCTTCAGGTTCCCCCTGAAGCAGTGTTTCTCTGAGTGCAGGGACACTTAGGCCCTTGAGGAAGCATGATGAATGGATTCTCAGGTCTGTGCAGCCTCCCCAGCGTCCATGCCACCTTGGCTCTTCCATGGACTCCTTGATGTTTCTTGGGTGCACATAGCCTGGGTCCATCCCTGGGTGATCTAACGACCACCTGTAGGTGAATCAATAACTGACTACAGGGTCAGCCTTATGCAGAGCTAGACCTCAATCACTCCCAGAGCCCCTGGTCCTGACAGCCACTGAGACAAGTTCCCCTTCCTATGACCTTGGTAGCTGCCATGCCACCCACAGGTCTTCTGCTCAGCATCCATCACTTACGGGAGCCAAACTGCATTAGAGGTACCAATGAGCACCCTTGTGTCTGACCATCCCCCTCATCCTCTGAACAAGGATCCTGGCTCTTTTGTCCTCTGTGGGATGATATTAAAGCTCTGTGTGCTTTTCCTGTCCATTCTCTGTAACTGTTAAGTTTCCCTTGGAAAGTTCTAATCATCGATAAAAAGAGACTGAACTGCCAAATATTTAGTTCACTGAGATTACTCACAATCGTCATCACCTCCAATGTAGTTGACAGAAGAAAGGTGATTTCTGGTAGGCATTTTTGTTACATTATTTTTGCTTCAATTTAGTATTTACAAAATCTTACTGCAATGTTTTAATGAGATTGTATTGCCCTCATTAAAGATAAAGATATAATGAACAGTAGATCTGGTAATTGTGTTACCACAGACTTGGAAAGACCTCAGCATAGGTACATATTAATGTTATAGAATTTATGATACAGAAAATAAAAGTGGTGTTTAAAAGTAATCCCAGTTATCACAGAAAATAAACATCTTTTCATAATTTACAGAAGTTTGGTCCTTCTTTGAAATGATATATTAATACCATTTAGATTTTTCAAATGCATGGTCCATTTGCTAGTTCAATTTGATTGCTAGAAAATCAATTTGGTAGTTGAAAAACTATAGTCATACTGAGCATCTAAGAAATGACACCCTTGAGCTGAAGGTCATTCTTTCCTTACAAGAAATTCTATTACATATCATAAAAATTATTTTGAAAAAAAATGAAACTAGAGTTGCCTCCCAGGCTCTTTAATTGATATGACCCTGTAAACCCTCCAGGTCATAACTTTGCAAAACCTCAGAACCAATATTTCAAAGTTGACATTAGAGTGAATTTTTAAAGCATTTGTGTTCCCAGCCATCTTTGAAAATGTACCTATGTTGATTTAAATGGTTTATTTTTAATGCTACTAAAATTTAAAGATTGAAAGCAAAAGGGGATGGAGAAGGCACAGGATGAAGTGGTTAGAGAGCATCACCAATTCAATGGACAGGAATTTGAGCAGTCTGGGAGATAGCGGAGGACAGAGGAGCCTGACATGCTGCAGTCCATGGGGTCACAAAGAGTCAGATACAACTTAGTGACTGAACAACAACAAAGTTTTTTCTAGGTTTGGTCAGTTTCTCTACTTTTAAAAAGTATGATTATCAGTTACAGATGGTGTGAATAAGATGTGAAGCCAAAATGTCTCCAAAACTCTGAATTTTCTGACCTTTCAAAACAATAAAATAACCTAGCCTTTCATTTGGATCACAGCTTTTTATTCATGGAGTAACGAGAGCATTCCCTCAGTGCGTGACACATATTTATTACTTGTTTTAAATAGCAGGCTTCACTTCTCCCAAAAGCAGGATTATTAACTGGAACAAAGGTGGGATTCATTCAGACAGTCTTTGGCCACGTCTGCAGTAGCAAAGTGGAGAACACAGGCAATTAGCAGCAACCACTGAATATTCACTTTTCACAAAATTTTTGTAGAATGCCCTGTGAATAACTTTAAAGAAAGCAACCATGTCTACCTTTACAGTGTTTAAAATTAAATAGAAAATCTAAAAAGGAGCATCCTTACAGATGAATAAATATGCTAGTAAGTTAAAAATCTAAACAAATGCATCAGACATAGCTTTTGTTTGGAGCACACAAGCCTTTAGAGATGAGAATATCGCTATAATTCTTTCCTTTTTTGCCCCAGACACAGTTTGAGAAGACTAGAGTCCCCAGTAATACAGGGCCATCTGTCATATTACAGAGGAATCACTATTAATTTTCCCCTCTAGAGGTCTCCCCAGTTCCATACATTACTTTGCACATGGTCCAAGTAGGCTGGTAACATGGCGTTCCTTGGAAATGCACACCCAGAAAATGCACTTTGGAAAATTACAATGTACAGATAGAGTTTGTCCTTCCTAAAATGTAATCTTGCCCTGGAATTGCTTTCTTCCTTCAAGATAGAGATGCTGCAGGTCGAAGTCCAGACAATCTGCACTGTTTTGAGACATTGTTGTAAATAAATTATTAACATCATTCTAAAGAGATCTAGCTGGCTATTTTAAAAATAAATAAACAGTGATGAGATCATTTTTCTCAATTACATTGGATACAATTTTTCAATTTCTATAAACATGTTTCAATTAATCATTTTATCTTTTCTACAGTAAATTCATTATTTTTCTAACTACAATTTACTAGGGCTTCCCAGGGGGAATTAGTGGTAAAGAACCCACCTGCCAATGCAGGAGACATAAAAGATGTGGGTTAGATCCCTGGGTTGAGAAGATCCCCTGGAGGAGAGCATGGCAACCTGCTCCAGTTTCTTGCTTAGAGAATCCCATGGACAAAGGAGCCTGGCGGGCTATGGTCCATAGTGTCACAAAGAGTCAGAAGTGACTGAAGTGACTTACCATGCATGCACACACCATGCATATTTTATGAATGGGTGAATTAGGTTTCTGCTGTAACCATGCTGCATGGCAAACTGCACCCAAATTTCTGTAGCTTATGAAAACAATCATTTTTTCCACAGTCACATGTTGGTGGGTGATCTGCTATTTGGTTGACCTCAACTGGGCTTGTCTCACCTTCTGAGCTAGACAGGATCATAAGCTTCAGATTGGCCTAGGTCTTCTCTTCAGAGTGAAAGAAAGAGAGAAGGAATAGCTCCTTAAGATACACTCCTCTTGAGGCAAAGGTAGGTGTTCCTAAAGTATCCACTGAAACTTGCCAGGAAGGCACCAGTTTGGAAATCTACAGTAATCTCTGCCCCATATTTCATTTGTGCCAAAGTAGTTGTCACGTGGCCAAGCCCGAAGTCAGTGGTTGAGAAAGTATATTCCATGCCCAGGAGAGTGATAGCACAGCAAGGGAGAAATGAAGGACTAAGGAGGCATGATATAATCCACCTCAGAAGTAAAAAGATGGATAATAATTAATGCTCACTGTCTGGGATAACTTGCAAACACCACAGTGGGGAAGAAGTCAGGATAGAGTGAGGCAGCTGCTTGAAAAGGACATCTCAAGGTCACACCTGCATGGTCATCACCGCCAGTCCCTGACACTGACGCCCTCCTGACTCAGGGACACAGCACACCCTGTTCCCCTGCATGTGGGTTAGAGTTTCGGCAGCTATTTCCCAAATGGCATTTCTTCTGGGTTTAGCTCCAGTCTCTGCCTAGGATATTCACTCATCAAATCCTTCACTTTCACTCAAACTGGGTCTTGTTTTCCCACTGCCAACCTCTCCCCATCAGCATTTGGCACTTAGAACCTAACAACCTTGACTCCTGACTCTGGGTATTCCACCCAGGAATCATCCAATGTCTTATTTTTTAAATAATCTTGTCTTTTATTTCTTTAAATTTTATTACTTATTGTTATTTTTACTATGCTGGGTCTTTGTTTCAGCTTGCAGACTTCTATTGTTGAGCCGGCTTAGGTGCCCCGAGGCATGAGGGATTCCCACCAGGGATGGAACCCACGTCCCCCACACTGCAAAGCAGATTCTTAACACTAGACCATCAAGGAAGTCCCCATTCAATGTATTGTTGAGAATGTTTATTCTCAAAACCATTGAAAGTTACAAATCAATCAAAATATACTATGAATTTAGATTATTAATAACAACATTGCAGTTCAATTTTATATATTTCATTCAAAGTAAAGGCTAAATGTAAGCTGTTGGGCTTCCTAGATATCAGAGAAATCATGAACTAAGGTAGAATAGAACAGTTTCTGCTTTTATCCCTGCCTCTGTCATTAAGACTTTCAGTCACTTTCTACACGACATCTATTCCTGTATTTGATTTTTGGTAACCCCATTCATATGAAGGCTTCAGATAATCCTACTCAGATGATACTAAGTAAGTGAGACATTATCTTTGATGATACTAAGTAAGTGAAACATTATCTTTGATAATTAAAGACACATATATCTTTTATTCAAAACAAACACCAGTATCACATACATGTAGCCCTTCCAATTTCAAAGCTTAGAAATTCCATCCAGATTTTACAAATGCATTTAAATAATGCAATTCCTGACATAGACAGCATTCTACATTTGAAAGAGAGAGTGAGAAAGTGTTAGTTATGTCTGACTCTTTGCGACCCAATGGACTATAGCCCACCAGGGTCCCCTGTCCATGGGATTCTCCAGGCAACAAAACTGGAGTGGGTTGCCATTCCCTTCTCCAGGGGATCTTCCTGATCCGGGGATTGAACCAGGGTCTCCTGCATTGCCGGAAGACTTTATTATTTAGTCTTGAACCCTATTTTCAAATAAGTATCTGATATAGAAGTCTTCTCGTCATGAACTGCAGATTGTTTCATGGACTCAAGGCCAGTCATTTCAGAGATCACACAAGGATTATCTGAAATGTATGCTCTACAAAACATAAGATTATTTTGTAGGCTTCTAGCATGATAGAGATTTGTCTGTAGTTTGCAGAAATTATCTGCCTGGGGTACAGATAAGATCAAACAAATTAAAAATGAAATGTATTTTTGACATTTTAACTTTTATGAAGAAAATAAGCAGAGAAATGGGGCAGGAAATGACTCCCAGAATGTGTGCTGCTTGAATTATGGTGGTTGGGGGAGACATCTGAGCTGAATCTAAAGGAATAAAGGGCTGAGTGGTGTGGGTTCCCAGCAACATGGGAACCCACGTTCCTGGGGAGGAGGAGGAGGGGAGGAGAGAGCTCCAGGCTCAGAGGAAGATAGGCAAGACCCTCATGTGTGAATATACCTGCAATGACCAAGAGACACAGTGAGGAAGACAGCATGCTGATGTCCAGGGAGCAAGGAGAAGCATAATACCTGGTGGGATCATCATGGTGGGCAGGTCATCAAAGAAATTTAACATAGATGATGGTGGTTTCCAGGGGGTGGATTTCAGGAGTTTCTGGGTACAGGTCAACAGAGAAGAAATTTGCCAATGATGAGATGGCAAAGACTGGGTATTTGGGGACCTTATTTCTACTCTCTCATTTCTAACTATATAGACTTGGCCAAATGAATCGCTTTTAAGGCCCTCATTTCTCTTACCTATAAAATGTAGGTATCTATACTGTCAAGGTGCTATCATAGGCTTTAATAAACTAAATTAAAAATCTAATGATCTAACATTGACTGACAACTAACACTGTTATATTAAGCTTCTTTATGTTAATCATACTTGGCATCAGTTTCATCCTTCAGCCTAAAACTATAATATGTATAGCTTTGTGGCTGGACAAAGTAGTATCCTAGCAATAGAGAAATAAGTGCCTCCTTTATACGAAGTTAATAACTGCAATATGCTCACTTATAGATGGAAGGAAAAATGCTAGAGCTCTGATAGAAACAAAAATTCTTTCAAAAGATAACTAATAGAATTTACATATTCATTGAGTCAACACATACTTGTTAAATACCCACTAAGTGTCAAAAACTATGATGATCACTAAGGAGTCAAGGTTAGTGCTAGCATAAGGTTGGGATTTCACATTTAATTGGTAATTTGTCAAGTTAATGGATAGTTATAAGTAGTAAATTGTACAAATGATACTCTGGTTTCCGTTGAAAACAGATGGAAGAGAACCAGATTATCTGCAGCAGTCAGGATTCTCCAGAAAAAAAAAAAAAGAATATAAGAACTTATTGATTCCTTGATTGATTTATTACAAGGAATTATGGAGGATGATTATCACATGATTATGGAGGCAAGCAAATGTCAAGACCTGCAGGGTGAGTCAACTGGAGACCCAGCATCTTCTACAGGATGGAGTCTGAAGACCTGCAAACCAGGAAAGCTGATGGTAATGTTCTGGTCTGAAGGTCAGTTGCCTTCAGGTCCAGGAAGAGCCAGGGTTTCAGTTTGAGTCTGAAGCGGAAGACTGCCAATGTCCCGGTTTGAAACGAGTCAATCAGGATTGATTCTCCAGATTAGCCATTTTGTTCTCATCTTTTTATTCAGCTTTCACCTGCTTGCCCACAGCCCACCCACATCCAGGAGGGTAACCTTCTTTACACAGGCTAGTGATTTAAATGTTAATATCACCCAAAAACACCCTCATGGAAACACCCAGATTATGTCTCACCCAATGTCTTGGATCCCTGTGCCCCAGTCAGGGTGACACATAAAATTAAACATCATGATGTCCACTTTTCAAGGCTGACTAACACAAATGAGTGATGACCATGGCAGCAGAGCAGGGAAGAACTGCAAAAATTTAAAAGACATGAAGGAGGTAAGGGAAGTGGGGACAGCAGGGTTCATGACAAGCATATCCACCTGAACCAGATCACCTGATGCTTATTGGTGGAGTTTGGGAAAGGGGTGTGTGTGATGAAGACCATGGGTGCAAAGTTAAAGTAACTCTCCCCAACAAGTCCCCAAGCTGTGGCAATGCCACTGGGGTGTATGTTTCTGCATGTTCCTGGATGTGTATATGTATGTGTTTGTATGTGGCCGGGAAGTGGTGTGTGGTGAAAACTGGGTTAAAGAAAGGCGGCAGATACACTAGGTATACCAGATACATACTAGATATCCCAGGTAGGTGTGCACTCCTTTGCTGGCCACTGGATCCTGGAGTCAGTATTTCAGTTTAAAGGTCGCACACAAGCATAGGGCTGTGAGCAAAATATTAATGACAACCATGAGAAGTCGCCCAGTTCAGTCTTCTGCCTTGAAGGACGCACTTACATCTTGAGAAAATGAGACTCTATCTTTCTGTTTTTCTATTTCTTCAGAAAGGAAGATTCTGGAGGCCAATTCGTTATCAGAAACACTCAATTCCCTCTACAATACCGCCGCACACAATATTCAGTGCATAATAAAACGTCCTTAGTACTTACATGCTCCAATAACGCAATTACTATTGCTTCCTTAGCGCTGCGGGCTGGTTCTCTGTTTCGCAGCCGTAGATGCCAGCTATGTGACAGGGGACTTGCTAATTGGCCTCTTTGGACCGCAACTCCTTCTTTTTAAAAAGAAAGTTTGGATTAGAGAGTCATTGCGGAGTCTTCCCGTTTTAATTTTGTACCTATGATTTCTATAGATTTAATACTAGATATTTCCCCCCCAACTCCAGCCAGGCACGTCTCTGTTTTTAAAAGTACCATGCTGCCCTCATGTGGTCAGACTTGAAATGACACACATTTAAGGAAACTAGTAAGTACAATTTTTGTTTTAATTAATGTCAAGTGAAATCCTATACTTTAAAATTAAAGTTCATAAATAATAACAAAATCAATTTGGATCATCTGTCTACTAAAAGTGTCAAGGTTTTACCCACTCACGGATGCAAAATTTTCCTGTAGTAATAATAATACATATTCTAACATGAGTTAACATGAATGAGCATAAGCTGAGCTAGGCAAGGTAAAATTCTACATACCTCATCTCACTTAATTTTTCAAGCATAGGCTGTTTTGCTATATTATTTTTCATGTGTGGACACTAAAACACATATGGGGAAAGTGCCAAGATGTCAATAAATAAATGTAAAGGCCAGTATAAGCTGATTTTTCTGACTCAGAGCCCAAACTCTTTAGGGATCATATTCTTACCTTGTTCAATTCTTTTATATTAACAAAAGTGCATTTTCTAATATTCCATTATCAGGAGACACGAATAAGGAAAGGGACAAAGAATTCTTGAAAATGAGGTGAGATAATATAATATATATTATATTTTATATATAATCTCAAAATGGATTAAAGATCTAAACATAAGACCAGAAACTATAAAACTCCTAGAGGAGAACATAGGCAAAACACTCTCCGACATACATCACAGCAGGATCCTCTATGACCCACCTCCCAGAATATCGGAAATAAAAGCAAAAATAAACAAATGGGACCTAATTAACCTTAAAAGCTTCTGCACATCAAAGGAAACTATCAGCAAGGTGAAAAGACAGCCTTCAGAATGGGAGAAAATAATAGCAAATGAAGCAACTGACAGACAACTCATCTCAAAAATATACAAGCAACTCCTACAGCTCAACTCCAGAAAAATAAATGACCCAATCAAAAAATGGGCCAAAGAACTAAATAGACATTTCTCCAAAGAAGACATACAGATGGCTAACAAACACATGAAAAGATGCTCAACATCACTCATTATCAGAGAAATGCAAATCAAGACCACTATGAGGTACCATTTCACACCAGTCAGAATGGCTGCGATCCAAAAGTCTACAAATAATAAATGTTAGAGAGGGTGTGGAGAAAAGGGAACCCTCTTACACTGTTGGTGGGAATGCAACCTAGTACAGCCACTATGGAGAACTGTGTGGAGATTCCTTAAAAAACTGGAAATAGAACTGCCTTATGATCCAGCAATCCCACTGCTGGGCATACACACTGAGGAAACCAGAAGGGAAAGAGACACGTGTACCCCAATGTTCATCGCAGCACTGTTTATAATAGCCAGGACATGGAAGCAACCTAGATGTCCATCAGCAGATGAATGGATAAGAAAGCTGTGGTACATATATACAATGGAGTATTACTCAGCCATTAAAAAGAATTCATTTGAATCAGTTCTAATGAGGTGGATGAAACTGGAGCCTATTATACAGAGTGAAGTAAGCCAGAAGGAAAAACACCAATACAGTATACTAACACATATATATGGAATTTAGAAAGATGATAACAATAACCCTGTGTACGAGACAGCAAAAGAAACACTGATGTATGGAACAGTCTTATGGACTCTGTGGGAGAGGGAGAGGGTGGGAAGATTTGGGAGAATGGCATTGAAACATGTAAAATATCATGTATGAAACGAGATGCCAGTCCAGGTTCAATGCATGATACTGGATGCTTGGGGCTAGTGCACTGGGATGACCTAGAGGGATGGTATGGGGAGGGAGGAGGGAGGAGGGTTCAGGATGGGGAGCACATGTATACCTGTGATGGATTCATTTTGATATTTGGCAAAACTAATACAATTATGTAAAGCTTAAAAATAAAATAAAATTAAAAAAAAGAAAACTATATATATAGTTTATATATATATATATATATAGTTCATATATATATGAAAACTATACAAATGCACAATGGCACCTCACTCCAGTACTCTTGCCTGGAAAATCCCATGGATGGAGGAGGCTGGAAGGCTGCAGTCCATGGGATCGCTGAGGGTCAGACACGACTGAGCGACTTCGCTTTCACTTTTCACTTCCCTGCATTGGAGAAGGAAATGGCAACCCACTCCAGTGTTCTTGCCTGGAGAATCCCAGGGACGGGGGAGCCTGGTGGGCTGCCGTCTATGGGGTCGCACAGAGTTGGACACGACTGAAGTGACTTAGCAGCAGCAGCAGTATGAAAATAGGAGCTCAAAAAAATTTAACTTCTTTCTGAATTAAGTATCTTATTGCTAACAGAATAATACTACTTTATTTAATAACTAATATTCACTACCAACCTATTGGGATGTGAATCAAAAAAATAAATTATCTTAAATCAACCAGTGAGTACTGATCTTCTAAACAGTTCAAACTCTATCCCTGATAAGTTAAAAAAGATCTGTTAAGAGCTTAGGAATGAAAGAGGATTTATTTCAGGTTTATATTTTTGTTGGTTGACTGCACAAGGCAGATCAGCAGTGACTGCATTTCAAGTTGCAAAAAAAAAAGAGCTATTTTTAGTTTAAAAATGAGAGGATGTTTCTACTCAGAGAAGCAGTAGCAGCCAAAATACCGTGTTAATCTCTGGCTCTCCGGGGGCTGACCATGTGAAATTTAGGAGTGTTTCATCTCATTAGAAAATTTCTCATCTGCAAATTAAAGAGATTAGATTCTAGGGTTTGATCCCAGTGACTCTAAGAAGTCTTGAGTTCAGATCATCTTCATCTTTGGTCTACTTTGTTTCATAATTCTATAGTCATGTGGCAGGAGGATTTGTGTTTGCTTAGGCTTTATTTAACTTTTTCAGTTATTTCTCAACCATCCACCTGAGATGTGAGGTTAACAGTCTTACCTTTGCCCCTAATAAGTCAATGATAGAGCATGTGCTATCAGATCTTTTTAAAGTGTCATATGGACAGAGAAAGCCAGTGACTGAATTTCACATGCCAATCTCTCTCCCCAAATTCCATGCAAAAATAGTGCTGCTGGCTCTGCTATTCATGTTTCCTCTGTTTTGTTTCAAACTCCAAGAACCCCATTTCCTTAAACATCTCTAAAGGAAGAAATAATAACTTAAACAAAAAATGTCCAAACTTCTTGGGTCAGTGAGACTATCTAAGAAGGAAATATTATGGTATTTATAAAACCTAAACAAGTTAGTCATTAGGAAGTTACCATACACCCCTGATAATAATAATAGCTAGCTTTTATTATGTATGACTACTAGTCCACTGTTGAGATCAGAAAAGGTTACTAAGATGCAGAAAAGATAACATCTATGGAATGATTTTTGCATAAGGACTTAACAATAAAGAGAGTAAAGTCTACAGATGTTGGTTCTGCTTCTTATCCCAAAGCGAAATTTTATAGCCAATAACCATAGCTACTACTATGAATCAACAGCTATGGCTTAAGAACTCTTGATCCATTATCTCTAATCCTCATAGCAACACCAGAACTAGGAATTATATCTAACTTATATAGAATGTAATCGAGGCCCAAGAAAGATAAGTAATTCCTTAAGGTCACACAGACAATAAGCAAACAAGTAGAAGGGTTCATGTTTACCCAAATCCAAGGTTGTGTTTTGGGCTTCCCTGGTAGCTAAGATAGTAAAGAATCTGCCTGCTATGCAGGAGACCAGGGTTCTATCCCTGGGTTGGGAAGATCCCCTGGAGAAGGAAATGGCACCCCACTCCAGTATTCTTGCCTGGAGAATTCCATGGTCAAAGGAGCCTGGCAGGCTATAGTCCATGGTGTCGCAAAAAATCAGACATGACATAACACACACACAAGGCTGTGTTTTATCCACTTTTTGTCACATGCACTCTGGTATTACCTAGGGTCTCAGCTCAAGAATTATGTTAAAGACCGTAATTAACAAATGTAGTATTAAAAATGGTAATCATCAGGAACAAGGTAAGGATACTCTTTCTCAGCAGTGCTTTTCAACATCATACTTGAAGTCCTATCTAATGCAATAAGACAAGAAAATTAAGGCTATGCAGACTGAGAGGGAAGACATAAACTGTCTTTGTTCACAGATGACAGATTAATCAATGTAGAAAATCTGAAAAAAATAACTAAAAAACTCCTGGGACTAGTAAGTGATCACAGCAATATTGAAAGATGTAATGTTAATATGGTTAAGTCAATCTCTTTTATGATAACAGCAATGAGCAAGTGGAACATGAAATTAAAAACATATCATTTATATTAGGACCCATGAAATTAAATACTTAAAAAAATTCAAAAATATTACAAGATCTGTATGAGAAAAACCACAAAAGTCTGATGAAAGATTCCAAAGAAGAACTAAATAAATGGGAAAATATCTCATGTTCATGGATAGAAAGACTCAATATTGTCAAGATGTCAGTTCTTCCGGGTTTAATCTGTGAATTCAACAGAATCCCAAAGTCCCAGCAAGTTATTTTGTAGATATTGACAAACTGATTGTAAAGTGTATACAAAGAGGCAAAGGATACAGAACAGCTAAATCAGAGAACAGACACTAACTGACTTTAAGACTTTGTATGAAGTTACAGTAATCAAGACATCATGGTACCAGTGAAAGAACAGACAGATAGCTTAAAGGAATAAAATAGAAACCTCAGAAGTAGATCCATATAAATATATTATAACCAACTGGTCTCTGACACATTAATTATAATCAACTGGTCTCTGACAAATAAGTGAAGGCAACACATGGACTATCTCAACAACTAATGGTTCTGGAACAGCTATACTTCCACATATAAAATACAAACCTAGTCACAGACTTACACCTTTCACAAAGTAGATAGAGACCTGAATACAAAAAGCAAACTATAAAAATCCTAAAAGATAACATAGGAGAAAACCTAGACTACCTTGGGTATGGTGATGACTTTCAAAGCACAATACCAAATTTACAACCTATGAAAGAAATAAATCATAAGCTAGACTTCATTAAAATGTGAAAGTTTTGTCTATGAAAGACCATGTCAAGTGAGTGAGAAGATAAGACACAAACTGGAAGAAAATAGTTGAAAAAAACACAGCTGATAAAGAATTGCTATTCAAAATATACAAAGAACTCTTAAAACTCAACAATAAGAATATATATATAAACTACCCATACAGAAAACGGGCCAAAGATCTTAACAGACACCTCACCAAAAAAGATACATAGATGGCAAGTAACACATAAAAGTATTCAATATCAGAAGTTATTAACAAAGTACAAATGAAAACATCAGGGAGATACCACTACACACCTATTAGAATGAGTGAAATCCAAAACACTGACATCACCAAATGCTGTCAAGGCTGTGGAGCAACAGGAACTCATGTATGCTAATGGTAGTATTGCAAAATGGTACAGACACTTTGAAAGATAGCTTGACCATTACTTACAGAAGTAAATATACTCTTACCATACAATACAGCAATGGCCTTTTGTAGTATTCAAATGAAATTGAAAACTTCTGTTCACAAAAAAAAAAAACCTTGCACGTGGATGTTTATATTGTAAAAGCCTTAGTCATAATCGCCAAAACTTGGAAGCAACCATGATATCCTAGGTGACTGGATAAATAAGCTGTGATTTATCCAAACTAAATAATATTATTTAGCACTATAAAGAAATGAGTTATTAAGCCTTGAAAAACATGGAGGAAACAAATACATATTACTAAGAGAAAGTTAAGTTCATTTGAAAAGGCTGAATTATGTTATGATGCCAACTATATGACATGCTGGAAAAGGCAAAATTATGGAGAATATAAAATGATTGACAGTAGCCAAGGGTCAGGGGTTGGGAAAGATGAATAGGAGCACAGAGGATGTTTAGGGCAGTAAAACAATTCTGTATGATTCTATAATGGTGGATAAAGTCATTACACATTCATCAAAGCCCATAGACTATCCAATATCAAGAGTGAGCACCAATGGAGAAGAGTGATGAGCTAATATAGATCATTGATTATAACAAACATACTATCCAGTGGGGATGTTGATGGTGGGGGAGATCATATGTGTGGGGTGAGGGACAAGAAAAATATGGAAATTCATTGTCCTTTTCGTTCATTTTGCTCCAAACCTAAAACAACTCTAAAAATACAATTTATTAATTTGAAAAAGACAGTGATCAATTAAAAAGTCATTTAAGCTGAGTATGATCTCTGTTCGTTTCCAAGGCAAACCATTCAATATCACAGTAATCCAAGCCTATGCCCCAACCAGTAACGCTGAAGAAGATGAAGTTGAATGGTTCTATGAAGACCTACAAGACCTTTTAGAACTAAGACCCAAAAAGATGGCCTTTTCATTATAAGGGACTGGAATGCAAAAGTAGGAACTCAAGAAACACCTGGGGTAACAGGCAAATTTGGCCTTGGAATACGGAATGAGGCAGGGCAAAGGTTAATAGAGTTTTGCCAAGAAAACGCACTGGTCATAGCAAACACCCTCTTCCAACACAAGAGAAGACTCTATACATGGACATCACAAGACTGAATATACTGATTATAATCAATGAGGATTACAATCAGATTGATTATAAATCAGATTGATTGTATTCTTTGCAGCAAAAAATGGAGAAGCTCTAGACAGCAAAAAAAGACTGGGAGCTGACTGTGGCTCAGATCATGAACTTATGGCCAAATTCAGACTTAAATTGAAGAAAGTAGGGAAAACCATTAGACCATTCAGGTATGACCTAAATCAAATCCCTTATGATTATACAGTGGAAGTGAGAAATAGATTTAAGGGACTAGATCTGATTGAGTGTCTGATGAACTATGGACGGAGGTTCGTGATATTGTACAGGAGACAGGGATCAAGACCATCCCCATGAAAAAGAAATGTAAAAAAGCAAAATGGCTGTCTGGGGAGGCCTTACAAATAGCTGTGAAAAGAAGAGAAGAGAAAAGCAAAGGAGAAAAGGAAAGATATAAGCATCTGAATGCAGAGTTCCAAAGAATAGCAAGGAGAGATAAGAAAGCCTTCCTCAGCAATCAATGCAAAGAAATAGAGGAAAACAACAGAATGGGAAAGACTAGAGACGTCTTCAAGAAAATTAGAGATACCAAGGGAACATTTCATGCAAAGATGGGCTCGAAAAAGGACAAAAATGGTATGGACCTAACAGAAATAGACGATAATAAGGAGAGGTGGCAAGAATACACAGAAGAACTGTACAAAAAAGATCTTCATGACCCAGATAATCACAATGGTGTGATCACTCACCTAGAGCCAGACATCCTGGAATGTGAAGTCACGTGGGCCTTAGAAAGCATCACTACGAACAAAGCTAGTGGAGGTGATGGAATTCCAGTTGAGCTGTTCCAAATCCTGAAAGATGATGCTGTGAAAGTGCTGCACTCAGTATGCCAGCAAACTTGGAAAATTCAGCAGTGGCCACAGGACTGGAAAAGGTCAGTTTTCATTCCAATCCCAAAGAAAGGCAATTTCAAAGAATGCTCAAACTACCGCACCATTGCACTCATCTCACATGCTAGTAAAGTAATGCTCAAAATTCTGCAAGCCAGGTTGCACCAATACGTGAACCGTGAACTTCCAGATGTTCAAGTTGGTTTTAGAAAAGGCAGAGGAACCAGAGATCAAATTGCCAACATCTGCTGAATCATGGAAAAAGCAAGAAAGTTTCAGAAAAACATGTATTTCTGCTTTCTTGACTATGCCAAAGCCTTTGGCTGTGTGGATCACAATAAACTGTGGAAAATTCTGAAAGAGATTGGAATATCAGACCACCTGATCTGCCTCTTGAGAAACCTATATGCAGTTCAGGAAGCAACAGTTAGAACTGGACATGGAACAACAGACTGGTTCCAAACAGGAAAAGGAGTATGTCAAGGCTGTATATTGTCACCCTGCTTATTTAACTTATATGAAGAGTACATCATGAGAAATGCTGGGCTGGAAGAAGCACAAGCTGGAATCAAGATTGCCAGGACAAATATCAATCACCTCAGATATGCAGATGACACCACCCTTATGGCAGAAAGTGAAGAGGAACTAAAAAGCCTCTTGATGAAAGTGAAAGAGGAGAGTGAAAAAGTTGGCTGAAAGCTCAACATTCAGAAAACTAAGATCATGGCATCCGGTGCCATCACTTCATGGGAAATAGATGGGGAAACAGTGGAAACAGTGTCAGACTTTATTTTTCTGGGCTCCAAAATCACTGCAGATGGTGACTGCAGCCATGAAATTAAAAGACACTTTCTCCTTGAAAGGAAAGTTATGACCAACCTAGATGGCATATTGAAAAGCAGAGACATTACTTTGCCAACAAAGTTCCATCTAGTCAAGGCTTAGTTTTTCCAGTGGTCATGTATGCATGTGAGAGTTGGACTGTGAAGAAAGCTGAGTGCTGAAGAATTGATGCTTTTGAACTGTGGTGTTGGAGAAGACTCTTGAGAGTCTCTTGGACTGCAAGGAGATCCAACCAGTCCATTCCAAAGGAAATCAGTCCTGGGTGTTCATTGGAAGGACTGATGTTGAAGCTGAAACTCCAATATTTTGGCCACTTCATGCGAAGAGTTGATTCATTGGAAAAGACTCTGATGCTAGGAGGGAGTGGGGGCAGGAGAAGAAGGGGATGACAGAGGATGAGATGGCTGGATGGCATCACTGACTTGATGGACATGAGTCTGAGTGAACTCCGGGAGTTGGTGATGGACAGGGAGGCCTGGCGTGCTGTGATTCATGGAGTCGCAAAGAGTCACACACGACTGAGTGACTGAACTGAACTGAATCTTTCAAAGCCATGAAACTGTCATTCTGCAGTTAACTGCTTCGGTGGTTCGGCTGGGAGTAGTTCTCTTTTTCGTATACTTCCTGGACTATAGATTTTTCTGTGATTGTTGAGTGTAAGGCTAGATTTATGGTCAGTAAGAGCCACCCTCATTTATGCAAATTCCACCTGAGGACAGTATTTTTTATTTTTTTAATGTTTGTCCCTCCCTGTAAGTCTTCCTTTTTTCTCACATCTTATCTTTGCAGCACTGTAATTTTTGCACAGGCAATAAAAGTCAAAAGGTATGTAATTGTTTCAGGCTCCATCTAACTCCAGGGAATGGAGAAGTATTAAAACATAAAGTACATTAGTACTAATGACATGTGGAGAATAAAGGATACTAGAATTACTTTTCTTAGATTATGAAAAGGACACATTTCTGATATTTAAAATGGTTACATGAAAGAGAAAGGGAGTTTTAGGCTCTTGCAAAGTACTTCTGTCATGTGAAATGTATTGTTGATACCTATGAGTCCTAGGTTTTTCTAAAATTCTTAAGACTATGGAATCATCCAGAGCTTCCTAGGTGGCAGTAGTGGTAAAGAACTTGCCTGTAATGCAGAAGATTTAAGAGATGCGGGTTTGATCCCTTGGTCGGGAAGATCCCCTGGAGGAAGGCATGGCAACCTACTCTGGTACTCTTGCCTGGAGAATCCCATGGACAGAGGAGCCTGGCAGGCTACAGTCCATAGGGTTGCAGAGAGTCGGACCTGACTGAATTGACTCAGCACAGCACAGCACACACGGAATCACCTTAAGTCTGTGAGAAGAGAACTGGTACTATTTTGCTATGAGCAGTTAATAATGGTTTTAAGATAAACCCATTAGCTGTCACCATAGCACATGCAGTGCAGCAAAGCTAAAGCTTTTCTCTGCTCACATTCACTCAAATGTCAGCCACACAGAAATGGATTGAAGTTTCTATGGAAACCATTTGTGGTTTCAGTTGTTTCTCAGGATATTTTATTTCGTTAATTGTTTGGAGAAAGGAGATATACACTAGGGCTTCTCACTAATGACATTTTCCCTCCTGGTTATAAGCTGGTGGGTGGAGTTACCACCTTGTCCTTTGTTTTACCACATTTTTGGCAGCCCCCAGTTGCAGTTTCCCTGTGGATGAGAAAATGGAATGAACTACTTCTGAAGCCTACAGATCCTACCCATCAGCAGTAACTGTTCAGAGAGAATCTCTCTTCTCTGGCCTGAAAGGAAATTTGAAAGTCTGGTACCTAGAGATTTTCGTAATGTATTTTCTCATTCAGGATTTATGTAGTTCCGATTCCCTGGTGGCTCAGATAGTAAAGCATCTGCCCGCAGTGCGGGAGACCGGGACTCAATCCCTGGGTTGGGAAGATACCCTGGAGAAGGAAATGGCAACCCACTCCAGTACTCTTGCCTAGAAAATTCCATGGATGGAGGAGCCTAGTGGGCTACAGGCCATGGGGTTGCAAAGAGTCAGACACGACTGAGCGACTTCACTTCTATGAAATGTAGCTAACGCAGGACGTCAATACAACTTTGATGACTGTATGAACCCAGTTAGCAACAACAACATAAGGGGATGCATGGTGGGGGAGGATTTTGTGGCATTAATAAATCTTTCAGTGCAAAATTCAAGACCGAAGAAAATAAAATATTTCAATCCAGACATTAGCTAATTAGTTGCCTGGAGGAATAGAATCCCCTCCTTAACTGGGAAAAGAAAAGTTAAATAGGAGAAAAGCAGCTCTTCAACCCAGAGGTGATACAAGGACTCGAATACACTATCGAGTGTCATGTTGTCCTGTAATAATATCAAAACATAGAAAACTTGTAGCAGACTACAAAAATATTAATAATAAAGAAAAGTCAACACAAAATAAAACTAAGGAGAAGAAACAACCACAAATGTTCCTTGGAATAACTGAGGGCAATATGGGCTCTGAAGTAAGAGCTTAGTTTACATCTCATCACTACTGACTACCTAGGATCTTAAATAATTTTCTTTCTCACTATGCAAGTCAGTTTTTTCATCTGTGGAGGGAGGATGGGAGTTCCTACCTTGCAGAGATGTTGTAAGGATCAGAGGTAGTGGGTAAGTATCCTTCTCATCAGTATATTCATTATCTGAAATACTGAAATCATGAGGTTAGATGTTACACAATTCCCCATATCATGAAAAACATCACTTAAGTACTAATCTCTTATAAAATTAATATCCATTGAAACATTTCCCCGTTTAAAACCAGGAGCTTCCTCAGTTTATGCTTGACAAACTTTAGCTGATTAAAGTTTACAAAATCTCACACATCACAGTACTCATTCAATGAGTACTGTAATGCATCTCTTAAGAATGTTCAGAATTTAATAAAGCGTTCAAAAATGAGGATGAAGGACTGGAAAGGCTGCATAGCAGAGATGAGAGCCAGACTGCGCTGATTCACATGGACCAGTTTTCAGATGCACAACTTCAGGCAAGTACCTCAACTTTTCTGTGTCTCAGTTTCCCATATACACAGCAGAAATAAGGATAATACCATCTCCTACAAGGATTTTCATGAGGATTCAATAAAGGTAATACTTGTAAAGTACTAGAACAATGCTTAGAAAATCAAAAACATGGGTGTTTATTAAGAAAAAATAAAAGCAAACGAAACAACTCCATAGCAAAGTCATTTTATTTATTTTTATTTTTTAATTGAAACTTAGCTGATTTAGATTCAGTTATGGATTTTTTTTCCATATTTTTCCTTCTATAGTTCCCTGTGCTACACAGAGGACCTTGTTGTTTGTCCATCCTATACATAATAGCTTGCATATGCTAATCCCAGTCTCTCAATCCATCTTCCCCCCAACACTCCTCCCCCTTGGCAACCACAAGCCTGTTCTCTGTGTCTATGAGCCTGCTTCTCTTTCGTGGATACGTTCATCTGTGTTATATTTTAGATTCCACACATAAGTAATATCCTATGATATTTAACGGCACCCCACTCCAGTACTCTTGCTTGGAAAATCCCATGGACGGAGGAGCCTGATAGGCTGCAGTCCATGGGGTCGCTAAGAGTCGGACATGACTGAGCGACTTCACTTTCACTTTTCACTTTCATGCATTGGAGAAGGAAATGGCAACCCACTCCACTGTTCTTGCCTGGAGAATCCCAGGGACAGGGGAGCCTG
This sequence comes from Bos grunniens, assembly GCF_055505025.1. Lineage (NCBI taxonomy): Eukaryota > Metazoa > Chordata > Mammalia > Artiodactyla > Bovidae > Bos > Bos grunniens. The sequence continues at coordinate 43,697,477 of NC_141181.1, forward strand.
GTGGGCTGCCATCTATGGGGTTGCACAGAGTCAGACACGACTGAAGTGACTTAGCATAGCATAGCTTACTTCACTTAGATAAGTAATCTCCAGGCCCATCCATGTTGTTCCAAATGGTGTTATTTCCTTTTTTGTTATGGCTGAGTAATATTCCATTGTATATGTGTTACCACAGCTTCTTTATCCATTCCTCTGTCAATGGACATTTGGTTTCCTCGATGTCTCAGCTATTGTAAATTGTGCTGCATATCAAAATCATTTTAAAATAAAGTAAAATGATTATAAGCTAAAGAAAGAAATCCAAAAAGGTTTATGACAAGATAGTAGAAATAATAAATAATGATTTGACTATCACAGAACTTGAGAAGCATTTGTGAAGCAAAGAGCTGGATTATTGTCATATACACACAGATGACCACGTGGGCTGTAGGACCGCTTGTATCCAGATGAGGCCTTGGCAGTTGGTTTTCCAGACACACCAGTGGGTCCAGCTCTTGGTGTTCACAGCCTGTATCCTCTCCCCTCCCCACCCCCTGCCCCAAACCAGGCTTGGTCTATGTAACCCTGGGCAGCAGCACGCTGTGCAACTTCAAGGTCAGGTCCCAGGAGACATTGCTGCCTCATCTCAGTCACTCCCTTGTCTGTTCTCCCCACACCTCCAATCCTCACTCTGGAGGAAAACAGCTTGCAGGCCCCATGGAGCCCTGGGAAGGGCCCAGGTGGTGGGGACCTGAGGCTTTTGTCCAAAAGCCTGAGAACTCCTACCAACAGTGATGTGAGCTTGAAATCTCAACCCCAGCCCTGTGAAGCTTTCAGACAACCTCAACTGCTCTCAACAGCTTGTCTGTGTCCACTGGGGAAAAAAGGCACAACCAAAAAGTTGAGAATTATGTTTTATTTGGCAGACATCCTGATGATGTCAGCCTGGGACAGCCCTCTCAGATCACTCTGGGGGACCTCTTCAAAGAGGCAAGGGAGAAGCCAGGGTATATAGGAGCTTTTACAACAAACACCAGGTAGTAGGAACTTCAAAAGATTACTGTTATCAAAGAAAACCAGATATGTCAAGTTAAGGAATTCAGAGCTTTTCTATGTTTGGGAGGATGCAAGAGTCTGGGTTCACTGAATCTTTCCTCTGATGTACACCTCAGTAGTCTGGGGCCAGTGTCCTGTGTTTTCTCAGCCTGAGTCACCCTGGGGTGCTTCAATGCAGGTTGGCTGCAGGACTAACTGCTGGATGGTAGGCACCCTCTGTCTATCCTGTGTTTCCTTAGGGCTCACTGTCAGGGTGGCTGTAATGTGAAGGCTTGAAGGTGACAACATCCTTTGCTTAGTCATATGGCAGGCTTCCTCACTGACATCTGCAACCGCATGAGAGAGCCTGAGCCCAAACCACCCAGCTAGGTCCCGCTTAGCTGCTTGCTCCACAGAGACTGTATGAGATCATAAAGGTTAGCACTTTCAGCTACTAAGTTTGGGGTCACTGTTGTGTAGCAACAACTAACACAGAAGTGAAGGAAGTGCTATTTGGTATTCTGCAAAGTTAATGAGAAAAATTACCTCCCACATAGATGAAGTATGGATGTGAGAGTTGGACTGTGAAGAAGGCTGAGCGCCTGATGCTTTTGAACTGTGGTGTTGAAGAAGACTCTTGAGAGTCCCTTGGACTGCAAGGAGATCCAACCAGTCCATTCTAAAGGAGATCAGTCCTGGGTGTTCATTGGAAGGACTGATGTTGAAGCTGAAACTCCAATCTTTGGCCACCTCATGCGAAGAGTTCTCATTGGAAAAGATTCTGATGCTTGGAGGGATTGGGGGCAGGAGGAGAAGGGGACGACAGAGGATGAGATGGCTGGATGGCACCACTGACTCGATGGACATGAGTTTGAGTGAACTCCGGGAGTTAGTGATGGACAGGGAGGCCTGGAGTGCTGCAATTGATGGGGTCGCAAAGAGTCAGACACGACTGAGCGACTGAACTGAACTGATTCTAAAAACTAGCAATCCTTTGCCTGTGTGGATCACAACAAACTGTGGAAAATTCTTAAAGAGATGGGAATACCAGACCCCCTTACCTGCCCCCCGAGAAATCTGTATGCAGGTCAAGAAGCAACAGTGAGAACCAGACATGGAGCAACAGACTGATTCCAAATTGGGAAAGGAGTACGTCAAGGCTGTATACTGTCACCCTGCTTAACTTATATGCAGAGTATATCATGCGAGATGCTGGGCTGAATGAAGCACAAGTTGGAATCAAGATTGCTGGGATAAATATGAATAACTTCAGATATGCAGATAACACCACCCTTATGATAGAAAAAAAAAAGAACTAAAGAGCCTCTTGATAAAAGTGAAAGAGGAGAGTGAAAAGTTGGCTTAAAATTCAACATTCAAAAAACTAAGATCATGGCATCCACTCCCATCACTTCATGGCAAATACTTGTGGAAACAATGAAAACAGTGGGAGACTTTATTTTCTTGGGCTCCAAAATTACTGCAGATGGTGAACTCAGCTGTGAAACTAAAAGACACTTGCTCCTTGGAAGCAAAGCTATGGCAAACCTAGATAGCATATTAAAAAGCAGAGACATTACTTTACCAACTAAGGTCCATCTAGTCAAAGCTATGGTTTTTCCAGCAGTCATGTATGGATGTGAGAGTTGGACTATAAAGAAAGCTGAGGGATGAACAATCGATGCTTTTGAACTGTAGTGTTGGAGAACACTCTTGAGAGTCCCTTGGACTGCAAGGAGATCCAAGAAGTCATTTCTAAAGGAAATCAGTCCTAAATATTCATTGGGAGGACTGATGCTAAAGCTGAAACTTCAATACTTTGGCCACCTGATACAAAGAACTGACTCACTGGAAAAGACCCTGATGCTGGGAAAGATTGAACGCAGGAGGAGAAGGGGACAACAGAGGATAAGATAGTTGGGTGGCATCACTGACTCAATGGACATGAGTCTGAGCAAGCTTGGGAGTTGGTGATGAACAGGGAAGCCTGGCACACACAGTCCATGGGGTCACAAAGAGTTGGACACAACTGAGCATCTGAACTGAACTGAACATGCAAACTTCCATTTTCAAGATAAAAGCTTTTTCAATCACTTTCCCAAAAACCATTTGATAAATAACTTTGATTCCCCTTTAACCTTCAGAGACATACAGTCTGAGAGTTTCTTGCCCCCCTCATCCTCTACTCTCTCCCACTTTCTCTCCTCTCCTCTTATGCTGTCTTTGATGTTTTGGGAAATTGCAGTCACAGTCCCACCTCAAGGATGGGCATTGACCATTCCTTCCATCTGCTTCTCTTTCCCCAGAATCAAGAGCATCTCACTGTCACTCCTTAGTCTTTTCCTCAGGGAGGTTCATCCCAAACATATTACTGAAAATTGCAGCCCCACCTGCTCACACTTCTGACTCTCTGTATCCCATTTCATTGCCTTGTAACACATTTTACTGGTTTTTATGTGTATCTTTCCTAACTTGACACCAACTCCATGAGGGCAGGGAATTTTATCACTTTCATCATTTATTTACTAACAGATCCTCATCAACCAGAACGATGTCTGGTACTTAACAGGTGCTCAACATGTATTTGTTGATGTGAGCTTAGGAAGTAGATTTAGTTTAAATGCTCCCCCCCTCCCCATAACAATATTCCTGAGGTAAGGTGGCTATTTTATTTAAATGTTCTGACTCAGTAGGTTGTCAATAAATAGTAGCTATGATCTGAATGCAAACTTCTGTTTATATTGGGTTGACCAAAAGTTCGTTTGAGGGTTGTTTTTTTTTTTTTTTTTGGCAAGACGTTGCAGATATGTACACATACACACACACAGTAACTCCCCTAAATATGAACAAGTTCCCTTCCAAGAACATGTTTGTTCAATTTGTTCATAAGTCCAACAAAGTTAGCCTAGGTACCCAACTAATCAGATCAGATCAGATCAGTCACTCATTCATGTCCGACTCTTTGCAACCCCATGAATCAAAGCATGCCAGGCCTCCCTGTCCATCACCAACTCCCAGAGTTCACTCAGACTCATGTCCATCAAGTCAGTGATGCCATCCAGCCATCTCATCCTCTGTCGTCCCCTTCTCCTCTTGCCCCCAATCCCTCCCAGCATCAGAGGCTTTTCCAATGAGTCAACTCGTCACATGAGGTGGCCAAAGTACTGGAGTTTCAGCTTTAGCATCACTCCTTCCAAAGAAATCCCAGGGCTGATCTCCTTCAGAAGGGACTGGTTGGATCTCCTTGCAGTCCAAGGGACTCTCAAGAGTCTTCTCCAACACCACAGTTCAAAAGCATCAATTCTTCGGCGCTCAGCCTTCTTCACAGTCCAACTCTCACATCCATACACGACCACAGGAAAAACCATAGCCTTGACTAGATGAACCTTTGTTGGCAAAGTAATGTCTCTGCTTTTCAATATGCTATCTAGGTTGTTCATAACTTTCCTTCCAAGGAGGAAGCATCTTTTAATTTCATGGCTGCAGTCACCATCTGTAGTGATTTTGGAGCCCAGAAAAATAAAGTCTGACATTGTTTCCCCATCTATTTCCCATGAAGTGATGGGACCGGATGCCATGATCTTCGTTTTCTGAATGTTGAGCTTTAAGCCAACTTTTTCACTCTCCACTTTCACCTTCATCAAGAGGGTTTTTAGTTCCTCTTTACTTTCTGCCATAAGGGTGGTGTCATCTGCATATCTGAGGTGACTGATATTTGTCCCCGCAATCTTGATTCCAGCTTGTGCTTCTTCCAGTCCAGCATTTCTCATGATGTACTCTGCATAGAAGTTAAATAAAAAGGGTGACAATATACAGCCTTGACATACTCCTTTTCCTATTTGGAACCAGTCTGTTGTTTCATGTCCAGTTCTAATTGTTGCTTCCTGACCTGCATACAGGTTTCTCAAGAGGCAGATCAGGTGGTCTGGTATTCCCATCTCTTGAAGAATTTTCCACAGTTTATTGTGATCCACACAGTCAAAGGCTTTGGCACAGTCATTAAAGCAGAAATAGATGTCTTTCTGGAATTCTCCTGCTTTTTCTATGATCCAGCGGATGTTGGCAATTTGATCTCTGGTTCCTCTGCCTTTTCTAAAACCAGCTTGAACATCAGGAAGTTTACAGTTCACATATTGCTGAAGCCTAGCTTGGAGAATTTTAAGCATTACTTTACTAGCATGTGAGATGAGTGCAATTGTGTGGTAGTTTGAGCATTCTTTGGCATTGCCTTTCTTTGGGATTGGAATGAAAACTGACCTTTTCCAGTCCTGTTGCCACTGCTAATACAATTGGCTATATAGTACTTTATTGTAAACAAGGTTTATAAAACTTTTCACACAAATAATACATTAAAAACAGACACAAAAAATAAAGAAAACATTTTTAATCCTACATTACAGTATCTTGAAAAGTACAGTAGTACAGTACAACAGAGCTTCCCAGGTAGCTCGGATGGTAAGAAATCTGCCTGCAATGCAGGAGACCTGGATTCAATCCCTGGGTTGGAAAGATCCCCTGGAGAAGGGAACGGCAAACCACTCCAGTATTCTCGCCTGGAGAGTTTCATGGACAAAGGAGCCTGGTGGGTCCATGGGTCGCAAAGAGTCGGACATGACTGAGGGACTAACACACACACACACACACACACACACACACACACACACAGTACAACAGCTGGCATACAGGGGCTGGCACTGAGTGAACAGGCAAGAAGAGTTACTGACCGGAGGAGGGAGAGGAAGTGGGAGATGGCAGAGTCAAGAGTCATCAGCAATAGAGGGCAAGCTGCAAAGTCACTCATTCCTGATGTTGATGCCACAGGTCTGGTTCCTTGATGGATTCAATTCTATCTACCCTTGATAGCTTACAGTCAGCAGTGTCAGATTCTTGATCTCCCAAGCAGAAGATTTAGCTTCAGGACCAGGGACCAGCCTTGATCACTCAAGAGCTTTTGTGTAGCAGTTTTATTAAAGTACAAAAAGGAACAGAGAAAGCTTCTGACACAGACATCAGAAGAGAGATGGAGAGTGCCCCGCCTTGCTAGTGCTAGCAAGAGAGTTATACACTTTTTTAATTGATCACAATAAATCAAAAGAATGTCTCAAGTTTGTAAAGTGCATCTAGTTATAACTTTAGTTATAACTTTAGTAACTAAAGTTACTAGACGCACTCCCACAATATACATTTTAAGATAACAGGGTTAGTCAGGTTTTCAGGAAGGAGAAACATGCCCTCAAGCAGGATACATTATTGTTTTATAATCCTTATTAAGGAATATAGGGGAAAAAATGTTTGTCCTTTCCTCCTTGAGAATTCCAGACCCTATCTCCTCCTTAAGAGCCCCAGACCCCTTTCTTCTCCTCCCCCTCCCCCTCCGGAACCCCGGACTTCTTATCAACCTGCCTAGGAACTGACTCTCTCACCCTCTTGAAAAAAATGACCCAGTAATGTCTGGGTAGTAGCTCTTCTTTTCTCGTCATAGATGACACAGTAGCACTGGACTGAATTCTGAATGGCTGCTGCAACCTTTGTGCACCATTCTACATTCAGGTCCTTGTGCCTCAAAAGCTAACAGTGCCTCCTCAGATAAAGAAGATTCCCCTGCCATTTCCTGTGTCCTGGGTCTCTTCTTAGCAGTGCCAGCTACGTCACCATTGCTTTCACACTTGCTTCTGGACATCCTGAACTTTAAATAAAGATACAGCCCTACTGTACTCTATACAGTACTGTAGTGAGGGACACAAAAGCACAACCACTGGTAGAGGATGCATGCAGGCAACAATGTACACTAGACATGTGAACTAGTCTCTGTGATTGAACATGTGAACCCATGTTCATGTCTTTGAACGTTTGCCACTTGAAGGTTCCTATATAGGGGACTCGCTGTTTATATATTAGCTTGAGTGTCTTACAAGGAAGGTCTAGATGCAGAACTGCCAGGGATGATATGAACACTGACCTGTAAATTCACCGTTTAAATTAAATCTTAACCACCTACATTCCGAGAGCAATCATCTCGTCATATATGAATAGAAAAAATTTTTCATGTCTTTACTTTTAATACATTATCTTTATTAATATACATTATCTTTTTTTTCTTTTTAATTTTATTTTTAAACTTTACAATATTGTATTAGTTTTGCCAAATATCGAAATGAATCCGCCACAGGTATACATGTGTTCCCCATCCTGAACTCTCCTCCCTCCTCCCTCCCCACACCATCCCTCTGGGTCGTCCCAGTGCACCAGCCCCAAGCATCCAGTATCATGCATCAAACCTGGACTGGTGACTCATTTCATACATGATATTATACATGTTTCAATGCCATTCTCCCAAATCTTTCCACCCTCTCCCTTTCCCACAGAGTCCATAAGACTGTTCTATACATCAGTTTCTCTTTTGCTGTCTCGTACACAGGGTTATTGTTACCATCTTTCTAAATTCCATATATATGCGTTAGCATACTGTATTAATGTTTTTCTTTCTGGCTTACTTCACTCTGTATAATAGGCTCCAGTTTCACCCACCTCATTAGAACTGATTCAAATGTATTCTTTTTAATGGCTGAGTAATACTCCATTGTGTATATACATTATCTTTAGTAACAATTTTCCATCAGAGAATAGCATGACTCACTATACTAGGTAAAAACTAAAGATGTAAATCAGAGAGTGAGTCTAAAAAGTCTAGGAGGGCTGACCATGACATCAATTCAGAAGACTCCTAAAAGTCGTTTAGAAAAGATTATAGCAGAAAGACCCAGTAAGCTGCCTGTGTGGCCTGGGTAGCCACATAGGACCCTGTATGAGAGAGATTCATCCTTGTTTTAATGTTCTACTGTTGCCATCCTAAAGTCCTTACTAACATTCTGTTTACACGGGACCCTGCAAATCACATAGCTGGCCTTAAGCCAGAGAAGACAATATTACTCACTACTGTAACCAAAAGTGGTCCAGCTGCTCACTGTTCAAAAGCCATTAAGGAGGCTGCTACTGCTGCTAAGCTGCTAAGTCACTTCAGTCATGTCCAACTCTGTGCGACCCCATAGACGGCAGAGCACCAGGCTCCGCTGTCCCTGGGATTGTCCAGGCAAGAACAGTGGAGTGGGTTGCCATTTCCTTCTCCAATGTATGAAAATGCAAAGTGAAAGTGAAGTTGCTCAGTTGTGTCTGAACCTCAGCCACCCCATGGACTGCAGCCCTCCAGGTTCCTCTGTCCATGGGATTTTCCAGGCAAGAGTACTGGAGTGGGGTGCCATTGCCTTCTCCGATTAAGGAGGCTAGGTTGGTGAAAAGGAAACTTTGCTTTTGGATTCTGGCAACCTTTGGGGAGGGCACATGCCTGTCCAAAGGCCACCCCACCCCCCACCCTGCCCCCCCACACATATATACTGACAGTCAGGGGGCAAGAAATTTTATAGATGGAGGGAGGGGGCTACATGCAGAAACAGCACAGTTAGCTCTGACCCATCACCTTGAAGTTGGTCATTGGAGGTCTGACCAGTGTCATCTTGTTTGTTTTAGGTACAGTTAATCTTTAGGTTCAGGGTCAGTTTGTTTCCATTTCTTCAGGCCAGTTCTCAGAACTGTGGCAGCTACTGTCATGGCTACAGTCTGGTCATCACGCAGTTAACTTCTCTCACCTGGTGGGGGTTTCAATATCTATAAGCAGCTCACAGGCCATGGCTTAGAATATTATCTAAAGCCCTTGAGAAGGAACAAAACGTCCTTGACTTTGCTTACTGACTGAATTATTATTGCTTTGTCCTGTCAGGCTGTTTTCCTTTGGGTCTGCATTTTCCCACTTCTCTGATTAAACTTCTTCTTTGGCTAAAGTTTCTTCACAGACAAAGGCAGACAGAGGTCATGAGGAACAAGAACCAAAGGGCCCTGCTCTGTTTTAGTTCTATTCACTGCGCAAGGAAATGAACAGAGATAGAATGACCAGGAAAGTATGAATTTTCCCTGGGGAAGATACCCCAGCCTTCTCCCCATGTCCCTCCTGAGTTAGGGGAGCAGAGAAACAGCAGCAAGTTTGGTACACTGCTTGCTGTTCCAAACGGGAACCCTGATGCCACCAGCAGCAGGCCCAGGAAATGGTTAGAAAAGCAGAATCGGGACCCACTCCCGAACTCCTGCATTACAATTTGCATTCAATGTGCACTTTAAATTTGAGAAACAAATCTGTGCCCTTCCAAAAGCCATCAGGACACCAATGACAATGCATGTTACAAGTGGCCTGGTCTCCTTGTTACTACTGAACTCAGGTCGCAGCTGCTCGCGGCTTAAAAGCCAAGAGGCAAATGTGAACAGAAAGGAAAGGTGCTTTAATCAGAAAAGCCGGCAATTTGGGGAGAAGGTAGATTCATGTCTTGAGACGAACTCCAAAGATTTTGAGCAGTGATGGTACGTTTTCAAGAGAAAAACAGAATAGGAGCAGAGTCTCAGTGAGTCAGGGAAGCAGGAGGGTGGGTTCTACGTGGTCCTCCATAGCTGCAGGCTGGCTGACTCTTCAGATGTTATCTTGCCTGTGTGATCCACCAGCCAAGGGGGCTGTTCTGGGTAGAAAGGGAGCCACTCTTTAGCTGATGAATTCTTCATTCTTACCTCTTTTTATCTAGAAGAATCAACAGGTCAGGCTAGGCATGGTGTACATTCAGGAGAGCATAAGTCAGGAGTTAGTTTCGATGCCTAGGGATCTCATTCCTACAATTAGGTTTTTAAGGTTTGAAGGCATAGAAATGGGCAAAAAAAAAAAGAGCAAAAGAGCCACCTTCATCCTTAAAGGGGACCTTCCACCTTCACCAGAAAATCCTTAACCTGAAATGCTGCCAGATTGGGATGTTAACTGATTTGAACATTACTTCTGTTGTGTCTATGGTCCATTCTCTAGGATTAAGTTGATATGAAGTGAAATGACTTGAAGAGATAAATAAAAGAGAGAAGAAAACATGAAGGATGGGTTACTATGAACTAAGCTGAACAGGGGGAAAGCAGTGTAATGATAATAAGAGGGGGAAAGCTACCTTAAAAACAAAATAACTGATAAACCAAGCGCTTAAAACGCGCTGGGCATCTTACAAAGCGTTTGAAATACTTTATTTAAATTTCAACCCAAATGTAAGAAGTGCTACCTTCAGAAACTGATTTCCAAAGTTTGAACTGGCTAAATCATCAAAACGTGGTGTATTATTTTCACAACTGTGTGTTCTGATACGCAATTATAAACACCTGCTGGAAGAATGTCTGTGTAAATTCACAAGCATTTTGGAATTGGGTTCCTAAAGTCAGGGCCCATCACAAAGAGAAACAGAATTAAGATCCTTTGGATTCCACTGTCGCCTGCATCCTTCCATCTGAGATGGAAAAGAAAAAAGATAAAACTTCCACTTGACGCAGCAAGTGCAGGTCACACAGCTGTCTGCACTGTCACACTTCCGTGTGAAGAGGCTCTTCTTTAGCAGAAGTGAAACTACCCCAGGGCACGCGGTCCTGGGCAGGTGCTCGTACTGAAAACAGCGTGAACCCTACAGTTTGCAGCCTACCCGACATCCGGGCTCAGAGCCGCCAGGACCGAGGGGGCGTCGCCGTCTCAGCCCCGCGCCCCGCCCCGGACCCGCCTGCAGGGAGGAGCTCGAAACCGAAGAGGAAGCGCGGGATGGAGCTGCGGCGCCTCTGGCTGCTCTGCTGCTGCTGCTGCTTCTACTGCTGGGGCTCCTGCGCCGCGCTGACCCCGCCGTTCGGCCGCCACCCCGCCGCCGCCTTCCGGGTACCGCGCACGCCGGCGGATCCCTTCCCGCGCTTCCAGTCCCGGGCTGGGCGGGGCGCAGGGGCCGCGCGAGCCCCACCCACTCCCACCCCCGGGGTCGCTGGCCCCTTCCGGTCCCGGGGCGGAGGGCGGAGCACTTGAGCTCCACACCCTGGAGTCTCCAGTATTTTCCAGCCCGGGGCTAGGCTGGGCTGGTCCGAGGTGCCACACTGGCCAATCCCGGCGGTTACCTGCCACGACCTTTCCCGGGGCGGGAAGTGGGGCTGGGGCACCTGAGCGCGACACCAGGGCGGGGTAGGGGGTTGGAGAATCTCCGCGAGCACGCCCCCCTGTCCGCGGGCTGGAGGGGCCACGCGAGCACCCCCAGAGAATACCTGCGCCGTCCTTTCCAGGGGTGGGGGCGAGGGGGGTGGCACTCGAGCGCCATCCCCAGGGGGTCGCCTAAACTCAGTCCGGTGACGCGCCCGGGTTCCAGACCCGGACTCGTCCCAGGGTTTCCCAGGACAAGCTGACCCACAGATGGGTCCTCCAGGAAGGATGCGTGCCTGAAGGTTTATATGATACGTCCCAGGTTGCCCGCTGATTATGTCCAAGGTGGTCCTAATTGAAAGGCACAGCCCCCGGGCGTTCTCTCAGCCTCCCCATTCTGTGCATTTCAGGGACTGGAACCAGAAGTAGCTGGAAGAAGCCTGGCCGTTTTCCGGAGGGGGTCACTGATCACCTCCTCCTCAAATAAGAATTTTATCCAGAGCTCAGGGAATCCTGTCCATTTATGATTTTCCTGAACCCGGGCTCCTTGAACTACCGCACACCCTACAAGTTCACCTAACTTGGTGGAGACTGATTTGGAGAAGGGTGTAGTGTTTAATTTCCTTTTCAGATTATTTTGAAAAGGCTTCATAATCTCAGATGGCACCCCAGCGTTAAAACTCAGGAGCACACCAGTTAGCTGAGTATCAATAAGGTTTTTCCTGAAACCAAGGAAGATGCAAGAGAGAATGATTTAGAGTGGACCTCAGTGTGTTCTATTAATAATATCCGATACTACCTAATAGTTTTAAATTGTGAGAGGTCATTATCATGGTTTAATTTTGCTGTCAAAGTTCATTCATTCCTAATCAGGAAGTATGAAGTCAGTAATCCTGCTGCTTATTGGAGGTGTATTTATTCTTTTTCCTGGTATTTTCTTGAGGTTTGCCAGGGATTCTGAGGCTGTGCTCCCTTCTACACCTCCTGCTGGTCCCCTGGGGCTGCAGTGGGTGGGAAGTGCCAACCTCACCTGAGTCTATTTGTATTTTTGCCCAAACCAGGCTAGATATTTTTTATCTCCTACTTACTGCTCTAGCTTTCAAAACCAGAAGCACTGGTATAATCGCTTGAGAACAAAGGTTTTGTGCTGTATTCTCTTCCTGCCCTGAGTTTAGTGACGTGTGATGGTGAAGTAAATCTCTTTGGGAGAAAATAATCAGTCCTACCTATCCTGGTGATGTGTTCATTGACCAAGAAATAAGAGCACTGCCATCCTCCTCAAAAATATATTTGGGGATTGGAATCACAAGGAGGCCAGAGTAATGAATATATCCTAAATATGTGTTATTTGTATAATTTATAAATATATGTGCATTTGTTCATATTATATAGTTACTCATAGTAGAGGCCCTACCCAGACAATGGCAGCTAGGAAATACAGGTAGCTCGTGTCAGAAGTACAAGAGTGCTTGTTGGAAGATAGAATTTCTGTTTTAGGTGGAGGAAGGCAGAGTGATAAAGATTCTCAGCACATTTTAAAAATCTTGAGTGGAGAGAGCCTGAAAAATTTCCAAAGCAATTGCCCCTCGTGGGACTTAACTTCATGAGATGTTGGTGACTCCTTTCCATACTTGGTGGAAACTGTGTTTGAACATCGATGGCTGTTTGAACATGGGGCAGACGACATGAGCAGGTAGAAGGGGCCTTGCTTGAGCATTAGGAAGCCTCCCTCTGCCTCGACAAGAGAGACTAACGTGTGTTGTGACTGATGTTCAGTATAACTCTGGAAAACTTTACTCCTTAAAATTATGTCAGATTAGGAGTTGGTTAAGTTGAAATTCTCTGCTAACCTATCTGGGGTAAATTACAGATTCTAGAAAATTTCCTGGCTCCATAATCAAGTTAAATTTTTAAAAAAGGTTTAAAAATTAAAATAGAGTTATAAAGTATTCTCTGTGTTGTGCTGGGGAGAACCAATAGGTTTTAGGGTGAAAAGTAAACAAATATGGAGGGCCAGGAGCTGTAGTTTTGGGCTCTTTATATCTTATTTAGGGAGACCAAAGAGGTCTCATGTCTACAAATGCATTGATGAACAGTGGCTCCTGAAACATAGCGTGGAAAGATATTCAGGGAACTGAAACTGTTGACACAGTTGGAGAAAGGGTCTAATTGATTCACAGTTTTTTCACAATCTTAGGTTCATGATGAAAGATTTTGTCATCCCTGCCTTACCTGTTTTCCTAAATTTGAATATTCCATGAGTAGAAGTTAGGTGGCATCTGTGATCCTTGCTCACAAACTGTCATTCAGTCACTGTTGGGTGAAGACCAGGCCCCTCCTAGCATGATTATGGGATGCCTCTCAGGATAACTGACCGGGAAAGGGGGAAACAGCACCCAGCCCCCACCTTTTCACTCCTTAGAAGCTTCTGGTGCTCAGGAAGCCCCTGCTCTTGTTTTGGCCTGTTCCTCAGGCTGGAACCCAGCTGTGCACTGACCTTTACTCATGATCCCTATTTGACCAAGAGCAGCTGGTCTCCTGACCACTTTGGGGCTACAAACCCATTAAAGGAACCAATGATAGTTGTATGTACTCACTTCAGAATAATGTTTATATGCCAGTGCACATGTGATTTTGCCTACAATTTCAGAAGCTTCACGTTTAAAATGCTTACGTTAATGATACATGTGCCAGTTTTAAAAAAATTAAATTAAATTATGCATACTTGGAGGCATGTTTCTTTAAATAGATCATTTTACGATGAATGATCCTAAAGAATGAGCCACAGACGTTTGCTATTAACAGCCCTTGAAGATCTGGATTATTTTCTCCAAATAAACTTTATCCAGAACACTTTAAACCACAATTTTCATCTAACTGAAACATTAAGAGGGTGAAATTGATGTAAGAGACTCTTGTTCAGGTGGTAATTTCTAATGGTTCTAGCCTAATGCATATACTGCCAAAATTAAAATATACCAGAAACTTGAAATCTTGGCTCAAAATTTATTCATTCATTTGTTCATCTGTCCATCTATTTATCTAGTACTTTAATATTTACTATATATAATGTGGGCTTCCCTGGTGGCTCAGATGGTAAAGTGTCTGCCCACAATGCGGGAGACCTGGGTTCGATCCCTGGGTTGGGAAGATCCCCTGGAGAAGGAAATGGCAACACACCCCAGTATTCTTGCCTGGAAATCCCATGGACAGAGGACCCTGGTAGGCTACAGTCCATGGGGTCGCAAAGAGTCAGACACGACTGACACATATATAATGTACTGACTTAAAAAAAAAAAAAAAAAAAAAAAACACAATATAAGAGTCGCAAGTTAAGTTTTGTTTGGGGCAAAATGAGAACTATAGTATGGGAGACTGCATCTTAGATAGCTTTGAGAAACTGCTCCAAAGAGGTAGCAGGGGAGTTCAGTATATATGTAATTTTAGTGAAAAGGGAGTACATGCAATCAAGCACATATTTTTTTGCAGAAGGTTTCTGCTAATCATGAGGAGCAGATGTCATCATGTAGGAGATGCAAGAATTGGGCTCATAAAATCGGCTCCTGAAGATACCTGTCGAAGAACTGTCCTGCCAACTTTTCCTTGAGAACAGGGCATATCATTTCTGATCTTCACACAGAACTTATTTCAGCGGGTATTGAAGGTCAGCAGCTGCAACAGCACATGATTTAATCCTTGTAGAGGAAGATGGCAAGCACCTGTGGCAGGTGCCAATTTGTACTTGATAATGAAATGGTCTAGGTTTTCTGATTGATTCAGTGGGGAATAAGACCCAAATGGATTCTGTTAGAAGTTGGCCTCTGGTCAAAGTAGGCATTTCATCAATTCCTCCCGTCAGGTTGATCAAGTTTCCTTTCATTCACTGCTGAGAGTCCTTATGAAAGGATTATGAATTATGCCAAGTGCTTTTTCCACATCTATTGAAAATATCATATGGTTTTCCTATTTTTATTTAATGAACCTCACTTGGTCATGATCTATTGTCTTATAAATTTTTGAATTTGATTTGCTGATTTTTTTTTTTTTAAGGATTTTACATCTACAGTCATGAGGGCTATTGGTGTATATTTCTCTTGCCATGAGGTGTTTCTTGTCTGGTTTTGGAATCAGGCCTTATATAACCAGTTGCAAGGGGTTCCCATGAATGTGTGTGTACAATTGGTATTGGCATTTCTTTTTTAGTTACATGGAATTCACCAGTGAAGCCATCCGGGTCTGGGGTTTTCTTTGTGGGATGATTTTCAGTTAGGAATTTAATGACTTTAGTTGATAAAAAGTTGTTCAAATTCTCTATTTTTGTTGTATCCAGATTTGGTGATGTATGTCTTTCTTGGGAGTTGTCCATTTTGCATAGGTTATCAAACTTGTTGGCCTCAAGTGCTTAAAATATGTGCCTGAAGCATCTTTGTGGCCCTTCTTTCATTCTCAATAGTGGTGATTTATGTGTCTTCTCTTTTTTCTTTTTTCTTTATCACAGGAGTCAGGACTGAGAAAGTGCAGGGAGGGGCTCAGGGAGAGCATCTGACTAGAGCAAAGCTCTAAGCTGAGAGAAGGGGGGAAAAGGGCCTGGGGGATGTGCCCTGGACACCTTGCAGGCCAGGGCAGAGTTAGGAAGCCGTGGGGATGCATTAATCACAAACCAACCTTCAGGGGACCCCCTTCCCCTAGTAGGACACCTGAGTGCTTGGTCATGGGCCAGGTTGTAGGAAGCTGGGCCTCCTCGCTGCAGTCTGTCTGTGAGGCCCACCCTCGTGGCTGCCATGTACTTTGCTGTGCATCCATAAAGGTCCTACACCCTCAGGACCTCCATCATCCCTCCAACTCACAGTGAAGTCCAGGAGATGCCTTTAGGACCAAGGAACCCTCTGAAATGCTCAGCAGTTTACAGTCACTGGCTTATATTTGTCACACACTCACTTTGTAGTTCAGTTCTATTTTTAGATGTATACATCTTCTTCCCAAATTAAATTCAAAGCCTTGCTTCATCAAGATTATCTTTTGAATGCCTGAAACTCGATAACTGTTGATAATTTCATAGATTAGCAATCTTTCCACGTATGCTCAGTAAGGAAAATACAATCATGATAAATCCCAGGAATAATTTGCTTAAAAATAAACAGCTTATGCCATTTGTGGCAACAAGAATGACCCTAGAGATTATCATACTAAGTGAAGAAAGTCGGACATTGAAAGACAAATACCCATATCACTTATTTGTGAAACCTAAAAAATGGTACAAATGAACTTATATATAAGCCAGAAATAGACTCACAGACATAGGAACCAAATTTATGGTTTCCAAAGGGAATGGGGTTGGGGGAGGTATAAATTAGGAATTTTGAATTAATGATATACACTACTGTATATAAAACTGATAACCAAAAAGTTTGTATAGCACAGGGAACTATATCCATTATCTTGTAATAACCCATAATGGAAAACAGTCTGAAAAATAATTATATATACATATGTAAAAAAACATAGCTTAGAGCTATCAAGGGCATGATATATATAAAATATAATTATGCGTTATTCAACAAAAAGTGCTAATTAAGCATCTGTTGTGTGCCAGGCATGTGCTCAGTGAGGCGAAAACAGTGATAAATAAGACCAGCCTGGCCCTCATTTTGCTTATAGGTTTATGAGACAGACACACAATAAGCATATAAGTGAACAAGCAAGTTTAGAGTAGCTGAAGATAGAGACTTAATGAATGGTGGTCTCCTGAAGTTGTATTTACTCCACAGGGTTGGTTCAGTTAAGTTCGGTTCAGTCGCTCAGTCGTGTCCGACTCTTTGTGACCGCATGAATCACAGCACGCCAGGCCTCCCTGTCCATCACCATCTCTAAGAGTTCACTCAAACTCACGTCCACTGAGTCGGTGATGCCATCCAGCCATCTCATCCTCTGTCGTCCCCTCTTCCTCCTGCCCCCAATCCCTCTCAGCATCAGAGTTTTTTCCAATGAGTCAACTCTTCTCATGAGGTGGCCAAAGTACTGGAGTTTCAGCTTTAGCATCATTCCTTCCAATGAACACCCAGGGCTGATCTCCTTTAGAATGGACTGGTTGGATCTCCGTGCAGTACAAGGGACTCTCGAGTCTTCTCCAACACCACAGTTCAAAAGCATCAATTCTTCAGCGCTCAGTCTTCTTCACAGTCCAACTCTCACATCCATACATGACCACTGGAAAAACCATAGCCTTGACTAGACGGACCTTTGTTGGCAAAGTAATGTCTCTGCTTTTCAGAGTTGGTTAGTACTAGCAAATTGAAGCTTGTTTGTGTAAAAGATGAGCCTAACATCACAAAATTCAAAGTGGAGGAATCTGTAAACAAGGATCTAATTTTCTCTTCAGACAGACAAACCGAGCCATCTTCTTGGGACATTTCCAGGATTGAATCTCTTTCCCAAAGCCTTTTACCCAAATGAAATAGAGATCTCTGTAAAGCCCAGATAGAACTACACTGATTTATCCATTAGTTATTTATTCCTTTTTTCATGCTTCATTCATTGTGCTAAGACAAAGATAAAGATCACATAAGTACTTACTGGTTACATTCCTACTAGTGTCTGGTATTTATTTGCAATTTATTTTCTTTTTTCCACTATGTTAAATAAGCATATTTAGTGCTTTCAAAATGCTTGGTAAAGAGGAATTATAAATGGATAAGACATTCCTTTCCCAGCCTCAGAAATTATTCCTGAAGTCAGATAGTATTTTTAATGCAAAACATTTCTAAATCTAATCTATTATCTTAGATAACCTTTCATTGTGATCCACAGGAAATAAATAAAGCTTTTACTTTTGCATCTGAAAACTATTTCTAAGTCAGTTATATGCACATTGCTCCAGAAAGTTAACATAGGTGATAGAAATTAGTATGTTTTTTTTTTTTCTTCTCCTAGGAAAGTCTTAATAGACAGCGATACTTGAATTCTTTATTTCCTCATGAAAACTCCACTGCCGTCTATGGAATAAACCAGTTTTCATATTTGTTTCCTGAAGAGTTTAAAGGTATGGGCTCTGGGGTTATTAGCTGATTAGTTTCCTGATTTTAATTTTTTTTCCTTAAGTTTTGAGAATCTTTAGTTGTGAAGTTAGTAAACTGAGTAATAGTTAACAGTAATTAAATGCTTAAAAGTGTCAAGCAAGTACCTGGTGCTGACAGTTGGAGAAATAAGTTCATGGCCACTTTCTTCTAATAATCACTTAAGAACTAAATACTTCCAATGCAGACATTTTCCTGTGGCTCTGAGGAATAGCAACTCATCCCTCCTCCAGTTTTCTATGCTATTTCTGTTCAAGACCCCCCTGGTTATGATAAAACAGATGATGTCAATTATACTCATTTTTTATTGGCCTGCTTCTGTCAAACCATTTCATGTGACAACCCAGCCCTATTGGAAGAATTCTCATCTTTATAGCTTTTGTCTACTCCATTCCAATTATGGGAAAGAATAAAAGGCAGACTTTATCAGAAGCTCCACTGTTTCTGTTGAAACATCCCTCTGAAAGGAATCCCTGTAATATAATGTTGGTTGTCCTTTCATCTTGTATGTGTTCTCAGCTATTTATTTAAGAAGCAGCCCTTCCAGGTTTCCCCGATTTCCGGCAGAAGAGTACACATCCATCTCCAACCTGTCTTTGCCGTTAAGATTTGACTGGAGGGATAAGCATGTCGTCACCCAAGTGAGAAACCAGAAGACGGTATGTCTTAGGTTTTTTGTTTTTTCTTTTTTCTTTTTAATCACTTTAGGATGGGAGTCACTTTTGGGATCAAGTTCAATCAAACTTGTGATGGAACCATCCTTTCAGTAGGTAAATTCACACCTCAATCATCACAAAATGATGAGAACAGGAGACCACCCCCAACCCTGGAGAGGGAGGCGCTGTTAGGCCCAGCTTCACTCGGGGGCTGAGCTCTGCGGGTGTCCCTCCCTGCCTGCCTGGCCCCCACTCGGCACACAGACTTGGGGCTGCTGCCCAGTGTCACAGTTCCCAGGACTCTGCAGAACAGAGGGTGGAAGGCTCAAGAAGGTGAACTTGACCAAGTTAAGTAGCTCCGAAGGGAAACAACTTGAAATCAGGTGCCTGGTCCCTCCCTGAACCCTTGGGTCTATCCCTTGAGCTCCCTCAGAGACCCTGCCCCCAGCCCTGCCCCCAGCTCTCCCCTGCACAATCACACACGTTTTATCTGTGGTCCTTAAAAAAGCTGTCAGATCTGCTTTGATATGACATAGACATTCCTGGAAATTACCAACTGTGCAAAATCATAAAATGGAAATTAAAGGGATTGTAGGAGAAATGAGGTTAAGACTTCGCACTAAAAATTCATGACACATTAAAAAAAAAGAAAAAGAACAAGAAAGTAGTAAAAGTAACAGCACAGTTTTACTGGTGTTAAATGGTAAAGAAATGTGTAAGTCCTTCAGTAAATGCAACCATTAACCACCATGTGATATCACTTATATGTGGAATCTAAGATATGACACGAACTTATCTACAAAACAGAAACAGACTCACAACACACAGAACAGACTTCCTCTTGCCAGGGAGGAGGGGTATAAGGGGATGTAGTGAGAGTTTGGCGTTAGCACATGCAAACTATTACATATAAAATGGATAAACAACTAAGTCCTACTGTACAACACAGGAAACTATGTTCAATATCCTGTGATAAACCAGAATGGAAAAGAATATGAAAAAAGAATGTGTGTGTTTATGTATAACTGACTCACTTTGCTATACAGCAGAAGTTAATACTATATGTAAATCAACTATACTCAATGAAAAGATAAATTTAAAAAATGCAGCCATTTACCTTGCAGAAGTCCTGAGTGTGCCTGTGAAGATATCTGGAATCAGAGGGAAAGCAGAACCCCAGATGTTGGTGGGGTGCTCATGGCCCACAGTGAGCCATCTTGCCAGCACACATTCGAGAACAGGTGCGTGTGCCCTGCACCCCTGCCAGGCACAGGGATGGCAGCTCACCAGGAAAAGTTGATCCCTACAGGGATGTGGTCTCAGTGTGTCTGCAGTGGGAACCTCAACAGGTCATTCAGTGTCCTCTTGTAAGACCAGCATTTTGGATCCAACAGTTCCCCAGTGACCATTGCATTAAGATGAGATCCTTTTTGTTTCTCAGATTCTGTATTTGTGGTTGTGGATAGAAATTACCACCATATCATGTGCTTTATTACTGGGTTCTAATGAAGAGTGATGCAGTCTGAAACCCAATCTATCCAGGAAGAGCTTATGGTGTCTTAAAGTAGAACTTTCATTTAGGAATCTTTGTACTAAAGGAAAGATGTTTTGGAGCAGCCACCACCCTCTTGGAGCAGCAGTAGGTGGGTGACCTGAAGCAACCTGCATTTACCTTTCTCAAGGAGTGCAGAGCCTGCAGTAGCATCCCTTAGTGAATGCTGTACTCTCCACATGCCCTGGAGCTAGAGATGTAGGCCACATGAGATCCCTCAGAACTTCACTCCACAAGGACCACCAGCTGCCCTTCCTCTCTTTCCTTCAGCACCTGCTGCTGCTGCTAAGTTACTTCAGTCATGTCCGACTCTGTGTGACCCCATAGACGGCAGCCCACCAGGATCCCCCATCCCTGGGATTCTCCAGGCAAGAACACTGGAGTAGGTTGCCATTTCCTTCTCCAATGCATGAAAGTGAAAAGCGAAAGTGAAGTCACTCAGTCGTGTCTGACTCTTCGCGACCCCACGGACTGCAGCCCACCAGGCTCCTCCATCCATGGAATTTTCCAGGCAAGAGTACTGGAGTGGGTTGCCATTGCCTTCTCCGCCCGCAGCACCTGGTCCCAGGATTAAGATGGTTCCACCCAGTTTCAAGTCCCACTCTCATCTCTACCTTTCCTGCGATTCTTCTTTCTTATGTGAAATTCTTGATTCCATTCCTTTCATTCCTTTGTTCTGCTGCTACTGCTGCTAAGTCGCATCAGTCGTGTCCGACTCTGTGCAACCCCATAGACGGCAGCCCACAAGGCTCCCCCATCCCTGGGATTCTCCAGGCAAGAACACTGGAGTGGGTTGCCATTTAGTTTAGCCAATAAAAGCAAGTTAAGAGACCCAGAGTCAGAAAGATTGTTAGCGAGTATTTCAATGAGGAACGATTACTGTGGGTTCCTATAATTAGGACATTACCTGTGCGGTCATAATCCTGTTGAGCTAACAAGTCATTCATCCATGTCCTGTGCTTGTCTGTTAATGGGAACAAATATGTACCATGCACCCCTGCTCTGCTCACCTTTTCCCTGCCTTCTGCCCTTGGAGGGGAGGTGTTGGAGGGCAGAGCAGAGTGTCAGGGGAGAAGCACACACACACTTTTTCATATTTTTTCCATAATGGTTTAATCACAGGATATTGAATATAGCTCCATGTACTGTACAGGAGGAACTTGTTGGTTATCCATCCTATAAGTAATAGTTTGCATCTGTTAATCCCAAGTTCCCTGTCCACCCCTCCCCCACCCCCTCCCCCCTTGGCAACTACAAGTCAGTTACCTATGTTTGTGCTGACTTGTTTTTCTAAAAAGAACGTCAGTCCAAGTGTTTTCCTAATCTCTAAAGTTCACTTTTATTTTGCAGTGTCTAACTTGCAATAGTGATACTACCAATTTACCTTTAATAAATAGTATATTTTGATGCTTCTAAGAGAATTTAATTGAAAATCAGCAGGATTGACATTTACATTCTGTAGGCCTCCAGATTCTGCTCACATGATTTCATCATTTGTGTTGTCAGAGATGTCAATGGACGTGATTTGCACATTGTTAGATAACAAATATCATTCTATCTCTGTTTCTGTCATCATTCTATCTCAGTGTGGTGGATGCTGGGCTTTCAGCGTGGTAGGTGCAGTGGAGTCTGTGTGTGCGATAAAAGGGCAGCCCTTGGAGGTGCTGAGTGTTCAGCAGGTGATAGACTGTTCTTACAGCAACTACGGCTGCAACGGAGGATCCCCGCTCAGCGCTTTGTACTGGCTCAATAAGGTGAGTGGCTCTGCAGTCTTTTAAGCTGCTTGTTTACTGTGTGTTCAGTCTGTCATTTACTAAATAATATTTTCAAGTTTGAAAATGTAGCTAACCAGAGCTTGAATTAATCCAAAGATTTCCCATATATCTGACTATGTATATCTAGAAAAGGGGTCTTTAGGAGGTTATTGAGGTTAAATGAGGTCATAAGGGGCTTCCTTGATGGCTTAGCAGTAAAGAATCCTCCTGCAATTCAGGAGACACAGATGTGGGTTCAATACATAGGTTGGGAAAATCCGCTGGAGGAGGAAATAACAACCTACTCCAGTATTCGTGCCTGGAGAATCCCATAGAGAGAGGAACCTGGCGGGCCATGGTCCATAGCATCGCAGAGTTGGACACGACTGAAACAACTGAGCATGCACACACAAGATCATCAGCCTGGGGCCCTAATTTGATAGGACTGTGACAGAAGAAGAGAATGAAGAGGGCAGGGTCTCTGTCTCCCGTGTGAGGACACATTGAGAAGGTGGCCATCTGCACCTCAAAGAGAAAGTTCTCACCAGACACTGACCCTGCTGGCCCCTTGACCTTGAACTTCCAGTGTCCACAACTGTGTGAAAATAAATGTCAGTTATTTAAGCCCTCCACCCCAAAAAATAAGAATTGCTTCTGTGTAGGTCAGCCATCGCAGAAGGCAATGGCACCCCACTCCAGTACTCTTGCCTGGAAAATCCCATGGATGGAGGAGCCTGGTGCTGCAGTCCCTGGGGTCGCTAAGAGTTGGACACAACTGAGCAACTTCACTTTCACTTTTCACTTTCATGCATTGGAGAAGGAAATGGCAACCCACTCCAGTGTTCTTGCCTGGAGAATCCCAGGGACACAGGAGCCTGGTGGGCTTCCGTCAATGGGGTTGCACAGAGTCGGACACGACTAAAGCAACTTAGCAGCAGCAGCCGGTCAGCCATCAAGAGAGAAACCAAAGTGTGAAAAATCTTACCTGCCGTCTGTGTTCAGAAAAATATTTATGTTTATTCCCTAATATTACTTGGTAATTGCTTTTTTTGCAGATGACCCATCTTTTTTTAAAGATGACAGCGTATGGTTATTCATTTCCATAGAACTTCTGAATGGGAAAGACTAGGGATCTCTTCAAGAAAATCAGAGATACCAAAGGAATATTTCATGCAAAGATGAGCTCGATAAAGGACAGAAATGGTATGAACCTAATAGAAGCAGAAGATATTAAGAAGAGATGGCAAGCATACACAGAAGAACTGTACAAAAAAGATCTTCACGACCCAGATAATCACGATGGTGTGATCACTGACCTAGAGCCAGACATCCTGGAATGTGAAGTCAAGTGGGCCTTAGAAAGCAATACTATGAACAAAGCTAGTGGAGGTGATGGAATTCCAGTTGAGCTCTTTCAAATCCTGAAAGATGATGCTGTGAAAGTGCTGCACTCAATATGCCAGCAAATTTGGAAAACTCAGCAGTGGCCACAGGACTGGAAAAGGTCAGTTTTCATTCCAATCCCAAAGAAAGGCAATGCCAAAGAATGCTCAAACTACTGCACAATTGCACTCATCTCACACGCTAGTAAAGTAATGCTTAAAATTCTCCAAGCCAGGCTCCAGCAATACGTGAACCGTGAGCTTCCTGATGTTCAAACTGGTTTTAGAAAAGGCAGAGGAACCAGAGATCAAATTGTCAACATCCGCTGGATCATAGAAAAAGCAAGAGAGTTCCAGAAAAACATGTATTTCTGCTTTATTGACTATGCCAAAGCCTTTGACTGTGTGGATCACAGTAAACTGTGGAAAATTCTTCAAGAGATGGGAATACCAGACCACCTGATCTGCCTCTTGAGAAACTTGTATGCAGGTCAGGAAGCAACAGTTAGAACTGGACATGGAACAACAGACTGGTTCTGAATAGGAAAAGGAGTATGTCAAGGCTGTATATTGTCACCCTGCTTATTTAACTTATATGCAGAGTACATCATGAGAAACGCTGGACTGGAAGAAACACAAGCTGGAATCAAGATTGCCTGGACAAATATCAGGCACCTCAGATATGCAGATGACACCAGCCTTATGGCAGAAAGTGAAGAGGAACTAAAAAGCCTCTTGATGAAAGTGAAAGTGGAGAGTGAAAAAGTTGGCTGAAAGCTCAACATTCAGAAAACGAAGATCATGACATCCGGTCCCATCACTTCGTGGGAAATAGATGGGGAAACAGTGGAAACAGTGTCAGACTTTATTTTTCTGGGCTCCAAAATCACTACAGATGATGACTGCAGCCATGAAATTAAAAGACGCTTCCTCCTTGGAAGGAAAGTTATGACCAACCTAGATAGCATATTGAAAAGCAGAGACATTACTTTACCAACGAAGGTTGGTCTAGTCAAGGCTATGGTTTTTCCTGTGGTCATGTATGGATGTGAGAGTTGGACTGTGAAGAAAGCTGAGCACCAAAGAATTGATGCTTTTGAACTGTGGTGTTGGAGAAGACTCTTGAGAGTCCCTTGGACTGCAAGGAGATCCAACCAGTCCATTCTGAAGGAGATCAGCCCTGAGATTTCTTTGGAAGGAATGATGCTAAAGCTGAACCTCCCGTACTTTGGCCACCTCATGCAAAGAGTTGACTCATTGGAAAAGCCTCTGATGTTGGGAGGGATTGGGGGCAGGAGGAGAAGGGGACAACAGAGGACAAGATGGCTGGATGGCATCACTGACTCGATGGACATGAGTCTGAGTGAACTCCGGGAGTTGGTGATGGACAGGGAGGCCTGGCATGCTGCGATTCATGGGATCACAAAGAGTCGGACATGACTGAGTGACTGATCTGAGCTGATCTGATCTGAATGCCCAGGTTAAAAGGGAATTAGAGGTCAGCTGGTTGGGGGCCTCTGTGTAGATGCAGAACTGAGCCCTGGGAGGTGAGACCCTGTTGCCAGGTCAGTAGCTGAGATGGGCAGCACCTTGGTCCTCTCCCCACCTCCCACCTCCCCCAGCACACACCCTCTGACACTGTCCTGGTCCAGCAGCAGTGGCGTGAAGCCAGCGATGAAGGTGCTGCTTTGTACTGTGAAAAGCTGTCAAACAGAGTTCCCAAAGTTGAACATCCCTCTCTTCTTCGTTTGCTGTGTCTGGAGTCACTGCCAGATGAATGGCACAGAGAGTGGATGGAAGGATACTTGTGAGCATAATGCATGACCTCAAAGGCTTGATAACCCGGAGCCAGAGCTACAGAAGGAAGATGTTTATGCTCTTGAACCTTCAGGAGAAAGATGACCAGACTTTATTATCAAATCAGTGGAAGTTCCAGGAACCGGAGATATAGAGAAAACAGGAGCAAAAGACAAAGACAAACAGAATTTAATTACCTAGGCTGTCAATAAAAAACACTTAAAGTTTTAACCTCAGATTTTCATAACTCAAAGAATACCCAATAATGACCTGTGACCAACTGGAATCTTAGACTCCTTGTAGTAAGTTCTGTTTGATCTTTGACACAATCATGTGACATAGATTACGTTGGATGATTATTTTCTTTCAGCTGCAAGTCAAGCTGGTGAGAGATTCGGAATACCCATTTCAAGCCCAGAATGGCCTCTGCCGTTACTTTTCCGACTCACATTCTGGATCTTCAATCAAAGGTTATTCTGCGTATGACTTCAGGTAAATGTCTCCTTCTCTTGTGGTTTTCTCTATGTTTCTTAAGTTGTTGTCTATTGACTACTTGGAATTAATAACTTGCTTGGCAGCTTTACTGCATAGTTTTAATTGTTTTAAAATACACTTGATTTCCTGGTGGCTCAGATAAAGAATCCACATGCAATACAGGAGACCAGGGTTCCACCTCTGGATGGGGAAGATGCCCTGGAAAAGGGAATGGCCACCCACTCCGGTATTCTTGCCTAGAGAATTCCATGGACAGAGGAGTTTGGTGGGCTACAGTCCATAGGGTCACACAGAGTCAGACACAACTGAGCGACTAACACTTTGATTAGAAAGATGCATTGGCAGTCACCATGGAGGTCTATGGATGTTGTTTCTTAAATATTATCTACTTTTTTCCCATGTCTCTACCAACAGAAATAATGCAATTAAATCAACACATTTAAATTCATTTTAAGGTATAATTGATACTTAGCACCTCCTACCAAGTTTCAGTGTCACAATTACCCTTAGCACATTTCAGTCTTACTCTTGAATTAATAATAATAATAAAAACTTGCTTTCTGTAGAGTCTGAAGCTAATGTCAAGCAGTCTTACTTACCAAGAAGCTTTTTTGAACCCCCTCTCTCTTCCCTACATTGTTCAAGTCATCGACTGTAAGAAAAATATAAAATGAAGTTTTCCTTTTAGAGGCAAGTGGACAGAGTATATAACAAGGCAGATGACAAGCTCATCCTGCAGGCGTGATGGGATGCGGGGGTGGGTGAGGAAGGGACTTGTGTGGGAATGGGAAGGGCGTGATGACTTGGGGTGGGTTCAGGGGAAGCAATCATTTAAAAATGCTTTAAAAACACATGGCAGTCAAAGTCAGCTAAAGAACTATTATGACCATTTTATTTAGTGCAAAAGAGGTGCTCAGGGATGAGAAACAGAGCCATCCAACTCCTTGCTTCATTTTTTAGAAGTATAAAGGAAGCTTTCCACAGGGTTTTGAAACAGAGAAAGCCAAAAAAAATTAAATTTGGCTAAGGTAACAGACTGGTCTACTACTTACTGAATATAAAAGCATCTCTGGGTCTAGATGGCATGTCCCCATGGAATCGGAAAGAAATCATGAGTGACTCTGGATCCTTGAACAAAGTGGAACCCACACCAGCAGCCATGTGTCTGAGGACGAGCTGACCGTCCCCTCAGTTCCCGGCTGCCAGAGCAACTGTCACGTGACAGCTCAGTCCCCAAGGGCAGGATGCACAGAATCGTGATAAATGGGCAGGGCCCCTGAGCACAGTTGTCCCCACCTCCCTTGAGGGTGAAGACCACATACTTTCTAAATGAGCAAGTGAGCCCCTATGCTGCTGGCTCCTGGAGAGTCTAAGGTGAGTGTGTGCACAGGAACCTCCTGAGGTTCACAATGTGATCAGAGAGAACTCAAGGCCTCCCTTGTCACAAGGCGCAGATTAAGAAAGTTAGGAAGAAATAAAAGAATAATGGGCATCAGTCTACTTTAGAGAGAGAGACAAAGTGAAGGTGACTGCAAGATTCATCTGTCCTTGGATCAGAAGGCAGAGGCTGCTGTGAACATTCCCCATCGCACAGAATATTAAACTCTAAGAACACGGCACCAAGCTAATAACCACATTAGACTCTCTCTGCAAGAATACCTTCCTTTGATTTATTCATTCATTCAGATATTTACTGAACCCTGTTTTAGGTTCTGGGGATTTGGCAGTGAACACAGCGGACAAAAGCTCTGCCCTCTGGACTATATTTTAGTGATAGAGACAAGCAGTAAACCAAAGAAATAAAAATATGAATGGTCTGCTAGATGAAATAGCTTTAAAGAGAACTAAACAGCCATGAGGTGAAGAGAAAACAACAGGGGTAGGGGGTTGCAGTCTCAGGAAGGGGTTCCTGGAGGATGTAACATTTAGTGAAGACTTAACCCTGCAGGTACCTGGGGAAACACAGCTCCTGGCAGAAGGGATCGAATGTGCAAAGGCCCTGTGGCAGACCCAGGTCTGGCATAGCTGAAGAGCAGTTAGGAAGCCACTGTGACTGTCCTGTCCTGTCGTGTTGTGTCATGTCGTGGAGAGACACACTAGACTGTAGGGGGTGAGGTGACAGAGGTCATCAGGGGATGATCTTGGGGCGGTGTTGGAAGAATGATCTTAGACATCTTAGATGGGATGGAGAATAAAGCCCCATAGGGCATATTGAGGGATATTTGTGAGGGTAAGAGAGGAGAATGTCAGGGAGTACTCTAGGATTTTACCCTGAAAGACTGAAAGAATGGCATTGCCAGGCAGGAAGTTGGAAAGTCAGAGACAGAAGCAGAGAACAGCAGGTCCACGTAAGACAGATGCACAGAAAGTAATCCCAGGAAGCTGGGAGGACTAGGGTGTGAAGCAGAACCGGAGAGCCGAGTGTCCTCAGGAAACAAGTTAGTCCTGGGGTAACCTAGCCCTCAGTCCTACTGGGACCTCCGCAGATGGGCAGAATATGCATGTCAAAAATGATGCCCCCCCCCCCCCGTGTTGGTGTACATCATCTCCCAGGAGTTTCCCCTGACTTCTATTTTTATCATCATGCTCTCTTAGTTTTTTAGTATGCCCAGACAACACCAGCCCAGATCATAGCTATCAGCCAAAAAGTTCACAAAATTGTCTGCTAACTCGGAAAATACATATTTACATATAAATCCTTCTGAATCCAAAAAGCATAATCTAGCCTTAAAGCAGAATGATCATTCACACACAGGCTGCATCCTGCATTTTTGCGCATCAGACCTCAGGAAAAACATTTCAGAAGCCAAACTAGAATATTAACATGACTAAATAAATAAAAATGGAAAGAACCTATCACGTATAACTATGGACAGAAAAACTAGGATGCCATAGGGAAGATGAAGTGTAAATCCATGTGCTCATCAAGGGTCTGTAACAGGTAAGACTCGCCCTAATCAGCAAATCTTTATGACAGTAACATTTAGAAGAATTCTTAAAGACTGCAGGATTTGTCTCTTACTGATCTATGAAAGTAATCCTAAGCTCATGGAACAAGGTTTGATAATATGATGGTAGTTCCATATTGGGCTAAAATGGAAATAAAGATATTTTTTGGAATATATTGTAACTTGTTTCTGGCCCACACCTTTCTGAAAAATGAATGACAACAGTTCTGGGGCTAAATGGAGCCTTTCCCTGGAGCCTTTCCCTGCTGATCTAGAACACAGATGCCCTCCTATTTCCTGTTTTCCAGCAACTATGAAATCTTTTTCCTGGTCCTCCCTCAAGCAGAGATCATAACTAAACTGTTTCCATGACCCCATAGTGTTCACCACCTTCTGCAATTCCCTCAAACTTCTCTCTTTCATCCTTCTCCTTCCCTCACACCATCTCTGTAAAATGATCTTTGATTTTACTGGAATAATTTACTGGATAGCTTTTGTTATCTCTAAAAGGTGGAGGCAGTTGTCTTCTGGTTAATATGGAGATTATTGTGTTTGTCACAGTTGCATTAGAAAACATTCCGCAAATTTAAATAAAATAGACATTATACACTAAAACCTGTGCTGAAGAAAACTAGTTTATTAGATAACTTAGAAATAAGGGAAGGATACAATGCTTATTATAAACCTGGGGTATAATTTGTGGGTTAGGCAGGCTATGAAATCTATGCCTATAATTGTATCTTTATGTTGATTCTGAAGGTGGGTGCGGTGGCTGTGGCATGAAACTGGAATTTGAACCAACTCTGTGGAACCTCAAAGCCCATACCCTATCATGTTCTCCTCCAGAATTTTATAATTTTGACTCTAATGAAAACCAATTATTTTTACAGCAGCAAAAATTAGAAATGCCTGCTTGTAAATCTCCAAAAACATTGTCTCCTTAACAGATAATGTGAGTGATTGTTTAGAATGAATTTGTGGTTTCTATTTCAGCAAATCCCATTGGTAGGCACTCATATTTTTCCCTCATCTTTGGACACAATATCCCCTTGATAGAAACTGGTCTCCAGCTGGCAGGATGAGGGCTTATCTACTCTTTCTAGCCACTAATCCACCATGCTTTGCTACAGCAATAAACTATCAAACGCTATCTTAATGGGCCGAAATAGCAGTAACTTGGTTTCAGTGTCCTGCACCCACAAAGCTGACCTTTAAAAATACAATTAATGGTTTAATTATGTACTTTTAAGAATGATGAAGGCTGCATGTTATATAACATCAGACTTTATCAATTCGGGTCCAGGTGGGAAAGCAGAACTGCGTGCCCTGCTGTCTTCCCAGTTTGGCCCTAGTTCTCCTGGCATCTTAACATCCCTCCTGCCCTATAACTACACTCCCCGCCCCCCACATTTTTGGGTAACTCTTTTCTGTAGTTTTCTTTATTTGATATTCACTAACCTAGGCTGTCTGTTCTCTTGATTTTTACTTGGTGTGGCAGAGGTGATGAGATACCACCACATCCAGGCTTTCCACTCTCCTTATTAAGAGAATCCATATATTTTAGCGTGGTACTTTGTCAACCAGCTATAAAATTTAGTTTCCCATCTTCCTTAAAACTAGCCTTGGCTGTAGGACTGACATCTAGCCAATGAGACCCACGCAGATGTGTGCAGAATGTGTGATCACTTCTGGGATCTCGACAGGGACGTCGCACCTCCCCTTTCTACTTCTTACTGTCTGAAATACGAGTGAAATGGCTGGCACTCTAGCAGCCTTCTTGGATCGGGAAGTGATCTTGGGAACGGAAGCCTCATATAAGAAGAACCCAGATCCTGGTATCCTGGAGCCCCATAGCGCTCCTGGACTGCCAGTCTTCCAGGCTTCTTACAGCCTCCATTGTTTAGAACTTGATAATTGCCACCAAACCTACTCCTTGCCATATACAGATGAAATACATCACTTTTGTAAAATATTTTTACCTTGGAAACTAAACTTCTTAACCAAAATTTTTTTTTCTTTTGATAGTGGCCAAGAAGACAAAATGGCAGAAGCACTTCTGGCCTTGGGACCTCTGATAGTGGTGGTAGATGCCATGAGCTGGCAAGACTACCTGGGAGGCATTATACAACATCACTGCTCCAGTGGAGAAGCAAATCACGCCGTCCTTGTAACGGGCTTTGATAAAACGGGTGAGTGCTGGTGAGACGTGACTGATTGCTCTGCAGCTTCAACTCCAGCTTGACACATGACTCCATCCTTTAAAATGCTGAACCTTGGTCCTCTTACATCTAAGTTCTCACGAGCTTTACAGCTTTGCCCTAAACTTCCAGGTATACATGCCCTGCAGATCCCCTGGTCAATTTTTGGTAGATGCCATGTTAAAATGACACTAAATTCTTGATCTAAATATTGGACATTCTCCATCTGCAATGTTTAGGATAATTCCTGGGAAAAGAGAAGTGCTTATTACTTCATCATACTTATCGAACAGTTCTTTTCCTTTCCTTTTTTCAAATTGCTTGGAAATGTGTATATATGTGTGTTTTCATTTTATGCAGTAAATGTAACAAGCAAAATGAATTCAAACCCCTTTTCCATTGATTGCAGTGTGACACTCGTACAGCCCAGTTTACTTGGCTAGTTTGTTAGCATTTGGTTAGTTTTTGTTTGTTTATTTGTTTTCTTAAAACCACTCTACTTTTCAGGAAGTGTTCAGTCATGTCTGACTCTTTGAGACCCCATGGACTATAGCCCACCAGGCTCCTCTGTGCATGAGATTTCCCAGGCAAGAATACTGGAGTGGGTTGCCATTTCCTTCTCCAAGGGATCTTCCTGATTCAGGGATCGAACCCACTTCTCCTACATTTCCTGCATTGGCAAGCAGCTTCTTTACTGCTGTGCCACCAGAGCTTTAAATGAACATTCTTTCACCACAGCTATGTTCTCCAGGGTCTGATTTATATTTTGTAGGAAGTATCCCATACTGGATTGTACGGAACTCCTGGGGAACTTCATGGGGCATCGATGGCTATGTCCGTGTGAAAATGGGAGGAAATATTTGTGGTGAGTCTTGAACTGATATTGAAAATTCCTGGCTCAATGTCAAGAAAGAGACTGAATAGATTAAAATTATAAGCCTGTCCCATCCAGTGTGCATCCAGGGTTTTCAAACCACTATTACAGTAATAATGGTCATCCTTCAACTAATTGATAAAAATAAAATAGTATTTTTTTAAACAAGACACTACTGCATATATTCATGTTTTTAAGAGGGACTGTAGTAAAAACCAATGTAATGAGCAGAACATTATAAGATATAGCAATAATTTACCAAAGTTAACTACTTCGAAAAACCCACTTAAGAAGCTGAACTTCTCCAAAAATTTCCAAATTTGCCTTTTATAACTATATGACTGTCCATTATTTAATGTATTATAATGCCTACCTTAGGATCATCAAGAATCACTTTTTCTTTGTATCAAACTGAGTGAAAATCTGAGCATTAGTGTTGTTTCAGATTTAATATACCTCTTGCCACCTATAAAATTCTAGCAAAAAATTCTGTTCCCTGAAATTGAGAGGCTTAAGAAAATACCAGACACACTCTTTTTGTTGAATAACAACATTTTTGTTAAAGAACAACAAATTAAAGTAGCTATTTAAGTAGTTTAAATGTATTCTAAAAATCTATATTCAAACCCTATTCTAAAACTTTTGATCTGGAAAATCAGCAAGTTTTCTGAATTGAGTTGATCCAAACTATATTATGTATGAGAGCAGTTATTTAATTTCTCATTAGTTCTAACAAATATACAACTTTTTAAAATTGTGGTACACCCCAGGTTGTGGTATTTATGATAAAATGATTAGTCATTTTTAGATGTTTTTATAATTGATTTGGCATTGCTACTGAAGTGGTTCAAATATGAAACAGTGGTCTATTGCCCGTAGCTGGAGCACAGTTCTCTAGTTCAAATGCAGTTTTTCCACAAAGAAATTAGAGCAATGAAAAAAATATGCTAATTTAAGCCAATCCTCTTGAATAGGACCAAATAGAGTTTTTAGCTGAGGAACAGTTTATTGAAGTTCTTACAATAAATTCTGAGTTTAAAAAAAAAAGAGAGAGAGAGTTATGGAAAATTTTGAGAGCATATATATTTTTTGCTTCTTCTTCTATATATATATATGTAGATATATATATATGTATGTTACTTTGGTTGTGCTGGGTCTTCTATTCAGCCTGCGGGCTTTGTCTTGCTGTAGCACGGGGTGGCTTCTCCACTTGCAGAGCGCGGACTCCAGAACAGACTGGCTCAGTAGTTGAGACATGCACGCTCAGTTGCTCCACAGCCTATGGGATCTTGGCTCCCCAACCAGGGATTGAACCGAAACCCTCTGCATTGCAAGGGCATATTCTTAACCACTGGACCACCAGGGAAGTCCCTGAGAGCTTATATTTTGATTCAACCTAGTCACAACAGCTCCATTGTTCCACTAACTGGTAACTGGAGTGTTGCAGCCCGAGCACCAGACCCCAGCCCGCGCCTCTCCTTTCAGCATCCCTGAGGGGCTTTGCAGGTAGAAGGCTGATGTGGTTCCTGAACCCTTGCCACCTCCAGTTTATCTCTGACTGTGGAGTGCCATGCCTGCATCAGGGCTGAGGGGTGGCTGCTGTTAAAGTTCTAGAAGGAGAGTTGCAGGAACATGATTCAAACACTGGTTCATCTTCACCTCAATCACGACTCTGTTCCCTGCCCCCACTTCTCCCAGCCCCCAGCTACAAAGGGTGGTTGGAATCATTTCTTTCTATTCCCCAATTAAGTCTGCACACCCTGCCTGGTTAGTCATTATATCCTTTCCGAAAGTATTTCCTGAAAGTTAAATCCCTGATATGATCACATTACTCTCATGAACAACCACGAAGGCAGGTAGCAATTCTGTGGCCCCAAGAAATTTAGAGACACAGCTAATCACAGACAAATCCAGTCTTTAAATAGGACGTTTCATCACTTCCACCATGGCATTGTGATCTGTGCTCTTTCATACTAAGGAAGCATAGCACACTTGTGAGTGATTGAAATTTTGTTAAAGTTAGAATTTAAAGGTTTTAAGTTATATTTAAAATAATCCTATAAATTATTGTATTGCCTCTAAAGTATATAGAGTGCATTCCATATTTCAGATACATTCATCTGTTCAGTTAATAAGTTGTTTTGAGTTTTTGTAATAGTTTCTTGAAATAAAAACATTAAGAATCTCTGCTGATATCTACTTTTGAGGTTGCCATGTTTATATGGACAGATAACTAGAACCAGTAAGCTGTTTTCTTGGTAGATATTAACTTTCTGAACCCAAATCAAAACTGTTTTAATATTTAAAAGACATGTAGTGTGAGCAGCACATTTACTAAAATTGGAACGATACAGAGAAAACTAGCATGGCCCCTGTGCAAGGATGACATGCGAATTAGTGGAGCGTTGCATATTTTTTAAATGGAGAGAGTGGCATGGAAAGATATACACTACCATATGTAAAATAGATAGTCAATGGGAATTTGCTGTATCATCAGGGAACTCAAACCGGGACTCTGTAAAAACCTAGAGCAGTGGGAGGTGGGAGGAATGGTCAAGAGGGAAGCGACATATGTAGACCTATAGCTGATTCATGTTGATGTGTGGAAGAAACCAGTACAATATTGTACAGCAATTATCCTTCAATTAAAAATAAATTTAAAAAATTAGTGATGAAGGGTTAAATCATAGTGGTGCATAATAAACTCATTCATGTTAGTTAAAAAAAACAACATGTAAAGAAAAAATAGAGTAGTACCAATGATTTCCTTTTTTTCTTAGGTATTGCAGATTCTGTTTCGGCTGTATTCGTGTAACATGTTTGCCAGATTGAGAGTCGAATACAAAACTGAAGGTTCATGAGATCTGACACTTCATTCTTGGCGTTTCATCATTACGCTTTTGCAACTTCCCACAAAGACAAGTTCTAGGACCTGGTCATGTTGAAACTAAACTATGAAAATTCTCTTAGAGAGAGGTGAAGTGCCCACGCCAGAAGGAAGAAGACCAGCACGAAGGCCTGGGAGGCAGACTGGGAACAGTTTCCTCCTGGGAGGAAGGTCAGATTAGGAAGTGTTTTAGGTCTCTTCATTCTGAAGCAGCTATTATCTGGTTTTGTTTGATTGTTGTTTCTGTTTGTTGTTTGTTTGTTTTTAATGACATATTTCAAACAGGATTAAAGAGAGGATAAACAGTCCTTTTCCTTTCTGGGATACAGTCACCGGCCTCAGCTGCCCCTACACACAAGAACAGCCCAACTAGAACTGCGTGTGCCTGTCACATGGGTGTTCCCAGCCTCCCAGAGGGAATTTCATAAGAGTTGTGAAATGCCAGTTGCTTTACCCCCCAAAATGGTGCTCACCCCTTGACCTGTGCAGAGGTCATGTAGAAAGAACTAAAAAGACAATCACTTTTTAAGACAAACAATTGATTGAAACTAAGTAACCCATATGGCAACCATGTAATGGGAAAACCTCAAGTAGCCTTGCATGAGAGACAAATTGTTATTTGTGGATTTTCACTATCAGTAGGATTTCAGTGCTTTTTTTTTTAATGTGGACCATTTTTAAAGTCTTCATTGAGTTTGTTACAATATTATTTCTGTTTTATGTTTTGGTTTTTTGGCCTCATGGCATGCAGAACCGTAGCTCCGGCACCAGGGGTCAAACCTGAAGCCCCTGCTTTGGAAACACCAAGTCTCAACCACAGGACCACCAGGGACGTCCCTCCAGCACATTTGATTTCCTCCTTGGTTCTCCCTGGATTGAGGAGCAGTGGGCCTGCCTATATTTTCTCACATTTTCTCTTACTCTCAACTGTGAAACTTTAAATCTTCCTCATGGTCTGGCTTCCCTGGCTAAAGAAGTCCCATTTTTTACCTTCTATTTCTATTTTATAACCATTCATTTGACTCCAGTTGTCTCTAAGGCTTTATCCATGTCAGGACCTCACCTGTCTGCTCCTTTGTCGTGTGGAGGCACCACTCCTTTCAAAATTCAGTCTCAGTAATTTGAGACTGTATTAGCCAAAATGTGACTTCCCCAGCCCGTGGTTTTCCAGTTTTCTGCTTGTTTTTTGCAGACTCCCATCCTAGCTACTTTTCTGTGCATCCTTTGGGCTTTCAGCTCGTCCCTGGTTCTTGAGGTCATCTCCTCTCTTGCTAAGTCAGTGTGGCTGTATGAGAACCGCAGAGCATGAGAGCTGCTCTTCTGACTGAATATAAGTACAATCGTATCATAGGAGTTAATACAACTGCATCAAATACTACATATTTAAGCATTTCCTCTCTAAGATTCACGGTCACTTTCCAAGCTCAATAGAAGCAAATTGTAAAGGTAGCAACAACCACTGAAAACAATTGAGACATCCTCTTTTTTTCTCTCATGGTTGGCCTTTATCAGTCTCCTTATTAGAAAAACAAAATCCACAACAGGACACTATTTCTTTTCCTTACACCAGCCAGAAGCAATTTCAAATGAATATGTGTTGACTCAGGTTTAGAAATGCTTCAGAATGAAAATTGATATTTTATTTGATTAATATTGTAATGTACCAGAAAGGAATATGTCTTGATTGTCCTAGTTTGTGATGATGTACTAATTCTTGTAAAATGTAAATGATTTTCTGATACTCTTTTACAAATGATAGGTTTAATTACTGAATGATGCATTCTTTTCAGCTCTTGTGGATTTTTATAAAATTAATAATGAAACAACCTATATTTGACTCTGAGTTAAGACGACTCTGTCCTTGTGTATGACTTACATTTTGTGAACACAGTGTTAATGTGTTTTATATTCACACAGGACTTTCCTCAGCTCTGAATCCATATATTGATTTTTTAATTTTCTCTATAGACATGTTGGGCTTCCCAGATGGTGCTAGTGGTAAAGAACCCTCCTGTCAATGGAGGAGACATAAAACATGGGTTCAATCCCTAGGTCAGGAAGATCCCCTGGAGGAGGCCATGGCAACCCACTCCACTATTCTTGCCTGGAGAATCCCATGTACAGAGGAGCCTGGTGGGCTACACTCCATGGGGTTGCAAAGAGTCAGCCATGACTGGAGTGATTTAGCATGCATGCACATAGACACCTTAACTGCAATGTCTGCAAACCATCTCCTGTCCCTCCTTAGAGAAAAAAAAAAAAACAACACACACAAACAAAAAAACTCCCCACACTTCTTAGAGTCTCTGTTTTTGGTAACATCATGAGCATTATATATTGACCCAATCAATGAAATTGAGGGAAATCTTGAGTGTTCTACCAGTACAGCTATACCTGATCCATCACCTGATCACCTGCCACTTCTCCATCTCCTCTCTCCATCCTTCCCTCAGTGCATATTCTTGAGCATCTCTCACCCCCACTGCCCAGGAGTTGACCCACTAAGTCCGTGTCCTTTAATCCAAGACTTCTCACGTGTGGTCCCCAGACCAGGAATCACCTGAGGATGGGAAACTGTTTCATCAGTCCCCCCAGTTGTTTGTGGTGGACGGGATGCTAATCCATCTACTCTGTGTTCCTGGGTTGACAGTTCTAAAAGACACCACAATCATGTTATTTCACCACCACCACCATCCCCCCCTGCCCCCATTTTAGCCTTTTAAAGGCTAAAGATCACACATCAACTCTTTTAAAAGAGATTTCCCAAAGAAGCCACTTCCTGTTGATAGCTCACAGTAAATGGTGCTGCTGGATTCGTGGTCTACGATGGAGAAGATTTAACTCTGGAACCAAAGACAGTCTCAGTCACTCAGAGCTTTGTGTAGATTTTGTGAGTCTGAGTGAACTCCGGGAGTTGGTGGTGGACAGGGAGGCCTGGCATGCTGCGATTCATGGGGTCGCCAAGAGTCGGACACAACTGAGTGACTGAACTGAACTAAACTGGGATAAAGAAAGCTTCCAGCAAGAGGCAATGGAAGGGGGCAGGAGAGTACCTGCCTCACTAGTTTAAGCGGGACCTTATATACTTTTCAACTACCTGCTGCTGCTGCTGCTAAGTCACTTCAGTCGTGTCGGACTCTGTGTGATCCCATAGACAGCAGCCACCAGGCTCCCCCGTCCCTGGGATTCTCCAGGCAAGAACACTGGAGTGGGTTGCTGAGAATACATAAAAAGAATACCTCAAGGTTGCAAGAGTTCACCAGACCCTTTGCCAAGGCATACATCCTGAGATAATTTAGGCACAAGATTAGCCAGGGAGAAGGGTTCCCTGCAGTGCCTCCAGGCAAGATACACTGTTGCTGTGCAACCAGGGGTACAAGTCTTGAGAAACAGGTTCCCAGGCAAGATCTGTTACAATTATAATCATTAACATAGAGCCTAAGAAAAGCATTTCCATAAGTAAGACACTGTGCTGTGTGATCTTAGTTCCAGACCTAAATATGTAGCTCAGGCAAGATACATTGTTGCACAAGGCTTAAGGACAACATGAGCAAGACTGTTCACCTCCTCCTTAAAGGGTCTTGGACTGCCTGCCTAAGCTTTAACTCTTTCACTGGCTTCTCAGCCTTACCAGTTGCTATTCCACGTGGGTGTATGCTGTGGTCCAGCTCTGACAAGCTGCTGGGCATTCACCCAGTGAGGCCAAGAGCAGAGCAATGAAATCGTCATGTATTTAGTAGAAGTCATAATGAAAAACATCAAGATGTTCCTGGATGTGATTTCACTGGGATCTCAGACTGAATACTAAATTGGGCAGCCTTGATTTCATGATTTATTTAAGAATTATTAAAAGTGCATTGTAGACACTAGAAGCAAGTTTAAATGGGGCATTATAAGTGGTTTTGGAGTAGGAAATGGCAACCTACTCCAGTGTCCTTGCCTGGAAAATTCCGTGAACAGAGGAGGCTGGCGGGGTTCAGTCTGTGGTGTCGCACAGAGTCGGACACGACTGAGTACACACACATGGTACATAAGTGGTTTTGACATTTACATAAGAATTAGTGATACATCATTTGAAAAAAACCCTTACAGCTGTATAACCTAGCACACCAAGAAACAAGATAAAAATAATTAAATAAGATTACTTATTAAAAGAATAAGTCTTGACAAATAACATTTATTTCAAACTTCCAAGGCATCTTGGTGACAGAACATCCACTAACATTACTTCATTACTTCATGAGAAAAAGCAAAAATTGTAAACTTTATCCCCATTAAACAGATAGGAAACTAGGGATTAACCTTGTTATATCAAAATAGGTAATTAATAGATGCATTTACTGTCAAACTTAAGGGACTACCACCGGCCACCATGCTATTTGTCTTTGGATTTTTCAGCTTAACCACCATCAGGTACTACATATGTATCCACACACACATATAGGCAAAAGCAATTATATGTAATTTAGAGATAAACTAGGCAGTATGATTCTTATGAGAAAAAGTTGCAATTGAGACCAAAGAATAGTTCAGTTCCACCAAGAACCTACTTCTTACAGAGATGATCACCCGACATCAAGGTTATTCTACATCCCAAAATTTTTTATAGTATTTTCATAATAGACATTCCACTAAGTATTGCCAGGCCATGCTAGAAAGAGAAGAAAGGAACTCCTGTCTGATCTAAACTCTGGGTCTCACACTTTTCATGACAAATGAACTTGGTCATTTCTTAGTTTATGTGTCTCCTGTCTTCTGGAAAGAATACCTATGGTCACCTCAATTCTGCCATGCCTTAGGGTGTGCTCTGCCTCCCAGACCATGAGCCTTGGGGCTGGGAAGAGCACTTTTCCCTCTGAGAGTCTAGAGGTGCTGAAGCATGGATGCAGCCTGAGGACAGAACTGGTCCACAACAGGGAAGAGCAAGGGCAACCCTACTGAGAAAGAGAGATGAGACAGGGTTCCCCCAGGTGCCAAGAACTGAGGTCTCCAGGGCCCACATCCATCCCTGGGGGCTCCAAGCTTCCCAAGCTTTTGTCACATACAGGATCTCCTGGAGTAACTGCCCAGTGAACCCCGTTAAGTTTCAGATAGATTTCTGTCCTTGGTCACCAAGAGTCCTGACAGATGCAATCAATGTTTCCAAAACAATATATGTCAACAAACAATCTTAATACTTGCAAAATGTTTGACTGAACACCTCTTTGTACAGAATGACACATTTTATTCCATAAAATATTTGAAACAGCTGAAGTTTACAAGCTTACAATGTTTGAAATGAGATAACCATTGCATTACATGGCTACATTAAGATAAGTACTAGGACATTGTTTTTAACAGGAAAATACACTATGTACAATGTTATAATTTAACTGAATTTCTTATCTTAATGTTTAGTCTGTTATCACAAACATGAGGTGATAAAATTATTTCTAGGTTTGAATCAGTGCTACAGTACTATATGTTTAATATATGCTATATATGTATATATATGTAAGTACATATATTACATTAGGACTCTGTATAGTCATGAAAATTCATAGAAAAAATTTTAAATGCAGACTGAGAAAGCAAATTCATAGATTTTTGCAGATGATTTTAATCTGATTCATCACTGCTGAAGTAAGAGCTGTCACAGTATTCAGCCGTGTAAAGGAACTTATGAATGACTGGGTTCATCTTCGGAATCCAGTGTCGGGGAACCAGATATGTTGAGAGATTAAATAAATCTACAAATACTTTGTACCTGTCACTGGAAAAACACATATATACAGATGTTTTAGAATTATTGATACAAAAGATTTTTTAAAGTTTCAAATAATGATATTTTGCCATAAATAAATTTCTATATTCTATCATATTATATATGTTACGTGTTGTATATATCAAGTAGTGTTAGTATTAAGATTGCTTCATTTTTATTCCATATCCAAAATTTATGTCCATAAAACAATATTACATGTTTCAGCGATCCAGACCAGACTGGGCCAGAACAAAACCTAGAGTTATTACTGTCATGCTACTTTCATGAAGATAAAGATGTGTTCCTATTTCTGATTTTTAAAGGGTGGGATGCAAAATAATAAA
This sequence comes from Bos grunniens, assembly GCF_055505025.1. NCBI lineage: Eukaryota > Metazoa > Chordata > Mammalia > Artiodactyla > Bovidae > Bos > Bos grunniens. The sequence goes on from NC_141181.1 coordinate 43,738,212, forward strand.
TTGAAAGCAAATAAAATTCCCAGTTGTTCATTGGAAAATATTTCTCACCTGTAAAGTAGCTGCCAAGTAACAGACATGAGTGTATTGATATATTGAAACACCATCTTAGATTATATAATAAATGTCTATAAGAGTGGTTTTCACTTTAAAATTGCTTTTATGTTTGTTAGCCAACTATTTTCACTTGCATTTCACCTGCAGAAGAACATTTGTCTTTAAAATCAAATTTGGGTTCATATTTTGCTGTCATTTGCAACTCATGTGACCTTGGTCAAGCTGTCCAAAGCTTAGTGTTTTGGTTTCCAACTTCATCAAATAAAAACCACAATCCCTTCCTCTCACCAGGCCTTTGTGATGATTTAATGAGAAAGTGACACACTAGGAAGGTGGTTTGCGTTCACTATTCCCATCGCCACTGATGGGTGTGCTCATTTTCTGTGATCATTTATGGTTTCATGCTCACAGAATTTATTTCCAGGAAAGGAGAAAATGTGTAATGATTATAAAAATTCAAACTAATAAATTTTTAGAATCATTCAATCTAACTTTTATTCTTGGGAAAATGAAGATGTATAAAAATAATGAAAACTGAAACTGTGCATTTTATAATTTAGTCAATCAGGTGATAAGATTAGGGATGAAAATAGGTGAATTGCAAAGAATTTCCGGGTCACTGTGCTGTACCCTGAGTTGAAAACACTTCTCCTTGGGTTAACTTGGTTCCCTCCCTCACAGGTGATGAAAATATTGGTACCGTGTCCAATCGCATCCCAGGATCCAATTGATGACCTTCCAGAAATAAGGATGTTTACAATGATCTCCAAAAGCTCCTGTAGGAATTCCTTAATTTAAGGATAAATGTGTTGCCAGCAGTTCAGACAGGAGCAAGTGTAAGTGACTTGCCTAGATAAAGCACATCTCCGTGTTCAAACAGGTGCTGGTGGCCCCGCGGAGGTGAAGGTGACGCCGGCTTACCTCACGGTGGAGCGCAGGTACTGGTACCCAGAGGACCCGCCAGTGCCCGCCTTGCTGCCGAGCATCCTGTGCACCAGGCACACGTGGTTATCTAGGTGAACACACACATTAGCTCCAGGGCGCTGAGGCAGAGGGGTCGGAACGATTATTGCCTCTGAAAAAAGGCTCCCCTTTATCATTCCATATGGGAGGTTCGCCTGTGAGCCTATGCGGCACAAGGGGAGGTTGCCTGGTGCTCCGCCTGGTCCAGGCTGCGCGGTGCATCCATTCTTCCCTAGGATTAGCTCTTGGATGCCAGGGCGGGGGGTGTGGGCACACTGTGACTTTTATGAGCCCTTGTTCCTACCGCCTTCATGGGGCCCTTCCTCCATTAAAACAAAACTACTGACGTTATATTTTCAAGTTGTATTGACACAAAGATGAATACATTACTATTATAAATTAAAACATTTTCTTTGACCTAAAGTTTACTTTTTCCTTCTGATGATTCCTGGTGGCTCAGACGGTAAAGCGTCTGCCTGCAATGCGGGAGACCCGGGTTCGATCCCTGGGTTGGGAAGATCCCCTGGAGAAGGAATGGCAACCCACTCCAGTCCTCTTGAAAATTCCATGGACTGAGGAACCTGGTAGACTACAGTCCATGGGATCGCAAAGAGTCAGACACGACTGAGTGACTTCACTTTTCTTCCTGCTGATCAAGCACAACATTTTCCTGGGCCCCCAGAGGACATATGAGCCCTGAAAACTGCCTGCCATGTGCACTGGGTGGGTGGCCCTCAGAGAAATTTCTGAGCTGTTTTTTCACAAAGTAGCCCATCCCCCCCAGCACACACACACACAAATGGAGGGTGGAGGGGTATTGGGGGCTTGAAGGGGAGCAGGGTTGTGGGTCAGGTTGGGGGGAAGGGCTTACATCTCCACTTGGTCATGAGTGAGTCCACATCCATGAGGAAAGTCAGCAGCTGGAAAGGGACCTGGAACCTGGGCTCTTCCCTAGGGAACAAAACCACCATCATCATCTGGACCATAAACATGTCCAGCCAAGTCCAGTGTGTCAGAAAGAACACATACTCTACAATCTCTTGGGCCCCAAACCAACATCCCCTTTGCCTCTGGGGAGCTGTGACAGCTTAGATAACTCTCCCAGGCTTAGGGGATAACACAATTCATCTTTCAGTGTGTGTTTAAAGATTCTAGAACATTTCTTGAAGTACATAAAATAACCAGAGTCACACCTCACCCCCATTCTCATAAAAGGCAGACACAGACAACATCTAAGGTTTTCTAGCCAATAATAGCTAGCTACTTCTTCCAGGCAAGGATATTAAACTGTGAAAACAAAGACTGCCTGTTAAAGTTTCCTCTAATACATATATACATAATAAATATATATTAAATAAATATATACACAAAATAAAATTATATATGTATATTTATATATTTTTAATTTATATCTATGTAATTTTACTTATATATATATTTTTCAGTTTTCGTCAACTTGGTGTATTTTCTGCAGAGGATACATAAGCTTGAATGGCATATATTCACTAAGAATTGAGGAAAACAGTCAAAACTGTTTCTTATGCTGCTGCTATTCTGAAAAATAGGTGAAAGAGGATTAAAAAACTAAATGAATTCAAGTAAGACACGCAGTAAACATAGATTTTTTTTTTTTTTGCTTTATACCAGCGTGGCATCTTTTGCTCTGACACATTCAATTTATGAAACACAGATGGGCCTCAGACATAGTGGGCGGTGACAACAATTAGACTTGAAATTGCAGAGCAAAGAGCACAGCAATTTATATGGTGCTTCTACTTCATTCTTTTTCATTTTATAAAACAGGAATAACAATGTCGTTAAATGACAGAACCTATTTCATGGCTAAGATTCTGAGACAGATTCAACTTCGGGTCCTTAGGACACAATGTTACAGAATTTAATGAAAAGGATATTTGATTAACTTGTGTGTGTGTGTGTGTGCGTGTGTGTGTGTGCGTGTGTGTGTGTGTGTGTCTGTGTTTAACCCGTGACAGGGATAACATTGGACTCTTACTATTTAAAATAAAGAAAAACCTCATGAAACTTCACAATTATTTTCTAAGCTTTCCCCCAAATCTAAATGACTTTTTAAAAACTATGATTAGTTTTTAAACTAATTAGTTTTTAAAGCAATGTATAAGCTTTATACTTGATACATTATCTATATCTACTCCTAAATTTTTTGCTTCAAATTCTCTTCTTTTGATTTGTTTTTACCTGTAAAAATATATCATCAAGGCCCCCTGAAGTGCTTTGTACGATAGCCGTCTTTCTCCTGCAAGACATGGAACAAGTTTTAATTTAATAGGTAATTTAAGGCACTCATGTTAATTTGGCATCATCACCTTAAGTAATTGTTCATGTTTTTAGAAAATAATGTGAATGTTAGTTAAATATTTAATCCCTTAACTTGAATTTGGAAAACTATCATTTAAAACATTATTTTAGTATTAGATTTTAAAAAACAAAATAATACATACATGTATATACACACACACTTTAAATTCTCAAAACTTTTAAATAGACAGAAATCATGCAATAAACAGCCACAGACAAAAGGACGTGAGCTTTTCCCCTCTAAATATTTAGTTCCTGTATCATTTATGAATATCTCTTTGAAAATAATGCAACTAAATTATAGAATTATAAAGTTAGTTAAATATATTTTTCACTTTCAAAAAAAGAAAAAATTGATAAAGATAACTTGCAAGATAAATTTTAAAATTCCTTACTTCTATGAATGGAAATATCAATGTCCATTTTATCCCCCCGAAGTAGGGTTTGGTATTTTGAGCTCACAGTCTTATGTTCCAGGGAAAGGATCCTCTGAATAGAAATGCCTACCTTTACTAAGGAGATGCTCATGACGTTTCTCATCAAATAAGGACAGTAATACCTCTTTCTGCTTCTGAAATTCAGCCATTTGTTCCTCCTTTTCCTCTGACTCTTCCTTAGCCTTTGGGAGAAAAGCTGCATTAATATTCCCAAAAGAAAATAAATTCTTATTTTAGAAAATACTGCTTGTGAGAAATAGACTAGCCCAGGTGCAGAAAAGGTGTCCCCTAGGATATGCAGTGTATCATCTAAGACTATAAGCTTGGAAAATTAGGGAGGCCTCATGCCCACTGGTTCTACCCTTTTGTTTAAGTTTAAATGATTTGTTAAACTCAAATACTCTTTTCATAAATGTCATGATAAATGAATTTGGGCAAAACTGGAGTGACTATGAGGGGTCAATAATGTCTAATTTTAGACAATTATTTAATACAGGGAGTAAATTAATTCCAGTTAGGAAAAGTTAAGAATTCCTAGTCAGAGAAACTACTAATTCTACTGAAATTCTATCTTCAGAGCAATATTCTATAAATACAATTCCTTAGATATTTTTCACTGTTATATTTTTATTCACTTGATATTTATTGATTTGTTTAAGGAAATTTGCATTTTCCTGCCTTCAACACATGCTCTACTTAGAATTCAATTACTTGGAGCAAAAATCAGTTACTCCAGCTGACTTCCATTTACCAGATCAAGCATATCATGTGGTCAGAATGTGTGTGCCTTCTATGGCCAATGGACTATTCATTTATTCAGTAAATGTCAGGCTAGTGATAGAGAAAAAATTGTGAGCAAAAACCGAGTCCCCTGATCTCTATCTGGTGGGACTAAAACACTGAAAACTTGTTAAATTACAACCATACAGCTAGGTTCATCTGAACCATTTCTCCACATATATGCATCAACATACTTTATTTTTCCTCTTTCTGACTTACTTCACTCTGTATGACAGACTCTAGGTGCATCCACTTCTCTACAAATGACCTAATTGCGTTCATTTTTTATGGCTGAGTAATACTCTATTTTATAAATGTACCGCATCTTCATCCATTCTTCTGTTGACAGACATTTAGGTTGTTGCCAGATCTTTGCTGTTATAAACAGTGCAGGGCAGGAATAGAGATGAATATGTAGAGAACAAATGTGTGGACATGGAGGGTTGGAAACAGAGGGCAAAAGAGTGAGATAAATTGGGAGATTGGGATTATATATATACTATGCATGTTTGTGTTCAGTCGCTCAGTCATGTCTGACTCTTTTGTGACCCCATGGACTGTAGCCTCTGTCCATGGGATTTTCCAGGCAAGAATACTGGAGTGGGTTGCCATTTTCTCCTCCAGGGAATCTTCCTGACCCAGGGATCAAACCCACTGCTCTTGCATCTCCTGCAGTGGCAGGTGGATTCTTCACCACTCTTGTCACCTGGGAAGCCCTATATATACACTACTATAAAATAGATAGCTAGTGGGCAGCTGCTGTATAGCACAGGGAGCTCAGATTGGTGCTCTGTGATGACTTAGAGGGGTGGGATGGGGAGGTTGGAGTCTCAAGACAGAGGGCATGTATGTATACATATGGCTGATTCACTTTGTTTTATAGCAGAAACTAATACAACATTGTAAGACAACTATACCTCAATTTTTTGAAAAAGAATTTTAAATAATTGCAACCACGGGCAGTGAAGTAAAGGAGCAATGTCATACCATCACAACTTATAGTAGCAGAGAGTTCAATAAAGACCCTCCTGCTGAAGTTTTCCTTGAAACAAGACCTGAAGACTGGGAAAGAGTTATCTGGGAAAGGAGAATGGATTATGAAATTCAAAGAGCCAAATAAGCTAGACATAAACAGTTGAGAATTACTGGTGTCTAAGCAGATGCTGCAGCAGCAGGTATAAATGAGTTCACCTGGTGGAAGAGGAAAAAGAGGATACAAGGGACCTGAGCCCATGCATTGTGAATCTCCATCAGTTACTGGTTTCAGAAAGAAACATGAACCCATGAAAGAGCTGGAGAAGTAAGGGTCAGAAAGCTAGGTGAGAACAAAATGTTGATACCAAAACCATGGCGGAGAGGGGTTGGGTGGGGAGAATGTTCAAGAAAGTGTAGGTAGTGATTAGTATTAAAGCCAGTAGGAAATGAAATAAAATGAAGATAAAACGGCCATTGGATTTACATACGGGGGTCACTTGTGAACAACAGGAAGGCAGACTGAACCACGGTGAGAATTAGATGGAGAAAAAGAAATAATTACACTCACTGCTGTTCTAAATACCCTGCAAATATGAATCCAATGTAACGTTCACAATATCTCTATGAGGTAAATACTCATATTTTACATTTTGCCCATGAAGGGAGGGAAGCAAATGAACCAGGTAGCAGAAGGGTATGTTACAGGGTCACCAAGAAGGGAAGGGGAATTTGACCCGTGACTGTGACAACACTGCATGGTGCACATAGCCTCTCAAGATGTAGAATTGAAACAACTCTTCCAAAAATTTGGTCATGAAGAAAGGATGAGGGCCCATAACATGAGAGAAACTGAGGAATCAACAGTATTGTTTTAACTGAGGGAAGTTTGCCATGGTCTGAGGAAGAACTCAGCCAATAGGAGGAACTCAGCATACATGAGTGAAGGGGAAGTTACGTGACTTAATGTATTGGTTGACTGGTCCTTTGTGAGCCCACTTCTGTCTAGAAGCAATCATAACATGAAACTTTCAATAAAAATGAAAAATCTCTATTAGTCTCATCTCCTCAAAATCTTGCCTACAATAAACTCCTTCACTTATTTTTTATTATGCATCAATAAAATTAAATCACTTGTGTAATATATTCCAAGCAGATGCACGTGTAAAAGAAAAAGAAATAAGGAAAATGAAAGACTAAGAGAAAATAAAATTAAAATAAAATTCCCAAAACTTCTCCTATAGTAAACTTATGTTTACTTATGGTTTCACAAATACCTGAATCTTTGTGAATTCTTCTTCCAAACCTTTGACAATGTTCTTTTCAAGCTTTCCCCAGAAGTTAAATCCATGCGGCTCTAAACCTGGGGTTCTTTCCAGCCATGCCTGAAGTAAATATTTTTCAAGTGAATACATTGTAAAATTTAAAATATGTCAAATGTTTTGTAACAAACATTTGTGAACTTGAAATATAAAATTTTCCTGGTTTTGAGGAAAATGTCAGTACATCATTAATCTTTTTGTATGTAAACGTTTCTCTTTCCTTTCAATATCTGCAGTCAAATGCTCTACCACTGAGCTATATCCACTCTCCCCTTCAATTTCTTCATTTATAAAACAGCAGTGTTTTTTTCTCCTAATCTAGAGGGCAATCATATTAAAAATTTACTTTCTATTAACAAATTATTACAGATATTCCAGTTTTGTTCTATAGATCTATGAACATATGTATATGTTGTTTTAATGAGGTATACTGGTTTATTCTCAAAATAGTTTATGTCTTAGGAGCTGAAGGAATCATATCATATATAATTTGATTTGATCTAAATGCAAGAACACTGTGTACTTAGCAACATTGAAATCAGCTAGCTACTCAATTATTTCCAGATTCCACAGGATTTTTAATCTAGAAATAAAAACGAGTCCATGCATCTCTATGAGCTCTCATATAGCTTATTCTTGGTTTTGAATTTAACTTTGTGATTCTTTTTCTATAGCCATTAAGTGGCATTAATAGTTTATTAACCTAAATCTGTATTTATAATGCCCAGGGGATTAGTGAGCAGAGCATAATTTGCTAAAATAAAAGTTTAATTTGCAAAGTAAAAGCCTTTGTCCAAGAAGTCAAGACTGTACAATCCTTTTTAATAATTTTCTTGCGCAGAAACTAATAATTCCTCAGGACCATGTACAGACCCACAGAGAACTAGATATGACTGGGGGAAATCCTGAAGGACAGAACTTTAGTGATGAACCTTAGTGATGTAGTTTAATTAAGAAACATACTCAACTTGTGGAACTTTTCAATTATGGAATATTTTAAAGTAAAGCTCATTAAATAAATAACCATACCCAGTTTAAAAATCAGCTAACCCAATGCTAGTTGCTTAGCAGGAATGTTTAAAAGGATTGTTTTAATAAGATATAGAGGTTATTAAATGTTAACATATCATTGACTATAGAAATATCTCTGAAGTTCTCAAGAGAGTTCTTAATATTTTAATTAGTGGAATTTACCAGTTGAAGTATTTTTATAAGTTCATTCTTCTCTTATTTACAACAAATGCAACCCAATTTCGACAGGAGTTTTGAAGTCCGGATCTCGCAGAAGCTCAGTGAACTACACGTGCTGAGCGAAACGTTACGTCTGCGCACGCACCTCAACCAGCTGCAGAAGCGTCCTTTCTTGCTCGGACTTCAGCAGAAGCTCGTTGTCTTTCCCTCTGAAGTTGTCACGGTAGTGTCTTCTGTTGTAAGGGACCCTCAAGCTCTGCAGAACCCCTATCTTGTTTTCTAACAGGCGGAACTGCAGACTCTGGAAGCCGGACGCCGGGGATAGGTACTCTCTTTGAGAACAGGTCCCGGGAGAGAAGAGCAGGGGAAGGTGCGCATTGTAAATCACTGTAACACTGCCTTCTTGGGGAGGGGGGAGGCGGTGGTCATGTGACTCTGCAGGTGTCACCAGGCACAGACACACAACAGCCCAGGGCTGAACCCATGACTTGGACTTGATCCAATCAGGACAACGAGCTCCTAGCCATCATCCTCTCTGCAGGCCGATGTTTGTATAGTTTGTGAAGGGTCATAGTGTACCAATGTGTGTTTATATCTGTGTATGTGCGTTCACATGTGTGCTTATATACACACATGCATAGATGTACATGCATGTGTGTATACTAAGTTTTTTCCTAAGGTAAAGACAGATGAACATTGAGCAATACTTCTTATTCAATAGTGCTAAAAGTTCCTTTGTAAATTTTCTTCAGTTTCTCCTTAAAGTTCAATTCTCAAAGTTCAGCACTGTGAGACTCCACAAGTGAAATGAATGGAATGTTGCACAAAACAGGGCATCACAAAATGTGATTACTCCCACCAGGCACAACCCTCACATCCCTATAAATGTTCTCCCTATAACTGGTACTAAGACTTCAATTTGTTAAGTATATACTAAAAAGGAATTCTACTTCTTTTCATTTGATTACCAACCATGTAGAGGATACTGCTTCTGCACCCCATGCTCTTAAAATTTCTTCTCAAATCTTAGTTATGAAAAAGTTTTCTTATAAAATTTATAGTTTGACTGCTAAACATTCCATAATAACCTAAGTGGGAAAAGAATCTGAAAAAGAATAGATACATGTACATGTATAACTGAATCACTTTGCTGAACACCTGAAACTAACACAACATTGTTAATTAACTGTAGTCTAATATAAAATAAAAATTTAAAACACATAAAAAATAAAATTTATAGTTCAATCCATAATTTATACTGTCAGTTTTGGTTACATGCTTCTTTACATATCATTCCTATTTCTCTTGTATTTTTGGTTTTTAATCATTTAAATTTAGAATGTGTATTATATCAGCCTTTTAAGCCATTTTGCTAAGCTGTCTAAAATCCTTTTGGGATAAAACTAGGGTACACATGATGAATTGAATTTAATGGATCCTGTTATGTTCATATGTGAAAGGAAGAGATGAAATATTTTCAATAGCTACTCAAATGCTTCGGGATGACGGCTCCCAAGTGCTCACAGTGACAGACTGTCAGCAAGACTGACTCCTTAACGCCACGCAAAACAGCAGGCACGTTCTCTCCAGCCCATCAGAAGGGAAGGGTAACCCCTGTATGCTGGCAAAGCCGCGCGCGCACCTGAAGTCATTGAAGTCCAAGGCTGTCATGGTCTCCAGGACGGAAAACTGCTGGACCAAGAGTTTGAGGATCACCACCACTCGGTGCATTCGGGTGATCACCTTCAGCATGTTCCTCTCATCCCTCACCTGGGTGTTAGGAGACAAGACACTGAGTAATCAATCCTCAATTCTGGGAGACACTAAACAATGCACTCCTGTGGATGTTATCTCTACTTTAAAGAGGAACATTTGCATTAAAATGTGCCTTAGGTAGATGCTAAACTAATGGCAACTCTGAATTGTTTGCAAGAAGTGTCTGCAACATTCAAATCTTTTTTTTTTTTTCTTTAAATCTAGAAAAATTCTATGGAAGGACAATTTGAGTAAATTCTGGAACACAACTCCCACTGATTTCAAAGCAAATGTCTCAGTTTTGCTCTGAGGAATAAAGTTTAGGAGAACATGGAAACTTGTGGGTAAGAATTAAGCAGACACTTGGGTTCCTCTGTTCTGTCTCAAGGGCAGGAGTTGCCATGGAAATGGATGGGGATGATGTTCACAGAGGATGGATGTTCTCTCCTTCCCAGCCCCCTTGGCACACGGGCTCTGAGCTGGAGAACACAAGACTGTGTCCTGTGTCCTCCAAGGATGGAGGAAGGTACGTGTGCAAGAAGTGGGCTGGGAGGGAGACTGAGGGAACATCACCAGGACTCTGACTCTCCCTCCTCCCACTCTGTTCCTCCTAATCCTCTTCTGGCTCATCCTCCTCATCTTGTCTATTCTCTTTCCCCATCTCCACCTCTCCTCCTGTGTCACCTCCCTCATCATTGCTCCTATCTTCTCATAGCAAACATTCATTAGAAATACAATTCTGGTAGCTATTGATTAAAGAATCTACATTAGCTGTCCTGGCAATCCACTGTCATTTGTAACAACTTTTTGCAGGGAAAAAAATTGATTTCTAAACAAAGGACTTGAAAATAAAATTTGAAAGGCATCTTAAAGCCAGGGCATGGTGATAATTACACTGGAAGAACATGACTAAACTCTCTACACTAGAAACTTTTTTCCCCCTTAAATACTAATTCCACCATTTGGTGTTAAACTTTTCCCATTAATAATATTTTCTACACTCTCAAAGAAAAGTATGAAAGGAATACTGTGACATAGCAACTCACATGGCCATTCTGAAAGATCTCACGAACAGAATCTAATTCCCACAGGATCTGCTTAAACCAGAGTTCATAAGCTGCAAGGAGAAGATCATCATCAGTCGGGAGCCTTTTGACCATAATTATATGAAAGACAAGGCTAACACATTGAAAGAGAAATAAAAATGTAACTTAAAAGTCTATAAATGCCAACATAGCCCTATGCTATGCTAACAAACAAGTATTAGTGATCAAGTTAAAATAGCCTCCTTTTAATGAATGTTTTAATATGTCAGGTATGTTATCTATGTGCTTTATGTTATTTTTGAACTTATTTCTTTCAACTAAATACTGTAAATGTCTTTTTGGGATACAGCAAATAATCTTATCTTCCCATGTGGAAGCTGGAGGTGTGTGGAGAAGCAGAAGTAATACTGAATATCTATAAAGTGAGATATTAATAATTCATTAACGTAATGAATGGGCTTCCCTGGTGGCTCAGACAGAAAAGAATCTGCCTACAATACAGAAGTTTGATCCCTGCAATAAGGGTTCGATCCCTGGGTCGGGAAGTTTCTGTGGAGAAGGAACTGGCTACCCATTCCAGTATTCTTGCCTGGATAATCTCATGGACAGAGGAGCCTGGTGGGCTACAGTCCATAAGGTTGCAAAAGTTGGACGCCACTGAGCGACTAAGCATCATGCGCGCAACCTAATGAGTATGATGACATGTTTGTTTCTAGAGATTTAGACTTTACAGCGGAGAAGGCAATGGCACCCCACTCCAGTACTCTTGCTTGAAAAATCCCATGGACGGGGGAGCCTGGTAGGCCGCCGTCCATGGGGTCACTAAGAGTCAGATATGACTGAGCAACTTCCCTTTCACTTTTCACTTTCATGCTTTGGAGAAAGAAATGGCAACCCACTCCAGTGTTCTTGCCTGGAGAATCCCAGGGATGGGGGAGCCTGGTGGGCTGCCGTCTATGGGGTCGCACAGAGTCAGACACGACTGAAACAACTTAGGCGCAGACTTTACAGGGAGGACAAGTTATGAACAGGCTGAAACTCTGTCATATTCATCAGTTTCCCTCAGCTCCTGGCATAATGTTTGAGATAAGATAAACACTGGGTGATTATTTTATAAATAGATAAATTAAATAGCAAATGTAGTCATTAGGGGAACATGGAAATGAATCATTTTAATGATTGCTCATGCATTCTGTTTGGGCAAAGGCTGTGCTTCTGTACTAATGAAAGGAATAAAATTATACCTTTAAATTAGAGCTAAGGAGACTTTAGAAATCTAATTTCCATCTTTAGACAAAAAGAGCAAATCAAATATTTTTTGATCAGTTTATTTATCAATTTTTCAAGTTTAACTATGGGTAGCAGGTCCCATGACCTGCTTACCTTGTGTTCTAATAGAAGGAAAGTTTCTCCATCAAATGATGCAAGCTACCATTTACTATGAGCTCACTGCATGCTGTACCTTGAACTAAATGTGTAACACACCTTATCTCATGTCATCCTCACAGGAGCTCTGTGAATGAGAAGATGTAATCATTCTTCCCATTGTACAGATGGGGAAATGAAGAGAATTACTAGTCCAGAAACCAGACTGAGGTTGCATCATCTTTAATGGTAGAGATGGGATTCGAAATAGATTTCTGATTCTAGATGTATGCTCACCTGCTGTCATTCTGCCCTCATTGATTTTGTCTTGGTATAAGCCACCAACAGAATGTCACCATAAAAAACAGAAGAAGTAACACATTAAGCCAATTATTTTCCTTTTTTTTTTTTTCCTCAAAGGAGTTGGTTATATTAGCCAGTCAGTGAAGAAAACAATCATTTGAAAGACAGAAAGAATGGATAAGACAAAGAAACATCTAGAAATGCAGTGCTGATCAGCATGAGAGACGGAGCCATGATCAACCAGAGGACAGTATTAGATACAAAGGAGTTAGAGTAAATCTGAATGTTTTGGGGTAACAGACTTCTGTAAGACACATATTTGTGAAATCTTTCACACAAGTCAAAGAGTTCTGAGACTTCCTCAACTTCCAAAGTCATGGACTCCTATGTTAAAAAACCACTACCCAGAAGTTAGAAGTCTGGAGAGAATGAATACACATTTTAGATAAAATTTATATTCCTGTTTAGTACCAAATTTCTGTAGGACATGTACAGTTACAGTAAATGTGAGTGATCTATTTCTTGAAAATAGCTCTGAGTTGACAAGTAGTGACATCTTAACTTTCAGATTCTTTGTGAATTCCAAGAGATAAAAAGTCTCTTTGGATTAAGGACAAAGTCCTACCTGATAAGTAGTGAGGTAACGGAAAGAAGACTGTAGTAAATCCCAGAAGGAGGACCTATGATAATTTATCTGAGAGCAAAGGCTTTGCAAGCACCCTAGCAAACGTGATCCTTTACTTTTCCACCATTCTACAGTTAAAAGCATTGTAACTCTCCCCATTACTAATGGGAAACTACTACGAATAGTTACTGTTCAACCCTGTGTGTGACTTACCTTGATGAGTTATGATAAAAAGATGTTCATCGTGGATTTTATTTCCTTTCATTTCACTTTGAAGCTCCTGTGCATTCAAAACTTTTTCCAACTTCAAACAAAAAAAAATAGAAAAACTGATTTTGTAGAAACTTCTATTTACATGATGAATAAGTTACAGTTAGGATCTAATGTACACCATAGTGATTGTAGTTAATGACAATGCACCATATACTAGATCTTAAATGTTCTTACCACAAAAAAAAAAAAAAAAACAAGAAAGGTGATTATGTGACATGATGCAGGCATTAGTTAATGCTCTGGTAGTAATCACTATGCCATATGTAAGTGTAATCAAATCAACGTGTGGGCACCTTAAACTTATGAGAAGTTATATGTCAATTATATCTCAGTAAAACTGGAAAAAAAGATTACAAAAAGACTGATATTGAAATTGCAAAACTTGATTTTTACCAACTTTAATAAATAGAATATGATACTATAAAAAAAAAAACTCCCAAATACTCAGGAACCAATCTACTTTCTTTTAAACAATTAATGTCTCTTCACAAGGAGTGAGTTGAATTTATGAGTTTTATTCTTTTCAGAAGAAATTATATCTGTGTATGTGTGTGTGCTGTCATGTCTGACTCTTTGCCACCAAATGGACTGTAGCCCACCAGGCTCCTCTGTCCGTGGGATTCTCCAGGCAAGAATACTGGAGTGGTTTCCCATGCCCTCCTCCAAAGGATCTTTCCAACCCAGGGTTCGAACCTGAGTCTCTAGAGTCTCCTGCATTGGCAGGTGGATTCTTTATCACTGTGCCACTGGGGAAGCCCAGGAATTTTTACTAATACATATTATTACCCTCACTGAGAAATCACATCCCTTCCATCTCTTGAAGCCAGTGCCATAAAAGCTCTATAACTTGCTTAGCCTACTACGTGTCTGCTGTTCTTTTATTCTCCTAAAGAGTCAGTTCTAAGAAGGTCTTAACATTGCCTATCAGCTCATCCTTAGAAACCCATCAACAAAGTCATCAAGGATTCTAATCATTTCACATCTTAAAAATAATCTCCAGCAATTTCCCTAGTGGTCCAGTGGCTGGGACTCCATGCTTCCCCTGCAAGAGGTGAGGGTTCAACCCCTGGTCAGGGAACTAAGTTCCCACATGCCAAGTGGCAAAAAAAAAATAAAATAATGTTCAAATACCTCTTTTTAACACCCTTCTTTCATCTAAACATATGCCTTCAACATTTCCACTTTACAATAAAGAATTTAAAAGAGAAATTGTCTGGCTACATTTGCAATTCTAGGCTGGGATCTAGTAACCAGGTCTCACGTGAACAGGTCGTGCAATGCCAGCCAGTTATCTACGCTTTCTCTGCCATTATTGTACGTTTGTTGGGCAGGTGAATCTTTACATACAAGTCTTAGAATTTTCTAATAAAAATATATGCTCAAAAAAGCATACATTTGTATAAAAAGAGATATCTTTAGATCCATAAAACTATTGGGTGACTGAGAATCTTTACGACCCCATGGACTATACGGTCCATGAAATTCTCCAAGCAAGAATACTGGAGTGGGTAGTCGTTCCCTTCTCCAGGGGCTCTTCCCAACAGAGGGATCAAACCCAGGTCTCCCACATTGCAGGCAGATTCTTAACCAGCTGAGCCACCAGGGAAGCCCAAGAATACTGGAGTGGGGAGCCTATCCCTTCTCTAGGGGATCTGCCTGACTCAGGAATCGAACCAGGGTCTACTGCATTGCAGGCAGATTCTTTACCAGCTGAGCTACCAACCAGGGTCTACTGCATTGCAGGCAGATTCTTTACCAGCTGAGCTACCAGGGAAGCCCAACTGCAAAAACAAACACAAAACAATCCCCAAACATGAAAATGTCATGTAACTGAGTTTAAGGCCCAAAAATGAAAGATAATTCTTGTAAGGACCCTGCCACTTACTTGCAGGTAGTTCCCATAGATAAGTCCTCCTTTACTGGCTCTGTTCACACCGGCCTGTGATTTGTCTTCTTCACTGCCTTGTGCAGAGAGTGGTTTAAAAGCATATCTGCAGGTGAAAGAAGTAAAAGGGGAAAAAATAGAGCTTGAGAAAGCACAGTACCGAATAACAGGAGCGACGAGAATTCTCTTATTCCTAACTTTTCAAAGTAGATGATTAAACAGTGGAAGAAGGCTGACAGTTTTCACCTTTGCTCTTGAAATTCTGAAATTACTTCTCCTATCTGACCTTCCTAAGAGCTTAACCATACTCAGGATAGAGGTAAATACTCACCCAAAGCTCTTTCCTAAAAAGGGGCACCCACTCATGATGAAGATACACTGTCAGGGCAGCCCAGAGCTCTAACTATAGCTGGATGATGAGGCTGACCTCCCCAGATGGTCCACAGCTGCCTTTTATGTACCCTGCCCACCCTGCCCCAGCCAATCAGCCCCTTTGCATCTCCTAGTGGGACTTCTGTTTCAGTTGGTACAGAAGCTGAACTTTGGCAGACCGTAGCGTGGATTTATGTTTGGGGCAGTTTGTTTGCTATAGACCTGAGTATTCTGCCAACAGTATTTGACTTGCTAAGTTCTGCTTTCATATCCAAAACAACAAGCAGTAAATAAATCGATGAGAGGCAAAGTTTAAAAACCCAAAGATTTAACTATTCTATTCCAAGAACACATTTGCATAGTGTTAGAATGTATAAGAGAATGAGCTTGTTAAAAAACAAGTATTTATTCTCTTGGTCTTAGATTTGGATATTTTTACAACTCCAAAGCCAAAGACGGACCTTGAGTGTCTCTGGAGAAACTCATTATTCAACAGAGGCAGGATTCACACTTAAACCCCAATTTCAGCCCCTCTTCAAAGTTTTCCTGGTCTAAATCTCATTTAATAATTAGCAGCAGTCATGCTGCTTACTGTATTAGAACTTAAATGCATATTATTAATTTACTGACACTTGGGCATACTGACTACAGGGCACTGGGAGTCAACCCACTATGTCTGCAGATAATTTTAAAACAGTAATAACATAACTTGAGTTCCAAAGCATGTTCATGAGAAAGTATTCTTTCTAGAAAATATTACTGATTGGCCTAAGTTCTAACTGTTGCTTTGAGGTCCATGGAGCCAGAGCAGAGACTCCATCCTCCCTATCCACCACTGCAGTGCACAAAGAACCACACAGAGATGGCTTTTCCTATTTATCTCAATGGTCAGCTTATGTCTAATTCCCCAGAGTCATTAGAGGTCAAAAGCCTCATTTCCAGTCTTGGCCCTCATTTCAGTTCAGTCCAGTCGCTCAGTCACTCAGTTCAGTCCGACTCTTTGTGACCCCATGAACTGCAGCACACAAGGCCTCCCTGTCCATAACCAACTCCTGGAGTTCACTCAGACTCATATCCATGGAGTCAGTGATGCCATCCAGCCATCTCATCCTCTGTCATCCCCTTCTCCTCCTGCCCCCAATCCCTCCCAACATCAGAGTCTTTTCCAATGAGTCAACTCCTCGCATGAGGTGGCCAAAGGACTGGAGTTTCAGCTTTAGCATCATTCCTTCCTAAGAACACCCAGGACTGATCTCCTTTAAGATGTA
This sequence comes from Bos grunniens, assembly GCF_055505025.1. Lineage (NCBI taxonomy): Eukaryota > Metazoa > Chordata > Mammalia > Artiodactyla > Bovidae > Bos > Bos grunniens. The sequence goes on from NC_141181.1 coordinate 43,755,160, forward strand.
CTGGCTGGATCTCCTTGCAGTCCAAGGGACTCTCAAGAATCTTCTCCAACACCACAGTTCAAAATCATCAATTCTTCAGCACTCAGTTTTCTTCACAGTCCAACTTTCACATCCATACATGACCACTGGAAAAACTATAGCCTTGACTAGATGGACCTTTGTTGACAAAGTAATGTCCCTACTTTGGAATACGCTATGTAGGTTGGTCATAACTTTCCTTCCAAGGAGGAAGCGTCTTTTAATTTCATGGCTGCAATCACCATCTGCAGTGATTTTGGAGCCCCCCAAAATAAAGTCTGACACTGTTTCCACTGTTTCCCCTGTTCCCCCATCTATTTGCCATGATGGGACCAGATGCCATGATCTTAGTTTTCTGAATGTTGAGCTTTAAGCCAACTTTTTCACTCTCCTCTTTCACTTTCATCAAGAGGCTCTTTAGTTCCTCTTCACTTTCTGCCATAAGGGTGGTGTCATCTGAATATCTGAGGTTTTTGATATTTGTCCCAGCAATCTTGATTCCAGCTTGTTCTTCTTCCAGCCCAGCATTTCTCATGATGTACTCTGCATATAAGTTAAATAAGTAGAGTGACAACATACAGCTTTGACATACTCCTTTTCCTATTTGGAACCAGTCTGTTGTTTCATGTCCAGTTCTAACTGTTGCTTCCTGACCTGCATGTAGGTTTCTCAGGAGGCAGGTCAGGTGGTCTGGTATTCCCATCTCTTTCAGAATTTTCCACAGTTTATTGTGATCCACACAGTCAAAGGCTTTGGCATAGACAATAAAGCAGAAATAGAGGTTTTTCTGGAACTCTTGCTTTTTCCATGATCCAGCGCATGTTGGCAATGTGATCTCTGGTTCCTCTGCCTTTTGTAAAACCAACTTGAACATCTGGAAGTTCACAGTTCACATATTGCTAAAGCCTGGCTTGGAGAATTTTGAGCATTACTTTACTAGCATGTGAGATGAGTGCAATTGTGCTGTAGTTTGAGCATTCTTTGGCATTGCCTTTCTTTGGGATTGGAATGAAAACGGACCTTTTCCAGTCCTGTGGCCACTGCTGAGTTTTCCAAATTTGCTGGCATATTGAGTGCAGCACTTTCACAGCATCATCTTTCAGGATTTGAAATAGCTCAACTGGAATTCCATCACCTCCACTAGCTTTGTTTGTAGTGATGCTTCCTAAGGCCCACTTGACTTCACATTCCAGGGTGTCTGGCTCTAGGTGAGTGATCACACCGTCGTGATTATCTGGGTCGTGAAGATCTTTTTTGTACAGTTCTTCTGTGTATTTTTGCCACCTCTTCTTAATATTGTCTGCTTCTGTTAGGTCCATACCATTTCTGTCCTTTATCGAGCCCATGTTTGCATGAAATGTTTCCTTGGTATCTCTAATTTTCTTGAAGAGATCTCTAGGCTTTCCCATTCTGTTGTCTTCCTCTATTTCTTTGCATTGATCGCTGAGGCAGGCTTTCTTATCTCTTCTTGCTATTCTTTGGAACTCTGCATTCAGATGCTTATATCTTTCCTTTTCTCCTTTGCTTTTCGCTTCTCTTCTTTTCACAGCTATTTGTAAGTCCTCCCCAGACAACCATTTTGCTTTTTTGCATTTCTTTTCCATGGGGATGGTCTTGATCCCTGTCTCCTGTACAATGTCACGAACCTCTGTCCATAATTCTACAACTGACTAATTTGTGAAATGGGAAAATTAACATGTATATGTATCAACTTCATCAAAAGAAATGAAGATGTTTAAAATTGACTGTAGTTTCAAAGATCTTGAAAGTGAAAGTCACTTAGTCATGTCCAACTCTTTGTGACTGCATGGAATTCTCCAGGCCAGAATACTGGAGTGGGTAGTCGTTCCCTTCTCCAGGGGATCTTCCCAGCCCAGGGATCCAACTGGGGTCTCCTTCATTGCAGGTGGATTCTTTACCAGCTGAGCTACCAGGGAAGCAAAATTCTGATTTTATGACTATAATAAATTTTAACATTAATGCAGTTTTACAGAAGGATAAACAGCAGGAAAATGTTATAAAGAACTTGAAAATCATGTAAGCCACATCCTTGACCCCTGTATTCCCTTGGGGTTTTTACAGATATATACAGGTGTGTGTATGTGCTCAGTCATCTCAGTTGTGTCTGTCTCTTTGCAACCTCATGGTCTGAGCCTGCCAGCCTCCTCTGTCCATGAGATTTCCCAAGAAAGAATACTGGAATGGGTTGCTATTCCCCTCTCCAGGGGATCTTCCTGACCCATGTATCTAACCCACCTCACCTGTGTCTCCTTCACTGCCGACAGATTCTTTATCCTCAGAGCCACCTGTGAGTGAAAGTCACTTAGTTGTATCTGACTCTTTGTGACCCCATGGACTACACAGTCCATGGACTTCTTCTGGCCAGAATACTGGAGTGGGTAGCCTTTTCCTTCTCCAGGGGATCTTCCCAACCAATGGATTGAACCCAGGTCTCCTGCATTGCAGGCAGACTCTTTACCAGCGGAGCCACAAGGGAAGCCCATTGTGCCACCTGGGAAGCCCTTTTTACAGATACATCTTGGCAATTACTTATTCCCAGGACAGGGGTTTGTCAGCAGGAGAGACAGAAACAGGTCCTGGTATCCTGGTCTGGAGTGTTTGGAAGCAGAGAATATTTAATAGCTCCTCTTTCTCCATGTGATTGTTTAACTAGCTATGAGTTTACAAAGAATACAGCTAAATAATTTATTCTATTCTCTTTAAGGTTGAGAAGTGTTCTCCACATACTGGTTCCTATACTAGTGAAAGAAATAAGGAAACTTCTTTCACTATGAATTAGAAAAATTAGATATTTTAGAAGCAAAAAGTTTTCTTCTTTTTTAAAATAAGATTCCACTTGGATCTTGTGTGTGTGTGTGTGAGTCACTCAGTCACGTCCAACTCATTGTGACCCCATGGACTGTAGCCCACCAGATTCCTCTGTCCATAAGATTCTCTAGGCAAGAATACTGGAGTGGATAGCCATTTTTTTTTCTCCAAGGGATCTTCCCAAGCCAGGGATCAAACCTGGGTTTCCTGCATTGCAGGTAGATTCTTTACCATCTGAGCCACCAGGGAAGCTCTCAGATCTTCTAAGTAGGGTCAATTCAGTTACTTGTCATGCAACATGAGAACTGATTATTCAAAGATGTGAATTCAGTGCATCAGAGAATACATAAGTTAACCTAAGGACAGTAACTACAATAACGATCCCTCATACAGAAATATTCCTATTTATTTTTGCAATAGAAAGTATAATGCAATTTTAGGACTGGTTGTATTCTGGCCAGAGTCTTGTTAATACTTACATGTTGCCTCTTGGAAATCAATCTGTTAGTCTGATGCTTACCTCATAGTGAAAATTTTTTCTTCATGATGGGATTTAAAACTTCTATAATCAATACAGTACTTATTGCTCCAAATATATTTTATGTACTGGATAGTTTATACAGACCTTGTAGAAAGATAATTTTAACTCCAAGAAATCTCATGGTGAGAACCTCAGACATCAAAGAAGGTGAAAAGGGAAGACAGACTTATGGGAACAGACAACGTTTTGTGGTACTCTTCCAAACTCATCATGTGTTCTCACACATGTAACTGTCTGCACACATGAATTTCAGAAGGGAAACACTGGACACAAAGCTGGCTGATGACCATGCTTAGAAGACAAGAATCATGCCCAATTTTTGACCCAAGGGAATCCCTACAAATCACCCATCTGTTTATAGGTAAAAATATTGAAAACCTGGGAAGCAAAGTAACCTTGTCCCCAGGTATGTCCTAAAAGGATTCTCCTGGTAGCTCAGCTGGTAAAGAATGCACCTATAATGTGGGAGACCTAGTTTTGATCCTTCAGTTTGAAAGATCCCCCGGAGAAGGGCATGGCAACCCACTCGAGTATTCTTGCCTGGAGAATCCCCATTGACGGAGGAGCCTGGCGGACTGCAGTCCACAGGGTCTCAAAGAGACACAACTGAGGATCTAAGCACAACACAGCACAGCACGTGTCCTAAAAATATTAAAAGTATATAAAAAATGAACTATTAAAACCAATGTTTTTGGTTCTTCCTTTGGTCTAAGATTAGGTGAAGAAAGGGAGCCTATGAGATGGAGCAAAAAGAATTGGCAAGAACTGGTGCTGGGCTCAATTTAGAAAGTGAAGGGAATTTGCCATCGCAGTATTGGTTTTGAAAGACCATCTGTAATCTGCTGTGGAATGTCCCATTTCCTTCTTTCACTTAGAACTGGGACAACACCCGCAACCCTACTCCACAAACCACCTGTTCCCATTTTTCTTGCTCAACAGTTAAAGATGGTGGCAGACAAGGAAATCAGGAGTCAAGAATGGAAGTTGTCATGGATAAATGACTAAGCATTCTATTTTTCAGAAGATAATTCTGAAAGGTATCCTGCACCCACTTCAAAACATCCGCAAGGGAACCTCAACTTATCTACCTCCATAAGGAATTTTGGTTTTGGCTTTTCCTCCTTCCCTGCCTGTCTCACCCACCCTCCTCCCCGCAACTCCTCACTACCTCCTCCTGGGACCAGTTTCTATATAAGCTCCCCTTGCTCAAGCCCTTGCCTCAGGCTCTGCTTTGGAGAAAACCAAAGCAATATGGAGAACTCTTATTCATCATGAGATGCAGAACACTCAGGAACTGAGTAGTTGTCAAAATCATTTTCCTTTCCAAGCGAAGAAAGTTCTATAAACATAGCAGCCATTCCACAATCCATTTTCATTGATTTATTTTGTGTGACAAATTGCCACTTGTTATATGAAGTAGTCTTTCATTGGTTGTTCTTGTATTGTTATTGTTGATGTTTTGCTTTAGTCCCATAGATGGGAGTCTCAAAAGAATTAAGATGCATTTTAGCTGATATTTAAATTTAGTCATACAAGAAGGAACTATGCAAAGTCTGTTTGATAAAACTTGGAAAAGCTATCAATAAGTAAATATTGCTCAGTTGTAATTATTATGACAGACCCAAGAAAAATCAGAAAAGACACTATTAGAACACCAATTTAAAGAGAAGGGGTTCTCATGTTGCTAAACATGGATCAAAGAAGGAACTATTTCTTCCCTCTGTGTGGATTTACAGTGACTATGACTACCTAGAAGAGAGCATAGGCAACACATCCTCTGACATAAATCGTAGCAATGTTTTCTTGGATTGGTCTCCCAAGGCAATAGAAATAAAAATGAAAATAAACAAATAGGACCTAATCAAACTTACAAGCTGTTGTGCAGCAAGGAAAATGATTAAAAAATGAAAAGACAACCTATGGGATGAGAGAAAATATTTGGGTTTAATCTCCAAAATATACAAATAGCTCATATAACCCAACAACAAAAAACTAAAAATTCAATCAAAAAAATTCAATCAAAAAGACCTTGATAGACATTTCTCCAAAGAAGACATACAGATGGCCAGTAGGCACAGAAAAAGATGCTCAACACCACGAACTCTTAGAGAAATACAAATTGCAACTACAGTGAGGTACCACCTCACACCAGTCAGAACGGCGTCATTATAAACTCTGCAAATAGCGGATGTTGGAGAGGGTGTAGAGAGAGGGGAACACTCCTGCACTATTGGTGGGATTGCAAATTGGTACAACCACCATAAAAACCAGTAGGGAGATTCCTTAGAAAACTAAAAAGAGAATTTCCATATGATCCAGCAAACTCACTTCTTGGAATTTACCCAGACAAAATTATAATTCAAAAAAATGCATGCACCCTTGCATTCATAGCAGCACTGCTCACAGCAGCCAAAACATGGAAACAACATACATGTCCATCAACAGAGGAATGGATAAAGAAGATGTATATACACATATATAAATATATATGGATACTACTCAGCCACAAAAAATAATGAAATGCTGAAAATATTGCAGCAACATGAATTCAACTAGAGGTTATCATACTAAGTGAACCAAGTCAGACAGAGAAAGACAAATACCATATAATTTCACATGTGTGTAATCTAACAGATGGCACAAATGAACCTGTCTACAAAACAGAAACAGACTCGCAGTCATGGGGATCAGACTTGTGGTTACCAAGAGAAGCAAGAGGGGGAAGGACAGACTGGGAGTTTGGGGTTGGTAGATGCAAACCATTACATTTAGAATGGACAGACAAGGTCCTAATGTATAGCACAGGGAATCGTATTCAGTATCTTTTGATAAATCATATAGGAAAAGAATATTTAAAAATAATGTATATATATATATACGTGTGTGTGTGTGTAACTGAGTCACTTTGCTGTACAGCAGAGATTGGCACGACTGTAAATCAACTATATGTCAATTAAAATATATATTTATATTTTTTATAATCCCATACATGAACATGTTAATCACTCTGTTGTGTCTGACTCTTTGCAATCCCATGGACTATAACTCACCAGGCTCCTCTGTCCTTGGAATTCTCCAGCCAAGAATACTGGAGTGGGTTGCCATTTCCTCCTCCAGGGGATCTTCCCAACCCAGGGATCAGACCTGGGTCTCCTGCCCCACAGGCAGATTCTTTACAGTCTGAGTCATCAGGGAAGCCCTATCCCATATACATATACATATATATATGATATCATAAAAAATATAGTTCCAGGCCTCATAAAAATCAGTCAACCTCAGTTTTCCTACAATAATCACCAGATGGACATAAGGGATTCTCAATGTCTAACTGTCCATGATATATGTATGTTCAACCCAATTATTTGTACAAGAAGAAGTGGTTTATGATGTAAGGAAAATATAAAATTAAGTTGGTAATATTTTAAAAAAAGGATGCAATTAATGTTTCTACCTTCCCTTTCCATCACCCTTTGTTCAAGAGAGTCAAAAACCAATTTAAAAACTTACCTATTTAGCAGAGAAGGAGCCTATTGATAGTATTTACAAAGGAGAGGCTAAACATGGTTAAACTTAGAAGAAAGTCAATGAACTTTGTTTTCAAATTAAGAATCTCAGATATCATGACTTGTATATTTAGAGCAAATATTTACACATAGGCAGGTAAGTGCGTCAACAACTTGCTAAAGCACCTGTTCAGTAAAAGTTGTTCAGGTGCAGTTAACCATCTTCTGTGTGTTTTTAATTTTTCTGAGTTCAAAGTTTAAATCAGTCACTCCCAAATAGTTGGCCAATATGTGTGAAATGATTTCCAGGAATGGAGAGAAAATTCAGTAAAGAGAAAGAGAAAATAATTGTGTAGTTTTTGTAATGTCCACTACGCGCCAAACACTATGCTAGGGCTGTACAAAGGTTCATACGTTTTTGGTCTTCTAAGAACTGACGCTGCACATGCTGGTGGTTGACAGAGCCAAAGTATAACCCAGACTCTCACTCTAAGTCCTTGCTCTCTCTCCTACATAGCCTGCCTTGTGTTTCCCAGCTGGTAGATTTCAGTAACATCCTAGGAGATAACAGGTCCTGGCACAGAGCTCTTTAAACCCTGGTAATTTCTTAAGTGATTAGAGTGTTGGCACAGGACTTCCCTGGTGGTCCAGTGGTTAACACTTCACCTTCTAGTACAGGGGACAGAGGTTCGATCCCAGGTCAGGGAGCTAAGATCCTGCATGCCTTGAAGCCAAAAACAAAACAAAACAAAACGTAAAACAGAAGCAATATTGTAATGAATTCAGTAAAGACTTTAAAAACGGTCCATGTCAAAGGGTGCTGGGAACATCTTTTGTTCTAATATTTGGTCTTTGACCCCAGCCCTGACACAGCTCCTGAAAGCCCTTTCATTTGCTGGATGACAGGAGTGTCTTTCGCTCTAATAAGGCAACTCTGGGTGGGTCCTGGCTGAGGAACGGTCACTGGAAAGAACAAGCCATAATCAGATGCTTGGGGTTTTCAGCCCCACCCCCACAATTCTCTTGTGAAGGGAGCATGGCTGAGAATGGGCTTAAAAACAGATCTTGCCGGTGTGATGGAGCCTCCACACACACCGCATAGTATGGCATCCAGGGGGGTTTCAGGTGGGTGACTGAGGGGAGGTGTGGCGAGGTGCTACAAAATGGGGGACACTCAGAGGGCACAAGGGCTCTGCACCCCTCCCCACACACCATGCCCGACACACCTCTTCATCTGTCTGTTCATCTGTGTTTTTAAACAAACTGGTAAATATAAGTAAGTGTGTCTCTGAGTTCTGTGAACTGCTATAGCAAGTAATTGAACCTGAGGAGGGGGTCATAGGAGTCTCCAATTTGTAGCCAAATCAGACAGAAGTTGTGGGTGACCAGAGGAACTATGATTGCAATTGGTGTCTGAGGGGTGGGGAGCAAACCTGTGGGGCTGAGTCTCAACCTGGGGAATCTTATGTGATCTCCAGGTAGACAGAGTTAGAATCCACTTAAGTCGTAGGACAGACACCTGCTGGTGTCCAGCTTTCCTTTTCCTTCCTTTTGGATGCTTTCTGTCCTTGACCCTCTCATGATTTTTGTGGGGAGCTCTTGGTGGTCTTTGCACCTGTTGCTCTGGGGCAGAGACTCTGCCTGTGAGGACCACCCTCCGCAGCAGCCCCGTCTGGGGAAACAGCCCAGCCCCTGGCTGGCCGCCTCTCTTCTGCTTGGTCTTCAGGTTAATTTGCTGCCCACCCTCTTTCTGCCCTGGCCCCACATCCAAGGTGGGGTTTTAAGTCTACATTGGTGTAACACCAGTTATCAATAATTCCAGAGGGAAAAAAGAACTCTTGGTGTGGGGGAAAAACCTGTACACAGCTGGTGACAGGAAGTAAACTGCTCTGTGAAAAGTAAAGGACACACAACAGGTGAGGCACTGAGGGTTTTCTTTTTACATACCTTTACTGATTCTCCACTTTATCAAGGATCGGGTCCCACGTTTCTCATTTCTGTAAATCTAGGAATATCTTGAGTTATCTTATACTATAAAGAAATCAGTTTTCATGATAATGATTTGCTGATTTGACTTTGACTTTAACCTTGATTATATTAATATTACATGATATTAACCTTGATTATATTAATATTACATGATAAACTTGCAGTATCCAGAGTCTGACCTGTAAGGCAAGTTTATTAGTTTCTCCAGGAAGGAAGCCATGCTGTTTTCTTTCACTAGTTCCAAATTTGCTTCAAGGCTTGAGTCTGTTTAAACAGCCAAATTTAAAGTAATACATCCAAACATTCAGATAAAACATCGTTAGGACACCCAAAGATTTATAGCTCTGGTGTAAAAACTCATGTGTAGTATTTTCTACACAGAATTTTTACCTCATAAAATCCTAGGTATTTAAAATACAGCCTGGGTTTCAGAAGTTAAAATCACTTAGTTTATCATCTGTCCAACAGTGGAAAATCCTTTTAAATACCAAAATAGAAATAATCTTAAGTGTTAACTTAAACTATTTATTATAAGTTTATTTAAAATTATACTAAAAATTCACTCAATCAGAATAGTGAGCTTGGTGACTATATTATAAACAGTGTTCTAAGCTCAAGGGTTAAAGTGATGAGCAGAACAGAAAATATCTGTGTGCTAATGTTAATACCCTTAGTAAGAAAAAATGACAACAAAATTTAAGACAAATTAAGAAAGATGAAAATTTTAGATCACAATGGATAAAATAAAACAGGATTATGAGACAGGGCTTGGGACACTTGATTGATAAGGCAAGGCCATCCGAGAGGTGTCATCCATGAGTCCAAATGGTATCAAGCCAGGCCCAGATTTGGGTGGACAAAATACATGTAAGGATGCTTGACTCTTGTATATTTTAACTCCAAAGCAAATCTATAAAAAACTTTCACATAAGACTGTTGATATCCAAAAAAGTTAAATTCACACAGGTGATTTAATATCTGTTGATAGCATGTGCTTGGCTCCAGGGTGACTGCCTACACTTGTTTCAAGGCAGGTCTTCCTGAGTGTTGCTTGTCAACAGGATGGGGCTGTGTAATGCCGCCATCCTGCCCGCACTTCTGTCTGTTCACACAATTGGGAAAGATCTGTTTCAGCAGAGCACAGGGATGGCATTTTTTTAAGCTGTTACTCTTTTATTGGAGTCACAATTCATACATAACTGTGTCCATTGGCTTTTTCACACCAACGGGGTAGAGTTCCAGGTGACTAGATGCCCACAGTGTCCAGAAGTGCTGTCTCTTATTCCATCACAGCCCTCTGCAGCTACAGATGGTGTTGTAGCGAGCACCTCAACAGTGCCCTAGTCACCAACTAAGGAAGCTGAGACACTCCCTATGTGCCTGGTGTGAACAAGTAGATACCCATTCAGTTCACCTGCATTCTTGTCTCATTTGCCCAGGACATATGTAGGGTTATGGGTGATAACGTGAATATAAACACGAATGCACAGCTCCCTGTATCATGGGGGAGACGTGACCAGAGCCTTCCTCTGTTTGCACAGGAAGCATCTTCAAGGCTAGGATGGAGGGGTAAGAAGATTCCTCACGAGTCTGACCTATCACAATTGAATTTTCTCTCCATGAGCAGGTGCAGGACAGTTAGCTGGAATTCTGAACATAAAGAATGCAAAACTATTGCTGTTTAATGGGAATAAATAACTTTTCATAAACAGATTCTCAATCCTTTGGCATGCTATTTTCTGAGGAATTTAAGATATAGAAGTATAATGAAGATGCCATTTTAAAAAGAAAAATTTTTTGAAAGAATTTAAAAATCTATTTCAAACTACTCATTCCACTTCAGATGTTGGAACTGAATCATCAGTAAGTCTGTGTTTAGAAACAATAATTCTGATTAAATGAAAATTTCTTCTTAACAGCTCTGTAAGAGATATTTGTTTAAATGGCCACCACACTGTGAGATAACTCCAGTCCTAGACCAGCACTGTTTCTACACAACACCAGACAAGAGCCGGTGCCCCTTCATTCTCTCCCTTCTCCAGAGGGCCATGAAAGTTGCATTTTCCCTCTCAGCCAAACTCCTTGACTTGAAATTCTTAACCTAGGCCATTTATTTCTAACAGTCTCACTTCACAGGTAGGAAAATGAAGGCTCAGAGAATTTCAAAATATGGCTTAAATGCAATATCTACTTAGAGATAGGATTGGAGTAAAACCATTTAAAAATCTTCTGCCTCCAAGAAGGGAATAATCATTCTCCTGTGTTACACTGCTTCTCTAAAAGGAGACTGGGTTAACTAAACAAAATACATGCAGGAAGTGGGATAAAAATATAGTTATTTATTATGTGATTGCTGCTGCTAAGTCACTTCAGTCATGTCCGACTCTGTGCTACCCCATAGACGGCAGCCCACTAGGCTCCTCTGTCCCTGGGATTCTCCAGGCAAGAATACTGGAGTGGGTTGCCATTTCCTTTTCCAATGCATGAAAGTGAAAAGTGAAAGTGAAGTCGCTCAGTCATGTCCAACTTCTAGCGACCCCATGGACTGCAGCCTACCAGGCTCCTCCATCCATGGGATTTTCCAGGCAAGAGTACTGGAGTGGGTTGCCATTGCCTTCTCCAATTATGTGTTTACACCTCTCCTATTCCAAAAGAAAAAAAAAAAATCAGGCAATTTATAATATATATTCAGTGAGCATGAAAAAAAATAGCTAAAATTAAACAGAGAACAGGGCAAAAAGAGAATGAATGTAGGAAAATAAGATTAAGCCAGAAATGATATTATCATAAGGCAAGCTGTAAGAATCTAGACAGTTTTTTAGAGAGGGAGCCAAAATTTGCTTCTAAGTTTTCTAGTAGCCAATGCAAAGAAGGAAATTAGATAAGTATACAAGTCTCAGTTTTGTTAAAATAAAGATAAGTCAGTTATTTGGGAAATCCACAAACAGTCCTAGTAATGAAACAGAGAAACGCCCTTTGTTCTAGTAAACAGAGGTTCCCTGGTGTAGGTAGGATGCTGCTGGGGGAGGGGCTAAGCCAGGACTCATCTCCATTAGGAGATGTTTCATTGAGGGTTATGAGTCCCTGAACAGCATACGAAGCTGTATTAATACCTTGCAATCTCAACCCATCACTTTAGTGGGAGCCTGAGACAGAATTGCTCTCATTGATTTCATGAGAGTCATCAAAATAAAGGTTTTGGTCATCAAATGATGGCTGTATGCACACAGGCTTAGATTCTGCAAGGCTTCTTTTTTTTTTTTTTTTCCATCTGGACACACGGTGTGAAGGGAAACATGGGATGAATTGGGAGATTATGTTTGACATAACTGCACTACCATGTGTAAAATATTTAATGTATAGTTAGTGGGAAGGAGAAGGCAATGGCACCCCACTCCAGTACTTTTGCCTAGAAAATCCCATGGATGGAGGAGCCTGGTAGGCTGCAGTCCATGGGGTCACTAAGAGTCGGACTCGACTGAGCGACTTCACTTTCACGCATTGAAGAAGGAAATCGCAACCAACTCCAGTATTCTTGTCTGGAGAATCCCAGGGACAGGGGAGCCTTGTGGGCTGCTGTCTATGGGGTCCCACAGAGTCGGACACGACCGAGGCGACTTAGCAGCAGCAGCAGCTAGTGGGAAAAGATGCACCATGTCCAGAGACAAAGAAGAAGGGATGGGCACAATCATGATAAAATCAAACCCCATTCCCACCAGGTAGGTGACACACAAACTGTAGAAAAATAATACCAAAGAAGTTCTCCCACTGTTGTGAAGGTTCTGAACCCCATGTCAGGCCTCCCAGCCTGGGGATCTGACAAAGGGACTGCGAATCCCAAGGGAATCTGACCTTGAAGGCCAGCAGGATTTGATTAAAAGACTTCCACAGGACTGGGAAAAACAGAGACTCCAGTCTTGGAGATCACAAGTAAAACCTTGCATACCAAGACTCAGAAGAAAGGAGCAGTTACCCAACAGGAGACTGAACCAAAATTACCTGCTAATGTTGGGGAGTCTCCTGTGGAGGTGTGGGTCAGCAGAGGCTCACCACAGGAATGGGGACATTGGCAGCAGCAGTGTGGGAAGGTCCCCTTGGCATAAACCCTCTTGGAGGTCACCATTAACCTGATCATAGAGCCCATAGACTCAAGGTCTGGGTCACCTCAGGCCAAAAATGTACCAGGGACGGAGTGCAACAAACCTGTCGGCAGATAAATGAATTAAAGCCTTACTAAGAAAGGCCCTTCACCAGAGCAAGACCCAGTTTTTCCTACCACTAGGCCCTCCATTAGGAACTTTACACAAGCTTCTTAGCCTCCTTCATCAGATGGCAGACAGAAGAAGCAAGAACCACAGTCCTACAACAACTAAAACAAAAACCACATTACAGAAAGTTAATCTGCAGGAAGAGGTCAGTTTTCGTTCCATTCCCAAAGAAAGGCAATGCCAAAGAATGCTCAAACTACCGCACAATTGCACTCATCTCACATGCTAGTAAAGTAATGCTCAAGATTCTCCAAGCCAGGCTTTAGCAATATGTGAACCGTGAACTTCCAGATGTTCAAGCTGGCTTTAGAAAATGCAAAAGAACCAGAGATCAAATTGCCAACATCTGCTGCATCATGGAAAAAGCAAGAGAGTTCCAGAAAAACATCTATTTCTGCTTTATTGACTATGCCAAAGCCTTTGACTCTGTGGATCACAATAAACTGTGGAAAATTCTGAAAGAGATGGGAATACCAGACCACCTGATCTGCCTCTTGAGAAACTTGTATGCAGGTCAGGAAGCAACAGTTAGAACTGAATATGGAACAACAGACTGGTTCCAAATAGGAAAAAGACTACAGCAAGACTGTATATTGTCACCCTGCTTATTTAACTTATATGCAGAGTACATCATGAGAAATGCTGGACTGGACGAAACACAAGCTGGAATCAAGATTGCCTGGAGAAATATCAATAACCTCAGATATGCAGATGACACCACCCTTATGGCAGAAAGTGAAGAGGAACTAAAAAGCCTTTTAATGTAAGTGAAAGTGGAGAGTGAAAAAGTTGGCTTAAAGCTCAACATTCAGAAAATGAAGATCCAGTCCCATCACTTCATGGGAAATAGATGGGAAACAGTGGAAACAGTGTCAGACTTTATTTTTCTGGGCTCCCAAATCACTGCGGATGGTGACCACAGCCATGAAATTAAAAGACGCTTACTCCTTTGAAGGAAACTTATGACCAACCTAGATAGCATATTGAAAAGCACAGACATTACTTTGCCAACAAAGGTTCATCTAGTCAAGGCTATGGTTTTTCCTGTGGTCATGTATGGATGTGAGAGTTGGACTGTGAAGAAGGCTGAGCGCCGAAGAATTGATGCTTTTGAACTGTGGTGTTGGAGAAGACTCTTGAGAGTCCTTTGGACTGCAAGGAGATCCAACCAGTCCATTCTGAAGGAGATCAGCCCTGGGATTTCTTTGGAAGGAATGATGCTAAAGCTGAAACTCCAGTACTTTGGCCACCTCATGTGAAGAGTTGACTCATTGGAAAAGACTCTGATGCTGGCAGGGGTTGAGGGCAAGAGGAGAAGGGGATGACAGAGGATGAGATGGCTGGATGGCATCACTGACTCGATGGACGTGAGTCTGGGTGAACTCCGGGAGTTTGTGATGGACAAGGAGGCCTGGTGTGCTGCGATTCATGGGGTCGCAAAGAGTCAGACACGACTGAGCAACTGATCTGATCTGAATCATCAGGAAAAAGCAGAAAGTTACATCCCAAATGAAGGGACAAGATAAAACCCAAGAAATACAGCTAAATGAAGTAGAGATATGCAGTCTTCCAGAAAATAATTTAGAATAATGATAGTGAAGATGATTCAGGATCTCAGAAAAAGAATGAAGGCAAAGACTGAGAAGATACAAGAAATGTTTACCAAAGAACTACAAGAACTAAAGAACAAACAAAGAGAGATAAATAGAAGGAATTGATAGTAGAATAACTGAGGCAGAATAATGGATAAATGATACAGAGGACAGAATGGTGGCAATCACTGCCACAAAACAGAATATAGAGAAAAGAATGAAAAGAAATAAAGACAGCCTATGAAACTTCTGGGACAATAATAAATGCACTGATATTCACATTATAGGGGTCCCAGAAGAAAAAGAGAGTGAGAAAGGACCTGAGAATATATTTGAAGAGATAATACCTGAAAACTTCCTTAACATGGGAAAAGAAATAGTCAACCAAGTCCAGGAAGCACAGAGTCCCAGGCAGGATAAACCCAAAGAGGCACACTGAGACACATAGTAATCAAACTGACTAAAATTAAAGACAGAGACAAAATATTAAAAGCAACGAGGGAAAAAAGATAAATAACATACAAGGGAATTCCCATCAGGCTATCAGCCAATTTCTCATCAGAAACTCTACAAGCCAGAAGGGAATAGCATGACATATTTAAAGTGATGAAAGGAAAGAACATGCAACCAACAATACCCTACCCAGCAAGACTCTCATTCAGATTTGATGGAGAAATCAAAAGCTTTCCAAACAAGCAGAAGTTAAGAGAAGTCAGCATCACCAAAGCAGCTTTACAAGAAATGGTAAAGGAAATTCTCTAGGCAGGAAACAATAGAAGGAAAAGACCTACCTATAGAAAATAAACCCAAAGCAATGGCACCCCACTCCAGTACTCTTGCCTGGAAAATCCCATGGACAGAGGAGCCTGGTGGGCTTCAGTCCATGGGGTCACTAAGAGTCGGACACGACTGAGCGACTTCACTTTCACTTTTCACTTTCATGCATTGGAGAAGGAAATGGAAACCCACTCCAGTGTTCTTGCCTGGAGAATCCCAGGGACCGGGGAGCCTGATGGGCTGCGTCTATGTGGTTGCACAGAGTCGGACACGACTAAAGTGACTTAGCAGCAGCAGCAAGAGGATAATACATGTCAGTAGTTACCTTACATATAAATGGATTAATGCACCAACCAAAAGAAATAGATTGGCTGAGCAGATGCAAACATGTGCATGTATGCACTTGCACTTACCACACCACTCTGCTTGAGCCCCAAAAAACAATGTAATTGTTTTACATTGTTAGAGTAATCACACTTCCAGTATGGCTTGCAATTGTAATTATCTTTTATTTTTTGTCTGGCTATTGACTGTGAGGATTCCCTGGTGGCTCAGAAGATAAAGACTCTGCCTGCAATGTGGGAGACCCAGAAACAATCCCTGGGTCAGGAAGATACCCTGGAGAAGGAAATGGCAACTCACTCGAGTGTTCTTGCCTGGAAAATCCCATGGATGGAAGAGCCTGGCAGGCTACAGTCCATGGGGTCGAAAAGAGTCAGACATGACTGAGCCACTTCACTTGCTATTGACTGTGAAAACTGATAAACATCTTTTACTATTGTGATTATATAACTATTACTCACTTAATACCATTGTATCATGATTGGTCAACAGAAAAAGAATAGAATTCTATATCATCAAAACTACCATTTAACAGAAACACCTACAATCACTTTTAATATCCAGATGCATATCAGAATTATCTTAAAATTTTTTGAAAAATATATATGCTCAGGTATTGCTTTTTTTCCTCCAGAGCTCCAGATATTTTTCTAATGAGCAGCCATGATTAAAAACAACTGAAATATTTTAAAATATTTTACTTTTATCTAGTTTTTTTCACTTTTTCTATTTCATATTCAGTGCTTCTATTTCGTTTAGTTTATTTTTTCCAATTTCTCCATCTCTTTTTTTTTTTTTGCATTCTTTCTCAAGCCTCTATCAAGCATAGTAGAAAGGTTTTTGCATACGTATATATATAAATAATATGTATAATATGTGTTTTTTAGAAAACGTGAATTTTCAGCTAACTAAAAAATTTATGACATTTTGATTCCATTTTGAGTTAGTATGAGTAGAATGCTAGTGTTCTAATTTAAAATAATTGATATGCAACAAAGCTGTACTGTACAGCACAGGGAACTATAGTCAGTATCTTGTGATTGACTATTGAATTATAGTAATACCTTGTAATAACTATAATGGAAAATAATTTCAAAAATGATATATGTGTATATGTATAACTGGATCACACAAGAAAGAATTTTACTTTTTGAAATTTAGTAATGTTTATCTCTTTACGGTTTTTGTAAATGTCCTATGGAAATCTAATAACCTATGAGATATAAAATTTTAAATATATTTATGTAAGATATAAGATTAATAGAAATATAAACTATTATATTTAAATTATTAATAACATCCTTCAAGATATTCTATTCTTATTTTTTCTGCACTTGATAAAATATTCTCAGAGAAATGTTAATATGTCTTACTATGATTATATTTTTTTTCCTTATATTTCTTCTGATTTTTGCTTTATGTACCTTTGTTTCTTTTCTGTTAGATGTCTAGTGGTTTATGAGGTCTATATTCTTTGTTAATTGTACTGTTCATCATTAAAAATATTCATCTTTGTTACATTTTAAAATAAATAAATTAATTAGTTTTTTAAAAAGATACATGTACCCTTATGTTCATAGCAGCACTATTCACAATAGCCAAAATATGGAAACAACTTAAATGTCCATCAACAGATGAATGGATAAAGAAGATGTGGTATAAATATATGTACAGTGGAACATTACTTAGCGATAAGAAGGGATGAAATAATGTCATATGCAGCAACATCTAGAGAGTATACTAAGTGAAGTAAGTCATATAGAGAAAGACAAATATAACATGATATCTCATATGTGGAACCTAAAATATGACACAAATGAACTTATCTACGAAACAGAAGTAGATTCACACACACATGTGTGGTTGCAATGGTGAGGAGGGTTGGAGGGGGATGAACTGGAAGTGGGATTAGTGGATGTAAGTTATTATATATATTATATATAGGAGGCCTAAACAACAAGATGTTACTCTATAGCACAGGGAACTATGTTCAGTATCCTGTGATGAACCATAATGAAAAAGAAAAACTACATTGTTAATGTTGAAAAAATAATGACAGCTTTAAACTTTTTGCTAAATTCAAATTATCATGCAGACTTGAGTGTGTAGTGGTTCATTTTAAAGCTTTCAGTCACCTCAAGCTTAAAAGGCTATTGTAAAAAGCCATGGGCCCTGAAACCATGACTGCTGCCCCCAGCCAAGCATAGATCTCATGTCACAGAAGGAAAAGAACCATGGCTGTCTCCTCAATTCTGAGATTAATTTAGCACATGGATAGAGATTCTTCAGCAGTCCTGAGAAAACACTGATACCAACAGAGTACAGCTGTGGTTAGCCACCTACTTTGGTGTTTTGTCTGTCCTGGTGAAGTCTGATTTAGCTGGTGTACAAAGAATGCTCAGGATTGTTGCAGAAGGCTAGAAAAGCATGTTCCTTGACACTCTGAGGGTACCTGGCTGTTTCTGAAAATCAAACTGACAAAGACAGATTAATAGAAGAAAATTATACAAATGTTACAGAATTTATACATGTACACAGGAGCCTTCATAAGGGAGTAAAGACCTGGAAGGAATCATTTATATTTCTTGGACCAAGAAACAATAAATCTGTGAAGAATTAACAAGAAAAAGGGGTCTGGTATAGTAAAGAGTGAAGAAGTAACTCAGGATATAAGGGCTAAGGGAAAAAGGCTTGTTTGCAGAGTCCTCAGCTGACTTTTTCTGGGCTGATAAGAGTCTGACTCCAGCAAAAAGGGAAAATTCCTGCTTTAGGCAGAAAGTGGGGAGCTTTTCCTACATTTACTGCTTCTTAATTGCCTTCAACTCGACATAATTTTTATGTCAAAGAAGCATGACACAGCCTGGGGTTTCCTTCTTTATTAAATACTTGGTAACTGTGGCTCTCCTTTGTATGTATTATCTAGCATGGTATTATACACACACGCAAACACACACAGAACAATGTTATTCAATTTTTTTTTTAAATCCCATGTTTTCTTCAGGAGAGACATTATATAAAATTAAAAGAACTCCAGGAAAAAACAGGCCTTTGAATTTTTCTTTATTCCTACAAAAATGTACACATTGTGAAACAATATCAATACAAAACAGCAGCAACTCAAAAATGAAGGTTACCAGGGCTCCACTTCCCAGAAAGAATCAATCTTTCACTTGAGTCAAATATTCCCATATCTAGAAAAATAATTATTTTTAATATTCTAAATTTAGTCAAACCTATTTACCTATGTTGAAAAATGCAAATATGTGTGTATTTGACTATTTTTATTATGAAGTTTTTCAACCCCAGCAAAAACAAGCTCATCTCTTAAGAGGTGTAAGCAAACCAGTGTCTCTTGATTAAGTGGTTCATTTCACTGTCCTGAAAATCTCCCCAAAGTTACTTATCCCCAAAGAAGCCCTCTCCAATATGCCTGCTTCTTCTCTCTGCATCTCTTTCACCATGGCCAGGGATAGAAATACCACTCACTTTTTAAAATTAATGTTTATCTTATATTGTGGTATAGTTGAGTTACAATGTTCTGTTAGTTTCAGGTGTGTAGCAAACTGAGTTAGTTTTATATATATATTCTTTGCAGCCAAAGATGTAGAAGCCCTATACAGTCAGCAAAAACAAGACCGGGAGCTGACTGTGGCTCAGATCATGAACTCTGTATTGCCAAATTCAGACTTAAATTGAAGAAAGTAGGGAAAACCACTAGACCATTCAGGTATGACCTAAATCAAATCCCTTATGATTATACAGTGGAAGTGAGAAATAGATTTAAAGGACTAGATCTGATAGACAGAGTGCCTGATGAACTATGGAATGAGGTTCGTGACATTGTACAGGAGACAGGGATCAAGACCATCCCCATGGAAAAGAAATGCAAAAAAGCAAAATGGCTGTCTGAGGAGGCCTTACAAATAGCTGTGAAAAGAAGAGAAGAGAAAAGCAAAGGAGAAAAGGAAAGATATAAGCATCTGAATGCAGAGTTCCAAAGAATAGCAAGGAGAGATCAGAAAGCCTTCCTCAGCGATCAATGCAAAGAAATAGAAGAAAACAATAGAATGGGAAAGACTAGAGATGTCTTCAAGAAAATTAGAGATACCAAGGAAACATTTCATGCAAAGATGAGCTCGATAAAGGACAGAAATGGTATGGACCTAACAGAAGCAGAAGATATCAAGAAGAGGTGGCAAGAATACACAGAAGAACTGTACAAAAAAGATATTCACGACCCAGATAATCACAATGGTATGATCACTCACCTAGAGCCAGACATCCTGGACGGTGAAGTCAAGTGGGCCTTAGAAAGCATCACTATGAACAAAGCTAGTGGAGGTGATGGAATTCCAGTTGAGCTATTTCAAATCCTGAAAGATGATGCTGTGAAAGTGCTGCACTCAATATGCCAGCAAATTTGGAAAACTCAGCAGTGGCCACAGGACTGGAAAAGGTCAGTTTTCATTCCAATCCCAAAGAAAGGCAATGCCAAAAAGTGCTCAAACTACCGCACAATTGCACTCATCTCAACGCTAGTAAAGTAATGCTCAAAATTCTCCAAGCCAGGCTTTAGCAATACATGAACCATGAACTTCCAGATGTTCAAGCTGGTTTTAGAAAAGGCAGAGGAACCAGAGATCAAATTGCCAACATCTGCTGGATCATGGAAAAAGCAAGAGAGTTCCAGAAAAACATCTATTTCTGCTTTATTGACTATGCCAAAGCCTTTGACTGTGTGGATCACACTAAACTGTGGAAAATTCTGAAAGAGATGGGAATACCAGATCACCTGACCTGCCTCTTGAGAAACCTATATGCAGGTCAGGAAGCAACAGTTAGAACTGGACATGGAACAACTGACTGGTTCCAAATAGGAAAAGAAGTACGTCAAGGCTACATATTTTCACCCTGCTTATTTAACTGGGGCTTGGTAAGCACAAGGTTTGTTTCATCCCTCCTAATGTCTCTGGCAGGTATGGGGTTTGATTCTAAATGTGATTTCGCCCTTCCTACCATCTTGCTGGGGCTTCTCCTTTGCCTTTGCACATGGGGTCTCTTTTTTTGGTAGAATCCAACTTTCTCCTCTTGATGGTTTTTCAGTGGTTAGTTGCAATTTTGGAGTTCTCACAGGAGAAGATGAGCACATGTCCTTCTATTCTGCCATCTTCTTTGAGGTCTTCCAGGTCACTCTTTATAAAAAGTCAAGGACTCAAGGAGAATGGAATCTTATGAAAGAAGGGCAAGGGCAAAGCCAGAAAGGAGGGAGTTTCCAAGGGCACCTCCTTGAAAGGATACACACACACACACACACACATACATATTCTTTTTCAGAGTCTTTTACAGCCTATAACCTGTAATATAGGTTATTACAGAATGCTGAGTAGAGTTCCCTGTTCTATGAGTAGGTCCTTGTTCTTTATCTATTTCTTATATATATTAATGTCCATATAGTTGAAACTATGGTTTTCCAGTAGTCATGTACGGTTGAGAGAGTTGGACCACAAATAAGGCTGAGCACTGAAGAACTGATGCATTCAAACTGTGGTGCTGGACAAGACTCCCTAGAGTCCCTTGGACTGCAAGGAGATCAAACCAGTCAATCCTAAGGAAAACCAACCCTGAATATTCATTGGAATGACTAATACTGAAGCTAAAGCTCCAATACTTTGACCACCTGATGAGAAGAGCGGACTCATTGGAAAAGACCATGATGCTGGAAAAGATTGAAGGCAAAAGGAGACAGGGGCAGCAGAGGATGAGCTAGCTAGATAACATCACCAATTCAATGAAATTTGAGCAAATTCCAGGAGATGATGGAGGACAGAGGAGCCTGATGTGCTGCAGTCCATGGGGTCTCAAAGAGTTGGAAATGACTCAGTGACTGAACAGCAACAACAACAAAGTGTGTACATGTTAATCCCAATCTCCTAAATTACCCCACACACACACCTTTCCCCTTTGTTAATCATATGTTTGTTTTCTGTGTGTCTATTTCTGTTTTGTAAATATGTTCATTTGTATCATCTTTTTAGATTCCATATATAAGTGAAATCATATTGTTTTTTCTCTTTCTGACTTACTTCACTCAGTAGGTCCATCCATGTTCCTGCAAATGGTATTATTTCAATTCTTTTTTTACAGCTGTCTGTTCACTTCTTATTCTTGTTTTCAGACTATTCTTTGTTTCTTTCTGAAAACTACATTACCCCTCACTGTTGATATGAAGGACAGAGTCCTGCACAGTCCTTTCATGTTTCCCAGGGCTTGTACCTACCTGCAGGTTGGCTTTCCTTTCAGAGGTTGTCATTTATTTATTCTTGAAACTTTCAGTGCGTGTAAACTGCCCTATGCACAGCCTGTCCAATCTGTCCTCTGGTCTTCTGTCTCCTCTAAGAATCTTGAACTTCCTTTTCTCTCAGCCAGTCACCCCCGGAGCCACCACCTGCTCTTGCACCACCCACACAGTAGCCATCAGATACATGTGGCTATTGACCACTTTAAGTGTCTTGGTCCAAACAGAGATGTGAGTGTAAAATATACACCAGATTTTGAAGGTTGAGCACTAAAAGAAGAGTGGGAAAATGTCTCTTTAATAATCATGTTGATAACAAGTCCAAATAATATATTAGTTATTCTGTTGCATGAGATATATGATTAAAACCAATTTCACCTGTTTCTCCTTTTTTAAAGTCTATAAGAAAATTTTAAAAGCTATACACGTGTTTTATTCTTGTGTCGTTCTACTGAATTCACTTTAAACTCATCACCATGAACCTCAGCTGGGTTCTTCACATGATTTTCATCTTCTCTCTTCCCCAGCCCTAGAACACAGAGTTAACATAGAAGGAACAGATTCAATATGGAGTCAAGTTTATTCTTTCCTGTTACACACTGACTGCCCCAGCATCATCTACACCATCTCCTCCAACTGAGGACCCTTGATCTCTCCTGCATGTTTTACCTTTTTCTTCTCAAGCACAGTTCCTTCTCTAACTCATTATATAATTTACTTACTGATTAGGTTTACTGTCATCTCCTGCTAAACTAGCACCTCCACAAAATCAGGCATCTCTGTTTTGCCCACAGATGCCTCTTACAGAACTGGGAGCAGCATTTGAACCACAGCAGGGTGTCCAGACTTTGTTGAATGAAGACAACTATCTCCACAGATTTAATGCTAAACCCAAGTATGGTGTAAAAGTATTTCTCATTGTTCTTGACTTATTGAAAGCCTTACAGAAATTTTGGGCTTTTGCTGTGACATAGTTTTCATGAAGCATTTCTTGATATCTTCAATATCTTTCCTGACATTCATCTGGATTGTAACATTTGTTTGCTATAGAGTTGCAAAGAGTTTCATCTCACATACAAACTTACTATTCACTTCTGAAAACCAGGCTTTATCATGAGGCTTAGTTGCCAAGAAATCTCACAACTTTTTTACAAATCCAGTTAAAAATCCACCAGATATCTCTTCATTGTATGCACGAGTTTGTTGTTGTTGCTTTTTAGTGGCTAAGTCGTATCTAACTCTTGTGATTCCATGGACTGTAGCCTGCCAGGCTCCTCTGTCCATAGGATTTTCCAGGCAAGAATACTGGAGTGGGTTGCCATCTCTTTCTCCAGGGGATCTTCCTGACCCAGGGATACCCTACATCTCTTCCATAGGCAGGCAGATCTTTACCACTGAGCTACCAGGGAAGCCCATGAGTTTTTTAGGACTGCTAAAATAATTTACCACAAATATGATGCCTGCCTCCTCCAGCTGCTGGGGGCTCCCAAAGATTCTCACCTGAGGCACAGTGTCCCTCCAATCACTGCCTCCATCTTCCATGGCTTCCTCTCTGTGTCCAAAATCCTGATGATTTCATCTTGAGATCCTTAATGGATCACATCTGCGAAGACTATTTCTAAATAAGGTCATATTGAAATTTCCAGTGGACATGAATTTTTTTTTTAATTTACCCCCCTCTAGTGTGTGAAATTCACATGAGAAAAATTAAAATTAGATCATTCCTATTACTCCCGACGATCTATGTCTGTTGAATGTTCAATTTTAAAAATTCACCATCTTTGAGTTTGTTTTGCCTTCTTTCTTGAAGATACTCTAAGCACACAACTTATAGCCTTCTTTAGAATAGTTTCCAAATGTATGAAAATTGTGAGGAATCACTATTTTTCCTCTAAGTAGTTGTAAGGCAGGTAAATTTTTCCCAAATATGCCATTGCACAAAGAAATAAGAGATCAGAGTTGAGAAAAAAAACAGAAACATAAAATCTCCAGTAGAATGTTTGGATAAGTTGACCCTATTCAAGTAACCTTGACCCCAGCATCATGAACTATATGGACACATAGTTTCACAACCTCCTGGGCCTGCAGGTTAAGCATTAGTAGAGTCCTTCCCCTACTTTGGCCAGTGACAGGAACATGTTCAATGCTGTGAGGAAAACCCAGCGGTGTTTAAACAGAGACCGTTTCCCTTGCGGGGTGGCAGGCGCTGAGTGACAAACAAACCTCCCACAGACTGGACCAATGGCAGGCTGTGGCAGAGCTGGAGTCCCCAAAGCCTTCCATTTTTAGAAAATTGAACATACCAGCTGGGGGTGGCCCTTTTCAACATACAAATAATTAGGATATCATTGAGGTACATTTAATACATGTTTATTAATGATGGTATTACAGATATGTGATGTTTTCTTGTCTGTCTTACTGCTATGTGTAGGAAACAGTAGCTTCCTATATTTAAAAATTAAAGGATGGGCATTTTATTGAATCAGAGCACGAAAATGAAATTCAGAATTGTTTGGATAACAAGGTCAACTTCTTATTATGGGTCAAGAGATAAAGAAACAGAGTCTGTGATTAAATTTTGTGTTGAGCCAAGAGGCTTTGTTTCTAGTATATCTAGAAACAAAGATAAATAAATGCATTTATCTTTATTTGATGTAAAATAAAGACAGAAAAGGAAATTGAGTTATTTAAAAGGAACACCCAAAAGTTAGCGTATCTACATGTCACCTTACCACTCTTTTGACAGCCACCCAAACAACTGAGTGCTAAAATAATTATGAACCCTATCTCTTTCCTAAAGCTAAGTATTTTGGTGCTTTAAATTAATTGATCCGAGTAGAAAACATCCCATGTTTTTATTCTCAGATTAACACTTTTTTGTCTAAAGTGCATTTTTAATTTCTAATTTTTAATAGATACTTATGGAAGATAAGAGAGGAGTAAACACAGGAAACATATTTCAATTAGTCCTTCCAGAAAAGTTGTCAATTTAAATAATTTTTTTAAAAAGTAGTAACCACAGAAATAAGTTTTAATGTATACAACAATTCAAAACTAATTTTAAAAAAATAAGGGAAATCAGAAGATAAAGCTCTTCTTTATAGAAGAATAGTGACAAAAAATATAGCAAGAATAAAGAAAGAGTATCATTCTATAAACACCATAGCTATAATAATTCAGATGAGACTCATTGATTTGTGCTAAAATCAGTGGGTGAACAGTTGGGAACAAGAGTCTAACTTCCTTCTGGTTACTTATTAATTACAAAGGGAAAAGGTGCATTTACAAAGAAGGAATATGACTGGCCTCCCTTAACCAGGCGATCAAGCTTCCTGCCGTCAATGATACAAGAGATTGAAGTCACATGCTCCTTGATCTGATGCTTTGTGAGGAACACCAATCCCCGAGTGGTTCTCCAGGGACCTTAAGTACCTGACCTGAGCCTAATTATGAAGAAGAAACTGTACAGCCCTGACTTGAGAGACATTCTGCAAAACATCTGGAATGAATTCCTCAAAACAGCAATATGATGAGAAGACAAAAAAAATAAACTAATGGCTAGGGAACTGTTCTGGATTAAAAGTTAATGAATAAAAATGATAAGGAAATAAAACCCATGATCCTTGAAGGGATTTTGGATTAGGAAATAAAATATTATAAAATTCAACTGGGGAAAAATTTGGAAATATTCAGTATAGAATGAGTATTAAAATATACTGCTGCATCAAAATTAAGTTTCCTGAGTGTGATTTTTACAGCATATTTACACAGGAGGGTGTCTTTTTTCTTAAGCAATAAGAGGATGGATTTTATTCCTTTATTTAACAAGGAAGATAAAGCAAATGTGAGAAAATGTTTAAAATGAATAGATTATGGTAGAGTATATAGGTACTCATTGCACAATTTATGCAATTTTAAGTTTGTACTTTTCAAAATAAAAGTACAAAATTAATGACAATAATTTTCTTGTATCATGATAGCATGTGCATAATGAAAAAAGTACAAGGCTAGGACAGACTTTGTATTCATTCAACATATTTGTTGACTATCTCTTACTTACCAGTTATTTTTCTACCCAGTTGGGTAAACAACAACAGCAAAAAAAAAAAGAACCCTGCTATTTTGGAATTTACTTTCCTTCTCCTCTTGTCTGGGTGAGGGTGGAGGTAGCTATGAGGCTTGGACTTGGTGGTAACATAAGTTTCCTTTCTGTGACAAAT
Organism: Bos grunniens; assembly: GCF_055505025.1. Classification (NCBI taxonomy): domain Eukaryota; kingdom Metazoa; phylum Chordata; class Mammalia; order Artiodactyla; family Bovidae; genus Bos; species Bos grunniens. The sequence goes on from NC_141181.1 coordinate 43,781,534, forward strand.
GCTATCATTTTAAATATGTGAATTTATTTGCTTTTAATAGATATGATATAGTAGCTAGTTTCTTTCATTTAGTGTTTTATAAAATATATATATATACTGTAACAAATACAAAAACACTAACCCACAATGCTTACACACAGGGCACAACAGAAAATAGCAGCTCTGTTTTTGTGTTAATACAAACCCAAAGCAAAATAGAATTATTTATTGTTGTTGTCCAGTCAGTCGAGTCTGATTCTCTGTGACCCCATGGACTGCTACATGCCAGGTTTCCCTGTACTTCAGCATTTCCCTGAGTTTGCTCAAACTTACATCCATTGAGTCAGTGATGTCATCCAACCATCTCATCCTCTGTGGCCTCCTTCTCCTCCTGCCCTCAATCTTTGCCAGCACGAGGGTCTTCTCCAATAAGTCAGTTCTTTGCATCAGTTGACCAAAGTACTGGAGCTTCAGCTTCAGCATCAGTCCTTCCAATTAATATACAGGGTTCATTTTCTTTAGGATTGACTGGTATGATCTTGCAGTCCAAGGGACTCTCAAGAGTCTTCAAACACCACAGTTTGAAAGCATCCGTTCTTCAGTGTTCAGCCTTCTTTGTGGTCCAGCTCTCACATCTGTACATGACTACTGGAAAAACCATAGCTTTGATTAGATGAAACTTTCTTGGCGAAGTGATGTCTCTGCTTTTTAATATGCTACTAGGATTCTCATAGCTTTTCTTCCAAGGAGCAAGCATCTTAATGTCATGGCTGCATTAACCATCTGCAGTGATTTGGGGAGCCAAAGAAAATGAAACCTGTTTCCACTTTTTCCCCATGTATTTGCCATTAAGTGATGGGATCGTATGTCATAATTTTAGTTTTTTGAACGTTGAGTTTTAAGCCAGCTTTTTCACTCTCCTCTTTCACTCTTATCAAGAGGCTCTTTACTTACTCTGCACTTTCTGCCATTAGAGTGGTATCATCTGCATATCTGAGGTTGTTGATACTTCTTCCAGCAATCTTGATTCCAGCCTGTCATTCTGCATAATGTACTCTGCATTTAAGTTAAATAAGCAGGGTGATAATACACAGCCTTGACATACTCCTTTCCCAATTTGGAACCAGCCAGTTGTTCCATGTCTGGTTCGAACTGTTGCTTCTTGACCTAATACAAGATTGTCAGGAGGCAAGTAAACTGGTCTGGTACTCCCATCTCTTGAAGAATTTTCTACAGTTTGTTGTGATCCACACAGTCAAAGTCTTTAGTGTAGTCAGTGCAACAGAAATTTTTCTGGAATTCCTTTGCTTTTTCTGTGACCTAAAGAATGTTGGCAATTCCATCTCTGGTTCCTCTGCCTTTTGTAAATCTAGCTTGTACATCTGGAAGTTCTCTCTTTACATACTGCTAAAGCCTTCTTTGAAGGATTTTGAGCATTACCTTGCTAGCATGTGAAATGAGTACAGTTATGTGGTAGTTTGAACATTCTTTGGCATTGCCTTTCTTTAGGATTGGAATGAAAAACTGACATTTTCTAGTCCTGTGGCCACTGCTGAGTTTTCCAAATTTGCTATCATATTGAATGCAGCATTTTAACAGCTTCAACTTTTAGGATTTAAAATAGCTCAGCTGGAATTCCATCTGTTCCACTAACTTGGTTTATAGTAATGCTTCCTAAGGCCCACTTGACTTCACACTCCAAGTTGTCTGACTCTAGGTGAATGACTATATCATCGTGGTTGTCTGGGTCATTAAGACTTTCTTGTATAGTTCTTCTGTGTATTCTTGCCACCTCTTCTTAATCTCTTCTGCTTCTGTTAGGTCCTTGCATTTCTGTTCTTTATTGTGCCCATTTTTGCGTGAAATGTTCACTTGTTATCTCCAGTTTTCTTGAAGAGATCTTTAGTCTTTCCCATTCTATTGTTTGCCTCTATTTATTTGCAGTGTTCACTTAAGAAAGCTTTCTTATCTCTCCTTGCTATTCTCTGGACCTCCACATTCAGGTAAGTATATCTTTTCCTTTGTCCTTTGCCTTTCACTTCTCTTCTTTGCTCAGCTGTTTGTAAGGACTCTTCAGACAACCACTTTGCTTTCTTGCATTTCTTTTTCTTTGAGGTTTTGGTCACCACCTACTGTGCAATGTTTCAAAACTCTGTCCATAGTTCTTCTGTCTGTCTACCAGATCTAATCTCTTGAATCTATTCTCACCTCCACTGTATAATCATAAAGGATTTTATTTAAGTCATACCTGAATGATGTTTTCCCTACTTTCTTCAATTTAAGCCTGAATTTTGCAATAAGGAGCTGATGATCTGAGCCACAGTCAGCTCCAGGTCTTATTTTTGCTGGCTGTATAGAGCTTCTTCATCTTCAGCTGCAAAGAATATAATCAATCTGATTTTGGTAACAACCATTTGGTGACGTCAATATGTAGAGTCATCTCTTGTGTTGTTGAAAGAAGGTGTCTGCTATGACCAGTGTGTTCTCTTGGCAAAACTCTGTTAGCATTCGCCCTGCTTCATTTTGTACTCCAAGGCCATATTTGCCTTTTACTCCAGGTATCTCTTGAATTCTTACTTTCGCATTCTAATTCCCTATGATGAAAAGGACATCTTTATTTGGTCTTAATTTTAGAAGGTCTGTTAGGTCTTCATAGAACCATTCAACTTCAGCTTCTTTGGCATTAGTGGTTGGGGCATAGATTTGGGCATAGACTTACTGTGATGCTGAATGGTTTGCCTTGAAAACGAACCAAGATAATTCTGTCTTTTTTGAGACTACATCCAAGTACTGCATTTTGGACTCTTTTTTTTTACTATGGGGGCTATTCCATGTCTTCTAAGGGATTCTTACCCACAATAATAGATATAATCAGAGAAAGTATTTGTTAAGATATGCTAAGCTGTGAGTTTGCTTTATTTTTTCCTTTCCAAGATTATTAAGAACAGTGTCTTAAAATAATACAAGATAAGGTATTTTTTACATTGTCTTCCTTTGCAGAACGTATAGTCATTATCAGATCTGTCTAAATCTAAAAAAGTTGTGCATTACTATTAATAGTTATGCACTTCCCTAAAGAGAAAGTAAAAGTTTTAATTCAAAGGTAAACTTAAAAGTAGCTAAAGATGATCTTTTTGATACCTTTAGATGTAGGTCGATTCAATGGGATCAAAAATTTTATTAAAAACACATAAGATTTGGGGCTTCTCTGGTGGTGCACCGGTTAAGACTCCACGCTTCCTATGCAGGGGGTGCAGGTTCAATCCCTGGCCAGGAAACTATGACCCCACCTGCTGTGTGGCAAAAAAACAAGCAACAACAACAACAACAAAAAAAACACATGAGATTTTTTTGAAAAATAGAATAAAAATGTGTCTGTATAACGAATGTGGTACCACAATATACTTCTCTAGACACTGCACAAAATTCTTAATGTTGCTTATGCTCTGAATTCAAATGCAAGGGCAGAGAAAATGCTCTCCCCCACCATCCACTCTATTTCACCTTTTGTATTTATCAGTAGTAATGAGTGGTTTTCTGCTGCTGATACTATTGGTGCAAGGGTGGTAGATAACAATAATTTAGAAATCTCTGGACTTCCTCTGGATTTGACTTTGTCTGTTCATGAGCATGTTAAGGGGTGGTGATGGGAGAAATCTGGAGATAGGATCTTTTGCCAAAGGCCCTTGCTATGCAAATCAAGGGCAGTGGGCAGGGCAAGCAGAAGGAAGGGAGTGGGAGGTTCTGTGTTTTCACTGAGCTGCTTAAAGAGGTACATTAATTAACAAAGAAGAAACCAGAGGCACTTTCAAGATGCACGGTGGCTTAGATTTCACACAAGGACGTGATGAAGCAAACGGGGGCATTTCCTCAACTGGACAAAGATTGAGTTCAAATTTACTACCAGCTGCTGATAGAGGAAAGTGACAGTAAAATATTTTAAAACTGAGCAGAGAAGGAGAAAAGGAAGCAATGTTGGAAAGGCCATCCTAAAGTAGAAGAGAGAGGAGGAGGTGTCAGAGCAAGCAGGCCAGAGCAACCACAGTCTTCAATTGTGTCACATGTGAGGAATACACACAAAAATAAGAGGCTTTTAAAATGCTATTCTCTATCAAGTAAAGGGTAGGCAAAACAAGAGAAGTCTTGGCAACCTTCTTTGCTTCCTGTCTGTTTCACTCTTCTTTCCTCTTTGCTCTGAGGTCTTATGTGGAAATAACCAGAAGTTGTGAGCAAGAGGGAGAGGGAGGGAATACATGAAAGGGACTTTAGGAATGTTCTAGTGGGGATTTCCCTGGTGGTCCAGTGGTTAAGACTGTGCCTTCCAATGCAGGAGGTAAAGGTTTGATCCCTGATCAGGGAGGTAAGGTCTCACATGCCTTGGGATAAAAAAAAAAAAAAAAAAAAAACAAACATAAAACAGAAGCAATATTATAAAAAAATTCAATAAAAACTTGAAAAAAATGTACCACATCAAAAAATTTTAAAAATCAAAAAAAGAAATATTTCTAGTTATGCCTGCCTGCTTGCATGCTCAGTCACTTCAGTTCTGTCTGACTCTTTGCTGCTCCATGGACTGTAGCCCCTCAGGCTTCTTGGTCTATAGGATTCTCCAGACAAGAACACTGGAGTGGGTTGCCATGCCCTCCTTCAGGGGATCTTCCTGACGCAGGGGTTGAACGCACAGCCCCTGTGCCTCCTGCACTGGCAGGCAGATTCTTTACTGCTGAGCCACCAGGGAAGCCCTGGTTATGCCTGAGCCTGCATTAAATTGTCATGCAGATAAAATGTGGCTTTGGAGGCTATCTTTCTCTCTCTTGATTTCCCTTCCAGCATTTTCCCCCCAGGGTACCCACTCCCAGTTTTATTACTGCCCCCCACCTGGCCTGCCCTTTCCATGTTGGCACCATCACCTACCAGTCTGTTCCCAAACTGAAATCACCCAGTGAGTCTGCCCCTAAAAGTTCAGACAGTGAGTGACAGGACATGAACAGGTAACCTCCAGGAATGCTGCAGAAAGATGTTCAGAAGAAGAAAAGGAGGAGGACATGCAGGGGAAGGAAAAGTGATCAGGTAAGTGAGGAGCACCTGGATTTTAACAGACTGTAACTGAAGCTGTCATTAACCCCAAAGGAGAGCCCTCTAAGGGAGAAATTCATACGTTAAGATTGACCCTCTTCCTGTAATTTTTAATTTCATGGTTATGGAAGTCATCCCAGGAGTTTCATTTACATCTCTTGAAATTTCTTAGTTTGCTTCCATATAAGAATAGTTTCAACTTAGAGTCCTGAGTTTCCAAGAAAATACATGTAACACATATGTTAAAGGTTAGTGATCATATGAAATGCTACCATGGCAACTCTAAAAGGCTTTAAGTAGTGATACAGACAGTTCCTCAGTTCTGTCAAGAGATGGTGCCGTTTAAACACAACAATGCATAGTCTCCAGTTTATTATTTAATATAATAAGTGCTTATAATTTCTCAGAATTGTTCCTATGAACAAATAACCAGCCTTTGTGCTCGATTGAGTTTGAATGCTTTCAACAACCATTTCCTCTCAAGGAGATATTTTTCTGGGGTTTTATTTTGTCATTTTCATTTGATTATTATTTCTGTACAAAACCTTCATCCGCTATTTAGAAAGAAAATTCAACAAGGAAAAGGCATCTTTATCCCCACAAATTTCACTCCAACTGCATTTTGATTCAAAGTGATGTAAAGAGAGGTGGAAATAAAGAACAAGAAGACTTTCTCCCGGGTGAGTCTTCAGAGTCACGTGGCCTGTTCAGGGGGATTCTAAAACCACAAATATCTGTAGGGATTGTCCCTTTAGTTCTGAGAAAATGGTTTCCTTAATTATACTTTTTGGTTTCACTCTGCCAGCTTCTCATGAGTCCACGGAGGCCCATAGCTGGTTCTGCCAGTGTGTTCAGCTTGCAGGTTATGCACTTTATGAAGCAAAGCATAGCAACACAAACATTTAAATTGCGCCCACGTTTTATAGCCTCAACTGCTGTATTTTATATAAAGGCCACAAAATGAGTATGGTTATTGATGGAAATTGGTTAGACCTCAAGGACTCCTGCTTATTGAAATTGGAGATGGAGCAGTTTGAGAAATCAAACACCCAGGCTAAGAAAGGTGGGTAAGGAGTAAAATCCTCAGAACAGGTAGAATTTTTATCTGTAAAAGCCAGAAATTAACAAAGGAAAAGGAGGTTATATTTTCATTGGGGAAATTTGATTTCCAATATTACTTGGATGTACTATAAGTAATACAGTTTCTGTTACCTAGGAAAAGTGTTATTTTGTATGCAGGAGTCAAATATATGCAGTTTTAAAATATCCTTGTATACCAGAATCAGTTTTTGTAGTTTTATTTATTTGGTTTCTATTTATCATGTGCCTACAATTTTTATATTAAAATACAGCAAAACTTGTTTGATGTTCTTTAGAATGCTTCTGTAAAGATCAATATTCAATGCAAGGGCCACTTGCAATAATTACAAAGTATCCATTTCAGTGGAAAAGTAAGAAGTTTCTTGCTTTGTAGACTGGTAGACTCCTTATTAAACAAATTCTAATCTTCCTGACAGTAATACATGACCTTGTTACTTCACTATCCATCCAAAAATATTTTTAAGAATTCTTTTAATGCCCTAGCATATGATGGAGAACACCCCAGGAAAGTCAGAGCAGTTGTCAAGAAGTAGATTTATAATAAATGAGCTGAGTTTTGACAGAGCTACTTAAAACTTATATTTTTCAGAGTAATGTTTACAACCAGAAACACTGCAGTTGACCAATTACTAATTTCTAGATCACTCTTCCCTTGTGGAAGGAAGGGCATCAGGTTCCTTGAGACTGAATTGTCCTTCTGTCAGAGTCAATTCCGCACATGTATTGTAGCTAATGGATAAATAGTATGTAAACAAGCATTATTAAGTTTATTTTGCTCATCAGTAATAATAACAAAAGCTTTTCATACATTTCTGATTTTGCTCTGGAGCTGTGCAGTTACTATAAATACACATATTTAGGGACTTCCCTGGCAGTCCAGTAAGTTAAAATTCTGCTGTTCCACCGCAGGTGGCATGAGTTTGATCCCTTGTCAGGAAGCTGAGATTCCGCGTGCAGGAATATATGTATGTAAAGAAAATGTGCTATGCTCAGTAGCTTCAGTCGTGTCCAACTCTTTGCGACCTGTGGACTGTAGCCTGCCAGGTTCCTCTGTCCATGGGATTCTCCGGGCAAGAATACTGGAGTGTTGCTGTGCCCTCTTCCAGGATATCTTCCCGAGCCAAGAATTAAACCCATATCTCCAGTGCCTCCTGCACTGCAGGCAGGTTCTTTACCCACTGAGCCATCTGGGAACCCCCATATATATATAATAAGTATGTATTAATATATAACCACATGACAGGAAATATATATAATATATATTATATATAACCTGTTTAAAATTCAAAAAATTTAAAAAAACCATTCGTGGAGATATTATAAGATCTTAGTACAAAGTCAAGCTAATCAGACTAATACGTAATTTCCTGCTCAGTGTACAATCTGTGTAAAACAATCATAAAATAATTTGTAATTGTGCCCTAATGCTTTGCAGATGAGATAGAGTCCCTTAGAAAATGTTCATAGGTGTCTTTATGTATCATTGTATATCCCATAACTTAAACTTAGTTAATTGATTAGAGACCTGGGGAATGTTAACTAATGATTTAATGAAACCTTTTGGAAATTAATTAATTTCCGATAAATTAATTAATTTCCAAAAATTTCCAATAAACACAATAAATTAATGTTGATTAGTTGACAGAAAGAATACTTCCTGAACCGAAACAAAGGATATAAGTTAATTCAACTAATCATGAGCATTTGCGAGACTTAGAACTCATCTCTCTTTATTTATTTATTTATTTTTGGCTGCCCTGGGTCTTTGTTGCTGTCTGGGCTTTTCTCTAGTTGCGGTATGTGGGCTTCTCATTGCAGCAGCTTCTCTTGTTGTGGAGCATGGGCTCTAGTGTGCACGAGCTTCAGCAGCATGTTGAGTTCAGCAGTCACATCTCCTGGACTCCAGAGCACAGGCTCAGTAGTTGTGACACGAGAGCTCAGTTGCTCCACGGCATGTAGCCTCTTCCCAGATCAGGGACTGTGCCCATGTGTCCTGCATTGACAGGAGATTCTTTACCACTGAGCCACCAAGGAAGACCCAAGAACTCATTTCTTAAATGAGAATTTTAGACATGAAACTTTTCCATCTACCACATCACTACCAAATCAATAGAAAAACACAAGCTGCTAATATGAATTGAGTACTTATCATGGTCTGGGTGAGGTGCCAAGCTATCTCCAGGTATTTTTTATTTAATACAACCAACTCATGAGGCAGAGAATATTTTTCCCATTTGACTAAAGAGAAATACACTATTAGAATAAGAAATGGGCTAAAGTAAGTTTGCATTAACTAGAGGCATTCTCTCATGAGAGGCCTCACATACTTATTAGATCTCTATAGTAGACACTTCTTGACTCCTGAAGAATCTGTGCAACTCAAGATGAATTTTGAGTCCTTATGTGTACACATAAAAGGGGAGCATGTTTAAAGTCATGTGAGTTGTGTTTTTCACATACAGTGTTAGGTTTTCCTAACTTATTGCTGGTTTTGTCTTTGGTTGAATTTAAGGACTCTTGGAAAAGATCAAGCTCTACCTTTCAAAGAAAACTTTGCCACCTCACACTGACCGTAGGAAGTTTGACCATGACTTTGCCATCTCCACTTCCTTCCACGGAGTCCACAACATTGTCAGGAATCCGAGTAGGATTCGCAAGGTGATCTGGTTGCTGGTGGTCCTGGGCTCCATCAGTCTCCTCGTCTGGCAGGTATACAGCCGTCTCGTCAATTACTTCAGGTGGCCCACCACGACATCTATGGAGGTACAGTATGTGGAGAAGATAGAGTTCCCAGCTGTGACCTTCTGCAATTTAAACAGGTAAAAACTACACTTTTAATAAGTCTCTGTAACTTTACTAGGTATAATCTTCCTTGGATGACTGAAATAGTTTATTGTGTGCTATTTAATATACACAAAACCACTCGTGGTCTTAAATTGTCTTAAAAACAGAAATGTTGGGTGCTAAGAAGCGTATTGATTTCTTCTTTATTTTCCTTTTTTTCTTCCTTTTTTCCCTCCACAATTATATGCTAGGCTAAGCACCAAACCCTGTGGTTAAATAGATGTACAAGTCTTTATCATTGCATTTATTTTTTTTTAATTTTATTTTATTTTTAAACTTTACAATATTGTATTAGTTTTGCCAAATATCGAAATGAATCCGCCACAGGTATACCCGCGTTCCCCATCCTGAACCCTCCTCCCTCCTCCCCCCCCCCCACCCTCCCTCTGGTTCGTCCCAGTGCACCAGCCCCAAGCATCCAGTATCGTGCATCGAACCTGGACTGGCGACTCGTTTCATACATGATATTATACATGTTTCAATGCTATTCTCCCAAATCTCCCCACCCTCTCCCTCTCCCACAGAGTCCATAAGACTGATCTATACATCGGTGTCTCTTTTGCTGTCTCGTACACAGTGTTATTGTTACCATCTTTCTAAATTCCATATATATGCGTTAGTATACTGTATTGGTGTTTTTCTTTCTGGCTTACTTCACTCTGTATAATAGGTTCCAGTTTTATCCATCTCATTAGAACTGATTCAAATGTATTCTTTTTAATGGCTGAGTAATACTCCATTATGTATATGTACCACAGCTGTCTTATCCATTCATCTGCTGATGGGCATCTAGGTTGCTTCCATGTCCTGGCTATTATAAACAGTGCTGCAATGAACATTGGGGTACACGTGTCTCTTTCCCTTCTGGTTTCCTCAGTGTGTATGCCCAGCAGTGGGATTGCTGGATCATAAGGCAGTTCTATTTCCAGTTTGTTAAGGAATCTCCACACTGTTCTCCATAGTGGCTGTACTAGGTTGCATTCCCACCAACAGTGTAAGAGGGTTCCCTTTTCTCCACACCCTCTCCAGCATTTATTGCTTGTAGACTTTTGGATCACAGCCATTCTGACTGGCGTGAAATGGTACCTCATAGTGGTTTTGATTTGCATTTCTCTGATAATGAGTGATGTTGAGCATCTTTTCATGTGTTTGTTAGCCATCTGTATGTCTTCTTTGGAGAAATGTCTATTTAGTTCTTTGGCCCATTTTTTGATTGGGTCATTTATTTTTCTGGAGTTGAGCTGTAGGAGTTGCTTGTATATTTTTGAGATTAGTTGTTTGTCCGTTGCTTCATTTGCTATTATTTTCTCCCATTCTGAAGGCTGTCTTTTCACCTTGCTAATAGTTTCCTTTGTTGTGCAGAAGCTTTTAAGTTTAATTAGGTCCCATTTGTTTATTTTTGCTTTTATTTCCAATATTCTGGGAGGTGGGTCATAGAGGATCCTGCTGTGATGTATGTCGGAGAGTGTTTTGCCTATGTTCTCCTCTAGGAGTTTTATAGTTTCTGGTCTTACGTTGAGATCTTTAATCCATTTTGAGTTTATTTTTGTGTATGGTGTTAGAAAGTGTTCTAGTTTCATTCTTTTACAAGTGGTTGACCAGTTTTCCCAGCACCACTTGTTAAAGAGATTGTCTTTAATCCATTGTATATTCTTGCCTCCTTTGTCAAAGATAAGGTGTCCATATGTGCGTGGATTTATCTCTGGGCTTTCTATTTTGTTCCATTGATCAATATTTCTGTCTTTGTGCCAGTACCATACTGTCTTGATAACTGTGGCTTTGTAGTAGAGCCTGAAGTCAGGTAGGTTGATTCCTCCAGTTCCATTCTTCTTTCTCAAGATCGCTTTGGCTATTCGAGGTTTTTTGTATTTCCATACAAATTGTGAAATTATTTGTTCTAGCTCTGTGAAGAATACTGTTGGTAGCTTGATAGGGATTGCATTGAATCTATAAATTGCTTTGGGTAGTATACTCTTTTTCACTATATTGATTCTTCCAATCCATGAACATGGTATATTTCTCCATCTATTAGTGTCCTCTTTGATTTCTTTCACCAGTGTTTTATAGTTTTCTATATATAGGTCTTTAGTTTCTTTAGGTAGATATATTCCTAAGTATTTTATTCTTTCCGTTGCAACGGTGAATGGAATTGTTTCCTTAATTTCTCTTTCTGTTTTCTCATTATTAGTGTATAGGAATGCAAGGGATTTCTGTGTGTTGATTTTATATCCTGCAACTTTACTATAATCATTGATTAGTTCTAGTAATTTTCTGGTGGAGTCTTTAGGGTTTTCTATGTAGAGGATCATGTCATCTGCAAATAGTGAGAGTTTTACTTCTTCTTTTCCAATTTGGATTCCTTTTATTTCTTTTTCTGCTCTGATTGCTGTGGCCAAAACTTCCAAAACTATGTTGAATAGTAATGGTGAAAGTGGACACCCTTGTCTTGTTCCTGACTTTAGAGGAAATGCTTTCAATTTTTCACCATTGAGGATAATGTTTGCTGTGGGTTTGTCATATATAGCTTTTATTATGTTGAGCTATGTTCCTTCTATTCCTGCTTTCTGGAGAGTTTTTATCATAAATGGATGTTGAATTTTGTCAAAGGCTTTCTCTGCATCTATTGAGATAATCATATGGTTTTTATTTTTCAATTTGTTAATGTGGTGTATAACATTGATTGATTTATATTGAAGAATCCTTGCATCCCTGGGATAAAGCCCACTTGGTCATGGTGTATGATCTTTTTAATGTGTTGTTGGATTCTGATTGCTAGAATTCTGTTAAGGATTTTTGCATCTATGTTCATCAGTGATATTGGCCTGTAGTTTTCTTTTTTTGTGGGATCTTTGTCAGGTTTTGGTATTAGAGTGATGGTGGCCTCATAGAATGAGTTTGGAAGTTTACCTTCCTCTGCAACTTTCTGGAAGAGTTTGAGCAGGATAGGTGTTAGCTCTTCTCTAAATTTTTGGTAGAATTCAGCTGTGAAGCCGTCTGGACCTGGGCTTTTGTTTGCTGGAAGATTTTTGATTACAGTTTCAATTTCCGTGCTTGTGATGGGTCTGTTAAGATTTTCTATTTCTTCCTGGTCCAGTTTTGGAAAGTTGTACTTTTCGAAGAATTTGTCCATTTCTTCCACGTTGTCCATTTTATTGGCATATAATTGTTGATAGTAGTCTCTTATGATCCTTTGTATTTCTGTGTTGTCTGTTGTGATCTCTCCATTTTCGTTTCTAATTTTATTGATTTGATTTTTCTCCCTTTGTTTCTTGATGAGTCTGGCTAATGGTTTGTCAATTTTATTTATCCTTTCAAAGAACCAGCTTTTGGCTTTGTTGATTTTTGCTATGGTCTCTTTTGTTTCTTTTGCATTTATTTCTGCCCTAATTTTTAAGATTCCTTTCCTTCTACTAACCCTGGGGTTCTTCATTTCTTCCTTTTCTAGTTGCTTTAGGTGTAGGGTTAGGTTATTTATTTGACTTTTTTCTTGTTTCTTGAGGTATGCCTGTATTGCTATGAACTTTCCCCTTAGGACTGCTTTTAAAGTGTCCCACAGGTTTTGAGTTGTTGTGTTTTCATTTTCATTCATTTCTATGCAAATTTTGATTTCTTTTTTGATTTCTTCTGTGATTTGTTGGTTATTCAGCAGCGTGTTGCTCAGCCTCCATATGTTGGAATTTTTAATATTTTTTCTCCTGTAATTGAGATCTAATCTTACTGCATTGTGGTCAGAAAAGATGCTTGGAATGGTTTCTATTTTTTTGAATTTACCAAGGCTAGCTTTATGGCCCAGGATGTGATCTATCCTGGAGAAGGTTCCATGTGCGCTTGAGGCAAAGGTGAAATTCATTGTTTTGGGATGAAATGTCCTATAGATATCAATTAGGTCTAACTGGTCTATTGTATCATTTAACGTTTGTGTTTCCTTGTTAATTTTCTGTTTAGTTGATCTATCCATAGGTGTGAGTGGGGTATTAAAGTCTCCCACTATTATTGTGTTATTGTTAATTTCTCCTTTCATACTTGTTAGCATTTGTCTTACATATTGCGGCGCTCCCATGTTGGGTGCATATATATTTGTAATTATTATATCTTCTTCTTGGATTGATCCTTTGATCATTATGTAGTGACCTTCTTTGTCTCTTTTCACAGCCTTTGTTTTAAAGTCTATTTTATCTGATATGAGTATTGCTACTCCTGCTTTCTTTTGGTCCCTACTTGCATGGAAAATCTTTTTACAGCCCTTCACTTTCAGTCTGTATGTGTCCCCTGTTTTGAGGTGGGTCTCTTGTAGACAACATATGTAGGGGTCTTGTTTTTGTATCCATTCAGCCAGTCTTTGTCTTTTGGTCGGGGCATTCAACCCATTTACATTTAAGGTAATTACTGATAAGTATGATCCCATTGCCATTTACTTTATTGTTTTGGGTTCGAGTCTATACACTGTTTTTGTGTTTCCTGTCTAGAGAATATCCTTTAGTATTTGTTGGAGAGCTGGTTTGGTGGTGCAGAATTCTCTCAGCTTTTGCTTGTCTGAGAAGCTTTTGATTTCTCCTTCATATTTGAATGAGATCCTTGCTGGGTACAATAATCTGGGCTGTAGGTTATTTTCTTTCATCACTTTAAGTATGTCTTGCCATTCCCTCCTGGCTTGAAGAGTTTCTATTGAAAGATCAGCTGTTATCCGTATGGGAATTCCCTTGTGTGTTATTTGTTGTTTTTCCCTTGCTGCTTTTAATATTTGTTCTTTGTGTTTGATCTTTGTTAATTTGATTAATATGTGTCTTGGGTGTTTTGCCTTGGGTTTATCCTGTTTGGGACTCTGTGGGTTTCTTGGACTTGGGTGATTATTTCCTTCCCCATTTTAGGGAAGTTTTCAACTATTATCTCCTCAAGTATTTTCTCATGGTCTTTCTTTTTGTCTTCTTTTTCTGGAACCCCTATGATTCGAATGTTGTAGCGTTTAATATTGTCCTGGAGGTCTCTGAGATTGTCCTCATTTCTTTTAATTTGTTCTTTTATCCTCTCTGATTCATTTATTTCTACCATTCTATCTTCTAATTCACTAATCCTATCTTCTGCCTCTGTTATTCTACTATTTGTTGCCTCCAGAGTGTTTTTAATTTCATTTATTGCATTATTCATTTTATATTGACTCTCTTTTATTTCTTCTAGGTCCTTGTTAAACCTTTCTTCCTTCTTCTCAATCTTTGTCTCCAAGCTATTTATCTGTGATTCCATTTTAATTTCAAGATTTTGGATCAATTTCACTATCATTATTTGGAATTCTTTATCAGGTAGATTCCCTATCTCTTCCTCTTTTGTTTGGTTTGGTGGGCTTTTATCCTGTTCCTTTGTCTGCTGGGTATTCCTCTGTCTCTTCATCTTGTTTAAATTGCTGAGCTTGGGGTGTCCTTTCTGTATTCTGGCAGTTTGTGGAGTTCTCTTTATTGTGGCGTTTCCTCGCTCTGTGTGGATTTGTACAGGTGGCTTGTCAAGGTTTCTTGGTTAGGGAAGCTTGTGTTGGTGTTCTGATGGGTGGAGCTGTATTTCTTCTCTCTCCTTTCAAAGACTTGGGTTGCTTTTCTGGGTGCCTGATATCCTCTGGCGGCTTTCAGAAGTTGTTTTGTGGAATTTACTCGGCGTTTAAATGTTCTTTAGATGAAATTGTTGGGGGAGAAAGTGTTCTCCCCGTCCTACTCCTCCACCATCTTAGCTCCTCCCCCTATCCTTGCATTTAAAAAGTTTATTTCAATTAGCCAAAAAGAGAGAAACATCAGCAATCACAATGCAATATATATGGTGACTGTAGATTACATGAAAGGTATGTGCAAGTACTCTGTGAGCACAGAGGACAGACAGGTGACGTCCCTGTCTAGGTGTCACGGAATGTGAGTGTCAAAAAGTGGCCAGGCAGTTTGTAGGGGGAGATGAGGAATAACTTGAAGATACAGGAAAGCACTGTGCTAAAGTTGGAGATGTGAAAAGTTCCCATGTGTTCAGGGTGAGATGTTTATTGTGATAGGAACATGCCCAGCTCCATGGGCATGTGACCTGTGCACACACTTGGTTCAGCACTCTGTTGCTATTGCACCCTTGACCACAACTCCCTCCAGAGATCTGCAAGTCCCTGATTGCGTACCAGGTCTCCTGTGGGGAGTAGGGAGGGAATTTCCCCATGAGGCCATTCATGAAAACCCTTGTTACTGCCTGTGGTCAAGCCTGAAATTCTGTACCTGGGATTTTCACCTAGCAGGTGGGGGAGGTAGTTTCCTTCAGATTCACCACTAATCAGCTATTTGGCCATGGACAAATCACTTCACCTTTTAAAGTTTCAACTTCTGTGTGTACAAAATGATGTAATATCTACTTCATGCATTTTCTGTTACATTAGTTCAGGTGGTATATACACCATTTTGTCTCACCCCTGGGGTGGTTCTTTGGACAGGTGTTCAATGTGTGTGTGTTAGTCACTCAGTTTCGTCTGACTCTTTGCGACTCCATGGACTGTAGCCTGCCAGACTCCTCTGTCCATGAAATTCTCCAGGCACAAATACTGGAGCAGGTTGCCATTGCCTTCTCCAGGGATCTTCCCAACACAGGGATCGAACCTGGGTCTCCCACATTGCAGGCAGATTCTTTACCATCTGAGCCACAAGGGAAGCACCAGGGTTCAATATATAGTTGATATTACAGCATGGGTAATAGTTAGATTTATTTCAAGATATGTGTCAAGGTGCCAAAGAGTAAAACAAAACCAAAGGCCCCACAAAGATATTCAATACGGTTGCACCATACTGTATTTTAAATGGCATGTGTTCTTTTTTAAAATTTTATTTATTTAAAAACTTTTTAATTTCTCTACTTCTTTTTGGTGGCACCAGGTCTTCACTGCCGTGTGCGGGTTTTCGCTAGTTGCAGCCAGTGGGAGGCGGCTCTCTAGTTGCAGTGCACAGACTTCTCAGTGTTGTGGCTTCTCTTGTTGTAAAGCACAGGCTCTAGGGCGGATGTGCTCAGTAGTTGCATCTTCTGGGTTCTGGAGCGTGAGCTCAGTAGTTGTGATGCATGGGCTTAGTTGTCCTGCCACACATGGGATCCCAGAGCAAGAATTGAATTCACGTCTTCTGCATTGGCAGGCAGTTTTTTAACCATTGGACCATGAGGGATGTCCAAATGGTATATGGTCTAACAAAAGCAAGGCTGGTTGAAGATAGCAATTATTAAAAAGAAATTGCACATATCATTTTGAGTATGCCAGTGTGAGGACCTTAACAGAAATTTTCCTGAGAGAAACAACCATAACTGGTACAATTTACTCAAAAAAACAACCATTTAGAAGCTAATCACCAAAATACAGAAGCAACTCCTACAACTCAGTGAAATATTATTAGTGGTAAAAAAAAAAAAAATAAGTTATCAAGCCATAAATAGATGGAGGAATCTTAAATAACAGTCAACATAAATTGCCCAACTTAGATATCAGACTTCAATTCAGTTCAGTTCACTCGCTCAGTTGTGTCTGACTCTTTGCGACCCCATGAACTGCAGCACACCAGGCCTCCTTGTCCATCACCAACTCCCGGAGTTCACTCTAACTTATGTCCATCGAGTCAGTGATGCCATCCAGCCATCTCATCCCCTGTCGTCCCCTTCTCCGCCTGCCCCCAATCCCTCCCAGCATCAGAGTCTTTTCCAATGCGTTAACTCTTCGCATGAGGTGGCCAAAGTATTGGAGTTTCAGCTTTAGCATCAGTTCTTCCAATGAACACCCAGGACTGATCTCCTTTAGGATGGACTGGTTGGATCCCCTTGCAGTCCAAGGGACTCTCAAGAGTTTTCTCCAACACCACAGCTCAAAAGCATCAATTCTTCGGCGCTCAGCCTTCTTCACAGTCCAACTCTCACATCCATACATGACTACTGGAAAAACCATAGCCTTGACTAGCCGGATCTTTGTTGGCAAAGTAATATCTCTGCTTTTCAATATGCTATCTAGGTTGGTCATAACTTTCCTTCCAAGGAGTAAGCGTCTTTTAATTTCGTGGCTGCAATCACCATCTGCAGTGATTTTGGAGTTCAAAAAAATAGTCTGACACTGTTTCCACTGTTTCCCCATCTATTTCCCAAGAAGATCAGATGCCATGATCTTCGTTTTCTGAATGTTGAGCTTTAAGCCAACTTTTTCACTCTCCTCTTTCACTTTCATCAAGAGGCTTTTTAGTTTCTCTTCACTTTCTGCCATAAGGGTGGCGTCATCTGCATATCTGAGGTTATTGATATTTCTCCCGACAATCTTAATTCCAGCTTGTGCTTCTTCCAGCCAAGCGTTTTTCATGATGTACTCTGCATAGAAGTTAAATAAGCATGGTGACAATATACAGGCTTGATGTACTCCTTTTCTTATTTGGAACCAGTCTGTTGTTCCATGTCCAGTTCTATCTGTTGCTTCCCGACCTGCATATAGGTTTCTCAGGAGGCAGGTCAGATGGTCTGGTATTCCCATCTCTTTCAGAATTTTCCAGAGTTTATTGTGATCCACACAGTCAAAGGCTTTGGCATAGTCAATAAAGCAGAAATAGATGTTTTTCTGGAACTCTCTTGCTTTTTCCATGATCCAGCAGATGTTGGCAACTTGATCTCTGGTTCCTCTGCCTTTTCTAAAACTAACTTGAACATCTGGAAGTTCATGGTTCACCTACTGCTGAAGCCTGCTTTGGAGAATTTTGAGCATTAATTTACTAGAGTGTAAGATGGGCGCAATTGTGTGGTAGTTTAAGCATTCTTTGGCATTGCCTTTCTTTGGGATTGGAATGAAAACTGACCTTTTCCAGTCCTGTGGCCACTGCTGAGTTTTCCAAATTTACTGGCATATTGAGTGCAGCACTTTCAGAGCATCATCTTTCAGGATTTGAAAGAGCTCAACTGGAATTCCATCACCTCCACTAGCTTTGTTCGTAGTGATGCTTTATAAGGCCCACTTCTCTTCACATTCCAGGATGTCTGGCTCTAGGTGAGTGATCACACCATTGTGATTATCTTGGTCGTGAATATCTTTTTTGTACAGTTCTTCTGTGTATTCTTGCCACCTCTTCTAATATCTCCTGCTTCTGTTAGGTCCATATCATTTCTGTCCTTTTTTGAGCCCATCTTGCATGAAATGTTCCCTTGGTATCTCTAATATTCTTAAAGCGATCTCTAGTCTTTCCCATTCTGTTGTTTTCCTCTATTTCTTTGCATTGATCACTGAGGAAGGCTTTCTTATCTCTCCTTGCTATTCTTTGGAACTCTGCATTCAGATGTTTATATCTTTCCTTTTCTCCTTTGCTTTTCGCTTCTCTTCTTTTCACAGCTATTTGTAAGTCCTCCTTAGACAGCCGTTTGCTTTTTTGCATTTCTTTTCCATGGGGATGGTCTCAATCCCTGTCTCCTGTACAATGTCACAAACCTCCATCCATAGTTCATCAGGCACTCTGTCTATCAGATCTAGTCCCTTATATCTATTTCTCACTTCCACTGTATAATCATAAGGGATTTGATTTAGGTCATACCTGAATGGTCTAGTGGTTTTCCCCACTTTCTTCAATTTAAGTCTGAATTTGGCAAGAAGGAATTCATGATCTGAGCCACAGTCAGCTCCCGGTCTTGTTTTTGCTGACTGTCTAAAGCTTCTCCATCTTTGGCTGCAAAGAATATAATCAATCTGATTTCGGTGTTGACCATCTGGTGATGTCCTTGTTTAGAGTCTTCTCTTGTGTTGTTGGAAGAGAGTGTTTGTTATGACCAGTGCATTCTCTTGGTAAAACTCTATTAGCCTTTTCCCTGCTTCATTCCACATTCCAAGGCCAAATTTACCTGTTACCACAGGTGTTTCTTGACTTCCTACTTTTGCATTCCAGTCCCCTATAATGAAAAGGACATCTTTTCTGGGTGTTAGTTCTAAAAGGTCTTGTAGATCTTCATAAAACCGTTCAGCTTCTTCAGCGTTACTGGTTGGGGCATAGACTTGGATTACTGTGATATTGAATGGTTTGCCTTGGAAATGAACAGAGATCATTCTGTTGTTTTTGAGATTGCATCCAAGTACTGCATTTCGGACTCTTGTTGACCATGATGGCTACTCCATTTCTTCCAAAGGAATCCTGCCCACAGTAGTAGATCTGAGTTAATTCACCCATTCCGGTCCATTTTAGTTCGCTGATTCCTAGAATGTCGACATTCACTCTTGCCATCTCCTGTTTGACCACTTCCAATTTAGCTTGATTCATGGACCTGACATTCCAGACTCCTATGCAATATTGCTCTTTACAGCATTGGACCTTGCTTCTATCACCAGTCGCATCCACAACTGGGTATTGTTTTTGCTTTGGCTCCATCCCTTCATTCATTCTGGAGTTATTTCTCCACTGATCTCCAGTAGCATATTGGGCACCTACTGACCCCGGGAGTTCCCCTTTCAGTATCCTAACATTTTGCCTTTTCATACTGTTCATGGGGTTTCCAAGGCAAGAATACTGAAGTGGTTTGCCATTCCCTTCTCCAGTGGACCACTTTCTGTCAGACCTCTCCACCATGACCCGTGCATCTTGGGTGGCCCCACACAGCATGGCTTAGTTTCATTGAGTAGACAAGGCTGTGGTCTGTTGATCAGATTGGCTAGTTTTCTGTGGTTATGGTTTCCACGTGTCAGCCCTCTGATGCCCTCTCGCAACACCTATCATCTTACCTGGGTTTCTCTTACCTTGGACATGGGGTATCAGACTTAGCAGACATCAAATCAGCTATTATAAATACAAATAATTGAATAAACTGTGATTGAAGACATAAAGGAAGATATAATGTCTCATTAAGCAAACAATATCAGTAAGGACAGAAATTATACAAAGAACCAAAAGGACATTCTGGTTTTGAAAAGTGTATTACTGAAGTGAAAAATTCACTACATCCATTAAGGGACTGAGCAATAGGTTTGAGGTGGCTGAAGAAAGAATCAGTGAACTGGAAGATAAATTAACAAAGTATGTGAGCTGAGAAACAGAGAGAAAAACTAAATGAAGGAAAATTAAAAGGGCCTCAGAGAAATGGGGGATACTAAAAAGCATAAAAATATATGTAAAATGAGAGTACCAGAAGAGGAGAGAAAATACAGTGGAAAAATTTCTTTTTAATATAATGTGTCAAAACTCCCCAAGTTTGCACAAAAATGTATCTTTAAAATGAAGATAAAATAAAAACATTCAGAGAGAATTCATTCTAGCAGGCCCATCATACAAGAAATACTAAAAAGTTGTTCAGACTTAAAGCAAGTGAACTCAGAGAGTTTTCAAATCCATATGAAAAACTAAAAGCACGTGTAAATATACTTTTGCAATTTTAAAAGACATTATAAATGTGTGTTTATTCTTGTTTCTTCTCTTGCTTGTTTTAAAATGCAAATGTGGAGATCCCTATAAGGCAGCCCTGATTGTGCTCCCACCAGATCCCTATAAGGCAGCCCTGATTGCGTTTTGTGCGCGAGAGCTTGGACACTAGAGCTGCAGCTGCGGCCTCTCCATTCTCTGATCAAAGCTTTTCTTTGTTTCTCAACCAAAAACTCAATCTATGGACCCACACAACACTGTGCTGAAGGAAGGACCCTGGTTGGGGATGGACTCTGGCAGAGTGAAATTTGGTTAAACAATTTCACTGTGGGGAGGAGCCAAGATGGCGGAGGAGTAGGACGGGGAGAACACTTTCTCCCCCACAAATTCATCAAAAGAGCATTTAAACGTCGAGTAAATTCCACAAAACAACTTCTGAATGCCGGCAGAGGACATCAGGCACCCAGAAAAGCAATCCAACTCTTCGAAAGGAGCGCGACTGAACAAAGAGAAGAAATACAGCTCCACCCATCAGAACACCAACACAAGCTTCCCTAACCAGGAAACCTTGACAAGCCACCTGTACAAACCCACACACAGTGAGGAAAAGCCACAATAAAGAGAACTCCACAAACTGCCAGAATACAGAAAGGACACCCCAAACTCAGCAATTTAAACAAGATGAAGAGACAGAGGAATAGCCAGCAGATAAAGGAACAGGATAAATGCCCACCAAACCAAACAAAAGAGGAAGAGATAGGGAATCTACCTGATAAAGAATTCCAAATAATGATAGTGAAATTGATCCAAAATCTTGAAATTAAAATGGAATCACAGATAAATAGCGTGGAGACAAGGATTGAGAAGATGCAAGAAAGGTTTAACAAGGACCTAGAAGAAATAAAAAAGAGTCAATATATAATGAACAATGCAATAAATGAAATTAAAAACACTCTGGAGGCAACAAATAGTAGAATAACAGAGGCAGAAGATAGGATTAGTGAATTAGAAGATAGAATGGCAGAAATAAATGAATCAGAGAGAATAAAAGAAAAACGAATTAAAAGAAATGAGGACAATCTCAGAGACCTCCAGGACAGTATTAAACGCTACAACATTCGAATCATAGGGGTTCCAGAAGAAGAAGACAAAAAGAAAGACCATGAGAAAATACTTGAGGAGATAATAGTTGAAAACTTCCCTAAACTGGGGAAGGAAATAATCACCCAAGTCCAAGAAACCCAGAGAATCCCAAACAGGATAAACCCAAGGCGAAACACCCCAAGACACATATTAATCAAATTAACAAAGATCAAACACAAAGAACAAATATTAAAAGCAGCAAGGGAAAAACAACAAATAACACACAAGGGAATTCCCATACGGATAACAGCTGATCTTTCAATAGAAACTCTTCAAGCCAGGAGGGAATGGCAAGACATACTTAAAATGATGAAAGAAAATAACCTACAGCCCAGATTATTGTACCCAGCAAGGATTTCATTCAAGTATGAAGGAGAAATCAAAAGCTTCTCAGACAAGCGAAAGCTGAGAGAATTCAGCACCACCAAACCAGCTCTCCAACAAATACTAAAGGATATTCTCTAGACAGGAAACACAAAAATGGTGTATAAATTCGAACCCAAAACAATAAAGTAAATGGCAATGGGATCATACTTATCAGTAATTACCTTAAATGTAAATGGGTTGAATGCCCCGACCAAAAGACAAAGACTGGCTGAATGGATACAAAAACAAGACCCCTACATATGTTGTCTACAAGAGACCCACCTCAAAACAGGGGACACATACAGACTGAAAGTGAAGGGCTGTAAAAAGATTTTCCATGCAAATAGGGACCAAAAGAAAGCAGGAGTAGCAATACTCATATCAGATAAAATAGACTTTAAAACAAAGGCTGTGAAAAGAGACAAAGAAGGTCACTACATAATGATCAAAGGATCAATCCAAGAAGAAGATATAACAATTATAAATGTATATGCACCCAACACAGGAGCACCACAGTATGTAAGACAAATGCTAACAAGTATGAAAGGAGAAATTAACAATAACACAATAATAGTGGGAGACTTTAATACCCCACTCACACCTATGGATAGATCAACTAAACAGAAAATTAACAAGGAAACACAAACGTTAAACGATACAATAGACCAGTTAGACCTAATTGATATCTATAGGACATTTCATTCCAAAACAATGAATTTCACCTTTTTCTCAAGCGCACATGGAACCTTCTCCAGGATAGATCACATCCTGGGCCATAAAGCTAGCCTTGGTAAATTCAAAAAAATAGAAATCATTCCAAGCATCTTTTCTGACCATAATGCAGTAAGATTAGATCTCAATTACAGGAGAAAAACTATTAAAAATTCCAACATATGGAGGCTGAACAACACACTGCTGAATAACCAACAAATCACAGAAGAAATCAAAAAAGAAATCAAAATTTCCATAGAAACGAATGAAAATGAAAACACAACAACCCAAAACCTGTGGGACACAGTAAAAGCAGTCCTAAGGGGAAAGTTCATAGCAATACAGGCATACCTCAAGAAACAAGAAAAAAGTCAAATAAATAACCTAACTCTACACCTAAAGCAACTAGAAAAGGAAGAAATGAAGAACCCCAGGGTTAGTAGAAGGAAAGAAATCTTAAAAATTAGAGAAGAAATAAATGCAAAAGAAACAAAAGAGACCATAGCAAAAATCAACAAAGCCAAAAGCTGGTTCTTTGAAAGGATAAATAAAATTGACAAACCATTAGCCAGACTCATCAAGAAACAAAGGGAGAAAAATCAAATCAATAAAATTAGAAACGAAAATGGAGAGATCACAACAGACAACACAGAAATACAAAGGATCATAAGAGACTATTATCAACAATTATATGCCAATAAAATGGACAACGAGGAAGAAATGGACAAATTCTTAGAAAAGTACAACTTTCCAAAACTCGACCAGGAAGAAATAGAAAACCTTAACAGACCCATCACAAGCACGGAAATTGAAACTGTAATCAAAAATCTTCCAGCAAACAAAAGCCCAGGTCCAGACGGCTTCACAGCTGAATTCTACCAAAAATTTAGAGAAGAGCTAACACCTATCCTGCTCAAACTCTTCCAGAAAGTTGCAGAGGAAGGTAAACTTCCAAACTCATTCTATGAGGCCACCATCACTCTAATACCAAAACCTGACAAAGATCCCACAAAAAAAGAAAACTACAGGCCAATATCACTGATGAACATAGATGCAAAAATCCTAAACAAAATTCTAGCAATCAGAATCCAACAACACATTAAAAAGATCATACACCATGACCAAGTGGGCTTTATCCCAGGGATGCAAGGATTCTTCAATATCCGTAAATCAATCAATGTTATACACCACATTAACAAATTGAAAAATAAAAACCATATGATTATCTCAATAGATGCAGAGAAAGCCTTTGA
Source organism: Bos grunniens (assembly GCF_055505025.1). Taxonomy (NCBI): domain Eukaryota; kingdom Metazoa; phylum Chordata; class Mammalia; order Artiodactyla; family Bovidae; genus Bos; species Bos grunniens. The sequence goes on from NC_141181.1 coordinate 43,805,364, forward strand.
CAAAATTCAACACCCATTTATGATAAAAACTCTCCAGAAAGCAGGAATAGAAGGAACATACCTCAACATAATAAAAGCTATATATGACAAACCGACAGCGAACATTATCCTCAATGGTGAAAAATTGAAAGCATTTCCTCTAAAGTCAGGAACAAGACAAGGGTGTCCACTTTCACCATTACTATTCAACATAGTTTTGGAAGTTTTGGCCACAGAAATCAGAGCAGAAAAAGAAATAAAAGGAATCCAAATTGGAAAAGAAGAAGTAAAACTCTCACTATTTGCAGATGACATGATCCTCTACATAGAAAACCCTAAAGACTCCACCAGAAAATTACTAGAACTAATCAATGATTATAGTAAAGTTGCAGGATATAAAATCAACACACAGAAATCCCTTGCATTCCTATACACTAATAATGAGAAAACAGAAAGAGAAATTAAGGAAACAATTCCATTCACCATTGCAACGGAAAGAATAAAATACTTAGGAATATATCTACCTAAAGAAACTAAAGACCTATATATAGAAAACTATAAAACACTGGTGAAAGAAATCAAAGAGGACACTAATAGATGGAGAAATATACCATGTTCATGGATTGGAAGAATCAATATAGTGAAAATGAATATACTACCCAAAGCAATTTATAGATTCAATGCAATCCCTATCAAGCTACCAACAGTATTCTTCACAGAGCTAGAACAAATAATTTCACAATTTGTATGGAAATACAAAAAACCTTGAATAGCCAAAGCGATCTTGAGAAAGAAGAATGGAACTGGAGGAATCAACCTACCTGACTTCAGGCTCTACTACAAAGCCACGGTTATCAAGACAGTATGGTACTGGCACAAAGACAGAAATATTGATCAATGGAACAAAATAGAAAGCCCAGAGATAAATCCATGCACATACGGACACCTTATCTTTGACAAAGGAGGCAAGAATATACAATGGATTAAAGACAATCTCTTTAACAAGTGGTGCTGGGAAATCTGGTCAACCACTTGTAAAAGAATGAAACTAGAACACTTTCTAACACCATATACAAAAATAAACTCAAAATGGATTAAAGATCTCAACGTAAGACCAGAAACTATAAAACTCCTAGAGGAGAACATAGGCAAAACACTCTCTGACATACATCACAGCAGGATCCTCTATGACCCACCTCCCAGAATATTGGAAATAAAAGCAAAAATGAACAAATGGGACCTAATTAAACTTAAAAGCTTCTGCACATCAAAGGAAACTATTAGCAAGGTGAAAAGACAGCCTTCAGAATGGGAGAAAATAATAGCAAATGAAGCAACCGACAAACAACTAATTTCAAAAATATACAAGCAACTCCTATAGCTCAACTCCAGAAAAATAAATGACCCAATCAAAAAATGGGCCAAAGATCTAAATAGACATTTCTCCAAAGAAGACATACAGATGGCTAACAAACACATGAGAAGATGCTCAACATCACTCATTATCAGAGAAATGCAAATCAAAACCACTATGAGGTACCATTTCACACCAGTCAGAATGGCTGCAACCCAAATGTCTACAAATAATAAATGCTGGAGAGCGTGTGGAGAAAAGGGAACCCTCTTACACTGTTGGTGGGAATGCAACCTAGTACAGCCACTATGGAGAACAGTGTGGAGATTCCTTAAAAAACTGGAAATAGAACTGCCTTATGATCCAGCAATCCCACTGCTGGGCATACACACTGAGGAAACCAGAAGGGAAAGAGACACGTGTACCCCAATGTTCATTGCAGCACTGTTTATAATAGCCAGGACATGGAAGCAACCTAGATGTCCATCAGCAGATGAATGGATAGGAAAGCTGTGGTACATATATACAATGGAGTATTACTCAGCCATTAAAAAGAATACATTTGAATCAGTTCTAATGAGGTGGATGAAACTGGAGCCTATTATACAGAGTGAAGTAAGCCAGAAGGAAAAACACCAATACAGTATACTAACGCATATATATGGAATTTAGAGGGATGGTGACGATAACCCTGTGTGTGAGACAGCAAAAGAGACACTGACGTATAGAACAGTCCTATGGACTTTGTAGAAAAAAATAAATAAATAAATAAATAAAATAAAATGCAAATGTGTAGTACTTAGGCCCATAATACCTATAGATCACTCTATATAACAGCAGATTACACACTCTTCTCATGTGTGCATGCAACACTTTCTAGGGCAAGTTGTAGCAAGACCATAAAACAAGCTTCAATACATTTAGAAGATTTGCAATCATTCAGAGTATGTTTATCAACTACAACAGAGTGAAATAAGTAGTCAATAATAGGAAGAAATTTGGCATATTAACTAATATATAGATATTACACAGCACACACGAAATAACCATGAAAGAAAAAAGTCACATGGTGTCAGACAACACTCTGGGATGAATGGAAAAACACACAGCGTACCTAAACTTACATTTGCAACTCAAGCAGTGCTGATCGGGAAATGCATGGATTAAAAAAAGAATGATCTCAAGGAAAATATTTAATACCCTATAATTTAAGTACTTTCATGTTTTTAGTACGGGGAGGGAGGTGGGAGGGGGGTTCAGGATGGGGAACACGTGTACACCCATGGCCGATTCATGTTGATGTATGGCAAAACCGATACAATATTGTAAAGTAATTAAAATAAATAAATTTAAATTAAAAAATAAAATAAAATACTAAACAAAAAGTTTATTTTGCATAATCCAAATCTCAGGTCAATGATTTAAACTCTGGTGTTGGATGGTGGCATTAAGAAAAAACTGATAGTGTACCCTGCAGTTAGATATAGTTAATATCCAGATGAAAAATGAGATTCAATAGTGTAGAAACTAAAATTGTAGAAGAGGAAAATTATGAATTATAAGAAAATTACTCTTTCTTAGGTAGCAAGTAATACATCATCAATACTGTCATGGTTAGAGACATTTTCAACTCTCAAAGTCTGATTTTACAAATAGATACTTTGAATGTCAGTTCACCAGTATCTCACCAACACTCTTTAGCAAATGACTGATGGATCAGGAAAAGAACTTAGGTTGCGAACTCCCCTGTTCTCACAGCCAGTGGTCTTCAAACATTTTCCCTCATGTTCCATATAAAGGAAGTTTGAAAAACTATGTATTTCAGTTACAAATTTTAAATTGGCAGCTAAAATTTTAACCATAGCTTTAAATAACATAATGTCTTAGTTTTAGGAGATCAAAAATAAATATTATGAGATAAATAAATATTATGAGATAAAATATGATAAGGATTGACTATTAAGAATAAATATGATTTTATAAATATTTAATTACTTCATTGATAAAAATCATGTAAATTTTAACCTGTGTACATTTTTTAATTGGAGAAGGAAATGGCACCCAACTCCAGTACTCTTGCCTGGAAAATCCTATGGATGGAGGAGCCTGGTAGGCTACAGTCCATGGGATCGCAAAGAGTCAGACATGACTGACCGTCTTCACTTCACTACACTTCACATTTTTTAATATTGCAATAATCTGGACTTTGCACACAACAACCCAGTTTCATTTAAAATAATGTGCAGGAAATCCAAAAAAGAAGGAGTATATATATACATACAGGTAATTTGCTTTTGTGTACAGTGGAAATTAACAAAATGTTATAAAGCAACTATACTCCAATAAAAATTTTAAAACCCTATTTTTTAATAACTCACAAAATAAAAATGAAATGACAAATTTTATCATATTACTTCAACTTTTCTCAATTCAGAGGATCCAGTAGGGGCTAAAATATCCTATGTTTAATGCCAAGCTTCACCCTAGCCAGAAATATGTGCATAACAGGACAAGACAAAGTTTAAGGAGCTTTGATTAATTCTTAGAGGAGTCTTCCACCAGTGTTTGCCTTTGTTACGGGCCTTGAGATTGCTATACACCAGGTGCATTATATGCTAAGATTTGTAATGATTGACAGGTAAGAACTCTTTCATAAATTGGAGAAGAATCCTTGTGGGTGTTTCTTTTTAAATGCTGAGTTAGAGCAGAGGATCTGGAAATTGATTCTAACACACATACACTTGGATCTATTTTGATGGAGCTCAACAAAGGACTGAGTGAGGCATCAATGTGGACTTGAAATGAAGCTTACTCATTTGGGTCATATAATTTGGGGAAATGTACTTAGAGGTATTAACACACCTAAGAAAGACGGGTTTAGTAATTGGTTATCAGTTATTAAACTGTTTAAACATATTGATGTATTTTTATTGTTTTGTTTTACTAGACTTATCAGTATAGGAAATGAAAGAGTAAGACAAGCTATCACTAAACAAGGTTTCTGACAAATTATATTTGGAAGAGTTTTGGAGCTTGAATTAAAGTTGAAAATAAACTTGGAGCAAAACACTTAGATTTTACGCTAAACAAAAATGTCTCACAAGATTTATCACTTCCTTTGTTCCAAATAATGTTGGACTTTATTCACTAAGTTTAATTCATCCACCTAAATTACTCTATGATCTAACTATTAATAGTATAAAAAATAGTTCTAAAATAATGTTCTAAAATGCTCTCCTCTTTAACCTTTTAATATATTGTGCTCAGACCTCCTACACCTGTAATAATTTCTTCATTTCTCTGCATAATCATCATGAAAAGAATGCAGTGAACATTGTATGAAGTGGTGTAGGATTCCAAGGTCGCAGGGCTTTGGAGCAGACCCTTGGTCCCCTGTCAGTCAGAGTTAGAAACCTGAAGCCAGCCAAAGGTTCATCCCTCCATTTAGAGCAAACACTTCTTCTTCACAAAATCTGTTACTAGTGTAGGTTTTTAACTCCTCAAAAGATCACTAAAAACACTTTTGCCCAAGAAAATCAAGGTTGTTAAATATATTCTAGTTAGATAAAATACCACAAGGGTGGAGGCTTAATAGTGTCTCTGAAGAAAAAGGAGGTCAAAGAGAATATTTATAGGGTTCTGGGACCTAGGTCAGCTGTTTTAAGAGAGGTCTTGCAAGGCTTAGAGCTAGTTACATAAGGTATTCTATTAAAAACTGGTCCAAAAAAGTTGTTTTGCATCTCTAAAAGGATATGCTGTTGGTTTGGTTGTCTTTTTTTTTTTTTCCCTTTTTTGGTTTTGTGTATGTCCCACCTTGACTGAGAAAGGGTTTAATGTGACTGCCCTGAGAATGAAAAATTACAGTACAGATAATACAAAAGGAAAGAGAAAATAAAATATAGATTTTGTGACATAGAAGCAAAGTCACATACAAACCATGCACCGCGTGGTCCTGTATGCTCACCAAGAATGACATGAAAGTCGCTCTTTGTGACCCCATGGATTATACAGTTCATGGAATTCTCCAGGCCAGAATACTGGAGTGGGTAGTAGTTCCCTTCTCCAGGGGATCTTCCCTACCCAGGGATCAAACCCAGGTCTCCCACATTGCAGGCAGATTCTTTACCAACTGGCTATGTATTTTATTCCATCCTGTTTGGCATCCGATTGGAGGAGAGAAAGTTTGTTCCATTTTAGATTGTGTAATAATATAATATAATATCCAAAATATGAAAATCACATTTTGAAAGAAGTTAAGGTATGAAAATAAAGAACCATACAGAATGCAAAGCAGAAATTGTCCAGCAAAATAAAAGAATTACAAGGCACTTATTAGGGCAAACACATTACTTCTGTTTTGATTGCCAGCAAGTTGCTTTGCCAATAATGAGGCATTTATTTAATAAATATTTACCTTACACTCTTCTAAATATGTTAGGAAAAGTAGTTTAATCATCTAAATGATTGTTTGACGTGTTATTAAAATATATCAATATATTAACCTTCATCATTGTTGTATTAACAAATACCAGTTTCATGAGTGAGGAAGATGTGCGACAGTGAGATGAAAAAGTGCACTGTCATAGCCTTAGATGGCTGTGACAATCAGGGCTCCATCCAAGAAGCAGAACCACTGTGAATGGCAGAAAACCAAGGGTTTACTATAGGGATTCAGCCCACTGAAACATAGGGGCTGGGTAAGCAGTCTTTGCAGGTCTGTTGCCTCTGTTTCTGGTGTTGGATCTAAAGTCAACAGGATCCGTGACTAGAAAGGGAGATAAATTTGAAATGAAGGAAACAAACATGATCATCTCTGATCCTGGTGGTGCCGGTGACCTGCAGGAGGAGTTGGCATCTTTTTCAGATTGCACCCGTGCTTGACCCAGCAGCAGAAGCTGTCTGAGGAGACTGGACAGGGCTGGGGGAACTGCCCAGTGCAGACAAGCTGGGGTTGCAGATCCACATACACAATGTACAGAACAACCACAACTCCACTCTGCAATGAACTGCAGGTTGTAACCAGATGCAGACAAGAGGGACAGGTTTAGCAATGCAGTTGAAGCAGCCACACAGATTCAGCATAGAGCACAGCAGGGCTTGGATGTGAACCCTGGAAATCTGATTCCTATAGTGTTAACAATTCCTAATACTTCTCTGTGTTGGGTGAAGATCCATTTGGATGTATCCAGAGCAAGGTCTGGAAGGTATTCTAGGTAAATGAAACTATATGTAGAAATTCAAGGTAGATTGCAGCAGGTGACAAAGACCTCTTAGTAATCCAATTTTGCTTGAATGTATTACAAATAAGGGAAAATATAGGAGATAGGAGGAGAAGATGATAGAGTTCAGATACCATCTTTGAGATAACAACAAGTGTTTATTATTCTAAATAGTGCCTTTATTCCCACAAATAGGTTCCAAGCAGGAGCTGCAGCCACATTTGGCATTATTTTTTTCTTATGGAATATTGTATCCAAAGTCCTTCATCTTCAGGAAATCAGTACCAATTCTACTGGCTCTAAAGAGGCTATTGATTTCCTCGCAAGTGAGCGAAACTTCAGCATTACAGAGTTTGTCAAGGAAAATGGTTTTTATCTCAACAGCAGCACATTGTTAGAATGTGAATTTTTTGGAAAGCCATGTGGCCCAGAGGTAATGTTGCAATATTTCTTCAAATTTCATCAATATAACAAGCTACTTCTTCGTATTATTTTGCATTGAGGTAAAGTTTACTCCCATGCGGAATCAGTTTAAATTTGCTCCAAGATCACATGTCCTTAGCTCAGCCTTATGGAATCAGGAGGTGTGAATACACATGGGACATGCCTCCTTTTTCATACAGTTATATAGGGAAAGATAGAGGACAGAAATATTTGGTGATATTTCTTGCAGGATTGTCCTTAAAGGGAAACCCCTATCTGTGGGTCCAAGTCCCAGCTGAGGATTCTACCAACCATAGGTTGAGCTGTACTGTGGTGGGTATTTATTTTAAAACAATGTGTCTATGAAGTTCAAATCCCTGTTGTTCAAGGGTCAACTGTATATGAAAATGTCTCAACTAGATAATCAGATACAAATTGACAGGTGCATTTTACAAAAAAATGAAAACTGTTTTTGGAATACAGACTAAAATCACCAGATTTCTATTCTTCCTGCTGTTTTTGCCTTCTCACTCAGCAGTATGATTAAGAAAAGAAAGTTATAGGCATTTAAACTTTGAAAGGACCAAAATACTCACCTGATTGTGTTTTCTTTGGTTTATTTTCATATTGGAGGATTTTGCACATGTCTTCACTGAATATGGAAACTGTTTTACCTTTAATCATGGTGAAAATATCCAAGCGAAGGAAAAAGTGAGTGTTTCTGGAAGAGGCTTACACTTGCTCTTCAATGTCAATCAGGTATTGAATTTCTTTAAACTTCACCAAGGTTTAAGGTAAAGAAGAATGCACAGGAGTTTCAGGACCCTGTGCCCTGTTAAATCGTTCCTACATGTCTTTTTGTTTGTTTGTTTGTTTAATTAATTTAGTCAAGACTCCCATGATGAAAATACAGACTTGGAGATTGAAAAGGTACAGTTTAGAGGAATAACCTGGACTTTTTTAGCTGTATTACTTACTGTCATTTTTATGACGCTGGAAATGTTCATGTCACAAAACAAGGAAACTAAAGATTTCTAAATCTCAATGTGTATAGTAATTTAAGAAGACCCATGTATTTTTAATGTTCAGATGATGTTTAGATTTTCACGAAAATAGGCAATATGTTTTAGAAAGAAGCCATACAGAGATATTTGACAAACCATAGAAATCTATAGTCTGATAAAGTGATGAAAAATATTGCTTTGCAAAAATATTGTATCAGTGGGCTTTGCCTAAGCCAGTTTTGTAAATCTGTAATTGGTGTAAGTAGATTCTAAGTGTTTAGACCTAGGTGGCAGCTGTCCAGGCTCCTTAGAAATTCAGAGGTGTTCCTTCAAGACTACCTGGTGTAACTCTCACCCAAGGCTGATCCTCACCCTCTATCTTGCACAAGCATTTGTAGTGTTACACACTTAGAAGTATTCCATTGTTATGATTTTGTAAGTGAAGATTTGAAATGCTATTGAATGAAGTATTCAGAATCACACAATTAATGGTAGAGGTGAGAAATAAAAGTAGCATCCCTGAATTTCACCAAACTACTCCCCAATCCAAATGAACAAGGCAATTGATTACTTTCCAGGAATTTCTGCTAAGCCACACTTCATAGTTTCCCCTGTATTCCATTCAAGAGTCCACAGCACTGCACATTGAGATATACACAGCCAGGATTGTATATCTAGTCCATTGATATTTTCAAGTTATTTAAATATAAGCCATATGTTCGCTTCAAATATTATATAATAACTTCTACAAGCTAGAATTTCCCCCAGTGTTTTTAGGGTGCAATTAAAATCTGCAAATTCAGTGCAAAGTTCAATAAGTAAATAGAGCTGAGATATTTCTCCAGACTAGCAGTTAAGTGTTCCTTAGAGAGTTACAGTGGGGCTAGGAGAAATAGGGTCCTGAGTATCAAACGCAAGTTTATTGTTGTTATATGTGCAGTTAACTTGTTCACAAGAAAAATCATCCTAGTCCCTCATCAAGGCCACCCCTTCCCCTTATAGCTTGAAATTATAACTAATAAAGTCACCAGAAGTTTGATCTTAAATTTCTTTTGCCCCTCTGACAAACCGGCTGCTTTGGGTCCTGCCTTTTGGAAGTCGAACTGCATCTGGTGCTCATGTCTGCACTGGTGGGGTTCCTTTCAGCTGTGCTCGCTGCTGTGGGTTGGTGAAACAGGCTCACTGTGACCCCTCCTTGGGAGTGTGCTCTTCCTGCCTCAGAGTTACAGGAATAAACACAGTTCAGTCGCTCAGTCGTGTCTGACTCTGCAACCCCATGAATCGCAGCACACAGGCCTCCCTGTCCATCACCAACTCCCGGAGTTCACTCAGACTCACGTCCATCGAATCAGTGATGCCATCCAGCCATCTCATCCTCTGTCGTCCCCTTCTCCTCTTGCCCCCAATCCCTCCCAGCATCAGAGTCTTTTCCAATGAGTCAACTCTTCGCATGAGGTGGCCAAAGGACTGGAGTTTCAGCTTTAGCATCATTCCTTCCAAAGAAATCCCAGGGCTGATCTGCTTCAGAATGGACTGGTTGGATCTCCTTGCAGTCCAAGGGACTCTCAAGAATCTTCTCCAACACCACAGTTCAAAAGCATCAATTCTTCGGTGCTCAGCTTTCTTCACGGTCCAACTCTCACATCCATACATGACCACAGGAAAAACCATAGCCTTGACTAGACGGACATTTGTTGGCAAAGTAATGTCTCTGCTTTTGAATATGCTATCTAGGTTGGTCATAACTTTCCTTCCAAGGAGTAAGCATCTTTTAACAGCATGCCTCCAAAAGCCCTTTCTGATCCTGATCATGAAGAACTACTGGCTTCTTAGGGAAAAAAAGAGAAACAATAAATCAGAAATTTGGTTTTATGATGATATATGAAAACCAACCAAGAAACCTAACCAATAAAGCAAAGCTTGAGTTCCTGAAATGTATGCTTTTATGTAATGAACAATTACATATATATATATATATATATTTGTTTTCTTGTAAAAAACTCTTTATCTGACATAAGATTTACAGGAGAAAAGCACTAGTGCTAAAGAAGTAGTATAAGTCTTCACTTTTAGGAGAAAATAAATTTGAATTTTAAGTCAGGTCGAATATTTTAATTGCAAAGAGAAGCAGAGGGCCAAAGGATTTTCTGAGACAAATAAGTAAAGAGAACAGCCAAAGAGAAAGAAACTAAAGAGGCAGGTGAGGAGAGGGCCAGGGGAACCAGGTGGCTGACAGTCAGGATACGATAAGTTCTGTATTTCTATTCAAATTGCCTCAGGCAAGAGGTGGCCTGGAGAAAACGGCCAAGGCCTTGATGTGCAGTTTAACCGTGAAAAGTAGGTCTTTAGGTGTTTAATTTTCACGGCTTTTATATAAAAGGAGCTCTCATATTGACATGAAGTATTTGATTTTTAAGTTATTCAAATGCTATCATGAGATGATAAAAATCAGTCTTGAACTCTGCACAAAATTCTGCACGAACTCATCTTGTGCATAATTGACATCAATTTGTAATCTGGGAAGAAATACTTGTTTGTTTCAGGAGGAATTTACTGATGACCCAACCCTTGGCTTTGTCGACGCTGGGATCACCTTTGTTATCCATTCACCCATGAAGGTGCCGCAGTTTGATGGTTTGGGCTTGTCCTCACCAGTGGGAATGCATACACGGGTGACCATCCGCCAGGTGAAGGTAAATATCAAATAAAGACGTACATATAATCACAAAATTCAGAATCTGAGGGATCTCTGACCCCCAGCTAATCAGAGGAATGCAAAGCTTGGCACATCAAGAAGCAGTGCCGGTGTCTGCCTTTCCTTCTTCCTGATAAATAGAGGCTGTGTCCATCAGTGGGGTAATGATCCCATAAATACATAATAACACATTTCATTAGAAACTCTTTTCTCTCCTGCATTTCAAACATCGCCAGAAATTCAACAGTTTCAGTTCAGATACTTTTCCATTACTGGGAGCCTCAAAAACAGCAAATTCACAGATACAGTTTAAGTGAGGGCTGGGAAGCCCAGCAAACCCAAGTCAACTTTGAATTTTATTTGAGTTGAAAATGGACATTAAAAAGGAAGCCCATGTGGCTGAACTGTACTTTTTCTCAACAGGACTTTCTAGGAAGGAAAAAGTCAATGGGCAGAGCAGGTCTTAGAATCCCAGTGTCTAACAGGTTTCCACTTTCCAGCCCCTTGCTCTGTAATTTTCTGGGTTAACTTCCTGAATTTCCATCTCCTCTCTGCACACTGAGGGCCAAGGGCTAGTGTTTCCTTTCACAGTTACTCTGTTGTTGTTCAGTCACTCAGCTGTGTCTGACTCTTTGTGACCCCATGGACTGCAGCATTCCAGGCTGTCCTTCACCGTCTCCCAGAGCTTGGTCAAACTCATGTCCATTGAGTTGGTGATGCCATCAAACCATCTCAGCCTCTAACACCATCCAACCATCTTCTTCTGCCCTCAATCTTTTCCAGCAGCAGGGTCTTTTCCAGTGAGTCGGCTCTTCGCATCAGGTGGCCAAATCACAGTTACTTTGAGGTTTAAGTGAAATAATATAAAGAAAACATTACCATATTGCCTGGCCAGGCTTCAGCAATATGTGAACCATGAACTTCCTGATGTTCAAGCTGGTTTTAGAAAAGGCAGAGGAACCAGAGATCAAATTGCCAACATCTGCTGTATCATGGAAAAAGCAAGAGAGTTCCAGAAAAGCATCTATTTCTGCTTTATTGACTATGCCAAAGCCTTTGACTGTGTGGATCACAATAAACTCTGGAAAATTCTGAAAGAGATGGGAATACCAGACCACCTGACCTGCCTCTTGAGAAATTTGTATGCAGGTCAGGAAGCAACAGTTAGAACTGGACATGGAACAACAGACTGGTTCCAAATAGGAAAAGGAGTACGGCAAGGCTGTATATTGTCACCCTGTTTATTTAACTTCTTTGCAGAGTACATCATGAGAAACGCTGGACTGGAAGAAACACAAGCTGGAATCAAGATTGCCAGGAGAAATATCAATAACCTCAGATATGCAGATGACACCACCCTTATGGCAGAAAGTGAAGAGGAACTGAAAAGCCTCTTGATGAAAGTGAAAGAGGAGAGTGAAAAAGTGGGCTTAAAGCTCAACATTCAGAAAGCGAAGATCATGGCATCCGGTCCCATTACTTCATGGGAAATAAATGGGGAAATAGTGGAAACAGTGTCAGACTTTATTTTTCTGGGCTCCAAAATCACTGCAGATGGTGACTGCAGCCATGAAATTAAAAGACACTTGCTCCTTGGAAGGAAAGTTATGAACAACCTAGATAGCATATTCAAAAGCAGAGACATTACTTTGCCAACAAAGGTCCGTCTAGTCAAGGCTATGGTTTTTCCTGTGGTCATGTATGGATGTGAGAGTTGGACTGTGAAGAAAGCTGAGCGCCAAAGAATTGATGCTTTTGAACTGTGGTGTTGGAGAAGACTCTTGAGAGTCCCTTGGACTGCAAGGAGATCCAACCAGTCCATTCTGAAGGAGATCAGCCCTGGGATTTCTTGGGAAGGAATGATGCTAAAGCTGAAACTCCAGTCCTTTGGCCACCTCATGCGAAGAGTTGACTCATTGGAAAAGACTCTGATGCTGGGAGGGATTGGGGGCAAGAGGAGAAGGGGACAACAGAGGATGAGATGGCTGGATGGCATCACTGAGTCGATGGACGTGAGTCTGAGTGAACTCCGGGAGTTGGTGATGGACAGGGAGGCCTGGCCTGCTACGATTCATGGGGTCGCAAAGAGTCGGACACGACTGAGCGACTAATCTGATCTGATCTGAAAGGATCTTTGGTGGGGCTAAACCACCACCAAAGGATCTTTTCTTAATTGAAGTTTAGCTGATTTACAATGTTGTGCTAATTTCTTCTGTACAATAAAGTGATTCAGTTATACATATCTATCTATATATACATTATTTTTACATTCTTTTCCATTATGATCTATCATGGGATATTGAATATAGTTCTGTGTTATGCAGTGGGACCTTGTTGTGTATCCATTCTATATATATACTAGTTTGCATCTGCTAATCCCAAACTCTCAGCCCATTTTCTCCCAACCTTGGCAACCATAAGTCTAGTCTCATGTTTTGATTCTGTTTTAAAGCATCTTTTTGTGTGTATAATTTTGGTTGCCGTTTTGTGAGTGGGTTGATGAATATGCTAAAATATATCAATAAATTTTTTTTCCTTGTAGGAGTTCAGTTTTAGAGCACTTTGTCTGATTTTATTGATTCACTACAGGTACAGGCATCACTGACTCAACTGACATGAGTTTGAGCAGACTCCAGGAGATGGTGAAGGACAGGGAAGCTTGTCATACTGCACTTCACGGGGTCGCAAAGAGTCAGACCCGACTGAACAACTGAACAACACAGAGCATTTAGGGCGGATACTAAAGGGCAAACAGTAGACTTAACTTCAGGGGTTTTCAGGTTAATAGAGTAGGCATAGTGGACAAATGTAGTCAACTAAAGAATATCAAAGGCTTGAGAGAAAAGGAAAGGGATATATTGAGTCAGACAGATCTCCTGACCCGGGTGTTTATTTTGTCTTAAGACAGTCCATCAGGAATACCCTTGGGGAGAATGCAATCCCCACATGAAACTGCAGAACTTCAGGACCTATAGCACCTCGGGCTGCTTGCAGGAATGCAAAGCTTGGCACATCAAGAAGCAGTGCGGATGTCTGCCTTTCCTTCTTCCTGGTAAATAGAGGCTGTGTCCTGTTCTGTAACTCTTTACTTAATCTGAAACATGGAAATAAATGTATCAGAAAGCTGTTTCACATTCTTAAGTAATACTATGCTGGAAAACCATCCACCTGACAAATAAACCTCCTAGCAGGGATATCTGGAAAAGAAAAGAGCCTTGTGTTGTCTGAGCCGGTCCCCAAATCTGATTTCAACATTTTCAATTGGGTGCTCTTAAGCTGCTCATCAAGATTTTTCTCCGTTTGAAAGAAACAGTAGATCTTCTTACCAATGCTGAATATTTCCTTGTTGAGACCTTTTTGTTGTTGTTAGAAAGACTCTGTAGTCTCCCTTTGCATCCAGTCTGAATGCTTTCAGAGCCACGGATGTCTGAGCCGAGCCCTGGACAGGGCATTGGAGCAGGGTGGATGGAGCTGGCCTCGCACTTAAGTTCTGCAGCTCCTGGAAAGTAAGGAGCAGCAGGATGTATCCAACCTGCATGGCCTGACAAGTTATAACATGGAGAGTGAGGATGCAGGTGGTCTCAAAACTGCTTGACACAGAACTCACTCCATGTAACAGCCAGATATTTCTATTCAGATTTCCTTCACCCTATTCTCCAGTGTATTTATGAAGAAGTGTAGAGTGATTTAAGCAGTGAACCAGTCTGGTCCTACAAGTTTACCAGTTCCCCATGAGATGGCCCATCACACACCACACACACACACACACACACACACAAACACTCACACACACCACACACACACTCACACATGAACATGCTAATACTGCCCCTATAACAGGGGTTGCAACTCGGCAAACGGCTTCTCAGAAATTTTGAGAATCATCACTTCCTTCTTTCCAGAATTTTTATTTTTGGTCTTGTGGCTCCTCCAAAACTGGCATTCTATAAAACTGCTAATTCTGGCTCTGATTCTCATTCCTAATTACAGAAAATTCCAAAGTTACAGGAAAGGGTCTAAATTGATATATGAAAAATAATGTTACAGTTTTAAAATGTATCATTTCTGACAGAACAAAAGAAAGATGAAATAACTAATAAGAATCAGACACTAGGCAAAACGAAACGTAAAACACAAAGCATGACATGTGCACAAACTTTGGGGTGCTTGCAGAAATGTAGCTTATTTGATTTGATCCTTAGTTATCCCTCTAAGTCTGCTTACAGATGAGGAACGAGATTTATACACATTAAATGAACTAGCTGAAGAACTCCCAGTAGCAAATTGTAGAGGCAATTCTAAAAATCAGCCTTTCAGATGTGGGTCATTTCCAAAATTGCATCGTTCTTGATGTGTATATGTCCCGTTGCTTCAGTCCTGTCTGACTCTTTGCGAGCCTGTGGACTGTAGCCTGCCAGGGTCCTCTGTCCATGAGATTCTCCAGGCAAGAATACTGGAGTGGGTTGCTGTGCCCTCCTCCAGGGGATCTTCCCCACCCAGGGATTGAACCTGCATCTCCTGCATTGCAGGCAGACTCTTTACCACTGAGCCACCTGGGAGTTTAAACTCACTTTTACATTTATCATCTCATTTTTTTCTACGGTGATTGTAAGGTGCGCAAATCACCATTTTACACATGAAGAAACCAAGTTTCAGAAAGTGGCTTGCTTAAGCATTACCTCTTGGTAATGAGAGAAATATCATTCAAGAAGTAAGCCACAGTGTGGTAAGAGAAACTTCTTATAGACTCAGTGTTCAAAGTAGACTTTTCTTTTTTATTTTCACTTCTTCACAAAGCACACTTCCCCCTTGTCAGCTGAACTTCACCACAGACTGTAAGTGATGTTCTCTGTTGTTTGTTTTCAGGACCATTGAATAAACATTGAGCTTACCCCAGAGATGCATGGGTTATAGCAAGAGACAAGTGCTGCATTAAAGTGAAAAAACTGAAGTTTTAGAATCAGCCTGGGATGAAACCCAGTTCTGATTGAGATTGATTCTTTCCCAAGGTTCACAGCAGGTGCTCCACAGAGTGCTACTTCCCTGCCCCATCCTACCACTAGACAGGCAGCCCCACCAGGTGCGTGGGTTTATGTATATTTAAATCAATGGATATAGGGAGCTGGACAGAAGGTGAAGAGATAAGTCTAAGCCCCCTACCTGCTTAGGCAAGCCACTTTCTGAAACTTGGTTTCTTCATTTGTAAAATGATGATTTGCACATCTTACAATTACTGTAGAAAAAAATGAGATGATAAATGTAAAAGCGAGTTTAAATTCCAAAGATATGAACAGTTGAAAATTATTATTCCTACTTTCAGTTCAGTTCAGTCTCTCAGTCACGTCCAGCTCTTTGTAACCCCATGGACTGCAGCACACCAGGCTTCCCTGCCCTTCACCAACTCCTGGAACTTGCTCAAACTCATGTCCATAAAGTCAGTGATGCCATCCAACCATCTCATCCTCTGTCATCCCCTTCTCCTCCTGCCTTCAATCTTTTCTAGCATCAGAGTCTTAAGATTTTAAGTGATATGGACAAATGGAAAGAAACATGGAGGAAACAAAAACATTATTTTCTTCTTCCCAGTGTACATTTTCATTGGGTATTGTATTTTCATACTAGCTTTTGCAAAATGATAGTTGGAGAGTGTTTTTGTCATTATTTCACTCATTTCATAAAATGTAAAGTCTCTATATTTACCCTTTTTATTTTTAAGGAAATGGGATAGAGTGTGACCTACAAAAGTTTTACAACTGTGTGTCTCCTATACTTGGTAAGTGGCTTAATTTATTTCTTTATTTTCAAGATTTATATGAAAGCTGCTCAGAATCATACAAGACTCTAAATCATACTATAGATAGTTCAGAAATGAAAAAAAAAAAGAGACTATAAGAGGTAGGTTTTCAATGTTCTTAAATTTAATAACAATAGCTTACACAGTAAAACACAATGAAAAGCCTTTCTTATTTCAAAATACATCTGAATCAAAGATATGCACTATCAAAGTAAGAGAGCTGTTGTTTTTACTTCTAATTTTTTTCAACTGTAAACATTTTTATAATGAAAGTAGCTTTGTTGGGTTTTCTTCTTACATACATAAATCACGCTTGTTGTGATTAGTTCAAACATTACAGAATAGGAAAGAATCACTTGAAAATCAATAGCAATAGCATCACTTTGAAAATTACTGTCACAATTTAGGTGACCATTCTTTTCCTCATTCATTTCACTATATGTAACTTATACAGAAGTGTGTATGGATAGTTTTTACATAAATGGAATCACAACATACATGGCACACATACTGGGGACAGCTTCCTCTTAAACAGCATTTTTCACTTATGTATCTCTCACCTTAACTCTCAACCAATGTTAACACTCCAGCACATTCTACCATAATTTTCTCCACAAATATAGTTTTCTATTTATGATTTTAAGTCATTGGTTATTTTATTAAAATGGAATCATACTATATACCCTTCTATGAAACTCGCTTATCTAACCTGTTGCAGAAATATCTCCAGGACAGCAGGACAAGATTTCAGAGACTCCTTTTAATGGCTGTAAAATATTTCATGGAATGGGCATGGGTACAAATGATCTGATATTTTTAAACAGCTTTACAAGCTGAATATGCAGAAGTCACATTACTAAGTGAGGAGTTAAAGTTACATTGTCAAATTTCTTGTCATTTCCTATCCCTGAAAAAGGATGAATGTGAAGTTTGGGGAAACATTATGCATGTAGTTACTTCTTGGGGGAGTTTTATGGGAAAATGGGATCAGAGGAGTGCATGTGTGTGTGTGTGTGTGCATGTATGTGTCTGTGCATGTATATGTGTGTGCGTGTGTGTGTGTGTAGGGAAAACATGGAGGTTATTGCCAGTCATCTTTCAGAACCAGGGGATGCCTACAAAAGTCATGCTCAGAGGAGTATCAATAGGAGAATCTAGAAAACAAGCCCAAAGTTGGTCCTTATTCAAGGTCTTGGTGAACAAAGGATTCACAGGAAAGAGTTTCACTAACAAAACCACAAGGAAAACAAGAACTGGAACATTTGCTGAAAGCAAAGAACAGTGAGATGGGCCCTGGCACTGGTCCAAAAGTGCCTGTGGGCAAACACCACTCCCTTCCCGACACACTCACATGGGTGGTGTGGTTGCTGAGGAGAAGCCAGAGGACAGGGAACTGAGTGAGAAAGTCATGGCATCCCCAGACCCGAGGACCTCAGCAGCCCACAGCACGATGTGCACCATCTTTATTGAGACAAGCCCAAGAGTACATTTCGTTTAAACCTGTGTCACTCACTTTCAAGATGATGTTTCTAAGTTCCTCTCAAGGTGACGTAAGGTCACAAAAACTTTCCATCTTTTATCCAAATGTCTAATTTCTTGTGAAAATAAGCCCCGAGACTTTCTGGTAAGAAATTCTTACTTCTAACAAAGATATGAATCCAGTGACACCATGAATCCAAGGTTAAACCCTATGATTGTCTTCTTTGCTGTATTTATACTAAAATGTAAACAGAATATAAATACCACTTCTTAAAGAAGCAGTGATTGAACTTGTTAACCACTGTTTTAAACATAGGAGTTTCCCTAAAGGCTCTGACTGTATAGAATCCGCCTTCAAGCAGGAGATGTGGATTCATTCCCTGGGTCAGAAATATCCCCTTCAGAAGGAAATGGCAACCCACCCCAGTATTCTTGCACAGCGAAAGTGAAATGATAAAATTTTTAAAAGCTCTGTCCTCCCCACTGTGAAATAATCTTTTTCTCCAAATATCCTATCCTAATTTTCATTTCAGACCACATTGAAATTAAGGGATTGTGTACAGTGGGAACACACAATTCCAGCTGCCCTGTACCTTGTGAAGAAACAGAATACCCTGCGTTCATTTCTTATTCTACTTTTCCAAGCCAAAAAGCTTTGAAGTATCTTTCCAAGAAGTTGAATCAAAGCCAGCAATATATCAGGTATTTGTTTCAGCTTTGTACATTATTTCTAATTAACATACATATTTTCTTTACTTTCAAAGACTCCAGGAATAAAATTCTGATCAATCACAGAAAGCAAGGGCTGACAGCAGTGAATCATCAATGAAAGCCTAGAATTTTAAAGGTAGAAAAGAGCTTGTCTTTCAATCCCTTAACTTAATTAAGTGAAAAGTGAAATAAGGACTGAATAATTTGCTTATGATCTTACATTTTTGGCCCAACTGGGGAATAATGCTAACATGACTGAAAACATGAAAATCCCTTACTTGTACATTATAAGGGCTTCCCTGGCAGCTTAGCTGGTAAAGAATCTGCCTGCAATGCAGGAGACCCCAGTTCAATTCCTAGGTAGGGAAGTTCCCCTGGAGAAGCAATAGGCTACCCAGTCCAGTATTCTTGGGCTTCCCTGGTAGCTCAGATGGTAAAGAATCCACCTGCAATGCAGGAGACCTGGGTTCTATCCCTGGGCTGGGAAGATTCCCTGGAGAAGGGAACAGCTACTCACTCCAGTATTCTTGCTTGGAGAATATCCATGGACAGAGGAGCCTGGCGGGCTATAGTCCACGGGGTCATAAAGAGTCGGATACGACTAAGCAGCTAAGCACAACCACATATATTATAACGTTTGGGTGTACTAATAACTGTATTAATTAAAGGGAATACAAATTATTCTCATTTTACAGAGGAGGGGAGTAAAGTTACTGCATTTCAAATGAACTGTCCTGTGAAGGTCCTTATTGGCACTCAGGGAATTTATGCCCCAAACCTATAACTCTGGTCTCTGTATATTTTCCACAGAGACACATCACTACAATTTTGATGAACTAAAGATTGTATTAGGTCTCCTGCTATATCACTCTCCTATCAGAAATAACAAATCAAACTTCTTAAAAAATATTTTAAAAATCAGGCAGCATCATAACATTTATCTTTGTATTTTATTCATATTTTTAAGCTGAGGACCTAAAATAGCAATATAGTACATTTGGTGTTTGTACTTAAGTCTATTATAATAAAATATATTAACTAATTAAAAGTGGATTTACTTTTGCCCAGCCAAGTATCTGACTTTGAAAGCATATTTCAGGTTTTAAGCTGGTATGTATTTTAATGAAACAAACAAAAAAGCATTCTCCCAGTATAAATTCCTAGACAATAAAATGATCTTTCAAATCAGGAAGAAAAAGTCTTTTCATTAAGATGGGGTTGATAGGGTAGCACTTTAAAAACTTGGATAAAAAGATAGAAAGCTAGAAAATTTGCAGCTGTATCTTTGTCAGCACTTCTGTCTCTAGTATAGATGCCTCTATTTCATTTTAATATGGAAAACTGGTGTATTTATAATATTATTCCTATTATACTTAGCTGTGCCTGAGAAGAGCAGTTCATGTGATTTTTTGGCTGGAAAAAAATCTCCTGGGCTCACTGTTTATCATGCAGAGGATATATACTTTATTTTAGAGACATATTGGTGAAGTCAGAAAAGAAACTCATTGTTATATAAAATGACTTTAGAAAACATTGTTGTTTTTTCTCCTAAAATTTATATTATTGTAAGTAGCTACCCATTAACCTCATCCTATAACTGACACATGGGGACTTGCAGGCTTGTGACTAGCAGAGGCCAGTGCCGGGAGGGCTAAGGTGAATGGCTAAACAAACACAGCTGGACTCAGGGCTGTCCAAATCCTAGACAGAGCCAGGGGTTAGAAATCACACATATAATTAAAAATTTGCTTTGTGCACAAATTTTAAGATCAAAGAGATCAAAAATTGAAGAGTGATTAATCAGAAAACATGAAGAGTTTGTTGCTGTTGTTTAGTTGCTAAGTGGTGTCTGATTCTTTCGCAACCCCATGAACTGTAGCCCACCAGCCTCCTTTGTTTATGGGATTTTCCAGGCAAGAAAACTGGAGTGAGTTGTCATTTCCTTCTCCAGGAGATCTTCCCCACCCAGGGATCGAACCTGCATCTCCTGCATTGGCAGGTGGATTCTTTACCACTGAGCCACCAGGAAAGACCATACAGTTTGTTAGGAAAGCAGATATAAAAGCTTAGCATCAGTAGGACTTAAAGCACTCTTAATTTAATCACGAAGTGTGATGGCAGTGGCACAAACCAGCCCCAGACTATGACCAGTCTGAAGCCCCAAGTGGCAGTTGCTGGGTCCCATCAAGAAGGAGGTTAGAAGATTAGCCTGATTGAAGCAGGCCCCATGGAAGTGAATTGTGGCTGAATTTAGGCCAATTTCATTAGCAAAGTAATTTTTTGTGTGTTTAATTGAACGAATTTTCAAGTGAAATTTGTATAAAATGATTTGGTTTATAAAAAAAAGTATTCCCTTTAATTAATCCAGCACTAAAACTTAAGCATGTGGAAGCATTTTTTAGTGTTTTATAAATGCAATAAACACTATTTTTTCTTTGATCTTCTTACCCTCATTAAAATCCAGATTTTATTTTATAATTGTATCTCTTGACATAAATATTCTTGGATCTAAATTCTGAAAAATTTTCCTATCACCATGAAATGTAGATTCAACAAGACCCAAATTACCAGCAAGTCACTCACTTTGGAGGAGCTGAGTAAACCTTGCGATATTTTTATAGGCGTTGAATTTATCTTCTCCCCAAAACACAAATAGATAATTCTGGAAAATGACTCTAAGTTTGTGCTTGGGAAATTAAACAGTATTATCAGTTTACATGCAAATTTGGATCACAAAAAGATTGCAATATTGCTAAAATTTCTCAACTTCCAAAACAACCTTATTATTTCCTTCACTTTGGCTGCTGTTTTATTATTTGCAAATATTATGATACCCCTTGCTTAGCTACTTAAACACAGTACATTCCCCTGTTACCCAGGGTTAAACCAATAGAAATTAAGTAAACATATTAATGATATATTTTGAATTAATTCTATTTGGGAATATTGATTTCTAAATGGTAAACAATAAAGAGAGTGATTTACAACCGTGCCTCTCAGATATTAAAGATACCACATAATTCCAGGAATCATTGCTAATAAAACCTATTCTTTTTTACTTTTTATTTTATACTGGATTATAGTTGATTAATAATGTTGTGTTAGTTTCAGATGTACAGCTGTTCCAGTTACACATATACATATATCTCTTCTTTTCCAAAATCTTTTCCCATTTACATATTATATTACATAATAGGATCTTTCTTAATGAAACTATTGTTGCATATGAAAACCATCAGGTAGTTGATTTTTACCTCAGTTTAAAAGACAGAGAGGTTAAATATTTATAAATTTATTCATTCGTTGTTTTCTTCTTTGATTTGTTCCCTTATTTGTCCATTTCACAAATTGGAAATGAGTGCCTTTTGTGTGTCAGTGTTTCAGAGTGCTCTAAAAACTAGAGATACTTCTGTGCGTAAAAGATAAACCCCTGCCATGCTGCATGCGTGCCCTGTGGAGTGAAGATGGACAATAATATATGGGGCAACCAGCCGTGGTGCTCAGTGCCTGGGAGGGGAAGGGACAGAAAAGAAGGAGTCAGAGTCGGGGAGGGCTGGTCTCAGCATGAAGGACTGAGATCAATAAGACTGTCCTGGCAGGGTGACAGCTGAGCAAAGACCCGGTGCTTCTCAAACTTGTCAGTGTCAAGGTCCCTTTACAGTCTTCAGAACCACTGAGGAGTCCAGTGAGTTCTCCTTCATGTGAGATTTAAGTATCAATATTTGCCATATTAGGAAAGTAAGGTGTGACTTCGTAAATTTATTGATTCACTTAAAACAACAATAGTGAATGTGCTATACAGTGACATAAGTAAAAGTTTTTATAAAGATTAACTATTTTCAAAAATGTTTAGGAAGAGGAGTGGTATTGTTTTAGGATGTGGTAGGTTTCTTCAGTGTCTGACAAGAGAAGACAGCTGGATTCTCATTTTTGCATTTAATCTGTCGGGTTATGTTGTTTGGTTGGAGAACATGAAGGAAAGCTTGTATGAAGCACATGTATAGTTCAAAAAGGGAGGCCTATTTTAATAGCCGTAATAGATAATTGTGATATTTTTCTTTGATGATACATCAAAAATCAACAAGACTAGCTTGTTACATGTTAACAGGAGTTTGTGTTTTGTAATTTGCCCAGAGGGACTGAGGTCAACTCTTGACTCAATATTTGATGCAACTGTTGAGATTCATGCTGCCATACAAGCATCAGGAGGGTATGAAAATGTGTATATTGTTCACATAATGACACTTTCTGTGAACGGAAGGGCAGGCTTCCAGGCAGAATTTTTCCTGGTTTGTGACAGAACAAGAAAAGGCAGCTGGCTCTGCCTGGCCTTATGGTTTTGAGGTAGGACTTGGACAAATAATCCAAGATGATGGCCAGGGTCTGTGTGGTTGAACTTTCCTAGATGCCAAAGGGGGAAGACCATGGCTTTCTCATCAGTTTAACTCTTTGAGGACAAGAAAGGGGCAGGGTGGCATTTGAAAGCTGTCATCTATGAAATGTCAAGACATATCAGTGAATTTTTCATATTCAATTCTATTTATATTCACTGAACTTGCACTTTGAATGGGTCTTTTATTTGTGCATGGTTTGGAACATCATTTATTGGGTGTTAGAAAAATTCTTTTAGCTATGCACATTTTCCAAATATCGATCTACTTTATTATATAATACACATTGGAATGTAATAACATTACTTTTCCTATCATGCTGCTGCTGCTGTTAAGTCGCTTCAGTCATGTCTGACTCTGTGCAATCCCAGAGATGGCAGCCCACCAGGCTCTGGCAACCCAGGAGGGGGTTGCCATTTCCTTCTCCAATGCATGAAAGAGAAAAGTGAAAGGGAAGTCGCTCAGTTGTGTCCAACTCAATGACCCCGTGGACTGCAGCTTACCAGGCTCCTCCATATATGAGATTTCCAGGCAAGAGTACTGGAGTGGATTGCCATTGCCTTCTCTGTTTCCTATCATAAAAGTCTTTAAAAATTGAGTTATCAAGCTCATCATAGCAGACATAAATTTTCCAAAATTTTAACTTTAGCATAAAAGTTAAAAGCTTAAAATTTATTATTGACCTCAAGTCTTATCAGTTATTCTCCTTGATGCAACAAGTTCATTTTGTTTATTATTGTGAAAATCTCTGCCAAATTTCACATTCTTAAGAACTATAGTTTGTCAGCCATTCCTTCAAGTGAAAATGATGTTTCATATCAAAAGTGGCTACTGCAGCTTTCTTTAAATAATAATCATAGTGGAAATGTTAGATAACATGTCAGTATTTTATGAAAATAATTTTGACTTTGTGAACTTCCAAAAGAGATAACAAGGACCCCTAGGGGTCTGTGTGGGCTTCCCTGATGGCTCAAGTGGTAAAGAATCCACCTGCAATCCATGAGGTGTGAGTTCCATCCCTGGGTGAGGAAGACCCCCTGGAGGATGGCATGGCAACCTACTCCAGTATTCTGGCCTGGAGACTCCCATGGACAGAGGAGCCTGGCAGGCTACAGTTTATGAGGTTGCAAAGAGTGTGATACTGAGTGACTAAGCAGGCATGCACAGTAGGGGTCTATAACCACACTTTGAAAATTGTTAGCCTTTAAGGTGATAATCAAATCCCTTATGATTATACAGTGGAAGTGAGAGACAGATTTAAGGTACTAGATCTGATAGATAGAGTGCCTGATGAACTATGGACTGAGGTTCATGACATTGTACAGGAGACAGGGATCAAGACCATTCCCATGGGGAAAAAATGCAAAAAAGCAAAATGGCTGTCTGCGGAGGCCTTACAAATAGCTGTGAAAAGAAGAGAAGCAAAAAACAAAGGAGAAAAGGAAAGATATAAGCATCTGAATGCAGAGTTCCAAAGAATAGCAAGGAGAGATCAGAAAGCCTTCCTCAGCGATCAATGCAAAGAAATAGAGGAAAACAATAGAATGGGAAAGACTAGAGATCTCTTCAAGAAAATTAGAGACACCAAGGGAACATTTCATGCAAAGATGGGCTTGATAAAGGACAGAAATGTTATGGACCTGACAGAAGCAGAAGATATTAAGAAGATGTGGCAAGAATACACAGAAGAACTGTACAAAAAAGAACACAACCAAGATAATCACAATGATATGATCACTCACCTAGAGCCAGACATCATGGAATGTGAAGTCAAGTGGGCCTTAGAAAGCATCACTATGAACAAAGCTGGTGGAGGTGATGGAATTCCAGTTGAGCTATTTCAAATCCTGAAAGATGATGCTGTGAAAGTGCTACACTCAATATGCCAGCAAATTTGGAAAACCCGGCAGTGGCCACAGGACTGGAAAAGGTCAATTTTCACTCCAATCCCAAAGAAAGGCAATGCCAAAGAATGCTCAAACTACTGCACAATTGCACTCATCTCACACACTAGTAAAGTAATGCTCAAAATTCTCCAAGTCATTCTTCAGCAATGCGTGAACCGTGAAATTCCAGATGTTCAAGCTGGTTTTAGAAAAGGCAGAGGAACCAGAGATCAAATTGCCAACATCTGTTGGATCATGGAGAAAGCAAAAGAATTCCAGAAAAACATCTACTTCTGCTTTATTGACTATGCCAAAGCCTTTGACTGTGTGGATCACAATCAACTGTGGAAAATTCTGAAAGAGATGGGAATACCAGACCACCTGACCTGCCTCTTGAGAAACCTGTATGCAGGTCAGGAAGCAACAGTTAGAACTGGACATGGAACAACAGACTGGTTCCAAATAGGAAAAGGAGTACATCAAGGTTGTGTATTGTCACCCTGCTTATTTAACATATGCAGAGTACATCGTGAGAAATGCTGGGCTGGAAGAAGCACAAGCTGGAATCAAGATTGCTGGGAGAAATATCATTAACCTCAGATATGCAGATGACACCACCCTTATGGCAGAGTGAAGAGGAACTAAAAAGCCTCTTGTTGAAAGTGAAAGAGGAGACTGAAAAAGTTGGCATAAAGCTCAACATTCAGAAAACTAAGATCATGGCATCTGGTCCCATCACTTCATGGGAAATAGATGGGGAAACAGTGGAAACAGTGTCAGACTTTATTTTGGGGGGCTCCAAAATCACTGCAGATGGTGACTGCAGCCATGAAATTAAAAGACGCTTACTCCTTGGAAGAAAAGTTATGACCAACCTAGATAGCATATTGAAAAGCAGAGATATTACTTTGCCAACAAAGCTCCATCTAGTCAAGGCTATGGTTTTTCCAGGGGTCATGCGAGACCACATGCGAGAGTTGGACTGTGAAGAAAGCTGAGCGCCAAAGAATTGATGCTTTTGAACTGTGGTGTTGGAGAAGATTCTTGAGAGTCCCTTGGACTGCAAGGAGATCCAACCAGTCCATTCTAAAGGAGATCAGCCCTGGGTGTTCTTTGGAAGGAATGATGCTAAAGCTGAAACTCCAGTACTTTGGCCACCTCATGTGAAGAATTGACCCATTGGAGAAGACTCTGATGCTGGGAGGGATTGGGGGCAGGAGGAAAAGGGGACAACAGAGGATGAGATGGCTGGATGCCATCACCAACCCGATGAACATGAGTTTGAGTGAACTCCGGGAGATGATGATGGACAGGGAGGCCTGGCGTGCTGTGATTCATGGGGTCGCAAAGAGTCGGACATGACTGAGCAACTGAACTGAACTGAACTTAAGGTGATATAAGAGCTGGTCTCAATAGTAATGGGGAAAAGGCAAACCTTTCCTTCCCCAGGAAGGAAAACCACATGCCAAGAAAAGTCCTAGACTGACAGCGCACCTTGTATATGGGCAGAATAGCCTGGAAATTGGTGTGGCAAGAGGCAGAGCAGATGATAGCCAAGGATGGGCAAGCATCAGTCACCATGAACAGGTCAGTGGTAGACAGAAATCTCATAACAACATAGAGGGTGAGTCTCTGGTGAGCTCTCAGCAGCAAAGTGATATGATTTACAAGTTGCAAAAGTATTGCCTTTGTTCTTGTGTGAAGAGTGGAGGGTGAGTATCTGTTGAGATGGAGTACACTAAGGTCAGAAGCAGAAGGAGAAATCAGAAAGCGATTGGAAAAATCCAGGTGAGAGATGATGGAGGTTTAGGCAAAGGTGGTCTCAGTGGATGGGTGAGAGGTTGGATTCTGGGTATATTTGAAAGTAAAGCAAATATTTACTGATGGATTAGCTGTGAAGTGTTATTGCATTAAAAATGAAGAAATATATAAAGTTTGACTTGGAATATTTGAAATATCTGTTGACCATCAAGTAGAATACCAAGAGGCAATTTGATGTGTTAGTGAATTTCAAGGTGGTGTCTGGGCTGAAGATGGTAAGTGTACATAAGAGTTATTTCAAAATAGTTATTTAGCCACTCTGGCTTCATATAAAGATTTCCAGAAAACACTGAGAAAAGTCTCTGCCCAAAATACTAATCATGTAAGGTAAATGACTAGGCTAAGGCTAGGCTAAGTCACTTCAGTCGTGTCCGATTCTGTGCGACCCCATAGACGGCAGCCTACCAGGCTCCCCCGTCCCTGGGATTCTCCAGGCAAGAATACTGGAGTGGGTTGCCATTTCCTTCTCCAATGCATGAAAGTGAAAAGTGAAAGTGAAGTCGCTCATTCGTGTCCAACCCTCAGGGACCCCATGGACCGCAGCCTTCCAGGCTCCTCCATCCATGGGATTCTCCAGGCAAGAGTACTGGAGTGGGGTGCCATTGCCTTCTCCGAGGTAAATGACTACCACTTATTAAAAGCACAATATATGCAGGTTCTGCGTCAGTTCTTTGCATATATTATTTAATTGCTTCTTGCCACAGAACTGAAATCCTGACTACAGAAGAAGCAACCAAGACTCGGGAAAAGAAGGTGGTTTCTCCAGGACCACATAAGTCACAAAGAACAGGACCCAGATTTGAATTAAAGTTAGACACACACTCAAGCATTTTTAAATCATATACTCAGTAGATATTTACTTTTAATGTCTTTTCCAGTTTCTTAGGAATGAAGCACAGAAAAGTTATTAGGTCAGGAGAAAAATTATTTTCCCTAAATACCAACATGACATGAATGTGTTCAAAATGTAGCTATAGTGATTAGTACTGAACACAATGTCATGTCTAATTCAATACTAAACAACCTCTGAGACAAAAATAAATACTACCTTTGTCAAATGGGAATTAAATGACCATTTGCCAAACCTTCTGTCTGTGCCTGTGAGGGCTACCGTGTTAGAATAAAGGCTGAGAATAGAATGAGTCAGCTAAGACTGTCACAAAAGGTGGTCAGAACCTCTCCTAATGTGGGGATAGCCCAGGGCATCAGAGGGCAACGTAGTTCAGTTCAGTTCAGTCGCTCAGTCGTGTCCGACAATTTGCGACCCCATGAACTGCAGCACACCAGGCCTCCTTGTCCCTGAGTTCACCCTGAGTTCACCAGCTCCCAGAGTTTACCCAAACTCATGTCCATTGAGTTGGTGATGCCATCCAACCATCTCATCCTCTGTCATCCCCTTCTCCTCCTGCCTTCAATCTTTCCCAGCATCAGGGTCTTTTTAACTCTTCGCATTAACTGGCCAAAGTATTGGAGTTTGAGCTCCAGCATCAGTCCTTCTAATGAACACTCAGGACTGATCTCCTTTAGGATGGACTGGTTGGACTCCTTGCAGTCCTAGGGACTCTCAAGAGTCTTCTCCAATACCACAGTTCAAAAGCATCAGTTCTTCAGTGCTCAGCTTTCTTTATAGTCCAACTCTCACATCCATACAAGATTACTGGAAAAGCCATAGTCTTGATGAGATGGACCTTTCCTGGCAAAGTAATGTCTCTGTTTTTAATATCCTATCTAGGTTGGTCATAACTTTCCTTCCAAGGAGTTAGTGTCTTTTAATTTCCTGGCTGTGGTCACCAGCTGCAGTGATTTTGGAGCCCCCCCAAAATAAAGCCACTGTTTCCACTGCTTCCCGTCTATTTGCCATGAAATGATAGGACCAGATGCCATGATACTAGTTTTCTGAATGTTGATCTTTACGCCAACTTTTCCACTCTCCTCTTTCACTTTCATCAATAGGCTCTTTAGTTCTTCTTCACTTTCTGCCATAAGGGTGGTGTCATCTACATATCTGAGGTTATTGATATTTCTCTCGGCAACTCCAATCTTGATTCCAGCTTGTGCTTCTTCCAGCCCAGCATTTCTCATGATGTACTCTGCATATAAGTTAAATAAGCACAGTGACAATATACAGCCTTGATGTACTCCTTTTCCTATTCGGAAACAGTCTGTTGTTCCATGTCCAGTTGCTTCCTGACCTGCATCCAGATTTATCAAGAGGCAGGTCAGGTGGTCTGGTATTCCCATCTCTTTCAGAATTTTCCACAGTTGATTGTGATCCACACAGTCAAAGGCTTTGGCATAGTCAATAAAGCAGAAGTAGATGTTTTTCTGGAACTCTTTTGCTTTCTCCATGATCCAGTGGATGTTGGCAATTTGATCTCTGGTTCCTCTGCCTTTTCTAAAACCAGCTTGAACATCTGAAAGTTCACGGTTCACGTATTGCTGAAGCCTGACTTGGAGAATTTTGAGCATTACTTTACTAGTGTGTGAGATGAGTGCAATTGTGCAGTAGTTTGAGCATTCTTTGGCATTGCCTTTCTTTGGGATTGGAATGAATACTGACCTTTTCCAGTCCTGTGGCCACTGCCGGGTTTTCCAAATTTGCTGGCATATTGAGTGCAACACTTTCACAGCATCATCTTTCAGGATTTGAAATAGCTCAACTGGCATTCCATCACCTCCACTAGCTTTTTTCATAGTGATGTTTCCTAAGGCCCACTTGACTTCACATTCCAGGATGTCTGGCTCTAGGTGAGTGATCACACCATCATGATTAACTGGGTCATGAATATCTTTTTGTACAGTTCTTCTGTGTATTCTTGCCACCTCTTCTTAATATCTTTTGCTTCTGTTAAGTCCATACCATTTCTGTCCTTTATTGAGCCCATCTTTGCATGAAATGGTCCCTTGGTATCTCTAATTTTCTCAAGGGGATCTCTAGTCTTTCCCATTCTATTGTTTTCCTCTATTTCTTTGCATTGATCACTGAGGAAGGCTTTCTTATCTCTCCTTGCTATTCTTTGGAACTCTGCATTCAAATGGGAATATCTTTCCTTTTCTCCTAACTTTTCCCTTCTCTTCTTTTCACAGTTATTTGTAAGGCCTCCTCAGACAGCCATTTTGCTTCTTTGCATTTCTTTTTCTTTGGAATAGTCTTGATCTCTGTCTCCTGTACAATGTCACGAAACTCCGTCCATAGTTCATCAGGCACTCTATCAGATCTAGTCCCTTAAATCCATTTCTCACTTCCAATGTATAATCATAAGGGATATGATATAGGTCATACCTGAATGGTCTAGTGGTTTTCCCTACTTTCTTCAATTTGGCAAGTCTGAATTTGGCAACAAGGAGTTCATGATCTGAGCCACAGTCAGCTCCCAGTCTTGTTTTCACTGACTATATAGAGCTTCTCCATCTTTGGGTGCAAAGAAAACATTCAATCTGATTTCGAATGTGGTCCACTGGAGAAGGGAATGGCAAACCACTTCAGTATTCTTGCCTTGAGAACCCCATGAACAGTATGAAAAGGCAAAAAGATGGGACACTGAAAGATGAACTCCCCAGGTGGGTAGGTGCCCAAAATGCTACTGGAGATCAGTGGAGAAATAACTCCAGAAATAATGAAGAGACAGAGCCAAAGCAAAAACAACACCCAGCTGTGGATGTGAGTGGTGATAGAAGTAAGGTTTGATGCTGTAAACAGGGCAACATAACTTAGGACTAAATATTTTTATTTTATTTTATTTTTAAACTTTACAATATTGTATAGTTTTGCCAAATATCGAAATGAATCCGCCACAGGTATACCTGTGTTACCCATCCTGAACCCTCCTCCCTCCTCCCTCCCCATACCCTCCCTCTGGGTCGTCCCAGTGCACCAGCCCCAAGCATCCAGTATCGAGCATTGAACCCGGACTGGCGACTCATTTCATACATGATATTATACATGTTTCAACATCATTCTCCCAAATCTCCCCACCCTCTCCCTCTCCCACAGAGTCCATAAGACTGATCTACACATCAGTGTCTCTTTCGCTGTCTCGTACAGGGTTATTGTTACCGTCTTTCTAAATTCCATATATATGCGTTAGTATACTGTATTGGTGTTTTTCTTTCTGGCTTACTTCACTCTGTATAATAGGCTCCAGTTTCATCCATCTCATTAGAACTGATTCAAATGTATTCTTTTTAATGGCTGAGTAATACTCCATTATGTATATGTACCACAGCTGTCTTATCCATTCATCTGCTGATGGACATCTAGGTTGCTTCCATGTCCTGGCTATTATAAACAGTGCTGCAATGAACATTGGGGTACACGTGTCTCTTTCCCTTCTGGTTTCCTCAGTGTGTATGCCCAGCAGTGGGATTGCTGGGTCATAAGGCAGTTCTATTTCCAGTTTTTTAAGGAATCTCCACACTGTTCTCCATAGTGGCTGTACTAGGTTGCATTCCCACCAACAGTGTAAGAGAGTTCCCTTTTCTCCACACCCTCTCCAGCATTTATTGCTTGTAGACATATGGATCGCAGCCATTCTGACTGGCATGAAATGGTACCTCATAGTGGTTTTGATTTGCATTTCTCTGATAATGAGTGATGTTGAGCATCTTTTCATGTGTTTGTTAGCCATCTGTATGTCTTCTTTGGAGAAATGTCTATTTAGTTCTTTGGCCCATTTTTTGATTGGGTCATTTATTTTTCTGGAGTTGAGCTGTAGGAGTTGCTTGTATATTTTTGAGATTAGTTGTTTGTCTGTTGCTTCATTTGCTATTATTTTCTCCCATTCTGAAGGCTGCCTTTTCACCTTGCTAATAGTTTCCTTTGTTGTGCAGAAGCTTTTAAGTTTAATTAGGTCCCATTTATTTTTGCTTTTATTTCCAATATTCTGGGAGGTGGGTCATAGAGGATCCTGCTGTGATGTATGTCGGAGAGTGTTTTGCCTATGTTCTCCTCTAGGAGTTTTATAGTTTCTGGTCTTACGTTGAGATCTTTAATCCATTTTGAGTTTATTTTTGTGTATGGTGTTAGAAAGTGTTCTAGTTTCATTCTTTTACAAGTGGTTGACCAGTTTTCCCAGCACCACTTGTTAAAGAGATTGTCTTTAATCCATTGTATATTCTTGCCTCCTTTGTCAAAGATAAGGTGTCCATATGTGCGTGGATTTATCTCTGGGCTTTCTATTTTGTTCCATTGATCAATATTTCTGTCTTTGTGCCAGTACCATACTGTCTTGATAACTGTGGCTTTATAATAGAGCCTGAAGTCAGGTAGGTTGATTCCTCCAGTTCCATTCTCCTTTCTCAAGATAGCTTTGGCTATTCGAGGTTTTTTGTATTTCCATACAAATTGTGAAATTATTTGTTCTAGCTCTGTGAAGAATACCGTTGGTAGCTTGATAGGGATTGCATTGAATCTATAAATTGCTTTGGGTAGTATACTCATTTTCACTATATTGATTCTTCCAATCCATGAACATGGTATATTTCTCCATCTATTAGTGTCCTCTTTGATTTCTTTCACCAGTGTTTTATAGTTTTCTATATATAGGTCTTTAGTTTCTTTAGGTAGATATATTCCTAAGTATTTTATTCTTTTCGTTGCAATGGTGAATGGAATTGTTTCCTTAATTTCTCTTTCTGTTTTCTCATTATTAGTGTATAGGAATGCAAGGGATTTCTGTGTGTTGATTTTATATCCTGCAACTTTACTATAATCATTGATTAGTTCTAGTAACTTTCTGGTGGAGTCTTTAGGGTTTTCTATGTAGAGGATCATGTCATCTGCAAATAGTGAGTTTTACTTCCTCTTTTCCAATTTGGATTCCTTTTATTTTTTCTGCTCTGATTGCTGTGGCCAAAACTTCCAAAACTATGTTGAATAGTAATGGTGAAAGTGGGCACCCTTGTCTTGTTCCTGACTTTAGAGGAAATGCTTTCAATTTTTTACGATTGAGGATAATGTTTGCTGTGGGTTTGTCATATATAGCTTTTAT
Source organism: Bos grunniens (assembly GCF_055505025.1). NCBI lineage: Eukaryota > Metazoa > Chordata > Mammalia > Artiodactyla > Bovidae > Bos > Bos grunniens. The sequence goes on from NC_141181.1 coordinate 43,838,110, forward strand.
TATGTTGAGGTATGTTCCTTCTATTCCTGCTTTCTGGAGAGTTCTTATCATAAATGGATGTTGAATTTTGTCAAAGGCTTTCTCTGCATCAATTGACATAATCATATGGTTTTTATTTTTCAATTTGTTAATGTGGTGTATAACACTGATTGATTTGTGGATATTGAAGAATCCCTGCATCCCTGGGATAAAGCCCACTTGGTCATGGTGTATGATCTTTTTAATGTGTTGTTGGATTCTGATTGCTAGAATTTTGTTAAGGATTTTTGCATCTATGTTCCTCAGTGATATTGGCCTGTAGTTTTCTTTTTTTGTGGGATCTTTGTCAGGTTTTGGTATTAGGGTGATGGTGGCCTCATAGAATGAGTTTGGAAGTTTACCTTCCTCTGCAATTTTCTGGAAGAGTTTGAGCAGGATAGGTGTTAGCTCTTCTCTAAATTTTTGGTAGAATTCAGCTGTGAAGCCGTCTGGACCTGGGCTTTTGTTTGCTGGAAGATTTTTGATTACAGTTTCAATTTCCGTGCTTGTGATGGGTCTGTTAAGATTTTCTATTTCTTCCTGGTCCAGTTTTGGAAAGTTGTACTTTTCGAAGAATTTGTCCATTTCTTCCACGTTGTCCATTTTATTGGCATATAATTGTTGATAGTAGTCTCTTATGATCCTTTGTATTTCTGTGTTGTCTGATGTGATCTCTCCATTTTCATTTCTAATTTTATTGATTTGATTTTTCTCCCTTTGTTTCCTGATGAGTCTGGCTAATGGTTTGTCAATTTTATTTATCCTTTCAAAGAACCAGCTTTTGGCTTTGTTGATTTTTGCTATGGTCTCTTTTGTTTCTTTTGCATTTATTTCTGCCCTAATTTTTAAGATTTCTTTCCTTCTACTAACCCTGGGGTTCTTCAATTCTTCCTTTTCTAGTTGCTTTAGGTGTAGGGTTAGGTTATTTATTTGACTTTTTTCTTGTTTCTTGAGGTGTGCCTGTATTGCTATGAACTTTCCCCTTAGGACTGCTTTTAAAGTGTCCCACAGGTTTTGAGTTGTTGTGTTTTCATTTTCATTTGTTTCTATGCAAATTTTGATTTCTTTTTTGATTTCTTCTGTGATTTGTTGGTTATTCAGCAGTGTGTTGTTTAGCCTCCATATGTTGGAATTTTTAATAGTTTTTCTCCTGTAATTGAGATCTAATCTTACTGCATTGTGGTCAGAAAAGATGCTTGGAATGATTTCTATTTTTTTGAATTTACCAAGGCTAGCTTTATGGCCCAGGATGTGATCTATCCTGGAGAAGGTTCCATGTGCGCTTGAGGCAAAAGTGAAATTCATTGTTTTGGGATGAAATGTCCTATAGATATCAATTAGGTCTAACTGGTCTATTGTATCGTTTAACGTTTGTGTTTCCTTGTTAATTTTCTGTTTAGTTGATCTATCCATAGGTGTGAGTGGGGTATTAAAGTCTCCCACTATTATTGTGTTATTGTTAATTTCTCCTTTCACACTTGTTAGCATTTTTCTTACATATTGCGGCACTCCCGTGTTGGGTGCATATATATTTATAATTGTTATATTTTCTTCTTGGATTGATCCTTTGATCATTATGTAGTGACCATCTTTGTCTCTTTTCACAGCCTTTGTTTTAAAGTCTATTTTATCTGATATAAGTATTGCTACTCCTGCTTTCTTTTGGTCCCTATTTGCATGGAAAATCTTTTTCCAGCCCTTCACTTTCAGTCTGTATGTGTCCCCTGTTTTGAGGTGGGTCTCTTGTAGACAACACATGTAGGGGTCTTGTTTTTGTATCCATTCAGCCAGTCTTTGTCTTTTGGTTGGGGCATTCAACCCATTTACGTTTAAGGTAATTACTGATAAGTATGATCCCATTGCCATTTACTTTATTGTTTTGGGTTCGAGTTTATACACCGTTTTGTGTTTCCTGTCTAGAGAATATCCTTTAGTATTTGTTGGAGAGCTGGTTTGGTGGTGCTGAATTCTCTCAGCTTTTGCTTGTCTGAGAAGCTTTTGATTTCTCCTTCATATTTGAATGAGATCCTTGCTGGGTACAATAATATGAGCTGTAGGTTATTTTCTTTCATCACTTTAAGTATGTCTTGCCATTCCCTCCTGGCTTGAAGAGTTTCTATTGAAAGATCAGCTGTTATCCTTATGGGAATTCCCTTGTGTGTTATTTGTTGTTTTTCCCTTGCTGCTTTTAATATTTGTTCTTTGTGTTTGATCTTTGTTAATTTGATTAATATGTGTCTTGGGGTGCTTCGCCTTGGGTTTATCCTGTTTGGAACTCTCTGGGTTTCTTGGACTTGGGTGATTATTTCCTTCCCCATTTTAGGGAAGTTTTCAACTATTATCTCTTCAAGTATTTTCTCATGGTCTTTCTTTTTGTCTTCTTCTTCTGGGACTCCTATGATTCGAATGTTGTAGCATTTAATATTGTCCTGGAAGTCTCTGAGATTGTCCTCATTTCTTTTAATTCGTTTTTCTTTCATCCTCTCTGATTCATTTATTTCTACCATTCTATCTTCTAATTCACTAATCCTATCTTCTGCCTCTGTTATTCTACTATTTGTTGCCACCAGAGTGTTTTTAATTTCATTTATTGCACTATTCATTTTATATTGACTCTCTTTTATTTCTTCTAGGTCCTTGTTAAGCCTTTCTTGCATCTTCTCAATCTTTGTCTCCAAGCTATTTATCTGTGATTCCATTTTGATTTCAAGATTTTGGATCAATTTCACTATCATTATTTGGAATTCTTTATCAGGTAGATTCCCTATCTCTTCCTCTTTTGTTTGGTTTGGTGGGCATTTATCCTGTTCCTTTATCTGCTGGGTATTCCTCTGTCTCTTCATCTTGTTTAAATTGCTGAGTTTGGGGTGTCCTTTCTGTATTCTGGCAGTTTGTGGAGTTCTCTTTATTGTGGCGTTTCCTCGCTCTGTGTGGGTTTGTACAGGTGGCTTGTCAAGGTTTCTTGGTTAGGGAAGCTTGTGTCGGTGTTCTGGTGAGTGGAGCTGTATTTCTTCTCTCTGGAGTGCAATGAAATATCCAGTAATGAGTTATGGGATGTCTATGGTTTTGGGGTGACTTTGGGCTGCCTGTATCTTGGAGCTCAGGGCTGTGTTCCTTGCTGCTGGAGAATTTGCTTGGCATGTCTTGCCCTGAAACTTGTTTCACCCAGAGAGGTTTACAGCGTTATATGGAGAAGTGTGAGGAGGGAGTAAGAGGTGACCCGAATGAGATGAGGTGGAATCAATAGAGGAGAGAGTAGGCTATTCAGTAATCTCTTCCTTATGTGCACTCCACAACTGGACCACTCAGAGTTGTTCACAGAGTTATACAGAGAAGAGAAGAAGGAGGAAGGTGGCAGAGGTGGCCAGGAGGATAAATTGGGGGAATGAAAAGGAGGGAGACAGATCCAGCCAGTAATCAGTTCCCTAAGTGTTCTCCACCGTCTGGAACACACAGAAATTCACAGAGTTGGGTAGAGTAGAGAGGGGTTAGGGAGGAGACACAGGCGACCTGGTGGAGAAAAAGGAGAGTCCAAAGGGAGAGAAAGCAGTTAAGCCAGTAATCTCACTTCCTAGTGAAAAATGGGTACTGAAGATTGAGTTCTTAAAGGTACAAAATTGGTAAAAAATACATAAAAGCAAAAATTAAAAATCTAGAGTAGAGTTTGGAATTTCAAAAATACGATGTTAAAGAAAAGAAGAAGGAAAAGAAAGAGAGAAAAAACGAACAAACAAAAACAAACAAGGTCGCGAAAGTTATAAAGAAAATATAGGTACAAAATTGATAACTAATACCAAAAAGCAAAAGTTAAAAATCTAGAGTAGAGTTTGGAATTTAAAAAATACAATGTTAAAAAAAGAAGAAGAAAAAGAAAGAGAGAGAGAGAGAGAGAAAAAAAAAAACAAGAACAAACAAAGTCGCATAAATTATAAAAAAAAAAATACAGGTACAAAATTGATAACAAATACCAAAAAGCATAAATTAAAAATCTAGAGTAGAGTTTGGAATTTCAGATATACAATGTTATTTAAAAGAAGAAGAGAAAGAAACAGAGAAAAAGAAAAAGAAAAATAAAAAAGGGTCACAGAAATTATATATTAAAAAAACTATAGGTACAAAATTGATAACAAATACTAAAAAGCTAAAATTAAAAATCTAGAGTAGAGTTTGGAATTTCAAAAATACAATGTTAAAGAAAAGAAGGGAAAAAAGGTCAAAAAAATTATATTAAAAAAATATATATGAAGTTTGCTTTAAAAAAAAATAGGGTCTTCTCTTTTTTTTGCAAAGTAATCGGTTATAAAAGTGGAAATTAAAGAAATAATAGAGGACTTAAAATTTTTTTTAATTAAAAAAATTTTTTAAAAATAATTAAAAAAAAAAAAGAAAGAAAAAATGATCGTACAAATAGTAAAAATATATCTAGGACTTTCTCCGGTTTTGTTGTGAGTACTGTGGGTTCAGTTCATTTTTGGCTAGTTCCTTGGTCCGACTTATATTTCTCAAGATTTATAGGCCCCTTCCTATGTAGATAGTAGTAACCACAGCGTTTTAATCTATTGCCTGTAGCTTCCAAGGCGGTTCCCTCTGTTATAGTTTCTTCTGTTTGCTGGTCTCTTCAGTGTCTGGTTTCCGCCCTGACACAAAGGGGACGGTGGAGGACACTTTTTTTTTTTTTTTTTAGGCTCACTTGTTCAGTCGCGCTGAGGGGAGGTAGGGAGGGATGCTGCAAACAAATAACACTGTCCTGTGCTCGCAGTGCCTCAGCCACACTGGGTCTGCCCCCGCTTCACGGCGCATGTAGCCTCTCTGCCCACGCTGCTCAGGCTCTAGGTTGCTCCACCGGGAACCATCCGCGGCCGGCCCTGGGCTGCCTGTACTTCCCAGGTCCAAGCCACTCAGGTTCAGGCACTCGGGTAGTCCCCAGAGGCGCAGACTCTCAGTTGGGCCTGCGTTTTGTGCCCTTCCCAGATCCGAGCAGCTCAGGTGATGAGATGTTTTGCGCACGCGATTGCTGCGACTTATCGCCTCCCCGCCTCTCGGTTATCTAGTTGTGCACCGGCACACCTTCTCAGGCAGATGTTGACCGTCCAGACCCCCAAGAAGTTTTAGTTAGCAAAGAAGCCTGCTTACAGTTTTATAGATAATGTCTCTCTGGGGCTGCGATTGTCCCCTTCTGGCTCTGGCTGCCTATCACCGGAGGGGGATGGTCTGCCGCCGGCTATCTCTGTTCAGTCCTTTGTTCTGTGTGCAGGCCTGGCAGTGTCATAGGTTAGGGCTGGCTTTTCGCGTGGTAGATATCCCACAGTCTGGTTTGCTAGCCCAAATTATTTCGCTCAGATAGCGCTCCGGGTATTCAGGCCAGATTCTTGCGATGCAGCCCGCGCCGTGCCTGCCTGCCCAGCCCCCGCTTGCTAATTGCGGATGCAGGCATCTGCGCTGCTTCTCCGCTGGGGGAGTTACCGTAGGGCTCGCAGTGTGCGGGTTTTAATTATTTATTTTTCCTCCCTGTAATGTTGCCCTCTGTGCTTCCAAGGCTCGGCACAGATTCGGCAGTGAGAAGGTTTCCTGGTGTTTGGAAACTTCTCTCTTTTTAAGACTCCCTTCCCAGGACGGAACTCTGTCCCTCCCTCTTTTGTCCCTTTTTTTGTCTTTTATATTTTTTCCTACCTCCTTTCGAAGACTTGGGTTGCTTTTCTGGGTGCCTGATGTCCTCTGCCGGCTCTCAGAAGTTGTTTTGTGGAATTTACTCGGCATTTAAATGTTCTTTTGATGAATTTGTTGGGGAGAAAGTGTTCTCCCCGTCCTACTCCTCCGCCATCTTAGCTCCTCCCCCTCAGGACTAAATATTTTAAAGGTACAAAATAAGATACCTAACTGTTTGGTAAAATATGCTTGCCCACCTACCTCAAGTACATGGTCAAAATGACAAAGTCAAAAATATCAGAAGAAACCATAGATTTCTTTTCATATGATTGAAAGTTGGCAAATATCAAAGATAGATAAATTTAATTATATTGCACATGTTTGAGTGTGGGCAATGTTTATATGAGTAACCAAAAAAAGAGGAAGTAATTCAAAAGCTGAAAAAAAAATCTGGCTGACAATCTTGAGCTCAATTAACTCTGTTTTATCCCCAGGGAGAATCTTGTAAATATTGAAATAAACTATAGTGACTTAAACTATAAGATAACCCAGCAGCAAAAAGCAGTGAGTGTCTCTGAGTTACTTGGTAAGTATTATCTAGCTGTTCCTCATTTTTTAAAATATATCTATTTTAATTGAAGGCTAATTACTTTAAATTTTGTGGTGGTTTTTGACACACATTGACCTGAATCAGCCATGGGTGTGCATGTGTCGCCCCATCCTGAACCCCCAACCCCCTTCCCTCCCCATCCCATCCCTCTGGGTTGTCCCAGTGCACCGGCTTTGAGTGCCCTATTTCATGCATCGAACTTGCACTGGTCACCTGTTTCACATATGGTAATATGCATGCTTCAGTGCTATTCTCTCAAATCATCCCACCCTCACCTTCTCCCACAGAGTCCAAAAGTCTGTTCTTTATATCTGTACCTCTTTTGTTGTCTTGCATATAGGGTCGTCGTCGCCATCTTTCTAAATTCCATATATATGTGTTAATATACTGTATTGGTGTTTTTCTTTCTGACTGACTTCACTCTGTATAATCAGCTCCAGTTTCATCCACCTTATTAGAACTGACTCAAATGCATTCTTTTTAATAACTGAGTAATATTCCATTGTGTATATGCACCACAGCTTTCTTATCCATCCATCTGCTGATGGACATCTGGAGAAGGAAACAGCAACCCACTCCAGTATTCATGCCTGGAAAATCCCATGGATCGAGGAGCCTGGTGGGCTACAATCCATGGGGTCGCAAAGAGTCGGACACAACTGAGCGACTTCTGTGTGTGTGTGTGTGTGTGTGTGTGTGATGGACATCTAGGTTGCTTCCATGTCCTAGCTATTGTAAACAGTGCTGCAATGAACACTGGGGTACACGTGTCTCTTTCAATTCTGGTTTCCTTGGTGTGTGTGCCCAGTAATGGGGTTGCTGCATCATATGGCAGTTCTATTTCCAGTTTTTTAAGGAATCTCCACACTGTTCTCCATAGTGGCTGTACTAGTTTGCATTCCCACCAACAGGGTAAGAGGGTTCCCTTTTCTCCACACCCTCTCCAGCATTTATTGTTTGTAGACCTTTTGATGGCAGCCATTCTGACCAGCATGAGATGGTACCTCATTGTGGTTTTGATTTGTATTTCTCTGATAGTGAGTGATGTTGAGCATCTTCTCATGTTTGTTAGCCATCTGCATGTCTTCTTTGTAGAAATGTCTGTTCCTCAATTTTTAAAAAGATTTCTATTAGTTTATTTTCCTTTCATATTTAAGGTTTAGCTTATCAATGGAGAAAAATAATCCATGGTGCTTGTCATTCACTTGTCATGTAAATCTGACACCTTTCCAGTCCCTGGACATGTCTCCAGCAAATGCAGCGGGGTGCTCACAAATAAGGCAGGGCTCATGGACTTCCCAGGTGGCGCAGTGGTAAAGAATCGCCTGCCAATGTAGGAGACTCAAGAGACATGAGTTCCATCCCTGGGTTCAAAAGATCCCCTGGAGAAGGAAATGGCAACCCATTCCAATATTCTTGCCTGGAAAACTCTGTGCACAACAGAGGAACCTGGCGGGCTACAGTCCATGGGGCTGCAAAGAATTAGCCATGACTGGGCACAGTACAGTGCACAGCACGTGGTCTCATGGTCACTCGGCATCTTCCTTCACTCAGATGTATCTAACCCCATGTCAGTGTCACTGACCTCTGCAACAAATTCCACCCAGACTGGGCTGTAAAGAACCCGAAAAAGTAAAATCTGCATTTAAGGTACAACCACCACCTGTTCATACTCCTCCATCATTCCATCCTTGGCAAACTTAACCGCTGAATTCCAGATCTCACTGTCTCTCAGAGGAGGTTGTGGAACAGACAGAACAGGAATCAGAGTCAGGTTAAGTGACCATGGTCAAACCCTGGTGGCTGAGCCAATCTCCTCAACACAATGCAGAATCCTCAATGTTCTTGGATGGGCTTCCCTGGTAGCTCAGCTGGTAAAGAATCCACCTACAATGTGGGAGACCTGGGTTTGATTCCTGTGTTGGGAAGATTCCTGTGTTGGGAAGATCCCCTGGAGAAGTAAATGGCTATCTACTCAGTATTCTGGCCTGGAGAATTCCATCGACTGTATAGTCTATGGGGTCACATAGAGTCGGATAGGACTGAGCAACTTTCACTTTCATACTCAATCCATCACCAGGCCTTACAAAAATAACATTGTCCTAAGAATGGCTCAGGGCAAGGAGGAAAAGATTAGTAATGTAATCTATTTACAAAGGCAGTGCTTGAGGAGTCAGATTCAGAGACAAAAAATAGGGTGGTGAGTGCAAGGGACTGGGGAAGGGGGCAGTGAAGAGTCAGTATTTAATGAGGACAGAGTTTCTGCTGGGAAAGATGAGAAAGTTCTGGAGACAGAGGCTGGTGATGATTCTATGACAGTGGAAACATACTTAATGCCACAGAATTGTACACTTATTTTTTTTTTCTTTAACCAAAGTTATAACTTGCTATTCCATTTAACTTTTTTTTTTAATTTGTACATTTTAATTGTACATTTAAAACTGACTAACATGGCTAATTCTATACTATATACATTTTACCACAAAAAAAAAGCACAAACAATAAAGACTTATAGATGCTGAAAAATTTGTTAAAAAGAAGGCAGTACTATGTTCATACATCTTAGTTCAATGAAATACGGCAAATGCTTACAAAGAAATTGTTTGGACACTTGAGGTCATAAACTACTTGGAAATCTGTTTCTGGAAAGTATCATTAACAAGTAAGGCTGTCCTGGTGTCCAATTTCTGTTCTCCATTCTGTTCTCCACTTAGAAATGAATGTGTGATTGTCTAGGATGTTTTATGAATTTGCTGAGATTTAATACCCTCCAAAGTCCTTGAGTTGTATTTTTGGAAATAGAATTTATGTTTTCTTTTGCTCCCTTTTTTGAGACAATTATGTGAATGTTACTCTAAGGTATTATTTATTGCTACTGCATTATTTATGCTAAACTTAATACCATTAGCTCATATTCATATATCAGCTATTATTAACTTTTTAGCTTCAAATAATTTAAAATCTAGTAAAGTTTAGTTTGCTTTTTATGGAATAAGCATGATTTATTCACTTTCTTTATTGGTTTTATTACAGCAGATGTTGGTGGTCAGCTGGGCCTATTTTGTGGGGCCAGTGTGATTACAATTATAGAAATTATTGAGTATATATTCACCAATTTCTACTGGATATGCATTTTGTTCTTGTTGAAGATCCCTGAAATGACCCAGGGAGCTCCTGCACCTCAGAATCACCTGGGGAATAAAGACAGCATCGAGGTATGCTGATGTCCACTTAGGACAAAAGCATTTGTTCTTCTCTTCATGATACCTTCAGATTTACTCATGGCTTATTCACTGCTTTGTAACTTTATGTTATAGTCCTGGAGATATCTTTTTATACATACTTCATCTCTGTCTGTGTCTTTAATTACACATACATATTGATTTATATATTAAAAAAAAGAAACAGGCACTGTCTTGGGTTTTTTTCCACCATGGAATTAATTGATTAATCCCCAGCACCCAGAACAGTAGAGATTATATAGTAGGCATTTCAAAAATACTTCTTAATGATTGAAAGCTTGTGCAATAGAAAAGACACTCTATGATTAACTACATAAGTTAGACATGGTAGATACTCTATATTTGAGGAGACAAGATACTTCTTTATTCAGGAAACAGTGCATGTAATTTGTGCTTTATAAAATTTCTGAGAGATTTTATTTTGCGGAAAGGTCAACATGATTTCTTTTCTTTTGTCTGGAAAGTCCTATTATACAACTGACTTTTGGACAGTATCTATGTCTATTTCCTGTACAGGTGGATACTTACAATAAATCTGTTTGAAAGTAAATTTGTAGTATATTGGGAGAACACAGTGTTTATCTCTAATATCTATGTATACTTCTTTAATTTCGGGAGGAAATTCAAGATTTGCTGTTCTGTCATCATCCCTCAGGCAGTTAGTCTACTCTTCTCTTTGTGACTCTGTTATTAAATGCACCATCTAAATAGCATGTGTCAGGGGTTGGGGGGCATCCCTGGAGGTCCAGTGGTAAAGAATCTACCTGCCACAGGGTTTGATCCCTGGTCCAGGAAATTCCCACATACTGTGTAGCAACTAAGCTGGTGCACCACAACAATTGAGCCTGTGCTCCAGAGCCCGGGAGTTGCAACTACTGAGTCCTAGAACCACCACTACTAAAGCCCGCACACCCTAGAGCCCATTCTCTGCAGCAAAAGAAGCTACCGCAATGAGAAGCCTGCCCAATGCAGCTAGAGAGTAACCCCTGTTTGCCACAACTAGAGAAAAGCCTGAGCAGCAGCGAAGATCCAGCACAGCCAAAAGTAACTACCTAAATTAAAATTTTCAAAAATAAATAAATAAACAGCACATGGTTATAGGGCAGGTGAGAGTTGGACCATGTGGCTGAAAGGTACCATCACCCATCTGGGAATCTGTTTTCTTCATTTCTTTGCTTAAATAATCAAGGGCAAATAGTCAGAGAGTAAATGCAATGGAATGAAGAAGAAAATGAAATGGAGAAGAGTCCTTGAGATGAGTATTCATTTATGAGTGTTACTTCTTTGGGGATTGATGAAGGTAGCCACATAGAGATTTTTTGCTTTGAAAGTCAAAATTACAACTCTACCCCTTGCCCCCCCCCCAAAAAAAGGACTAGTCCTTCTGAAGCATTTTAAATATTGTGGAAACAAGCAAACCCATATTTGTGACATGACAGCCAGTAATGGGTCACCCTCAAGTGATACAACACTGAAGAGAGTGATGGTGGATGTGGATAAAGGTTTGAGTCCCTAATACAAACCTCCTCTTAAGAAGGGATGAAGCCATAAAGAAAGCTGAAGCTGCAGAAGGCAATATCCTAAAGCTGAAAGGACAGTTTGGAGGATGCAGTGCTGCTGCAGTGGAAGGCATTAGGGTAAACAAGAAATTGTGGGTTGGGGAGCAAGAAAGAAAAAGCCCTCTAATGATACATTTATCACATAAGATAGAGGGCTTTGCCACTAGAGGCTTATCACTTAAATAAGTCAGTTTCACCTTTTGCTCCATTTTTATTTGAGAACCTCTAGAATTGCCCGATTTCCATCCACAGTGACTACTGTAACTTTAATTAAAGCAAGAATCTTTTTGGAAGTATCAGAAAATGGATATATGCAGATTAGAATCTTTGGTAGAAATTTAATATCAAATCTCAGCATAAAATACTGAAAATTTAGGATTGTCAGTCACCAGATGCAGCAACTACTTAGAATTCTTTCAGGAGTCAATTGTTGATGTATTACCAGGTTTTATTGAAGATATATCCTGCCACTGAGACATCTAAGTCCCCTCATAACTGCAATATCAGAAGGACTTTCCAATAAAGACAGAGCAACTCAGCAGAGTCACTCATGCAATGGAAATGGTACCCAGGGAGCCCATCTGATGGCGACTCTGGAGCACGTGGAGGGAAGGGAAGAAGAACATTGTATCCAAAACCAGTTTGTAGCTGTGCATTTAAAGCCAGTATGGAGGTTCCTTAAAAAACTAAAAATAGAACCCAGCATACACATTGCATATGATTTAGCAATCCCATTCCTGGGCATATACACAGAGAAAACCACAATTCAGATACATGCACCCCAATGTTCACTGCAGCACCATTTACAATAGCCAGGACATGGAAGCAACTTAACGGTCCATCAACAGAGGAGTGGATAAAGAAGCTACATATATACAATGGAATAGTACTCAACCATAAAAAGAACAAAATTGTGCTATTTGTAGAGACGTGAATGGATATATATATGACTGTTATACAGAGTTAGATAAGTCATAAAGAGAAAAACAATTATTGCACATATATGAAATGTAAAAATGGTATAGATGATGTTATTTGCAAAACAGAAATAGAGACACAGTCATAGAGAACAAACATATGGACACCAAGACGGGTAAGGGGATAGAATGGGATGAATTGGGAGATTGGGACTGACATATACACACTACTGATACTGTGTATAAAACTAATTTCCGGGAACTGTTCTCAGTGCTCTGTCATGACCTAAATGGGAAGGAAATCCAAAAAAGAGGAGGTGTATGTGTATGTATAGCTGATTCACTTTGCTGTGCAGTAGAAACTAGCACAACATTATAAATCAACTATTCGCCAACAAAAATTAATTTAAAAATGAAAATTAAAAAATGAACATGGTGTATAAAAATGATGCACAGAACTTATATTCTGAAACTCAACAAGTAAATATTACAAGTAAAAAATAAAGCCAGTAAACAAAATCTCCTCAGTGGCCAGCTCCTATTGCTCTATGCCCTAAACGTTACAATCCCCTCTCTGCTATCTCAAAGCAGCTGCCTGAGGTACTGATGGAAAATTCTTAACTGAAAGTCCGTTTGGAAACCAGCCTCCCTTCAGACTTAGAGGGTGACACTTTGGTTGCAGAAGGTAAAAGTGAGTCCACACACTGGGAAAACAGAAGGCTCACTAGGGAGCCTGACCCTCGGGATTCCCACTCCAGAACAATACTTGGATATTTATAGATATGTGTGGCCAGTCAAATGGGCCCACAATAATTGGATGATCAGGAATTTCTCTCAATGAGGAAGGTGATTTTGGAAATCTCTGTCAGAATTCTGAAGGAGAATCAGAGCAGCTTATGAGACGCCCGCCTGGAAAACCCCATGGCTGACTCAGAGGGAATGTGGGATGTGAAGGCTGAGGCTTGCTTGTTCTGACCCTGGAGCTGGTTAATTGGCAAATGAATGTAAATGAACACAGAGATGTCCCAGCTACGTAATAATAGGTAGGAAGATGGTGTATTCCTTTCCCATGTGGTCAGGCACAGTCCAGAAGACTGAGAGGAAAGGAACTGCTTTCAAAGGCTTTGGGTAAGATGCTTAAGGACAAACACTAGCATGTAGATTGTTAAAATCCTTACCAGTAACCCTGGTGGCTTCAGAGTGGTTCTGACAGGAATAGGCATGATTTCTACTGTGGGCTGTATTACCCTTTGACTGGAGCCAGTCTCATCATTAAGAGGTTGATGCAACAGGTTGTGCTTCTGTTTGATTCTACCCACTACATTTCATGGACCAAAGTGACACATCACTGCTGTCAGTGCACCAAAACAGTGAGAAGCTTAATGCTGTCTGGTCTTAGGATATTTCCTACCACCTTCAAACTGGACTTAAAACACTTTTACTCAAAGATGCAGAGACTGTGGTAGAGTCTTGAAGAGCTGAGCTGACACTATGAGGGACAGTGGAGGAGAAGCATCTCTGAGAAGGTTTCTTTCCAAAGAGTTCAGGGATGAGAATGAAGGCTGAAGATGCTACGATCACACACTGACTTCTCATCTCAAAATACTTTCCTTATTTTCCTGGATCTAGTCACTGCGCATCAAGGGTTGCACTCGTGTGTCCTGAAGGAGGGGAGCATCACTGTGCAAACAATTGACACCACAATGTCAATTCCTCTGAAAGTATAAATATCCCTAGGAGAACAGAGAAACGCACACTGTGTGGCTCGCCTAGGACTGACCAGAATGCTGGCCCCCTGCTCCTGGCCACAGCGGTCCTAGAGCCTTTGCCTTTGGAAGGTGCTCCTTAGGACTGGACAAAGGGAACATTCCAGAAAGGAGATTTCTGCTACTTGCCTGAAAAATCAAGTCTGAGTTAAGACATGTCAACAACGGAAGAGAGACTGGGGAGATGGGAAAGGAGCTTGTGAATACAAATAACATCAGGAAGGATGCTGTCATACTTTCCCTGAGAGAGGGCTTGAATGAAAGAATTAATGTTTTTAATTCTCTCAGGAGCAGCAGTAGTTCATGATCCATGCGGAAAAGACCCCTGGATTTGTTTTTCCTCTAAGATGGAAAAGTGACCTTAAGCCTATTTATAAAGTTAACCCAAAAAACTACTTGAGTTCATAGCAGAAGAGGTATCATCAGCACTCCTTGATGACCTGCCTGAACGAAGAGCAGGTTGAAATCATCACTGGGTTTTATTTTTCAAGTCATGCTTATCACGCAGATGCTTTTACACAGCCGTAAGTCACCGATGAGTCATCCAAAGAATCTTCAGAAATAATTGCACATAGAAGCTGAATGTTTAAACTCACAGCCTCTGGGGGGTACTATTCATGTACATGCATAAAATATAACAAGTAGAAGTGTCACCACTGGCTTAGATAATGTTGATCTCAACATCCTAAGAGAGTAGGTACGTGGGAAATAGGACTTGGTGTGTTGAGCCAAGTGGTCCTGGCATTACTGGAGGATGCCTGAGAGGATTATGTGTAGACATGATGCACTATTCATATCTCTAAACCAGTGGAGCATTGTACTTGCCAACCATGCTGGGAAAGGGCTTATATCTTTCATTAATGTCTTGATTACAATAAAACCTATTGTGTTAAAAGTGCAACAGCGTAAAAAGAAATAAGCCACCAAGCCATAAAAAAGACATAGCAGATCCTTAAACGCACATTGCTAAGTGAAAGAAACAAATCTGAAAAGACAACATATTATATGGTTCCAACTATATGGCATTCTGGAAAAAGACAAAAATGTAAGAAGAAAAATCAGTGGTTTACAGGACTCAGGGAAGGAAAGGAAGTAACACCCAGAAGATTTTTAGGGCAGTGAAAATATTCTGCATGATACTGTAGTGGTGGACACATTAGACATTTGTCAAATTTTACAGAATGTTAAAAAAATAAAAGAGTGATCTCTCAAGTAAACTATGGATGTGCATTAATAATAATATACCAACATAGGGATATCATATGTAACATATGTACATATTAATGCAAAACATCAATAATAGGGTAAACCAGAGGTGGTGGAGTAATGGGTGTATGGGAATTCCCTACTTTCCACTCAATTTTTCTGTCAACCTAAAACTGCTCAAAAAAATAAAGTGTATTAATTATTTTTTCAAAGTGCAGTGGTGAGGGATGATGGAGACTCTGAATAGAGGGATGCATTTGTAGCATGACTATACACAGACTACAGTGTGACAATAATTTTCTGGCCAGAGCACTCTGAATTACCAAAGAACTTTCCCCGCAGTACACGGAATGAGTCAGAAGGCAGAATGTCAGTGTGTCAAAATGATACCTGGAATCCTGTGTCACTGAAAATCTGTTTCTTAAAGATTAAAGTATGGAATGATCCCCCAGTCCAGATGGACCTGAAATTTAGTGACCACTGGCCTCCAGTAACTCCTTTGTTCATTGGAAGTGCATTTTGTATAAAAAGAGATCTTTGTGGGAAAGTTGAGACATAACATCGTAATATTAACTGAGTTGTAATTTAGTCACTAAGTGGTGTCCGACTCTTGGACACCGTGGGCACCACTTGGAATCCATAGACAAGCCTCCTCTGCCCATGGGATTTCCCTGGCAAGGATACTGGAGTGAGTCTCCATTTCCTTCTTCAGGGGATCTTCCAGACCCAGGGATCAAACCAGAGTCTCCTGAAGTGGCAGGCAGATTCTTTACCTGCTAAGCCACCCTGGAAGCCCTTCTGTTAACAGAGATGTGTTATATAAAGTGTATTTGAAGCTCTCCACAGCAGCTATATGTCATAATAAAAGATTTATGATCTACTTGTAAACCTTAAAATAAATGAAACTTAAGTAAACTATAATCTCAGGATAAAGGTAAGTTTTCAGGAATTAACCTAAAACTCCCCACCAATGTCAGAGCTCATGAGATTAATCGGCCAGAGAAAGAAGTAAATTTAAGTTTGGGAGAGTAACCATATGCAGTTGAATTCCTCTATAAAAGCTATTGGAAGGTCCAAAAGAATAATGGATTAAGGAAGGAAATGAATAATCCAAGTGGTTAAGGAATATAAAAAAATTGTGAGACCTGTGGTCATCATCAGCGTGTTTTGAAAGCAAATCGCTACACTTCACTGGAAGCTGCAGGTCCTGACAGTCATCAGTGTTTTAGTTAGTCTGCTTCTATGGGTTGACTATTATAGAAATTACTATAGCAAGAATGACAAGCAATGCCTGGGGGATGCGTAGCAAGGAGATGGAAGTGAGAATAAAGGATTGGTTCTGTGGCCTCTCCCCCAGCCTCAAGGATTAATTACCTTGAAAATTCAAGGGATTTATGGGAGTCAACTTGGCTCAGAGCCAAGTGTTATGGACATTAAATGGAAGCAGCCTTGTTTAGGCTGCAGAGCCAAGAAAGCAGAGCAGGCCTTTGACCTTGTTTCTGACCTGCCTGGACACTGTCCTGACTGTGTGCCTGATAGCAAGTACACCAATCATTACCAGTAAGATGAATGACAATATAGATAAGATAGGGAGTGGGTCTTGGAATTCTTGAGCCTCTGGAGGAGGCCTGGCCAACCAAGCTTGGGTCTTAACAAAATCCTACAACAAGTAAGATAAAACAAACAGCATTGTAAAAAATATTAATGTGAAATCAGAGCTGCAATTTGCTTGCAAACTGATGATGATATCCATTTATGGCCTGGGATTCTAAGTGGGAACCCCCCAAATTGCAATTTTGAAGTCCCACCAGTGAGGTGGATGCACTGCCTGGGATCTTTTCTCAATGGGGACTCCAGATTGCTGTTATGCCAGGAAGTCCCAGTGCTGTTTAAATCTGGATGTTAGTTGGCCCCAATTAGGTGATGTTTGTGCTGTTATTCTCCTCTACTGTTTCTCTTTTCTTTTAATGATTGTATATTGAAAACAAGTTAGGTAATTCTCTATTAAATATTGAAATTACTTATTTGTATATAATGAGTGGTTTTTTTTGTTAATGAATCCTTTGAACCTAAAACAAAATTTAAAACTTCCAGCAAAATACCAAGATAACTGAAAATTAGGCCAAGCACTGTGGGTCATGGGAAACACACGCACCTGCATTGTTGGGGGTGTTTATTGAGCTGCCCTGGAGCTAAGAGCTGGTCACAAACCTTGAGAACCCCTGTGATCAGCAAGGAACAAAAGCTGGAGAAGCCCCAGAACTGGAGGCCACCACTGCCTCACGTGACAGCACATGTCCTGAGAGCAGAGTGTCTGGGGAACATTGGTAACAATTCCTGGCTATCATGAAGACTCTTTAATGCTGTGAGCATGACCACTGTTTAAAATTCAATACAAAATGGGGATTTCCCTGGTGGTCCAGTGGTTAATACTTCATCTTCCAATGAAGGGGTGCAGATTGGCTCCTTGGTCAGAGACCTAAGATCCCACATGCCTCACAGCCAAAAAACTAAAACATAAAACAGAAGCAATATTGCAACAAATTCAATAAAAAATTTAAGAAAATGACCTAGAGGGATGGTAGGGGGAGGGAGGAGGGATGAGGGTTCAGGATGGGGAACCCATGTATACCTGTGGTGGATTCATGTTGATATATGGCAAAACCAATACAATATTGTAAACTTAAAAAATAAAATAATAAAAAAATTTAAAAAAGAAAAATGGAAAAAAAAAAGATCTACATTTTTTAAAACCTTAAAAAAATTCTATACAAATTTGAGAATTCCCAGAGCAGACAAAACTGTTAAAGCCACTTAAGCAAAATGGAATGTAGCTCATCTCACAAGTGAAAATGAAACCAGGTTATTTCTTGTAAAGCTCCAGGTTATTTCTTGTAAAGCTCCCGGTTCTCAAGCTGTTCTTTGCCCACTAAACTGTTACTAAGTACTGTTTATTGACTGGAGGTTTTGATTTTGCTGTGTCTGAATTTCCGACAATGGTCAGTTTCCGCTGAGTGTGTGTTCCACCTCTAATCACAAAATCCTGTTTGTTCTCCTTGGACATTTCGTCTCCTTTCTCATTTTCTCTCATGTCTCTGTCGTAACTGAAGCCTTTAGTGCCGAATCCAGACAATCAAATACTCTTCTGGAATTCCATACCTCCTCTCAACAATTTACTATATGACAACATGTCATAGTCTGACCCCTCCTCTCACCTCAAATGGTTTTACTGTTTGCAACTTCCCATCATCCTTTGCAAGATGTCCATCTTACATAGTCAGCATATAGCATATTTCTTTTTTAATTCTTTCTGGTCCTTTTAATCAAGGACAGCTCTTTCTTTGTCACATAAAGTTTCCATGGTGATTTGTTCCTCAATAACTCTCCTCATTCTCTCCTCTTTTACAGCAATATTCTTTTTTCATGGGAATTCTGCAATCTTTCCCACTCTTCAGTGTTACACCTTCTCTATTTAGCTTCTCCCAGACTCTTCAATCTCTACTTCATTCCTGTTTGTCTAAATATGGTAAGACACGTAATCAGCACACATTTTAAAATTACTTAAATGTATAATAAATCAGTAGTTAAATAAGATCATTGAATATATAGAAATTAACATAGAAAGCAATTTATATGCAAGTGACACTTTAGTGATTATTAAATATAATAAAAAACTGAAAAATTTATGAAAATAAGATAAACAGCCATTTTTATTTAACTAATAACAAATTTGCTTAATATCACATTTTGCCTTATTCTCTTCAGGTTTTACATGTATTGAATCATGCTAAAGCCTGCTTTCTTATTTTACACGTTTACTATGTGTCCATGTCAACATATGAAGATCTAGTTTATTTACTGCACAAAATTACCAATAAATATATCATAATTTATTTATTTTCCCCCAACTAACTCATGTTCACATAACTTCAGTATTTTACCTATAGCAAAGATATTGCAATGAATCTCTGTACATCCCTTTTGGTTATTTTGAAATTTAATTTTTTTTTTTATTTTATAGCTGATTTACAATGTTGTATTAGTTTTGGTTGCACAGCAAAGTGATCATTTGTACATATACATATATCTAGGTTATGATACTAGAAGTGAAATTTCTGGGATTTTCTGAAACATACGTCTCCACCTTGAATGTCTCCTGTCAAATTGCTGTCTGATGTTGCTGTAACAATTCACACAGGCAGCAGCAGCAAGAGAATTCAGAGTTCCATTTATGCTGTATTTATCATCAAATTATAATGTGAGCCTTAGCAAGCATAAAAATGAACTCATTGGAATGTCTATTTTCAAAATCAGAACAAAGAATGAGGAATAGCAGGAATACAAGTCACATAAAAAGGGACTTAAATCTACAAATCCTATTAGAGATTGACCTAGAGATTGTCGTAATGAATGAAGTAAGTCAGACAGAAAAGGACAAACATCACATGACATCCCTTATATATGGAATCTAAAAATATGGTACAAATGAACTTATCCATAAAACAGAAATAGAGTCACAGATGTAGAAAGCAAAATTATGGTTACCAAAGGTGAAAAGAGAGGGGTAAACTGGGAGATTGGGACTGACATATGCACACTGCTATACATAAACTAGCAAGAGAGTTCCAGAAAAACATCTATTTCTGCTTTATTGACTATGCCAAAGCCTTTGACTGTGTGGATCACAATAAACTCTGGAAAATTCTGAAAGAGATGGGAATACCAGACCACCTGACCTGCCTCCTGAGAAACCTATATGCAGGTCAGGAAGCAACAGTTAGAACTGGACATGGAACAACAGACTGGTTCCAAATAGGAAAAGGAGTACATCAAGCCTGTATATTGTCACCATGCTTATTTAATGTATATGCAGAATACATCATGAGAAACGCTGGACTGGAAGAAGCACAAGCTGGAATCAAGATTGCTGGGAGAAATATCAATAACATCAGATACGCAGATGATACCACCCTTATGGCAGAAAGTGAAGAGGAACTAAAAAGCCTCTTGATGAAAGTGAAAGAGGAGAGTAAAAAAGTTGGCTTAAAGCTCAACATTCAGAAAACAAAGATCATGCCATCTGGTCTTCATGGGATAGATGGGAAAACAGTGGAAACAGTGTCAGACTTTATTTTGGGGGGCTCCAAAATCACTGCAGATGGTGATTGCAGCCATGAAATTAAAAGATGCTTACTCCTTGGAAGGAAAGTTATGACCAACCTAGACAGCATATTGAAAAGCAGAGACATTACTTTGCCAACAAAGGTCTATCTAGTCAAGGCTATGGTTTTTCCTGTGGTCATGTATGGATGTGAGAGTTGGACTGTGAAGAAGGCTGAGTGCCAAAGAATTGATGCTTTTGAACTGTGGTGTTGGAGAAGACTCTTGAGAGTCCCTTGGACTGCAAGGAGATCCAACCAGTCCATCCTAAAGGAGATCAGTCCGGGGTGTTCTTTGGAAGGAATGATGCTAAAGCTGAAACTCCACTACTTTGGCCACCTCATGCAAAGAGTTGACTCATTGGAAAAGACTCTGATGCAGGGAGGGATTGGGGGCAGGAGGAGAAGGGGACGACAGAGGATGAGATGGCTGGATGGCATCACTGACTCGATGGACGTGAGTGTGAGTGAACTCCGGGAGTTGGTGATGGACAGGAAGGCCTGGCGTGCTGCGGTTCATGGGGTTGCAAAGAGTCAGACACGGCTGAGCAACTGAACTGAACTGAACTGATACATAAACTAGACAACTTAAAACTAATAATATTATGCGTTAGTCCCCTTATAGCATAGGAAACTCTACTCAATACTCTGTAATGACCTATATGGGAAAAAATCTTAAAAAGAGTGGATATATTTATGTGTATAACTGATTTACTTTGTTGCACACCTAACTAACACAACATTGTATATCAACTCTACTTTAATAAAAGTTAAAAAGAAAAAATAATCCATTGACACAAACTTTTCCAGAGCTAGAGGTTTTGAGAAAGTGAAAAGGAAGATTGAGCATTGCCAAAGTTGCTCAACAGTTTTTACAATATGATGAGTCATTATCCACACAATGCCAACTTTTGTGCAAATTCATTATTCCATGTTCTTACACATTTGCATTATTACCTGGAGAAAGAGGTAGAGTAGCTCAGATAACTCAAATGTAAGCTTCAGATGACATTCAATTTTTTTCATGTGCCACAGTTTGTTAGCACATGAAAATTTGTACACAGGTCAGGAAGCAACAGTTAGAACTGGACATAGAACAACAGACTGGTTCCAAATAGGAAAAGGAGTTCGTCAAGGCTGTATATTATCACCCTGTTTGTTTAACTTATATGCAGAGTACATCATGAGAAACGCTGGACTGGAAGAAGCACAAGCTGCAATCAAAATTGCCAGGAGAAATATCAATAACCTCAGATATGCAGATGACACCACCCTTATGGCAGAAAGTGAAGAGGAACTAAAAAGCCTCTTGATGAAAGTGAAAGAGGAGAGTGAAAAAGTGGGCTTAAAGCTCAACATTCAGAAAATGAAGATCATGGCATCCGGTCCCATCACTTCATGGGAAATAGATGGGGAAACAGTGGAAACAGTGTCAGACTTTATTTTGGGGGGCTCCAAAATCACTGCAGATGGTGACTGCAGCCATGAAATTAAAAGACACTTTCTCCTTGGAAGGAAAGTTATGACCAACCTAGATAGCATATTCAAAAGCAGAGACATTGCTTTGCCAACAAAGGTCCGTCTAGTCAAGGCTATGGTTTTTCCTGTGGTCATGTATGGATGTGAGAGTTGGACTGTGAAGAAGGCTGAGCGCCGAAGAATTGATGCTTTTGAACTGTGGTGTTGGAGAAGACTCTTGAGAGTCCCTTGGACTGCAAGGAGATCCAACCAGTCCATTCTGAAGGAGATCAGCTCTGGGATTTCTTTGGAGGGAATGATGCTAAAGCTGAAACTCCAGTACTTTGGCCACCTCATGTGAAGAGTTGACTCATTGGAAAAGACTCTGATGCAGGGAGGGATTGGGGGCAGGAGGAGAAGGGGACGACAGAGGATGAGATGGCTGGATGGCATCACTGACTCGATGGACGTGAGTGTGAGTGAACTCCGGGAGTTGGTGATGGACAGGGAGGCCTTGTGTGCTGCAGTTCATGCGGTCACGAAGAGTCGGACACAACTGAGCAACTGAACTGACTGACTGAAAGCACTCTGTCTGATGAGTAACTTTGAATACATTAGAAAACATTATTTATTATTAAGAAATTGTTCTTCTTGACTGTATGCTCTGAAAATAATAAGAAATGAGCATAAAAAGTTATGAGGCTCACTAAGACATTATTTGTTTGTAATGGCTACAAATGGAAATAATCTTATTTAAAATTTTGTTAAATTGAATTGATGATATATCTCTGTATTTTTTAAAGATAAGGGAAAGTTCTCAAAGATTTAAATAGTGTATATAATATTTGGGGCTTCCCTGGTGGAAGCAGTAAGAATTCTTTGAAGTGGTAAAGAATCCACCTGCCAGTGCAGGAGACTTGGGTTTGATCCCTAGATCAGGAAGATCCCCTGGAGAAAGAAATGGCAACCAACTCCTGTATTCTTGCTGGGAAATCCATGGACAGAGAAACCTGGCAGGCTATAGTCCATGGGATCAAAAAGAATCAGACATGCTTAGCAGCTAAATAACAATACAATATTCAAATTTTGTGAAAGAATATATGAAATTTTATTATACAATGGCTTAGTGAGAAGACAAACTTGGGTATCTGTTAAGCATATAGAATATGGAAAACAGAACATAGGGACTCAACATCTGATAATTTTAGCCAACAAGCTAGAGGAGTCTCTCGAACAAATATACAGTATGTTAGACACAGCATTGTGTAATATTTGATACAAAGATATATAACAATAAAAGGGAAATATAGTATAAATACATATATAGCATTTTTCCCTGAGCATATTTTGAGAAAAATTAAATTTCCTGTTATGCTAAGTAGAGTATAACACAGTGAGTTATTTTTAAGTACTCCAACTACTTTTTACAGTGAAGCAAAATTCCTAGCCAAAAATATGGAATAGCTTAGCTTTGGGTACCTACTAGTTAATTTGATTTCATTTTAGATCTATTACTCAGACTTACCAGATTTTTCACTTTCATCCCCAAGTAGATGCTTAATTCATAACTATTTCTGTTGGAATTACTTCATAACACACAGCTGTCCTCTCTCCCTCATTTATTTATTTTTTCAATCATTTATTTAAATCAGCATGAATTCAGAAAGATTTTTTTTAATCCTTTGGGTTACAACCTGATATTATCATTATTTATGTTATTGCTGAAATAAAATTCATCATAAGAAACACTGAAGAAATCAGGTCCTCTTTTATTTGGAGATTGATTAGATTTTACATTTCAGTGTCATGGAGGTATTTGCTTTTAGTCACCAACATTATAACAAGTAGAAGAATGGGAATGGATTGTATCTGTATACAGGAGAAATACAGACCTAACTTTAGTATGGGAAACCAGGAAAATGTCTTCTATATTTTTTGAGAGACCTTGTTCAAAGCTTCAGAAATGAAAAGCAAAAAAGTTTCCCTAGTAGCAGTCCCCACCAATAATGAGAAAACACTAATGATGGAGAAAGGTGCAGGAGTCCAACGTGCCCATCGCCTGGAGGACTTCCTCTGTGTCCCTGAAAGGCTGCACTCTGCACTCTGAGCAGGTGCCTTCATGAAGCATGAAGCTAATGATGCCATTTCTCTACTCCCACAGCTCACCACAGCTCACTCTTGGAACTAGTCAATCTCACAACCTGAAAGCTCCAGAGCAATCTGGTTTTCAGGCAGAGAGGGGGCCCATCACTAGTAGGACATTTCTCCTGGTGCACATCATATGGGTTCTCTTATTCTATCCTGTGATTGCTACCTTGTGCCCCTTCTCTAGACCTATTTGGTCCCTTGCCTGTGCCACAGGCCTCCAAATCCTGTTCTGCAGTGCTCATCATCAGATTTGGGGCCAAAATCACCTGTCACACCTCACACTTCTTGTCCATCTGTCCAACTAGAACTTCATTACCTGACCAGTAATCATCTAACTCTAAGACACACTCTGAAAACTCATCACTTGCCGGCTTCTCTGCTCACCTGTAATCTGGAATATGTCAGAGGACACTGGTTGGAAGCTCAGGCTCTGTGTCTGCTTAGAGTGTGTAATTACTGGCTCTTCTCTCACTATTTTCTGACCTCAGGTGAGGAACTCAAACTTTATGTGCCCTTGTTTCCTTCTAAATAAAATGGAGGCAATAACAAGGATATTTACTTAATGAGTTGCTACAAGGATTCAACACATGCAAAATGTTCCAAACAGTGCTGGGGACAAGGGTGCTGTGTAGTGATTGTAGTATTGCCCCGATTGCCGCCTGGTGGTGTAAGCTTTGTTGTGAGCTTCAAGGACAGCAGGAGTTATGATTACTCCCATCTCAGCTTGTGCCTATCTTCTAAATTCAATTAGTGGTTATAATATGGACAACATTTCAAGAAATGCCATTTTAAAAATGAGTTTGTAACTTTTATTATAGTGTTGACACTATTTTTAAAAGAACTCCTTTTAAAAAGGCTTTACATGTTAGGAAATGCAAAGAGCTGTATTTAAAGAGTTTCTCAACCTCAAAAACTCATACACCAAGGGCAACTTTTTGACAAAAATCCCAGAGAAGGGCTTGTGTCAGTGTGATAGAGACATTTATTCCCACTAAAGTCTGAAGAGTCCCTATGGTTCTGGGACAATTTGCTGAGCACAAGCAAAGTAAAAACTGTTCATGTACATATGTGTGCAAAACATCTATTAGCTGTCTTTTGCATGATTCATTTTTAGTTAATACTTGGGTAATATTCTTGTCACTGCAAAAATAGCAGTTTTGGGGAGTTTGAGGTCGTCAGGGAAAGAACAATCTTTACAGGAATACAAATGAACAGGAGAAATGGAGTGTGGGTGGTTCCCAAGTGATGAACTCGATCTTTATAAAGAGGCTTAGATTTGTCAAAAGATAATAGGTGCTGCTTTGTGCCTCATAATTGCTTCTTATGCAAAAATTTCAAAAGAATGATCATGTGAAAATGAAAGGTCCTTTATCATCCCAAAACATTAAGTTACTAAATGTTAGTAACTTACAAAAAGGTCCAATTTCTTATTGCTTAAATATTTTCCTAAAAATCTCTCAGATAAAACTAATTTTTCTCATTTTATGTGGAATCTTAAAAATGATACAAATGAATCTATCTATGAAACAGAAACAAAATCAAGGACATAGAGAACAGATTGATGGTTGCCAAAAGGGAGGGATATGGGGGAAGGATGGATTGAGAGTTTGGAGTTAGCAGATGCAAGCTGTTATATATAGAATGAATAAGCAAGGTCCTACTGTATAACACAGTTCAGTTCAGTCAATCAATCATGTCTGACTCTTTGTGACTCCATGGACTGCAGCACACCAGGCTTCCCTGTCCATCACCAACTTCCAGAGCTTGCTCAAATTCAAGTCCATCAAGTTGGTGATGCCATCCAACCATCTCATCCTCTGTTGTTCCTTTCTCTTCTTGCCTTCAATCTTTCCAAGCATCAGGGTGTTTTCCAATAAGTCAGTTCTTTGCATCAGATGGCCAAAGTACTGGAGCTTCAGATTTAGCATCAGTCCTTCCACTGAATATTCAGGACTGATTTCCTTTAGGATTGTCTTGTTTCATCTCCTTGCTGTCCAAAGGACTCGCAACAGTCTTCTCCAACATCACAGTTCAAAAGCATCAATTCTTCAGCATTCAGCTTTCTTTATAGTCCAACTCTCACATCCATACATGACTACTGGAAAAACCATAGCTTTGACTAGATGGACCTTTATTGGCAAAGTAATGTCTCTGCTTTTTAATATGCTGTCTAGGTTGGTTATAACTTTTCTTCCAAGGAGCAAGCATCTTTTAATTTCATGGCTGCAGTCACCATCTGCAGTGATTTTGGAGCTCAAAAAAATAGTCTGTCACTGTTTCCATTGTTTCCCCATCCATTTGCCATAAAGTGATGGGACTTGATGCCAAGATCTTAGTTCTTTGAACATGAGTTTTAAGTCAGCTTTTTCACTCTTCTCTTTCTCTTTCATCAAGAGGCATTTTAGTTCCTTTTCACTTTCTCCCACAAGGGTGGTGTCATCTGCATATCTCAGGTTATTGATATTTCTCCCAGTAGTCTTGATTCCAGCTTGTGCTACATCCAGCCTGGCATTTCTTATGATGTACTCTGCATATAAGTTAAATAAGCAAGGTGACAATATACAGCCTTGACATACTCCCTTCCCAATTTGGAACCAGTCCATTGTGCCATGTCCAGTTCTAACTGTTGCTTCTTTACCTGCATACAGATTCTCAGAAGGCAGGTCAGGTGGTCTGGTATTCCCACCTCTTTCAGAATTTTCCACAGTTTGTTGTGATCCACACAGTCAAAGGCTTTAGAGTAGTCAATCAAGCAGATGTTTTTCTGGAATTCTCTTGTTTTTTCTATGACTCAACAGATTTTGGCAATTTGATCTCTGATTACTCTGACTTTTCTAAATCCAGCTTGAAAAATATGGAAGTTCTTGGTTCACGTATCTTTGAAGCCTCACTTAGAGAATTTTGAGCATTACCTTGCTACTGTGTAAGAGATGAGTAGAATTATCTGGTAGTTTTAACATTCTTTGGCATTTCCTTTCTTTGGGTTTGGAATAAAAACTGAACTTTTCCATTTCTGTGGCCACTGATGAGTTTTCCAAATTTCATGGCATATTGAGTGCAGCATTTTAACAGCATCATCTTTTAGGATTTTAACTAGCTCAGCTGGGATTCCATCCCCTCCACTAGCTTTCTCTGTAGTGATGTTTTCCAGGCCCACTTGACTTCACACTCCAGGATGTCTGGCTCTAGGTGAGTGATCATGCCATTGTGGTTATCTGGGTCATTAAAATCTTTTTTGTATAGTTCTTCTGTGTATTCTTGCCACCTCTTCTCAATATTTTCTGCTTCTGTTAAGTCCATACCATTTCTGTCCTTTATCTCTGCATTAAATATTCCCTTGGTATCTCTAATTTTCTTGAAGAGATCTCTAATCTTTCCCATTCTATTGTTTTCCTCTATTTATTTGCATTGGTCACTGAGGAAGGCTTTCTTGACTATGGATTTCTTTTTTACTGGGGAATGTTTTGTAAATTAGTACAAAATGGGCAGTAAATATTATTGGTAATAATAAAAACCTCTATATATACTACTCATTGACACATCTTGTCTTTAATTTTTAAGAGGTTATCTTCTATTCAAAAGGATTTCTGCATGAAATAGAGGTACATTTTCTCCCCTTATAAAGAATCAAAAGTCCAACTCTTTATTAAAGAATTTGAACCTGATTAGGTAAATATTATAGGGCTAGCTTATAATAGAAACATATGCATTAATACAAATACACTAATATAACCTAGTCATTGTGATTTTAGCTTGGAGTCAAGTCTCCAACAGGTGTTTTCCAGAGAGCTGTTTATTTCTTAGAAATTTGCTTTAAAGCCCCCCAGTTGATCTCCTCATTGTTCCCTGACGATTAAAAGGAGTTCAGTTAAGAATTTGGGTTGTTTTTCTGAGAATTCCCCAGTGGTCAGGCCAAAATCATAGCATCCCTGTTCTGGAACTTTCACCAAAGAAATGTTGGAATTTCAGAGCAAGAATCTTCTTTAGACATCATCTTGACCAGCTCTTTTCACAGATCAGGGATTTAAGAAGTTAGAGAATGTGGCAAGATCACAGGGTTAGCCTTGCCATAACTGGATATGGGCTCTCAACTCTCTGTACAGTGATTTTTGGTTTGGTTTTTAAAATCTACACTATTATATGTCATCTCTCCAATACGGTAGAAGTAGCAAGAAGCAATCATTTTAACACGAGCTACATGCAACTTAGCTCACCTAAAATGATTCTGTACAAAATTATAGTTTCTAGAACAAATTGCTTGTTTTAACAAATTTTCACACCTTCCTACAGAATTAGCATAAAAATTGTGGGTGAAATTTCTGACCATGATACGTGTGAATAGATTTCAAGCTACACGAATGGTCATAATGCGGTAAAAACAATTATTTTTATGATATACTTTTGACTGTAGGTAAGGGACGGTGGGAGGGAAAAATCCGAGGTTGCACACAGGAAGTGCCCTTCAGTGCAGAGCCAAGAGGGTGAGCGAGTAGCACTTCCTGTGAGAGACCCTGTGTCCTCACTCCCCCCTCCGGCCCTTAGATTCTAAACAGCATCCTCTGCTGCCCTCTAGCGGTTCTGAGAGCCATTAGCAAGGTTGCAAAGGGAAATCTTAGAGGTGAGCAGAGAATTGGTTCCTTTTTCCCCTTCAACAATCTGCACCCATTTATAATGTGGGGTGTGTTTTCTTCACACACCGCAGAGCAATTCTCAGAATCCAGCTGGATGTCCTACACTTCAACTCAGTTCTGACACCGTCGACCCAATATCACATCCAATTCCCCAGGTTAATGGCTCAGTCCTGCAAGAACATCCCCCACTTAAGAGATCAAGGCAAAGTCACCCTGTCACCTGTAATTCTAACCAAGTGGCTATAGGGCCAAGGTTCCCACACTCCCTATTTGGGTTTGATTATTCTGCTAGAGAGAAACAAACTCAGGGAACCATTTTACTAACTAGATGACCGATTTATCATGAAAGGATGTGATTCAGAAACAGCCTGATGGAAAAGACACAGAGCTTTACACCCACCAGAAATTCCCCTTGCCCACCAGCCCAACTAGCAAGGATTTAAACTCCAAAACTGCTCCCCTCACATGGACAGAGGAGCGTGGCAGGCTACAGTCCATGGGGTCGCAAAAGAGTAGGACAAGACTTAGCGACTAAATGACAACAACCGTCTCCCCTCCCAGAAAACAGAGATCAGGGTGGAATTCCTAGTCGGCTCACCTGGCAACAACCACCTTCAGCCCCCACCCCACTGAAGTCCCAGAGTCGCTTTATTAACATAACAATAGGCGCCTTTGTCATTTTTCATCTCTTAGGAATTTCCTGTGGTTTTCGGAGCTCTGAGCCAGAAATGAGGATAGGGACTAGGACCAATCATATAGAATTTTTAATACAAATCGCAACGTCACACCCTTCAGTGACAAAGAAACAGAATACATCATCTGGTGAATCATGGATGCAAATAAAATCGAATAATGAATTGGTTCCAAAATATATTTGTGTGCGCTTAGTCCATGGCGTCACAAAGAGTTGGACATGACTCAGCAACTGAACTGACTGAGTGAGTCACTCAGTCATGTCCAACTCTTTGTGACCCAATGAATATTAACCCACCAGGCTCCTCTGTCCATGGAATTCTCCAGGCAAGAATACTGCAGTGGGTTGCCATTTACTCCTCCAGGGGATCTTCCTGATCCAGAGATGGAACCCAAGTCTCCTTCATCTCCTGCATTGGCAGGCGAATTCTTTACCATTGAGCCACCTGGTAAGCTCCCCATCCAAAAAACATAGACATATATCCTCAATTCAAAGTGAGGATCTCCTACCTTTACATAATATTTTATTCTTTTGTGTGTGTATGTGTGTGGTACACAAGAGGGCTGAACAGAAGGAAACCACAGAGAAGGGATGAATTCATTCAGCTTTAGACAAACCTTAACAAAATCCAGCTGGTTCCCTCCTCCTCTTTCTGATCCCTCCTGGTTCTCATTCTCTAAGTATTCTTTCTGTGTCTTGAACACGTTTTATCAATATGAATCATAGACTCAATGGATATGAGTTTGAGCAAGATGGTGAAGGACAGGGAAGCCTGGTGTGCCACAGTCCATGGGGTCACAAAGAGTTGGACACGACTGAGCTACTGAACAATAAAATCACTATGAATATCAAATAGTTTAGTTACTTAGACACATGTCTTTCACTCCCAAAATGTGGGAGGCTCTTCAAGAGCTGATGTCACTTCCCATGTATCTGTGTATCCACTCCCCCACCACCTAGTGCTGGTCTTGCTGCTGTCACTGTGTTGATCCTAAAGAAAAATATCATATAGGAATAGTCCTGAGGAATAGGAGCCACTCAGCTTTACCATTAAAGCAGGGATTCAAAATGAAAGTCTATCAGAGGCAAAATGATAAGACATATTTCCAGAAATGGCACTAGTCAAAAGACCAATAAGAGCATTCACATCATTTTTATTGAATCAAAAACCGTCTAGAGACAAGTGGAAAAAATAATTTATTACAGGTTCTCTTACACATGAACATGGAACATTTATACAGGTTATCAACGTGCTGATAGGAAATGCTATATTTAAAGACAAACATTTTTACACAAAAGTAGTGGTCCTGTATTTTATAAAGATAGATATTAATAAATTATCAGAGATAATGAAGAACAACAGGTGATGATTCCAACAGGAATGCACTCTATGTTGAAATTAAAGTAACTTTTCTCAAGATGGCACCCTGGATAGAATCAAGTTCTTGTGAGCTAAGACAAAGGAGCTCTTTTCTGGGAAGAAAGGGCCAAGAGGGGCTCTGACCAACCAAAACACCCCAGCTGTGCTTGCCGCTTCATCCTTGGATGTAGTTAGAGCCCCTAACGTTTACTCCAAGCTAATGCAATAGCTCATTGTGAAACAGTGCTGCCTTCACCAACAGCTGCATGAGGTTAATGAGATTTATAATGCAAAGGATACAGTGCAAAGGACAGCATTTTAGAGGAACTGTAATCACCACGTGATCTGAATGAATAGCCTAATAGTTTAATAGCAAAGAAGTATATTCTCTATTTCTGAAGGGAAATTAACATAATTCTAAATAGACACTGTTTTCTTAGCATGATATATGGAGTCTGAAAATAAATGGCATTTTTCCCCTAAAATTATGAAATCACTCCTTTAGAAAACAATTTCTATAATGATATGCACCAACACAATAAAACCTTTTTATATGTTATAGTCATTAAAATATACACATATAGAGACACTGAACAGATGTGGAAAACCATGATATATATATACACACATGGCTGAATACTGTTCAGTTTCATTTAATTAAATTCACCAAATATTTATTGGGTGCCCACTACTTGAAAACCACCATGCCAGGCGACGCGTAGTCGATCTGAAGACATGTGAAGCTCACATCAGCCACACAAAGCCAAACTTCAGATAACATACTAAACCTCAAAAATAATCAAAAGCAGAGCTAAAGTTGAATAATGAATAAGGAAAGAGATACACAGGAGAAAGGCTTGGGGAAACATGAAAAGGACGGAGGGAATCACTGGTCCTGGGCATGGCATCTGTTAGGGGTAGACTGGACCTCAACCTGCGATCTTAACCCCACAGTCCAGGATTCAGTTTTCATCCTGCTCCGTTTCCTTTAAAAAGTCAAGTAAATAGGGGATTAGTTTCCAGTGATAAGAAAGCTTGTAGGATTCCTCAAAATATTTTCTTTTTTTTTTAAATAAAATTTGCTCTGCATTCATATCTACTACTTTTTTAAGCCGTTCCCACCATCAGGTTGGCTGAAACAGCCACCCAAATAAAAGGAACAAAGCTTCAAGCAAACTAATTTATCAGAACATCTGGAAGCATGCTAGTGCCAGAGTAAATTATTTTAAGTGAAAACAGTGAAAAGAAGATAAAGATAAATATTTTACAACTTGGCATTTCATTCCTTTTACGACTTCTATTCTAAAAGCATTTTTAGGGAATGTGCACATCCAGGAAAATACATACAAGGAGTCTCTCCCCCTCTGCAGAACCAGTACATCGACAGGGAATAGAGCATCGGGCTTGTTTCTGACACAGCCCACTGAAAGAGGGGCAAGGCTGGTGGGACCTTGGTGTCGTGAGCCACGGTGGGCCATAGGACCCCCGAGCAAACCCCAGTGCTATCCCCCAGCACATGGGTTCTGGATGGAGTACAGCCATAGCATGAGCACGAATCTATAGCTTCCCTGAGGAATTATTTAGATTCTAGACATGCATAAATCACTCTTCTCTCGAGATCAGTCCTGGGTGTTCGTTGGAAGGGCTGATGCTGAAGCTGAAACTCCAATACTTTGGCCACCTAATGCGGAGTTGACACATTGGAAAAGACCTTGATGCTGGGAGGGATTGGGGGCAGGAGGAGAAGGGGACGACAGAGGATGAGATGGCTGGATGGCATCACCGACTCAATGGACATGAGTTTGAGTAAACTCCGGGAGTTGGTGATGGACAGGGAGGCCTAGTGTGCTGTGATTCATGGGGTCGTGAAGAGTCGGACACAACTGAGCGACTGAACTGAACTGAACTCCAGGAAAGACCCACCAGGGACTAGCATGTCCAAAGATCCCCAAACATTCCACAAGGTGATGGTGTGGCCTTAGAAGGATCTGGAGCATCGTGGTTAGGAAACCACCCTTGAAGATGGTCATGTTGTCTCAGCCCTGGCAGTGACCACATGGCAACCCAGGGCACTGGGGAGGGGGCCAGGGACGCCCCTCACCGCCCACTCACTTGTGGGGCTCCAGCCAGATTACGGCAGAAGAACCAAAATCAGGGCTTCTCTCTCTCCAGTGCTTTTGGTTTTAATTTCATTAAAGGACAAAACTGTCAGCCATCAGGTCTCCCCTAGCAGCTGCATTGTTCTAACCAGCTCACTAATGGGTCAGTGTTTCCGCTGCTGTACTTACAAGTTCATGTAAGCAAGAATTCTTTGCAAATGAAACATATTTTCAGAGATTATGATTTAGCTCCCCATATTCATACCCTGTCTTTAAAAAGGAATTATACTCTGATGAGTCATACCTCTGTTCCTGTATTTTTTCTGGATAGAAACCAAACTTGCATTGGCTCCTTTTTGCCCTTCATGGACACGGGGCCTCTGTGCTCCAAATGGAATTGCGGGTCTGAATTTTCTGGTGTCATGAGACATCTAGAAGGGGACAGGGAACAGGCAGAGAAGCTTGCTGTATGGTCGCACAGAGAAAGTAACATACATCAAAGTTATAAAGAGAGACAGGAATGACACACAGTAAATTATTTAAAGGTACCAAGGCTTTAGTAAAAACACCACAGCAGAAATCCCTAAGAGTATATAGAATCATTTAAAATGGAAATAATGACACAATCTTCTCAAATAAAAAATAAATAATCCCAAGACTTCCCTGGTGGTCCAGGGGTTAAGACTCCACACTCCCAATGCTGGGACCCCAGGTTTGATCCCTGGTTGGGGAACTAAGATCCCACATACCATGGTGTGACCAAAAAAAGAACAACACACCAGTTTTTTGTTTTGTTTTTGTTTAATTGATAAAAGCAGAGTTGATAACTGTAAAAGGTAATAAAATCACCCAGGGAATTAAAGCAGCTGCAAAGAGACATTTTTCAAGTCAGTAGATACCTAGATGTGTTCTCTAACCTGTATGTATATTCAGACACATTTATTTTCCCTTTTTCTCCAGTGGTTTCTGTTCGGCTTGTGAGGTTGACAGTGTTTCCAAAAAGACAGTAGCGAGGCATCCTCTGTCCTATGACTCCGGTCACTACCTCCCCTGTGTGGATCCCGATTGTTATCTGCAGAATCAAAGCTCTGGTTCAATACATTCAATAATAGGAATTATTGCTCACGCTAGACTAAAGAATTCAAAGTCATCATATAAAAATCATAAGAACTCTCTAGAACTCCAAACATATTACAGACAAAAACCCTCACAAAATCTGGCATGAGAGAAACATTCTTTGGAGCTTTCAAAAGTATGAATCTGGCCACTTACATTAGATTTAGGAAAGAGATTTTAAAAAATAAACCAGAAGGGACAGGGGGTTTTAATCTCATCCTCATGACTTTCAGCACATGGAATAAAGAAGGTAATTTCAAATAGATGGACAGATTTCCCATTTCTATGTAAGAATGTAATATAATAGGTTCAATAAAATATTAGTCTTTGTTTATACAGATGCCAAAAGGCACATGAAATGATGTTCAACATCACTAATTATTAGAGAAATGCAAATCAAAACTACAATGAAGTATCAGTTCACACTGGTCAGAACAGCCATCATTAAAAAGTCTACAAATAACAAATACTGGAGAGGGTGTGGAGAAAATGGAACCCTCCTACACTGTTGCTGGGAATATAAGTTGGTGCAGCCCCTATGGAGAACAGTATGGAGGTTCCTTAAAAAACTAAAAATAGATCTGCCATATGATCCAGCAATCCCTCTGTGGGGCACACATCCAAAGAAAACTTTAATTCAAATACATATAACACAATGGAGTATTACTCAGCCATTAAAAAGAATACATTTGAATTAGTTCTAATGAGGTGGATGAAACTGGAGCCTTTTATGTGGAGTGAAGTAAGCCAGAAAGAAAAGCACCAATACAGTATACTAACGCATATATATGGAATTTAGAAAGATGGTAACAATAACCCTGTGTACGAGACAGCAAAAGAGACACTGATGTATAGAACAGTCTTTTGGACTCTGTGGGAGAGGGAGAGGGTGGGATGATTTGGGAGAGTGGCATTGAAATACGTATAATATCATATATGGAATGAGTCGCCAGTCCAGGTTCGATGAACGATACTGGATGCTTGGGGCTGGTGCACCAGGATGACCCAGAGGGATGGTATGGGCGGGGAGGAGGGAGGAGGGTTCAGGATGGGGAACACATGTATACCTGTGGCAGATTCATTTCGATATTTGGCAAAACCAATACAATATTGTAAAGTTTAAAAATAAAATAAAAAAAAATACACATGCACCTCAATGTTCATAGAAGCACTGTTTACGACAACCAGGACACAGAAGCAACTTAAGTGTCCACTGAGAGATGAATGGATAGGGAAGATGTAGTATATATATACAATACAATTTTACTCAGCCATAAGAAGAATTAAATAATGCCATTTGCAGCAACATGGAGGGACCAAGCATAGGAAGTGAAGTCAAAGACAAATATCATATGATACCGTTCATATGTGGAATCTAAAATTTGACACAAATGAACTTATCCCGAAACAGAAACAGACTCATAGACATAGAGAACAGACCCGTGGTTACCAAAGAGGAAAGGGGGTGGAGGAGGGATAAAATAGGAGTTTGGGATTAGCAGATACACACCACTATATATAAAATAGATACACAACAAGGACCTACTGAATAGCACAGAGAACTCTACTCAATATCCTGAATTAAACCATAATGGAAAAGAATGTGAAAAAAAACGCACATACATATGTATATAACTGAATCATATTGCTGTACAGTAGAAACTAACACAACATTGTAAAATATACTTCAATTAAAAAAACATTAAAAATATTTAATCTTTGTTGTCAAGATGCAATTCCTTATGCATAATGAATGACTAGCTGGTCAAGAATATAAATCAGTTGTACAAAAGGCCTATTACGACCATTAAAATACATGTTTTACCTACTAACCTGAACAGATTCACCATCTACTTGGACCTGGCCAGCAATCTCCATCATATCCAAGGCCAGGTGGCAGATGGACCGTGCGTGGTGGATGCATGGCTCCGGCAGCCCGCTCACTGTCATGTACTTGTCCCCGACAGTCTCCACCTGGTAGGGTGCAGACCGGTTAGTACAAGCATGACTGATTCATGTGCCACCCTTACACAAAACATGCTTTTCCATTTGCCATCAATAACTTTCAACTTTCCTCCCCCGACTCTCTTAAAATTCTAATATATTCGATGCCAACAAGAAGAAAACTGGTCAGTATTTAAAATGTACACAACTGGCACTTGAAGTCTGATTACAGGCAGGGACAGAACACAATATTAGTTTTCTTCTAGTAAGTCCTAGTTTCTCACCTTAGACATCCTTAGGACCCAGCAGAATAATTTATGACCCTATTCCCCCTCAAAACAGTGATGGTTTGATGGGCCAAAGCACCACTTCCCTAAGTTCAGTGGTTCATCCAGGTCATTAACCATTTATCTTTATGATGTGCTCACACCGTGTTACATTGTTCCTCAGGAAATGGCCATAAAAATAAATAGTCCCTGTGGCACTGCTATGACTCCAGATGCCTGGGGATGGTTTAGTTCACATTCTTGCCTTTACTAAGCAATATTCCATGGACTTCATTTTTTCAATGTTATAATTTTTTTCTAACTGAAACCATGGGCAGAAATGCCTTATGACTGTTTATTTCCAGTTGATGTTATCTAAAAGCAGGTCTGAGTCCCTGGCACCCCTCCTATGCTCCATGACTTCTCTACGGTGCAAAACATTTATACCTTTCAGTAAAAATATCTCTGGCAGGGCACTGAAACAAATGCTACGTTTATGTTATGTGTGATAAACCACGTGTACAGATTTATTCACATAAGTGCAAATAAGTTGCTAAATATTTTAACTAGGGAAGCATCTGCTCCATTCATTTGAGTTACAGGGAAGAGACTATTTTAGAACAAGAGGTAATTATTTAAGAAAATGGTAAACAATGAATGCATGAGAGCTGACTGTACCCAGGCTGCAGGGCTACAGTCAGGGACTGTGACTGCCACGCCATTGGAAGACAGGGTCTGAAAATTCAGAGTAATGAATGGCACTGCTTTCGGACAGGGCATGGACTTGCCTTATAAACAAATGGATTTTTCCGGGAGTCCGTCAGAGTGTCAAATCTAGTGTAGAGGTCATTGAGGAGGTTGACAATCTTCATGGCCCCTTCCCCAGACGCGTGCTTGCTGCAGAAAGCATTGAAGCCCACAATGCCGCTGAAGAGGATAGTCACGTTGTCATATCTCTTTGCGGGCACCGGACGCTTGTGCCTCAGCTCGTTGGCCACAGATGGAGGAAGCACAGAATACAGCAACCTGAGATCAGGACAGAGCCATCATGAGAGATGCTGAGAGCTGCTTTAGTGCTTCTACTGCCCACTTTAGAGACTTCGGTGCCATATGCACAGTGAAGGCTCTGCTAGCACACTCATCATTAGCCACATTTATAAGTCAAGGCTAGAAAATATAAATAATTGGTTTGTTATAAACCAATCCAAACATCTCCCAATCCAAACCAATTCAAAGTATATCAAAATACACCAAACAAAACAACCAGACAAAACAAAGGACAGACACCAGGAAGCTGAAGTTGTTCTGTGCGCCTTGGGTTTCAGCACTCCAACTGTGACATTCATGGGATGAGAGAAGTCATCCCAGCATTTAGCTCTGCGGTGTGGCGGTGGTGGTGGAGTCGCTAAGTCGTGTCTGACTCTCGCAACACCATGGGCTCCCAGGGACACATTCACCTCTCAGGGGCAAGCTGCCTGCCTCAACATTTGTCACCTGACATGAAAAGAAACAGATTTCCCCAACAAGGACCTACTGTACAGCACAGGGAACTATACTCAACATTTTTTAATAATCTATAAAGAATCTGAAAAAGAATACACATGTGTAAATGAATCACTGTGTTGTAGACCTGAAACTAACATAACACTGTAAATCAACTAGACTTCAATAAAAGAAAGGAAGGACAGGAGGAAGAAAGAAAACAGATTTTCCTTCCTGCCTCACTTCTCTGTGGAAGAAACTGATAAAGCAGGTAAGAAACTGGTCTAGGAAAGAAAAGATCTCATTTTCATTGACAATCCTAAGACCAGGCCGATGGCACAAGACGACATTGGCATGCGGAGGAGAGAAGCAAGCACACAGGAGGTGAGAGCTGAGACCTGAGAGTCTCCTGGACCAGACAACTGGAGGAGCAAACGACACCTCCCAGCCTATTTCTCCCCGAAGCCAGCTGTCACTCAGGGCTAGGTTTAAGAAGCTGAGGTCACGTTTTTTTCCTAGCTCCAGTGGAATTTCTTCAGTCTTTCATTTTCGCTCTCAAACACAGAACATTTTATAAAATGCTTTAAGGCTATTTTGAATATTACATGTGAACAGTAGCATGACTTCATTTCAACGAAAATTAGTAGTCAACGTTTATAATTAAATCACTTTGAAAATCAAATATCAACAAAGAGAGAAACCTAGGTGATTTTCCAATTTAACAGCTGAGCAGGATCTGAGAAACTCAAACTTAATAAATCCAGATGACTTTGAGCCTCAGTTCTTAAGCACTATCTCACAATGTATTATTTTTCATGAAGGAAGCTGTTCCACATACTAAAATATACAATTCTGAGTTGTTTCTTGAGCAGTAGGAGGGATTTTGAGTACCTGCCTCATCCCGTATACTTCAGGAGATTTGAAAAATACCTGGAAAGACTAAGGGGTTAGGGCTTCAAGGAAAGTAAAGTGATCTCAAATAAACTATTATTTTCATCTTCATTATACAGAGTAGGAGAAGTGAAGGAAGAGGCTAAGGACGAAGATAGACATTCACCTGGATTCTTTATCCATCTATGCTGTTGACAAACAGTTGACATGTTTACCTTGCATCCATCCATGGGCAACAACACATGTATCAGTGTAAGAAAGTCTGATTAGACACCAGACATCACAGGAAGTGATTCTGCTACCAATGCTATGATGTCAAGTAGAGTGAAATAGTCCTACAGGAAGGAAGGTCAGGTCAATTCTCTAAGATTGCTTCCTATTATACAAATGTTAAAAATGAACACATAAGACCCTGGGTAAAATTTTCTTATGCAAGTCAGTGATTTTGTTCTTTTAATTAATTTTAATTAATATACTTCTAATATATCTCTATTCCTCAAGCAAGGCCAAGTGGTATGCACAATGTGTATTTGTTTAAATAAATTACTTGAAAATTAAATACGATCTTAAATGTCATTTGCCCACTATTTCAAAATTTAAAGCACCGTTCATAGTTTTGTATAGTTTTGTATTTTGATACTTTTGTTCGTGAGTCAAATTACAGATGTAATCACTGTCATCATAGATGACACTACAGTCTATCAGATTCATATCTGCCAAATTCTAAAATAATTTGGCATTCAAGAACTCTTTGAAAATATAATGGCCAAATCTAAGCTCACTGTTCAGTGTACCCCAGCACCTGGCAGCCCTGGCACAGAGAGGATTCTCGGTACACACTCCAGTGTGAAGAAATGGATGAACGGGCAGTCAGACTTGAAACATGCACTTGCGTTATTCTAATGATTTGCAGAGACATGATTTGTCGTATATTCTTTCAGCTTGGTTTGTAAAATTAGAAGACATATCCCCATTACTATTATGACTGATTTCTTTCTGTGTACCTGACAGATTTAAGTGACGTGCAAGAGTTTATTTATTTAGGACTCCATAACTGCGACAGGTTCCACAACTTGGAGTCTTTGTACAGAGAAGAACCCTTGTATGCTATTACTATTCAATCACTGAAGCGATGTTGCCTTGAAGCCTAAATTATATGTAATGTCCCATCTCTGGGCACTTTGCCTCCCGGGTGATAAGCATTAAGCTAAAATATCTTTATTCAGCTCACAGGAAATGTCCTGACAAGGCCCACCTGTGAGTGGCAGCAGGCAAGAAGAAATTAACACACCCCCTCTGGAGGCTGCTGGGAACCAGGAAACGCTTGGCTTGAGTCCCTCCCCTTTAAATTAAAAGAGCCTGAATTCTAACTCAGGCAAGACAGGTCTTTGGGACATGAGTTCACCATCTGCTCCATCTGCTGGCTTTCATAATTAAGTCTCTGTTCCTTGCCCCAACACCGCATCTCTGGATTTACTGGCCTATCATGCGGCGAGTAACCTGAGCTTGGACCTAGTCACAGTCTGTCAGCCTTAACCACACGAGAGCCGCCGAATCCACCATGCAGGACAGCCCTGTTGTCTGTAACCACAGGTTACATTCTTACGTGTCCGTCTTTTTCTTTTCATCTTCCAGGGCTCGTAACGTGAGCTGCAGCCTGTCTGTGAGGATTTCCAGTTCCTGGGTCAGCTTGTACTCCTCTCTGAACTGCTCTCCCAGGAGCACGAGGTCCCGAGTGGCATCGTGCAGAGGGATGTCACTCAGGTACAGCCCTCGCCGGGTCAGGTCGTCCAGGTTCATGACACTGTCATAAGAAGAAGGACACACAGTCAGACTCCATGCTTCCATGGCAACACCACATGGTTTCCGTCAAGGAGTCTAATCCTGCCACTGCGTGCCATTCAAAAGGTCAGGCTGAAGAAAACTCAGATAAAAGCAAGAGGAATATGACTTCATTCTTCTTAATATGTAAACATCTATCAAAGAGAAGTGAACTTGAAATGCAGTTGTGCCAAACTGCAATTTTTTTTATGCCGTCAGCCTAAATTAAAAGAAAATGTGAAAAGTTGCCTTATGAAACCCACTCAAGTTTTCTTCTCAAGGCTGTTATTACTTATTATTGCCAGAGGTTTTCCTCACTATAAAGAAATGAAGAAAAAGTTATCTTGGGAATTCCCTGGCAGTCCAGTGGGGAAGACTTTGCCTTCCAGTGCAGGGGTGCGGGTTTGATCCCTGGTTGAGAAGCAAAGATCCCACATGCTTTGAGGCCAAAAAAACAAAACATAAAACAGAAGCAATGTTGTAACAAATTCAACAAAGACTTTACAAATGGTCCACATCAAAAAAACAATCTTTAAAAAAAAGTTATCTTTCCTCTCTTTTACAAGGATAACAATGCTTCTTCTACAAAACTAGTTGATTGTCATCTTAGGGGATCTATGACTCTTGAACCTAGTTGTTTTCTCTTTCAGACACGATGACTGGAGGTTGACACCAGATTTATGACTCATCTTCAACATGAATTTTCTGTACTCTTGACTTCTAACATGTATTTTTACACACTACTCTAATTTCTGGCTCCACTTTCTTCTGTTACTCTTATTTTCTTTGGCTTATTTGTTTCATCTATTTTTGCTGAATTTTATGCATCTTTGTGACTTGTCATTTTTAGAAAATGTAATATTTATTGATTCAGTGAAGATCTGGTAAATTAAAAAGTAGACTGTTTTTTAAAAATTTAGACTTTGGTTAAAATATCTTAAGGTTACATTATTGGCTTTAATTATTTAAATGCCAAATAATTATTTCCAGTCATTCATAATAATAATTTCTCTAAACTGACATAATTGTGTTATAAATTTATTGAAGAATTTTGGGTGAATAAAATGTCTCCCTGAAATATATTCTCAGAATGTCCATTAAAAAGGCAAAAATAAGCACACCAGTAAAGGAAAATAAAACACAAAGAGTCCACTATTGACACACACCCCTCAGGAAAGAAGCCAGATCATCCACCAGTGGTTTCAAGACCAGCCAATTAGTAGAGAAAAAAAAGTCTATAAGTTTAAACTGAAAATGAATCACTAAAATGCTCATATTGAGAGAGAACATCAAATCATGTCATTGTTCAAAAAACTTACTATTATCTTAATGAGCTGTGTGCTTAGTTGCTCAGTTGTGTCCAACTCTTTGCAACCCCATGGACTGTATGTAGCCTGCTAGGCTCCTCTGTCCATGGGATTCTCTAGGCAAGAATACTGGAGTGGGTTGCCATGCTCTCCTCCAGGGCGTCTTTCCGACCCAGGAATCAAACCTGGGTCTCCTGCATTGGAAGCGGATTCTTTATCAGCTAAGCTACCAGGGAAGCCCAAAACTATCCTATCCTCTTGGAACTATACATTTTACAAGTTAAAGTGCGTTTAGTTGATCTCTTATGGAATGTGAGTACCAATTTTTTTATACACACGAGCAGTTCCCATATAAGAAGGCTTCTCAGGTGCCTCAGTGGTAAAGACTACACCTGCCAATGCAGGAGACTCAAGAGACTCAGGTTCAATCCCTGGGTCGGGAAGATCCCCTGGAGGAGAAAATGGCAACCTACTCAAGAATCCCATGAACAGAGGAACCTGGCAGGCTACAGTCCACAGGGTAGGAAAGAGTCGGACACGACTGAGTGAGCACACCCACACACACAAGTCCCATATAACAACTGGTGATTATATTACTATGTATCCT
The DNA here is from genome assembly GCF_055505025.1 of Bos grunniens. Classification (NCBI taxonomy): domain Eukaryota; kingdom Metazoa; phylum Chordata; class Mammalia; order Artiodactyla; family Bovidae; genus Bos; species Bos grunniens. The sequence continues at coordinate 43,880,057 of NC_141181.1, forward strand.
ATTTCTGCATATGGTAATTAGCAAGTGGACTCCAAATTTCTGCCTGTACTTCCAAAGAAACCATTCTCTCCATGAATAAGAACTGTCTCTATTTAAAAGTTATCTTTCTACCAATGCTCAACTTGGAAAAAGGCAGAAGGAAAAGACATTTATTGATAGCAGATGCAAATACAGTTTGATCAATGGAGGTTATTAATAAAAAACATGAGTTTATATTCCCTAATTTTGTCTCTCTTATTTTCATAATATATTCTCAGGGGAAAAACCCCATCATTAGTCTTATATAATCTCTAATACCAGATTTGTTATTATAATAATTATTATTATATTAATATATTTATAATAATTATTAAAAATTTAAAGAAGCCTGTTACAAAATCCATTAATTTTTTCAGAAATTTTGAAACAATATTGTCAAGTGAAAACTGATTATTTGGACTTTAAATTTTTGATCAACATATGGAGGCTGAACAACACACTGCTGAATAACCAACAAATCACAGAAGAAATCAAAAAAGAAATCAAAATTTGCATAGAAATGAATGAAAATGAAAACACAATAACCCAAAACCTGTGGGACACTGTAAAAGCAATCCTAAGGGGAAAGTTCATAGCAATACAGGCATACCTCAAGAAACAAGAAAAAGGTCAAATAAATAACCTAACTCTACACCTAAAGCAACTAGAAAAGGAAGAAATGAAGAACCCCAGGGTTAGTAGAAAGAAAGAAATCTTAAAAATTAGGGCAGAAATAAATGCAAAAGAAACAACAGAGACCATAGCAAAAATCAACAAAACCAAAAGCTGGTTCTTTGAAAGGATAAATAAAATTGACAAACCATTAGCCAGACTCATCAAGAAACAAAGGGAGAAAAATCAAATCAATAAAATTAGAAACAAAAATGGAGAGATCACAACAGACAACACAGAAATACAAAGGATCATAAGAGACTACTATCAACAATTATATGCCAATAAAATGGACAACGTGGAAGAAATGGACAAATTCTTCGAAAAGTACAACTTTCCAAAACTGGACCAGGAAGAAATAGAAAATCTTAACAGACCCATCACAAGCACGGAAATTGAAACTGTAATCAAAAATCTTCCAGCAAACAAAAGCCCAGGTCCAGACAGCTTCACAGCTGAATTCTACCAAAAATTTAGAGAAGAGCTAACACCCAACCTACTCAAACTCTTCCAGAAAACTGCAGAGGAAGGTAAACTTCCAAACACATTCTATGAGGCCACCATCACCCTAATACCGAAACCTGACAAAGATCCCACAAAAAAAGAAAACTACAGGCCAATATCACTGATGAACATAGATGCAGAAATCCTTAACAAAATTCTAGCAATCAGAATCCAACAACACATTAAAAAGATCATACACCATGACCAAGTGGGCTTTATCCCAGGGATGCAAGGATTCTTCAATATCTACAAATCAATCAATGTAATACACCACATTAACAAATTGAAAAATAAAAACCATATGATTATCTCAATAGATGCAGAGAAAGGTTTTGACAAAATTCAACATCCATTTATGATAAGAACTCTCCAGAAAGCAGGAATAGAAGGAACATACCTCAACATAATAAAAGCTATATATGACAAACCGACAGCAAACATTATCCTCAATGGTGAAAAATTGAAAGCATTTCCTCTAAAGTCAGGAACAAGACAAGGGTGCCCACTTTCACCATTACTATTCAACATAGTTTTGGAAGTTTTGGCCACAGCAATCAGAGCAGAAAAAGAAATAAAAGGAATCCAAATTGGAAAAGAAGAAGTAAAACTCTCACTGTTTGCAGATGACATGATCCTCTACATAGAAAACCCTAAAGACTCCACCAGAAAATTACTAGAAATAATCAATGACTATAGTAAAGTTGCAGGATATAAAATCAACACACAGAAATCCCTTGCATTCCTATACACTAATAATGAGAAGACAGAAAGAGAAATTAAGGAAACAATTCCATTCACCATTGCAACGGAAAGAATAAAATACTTAGGAATATATCTACCTAAAGAAACTAAAGACCTATATATAGAAAACTATAAAACACTGGTGAAAGAAATCAAAGAGGACACTAATAGATGGAGAAATATACCATGTTCATGGATTGGAAGAATCAATATAGTGAAAATGAGTATACTACCCAAAGCAATTTATAGATTCAATGCAATCCCTATCAAGCTACCAACGGTATTCTTCACAGAGCTAGAACAAATAATTTCACAATTTGTATGGAAATACAAAAAAACTCAAATAGCCAAAGCTATCTTGAGAAAGAAGAATGGAACTGGAGGAATCAACCTGCCTGACTTCAGGCTCTACTACAAAGCCACAGTCATCAAGACAGTATGGTACTGGCACAAAGACAGAAATATAGATCAATGGAACAAAATAGAAAGCCCAGAGATAAATCCATGCACATATGGACACCTTATCTTTGACAAAGGAGGCAAGAATATACAATGGAGGAGAGACAATCTCTTTAACAAGTGGTGCTGGGAAAACTGGTGGACCACTTGTAAAAGAATGAAACTAGAACACTTTCTAACACCATACACAAAAATAAACTCAAAATGGATTAAAGATCTAAACATAAGACCAGAAAATATAAAACTCCTAGAGGAGAACATAGGCAAAACACTCTCCGACATACATCACAGCAGGATCCTCTATGACCCACCTCCCAGAATATTGGAAATAAAAGCAAAAATAAACAAATGGGACCTAATTAAAATTAAAAGCTTCTACACAACAAAGGAAACTATAAGCAAGGTGAAAAGACAGCCTTCAGAATGGGAGAAAATAATAGCAAATGAAGCAACAGACAAACAACTAATCTCAAAAATATACAAGCAACACCTACAGCTCAATTCCAGAAAAATAAATGACCCAATCAAAAAATGGGCCAAAGAACTAAATAGACATTTCTCCAAAGAAGACATACAGATGGCTAACAAACACATGAAAAGGTGCTCAACATCACTCATTATCAGAGAAATGCAAATCAAAACCACTATGAGGTACCATTTCACGCCAGTCAGAACGGCTGTGATCCAAAAGTCTACAAACAATAAATGCTGGAGAGGGTGTGGAGAAAAGGGAACCCTCTTACACTGTTGGTGGGAATGCAAACTAGTACAGCCACTATGGAGAACAGTGTGGAGATTCCTTAAAAAACTGGAATAGAACTGCCTTATGATCCAGCAATCCCACTGCTGGGCATACACACTGAGGAAACCAGAAGGGAAAGAGACACGTGTACCCCAATGTTCATCACAGTACTGTTTATAATAGCCAGGACATGGAAGCAACCTAGATGTCCATCAGCAGATGAATGGATAAGACAGCTGTGGTACATATACACAATGGAGTATTACTCAGCCATTAAAAAGAATACATTTGAATCAGTTCTAATGAGGTGGATGAAACTGGAGCCTATTATACAGAGTGAAGTAAGCCAGAAGGAAAAACACCAATACAGTATACTAATGCATATATATGGAATTTAGAAAGATGGTAACAATAACCCTGTGTACGAGACAGCAAAAGAGACACTGATGTATAGAACAGTCTTTTGGACACTGTGGGAGAGGGAGAGGGTGGGATGATTTGGGAGAATGGCATTGAAATATGTATAATATCATATATGAAACGAGTTGCCAGTCCAGGTTCGATGCACGATACTGGATGCTTGGGGCTGGTGCACTGGGACGACCCAGAGGGATGGTATGGGGAGGGAGGAGGGAGGAGGGTTCAGGATGGGGAACACATCCTGTGGCAGATTCATTTCGATATTTGGCAAAACCAATACAATATTGTAAAGTTTAAAAATAAAATAAAATTTAAAAAAAATAAAATAAACCAATTTTTGATCAATAGCCCTCCAAAACATGCTTTGTCAACTGTTACTAAATAATATGCATACATTTTGGCTATACAAATTAAAAATGTACAAAATATTACCTAAAAACAAATTTTGTAATTATCTATTTCTACTGTTCTAACATAAATTTAAACACACATTACTTACTCTGAATTCCCACGCATCTTTTAGAAAAGTGCTTTGTCAAACTATAAAAATACCAGCCTACAGTTGTACTTCCCTCTGATGTTTACTATGTCACATAATTCACATAAATTTTAACTTAATACTGCATCGTGCATAGTGCATCTCAGTTAAAGTAGAAAAATGTTTTTAACATAAAATAGTTTAAATCCAGAAATCATTAGAAAAGTAATTTCTTGGTGCCAAATACACCTGTGTATTTATGCCATCGCATTATTAATAAATGCTTTGTAGACTTGTTTTCTCCGTGATGCCTCTCTGGAAGGTACAAAACTACAGAATTAGCCAACTTCAGATTACATATCCTCTGACCTAAAGGCATAAACACTCAACAGATTGATTAAGATGTGGCAAATAAAAGAGAATACATAATTTCTTCTGAGTTACTATACAAGTTCAAAGAATTTATCCTTGTTATAGAGAGAATAAGGATAATTCTCCTTGTCTAAGAAGAGTTGTAAAATCTAAGTATACTTTGTAGAAACAATTGAATAAAATGTTACTGAATTTCCTTTTAGCAAAAGATGGGTGCTTATATCCATTATAATTCATCTAAAAGTGATTACCTTGGTGAGCACAGGAAAAGTATGCTGTCTGCTTCGGGCAAGTAGATCATCTGACCCTTGAGCCGTAAGCAGCTGATTTCAGTGCCCGTCAGCTCATCCTCACACTCTGATTTCTCTACATCCAACAACCCTTCCTGGAAAAGGCAAGACACACAGGCAACACGGGCATCTCTCCCAAGAAGGGCACAGGGACCTCATTCCCACCAAACCATAAGGGAGAACAGGAAACCAGGCAGAACGGAAGAGGCCTTTCACCAGAGTCTGCCAGGTAACAACCAGACAACCTGACATCACTGCAGAAATGCAAACTGAACCCACGAAGACAGGAGCTTTGCTACTTTGACATCCTTGTGGAAAGCTTCCGTGACTCATTTCTGATTTTCCATGGAGCAGATGGTAAAGAATCAGTCTGCAATGTGGGAGACCTGGGTTTGATCACTGGGTTAGGAAGATCCCCTGGAGAAGGACATAGCAACCCACTCTACTCTTCTTGTCTGAAAAGTCCCATAGAGGAGCCTGGCAGGCTACTGTCCACTGGGGTCGCAAACAGATGGATACAACTGAGCAACTAAGCATGACTGGTCCACTGATGTGTGACTGGCCCATCCAGGCAAGGCATTTTCAAAATTCACTTCTGTTCATTTTAATCCATGACTAGAATCCCACTGCTCCTCAGACAACCCCCAATTTAGCACCATTGCTTTTGAAACAGGACTCCCTTCGGGGTCTGGTTTTGCTCTCTCTACACCTTCTGAATCTCACAGAATGTTTTTGTAGCTAATTATCCCTGTGGAACATTTCTAACCTGTAACAAACCTTACTTCTTCATATTGAGTGAAATAACATCTTGATTACCTTGCTTCTCAACACGAAGACTGTATTGATGTGTGAGAGGATTCCATGGAAACTGATGTCAATGTGAGGACGGACCAGGGAGAAGACAGACAGGAGGCTGCAGTTCCCAGGCTGGAGCTAAAATGTAGATGAAAAGAAAAGGGCACTTAATTAGCACTTTGGTGTATTTTAAATTCCTTTCTTTTGCCTAAAAGTGTCAATTGATTTTGAACATTATTTTCAGACAGCAGATAAACAGTGACTATTTGCTCAATGATGAGTAAATTAAGTGAAAGCTGATTGTTACTGAAAAGTCATTTTCTCATGAAAACAAGACCACTATTCCTGCAAAATTCCCCCACTGCTCTTGTGATTAAAAGAGAGGGAAAAAAAAGTAGCTGTCCCAGGCAAAGTTGCAGTATGCTCAAACATACTGAGTTTACAGTTATAGCACTTCTGTGATGTATCAAGTGCTCCATGTTCCCTGACAGATAAACAGAGGTTGAGTGAATCAGTGGCCATGTATAACAGTAGCATTCCCAGGGAATGTAATCTCCTTTACCTGGGGAAGGACTCTGTAGATGGCATTGCCACACTGAGTGACCACAAGATCCCTGTCAAATATGATGTGAAAGGGAAAGGCTTTGCAGAACGTATACGGGCTGATGCGTGATTCCTGGGTACCGTTTTCTTCAAATCTGTCAAGATCTTCATAAAAATCCTCTTCTTTTGACTCTTTTTCTTCAATCAAAAATTGAGTATGATCACATTCTTCATTTCTTTGTTGAATAACCTGGATGCCAAAGAGATAAATGGTGCTAACTGTCTGGCATTTCCATTTGGTTACAATATTTAAATACCTAAGAAATTGGTAATGAAAACCACATTTAGAAGGTTAATTTTAAAGATTTAAAATATGCAAATACTATATATGCCTAATATAGAAAACTATATTTGGATACTGACTTAGGAAATTTGAAGACAATAATTATTCACAGTAAAACTGCAAATCTGGTACGAGTCCCCTAGTGGTCCATGCAGCATCTTCAGTAGAATCTGGAGTAAAGCACCCCCTGTCCCCATAGGCTCAGTGTCCCCTCAAGCCAGGCACACACTTATGGTAAATGACGTACACATCAGACAGAGCAGTACTGTTTAATATGATAAAAAATGTTGTGTGGAAACAGAGGAAAACTAAATGATAGAAATACATATCTTAAAATATATGTGATGTCTTTTTTATCTATCAACTGGCAAGTATATAAAACTACAGTGCCATATTAGGTAGGACACAGAAAAAAAGAGTCATTTCATACATCACTAATGGAAGGGTAGTTTGATTAGTCTTTCTGAAGGATAGATTGACAATAAGCATAAAAATCCCCCTCCTCAAATTATATTCTTTGATTTAATTCTAAGTCTATAAGTTTATTTTATGGGAGTAATCCTGATTATGAGTGAAACTCTCTTATTTAAAAAATAACGCTCGCTCTCTCTCCTGCGTGCTGGGGTGCTCTTCTCTTCATGTCTTTGGGTCAATGTGCCCTCACGCCTTGAAGATGGATTTCCTGCTATCTTCTAAATAAAATAGAGCTGTAACACTGATTTGTCTAAGAGCTATAACAGGGTCCGTTCGAGACCTGAGAGCTATAACACGGTCTGTCCAAGACCCGAGAGCTGTGACACACCGAGTGGGGCTTTAATGTCCGTCACTCCAAATCTTTGTTGTGACGAGACAAAAACCGAGGAGCATACACTCGCGTGACATCTATGGTGCCGTGACTCAGATTTAACCTGGCGGAAACAACCTCCGCGCAGAAGAGGCCAAGCACAGCAGGAGCCCAAATCAGTGAAGCTCCCGCAGTAGAAGCAGAACGTGAAGAAAACCCAGTGCAGGGGAAGGCCCATCGTGTTGGAAACTGGGACAGTGAAAAATGAACTCAGCAGAAAGCTCACGCGGCTCAGTCTCATATTCCAGAAGACCTCCAGTTAAGGTCAACAAGCTACAACATGCAGTGCCAGTTCAACAAAGAAATAAAACTACAGCCGACCACGGAAACTATCACTCACCCTTAGATGGACACCGCTGTAAGGACTCTGAGGCATAAGACTAGCAAGAGGGGGAGGCCCAATACCCCTCGCCATCCCAGTTCAGCAGGAAGTAACCAGAGAGACCTCAATGCCCCTATTCCCAAAGAATTAGGCCTCCCATCTCTTGAGGGGGGAATGTTAGGTAGTTAGAATAAGGAAAAGGAGTCCAAAATGGCGGTGTCTAAAAGACAAGGAAGAGAAAAGCCCGCGAAAATAAAACAGAGGAAGGTCAAAGGGAGGTCCGAGGACCGGAGTGAGGACTTCAGGTAGAACAGCACTCCTGACTAAGCCCAATTTGCATAGGGCAGGCCCAGGGGGAAGAAAGAAACATGTAAAAAGAGGAGCCAAAGAGCTCTCACTCTGTCTCCTGCGCGCTAGGGTGCTCTTCTCTTTGCATCTTTGGATCAATGTGCCCTCACGCCTCAAAGATGGATTTCCTGCTGTCTTCTAAATAAAATAGAGCTGTAAGACGGTCCATTAGGACCTGAGAACCATAACATGGTCTGTCCAAGACCCAAGAGCTGTGACACACGGTGGGGGCTTTAATGGTCGTCACTCCAAATCTTTGTTGTGACAAGACAAAAACCAAGGAGCATACACTTGCATGATACTTGTATTCATGAGCAATTTTAGAATTGCTGAGTTAAATTGCATGCTGTATTCTTTTTGTTCTAATAACATCACAGCAAGAAAAGATATTATAAATATTATAACCTCCAAAAACTTTTAATAGTATACATTGATATGTAAGACTCTGTGTGTGTGTTGTGTGAGTGTGTGTGTTTCTTTATCAGAAAAGTAATGGGATTGTTTGTTCTTTCATAAGAAAATGTATTTCTAAGTAGTTAAAACTAATTCTAAACATTCAATGCAAAAAAGCAAAATGGCTGTCTGGGGAGGCCTTACAAATAGCTGTGAAAAGAAGAGAAGCAAAAAGCAAAGGAAAAAAGGAAAGATATAAACATCTGAATGCAGAGTTCCAAAGAATAGCAAGAAGAGGTAAGAAAGCCTTCCTCAGTGATCAATACAAAGAAATAGAGGAAAACAACAGAATGGGAAAGACTAGAGATCTCTTCAAGAAACTTAGAGACACCAAGGGAACATTTCATGCAAAGATGGGCTCGATAAAGAACAGAAATGGTATGGACCTAACAGAAGCAGAAGATATTAAGAAGAGGTGGCAAGAATACACAGAAAAACTGTACAAAAAAGATCTTCACGACCCAGATAATCACGATGGTATGATCACTCACCTAGAGCCAGACATCCTGGAATGTGAAGTCAAGTGGGCCTTAGAAAGCATCACTACAAACAAAGCTAGTGGAGGTGATGGAATTCCAGTTGAGCTATTTCAAATCCTGAAAGATGATGCTGTGAAAGTGCTACTCTCAATATGCCAGCAAATTTGGAAAACTCAGCAGTGGCCACAGGACTGGAAAAGGTCAGTTTTCATTTCGATCCCAAAGAAAGGCAATGCCAAAGAATGCTCAAACTACCGCACAATTGCACTCATCTCACACGCTAGTAAAGTAACGCTCAAAATTCTCCAAGCCAGGCTTCAGCAATACATGAACAGTGAACTTCCAGATGTTCAAGCTGGTTTTACAAAAGGCAGAGAAACCAGAGACCAAATTGCCAACATCTGCTGGATCATCGGAAAAGCAAGAGAGTTCCAGAAAAACATCTATTTCTGCTTTATTGACTATGACAAAGCCTTTGACTTTGTGGATCACAATAAACTGTGGAAAATTCTGAAAGATATGGGAATACCAGACCACCTGACCTACCTTTTGAGAAACCTGTATGCAGGTCAGGAAGCAACAGTTAGAACTGGACATGGAACAACAGACTGGTTCCGAATAGGAAAAGGAGTACAGCAAGGCTGTATATTGTCACCCTGCTTATTTAACTTCTATGCAGAGTTCATCATGAGAAACGCTGGGCTGGAAGAAGCACAAGCTGGAATCAAGATTGCCGGGAGAAATCTCAATAACCTCAGATATGCAGATGACACCACCCTTATGGCAGAAAGTGAAGAGGAATTAAAAAGCCTCTTGATGAAGGTGAAAGAGGAGAGTGAAAAAGTTGGCTTAAAACTCAACATTCAGAAAACTAAGATCATGGCATCTGGTCCCATTACTTCATGGGAAATAAATGGGCAACAGTGGAAACAGCGTCAGACTTTATTTTGGGGGGCTCCAAAATCACTGCAGATGGTGACTGCAGCCATGAAATTAAAAGACGCTTACTCCTTGGAAGAAAAGTTATGACCAATCTGGATAGCACATTGAAAAGCAGAGACATTACTTTGCCAACAAAGGTCCGTCTAGTCAAGACTATGGTTTTCCCAGTGGTCATGTATGGATGTGCGAGTTGGACTGTGAAGAAAGCTGAGCACCGAAGAATTGATGCTTTTGAACTGTGGTGTTGGAGAAGACTCTTGAGAGTCCCTTGTACTGCAAGGAGATCCAACCAGTCCATTCTGAAGGAGATCAGCCCTGGGATTTCTTTGGAAGGAATGATGTTAAAGCTGAAACTCCAGTACTTTGGCCACCTCATGTGACGAGTTGACTCATTGGAAAAGACTCTGATGCTGGGAGGGATTGGGGGCAGGAGGCGAAGGGGACGACAGAGGATGAGATGGCTGGATGGCATCACTGACTCAACGGACATGAGTCTGAGTGAACTCTGGGAGTTGGTGATGGACAGGGAGGCCTGGCATGCTGCGATTCATGGGGTCGCAAAGAGTCGGACACGACTGAGCAACTGAACTGAACTGAACTGAAACATTCAAATACTGTATTTGGTACTTGTGATTATAAACTTGAACACCAGTATATAGTTCCAAACATACATCTTTAAAGTAGTATTGAAATCAACTCTGAAGTAAATTTGCAATGGTGAACCAATTTTGCAAATAAGATCTGTGGCTCAAACGAGTAAAGTATCAACAAATTCAATAAAGTAAATATAATTTGACTTTTTAAAACTACATTTGTAAATATTATTCGCAAGCGAATACATGCTTAAGGTATAAAAAAGACTTTTTCTTTTGAGTTTAAGAAACTGCAACCAACATGTCCTCTTAAAAAGGGAAAAACATATCTCGAGTTGCAGCCAGATCAAAATGGGAGGCAGTTGGGAGAGTATTTCTTCAGTTGCAGCTAAATAAGGGCAAAGCACTGCTCCTTTCCCCCTTTTTCCTTAGTTCACTGCACCAAACTCTGGCACTGAGGAACAAATAGCAATTAATATGGACTCTTGTATACATATTCCCACATATTGTTTCACGGTGAAATCAGGGTTATTACTATCAAAACTTCCACACCAATCTACACTGGTTAAAGATCAGTATTCTCATTTACGATGGGAAAATTTTGCCTCAAGAAGACTCATTCCCTAAAGTCTCCAAAGCAACACAAAGCAATCTAAAAATTTTGATGTTTTACTCTTTCCATTTCAGCTAGAAGAACTGAATTATATGCAAGCCAAGTTTACGAATTCCTCAATTCTACTCTTCTGCTTTGCTTAAATTTGCAAGACAGCTTTTCTGATTATATTTGTAACCTCTCCTTCATTTATCACTTCATGACATGGTCTACTATTTCTTAAGTAGTTAAATTATCTGGTAGCTCCAGACTTATGAGACTTACAGACTTAAGCATACCTCAGGATGGTGGATGAACCTAGAACCTATTATACCGAGTGAAGTGAGTCGGAAAGAGAAAGATAAATACCATATTGAACACATATATACGGAATCTAGAAAGATGGTACTGAAGAATTTATTTACAGGGCAACCATGGGAGAAACATACATAGGGAATAGACTTATGGACATGGGGAGAGGGGAGGAGAGGGTGAGGTGTATGGCAAGAGTAACATGGAAACTTGCATTACCATATGTAAAATAGATAGCCAATGGGAATTTGCTGTACGGCTCAGGAAACTCAAACAGGGGCTCTGTATCAACCTAGAGGGTTGGGATGGGGAGGGAGATGGGAGGGAGGTTCAAAAGGGAGAGGATATATGTATACCTATGGCTGATTCATGTTGAGGTTTGACAGAAAACAGCAAAATTCTGTAAAGCAATTACCCTTCAATAAAAAATAAATTAAAAAAAGAATACCTCAGGAAATTAAAACATTGCCCTTGAAAAAACTAAATACACCAAATATAAATACCAAATACAAATATTTCAGACACCTATTTTGGAGTACTTGAATCAATGAACAACCCATATTGTATAAAGTGTCTATAAGTGATTACCACGACTAAGTAAAAACTTGAATTGTATATAGAGTGCTTCTGCTGTCAACCTCCCAAGCAAAGACTCTAATCACCATGGGAATTGCAGTTTCCAAGTGTGCAACAGTTAATGTTTCTTTCCTGAAGTTTCTATGTACCTGCTTCTTGCTCAACTTGGCTAAGTAATTAACAAACCAAGAGCAGACCAGTGTTTACAACCCCCTTGAAACAGGCTCCCTCACTCGAGATGAGGTGTTAGTTAGGTGTTAGAATCCGAAGTTGGAAATGAAACGCATATTGAATTTTAAATGATTTCCAGTGAGATTCCTAATCATGCATGAATTTCAATCCTTAACCTAAGTTTTTAATTTTTAAATGTCTCTGGATTTGATAACATCATGTTCCATATTTCCCACTTTCTAGTAGTAGAAAAACAAAGAATGCACCTGGGGATCATGTCAGAATTAACAGAAACTCCAGAAAAGGAAAAAAAACTGAAATGTAATGCAACGGTACTAGATTAAATATGCAGGATGCTTTCCTAATATAATCAACCTAAATGTTACAAGTTTTATTTCTGTAATACTATACTTAAAGTTTGGGCTTCCCACACATGTTAGAATGTAACTGTATATGTAGGAAAATACACTGCCTATTAGATTTTCCATAAAGAAAGAATGACAGTTAAAAAAAAAAAGGTAAGGAAGCTAGAAGAAAGTAGCTGGATTTACTGCATGATGTGTAACAGCCAGTATTATCTTGAACTAATGTACACAGCTCTATGAAAATAGTGTGGAATAAGCGCAGGAAGGATGGCTAGTATTCCAGGAGGTCCTTTTGTGAATAAACACAGAGCACAGGCTTTAAATTGTCAGAGTGTGATGGGGAGGCTTTTCCAAGTAAAAGTCAAGAGAAAGTTAAGAATCAGTCTCAGTGATTTATTCATGCCACTTCTTGCCATCATTTTGAAACTGTTCGACGGGGCATAGTTGAAAAAGTGAACCTGAAGCCTCTACAGGAGATGGAGTCACATTTGTGCTCTGGTGAGACCACCTCTGCAGGAGAACATGACATTTCTCTAAAAAGCAAAAGGCTGGTAGGTTTTGCCTTTTTACTTTGTATTTATGTTTAAAGTTGTACTTGTTCACCCACCAGTGTTTATAAAATCCTATATTTGGGATGCTTTTTCTATAATAAAATGTTACCATTTGTGAAAAAACTAAACAGTAATAGGGCACCCCTCTCCCCACTTTTGTCAAATTTAGGGCCGCTAAAAAATGGCTCTTGTGTTTAAATATGAAGACACACAAAACACAGCTGCCTGGAAGCAGCTCTCTGGGTCAGAAATATGGAAAAACAATGGCTCCTTTTACTGCACAGTTATTGTATCAATACCTTAAAACCATCACTCAAAACAGTGGGTATTATCAATAACAAAGCAAGTATGATGTAAAAGCCAGGCTTTTACAAAACAGTCTAATTTTTTTTTTTTTTAAAAGCAAAACTTCTGGCTCACAAAATGAGATATTCTAACCACATTTCAGGGATAGACCCAAAAAAAATCCACAAAGAAGCCATGAACAGTGAAATAATACTTCATATTATTTTAGAATGTGTCCATGGGTTTTAGTATTCTGAAGGCCACGGCTAAGCCAGTCACAAATTCTCCTGCTTCCCAGCAAGTGTGACTCCCAGGAAATGCAAATTAAATTTATCATTGCCTTAAGCAATGTATAAATGGAAAGAAAAATCTGCTCCCACAAGGAAAACTCTCCTGTATCATGCATTCCAAGGCCAAGCATAGAAGATCGCCAGTGTCACCACTGTTATGGCTAATCTATACCTCTGCTGAGGTCCACTAACAGCGATGTCCAAGGGCAAACTGGGAGCCTTTCTAACACCACATGTCACCTGTGTTCAGAGGAGCCCCCCTTATTGCCCATTACCTTCATGTCAATTTCAGTGCCATGTATCTGCTGAGCTACTGTCTTGATGATTCCGATGACAATATCCTGCAGCCCTTCTCTCTCTGAGTAGTAGTGCAGGATGAGTCCTTTGCCCTTCTCCGCATCAGTGCACCGGAAGGAAGGTGCCCGCATGCCTGGGTAGATGGTAGCAAGGTGGTCATGCAGAGCATCAAGGTTCTGCAGGGAAGAGCACACGGTGATGAGTAAATCCTGCTTCTGAGCGACAGTCACTCTCAGGAGAGCAAGCAGAGAGAGCAGACAGACTCAGAGCTGAGTCTGGGGGCAGATGGACGGGTCACATGAATGCTCCCAGAGCACACCCTTCCCTGGATGCATCCTGACAAAGCCAGAACCCAGAGAGCCTGAAACTAAGGTAATGCAATTAAGAAAAGCATCTGTGTGAATGAATGAAGAAGATGGGGTACATATGTACAATGGAATACTATTCAGCCTTTGTAGTAACATGGACGGACATAGAGATGGTCACACTAACTGAAGTCAGATAGACAGAAAGACAAATATATGATTTCACTTAAATGTGGAATCCAATCTATGTCACAAACTAACTTATCTACAAAACAAAAACAGACATGGAGACGTAGAGAACAGACCTAGAGAACAGATTTGTGGTTAACAAGGGGGAAGTGAGTGGGGGAGAGATGAATGGGGAATTTGGGATTAGCAGATGCAAATTATTATATACAGAATGGATAACCAACAAAGTGCTACTATATAACAGCACAGGGAACTATGTTCAATATCCTGTGATAAACCATAATGAAAAAGAATATGAAAAAGAACATATATATATGTATAACAGAATCACTTTGCCGTGTAGCAGAAATTAACACATTGTGAATCAACTATACTTCCATAAAGTAGATTTTAAAAAAAGAAAAACATCTTGATTGTTACAGTAGAAATATTTTAAGGAAGGGTAAACAAACAAGGGGATATAAAAGGATGCCTGAAGCAGAAAAAAGAAACACAATTATGAGCTAAAGCAAAGATATGCATATTTACAGGAGTTTGAGCAGCTGTATATTTATGTTATGATAAATAGTATAGAATTCCCAAAGTGATCACATATTACCATTTGTTTCTCTAACAATACTAAACCTTAACTATTAATTCAAAAAACTATATCAGAATTATAAACATATGAAAATGTTAGTATATTCATTTGTGAAATAATATTTTAGTAATTAAAATCACTTTGGAAATTAAATCAGTCTAATTTCTTCAGAGTTTCCAATCAAAGTACAGCCTCACAGCGAACCTGTGAAACTGAACCTTTCAGAACTGAAGTCTTGGAAAACTAATAAGTTTGCAAATAAATGTTTTCTGTTCTTATAGCTTTGTGATTAATTCAGAACATACCAAATTCCCATTATCTAGTATCACCCTCTAATATTAAAAAAAAAAAACATTTGTTTAAAGATCACCAGAAGAAATGATGCAAATGATACTTCTGACTTGGCTTTTCAGCACATTTGTAACTTCTTTGTGTGTGTGTGTGTATGTGCTACACATATATAGTAGACACACACACAGCACAGCACAGTGTTGGGAGTCACGGGGAAGGTGGCTTTAGAATCAAGCAGACTTGGATTTAAATCTTGCCCCTGTCATCTCAGTAGTCATGTACAGATGTGCGTGTTGAACCATAAAGAAGGCCGAGTGCCAAAGAATTGATGCTTTTGAACTTTGGTACTGGAGAAGACTCTTGAGATTCCCTTGGACTGCAAGGAGATCAAACCAGTCAATCCTAAAGGAAATCAACCCTGAGCATTCATTGGAAGGACTGATGCTGAAGCTGAAGCTCCAATACTTCAGCCACCTGATGTGAAGAGCTGACTCACTGGAAAAGACCCTAATGCTGGGAAAGAGTGAGGGCAGGAAGAGAAGGAGGCAACAGAGGATGAGATGGTTGGATGGCATCATCCAGTCAATGGAGATGAGTTTGAGCAAACTCTGGGAGATAGTGAAGGACAGGGAAGCCTGGCGTGCTGCAGTCCATGGAGTCGCAGAGTCGGACACGACTGAGCGACTGAACAAGTGTCAGCTCATGATAATGTGGCCAATTTACCACTTGATTTCCTCTGATAAAATAGAAATAACTAAAATGATGTGGATAAAACATTAGCACACTCAGGTGTAGTAGGCAAAATAATGTTGGCCCAAAGATTTCCAGACCTAGTCTCTTTGGATACGTTACCTCATGTGGCAAAGTGGGGTTGGGAAGTTGGAAAAATTATCCTGGATTACCAGGGTGGACCCAGCCTAATCCCATGAGTGAGTGAGTCTTAGATGCCAAGAACATTTCCTGGTTACAAGGAGAGATGAAAGCTGAGAAGGAAGCAGGACTTGAGATGCAGGACACCCTGTGCAGGGCCTTGTAGGGGTGGCGCCCTGGGGCCCTACTCAGCCCCCCGTGACAGCCAGTAAGAAAACTGGTCCGCAGGTCTATGTGTGGTTACATGGAGCTGAATTCTGCCAACACCTGAATAAGCAAGGAAATGCCACCCCCCCCACCCCACCGCCGCAGTCCTGCTAGTACATTACAATCCAGGGAGACCCCTTTTAGACTCCCAACCTAGGAAACTATAGGATAATAAATCAGTGTTCTTTTAAACACTTAGGCATGTGGTAATTTGTTACTGTAACAATAAAAAAGCTAATTCACTGATCAAATGGTAATCTGTCAACAACTGGTGGTTATTGCTAAAGAGAATGAGAAAAGCAAATGATCTCAGAATACCAAAGGCCTCAGGAGCACATCTGATACCCCAACAGACTCCTCTCACCTCTGCAAGGGGCCAATTCAGAGGGGAATACGGGGACAGGATTCTGTGCTGGGGTCTTTTTGGCAGAAAGCAGCAAGCTGGACCTGTCTTCAGAGTTATTTCCCCTCTGAATTACAGCTTGAAAATGACTTTTCAATAAGAAATAAAATATCAAATTTTCAGATTTTCTCTTAAAAAGAACAATTTTAAAATGAAAAGGCATTTAAAACTAGGATTAAATACAAGAAATAAAGATAAAGAACATATTTGGGAAAAATAATATTTCATATATATTTCACATATAAGTATTACTCAGTATGCAGAGATTTCAAACTCATATTTAAATGGTTTGTAAATTTCATAATAGAGTTGATTTCAGTAAGAAATGTGATACTTAAGTACAATTTTGCAATAAAGTTTGTTATGGTGTTCATGGGGGATCCCAGATGGCACTAATGGTAAAGAACCCACCTGCCAATGCAGGAGACAGAAGAGATTCAGGTTTGATCCCTGGGTGGGGAAGATCCCCTGGAGGAGGGCATGGCAACCCACTGCAGTATTCTTACCTGGAGAATCCCATGGACAGAGGAGCCTGATGGGCTACAGTCCATAGGTCACAAAGAGTCAGACGCGACTGCAGCGGCTTAGCATGCATGGTGTTCTTGGGGGGAAAAAAGGAGCACATCTGAAAAGGCAGTGCTGGAAATGGGCTAAAACTGAAGGATGGTTTGCATTCTGAACATTTCAAAGGGGCCAGTTTAGGGAAACAGGATCCAGTAAGACATCAGAAAGGAGGTGGAGCGAGTATGGTACAAGGTGACTCCATCAGGGCACTGCAGCCTGGCCCCTGCCACATGCTCATCCCATCTACTCACTGTATGTGCACTGTACATGCATCACATGTCCACTGTATAAAGCATGTGTATGCATGTCTTGCAGGGTGTGCGGTGCAGGCGGGGGCAGGGTACAGAGCTAGATCAGATCTGCACGATGCAGTCCCTGACTGTAAGCAGTTCGTGGTTTAAATCACCCAACAATGTTCAGAGTGGCTTTGGGTGCATGAAAGGGAGCAACACCTCAGAGTGAAGCCAGGGTCCAAAGACGCAGAGCACAGGTGAGAGCTGAGGCCTCAGAAACTGGCATTCTGACTCGGATGAACATCTTGTCTCCTCAACTGATGACTCTGGTTTCTTTTTGAAATGCATTCACGCCTAGTGCTAAGATCTTGTTTTCTTCCCTCAATTTACACCTTTTCTAATTAAGCCAGGCCAATTCTTAACTCAAATATCAAGTGGCTCTGACTCCGCCAGAGGCTGCTGTTGCCATGGGAAAGGAACTCCACGTGGCAGGCGCTGAGGATGGTCAGTTTACAGAAGCCTCAAGTCACTTTCGGAGAAGGCAATGGCAACCCACTCCAGTACTCTTGCCTGGAAAATCCCATGGATGTAGGAGCCTGGTAGGCTGCAGTCCATGGGGTCACTGAGTCAGACACAACTGAGCGACTTCACTTTCACTTTTCACTTTCATGCATTGGAGAAGGAAATGGCAACCCACTCCAGTGTTCTTGCCTGGAGAATCCCAGGGACAGGGGAGTCTGGTGGGCTGCCATCTATGGGGTCAGGCAGAATCGGACACGACTGAAGCGACTTAGCAGCAGCAGCAGCAGCAGCAGCAGCAAGCCACTTTACTTGGTAAATAACACAGCGGGTTTTCCTATGATGAGTTCTTCCCCTGGGAATCCTTTCCTGGGAAGGGAAGATATGAGGCCTGCTCTTCATAACCCTGTCAGACCCCTCACACCCCTCTGCTGATGCTGCAAAAATCTGGTGAGAAAGGAAATCACCAGAAGGGTTTTATACACATCTCTGTTTCCCACAAAGTCAAAATTCAGCTTGTTGCTGCTAAATTAAACTGTTGTTCTTGTCCTTAAGAAATTTCCTAATGTAGTCAGGCTCAGGTACTGGATTGTGGCTCATTTTACAGAAAAAAAAATTTTAATGAGTCAAACATTAGCTTGAAATATACATTTTAATTCTTTTCTACTTTTTCTTCTATGAAATATTCAAATACAGTGTATCTTAGGTCAATATGCCCACATCACTTTCACACTTATCTATTTTCATCTTCAGTCATATTACATGTGCACATTTCTATGTGTAGCTAAGCAGACAGCAGGAGGCAGTAACCATGGTACCATTTACTTCCTCTGCATCACTGATGCTAAAGAAAGTGAGAGATGGGCCAGAACAACCCAGAACTCAGGTCAGGAGTCACACAGGGACTGGCACTGCTCCCTAAATGTAGAGCCATTTTAATTTAAATAATTTAATTACCTAAAGCCTTTTTAATTTAACATTTACTTTAAATAAAGTTATTGATGGTACTGAGGTATTAATAAAAAAACATTACTTAAATTTATCAATTCAAAGCAAGTGGGAAACCAAAGCACAGGAAGTCAAATGTTAATCTTTTAAGTCTTTGTGGTACCAATTCTCCAGAGACAGACTGTTATGTTGAATTTGCTGTTAATTAAATGGACAACTAAAGTGCTTTCTTGGAGCATAAAAGATTTAACACCACTTAATGTAATATTGATTTTCTTTAGATAGTATCTAACCATAAAAATACTCTTGGGATTTCTTTAGTTACAGCTTCCCTTACAGAGTTTTAATCTCCCAAAATAAAAGCTATTACCACTGCCTATTATGAAAAATAGAATTCATGATTAAAAATTAAATTATTTCCAACTGAGTACATTAGTATTGTCAAAAATGTGCTTTCTTCACAGACTCCAACTGCTTGCAGCAACCTCAAAAGTCACAGAAAAGACACTCAAAATAGGCAAGAGAAAACCTTGTCTGTCTACATTTTATAATACCATACATACAAAGCTAATTATT
Source organism: Bos grunniens (assembly GCF_055505025.1). Classification (NCBI taxonomy): domain Eukaryota; kingdom Metazoa; phylum Chordata; class Mammalia; order Artiodactyla; family Bovidae; genus Bos; species Bos grunniens. The sequence goes on from NC_141181.1 coordinate 43,899,539, forward strand.
CATCAACATGGTTGTAGCAATATATTCTGAAGAACAAGAGTTCATATTGAAACTGGTATTCTTTAATTTTTAAATATAATCATGGAGGTGGGTATACAAAGAAAAGAGCTGAATGATAACACATGTGTTTCAGCACAAGTAGATTCCCAGGCAACAGTAAAGCCAACCTCAAATATGCTTTCACATCATTCTTCTTAGCTTTATGATACTCAAAAACAGGATGGGAATAAGAGGAGTTCTGTCCATCTATTTTGCCTCAATATATTAAAATACTGGTCTGAGGTTTTCATTTCATTTCTCTTAATGTTCTGATATAATTTTACCATTTTTTTCTACATGCAAGATGAAAGAACTGTTTCTCAGGAATTCTACTCTAAGTCTCCTAGCTTTGTCATTTATAGAAGAAAAACCAATGCTAGCATCCTAGGAAACAAGTTCTACATTTAGTACACACCACAGATTTAGGACACAAGAGAGATTACTAGTCCTTTGAGAAATACTCCAGATTCATATTTTTTAATATTTTGGAATGTTCCAAAATAAATGCAAATTTTCTCTTTCTAATACGACAAACATAAGCATTATATATATATATATATATATATATATATATATATATATACACACACACACACACACACACAGAGGAAAGTTTCTGAGAATTAAATACCTCATTCCCCTGCTTTCAGAGTATCTAATTAAAAATTCCTAAATGATGCACATAAATAGGTTGTAGTAAGGACTTGCCTTAAAAGTTTTGAGAAAGAGATTTTTCAGTCTTCAGAAACCCTTAGGACTTCCCTGGTGGTACAGGGGTTAAGAATCTGCCTGCTAATGCAGGAGGGAGGGTTCATTTAATTCCTGGTCCGGGAAGATTCCACTTGCAACTAAGCCCGTGAGCCACAACTACAGAAGCCCATGAGCCCTACAGAGATTGTGCTGTGCGACAAGAGAAGCCACTGCAATAAGAAGCCCACCACCACAACAAAAGAGTAGCCCCCGCTTGCCACAACTAGAGAAAGCCGTCGCAAAATAGCCAAAGATAAAAATAAACAATATTTTTTTTTTTTAAGAATCCTTATTCTAAGGAGTTCCCTTAGTGGTGGTTAGGCTCAGCCTAGTGGTTAGGATTCCAGGCTTTACCTGCTGTGGCCCTAGGTTGAATCCCTGGTCAGGAAACTGAGATCCACAAGCCAAGCAGCACAGCCCCTCCCAAAATTAATTAATTTTTAAAAATGAATCTTTATTCTAGTGGATGGAGAGAAAGGGAGCCATCTGTGTTATTTGAGAGCGTTACTGAAGTTTATATCAGGAAAAAGCCTTAAAAATCAATCATTGCAAATCTCTCTCCGCTTAAGGAAAGGAATGAGGCACAGGATTTCCTTTCTTTTGATTCCTCACACTTCTGAACAGCAAGCCCAACAACAGTATTTACTTGTGAGAGTCACGTACTTTGAAAATCATTTTTCAAGTTTTTAAGAAAGATGTCATGTCAGAATTTTAATGTGAAAAACGGAAATAAGCAGGACCTAGGTAAAGCAGAAACTCACCCCCAATAATGGGAAACGCCAAGGTCAGGGTGTGAGTGGTATGAGGTCAGAATGAGTCAGACTCAATGTTTAATGATACTTTTGTCTTTTCTACTTCAAGCAACTCCTTGAGAAGTAGCTTTCCAACTGAAAAGATACAGAGACTCTTTTCTAAAATAAATAATGTAAGGGTGGCAATAGTGGTAAAGAACTCGCCTGCCGGTACCGGAGATGTAAAAGTCACAGGTTTGATCCCTGGGTCGGGAAGATCCCCTGAAGGAGGGCAAGGCAACCCACTCCAGTATTCATGCCAGGAAAATTCCATGGCACATGGTGGGCTACAGTCCATGGGTTCACAGGGTCTGACATGACTGAATCAACTTAGCACAAGGATTTATTTAAAAAGAAATTATACTTGAGTCACTAAAATTACTTAAATGGCATTTTTAAAACTACCTATTATTACTATCATCTCAAGAGAAATTTTAATTAAAGAAAAAAATGAAAATAGTCATAAAATTACCTGTGTAAACTATTTCACTTTTTTTACTGCTTCTAAATTCATGTTAAAAAACTTTCATTTATATTCATTTGACTATATTTTGCAAAACTGTGAAAATATATACTTTATTCAAAGAAAAATTCTTAAAATTCTAAAATATTATCTTCCTTTAAAAATTCTAACTTATCAAATTTTAAAATTTCAGGTGCCAACTAAGGAATGTCACTTGCCACCGTATTCTATAAGAATTTAGTCCTTGAGCCCTTGTAGCCGCTGACCTTCAACAACCCCAAGAAAGAAGTCAGGGTGAGGATGAAGAATGAGGGGAACTGCTAGAACAGGCCCTCAGATATTTTCAGGAGGAAACTTTCATGAACCTGGCTTCTTGCATCTTCCACAGTTAGAGAAGCACTAAAAATATTAACTATGATACCTGCTCTTTGTGACCAGCAGCAGCTTTGTACGGAGATGTGTGATTGACTTCATGCCCCTCTCTGCCAACACCACACACACACTGACCTCCACCCTCAGGTCTTTGGGATAGTTTCTCAGAGGTTCCTGAAATGCTGTCTCCCCGGCCATAGTCCTCAGTAAGACACTGATTAAACTCAACTCTTGGCTCTCACATTATGCATTTTCTTCAAGTAGATACAGATTACAGAAATTGGCATTTGTATGTTGAGAAAAGTTCCTTTTGAAATTCAAAGTTAAAAATAAAATGAATGGTGCATTTTTTTCTAAAAAATATTATAAATAATTTAGGGAAGTATTAGAATTTCACAGCTGTTCAGGAAAAAACCTCAGCTTTCCCAAAATAACACTTTGCACAAACATTTAAGAATTTTAGATGGGCCATCAATCCCAGATTGCTCCTGGCAGGCTGGCCAAATTACAGTGTTGTCTGTTAGAAGCCAAAACCTGGAGCCAACACAGATTTAAGGAAATCCCATTACAGGCTGAACACAGGCCTTGGCAAAAGACTCTGATATATATGAATTGGGAGAGTGAGTGAAACAGCCTCAAACCCACAGTAAAAGTGGAAGAAGCTGAGGTTTCCAGCTAATGATTAGAGAGTATTGGCTTGCTTTTCTACTGAGATTCCTATGCTATTTAAGCAGGTTCATAATTTAAATCCTAACTGGCCTCTAAGATTATATATGACTCCTTTATTTTTCAGCAGTCAACCTGACAGCCTTCCATGCTTATCTAGGCTTCATTTTATATCTGTAAAATTACTGGGGAGGTAAAGAATATATTACATGATAATAACATAACACCACTGAAAGTGGATCAGTAGCCCAGCTGTGAACTGACCTGGATTCCAGTCCCAGAGGCCATATACAATCTTATCTTTTCAAACCCAGATTAATCAAAGCTCAACTTAATATGTGCACATATGGACACATATTTACTAACACACACACAAAATAAAGGGGAAAATACACAGAATATTGTTCCAATAATCCACATATCAAAGCACCTCAGACTTATTTGCTTAACACAATGATATTATTCTCATGTTTTTATGGGTTATATGGACTCAGTGGGAAGTTCTCAGAGTGGGATGACATAGAAGTTTGCCATGGAGTCACCATAATGTTCCACCAGGCTGATTCCCAAGATGGGTCACCCAGACACCCGAGGGCTCAGCCAGCAGGACTGCTGCTGTATTGAAGTATCTCATTTCATGGTGGGTACCTCTAGGGAACATCCCAAGAGCAAGTGCTTCAAGATACGGAAATTTCAAGTGTTCTTACGAACTAGCCTACGAAGTATTAAGAATGTTCCTTTTGCTATACTCTTCTGATCAAATAATCACTAAAGTCACCCCAGATCCAAGGGATGGGAGCTCTACCTTGTCACAGGGGACATGGGCGAGCTCTAACTTTTCATGGGGGAGAAGGACAATCATATTACAGCAATTTTGAGAAAAGACAACCTGCAATAATGCAATAGGATATCAAAAGTCAAGGTGACTGTGGATTAGGGTGGAATACCATCAGATTGGACATTCCTTACCAGCATTTAATTGAACTTTCAAATCTGATATATTCTCTGCACTATTTTAATCAATACACTAGAAGTTTCACATAGAAATTTACTACAGAAGCAGCATGAAACCACATTTTATTCCTAATTCAAGAATAAGAAAGTGCCAAAACAGAGAAAAAAATTCTTGTGAAATATAGTCTAAACTTTAAGACAAGAAATCCAGAAAAAAAATCTATAAAATCCAAAAACCTAAATCAAAATGTCTTTCTACTTTTGTTTATCTTTTTATAATAAATCATATTTCTGGTTACTAAATCAGGAAAAGGATAATAATTAATTGCAAGGATTATCTACTTTTATCACAGTCCACAAACTGATGGTTTCAAAGAACATTTAGGAAAAATCAATTCCAAATTGTGTAATGTCTAGAGAAGAGTAATTTTCTAAAAAGCTTCTTATAAAAATGCTTCTTATATTTTATTACTTTACCTACTTAGAATTTTTAGCTATTTTTTGTGAAAGTCTTGAGGTAGATTAAAAATAGGTATGATGTAAAAATTCTTAAATTGACTTTGAAAACACAAGGGAGATTGGGTAAACAGAACCAGGAATTTTATATTGGCAGCAAAACCTTTCAAAGGAGAATTGTCCATTATTTAAGCTGTTTAAATTGTCAAAATGTTTAAATACACGAATCAAAGGAAACGACAAAAGCTAAGTGAGAAACAAGTATTTTTCTGGAACTGAACTACAGATACTATCTACACAGCATATCCTTGATTATAAAATTTTTATAAAGGAATAGCGTTATTAACCAGATAAAATAGCCTATTAGTGGCCACATAAAAAAATATATACATATAACTCAGAATTAACTAATTCCATCATTCAAAGACTCTTTATTGATCGCCTATTATATACTATGCCTGGTACTAAGAAAACATAAAAATTATTTCAAGAAAAGCAAAAAATATGCATTTTAATACAGTAATTCTTAATAATGTATCCAACTGAGAGGCTGGGAGAGACACCCCCAAGGAAGTCCCCCTCAGAAGGATGCAAGTGAACAGAGGTGCCCGGCCCAGGGCATGGCCAGTGTTCTCCCATGTTAGAATTTCAGTAGCTATTTTATTGCTACCTGAAATCATCAGATGGAAATGTCAGGGTAAACATTTTGAAAATTTCAATAGATATAAGTAATGTCAGTTGCATATTAATTAATAAACAGTAATTTGCCACATCCAAATGAAAAGGAAATTGGTCTAGAGTATGTCTGCTGCTGCTGCTGCTAAGTTGCTTCAGTCGTGTCCGACTCTGTGTGACCCCAGAGACGGCAGCCCACCAGGCTCCCCCATCCCTGGGATTCTCCAGGCAAGAACACTGGAGTGGGTTGCCATTTCCTTCTCCAATGCATGGAAGTGAAAAGTCAAAGTGAAGTCACTCAGTTGTGTCTGACTCTTAGTGATCCCATGGACTGCAGCCTACCAGGCTCCTCCGACCATGAGATTTTCCAGGCAAGAGTACTGGAGTGGGGTGCCATTGCCTTCTCCAAGAGTATGTCTACTCTTCTATATTTCAGTCTATAATCAATCTCTTAGTAAAGTTATATAGCCTCACTCAAAATGAATTTGTTTTACCCTTAAGAGAATTAATCTTGAGCTATTGGGGTATTTGTTTCCTATTTTTGTATAAACAGCAACTATTCATTTTTAAAATATGTTTTTTCATTCCCAGATAGTATCTGTGATGATACTATCATTAAGGAACTATACACAACCCCCGGCCTCATGGGATTTACATTCCAGTCCCAAACAGGAAATGATCTACAGTGAGAACTCCTGTGGGTAGGGAGACACACGCACTGTGAAAACATGAGAAATGTCAGTTCCCTGACTCCATCAGGGTAGAGCCTTAAGAGAGGAGTGGAACCTTCCTGGAAGAAGTAATCTGACCAGCAGGATGAAGAAGATCAATCTAAGTGAAAAGGAGCAGGAAGACTGTCCAGACAAAGGGAAGAGCAGGTGCAAAAGCTCAGAAGGTGGAGAAAGCTAGTTAGAAAAAAATACGGTCTGAAAGAAATTCTGTTTGGCTGGGCTGCTGGAGAAGAAGAGAGACAGACAGGGGTGTAAGTAGTTTCAATTATTTTAATTGCTTTTTACATTTCCAAGGAGCAACTGGGAATTACTGAAGGGTTTAAGCAAGTAAATGATGGAATGAGATATATTTGCTTTTAAGAAAAATCACTAGTTACAGAATGGCGAGGAGATGGAGCAGTCATGCAGAGAGATGAGGAAACCTATGCATTCTGTAGAGAATGGTGGACTGTCCCACAGAAGGCTAGGGGAAATGAAGACAAGTGGTAGGATTCTGAAAAATTCAGTTTTTAGGAAACAGACTCTAAGGATTTAATGATTAGTTAAAATCAAGCGGTGAAAGACACAAAAAAATCTTTTACATATCTTTAAAATAAGGCCTAGTTTATCCTACTCTTTTACAAAGGATTGCTGTCTACCATAAAGAATGTTTTATTATTTTATGTAATGAAAAGTGTCAATTTTTATATGTGAGCTAGAACCTTAAAAAACTTCATGAAAATCGGTTGCTTTATTTCATAGGCATTTTTTTTTAAAAGTCCATTTATTTGAAATTAGCCTACTCATACCATAAATATCTACTTTTCAGGAAAGCAATATGTTAATACAACCAGTTTGCCATCAAGATATTCAATTTCAAAACCAGGAAAAAATTCAAACATAAACAATATTAATGAAAACTTTATAGTATTCTAACTTTCCAATTTCCTCACTATTCATACTTGCACCAAAAAAAATGCTAATAAAATAAAATTGTGTGCAATTTTAAAACTGCCTATTGACTTTGATGAAAACGGACTCAAAACTATTTAAAACAATGCTGTCCAGTGAAAATAAAAGGCTTTAGAAGCCATTAAAGCAAGTCACAAAGATCAGTCATATATGTTAAATTTTCTAGTAGGCACATTTAAAAAAAGAAAAAGAACCAGGTGAAATTGATGTTTATGATACATTTTTATATAACTCAGTATTCCCAAAACGTTATCATTTTACCATGTAATCAATATGAAACAGACCCGATCTATTTGCATTCTCTTTGAAGCCCAGTGTGCATTCTACCCTAGAGGCCAGCCTGCAGGCAGGACAGCTCTAGAACCAGGAGAAACCACCAGGAGTCGCCAGTCCTCAGCTGAGCCACTGGACACTTAGCAGACAGTCACAATGAGTAAAGGTAAAAGTAAACTATTTGCATGATTGCTTTGTCAACACAGATGTGACCATTGAGAGAGAAAGATAAAATTAAGAGAAAGGAGCTGCAACTGGAACTTAAGTGACCAGGAGTCAACAGAAATATTAAAAATGGGAATGTATTCTAACCCCCCATATCTCAATATATCTTTAAATCTCAAACTTTAATCCAGGTAAAATAATTCATTTAAATACAGCCTGTTAAAGGTTAATTTAAGTGTCTCCTGGCAGCAACTTCATTTGGAAGTGGCAGGTTTTTTGGACACCAGTAGTTTGGTAAATCCATAGCAGAGACTGGAAACTGGTTTCCATCTTGATTTAACGCTGTTTTAAGTTTATAAGAAAAATGTCACTATGTAAACAACAGACATTTTGATTAAACACTCAAGTTCTTATTTTGGCTGTTAAATCAATAACGCAGCTGGACTGAATGTCGTTTACATTCCCTCCAAGCTGGGCTCCAGTTCAGCTGGTCTTGTGCTGACATCATTTTCCAGCAAGATCTGGCTGCTCTCAGCAGCCAGTTTAGAAATATCCCTTACAAACAACCACATAACGTTCAATGTTAGCACATTTTAAGATGAGAGTCTCAAAAATGCCTGTGCTTAAAATAGGACAGTTGATCCCAAAATAGTCTCCCACCTGATGTGTCATTCACTAGTAAAAAGAAAAAAATTAAGTAGTTTAACAAGAAAACAAAAGCTTCTGGTGATACTATTTATCTTGACTTCACCTGAGACCGACTCTGGAAGAGTTCCTATTTTCCTCTCCAGAGTAGATTAACTAATATGTAACTCAGAGCAATGATTCTCAAACCTGTTTTGGTGGCAGGCTCTTTCCCTGAAACAATTAGCTTCAGGTAGAACTTTACAGATACTGATGAATTATTTAATTACTTAAAGTCAGAATGACTTAGAAAACAAGCCCAGGTTATATACATAAAAGCACAGCTACCAGCACAAAGACTTATTTTTTAAAAAGCAGTTGAACGGATCACAACACATTGAGTCTTTCAGAGACCACTAGCTTAGAACTTGAACGTTTAGTGTCAGAACCAAAAATTAAAGAAAAAATATGAAGGAAAAATGCTAAAATGTACTCAAGACCATCTAATAATTATTATTTTATGTGAATTAGGGAAAATGCCCCTATGGTTTCATTTCAGCAGCTAGACACTCATCCAGCCAACTGAACAAAGGGATTCTAGAGCCCACGTGGGAGAAGAAGAAAATCAGAACTTTTGGACCAGGAACTCAAACTGCTCACCTGCAGAAATTCTCTGACGTTAGATCCCAGGACGCGCAGGATTGTATCATAACCAGATTCTTGACAGAAGACGAAGAACATCTTCCCAAACATTTGGAGGATTTCTCCAGCGTTGAGATCTGGTTTATAGATTTGAGAGGCAACAACAGAAACAAAACGTATTAGAGGTAGAAAATCATTAGAGGCAGGAATAAAGATAAGTGCATGACAGAAATGTTAAATATCCTCAATTTCTTTGCACAGTGAACAGATCATAGGAAAAATATCTGGCCAGGAAAATACAATGAAATCTGAGAAGAAGCATATTGACATGTTAACAGTTTAAGTCTGTACTTAAAAGCAAAGCAACCAGTTTCTCAGGTTCTGTGACAAAATTTTGAGCTTTTTCAAACTTATATGTAAGGTATAACTTACTTTTTCTGAAAAATAAGAGAAAGATCTTTAAAACCATCAAGAATGCACATGAAGATGAAAAGCGAAAGTGAACGTGTTAGTCGCTCAGTTGTATCTTTTTGTGACCCCATGGACTATAGCCTGCCAGGCTCCTCTGTCCATGGACTTCTCTAGGCAAGAATGCTGGAGTGTGAAGCCATTCTCTTCTCCAGCGTATCTTCCCAACCCAGGGATTGAACCCAAGTCTTCCACATTGGCAGGCAGAGTCTTTACCGTCTGAGCCACCAGGCAGATATTTGGGTGCAAAATCATTTTTCTTTATAAAAATATGCATGTTTAATAACCAGGTTACAAATAATATATAGCCTAAGATCCTGCCTTTTTCTTAATATTCAATTACTGTTATTTCCTAAAATTAAAATTTTTCTTAATATCAATTTTAATCAGACTTATTTAACACAGATATGCAACAATTCATTTCACCAATGCCTACTTGCTCAAAATGCACACTTTTCCAACTTTTGATAATATAAGTAACTCTGAAATGAAAATACACATACACCTTAATGTAAATAAATCTAATTATTTCTTTATGAAAAGTTTCTAAATATTTCTAAAATTTAAACATTTTTAAACAGACTTTGACTGATGATGCAAAATTATTCTCCAAAACAGTTAATTTTCCCATCAGATTTTAAATGTGTATGATTTCCCCTTTAACTCTACCCTTGACTACACTAGATTTTTAATTTTTTAATTGCCAAATTTATATAAAAATTATTTCATATTTGTGTCAATTTTGATTACTAGTGATGCTGGATATTTTTCTTATTAACAATTTACCATACTTTTACAGTAATTCTTGTATTTTACAAAAGGTAGCCTTTTCTCTTCTAGCTATTTTGACAAAGCTAAAAAGCATCCATCTAGTCTATGCAAACTGTAGCCTCGGTATAAATTAAGTACTACAATGATAAGAGATACTACTTTGAGAACAACTTTTTTCCAATGAAGCTTTTTTTTTGACTTTGCCTTCTTTGCATGAGTTTTGTCTCATGTAGATCTCAGTTTCTTGTTTCTTTTACCATTACCTAACAAAACTTGTGATTACAAAAGAGATATGGAGATAACATTTTCTACATAATACATTTTTGTAATTACTGTGATGTTGACACTGCAACATTAAGTTATTTTTACATCATTAACTTATTACATTAAGTATCAACAATTTTTTGCTTCCTCAACGCATGGCTTTTTGTGGGGAGAGGCAGAGAGCTCCTCTATTCTCTAAAGAGTTTGTAAAAAGAATAACACAACTTAGTGTAGCCTGAGCCTAATACTATATGTGACTGTCCTCCCATCAGGGTTGTACAGTGCACAACCTGTGCAACCATACAGTGTGACCTTGGACCATGCATGCCCTTGGACATCGACGTGCAGCTTAGCCAAAGAAAGAAAGTCGCGTTCAACTTACTGAGGACCTTGCTTGCAGCAGCAACCAAATCATATGTTTTAGAATCATCATAAATTATTCGGACAAGAAACTGTCCTTCTTCATCTAATTGTGCCTCTTTTCTAGAAAACAAAAACAAGGCAGACAGGGTGAAAAGTTGAAAGGAAAGAACAGATACTACACCTACAATGATTATATAAAAATAATTTTTTATTTGAAAGAGAATTCACTTCTGGCAAATTTGTTTAAATCAATTTCATGTACCTATCAAAAAAAAAAAAAATCTTATTTCACATCTCCCTCCCCAAATTAAAAATAATATATTTAAGTAATTTTAACAACAATAACATTTGTATAGTACTCTAATGCCCAGAACTATACCCGATAATGAATATAATCAAGAAATAGCTTTTGATTAAGTAAACAGTCAACAAATATATGTTGAGTCCCTATGTGTTCCAGGCACAGTTAGAGGCCCTAGAGATTCACCCTTTAGTGGGATAAAGTAGGGAGCTCTTGGGACAAATGTATTCTAAAACAGGGGACAGAAGAGGCATAAAGCTAAGATATATATTAGATAGGTCCAGTTCAATTCAGTCGCTCAGTTGTGCCCAACTCTTTGAAACCCTGAACTGTAGATGGACAGATATACAGATGATAGATGGATAGATGATAGACAGACAGATAGATACATAGATGACAGATAATGGTAACTAGTTTGGAGAAAAGTAAAGCTGGTCAAGGTGAGGAGGGGCTCAAGTACAAAACCAGAAGCATCATGGAGAAGCTGGCAGTGGAGTCAGGTGTGAAGCATCTCTGCAGGGAGCCCTGAGAGGCCTGGGCAGCTCACAGGTGCAAAGCACTGGCAGGGTGTGGGAGGAACAACCGAGGCCTCAATGAGGGGATGGACCCTCCAGCTGCACTGGGCATGGACTGAAGGCATATAAAGTGGAGCAAGGTCAGAACAAGGACAGAGCAATGTCATAGCAATGTCATAACAAGGTCAGAGAAGGACAGGGCAAGATCATATCAGAGACAGAGCGAGGTCATAGCAAGGTCAGTACAAGACATAGTAAGGTCATAACAAGGTCATAGCAATGTAACAGCAAAGACAGAGCAAGGTCAGAGAAAGGACAGAGCAAGAACAGAGCAGGGACAGAGGAAGAGACCAGCTAGGAGGCCACTGGGACATTCAGGTGAGAAAGGCTGATGACAGGACTCAGAGTGAAAGCAGTGGAGGGAGCAAGTAGCCCCGACCCCAGCTAATCTGAAGACAGCTTCCACATGTTCCTGATGAACTGGACACAGGATGGGAAGGACACCAGAGGACACAGGTTTTGGAGCAGCTGAAGGTAGCAGTCACCAGGAGCTGAACTAGGAAAGACAGTGGGATGCAGACCAAGAGATAAGATCCAGAGCTTCGTATTAAACACACGAGTCTGGGGTGCCCAGTGGAGAGATAATATCTTCCATCACATCTGTCGCGTAATAAATGCAGCAGCTCAAAATGCACATGGGGTTAGTGAAAGGAAATCAGAATTATCATTTGAAGAGTGGTCAAATGATTATATATTTATTTTGATAGAGTTGGGATGATTTTTCTAAAGTGAAGTGGAGTATTAGTCACTCAGTCGTGTTTGACCCTTTTCAATCCCATAGACTGTAGCCCACCAGGCTCCTCTGTCCATGGGATTCTCCAGGCAAGAATAGTGGAGTGGGTTCCCATTTCCTACTCCATGGGATCTTCCCGACCCAGGGATCAAACCCAGGTCTTCTGCATTGCAGAAGGATTTTTTACCATTTAAGTCACCAGGGAAGCCCATTTTTCTCAAACCAGCATCTAAAGAGGAGGAAAAAATCCATCGTTCAAAACACTGCCTGAGGTGTCAGACACCTTGTCTGGGTGAGACGCACAAACACAGGCGGAGCGCGCATCTGCACCTCTGATGCCCAACCCAGCTGTCTCAGCCCCGAAGCTCCGGGAGAGGGAAGCTGGGTGAACTATCACCTCAGGAGCTGGGACAGCTCCTCCATGCCACCCCGCAGCCTCAATGCCTTCTCCTCCTCGAAGCAGGGCTGTCACAGCAGCCACCTGTGGCCATGACACAGTGTGTGCTCCAAACAGCAGGACAGCTGATGTTCAGGTAGGATGGAGATTCCCCCAGACACTGTGTGTTCTGCAGAGTGGACCATGTATATACCTGCAGTTCCACATAACAGTACATGTAGGGCGAAATGCATGATTTTGGTGGGCACGGAGATATGAATTTCAGAGCCCAGGACTTACCTGTCAAATGAACTTGGACAAATCACAGAAAGCACGTGAGCATCTCTCTCCAGGGAGGGATGGAGTTTGGTATTAGCAGATGCAAACTATTTTATACAGAATGGATAAACAACAAGGTCCTATTGTACAGCACAGGTAACTGTCCTCAATAGCTTGTGACAAACCAGAATGGAAATGATATATATATATAACTGAATCACTCTGCTGTACAGAAGAAATTAACACAACATTGTAACTCAACTATACTTCAATATAATAAATTTTTAAAAACCCCTCTCTTCTGAAATGAAACCAATAATATAATCCTCCTTCCACAGCTGTAGAGAGAGGATGAAAGTATGTTCTAAGCTCCTGAAGCATTATGTGTCTACACTGCACCAATATTGAAGAAGGAAATGGCAACCTACTCCAGTGTTCTTGCCTGGGGAATCCCATGGACAGAGGAGACCGGCAGGATACAGTCTATGGCCTCACAGAGTTGCACACAACTGAGCAACTATCACTCACTCACTCAATGTTAATATTATATTCAAGTTGTTTATGCTTAAAAATAATTGTATATAACACAACACATACCAGATCATACAGTTTTTAAACCTCCTTTTTGATTTACTATTTGATGGACATCCTTTCATGTCAATAAATATATTTCTATACCTTGACTACATAAAATTGCTTTGGTTAGGCATGTTGACGTTTTAGTCGATATTAAATACTTTTTTTCCACAAGCCCAAACAAAATCTTGCAATCAGTATCTTTGTAGCTAATACTTCTATTTCTCTATGAAAATTCTAGGTTTAGAATTAAATTCTAATTTATTCTAGAATAAATTCCTAGAAATGGAATTGCTGATTTGCAGGATAGAGTCTAATTTTTCTCATTTTACAACTAACATTTTATTATGAAACAGCATTGGTCAACACACTGGAATTCTGAAGACTGATTTAGGGTATTTCTTTTTTTCTTTTTTTTAATTTTATTTAACTTTACAATATTGTATTGGTTTTGCCATATATCAAAATGAATCTGCCACAGGTATACATGTGTTCCCCATCCTGAACCCTCCTCCCCCCTCCCTCCCCATACCATCCCTCTGGGTCGTTCCAGTGCACCAGCCCCAAGCATCCAGTATCGTGCATCGAACCTGGACTGGCAACTCGTTTCATATTTGATATTATACATATTTCAATGCCATTCTCCCAAATCATCCCACCCTCTCCCTCTCCCACAGAGTCCAAAAGACTGTTCTATACATCAGTGTCTCTTTTGCTGTCTCGTATACAGGGTTATTGTTACCATCTTTCTAAATTCCATATATATGCATTAGTATACTGTATTGGTGTTTTTCTTTCTGGCTTACTTCACTCTGTATAATAGGCTCCAGTTTTATCCACCTCATTAGAACTGATTCAAATGTATTTCTTTTTAATGGCTGAGTAATACTCCATTGTGTATATGTACCACAGCTTTCTTATCCATTCATCTGCTGATGGACATCTAGGTTGCTTCCATGTCCTGGCTATTATAAACAGTGCTGCGATGAACACTGGGGTACACATGTCTCTTTCCCTTCTGGTTTCCTCAGTGTGTATGCCCAGCAGTGGGATTGCTGGATCATAAGGCAGTTCTATTCCAGTTTTTTAAGGAATCTCCACATTGTTCTCCATAGTGGCTGTACTAGTTTGCATTCCCACCAACAGTGTAAGAGAGTTCCCTTTTCTCCACACCCTCTCCAGCATTTATTGTTTGTAGACTTTTGGATCACAGCCATTCTGACTGGCGTGAAATGGTACCTCATAGTGGTTTTGATTTGCATTTCTCTGATACTGAGTGATGTTGAGCATCCTTTCATCTGTTTGTTAGCCATCTGTATGTCTTCTTTGGAGAAATGTCTGTTTAGTTCTTTGGCCCATTTTTTGATTGGGTCATTTATTTTTCTGGAATTGAGCTGTAGGAGTTGCTTGTATATTTTTGAGATTAGTTGTTTGTCTGTTGCTTCATTTGCTATTATTTTCTCCCATTCTTTTCACTGTCTTTTCACCTTGCTTATAGTTTCCTTTGTTGTGCAGAAGCTTTTAAGTTTAATTAGGTCCCATTTGTTTATTTTTGCTTTTATTTACAATATTCTGGGAGGTGGGTCATAGAGGATCCTGCTGTGATGTATGTCAGAGAGTGTTTTGCCTATGTTCTCCTCTAGGAGTTTTATAGTTTCTGGTCTTACATTTAGACCTTTAATCCATTTTGAGTTTATTTTTGTGTATGGTGTTAGAAAGTGCTCTAGTTTCATTCTTTTACAAGTGGTCCACCAGTTTTCCCAGCACCACTTGTTAAAGAGATTGTCTTTAATCCATTGTATATTCTTGCCTCCTTTGTCAAAGATAAGGTGTCCATATGTGCGTAGATTTATCTCTGGGCTTTCTATTTTGTTCCATTGATCTATATTTCTGTCTTTGTGCCAGTACCATACTGTCTTGATGACTGTGGCTTTGTAGTAGAGCCTGAAGTCAGGCAGGTTGATTC
This sequence comes from Bos grunniens, assembly GCF_055505025.1. Classification (NCBI taxonomy): domain Eukaryota; kingdom Metazoa; phylum Chordata; class Mammalia; order Artiodactyla; family Bovidae; genus Bos; species Bos grunniens. Next base: position 43,914,763 of record NC_141181.1, read on the forward strand.
CTCCAGTTCCATTCTTCTTTCTCAAGATAGCTTTGGCTATTCGAGGTTTTCTGTATTTCCATACAAATTGTGAAATTATTTGTTCTAGCTCTGTGAAGAATACCATTGGTAGCTTGATAGGGATTGCAGTGAATCTATAAATTGCTTTGGGTAGTATACTCATTTTCACTATATTGATTCTTCCAATCCACCATTACTATTCAACATAGTTTTGGAAGTTTTGGCCACAGCAATCAGAGCAGAAGAAGAAATAAAAGGAATCCAAATTGGAAAAGAAGAAGTAAAACTCTTATTGTTTGCAGATGACATGATCCTCTACACAGAAAACCCTAAAGACTCCACCAGAAAACTACTAGAACTAATCAATGAATATAGTAAAGTTGCAGGATATAAAATCAACACACAGAAATCCCTTGCATTCCTATACACTAATAATGAGAAAATAGAAAGAGAAATTAAGGAAAAAATTCCATTCACCATTGCAACGGAAAGAATAAAATACTTAGGAATATATCTACCTAAAGAAACTAAAGACCTATATATAGAAAACTATAAAACACTGGTGATAGGGTATTTAATAAAATATAAAAATTTTTAAATTAAATATATAATAAAGAACAAATTAACTCATGCTCTCACTATGCCCTACTTTTTTTCTTCCAACTGGAATAAATCAAACATAAATTTTTGTAATGCACTTAGATTTTCAGAAACAGTCATCAATTCATAACTGTTAAACAGAATACAAAATTCTGCATAAAGCAGAGAAATGGCCATTTCCCTAGAAATCCCCTAACCATGAGTCAATGCATCACTCTTCTTTTTCTTGCCTTAATAAAATAAGTACCCTTATCTTTTAAGCCTTACTTCCTGGAATAATCAGCCCAACATGCTCCCTGGAGGGAGCCTAAAGTATAAATAGTAGTACGTGAAAGGAAATAATCACCCTCTCAAAAATTTCACACTGAATTCCGATAAATTATTCAATAAACTTAGTATTCCTTATTTGCTTTCATCTCAGAAATCTTTGGGTCACCCTTTTTCTTTTTTTCCCCTGGGGGAGAAGTCTTGCCACAAATAACTGAATATCTATTATGCTCCATGCACTCTTCAGAGCATGTTTAATGTATCAATGAATGAAACATAAAGATCCGTGTCCTCCTAGAGTTTACACTTTAGCTGGTGGAAACAAACAATAAGCATATGTTATTAAGGTCATAGTGTATAGTGAAGTCGCTGGGTCGTGTCCGACTCTTTGCAACCCCGTGGACTGTAGCCTACCAGGCTTCTCCATCCATGGGATTCTCCAGGCAAGAATACTGGAGTGGGTTACCATTTCCTTCTCCAGGGGATCTTCCCAACCCAGAGATCGAACCCGGGTCTCCCGCATTGGAGGCAGACACTTTAACCTCTGAGCCACCAGGGAAGTATTAAGGTCATATATTATTACAATCTGTATAAGTTATTATGTTTACATAATATATATGCAAATTTTATAATTTATTATGAGATCAGGATGAAGGGACAAGTGGGGATGTAGGAGGAGGGGCAGGATGCAAGGGTATGTAGTGACCATGCGAGGCATCCTGAAGTTATGTCCGAGCAGAGGCTCCAGGAGACCATTTATGTCTAGGATCTAATCTCTCTGGACCCAGCTCAATTCTTTCTGTAGCCCATTCTTCAAATTCTTCCTTTTTCGGAGTAAAAGCTAATTGAGGATATTACAAACATTTCATTGATAATTGGTTTCCTCCATTAAACTGAGCAGGAGAATTTACAGTGCAAAAGAAGTAAATATCCAAAAAATTACTCTCCAGCAACTTGCACTGGAGCCAGTAGACATTTTGAGAGAATGTCTCAATTCTCAACACTGCTTTTCTTCTAACTTAAAGGTAAAGTTAGGCTTGTTCAGACTCTATGCTGCCAAACATTTTGGCCTCTAGAGAGCACAGATGTGATAACAACAATCCCTCAGATGTACCTGATCTCTGAGGGAAGAAAATGTGTTTTCACCAGCTACCCAGAATCACAGAGGGTGACCAACAAATGTAGGATAAGTTGGGATGTGAGCTACTATTCAGATCACATGAACACCGTCCATAATCTAGGTAATATTACCTTATTCTCTGTCCTTCACTTTCTCATCCCACAACTTTCAAGTGTTTTTCTCATTAAAAGCAAAGGATCAATCAAACATACAGATACATCATTTCTAACAATATTTGATTTATTTTTTACATGTAGAGTTCCTTTTGTGCTTAAATTACCCAAATTCTGCCATACACCTTGACCAAATTTTATAGACTCATTGTTTATTCAGAATATATTTTTGAGCATCAATTTTGTTTTGTATGTTGATACATTTTAAAGCATACTTTTTTTACATGTGAGGAAAACACAGGCTTCTCTGAGAAATATGATAGAAAACTTTCCTGAAAATCAAAGACTTTTTCTCCTCCAATGATTTTTAGGTGACAAAAAAGTACCATATCAAGCCATAGGCAAATTGGTTTAAATTGTATTCAATACTGTTTATCTATCAAATGGCAATCAATGAAACTGCTATCATCAAATGATCTGGGTTTGTGTGATTACATTCTGTTGTTTCCCATAATTATAAAAATCCCTTGGATAAACCCAAACAAATATAGGTTTCCACAATTTCCAGTGTGACTAACAGCAGGGTGTGTTATCTTTACCTGTATACTTAACAATTGTTTGGGGGTTAAGCATTAGCTCTTTCTGGCTAGCGCATTATTTTATGAAAGAAATCTGCAGACAGTGATAAATATTTAGAGAGAGCTTTGTTTTAAGTTGGCCTAAGTGAGTCCAGATGAGGTAAAAGGGCATTTTCTTCAACCAAGTAAACCCAGATAGAAAGATGATGACCTGGTTTCATCTGCATCCCAGGTCACAGCCTTCCCTTGCACAGCAGGGGGAAGAAGGACCAGCCTCACCCCATGTCCCCAGAGGACGCGCAAGCTCACTCCTCATAGGCAGAACCAAGCAACAGCAGCACAACCCATCTAGGGAGAGGGCTCTTCACACACTCAATGCCCCAAACATCTAACTGGCAAGAGTCAGAAGGTGGGGAAGATGGAGCAGGGAGCAGGAGGAGGACAAGGAAACAGCGAGTGGAAGAAGGGGGGAGGGTCCACTCAGCATCCAAACCATTAAACCAAAGCTGTACGCAATGTGTCATTAGCTGACAGAATGCATGACTTCAGGCAGCCAAAACAAAGCAAGCTCCATCTCTCCAAAGAGCTTTAAAAATAAAGTCCTGACTTTCACCTGGAGACAAAACAGGAAACAATTCTATTCTATACATTTGTGGCCATAAAAAGTATTTGAAAATTGAGCCTGTGCCCATGAAAAATTTTCCCAGGAGCAACTGATTTCCTACTTACTTTTGAGATGGCTATTTGCTGGAATTTAAATTGATCATTTACTTACACAAATTACCTTTTCCCACAAGGGCATGTTTATTATGGTAGGATTTTTGTGGTTTTGGTTTTGTTTTTAATCACTAATGTCTAAACACAGGTGCTTAGATTAGAATATGCACTCAGTGAATGTGTGCATGTTTTAAAAGAAATGAATTAATTAAATATCCTCCACACATTTCCAAACTTCCTACCAAAAATCAAACAATCAAACATTACTGGTAGAAGTCCAATTTATTCTCAAACTGAGGGATGTCTTTACTATTTATCTTTTTTAAGTAGGTATAAAAGCTGTGAGAAATATCCAGGCAGCATTTCTCAGAACTCAAACCTAAGGGATTTTCCTTGCCTAAGGGATGTGAATGGACAGAAACTGAATTCATATTCTGATGCTGAGTTCCTGCTATTATAAAACTTTCAGGTAAGTTAAGTATACTACAGAAACTGGGGGCTAGTAGGCAAAGAAGCTTCCTAGGGAGGTGTGAGAACAGGAATTCTAATACCAGAGAGGCTAACCACAGGCGTCTTGAATACAGGAGTCTCAAAGTCTGGTCTCAGGCAGAAAAATCAGCTCATATCAATCAACCCGACTCATGACAGCTCCCAGGGCTGCTGATCCTATAAACACTGTTACCCCACCACAAGCTGTATTTAAAGACAGTATGCAGAGTCTTGACAATAAATCCCAGGATGGTCTGTCTAATTTACAGAGAGGTAAGGACATCCTCAAGGCTGGGTTGTGTCCAATCATTAAAATTAAAACCTCCCACCATGAAGCACAGATAATAACTACTTATGTCATTTACAAATTAAAAATCTACACTGCTTTTCTGGGAGCAGTTGTGAAGTATTAACGGCCCCTCGATTTTCAATAGCATGATCTGAAGATTCCCAGAAAGTCTGAGTCCCTAAAGTGAAAGTGAAAGAAAGTGAAAGTGAAGTCGCTCAGTCGTGTCCAACTCTTTGTGACCCCATGGACCGTAGCCTATCAGGCTCCTCCATCCATGGGATTTTCCAGGCAAGAGTGCTGGAGTGGATTGCCATTTCCTTCTCCAGGGGATCTTCCCGACCCAGGAATCAAACCCAGGTCTCCCGCATTGCAGGCAGACATTTTTACTGTCTGAGCCACCAGGGAAGCCTGAGTCCCTAAAGAAGACACTAAGTTGAGGGGATTTGGAGGAGAGAGGCCTTATGCTCTGACCACTCACCAGATGGTGCAGGTCAGTCCTCCAAGGCCAGTGTCTTCATTCATCCAAGTCCTGTAAGTGATGACAGTCATCCTTTCACAGGCAACACAGGTTTAACCAAAGACCCACTCTGGATACATAACGGTATTTTTTTCTGACTATGTCCAGTGGTGGCACAAGACAATCTCATAAGAAAATTGTCCCAGTTCTGAAAACACAATCTCAAACATTTCAAAGGAGCCCTGTTCAGCAGCTTCATAAGACAAATGACTCCTTCAGCCCTGTGTGTCCTTCATCCTGAACTCTGCTCACAAGCACCACAGCTCAGAGTGTTTCCAAAACCGCACAAGCTGCTCAAAAGTCCTGAATCTCTGATATTCTTTGTAGATGTAGATGTTCTATTTCTGAGTACGTGCTAAGTCGCTTCAATCATGTCTGACTCTTTGTGACCCTATGGACTGTAGCCTGCCAGGCTCCTCTGTCTATGAGGATTCTCCAGGCAAAAATACTGGAGTGGGTTGCCATGCCCTCCTCCAGAAGATCTTCCCAACCCAGGGATCAAACCCAAGTCTCTTATGTCTCCTGCATAGGCAGGTTCTTTACCACTCGTGCCACCTGGGAAGCCCTATTTCTGAGTAAATCCACCTTTAAAAATGTAACAACCACATGTACCTGCACAAGTGCGTGAAAAGTATAGGAAAACAAAAACAAAGACAGTAGTAGTAACACACATGTATGCTGCCCATCCTCATGCTATGTTGTCTTTGGAAAAGAGAAACTTGTTGAGTCCTTCGTGTTTACGGGAAAGCACATAGTACTATCATTACAAGCCCACCTGTGCCCCAGTCTCTGCTCTGATGATTAAGACATGGGTGGCTTGAGGTAGGAGTTAGTCATGAAGCCTCAGTTCCCTCATTTCTAAAATAAGAATAAGAACAAATCTGTCCTCTAGGTGGGCGTGAGGATTATGTGAGTTAACAAGAACGAAGCCTAAAAAGGACCACGACTGCAGAACACATGGTGAGTGTCCTACGTACATGAGCTGTTAGAGTCAATACTGCAGGTCCTGGGGAGCATCCTCATCCGGTTTCAAAATTTACTTTCAGCATCATAGACATCTACCTACAGTCTGAAAGTGAAAGTGAAAGTCGCTCAGTCATGTCCGACTCTTTGTGACCCCATGGACTACAGTCCATGGAATTCTAGGCCAGAATACTGGAGTGGGTAACCTTTCCCTTCTCCAAGGGATCTTCCCAACCCAAGGATTGAACCCAGGTCTCCCACATTGCAAGATTCTTTACCAGCTGAGCCACCAGGGAAGCCCATCTACAATCTAGACACAGCCTTTAAACAGAACCACACAGGCCTGCCTTTGAGACACTTGCTAAAGGAGTCAGTCTTGTCCTGAATCCAACCCAGTGTCTTGAGGGTTTATGCAATTGGTAATCCAAAAGCAGTGTTCTTAATCCTTTTATTATATCCATGTGTGAACTCTGACCCTTCCAAATAGAGATGTTATAATTTACTGCTATATCTTCTGCTATTGCTTATATAAGAAATGCCCATTTCAACAGAGCTTATATTTTATTAAATAGAAGCTGAAGATGTCACCATTCTGACATAGTAAATCCTTGTTACAGGAAAGAAATACGTGTGATACATACAGACGTGCTCTATTCTCTGAAAATCTGAAAGATAATTAATGCACATATATTACACACACACACAGAGGCCTTCTGCTAGCTATAGATGCTACAGCTTGGTGGGATAAGACAGAGAGCAATCAAATAACAGCACAAATAAGTAAGTAGAAACTTGTGCGCGTACTATGAAGGAAAAGTACAGTTCTGGAGGTGAAAGAAGCCGTACCTTAAGTAAGATTTGTAGAGGTGGCGCTAGTGGTAAAAGAATCTGCCTGCAATGTGGGAGACCCGGGTTCAATCCCTGGGTCGGGAAGATCTCCTGAAGTAGAAAATGGCAACCAACTCCAGTGTTCTTGCATGGAAAATCCCATGGACAGAGAAGTCTGGTGGGCTACAGTCCATTGGGGTTGCAAAAGAGTCGGACACGACTGAGCACACACACAGACACATAGAACAGACATGTGGACATGGGTTGGGGGTGTCAGACGAATTGAAACAGTAGGATTGACATATCTCCACCAATATACATAAACCACAGCCAGTGCGAAGCTGCTGTATAACACAGGGAGCCCAGCCTGGCACTCTGTGACGAGATGGCAGGGGTCAGGGGGGGAAGGAGGCTCAAGAGGGAGGGGATGTATGTATACATACGGCTGATTCACTTCATTGTACAGCAGAAACCAACACAACATTGTAAGACAACTATACCTCAATTTTAAAGATAAAAATGTAAAAAATAAAAAAGTAAGATTTTTTTCTCACCTCCTTAAGGCTGGGAAATATTTTCATTTGGGGGCAGGAGTGGGGAGCATGGAGTGAGACCCTTCCAAGCACAGGTGTCGCCCTCCTGGATGGGAAAGGTCAGCCTGGTTGAGGAACTTGAAAACTGGTTTGAAAACTTGCCCACGAGGCTAGGGTGCTGAGAGCAAGTGGGGCTTGAGGGCTGATCGTTCCCATGTTTGGCTGATTTGAAGACTGACCACAAAGAATCTCTGTGGTCAGAGGAACAAGGTAGCATTTCATGACTCAACAATAAGTGGCAACAGATCAGACTCTCCAGCACAACCAAATGCACAGTAACAAAAAGGAACAATAAACGTGTCAGAATGTTTCCCTTTCCAGGTTATAAAGGACAACATGAGGGATCCTTGTGGTGATGGAAATGTTCTGTATCTTGACTGTGGTTGTGGATATGTGAACCTGTGCATGTGATAAAATCAAACAGATACACATAAAGGGTTTTAAGTAAAACTGAAAAATACGAATAAGATGGATGTATTAATGTCATTATACTACAGTTTGAAACATACTAGGGGAAAGAAGGTCATGGCTTCTGACCATCAATTCTTAGTACTGCATTTGAATCCATAATTATCTCAGTAATTTCAAAGACATTAACTTTGAATTAATTTCATTAATAAACTTTCGATGAAAAAATTTGTCGGGTCTCTCAAGAAATACTGATCCGTTTCCTTTTAAAATGCGTGTCAGATCACCTCTTCCTTGTTGTGTCTTATATTTCTCTGAAACACCTTTTAAAACCAGTATACAAATAAACAGTTCTCTATCTTTGATTAGTTTCACTGTTCCTACTACTTTGCTATTATAAGGGACTGTGTTCAATATCGTTATGGTTAAATCCTTCTATATACTTTAAATTACTCTTTAAGCTACATTCCTATAAGAAAAATGTCTGTATCACAATAAAATTTCTTACACATAAAAAAAAGTTTCCCTTTTTCATATAGTAGACGCCTCTAATCTCAGTATCAATATAGAAAAAGCCACTCCACTTGGCCAGACATAAACAGAGACACTGTTTCCCCTGTTTTCTGTTGAATGAACAAAGAAACAAAGCAACGATGGAAAAGCCCCCCGGCCCTATATCCTGGCAGTCATCAGCCTCTGAATGGGGCCGGTTCTAGAGTTTTCCTTAAGTGTGTTTTCCTGGTGATGTCTGCACAGTATCAACTATGACCATCACTTTCCAACATACTGACAAGAAACATCTGCAAGACCTTCTCACTCTGGAGAGCAGCAAGGGAAGGAAGGACATTGTTTGTGGGGACCAGGACCAAGGTCAGTCAATGTTCATCCATGCAGGTCTGGGAATGAGAGGGGAATACAGATCCTCAGGCCACTCCTCAGCCACTCCTGTTAATGGACAAAGCTCCTCCTCTGACACGTAATTAAGTAATATGCATCTATGATTTTTTTTCAATTTCGCAAAGATGACAGATATAAGGAAAACAAAAACCCAGATTGTTTGGCTGGGGGATACTTCAGACCATCAAAGAAAGGCCCTGAGATTAGGACCTCGGGTTCCCTGGGGGTCATGAAAAGGGGTCTGCCCTAAGCACCCAGTTCCACAGGCATAGGTGGCTTCCAGTGGACGCATTGGGCCTCCCTCCACCTTCCAGGTTGACCAGCAGGTCTTTCTAAAGAAAAAGGTCTTGATTGTAACAATTATCTAGTTCACCTATTTTTTAAAGCAATGTATTCATTTATTTGTACTGAGGAAGTTTCTGGGGATGAAATGAATATGGCTTCATGTTTGTATGTCACTTCATTAGCTCCTATTTTTTTGGTATTGTGCCCGTGGTTCAGACAGTAAAGAATCTGCCTTCAAAGCAGGACACCCAGGTTCAATCCCTGGGTTGAGAAGATCTCCTGGAGAAGGAAATGGCAACCCACTCCAGTATTCTTGTCTGGAGAATTCCATGGACAGAGGAGACTGGTGGGCTACAGTCCATGGGGTCACAAAGAGTCAGACATGACTGAGCAACTAACACTTTTCACACTTTCTATCTTAAAAGGAACAGAAGATCTGCCATCAGAAGAGCAGAGCCTGGTCTGAGTCTACAGTTTTCTGACGTCATTCCTTAGACAGTCATTCCACCTCCTGAGACTCAACTTTATCATTAAACAAAGAGCACTGAGCTCACTTATTTATGTAGAAAGTAAAACAGACAAACTCAGAGAAACAGTGTAGAGTGGTCAGTAGGGTTGGAAGTGGGGAAACAGGGAGGTGTTGCTCCAAGAGTACAGACAACCAGTTACAAGATGAATAGGTCTGGGTATCAGTGCACAGCTTGGTGATTACAGCTAACACTGTATCCCAGACTTAAACGCTGCTAAGAGAGTAGGTTTTAAACCTTCTCACCACAAAAAATAGTCACTATGCCACAGGATGGAAGTTTCAGTGAATATTATGGTGGGAATCGTTCTGCAATTTAAAAATGTGTCTAAACCATACATAAAACACATTAAACTTACACAGTGTTATGTGCCAATTATATCTCAATAAAGTTGGAAAAAAATGAGCTAGAAAGGCCTTTCTTACTTCAAATGGGTATTGTGGCACTCATGTGAAATTAGTGAGGAGAGGACTTCGGAAATTTTAAACAGCTTTTATAATAAAAAGGATTTAATATTTTAAAACCCACTTGAGCAAGAATACAGGAAGGTATAAAAATTTAATTATATTGCCACGGGTATATGAAAATCTGATTAAAACAAGGCAAAATATGGTACTTGACTTGGTTTTGTTTTGATAAAATGAATATTAAGAGCATACGAGGACTTCCTTGGCAGTCCAGTGTTTAAGACTCCACACCCCCAATGCAGAGGGCACAGGTTCAATTCCTGGTAGGGAAACTAAGATCCTGCATGCTGCATGGTACAGCCTAAAATACAAAACTAAATCAAAAAAAGAGCATATAGAAACAACCTAAGTGTCCATCAACAGATGAATAGATAAAGAAGATGCAATATATATATACAATGGGATATTACTAGCCATAAAAATGAATAAAATTCTGCCATTTGCAATAACATGGATGAACTGGAGGGTATGATGCTCAGTGAAATGTCAGACAAAGAAAGTCAAATACAGTATGTTATGACTTACACATGGGATCCAAAATATTAAAAACTAATGAATTAAAAAAAAAGAAAAAGAACATACACTGCATCTTCAAATAACAGATAGAGACTGGGAGGTGGAAGAATATAATGTAGGATTGATTCCAAAGTAAAGCTTCAGCAGAAAAACATCATGAGATTAAGTCTTCCCATAATGTGCAGAAGGGGGAGAAGTGGGACCAGTCAGACGCAGAAAACTCGATGGGGGCCATCATAGTAAGAAATGAAAGTGCTCAGAGCTGGGAAGGAGAAGATGAGCATTTCAGAGCACCTCAAATCCAAAGGGCAGGTACCAGCTGCATGAGATGGAGAAAGGGAAAGAGAAAGTCAAATGACAAGAAGTCACTACCTGTCCTAGAGCAATGAGTGCACACTTAAACAGCTATAGTATGCGGAATCAATCAGTTATTGTCATGTAAGGGTGCTTCTTATCTTTCAGGGGACCTGGAAAGGGAAAACCTGAAAACTCTGGTTCTAGAGTAACACAAGTAACAGCTACCATTTACTAAGCACTTATTCATCAAGAACTGTGTTAAGCACTTTGCAGACATCATTCAATATAAAACCCCATGAAGTAGTTATTATCCATTTCCTTATAGAGTTTAGTCTTGGGAAGTTTATGCAACTGGGAAAGTCACATATAACTAGCCTACAGCCAAGCATCTGCTTACATGAACCATAATGATTAATTCGTGATTAGCAAATTCACCAAGGAGCATTATTTTCAAAACTGGAAGATCAGAATATACTGTCCAACAGCCAAATGTTTCCACATTTGAGTTACAGGCAAAAAAAATCAAGATATAATAAGATTAGAAACAGTCTGATATCTCTAGACTGTATTTGAAAGCAAGGATTATATCATACACATTTTGGGGGAAGCTTTCCAAATCAACATGGGTTTCCTTTGTGAAAAAAAGAAGATGAAAAAGAAAGATAGAGCACAGGAAACTATACTCAGTATTTTATAATAACTTGTAAGAAAAAAAGTGTCTGAAAATGAATATATGCTGCTGTTAAGTCGCTTCAGTCGTGTCTGACTCTGTGTGACCCCATAGACGGCAGCCCACCAAGCTTCCCCGTCCCTGGGATTCTCCAGGCAAGAACACTGGAGTGGGTTGCCATGTCCTTCTCCAATGCATGAAAGTGAAAAGTGAAAGTGAAGTTGCTCAGTCGTGTTGGACTCTTAGCGACCCCATGGACTGTAGCCTACCAGGCTCCTCTCTCCATGGATTTTCCAGGCAAGAGTACTGGAGTGGGTTGCCATTGCCTTCTCCGAAAATGAATATATACATACACACATATATTTATGTATAAATGAATTACTGTTCTATATACCTGAAATCAACATGAGACTGTAAGTCAACTATACTTCAATTTAAAAATGCTAAAAAAGAAAAGAAAAACCAAAATAAACAAAAACTAATACATAAAACATGGAAGTTCTGCCACTCTTTGTTCTCAATTGCTATTTGGAGGTGATTCTATTCAGCCTTTTTTTTTAAATTATTTTTTATTGGAATATAAATGATCTTGTTTGCAAAGCAGAAACAGACAGATGTAGAAAACAAATTCATGAATACCAAGGGGGAAAAGGAGGATGGAAATAATTGGGAGATTGGGATTGACATATATACACTATTGATAGTATGCATAAAATAGATAACTAATGAAAATCTACGGTACAGCACAGGGAACTCTACTCAGTGCTCTGTGGTGACCTAAATGGAAAGGAAATCCAAAAAGAGGGGATATATGTATATGTATAGTTAATTCACTTTGCCATACAGTAGAAACTAACATATCATAAACTTTCTATTCTCATTACTCAAACACTTGACTATGCTCCTTAAAAATAAGCTTAACTAGAGAATGAAAGAAGACTTGAGTCAATGAATGAAAAAAGTATGCTGTCCTGTATAGGTAAATCACATAAAAACATACCAAATACGTATGCATTCTTTACACAGGGGAGTCATCTTCCTGGCAGTCTTCTAGAGGAACTCACTCCAAAACTTATCAAGTAACAGAGCCATTAGTTCATTTCCAAATCTCATACCAAGATTCTGAACCCAGTAGTTTGAATCAATGTTAGTCTAGCCAGGGTCAATGGCAGGGTGACAGAAATGGTTATTAAATTACATATTTAGGTGCTTTTCTAATATATACATATATATATATATTAGATATATACACACATATATGCACACATATATCCTGGTTTCATGTTTTCCTGAAACAATGATTGATATTTCTCATCACTTAGGAAGCATGGCTTCCAGAAAGGGCCATCTCAAAACTGAAAGGAAACGAACAAAACAGGATCTGAGGGAGATTCAGAAGTCTCTTTGGCTTTTTTACATGCAATTATGATCTAGATCAGAGGGCAAACGACAATCCGTGAGTCAAGTCCCACCCACTGCCGGGTTTTGCCATTTTGGGATCTAAGAATGGCTTTTACATTTTTTAATGGTTACATTTTAAAGATGATACACATAATATCTTCAAAATTGACTCTTGATCTGCAACACTTATAATATTTACTATCTAGCCCTTTAAGAGAAAGTTTGCTGACCCTCAGTCTTGACAATCTTTCTTTTTCTTTAACAGTGGAATTTAAAATTCTTGTGAAATGGTTATACTGTTGGTAAGAGTGTAAGTGGATAGGGAGTTTACAATGAAGTATTTCTGGCTCTTACCATTTAGGATTTTCTGTCTGGAATCTGTTACTTTGGATTTTACTTGTCATTAAATGTTTGGTACCCTTTCTGAAGAAGGATGGATGGCCATTTCCTCCTACACCAAAAGAGTATGATATGAAATTTTATAAACATCAATTTAGATAGCTTTTCACAGTGCAAAAAGGAAGCTAGAGGAGTTTGGTATTTACTGAGATGAAAAAAAAAGTGTTTTTCATATATTCAGTTTTCATAAAAAGGTACAACTGAAAGTATCTTGGACCCATGACTACAGAGATCCTCCCTGGAGTAGGTGGTGAGGTCAGAGGAGAACTCAGAATCTCCCAGGGAGCATTTCAAAGTTAAACCCTGCCAAAGTCTCCCATCCTGGCCCAGGCAGTGAGGATCTCTGAGGCTCTAAGCATATACTCTTCCAGGGATCCCTCAGGGGTCCCAACAATGAACTGTTCTAAGGCCCTCCATGGAGAAAACTCAGCAAGGTTCTCTCATCCGGATACTAAATTGTATCCAAGACAAAATGGACCCTAACAGGAGGGATGCTGAAACCATAAAAAAAAGTCAAACTTAATACCTGAACTGCAAACACTAGTAAAACTAATAGCATTTCTCTTGCAGGGGCACATAATCCTTGAAAAAGGTTCATATGATTTGCTCCATTTTACCAGAAAAAAAAAAATGTTTCATCTGATTTAAATTATTAGCACTTAAACAGATGAAGAATACTGTTTGATGAAACTTAAAAATAAATTCATGAGTTAGAAGATATTGATGTTTAACTAAAATTAATACATTTGTAAAAAGAATGCAAGAACATTCTTAGTGTGATTTGGCAGAGTTAAGGTTTCACATCAAGGGAATTTGTAAATCGTTAGATATTTCTGACCACCTCTGTGGAAAATACGGCCAGTATAAATGAAGCACTTGATAATTTTCATTTCTAAATTTCCTACACTTTTCTCTATGAAGTACAATTTTTCATTTCTGTATTGGACTTCATCAAAATCTATAATGAGGAAGACACATGTTCTAAATCCAATTATGCATAAGACTGTTTAACCACAAGAGCTATCCTGTGCTCTGAAAATTCTGAATATATTCATTGTCATCACACATCCACTAGGAAATTTGGGAATTTCTCTTATGGATGAGAAATTACCACATGGTTGGTATACATGATGCCTTCATAAATTCACAAAGAAAATGACTTTAAAATAGTCTTATACATAGGTTACATTGTGAAAAATCTTTCTCTTGATCCCTGCCTCTCTGTAACTATCTGCCAAGCAAAGTAAAAATTATGAAGGTAGTAATAAGGTAGAGAGTTCAAGTCCCAAAGTAAGCTTTAGTGCCTAGATTCTTATTTGATTGACCCCCATAATCACAAAACCCCTACTTCTCTTTATAGCATGCAGATGCACTCCGTGGTAACATAAACGGCTCAGGGAACACGAAATAATGCTCAAGGATACTGACCCAAGGGAAGGAAAAGTTGCAGTCTACTGCTATATATTTAATTCTGGTAATTTCCATAGAAACAGATCTGTGTAAGAAATCACTGTCGTGCAACTTCATAATACAGCCTGTTAGAATTCACCGCCACTAACTGTAATATACTTAGGAAAAAACAGCATGAAAGCCATCACCTACTTGATACAACAAAATGAAATCAGTGAGCACAGGAAAAGACAGTAAATAATAACAGTGTGTTCTCTGTCCACCTGGGTACCACTCTGCTGCTGCTGCTGCTAAGTCGCATCAGTCGTGTCCGACTCTGTGCGACCGCATAGACAGCAGCCCACCAGGCTCCCCCGTCCCTGGGATTCTCCACTCTCTGTCCCTCTAACTGAACATGACAGTTACAGGGCTGTCCCAAAATGCAAGTCCACATAATGGTGGCTTTTGATGTGGCTGCTTGGTTGTGGTCAAACCGTACAAGTGAAAGGCAAATTCTACCAGAGTGAGAGAGAGAAAAAGATCTCTGTTGGACTGAAATGCTCAAGGTGTTCAGAGAGCTGGTGACCGTCACTGCAGCAGGTTGAAACCCCCAGTGGCTGCGCTGTTTCCGTTCACATCCCAAGCACTGGGCTCACAGCTCCAGACGAAAACTAGGATACCTTCCTGCCTCACCGCGGTAATAGAAACCAAAAATAAACGGGGTGGGGGATTCACTTTATTTCAGACGAATAAACGAGGTCGACTCACAGTTGCTCGATAGGCAGTCTCAAAAGTGAATTTCAGCAGACGGAAAAGGCTTCCCTATTTATCGTACAAGTCTGCAAACTGTGTGAACGACCAGCGAGCCGTCTTCATTCGTTCCTGCGGAGGCCTCTGCGGTCCCCGGGGCCCCTGCGCGTGGGAGCCTCCCGGGCTCGGAGCCTGGGAGCCGCCAGGGCACGGGCAGCGCGTTCCCACGCTCGGCCGGGTTGAGAGGCCTCGGTGACCCTGGGGATCCTTACCCCAGGGCCGCCCCGCCCCACCCAGCCACCCCCGGCCAGGCTCGGGAGCGTGGGAGCGCGGCTGCTCCGAGGATGCGCGCCTCCGGCAGGAAGTGGGGGCGCGGCGGGGCGCGGGGACCCTACACTTACTTGATGTCTTCCCACACCTCAGGGCCGTAGTTGCGGATCACCAGCAGCTCCAGCGCGTGATTCACGAATCCATACTGCGGGACAGGAAGACCCGAGAGTCAGGGACCGGCTGCGGTGGGAAGGGGATTGGGGGCCAGGCCGCCGCAACTGCCGCCACGGCGCCGGGGAACCTAGTACCCTGCCCCCTTCTTCCGCTCTATTTGAGGTCCGGGTGCTAAGGAGGGGTAGTACAGAGGCGCAACCTCCGCCCCATTCAGGGGCAGCTCGTCTCCGTCATTGTCCGCCCCATCCCCAGGCCACCCCCTCCCACGCTCACCTGTCCCCGCGCCAAGGCAGGTTGCGCCCCAGGAGAGCTCGGCGGAGGGGGCGCGAGCCCGACGCCTCTCCGGCCGCAGCGCCCAGACCCACACACGCGGGCCGGCCCTGGCCGGGCGCCCCTGCGCCTCGGCCGCTCGTCCCCTTCCGGAGCTCGGGAAGGCGCGCGCCGTGCGGACACCCGGGAAGCCAGGCACCAACCGCCCCCGCAGCTAACCCCCGACTTTCCCGTCTACCCGCTCTGGATGCAGGCAAACGCAAGGCCGCCCCGCTGCCAGCGCTGCGCTCCCGGGGCCCCCAGCGCGCTTCCTCGGCGCTCGGCCGGTTCCCTCAGGCAGCCAGGCCCGGCTGGCGGGAGGCGCGGTCCGAGCGGCCGAGACCACTCACCATGGTGTCAGCGCCGGCTCGGCCGAGGGACCCAGGCGGTGGCGGCGACCCCGCGCCCCCGGCCCGGCGCGCCCTGATGGCCACCTCCCTGCAGCTACCGCGAGCGGAGCCGAGGGGCTGCCACCGCCTCCCGGCTCCTGCCCAATCGGCGGCCGCGGAGGGAATTCGGATGCTCCGGTGCCGCCGCGCTCCCGCGCCTGCCCGCCCCCGCCCCCGCCTCCGTGACGAGGATTGAGGCCGCAGCAGTGACGGTGGAGAGGCCGCAGCCGGGCTCGGGCACCGATTCTGGGGCGGGGAGAACGCAGCTGCTGTGGTCTCACCAAATGTATTGTTACGCAAAAATATGCCCTCGGGGAAACACATACTAAGGAGGGGTGTGTGCGTGTGTGTGTCGTTTGCAACGTGTGTGTGTGTCGTTTGCAACGTGTGTGTGTGTCGTTTGCAACGTGTGTGTGTGTCGTTTGCAACGTGTATGTGTGCGTATGTCGTTTGCAACGCATAAGCCTTAAAAGGAATACGCCCTCGTGGTCGGCATCCTCCTCCTGTTTATCATCTTGCTGCAGATGAACATTTCCTTTGTGGCTTGTTCCCTCAACAGTTTATGGCAAGCTGAAAGCTAATAATACTCCCCTTAGCACATTTCACTTTTCGTCAATGAGACGAGCTGAGTGAGCCAACTAAAAATTTCAGTACTATTGTTTGGGTGAGCGCCTGTCTAAATCAGCTCTGCCGCTCACTCAACTGCCTGCCAGGTCCAGGGGCTCCATCCTGATGGAACACCTGACCCCACTCCACAGCGGGGAGCCGCGACTCAGAGAGTCCGAAGTTGGCCAGTCATAATTTGGCCTCTGTTGCTGTTTCTCAGAGAGAACTGCTGAACTGGAAAAGGCACAGTACCGAAGGAACAGACTTTTAATTATATAGCTCGTCGTCTCCTTTCTTCCAGGTACTTGGGTTAGTTAATGCCCTGAGCCCCACTGCAGGGAAAAGATGAGCCAGCAGGAACTGTCTGCTGATGAGAACTGTGCCGGAAGTGCATGGACACGGTTGACTGGGGTTAGGTCAAGAGTAGGGAAGAAAAGGCGAGCCTTGCTTCCAGTCACCAGTGTCAGTGGAGCCAAGAAGCCAGGATGAGATTCTGTGATGAGAAAAGAGAAAAATGTCACAGCAATAAAAGTTGTACTGGTTTCTGTTACCAGAGGCCTACGTTGAAACATAATTGATACAGAAATACTAAACAGCAAACAAGATGAAGAATAACCTGTAAAATACTCATTTCTATTACTAATGATGGAATTTTTATAAATCAGAGGCTTTCATACATACAAGCTTTCATACTTATATAATTATTACAATGTTGAACCGTTTTTTAATATTAACTTAATTTTTAACCATTAAAATAGACCATTACTCCATACAATCATGAAAAAGCTAGATACATAATGACACAGAAAGATGCACTGCTGAATAAACAAGTGACACACGTATGTGATCACCTTCAATTTTTGTATATAAAATCTTTGTATAGAGTAAGGTGCAATTTGTATAATAAGAGCACACATATTGATATAAAGGTAACTTTCTGGGAAAATGCATAGAAAAGCTTTGCAATCAATATCTATCATCTGTTACTAGAACCAGTGGTTGAAGGAAAAAAGATTTTAACTTTTTGTATCATGACCTTCTGTACCTTTTTATTTTTTCTATGCAGATATAATAGTTTTTTTTAAATTTTTATTGGAGTATAGTTGATATACAGTATTGTGTTAGTTTCAGGTGTACAGCAAAGTGAATCTGTTATACATATATCCACTCTTTTTTCAAGATTCTTTTCCTAAACAGGCCATTGCAGAATACAGAGTAGACTTCCCTGTGCTATACAGTAGATACTTAACAGTTGTCTATTTTGTATGTAGTAGAGTATATATGGAGAAGGCAATGGCAGCCCACTCCAGTACTCTTGCCTGGAAGATCCCATGGACGGAGGAGCCTGGTGGGCTGCAGTTCATGGGGTTGCTAAGAGTCGATTTAGCAGCTTAGCGACTGAGCGACTTCACTTTCACTTTTCACTTTCACGCATTGGAGAAGGAAATGGCAACCCACTCCAGTACTCTTGCCTGGAAAATCCCAGGGACAGGGGAGCCTGGTGGGCTGCCATCTTTGGGGTCGCACAGAGTCGGACATGACTGAAACGACTTAGCAGCAGCAGCATATATATGTCAATCCCAATCTTCCAATATATCCCTCCCTGATCCCTTATCCCCTTTTAGCTATATTTATTTTCTGTATCTGTAACTCTGTTTCTGTCTCATGAAAGTGAAAGAGAAAGTGAAGTCGCTCAGTCGTGTCCGACTCTTTGTGACCCCGTGGACTGTAGCCCACCAGACTCCTCCGTCCACGGGATTCTCCAGGCAAGAATACTGGAGTGGGTTGCCATTTCCTTCTCCAGGGGATCTTCCCAACCCAGGGATCGAACCCAGGTCTCCAGCATTGCAGGCAGACGCTTTAACCGCTGAGCTAGATAAACTCATTTGTTTTCCTTTTTTTAAGATTCCACATATAAGCTATATCATATGATATTTGTCTGTCTGTTTGAGTTACATCACTCACTATGACAGTCTCTGGTTCCATTCAGGCTGCTGCAAATGGCATTCTTTCATTCTTTTTTAATGACTGAATAATATTACACTGTGGGCTTCCCTGGTGGCCCTAGTGGTAAAGAACCTGCTTGCCAAAGCAGAAGACAAAAGAGATGCAAGTTTTATTCCTGGATTGAGAGGATCCCCTAGGGATAATCCCCTAGAGCATTCCAGTATTCATGCCTAGAGAATCTCTTGGACAGAGGAGCCTGGTAGGCTACGGTCCATAGGGTCACAAAGAGTCAGACATGACTGAAGCAACTTAACACACATACGTGCACACAGTACTCCATTTTATATATATATATATATAAAATATTATATATTATATATATTACTAGAGAAATACATTATTTTTATATATATATATATATATATATCTCACATCTTCTTTATCCATTCCTTTGTTGATGGACATTTAGGTTGCTTCCATGTCCTGACTATTATAAACAGTGCTGCAGTGAATACTGGAGTGCATTTGTCTTTTCGAATTATGGAGAAAAAAAGTCTCTTCAATAAGTGATGCTGGGAAAACTGGATAGCCACATGTAAAAAAATGAAATTAGGACACTCCCTAACACCATACACAAAAATAAATTCTAAATGGGTTAAAAACCTAAATGTAAGGTTCTTAGAGAAAAATATAGGCAGAACAATCTTTGACATAAATTGCAGCAAGATCCTCTTTGACTCACCTCCTAGTGTAATGAAAATAAAAACAAAATAACCAGATGAGACCTAATTAAGCTTAAAAGCTTTTGTACAGCAAAGGAAATCATAAGCAAAATGAAGACAACCCTCAGAATGGGAGAAAATATTTGCAAACAAAGCAACTGACAAGGAATTAATCCCCAAATATACAAACAGCTCATTCAGCTCAATATCCAAAAAACAAATAGCCCCATAAAAAAATGGGCAGAATATCTAAATACATATAAGAAGATGTATAGATGGCCAAAAAGCACATGAAAATTGCTAAACATCACTAATTACTAGAGAAATGCAAATCAAAACTACAAGGAGGTACCACTTCACATGGTCAGAATGGCCACTCTCAAAGTATGCAGATGTAATATTTTTGTAACTTGTTCAAAAGACTTTTTGTTATCTCTCAACCTGTCTTCTTCTGAACAGAAGTTGTGTCTCAGTCCAGAGCGTGCTGCAGTGCAGTGGCCTATACCTTAGACTTTGCAAGTAAAAGGGAGAGAATATAGCACTGTTGTGACGGAAAATCAGGGAAGTCCACCTAGACAAAGACACGAGAAGTGAGGGATGAGCACCCCTGCCAACTATTTCTTCTCCCTGAATTCACCCTGTAGCCTTCATGGCCCCATTTGTCAGCAAATTACAATATTTTATATTCTAATTATCTTATACTCACCTGAGTGTAAAGGAAACCTTGCCAATGTTTGTTTGGCCCACAAATAATACAGAGCACATGACGTTTAGGAAGAGGGAACCTCCCAGCCATGAGGGGCCCCAAAGGGGTTATAGGCTTTTGCGAGCACTTCCCCATTGTCACTGCTGTTGACAAAGGAGCAGAGCAGTCAGGTCACAAGAAGATTGTCCTGTGTTCTCGGAAACAATCTATTACTGCACTCCGGTCTGGATGGCCAAACTGAGGAGAACCAGCTACAGAGGAAAAGGAGGCGCTTGGGGAATGTTTAGCCTGCCTGGAGTCAACATAAACTATTTGAGATCAATCTAATGCATGAAAAATAAATAAGCAAAAAGCTAATATGTGGCTTTCCAAAGTGTCAGCTGAAATGACTCACATTTTCAGCTAATAACAATAAATGTGTTGGGTAAGTTAAACATTAAGCTATTGTAAGCATTGTTCCCAAAGCTTTTCCAGTGATGGGAAGATACGTACCTTGGGTTGGAGATAAAGAGGAAACAAACCTTTGGGGGTTGTTCTTCTGTCTGTGCATTGTTTTTCAGAGCTTTTTGGTGTTTTGCCAGTTTTTTTCACCAGGGAATTAAGGCTTCTGTTTTTGGATCCTGTCGTGGAGCATCATGTTCTTTAATTTCAATGATTCCTTATACATTTTACTTGGTACTCATATGCTTCTTTCATCTGCATGGCTCAGAGCTCAGTTGTTTTTTTCTTCATGAAGTTTCTGGTGCTCAGTGCTCGGAAAGCACAGAGTAATCACCTCTCCCATGATTTTCGCTAATACAGTCACTCAGTATTTATAGCAGATAATGCAGAATTCTTATGAGCAAAGAGAAAAGTAAGTTCTGGATGATGTTTTATTTGCCATGGTTCTGGATCAATGGAAAACAGAGATTCAATAATTCAGATTCCTAAAGCAGTGACATTCAGATTTCCTTTTAATTTGCAAATTAACTGCAAGTTTAGTTACTTGAAAAAGGTATTTTGAAGAGCAAAAGAAACACCTTCTGAAGTTACTTGTTTGTACCAAATTCCTTTCAATGTTTATTGTGCCATTGAAATTTATAAATAAACACACATACATATATATATTTGAATATATATATATTCATATATAATATATATGATATATATATAATATATATACATTATATAAATATGTATGCTATATATAAGATATATATAAAATAAAAGTAATACTTGAACTCCATAAATAAATGGAAAGAAATTAAAAGAGAATTTAAAGTGATGCATCCTGCTGATGTTATAATAATTAAAAACTTTAAGATAAATGAATTCATCACCTATATTTGGAATATATATAATTAAATAAAATACATTATATTCCTGAGGAAACTTATGAAAACCAGATTCAGCTCTCATGTTATGCTTCTGGAGTCAGATTAAAATAAAAAGTAACTGGTCGTACCTTGGCCACAGTCCACATTTATAGACTTTTTTAATAAAAATAGATTTACCATTAATATGTCAAAGATTCAGCTCCTTTGAGCTTTGAAACATATTTTAAAGGCCATTCAGTAGAAACTTTCTTTTTCTATATCAGGAAACCTTTAAGCACTTTGCTTTGTTGGGGAACAATGAAAATTTTAAGTCTCAGCCTTTTTAAGAAGTAATAATTAGTAAAGTCATGAATTATTGTTCTCAGAAGCCCTGGAAGATATAAAATTCTCATGAAGCCAGAGCTAAATATACTTTCCTCTCTCACCCACCCAGAGATGGTTGAAATCTAGTGCTTAAGTTCAATGTGTCTGTTTCTAAATAGCATTTAGAAGCCTCTCGATTCTGTGCTGAAGTTTCTAGTCTGTTTGGTTAGATACTGAATATTAATGATACAAAAGGAAATAGGGGAGAATGAGAGTCGCAGATTCAATTGTTTGAATACCACACTTTTTATCTTTTCTTAATTGAAAAAGCAAAGAACAAAGTCAGCTATGGGAACAGTATAGTGTATTGTACCATTAGTTGTACCAATTCTTTAGTCAGATTCCCATTTCTCACCGTTTAGTAGAGGAGTGACATTGAACAGGCCACTTAATTTTTTGAGCTACAGTTTTCTCACTAATCAAACGGGGAAAATACAGATAAATACACTCCAGTGCTACAAAGACAAAAATAACACCTGCCTCGCAGGTTTATCGTGAACAGCAAATGGCTTAACCCAAGTCTGATGCTTCGGGCAGTGAAAGCCTCTAAAGTGACAAAACTTTTAGTGTCCACCTTACAGAAATGCAGTGTGTCCACTGGCAGCAAATGCGCAGTGAAAAGAATTGAAACCTGGCAGTCTGACGATTGTATCAACCTTGGCGGTTTTCTGCTTGGTAAGTAACCTGGGGTTTCCAATACCCCATTTTATAATCATGACAACAGTGCCTGGCCCACTTTCTTCAGCTAACGTGCCAGGGGAATCAAAGGAGACCTATGTGAAAGCATCTCACAAGCTTTAAAGACCTGTCCACCTTTGCTCTTTACTGTTTGGGGTCAGTGAGTGAATAAGCTCGGGACACCATGTGGGAAGCTCTGAATGGCAAGTGACAATCTGATCATCATTTGCTGTGTCTACCTTTCACCTTTCAAATTCTATTATTTTCTCATTTGCTAAAAATAATATCCAAACCTAACTAAAAGATACAATAATATATGAATTTTCTAACAAATATGAGTTTAAAATAATGAAAATGAAGCAAATTATCCATTTATATGGAGCATATGCTTTTTTTCCTGAATGAGTGTTTTATTAGAAACAAAAAAAGTTGAAATTATCCTATGCTGATGTGATAAAATCTTTCTCATTCTCATTCAGTTCGGTCAGACCCTCAGTTGTGTCTGATGGTTGTCAAAAGAGAGGGATATAGGGGAAGGATGGACTGAGAGTTTGGGGTTAGCAGATGCAAGCTGTTATATATAGAATGAATAAGCGAGGTCCTACTGTAGAGCACAGTTCAGTTCAGTTAATCAATAATGTCTGACTCTTTGTGACTCCATGGCGTGCAGCACGCCAGGCTTCCCTGTCCATCACCAACTTCCAGAGCTTGCTCAAATTCAAGTCCATCGAGTTGGTGATGCCATCCAACCATCTCATCCTCTGTTGTCCCCTTCTCTTCTTGCCTTCAATCTTTCCAAGCATCAGGTCTTTTCCAATAAGTCAGTTCTTTGCATCAGATGGCCAAAGTATTGGAGCTTCAGCTTTAGCATCAGTCCTTCCACTGAATATTCAGGACTGATTTCCTTTAGGATTGACTGGTTTCATCTCCTTGCTGTCCAAGGAACTCTCAACACCAACAGTTCAACACCACAGTTCAAAAGCATCAATTGTTCATTACTCAGCTTTCTTTATAGTCCAGCTCTCACATCCATACATGACTACTGGAAAAACCATAGCTTTGGCTTTTATTTAAACTTTTTGTTTTATATTAGAGTATAGGCAATTAACAATGTTGTGATAGTTTCAGGTGGACAGCAAAGGGACTCAGCCATACATATACATGTATTCTTTCTCCCCTAAAACTTCCTTCCAATCCAGGCTGCCATGTAACATTGAGCAGAGTTCCCTGGGCTATGTAGGTCCTTATTGGTTATCCATTTTAGATATAACAGTGTGTACATGTCCATCCCAAACCCTCTAATTATCCCTTCCTCCATCCTTCCCCCATAATTTTTATTGACTTTTGAAGCAAAATAATTGCATTGAATGTACTCTGTAGTATGTCCCTCAAACATATGTATTTATTAAAATGACATTTAGAATGCATTTTGAAGGATCCTTCCTCCACATGATAAAAAATATCAAGCCAAAATGCAGAAACAAAAAGCCCTAAACTGGTTTAACCAGATTCAAAGGGCCCTTAATGGTGCTTCACTTGAGAAGCATCAATACCCTATTGAAAAGACTGGAGTGTGAAACAATATTTGTTCCACTGAAATGAGTCTAATGCTCTTTAGTTTAAAAAAAAAAAAAAAAGCTTTACTTTTAAATAGCCTTTGCAGTTGACCAAGTACTTTCATGCACATTACTTCCTGTTCTTGATCTCGTGATCTGTAAGGTTTTGGTTTGCTCATTTTGGATGTGAGAACCTGAGGCCTGAGGAGAGAGGGGCTCACAAGCTGATGAGGGGCAACCCTTGACCCCTTGACCACAGCCCATTCCTTATGATGTAGCTCTTTTCCATCATGTGTCTAAAGAACTAGCAGGTGGTGTTTGTTTGCTTATTATATTATCTGATAGAGTAGATAAGAATCCAAAGAGATGTCACCTGTAGCATATGCTGCACTGTGGGGAACAGACCACTGCCTGCCCCACCTCCCCCCACAATGTGATAGTGTGTGGTGGTGGTGGTGGTGGTGGTTTAGTCACTAAGTCGTGTCTGACTCTTGTGACCCCATGAACTGTAGCCCACCAGGCTCCTCTATCCATGGGATTCTCCAGGCAAAACACCAGACTGGGTTGGCATTCCCTTCTCCATGATAGCTGTGTACATTGAGGCAATTCACACCATTTTCCTTCTTTTTTCTTGTCTGTAAAATGAAGACCTTATAAATAGTAATTCTATATTAATACCTTCTGTAAGATTTTGATCCAGATGTTCAAGCTGGTTTTAGAAAAGGCAGAGGAACCAGAGATCAAACTGCCAACATCCGCTAGATCATTGAAAAAGCAAGTGAGTTCCAGAAAAACATCTATTTCTGCTTTATTGACTATGCCAAAGCCTTTGACTGTGTGGATCATAATAAACTGTGGAAAATTCTGAAAGAGATGGGAATACCAGACCACCTGACATGCCTCTTGAGAAACCTTTATGAAGGTCAGGAAGCAACAGTTAGAACTGGACATGAAACAACAGACTGGTTCCAAATAGGAAAAGGAGTTTGTCAAGGCTGTATATTGTCACCCTGCTTATTTAACTTCTATGCAGAGTACATCATGAGAAATGCTGGGCTGGATGAAGCACAAGCTGGAATCAAGATTGCCAGGAGAAATATCAATAACTTCAGATAGGCAGATGACACCACCCTTATGGCAGAAAGTGAAGAACTAAAGAACCTCTTGATAAAAGTGAAAGAGGAGAGTGAAAAAGTTGGCTTAAAGCTCAACATTCAGAAAACAAAGATCATGGCATCCAGTCCCATCACTTCATGGCAAATAGTTGGGGAAACAATGGAAACAGTGGCTGACTTTATTTTGGGGGGGCTCCAAAATCACTGCAGATGATGATTGCAGCCATGAAATTAAAAGACGTTTACTCCTTGGAAGGAAAGTTATGACCAACCTAGACAGCATATTAAAAAGCAGAGACATTACTTTGCCAACAAAGGTCCATCTAGTCAAAGCTATGGTTTTTCCAGTAGTCATGTATGGATGTGAGAGTTGAACTATAAAGAAAGCTGAGTGCTGAAGAATTGATGCTTTTGAACTGTGGTGTTGAAGAAGACTCTTGAGAGTCCCTTGGACTGCAAGGAGATCCAACCAGTCCATCTTAAGGGAAGTCAGTCCTGAATATTCATTGGAAGGACTGATATTGTAGCTGAAACTCCAATACTCTGGCCACCTGATGTGAAGAACTGACTCATTTGAACTGACTCATTTGAAAAGACCCTGATGCTGGGAATGATTGAAGGCGGGAGAAGGGGACGACAGAGGATGAGATGGTTGGATGGCATCACTGACTCAGTGGACATGAGTTTGAGTGAACTCCGGGATTTGGTGATGGACAGGGAGGCCTGGTGTCCACTGGGTTGCAAAGAGTCAGACATGACTGAGTGACTGAACTGAACTGTACTGAACTGAAGATTTTGATAAAGATTGAATGAGTCAACATATATGCATGTATTTTAGATATCAGATCAGATCAGATCAGTTGCTCAGTCATGTCCAACTCTTTGCGACCCCATGAATCACAGCACGCCAGGCCTCCCTGTCCATCACCAACTCCTGGAGTTCACTCAGACTCACGTCCATCGAGTCAGTGATGCCATCCAGCCATCTCATCCTCTGTCGTCCCCTTCTCCTCCTGCCCCCAATCCCTCCCAGCATCAGAGTCTTTTCCAATGAGTCAACTC
Organism: Bos grunniens; assembly: GCF_055505025.1. NCBI lineage: Eukaryota > Metazoa > Chordata > Mammalia > Artiodactyla > Bovidae > Bos > Bos grunniens. The sequence goes on from NC_141181.1 coordinate 43,941,056, forward strand.
TTCGCATGAGGTGGCCAAAGTACAGGAGTTTCAGCTTTAGCATCATTCCTTCCAAAGAAATCCCAGGGCTGATCTCCTTCAGAATGGACTGGTTGGATCTCCTTGCAGTCCAAGGGACTCTCGAGTCTTCTCCGACACCACAGTTCAAAAGCATCAATTCTTCGGCGCTCAGCCTTCTTCACAGTCCAACTCTCACATCCATACATGACCACAGGAAAAACCATAGCCTTGACTAGCCGGATCTTTGTTGGCAAAGTAATGTCTCTGCTTTTGAATATGCTATCTAGGTTGGACATAACTTTCCTTCCAAGGAGTAAGCGTCTTTTAATTTCATGGCTGCAGTCACCATCTGCAGTGATTTTGGAGCCCCTAAAAATAAAGTCTGACACTGTTTCCACTGTTTCCCCATCTATTTCCCATGAAGTGGTGGGACTGGATGCCATGATCTTTGTTTTCTGAATGTTGAGCTTTAAGCCAACTTTTTCACTCTCCACTTTCACTTTCGTCAAGAGGCTTTTGAGTTCCTCTTCACTTTCTGCCATAAGGGTGGTGTCATCTGCATATCTGAGGTCATTGATATTTCTCCAGGCAATCTTGATTCCAGCTTGTGTTTCTTCCAGTCCAGCGTTTCTCATGATGTACTCTGCATGTAAGTTAGATAAACAGGGTAACAATATACAGCCTTGAGAAACTCCTTTTCCTGTTTGAGATATAGTACAATTTAATCACACATTGGAATTGCTGTCTTTATTACATGATTCTGTGACAGGCTGGGACCTGGGACCCGGGACCCTTCACTGCAGTGCTTGCACCTGGACAAATATCTCCTAGAACAACAAAATACAAAGAAACATTAAGGGAGTAAAAATAACTGCCTGCATGCAGCAGTTGGGGCAAATTATGGACAAAAGATACATTAAGACCAAAACCAAACTTTCACTTCTGAAGAGCAAGGAGCAAATGCAGTGTGCTGTGCATGCCCTCTGCACTCAATATCACAAACGAGGTGGGGAAACCACTAAGCCACCCCGCCAGCCCCACCCATGAACACACTCCTACTCTCACCCCATATAAGGAACCAGCTCGCCTGGCACCGGCCTCAGGAGTAAGCAAAGGAACCTGTTACTTGTTTTCACTCCCTCCTGCTGCAACATGGGCCTCCATAAAGCCTTGCCTGAATTTCTTGTCTGACCCTTGATCAATTTTTAGTGATTAAAAAAGCCAGGTGGCGCTAATGGTAAAGAACACGCCTGCCAATGCAGGAGACATAAGAGACATAGGTTCGATCCCTAGGTCAGGAATATCCCCTGGAGGAGGGCATGGCAACCACTTCAGTATTCTTGCCTGGGAAATCCCATAGACAGAGGAGCCTGATGGGCTACCATGCATAGGGTCGAAGAGTCGAACACAACTGAAGCAACTTAGCACACACGCAAGGAAGCTAAGAACTTTGGTCAGTACCAATTTTCTGTCCGAATTATATGAATTTTGAACATTCTTCTTGTAAGAAGATGCGATGAAGGGGACGAGAGAATGGGATTCATAGAGCTTCTGGCCTTTGGTCTTACTGTGGACAGCTTACTACACCTCTCAAAGTCAGTCAGTCATGGAGAGGAAATGTATAATATATGTAAAGACATATTTTGGTGCTTGACACATGTAAATACTCACCAAATGTGAACTTCATGATCAATTTAAGGAATGTGTTTCTACATATGTAATGTAAACACTCCATGTCCACATGTGCTGTATTCGAGATAAAGCTTACATCCCACGCTGGCATTGTAGAAAACTGGCATTATGGAAAAAACCATGGTTTCCGCATCCTTCCCCTTATTGTCAATCCAGCCCCGCAGATAGGAGCCAACATAAGCAGAATGAAGCAGCTCTAGCCTGATGCCAATCTATTATCCTAAGTGAATGAAATTCAAGCCACCCTGGGGTATGTTTTTATGTTCTATCCACCAAAATAATGGGCATTCACTTTATCAAGCTGCTTTGTTTCTTTCTTCTTGGACTTTGTTGCTTTCGTTTTCATCCCTGCCAAAAAACCAATAAAAAGACCACAAACAATTGGCCATACTCTCCAAGGCTGTTCAATCTACATTTTTGGCTTGCTACAGAAGTCTGTGGTTTTTCCAATCTAATCTAGGTAAAGATGATTTTAGAGAAACCAAGAGTTTTCTCACGTGAAAAAAAAAATGGCACAGTAGTGTGGCCTGTGAGGTGGGGAGTCCTGGGTTATGATGCGGTCCTTCCCGCATCTGCAGCATCTGCTGTGCTGCAGGGGAAAGACCACTGCCTCCCCATCTCCCCCCACTCCAAGGCATCTGTGTCCTCATCCCCAGAGCCTGGGAATATGTCATCTTACCTGACCACAGGGGCTTCGCATACTAAGTCAAGAATACTGATACGAGGAGAGGACCCCAGATTTTCTGAGTGGGTCCAGTGTCTTCTAAGCAGAGGCAGGGAAGCTGGGAGAGCAGAAGCAGAGGTCAAAGGTGTTGATGGCAGTCCTGTCACCTGGTATATCTGTCTCTTTCCTCCTGTTGGCTGTGCTCTGTGTGATTCACACACACCCCACTGAGGTACCTGATACATGATATAGGACCTCCACTTCAGTGGACAACCACAGCCTTCTCTGAAGGAAGGGTGTTTCCCCAGGATTATAATGGATCTTGGTCTGTGCATCTCAAAAAGCTGCACTGCAAGCCCCAGAAGTTATGCTGACTTAAAAGGAAAAGAAACATAGGAATATTGGATAACTCACAGAATCACGAGGAAGACTGTGAAAATGGCGGAGGAGATGCAATTTATGTGTGAGTGAGTGAGTGAAAGTCGCTCAGTCGTGTCCAACTATTTGTGACTCCATGGACTGTTGCCCAACAGGCTCTCCTCTGTTCATGAGATTCTCCAGGCAAGAATACTGGAGTGGATTACCATTCCCTTCTCCAGGGGAATTTATGTTTAATTCTACTCATTTCCTCCAAGAAAAGTGACCCAAAAGAGTTAGTTGTGTTGCATCAGTTACATAAGTATGTGGATTTGGTGGGGGGAGGGAGTGACTTCTTTCAAGACATAACCTTATTTAATATTGGGGTCTCTTTGTGTTGCTGAGTATATTACAGAATCTACAGTATTTTCCTGCCTGTCTTTCCACAGTTAGAAACCCTCCTTCCACCACCATCAAAATCCTTGTCTGTTTCCCAACACTAATTTTTTTTCTTTTTTTCCCATCACATTTGAACATCAGGAATATGTAAAGGGAGGTGGTTCATCCCAGGAGTTGAGAATGTGGTCTGAGAATGAGCCAGCGGTGAAGCTCGGAGGCTGGGAAAAAAGAAAAGGAGACTCAGATGAAACTCTTCATCTTAGAGGCAGAGAAAAAACCCAAAGGAAATGAGTCACATTTCAGAGATGAGCCTGGGAATACAAATCAAAACTGTGATTTATCACGGATTGTGCTGAAGATACTGATTGTACAACTGAGCACAAATGCAGGAAAACCCCTGTGGGCCCATGGGCTGGCATTTCTAGACTCTGATTCTACTTTTTCATTTTTGGTCTGTGGCTTAGTGGCCTCTCTATGGCACAGATTCTTAGTGACTGTCATTTTCTCTTCCTGTTGGTGCATGGTCCACTATGGACAATCTGTTTCATTTGCTCTAGACTCAGGGGGCTGGAGCAGGAATATCAACTCTCTAAGCTATCTAGCCTAGGAGATGGGCCCAGGAAGCTTGAGGTTCCTCTCACTTCTGTGGGTGTGGCTGTGGTCCAAGAAGTAAGGAGCTGTGGGTTGCAACACTTACCTAGCAATCCACATGTCTGTAGCAGTGTCTGCAGTTAGCAGACTCTGCCATCCAGTGGGTAAACATTAACAGAGTTACCCAGCCCTTTGAAGGGGACTAGAGTAGGCTCCTGGAATTGAAAACTCTGATGAAAACCTCTTGAGGCATTTGTTTACAGTGCAGCTTTCTGGGCCCTGAGCCTATCATTCGAATTGATGAGTCTGGTTGTTTGCAGGAATCTGCAACTTTAACAAGCACCCTCTTCCTCCACTGATTCTACAAAAGGTGGTCCACATTCAGACACCCCTGTCCAGTCCCCAGGGTAAGTCACATGCTCAGCACTCCTGGCTCCCCTTCCTTGATGTCCAGGTTGGAAAATGAACAACAGGAACTCCAGGTGGAAAACTTCAAGAGGTTCTCAAGCAGATTGCAGCAGCTACAAGGAAGTTCTGCACAGATGACATCCAGCCCTGGCAGTAACGAGCTTCTGTTAGCAGTCCCTTGGCAGTGTTCTTAGTGCACTTAGTCCCTGCTCTTAGTGCAAAACCCATCTGGGAAGAAGCCGCTTTCAATGTGCAGCTGGCAGGTGGGAAGCCCCCAGCATGCAAGCCCTGGTTGTTCAGAGCATCTGGTTACAAGAGACCGCACCCCTCCGGGGTCCCTTTACAACCTGTACTGCAGCAGATGGACGTGACTGTACACAGCCTGTCCGTGAGATATGTTTCCTGCCTTTGCAAGGTGATGACAAGCTCTTTGTTTGGTTATGTCCTCCCGGGGGTGCCCTACCCCCAAACTGGGAACCGCCAGGCTTATAATAGATGTGTTTCATCTCTCCCTAGAGAGTTCTGGGCTCTGGTCCAGTAGGTTCCAGAGATGATGGACACAGTCCAGAGAGCACCATCCGTGGTCGTCCTAACTTGGAAGAGGGAAAGGGACATCCGACTCCCTTTGGGGAGGATCTGGTGGGTTTTGCCACATCATGATTCTCCCCCACTGTCACCTGCTCTCCAGGTTACACTGCCTCTGGCAGCATGGATGATGAGCCTGATCTGGGCAAATCACTCAATTTCCTGTTTCTTTGGAACTTCCAGATACCATGTAGCGCAGGGTGTGGACAGGTACTGCCTGGTACCCTGTGAGGCCACAGTGAATGCTTGTGCCAGAGCTCGCGCTGATTACCCAAGGACCCCGTTTCTTCCTAATGTCTCTTGCAGTGAGGTTGGACACGTCCTGGAGTTCCAGCCCCAGAAGAGATGTGCTCACCTCCCAGCCTGGACATAATCCACCTCGCAGACTTTCCCATTTTCTTTCCCATCTCACCGTTGGGAGGAAGGGACCCTCTCCTCAGGGCACATCATGGAGGATACAGCTTTGTCTGTCAGCCTCTGAAGGATTGGTTATGTGAGAAATAAATTGCTCATGTGGGCACCAAAACTCAGGGTCTGTTTGAGGATTAGCCTATGTTAACACGGACCGGCTGGCAGCCTTGCAGATGGCTCACCCTAGTGATGCCACTATTTTCTGTGCCATATACAGCCTTCCCAGGGCAGGAAACTGAAGAAACTATTTTCCCTATACCATGTCCATCCAAACTGGGTGGACCTGGGCCTTGCCCTCCTGTTAGGAATCCAGATTACAAACAAGATGGCTTCTCCTTCTGTAAACAGAAAGCAAAGGTGTGAGTTGGAACTTTGGTCTTACAGTCATCAGGTAGATTACTCACAATAATCGAGCTGTTGATACCAGTACCTGCGGACTGAACTCAGAGCTGTTAAAGCCTGTACTTCAGCTAGTTTCAGGATGCAAACTGACCACCACCGTGTCATCTCTGAGAGAGATACACACAGTTATCTCCGACCAGTATTATAGCAGAATTGTATCAAAGAAAACCTCACTTTATAGAACCTGTGTTCTTGACAACTACACACAGTTGTCAAGACCATGAATCAAGTCACATTTAGGTGTAACAAGGGAAGAAATTTAATGCAAAAGTCCTATAGTTCATGGTAGGATTGCATGACATTTCATTGTCTTGAGAACTGAGTGTAGTTGTCAAGAACACAGGTTCTGTAAAGTGAGGTTTGCTTTGATACAATTCTGCCATAGTACTGGCCAGAGATAGTTGTGTGTGTCTCTCTTGCAGATGTAAGAGATGTGAGATCCCCTGGAGTAGGAAATGGCAACCCACTTCAGTATTCTTGCCTGGAAAATTCCATGGACAGAGGAGCCTGGTGGGCTATAGTCCATGGGGTCACAAAGAGTTGAACATGACTAAGTGACTGAGCACACACACACACACAATATGGGAGTCTCTAGAGGAAGACTCTTGACACAGCAAACAATCCATTTATCATAATTTTCATAGAGCAGTTTTGCTATACTAAAGAGGTATTCAAGAATCACAGCTCTAAAACCCACAGAGCTGCAAGGGATGTGAAGTGATGAGGCAGTTTGGGTAGGTTTGTTACCCAATCTAAGCTCATACTGTCGGCCACATGACAGGCCAATAAATCAAGAGACAAGTTGTTGGGGTGAGGAATAGTGACCTTATTTGGAAAGCCAGCAAACCCAAGGAGGTGGTGGACTCATGTCCCAAAGAAACATCTTAACCTAAGTTAGAATTCAGGCTTCTTTTATACTAAAACGTTAGGGGGTGTGGTTGCTTGTTGCAAACTTCTTGGTATGGGAATCCCTTGTTGTTGCAGCTGTTCCCTCTAGGTCAGATCACAGTGCTTCTGTAAACCTCCAACAATACAAATGCTATTCTTTGTTCTGCAACATTTAAAATAAAAGGGAGTGTTAGGAAATGCAGTGGACTGGTGAAGATTTATCAGCCCAAATGCTGCAGTTGTTACGCAGGGACAGACATTCCTTGATGGGACAGTGATGCCAAATGTACTGAAATTCCCTAGTGATAGCTTTGATCTAGATTATTATGCAAAATAGAAATAAAATAGTCTGATTTTTAAAAGTTAGCATCCTATGCTAACCACATCCACCTTGCAAACCAACAAGTTAGCCTGCTGCCATCTCAAGAACACTGATGGAAGACATGAGACTCCTGGGATAGTGGTGAAGACCACGGGTTCCTCACATCAACAGCAGTAGCCAGAGTGGCCAGTTTCCCAACTCTCAGTTCTCACAGGGGGATACCAAGAGGGCCACAGATTAGTAGTAGGCTGACGTACAGGCAAGAGTCCTGGACTTAAGGAGCTGAATCCTTTCTGCTAGATGGTCGGCATGCCTCGCTTTGCTTCAGAGGGAGGTGCTATCTCTATTTCTAAGGCAGCCAACCATGTTCACATCCCTGGAAAGACAGTGTGGACCAAAGGCAGTCAGAGCCTCTGGTCGTGAGATGGGCACAAATATGAGGGGACATAGAGAATTGTCTCCCAACAAAATCTACCCCTAGTTCTACACCATCCTGGCATTTGGTTTATTTTACAAATGTAGCACTTCGATTAATCTGATTGAAAACTGTGCCCTAATCTTTTCAATTTGGCTTAAGTCTCAAGTTCATCTCAGTCATGTCCAACTCTTTGTGCCCCCATGGACTGTAGCCCACCAGTATCCTCTGTCCATGGGATTTCTCAGGCAAGAATATTGAAGTGGGTTGCCCTTTCCTCCTCCAGGGGATCTTCCCAACCCAGGGATCAAACCACAGTCTCCTGCCTTGGTAGGCAGATTCTTTACCATCTGACTCCAAGTGGCAGTGAAACCGCTCTGCAGGATTAACCCTAACCACGCCTGACCCCCAGGACTCTGGACCCAGCCAGCATTACAAGTCCATCAACCACCAGGCCTGTCTTACAGAGCCAGCCCTCTCCAACTGGTCCTCTTAGTGATGGCTCAGCCTCCACCACGACCTCAAGGAGAAAATCCAGGCAATTTTATCATCATTCCTAAGGTCCCTGACCAGTGAGCTGAGTCTGAGTGCAGTGTCTTCAGGACCTGGGTGGTGTCTCTGACTTCAGCAGCCAAAGGCGTCCATTCTGCACAAAAAAAGGCCAAGGAGCCACTATAGGAGAGAGTGGGAAGGCAGGCAGTTGTGCAGGAGTTGCAGGAGCTGGAGCCAGGCCCTGTGGTGCTGATGGAATCAGTCAGTTTAAGGGAAACAGTGATTAGATCACAGTCAGGGTTGTCTGGCAGGAAATGGCAGGCCCAGGAATCAATACAATTTAAGGCATTTAAAACAGTTTGGAGAGCTGCACACATGGGGCCTGTTTCTTCATGAGAAAGGCTCCGGGCAGCTCTGGAGGACAAAGACCAAGAATATTCTTCCTCTGCTGATCTGTGGTCAAGGTGGCCCCTCCCTAGGTACCAGGATCATGGCCCCCTTCTACCATCGTGAACCTATGACCTGTTTCAATAGCTATGACTTCAGCCTTTTCCCAGTTCTCTCCTAATTTAGCCCGTACCATTCATCTGGAAAACTCAGGTACAGGAAAGACAAGGGTATGTTTTTTAACAAAACTTAGAGACATGAGTTCTATTCCCCACTCAGGCCTGGATGAGCCACTGAGCGGGGAATGGACCAGAAGATGCTCCACCAAAAGCTCTTCTTCCCTGTGATCTGGAACCTGTCACTCTGGCACGGGGACCCAGGCAGCTGAACCAAAGCTAAAACTGAACTTTCTAGGTCTTCTTGTTAATATCTGGGCTGCCAACAGATTGAAGTATAGTAGATTTACAATGCCGTGTTAGTTTCAGCATTGCTTGTGTACAGCACAGTGATTCAGATACACACACACACACACATTCCTTTTTCAGATTGTTTTCCCTTGTAGTTTACTATGGAATACTGAGTATAGTTCCCTGTGCTATACAATAGGTCTTTGTTATTTATCTATTTACATACAGTAGTGTGTATCTGCTAATCCCAAACTCCTAATTTATCCTCCCCCAACCCCCTTTCCCCTTTGGTAACCACAGATCTGTTCTCTATGTCTGTGAGTCAGTTTCTGTTTCATAGGTAAGTTCATTTGAGTCATATTTTAGAATCCACATATAAGTAATATTCCATTGTATAAATGTGGCACTTCTTTATCCATTCATTTGTCTATGGACATTTAGGTGGCTTCCATGTCTTGGCTATTGTAAACCATGCTGCTGTGAACATTGGGATGCATCTATATTTTTGGAGTATGGTCTTCTCCAGATATATGCCCAGGAGTGGGATTATATGGTCGCTCTACTTTTAGTTATTCTTTTTATCCTGTTCATTACCCAGGAAGCATCCCAGAGGAAGTGATTACTTTCGTCAACCAACTGAAGTCAGTAACATCTTTGTTAAGGTGTGTAAATCAGGAGAGATGATGGGAGTGGAGCCAATAGAAATTTTAGTCTATTTTTGAGAAGGCTGCTCTCATGGTCTGCAGTCCTAGGTGCTTGTGGGTGACAGGAAGCATGGAAAGTCAGCTGAATAACTTGACCATTAGCACAATTCTGCAATAAAACTACACCATTGTTAGGTTATAAATGTTCCCCAAACCTGAAAACAGTGTACAGCTTCTTTTCAAGGACTATAATAACGTGACTTCAGTGAGCTGATCTGCTTCAGCATCATGACCTAAAAAGGTGTCAACACTGGTGGTGTCAAAGTCTGATGTGGCCTGTCTGCCAGGACTGGGGGAGGGGCGATGCTCTAAGCCAGTAGGCAGTCTCACCAGGAGATAGGTGGATCTACCTTTGGCAGGAGTCCCAAGCCTAGCAGGTGGGGGGAATCTCTGAATCTGAGCTATGCTGGGGCCTGACCTACAATAGTGACTATGTCATGTTCGGTACAATGACACATCCAAGTGGTAATGGTGGGAATCTGAGTGATCCAGACTCATTCATCCCCAGGAGTCCTATCACTGTCCTTGGAGAGCAGATCCTTAGTGTAGGCATTTACACGAACATCAACACTTGTGATTCATTTCCACAGTCAGGACCCCAAATAAAGGAGCCTTTAGCCTGTGGGTGTATAGTTTTTGAAGGACGTAGGACATTAGTATAACCCAAGAATAAGCAAAAATAGAGTAGGACCCTGGGTTTCAGCTCAGCCAATCTGTCAGCAAACCAGGCCCAGACAAGTTAGAGGTCTCTGTGCACCAAGGGCTCCACTGAGCCAGTAGCTTTGGGGAGAATAATGATGCCCCCCAATTCTACAGCTGCTGCCTTTTCCTATGAAGCTGAGATGCTGCAGGGTTAGGCTACTGCATTCTTAAACAAACCATTTCCACTTACTGAGTGAGGCTGTGGGAGCTTCCCACCTTGTTAATCATTGAGACTGAGTCAAGCTGTCCCCAGATGGAAGAGCAGGCCGGAGAGACCAGCACAGTCCTTCTGGTCAGGCATTTGGTTTTGACCAAAGCCTCAGAGCAGCCAGTTAGGCTAGATGGTGGCGGGATGGTGGGGGCAGAAGGAGGTTTTCATCGCTGTGAGGGAGGTGACAGGTCTAAACCCCCAGAGGGACCTCTGGTGAAGGCTGATTCCCTCTGCAAGGGGCTCTAGTCACCAAAATGATCGGACCAGAGTCCCGCAGCCTGATGACTTCAGCTCCTCGGGTCGTGGGCACTTGTTTGGTCAGGAGCATCTCCTCAGACACCAGGAATCAAGAAAGCAGGAAAACAGATAGGTCACTTCCAAGTGGACACTCAGAGCTGTAACAACAGTAGTGGATTAGCCCAAAAGGTCCCAAACATGCTGCTTCCCTTGTCCAGTATGTACATGTGTGTGCTAAATCGCTGTCGTGTCCAACTCTTTGCGACCCTAAGGGCTGTAGCCCATCAGGCTCCTCTGGCCATGGGATTCTCCAGGCAAGAACAATGGAGTGGGTTGCCAGGCCCTCCTCCAGGGGATCTTCCCGACCCAGGGATCAAACCTATGTCTCCCATATCTCCTGCATTGGCAAGTGGATTCTTTACCACTAGCGCCACCTAGCCTAAATCCCATTAATGTAATTCACATGCCCCATGTCACCAGGGAATGAGCTAGGACGTGACTTGTAAACATAAGTCATAACATTTCAGTTCCCTCCTCCCTTCCCACTCCTCCTACCCAATATTCAGGTGAGTGCTCATGACCTGTGATCCCATCCCAGGGCAGAGAGACCTTGACCTCATCCCTGTCTTTCTCCTTAAAGCCGCTGAGGCCTGAGTAGGAGAGGTCAGGGAATGCAGGGTTGGGGGCAGGTGGGAGATGGCTCCCACCGGCTAAGTGAGGAGCCTTCACATTTAATTTGGAGGCAGCTCATGGTTCGGCAAAGTGAAGGTCCAGTGTTGGGGCCCAACACCCTGGAGCAGAAGCTGGGGTCCTTGGGCTCACACCATCCATCTCAGCCTGGGGACCGTGGGGTCGGCAGCCTTTGCAACACTGAATTCCAGCTGGGGGTGTGGAACTCACTCACTCCAGCTGATGAGAGCTCCACTTGCAAGGCAGCAACTTCTTTTTAAGGAGATTACTTTAATCTGGGGCATGTGTTGCCCTGTTTTCAAGAAAATATCCTTAAATTCTTTCCCAGCTGACAAGTGAGGCCTAGGGTGTCTTCCAGGGTGTGGGTGTCCCTTCCATCACTTGTCGGTGTCAGTCTCTCCAGTCACATTAATCAGCACTTTAACCCAATTGAGGGCCCAAAAGGTTCAAATACACGACCAAGCCTACATGAGTTTTCTGGGGCTGCTGCTGAAACAAGTATCCAGGTGCTTAACAGCAGAAATTTACTGTCTCCCAGCCCAGGAGATGAGAAGTCCAAGACCAAGGTGTCAGCAGCTTGGTTCCTGCTGACAGCTGTGAGAACTACCTGTTCGGTGCCTCTCACATAGCCTCTGGTGATTCTGGCAATAATTTGTATTCTTTGACTTGTAAAAGCATCACTTCGATCTCTGCTTTCATACTCATATGGGTTCTCCTAGTTCTGTGTCCAGATTTCTCCTTTCTCTAAGAACACCAGTCATGTTGGATTAGGGGTCTAGTCTATCTGCCCCATGTGACCTCATCACAACGAATTACACACCTACTCTGACCCTATTCCCAAATAGGGACCAGGGACTTCAACATATGGATTTTGGGGGGACACAGTTCACCCCACAGCAATGCCTTCTCGGTGGTTTCCATGCGAGTTTGTGTGGTTTCCATGAGATTTCTCAGGGCAATCTCCCTCAAAGAACCAAGCTCACTTATGGCAGCCAGGACTACTGAAAAATTTCATCGATCCCTGACTGTCATTTCTGCAAAGATCTGAGGTTCGCGTGAAAGTCTGTCAGGAGAGCTAAGCCTAAGAGTTCCCAGGAGTTGCATTCTTCCCTAACAGGCACGATGCTTCCAACGTAGCACATGCACCTCACAAGTGAACTAGCCAGTGTTTCAGTGATTCATCTGGTTTCAGCTCACAGGGCATATGGATGGTCTTCCTTTGTATTAAGTGTGAACGTCCATTTCCGCGAATGTGGTCTGAAGAGTCTGGAACCTTGCTCCAGTCCAGGACTGTTCTTAGTACTGGTTATGGTGACAATGTGGATTTGAGCTGGCAGCCTGACTGGGGAGAAAGTTCTCACCCAGAGGAGTGTTGCAACAACCAAGTCACTCTTGAGACAACTGAACTGGAACCTCCTGTCTGGTACTTGACATGAAACTCCCCATGAGCCTTCCTCACTAGCTGACAAAACAGACAAACACTTACCACTCTGTGGGACATACATCTTGGTCACCATCATTGCTCCCACATCCCATGGACTCTCCCTTCAAGTCCCATTGATCAGCCCACAAGACCCTCACCTACCCTCTTCCAGGAAGCCACACTTTCCATCAGCTTCCCATCCTCACTGCCAAACTGTCAAGACTACAAAGAGTGAGATTTTACTCTACTTGTGAGTTAACAGGTTAAATTGTCACGGTTTCATGAATTCTGGAAGAAGACACACACATTCTCTGGGTCAGGGACAGAAGACTTCGTGGCTCACAGTGATGCCAGCAGACAAAGAGAATCAGAGTGTCTTGTACTGGCTTCCTGCCCCCAACCCCATTTCCACAAGACAATGTGATCTCTGCATACAGTGGTTTCAGTTATAGGACAGAAACCCCCAGCTTAGGAACACAAACGTTTTATAATGGGTAGTAACTGTGCCTGCCTTTTGCTCTGCAGGAAGGCATTATTGCTATTTTCTAAGGGCGCTTGTGCAAACATCCTTGAAAAGATCATGTAGAACGAAGGCAGTCAGTCCTCCTATTTCTCTACAAAATGCAAAAGAGTGATGGAAAAACATCTAGCAGCATGCGACCAGGACAAACTGACCCAGAGCTGGTGCTACTAACCATTACATTGCACTCGGATAAGCTGAGCACAGTTCTAGTCTTAAATTTAAGGTTTTTCTCTTTTAAAAAAAGATTTTATTTGTGATTTGAAAAACTTGAATATGAGTTTTATCAGAAATAGGAGTTTTACATACCTAAAGAAATATATTTCAGTCATACTAGTAGTATGGGGGTTTCCTCTGTCTGAAACGGCAAGACCCACAAGAAAACAAAATATTCAATGTTGTTTTTGCTTAAGTCAACAGTTCATTTTCTTTTTAAACAGAACTCATTTAACATTTTAAGATTTTTATTTAACACTTGTATTACAATATTTATGTGGCAGCAATATTTAACAAGCTTCTGAGACACAGGATAAATTTCTGATAGATTTTGCAACTCTGCCAGAAGTAGAACTCAAAATAAATGTGTTATTTAAAACAACTGTTAAAGTAATAATAAAAGAAGTGTTGTTAATATTAAGGAGGTTTTCAGTGCAAGGCTCAGTGGCTCTCCTATTTCACATAGAGGAACAATGAAAAGAAATACTTAAACCAGAAAAAAATTACTAGATACTTAGAGCAATGCACAGTTACCAAAAGCTTGAGAAAATACACTGAGAGATATGTTTAATATTTGCTAAAAAGAAAACTTTAGTTGCTCATATGTGAAGCCCCATGAATCATTCCACAGAACCAGGAGTGAAAGAACTTACTCCCTTTGTGCTTCAAAAATCAACTGGTCATATCTAAGCCAAAATTCACAGACTTCTGGTTCTTCATTCTCCTTTCATTCCAAATAGGACTTGCTATTTTCTCCCTTCTAGATAACAAGTTCTTGGTTTGAGGGTCTCTGCTACCCCACTGGGGTGGCCCAGGAGTAGATTCCAAGGAATCCCCAAACCTCTGGAAATTCATGTCAGTCTTGGGGTATAAGAGCATGCCCACATACTTGGGAGGGTGATGGTCTTATCTGTTATCTTTTATCCAGTTCTCAAAGTGATTTGTGACTCAATCAAAGTGGAGGCCCACCAGCCTGTTGTAACAGTTTCCAGAGTAAAATATAAAGACAATTCACTAGGGTAAGTGAAGAAAATACTATAATTTCTACTTATTTTCATGCTCTCTTAAAGATAAGCTTCTTACTATATTGTAATATATCAGATTGAGAACAGCATATTATATTAATCATAAATATTAATAATACATATATGATAACATGTATTTTTATGGATTCATAATATATTGTCAGTTTACTAAAAATTTTATTAATACTAATGGTGTGCAGAATCCAAAAGGTTGGAGAACGCTGCTTGAAATTAGTGATTATCAAGCTGTGTCATAGGATTCTGCAGGGCATCTTTAACTTACATGTGGGAGGAGGTAAAGGAACAGAACATTCTCAAATACTAATATATTTTTATCCACTTCAATTTTCTAAGATACCATTTATTTGAGGAAGCAGGCAGCTCACTGTGATTGAACAACTTCACTGGCCACCAGTGCTGCCAAAGGCACAGAATTTCTTGAGCCTCGTCTCTGTGACTTCCCAAAAGCCCTCAGCTTTACCTTCTTCTTGGGTATGTAATGTGTTGGAGTGTCCAACTTCTACAACAGCATCTTTGTTTTGCTTTGCTTTGTTTTAGTTTCCCCCGAGACTACCTCATTGCTCTTGCTTCAGTACAGATGGGTTTGGCAACATTTCAGACTAAACAAACATCTTAGCTAACAGTTTAAGATTTGGGCATTATGCAAAGTCCTTTTCTGCCAAGTGATTTTCTTCTCAATCTATAAGGTTTAGTTGCAATTTAATGTTTTGACATGAAATACTTGGAAAAACTGAAAGGCAGCAGACCTTTATTGCAAATCTTCTACCAAAATTTCTGAGATTCAGTCCTAGACCTGCAACTTATATGTCATCCCAATTTCTACCCCATCTTCCTGACACTAAATTTATTATGATGAAAAAGAATTTGCATTGATAATAAAAGAAGCCTGGCTTTTAGGATACCATTTTTTTTATCTTTTGGTTAGGTTTTTTTTTAATTCGGAATCTATGCATTTATGAAACCTATTTTTTTTTGCAGGCACTGAATGCAGGAAGAATATAATAGTTTTAGAGGTAAAAGTGTGTGGATTGTGTGAGCTGGTCAAAACAGATGCATGTGTGACAGGTCAAGGGCAAAGCTGCTTCAGGAGAAATATAGGTGGCACTAAAGTGTAGAATGTTCCAAGAGTGCACGTCACCAAGTCAGTGCACATCACCAACACCACAAAAGAAGCATTTAAAGGGAGCCACACTTCGCCTACAATCTGGAACCAAACACGCAAAGAGCAGAAGGAAACTGAAGGCAACCGGACTGCAAAGGGCTAATCACTTCCAGAAGCTCCCCGCCTCTCACACTGGGAGGGATCCTCCCCCTCAGGAGAGAACAGTTTTCCCAGGATTGGAGCCGAATTCCAACAGAGACTGTACACTGCGACACTATAAAGTCTGCTGAATAAAGCAAGCTGTCCCTGCTTTTAGCCTGTGTTTAGACCCAGGGGATTGCACTTCCCTAGCATCTCTGTGGCAGTCTCTGCAGGTTTGGTTTTGCAGATGATAAGTCCTTCTTGACAGGTTTGCAAGGCCTCTGGCCAGATTCCCCCCATCCACCGCCCTCCCCCTTCACGTGTGCTACATCTGTCATCCTTTACTCTGCAAACCCTCCTTTACCTAACTGTCCCCGAGGGAAATGCACCCAGGCCCACAATCAGGCACAGACAAGCTCCTTGTTTCATGGTTCAGGGAAGGGCAGTGCCCTATGATGCCACCCCGACAAATACCCATGAGAGAGTCCTTTCCTCTGAGGAATAATGACTTATCCAGGTAAAACCCATGCACTTATAGCCAGGATAATCCACTAACCCATTCTCTTTGGGACGACTACCTGTCACTTTAGCAGAGATGTGAGCATGTCTTTCCAGCATTACACAGCCTAGACAGCATTCGGGCTTTGCTCTAGTGCTCTCAGGGTGGGATGGGGGCGTGCGTGCCCCCCAGTCACTCCTCCCTTCACTCCCCCTTACCTTGCCCAGCAGCCTGCTGTGTCCACAACTGCTCCTCACCTCACCATAGCTGCCCTGGAAGGTCTGGCCAAGTCACGGATGGGTAATTTGGAGAAAAGGTTAGTAGTAAAAACAAACAAACAAACAAGCTACTGTAGCAACCATTCCTTCTTTCCCACCAAAGGGTGTGAAGGACAAGTGAGAGTGACATGCAATTTCCAGGCCGGGCATCCCAGCTTTGTGTTCATACTTATGGTCCTGCATCATTTTCTTCTGAGATACAGATGGATGCTCATTTAGTCATCTGCGCAGGTAAATTCCATCCTCATCCATGCTGCTCATGGCACGCTTGCACAGACTCACATCTCAGCATCACATGCCTTCCTTTTGCGCTTGAAGTGGTTTGAAAACTGTTGGGGACAGAGGCAGAAGCCAATGGTCTGCTTGTTTTGCTTCTTTCTTTCCTTTATAAGCCCTTTTGAACAAAGGGCTCCATGGACATGAATAATAACTAATAATAACAATGATTAACAATCATAGTCACTCTGACAAATGGACTTTCTGTCCTTTTTCTCCTCCCCCAACCACTGCTCATTCCAGGCACCTGAGGATGCAGAGTGCACCCTGCACCCCAAGCCTCTGTGTCCGTGTGCACACGTGCACTTGCCTGGCAGTCCTTCCCCTTGGCCTGATGAGCTACTTCCTCGAAGACTAAGACCCTTCTGCAGGCACTGAGTCTCCTCCTTTGGGTTCCATGGCATTTTGTGATTATTTTTCTTATGTGCACCTTCCAATTTTCTTTCTTGATAAAAGAGGCCTTACTTGGAATTCCAAAAACAGCATTATATGTCTCTGGCACATAGTAGTCATTCAGTAAAAGATGAACAAATACATGAAATGAGTTTCTTCAGTGCTAGGTTCAAAAACTTTGTGTTTTCTTACGAAGTCCAGATGGAAGTAGAAAGAGAAGGGAAAATGGGAACAGATCTTTGAACTCTGTATTTCACTTTGCAGATATCTCTGGGAGACTTCAAGGGAACTCTATGCTCACTTGAGAACGATATGTGACAAGCAAATTTATTCTGTGTACTGGACACAAAATTATGGGACAAGAAGTCATGGAAACAACAGAACAGAAGAACAGCTCATGGAATTCTCAGGAGGAATAGGCATCTGGGGACTCAAATTGTATTATAGAACAGTTGACTTGGCGGTAAGATTCGGCCCTCAACCCTGTCAGAGACCCTCTGTGTCCACTCTTTATCCATTCTCAACTCCACGCCAGTCTCAAGCCTCTGTCTTGGTCCTTCACTTTCCTTGTGAACTTACCCTCAAGCTCTGTCCCTAGGCACCTTCAGTGATCCGGACTTGAATGTGTCTCTGACAAGTACATCCTCTAGAATTGATAAGGCAGAGATGAGAAAGGGATTCCTCCAAGTTTTTAGCATCCAAGTTGCAGATTTTGAGTGCATTCCATCACAGAAATGTTGTGTGTCCATCTGGCTACGTAGCATCCCACAGTTAAGGAGCCTTTGCACACTGGGCTAGGTAATCCATAACAGGTGACTGAATATTTTCAAGAAAACACATTTTAGTAACTTTTTCTTTGGATAAAATATCAAACTTATGGAAAGATTGCAGGAATAGTACAAGGAATTCCCATGTAGCTTTGACTCAGATTGCTTACATTTCCCTCAGATTGTTTTCAACAGAGTCTGGTCAACAGAACATGCTGGTCATAGCAAATACCATCGTCCAACAACACAAGAGACAACTCTACACTAGACATCACCAGATGGTCAATACTGAAATCAGATTGAGTATATTCTTTGCAGCCAAAGATGGAGAAGCTCTATAACAGTCAGCAAAGACAACAAAGACCTTGGGCTGACTGTGGCTCAGATCATGAGCTCCATATTGCAAAATTCAATCTTAAACTGAAGAAAGTAGGGAAAACCACTAAGACATTCAGGTATGACCTAAATCAAATCCTTTATGATGATACAGTGGAGGTGATGAATAGATTTAAGAGATTAGACCTGGTAGACAGAGTGCCAAAAGAACTGTGGATGGAAGTTCATAACGTTGTAGAGGAGGCAGTGACCAAAATCATCCCAAAGAAAAGGAAATGCAAGTAGACAAAGTGGTTGTCTGAGGATTCTTTACAAAAATAGCTGAGGAAACAAGAGAAGCAAATAGCAAGGGAGAAAGGGAAAGATATACCCAACTGAATGCAGAGTTTCAGAGAATAGCAAGGAGAGATAAGAAGGCCTATCTAAATGAACAATGCAAAGAAATAGAGGAAAACAATAGAGTAGGAAAGACTAGAGATCTCTTCAAGAAAATTAGAGATATCAAGGAAACATTTCATGCAAGGATGGGCACAATAAAAGACAGAAACAGTAAGGACCTAACAGAAGCATAAGAGATTAAGAAGATGAGGCAAAAATACACAGGAAAACTATTAAAAAAAAAAAAAGATCATCTTAATGACTCAGATAACCATGATGGTGTGGTCACTCACCCAGTGTCAGACATCGTGGACTGTGAAGTCAAGTGGGACTTAGGAAGTAATAGTATGAACAAAGCTGGTAGAGGTGATGGAATTCCAGCTGAACGATTTCAAATCCTAAAAGATGATGCTGTGAAAATGCTGTGCTCAATATGTCAGTAAATTTGGAAAACTCAGCAGTAGCCACAGGACTGGAAAAGGTCAGTTCTCATTTCCAATCCCAAAGAAAGGCAATGCCAAAGAATGTTCAAAGCTATGATGCTGAAGCTGAAACTGAAGCTCCAATACTTTGGCCACCTGATACAATAAGCCAACTCATTGGAAAAGACCCTAATGCTGGGAAAGTCTGAAGGCGAAAGGAGAAGAGGGCAGCAGAGGATGAGATGATGGGAGAGCATCACTGACTCAATCAACATGAATTTGAGCAAATTCCAGGAGATAGTGGAGGACAGAGGAACGTGGCATGTTGCAGTCCATGGGGCTGTAAAGAGTTGGACATGACTTAGCGACTGAACAACAGATTGTTTATATTTTCCTTCACTGGTTCTGTGTGTGTACATGTGTTTATACACACAGAGAGAGAATATTTTTTGAATTCCAATTAACTTACAACTTTTGGAAAGTAAATTATTAGCAAATTTGTGTCTGCTTAAACAAGTGATAACACATTTTATGCTTTTTAATTTTCCTTAATTTCTAATATTTTCCTTGTAATAAGGGCTCAGTTCCAGAAAGAAAAATATATTTAAGTCTTGATTTTACTTTTAAATTCTTTTATTAACTTCATATGCTTGTAAGATTATAACTATATTTTTCCAAGGCCTGTGGTAGTCCCCAGTAATAGGATTGGCATTTAATGAGCCACATCAGTGCTTCAAGACACAGGATCATTATTGAGTAAATAATAATTATTGTAATATATATAATAACACACAGGGATGCTAAGAGACCTATCAGAAATTACTGGTATTCCTGAGGTCACCATGGACTAGCCTGGGGACCAATGGAGATAATTTTTAAATTTTTAAGCTGAATTACTTCTCAGATCCACAAATAAGAGTTTGCTGTATCTATAGCTCTGCTAATAGTGACCTAAACACTTTTATGTTCCTCTTTCTCTAGCTTTGAAGCTGTATTCATTTAAAAATCAGATCTTATCTCCAACCAAACTCTATGTTATTTAGTTCAGCAAAGATCTTAGACTAACATCACTAAAAATAAAAGTTTATGTTCCAGAAAAATGTTTTGAAAGTTCCAGAATAAAATCACAGCATCATTTTCTTCATCAACATTAACATTCCCTTTAAAAATATCATTGAGTTATTTCACTAGAATAAAATATTCACAGATGTGTACTTAAGACAAAAGCTTGATTCTGAGGACATATATACACACCAAAGTGCTCAACACAAATACTTAAAAGTAAGCTATCAGCAAAAAGAACAAGTCTTATTTCCGACTTCTGAACTTAGATTTTCCTCATGCAACTTTCTGTGGCTCAGCCTGGCAATGGAGGGTGTCTGCTGAAATAGGTCAAAATTACTTCGGTGTGTGTAAGTACTTTGCTTCTGACTTTATGGCTCGCTCCCTGAATGCTGCCTTTACTCCATGTTGCTTCAATTAAAGTAAATCATAATGATATTATTGCATTTTAATATAGGCCATAACCCTCTTTTACCCTGAAGATGACACAAAAATGAATTAATAGAAATGAAATTGCTATTATGAATTAAAATAGCCTTTACCATGTATAGACTTTTACAAATGTCAAAAAAGGAAATACTTATTTTTATGACATATTATGTTGTAGAGAATATTTTTATAAAATCATCTTGATATTTACAGGAGAACTACTTTAGATTCATATTGCATCTAACCCATAATGGCTTATTTTCTTTAAGAAAAGGAAAAAGAAAAAAGTGCAACAGGAAAAAAAAAAAACTCAGTCTATCTTATTATATATGCTAACTGTTAAATGAGGAAATGTAACAAAATGTACAGTTGAAAGGTTCAAAGAGCTTATGGTATCAAGACTATTGTTTCTATTCAACAAGCATTTTTAAGGCAACCAACACTACCACAAGCACTTTGATAACCAGGGCATTCGGCCAGGGCAGGATACGCAGACAGCTCACCAGGTGGTACAGGTCACTACATTACCTGATTTATATACAAGGTGCTGAGTTTTGAGTACAGGTAATAAGTATATTACATCCCCTCAAAGTCACTTTTTGAGGTTTCTTTGTTTTTCACTGAAAAACTGAATATTGAAGTGAATACATTTTTGTCATGTTAAGTGGAAGGAAAAGTAGATGGTGACGTGGCTCCTGAAATGTTAATACTGCTCCTCAGCTCACCACCATGCCAGTGTGCTCTCAGAGGGTCCACTCACGTTCCAAGGAGTCAAACCCCAAAGGCTAACAATCAGGTGTGTGTTTGGTTAATCTATTCCTGATGCTTTGCCTAAAAAATTGGCATTGGCTTCCTCAACATCTTTTTTCTGGAACCATGGCTTTGAAGTTGTTCCTTGTTGATACGCTTCCAGAAAATGACAGATCCCAGGAATGTCACTAGGAAAGTTTGGTGGAAGTTCTTCCCTTGATCGAGGTGTAAACACAAAACCAGGACAGTCCTTGAGTAATCTGGAAAGATTAAAAGGCAGATATTGATCATACAACAACATTGACATAACTGTCTAGTCAAGAAAAGGCAACACAACTAAGGGAACATTCCTGAGAATGCTGATAAACCCACCATCTTCAGTGTGATTGACAGAAAAATCCTAATGATGTTTACAAACACATTGTTCTTCACAGAAGAACAATGAAGAATCAATTCACAATAACAGAAAGTTCCACCAAATAATGGATTTCACTCATATTAGGAAAAATAACTATAAAATATTTTTGTAAAGATATCATCCATAATCTATACAATAGTGCAATTCATAGTAGTGGAAAAAACCCAAATGATACAAAGTCTAATAATATAAGACAATAATAATATAGAACTGAAGGAGTTGAAAGATATAAGACACTATACCCAATCATTTTGTAAATATTACTGAGAAATAATCATGGGCAAGAACTTTTGAAAGAAAAGTTCTACATAATATATACACACACATATATATGTGAAAGTGAAAGTCACTCAGTCGTGTCCACCTCTTTGTGATCCCATGAACTATACAGTCCATGGAATTTTCTAAGCCAGAATACTGGAGCAGGTAGCTGTTCCCTTCTCCAGGGGACCTTCCCAACCCACGAATCGAACCACGATCTCCTGCACTGCAGGCAGATTCTTTACCAGCTTAGCTACCAGAGAAGCCATATATATATATATACACACAGACAGACAGACACATATAATGTGAGAATGGGGCTTTCTCAGTGACTCAGTGGTAAAGAATCTGCCTGCAATGCAGGAGATACAGGTTCAGTCCTTGGACTGGGAAGATTCCTTGGAGGAGGGCATGGCAACCCACTCCAGTATTCCTGCCAGGAAAATCCCATGGAGAGAGGAGCCTGGTGGGCCACGGTCCACGGAGTCACTAAGAATCAGGCACAACCAAAGCAACTGAGTGTACACACAAAATGGGGAAATAACTTTGGGATCTCTTTGGATAAAGTTTTTATGAATTCTAGGTTAGTAGGACTAAAGTGAGGTTTAGTTGTATATATGTATACTCTACTTACTATCTGATATTTGCAATATGTTTTCTTCTTAAATTCTTAAGAATTAAATTTCCTCTTAAATTCAGATGTTCTACCAGCTTTTATTATTTGCTTCATTGGTCCATGAGGATAAACTCATTTTAAATTCTAATCACACTGATTAAGTTACTGGCTCCTCTTCCCATTTGCTTCCCGAGGTCTCTGTCAAATGCAAACTTAATAAGCATCTCTCTGATCTATTATTCAGGCCATGGATGAGAACAAGCTCTAAACCAGCTTCTACAGAAAATTACTCATATTGTCCCTTCCACTCCCCTGCAATGGGACATCTAAATGATGTGATGATATTATGCTAAAGTTCAGAACTGTGATGTTCTATATGTACTGAGGAAACTGCTATATAGACATGAAGGTCTCAAGGATTACAGACCTCAGACAGAATACACAAGAGTGTTCAATTAACTAATTTTATAAGCGCATCAATAAATATTTAGTGTGCAAAAGAATAAAACAAGTGAAATGATGTTTTAGTCACGGATTTGTAAATATTTCAAGTACCTATTATTTATAAGGCATCAGATCAGATCAGATCAGTCGCTCAGTCGTGTCCGACTCTTTGCGACCCCATGAATCGCAGCACACCAGGCCTCCCTGTCCATCACCAACTCCCGGAGTTCACTCAGACTCACGTCCATTGAGTCAGTGATGCCATCCAGCCATCTCATCCTCTGTCGTCCCCTTCTCCTCTTGCCCCCAATCCCTCCCAGCATCAGAGTCCTTTCCAATGAGTCAACTCTTCGCATGAGGTGGCCAAAGTACAGGAGTTTCAGCTTTAGCATCATTCCTTCCAAAGAAATCCCAGGGCTGATCTCCTTCAGAATGGACTGGTTGGATCTCCTTGCAGTCCAAGGGACTCTCAAGAGTCTTCTCCAACACCACAGTTCAAAAGCATCAATTCTTCGGCGCTCAGCCTTCTTCACAGTCCAACTCTCACATCCATACATGACCACAGGAAAAACCATAGCCAAGGCATAGTAGTTGGTAATATATAGTGAAAAATTACAGAATTCCATAGTATTGAAAGTGTAAGCTTCAAAGTGTGGTAGATCTAAGTTTGAATAACAGCAAAGATGTCAGATTTCTAGCCTTTAAAAGGAAACTATAATACACAGGGCTTCCCTCATGGCTCAAATAGTAAAGAATTTGCCTGCAATGCAGGAGACCTGGGTTCGATCCCTGGGTTGAGAAGATCCCCTGGAGATGGAACTCCATCTCTAGCTTCCTTTCTTCCATCCTTTGGAGAAGGGCATGGCAACCCACTCCAGTATTCTTGCCTGGATAATTCTATGGACAGAGGAGCCTGGCAGGCTACCATCCATGGGGTCACAAAGAGTCAAACACGACTGAGCGACTAACACTTTCACTTTCATAATAATACAGGTCTCTTAGGACAGTTATGAAGATTAAATAAATTGTTTAAATAAGATTCATTAATCATCAATTGGATGTCACACAACACCTGCCATATTGGTAACAATAAGTTTGATAATATCAGGCATTGGGAAATAGAAACCTTTAGACACAATGGAACACAGATGGGTTTGGACAGCTGAGTGATGCTGAGTAAAGCTGAAACTGAGTAATGAAGTTCACGATCTGGGAATGTCATTCATAGGTATGTTATCTAGAGACATGTATATAAGTATATTTATCAAATCAGTTTGCATAATAATGAAAAACTGGCTATCCTGAAATTAACCATGGACAGAAGACAGAGTGGCTTACTTATATCCTAGAATACATATTACATCATAGGCACATCTGGCGACATGTTAGATTTATCTCTGACCTGCCTGGGAGAACCAACTGTTAAATACTCAGTAATCTGCAAGCCAATTAAACCATGGATAGGCTGAAACCAGCCACAGTGTAGTGTTTACACTTTAGAAATGGTAAATGCTAGAAGTCAGGGAGTATCTACTTCACTCCCCAAGCTGGTTGACCAGCTTACCACTGCATTTGGAATACTTTAACTAAATGAACTAGATTTATATGAATTGGATTTACATTTTATCAAGAAAAAAATCTCAAAAACATAATATTGAATGGATTCAAGGCAAGTTGCAAAAGAATATGGACAGGTTGAGTGGGAGTCTATTTTTCTCTGGTTTTATTTTTGTATCTGGTGCATTAAGAAGTGGCTTTAAAGCAAATCATTAGAATGTATTAAGAGCTTTTCTTAAGATCACACAGCTGGTAAGCCCTGTACTGGGGACCCATAAGACATGTCTTTTGACTACAAATCCCATGCTTTTTAAAGAAACTTACAGATAAACACAGTGTCATGGAATTAGAAATGTTCATTAAATCTTTTTTAAAATCCAAATTTATAAGAAAAACAGGTTGGAAATATAAAACCATTTAGATGAAAGCTTGAGGAAAGAAAGATCCGAGATTAGCAGCAACAGTCCCAGGGCGGATGCTCACACACGGAAGGCGGTTTTCTTACTCCCCCGGACTGGACACCATGTCCTCCAAGCAGCTGCATCAACTCTCCTAATTCTGTCATCTGCCCTTTACGCTCCTTGTTCCCTCACAGAATCCAAGTCCTGCTTCTGTGTCACCTCAGGAGTTCCTAGGTCAACCTTCCCACTCACAGGGGTGGCTCCATTATGCTCCATTATGCCCCAGTTTTGTCTTTAATGATCTTGGGATCATCACACACCCTTCTCCTCAATCCACTGATCCAAAACTCAAACGATACCAAACCTAGTCTCTGTGAGTTCTCTGCAGTTCAGTAAAAACAAATAAAAATGCAGAAAATTGTCCCCGAGAATAAAACTCCTCATGACATTTAAAAGAAAGGAATGTATAACTGCTATTACATTGCTACTTTCTAAATTACTGATTAGAATTTGGAAACAGAAGTTTGAAGGTAGTGGATATTTCTGGGTGTGGGGATGTAGTCTGTGTCCTAAATGTACAGGTTTCATAAATATATCAAGGAAGGTAAGCTTCCTAATATTATTTTGTTAAGAAATACCATTCCAGGATTTAACGTTCTATCATTAAAGCTCTGCAAAGAAACAATCACCTTTTATATCTGCATGAATTCTCATAAAATCTACCCTTGTCCTGAACTTAACCATTTCAGGCACAGGGATGAGCTGAGATGACCACGTGAGGGTGTATCCAGGGCAGGTGAGGAATGTGTCCCTGAAGAGATGACATCTGACTTAAGGTCAGATCACAAGAAGGAGGAAAACAGGAGATGACCCAGGAGAGAAAGGGAAAGCAGATTCAGGAATCAGTTTAGCAAGTCTGATGAATAAAAACGAGGCTGGGGTTGCAGGAGATCCATGAAATAAGGAGAAAGTGGAAGAAAATGAGGTGGTAAGAGCTGATGTGACTATGACCAGAGACACCACTTGAGTCTGTGGTTACAAGTCTGATTTTATTCTGGTTGCAGTGGAGGCCACCGGAGGGCTTGTAGGGCAGGGATGACAGATCTGCTTATGGTTTAGGAAGAGAACTTGGCTCTCGTGTGGAGGATGAGCCAAGGAGGAGGCACATGAGATACAAGAGTGAGGGTGATGCTGGGCTGGGCTGGTGGCATTGGAGGAGGTGAGAAAGGCTATGTGCAGGACACACGTGTGGAGGCAGGGGCGGGGCACGATGAGGAGAAGGGAGAGATCACTCTGAGGTCCCTGAGGTAGACACTGCTGCTCTTTAAAGAGACTGATGGAGTTTCGCTGGGTGGGAAGTAGATTTTATCCACGTGGGGGTGGGGAATTGGAAATCAGTTGTTCTAACATGATCACATTAGCCATCTAATAGGTCAATTAGTCACCCAAGTAGAAATACAGGACAGAATTATATGAATCTACTGAATCTATATGATCAGTAGAGAATCATGGGTCAGGCTAGAGATAAAAGTGGTAAATCATAACATTTCAGAAACATGAGAACACAGACATGGCTCTGGGCAGGACAGTTTTCCAAAGTTTAGTGGTTTTGAGACAGCCTGCGACCTGGGGATCCTTTGCTGCAATGCTTGCACCTGGACAAACTTCCCCTCCAGCAACAAAATACAAAGAAACTGTGGGAGTCAAAATAACTATGTGCATATGCAGCTGCAGCAAATTTTGGACCAAAAAATACAAAAAGACCAAAAACCCAACTGCCACTTCTGAGGAGCAAAAGCAGGGGATTGGAAGCAAAAGTAGGGTACTGCACATGCCCCCTGCACTCAACACCATCAGAGGGATGGGGAATCCACCTAAGCCACCCCTTCAGCCAGACCCCTGGACACACCCTACCCTCACCCCATAAAAGCAACTAACTTATCCTCCACTCCAGGAGCGAGCAAGAGAAACTTGTTACTTGTTCTCATTCCCTCCTGTTGCAGCTGCTGCTGCTGCTGCTAAGTCGCTTCAGTCGTGTCCGACTCTGTGCGACCCCAGAGGTGGCAGCCCACCAGGCTCCCCCGTCCCTGGGATTCTCCAGGCAAGAACACTGGAGTGGGTTGCCATTTCCTTCTCCAATGCACGAAAGTGAAAAGCGAAAGTGAAGTCGCTCAGTCGTGTCCGACTCTTCTCGACCCCATGGACTGCAGCCCACCAGGCTCCTCCGTCCATGGGATTTTCCAGGCAGCAGGGGCCCCAGTAAAGCCTTGCCTAAATTTTCTATCTGGCCTCTAGTCAGTTTCTACTGATTAAGGATTGCAATAACCTGGTGGGGAACGGTTTTGTGGAGACAGCAGCAACCAAGACAAGGAGAAGGCGCAGCCACAAGGGAACCTGGTGAATCTGTTGTCACAAAAGCCTGAAGAAGAAGATATTCAAAACATCCTGAGATGGTGAGGAAGATAAGGAGAGAGAACTGACCCTGAGTTTAGCAAGGGGAGCCATTGGAGTGGCCTGTGAGGGACAAACACTGACCAGAGTGAGCTGAAGAGCAAGGGGAGGCCCTGAGCACAGACGACCTGTGTGCAGAGTTTTTCTGGAAAAGGAGCAGGAACACAAGGAGACAGCAGAGACAGTCTTGGAAACAAAACAAAGATGTTACCTTTAAAGAGGTAAGTAAACAGATACGGCTGTATTTTGATGGGAAGAATCATTTCATTGGAGGAACTGATCGTAGACAAGGCTGATATTTTCAAAAGAAAATGTTTGAAAGGACAGCAAATCCGGAGCAGGGCTGTTGGTCCCCAGGACAGGAACCACACACAGTCAAGAGTGCCAGGGAGCCAGGTGCACTGGATCTAAGCATGAAGCTGGAGCGGGTCTTAGCAGGTTTCAACCTTTCTTGGGCAAAACAAAGCAAGGTTTTCAACTTAGAATCAGGGCTGGAAAGGAAAGTTGTTTGGAGTAGAAAGAAGATGCTATGAAACGATCATAGCAGTTCATTTGCTTAGATCTGGAAAATCTTTTTGTTCTTCGAGGATTTCCACTATAATTTGATTTTTCAAAGCAGATAAACTGTATATACACCTGGCACATGAATTAAGGGCATTCTTTTCAGGGACCATGCCCATCAACTTGTGTGGTCTCTGTAACTCTGGTCAGTGTTAGAATACCTCCCAAGCCCTTGAGAAGGAATACATTATTACCCTTTGCTTAAAGGGTAATAATGGGGGAAGATAGGATATACATTGAGGATGACAGCCAGGCTACAGGTATCTCAGGAGGGTCATTCCCATAGACTAACAAGTAGTTTAAAAACAGTTAAAATGAGGATGACTCAATTATGACTTTTCTCTAATATTATCTAAGCAAGAAAATGTTATGAAGAATGAGACAAATCAATGAACAAAAATGACAACTGCATATAAAAGAGTACATTGCAGGTGCTCAGTGGGGTCATACCTGTAAGTGGTTGGGCTGACGTTGATTTTCCGGGGAACACTGCACGATTCAAATTTGTTAGCCAGGGTGACATTGTTTCCAAAAAGGCAGTAACGAGGCATTTTAACTCCAACAACTCCAGCAAAAACTGACCCAGAATGCAGCCCAATGCGCATCTGAAAGCGAAAAGTCAGTCAGTGTTCTCGCCATTGGAAAAACACCCCTGCTTGTCAGTGCTGTTTGTGGACCTGTTGAAATTATTATACTCTTCACTCTTCCCACACCTCCTCCTTCCTCCAAACCTCCAGCCAATGTTCCTCTACTCCTCCCTTCCAAGGAAGAACCACTAGCGGGGCATCAGTCACCCCTCTTCACTTCTCATGGATGCACTTGGGTTTATCACACAACATGTATTTCACTCGTCTTTCCTATCTGAATCAAAGCCCCCCACGAACCTACCACAGTCGCCATGGTGACCAGACGAAGTCTCTGCAGGCTACGTGAACATGCTCTGTCCATTGGGTAAGACAGACAGGACTTCTGGAGCCCAGAAGCTGTTTCCCAAAACACGGTCACTTCTCAGGATATAAAGTGTGGGTGTTCAGGTATTTTGCTCGCAAGAACTTTATGCCAGACACTACCTCACTATTCAAATGACCAACCCGGGGAGAAAAAGAATTGTAATATTGAAGCAGAAAATGATGGAGGAAGCAGAAAGCTGGCATTGCTGAGCCTGGATCGCAGCGACTATAAACACTTCAGTCAACATCTGGATCCATGGAAAACAAGAGTTGTGCCATATCTGGGTATAGGAGGCAGTCAGAATACACTGAGGTGAATGTTTAGGAATTCTGAAAGCAATTGATAATTTGGAGAGCAGTGAAGGCAATGTTTTGGAGAAGGCAATGGCACCCCACTCCAGTACTCCTGCCTGGAAAATCCCATGGATAGTGGAGCCTGGAAGGCTGCAGTCCATGGGGTTGCTGAGGGTCGGACACGACTGAGCGACTTCACTTTAAGGCAGTGTTTTAAACTGGGATCTTTTAGACTGAAAACTGGCTGATCTTAGAGGAGGCACAGATTTTTAAATCACTGCTACAACGAAGCAAGTGAGAGTAAGGATGTTTAAGATGACAATCAGACACCACGTTTGCTATTTTCAAAGTCTATGTTCAGTTGACCATTTAAAACAAGTTCCATCAGATTCCTGTATTGTACACAGAGGCTAAGGACTTAGTCACCTAGATGTAATTTAGAATACAGGAGACCCCACACTTCCCAAGTTTTATGGCTAATTTCAGACCTCTTCTAGAAACTTCTGAGAATCATTTGTTAAACCATGAATTCTGCAACATTTTTAAACAAAAGCACTACATCATGAATCAAGGGATTTGTATTAGAAACCAAAATTCTGCTAATAGCTGGCAGTCTGACTTTTTTAATCGAAGTATACTTGACTTACGATATTATTTTCAGACATACAATTGTTCAATATTTTACAGATCATGCCCTACACAAAGTTATTATAGAATATTAGCTCTTTTTCTTGCACTGTACATTACATCCTATAACTTACTTATTTCATACCTAGTGGTCTGTATCTCTGACCCCCACTCCCTGCCCTCTCCCTCTACCTGCTTCTCACTGGTGACCACTGGCTTGTTCTCTGCGTCTGATTGTCTGACTTTCTCTAAATCTCCATATTTCCCTTGTACTCTTTCCTCACCTAAAAAATTCAGGATTGGATTACTTTTAAAGCCTCTTCTTCATCAGTTTTACTTTAAGCACAAAAACATAGATTTCTATTGCATCCAGCTTTTTCTTCCTTAGGAGAATAGGGTTCTATACATAAACAATTAACAAAGAACAATTTAAACAAACCAAGAAAAGGTGACAAAAGGCTATCTTCTGCTTATAAATACCAAGCATACTTTCATAAGTTTTTATTTTCTTTGGGCATTCTTCTCATTAAACCAGTTTCTCCCTTGTACCTAGTTATTCTAGCTTTTAACAGGACAAGTTCATCATAGTGTTTTAATGTTTCTATTGCATAATTAATATAGAAATGCATCCTCCTTGTAAACATCCAAACAACACAGACAAGGCCAAGGTCCTTTGCTTTCTCCCCTCCCTCCCTCCCCCGGCCCTGAACTGCACTCTTGACTCCAAAGCTATATCAGAGATCTTTGTAAATTTACAAGCACAAAAATGGTCCAAAGTTTGAGGTGCCCATCATGCCCCAAGTGGAAATCTGTTGGGGAGTCTCCCAATCAGGGCCACTTTAGACATAGCCCTTCCACACACTGGCTGCTGGGCTGGGAGGGAGGCTCCCAGAGCATGCACTCTGCACTTCCTGACTCCCGCTGTGCTTCTCAGCCTGGTCAAAGTTTCATCCTAAGACAGAATTCACCTGCGGTCTTCCAAGCCTCAGTGGGTGGGTGTTGGTAAGGAAATTGGTAGAATAACCAGTAGACAGTTAGTACACATGACACATTGGAGAAAGACATAGAGTTTGAAAACAAAAATATTTCCTATTCTTTCACTGTGATTCCATTTCATGGGGAAGGAGGGTAAGAATGCGTAAAAGCCTGGGTTTTGCACCCAGAAACACACAGCTTCAAATCCAGTAGAGTCTTGATTGCCCTTGTCCATCACTGAATTGTGGATTCCTCTACAATGTGGCTCAATTATATTATACATTAAATATACTACATATATACTAAGTAAAATGATGTTTAAGTCACAACTGCTCCCGTGACACACATTAGTGTTTTTTTCTCACTACTAAAAATAGTCTGCACTTTTGGTAATTCATGAGTAACCCCTAAGGCCATAAGAAATTTCCTAGGTCAGTACAAATAAAAAGGCATGTTTAAACCTGAATTTATAGGTCAGTAAAACTTGCCTGGAGAATCCCAGGGAAGAAGGAGCCTGATGGGCTACTGTCTATGGGGTTGCTCAGAGTCTGACATGACTGAAGTGACTTAGCAGCAGCAGCAAAGCTAAATTATTATCACCTGGGTAACCATCTTTGAAATTAGCTATAAATAATTCTTGCAATTGCAAAACTGTAAAAGTACATTTCTACAAATGTCAAAAATCATGGCACTAACCCCCTTCCCCAAACACACACATCTTAATTATAGAATCCATTTAAGTGGAGATCACTGGGTTTATTATTAATCCGTATATTTTATGTATTCACTTTGATGCTATGAGATTCCTCATCAAAAAACAAAACAAAATATAATTATCTTCTAAAAAATTATAGAAATTAACCATCTGAAAAAGTCAGACACTGTGATGCTTTTAAAACACAGTGGAGAATTGTTTCACACTCTTCCTATTGTGACCTGGCATCTATGTCTTCTCCCTTCTGGGCAGGCTTAAGGTTGCTTTGACCAATACAATGGACGTGTCACCGTGTATCTCCTAAGGCCAAGGTGTAAAAGGCCATGCAGCAGATACCAACTTTGTTCAGTGGACACCCACCCCCAGGTAAGAAGTGTGACTATCCCAAGGCTGCCCAGCTGGAGCAGGACATGTAAGCACTGGGCTGACAGTCCCAACTGGGTCCACCCTCTGCCATGCCCAGCCACAACCAGGCAGGTGAGATAGACGGCATCTTGAAATGGTCCTCTGGTTCAAGTGATGTAATCCCAGCTACTCTGCATGCCCTCAACCACTGAGAATTCCCAGTGGAGGTACCAGATACTGTGAGAAATGACAAGGTACTCGTGCCTCATCCAAATTCCACCGCACAGAATCAATGCATCACAAAAGCTCTGTGTGTCAGAATGGCTGCGATCCAAAAGTCTACAAATAATAAATGCTGGAGAGGGTGTGGAGAAAAGGGGACCCTCTTACACTGTTGGTGGGAATGCAAACTAGTACAGCCACTATGGAGAACAGTGTGGAGATTCCTTAAAAAACTGGAAATAGAACTGCCTTATGATCCAGAAATCCCACTGCTGGGCATACACACTGAGGAAACCAGAAGGGAAAGAGACACGTGTACCCCAATGTTCATCGCAGCACTGTTTATAATAGCCAGGACATGGAAGCAACCTAGATGTCCATCAGCAGATGAATGGATAAGAAAGCTGTGGTACATATACACAATGGAGTATTACTCAGCCATTAAAAAGAATACATTTGAATCAGTTCTAATGAGGTGGATGAAACTGGAGCCTATTATACAGAGTGAAGTAAGCCAGAAGGAAAAACATAAATACAGTATACTAACGCATATATATGGAATTTAGAAAGATGGTAACAATAACCCGGTGTACGAGACAGCAAAAGAGACACTGATGTATAGAACAGTCTTATGGACTCTGTGGGAGAGGGAGAGGGTGGGAAGATTTGGGAGAATGGCATTGAAACATGCAAAATATCATGTAAGAAATGAGTTGCCAGTCCAGGTTCGATGCACGATACTGCATGCTTGGGGCTAGTGCACTGGGATGACCCAGAGGGATGGTATGGGGAGGGAAGAGGGAGGAGGGTTCAGGATGGGGAACACATGTATACCTGTGGCGGATTCATTTTGATATTTGGCAAAACTAATACAATTATGTAAAGTTTAAAAATAAAATAAAATTAGAAAAAAAATAAAATAAAATAAAAATGCTTAAAAAAAAAAAAAAAAAAAAGCTCTGTGGTTTTACACCACTAACTTTAGGGAAGCATGTCACACATCAGCATATAACTGGGACGACCATTCTCTTAAGAAATAGTTGTGAAGGCTTACATATACAGCTTCTATTGATAGTAACATTGGAGAGAAAAAGAAAGTGAAAGTTAATGGCTCAGTCATGTCTGACTCTTTGTGACCCCATGGACTGTAGCCTGCCAGGCTCCTCTGTCCATAGCATTCTCCAGGCACGATGCTGGAGTGGGTAGCTGTTCCCTTCTCCAGAGGATCTTCCCAACCGAGGGACTGAACCTGGGTCTCCTGAATTGCAGGCAGGTTCTTTATGGTATAAGCCAGAGCTCTGGCTAAACTTCTTTTTCCTCCTTCTCTCTGTATTTTATATCATGCCAGATAGGATTCCATATTATTTCAAAGGCTCATTTCTGAAGGTCATCAATTGAGGACTGTTCTATAAAAGTTAAGTGGCAGACTCACTTCAAGTAGGACAAATAAAGATATCTGTTCATGTGTTATCTATTAAATCTATGCCAGGCACGTTAATTTTATCATCTGCAATAAGACATTCTTATTCTGGGATCTGGCTTATTTAGAAATTTTGGAATTTTATGTGTCCTGGAAAATATTACTAGATTACCCAGTCCACATTCATTCTAGTTAAATTCCTCCCCTGCAGGGCTCAAAAAACCCAAAACTACATTTTTCAAACTCCCTCGAAGTTTCTAGATGTACTGAGGTTTTGGTGAATCAGACGCCCTTGCATAAGCTCTGGGAATCTGGATTTCTGCCTATAGCTTCCCTTGTGAGCACAGCAGAAGACTGCGTGCTCTGTCTCCCAGGCTTAGCAGGGAGCCCGGTTTCTAGTCATTCAATTTGTGAGTCATGATGCAGGATTTCCACGTTGCTGATGCAATTACAGTGGGTGCAACTCTGCTGTGCAGCCAGTAGTGGAGACAGCTACTTTCTGAGCACAATGGTTTGCTGCCTGGCTGTGGCTGTGTGGTTCTAGAACCAGCTTCCAGATCACAGAGGAAGCCATGGTTCTGAAGCATGGCTTTAGGATCCACTCTCTGAGAGCTCAAGTCATGGATGGCTTCCTTGGTCCTAGTGATCTGTAAGCCACTTACAGATTTTCTGATGCTTCAATGAGCTGGAGATCTACTCTATGCAACTAAACCCTGATGGATGCACCATTCTACTGATAACTAACTGTAGGGAAAAGGCTAATTAGCCAAGCAGGTACTGGTCAGGCTCTCTCACCCCATGGCCTCTCACTCTGGCCCCACGTGTTGTAAATACATGGTTATGTAACAGCTGAGCTAACTTATAGCACTGTGCATGCATGTCACAATGTACCCACTTGGGCACGGGCCACTTCTGTTCTGTAAACATATAGAAGATCCACCTGAAAAGCCCTTGAGGCTGCGTTATGGCCACGGTTATGGCTGTGTCCGCTGGGTCAACCATGAGAAAATACAGCTTGTCTGCTGCTATGGCTGCTGTGCCAGTCAGGAAAGAATAAACATGTCTGCAGTTCCTACAGCTCCTTGACTTTTCTTCCAGCTTCCCCGCTGGCACCTTGCCTACCCACGGTTCAGAGAACAGTGAGATACAGCAAGACTAACTACCCAGCATTTACTCTCGTGACATCTCCTGAACAACACGTGAGCAGGCTCACCTTGATGGGTTCTCCGTGGGGAGACACGACTTCATGAGAGAGTTCCATCATCTTGAGGGCCATCAGCGCGATCTGAACGGCGTGGGTGTCAGTCTCTTTGTGTAAGCCCCCAGCCACACAGTACGCATCGCCAATCGTCTCCACCTATGCACAACAGATTCTCCACATTACAAAAAAAAAAACAACAAAAATCCAGGAAGCATCACAGTGTACATCATACAGCAGAAATTACATCATGAAGCAGAAATCTCAGCTTCATGGGCCAATGGAACATCAGAGTCAATCACAGACTCTTGGAAAAGGTTTTTCTTTCCAGGAAACTCACAAGGTTTCTAAGCTGAAAGGCAGCACCCTGCTGTGAATACAGTGTCAGGAGGGGTGTCTGCTCCCAAACTTGCCACTGATTCCCCCATATCCCTGCACCTCTTTCTTCCCACACCATGTAAAATGGACTTTGTAGAAGCAAATGACTTACTTTGAATCTATTATAATACGTTTGAGATATTGGGTGATAATATCCTCTCAGCATAAAATACAGTGCTTTGAACAAAGTCACTACTGAATCAAGGTCCTATGAATATAGTTAAGGTTAAAACTGACATTGCAACTTTTCAAAGAACTTTTGGTGCTGTCATAGCAATGATAAACTGTCTACATGAATATTAATCATAAAGTACAGAGACTAAGATGTCAAACAGGAGGCAGAGACAATGGTGATTGGAAAGTTATCGGAAATCAATCTCTTCTGTGAATTTCATGTATTGATCAGTTATTATCATTGTCATGATTGCTGTTGTTACGAGTGATTTTCAGTTGTCATGCTGAATATAGAAAACTAACAGTTCATTTAAATCCACAAATTAGCTACCAAATTGTAATAGGTGCATTTTTCTCCTCCAAATTCTTATTGTAACCTAGATCATATCACTGTTCTGATCCAAAGCTGGCAATCTGGAGGGGTGAAGGTGAGAGAGAAGAGAAAGGGGGACAGCATCAGCAATTGCTTATTTCACTCAGAAGAAATGCCAGAGCCCTTAAGCTGCCCCCAAAGTTCCTGTCCTGCCTTTCTACTGCCCCTGATCCTGATCCTTCTCCTTATTCTCTTTCTTGCTCACTTTGTCCCAAGCTGCTGGCCTCCTGTTTTCCCTCAAACATTGCAAATGTTTATTATTCCTTTGTCTAGATCAGTATTCCTGCAGGTGACCACTAGGCACGTCCTTGGTTTCCTCAGGCTCTGCTAAAACTCACCTTGCAAGGAAGGTGATTCCAGCCACTTCCGTGAAATCCCTGGCTCCCCTGCACCTGCTCTATTTCCTTCCAGAGAGAGCACACCAACTGGGGTACTGTGAATTCACGCCTTTGTTGTCTGTTTTCCTGGTGGAAAGCGAGCTCCCTGAGTCTGCTGTCTCATCAACTCCTCCACCACTGGGGCCCAGGATATTCACCAGTGAGCGAGCCTGGCATCCGACAGTATCACCTTGGCCACACACACGGAGATGCACTCAGCCTAGGCGCTAACCTGTCACAGGGCTCAAAGAGCTACTCAGTAGGGGGAGAGGCCCCCTCAGCCCTGCTGGAGCCCCTGCGCTGGCAAGCGTGGCATGATGTCCCCAGCGTCACAGGGAATCTATCCTGTCCTCTATCTGTGTGTCCCTCCCTGGCTCCCTCCCTGCTCTGGGGCTCTTATCACAGGGACTGGACTCTGCCCCCCACCACGCTGGCAAACTCTGGAGGACCAGTAAGGATATTCTAAACCACTAGATAAATAATCAAACAAGCAGGAAAATGACCAAAAGAATGAAAGAAAGAAAATGAAACTGAACGGAGTCCTGGTCCAATTCGGGGCTGGGATAAACAAGCCAGCCAGGCACAGGTGAGCCAGTGATGGGAACACACTCTGTATCCTAAGTGTATTCTGAGGGGAGGCCCCCTCCCCGTTTATTCACAGCATCTCCAGTGTTTCCACACAGCGTTGACGTGAACAGCAGGTGAAGCGAGGACACAGACTCACCGGCTGGGACAGCAGCTGGGTCCCCAGGGGACTCTGCGCCCCATCCTCACCATGAGGAGTAAGGCTCTGAACGCTAGAGAGGAGTGACAACAGTTTTAAACATTTCAGCAGGGAGCACCATGCAGCAGTGGGCGGCTTCTGTGAGCAGCTGGACAGTTTGCAGAGGAGAGCGAGACCTCCTCACAGTTCTGAGAGGAGACCTTCTCAAGACATCAGCTGTCTACAAATAAATACAGTGAATTCCACAAGAGGCCATCCAGCTTAACCTAACTGAAGCCAATTATTTTATCTGTAATTATACATGGACCTCTTTTTTCCCAAGGGAAACACAGCTCTGTCTGGAATTTCCTGTTAGAAATGTTTTAAAGAGAAAGTTTCACCGTGAGCATCTAGACTGGAACCAAGCAGGGCTTACGTTGTCCCATAAATAATTTTTGTTTCCTCTTTAATCATTTATTTTTTTCATGTTAGGTTAAGCTCTGAAATGTCAGTTTTTTATGTGGCAAATTAAAACATGATTCAAGCCACATAAATGAGAAGCACGCTTTATTCTTCAAGCCAATGCTGAGAAATATGTAAGAAACATTAAATCAGTAAGAAAATGTTTTACTTCTAAAGAAACAGTCAGAATCTCTTCATTGGTTCTCTTATTAATAATGCGTGCTAAGTCATTTCAGTCGAGTCCAACTCTGTGCGACCCCATGGACTATAGCCTGCCAGGTTCCTCTGTCTATGGGATTCTCCAGGCAAGAATACTAGAGTGTGTTGCCATTTCCTCCTCCAGAGGATCTTCCCAACCCAGGGATCAAACCCACATCTCTTATGTCTCCTGCATTGGCAAGTAGGTTCTTTACCACTAGTGCCATCTGGGAAGCCCCTTATTAACAATAGTTACATTAAAAATAGTTTATTATGTTTCCGGGACAATCTCTTTACATCCCCAGAGCCTAGAATGATGCCTGGTACCCTGCAGGCACTCAGTCAACCCTGCTGGCTGATGAATAACAGATATTTTTTTTACCGTAATCTTTATCAGAGCTCCGTTCATGAAGATTACAGGACATAAAGCATGTTATTCGTGCATATTAACTCTGTGAATGGATATTATATCCTCTGTTTCAGAAATGGGAAAGGTTGTTTAACTTTCTCTGCTTACAAAGCAAACAAGGCAGAAAACGAGATTTGAAGACAGGCCGTCTCCTGCCCTTGGTCACCAGACAAGCAGGTGATTTGAGTTTCTGTCCCCTGGCCGTTAAAAGCATCCTGTTACTCTATGCTGAATGAATGTGTTGGAAGACAATTGATGTAATCCCCCTGCTTCTTTACTTTTGCAGATGGAAAGGCTACATCCTCCCTCTTTGAAACATCTCAGGCTTAACAGTCCGTCTTGGTATTTCCCTGGTGGTCCAGTGGCTATAACTCCAAGCTCCCAATCCAGGGGGCCCAGGTTCAATCCCTGATCAGGGAACTAGATCCCACATTCTGCAAATAAGACCCAGAGCAGCCAAAAAAAAAAAAAATCAATACTTAAAAAAAAAAACAAACAGAAAACAAAACCAAACCAATTCATCTCAGTTTTCACAGTCCAAGTGTCAGGCTCACTGACTTTAAAACGTCACCTTTCTGAGGGTCTGGCAGCCCACTCTCTTGCTGTCACCCTGCATTCTGTGAAAAGACACAGTGGCTGTCCTTTCTGGAATAATCATCTCTGAGCAGATTCAGAGCCAGAAGACACCCATACAACGAAGGCAGGATGTCTGCTCCCAGGACAGGCTCCTGGCCCAATGCCCAACTCTCCCCGTCCAGGGCCTGGCCCCCTACCTTGTAGACATCCAGCTCTCCACACTGCCGGTCAAAGCGGGTGTAGAGTGCGTTGAGCATGGTGATGACCTGCAGCGGGGAGCACTGGGAACAGATGGCCGTGAACCCCACGATGTCCGAGAAGAGCATGGTGACATTGCCGAAGCGCTTGGCCTGCACAGCGTGGCCCTGCCACAGCTGCCGCGCCACCTCGCTGGGGAAGATGGAACACAGCAGGTCCACCGTCTTCCGCTTCTCCTCCTCCAGGGCCTGGTGGGCCTGCTCCAGCGT
The DNA here is from genome assembly GCF_055505025.1 of Bos grunniens. NCBI lineage: Eukaryota > Metazoa > Chordata > Mammalia > Artiodactyla > Bovidae > Bos > Bos grunniens. The sequence continues at coordinate 43,979,630 of NC_141181.1, forward strand.
GGCCTTCAGCTTGCCCAGCCTCTTCTTCAGGCCATCCTGGGCCCTGGCCTGCTCCCCAATCAGCACCACATCCCGCAGCGCGTTGTGGATGGGGATGTCGGAGAGGTACAGCCCTCGGCCCGTGAAGTCTTCCAGTCTGTCCACGCAGGGTGAGCCCAGGAACAGGATGGAGCTGGACTCCACCATGTAGATCATCTGGCCTTTGAGGTCCATCACCTGTGTAAAAGGAGGACCAAGCTTTGTGGCTTATTCACGTTCCCAACAGACAAAAAGTGAGGAAACAGGAACAGTGATAATCCCTTCTTTTTTTTTTTTTGAATAAGTCACACACCTTGCAGGATCTTAGTCCCCCCACCCCACCTTTGTTTTTAAACTTGAGCTTTTTCTACTTGTTGACAAAAACAATAGGCTCTCTTACGGTTTCAATTTACTATGAGCTCTAAAATGCATGCATACATCTGGAGAATATACTGGAGAATTGTTGCTGTTCAGTTGCTAAGTCATGTCCAACTCTTTGTAACCCCATGAACTGCAGCACACCAGGCTTCCTTGTGCTCTACTGTCTCCTAGAGTTTGCTCAAACTCATGTCTACTGAGTTGGTGATGCCTTCCAACCATCTCATCCTCTGTTGCCCCCTTTTCCTCCTGCCCTCAATCTTTCCCAGTATCACAGATTACACAGAAAATATGATTTTTCAATCAACAATGCCCCAAATTCTTGCTTCAAGGCTTTCTCACTGCGTGCTACACTGATGCTTCTGCTCCAACATTCTCTCAGCAGCAGCCATCAGCAGAAGGGTGCACAGGACCCCTGGGGGAGGGGGCTTCACGTTTTCATTCTGGGTCACAAGCTCACATGTGTGAAGGAGACAGATGTGTACATACGTGTTAACGAAACAGAGCCACAAAAGCAGCCTGGACGTCCTTCAACAGTGAATGGTTAACCAAAGTTCAGGACGACCACACAATGGGATACGACACGGCCTATCCCATCATGAAAGAGACTGGTGTCTAATGACATGGAAGAATACACACAGATATCATTTACTGATTAAAAAAGAACTGTAAAAAGTGGCTTTTTTGTTTTAAACAAAAATGTACATAATGTTTTTGATTTTGCAATGGACATCTTAAAAGTAGTACCTATTTTTAAACATTTAGTTGTACTGTGCTTATGACAAAAAGTAATAAAGCTGTTTCCATCTGGGAGGACAGATGGTTTGTCTTCTGGGTTAACTTGTCCAGAAGAGAGGTGCGTTGTGAGCCTTTCTATGAGCTCAGTTATACTACTGACTGTGGTTTCCAAACTTCTTTTCTAAATCACGCATGGTTCTCTACTATGAGATGAGAGCAGAACACTTTCTCCCACATTTTCTAACAGTTAATCAAACAAGTTATTGATTTTTTCCATGTCTATTAAATATTGACTTAAGAATCCATTTAGTTGCCTCCTCTAAGAAACAAGTCATTTTTGTTTCTTTGTTGTAGAATTCCTCTTATTATCCAAATTAAGTCAGCTATTTTGTGATGATCGAAGCCATATTTTTACATAAGTATTTTTGTAATTCAGCTATAAAATACTCCATAAATATTTTCCAGGTGACGCTAGTGGTAAAAAACCAACCTGCCAATACAGGAGATGTAAGAGACATGGGTTCCATCCCTGGGCCGGGAAGATCCCGTTGGAGGAGGGCACGGCAACCCACTCCAATACTCTCGCTTAGAGAATCCCATGGAGAGAGGAATCTGGCAGGCTACAGTCTATAGGGTTGCAAAGAGTCGGACACCACTGAAATGACTTAGCACAGCACAGCACACAAAGATTTTAAAAGGTAGACTGCGTTCAAAAAATATTTGTGAAGTAATGCCTTAAGTAAGCAAGCAAATGAATGCACAAAGAATCTTGTTTTAAGCCTTCAAAGTATTTTAGAATTATTTTAAACAGAAATATTTTATTAAAAATTCTGGCGACTTCCCTGGCAGTCCAGTGGTTAAGACTCTGCAAATTTGACCCCTGGTCGGGGAACTAAGATCCCACATTCCCTTCACCCAAAAAGCCAAAAAACAAAAAGTAGAAGCAACACTGTAACAAATTCAATAAAGACTTTAAAAATGGTCCACATTAAAAAATGTTTAAAATATTGTGAAGTGATACGGTATATTTTTACATTTTTCACACCCAGTCTTTAAAAGTGAAATCATTGAATCCATATCACAACAGGACAACTTTTCTTCTTACCCTGGAAGATTTCTTCACGGAGTTGTCCCACCTCCTCACTCGCACCAGGAACTGCATGTTCAGCATGGTCATAATGCCGCTGAACGTCTGGCTGATTTTGGGGGTCAGGATCTCAAAGTACTCATCAAAATGAGGCTTCCCTTGCACGTCTCTCCTGCTCATCAGCCGCCTGATGCCGTGGCCGAGCTGCAGGATGCTCATATCTCTGTCAAGCATGAAGTGGAAAGGGAAGGTCTTGCAGAAGAGCGAGGCGGGGATGACCAGCGAGGACACGGGTTTCCCAGGGGGCGGGTGCGGCCGGGCGCTCCTGATGTGGACGGAGTAGAGCTCGCAGGGCTGGTCCACGAACTCACGGCAGTCCTGATGGAAGCGAGAAGGCGTCGAGGAAACCTCCACTTCCATCTCATACAGTATGCGAGCAGCTGCCTTAATGATGCCGGGGAGAATCAGGGAAGTGATCCTCTTGGGGAAGAAATAGTAAACATATAAGACATCGGGATCTTTATCCAGGCATAGGATGGATGCGTCCTCAAACCTGCCCTTCTTTTCTGCTTCTTGACAGTGGCTGCTCTGTTTCAGGAGGGTGCTGAAGCTATTTAAAAAATCTTTCAGGGTTCCTCCAACCACACCTAGGATGTATTCATCTTCTTCATAACATATTTTAAAAAGCTCCTCACCAAGAGATTCTTTGATGATCTCCACTGGAACTCCTGAAAGCATAGAACACATTTTTCTGCCATATCATATGCATCATCTTGGCAGAGCTGTATTTTTACTACTATTTTTAATACCACCGTATCTGACAATTTAGCTTGCTTTATATCTGCTATAAGAGTTCCAACCAAAATTAATCATTTTTGTTAAAATTATCTGCATAAATTCATTTCTAAAATTCAAGTAACTCCAAATATACACCCGAATTGGTTAATTATGAAAGAATGATCAATTGAGTATATGACTTTTTATCACCCTGAAACTTAACTATAAAAGAGCAATTGGAATCACAGGGTTAAGTCTCTTTCAAAAGTTTTCCCACCTTGTTAACATCAGAAACAGTGGCACATGTTGTGAAGGGGTACTAACTAGCCCCCTTGGAATATAAGCATCAGATATAGAATTAATTTATATCACTGGTGGTGAAATTCAATTTTGTCATTTTTCTTGAGATGATATAAAGTAATATATTATAATAGTAGTAAATATTATTATTATTATTTTTGAGCAAAATAGCATTCTTGTTGTTTAATGTTACCTGAATGAAAATGTGTTGGGAATATATCATTTACTTTCCACAACTTTTCCTTCACTAGTCTCCTTTATTCTTTAAACTCTTTGTACCACACTCTCCTCATCTATAACGTAGGGGAAACATGGATGCCCTGTTCACAGCACTGCTGTGGTGTTTGTGGGCCATGTTAGAATTGTGCCTGACCCAGAGAGAGGGTTCAGTGCAAGTCAGTCATCAGCAGCAGCAGCAGAAGCAAATTCTTCAAATCTACTTCAAAAAAACCCTCACCAGTTGGTCCACATACTCGAACTTTGAAAAGGACAGTATGACAAAGTCACTCATCTGCTTGATTCTGGCAAACTAAGTATTAATATGTAAGCACTGCTCACATATTTCTCATAATTGCTTCCAACCTTTAAAAACTTACTTATATTACTATGCTGAGTAGAACTTTTCACGCATAAATGAAGGACACTTAGTTACCAAGTTCAAGACCAAAGCATATGAATGTCTATAAATCAGCCTGCCAGGCAGCTTTATCTACTTCTCAGCAAATAAACATTGTAAGAAGAGGAAACATTTGAGGTCAAACAAAGGTATAAGTATGAAAAAGAGTAATTCTTTACATTAACACAAAACATGATATTTAACATTTCACATTGGATGTTACCAACAAATAAACATGAATATTTTAAAGAAAATATTAGTTCTCCAGGTAAATATTTTCTAGGAATAGAAAATTTTACTTTACAGGTGAAATAGTTCTATAAGCAAATTATTTTCTAATTTCATATATTTAATTCTATTACCTGCTGCAATTGCTTGGTCCACAATTATTTTTTCACAGTCTTCTCTTTCCAAAGATTTCCTGAAATTATTTCAATATCTTAAATTATAAACTGACAAATGAATGCTAAAATTTCAGATTATAACATACAGAAATGCTGACAGAAAATAATTTAAATTACCTTCTTTGTAGAGGCAAATCTTGACTGTCGAGTTTAAAGGATAGGAGCAGTGACATGTACAAACCAAATCAACGTTGGAAAACCCCCAAATATACATGACCTAGACTATTTCATCACTTTTCATAAAGCATATCTACCCTTGAGACTAACTTCATATAAGCTAATAGTACAAAGGTTTGTGCTGGCAGAAAACCCAATGGTACAAATGGCCAAGGATGATAATAAATCAGGATGGGCTTTTCTGATAAAACAACCAAGAAGAAAAATCTACCTACTGATGGATTTCACTTCTAAGTAAGTCCTTATTTATTTTTTAAAGCAAATACACAGTACGTGCTACTTTTAGGTTTTAGGTTCTATATATGTAACTATCAGGCATCATCACATTAAACTTTTATCCTTGATCTAATATAAAATTAGTAACTAAATAAATTTATTCCTTATTAAATTACTGAACTGCTTTAAGTAACACATGTTTATAATATACTTATATATTAATAATAATCAATATAATTTAATATATATGATTAATGATATATGATAATAGCATACATTTTGACTGATAGGATTTTGTAATTTCAACTGGACAACTTGTTGATTCATGTTTGCTTAATTGTTTTTTTGATGAGTTCTGATAGTGATAACTGATTAAAATCAAATTTACAAAACTACTAAAGCATATTAAAAGATACCCAAGTTATTTTGTGGTTCAGTTTGCTATTAGACAAGCCAAGATCACAAATAGGCATAAGTTGAAAATACTATATCAAACAGATTTCAATAAAGCATGATACATGTAGAGAAACTTCAAAAGAAAAAATTCTTGACAAGGAAAATCATCCCACTGGCTACTTGATCACATAAAGGTATACTGCTTATAACATGGGACAATAGACTGTTCAAAATTGGGAAACAAGTATGTCAAGGCTGTATGTTGTCACCCTGCTTATTTAACTTATGTGTAGAGTACAACATGTGAAATGCTGGGCTGGATGAATCACAAGCTGGAATCAAGACTGCTGGGAGAAATATCAACAACCTCCAATATGCAAATGATACCACTCTATGGCAGAAAGTAAAGAGGAACTAAAGAGCCTCTTGATTAGGGTGAAAGAGGAGAGTGAAAAATCTGGCTTAAAACTCAACATTCAAAAAACTAAGATCATAGCATCTGGTTCCATCACTTCATGGCAAATAGATGGGGGAAAAGTGAAAACAATGGCAAATTTTATTTTCTTGGGCTCCAAAATCACTGCAGACAGTGATTGCAGCCATGAAATTAAAGGATGCTTGCTCCTTGAAAGAAAAGTTATGACAAACCTAGACAACATGCTAAAAAGCAGAGACATCACTCTGCGGACAAAGATCCATCTGGTCAAAGCTATGGTTTTTCCAGTAGTCATGTTTGGATATGAGAGTTTCACCATAAAGAAGGCTGAGCACCAAAGAATTGATGCATTCAAATTGTGATGCTGGAGAAGATTCTTGAGAGTCCCTTGGACTACAAGGAGATCAAACCAGTCAATCCTAAAGGAAATCAACCTTGGACATTCATTGGAAGGACTGATGCTCAAGCTCCAATACTCTTTGCCACCTGATGCAAAGAGCCAACTCATTGGAATAAGACCCTGATGCCAGGAAAGACTGAGGGCAGGAGGAGAAGGTGGGCAACAAAGGATGAGATGGTTGCATGGCATCACCGACTCAATGGACATGAGTTTGAGCAAAGTCTGGGAGATAGGGAGAGGGAAGTGCTTCAGTCTGAAGCACTGGAGTGCTTCGGTCCATGGGGTCACAGAGAGTTGGACATGACTTAGCAACTGAACAACAACAGTCAGAAATATATTCTTATCTAAATAACTTGGGGATCAGGCTATGATATTACATCTAGTTTGAATTAGATACCCCCAACCCCTTGTTATATACTATATTAGTCAGTCTCCAGATTTGTTCCTTCTTCTCATTTAAGCAACTTTTTTTTTTTTGAAGAATTAGCCTAAAGCTGCTCAGAGGACTCTTCTGCCAATTCCCAGCAAAGCTTAGCTAAGTCAAACATCACACTGCTGCTGCTGCTGCTGCTGCTAAGTCACTTCAGTCGTGTCCGACTCTGTGCGACCCCATAGATGGCAACCCACCAGGCTCCTCCGTCCCTGGGATTCTCCAGGCAAGAATTCTGGAGTGGGTTGCCATTTCCTCCTCCAGTGCATGAAGGTGAAAAGTGAAAGTGAAGTCGCTCAGTCATGTCCGACTTGTAGCAACCCCATGGACATCATACAGTGCCATTCAAATTAAGTTCCTTAACTTTACCTTCAAAAAATTTAAAAATAAGGTGTATGTCTGCATGTACACCAGCAAATGTAAGTATGTTATACACACAGGCACACATACACCAGCCATGAATTCACACATGATGTGATCAAAAGGTCCTAGGAAAAGATAAAAGCAAAAGCTCAAAACCAACCCAAAAGGGTATCATAATGACTGAATAAAACTCATTCACTTAAAAATGGTGGTGGGTGTGCTGTATGACTCAGGGAACTCAAATCAGGGCTCTGTAACAACTTAAAGGGGTGGGAGAGGGAGGAAGATGGGAGGGAGGTTCAAGACGGAGGGGACGTATATATACCTATGGCTGATACATGTTGATGTTTGGCAGAAACCAACACAATTCTGTAAAGCAGTTATCCTTCAATTTAAAGATAAATAAATTTAAAATTTTAAAAATGGCGGTGGGTGGGAAAGTGAAGTTCCCCTCAGCAGTCAGCACAGTGCCCTCAGTAGAAATGGCAGCCAACCTGCCAGAAAGATGGGGAAAAAGGCCCCACATAGCCAAGAACTAAAGAAACAAAGCAGAGAGAAGCCATTTGGCATTATCAGCAGGCAGTCTCATAAGAGAAAAAGTCCCTCTTCTTATTTCAACAGTGGTATAATCATTAGGACACTTTAACAGTATGATAATGCTTTAAGAAGTCAAAGAAGAGGTAAAAAGATTTTTCAAAATTTCAAATAAAATCATTTTTTTAAGTTTTGAGGTTTGTTTTTTTTTTTTTCAGGAGCTCCATCGCTGGGAACACATCCTAATTGAATATCAGCATCGAGCTTAGGCACATTTCAGGACACCAAGCCCTGGGAATAAATTCTGAGTCAACTGGCTGCCAAGGCCTCAGGCAGACAGACAGAGTAGCACAGCTCCAGGACTTGCTGGCTATCTTATCAGCCGGACTGAGAATTAAGGTCAGAGGCTTCTGGAATGCTGTCCATATCACTCTGCAAACACAGCTTCTGTCAGACACATAGATTCACACTCTCTTTGGATCTGTCTCTGACCCCTTCTTGGCTTGCCTGCTGCCTGAAGCCTGGGACCAGTTAGTCAGCGAGTGAAATTAAGCCCAGAAAACGCACAGAGCAGATGATCCCCTCCTGAGCAGCAGATGGATAAATGTATAAAATATTCCTGACAAAGGTACTGGTTTGCAAAAGTTGCAAATTCAATTCTGAAATTTGAATGCAAGTGTTTATTGTAGTATTTACACAGCAAATAATCCTTCAATTTCTGGGAAACCAAAACAAAGCCAAATCAAGTTTTCCACCAACAGTAAATGTGCCAAGATGTATTTGTAAAATGAACTCTAAAAATCAGGGTTTGTTTGTTTGTTTTTAATTCACCTTATATATGAAACTGCTACAGAAAGCTTTCTTAAAGAAAGTTTCAAAGACAAAGTAGAAGAAAAAGTACAAATGGAATAGGTATTTGAATATCAGTATAATCGGTATAACCAAGCTAGTTAGGAAAAGACCAAAACACCTCCCTAAGGACTGATCCAGCTGCTGCCCCACTCCTGAGTTGCCCACCTCTTACTCCCACATCCTTCCCTGCTGATGTGGGAGCTAAAAATTTAACCTGTGCAATATTGTAAAATAATCAGCCTCCAATTAAAATAAGTTAATTAATTTTAAAAAATTGTGGCTTAGGCTGGGGCAAAGGGACAGGCAGGCTGCACTGGGACCTAGCCCCAGATTCTTGGCACTGTTCTTCAAGCAGGAGTCTGCTCTGATCTATGCCTTAACTTTGTTAAATATTTCAGAAATTACACCCTAGCAGAAAAGAATAGGCCTTTTGGGAGTTTACTAAATGGAGAAGCACAGGGTAACATGGTTAAAATCACGGGCTCTGAAAAACCCAGGCTTGAAACTCCATTCTGTCATTTCCTAAACAGCTATAAAATTCTAGACATTTTATAGAAACCTGAGCTTAGTGACATAAGAACTGTGAAAAATGAACACATTTCCTTTCAGATTAGTGGCAGCTCAAATGCTTAGCCCAGTTCCTACATACCAAAGTGATTCATATATGCGAGACACCACTAAGCGCTGGTTATTAGAAGCTGTGACAGTGATTGTAACAGGAGATTCATGCAACTGAAATGATTCAATTTACCTGTTTTCCTTTATTTTGTGTTTTGCCAATGTTCTCTGAAGGGCAAGGTTCAGACGCTCAAACTGAAAATTGAAAAGAAAAGTTTTAAACACTCCCTTAAATAATCATTTTCTTGAAGACACGTATTTCACAAAAATTTCTTCTGAGAGCTTGTCAGGAAGAAGCAGAAGCATTGCTACTTTAAAGACAAGTGTAGTTGAACTACCCCTGTGGAAAAGAGGACTGATTTTCAACAGCTCTCACATTTGGGAAGAAGCCAACCACTCAGACTGACTTGAATCTGGATGTGAGCTGTGTCCCTGGTGGGTGGCTCCAACAGCCACCGAGCTGGAATCACACAAGAGACTCAGTTTGGTGAAGTCAGGCACCCCTTCCTCCAGGTCAGGAAATCCCTTGGACGTGCAGCCAGGACTTCAGTCTCAACGGGGCTCAAGCCAGGAGACCCTCTTTCCTTCCACAGACCCATAGCAGCCCCCTACCCTATGCTGAGATCCTCCACCCTCCCACAACCTCACATTCTGCTCATGTATCATTCCTGTCTCTTCCTTCTCTAGAAACTCCAAGCATCTGTCTCTTCCCTTTCTTTTATCCCTTAAATCCAATCTGTCACCGAGTTCAGTTGATTACTGACTGAAACAAATCTTGGATTTCCCCAAACTTGTACTCATTTCTTTTCCTTGAACAAACAATCTTCACAAAATACTTAACAGTGTTCTTCTCTTTTACTGATTTCTGAGTATCTCATGAATCTTCCTAGATTGCAAAATACTTGTATGTAAGCCTGCATAGTTTTAAATACTGGTTGATAATTAATATCTCTTAGCAGCTTGCTCTCCCTAACCAGTTAATAAGTGGAAAGTAAATCATTGGTAACTTCTTTACATTCCATAAAAAAAAAAAAAAGTTCTATGTATCTGCATGTGTATACAGCCACCTTCTGTAGTTTATCCAGAGGACAGTGGAGAATTCTCTGGCTCTGTGCCAAGTTGTGAAATTCCTTTTTCCTTAAGAACTATTTATATCCCTCTTGTAAGACAGTAAAGTCAAGCAAAATCGACCAAGATTCTGTTTTAATGAAATTATGAAAAGAACTTTTGGTTTCTAAAGAGCATATATTAGTAGAATTTAAATGTGAAATTTCTTGAAAGACAATATAAGTGCTGAAAAGAAATAAAATAGAACTTAAATTTACCCATATAACAATTTTTCTGATGGTTTAGATAAGGAGCGAGAGACAGAAGGGCTGGAGGGTGCTGGGCCAGCAGGCAGATTCTGAGCAAGGGCCCAGCACCCTGTGGCAAAGGGTGATTGCCTGGCAGGCAGAGAGCAGGTCTGGGAAAGGAAGGAAGAAGGAAACATTAGACTTGAGACCCTAAAGGAAGCAGAAGCAGACAGCCTAGGCTGCTTAAGAAGGCTTCAATATTTCAAGGGCATTTTTTTGCTGTTTTTTTCTTATTCTTATGTATTGCTTTTTATTTCTGTAGGTTATATTCTTTTAAGTGGAATCCTTAAAATCTATGGATTTCCAGTAGCTCTTTCCAGATCAATTTCATAAGAGTTTGTAGCCATTGTCACTCCATCAGTTATATATAAGACTGCCAGTGTCAGCTTCACCCCATCAAGGGTCTTTGACTTCATAGAGAGTGACTCTGGAATCACGAACACCAGCAAGTCTTTGTGGATGAAAGCCCATGAAACTCTGGGTTGCTGGGAGTTTTGCCCTTCTCTAAAACCTAATCAGACAGAAAGTGTGTGCATGCGTGCATGCTCAGTCACATCTGACTCTTTGTGACCCGACAGACTGTAGCCTGGCAGATTCCTCTATCCATGAGATTTCCCAAGAAAGAATACTGGAGTGGGTTGCCATTTCCTCCTCCAGGGGATCTTCCCCACCCAGGGACAGAAGCTGCGTCTCCCACAACTCTCATGTTGGCAGGCAGATTTTTTACAACTGAGCCATCTGGAAGAGGGGTCATCAGTGACATGATGGTCACTGCCTGCACAGAAGATCTTGGTTGTCCTTCAAGCATTTGCAACCTGACATTTTTTTTTTCTTATTTTCTGTCTTCTCCACTAGAATAGAGACTCCAAAAGGACAGGGAAGATCTGTTTAGCTCACCACCGCATGTTGGGCACCTAGAAAGTACCTGGTCACAGGAGATGCTACCTACATACTGATGGAATGAAGGAAGAAAGGAATGAATGCACATCATCTCCCCTGTCAGCCATTCCAAGTCCTGAAGGCTTAGTCTGTAACATGTGTATCAGTGAAGCAATATAACTCAGTACAGAGATGTTACCATTGCAGCTTGCTCAAAAACACAATTTATATTATTTCAAGTTAAAATAATTTTAATTACATTTGCTTATACATGATTTATGGCTCTGACCAGGAACTTGGGATGGGCAACAAGGAAAGAAAATCCATCCATTTCTGCCCCTGAAGACTTTCTCCTTCCTCACCTCAAGTACTAGTGGAAATATCACCATCCTCTCTCCTCTTGACCTTTTGGTTAAACACTAGGACACGTTTTTACCATTCTCAGTCTGTATTCTTCCTGGTCTTTCATTTCCTTCCCACTGCCACCAGAAACTTCTTTTTCTTGTCCTTTCCTCCTAACATATATGCTGTCATTGTAAGAAAGGACAAATGGTCCCTCTCTCATTGCTGGACTTCCTAGAACAGGTGTCTTCCTGACTTTCTATGCTGAATCAGAACTTAGGACCCACTGTATAGCTTAGGGCCCTCTACTCAATATTCTGTAATAGCCTATAAGAGGAAAGAACCTGAAAAAAGAATGAATATAAGTATATGTATAATTGACTCACTTTTCTGTACACCTGAAACTAGCACAACATTGTAAGTCAACTCTACTCCAATAAAACTTTTTTTAAAAAAGAATTTGCTTTTTTTAAGTAAAAAGTTCTGAAGTCCTAGCCAAGCTGTAGCCGCATACGTTAGTGATATTACAGCTTAACAGGCTTTGGTGTCTGCTTTCATCATACACCATTGCTCCTCTGGAAACTGTTATAAATTCAAGATAAGACAAAACAAAACCCACAAGTTTTTCAGACAAAACATTTATTGGTAAAGGCTGCTGGTGCCTAGAGCTTCCTACCTTGGTGCTAAGGCTTCTCGAACACATCCTGAGCCTACACCCTGAGATGATGTAGATCACAAGAATGTCAGGAGCAGGACTCAACTTCCCTGAGATCTCACGCCTTAGGATACAGAATCAACGACTGCAGGATGGCCCTGGAGGATACCAGTATATTAACACTTCAGGTACAACTGCCATTTCATCCAGTATTGCTGGGAACACTCTGAATGGAATTTCATAGGTCTGGTTTATGGATTAGTGGCTACTTCAGATGATTTTTAACTTTTCTGCATTTTTTCTTTTTGCCTAGAGACTACATTAAGAAAGCTTATTTTTATGTAAGAGCGAAGAAAAGTCATTGAAAGGTTTTGAGTATGGCAGGACCTGGGATGGAATGTTTTCTATAGTTCTTCATGTTCTTCTAGACCAAGGAAATTTTAGCTCATAAGCATAATGGAATACTACTTCTTTTTTTCTTCTTGCAACCCAATATTCCACAACACCTTCAGAGACTTCAGGAGTTCCTTCAAGCCCCCTTCATCTCACAAGGTGTGTGATTTGGGATAATATCCTTCACAGAAGCGTGTGCTGCTGTGTGCTGTGCTGTCGCTTCAGCCCCGTGTCTGACTCTTTGCGACCCTAGGAACTGTAGCCCATCAGGCTCCTCTGTCCACGGGATTCTCCAGGCAAGAACACTGGAGTGGGTTAGCCATGTTCTCCTCCAGGGGATCTTCCCAACCCAGGGACCGAACCCGCATCTCTTATGTCTCCTGCACTGGCAGGTGGGTTCTGTATAACTAGTGCCACCTGAGAAGCCCTCATATAAGCATATGTGACTCAATTTAGTTCAGGGAATGGGTTCTGATTTGCTACAACTGTGGCTAAGATCATGCTGCAGTTATTTTAAAAACACTCTGCTTGAGGAGCTTACAGGATTATCGGGGAGAATTTCCATGAAAAATCAGCTAATAATAAAATAGAAGAGCAACAGATTATGAATGAGGTGCAGAGACCTTTCCATCTCCCCTAGTTATCTTAAAGCAAGTGATCTAACTTTTACGTGTCTTAATTTCTTCAAACAAATGAAAAGTTTGCACTAGATGAGCTATAAGACCTTTGTAACCTACGATTCCATGACTCTGGAATGCCATCTCCCACTCTAAATCTTCTAAGGATAATGAACTATAATACTTGTCCCCCATAAAACATAACTGGAGTTTACATCTTATTATCAAAAACAAGAATGAGGATGCCATCAAATGCTATCTGGAGTCTCTTCTTTGGGGCTACGGATGGGACTGAAACTGAACAGTAAGCTAAGCATTAAATCTGTCCACTTAAAAAAGATCAGTTTTTTAAAAAGCCCTATTTAATCAAAGACACCTAGATGTTTGAATAGCTGATGAAGTAATCTAGTTTGGTTGCTATTCAGCATGAATGTACCCAGCCCTGGGATGTTCACTAAAATGTGAATGAAAATGGCCTCAGTTGTGGGAAAGAGTCCTGGTTCTTCAGGTCAAGGGCAGACCTCTTGCTTCCTGGAAGTCCTCAGCCTGGCTTTCTCTACTACATGACAGCACACTCAAAGCTATGAGCCCGCAAACAAACGACACACATTATCCTAAATAAAGGAAAATAAGAACGCATATATTTGATATTCTGAATGTTTTTAAAAGAGATTCCAATATGTGCATGACTTCCATTGTAGGAATTCAGAATTTATCAAACAAAATAATAAAGCCAACAGGGTAATGATAGGACCTGGGGAAAGCATGGCCGCTCTCCAGGTTCCCAACCTCACCATCTGCTCATCCCTGTGCTCTGCCCTTGGAAATGAGGGTGCCAACCGCTTCCCAGACTGACACCAACCAACTGCCTGGGAAGAGCTGCATCCCTCATCCTAGTCAATGCTGGCTGCTGGTGACTGGAGCGGGGAGACTGTAATTAAATATTTCCATCTCAAAGGCCACTAGCCAGTCTACTACTGTGCTTATCTTATATTTGAAATAAGTTCCCTCAACTTCCTGCCAATTCTAATTTATCCATTCTTCAAACTTCAAGTCTCTTCTTTGCCCGTTGAGCCCATATTGCTGACAGCAGTAATTGCTATATCTTTCAAAAGCTGTGTGACTTTAGTCAAGTCACTTAGCCTCTCAGGTCCTTCTTGGGAATTAAACAAGGTTACCTCTGAAGTTCCTTCCAGTCCTAAAAGTCAGCAGCCTGTGGTCCTTCAGTGTTTCTCACAAGGCAAAGGGTTGGTGTGGAGTCAATTAAAAATCATCAATAAATTATGAGAGCCAGAATCTGATTTTTTCAATGCCCAATCTCCTAGGCTAAGTGAATGTGCATAAAACTGTGAACACTGATAGAAGGAGGAAGACACACCATGAAGACTTTCAGTGGCTCTTCTCTTTAGGCCCATGGAGTGAGGAGCTCTCCACATGCCCTGTCTATTCCAAACATATTTTACCTAATTAGGTCTATGGCCTGTCCCCAGCATTCCCTGTTTTCTCTTTTTCCCCCAGTTTTATTGAGAAATAATTGACATACATCACTGTTTAAGTTTACGCATACAGCATGACACCTTGATTTACCTATAGTGTGAAATGATGGCCCCAATAGGCTCAGCTAACATGCATCGTCTCATACAGATGCAGAACAAAGAAAAGAAAGGAAAACAAAAAACTTTCTCTCTGTGATGAGAACCCAGATAACCTTCCTACACACCACACAGGATGGCAGGGTCACCATGAGTTACACCCATGGTACTCATTTATCTTATCTTCCAGCATCTCTGGACCACCTTCCTCTAATCCCCTTCCCCTTCCCCTGCCTCTGGGGACCACATGCATCATCTCTTTTTCTATGAGTTATTGTTGTTTTTCAATATTCCACGTATGAGACCATACAGTGTCTTTCCTGAATCCCTTTAAGGGTGGTGCTCCAGATCTCAAAACAGCATTAGGCTGTGCCGCCCACAGACCTACACCAAGACATGTCCAAAGTGGTGACAGAGGTGTCATGAACAGGCCTGTGACCCTGTCCAACACAGCAGGACAAGGGTGGGTCTTCCCACCTCAGCAAGTTGGCGGGAACAGATGATGCTCTTAGGAATTAGATGAGGGAAACCCAGCAGAGAATAAGTTATTCTCCAAGGAATTTAGCTCTTAAAAAATAGCTAATGAATCCATAAAAAAAAAAAGCTTGCCATCCATAAGTAACTAATGGGTCCTGGTGGGTGGTGAAAGCTGTGGATTATTTCACCTAATGCTTGTGCAAACTCTAGGGACCCGGGATTGTGAGCATGTCTATTTTCAGATAAGGATGCTGAGGCCAAGAGGATGAAACAGCTGCTCAAAGTCATAAAGCTTGTCAGAGTGCAGGATGCTTTGGAAAAGAATGCAAGACTGTAAACATTTTAAGATTAAACACAATTTAAGAAAATGATTGCTTTTTAAAAATGTTTTTAAATGTTTTCAGAAAATTGTCAAATTGTCTACATCTACTATAGCCTTGAAAGTGAGAAAGTGAGTGTTCACATTTTCCTTAGGAAAACACCCTATTACCATTTTCAAAATGTCAGTAAGATCTTGAAAGGGCAGGCACTCACCTCTGGGAAAATCAGTTTGCAAATACTCTCTGCCAAAGTGTGAAGATAGACCCGGCTGCGGCTGGTCTTCCTCCGGGGAAGCCTTCCGGGAGGGTTCTTGTCGGGGACACCTGGACAGACGCCTGGCTGCCCTGGGGTCGATGCTGGCCCACTCCCTGTGGCTTCCCCCAAGGGCTCTCTGGGGACCTGCCCCGGGGCCAGCAGGGAGAAAGGGCAGTCCCCCGTGATCTGCAGGTCCTTCAGCTTTGCGCAGAACATGGTGATTGCTCCTGGGCCTGGTTCTTCTTACCAGGATGGACACACAGAAGCCACTAGCGGACCAGAGATGCTGATGACCAGGGAGTCCAGGGGCTGCAGAAGGTCAGAGGAGAAAGAGGAGTGACTCTGTATTCCTATGGAAAGAGAAAAATACAGGTATGAAAAAGTGAAGACCAAACAGTCCTATGTCATTTGCAAGTTAAAAAAAAAAAATCTGGTGCAAATGTCCATTATAAAATGGATGGAACATTTGGTAAAGATCTTATTTCCTATGTGTGCATTCCAGTATACTAGAAAAATACTTGCTTTTAGTATTTTAATATTTTTCAAATAGAATATAATTTTCTCCAAAATGTCTTTAGCACAAACTACTGATTCCCATTTTTGTAGCCCATTTGGTCTCATTTGATTCCACAAGGGTGAAATATTGTGGTTTTATGACAGAAGCGGGAGAAGGCAATGGCACCCCACTCCAGTGCTGTTGCCCGGAAAATCCCATGGACAGAGAGGCCTGGTAGGCTGCAGTCCATGGGGTCGCTAAGAGTCAGACACGACTGAGTGACTTCACTTTCACTTTCCACTTTCATGCATTGGAGAAGGAAATGGCAACCCACTCCAGTGTTCTTGCCTGGAGAATCCCATGGACAAAGAAGCCTGCTAGGCTGCAGTCCATGGGGTTGCACAGAGTCGGACACGACTGAAGCGACTTGGCAGCATGACAGAAGCTGGGTCTCAAACTATGTCATATCACTGCTCATACTACTAAATTCTCATTAGTCTGTATTTTCTAAAAAATCAGAATAGCATGCATAATGTCTCCTAAACATACCCAAAGAAAAAAATGTATATAATGATGCCCAAGTATATGTTGTTAGATCTGAAATATTGTCTTTTACATGAAAAAAATTAATTGAAATGATTACTGACAAAGAGACTTATCTCTATAAATAGTAAAATATTTTTAAAATATCACCAAAATGAAAAACAAATAATATTTTTTCAAAAGACTCCTGATTCCTAAGAATAGGCCATTGGATTTACAGGAGACTTTGAATCCAAATCCAGATGACACTGGAGTAATCCAAGAAGGCCTCTCTTTCTAGGAGTCCCCAAAGTCAGGAGCATGACCCTTCTGGCCAATTTTCCCCTGTACTTTTGTTTTTGTTGATGTTGTAATGGAGTCTCCACACAATTCACAACCCATGTCTCATTAACTTTTCAGTGGAACCATCTGGTTGTAAATTCAGCTTGTCAACAATACAGTGATGTTGATTAACTGAGTCCACCAGCTATTTCGATACTTGGAAAATCAAAAAACTCAAAAAAGAGGGAAAAAGAATACATGGTCTGGTACAGTGCTAAGAACCCTGTATTTACATTTAAGCTTCACAGCAACCACTTGAAATAGGTATTCTTATCACCAGTGGGTCAGAGGCTCAACGTTTGTGTCATCTTTGATTTGAAATGCTAGAAAGTGCAAGAGCTATGATTCAAACATAGGTCCATCTGATTCCACAGCCAATGGGTTTCCATTAACTCAAACTCATATATTAACAAGTTACACTTGTTTCTAAACAATCAGGCTTAGTTTATACACTGGAATTAATTTATCTTGAAGATATGGTTTATAAGTTTACATTAGAAAGCAAATAAGAACGTAATTATCCTGCTTGCTGGCTGGTGGTACTTGAATCATGAAAAGGATTATACTTCAGTCTTCGGAATTGGAGTTCAATTATTTTGTGTCTTTTCTATGCACCTCAGTGCTCTTAGTATGTTCCTAATGTATATAACATCAGCTTATAATTTTTCACAGATAAATTACTGATAGGCTTAGAACAATGTACAATTCATTTCCCAAACTGGGACAAACAAGGAAGCTGAATTCACATCTGACAGCCCCTGGGGTGTTGCTGGGTTATCAGGTTTGGGGAAGATGATGGATGCTGACAGGCCAGAAGAAACTGCTGGAACTCTCTGCTTCTTTTTATTTTTTAATTTTTATTTTATATTGGAGTATAATTGATTTACAATGTTGTGTTAGTTTCAGGTGTACAGCAAAATAGTTCAGTTTTACATATACATGTATCTATTCTTTTTCAGATTCTTTTCCCTTAGTGTGTATCTTTTTTTTTTATTTTTTTAATTGAATCATAGATGCTTTACAGAATTTTGTTGTTTTTTGTCAAATCTCAACATGATTATCAGCCATAGGTATACATTTAATCCAAACTCCTAGTTTATCCCTCCCCCTTTACCATTTGGTAACCATAAGTTTGCTTTCTATGTCTGTGAGTCTGTTTCTGTTTTGTAAATAAGTTCATTTGTATCATTTTCAAAGATTTCACCTACGTGACTCTGTTTCTTAAAGTCAAACCCCAAATCTGTGTTCACACATAATTTATGAATCTTCAGGAAAGTACAAAGGGAGATCCTTTCAGCATTAAGGAGCAGAAACCATATTCTGCCAGCAGAGAAGAGGGCATGGTCTATCTCAGAGGCTGCTGGGTGCCTAGAGGTGATCTGGTGATGGAGGACCGGTTACTGGATTCAGAAAGACCTGCAGATCTACAGCTCTCCACCAAGATCTGTTTAAGATTCAGTTCTACAAGTAGCTGTTTCTTAGTCTTTAATGTTTCTCAACAACACTATTGAGTAGTCATGCTAAGTCACTTCAGTCCTGTCCGAGTCTTTGTGACCCTATGGACTGTAGCCCGCCAGGCTTCTTTGTCTTTGGGATTCTCCAGCCAAGAATACTGGAGTCGATTGCCATTTCCTACTTGAGGGGATCTTCCGGTCCAGGGATCAAACCCACGTCTCATATTACTACTTATCAACTCCTGTCCTCCGGCATGGTGTAGATCAGGGGTCCAACCTCCCCATAAAGGCAGAGTGGGTCACTTCAGCTTGTGGTCAATGCCTCAACTCTGCCACTGCAGCAGATACACAGAGGAGAGAGCATGGACATGGTCCCATGAAAACAGGCTGCACAGACCATAGTACTGACTCGTGTTTGCAAAAAGCTAAGCAACTTAGATGAAGCGTTTTAATACAAATATAATTTTAACCATGGGGTTAGAGTTACTTCCTCATCACCTCTTCCCAGTCCCAAAATAGAGAACCTCTCTGGATTCAGTTTTGCACAACTTGAAAGTAATTAAGAAGAGTCTAGTAGATAATTCTAAATAAATATTTATTAATAAAAATCAAAATACCATTATTTTATGTGAATTTTTAGGAAGAAAAATTTTATTAATTGAATGTCATAGTTTCAGTTACATAAAAATATAATACAATAACTAGAAAAGAGGGCACTTAAAAAAAGGCCATAAAAATAGATTATATGTTGGAGCTGATGCGGGTCTGGAATTTCTTCCTAAAATCAGTTATTTTGGTACATATTATAATTTTAGTATTGGACAGAGGATTCCGACATAATGTAGTTTATGAAAATTCTTCCTTTATGCTTAATCTTCTATTTAAATTGGATTTCAACCCTTGTTCTCAAACCCAATATTTTATCCTCTTCTCTTCAATCTCATTAGAGCAGGACACAACTGACCAGTCAGACTTCCTGGAAATTCTTTTTTCTCCAATATGACACAGTGCTCTAATTTCCAGCCAATGTGCCTAACATTTTTTTTTAATTAAAGTAAAAACAGCAACAGGAAACAAATTGTGGTTACTTCAAGATCAGTTAAGTGTTTAGTCTCATTAAATCACATATGTATCAACAAACTAATTAGCGTCCCTCGTCTGTGCAGCTGATGAAATTACACTACGAACAGATGCAGCCAATGCCAATACCTTGGAGACTCGTGTTTGTCAGTCATTTGCCAGGTTGCCAGGAAGACAGACTATGCTCTTCAAGGGAACCAGTGATGATTCTTTTGTAAAACACCAGCAGCAACTTCAGAAATGGTTGGGTCAGTTCCTGAATGCAGTACAGAGCTGGGTGTAGATGTGGTAGTGACATGGGAGGGAAAAAAACAAGTGAATTGAAGTGATAAATTTGGTGACAAGGCCTTGGCAGGCAGTGGGAGAGATATTCTCAGAAATTCAAAGAGGTATTTGCCATTCCCCAGGCTGATGATTAAACAGCCTCCAAATTGACTGAATGCTTTCTCCCTTTACTGGTAAGTTATTAATTCCTCTAGAGTGACAATAAAGACCTATTGACCTCATATCAATAACCAGGATGCAAAAACAGTATATATATGTATATGTAGAACTGTTCACTGGCTGTACACCTGAAACTAACACAGCATTATAAATCAACTATACTCCAATATAATTTTTTTTAAATAACCAGGATGCATTGCTGTGTAGGTAATGAGATACTCCATCATTAACCTCTAAGGAAAGAATTAAGCACAAACCCTTGTTTTCCACATGTGAAAAACCTGGGGGGTGGGGAGTGCGGGGGAGGGAAGCACCTCACACGTACTCTCTCACACAGAAAGCTTGTTTTACAATAGCAGGTCACATGCCAGGCTTAGCACCCAGCCATACCGAAATCTGTGATTCAAGAAATATGTGTTTTAAGATTAAATTCCAAAGTCCAGATATAGAACAGTAGCTGAAAGAGAGACCTTCAAAACAAACCCCCTCGGTAAGGATAAAGTGTGCATGCCCCACCCAAATTGTAACAACCATCTTCATAAACAAATGTCAAGAAGGCAGCTTAACATTCAGAACATCGAACGTTTTCATTCCTCCAAAGCTGAAAAATTGTTCAATAATATTTCAAAAATCAGGCCTTCAAAATGTGTTTCTTTTCACTTGGCAGGAAGCAATATTTACAGAACAGTCCCCTGTGACAGACCAGGGAAGCTGGACAAAGTAGTAGAAAAACTGTGCCTCCCTGACTGGAGGGAAAGGGCAGGGGAGAGCCGGCTTCCTTCATGCCGCCCCTGCTCCCAGCTCCAATGCCAGCTCTGCTGCTTTTTCCAGTCACAGCCCCGTGCAGCACTCAGCCCGTTTACACAAGATTTATTCTTCCACCGACCAGGCTCTGGCTTTGCTTTCACCGTGTCACCCAAACCTCCTTGCTAAATTCAGCCATGAGCTCCTGAAAGTTAAACCTCCAAACACACCTGACCTTCCCCTGGCATTTTGCTTTTCGTAAGCTCCATTCCCACAGATTGTCTGATGCACTGGCTTGCGTCTTGCTTCCTGCTTCATCCCTTCATTTGTTCACGTTCCAGTCTACTCAACAAGCATTTATGAGTGGCCTACTATATGTGGGACATTCTTCCAGGTGCAAGGGCAGAGCCATGGGCAAAAGGCATCATAGTCAGGGGGAGCTTACAATCTAGCAGGAAGACTAGACTATTTTTAATTTTTTACTCCTAATTTATCCCCCCTCCCATCCTTTTTCTCCTGTGGCAGCGATAAGTCTGTTCTCTATGTCTGTGAGTCTGTTTCTGCTTTGCAAATAAGTTCATTTGTATCATATTGTAGGTTCCACATATAAGTGATATCATATGGTAGTTGTCTTTCTCTGACTTACTTCACTTAGTATCATCATATCTAGGTCCATCCACGTTGCTGCAAATGAAATTATCTCATTTCTTTTTATGGCCAAGTAATATGCCATTGTATAAAAGCACCATGTTTCCTTTATCCATTCTTTGGTTGATGGACATTTAGGTTGTTTCCATGTCCTGGCTATTGTAAATAGTGCTGCTGTGAACACTGGGATGCATGATCTTTTTGAATTATGGTTTTCCCCAGATATATGCCCAGAAGTGGGGTTGCTAGATCATATGGTACTTCTATTTTTAGTTTTTAAAGGAAGCATCTCTACACTGTTCATAGTGGCTGTCCATGGTGGTGTCCCAGTTGAAATTCCTAGCAACAGTGTAAGAGGATCCCTTTAGGAAAACTAATTCTGACACTCAGCTCCAAGTGTGACGTGTGCTATCAAAGGGGGTGCACACCGCACTCCGGGAGTGACACCAGGGATCCCAATCCAGTCCCAGGAGGAAGAGACAACCAAGCTGAATGGTGACTGTGAGCCGAGAGAAGCGAGCCCCAGAGAAAACAGCGAGCATGCTTGGAGGCGAGGACAGACCAGGGCACATCCCAGGAAATGAACGGGCCCAGCCCAGCCGAAGCGTGCGGCCAGGGAGAACCTGGGGAAGGTGATGCAGATGAGCCAGTGGCGGTCAGGACATACAGATGGAGGGGGCGTGTAAACCATGCTACCTAAGCCACCAGTCTGTTCTAAAAGCTAGGTGACTAAGAAGTGAAAATATCATTGTATTTTCAAGAGATTATCTGAAATGCAGGATGAGGGACAGGTCAGAGTTGGACAGGCGGCTGATCTAGGTTGGATCAGAGTGGCCCCGCGGATAAAAAGCAGATCAATCCTGAAGCATCTCCGAGAGAGAACCCACAGGCTTCATCTCCTGGTGGGACATGGGGCTGAAGGCAAGGGAGCCCATAGGCTCCCAACTCACCTTATCAATAAGCCATAGCCCAGGGGAGACCAGGATCCAGAAAAGCTCCCTTTAAAGTTGTCCACAGCTCACTTCCCAAGACCAGGTTATTCAGTCATAACCAAGCCCAGATGTGGGGTTTGCAATATTACATGACCATTCATGGGGACTGGGCTGCTCCAATTCTCCTCTGAAGCCTTCTTTAGGGAAGCAGCTCCTCCTTATTCCAAAGCCCAGACATGGGCAAGCCAACAGCAGTTCAGATTCCAGGCCGGCTACTGACCTCCACAGTGCAAGGCAGTTCCAGCTCTCTGCACAAGCGGAAGATGCTTAGTTTAAATTTTTGTTACTAAGAGCCCATGCTTGTCACCCCCCGCAGAACAAGGAAGTTACCTCTAAAGGTCATGGCAACGTCAGTCCTGGGGACCCAAAACACAAGAACTCTCCTTTTCCTGAAAATAACTGCTTTGCCAAAGCTATAGCACGGGACACAAATGCTTAGCACACTACATTAATTCTTTCTTAAAAATAAGGTGGGCGTGATCCATACCTTTCTTAGATTCAGCAGGCAATTCAGTGACAACTTTGAAATAAGAGCAATGTTGATACTCTAGAGCTGGGAGATTTTAACTTTAAGAATTATCACTTTTTGATTCTCAATTTTTATAGCAAACTGTTACAGGATGTTTTATGGCTAATTAAAGAGCAAAACTTTGGGGACTATAAATTCTAAATATCCGCTTTTAAACCTCTCTACCAGGATTATCACTGAAATCTGAGTGCATACAGTTAGTATCTCTTCAAATTAAATATCATACCCTCTTAATGGCAGATCACAAGGAAATCAGATAAATGTTTCAATATTTTGTTCCAGAAATATGTGGAATATTTTCCAGCTCTTCCTAGAATCCACATCATACTTATACTGCTCAAATAGTTCCTTACGATGACTTCATCTTTTTATGAATATATTTATGGAAAATATGGTGATTCTTCTGCAGAGTTACAAGAGATAAGTGATTCCTTTATACCCTATATAAAGCCATTTTGTTTTCATCTACTTGCAGATAAATACTGTGTATTTCTGTGATGTGGTTTGGCTCATATTCACTAATGGGGGATAATGTCAGTGTAAAATAGGGGTCAACTAGACCCCCATTCACACCTGCAAATCCCCGCAGCTCAGCTTGAATATACACCGTGTCTTGATACAGTTTCCTTGTTTAGTTCCCTTTCTCAATAACTCATCAGGCTCTTCACTTTCCTATAATTCCTTCCCATCAAGCTACCTCTTCCCCTTAAACCAGTCCTATAATTACTGTAGTGCGGTATTCATCAGAATTCAGCTTGTCTTTTTAACTAAGCTTGTATGTTTGTTAGGACTGTTATAGCTTTAGCTAGTGCCGTAAGTGTTGATTGGTTTCACTTCAACACATTTTCTTCCCATAAGTCCATTTATTTTTAGTGCATAATTTTGCAGCATACAGAGATTTTTAGGAACACTTGTATCATGTTGTATGAGAAATGCCTGTATTTCAACAGTGTTTGATTGAAATTTACAAGTAAGGTGAAATCCTACTTAATTACTTAGGGAAAAAAACAATAAAGTCACATTCACTAAGACTATAGATTTCATTACTATTCAGGTAGTAAACACTGATGAAACTTTCAAAACGGACCAGGTGCGTGGACCCAAGTCAGATTCCAGGACCAAAGGCTGAGTTAGGTTCTGACACCAAAGGCTGTGTGTTTACTTCTTGACTCTACCCTTTATCAACTCTGATTTTAGTCAAATTCCTAAGCTGCTCCTGCTGCTGCTGAATCACTTCAGTCGTGTCTGACTCTGTGAGGCCCCATAGACGACAGCCCACCAGGATGCTCCGTCTCTGGGATTCTCCAGGCAAGAACACTGGAGTGGGTTGCCATTTCCTTCTCCAATGCATGAAAGTGAAAGTGAAGTTGCTCAGTCATGTCTGACCCTCAGTGACCCCGTGGACCGCAGCCTTCCAGGCTCCTCCATCCATGGGATTTTCCAGGCAAGACTACTGGAGTGGGGTGCCATTACCTTCTCCGAAATTCCTAGGCTAATCCACCCCAACTCTCTCCATATGGAAATAGGTAGACTAATAACTATTTCCTACATGTGCTGTACAGTCAAGCATCCCAATTACTTCTCAGCAATAGGGTGATACTGAATCATTTTCTTAACTTCACCGAGCTTCTATTACCTTGCCCAAAAAATGATGAGGAAACAGGGGTGTATGAATGATTAGGGAAAAGTTATGCAAAAGCATTCCACAGGATAGTCAGGCTCACAGAAGTAACTAAATAAATGATTGACAAATGTATTCTATCTTCTCAAAAAGACAGGTAATATGTTAAACCTATGCCACTTTTAATCATCACTTTTCAAAGCCAAGTAACCTCATTTATAACAGATGCTTGCTGCTGCTGCTGCTGCTGCTGCTGCTAAGTCGCTTCAGTCGTGTCCGACTCTGTGTGACCCCATAGACGGCAACCCACCAGGCTCCCCCGTCCCTGGGATTCTCCAAGCAAGAACACTGGAGTGGGTTGCCATTTCCTCCTCCAATGCATGAAAGTGAAAAGTGAAAGTGAAGTCGCTCAGTTGTGTCCGACTCTTAGCGACCCCATGGACCGCAGCCTACCAGGCTCCTCCAACCATGGGATTTTCCAGGCAAGAGTAGTGGAGTGGGGTGCCATTGCCTTCTCCATAGCAGGTGCTTAGTGTACCACAAATACAGAAAACATTCTCCACTTGAAGAACATTACAGCATACCAAGAAAGTCGTATCTATGTCAATAGTTAGGGTTCTGTTTATTGAATTACAAAATAATGGAGTATACAGCATAACCCAGAACATTAAGATTCTATTTTGGTTTCATCTTATGTAATTCTATTAACTAATAAGTTGCATGCCAAATTTCTTTAATAAAATATTAGAATAAACATTGAAGAACTATGCTAGATTTTAAATCTCTTTTTCCACTCATTAAACCAAACGTTATATCAGTCAAGCAAATCTTATGTCATTGCAGTGCATACTGCTTTCAATAAATCCAAATTATTTCCAATGTGGAACATTTTAAAATTAAAACCAAGCTAAAACAGGAATCCCATGGTATCTGATTTTCTTTTCCTAGAATGCTAGATTGACAAATGGTTCGTGTTTATTATACAAAGAATCTTATCTCCAGCTTTTGCTTTTATAAGTTACCTGTTCTTCTCAAAATTGATTCAGTGGTAACCCTTTTTTCTATTTACCTCTCAAAGTTGGTTTATTTTGTAGAAAGGTTTAGGTGATGAGGAGGGAGAGGTGAGACACTTAGGCAAATGTTTAAGATACTTGTGAAATCAAGATAAGTCACCCAACATCTGACTAAAATAGGTTTGTGAGAAGAGTAAAGTCAATTCTGGTATTGACTGTCACATCTGTGGAGCATCTGATTTAATATTTTGAATGAGGAGGCATCCAAGTGACTTCTCCTGGATGGGAAAGAAGGGTGACCTCATGAGCATGGACTCACTCTACAGTGGAAGAAAGTCAAATTATCTGAGGTCTAACCTATCAGATTTGGAAGGAAGATTCTGGAAGAAGATACAATAGTGAGTCTTGATTCTTCTAGTCCAGCCCTTGGAACTTTTACCAAGATCCTTGAGAAAAAAGGACCACAAACTAATAGAGTTATAAAAACCTAAGACTTGTAAGCTCTGCTGGAGACGGAACCTTCTTCAGCCTAACCAAGAGCAAATTAATCAAGACATATAGGCCTGGCCACATGGAAACCAGCAAAGAGCAAAACAAGGAGACCAGGAAGAAATGCATCACGACGGAGGCGTGGGTGGTGGAAGAGATGCTGGTCCTGGAATAGTGGGAGGGTCAGAGGAAGGTAAATCAGCCCCGAGGAAGACCCGGAAACTCAGGGGGCTGGCAGACCATGACCTGTGGGTCAAATCCAGCCTGCTGCCTGTTTTTGCCCAGCCCTTGTCCTGAGAATGGTCTTCATATGATAAAGTGAAGGAAAACCAAAAGAAAATTTCATGATAAATGAGCACAACATGAAATTCAAATTTCCATGTCCATAAATACAGTCTCACTGGAACACGGCCATGTTGTGCCATAATAAGAAATACATATCTGGTCTCTGCCCACTCTTGCTCTTTTCAGTTTCCTGGCACACAGCTCCCGAAACCCTTGGAATCTCCAGAGTGATGGTCCTTTTTTAATGCTAATGAGGTAGCTGGTGGCCAGGGCCTCTGGGTCGCCTAGGACACAGCATGCAACCTGGGGTTAGAGGGTTATAACTTTGCATCCCACCCAGATCTCTGGTGGGTAGGGGAAGGAGAGGCTGAAGTTTGAGTTAATCACTAATAGCCAATGATTTTTCTTTTTTTGCGCCTTTATTTTTTTGATTAATTTTTATTGGGGTGTAGTTGCTTTACAATGTTGTGTTAGTTTCTGCTGTACAGCAAAGTGAATCAGCCATATGTGTACATACATCCCCCCTTTTTGGATTTGCTTCCCATTTAGGTCACCACAGAGCACTGAGTAGAGTTCCCCTGCTATACAGTAGGTTCCCATTTGTTATCTATTCTATACATAGTAGTGTGTATATGTCAATCTCAATCTCCCAATTCATCCCACCCACCCCTACCCCCTTGGTATCCACACGTGTCTCTCTTTCTGCTTTGCAAAAAGGTTCATTTGCACCATTGTTCTAGATCCCATGTGTAAGTGATATTACATCATATTTGTTTTACTCTGACTTATTTCACTCTGTGTGAGTCTCTAAGTCCATCCACATCTCTGCAAATGATGACCAATGATTTAACCATCATGCCTACATAATGAAGCCTCCATAGAAAAACCCAACTGTGGTGGCAAGCTCCTGGGCTGGGGAACATGTGGAGGTGCTAGGAAGGTGGGGCGTCCAGAGCCCATGAAGTTCCAGGTCCTTCCCCACACCTTCCCTGTGTGTCTATTCCATCTGACTATTCTTAAATTGTATTCTTTTATAATAAATGCGTATACAGTAAGCAAGCTATTTTCCTGAATTCTGTAAGCTCATGTGGCTATTATGGAACACAGAGAATGGAGATGTGCGGACCTTTCATTCACGGTTAGTTGGTCAGAAGCACCAGAGGCATGAATGTGAGATTAGGATCTGAAGCCGGGGCAGTCTTGTGGGACTGTGCCCTCAACCTAAGGGATCCCGACACTAACTCTAGGGATATGGTCTCAGAACTGAATTAAACTGTAGGACACCCAGCTGGTGTCGCAATTTCTGGAAAGAGGAAACACACACATTTGGTGTTGGAAGTGAAGTACCGATAATATAGGGAAAACAGGGGTTTTCATGTTTACAAGTTCATTCATTTATACGTGGCCTAAAGCTGCAGCTTTGGAACAGTGGCAGAACCAAGTAATTGCGAGAGACCCCCAAGGCCACCAAAGCCTATACTATTTACTGTCTGATCCTTTATAGAATCAGTTTGCTGATCTTATAAAACATCATATACATTATGTCCTTGAATCATCACTACCAGCCTATGAGGGGTGTGTATTTATATCTTTTACATAAAAAGAATCTAAAACATAGATTATTTGTCCTTGATCATTGCTAGTGAGTGGCAGAAACAGGAAGTGAACCCAGGCCCATCTGATTATAAACCCAACGTGCTAGGGTGCCTTTGATAAATGGGGGACCTTTTCTATATCACAGGGATTATTCCTCAAATTCCTCCACCAGTACATACAGTCTCCACCAGTACATACCTGCCATTGGGCCTGTGGACTGAAGGAATGAAGCCGGGACATCCCAGAAATGCAGGTGTGAGATGCCCTCTCAGGACCCCGTGAACTCTCATGAGACCCCCCTGTGCAAAATTTTACTTTTATCTCTATGGTTTGGGGAAGCAAGTATTGTCAGAAGACAACTAGAAAGTCTGTGAGTGTCTCTAACACACTCAAGGGGTCTTTATAGTAAAGCAGAGGAATAAATTATGGGAAAGTATATTTTTCTGAGAAATTTTCCTTTAAAATCCCAAGGAAAAGACTAACAAAGGTGAAAAAATAGAGGTGCATTGGAGTAACGCTGACACAGAAGAGAGATTTTGAGTAAGACTCCCTCCCCTCCCCTACCATTCAACCAGGGCTCCGTCCTGGCAACACCGGAGGAGAGTCTCTCTGGTAGGTCCACGGGGCACAGGCCACCAACCGTTTAGAGGCCACTGGGCAGGAAGGGGCCTTCTCAAGTGTTCTGTTCAGCTCTTTCTTATTCTTGAGACAGAAAATAGTCTTTTGTCATTGACACTGACACACAATGCTTGAAGCTTATGCTGGAACCAGGTCAGCCAAAGAAATGCAGCAAATTCCAACTGAAATTCAATTCTTTCTGAATTTTTACATTATGATTGAAGATGTTAGACAGCTCAGCTGTGTCTGACTCTTTGAGACCCCATGGACTATAGTCCACCAGGCTCATCCGTCCATGGGATTCTCCAGGCAAGAATACTGGAGTGGCTTGCCATGCCCTCCTCCAGGAGATCTTCCTGACCCAGGGATCGAACCTGGGTCTCCTGCATTGCAGGCAGATTCTTAACCGTCTGAGCCACATTGGTTCAAAAGAAATCATTACCAGAAATGACACTTGGCTTCTGAGCATGGGTTTGCAGGTATATATCTGGATACCGCAAAGGACATGTTGAAAGAGTGAGTCCTTTCCCATTAAATCTAAAACCACAACAACATTGTTTTAAGGCCTTCACATCTCTAACTGCCTGGAAACAGGGAAAGTTCCAAGAAATCTTCCTGTTCACAGTGAACCCAAACAATGCTTCTCCTTCATTTCAGTATCGTTTACACAAAGACACAGCATTTACATAACACGAGCTCAGAGCCTGAAGAGACATTAGAGATTATTTACTGCAATCCTTCCCACTCACAGATGGCAGAACAGAAATCCAGATTCTTGTGACTTGGCCCAAATCCAAAGCTGCTGAGGGTCAGAGGTTACTCTGAAAGGGAGGCCATTTGACCTGGAGTCCAGAGTTCACTCCCATGCACTCTGATCGCCTCCTCAACTGAAAGGCTGGGAAGCCCCCGCTTTCTGTCGGCCCCCCACCAAAGCTGCAATGGCTTCAAGAACTTCACACTTGGTACTCTGAGCTCAAGTTTCACACCTGAAAGTTACTGTACATGCTACACTTCATCTTCATACCACACCAATATGAACGCACACTATAAAACTGTTTTGGCATCTACAGCTTCTAAAACATTTCCCCAGGCTCTTTTTCATGATTTTCTCATCACCTTTTGCACTTTCTCAAGAAGCTATCTTTAGTCTTTCTTTAATTCTCCAAACATATTTTCTAAATAGCCTGACTTATTCATTACCCTGTCTCTGCCACTTAATTGAAAATTAAGTATGTTTCCAGCCTTAATCTAACAAGCCAGTGCAGGTCACAATTTATCCAGCTGTAGGCTTCTAGTAAGTTATTTTATGCTGAAATTAAAAGACAAGACTATCAGCTTGGAGTCATCTGGTATAAACATGGAAAGGATATAGAGGTATTAAGTCCTTATTATATGGGTCACTCCATCTTTTCCCTTTATTTTCCCTAGGTCCTTCTGTACATGCAACACAAACACAAATATGTAACAACTAGAGAAGAAATTATTTTGAAAGTATTTTTCTATATATTTTCCTGTTCTATTTTATTGTTTTGTATGAGCTGTCCTATTCATTTTTATTATATTTATCAATTATCTTCCTTTTCCATTTTATTATTTAATGTTTACCTTTTGGGAAAGAGAAAAAAATCTCATTGCACATAGAAATGCATGAAGTTCACTAAGGTCATTTGAAAATGACGAGAGATTGGACGTGAAGTCATGAGCAGAAGGGCATGCCGTGAAAGAAGGACAGTGTGGGTGAACGGAGGGGATACAGGAAGTTGTGGGGAGTGCAGGAAAGGATGGTGCCAGAGATAGTCCAAAATTAAAGTTGGCATCAGTGGCAACTGACTAGGTCCGAGGAGCAGGATGACTCAAGTTCTGCCTGGGAGGATGATGTGCCATGAATAGAAACTGGCAGCAGAAGCCAGGTTGAGAGAAGGATGGTCCACTGTGTTTTGTACACATGGATCGTGAACTGTTAAGAGGGACATATAGATAGAGATACATCTAAAAATTCAAGTCTTTAATTAAATAGCATAAAACAGATTAGAGATATGAATCTGTGGTTCTCCACATACAGGAAGTCATTCAAATCGGGACTTTTACTCAAACTGTTCAAAGTTAAAGGGCAACAAAAGAAATAGAAAAGAGCCAAATGGAAGATTCTGGGGAATATTCATACTTAAGGATGTTATGGTTCAGATGGAGAAGCAGAAAAAAGAAAAGTGTGCTGAGAAGGAAAAAGAAGAGGGCACTATTCAAAAGGAGGTGTTTGTTGGGAGTCTGAAGACAGTCACGGTATTGTGTTCAGACAGGCTGCCATAACACAGCACCATATTGGGTAACCGGGTGGCCTGAGCAATATTAATGCATTTTCTTAGGTTCTACAGGTGGGAGACCAATGTCATGGCGTGAGCATGGATGAGTTTTGGTGAAAGCTGTCTTTTTGGTTTGCAGATGCCTACCTTCTCACAGTGCCTTCACAAGAAGGGGAGAGAAAGAGAGACAGAGAGAATGATAATTCTCGGGTGTCTCTTGTTAAAAGGGCACCAACCCCATCACAAGTTACTGTAACAGGGAAGAACACATCTGACTCCATATTGGAACTGTTTCTTTTTCTCTACCCTTTGTGTTCTATTGCTTTTGCTACAAATGAATTACTAAAGGGATGGAAGTGTACAATAGCTGGAATATCTATTCCAATAGCTGGAAGTGTACAAAATGGACTGTCTCTGGGAACAATGCTTCCCATGCCTGAATACCTTTGTTCAGCTCACAAGAAACATTCTGAGGAGGCCCACCTGTGAATGGCTGCAAGAAAGAAAAGTTAACCCATCTTCTCCAGGGTCTGGCTTGAACCACAAAATATTTGCAATAATTTATTAAGAGCCTCTTGATGAAGGTGAAAGAGGAGAGTAAAAAAGCTAGCTTAAAACTCAACATTCAAAAAACTAAGATCATGGCATCTGGTCGCATCACTTCATGGCAAATAGATGGAGAAACAATGGAAACAGTGACAGACTTTATTTTCTTGGGCTCCAAAATCACTGTGGATGGTGACTGCAGCCATGAAATTAAAAGACACTTGTTTCTTGGAAGAAAAGCTATGACAAATTCAGACAGTGTATTAAAAAGCAGAGACATTACTTTGCCAACAAAGGTCCATATAGTCAGATCTATGGTTTTTCTAGTAATCATGTATGGATGTGAGAGTTAGACCACAAAGAAGGCTGAGCACCAAAGAATTGATGCTTTCAAACTGTGGTGTTGGAGAAGACTCTTGAGAGTCCTTTGGATAGCAAGGAGATCAAACCAAACACTCCTAAAGGAAACCAACCCTGAATATTCATTGGAAGCACTGATGCTGAAGCTGAAGCTCCAATACTTTGGCCACAGACTTATTCTATTCTATTCTGTTCTATTAGAATAGACCTTGGATGCTTGGAAAGATTGAAGGCAGGAAAAGAAGGGGACGACAGAGGATGAGATGGTTGGATGGCATCACGGACTCAATGGACACGTTGGAGCAAACTCCAGGAGATGGTGAAGGATAGGGAAACCTGGCATGCTGCAATCCATGAGGTCACAAAGAGTAGGACATGATTGAGCAACTGAACAACAACAACAAAAAATCACCTTTTATACTTTACTGCCTCACCTCCCCTTCTTTGCTTTACAAAAGAAACTAGAATCCAAACCCAGGGAAGATGGTTCTTTGGAACACGAATCCACCATCTTCTTGATCTGGTTGCTTTCTGAATAAAGCCAATATTCCTTGTCCCAACAACTCATCGCTGGATTTATTGACCTGTCATGCGGCAAGCTGTATGAGCTTGTACTTGGTAACACTCCCACCCTATGATCTCACCTAAACCTAATACTAACCAATTAACATCTCTTTATGTCAATAATATTAGTCATGAGACAAAAACCCATTAGAATGTCTAAAATTTAAAAGCAACAATGTCAAGACTTTATGATGATAAGAAATAACTGGAATTTTTCATAAACTGCTGGTGGGAATGAAAAAATGAACAATCACTTTGGAAAGCAGTTTGGTTGTTTCTGGAAATGCTGACACAACCTGTCATACCACCCAGCTATTCCATTTCTAGGTAATTACTCATGAGGAAGGTAAATATATATACAAACACAGGCTTGAACACAGATATTCATGAAGCAGCTTTACTCATAATAGTCAAAAACTGGAAACAATTGAGATGTCTTGAATCACGGGAATGAATGAAAAAGATGCTGAACAGCCATATAGTGAAAATGACTACTATCCAGCAGACACATGTAACAAAGATAAATCTCAAAACCATTATGTGAGTGAATGGGACTGCACACATGAGTCCACATTGAAATATTACTTTGTATAAAATCTAAGTACTGCAAGCAAACCTATACCTACAGACAACTATTTTCTGCAAATAGAGGACAGGGTGCTGATTGGAAAAGGACACAGGAGAAATGACAGAAGTGATTTTTATCTGGATTGTGGTGGTGGTTTCATGCGTGTGTACAGCTATCAAATCTTATCTAATTATTGTCTGTTTTTTGTATTTGAGGTTGTTTGTATTAATATACGTTGTACCTTAGCCAAGTTTAAGGGAAAAAAACTCAGTGGAGGACTACAAGAAATCTAAATGAGCTAAATTCCAAAGTAAATAGACAAGAAGCCCCAGGAGACGTGAGACCTGTGCTATTTTCATCCCAGAAGAAGTGGTGGAAGATGCAAAATCTCCCACACGTCAGAGTCTTTTTATCAGACTTTTAGCAGCTGCAGGAGAGACCAGAACACCAAGAACCCCTCAGCTAAGATGCATATGTGGTATATGACACACACAACCGATACATGACATCAGGAGAGGAAGAAAAAAGTGACCCACAATCAAGAGAAAACAGTCAACAGAAAGAGACCAAGAATTGGCCCAGATGCTGTCATCAAACAGAACTTTAAAACAACCCAGAGGGATGGTATGGGGAGGGAGGAGGGAGGAGGGTTCAGGATGGGGAACACATGTATACCTGTGGTGGATTCATTTTGATATATGGCAAAACCAATACAATATTGTAAAGTTAAAAAATAAAATAAAATTTTTAAATAAATAAATAAAACAACCATGAGAAATATACATTAGAATCCAGTGGTATAGTTGAATAGCAGCCATAAGAGGGGGTTTCCATTAAGAAACAGAATGCAAAGAAAAAGAAACAATTGGAAATGCTAAAAATCACAGCAACAGAAATAAAGAATTCCATTTAACATCAGAGGAAAGGATCAGTGAACATGAAGTCAAATTAATAGAAATAACTCCAACAAAGCCACAAAGAGAACAAAGAGTGATCAAATAGATCTGAAATCTGTAGGACAACACCTAAAGGCCTAACATATATGCATTTAGAGTCCAGAAAATAAAATAGAGGAAATGGAAGTAGAAAAATATTTGAACAAATAATGGCTGGAAACATTCTCTATTTGATGATAGTATCAAACACAGATCCAAGAAGTTCATTAAAACTCATACATGATAAACACAAAGAAAACTACAGCTAGGCATAATGTTATCAGACTTCTGAAATTCAAAGATAAAAAGAAAACTTTTAAAAAAATATCCAGAGGTTAAAGAAAAAGAAACAGAGAGGAAATGATATGATCTGTACTTACTTTTCACCAAAGCAATAAAGACTAGCAGACAGTGCAACAAAGATGTATGGGCTGAAAGAAGAAAAAAACTCTCTTTACCTTAAGTTGTAAATCCAACAAAATATTCTTTAAGAATTAATATGAAAACAATTTCCTAAATATCACAGTCATAACTTTAGACTGGTGAAAATTTAATGATACTTTTATTTTAGTTAAACTATATTTCTATCATTTGTACTAAATGTATTAATTTTTCTTGTCTTATGTGTTTTATTTGGAAGTTCGTAGACCATCAAAACCTAACTCTAAAGCTCATTATGCTACAGAGTCTAATCTGACTATTTTAAAAACACTATTGATTATATGCAAACCATCAGAAACACCTATATGTAAGCGGTTAAGGTGGTAAACATAGTTTTTAGAAGATGCTTGGCTAAAAAGACTGGTTCCACCACTAATTTGATGTATGATATTTAGGCAAATTACTTTTCTGCTCTTGACTTTGCTTCCGCATCTTAAATTAAATGATGAGGGTAGAACAATTCCCAGGGGGTTCAAGAAGGGTAATTTGGTTTTCCCAGTGCTTGGAATATAGTATGTACTTAATGAACGTTGACTATTATTGCCTGAAATTAGGTTTATATCTTTCTAGCCCCTTGATGTTTCTTTGTTCGAGGCTTGGTTACCAAAGCAGTAGTTGTCAGTGTGTGCAAAGTTCTGCACACCCTGGGAGATGTCTCAAGAGTCACTCACAGGACGTGCAAGGTCAGAGCTGCCTTCATGCCAGCGCTCAGACACCCTGTGTCCTTCCCATTCTCATTCTCTCCCAAGGGCACTGTGCAGCTTCCTGGAAGTCACATGACAGCTGCAATGTCATCATTCTACAACTAATGAAATGCTGCCTGTGTAGACTTTTCTAGGGTAGGAGCTTTAGGGTATGAATGTTATAAATGTATGTATTTGGGGGAGGTAAACTCGGTTTGTTCTCAGAACTTCTACTGTGCTCCTTCTCCCTATTGTTGGTTGTACTTGCTCTGATCTCTGTTAACTTCATTATTGTCCAATAAATCATTATTCTGAAATTCCCAAGTTGTTCTTACACCTACCTGTAAACACAAGAAGTAACCACTCTTGTGGGTTCTGTTTTGCAGTGACATTAAATTATAGTAACTTTTCTTAATTTGAAATTTTCAGCTTAACAGTTATTATTTTAAAATTTAATAATATTTATTCTAATTTAAAGAATAATTTATTTATAGTTTTCTTCTATTTAAGGACAGATTTTTGGCTTGAAAAGAGGGAACTGGAAAACTTCCTCAACCCACAACTGCCCCGTGTACATCTACCATGGCAGTTGGACAGCTTCCCAATACTTCAAGTTTTCTTGATGAGATCATGGTGATGTTAATTAATGTGATTATTCTCCTATTCTATAATAAAGTGTAGTTTGTCAACATCTGGAAGATCTGCAAAACAAGGAGACCAGAATTTTCCAGTGACCATGATGTTCCAAACTCATGCAGGAACAAAGGTTCCATTCACAGAAAGATGGATTTTAATGGCTTCAGATCCTATATGGCAAGCAACCTTTATGAAATGATAACTTCTCAAATTTCAAAATTTTTATACCAAAAGAATATCTATAGCTGTATTAAGACACATGAAACCACTCCTCTCTTTTCAATTGTGCTTCAGGGTAAAGCTGGATTTTTTCATACACTTCAACTGGAACAACTTGAATGTGTTAAATATTGAAAATATATTCCTTTTTATTTCAAACAATTATATACTGATTGTGAGTTATTTTACCAAATGCATAGTTACTGCTCACAGATGAAAAACTGTAAGTCTCACTAACTGTGTGGCTATACCACCGCTTTACTCTCATCTTAACACTCACTCTCCATCAACCAAGGATGCATGCTTCTCTCCAATCCTGGACAAGACTATAACTTTCCTCTTAAAGCTCATATTCTGTCCTGGAATTCATCACAAGTGCTTTCTTTGTGTTCAGTTATTCAGTTGTGTCCAACTCTTTGCGGCCCTATGGACTGTAGCCCACCAGGCTCCTCTGTCCATAGGATTTTCCAGGCAAGAATACTGGAGTGGGTTGCCTTTTCCTACTTTAGGGGATCTTCCAGACCCAGGGAACAAACCTGTGTCTCTTGCATCTCCTGCTTTGGCAGGCAGATTCTTTACTACAGAGCCCCCTGGGGAGCCCATGCTTTCTTTAAGACCTTTCTTTATAATTATTCTACCTACGTAAAATCTTTAATCTTTCTGTCTCTCTGAACTCCTGGATTTACCCATCCATCCAACCATTCATTTATTCATACATCCTGCAAGTTATTTATTAAGCACCTATTACTGCATTTTAAAGGACGTGGTTTCAGGAATTAAAAACAAAATCAAACGAAAACAAGCCAACACTAGACGATAAAGGAGAGTCTCGTGTAGGAGTCAGTGTATGGACAGAATAAAAACACACAAATTTAGTGAAGTGTGCTCTATTATGAGGTGTTCTGTGTCATGGGGACACAGAAAAGCCTGTTTTAACCCTGACACAGTACTTTGGTAAGTGCTTCCTCAAATAAATGACTTAAGATAAGCCTTGTTGAGTAAGTAAGAACAACAAAGCATAGGAAACAAGAAAAAGGATTCCAAGGAGCAGAAAAATTTGTGCAGAGGAAAAAGGCAAAACAAGAGAGTCGGGTGACAAACTGCAGCCAAGAGAATATAGCTGTAACACAGTATTCAAGTAGGAGCATGACTGAAACACGGGACCAGAGTTAGACATAAAGTATGCTGTCAGATTATCCACTTGATGCTGTGAGCACCACGGGGTTTCTACACCACTTAAAAGGCTGTGTGACACCGAGCATGCAGCAAAAATTCTTGGTACTCACGCAATGACCAATGCTTTTTTATCAAGGACAGTTACTGCAAAAAAAAAAAAAAAAAGCCAAATGCCATTTTACTGTGTGTAAAACAGATTGACACACCCCAGCTCCCAACATCCACCATGCACTGAAACAGAGCCAATATTAAGACAAGAAGAACTAAACAGATTTTACTTGGTTTGATTTAGATAGATAATCAAGGCAGGTGAGCAAAAATGTTCTAGCCACCTCCGGTTAAGACATTCCTTCGTCAGCAAAGAAGAAAACTAATAGGGAAGAAAGATACAGAACAGTTACCCCGTGTCCACTCCAAAGGAATGGATCAATCCAAAAGAGCTGACTGTGGGGCAAGACCAACGGAAGAGAAACTTTTGTAGAGAGTAACCTTAGGACACCTGTGACACCCGGTCTTCTTGTTCCTGGACAAGCCGTCAAGTGAGGTGTAGGGATAATCCAGCCTAAGTAAGATAAACTAGGACAGAGGTGGTGAGAGATAGTGACTTCAGCTAGGATGACCTGCTACCCTCAGACTCTATCCAAAACTATCACATCTTGCTCCACTGGGAAAATTCTTTAGCATAAGATGACACAGTAAGAGCTTAAGAACATTATTATAAACAGTCCCCACAAAAAAGACCCAGAAATAGAGGCTGTGGAATATGAAACTGTTATTCGCTGTGGAGATGAACAAAGAAGAATGTTAATTATCATTAGTGACTGCAAATATTATTAAGACATTGAAAAAAATGAATTTTTAACCCAGAATTTTCATGGGGAGGACTGCCTTTTGCTGATCACACTTGGAAACATACAGTGCTAATCCAGCATAAAAATCTGTTGCTTCAAATCTCGACACATCAAGTCTCAATAATGTTAGTATGTTTATCCAAGTGTCTTCCACATTATATTTGTAATCCTCTAAATTCTTCATCCATGGTGAAGAATTAACCTATGTTAAGCTTTATATTCACAAATACACAACTTAAAAGTTCATATTATACTAATGAAACAGTGAAATTGTGTCCCATATTTACTTAACTTAATCATATGAGCCACATATCATTTAACTAGTTATAATTGAGCATATCTGAAGTTGCAAAATGGTTGAGAATTGAAAATAAGGAGCTGACAATTCCAGTGCATACATATAAAATTAGACTAGTAATGCAACATATCTAATAAAAATACACAGCATTGGAACTCTGCTGGTGGTCCAGGGGTTAAGAATCCGCCTTGCAGTCCCCGCCTTGCAGGGGACACAGGTTTGATCCCTTGTTGGGAAATGAGGAGCCCCTATGCTGTGAAGCAACTAAGCCCATGCGCCACAGTTAGAGAGTCTGTGCGCTGCAACAAAAGATCCGATGCAGCCAAGTAAGTAAACAAATCTTTTTAAAAGACAGAGTATTAAAGTTCTAAGCTTTGTCAACCTCATGGATGGAAACACCTGATGCAAGGTGAGGAGCCACACAATTTCCTTGTTACGTCTAGAGGTGCACCCCAAACTCTGAAGTGTTCAAACTGATGTATGAAAGTCTAATTAAAAGTGGTGCCTAAGCCACACAGCCCTTCCCCAAAACTCAAAAAAACAAAATGGTTTCACATAACCTAATGAAGAAAGGTTCAGTGGCCATCCCAATCTTGTAACCTAACCCCATTTTACTGTAAATCTTTTTACCAATATTCTCCAACACTCACTGCTCCCAGCTGCCCATTTCACATCATACAATTTCAATCGAATGCTCATGATTTCTGGAGCACTTCTATTACATGTCTGTGAACAGAATGGGAACTAACCTGAGATGGTACCTCCTCTCATTGCAGACAATTCAGGAAGCGATTACAGCAGAGGATAAGACAGAGAAACACAAATACCATATGATATTGTTTATACATGAAATCTAAAACTGGTACAAATGAACTTGTTTACAAAACAAAAACAGACCCACACACATAGAAAACAAACTTATGGCTGGCAAAGGGAGGGAGAGAGAAATCAGGAGTTTGGGATGAACATATACACACTATTATATATAAAATAGATAAACAAGGACCTACTGTATAGTACAGGGAACTATACTCAATATTTTGTAATAATGTATAAGGGTGAAGAATCTGAAAAGAATAGATATATATGTATGTATATGTGTAACCAATTCAAATTGCTATATACCTGAAACTAACACAACATGTAAATCAACTATAGTCCAATAAATAAATTATAGCAGACAATAATAATAGGATGAGGGATGAACAGGGAGGTGCAAAGAAACATAACAAGCTCTTGCAGATGTGGAAGAGTAACTAAGGTTCTGGGAAGCAGAGCCCAGATTGAGATGTGAAGGCTGAGGAGGTACCAGCTCCCCTGAAACCCAGAGAGGGGCAGGGAATCTAGAAAGGGATGGGATGTCATCCCGTTTCCTGCAAAGGGGCACTACAGAGCTGCGGGGTGTGAAGAACTGCCCATGCAGTTCTCCGTCCATAAATGGTTTCACACATTCACATTCACAGCCTTACACACCCTCTCTCACTCACACACTCTCACCCTAACATTCTCTCACACCCTCACAGACTTTCACCCTCATATATCCTCACATACACACATACCTTCACACACTCTCGCCCACACATACCCTCACACACTCACACACACTTGCACACCTCTCACACCTACACACCCAGCTGCCTCCTGCACGGCCCCTTCCTTTCGTCTGCCTCTGACACTCTCCACCCTCCCATATATTTATACCCCACAGGTCCTGCAACATCCAGCAACCTCGTCCTGCTGTAAAACCTCCCCTAAGCACCAGACCTTCCCCAGAAAGCCTTCTTCAGCACCTCCCTCCTGTGGGATTACAGCTTCTGAGGTTCTTGAGAACTTATACAACTGCAGCACAAATATCAGTCTCTCAGTTGAGTGCTGCTGTGTAATTCTGAGACTGTTCTGGTGCTGGTATCTTTCACACACGGACTTTAACTTCAGGCAGGCAGGACTGTCATAATCTTTGCATCTTCCTCAGAGACATACATAATCCATAATACACTTCATCATGAGGTACGAAAGAGGGACTAACCTCTGAAAAGTGTGTCCTAAAACATAAAGTAAGCTGAAGCTTTCGAAAAATCATGTGTTTTGAAAAATCACAAATTCAAAAAATGTTCTTTCAATTCTCATTCTTATTGCCAGATACAGAAGTGCTAACCGTGTTCTTTAGCTGTAGGAAGAGCACACTGATTGCTGGCGGCAAAGATATTCAAACGATGCTACCTGACTGACAGGCAGAATTACCGGATGCTGGTATGGTTTCATCTCAGCTCTTCAAGAAAATATCATCATCCTGGCAAAAGCAAGGCCAAAATCAAAGTAACAAATTTAAGGTCCAAGCAAGAGTATGAAGTTAAATATTCCAAAAGAGTTTAAATCCATTAATTTGGAAAAATCTCACCACAAAGTACTGAAAGCGTGTGTGGATGTGATAAGGGAACAGTTAAAATCATCTTTTAAAACATTATGATGAAGGAAGGGTTGATAGAGAGCAAGGAATCTTGCTATGGTCTCAATTCTCAAAATACAGAAGTTAGATTCCACCAACTTTATAGCCAAGAGCACTTGACACTGATTCCAGGCTAGATTCTCAACATTATGGTCTGTACACAACCAAAATGTGAAGCATTGTTACCTACCAGCTAGGGAGACACAAGGAACCCATCATTACAGAGGAGCCTAGGGGTTATTTCCTTCTGTTTTTACAGGTTTACTTGACAGCTAGTCTGCAGAAAGTGGAAATGCACACCAGCAAGGAATCTGATCAAGTCTGTCACAGAATATACCCACTCGGGCCACACAAAGGAATGTAAACTCTGATGAATGAGTTACTTGACCATAACACAACATGAACAGCCTTCTAAAGATGGCTGATTAATTCAGGGACTCGTGAGGGGAGGCATCTGGGGCTAAATGTTCTGCCCGTTCTCCATTCTGTACAGGTATTGGAAGAAGGTATTAATTGTATCCTGATTAAATCTGCTCATGCCTCTAAATGAAGAAGAATAGCTAGCCTGTCTCATTGAATTAAAATCCGAAAATATCCTGACCCTCTGGAACAATAGGCTAACTAAAGGTAAAGATTGTATTTAGTTGCAGTAACTATTTTTTAAAGTCCCACATTTAGTGGCCAAATGTGCAAACTGAGGAAAAGAAGTATACGTGCAGAGGAGAATGCAAAAAGATGCCTAATTAAACACTGTAGTATGGATGCAAAAAATACAGTGGAAGAGACACCAGATTTGATTTTAGGATGATTTACCATATGGTATTTAGAAGAGATTAATTATGTTAGTCCTCTCGTCTTGCTTCAGCTCTCAGGACCACATTTTCAGAAAAACAAGAATGCACCCAAAGGAGAAATTCCCTGATGATAATAAGATATTCAAACTATGCCAATTAAGGGTGAGTTGAAGAAAATGAACATTACCATAGAGATCTCATGTCCGACTCTTTGTGACCCCATGGACTATAC
This sequence comes from Bos grunniens, assembly GCF_055505025.1. Taxonomy (NCBI): domain Eukaryota; kingdom Metazoa; phylum Chordata; class Mammalia; order Artiodactyla; family Bovidae; genus Bos; species Bos grunniens. Next base: position 44,021,178 of record NC_141181.1, read on the forward strand.
AATCCATGGAATGCTCCAGGCCAGAATACTGTTCCCTTCTCCAGGGGATCTTCCCAACCCAGGGATCAAACCCAGGTCTCCCACATTTCAGGTGGATTCTTTTGCCATCTGAGCCATCAGGGAAGCCCAAGAATACTGGAGTGGGTAGCCTATCCCTTCTCCAGCAGATCTTCCTGGCCCATGAATAGAACCAGGGTCTTCTGCATTGCAGGTGGATTCTCTACCAACTGAGTTACCAGGGAAGCCATACATGTCTCAAATATTATATATAAAAGCTTTCTGTATAAGTACTCTAAAAGGTAAAAATTTGGATATGAATATTATAAAGGCAAATAGTATAGCTCAATATAAGAAAAGAATTATTATGCTCAGAACAGGTCAAATAAAGGAATGCCTTCCACATTCAAGATAAATCTTGGTAAGGAGCTTGCTAAATCAATCTTAATATTCACCTTGAATTTGGAAATAAGGTCACCTGCTAAGAATGAAAAAACTAAAGATAATTTGGACTGGAAAACTCTGCCACATGTCCCATGGAGAAATTGATAGGAATTATCCAAGAAAGAATAAAATAACCGCCTAGAGCTATTAACCACCCCTGAAGCTGAAGTTGGTGGGAATCAAGAGCTAAGAGGTCTAGCAGCAAGAAAGCAGAGGAATGGAGCACAGCTGACATTTCTTGCCAAAATCATTGCACTGAGTAAAGACAGAAAAACCTGAGAAAATTGGAAATGGCTAAGGAGTAGTCACCGGAGAGGAGGGTGTAAGTGGTTTTGAGTAAAAGGGCTTATCGGAAGGACAAGGGGTTGAGGTCAGAAAAAGAATATGAAATGCTCAGCATCTTCAGCTGGGCAGAAAGGCCCAGGGAGGTGGACTGCAGTCCTGTGGATCCAATGCTTAGAAGTTGAATTAAGTTATAGGCGATTACAGTTGGTCAAAGTGTAGAAAGCAAATCCTCTGTTAGTGTAGATTCTCAAGGAAAGTGGAATGTTCAGGAAGTCAATAAGCACAGGTCATGGGGAGAGGGTAAATGGTGTAAACTTAGAAAGACAAAAGGTAGTTGGGCAGTGGTGAATGAGCAGTTACAAGCAGCTCTGAACCAGCTGCAAGCCCCATGGGAAAAAAGCACAGCAGTGTTCTTTCCTGCAGGCTCCTCACAAGACAGATGCTAATCCAGAGACAGTATTCCCAAACCAAATACCCACAGCACCAACGCATCAAAAAACTTGAATCGATAACTATGAAGAAGAAAAAAATAATTACGAAGATAACACAATTAAGCTTATTAGGCACCCACCATGTGCCAGGCATCTTGAATCCAAGGATGAACAGCCTGAGAGTGATTTGAATTTGGTAGTGATGCAGATACATAAACAGGTATTTTTTTAAATTGGAGTATAGTTTATTTGCAAAGCTGTCTCAGTTTCACGTGTACAGCACAGTGATCAGTTATACACAGACACACACACACACATATGTAGGTATATTCTTTTTCAGACTCTTTTCCCGTTATAATTTATTACAAAACATTGAGTATAATTCCCTGTGCTATACAGTAGGTCTCCATTGTTTACCTGCTTTATATATATATATATATATATATAAAGTAGTAGTAGTTTTGTATTTGTTTATATAAAGTAGTTTTTATATCAAGTAGTAGTTTTGTATTTTAATCCTAAACTCCTAATTTATCCTTTCCCTTCTCTGCTTTGGTAACCATAGGTTTGTTTTCTGTGTCTGTGGGCCTATTTCTGGTTTGTAAATCAGTTCCTCTGTATCAGCTTTTTAGATTCCACACATAAGTGACATCATATGATAAATGTCTTTCTCTGTCTGGTTACCTGTCTGAATGGGTATTTTTGATGTAAGGCAACACAGCGAAAAGGCAAATAGAATTATGTCAGACCTGGAAAAAATTCAGAATGAAGAAGCTTTCCTTGGTCTGCCCAGACCCCTTTCCCAGAGTGCTCGCTCCCAAAGCCATTGTCTTCTTTGGGCTTCTTACTAATTCCTACTGTGGTGAGGAGGAGGAGGTGGTGAGTGAATTAACTTGAGTTGCCTTTGATTTTCTGCAAGGGAGGGTTTATTTTAATAATAATAATAACAAAAGATTATTAACAGAAAGAATTCCAGGAAAGCAACTACAAGCAGTTGATAATCACAATTTTGTGGGGGGTGCCAGGTGAGGGGGTGTGCCCACGGGGGTACATGGCCCAGAGTCCCTCCAGTTTTATAAACTACTGCTGCTGGTGGTGACTGGCCTAAAACCCCTCACTCCTAGCAAATACTTCCGTTCATACTCTATAAGCCTCAAGGCTATGGGAAGTGCAAGCCTATTGGCCTACACTCAGGGGACAGAGAAACAAACTAGGTCAGACACTTCCAAACCGTTTGAGAAAAACAGAAGAAGCATATGTAAGTCAGGAAAGCCAAAAAATTACTCTAGTGTCAAATGAGTCAACTAGTCTATGAGTGGCTAAATTTATTCATCTAAAGACCTAAAAATGGCAAAAAACTCTTCTTGTATCAAGAGGGAGAGACCTAACCAAAACTACTGCCCAGCCACCTAACAAATGCTTACTGAAAACATCTAGAAGGCTAGAGATGAAAAACCAGTGAAATCACTGATATTTTAGAAAGAAAAATATGTTTCCACAAATGTGCAAAAAAGTAATAAATAGTAACATTTAACAAAAGTTGCTTGGGTAAATATTTATAATTAAGTGGTATAAAAATCAATGACATAAAAGTTTTATTTCCTAGCAAATAAAAGGAAGCTAAGCAACTTCCTGGCAAATCTGACATTCATAACGGAAATAACAATTTGAATTCACTTACTTCTTTACTTATTAATCCAATATTGGATTAAATCCAATTTTAATTAATCCAATTCATTCCAATTAATTAATCCAATTTTAATCCGATATTTTTAATCCAATCTTGATTGATTTAAAGTTTTTCAAAATAATGTTTTAACATAAGATCACTTAATAAACCGTAGTTATAAGAGGTATGAGGACCAAGCCTTGTGAAGCTGCATCTCCTTCTATGTTCTCAAGAATGACAAAAAAGTACCTTGAACATGTTATTTTATACCCAAGTACCTTGTAGCAGACCTTTAAGGTGCTTCTTATATTCATACATTATAAAACACTGTACCATGCATAAGTACTTTCCATTATATTTGTGTTGGGTTTCAATGAGAGAAAAATAAAATTCCTTTTTTCTCTGTCATGCACTGAAAAAAAGATCTTACAGCACAAGAAGCAGCAGAAGGTAGCCATCTATTAATTACATATTTCTATTAAATAAACTTTGCTACTTCAGTTTCCTAACAGATACATTTTAAAATATACAAGTGTGTCTGTTTTATGTGAGACGCTTAATTACTGTAACAATATTTAATTATTCTAGAATTTTCCTACACAGGTTTTATGCAAAAAGCCTGCTGTTTTAACATGAAAAGAATAGCTTATTTAACTCTGTGGTTTTTATTTTTCTATTGGGTCGAAAATCACTTTAAATTACCTGAGAACCCTGGGTTATCTCCCTCAAAATGCAGCGACTCAAATGTTTTATGTAAAATTTCTAGACCCCGGGAAGCAATCCACAAACCAAGCTGTGTAATAACTGAACAGAGTGCAGACTACACCGGCAACCTCCCCAAATGCCTAATAAAGTTTGCATGGCTTTTTGACAAGTTAAGATTTGCTTTGAAATTTTAGACATTCATATTTTTGTTATATTGTTGCCATTATTGACTTTTACCACTCTTCATAATATAGTACCGGAAATGACAACTCCTGAAGAAACAAAACAAAAACAGCCGTTTTAGGAAAAGCAACAGATTAGTATTACACTATGAACCAAGATAAAAATCTATATCCATCACTTGAAGACTCCAACGCTTACCCATGTGTCATCAGAGGATCAAAGATGTTCCTCCTAAGAGCAGTTCTAGTGAAGAGGTAAACATTTAATAAAATCACCATCACAGAACAGACTCTGATACGTTATAAATGAAGCTCTAATTTAGAACTATGTTTTATGACCTGTTCTTCTTAAAATTCCGAAGGGGTTCAATATGTTGGAAACCAAGATGCACTGCCACAAGTAAGCGACACGTTCAACCTTCTGGTTTACTTCGGAAGATACACACTGTTCACCAAATGTAAAAGGAAGGCACAACCCTGTGAAGTGAGGGAGCAAAAGAAGACGCAGGGAATCCATAGCCTGAAACCACGTGACCACAGTGCAAAGCAGCCTCCGCACAAGTGCCCCCGCGAGGCTGCTCAGCCCATCCAAGACGGGCTCCGGGCACGGAGACGCAGACCCCTGCTCACTGCTCCCCAAATCACAGTGGGAATCACACAGCCCAAGCAGCAATTAACACACGCACCAGCGGGCACCCCGACACAGACACGCGCGCTCACAAACACACGCGAACACACACCCCGACAAACATGCACAGACACACACACGCGCACGCACATTCACTCCTCGGTGGAGCCCCGGCAGCCCCCGTGGAAGTTTGAGGGCGGCCCCGCTAAGCTATACCGGATCGCAGCCTCCCGCCCCGTAGGAGCGCGAACCGCGCACCCGCGCAGCGCGGCCTCACTCTGCGGGCTCCGATCCCCCGGCGCCCGGGCCGTGGGAGAGCAGCTCCCGGCTCCCGGCGTTCTCACGCCAGAGCCCCTGGAGCGCAGCCGCCAGTTCGGCGCGGCCCGGCGCCCACCCACAACTGGCCTTCCGCCCTCGGCCGCCGCGGGTCCCCCGGGCCCTGAGCTGCCCCGGGCGCCGTCTTCTTTGCGCCCTCGCTCCTCCTTGGCGTGGGAACCCGGCCGGCCCCAGGGCTAGACAGCTGGGAGCTCAGGAAGTCTTCCCAAAGGGGTGGGGGATAGGCCTGGGCCGGGGGCCGCGGAGAGGGCCGCTCCCCTGGCAGCCCTGACTCGCGCGGGCACACGGCGACCACTTACTCGGCTGCGTCCCAGACCTCGGGGCTGCGTTCTGGGATCGCCGGTAGCTCCCGGGCGCACCTAGCAGATCCTCGCTGCCAACGCAGGAGAGTGGGCGGCAGGGGTGGGGGGTGAGGGGGCGGTGGGCGGGAGAGGAGACCCGGCGGCGGCACCTGCGGCTCCCTGCACCGGTTTCCCCACAGCCAGCGCTTACTCGGCTCCTGCTCAACAGGCGGGGCAGGCGCAAAGCGCTGCAGACCCGGTTCCCGCGCTGCGCCCACGCTCAGCCAGCTCCAGCCTGGGTCTCTCCCAGCGTCTCCATCTCTTTCTCTCTCTCTCTCCCCCCGCCCCAAGGATCCCTTACAGCCTCTCCCTGCTGCCTTTGACTTCTTTTTGGAACCCCTCCCCTTCCCTGCAACGAAAGACTGAAAAAGAAAGTAGAGGCTGAAACGCACCATGGTGAGGTCACTCGAGGCCTCTGTCCGCTCGCGGCGCGCCCTCCTCGCAGGAGTCGGTCGGTCGCCTTGAGGGGTGGGGTGGGAGGGTTCCCCAAGGCGACTCCCTGCTTTTTGCCCGGAGTCTAGCAGCCAGAGTGGAGAAAAACTGCAGTGAAACCAGATCGTGGAAAATCAGCTCGGTACTGAGTCCCACCCACCACGACGACCCGACTAGGGCCGGGGAACTGAGTCCTCCAGCCGCCCAATAGCTTTCCCAGCAGTTCCTGTGTAGTGACAGACACTAGGGGATGGGGACAAACGAGGAGAAAGGAAAAAGAGGGAGGGAACTCAAGGAAAATTTGGCCCACTTAAAAATATATATATTTTATGCTGTGCACTGGGCCGGAAAAACTGTAGTTCTCCGTAGTTAGAAACTCCAGCATTCCTGCTGGAAATTGATGTCTGCGTGGATGGGTTTCGTGCCCTGGTTCTCAGGTTAAAGCCAAACCACTCCTTTGCAAATGCAGTTCTACTGTTGCAGAGTATTTACATCTTTCCAGTAAGGTCCTGATTCTGCTTGGTTTGGTACATTTAGTTCTGTTTGGTGGGTGTGCAGGGTGTGTGTGTGTGTGTGTATTCCAACACAGAAAAATAGGTTCTTACATAAATGTTTTTAGTCACCTTTCTGACTAAAAGAAAAACTCATTATGCTGTTTCATTTTGAATTCATTAATTAATTATGATTATTATGCGATCTTTCTTCAAACCCAGGAACTCTGAGATAGATTGTTTATGGTTATCTCCAGTTCTTATATTAATATTTCTCCCCAAACTTACCCACCTAGTCCGTTCATTTTAGACTCATCTCCCAACCCTGACAACTACGCTGTTCTCATGGCAAACATCAGTCAAACTAAGAAGACATTTAAATTAGAAAAAATGCATTTAACTAAAATTTGTCTTAGTCTTGGGGAAAAGTCCAGACCTGTAAGTTTGTGTTTTTTGGTTCTGCTGTCTCTGGAAACTTCTATTTCTCTACTTGCAACACTTGATAATCTCTTGGGTCAAAATTTTGGTCTTTTGTCCAAGAGTACTTAGAATTTAAGACCTAGGAGGAAACACAAGAAGAAATACCCAGTAACACATAGTTGAAAGGGGAGCTCATGCTATTTTAGGAAATATAAAGTTAATGATTTGAAAACTCAGAGGAAGAAGAGAGATCTTCTGACGGGAGAAATACTTTGCAACAGAACACTATTAGAGATAGGCCCTACAGGGTAGGTCATATTTAAGAAAAGATAAAATAAAGAAAGTTTTGTCTTTTGTGTTTTTCAGGCAGAGGCAAACTTGTGAGTGAAGGCCTGGAGGTGGGAAGATAGGACCCTGATGTTCAAAAAGAGAACAATGAACACACTGGCCAGAACGGCCATCATTTAAGAAGTCTATAAATAATAAATGCTGGAGAGGGTGTAGAGAAAAGGGAATCCTCCTACACTGTTGGTGGGAATATAAATTGGTAGAGCCACTTTGAAGAACAAACTCCATATGGAGTTTCCCTAAAAAACTAAAAATAGAACTACTATATGATCCAGCTATTCCACTCCTGGGCATATATCCAAACAAAACTATAATTCAAAAAGATACGTGCACCCCAGTGTTCATTGCAGCACTGTTTACAATAGCCAAGACAGGGAAACAACCTAGATGTTGTTGATGAGTGGATAAGGAAGGTGTGGTACATATATACAATAGGATATTACTCAGCCATAAAAAAGAATGAAATAATGCCATTTGCAGCAACATGGATGCAACTAGAGATTATCATACTAAGTGAAGTAAGTCAAACAGAGAAAGATAAATACCACATGATACCACGTATATGTGGAATCTAAAATATGACACAAATGAACTTATCTGTGAAACACAAACAGACTCAAGGACATAGAGAACAGACTTGTGATTGCCAAAGGTGGGGGAGAGGGAAAGGATGGACTGGGAGTTGGGGATTAGCAAGCATATACCAACTATTACATGTCAAATGGATAAACAACAAGGTCCAACTCTTTAGCACAGGGAACTATATTCAGTATCCTGTGATAAACCGTCATGGAAAAGAATATGAAAAAACATAATATTATATATATGTGAAAAAAGTCAAAGTGTTAGTTCCTCAGTTGTGTCCAACATTTTGTGACTCTATGGACTGTAGCCGGCTAGGCTCCTCTGTCCGTGGAATTCTCTAGGCAATACCAGAGTGGGTTACCATTCCCTTCTCCAGGGGGTCTTCTCCAGGTCTCCCACATTGCAGGCAGATTCTTTACCATCTGAGCCACTATGTACATATAAAACTGAATCACTTTGCTGTATAGCAGAAATTAACAACATTGTAAACCAATTTCAATTAAAAATTTTTTTTAAATGAAAAGGAAGTGGTGCCATTTCCAGAGTACATTAAAAAAAAAAAAGAAAAAGAGAGAAAGTATAGGCAAATGAGGTAGAAGAATAAGTTGAGTCCAGATGGTCTCATTTGTCCACCTCTAGTTGTCATACATTGTAGGGTTGTATAAAACCTGTTTTTTGTTGTTGTTGTTTGTTTTCTTCTACTGGCATTACTCTTCTCAACATGCCTTCATCTTGGATTCAGTTCAGTTCAGTTGCTCAGTCGTATCGGACTCTTTGCGATCCCATGGACTGCAGCACGCCAGGCTTCCCTGTCCATCACCAACTCCCGAGCTTGCTCAAACTCCATCGAGTCGGTGATGCCATCCGACCATCTCATCCTCTGTCATATCCTTCTCCTCCTGCCTTCAATCTTTCCCAGCATCAGGGTCTTTTCCAATGAGTCAGTTCTTTGCATCAGGTGGCCAAAGATTGGAGTTTTAGCTTTAGCATCATTCCTTCCAAAGAAATCCCAGGGCTGATCTCCTTCAGAATGGACTGGTTGGCTCTCCTTGCAGTCCAAGGGACTCTCAAGAGTCTTCTCCAACACCACAGTTCAAAAGCATCAATTCTTCAGCACTCAGCTTTCTTTATAGTCCAACTCTCACATCCATACATGAATACTGGAAAAATCATAGCTTTAACTAGACAGACCTTTATTTGCAAAGTAATGCCTCTGCATCTTGGATTATGACTTGCTTAACTCATTCACTTGTGCCTTTACCATCCTCAGACACAAACTCTTTAGGAAGGATTACATTTACCTCAGTCCTTTCTACCAGGACCTGCTCAGTTTCACCAAAGTTAGCTCTCAGCTAGAGAGTGTCCTGTGCAGGCAGTTCTTCAGACATTCTAGATTCAGTTCCAGGCCACCAAAATAAAGCAAATATCACAATAAGGCGAGTCACATGAATTTTTTTCCTAGTGCATATAAAATATGATGCTGTTAAAGTGCTGCACTCAATATGCCAGCAAATTTGAAAAACTCAGCAGTGGCCACAGGACTGGAAAATATCAGTGTTCATTCCAATCCCAAAGAAAAGTAATGCCAAAGAATGTTCAAATTACTGTACAGTTGCACTCATTGCACATGCTAGCAAGATTATGCTCAAAATCCTTCAAGCTAGGCTTCAGCAGTACATGAACCAAGAACTTCTAAATAAATATACAAACTGGATTTAGAAAAGGCAGAGGAACCAGAGATCAAATTACCAATATCCGCTGCATCATAGAAAAAGCAAAATAATTTTTTTTAATCTACTTCTGCTTCATTGACTATGCGAAAGCCTTTGACTATGTAGATCACAATAAACTGGAATATTCTTAAAGAGATGGGACTACCAGACCACCTTCCCTAAATAGCTCAGTTGGTAAAGAATCTGCCTGCAATGCAGGAGACTCTGGCTCGATTCCTAGGTTGGGAAGATCAGCTGGAGAAGGGATAGGCTACCCACTCCAGTATTCTGGCGGGGAGAATGGGATCACAGAGTCAGACACGACTGAGTGACTTTCACTTTCACTTTACCTGCCTCCTGATAAACCTGTATGGGGATTAAGAAGCAACAGTTAGAACCAGACACGGAACAACTGGCTGGTTCCACATTGGGGAAGGAGTATGTCAAGGCTGTATATTGTCACCCTGCTTATTTAACTTATATGCAGAGTACATCATGTGAAATACTGGGTTGGATGAAGCACAAGCTGGAATCAAGTTTGCCCAGAGAAATATCAGCAACCTCAGATATGCAGATGATACCATTTTAATAGCAGAAAGTGAAGAGGAACTAAAGAGCCTCTTGATGAAATTGAAAGAGGAGAGTGAAAAAGCTGGCCTAAAACTCAACATTCAAAAAACGAAAATCATGAATCCAGTTCCATCACTTTATGGCAAATAGATAGGGAAACAATGGAAACGATGGCAGACTTTAGTTTCTTGGTCTCCAAAATCACTGCAAATTGTGACCACAACCATGAAAATTAAAAGACACTTGCTTCTTGGAAGAAAAGCTATGACAAATTTAGACAGTGTATTAAAAAGCAGAGACATCCCTTTGCCAACAAAGTTTCTTATAGTCAAAGCTATGGTTTTTCCAGTAGTCACGTAGGGATGTGAGAGTTGGACCATAAAGAAGGTTGAGCACTGAAGAATTGATGCTTTTGAATTGTGGTGCTGGAGAAGACTCTTGAGAGTCCCTTGGGCTGCAAGGAGATCGAACCAGCCAATCCTAAAGGAAGTGAATCCTGAATGTTCATAGGAAGGACTGAGGCTGAAGCTGAAGCTTCAATACTTTGGCCACCTGATGCAAAGAGCCGACTTAACGGAAAAGATCCTGATGCTGGACAAGACTGAGGGCAAGAGGAGAAGGGGGCATCAAAGGATGAGATGGTTGGATGGTATCACTGACTCAGTGGACATGAGTTTGAGCAAACTCAGGGAGATAGCGAAGAACAGGGAAGCCTGGCATGCTGCAGTTCACAGGGTTACAGAGAGTTGGACACGACTGAGTGACTGAACAACAGTGCATATAAAAGCTAGGTGTACACTACACAGTAGTCTATGAAGTGTGCAATAGCAATATGTCTAAACACAATGTATCTGCCTTGACTAAAAAAAATGCTTTGTTGCTAAAAAATGCCAACCATCTGTCAGTCTTCTGCAAGTCTTAGTAGTAAAATCAAAGATCACTGAAGGACTTCCCTGGCAGCCCAGCAGTTAAGACTTCTTCCGTTGCAGGGGGTAGGGGTTCCATCCTTAGCCAGGGAGCTCTGGGGCCAAAATGCCACATGCTTTAGGGCCAAAAAATCAAAGTATAAATCAGAAGCAATATTGTAACAAATTCAATTAAGATTTTCAAAATGGTTCACATAAAAATATCTTTTAAAAAATCACATATCAAATAAAATAATCAGGAAAATCTTTGAAATTACCAAAATGTGACACAGACATGAAACGAGTAAAAACTGTTGGGGAAATGGCTCAGATGGACTTGCTTGATGCAGAGTTGTCACGAAACTTCAAGCTGTAGAAAAAAATGCAACAAAGGGAAGTGTAATAAAAGGAAGTCTGCTTGTGGTCCCTATTCTCTTTGTGGCCCTATTCTCTGTGGGGTGTGTGAAAAAGCAAAAGGTACAGGAACCACTGAAGGCTGATGAAAGACATTCTCTAATCTGAATGACTGATGTGCCCTGAAAACTTACCAAGAATTCCTTGATGTTAGGGAAGACATCTTTCCAGCCTAAGTGCCCAGAAATGAACATGATTTGCAGTAGGGATTTAGTAAAATTATCCTTAAGTGGATAAATTAACACCTGAATATTTCATCATCTTTGAGATCAGTTCTTTCTTATAGATGATGTGTAGTTTAAAACCTACTTGTTTTCACTTTATTGAGCACAGGAAAGTCGTCATGACAACTTCATCAAAATATTAACAAGGACAAGTATTCGATTTAAAACAACTTGCAGGTAACTTTGTCTCTCAGGCAGAAAAGATCAAAATTTTCTTCTCAAGATGCCTTGTTTCCCCTGTTAGCACAATTGGCAACAGCACACAAGCATTCAACTGTGTATTCTTTTCACACTTGCAAACGACAATGACAGTCAGAGATGCCGTCTAACTCCTGGCTACTCAGAGTGTGGTCTGTGAATCAGCAGCCACACCATGACCTGTGATCTTGTCAGAAATACAGGCTTCAGGGACTTCCCTGGTGATCCAGAGGCTGAGTCCACTCTGTCAATAAAAGGGCCTAGGTTCAATACCTGGCCAGGGAACTAGATCCCATATGCCACAACTAAGAGTGCAGCCAAATAAATAAATGACTAAATAAATATTCAAAAATAGATAAAATAAAACTTGACTAAAAGAAACAAAAAAAAAGAAATATAGTTCTCAGGTCTCACCCCAAACCTGAATCAGAACTTTTATTGAACAAATCCTAGTTAACTCATACACATATTACAGTTTTGGAAGCACTGATCTGCAGTCAGCTCATTAAGTGTGCTTGACCTGGAAATGGGTTTTATGAATCTGTTTAAACCTGGGGATTTTTATAACCAGTGTTTTTCCTTTTTATCTGGGACATTATTACCATTCAGTTCAAATTAACAGTATTGTGACTGAAGAATTCATCTCTTTGGCTTCTTGGTCTAGTTCATAAACCAGAACCACAAGTTCACAAACCAAGAGGGATTTAGAGAAAAGCAGGTGGGGGTAGGAGGGAGAAATATGAGGTACTAGTGCACATGTACTTTTTAAAAATATTTCAGAAGCAGAACTTCTCTTTATTTTTTAGCAAGCAAAGCACTGGCTGTACCGTTTATCAAGGTAAATTGTCAAACTTCATTATATTTTTTCCTCTCTATTATTCTTTTTTCCTCCTTAAGGTCCTTTACCCTCAATGTGTTTGAAATGCACCTGGTTAGATACCAGGTAACTTGTGATGGTTGGGACCATGTTAGCATCCACGTCACTTTTGCAATGTGAGGTTTTAATTAAAGAAAGTGGAACAGCATGAGGTCAGATTCCCTAAATTTCTGGCCCTGTTATAGACATTCATGAAGCAACATGGGTTTGGGGATACCAAAAGTTAAAAAATGAAAGTGTTAGTCTCTCAGGCGGAGAAGGCAATGGCACCCCACTCCAGTACTCTTGCCTGGAAAATCCCATGGACAGAGGAGACTGGTAGGCTGCAGTCCATAGGGTAGCTGAGGGTCGGGCATGACTGAGTGACTTCACTTTCACTTTTCACTTTCATGCACTGGAGAAGGAAATGGCAACCCACTCCAGTGTTCTTGCCTGGAGAATCCCAGGGATGGGGGAGCCTGGTGGGCTGCCGTCTATGGGGTCGCACAGAGACAAACACAACTGAAGTGACAGCAGTAGCAGCAGCAGCAGTCTCTCAGTTGCCTCTGACTCTTTGTGACCCCATGGTCTGTAGAATTCTGTCCATGGAATTCTCCAGTCTAGGATACTGAAGTGGGTTGCCATCTCCTACTCCAGGGGATCTTCAAGGGTGACAGAAATATAGTTCATTCTACTTTCTCAAAACAATGGTGTTTGTTAACATTAGAGTGGTCTGGTCAGCAGAATAATGCACCCCATACCTGTCACTCTGGCCTTGGCCCCAAAATGCCACCTCCTGATCCCTGAACCCTGTGAATAGATTATGGCATGTGGCAAGGGGGAGTTTTGTTGCTGTTGTTCAGTTGCTAAGTCATATCCAGCTCTTGTGAACCCATAGACTGCAGCCTGCCAGGCTCCCCTGTCCTTCACTAGCTCCCCAATTTGCTCAGATTCATGTCCATTATGGAGGAGATGCTATCTAACCATCTCATCCTCTGCCGCCCCCTTCCCCCCAAGGTTGCACATAGAATTAGGATTGTAACCAACTGACCTTGAGATGGGAAATCATCCCAGATGATCTGTGTGAGCCTAGTATAATCACAAGGGTCCTTACAAATGAAAGATAGAGGCAAATGTGTCAGTGTCCTCATCAGAAAGAGTCAGAGGGAAGCAGTGTGAGAAACTCTTGACCAGAATGACTGGCTTTGTAGATGGAGAGGAGTGAGTAGCCAAGAGATGTGTCCAGCCTCTGAACAAGGATGAGGCTGGAAAACCCTTTCTCCCCAAGAGCCTCCAGAGAAGCAGCAGCCACATACACACTTTGATTCTAGCCCAGTGAGACCCATTTCAGACTTCTGACTTCCAGAAATATTAGGTAATGCATGCCCATTCTTTTAAATAACTAGATTTGTGGCTTTTCATTATAGTAGCAACAGGAAACTAATACGATTTTGGTCCCAGCAGGATTGGGATCCTGCTGTAACAAATCCCCAAAATGTAAAGTAGCTTTGGAGTGGGGCAAGACTGGAAGAATTTTGTGGAGCATGATTTTTTTAAAAGCCTAGGTTGCTTGGAATGTCTTGAGAAGTGGAATATTTCCTGGAATGTCAGTAAACAAAGGATGTCACAGTCCTCAGTGATTGCAGCCACCATAGCTGGTGAGCCCAGAGGAAAGTACAGGACGCAGGCCCCAGACAGCTGAGGTGCCCCAGACGGTTCACTGAATGATTTCAGTGAACCCAGGCTCTTGCATCTTCCCGTACATAGAAAAGCACTAAACCCCTTAACTTAGGATATCTGGTTTTCTTTAATTAGGAATAATCTTTTGATGTTCAGACTATCTGCGCTTTGTTGCCAAACCTCTATATAACCTGGTTCCTCCCCTTGCCTCCTCAGGGAAGTTCTCTCAGGGTTTCTTGAGATGCTGCCTCCCAGGCTCAAGTCCTAAAAATTTCTGTTGAATACAGTATAATTCTGTCTTAGGCTGTGAATATTTTTAAGCTTACAATACTGTTAGTAAACATATGACTGTTAACTCTGCTAGTGAGGAGTCAGAAGCAGGGCAGAGAAAGCCTCCATAATCTGAGAGAATTCCTAGCACATCATGAATAATCTGCTGGCAAAAGTACTGCCAGGGAAGGCACAGATGGAAATGAACCCATTATCAGAAAATGGAGGAAAGGAAATCCTTGTACAGTGGCAGACGTCAGCAGCATTGGCGGCTGCAGGTTATGTGGCACCAATGAATTTGGATATTCACCAAAGGCAATTTCTAAGCAATGTGTTGAAGGAACAGGCTGGTTTCTCTTGCTGCTTATTGGAAAATGTGAAAGGAAAGAGACAACTTAAAGGAAGAACCATTAAGCAGAAAGGAACCGGGACTTGGTGATTTGGGAAATCCTAAGCTTATCTGGATACCACGCCATCCTCTTCTAGGTAAACAGTGATGTCCTCGTGCTTTGGCAATCCTGAGAGGTTTTGTTAATTCTCATATTTGAAAAATCTGCTAAATGTATTAACACAACAGATCCCTGTATTTTAATTTTATGTCCCAGAGTATTAATTATATTGACTCTTTTAGCTCTGATATCATTACATAACACTGCTATTCATAAATTGTTTGTGCTCCAAAAGGAGGCCAAAATGTTCTTTTATGAATCTCAACATATTTAATGCTGCTTTTAAAATGCTTCCCTCACAGGAATAACTTACCACTGCACTGACTTCAGGAAACTGAGAGGAAAACATAAGATAGAAACAGTGACAGAAAAAGGTCCTAAGATAAATGGGCTAATGGATACTGCAAAATAAACTTTGGCAAACTAGTTCAAAGGTATTTATTGAGTGTAACTATGTTGGATTGCAAAGAGTCAGACATGACTAAGCAACTAAGCACAGCACATGTTATGTAAAGATATTTGTAAAAAATAAGTAAAAGATATTTCATATGAGTAAAACTTGACAGGTTTAAAAAGAATAGTTCAGTCACACGAAGATATGTTGTCCATAAAGAAAAAAGGAGTCCACAGCTAAGGTAAAGCTTTTATTCTAACTTAGTTAAAAAATACACTTAGGGAAATTCAAGTGGTTAGGACTCTACCCTTTCACGGCCAAGAGACTGGGTTTGATCCCTGGTTGGAGAACTAAGATCCCACATGCTGCATGATGTGGCCACATAAATTAAAAAAAAAAAAAAAATTTTAACACTTAGTTTTCCATATTGCTCTTTCTTTCCCAGCTTAGTCCCTCACACCACACCCTGCTCTTACAAGTCTTCAAGGTTTTCCAAAATTGATCATGTGAAGACAGACTATTTTCTGAGTCCTTGATCTTAGTCATTTTTAAATAGAAAAAATGAAACTAGCTGCCAACAAAAAGGTTACTTGAGTTACTTATAGTAACCCCAAATAGGAAACAACTCAAATGCCCAGTAACAAATGGGTGGATGAGCAACTTACAGTACATCCATAAAATAAAACTCAGCTCAGTAGCAGAAAAGAAACTACTAATCTAGACAGCAACACAGATGAATCACAGAAACAATGCTGAGGAAAAAAGAAGAAAAACAGGCAAAAAAGAGTACATGTGTCATGTTTCCATTTATATGAAATTCTAGGAAAGGTAAAACCAATCTATAGAGACAGATGGCAGACCCTGGTTGCCTAGACCCAGGGTTGGGAATTGCCAATAAAGGGGCAGAAGGTACTTTCTGGCTGATGGGAATGTTCTACATCATGATTGTGGTGGAGATGATGAGGGTGTATGTATTTATCAAAATTCATCGAATTTTGCACTAAAAATGGGTGTTTTATTGTATGTACAGGTGGTGCTAGTAGTAAAGAAACTACCTGCCAAGGCAGGAGATGTAAGAGATGTGGGTTCAGTCGCTGAGTCTGGAAGATTCCTCTGGAGGAGCACACAGCAACCCACTCCAGCATTCTTGCCTGGAGAATCCCATGGACAGAGGAGCATGGGTGGCTACAGTCCATAGGGTCACAAAGAATTGCACGTGACTGAAGTGACTTAGCACGCACACACACTTATTTCAATAAAGCTGGCTTTAAAATGAGAGCTGAAAACAACATCAACAACTTTCAAAGTTATTTAAAGAAGGATGATTGAATTGTTTTCTGGGGTTGTAAATGTTAATCGTCAGGAAAGAATCATAGTAGATTGCACTGTAGGATATAATTATATATTAGACACTGTTCCAAGCACTCTATGTGTTAGGTCATTCTTTTCCTCCAGGAATCCTTTGAGGTGAGTACTGTTATTATATCTGCTTTACATACGAGAAAATTGAAGTATAGGGAAATTAACCAATTTCCCCCAAATCCACAAGTAGCAAGTGGTGAAAGCAGGGCTCAGACTCAGGTGGCTTAGTTCTAAAACCAGAGTGTGAATCCCTCTGGCCATCTTGCAAAGAGCTTGCTAATTGTGCAAGACAAAGAAGCCCAGCTCAGGCTGATGAAATCTGATTCTCTGGGTACTTGCAGGTCCCAGGAACCTACATTTTAACAAGCACCTATAGATCATTCTGCTGTTGAGGGTCACAATCAGAAACACGGAATATTTCATGGTAGTAAAGATGTCTTAGTGAAGAAGTCCCTGGGTGGGTACACATTCCCAACACTGTTATGCAATAGGATTTTCAACATTGACACTTCAAACTGTTTATTATACTCCCTTAATTTCCTTGTTTGAAGCTAGTTTAAGCTGCATGTGAGCAGTGGAGACATCTTTAACAAGCTTTATGTCCTAATGGAACAGTTAACTAAATTGGTGTAATAATGAGTTTCCATTTATTTATACACTTATAGAATGAAAGAGAGGAGAAACTGATTCAGACATAAAGGGAAGAAAGAAAGGAAGGAAGGGAAGGAGGAGGAAGGAGAGAAAGGAAGATTCCTGAAACAAGTAGACAAAGCATTAGAAGTATATTAATAAAACTGCTTACAAAAGAAAATATTAAGGCAATCACACTCAGGTAATCTTATCCCAATTATTCAAATGTTACCAAAACTTGACTTGTCCCAGCTTCCTTTCATGGCAAGGCATATTAGAAAATAAGCCTTTGACAAAAAGCTGAAAATTCCTTAGCATCTGCCATGTCTGGTCAGTGGTCTTTGAAAAAAAAAACCCAGAACTCTTACAGGTGAAGCATCTTCCTTACCAGGCTGAGCATCTCCCAATTTCAGGGGGTCCTGCAAAGCTAAATTGAAATAGAGTTTTAAAAAATCACAGCCTTAAAAGAATGACATTTTTAGAGGAATGCATTTAATCCAAATGAGAAGAGGTTTTTATGTAAATATGAATACAGGAGAATCTTTGAACCCTTCAGTTTTTTTTAATTTATTTATTTTTAATTGAAGAATAATTGCTTTAGAATATTGTATTGGTTTCTGCCAAACATCAACATGAATCAGCCATAGATATACATATGTCCCCTCCCTCTTACATCTCCCTCCTGCTTGCCTCTCCATCCCACCCCTCTAGGTTGTCACAGAGCCCTGGTTTGAGATCCCTGAGTCATACAGCAAATTCCCATTGGCTGTCTATTTCACATATGGTAATGTATATGTTTCCATGCTACTCTCTCCATTCATCACACCCTCTCCTCCCCACCTCACCTCACATCCGTAAGTCTGTTCTCTAAGTCTGCATCTCCATTTGAGCCCTTAAGTTTTAAGGGGAACGTTCCAAACCAATATGACATACTTACCTACAGGAAAAAGAGCCATCTATGTAGAAAAACACATTTTCAACGTTGCTTTTTTTGGTAAAAGGAATGAAAAGAATATTCTAGTCAGTAACATTCCCTGTCTCCTTTCAAATATTGTAACAGATAAAACTTTCTCTGCTTTCAAAGTATGGAGATTCCTTTAAAAACTAGGACTAAAACTACCATATGACCCAGCAATCCCACTCCTAGGCATATACCCTGAGGAAAACAAAATTGAAAAAAACACATGTACTCTACCATTTATTACAACCCACTCCAGTGTTCTTGCCTGGAGAATCCCAGGGACGGGGGAGCCTGGTGGGCTGCTGTCTATGGGGTTGCACAGAGTTGGACATGACTGAAGCGACTTAGCAGCAGCAGCAGCAACAGCAGCAGCAGCAGGACATGGAAGCAACCTAGAAGTCCATCAACAGATGAGTGGATAAAGAAGCTGTGGTACACATACACAGTGGAGTATTACTCAGCCATAAAAAGGACCACATTTGAGTCAGTTCTAATGAGGTGAATGAACCTAGAGCCTATTATACAGAGTGAAGTAAGTCAGAAAGAGAAAAATAGCATACACTAACACATACATATGGCATCTAGAAAGATGGTGTGATGAACCTATTTGCAGAGCAGCAGTGGACACACAGACATAGAGAACAGACTTATGGATACAGGTTAGGGGAAGAAAGGAGAAGGGAGGGCAAATGGAGAGAATAACATGAAAACATATACACTACCATATGTAAAATAGATAGCCAGTGGGAATTTACGGTATGACTCAGGGAACTCTAACCGGGACTCTCTGACAACCTAGAGGGGTGGGATGGGGAGGAAGGTGAGAGAGAGGTTAAAGAGGGAGTGGACATATGTATACCTATGGCTGATTCAAGTTGATGTTTGGCAGAAACCAACACAACACTGTAAAGCAATTATCCTTTAATTAAAAATAAATTTAATTTAAAAATTTAAAAAACTTTTTCTGCTTCCTATATTTTATTTTATAATTTAAAACCATAAAATATGGCATGACAAAAATAATATGCCTCTCCCTGAGCAGTCTCATGGGAGTATACCTTGATCATTATTCCAACACAGGAGCCTCACCCTGAGGATGTATTGAATCCGTGAGCTGATGAGTTTATGCCAGAAGTATCTAAGGGATGGTTACCACTGTTGCTTCTGGTTTTCACTTTACTTGCAAAGACAAGACGTTTCCTTTGAGTCTCGCTCATAAATGTTTGCTTCTTCTTCTGGGAAACACGAAAGACATAGATCTGAAAGCTACAAAAGGCATCCAAGGAGAAATAAGATGCTCTTAAGGGATCATCTCGCTGGATGGGGCCCAAAGGCATATCTTGAGCCCTGGTTCAAAACAAGAAAATGATCTGAATTTCAGAGTAAAGAGAACTCTGTTTTGACATAAAGAAAAGGCGGATTATGCAGAGGCAGACTTGTTGAAATCTCACTTTATGAAAATGACAGTTATGGCTGCTGCTCCTATATTTATAAAACACAGTGTTTAAACAGTTGACAATATTACCTACAAGAAGTAGTGTCTTACCAGATTCTTCTTCCTTTTCAGAGGATCTATTTTGGTCTGATTATAGAAATAATGCAAGCAATTAAAAGGCCTCCCCTTTCCAACATGGGGGCAGACATGCAGAGAAGCCCTCCCTGGTAGAGAACCGCTGATGACTCTGGGTAAAATTAAAAATGGGATTTTAGGGTTTAAGCAGGCTGGATGTTTAGAAAGGGTAACAAACTGAAGCAAGGAACAGAGAGGGGAAAAAAGGGCCTCACTGGTAGCAAGCACAGTAGTAGCAGGAGTTCCTGGGAGTTCATCACCTGACGCTGTGGGCGAGGGCCTCGGAGCTCGGACATGGGGACAAGAGAGAATAAGCGCAGATAGGAAGTGATACCACAATAGAGGTCTTGCACGGTGGGGGTGCATTTTCTCCTCAGTGTTGGCTTAGAACCTAGAGAAGACAGTCTCTCCTGAGTTTTCCTGATCTGAAGCCTGCATGTCCATGGTTTCAGCTCGGAAATTCATGCATATTCAGTGGCTTGAAACTCCGCAGGTGGAACCTTGAATTTAAAAGTGATCCTGTGTTGGGAAGACTGCAGGAGCCTGGCAGAAGCAAATACAAATTCTCTCTGGAATAAAAAGTGTTCCCTCAGAATCACCCATTCATTAAAATATTTTGGTAGAAAAACAATCACACAGCAGGCACTGTTCTAGAAACTGGACACTTCACAATCTGTAAAACAAAGACCTTTGTTGTCATGGTGTTTCCACTATGAAGGACAATTAAAAATATTAACAAAAAATGTAGGTCATCAGATGGTGGTGTGTGGTGTGAGAAAAACAAAGCAGAGAAAGACGATGGACACAGAGTGGAGAGGTGGGAGGGAAGAGAAGTCACTGTCTGACCAATGCCATCGTTTTAATATCTCAGGTATAAAATATATGTTTTATTATGAACACTATGTCAGATTGTTTCTTTTCAGGAAAACGGAAATCACCTGATGCATTTTAGACAGAGCTGTATGAAGACCTTGGCAAGGAGTGTGGGGATCAGAGGAAGGTGTTGGTGATGCCAGCTGCCTGCACGTGGGGGACATAAGTCCCTCTGTGTCTGCTGCTGCCCAGGGGACCAGAGACGCTCCTTCTCTCTGCTGGCTAAACCTCCAGTGAACTCAGAATCCAATCTCAAGGCTGTTGGAAAGGATTCTGAGATGCGTAGTTTCCAAGTTCCCTGCTTGTGGTGCTAAAGAGACGGTAGCAAAGGGCAGGACTGATGACAAAACATCTGGCCTAACAACATAGCTTGAAAACATTATTGCAAACACCACACCAGTATGCTTTTGGCCTTTTCCCACATACAATCTATTTTATAGGATATTGACTTTGCTCATCTAAGTTGTAAATAAATCCACCAGTTCTGAGTTTGGCCATAGAGAGATGGTATTAGAAAAAGAGCAGGTTGCAGAAGAACACTGTGGGAAGGTGAGTGAGAGGAAAGGTAGCTCTGGGGAGTCCCCTTTTGGGCTGATTGGTAGACTGAGAAAGCTCAAGACGTTAAGAGTGATAGACACATTAGTTCATCAATTACATGAGTTCAATCAATTACATTTCATATTTATTAATTAAGTTCACACATTTAAACATATAGTCTACCATTTCATGAGACAACAATTGCCGTTTAAAGGTAATGCTTCAATCAATTAGTTAATTATTTCACTTGATTCAATAATATTTTAGTTGCCTAGTAACCTAACCGCTGTGAATTTTAAGAGGTGTTATCTAATTATAGTCCCTCCTGGAGTTCACAGTCTATGGGCTGAAAGGACATTGAAAAATAATTGCAAAATAGATATACAGAATATAATAGAAATACCTGGATGGTGTGTAGGAACCCACAGAGGGTCATGAGTCATTTCAAAGAGTTGATGAGCTTAATATGGGATTTCCAGGTTGTCTAGTAATTTTCTGTGGAAGTTAAATTACAATTCCAATTTTATGGACTAGGAAATTGCAGCTCAGAGAGGTTGGGTAACCGAGTAGATTCGTGCGGCACCCAGCACAGTGCCTGACACAGAACAGGGCTCCCAGATGTTTGCTGAGCAGATGGATGGGTGAGAGGTGGCTTGGTGTTGAGAGAAATGAAGATGAAGATATCACTGCATTCCCTGGTGTTTTCTAAGGTATATATTCTCAAATTTCAGAAAATAAAGAGCTTAGTGCTTGATTCAGATTCCTTTTTTGACTCATGGTGTACTTTAAAAGAAAAAGAAGTAAATTTCTTATTGTAACAACAACCTACCAAACAATACTGACAGTGAACACACACACACACTCACACACACAGACACACACACACAGAAACTGCTTAAGGGTCACACATAATTGTTAGATAATTATAACAAAGGGAATCAAGAAGGCAAGAAAAAAAGCTTATAAGAAAGTTCACAACTATATTCATACTCTTTAATAATGGTTTTATATTATCTTTACTAATTCAACAAACGCTATAAAGAATACCCAAGTACTTTGCATCTGCTCTTGTTGTGCGTTTGTAATCTAAATTAAGATCAAAAGATATAAGAATCTTCTGAGACTGATGGCTTTTGCATAACAATAATTTTAGCCTAGAAGCCATGTCCAGGCACTTTTAATAAGTTAGTTATCAAGTCAAGTTAATTATTTTCATCGTAGTGGAGCAGCAGGAACCTTGTTATATTTACTTATGTGCTTTCTCTCCTTCTTTCTCTCTTTCTTTCTGCACATTATGATTGTAATCTTTGGGGAGTTAAAATGAGTAAATTAAAGTAACTAGAAATGTGGTATACTAGAACATTGTTGCTAGATGGGAAAACAGAATCATAATGGTAAAGTTGCTGTGTCTCAATTTTCCTTTCTTCATGCAAGGTGAGACTGGTGCATAGATTGGGATAATTTTAAGGATGTTAGGAATTGTCAGCTAAAATATGGAAATAATTTACAATGAAAAATAATTTAACATATTTGATATAAACTTAAGTGTGGGAAAGTAGTAAAATAAGGCAGGCATCATTAGTAGATGAAAAATCTCGGCTGCATTAAGTTACTCAAAAACTGAGACTTGGTGACTGATCTTAGGCTGACAGAATGATTTATTGTCTAAACTGCATCATTTATGAGAATGGAGAGTGTGCTAATAATAATGATGTTGGGAGAGCAAGCATGGAACAAGAATTCCTCCTGGCAAATTGTCTCTGACTGTTTCCTTCTCCATCAGGACCGCTCCTCCTGCACCCTCCACCCTCCTGCGCACACACATGTGTTCTCAGTAAAAAGAACTTTACTGAACACTGAGCCTCCGCTCACCTCACCCATAGGCTCTTCAGCACTGTCGGTTGCTGCACATCTTTTCTCAATATGTTTTCCCTCAAGTTTTATCGTGAGGGGCCTCTATTCCTCTTTACAAGATCAGAGTCATGATGTACGGTAGGAACAGTATATATTCTCTGGAGAATGGACTTTTGTGTGTTTGGAGCCATAATTGTGGGTCAGTGAAAGGAGAGAGAGACATTGAGAGGATACTAGACTTTTCCCTAATATTAAGGAAGGGAAGTTATCAATACCAGTCATTTCTATAGATATCAGGGAAGCGATAACAAAGAACGTGAGCAACTAACACGGCCGTGTGGTTGAGTAAGTGGAACAGCAGACGCAGTCCTGGTGAATCACATGCAGCAGATTACCTGTTACCATATGATCAGAGTTTCTAGTTTACATATTTTACTTGATTGTAATTTTTCCTTTTGTCGCATCAGTAGTATTTGTTGTTGTTTGGTCTCTAAGTTGTATCCAACTCTTTTGTGGCCCCATGGACTGTAGCCTGACAGGCTTCTCTGTCCATAGGATTTCCCAGGCAAGAATACTGGAATACTGGAGTGGGTTACCATTTCCTCCTCCAGGGGATCTTCCTGACTCTGGGATCGAGCCCATGTCTCATGTATTGGCAGGCGGGATTCTTTACCTCTGAGCCACCAGGGACGCTTCAGTAGAAAGACTGCTCTAATTTGGAATGCTGCAGGCTATTACCTTTCTCAGAAGCTCATTAGCTTCCAGTTAATAATGTGTGCTTGAAGTGACTTTTCAAAAAACTCTTAATTTTCCTTGTGAGCCCTTATTTACACCTATTTTACGGTTATCAGCTTGACATGCAGCAGTCACACATGCAGCAGTTATAATCGGTTTGCAGATTATAAGCTTTCTAATATCTTCTGTCTAAGCTTCCCTTCCATATGGGGTGCGAGTGAGCCTAGCTCATCTCTTTCACTCTTGCAGTTATAACCTGAGATCATATTAACATCGTAGAGAGGATAAAATTCAGAAAAGAATCTTCTTTTTCACTTCTTCCATATGTGCTAGAAATATGCTTCCATAAACTTAAGGATGGGGTCATCTATTAAGTAGAAATTAAAATTCTAAATTCAAATACTTAATTTTGTATAACTTAACCCTGATTAAAGTTAGGTTGAGAAAAGAGGGTCAAACCCCAGAAACAGACACTTTCAGCACTTGTGCTAGTTCTCTGAGCACAAGTAAAGAAAGCACAGGGTAAAGATCGCCTTTTGTGTAGGCTAAAAATATTTCTATATCTGTGTGCACAAAACAAGTTTAATTTATACTTATTCCATATTTTATGTCAATAACCTATTTTATTTTAATCCTGTTTCCTAAAAGAGGCAAAGAACATTCCTATAATGTGAATTTTTTTTCAGTATTTTCAAGGGCTTTGAGCTACACCACTTAAGTCCTTTATGCTATCTTCACTCTCTCATTTTTTTTTTTTCTGCCATTCTGATTGAATGAGTTCCATCGCCCTGTCTTCCAGTTCACTGGCCCTTCCTTCTGTTTTATCTGGTTTGCTGTTGAGCCCTCTACTGTGTTTTCCAGTTCAGATATTATATTCTCCAGCTCTGGGACTTCAAGTTGGTATTTTCCTTTATTTCCTACCTCTTTGTTGAAGTTCTCACTTTGTTCACCCATTGTTATCCTGAACTTGATGAGAATCTTTGTAACATTTATATTGTACTCCTTTATTTTTCATTTGAGACATAATTGACATGTAGCAGTGTATTCATTTCAGGTGTACAACATAATGCTTTTGTTTTTTTTTTCAAACTTCAAACTTTTTCTTTTGTATTGGGGTATATTCAATTAACAATGTTATGGTAGTTTCAGATGAACGGTGAAGAAACTCAGTCATACATTTTCACGTATCCATTTTCCCACAAGCCCCCCTCCCATCCAAGCTGGCACATAACATTGAGTAGAGTTCCATGTGCTATACAATAGGTCCTTCTTGATTTTCCATTTTGAATATACCAGTGTGTACATGACTTCCCCAAACTCCCTACCTATCCATTCCCCTCAGGCAACCATAAGTTCGCTTTCTAAGTCTGTGAGTCTCTTTCTGTTTTGTAAGTAAGATCATTTGTATCATTTCTTTTTAGATTCCACGTATAAGAGACGTCATACAATATGTCTCCTTCTCTAGCTGACTTATTTCACTCAGTACGACACTCTCTAGGTCCATCCATGTTGCTGCAAATTGTATTATTTCATTCTTTTTAGTGACTGAGTAATATTCTATTGTATATATGTACAACATCTTTATCCAGTCCTCTGTCCATGGATACTTAGGTTACTTCCATGTCTTGGCTGCTGTAAACAGTGCTGCAATGAATACTGGGATGCATGTAAGCTTTCAGATCATGTTTTTCTCTGGATATATGCCCAGGAGTGAAATTGCAGGGTCATATGGTGGCTCTATTCTTAGTTCTTTAAGGAACCTCCTTATTGTTCTCCATAGTGGCTGTATCAATTTATACAACATAATATTTGTATAATAACAAGTAAAAGATGTCCACATTTTTCTTGTGATGAGAACTTTTAAATCTTACTCTCCTGGCACCTTTCAAATACAAAAGGCAGAATTACTAACTATAGTAACTCTGCAACGCATTGTGACATTTATTTTGCAAATACTAGACGTTTGCACCCTTTCAACAATTTATCAGGTAAATCACTTACCTCCACTTCAGTAGTGTCTTTTTCTGAGGTTTTATCTGTTCTTTCATTTGAAATATATTCCTCTGTTTCTTCATTTTCCTTCACTCTCTGTGTTGAATGTAATTTTTTTTAAAAAGTTTACTTCTTCACTTATAGTTATAAACCATGTTTGTCATAAGAAGTAAATATACTCACCTGTTTATTCTCTTAATACTCTTTTATAGAGTGAAACTTTATTTTTAAATACTTTTATTTTTAAAAACAGTCTTATATTTATAGAAAAATTCAAATTAGAACACAGAGTTTCTATATACCCCACATTCAGTTTCTCCTATGATTTTACATCTTACATTAATATCATACTTTTGATATAATTAATAAGCCAATTATGGAATCAGTGACAGGCTTTATTTTCTTAGGCTCTAAAATCACTGTGGACAGTGATTGCAGCCATGAAATTTAAAAAGATGCTCCTTGGAAGAAAAACTATGACAAACCTAGACAGCATATTGAAAAGCAGAGACATCACTTTGCCGACAAAGATTCATCCAGTCAAAGCTATGGTTTTTCCAGTAGTCATGTATGGATGTGAGAGTTGGACCATAAAAAAGGCTGAACGCTGAAAAATTGACGCTTTCAAACTGTGGTGCTAGAAAAGATTCTTGAGAGTCCTTTGGACAGCAAAGAGATCAAAGAAGTCAAAAACCCCAAAGGAAGTCAAGCCTGAATATTCATTGGAAGGACTGATGTTGAAGCTCCAATACTTTGGCCACCTGATGCAAAGAGCCAATTCACCGGAAAAGACCCTGATGCTGGGAAAGATTGAAGGCAGGAGGATAAAAGGATGACAGAAGATGAGATGGTTGGATGGCATCACCAACTCAATGAACATGAGTTTGAGCAAACTTTGGGAGATAGTGAAGGACAGGGAAGGCTGGCATGTCCACAGGGTCGCAAAGAGTGGGACATGACTGAACAACAATGCTAAGTGAATATTGATAAATTATTATGTAATCCATAGTGTATTCATATTCCCTTAGTTTTTATAAGATATCTTATTTTTTCCCCCAAATCCTATCATTCAGCCTCTTCCTTTCCATGCTACACACTTTAGTCTGTAGTTTTCCTTTTTTGTAACGTCTACTTGGTTTTAATATTAGGTTAATATTGGCTCCATAGGATGAATTAGGAGATGTTCCTTCTGCTCCTATTTTCTGAGAAAGTTATATAGAATATTATCATTTATTCCTTAAATGTTTGGTACAAATCACCAGTGAAACCATCAGGGTCTGGTGATTTATTTTCTGGAAAGTTATTCATTTTTTAATTTGATTTCTTTGATACCTATATGTCTATTCAGCTCATCTATTTTTCCTTGTGTGAATTTTGGTAATTCATGTCTTTCAAGGAATTTCATCTAAGTTATCAAATTTATGGGCATAGAGCTGTCCATAACATTCTTTTATCACTCTTTAATGTCCATGAAAGCAATAATGACAGCCCTTCTCTCATTTCTGAAATGTGTAATGTCTGTCTTCTCTATTTTTTATTTATTAGACTGACTGAGAGATTTATCAATTATATTTTCAAATGACCAGCTTTTGCTCTGATTTTCTCTACTTTCCCTCCTTTCAAGGTCATCGCAATATACATTACTTTTTGATGTTCATTTTCTTATTCTTGTCAAAATCCACCCTAGATGCTTGATAGTGTTCCTTGTGCTGAAGTCAGCTTGCTCTTAGATTAACTCAGCTGCTACAGTTTTCTTTTGATTGGTGTTACCATGGTATTTCTTTCCTCATTGCTTTGTTTTTAGCATCAGTTTTTCATATTTAAAGTGGGTTTCTCATAGATGATGTATAATTGAGTCTTTTTTAACCCACTATACAATCTGTGTGTCTTATTATATCTATACAATTTATACTTAAGGTGTTTATTGATATAGTCGGATTAATATCCACCAAATTTGTAACTGTTTTCCATTCATTGCATGCATTCATTGTTTCTTTCCTTCTCCTGTTTTCTGTCTTCTCTGGCTTAATGAACATTTTTACATGACTTCATTTTATCTCTTATCTTAGTGTATCAGTTATACTTGTCTTTATAAAACTGAGTGCTGTCCTAAAGGGTTTTTGTTTGTTTGTTTCACTACTTTTTAACTAATCTGTTATCCTTCAAATAATACTACATTGATTCATATGTGGTGTAGGTAACCTATAACAAAATATTTCCAATTCTCCTTCCCATCCCTATGACATTATGTCATTCATGACACTTACATTAAACATAATTTATAAACACTCAATATATCCTACTATTGTTCCTTTACAAAGCAGTGGTATTTTAAATAAATTAAAATAAGAAAAAGAAAAATACCTTAATTCTTTCTCTAGCACTTCCTTTATTTAAGTAGATCTAAGTTTCTGACCTTAGAATTTTCTTTCTTTCTGAAAAATTTCTTTTCACATTTTTTACTGGGCAGGTCTGTTTGCAGTGGATATCTTCAGTTTTTGTTTGTCCTTTTTCCTTCACTTACAAAAGTTAATTTTGCTGGATTCTAGCTTAGAGGATTTTTTTTTTTCTTTTAACATGTTATCTTACTCCTGTTTCTTCTTGCAGTTTCTCATGAGAAGTGCAATGTGATTCTTACCCTTATTCTTTTTCAGACAGCATTCCCTCCCTTCCTCCAATGTCTTTAAAGATTTTTTTCTTTTTCTTTGTATTTTTGCGGCTTGAGTAGTATGTATCTGCTGCTGCTGCTGCTGCTAAGTCACTTCAGTCGTGTCCGACTCTGTGCAACCCCATAGACGGCAGCCCACCAGGCTCCCCCGTCTCTGGGATTCTCCAGGCAAGAACACTGGAGTGGGTTGCCATTTCCTTCTCCAATGCATGAAAGTGAAAAGTCGAAGTGAAGCCGCTCAGTCGTGTCTGACTCTTAGCGACCCCATGGACTGCAGCCTACCAGGCTCCTCCGTCCATGGGATTTTCCAGGCAAGAGTACTGGAGTGGGGTGCCATTGCCCTAAGTGGAGCTTTTTTGGAATTTCTTCTGCTTGATGTTCTCCAAACTTTCTGTATCAGTGCTTTAGTGTCTGTCATTAATTTTAGGAAGTTCTCCACCATTATTACGTATATATTTCTTCTGCTTTGCTCTCTTTTTTTCTCCTTATGATATTTCAATTATACATATATTTTACATTCTTAAATTTCCCCATAGTTCTTAAGTGTTCTATTCTATTTTGTTGTTGTTGTTCTTTCTTTGTCTTTGCATTTTGGCTTTAAAGATCCCCCTGATGTATCTTCATATTTCCTGATTCTTTCCTTGACTGAGTCATATTCTACTGAAAAAAAAAAAATCAGTCAAAAGCATTCATTTCTGTTGTACTTTTTTTGACTTCTACAATTTCTTTTTTAAAAAATCTTTATTGGAGCATGGTTGATTTGCAATGGTGTGCTATATACAGTATACTAGTATGTGCTAGTATACTTTTAGGTGTATAGCAAAGTGAATCAATTATAGGTATACATATATCAACTCTTTTTCTAATTCTTTTCCCATATAGGTCATTACAGAGCATTGAGTTGAGTTCCCTGCACTATACGGCAGGTCCTTATTAGTTACCTATTTTATATATAGTAGCGTGTATATGTCAGGGGTTCCCAGGTGGCTCATTGGTAAGGAATTCACCTGCCTATGTGGGAAACACAGGAGACATGGTTTAGATCCCTGGGTCAGGAAGATCCCTAGGAGGAGGAGATGGCAACCCACTCCAGTATTCTTGCTTGAAAAATCCCGTGGACAAAGGAGCCTGGAGGGCTACAGTCCATGGGGTGGCCAGAGCCAGACATGACTGAGCATGCATACATGTGTATACGTCAACCCCAGTCTCCCAATTTATCTCTCCCCCTGCTTACCACTGCTTACCCTTGGTAACCACAGATGTTTTCTACATCCTTGACTCTATTTCTGTTTTGTAGATAAGTTAATTTGTATCCCCTTTTGACTGTGTCTTAGAGTTCCCATCTCTCTGCTTACATTACCCATCTGTTCTTACACATTGTCCTCTCTTCATTAGAGACCTAAACTTACTCATTTTACTTACTTTAAATTCCTTGCCTGATGATTCCAACATCTGTGTCATATCTGAATCTGCTTCTGATGCTTCATTTGTTTCTTCAGATCATGTCTTTTCATGCCTTTGGCATGCCTTGTAATTTTCTGGAGAAAGATGGACATTTTGTATTGACTAGTAGAAATGGAAGGAAATAGGCCTTTAATCTGAGAAGTTTTGTTATGAGAAGCACTGGGATTTTCTTGATGTTTACTTGAGCTGTAGGTGCAAGAGGCTTCAAATTCCTTCAGTGTTCTTGTTTTTATCTCTTGATTCTGGGCTTCAGTGAGAGTCTGCATTTTGCAGCAAATTTCAGCTATACAAGAGCCCTGTTGGTTTCGTGGTAACATGGAGAGCAGGAGTGCTCTATGATCTCAGGTCCAGGAAGATCCCGCATGCTGTGGAACAACCAAGCCCATGTGCTATGACTACTGAGGCTGCGCAACACAACTACTGAAGCCTGTGCGTCTATAGCCCATGCCCTGCAGCAAGAGAAGCCACTGCAATGAGAAGCCCATGCCCTGCAGCTAGAGAGTAGTTTCTGCTTGCCACAACTAGAGAAAGCTCATGTGCAGCAACAAAGACCCAGCACAGCCAAAATTAATTAATTAGTTACTTAAAAAAGAAAATAGACATATTTTTTAAAAATGCATGTCTCCATAATATACTGCTGCTGCTAAGTCGCTTCAGTCGTGTCCGACTCTGTGCGACCCCATAGACGGCAGCCCACCAGGCTCCCCCGTCCCTGGGATTCTCCAGGCAAGAACACTGGAGTGGGTTGCCATTTCCTTCTCCAATGCATGAAAGTGAAAAGCGAAAGGGAAGTCGCTCAGTCATGTCCAACTCTTCGAGACCCCATGGACTGCAGCCTACCAGGCTCCCCCGTCCCTGGGATTTTCCAGGCAAGAGTACTGGAGTGGGGTGCCATTGCCTTCTCCGATAATATACTACTGCTGTCTTATTTGAAAAAATAAACATGTCAAAAGTTGCATAATTTCAGTTACTTGTAGCATCCTCTGTACTCTCAGAAATTCTGGTTTAGACTACAAGTTACATGGGAAGACTCAGGCAGCTACAGTTTGACTTGGACAAGTGTTTGAACTCAAGGCTGTCATTTCACCTGTAGAGACTATTATCATTACAAGATTCAAATATTTGATAAACATAAAATCATGTTCTTACATTACCAGCAAATGGTATTTCTTATCAATAATTAAATTATGCTTCTCTGTCTTGTGTACAAACTGCAAATATTCCCATCAAGTTGATGAGAATGTGGTTTGACCTCTGTTTCTCTAGATGAAGCAAATCTATTTCTGTGATGAGGAATTTTCTTGGATTTATATTAAATTCCTTTTATTCCTAGGTGGGAATAGATGTTAACAATAATAATTTTCTTAGAAGTTGTGGAAAAGGAAACATCTGACTTCCTCTGTTTATAACAGAAATTTCCTATGCCCCACATTAAAAGGGCCAGCAGTTCAGAGCACTTTTCTTTCTCAGAAGAAACTTTTTATAACTGTCAAGTTAGATATATCAAAAGAATAGCAAAGATGAAAAGTGGACACTAAGGGTTTTTCCCTTAAGTCTTACTCTTAAAAAAACTAAGATTATTTTTCTTTGGATGCTTGAGATTATAGAAGAGAAGGTGCAATGGAAAATGAATAAAACATCTGGTTGAGAATTTCATGCTGAGGTTCAGATATGGGGGATATCACAGAAGTAAACACAAGAGGGTAGGGGAGTGTTCTCAAAGATGACCTTTTCAGATGGATTTAATAATACTTTTTATTTATTAAATAGAGTCTAGCTACATATTAACAAAATACCGTGGTGAGCAAAACAGTTTAAGATTTTGCCCACAGCCCTATAGTTAGAAACAAGCCAAGTGCTATAAAAGGAAAGTACAAAGAAATATGAGAACCTGATCTTTGCAGGTGCAGATGAGAGATGGAGATGTGGTCAGAGGGAGTGAAGCTTGAGTTGAGATATGGAGGGTGCATGGGAACTGGATGGAGTGTCAGGGAAGGAAGGGGGTTTCCTACAGAAGGAACAATATATGCGAGATCCCTGAGGACAGGAAACAGCAAGTCTGAAGGACTGAAAGCAGATGAGTGTAGCTGATGTGGAGACTGAAAGGAGTAAAGAAGAGATTAGAATGAAGTAAAGAATAGATTAAAAAGACCAAGTAGAGAAATGGTGGCCTTGGCAATGCACAAGAACAAATTCCTCTGTCTCTGACCTGTGGTCCAGGGAGAGATCAGAGGCCACATTCTATTGTCTGTGTATCCGTTTGGGACCCCTGCTACACTGGACTCTCCTGTACATCCATTCTCCCCAAGAGGCATCTCCAGCTCTGGGATGCAGGTAAAGTTGGCTCTGTTGTGAGCAAGCTCCAGCCTCAGCGCCTTGCAGACCCTTCCATGGAAATTTTTTCTTACCCTTGAGATTAGAGAAGCCAAGAGTGGTGTTGGCACTGTCCTGGATCCTACCCCTTCCCCTTGCCTGCTTTCACTTCCTCTCATGTGTGAGGTCTTCTCTTCCCATGTGCAAACGCTGAATACAATTTGAGTTTTGTCTGTTTTGTTCATATGAATTTTTAGGACTTAGATACTTTATTGTAGTATTTTGTGTACACCTGTCTACTCCTTAGGCTTCCCTGGTGGCTCAGAAGGTAAAAGAATCTGCCTGCAAAGCAGGAGACCCAGGTTCAATCCCCAGGTTGGGGAGATTCCCTGGAGAAGGGAATGGCTACCCACTTCAGTATTCTTGCCTGGACAATCCCATGGACAGAAGAGCCTGGGGGGCTACAGTTCACGGGATCAGAAAGAGTAGGACACAACTGAGTGGCTTAGCATGCACGTACTCCTTGACTACAAGTTCTTTGAGGTCTGAGCTCCCTTGACTGGTATGCAATTGAGGGTCCAATTCATTCTTCAGAGTAAAGATGGTTTTCTTTGTCTGCCCCACACAGAGAATGATGTGCCCCAAGCCACTCATTGTCATGAGTCTAGTAGGAAGGAGGTTCAGACCAGAGAGGGTGCCAGCTCACAGGGCCTTAAGATGCTCACTCTGATGTCATTCCTCACCTTCTACTCAAGAAACACTGCAATGCTATAGGGAGAAAGTTGACTCTAGGATCTACTATCATTTATTTTTCAAGCAAATCACACATTCTTGATTGCTCTGCTGAAAACTAAAATTTTGAAAACACTTTAAAACTGATCTTGACTTGCAAACTATTATGTATAGAATGTATAAACAACAAGGAACTATTGTATACCACAGGGAACTCTATTCAATACCCTGTAATAAACCATAATGGAAAAGAATGTGAGAAAGAAGGTATACATATATGTATAACTGAATCACCTTGCTATACAGTAGAAATCAGCACAGC
Source organism: Bos grunniens (assembly GCF_055505025.1). Taxonomy (NCBI): domain Eukaryota; kingdom Metazoa; phylum Chordata; class Mammalia; order Artiodactyla; family Bovidae; genus Bos; species Bos grunniens. The sequence goes on from NC_141181.1 coordinate 44,054,157, forward strand.
ATTGTAAATCAACTATACATCAATAAAATAATTTATTTTCAAGATTTTTTAAAAACTTGATCCTGACAAATCATGGCTTAGAAGTTCTCTGAATAAAACTGAGTAAATCTTAACAAACTGAGAGACAATCTTGACATAAAGTCAAGAGTCATATCATGGTTATACTGTCTCATTTTCTGTCATCAAAACTACTGATCAAAGCACTGATATCAAGCCTTTTTTTACAGGTGCTCAGAACCGCTAAATGTTGTCAAGTTGCAAGACCCCCAGACTCTCAGTCACATGTGCCCTTCAAATGTACATTTTACCTCAAAGTCACAGAGTCTCTGTGACCTCGTGGGAGTACTATGTGACATGTCAATACCAAGTTACTGATCACTGCTTTGCCAATATTGGATTCCAGATGGTTCTAAGTTCATTCAGTAGATTCGTTTTCTATTATTTTTGATAACAATATTCTTTTTTGAAATTTTATTTATTTATTTCTGGCTGTACTACACAGGCTTTTCTCTAGTTGTGGTGAGCAGGGGTTACTCCCTAGTTTCAGTGCAGGCTTCCCCTTGCAGGGCCTTCTCTTGGGTTCTAGGGCACATGGACTCAGTAGTTGCAGCTTCTGGGCTCTAGAGCACAGGCTCAGTAGTTTTGGTGCATAGGCTTATCTGATCTGTGGCATGAGGGATCTTTCCAGATCAGGGACTGAACCTGTGTCTCCTGCAGTGGCAGACAGATTCTTTACCACTGAGCCACCAGGGAAGCCCCTGATGAAAATATTCTTCAGAGGAACTCAAATTGTCAACTGTGGTCTACTCATCTATATCTGTGAATATATTAAAACTTTTACATTTTAAATAGCTCTTTGTTTAAATGGACTGACATTTCACTAGTTCTAATATTATCTAATAAAATCTTAACAACATGTCATATAATTAACTTAGAAAACCTCAAATCATTGATTTCTGGTTCAAAGAGCAGGAACATTCATTCCCACCCCCATCAATATGCTTCAGTCATGGAAATTAGACCCCTTAGGCTCTCTGGTAATTATCAAGGCCACACAATCACAGCATAAGTCATTTTAATTCTCATTTGAGACATGTGGTTATTCAGGAGAGACTGACAATGCTGTGATGTAACCCATGAATTATGAGCCTTTCTGAAGCAATAGAGTACTTTCTATGGTACTATAAGATTATCCAATGTAAGTAGTATGACTAGTGATTTGTGCAATCTAAGTATATTTTAATAAGTATACAGTCACAATTACACCCCAGCAAAAATACACAATAAAAATATATAATAAAAACCAGCAAATACACAATAAAAATCAACAAATAGCCATTTATGTTAGGTTTTTTTAATTTAAAGAACCTTTTATAATTAGCCATCAAAGACTTATTAAGTTGATTCAAAGTGAGTTTTAAGTGTGGGCTGTCTACAAAGAGACATACTATGTGCTGATACCAGACACACTTCTGAAGCCACTATTTTTGGATATGTTTTTACCCAAACTGTATTTTTAAGATCTCTTTGTTGTGCTATAGACAATGATATACTATGGCATTTTCCTTAGCACTTGGAAATTGATTTCATGCCGTCAGGTAAGAACTGTGCACTACAGTCAAGTTGCCAAAGGCTCCCCACCAGGGGTACAGGGTAAAACTCACCAACTAGTTTGTTACAAGTCTCATAACTGTACCAAACCAGACATTTACTATTAGATGAATGACTAAGATGAATCTGTTGAAGATTTGACTTGAAAAGAGGACAGATAGAAAATGTGGTCCAACAGATGGAATGTATAAAACAGGAACAGCTGCTTACCGTCAACTTGTTTTCTTGAACAAATCTCCTTTCCTAGTCATTAAAACACTTTTTTTAAGGCCACGCACAAAGTTTGAAGTAGCTATTTTGTCAACACACATCTGCATGATATCAAGAGCTACATGGTGCAATTTTACAATGCGGTTAGGGGACTTTCATTTGGAAGAGTCCAGTGGAATGTGAAAAAGGAAAATGCCTCTCAATAAGAGGCATAGGATGTGCTCTGGAAGAATAATGATAACTTTCCACGTTAGCGCACAATAAATGTCCATTTTATTACTGCTTCACAAACAGTAATGAAGAGATTAGCTGAGATTTGAGAAAATAGACTGTAGTCATGGAAGTGATAAAACAAAGGTTTGCATAAGATTTAAAATCAACTTTTTCCTTCCTAAATTCACAGTTTATTTGAAGTGAGTGTAGGAATGATTGCTAAATAGTCATTAGTGATTAACAATTAGCAAATACTTCATTATTTGGGATGGTAGCAAAGAGTGACAGAGACAGTAATAGTAGGAGAGTCATAATTTATTATTCCATAAGTAGTGTTAATACCTGTAAAAAAAAAATAGGTAGTTGCCTATAGCTTTAGTGCTTATAGCATAGGTTAAGTTCTATGGAAGATTTTTTATATTCAAAGATAAAATTTACATACAAGATACATCTACTGTAGATAAAGTAGGATGAAATACATTTGACTATTGGTATTTATCACCTGTGAAGACTGCCGGCCTCAGGGTGGCAAACAGGTAAGTAACTGGACGTGGCTTCCCAGAGCATCGTGTTGAGAAAAATTCTAAGGACTGACTGAGAACATATAAAATGATAGTGATGTTTGGGGTGAGTGTGGTGATTAATGGTCTACATACCTAACATTTATTACCCCTCCAGCTTGTATATTATAGCTTACAAATTAACTCAAGGACCAAATAAATTCTATTGTGTATATGCACCAAGCATGTTTTTAACATTTAAAGCTTAAAGAAACTTAATTAAATGTGTAGTGAAGTTCTTTTTCTCTCTAAATTGTGATAGTTCTTGTGGTATATGATGAATTTTATCATATTTTCACATTTGGAACACTTTTCGGTTGTGAAAATAAAAAAACTATAGTAAGCTGAAGCACAAGTTCCCACTCTTGACAGTCTTTAAAATAACACTTGACCTACAACCAAAAGTCCAAAATTTCCCATAACCTGCTTGGATAGATTTAAATGGGAGTTTACAAGAACAAAACACAAGCAATGACAATGAAGGTTACTCTAATCTAAATAAATAAAAAGCATTGGAAAGGGGGTCATAATTACTGTTTGAAAATGTCAGTTATAGAAAACACATTCACTGGACCGTTGGCAGTGGAAACATTCTAATTCACATCTCTAGAGAAATCTTCTAGAATTAATCTTCGTTTAAGTATGTGGATATTCAAAGGTTTTGGTTAATACTGAGAGCTCCATAAAAAAAGATCACTAAAAATTTGGTGACATAATTGGAAAACTTAAATGTTTTGCTACCATTTAAATGTATCTTCCTGAAGGGGAAAATACAAATATTAGGGTTGGGGTCAAGGCTACAGGCTAAATCATGTGTAAATAATGACAGACACCTCAAAAATGAGCAATGTGAAACAATAGCAATCTCAGTCCAACAAGATTTCTTAAAAGTGCTATTTTCCATAAATTTCTATTTGAAAGGAGCCGACCCTTATCTGATAGTTGGTTTTCAAGAGAAGAATGAGTCATGTCAAAAATGTTGTCAGTTTTGCTTTTATGAGATTTGGCAAAGGACTTTCTATTTCCTTCATATTTTATGAGATCTCAAAATAGATCTTGGAATTTCCCCTCCTCGGGTGAATGGTATAACGCCAACTTGTGTTTAAAAGGCACTTCAAGTTTCAAGGAACTTTCACCTGTACTATATAGCTTTTCCAGCCCTGACAAGCTCCTTCAGGAGGGAGCTGAGGTGTTAACACCCTTGTTTCAGGATGAGAAAGTTCAGACACTGCTGATTAAGGTATTTCCCAAGTCCGTCCTCAAGAACATCAACCCTGAATGCACATTAGAAGGACTGATGCTGAAGCTGAAGCTCCAATACTTTGGCCACCTGATGCAAAGAGCCGACTCATTGGAAAATATCCTGATGTTGGAAAAGATTGAGGTCAAGAGGACAAGGGGGCTACAGAGGATGAGATAGTTGGATGGCATCACTAACTCAATCGACATGAGTTTGAGCAAACTCTGGGACTTAGTGAAGGACAGGGAAGCCTGATGTGCTGCAGTTCATGGGGTCTCAAAGAGTCAGACACAACTTATCAACTGAACAACACAGACACATGGTTGCTATGAGCAAAGCTGAAAATTGGAACCCAAGTTGCCTCATTTGTGGTTTAATTGTCCTTCTGATCATGCTATGTTGAGAACAGTGGGAAAACCTGTCCCAAACTTTTCTTTGGGAATGAGAGCACTTCCTCTAAGACAGAGAAATAGAAGTCTGAAAAGTGTGTGTTTAATAAAGGGCTAGAAAATCTCAGCTGGAAAGGTGTTTTTGTTATGCTGCCTTCTTCCATCCTTTCCCCTCTTCTTTCACACAGCATCTGGGTGACGCCAGCCATTCAGCTCGGTTCATGCCTATATCCTGATGAACTCTGTACACCTCTAGCTCAGATTTCCCCTCTTCCATAACCTTAGACCTAAATATGTCCTGACTCACTGATACCTTTGCTGGAATGGCTTCCAAGAGCCAGAATCAAAAGTCCCCAAATGCGATTTACCATCTTGTTCCCTAGCCTGACCCTGCTCTGTGTTTCTATGTTGGGCTTGAGACCCCTCTTCTGGGAATTGAACAAAACTTGGCTGTCTCCTTGCATGTTCTGGTGTTAATCCCTCATATACAAGAGTTCTCCAACCACTGCTGATTCCATTTTCCAAACACCCCTTAAATTCTATTATCTTTTTCCTACTGCCTTTATTCAGGTTTTGTAAATTTTCACCTGGCTTAATGTCCACACTTCCATCAATCTGACTTCTCTCCAATCCAGTTTCCATAGTCCAAGCAGCCAGCAAAGGCTCCCAGAGCATTTGTGATGAAATCCTCTCTCTAAGGCAGCCTATGGAGCTTGTCTGTCCCAGCTCTTGCCTTGTCACTTTCCATTTCACCATCTAAGATCAAGGAGCATGACAACCATTGAACTCTGAGACTGCACCACTTCAATGACCGGTCTGTCCCTTTGTTTACAACATTGATGGATGGTCTCAGTCTTCTGCTACCAAGTCCAGTTCATAGTGCAGCTTCCTGCCGTGCCCTTTGGGAGTTAAACACCCTGACCTTGTGGACTTGGCCACATGATTTGCTTTGCCCAGTGAAATGTAAGCAGAAGTGGCACATCTCACTTGGGGATAATAGCTCTGTGCTTCAACAGGATGTCTGCCTTCTGCCATAAGACAAGTGATGGCCCAGATGAAGAAGGACCTGTCAACTCATGTCTTAGAGAAAGAAGGTAGAGAGCAGAGCAGAGCTGATATCAAATGGGATACTTGCCCTTCCCAAATCAGTAGAAATTGACTAGAGGCCAGACAAGAAATTTAGGCAAGGATTTATTGGGGGCCCTGCTGCATTTGGGAGAGCAAGAACAAGTAAAAGGTCCCCTTGCTCATTCCCCAAGAGTGGGCAAACTGGTCCTTACATGGGGTGAGGGGAGGGGTGTGTCCAGGGTTCAAGTGGGAGGGATGGCTTAGAGCAGACAGCTTGTATAGTATCCTGCTTTTGCTCCCAATCTCCTCCTTTTGCTCCAGGCTCTTCAGAAGCAGCTGTTGGATTTTTTTGGTCTTTTTTGTATCTTGCTGTCCATAATTTGCCCCAACTGCCCATGACAGTTATTTTTAGTCCCTTATAGTTTCTTTGTATTTTGTTGCTTGAGGAGCTGTTTGTCCAGGTGCAAGCACTGCAGCAAAGGGTCCCAGGTCCCAGCCTGTCTCAGAGTTGCAGCCAACCCATGAGGGAGACATAAACCACTGAGACCTGCAGATCTCTTTTGTTCTGTCAGCATGATTTAGCCTGCTTTCAATGATGCATGTTTCTGCAGGAGTCTTCCTCTCGCTTCAGCTAAGTCATTGTCTCATCTGAAGTGTCATTCTCTTCAAAACTGATTTCTCACTCCTCGACTAGTGCACCTTTTGTGTTTCTATAGCACTTCCCGTAATAGTAACATTCACTGCATTGCGATGATTTGGTCATTGTCTGTATCCCCTCCTGGATGGGAGGCTCTGTGAGCCCAGGCCCCTTTCTTTTTTTTAACCACTTTATTTCTATTTCTTAGGACCTAGAGCATAAATTTTACACAATAGCTGCTGCTGCTGCTAAGTCGCTTCAGTCGTGTCCGACTCTGTGCGACCCCATAAACGGTAGCCCACCAGGCTCCCCCGTCCCTGGGATTCTCCAGGCAAGAACAATGGAGTGGGTTGCCATTTCCTTCTCCAATAGCTAGGTTGTATGAATGAATGAGAAATAAATAAATGGAGGAAAGTAGTCAAGAGTAAACTTGATCTGTGGATCTATTTCTGTTTTGTACATAAGTTCATTTGTATCATTATGATTGCCAAAGGGTAAAAGGGGGAGGGAAAAATTGGGACCTTGGCATTAACATATACAAACTACTAAATATAAAACAGAGAAGCAACAAAGACCTACTGTGTAACACAGGGAACTCTACTCAATAGTATGTAATAACCAACAAGGGAAAAGAATCTGGAAAAAATAGATACATATGTATGTATAGCCGAGTCACTTTGCTGTATACCTAAAACTAACACTACAGTGTAAACCAACTATAGTTCAATTTAAAATTTAAAAAAAAAACCAACAGAAAAGAATAAACCTGTTCTCACATGCAAATCTTTTTTTTAATTTAAATTTATTTATTTTAATTGGAGGCTAATTACTTTACAATATTGTATTGGTTCTGCCACACATCAGTATGAATCTGTGGAAGGTTTTCAGCTTCAGAGTTGCCTGAGCACAGTGGTACTTGGGGATTTTTGCTGCAGTGACAGATGGAAAGCTAAGAGGAAAACCTGTCTCCTTTGACCTCCAACCTATACTAGCCTCACTTTCTGTCCTCACACATTTACAAAGAACAGAGCTGGGAGGAGCGTTTTATTGGTAGATTATAGCCTCAACTACATCTTTGTCCCGTGAATCCCCTGAATGTGTTCGTTGTCATTGTGGTCATACCCAGTGACCACTCCACAGCCTGAAAGGGCAAGTTCATCCTCCTCCACCAATGTGAGGTGGGAGTGGGGGTGTCACCAAGTTTCAGGCAAACCTGCAGGAGCTTCACAGAGGCTTAGCAAGTCACAGTCTTTCTTAACTCGTCTGCTGTACATGCTTTCTTCTTTAGTCTGTGTGGTTTTTAGCAAAGATGCTAAGCAAGATAATTTAAGTCTGGCATTGTGGTAATTTTAGTTTTACATTAAAATCATGGCACAGTTTGAGGTCCAGGTTTGTTTAATATGTTGCTGACTCTTTAGAAGCAACATATAGACATAATAGATTCTCAATAAATATTTATTTTCAATCTATACCCTCTTCTAATTGTTACTTACATTTTTCCTTCATTATCAAATGTCTTGAAAACATTAACAGAATAATTTACATATACTCACACTCATTATGTAATATCTCATTCCTATTTTAGCCCATTGCTTTTTTATCTTTAATCTTTCATCCTCCTGTCAAACTAGCATTCACACACAGACACAAAGAGACAGAGAAATACATGCACACACACACACATATACACACACACACAGAGACAGAGCCAGGTCAAAGTTTTAGCCAGAGGACATGATCAGCCTTTGACAAAATTCTCATGAGAGAAAATTTCTAGAATTTTTCTCTGCTTCATATATTGGGCTAACCAAGAAGTTCATTTGGGTTTCCCCACAACATCTTACAGAAAAACCGGAACGAATTTTTTGACCAACCCAATATGTTTTTCTCCTGTCTGCCTAAGTCCTTTGTTTTTTAAATTACAGTATAGTTGATTTACTATGTTGTGTCCATTTCTGCTGTACAGTACAGTGATTCAGCTATATAAATAAACTTCTTAATATTCTTTTTCATTATGATCTATCATAGGATATGAGTATAGTTCCTTATGCTATGCACTAGGACCTTGTTGTTTATCTACTGTCTGTGTGATATGAAATAGTTTACCACTGCCAGCCCCGAACTCCCACTCCACTCCTCACTGAGCCCCTCCCCCTTGGCAACCACAAGTCTGTTCTCTGTGTCTGCAAGTCTGTTTCTGTTTCACAGATAAGTTCACTTGTGTCATATTTCAGACTCCACATATAAGTGATATCATATGGCATTTACCTTTCTCTGTCTGACTTACTTCACTTAGTATGATAATCTCCAGTTGCGTCCATGTTGCTGCAAGTGGCCTTATTTTCTTCTTTTTCATGGCTGAGTAATATCCCATTGTACACATGCAGCACATCTTCATTCATTTATCTGCCAATGGGCACTTAGGTTGTTTCCATGTCTTGGATGGATGCTCCAGCCCTTTAGATGGTTTAGATTTGTTTGGTGGTCTGGTTGGCTTTGACTCAGACTTCCTAAGATGCTGTCCTGGGTTACCCTTCTCCCTCCACCACACCTAGTAGCCATGGACGAGAGATGCCCTATCTTATCCTTGACCAAGCCTCTCAGGTTCTGCAGCTGACCCTGGCTTAGCATCACAGGTCCTGATTTCTTAGGATGGGGACACTGGGGAATTGCATGCTCTCTGGCACCCCCCTAGTAACCTGAGCACCTCTCGAGGCCTGCTGAGGTCTCTACTTGACTCCAGGGCTCTCTCTTAATCTAGCTTGAGGATTGCAACCTAGAAAACAGGGATTTCTGAAGAAAAGTCATACAGTGTCAGGACTGGAAAGATCTCATGCCACACAGACTAATACTCCCATCTCAAGTTACTGAAAACCAACAGTGTTTAATGGTTTACTGGAGCTAACTAGTACAAGGAGAACCAGTTCTCCCAATTTTTATTGAGTGGTCTTTTATTTACGTAGCTTATCTTTCCTTTTCTTCCCTTGCTTTCCTCCTTCCTTCCTTTCCTTCTCCCTTCCTTCCTTCCTTCTTTCTCTCCCTCTCTACTTCCTTCCTCCTCTCTTTTCTTCCCTCTTTCCTTACTTCCCTCCCTCTTTCTTTCCCTTTTTTCTATTAACAGTGACTATTTCTCAAATAGTTTCTTAACCTCATTGGACTTACTATTGTTGACATTTTAAGTGAAACTTAGCAGGGGACCTGTTGCAAAGCCCAGGCTTTCTGCACGCGAGGTCACTAATGGATAGTAAATTAAATAAACTGATATCTCAGTTGGACAAGTTGGAAGAGAACATAGGAACCAGGAGTGTACGGAGAATTAAAAATAACTAACAGTTTTCAGCCTGCTAAAAGGCTAGCTGTACAGATGTCCTTGGGATAATGAGGCATTAAGGTTTCTTTGGAAAGAGGAGAGGGAAGAATATACATTTAAGCTTAAACATATTGAATTTGGGATGACAGTAATTCATCCAAGTGGAAATATCTGTCAGGCAGTGGAGATTTTTTAAAAAGAGATGAGAAGAAGAAGAACCATTAAGGTTGATAAAAGATGTAGGCTGGGAGAATTTTGCTTTTATGTGAAGAGACGAGACTGACATCTTCCTGGAGAAGCTTGGAGGCTGAGCTATGCGAGGTGTCTGCCGTGTAGGCACAACAGCTCCAGCCACAAGGACATGTTCTCGTCAGCTTCCCACGGCCCACGAGGCCCCCACTGGCTGGAAACTATTTTTCTTAGGAAAAGACTAATTAATAATCTGAGTTTTAACTTGTTAGTTCTTTATTTACTTTTCTGTGGTACTTAATATTTTGGTGTGTTTCTGCAACTTCTAAGGTGGATTACGAGTAACATATAGAACGATTTGTCTGTTTTTTATCTTATCTTCTTATTTCTTTTTGTCCTTTGATCCCCTTCACCTTTTTCTCCTACCCCACCCCAGCCTCTGGCCACCACCAATCTGTTCCCTGGATCTAGGACCTTGGGTTTGGTGTTGATTTTGTTTTGTTTGTTTTTAAATTCCACGTGTAAGACAGATCTTATGATACTGGTGCTTGTGTCTCTCTGTCTGCTGACTTATTTCACTTAACATAAGGCCCTCAATGTTGTCACCAATAGCAAGATTTCATTTTTATATCTGAATAATATTCCATTGTATGTATATATGTGTATGTATAAATTTAGCACACCTTCTTTATCCATTTCTCCATTGATGGACACTTAGGTTGCTTCCATGTCTTAGACTTTGGAGACAGTGCTTCAGTGAAAGTGGGGATGCATGTATCTTTTTGAGTTAGTATTTTCCTTTTCTTCAGATAAACACCCAGAATTGGAATTGCTGAATCACATGGCAGTTCCATTTGCTATTGTTTGAGGAACCTTCATACTGTTTTCCATAGTGGCTCCCCCAATTTACATTTCCACCAACAGTGTACGAGAGTTACATTTTCTCTCCATCCTAGCCAACACTTTTTATTTTTGTCTTTTTGATAATAACCATTCCAACACGTGTGAAGTGATATTTCACTGTAGTTTTGACTTGCGTTTTCCGGATGATTAATGATGTAGAGCATCTTTTCATGTACCTACTGGCCATCTCTCTGTTGGCCTTTGGAAAAAGGTCTATTCAGATCTCCTGCCCATTTTAAGATCAAATTGTTTGTTGCTATTGAGTTGTATGGGTTCTTTATGTCTTTTGGCTATTAGGCCCTAATCAGATATATGGTTTGCAAACATTTTCTGCCATGAAGTTGGTTGCCTTTTCATTCTGTTGCTTCCTCTGCAACCCCACTTGTTTATTTTTGCTCTTGTTTCTTTTGATTTTGATGTCAGATTCAAAAAATTATTGTAAGGTTTATGTCAAGGAGCTTTCCTCCTATGTTTTCTTCTAGGAGTTTCATGATTTGGGGGCTTATAATCAGGTCTTTAATCCATTTTGAGTTAATTCTTGTGTATTGTATAAGATAGTGGCTTGAGTTTCATTTTTTTACATGTGGTTGTCCAGTTTTCCCAAAAAAAGTTATTGAAGAAACTGTCCTTTCTCCATTGTATATTCTTCTTTATCATAAATTAATTGACCACTTATGAGTGGGTTTATTTCCAAGGTCTCTTTCTGTTCTATTGATCTATGTGTCTTTTTTTAATGCCAATAACATACTATGTTAACTACTAAATATTTGTTAATTACAAAATTTGTTACTTTAGTAATTTGTTAAGTAATTAGTAATTTGTTAAGTAATTTAGTAATTTGTTTAGTAAACTTGTTAACTAATTTGCTAATTACTAAATATTTGGATATTTGGTTTCATCCTAGTTTTATAATTATTTGTTCTATTTCTATGAAAAATGCTCTTGGAATTTTGATAACAATTATATTGAGTCTGTAGATTGCTTTTGTTAGTATGGACATTTTAACAATATTAATTCTTTCAACCCATGAACAGAAAATTTCTTTCCATTTATTTGTGTGTCCTTCAATATCCTTCATTAATGTCTTATAGTTTTCAATATAAATGTCTTTCACTTCCTGCTTAAATTTATTCCTAGGTATTTTGCTTTGCTTTTGTGGATGTAATTGTAAAGAGGAATGTTTTCCTTTTTTTCTTTTTGTTGTTCAGTTTCTCAGTTGTTTCCAACTCTTTACGACCCTATGAACTGTAACACACCAGGCTTCCCTCTATTTCACCAACTCCCAGAGCTTGCTCAAATTCATACCCATTGAGTCAGTGATGCCATCCAACCATCTTATCCTCTGTCATCCCCTTCTTCTCCTGCCTTCAATTTTTCCCAGCTTCAGGGTCTTTTCCAGTGAGTCAGCTCTTTGCATCAATACTTTGGTGGCCAAAGTATTGGAGCTTCAGCTTCAGCATCAGTCCTTCCAATGAATATTCAGGGTTGATTTCCTTTAGGATTGACTGATTTGATCTCCTTGCTGTCCAAGGGACTCTCAAGAGTCTTCTCCAACACCACAGTTCAAAGGCATCAATTCTTCAGTGCTCAGCCTTATTTATGGTCCAACTCTCACATCCATACATGACTACTGGAAAAACCACAGCTTAACAGTGGCTCATCATATATGAAGGTTGGACTGTATGCCACATGCCTGCAAGCCCAGCCTTGAGACCAAAGAGTCTGGAGTCAGTGACAGAGACATCAATGATTTAATGGATGGGGAATCTTTCATGTCTGAAGCAAGGCCCTGGAGCAACACCCCGCAGTGTGCTGCAGACATTGGGCAGGACAGAAAATGGCCGCAGTCTTTGCTACTGGGGGAGAAGCAAGTACCCAGTTACAGGGGAAATTGACATCAGGTTGGCTGAGGGGTTTCCAGGGAAACAGCAGAGCGAAATGCCCCTCACAGTCCCTCATGCTAAGGACCAACAGCGGGGGATGTTTCTCACTGATCCACTATCATACTGGATCAATAACTAGCTGGGGACCAGGGGCTGGGGGAAAGCACATAGACAGTTATTGATTGGGGCTCCACGATTTAAAGGGAAGGTCAGTCATATGAGTGGGTGGATGTTGTGCATGGACTGGTCTGGCAGGAGATGCACAGAAATCAAGAGAGCAGTCCTCTTGGGTGGGCTGGCCATCCAATGACTTTACGATGTGGAGGTACTGCTCTCTACACCTGCTTTATTGGGAGTTTTTCTCATCAATGTATGCTCAATTTTGTTCAATGCTTTTTCTGCATCTCTTGTAATGATCATGATTTTTTTCTCTGTTTTGTTAACTTGGTGCATCACATGACTGCTTTGCAGATCCATCCACCACTGCATCTCTGGGATGAATTCCACTTGATCATGGCACACCACCTCTCTATCCTACTAGATACAGATGGCCAGCACCAGTTTCTGTTGCCACAAAGCCCCTTGTCTGACACACAGGGTGACTTCATATTATTTCTGGGAGCCTAGCACTGGGGGTGGCAAGGATGGAGGAAAGGTATGTTTAAAGATGAAGAGTCTTTGATGATCTTGTAGGGGTCAGATTCAATGGTCTGTGGAAGGTTAGTTGTTTCATTGTAGAGGTCAAGGAATGAGTAGCTAGTGAATTAAAGAGGGAAACTAATACAATATTGTAAAGTTTAAAAATAAAATAAAATTTAAAAAAATAAAAATAAAATTATCTTCAAACCAAAAAAAAAAAAAAGGAAGAAATCACTGGGGAAATGACAGTCCTTGGTGGCTTCACAAATTCCTCAGTAGCAGAGTCTGTCTCCTGCGTATATTGTCAAGGTTAGCTCTTGTCAATGTATGGACTCCGAGATCCAAATGTGAGGATCCTATTTTAAGAACTAAGGTGTGAGCTAATCACTCTATTACCTGAGCATGGGGTGAGTTATTTCATACTCTGTGGAAAAGTCATTTATCACAGCCAGAGTCAGAATAAAGCATTTATAAGAAATTTGGAAAAAAAAATACAGACAAGTTTAAGACATTTTCAAGCATTATGGTCTTCAAATGTGGTTATGGAGAGGGTGTGCATATGTGAGTGGTGGGGTTCAAACATCACTGTGAGAAAACCAGACACAGCAGAGCTGGGTTAGATCAACAAACACGTAACAAAGTGTTGGTGGAGTGGGTGACTGGGGTGGAAAAGGGAAGCATTACAGCCACTGAAACAAATAGAATAAGTTACAAACATTAAGTTATAATGTAATGGGTTTTTACTACTATCTTCCTATCATCTTCCTCATTTGTACCAACACCACAACTGAGATATTAATAAATTATATTTCATCAGGAAAAAAAAAATTTCCACCATTAACTTACTGTTGAAATTACCCAAACATCAATGAGAGCAGGATAATTATTGTTTAGGAGGGTAATTTTCATCAGTTCTTTTTAAATGGTGAAACACATTTGACATCTAAAAACTCTCTACCTTGCGTGAGGGAAATATTCCCACCTAGTGTATGAAAAGTATTATTTAATGTACTGATTAGATCTCTTGACATATTTTAGCAGAGCTCATTTATATTTCCATCAGAAATCATATTTTGGTCACATATAGCATTGGAGGCAATATGGTTAAATATAGAATAGCTTTAATTTTTTTCCATTGCTGTTACCATAGATAAATGAGCCATATCAAGTGGGAGATGGTAAGCAAATTTCACAGTTCTAAACAAATTTATAAAACATTGCTTGTAGCATTTCCATAAAAAGACTTGTTTGCTTTTATGTTTCAAATATATTTTGAATTAATTTGAAGTAATGAAACTCTAAAGTCCAAGGAATATGAAAAAGAAAGCAATCAAATTGTAGAATCTAAAATAAGGCAAACCCTAAAAGGGGACATTAATTTTTTCAGTTAATTTCTTAACAAATAGGTCAACATACATGGACATGTACACAGAGTGGACTCCATGGCTTTATGGAGCCCCTAGTCTGTCTGATGGGCTCACCATTCTATCCCTGCTGCTGCTACTGCTAAGTCACTTCAGTCGTGTCCGACTCTGTGCTACCCCATAGACGGCAGCGCACCAAGCTCCCCCGTCCCTGGGATTCTCCAGGCAAGAACACTGGAGTGGGTTGCCATTTCCTTCTCCAATGGATGAAAGTGAAAAGTGAAAGTGAAGTCGCTCAGTCGTGTCCGACTCTTAGCGACCCCATGGACTGCAGCCTACCAGGCTCCTCCGCCATGGGATTTTCCAGGCAAGAGTACTGGAGTGGGGTGCCATTGCCTTCTCCGATTCTATCCCTAGTACATGTCAACTACTCAACAAATACTGATGAGCAAGGTAATAAATGAATGGATGATGGCATCTTAGAAAATAGCTTCATTATATGACTTATATGTAACTAGTTTCTATAGTTTCAACTAACTACAAGAAAATTCCAGGGATGGAATCAGTAGTAATCTCTTTATCTCTACAATATTGTGAACTTTGTTTACTAAACCAATTAACATTAAAAAGTCTCTGCATCTAGCATGGAATGCTCACCTTTTAGTAGGATGCTTTTGGCATTAAATTAGTATATATATAAATACTCTCATGGAATACAGTCACAGAAAACTAACCAATCTGATCACATGGACCACAGCCTTGTCTGACTCAGTGAAACTGCGAGCCATGCTGTGTAGGGCCACCTGAGACAATGGGTCGTGGTGGAGAGGTCTGACAAAACGTGGTCCACTGGAGAAGGGAATGGCAGCCACTTCAGGATTCTTGCCTTGAGAACCCCATGAACAGTATGAAAAGGCAAAAAGATAGGACACTGAAAGATGAACTCCCCAGGTCGATAGGTCCCCAATATGCTACTGGAGATCAGTGGAGAATAAAGAGATGGAGCCAAAGCAAAAACAACACCCAGTTGTGGATGTGACTGGTGATGGAAGTAAAGTCTGATGTTGTAAAGAGCAATATTGCATACGAACCATGAATCAAGACAAATTGGAAGTGGTCAAACGGGAGGTGTCAAGAGTGAATATCGACATTTTAAGAATCAGCAAACTAAAATGGACTGGAATGAGTGAATTTAACTCAGATGACTATTATATCTACTACTGTGGGCAAGAAGCCCTTAGAAGAAATGGAGTGGCCATCATAGTCAACAAAAGAGTCTGAAATGCAGTACTTGGAGACAATCTCAAAAACAACAGAATGATCTCTGTACATTTCCAAGGCAAACCATTCAATATCACAGTAATCCAACTCTATGCCCCAACCAGTAATGTTGAAGAAGCTGAAGATGAATGGTTTTATGAAGACCTACAAGACCCTCTAGAACTAATACCCAAAATAGATGTCTTTTTCACTGAAAAGAAGAAGAAAGCCTTCTTCAGTGATCAATTCAAAGAAATAGAGGAAAACAGTAGAATGAGAAAGATTAGAGATATCTTCAAAAAAAATTAGAGATACTAAGGGAATACTTCATGCAAAGATGGACACAATAAAGGACAGAAATGGTATGGACCTAACAGAAGCAAAAGCTATTAAGAAGAGGTGGCAAGAATACACAGAACTATACAAAAAAGATCTTCATGACCCAGATAACCATGATGGTGTGATCACCTATAGCCAGACATCCTGGAATGTGAAGTCAAGTGGGCCTTAGGAAGTATCACTATGAACAAAGCTAGTGGAGGTTATGGAATTCCAGTTGAGCTATTTCAAATCCTAAAAGAAGATGCAGTTAAAATGTTTCACGCAATATGCCAGAAGATTTGGAAAACTCAGCAGTGGCTACAGGACTGGAAAAGGTCAGTTTACATTACAATCCCAAAGAAAGGCAATGCCATAGAATGCTCAAACTACTGCGCAATTGCACTCCTCTCACACACTAGCAAAGTAATGCTCAAAATCCTTCAAGCCAGGCTTCAATAGTATGTGAACTATGAACTTCAGATGTTCAAGCTGGATTTAGAAAAGCCAGAGGAATCAGAGATCAAATTGCCAACATCTGTTGGATCATTGAAAAAGCAAAAGAATACAAGAAAAACATCTACTTCTCTATTGACCATGCCAAAGCTTTTGACTGTGTGGATCACAACAAACTGTGGAATATTCTGAAAGAGATGGGAATACCAGACCACCTGATCTGCCTCCTGAGAAATCTGTATGCTGGTCAAGAAGCAACTGTTAGAAGTGGACATGGAACAACAGACTGGTTCCAAATAGGGAAAGGAGTATGTCAAGGCTGTATATTGTCACCCTGCTTATTTAATTTATATGTGGAGTACATCATGAGAATCGCTGGGCTGAATGAAGCACAAGCTGGAATCAAGATTGCCAGGAGAAATATCAATAACCTCAGATATGCAGATGACACCACCCTTATGGCAGAAAGAGAAGAAGAACTAAAGAGCCTCTTGATGAAAGTGAAAGAAGAGAGTGAAAAAGTTGGCTTAAAGTTCGACATTCAGAAAACTAAGATCATGTCATCTGGTCCTATCACTTCATGGGAAATACATGGGGAAACAATGGAAATAGTGAGAGATTTTATTCTGGGGGGCTCCAAAATCACTGCAGATGGTGATTGCAGCTATGAAATTAAAAGACGCTTGCTCCTTGGAAGAAAAGCTGTGACCAACCTAGACAGCATATTAAAAAGCAGAGACATTACTTTGCCAACAAAGGTCCATCTAGTCAAAACTATGGTTTTTCCAGTAGTCATGTATGGATGTGAGAGTTGGACTATAAAGAAAGCACCGAAGAATTGATGCTTTTGAACTGTGCTGTTGGAGAAGACTCTTGAGAGTCCCTTGGACTGCAAGGAGATCCAACCAGTCCATCCTAAAGGAAATCATTCCTGAATATTCATTGGAAGGACTGATGCTGAAGCTGAAACTCCAATACTTTGGCCACGGATGTGAAGAACTAACTCCTTGGAAAAGACCCTGATGCTGGGAAAGATAGAAGGCAGGGGGAGAAGGGGACGACAGGATGAGATGGTTGGATGGCATCACCAACATAATGGATATGAGTTTGAGTAGGCTCCAGGAGTTGGTGATGGACAGGGAAACCTGGCATGCTGTAGTCCATGGGGTTGCAAAAATAAAGAAACAACTGAGTGACTGAACTGAACTGATACTATCATGGGCTTCCCTAGTAGCTCAGCTGCTAAAGAATCTGCCTGATATGCAGGAGATCCTAGTTCAATTCCTGGGTCGGGAAGAACCCCTGAAGAAGGGATAGACTACCCATTCCAGTATTCTTGGGCTTCCCTGGTGGCTCAGGTGCTAAAGAACCCTCCTGTAATGTGGGAGAACTGGGTTTCATCCCTGGGTTGGGAAGATCCCCTGGAGGAGGGCATGACAGCCCACTCCAGTACTCTTGCCTGGAGAATCCCCATGGACAGAGGAGCCTGGTGGGCTACTGTCCACGGGGTCACAAAGAGTCAGACACTACTGAACAGCTAAGCACAGCACAGCAGTGAATACGATCACACACATAATTGTAAATATATTTGAAACTAAAAAAATTACTTAAGGGTCTTGTATGTGATTTTGAAGAATTTTGAGATTGAACACAGTTTTTTTAAATTAATTAATTTATTTTAATTTGAGGCTAATTACTTTACAATATTGTAATGTTTTTTGCCATACATTGACATGAATCAGGCATGGGTATACATGTGTCCCCCTATCCTGAACCCCTCTCTCACTTCCCTCCCCATCCATCCCTCTGGGTTGTCCCAGTGCACCAGCTTTGAGTGGTCTGTTTCATGCATGGACACATTTTTTTTTACATCCTTCAAGAGCTTTTATTTTCTGAGAACTGAATATTTTTAAAAGTGTGCTATTATTTGACCAAATTAAGTCAAGGAAATAAAATGGGGAGAAAAAGGAAAAACTGCCATTTTGTATGATTCTAAGCTAGTGATTAGCTATGATTTAATACTCTTTCAGAAATATAGAGGATTTCCCTATTGGTCTAATTATTAAGAACCTGCCTGTCAATGCAGGGAACATGGGTTCAATCACTGGTCTGGGAAGACTCCCCATGCCTTGGGGCAACTGAGGCTGTGTACCACATCTACAGAGCCCACATGTCTAAAGTCTGTGCTCTGCAATAAAAGAAGCCACTGCAACGAGAAGCCCTCATACCACAACTAGAGAGTAGGCCCCGCTCACCGCAACTAGAGAAAGCACTCGCACAGCAGTGAAAACCTAGCACAGACAAAAATACATAAATAAGTAGGCATTTTCAAAATATGGTTTCAGTTCAGTTCAGTCGCTCAGTCGTGTCCGACTCTTTGCGACCCCATGAACCGCAGCACGCCAGGCCTCCCTGTCCATCACCAACTCCCAGAGTCCACCCAAACCCATGACCATTGAGTCGGTGATGCCATCCAACCATCTCATCCTCTGTCATCCCCTTCTCCTCCTGTCCTCAATCTTTCCCAGCATCAGGGTCTTTTCCAGTGAGTCAGCTCTTTGCATGAGGTGGCCAAAGTATTGGAGTTTCAGCTTCAACATCAGTCCTTCCAATGAATACCCAGGACTGATCTTTAGGATGGACTGGTTGGATCTCTTTGCAGTCCAAGGGACTCTCAAGAGTCTTCTCCAACACCACAGTTCAAAAGCATCAATTCTTCTGCACTCAGCTTCTTTATAGTCCAACTCTCACATCCATACATGACCACAGGAAAAACCATAGCCTTGACTAGACGGAGCTTTGTTGGCAAAGTAACGTCTCTGCTTTTTAATATGCTATCTAGATTGGTCATAACTTTCCTTCCAAGGAATAAGTGTCTTTTAATTTTATGGCTGCAATCATCATCTGCAGTGATTTTTGGAGCCCAGAAAAATAAAGTCAGCCACTGTTTCCACTGTTTCCCTATCTATTTGCCATGAAGTGATAGGACTAGATGCCATGATCTTCGTTTTCTGAATGTTGAGCTTTAAGCCAACTTTTTCACTCTCCTCTTTCACTTTCATCAAGAGGCTCTTTAGTTCTTCTTCACTTTCTGCCATAAGGGTGGTGTCATCTGCATATCTGAGGTTATGGATATTTCTCCTGGCAATCTTGATTCCAGCCTGTGCTTCCTCCAGCCCAGCGTTTCTTTATCATGATGAAATTTCCACAAAACCACATGCCCAGAAATGAGTGATATTATCTCTAGTCCAGAAGGAAAGTATCAGAATGCCAGAAAGATTAATTGATCTCATATCATATTTGCAGAGCAAATTAATGAATTGGGGGTAAATACCTAGGACTCCTACTAAATGAATGTTCCTTATATGCACCTTATTTTCTCCTTTTATGCTGTGTAGCCTCCTAGTACCTTCCAGCAATGGGAGTGAAGACTCTCCTATGTTTGATATGAGCACAACTGTAGCAGCATTATTAAGTGACTACTGTATACAGGTCATGATATTACATATAGAAAGACATTTAAATATTTCCCCTGGTTTCCTCCAACAGCAATAGAGAGTGGATACTTTTGTTACTAGTAACAGGATTGTCTATTTTTCAGACACACTGTGACTCTTCAGCATATGGGAGTCACATAAAAATAAAATGATCCCAAATAATCACTTGTGAGTGTGTTATTTTATAATTATTGGAAGCTATAGGATTGAGCAATAAAATATTTTAATTCCAAATCAGAGGAGTCCTTTAACAGATTTCATGGGTTACACTTTTCCTACATCATAACATCTTCAATATCTTTCCAATTCTCTCCTCTTTAGATATTTATTCCTCCTACAGTATGTAGGATGAGGCAAGGCTTATCCAACATATCTTCTATGGCCTGGTTTTCATTTTTATGTACTATATTAAACAAAAAATACCACTTACATTCATTGCATTCAAGAATATTCATGACTGAAATAAGGGCCAGGTTTTGCTCTTATGGTCCTATCTAAATGGGAAAAATTAATTTTCTATAGGAAAGAAGAGGAACAACGGTTGTAGAAAATATCTAATGCCCTAGAGGAGATCCTAACTTCAATTAACAATAAAAAGCAAGGAAAGAAGGATAAGTCTTTAAGTACTGGTCCCCATGTCTACTCAACCTTGAGTAACAATGTTAGATAGATGCTTTGGGTACACAGACCAAAGGGAATGAGTCCGTGCTTCTGTAGATTAGCATTGGTGTTCTTGTTATTGTTGTTGTTTAATCCCTAAGTCATATCAGACTCTTGCGCCCCCATGGACTGTAGCCCACCAGGCTCCTCTGTCCATGGGATTTCCCAGGCAAGACAACATAGACTTCTCTAAGTAGCTGAATATTGAGCTCTTATGTGATTCATTTTTAGATCCTTTGAACTCAGCCTTCATGGGTAGTGTCAGACCACTAAATACAGTGTTCCCTCAGTATCCACAGGGAACTGACTCCAGGACCCCCTTCAAATACCCAAATCCATGGATGCTCAAGTCCCTCCTACAAAATGGTGTTGTATTTGCATGAGACCTTTGCATATCCCCTATATAATTTAAATCATCTATAGATTATACCAAATGCAATGCAAATCTATTAATTAATAGTTGCAAAGGCATGCAGGCTCAGTCATGTCTGACTCTTTGCGACCCCAGGGACTATAGCCTGCCAAGCTCCTCTGTCCATGGGATTTTCCTGGCAAAAATATTGGAATAATTTGCCATTTCCTCCTCCATGGGATCCTCCTGAACCAGGGGTCAAACCTGCATCTCCTGCATTTCAGGTGGATTCTTTACCACTGAGCTACTGGGGAAGCCCCAATATTTGCCAGGTGCAAGGCAAATTCAAGTTTTTCTTTTTTGAAACTTTCTGAAATTTTTTTTCAAACACTTCTGAATTACTATTGGTTGACTCTGTGGACAAGGAACCTGTGGATAAGAAGAGCCAAATGTGTATCCTGAGAGTTCCAAAGTCCTTAATATTTTACAACTTTTGCACCAATATATCCAATCCTAGTTTCAGACAACTGACAACAATGAAGATCATCATTGACCAAGATGCATTTTTTTTAGGACACCTATGTTCTCTGGTTTGTGAAAAATTTGGTGTGTGTGTGTGTGTGTGTGTGTGTGTATGGCAAGGAATAGAGAGGGAAATTCTTTGCTGAAATAAATGTGGGCAGCTCTGGATAAGCAAAGTCAGACATCTGTTTAACACTAAACGTTCAAACCATGAATACATTAATAGCATTTCTACATCATGTGCAATCACTAAGGCTGTTGCCCCAACCTTCTGCCCCCACCACTGTGGACATCATTTAAATGCTTTGTAGGACTGTAGCGCCCCTTTGACCCCCTGGAAAATACAGGAACAGACCAGCAAGCTCCTGGCCCAGTGTTGTGGGCAGCAGGTTTGCAGTCCTTGGACCCCACTTTTGCCTCATGAACAGAGACTTTTGACATATTTCATGGTTCCTGCTTTTCTGTCAAATAAGCAAAGCTGAAATACTCTGTCCTGATAGTCACATTCAGCCCCTCACATAGGGTTAAATCATCTTGCTCTCCAGCCCCTAGCTATTTAATTTCCACCAAAAGCATGACAGATAGTTTTCGTCTCCTGACTTAGAATATAATTATTTTTCAAATCCATGTATTTTCTCTCTGATGATTACAAAAAACCAACAAGACATTTTTTTTTCTTTTTCTTTTTTTTTCTTTATTTTTAATTTTATTTTTAAACTTTACATAATTGTATTAGTTTTGCCAAATATCAAAATGAATCCACCACAGGTATACATGTGTTCCCCATCCTGAACCCTCCTCCCTCCTCCCTCCCCATACCATCCCTCAGGGTCATCCCAGTGCTCTTTTTTTTTTTTTCCAGGGTAAATTTGAGATGTTCAAATGTCTTGTTGGCAAACGAGATGCCCTGGAAATTTACCCTGGAAAAATGATCATATCAAAGTTTATCTGCGGCCCATTTTCCAGCATTCTGTTACCTATTGGTTACTCAGGAAGGGAAAGCATATATTTTCTAAATCATTTGATATCATCCCCCTCAGGTTTTTTTGTTGTTCTTAAGATCTCTCCATGTCTGGAAATTTTTGCTCAAAAGCAATGAAAGAGGAAAATTTTGCTCAAAAGCAAAAAAAAAAAAAAAGGAAATTCAGTAATAAGAATACAAGTCAATCATAGGTTGAAATTCCTAATTACTTTCTCACCTAAAAAGGAAACAATCTAATGTTGGCCTTTCATCAGGTTAACAGGCAAAATGGTTGAATTAACCACGGTAAGAGTATTGTTAACATTACAATTTGTTTGGAATTAGGCTGTGGGAAAGAGGAGTTTCTACAGAAAGCTAAGCCAAGTTAAACAGAGAAGGAAAAAAACACTGTTATTCCCTTTACTCCAAGTCTGGGTTAAAGAGCTGATTATGTGGGAAGATGCCAAAGGGTCAGATATTCAAAACCCATGGAATCTGGCTTCTTGACAAATACCTAAATATAACTTATGGCTTCAAGTACTTTTTTTCTATTTTGTTCATTTGGAAATTCTGATATAGATTATTATCAAAACACAAAAAGTAGTTTATTATTTCTTACAAATGGTTTAGGTATTTACAAAGTAAATACAAAGTTAATATTATGATACTTTTGCATACAATTATATGGTTTTATAGACATATTTTGCAGATGAAATGTAAATTATCTATTTTGCAAAGAACTCCCAAAGCATTTTATACATGCACAATATCATGGTCTTATCAAGTCTTTAGAGACCATTCTTAATGGAATAGACCATATAAAATTATGTAGTATGTTCTCTAGTTGAAATATGAAATTAATTTTATATTCACATGTATTAGGAAATTGACTCAAAATGGAAGCACTTAATATATAAATTATTGAAACCCAACTGTGGGAATTATTGCTCCATCCTACATCTAGTGTCAGTTTGATGATAAGCATGTATATTTTTATTCATGGAGGCTTACACTATAAAATAACTCTTCTGTAGTCAAACATTTGCCGTGTTGCCTTATTTTAGCACAACTGTGGTCCAATATATACACTGTTCTATGTTGCAACATCAATAAATGTATGAATATTGTAGGACTGTTATAGTAGATCGCTCAGATGTACTGATTATTTTATTGAAAAAAGTCTTGATTCTTTTCCAAGAGTCATAATGCTGTTATTTTTAGTTAAACGTTGTGTTCTTTGGGTTGCAATTTTTAGACTTGAAAGAAATCTCCTAAACTCTCTTGAAACACAGAACAATTTTTTCTTTTCCTTTTCCTCTTTCCAACCCAATGCCTTACAGCTGCCCTGATTTAAATCTGTTTTGAATTAATTGTTCCTTTGACCAAGAGCAAATAAAATTTCCCCATAGTCCATTCAGCCTCCTTGAGGAAGTTCAGGATGTTTCTGGAAAGGACTGGATATGTTTGTTTCCTTGCTAAGCAAGGCTTGCTGCTGTTTGTCCCCAGGAGCAAGCAAACAGAAATGTCAGTGTGCATGGAGTTGTGATCCGACCCTAAGTCAACAATTTAATAAGTGAACAGGCCACACACTTTCTTACTAAAAATCTTCCTTCAATATAGTTTACTTTGGCTTCACGTGTTGTTGCTCTGGAAAAGTGCAAAAAGATCTGGTCTTTTAGCCTCATTGAAATAACACTACTTCGGGCTTAACTCATTGACTCATATAAAGATGTTTTTAGGTAAAATTAGTAACTTCAGTTAAGAGAAATGGAAGAAAAAATTTAGTCAGACGGAGAGTAGAAAATTAATAAGTGGTGAATTCTATGGTTAACTGTCTGTAATTACTTTTTCTCTTATCAAGTAGAAAATTAGAGAAGGTGGGCCTGTTTTCATTCTAAAGGAGAATGCTCCTTCTGACAGGTATGAAACTCACAAGGGAATCTGACAGGCAATTTCTTTTTTGTGTGATGATTTTGTACAATTCGTTTATATACACTTCATCATAGGACTTAAAAGATAAATGACTTCTTATTTTGCTAATTTTGCAAAGATAGAAAAAATAATAATCTTCAGTTGGTATAGGAATTTAACCCTCAGGAGGCAAAGTGTACTTTGAATGACAAAGAAAATTAAATTAGGTTATATGATTTGCAATCTTTCTTTGTTCTCATGAAAAATATAGTTTCTTTAGAAGAAAATTGCACACTACTCTGCCACCTGAGTAATATCTATTCTTCATTAAAATCTTTGCCAAGAAAAAGACTTAAAAAACACTGCTGCTGCTGCTGCTAAGTCGCTTCAGTTGTGTCCGACTCTGTGCGACCCCATAGACGGCAGCCCAACAGGCTCCTCCGTCCCTGGGATTCTCCAGGCAAGAACACTGGAGTGGGTTGCCATTTCCTTCTCCAATGCATGAAAGTGAAAAGTGAAAGTGAAGTCGCTCAGTCGTGTCCAACTCTTAGCGACCGCATGGACTGCAGCCCACCAGGCTCCTCCATCCGTGGGATTCTCCAGGCAAGAGTACTGGAGTGGGGTGCCACTGCCTTCTTAAAAGTAACTTTAATAAAAAAAAAACTTTATAACAGCACAAAGTAGTTGTTATATTGAGGCAGGGGACAATGCTAAAACAGAAAATTCCTTAAATGGAAAATTTTAGACCAGCATGAAGCTTCTAGTTTGTCCTTCTTAAATACACAAAAGCAGATAAAAGAAATTATTTGCTTAATAGCTTTGCCGATCCTCTTCCAATGTCAGTGCAAGATGGAACTACCATACAGCTGCCCCTTAGAGACATGAGGGATCAGGTGCTCTGACCTCTCACAATGGAAAAAGTACAGGCTGCCACCTCTGCCTCAAAAAAATGCCTTCACACCAGGGCAGGAAGCTAAAGCAGTTTGGTTGAAATCAAGATTTGAACCCTTTTGAAATCACATTCTGTGATCTCTAATCAAACACAAACTTCCCCCTACATTCTGTCAATCTAAATTTTTGTACAATGAAAATATAAGCACTGTATCTATGAAAAAATTCACATGTAAGTGAACTCCTGCAGTTCAAGCCCATGTTGTTCAAGGGTGAGTTGTAGTTTAATCTTCTGGTGAATCATTGTTGCAGATATCTAACTTATTAAGCCAAGGTGGGGGAAACAATGTGTGATTTAACGTTAACAAGCTACATCACCTCTTCTTCTGACAGATGGGGCTGCAGATCTTGACTCTTGCTGGAAGCCTCAAGTTCATCAGAAACAGTCGTGGCCCATGTCCTTGAGGTTTGCTTCTAAGGTTAAGGTTCCATAGCAAGTGGAGAAACCTTCAATTGCCTTAGTGGAGTAAGAAGGACTAAGCAAATCTCTAGTACAGTAAGTACCTACATACAAACTTTCGAGTTGTGAACTTCCAAAGATGCAAATATGCCCCTGTATGCCAGCTGTTGTACTGTACTACTGAACTTTTCAAGGTACTGCACTGTAAGATTAAAAATGTTTTATTTATTGAGTGTATGCTTTTTTATGTATTGTTTGTGTGAAAAGTATTATAAACCAATTTCAGTGCAGTGCTATAGAGTCGATCGTGTTAGTTGGGTACCTGGGCTAACTTTGTTGGACTTAGAAACAAACTGGACTTTCTCTCGGAATAGAACTCATTCATTTGTAGGGAACTTACTGTGAAACACATCCCTTCACATCCTCTGACATAGCTTTAGATTTTAGTAACCACACTGAAACATTAGATCACTCCAAATATATCTTTTGAGCATTTCTGTGCCTGCCAGGAAGAACCATAGTTCTATGGAAGGGCATATGCTCCTCTGCAGTGGTTGAAGTCAGAAATGACGAAAAAGAAAAGGAAAGTTTGTGGTGAGGAAGGAAGTTAAGCTGGAGCAGGAGTAGAGAACAAGGAAACGAGCTCGGGAGATGTGAGGGAGGAAAGAGAAGAACACACTGAAGAAAGGGACCTGTTGGTGAAAGAAGAGGAAGGAAAACAAAAGCAGAAAATGCAGAGAAAGGAGGAAAGGCAGAAAGAAGTTTAAAGTGGCAGTGATGAGATGGGAGTGTTATCTGTGTGTGGATGGAAGGTGTGCCCTTTCCCACGGGGGCTGAGCCTTTCCTATGATTGACAAAGGGGACATTTTCCACCCTTTTCTGGGGGTCTGTGCCCAGGAAGCTCCTGAGGACCCTTCTGTCCTGGACCCTGGGGTCTGGGCACCTTCCTCACAGGGATGTTTTAAACCAAAGTATACAACTGAAAGATTGTGCTTCATCAACAGGAACCTTGCTGGGCTGAGAAGGAACCTCTCCTGCAGCCAAAGAGGGAGTAAGCAGAGGTCCCAGACCTCAGACCTGCCCTCTCACACCAGATCTTCTCTTCTGAGAAAAAGAGGAACCACCTATTGCAAATGGGCAGCAAAGGTATCTCATTTTTGCTGTGCTTTGGAGTAATATCCATAATCATATTAAAAGGATTTAACAGTAAAGAACTAAAGGCAGTTATGAATATCCAGTCTCTACTTCTATGCTGTACACATTGTAGTGTCCGTGAAAGGTTTTACCAAATTTAGGAAAACACTCACATTAGATCCAAAACTCATCATCGGCAAGTTGCCTTTATTCTTGTATGAAGAACTTGACCTTGATCAGTCTTAGAGAAAAAAATAAACAGAATATTTTCAAGCTCTGGCATGAGAACATAGCAGTTGTCATGTATCTGTGATCCAGAATTTCGGGGCTGGCAAAAAAATGACATTCTCTTTTATCTGATTTACTGATAAGCATTAACAAAATTTTCTCACACTAATTAGGTCTTATCAGGACAAGAATTTTAAAAATGACATTAAGTTATAGTCATCACATGGGGCCTTTTTTAAATTAATAAATCTTAAGTAAGTAATATGTTGAAAAATTAAACATGTGCATTTTTAAAGAATCTGAAATAGAATATATAACTGAGTCGTGTTATTGAACACCTGAAACTAACACAACATTGCAAATCAACTACACTTCAATAAAAAATTAAATTAAAAAAAGAAAAAACTAACAACTCATGTATGCAGCAGCTGTTGAACTTAGTCTGTGCCCCTGTTCAAACTTCAGTGAGACAAAGCTGTTCACTTCCCTAAGCACAGCTGTCTGGATTGCATGGACAACTCATATCATTCTGAGTTGAGTTTTGTTTGTGTCTCCTAAGTTATTTGATATTTACTGAGACTTAGAAATATTCCAAAAATCATTTCCCTGTAAATCATCTTCCTGACAAGTGTTGATCTGCCTGCCTATCCTTTCTGCATATGATCTCCTGTGAGCATCAGCACTCTTTCCTGGCTGGACTTGCAGAGACAGAAAAGTGAGACAAAGTGCCCTTTTCTTTCCAATTAATGAAGCGAGCCTTCTCAGTCTTTCCCATTAATTTTGAGAACAGACCCCATAAATAAACACCTCACATTTCCTTCCCGGTAGTCATTTAAGCCTGGGTACAAAATGCAGCTTCTCATAAGCTTTTCATAAGACTATGAAATCTTTCATGGATCACAGAGTCATAGTTACCTTGAATAATATGGATTCTCTTTATCTTAGAAATGAAGAAAATGAGAACTAACTTAATTCTATGAACCCCTCCATGATTTTGGATTCGGTCCTCAAATTGGATATGATGCTACTGAACATTCAAATAGATTGTTTACCAAAAATATATGCCTGTACATTCTTTTGATAGTTAATAAGATTTCACATCTGACATTTGTGTGAAAATTAAAAGCCTAAGATGACATTTAATAAGTGAATTGCTTATTTTTATAATATGAAGAAGCAGTTGTTGCTGTTTAATCACTAAGTCTTGTCTGACTCTCTTGCAACCCCATGGACTGTAGCCCACCAGGTTCCTCTGTCCATGGGATTCTCCAGGCAAGAATACTGGAGTAGGTTGCCATTCCCTTCTCCAGGGGATCTTCCCAACCCAGGGGTCAAACCCATCACTCCTGCATTGGCAGATGGATTCTTTACCACTGAGCCACCAGAAAAGCCCATGATGAAGCAGAGCTATGTTCAAAATCATGTCTGGCCAGAAGTGTCGCCCTTGACAATAGACCCATTGTATTAAGTTCATTATTTCACTGTGGCCTGTGCTGGACAAAAAGAAAGGGTGAGAGGAGCAGAACATGGCTTAAGGATTCTAATGTTGGTGATGAGATGCTAGCTTTGTGTTCTCTCCTGTCAGAAGCACTACTCGGGAAAAAATGTTATCATCTCAGCAGCAATGTTCCAGGTCCACAGTGTTTAGGAATGAGAGAGATTGCATCAGAAGGAGAGACTGGGTCCTAATCGGACACAAAATCTTGCTTTTTCTGACACTTGGGGCTAAGACATGAAAATGTGTTTCTGCAGACAGGAGACACCTCTACTTCCCACATCTGTCTGCATGGAGATTTTGGAGAAGGTGAAATCATACCCACCAAAATCACTGTGTCCAGTTTGGCTTTCAGGGTTAGATGGATGTGTCCTCCCAAGAGGCAACCTTGGGGTGGGGCTCCTTTGATGGATATGTCACAGAATGCAGGACGGTTCATGAGTAAGTGAGTATACTTGAAACCCTCTCTTTACTCATCTCTTCTACGAGCCTCTGCCAAAACCATAATTATATACTCTGTCTTATTTACATAAAATAACAGTGTATCTAGCCATGCCTCAAAACCTGAAATGTATTTAGGGATACACCCAGTTTTCTGTGGTTTTTGTTCTAAGAGCACAAAGACTTGAGGGTCAGAGATGTGGATTCCTAGGGCTGGATTCCTGGGTGGATGGTGATTGGCTTCCTTGAAGAGGTGGTGTTTGTAAGGGTCTGCTTAGCCAAAGGATCTGGAAAACATGAAGTTCCCCAAGACCAATCACCTCAAAAGCATGAAGTTCTGTTTTTTCTGCTTTTTTCCTTTCAAAGGGTTTCAGAGTAACCAAATAGTACCAGTTGTGGGAGTTTTCATTGTTTTAAGTATTTCAACTAATAATTGTGAAAGAAATGAGATAATTAAAAATCACAAATTTCAGGCTTTTAGTGAAATATATGATGCAGTAAACAACAAATATCTGCCAAGCTAAGGCCCAGAAGAGAAATCCTCATGATGAGAAAGCAGGTGTGACCTCATAGGTCCTGAGTGTGGATCTGCCTTTTGCTGTGCAGCCCTCATCGTTTTCCCATTCTCTCCCAAATTCTCCTCACGGCACATCCTTGTCTGTCCTGCTCTCCTTCCTTCCTTCCTTCCTCTGTCCTTCCTCATCTTCTAATAACTGCTTACTGAGACCATGTTGGAACCAGCACTGAGAAACATGAAATTCCAAGTCCTGTCCTTTGTTTCATTCTTGAGAGCCAGTGTTGAATAGAGAAGCACAAGACCAGGTTGGCACACAAGGTCCATCACTTTCAAGCTGAGGGATTTCAAACCAGTGAGTGAAGCCCTCTGAGCTTGAGCTTTCCATTTCTCAGATTTATTGTGTCAGTAAGTGAGAGAGAACTGTAGAGCACCTAGAATAAACAGCAGCACATTGTAAGCACTCGAGGGACCCACCATCACTATGCATCAAGGCAGGTGTGATTGACTGTCTTCTCCAGGATCTGTGAATCCCAGCCAAAGGTAGCAGTTACTTCTTTAAATCTGGAGGAGAGTTCAAGAGGGAGACCTTCGAAAATGGTCCTAGTATTCCAACACTGTGATACACTGCTAAGTTGATTTTTCAAAAGACTTACATCCAAAATTCACCCTAGTGCTGATCTCAGGTGGCCTCAGTTCAGTTCAGTCATTCAGTCATGTCCACCTTTTTGCAACCCTGTGGACTGTAGCACACCAGGCTTCCCTGTCCATCACCAACTCCTAGAGCTTACTCAAACTCATGTCTATCACGTTGGTGATGCCATCCAACCATCTCATTCTCTGTTGTCCCCTTCTCCTCTTGCCTTCAATCTTTCCCAGCATCAGGGTCTTTTCCAAGGAGTCAGTTCTTCATATCAGGTGGCCAAAGTATTGGAATTTCAGCTTCAGCACCAGTCCTTCCAATGAATATTCAGGACTCATTTCCTTTAGGATGGACTGGCTGGATCTCCTTGCAGTCCAAGGGACTCTAAAGTGTCTTCTCTAACACCAGAGTTCAAAACCATCAATTCCTTGGCACTCAGCCTTCTTTATAGTCCAACTCTCACATTCATACACGACTACTGGAAAAACCATAGCTTTGACTAGATGGATCTTTGTTGGTAAAGTAATGTCTCTGCTTTTTAATATGCTGTCTAGGTTGGTCATAGCTTTTCTTCCAAGGATCAAGCATCTTTTAATTTCATGGCTGCAGTCACCATCTGCAGTGATTTTGGAGCCCCCAAAATTAAAGTCTCTCACTGTTTCCTTGTTTCCCTACCTATTTGCTGTGAAGTGCTGTACTCAATATGCCAGCAAATTTGGGAAACTGAACAGTGGCCACACAACTGGAAAAGGTCAGTTTTCATTCCAATCCCAAAGAAAGGCAATGCCAAAGAATGTTCAAATGACCACACTATTGCACTGATCTCACACGCTAGTAAAGTAATGCTCAAAATTCTCCAAGCCAGGCTTCAGCAATACGTGAACCGTGAACTTCTTGATGTTCAAGCTGGTTTTAGAAAAGGCAGAGGAACCAGAGATCAAATTGCCAAGATCTGCTGGATCATGGAAAAAGCAAGAGAGTTCCAGAAAAACATCTATTTCTGCTTTATTGACTATGCCAAGCCTTTGACTGTGTGGATCACAATAAACTGTGGAAAATTCTGAAAGAGATGGGAATACCAGACCACCTGATCTGCCTCTTGAGAAACCTATATGCAGGTCAGGAAGCAACAGTTAGAACTGGACATGAAACAACAGACTGGTTCCAAATAGGAAAAGGAGTACATCAAGGTTGTATATTGTCACCCTGTTTATTTAACTTATATGCAGAGTACATCATGAGAAACGCTGGGCTGGAAGAAACACAAGCTGGAATCAAGATTGCTGGGAGAAATCTCAATAACCTCAGATAAACAGATGACACCACCCTTATGGCAGAAAATGAAGAGGAACTAAAAAGCCGCTTGAAGAAAGTGAAAGTGGAGAGTGAAAAAGTTGGCTGAAAGCTCAACATTCAGAAAATGAAGATCATGGCATCTGGTCCCATTACTTCATGGGAAATAGATGGGGAAACAGTGGAAACAGTGTCAGACTTTATTTTTTGGGGCTCCAAAATCACTGCAGATGGTGACTGCAGCCATGACATTAAAAGACGCTTACTCCTTGGAAGGAAAGTTATGACCAACCTAGATAGCATATTCAAAAGCAGAGACATTACTTTGCCAACAAAGGTCCATCTAGTCAAGGCTATGGTTTTTCCTGTGGTCATGTGTGGATGTGAGAGTTGGACTGTGAAGAAGGCTGAGCGCCCAAGAATTGGTGCTTTTGAACTGTGGTGTTGGAGAAGACTCTTGAGAGTCCCTTGGACTGCAAGGAGATCCAACCAGTCCCTTCTGAAG
Source organism: Bos grunniens (assembly GCF_055505025.1). Lineage (NCBI taxonomy): Eukaryota > Metazoa > Chordata > Mammalia > Artiodactyla > Bovidae > Bos > Bos grunniens. The sequence continues at coordinate 44,085,914 of NC_141181.1, forward strand.
GAGATCAGCCCTGGGATTTCTTTGAAAGGAATGATGCTAAAGCTGAAACTCCAGTACTTTGGCCACCTCATGCGAAGAGTTGTGTCATTGGAAAAGACTGTGATGCTGGGAGGGATTGGGAGCAGGAGGAGAAGGGGACGACAGAGGATAAGATGGCTGGATGGCATCACTGACTCGATGGACGTGAGTCTGAGTGAACTCCGAGAGTTGGTGTTGGACAAGGAGGCCTGGCGTGCTGTGATTCATGGGGTCTCCAAGAGTCGGACACGACTGAATGACTGAACTGAACTGGACTGATGGGACCAGATGCCATGATCTTAGTGGCCTCAGCCTTCAGCAATTTGAAGCAGGGTTCAGTTCCCAGCCAGAGATTGAGGTCGGGTCATGGCTGTGAGAGCACTGAATTCTAGCCACTAGACCAGTGGTCAGTCAGTGATAAGACTCTGTTTCTTTGGCTTTGCAGAAAAAGAACTTCCACAAAGATGGAAAGTGGTGAAAGAAGTAAATTATTTAATAGGAGTAAAAACACTACAGTATATGTGGATAGACACATGCTGTAGGATATGTGTGGATAGGCAGGCTCAGAGAGAGTCGCTGAGTCGTGTGCTCATTGACAATTTGAAATACTTTCATGGGGCATTTCTTCTGGGTTTCCTTTGACCAGTCATTTTGATTTGCCTGGTGCAGAGTCCATATTTGGTGTGTCTCAGGATCCTCCCACGTGTGTCCATGCATCTCTCAGCCAAGATTGATTCCACGAAAGAGGCCTATAGGTAGTATCTCTTAGCATCACTCCTCTTTTGACCTCCAAGGAGTCTTTCTGCACATGTGTAGTCAGGAAGGTCTCTGACTCTGAGAATAAGAAACATGTGGTCTCTTGTCTTCTATCTAGGCGGGGCCCAGCCTCCTCTTTCAGTTTTTTTTTTTTTTTTTTTTTTTGCTTTTTAATTTAATTTTATTTTTAAACTTTACATAATTGTATTAGTTTTGCCAAATATCAAAATGAATCTGCCACAGGTATACATGTGTTCCCCATCCTGAACCCTCCTCCCTCCTCCCTCCCCATACCATCCCTCTGGGTCGTCCCAGTGCACTAGCCCCAAGCATCCAGTATCGTGCATCAAACCTGGACTGGCATCTCGTTTCATACATGATATTTTACATGTTTCAATGCCATTCTCCCAAATCTTCCCACCCTCTCCCTCTCCCATAGACTCCATAAGACTGTTCTATACATCAGTGTCTCTTTTGCTGTCTCGTACACAGGGTTATTGTTACCATCTTTCTAAATTCCATATATATGCGTTAGTATACTGTATTGGTGTTTTTCTTTCTGGCTTACTTCACTCTGTATAATAGGCTCCAGTTTCATCCACCTCATTAGAACTGATTCAAATGTTTTCTTTTTAATGGCTGAGTAATACTCCATTGTGTATATGTACCACAGCTTTCTTATCCATTCATCTGCTGATGGACATCTAGGTTGCTTCCATGTCCTGGCTATTATAAACAGTGCTGCAATGAACATTGGGGTACACGTGTCTCTTTCCCTTCTGGTTTCCTCAGTGTGTATGCCCAGCAGTGGGATTGCTGGGTCATAAGGCAGTTCTATTTCCAGTTTTTTAAGGAATCTCCACACTGTTCTCCATAGTGGCTGTACTAGTTTGCATTCCCACCAACAGTGTAAGAGGGTTCCCTTTTCTCCACACCCTCTCCAGCATTTATTGTTTGTAGACTTTTGGATCGCAGCCATTCTGACTGGTGTGAAATGGTACCTCATAGTGGTTTTGGTTTGTATTTCTCTGATAATGAGTGATGTTGAGCATCTTTTCATGTATTTGTTAGCCATCTGCATATCTTCTTTGGAGAAATGTCTATTTAGTTCTTTGGCCCATTTTTTGATTGGGTCATTTATTTTTCTGGAGTTGAGCTGTAGGAGTTGCTTGTATATTTTTGAGATTAGTTGTTTGTCAGTTGCTTCATTTGCTATTATTTTCTCCCATTCTGAAGGCTGTCTTTTCACCTTGCTAATAGTTTCCTTTGATGTGCAGAAGCTTTTAAGGTTAATTAGGTCCCATTTGTTTATTTTTGCTTTTATTTCCAATATTCTGGAAGGTGGGTCATAGAGGACCCTGCTGTGATGTACGTCAGAGAGTGTTTTGCCTATGTTCTCCTCTAGGAGTTTTATAGTTTCTGGTCTTACGTTGAGATCTTTAATCCATTTTGAGTTTATTTTTGTGTATGGTGTTAGAAAGTGTTCTAGTTTCATTCTTTTACAAGTGGTTGACCAGATTTCCCAGCACCACTTGTTAAAGAGATTGTCTTTAATCCATTGTATATTCTTGCCTCCTTTGTCAAAGATAAGGTGTCCATATGTGCGTGGATTTATCTCTGGGCTTTATATTTTGTTCCATTGATCTATATTTCTGTCTTTGTGCCAGTACCATACTGTCTTGATGACTATGGCTTTGCAGTAGAGCCTGAAGTCAGGTAGGTTGATTCCTCCAGTTCCATTCTTCTTTCTCAAGATCGCTTTGGCTATTCGAGGTTTTTTGTATTTCCATACAAATTGTGAAATTATTTGTTCTAGCTCTGTGAAGAATACCGTTGGTAGCTTGATAGGGATTGCATTCAATCTATAAATTGCTTTGGGTAGTATACTCATTTTCACTATATTGATTCTTCCAATCCATGAACATGGTATATTTCTCCATCTATTAGTGTCCTCTTTGATTTCTTTCACCAGTGTTTTATAGTTTTCTATATATAGGTCTTTAGTTTCTTTAGGTAGATATATTCCTAAGTATTTTATTCTTTCCGTTGCAATGGTGAATGGAATTGTTTCCTTAATTTCTCTTTCTGTTTTCTCATTATTAGTGTATAGGAATGCAAGGGATTTCTGTGTGTTGATTTTATATTCTGCAACTTTACTATAGTCATTGATTAGTTCTAGTAATTTTCTAGTGGAGTCTTTAGGGTTTTCTATGTAGAGGATCATGTCATCTGCAAATAGTGAGAGTTTCACTTCTTCTTTTCCAGTTTGGATTCCTTTTATTTCTTTTTCTGCTCTGATTGCTGTGGCCAAAACTTCCAAAACTATGTTGAATAGTAATGGTGAAAGTGGGCACCCTTGTCTTGTTCCTGACTTTAGAGGAAATGCTTTCAATTTTTCACCGTTGAGGATAATGTTTTGTGGGTTTGTCATATATAGCTTTTATTATGTCGAGGTATGTTCCTTCTATTCCTGCTTTCTGGAGAGTTTTTATCATAAATGGGTGCTGAATTTTGTCAAAGGCTTTCTCTGCATCTATTGAGATAATCATATGGTTTTTATTTTTCAATTTGTTAATGTGGTGTATTACATTGATTGATTTGTGGATATTGAAGAATCCTTGCATCCCTGGGATAAAGCCCACTTGGTCATGGTGTATGATCTTTTTAATGTGTTGTTGGATTCTGATTGCTAGAATTTTGTTAAGGATTTCTGCATCTATGTTCATCAGTGATATTGGCCTGTAATTTTCTTTTTTTGTGGGATCTTTGTCAGGTTTTGGTATTAGGGTGATGGTGGCCTCATAGAATGAGTTTGGAAGTTTACCTTCCTCTGCAATTTTCTGGAAGAGTTTGAGCAGGATAGGTGTTAGCTCTTCTCTAAATTTTTGGTAGAATTCAGCTGTGAAGCCGTCTGGACCTGGGCTTTTGTTTGCTGGAAGATTTTTGATTACAGTTTCAATTTCCGTGTTTGTGATGGGTCTGTTAAGATTTTCTATTTCTTCCTGGTCCAGTTTTGGAAAGTTGTACTTTTCTAAGAATTTGTCCATTTCTTCCACATTGTCCATTTTATTGGCATATAATTGTTGATAGTAGTCTCTTACGATCCTTTGTATTTCTGTGTTGTGTGTTGTGATCTCTCCATTTTCGTTTCTAATTTTATTGATTTGATTTTTCTCCCTTTGTTTCTTGATGAGTCTGGCTAATGGTTTGTCAATTTTGTTTATCCTTTCAAAGAACCAGCTTTGTTGATTTTTGCTATGGTCTCTTTTGTTTCTTTTGCATTTATTTCTGCTCTAATTTTTAAGATTTCTTTCCTTCTACTAACCCTGGGGTTCTTCATTTCTTCCTTTTCTAGTTGCTTTAGGTGTAGAATTAGGTTATTTATTTGACTTTTTTCTTGTTTCTTGAGGTGTGCCTGTTTTGCTATGAACTTTCCCCTTAGGACTGCTTTTACCGTGTCCCACAGGTTTTGGGTTGTTGTGTTTTCATTTTCATTCATTTCTATGCAAGTTTTGATTTCTTTCTTGATTTCTTCTGTGATTTGTTGGTTATTCAGCAGCGTGTTGTTCAGCCTCCATATGTTGGAATTTTTAATAGTTTTTCTCCTGTAGTTGAGATCTAATCTTACTGCATTGTGGTCAGAAAAGATGCTTGGAAAGATTTCTATGTTTTTGAATTTACCAAGGCTAGCTTTATGGCCCAGGATGTGATCTATCCTGGAGAAGGTTCCATGTGCGCTTGAGAAAAAGGTGAAATTCATTGTTTTGGAATGAAATGTCCTATAGATATCAATTAGGTCTAACTGGTCTCTTTCAGTTCTTGTGCCATCCTTGTCTTGGAGTGTTAGTCCACAGGGGATAAATCTCCAATTGCTTTACCCTGCACCAGGGCCCATCTACCTCCTGCCTCAGTGCCTTTTACCCAAAGATGATTCATGTAAAGAAAGTAAGAGTTATATTCAAGTCAGTCTTTTTTTTTTTTTTTAACTGAATGCTTTTGGTCAAAGGCTACTGCCTAAAACTTTCCAAGGGAAATGAATTACAGACTTAAAACTAATGTTGCAACAAAAATAGAAATGAAGTTTTTCCTCTCCTGAGAACAAGGAAAGGAAAGGGGAGCAGTGAAAAGACTAAAGAAGAAACATAAATGGACCTGGAGAAGTTAATCACTCCTAGCTTTGCTTTTGGAGAAGGCAATGGCAACCCACTCCAGTACTCCTGCCTGGACAATCCCATGGACAGAGGAGCCTGGTAGGCTGCAGTCCATGGGGTTGCTAAGAGTCGAACACGACTGAGCATCTTCACTTTCACTTTTCACTTTCATGCATTGGAGAAAGAAATGGCAACCCACTCCAGTGTTCTTGCCTGGAGAATCCCAGGGACGGGGGAGCCTGCTGGGCTGCAATCTATGGGGTCGCATAGAGTCGGACACGACTGAAGAGACTTAGCAGCAGCAGCAGATTTGCTTTAACTGTTACTACTCTGCAGAGTTTGTAACAAGATTAGTATTTCACAAAGCTAACCTAACACTCCCTGACACAATGCAAAGCTAACCTACCACTCCCTGACACTACACTATCCTGTACCTGCTGCTTACTTTCCCCACACTCCCTTTGCAGACCACTCATTGTAGCTTTTTGTATTTCAGAAAAAATGTTGCAGAGTGATAAACATAGAGACAAAGGACCCAATTACTGGACTACTTGACGCCAGCTCTGACCGTTTGGAAGTAATGCAGGAAGAAGAATTCAAGATTCTCACTACTTTGTTCCTTATCACATACCCCAGACTGCAAGCCCCACCTATATAATTCCCTCAGATTCTTCAAAGTGGGGCACAGTTCTTGAGATGCTAGCCTGAGGTGTTCTCTCACCCATCTTTCTATTTGCTCCAAAACCTTGTCTCCATATTTTTATTTAGCATCAGTGGAGAGGGAGCCAGGATTTTGGCAGTAACACTAAGAAGCTACAAAGTTCAAAATATAATGGAATTCTACCATGCCACTGAATATGAATGTCTGCTAGGTAACAATATTGGTTTCATATAGAGTAGTGAATATAATATTATTCTTAATTTCATTTTTAAAACATGGCAGACCATATCAACTTTTGCTACTAGAGATGTCAAATCCAGCTCCAGTTTATGGTTTCATAATTCATAATATGACAGAATGAGTTACTTCTTAATTAAGGAAATTAATGAGTCTACATCTTGAGAGTTAAATGGTACTGACCGTATTTCACAATGTATCTGAGGGACAGTATTAGATACTAGTAGCAGTGGCTTGATAAGAAAACAATGTTTCTTAATGTCCTAAGTGTGATCTGGTAAAGGAGTAAGTGTGAGGCAGACTGTTTCCTGTTCTAACCCCTCCCTCTCACAGAACAGTTACCTGCACTACCATGTCTTCTGACTTTGCTTAACTTCAGTAACTTTATCCATAAAATGGAAATAATATTGAGAAATGGAATATTTCCTGCCATATCAGTGAACAAAGAATGTCACAATCCTTAGCAGTTGCAGCCACCACAGATAGTGAGCTGGTGAGCCCTGAGGGGACTCAGGAAGGAAAGAACACCTGCCATCCAGCAGCCATCAGACTGCAGCCACTCCCCATAGTAAGCTCTGTGGAACTCAGGTTGTGAAAACACAAGATCCTAGCCCCAGAGAGCTGAGGTGCACATCAAAGGAATGACTTCAGTGAGTCCAGACTCTTGCATCTTCCCGTACATAGAAAACACTAAATTCCTTGACTTGAGATGTCTGATTTTCTTGAGTGCTCACAGTGGCTCAGAGGGTAAAGCCTCTGCCTGCAATGCAGGAGACCTGGGTTCAATCCCTGGGTCGGGAACATCCCCTGGAGAAGGAAATGGCAACCCACTCCAGTACTCTTGCCTGGCAAATCCTATGGACAGAGAAGCCTGGTAGGCTACAGACCATGGGGTTGCAGAGTCGGACATGACTGAGTGACTTCACTTTCACTTTGTTCCAAATACCTGCCCTTTGTTGCAAAAACTCCTGTGTAACCTGGCTCCCTCCCCTCACCTCCTGGGAACAGTTCTCTTAGGATTACTTGACATGTTGCCTCCTAGGCTTAAAATCCTCAGTATGTCCACTGAATAAAATATACCTCTCAACTTTTAGGTTGTGCATTTATTTCTCAGTTGACATTAGATTACCAATTTGTTTTAAAAGGATACAACCCAGGGACAACCAACAGAAAATGTGCACAGGGTGAGGTTTGGGCAAAGGGCTTGGGGCTTCCAGACCCTCTCCAGACACAAGCTCTCCCAGAATCTTCACATGTTCCCTGACCAGGAAGCTCTTGCTACTTCATCCTTCTGTGTTTGTACAGAGGCTTTGTCAGATAGATATGACTGATTACATCTTCCATTGGTGACCTACACCTCTAAGCCCTCTCCCCTCCCTGGAGGTCAGGGCATGGGACTGAACATTCCAGGCTTCTAAACACAAAGTTGATTCTCTTGGCAACCAGCCACCACACTTAGGTTACCTAAGGTCAGTCCAAAATCCACCTCATTAACAAATAAAGGGCACCTTTGTTGTTTTTATCACTTAGGAAATTCCAAAGGTTTTGTGCCAAAATACCAAATATGTATTTGTTATTATAAGTCACAATATCACAAGTAGATACCCCTAAAGTAATTGGAGAGAATGCCCCATTTACTAATATGTATACTAAGTACCAATATAACAATGTAACGAGTACTGATGTAGCATATGTATAAAATAGCTGCTGAGGTCATTTGATGCTATTATACTGAAAGAATTAATGAAAGTAAACGTAATGAAAATAACTATTTAAGGATAAGAATGAAGTTTCATGGAGATGAAGCTTTGACAATTTAAGGCTCCCAAAACCGAGAGCAGGATGGATGTTCTATAATTCATGAAAATAGGACTCTTATCGTCTGCCTGCCAGACTGAAAGAAATGACATATAATGAATTTGTCTTCCTTGTTCTTTTGCAGTGTTTCAAAGCCTTATCTCAAAGACAATATATGCAGCTGCTTTTAGTCAACCTACTGATTAAAGGAAGGAAAGCCAAAGTTACAAATATTTAAAGCGTGTGTCCCCAAATTTGGAAACTCATTTTGCGTTACACAGATCAGACTCTGCCCTGCTCTGCCCCAATGCTGTTATCAACACTGCTGCTTCCTTGCTGGAAGAAAAGTCGGCTATGCTCTTCTCTTCTCATATTATGAAGTGTGATGCACTTTAAAAGATAAATAGAAGAAAATTTTGACAAAAATAGTACCAATCACTTATCACCAATTAGTTATTAGTATATCACATATCTACTTGTTAAAAGGACTGGAATGGAAACATCTTATGTAAGGATGAAAATATACGAATAGCTAAGGGTATCAAAGTGTCAAAAAAAATAGTCCTCTAACAGGAAAAGTAGTGAATTCCAATTTGTAATTACTGGATGTGCCTGAATTGTTAGTAACCAGGCAAATGGCAACAAACTGGTCCAGGTTCCTGGCTGCCATTGCACGATATTCCCAGGCCACCACTTGGGAGTCTAGAAGACAAGTCTCTCCTAAGAGACAACTTTTTTATGAGTTCCTATTGTACATATTCACTACTGTGAGGTGTTTATCTCACAGCAGGTATTTCTGAACATTTATGGGTAAATCCTTTTTACTTTTGCCTCTTACTCTCCTCACCCCTCTGTAAAGTTGATTATGGCACTCTCTTCAAGGGCTTCCTTATTTGATAGAGAAACTGGCTTTTCCCTGAAGAGTTTTGATTACTTTCCAGTCAACAGGAAAGTAATGAGTTATTTCATAAAAAATGGCAAGAATAATTGAGATTCCAAAACTAAATGCATGATTCACATCATTTATTGTGTAAAATAAATTTACACAAGCTAACTTAGAGTTGATAATAACTGCTCTGCTTATCGTCAAGTCAAGTGTGACTGCTACAGGACACCCTGAGACCACCTGAACAGCAATTATTGTAAATGGGATTTCTATTAAAAATTATCTGTTCAACAAGAAGCTCTAGTTCTTATAATCTACACAATTACATCATAATGTATGTGCTTTACTACTGTGGCAAAAAGACATGTAACATTGTACTATAAAGATATAGTCATCAAGATAGTATGGTACCAGCAAAAAAACAGAAATATAGACCAATAGAACAAGATAGAAAGCCCAGAGATACCCATGCACCTATTGGCACCTTATTTTTGACAAAAGAGGCAAGAATATACAGTGGAGAAAAGACAGCCTCTTTTATAAGTGGTGCTGGGAAAATTGGACAGCTACATATAAAAGAATGAAATTAGAACACTTCCTAACACCATAAACAAAAATAAACTAGTGATGGATTAAAGATCTAAATGTAAGACCAGAATCTATCAAACTCTTAGAGGAAAACATAGGCAGAATACTCTTGGGCATAAATCACAGTGAGATCCTTTATGACCCACCTTCTAGAGTAATGGAAATAAAAACAAAAATAAACAAATGAGATCTAATTAAACTTAAAAGCTTTTGCACAGCAAAGGAAACCATAAACAAGGTGAAAAGACAACCCTCAGAATGGGAGAAAATAATTGCAAGCAAAGCAACTGACAAAGGATTAATCTCTAATATACACAACCAGTTCATTCAGCTCAATACCAGAATATTAAACCACCCAATCAAAAAGTGGGCAGATGACCTAAACAGACATATCTCCAAAAAAGAAATACAGATGGCTAATAAACACATGAAAGATGCTCAGCATCACTCATTATTAGAGAAATGTGAATCAAAACTACAATGACGGTATCATCTCACACCAGTCAGAATGGCCACCATCAAAAAATCTACAAACAATAAATGCTTGGGAGGGAATGGATAAAGGGAACCCTTTTGCACTCTTGGTGGGAATGCAAATTGATACAGCCACTGTGGAGAGAAGTATGGAAATTCCTTAAAATACTAGGAATAAAACTACCACAAGACCCAACAATCCCACTACTGGGAATATACAGTGAGGAAACCAAAATTGAAAAAAGCACATAAACCCCAATGTTCATCGCAGCACTTTACAGTTGCTAGGACGTGGAAGCAAGCTAGATGTTCATCAGCAGATGAATGGTTAAAGAATTTGTGGTACATATATACAATGGAATATTAATCAGCCATAAAAGGAAACATGTTGGACCCAGTTCTAATAAGGTGTATAAACCTACAGCCTATTATACAGAGCGAAGTAAGTCAGAAAGAGAAAAGCAAATATTATATGATAACACATATATGTGGAATCTACAAAGATAGTACTGATGAACCCATCTGCAGGGCAGCAATGGAGATGCAGAGTCAGAGATCAGACTTGTGGACACAGCAAGGGAAGAGAGGGTGGGATAAATAGAGAGAGCAGCACTGAAACATATACATAACCATGTGTAAAATTAGATAGCCAGTGGAAATTTGCTGTATGATACAGGAAGCTCAAATCCAGTGTTCTGTAACAACCTAGAGCAGTGGGATGTGGTGGGAGGTGGGAGGGATATTCAAGAGGGAGGGGACATATGCATACCTATGGCTGATTCATGTTGATGAATGGCAGAAACCAACACAATATTGTAAAACAATTATCTTCCAATTAAAAACAAATAAATAAATAAAACTCTTTTAACACACATAACATAAAATGCATTCTTGCAACAGTATTGTAATGTGTGTTCTTAATGCTACTCTTAGGATCCAGCAAGATTGTGAAATGCTTTTTTCTGGATCAGCAGAGATGAATGCATTCAACACAGCCCTAGGACATTATTTGCTGAAGCGGTGATTGCAGCCATGAAATTAAAAGACACTTACTCCTTGGAAAGAAAGTTATGACCAACCTAGATAGCATATTCAAAAGCAGAGACATTATTTTGCCAACAAAGGTCCATCTAGTCAAGGCTATGGTTTTTCCTGTGGTCATGTATGGATATGAGAGTTGGACTATGAAGAAGGCTGAGCGCCGAAGAATTGATGCTTTTGAACTGTGGTGTTGGAGAAGACTCTTGAGAGTCCCTTGGACTGCAAGGAGATCCAACCAGTCCATTCTGAAGGAGATCAGCCCCGGAATTTCTTTGAAAGGACTGATGTTGAAGCTGAAACTCCAGTACTTTGGCCAACTCATGCAAAGAGTTGACTCATTGGAAAAGACTCTGATGCTGGGAGGGATTGGGGGCAGGAGGAGAAGGGGACGACAGAGGATGAGATGGCTGGATGGCATCACTGACTCAATGGACATGAGTCTGAGTGAACTCCGGGAGTTGGTGATGGACAGGGAGGCCTGGCGTGCTACAATTCATGGGGTCGTGAAGAGTCAGACACGACTGAGTGACTGAACTGAACTGAACTGAACTGAATACTCTTAGAAAAAGTATATGCATATTGTTTCCCTCCTCCCCCAAACTTGCCACGTCTTTAGAATTACATGGGGAAGAATTTGCCAAACGTAGACTCTTCTGTGGAGACTTTGATTCAGTCTGGAGTAGACAGAGGGATCTGGATTTTTAACAAGGACCCCAGCTGATTGCTTATGTCAGACTAATTGAAAAACACAGGAACAAACAAACAAAAAATGTATATTTCTGTTTATTAAGATAGCTCATCCTCCATCTATCAGTTCAGTTCAGTCACTCAGTCGTGTCTGACTCTCTGCTACCTCATGGACTGCAGCATGCCAGAACTCTCTGTCCATCACCAACTCCCAGAGTTTACTTAAACTCATGTCCATTGAGTTGGTGAACCATCCAATCATCTCATCCTCTGTTGTCCCCTTCTTCTCTAGCTTTCAATCTTTCCCAGAATCAGGGTCTTTTCAAACGAGTCGGCTCTTCGCATCAGGTGGCCCAAATATTGGAGTTTCCGCTTCAACATCAGTCCTTCCAATGAACATTCAGGAATCATTTCCTTTAGGATGGACTGGTTGAGTCTTCTTGCAGGCAAGCGAATATCAAGAGTCTTCTCCATCACCATAGTTCAAAAGCATTAATTCTTTGGTGCTCAGCTTTCTTAATAGTCCAACTATCACATCCATACATGACTACTGGAAAAACTGTAACCTTAACTAGACTGACTGTTGTTAACAAAGTAGTCTCTGCTTTTTAATATGGTGTCTAGGTTGGTCATAACTTTTCTTCCAAGGAGTACATATCTTTTCATTTCATGGCTGCAGTCACCATCTGCAATGATTTTGGAGACCAAAAAAATAAAGTCAGCCACAGTTTCCATGGTTTCCCCATCTATTTCCCATGAAGTGATGGGACAAGATGCCATGATCTTAGTTTTCTGAATGTTGAGCTTTAAGCCAACTTTTTCACTCTCCTCTTTCACTTTCATCAAGAGGCTCTTTAGTTCTTCACTTTCTGCCATAAGGGTGGTGTCATCTGCATATCTGAGGTTATTGATATTTCTCCCTGCAATCTTGATTCCAGCTTGTGCTCCATCCAACTCAGCATTTCTCATGATGTACTCTGCATAGAAGTTAAATAAGCAGGGTGACAATATATAGCCTTGACATACTCCTTTTCCTAGTTGGAACCAGTCTGTTGCTCCACGTCCAGTTCTAACTGTTGCTTCCTGACCCGCATACAGATTTCTCAGGAGGCAGGTCAGGTGGTCTGGTATTCCCATCTCTTTCAGAATTTTCCACAGATGATTGTGATCCACACAGTCAAAGGCTTTGGCATAGTCAGTGAAGCAGAAATCGATGTTTTTCTGAAAACACTCTTGCTTTTTCGATGATCCAATGGATGTTGGCAATTTGATCTCTGGTTGCTGTGCCTTTTCTAAAACCAGCTTGAACATCTGGAAGTTCATGGTTCACATATTGCTGAAGCCTGGCTTGGAGAATTTCGAGTATTACTTTGCTAGCGTGTGAGTGCAATTGTGTGGTAGTTTGAGGATTCTTTGGCATTGCCTTTCTTAAAGATTGGAATGAAAACTGACCTTTTGCAGGTCTGTGGCCACTGCTGAGTTTTCCAAATTTCCTGGCACACTGAGTGCAGCACTTTCACAGCATCCTCTTTTAGGATTTGAGATAACTTAGCTGGAATTCCATCAATTCCCCTAGTTTTGTTCATAGTGATGCCTCCTAAGGTCCACTTGACTTCATGTTCCAGGATGTCTGGCTCTAGGTGAGTGATCACACCATCGTGATTATCCAGGTCATGAAGATCTTTTTTGTACAGTTCTTCTGTGTATTCCTGCCACCTCTTCTTCATATCTTCTGCTTCTGTTAGGTCCATACCATTTCTGTCTTTTATTGAGCCCATCTTCGCATGAAATCTTCCCGTGGTATCTCATTTTCTTGACGAGATCTCTAATCTTTCTCACTCTATTGTTTTCCTCTATTTCTTTGCACTGATCACTGAGGAAAGCTTTGTTATCTCTCCTTGCTATTCTTTGGAACTCTGCATTCAAATGGATACATCTTTCCTTTTCTCCTTTGCTTTTCACTTCTCTTCTTTTCACAGCTATTTGTAAGGCCTCCTCAGACAGTCATTTTGCTTTTTTGCCTTTCTTTTTCTTTGGGATGGTCTTAATCCCTGTCTCCTGTACAATGTCAAGAACCTCCATCCATAGTTCATCAGGCACTCTGTCTATCAGATCTAGTCCCTTAAATCTATTTCTCACTTCCACTGTATAATCATAAGGGGTTTGACCTAGGTCATACCTGAATGGTTTAGTGGTTATCCCCACTCTCTTCAATTTAAGTCTGAATTTGGCAATAAGGAGTTCATGATCTGAGCCACAGTCAGCTCCTGGTCTTGTTTTTGCTGACTGTATAGAGCTTCTCCATCTTTGGCTGCAAAGAATATAATCAATCTGATTTGAGTATTGACCATCTGGTGATGTCCATGTGTAGAGTCATCCTTTGTGTTTTTGGAAGAGGGTGTTTGCTATGACCAGTATGTTCTCTTGGCAGAACTCTGTTAGCCTTTGCCCTGCTTCATTCTGTACTCCTAAGTCAAATTTGCCTGTTACTCCAGGTATTTCTTAACTTCTTACTTTTGCATTCCAGTCCCCTATAATGAAAAGGATATTTGCGGGGGGGGGGGGGGGGGGGGGGAGGTGGTGTTAGTTCTAAAACGTCTTGTAGGTCTTCATAGAACCACTCAACTTCAGCTTCTTCAGCATTACTGGTCGGGGCATAAACTTGAATTACTGTGATATTGAAAGGTTTGCCTTGGAAACAAACAGAGATCATTCTGTCATTTTTGAGTCTGCGTCCAAGTACTGCATTTTGGACTCTTTTGTTGACTATTATCACTACTCTATTTCTTCTAAGGGATTCTTGCCCACAGTAGTAGATATAATGGGTCATTTGAGTTAAATTCACCCATTCCAGTCCATTTTAGTTCACTGATTCCTAGAATGTTGACATTCACTCTTTGCCATCTCCTATTTGACCACTTCTGATTAGTCTTGATTCATGGACCTAACATTCCAGGTTCCTATGCAATATTGCTCTTTACAGCATTGGACCTTGCTTCTATCACCAGTCACATCCACAACTGGGTGTTGTTTTTGCTTTGGCTCCATCCCTTCCTTCTTTCTGGAGTTATTTCTCCAGAAGCATATTGGGCACCTACCGACCTAGGGAGTTCATCTTTCAGTGTCCTATCTTTTTGCCTTGTCATACTGTTCATGAGGTTCTCAAGGCAAGAATACTGAAGTGGTTTGCCATTCCCTTCTCTAGTGGACCACATTTTGTCAGAACTCTCCACCATGACCCGTCCTTCTTGGATAGCCCCACGTGGCATGGCTCATAGTTTCACCGAGTTAGAGAAGGCTGTGGTCCATGCAATTAGATTGGTTACTTTTCTGTTACTGTGGTTTTCAGTCTGTCCTCCATCTATGCTGGGAAGCAAATCATTAATATTACCTTCTTTCACATATTATTGAGTAGTGGGAGCTTTCTTCACTCTTGAAAGTCAGGACATTTGTGGGTTCTGACAGGCTGTGCTGTCACCTTGATTCTGCCTCAGTCCTCATAAAAATTCACACCCGCAGTGAGAGCCAGGAGCCAGAGGGATGTCATTGTGATTGACATCTCTTCAGGTCCTGGCAGCCCTGACACATTTACCAGTCCCTTGTGAAAAATACAAAAGGACAATTCTAGAAACAAATCTTTAGAAAAATTGTCCACCCCAAAGGGGTTCCAGAAATAACTAACCAAAGGTAAATAATTAACCTATGGTAGGTTCAACCTGAATATTTGTTTTGTTTGTAATACAGACTAAAATTTCAGATATTGAGCATAAGTCTGTCTTTTTATCTTTATAAATAAAAATAACTTTTCTATTTATTAAACTTTCAACTTGCTCCTTTTAGTAATATTTGCCAGTGATAAATATCTGGGTTTTAAACAAAAGAGATGTTTATGCTAGCATAACATTAATATTAAACAACAAAAAGGGAGAATCGAAGCTATTAGAAGCCTATGAACAGTTAAAACAAAAAACTGCAAGTTTACAAAATATGTACAATTCAATTACATTTTTTATAATAAAAGTAAATGTACAAAGTCCTATATGATATAGAAAAATAAAGAGTAGAAGAAAATATACCAAAATGTAAGTGATAGGTTTCTGATTCTGAAATTATGGGTAATTTTAGTCTTTTATCCTTTTTATTTTGTATTTTAAATCTTTTAAACATGATAGTGTTATATTTATAATAATTTTTAAAATTTTGTTTCAAAAAATCACTTGCTTTTCCTGAAACATTACTAAGGATAGTATTTTTGCAAGCTTACTTTTTAATCCCTTCTTTTTTAAAATATAAGTTTATTTACTTTAATTGGAGGCTAATTACTTTACAATATTGTATTGGTTTTGCTATACATTGACATGAATCTGCCACAGGTGTACATGCGTTCCCCATCCTGAACCTCCCTCCCACCTCACTCCCCATACCATTCCTCTGGGTCATCCCAGTGCACCTTGTAAATTTTTTCTGATATTTGTACATCAATGTTACCAGTAAATTTACACACCAAAAACCCAAAAATCAGCTGCAGAAAGTTCAGGGTGAAAGGCATGTTTGATTAGATGACATTAATAATATGCTGTCAATTCTGTATTCATATATCTTCCAACTCATTTGGAAATTTTTAGCTCCAGATGAATACGACTCAATCTTTGATGTGAAAAGAAGATGGGAGCAGTATTTGGAAGAAATAATTTAACAAAGGCATTAAGGAGAAAGGTTATGCATCAAATCACCTCACATATAAGTGATTTTCTAAAATCCAAAGCTATTTACTTTCAAAGTAAAAGTGCTATTTTTCAACTTAGTTGGCCAGTGAAAATGTGTGGCCTAACACAAGGCACTGGGTTCTATGGCAGGAATTCCCACCAGAGGAGTGAGGTGACCATAGATAATATGGGGTTCCTCAAAAGTTGCATGTGAATTTAATTATGCTCCCTTTAAACACTTCATAGAGGTCATGTAAAGTGAAATATAGAGAGATTACTTTGAAATGTTAAAGACACACTCTGAGAACCATACATGGTCAGGTGAAATTGAAGTAAGATTGTCCAGATTTACTCTTCCACCATAAACAATTAAAACTTAGAAGAGAATATATGAAATACTGGTTCTCAGAGGCTGAGGTCAGGCAGCATAGGGACTGATCTCTGGAGGAAGGGAACCAAATGCAGTCACCCTGTGATTGCTCCAGAAAGAGATATGAGAGGGACCTGTGGTCTCCTGGAGCTGAGACAGGTAGGCACCTGGGGACCAAGGAAGTCTGTGTTTCCTTAGAGGATCCTGCAGAAGAGAGAATTACAGAAGCCAGAGGAGGCAGAGTACTCATCAGGTCATGCACATGAGGGCATCACTGAATGCAGGGAAATAACCATTTCTGACTCTCAGGCTCCCAACCAGCTAAGAAGAGCTTATGTTCTCAGCAGCCAGAGTGAACAGGCTTCTTCACTCACAGAGTGTGTTACTTAGGAGAGCACAGCTTCAATACTAAGATAAATTAGCCTTAGACTATAGGCTATGCCAGGGCCACCTAGGAGAACTGAAAGTTTAAAATTGGTTTTGATTGTTTAAGTTCAAAGTTGTTTTTAAAAAATTTGAACAAAAAATTTAAAATTGTTTTTGTTCTGCACTGCAGAACACATTTTCAAAATATCAGTGTTGTTGTTGTTCAGTCACTCAGTCATGTCTGACTCTTTGTGAACCCAAAGAGTCTTGGGGCTCCAAGACTAATGTCTGATTTTTAATATGTTGTCAGGTTTGTCATAGCTTTTCTTCCAAGCTATGAACTGCAGCATGCCAGGCTTCCCTATCCTTCACCATCTCAGGGAGTTTGCTCAAACTAATATCCACTGAGTCGGTGATACCATCCAACCATCTCATCCTCTGTCATCCCCTTCTCCTGTCTTCAATCTTTCCCAGCATCAGGGTCTTTTCTAATGCATCAGCTCTTCACATCAGGTATTCAAAGTATTAGACCTTCAGCATCAGTCCTTCCAATGAATATTCAGGATTGATTTCCTTTAGGATTTTTTTTTTTTAAATCATTTAATTTATGGTTTCCACAGGTGTAAAATGGTGATCTATTTTTGGATTGTTTTAAAAGTTACAGTGTTCTTATATAAACCCTGGCACAAAATTTACCTGGAAAATTCTTTCTTCATTCAGTACTTATTGGTGATATTCCTTCATCTCTTCTTTCAAACTTTCTCAGAGCTCTTTCATTTTTGGTAGGCAGGACCAAAATTTCTTTTTTTTTTTTTTTATTTTTACTTTATTTTATTTTTTTTTTATTTTTTTTTTTAAACTTTACATAATTGTATTAGTTTTGCCAAATATCATAATGGATCCGCCACAGGTATACATGTGTTCCCCATCCCGAACCCTCCTCCCTCCTCCCTCCCCATACCATCCCTCTGGGCCGTCCAGTGCACCAGCCCCAAGCATCCAGCATCGTGCATCGAACCTGGACTGGCAACTCGTTTCCTACATGATATTTTACACGTTTCAATGCCATTCTCCCAAATCTTCCCACCCTCTCCCTCTCCCACAGAGTCCATAAGACTGTTCTATACATCAGTGTCTCTTTTGCTGTCTCGTATACAGAGTTATTGTTACCATCTTTCTAAATTCCATATATATGCGTTAGTATACTGTATTTATGTTTTTCCTTCTGGCTTACTTCACTCTGTATAATAGGCTCCAGTTTCATCCACCTCATTAGAACTGATTCAAATGTATTCTTTTTAATGGCTGAGTAATACTCCATTGTGTATATGTACCACAGCTTTCTTATCCATTCATCTGCTGATGGACATCTAGGTTGCTTCCATGTCCTGGCTATTATAAACAGTGCTGCGATGAACATTGGGGTACATGTGTCTCTTTCCCTCCTGGTTTCCTCAGTGTGTATGCCCAGCAGTGGGATTGCTGGATCATAAGGCAGTTCTATTTCCAGTTTTTTAAGGAATCTCCACACTGTTCTCCATAGTGGCTGTACTAGGTTGCATTCCCACCAACAGTGTAAGAGGGTTCCCTTTTCTCCACACCCTCTCCAGCATTTATTGTTTGTAGACTTTTGGATCGCAGCCATTCTGACTGGTGTGAAATGGTACCTCATAGTGGTTTTGATTTGCATTTCTCTGATAATGAGTGATGTTGAGCATCTTTTCATGTGTTTGTTAGCCATCTGTATGTCTTCTTTGGAGAAATGTCTATTTAGTTCTTTGGCCCATTTTTTGATTGGGTCGTTTATTTTTCTGGAGTTGAGCTGTAGGAGTTGCTTGTATATTTTTGAGATTAGTTGTTTGACCTCGAATAGCCAAAGCGATCTTGAGAAAGAAGAATGGAACTGGAGGAATCAACCTACCTGACTTCAGGCTCTACTACAAAGCCACAGTTATCAAGACAGTATGGTACTGGCACAAAGACAGAAATATTGATCAATGGAATAAAATAGAAAGCCCAGAGATAAATCCACGCACATATGGACACCTTATCTTTGACAAAGGAGGCAAGAATATACAATGGATTAAAGACAATCTCTTTAACAAGTGGTGCTGGGAAATCTGGTCAACCACTTGTAAAAGAATGAAACTGGACCACTTTCTAACACCATACACAAAAATAAACTCAAAATGGATTAAAGATCTAAACATAAGACCAGAAACTATAAAACTCCTAGAGGAGAACATAGGCAAAACACTCTCCGACATACATCACAGCAGGATCCTCTATGACCCACCTCCCAGAATATTGGAAATAAAAGCAAAAATAAACAAATGGGACCTAATTAACCTTAAAAGCTTCTGCACATCAAAGGAAACTATTAGCAAGGTGAAAAGACAGCCTTCAGAATGGGAGAAAATAATAGCAAATGAAGCAACCGACAAACAACTAATTTCCTTTAGGATTGACTGGTTTAATCTCCTTGCAGTCCAAGGGACTCTCAAGAGTCTTCTCCAATAGCATAGTTCAAAAGCATCCATTCTTTGACGCTCAGCCTTCTTTATGGTCCAACTCTCACCTGGACAGAGTGCCTGATGAACTATGGAATGAGGTTCGTGACATTGTACAGGAGACAGGGAT
Organism: Bos grunniens; assembly: GCF_055505025.1. Classification (NCBI taxonomy): domain Eukaryota; kingdom Metazoa; phylum Chordata; class Mammalia; order Artiodactyla; family Bovidae; genus Bos; species Bos grunniens. The sequence continues at coordinate 44,105,292 of NC_141181.1, forward strand.
CAAGCCCATCCCCCTGGAAAAGAAATGTAAAAAGGAAAATGGCTCTCTGAGGAGGCCTTACAAACAGCTGTGAAAAGAAGAGAAGCGAAAAGCAAAGGAGAAAAGGAAATATATAAGCATTTGAATGCAGAGTTCCAAAGAATAGCAGGAAGAGATAAGAAAGCCTTCCTCAGCAATCAATGCAAAGAAATAGAGGAAAACAAGGGAATGGGAAAGACTAGAGATCTCTTCAAGAAAATTAGAGATACCAAGGGAACATTTCATGCAAAGATGGGCTCAATAAAGGACAGAAACGATATGGACCTAACAGAAACAGAAGAAATTAAGAAAAGGTGGCAAGAATATACAGAAGAACTGTACAAAAAAGATCTTCATGACCCAGATAATCACGATGGTGTGATCACTCACCTAGAGCCAGACATCCTGGAATATGAAGTCAAGTGGGCCTTAGGAAGCATCACTATGAACAAAGCTAGTGGAGGTGATGGAATTCCAGTTGAGCTATTTCAAATCCTGGAAGATGATGCTGTGAAAGTGCTACACTCAATATGCAAGCAAATTTGGAAAACTCAGCAATGGCCACAGGACTGGAAAAGGTCAGTCTTCATTCCAATCCCAAAGAAGGGCAATGCCAAAGAATGTTCAAACTACCACACAATTGCACTCATCTCACATGCTAGTAAAGTAATGCTCAAAATTCTCCAAGCCAGGCTTCAGCAATATGTGAACCATGAACTTCCAGATGTTCAAGCTGGCTTTAGAAAAGGCAGAGGAACCAGAGATCAAATTGCCAACATCCTCTGGATCATTGAAAAAGCAAGAGAGTTTCAAAAAAACATCTATTTCTGTTTTATTGACTATGCCAAAGCCTTTGACTGTGTGGACCACAATCAACTGTGGAAAATTCTGAAAGAGATGGGAATACCAGACCACCTGACCTGCCTCTTGAGAAACCTATATGCAGGTCAGGAAGCAACAGTTAGAACTGGACATGGAACAACAGACTCGTTCCAACTAGGAAAAGGAGTATGTCAAGGCTGTATATTGTCACCCTGTTTATTTAACATATATGCAGTGTACATCATGAGAAACGCTGGGCTGGAAGAAGCACAAGTTGGAATCAAGATTGCTGGGAGAAATCTCAATAACCTCAGATATGCAGATGACACCACCCTTATGGCAGAAAGTGAAGAGGAACTAAATATCCTCTTGATGAAAGTGAAAGAGGAGGGTGAAAAAGTTGGCTGAAAGCTCAACATTCAGAAAATGAAGATCATGGCATCTGGTCCCATTACTTCATGGAAATAGATGGGGAAACAGCGGAAACAGTGTCAGACTTTATTTTTTTGGGCTCCAAAATCACTGCAGATGGTGACTGCAGCTATGAAATTAAAGACGCTTACTCCTTGGAAGGAAAGTTATGACCAACCTAGATAGCATATTCAAAAGCAGAGACATTACTTTGCCAACAAAGGTCCGTCTAGTCAAGGCTATGGTTTTTCCTGTGGTCATGTATGGATGTGAGAGTTGGACTGTGAAGAAGGCTGAGCGCCGAAGAATTGATGCTTTTGAACTGTGGTGTTGGAGAAGACTCTTGAGAGTCCCTTGGACTGCAAGGAGATCCAACCAGTCCATTCTGAAGGAGATCAGCCCTGGGATTTCTTTGGAAGGAATGATGCTAAAGCTGAAACTCCAGTACTTTGGCCAACTCATGCAAAGAGTTGACTCATTGGAAAAGACCCTGATGCTGGGAGGGATTGAGGGCAGGAGGAGAAGGGGATGCCAGAGGATGAGATGGCTGGATGGCATCATTGACTCAATGGACATGAGTCTGAGTGAACTCCGGGAGTTGGTGATGGACAAGGAGGCCTGGCATTCTGCAATTCATGGGGTCACAAAGAGTCGGACACAACTGAGCGACTGAACTGAACTGAACTGATGCTCAATATCTTACAATAATCTATAATGGAAAAGACATAAAAAAGGATATATACAGTATTCACATATATAAATATATGTGACTCTTACATATATATATATATATATATATATAAATCACTTTGCTGTATACCTGAAACTAATACATTATAAATCAACAATATTTCAACGAAATTTTCAAAAAAGAACTAAATGTAAGAGTTTACAATTATAACATTTCTAGAATAATACATGGGTAAAAACTTTGGGTCTTGTGTTTACAATGATTTCTTTAAAAACACACAAAAACACAAATATTCTCAAAGTCATTAGTAAATACCAATTAAAATCACATTGATTAGACCACTGTATGTAAAATACAATATCTAAAAGTAGAAAGGCTTACTATACCAAGGACTAGTGAGGATGTGGAATAATTGGGACTGTCATAAATTGCTGGTGGTAACACAAAATGGTATGATTATGTTTGTATATAATTTAGGCACTTTGTAAAAAGTAAAATATCACTCAACTCTTAGAAATGAGCACATGTTCTCACAAAGACTTTTATGTCTTTGTTTGGAATAGCCCCCAAAAAGAACCAACTCACATGTCTCTCAAGTAGTGAATAGAAAACAAACTAGCTTACCCACAGAATGGAATCCCACTGTGCATACAAAGATATGAGCTATCATTACATATTTTGTGATCGACATAAAAGTATCAACATATAAACTGGTTTATACTCACAAGGGGTAGGTGAAATATTTATATAAGTGAAGCATTGAAAATAAATTTTTAAAAATGACTTGCTTTAAATAATATAGTTATTATAAAGCATACTTGAGATTTGAACCCAATACCAACAAGACTGTATCCACATTATCTTATTCATTTTACTGTCTCTTAATTCTGCCCACACTTCTATTGCTCCTGTTAAAGCAAAGACATTTTTGCCATGCAATCAGACAGACCAAGTCTTTTTATTATGTGAGTTTCTTAATGACAAAAGAGGTCATTAGAGTGACTGGTTTTTCCACTTTGGTAAGCTCGAACAATTTGTAAACTCTGAGAATTATTTTCAAAATATATGCGTAGATTGAGAGACAGACATAGATGCAGACAGATATGCAAGGGACTGAAGTAAATGAAACAAGCTTGAAAAAAGTGAGGAAAAATTAATGATGGATAGATGTCATTCGACATTTGTTCAAACTCATAGAAGGTACAGCAGCAAAAGCAACCCTAATGTAAACTGTGGACTTTGGATAATAGTGATGTGTCTGTGTAGACACATCAGTTATAACAAATGTACTGTCTGGTGCGATGTTGATAATGTGGGGGGCTGTGCACATGTTGGGGAGGGGTAGATGGGAAATCTCTGTACTTCACACAATTTTGCTGTGAATCTAAAATGTCTATAAAAATTAAAGTCTTAAGAAATGCACACATACACATCAGTACAAATAGCTCTTCAACAGAACAGTTTTGTGGTCTTAGCAGAAAAGCTGAATTTTCATAGTTATGTTTATAGTTCTTATAATTTGGAACCCTCTGAGAACTTACAGAATTAAATTTTATTAAATAAACTCTTTGTATCATAATTATTATTTTAATTCATAAAACCCATACTCTTTAATAAGGGATTTGGGAGAGCTCATAAAAATGGATACATACTTAAAGAGATAACTAAAATACAGACATGATGACTAGGAAAAATACGATGTTGAAATCTATGCTAAAATATGAGAGGCATTCGTCTGGCTTATTGCCCGCACAGCCCAGACTCAGGAGAGGGGCAGCAGACCCCACAAAGCTGGGTCCTTCAGGCCAGTTCTCTGAGACAGGTCTCAGAGGAGACCTGTTACCGGGGACACAACTAGTCTTGGAATAAATCCCATGCCAAGGATGAAAATGGAAGTTGTATAAGGAGGAAAAAAGTAGATGATGGTCTTGAAATATCATTCCTTCATGATGCCAAAAAGGACAGGAACCAAAAATTAGGAAGCAGGAGGTGAATCCAGAATAAGGGGGGAAATTAATCTGAACACAATTCTTTACCAGGAGTCGCTTTGGGATGAATCTCACAGGTGCCAGGTTCTTGCAGATGCAAACCTCAGCAGACGGGATTATCAGTAGGCTCCTCCAGAGTAGGTGAAGATTTGTCAGTGTTAACCAAAACCACCCTGAACACACAAATCATTCAACTCAGTCTTAAATCGAGGGGAGAATGGAAACACATGGTATGATTTAATTTTTGTTGCTAATCTCCTTTTCAAACTACAAAAAACAGATTTACCAGGCTCTAAATAGCATTTATGAGGAGGAACCTTGTGTAAGGGACATGAATAACAAACGATGTTTTCTTTAAAAGGAGATGCCAATTTTTATATCTATGACGCATAGACCCTTTTCAGTTCAGTTCAGTCACTCAGTCATGTCTGACTCTTTGTGACCCCATGAACCGCAGCACGCCAGGCCTCCCTGTCCATCACTAACTCCCGGAGTTTGCCCAAACTCATGTCCATTGTGTCGGTGATGCCATCCAACCATCTCATCCTCTGTTGTCCCCTTCTCCTCCTGCCCTCAATCTTTCCCACCAGCAGGGTCTTTTCAAATGAGTCAGCTCTTTGCATTAGGTGGGCAAAGTATTGGAGTTTCAGCTTCAACATCAGTCCTTCCAATGAACACCCAGGACTGATCTCCTTTAGTATGGCCTGGTTGGATCTCCTTGCAGTCCAAGGGACTCTCAAGAGTCTTCTCCAACACCACAGTTCAAAAGCATCAATTCTTTGGTGCTCAGCCTTCTTTATAGTCCAACTCTCACATCCATATATGACTACTGGAAAAACCATAACCTTGACTAGACGGACCTTTGTTGACAAAGTAATGTCTCTGCTTTTTAATTTGCTATCTAGGTTGGTCAGAACTTTTCTTCCAAGGAGTAAGCATCTTTTAATTTCATGGTTGCAGTCATCATCTGCAGTGATTTTGGAGCCAAAAAAATAAATAAATAAAGTCAGCCACTGTTTCCACTGATTCCCCGTCTATTTCCCATGAAGTGATGGGACTAGATGCCATGATCTTGTACTCTGAATGTCGAGCTTTAAACCAATTTTTTCACTCTCCTCTTTCATTTTCATCAAGAGGCTCCTTAGTTCTTCTTCACTTTCTGCCATAAAGGTGGTGTCATCTGCATATCTGAGGTTATTGATATTTCTCCCAGCAATTTTGATTCCAGTCTGTGCTTCTTCCAGCCCAGTGTTTCTCATGATGTACTCTGCATAGAAGTTAAATAAGCAGGATGACAATATACAGCTTTGATGTACTCCTTTTCCTATTTGGAACCAGACTATTGTTCTGTGTCCAGTTCCAACTGTTGCTTCCTGACCCGCATGTAGGTTTCTCAAGAGGCAGGTCAGGTGGTCTGGTATTCCCATCTCTTTCAGAATTTTCCACAGTTTATCGTGGTCCACACAGTCAAAGGCTTTGGCATAGTCAGTGAAGCAGATATCGATGTTTTTCTGAAACTCTCTTGCTTTTTCAATGATCCAGCAGATGCTGGCAATTTGATCTCTGGTTCCTCTGCCTTTTCTAAAAACAGCTTGAACATCTGGAAGTTCAAGGTTCACGTACTGCTGAAGCCTGGCTTGGAGAATTTTGAGCATTACTTTACTTGTGTGTGAGATGAGTGCAAGTGTGTGGTAGTTTGAGCATTCTTTGGCGTTGCCTTTCTTTGGATTGGAATGAAAACTGATTTTTTCCAATCCTGTGGCCACTGCTGAGTTTTCCAAATTTGCTGGCATATTAAATGCAGCACTTTCACAGCATCATCTTTCCGGAATTGAAATAGCTCAACTGGAATTCCCTCACCTCCACTAGCTTTGTTCATAGTGATGCTTCCTAAGGCCTGCTTGACTTCACATTCCAGGATGTCTGGCTCTAGGTCAGTGATTATACCATCGTGATTATCCGGGTCATGAAGATCTTTTTTGTACAGTTCTTCTCTGTATTCTTGCCACCTCTTCTTAATATCTTCTGCTTCTGTTAGGTCCATACCATTTCTGTCTTTTATTGAGCCCATTTTCGCATGAAATCTTCCCGTGGTATCTATAACTTTCTTGAAGAGATCTCCAGTCTTTCCCATTCTATTGTTTTCCTCTATTTCTTTGCATTGATCACTGAGGAAAGCTTTCTTATCTCTCCTTGCGATTCTTTGGAACTCTGCATTCAGATGCTTATATATTTCCTTTTCTCCTTTGCTTTTCACTTCTCTTCTTTTCACAGCTATTTGTAAGGCCTCCTCAGACAGCCATTTTGCTTTTTTGCATTTCTTTTTCTTGGGGATGGTCTTGATCCCTGTCTCCTGTACAATGTCATGAACCTCTGGCCATAGTTCATCAGGCACTCTGTCTATCAGATCTAGTCCCTTAAATCTTTCTCACTTCCACTGTATAATCACAAGGGATTTGATTTAGGTCATACCTGAATGGTCTGGTGGTTATCCCCACTTTCTTTAATTTAAGTCTGAATTTGGCAATAAGGAGTTCATGATCTGAGCCACAGTCAGCTCCCAATCTTGATTTTGCTGACTGTATAGAGCTTCTCTATCTTTGGCTGCAAAGAATATAATCAGTCTGATTTCGGTGTTGGCCATCTGGTGATGTCCATGTGTAGAGCCTACTCTTGTGTTGTTGGAAGAGGGTGTTTGCTATGACCAGTGCATTCTCTTGGGAAAACTTTCTTAGCCTTTGCCCTGCTTCATTCTGTATTCCTAGGCCAAAATTTCCTGTTACTCCAGGTGTTTCTTGACTTCCTACTTTTGCATTCCAGTCCCCTATAATGAAAAAGACATGTTTTTTGGGTGTTAGTTCTAAAAGGTCTTGTAGGTATTCATAGAACCATTCAGCTTCAGCTTCTTCCATGTTACTGGTCAGGGCACAGACTTGGATTACCATGATATTGAAAGGTTTGCCTCGGAAATGAATAGAGATCATTCTGTAGTTTTTGAGACTGCATCCAAGTACTGCATTTTGGACTCTTTTGTTGACCAATGATGGCTACTCCATTTCTTCTAAGGGATTCCTGCCCACATTAGTAGATATAATGGTCATCTGAGTTAAATTAACCCATTCCAGTCCATTTTAGTTTGCTGATTTCTAGAATGTTGACATTCAGTGTTGCCATCTCCTGTTTGACCACTTCCAATTTGTCTTGATTCATGGACCTAACATTCCAGGTTCCTATGCAATATTGCTCTTCACAGCATCGGACCTTGCTTCTATCACCAGTCACATCCACACTTGGGTGTTGTTTTTGCTTTGGCTCCATCCCTTCATTCTTTCTGGAGTTATTTCTCCACTGATATCCAGTAGCATATTGGACCCCTCTGACCTGGGGAGCTCATCTTTCAGAGTCCTATCTTTTTGCCTTTTTATACTGTTCATGGGGTTCTCAAGGCAAGAATACTGAAGTTGTTTGCCATTCCCTCTCCAGGTCTGACCACATTCCATAAGACCTCTCCAAATAGTCCCTTTTCATACTTGTTTATTCCTACATATTTATCCAGACTAAAATATTGAAAGTGCTGGTGTTCAAAAACTTAATATACTATGGTTCAAAAATCATCAATTCTTCAAGGCTCATATGCAAATGCATCTATTCTGGGTATCAATGACATAACACAGAATAGCTTTCTAACCTATAATCAGAAGAAATAGATAAACTGTAAATATTGTGAAGAAGCATAAATCTTATTCCTGAATGCAGGTTTTTGAGACATTCATATTTTATAATATTTCTATTAGTTAATTTAATTTCTTCTTTGAGAAAGTGAATTTCATAAAATTATGACTTTCACTCTCTAATTTTTCTGGTTCTCAATGACTGTAGGAAGTGCCAGGCATTGATCTAAACATATGATCAGGTATTTCAACCCTGCTTGGGCAAATCCAGCCACCAGATCATTATTAGAGTGCATATAAGCCTAAATATTTCTCCTAAGATTTAAAAAGCATTAACAATGATTCTGTACCCTGGATGCTTCCAAATTCCTCCTGTCTTTTAGATAGCACCCACAAAAAGGAAGGTGGCTGGAGCCTCACTTCCACATATAAGTGGGAAGTCCTGAATTTTTCCCTTTAGGGAATATATTCAAGAATTAATCACTTAGTATTGTTTTGTATGGCTATTGTATTTCTGCAGCTCACCTCCCACTCCAATTTCCTGCCTTCATAGGTTTTTCAGTTACTATTGAAAAATGCTCACCACACAGTACAGACTAAATACTTATTTGTTAAATAACAAATTTACATTTAGTTGTTAGGCTTTTAGTAGATCACAGTGGAACTTAAAGTGTAAGTATCTCTGTGATTCAATTTATGCCTCAGTGGAAATGGCATTAGATGTCTCTCGTTCAGGGGTTGCAGGGGACTCTGCACGTGCTGTGTGCTTAGTCACTCAGTTGTGTCTGACTATGTGTGACCCCATGGACTATAGCCCATCAGGCTTCTCTGCCCATGAGATTTTCCAGGCAAGAATGGATAACCCTTTGCCACAAGATATTTTCCACTATAGGTCACAGTTGGAGTAGATATCCTTGGTTCGCATTTTGTGAACTACATAAATTCACAAAAACATTCATTTTGATAAAACAAACCTTACAATAGGGACTCAAAAAATTGTGACTCTTAAACTTGAACTTGTTTTCTATAGTTGAGACTACTATTGGAAATACCATTGTCAGGGGAAAAATGATACTATTCTTTTACATGGACTTTTGTTATGAGAAAAAAAATTATTAAGTTTCCTGGTTCACAAGCAATTATTTGCTTCTATATTGTGAGCCAACTCACTGGAAAAGACCCTGAAGCTGGGAAAGATAGAAGGTAAGAGAAGAGGCTGACAGAGCATGAGATGGTTGGATGACATCATCGACTCAATGACATGAGTTTGAGCAAATTCTGGGAGATGGTGAAGGAGAGGGAAGCCTGGAGTGCTACAGTCCATTGGGTCGCAAACAGTCAGACATGACTGAGTGACTGAACAACAACAGCAACAATATTGTAAGGGGGGAAAATATCCATAAATAAGGTACAGGAATCTCTATGCAACAAATGTCATTGAACTTTTCCCTTCATTTTATGCATTAGATGTAAGGTTAGTTTTATTTTCTGTTTTTTGTTTGTTTGTTTTATTTTATTGGAGTATAATTGATTTACAATGTTGTGTTAGTTTGAAGTGTGCACCACAGTGTTCATGTCAGCACAATTTACAATAGCCTAGAATGTGGAAGAAACCTAAATGTAAGGCTAGTTTTAAATATCTTTTTCCATGGAACCTGAATATTCTTCCATGGAAATCTTCCATTCAGTACAAGTGAGTTGCTCTTCCATATGGCCTGGATGCCTGTTATCTGGGTTGCAATACTAAACAACAGATCCTTAATACTTACTGGTCTAAGCCTGAGTTTTTAGAAAGAAATTTTGGCTTTTTTCATTGCAAATGAAAAAGCTCCTCAGTGGGAGAAAATCATTCCATCTTGGTTCAATCTTAATGTTGCACAGGAGGCTCCAACAGAAGCAGTCCTCTCCCTCCCCAACCCCTCACTGCAGAAATGCAGATCCATCACCTTATATTCAAAAGTAGCCTCACCTCCTCTCTGGAAGAATAACAGAAGGGACAATGCTCAGTAGAATGATGTTCCTACCCCAAACTGAGTCAATTCTGGAAGAAAGAAAAAGGTCTCTATCTAGGACTTACTGGAAGCAGGTATTTCATCATAGCAGCAAATATGCAATCAATTTTCCTTTATTCAGTTTGCTAGAAGACTACAATGGAAAAGAACCTTTATTGATTTTATTCAAGTAAGGGCAACCTGTAGATCCTCAAAATGGACCTGTTGTAATATAGATAGAGAAATCCTAGATATCTTTTCCCTGGAAAATGCAAAGGTAAGCCAAGAGTGGAGAAGAGATTAATAGTAGAGCTCTAAGGAATTGAAAATGGCATCAAACATGAAACAAGCAAATATTCTGAGAATACAATCAGAATATCATATACAGCCTTGGCAAGAAAAAGCCAAGAAAATTCTGACAATTTAATCTTGTTAGAAGGGAAACCAATTCTAATGAGAACTGTGTTTTGCCCTAAAGTCCTTGTGCTGTTTTATGAGTCAAAATAAGAATGAATATTTCTTTTGAAGCCTCAGGAGACTTGGTTAGATGAGATGCACTAAATCCAACTCAAGCAATTCGGTTAAGAAGTGGCTATCTGGTATACCACTTAGAAGAACTTGTACAATGATCATTAACGTATAGTCTGCTAAGTTGTATCGCAAAAGAGACACTGATGTATAGAACAGTCTTTTGGACTCTGTGGGAGAGGGAGAGGGTGGGATGATTTGGGAGAATGGCATTGAAACATGTATAATATCATATATGAAACAAGTCCAGGTTCGATACACGATACTGGATGCTTGGGGCTGGTGCACTGGGATGACCCAGAGGGATGGTATGGGGAAGGAGGAGGGAGGAGGGTTCAGGATGGGGAACACATGTATACCTGTGGTGGATTCATTTTGATATATGGCCAAACCAATACAATATTGTAAAGTTAAAAAATAAAATTATTAAATTAAAAAAATAAAAATAAAAAATAAAATGAAAAAATTCTAAAATGTCAATACAGCAAAACTAATCAATAAATTGAACTACACTAGTTATTATGCGGAGAAGGCAATGACAACTCAATCCAGTACTCTTGCCTGGAAAATCCCATGGACAGAGGGGCCTGGTAGGCTGCAGTCCATGGGGTCGCTGGGAGTCGGACGCACCTGAGCGACTTCACTTTGACTTTTCACTTTCATGCATTGGAGAAGGAAATGGCAACCCACTCCAGTGTTCTTGCCTGGAGAATCTCAGGGTCGGGGAGCCTGGTGGACTGCCGTCTATGGGGTTGCACAGAGTCGGACACGACTGCAGCGACTTAGCAGCAGCAGCAGCAGTTATTGTGACTGAGACAGCTTTATGAGTGGGACACAGATTAGATCGCTCTAAAAGTGAAAGTGTTCATCTCTCAGTCGTATCTGACTCTTTACAACCCCATGGATTGTAGCTTGCCAGGTTCCTCTGTCCATGGAATTCTCCAGGCAAGAATAATAGAGTGGATTGCCACTTCCTTCTCCAAGGGATCTTTCAGACCCAGGGATCAAACCCGGTCTCCTACATTGCAGGCAGATTATGCACCGTCTGAGCCACCAGGAAGCCCTGATTGGCTAAGGATGCTTTCCTTTCATCTTTATTTGTACACAGGCCAGAGTTTTATTTCTGAGCATAGACTAAGGGTCATAAACTCAAATTCTAGGGGATATTAATTAACTAACAGACTACATTGAATTTGAGAAGATATAACACATCTGAAGACACTAATTAAAAACAATGTTTAAAAATAAAATAAAACTTAAAAAAAATAAAAATAAAAAATTATGAAAATATCATCTTTTTAAAATGTAAAAATTAAAATAAATAAATAAATAAATAAACAGACAAAAAACAAGCCAAAAATATTGTGCAATCAAACTGAACACCTACCTATCCCTCAAGCAGTGGGCATCTCCATGCCTACAGCTGTGTCTGGCTCAGAAAGGCATGAGGTGGATATTTGGTGTGGTCAGTCAGCTTCCAGCTGGGGAACCACCCAACATGTTGGAGCTTCCTTGAACTGCTGTATCTCTAAAGACATGAATTGCATTTTGGTCCAAAGAGAATGAATAAAATACTTCAAAGTGATTTTAATATTTAATGACATTCTGAAGTCTATTCCATTATTGAAAAAGATGAAGTTTGAATAGGTGCCAGCAGTCATCATCCAAATCTTCCTTGTTTGTATTGATTCCCTTCAGGCTCGTGTTTTGAACCCCTGTCAATGCCTAAGTAATTCCACTAAACTAAGGATAGGTGCCAATTAACCACTTAAAATTTTTAAAAATACTGATGACAGCATGCTGATCACAGATATATTGGAAGGGCTGACTATAGAAGTTTATTATGCAGGCCATGATTCTTATATAAGCCTCTCAAGAGGCCCTTCTGAAGGAACACTGTCCAGGTGGACAGTGAACTTGTGTGGAAGCTGTGCTGGAAATGCCTCTATTGGCCTCTTGAGATCCACTCTCTACTATCTGCACTTTGCACTGTGTCCTGGGAGTCTGGCCTGTGATAAATGAGCCAAAAGTCTCCCTTGGTCTCTGGTTTCTGGTTGGATTCATCCAATGAAAGAATACTGAAAAGAGATCAGAGGATGGAGAAGCATGAAGTCCTGAAATTTGTTTCTTTGGTTCCTCTTATAAGGGTTACCATGAGTGGGTCACAGTCCTCAACCAAAGACACAACTGCCCTCAAGGGACCTTCCTTCAACCAAAGACAAAGCTCCCCTCAGGGGACTTTCCTTCTCTACACAACTCTCTCATTCTCTGGACTCCAGTGATGGCCCCCTCTCCTGGCCCCTTGGAAAATAATAATCATGGCTCCACCGTTACCATCCTGGAGTAGTTGTGATCCCTATTGCTTTTCTCAAGAGCTGCCCACCTCCTTTAAAATAGTCCTTATTAAATGCTTGTTCCTTAATTAATCAGCCTGAGGTTGCTATCTATTTCCTGCTGGAAGTCTAACAAATACATGTGCAGAGTGAGTGTATTTGGTCCACAAGCAGGGAGAGAGAAGGCCTGATGCTGTGGACAAGCCATTTTCTGCATTGCCTTGAGTAATCTGAGGTGCATGTGTATTTGAGGGTACACAATACCAAAAAAAAAAAAAAAAACCTGCCTTAAAAGGGTCCTAATAACTCTTTGAAACTTTTAGCTAAGTTTTAATGGATAGCATTCTAAAATTACACAGTGAAGTACAGCTTAAACTGATTACTAAGATAGTCTAAATGAAATTTCAAGACATTCTTAACTTAAAATTAAATCTTTAGTCAAAGATTTAAACTAAATCTTAGTTTTAAATTCTTTTTCATGTATATTATCCAATTTAATAATAGACAAACAATTACCAAAGAAGATAGTGAGAATGTAGGTAAATATGGAAAAGAACCTGTCACTCCTAAATGAAATCAGTCCTGAATATTCACTGGAAGGACTGATGCTGAAGCTGAAACTCCAATACTGTGGCCACCTGATACAAAGAACTGACTCATTGGAAAAGATCCTGACTCTTGGAAAGACTGAAGACAGAAGGAGAAGGGGACGACAGAGGATGAGATGGTTGGATAACATCACCGATTCAATGGACATGAGTTTAGGCAAGCTCCAGGAGTTGGTGATGGACAGGGAAGCCTGACATGCTACAGTCTATGGGGTCACATAGAGTTGGACACGACTGAGCAACTAAACTGAACTGATGGAAAAGAAGAGGAACTTGGGGGAAAAAAGGTTAACACTGAATTAGTTGTGAAGTTATAACTGCTATAGTTCTCTTAATGAAGATGATTTGGCAAAACTTCTACCAAAAACAAAGCCTTAACAAAATGCCTTTTTGAAGAGTATATATAGGAATCAATTTAATTCTGTCTCAGTTTTCAGTTCCTAAAGGGATAAACAGAAATAATAAAACTGTATATTTCCCACAAAACATGAAGACCATGTGTATTAGGGGACTCACAAAGTGAAGGTTCTCATGTGGCAACATCAAATGACCTAATCCGCAAAAGTGGGTGCTTTGGTGAGGTGAAGGCTAATAACGACCGTGGCAGTAGGCTGGCTTGAAGTCAGCTTGTTGTATCTTAGGGGGATTTACTTCTGGAGCAATATTTCTCTGGTTGAGTTATTCTCATGTGTTAGTTTTGCAATCTTCTTCCAGTTGAGCAACTTCATCTGATCACAGACATAGTAATAGCTAAACAGAGTCTTTGATCACTTCTCCAATGAACAGAGCATTTTCTTGACAACACCTTCTCAGGTAGCAGAGAAAAGAGATGTTTGCCTGTCACCGACTTTATGTTTCATTCAGCTTGAATTCAGAAGACGATGTCTCACGTAAACACACAATACTTAGAAAGCTGAAGTGAGCTCAAGAAGATGAACATGTCCTACCAGGGTAACCAGCTGGACTATCTCACTGCTCAAAATGTGGTTTTCATTATGAATGAGTTGGCTTCCAGGGAGAATTTTCACAAGAATATGAACTCTGATGACTTAATATTACCAGTAAGCACCATCTAAATAAAGTGATCTGTGTAAACGAAGGCTGTGAAGCTGGGATCTGCTGGTGAACACATGTTACAGAGGCAGCTCTATGTATGGTGTATGCATGTCTGCCTGGGATTACTCAGCCTGGATGTGGTAAGTCATACTTATGCCTGCCGTGAAAAGATAAGGAGAAAACATTTTATTTATCTGTAGCAAAAGTATATTCCCACGAAATGGTGGCAAGTTCTTTCCCAGAGGTTTCTGAGTGCTGGATAGCTATGTTTCTGGGAAGAGGCTAGTATAAGCTTCTTCAGTCTATAGACTTAAAAATATTCACAACCTAAAAGTTGAGAGTTATGTTTTATTTGGTGAGAATGTTTAGGACTTCAAATCCAGAAGGCAGAAACTCAAGTAACCCTGACAGAACTACTGAGGAGGTGAGAAGGGAGTGAGGATATGTGGTTTTGCAACAAAGGGCAGATAGTCTGAACATCAAAAGATTATTGTAAATGAAGAAGAAAACCAGATATCTCAAGTTAAGGGATTTAGCACTTTTCTGTGTGTGGGAAGATGCGAGAGTCTGGGCCCACTGAAATTATTTCTCTGATATGTACCTCAGCTCTCTGGGGCCAGGATCCTGTGTTTCTGGGGCCAGGAAACTCACCTTCTGAGTTTCCTCAGAGCTCACTGTGGGGAGCGGCTGCAGTCTGATGGCTGCTGGATGGCAATTCTTTCCTTCCTAAGTTTCCTCAGGGCTCACCAACTCACTATCCATTGTGGCTGCAATTGCTGACGACTGTTACATTCTTGTTTACTGATATGGCAGGAAATATTCAATTTCTCAAATTCAAGAATATGGGCATGTTACGATACCTGGAGTTACTAGAGCCTCACTCTCTACTGTTAGCCTTCATCATATTTTACTACTAGCTTAGGGTCTAGCATAATAAAGTCACCCTGATGATGTAAACATCTTACATCACTCTTCTATTTAAAGTCTCTCAGAGGTCCTGTGTTTCTTTCACAGCAAAAGCAAAGCCCTCCCAGTGGGTCTGGCCCTGCCCCTTTCTTGCCTCTGGTTTAGTTCTACATCGAAGCCTGCCCCTCCCCACAACTCCTTGCTCAGCACTCACCTCCTGCCACACTGGCCCCTGTCTGTTTACAAGCTTGGCTCTGGCCTTTCCTCCTCAAGAGGCTCTTCCAGACATCTGCACTGCATCTTCCAGTTGGCTTGCATTCATTTGCATGACCTCTGCCCTGACCACTCAGTCTGATGAAGCAAACTGCCACCGTCTCCCACGTCACTGTCTCCATCCCCTTTGCCCTGTCCCACCCTTATTCTGCTTCCAAGGCATGTGTCACCTTCAAAAATACTATGTGATTTATTCATATATTATCATCCATCTCTCTCCCACTGGGATATAAGTAGCATGAGGCAAAGGTCTTTGATCCTTCTATTCACTAGGGCATCATTGGCACCTAGACAAGCAGCTAGCTTGTAGTGAGGGGCAGATAAATATTTGTCTAATTTCAGTAACTTCATATGAAAACAAAAACAATTCATTCAAAATGTGTTAAAAATCTGAAATCTAGAAATATCTCAGACATATGAATTATACTAGGAGATGGTAGCACTTAAAGAATTTGCCATAAGCTTTTAAAATGTACTATTTGCTATTCAGAGTAGTGATCAGCAAACCGTGGCCTGGGCCAGGTGTGGCTAGTCATCTTCTGTTTTGTGTGTTTTAAATCAGAGTGTTATTGGAACCCAGCTCCCCCGTGTTCACTTACCTTGTCCAAGGCAGCTTCTCATCTGCAAGAGCAGAGTTAAGTGCTTGGGACAGAAGCTTCTGGCAAGAAAAGCCAAAATTATTGCCTGGCCTTTACTTTGCTGACACTGATTTAGATCAAAGTTGCAGCCATAATTTCCAGCAATTATCTAAATAGATATTTTCACTTATGTGTCAGGAGTGTAGAAGGAATCTAAGGCCGAGAAACTGAAGCATTCTTGCCTCTGCACTGTAGCTGCCTGTCCATCCGTCTCTCTGACATACCTTAAGTATCTCAGTTTTCCAGTGATTTGTGGACTTCAACTGAAATTGAAATCTGGCAGAATTCTAAAGCAAACGACCCCTTGAAGTCCCATCTGGATTATTTTATTACTCAGAATAGTCTATTTTCCTTTCTATTATTGGGCATCTTTTAGATATTATAATAACCTGGATTATTTAGAGCCTGTGTCCTCAGTGACCTCTTTCTGTTTAAAAAGCAGTTGCCTAGATGTTCTCTGAGAGGTATTCAGACACTATTATACTATATTTATAGTTCAATAATTTTCTTGAAGGAAGATATAATTTTCCTTAACATTTAATCCTAATGTAAAATTAGTGCACCTTATATAGCAGCAGTATTGTTAACCTAATAGCTGCATTATAACTAATGATAGAGACCAGCAGATTAAGATGACAGATTTATCATTATGCTTCACAAAACATAGGATGCTAGTACTTTTAAAGGGATGCATTTAGGTGCTATTTTAAACAATACTTAATGGAATATATTCAAAGATCTCTTAGCAGAAATTAGAGTCAACCTGAAGCAAGTCTCTGGATAATTCAAGAAAAATATTATCTTTCTTTAATTTCTAGATATTTCAGATGACATTTTACATATGTGATGTGTGAATGTCTGGTTAAGATAGATGATTAGATGATGGATTGAGAATTAGATAAATGGATAGGTAATTAGATAAATAGATAATAGATTATTATATGGATGGATAGGTAGATGATGGATGGATGGGTGGATGGATAGATAATTAGATAGATGACAGGTAAATAATTAGATAGATGATAGAAGATTAGATGGATGGATAGACAGATAATTAGATAAATAGACAGGTAGGAAAGGGCTTCCCTTGTGGCTCAGCTGATAAAGAATTTGCCTGCAGTGTGGGAGACCCTGGTTTGATTCCTGGGTCAGGAAGATCCACTGGAAAAGGGATAGGCTACCCACTCCAGTATTCTGGCCTGGAGAATTCCATGGACTGTATAATCTACAGGGTTGCAAAGAGTCAGACATGACTTTCACTTTCACAGGTAGGGTTTGCCTGGAGGCTGGCCTACAGAAGGTATCCAACAAATATTATTGTTCTCTTCCTGTACATTATTTTCTTTCTCACCAATGGATATCAAAATTGAGAGGAGTCTTAGAAAATTCTTATTAATAGAATGCATCGAAATAGCGAAAATGAGTAAGTGACATTCAGTTCAGTTCAGTTCAGTTGCTCAGTCGTGTCTGACTCTTTGTGACCCCATGAATTGCAGCACACCAGGCAACGGCACCCCACTCCAGTACTGTTGCCTGGAAAATCCCATGGACAGAGGAGCCTGGTAAGCTGCAGTCCATGGGGTTGCTAAGAGTCGGGCACGACTGAGTGACTTCACTTTTACTTTCATGCATTGGAGAAGGAAATGGCAACCCACTCCAGTGTTCTTGCCTGGAGAATTCCAAGGATGGGGGAGCCTGGTGGGCTGCTGTCTATGGGGTCGCACAGAGTCGAACACGACTGAAGTGACTTAGCAGCAGCAGCAGCAGGCCTCCCTGTCCATCACCAACTCCTGGAGTTCCCCCAAACTCATGTGCATTGAGTTGGTGATGCCATCCAGCCATCTCATCCTCTGTCATCCCCTTCTCCTCCTGCCCCAATCCCTCCCAGCATCAGAGTCTTTTCCAATGAGTCAACTCTTTGCATGAGGTGGCCAAAGTACTGGAGTTTCAGCTTCAGCATCAGTCCTTCCAATGAACACCCAGGACTGATCTTTTTTTTTTTTTAATTTATTTATTTTAATTGGAGGCTAATACTTTAAATATTGTATTGGTTTTGCCATACATCAACATGAATCCACCACGGGTATACACATGTTCCCCATCCTGAACCCCCCTCCCACCTCCCTCCTCATACCATCCCTCTGGGTCATCCGAGTGCACCAGCCCCATGCATCCTGTATCCTGCATCGAACCTGGACTGGCGATTCATTTCTTATATGATATTATACATGTTTCAATGCCATTCTCCCAAATCATCCGACCCTCTCCCTCTCCCACAGAGTCCATAAGACTGTTCTATACATCTGTGTCTCTTTTGCTGTCTCACATACAGGGTTATCGTTACCATCTTTCTAAATTCCATATATATGTGTTAGTATACTGTATTGGCGTTTTTCTTTCTGGCTTACTTCACTCTGTATAATAGGCTCCAGTTTCATCCACCTCATTAGAACTGATTCAAATGTATTCTTTTTAATGGCTGGGTAATACTCCATTGTGTATATGTACCACAGCTGTCTTATCCATTTGTCTGCTGATGGACATCTAGGTTGCTTCCATGTTCTGGCTGTTATAAACAGTGCTGCGATGAACATTGGGGTACATGTGTCTCTTTCAATTCTGGTTTCCTCAGTGTGTATGCCCAGCAGTGGGATTGCTGGGTCATAAGGCAGTTCTATTTCCAGTTTTTTAAGGAATCTCCACACTGTTCTCCATAGTGGCTGTACTAGTTTGCATTCCCACCAACAGTGTAAGAGGGTTCCCTTTTCTCCACACCCTCTCCAGCATTTATTGTTTGTAAACTTTTGGATCACAGTCATTCTGACTGGTGTGAAATGGTACCTCACTTTAGAATGGACTGGTTGGATCTCCTTGCAGTCCAAGGGACTCTCAAGAGTCTTCTCCAACACCACAGTTCAAAAGCATCAATTCTTCAGCACTCAGCTTTCTTCACAGTCCAACTCTCATATCCATACATGACCACTGGAAAAAACCATAGCCTTGACTAGACGGACCTTTGTTGGCAAAGTAATGTCTCTGCTACTAGATATGCTATCTAGTAGCCTACCTTATAGGAGGAGAAGAGGGTTAGTAATCAGATATGCAAGTAAGGACATTGTATGCCAAAAAGTATTAAGAATTATGGGATATTGTGTATTAAATTAGGGTATATATGTGGAATCTAGAAAAATGGTATAGATGTTTTTATTTGCAAAACAGAAATAGAGACACAGACATAGAGAATAAACATACAGACACCAAAGAGGGAAGGGGGAGTGGGATGGATTAGGAGACTGGGATTGACACATATATACTATTTACACTGTGTATAAAATAAACAACTAATGGGAACCTACTGTATAGCAAAGGGAACCCTACTCAGTGCTCTGTGGTGACTTAAACAGGAAGAAAATCCAAAACAGAGGATATATATGTACATGCATAGCTGATTCTCTTTGCTGTACAGCAGAAATTAACTCAATGTTGTAAAGCATCTATACTCCAATAAAAATTCATCTTAAAAAATGAACTATGGGAAAACCCATATCTGCTAGAAAAAAAGAAACTTTTCCCCAGAGTTTAGATACCATGACATTCACATTTTTAAAAAAAGAACGAACAAAAAAGAAACAACTAAAGGGAGACATAAAGCCCAGCAAGAGAATAGACAGTCCAGAGGAACAGGAAGGGGCTGCATGAATGCCCTTTGCTAGGTCTGCTGAAGGAGGGCCAGTGAGGAAGGGACATTCGAATAGAGACCTGATTTCATCTGAGGGAGCAGAATGTGCATAAAAATCTGCAAGAGCATCGCCAGAGGAAGAGACATCAAAGGCTGAAGCCCTGAGCTGGGGACCTAGCTGACGAGTTGAAGGGTCACTGGGGGATTCCCATGTGACTACAAGGAGGTGGACAGGGATGCAGCAGTGGAGGATGCCCTGTGATAAAGGACTACATGTTATTATAGTGCATGTGTGTTCTCAGTTACGTCTGACTCTTTGTGACCCCATGGACTGCAGCCCGCCAGGCTCCTCTGTCCATGGGATTCTCCAGGCAAGAATACTGGAGTGGGTAACTATTTCCTACTCCAGGGGATCTTCACAACCCAGGGATCAAACCGACATCTCCTGTGGTTCCTGCACTGGCAGGTGGGTTGTTTACCACTTGAGCCATGTGTTATTAACCAAATATAAGTTCCTGAGCACTTAATCGGTCTGGCTGCTATTACAAAATACCACAGACTGGGTGGCTTCAGCGGCAGACATTTCGCACTGTTGGCTGGTCAATATATCCCATGCAGTTGGACTCTGGGAGGCCCTTCTGGTTTATAAACAGCCACTTCCTCACCCAGCAGAGAGCAGAGAGGCCACATGTCAGTGTCTCTTTGTATAAGGATACTGATCCCATATGAGGGCTCTGCCCTCACAACCTAAGCATTCCTCAAAGCCCTCATCTCCTAATACCATCACTTTGGACCTAGGATTTCTACATATGAACTTGGCAGCGACACACACATTCAGTCCATAATACCAGGCATTTCTATGTTTTACTGAACGTGTGGGCCCTGGTGAGAAATCTATCCATGATGTTTTGGAAGAATGTGAAGCATGTCCTACATCACAGACTGAAAGGCAAAGATTTGGAAGCCAGAAAAGGAAGAAGATGGGATCCAATCCCAGCCCCTGGGAAGGGCTATGTGAAGTTACACATGAGGAGCTTCTATCTACTGAAGTTTGGTTGAGGATTTCTTACTAATTTACTATTGTCCATGGGCTTCCCTGGTGGCTCAGATGGTAAAGGATCTGCCTGCAATGGGTTTGATCCCTGGGTGGGGAAGATCCCCTAGAGAAGGAAATGGCTACCCACTCCAGTATTTCTTGCTTGGAAAATCCCATGGACAGAGGAGCTTGGTGGGCTACAGTCTGTGGGGTCACAAAGAGTCAAACACAACTGAGCAACTAACACTTTCACTTCACTTCACTATTGTCCACACTTCTCACCACTAGAATCCTTACTGCACAGTCCTGCCTGGTCTCTGAAATATGTTAAGGGTGACTTTACAATTTATCATCCCAAATGGGGCCCACTGAAGTGTTATAAGGGAGCCCTAAAATTACTCCAGGAAAACACAGAATAAGTCAGGGCTGTTCCAGGAAGGCTGACATACATGGTCATCCCACTTTACATGCAGTAACTCAGCCCCATGCTCACCAGCCCCGGGCACTGGAGTCCCCTGAAGCTGGAAACTCAGGGCTGAGAGTCCAGACTTGTGAGATGCACCCCTCAGTTGTGCTCATCTACCAGGGTTCTGGACACAGATCTGCAAAACCAAAGCTCCTGGGGACCCTGTCTCTGTCTGAGCCTTAGGGACCCTCATGATTACCCACTGAACCTGAGAGTCACTCTCTTCAAAGCACAGGATGCTTTCAACCTTACTTGCAAAATATCCTCCAGAATTCAGGCTTTCAGAAAACAAAAGCCTGAAAGAAAACATATTTTAGGTGCTCCATATCACAACTTACCCCCATGGTTGTTGCTGTTCACTCACTAAGTCATGTCAACTCTTTGTGACTCCATGGACTGCAGCACACCAGGCCTCCCTGTCCTTCACCATCTCCCAGAGTTCAATTAAGTTCATGTCCCTTGAATCAGTAATGCCATCCAACCATCTCATCCTCTGCCATCCTCTTATCCTTCTGCCTTCAATCTTTCCCAGTGTCAGGGCCTTTTCCAAAGAGTCAGCTGTTCTCAATTTACATCAAGTGGCCAAAGTGTTGGAGCTTCAGCTCTGTGGTGGGAAGGGGTGAATAGTTTCTTCCCTGCATTGTTTCAGGACACTTAGACAGCTCTCAGAAATCACCAAGAGATCAAAAGGCCAACTTCACTCCTGGCAAAACTGGTGGAGAGAGTGTTTTCAGATGTTGCCAAGTGGGCTTACAAATGCTTTTACCTCCTGGGAATCAGTTATCCACTTAATTACTGATGGAGCTGGGCAACTCTGGGTCCCTTCAGCAGGGGCAGAGTCTACTCAGAAAGGTCACAGTGTGAACGATGGGAGGAGTGACAGGCTGTTTCCCCAAGACAGAGCCTGGGAGGGGCTCGATCCCACCCTGTACACATATGACTTCTCTCTCAGTGAGCTCCAGTCCACATGGTAGGGAGAGGACCAGAGCTTTTCTACAGCCCAGGTCCCTGAATATGGGAACATGTGACATGGGTCAAATATCTTCCCAGCATGCACTCGTGTTCTCTATGATTTGATTTGTCTATGGCAGCAAAGCCAAAGTAACATTAGTATTTCCATGAATAGTTCTGCACAAACTGTAGGCTTTATTCTTCCAGCAACTTTCAAAAAGCATCTGAGAGACTTGCCTGGTGGTCCACTGGTTGAGAATCCCCCTTACAGTGTAGGAGACACGGGTTCGATCTCTAGCTGGATGTCTGAGACCCCATATGCCACAACTAAGACCTGACACAGTCAAAAATAAATATATATATATGTGTGTATTTTAAATCTAATTTTCTTTCCTAATGTGCAGCTCATAGTAGGTCTTCAATAAATATTTGTTATGCATGCCTGTACCAACAGATGAATCGTGGCCTTCATTTTATGTCCCTACACAGAGGCCCTTAAGTGACTCACTTTAATTCCTAGGTTAGAGTGGAATTTTCTTAGCCTAGAATCCAACTCTCTCACATGTGCTCTAACAAATCTTTCCACATCACGTTCGACACTTGGCAACAGCCTCCTCCCTTTCCAACCAAAGGGTCTGATGAGAATCCGTTATACCACATTCCAGTTCATTTCTGATTGTTTGGATTGTGCTGCTTTTCTTACTACCCCAGTTTGGCCCACCCTGCAATATTCAGTTCAAATTTCACCTTTTCCCCCACAAATTACACTGACTTGTGCAACTTAATTGTTATTTTTCAAATACTGCCTTGTATAGCTGTGGAATTCGTCCATTGTCCACATCTTTTCCCTTAAATGAATACGCCTGTGGAGGCTGAGAAACACACCCACACTTTTCCTACTCGCTCTAATGCCTAGAAGAGCTATGATCTGCTCAGATCATAGCACCTCATCAGTCTCTCTGACTGTGATAAGTAAACAGGAGCCTCCTGTGCTGGGTCATTTCCTGCCTGTGCTCTGCTCTCTAATGGCCACTGGATGCCCTTCACAGCAATTCATGCCTCTGAATCCAGCTGCATTGAATCTGACATCCTCTAGAGTTAAACGCCTGCCTCCGTGCCTCCTTTTGCCAAGAAGAGATGGACAGCTAATTTTCCAAGGCAATTCTGAGACATCCTTCTTCAAAATTACCGCGTACTTCAATTAGCATTACTGTTAGCACGTTAATTAAAATTAGCACATGATTTTAATTTCAGTTCAACTTTGAACATCACATTATATTTTCACATTGGTTTAGTTTCAGAATATGGTTATGTGACACAGTGTGAGAGCATAAATTTTTACACTTTTGGAGGGCAGCTTGCAATGGTATCACATGCTGAAAAATGTTATAAAATCTTGGTTAATAAGTTCCATTTCCACATATTAAAGACAGTCAGAAGTACATGCAAAATTTATTAAAGGGTATTATCTTGACATTGTTTCTAAGAATTAAAAGTTGAAAACTAGTTCTATGTCAAGAAATAGTGATTGATAAAATTAAATTCTGATGTACATATTACATGTATTATGTATAAACACATGTGGTTACTGAAATAAGGAAAAAATAATTTTATCTATGTATGGATAAGTTTTGATAAACATGGCTGGAAAAAAACATGGACCACATACCACATTTAAAAACGTGTAAATAAGCAAAATGTAGGAAGTTTGTCTAAAACATTTACCCAATAAATGCTGTATTTCTCTCTGTGAGAGGGGCTGATTGTTTTTCTTTTATTCCATTACTATCATCCTATATTTATTTTTGTCAGCTTGGATTGTTTTGGAAATAAATTTAAAACATAAATATTACAGTATATTATTATCAAGAGAATTTGAAAAAAATCTACACAGTCGATAAATTTAATGCTGGTTGGTTCGGAAGGCTCAGTTAATTCTGGGACAGTGGGGGAAACACAAGATGAGACTCAAAGACTTTAGTGGTAAATGGGCTTTAGGTCAAAAGAAAGAAAAAGGTACCAACATTTGAAAAACGATCTCTACTTGTGTCCACCGGGAAAAGTCCTTCCTTTCCTAGAAGCTGATAGATTCTGTATGCAGTAATCTCCACAACAGTCTGCACAATTTTATTTGCCTCCTCCAAATGCTGCACATCCAAATTCGTCATGAGAATTCCCTTCTGTGCTCTAGAGGTCACAGAGTTAATGATGGAGGCATGGTTTACAGGCAGTTTTCTTCCTTTTGCAAAAAATGATAAACTGTCATATTTTGCTTATTATAAACAAGTTTGAAATAACCATGAAAAAATAAATATTTTAACAAGGAAAATTAAGGCAATCAGAGGAGGAGATTGAATAAGTGTTTACAGAGGCTGCAAACTTTATTACAACAATAGTTATTTTCATCATAGGATCTTTTATCCTGGCTACATGAAATCCTTTTAAACAAGAATTAATTAAGATTTGCAGTGAATGTAATAAACAGCTTAGTGTTATGATGTTCTTTAGTGCCTGGATCATTCATTTGTTCCTGTCCTACAGATTTTTACACGTATTTATTGGGCTGCTCAATGTTCCCAATGCTGCGCTGAGGTTTCACAGTTCAGTTCAGTTCAGTTGCTCAGTCGTGTCCAACTCTTTGCAACCCCATGGATTGCAGCACGCCAGGCTTCCCTGTCCATCACCAACTGCTGGAGCCTACTCAAACTCATACCCATCACGTTGGTGATGCCATCCAACCATCCCATACTCTATTGTCCCCTTCTTCTCCCACCTTCAATCTTTCCCAGCATCAGGGTTTTTTTCCAATGACTCAGTTCTTCGCATTAGGTGGCCAAAGTATTAGAATTTCAGCTTCAGCATCAGTCCTTCCAATGAATAGTCAGGACTGATTACCTTTAGGATGGACTGGTTGGATCTCCATGCAGTCCAAGGGACTCTCAAGAGTCTTCTCCAACACCACAGTTCAAAAGCATCAGTTCTTCAGTGCTCATATTTCTTTATAGTTCAACTCTCACATCCATACATGACTACTGGAAAAACCATAGCTTTGACTAGATGGACCTTTGTTGGCAATGTAACATCTGCTTTTTAATATTCTGTCTAGGTTGGTCATAGCTTTTCTTCCAAGAAGAAAGTGTCTTTTAATTTCTTGGCTGCAGTCACCATCTGCAATGATTTTGGAGCCCCCAAAAATAAAGTCTGTCACTGTTTCCCCATCTATTTGCCATGAAGTGATGGGACCAGATGCCATGGTCTTAGTTTTCTGAATATTGAGCTTTAAGCCAATTTTTTCACTCTCCTCTTTCACTTTCAACAAGAGGCTCTTTAGTTCTTCTTCACTTTCTGCCATAAGGGTGGTGTCATCTGCATATCTGAGGTTATTGATATTTCTCCCAGCAATCTTGATTCCAGCTTGTGCTTCTTCCAGCCCAGAGTTTCTCATGATGTACTCTGTATATAAGTTAAATAAGCAGGGTGACAATATACAGCCTTGACGTACTCCTTTCCCTATTTGGAACCAATCTGTTGTTCCATGTCCATTTCTAACTGTTGCTTCCTGACCAGCATACAGATTTCTCAAGAGGCAGGTCAGGTGGTCTGGTATTCCCATCTCTTTAAGAATTTTCCACAGTTTCTTGTGATCCACACAGTCAAAGGCTTTGGCGTAGTGAATAAAGCAAAAGTAGATGTTTTTCTGAAACTCTCTTGCTTTTTCGATGATCCACAGTCAACAATTAACTTCCCAGATGGCGCTAGTGGTAAAGAACCCGCCTGCCAATGCAAGAGACATATGAGACATGGATTTGATCCCTGGATTGGGAAGATCCCCTAGAGGAGAAAATGGCATCCCACTCCAGTATACTTGCCTAGAGAATCCCATGGACAGAGGGCCCTGGTGGGTTACAGTCTCTGGAGTCACACAGAGTCAGACATGAGTGAGCACTCACACTCACGCAGGTTAAGGAATTATGGATTCCAATTTGCATTAAAAGGTTTTTCACTGTAAGCTAACACCCTTGGTTCCTAGCACACTACAGGGTTTTACACAGATGGCTTTGGAAGAAGTAGAACAGGGCAGAGTTTCCCCAGATTGCCACTGCCCACCTCGGCCTCTGCAGCCAGGGCTTTGGAGACCTGAGCTGGCACTCCCAGAGGGGACTCTTAAGGACTTGGAGTACTATGTCTCCCTGTTTGTTCCACACTCTGCCCAGTACATAAATCCCTTCACACACAGTCCAATCCTGCCTCATGCTGTAATAGCAATAATCCATTCTGACTTCTTCTCCAACTCAGAGCCACTTCTTGGCAGGCTCCTTCAGAGTCTCTTCTTAAATGTCCCTTCTTTAAGGGAGCTTCTCTGATTTCACTCCCCTAAGGCAGGTCTCCCCTTGTATTTTCTGTCTAACCACCTCCATCCCGCTGTTTGCTTCCCTCCCAGCCACAACCACAGCCTGCATGCTTGTTTATTCTTAGCTACTCATATCTAGTCATCACATCCTTTAGACTGTAGTCTTCAGGAGGACAGCAACCACGTTCCCTTCACTGTTAAATTCCTGCTACCCAGCACTCAGCAACTATTTTTTGAATGGAAAAAAAAAAAAATCAATTGCTTGGTTAACTGTGGATAACCCCCTCCCACCCCTCCTCCCTTTATGCACTTTGCTTTTAGGAAAGATCTGCATTAGTTCCTGTTTTCACATGGAAAGAAATTCACCATTATGGAATAAAAGGCAGGAAGTGAAAGTACTATTTGTCTTACAGGTAGCTGAGCAGTTACAGAGGCAGCGGTGCACAACCAAGCAGTGAGAGTGGCCATGCCATGGTGTGTCCCCCAAACCACACTCAGCACCTCAGCATCCCGCCTCCAGAACACTGAAATGTGGCTGTGAGCATCTGTGCTTTATCTTAATTTTGTGCCTCCATTAGCAAGAGGTGTCCTAAGGTAACCGCCTCTTCACTCTATACCATTTTAGCTTGCAAAGGTTTCAAGGAGATAATCTACTTTAGGATAGCAAGTGAAACCTGAATTCAGCTTTAATGCAAATTCCAAAAAGGTTAATTATCTTCTCCAAGGTCAATATTTGAATTTGGGTTTGTCTGACATGAAATCCCAGGCTGTGTCCACACCAAATAAGCCCTGGCTGATGTCATGAGCTTGAATTTCTTATCTGCAGACTTCAGTCCCAAATGACATGGTGTCCTGCACCCCTGGAAGAGAAAAAAAATGGGAGAATGGTTGCCAAGCAACCACGGCACCAGGATGTCCTGATTGCAGCGTGATCGACTGGAATCTGGCAAGTTTCCCAGGATTAGAGTAGCAGGAATAATTATTTTTCTGTCTTCTAATTTCCTATCAGGGTTGCCTTGAGTTCCAGTCTCACATACTAAAATCGTAAACATTATTTCCAATTTCACATCATCTAAACCATAATTATGTCCTTTGGGATAATTTAAAACTCTATGCTACTGATTTAATCTGCTGATGAATTTACCCTCAATTATCACAGCACCCTCAGAGAGTTTTGACATGAACCATGACTTTTATAAGCAAAGTGTTCCTGGTTTTAAGACAGTTTTATTTCACCTGTGTAAATCACATACCTAGACAATTAAATTATCTAAATATAGGTAGTAATTCTGATTTGGTTTAGTAGCGATTTTACCATTATAACTGGGAAGGGACTTTATTCGGGGAGCCAGCTGACTAAGAAGATAACAGGCTACCATCTCAAAATGCCAATCTTGTCTGGATCTGGATACCAGGCTCTTTTGTAGAGTGAAGAGAAAGAAGCAATGAGCAACTAAAGTCAAAACGTAGAACAGAGAGGGAGAGGCAGTGGGAACGTGAAGTGAAACGGTTTTCAGTCTTACAAAACATCTCCAACTGAATGGCCAGACTTTGGAAGGGGTTTCTTAATCTCTTCTATTCACAGATGTGTATGTGTTAGTCGCTCAGTCGTGTCCAACCCTGCGACCCCATGGACTGTAGCCCGCCAGGCTCCTCTGTCCATGGAATTCTCCAGCAAGAATATTGGAGAGGATTGCCATGCCCTCCTCCAGGAGATCTTCCCAACCCAGGGATCAACCCAGGTCTCCCGTATCACAGGCAGATTCTTTTCCATCTGAGCCACCAGGGAAGCCCAATTCACAGGTGAGCAGGGTCAAATAATCTCTCTCTGAGCTGAACAAAGGCACTTTAATTTACAGTCAGGCAGTGGGACAGGGTCCTCTGAGGCAAGTATGATTATAATAACAAAAGCAATGAAGATCAAGTCAAAGAAACAGCTTCCAACATTGAGTCAGAATTGGCTTTCTCTCTGCAACATAACAATTAAACCAGTCTGATATTCCAAGGAAGGTCACAAGATAAATTTGCAGAACCTATAGAGGGGTGGGGGAGGTTTCAGGACCTATGGTGTGACCCTAAAGGGGCTCACAGAAAGTACACAAAACTTTCAGTTTCAGGTTTGAAACTGAAATGGCTACGAAAGGCAAAGATACATCCTGTAGCCACAAGAAAGGGATGAGAGCAATTTGTTCACTACCAGAAGAGTAAGGGGCTTCAACCGACCACCCAAAGAACTCACTATGGGTTCCATACATTTGAAGGGCAGAGGAAGCTAACGACTTAAGAGCTGAGAAACCTCAGTTGTCATAAGCTGCCTGAAGTGTCCTTTTATAGCACAGTCTTATGTTTTGGAAAGGAACAGCACTGGCGTGATGACAGTTCTAAGCTGTGTGTCTGCTGTGGGCCGACAGGCTGCGCGCGAGAAGGATGGGAGGGGATGTCTGGTAGCTTGTGTTAACGGGTCCCCTGAAGGGACAGGAAGACCCCCTGAGAAGGATGCCAGGGATGTTCAAAACATATGGCCGGGGGCTGAGACAGGAGTCCTAGATGGCCAACTGGAAACTTCAGTTCTCAGCCAAGGGAGGCACAGGATGTCTGTAAGGGCTGCAAAAGAAAGGTCCAGTGTCTGGCTGAGTCCAGGGAAGGAAGCCCCTCTTCCCACGGCAGGTGTCCGGCTAGAGTAGCGCCAAGCTGAGAAATATTTAACTGTGTGTCAAGGCTCCAGTTGAGGCCATCACACGTCACACTGTTTTAATTACAGAATCAACTTTGGGGAGCCACAAGGCTGCAGGTCTTTTCCCTACGCGAGTATCGAGAAGAGGGCGGAGGCCGTCTTGGAGTGCGTGAGAGAAGGGCCAGCCTGGAGGGGCGTCAGCACACGGAGAGGAAGTGACGCAATGGCTTTCTTTGTTTCCCGTGATTCCCGCTTCTTCACACCACTGGTTTCCTGCATTTTCCTACTGGGAGGGTGCCACACTTGGTATGACTAGGATCTTTGACATCATTTGAAACACTTGATATTTGACTTTCCTGCCCTACAGCAATAAAATATGGAGGGGAGGGGAGGAATGTTGGGATGAAACGGTGACAAAGTGACACACAACAGATACATTTGGCTCTCTAACATTCATGGACTGATGCTGAAGCTGAAGCTCCAATACTCTGGCCACTTGATGTGAAGAACTGACTCATTAGAAAAGACCTTCTTGCTGGGAAAGATTGAAGGCAGGAGGAGAAGAGGACGACAGGGGATGAGATGGTTGGATGGCATCACTTACTCGATGGACATGAGTTTGAGAAACTCCGGGAGTTGGTGATGGTCAGGGAAGCCTGGTGTGCTGCAGTCCATGGGGTCACAGTCGGAAACGAATGAGTGACTGAACTGAACTGAACAGTCTTGAGTTTGCATCAAATGCAGTGAAGTCTCTAACTAGAGCTAATCAAGTGGAACTAACTGAGTGTCGTTTGTGTACCAGGCTCCCTAGATCCCATTGACGCTGCCCATGATCCCAGGGCCACACATCTCCCTGGGGGGGTAGGGGTGGGGATAGGTAGTTCCAGATACTGAGATCCAGCCAGCTCTGAGCTTGAGGCAACCTTACCTCTGCACCCAGCCAGCTGCTCAGATGTGATTGTTCTGTGCACTTGTCCTGACTTGTGAAAGGTTGAGAAGGAGTTCTCTAGGCAATCCTTTGAATTAAATATGAATAATCCCATTTTATAAACTCTGACTTTGGAGGCAGGGCACTTAAAAACTGGACATTGCCTTCTTTTCACTGCATAGGTATTGAACTGATACATAAATGACAAGATCCGTGAAGGAAGGAAAATTATTAAAGTTAAAACAATGACATATAGATTGTTTAAAGATATCTGGTCACAAATTACAATGCATTTAAGCTAATCTGTGTATGAAAAAACCTCTTTAAATGAATATGGAGAAGGGCAATCACCAAGTGGGGGCTGCAGCAATGTTTACACAGTGATGAAAGCCACAGAGTGGAGCATAGTGATACCCTGCAGATATTGCCATCTGGGGCAAGTTCTCTACCGTTGTATCCATTCCTTTATATAAATGTGGGTATTTATAGTATCCTGGGAGTTTTGAATGAGATTGTGTAGGTAAATGCTTAGCACAACATCCACACATAATAAGCATCTAAAGGTAATTACTGTTATCATTATGTCAAAATTTTTTCTAATGCTATAAGCAGTAATTACAAATAGCTTGAATTTCAAAACATTATCAAGATAGATTGTTGTAAGGATTAAGATTATAATTAACACATTAAAAGAAAAATATCCATATATGAATAATATTTCTGTCCTTCTACACAATGACAGTGCAGGGAAAAAAGACACCAATTAAATAAGCTTTCTGATTCTGAGTAATTGTCAGTCTCTCTCTTCTGTACTTTCTTCATAAGTTAAATGGAATCGTAATTACTGTACCTAGGAATGTTGTGGGAAAAAATGGGAATGAGTCTGTAAAGGTTCACATATTTTATAAACTGTAAAAGAATATGCAAACTAGTTCACTGTACAGAGGAAACATACTTGTACTGTAGAAAAGATCTTATAATTCTCACCCTATAAATGGTTAGTGGCTTATTTACTATGCACGCTGCATCACGAAGGAGATGCTGGCTCTGTGTGGAGATGGAAGCAGCAGTGGTACCTGCTTATCAGAGTTCACTGGATCAGGCTGATGGTATGCTGGTGACTCATTAATAGTGGACACTGGTAGGCAGGACTGGTTTAAGTATTTGCCAATTTCTGTTGTGTAAATATTTCCCTACCTTGGCTGATCTTAAGCCACCACCATGCTGGAACTGAAGAGAAAGTTGGTAATGTATGAGCTTAGATAACCACCTTGAATCAGCATAGTCCAGCTCCAGTACAATACTAGGTCAGGGGCACAATACTTGGAAGTCAAAAAAACTCTAGCAAGATTTGCCTTGTAGAAAGAAATGGTCAGAACCAAAACCACATTCGTTGTCTTTCTACCCTGAAACTAGAGAATCTCTGAGAACAATAATTTTAAGTTTTATCCCTCTATAGTTTCAACATATTATCCAGGAAAATCCCAGTTATATAACATCCTCTCTCAATCCTCCGGGGAATATCCCCCTTGATATTCTGGCAATAATGAACTTTGCTCTCCTTATCTTTAGTTGGCAATTTCTTTTCTACTTTTTTGTTTTTTTTTTAACAAGGATACAGTTGCTGCAGTTGCCATCACATTGACTTCTTTTTCTGAGGAATGTAATTATTTTGCTGGGAATAACTTTATTTGGCTTTTGAGTATAAAGGGAGTCAGGAAATCTAATTTGGTTGAAGTTATCTTTTCTGAATATAAGATTGTTATTCTTGTGCAGTGCGTGACTTGAACAACCAGTGAGTTTGGTCACTGTGACATCGTAATGCACATGTTCATAGGACATCCCAGTCACACCTGTGAGTCTTGGGAGCAAAAAGGAGACACAAACCTCTGAATGGTCATTCCAAACTAGGAGGTAAAATCAAAATATGTTAATACCATACAACATTAAAGACACAATCCATGAAAGAAATAGTCCATAAGCCAGACTTCCTTAAAATTAAATACTCTGCTGTGTGAATGCTAACATCAAGAGAATTAGAAATGTGAGAAAATGTTTGCAAAAGACACATTGGATAAATAAGTGTTTATTTACAAACACTTTATTTATTGAAAACAATGCAATTTCTAAATGGGCCAAAACTTTCAGAAGACACCTCACCAAAAAAGATATATGAATGGCAAAAATGCATATGGAAAGATATTCCATATCATATGTCATCAGGGAAATGCAAACCCAAACAACAAGACACCCCGACACATCTATTAGAATGGCCACAATCTGGAACACTGACAGCACAAAATGCTGATGAGCTGTGGGGCAGCAGGAGCTCTCATTCACTGCTGGTGGGATGTCACAATGGAGAAGCCACTTTGGAAGACAGTTTGGAAGTTTTTTACAAAACTAGACATTCTTTAACATATGACTTTAATAATTAAACTTCTTGGCATATACCCAAGACAGCTGAAAACTGATGTCCACACTTAAACCTGCACACAGATGTTCATGGTGTACACATTTCAGATGTTTATAGAATAAATATTTATTTATAACTGCCAAAACTTAGAGCAACAAAGATGTCCTTCAGTTGTTTTGTTTAGTTGCTAAGTCGTGTTTGACTCTATTGAGACTCCATGGGCTGTAGCCCGCCAGGCTCCTCTGTCCATGGCATTTCCCAGGCCAGAACACTGGAGTGGATTGCCATTTCCTTCCAAAGGGGATCTTTCCGTCCAACAGGTCAAACTCGCAGCTCTCATCACATCTCCTACATCGTAGGCAGATTATTTCCACTGAGCCACCAGGTCCTCAGTAGGTGAATAAATTTGTACATCCAGACAGACCCATGGGGGAAAAGGGAGTAATCCCAAACACATATTATAAAGCAAGGAAGACTATCTGTAAAGGCTACATAATTATTCATCATTCTAATTATATGACATTCTGGAAAAGGTAGAATTATGGAGACAGTAAAAAAAATTAGTGGTTACAGGGGTGGTGGAGGGAAGAGATAAATAGGACAGAGCCCAGAAGTTGTTTAGGGCAGTGAAAATAGCCTGTATAATAATTATAATGATGGATACATATCATTATACATTTGTCCAAACCCAAATAAAATGTAAACACATGTAAAGTGAATTAAATGACTAACACAGGTTAACACATCAATTATTCCCTGAAGTATTTAAGAATGATTTCCACGGTTCTCAAAGGGGACAAAATGCATTGTCTTTATGAAGAATAAAGTAAAAAGCATTAAAAATAGACACTGCAAAAGAGTAAGAGTTAATCTTATATTCACTGAAGTCTGGAAGAGTCATAAATTTCCCCTAACCAATTGTTGTGTTTTTTTTTTAACAGTCCTGGGAGTCCCTGAGAAAAAGAGACCCAGCTTCTCACTAATCAATCAATCGATCACTTAACATTTATTTTTTTAGTAAGTATTTCAAATATTCCATCATCCATGAGAATGTCAGATAAAACCTTTGGGGACTGAAAAAGTTTTTTGCAGAATTATCTTTTTAGTGAGAGGATGAAACAGCTCACATTCTGCATTAAAGCAATTATGTAACAATACCCAGTGTGACACACACGTGCACAACACAGTGGAGGGAGGCGTGCTCTCAGATCATTAAAAGAAAAGAAAGTGACAATAAAATCAAAGCCTCACCTCACAGCCTGAGTCACAGTGAACAACATCTGCAGCGATGACAGGATTCTGACAGCCGAAAGCACTGAAGGTAGTTTTCCCTTGACAGTCACATGAAATTCTTCTTAAGACAGCCTGGCAAAGATTGCAAGGAAGACAGATTGAGTCCCAGGTTTGGAAATCCCAAGGTCAAGAGCCAGCAGAGCTCAATTAATTAAATCATTAAATGACATTTTGACTCTGGTTGATGGAAATGAAATAGATTGACAGCATCAACCACGTGGTACCCTCTAAAAGTCTGAGCAGAGGGGACACGGCAGGCAGGACCACCAGGCATCCAAGACTCCTTTGCAGAGACCTCTCCTGCCGAGACTCACAGTATATCATTCTGAAAAATCAGTGTACAAAGCTTTCATTTGTTTCACATGTAGTTTCATCGCGTACAATCTATAGAAAGCATGCATTTTGAGCAAACAAAAGTACACAAGCTTTCAAATTTAAAAATGTAATGTTTTCATTCACCATAATTTTCTGGGAAAACAGAAGCATGTGTTTATGTCCTGTTACCTCCCATGCAAATCTGTCAGAAACTCCTCCTGATTCTTCCTTCAGAATACATCCCAAATCCAGCCATCCCCACTGTCACAGCCTCACTTGAGTCCCCGGGACCTCTCATCTGGATCATCACCTCCCAACTGGTCTCTGCTTTTACCCTGGTCCTTCCTAAGTGTCTTCTCAGCTGATCCTTTTAAAATCTAAAATGCATTTTAAAAAATGCAGTAAGTTCCTGGGCTTAAACACTGAATTTCACAGAAAGAAGCTGAGGTCCTCCCAGAAGCCAGTCTGGCTCATTCCACTCCAGCCCCACCCAGCCCCCTGCAGCCCTGGGCTTTGCACTGGCCATTCCCTCTGCCTGGAATGCTCTTCCCCTAGATGACAGCCAGCTTAAATCCCTAACCTGCTTCAGTGTCACTGACACCAGTGTCAGGTATCATTGTTTCAATGAGAACTACCCATCCCCTTCAATTCTCTCTTACCTTGTTCCTTTTTTTCCCCTTATAACACATCACCAACTACTATACTAAATTATTTGTTTATTACAGTTATTTTTGCGTGTCTCTTTGTCATATGCTTTATGAGGGACTGGGTCTCTGAGTTGGTCACTACTCTATTATGGGCACCTAGCACAATCTGACACACAGTCATTACTCCAAAAATATTTGTTGAATGAATGAATGATAGACAATGGCATGAAAGGTCAAACTACTTGCATGGCTGGGTAATATTTACTTTGAAAGAAACTGTGCTTATTTGAAGGCAAGGAAATGGGGCTACATCATAATTGCACATGGTATAAATAATTTGCACAGTTAGACTAGTGATTAGAAACAATGTCCACATTTCTAATTGATCACACAAATTAGGATGCTATTAAGAAATTTCATGGTAGGAAATAATTCATAAGTACATGTTAAAATGATCAATCTGCTTACTTATCCATTTAAATAAAATGAGGATAATAAATAACCTTTGATCAGCAGTTATACTTTGTAAAGAACTGTTCTTTTTTCCACAGTGTTCTTATCCTTGCCTGTGCTGTAGGTTTATACCAAGTGCGTGGTATATACTTTATCTAAACCCAGACAAACCAAAAGCTTAGTATTAGGATTACTGTTCAACAGACAAGAAAACTGAGGCTCAGGGAATATTTGGAGCATTGCTAATATTTGGAGAATCAGTTAATTCAAGACTCTAGTCATGAGACATCTTTCCTGCTGATGCCAAAGACCCGTGATGACTCTGCCGGCTGAGTTCAAGGAGCTCACTGAGCCACGGGTATCTCGATGCCTCTGGGGCCATTCCATCTGCCTTCCCTATGCCTCTAAGAGTGTGTCTCTGATTCAGGTTTGTTTCAGCCTCATTTAAAGCAGTTTGGGCATACTAATTTAACACAGCTCAAGCCATTTTGCAGATATTTTGCTAATACCTTCTGTCCTTTTGATATTCCGAGGTATGATTGTTTCATTCGCATTTAGTAATTTCACACTGGAAAGGGAGAACTATGAGCCCCAAGATTATGACAAACCTAGTCAGATGAACAAAGCCAATTTCAGAGATATTTAAGTAAAATTTTTTGAAATCAATTCTAATTAATTGCAACATAATCTAGGCATTTTTTTAGTGCTCATAGGATTTTTTCACAAATAAGGCTTGTATCTAAGAAAGTTGTATCAATATAACTCAAAACACTTTGGCTTTACAATGATAAAAATGGACAGGGAAGCCTGGCATGCTGCAGTCTATGGGGTCACAAAGAGACAGATGTGATTGAGCGACTGAATTGAACTGTACTCAACATGTAAAATGAATGCATTTATTTCCATTGTTTTTAACAAAAGTTATCCTTAAGAAAACATTAGGCTGCATACAGCTCAAATGGTTAGTTTTCACAGAACCTGAAATGTTAAAGTGACTGTCACTGTATAAAGCTTGCGGCACATATTAGATGTGTACAGCTTGCTGAATTTTTATAAACTAACACACCTGTGTAAGTGACATCCAGACAAAGAAGCAGAACTGATAGCTGTTTCCCTGATATTCCAGAACCTTATGGTCACTGAAGGCCACATACAGCTCCCCTTCCCCCACAAGGGTCTTCATCACACTCAGTGAGTGATTCTTCAGTTTTTTATTATTTCTTCCAGCTTTAATGTGGTTAATTGGCAAATAGAAATTGCATATGTTTAGGTTGTACAATGTGATTCTTTTTAGGTGTATGTTGTGGTGATGCAGCATACATATACACTATGAAATGATTACATCAGTCAAGTTAATTAATGCACCTGTCACCTCACATACTTATCTTTGTGTATGTGCGTGGTGAGAATACTTAAGATCTACTCTGTTCACCAATTTCAAGTGTATAGTTCAGTATTGTTTACTCTAGTCACCATGCTGTTCACTGCCCAGAAGTTATTCATCTTGTAACACAAAGCATATGCCCTGGAACCAACATTTGCCCATCTCCCACCCCAGTCTCTGACAACCACCACTGTAGTTGTCTGACTCTACAGAGTTTGACTTTTTAAATTCCACATATCAGTGAGATCACAAACTATTTGTCTCTCTGTGTCTGGCTTGTTTCACTTTGCATGAGGTTTTCCAGGCTCACCTATGCTGTTGCAAGTGGAGTCTCCATTTCTTCATGACATTTCTAAACATTTGGAGATAAAATTCATCTTGAAGCAGCTATGGGGCTGCCACTGTACAAACTGAAAGACAGAAGCTGTGGAGCTGGTACATCATGAGCTGTCCTGAAAGCAAGACAGAGCCACGCATTTCTTTCCCCACTGTCCTCTCATCCTGACAAGTAGGAGTCAAGTTCATAGCTTATGTCTTCACACTTATCTGAATTTTCTGGAGTCTGTATGTCACTAAGAAAAGGGGGAGGGAGAATCTGAAGAACTCTCCCTTAATATCCAGGTCCTACTGTACAGCACAGAGAACTATATTCCATAGCCTGTGATAAACCATAATGGAAAAGAATATTTTTTAAAAGAATATGTATATATATATATGTATATATATATATAACTGAATCACTTTGCTGTACAGCAGAAATTAACACACCATTGTAAACTCCACTTCAATAAAATTAAAAGAAAATAGAACTCTCCCTTTACTGCCTCATAAATAACCAATATGGACTGATTTAGACATGCAAATGTGGTATTAATTTAAAAACATCTTTAGAAGAGAATCTAAGTCAGCAAATAATATAATACTAAATAGCCATGAGTTCATTTTTTGATGTCAAATGCTTTATCAATAATAATGTTGTCATTTTATTTTTATATGTAATGAATAATGAACTGACCTTTTTATACAATTTCTTTGGTGACAGTATTGAATAATTTTAAAATGTCCAAGTAAGTTTAATATTTTGTTCAATGAAGGGCACAGTAGTTTATACAGCTGTGGTTATAGTTTTCTTAGGGGAAAATCACGTTGGGAGAGTAGTTATGTTAAAACCAATCTGCTTAGTGTCATGAGGAGGAATCTTGTAAGTAGCGACATCTGTTTGACCTGTCACACTGAAAATGCAAACATCCCCACCATGTGAGTTATAGCAAATTCTTCTTGCTACCAAAACCTCAGTTCTTCGGTCCCAGGGCTAACCAGAAAAATATGTCTACTTATTTTGTGTTATTTTATTTTTATAAACGTCAAATAAAATTACATTAATGATAGAACTTTATTGAGTAGACAGAAACAAGAAAAAAATCACAATTCCACCATTCACAAATAACTCTTAAAATGCTACTCTATATATTTTTTCCTCTATATACATTTTCCTCCTAAATGTACATGTATTTGTTAACAAAATAAGATTCTATGTATTGTTTTGTAATCTGTTTTTTTTTTCATATTCTAATCCACTTTAAGCATATTGTCACATCATTAAATATTTATTTACAAAATTCACTTTATTTCCAGGATATAGTTCAATAAACATGCCAGTGAAATATTTGTATAAATATTTCATCTGTGTTACATACATAAATACACAAATGCAGTATAAAACACACAAACATACATGCACACAGCCAGTCCCCAACTTAAGCTGAGATAAGGTATGATGTTCTATAGGTTAAGTATGTTAACTTTCTTTTTTTTTTTTACTATGTGCTTTTTAAAATGTCTCTTCATTCACACAACTTAATATTTGTGAGATTCACTCATGTTGCATGTATCAGTATTTTTTTTTAATTGCTGAGTAAGACTCCATTTTATGGATACATCATTTACTTATCCATTCTCCAGTTATGGACTTTTACATTGTTTTCAGCTTAGGGACTAAATACATTTTTGACTTATAGAATTTTCAACTTTACAGTGGGTTTTTTGGGATGTAATCCTGTAATAAGTTAGGAAGATCTGTGTGTGTGTGTGTGTGTGTGTATGGGGTGGTTGAAAATTATTTGTATTATTTTCCTATCTTTTCATTGGTTTGTTTCTTTTTCTCTTTATTTTCTAAGGAATCAATATATTAGGAATTTAACTGTCAGGCAGCATGATTCAATTCTCAGCCTAAAATTTGCTTTTCAAGTTTGTTCATTTATAAAATACATTAGAAATGCTTTCCCTTCAGTTCAGCGCAAGAGTCTCTGAAGATGGAAGAGAGCTAATCAGAGAGGTGGCAGCTGAGGGGGGTTCAGCTTGATGCTGCTGGCTTTGAAGATGGAGGAAGGGGCTGCAAGCCAAGGAATGCAGGCAGCCTCTCTCTAGAAGCTGGAAAAGCTTTCACCCCAAAGCCTGCCAAAGGAATGAAGCCCTGCCAACACTTTGATTTTAGCCTTGTGAAATCTACTTTAGACTTTTGACTGACAGACCTGTAAGATAATACATTTTTATTGTTTTAGCTAAGTTTGTGGTCATTTGTTGTTAGTGATAGAAAACTAATATACAGACTCATTCATTTAAAATAGCGAATCTGTTATTTTAACCATGATTTTTGACATTTTTCAGGGTATACTGAATATGCTTTTTTGAAGCTGATGTTGACACTGATGGAAGTAAGGTAATTGAGCAAGAAGAGGAATTGTCTACCAAAGAATCACTTTAGTGCCTCACTGAGTTATTTTCTAATAGTTTCAAATGTATAAACTTCAGAAAGGCAGGGACTCTATCTGGTCTTTTTTTCTCATAATTTTTTTTATATATAATGGTTAGCCTAGTGCCAGAAATGTTCCTTAATTGAAAAATACTAATACAATTTCTTATTAAGACTGTTTTTTTTTTAATTTTATTTTATTTTTAAACTTTACAATATTGTATTAGTTTTGCCAAATATCGACATGAATCTGCCACAGGTATACCTGTGTTGTTTTTTGAGACAGGAACCTAGACTTCAACTTTTTTGTATTAATTATAACAATACCAGTGTTGAACATGTGCCTAGAGCTTAGTAGATACTCAATAAATAAATATACAGAGTGGTTATAGCTAAATGGTAGAATCTGACTGCAATATCTGGTCTTTAATGAAAGTAAAATTAAAATAGCACATTGATATATTGTTGAACCAATAAAACTGTTAGTTTCAAAGAAACTATTGATCAGAACTTCATGTCTTCAGAATAAATTCTGTTAGAAAAAAAAATTTTTTTTCCTTTATAAATTTTTTCTTTAGTAAGAATATTGCCCATAATAGAATTATATAAATCTTGCTCATATTTTTCTTTACCCCGTACGTCATTTAATTTTTTTAATCTTTAGTCATTATCCCTTATTTGAAATACCAACCTTAGAAAAAAGCAGAAATATCATTTTATTCCAAAGTTGTTATCTAGTTATAAACACATTTGTTGGCTAACATTCTTTCCCCATTAATTTAGAAGAACTATTTATTATATATGAAACTCTTGTAGGTACTTTGATCTGTTTCTTTCCACTTTTATTCCACTTATTTAATCTAATATTTTATCATTGCTGTACTATAAATAAAATGTTTATATTGATTATATATCTGAATCTCTGATGGAGCATGTCTTCTTGCTTGATTCATGTAATACTTTTCTACCACATCAACAGTAAAGGGACCTTATATCAGGACACTTCTGTTGATTCCCAGCAACCTTTTGCCCTCTGTTGTCATGTATTTTCTTCCATGTATGTTATAAAACAACCTCATGGTATATTGTTACTATTTTTGATTTAACAATTACTTTTTAAAAAAATCTAAAATATATACATTATTTTATTTACACACATATTCACCATTTCCATAGTTCTTTATTACTTAGTACAGATCCAAATTTCCATCTGGTGCTATTATTTCTCTTCTGCCTGAAGGATTTCCTTAAAATGTCTGATAAATCCACTGGTTAAAAGTTGTTCAGCATTTTTATGGCCTAAAAAGCCTTTATTTCAACTTAAATTATTGAGAGTTTGTTTTTTTTTTTTTTCCTTCTGGGCATAGAATTCCAAATTGGCAATTTTTTCTTTTCATTGTCTTTCAGCACTTTACATGCTGCTCCTTTGTTTTACAGGCTGCATTGTTTCTAACAGAAAGTATCCTGTCATTCTTATCTTTCTTCTTCTGTGAGTGCCTTTTCTCTCTGATTTGAAAGATTTTTCTTCACCTTTGATTTTAAGCATTTTTTTATTTTCCTTATTTTATTAGATCAAATGGAACTTTCATATTGACTATGCTGCAAGTTTTGGTAGAAGTCTTTATTATTAACTTCTTGAGTTTAATGACTATGCCAATGATAATAATAGTTGTCATTATGGTGAAGGCAATGTTACCTCAAAACATTGGATGAATCAGAACAAAGCATAATACAGTAAAAAAGAACAGGGCTTCAAAATGAGAATGACATGGCCTTTTTTATTAACTTTGATGGTATGTTGGAGAGCAGATGAGGTGTGATTCTTCACCCTTGACTTTTGGTTGTATGGTGTGACTCATTTCTTGGACACGATATAACATAATTAGCCAAGTGCCTTTGTGATGGGCTTGATGTCAGGGGCCTCTGTCACCATCGTATGATGGGCCCCAGGAGCCCCCAGTCTGATGATGCTCAGTGTAAGTACAGCCCCAAACACTGCAACATGGAGCTAAGCTGCACCCAGCAATCTACAGATCATTAAAAATGAATGCTTGTATTATACTATTGGGTTGGGGGTCATTTGTTACGCAGCATGATAACAGAAGTAGCTGATGAATACAATTACCTCCTTCAAAGACTTTGTTGTTAATTTCTCCATTCATTCATTAAACAAATATTTATTAAGCACCTATTCTATGCTATACTGATGATAGGTTCTAAGGGTACAATAACAAAGAAGACAGGGATACCAATATGTACTGTCACGGTACTTGTATTATCTGGAGGTGTGAAATTAAACCAAAAGGAAATGGAAACAAAATAATTTTGAATGGTAAGTCTCAACAAGAAAACAAACAGCTGTGGTGAATCACAAAATGTGGTGATTTACTTTGAACAAGGTAAGTAAGAGAGGCAGCTGTGAGCTTTAAGAGAAGGAGATTGCTATATGATCCAGTAAATTAATGAAGACCTTTTTCTAAGCATAACAAAAGGTCATGGAAAAAATTTTAAATAGGAAAGTGACATGATATGATATTCATTATGAGAAACCTGATCTTCCTCTAAAGTAAAGGATAGATAAAAGAAGAGCAAATGTGATCAAACAGGATCCAGTACTTCAGGCAAACTATAGGAGCCCTTCCTTGGAATTCCCTCTGCCCCATCTTTTCAAGAAAAGTAGATACCCATAGAGCCTCTTGTGATTATATTACAGCATAGAAAAACTGATGTCAAGAAGGGCAGTGT
Source organism: Bos grunniens (assembly GCF_055505025.1). Taxonomy (NCBI): domain Eukaryota; kingdom Metazoa; phylum Chordata; class Mammalia; order Artiodactyla; family Bovidae; genus Bos; species Bos grunniens. Next base: position 44,147,316 of record NC_141181.1, read on the forward strand.
GGCCCAACAGACATTCAACAATCCAGTGATGTGTGAACAAGGGATCAGGACCCATTTAGGGGGTGGTACTGAGAGCAGCTTTATACAGAAGTTGGAAGAGGCAAGAGAAGCCACAGAGATAACTCAGGGGAGTTACAGGTTATAGGAGTTATAGTTATCCCAGAACAATGTAACTGGGATGCCCAGTGTTACCAGCTCCACCTCCTTTAACATACCCAATGCTTTGAATCATCTCTGTACACCCCAAGGTGCCACAGGGTGATGCATAGTAAGGAACATAAAAAGGCCTCAATGACTCAGTGCCCACGCTCTCCAGTCTGCTTCTCAACGAGCTCCCACTTTTCTTCTGTGTCTGTGTCCAGCCGTGTAGACCTATCTCCAGGTCCCTGAGTGCAGTTAGTGGTTTGTGTTGTTCTGTTGTTCAGTCTGTTCTGTCTCTATCTCTGTTTCCATCTCTTTCTCTCCCAAGAACAATGCTGTCCTCACAGATGCCAGGCAAGCATGTACTTTGGGAATCCACCTGACAGTTTTGGATTAGACTACCTGAGCATATTTGTAGCATAGCTGCTGCAATATGTAGATGTCCACAAGCGAGTTATATTGTGAACTGACTGTGACTATAAATCAATCTGATTTTTTCTTCGTCTTTATTTCTTGTTGACTAGAGTACTAGATGGGAAAGATTGAGGGCAGGAGGAGAAGGGGACGACAGAGGATGAGGTGGCTGGATGGCATCACTGACTCAGTGGACGTGAGTTTGGGTAAACTCTGGGAGCTGGTGATAGACAGGGCATCCTGGTGTACTGCAGTTCATGGGGTCGCAAAGAGTCGGACACAACTGAGCCACTGAACTGACTAAGAGTACAGAGGTGACGTGGAGTCATGATCGATCAGATAGGAAGCCAGGCTCGTGCCTCCATCTGTGGTCAGCTGGCTGGTCCAGGAGGGCCTGAGCTAAATGACTCATCCCACTTCGTGTGGGCTCTCCTCCACTAGCAGGACAGCATGGGCAGGCAGCAGCCTTCAGAGAAAGGAAGCCTCCTGAGTTCTAGTCTCTGATCTGCAGTAGTGTCTCTGCTGCCATATTCAGTTGGCAAGAAAATGTTCACATGGCCAGTCACAGAACCAGGAAATAGCTTCCACTCCTTGAAGGAAGCAGGGGCTTCATAAAGAAAATATTGACTGTATCTGACAACTACTTGAACAAGACCTAAGAGTGTCCTGAGGATAAGGGTACTTGAAACTTGTTTTTTTTTTTTATGTAATTTAAACATAAAGTAATATACTTAATATTTTGCAATAATCTATAAGGGGAAAGAACCTGGAAAAGAATATATACACACATATGTGTGCATATGTATAACTGAGTCGCTTTATTGTACTCCTGAAACTAACACAACACTGTAATCAACTAAATGTCAATAAAAAATAAATATGAAAGTAAAACAGGAAAGAATCTTGCATGGGCGGTGTGGTCAGACTTCACAATGGTCAGACTTCACGTATTTTAAATTTTAAATATGCACAGAAACTGACAGAAATGGCAATACTCAAGGGAGAGAAAAAATTATTGAAAAGCCTTAGAAATCAACTTCTTAAGAAAATGTGAATAATTGTATTCATATGTGGTTTTTGTTTTAATTGGAGGAATAAAGATATGAACTTAGATATTATTCATACCCAGCAGTTTTTATAGGGGGCTCATAAAGATGTGTACAAATCTATAAAAATAAATACACATAACATGAAGCTCATGTACAGAAATCCATATACTACATCATTTTATAAATATAATGGAAAAACAATACCTATTAAGAAAAACATATTGAGAAATTAGACTCAGACTCAATAATGAAAATGAGCAGCTCTGTTTAGAATGTGTATTCTCCTGAAATTTTTTTATAAAATCCCCAACCTGCAATGTTCTATTTAGTTATAATTGCCTTTGGAACAATAGCAGAGTTTGCCAAGCTGGGAGCTAGATATAATTAAAGCAAGCTCTTTTTCTTCCCTGAGATGTGAACCCTCTGTAGACCCCAATTGATTGCTGCATAATCATTGTTAATATTCCTAATTCCATGATGAGCGTCAGTAATGAGAGCCCTGTGCATGTGGGACGGGCTGGCCCCGCCATTCACCTTATCTGGGAATGCAGACAACTGCTTGATCACAGTGATGGTGCCTGTCAGTGACACGTTACAGGACTTGACATTATCGAAAGGTTGGGACCCTTTGCTCAAAAACCAGGAAGGAAGGTTTTTTTCTTTCTTCTGTGGTCCCCAGGTCTCTACTTTTCTTCTTATACTCCCTTGGGCCCGGAGACACTCCCTGGGTTGTGCAGACTGTTCTATTCCTGGGCCCTCGCACATCTGACCTTCACCTTTGCTATGCCTGGACTCAGATCCTCACTGGGCCAAGGGCAGCAGTGAAGGCCTGAGCTGAGGTCTGAAGCCCCTGGCATATGCTTCCCATCAGTTGTCACTTTCAAAACACAAATTCAAAGATAAACTGCTAAGAATTTGAGGAATGCAACTGGAGGGCCTTAAATCCCAAGGGAGGGCCTGCTTCTGCCTGCGGGGCCTGGCCGCCAGCTCTGCTCACCAGCCTTTGTCTGCCTCTGTCCCAGGGATGAGACAGACCTGGGGCTCCTATCACTTCCAAGCCGTGATGTGGGCCCCCAGCCCTGCAGCTTGTTGTCCTCTGACCTGTGTTACTCAGCTGCAGCTGCTAGAAATAAGACACCCCAGGTACACAGCCTCTGCAGGCTAGGGTCCTCCAGCTCTGTGTTCATGGGCTCTTTGTTTGCAGATGGAGACCCTGAAGTCTGTGCCTGGAGTCCCAGGTATCCAGCGCCTGTTCCCAGCTGCTCTTCTCCGCTGCTCTCCACCAAAGACCAAAATAAAATCCCGAGGCTTCTGGCTCCCATGTGGTGTTTTCTCCTTCACAGGAACTGCACCTGCTCACAGGGACCACAGGGTCACAGGGGCCTGTTCCCTCTATGGCTGCATTGAGTGAGGGACGTGGAGCAAACAGCATCTACTTCTTCAGCAAGTTCATTCCAGCTGAGCTCAACAGCCCCATTTTTCAGCGAGAGCTTCTCATTGTCAAGGCCTCCTAAGTAGCTTAGACGTTTTCTCTGGGGAGAGGCCCGAAATTCGTGACTCTGTCAAAAATTACATCCTATAACAGCAGAGACAGACTCGGAAGCTGAGTGCAGGCCAGGCTGGGAGGGTCGCTTTACTTGAGTGCATCTCTTCTGCCAACTCCCACGCAGTCAGTCCGAAGTGCTGGGTCCACCTATGATAGCAGAGTTTCAGGGGACAGAGGAAAGAGGACATGCTGAGAAGTCCTCTTCTCAGGAACACAGAGACCATCTAGTTCAGGATCATCCAACTTGGAGCCGCGTACAGATGCTGGAGCTGAGATGCAATCAAAGGCAGGTGGTCCTAGAGACCTGGATGGAAGTCCTGCCAGGAGCAGGGACTGGAAGACATTTCTGTCTGATAACTGAGTCTTCACCAAAGTAGTTCTTTAATTTGCATCCGCATCTGAGGGGTTCCCACTGTATGTCTCTTCAGGAGACTGTCCAAGACCTCACTTGAAACATTACTATTCATGACAATCACACAGAAAGGGTACATTTTATTTTCTGCAGGGCACTGTCCCTGGTTCGTATCGACACTGTACACTGTGTGTCCACAAGATGTTCGCCTCCCATCCATAAATACCCAACCTCTCTCGTGAAGGTGTTAGTCGCTCAGTTGTGTCCGACTTTTTTGCGACTCCATGGACTATAGCCCACCAGGCTCCTCTGCCCATAGAATTCTCCAGGAAAGAATGCTGGAGTGGGTTGTCATGCCCTTCTCCAAGGGGTCTTCCCAGCCCAGGATTGAGCCCGGGTCTCCTGTATTGCAGCGGATTCTTTACTGTCTGAGCCATCTGGGAAGCCCAACCTCTCTCACAGTAAGATGCATTCTGGCATCTTTATGCTGGCTTTGGAGAACCTCTTCTAGAGCTTTATGTCTACCTCCTACTGTTCAAAATCCAAGGGCCACGCATGGGGGATGAACAAGAAAATTTTGAAAAACAGATTTTTAAGTGGTTGAAATGGAGCAAACATGATTTTTAGCAGTCATTTTCATCTAAGATCTCATTGAATCTACCTAAAAACTCATACTGAAAAAAAAAATGCTAGGGGATACGTGTTTTTCAAGTGTCAGTGTAACTATACATAGCTTGTTGAAAAATAATACTTTGATAGCATCAGTATTCTCCCATTCCTAATTTATTTTATTTTTTCTTTTGTCTGTGCTGGATCTTTATTACTGCTTGCAGACTTCCTCTAGTTGTGACAAGTGAGGGCGACTCTAGTTGTGATGCTCAGGCTTCTTACTGCAGTAGATTCTCTTATTGTAGAACAGGGACTTAGTTACTCTGCTGCATGGGGAATCTTCCTGGACCGGGGATTGAACCCATGTCCCGTGCATTGGCAGGTAGATTTTTGACCACTGGACCACCAGGGAAATCCCTCCATTTCTAACTCATATGGCAGAACTATGAATTTCATTCCTGCTACCCTGCACCATTCACTTTCCATGTTTGTCATAACTTGGAAAGACCTAAAGGAGATCCATCAACATCTCCTAGCTGTGGTCCTGGGGGAGGTTCAGTGTAGGAAGAACACCAACCCATGTGCAACTGGAGGAGGCGTTAGTCCGAGCTTGTGTTCTCACCAAAACTGTCCTACTTGTTACAGGAAATAGTAGATCCTGCCCTCTGAACACCAGTGGTCTCTCTCCTCCCAGATGCACTGCCATGCCCTCCTTGTCTGCATGCTTTCCTTGGAAATATCCCTGGACCAGCGTGGCCCCTGCTTGAGAAGCACAGGTTTGCCCTGCTGTCTGACTCCCTGCTAGAGACATCTTTACATGACCTTGACTGAGGCTGTACTACTATTTGAAGCTCTTTTAAGTGATGGTGATTAATACACAGAACTTGAGGGAAACACTCTATAAACAAAACTCTAATTTCCATAACTTTCCAAGAGATCCACCTACATTTTGTTTCTTGTCAAATGTAATGTCAAAAAAAGAAAAAGAAATCTAGAAACTTCTAGCACTTCTTCCACCCTCTGCCCTAAGGAGGGAAGCTCAGTGTGTGGACTGTGAGAAGCCCCCAGAGCTGACGACGCTTCTTCCTCAGGGTCTGGAAGCTGCACAGCATGGGGGCTCTGGCAGAAGCTGCCGCCCCTTTTGGGATTACGGGGGGACACTCCAGTGATGCAAGAAGTTGTGGGGATTTTACTAATTTGTTCAGTTGAGAAATTATTGGCTTGTGGTGAAATCCAATTCCAAATTCTTTTTTGATGATACGAGCAAATATGTTTCTCATACTAACATAAAAAGCAATGCTAACGTGAACAGGGTTAGAAAGCAGAGGATCTGGAGAAAGAGACATTAGATCGGACTGACTTGGGAGCCACTCAGTTTGTTCCAAAGGCAAGTATGCATTTTATTCTTCAGAAAAGCTCGTAACAACTTTGACAGAGTTTTCTTAAGAACAGTAATCATATTAGCTTGTAGGGCTGCCGTAAGAGAAGACATCAAACTTGGTGGCTTCTACAAGAGAAATGAACTGTGTCACAGTCCTAGAGGTTTGGCTCCCTTGGACACCTGTGAGGAAGTGAGTCTGGGGCCTCTCTCCTGGCACCTGTGGGCTTGCTGACAATCTTTGATCTTCCTTCCCTTGGTTGCATTCCCTCATCTCTGCTTTCATCTTCACAGGGTGTTCTCTCTGTGTGCATGTCTGTGTTCCAACTTCCTCTTTTTATAAGGACACTACTCCCATTGGGTCAGGGACCCACCCCACTCTCCACTAGAACCTTATTTAAACTAATTACCTCTGCCACAGTTATGTTTCCCAACAAGGTCACATTCTGAGGTATTGGGAATTAACACTTCAATGTATGAATCTGAATGGGAGACAAAATTCAACCTAACATATCTGACCTATCCACTCCCCCGTGCATGCGTGTGTGCTAAGTCACTTCAGTCATGTCTGACTCTTTGCCACCCCATAGATGATAGACCGCCAGGGTCCTCTGTCCATGGTATTCTCCAGGCAACAACACGGGAGTGGATTGCCATGTCCTTCTCCAGGGGATCTTCCCAACCCAGGGACTGAACCCGCGTGTCTTATGTCCCTTGCATTGGCAGGTGGGTTCTTTACCCTTAGTGCCACCTGTAAAGCCCATCCACCCCCCAGGAGAAGACAAACCATTTAAGGGACAGTACCAATGAATTCAAATCCCATTTAGCAGATTTTCCTGGGTTTGCTTAGGACTCCAGATAAACATTAGCAGGAGACACTACAGTCTTTTATTCCATAAACTCAGGAACTCTCAAACCTTCACCTCAAAGGTGGTTGTGGTGTCCAGTGCTACTTGGTGGGTGCACTTTCTGGCCATTCCAAGGGATACCGATTTCCCACAACACTCTTTCTCTTTTCTTGGATATTGTAAAAATCTTAACCTGAACACTCTAGGAATACAGTGTTCTGAATTTACAAGTTCTATGCTGTAAATTTTAAAAATAGAACTATTTAGTTAGAAGTAGGGGCCATGGTATTCTCCTGATTGATATAACACAATTTCTTGAACTTTCTGTTTTCCTTAAAATAATAAACATTTCTATGTATAACACGGGCTTATAAAACTGTGTAAATGAAATGTAAAATATATCTCTCCCCATTGTGTGTTCTTTTGTATTCTGAAAATCACACCAAAAATTGACATTTTAGTGTTCTGAGCTAAAAAGAATCATTTGACAAATAAAATGGAAAAGGTTTGCTTTTAAGTTTAAATATCTTCTTTAAAACGATACAAAGAACAAAATTATTTAACAACAGACATCAAAATAGCAAAGACAGGTATAAACAGGACAAATAAAAAAATCTCAGAATTTTTCAACATCGAGTGATGGGAAAAATGTATTTCATATGTAAGAACATCATTAAGTATCTTGTGCCAATCAATTTCTCTGAATCTTGTTCCTGAAATGACTGTCACCAGGATTTATTTGATTCCATGCAACCTTTTGAAACATAAGATTGATGGGTCAGTTACTGAAAAATGTAGGAAGAAGGTCCTGAGGAAGCAAGAGATTGATGTATTGTCAGCATGTTGGCAGTTATATGCCTTGGATGACGAGCCAATACAGGTGTGAGAAAATGACCGGACATGACCAGTGAAGGGGGCACCGCCCTCCTGATGAGGATGGAGTTGTCAGACCAAATGTCACATCAGGTACATGCCAGGCACTCTGCGGAAGGCTGTTTATATGCAACTGCTCCTCCTGGGAAGTTTAGAATACATGCCAAGTGCTCCATTTTATATGAAGACTAGTCCTCAAACTCAAGGCACATTTTCTGAGAAAATGCAGGGAACCACAAGAACTGGGTCAAGAACCCAGGATTAGGAAGCCTCAGTCAGGACACTCAGTCTCCAAATGACTTACTGCCATACAAGTTCAGACAGTCCTTGATTCTCGGATCTCAGTGGATGGTGAAATGGAAACTGGACAAGCATGGGGAGCATCTATAGGTGTTGGAGATGAGAAAGCACCGATCCATGGTTAGAAATAAAAACAAGTCAGGGCAATATTTACAAGCATGTGTTCATGGGACCCCATTCAGATGGTGGGCAGCCTGAAGTTTATACACTTGGGGGGAGATAGTTCTCTTAAGAGACAAAGAGAAAAAATACAAGATTACAAATACAAAACTAGGTGTGAATGTAAATACTAATTTAGAATGACAAAAGAAAAGACAGCTAACTTTTGGAGTTAGCAATTCATCCTTTTCCTGAAATATGTTTAGTCAGTTTACCCCAAAGGTTTTCCTAGCTGTGCTCCCCAGGTGCAGCCTGACTTCTCCCCCTGTCTAGAAAATGCAGCACCTCCCAGCAACTCCCGAATCTCAAGGGATCTAGATGAGGAAGGAGACCTGAAGTTACACCACCCACATTCATGAGAAATATATTTTTTCTTGTTCAACACAATACAGGTCTTGAATGGCCCAACTGACTTAAAATATTAGTCAGTGAGGTTCTGTGTCCTGTTAACAATGTGAATTTCTAGATCTCAGAGACTAGGAGCTTGGAGACCATATGGACTAAACCTTGTGTGTGCCATAACAGTGGAGTGAGACCCAGAGAGCTGGAAGTCACCAAGGACACCCAGCCAGCCACGCCCCCCCCCCACCACTAATGCTCCTCCTATAGGTACAGACCTTCGCCTTCTCCTGTCAGAACTGGAGGGATAGTTCAAGGAGAATATGCAATCCATTATGTTTTAATTAAGTTAGTTAAACAGTATTTCCTGAGGGTTACCTAGATATATATTGGAAGGATAGGAATATATGAAATGGTTTTGCACTTTCTATCTGCTCAGCACAAGAGTCCAGCTGAGCAGGTCAACGAGCTATGAATGATAAATGATCGTAAATCAGCAAGTGTGATACATAGCAGCTGAACAATATCTGTTACTAGGATGATCGACAGATGAATGGATAAAGAAGATGTGGTACACATATACAATGGAACACTACTCAGTCTTAGAAGAAGAATGAAGTCATACCATTTGCAGCAACATGGATGGACTTGTCATACTAAGTCATACTCGTCATAGAGATTGTCATACTAAGTGAGGTAAGTCAGACAGAGAAAGACAAATGTGATATCACCTATATGTGGAATCTAAAACATGACACAAATGAACATATCCATGACAAAGACTCACAGATACAGAGAACAGACTTGTTGCCAAGTGGCTAGTGGGAGAGGGATGAATTGGGTTTAGCAAATGCAAACTGTTACATCAGTTCAGTTCAGTTCAGCCGCTCAGTTGTGTCCGACTCTTTGGGACCCCATGGACTGCAGCACACCAGGCCTCCCTGTCCATCGCCAACTCCCGGAGTTTACCCAAACTCACATCCATTGAGTCGGTAATGCCATTCAACCATTTCAACCTCTGTCATCCCCTTCTCCTCCCACCTTCAATCTTTCCCAGCATCGGGGTCTTTTACAATGAGTCAGCTCTTTGCATCAGGTGGCCAAAGTATTAGAGTTTCAGCTTCAACACCAGTTCACTCCCAACTGTTACATATAGGATGGATAATTAGAAGTTCCTACTGTATAGCACAGGGAACTATATTCAATCTCCTGTAATAAATCATAATGGAAAAGAATATGAAAAAGAATGTATATTTATGTATAATTGAATCACTTTGGGTAGAGCACTAATTAATACAATGTTATAAATCAACTATACTTCAATAAAATAAAATTTAGAGATAGCATTGATGTATCTTTATGAAGTATTAAGTACTACTAAGATGTTCTCTTGTTAATACTAATTCCTAAAAGTACAAGCATATTTGGTTTAGCTGTATATTATTTTTAATACACATATCATCCCAAAGATCTGACTCAAGCCACTGTTTCATGTGTCTCTTTAGAAAACTTGACCCAGCTTTATGCTGTTTCCATGTTATCTCTCTGTTGCTGTGTGATTTTCAGTCATCTTCAGGTTTAGAAGATGGATTTATTTTCAAAACTCTTCAGGCAAAGTGTTTTTACTTCAGACTTGGTTCAGGGAGGTCTGCACCGCATCAGTCACCTCACAGATGCCTCCCGTTCACTGTAACAAAGCTACTTGATGACATCATTCCTCATTTGTCTCAGTAATCCTGACTGGAGAGCTGGTTCCCTGTACTCGTTGTCCCAGAATGGGAGATTTGACTCAGGTGCCTTTTGGATGTGAGCAGGTAACACTGCTGCTCTCTGGGCAGTGATTGTGTGGTCCACGGTGGGAGTCTGCAGAACCATCCCCTTTATTTACTTATTTTGCTTTGCCTTCTCCAGCCTCTTGTGAATGTGAACATCTAATGGCACTTTCTGCCAACCTGGACCCTTATTCCTGAGTCCATCATCTAGGTCCCAGGTATGAGGATCTTTGTACCATCACTTCTTACACTGACACGGGCTCTATTAACACTAGGATCCTATTCTAAACTCTAGTCCCACTTTGATGGCATAGTCTGCCTGGTTACCTTATTTGACAATGCAGATGGATGTTAATAGAAAGTATCTGCTGGGCTTTTTCTGTTTGCGCTGTTCCCATCAAGCTCCTAAATAATCCACCTATTTTGTTGTTTAGTCACTAAGTCATGTCTGGTTCATTTGTGACCCCATGGACTATAGCCCACCAGGCTCCTTTGTCCCTGGAATTCTGCCAGCAGGAATACTGGAGTGGGTTACCATTTCCTTCTCCAGAGGACCTCCCTGACCCAAGGATCAAACCTGCATCTCCTGTGTTGGCAAGCAAATTCTTTACCACTGAGCCATGAGGGAATCTACCTATACTCCTTCAATAAACACTAAGTACCAGCAAGATGCCAGGTACCTATTAGACAGATAAAATAACAAGCAAACCATGCATTACATACCTGAGACCATGGTTCAGGTTTTCTTTCTCTCTGCTAGCTATTAGTACAAATTATACACTAGTAAAGGCTTCCCTGATGGCTCAGATGGAAAAGAGTCTGCCTGCAATGTGAGAGACCTGGGTTAGATCCCTGGGTCAGGAGGATTCCCTAGAAAATGACTGGCCACCCACTCCAATATTCTTGCCTGGAGAATTCCATTGACAGAGGAGCCTAGAGGGCTACAGTCCATGGGATTGCAGAGTCATACACTACTGAGCGACTACCACTTTCACTTTCATACACTAATAAACCCTGGAGGAAGCATAACTGGTCTATACTTCCGACTTTTATAAATGTTATGTACTTTGTTGCTTTACATTCTGGTTGGTATAAAGTTTAAAGGTGACCTCTTTCATTTAGACATTCATACTCACATACTCTCGGAGAAGGCAATGGCACCCCACTCCAGTACTCTTGCCTGGAAAATCCCATGGATGGAGGAGCCTGGTAGGCTGCAGTCCATGGGGTCGCTAAGAGTCGGGCACGACTGAGAGACTTCACTTTCACTTTTCACTTTCATGCATTGGAGAAGGAAATGGCAACCCACTCCAGTGTTCTTGCCTGGAGAGTCCCAGGGACAGAGGAGCCTAGTGGGCTGCCCTCTATGGGGTCGCACAGAGTCAGACACGACTGGGGTGACTTAGCAGCAGTAGCAGCACTCAAATACTCTGGATCTCTGCAGATTAATTTTTAAAATGTACTGTACATCCACTCTTGTTTCTATATGCAGCATATAAATCAAAAAGAATCACTATTTTGTGTTCTGAGTGGATTACTTTAGATGATTTCAGGAAGAACAGAGTTTAATCAAGTAAAACATTCTTCTAGAGGAGTGATTATAAATCCTGATGCTACAGGCACAGAACTGAGCTGGATAATGGCAGCAGAGAGAAAAATTAATAGGTGAAGACATAATATAGAGAAGAAATTACTTTCCTAAGGGGAATAACTTCAATTTAATCAGGAACTGTAAAGTAACTTGTGAATTTATGACTTCTATAGAAGCAAGAGAAGGAAAATTCTATACCAGATGAGTCTTAATAGTCAAGCATCATGAGAATTGCTTAATTTTTTTGCAGAGATTATATAAATGCTAATTACCAAGTGAAATCATGCTGAACAAAACAGGATTCTATCCCTGATTTATAAATTTACACTTTTTTCTTATAATGACAAAATGTAAATTTTTCCAGGTTTTAGAAAGCGTTATATTAGAATGTTGAAGCAGTTACTGGATAAATCAATGTTGTTACCAGGTCAATGTGCAACTTATGTCTACTACACTTTGCAATCATAAAGGATTATATTTGCTAAACATCTTTAGAGCACTTTCCACAGTCCGCCACAAGTGCCTGCTTGCTCTCCATTGGCCTCTTCTCCTCAGGCCAGGGAACACTTTGGGGCTCTGCTGTCCTGTTTGCTGTTTGGATGGAATGGCCATCTGGTCCATAAGCTGAGCTATTGGGATTGACTCTCTCAGGAACTGGACTAAGATGCACAGAAGCTTAGCATCAGTTCGTGGTGGCACTTGGACACAGAAAGTATGGAGATTTGGGAATGAGGGGAGTCATTCAGGACTGTCGTGCTGAGAGAGCATAGAGGGGCATTCTGGTCTACAAAGAACAGGGTGGGCAGGGATAAGGGGCAGAAAGAGGAAGCACTTAGGCTCCTTATGGATCATGTCCAGACCCTGCCCTTGAGGTCAGGAGCTTCACTCAGCCCAGCCACAACTCACTGACTCTTTTTTTTTTTTAATTAATTTTTGTTGCAGTATAGTTGCTTTACAACATTGTGCTAGTTTCTGCTATACAGCTGTGTGCTGTGTGCTGTGTGCTGTGTGCTGTGTGTTGTGCTTAGTCGCTCAGTTGTGTCCAACTCTTTATGACCCCATGGACTATAGTCCTCCAGGTTCATCTGTCCATAGGGATTCTCCAGGCAAGAATACTGGAGTGGGTTGCCATGCCCTACTCCAGGGGATCTTCCCAACCCAGGTCTCCCACATTGCAGGCAGATTGTTGACCAACTGAGCCACCAGGGAAGTCCAGGTGGATCAGCTATATATATGCCTACATGCACTCTTTTTCAGATTTCATTCCCATTTAGGTCACCACAGAGCATTGGGTAGTTTCCTGTGTTATAGAGCTAATTCCTTATTAGTTATCTATTTTGTATACAATTCTGCATATATGTCAATCCCAATCTCCCAATCCATCCCACTCCCCCTTTCCCACTTAGTAACCTTAAGTTTGTTCTGTATATCTGTGACTCTATTTCTGCTTTGAAAATAAGTTCATCTCTACTGTATCTTTCTAGATTCCATTTATAAGCAATACTATACCATATTTCAAATCCTGAAAGATGATGCTGTGAAAGTGCTGCACTCAATATGCCAGCAAATTTGGAAAACTCAGCAGTGGCCACAGGACTGGAAAAGGTCAGTTTTCATTCCAATCCCAAAGAAAGGCAATGACAAAGAATGCTCAAACTACCACACAATTGCACTCATCTCACATGCTAGTAAAGTAATGCTCAAAATTCTCCAAGCCAGGCTTCAGCAATATGTGAACCGTGAACTTCCTGATGTTCAAGCGGGTTTTAGAAAAGGCAGAGGAACCAGAGATCAAATTGCCAACATCCACTGGATCATGGAAAAAGCAAGAGAGTTCCAGAAAAACATCTATTTCTGCTTTATTGACTATGCCAAAGCCTTTGACTGTGTGGATCACAATAAACTGTGGAAAATTCTGAAAGAGATGGGAATACCAGACCACCTGATCTGCCTCTTGAGAAATCTGTAGGCAGGTCAGGAAGCAACAGTTAGAACTGGACATGGAACAACAGACTGGTTCCAAATAGGAAAAGGAGTATGTCAAGGCTGTATGTTGTCACCCTGTTTATTTAACTTATATGCAGAGTACATCATGAGAAATGCTGGACTGGAAGAAACACAAACTGGAATCAAGATTGCCCAGAGAAATATCAATAACCTCAGATATGCAGATGACACCACCCTTATGGCAGAAAGTGAAGAGGAACTAAAAAGCCTCTTGATGAAAGTGAAAGTGGAGAGTGAAAATGTTGGCTTAAAGCTCAACATTCAGAAAACGAAGATCATGGCATCCGGTCCCATCACTTCATGGGAAATAGATGGGGAAACAGTGGAAACAGTGTCAGACTTTATTTTTTTGGGCTCCAAAATCACTGCAGATGGTGACTGCAGCCATGAAATTAAAAGAAGCTTACTCCTTGGAAGGAAAGTTATGACCAACCTAGATAGCATATTCAAAAGCAGAGACATTACTTTGCCAACAAAGGTCCATCTAGTCAAGGCTATGGTTTTTCCTGTGGTCATGTATGGATGTGAGAGTTGGACTGTGAAGAAGGCTGAGCGCCGAAGAATTGATGCTTTTGAACTGTGGTGTTGGAGAAGACTCTTGAGAGTCCCTTGGACTGCAAGGAGATCCAACCAGTCCATTCTGAAGGAGATCAGCCCTGGGATTTCTTTGGAAGGAATGATGCTAAAGCTGAAACTCCAGTACTTTGGCCACCTCATGCGAAGAGTTGACTCACTGGAAAAGACTCTGATGCTGAGAGGGATTGGGGGCAGGAGGAGAAGGGGACGACAGAGGATGAGATGGCTGGATGGCATCACTGACTCGATGGACATGAGTCTGAGTGAACTCCGGGAGTTGGTGATAGACAGGGAGGCCTGGCGTGCTGTGATTCATGGGGTTGCAAAGAGTTGGACACGACTGAGCGACTGAACTGACTGACTGACTGACTGATACCATATTTGTTTTTCTCTTTCTGACTTATATCATGCTGTATGACAATCTCTAGGTCCATCCACATCTCTGCAAAAGCACTATTTTGTTCCTTTTATGGCTGAGTAATATTCCATTGTGTGTATGGACCACATCTTCTTTATCCACTCCTCTGTCGATGGACATTTGACTTGCTTCCATGTCTTGGCTATTGTAAACAGTGCTGCAATGAACACTGGGGTGGGGTGCGTGTACCCAACTGACTCTTCACATAATAAGCATGAGCGAGTTTCTCTTTCTTGCAAATATTTATTTGATATTAATAGTTTTTGATAACTGAAAGGATAATATTCCCTTAAACTCATCATGTAAGCACAAGGAACTCAAAATAAGGTGACTGGACTATAAAAGTGCTACTACCTTCCTGTTAGTACCAGCACTTTTTGGAGGGATTGTAGAAGACTATGTGGAGAAGGCAATGGCACCCCACTCCAGTACTCTTGCCTGGAAAATCCCATGGATGGAGGAGCCTGGTGGGCTGCAGTCCATGGGGTCGCGAAGAGTCTGACACGACTGAGCAAATTTGCTTTCACTTTTCACTTTCACGAATTGGAGAAGGAAATGGCAACCCAGTCCAGTGTTCTTGCCTGGAGAATCCCAGGGATGCTGGAGCCTGGTGGGCTGCCGTCTATGGGGTCGCACAGGGTCAGACACGACTGAAGCGACTTAGCAGCAGCAGCAGCAGCAGAAGACTATGAAATAAAGAAATACTTATGCACATTATGAAGGAATTAAAAGTACCCCGAACTGCCTCCCATGTGTGGAGCTGTGAACAGCTCATCAGGCTTGCCCAGCTTCCACCCACAACCACCCCTCCACAAGAGCATTTTCCAGAGCAGCTGGAGTAACAACTGGGACACAAGGAGATTAGCATTTTAGCTGCTGCCAAGGTGAATCTTCCCAAATCCTGATTATTTTTATTTAAGTGAAACATCTGCCAATAAGAAAGAGACATGTTTATGGTAATGGCAGTGCTGTGGCTTCTGGTCTCTGAATAATGAAAATATTGACACTGTGTGACTTCATCCTTGGGGATCCTCTTTTGTTCCTCTTGCTATTATTACTAGTGAGTAATAAACTCAACTGAGCTTCTTGTGCCACCGAGACTGCTAGCAGCCATGGCAATAAAAGGGCTGTTTGTTGTCTTTCCTGTTGAGAAATGGCTGAAGGGGGCAAGGGAAGCACTCAGGAAGCAACCGGTTTGCTAACATAAACTAAACCTGGACATTTCTCTCCAGGTTTAGACACTGACCAGTGATGACCCAGCTGAGGACTGTGAGAACACTGCCTGTCCTCACAGATACGAGCAGCCCAAGAACGAACTGTCCTATTTTTTTCAATATTCTGGGAATAGTCATAAATATGAAGTTCTCCACTATCTGGGGACAGAACTAAGGAAATTATGTAAACAGAGCTAAACAGGATTTCCTGGGTATGACTGCTTCCATTACCTACCCATGACTTTATTTGGCAATAAAATGCACTATTATGAAGAACATAAAAATTGAGACTCTTTATATCCTCATTTAACAAGAAATTCAAGGCCCATCTGGGGAGGACACTTTCTCTGGGGGTGACTGAAATGAATCAGATGTAGTCTCTGGCCTCGTGGGACTTACAGTCTAGTAGAAGCAAAACAGAGGCAAGCATGGAGCATCATTCCACTCTGGGCTGGGCAGTGGGGGTCCAAGGGCAGATGTCCTAACTGGCCCCCTCCCTGTGGACTGTGTTTATTTCCCAGGACTGCTGAAACCAAGCACCATGACCTATATGACTCCCATAGCAGATGTTCATTCTCTCTCTATCTGAAAGTCAGAGGCTGGAGAAGGTGTTGGCAGGGCCCTGCTCCCCTTAAAGAGCCAAGTGGAGCAGGCTTTTCATGCAACCAGGTTCTGGAGAGCCAGGCACTTCTTGACTTGTGGCAGTACGGCCACATTCCCTGTCTCCATCTCCCTCTCCCCTCTGTGTCTGTATCTTCACATCCTCTCCTTACAGGGATGCCACTCATGTTGGGTTAGGGCCACCCTGCTCTAGGATAATCTTCTCAATGAGTTGCATCAGCAGTGAGCCTATACGTGGAGGTGCTGGGGCTTAGGATTTCAACACATCCTCTTGGAGGACACAGTTCAATCCATGATGTGGAGCTCAAAGGGAAGAATGATATTTGTAAGAGTGGGGTGATCACACACCTGTAGAAAGTAATGAGATACAAAGATGAAGAACAGATAAAGAATTTTTGAGTGATGTAGACTTGAAGTGCACAAAGGCAAAGAAGTTTTTCAGAACAAGGAGCTGGTTTATTTTGAAAATGCGGTGTTCTAGCTTTTCCAGCAGACACTTTATGCAGGTGGCATTTTCAGGGAAACAAGTGAACATAAACACCCACAATGGGCCATTCAACACAAACCCTGTCCCAGAACAGGTATTTCCAGTGTGTTCCTCCATGAGCAAACACAATGCCCATGAAAGACAAAGCTTATAAGAATGACACACTGCAAACAGAAAGATTTCAATAGCATCAAAGAAGTTCAGAGTCACTGTGACATTGCTCTGCACAAAGCATAGTCTTGGCAAAGCCACCCCATATAGTTTGGTGAAGCCATTTACTCATCAATCTTCTAATTCTCATTTTGAAAGATTAAGACACACACAAGCACATACACACACCCCTTAACCTATTAAATTCTTCTTAAAACTGCTTAACTCGTTCTATTTCTACAAACAGTACAATTCTCCTGTCCCATGAGAACACCTATCAAGTTTACTTCCTTGAATAAAGGAAAGCTCTTGATAGAATGAGTTCTCTTTGATACAGATTACTTATTCTTTAAGTTACCATTTCCTATTTTGATTTTGGAACATTAAGTGACTGTACAAGATGACAGAAAGAATCTGGTCAGCTGTCTCATGTGGCCACTTTCCAGATTAAAGAGTAGGTGCAGAAGTTTTTGTAATAAAACATTTATCGGAATTGTTGCAGTTCTTAGGAAAAGCCATATTTATTCAACCTCTGGCATATTTTTTCACTACTAATAAAAATACACTGACTATGATCAGAAAACTGTATTTTTCCTTAATATTGACTAAACATTTCGAAGTTTCCCTGTATTTGTTTTTCAAAAAGTCTGCCTGGGAAAAATACATTTTAATAACTATGAGATATAGGATGAAAAAAAAGAAAAGACTTTGGAGAGTAGATTAGGAAAAATTGTAATCCTGAAATGTGTCAGGAGAAGCTCGTAAGTCTTGATGATTCACAGAGGTGATATAAATAAATCCATTTCAGTTATAGGTAGGATACTAAGAAGAACCCGGAAAATATCCAGGATATTCTTAACAAAATCCCCAAATAGTAGCTAATATGTATTGAAAGGTTACTATATGCTGTCTCATGCATGAATTATTTGATTTAACCTCCATACAATTTTATAAACTGGATACTATTATTGTGATTATTTCATAGCTATTAATTGAAGCCTTAATAACTTTCACTCACCAAGCTTTAAATGATAGTAACCAGGCTATTAGCCTATTGAATTCTGGTATTTCTATGATGAAAAAGGTGGTGCTACAAAAACCACAAGGCCCTTGACACCTTACAGCATCTCAGGGAGGTACCTGGGCCTATTTCAAACCGAATGCTGTATTTTCATACCTGATGAATCCTTTACTGTAACACATTTGATGAACCATATGAAAAATCAGATTTCTGCCTTAAGTGATCCATTCTCTAGTCTTAACAATCTTTTAAGAAACTGGCTTGGTGTGGGAGGCTCATGGTTGAAATATTTACTTATAATTCCACCTATGGTATTAGCTGTATTACATGTATTTTGCCAGATAATTTGCCTACATAGCCTCAGTTCAGGAAACCAAGGCTCTAGCAGGGGTCCCCAACCTCTGGGATCTAATGCCTGATGATCTGAGGCAGAGCTGATGTAATAATAATAGAAATAAAGAGCACAATAAATGTAATGTTCTTGAATCATCCCAAAACCGTCCCCTTCTTTGGGCTGTGGAAAAATTGTCTTCCATGAAACCAATCCCTGATGATAAAAAGGTTGGGGAGTGCTGTTCTACAAGACCAACTGGCAACAGGAGGTCCAGAGCCAGATCCTAAGGACTGTGACTGACTCTTTTTAAAATGTTTGTAGCTTTGGGTGTGTGGGGAAAGCTACCAGTTCACAGAGATATTAATAGTTCATTTTTCTCAGAGAAACACAGAATTCATACAATTAAATAAAATTGTCATTACTTTGATTTCTCTCTAAACATAAGTTGTCTCTGCAGTAAGATAAATGATGAGTAAGAAAGTTTGTAAATAACAATGCTTTCTGTTTTCCCCTTCCCCACCTGGAACTCAGGTGCCAAAAGGGAGTCAGTCATCTGTACTGTTCAGACAGTCATCTGTAAGGTAGACTCTGTCTTTTATTTTCCTCTTTATTCCCCACCATCACTCCCATCTTGCTGCTAGTGAGCTGGTGAATGTCCTAGGATATAGACACAACCCGGAGAGACAGGGGTGTGGGGTGGTTTTCTGGAAGAACCTGTTATTGGGTAGATCCCATTCCTTTCACTAACTAAAGTGGGATTGAGCTCCACAACATCTGAACCCAGGTTACATTCCCACCAGATGTGCGCAAGGACACCCATTTTCTTCTGCCCCTCCCGAATTTCACTACTTAAACTTCCACATTTGTCTCATTTGGTTCGGATTCTTGATGTTTGGGTGTCTTATCTCACCAAGCGTCTAGTTACCCCTCCAAGCGTCCGTCCCCTTTCAACCGTCTGTGTAGTGGATTCACTCATTTTTCATTGAGTATCCTCTTTTTCCCCATGAAACATTTCTCAACTGTAATGTCAGAAATTTATTGTCCTTTAGTGCCTTCTAGTATTCTTTAATTTTAGCTGCCAAATTTAGGGCTTTAATCCAATTGGAGATTAGTTTTGTTTATATGTTCTGAGAGTTTATTTTTCTCCATATAAGGAAATCCCATAAAGTTATCCACTAAATATGATTTTGTTGTTAATGATGACAGTAGAGATTTAGTCCAGTAAACTTCCTAAACAAACAAGACGCTGGTGTCTATATTACATTCCTTTAATCTTTTTGTTCCCATGCCAAAACCATACGATTTTATTTTATTTTATTGCAATGGCATTATGAAATGTCTTCATACATCTTTGGGTGAGTTCCCTCTTCACTCCTCTTATTCAAAATCTTTATTGTTTGTGGACTCTTTTTTCATCCATATGATTTCTTAATCAGTTTGTTCTACTCTTCAAAAAATTCTTCCAAAATATTTCCAAGAAATACACTGAATTTATAACCTGGTTTGAAAAGAATGATATCTTTACCATGTTAAATTATGCACATCACAAACAGTGTTTATACCTATATTTATGACTTTTTGTCTTTTGATAGAATTTTTAACATGGATTTTCTTACTTATTTGATTATTGTATGTAGTAACATACAACTGAGACATGTGCACATCTTGTGTGAATAGCTCAGCAAATTATTACAACAAGATCATACCCATGTAATCACCATCTGAATAAAAAATAGGAATACTATCAGAACCCCAGAGACTTCCCTCTTTTCCCATCCCCCAAAACACTTTTCTCTCCCCAAAGTAGATATCAATTTGATTTCTAAGATTCTACCTTAGCTTTGCTGACTTTTAGATCTTATGACAATAGAATTGTATAAAACATAGTTTTTTGTGTTTTTAACACTTACCATTTATGTTGATGAGACGCTTTCATACTGTTTTATGTAACAGTAATTAACTGCTTCATGGTATAACAGTTTGGGTGTGTGTATTTAGTCACTCACTTGTGTCCAACTCTGAGGGCCCATGGACTGTAGTCCACCAGGCTCCTCTGTCCACAGGATTCTTCAAGCAAGAATACTGAAGTGGGTTACCATTCCCTTCTCCAGTGGATCATCCCGACCCAGGGATTGAACCCTGGTCTCCTGTATTGCAAGCAGATTCTTTACCAAATTAGCTACAGGGAAGTTTAAACCTGTGTGCTTAATCGCTCAGTCATGTCCAACTCTTTGCAAGCCCACGGACTGTAGCTCACCAGGCTCCTCATGGTATGACATAGTATAATTGCTTCACGGTATAACAATTTAATGTTGTTTAAATGTATTTATCGACTTGTTTATTGGGGTTATTTCCAGTTTGGGGCTATTATTAGGATATCTACTACGTACCTATCTTTTGGCAGATATTTACTGAGAAGTGAAACTGCCAGGGTGTCAGTATTCCCATGTTCAACGTTAATTGAGAGCACATTGCAATTTTCCAAAACAGTCATTGTAACCATGTGCTTTCACACCAACAGCAAGAATTCCACCTGCTTCACATCCTCACCAACTCATGGTATGACCAGTTATTCTTTTTACTGCCCTCCTTCGTGCCTCACAACAAAAGGAGCATTGTGTCATTTTGCCCTTTAGTTGGACATGTCAACTTTGGTGACTGATGAGTGCAGTATCTGCCATGATCCATCACTTTAATTTCTGTAGTTTCCCTTCATAACTAACAAGTAATTTGCAGAGATAAGTCAAGACTGTGAATATCCTGTTTCTTGTCCACCTTTTCTGAGTATCTGATGATGATTTTATAGTTACATTTTTTCATGTATATTATTAATTATATATATATAAATAAGCAGTATAGTGAAGGCATCTGTCCATTTAGAATACACTCCTAAGAGTTCAGATATTTGAAATGTGCTACGACTTGTTTCACGGTCCAGCCTATGCTGTATCTTGACGAATACTCATGTGATTTTGAACTTGATACAGTGAATCTTTGGGCTTCCCAGGTGGCACTAGTGGTAAAGAACCCACCTGCCAATGCAGGAGACATGAGACAGAGGTTCAGTCCCTGGGTCAAGAAGATCCTCTGGAGGAGAGCACAGCAACTCACACCAGTATTCTTGTCTGGAGAATTCCAATAACAGAGGAACTTGGTGGGCTAGAGTTCATAGGGTTGCAGAGAGTTGGATATGAATGAAGTTACTTATCAGGCATGCTCAATGAATATTTACATTTCAACAGTGTATGTATCACAAAGATTTCATTTATAATGTCTAAATATGAATAAAAAGTAGGTCTACCTTCAAATTTGAAATGTATTTTAGGCTCCTTGAGGGATATAGTTATCAGAAAGGCACTCCATTCTTTTTAATGAAATTAAAATAAAATGAGTCATGAAGACCTAAATGGGTAAAATATTTTTATTTCACTTTCTGCCACATTCAAAGTTTCTACTAATGATAAACTCATGACACAGGAGCTGCAGGGTCCACTTTGTGATCCAGAAACCTCTACTATCTCAGGGCAGGACACAAAGGCCTGTCCGCATTTCTGGGCTTTCTCATTGCTTGTCCCCCTACCTTTTACCTGAGGGCGGTAGTCCTTCTTTTCTTTATGAGATTCCCACAGCGTGTTTGTTAAAAGTATGTATTCTCGGTACCTGTTTTCATATATTCTGATTCTTTGGATTTTGAATGAAGTCCAGGAATTCACTTTAAAAACAAACAAAAACCAAGAAAAAAGTCTAATGCAGGTGGTTGGGGGACTATATTTGAGAAACCTAAGTCCTCACTCACCCTAATTTTTACGCTGATACTGGTGTGTTTATCCTTCTTGGACTCTGGGTCTGTTTGCACCAGAGGGTTAAGAAATGGGTGTACATAGCAAAACCAGTACAATATTGTAAAGTAATTAGCCTCCAATTAAAATAAATAAATTTCTATTAAAAACAATGGGCTGGTGCACTAGAACTGCACTGACTGATGGGAGCATTAACAACCGCTTGACTGGACCCCAACCCTTAAAGCTTGAATATAAATTCACACAGGCATTTTCCTTGACTTGGGCTTAATAATACTAAATGGTGGGGCTTCCCTGGTGGTCCAGGGGTTAAAGAGTCCACCTTCCAATGCAGGGTATGCAAGTTTAATCCCTGGTCAGAGAACTAAGATCCCACATGCCTCAGAGCAACTAAGCCATTCACCACAACTACTGAGTCCTTGCTCCTCAGCTAGAGAGAAGACCCATGTCTCAACGAACAATTCACGCACCATAACGGAAGATCCCATGTGCAGCGACTAAGGCCTGATGCAGCCAAAAATAAATAAATAAATAAACTTTTTAAAAATGCAGAGTGTTCAAAGAAATGCCAAATGGTTAGATTCTCTAACAATCAGAAATTCCAAAGCATTTTGTTGACAAGGCAATAAATTATTTAATTGAAAGGAACATTTATCAGATCGTAAAATAAAGAATATTCTAAATCTATGACATGGCCAGCTGTGTGTAAGTGGTATAAAAACCAAGAGCCCAGGGTGAACTCAGGCCACTCTGTGCTGAGCCGTCTTCCCTGTGGTGGAAAGTTGCTAGGGCCAGTATGAAGGCATCTGCTCCCCTCTGCCAGAGATGTTAATATTCTCCCTCATGCCAACTAAAAAGAGCTGAAGTGTCTGTTTTCTAGTTCTTCATAAAACTTCTAATTTTTCATCCTACTCTTTCAGTTGCTGTGAAAATTTGTTTCTGTGATAAACGGCACAGGCTTCTGAAGTGCAGGCTTTTCCTTTCCAGACCAGCAGAGTATTAATAGCTCTTTTTTAATTGGATAGAACTTTCATTTTCATTTTTTCTTTTGAGAAAACCAATCTGTGCTGGTTGTGGAAACAATTATTCAACATGCAGCTTAAAAAATCTATTAGAGCAATCTCTCGGGAAAGTCAAAAGCCAGGCAGGATTAGTTTCCAAGAGGGGGGACAGTTGTTTACACTCAAGCTTGTGCAATCCAGCAAAGCTGTGAGGTTTATTTTTAGCATAAACTCAGCTATTTCATTTTCCCCTACAACTGAGTGAGAACATTAAAATGATTAAAGTGGCCCTAAATCACTATGCAACCTCATGTTAGAGAGACAGGAATTAGACTATGTACATAACGGAAGAGAGAAAGGCTGTGAAATTCTAATTTTCACCTCGTTTTTCTTAGAGTACTTTTCCAAACACTCTTTTCCTCTCATACTTGATGTGATCCGATAGTGGAAAGCAAAGCCCACGTCTCAGAGGTGATTAAAATCAATGCTGCCTTTGGCAAAATCAATCTGCAGGCCTTATGGTCTCTTTAAATTCTTTATTATAAAATAAATACAATATTGTAAAGTAATCAGCCTCCAATTAAAATAAATAAATTTAAAATAAAATAAAATTATGTCCTCCCTCCTCTCCATTTTGCTAATTGTAAGTTTGTTCTCTAAATCTGTGGGTGTACTTCTATTTTGTAAATAAGTTCATTTGTACCATTTCTTTAGATTTCACATACAAGTGATATCATATAATATTTGTCTTTGTCTGTCTGACTTACTTCACTTAGTATGATAATCCCTAGGTCCATTTGTGTTGCTGCAAAAGGCATTATTTTTTTTCATGGCTGAGTAATATACTATACTCAATATTTTACAACCACCTCTAAGGAAAAAGAATCTGAAAAAGAATAGATATAACTGAATCACTGCACTGTACACTTGAATCTAAAACTATGTTGTAAATCAACTGCACTTCAATTAAAAAATAAGATTAAATTACAAATGAAAATAATAATTTTAGTAATGAACACCTGCTTAAGTTCCGAGATCATCGAAACACCAAGGACAAGGTAATGAAAGAGACTGTTCCCTGGTGGCTCAGATGGTAAAGAATCTGCCTGCAATGCCGGTGACTGGAGTTTGATCCCTGGGCCCGGAAGATGCCCTGGAGAAGGAAACGGCAATCCACTCTGGTATTCTTGCCTAGAGAATTCCATGGACAGAGGAGCCTGGAGGGCTACAGTTCATGGGGTCACAAAGAGTCAGACATGAGTGAGTGACTAACATTTGAAAAATATTCTGAATATTTCTCCATGGATAACTGACTTGTAGAAGATCAATTAACCCCTGGGGATACAGTATCCTTTACTGCAAAGGTGATTGAATTTAATGTTATAAATTTATTCATTGATTTAAAAAATAAGCAGATGCAATATCCAAACATATTCTTTAAATAAGAAAATACAATCTATTAGAGTAAGTAAATGGTTGTTCTGTTAATAACATGATTCCTCAGCTTTAAACCTGAATAAGACACTTAACCTGTGTAGGAAGCTCCAATTGTGTTCAGGACACAGGCTTAAATAACTAGAACTCTAAATAAGTCAGTGACCTTCAATGAGCTTCAGTTTCTTTGTCATAGACAGCTAGTGAGAAGCTGCTGCACAGCACAGGGAGCTCAGTTTGAAGCTCTATGATGATCTAGAAGGGTGGGAGTGAGGCTCAAGAGAGAGGGGATGTATGTATATACATGTCTGAGTCACACTGTTGTACAGCAGAAATTAACACAACATTGTAAAGCAATTATACTCCAATTTTTTAATCTAAAAAAATTTAAATGAAGACTTGGACTAAAGCAAATGTTCTTTATCTATGATCTGTGACCTCGGAGGACACAAGAACTGCTGACACAGAATGAAGAATTCTGGAGGCATGTGCGTGTGCTGGGAAGAGAGTCCATGTGCTCCTTTTCGAATCCTCAATGCTGGGTGCACGCCAGACCTTCCCAAAGTCCCAGTTGCTCTGAAAACCTACAGGTTGCATGACTTCCAGCTCCACTTGAAGTTCCAATGAAGGAAGAAACTCCCTTTTTTGTTGAACTTACAGTCCCAGTGATTATATATCAAAAAATCGAAACTGTCTATTGTCCATCAGAACTATTTCCTTATAAACAAATAAACTTATTATCCTTTTATAACAAGGATATTCCATAAATCAATTGTCACAAAGTTCTTGAAACTTCTTTTTTTGTGTGTCTAAAATGATGACCCAATTGGATTACAAATTCCATTTGCACAGAAACATAGTGTCCATAAAAAGAAAAAAAAATTGTTTTTACATGCAACAGGGTTTGTCTCAAAGAACAGATGGACAGTAACCCAAAGCAGGTGGGTTGTGTATGC
This sequence comes from Bos grunniens, assembly GCF_055505025.1. Taxonomy (NCBI): domain Eukaryota; kingdom Metazoa; phylum Chordata; class Mammalia; order Artiodactyla; family Bovidae; genus Bos; species Bos grunniens. The sequence goes on from NC_141181.1 coordinate 44,172,706, forward strand.
ATGTGCTATGTAAGAAGAGGCAAAAACTTGGGCTTAATGAGAAAGGCAGCTTCAGTCAAGGGCGTGGGAGGACATTTTCCATTGAAATGAAGGCTTAATGATGAAATACTAAAGCTGTCAAAATAAAAGTTGCTTTAGTAACTATGTTGAGTTTTGTCTTGGTGTCTGAAGAAGGGAAGAGTGGGAAGATGGAGCGGATACAAACTAAGGGGACCCGGAGCTGGGGACTGAGAGATGGGATAATGTGATGACATCTGGGGGAAGTCTTCTGGCTTCATCAATTTAATTTTTTAAAATTTCTCTTCTCCTTCTGAAATGTCTCATGTGACAAGATGCAGACCTTAGGTGTATCATAAATTCAACCACTGAAGTGTAATTCCCAGAGTATAGAGTTTCATTGAGACATCCTGCAGCTAATCTTTTGTGAGTTTCTTAGGAAATCACTCCAGTTCTTTAGACTTCTGAAGAAAAACATTAATTCTATGGGATTTTCCCTTAGTCTTTCAGTGTTTTTGACCTTGGAATGGTGTGCACGGTAAAGGTGAGCTGGTGTAGGAGAAAAAGAAGGAAGAGGAGGCTATTTCTTCTGGCTGGATCCAGGTGAATTATAATGAAGTAGAGATGTGTTGGTTTAAGTGGATCACATCAAACCAGAAAAAAGAGTCCACTGGCTATTGATATGTGTTCTTATAGCTTGACAAAATGCAAGTGCTTTCCAGAAAAGGAGGCTGAATGACCTCAGAGTGAGGTTGGAAAAAGATGCTGAAGCAGGAAGGGGCAGGTGTTGATGTACAAGCAATTGAGAGCATTGAGAAGTACATTCATTCACTTGCTTCCTGGGCTGCACGTTGGAACTCAGAGATGATAAAGCAAAATCACTGCCAAGCAGCTTTGCAGTGCAGAAAAGAAGGAAGAAGAATGGAAATAAAACACAAGACAGAAGATATTCAGGACGTCAGGACTAAGTTAGAAATATTTTACAAACCGGACTGATTAGAATCTCATTCTTAAAGCAGAGAGAAGACTAACGGCACAGTTGCCAACGCCACACTCTAGGGGGTTCTATCCTCCAACACTATTCAGGTGACCATGGAGAGAAACTTCACTTTGACCTCAAGGGCTGCCCTTGGGTTTCAAGCCCCTCTGAGAGAACTTAGTTCTTCCAGGGACTTGAACCAAAAAAGAAAATTGAGTCTCATGCTACAGGGTGAAAGGACAGATTAACTAGCAAGAAAATAAAGTCAAGGAGCCAACCATGGAGGAGGGAGAAAAGTAAGCCTAGAAAAGATTCTTTGATGCATGTAAACCCTCTAAGCTGAGCGGGTGAGCACAGGCTGTGTGCTAGCATTCACGTTTCATGAACATTGTGTCCCGAGACCCCTCTGCTGCTGCTGCTAAGTCACTTCAGTCGTGTCCGACTCTGTGTGACCCCTCTGTCTGAGGTAAAAATGGTCCTGCATGTGAGGAATGACACCATCAGAGAAGGAAAGAGATCACCAACATCTGGGCCACAACACCTCAAGAGACAGGTATAAGCTTGACATTTTAGCCTCAATAAATGTCACAGTGGTGGAATAAGGGAAGATAGACAGATGTCTGACTTTCAAAGGAAAAATATTAAGAAGCTACACTGGGGGCTTCCCTAGCGGCCCAGTGGTTAAGGCTCCAAGCTCCCAATGCAGGGGGGAGCAGGTTTGATCCACAGTTGAAGAACTAAGATCCCACACACTGCACAGTGAGGCCTAAAAGAAAAAAGAAAGGAAAAAAAAGCTGTGTTATAAGAACTCAGCTAGGAAATTTCTTGAGAAATTTCTTTGGGTACAGGGATCAGAGACAATTGAGGCTCAAAGTGGTTTGGCTCCAATCTGTAGGAAATAGAAACATTGAAGTGTAACTGAAAAAAAAAATAGAGTGTAACTTGATTTTCTACACGAGAGAGCAGGTGTTGAGGATGTCACAAATCACCTTTAGAAAGATTTAAGGCTTTTTGTTCCTCATTTCTCCGTTCAGTGCCTCTTGGGAGCCCCTTGCCTTTCCGAGGCAGCACCCTTGTTTATTCCTGAATTCTCAGGGGGAAATTAATGGCATCAGCAGATGATGAGGAGGGAGACATGGCCCCTTGATTGCCAAACCATGACACTGTGATCTTGTTGTAATTGCTTTTCTTGCTTATCTAGGCAGATCCCTTACCTCTCAGCTCCATGCCTTCATCCCCTTATGATCTTATCCTCGTTATAAATTTATCCTGTTCATACTTAACCACATAGCCAGATGGTCAGCATGTGACAGGAATTTATACTATGTGATCTAAGATGCAGAATTAGAATCATTCTGTAGAGGTTTCCAGGAAACAGTTAGAGACAAACATAAGGATGAAGTCTCTAGGATGTCTTAGATTTTCACGAAGCTATGGTTTGGCTGGTGAAACAGAGATTTTCAGGTCCCCAGAATTATGCTCAGAAGAGCTGGATGGCCCTGTAGCAGGAAGTGACAGAGACATTTCTTGTGTTGGGTAAGAAAGCTGCTGATGACACCTAAGGCTTTGACTCTTCCTGCTTCCTAGCTGAGGGGCTAGATGCCAGGGCCAGAGTAGGATGAAGGGAAGATGCATGACTCGATGCCGTAGTACAGCCTGATTGCTCACACCAGCTAAGTAAACAAACCCACACAGTGTTTATAAGCAAAGAAGCTCAGAATTCAAGAAAACTGTCCAAATTCTATGAACCAGACACTTCAGCTAAGGAGCTCAATGTACAAAGCCAAGAGAGATTTTAAAAATCAAGGCAAGTCCAAATACAGGAAGAAAACAAGCTAGGTTGTCATTTTCAGAATTCTGTGGAAGAAGAGGCCACAAGAGCTCTGAAAATTGTTAAAGCAGCTATCTGGCTTACTTCTGATTTATGTGAGAAAGGAAGACCAGCAATGAGGGGCAGGAACCCACAGTGGGTAGAGAAGGCAAGAGTTGGGGTCTGGATGTTGAGAAGAGGCAACCATGTAGAAATCCGAAAATCAAGTATTTCCAAAAGACACATGAATGTTGAATCCTAAAATTGAGAACAAGCTAAGTCTGTTCCCATAGCAGAAGAGGTCAGAGTGGCTGGCGGATAGTGAATAAGGGGAAGGATGGAGGGGGACAGGTTGAAGAGAAAAGAGAGACCCTCACATAGGGTTTGTAGAGTTTGCTAAAAAATTTGGGTTTTATTTTGTTTCTAAAGGAAGCTGCAGACTTTGGGGCCTAAGCAACTAGCAGTGAGGAGAAGACAGTGCAGATGGTGTAAGATACATACTTTTCCCCTCAAATCATCATGAAACAGAGAGAGAGACATGGAAAGTTGAAACAAGAGCTTCAGTCATATTTCTAGGAATAAATGCCATTAAGGTTTTGAATTAATGATCTGCATTCATCTTGGTGTAGGAACAGGGCTCTGGGCTTCATGAGGGCTAGGAACACAGCAGGGCCATGAACTTTTATTCACAGAGAAGTCAAAGAAGAACTTCAGATCCAGAGGTGTGCGTGGGAAGTTGTAAGATTTTAGGAACTAAGATAAACTAAATAAACATGTAATCCCACAAGGAACTAAACAATGTGTAATCCCATGAATAATTCAACATTTGGGAGCAAAGAAAAAACCATAAGCATAGACAATTATGATCCAGGATCCTGGAGCAGATTGACTCTAAAAGACAAAAGATGAAGAGAGGAAGGTTAAACTAACCAATGGAATTTTGAAGCAGTTTCTGCAGACAGCTTTCACAGTTTCTGATGCTGACTATTCTTATGTAACTGGGACAGAATGGAGGCCACAAGTAGGAAAATCTTTGAGGCCTGGGGACGTGTAATCAGACTTTGAAATAGAGCAGACCAAAAAGCTACACTTTTTGGTAAAAGTAAAGTACTTTTTAAAAGAAATGAAATGGACTCAACTACCATATTTGTAAATCGTACAACCAAATGAATATTTCTTCAAAAGAATTATTTTAGGAGCCAGACACTAATTCCAAAAATGCTTTCATTTTTCATGGCAACTTCAGAGCTCTTTTCGAAGACACACCCATGCACATACCTACATGAGCTGACCTGTCTGATTTCCTGAGTAAGAAACATTTGTCTTTGATAATGACTGAAGGATAGTTCTACAGCCAGACCTACTCAAAAGAATAAATATTTTGATATACCACTTATGATTTTTTTCAAAGAATTTTCTTTTTCTTCCTCCTTGCAATTAGAAGATTTTATCTTTTTCCAAGTTTTTAAAATTAATTTTTAATTTATTGAAGCATAATGGATTTACAATGTTGTATTAGTCTTTGCAGTAAAGTGAATCAGCTATATATCTATCCACTGTTTTCTAGATTCTACTTGCATATAGATCATTCAGTATAGAGTATTGAATAGAGTTCCCCGTATCATACAATAGGTTCTTATTAGTTATCAGTTTTACGTATAATATTGTGTATGTGTCAATCCTAATCTCCCAACTTATCCTTCACTCTCCTTTCCCCTCTGTTAACCATGTTTGCTTTTTTATATCTGTGACTCCATTTCTGTTTTGTAAATAGGTTCATTTATGCCATTTTTTTTTAGATTCCACATATCATATAATATTTGTTTATCTGCTTTACTTCATTCAGTATGACAATTTCTAGGTCTATTCATGTTGCTTCAGATTATTTTATTCTTTTTCTGGCTGAGTGATATTTCATTGTATATATATACATCTTCTTTATCCATTCATCTTTCAGTGGGCTTTTAGGTTGCTTCCATGTCCTGGCTATTGCAAATAGTACTGCAATGAACACTGGGAGAATCTGTATCTTTTCCAATTATGATTTTTCTCTGGATATATGCCCAAGAGTAGGGTTGCTGGGTCATATGGTAGCTCTATTTTTAGTGTTTTAAGGAGCCTCCATACCATTCTCCATAACGGCTGCACCAATTTACTTCCCCGTCAACAGTGTAGGAGAGTTCCCTTTTCTTTACACCCTCTCTAGCATTTATTCTTTGCAGATTTTTTGATGTTGGCCATTCTGACCAGTATAATGTGATACTTCATTGCAGTTTAGATTTGCATTTCTCTAATGATTAGTGATGCTGAGCATCTTTTCATGTACCTCATGGCCATCTGTATATCTTCTTTGAAGAAATGTCTGTTTAGATCTTCTGCCCATTTTTCTTGAGATAGGAAAATGAAGCTGGGGGAATCAGGCTCACTGACTTCAGACTATACTAAAAGCTACAGTCATCAAAAGAGTATGTTACTGAAACAAAAACAGTAACAGAAATATAGATCAATGAAACAGGATAGAAAGTTCAAAGATTAGCCCATATATCTATGGTTACCTAATCTATGACAACGGAAGCAAGAATACACCAGGGAGAAAAGATGGTCTCTTCAAGAAGTGGTGCTGGGAAAACTAGACAGCTACCTGTAAAAGAATGAAATTTGAACATCCTCTAACACAATACACAAAAATAAACTCAAAATGAATTAAAGACCTAAACTATAACACTCTTAGAGGAAAACATAGGCAGAACATTCTCTGACATAAGATCTTTTTCAATCCACTTCCTAGAATAATGAAAAAAAAAAAAAAAAAAACAAATGGGACCTAATTAAACTTAAAAGCTTTTGCACAACAAAGGAAACCATAAACAAGTTGAAAAGACAGCCCTCAGAATGGGAGAAAATATTGGCAAATGAAGCAACTGACAAGGGCTTAGTGTCCAAAATATTCAAACAGTCCATGCAGCTCAATATCAAAAAAGCAAACAACCCAATCAAAAAATGGTCAGGCGATCTAAATAGACAGTTCTCCATAGAAGACACACAGATGGCCAACAAACACATGAAAAATGCTCAAAGCTCAACATCATTAACATTAGAGAAATGCAAATCAAAACTATAATGAAGTATCACCTCACACTACTCAGAATGGCCATGATCAAAAAGTATACAAATAATAAATGCTGGAGAGTGTGTGGGGAAAGGGGAAACTGTCTACACTGTTGGTGGGAAAGTAAATTGGTGCAGCCACTATGGAGAAGAGTATGGAGGTTCCTTAAAAAAACTAAAAACAGGGACTTCCCAGGTGGCACTAGTGGTAAAGAACCCTCTTGGCAATGCAGGAGATGCAAAAAAAAACAACAACAGAGCTACCATATGATCGATCCTGTAATTCCACTCCTGGGCATATGTCCTGAGAAAACCATGATTTGAAAAGATACATGCACCCCATGTTCATTGCAGCACTATTTGCAATAGCCAGGACATGGAAAAACCTAAATGTCCACGGAAAGATGAATAGATAAAGAAGATGTGGGACATATATTCAATGGAATATTACTCAGCCACAAAAAAAGAATGAAATAATGCCACTTGAAGCAACAGGATGAATCTAGATAGCGATTGTCACACTGAGTGATGTCAGACAAAGACAAATATGTCACTTCTATATGGAATCCATAAAAAAAAAAAAGGAGTATCAGTGAACTTATCCAGAAAACAGGAGTCGTGTTACAGATGTGGAAAATAAACTTACGGTTACCGGGGAAAGGTGGTCAAGGAGAGAGATAAATTGGAAGATTTAGATTAACATATACATACTGCTGCTGCTGCTGCTGCTAAGTCGCTTCAGTCGTGTCCAACTCTGTGTGACCCCATAGACGGCAGCCCATCAGCCTCCCCCGTCCCTGGGATTCTCCAGGCAAGAACACTGGAGTGGGTTGCCATTTCCTTCTCCAATGCATGAAAGTGAAAAAATTAAGTGAAGTCACTCAGTCGTGTCCGACTCCTATCGACCCCATGGACTGCAGCCCACTACTATAAATAAAATAGGTAACTAAAACAGGGAACTCTACTCAATACTCTGCAATGGCCTATATGGGAAAAGAATCTAAAAAAGAGTGAATATATATGTGTGTGTGTAACTGATTCACTTTGCTGTACACCTGAAACTAACAAAACATTGTAAATCAACTATACTCGATATTTTGTAAAAGAGGGTATATCTCATGTTATTTATTCTTAGTCCAATCAAAAAATTTCAAAATTCATACATTAATATTTGAATTTAGAACTTAGATTAATTTCCAATCATTATGTTTTATTTCCAAAGAACCAATTACCTATAGATATGTAAGAACAAATTACCTATAGATAGTAAGTCCTATAGATATTACCATAGGACTTACTACACTCTGAAGGTACCTTCAGAAGTCATGCTTTCAATAGTTTTTTTCCAAATAGGCAGCCATAGTAACAATATGATAACAGAAAAACATCAAGCAAGAGAGATATTAAGGCAATCATAAAAGAATAAAATAATCTTCTTTTTAAAGCTAATAAAAATTCAATAAAATACACACTTATGTGAAAGTATAGGTACACTTTCTAAACATGAAAAATGCTTTTTGCTAAGAACTATACAAACAATTACCTTGTAAAGGAATTTTTATCTAAAACTTTAGCTGTCTGAAACCTGGCTCTAGGTTTCTACTCTTTAGTTTTCCTTGTAATTCAGGTTTTCAGGCTCCTTATACATAATGAAATCTAGCTTAAGTTGTATTTTGAGTTGAGTATTGAATTGTGTTTTCAGTGGACTTTTAATGCCAACATGAATTGAAATGTTGAAGTATATCTGGCAAGTAAATGCAATTAGTGAAACTTGCATAGGAAAATCATTCAATCAAAATTATTTGCATAAAATGCAACAATAATGCATGTTAAGGTGTCATTAGAAAAGAACTGGTATGCTTACTGTCTCAAGAATTTTGCTGTAATCACAAAAAGGGCACTGAGAAAGAGCAAAAATAAAATTATATCCACAAATAATACCTATCAGCAATAAATTACATTTCTAATAATCAAAAATCATGATGAAATAAAGTAATAGAAGAGAAATATGATTTGAATGATCACCTAAATAATATTCTCTTTAAATTTTTTAACGGTGTTCTTGGGCAAGTTCTTAAACTTTTTTATTTCCTCATCCATAAAGTGGGAAAATATGAGCTTAACTGATGGGACCATCAAAAGGACTAAGTTAAGCCACTAAATGAACCCAAAGCAAGAAACGACTCATTGTAAGTGCTTAATAAATGTTAGCTATTATTATTTTTATTTAAAACAGCTGGTGCTTTTTGATAAATGTGATCATACTGAATTTATATATAATGTATATTTTTATCTTATTTTTCAAAGCACTTTTCCTGGCTCTATGCAAAAACTGCCTCACAGCAATTCTTTATTCAACTGCACCTTGCTAAAAGTAGATTTCTCATAAGAATCCTTCATGACCCAGATAACCACAATGGTGTGATCACTCACCTGGAGCCAGACATCCTGGAATGGTAAATCAAGTGGGCTTTAGGAAGCATCACTAAGAACAAAGTTAGTGGAGGTATGGAATTCCAGTTGAGCTATTTCAAATCCTAAAAGATGATGCCATGAAAGTGCTGCCCTCAACATGCCAGAAAATTTGGAAAACTCAGCAGTGGCCACAGAACTGGAAAAGGTCAGTTTTCATTCCAACCCCAAAGAAAGAAAGAAAGAAAGTGAAGTTGCTCAGTCATGTTCAACTCTTTGTGACCCCATGGATTGTAACCTACCAGGCTTCCCCGTCCATGGGATTTTCCAGGCAAGAGTACTGGAGTGGATTTCCTTCTCCAGGGAATCTTCCCGACCCAGGGATAAAACCCAGGTCTCTTGCATTGTAGGCAGACACTTTTACCCTGAATCCCAAAGAAAGGCAATGCACAAGAAGGTTCAAACTACCTCACAATTGCTCTCATCTCACATGCTAGCAAAGTAATGCTCAAAATCCTCCAAGCCATGCTTCAACAGTACGTGAACCGTGAACTTCCAGATGTTCAAGCTAGATTTAGAAAAGGCAGAGGAACCAGAGGTCAAATTGCCAACATCCGCTGGATCATTGTAAAAGCAAGAGAGTTCCAGAAAAACATCTATTTCTGCTTTATTGACTATGCCAAATCCTTTGATTGTGTGGATTACAAGAAACTGTGGAAAATTCTGAAAGAGATGGGAATACCAGACCACCTGACCTGCCTCCTAAGAAATCTGTATGCAGGTCAGGAAGCAACTGTTAGAACTGGACATGGAACAAGACTGGCTCCAAATCGGGAAAGGAGCACATCAAGGCTGTATATTGTCACCCTGCTTATTTAACTTGTATCCAGAGTACATCATGTGAAATGCTGGACTGGATGAAGCACAAACTGGAATCAAGATTACCAGGAGAAATATCAATAACTTCAGATATGCAGATGACACCACCCTTATGGCAGAAAGTGAAGAATTAAAGAGCCTCTTGATGAAAGTGAAAGAGGAGAGTGAAAAAGTTGGCTTAAAACTCAACATTCAGAAAACGAAGATCATGGCATCTGGTCCCATCACTTCATGGCAAATAGATGGGGAAACAGTGGAAACAGGGAGAGACTTTATTTTGGGGGGTTCCAAAATCACTGCAGATGGTGATTGTAGCCATGAAATTAAATTACACTTACTCCTTGGAAGGAAAGTTATGACCATCCTAGACTGAGCGACTTCACTTTCACTTTTCATTTTCATGCACTGGAGAAGGAAATGGCAACCCACTCCAGTGTTCTTGCCTGGAGAATCACAGGGATGGGGGAGCCTGGTGGGCTGCCGTCTATGGGGTCGCACAGAGTCGGACATGACTGAAGTGATGCAGCAGCAGCAGCACACAGCATATTAAAAAGCAGAGACAGTACTTTGCCAACAAAAGTCTGTCTAGTCAAGGCTATGGTTTTTCCAGTAGTCATGTATGGATGTGAGAGTTGGACTATAAAGAAAGCTGAGCGCCAAAGAATTAATGCTTTTGAACTGTGTTGTTGGAGAAGACTCTTGAGAGTCCCATGGACTGCAAGGAGATAAAACCAGTCAATCCTAAAGGAAATCAGTCCTGAATATTCATTGGAAGGACTGATGCTGAATTTGAAGCTCCAATACTTTGGCCACCTGATGTGAAGAACTCACTCATTGGAAAAGACCCTGATTTTGGGAAAGACTGAAGGCAGGAGGAGAAGGGGAAAACAGAGGATGGGATGGTTGGATGGCATCACCGACTTGATGGACATGAGTTTGAGTAAGCTCCAGGAGTTGGTGATAGACAGGGAAGCCTGCTACTGCTGCTAAATCGCTTCAGTTGTGTCCGACTCTGTGCGACCCCATAGACGGCAGCCCACCAGGCTCCCCCGTCCCTGGGATTCTCCAGGCAAGAACACTGGAGTGGGTTGCCATTTCCTTCTCCAATGCATGAAAGTGAAAAGTGAAAGGGAAGTCGCTCAGTCCTGTCCGACTCTTAGCGACCCCATGGACTGCAGCCTACCAGGCTCCTCCATCCATGGGATTTTCCAGGCAAGAGTACTGGAGTGGGGTGCCATTGCCTTCTCTGCAGGGAAGCCTGGCACGGTGCAATCCTTGGAGTCACAAAGAGTTGGACATGACTGGGTGACTGAACTGAACTGAACCTCTTCCTAAAAGTAGATTTCTCATAAGAATCCAGCTTTCTTAATGACAACTATCCTTAATATATAAATAAGACCTTTCTGCACTAGGTCATTTTCAACAGGTGTGTGTGTGTGTGTGTTTGTGAATGGTAGACCACACGACACAAGAGTTCTGGTGAGGAAACAGCTGAAACAGAATAAAACAAAAGATGCTGATGGGAATCCTCTACTAGCACTGCAAGTTTTGTTCACAGAGAGTGTGGAGTAAAAACCTAGGTTAAATGAGGAAAACACACTAATTACTTCTTTATTCTATTAGCCTTTTCTGTGGTACTTTATCACTCTATTTATTATATGTGTTGTGCTAATACATAGATTTCATCTGCTATGTTGAAGTCAAAGTTCTTTGTTTTTTATTAATACAGTAAATATTAAATACTTAATAAGAGCATAATCTGTAAACCCAGACAGACTAAATCCAAATCTTTCTTGATCACCTACTAGCTGTTTAACTCTGGGTAAAATATTTAGATTTTGGGGTCTGTTTCATCTTCTGTAAAATGATTTTACCTATACCCCAAAATTGTAGTGAGGATTAAGTGAGTTAATATATGTTAAACACAGAATGGCACTCAGACCTGGTAACGTTCAACAAACGTCAGTCATTACTACTGTCTGTGCCGTAGCTTTCTCTGCTTAACAAAATCTATATAAAATAGCACTCTAATTTTGGAGAGTTTTACTTCTATTTCAAACCAAACATTGTTGCTATTGTTTTCAGACCACTTAAATCCAGTCTTAACAAGAGCAACCAGAAACTCAGAAATTTCTTGACAGTAAAGAAGCTACTGTTCGATTCTAGAATGTTATAACTCTGCCCCTGCCAACCTGAGGGGAGATGAAAAGACCTGACCTCCCTCCCCAAGCTTCCTTCCCATTCCAGATCCAGAATAAAAGAGAGAATGCAGAAGACAGGCTCTAATGGTAGGCTGTACTAGACAGGAAGCAATTGCACTCGATTTTGATTCTAATTTTATCCCCACAGATAAGTCCTGTTCAGTGTATCTGTTGAATTGTGATCATTATCTTCCTCCAGAGGCAGCAGGCAAGTTCCTTCTATGAGGGCTGCCAGGACCCTTACTCTGAGCTTCACATTTGCGCATTTAACTCTCAATCGGTCATCTATATATAAGTGTCCAACAAACAGTTCACTTTCAATGTGTTTCATTGTCTCATCATCTTCTCTCTGAAAAGATCTCATCTCTGAAAGAACAAGATGCAGAGGAGTAGGTGGACGTGGAGTACATCTCTCTCCACAGATACATCTGGAATATACCTTCAGACACAGAAGTGCATGCAGAACACCAGCTGAGAGCAGACAGGAATATCTGACCAGTGGAAAAGAATACATAGAACCACGCAAAACTTGATAGGATGAAGGAACTAGGGGGGGAAACAGGAGTGTTAGTAGGACCAGACCTGCCCTCAGCGGGTGAGGAAACCGAAGCAGGGGTCAAAACCCACAGCGGGGCAATTGTCTGAGTCAGAGAAGAAACATTTAAGGCTGAGAGTGAAACAGCTGATCTGTGGCAGCCTAAATGGAATGAGAATCAGACAGTCCTTGCCACAATCATACCTGCCCCAGACAGAAACGCTGGTCTCCTGGAAGGGGCAGCAGCTGGGAGCTGGAGTTTAGGGATTTTGTCGCAATCACAGGGCAAGGGCTGCTGCTAACTGCAGAGAGACTGATCAAGGGGATGTGACGGAGGAGATGGTAGTGGGAAATGCTGGTGGAGGAAAGCCAGGCAGCCATGGAAGCAAGGCGATACTGCTGAGTCACACATAGTGGGTGGAGCCATCACCATAGCCTCTCTCCCCACATGCCAGCATTGGCAGCTGAACAATAGAGAGGCTGGCCCATCAAATGCCTAATACATTGAACTACAGAATAGGACCCCAACCGGGGTGAGGGGCCCACTATGTGCCTGACACGTGGAACAACAAAGAAGGACCCCAGGCAAGGGAGCCCTCTAAGTGCCCAAACAGGCTGAGCTACAGAGAAAGACTGGCCAAAGAGGCCTTCTGATCGCCAGCTATAAGAGGCTGGAAAAAAGACTCTGATAGGGCCATAACTCCTACGGTGGAGGCAGTCCGTGTGCTTGCACACTTGACACTACCAAGATACGTGCAAGCCAAGCAGCTGCACAACTTTCGTGCTCAAGTCTCCCTGGGGCAGAGTTGCCACAGGCAAAAAAGTCTTTCATCTATATGCACAGGGTCACTTCAGTCATGTCCAACTCTTTGTGACCCTGTAGACTGTGGCCTGCCAGGCTTCTCTGTCAGAGAGGGGGTTCTCCAGGCAAGAATACTGGAGCATATTGGCCAATACTGGTTGTCATACCTTTCCAGAGCACTATATTTTCTGCTGCCCTAGCCACCAAGCCCCCTGAGTAGCCAGTGCTGCCAGAACCCCTGTGACCAAAGGAGCTGCACCACCTCCACACCTGGCCCTCTCAGGGTCAAACCCAAGCCCTCCAGGGCAGCCTCAGGAGCTGAACTCCAGTGGGCGACCCACATGTAGAGGTGGAAATAAAACCACAATTGAAACCCAGGGGCAGTGTGACTAAGGAAGAAGACCCAAAACCTTCTCACCAGCTGTACAAGCTGCAGATTAAATCCACATGATCAACTAAGGCAACTCTGTGTCTATGGAATATATAAAAGGCCTTTGAGAGCTCCCACAGAAGAAAACACACTAGCTTTGATAGCTGTGGACATTGGAGGCAAGAGCACACAGGAGTAGGACCAGATTAGAATCTGAGCTGCCCCCACAGCACGTCCAGAGATCAGCAGAGTGTTGAAGCGCATCCTAGGGAGGTGAGGTGGTCTGTGACTCCCAGCAAGGGAAAGGACTCTGACAGCAGTTACTCAAGAAAAACATTTATTATTCTTATTTTTTGACTTATTCTGTAGATTCTTTCAAATTTTTTTTCTTTCCCCTTCCTCTATTGCAGTTGTCAATTTTATTGGCACTAAGAAGTCCAATTAAGTTTTTGAATTTTTTTTTCTTAGTCACATTTTTTTATTGTTGTCATAAACCTCTGCCTCTACATTGGGCTTTTGCAGTTCTGTGGAGTTTTCCTCTTTTGTTTCTTTTGTCTTCTCTTAATTTTAATTTGTTAAACCTATTATTATTTTTTCTACATTTATTTCTTTGTTTGCTTTTCCTACTGTTCTTTTCCCCTTGCAGTTAATCTTTAATGTATATAAATCTTCTTTATCTACCTCTGTTTAACTTTGCATATCTATTCTTTCTTTCTTTTCTTTCTCTCCTTTCCTCTCAAAATATTTGTTAGTTTTATTTTCATTGCTTTATTCCCCGATTGACATCTTACTTTAGTTTTGTTTTCCTTTTGTGCTTTAATTAGCTTTATTCTGGTAGATATAATTTTTGGTTTCCTTCGTTCACCAGGTCAATCTATTGTACTTTATTTTTGTTTTTGCTTATGTTTTGATTTTGCTTATGGATGTATATGTATATGTGTATATTCAGTCATACTTTCCATTGTTATAAACCTCTGCCTCTACGTTGGGCTTTTGCAGTTCTGTGGAGTTTTCCTTTTTTTTTTTTTTTGCTTTTTTCTTTCTTCTTCCATTTTTTTTTCCTTATCTCTTTTTTATAATTTTAAATTTTAATTCTTTAAACCTATTATATTTTGTCTACATTTATTCCTTTGTTTGTCTTTCCTACTGTTCTTTTCCCCTTGCAGTTAATCTTTAATGTATATAAATCTTCTTCATCTACTTCTATTTAACTTTGCATATCTATTCTTTCTTTTCTTTCTTTCCTTTCCACTCAACATATTTGTTAGTTTTGCTTTCATTGCTTTAGTCCCCACTTGGCATCTTGCTTTAGTTTTGTTTTCCAGTTTGTGCTTAAGTTAGTTTTGTTCTTAACTGGTAAATACAATTTTTTTATTTCCTTTGTTCACCCAGTCATTCTCTGTACTTTATTTTTGTTGGACTGTTTTCACTTTGCTCATGGATATATATGCATAAGTGTATATTCCATTATTTTAATTATTATTTGTCTGATTTTGTAACTGCCATTTATCTGGGGTTCCTCTTTGGTTTCTCATTCTTGGATATTTGTTTTAATTTCACTTAATGCCATAACAAGCCACTTGTGGAATCTTGGTTCCTGACCAGAGATCAAGCCCTGAACCTTTGGAGTGGAAGCACTGTCTCCAAGACCCTAGACTACCAGAGAACTAACCCTAGGGAATATCAAACAGTGAGAACTCACATTAAGGAAACCACTTGAATATAAGACCAGGCATCACCCAACCACCAGTAGCATGCTGTGCAGGACATCTTATCTAAACAACAAACAAAACAAAAATACAAACCCAATCATCAGCACACAGGAGTACCACCTCACTTAGCCTTGCCCATCAGAGGAAAAACAAACAAACAGAGCTCAGCACAAATCTCACCCTATACTGTTGCTGCTGCTGCTAAGTCACTTCAGTCGTGTCTGACTCTGTGTGACCCCATAGACAGCAGCCTACAAGGCTTCTCTGTCCCTGGGATTCTCCAGGCAAGAACACTGGAGTGGGTTGCCATTTCCTTCTCCAATGCATGAAAGTGAAAGTGAAGTCGTTCAGTCATGTCTGATCTTCAGCGACCCCATGGACTGCAGCCTTCCAGGCTCCTCCATCCATGGGATTTTCCAGGCAAGAGTACTGGAGTGGGTTGCCATTGCCTTCTCCTCACCCTATACTACGCTCACACAAACCACTGGACCAAGCTTAGAAGGGCAGAAACAAAAAGCAAGAAAAAATTCAACCTTCTTCAAGGAAAGAATTTAACTTTCCTTGAAGCCTGGGAAAAGGAGACCTCAAACACAATAACTTAAAAAATAATAATAATGAAAAGGCAGAGAAGTACTGCACAAATGAAGGAACACAGAAGAAACACAGAAATCCAAATAAATGAAGAGGAAATAGGCAAATTACGTAAAAAAGAATTCAGAATAATGATAATAAAGATGATCAAAAACCTTGATAACAAAATGGAGAAAATGCAAGAATCAATTAACAAACACCTAGAAGAATTAAAGAATAAACATACAAACAACACAATTACTGATATTAAAAACACTCTAGAAGGAATCAATAGCAGAATATCTGAAGCAGAACAAATCAGTGAGCTGGAAAATAAAATGGTGGAAATAACTTCTGAAGAACAGAATAAAGTAAAAACAATGAAAAGAGTTGAGGATAGTCTGAGACATCTGGGACCATATCAAACACACAAACATTCAAATTATAGGGGTACCAGAAGAAGAATAGAAAAAGAAAGGGTATGAGAAAAATTTTGAAGAGATTATAGTTGAAAATTTCCCCAGCATGGAAAAGGAAATAGTCAATCAAGTACAAGAGGCACCCAAGGAGAAACATGCCAAGACACATACTAATCAAACTAACAAATACTAAACACAAAGAAAGAATATTAAAGGCAGCAAGGGAGAAGCAACAAGTAACATACAAGGGAAACCCCATATGCTTAATAGCTACCTTTCAGCAGAAACTCTGCAAGCCAGAAGGGACTAGCAGGATATATTTAAAGTACTAAACAGGAAAAGTCTACAACCAAGATTACTCTACTCAGCAAGGATCTCATTCAAAATTGATGGAGAAATAAAAAGCTTTTCAGACAAGTAAAAGTTAAAAGTCAGTACCATCAAACCAGCTTTACAACAAATATTCAAGGGATTTACACAGTCAAGAAATACAAGAGAAGAAAAAATATCTACAAAATCAACCCCAAACAATTAGAAAATGGCAATAGGAATATATATACTGATATATATATATATATATCAATTTATATATATATATTGATATATATATCAATATATATATAAATATTGATATATATATATCAATAATTACTTTAAATGTAAATGGATTAAATGCTCCAAACAAAAGACACAGACTGGCTGAATGGATACAAAAACAAGAACCCATATATATGCTGTCTACAAGAAACCCACTTCATACCTCAAGACACATATAGACTGAAAGTGAGAGGATGGAAAAATATATTCCATGCAAATGGGAAGCAAAAGAAAGCTGGAGTAGAAATCCTCATATCAGACAAAATAGACCTTCAAATAAAGAAGATTACAAGAGATAAGGAAGGACACTACATAATGATCAAGAGATCAATCCAAGAGGAAGCCATAACAATTGTAAATATCTATGCACCCAACATATGAGCATCTCAATACATAAGAAAAACATTAACAGACATAAAAGGAGAAATTGACAGTAACACCATAAGAGTAAGACATTTTAACACCCCACTGACACCAATGGACAGATCATCAAAACAGAAAATTAATAAGGAAACACAAGTCTTAAATGACACATTAGATGAGATGGATCTCATTGCTATCTTCAGGACAGTCCATCCAAATGCAGAAGAATACACCTACTTCTCAAGTTCAGATGGAACATTCTCCAGGATAGACCTCATCTTGGGTCAAAAATCAAACTTCAATAAATTTAAGAAAATTGAAATCATACCAAGCATCTTCTCCAACCACAATGCTATAAGCCTAGATATCAGTTACAAGAAAAAAAGTGTCAGAAACACAAACACATGGAGACTAAACAACACATTTCTAAATAACAAATAGGTTACTGAAAAAATAAAATGGGAAATTAAAAAATTTCTAGAAACAAATGACAATGAAGACATGACAACTCAAAACCTATGGGATGCAGCAAAAGTAATTCAAACAGGGAAGTTTATAGCAATACAATCCTACCTCAGGAAACAAGAAAAACATCAAATAGACAACCTAACTTTACACCTAAAACAACTGGAAAAAGAAGAACAACAAAAAAAAAACCTCCAAAATTAATAGAAGGAAAGAAATCATAAAGAGCAGAGCAGAAATGAAGAAGAAATGAAAGAAACTATAGTAAAGATTAATAAAACGAAAAGCTGGTTTTTTGAGAATATAAACAAAATTGACAAGCCTTTTAGCCAGACTAATCAAGAAAAAAAAAGAGAGAAGAATCAAATCAACAAAATTAGAAGTGAAAAAGGAAGGGTTACAACAGACAATGCAGAAATACAAAGGATTATAAGAGATTTTTATGAACAACTATATGGCAATAAAACAGGTAACCTGGAAGAAATGGACAGATTCTTAGAAAAGTTCAATCTTCCAAGACTGAACCAGGAAGAAATAGAAATTATGAACAACCCAATTACAAGCACTGAAATTGAAGCTGTGATAAAATATCTCCCCAAAAACAAAAGCCCAGAACCAGACAGCTTCACAGGAGAATTCTACAAAACATTTAGAGAAGAATTAATGCCTATCCATCTAAAACTCAAAAATTGCAAAGGAAGGAACACTTCCAAATTCATTCTATCAGGACACCCTGATACTAAAACCTGACAAAGACAACACAAAAAAAGAAAACTGCAGGCCAATATCACTGATGAACATAGATGCAAAAATCCTCAACAAAATTTTAGCAAACAGAATTCAGCAACACATCAAAAAGCTCATATACCATGATCAACTTGGGCTTATTCCAGGGATGCAAGGATTCTTCAATATATGGAAATCAATCAATGTGATACACCATATTAACAAACTGAAAGATAAAAACCATATGATAATCTCAATAGGTGCAGAAAAAGCCTTTGACAGAATTCAGCACTCATTTATGATTAAAACGCTTCAAAAAAAATGGGCATAGAAGGAATCTACCTCAAGATAGTAAAGACCATATATGATAAGTCTATAGCAAAAATTATTCTCCATGGTGAAAAACTGATAACATTCCCCCTAAGATCAGGAACAAGACAAGAGTGTCCACTTTTTCCACTACTATTCAGCATGTTTCTGGAAGTCCTAGCTACAGCAATCAGAGAAGAAAAAGAAATAAAAGAAGCCCAGATCGGAAAAAAAGAAGTAAAGCTCTCACTGTTTGCAAATGACATGATACTATGCATAGAAAACCCTAAATACAGTATCAGAAAATTACTAGAGCTAATCAGAGAATTTAGCAAAGTTGCAGGATACAAAATCAATACACAGAAATCACTTACATTTCTATATACTAACAATGAAAACTCAGAAAGAGAAATTAAAGAATCAATCCCATTCACCATTGCAACAAAAAGAATTAACTATCTCGGAATAAACCTACCTAAGGAAACAAAAGAACTGTACACATAAAATTATAAGACACTAATGAAAGAAATCAAAGATGACAGGAACAGATGTTCCCAGGTAGGAAGAATCAATACTGTAATATGACTATACTACCAAAAGCAATCTACAAATTCAATGTGATCTCTATCAAAGAACCAATGGTATTTTTCACAGAACTAGAACAAAAATTTTCACAATTCATATGGAAACACAAAAGATCCCGAATAGCCAAGCTTTCTTGAGGAAGAAGAATGGAGCTTGAGGAATCAACCTTCTTGACTTCAGATTATACTACAAAGCTACAGTCATGAAGACAGTATGGTACTGCCACAAAAACAGAAATATAGACAAATGGAACAAGATAGAAAGCCCAGAAATAAACCCATGGTACCCATGCACCTATGGGTACCTTATTTTTGACAAAAGAGGCAAGAATATACAATGGGGCAAAAACAGCCTCTCAATAAATTGTGCTGGGAAAACTGGATAGCTACATGTAAAAGAATGAAATTATAAGACTCCATACACAAAGATAAACTCAAAATTGATTAAAGACCCAAATGTAAAAACAGAAACTATAAAACTCTTAAAGGAAAACATAGGCAGAACACTCAATGACATAAATCAAAGCAACATCCTCCATGACCCATCTCCTAGAGTAATGGAAATAAAAACAAAAGTAAACAAGTGGGACCTGATTAAACTTAAAAGTTTTTGCACAGCAAAGGAAACTATAAGCAAGGTGAAAAGACACCCCTCAGAATGGGAGAATATAATAGCAAATGAACAACTGACAAAGGATCTATTTCCAAAATATAGAAGCAGCTCATACAACTCAACACCAGAAAAACAACCCAATTGAAAAATAGGAAAAAGACCTAAACAGATATTTCTCCAAAGAAGATGTACAGATGGCTAACAAACACATGGGAGAAGGCAATGGCACCCCACTCCAGTACTCTTGCCTGGAAAATCCCATGGATGGAGGAGCCTGGCAGGCTGCAATCCATGGGGTCGCAAAGAGTCGGACACGGCTGAATGACTTCACTTTCACTTTTTACTTTCATGCATTGGAGAAGGAAATGGCAACCCACTTCAGTGTTCTTGCCTGGAGAATCCCAGGGACAGGGGAGCCTTGTGGGCTGCCGTCTAAGGGGTTGCACAGAGTCGGACACGACTGAAGCGACTTAGCAGCAGCAGCAGCAGCAACAAACACATGAAAAGATGCTCAACATCGCTCATTATTAGATAAATGCAAATCAAAACCACAATGAGATATCACCTCACACCAGTCAGAATGGCCCTCATCAAAAATTCTACAAACAATAAATGCTGGAGAGGGTGTGGAGAAAGGGGAACGCTCTTGCACTGTTGGTGGGAATGTAATTTGATACAGCCACTATGGAAGACGGTATGGAGATTCCTTAAAAAACTAAGAATAAAACCACCATATGACCCAGCATCCCACTCCTAGGCATATACCCCGAGGAAACCAAAATTGAAAAAAACACGTGTATCCCATTGTTCACTGCAGCACTGTTTACAATAGCTAGAACACAGAAGCAACCTAGATGTCTATCAACAGATGAATGAATAAAGAAGTTGTGGTACATATACACAATGGAATATTACTCAGACATAAAAAGGAACGCATTTGAGTCAGTTTTAATGAGGTGGATGAACCGAGAACCTATTATACAGAGTGAAGTGAGTCAGAAACAGAAAGATAAATATGATATTCTAACACATATATATGGAATCTAGAAAAGTGGTACTGAAGAATTTATTTGCAGGGCAACAGTGGATAAACAGACATAGAGAATAGACTTAGGGACAGGGGGAGAGGGGAGAAGAGAGTGAGATGTATGGAAAGAGTTACAAGGAAACTTTATATGTCAAATAAATAGCCAACGGGAATTTGCTGTATGGCTCAGGAAACTCAAACAGGGGCTCTGTATCAACCTAGAAGGGTGGCATGGGGTGGGAGATGCGAGGAAGTTTCAAAAGGGAGGGAATATATGTATACCTATGGGTGATTTATGTTGAGGTTTAACAAAAAACAGCAAAATTCTGTAAAGCAATTATCCTGCAATAAAAGATAAATTAATTTAAAAAAAAGATCTCATCTCTGGCAACCTCACTCAACATAGAATTCTTGACAGCTGTCATATCTTCACACCGTACACTGAACTTTGACCTTCTTCCTAGATATTCTAGGAGAGTCTGGATTTCAAATGTTCTGCCCGGTCACCATATCTGATAAGTAGTTCAAATGCTCAGCTGAGTTTGAAAACTATGAATTTGCAACAAACCATTTTGTAGAGCTGTGGAATTTAGTCTAATGTTGCTCTGTTCAGAGGACACAAATTCTATATTTGACCATGGAGTCTATGTATTTTGGGATATAATGTGAAATCAATTGATTCATGATCAGAAAAACACAGTGTGAAACCTAAGTGCTAAAGAATCTAGCACCCAGAAACCAATTATTCATAGTTAAAATGAAATCAAATGTCAGTGACATCTAGTAAATTTTTCATTAGCTTTCTGTTCAATAAGAAAGGTCGTATGAAAATGACATTTGCTGTGATACTGAGTTTATCCAGATTAAAACAGCTTCTCATAGTCTTTTGTTTTCCCTTTATTTTCTTCTTCATTCTTAATGCTGCAAAATACCAAGATGGGGAAAAACTTATATTACATTCTGTAAGTTCAATTAATGTCAAAAGTTAAAAATTACATGAAGACCGAAAATCCTGACATTTTCTAGCAATGCATGACTATTTAGTTCAAAAAAGAACCATAGCAGGAAAAAAAAAAAAAAATAGTAATGCCCTGCCCCAAGTCCCTATTGTAGATAAGAAATTTGGGCCAAAAAAATGGTTTTTCATTGTCCAGAATCAAGACAGAACATAGTGTGATGGTTAATTTTAAGGGCCACCTTGACTGGGCTAAGGGGTGCCCAGAGAGCTGGTGAAACATTGTTCCTGGGTGTGGCTATGAGGGGTTTCCAGACAAGATTAGCGTTCCAAAAGTAGATTAAGAAGATGGCTCTTACCCTTGCATGCAGGCACCATCCAATACACTGAGGGCTTGAATAGAGGGAAGATGTGGGGGAAGGACAGACAGATCCTATCTCTGCTTGAGCTCAGATATTCACATTTTCCTGCCCTTGAATGTGGATTCCCTATTTTCATGCCTTTGCACTTGAACTGAACAGCTTTCCGGGTCCTCCAGCTTGGAAACTGCAGATCTTGGGACTTTGTTGCCTCCATAATCTTGTGATCAAATTTCTATCACAAATCTGTTGTATAAATATCTCTGTATAGCCTTTTAATTCTGCTTCTCTGGACCTGACTGGCACATATCATAAACCAGATTTTCTATTTTTGTTGTTTGCATGTTACCTATTTATAACTACAGACAAACAATATTTTAGCATACTCATTTTTCATCTGTGCCATTTCAAAGCCTATAAGTGAACTTCATCACATATTTAAGTTAAGAATGGTGATAAACCAAGACTTCCTGCTTTTTAAAGTGTTATCAGAAGGTGTGGCATGCAGCTCTGATGATCACACGTGCTCCCGGTGGACTTACCTTATCCTGAAGGATGCCAGGAAACTCAAGCCCTCCACATTTCTTCTCACATTCCATTCACAAATTCCATTCCATTAATATAAATGAAAGAAAATAAATGTAATTTTTAAATGAATGTAGATGTGCTTAGTGGCAAGCAGAAGTGTGTGTACATGTGTATGTGTTGTGTGTTATGTGTTTGCCATTCCTACCTAATGAGAGCTGGATAGTCAAACCAGCTGTCTGTGGCATTAACTTCTATTTTTTTCTGAATTAATTTTATAAGATTTTTTATGTGGACCACTTTTAACGTCTTTTTTTTTTTTTTTTTGGCTGTGATGTGTCTTTATCACAGCACTAAAACTTTCTCTAGTTGCCAAGAGTGGGGGCTACTCTTCACTGTCGTGTGAGGCTGCTCATTGCAGTGGCTTCTCTTGACACAAAGCACAGGCTCTAGGGCACAGGGGCTTCAGTAGTTGCAGGGCATGGGCTCAGTAGTTGCTCTGAGGCATGTGGAATCTTCCTGGACCAGGATAAAACGGGTGTCCCTTACTGTAAGGCGGATTCTTAACCACTGCACCACCAGGCAAGTTCCACATTTAAAGTCTTTACTGAATTTGTTACAATATTGCTCCAGTTTTATGTTTGGGTTTTTTGGCCCCAAGTTGTATAGGATCTTAGCTCCCTGACCCAAGGATCTAACCTGAGGCCCCTGCATCAGAAGGGGAAGTCTTAACCACTGGACCACCAGAGAAGTCTCTATGCCATTTATTTCCACAGATTTAAAAAAAAAAAAAAAAACACTCAATTTAATATTAGAGAAAGTAGCATTATTTTTTAGAGTGAGACAGAACTCTCAAAGTTCTCAACAGCATTGTTTTCTCCATGATTCCTTGTATGAGGCAATCAAATCATCATTAAAGAAATGTCTCCGAGGAGGAAACCAGATCAAAGAGGTCAAATAATTCGCCTTGAATGACACAACTCAGAGGCAGAGTACTGGACCAAAGATCAGAAAACCCGACACTCAGTCTTCCCCCATCTTCCACTCGAGAGTTTTGTGTTTTGGAAGAAACAGTGTTTGACCTCATGTGAATCATCATCCAAGTGCTTAAAACCTGAAAGAAGATAAGAGCTAACAAAATGTAAATAAATCATAGCCCAGAAATATAACCACAAGTTTGTCAAACCATCAAATAGTTGGCAGCTTTTTCTTTCCTTTTAGGGATTTTCTTGCTGGAGTTCACTTTCAGGTTAAGAGTAAAGCTTCCGAAGAGGTTACACTCATACAGCTTTGTTCCCACCCAGAACTACTGCCAGTAGAATCTTCCAGAAATGCCTGTGAAGTACAATTCTGGTTGGGAATAGAACAGGCACAATGTCTAAGGAATAACAACTGGCTTTCCTAAAGCAGGACTAAAGCCCTGAAGTAAACCTGAGCCCAGCTCCACCAAAAGATAACCAGAACTAGTCATGCCCCCCACCACCATCTTGTCCTGAAAGCCAAATGCAATTCCTGGCATGATCATGTTAAGTGGATGCTCTACTTGACTGTGCCAAGCCTGGACTGCTCTTCTCAAAAAAATGATCCCAATTTTCCATATGTCATGATCACGACATCAAGCCTTATGAGGAAGATGAGTCCATTTGAAGATCCTCTTGAGTGTTCAGATCTATATCCAACCAGCCTGGATGTATGAGTTATTTAATTCTGTAGTAATGCTGCATAACATGGGACCAGAAAGCCTCACCAGCATGAGTTGTAACAAATATTTACTTCAGGTCATGTATATACAAGTTGCCTGGGTGCTGCTAGAGATCCCAACTCGATTCAACAAACCTTGTTCAGATGTCCATGGTCAGCAGCAGGTTTTCACATCTCAGCAGCAGGTTTTCACATTCTTTCCCATACAGGCTCTGGGACATCTGGCCAGTGTGCCTCCTCCAGCAGGCTCATCTGAGGATATTTTCTTGGCAGAGATAGAGGAAAGAGAAGAGTGAGGGAGAGAGGAGGGGATGGAGAGAGGAGGAGATGGAGACAGAGCTTGAAGTTTAGCCTCAAAACTGGCACATGCGCATTTCTACCACATGCCCTTGGCCAAAGCAAGTCATAAACTCACGCCAGTTTCAGAGTATTAAAAATAGATTCTACTTCATGATTGAAAAAGCAGAAAAATCATATTGCAAAGAGTATAAATGTGGCAGAGAGTGGGGGTGGAGTGGGAGGAAGGGTATTTTCAAAATCAGTAGAGCCCACCTGGGACTTGCAGCCCAGCATGTAATGCTCACTCCTCCTGAACGGTGAGTCACTGGACCCAAGCTGGGTTTTGGGGCAATTCCCAGTGGACTGAGAGCTGTGATACCCTCTCTAATTCCTCTTCATCCTCCATGGTACCCACCACACTCTCTCATCTTTGGCCTTTCTCCCTGACCTCCTTCATCCAAAGATGTTTCCCTTATAAAGGGGCAAAATTAACACACCCCAAAATAGAAAGGCAAGGCACTGTGAGAATCAGGCTCTATCAGAACAGATGCCTGGCAATCAAAACAGACACTGAAGGTGAACAGCCCACCCTACCCCACGTCTGCTCATCAGCCGCCATCTTCCCCGAGGGAAGCTGGTTAAACCTTTTGTCCTAGATCCAGGCTCTCCAGGACTCCGAAATATTTGAGGCATCATTTCTTTCAAGTCTCTTTGCCATACTCTAAATAGTCCATTGATAATGTGAAATTCAGAACAATATCATGTATGAGCGTGTGACTATTTTTCTGAAGAAAAGTTCTATAATTTCTGTATCCTTTAAAAAGGAGTCCATCGCTCAGAAAGGTTAAGAAGCACTGCTTATTTGGGTTAAGCTGATAAAAAAAAAAAAAAGCATCCTACTAAATTCTAGGAGGCAGAGTAAACTTCACTCAGAGTAAACAGAGCCCTTGCAAGTTCTTTAACAGTTTACAGAATTGATGTAGCTGAGGGGCATTTCAGAACCAAGGGGAGCAGGTAAATTTGTGGGACTGACCCTGACATTCTTGGAGCACTGCCTTTCCACTACTTTCCCTAGTGAGAGGCAGATCCATTGTTAACCTAAAAAATATGCCCTCCTGTTAATGCTTCACAATGAGTTAAATTTAATAGACATTTGGTGATATATAAATGCAAATCTCTTCCCCACACCAGTGCTTTATTATCCATTGAAAATGAATTTGTCAAGTTGGTCCTGAGAGATTTGTACTGGAGCAGGGTGACCAGAGCAATGGGCACTGAAGACCATCACAGAGAAGTAAAAGGACGCAAAAGGGCCCGAACCCTCTAATTGTATAACTATTGTCATTTCTGTTTCATAGAGAATCTGAACAGTGATTAAGATCATACTGATTTCAATCATGTGCAAGCATCAGTCCTTCTGTGTCTTTTATTAATCATATCTTGACAAAGGAAAACCTTGAAATTCTTTAAAGAATTTCATTTACTTCTTTTTAAAATATTTTTATTTTTATTTTATTGAATTATAGTTGATTTGCAGTATTGTGCCAATCACTGCTGTACAACAGAATGACTCAATTATATATGTGTGGTGGTTTAGTCACTAAGTCATATCCGACTCTTGCAACCCCATGGACTGTAGCCTGCCAGGCTCCTCTGTCCATGGGATTTTCCATGCAAGAATACTGGAGTGGATTGCCATTTCTTTCTCCGGGGGATCTTCTCAATGCAGGAATCGAATCCGGGTCTCCTGCATTGCAGGCAGATTCTTTACCTAGAACCCCAGGGAACCCCAGTTATATACATACATACATACATTCTTTTTTAAATATTCTTTTCCACTATGGTTTATCTCAGGAAATTGGATATAGTTTCTTGTGCCAAACAGTAGGATTTGCTGTTTATCCATTCTCTGTACAATAGTTCGCAACTGCCAATCCCAATCTCCTAAAACAGCCCTCTCCCTCCCTCCTCTCCCCCATTTAGCTTGCTTCCATGTCCTGGAAGCAACCTGGAAGCATTCCTGTTTCAATGAACATGGGGGTGTATGTATCTTTTCAAATTATGGTTTTCTTGGGATTATATACCCAGGAGTGGGATTGAAGGATCTCATGGTAGCTCTATTTTTAATTTCTTAAGGAACCTCCATACTGTTCTCCATAGTGGCTGCTCCGACTTATATTCCCACCAACAGCATAGGAGGCTTCCCTTTTTTCCACAACCTCTCCAGCAATTGTTATTTATAGACTTTTTATGTTATTCAGTCTGACCGGTGTGAGGTGGTACCTCATTGTAGTTTTGATTTGCATTTCTATAGTAGTTAGTGATGCTGAGCATCTTTTCATGTGCTTGTTGGCTATCTGTAGGTCTTCTTTAGAGAAATGTTTATTAAGGTCTTCTGTACATTTTCCCATGGGGTTGGTTTTTTGGTTGTTTGAGTTGTATGAGCTGTTTTTACGTTTTGGAGATTAACTCTTAGTTCGTTGCATCGTTTGCAAATATTTTCTCCCATTCTGTAAGCTGTCTTTTCATTTTTATGGTTTCCTTTCTTGTGCAAAAGTTTGTAAGTTTGATTAGGTCTCATTTGTTTATTTTTGTTTTTATTTCTCTTGCCTTGGGAGACTGATCTAAGAAAACATCGCTATGATTTATGTCAGAGAATGTTTTGCCTATGCTTTCTTCTAGGAGCTTTATGGTGTCTTGTCTTATATTTAAGTCTTTAAGCCATTCTGTGTTTATTTTTGTTCAGGTTTTGAGGGCATGTAAAGAGCTTCCTTTACTTCTTAGTCAAGGACAGAACCTTTCTTCTGGGAAACTAGACAGGGCAAGTGTGTACAGGTTGAGATCAGAGCATATACAATGCTGCCTGGTCTTGGTTTTGGAATATGGACAGAAAATATAGCAAGGGAAGAAGGAATTTATTTTGGTGATGAAAAATATTAGAATAGTGTTATCTTAAAAATTAGTCTTAGAACTTACAGAGTTATAATTAAGTAGCTTTTACAGAATGTCACTTGTCACCAGTGTGTCTAATTTTATCTTTAATTTATATTTCAAAACTCAGAAAGAAGTGAATTTTAGCATATTTAAAACTTTTTTGTAGATACCTCACTGGGAAGGCAAATACTGAGTCCGCCTTTTCTGGACTTCAACCTAACAATAATAAAAACCCTGGTAGGCAGCTCTTCTCTCTTCCTTATTCCACTAAAAGGTATCAGAAATCCGTGGTCATTTCTATTTCCCAAGTAGAGTCACATCAATAAATATCCTCTATCATCAATGAACAGCCATTATCCTTGTTATTAACCCTATTGTTTTCCTCCTTCCAAAGACAAGGTATTTTCCTTTTATCAGATATTCTAAAACAGCATCTAAATCATTTCAATGTAAGTAGACTTCTAGTTCTAGTCAGACAAAATATTCTTTTAGTTTTCAAAGGGGGCAGATTAATTTTCTTCCTGTTATTGAGAAACAAAATTATGCAATAAAAACAATGATAACAAAACAAATTAAAACATCTAAGAAATATGGACTGGAATACCAGTGCTACTTTAAACAGAATCTTCACTGATATTATAGTAAGCTTGTTAATATTTTATAACAAGCTCTCTTAAACAAAACTCTTATATTCATGTATGGGGGTAAAATAGAAGAGTGTTGTAAGAATGCTTGAACCTAGAAGAAAAGGACAAAAATTTGCAAATGATTGCAATATACAAGACACTCTATCAGGTGACTTAAATGTGTTATGTTATTTTCTACTCACAGAAAAACCCATGTTACATGGAGAAAACTAAATTTTCAGAACTAAATTTCACAACCTGCCCAACTTCTCCATTGCTGGGTTTTGAAGGAAGGATTTAAACACAAGAGATGCTTAACAGCAAAAGAGACACTGATGTATAGAACAGTCTTATGGACTCTGTGGGAGAGGGATAGGGTGGGAAGATTTGGGAGAATGACATTGAAACATGTAAAATATCATGTAAGAAACAAGTTGCCAGTCCAGGTTCAATGCACGATACTGGATGCTTGGGGCTAGTGCACTGGGACGACCCAGAGGGATGGTATGGGGAGGGAGGAGGGAGGAGGGTTCAGGATGGGGAACACATGTATACCTGTGGCGGATTCATTTTGATATTTGGCAAAACTAATACAATTATGTAAAGTTTAAAAATAAAATAAAATTTAAAAAAATGTGCCAAACCTCCGCTTTCACACAATCCCTTTTGAATTCTCAGATCAAAGCAAAGGAAACTAAGTCAAGACTACAGGTGAGATGCTTTAATTAATATGACTGAAGTCAGGACCATAAGGCATTTTAAAAATGCTGAAAGTGAGATAGAAAAAGAGAAAAATCCTGCAACTTTCCCTAGAGTCTGCTTGAATACAGAGGATTTTTTCCTGAACTTTTTCCTATGAGGGACAAATTCTCTGCAGGCCAGTATTTGCATCTCATTTTGAATCTATCAACAACAGCTTGTCTTTTTACACTTCCGTCCTTGAAAACGTTCTTCAAGCCCTAGCATCTTTCTTCAAAGCCTGTCTTAATTTGTAGTTCAAATGCAGAAGCAGACGTTACCCTTGAGAAAATATTTGGAGCCATCCCTTAATTTAGGGCATGAGTCAGGAGTCAGCAGAGCCATCCCATAATTCTACAATATACAATTCAGCTTTGAGTATCAGACCAGTAAAATAAATTCATGAAAGTAATGGGAAAAAGTAATTCTTATAAAATCTCATGAAAAGACAAAACTTGAAAGCTCACAAACTGTTATTTTATTTTTAGGCATTGATGAATTCAATTACAACACTAGACAAGAAACTTTTAGTCTGTATCCAAACATTTTCAATAATTAAATCATGTTATTTCATGCTGCCTAATAGCTGTTGGCACCAACTGTGCACTAATCTCCAAAGAACCAAAGAAATCACGGGTAACCACCTCCTGCCACTAATCCACAGGGAGGTTTGCAATTTTTACTGTAATACATTGTAGGAAGTCACTTGTAGGTTCACCACCACTGAACAAACAGCTTGAGATGGTAGCTGAAACAAAGAAAATGAAATCAGGAAGAAGTGCATGGATGAACGCACAACCCTACATTTAGGTCACAAAATCTTCTGGATAAATACAGAGTGAGGAAAAGTTATCTAAGAGTACAACTTGTGACAAAGAATTAGAGACATTTTATTTTAGGCTTAAAATAAATTACTGTAATGAAGAAGCTCTCCAGAAAGCAAATGCTGTTTCAGGCTTTATTGATAAACATAGGCTGAGAGTAACTGACATTCCATCCATGTTGAGAGCACCACCTGCTCAAGAGGCTGTTTTCTGGATGTAAACAGTAACAATTTGAAAATTTTCCTTACGGAGAATGGTCAAAGGAAATTGGGGTTACTCTAATCTATATGACTGTATATAACATAAAAATAGAAGCCTATTGCCCTCAAATATTTGAAGATTAGTAGTCTAGATGAAAGATTAAAATCATTTTCCATGATTTTGGCAAAACCTAAGGGTGGAAATTATAACAAAGCTCGCTTCGACTTAAAATATAGAAATATCTCTAATATTAGTCATCAGATCAGATCAGTCGCTCAGTCGTGTCCGACTCTTTGCAACCCCATGAATCGCAGCACGACAGGCCTCCCTGTCCATCACCAACTCCCAGAGTTTACTGAGATTCACGTCCATTGAGTCAGTGATGCCATCCAGCCATCTCATCCTCTGTCGTCCCCTTCTCCTCCTGCCCCCAATCCCTCCCAGCATCAGAGTCTTTTCCAATGAGTCAACTCTTCGCACGAGGTGGCCAAAGTACTGGAGTTTCAGCTTTAGCATCATTCCTTCCAGAGAAATCCCAGGGCTGATCTCCTTCAGAATGGACTGGTTGGATCTCCTTGCAGTCCAAGGGACTCTCAAGAGTCTTCTCCAACACCACAGTTCAAAAGCATCAATTCTTCGGCGCTCAGCCTTCTTCACAGTCCAACTCTCACATCCATACATGACCGCAGGAAAAACCATAGCCTTGACTAGACGAACCTTTGTTGACAAAGTAATGTCTCTGCTTTTGAACATGCTATCTAGGTTGGTCATAACTTTCCTTCCAAGGAGTAAGCGTCTTTTAATTTCATGGCTACAATCAGCATCTGCAGTGATTTTGGAGCCCAAAAAAATAAAATCTGACACTGTTTCCACTGTTTCCCCATCTATTTCCCATGAAGAGATGGGACCGGATGCCATGATCTTCGTTTTCTGAATGTTGAGCTTTAAGCCAACTTTTTCACTCTCCACTTTCACTTTCATCAAGAGGCTTTTTAGTTCCTCTTCACTTTCTGCCATAAGGGTGGTGTCATCTGCATATCTGAGGTTATTGATATTTCTCCCGGCAATCTTGATTCCAGCTTGTGTTTCTTCCAGTCCAGCGTTTCTCATGATGTACTCTGCATAGAAGTTAAATAAGCAGGGTGACAATATACAGCCTTGACGTACTCCTTTTCCTATTTGGAACCAGTCTGTTGTTCTATGTCCAGTTCTAACTGTTGCTTCCTCACCTGCATATAGGTTTCTCAAGAGGCAGATCAGGTGGTCTGGTATTCCCATCTCTTTCAGAATTTTCCACAGTTTCTTGTGATCCACACAGTCAAAAGCTTTGGCATAGTCAATAAAGCAGAAATAGATGTTTTTCTGGAACTCTCTTGCTTTTTCCATGATCCAGCGGAGGTTGGCAATTTGATCTCTGGTTCCTTTGCCTTTTCTAAAACCCGCTTGAACATCAGGAAGTTCACGGTTCACATATTGCTGAAGCCTGGCTTGGAGAATTTTGAGCATTACTTTACCAGCATGTGAGATGAGTGCAATTGTGTGATAGTTTGAGCATTCTTTGGCATTGCCTTTCTTTGGGGTTGGAATGAAAACTGACCTTTTCCAGTCCTGTGGCCACTGCTGAGTTTTCCAAATTTGCTGCCATATTGAGTGCAGCACTTTCACAGCATCATCTTCCAGGATTTGAAACAGCTCAACTGGAATTCCATCACCTCCACTAGCTTTGTTCGTAGTGATGCTTTCTAAGGCCCACTTGACTTCACATTCCAGGATGTCTGGCTCTAGGTCAGTGATCACACCATCGTGATTATCTGGGTCATGAAGATCTTTTTTGTATAGTTCTTCTGTGTATTCTTGCCATCTCTTCTTAATATCTTCTGCTTCTGTTAGGTCCATACCATTTCTGTCCTTTATCGAGCCCATCTTTGCATGAAATGTTCCTTTGGTATCTCTGATTTTCTTGAAAAGATCCCTAGTCTTTCCCATTCTGTTGTTTTCCTCTATTTCTTTGCATTGATTGCTGAAGAAGGCTTTCTTATCTCTTCGTGCTATTCTTTGGAACTCTGCATTCAGATGTTTATATCTTTTTTTTTCTCCTTTGCTTTTCACTTCGCTTCTTTTCACAGCTATTTGTAAGGCCTCCCCAGACAGCCATTTTGCTTTTTGGCATTTCTTTTCCATGGGGATGGTCTTGATCCCTGTCTCCTGTACAATGTCACGAACCTCATCCCATAGTTCATCAGGCACTCTATCTATCAGATCTAGGCCCTTAAATCTATTTCGCACTTCCACTGTATAATCATAAGGGATTTGATTTAGGTCATACCTGAATGGTCTAGTGGTTTTCCCTACTTTCTTCAATTTGAGTCTGAATTTGGCAATAAGGAGTTCATGGTCTGAGCCACAGTCAGCTCCTGGTCTTGTTTTTGCTGACTGTATAGAGCTTCTCCATCTTTGGCTGCAAAGAATATAATCAATCTGATTTCAATATTGACCATCTGGTGATGTCAATGTGTACAGTCTTCTCTTGTGTTGTTGGAAGAGGGTGTTTGTTATGACCAGTGCATTTTCTTGGCAAAACCTTATTAGTCTTTGCCTTGCTTCATTCCGTATTCCAAGGCCAAATTTGCCTGTTACTCCAGGTGTTTCTTGACTTCCTACTTTTGCATTCCAGTCCCCTATAATAAAAAGGACATCTTTTTTGGGTGTTAGTTCTAAAAGGTCTTGTAGGTCTTCATAGAACCATTCAACTTCAGCTTCTTCAGCGTTACTGGTTGGGGCATAGACTTGGATTACTGTGATATTGAATGGTTTGCCTTGGAAACGAACAGAGATCATTCTGTCATTTTTGAGATTGCATCCAAGTACTGCATTTCAGACTCTTTTGTTGACCATGATGGCCACTCCATTTCTTCTGAGGGATTCCTGCCCGCAGTAGTAGATATAATGGTCATCTGAGTTAAATTCACCCATTCCAGTCCATTTCAGTTCGCTGATTCCTAGAATGTAGACATTCACTCTTGCCATCTCTTGTTTGACCACTTCCAATTTGCCTTGATTCATGGACCTGACATTCCAGGTTCCTATGCAATATTGCTCTTTACAGCATCGGACCTTGCTTCTATCACCAGTCACATCCACAGCTGGGTATTCTTTTTGCTTTGGCTCCATCCCTTCATTCTTTCTGGGGTTATTTCTCCACTGATTTCCAGTAGCATATTGGGCACCTACTGACCTGGGGAGTTCCTCTTTAAGTATCCTATCATTTTGCCTTTTCGTCTGTTCATGGGGTTCTCAAGGCAAGAATACTGAAGTGGTTTGCCATTCCCTTCTCCAGTGGACCACATTCTGTCAGATCTCTCCACCATGACCTGCCCATCTTGGGTTGCCCCACAGACATGGCTTAGTTTCATTGAGTGAGACAAGGCTGTGGTCCTAGTGTGATTAGATTGACTAGTTTTCTGTGAGTATGGTTTCAGTGTGTCTGCCCTCTGATGCCCTCTTGCAACACCTACCATCTTACTTGGGTTTCTCTTACCTTGGGCATGGGGTATCTCTTCACAGCTGCTCCAGCAAAGTGCAGCCATTGCTCCTTACCTTGGACGAGGGGTATCTCCTCACCGCCACCCTTCCTGACCTTCAACGTGGGATAGCTGCTCTAGGCCCTCCTGTGCCCGCGCAGCCATGGCATACAAAGAGACAAATTTGCCAGATTGCCCCTAGAGTATTGTCTTAGATTTCTGGTGCTGAAGGAGGAGATATGGTAAGAAAAGATACTTATATCTGAAAAGGGATGTACTTCTACATGGCCTCTGTGTTCTAGACTATGGAGGGGCTGAGCCAGGTATCTTAGAGGCATAAACTAAAGGGAGAAGATGATACTAATTTACAAATGAAACTTAAAAACAAGAATCTAGGAAGAGTTCTTAACCATAATGCAAATATGACACAAATCTTCAAGGTATATTGAAAATTCTCTTTGGTTCCATATTTGTTCATTTATATTTTTAATGTACTTCTTGAATATAAAATTTCTGAAACAACAAAGTGAAGCTTCTGTTCATTCAGTTTTTTGCTTATCAAGTGTCTTCATTTTGAGGTTAGGGTTCATTGAACAACCATGATTTCTCTTTCAACCCACAAAAAGACACCAAACACTTTATAACTGAACAATCCCAAATCACTCAGGATTTTTATATCTGATTAAAAAAATTGTATGATGTCTACAAGCCACCCTTCCCAAACCTCCATCAGCCTAGGTCACTGAGCTGACTTTCTAGGATTAGAGATTAAGGATGTCTTTTTCTCACCTCCAAAAGGCTAAATGACATCAATGTGATGCCATTAAAATGGCCTCTGGGGGGAGGAGGAGAGTTAAATGTACTTCTAAATTAAATCATGGAACTCCATATTACCTAAAAGCTTACTGTGGATATCCACTTTGTGAGCTTAAAATAATAACAAATTTTTATTTTGAGCAGTGTCAGAATTGGAGTTGGAAGTGTATTAATGAAAAGCATGATTATAAACATCATCAGTTAAAAAACATATATACGAATGCTACATTTATATATAAGAATGTAAGAGATTTTTAGAAAGTAGTCGTTTTTGGCAATTATCATTTCCCTAGGATTGAAGAATGTAACTACTCATTATTGAGACTTCCAAACTTCAGTTATTTCCCCAGGGTTAGGTCTTCCTTACATCACCTTTACCATGTATTTGTAAATAGTTATAAATCTTTTCCTTCCTTCCTCACTTTTTTGCCTCTCTTTTGCTCCCTTCCTGTACTTCCTTTATCACCATTTCCCTCAAGGGCAATCAAGGGCAATTTCGTTAGTTTCTCTTTAGGCATTCTATGTAAAAAAAAAAAAAGAGAGAGAGAGAGAGAGAGAGGGAGAGAGAGTTAGACCCATTCATCTCTAGAAAATGAGAGACATTTTATGGGGGTCAGAGCAGGCCACCCCAAATATGCCACTTTGGCATATTGATCATTTTGAATTAAAGTTACTTAAAAAAAAAACAAAAACAAAAAAACAGCTAGTGACAGGAGGATGCTCTGACCCGCCTCCATCCTCCTGAGAGAAGGAAAATTTTCTCATGTGAAAGGTACTCTCCTCACACCAGAAATAGACATCGTTACTGCCAGAGATCAGAAGTTCAGGGCCAAGAAGGCTACATGAACAAACTCTGCTCAGCTTTTTTACTAACTAGTACTCAGGCCTGAATTTCTTCGTCTTGTCAGTTCTTCAAAATTTAATTTCTACTTTGTTTAAAAGGTTACAGTAGTCTCTTGATATTCCCATTGGAATTGGTTCCAGGAGTCACTGTGTGTACCAAAATCCATGAGTGCTCAAGTCTCTTGTATAAAATGGGACAGCCTTCCATATCTGTAGATTTCTCACCCATGAATTCTTCCAACCATGGCTTGAAATTTTGGTCTGTGGTTGGTTGAATCTATGTATGCAAAACCCACGAATTTGAAAAAAGACGGCCAACAAAAAATTTGTTTCAAATTTTTATTGAAACAAATTGGTGTGTAAGTGGACCCATATAGTTAAAACATGTGTGTTGTTCAAGGGTCAACTGTATGCAAGCTGCTTGATTTGATCATTTCTCTGAGTCCCATATTTCTATAAACAACTGAGAGTACAAAATTAAAATTTGATTTTCCTCTGTAATCTGTCTCATGTGAATTTAATTGTTAGACCAGCCAGAAGAACTCGGAAGTGTAGAGAAAAAATTTTCTTCCCCAACAGCTGGATAAACAGTCAGCAGGATAAACTTCACTAGCTGAATGCTGTTTGCCCTGAGGCTACTGCAGCCGAGAAACCTGGGACTTCTGAGGAGCCCAGGCTGAAGGTAAGGATTCACACCTTTCGGTCTCCTAAATCTCTGCCTGCAGGGCCCCATGGAAATGAGAATGGTGAGAATTCTTTTCTTTCCTTTTGCTAAATTTAGATTAGCAGGAGAAAATATTTGTCCAACTAGCTAATTTGGCTTCTGGTAAAAAATTGAGAATTTTTGTTTTCTATTGACCATTTTCCATGCGTTTTGTTGTCTGTTGTGTCATTTGTCATAAGGAGGAAAACTATAAGATGAAGTTTTCCTTTTGCTTTGTTTTTTGTCTTAAGAGTTTGGCTTTGTGACCTGTGAGAACATCAGGTCCATAAGAGACCTTTATAGTCTCAACCTTCGTTTCCTGAGGCTAGAAAAATCCCCACTCCAGTAGCATCTGCCCCAGTTAGAGATTAGCAGGCCTGTAACTGGAGGCTTTACAACTTCCTATGTGGGGCTGAAGACATTGTTTTCTCTACAGCATCCTTACCACCTGTATGACAAAGCCTGTGATTTCTTAGGCTATCTTTGGGAGTGAAATGAATGGATCTTGTGAAGGGTATAGCTCTTGCATTTTATAGTGGACCCCTCTTGGGTGGTGGTGGTTTAGTCACTAATATGTGTCCGACCCTTGTGAGGCCCATGGACTGTAACCCAATAGGCTCCTCTGTCCATGGGGTTTCCCAGGCAAGAATATTGGAGTGGGTGCCATTTCCTTCTCCAGAGGATCTTCCTGACCCAGAAATCGAACCGATGTCTCCTGCAAAGTAAGCAGATTCTTTACCACTGAGCCACCTGGGAAGCCCAGACTCCTCTTGAACCCTTGCTGCTGCTGCTGCTGCTGCTGAGTCGCTTCAGTCGTGTCTGACACTGTGCGACCCCATAGACGGCAGCCCACCAGGCTCCCCCGTCCCTGGGATTCTCCAGGCAAGAATACTGGAGTGGGTTGCCATTTCCTTCTCCAATGCATGAAAGTGAAAAGTGAAAGGGAAGTCGCTCAGTCAAGCCTGACCCTTAGCGAACCCATGGACTACAGCCTACCAGGCTCCTCCATCCATGGGATTTTCCAGGCAAGAGTACTGGAGTGGGGTGCCATTGCCTTCTCTGTCTTGTGCCCTTAGTTAAGCCATAAAAAGTCTTATCAGTTTGAGTCACTATTGAGATTAAAAGATCTGACTTGTCAATGGCCAGATGATAGATTCTTTGAATTGATTATATTTAAGAAAGAAAGAAAACATTTTTAGAAAGCTCTCATCCAGAGGAGCCTGGCGAGCTGTCGTCAATGGGGTCGCAAACGTTGGACACGACTGAGTGACTCACACACACACACACACACACACACCTGGGATTTCCCTGGTGGTCCAGTGGCTAAGACTCCATGTTCCCAATGCAAGGGGACCTGGGTTCCATTCCTAGTCAGAGACAAGATCCCACATGCCACAACTAAGAGTTCTCATGCCGCAACTAAAGACCCTGCATGCTGACACTAAGATGTCAAATAAATAAATATTTTTTGAAAAGGAAAGCTCTTGTTCTCAAAAATTGTCTTATTGGTACAAATGGGATGGCCAAATTAGAAAGAGGACACAAAGAAATGTAAAAGCTAGCCTTAGGAACTCTCTTAACAACGTGGAAAAAAAACAAAAACAAAAACAGAAAATAAAACTTGGAACAAAATTAAAGTCCCCATTCAATATAAATTCCTTTTGTTGAAATCCGAACACATCTCATTAGCAAATTCCCTTAACTCCCCAAACTCCTAAATTTTCCCTAGAAAAAAACAATAAACACCCAGCTGCTATTTTAACTTCGCTTCACTACAGGATTTACAGAGAACACAACAGCCTAAAGTCTAGACCTAGGATATACAGGTCATTCATGTAAATATTACCAGTCAGGAAATAAATTTAACAGAAACATTCAGAACAAGCATTAAGTCTCAACCATAAGATCTGTTTTCCTGGATTCTATAATCAGGTCCTGCCAGCTTCAGACTTTCCTATGCAGTATCTTTTGTGAATAAGTCTTAGACCCCCAAAGAATTTACATCCCTGGACAGCAGCAGACTCTTTAAATTATAAAACCCTTTTACCTTCACTTCAGGGGATTTTTACCAGATTTAGGGAGCTCAGAAAAATTCATTCTTCCACTGTCCCTTAAAATTATAACTTGTACCATGTTTTTAAATATAAACACTCCTTCTCACAGTTGCCTGCAACTGAGTCTGGCTAGCTCAGTCAGTAAAGTCTGAAGGGAAAAAAGAAAAGAAGAAGAGGAAATCTAGCCTTTTAAAATACAAACTGCTGGAAAGGTCTTTTTTCAAAATCCAGTTCACAGCTTCCTTAATATTACCAGTATGACTGGTAATTACCAATATGATTGATATCAAAGACAAATATGATTCTTAAAAACATCCTCCGCAAATAGAGGAAAGCTTCAATCAGATGAATAGATAAACAACTTATTTCAACTGTTATTTACAGACTCATGAGTTTTATATTGTTATACTTGGTTCATGGCTAAAATTTTACAACAAAAGCTATAAGAGCTTTGTGTTTGTATGTACATCTATGTATACACATTAGAGTTATGGTACTTCTCTACCTCTGGACGGTATTACCAATATTAATTTGAGAAAGGGCTCTATTTGGCTTAAAAATAAATGCTTATGAATTAAGTATTTCTAAATTTCAGAGATATAATAGAAATCAACTTAAATGTTTTCGAAGTTCATGTTTTGTAGAATAATTTTCAGTAAATAGAAAGTAGTTTGTTGATTTAAGTAATACAGGTATGGCTTTAGAGTAATCAACATGAAGAATAATACTTTTATCCTACCATAGGTTCACTAAAAGTCAAATAAGCTCATGCTAATTCTGTTACAAAATTTGTCAGCAAGAAAAATAATATAAAAGGATGGCTAACTGCTTTAATATCTTATCAAGTGTTCATGAGCATAATTGTTAAAAACAGATGAATTAAATAGATATAAGCAAGATGAGAGTTTTAAGGTAGATTTTTAGCAATGACTGTTTTATGATCTATCTCCTTACATAGTTTCCCAAATCTCTTTGGTCACTTCCAACCTTAGACGTTTCCTAAGTTAATTAAATGATGGAGATTCATTGAAAGTCCAGATTATTTTAAGTAAGATAAGATAATGAAATCTTAAATGCTAAACACATCTAAGTTTAACAACTTTTGACCTCTTATTAGAGAGACTAAAGATGCTTGGGTTTCTTAGGAAACATAACTTATGCCACACTGAAAAACTGTACTTACAGGAAGCACATAAACACATAAATCTGCCAATATAAAGACTGCTGGTATAGAAAAAATTGACAGTTCACATTTGCTTACTTCTTAGATATCACTGGAAGTTCATGTATTTAAGATTAAAAAATCCTAATGAGTTATCTGATTATAATTACTAGAACTAATGAAGGAAACAAATGTGTGTTTGGAAAAAAAAAGTAGACCATATGTTTTTTGTTAAGAAAGGGTATGAAGAATGGAGATACATTTTTCTGAGGAAACAGAAAGTAATTTTTCTTAAAGTAAAGCTTATTATTTCTGAAGAGGCTGAAAAAATCAAGGACAAACCAAAGTGGACATGAAAATTTATAGGTTTGTGAAAAAGAAATCTTGGGAAAGTAATTTTACGTATGTTCAAGGTGAATACAATTGAATAAATTTATTATAAGGCTTTTGAAAATAAGCTTTAATGTCAATAGTATTTTTACATAAAACTGTACCTTAATTTTTTTTTTCATTTGCTAAAAAAAAAAAAAAAATTTTATTTGGACTGGTCTGCTCTTTTCACTCAGTTGCCTCAACTTCCATCTAAGCAGTTGGTAAATTTATATCAAGTACAAATTTAAAGTTGAATCTCTTGTCCCTTAAGATTATTTTTGCTGCAATTTTGGCTCTTGAGGTCCTCAAACATGGCAGTGAGATTGGGTTATTGGTGTTATATAATACTGTCTTAAAATGTGCCCCGTGTTATGAATCACAACTGTTTAACTGAACTAATCTATTCTCAGGACTGAATTTTTGGTTTAAAGCATGGAACCATGGAACAATCTATGGAAAAAAAGAAGCATGGAACAATCAATAACTCAGCTACTAGCCTAATTCTTGCTTCACAGCTACCAGCTCAACTTGTAAGTATGAAACTTTCAGGGAAGTTTCAGAAGAGGAAACTGATGAGGTTCAGAAGAGGCTAGCTCAAACTTATTTGCAGGGCAGCAATAGAGAACAAACTTGTGGACAAAGGCAGGGATCTCCTGTGGACAAAGGGTGGGATGAACTGAAAAATCAGCATTGAAACATATACAACATTTATTGTTGTTTTTTGCTCGCTAAATCATGTCCAAACTCTTTGCAACCCCATGAACTGCAACACACCAGGTTTCCCTGTCCTCCACCATTTCCCAGAGTTTGCTCAAATTCTTATCCCAATATTGAGTCAGTGATGCTCTCTAACCATCTCATCCTCTGCTGTCCCCTTCTCTTTTTGCCTTCAATCTTTCCCAGCATCAGGATCTTTTCTAATGAGTCAGCTCTTTGCATCAGGTGGCCAAAGTATTGGAACTTCAGCTTCAGCATCAGTCCTCCCAATGAATATTCAGGGTTTATTTCCTTTAGGATTGACTGGTTTGATCTCCTTGCAGTCCAAAAGACTCCCAAGAGTCTTCTCTGGCACAATTCAAAAGTGTCAATTCTTTGGCACTCAGCCTTCTCTGTGGTCCAACTCTCACATTCATACATGACTACTGGAAAAGTCATAGCTTTGATTATACAGACCTTTGAAGGCAAAGTGATGTCTCTGCTTTTTAATATACTATCTAGACTTGTCATAGCTTTCCTTCCAAGGAGCAAGCATCTTAATTTCATGGCTACATTCATCATCCAAAGTGATTTTGGAGATTAAGAAATCTGCCACTGCTTCCACTTTTTCCCCTTCTATTTTCCATAAAGTGAAGGGACCAGATACCATGATCTTAGTTTTCTGAATGTTGAGTTTTAAGTCAGCTTTTTCACTCTCCTCTTCACCTTCATCAAAAGGCTCTTTAGTTCCTCTTCACTTTCTGCCATTAGAGTAGTATCATCTGCATATCTGAGGTTGTTGATATGTCTCCCAACAACATTGATACCAGTTTGTGATTCATCCAGCCTGACATTTCACATGATGTACTCTGCATATAAGTTAAATAAGCAGAGTGGCAATATACAGCCTTGTCATACTCCTTTCCTAATTTGGAACCAGTCAGTTGTTCCATGTCTGATTCTAACTGTTGCTTCTTGACCTGCATATAGGTTTCTCAGGGGGCAGGCAAGGTGGTCTGATATTCCCATCTCTTTCAGAATTTTCCAGTTTGTTGTGATCCATACAGTCAAAAGCTTTACATAGTCAACGAAGTGGAAGTAGATGTTTTTCTGGAATTCCTTTGCTTTCTCTATGAGCCAACTAATGTTGGCAATTTGATCTCTGGTTCCTCTGCCTTTTCTAAACCCAGTTCGTACATCTGGAAGTTCTCGGTTCACTTGCTGCTAAAGTCTGGCTTGAAGGATTTTGAGCATTACCTTGCTAGTATGTGAAGTGAGTGCAATAGTACAGTAGTTGAACATTTTTTGGCATTGCCCTTCTTTGGGATTGGAATGAATACTGGACTCTTTCCAGTCCAGTGGCCATTGCTGAGTTTTTCAAATTTGCTGACATATTGAATGAAACACTTTAATCGCATCAGCTTTTAGGGTTTCAAATAGCTCAGCTGGAACTCTGTCACCTCCACTGTTCACAGTAATACTTCCTAAGACCTACTTGACTTCACACTCCAGGATGTCTGGCTCTAGGTGACTGATCACACCATCATGGTTGTCTGGGTCATTAAGACCTTTTTTGTATAGTTCTTCTGTATATTCTTGCCACTTTTTCTTAATATCTTTTACTTCTGCTAGGTCCTTACCATTTCTGTCCTTTATCATGCCAATTCTACATGAACTGTTTCCTTGGTATCTCTAATTTTCTTGAAAAAAAAATCTGTAGTCTTTCCCATTCTATTGTTTTCCTCTATTTCTTCTCATTGTTCACTTAGGAAGACCTTCTTATCTCTCCTTGCTATTCTCTGAAACTCAACACTCAGTTGAGTATGTCTTTCCCTTTCTACCTTGACTTTTGCTTCTGTTCTTTCCTTGGCTATTTGTAAAGCCTCCTCAGACAACTACTTTGCCTTCTTGCCTTTCTTTTTCTTTGGGATGGTTTGGTCACTTCCTTCTGTACAATGTTACATATTTAATGTATACTCCCCAGTAGGAATTTACTGTATGACACAAGGAGCTCAACCCAGCACTCTGTGACAACCTAGAGGGATCAGATGGGGTAGGAGGGAGGTTCAAGAGGGAAAGGGCATATATATACCTATGGCTGATTCATGTTGATGTATGACAGAAACCAACACAACATTGTAAAGCAATCATCCTCCAATTAAAAATAAATTTTAAAAAAGAAAATGAAAAGCCCAGCTCAAAACGTGCCTCTTGGCAGATTCATTATTTTGAATAAAATTACTTAAGCAAAAGCAAGAAGGATATTCTGACCATCTTGTCTGTTCCCCCTGGAAGTATGAAATACATCTTCCAGTGAAAGATATCCTCCTCCCACCAGGAGGTAAACAAGCAGCCTTATTGCTGGAGATCAGGAATTCAGGGCCAAGAAGGCTACATAAACAAACTCTGCTTAGTTCTTCACTAATTAATACCCAAGCTTAAGTTTGTCTGTCTTCTCAGTTCTTCTCAAATTTATTATTCCTTTATCTAAAAGGTCTAAAATCTGTGTGCTTTGGTCACTCCTTTGAGTCTCATATTTCTGTAAACTCTAGTACTTATGAAATTAAAATTCTATTTTCTCCCATTAATCTGTTTCATGTCAATTTAATAATCATCCGGAAGGATCTAGAAGAGTAGAGGAAATTTTTTCTCCCCAATACATTCAAAAGTCCTGGAGAAGATAAAAAAAATACACATGTGTGTGTTTGTGTGTTGTGTGTATACACATATATATGTGTATGTATGTGTGTGTATATATTATATATATATATATATAATCCTTTGTATAATTCTAAGTGATTATATTTTTAAGATGTAAGCTAATGGTTTGACACACTTTATAACTGAAAGTGGAATGAAAATTAGTTAGAGAATACTGTGTGTGCAAAAAATTTTTGCTTTCACCAAGGAGAACATTGTTTATTTTTTCATCAGTGGAAAAAAAACCCCACTGGCAGTTTCCAGCTCTTAGCATACTCTGGTTATACAGGTCCACTACACAGATCATCACAATGCCAGATAGAAACACTAGATCAGGGAGCATCAGGCTTCTCCCTATCAATTTGAGTATTAGAACAGGCTCTGAAAATGTTGGTTTTCCAAAGTGAAGTCTGTGATAAAGAAGAGGAGCTGCTCTCAGAAAGTTGCCATCTGAAATACTAAATTCTCCTGGGAACAAGTTAGAGAAACCTTCCCTTAGTGGAAAAAAATAAAGAGGTAACTAACAAACTAGATTTTCAAGGCAACTGACATTTACTCATACTTACAGGTTGCATAAATACTAGGCTGAGAATGAAAGCTTATAATTTTGGTACCAGGTCCCCACACGAGAGACTAAACACAGACAATTACAAATGATAAAAAATATATACACAGAATCCATCTCTTTGTTTAAAGATATGTGTACTCAAAGCAATAGTAAAGCTAGCAAGAGAAACAGTCTGTCCAGAAAGGCTTCCAAAAGAATGTAAACAGTGTAGAAAAAGGGCTTCAAATTTAGAACCTGAAGGTATCTTTAAATTCTTCAGTGCACTTTTCTATTTTTCAGATATGGAATGAAATAAATGATGTGAAGAAACACAGACACAAATTCAAAATTTCACACTGAAACTTGAATCTCTTGAGGACTTATTCAGAGTTCTTCCCACACAACATTCTATTCTGTAATCCCTTATTGACTGCCTAAAATATGGGTGGCACGTTGATGGCTAGGGCTCTAAAGATGAATCTTCACCCATCAGTTCAGTCACTCAGTCGTGTCCAACTCTTTGCAACCACATGAGCCACAGCACGCCAGGCCTCCCTATCCATCACCAACTCCCGGAGTTCACCCAAACCCATGTC
Source organism: Bos grunniens (assembly GCF_055505025.1). Lineage (NCBI taxonomy): Eukaryota > Metazoa > Chordata > Mammalia > Artiodactyla > Bovidae > Bos > Bos grunniens. Next base: position 44,216,336 of record NC_141181.1, read on the forward strand.
CATTGAGTCAGTGATGCCATCCAACCATCTCATCCTCTGTTGTCCCCTTCTCCTCCTGCCCTCAATCTTTCCCAGCATCAGGGTCTTTTCAAATGAGTCAGCTCTTCGCATCAGGTGGCCAAAGCATTGGAGTTTCAGCTTCAAAATCAGTCCTACCAATGAACACCCAGGACTGATCTCCTTTGGGATGGACTGGTTGGATCTCCTTGCAGTCCAAGGGACTCTCAAGAGTCTTCTCAGCACCACAGTTCAAAACCATCAATTCTTCAGCACTCAGCTTTCTTTATAGTCCAACTCTCACATCTATACCTGACTACTGGAAAAACCATAGCCTTGACTAGATGGACCTTTGTTGACAAAGTAATGTCTCTGCTTTTTAATATTCTGTCTAGGTTGGTCATAGACATATATAATAGGAAGAGGAAGCCATATGAAGAGATTTTCCAATGCATATGAAGTAGTGTGTGTCATAAAGGAAGAATAATATAAATTCTACCACATTAGACACAGCATTTGAGAACTGGCAAATACTGAGCAAGTCTATAAACATGGTCCATGACCTGATAGTTTTGTTGTTGATGATGATGTTTCAAAATTTTTTAAAAGTAAGTGTTTTGTGGTTCTGGACACTTTTGACTACAAATTATTCATCCGCATTGTTTCCTTTATCTTTCATAATTATTTGTTTCTCTTTTATCTTATTTATTAACCTATGATAGATTAATACTCTAATTATGAATTAATTTATAGAATGATTTTTACATGTCTTGGTATTGCTCTGATATATTCTCATTGAAAAGTAGACGTAGTAGAACTATTATGAGAGACTTTTAAATGAAGTACTTTAAAATGAAGTACTGTAGTAATGTCATTTATACTAAGAAATATACTGTCTTTTTGATTCTGAAACAGAACACCTAAAACCATTGGAATTTTTACTAAGAGGTGAAATTGACAAAAGTGTCCTGCTTTGTTAGTGGGGTGGTTTGGACCTCACCTATGGATGGGGGCTGGTTACCAAGAACACCAACCATATGATCAGAGAATGGAAACTTGCAGCCCCATCCCCTGACTTCAGGGGTGGGAGAGGAGCTACAGATTGAATTGATTGCTAATGGACAATAACTTAATCAATTTCCCTTTGTAATAAAGTCTTCTTAAAACCCAAAAAGTGTGAGGTAGGTGAGCACATGCTGATTTGGGAAGGGTAGTATGCTAGAAGAGGGACCAAGACACTCCACACCTTTCCCCCACACCTGCCCTGTGCATCTCTCTCTTCCATCCAGCTGTTCCTGAGTCATATTTTTTTTTTTAAATAGGAAATCAGTCATTTTGAAAGTAAAATGTTTCTCTGAGTTCTGTGAGCTGCTTTAGTAAATCAAATCTCCAGTCTATAGCCAGCTAGTCAGAAGCACATGTGACAACCTGGGCTTGTGATTGGCATCTGAAGAGGGATGGGGGGAGTCCTGTGGGACTGGTGTCAGAGGATTGCTTGGTGATGTGGGAAAAACTCTCCCCACTGGGTACAGAACTTCAGATACTACTACCTAAATATAAGTACAATGCAGTATATTGTTTCCAACTAAAAATTAGTTGTCGATAATATGGTATACTCTAGATTTATTCACTAGATTACCAAAATTAAATGAGACTTGAAAGAGGAATATATTCAAGTACATGACTCCTTTTGAAATGAATGTTCCTTACATTTTGCACATAAGCTCCACTATAATTTGACTTTTACACTGTTCATAAAACTCTCTTCTAAAAAGTAAGCTGGGGAGGAGACTAGAAATTAACTCGTTAGCCACAGTGAAGGAAATTAAAATGTGTCCCAAGACATTTAGGGATTATTAGGAAAATGTCATTTATGTTCAATTTTTCCTTTGTTATCTTAAAGAAATAATGGAGACAGGAAAGCTCCCTAGTTTCATTAAAATGTAAACTTCTAACACAATAAACCCCAGAATTAATTTAAAGGAAAATTTCACAGAATATAAGAGCAAATAATTTCTTTGTTTCTTTTTCTTACCAACATATCCCTTAGTTTTTCTTCTTCCCAGTCATCATGAATTATTCTCATTGATTTCATAAAAGCTCACAGCTTTAGAAAATTCTGGGAACTGTTTATTTTAAAGCATTTTTCTAAAATATGCTCTTTTCACATGTAAGTAGGATAGATAAAAATGATCTTATTTAAATTAGCAGAAAACAACCTATTATGTATGCTGTTACATGCTAAACGGAGAAGGAAATGGCAACCCACTCCAGTATTCTTGCCTGGAGAATACCATGAACAAAGGAGCCTGGCAGGCTACAGTCCATCGGGGTGCAAAGAGTCGGACATGACTGAATGACTATCACCACATGCTAAAATTCAGCAAAACTAATAAACAGAATACAGTATATCTGTATAATGAATGTGCTGTGCTGTGCTTACTCACTTAGTCGTATTCAGCTCTTTGTGATCCCATTGACTGTAGCCATCCAGGCTCCTCTGTCCATAGGGATTCTCCAGGCAAGAATACTGGAGTGGGTTACCACGCCCTCGGATCTTCCCAACCCAGGGATCCAACCCATGTATCCTGCATTGCAGGTGGATTCTTTACTGTCTGAGCCACCAGGGAAGCGCATATAATGAATACTATGTATCAATAAAAAAGAATGAAGTCATGATACATGCTAGAGCATGAATAAATCTTACAAATATTATGCTCAATGAAAGGAGCCAGTGATAAAGGGCCATGTAGTCTATGATTTCAATTATATGAAATAATCAGAATAGGTGAATCCACAGAGATAGAATTTGGTGATTGCTTGGGCTCTGGCCTGGGGGAGGGATGTTGGGGGCCTGGGGAAAGACAGTTAATGCGTACAGGATGTTTTAGGTGAGTGCTGGAAATGTTCTAAAATTAGACCATGGTGATGGATGAACAACTGTGTAAATATACCAGAACGTTCAGAGCTGTGAACTTTAAATAAGTGGATTTATGGACTGAGCACACGTGCATGGTGCATGAACTGTTTTCAATAAAGCTATAAAATGAAAAAATAAAACCCACCAACATACACATGGATACACTATTCTCTACGGTTCTATGAATTTTTAAAATAATGTAAAATATTTAAGGTAATAGATGCACCAGATTTTGAAATTAAACTATTTACAATGCACCAAAAAACAGTATCCTTATATATAAATTCTACACATTGGTTGGCATATAACACTAGAATGAACTTCTAAAACTGAACTTGTTACATTGAAGAGTATGTAGATTTTAATACAGTTTTGGCAGATTGCCCCCAAAGTTACTGTTACCAGCAGAAGAGTCCTAGTTTCACCACACTCCAACCAATGGAGCTTTATATATCTTTCATTCTAATCTGTTTTACCAAATCTGGATTTGGTCACATTTTTTAGTCCTTAATATACAAACACTTAAAAAGAATACTGACAGCCTCTGCCTTCTTATACCACTTGAAAATCTGATTAGTGTTTCTCAACTGGTGGTCCAATGATTAAGAATCCGCCTTGCAATGCAGGGGACACCTGTTACATCCCTGGTCCAAAAAGATCCCACATGCTGCAGGGCAGCTAGGCCCACGCCACCACCACGGAGCCCGCATGCCACAACTGTGGAAGACCATGCTCTGCAATAAGAGAGGCCACTGCAGTGGCAGCCCGTGCGCCACAGACTGACAGCCGACCGTCTGAGAAAGCCCACATGCAGCAGTGAAGACCCAGCACAGAAAAAATATATATATGTTTAATTAATTAATTTTTAAAATAAATAAAAAATATAAAACTTATTAATCCCCTTGATTCCATTGGTTCTGATTCTACAAAATATATACTCACTATACTATCCATATAAGCCTTTTATCTTATCAATTTTTTCATATTTCATTCACAAATATGTTACTTATAATACTTAAAAGTTACATTTCTATTCTGTGCTTTATCATAATTTACATAATTATCCAAATAAGGAATCTGACATTTGGGATTTCCAATGTTAATATATTATTTTGTATTCTGGCAAAACACTTAAATTATCGTTCCTTATTTCCACTTAAATATAACAAATCATATAGATTTTTTCATAGAATACATATTTTACCTAATTTAGCCCATTAGGTAAAGAGCAAATTTGTCTTTTGAATACCTTTCATTTATCCCTCTTCTTTTTCTATTATACACTGTCTTTTTTGTGCACACAGGCACACATATACATACACATACACATAAGTGCATGCACACATGTACACTTTACAGTAGGTCAAGGATGCAAAATGAGCATTTTGTGGACCTAACTTTCCTTATTTGTAATTACTTTCCTAGAAAAGATTTCCAGAAATGATATGGCTATGTCAAGTATGTCTTTTTTATTGCTGTTAATATTATAATGTTGATTTCTAAGCAGTGCTATACCAACTCAGTTCAGTTCAGTTCAGTTCAGTCGCTCAGTCGTGTCCGACTCTTTGCAAACCCATGAATCACAGCACGCCAGGCCTCCCTGTCCATCACCAACTCCCGGAGTTCACTCAGACTCACGTCCATCGAGTCAGTGATGCCATCCAGCCATCTCATTCTTTGTCGTCCCCTTCTCCTCCTGCTCCCTCCCAGCATTAGAGTCTTTTCCAGTGAGTCAACTCTTCGCATGAGGTGGCCAAAGTACTGGAGTTTCAGCTTTAGCATCAGTCCTTCCAAAGAAATCCCAGGGCTGATCTCCTTCAGAATGGACTGGTTGGATCTCCTTGCAGTCCAAGGGACTCTCAAGAGTCTTCTCCAACACCACAGTTCAAAAGCATCAATTCTTTGGCACTCAGCCTTCTTCACAGTCCAACTCTCACATCCATACATGACCACAGGAAAAACCATAGCCTTGACAAGACGGATCTTTGTTGGGAAAGTAATGTCTCTGCTTTTGAATATGCTATCTAGGTTGGTCATAACTTTCCTTCCAAGGAGTAAGTGTCTTTTAATTTCATGGCTGCAGTTGCCATCTGCAGTGGTTTTGGAGCCCAGAAAAATAAAGTCTGACACTGTTTCCCCATCTATTTCCCATGAAGTGATGAGATCGGATGCCATGATCTTCGTTTTCTGAATGTTGAGCTTTAAGCCAACTTTTTCATTCTCCACTTTCACTTTCATCAAGAGGCTTTTTAGTTCCTCTTCACTTTCTGCCATAAAGGTGGTGTCATCTGCATATCTGAGGTTATTGATATTTCTCCCAGAAATCTTGATTCCAGCTTGTGTTTTTCCAGTCCAGTGTTTCTCCCAGTCCAGTGTTTCTCATGATGTATTCTGCATAGAAGTTAAATAAGCAGGGTGACAATATACAGCCTTGACGTACTCCTTTTCCTATTTGGAAACAGTCTGTTGTTCCATGTCCAGTTCTAACTGTTGCTTCCTGACCTGCATACAAATTTCTCAAGAGGCAAATCAGGTGGTCTTGTATTCCCATCTCTTTCAGAATTTTCCACAGTTTATTGTGATCCAACACAGTCAAAGGCTTTGGCATAGTCAATAAGGCAGAAATAGATGTTTTTCTGGAACTCTCTTGCCTTTTCCATGATCCACGGATGTTGGCAATTTGATCTCTGGTTCCTCTGCCTTTTCTAAAACCCGCTTGAACATCAGGAAGTTCACGGTTCACGTATTGCTGAAGCCTGGCTTGGAGAATTTTGAGCATTACTTCACTAGTGTGTGAGATGAGTGCAACTGTGTGGTAGTTTGAGCATTCTTTGGCATTGCCTTTCTTTGGGATTGGAATGAAAACTGACCTTTTCCAGTCCTGTGGCCACTGCTGAGTTTTCCAAATGTGCTGCCATATTGAGTGCAGCACTTTCACAGCATCCTCTTTCAGGATTTGAAAGAGCTCAACTGGAATTCCCTCACCTCCACTAGCTTTGTTCGTAGGGATGCTTTCTAAGGCCCACTTGACTTCACATTCCAGGATGTCTGGCTCTAGGTCAGTGATTACACCATCGTGATTATCTGGGTCATGAAGATCTTTTTTGTACAGTTCTTCTTTGTATTCCTGCCATCTCTTCTTAATAGCTTCTGCTTCTGTTAGGTCCATACCATTTCTGTCCTTTATCGAGCCCATCTTTGCATGAAATGTTCCCTTGGTATGAAAATATAGCTATCACTAATGATTAGCATTGGTTATTTTTTTATTGATATGCCTGGCTAATTTAATTGGTGAAAATGCTCCCACATTTATGCTTTAATTTGTATGTCTTTTTTGACTAGTATGGTACTAGCAAATAATGTTTCTTTAATAGTTTTATGTATCGTTAATGAATGTTCAAACATGATTGTTCATACTTAAATTTTTTCTTCTCTATTTTTATATTTTGAGTAAATTAACTATTCATTGTATGATTTTTATCATTCTTTTTTTTTAATTTTATTTTATTTTTAAACTTTACATAATTGTATTAGTTTTGCCAAATATCAAAATGAATCCACCACAGGTATACATGTGTTCCCCATCCTGAACCCTCCTCCTTCCTCCCTCCCCATACCATCCCTCTGGGTCGTCCCAGTGCACTAGCCCCAAGCATCCAGTATTGTGCATCAAACCTGGACTGGCATCTCTTTTCATACATGATATTTTACATGTTTCAATGCCATTCTCCCAAATCTTCCCACCCTCTCCCTCTCCCACAGAGTTCATAAGACTGTTTTATACATCAGTGTCTCTTTTGCTGTCTCATACACAGGGTTATTGTTACCATCTTTCTAAATTCCATATATATGCGTTAGTATACTGTATTGGTATTTTTCCTTCTGGCTTACTTCACTCTGTATAATAGGCTCCAGTTTCATCCACCTCATTAGAACTCATTCAAATGCATTCTTTTTAATGGCTGAGTAATACTCCATTGTGTATATGTACCACAGCTGTCTTATCCATTCATCTGCTGATGGACATCTAGGTTGCTTCCGTGTCCTGGCTACTATAAACAGTGCTGCGATGAACATTGGGGTACATGTGTCTCTTTCCCTTCTGGTTTCTTCAGTGTGTATGCCCAGCAGTGGGATTGCTGGATCATAAGGCAGTTCTATTTCCAGGTTTTTAAGGAATCTCCACACTGTTCTCCATAGTGGCTGTACTAGTTTGCATTCCCACCAACAGTGTAAGAGGGTTCCCTTTTCTCCACACCCTCTCCAGCATTTATTATTTGTAGACTTTTGGATCGCAGCCATTCTGACTGGTGTGAAATGGTACCTCATAGTGGTTTTGATTTGCATTTCTCTGATAATGAGTGATGTTAAGCATCTTTTCATGTGTTTGTCAGCCATCTGTATGTCTTCTTTGGAGAAATGTCTATTTAGTTCTTTTGTTTTCATTTTGCTTTAGGATATGTTTGATTATGGGTTTATGGCATAATTTATGACAGACAAAATTTTTCCATTTTTAAAGAGTCCAATCTGTCCTTTTCTTTTGTGATCACTGTCACTTCTAAGCTTAGACAGATATCACCTGCCCAAAGACTTGGCAATTAATTAGCTTTAGTATCTTCTAGGATTTCCTGGTATGATGTTTGCATGCAAATCTACTGTAGAAAATAGATTATAAAGGCAAACTGATTAATAGTAAAATTCTCTTTCTAAGTGACACATCTGTTCCTATTGAAAATATTTTAAAAAGCTATTTAAAATAGCTTAGCAATTTGTATGGGAACAATAAGTTGGACACTCTGATCCCTCTGTTCAGTTCAGTTCAGTCACTCAGTCGTGTCCAACTCTTGGCGACCCCATGAACCGCAGCAAACCAGGCTTCCCTGTCCATCACCAAACCCCAGAGTCCACCCAAACCCATGTCCATTGATTCAGTGATGCTATCCAACCATCTCATCCTCTGTTGTCCCCTTTTCCTCCTGCTCTCAATCTTTCCCAGCATCAGGGTCTTTTCAAATGAGTTAGCTCTTCGCATCAGGTGGCAAAAGGATTGGAGTTTCAGCTTCACATCAGCCCTTCCAGTGAACACCCAGGACTGATTTCCTTTAGGATGGACTGGTTGGATCTCCTTGCAGTCCAAGGGAATATCAAGAGTCTTCTCCAACACCACCGTTCAAAACCATCAGTTCTTCGGTGCTCAGCTTTCTTTATAGTCTAACTCTCACATCCATACATGACCACTGGAAAAACCATAGCCTTCACGAGATGGACCTTTGTTGACAAAGTAATGTCTCTGCTTTTTAATATATCTAGGTTGGTCATAACTTTCCTTCCAAGGAGTAAGCATCTTTTAATTTCATGGCTACAGTCACCATCTGCATTGATTTTGGAACCCAGAAAAATAAAGTCAGCCACTGTTTCCACTTTTTCCCCATCTATTTGCCATGAAGTGACAGGACCAGATGCCATGATCTTAGTTTTCTGAATGTTGAGCTTTAAGCCAACTTTTTCACTCTCCTCTTTCACTTCATCAAGAGGCTCTTTAGATCTTCTTCACTTTCTGCCATAAGGGTGGTGTCATCTGCATATCTGAGGTTATTGATATTTCTCCTGGCAATCTTGATTCCAGCTTGTGCTTCTTCCAGCCCAGCGTTTCTCATGATGTACTCTGCATATAAGTTAAATAAACAGAGTGACAATATACAGCCTTGATGTACTTCTTTTTCTGTTTGCAACCAGTCTGTTGTTCCATGTACACTTCTAACTGTTGCTTCCTGACCTGCATACAGGTTTCTCAAGAGGCAAATCAGGTGGTCTGGTATTCCCATCTCTTTCAGAATTTTCCACAGTTTACTGTGATCCACACAGTCAAAGGCTTTGGCATAGTCAATAAAGCAGAAATTGATGTTTTTCTGGAACTCTCTTGCCTTTTCCATGATCCACGGATGTTGGCAATTTGATCTCTGGTTCCTCTGCCTTTTCTAAAACCAGCTTGAACATCTGGAAGTTCATGGTTCACGTATTGCTGAAACCTGGCTTGGAGAATTTTGAACATCACTTCACTAGCGTGTGAGATGAGAACAATTGTGTGGTAGTTTGAGCATTCTTTGGCATTGCCTTTCTTTGGGATTGGAATGAAAACTGACCTTTTCCAGTCCTGTGACCACTGCTGAGTTTTCCAAATTTGCTGGCATACTGAGTGCAGCACTTTCACAGCATCATCTTTCAGGATTTGAAAGAGCTCAACTTGAATTCCATCACTTACACTAGCTATGTTCATAGTGATGCTTCCTAAGGCCCACTTGACTTCACATTGCAGGATGTCTGGCTCTAGGTGAATGATCACACCATTGTGATTATCTGGGTTGTAAAGATCTTTTTTGTACAGTTCTTCTGTGTATTCTTGCCACCTCTCCTTATTATCTTCTTCTTTTGTTAGGTCCATACCATTTCTGTCCTTTATTGAGCCCATCTTTGCATGAAATGTTCCCTTGGTATTTCTAATTTTCTTGAAGAGATCCCTAGTCTTTCCCATTCTATTATTTTCCTCTGTTTCTTTTCACTGATCACTGAGGAAGGCTTTTTAATCTCTCCTTGCTATTCTTTGGAACTCTCATTCAAATGGGTATATCTTTCCTTTTCTCCTTTGTTTTTGGCTTCTCTTCTTTTCACAGCTATTTGTAAGGCCTCCTCAGACAGCCATTTTGCATGTTTTTCTTGGGGATGGTCTTGATCCCTGTCTCCTGAACAATGTCATGAACCTCCGTGCATAGTTCATCAGACACTCTGTCTATCAGATCTAGTCCCTTAAATCTATTTCTCACCTCCACTGTGTTATCATAAGGGATTTGATTTAGGTCATACATGAATGGTCTAATGGTTTTCCCTACTTTCTTCAATTTAAGTCTGAATTTGGCAATAAGGAGTTCACGGTCTGAGCCACAGTCAACTCCCGGTCTTATTTTTGCTGACTGTATAGAGCTTCTCCATCTTTGGCTGCAAAGAATATAATCAATCTGATTTCGGTGTTGACCATCTGGTGATGTCCATGTGTACAGTCTTCTCTTGTGTTGTTGGAAGAGGGTGTTTGCTATGACCAGTGCGTTCTCTTGGCAAAACTCTATTAGCCTTTGCCCTGCTTCATTCTGTACTCCAAGGCCAAATTTGCCTGTTACTCCAGGTGTTTCTCGACTTCCTACTTTTGCAGTCCAGTCCCCTATAATGAAAAGGACATCTTTTTTGGGTGTTATTTCTAAAAGGTCTTGTAGGTCTTCACAGAACCGTTCAACTTCCAGCATTACTGGTTGGGGCATAGACTTGGATTACCGTGATATTGAATGGTTTGCCTTGGAAACGAACAGAGATCATTCTGTGGTTTTTGAGACTGCATCCAAGTACTGCATTTCGGACTCTTTTACTGACTATGATGGCTACTCCATTTCTTCTAAGGAATTCTTGCCCACAGTAGTGGATATAATGGTCATCTGAGTTAAATTCACCCATTCCAGGCCATTTTAGTTCGCTGATTCCTAAAATGTCAACATTCTTAAAATGTCACTCTTTCCATCTCCTGTTTTACCACTTCCAATTTGCCTTGATTCATGGACCTAACATTCCAGGTTCCTAAAGTCATGGAGAAACATCTAAATGAAGTGGAGATAGGCAATATTCCAGAAAAAGAACTCAGAATAATAGCGGTGAAGATGATTCAGGATCTCAGGAAAACAATGGAGGAATGCAAAAAATGTTTACCAAAGACCCTGAAGAACTAAAAAACAAACAAACAGAGAGGAATAATACACTAGAATGAATCAATAGCAGAATAACTGAGGTGGACGAACAGATAAATAACCTGGAGGACAGAATGGTGGAAATCACTGCCTCAACATAGAGTATAGAAAAAAGAATGAAAGGAAATGAAGACAGCCTAAGAGACTTCTGGGATAACATTAAATGCACCAACATTCACATTATAGGGCTCCCAGAAGGAGAAGAGCAAGAAAAAGGACCTGAGAAAATATTTGAAGAGATAATAGCTGAAAACTTCCCTAACATGGGGGGAAAAAATAGCTAACTAAGTCCAGGAAGGATCCCAGAGGATCCCAGGGAGCATAAACCCTAGGAGGAACACACCGAGACATAAGATGCATAGGGATAAAAATGACAAAAATTAAAGACAAAGATAAAACATTCAACAAAGACTTCCTACTAGGCACAATGCACTGTGCTACATGCTATGAACCTTGTCAAAATTAATGAGTTAACAGTTTCATTAAAGATCATAACTTTGTTTTTGCTCTTCAGTGTTATCCCTTGAGAAACCATGTCCTTACAGCCCTCTCCAAGCATGATGGCTTGTGTTTTGTTTACCCGTTGCAGCCCCCTAACCATCATCTTCTTGGAACTGGAACAGGTGTTCTACTTGTTCCTGATGTGGCTTTCAGATCAAACCTCCTCCCTTCTGTGGACAATCCTGCACTTTTAAATCTCATTCCTCACTGAGGCTGTCATCTGTAGAAATGGTTTCTCAAGCCCACGTATCTCCAATATTTGCTCCTGATTCTGTATCTTGTCTGAGTTCTTGGTTATCAACTTACACATAGATTCTTCCAAGTCCCTGGGCTCCCAATTCCTAAACTTCTCTCTTCTGTAGCTCTCCTCTTCCACATTTCTCAACCACCCTGGCCTTGTCAACACTAATAAACACAGCCCTCCTGTGATCTCTGTTCCCCTCACTCAACTCTTTTTACCACCATCTCCTTTCCTTTTCTTCCCGCACATTCTCAGTAGTTCTCTGATTTAAAAACCTGCTGCAATGTCTAATCCCATGATCCTACCTTTTTTCACTAACTTTCATCTTCTTCATTTCCTTTTTAAAGCTCCTTATTCAGCTTAAATTCCACTGTCATTAATCACTCCCATGAAATCATCCTCAGCTCTCTTTCTCTCACTTGGCAAATCACAACAGCAGTTAATCCAACTCTCCACCCATTACACACCTACAGCAAAGCATTTGAATGTGGTTGATGGAAAACAGGAAATCATGTGCCCATGGACCCCACGGGAGAGTAAGCTGGAGGTATTCCCTCTGCTGCTCCCTTAAGGACCCTCCCTACTTCCTTTCTTCAGACTTCCCACACTTCCTTCTTCATCACTCCCAGTCCGGAACCTTCATTCTCTGTTACTGACAAAACCGAAGCCATCAGAAAAGAATCTCCAGAGTCCCTTTTCATATCTTCCACTCACCAGCACTGTCCTATAAGCTTTGCCTTCACTGAACTACCAGTGTTTTTATCTAAATTTCATTCCTCCATGTGTGTACTAAGTTTATTCACCAGCAATCTTCCTGCTATTTTCTGCTTCCCCAAATTTTCTCCCTCTATTGAAGTATTTCCAAGAGCATACAAGCACGTATTACTTCTCTCATCTTCAAAAAAAAAAAAAAGTAAAATCTTATTTTGATCCCACTTTCTCCACCAACCAGCAGTCATTTTACTATTTCTCCATTTGAGCTAAAACTTCCCAAAAGGTCATTTGTATTGTATGTCTACCATTTGCTTCCTGAATTTTTCTTTTAAACAAACAAACAAACAAAAAAAGGTTTTAATTTTTAAAACAATTTGAAGTCACCTGTGTAAAGTTCAAAAGCATGATTAAATGTTGAAAAAGCTATTGTAACATTGATAGCAATTTCTGAATTACCAGGCTGATTACATTGTGATTGTTATATAGGTAGATTAAAAAAAAAAAAAAAAAAAAAACTATGAGTATTCTATCTTTGATACCACAAATGAAAATGACAAGTTTGAAAGGGACTGATGCATTAAATGATAATTGTATTTATTTTTTATTTTGGACCATACAGGTCTATTCTTGGCATCCATAGATAGAAGTCTTTATACTTCCTTATACTTTAGGGAAATGATTTCATTAATGTAACAGTAAAGATTGACAATTAATTACAAAGAAAACTCTGATTCTTGTAATGGAGCTTAAACTTTTCCACTTTAAACTGTTTCTAGATTTTAACTGAAAATAAGCAATTGATTTTTCTGGGACAAGTATTTCAAAACCAGTTTCTAGCCTCAGGTTGCACGTTTTTAATTCAAAATGTTAAAAGGTCTATTTGTGAGAGCATGTTCTGCAATGTTTGGTTTCACTTTGAGATAAATGAGAAGTGAAATCTGAAACCACATTCTGAGAACTTCTAGCCTTTCCAGCCATCCTCAGTAACGCCAAACTTGAATGTTTAGAATAAAGTCAATGCTCCCAGAGCCAACATCAGGGAAATGTTTACACAGCTCTGCTTTGGGGCATATCTACCTGAGTACCACTCTTATTTTCATCTTCATAAAGCATCATATTAAAAATTAGTTTAGAACAGAGAGCATTTCTAAATAGTAAAATTGTAAGTCATCTAGTTTCCAGTCATAACACCTATCTCAGTTTACTTCCTTAACTCTAAATATGGAGCTGAACTTCAAGGAAAGACAAATTTATAAAGAAGTTCATTCATATAAACAAAATATTAAATGCTAGATACAAGCTCTCAAAATTGTGCTCTCCTTTGTCTTTATGTTTATTAAACCAAGGATTTGCCAGTAAGAGGGATACATCATTTTTATTATTCCTATATTAAAAATATTCAATTATATTGTGTTGAACTATTTAGTGTTTAATAAACTATGGTTCAGGTGGCCAGTTCATGGTGGAAGAAATTAATTATAGTAACATATTTGAATAGACCACTTGCCTTTGAAAGTTTACCTTTACCTGTAGGAGGTGCATACAAAAGCTGATTAGAGCTTTCACTAAGGACTATCAATAAGCATGGTGAGAGACAGAAGAGGAGAGTGATGACAGTGGTGTTTCTAGAGCTAATAAATCGTTGTTTGAAGGCAAAGAGATGTGGACTTAAAAATACTCACAATCTTAAAGTTGAGGGTTACATTTTATTCAATGGGAATGTTTGAGACTTCAAGTCCAGGAGACAGCACCTCAAGCAACCCTGAGAGAACTGCTCTGAGGAGGGGAGGGGAGGAGCCAGGTTATATAGAAGTTTTGCAACAAAAGGCAGGTAGTCTGAATATCAAAAAATTATTGTAAATTAAAAAAAAAACACAGATATCCCAAGTTAAGGGATTTAGCATTTTTCTTTTTCTTTCCTTTTTTTTTTTTTTTTTTTTAATTCTTAATTTTAGGCTTCCCTTGTGGCTCAGCTGGTAAAGAACCCACCTGCAATGCAGGAGACCTGGGTTCAATCCCTGGGTTGGGAAGATCCCCTAGAGAAGGGAAAGGCTACCCACTCCAGTGTTCTGGACTGAAGAATTCTACTGACTGTATAGTCCATAGGGTCGCAAATGGGTGGACATGACTGGGCAACTTTCACTTATTTTTTTAAGTTACTTTTAATTGGGGAAAATTGCGTTACAATGTTGTGTTGATTTCTGATGTACCACAATGGAAATCAGCCATAGTTAAACATATATCACCTCCCTGTTGAGTCTCCCTTCCTTTCCCCACTCCCACCCCTCTAGAGCATCGCAGAGTGTTAGGCTGGGCTCTCTGTGTTATACAGCAACTTCTCACAAGCTATCTATTTTACATATGGTAGTGTATATATGCCGATGCTGCTTTCTCCACTCATCCCCCTCTCTCCTTCCCCACTGCATCCACAGGTCAATTCTGTACATCTGAGTCTCCATCCTTCCCTGCAAATAGGTTCATCAATAACAGTTTTCTAGATTCCATATATATGCATTAATATACATTATTTGTTTTTCTGACTTACTTCACTCTGTATAGGTTACTTCAGCTTGTATAGGCTCTAGGTTCATCCACTTCAGTAGAACTGACTCAGATTTGTTCTTTTTTATGGCAGAGTAATATTCCATTGTGGATTTCCCAGGTGGGACAAGCAATAAAGAACCTGCTTGCCAATGCAGGAGACATAAGAAGAGAAGGTTCAGACCCTGAGTTGGGAAGATCCCCTAGAGGAGGGCATAGCAACCCACTCCATTATTCTTACCTGGAGAATCCCATGGACAGAGGAGCATAGCAGGCTACAATCCATAAGGATGATAAAGAGTCAAACACAACTGAAGCAACTTAGCACACACGCAGTATTCCATTGTATATATGTACCACATCTTCTTTAACCATTTATCTATTTGTGGACATCTAAGTTGCTTCCATGTCCTAGCTATTGTAAATAGTGCTGCTATGAAACTTGGGGTACATGTGTCTTTTTCAATTATGGTTTTCTCAGGGTATATGCCCAGTAGTAGGATTGCTGTGTCATATGGTAGTTCTAGTCCTATTTTTTTAAGGAATATCCTTTCTATTCTCCATAGCACCTGTATCAATTTATATTCCCACCAACTGTGAAAGAAGGTTCCCATTTCTCCACATCCTCCCCAGCATTTACTGTTTGTAGATTTTTTTAATGGTGGCCATTCTGATTGGCATAGTCAATAAAGCAGAAATAGGTGTTTTTCGGGAACTCTCTTGCTTTTTTGATGATCCAGCGGATGTTGGCAATTTGATCTCTGGTTCCTCTGCCTTTTCTAAAACCAGCATGTACATCTGGAAGTTCACAGTTCATGTATTGCTGAAGCCTGACTTGGAGAATTTTGAGCATTACTTTACTGGCGTGTGAGATGAGTGCAATTGTGCAGTAGTTTGAGCATTCATTGGCATTTGCCTTTCTTTAGGATTGGAATGAAAACTGACCTTTTCCAGTCCTGTGGCCACTGCTGAGTTTTCCAAATTTGCTGCCATATTGAGTGCAGCACTTTCACAGCATCCTCTTTCAGGATTTGAAAGGGCTCAACTGGAATTCCATCACCTCCACTAGCTTTGTTCGTAGGGATGCTTTCTAAGGCCCACTTGACTTCATATTCCAGGATGTCTGGCTCTAGGTGAGTGACCACATCATCGTGATTATCTGGGCCATGAAGATCTTTTTTGTACAGTTCTTCTGTGTATTCTTGCCATCTCTTCTTAATATCTTCTGCTTCTGTTAGGTCCATACCATTTCTGTCCTTTATCGAGCCCATCTTTGCATGAAATGTTCCCTTGGTATCTCTAATTTCCTTGAAGAGCTCTCTAGTCTTTCCCATTCTGTTGTTTTCCTCTATTTCTTTGCATTGATCGCTGAAAAAGGCTTTCTAATCTCTTCTTGCTATTCTTTGGAACTCTGCATTCAGATGCTTATATCTTTCCTTTTCTCCTTTGCTTTTCACTTCTCTTCTTTTCACAGCTATTTGTAAGGCCTCCCCAAACAGCCATTTTGCTTTTTTTGCATTTCTTTTCCATGGGGATGGTCTTGATCCCTGTCTCCTGTACAATGTCATGAACCTCCATCCACAGTTCATCAGGCACTCTATCTATCAGATCTAGTCCCTTAAATCTATTTCTCACTTCCACTGTGTTATCATAAGGGATTTGATTTAGGTCATACCTGAGTGGTCTAGTGGTTTTCCCTACTTTCTTCAATTTAAGTCTGAATTTGGCAATAAGGAGTTCACAATCTGAGCCACAGTTAACTCCTGGTCTTGTTTTTGCTGACTGTATAGAGCTTCTCCATCTTTGGCTGCAAAGAATATAATCAATCTGATTTCGGTGTTGACCATCTGGTGATGTCCATGTGTACAGTCTTCTCTTGTGTTGTTGGAAGAGGGTGTTTGCTATGACCAGTGCGTTCTCTTGGCAAAACTCTATTAGCCTTTGCCCTGCTTCATTCTGTACTCCAAGGCCAAATTTGCCTGTTACTCCAGGTGTTTCTCGACTTCCTACTTTTGCAGTCCAGTCCCCTATAATGAAAAGGACATCTTTTTTGGGTGTTATTTCTAAAAGGTCTTGTAGGTCTTCACAGAACCGTTCAACTTCCAGCATTACTGGTTGGGGCATAGACTTGGATTACCGTGATATTGAATGGTTTGCCTTGGAAACGAACAGAGATCATTCTGTGGTTTTTGAGACTGCATCCAAGTACTGCATTTCGGACTCTTTTACTGACTATGATGGCTACTCCATTTCTTCTAAGGAATTCTTGCCCACAGTAGTGGATATAATGGTCATCTGAGTTAAATTCACCCATTCCAGGCCATTTTAGTTCGCTGATTCCTAAAATGTCAACATTCTTAAAATGTCACTCTTTCCATCTCCTGTTTTACCACTTCCAATTTGCCTTGATTCATGGACCTAACATTCCAGGTTCCTAAAGTCATGGAGAAACATCTAAATGAAGTGGAGATAGGCAATATTCCAGAAAAAGAACTCAGAATAATAGCGGTGAAGATGATTCAGGATCTCAGGAAAACAATGGAGGAATGCAAAAAATGTTTACCAAAGACCCTGAAGAACTAAAAAACAAACAAACAGAGAGGAATAATACACTAGAATGAATCAATAGCAGAATAACTGAGGTGGACGAACAGATAAATAACCTGGAGGACAGAATGGTGGAAATCACTGCCTCAACATAGAGTATAGAAAAAAGAATGAAAGGAAATGAAGACAGCCTAAGAGACTTCTGGGATAACATTAAATGCACCAACATTCACATTATAGGGCTCCCAGAAGGAGAAGAGCAAGAAAAAGGACCTGAGAAAATATTTGAAGAGATAATAGCTGAAAACTTCCCTAACATGGGGGGAAAAAATAGCTAACTAAGTCCAGGAAGGATCCCAGAGGATCCCAGGGAGCATAAACCCTAGGAGGAACACACCGAGACATAAGATGCATAGGGATAAAAATGACAAAAATTAAAGACAAAGATAAAACATTCAACAAAGACTTCCTACTAGGCACAATGCACTGTGCTACATGCTATGAACCTTGTCAAAATTAATGAGTTAACAGTTTCATTAAAGATCATAACTTTGTTTTTGCTCTTCAGTGTTATCCCTTGAGAAACCATGTCCTTACAGCCCTCTCCAAGCATGATGGCTTGTGTTTTGTTTACCCGTTGCAGCCCCCTAACCATCATCTTCTTGGAACTGGAACAGGTGTTCTACTTGTTCCTGATGTGGCTTTCAGATCAAACCTCCTCCCTTCTGTGGACAATCCTGCACTTTTAAATCTCATTCCTCACTGAGGCTGTCATCTGTAGAAATGGTTTCTCAAGCCCACGTATCTCCAATATTTGCTCCTGATTCTGTATCTTGTCTGAGTTCTTGGTTATCAACTTACACATAGATTCTTCCAAGTCCCTGGGCTCCCAATTCCTAAACTTCTCTCTTCTGTAGCTCTCCTCTTCCACATTTCTCAACCACCCTGGCCTTGTCAACACTAATAAACACAGCCCTCCTGTGATCTCTGTTCCCCTCACTCAACTCTTTTTACCACCATCTCCTTTCCTTTTCTTCCCGCACATTCTCAGTAGTTCTCTGATTTAAAAACCTGCTGCAATGTCTAATCCCATGATCCTACCTTTTTTCACTAACTTTCATCTTCTTCATTTCCTTTTTAAAGCTCCTTATTCAGCTTAAATTCCACTGTCATTAATCACTCCCATGAAATCATCCTCAGCTCTCTTTCTCTCACTTGGCAAATCACAACAGCAGTTAATCCAACTCTCCACCCATTACACACCTACAGCAAAGCATTTGAATGTGGTTGATGGAAAACAGGAAATCATGTGCCCATGGACCCCACGGGAGAGTAAGCTGGAGGTATTCCCTCTGCTGCTCCCTTAAGGACCCTCCCTACTTCCTTTCTTCAGACTTCCCACACTTCCTTCTTCATCACTCCCAGTCCGGAACCTTCATTCTCTGTTACTGACAAAACCGAAGCCATCAGAAAAGAATCTCCAGAGTCCCTTTTCATATCTTCCACTCACCAGCACTGTCCTATAAGCTTTGCCTTCACTGAACTACCAGTGTTTTTATCTAAATTTCATTCCTCCATGTGTGTACTAAGTTTATTCACCAGCAATCTTCCTGCTATTTTCTGCTTCCCCAAATTTTCTCCCTCTATTGAAGTATTTCCAAGAGCATACAAGCACGTATTACTTCTCTCATCTTCAAAAAAAAAAAAAAGTAAAATCTTATTTTGATCCCACTTTCTCCACCAACCAGCAGTCATTTTACTATTTCTCCATTTGAGCTAAAACTTCCCAAAAGGTCATTTGTATTGTATGTCTACCATTTGCTTCCTGAATTTTTCTTTTAAACAAACAAACAAACAAAAAAAGGTTTTAATTTTTAAAACAATTTGAAGTCACCTGTGTAAAGTTCAAAAGCATGATTAAATGTTGAAAAAGCTATTGTAACATTGATAGCAATTTCTGAATTACCAGGCTGATTACATTGTGATTGTTATATAGGTAGATTAAAAAAAAAAAAAAAAAAAAACTATGAGTATTCTATCTTTGATACCACAAATGAAAATGACAAGTTTGAAAGGGACTGATGCATTAAATGATAATTGTATTTATTTTTTATTTTGGACCATACAGGTCTATTCTTGGCATCCATAGATAGAAGTCTTTATACTTCCTTATACTTTAGGGAAATGATTTCATTAATGTAACAGTAAAGATTGACAATTAATTACAAAGAAAACTCTGATTCTTGTAATGGAGCTTAAACTTTTCCACTTTAAACTGTTTCTAGATTTTAACTGAAAATAAGCAATTGATTTTTCTGGGACAAGTATTTCAAAACCAGTTTCTAGCCTCAGGTTGCACGTTTTTAATTCAAAATGTTAAAAGGTCTATTTGTGAGAGCATGTTCTGCAATGTTTGGTTTCACTTTGAGATAAATGAGAAGTGAAATCTGAAACCACATTCTGAGAACTTCTAGCCTTTCCAGCCATCCTCAGTAACGCCAAACTTGAATGTTTAGAATAAAGTCAATGCTCCCAGAGCCAACATCAGGGAAATGTTTACACAGCTCTGCTTTGGGGCATATCTACCTGAGTACCACTCTTATTTTCATCTTCATAAAGCATCATATTAAAAATTAGTTTAGAACAGAGAGCATTTCTAAATAGTAAAATTGTAAGTCATCTAGTTTCCAGTCATAACACCTATCTCAGTTTACTTCCTTAACTCTAAATATGGAGCTGAACTTCAAGGAAAGACAAATTTATAAAGAAGTTCATTCATATAAACAAAATATTAAATGCTAGATACAAGCTCTCAAAATTGTGCTCTCCTTTGTCTTTATGTTTATTAAACCAAGGATTTGCCAGTAAGAGGGATACATCATTTTTATTATTCCTATATTAAAAATATTCAATTATATTGTGTTGAACTATTTAGTGTTTAATAAACTATGGTTCAGGTGGCCAGTTCATGGTGGAAGAAATTAATTATAGTAACATATTTGAATAGACCACTTGCCTTTGAAAGTTTACCTTTACCTGTAGGAGGTGCATACAAAAGCTGATTAGAGCTTTCACTAAGGACTATCAATAAGCATGGTGAGAGACAGAAGAGGAGAGTGATGACAGTGGTGTTTCTAGAGCTAATAAATCGTTGTTTGAAGGCAAAGAGATGTGGACTTAAAAATACTCACAATCTTAAAGTTGAGGGTTACATTTTATTCAATGGGAATGTTTGAGACTTCAAGTCCAGGAGACAGCACCTCAAGCAACCCTGAGAGAACTGCTCTGAGGAGGGGAGGGGAGGAGCCAGGTTATATAGAAGTTTTGCAACAAAAGGCAGGTAGTCTGAATATCAAAAAATTATTGTAAATTAAAAAAAAAACACAGATATCCCAAGTTAAGGGATTTAGCATTTTTCTTTTTCTTTCCTTTTTTTTTTTTTTTTTTTTAATTCTTAATTTTAGGCTTCCCTTGTGGCTCAGCTGGTAAAGAACCCACCTGCAATGCAGGAGACCTGGGTTCAATCCCTGGGTTGGGAAGATCCCCTAGAGAAGGGAAAGGCTACCCACTCCAGTGTTCTGGACTGAAGAATTCTACTGACTGTATAGTCCATAGGGTCGCAAATGGGTGGACATGACTGGGCAACTTTCACTTATTTTTTTAAGTTACTTTTAATTGGGGAAAATTGCGTTACAATGTTGTGTTGATTTCTGATGTACCACAATGGAAATCAGCCATAGTTAAACATATATCACCTCCCTGTTGAGTCTCCCTTCCTTTCCCCACTCCCACCCCTCTAGAGCATCGCAGAGTGTTAGGCTGGGCTCTCTGTGTTATACAGCAACTTCTCACAAGCTATCTATTTTACATATGGTAGTGTATATATGCCGATGCTGCTTTCTCCACTCATCCCCCTCTCTCCTTCCCCACTGCATCCACAGGTCAATTCTGTACATCTGAGTCTCCATCCTTCCCTGCAAATAGGTTCATCAATAACAGTTTTCTAGATTCCATATATATGCATTAATATACATTATTTGTTTTTCTGACTTACTTCACTCTGTATAGGTTACTTCAGCTTGTATAGGCTCTAGGTTCATCCACTTCAGTAGAACTGACTCAGATTTGTTCTTTTTTATGGCAGAGTAATATTCCATTGTGGATTTCCCAGGTGGGACAAGCAATAAAGAACCTGCTTGCCAATGCAGGAGACATAAGAAGAGAAGGTTCAGACCCTGAGTTGGGAAGATCCCCTAGAGGAGGGCATAGCAACCCACTCCATTATTCTTACCTGGAGAATCCCATGGACAGAGGAGCATAGCAGGCTACAATCCATAAGGATGATAAAGAGTCAAACACAACTGAAGCAACTTAGCACACACGCAGTATTCCATTGTATATATGTACCACATCTTCTTTAACCATTTATCTATTTGTGGACATCTAAGTTGCTTCCATGTCCTAGCTATTGTAAATAGTGCTGCTATGAAACTTGGGGTACATGTGTCTTTTTCAATTATGGTTTTCTCAGGGTATATGCCCAGTAGTAGGATTGCTGTGTCATATGGTAGTTCTAGTCCTATTTTTTTAAGGAATATCCTTTCTATTCTCCATAGCACCTGTATCAATTTATATTCCCACCAACTGTGAAAGAAGGTTCCCATTTCTCCACATCCTCCCCAGCATTTACTGTTTGTAGATTTTTTTAATGGTGGCCATTCTGATTGGCATAGTCAATAAAGCAGAAATAGGTGTTTTTCGGGAACTCTCTTGCTTTTTTGATGATCCAGCGGATGTTGGCAATTTGATCTCTGGTTCCTCTGCCTTTTCTAAAACCAGCATGTACATCTGGAAGTTCACAGTTCATGTATTGCTGAAGCCTGACTTGGAGAATTTTGAGCATTACTTTACTGGCGTGTGAGATGAGTGCAATTGTGCAGTAGTTTGAGCATTCATTGGCATTTGCCTTTCTTTAGGATTGGAATGAAAACTGACCTTTTCCAGTCCTGTGGCCACTGCTGAGTTTTCCAAATTTGCTGCCATATTGAGTGCAGCACTTTCACAGCATCCTCTTTCAGGATTTGAAAGGGCTCAACTGGAATTCCATCACCTCCACTAGCTTTGTTCGTAGGGATGCTTTCTAAGGCCCACTTGACTTCATATTCCAGGATGTCTGGCTCTAGGTGAGTGACCACATCATCGTGATTATCTGGGCCATGAAGATCTTTTTTGTACAGTTCTTCTGTGTATTCTTGCCATCTCTTCTTAATATCTTCTGCTTCTGTTAGGTCCATACCATTTCTGTCCTTTATCGAGCCCATCTTTGCATGAAATGTTCCCTTGGTATCTCTAATTTCCTTGAAGAGCTCTCTAGTCTTTCCCATTCTGTTGTTTTCCTCTATTTCTTTGCATTGATCGCTGAAAAAGGCTTTCTAATCTCTTCTTGCTATTCTTTGGAACTCTGCATTCAGATGCTTATATCTTTCCTTTTCTCCTTTGCTTTTCACTTCTCTTCTTTTCACAGCTATTTGTAAGGCCTCCCCAAACAGCCATTTTGCTTTTTTTGCATTTCTTTTCCATGGGGATGGTCTTGATCCCTGTCTCCTGTACAATGTCATGAACCTCCATCCACAGTTCATCAGGCACTCTATCTATCAGATCTAGTCCCTTAAATCTATTTCTCACTTCCACTGTGTTATCATAAGGGATTTGATTTAGGTCATACCTGAGTGGTCTAGTGGTTTTCCCTACTTTCTTCAATTTAAGTCTGAATTTGGCAATAAGGAGTTCACAATCTGAGCCACAGTTAACTCCTGGTCTTGTTTTTGCTGACTGTATAGAGCTTCTCCATCTTTGGCTGCAAAGAATATTATCAATCTGATTTCGGTGTTGACCATCTGGTGATGTCCATGTGTAGAGTCTTCTCTTGTGTTGTTGACTGACTGTGTGGATCACAATAAACTGTGGAAAATTCTGAAAGAGATGGGAATACCAGACCACCTGACCTGCCTCTTGAGAAACCTATATGCAGGTCAGGAAGCAATAGTTAGAACTGGACATGGAACAACAGACTGGTTCCAAATAGGAAAAGGAGTATATCAAGGCTGTATATTATCACCCTGCTTATTTAACTTCTATGCAGAGTACATTATGAGAAACGCTGGGCTGGAAGAAGCACAAGCTGGAATCAAGATTGCCAGGAGAAATATCAATAACCTCAGATATGCAGATGACACCACCCTTATGGCAGAAAGTGAAGAGGAACTAAAAAGCCTCTTGGTGAAAGTGAAAGAGGAGAGTGAAAAAGTTGGCTTAAAACTCAACATTTAGAAAATGAAGATCATGGCATCCGGTCCCATCACTTCATGGGAAATAGATGGGGAAACAGTAGAAACAGTGTCAGACTTTATTTTGGGGGGCTCCAAAATCACTGCAGATGGTGACTGCAGCCATGAAGTTAAAAGACGCTTACTCCTTGGAAGGAAAGTTATGGCCAACCTGGACAGCATATTCAAAAGCAGAGACATTACTTTGTCAACAAAGGTCTGTCTAGTCAAGGCTATGGTTTTTCCAGTGGTCATGTATGGATGTGAGAGTTGGACTGTGAAGAAGGCTGAGTGCCAAAGAATTGATGCTTTTGAACTGTGGTGTTGGAGAAGACTCTTGAGAGTCCCTTGGACTGCAAGGAGATCCAACCAGTCCATTCTGAAGGAGATCAGCCCTGGGATTTCTTTGGAAGGAATGATGCTAAAGCTGAAACTCCAGTACTTTGGCCACCTCATGCAAATAGTTGACTCATTGGAACAGACTCTGATGCTGGGAGGGATTGGGGGCAAGAGCAGAAGGGGATGGCAGAGGATGAGATGGCTTGATGGCATCACTGACTTGATGAACATGAGTCTGTGTGAACTCTGGGAGTTGGTGATGGACAGGGAGGCCTGGCGTGCTGTGAATCATGGGGTCGCAAAGAGTTGGACGTGACTGAGTGACTGAACTGAATTGAACTGAACTGAGGACTGATACAGCAAAGTACCACAGCCTGAGTGAAGTAAACAGAATAACTTCCCTTTATCACAGCCTGGAGTCTGAGATTGAGGCATCGCAGTTGGCTCCTACCTTGGGCCATCAGGGAAAGACCTGCTCCAGGCCTCTCTCCACAGTGTGCAAATGGCTATCTTCCCCCTGAATCTTCATGTCATAATCCCTCTATTCTTATCTGTGTTCAAAGTTCTTCTGAGGATACCAGTCAAATTAGATTAGGTCCAACCTAATCGCCACATTCTTAAAAGTACTTTGCCTCTTTAAACATCTGTCTCCCAATATGGCCACATCCTGAGCTACTGGATATGAGGGCTTTAACATACAAACACTGAACCCAGAACACAGGTTACCCTAACTTTGTCACCCCTCAAATGGATAACTCCTGTTTGCTCCCCTATATCAGCTCCCTCTTCTCCACTCTGGGCCATGTCCCATGTGGACTGCATCGAAAAGCTCCTTTGTCCCCTACCTTCCTGATGGATTAGGCCAGTGGAAGTTGTTGTAGGAAGCTGGGGGCAGGAAGAGGGTGGAGCCAGACCACTGTAGCCCCAGGTCCCTTCCATCACAGCAGATGACCTGCTCCATGTGGTTACCTTCTCCAACTCCCAGTTTCTCCATTGTAATTATGCACTGTGATCCCAGGTCATCCTAAACTAGTTCATTTCAGCACTGCCTAGCTGTTGGGTCTTGGAAAGTCTACCTAGCTTTTCTGAGCCCCAGTGTTCTTTTTTGTTGTTGTTGTTTCACTTAAATGTTACTTTACATATATTTACCAGAAAGTAATGATGTCACATGCTGTACTCAGTCACTTCTATCGTGTCCAACTCTTCATGACCCTGTGGACTGTAGCCCACTAGGCTGCTCTGTCCATGGGATTCTTCAGGCAGAAATACTGGAGTGGGTTGCCATGCCCTCCTCCAGGGAATCTTCCCCACCCAGACATTGAACCCATGTCTCCTGCATCTCCAGCATTGCAGGTGGATTCTTTACTGTTGAGCCACTGGGGAAGCCCTAATGATGTCATATATTTATAAATTACAAATATGAACCTCAGTGTCCTTATATCTAACTCAAGAATGGCAATAACTGCTGGCTGCAGTGCATGAAACACATAGTATCTGCAGGCATAAGTTACCTTCCAGGATGGGATGGTGAAAGATTTTCTCATATATTTTTAATGTCCTCATGAATGTTCAGAAAAGACAATGTCTTTTGGATCAAATTCTCATCTTACCCCTCTGAGATGTCTGCTCACCCAAAGTCTCCCTGGGGCTCCTGTCTCCATCCTTGTAGGGTCCAATTTTAGCAAGGATCCCACTAGGTCAGTTCAGCCAGAATCATCCACTGTTGATATCTGACCACCCTACATGTCAGATCAAATTCCTCATCCCCACCTTGGACAGCTGATTACTCTAACCCACCTTCAGCAGGAATCCTTTCAGGCTGGTTCATCCCCCCAGAATTTCCTGCTTCCTTTTAGTGATTTTCTGCTCATTACCCCTCACCCTGTTTCCTGGCTATGAATTCCTACTTTTATTTATTCAGAAGCTGAGCCTGCTGTCTAGTTCAGGAGCCCCTCTTGAATAAAGTCTTCTTTACTCTCTTTACTAAATGTCATAGAAAATTTTTCTGTATGTTCAAACAAGCCAGTTTACTGTAGTTATGGTTATCTAGGCTAAAGTGAGAATTTTTTATCAGGGAGACACACAGAACAGAAGATGCTTTTGAGTGAAGGGAGTAGAAGTATTATAAAATGTAATGAAAATCAGGATGTAATAATTCTATTAAGACTAAACCACACAAATAAAAAGATCATCCTTGTTGTTTACACAGGTGGGAATAAATTATTGGAAGAAAAAATTGTCATAAGTGAACATGTAGTTGTAACCAGACTGTAACTTTCATAACTCTGCAACACTTCTGACCTAAAGTCAATGTCCTTGAGGCCCTTGGAGGAAAAAAATCCTAAAAGGTGGATCATGAGAGGAGCAACTACACTTATTCCTCCACATCAGAGGGCCAATCACCAGAGGATCAGAATGAAGAGATCAAAGCTCTTTCATGCCACTTAGATATTAGCTTAAGGGTTAGTTCAGAAGGTTGAGCAAAGATTGTAAGACAATCCTACTTTCCTTTGAGGATGCAATTATTTCAAAATGGAGGGAGATAAATAAGTCAATAGACCAAGATATAAGATGCTTCCCTATCATCTTAGCAAAGAACAAGAAATTGTAGTCAAATGGAATTATGTTTTTAAAGAAAAGGAGACAGTGTAGAGGCCTTTATTCTGCATAATACCTCAAAGAATTAGGGTCACAGTCACTAAAAGGTTTTTAATTACATATCGTGCACATTTCAGGTTAGTAATATTGAAAGTCCTCAATCAAGATTCTAGTAATTAGTGTTCAGAAATATATGAATTGGATATAACCTCTATATTCGAAGCAATTTTAGGCCCACGTGCTCTGAACAGGTACATGACCCCAGGGGACTGCCGCTCTCTGATTTTTCTGCGTATTTAGCACCCTCACATTTGTTTGCAATTATTTCTTCACTTGTCCATCTCTCCAACTAGGCTACAAGCTCTTTGCATGTAAGAATCTGGTCTTCTTGGTTTGGCAAACCTAAGGCCTAGCACTTGAATATAATAAAAGCAGATTTAGAATACATCAAAAACAAGGCAACAGGTAACTACACATGTGAGACATATAATTATTTCTTAATGATATTAGTGCTATTAGAAAAATATCAACACATTTGCATATTCAAAGAAGGGATCACTGTGCAGTAGTCCAAAAAATGGCCACCCAAAATAAAAATACCAGATACTGATCAATGGAATGTGTAAACCTTGCCTTACCAGGAAGAAGGGCCTTGCAGAAGTGATTAAGCCAACAATCTCGATTTGGGGAGATTATCTTGAACTGAGTGGGTCTTCAACCATCACAAGTGAGAACCAGAGGGAGATTACACAGAGGAAGAGAGAGCTAATGTGATGACCAACAGAGAGAGACTTGAAGATACTGGTCTTGAAGACTCGAGACATGCTGCTATGACCCTCAGAACACCAGGACCACCAGAAGCTCTTGAACCAGGGACTTGTTCTCCCTGGAGCTTCTGGAAGGAGCACAGTTTTCCTGACACCTTGATTTTGAACTTCTGGCCTGCAGAACTGTGAGAAGGTAAATTTCTGTTGTCTTAAGCCACCAACTTCCTAGCAATTTGTTACAGCAACACAGAAATTAACACAACCTTGCAATAAGCAATAGTGAGAATGACACAGAGGAGGTGTGTTTGAAGTGGTCTTTGGAAAAGTGAGGTAACAGCCTCACAGGGAAGTAGAGGGGAGGGGGGCCCTTGAGGCTAGAGAGGGTGTGGCCAGCAGAGGAGATGATTTGAGCAAAATGGAGCCACAACAAAAGCTCATCTTATCTCACTTGATTCCAGGAAAATGGTATGACTAGACAAGTGGAAATGAAAGGCAAATTCTGTACTTTTCCCAGTGAAGTAAAGCTGCTATTGATAAAAAGTTATTAATGGACTTTCCTGGTGGCTCGGTGGTAAAGAATCCATCTGCCAGTGCAGGAGACTCTGGTTCGAGCCCTGGCTGGGAAGATCCCCTGAAGAAGGGAATGGCTACCCATTCCAGTATTCTTGCCTGGAGAATTTCCTGGACAGAGGAACTTGGTGGGCTACAGTCCGTGAGATCGCAGAAGGAGTCAGACACAACTTAGCTACTAAGAAAAAAACAACAACAACAAAGCTGCTAAAATCTCACACTCAGTGCACAGTCCTTCTGTGCCAAGCGCTGTCCTGAGCACATTCAGGACACTAAAACATTTGTCTTAGTTAAGTTCTGGCTCGCTGTAACAAAGTGCATAGCTGTGTGCCTTATAAACCGCAGTCAGAGAGCCAGTGTGGTTGAGTTGTGTGAGGACCCTCTTCCAGATCACAGATGGACTCCTCCTAACCTCCCACGGCAGAAAGTGAAGAATTCAACTCTCTTCGTCTGTCCTAACAGAAAGGCACTGATGCCATTCCTGAGAGCTTCATCCTCAAGACCTCACCTAACCCTAATCACCTCCCAACAGCCCCATACCCTAAGACATTCACTTAGGGGGAATGGGGTCCAATATATCAATAACACAAACATTTAACCCGTAACGTTTACTCATATAAAAATCGCATCTCTGGTATTTTTCTTGCTGACAGACAAGGAGAGTGAGGCATAGAGATGTTAAAAGAAACTTAGCCAGGATGATACAGTGAGCATGTGCGGGAGCTGGTGAGTTCTCACCAGGATGCACTGCAGCCTTCCCTGCAGCAGAGACCATAATGATGATCAGAGTGAAAATACTCTGTCTTGTCACTTTAGGGATGATAATTCTTAAGAAACTTACTCTGCTTTCCATCCAATTTGCCCTTCATTAAATGGAGAAGGCAATGGCACCCCACTCCAGTACTTTTGCCTGGAAAATCCCATGGATGGAGGAACATGTTGGGCTGCAGTCCATGGGGTAGATAAGAGTCGGACACGACTGAGCGACTTCACTTTCACTTTTCACTTTCATGCATTGGAAAAGGAAATGGCGACCCATTCCAGTATTCTTGCCTGGAGAATCCCAGGGACGGGGAAGCTTGGTGGGCTGCCATCTATGGGGTCGCACAGA
The DNA here is from genome assembly GCF_055505025.1 of Bos grunniens. Taxonomy (NCBI): domain Eukaryota; kingdom Metazoa; phylum Chordata; class Mammalia; order Artiodactyla; family Bovidae; genus Bos; species Bos grunniens. The sequence goes on from NC_141181.1 coordinate 44,245,295, forward strand.
GTCAGACACAACTAAAGTGACTTAGCAGCAGCAGCTTAAATGAAATAAAAATGGACCAGCATGTATAACTCAGTTGTTTTTCTTTACTATTTTCCTTCCATTATCGAGAAAAAATTTGCAATTTATTTATAATTGGAGAATGAAAGTAAATCAATGCCACACATCATTAAGGTCATTTTAGAAAAGTTCTCTTCAATGTCATCTCAAACTTTATTTGAGTTGGAGACTTATTTTGTCTAGCAGAGGAATGGGCACTTTGATAAGCAAGAGCATTTAATACTTTTTATGGAATTTGTCAACTTTCAACAGGAAATTCAATGACAATTTTTAAAGGATACTCAGTTCCTATAATAACACGTTTAGGTGGAGAAGCAAGAACTTCTCACAGTGTCCTGGGACATTCTGGTTCAGAGGAGCTGATGACTAAAATAACTGAATCTGAAGAGACCCACGTCCGGCACAGTTTGATTCCTGTTCCTCTGACTTCAAGCATAATTCTCCACACTCTTCTTTCTCACACACCTTCAAGCTGGTTTTTGACCAACAAAAATGAATGATAACCTATTTTCAATATTTATTTATGTGACCCGTTGAGTTAAAAAGACAGAGAAGTTAAAGGTCGAAGGACCAGTGCAAGTTAGCCTTACAGGGCAGTGCGATCCTTGATGGTCACGGTGGTTTAGAAGGTGGTGTTTAGCTTTGCGGTAAAGAAACATATTGTTGTCTAACAAAGGGGCAATAGGCAAAGAAAAACCAACGTGTTTGATCCACATTCATAAAACATTGTTAGATAAATCCAGTCCCAATTCTTACTCTTATAAATGATTCATGCATCCTTCATCTAATAAGGAGAGTAGATAATGAAATTATCAAAAATTACTTTGTTACCATGGAATTATGAAAGAGCAATTTTTATCAGGTTCATCAAAATATATGCAAACACTTTTAAGGTGACAAGGGTACGACTACTAAACAAACTAAAACACTTTTTGATGGACAGCTCTGAAAGCACAATAAAAATCCTTACTGATATAGATTTTGATGAGCTTGGTAATCAAAGCTCTTTCATGACTTCTCAAATCCATGATAACAAGGTAAATTTTAGGATAAAATTAGGAGCTTGGGAGTAACATACATACACTAACTACTGTATGTAAAATAAATAAATGACAGGGACCTATTGAATAGCACAGGAAACTCTATTCAATATTCTATAATAACTTACATGGAAGAAAAGACTGAAAAATAATAAATATATATATATATGTATAATGGAATCACTTTGCTATGCACTGGAAACTAACATAACATTGTAAGTCAACTATATTTCAATAAATGTTTTTTTTTTAATTTTTATATAATCCATGGAAGGTAGCATGGACATGGGATTGAAAACATGACCTTAGAGTCAAATTATGTTATTGCTCTGTAATCTTGAACAAAATCTTTTCAAACCTCAATTTCCTCACCTAAAATGGGAGCAATAATATCTTGTTCACAGAACTTTGAGATTATGAAATCAACAACAAAACCCAAACATGTCCAGTGCCTCATATGAAAAAAGTGTTTTTCTTCTTTTTTGCAGAACATTGTTTCTGACTGATGTCCCTAGACATTCCAGTCAGAAGGCTATAAACTAAATCACCTTATTTTTCTACATTTCCAAATCTTAATTAGTATATAGTTTAAAATCATAGTATACTGGGGAACATTTCCCTTTATCAACCTGATAGCGTAGGCATTATCTCTTACCGTTATTTCCCTTTTAGAAAGTAACTTCTCTTGAAGATCTTAAAACCCCACACAATAGCCTTCAACATAACAGTTAAACTGACTAGACAATATTAAATTATTGTTGACTTTTGATTCTCATGTAAATTCTTTAATCTTTGACCATGCATCATAAATAAAAGGCAAATGAAGATGATGCATATAACTAAATTAAATAATCTATTTAAAAATGAGAGGACTTCCTTGGCGGTCCAGTAGTAAAGAATCCACCTGCCAATGCAGAGAACATAGTTTTGATTCCTGATCTGGAAGACTCCACATGCAACAGGGCGACTAAGGCCAGGCACCATGGCTACGGAGGCTGGGCTCTGCAACAAGGAAGCCCCACGGTGAGAAGACCACATACCACAACTAGGGAGCGGACCCCGCTCGCTGCAATAAAGAAAGTCCTCACGCAGCAACCAAGACCCAGGGCAGCCAACAAGAAATAATAAGTAAATAAAAATGAGAAGAACATAGCTTTAAATTATACTTGCACTTACAGCTATTTTCCCCAAGGCAAGGTTAACTGTATAATTTGGTGCAGGCAAGTGTTAACCAAGTTTTGTTACCTAATATCACAGATTACAAAATTCAAATATATACAACTTGGGGAAAGGGAGTCATTTTCTTTGCTCAATTATCTGCAGTCAATCCTACCAGCTAGTTTGAGAACAATTTAAGAAGAATAATTGAGTACATGTTTAAAACGTGGATTTTAGGGTCAGCTCTGAACCTAATATACCTACTTTGAGAGGTGACCGAGCCTTAGCTTCCATGTCAATAAAGTTTAAATGTGTTTCTATCGTATGCATCTGACTTAGTGATGCAACTGGTCCAGCAGTGCTCAATAACTGCTCAGTTATTTTTATTGACTGTGGTAAATAATTAGTTAATGTTAGGACTTTAGCTGCAAAGAACACAAACCGATGTACATATACACATAGGTATATCCAACTAAGAGATTTATAAACACACGAAACACTAAACAGTCATACCATGCAAGTGAATAGACTCTAACATAAATCATTAAGAATATAAGTGATATTTGGTTTGGCACATAGTTAAAACAACAAGAAACATCCCCACCCCATCTTCTATTCATAAAGAAGGGGCGTTAGAAGAATTTATGTCAACATAATCAACAATATGTGTCACCATCCATTAAGATCACCATAGAGCAGTGTGGCTATTGGCAACAGAAGCAACACAGAAAAGCCAGCTAGTGGCAAAGACGTGTCACTCCCCATTATTACTAAGAGCACAAAATAGAATCTCTCTTCGATGATAAAGTCCTTTTCCAGTTTAAATTTAGCACCATGCTCCTTTCTATCATGACATTTTACACTCTGACAATTTTATATCAGATAGAATGATTTTGCATCATGAGCAGTAGGTCAGCTAAGAAAGCCAAGAGAAAATTTTTCAAAAAGATATGTATTCCCTTGGGTACTCTGTCCTTTCCTGAGAGCAAGATGAAGCTAAATAAAACCCATGACATGTGAAAAGCAAAAATATGTTATCACCATTTCAAGTTCAGGAACTTAGGCTGTTTTTATAGGAAGGCAAACCAGCACATCAGGATGGAATTACTGTCATCTTTGGAGAAGTTGTTAGACACATAACTCTGAGTTTAGGGCAGTACCAAATGCCCACTTAAAGACTGCTGCAATAAAATACATTGGCAAATCCTTTATGCTTCAAATAAAATTTTATGGACTAAAAGTCAGTGATTAAAACAAGCTTTTATTTTGTCCCTCTGGTACTGCATTTCCACACTGTGTGCCAACCCATTATGTCCACACTATGTGTAACACAATCTAAAGCAAATTACTAGCCAACATTATAAACTACAAGGCTTTCCAGTGGTAAAGAATTTGTCTGCCAATGCAGGAGACACAGAAGATGCAGATTCGGTCCCTGGGTTAGGAAAGTCCCCTAGAGAAAGAAATGGCAGCCCATTCCAGTATTCTTGCCTGAGAAATCCCTTGAACAGAGGGGGCTTGCAGGCTATAGTCAGTGGGGTGGCAAAGAGTTGGACACGACATTTTAGCAGAGATTCCACTCACCATTACTTGCCTCTTCTGCTGCCTTGTTTATTCATCTAAAAAGCCCTGGAAACCTCACTCTGGATTGAAACTATTACCTTGGGTGTTCAGTAGTATGTCTCCAGCTATCCTGCTGCCTGGAGAAAATCACACAAGAGTAGGTGCCCTTACAAAGCCATGGTGTCCAGCCGCATCGGAGTCCTCAGGGCAACCCAGCAAATTCCATTATGCCCTTGCCAGTGTGCTTTCTTTCAAATTATGACCAGAATGTTCTCTCAAATTATGACCAGAATGTCCAGACCTACCACCCCATCACTTCTCTCTCACAGTTTCCTTTTCTGTATCATTTAATTTTCACTTTATTCATTTTATTTTATCCCAGAGATACCTTCAAATGAGGCCCCTCTTGAAAGTCTTGCTACATAATGTGCATAAACTTCAGTTCTTACTTTTCCTCCCCTCAGTAGATGGAGAAGGAACACTTCCGCCCAAGTCAAAGCTACATACTTTCTCCGGCCTGGCCTTAGAGACTTCAATCATGTGTCATCTCTCCTTCCAGATCTGCAAAACTGTTCTTATCTTTTGCAGTGTAAATATGATAAAGGCTTCTCCATTCAAAGTGAAAAAACACTAATCTCTGTCTTGACTTGACCTCCCTCTATGGTTATCATCCAGTCATCAGCTTTTCGGGGGGAGGGGGGCGCTGTCTGTCCTGTGCTGTCCTTCATCCAGCCGTGGCCTAGTCTACTGGGATCAGACTTCTGTCACCAGCATTTCTTGCCAACTGCTCTTTGTAAAGTCAACAATGACCTTCTTGATGCATTATCTAATGAACTATTTTTTGTCCTTATCCGAATTGCTTTTGGAATTTTGGAACTTGAAATGCTCTTTTGCTTTAGATTTGGTGATTCATCCCCTGCTATTTTGTTTTTTATCCCATCCCTCTGACCACTCCTTTTACTCCCTGAGGGCATCTGTTTTCCTTCTGTCCATCTTTAAATCAAAATTTCCCATCACCAGCTCGAGGGCTTGTGCCATTCCCTCACCCAGTTTTCATTGCTTCACACAAATGTGACCATGCAAAGTTACCAACAGCCCAGACCTCTTGGCTAAACTCCAAACTGACTTACCTTTTAGACATGTCTTCCTCAGTTATTCAGTGGTTTACAGCCAAATCAAAGTCAATGTGCTTAATATTTATTTACTGTTCCTTAGTCATGTTCCTTTTCTAAATTTCCTACATGGTATCTAATCACTTACATGAGCTATACTTGTGGGTCATATAGATTTCTTTCTTTCTTTCTTTCATTTATTTATTTTTGACTACTCTGGGTCTTCATTGCTTCACTTGGGCTTTCTCTACCCACAGTGAACAGGGGCTACTCTTCACTGAGGTGCACAGGCCTCTCATTGCAGTAGCTTCTCTTGTTGCAGAGCATGAATTTAGTTGCCCTGAGGCATGTGAGATCTTCCCAGACCAGGGATCAAACCCATGTCCCCTGCATTGGCAGACAGGTTTTTAACCACTGGACCACCAGGGAAACCCTCATTCTAGCTGTCTTTGTGTAATTCATCTACCGTATCAAATTGATCACAAGCTCTTACAAATTTACCTGCTAAAGATCTTGAGTTTGTGAGTTTTCCATTTATCTTAACTGCCATTGACTTTTTGTGTGGCATTTATATATCATCATATCTCCCAGATTTAAAAAGAAGTGAAGGAGGAAGGGACAGGTGGAAGAGATAGCAGCTGGGGTGGGAAACTTTTTGTCCATCAGATAAACACTTTGTCTTTTTGAGTCCAGGTTCTCAAGTCTATTATAGTAGTCTCCTAAATGATTCCCTCCCCTTGTGGCCAAAGTTATAGTTCCAAAATTGAAATATTCCAGTGTACTCAGTTTATTTAGGGTTGTCCAAACTTCTGTAATATCTAGAACTCGTTGTAGTGACCAAGCACTGGTAACATAATAGCTTAGATCAAGTGCTAATGATAGCAATTAGGCTGACAGAGGTCTTCACACCTTCAACACATAATGTCCAACACTTCTACAAGAAGAGAGATTGGACACATCCAGAGGACAGACATCCATCTCTGCTCTTTCCATTCACTAGAACTCAGTCACATGGCCTCACTCTGTTCTGAGAGAGGGAATGACCCCAAAAGAAAGAGATTTTGGATGAGAATTATCAGCTTTTGTCTTACTTCCCCATAAATAGAAAATAAATTCAAATTCCTTCTCCTAGCACACTAGATCTGTCTACTTTCCACATCACCTAGCATCTGCTCCTCCTCATTGATCAACCGATGATATGACCATAACCAACTTGTTTTCCCCAGACTCACCAGGCTCCATGATGCCTTCATGATAGCTATGATATTTCCCTCTGCCTCAGTCACAGCTTTTTCCCTCCTTTTTCTTTCCTCTAGGAAGGAAACCCTCAACTTCACAACCCAGATCAGACAACTTTTCATGACAGCTGATTGGGTGTGAATGTCTTTCCCCCATGCTGCCAAGGCTCTTCACAGAGCACTGAACCAAAAGATAAGTAGATTCAGGTTTACTTGTCCACTTTTCCCATTGACTGTATACCTTGAAGGAGTCCACTCACAGCAATGATTATGTAAGCAATGTTTCCTTTAATACATTCAAAGTTATCTCTATGCTTATTTTTATATGCAGAGTACATCATGAGAAACGCTGGACTGGAAGAAACACAAGCTGGAATCAAGATTGCCGGGAGAAATATCAATAACCTCAGATATGCAGATGACACCACCCTTATGGCAGAAAGTGAAGAGGAACTCAAAAGCCTCTTGATGAAAGTAAAAGAGGAGAGTGAAAATGTTGGCTTAAAGCTCAACGTTCAGAAAACGAAGATCATGGCATCCGGTCCCATCACTTCATGGGAAATAGATGGGGAAACAGTGGAAACAGTGTCAGACTTTATTTTTCTGGGCTCAAAAATCACTGCAGATGGTGACTGCAGCCATGAAATTAAAATACACTTACTCCTTGGAAGGAAAGTTATGATCAACCTAGATAGCATATTGAAAAACAGAGACATTACTTTGCCAACAAAGGTTCGTCTAGTCAAGGCTATGGTTTTTTCCTGTGGTCATGTATGGATGTGAGAGTTGGACTGTGAAGAAGGCTGAGCACTGAAAAATTGATGCTTTTAAACTGTGGTGTTGGAGAAGACTCTTGAGAGTCCCTTGGACTGCAAGGAGATCCAACCAGTCCATTCTGAAGGAGATCAGCCCTGGGATTTCTTTGGAAGGAATGATGCTAAAGCTGAAACTCCAGTACTTTGGCCACCTCATGCGAAGAGTTGACTCATTGGAAAAGACTCTGATGCTGGAGGGGATTGGGGGCAGGAGGAGAAGGGGACGACAGAGGATGAGATGGCTGGATGGCATCACTGACTCAATGGACGTGAGTCTCAGTGAACTCCGGGAGTTGGTGATGGACAGGGAGGCCTGGCGTGCTGCGATTCATGGGGTCGCAAAGAGTCGGACACGACTGAGCGACTGATCTGATCTGCTCTGATGCTTATTCTAAAACTAATTAAATTAGACTCATTTTTAGACTAAAAGAATTCAACATTGAAGACAAATTTCCTATTACTGAGCATTTTAGAGATTTGTATTTGTTAATTAGGTATTTCAGATATTATCCTCTGGTAGTCTCAGTTAGAATGCATTTCTTGAATTCTACTCATTACAAGTTCTGTAATATTAACAACTCAGAGATGATGTGCTATTGACTGATTAAGTGTATCATAGGGAGCAGAAACATACACTCATAAACACAATTACACCTGCGAGAACATATACACTTGTGACTGTAAATATTTTATATTTATGTCTTCATAAATGAAAAGCTATTTTGGGCATCTGCAATTTCATAGACCTCACATGTCTTGCAAAGAAAACTTTGGCTAGAATTTAAATAAAATCAATTTTAAAATAGTTGTTTTCCTTTGTTCTATGTGCCTAAGAAAATGAGGTGAATTTTAAATACCTATATATAAGTTTAAATACCTAAATACAAGTTTACTTATATTAACTTGAGATGATAAAATTTTACTTAAAAATTGCTGAATTTATAAAAATAAAACTTTACTAAATCAGTATTTTGTTATACTCATAGTAAACTATTAGATTCAGAAGACTTGAATTAAATTTCCTACCCTGCAGTTTACTAACTGTATGACATTGGGAAAATTAGTTACTATAATACATAACATTCTCATCTACTAATTGGAGATTTACCTCATAGACTTAAGATATCAACCCTGTGGAAAGACTCTATTACAAAAGAAATAATAACATTTTAAATATATATTTCACAGTTATCTTTTCAATGACATGATAGGATTTTTTGTCAGACTAGTGTTGAGCCCTGGACCAGGTCATGCTTGAACTTGAGAAGGTCATTTTCCCAATTTTAATGTGAATAAACTTCTCAGTGAAGTGAGATCTCCATGTGGGTCTTTGTACGCGAGTGTGTGTGTGCAAACCCACACATATACTATCGGCCCTCCATTTTCACAGTCCTTGGTTGGTTGAATCCGCATATATGGAACCCCAGATATCAGGGGTCATTTTACATAAAGGTCTTGTATTCTGGTATCCACAGGAGTTTTGGAACCAATCCTGAGGAAGTAACTCCACGTTATTATGTGTACTTATTCACCAATAAGCGGTATTATCCAAAGACAGTTTTCTCACAATGAAGCATCCCTGTAAAAGAGATTTACCCTGCTAGCGTCCACAGCAAGGCAGCCATCCAAACTCTGAAATACATACCTAGTATTTGCTCTGATATTTATCAGAGAACATCTCCTGCTTAGGGCTCAGTTACAAAGTAAAAATTTTTAAAAGACAAACTGGCACATTCTTGTTACCTCCCTCCGCACAAGAAGCCCCCATTCCTTCAGCAGCAGCATCCTTGTCCATAATAACTGTAGAAGCATCTACAGGAGGAACACTCAACTCTCTCATTCCCATTAGAGACCATGTTTGCTGTCCTGATGGCAACACATGCTGGCCTACTTCCACCAGTTGGTTTTCTGCTCCAAAAGTGCATCCTCCCAGCACATCATCCACAGCATTTCCTGATCACCTGCCAAGTCCACCTTCACAGAGAACCCCAGGTAGCAAGGCTTGGCTCTCCCGTGCCTTTGCACAGATGCTTCTCCCTTCCTTCTGTGAGAAGGGAAGCCCCTTGATCTCTGTCCCCCCTCAGTAGGATCACTTTTCATCTGCTCTGCTCCCCATGGACACACTGCCCTAGACAGTGGCTGTCTTCTCCGTTCCTAATAAATTAATTAACAACCTCAGAGACTTAAATGGTTTGGAAGGATTCTAAAATCCTCTCACTCGATGACTTCCACTAAGTAGAATATGTTTATCCATTTCACAGGACCTATATTTTTAGATCAATGACCTTTGGGTGTATGATTCATTCGGATTTCATTTTTTCCCAGCAGGCACAGTTTCACATAAGCCTATTTAAAAACAATAAAGCAAGCAATGTTTTAAATGGAATATAATCTATTCTACACCTGTTTCCTTAGACTATTTTGATGGAAGTGGATAGTTTCTGTGACAAACTATACTTCTATAATACTATCCACAACTAAAATATTGACATATTTTCCCTTAATATATCACATTAATATTTTAATTTTTAAACCAGTTCATTGAAAGTAATTTCCCGCAAAACAGCCATGCATACAAAGGATGATATTTTCGGTTAAAATGACAGAAATATTTTCTAGGTATAATTATTTAGGGCAAGAATTTTGTAGAATTTTACCTGGTTTTCTTGTCCCTTACATAAATGAGAAATAGCACCCAGATAGAAGTTGTGTCCAACTCTTTGTGACCACATGGACTGTAGCCCGCCAGGCTCCCCTGTCCATGGAATTTCCCAGGCAAGAATACTGGAGTGGGCTGCCATGTCCTTCTCCAGGGGATCTTCCCAACCCAGGGATCAAGCGCACATCTCTTGCATCTCCTGCACTGGCAGGTGGATTCTTTACCACTGCGCCACCTGGGAAGCCCCTCATGTGTGTTGCTGGTGGGTAACTATGAATAATTCCTGCTTAGGAGCTCATGAATCTAAGGAGTTGCTCATGTATTGTTTAAAAGTCACCTTGTGAGCAGCTTCTCTTAATCCAGACATTTCTGTAGAAATTGTATTCTGAAAATGTCTAGTTGGGGGGTATTGCAACAGTCTTTAGCTGTAATGAATCTTTGCTTTGTATCTGTATTTTTTGATGAAGAGTGCTTCATAAGCAACAGCGACTTTAAACTTTTTGGAGTCAGAGAGTCTCTTGAGCTGTTAATAAAAGCTATAAACCTTTTCAGTACAAAATATACATTACACACACAAAATTCACATTTCAGAGAGTTCTGTATTCCCCAAAGCCCAGCAGATGGGGATCCCAGATCACAGACTCCCCAGGCCCCTAAGAACACGGCTTCTGTGTTGCAATGCTGTATGAGGGCAGAGTGTTGAGGATTATTCCATAATCATCAGGGGAATGAGAAATTTTTTGCTTGGAATCCAAACTGAAAACTGAGCTTCCCTTGAATAAACATGTGTTCTCCAAGAAACGTTTTCTTCTTTTTAAAACATTGTTTCCCATTTTCTCTTCTCCTTGGCCACCACCACTGCTATCACTATCCTCTTAATTTTAGGCAAGGACTGGAAGTTTAGTGGGGATCTTCATGTTTATCTGTTTCTTGCCCTATGATGTCACTGCACCGAGATTTTAGCATATATGTGATTGATCATATATGAATCATATATGGATTTTAGCATATAAGGATCGATCATCCAAGCAGAGTTCTTACCACATCCAGAATCCTTTGAGAGAGTGTCCAAGCAGCTCATTTTACCTAAACAATTGCATAAAGGATGACTGACAAGACAAAGGAAGGGGTGGCCAGGGTGGGGGCTGGGAGGAAGAAACATACACCAGGTTCTGGAAGCTACCATGCAGCAGGGGCTCAGAGCAAGATGACATCAGTGACCAGTATTCACACAACTCTCCCATTTAGTAATCGTCATACTCCAGTCCTTGGTAGGCCTACTCTGGGACCTGTTTCCTATGGTTAAAACGGCTTTCAAACAGTAAATCAAAATATCAGATACCATTCAACTCTCCTCAGAGGACTTCAGTTTTTCTCATGTCAAAGATCTTTAATGGGTAGGTTGTCTTGCTCTTCTGAAGGCAATCACTTCAGGACTGAAATTATATTTTCTCAAATTGTGCCCTGACAATGCCTCTTCCTGCAATTATGCTATGCATTTCTTTCTTGTAGCTATTTTTTTTAATGTACTTTTATTCCCTGCTTTTTGGCTTCTTCTAACCAACTTTAGGGCAAAGACAGTGGGGAGACCATTGTGAGGGCCAGACCTTGTAAAACTGAAATAAATGCATTGCGTTCAGTCCTCTTTACCTTCCTTCAACCTGCTCTTCCCAACTGACCCTAGACACATTCCAGGCAGAATTCACAATACCACACACACAGACACTGACAAAGCCATCTGAGGAGCTAATTCCCTAGCCACTGAGGCTTCTGAATTTTACTGGACTGTAAGCCTCTCGAAGGCAGAGGCCATACCTTTTTAAAAATACATATATAGGTATCAGGGAATTCCCTGGTGGTCCAGTGGTTAGGACTCAGGGCTTTCACTGCCAGGATCTGGGTTTGATCCCTGGTTGTGGAACCAAGATCCCACCTGCTTAGCAGCTCAGCCAATAAATAAATATCAATGTCAATGCTTAAAAGAGTAATTATCACACTGTAAGTGGACAATAAATGCTCAAATGAGTGAGTGACAAAGGATAAAAATTTTATAGTTCATTTTAACATTGTTTTTACCTTCAAGTTTATTGAAGTGTTGGAGAGTTTTAAAGACCCAAAACAATGCTATCATAGGTTGAAAGAACATAGCCTTTGAAGCAGCAGCCTAATGGAGCAGCTCTTTTCATTTTCTGGCCCAAAGGTCAGACATCTTAATTAATATTAAATATAGACATATATAATTATTGGCAGTTCTGCTGAGGTGTTCAGATAAATGAGCATGGAAAGAACATATCATCAGAGTAGGCTTTTCTATTTATCATCTTTGTCCTAAATAATTAAAACATGTGTTCATTAAGATAGCCAGTCCAGGTTCGATGCAGGATACAGGAAGCTTGGGGCTGGTGCACTGGGATGACCCAGAGGGATGGTATGCAGAGGGAGGTGGGAGGAGGGGTTCAGGATTGGGAACACGTGTACACCCGTGGTGGATGCATGTTGATGTATGGCAAAACCAATACAATATTGTAAAGTAAAAAAATTAAATTGAATTAAAAAAAAAAGATTCTCATGGCTTTAAAATTTTTATTTTTAAAAGAAACATTAACAACTTATACTCAAAGCCTTTCTATAATTCTATCTTTAGCTGTAGAGGAGACTGCCTTATAAAAAAAACTCATTCATCTTTTGGATAATTGATACCTTTACAATAGAGTCCAGACATACTAACTTTATTAAACTCTACCTTGGGGAAAAAATGTTATTGCCTCTTTCCAATGTATGAGGAATCCATCGAACAGAGATAGCAGAGCTCTGAAGAAAATATTCTTTCAGAGAACAGAATGAGCTTGCCGATCACTAAAAATAACCAAGGATATTTATCAAAAAAAAAAAATTTGGCCATATAAGTAATATAAATAATCTTAGAGAAAATGTGTTGGTTTTCATCCTAGGATAATATTGAGTTTCTATGGGTATTTGTGTGTTGGCAAGTAAAGGCAGAAGGGGCACCAGTTATTTTTATATGGTTAAGCCCACAATAGCATCAAGTAATTTATCAGATGCAGTGTAAGAAGATCATTTGACTACCTGAATGTTCCAAGATTTTTTTTCCCAACTCTTCAAAATAACTGAGTTGTGAGACCATATGGTGACATGCTGGCTATTTTCTAGTGTACATACCACACACCCCACTACCACCTCACCCACACACACACCAGATACTGGTATTTTTGATTTTCAAAGCAAATCTGTCTCTGAATTAAACTATTGGATAGTCCAGACCAATAAAACTAAAAAGGTGGTTGTCTAAACTTCACATCACATAGTGCTGCATACTCCATTCCTTGGTGGTTATATTCAGCTGCATGTGTGCATGGCTGCTGCTGCTGCTAAATCGCTTCAGTCGTGTCCGACTCTGTGTGACCCCATAGACGGAAGCCCACCAGGCTCCCCTGTCCCTGGGATTCTCCAGGCAAGAACACTGGAGTGGGTTGCCATTTCCTTCTCCAATGCATGAAAGTGAAAAGTGAAAGGGAAGTCACTCAGTCGTGTCTGACTCTTAGTGACCCCATGGACTGCAGCCTACTAGGCTCCTCCATCCGTGGGATTTTCCAGGCAAGAGTACTGGAGTGGGGTGCCATCGCCTTCTCCGTGGCTGCTGCTAGGGCCTCATAAATACTGGAACATACACTTCTGAGTTGTTTTTCCTCATTTGTGGCTTTATATATACTTTATTTCTGTTCACACTTTCTTGTTTATTTACTTTATGATCAATTACATGCTTCTGTGAGAATTTGTTCCAAGTTATGGGCTTAATATATGGTCACAAGACAGCAAAAATAAACCTATTTATGAAGAAATCCAGTTGGTGTGATTATTCTTATTTTAATTAAATTAGTTTGCTCTTCAGCACCTTAAATATTCTCAGTGATAAAGATTGTATGACTTCCAAACATGTAATATGGAACATAGCTTTCTGCATGTGACATAGCTTCTGTAGAGAAAATACGTTTTAGTCTCAACCACGTCATGGGGCAGAAATAAGGAAGGACACAGAAAAGTTAAGTCAAGCCACAAGTTCCTCGAGTTAAGCACTGATGTGGACTCATGGGGACTCCCAAAGCTTGTGCAGACCTGTAGGCATGTAGATGTGCGTAAATACTCCCACAATCTAGGAGCGTCTTCTGTTTCTATATTTGATTAGCAAAGGTCATCCTGTACTTACTCATCACTTCAAGTTAACAATAGCTCTGGAATGTATGCTGTACTACCAGTAATTGTGTCGTATCCTACCCACAAGAAATCATGTGAAGGGTGAAATCATCAAATTGAGATGAGATTAAGGTCAACCCCATCATAATGTAGAAAAGCAAAAATACAATTTTTTTAAAAGTCATTTTGCAAATATGAATTACAATAGAAAGAGACACAGTGTCAAGGAACCTGGGCTCTAGTTTGCGATGTGCCAAACTGCCGTGTATCTTTGTAGGAGTCACACAGCACTTTTGGGCTTCGAATACTGTATTTACAAAGCAAATGAATGGGACTGAGTTCTCTAAGTCTCTTTCTATTTGTAGATATAAGTCCAGCTCTAGCTTTTCTATTATCTCTTTTTTGGAAGTTATAAGAGAAACAGGCCAATCCTGTCAGATTCTTTACTCATCTGAGGTTTAGTTCAAAAGTGGAGGATGAGGAAGGCCCTGTTCCAAAGGATGATTTTATGCTTCTGCAGAAAAAGATGCTTCAGTGAGGCATTAAAACATTCTTTAATAAAAACTACTTCCCTTGTGTTCACAGTCATATTTGAAAGACTGCTAAAATTCTCTACTTTGGATTAAAAAAAGTAAAAGGAGGCAGTAAAAACACAAGTTACCTGGAGAACAAATATACTAGACCAAGTTGTTTAAGATTTTGATCTCAGAAATCTTTTATACTCTTAAAAAATTTTGAGAAACCCAAAGACTTTTGTTTATGTAGGGTATACACAGAGACAATGTTAGAAATTAAAAATGAGGTAATTTAAAAATATTTCTTCAGTTTAGTTCAGTTTAGTCGCTCAGCCATGTCTGACTCTTTGAGATCCCATGGACTGCAGCATGCCAGGCCTCCCTGTCCATTGCCAACTCCCAGAATTTACTCAAACTCATGTCCATTGAGTCAGTGATGCCATCCAACCATCTCATCCTGTCATCCCCTTCTCCTCCTGCAATCAATCTTTTTCAGCATCAGGATCTTTTCAAATGAGTCAGTACTTCGCATCAGGTGGCCAAAGTACTGGAGTTTCAACTTCAGCATCAGTCCTTCCAATGAATATTCAGGACTGATTTCCTTTGGGATGGACTGGTTGGATCTCCTTGTAGTCCAGGGACTCTCAAGAGTCTTCCCTAACACCACAGTTCAAAAACATCAATTCTTCAGTGCTCAGCTTTCTTTATAGTCCAACTCTCACATCCATACGTGACTACTGGAAAAAACATAGCGTTGATTAGACGGACCTTTGTTGGCAAAGTAATGTCTCTGCCTTTTAATATGCTGTCTAGGTTGATCATAACTTTTCTTCCAAGGAGCAAGCATCTTTTAATTTCATGCAGCCAGCCATGAAAAATATTTCTTAATGTGTTTTAAATAATAACAAACATGGTAAGTATTGACAAATAACATATTTTATGAAAAATACATTTTCCAAACAAAACATTGCTGAGAAGTGTGGAATTGCTTTACATTTCATAAATGTCTTCAGTGTCTGACTGATCTGATTATAGCCGTGTTCTCATATTTACTTCTGTACTCCATCTATTTTAATGTGCTGTTTAGTTGAAGCACTTGAAGAGAATCTGACCTCTCTCAGGTTTAGTTGGAAAGAAACAGAGTATTTTAATAGTCCTTTCAGGTAATTGTGGATATTCTTTTTGATACTATGCCAAAACTTAGCAACCTGCATTTTTTAAAGGCCACTGCAATATGGAGTTTGTCATATTAGTAACTTTTGTATTCTGATCCATTAAAATCCATTGTTTTATGTTGTAATTTGAATGGATCTTCTCTTTTGCTTTATTTCATAATTCAATATATACACTGATCATTTGAAAAACACTGGTTGCTAACTTATAAGGATCTTCCAAATTCAATATACAATATCAGAACATCATGGTCACTAATATCATCATCAATCTCATCAGAAAAGTCTTTAACAATTAAGAGGATGCCAAGCTCTCAGGTTCTGAGTTTTCAAAAACTCTAGTTTTTGCTTAAAATCTTTAATTTTATCATTGACAACAATACTGTTTAGTTCACTTGACTCATTTTCACAAAAATATCTGTCAAACACCCAAGTGTGAATAGCCAGAGTTTGTCAGTTATTCTGACAGGTATTCTGCCAGGTAAAAATGTGTTACTAATAAAGAAGCAGCTAGTTCAGCTTACAACTTAATCACACAAGGGCTTTTTCTAAAGAAAATCATTCTACTTTGGTATGCAGGCAGTTTTTTATGGGACCTTGCCATTTTGTCATCCAGAATGTTAGGAAAAAAAAAAAAAAAAAACTTGCCCTCGAGGACTGAAATTTAATCAAATGTTTATTGCTTCATCAAGGACACTCTTAAATGAAGCTGACCTTTTCTAAAAAAAACAGTTAACTTGTGGCACTAAAATGTACAGTGAATACTAATATATGTTGGTGTCAATGCTTTGCTTTGTACTAAGATGTCAGTTTACCTATCACTGCTTTTACACCATCACTGTAGATAAACCATAGTGAAAAAGGCAAATAAGCTATAGAAATAGTTTTGATCTCATGGATCCCTTCAAATGATTTCAGAGACCTGTGGTCTAGAGTTCTGTGGTCAGAGTTTAACTACTGCCAAAGATGAATACTCTAAGAGATGCAATCTATCAGATGACCCTGAGCAGTGAGGTCTTGGCTGGACCCCCTGGAGACCTTAGCAGAAAATGTTTGACAGATGGAGGCTAAGAGATAAGCAAAAGAGAAACACAGTTACAGAAAAGTGGAAAGTTTTAAGAGCATTTCATGTTTAACATCTCCTGTAGCTGAGTGTCTCCATGAGCTACTCCCTAGGACTTACTGTAGAGGGGTACATGTTATGGAAAGATGAAACAATCAGAACCTGAAAGCTTGGCTTTAAGTCCTGGATATTCTTTGTGGACTTAAGCAAATTATTTAATAACCCTGAAAGTGTTTATTTTTTCTTCAGTAATACTGAATAAAACTATCTACCTTAAATGTATGGAAAGCCCTACACTAGCAAATTACACCACAAATTCTTACACTAGCAAATTCAGTGATGTTCAGTCAGTTCAGTTCAGTCATTCAGTCATGTCCGACTCTTTGTGACCCCATGAATCACAGCACGCCAGGCCTCCCTGTCCATCACCATCTCCCGAAGCTCACTTAGACTCACGTTCATCAAGTCAGTGATGCCATCCAGCCATCTCATCCTCTGTCGTCCCCTTCTCCTCCTGCCCCCAGTCCCTCCCAGCATCAGAGTCTTTTCCAATGAGTCAACTCTTCACATGAGGTGTTCAAAGTACTGAAGTTTCAGCTTTAGCATCATTCCTTCCAAAGAAATCCCAGGACTGATCTCCTTCAGAATGGACTGGTTGGATCTCCTTGCAGTCCAAGGGACTCTCAAGAGTCTTCTCCAACACCACCATTCAAAACCATCAGTTCTTCAGAGTTCAGCTTTCTTCACAGTCCAACTCTCACATCCATACATGACCACAGGAAAAAACCATAGCCTTGACTAGACGAACCTTTGTTGGCAAAGTAATGTCTCTGTTTTTCAATATGCTATCTAGGTCGGTCATAACTTTCCTTCCAAGGAGTAAGTGTCTTTTACTTCCATGGCTGCAGTCACCATCTGCAGTGATTCTGGAGCCCAGAAAAATAAAGTCTGACACTGTTTCCACCGTTTCCCCATCTATTTCCCATGAAGTGATGGGACCCGATGCCATTATCTTCGTTTTCTGAATGTTGAGCTTTAAGCCAACTTTTTCACTCTCCTCTTTCACTTTCATCAAGAGGCTTTTGAGTTCCTCTTCACTTTCTGCCATAAGGGTGGTGTCATCTGCATATCTGAGGTTATTGATATTTCTCCCGGCAATCTTGATTCCAGCTTGAGCTTCTTCCAGCCCAGCGTTTCTCATGATATACTCTGCATAGAAGTTAAATAAGCAGGGTGACAATATACAGCCTTGACATACTCCTTTTTCTGTTTGCAACCAGTCTGTTGTTCCATGTCCAGTTCTAACTGTTGCTTCCTGACCTGCATACAAATTTCTCAAGAGGCAGGTCAGGTGGTCTGGTATTCCCATCTCTTTCAGAATTTTCCACAGTTTATTATGATCCACATAGTCAAAGGCTTTGGCATAGTCAATAAAGCAGAAATAGATGTTTTTCTGGAACTCTCTTGCTTTTTTCATGATCCAGAGGATGTTGGCAATTTGATCTCTGGTTCCTCTGCCTTTTCTAAAACCAGCTTGAACATCAGGAAGTTCACAGTTCACGTATTGCTGAAGCCTGGCTTGGAGAATTTTGAGCATTACTTTACTAGCGTGTGAGATGAGTGCAATTGTGCGGTCAGTGATGTTACCTAAAGATTTAAGGCCAGGAAACCAGTAATGCACAGAGGTGTTCCCTCTTTTCTATAAAATATAAAGACCTCCAGTACACTAAAAGCAGATAAACCAAAAACAAACAAACAAAAAAAAGCTGTGGTGAATCTGCTCTGAAATATTCCATACCATTTAAGCTTACCTATGTGAAAATTATCCAGTAATGTGGATAATCATACTCAGGTCACACTTGCTTCAAGTGTGTAGATACCTAATACATAACGGATACCTTATTACTAGTGACTTCAACAGATTGTGATTTACTTTTGCCACGTAATGAGTTGTCCAAGGTAGGTGGCTGCTGGCTGGCTCTGGTTCAGCTGCTCAGTAAAGACATCCAGAAGCCAGGCTCTCTGTTTTTATGCTCTGTTACATACATCCCATTGACTGTTCGTTTTCTGACTTATCACCTTATGATCCCAATTTGGCTTCTACAGTTCAGTTCAGTTCAGTCGCTCAGTCATGTCAGACTCTTTGCAACCCCATGAATCGCAGCACGCCAGGTCTCCCTGTCCATCACCAACTCCCGGAGTTCACCCAGACTCACGTCCATCGAGTCAGTGATGCCATCCAGCCATCTCATCCTCTGTCGTCCCCTTCTCCTCCTGCCCTCAATCCCTCCCAGCATCAGAGTCTTTTCCAACGAGTCAACTCTTCGCGTGATGTGGCCAAAGTACTGGAGTTTCAGCTTTAGCATCATTCCTTCCAAAGAAATCCCAGGGCTGATCTCCTTCACAATGGACTGGTTGGATCTCCTTGCAGTCCAAGGGACTCTCAAGAGTCTTCTCCAACACCACAGTTCAAAGGCATCAATTCTTCGGCGCTCAGCCTTCTTCACAGTCCAACTCTCATATCCATACATGACCACAGGAAAAACCATAGCCTTGACTAGACGAACCTTTGTTGGCAAAGTAATGTCTCTGCTTTTGAATATGCTATAGGCATCAAAATCAAGTGCCAATGCAGAAGGGAAGACAGTAAGCTTGGCAAAAGATTTTCTTCCTTTGTGCTTGACTCTGAGCACAGAATCAGAGTATGTCTTCCCCACAGTCTCCAGTAACCTCTCCTCACATCTCAACAAGCACAACTGGACTCCACAGTCAGCTCTCTGCACAGAAATAACATGAGCATGGATAAGGAAGATGGGATTGGATATGCCACAAAATGTCATATGAAAAAAAAATTCAATGCTGTACGAAATGTGTCATCAATTTGTAATGCAAATAAAAATAAATTGATTTTTAAAATAAACCAAAAATATTTGCACTTGAAAAGGGATTGGAGAAGGAAGAATGCAGAAGTTTGATAGTGTTTTTCTTAAGTTACCAGGGCTAACAGTACTTTATTTTATTTATTTTTGTTTCTCTATTCTCTACTTGGTCTCCTTGAGAACTTCTGAACATCAGCGATGAAATGGCGCATCTCCTGCATTCGATGCTGCATGTTCCACTCAGTACCATTAAGTAAAATTGAAAACTACATTATTCTCATGTGCAGGTATTATGTCCAAATAAAATATATGTAACCTGGTATTATTAAACCTTCATGTACGCCAATCCTTTGGGTCAATGAGTCACATGTCACACACTATAAGAATGTTGCTAACACAGGCAAACAGCAAACCAACTTGTCTTTCAAATATAAATTATACATGTATACCTGAAATATACTATGTAACAGAAGTATCACAAACCTTTCTCACATCTTCCCTATCTCTTCCTTTAATTCACAGATAACTAGCCAAACATCAACCATCTTGGCACATTTTAAGATTAGATGAAGACTATAATGCTTAAAGTACTTTTGTGTCACTGGACATACTGATACTTCATATATACTTCCTATTGGTTAAAAAGGATATATTTATGGTAAAATCTAATGACTATTCCATATCTGCCCTTGCTACAATAAATAAAAGGACCTAGAGCTAAATATGGTCTGTGTGTTTTAACCAGTGTTCCCATTCCTCTGGCCTTTGAGCATCACGGAGCACAAGACTATTTAGGAGATTGAGCTCTTTTTGGTAAAGGACAGAGGTAGCTTGGGATGTAGTAGCTGCAACCCTGTGTCACTAACACCATCAACTCTTCTTATGAAACACTATGATGGTGATGCCATCAATACTGAAATATGTATAATGAGTTGTTTTCCTCCAGGAGAAGGGACTAATTGTTGATAAATTAATTTTGGTCTCCTATTTGGTCCTCTTCCTTCAGGTTTTTGCTTCTAATCCATTTTTATGTTGCTACTTTTTGTGGCTCAGCTGGTAAATAATCCTCCTGCAATGCAGGAGACCTGTGTTCGATACCTGGGTTGGGAAGATCCCCTGTAGAAGGGAAAGGCTATCCACTCCAGTATTCTGGCCTGGAGAATTCCATGGACTGTAAAGTCCATGGGGTCACAAAGAGTCAGACACGACTGAGCAACTTCATTTCACTTTTTGAAAAACAGAAAAATCACCTAATTAGCTCCACATTTTTTTTAAGATTTTTTTAATATGGACCATTTTTAAATCTTTGTTGAATTTGTTACAATATTGCTTCTGTTTTTTATGTTTTTGTTTTTCAGCCATGAGGCATGTGGGATCTAAGTTCCCCAACCAGGGATCATACTTGCACCCCCTGCATTGGAAGTCTCAACCACTGGACAGTCAGGGAAGTCCCTGTTTTTTAAAAGATTTTATTGAAATATAGTTTATTTACAATGCTAATTTCTGCTGTACAGTAAGGTGAAAAAAAAAATATATATATATATATATTCATATTCTTTTCCATTATGGTTTATCCCAGGATATTGAATATAGTTTCCTGTGCTACACATAGGACTTTCTTGTTTATCCATTCTATATATAACAGTTTGTATCTGTTAATCTCACACATTTTTAAAACTATGTTAATTTTGAAATAGTTGTAGACTCACATGGAATTGCAAGAAATAATTCAGAGAAATCCCATGTGGCCTTCATCAAATGTCCACTAACAGGAAAACTATGGTAATGCAAAAATACAAAGCAAAGCCATATCACTAACAGCATATTGCTGTTGATTCAGTCAAGGTACTCACCAGGGGGATCTCTCATGTTGCCCTTAGTAGCAAAATACACTCTCCCTAACATCTGATAACCACTCATTTGTTCTCCATTTATGTAGTTTTGTCATTTCAAGAGTGAGATTTAAATGAGAATACAGGTGACAAGTGTGAGATTTAAATGAGAATACAACCAGTCCTTTTGGGATTTGCTACTTTTCACTCAAAGTAAACCTCTGGAGATTCATCCAGGCTGCTCCATGTATCAACAGTTCTTTGGTTTTTACTGCAGGATAATATTCTAACATATGGATGTACTACTTTGTTTAGCCACTCACCTGGATTGTTTCCAGTTTATTAGCTACTTTAAATAAAGCCACTAGAAATATTTGTGTAAAGGTTTTGGGGTGACTACATATCTTCACTGCTCTGGGATAAATGGCCCAGAATCCAGGTTTTCCTGCAGGCCCCATTGGCTGTCAAGTTGGAGAAGGGTCCTAGACTGCAAGGCAGGGTTGAGGGCCTGCTTCCCACTCACTGGGTTTCCAGTGCGACTCGGATGGGACTGATAAGAGGGCTCTGCTATGGCTCCTGTTTGCCCTCTGCTAACAACTCCACTAGCACCACTAACATCAACACTGCCAGCACCATGTGGACCCCTTACCACCCAGTGAGATCAAAGCCCCAGGTCCTTCCCAAGCTCTCTGACGTTACCCTGGGAGGTAGATAGGCTCTTCCTCAAGGTCTGGCTGGGGTAGACAGTTGGGCTTCCCACTTGGCCTGTATGGGTGTGAATGAGGGTGGAGTCATACCTTTCCTGTGTGTGATTGGCTGAACGTTTTCTGTCTTCAAAACTTCTCCTTTCCTGGTCTTCTGGCTGGAGAGAGCAAGCTTCTCTATGGAGGTTTATCTATTTATTCATTTGTCTGTTGGTGTTTCTGGGGCTGGTTTACTCAGCTTTAAGCCTGGGTTCAGTTCAGTTCAGTTCAATTCAGTCGCTCAGTCGTGTCAGACTCTGGACCCCATGAATTGCAACACGCCAGGCCTCCCTGTCCATCACCAACTCCCGGAATTCACTCAAACTCACGTCCATCGAGTCGGTGATGTCATCCAGCCATCTCATCCTCTGTCATCCCCTTTTCCTCCTGCTCCCAATCCCTCCCAGCATCAGGCTCCTTTCCAATGACTGGCTGGATCTCCTTGCAGTCCAAGGGACTCTCAAGAGTCTTCTCCAACACCACAGTTCAAAACCATCAATTCTTCGGCACTCAGCTTTCTTCACAGTCCAACTCTCACATCCATACATGACCACTGGAAAAACCATAGCCTTCACTAGACGGACCTTTGTTGGCAAAGTAATGTCTCTGCTTTTCAATATGTTATCTAGGTTGGTCATAACTTTCCTTCCAAGGAGTAAGTGTCTTTTACTTTCATGGCTGCAGTCACCATCTGCAGTGATTTTGGAGCCCAAAAAAATAAAGTCTGACACTGTTCCCCCATTTATTTCCCATGAAGTGATGGGACCGGATGCCATGATCTTTGTTTTCTGAATGTTGAGTTTTAAGCCAACTTTTACACTCTCACTTTCATCAAAGGCTTTTTAGTTCCTCTTTACTTTCTGCCATAAGGGTGGTGTCATCTGCATATCTGAGGGTATTGATATTTCTCCGGGCAATCTTGATTCCAGCTTGAGCTTCTTCCAACCCAGCGTTTCTCATGATGTACTCTGCATAGAAGTTAAATAAGCAGGGTGCCAATATACAGCCTTGACGTACTCCTTTTCCTATTTGGAACCAGTCTGTTGTTTCATGTCCAGTTCTAATGGTTGCTTCCTGATGTGCATACAAATTTCTCAAGAGGCAGGTCAGATGGTCTGGTATTCCCATCTCTTTCAGAATTTGCCACAGTTTATTGTGATCCAACACAGTCAAGGCTTTGGCATAGTCAGTAAAGCAGAAATAGATATTTTTCTGGAACTCTCTTGCTTTTTTGATGATCCAGAGGATGTTGGCAATTTGATCTCTGGTTCCTCTGCCTTTTCTAAAACCAGCTTGAACATCAGAAAGTTCATGGTTCACGTATTGCTGAAGCCTGGCTTGGAGAATTTTGAGCATTACTTCACTAGCGTGTGAGATGAGTGCAATTGTGCGGTAGTTTGAGCATTCTTTGGCATTGCCTTTCTTTGGGATTGGAATGAAAAATGACCTTTTCCAGTCCTGTGGCCACTGTTGAGTTTTCCAAATTTGCTGGCATATTGAGTGCAGCACTTTCACAGCATCATCTTTCAGGATTTGAAAGAGCTCAACTGGAATTCCATCACCTCCACTAGCTTTGTTCATAGTATGCTTTCTAAGGCCCACTTGACTTCACATTCCAGGATGTCTGGCTCTAGGTGAGTGATCACACCATCATGATTATCTGGGTCGTGAAGCTCTTTTCTGTACAGTTCTTCCGTGTATTCTTTCCACCTCTTCTTAATATCTTCTGCTTCTGTTAGGTCCATACCATTTCTGTCCTTTATCGAGCCCAACTTTGCATGCTCCCTTGGTATCTCTAATTTTCTTGAAGAGATCTCTAGTCTTTCCCATTCTGTTGTTTTCCTCTATTTCTTTGCATTGATCACTGAGGAAGGCTTTCTTATGTCTCCTTGCTCTTCTTTGGAACTCTGCATTCAGATGCTTATATCTTTCCTTTTCTCCTTTGCTTTTCATTTCTCTCCTTTCCACAGCTATTTGTAAGGCCTCCTCAGACAGCCATTTTGCTTTTTGGCATTTCTTTTCCATGGGGATGGTCTTGATCCCTGTGTCCTGTACAATGTCACGAACCTCATTCCATAGTTCATCAGGCACTCTATCAGATCTAGTCCCTTAAATCTATTTCTCACTTCCACTGTATAATCATAAGGGATTTGATTTAGGTCATACCTGAGTGGTCTAGTGGTTTTCCCTACTTTCTTCAATTTCAGTCTGAATTTGGCAATAAGGAGTTCATGATCTGAGTCACAGTCAGCTCCTGGTCTTGTTTTTGCTGACTGTATAGAGCTTCTCCATCTTTGGCTGCAAAGAATATAATCAATTTGATTTCATTGTTGACCATCTGGTGATGTCCATGTGTACCGTCTTCTCTTGTGTTGTTGCAAGACAGTGTTTGCTAGGGTGTTTGCTATGACCAGTCTGGGTTAATGAGGCAAAAAGCAAGCACGAGCCACTTATGGCCCTGCTGTTCCGGCATCCTGAGGTTCTTAGCTGGGCTACCTTCCTCTCTCCACCTTTCAAAGTCTTCTGAGGTTTGTCTTACATATAAATGAACAGGGTTTAGTTTTACTTAATGGGAGAAATCAGGAAAAACATGTTTACTTCGTCCCTCTAGAAGAAGTGCAGCTTCATATTTTTTAAGGAATAGGAATTTTTGTTCTGTCAGGCATGCAAGCCTGATTCAGTTTACATACCACACACTTTTCACTGCTTCACAGAAGAGGAATCTTTCACTTACTATTAAAAATAATGAGTGCCTGTTTTTTAGCATTTCTTTTCCTTTTTTGAGCCTTAATGCATAATCTTTGTGTCCCTCTTCTCCGTACTTGTGTGTCAAAGCCAGCACAAGCCCACCCTCAGCCACCACATCCCAAACTGGTTTCTCGCTGTTTGTGTAGCAGCTTTATTTGCACTTATCATTTTGTCCTTTATTACATATCTTATTTCTAGCGACTTTTGTTATTTAATGACTTTCCCACCACCTCCTTGACCTCGTAGAGAATTTGCTTTTGCAATCTTTCATGTCAGTTTTTATCTCTTAAAAATACTTCCTTAAACCCCTATTTACTTTCATATAAATGATGCAGTAGTTTCTGAACTATGCTGTAAATATACTTCAATGCAGGGGGTGAGGTTTCAATGTCTAGTCCAGGAAGATACCACATGCCACGGGGCAACTAAGCTGGTGCACCACAACTACTGCAGCCGACCAGCCCTAGAGTCCACGCTGCACAAGAGAAGCCCCACAGTGACAGGTCCATGTACCGCAACGAACAGCCCCGGCTTGCTGCAACCAGAGAAAAGCCTGTGTGCAACAACAAAACGCCAGCTCAGCCAAAAATAAGTAATAAATTAAAATTTTAAAAAACAGATCTGGTATTTTCAAGATAAGATTAGAATAACACACATAGCTTCCTAACGTATCTGAGCGCTTGAAAAATCCATGTGGTAATTTACCTAATAAATTTCCTGAGCCCTTCCCCTCAAAAATAAAGCAACCACTGCTTTTGAGTTAATATTTGTATTTTGCAGAAGAGAATCTGAAGCTACAGATAAAATCAGCTAAAAAGAAAGAGGTTCAGGGGTTATTAATCAAGCATAAATGACAATGATCATATATTAGCAACTTAACCAACAAATAACTTGTGATTGACATATATAACCAAAGTCTCTTAATATATATATATATTATATATATAATATATATATATAATATAGCATACTGTTAGATTCTATTTATATATAATTCTTAGTACAATTTTTTTATTTATTAAGCTGCTTCTTGTATCTGCTGCCTTGAATATCTGATGATTTATTATTTAAAATTTCAAGTTGTTGCCCATTTTTTATGTTTTTTTAACATTCTTCCAAACTGTAGTAATAAACACATTTAAGGATTATTTTTATCTAGTAGAAAATTTGCACCAGTGAAAATGATAACCAGAATAATTTGTAAAACTGATTCTCTGATTTTTTTTTTTGTAATGTTTATTTGGCTGCACCAGGTCTTAGCTGCCATGTGGAGGATCTTTAGTTGCTGCACGTGAGATCTACTTCCCGGACCAGGGATTGAACCCAGGTTCCTTGAATTGGGAACATGGAGACTTAGCTACTGGACCACCAGGGAAATCCTTGATTGTCTGATTTTAATGAAAAGTTTTAAAGGGGAAAAAAAGGACTTGAGAGACATGAAGTACTTTACACCTCAAGAGTAAACATAGCTTTCAGTCATGAATTTGTTCTGCTATTAAGTACTTGCTCCTTTATGTAAAGTCAAATGTAAAGTAAATATATATCAAATCATATTTTCCATTGATGGTTATAATTATTAGAGGCTATTGCTGCAAACAAAAATCTCAAGTTACATAGACGTATTCAAATAAATACATTTTTGAACAGCCACTATGTGCTGTTTAGGTTAGGAGTTCATAAAGAAAATTTTAGGAGGGGAGAGGAATAAATTAGGAGCTTGGAATGAATATCTGTATACACTACTATGTATAAAATAGATGCACAAAAAAATCTACTGCATAGCACAGGAAACTCTGCTCAAATATCCTGTAATAAACTATAATGGAAAAGAATCTGGAAAAGAATATATATATATGTACATATATATGCACATATATGTAAATGTATGGCTGAATCACTGTGCTGTACATCTGAAGCTAAAACAATAGTGTAAATCAACTATACACCAATTTAAAAAGTTAGAATAGTACTTAAAAATAGCAATGAGCTCCTTGTATTTCTAATAGTGCTTTATAATTAGCAAAGGATATCTTCATACATTATTTCATTTAATTTCACCCTCAAAAAATTCTACATATTAAGCATTACAGTTATTTTAGAAACTTCCACATTCACTTTGGAAATCACTTTCTTTGCTAACCAGCAGGTTTTCTGTGTGTTCTAAATGGCCATTCTCTTTGAGATAACTTCATCATATACACAATCTATCCTTATATTTGCACAGCTATTTTAAAGCCAACATGGGCTTCCCTGGTGGCTCAGACAGTAAAGAATCTGCCTGCAATGAAGCAGACCCAGGTTCAATCCCTGGACCAGGAAGATGCCCCGGACTAGGAAATGGCAACTCACTCCAGTATTCTTGCTTGGAGAATCCCATGGACAAAGGAGGCTGGATCACAAAGAGTCCACAGGATCGCAAAGAGTGGAATCATCTGAAGCCACTTAGCACGCAAATGCCAACACAATCCAATATTTATTTAGTTAAATAAACTGAATGAAAACTCTTGACTTATGAGTCCATAAGTTGCCCATACTTTGTTTCCAAAAACTTCTAGGAGTTCTTAAATAATACAGTATCAACCAAGTTTTTGTCATCTACAACATCCATATTATAATAATGGTCTGATGATGCCCCATTGTGTTTGAACTGCCACAGAGATCACCACAGGGGTCAGGTTTTTCTGTGCAGGGTCTCAGCAGTGAACCTGGTATGGTTCTGCTCAGGACCCTCATTCCCTCTAACTGGTCCCTTTTCCTCAGAGTGGACTCACGGATACCTCATGGGAAACACAGACACCTAAGCACCTTTCTAAGTCAAGAAATGCTCTAAACTCACCCTAAAAACTAGGAAAGAGAAGCCAGCCATTCTCTCAACCAACATCAGAAATGCTGACCCTCCTCCTCTGGCATCCCCAAGGAGACTTGACAACAACAGCAAAAAAAAAGAAAAAAGAAAAAAAAATCTCTGAATTCAATACTCTGCCATCAGTCCTAAATGCTCCTCTCCCTCCACTCCCCGAAGTAAGTAGAACTCTGTGTCCCGAAGTCTCTCTTTCCATTTATCATCTGCCAGAAAAGCGGGACAAAGAGGGAATGATAAAATGACACAACTTGCTTTCTCCTCTGGTGACCTTTTCCCTAGAAACGGTTCATTAGCCAAATCGAGAGAAACCAATCCATAAAAATCATCCTGAGGGTTTGAATGTGTAACATCCCTGAGAGCTGCAGCATTGGACAACACTGCCCCCTAGAGATCTTTGGTGGGCACAGCACGAATGGGTTCAGTTCAGTTCAGTTCAGTAGCTCAGTCATGTCCCACTCTTTGTGACCCCATGGACTGCAGCACACCAGGCTTCCCTATCCATCAACAGTTCCCGGAGCTTATTCAAACGCATGTCCATTGAGTCAGTGATGGCATCCAATCATCTCATCCTCTGTCGTCCCCTTCTCCTCCCTTCTTCAACCTTCCCCAGCATCAGGGTCTTTTCAAATGAGTCAGTTCTTCGCATCTGGTGGCCAAAGTATTGGAGTTTCAGCTTCAGCATCAGTCCTTCCAATGAATATTCAGGACTTATTTCCTTTAGTATGGGCTGGTTCCCTGAAATAAAAGGTTCTGTGTGTGTTTCAAATATATTGGAAGATTTTCTGAGACACATCCCTCCATTTGAAAGGTTTGTGTCCTTGTTTTCCAATTCCATTGGGACTGAAAAGGGAATTTGCTGCTATTTGTTGAGAGAATAAGAGGCTTCCTCTTCCCAAAATTCACAGTGTGTTTAATACTTCTGTATGACACAGAAATCTTATGGAAAAGAGCATGAAATCTATTCTAACTGGGATGCAGCTATGTTTAGATTGAGAACAATTTACTGTAATAGCATTTTTATTTATCTGTGAAAGGTTCTGCATAATGCCTGGCACATAAGTGCTTAGAATATATTGAAGGACGGAAAAACAGATGGAAGGAAGGAAGGGAAAATTACAGTATGAAGTGGCCGGTGTGAGACACAAGACAGAAATATTGTGAGGGCAGGGGAAGAAGGGGATTCATTTCTGGTACCAAGCTGGACTGTGCTTCCAACATCCTGTGCAGCCTGCTCCCTCAGTGGCCCTGTCTCAACTCATCCTGTCTTACCCCAGTCCCACCAGCTCTGCATGCTCTGGGAAGGAGATGACTGTATTTTGGTGGAACGCCGGATCTGCGCTCTCGAAGGCAGCGCTATGATGACTGTATTTTGAAGGAAAGAGCTGTGTCCGCCAGCTCTGCTGTAAGAAACATACCTAACAGCTGATGGAAGAAAAGCAGGAGCTACAAGACTGAGAGAAAGTTGCTGGAGGACACAGCAAGAGGGCAGGAAGCCAGAGGAGTTGGGGGTCACCCCACACACAAAGTCGCTTAGTCATGTCCAACTCTTTGTGACCCCATAGACTGTAGCCCACCAGGCTCCTCGGTCCATGGGATTTTCCAAGCATGAATACTGGAGTGGGTTGCCATTTCCTTCTCCAGGGGATCACCCC
The DNA here is from genome assembly GCF_055505025.1 of Bos grunniens. Lineage (NCBI taxonomy): Eukaryota > Metazoa > Chordata > Mammalia > Artiodactyla > Bovidae > Bos > Bos grunniens. The sequence continues at coordinate 44,274,616 of NC_141181.1, forward strand.
AGGAGAGTAGCAAAAGCCATGGATATCAAAACAGAGGAAGTAAAGATCTTCAGGCAGATTCTCATGCTTATCCCCTCTCAGGAAATGCAGGTAGAATGAATCCTGAGTAATGGAGAGGGCTCCAAAAAAGAAACACAAAATTTTCTGCATGCCAAGTGTACAGTGGCTTAGAGCATCTCCAGATTTGGGATTCTGTTGTAAATAACTTTATTCTCAGTAGCAAGTGAAGCATGAAGAATTTGAGTTCAAAAGTGATACTTTTTTACATCATTTTATTTTTCACTTTTTTAAAAGATTTTTTATATGGACTATTTTTTAAGTTTTTATTGAATTTGCAACAATATTGCTTCTGTTTTATGTTTTGGTTTTATGGCCACGAGGCATATGGGATCTTTTCTCCCCAATTAGGGATCAAATACATACCCCTTGCTTTGGAAGATAAGTCTTAACCACTGGACCACCAAGGAAGTCCCTCTTATTTTAAAAATAATACCTTAGTATAGTCAAAAATGGCACCCCACTCCAGTACTCTTGCCTGGAAAATCCCATGGGCGGAGGAGCCTAGTAGGCTGCAGTCCATGGGGTCGCTAAGAGTCAGACATGACTGAGCAACTTCACTTTCGCTTTTCACTTCCATGCATTGGAGAAGGAAATGGCAACCCACTCCAGTGTTCTTGCCTTGGAGAATCCCAGGGACGGGGGAGCCTGGTGGGCTGCCGTCTATGGGGTCGCACAGAGTCGGACACAACTGAAGCGACTTAGCAACAAATAGTCAAAAAACTTGTTCTTTAATGCTATCTAAAATTTCAGAAAAATCTAGACACAGAGCAATGATAATTATAAAAAGAAACATTAATATTCAATGCTTTATTTTTACTCAAATCAGAAAACAGATGAGTTACAAATTTGAGTCAGTTGCTTGTTTTGATATTTTCAATTCTCATTAAACTTATTGCACTGTTATATTTTCATAGGTAAAAGTACAGAGAAACAAGATTTACAAATGAATATTGGTGAAAGTGGGAAACTTTGATGGAAAACACACTCATATTTTTTAATAAACTGAAAGAGATTTTACTAATACATTTTCCACAGTGCTTTTCTGAAAAATTACTTAAGTTACCAAGAAATTGTATTATATTACAAAAACTTTTCTTAGCGGTCTTCCCACAAAAAAAGTGATTAAGTTTTTAAGAAGAAAGTTCACAAATTAATTAGTATTTTTATTTATAAAGTCATTTTGATTGAATACACAGATTTCATTGTATCTTTAAACATAGTTTTAAAGAGATTTATTTTCAGATCCATAACAACTCAAGAAAAACTTTCTTCCCTAAAATGCCTGATTTTATTTGATGTTCAGATATAGATGTTTGAAATAGAACAAAATGAACAGTAAATTGGAGTTTTTCATGGCGTCTCAGGCTTAATATCTTTAAAGGTCCTTAATTTGTATATTTAATAGGTCCAACTCAGCTTATAGGTGTCACTTTTAAGATTTCAAGTAGCTAATCTGATAATTAAAAAAAAATTCAGTTTCAGTTAAGTTCAGTCACTCAGTCGTGTCTGACTCTTTGCGACCCCATGAATCGCAGCACGCTAGGCCTCCCTGTCCATCACCAACTCCTGGAGTTCACCCAGACTCATGTCCATCAAGTCGGTGATCCCATCCAGCCATCTCATCCTCTGTCATCCCCTTCTCCTCCTGCCCCCAATCCCTCCCAGCATCAGAGTCTTTTCCAATGAGTCAACTCTTTGCATGAAGTGGTCAAAGTATTGGAGATTCAGCTTCAGCATCAGTCCTTCCAATGAACACCCAGGACTGATCTCCTTTAGAATGGACAGGTTGGATCTCCTTGCAGTCCAAGGGACTCTCAAGAGTCTTCTCCAACACCACAGTTCAAAACCATCAATTCTTCAGCGCTCAGCTTTCTTCACAGTCCAACTCTCACATCCATACATGACCACTGGAAAAACCATAGCCTTGACTAGACGGACCTTTGTTGACAAAAAATGTCTCTGCTTTTGAATATGCTATCTAGGTTGGTCATAACTTTCCTTCCACGGAGGAAGCGTCTTTTAATTTCATGGCTGCAATCAACATCTGCAGTGATTTTGGAGCCCCCAACAAAAAAAAGTCTGACACTGTTTCCCCATCTATTTCCCATGAAGTGATGGGACCAGATGCCATGATCTTAGTTTTCTGAATGTTGAGCTTTAAGCCAACTTTTTCACTCTCCTCTTTCACTTTCATCAAGAGGCTTTTGAGTTCCTCTTCACTTTCTGCCATAAGGGTGGTGTCATCTGCATATCTGAGGTTACTGATATTTCTCCTGGAATCTTGATTCCAGCTTGTGCTTCTTCTAGCCCAGCATTTCTCATGATGTACTCTGCACAGAAGTTAAATAAACAGGGTGACAATATACAGCCTTGATGTACTCCTTTCCCTATTTGGAACAAGTCTGTTGTTCCGTGTCCAGTTCTAACGGTTGCTTCCTGACCTGCATACAGGTTTCTCAAGAGGCAGGTCAGGTGGTCTGGTATTCCCATCTCTTTCAGAATTTTCCACAGTTTATTGTGATCTACACCATCAAAGGCTTTGGCATAGTCAATAAAGCAGAAATAGAGGTTTTTCTGGAACTCTCGCTTTTTCGATGATCCAGCGGATGTTGGCAATTTGATCTCTGGTTCCTCTGCCTTTTCTAAAACCAGCTTGAACATCTGGAAGTTTACAGTTCACATATTGCTGAAGCCTGGCTTGGAGAATTTTGAGCATTACTTTACTAGCGTGTGAGATGAGTGCAACTTTGCAGTAGTTTGAGCATTCTTTGGCATTGCCTTTCTTTGGGATTGTAATGAAAACGGACCTTTTCCAGTCCTGTGGCCACTGCTGAGTTTTCCAAATTTGCTGGCATATTGAGTGCAGCACTTTCACAGCATCATCTTCCAGGATTTGAAAGAGCTCAACTGGGATTCCATCACCTCCACTAACTTTGTTCATAGTATGCTTTCTAAGGCCCACTTGACTTCACATTCCAGGATGTCTGGCTCTAGGTGAGTGATCACACCATCGTGATTATCTGGGTCGTGAAGATCTTTTTTGTACTGTTCTTCTGTGTATTCTTGCCACTTCTTCTTAATATCTTCTGCTTCTGTTAGGTCCATACCATTTCTGTCCTTTATCGAGCCCATCTTTGCATGAAATGTTCCCTTGGTATCTCTAATTTTCTCGAAGCGATCTCTAGTCTTTTCCATTCTGTTGTTTTCCTCTATTTCTTTGCATTGATCACTGAGGAAGGCTTTCTTATCTCTCCTTGCTATTCTTTGGAACTCTGCATTCAGATGCTTATATCTTTCCTTTTCTCCTTTGCTTTTCACTTCTCTTCTTTCCACAGCTATTTGTAAGGCCTTCTCAGACAGCCATTTTGCTTTTTGGCATTTCTTTCCATGGGGATGGTCTTGATCCCTGTCTCCTGTACAATGTCACGAACCTCAGTCCATAGTTCATCAGGCACTCTGCCTATCAGATCTAGTCCCTTAAATCTATTTCTCACTTCCACTGTATAATCATAAGGGATTTGATTTAGGTCATACCTGAATGGTCTAGTGGTTTTCCCTACTTTCTTCAATTTAGGTCTGAATTTGGCAATAAGGAATTCATGATCTGAGCCACAGTCAGCTCCTGGTCTTGTTTTTGCTGACTGTATAGAGCTTCTCCATCTTTGGCTGCAAAGAATATAATCAATCTGATTTTGGTGTTGATCATCTGGTGATGTCCATGTGTAGAGTCTTCTCTTGTGTTGTTGGAAGAGGGTGTTTGCTATGACCAGTGTGTTCTCTTGCCAAAACTCTATTAGCCTTTGACTTGCTTCATTTTGTACTCCAAAGCCAAATTTGCCTATTAACTCCAGGTATCTCTTGACTTCCTACTTTTGCAGTCCAGTCCCCTATAATGAAAAGGACATCTTTTTGTGGTGTTATTTCTAAAAGGTTTTGTAGGTCTTCATAGAACCGTTCAACTTCAGCTTCTTCAGCATTACTGGTTGGGGCATAGACTTGGATTACCATGATATTGAATGGTTTGCCTTGGAAACAAACATAGGTCATTCTGTCGTTTTTGAGATTGCATCCAAGTACTGCATTTCAGACTCTTTTGTTGACCATGATGGCTATTCCATTTCTCCTAAGGGATTCCTGCCCGCAGTAGTAGATATAATGGTCATCTGAGTTAAATTCACCCATTCCAGTCCATTTTAGTTTGCTGATTCCTAGAATGTTGATGTTCATTCTTGCCATCTCCTGTTTGACCACTTCCAATTTGCCTTGATTTATGGACCTAACATTTCAGGTTCCTATGCAATATTGCTCTTTACAGCATTGGACCTTGTTTCTATCACCAGGCACATCCACAACTGGGTGTTATTTTTGCTTTGGCTCCATCCCTTCATTCTTTCTGGAGTTATTTCTCCACTGATCTCCAGTAGCATATTGGGCCCTTACCAATTTGGGGAGTTCCTCTTTAAGTATCCTATCATTTTGCCTTTTCGTCTGTTCATGGGGTTCTCAAGGCAAGAATACTGAAGTGGTTTGCCATTCCCTTCTCCAGTGGACCACATTCTCTCAGACCTCTCCACCATAATTCAGTTTAATTTGCTCTAAATCCTAATGGGGGAGAAACATTTCCAGAACACAATGGGCCTTGTCCATTTTTTTTTTTAAGTTCATTTGATGGAAAAATTTTGACCCCAGTACTTGTGCTGATGTTAAACAAATAGACTAACAGATATATCTATAGGAAAGATGGATTTTTTTCTGGGATCAGTTGTTAATTGCAATTCAAGATCTGCAACCATGGTGAGCCGCATGCAAGTCCCCTAATAGCAAGGGAAGGAGAATGCTTTCTTAGAGAGAAAAAGGAAGGTGAAAGGGCTTTAGTAAACAATCCATGGATTGTTCACTGACTGAGTCCTTGCCAGAAAAGGAGAGGATTCATTCTCCTCTTGGTCTCAGCTATCATTGCAAAGCATCAGAGCTCCCCCTCTGAGCTCCAAACTCCACTCAACTGGGATTTATGTTTACCAATTTTTTACATTTCCCCCTTTTGATCAAGATCTTTCTCTGAAAGCACCACTGATCAAGAGTTAGGTTTTCTAGTTTCAGTGGCTTTTTGTCCCACAATATCAGGAGTACCTTCCCTTGCTTCTAGGGTCTCATGTGGGAGGGAAGTGCACAAATAGGGAACCTAATAGGGTCATTCAAGTAACAAGGAAGGAGAACTCTCAGGCATTTTTTATCTAAACTTCATATATTATCAAGATTATAGACACTGAAGATCATCTGAAGCTTTATGTCATTGTCAAAGTTTGACAACAAACTTCCAGCAAGCCTGGTCCAAATACCCTGGGAAAACTGTCTCCTCGTGACATATGCTTTGATTCTGAGAAATCTTTTTTTCAGGCACCACATGGCAGTGCTGGTCCAGTAAGGGTTTAGTGTTTTCTTTAAGAGTGTCACATGAATCCAAGAACCTATTCCTTGGAATTTGGTAGCATAGGAGTTGGTTAACAGTACTTAATAGCGGCCTTTCCAGTAAAGCTGGAGAGAATACTTCAGGGAGTTCTTTTCCAAAAGACAAAGTTTCTAGGTAGCACGGTGTGATGCTTAAGATCTTTGTTGTCTACCAAACAAGGCAATTTTAATAGAAGGAATTAGGCATTTGCAATATTGAAGTTTCTCTCCTTTTATCAACTGCAGTCAAAAGAAGCAGGAGACAAGTTCATTGGGCATTCTGACTAAAGGTGAGAATTTCTGAGTTCCAAAAGGGAGTGAATATGAAGTTTTTAAGAACAAACAGCAATGCTCTTGGCCAAGGTATTTGGAGGGCCTCTACAAATTCTGAGTCTTGATGCTGCTAGTGGTAAGCACAGTTAAAGTGTTGTAAAACTGGCCAACAGCACAGACTTGTTAAAGCACCTGGTCAGTTAAACAGGTTCCTCGATTGCTATGAACTTTGAGAGGAATTCCTCAAATAGGGATAATCTTTTCCAAAAGGACTTTAGCCTCAGGATAGGCAGTAACCTCTCTATAAGATAAGTTCAGTTCAGCATGAAAACATACAGATCATGACTAAAACATATTTTTATTCATTAGATAGAGGACTGTGTATGGAATTCATTTCTAAATCTTGAATAGTCCATTCAGTTCAGTTCAGTTCAGTTCAGTCGCTCAGTCGTGTCCGACTCTTTGTGACCCCATGAATTGCAGCACGCCAGGCCTCCCTGTCCATCACCAACTCTCGGAGTTCACTGAGACTCACGTCCATCGAGTCAGTGATGCCATCCAGCCATCTCATCCTCTGTCGTCCCCTTCTCCTCCTGCCCTCAAACCCTCCCAGCATCAGAGTCTTTTCCAATGAGTCAACTATTTGCATATGTGGCCAAAATACTGGAGTTTCAGCTTTAGCATCATTCCTTCCAAAGAAATCCCAGGGCTGATCTCCTTCACAATGGACTGGTTGGATCTCCTTGCAGTCCAAGGGACTCTCAAGAGTCTTCTCCAACACCACAGTTCAAAAGCATCAATTCTTTGGCACTCAGCTTTCTTTATAGTCTAACTCTCACATCCATACACGACCACTGGAAAAACCATAGCCTTAGACAGTTTAAAATGTCCAGAATGATTAGGCTTCCCTGGGTTGTATTTTGGAAAAGTGGGAAAGGTGAGGGACTTTCTGCAGCCTTGTTTTATTCCCCCACCAGTATAGATTTGTGAATGCTACCATTGTTTTTCAGTAGACAAGTGGTTTAGTACACGTACAGTGGTGAGGAGAGGAGTGGGAATTTCAGAGTCTCTAGTAGAACTCCAGAGAAACTAGAGCTTTTTATCAACCCAACAATTGTTGAATTTTCAATCTTGTTTTTCTTTTCTGAGGACAATTTTTGGGCCTCCCTATGCAGTCTTTCTAAATTACCATTTGGGGACATATCCCTTTGGACCATGACAGAGATTTTACTGCTATTGGTTTCTTTAAAGGCATGATTCCCTGTAAAAATATCAGCAAGATGATTTTCCTTAGCTTCCAGAGAGTCTAGTTTAGAATGCCTTGAAATCTTTTAATCTTTTTTTAATTATGAAAATATAGTAACACACAGGAAACTTAAAAATACAGAACAAGGTTACATACAGTTCCAATATATATTACAACTTTTAAGTAGAGGAATTAAGATTTTTATTTGGAGTTTCAATATCAAACTCTCAACAGTTAATAGAACGAATAGACAGAGAAGTAGAAAAATATAGTAGACCTGAAAAGCACTATGAACCAATTCAGCATAATTAAGATTTAAACAATTTTTCACACAACTGTAGGATACAAATTCTATTCAAGTTCCCATAAACTATAAACTAGGAGACACTGGAACATATCCAGGGACATAAGACCAGGCACAAAAATTTGATGATTTAAGATACTGAAATCATACAGTCTGTTTTCTTATCACTTTGGAATTATGTTAAAGATCAATATCAAAAGATGTTTGAAAGTAACCCACATATTTTCAGGTGCAATGTGGTATCTACCAAGAGAGATCTTTGACTTTAGCCATTGAAAGCTTCAGTAAAGTTAGAAGACTGAAAAAAACAGAGAGGATAATTGGAGAGAAGAAAGCATTTAAATAAGAAATTACTATCAAAATGAGAAATTAACATCAGAGATATTTTTAAAACCCCATGAATTTGGAAATTAAATGTCTACTTTTAAATGATGGGGTAGCTACTAAGCCATATGTGGAAATAGAAAATATTTGTAATAGAATAAAAATGAAAAGAGAATTTACCAGAAATTGTTCCATGCAGCTAAAGCTGCTCAGTGCAGTTAAATACAATGTGGAGTCTTGAATAAGGTATGAAAACAAATAATGGACACTAGCATAAAATTTTGTGAAATTTAAACAATATCTGTATTTTAGTTAATAATACTGTATCACATGTTAATTTTCTGGTTTCTTTTTTTAACAGTGTAGCTATTTCTTTATATTCCCAAGATTGGATTAGAAGTTTCAAGTCTCATTTTAAAAAATGTTTAAGGATCACTAAAATAATACAATTTTTAAACTTTTACAAGTAATACTAGATGCCAAAATATGTGGAACTATATCAAAGTTTTGAGTGAATATAAATTAGAAATCCATAGAATGCCCAGAAATCTTAATAGCTAAAGTGAAAGGTAAAAGTAACATATTTAATAATTTCTGAACTTAGAGATAAATTTTATTTCCACAAAAAGTAAGCAAGCCCTGTTTCCACAACATTCCAAAATCATGAGCTACTCTGAAAGTATATCTGCTATCAGAATAATATTGGCAGTTTTGTCCTTGACTAAAGTACAAATCCATGTAATAGCATTTAATTTAGCACAGTGGACTGAAGCAGTCATAGGTTAAAATGCGGCCTTAACACATCAAAAGGAGCTGTAATAGCATAGCCAGCACAATATTTGCCACTGTCACCTTTTAAATAAGAACCATCAGTGAACTATGAGAAGTCATTGTTACCCAATGGAATTTCCTGTAGATCATTACAAGGAGTGAGGAGATGGTCCATCAGCAGTAAACAGTCATATAAAACTTTGTTGGTGATGGTGTGGAGCAAAGTATCTGGGTTAAGTTTATTATGATGTAAAAGAATTATGTTAGAGACAGTTAAGAGGATTTCATAAGAGGTGAGGTGGCTGGCTGAGAAATCTTGAGTATGATGAGAACTCAGGAGAGATTTTACTGAAAGAAGTATAAAATGGTTAAAACATATCCCACAAAAATTTTCTTTGTGGCTCTAGCCAAAAGGGCAGTGCCCATAATGGCTCTAAGGCAAGGAGAGTAGCTCTGTGCTACAGGATCCAGCTGCTGGCTATCATGACTTGTGGGTTGATGCCGGTCCCTGTGTTTTTCGGTGAGTGTCCCAAGGGCAAATTACTTGCTTTTCACATACAAAAAAGAAAAGGAAATCTAATCCTTGGGATTCCCAAGGACAGATATGTTCATCAAACTCTCTTTTAAGTGCTTGAAAGCTAAGTCACTTTGTTCTTATAAAATGGAGTTGGGGTTGTTATTGTTGAGTAAAACATATAGAATTTAGTCATAAGAGAGAATTTTGGAATCAAATTTCAGCAATAACCAACTAGCCCAAGAAAATCTCACAGTTAGTGCTTAGTTTGGGGTTATGCAAAATTTAGGACACCATGAAATCTATCTGGATCTAGGTTTTGTCTTTGTTCTAATGTTAGATGCTGCTGCTGCTGCTGCTAAGTCTCTTCAGTCGTGTCCAACTCTGTGCGACCCCATAGATGGCAGCCCACCAGGCTCCCCCGTCCCTGGGATTCTCCAGGCAAGAACACTGGAGTGGGTTGCCATGTCCTTCTCCAATGCATTAAAGTGAAAAGTGAAAGTGAAGTCACTCAGTTGTGTCCAACTCCTAGTGACCCCATGGACTGCAGCCTACCAGGCTTCTCCATCCATGGGATTTTCCAGGCAAGAGTACTGGAGTGGGTTGCCATTGCCTTCTCCTAATGTTAGATGCTTTAAGTATCAAATCTGAGTTTGAGCCAACTGAAATTTTTCATTGGTAATTTTATGTCCCTTTAGGCTAAAAGCTTTAGTAAGTAGACACTGTCTTTCTGTGAAGAGGCTTCAGAAGTAGCACAGAGAAGCAAACACCCACATCCAGCAAAAAAGTAGAAATTCTACTTTATTTCTCAACAAATCCTGAAGGCTGACCTGGATAACATCAAGCCTCTTTTCTAGGAGGCTATTTTTCTTTGGTAAAGAAGTTCATGTGTACCCATTTGCAGAAGCCACCTAGAAGAGATATCATATTTGTCTTTCCCTGTCTCACTTACTTCCCTTTGTATGATAATCTCTACTTTCTTTCCTGTGGCCGGACCTGGTATTATTTTCTCCTTCTTTATGGCTGAGTAATATTGCATTGTGTGTATATAACCCGTCTTCTTTATCCATTCATGCATCCTCTTACACATAGGTTGCTTCCACGTCTTGGCTATGATCCCTAGTGCCGCTGTGATCGTAGGGTGCAACTGTCTTTTAAAGTGTTGATTTCTCCAGATCTATGCCCAGGTATGAAATTGCTGGCTCCCATTTATTTTTCTGACTCATTGTTTAAAGGACCTCCATACTGTTGTCTCTAGTGCATGTACTGATTCACATTCCCAACAAGAGTGCAGGAGTGTTTTCTTCTCTCTACACCCTCTCCAGCATTGATTGTTGGAAATTTGGGGGGACGGCCATTCTGACTGGTGTGAGGTGAAATCTCATTGGTCTTTTGATTTGTCTTTCTCTAATAATTAGTGATGCTGAGCATCTTTCCATTTGCTTAATGACCATCAGTATGCCTTCTTCAGAGAAATGTCCATTTAGGTCTTTGGCCCATTTTTTATATTGAGTTGTTTGGATTTTTTGGTATTGAACTGCACAAGCTACTTTTATGTTTTAAAGATGATTTCCTTGTGGCTAACTTCATTTGCAAATACCTTTTACCCATTCTGAGTGTTCCCCTTTTCTTCCATTTAGGGTTCCTCTACTGTGCACTTTCTTTTAAAGTTAACTCTGTCCCATATGTTTCTTTTTGGTTTGTTTTTAATGATTCTAAGAGGTGGATTAAAAAAAAATTGTGATTTATGTCGGAGCGTGATCTGCCTCTATTTTCAAGAGGTTTACAGTATCCATCCTTACATTTAGATCTTTAAACTGTTTGCAGTTTACTTTGTGTATGGTGTTAGGGAGTATTCTAATTTCATAATCTTTTTCATTGTTTCAGGAACCTGCACACTGTCCTCCACAGTGGCTGTACCCAATTGTCATTCCCAGAATCAGTGGAGAAGGGTTCTCTTTTCTGCATATCCTCCATAGCACATGTTGTTCGTGGAGGTTTTGACAGTGGCCATTCTGACCAGTGCATGATTATACTTTGTTGTAGTTTTGCTTTCCTCTTCTCTAATAATTATTGATGTTGCCATGTTTTCATGTGATTTTTTTCAAAGGACTGAGTTAAACTTAACTCTTGAAATCAGCTTCTCGAATGTCTGTCCTGTTTTGAATGCTTTTTCAATGACCACCCCAGGACATTTCTTGAGGGCAGGTGATCTTTACGTACAGCCTGGCAGGCCTTGTGAATATTAAGTTCCCATCAATACAGCTTTTGAAGTTGTTATGGAAAAGTCATTTCTTCATGCTCCACTTTTTTTTTTTTTTTGCAATTTCATTTTTATTTCATATTGGAATAGAGTTGATTTCCAATGTTGTGGGGGCGTTTTTAAAAGTGTGCAGGTGCTTGATTCAGCATATATAAACATGCTGCTGCTGCTAAGTCGCTTCAGTCGTGTCCGACTCTGTGCGACGCCATAGACGGCAGCCCACCAGGCTCCCCCGTCCCTGGGATTCTCCAGGCAAGAACACTGGAGTGGGTTGCCATTTCCTTCTCCGATGTGTGAAAGTGAAAAGTGAAAGTGAAGTCGCTCAGTCGTGTCTGACTCTTAGCGACCCCATGGACTGCAGCCTACCAGGCTCCTCCATCCAGGGGATTTTCCAGGCAAGAGGACTGGAGTGGGGATATATAAACATACACCTATTCTTTTTTGGGTCCCCCCCCCCAACATAGATTACTACAGATCGTTCAGTAGAGGTCCCTGTACTGTTCTCTTTAATTACCTATTTGATATATATTAATGTGAATGTTATTTCCAAAATCTTAATTTATCCCTACCCCCTAACATTTCTTTGGATGAGCATAAGTTGCTTTTCTAATTTTGTGAGTCTGTTTCTGCTTTGTAAATTAGTTCATTTGTATGAATTTTTGCATTCCACCTGCAAGTGGTATCTTAAGATATTTGTTTTTCTCTTTCTGACTTCACACCTTACGATAATTTCTCTGTCCATGCATGCTGCTGGCAATGGCATTGCTTCATTCTGTGTTATGGCTGAGTGTATAGATGGACCATTTAGTCATCATTTTCTGGACATTTTGGTTGATTGCATGCCTCAGCTACTGTAAAAAAAAAAAAAAATGCTGCCCTGGAAACAGGGGTGCACATACCATTTTGAATTATGATTTTCTCCAGATATAAGCCCAGAAGTGGATTTCACAGATTGGCACCCCACTCCAGTACTCTTGCCTGGAAAATCCCCTGGGTGGAGGCGCCTGGTAGGCTGCAGTCCATGGGGTCGCTAAGAGTCGGCCACAACTGAGCGACTTCACTTTCACTTTTCACTTTCATGCACTGGAGAAGGAAACGGCAACCCACTCCAGTGTTCTTGCCTGGAGAATCCCAGGGACGGGGGAGCCTGGTGGGCTGCCATCTATGGGGTCGCACAGAGTCGGACACGACTGAAGTGACTTAGCAGCAGCAGCATAGTCCCTTATGTTTAGTTAATTAAGGAACATCCATGTTGTTTCCCAAAGTGGCTGCACCTGTTTATATTCCCACCAGAATGTAGTTGGATTCCCTTTTCTGTACAGCATCTGCAGTTTCATTTTTCAAAGATCTTTCAAATGATGGCCATTCTGACCTGTGTGAGGTGATTCCTCATTGTAGTTTTGATTCACACTGATTTAATATTGAGTGAGGTGGAGTGTCTTTCCAGGAGCTATTTGATCTTACATAGTGTGAGTACCATGTACCTCTTGAAATTGGCTTCTTGAAAGTCAGCCCCCTGTTTTGAATTCTTTTTCAAAGATCTACCCCAGGACACTACTTGAGTGCAGGTGTTTATTACTTATAGCCCCACAGACCTTGTGAATATTAAGACCCTATCAGCACCACTTTTAGTTTTCATTACAGGAAACACCAGAACATTTCTTCATGTCCTACTCTGGTTTCTCAGTCAACTAGTGTCAATTAGAGTGGAATGTGCCAGAAGAAACACCAAAGGCTTGTGTCTCATCACCTCTTCCCTCTACCACTTTATTCCTGGGACACATCCCAGTTCCTGCAACACCACTTGGGGAACATGCCCTCATCTGTAGGTGATGTGACCTTAAGAAAAGAGCCTGAGGCAGAACCCCATCACCAAAAGACATACAACCCAGGGGGGTTTTCAAAGCAATTCCAGCCCAGAAGCTCAACCATTCTTTGGGTGCCCTAGGCTTGTTTTCACTGCAGGAGGGTTGGCCTGGATCTGGAGGTTGTGAGCTCATGCAGAAGGGAGCAGGCAGTCCAGGTCTGTTGGGGCTGGGAGCACATTGGCTAACACATCCTCACCAGCCCCTCGACACTCCACACTTGGGACCCAAGCCTGATGAGGCTCCAGGGATGAGACAGCAGCCTAACCCACAAAGCAAAAATGGAGTCAGCATTTTTTTTTTCAGTAGTATAATCTAAACTAGAGTACATAGATGCCTTAAAATATTGTGTTTTTTTTTTTCTTTTCCAAATACAGCAACTGGATTTATACATACATAGAGGTATATATGTTGATCTTCATGTTCTCTTCCCATATAGATTATTACAGAGTGTTAAATAGGGTTCCTGGTGCTATACAGTGGGTCCTTGTGGATTGTTTTGTAAATAGCAGTGTGTTTATGATATCTGAACCAGCTCATTTGTCCCTTCCTTCACCTTTCTTATTTGGTAACCATAAATTTCTAAATCTATAAAGCTATCTCTCTTTGGTAAAGAAGTTTATATGGATCCATCTGTAGAGTCCACATAGAAGTGGTATCACATGATACTTTTCTTTCCCTGTCTCCCTTGCTTCCCTTAGTACAATTATGCCTACTTTCTTCCCTGTGGCTGGACATGGCATTTTTTTTCATTCTTCATGACTGAGTAATATTTCGTTGTGTATATGTACCCCATCTTCTTTATCCATTCATCTGTCCTCCTACAAATAGACTGCTGCCATGTCTCAGTTATGGTACCTAGTGCCACCGTGATGGTAAGGGTGCAAGTGTCTTTAAAATTTTTGGTTTTCTCCAGATCTATGCCTAGATATGAGGGTGCTGGGTCCCATTTATTTCTATGATCTGTTGTTTAAAAGCCCTTTATACTATTCTCCTTAGTGCATGAACTGATTTAAATTCCCAATAAGAGTGCAGGAGGGTTTTCTTCCCTCCACAACCTTTGCAGTATAGACTGTTGGAGATTTTTTGAGATGACCACTCTGAAAAGCATGGGGTGGTACCTCATTGGGCTTTTTATTTGCTTTTCTCTTATAGTTAGTAATGCATCTTCTCATGTGCTTAATGCCCATCTGTATGCCTTCTTCAGAGAAATATCCAATTAGGTCTTTGGCCCATTTTTTTATTGCACTTTTTTATATAGTGAACTATATGAGCTGTTTGTATGTTTTGCAGATGAATTCCTGGTGTTTATCTTCATTTACAAATATTTTTTACCCATTCTTAGGGTTGTCCTTTTCTTTCTTCTTTGGTGTTCTTTGCTGTGCACATGCTTTTAAGGTTTATTATGTCCCATTTGTTTCTTTTTGGCTTACATTTCATGATTCTAAGAGATGTATTTTTTTTAATTGCTGTGATTTATGTCAGAGCGTGTTCTGTCTATATTTTCCTCAAGAGTTTTATAGTATCTGCCCTTACATTTAGGTCTTTAAAGTATTTAGAGGGTTTTTTGGTGTGCATATTGTTAGAGAGTATTCTAATTTCATTCTCGTTTTCATTGTTTCAGGAACCTTCACACTGTCCTCTTTAATGGCTACTTCCAACTGTCATTCCCAGCATTGGTGGAGGAGGGTTCTCTTTTCTGCACACCATCTTAACTACTTTTTGTTTGTCAAGTTTTTGACAATGGCCATTATAACAGGTGTGTGGTGATTCCTTGTTGTAGTTTTGCTCTGCATTTCTCTAATAATTAGCAAATATGACATCTTTTCATGTGATTTTTTTGTCAAAGGTGTGAGTCAAACTTACCTCTTGAAATTGGCTTCTTGAAGTCTGCCCTGTTTGGAATGTCTTTTTGATGACCACCCCATGGGCATTTATTGAGTGCAGGTGATTTTCTTTTTCTTACAGTCCCACAGGCCTTGTGAATATTAACAGCCTATCTGTACAGCTTTTGAAGTTGTTTTTATGGGAAATAGCCACATGGTGGCAGCATTGCTTCATGTGCCATTGTTGTTCAGTTGCCCAGTCATGTCCAGCTCTTTGCAACCCCACGGACTACAGCATGCCAAGCCTTCTTGTCCCTCACCATCTCCCGGAGTTTGCCCAGGTTCATGTTCATTGCATCAGTGGTGCCATCCATCCATCTTATCCTCTGACGCCCTCTTCTCCTTCTGCCCTCAGTTTTTGCAATGAGTCGTTAGTTTGTATACCAGATGACCAAAATACTGGAGCTTCAGCTTCAGCATCAGTCCTTCCAGTGAATATTCACTGTTGATTTCCCTTAAGATTGATTGGTTTGATCTCCTTGCTGTCCAAGGGACTTTCAGGAGTCTTCTCAAGCAACACAATTTGAAGACATCAATTCTTTGGTGTTCTGCCTTCTTTATGGTTCAACTCTCACAACTGTACATGACCACTGGGAATTCCATAGCCTTGATTATATGGACCTATGTCAGCAGAGTAATCTCTCTACTTTTCAAATACTGTCTAGGTTTGTCATTGCTTTCCTGCCAAGAAGCAATCGTCTTCTGATTTCATGTCTGCAGTGATTTTGGAGCCCAAGAAAAGAAAATCTGTCACTACTTCCACCTTTTCCCCTTCTATTTGCCATGAAGTAATGGGACCAGATGCCATGATCTTAGTCTTTTTTAAAATTTAGTCTTAAGCTGGCTCCTTCACTCTCCTCCTTCACCCTCATCAAGAGGCTCCTTAGTTCTTCACTTTCTGCCATTACGGTGGTATCATCCACATACCTGAGGTTTTTTATGTTTCTCCTGCCTATCTTGATTCCAGCTTGTAATTCATCCAGCCTGGCATTTCTCATGATGTACTCAGCATATAGGTTAAACAAATAGAGTGACAGAAGACAGCCCTGTCATACTTCTTTTTTGATCTTGAACCAATCAGTTGTTCCATATAGGGTTTTAACTGTTGCTTCTTGACCCACATACAGGTTTCTCAAGAGACAGGTAAGATGGTCTGGTATTCTCATCTCTCTAAGAGCTTTCCACAATTAGTCATGATCCACACAGTCAAAGGCTTTAGACATACCTTTTTTTTTTTTTTTTTTTGGCAGTTTCATTTGTATTTCATATTGGGGTGGAGTTGGAATTGATTAATGTGCAAAGGTGCTTGATTCAGTATACATAAAAAACATATATGCATTTTTTTCATGCTTTTTTCCTATATAGATAATTAGAGTCTGTCCAGTAGAGGTCCCTTTGCTATTCAATAGTTACTTTTTGATTTTCCATTTGATATATATTGTGTGAATATGTTAATTCCAAAATCTTAATTTATCCCTCTTCCCTAAGATTTTCTTCAGAAGAATAAGTTGTTTCTCTAAGTTTGCGAGTCTGTTTCTATTTTGTACATTAGTTCATTTGTATGAATTTATACATTCCACCTGCAAGTGATTTCTTAACATATGTTTCTGACTTACTCTGCACCTTATGAGACCTCTCTGACCCTGCATGCTACTGCCAATGGTGTTATCTCATTCTGTGTTATGGCTGAGTAGAATTACATTGTATAGATGTACCACTTTGTCATCATTTTTTCTGTCCGTGGACATTTTGGTTGATTGTATATCTTAGTGATTATAAATATTGCCACCCTGAAAACAGGGTGGTTCCTTTGAATTTTTTGAATTTTTATTGTCTTTGGATCTCAGCCCAGAAGTGGCACTGGCTGATCATAGGGTTGCTCTATGTTTAGATTTTAAGAAACCTTCATACTATTTTTCATGGTGGCTGCACCAAATTACATCGCCATCAACAATGGAGGATTCTGTCCACACACCCTGTCTAGCATTTATTCTTTGTAGATTTCTGTTGACTATGCATTCTGACCAGTGGAGGTGGTATTTCATTGTAATTTTGATGAGCATTTCTTTAATAATTAGTGATGTTTAGTATCTTTCCATGTGTTTATATTTTATAAAATGTGAGTAAAATATACTTCTTGCAACTGACTTCTTGAACATCAGTTCTGTTAAAATTTTTTTATCTATGATTTACCCCATGGCATTTCTTGAGGTCAGGTTTCATGTAGAGCCCTGCAGGCCTTGTGAAGATTAAGTGCCACTCAGCTCTGGTGTAAAAGTTGATATAGGAGATGGTTACAAGGTGCCAGGATTTCCTCCTGCCAGCTCTGCTTATAGGGCAACCAGAGCTTTAGTGAAAGTGCTGATTTGGTGCTGTGATTTAGAGTGGAATGTGCCAGAAGTAACACCTGGAAGTTTGTGTCTCATTCTCCCTTTTAAAATTGAATATACTTGTATTTCTTATTGTAGCAATATTGATATACATGGTCCTGTGTTACTGGAATATAGAATGGTTTTCCACTTATACATATACATATGTCTTTTCATCTTTGGAATTTTCATATATATATATAGCTTATTACAGAGTGTTGATAGGCCTCACTTGAAATAAATATGTTTTTGTTGATTGTCTATTTTATATGTAATAGTTGGTATATGTTAATTTCAACCTCCAACTTTAACCTGCCCCCTTCTCTCTCTTGGATAACCATAAGTGTGTTTTTTATGTCTCTGAGACTTTATGTATTCTCATTTCATTCCTTGGTGTATATTTTTAGATTCCATCTGTAAGTGGTATCTTATGATATTTGTTTAAACTTAGTCTGATTATCTCAAGCTTATCTAGATTGCTGAAAATAGCATTATTTCAGTCTTTTTCATTGCTGAGTCATATAGCTTTGTTTACATGTATCACTTCTTTGTCCATTCATCTCACTATAAATATTTTCTTTGCTTCCATGTTTGACTATTGTAAACTATAGTCCAGTGGGCACATGGCTGTATATGTCTTTTCAAAATCAGGTTTTCTCTTCCTGTGCTCTTCGGAGTGGATTTGCAGGATCTCATTGTAGCTTTATTTTTACATTTTAGGGCAGTTCCATACTACTGTCTTTAGTGACTTTCACCATTTATATGCCTCAAGTATCATAAATGAATTCTCTGTCTGCCATGCCCTTTCTATGATTTATTCTTTATAGAGTTTTGAAAATGGCCTTTCACACTGGTGCAGAGTGATCTCTCATTATAGTTTTGAGTGATCTCTCATGGTAGTTTTGCTTGCATATTTCCAATAATTCACAATATTCAGCATGTTTCCATGGGTTTTTTTTTTTTTTCAAACTGTATGAGTAAAAGTTACTGTTGATTTTTTTTCTTTTCTATCCAGTTTTTAATTTTTTTCTATTTAGTTATCCTTGGAAATTTTTTTTTAATTTTATGTTTAAACTTTACAATATTGTATTAGTTTTGCCAATTATCGAAATGAATCCACCACAGGTATACATGTGTTCCCCATCCTGAACCGTCCTCCCTTCTCCCTCCCCATACCATCCCTGTGGGTCGTCCCAGTGCACCAGCCCCAAGCATCCAGTATCGTGCATCGAACCTGGACTGGCAACTCGTTTCATACACGATATTATACATGTTTCAATGCCATTCTCCCAAATCTTCCCACTCTCTCCTTCTCCAACAGAGTCCATAAGACTGTTCTATACATCAGTGTCTCTTTTGCTGTCTCGTACACAGGGTTATTGTTACCATCTTTCTAAATTCCATATATATGCGTTAGTATACCGTATTGGTGTGAAATCATTTAGAGTGCAGCATTCCTTGTGACCATAAAACGGTTGTATTTGATAATAGTTTTAAGGTTGCTGTTGGTACAAATGGCCACAAGGTGGCAGAGTTGCTTCATGTACTTCTCTTGTTACTATGGTAACCGGAGTTTTAAGTTTGGTCCTAGTTTCTGATTGTACAGTAGTGTGGAATATGGCGCAAAAAGCCACTAAAACTTGTGTTTTATTATTTCTTTTGTTTTTGTGTTAATTTACATTAATGTTTATTTTTATTGAGGCAAAGTTGACTTACAATATTGTGTTTTTTGTGTGTGTACAGAAACTTTTTTCAGTTTTACCCATACATATATCTAATCATCTTGGTTTTATTTCACATATCAATTATTACATAGTGCTTAGTATATCACCAGTTATGATTAGGTATTCTATAGATATTTGTGGGTATAAATTAATCCCAACCTCCTAATTCACCCCTTTTACACATCATTCTTTTGGGGGAACCATGTTTGTTTTCTAAGATTATCTGTCTATTGTAAGTTAACTCATTGGTATGAATTTTTTTCCATCTCACCTATAAGTGGTACTATATGGTGTTTGTTTTTCTGACTTACTTCACATGCTATGATTATCTCTAGATTTATCTATGTCTTTGAAAATGACATTATTTCATTTTTTCATTGCTGAGAAATAGTCCATTTATACCTGCATCACTTTTTCTATGTCCACTTATCTGTCCAGGTACAATTTGTTTATTTTCATGTCTTGGCTGTTTTAAATGCTGCTGCAGTGCATACTTGGGTGCGTGTCTTTTTCAAAATCAGGTTTTCTCTGTATATATTCCTAGGAATGGAACTCCCAGATGATATGGTAACTCTACATTTACTTTTAAAAGGCTCTTCTTTAGTGGTCCTTATAATGACTGTTACCAATTACATCCCACAAACATCATTAAAGGGTCTCCTTTTTTAACCCCACTCTAGTGTTTCTTGTCTCTAGATTTTTTGTTAGTGGCCTAATTGTCTTTTCTGAGGTAATAACTCATTGTAGTTTTTATTTTCATATTGCTAACAATTCAACATATCTAGCAATATTTCATGTAGAGCTTTAATTAAACATTTTAAATTGAATTTACTTACCCCTAAAAACTTTGAGGGCAGGTATCATACACAAAATGAGTACAAAAAGAAGCAGGGCAAAGACTAACAGAGTTTTTCAAGAGAACGCACTGATTATACCAAACACCCACTTCCAATAACACAAGAGATGATTCTACACATGGACATCACCAGATGGTCAATACTGAAATAAGATTGATTGTATTCTTTGCGCTGAAGATGCAGAAGCTCTATAGAGTCAGCAAAAACAAGACCAGGAGCTGACTGTGGCTCAGATCATGAACTCCTTATTGCAAAATTGAGACTTAAATTGAAGAAGGTAGGGAAAACCACTAGATCATACAGGTATGACCTAAACCAAATCCCTTACGATTACACAGTGGAAGAGACAAATAGATTCAAGGGATTAGATCTTACAGAAAGAGGGCCTGAAGAACTATGGATGGAGGTTTGTGACACTGTACAGGAGTCAGTGATCAAGACCATCTCTAAGAAAAACAAGTGCAAAAATGCCAAATGGTTGTCTGAGGAGACCTTACAAGTAACTTAGAAAAGACGAGAAGCTAAAGGCAAAGGAGAAAAAGAAAGATATACCCATTTGAATGCAGAATTACAAAGAATAGAAAGGAGAGATAAGAAAGACTTCCTCAGTGATCAATGCAAAGAAATAGAAGAAAATAATAGAATGCGAAAGACTAGAGATCTCTTTAAGAAAATTAGAGATACCAAGGGAATATTTCATGCAAAGATGGGCATAATAAAGGACAGCAATGGTATGGACCTAACAGAAGCAGAAGATATTAAGAAGAGGCGGCAAGAATACACAGAAGAACTGTACAAAAAAGATCTTCATGACCCCGATAATCACGATGGTGTGATCACTCACCTAGAGCCAGACATCCTGGAAGGCGAAGTCAAGGTGGGCCTTATGAAGCATCACTATGAACAAAGTTAATGGAGGTAATAGAATTTCAGTTGAGCTATTTCAAGTCCTAAAAGAAGATGCTGTTAAAGTGCTGCACTCAATATGCCAGCAAATTCGGAAAAGTCAGCAGTGGCCACAGGACTGGAAAAGGTCAGTTTTCATTCCAATCCCAAAGAAAGGCAATGCCAAAGAATGTTCAAACTACCATACAATTGCACTCATCTCACATGCTAGCAAAGTAATACTCAAAATTCTCCAAGTGAGGCTTCAACAGTACGTGAACTGAGAACTTCCAGACGTTCAAGTTAGATTTAGAAAAGGCAGAGGAACCAGAGATCAAATTGCCAACATCCGCTGGATCATCAAAAAAGCAAGAGAATACCAGAAAACATCTACATCTGCTTTATTGACTATGCCAAAGCCTTTGACTGTGTGGATCACAACAAACTGTGGAAAATTCTTAAAGAGATGGGAATACCAGACCACCTTACTTTCCTTCTGAGAAATCTGTATGCAGGGCAAGAAGCAACAATTAGAACTGGACATGGAAAAACAGACTGATTACAAATTGGGAAAAGAGTACATCAAGGCGATATATTGTCACCCTGATTATTTAACAGATATGCAGAGTACATTATGCAATATGCCCAGCTGGGTGAAGCACAAGGTGAATCAAGAATGCTGGGAGAAATATCAATAACCTCAGATAAACAGATGACACCACCCTTATGGAAGAAACCAAAGAGGAACTGAAGAGCCTCTTGATGAAAGTGAAAGAGGAGAGTGAAAAAGCTGGCTTAAAACTCAACATTCAAAAAATTTAAATCATGGCATCCAGTCCCATCACTTCATGGCAGATAGTTAGGGAAACAATGGAAACAGTGACAGACTTTATTTTCTTGGGCTCCAGAATCACTGCAGATGGTAACTGCAGCCATGAAATTAAAAGGCCCTTGCTCCTTGGAAGAAAAGCTGTGACCAACGTAGACAGCGTATTAAAAAGCAGAGACACTACTTTGCCAACAAAGGTCCATCCAGTCAAAGCTATGGTTTTTCCAGTAGTCATGTATGGATGTGAGAGTTGGATTATTAAGAAAGCTAAATGCCAAATAATTGATGTTTTTGTACTGTGTTGTTGGAGAAGACTCTTGACAGTCCCTTGGACAGCAAGGAGATCAAACCAGTCCATCCTAAAAGAAATCAGTCCTGAATATTCATTGGAAGGACTGATGCTGAAGCTGACGCTTCAATAGTTTGGCCACATGATGCAAAGAGCTGACTCACTGGAAAAAACCCTAATGCTGGGAAAGACTGAAGGCAGGAAAAGAAAGGAGCGACAGAGGATGAGATGATTGGATGGCATTACCGACTTAATGGACATGAGTTTGCATAAGCTCCGGAAGTTGGTGATGGACAGGGAAGCCTGGGGTGCTGCAGCCCATGGGTTCGCAGAGTCTGCCGCGACTGAACTGAACTGAACTGACTCACACAGCCCAGCAGTTGTTCTGAATATTAAGCGCCCTTAAGCGACTAGAGAATCCCGTGGACAGAGGGGCCTGGTGGGCTGCTGTCCATAGGGTCGCACAGAGTCAGACACGACTGAAGCGACTTAGCATGCACACATGCATTGGAGAAGGAAATGGCAACACACTCCAGTATTCTTGCCTGGAGAATCCCAGGGACAGAGGAGCCTGGTGGGCTGCCGTCTATGGGGTCGCACACAGTCCGGCATGACTGAATCAACTTAGCAGTAGGAGCAGCAAGCAATAGTTTTTAAATTGCTGTTCTGGGAAATATCCACATGGTGGCAGTGTTTCCTCTTACCAAACTGGCTACTCGGACAATGAAAGCCTTAATGCAGGTCCTAGTTTGGGTATGTAAATTAGAGAGGAATATACCAGAATATCGGAGAAGGCAATGGCACCCCACTCCAGTACTCTTGCCTGGAAAATCCCATGGATGGAGGAGCCTGGTAGGCTGCAGTCCATGGGGTCGCGAAGAGTCGGATAGGACTGAGCGACCTCACTTTCACTTTTCACTTTAATGCATTGGAGAAGGAAATGGCAACCCACTCCAGTGTTCTTGCCTGGAGAGTCCCAGGGACGGGGGAGCCTGGTGGACTGCCGTCTATGGGATCGCACAGAGTCGGACATGACTGAAGTGACTTAGCAGTATACCAGAATACACAGCTAAATTCTTGACTTCGTTCCCTCTTTTTTTAATTAAAAAATTAACATTTATTTCTTATTATAGTAACATTGATAGACAAGGTTCTGGGTTTTGTGGGTGTATGTGCTTGGTCTCTCAGTCGTGTCCAACTCTTTGTGACCCCATGGACTGTAGCCCGGCTGGGCTCCTCTATCCATGCGATTTCCCAGGCAAAAATACTGGGGTGGGTTGAATAGTTATATACATATACATGTGTTTATTCATTTAAGGATTTTTTTCCCATATAGGTTAACTACAGAGTATTGATAGACTTCTGTTGGGATACATAGGTTCTTGTTGATTATCTCTTTTTAGGTAATGTTTGTAATTGTTAAATCTAAACTTTCAATTTGTTCTTTGCCCCCTTCTTTCTTCTTTGGTAACCTTAAGTTTGTTACTTAAGTCTCTGTGTGTGTTTATGTTTTGTCAATTACTTCATTGGTGTCTAGTTTTAAATTCCACCTGTAAGTAATATCTTATATTTATCTTTCAGATTCTGACACTCTTAACTTGATTACCTAATTTTATCTATGTTCCTGAAAATATCACTATTTCATTCTTTTCAATACCTGAGTCATAGTGCATTGGTCCAAGTATCACTTCTTTATACTTCATCTCTCCATAAACATTTGGTTTCTTCTATTTATGGGCTATTGTAAATAGTCCAGTGCACACTTTGCAACATGTACCTTTACAAAATCTGGTTTTCTCTGCCGATATTCTTCAGACTGAGTCTGCATGATGTCCTAGCAGCTCTATTTTTACTTTCTGAAGGTAATTCCAATTGCCTTTTGTTGTCTTTTCTGCAATTATTTCTTCATAGGTTTTTCACGATAGCCTTTCACTCTCCTTGCCTTTCAGCAAGGAGATCCAACCAGTCCATCCCAAAGGAAATCAGTCCTGAATATTCATTGGAAGGACTGATGCTGAAGCTGAAACTCCAATCCTTTGGCCACCTGATGTAAAGAACTGACTCATTTGAAAAGACCCTGATGCTGGGAAAGATTGAAGGCAGGAGGAGAAGGGGACAACAGAGGATGAGATGGTTGGATGGCATCACCGACTCAATGGACATGAGTTTGAGTAAGCTCTGGGAGTTGGTGATAGACAGGAAGGCTTGGCTTGCTAGATGCAACTGAGCGACTGAACTGAACTGAACTGACCCACAGCAGAGTAGATATAAGGGGTTGGAATTTGTCCTGCGTGTTGGGAGAAACTAATGGGGCACAAGTAATGAGGCACTAATCCTTGGGTGTGTGCTGTGGCATATTCCACTCTAATTTGAAGCCAGAAATACAACGTTCTCTAAAGCTCTTGTGTTTCAATGGAGAATGGCGAAATCTTGCCGCCTTGTGGTCGTTTCTTTTAACACCACCTTTACAACTGGTGCTGATGGGAACTTAATACTCACAAGGTCTGCAGGCCTGTCAATACTCCTGCCTTCAAGAAATGGCCTGAGGTGGGTAACTGCATGAGAATTCAAAACAAGGCAGGCTCTCAAGAAGCCAATGTTAATGCGTACATTTTACTCACACTGCTTAAATTTTTTTTAAAAAAAACCCACACATGTAGGGCTCCTCACTTCAGTTCAGTTCAGTCGCTAAATGGTGTCCAACTCTTTGCAACCCCATGAATCGCAGCACGCCAGGCCTCCCTGTCTGCGGGGAGCCGGTGAGGCATTCCACTCGTGACAAAGGTCATGAGGAAGGAGGCTCGGCATACGCAAAGGCGGGATCGAGCCTCAGGAGTCCCCCCGGATATTCTCGAGCATTTTCCCCCAAAAAACCAGAGTCTGCCTACTTTATTGCTTTGTGCTCTCACCTCTGACTTTACTGGGGGCTGTCCCCTACCACCATCTCGCTCTCTCTGTCAAAGAGTTAACTTACAGCTCCAATTAATAAAGTTCCTGGGCAATTAGGAGTGTTTAAATCCAAACCCCTCTGATGGCTCTCTAACTCACCTGACAAGTTTACCCGGACTCCTGCAGCTATGCATACGATTGTTTACAGTCTCCCAGCCTCGAGGGGCATGGGAAGCTTAAGATATTCAAATAGCTTAGAGCCTCTCAGAGAGTTAAAAACTGTCAGAATAAACTAGTAAAGGATTTCATTGATGAGTCAATGCTTGTTGCCAAGTTTTCACATCCCCTGAATTGTATCCTTGAATATGTATCAATTAATAGTGGGTATGTAGAAAAAATAAGTAGTGGCCTTGGTGTTAGTAACTTTAGACCCTTAAGGTAATAAATTCTTTCTTTGTTGTAAACCCATTACACATCCGCCCTATAGGAATGCAATTTTATCTTTGGAAGATGGTGCCAAACCTTGAAATAATTACTCTTAGAGAAAGTAAGTCTTTGTTGATAAGTCCTTGTCAAGAGTCATAAAATGTTAGTAGGCCTTCTGGCCAGAAGATGATGTAAATCACCTAAACCATTTGTATACGATACATTTGCAGGAAAGAAACCTTGGTTTTTGATAAGAATCAAAGACTGCTGACTTTGCATCCCCTATTATCCTCTATGTGTAACTTAGGGTATAAAAGCCCCTGTTGAAAATAAAGCTACGGGCCTTGTTCACCAGCGCTTGGTCTCCCCATGTCATTCTTCCCTCTAACCTCCAGCTGAGTCTCCATCTGGAGCGCGGAACCCACCACGCTTACTAATTATGCCTGGGCTTCTAAGACCCACTCGAGAAGGAGTCTAGGGTGAGACACCTTCCGCTATTCGAGAGGGCGCCTGCGGCCTACGTAAGTGGTGCAAACTTCTTGTCTTGAAGTTTTATTGGTCTCCCGCGTAAACCAAGCTACTCAGCTTCTTTTCTCCACTGAATTTTCCTACTGAGCTATCCTCATTCTATTGTTCCCTATATCTCTAATTAGCATATAAATAGTCGCCTAGGCCGTCTCTCCTTCGAATACCCTGGATCAGCTGGGGCTGGTCCCCAGCACCTGTCCATCACTAACTCCCAGAGTTTACTCAAACTCATGTCCATCGAGTCGGTGATGCCATCCAGCCATCTCATCCTCTGTCGTCCCCTTCTCCTCCTGCCCCCAATCCCTCCCAGCATCAGGGTCTTTCCAAATGAGTCAACTCTTTGCATGAGGTGGCCAAAGTACTGGAGTTTCAGCCTCAGCATCATTCCTTCCAAAGAAATCCCAGGGCTGATCTCCTTCAGAAGGGACTGGTTGGATCTCCTTGCAGTCCAAGGGACTCTCAAGAGTCTTCTCCAACACCACAGTTCAAAAGCATCAATTCTTCAGTGCTCAGCTTTCTTCACAGTCCAACTCTCACATCCATACATGACCACAGGAAAAACCATAGCCTTGACTAGATGGACCTTTGTTGGCAAAGTAATGTCTCTGCTATTGAATATGCTATCTAGGTTGGTCATAACTTTCCTTCCAAGGAGTAAGCATCTTTTGATTTCATGGCTGCAATCACCATCTGCAGTGATTTTGGAGCCCCAAAAAATAAAGTCTGACACTGTTTCCATTGTTTCGCCATCTATTTCCCATGAAGTGGAACCAGATGCCATATCTTAGTTTTGTGAATATTGAACTCCTCAATATCACTCAATATTTGAGAAGTCCAAATCAAAGATACAAGGACTTTTCCCACACTTCCCAGGTGGTGCAGTGGTGAAGAATCCACCTGCAAATGCAGAAGATGCAGGAAATGCAGGTATGATCCCTGACTCAGGAAGATCCCCTAGAGTAGGAAATGGCAACCCACTTCACTGTTCCTGCCTGAAAAATTTCACGGACAGAGGCGCCTGGTGGGCTACAGTCCATGGGGTCACAAAGAGTTGGACACAGCTGTATAACTAAACACCCACATACCATCACCTCCCACAGGTCAGAATGGCCACCATCAAAAATCTACAAACAATAAGTGCTAGAGAAGACCTGGGAAAAAGGAAACCTTCCTATACCACTGGTGGGACTGTAAATTAGTAACAGCTACCATGGAGAAGAGCATATAAAACTGAAAACACATTCTGTTTCCCTATAACCTGCACCACATTGTATATCAATGATCAGATCAGATCAGTCGCTCAGTCGTGTCCGACTCTTTGCGACCCCATGAATCACAGCACGCCAGGCCTCCCTGTCCATCACCAACTCCCGGAGTTCACCCAGACTCATGTCCATCGAGTCAGTGATGCCATCCAGCCATCTCATCCTCTGTCGTCCCCTTCTCCTCTGGCCCCCAATCCCTCCCAGCATCAGAGTCTTTTCCAATGAATCAACTCTTTGCATGAGGTGGCCAAAGTACTGGAGTTTCAGCTTTAGCATCATTCCTTCCAAAGAAATCCCAGGGCTGATCTCCTTCAGAATGGACTGATTGGATCTCCTTGCAGTCCAAGGGACTCTCAAGAGTCTTCTCCAACACCACAGTTCAAAGGCATCAATTCTTCAGAGCTCAGCCTTCTTCACAGTCCAACTCTCACATCCATACATGAACACAGGAAAAACCATAGCCTTGACTAGACGAATCTTTGTTGGCAAAGTAATGTCTCTGCTTTTGAATATGCTATCTAGTACATTCCACTCTAATTCACAGCCTCCCCCTGGATTGCAGCACGCCAGGCCTCCTTGTCCATTACCAACTCCCAGAGCTTATTCAAACCCATGTCCATTGAGTCGGTGATGCCATCCAATCATCTCATCCTCTGTCGCCCCCTTCTCCTCCCACCTTCGATCTTTCCCAGCATTAGGGTCTTTTCTAGTGAGTCAGTTCGCATCAGGTGGCCAAAGGATTGGAGATTCAGCTTCAGCATCAGTCCTTCCAATGAATATTCAGGACTGATTTCCTTTAGGATGGATGTTGGATCTCCTTGCTGTCCAAGGGACTCTCAAGAGTCTTCTCCAACACCACAGTTCAAAAGCATCAATTCTTCAGCACTCAGCTTTCTTTATAGTCCAACTCTCACATCCATATATGACTACTGGAAAAACGATAGCTTTTACTAGATGGACCTTTATTGGCAAAGTAGTGTCTCTGCTTTTTAATATGCTGTTTAGGTTGGTCATAATTTTTCTTCCAAGGAGCAAGCATCTTTTAATTTCATAGCTGCAGTCACCATCTGCTGTGATTTTTGAAGCCCCCAAAATAAAATCTGTCACTGTTTCCATTGTTTTCCCATCTACTTCCCATGAAGTGATGGGACCAAATGCCATGATTTTAGTTTTTTGAATGTTGAGTTTTAGGCCAACTTTTTCACACTCTTCTTTCACTTTCATCAAGAAGCTCTTTAGTTCTTCTTCACTTTCTGCCATAAGGGTGGTGTCATCTGTTTATCTGAGATTATTGATATTTCTCCCAGCAATCTTGATTCCAGCTTGTACTTCATTCAGTCCAGCATTTCTCATGATGTACTCTGCATATAAGTTAAATAAGCAGGGTGACAATATACAGCCTTGATGTACTCCTTTTCCTATTTGGAACCAGTCTGTTGTTCCATGTCCAGTTCTAACTGTTGCTTCCTGACCTGCATACAGACCTACTGTGGTTGTTATGGTCTAAAATTGGGGCAACTCTAAGGAAGGAGGCTGGAGTTGGGAAACCCAACTAAAGGAGATGTGCAGACCAGATGAATTTTTGAAGTTCTTTTAGCCCAAAGGTTCCAGCATCCCTTGGGGGCATTAGTTTTGGTTTAGCTGTGGAGGGCCAGTCCTGGTCTGGGGATTGTGGTTTCATACAGAGGGGATAAACAAGACAGGCCCAATGAGGGCTCATTTGCTGCACATCCTTAGCTCCCTCAGCCCGAGGACAGTCTACCCTTGGGTCTCAAGATTGTTGAGGCTCCAACAATGTGATCCCAGCCAAGGTGACAGAGGTCTGAGGGGAATATAGTAGGCATTTTATTTTATTTCTCAGTTTAATGGTTATTTTATATTAGAGTCTTGTTCATTTCCAATGCTGTGTTCATTGTAGGTGTACAGAAACAAGATTATAGACCTATAGATATAGACCAATATCTAGTCTTCTTCAGAAGGCTTTGCCCCATAGGTTATTTCAGAGTGTAGAATATGGTCCTCCATTGTATACAGTAGGCTCTGGTGGATGATCTATAAATCCCAACCTCTTAAGTTATTCCTCATCCCCCAAATCTATGTGCATATAATTATGAATATCTCTCTATATGCAGATATGATCATCTCTATTCATATATAGATGTAACTATCTCTATATATACAGGTATGGGCTTCCCACATGGTGCTAAAGAGCCTGCCTACCAATGTAGGAGACCTAAGAGATGCAGATTCCATCCCTGTTTCAGGAAGATTCCCTGGAGTAGGGCATGGCAACCCACTCCAGTATTCTTGCCAGGAGAATCCTATGGACAGGGGAGCCTGGCAGGCTACAGTCCATAGGGTGGCAAAGAGTTGGACATGACTGACCTAACACACACATATGCATACATATAGATACAAACATCTCTTTATATGTAGGTATAAATGTTTCTATACATACAGACATAAATATCTCTACACATACAGATGCAAATATCTATATACATATAAATATTTATATACACTTATATATAGACTCTGCTCTGTTCTGGATTCTCCCCAAGGCTTTGAGGAACATGACCATCTCCTTGATGCTTTCTATCTGTTCTTAAAGCAATCCACCCATTTGGGAACTTGAGAGTTTCTACTCTTTATAAACAAAATAACATGGGTGGTAGATTGATGGCCATATATTTCCAACTGGTCATATGGACTTCATGCAAGCCATCATAAAGAAGAAAATATGGGCCATGAGACATGGAGGGTGAAATTACCCTAAAGGAGCAGGAAATTTTTTAAAGTTGTTCTGAAAGAAATACATACTTCAGTTACAGGGAAATTAATCATTCTATTCCCATATTTTACTTTTAAGGCAGTAATTTGGAATTCCTATACTTGAGAAAAGCAACTTGAGATATTTCCAAATGAAAGATGTTATCTT
This sequence comes from Bos grunniens, assembly GCF_055505025.1. Lineage (NCBI taxonomy): Eukaryota > Metazoa > Chordata > Mammalia > Artiodactyla > Bovidae > Bos > Bos grunniens. The sequence goes on from NC_141181.1 coordinate 44,304,569, forward strand.
CAGATAAAAGATTATTTTTCAGTCTTTGGTTTTATATATTTCTCTCTTAATAAGTTCACCTGCTTCGGGGCAAGATTTGTTTCATATGGCAAAATATCTTGATGTCCATCAAGATTCCTGCTCACCATTTTATCTTGTTAGAGATGCCTGGATCACAGTTATTTGAGGCCTGTGGTAAAAGGGATCTTGGGTAACAGAATGACAAATTGAAACATTTAACAATGCTGTGGCTGTGTGGGCTCCTTTGGGATGTCAATAGAATTGTGATGATCCAAATCACATCACAGGAAGTACATCTGCAAGCCAATGATAGAGTAGAAAGGCAATTTTGTATTTACTGTGACAGCAGGGATTGAAGGATGTGATGGAGGCATGAAGGGTGAAAGCAGAAGGCCTTTCCTGCATGGTTTGTGAAGTGGCAGGTAGTCACAGCAGCTGCCACCCCCTGGATAGTGTGGTCCAGAGTTGAGCCCTGGAACAGAAATCAGAACATCACTTTACAAGCCTGGGTGCTGCTGGAATCACAGGTTGGTTTCTAGTTTCTACAGGTATTAAATAAAACCAGGGTCTTGCTTTCACTGTTTCAGAAATTTCTAGGACTACAAGTAAAGCACAACTTAGTTGTTAAGTGGAAGACTGCTGTACTAACTACATAAAGCTCTGAAATAAGGGGGCATCATCTTTCCCAGGTACATTTGACAGGCCATGCCAGACTTAGATTATGAAATCCTAAAATTTAAGTTACTGGGTATTACTTCAAGAAATCACTTGGCATCAGCATGATTTGAAACACAAATGTAAAAACTGAAACTGCAGGGGCTTTCCTGAGGTTCAGTGGTTAAGAATCCACCTTCCAATACAGGATACATGGGTTCAATCCCTGGTTGGGGAACTAAGATCCTGAATGCCATGGGCCAACTAAGCCTACACACTACAACTACACAGTCCACATGCTTAGAAAGCAGTGCACCACAACTAGAGAGAAGCCCGTGCACCACAACTAACAGCCTGCACGCTGCAACTAAGACCAGATGCAGCCAAAAATAAACGAAAGAATGAAAGAATGAAAACCTGAAACTGTATAAGAGTTGTTGATTAACTTAGATGTTCTTAAGAGGTGGACTTTATATATATATATATATATATACACACTTAATTTATAAAATAAGACATTTCAAATAGAATAATAAACAGGATAAATTTGAATCTGATAAATGATAAATGAGATCGTGACAATATTAATTATATTGATTTGACTATAAAGAAAGCCGAGTGCCAAAGAATTGATGCTTTTGAACTGTGGTGTTGGAGAAGACTCTTGACAGTCTCTTGGACTGCAAGGAGATCCAACCAGTCCATCCTAAAGGAAATCAGTCCTGAATATTCATTGGAAGGACTGATGCTGAAGCTGAAACTCCAATCCTTTGGCTACCTGATGCGAAGAGCTGACTCATTTGAAAAGACCCTGATGCTGGGAAAGATTGAGGGCAGAAGAAGGGGATGACAGAGGATGAGATGGTTGGAGGGCATCACCGACTCAATGGACATGGGTTTGGGTGGACTCCGGGAGTTGGTGATGGACAGGGAGGCCTGGCGTGCTGCAGTTCATGGGGTTGCAAAGAGTCAGACACAACTGAGCAACTGAACTGAACTGATGGGATCGGATGCCATGATCTTAGTTTTTTGAATGTTGAGTTTTAAGCCAGCCTTTCATTCTCTTCTTTCACTTTCATCAAAAGGCTCTTCAGTTGTTTTTCGCTTTCTGCCACAAGGGTGGTGTTATCTGCATATCTCAGGTTATTGATATTTCTCCTGGCAATCTTGATTCCAGCTTGTGCTTCATCTAGCCTGGCATTTCTCATGATTTCCTCTGCATATAAGTTAAAGAAGCAGGATGACGATATACAGCCCTGATGTACTCCTTTCCCAATCTGGAAGCAGTCTATTGTTCCATGTCCAGTTCTAACAGTTGCTTCTTGACCTGCATACAGTTTCTCAGGAGGCAGGTAAGGTGATCTAGTAGTCTTATCTCTTTAAAACTTTCCATAGTTGATTGTGATCCACACAGTCAAAGGCTTTGGCATAATCAATAAAGCAGAAATAGATGTTTTTCTGGAACTCTCTTGCTTTGCCTATGATCCAACGGATGTTGGCAATTTGATCTCTTGTTTCTCTGCCTTTTCTAAATCCAGCTTGAACATGGAAGTTCTTGGTTCACATACTGTTGAAGCCTCACTTGGAGAATTTTGAGCATTACTTTGCTAGCATGTGAGATGAGTGCAATTGTGCGGTAGTTTGAACATTCTTCGGCATTCCGTTTTTTTGAGATTGGAATGAAAACTGACCTTTTCCAGTCCTGTGGCCACTGTTGAGTTTTCCAAATTTGCTGGCATATTGAGTGCAGCACTTTAACAGCATCATCTTTTAGGATCTCAGAAAAATTGCTCCACTCCAGAGGGAAGAGCAGATATAAAGTGGCCGCTAGATGGCGCCCGACAACAGGTGCAAACCGTCCTGAGGAAGAATCCCATGGCCGGAAGGCCGCGGAGAACTCAGCAGTGCGGGCCTTTTAAATGCTGAGTCTTTCAGGGAGCCCTCCTCTGAGCTACCCATGGCTCGGCTAGGTACAATATAGTACTGCGCGATGCCACGGAGGGGGCTGGGAGGGAGGTAGGGGAGGGCTGGGAAGATATCACCAGGAGCCTGCCACGAAGGAGATACACTCCCCATGCAATTCCTGAGTGGGGGAAAAGTCCAAGGAAACGCCAGCAAGACCCGATGCGGCTGTCACGGGCTGCCCAGAAAGGCACAAGCGAGATCCGGGGGCTTCCCCATGCCCACGGACTTTCAGGAGGGAGGGGGAGGGACGGAGCAAGGACGAGGGAGGCAGGGGGTGGGTTTGAGGTTGCACCAGAAAAAATCCTGAATGCTTGTGGACTCCAGGGAGACCCTGGATCAGCAGTCCAGCTTAGTATGTGAATTCTCTGGAACTCAAACCCCCATTAAAGAAATGCTGTAGGTACGTGGGAAATGAACACAAGGAAAGCTAGGCCCTAGACTCTGGCCGTAGGAGACGGGTGGAGGGGGGTCAGATGATGCTACATTTTCCTGACTGCAGCACGTTGAGAAACCTCCATTGGGTAGACCACAATTGCCAGGCCTCCTTCACCACAAACCCTCCTACATTTCTTCTTTGCCATTTGAGAGATCCCAGCGAGCGATGGACACCAATTACTCCCAGCCGCAAACTGGCACGCAAAAAGTATGGTATGGTGAAAAACAGGTTTATCTCACATCTCACTGCTAGGCACAGAGCCCTGGGGCACAGCCATTCACATAGCAGCAAACCTCCTGCCCAAACATTACTCACCCAGGTGGGGTCAAGTAAGGGACCCTGGATGCACAGAAAGCCCTGATCATGGCTGACAGTGTGTGTGACTGTTCTCTTATTGAAAGCAGCACCACTGCTTTCCCTGCCAAAAGTACCTCAAGCAAGCAGTAGTCAAAGGAAAATTTGGTGTGCTGTGCTTTGGGGCACCATATCTGCACTTATGCAGACTGAGGGCCCATGGGCCCTGCAAAGTCACCACCAAATCCACAACCCCATGAAGGCACACAATGTAAGTGGTAACTGAACAAGGACTGCTCACACAGGTAAACCTCAGATGCCCCACAAACTCCACGGGGGCCCATCTCCCCAGATAGAGAGCATGTGTGCACACAGTGTGGCCATGGTACAGTGTGGTGCTCCAGCCTGGGCACATGGGCTGTGGGAACAGGGACAGGCCTCCCCACTGCCCTTTGGCGAAACTTCCCTGACACCCAAGGAGGGTAACTCTCATGAGACTTTAAACCTCCACACCTGTGTAGTCCCAGGTAATTAGAAAGAGTAAGTCAGGAAAGGCAGGTATGGAACACCCCACAACCTCTGTCTCACCACTGACAACCACACTGCTTCTGTGGCCACCCAAGGGAAGCGGACCTCAGCACTTTGGGCCTCTGACTGGGGCCCAAGAGGCACCATCACACTACATTCTCAGTCCTGCTGCTGTCCAGTGCTACCCCAAAATGCAAGCGCCCCTATGATCTTTCACACTTAACTCTCAGCTCTCCCTGTACCTACCCCAAGTCTTGCAACAGAGAGTGGGGACTGGAACAGGAAGTGGGTCACAAGTCCGCAGAGCACAATGGGAAATACAGTCAGACAGGGTCAGTATTGAAGTTTAGAGGGTGAGGAGAAATGTAAGGGTGGCAGCATTAGAGCTGATGACCAGAGAACCAGTATAAGGTAGACAGCAGCAGGCAGTAGTAGCCACATGAATGTCAAAGCCCTCTGGGATTGTACCACACATCCAAAGAAGTACTGAAGTCAACATGCTGGTGCTGCTTGTTCTAAGTCACTTCGGTTGTATCTGACTCTTTGCGACCCCATGGACTATAGCCCACCAGGCTCTTCTGTCCATGGGATTTTCCAGGCAAGAATAATGGAGTAGATTGCCATTTCCTCCTGCAGGAAGGAAACCTGGACCCAGGTATCAAACCTAGGTCTCTTAGGTCTCCTGCATTGGCAAGCAGGTTCTTTACCACTAGCATCACCTAAGAAGCCCAAAGTCAACATGTGGGCAGTCAAAAATCAGGGGTGACCAGGCCAGAAACAAAGGTACAGGAGACACAGTCCCCAAACCCTCAACCCACCTCCCAGTAGGTGGGGTGACCTGGCAGAAGACATACCAAAGGCCTCATGGACATGGTTGCCCTGAACATCTAAGATGGGAATCGAGGAGGAACATTGAGGAAACCAGTAGGGAGACGGCAAGAAGCCTCCCTCCACCAGTCCCTTCCTCACCATCCCATTTCTTCCTGCCCTTAACACCACCACAAAGGTGGAAGGACAGTCTCCACACATTATTCCCTCCTTTCCATGCAACACTGGTGGAGGCTCCCCAGTGGCCCAAGATAGCACTGATACTGCTATGCTCTTGCTAATGATCCTTTCACGGGTTGACCTGTGGAAACAAGCTATGGGAACCTTGTTATTTTTACTTCCTCTAAAGTTCAACTATCACCACCTGGCACTACATCAGGACCATTGGTCAACCCCAGAGAAGCCACTTGGAGGGCCTCACCAAAACATTCTTATCAGTAGTAGTGATGGGTGGTAAGAACCAGAAAACAGGGACTCAACATAAGCTTAAAACCTGCACTTAGAGAACTCAGCAGTGTGGGCCTGGAACTCATCAATCATGAATAACTGTGATCTCCATCACAAGAAGGGTTCAGTGGGTTACCTCCACCTGCTGATAGAGTGTAGGCACATCTTCAGCCATTCAGTGTGTCATGTGTGTAGCCCTAGCAATCTAAAACCATCACAGACCTGTTTTTCTTCAATTTGGGGTGGCTAAATGCCACCTGTATCTCTAAGAACTTTAGAAGACACTGCTCAGGGATCATATAATGAATTGGCATACCAGAGTACCTTTCATTATTGGAATTAAACAGAGAAATCACTCAACCAGTGGCCATGCAGCACCACCCACAAAATCACTAAAGAGCTATCTGACAATACTGTCCATGTCAGATTTCCTCTTTTGAGTCAAGTTAAGACATTAACTCCAGCTCCACTCCACTCCTGGTGATGCCCTTCCACCAATTCTTTAAAGTTGCAGCTTTGCAACCATACCCCCCAAGAAACCAAAAAGTTTCATTTCCCTTCAGCTGTCCAGCAGGATATGGAAGAACAACACAGCCACATTGTCAGTCACCATCAGCTATGGTCAGAATCATGATGGTGTCTGATCTTTGAACCTCCAACTTTCATTCATGATCAATAAAAACATTCTTGGCACAGCTCTCTGGTCCATCTTGCACCAGTTCAAGAATTTCACCTACAGTGTGTAATAAGAATACTCCAGTATCTCTTAACTGTGGCCTGTTTTGAAAATGGACAAAATAGGACCACTGTTGTATTCCATTATTCCTAGCTGTGATATCCCAATGGCTCAGACCTGCTTTGAACACCCTAGCTTTTTCAATGCAAATGCTTCTGGACCCACAGACATTTGGCTAACAGTTTGAGGAGTACCAAGAGGCAGGGATGGGCAATGACTCTGTTTCATGACGGACTAGCCACCCACTCCCAAAATCATGCCAGATGTGTTTTAACTGCAACATCTCTAATATGCCCTATTGTAGATGGAATTCCTGACTGCCCTACAGTGGATTCTTGTGGAATTTATCTATCTTTTTTTGTGGAATGATTTAAAGCAGTCATTCATAGGACTTGGAAAATCAAAGAGGGTCCTTTCATCACTACTTTTCTGGGCCAGGTATCTGTCACTTGCATACCTGTTGCCTTCCTTGAATGTGGGAGCCATTAATCAGGCTCCCTCTCCTGACTCAAACCCTGATTCCCCATCACTCATAAGTAGGTATGAGAACTACCATCAAAGGCTGATTAGGCAAACATTTGAATGAATCACCACAGCCAGTGGTACACATCCCCCAGTCATGGCCATGGGAAGAGTGTTGTTGGAGCTGATAAATGCATGTATTACTCTGGTGTGAAAGTAGTCATCACTCATTGGCATGTAGTGAACTCTAGCATTGCCTATTATTCAAGTAGGAGACAAGTGAGTGACCAAAAGAATCATAATTGATTTAGTGAGACATACACTGTTTTAGTCCCATGCATACTTATACATGCTTTAATCTTTGAGAATAGTATACACTAACAGCAGAAACAACCAGGTCGTGTGCATTGCAAGGACCCAGAGAATCAGCTCAAAAACATCCCAGGCATATGGAACACAGGCCATTGGGAATGCAGCAGTGGGTGGCAGCACTCACCTCAAGGTGAGAGAGGAGGAAGGGAAACATTGTGGCCCGACCAAATAAATACCCTGCCCAGGGCAAGGATGGCTAACCACCCAGAAGAAAAGAAGAATCCCTTAGTGGCATCCCCAGGCTCAGCCCCTTTATGGCATGGGAGTGGGACTGGGGCACCAGGCCATCTCCTCAAGTCTAGCCAGCATATCAACTGCTCTTGTGTGGACAGTGGGCAGTGTGACCAATCACAAACTGGCTGGAACCCATCTTGAACTCACACACAGGAGACCTCACCAGAGCCAGGCAAGTCAAGGGTGGGCAGTCCATCTCTCACACAATGCTTCCAGCAGTCTGGAGGCAGCAATGGACATGGAGGGGGGTCTTGGTGGGCCCAGGAAACAAGGCATTGAAGGGCATGGCACTGAAGTTAGCAGACCTGATGGATAGAGAGAGGTGATAAGGCTGGGAAAGAGGATAGGCACTGGAAAAGCAGTAGAGGAAATGGATTGAATGCTGCTACAAGGGGTGTGGGACTGTCAACAAAACATGGATCCAAGTCAGATACCAGGGCACAACACCAGGTCTCACTGTAACATGGCTCTAGCAGAGGGATACTCCCACACATACTTCCTGCTGAACCTGCAATGGGTCCAAGAGCTCTCAATCTGAGGGATCTTTCAACCATGACAGCTGGGGATGACACACAGGCTGAAGTTATTTAAATCCTATCAGTACTGTGAGCAGTCATCTGGGCAGAAAAGGGCCAGCATGCACACAAATTGAGGGCCACTGTAAGGGAAATTAAGCGGAAGCAATCGTGTTCAGTCTACAGGACAGGAAAGCAGAGAAGGCCTCTAATCTTCCTTCTGACCTGCCTGGACTCTGCCCTGACTGCATATAAGCTAGGAGTGCAAGCCAAGAGTCAAAATAGATAAGATAGGGAGTGGGTCTTGGGATTCCTGAGCTCCTGGAGGAGGTCTGGCCAGCCACCCTGGGATTTAATAAAATCCTATGACTAGCAAGATAAACCAGCATTGTAAAAAAATATTAATGTGAACTCCTAGGTTCACCAGATGCAGCTCAAGGGCTCTAGAGCACAGGCTCAATAGTTGTGACTCACATGGGCTTTTTGTTGCTCCACAGCATGTGGGGTCTTCCTGATCAGGGATCAAACCCATCTCTTGGATTGGCAGACAAATTCTTTTCCACTGAGACACCACAGAAGTCCCAAAGTAATTTTTACTTTTTTTTAGTTTTTTTAATTAACTTACTTTTTATTGAAGGATAATTGCTTTACAGAATTTTGGTGTTTTCTGTCAAACCTCAACATGAATCAGCCATGAAAGTGAAAGTGAAGTCAACCAGTCATGTTGGACTCTTTGCGACCCCGTGGACTGTAGCCTACCAGGCTCCTCTCTCCATGGGATTCTCCAGGCAAGAGTACTGGAGTCCGTTGCCATTTCCTTCTCCAGGGGATCTTCCCAACCCAGGGACTGAACCCACATTGGAGGCAGACGCTTTAACCTCTGAGCCACGGTATACATATATCCCTTCCCTTTTGAAACTCCCTCCATCTCCCTCCCCCATCCCACCCCTCTAGGTTAATACAGAACCCCTGTTAGAGTTTGCTGAGCCATACAGCAAGTTCCCGTTGGCTATCTATTTTACATATGGTAATGTCAGTTTCCATGTTACTCTGTCCATACATCTCACCCTCTCCTCCCACCTCCCCATGTCCATAAGTCTGTTCTCTATGTCTGCTTCTCCATTGTAAAGAGAAATAAATAAATTTGCCCTGTAAATAAATTCTTCAGTACCAGTTTTCTAGATTCCGTATGTATGTGTTAGAATCTGGTATTTATCTTTCTCTTTCTTGCTCACTTCACTCTGTATAATAGGTTCTAGGTTCATCCACCTCATTAGAACTGACTCAAATGCATTTCTTTTTTATGGCTGAGTAATATTCCATTGTATATATGTACCACAACTTCTTTACCATTCATCTATCAATGGACATCTAGGTTGCTTCCATGTTCTAGCTATTGTAAATAGTGCTGCAATGAACAATAGGATACATGTGTCTCTTTCAATTTTGGTTTCCTCAGGGTATATGCCTAGGAGTGAGATTGCTGGGTCATACAGTTATTTTATTTTTAGTTTTTTAAGGAATCTCCATACCATCTTCCATAGTGGCTGTATCAATTTACATTCCCACCAACAGTGCAAGAGTGTTCCCTTTTCTCCACACCCTCTCCAGTATTTATTGTTTGTAGACTTTTTGATGAAGGCCATTCTGACCAGTGTGTGGTGATATCTTATTGTAGTTTTGATTTTTAATAATGAGCAATGTTGAACATCTTTTCATGTGTTTGTTAGCCATCTGTATGTCTTCTTTGGAGAAATGTCTGTTTAGGTCTTTTTCCCACTTTTTGATTGGGTTGTTTGTTTTTCTGGCATTGAGTTGTATGAGCTGCTTGTATATTTTGGAAATTAATTCTTTGTCAGTTGTTTCATTTGCTATTATTTTATCCCTCTCTGAGGGCTGTCTTTTCACCTTGCTTATAGTTTCCTTTGCTGTGCAAAAACTTTTAAGTTTAATCAGGTCCCACTTGTTTACCTTTGTTTTTATTTCCATTACTCTAGGAGGTGGGTCATAGAGGGTCTTGCTTTCATTTATGTCATCGAGTGTTCTGCCTATGTTCTCCTCTAAGAGTTTTATAGTTTCTGGTCTTACATTGAGGTCTTTAATCCATTTTGAGTTTATCTTTGTGTATGGCGTTAGCAAGTGTTCTAATTTCATCCTTTTACATGTAGCTGTCCAGTTTTCCCAGCACCTTTTATTGAAGAGGCTATCTTTGCCCCATTGTATATTCTTGCCTCCTTTGTCAAAAATAAGGTACCCATAGGTGCATGGGTTTATTTCTGGGCTTTCTATCTTGTTCCATTGGTCTATGTTTCTGTTTTTGTGCCAGTACCATACTGTCTTGATGACTGTAGCTTCATAGTATAATGTGAAGTCAGGAAGCTTGATTCCTCCAGCTCCCTTCTTCTTTCTCAAGACTGCTTTGGCTATTCAGGGTCTTTTGTATTTCCATATGAATTGTGAAATTTTTTGTTCTAGTTCTGTGAAAAATGCCATTGGTAATTTGATAGGGATTGCATCAAATCTGTAGATTGCATTTGGTAGTATAGTCATTTTCACAATATTGATTCTTCCTACCCAGGAATATGGAATATCTCTCCAGTTATTTATGTCATCTTTGATTTCCTTCATTAGTGTCTTATAATTTTCTGTGTACAGTTCTTTCATCTCCTTAGCTAAGTTTATTCCTAGATACTTAATTATTTTTGTTGCAACGGTGAATGGGATTGATTCCTTAATTTCTTTCTGACTTTTCATTGTAAATATATAGGAATGCAAGTGATTTCTGTGTATTGATTTTGTATCCTGAAACTTTGCTAAATTGACTGATTAGCTCTAGTAATTTTCTGATACTATCTTTAGGGTTTTCTACGTACAGTATCATGTCATCTCCAAACAGTGAGAGCTCAACTTCTTTTCTGATCTGAATTCCTTTTCTTTTTCTTCTCTGATTGCTATAGCTAGGACTTCCAGAACTATGTTGAATAACAGTGGTGAAAGTGGACACTTTTGTCTTGTTCCTGATCTTAGGGGGAATGCTTTCAGTTTTGCACCATTGAGAATAATGTTTGCTGTGAGCTTATCATATGTGACCTTTATTTGAGCTTATCACATGTGACCTTTACTATGTTGAGATAGGTTCCTTCTATGCCCATTTTTTGAAGTTTTAATCATAACTAGATGAATTTTGCGGAGAAGGCAATGGCACCCCACTCCAGTACTTTTGCCTAGAAAATCCCATGGACGGAGGAGCCTGGTAGGCTGCAGTTCATGGGGTCGCTAGAGTTGGACACGACTGAGCGACTTCACTTTCACTTTTCACTTTCATGCATTGGAGAAGGAAATGGCAACCCAGTCCAGTGTTCTTGCCTGGAGAATCCCAGGGAGGGGAAGCCTGGTTGGCTGCTGTCTATGGGGTCACACAGAGTCGGACACGACTGAAGCAACGCAGCAGCAGCAGCAGGTGAATTTTGTCAAAGGCTTTTTCTACATCTATTGAGATGATATGGTTCTTATCTTTCAATTTGTTAATATGGTATATCACATTGATTGATTTCTGTATACAGAAGAATCCTTGCATCCCTAGAATAAACCCAACTTGATCATGGTGTATGAGCTTTTTGATATGTTGCTGAATTCTGTTTGCTAAAATTTTGTTGAGGATTTTTGCATCTATGTTCATCAGTGATATTGGCCTGAAGTTTTCTTTTTTTGTGTCGTCTTTGTCCGGTTTTGGTATCAGGGTGATGGTGGCCTCATAGAATGAATTTGGAAGTGTTCCTTCCTCTGCAATTTTTTGAAAGAGTTTTAGAAGGATGGGCATTAGCTCTTCTCTAAATAACAGAATTCTCCTGTGAAGCCCTCTGGTCCTGGGCTTTTGCTTTTGGGGAGATTTTTGGTCACAGCTTCAATTTCAGTGCTTGTAATTGGGTTGTTCCTAATTTCTATTTCTTCCTGGTTTAGTGTTGGAAGATTGAACTTTTCTAAGAATATGTCCATTTCTTCCAGGTTATCTATTTTATTGCCATACAGTTGTTCATAATAGTCTCTTATAATCATTTGTATTTCTGCATTGTCTATTATAACCTCTCCTTTTTCATTTCTAATTTTGTTGATTTGATTCATCTCTCTTTTTTCTTAATGAGTCTGGCTAAAGGTTTGTCAATCTTGCTTACCTTCTCAAAGAACCAGCTTTTAGTTTTATTAATCTTTACTATTGTTTCTTTCATTTCTTTTTCAATTATTTCTGCTCTGTTCTTTATGATTTCTTTCCTTCTGCTAATTTTGGAGGGTTTTGTTGTTGTTGTTGTTTTTCTTCTTTTTCCAGTTGTTTTAGGTATTATAGTTAGGTTGTCTATTCGATGTTTTTCTTGTTTTTTTAGGTCGGATTGTACTGCTATAAACTTCCCTCTTAGAACTGCTTTTGCTGCATCCCATAGGTTTTGAGTTTTCATGTTTTCATTGTCATTTGTTTCTAGAAATTTTTTAATTTCCCCTTTGATTTCTGCAGCAACCTTTTCATTATTTAGAAACATATTGTTTAATCTCCACGTCCCCTGTGTTTTTTAGTTTTTTTTCTTGTAATTGATATCTGCTATCATGGCATTGTGGTCAGAAAAGATGCTTTATATGATTTCAATTTTCTTAAATTTACTGAAGTTCGATTTGTGACCCAAGATGTGGTCTATCCTGGAGAATGTTACATGTGCACTTGAAAAGAAGGTGTATTCTTCTGCATTTGGATGGAACATCCTGAAGATATCAATGAGAACCATCTCATCTAATGTATCATTTTAAGACTTGTGTTTCCTTATTAATTTTCTGTTTTGATGATCTGTCCATTGGTGTCAGTGGAGTGTTAAAGTCTCCTACTATTATTGTGTTACTGTCAATTTCTCCTTTTATGTCTGTTAGTGTTCATCTTATGTATTAAGGTGCTCCTATGTTGGGTGCAAAGATATTTACAATTGTTATGGCCTCCTCTTGGATTGACCCCTTGATCATTACATAGTGTCCTTCCTTATCTCTTGTAATCTTCTTTATTTGAAGGTCTATTTTGTCTGATATGAGGAGTGCTACTCCAGCTTTCTTTCGCGTCCCATTTGCATGGAATATATTTTCCATCCTCTCACTTTTAGTCTATATGTGTCTTGAGGTCTGAAGTGGGTTTCTTTTAGACAGTATATAAATGGGTCTTGTTTTTGTATCCATTCAGCCAGTCTGTGTCTTTTGTTTGGAGCATTTAATCCATTTACATTTAAAGTAATTATTGATATATATGTTCTTACTGCCATTTTCTAATTGTTTGGGATTGATTCTGCAGATCTTTTTTCTTCTGTTGTATTTCTTGACTATATAAGTCCGTTTAGTATTTGTTGTAAAGCTAGTTTGGTGGTGCTTAATTCTATTAACTTGTGCTTGTCTGAAAAGCTTTTTATTTCTCCATCAATTTTGAATGAGATCCTTGCTGGGTACAGTAATCTTCATTGTAGATTTTCCCCTTTCATTACTTCAAATATATCCTACCATTTCCTTCTGGCTGGCAGAGTTTCAGCTGAAAGATCAGCTGTTAAGCGTATGGGGTTTCCCTTCTATGTTACTTGTTGCTTCTCCCTTGCTGCTTTTAATATTCTTTGTGTTTAATCTTTGTTAGTTTGATTAGTATGTGTCTTGGAATGTTTCTCCTTGATTTACCCTGTATGGGACTCTTTGCACCTCTTGGACTTGATTGGCTATTTCCTTTTCCACATTGGGGAAATTTTTAACTATAATCTCTTCAAAAATTTCTCTTACCCTTTCTATTTCTCTTCTTCTTCTGGGAGATGTGTAATTTGAATGTTGGTGCATTAGATATAGTCCCAGAGGTCTCTGAGACTATCATCAGCTCTTTTCATTCTTTTTACTTTATTCTGCTCTTCAGAAGTTATTTCCACCATTTTATCTTCCAGCTCACTGATTCGTTCTTCTGTTTCAGATATTCTGCTATTGATTCCTTCTAGAGTATTTTTAATTTCAGTAATTGTGTGGTTTGTCTCTGTGTGCTTATTCTTTAATTCTTTCAGGTCTTTGTTAATTGATTCTTGTTTTCTCCATTGATTCATTTTCTCCATTTTGTTTTCAAGGTTTCTGATCATCTTGATTATCATTATGCTGAATTCTTTTTCAGGTAATTTTCCTATTTCCTCTTCATCTATTTGGACTTCTGTGTTTCTACTTTGTTCCTTCATTTGTGCAATAATTCTCTGCCTTTTTTTTTTTTTTTAATGTTACTGTGTTTGAGGTCACCTTTCCCCAGGCTTCAAGGAAAGTTGAATTCTTTCCTTGAAGAATGTTGAATTCTTTCTTCATTTTGATTTCTGCCCTCCTAAGGTTGGTCCAGTGGTTTTAGATGAGTTTCGTATAGGGTAAGATTTGTACTGAGTTTTTGTTTGTTTGTTTGTTTTTCCTCTGATGGGCAAGGCTGAGTGAAGTGGTACTCCTGTCTGCTGATGATTGGCTTTGTATTTTTGTTTTGTTTATTGTTTAGATGAGGCATCCTGCACAGGGTGCTACTGGTGGTTGGGTAATGCCAGGTCTTGTATTCACGGGGCTTCCTTTGTGTGAGTTCTCACTATTTGATATCCCCTAGGGTTAGTTCTCCGGTAGTCTAGGGTCTTGTCGTCAGTGCTCCCACTCCAAAGGCTCAGAGTTTGATCTCTGGTCAGGAATGAAGATTCCACAAGTGGTTTGCTACGGCATTAAGGAAGAGTAAAACAAATATCCAAAAACAAGAAACCAAAGATGAACCCCAGAAAAATGGCAGTTACAGAATCAGGCAAATAATAATAAAATAATGGAATATACACATATACATATGTACCCATGAGCAAAGTGAAAATAGTCCAACAAAAATAAAGTACAGTAGATTGATCTGGTGAACAAAGGAAATCAAAAATTATATTTAGCAGTTAAGAACAAAACTAACTTAATCACAAACTGGAAAACAAAACTAAAGCAAGGTGCCAAGTGGGGGAATAAAGCAATGAAAACAAAACTAACAAACATGTTGAGAGGAAAGGAAAGAAAGAATAGACATGCAAAGTTAAACAGAGGTAGATGAAGAAGATTTATGTACATTAAAGATTAACTGCAAGGGGAAAAGAACAGTAGGAAAGGCAAACAAAGGAATGAATGTAGAAAAAATAATAGGTTTTTAAAAATTAAAATAAAAAAGAGAAAAGAGGAAAAAACAGAAGAAGAAAGAAAAAAGGAAAACTCCACAGAACTGCAAAAGCCCAATGTAGAGGCAGAGGGTTATAACAATAGAAACTGTGACTGGATATACACATATACATATACACCCATAAGCAAAATCAAAACAGTCCAACAAAAATTAAGTACAATAGATTGACCCAGCAAACGAAACCAAAAATTATATCTACCAGAACAAAACTAAATAAAACACAAACTGGAATACAAAACTAATGCAAAGTGCCAACTGGGGAATAAAGCAATGAAAAGAAAACTACCAAATATGTTGAGAGGAAAGGAGATAAAGAAAAGAAAGAATATATATGCAAAGTTAAATAGAAGTAGATAAACAAGATTTATATACATTAAAGATTAACTGCAAGGGGGAAAGAACAGTAGGAAAAGCAAACAAAGCAATAGATGTACAAAAAATAATAGGTTTAAAAAATTAAAATTATAAAAACAGAAAAGAAAAAAGAGGAAAACTCCACAGAACTGCAAAGGCCCAACGTCAAGGCAGAGGTTTATGACAACAATAAAATATGTAACTGAGGAAGAAGGAAAAAAAAAAAAGCTCAAAAGCTTAATTGGATTTCTTAGTGCCAAAAAAATCAACAACTACAACAGAGGGGGGAAAAGAAAAAGAAAAAAAAAATCCAAAAGAATCTACATAACAAGTCAAAAAATAAGAATAATAAATGTTTTTCTTGAGTCACTGCTGTCAGAATCCTTTCCCATGCTGGGACTCACAGTCCACCTTACCTCCCTAGGATGCCCTCCAACACTGTTCTGATCTCTGGACCTGCTGTGGGGGCAGGTTCTAATCTGGTTCTATTTCTCTGTGTTCTTGCCTCCAATGTCCACAGCTATCAGAGCTAGTATGTTTTCTTTTGTGGGAGCTCTCAATGGCCCTTTATATATTCCATAAACACAGAGTCTGCTTAGTTGATCATGTAGATTTAATCTGCACCTTGTCAGCTGGTGGGAAGGTTTTGGGTCTTCTTCCGTAGCCACACTGCCCCTGGGATTCAATTTGTGGTTTTATTTCCACCTCTACATGTTGGTCGTCCACTGGGGTTTAGCTCCTGAAGCTTCCCTGGAGGGCTTCGGTTTGTCTGTGAGGGCCAGGTGTGGAAGTGGTACAACTGCTTGGGTTGCAGGGGTTCTGGCAGCATCAGGTACTCAGGAGGATTGGCGGCTAGGGTAGTAGGAAATATAGTGTTCTAGAAGGGCACAACAACCAGTATTGGCCAATACACTCCAGTATTCTTGCCTGGAGAACGCCCTCTGACAGAGAAGCCTGGCAGGCCACAGTCTACAGGGTCACAAACAGTTGGGCAAGACAAAAGTGACACTGCACGCATAAATACAAGACCTTTTTTTTTTTTTTTTTTTTTTTGGCCTGTGGCAGCTCTGCCCCAGTGAGAGTTGAGCATGAAGGTGGCGCAGCTGCTTGGCTTGCAGGGACCCTGGTGGTGCCAAATGTGCAGGGACACAGACTGCCTTTGTAGAAGGAATTATGGCCCTACCAGTCTTTTTGTGAGCCTCTAGTAGCTGGCCATCAGAAGGCCTCTCTGGCCAGTCTTTCTCCATAGCTCTGCCTGCTCAGGCACTTAGAGGGATCCCTTGCCTGGGGAACCTCTCTGTTGTTCAGTGCATCAGGCACATAGACGGGCTCCCCTGACTGGGGTCCTACTCTGTAGATCAGTGCATCAGACACTTAGAGGGGCACCCTGGGTGGGGTCCTACTCTGTAGTTCAGTGCATCAGGCATTTGATGGGCCAGCCTCTCTATTGTTCAGCTGCCGATGCTGGCATGTGGAGAGAGGCTATGGTGATGGCTCCATCCTCTACATGTGACTCAGGAGTATCACCTTGCTTCCATGGCTGCCTGGCTTTCCTCCACAGGCATTTCCCACCACAATCTCTTCCCTCACATCCTCTCAATCTGTCTTTCTGCAGACAACAGCAGCCCTCACCCTGGGACTGAACCACAATCCCAAACTACAGCTCCCAGCCATTGTCCCTTCCAGTGCCCGTGTTCCTGCCTGGCATATGTGTGGCTTTAGCAAGGACCGTCTGACTCCATTTAGGCTGCCACAGATCAGTTGTTTCACTCTCAGCCTTAAACGTTTCTCCTCTGACTCAAACTGCCCTGCTGTGGGGATCAGACCCCTGCTTCAGTTCCCCCACCCGCCAAGGGTAGATCCAGTCCTATTAACACTCCTGTTTTTCCACCTAGTTCCTTTGTTCTACCGAGTTTAGCGTGGTTCCATATATTCTTTTCCACTGGTCAGGTACTCCTGTCCACTCTCAGCTGGTGTTCTGCATGCACGTCTGTGTCTGAAGGTGTATTCCTGATGTATCCATGGAGAGAGATGTATTCCACATCCACCTACTCCTCTGCCACCTTGTTCTAAATTTTACTTTTGCAACTGATTCAACACTGTTTCCAGGAACAATCTTACACATTTCCTTGTCCTCCTGTAGATGTGTGTCTGTGTGTGTGCGTTAATCACTCAGTTGTGTCTGATTCTTTGCAACCCATAGACTGTAGCCCTCCAGGCTGTGTCCATGGAATTCTCCAGGCAAGAATATTGGAGTGGGTAGCCATTCCCTTCTCCAGTGGATCTTCCTGCTCCAGGGATTGAACCCTGGTCTCCTGCATTGCAGGAAGGTTCTTTAACCATCTGAGCCACCAGGCAAGTCCATGAATGTGTATTCACCAGCAAAAAATCACAAGCAAAATGGAAAGACTAGCAACACATCAGAAGGAGTTTACAATAATCACACAGAATTAGTATCCAGGGATATTAATATTAAATATATTAAATAAAGATGTATATTCACCAGCAATGGATAAGAGCTCCCATTAGTCCAATGTTCACACGTTCTGTGAAGAACTTTTGCTTATAGGTTTTCAGAAAGTCTTTATTTATATGTTATTTATTTAATATATGAAGGCAATGGCACCCCACTCCAGTACTCTTGCCTGGAAAATCCCATGAACAGAGGAGCCTGGTGGGCTGCAGTCCATGGGGTCGCGAAGAGTCGGACACAACTGAGCAACTTCCCTTTCACTTTTCACTTTCATGCATTAGAGAAGGAAATGGCAACCCACTCCAGTGTTCTTGCCTGGAGAATCCCAGGGACGGGGGAGCCTGTGGGCTGCCATCTATGGGGTCGCACAGAGTCAGACATGACTGAAGTGACTTAGCAGTATTCAAATACATAAAAATGTCTATTGTGTACATATAAAATCACATGTGTATTGCCTGATCAATTTCTGTTCACATTTTGAGGATTTAAAAATCTGTATCTATGACAAAGACAAACTTGTAAACTTCTTTTTTTAAGGCCCATGTGTAGTATTTTTTTTATCACTAGATAATTTTTTAGAGCAGTGTCAGTTTTACATAAAAATTGATTGCAAAGTACAAAGAGTTCCTTTATATCCTCCATCCCCTATCTTCAGTGTCCCCTATATTTACACTTTTTATATATATATATATATATGATATTATACGTGTTTCAATGCCATTCTCCCAAATCATCCAACCCTCACCCTCTCCCACAAAGTCCAAAAGACTGTTCTATACATCTGTGTCTCTTTTGCGGTCGCATACAGGGTTGTCGTTACCATCTTTCTAAATTCCCTATATATGCGTTAGTATACTGTATTGGTGTTTTTCTTTCTGGCTTACTTCACTCTGTATAATAGGCTCCAGTTTCATCCACCTCATTAGAACGGATTCAAATGTATTCTTTTTAATGGCTGAGTAATACTCCATTGTGTATATGTACCACAGCTTTCTTATCCATTCTTCTGCTGATGGACATCTAGGTTGCTTCCATGTCCTGGCGATTATAAACAGTGCTGCGATGAACATTGGGGTACATGTGTCTCTTTCATTTCTGGTTTCCTCGGTGTGTATGCCCAGCAGTGGGATTGTTGGGTCATAAGGCAGTTCTATTTCCAGTTTTTTAAGGAATCTCCACACTGTTCTCCATAGTGGCTGTACTAGTTTGCATTCCCACCAACAGTGTAAGAGGGTTCCCTTTTCTCCACACCCTCTCCAGCATTGATTGCTTGTAGACTTTTGGATCACAGCCATTCTGACTGGTGTGAAATGGTATCTCATTGTGGTTTTGATTTGCATTTCTCTGATAATGAGTGATGTTGAGCATCTTTTTATGTGTTTGTTAGCCATCTATATGTCTTCTTTGGAGAACTGTCTATTTAGTTCTTTGGCCCATTTTTTGATTGGGTCATTTATTTTTCTGGAATTGATGAGCTGCAGAAGTTGTTTGTATATTTTTGAGATTACAAAATTGTTTGTCAGTTGCTTCATTTGCTATTATTTTCTCCCATTCTGAAGGCTGTCTTTTCACCTTGCTAATAGTTTCCTTTGTTGTGCAGAAGCTTTTAAGTTTAATTAGATCCCATTTATTTTTGCTTTTATTTCCAATATTCTGGGAGGTGGGTCATAGAGGATCCTGCTATGATTTATGTCAGAGAGTGTTTTGCCTATGTTCTCCTCTAGGAATTTTATAGTTTCTGGTCTTACATTTAGATCTTTAATCCATTTTATTTTTGTGTATGGTGTTAGAAAGTGTTCTAATTTCATTCTTTTACAAGTGGTTGACCAGTTTTCCCAGCACCATTTGTTAAAGAGATTGTCTTTAATCCATTGTATATTCTTGCCTCCTTTGTCAAAGATAAGGTGTCCATAGTTGCGTGGATTTATTTCTGGGCTTTCTATTTTGTTCCATTGATCTATATTTCTGTCTTTGCACCAGTACCATACTGTCTTGATGACTGTGGCTTTGTAGTAGAGCCTGAAGTCAGGCAGGTTGATTCCTCCAGTTCCATTCTTCTTTCTCAAGATAGCTTTGGCTATTTGAGGTTTTTGTATTTCCATACAAATTGTGAAATTGTTTGTTCTAGCTCTGTGAAAAATACCATTGGTAGCTTGATAGGATTGCATTGAATCTATAGATTGCTTTGGGTAGTATACTCATTTTCACTATATTGATTCTTCCGATCCATGAACATGGTATATTTCTCCATCTATTAGTGTCCTCTTTGATTACTTTTACCAGTGTTTTATAGTTTTCTATATATAGGTCTTTAGTTTCTTTAGGTAGATATATTACTAAGTATTTTATTCTTTTCATTGTAATGGTGAATGGAATTGTTTCCTTGATTTCTCTATTTTCTCATTATTAGTGTATAGGAATGCAAGGGATTTCTGTGTGTTGATTTTATATCCTGCAACTTCACTATATTCATTGATTAGCTCTAGTAATTTTCTGGTGGAGTCTTTAGGGTTTTCTATGTAGAGGATCATGTCATCTGCAAACAGTGAGAGTTTTACTTCTTATTTTCCAATTTGGATTCCTTTTATTTCTTTTTCTTCTCTGATTGCTGTGGCCAAAACTTCCAAAACTATGTTGAATATTAGTGGTGAAAGTGGGCATCCTTGTCTTGTTCCTGACTTTAGGGGAAATGCTTTCAATTTTTCACCATTGAGGATAATGTTTGCTGTGGGTTTGTCATATATAGCTTTTATATATACACTTATATACACATATATACACTTTTATATAACTGAAGTATAGGGCTCCCCTGGTGGCTCACGGGTAAGAGTCTGCCTGCCAATGCAAGAGATGTAAGAGATACGGGTTCAATCCCTGGGTAGAGAAGATCCCCTGGAAAAGGAAAGGCACCCCACTCCAGTATTCTTGCCTGGGAAATCCCATGGACAGAACAGTCTGGCAGATTACAGTTCATGTGGTCGTTCAGAATCAGACACGCCTTAGTGACTAAACAACACACAACAACAGTCAACAATTACTGTGGTATATTTGTTACCTTTGATGCACTAATATTGATATATTTATTATTACTATTATTGAAGCCCACCATTCCCTATTGCAAAATTCAGACTTAATTTTTTCTTTTTTCTTTTTTTTGCAGGCTTAAGTTGAAGAAAGGAGGGAAAACCAGTAGGCCATTGAGGTATGTCTTAAATCAAATCCCTTATAATTATGCAGTGGAGGTGACAAATAGATTCAATGGATTAAATCTGGTAGACACAGTGCCTGAAAACCTATGGACAGAGTTTGTAACACTGCACAGGAGGTGGTGACCAAAACTATCCCAAAGGGGGGGAAAAATGCAAGAAGGCAAAGTGGTTATCTGAGGAGGCTTTACAAATAGCTGAGAAAAAAGAGAAACAAAAAGCAAGGGAGAAAGGGAAAGATATACCCAACTGAATGCAGAGTTCTAGACAATAGCAAGGAGCGATAAGACAGCCTTCTTAAGTGAACAATGCAAAGAAATAGAGGAGAAAAAACAGAATGGGAAAGACTAGAAATCTTGAAACGAGATGCCAGTCCAGGTTCAATGCACAATACTGGATGCTTGGGGCTGGTGCACTGGGACGACCTGGAGGGATGGTATGGGGAGGGAGGAGGGAGGAGGGTTCAGGAGGGGGAGCACATGTATACCTGTAATGGATTCATTTTGATGTTTGGCAAAACTAATACCATTATGTAAAGTTTAAAAATACAATAAAATTAAAAAAAAAAAAGAAAGAAAATTAGAGATATCAAGGAAACATCTCATGTAAGGATGGGAATGATAAAGGGCAGAAACAGTAAGGACCTAACAGAAACAGAAAATATTAAGAAGAGGTGGCAACAATACACAGAAGAACTATACAAAAAAAAGTCTGAATGACCCAGATAGCCATGATAGTGTGATCACTCACCTAGAGCCAGACATCCTGGAGTGTGAAGTTAATTGGGCCTTAGGAAGCATTGCTATGAACAAAGCTAGTGGAGGTGATGGAATTCCAGTTGAGCTATTTCAAATCCTAAAAGATGATGCTGTTAAAGTGCTGCACTTAATATGCCAGCAAATTTGGAAAACTTAGCAGTGGCCACAGGACTGGAAAAGTTCAGTTTTCATTACAATCCCAAAGTAGGGCAATGCCAAAGAATGTTCAAACTACCATATAATTGCACACATTTCACATATTAGCAAGACTATGCTCAAAATTCTCCAAGCAAGGCTTCAGCACTAAATGAACTGAGAATTTCCAGATGTACAATTTGGGTTCAGAAAATGCAGAGGAACCAGAGATCAAATTGTCAACCTACACTGGATCACAGATAAAGCAAGGGAATTTTAGAAAAACATCTATGGGGAGGGAGGAGGGAGGAGGGTTCAGGATGAGGAACACATGTATACCTGTGGCGGATTCATTTTGATATTTGGCAAAACTAATACAATTATGTAAAGTTTAAAAATAAAATAAAATTTAAAAAAAAAACATCTACTTCTGCTTCACTGACTACATGAAAGCCTTTGACTGTGTGGATCACAACACACTGTGGAAAATTCTTAAAGAGACAGGAATACCAGACCACCTTACCTGTCTCCTGAGAAACCTGTACACAGGTCAAGAAGCAACAGTTAGAACTGGACATGGAACAACAGACTGGTTCAAAATCGGGAAAGAAGTATGACAATGCTGTATATTGTCACCCTGATTATTTAACTGCTACATAGAGTATACCATTCAAAATGCTGGGCTGGATGAATTACAAGCTGGAACCAAGATTGCCTGGAGAAACATCAACAACCTCAGATATGCAGATGATATCACTCTAATGGCAGAAGGTGAAGAGGAACTAAAGAATCTCTTGATGAGGGCGAAAGACAAGGGTGAAAAAGCTGGCTTAAAACTCAACATTCAAGAGGCTTCCCTAGTGGCTCAGTGGTAAAGAATCCACCTGCTAATGCAGGAGACACCGGTTCAATCCTTGATCCAGGAGTATGCCACATGCCTCAGAGAAGCTAAACCTGTGCATCACAACTACTAAGCCTGTGCTCTAGAGCCTATGAGCTTCAACCACTGAAGCCCATGTGCCCTAAAGTCTGTGTTCCACAACAAGAAAAGCCTCCATAATGAGAAGCCCATGCACCACAACTAGAAAGTAGTCCTCATTTGCCACAACTAAAGAAAAGCCCATGCAGCAACAAAGACCCAGCACAGCGAAAAAATAAATAAATAAAATCAGGGCCTGAAAGCAACATCTGTACACCCAATGTTAACACTGACATCATTCACAACAGCTAAAATGGGTAAACAGCTCAAGTGTCCATCAATGGATGAATGGGTTAGCAATATGGGATGTATATATACAATTAAATATTATCCAGACTTAAAGGAAATTCTGACATTTGCTACAACATGGATAAACCTTGAGGACACTGTTCAGTGAAATAAGGCAGTCACATAAGGACAAATACTTTACCATTTCACTTGAATGTTATCTAATGTAGAAAGTAGAGAGGAGGTAACCAGAGGCTGGTGGAAGGGGCCTTGGGACATTTAATGGGTACAGAAGTTTAGTTTTGCAAGATGATAAGAGCTATTGAGATGGATGGTGGTAATATATTCAAAATATTATGAATATAACACACTGGAATTGTTGTTGTTCCATCACTAAGTCATGTCCGACTCTTTGCAACCCCATGGACTGCAGCATGCAAGGCTTCCCTGTCCTCCACTACCTCCTGGAGTTTGCTAAAATTCACGTCCATTGAGTCAATGATGCTATCTAACCATCTCATCCTCTGTCACCCCCTTCTCTTCCTGCCCTCAGTCTTGACCAGCTTCAGGGTCTTTTCCAGTGAGTCGGCTCTTCGCATCAAGTGACCAAAGTATTGGAGCTTCAGCTTAAGCATCAGTCTTTCCAATGAATATTCAGAATTGATTTCCTTTAGGATTGATTGGTGTGATCTCCTTGCAGTCCAAAAGACTCTCAAGAGTCTTCACCAGCATCACAATTTGGAAGCATCAACTCTTCTGCTGTTTTCAGACTTAAAATAGTTAGGGTGGTGCATTTTATATTATATGTATGTTAGCACATTTTTGCACATAAAAAAGTAAGAGGCCTATGCACTATTTTTTACCTCAGTCTTATGAAGAACCTTGGAAACAGTGAAAGCAGGCGTAATACCTATTTTAGTCAAAACTCTCTTGATTGCAAGAGACAAAATGCAACTAAAGCAGAAAAGAAACTTAGGAAACAGAGAATTTGAGTGTAGCTACCTCAGGGGAAAGTGGGTCCAGACCTCAAATGACACTAGGGACTTTCCTTAGAGTCACATGTCTGCTTGATTCTTGGTAATGATTTTACTTATTTATTTGACTTTGCTGGGTTTTCGTTCCTGCGTGGGTTTTTCTCTAGCTGCGGTGAGTGGGGGCTACTCTCTAGTTTCAGTGTGTGGGCTTCTTACTGCAGTAACTTATCTTGTGGCTCACAAGCTCTAGAGCACAGGCTCAATAGTTGTGCCACATGGGCTTAGGTGCTCCATGACATGTGGGATCTTCCCAGATCAGGGATCTAACCCATGTTTCCTGCATTGGCAGGCAGATTCTTTAGCACTAAGACACCAGGGAAGCCCTCTACTTCATTTTAAGTCTTACAACTCTCCATCCTGGCTGATGGCTGGGTTCTCCCTGCAAGGAGAGGGGATGGGTAAGAGCAGCTCTGCACTCAGAGTGAGGTCACTTCTCAGCACCTGTTTATATGGTTTTGGTAAATACACTTCTTGAGTCACCTGCCCAAAACCTGGGCAGTCACTCGCCACTGGGATAGAATACAGCTGCAGCTAGGCAGGCCAGAGTGCTGCCCAAAAGTAAGTAGAGTGTGCCAGGATTCCAGGCCCCAAAACAGGATGAAAGGACTGGACATACACTGCAAGACTCCACAACCCCATTTTAATTTACAGATAGGAAACTAGAGCTCAAAAAAGTTTAATTTGTCAAAAACTATGCAATAGTAAAATGGCTAATAATCCAAATGAGATATGCCTTTTGTGATCTTAATTTTTTCAGACCCTCAACCTTTCCAGCTTTAGTTTGTGACAAATGCCAGTAAGGACTTTGAGGTATCCGAATAAATTAGCTGACTTATACAGGGATGAAAATAGCATAATTAACAGTAGTATAACAGAGAGCACTTCATGTCTAGGGAGATGGAGGAGTTCACGCCCAATCCTGCCACCTGGTGGGACTGTGGTATCAAAATAGCTTACAGCGAGTGTGGAGCAGCACACTAAATAGACAAATGTAGGAGAAACAAGGGAGGCACCAGACACAGCTCACCTGTCACCAGCACAGCACTGACTGCGCCAGAGCAGGTGGTTTCTCATTGCTTCCATAAGGAAAGCTCTCAACAAGGCAAATGAGTGACATATAACACCCATACTTAGGCATGAGTCAAAGATGGGACCTGATGTTCAGTTCAGTTCAGTTCAGTCTCTTAGTTGTGTCCTAGCCTTTGTGACCCCATGGACTGCAGCACACCAGGCTTCCCTGTCCATCACCAACTCCAGGAGCTTGCTCAAACTCATGTCCATCGAGTCGGTGATGTCATCCAACCATCTCATCCTCTATCATCCCCTTTTCCTCCTGTCTTCAATCTTTCCCAGTATCAGTCTCTTTTTCAATGAGTCAGTTCTTCGTATCAGGTGGCCAAAGTATTGGAGCTTCAGCTTCAGCATCAGTCCTTCGATAGAATATTCAGGACAGATTTCCTTTAGGATGGACTGGTTTGATCCCCTTGCAGTCCAAGGGACTCTCAAGAATCTTCTCCAACACTATAGTTCAAAAGCATCAATTCTTCGATGCTCAGCTTATCAATTCTTCGATGCTCAGCTTTCTTTATGGTCCAATTCTCACATCTTTGATGCTCAGCTTTCTTTATGGTCCAATTCTCACATCCATACAAGACTACTAGAAAAACCATAGCTTTGACTATACGGACCATTGTTGGCAAAGTAATGTCTCTGATGCTTTTTTAATATCTCTGCTGTCTAGGTTGGTCATAGCTTTTCTTCCAAGGAGCAAGCGTCTTTTAATTTCATGGCTGCAGTCACCATCTGCAGTGATTTTGGAGCCCAAGAAAATAGTCTGTCGCAGTTTCCACTGTTTCCCCATCTATTTGCCATGAAGTGATGAGATCAGATGCCATGATGTTAGTTTTTTGAATGTTGAGTTTTAAGCCAGCTTTTTCACTCTCCTCCTTCCCTTTCATCAACAGGCTCTTTAGTTCGCCTACACTTTCTGCCATAAAGATGGTGTTACCTGCATATTTGAGTTTACTGATATTTACCCCAGCAATCTTGATTCCAGCTTGTGCTTCATCTAGCCTGGCATTTCGCATGATGTACTCTGCATATAAGTTATAAGCAAGGGTGACCTGCTTACACCCTTGACGTACTCCTTTCCCAATCTGGAACCAGTCTGCTGTTCCATGTCCAATTCTAACAGTTGCTTCTTGACTTGCATACAGGTTTCTCAGGAGGCAAGTAAAGTGGTCTGGTATTCTCATCTCTTTAAAATTTTCCACACTTTGTGTGATCCATACAAAGGCTTTAGCGTAGTCAATGAAGCAGATGTTTTTCCAAAATTCTCTTGCTTTTTCTGTTGGCAATTTGATCTCTGGTTCCTCTGCCTTTTCTAAATCCAGCTTGAACATGTGGAAGTTCATGGTTCACATACTGAAGCCTGTCTTTGAGAATATTGAGCATTACTTTGCTAGCATGTGAGATGACTGCAATTGTGTGGTCATTTGAACATTCTTTGGCATTGCCCTTCCTTGGGATTAGAATGAAAACTGACCCTTTCCAGTCCTGTGGCCACTGCTGAGTTTTCCAAATTTGCTGGCATATTGAGTGCAGCACTCTCACAGCATCATCTTTTAGGATTTGAAATAGATCAACTGGAATTCCATCACCTCCACTAGCTTTGTTCAGAGCGATGCTTCCTAAGGCCCACTTAACTTCGCACTCCAGGATGTCTGGCTACAGGTGTGTGATCACACCATCATGGTTATCTGGGTCATTAAGATCTTTTTTGTATAGCTCTTCTGTGTGCTCTTGCCACCTCTTCCTAATATCTTCTGCTTCTGTTAGGTCCATACTGTTTCTGTCCTTTATTGTGCCCATCTTTGCATGAAATGTTCCCTTGGTATCTCTAATTTTCTTGAAGAGATCTCTAGTCATTCCCATTCTATTGTTTCCCTCTATTTCTTTGCATTGATCACTTAGGAAGGCTTCTCATCTCTTCTTGCTATTTTTTGGAACTCTGCATTCAGAGGGACATATCTTTCCTTTTCTCCTTTGCCCTTCACTTCTCTTTTCTCAGCTATTTGTAAGGTCTCCTCAGACAACCATTTTGCCTTTTTTCATTTAGCAAGGAAATTAAGACAGGACAGCACCAGACGTGTGATGTGGGATCTGGGCCTAGCTGTGACATCTCTGGTAAGACTACCCTATATTCAGTGGGGATGTGGATTCAGCATCTGATGGGTTTCCAGCTTGAATTGTCTATGGCCCTACCCAGACCCTCCTCTTCAGAAGGTGGAGGGTAGGTGTGGGTGAACCTTCTTATATATGTCTCATCTCTTTTTTCTTGAAAGTTATGCTCTTGGTATGGCTAATCTCTAAGTATCCTATGCTTGTTTAAAAAATTATTTATTTCTGGCTGGGCTGCATCTTTGTTATTGCTTGAACTTTTATCTAGTTGCAGCAAGTGGGGGCTACTTTCTAGTTGTGATGTGTGGGCTTCTCATTTCAGTCACTTCTCTTGTTATGGTTCTCAGGGTGTTTAACACAGGCTCAGTAGTTGTGACACACAGGTTTTGATGCGTGGCAGATGGAATCTTCCAGGATCAGGGATCAAACCCATGTTTCCTGCATTGGCAGGCAGATTCTTTATCACTAAGAAACCAGGGAAGCCCTATCCTTCTCTTTTAAAACTCAAGAGGATTAGAGGAGTCCCCAGATTAGTTTGTAAAAGAAACAGACTATTTTTCTCTGTACAGACCCCAGGACCCACGCAGGTGAGCTAAGTTCTGGGCAGAGTATGAACTCATACCACCACTACCAACTGCTTTTTCTCTGTGACAAGTGTATCTGCATCATGACAGGTTGGAAAGTGGTGTGAGTTCAGACTGTTTGGAATACCTCGTTGGCAAGGAAACTAGTTTACTGTTCCTAATGATCACACTCACACATATGAATTCATTAAACTGTTTACTCAGTATATATAGATGGGTACAGATGTTTTCCTTTCAAATGCAGCACTGAGGAAGTAGCAGCAGCAGGCGTGATTTGACACCACCATGTTCTGATCTCTGGATGCCCCAAGTCAGGGCAGAACCTGATCCTCAACAAGGGGCAGCAGCCTGGCTTCATCATCAACCACTGACCCCACCCTCACACGGGAGCACATGGTCCTGACTAGACATCGCCATCACTGGATGCACTCTGCTTTCTATTAATGTTATACCCAAGAGGACAAAAATATATGATTTGCTTTTGTGCTCATAGCTGTCTGGTGATGTCATGGTTTGGGGACACATCCATACCACTTTGGATGGCTGCAGTACCAGCATCTCATCTCTGGTTTCATTGTTTCCTTCACATGGTCTCTAACAAGTAAGTGAAAGTTAATGCACTTTGCACATCTTTTTGTGAGTCTGAGCTTGATGTGTTTTTTAATGAACAATTTAAATGAGAGTAGTGCTTTAATTGAGACCCTCAATTTACAAACGTCACCTTATTTGTGTTTCTCTCCTTTTCATCTCACCAGTAACTGCTTCACAGCTACATTATCTTTGCTGGGCACCTTTAATGATTTGGGGGCTTCCCAGGTGGCTCAGGGGTAAAGAGTCCACCTGCCAATGCAGGAGACACTGGTTTTATCCCTGTGTCAGGAAGATGCCCTGGAGGAGGAAATGGAAACATACTCCAGTATTCTTGCCTGGATAATCCCATGAATAGAAGAGCCTGGAGGGCTACAGTCCATGGGGTCACAAAGAGTCGGATACGAAGGAGCAATTGAGCACACATGCACAAATATCTAAATATAATGATGTAGGTATTCAGGCATTAAATAAATTTGTTCCTAGTGTACTTCATCTTAGCATTTTAAAAGTCTTGATAACAAGATGTCAAGACTGCCTGGATGAATTGTGTAGTAATTGTGAAAAAAAGCTACAAAGAGCCCACAGAGAAAATAAAGAGTAATCATATAGCATCACCAAGTCTGAAGACTTGGCCCTGGAACAAATCCACTACTTACCAAGGTGACTTGATATGGAGATTGAGCTTGCAGTGTTGAGAGGAATCTATCCCATGTGGAAGAAAAGCATACTTTAACTTGCATTTCATTCTTTTGAGCTAATCATGACATATCAAGGTCACACTGCCTGCTTCTAAGTTATAGACAGATATCAGGACACAAACAGAATTTTCTAAGATAATCAGAGTGAGAAGGGCTTTTCCCTTCACTATGTGGCCAATAAGGGTCAGGGGAGAATCTCAATGGGGTAAACCATTTCACTATCATAAACAGATCACAGAGCACTATTACAGACAGGCCGTTTGTGTGCAGTAGCAGAAAATGACCGGGTGCAAAAGGATACCCGATAAATGACAGGGAGCGTGCTACACTGGATCTATGCTGGCCTCTTTAACAGTCTACTTCAGCCTAACTTATTATGCTTCACGTAGGGCTTACCAAGCGGCTCAGTGATAAAGAATCCATCTGCCTATGCAGGAGATGCCGGTTCAATCCCTGGGTTGGTAAGATCCTCTGGAAAAGAAAATGGCAACCCACTCCAGTTTTATTGCCTGGGAAATCCCATAAACAGAGGAGCCTGGAGAGGCTACAGTCCATGGGGTCACAAAGAGTCACACACACACATGAATCTATACCTTAAGAACCTCTGTTTTAATCTTAGGAAAGTTGATTTTCAATTTGGCATGGTGTCTGTGATGGAATCTAGTATGGAGCCTTTAAAGAGGTTCTCTGGGGGTGATTCTGAATCCTGAAATGGGAAATCATGTGTATAGATGACAGACTGTGAATTATACAGAATTAAAAAAAGCCAAATATGGAATAAGAGTATTTTAATTGCACAGCACAAGTTTTTAAAATAAGAGTACAGGGAAGTACAGTACATTATTCCTTTCTTTCTTCACTCAGTAATGAGTTACCTTTTTCTTGCCCATACATATTTAACAAAAATAATAATGCTTTCTTGTAAGGTCAACCAACCCAGAGGTAGCACAAAGACCTCATGATGTTCAGTCTATTGCTGTGAGACCACCGGCATATGGAGCAGATGGTAACAATCTCCAGAGTCATTTATGTTTGCAGCAAAACAAAACACACAAAGAATTTATAATTTTTTACTGAATTATTAAAACACAAAGAGAAAATACTGATCTTGAGTGTGAGAAATCTCAAAAGATGTCAGCCTATGCCCCATGGACCAGTAACTGATACTCAAAATTTGGTCAAACGTTCATCATTTGTAACAAACGTTATACTTAAAATTATTAACTCAAGAATATTTAATAAACAAACTATTTACAGAAGTGTGTCTAGAATTAAGAAAATCAACCAGGGATGGTGAAGTCCCCAGAAGCAATTAACAACACCCTTATGTCTGATGAGCAGGGGGAGGGTCTGTGGTGAACATAGGAGCTTCAGCCACATGGACAGACACCCCCAGATGTGTGCCAGCAGGAGAGAAGCAGCGGTGACACACACCTCGCCTCTCCAAACCTAAGCAGAAATCCTAGGAAGCAGTGCACTCCCTCTGGGCGTACAAAGAAAGGAGGAAAATGGTGTGGACATGGAGAACACTCAGAGAACATGAGCACATGTACAGATCCATAACACAGACACTTTTCATCATATAGCTGCTAAAGATACAAGTCATCCCACATCTCTGACTCAGACAACACAAGTCTCTTCAACTATTTTTATAGATTCATACTTAAGTACTACTGTAGCACTTTACTTCTAAGTAGATCTTAACCCAAGGTATGCTGTCATTAGTTTGGTTTAAAGCAGTTCATTACCTTTTTAAGGAATTTTAAAATAAAGACAAAAATCTTTCATATTCACCCATGCATTCACCATTTCCAGAACCTTTCATTTCCAGAGTGGTGTTTTCCTGCAGTCCCCAAACTTCAATGTTTCCTGAAGGCAGGAACTCTCTCTGATTTTGCTTTTTTGAAGTCCTTTTTGGTTTCGTTTTTGACAGGCAATTGAACTCCAGGCTGTGGGGCAGGGGAGGCTCTTTATTTTCTTTTGTAACTTAACAGCGTCATTCTGCTGTCCTATAGTTTGAATAGTTTCTGACCAGAAGTATATTGTAATTTTTTGCTCTGTGGGTGTGTCCTGTCCTTTTTTCTCCAGGCATTTTACAATTGCTCAATTCAAAAAAAATTTTTTTTGACTGGGCCACACATCATGGGGGATCTGTTTCCCACAAGGGACTGAACCTTCACTCCTTGAATTGGAAGGTAGACTCCCAGCCACTTGGCCACCAGGGAATTCCCAACAATTGTTCTCTTTAACTCCAGTTTTCATCAACTGACTGTGATGTCCGTTGGCATCTTTATGTTTCTTCTGTGTTGGGTTCTTTGAACTTCTTGAATATGTGCGTTTATACTTTTCATCATATATGGGTATTTTTCAGCCATCATTTATTCAAATCCCTTTTCTGCCGCCTCTCACCTCTCTCCTCTAGACCTTCCATTACATGTATATTACACCACTTTTAACTAATTTCCTGTCCTCCTTTCCCCCCACCCACAGTGTTTTTCTCTGGGTATATCATTTGATAATTTTCATTCTTACTCTTCAGATTCATTGATTTCTTTCCTTCTTCTATGTCTAATATGTTCTTAATTCCAGTTGGGTTTTTTTATTTTTTATTTTTCAGAGTTGTTCTCAACCTGAGAAGTTCCATTTGAGCTTTTAAAAGTGTATCTTACACTCCAGGTTTCATCAAATTTATGTTTTCTTCTACTTTATACTTACAGTAGCTATTTGAATATACTTGTCTACTACTTTCCATCAATTCAGTCTTTCCTCTTTCTATTGACTGATTTTTCTTGTAGTTACAAGTCATATGTTCCTGCCTCTTGGTGTGCCAGGTAAGTTTCTGGATGTCAAACACTGTGGGTCCAGAGTAGCTTTTAATCTAGGTTAAGTGATTCTCCACCGTCCCCAAGACAACTCTGTTCTGGAAACTCCCCTTGATGCCCCTGTGCAAAAAGCTGCCTCCAAGTGGCTGGTGGGAACACAAACTGTCTCAGCCTGTGCTAAGCTCCAGGGCTTGTTCAGCTCCCTGCTACCCAGCTCCTCTCAGAGTCTCAGTTTTCTTCCACACACATGCAAATAAGGACTAAAGCCAAATACTCAAAGAGGGACTCACTGAGGATTTATACAGCCTCCTCTCTGGGGAGCTCCTTCTTACCCAGCACCCTTCACCTGCAAATTCTAGCTACCGAGGTTCCTCAAATGCCAACTCAGAAACCCTCTTCAGTTCAGCAAGACCATGTTCATTCAACTCCCTGACCTGCAGCCTTGACAGTGGCCCCCAGGTAGTAGGCTGGGCAGTCGTGGGGCTGTCCTTATTTTGTCCACCTCCTGCCAGGGATCATAAACCTGCACTTGACATATGTCTAAAAACCACTATTTCATAAATGGAGTTTCTAGCTGTTTAAAGCAGGAGAGTTTATGTGGTTCTTATTATACCACCCTAACAGAAAGCAGAAAGAAGTCTTCACACCTCAAACACAGCTACCACTTTAAAAATGCCTATTTTCTTACAAAAATTTATATACAATAAACATAACCTTCTTAAAGAATTATTTCAACAGGGATCATGCTTATCAAATTCTTCAATGTACTAAGACTACTCCTCTGCATGAGACCTATAGTATATAATACTCAGTTACTTCCTTTGTGTATGTATTATCTAGTGTACTCTGGGCTACAATTTCCCAATGAAATTTTCACTCACTTGTTACAACAATTGATTTTTTCTCCTGTTTAGGTCTTCTAAAATTTAATAGCCTGGCACTTTTGACTGAAAGGTCTATACTTAACACAATACTGATAAGACTTCCACACTGAGGAGCCATCAATATGCCACAAGTTGTGTTTCCTGGGAGAAGACTTTCCTATATCGTCTACTTAACAACAACAACAAAAAAAGGTTCTCTTTCTAAATTCTATGTGGTAAAACAGTCACTGCAGTGACAGAGTTTCTCTCCCATACATGTCCTTGGAATGTCAGGGACCTGACATCTGATGGCAGACTCCCCACACTCACCACATTCACCCCATGTCTACAGCATATGACTTCTCTGATGAATCAGGAGCTGCGCCTTCCTGTGGAAGACAGTCCCACATTCACTGCATCCATAGTACTTATCCCCTGTATGGATCCTCTGATGCCTCATAAGGTGTGACTTCCTAGTGAAAGACTTCCCACATTCCTCACATTTATAGGGTCTCTCTCCTGTATGAATTCTCTGATGTATAATGAGCTGTGCCTTCTCAAAGAAAGCTTTTGCACAGTCATTGCATCCATAGGTCTTCTCTCCTGTATGATTTCTCTGATGTTTAATGAGCTGTACTTTCTGAACAAATGCCTTTCCACATTCACTGCATCCATAGGGTTTCTCCCCTGTATGAATTCTCTGGTGCCTAAGAAGCTGTGGCTTCCAGGCAAAAGCTTTCCTACACTCACCACATTCGAAGGGTTTTTCTCCAGTATGGGTTCTCTGATGGTGAATGAGACTTGACTTCTCACTGAAGGTTTTCCCACATTCACTGCATTCATAAGGTTTCTCCCCTGTATGTGTCCTCTGATGGGACACCAGGCTGGACTTCTGGGTGAAGGCTTTCCCACAGGCACTACATTCATAAGGTTTCTCTCCAGTGTGAGTTCTTTGATGTGTCAGGAGCTGTGACTTTCCAAAGAAGGTTTTTCCACATTCAACACATCCATAGGGTCTTTCTCCTAAATGAACCTTTTGATGTTTAATTAGTTCTGACTTCTTAAAGAAGGCTTCCTCACAATTACTGCACTGATAGTTCTTCTCTCCCGTATGAGTCATTTGATGTTTAACAAGTTGTGGTTTTCTGATGAAGGCTTCACCACATTCACTGCATTCATAGGGTTTCTCTCCTGTATGGATCCTCTGATGCCTAATGAGGAGTGAGTTCCTGCTGAAGGCTTTTTTACATTCACTACAGGCATACGGCTTCTTCCCTGTATGAACCCTCTGATGAGTTATAAGCTGTGACTTCCAAAAGAAGGCTTTTCCACAATCACTACATCTGTAGGGCTTCTCGCCTGTGTGTGTCCTCTGATGTGTAATGAGCTTTAATTTCTGGGAGAAGACTTTCCCACAGTCACTGCAGCCATAGGGCTTCTCTATCGTATGGGTTATCTGATGTCTTTTAAGCTGTGACTTCCTGCTGAAGGCTTTCCCACAGTCACTGCAGCCATAGGGCTTCTCTCCTGTGTGAGTTCTCTGATGTAAAATGAGCAGTGATTTCCTACTGAAAGCTTTCTGACATTCCCCACACCCATATGGTTTTTCTCCTGAATGAGTCCTTTGATGAATAGTGAGCAATGACTTCTGGGAGAAAGCTTTCCCACAGTCCCGGCATCCATAGGGCTTCTCTCCTGTATGAGTTCTTTGATGTATAATGAGCTGTGACTTTTTATTAAAAACCTTGCCACATTCCATGCACAAACAGACTCCTGTGTGTGGTATATGGCTCATAATGAGTCCTGGCTCTTTACTGCTGACTTTTCTACATGTATTGCCATCAGAGTATTTTATTCCACCATAAGTTCTGGCAGGTTTAATACAAAATAATAATTTCCTATTAAGCTCATCAAGTTTCTTTCTTTCACAGTTACATTTTGGAATAAGAAAATCAAAAGGATCCTTCAGACTTTTTTCACCTGTGCCACATTTATGGGATCTCATTCCTAAATGATCAAAGTTAATGCCTAAATGAAACATTCTCTCAAAGATGTCATATTCATGGCCTCTCTCCAAACTTTTAAGCTTGTCTTGATTATCCTGATGCCACATTTTGAGATTATTATCTAGCCAGACTTTTTCTAAAAAGGAAAAAATGAACCATACTGTGTAAATTTCCCTAATCATTAAGCTTATTGAACAAATCTTCGGAAATGGAGCATGAGCCCAGTCCATTAAAAAAAAAAAAAATCTCCCACATACAATATCTACTTATTAGGCTTTGAACTTTTTAATAGAAATGAAAACAGATTTTGAAATTACAAATGTTTATAAACACAAACTTTAAAATAAGGAAAAATGAAATATATTCAAGTGATCATGATGAGATAAAAAAGACAAGCAATTTCTAATCAAGCACTGTGCTCATTCCACAATAACCTACTGATTATCTTCTATATGCCCAGACATTATTAACAGAAATCAGAAAAGGGCAAGTAGGTACTCCCATGAGGGAAGACTAGTACTTCTGAGTATCACAGTATCAGATGTACTGAGTATCAAAGTGCAGAGAACAGCAAGATTAATACACAGTGCTGAATGTCACACAGGAAGAAACACTGAATACAATGACAGCAAACACAGGATATCAACTTTCATGTCTGAAAGGTGAGATATGTTAGTTTTCTGTACTATCAGTACATTCAAAAAGCATCCTCATTCAAAATCATCACCCAAATCACTGATATCTGCAATTTCACCATCATGAGAAATACTTTTTTGGAATTATCTAAGAGTTCTCCAGAGCTCAGCATCAACACCTTTATTAAGGTTTCTGATACTTTAATTGAATCATCATCTATATACTGAATCTGTATATGATGTAAATTACTCAAAACCACAAGTATACTTTGCATAATATTAGGACAGTTTTCTTTTTTACCCTGTAAGTACAGTTATCTGTGATCTCCCTTAATGATCTTTTAAGCTTGTTTACTTTATGATATTCTTTACTAGGAATGTGAGATAATACTCCCAAGATGAAAAAAATACAGCAAGATCTCAAATATAAAGCAATCACTCTTTTTTTGTAGGATAATTTATCTGGGGAGGGAAATAGCCTCATCTAACAACCCTCAGATATATCAGAATTTCAGAGGAAGAGCTAACTAGAGCTGTGGATATGGAGGAGAAAAAAAAAAGATTCAACGTTTTGAGCTTCAGTGAGTAAAAGATGATAACACTGTTCATGGGCATTTTAAAGACTAGAGAGGGAAGTTAGATACCATTTATATAAGCTTCTCATATAAGTGTGAGACACTTACATGTCCTACAGACATATAAGTGTGAGATACTCTTTAAGAGTTTATAAAAAATTGTCTCATGAAATGTAAGAGTAAAGAAAAATAAATTTTAATTCAAATCAAGGAATAAGATTAAGATATATATCCAAACTAATAAATTAAATGATATAAAACCATACTGAGGTTAAACTGTACCAAAAAAATTATTAAAGAAATTTTAAAAAAATCTTGGCACTTTGGCAAACACATAGACCATGTTTTACTAGTATCATCCTTGGTAGGGGTACAGGTCTGTTTCCCCACATCTCTGTTTCCGTTACACTCTGATTCATTCAGCCTTCATTTCATCCTATTTTTCATTTGATATTCCCACTTCCAGGCTCATGCCCTCCCAATTCTAGTCTCCACACATCAATCTTTATAAAATGTACTCTAACCTTTTGCTTAAACCTCTTGTTTAAAAACCTTTGATAAATCTGGGCTTTTAACACAGCATACACACCCCTGCATGCCTGGCTCCTTCCAGCCCTCAACTTCCTCTCACAACACTGGGCTCCTCCCTGCCCCCAGTGACCCCAAAAGCCTCTCCCTGCCCAGCTTCCAGTATGCCTATTTCATATCATTTTAAGGGCACACTAACAAACACCCTGTTTATTCTCTTCATAGCACTTATCAGATAGGTAATCACCTTACTTCTGTCTCTCCCACTGGAATGTAATGAAGGTAGGGAACAGGTTTGAGTTTTTCACTGATGTACTCCCACTACATAGTACATACAAGCCCTCAATACAACCCTATTCACTTATCATTAAACTTCTAAAGCAATTCCTTTCTATATAGTTAATCCTGATAATTAACTTTGCATTTTGACACAAATGTATTATGTTCAAACTGAATTATTTTATATTATCTTCTAAATTATAATTCCCTGGTCCTGCAATGTTATTTCATGACTCATACTTTATCTCAACTCCTCTCATTTCACAAAATAGCAGTGGTTCTAAATTAATGGAGGAACATAAAGTCTATCTTGACAGCTTTTCCAAACTACGCATACCCAGTCCTAATCATCCATGTGAATGGTGCCGACATCTGTAATTTGAAGTATTTTCCCAAATAAGATGAAACACTTACTTAGATGAAAACCTTTGTACTAAAGAAATTATTTGAAAAATAAGACAGATCCTGCTTTACCTGGCCTCACAACAACCAATTAATGAAATATTTAGTAATTACACAGCATAAATGTCATAAAGAACAGAGAATAATAAGTTAGTTACCATCTTTCTATGTAGGGAAAAAACCTCAAGACCTAATTAGTTAAGAAATTATAGATAATTATAGATAGTGTGTGATCAGACCCAAGTTCCTACAATACTGCTCAGTAGGTAGAGATTTCAGAAAAGGCTGGGAGTCAAGAAACACTGTGGAAGTGAAAAAATAGAGCTTAAAGAGGGGGAGGGTATCTAATTGAAAAAGTGTGCACAAAAGCCCACATGCAGAGAAACATGTGAAAGACACAAGGAAGGAATTACTTCAACTGGAGTCAACTGTGACCTCTGGGCACAGGAAAAAACTTCACAGATAAGATGCTGCCATACTGTGAGGGTCCTCAACTCAAATGGAGTTAAATATATCACACAGCAAGTCTTAAACCCCCGCAGACCATTTGAAGGGATAAACAAGAAGCTTTAGAAGCTAAACATCAAAGGCACCAGAAAGATGGCCTGGATGCTGACCCTGAAGTTCTTATCTGCAAGGAGGCAGGAAGAATGCTTTTAGGCATTAGACTTCTATTCTCTGTCCATGGACTCACAGTCTACTCTATGTGAGTTTGAAACAGAAATTTGATAAATTAGGGAGAGAAAAGCAAAATAATAAAGGAAATTCAAAGGTAACAGCATCACCTAAAACAGGAAAAAATTATGAATTCTTAAAGAGGAGAAAAGAAGCCTACCTCTGCAGGTGGGACTGGGGCAGGAGAGAAGAAAAAGTCAACTGGGGAAACTCAAAGAAGGGTCTGATCAAGAATGCAAGGTCCTGAATGACTGTGCCACTAGAGGCACATTTCATTACCAGCTCCAAAGGGGACACATCCCAATGTGGAGATCAGGACACAGAGTCCTGAGTCAACTCCAAAGATGGAGAAGCTTTAACCAGAGTTATTTACAAATAACATTTCAAAAGTACCAATCTATCATCAAAAACCTGAGATTTAACTTTCACTGTCTGCCACTAAACTGATTATTTCTCACCTGAGAAGTTTTGACTTAGGATTTCTTCATCTAATAACCATGGGTTTTCTTGCTCCAGCTTGAAGATCATCTCAGGTTTGATAACTTGATAACCTGTCAATTGGAAACACAGAGAGTCCCAATTGCTTGGGCTGAGGGGACTCTTAAATATGAAGACTATTTCACCTCAGAGGCTATAAAACAAAGAAAGCAAATAAAAACTTTTCACTTGGGTGTCAAAATCAAAGACTCTTTGACATGTGAAACTTAAATCCAAAGTCAGTAATATCTTAGAGGTATGTGCATATCCAGTTACCGGGTATGCACTGTACTACATGAGAATGTTCTTACCCAATAAAACTAGATTGCTATAGTTCTCCAACATCACGTCTCTGTACAAGGTCTTCTGAGTAGGATTAAGCAGCTGCCACTCCTCCAATGTGAAATTCACAGCCACATCTTCAAACGATATCTAAAAAAGTATAATCCCTGTTAAATCTGAAGTCATTCTCTTTGCTGAATGTAGGCTTCCTTTTCTACAGCAACAAGTGGCCTGAAAGCTGGACCCATGATCTCCAACTCCTGGAAATGTGCTTTTGTTTAACCCTCACTGCCCCACGTCCTGAATATGGGCTGGATTTATCAAGTCACTTCCACTGAATGGAATAGGGTAGAAGTAAGGGATCTCCCTTCCAAGACCAGGTTATAAGAGGACATGACTTCTACCTTGGGAACCCTCTCCTGCTCTCTTTGGGGAAGTCCAAGGGCCACATGGTGAGGCAGCTCTGTGTACAAGCCTACGTGGCAAGGACCAGAGGTCTGCCAACACCCATGTGAGTAAGCTTGAAGTGTGTGACCTTCATACCACAGCAATTCTCAACATTTTGAAGACAGGGTCGTGTGAGATTCTCCACTAGAACCAAATGGGTGAGCCACTGGCAGATTCCTAACTCACAGAAACTGAGATAAATGTTTAAACTTCAGCCACTGAGGTTTGGGATAATTTTCTCTACACAGTAAAATGATATCCTAATCTTGCACTATTATACTTTGAGAGAAAAACAAAAGAGTTATTAAAATATTCATCATTATGAATTCATACACTTATCCACCCATCTACCCATAGGATAAGAAGTTGGAATAGGCTGTCTTTAAACAAGCAGTGTTTCTCAAAGAAGGTGCCACTGGGATTTGGGAATAATTCTTAGCTGGGCAAGGGCTTCCCTGAGAGCTCAGTGGGTAAAGAATCTACCTGCAATGCAGGAGACACAGGAGATGTGGTTCAATCCCTGGGTCGAGAAGATTACCTAGAGAAGGAAATGGCAACTCCAGTGGACAGAGAAGCCTGGTGGGCTACAGTCCATGGGTCACAAAGAGTTGGAGAAGACTGAGCGACTAAACCACTTAGCTGGGCACATTTGCCCCATGCGGTGCAAGGCCTAAGGGACAGGAATGGTTCTTAGTCACTGTCAGAACTAAAACCACATCTACCTTTCTAGAACACTCTCCTCCCTTTGAGCAGTACTGGTCTGAAGTAGGAACTAGCTATCCTTTAGAACGCATGTTTTTTCCAGCAATTAAGGGGTCTGCAACTATGCCAGGTGCTAGAAATATAAAGATGAGTAGAAAAACATCATATTCTCCTATACTTTTCAGTCTTTTCTGGCCAGAGGCAATAAGGCATTTCAGAGGCCATGATACAAGTACATTCAGGGTATGGGGATAAAAGGCAAAGGAACCAGAATATCCAAAACAATTTGGAAACAGAACAGCAACATTGCAGGACTCACATTACCTGGTTTCAGGACTTCCTATAAATGCACATGATAACAAGGTGGTATCAGTGAGAGGTTACAGATGTTGGTGACCAGAAAAGAACAGAAAGCCCAGAAGTGGACCCCCACAGGTAAGCTCCCTGGCTTTTGAGAGGTGCACATACAATTCCTCGGAGCAGGGAGTTTTCAGCACATGAGCTAAAGTAACTGGATACCCACAAGCAAAAGAACAAACCTTGATACACATTACACCTTACCAAAAAATCAACTCAAAAAGAATCACAGGGCTTCCCTGGTGGCTCAGTGATAAAGAATCTGCCTGCCAATGCAGGAGACACAGGTTCAATCCCTGATCCAGGAAGATTCCACATGCCATGGGGCAGCTAAGCCTGTGTAACACAAATATGAAGCCTGTACTCTAGATCCCAGGAGCTGAAACTACTGAGCCCACGTACTGAGACTACTGAAGCCTACAAGCCCTAGGGCTTGTGCTCAGTCATAAGAGAAGCCGCCGCAATGACAGGCCCATGCACCATAACTACAGAGTAGCCCCGACTTACCACAATTAGAAAAAAGCCCACACAGCAACAAAGACCCAGCACAGCCCAAAACAAATAAACAGATTTTTTAAAAAAAAGGAACACAGACCTAAATATGAAACACAAAACAATG
Organism: Bos grunniens; assembly: GCF_055505025.1. Taxonomy (NCBI): domain Eukaryota; kingdom Metazoa; phylum Chordata; class Mammalia; order Artiodactyla; family Bovidae; genus Bos; species Bos grunniens. The sequence goes on from NC_141181.1 coordinate 44,345,148, forward strand.
AAATTTCTAGAAGAAAACAAGAGACAACCTGCGTGACTGGATTTTGCAATGAGTTTTTAGATACAACACTGAATACACATGGTCCATTTAAGAAATAATTAATAAAACTGAACTGTTTCAAAATTAGTATTTTTTTTCTCTATGAAAGGCACCATTAAGAGAAAGAAAAGACAAGGCACATACTAGGTGGAAATAGTTGCAAATCACTTATCTGAGAAAGCATGTTAACGGGACTTAACAACACTAAAACTATAACATCATTTAAAAAATGGGCAAAAGATCTTACCATATGCTTCACCAAAAAAGATGTAAGATTGAAAATATATGAAAAAATGCTCAATATCATCTGTCAATAGGGAAATGCAAATTAAAACAATATTGAGTTGCTACTACATCCCTATCAGAATGGCTAAAATGAAAAAGTAACAGAACAGAACTGACAAATGACAGTGAGGACGCAGAGCTACAGCAACTCCCGTTCATGCTGTGGGAACACAGGGCAGGGACTCTGGACACTTTCATAGCTTCTCATAAAGTTGAACATACACCTACCCAGCAAGACCATTTGTAGGTATTTACCCAAATAAACTAAAAACTTATGCTCACCCAAAAACTTATGTTCAAACCTATATGCAGATAAACACAGCCTATTAAGAACTGGAGGCAACCAGGACGTCCTGCACCAGCAAACAGAGAAGCAAACCAGTGTCTCCACATATAGGACCTACTGTATGAAGCCATTCAGCAAATGAAAGGGGACAAACTGGGGCTTCCCTGGTGGATCAATAGTAAGGAATCCTCCTGCTAATGCAGGAGACACAGGTTCGATCCCTGATCCAGGAAGATCCCATATGCCAAGAAGCAATTAAGTCCGTGCACCACAACTATAGAGCCTGTGCTCTAGAGCCTGGAAGCTGCAACTGCTGAAGCCTGTGTGCCTAGAGCCTGTGCTCTGCAACAAGAGAAGCCACCACAATAAGAAGTCTTTGCACTGCAACTAGAGAGTAGCCCCCACTTTCCACAACTAGAGAAAAGCCTTGCAGCAATGAAGACCCAGCACAGCTAAAAGAAAAAAAAAGAACTCTTCCCTGAAATCCATCAGGGAGTTTGCATCTTTTGAAAAAGGGATAAACTACTGAAGAATGAGCAAAAAAAGTCAGTATGAAAGGTTATACACTCATGGTTACATTATCTAACATTCTGGCAAAGGCATGACTATGGAGACAGAGAACAAATCAGTTATTGCCAGAGGTTAGGGATGCAAGAAGGTGACACCCAGGAATTCTGGGAGAGAGAGAACTATTCTGAGTCCTGACTGTGAGGTTAATTACATGAATTTATACATGTTTTAAAACTCACATGAGAATTCCGGCTCAGAATTTTTCAGGCTTAACTACAAGCAATTACAAAGGCTCTACCCGACAGGTTGTAGGGCAGGAAGTTGCCCTCCCACCCCAAACCCGACACCCAGCCTTAAGGGCGCCACCAGCTCCAAAGATAACTATACTGGGCCCCATTACTGAGTGTGCAACTGGCACTGATGTAGTATCTGTGTGCCCCTGCTGGCCTCCACCCCCAGCCGTGATGGAGACTGTGGAGACTGCCATGGTCAGGGTTGGAACACAGAGGCATGTTGGGGACGCTGAGTCTCTCGCCTCATGAGCTACAGCTGACCCCACAGCAAGCTTCAAACCCACATAAAACAAGCCCCCCATGGGGGTGACACATTTGGACGAAACCAAGTTCTGTTCCTAACAAGACTGATGTCAGCTGTGTGGATGCTCACCAAAGAGAGTCTGGAACTGCTCCCGTCCAAAGCAAGAGACATGTTCAACCCCTTCTGGATCCAGGACAGGATGCTGTGGAGACGGACACTGTCCCAGGCTGGGCCCACATGCATGTGCTGCCATGTTTCAGAACGGGCCAAAACATTGAGGAAAGCTGTCCCACCTTCCAGATGCTGGACAAGACGGAAAACACTGCCCCAGGACAGGCTCCTGTGCCAGGATGTACTCCACAGGTGGACCTCGCTGGGCTTTTCATCCCATCCAAAGGGTTTCACTGGACCCTGACACTTTCCTGGGGTCTGCTCTGGCCATCCTTGTGGGTTCCCCCAATGCAAATCACACTCTCAGGCTCCACCTGACCACATTTACTTCCTTTTTGGGTTTTGAATTCACTGCATCTGATCACAGCCCCAGATTTGCTGTGGGGTTCAGTGAGTGTCTTAATTAACAGTTTAAGGAGAGACATAAGGGGCTGATGAGAGGTCAAGGTAACCCCAGTCTGGAGCACAGAGCTCAGAAAGGCAGCCTGGGACCCAGTGCAGCAGCTCCCATGAGGGCCCTTCTCACTATGCTGGATGCCTGGAAAGGCTGTCTGCAATCACAGTCCTCCTTTCACAGTCGCTGATACCTCAGACTCTGTGGGAGCCACTGTGAGAGCCTTCCACTCCCTGCCACGCCGTCCTGAAGACTCAACAAGTGGGAGATCATGTAAAACCATTTTATTTAATTTTTTTTAATTTTACATTATTTAAGAAATTTACGCCATGCTGTGCAGTATGTGGGATCTTAGTAGTTCCCTGACCAGGCATCAAACCTGTGCCCCCTACATTGGGAACATGACTTCTTAACCCCTGGACTGCCAGGGAAGTGCCCATGTAAAACCATTTTTAAATCTTTTAAAATCTCAGGAGTTTCTGCTAACCAATTCTTAAACATGATCGCTCCACTTAAATTACATAAAAATATCTGTCCCTCTGTGTAGGGACAAAGAGTCTTTCCAGATAGAGTCTGGATAAAAACAGAAGGTGATTTCTTTCAAAGTTTTGATTATCAAATGAGACACACTGATGATAACAGAAAAAAGAAAATAAAGCCCAGCACCAGGAGAGGCACAGGGGAAGGAGAAGTATATAAATGATCTTTGTTTTTCAGACTTGCTCCTAGAGCTTTCCCTTTCTCCTAGGGAAAAAAAAAAAAAAACAAGAAACAAAAGAAACGACTCCTGTGTTGCTCTGTCTGGATGCAGACTGACACCTTTCTGGCCTTCCTGTCCTGATGGGGCTGCTGGCCAGAAGCACAGGGTGGCCTTGGCCCGTGCACTTCCCAGACACCACCGCCTGGGTGCTGTTGCCACCCCATGAGGTGGGAGGTCCTGGACAAACAGTTTGGAACTAAGCACCCCAGGCAGTCCCTCACAAACCAAGGACTGAACTAAATTATTCAGACCAGGCTGATGTCCTGGGAGGCCCACAGAAAGGCCCTGTTTAACCTCACTGCCTGATGAAAATGTATCCTGCTTGGGGACTCTGGGATTGCACTCCTAGTGTGTACCCCCAGCTATGGGAACCCCACTGTCTCAGCCCCGGCAGGTAGGCATTCCAGCCAGCTTCTACCTGCTTCCAGGGCTGTGCTAAGTGAACCACTGTCCTGTGCCAGATCACAAAAGACTCACAAAGCAACTCCAGAAGCCTCCTGATGGACTGAGACAAGCCTTCCTGATTCAGAAACAGCTAAGACCACCTGGGAGGCAGTCCTCATCATCCTGCTCCAGGGTCTTCCTCAGGGCCCTGTCTGCTGCTGCCCCAGGTTAATTCCCTGGTTCCTGTCTCAGTCCCTCCAAGTCTGACCTGCTCAGGTTCATGATGGGGGAGCCTGTTTCTCACTCAGGTCCTGAAAAAATTAAGCGGTGGAACAGAGGAGTCTGGCTCCTGGTTAAAAACCTACATGTGAATCCTCAGGTCTCACCACAAGTCACAAGGGGTTATCTCCAGGCCTCCTGGGTGATGCTGCCCCCACCTCCACCCCCAGACCTGAAGCACAACCTGTGCTCTCCCCAAGACTCGAGGGGTGAGGGGTGTACTATGTCTACCTGGAGCTTCTGGCACAGGCCTTTCTTGGGTACCTCGCTAAAATCCCCTTGTGGTGGCAGGGCAGAGTGGGATGGCAGGCAGGGAACCTGAAGACACTGTCCCTACTCTGACCCAGTATCCTGTACTTTCCACTCCCACCTCCTCTTCCCCTCCTTCTAACCCCCAAGTCCATAAACCTGCCGGAACCTTTTGTTCACGGCTCCCAGGCAGTGAGGACAAGACACCTCTACAACCGTGCTGAGCTATCCACACAAGGTCAAGGCACCATTCACTCCTCAGGAAAAGGTAATGGGAAGTTAGCACCTTCATCAGCATCTGGTTCTCACCTGTGCCATCACAGCAATTAGAGGCTTTGATACCATCACCCTGATGCTGCAGTTATCAGCACCTCAGCCCTCTCAGCTCTGTTGAACTCCTGACTCAGAACACAGCAGGAACAGGGAAAGGCCTACAGTAGTTTAAACAACAGAATTTTTAAAAGAAGAAAAGAAAGGGAGGGAGGCAAAGAGCATGGAGGTTAGCTAGGTGGATAGGAATCGCTTTGAAGAGACACTGCAGTCCTGTTTCTTGAGTCAACAAAGTCAGGAAGAGGGGTTGGGGAGGGATGAATTGAGAGTTTGGGGTTAGCAAATGCAAGCTATAACATACACATATATATAGGATAGATAAACCACAAGGCCCTACTGAATAGCACAGAAAACTATATTCAATATCCTGTGATAAACCATAACGGAAAAGAATATGAAAAATATGTGTGTGTGTGTGCGCATGTGTGTATGCACTTCCCAGGTGGCACTGGTGGTAAAGTGTCCACGTGCCAATGCAGGAGGTGTAAGAGACACAGTTTCGATCCCTGCATCAGGAAGATCCCCTGGAGGAGGGCATGGCAACCCATTCCAGTATTCTTGCCTGGAGAATCCCATGGACAAAGGAGACTGGCAAGCAATTGTCCACAGGGTCACAAAGAATCAGACACAACTGAAGCGACTTAGCACACATACATACATACACATATACACACACATACATATAAATGTGTAACTGACTCACGTTGGTGTACAGAAGAAACTAACACAACACTGTAAATCACCTATACACAGATAAAAAAAAAGTCAGGAAAAGGAGCTAAAAGCAGACATCTTCCTGTCCAGCTTTTGCCAACAGAAGCCAAAAAACTCCTAGCTAAAGTGTACTGAAGGATTCCCTGGTGGCCCAGTGGTAAAGAATCCACCTGCCAATGCAAGAGACATCGGTTTGATCCCTGATCAGGAAAAATCCCACATGCTGCGAAGCAGCTAAGTCCATATGCCCCAACTACTGAGCCTGTGCTCTAGAGCCTGGGAGCCACAACTACTGAGTCCATGTGCCACAACTCCTGAAGCCCGCATGCCCCAGATCTTTTTTTCTTGTTAACAACCAAATCTTTTCTAAAACGAAGTTTAATAACTCAAGAATGTCTTTCTTATAGACCTGGGAGGTGTCTCTGAAATCAGCCAGGAAGACACATCCCTGTCTCCTGTTCTCTGGGAGAACAGCAGCCTGACTGGCCTGACTGGGGCATCTGGTTCCAAGCTGGAAAATTACCTCCCATCATAAAGATATGAGAAGTGTATTTTTCCTTTGGGTGAAGGCAAAAAGCTAATACAGTAGCCACTCCACTTCTCCTCAATGAAAGAAGCTACTGCAATGAGAGACCTGTGCATCACAACTAGAGAGCAGCCCCCACTCTTCGCAACTAGAGAAAAGCCTGTGCAGCAATGAAAACCCAGCACAGGCCAAAATAAATAAATAAATTTTTTTAAAAAATGTATTGAAATTCCAACTGAGAGAATATTTATGGAGGCCGTTTTAAGGTTTTGTAACAACCAATTCTGCAAGATGATTCAGGTTTTCTTCCCTAAAAGCAGAACAGAAGTAGGGTGTGGGCCCAGGCCTGCTGTCCACTCCCATGTCCTCCACCTACACTGAGGATCCCCGCAAGGAATAGCCCTCGGAAATATGTTCACCCATTCCAGGACGTCATTCACCACGCCATCTACATAAACAGTTATCCAAGCATTTTCTTTACATGTAATCATCAGGAAATGTTTGCTTCTGCTAAGTCAGTAATAGTCTGCTTTCTGACAGAGAAAACCATGCAGCTATTCCTGTTTCTCTTTCTATGGCAGCTTCTGGGGACACCTAAGGAAGCTTGCGGCTCAATTCCAACAGTGCAGGGCCTTACTTCTCATATGTCTGTGTCCCAACTTCAAGATTTTTGTATGATTCTATGGTCCACCTTGTATTTCTTTTGACCACCTTCCTTTCCAAGTTTACGTTTTCTCTGGCTTTAATTTAAATGTATTTAAACCTTTCCTGTTGGTTGTAGAAATGCCTGGAAGGAAGATGGCGGAGGAGTAGGACGGGGAGAACACTTTCTCCCCCACAAATTCATCAAAAGAACATTTAAACGCCGAGTAAATTCCCCAAAACAACTTCTGAATGCCGGCAGAGGACATCAGGCACCCAGAAAACCAACCCAAGTCTTCGAAAGGAGGAAGGGAAAAATAGAAAAGACAAAAAAAGAGACAAAAGAGGGAGGGATGGAGTTCCATCCTGGGAAGGGAGTCTTAAAAAGAGAGAAGTTTCCAAACACCAGGAAACCTTCTCACTGCCGAATCTGTGCTGAGCCTTGAAAGTGCAGAGGGCAACATAACAGGGAGCGAAAATAAATAAACAATTAAAAACCGCAGATTACGAGCCCTACGGTAACTCTCTCAGCGGAGAAGCAGCGCAGACGCGTGCACACGCCACTAGCAAGCGGGGGCTGGGCAGGGAGGCACGGCGTGGGCTGCATCGCTTAGTGTAAGGACCTGGCCTGAACACCCCGAGCGCTATCTGAGTGAAATAATTTGGGCTGGCAAACCAGACTGTGGGATATCTACCATGCAAAAAGCCAGCCCTAACCTAAGACACTGCCAGGCCCGCACACGGAACAAAGGACTGAACAGAGATAGCCGGCTACAGACCATCCCCCTCCTGTGACAGGCAGCCAGAGCCGGAAGGAGGCATTCGCAGCCCCAGAGAGACATTATCTATAAAACTGTAAGCAGGCTTCTTTGCTAACTAAAACTTCTTGGGGGTCTGGATGGTCAACATCTGTCTGAGAAGGTGCGCCGGTTGTACACCTAGATAACTGAGCTGTGGGGAGGCGATAAGTCACAGCAATCACGCTCGCCAAACACCTCGTCACCTGAGCTGCTCGGACCTGGGAAAGGCACAAAACGCAGGCCCAACCGAGTCTGCGCCTCTGAGGACTACCCGAGTGCCCGAACCTCAGCGGCTTGGACCTGGGAGGTGCAAGCAGCCCAGAGCCTGCCACAGATGGTTCCCGGCGGAGCAGCCTAGAGCCTGAGCAGTGTGGGCAGGGAGGCTACACGCGCCGTGAGCGGGGGCAGACCCAGTGTGGCTGAGGCACTGCAAGCACATGCCAGTGTTATTTGTTTGCAGCATCCCTCCCTCCCCACAGCGCGACTGAACAAGTGAGCCTAAAAAAAAAAAAAAAAATGTCCTCCACCATCCCCTTTGTGTCAGGGCAGAAACCAGACACTGAAGAGACCAGCAAACAGAAGAATCTATAACAGAGGGAACCGCCTTGGAAGCTACAGGCAAAGATTAAAACTCTGTGGTTAGTACCGACTATGTAGGAAGGGGCCTATAGATCTTGAGAAATATAAGTCGGACCAAGGAACTAGCCGAAAGTGAACTGAACCCACAATACCCACAACAAAACTAGAGAAAGTCCTAGATATATTTTTACTATTTTTACAATCATTCTTTCTTTTTTTAAAAGAATTTTAAGTCCTCTATTATTCCTTTAATTTTCACTTTTATAACTTACTATTACTTAGCAAAAAAAAAAAAAAAAGACCCTATTTTTTTTAAAGCAAACTTCATTTATATATTTTTTTATAATTTTTTTGACTTTTTTTTCTTCTTTTTTTTAACATTGCGTTTTTGAAATTCCAAACTCTACTCTAGATTTTTAATTTTAGCTTTTTTGTATTTGTTATCAATTTTGTACCTATATTTTTTATATAACTTTTTTGACTTTTTTTTTCCTCTTTTTCTTTCTCTTCTTTTATATAACATTGTATATCTAAAATTCCAAACTCTACTCTAGATTTTTAATTTATGCTTTTTGGTATTTGTTATCAATTTTGTACCTATACTTTCTTTATAATTTTTGTGACTTTGTTTTTGTTTTTTTTCTCTCTTTTCCTTCTTCTTTTCTTTAACATTGTATTTTTGAAATTCCACACTCTACTCTAGATTTTTAATTTCTGCTTTTATGTATTTGTTACCAATTTTTGTACCTTTAAGAACCCAATCTTCAGTACTCATTTTTCACTAAGGAGCAAGATTACTGGCTTGACTGCTCTCTCTCCCTCTGGACTCTCCTTTTTCTCCACCAGGTTGCCTGTGTCTCCTCCCTAACCCCTCTCTACTCTACCCAACTCTGTGAACTTCTGTGTGTTCCAGACGGTGGAGAACACTTAGGGAACTGATTACTGGCTGGATCTGTCTCCCTCCTTTTCATTCCCCCCTTTTATCCTCCTGGCCATCTCTGTCTCCTTCCTCCTTCTTCTCTTCTCTGTATAACTCCGTGAACATCTCTGAGTGGTCCAGTTGTGGAGTGCACATAAGAAAGTGATTACTGGCTAGCCCACCCTCTCCACTATTGATTCCACCTCATCTCATTCGGGTCACCTCTAATTCCCTCCTCCCTCTTCTCTTCTCCATGTAACACTGTGAACCTCTCTGGGTGACCCTCACGGTGGTCATTTAACGTAGATTTTTTAACGTTTTTTTTAACATTTAACGTAGATGTTTTATCAGTGGTGCTGTATAGAAGGAGAAGTTTTGAAACAACTGTAAAAATAGGACCGATAACTGGAAGCAGGAGGCTTAAGTCCAAACCCTGACTCCAGGGAACTCCTGACTCCAAGGAACATTAATTGACAGGAGCTCATCAAACGCCTCCATACCTACACTGAAACCAAGCACCACACAAGGGCCAACAAGTTCCAAGGCAAGACATACCAAGCAAATTCTCCAGCAACAAAGGAACACAGCCCTGAGATCCAAGATACAGGCTGCCCAAAGTCACTCCAAAACCATAGACATCTCATAACTTATTACTGGACACTTCATTGCACTCCAGAGAGAAGAAATACAGCTCCACCCACCAGAACACCGACACAAGCTTCCCTAACCAAGAAACCTTGACAAGCCACCTGTACAAACCCACACACAGCAAGGAAACGCCACAATAAAGAGAACTCCACAAACTGCCAGAATACAGAAAGGATACCCCAAACTCAGCAATTTAAACAAGATGAAGAGACAGAGGAATACCCAGCAGATAAAGGAACAGGATAAATGCCCACCAAACCAAACAAAAGAGGAAGAGATAAGGAATCTACCTGATAAAGAATTCCAAATAATGATAGTGAAATTGATCCAAAATCTTGAAATCAAAATGGAATCACAGATAAATAGCCTGGAGACAAGGATTGAGAAGATGCAAGAAAGGTTTAACAAGGACCTAGAAGAAATAAAAAAGAGTCAATATATAATGAATAATGCAATAAATGAAATTAAAAACACTCTGGAGGCAACAAATAGTAGAATAACAGAGGCAGAAGATAGGATTAGTGAATTACAAGATAGAATGGCAGAAATAAATGAATCAGAGAGGAAAAAAGAAAAAAGAATTAAAAGAAATGAGGACAATCTCAGAGACCTCCAGGACAATATTAAACGCTACAACATTCGAATCATAGGGGTCCCAGAAGAAGACAAAAAGAAAGACCATGAGAAAATACTTGAGGAGATAATAGTTGAAAACTTCCCTAAAATGGGGAAGGAAATAATCACTCAAGTCCAAGAAACCCAGAGAGTCCCAAACAGGATAAATCCAAGGCAAAACATCCCAAGACACATATTAATCAAATTAACAAAGATCAAACACAAAGAACAAATACTAAAAGCAGCAAGGGAAAAACAACAAATAACACACAAGGGAATTCCCATAAGGATAACAGCTGATCTTTCAATAGAAACTCTTCAAGCCAGGAGGGAATGGCAAGACATACTTAAAGTGATGAAAGAAAATAACCTACAGCCCAGATTATTGTACCCAGCAAGGATCTCATTCAAATACGAAGGAGAAATCAAAAGCTTTACAGACAAGCAAAAGCTGAGAGAATTCAGCACCACCAAACCAGCTCTCCAACAAATACTAAAGGATATTCTCTAGACAGGAAACACAAAAACGGTGTATAAATTTGAACCCAAAACAATAAAGTAAATGGCAACGGGATCATACTTATCAGTAATTACCTTAAACGTAAATGGGTTGAATGCCCCAACCAAAAGACAAAGACTGGCTGAATGGATACAAAAACAAGACCCCTACATATGTTGTCTACAAGAGACCCACCTCAAAACAGGGGACACATACAGACTGAAAGTGAAGGGCTGGAAAAAGATTTTCCATGCAAATAGGGACCAAAAGAAAGCAGGAGTAGCAATACTCATATCAGATAAAATAGACTTTAAAACAAAGGCTGTGAAAAGAGACAAAGACGGTCACTATATAATGATCAAAGAATCAATCCAAGACGAAGATATAACAATTATAAATATATATGCACCCAACACGGGAGCACCCCAATATGTAAGACAAATGCTAACAAGTATGAAAGGAGAAATTAACAATAACACAATAACAGTGGGAGACTTTAATACCCCACTCACACCTATGGATAGATCAACTAAACAGAAAATTAACAAGGAAACACAAACTTCGAACGATACAACAGACCACTTAGACCTAATTGATATCTATAGGACATTTCATCCCAAAACAATGAATTTCACCTTTTTCTCAAGTGCACATGGAATCTTCTCCAGGATAGATCACATCCTGGGCCATAAATCTAACCTTGGTAAATTCAAAAGATTTGAAATCATTCTAAGCATTTTCTCTGACCACAATGCAGTAAGATTAGATCTCAATTACAGAAGAAAAACTATTAAAAATTCCAACATATGGAGGCTGAACAACACGCTGCTGAATAACCAACAAATCACAGAAGAAATCAAAAAAGAAATCAAAATTTGCATAGAAATGAATGAAAATGAAAACACAACAACCCGAAACCTGTGGGACACTGTAAAAGCAGTCCTAAGGGGAAAGTTCATAGCAATACAGGCATACCTCAAGAAACAAGAAAAAAGTCAAATAAATAACCTAACTCTACACCTAAAGCAACTAGAAAAGGAAGAATTGAAGAACCCCAGGGTTAGTAGAAGGAAAGAAATCTTTAAAATTAAGAGCAGAAATAAATGCAAAAGAAATAAAAGAGACCATAGCAAAAATCAACAAAGCCAAAAGCTGGTTCTTTGAAAGGATAAATAAAATTGACAAACCATTAGCCAGACTCATCAAGAAACAAAGGGAGAAAAATCAAATCAATAAAATTAGAAATGAAAATGGAGAGATCACAACAGACAACACAGATACAAAGAATCATAAGAGACTACTATCAACAATTATATGCCAACAAAATGGACAACGTGAAAAAAATGGACAAATTCTTAGAAAAGTACAACTTTCCAAAACTGGACCAGGAAGAAACAGAAAATCTTAACAGACCCATCACAAGCACGGAAATTGAAACTGTAATCAAAAATCTTCCAGCAAACAAAAGCCCAGGTCCAGATGGCTTCACAGCTGAATTCTACCAAAAATTTAGAGAAGAGCTAACACCTATCCTACTCAAACACTTCCAGAAAATTGCAGAGGAAGGTAAACTTCCAAACTCATTCTATGAGGCCACCATCACCCTAATACCAAAACCTGACAAAGATCCCACAAAAAAAGAAAACTACAGGCCAATACCACTGATGAACATAGATGTAAAAATCAATAACAAAATTCTAGCAATCAGAATCCAACAACACATTAAAAAGATCATACACCATGACCAAGTGGGCTTTATCCCAGGGATGCAAGGATTCTTCAGTATCTGCAAATCAATCAATGTAATATACCACATTAACAAATTGGAAAATAAAAACCATATGATTATCTCAATAGATGCAGAGAAAGCCTTTGACAAAATTCAACATCCATTTATGATAAAAACTCTCCAGAAAGCAGGAATAGAAGGAACATACCTCAACATAATAAAAGCTATATATGACAAACCCACAGCAAACATTATCCTCAATGGTGAAAAATTGAAAGCCTTTCCTCTAAAGTCAGGAACAAGACAAGGGTGCCCACTTTCACCATTACTATTCAACATAGTTTTGGAAGTTTTGGCCACAGCAATCAGAGAAGAAAAAGAAATAAAAGGAATCCAAATTGGAAAAGAAGAAGTAAAACTCTCACTATTTGCAGATGACATGATCCTCTACACAGAAAACCCTAAAGACTCCACCAGAAAATTACTAGAACTAATCAATGATTAGTCAATACTAATCAATGATTATAGTAAAGTTGCAGGATATAAAATCAACACACAGAAATCCCTTGCATTCCTATACACTAATAATGAGAAAACAGAAAGAGAAATTAAGGAAACAATTCCATTCACCATTGCAATGGAAAGAATAAAATACTTAGGAATATATCTACCTAAAGAAACTAAAGACCTATATATAGAAAACTATAAAACACTGGTGAAAGAAACCAAAGAGGACACTAATAGATGGAGCAATATACCATGTTTATGGATTGGAAGAATCAATATAGTGAAAATGAGTATACTACCCAAAGCAATCTAGAGATTCAATGCAATCCCTATCAAGCTACCAACAATATTCTTCACAGAGCTAGAACAAATAATTTCACAATTTGTATGGAAATACAAAAAACCTCGAATAGCCAAAGCTATCTTGAGAAAGAAGAATGGAACTGGAGGAATCAACCTACCTGACTTCAGGCTCTACTACAAAGCCACAGTCATCAAGACAGTATGGTACTGGCACAAAGACAGAAATATAGATCCATGGAGCAAAATAGAAAGCCCAGAGATAAATCCACACACATATGGACACCTTATCTTTGACAAAGGAGGCAAGAATATACAATGGATTAAAGACAATCTCTTTAACAAGTGGTGCTGGGAAAACTGGTCAAAAACTGGTCAACCACTTGTAAAAGAATGAAACTAGAACACTTTCTAACACCATGCACAAAAATAAACTCAAAATGGATTAAAGATCTAAACGTAAGACCAGAAACTATAAAACTCCTAGAGGAGAACATAGGCAAAACACTCTCTGACATACATCACAGCAGGATCCTCTATGACCCACCTCCCAGAATATTGGAAATAAAAGCAAAAATAAACAAATGGGATCTAATTAAACTTAAAAGCTTCTGCACAACAAAGGAAACTATTAGCAAGGTGAAAAGACAGCCTTCAGAATGGGAGAAAATAATAGCAAATGAAGCAACTGACAAACAACTAATCTCAAAAATATACAAGCAACTCCTACAGCTCAATTCCAGAAAAATAAATGACCCAATCAAAAAATGGGCCAAAGAACTAAATAGACAGTTCTCCAAAGAAGACATACAGATGGCTAACAAACACATGAAAAGATGCTCAACATCACTCATTATCAGAGAAATGCAAATCAAAATCACAATGAGATACCATTTCATGCCAGTCAGAATGGCTGTGATCCAAAAGTCTACAAGCAATAAATGCTGGAGAGGGTGTGGAGAAAAGGGAACCCTCTTACACTGTTGGTGGGAATGCAAACTAGTATAGCCACTATGGAGAACAGTGTGGAGATTCCTTAAAAAACTGGAAATAGAACTGCCTTATGATCCAGCAATCCCACTGCTGGGCATACACACTGAAGAAACCAGAAGGGAAAGAGACACGTGTACCCCAATGTTCATCGCAGCACTGTTTATAATCGCCAGGACATGGAAGCAACCTAGATGTCCATCAGCAGATGAATGGATAAGAAAGCTGTGGTACATATACACAATGGAGTATTACTCAGCCATTAAAAAGAATACATTTGAATCCGTTCTAATGAGGTGGATGAAACTGGAGCCTATTATACAGAGTGAAGTAAGCCAGAAAGAAAAACACCAATACAGTATACTAACGCATATATATGGAATTTAGAAAGATGGTAACAATAACCTTGTATACGAGACAGCAAAAGAGACACTGATGTATAGAAGAGTCTTATGGACTCTATGGGAGAGGGAGAGGGTGGGAAGATTTGGGAGAATGACATTGAAACATGTATAATATCATGTATGAAATGAGTTGCCAGTCCAGGTTCAATGCACGATACTGGATGCTTGGGGCTGGTGCACTGGGACGACCCAGAGGGATGGTATGGGGAGGGAGGAGGGAGGAGGGTTCAGGATGGGGAACACATGTATACCTGTGGAGGATTCATTTCAATATTTGGCAAACCAATACAATATTGTAAAGTTTAAAAATAAAAAAAATTTAAAAAAAAAGAAATGCCTGGAAGCCTCATCCACCCACAGGTAAAACGACTGGAGGACAAACAACTTACCTGTGACTTCATCATCTTCCCCAGTTCTGGAAAATCTGCTCTCTCTGTGACTTCTCTCTGTCCTGATACTCTGAACCTCTGGTCAAAGATAGGAATGCACCCCAAGTCCTGAGGCCTCTTCTTTCTTATCTCACACAAGTCTTGATCCTGAGACCCATGGCCTAGAGTTGCAATGGGAATCTTATTTGAGATGATGTCATTCATTTGGGGACCTCAATCTTGGTTCTCTATAACTGGGAACTCAGATGGGCTATTTGCTAGCGCTAAGGAACAAGATGGAGAGTGAGCTACTGGCACATGTCAATCGAGCCAACCACAGCCAGGCCAGGCCTGCAGCACACTTTGTGCTCTGCAGCCCAGCTCCCACCTGGGAATGCCTGACGGGAGCCACCTGCCTTGTTGGTTCAACCAAAGGCTCCAGGGGAGCCTAACACTTGAAACCATTCTGCAGGGGCAGCAATAAAGTCTGGAAAGACAGTCCTGGCTCACTGACCCTGCAGCATCTTTTCCCGAGGGCACTTAAATGAAATGCCTGGCACTGGTGCTACAGAATAAAATGCAACTCACTTCCAGGCAAGATAGGGGACAGGAAAGAGCTTTTAGATCAAGATGGAGAAGCATCCTGGGGTGCTGGCCCTCTACTCCAAAATCAGTCTTGGAACCAAAGGAAAGCATAGATCAGAGGAACTAAAAGAAATGGCCAAAAGAAGGTATGAGACCTCAGGGGAGACAGGCCTTGGGGAAGCTGACACTTGGGTGTGGGTTTGCAGCTGATCCACAGGGTTACAACCCAGAGTAGACACCACAAGAGAGGCCTAAAGGAACCTTTACCATCCTTTCTTTCTGACCTCACGCTCGGGCAAACACTGCCTGCTCCTCCCTCAGAAACCAGCACAACAGCCCAGGCCATGGGCTCCCAAGGGGTGACAGGAGACAGATCAAAATCTCTGCTGAGTTTAGGCATCACAGAACTGGCAAGGCTCCCAGCTGCCTTCAGGCACATTTGCATCTCCCACCTTCCCATGTACCCTAGAGAAAATGCTCCACAGCCTGCTTCTTTCTAAGGTCTCTGGTCCCTGCTCAGAAGAGCTGCTTGCAGAGGGGGTGATATGGGGCTATCCAATGGTTCTGAGGTCAACACTGCTGGCCCTGGGGCCCCTTCCCTCCCCTCTGCTTCCAAGGCCTGGTCTCAGCCCTTCTCTAATACAATTACTGGAGCAGGAGAGTAGACAGATAACACCTTTAGGGTGATCCAACTCAGAGCCTGTGAGGGTGAACAAAAAGAAAAAGACCCCTCAGATCCCTATTTCAAGAGCATTTACTGTAGAAAACATGTAATTACAAAATCTTTCTCTGCCCCTTTGGGATGTACGTAAATCTTTTCTAAAACTAAGTTTAATAACTCATCAGTGTCTTTCTTATGGACCTAGGAGGTGTCTCTGAAATCATCCAGGTAGACACATCCCTATCTCCTGGTCTCTGGGAGGATAGCAGCCTGACTGGCCTGACTGTGGCACCCAGGTCCAAGCTGGAAAATTAACTCCCATCATAAAGACATGAGAAGTGTATTTTTCCTTTGGGTGAAAGCAAGTAGCTAAAACAGTAGCCATTCCAACTATCAGGTAAGTTTAGGATGAACTGTGTGTGACAGATGATCCCTTAAGACTGTGTTGCAGGTCTGTCTAGCAGGTTGTACCTGCATGGCTACAGAAAAGAACACCATCTCTTCCTGTCTCTTGCAATATTTTTAGCAGATTGTCTAAAGTGGACATCACATTCTGGTTTAATTTTTATTCAATAATAAAACTATTCTTTCTCTTCTATTTTTGTGGAGAAGTTTTCTGGATTGGTTTGTTAAACTGTATCCACAAAGAATCAAATAACCACATAAATAAACACAACTACTACTTTAAAAACTTTTTAAAAGATCACAAACTGTAAAACAGAGATCACCTTAGGCAGAATTATCGGAATAGATGGACCAACAGTTAAGATCAGCATGATCACAAATAAAATACTACATCTTCATGCACACAAATACTTACACTTTCAATTTCTCCACCACTCATAAGCCAGGTCACTGACATCAGCCAGACACCGGATCAGAGCCAAGGACGCCACAGGGGCGGGGTCACACAGGGATGTGATTTCCTTCATGAGGGTACACCTGAAAGGAAGTGTCCAAAAACACAGTTCCTGGTAAACCTGGGGACACGAGGGACAAACTCTGTCTCCTTACTGAGATCTGTCCAGTGCTGTGGTCCAAACCTGTGGTCTGGGAGTGACTGCTGGGCGCCCCCTGAGATGTTCGTGTTCCTGGCTTGGTCCCCACAGGCTAACAGGCTGCAAGGAAGACCAGATGTGATGGACAATCAATGGACACTTTTCCAGAAAGTAAACTGAGAAAGAAGAGAACATAATTCCTACAGGAGATCCAGAGCAGGAGCCTGTTGTTCTATTAAGAATGGCGGGAAGGGGAAGGAGGCATCCTGAGTGTCCCAGTTGAAGAGAGAGAGATGTGTGGACTCATCCTTCACAAGTGAGGGCAGAAAGTTATGCCTGGGTGTCAGCACACTGCCAGGTTTTGCTCCAGGGCCACTAACAAGAGTGGAAAGAACATTGGCCCCTTTGAGGTCCTTCCTGCCACCCTCAGGGTTGGGCTGAGGGCTGGAATCAGACAAAGGAAGTCTGCTTTCATCACCACCTGCTTAGGAGCCCCAAACTGCTCAGTCGGCAAGGGAAAGAGAAAGGAAACCCAGGAACACTGCTCAATGCCAGCCAGACCACAAACCAGCTCCCAGCATCGTCGATCGAGGGCCTTGAGAGATCAAGAGAAGACACAGGCCAGGGAGGGAGGGCAGGTCCCAGTGTGGACCAGGTACAGAGAGGACCTGCAGTGAGTCAAGAACCAGCGAGGCTGGAAAGACAGACTGGATTTTGAATTTTGACTGAAACAGTGGTAGAGGGCAGAACAAGGGCATCCAGGGCAGGAAGAACTCCTACTGGTGGGAAGGGAGAGTAATGCCATGGGTTCTGCCCACATGTGGGTGCAGCGGACACAAAGATCAATGTCCCCCAATGAGACTGGACTCTCCTCAGTCCAGTGTGAAAAGCGTGGTGCTTGAGAACAGGTCTCTCAAGAAAAACTTCCTTTGAGAGCAGAGAGTGACACCCAAGGGAAAAGCACCTCCTCCTGGGACATGCAGGGAGCTCTTTGGGGCTCCTGGGCAAGGGAATGTCCCAGTGGTCTAGGAGGCTGAGGGAAGAGACTCCAGAGTCAATGCTTTCCAAACCTGGGCTCCTTGAGATGCAGGCCCACCTGCCCTGGAAGCATCTATCTCATCTGGACCCCTTTTGGGTTGATGCACAGGAGCCCTCCTGCAGCTTCTCTGGAAAAGGGGACGTGCTGACTGTACTAACACACAAAACAGTCACTCTGTTTCTCCCTCAGGATCCAACATACTCCTGCACTCTGTTCTCACATCCACATCAGATCTCTCTCACTCACACAATCATGCTCACACTCTCTCTCTCACACACACACACACACCCCAGTGCATACACACACACTCACAGTCTCATTTATGGCTCAGGAAAGCAACAATTTGTTAAGGGTCTCTTACTACTGGGCCCTGCTCTGGACACATGGGAGAGACCACAAAATAAGACAGATGATCCCTGCCCTCTCAGGTGGGATACAAACATCAAAAAAATTTCTGACTGTCAGAGAGCTCAGAAGAAACTTCAAATGTGACAGACAAGTGGGTACATGGAGGATACTCCTTGGAGATGACTCTTAGCTGAGCCCTGAGGAGGTGGAGCCCCCTTTGGAAGGCCATAGGCCAACCACACCCATGTAGGTGCATCAGACACAAGTGGGAGGATTCAGAGTCAATGGGGTCACTGAGAATTCTTAAGAAAACATTCAAGTAAAAGGAGCCATCACTCACCAACAAGGCCACACAGGTGCTGGATGAGAGGGGCTAAAGAACAAAAGACAACATAGTTATTGAACAGAGGTCACAACCTGAGAGTCTTGCCTGAGCCCACACATGATCCATCCAAACCCCAAAACACCACGCTCACAGGCCCTGCAATCACCAACACCCACAGCCCCTAAAACACACGTTCCAAAGACCACCTCAATCACACTAACTGACCACCTGAGAATTCCCCAGCCCCAATAACTGAACACAAACCACTGACCCTCACGTGTCCACCATCCCTCCAGGGTGTCTGGGCCATCAGTTAGACACACTGTGGGTCCCCAACACTCTTCTTGCAAAGCTCCCAATCACCAACAACCAGTGACAAAACCAATCCACAGAAGTATGTGAATCAATGAATCCCAAAGTCTCTCACCACAGCTTAATCCCCAATCAGACAGTACAGAACTGTTTGCTCCTGGTCACAGCAGGCTCTCCCTCACTCAGCCCTGCGCATAGCCACAGGTATCCCAACAGACCCCTTAGTTGACTACAATCCCAGAGCCCCTTACCTCTGATTCCCACAGGTTTCTCAATGTCACCAAGAAACCCCATCACTGGCTCCTCCAAATCCCACTCAAAAATCTCCAGGCTCCTCGTTGACTAGAAACTGTCACTGGAATCTCACATGCTGAGTCCCAAAGGACACCTGCAGACCTCCCATCACTCCCTTCTATGGGTACCCACCCACTCACCTTCACAGGTGCAGGCTTGCTAAATCCCATCACCACCTACCACCTAAACTAGCCCCCGTCACTAACCCCCCCAGTGGTCCCCAGCCCCTCATCACATAGGGTTGCCAGCCACTCACCTCCTTGATATCCACTCTCTAGTCCACCCTGTGCTCACCCACCACTTGCTGATATCCCCACAGCTCATCACTCTGCAAGGGCCTCCAGAGCCATACAAACACCAACACCCCCAGCCCCTCCAACAATGCCAAATACCATCCCCGTTTTCCACTCACTCATAACCCCCAACAGGCCACCTATCAACTTAAGCGCAGACCCCCAACACTGATACACAGCCCCCAACCTGACATCTCGGTCACCAGATCCCCAAACACAGACCCAGACCACTCACCAGCCCGGGCCACCCTAGTCACTCCCCTCCACTAAAAAAGCTACCACTAAACTGTCAGGCCAAAACAAATACAGGGCTTCCCTGGGGGTCCAGTCGTTAAAGAGTCTGCCTTGCAATTTAGGGGACACCAGCTCAATGCCTGGTCAGGGAAGATCCCACATGCCTCAGGGCAACTAAGCCCACACA
This sequence comes from Bos grunniens, assembly GCF_055505025.1. Lineage (NCBI taxonomy): Eukaryota > Metazoa > Chordata > Mammalia > Artiodactyla > Bovidae > Bos > Bos grunniens. The sequence continues at coordinate 44,364,888 of NC_141181.1, forward strand.
CCACAACTAATGAAGCATGTACTCTAGAGCCCAGGCTCCACAACAAGACAAGCCACCACAAGGAAAAGCCTGAGCACAACTGAAGAGCAGCTCCCACTTGCCACAACTAGAGAAAGCCTGCATGCAGCAACGAAGACCCAGCACAGCCAAAATAAATAAGTGAATCTTTTAAAAAATGCAGACTTGGCAAAGAAATATTTCACTCCAAGAATTTATTATCATGGGTGGTGCAGGGTGCTGAAGTAGGGAAAACGCTGTGGCCCTAAGAGGTAGAAGCATCTCGGCAAGGTGTCAGGATGCCGGATCAAAGGGCAGGGTGACCAGATGGCAGATGACAGGACATTTCACCAGAGGCTGGCCATTTCTCAATGGGCGGGCGGCCGGGGGTGGTGGGGCGGGGTGTCAGGGCTGTAAGGCTGCTCAAGCTGCAGTGCACCAAAGTTCAGGAAACTGTAGGAAGAAGAGAAGCTGAACCAAAGAAGTTTGGTTAATAACTGCTTTGATGTGTGAGGACAAACAGTTCAGCTAATCATTGATGAGGTAAAGGATGAGAGGAGTTGGTATCATATTTATCCATGGCCTTGTCACAGGTAAACAAGAGAGTCCTGTGAGGGGAACAGGATTCTTTGCAAGAAGGTGTTTCCTTGAACCCTGGAAAGGGGAAGACTTCTTAACCTTCCTGTTTTCCAGGAGCACAGGGAACAAAGTCTAACACTGCAGCAACCAAAAGGCCTGTCAACGAAATCCTCAGTTCAACCACTCGGAGCCCTCTCAACGCTGCCCAAACAGACTCCCCTCAAGGGCCTTATCATTCATCCCTTTGGGTCCAGTCCCCAATCCAAGGCACCCAAATCATGGATCACTAGAGCCTTAACTATTCCTACAAACCCTCAATCCACTTCCCCAGTGCACAGTGACACCAAGCAGCCCTTCATTCACTCCAGAGGGTGACCTCTGGGCTCCCTCTCTCCCAGCGCCTGCTGTCGCCGCCCCCGCTCCCCGCCTCCAAAAAAAAAAAAATCCTTCCCTCCACTGGTTTCACAACAATTCATCCCTCCCTAACCCCAAATTATTGATTTCCACAGACATTCCAATATCTCAACCCTCAAGTGACCCCCAAATTAATCAGCTTCACGGTCTGCTTCACAGTCCCTTCATCGCCCACCACCACCGGAGGCCTCTCCCGGACCCCCAAATCTCCCTCCAGACTCCCACACCACCGACACTTACACCCAACCCTACAGACCCCAATCCTCCAAACCTTGCCCCTCATCCCGCTCCCTCCCGCTCCGCTCTGCTCTGCCACCTCTAGCCCTTACCCCGCGCCGCCCCGCCCCCTATGCCGCCCTATGCCCCTCCCCCACAGCCTCACCCGCAACGTACCCCCGCACCTGCACCGGAATCGAAGCCTGCGCAGCAGGAAAATCCTTCCGAGCCTCCCCCAGCTCCCGGCTCCGGAGCTGGTTCGTACACACGCCGGCGTCGCCCCAAGCCGGTCCGCGCCGGGGTCATCACACGGCCCCAGTCGGACGCAGAGGCCACAAGCAGCCCACAGCCCCGTCCCCGCCCCAGCCCCAGCCCCCCACAACCTTACCCCTCTGGTCTACAAAACCGAGGCGGACGCGGCTGGGCCGCTGCAGTGTCCACGCAGAACTACATTTCCCAGAGTCCCACTCGCTTTAGAACTACATTTCCCAGAGGGGCTTGCGGCGCGCCCCCCTGAGGGACAGGTGTGCTCTTTCCTGTTGCAAAACGCTTTGTGGCTGAGCTGTAAGGTACAGGGGGCGCTTCCTTCATAATCTGCACACAGTCCTTTTCATTTTTGATCATGCGTAAGTGTTAAGACGCTTCAGTCATGTCTGACTCTTTGTGACCCCATGGTCTTTAGCCTACCGGGCTCCTTCGTCCATGGAATTCTCCAGGCAAGAACACTGGAGTGGGTTGCCATTTCTTTCTCCAATGCATGAAAGTGAAAAGGGAAAGTGAAGTCGCTCAGTTGTGTCCGGCTCTTGGCGACCCCATGGACCACAGCCTACCAGGCTCCTCCGTCCATGGGATTTTCCAGGCAAGAGTACTGGAGTGGGTTGCCATTGCCTTCTCCATTGGTTGCTTTAGGTACAGTTAATCTTCAGTTCCAGGGTACATTTGTTCCCATTTCTTTGAGGCCAATTCTCAGCACTGTGGCAACAGGACCCATTATGTTGTGGGTACAGTCTGTTCATCATGTAGTTAACTTTTTCACCCTGGTGTTTTTCGTATCTATAAGACTGCTCCCGGGATATGATTCAGAATATTATCTATAGCCCTTGAGAAAGAACTGAAGGTCCTTGACTATGCTTAATGACTATATTATTATTATTTGATCTCCTTTGACTGTTTTCCTTTGTTTCTGCATTTCTCATTTCTCCAATTAAACTTATTCTTTGACTAAAGTTTTCCACAGACAAAAGGCAGGCAGAGGACATGGTGGGTAAGGACTCTAGGGTCCTGTTCCATTTCAAAACCACAGAAAGAGAATGGAAGATCAGGGAAGCTGAGACTGAGAAGAAATTGTTATAAAAAAGACAATTTTTAAATGGAGAAATAATTTTTCTAAGCATATTCCATATAAATCAATGAACAAATTCAATATCTAAAATAATCTGTTTCCAAGATTGGGAATAAAATAAATAGGAGTACTTTTTTACCCAAAGCTTAGAACTTAAGTAGAAAAAAAAAAATTAGACATGCAAGGAGGAAACAAAGAATGACGTGCTATAAAGGCCATAAGAATAATTTACATGGTTCAGATTACAAGTCCTACTGCAGTTCATAAATATGGTGAGATCAAAATTCACTGGGACAGACAAGAATGAATTTTGAGGCTTTGCAATATGACTTGAGCATTGAAAATGTCACACAGTGCTTTCTCATGCTGTGACTGTCCCAGGATGAATTCATGTATCAGGGGAATCAGTAATTCTAGAAATAGAGGACCTAAGAAATTTTATTTTTGCCTTCCTTACATCCATTCCTTTTCTTCTGATAATTTATCTCAATTTCTCTTTAGGAAACAAGCTTTCTCCTATGCTTGATCTATGTGGTTTCAGTGGAGCTCCAGACAATGAAGTATTGGTTTTATACAATAAGCCAAGGGCTAGATCATTGGTCATTGTGACTCTTGTTCAGGGAAAGGAGACTGACTCTGTGAGAGTCAATCCCCATATATTTTCCAGAACTATTATGAAAGAAGTGTCAGTTTTCCTCTGCTACTTCATGAGGAAAGTTTGACTGAAAATGAGGCCAACCAGAAAGAATGGAGAAAGGGAGAAAGTAGTGTAATGCTGATTGAAGTTTTGAGTCAAGTCATTCCTGAAGCCTACTGCCTGTTCCTTTCAGTTATTATAAGAGCTATAATTTATTTTATAATTTACACATTATATTGGAGAAGGAAATGGCAACCCACTCCAGTATCTTGCCTGGAAAATCCCATGGACAGAGGAGTCTGGTGGGTTACAGTCCATGGGGTCGCAGAGAGTCAGATCCGACTGAGCGATATATAATACCTATGTTATATACATTTATGATATCTTCCCAGGTGGTGAGGGGGAAAGAAAGTACATTTATATACATTACATATACGTTTATATATTATATATATACATTTATATATGAGAGCTAATACATTTTCTCTATTAGTTTAAGCTAATCTGAGCTATATTTCTGGCATTTGCATCCAAACGAATCTTAAAAATTTTAATGCATTAATTAAGCATGGTTTTTCTGATCTCACAGAGACAACAGTGAGTAGTGGTTTGAACCAGAATCTTAGTTCCCTGCTTCCCTTAGTTCCCAGTTCAAGAAATGAACCTGGGGTAGCTGGGGTGAAAACCAGGAATTCTAACCACCAGAGAGGCTAGAGGCTAGATTTGAAGCTTCTCTGGCTCTTGTCCCTGTTGAAAACAAGTGTTTCAGGGAGACAAAAACTTGAAAACAGGCACAAAATTTATTATTAGGGACACAGCATAACATGTGAGAGAGCACACAGAGAAGCATTTTATTTATTTAAGACAAAAACAGGGCAGAAACATGCACCCAGAGAAGAGGGCGGGCATCCTGCTTAACAAGGAGTGTGCCATCCGAGGGTAGTTCTTCTGGGTCTTTGTTTTTCTCTGGCCAATTATCTCGCTTCCTTCTCCCCATCTGACCTGGACCAGAGCTCTCCCCAATTTGCATGTACATCTTTTGGCCTATTATGGGATAGCACCCCCTTCCTTTTTGACCCCAGAGGAGCCTTTCTGTGCATGAGCGGTCAGGGCAGGTCTCCTTGATCTCAAAAGTGATAGACGTGGTCGTCGTATCTATTTTCTTCAGCAGAGTTCGGCTCCTGCCTTAAACTGTTTCCTTTTTAGTGTCAAGGAAAACAAAACTTCAATTTACTCATCTTGACAAATTCCAATTGCTCAGCCCTGTAGCCCATCTACCTTCTACTTCATTTCCAGCATCAATTCCCATGCCAATTAAAACAAATGACAACAAAAACCTAAGCTAAATCGCTGAAAAATACAGAAACAAATAGGTATGCATTTATTCATTGTTGTAGCTTTACTTCCTTTTTGCATGCAGTTGCCCCGATCACTGTCCCTAATCTTCTATGAATAGAATGGTTATCTCTGTGTTGTATTCTATCATACCTTACACACTCTAATGTTCTCCTTAGTTTCCTCTTTGCTATACACTGTCATTAATTATTCTTACAGCTATCTATTTCTGTCACACACTTTCCCAAGACTTCCTGCCATTTCATTATAAACCAATATCAATCCTAGGACCTCGTCCCTAAAAATAGTTCTGCACTGTTTTAAGGCAGTAGCAGTTTTATATTATAACAAAAGGTTCAGAATTATGAATAAGGGGAATTAATCCAATTCCCCTTAGAATTAGACTAAGGTCTAATATGGTAAGATCTCAAAAGACAGTAGGATTAGGGATTATTCATTTAAATTTACTTAAATGACATAAAATGACAATTCAAATGGGAGAACAGCCTAAGAAAGATCTTAAGTGCTGAGTTTCCTTCCATCAGAGAACAGGGCATAGAGCGTTAGGGATTTGTTAAGAATACAGTTTGTTTGGGAATTTTATGAGATCATAATAGCGACTGAGCAGTTCTGGGTTCAGATAGAAAGGGAAGATTAAATTGAAGGTAAGTGGAATAAAAGAAAGAGCTCAGGATTTGGATTTCTAGTGATGTAGACATTTACAGTACATTGCATTTTCACTTCAATTCAGTTCAAAGTATTTTCTAATTTTCCTGTGATTTCTTCTTTGAGTTAGCAATTACTTGAAACTGTGTTTTTTAATTTCCAAAAACCTGGAGACTTCCTACATTTTTCTAGGGTTTATTTCTAATTTAGTTCTACCATTGTCAGAAAATATACTTTTAATGGGTGCAGTCTTTTCAAATTTATTGAGATTTATTTTGTGATCCAACATAGGACTATCTTGGAGAATGCCCCATGTGCATGTAAAAGTTATGTATATTTAATATCTTTAGTTACAGTGTTCTATATATGTCAGTTACTTTGAGTGGATTCACAGTATTATTTCACGTTTTTTCTGTCCTTGCTAATTTTGGATAATTTTTTTTCTTTTATCTTTACTATTTCCTCTGCTTTGCCTTTTTTAGGTTTACCTTGTTTGGGGTTTTTTTTAATATATATATTTATTTATTTTGCCTGCTCTAGGTTTTCATTGTTGTGTGGGGCTTTCTCTAGTTGTGGTTCACAGGTTTCTCATTACACTAGCTTCTCTTGTTGCAGAGCACGGGCTGTAGGTGCCTGGGCTTCAGTAGTTTCCCCAAGTGGTGGCAGGAGTTGCTGCTCACCTCCTTTGGCGTGCAGGCTCAATAGTTCTGGCACCTGGGCTTAGTTGCCCCGAGGGATGTGGGCTCTTCCTGAAACCAGGGATCTAACCTATGTCCCCTGCATTGCAAGGCAGATTCTTAACCACTGGACCACTAGGGAAGCCCTAGGCTTACTTTGTTCTTTAGCTTTTTGAGAATTCAATTCTTATTGTTTTGTTTTTACTGTTATAACTACTATAATTACTTATGCTATGCTATGCTTAGTCGCTCAGTTGTGTCCAACTCTTTGCAATCCCATAGACCATAATCCACCAGACTCCTCTGGCCATGGGATTCTCTAGGCAAGAATACTGGAGTGGATTGCCATTTCCTACTCCATATAATTACTTAAGATTATGAAATTTCCTGTCATCATTGCTCGTAGTTTCTCCCACAAATTAATGCATAGTGTTGTCTACAGTTTTGTATTTCCCTATTTGCTGTCAGTTGAAGATAAGACTTTTTAAAAACAATTTTTTTTCAGACAGAAAGACCTTTTTAAATTATGCTTTCAATTTATAGTTAATATTGCCTAGCATATCAGTAAACAAAGGATATTGCAGCCTTCAAGCCATCACATTACAGCTACCTGACTGTGAGCCTTGAGGGGGTCTCAGGATGAGAAAACACAGACTACTGGCCCCAGATAGCTGAGGTACATATCAAAGGAATGATTTCAGTGAGCACAGACTATTGTATCTTCCCATAGATGGAAAAGCAGTAAATCCCTTAACTTGAGCTATCTAGTTTTCTTTAATCAATAATCTTTTGATGTTCCAACGACTAGATCTTTGTTGCAAAAACTCCTACCTATCCTGACTTCCCCTTGCCTCTTCAGAGCAGTCCCCTCTCAGAGTTATCTGAGCTGCTGTGTCCCAGGCTTAAGTCCTCAGTTTTGCCCACAGAATCAAACAGAACACTAACTTTCAGGTTGTGCATTTTTTTCCAGTTGACTATTGTTTGCTCTGTCTTGGACAACCGCACGTTTGTGTGTCCCAATATTGATGTACTTCTACTTCTCATCTACTATACTTTCTCCTCTATAAAGTTGGTAACTATTATTTCGTGCACTGATATTCAGTATAACACTGATATACTATTTTATAACCCTGTGCACTGCGCCTCATAGTCTCACACGGTGTCGTTCTCTGCTGTGCCTTCCTCTACGAACTCTACCTGGTTTGGCCTCAAGACCGAACCACCGGCCACTGTCCAGACGCTAGCTCTTCTCTGAACAGCGGAGGAAACGACCTATACCGACTCTCTTAGAGCCCGCCCGCCTTTCCCATGAGGCCTCGCCCGTCTATCCAGGTCCTCTTCCTGCACAGAGGATTCTGGGAGATGTAGTTTTCTGCCCGGCGCTGGTCGTCACGTGACGTACTTCCGCCTGCGCCGCCCTGCGGCTGTGAAGGAGTACGCGCCTAACAGGCTGTATCCGTCAGGGCTTCTGTGCTCAGGGGCGGGGCGGGGGCGTTCTGTTTCAGAGACTGCGGAGCTAGCTGAGACGCGAAGTTACCCTGGCCCAGAAACGTCCTGTGCGAAACAGGATCTTGACCAGCTGAGCCCCCACGGTCGATCCCGGCGTAGAAGCAGCCAGCCCGGCCTCGGTCCCTCCCGCATCAGGGCTACAGAGCGGTACAAACTCATTGTCCAAGTTCCCTCTGCCCGGGCCCGGAAGCCCCTTCCCTAAGAGGGACTCAGCCCCGGAGGGGCAGGTGCCTGGTGCCCGCGGACCCCCTCTTGGTGGGCGGGGTGGGACCAGCAGGGATATCCTCAAAGTTCGGTTCTCTCCTCCGCAGCCTGCACGAAACAGCCCGGGATGGCCACCAGGTTCCCGACAGCTTCGTGTTCGGTAAGTAGGGACTTTTTCACTTAAGAAAGCTGACTCGGCCGTGAGGGCGGACCTCTTCATCCCTTCATGGTCACACCAGGGCCTGAACTCACATATTCCCCGCCATCCCCCTGAGTCTCCAGAAACGTTCCTTGTCTTCTGGCACTTGGTGTCCGGTGCCCTGTCCGTGGGCAGTTACTCTGCTTTGTTGTCTACAGCGGACCCTGAATTCTGAGGGCAGTGAGGGCCCTTGTGAAGGAAATGATCCTCTATCGTTTCAGGTTTTCCACACACAAGTATAGAGTTGTCTTCGCGTCCAGATTTCAGGGCATCAGCAGGGAAATTATCTCCTTTTTGTTCATTAGCTTGTTCAGATGTTTGTATACTGAGTACCCTCGTGAGCTGGATCCAGAGATTGATGCTGGCAGTGCAAAGAAATCACGTACGTTTCTTGTTTTAGAGGAGCTGTGGTCTGGCGCACAGAGTCGTTGGGCAGGATGGCGGGGAAGGAGTTTAAGGATTCAAAGCGGGAAGGAGCAGTGTTGTGAGAGGAGAGAGCCAGTGGACCCTCTGGACCGTGCAGGTGGTTGGAGGACTGAACCAGAGGGAGACTTAACAGCGAATGCTGAAATCCTGAGCTGTTGGTACACCGGTGATGTGTCCGGTCTTGAGAACACTGTTGGAAGAAGTATCCAGGGACAGAGTGTATGTAGCTTTTTTTATTTTTCCCTTTCCTTCTTTTAAGATTTATTTATCTTTGCCTGTGGCTGGGGGTGGTGGTGGCGGGGGTAGGTCTTCCTTGCTGCTCCGGCTTTCTCTAGTTGCAGTGAGTGGGGGCTACTCTCTAGTTGCAGCGTCTGGGCTTCTCATTGCGGTGACTTCTCTTGTGGTGCACAGGCTCTGGGGCAAGCGGGCTTCAGTAGTTGCAACATGTGCGCTTAATAGTTATGGTCCCTGGTCTCTAGAGCAGGGGCTCAGTAGTTGAGGTGCAAGGGATTAGTTGCCCCGAGGCATGTGGGATCTTCCTGGACCAGGAATCAAACCCATGTCCTCTACAGTGGCAGGTGGATTCTTTACCACTAGACCTCAGAGTGTAGCTTTGTAGGTATTTTAATATGTGGTGCCTACAGTTGAGTCTCAGGTGGGAGTTTTCAACTAACATGTACCGATTAAAGGCACCTATGTTAGTGCCTTTAACAATAGGAGTTATAGGTATAGGAGTAGAGCACCAAAAAGGACCAAATAGAGGCCTCAGGACAATGACAAGGGCTGCATTAAAGAGGGGCTGGGGTGCAGGAGAGGTGAGAGAACATTTGGAGAGTGGTTTTTCCCCTACAAACTTGAGAAAAGAGAACTTCTTAGAAGCCATGATGTGAAATTCCTTGAAAGTATTTCATAAGGCCAAAAGGTGCTTCTTGGATTTCAGAATTTACAGGTCTAAAGCACTTTTTCCAGAGCAAACAGAATACCGGGTGTGCTACAGATATTCACCTCCTAAGAGGTGAAGGAATTGCATTAGGCTGTGGACAGCAGGATGTAAAGAAGTGATTAGTAATAGTATAGGTGGTGGTGGTTGTTCAGTCACTCAGTCATTTCTGACTGTTTGCGACCCCATGAATTACAGCACACGAAGCTTCCCTGTCCTTCACTATCTCCCAGAATTTGCTCAAATTCATGTCCGTGGAGTCCGTGATGCCATCCGACCATCTCATCCTCTGTCACCCCCTTCTCCTGCCCTCAGTCTTTCCCAGCATCAGGGTCTTTTCCAGTGAGTCAGCTTTTCATATCAGGTGGCCAAACAATTGGAGCTTCAGCTTCAGCATCAGTCAGTCTTTCCAGTGAATATGCAGGGTTGATTTCCTTTAGGAGTGTAGGTGGCACTAATGGTAAAGAACCTGAGTGCCAATGCAAGAGACAAAAGAGATGCAGGTTTGATCCCTGGGTCTGGAAGATCCCCTGGAAAAGGAAATGGCAACCCTTGCCAGTATTCTTGCCTGGAAAATCCCATGGACAGGAGCCTGGTGGGCCAGAGACCATGGGGTCAGAATGAGTCAGACATGACTGAAGCGACTTAGCACATGGACAGCAGGATGTAAAGAAGCAATTAGTAATAGTACAGTAATAGTATTTTTTTTAGGTGATCAAGTATGACAGGAAGGGTTTTGGTGTCAGGGGGAAAGGATTTCATTAAGGTGGCCTGAGGGATACAGTTAACCTCAAAAACCAATTAACTTTTTGTCTTTAAACAATAATTATACAGAAAGTACAATGAGAGAATGTATTTTCGATAGCAATTAAGAAATATAAAATAAATGAACATTATAAGTGTACTGCTGCTGCTAAGTCGCTTCAGTCATGTCCAGCTCTGTGCGACCCCATAGACGGCAGCCCACCAGGCTCCGCCTTCCTTGGGATTCTCCAGGCAAGAACACTGGAGTGGGTTGCCATTTCTTTCTCCAATGCATGAAAGTGAAAAGTGAAAGTGAAGTCGCTCAGTCGTGTCCGACTCCTAGCGACCCCATGGACTGCAGCCTACCAGGCTCCTCCGTCCATGGGATTTTCCAGGCAAGAGTACTGGAGTAGGTTGCCATTGCCTTCTCCATTATAAGTGTACAGGACCTATTAATAAAGAAGACTTTACAATTATTGAATAACATTAATAGACACCACTCTTGGCCTAGGCACTTTGTGTGTGTGACGTCATTAAAGTCTCAGGGCCCTTTGAGGCAAGTATGTCCCCATTGTACAGCTGAGGAAACTGGTGAGGCTGCCCACAGTCCCAAACTAGTAAGGGAAATGAGACGAGGGTGGCAGAGCTAAGATGCAGACCCACGCAGAGTGTCTTCAGAGTCAGTGCTCTTATTGCCCTTAGGACCTAAGAGACTTTGACAAATGTAAACTGTATTTCCTTATTTTTGAGTGCATGTATTTAGCAAACATTTATTGACTCTTATGCCAGGTAATTTTCTAGGGTGTGTAGGGATGAACAAGATTAACAGGGCCCATAACCCCATGGAGGGTGTGGGAGGTGGTAAGACATATCAGAGGAACATCATGAACAAAACTGTGGGTGTTTGTGCACATGAGAGTGGCTGGGTGGCTACTTGTCTTGGGGCAGCATTTAAGCAGAATCTGATTGACAACTTGATGATCATGGGCAGATGAAGGCACAGAACATGACGCATTCCAGGCTTTGGAGGCAGCTAAGTTGGTGGCCTTGCCGTGAGAACCAGCAGATGCATTGTGTAGTGGAAAGAAGGCATATGGCCAGAATGGGGAGCATGTGAGAGCAGGGCTAGCTTGTGAAGGGCCCTTTAAGTGTGCAAACGATCATCTGGAGAGCCCAAGGAGTTTATTGTATTTTATGTTTTATTTTGAAATGATTTCAAAACTAGAGAAGTGGCAAAAGTAGAATAAAATAACCTCCTGTATTATATTAAAAAAAAAAAAACACTCTTCACCCAGATTCCCCCATTGTTATTTTGCCAAGTTAGCTCTGTTATTCTTTCTTTACTTGTGTATGAGTGTGTTTGTGTATGTGAATTGATATAAAAAGAACCACAGAGACTGAAGTTCAATGTTACTTTCTACCAGAGTGGGTTTCCCCTTTGCTTTGTTGTACAGATGGGGAGTGACTGATCATTTCATCTAAACAGGCATCAAGCTGGTTTGGGACTGGATTGCTGCTTTAGTTGAACTTGGATCACCTTGTTTTCAAGGGTGTGCTGATCGCAGGCTCCTTCCTCGCGTACTTTGTGCCCTTGGTGCCTCGAAACCATGGGAGAATCAGTCTGCCTTTCCTGCTCAGTTCCTGCACTGACCACGCTCAGCAAACACTTGGTGGGAAGAGCCTGCTGTCCAGGGTGGGCACCGCAGGGTCTACTGGTTTCTTTTTCTCTTGGTGTCATCCTCTGTCTCAGCTGAGCCCACCCTGCCTATTCTCAGGCTGGACAAATGCCCTCAGCGAAGTAAACAGCCAGAGCACTCTTAGCTTATCTCGGAAGAGCTCTCCCCTCTTTGGAATTTGGCTCATTTAGTTCTCCTTTCATCCGTGGGTCTCGATGTTCATGGATTGTAATTTACCATTAATTTTCTAGTTGTAGCAGCTATAGTCCAAATGTATAATTTTATTTATCGTGAATGAGTATTAGAAAATACTTACCATTAGATGAAATAAAATGCAATATCTTCGTATTTTGATAATACATTGAAATTATAAATTAATTTGTTGAGATATTTATACCATATTGAATCTATATATCATAAATGTTACTCAGTTACTCAGGTCCTTGTAAACTCAGGTTTCTTTTTTCTTTTTTAAAAAAATATGAATATATTTGAAATATAGTTGATACACCATATTATGGTATTTTCAGATGTACTACATAGTGATTTGACATTTGCATACATTATGAAATGATCTCCGCCCCAAGTCTAGTAATCTGTCCCCATATGATATATTGACCATATTCTTTATGCTGAATCCCCATGGCTAATTTGTTCTATAACTAGAGATTTGTACCTCTTAATCCCCTTCACCTGTTTCACTATCCTTCCACCTCTGGCGACCACCTTTTTGGTATCTGTATTTATGTGTCTGGTTTTGTTCTGTTTATTTGTTCATTTAATCTTTTAGATTCCACATGTAAGGTCATATGGTATTTGTATTTCTGTCTGATTTATTTCACTTAGCATAATACCTTCTAGTTCTAGCCATGTTGTTACAGATGGCAAGATTATGGGTTTTCTTTTAATGGATGAGTAATATTCTAGTATGTGTGTGTGTCTGTGTGTTGTATGTTTATCTATTCATCTGTCAGTAGATACATTGCTTCCTGTATCTGGGCTATTGTGTTTTCTTTTTTTATTTTTTAATTGATGGATAATTGCTTTACAGAATTTTGTCGTTTTCTGTCAAACCTCAACATAAATCAACCCCCTGCCTCTTGAACCACCCTCCCATTTCCCTCCCCATCCCACCATTCTAGATTGATACAGAGCCTCTGTTTGAGTTTCCTGAGACATATAGCAAATTCCTGTTGGCTATCTATTTTATATATGGTGATGTAAGTTTCCATGTTACTGTCTCCATACACACCCTCTCCTTACCTCTCCCCATGTCCATAAGTCTGTTTTCTATGTCTGTTTCTCCATTGCTGCCCTACAAATAAACTCTTCAGTACCATCTTTCTGCTGCTGCTGCTAAGTTGCTTCAGTCATGTCCGACTCTGTGCGACCCCATAGACGGCAGTCCACTAGGCTCCTCTGTCCCTGGGATTCTCCAGGCAAGAATACTGGAGTGGGTTGCCATTTCCTTCTCCAACGCATGAAAGTGAAAAGTGAAAGTGAAGTCGCTCAGTCGTGTCTGACTCTTAGCGACCCCATGGACTGGAGCCTACCAGGCTCCTCCATCCATGGGATTTTCCAGGCAAGAGTACTGGAGTGGGGTACCATCTTTCTAGATTCCATATTTATGCATTAGTATATGATATTTATCTTTCTCTTTCTGACTTACTTCAGTCTGTACAATAGGCTCTATGTTCATCCACCTCATTAGAACTGATTCAAACACATTCCTTTTTATGGCCAAGTAATATTCCATTGTGTTTTTGTACCACAACTTCATCCATTCATCTGTCAATGGACATCTAAGTTGCTTCCATGTTCTAGCTATTATAAATAGTGCTGCAGTGAACCATGGGATACAAGTGTCCTTTTCAATTTTGGTTTCCTCAGGGTATATGCCTAGGAGTGGGATTGCTGGGTCATATGGTGGTTTTATTCTTAGTTTTCTGAGAAATCTCCATACCATCTTCCGTAATGGCTGTATCAATTTACATTACCACCAACAGTGCAGAATGGTTCCCTTTACCCCACACCCTCTCCAGCATTTGTTGTTTGTAGACTTTCTAATGAGGGCCATTCTGACCAGGGTGAGATGATATCTCATTGTAGTTTTGATTTGCACTTCTCTGATGATGAGCGATGTTGAGCATCTTTTCATGTGTTTGTTAAGCATCTGCATATCTTCTTTGGAGAAATATCTGTTTAGGTCTTTTCCCCACTTTTTGATTGGGTTGTTTTTCTGGCATTGAGTTGTACGAGCTGCTTATGTATTTTGGAAATTAATCCTTTGTCAGTTGTTTCATTTACTATTATTGTCTCCCATTGTGAGGGTTGCCTTTTCACCTTGCTTAGAGTTTCTTTTGCTGTGCAAAAGCTTTTAAGTTTAATCAGGTCCCACTTGTTTACTTTTGTTTTTATTTCCATTACTCTAAGAGGCAGGTCATAGAAGATCTTGTCTTGATTTATGTCATCAAGTGTTCTGTCTATGTTTTCCTCTAAGAGTTTTATATTTTCTGGTCTTACATTTAGGTCTTTAATCCATTTTGAGTTTATCTTTGTGTATGGTGTTAAGAAGTGTTCTAATTTCATTCTTTTACATGTAACTGTCCAGTTTTCCAAGCACCTTTTATTGAAGAGGCTATCTTTGCCCCATTGTATATTCTTGCCTCCTTTGTCAAAAATAAGGTACCCATAGGTGCAAGGGTTTATTTCTGGGCTTTCTATCTTGTTCCATTGGTCTATATTTCTGTTTTTGTGGCAGTACCTTACTGTCTTGATGACTATAGCTTTGTAGTATAGTGTGAAGTCAGGAAGCTTGATTTCTCCACCTCCATTCTTCTTTCTCAAGACTGCTTTGGCTATTCAGGGCCTTTTGTATTTCCAAATGAATTGTGACATTTTTTGTGCTGCTGCTGCTGCTGCTAAGTCGCTTCAGTCGTGTCCGACTCTGTGGGACCCCATGGACTGCAGCCTACCAGGCTTCTCCGTCCATGGGATTCTCCAGGCAAGAACACTGGAGTGGGTTGCCATTTCCTTCTCCAGTGCATGAAAGTGGAAAGTGAAAGTGAAGTCGCTCAGTCCTGTCTGACTCTTAGCAACCCCATGGACTGCAGCCTACCAGGCTCCTCCATCCATGGGATTTTCCGGGCAACAGTACTGGAGTGGGGTGCCATTGCCTTCTCCCTTTTTGTTCTAGTTCTGTGAAAAATACCGTTGGTGATTTGATAGAGATCTCATTGAATCTGTAGATTGCATTCGGTAGTATAGTCATTTTCACAATATTGATTTTTCCTACCCAGAATATCTCTCCATCTGTTTTCTGTTTATGTCATCTTTCTTGCTTTCTTTCATTAGTGTCTTATAATTTTCTGTGTACAGTTCTTTTGTCTCCTTAGGTAAGTTTATTCTTAGATATTTAATTATTTTTGTTGCAGTGGTGAATGGGATTGAGTCCTCAATTTCTCTTTCTGATTTTTCATTGTTAGTATAGGAATGCAAATGATTTATCTGTATTGATTTTGTATCCTACAACTTTGCTAAATTCACTGAATAGCTCTAGTAGTTTTCTGATAGTCTCTCTCAGGTTTTCTATGTACAGTATCGTGTCATCTGCAAACAGTGAAAGCTTTACTTCTTCTTTTCCGATCTAGATTTCTTTTATTTCTTTTTCTTCTTTGACTGCTGTAGCTAGGACTTCCAAAACTATGTTGAATAATAGCAGTGAAAGTAGACACCCATGTCTTGCTCCTGATCTTAGGGTGAATGCTTTCAGTTTTTCACCATTTAAAATAATGTCTGCTGTGAGCTTATCATATTTGGACTTTACTATGTTGAGGTAAGTTCTTTCTGTGCCCATTGTTTTGGAGAGTTTTAATCATCAATGGGTGCTGAATTTTGTTAAAGGCTTTTTTTACATCTGTTGAAATTATTGTATGGTTTTTATCCTTCAGTTTGTTAATGTGGTGTATCACATTGATTGGTATGCATGTATTGAAGAATTCTTGCATCCCTGGAATAAACCCAGCTTGATCATGGTGTGTGAGCTTTTTAATGTGTTGTTGAATTCTGTTTGCTAAAATTTTGTTGAGGATTTTTCATGTGTTCATCAGTGATATTGGCCTGTAGTTTTCTTTTTTTGTGTTGTCTTTGTTTGGTTTTGGTATCAGGGTGATGGCCTTGTTGAATGAGTTTGGAAGTGTTCCTTCCTCTGCAATTTTTTGAAAGAGTTTCAGAAGGACTGGCATTAGCTCTACTCTAAATGTTTGATAGAATTCTCCTGTGAAGCCATCTCCTGTGGGCTTTTGTTTTTTGGGAGATTTTTTATTGCAGTTTCGATTTCAGTGCTTGTAATTGAGTTGTTCATAATTTCTGTTTCTTCCTGGTTCAGTGTTGGAAGATTGAACGTTTCTAAGAATCTGTCCATTTCTTCCAGGTTATCCATTTTATTGCCATAAAGTTGTTCATAATAGTCTCTTATAATCTTTTGTATTTTTCCGTTGTCTATTGTAACCTCTCCTTTTTCATTTCTAATTTTGTTGATTTGATTCTTCTCTCTTTTTTTTCTAGATAAGTCTGGCTAAGGGTTTGTCAATTTTGTTTATCTTCTCAAAGAGCCAGCTTTTAGTTTTATTAATCTTTACTATTGTTTCTTTCACTTCTTTTTCATTTATTTCTGCTTGGATCTTAATGATTTCTTTCCTTCTACTGATTTTTGGGGGTTTTTTTGTTCTTTTTCCAGTTGTTTTAGGTATAAAGTTAGGTTGTCTATTCAATGTTTTTCTTGTTTCTTGAGGTTGGATTGTATTGATATAAACTTCCCTCTTAGAACTGCCTTTGCTGCATCCCATAGGTTTTAAGTTGTCATGTTTTCATTGTCATTTGTTTCTAGGAATTTTTTTATTTGCTCTTAGATTTCTTCAGTAACCTGTTCATTAATTAGAAGCATATTGTTTAATCTCCATGTGCTTGTGTTTTTTACAGTTTTTTTCTTGTAATTGATATCTAGTCTCATAGCATTGTGGCCAGAAAAGATGTTTGATATGATTTCAATTTTCTTAAATTTACTGAGGTTTGATTTGTGACCCAAGGTGTGGTCTATCCTGGAGAATGTTCCACGTGCACTTGAAAAGAAGGTGTATTTTTCTGCATTTGGATGGAATGTCCTGAAGATAATGAGATCCATCTCATCTAATGTATCATTTTAAGACTTGTGTTTCCTTATTAATATTCTGTTTTGATGATCTGTCCATTGGTGTTAAAGTCTCCTACTATTATTGTGTTACTGTCAATTTCTCCTTTTATGTCTGTTAGTGTTTGTCTTATGTATTGAGGTGCTCCTATGTTGGGTACATAGATATTTACAATTGTTATGTCTTCCTCTTGGATTGATCCTTTGATTATTATATAGTGACCTTCCTTATCTCTTGTAATCTTCTTTATTTTAAGGTCTACTTTGTCTGATATGAGGATTGCTACTCCAGCTTTCTTTTGCTTCCCATTTGCATGGAATATATTTTTCCATCCTCTCACTTTCAGTCTGTATGTGTTTTGAGGTCTGAAGTGGGTTTCTTGTAGGCAGCATATATATGGATTTTGTTTTTGTATCCATTCAGCTAGTCTGTCTTTTGTTGGAGCATTTAATCCATTAATGTTTAAAGTAATTACTGATATATATGTTACTACTTCCATTTTCTAATTGTTAGGGGTTGATTTTGTAGATCTTTTTTCTTCTGTTGTATTTCTTGACTGTATAAGTCCATTTAACATTTGTTGTAAAGCTGGTTTGGTGGCCCTGAATTCTCTTTAACTTTTGCTTGTCTGAAAAGCTTTTGATTTCTCCATCAATTTTGAATGAGATACTTGCCAGGTAGAGTAATCTTGGTTGTAGACTTTTCCTTTTCAGTACGTTAAATATATGCTGCCATTCCCTTCTGGCTGGCAGAGTTTCTGCTGAAAGATCAGCTGTTAAACGTATGGGGTTTCCTTTGTATGTTACTTGTTGCTTTTCCCTTGCTGCTTTTAATATTCTTTCTTTGTGTTTAATCTTTGTTAGTTTGATTAGTATGTGTCTTGGCATGTTTCTCCTTGGGTGTGTTCTGTATGGAACTCTTTGCACCTCTTAGATTTGATTGACTGTTTCCTTTTCCATCTTGGAGAAATTTTCAGCTATAATTTCTTTAAAAATTTT
The DNA here is from genome assembly GCF_055505025.1 of Bos grunniens. Lineage (NCBI taxonomy): Eukaryota > Metazoa > Chordata > Mammalia > Artiodactyla > Bovidae > Bos > Bos grunniens. The sequence continues at coordinate 44,382,636 of NC_141181.1, forward strand.
CTCACGCATTTTCTTTTTCTCTTCTTCTGGGAGCCCTATAATTCAAATGTTGGTGTGTATGATATTGTCCCAGAGATCTCTGAGACTGTCTTCAACTCTTTACATTCTTTCTACTTTATTCTGCTCTTCAGAAGTTATTTCCACCATTTTATCTTCCAGCTCACTGATTCATTCTTCTGCTTCAGATATTCTGCTATTGATTCCTTCTAGAGTAGTTTTAATTACCGTAATTGTGTTGTTTTTCTCTGTATGTTTATTCTTTAATTCTTCTAGGTCTTTGTTAATTGTTTCTTGCATTTTCTCAATTCTGTTTTCGAGGGTTTTGATAATCTTTACTATCATTATTCCAAATTCTTTTTCAGGTAGTTTTCCTATTTCCTCTTCATTTATTTGAACTTCTGTGTTTCTAGTTTGTTCCTTTATTTGTGTAGTACTTCTCTGCCTTTTCATTGTGTTTTTTTTTTTTTTTAAACTTATTGTGTTTGAGGTCTCCTTTTTCCAGGCTTCAAGGTTGAATTCTTTCTTCCTTTTGGTTTCTGCCCTCCTAAGTTTGGTCCAGTGGTTTGTGTAAGCTTTGTGTAGGTTGAGATTTGTGCAGAGGGCGAGTGAGGTGGTACTCCTGTCTGCTGATGATTGGGTTTGTATTTTTGTCTTGTTTGTTTGGATGAGGCATCCTGCATGGGGTGCTACTGGTGTTTGGGTGATGCCAGGTCTTGTATTCAAGTGGTTTCCTTTGTGTGAGTCCTCACTATTTGATACTCCCTAGAGTTAGGAGTTCTCTGGTAGTCTAGGATCTTGGAGTCAGTGCTCCCACTCCAAAGGCTTAGGGTTTGATCTCTGGCCAGGAATGAAGATCCCATAGGTGGTTTGTTATGGCATTAAGTGAGATTAAAACAAATACCCGAAAACAAGAAACCAAAGATGAACCCCAGACAAATGGCAGTTACAAAATCAGGCAAATAATAATTAAAATAATGGAATATACAAACACACCTATAAGCACAGTCAAAACAGTCCAACAAAAATAAAGTACAGTAGATTGACCTAGTGAACAAAAGAAAACAAAAATGATATCTACCAGTTAACACAACTTAACTAAACCAAAAACTGGAAAATGAAACTAATGCAAGGTGCAAGTGGGAAATAAAGCAGTGAAACCAAAACTAACAAATATGAAAAGAGGGAAGAAAAGAAAAAATAGATATGTAAAGTTAAGCAGAGGTAGATAAAGAAGATTTATGTACATTAAAGATTAATTGTAAGGGGAAAAGAACAATAGGGAAGGCAAACAGTGAGTAAATGTAGAAAAAATAATAATAGGCTTAATTTTTTTAATTAAAACTAAAAAAAGAGAGAGAAAAAGAGAATAAAAGCAAAACTCCACAGAACCGCAAAAGGCCAACATGGAGGCAGAGTTTTGTAACAACAATAAAAAGTGTGACTGAAAAAAAAATCTCAAAAGCTTAATTAGATTCCATAGGGCTAGTAAAATTGGCAACTACAACAGAGGGAAAAAAGAAAGAAATCCAAAAGAAACTACCAAATAAGTAAAAATATAAGAATAGTAAATATTTTTCTTGAATCAGTGCTGTCAGCATTCTTTCCCTTGCTGGGAGTCACAGTCCACCTTGCCCCACTAGGGTGCCTTCCAACACTGCACTGGTTTCTGGACCTGATGTGGGGGGCAGCTCAGACTCTAATCTGGTCCTATTCCTCTGTGTTATTGTCTCCAGTGTCCACAACTATCAGAACTAGTGTGTTTTCTTTTGTGGGAGCTCTCAATGTCCTTTTATATATACCATAGATACAGAGTCTGCCTAGCTGATCATGTGAATTTAATCTGCAGCTGGTACAGCTGGTGGGAAGGTTTTGGGTCCTCTTCCTTAGCCACACTGCTCCTGGGTTTCATTTGTGGTTTTACTTCCACCTCTGCATGTGGGTTGTCCACTGGGGTTTGCTCCTGAGTCTGCCTTGGAGGACTTGGGTCTGCCCCAGTGAGGGCCAGGTGTGGAAGTAGTGCAGCTGCTTGAGTCACAGGGGTTTTGTAAGCATCAGGTACTCAGGGGGGTTGGCAGCTAGGGCAGCAGGAAATATAGTGCTCTAGAAAGGGACTGCAACCAGTATTGGCCAATACACTCCATCATTCTTGCCTGAAGTTGAACGGTTCTGTGAAGACCTACAAGACCTTTTAGAACTAACACTCAAAAAAGATGTCCTTTTCATTATAGGGGACTGGAATGCAAAAGTAGGAAGTCAAGAAACATCTGCAGTAACAGGGAAATTTGGCCTTGGAATACGGAATGAAGCAGGGCAAAGACTAATAGAGTTTTGCCAAGAAAATGCACTGCTCATAACAAACACCCTCTTCCAACAACACAAGAGACGACTCTACACATGGACATCACCAGATGGTCAACACCAAAATCAGATTGATTATATTGTTTGTAGCCAAAGATGGAGAAGCTCTATAGAGTCAGCAAAAACAAGACCAGGAGCTGACTGTGGCTCAGACCATGAACTCCTTATTGCGAAATTCAGACTGAAATTGAAGAAAGTAGGGAAAACCACTAGACCATTCAGGTATGACCTAAATCAAATCCCTTATGATTATACAGTTGAAGTGAGAAATAGATTTAAGAGACTAGATCTGATAGAGTGCCTGATGAACTATGGACTGAGGTTTGTGACATTGTACAGGAGACAGGGATCAAGACCATTCCCATGGAAAGGAAATGCTAAAAAGCAAAATGGCTGTCTGGGGAGGCCTTACGAATAGCTGTGAAAAGAAGAGAAGTGAAAAGCAAAGGAGAAAAGGAAAGATATAAACATCTGAATGCTGAGTTCCAAAAAATAGCAAGAAGAGATAAGAAAGCCTTCTTCAGCGATCAATGCAAAGAAATAGAGGAAAACAACAGAATGGGAAAGACTAGAGATCTCTTCAAAAAATCAGAGATACCAAAGGAACATTTCACACAAAGATGGGCTCGATAAAGGACAGAAATGGTATGGACCTAACAGAAGCAGAAGATATTAAGAAGAGATGGCAAGAATACACAGAAGAACTGTACAAAAAAGATCTTCACGACCCAGATAATCACGATGGTGCGATCACTCACCTAGAGCCAGACATCCTGGAATGTGAAGTCAAGTGGGCCTTAGAAAGGATCACTATGAACAAAGCTAGTGGAGGTGATGGAATTCCAATTGAGCTATTCCAAATCCTGAAAGATGATGCTGTGAAAGTGCTGCACTCAATATGCCAGCACATTTGGAAAACTCAGCAGTGGCCACAGGACTGGAAAAGGTCAGTTTTCATTCCAATCCCAAAGAAAGGCAATGCCAAAGAATGCTCAAACTACCACACAATTGCACTCATCTCACACGCTAGTAAAGTAACGCTCAAAATTCTCCAAGCCAGGCTTCAGCAATATGTGAACCGCGAACTTCCTGATGTTCAAGCTGGTTTTAGAAAAGGCAGAGGAACCAGAGATCAAATTGCCAACATCCACTGGATCATGGAAAAAGCAAGAGAGTTCCAAAAAAGCATCTATTTCTGCTTTATTGACTATGCCAAAGCCTTTGACTTTGTGGATCACAATAAACTGGAAAATTCTGAAAGAGATGGGAATACCAGACCACCTGATCTGCCTCTTGAGAAATTTGTATGCAGGTCAAGAAGCAACAGTTAGAACTGGACATGGAACAACAGACTGGTTCCAGATAGGAAAAGGAGTTCGTCGAGGCTGTGTATTTTCACCCTGTTTATTTAACTTATATGCAGAGTACATCATGAAAAACGCAGGACTGGAAGAAACACAAGCTGGAAACAAGATTGCCGGGACAAATATCAATAACCTCACATATGCAGATGACACCACCCTTACGACAGAAAGTGAAGAGGAACTAAAAAGCCTCTTGATGAAAGTGAAAGTGGAGAGTGTAAAAGTTGGCTTAAAGCTCAACATTCAGAAAACAAAGATCATGGCATCCGGTCCCATCACTTCATGGGAAATAGATGGGGAAACAGTAGAAACAGTGTCAGACTTTATTTTTCTGGGCTCCAAAATCACTGCAGATGGTGACTGCAGCCATAAAATTAAAAGGCGCTTACTCCTTGGAAGGAAAGTTATGACCAACCTAGATAGCATATTCAAAAGCAGAGACATTACTTTGCCAACAAAGGTCCGTCTAGTCAAGGCTATGGTTTTTCCTGTGGTCATGTATGGATGTGAGAGTTGGACTGTGAAGAAGGCTGAGCGCCGAAGAATTGATGCTTTTGAACTGTGGTGTTAGAGAAGACTCTTGAGAGTCCCTTGGACTGCAAGGAGATCCAATCAGTCCATTCTGAAGGAGATCCGCCCTGGGATTTTTTTGGAAGGAATGATGCTGAGGCTGAAACTTCAGTACTTTGGCCACCTCATGTGAAGAGTTGACTCATTGGAAAAGACTCTGATGCTGGGAGGGATTGGATGCAAGAAGAGAAGGGGACGACAGAGGACGAGATGGCTGGATGGCATCACTGACTCGATGGACATGAGTCTGAGTGAACTCTGGGAGTTGGTGATGGACAGGGAAGCCTGGCGTGCTGCGATTCATGGGGTCGCAAAGAGTCGGGCACGACTGAGCGACTGATCTGATCTGATTCTTGCCTGAAGAATCCCACTGACAGAGAATCCTGGCAGGCCACAGTCCACAGGGTCGTAAATAGTTGGACATGGCTGAAGTGACCTCACGCGCATAGACTCAAGACTTTTTCTCTTGTGGCAGCTCTGCCCCAGTGAGGGTTGAATGTGAAGGTGGTGCAGCTGTTTGGATAGTGGGTACCCTGGTGGTGCCAAGTGTGCAGGGACACGGACTGCCTCAGCCATAGGAGTTATTGGCCCTATCAGAGTCTTTTTCAAGACCTTGATAGCTGGTGATCAGAAGGCCTTTTCGCTAGTCTTTCTCTATAGCTCCACCTGTTCACGCATTTACAGGGCTCCCTTGTCTAGGGTCCTTCTCTGTTGTTGGGCACGTCAGGCACATAGAGGGGTCCCCCTGGCTAGGGTCCTACTCTGTAGTTTGGCACGTGAGTCACTTAAAGGAGCACCCTGGGTGGGGTCCTACTCTGTAGTTCAGTGTGTCAGGCGCTTGATGGGTTCAGCTGCCAATGCTAGCATGTAGGGAGATAGAGGCTATGGCGATGGCTTCACTCACTACACATGACTCAGCAGTATCGCCTTGCTTCCATGTCTGCCTGGCTTTCCTCCACAGGCATTTCCCACCACAGTCTCCTTCCTCACATCCCCTCGGTCCATTTCTCTGCAGTCAACAGCAGCCCTCGGCCCTGGGATTGCTCCACAATCCTATGCACCAGCTCCCAGCCACTGTGCCTTCTAGGGGACCTGTGTCCCTGTCCAGGGTACATATGGCTGTGGCAAGGACTGTCTGATTTTCATTCCATTTAAGCTGCCACAGATCAGCTGTTTCACTCTCGGCCTTAAATGTTTCTCCTCTGACCCAGACAGTTGCCCCAATGTGGAGATCGGACCCCTGCTTCAGTTCCCCCACCCTCTGAGGGCAGGTCCAGTCCTAATAATACACCTGTTTCTCCCCCTAGTTCCTTCATCCTACGAAGTTTTGCGTGGTTCTCTATATTCTTTTCCAGTGGTCAGGTACTCCTGTCTGCTGTCAGCTCGTGTTCTGCAAGCACTTCTGTGTCTGAAGGTGTATTCCTGATGTATCCGTGAAAATAGATGTATTCCACATCCACCTACTCCTCCACCATCTTGTTCCCTATTGTGTTTTCTTTTTCTCTACATTTATGTATTTTATCACATGTATTTTTGGTTATGTTTTTCTCTATTTTTAAGTTTTATTCCTGAATACTTTATGTCAATTTGTGTTGTGGTTTTTCTTATTACATTTTCAAGTTGGTTACTGTTGATGTATCAAATAGCTATTGCATGTTGATTTTGTTAAAAAATTGCTGCCCTCTTGATGTGTCTTCTTGATTTTCACGTTATGCCAGCTGTTTCTCTTAGGTTTTTTAGTCAGAAAATCATGTTTTTAGACAATGAGAGTAGTTTTTCCTCCTTGCTTAATGTTTATCACTGGTATTTTGCTTTGTGCCCACTGTGCCAGGTCTTCTTGGACAGCACTGACTAGTAGAGTTGATATGAAGATTTCAACTTGTTTCTGAAGAACAATTTCAAATTGTTCCTGATTTTAGAGGGAACACTTCTAATGTTTCACACAAAGTATGATATTTTTTATAGGCTTAGGGAAATTACTTTTACCTGTACTGAACTGAATTCTGATTTTTGAAGGTGTTAAGTTTCATCATAGTACTTTGTTTCTCTATTGAGATAATTGTTTTCCATTAATGTACTAATGTTACTTATTTTTTTGTTACAGTTTTGTTTTTTTGTAAAGTTTGGACTGTCCTTTAATTTTTTGGAATAATTTCTTTCGTAAACTATTGTTTATGCACGTATAGGATTCATTTTAATGTTTTTATCTAAATATTTGTTAGTATTTTTATCTAGGTTTTTAAAAAATATTCATTTTACTTATTTGACTGCACTGGCACTCAGACAGTGTCATGTGTGGGAACTGTTCTCTGAACTCCTGCACCACTGGGATCTAGTTCCCTGAACAGGAGTTGAACCAAGGCCCCCTGTATTGGGAGTGCAATCTTAACCACTAGGTCGCCAGGGAAGTCCCTGTTAGGTTTTGGGTTTTTATTTTAGGATTTATTTATTCATTTATTTTTGGCTGTGCTAGGTCTTCATTGCCACTCTCGGGCTTTCTCTAGTTGTGGTAATTGGGGACTATTCTCTAGTTGCAGTGCTTGGGCTTCTCCCTGAGGCGGCTTCTCTTGTTGCAGAGCACAGGCTCTAGAGTGTGGGTTCGGTAGTTATTGATCGTGGGCTTAGTTCCCCTGTGGCATGTCAATCTTCCCAGACCAGGGATTGAACTTGTGTCTACTGCATAGGGAGGCAGAGTCTTAACCATTGGACGCCTAGAGAAGCCCTAAGTATTTTTAACAAGTGAAATTGTGCAAGTTGTGCTGTCTTGCCTTCTCTGTGAGATTATACAAGTTTATATAATGAGTTTACCATCATTTCCTGGCTCTACATCTATGGGAGAAATTTTCTGTTTCTTGGATATTGATAAAACTTACTTTTATAGATAGTGTGGGGCTGTTTACTTTATGGAGAGGCTATACCTCTGATTACTATTTCAGTGTATTTTATGATCATGGACTAATCAGTCTGGTCTTCCTAATTCTTTCTGGGAAAATTTTGACTACTTTGATTTTCTAGGAAAGTTTCTATCTCTTCTAAGTTTTCATATTTATTGGAACAAATGTATAAATACAGTCAACTCTGCTGTCATGTTTGCTTTAAAAATGTAAATTTGTTTCAATATGTTAGGGAATGCTGTGAGCTTTCTGATTTCAGGCAAGCCTATTTTCACCATTTTATAATAAACTACAGTGCTTCTGACACAAACATCGGGTCTTTTATAAGGTACAGTGCCATATTCGTGGTGGTATTTATATATTTCTTAACCATTAAATATGTATAAAACTCTACTGTTTTTATTAAGATTTTTTATTTTCTTTTTTTCATGTGTGGTGATAAAGGTGTTACACCCCAGCCCTGTTCTTCCCATAAGCCTGAGACTTTCATAGTGGTTTTTTTTTTTTTTTTTGTAAATACATACCACATTATAGCAGAACTGCCTTTGTATAGTGATTGCTTGCAAACTTTAAAATCGCTTCTATATCCTAGATTTTATGCACATAGTCTTGGTCATAATAATTTTCTTATCCTTATTTCTTGATTATGCTTGTCCCATTAAAAAAATTTTAGTAGTTCTTTTGTATTTTATTTTTATCAAGCTTAAAAATAGTAAAAGGCTTAAAATAGGGCTCCTGGTTGACTGCTTCCCCCACCCCCACCCCAGCCCCAGCATAGATGTTTGTTTCCCTCTACAAGAGTAAAACCTTCTTGAGACCAGAATGGGTTTCACTCATCCTGAAATCTTCAGAACCCAAAAGATTATGTGGCACATGGAGGCTCAATTATTAGTAGTATTTTTAATTCCCTCTCAAAAGAAGTGGTGGCCTGGGCACAGGAGGCAGACTGTGGAGGATATTCTCCTTTCCTGGGTCCTCTACAGCTTCTCCATGTCTCCAACTGTAATTGCAGCCTATTGAGTAATGTGTGTGTTGTTACAGGAGTTGTTGTCATTCACGGATATATCTATGGAGTTCAGCTGGGAAGAGTGGCAGCTGCTTGATTCTGTGCAGAAACACCTGTACCGGGATGTGACTCTGGAAAACTATAGTAACCTGGTGTCTGTAGGTAAGTACAGCTTCATGAGCCTGTACAAGCCCAGATCATGAGTCATAAGTCACCATTGGCTTTTCTTTTGTTGATCTACCCTGAAGCCTCTGGAGGTCACATGTTTTTAGCTTCAACTGAACCCTCAGCTCCTCACTGTCATCTTCCCCAAGTGCAAACAAGCTGCTTTCTTTCCTCCCTCCTGACCTCTTAGTCCTCAGCAGTCTGACTACATTCTCTATGACTTTCCCTTAACAGGGTATCATGGTACCAAACCTGATTTAATCTTCAAGTTGGAGCAAGGAGAAGAGCCATGGATCATAAACTTCGAGGTTTCCCATCAGAGCTGTCCAGGTGGGTGAGCAGATACCATGAAGATGGGAGGTGGGGAGTAAACCATGTTGGCATTCAGGCAGTGTCATGTGTGGGAACTGTTCTCTAACCTCTTGTACCATTGGAGCAGCTCAAGATGAGCCCAAGAGTCCTCAGGTGAGGGCTATCACTTTCCTCCCATGACTCCAAGAGGCTGGTGGGCTGTTCTGTACACACTGCTCAAAGGTTGCTTTCTGGGTTAGTTTCCTTCCCTCAAGCACATTCCTTACTGTGGTCATGGGCCTTATTTTCCCTTTTGCCTCTGCAGTTAATCCCCTCAACTTTACCTGCAGTCTTCTCCTTCTCTCCTCTTGACCATCTTAGGAGGTTTCATTGCTTCCTTCACTCTTCTCACACTAGTCATTTGGAAATTACAACTCTTACCTTCTTGAGCACTTTTCTTTCTTTTTCTTTTTTGCCACACCTCATGGCTTGCAGGATCTTAGTTCCTTGACCAGGGATAGAACTCATACCCCCTGCAGTGGAAACATGGAGTCTTAAGCACCAGACACTGGGGAAGTCCCTTGGGCACTTTTCTGAAAAGAATTCTGAAACCTAGCCTTAAGTGGTTTTTATCACCTTATATTTGTTTCCCTGATTACTCTTTCTCTTCCCTTTCAAGTTGTCCAAGTTTGGGCTTCTCCTCTATATCGTAACTCTGGAAGGACTCTTCCATCCTGAAAATTGAACTTTTTTTGCCCAGTGTTGTAACAGCAGAGCTGTCATCCCCTCCTCTCTTCTTCCTGCACTCTGGTTCCAGCTTTATATGCTTTAGGACAGAGCTCTTGATCTCCCATTCTGCATTCTCAGTGGCAGAAATTGGAAGACACTTCTGAAATTGCTCTTCCTCTTCAGTTTTCCCACCATTTTCTTTTTTGGGGAAGAAAATGTTTAGCAAGCAGTCCTGAGGAAACAGGACAGCTTCTGAGGTCCCCAGTACAGCAGTCATGTCCTAGGGTGACTGAGGCTTGTGTCTGATGGCTGCTGTCGAGACCTTGCCCTGTTCTTGCTGCTTTCCTTTAACCTTGCCTTTCTATAACTCTCATCATCACAGTGTTCAGGCTTCACAGATAGACTTTCCCATTTTCTCTACATCTCTTGTCCAACCTTAAATGTGACCTTCTCCAGGGCTCTTTCCCTCATGTCATTCAATACCTTGTATGTGTTGTTGATGCCTAATTTTTACTGAGCACTGAACTTAAGTGCAGAGAAAGCAATGGCACCCCACTCCAGTACTCTTGCCTGGAAAATCCCATGGACGGAGGAGCCTGGTAGGCTCCAGTCCATGGGGTAGCTAAGAGTTGGGCATGACTGAGCGACTTCACTTTCACTTTTCACTTTCATGCATTGGAGAAAGAAATGGCAACCCACTCCAGTGTTCTTGCCTGGAGAATCCCAGGGACGGCGGAGCCTGGTGGGCTGCCATCTGTGGGGTCGCACAAAGTCAGACAAGACTGAAGCGACTTAGCAGCAGCAACAGCAGCAGAACTTAGGTGTAACTGCCTACCTGCTTCTATGTTTGAATATTTAATGAAGATCTCCAGTATAATAAGATCCAAAACAAAGTCCTTTGTCTTTCTCCAAACATGTCTCTCTCCCAGTGTTTTCAGTCTCAAAGAGCAGTACCTCCTGCTTCTCAAGTCTCAAATCTAGGAGTTTCTCTTGCTTCTGTCTAAAATGTTTTTACCTTAATTTTCTTATGGCTCAATCCCTGTTTTAATATCTCATTGTACCATCTTAAACGTTGTACCTAGCTATTATGTACCCTGTTGATTCACCATTTGAGTAAACTCCTGAAATGATAAAATTGGCATAAATAGTTGGCAATGGATTTTATCAGTAAGTGCAGGCTAAATTTTTTAAACTTCTATATAAAAAATACTTCTCATCACTGCTTATCAGCTACCCATTTCTGTAGAGGGATTTATTGTGGTTTGATTCACTTCCCCTTGCCCCCACACTTGGTTATATGGTGTGTGTGTGCACTTGGCCATTATTTCTTTTGAACCATTGTCAGAGGCCTGGACCAGAAGAAAAACACTCATTAAATAGCAGTTCTAAAGTGTTTTAATTCTAATCAGGTTTATTTATGATTTTTAAATTACAATGTTGTTTTTTTTTTCTTAGACGGTTGGGAAGAATGGTACCAGAAAAATCATAATGAATTTGAAAGTGTTCAGAGAAGCTATGCTTGTAATGCATTTGGAAAACTTCATCTGAGCAAAACCCACATTTCTTCAAGACAAAGACTCCTTAAATATAAAACACATGGAAAAAGTTTGACACAAAACTTAGCTTCAGCCACAAGCTGTCTAAGAAAGAATACTGATCAATTTCATGGGTATAAAGAATCATATTTTATTAAGCATCAAAGAACTCATAGTATAGAAAAAAACTGTGTATGTAACGAATGTGGGAAAGCTTTTCGTTGTAAATCACAGCTCATTGTACATCTCAGAATTCATACAGGAGAGAGACCATATGAGTGCACTAAATGTGAAAGAGCCTTCAGTGCCAAGTCAAACCTCAATGCTCATCAAAGAGTCCACACAGGAGAAAAGCCCTACTCTTGCATCGAATGTGGGAAAGTCTTCTCTTTCAGGTCACAACTTATTGTCCACCAGGAAATTCACACAGGAGGGAAACCTTACGGGTGCAGTGAATGTGGGAAAGCCTACAGCTGGAAATCACAACTGATTTTACACCAGAGAAGCCATACAGGAGTGAAACCATATGAATGCAGTGAATGTGGGAAAGCCTTTAGTTTGAAGTCACCATTTGTTGTGCACCAGAGAACTCATACAGGAGTGAAACCCCATAAATGCAGTGAATGTGGGAAAGCCTTTAGGAGTAAGTCATACCTCCTTGTTCACATTAGGATGCACACAGGAGAAAAACCCTATCAATGCAGTGACTGTGGCAAAGCTTTCAATATGAAGACACAACTTGTTGTGCATCAGGGAATTCATACAGGAAATAATCCTTATCAATGCAGTGAGTGTGGGAAAGCCTTTGGCAGGAAGGAACAGCTCACTGCACATCTGAGAGCTCATGCAGGAGAGAAACCTTATGGATGCAGTGAGTGCGGGAAGGCTTTCAGCAGCAAATCATACCTCGTTATACACAGGCGAACACACACAGGAGAGAGACCCTATGAATGTAGTTTCTGTGAGAGAGCCTTTTGTGGGAAGTCACAGCTGATTATACATCAAAGAACTCACTCAACAGAGAAGCCCTATGAATGTAGCGAATGTGAAAAAGCCTATCCCAGAAAGGCATCACTTCAGATACACCAGAAAACTCATTCAGGAGAAAAACCGTTTAAATGCAGTGAGTGCGGGAAAGCATTTACTCAAAAGTCATCTCTCAGTGAACACCAAAGAGTTCATACAGGAGAGAAACCATGGAAATGCTCTGAGTGTGGGAAATCCTTCTGTTGGAATTCAGGGCTTCGTATACATCGAAAAACTCACAAGTGAGAAATCAGAACAGAATAAATTTGGATGCATACTCACAGAAGTTGATCCTCAAGAGAATTCAGATGATAATAGAAGCAGGATATATAAGTAGGAACACCTAAAAGTACATTCTAATCAAATTAGTCATGTGGGAGAGAGACCAATCATATTTGGAATGAATATGCAAAAGCTTTCAGAAATAAGTCATGCAAATCTTTATACACAGGAGAATGGTTGAAGGAATAAAGAGCAGTAATGGTATCATATACAGTAGCATAATTATGAAGATTTAATTTGGGAAATGCATATTAAGTCCATATGAATTTAATAAATCAGGAAAGCACTTTTCCATAGAAGATGTGTTACATGGGGAGTCATGTTCCAGATTTGATGCTGTTTTTGAGTGAAGAAAGTCCTTGGTGGAGGATAAAGTAGTTTTGTTTTATTTTTTAATATGTAACTAATAGGAAAATAGCAAAGAACATATTTTGAAGGTTCAGGGGCATGGAGTGTGACTTTCCTGAGTAATACTGCATAGCATTTTTTTTAATTTTGGTATTTTATTTTTAAATGTAACTTGTTATATTTGATAATTTGTGGAATAACATCTTCCAATATTCTTTATATTAAATGCTAAGTATCAGTATTGTCTCTTTATTTCTTAGCAATATAACTAAAATAGTTTGAATTTTAATAAATGAAAGGATTTTATCTTACTCCAAATGATTTTACTTATTCAATAAGTGGGTCTATCCATTTTAACAGGGCTGCTTTCCAAGAGCACTCATGGTAATGAAGATTGATTGTATTTAGCAATTCGGTGTCTGCTCCCTATTTATTGATAAGAGTGGCTTAGAATTCTCTGGAGAGATACTCCTCCTATGTTGTGCACATCCTTGTGGTGTATCTCTCAGGGTGTCCTTCCCACCAGCCATAGGTGAGCATTCTGCCTCGGTTGAGTCATGATAACATCTTTTCCAGGAGTTTGAGTCTCTAATTCAGTCTCACATGAACCAGAAGGGAAATATCAGAATTCATTCTTGTACCACAGTTTTAAGACCATCAAATAGTTCCTGCTATTTCAATTTCTCAGGATAACTTTGGATATTCTGAACCTAATTTTCTGGTGTTCTGTGCGCTTCCTCATATTTGCAATAAAAATATTATTTTCTGCTAATGTTAAGAAGAATGAGTTCTATTTCTTGTAACTGAAAGGCTTTAATTGGTAAATAGTGTCACTGGAATAAACTGTTAGTAAACTGTTGGATAGTAAACTGTTAAAGAAAAGTGGGGTTTGTGGTTTAGGTTTATTCCTAAGACAAGAATAAAATCTTTCAGATTTCTTCTTATATTCCAAAGTGGATTTTTTAGCTCATAGTATGAAATAGTGTTGTTGCTTATGTACACCAAGAACCTCATGGACTCTGTTGGTAAGATTCTGGCAACACTCAGGAGCTATTGTCCTAGAAAACTTTTAAATTTATGAGGAAATTTGGAACATCAGATGAAATGGCTAGTTCTGGTTCCATCAGCTCTTAAACACAAGGCCAGACTTGAAGGCCTAAATCTCATCTCAGCGCAGAGTGTTGTCAGCAGTTCTCTGACATTGTGGAAATAATTGCTTACTCAAGAGTTGTAGGGTTGAGATGATGGAAATCAAAGACACAGTTGCTGAGGTACAGAGTCATCTACCTTAAGTGCACCAATCCCTTATGTATACATGTTAGAAAAAGTGTCTCTTGATAATCGATCATTTGAGTAGAGGATCCTGTGAAGAATCTGAGGACTCAACCTAGCAAACTCATGATACACTTTGCATGCTTGTCACTCGGGGATACAGCCTAGAAGTTTGCAAACTGCAGACCATGGTCCAAATACAGATTGATGATACTTTTATGGATGGCAAGCTAAGAAGCTTTTACATTTTTAAATGGTTTAAAATTTTTCCAAACTATGAAATGACAAAATTATTTAATTAAAATTTCAGTGTCCATCACTCAAGTTTCATTGGAACACAGCCAGCCATAACCTGGCTGTAAATTGCTTATACACTACAGTGGTAGAGTTGAGTGGTTGTGGCAGATACAGTATTACCCCAGAACCTGCTAACTCCCGATGTAGAGGCCCTTCCTTCCCTGAAAAAGTGGATCATTCCTTGTAGGAGGAAGCTTATTCTGCCAGTACCCCATGTCTCAGTTACCAGCTGTGTCCAAATGTACTCTTTTTATAAGGACATTGATCATATTGACTTAGGTCTCATTCTATTGACCTAATTTTAACTTAATTATCTCTGTAGAGGCCCTGTCTCTAATCCACATTCTGAGATACTGGGGGTTAGGAATTCAATGTATTTTTGACAGGATGCAATTCAATCCATAACAGTCGGCCCTTCTGCCCCGCAACCCCACCAAATTCATGTCCTTCTCACATGCAAAGTGCATTCACCCCTGCCCAACATTTCCTCCCCACCCAATGTTAATCCACTCCAGCATCAACTCTAAATCCAGAATCTCATCCAAATCAGATATGGGTGAGATTTGGGATATGATTCATCCTGGGGCAATATTCCTCTCCATTTGTGAACCTATGAAACCAAAAGAGTCATCTGCTACCAAAATACAATAATCAGATAGGCATGGGATAGACATTCCCATTTCAAAAGGAAGAAATTGTCAGGATAAGGGGTGTTATGAGTCCCAGAGAAGCCCCAAAACTAGCAGGGTAAATTCCATTAGATGTTAAGGTCTGAGAATAATCCTCTGTGGCTAAATGTTCTGTCCTCTAAGCCCAGTAGGATGGTGGCCCTGAATCTTTAATTCTGAATAGTGGGGCAGCTCTCTGGAATTGAAAAGGAGGCTTCGCCTTCTGGAACCAAGAAAGTGGCCCCACCTTCAGTCTGTGTCCACAGCTAGAAAGCTCTATCAACCTGTTTCCTGCCTGTAGAATCTCAGAAGTTTGACAAAGTTCCTTCATTTTAACTTTTCTATTCCTTTGAGTCCAAGTTGGTAGCATTTTTACCGAAATGATTGATTGGATTCATAAGTCACATACCCATAATCTCTTGAGCAAACAGTGTCTGGCCACATGCTTGGTGTTCTCTCCAGAGCTTGCTTTCTTGCTTTTTGCAATATGAGTAAGCTGAGAGTCTTCCAAACCTTTGCAGTCTAGTTCCTTTTGCTTAACAATACAGTCTCAGTTTATCTCTGTCCTCCCATGTTTTACTATCAACATCAAGGAAAAGTTAAGTCATGACTTCAACACCTAGCTTAGAAATCTCTGCAGCTAAATATCCCAATTCGTCACTCACAAGTTCTGTCCTCTGTCCCTGAAACACATGTCAGTCAAGTTATCTCCCACTTTTCTCCAATTTCCAATAACATGTCCTTCATTTTTATCTGACATCTCACCAGTAGTACCTTAACATTCTCGTATTTCTACCAATAATGCCCTCAAAGCAATCTGGGCTTTTTCTATCAAGTACCTCAAAACTCCTCCATCAGTTGCCAATTCCAAAGCCACTTCCAAATTTTTACGTATTTGCTAAAGCAACACCTTATTTTGCAACCAAAATCTTACACATTTTCTAGACTGCTGTAACAAGGTACTGCAAAACAAGTAGTTTAAGCAACAAAAATTTATTTTTCATATATTTCATAGTTCTGGGGGCCAGAAATCTGAAGTCAAGGTGCCAACAGAGTTGGCAGATTGAGGGAAGAATCTGCTCCAAGCCTCTCTTTGACTTCTGCATATTGATCTTTTCCCTTTGTCTCTCCACATCATTTTCTCCTATGTGTGTCTAATTTGTGTTTAAATTTTTTCTTTTTATAAGGATACCAGTCATATTAGAGAAGGAAATGGCAACCCACTCCAGTTCCTGCCTGGAAAATTCCATGAACAGAGGAGCCTGGTGAGCTACAGCCCACAGGGTTGCAAAGAGTTGTACACAACTGAACACACACATGCATGCACCAGTTTCATTGGTTTAGGGCCCACCCTAATGACCATTTGAACTTGATTATCCCTATAAAGACCCTGTCTCTAAAGTCACATTCTGAGATGGGGGGTGAAGACTCCAACATATCTCTTTTGTGGTGGAACAACTGAACCCATAACACTTGACAGGGAAACAGGCAACTTGCACAATACTCTAAACCAGCTGGACCTAACAGACAGGTGAGCCACTCGGCTCCACTGCAGAAGAATGCATACTCTCCAAGTACTGTGAAATATTGTGCAGCACAGATCACACGTTAGGCCACAGAACAAGCCCCAAAGGGTATCACAAACAGCTCTAAGGCTTTGGTCAAAACTGGGACCAAATAATAACAGGTTACAACTCAAAAGAATAAAATAAAAATGCATATATCTGCATTGATATATAATTGTATATGTATAAACAACTAGGGAAGAAGGGAAAACTCTTTTAAAAATTGACTATCAATAAATACAAAAGGAAATGACAGATTAGAAACTCACAGCTTGGTAGCCAGCACAGTGATTCTTTAAGGCAAGAGTCATCCATGAATGCTAAAACTAGGTGACAGTTTCATTAGTTTCAGAACATCTTTCCACAAAATGCTTACTGCTTATAGTTGGAAAACAAGAAATCTGGCATTTACCACCTTAATTAAACAAAACTAATATTGCAACTATTGGTACAATCAAATATCAGGGAACTGGTTGCTCTGATTCTCAGAGGAGGGCACAACATCATTTATATATTATTCCAGCCCAAAATGCATAACCTGAATCTAAATTATGAGGCAATACCAAACACCAAGTTTGGGCCATTTACCATGACAATGACATGCAATTTTTAAAATATTGAGGATGTAAAAGACAGAGGCTAAAAGGCTGCTCCAGTTTAAACACTTAAAGGGACAGGGAGCTGCACAATGAACACACATTGTTTCTTGGACATTTTCTGGGCAACTGATGGAATCTGGGTAAGTTTTGTATGCTAAATAATAGTGCTGTGTTTGCATTAATTTCCTCAATTTTATAATTTTACTGTCATTAGATAATAGAACGAACTTGTTGGAGACACTCACTGAAGATTTGGGGAGTGTAGAGAACTCACACCTGCAACTCATGCTCATACCTTTCAAGAAAAATATGTTCTTTTATAGAGAAAGCAGATGTGGTCAAATGTAAATGTTGTGTAAATATAGATAAAAGGTATTTAGGAATTCTTTACAATTTTTTAAATTCTGTGTTTCTGTAGTATTTATTCAACTTTTTAATAGCATGAAATTATTTGTAAATGATACAGTTAGGAAGAGAAAAATGAATTTAGCAAGGTCTTTGGATGTCAAGTCAGATTATCCACATCAATTCTATTAATACTTCTACACACCACAAAGTTTTCATAAAATAGGATTTAATACACTGAATTCATTTTCAAAAGTATCAAAATACAAAATAAGTTTTGTAGTGTTGGAACTGCTCTGTATCTTAAGTGTAGTCATTAATACATAAACATTTCCTACTTCAGGGGATTTTCCCAACTCAGAGATCAAACCTGCATCTCCTGCATCTTGCAGGTGGGTTCTTTTATCACTCATGCTACCTGTGAAACCCTACCTAAACACACAGGTGATAAAATAGAACTTAATACACACACAAATGAGTGTTAAGTAAAACTGGAAAACAGTTAAGTCTTGTGGATTGTATCACTGTCAACACTCTGGCTGTGATATTATACTATAGTTTTGCAAAATGTTAACATTGGAGTAAACTGGGAAAATTGTATAAGAGATCTCTTTGTGTTTTTTACACTGCAGGTGAATTTGCAATTATCTCAATAAAATTTTCAATTAAAACAAAATTAATCTAATAAAGATGTAAAAGGAGAATGAATAAACTATTATGTACAGTCAATGAAATAGTCAATGGAATATTATATAACTATGAAATAAACTACAATTGAATAAACAATATGTTTATGCCCTAGATATACAGTATTGAGAAAAGTCATTCTCAGATGGCTGTGTATAACATAACACCATAGTTAAAGGCCAATAAAGTGAAATGGAATTATATATTACTTAGGCACATATGTGTAAGTGATAAGATGATGAATTAAAAAGCAAGATAATGATAACCAAAATATTTAGGATAGTGTCTGCCTTTGTGAGGAAGAGGTAAGTTGAAAAGGAGGAACTGCAAACAAAGATTCCAAATATTAATAATTTGTAATTTTCTGTTTCTCAGATAGATTCATGAACATTCATGAGAAGGCCTTTTAACTAAAATTACATAAAAAGGGACATAAATACAGGTAATTTAGATTCTTTAAAATAATAGGGAAATACTAAGGATAACCACAGGCCACTAAATATGAAATTTTAGATTAAAAATTTCAATTTTCTTGCAAATTATACATTACCATAATTGACAAAGCAGAAAACTAAAACAATGAATCAATAGCAAATAAGGAAACTGAATTGCAGTCAAAAACTTCCCTCAATGAAATGTAACAAGCTTAGATTATTGAACAGTAAACTGTTACCAAACATTGAAACACTTGATCACCATTATGTTATACAAGCAGTACTAGAAATTTTTTAAAGAATAGATTACTCTCAAATTCATTTTACAATCCTCCATAACCTTCACACCAAAAAATAGACACAATAGAAAATTATGTTTCTTGGATAAACACAATAGAAAAAAATTAGAGGACAACCTAATAGATTTAAAACTTCTGAATAAAATGGAATTCGAGTTTGTTTCTTTCCCCACACATTTGTTCATGTCTATATTAGGTTGAACTATATGAAATTACCAAAAATGAACCATTTTTTACATATGTGGCAAATTTTATTTTCCAAAGTTAACTGTAACAATATGTCCCATCTTGCATCTTCTTCTACAATGTGATTGTGCCAGTCCTCCCACTTAGAGTCTTGTTGGCTGGTGATTAGTCTGTAGCTAAAAGAGTGTGGAGGAAGTGCTTCTGCTTTCCTCACTGGAACACATGTTCTTGAAGCTTATGTGGCCCTGTGAGCAGCCCATCATGGAGAAACCTCAGAGAATCCTGGGAGAGAGACTGGGCTCAGGCTCCATGGAGAGGAAAAGATGCTCATTCATCCCCCACATCCTCCAGCACCACACTCCCCAGCTCCAGCCACGTAAGGACAGCAAATGCATGAGGAAACCTCCCTGAACTCCTGATCCACAGAAATCACAAGAGATGTAACCCCTTTGTTGTTATCTATGCTATAGTTTGGGGTGACACTTTAGGCAGCAGTACTGACTGGAATAGAAATTTGTTCTTTGAAGTGGGATACTACTGAAACAAAATCTTAAAACATCTGCCCCTGATTTTGGCTCTGGGCGGTGAGAAGAATGTGGCAGACTTCTGAGGCAAATATTAGTGAAAGACTGAAGGGCCCTTTGGAAGGATATTAGAAGAGCCTAAAGATCCTAAAGGAGGTTGTTGATGGAGGCTTAAAGGGATATGAGGAAGCATTATGGGAACATGGGAGAAAAGGTGTTTTGTTATAAGCCACAGAACGTTTCTCAGTACTGTCATTTAATGAATCAAGCAGGACCCTATGGGGTCTTCCCAAAACAGAACACCACTCCCATCCATGTCCTCCCCCTGCCTCTTATCTGTACAAAAACTTCAGCCTCTTAGTGTATGTGTGTGTGTTAGTTGCTCAGTTGTGTCCTACGCTTTGCGGCCCCATGGACTGTAGCCTCCCAGGCTCCTCTGTCCATGGGATTCTCTAGGCAAGAATACTGGAGTGGGTTGCCATTTCCTTCTCCAAGGGATCTTCCCAACCCAGGGATTGAACCTGGCTCTCCTACATTGCAGACCGATTCTTTACTGTGTGAGCCACAAGGTAAGCCCCTTAGCCTCCTAGGCCTTCCCCAAGTTCCAAAGAAGAAATTTAGTCAGAGAAGTAAGAAAATGCAGAAAGAAAGGAAAATAGTCAAGCAAGACTAAATAATAATAGTTTAGCTGCTAAAGTCAAAGACCTTTAGTTCCCCCTCACGGGCTTCCCTTGTAGCTCAGACAGTAAAGAATCTGTCTGCAATGCTGGAGACCCAGGTTCAATCCCTGGGTCAGGAAGATCCCTTGGAGAAGGAAATGGCAATCCACTCCAGTACTCTTGCCTAGAGAATTCCATGAACAGAAGAGCCTAGCAGGCTAAAGCCCATGGGGTCACCAAGAGTCAGAAATGACTGAGCGACTACACTTTCTTTCTTTCTTTCAGGGGCTATAGATAATGTTCTGAGCTATATCCTTTGAAATGTTTTGCAGATACTGAAACCTGCAGCAGACGGAAAAGTTAAGTATATGCTGAACACCAGGACGCAGGCCCCAGACAGATTGGAACCAGAAGATTGATGATGTTGAGCCCCGATTACCTCACCACCAACCAATCAGAAGAATGTCCACAGGCTGATCACAAACCTTGTGATCCCTCTCCTTCACCCTATCTTTAAAAACTTTCCCTGAAAGCCATCAAGCAATAGCCAACCATGCACTTTGCTTGGCCCCACATTGGGCACCTGCTGTAAACACTGCACTTCCCTTCACCACAACCTGGTGTCAGTAGCTTGGCTTTGCTGGGTGGTAGACAGTGGACCCAAGTTCGGTTCAATAACATAATGACCTCTAATGGTAGAGCTGAGAGTTTTCTATGCACAGTGTTACTGTGCTACCTGCCTTATTCTCATGCTACTTCTCTGGTGGCTCAGACATCAAAGAATGCTGTCTGCAATGCAGGTAGACCTGGGTTCAATCCCTGGGTCAGTAAGATCCCCTGGAGAAGGGAATGGCTACCTGCTCCAGTATTCTTGCAGAAGAATTCCACAGAAGAGCTTGGCAGGCTACAGTCCATGGGGTCACAAAGAGTCAGACACAACTGAACGACTAAAAACTTTCACTTTTCATAACAATATGAGAGTGGAGAGAGGAACTGAAAAATGAACCACTCCATGAGGAATTATCAGTGGCTCAGTACAGTCTTTTATTCCAGGAAAGCATTCTTAAAGCAAGAAAGGTCCTCAGGGATCAAAAGATCCTTAGGGAAGATTTCAGGAAAATCTCAGAGGGTACCTCATGTACCTCTTCAGAGGGAAAAAAAAGATCTTACAAGAAAGCCTCTGTGAAATTTCTCATAAAAAAACAGACCTTCCATGACAAAGAAAGGGATAACAAAGACTTATCCCTAAGACAAAGTCTTATCCCTAAAATAATATTTTGAGGATATATGCATGCCTGCTCAGTCACTCAGTCATGTCTGATTCTTTTGTGATCCAGTGGACTGTAGCTCACAAGTTTCCTCTGGAATTTCCCAGGCAAGAATACTGGAATGGGTTGTAATTTCCTTGTCCAGGGGAATCTTCTCAACCCAGGCATCCAACCTGTGTCTCCTGCATTGGCAGGTGGATTCTTTTCCAGTGATCCACCTGGGAAGCCCTACAATTAGCCATACTTATGTAATTTTGTCCTGTATTTTTCTTTCTACTCAAACAAGTTCCAATTTCACCATTTTTCTTTATTAGACACTCATTTTATCCCTTTAGTTAGCATGCCTCCAACCACAAGTAATGGAAATCCCATGGACAGAGGAATCTGGTGGGCTACAGTCCATGGGGTCCCAAAGAGTCAGACACAACTTAGAGACTAAACAACAATGGCTAATTGTAGGGTTCCCAGCAAGAAGAGGAACAAGTGAAAGCTAATTGTAAACAGAAAGATAGTATAAATACATACATATACACCACAAAGTTTTAAAAAATAGCCATACTGGGGCTTCCCTGGTGACTCAGTGGTAAAAAATCAGCCTGCCAATGCAGGAGACACATGTTCGATCCCTGGTCTGGGAAGTTTTCACATGCTGTGGAGAAACTAAGCCCTAGTGACACAACTATTGAGCCTGTGTCCTAAAGCCCAGGAGCCACAATTAATGAAGCCCCCAGACCCTAGAGCCCATGCTCTGCAGCAAGAGAAGCCACTGCAATGAGAAACCTGTGCACCACAACTAGAGAGTAGTCCCCACTCACCACAACTAGAGAAAAGCCCATGCTACAACAAAGACCCAGCACAGCCAAAACAATAACTAACTAAATAAAAATGTTTTAATGAAAACTAAATAAAAACAGCCAAATTACCTTGAAATGAAAAAGACAAATGCTGGACAAAATAAAAAAGAGATCTTTGGGCTCCCAATCATTTTTGGACAGGAAGGAGGCTGAAAAAGATACTCAACGGCAAATATGGATCACATTTTATGAATAAAGAAGGATGACTCAGCAGAACCAAGATCTAAGGTGCTGCTAAGAGGTATGGAGAACTCTACGTGAGCAGTGAACTGGTAACATATACCTAGCATGATTTGGAATTTCTATGGATCAGTGGCTGCTCTATCCCCAGCAACTGCTGTATGAGGACTCCTGTTGTCCCCAGTTTGGAATAGTAGTGTCTTACTATTGCATTACATGTGTGTAAGATGAAGATAACAGGTACTTTGATTGAGAGAAATAGCACGTAAGAGTTGTATCCAAGGGAGAAGTCCTGAAGAGCCTCACCCCAGGCAGGGCCTGATTTCTAGAATGAGATTGATCAATCTGATGCCACAATGTAATGAGACATTTGGGGTCTTGGAACAGAAGATAGTTATAGTTTGCAGATATCAACTGTCAAAGCCAGAGGACTGTGGTAAGTTGTGTATTCCTAAGATGACTACAAGAGCACCTCTTACACAGCAACCTCTTTCAGTGTGACAATATGATTTTGTCACTTTTTTCCATGGGGAGGAGAGGTCTGTGTCCCCTGCCTCTCGAATCCAGACGGGCTGGTGAATTGTTCATAGACAGCAGATTGCAGCAGAAATGAAGCTGTGAGACTTCCAAGCCCAGGTCATAAAAGGAGATGCAGTTCCCACCTTGTTCACAGAAGCTCTTCCTGATGAAGAATTTCAGCTGCCAGGTAAGCAGTCCAACTGCCCTGAGGCTGCTGTGCTATGAAGAGGTGCAAACAGCTCACACAAAGAGATGAACTAAAGAGGCCTGAGACTACTGGAAGAGTGAGAGATGCCTACACCACCCCAAGTGTTACAGCACCTGCTGGTCTAGCTCCAGCTATCAGCTAATTGCAATCACATGAAAGATCCTAAGACAAAAATTGCCTAGCTGAGGTTATCTTGAATTTCTGACCCGGGAAAGTGTGAGATATAATAAGCCACTAAATTGTGACATGATCTATTATGTAGAAGAGTAACTGGACCAGTTAGAATCAGACATGGAAAAACTGATGCCAGTTTGGGAAAGGAGTACGACAAGGCTGTGTATTGCCACCGTGCCTGTTTAACTTAGAGGCAGAGTACTCACTGGAGAAGGAAATGGCAACCCAAACCAGTATTCTTGCCTGGAAAATCCCATGGACAGAGGAGTCTGGTAGGCTACAGTTCATGGGGTCACAAAGAGTTGGACACAACTGAGCGACTGAGCACACACACATGCAGAGTACATCATGCAAAATGCTGGGCTGGATGAATCACAAGCTGGAATCAAGATTGCTGGAAGAAGTATAGACAACCTCAGATGTGCAGATGATACCACTCTAATGGCAGAAAGTAAAGAGAAACTAAAGAGCCTCTTGGTGAAAGAGGAGAATAAAAAAGGTGGCTTGAAACTCAACATTCAAAAAACTAAGATCATAGCATCCAGTCCCATCACTTCAGAGCAAATAGATGGAGAAAAAGTGGAAGCAGTGACATATTTTATTTTCTTGGGCTGCAAAGTCAGTGTGGATGGTGACAGGTGCCATGAAATTAAAAGATGTTTGCTCCTTGGAAGGAAAGCTATGACAAACCTAGACAGCATATTAAAAAGCAAAGACATCACTTTCCTGACAAAGGTTCATTAGTCAAAGCTATGGTTTTCCCAGTCGTCATGTACGAATGTGAGAGTTGGACCATAAAGAAGGCTGAACAGCGAAGAATTGATGCTTTCTAACTGTGGCACTGGAGAAGGCTCCTGAGAGTCCCTTGGACTTCAGTAAGATCAAACCAGTCAATCCTAAAGGAAATCAACCCTGAATATTCATTGGAAGGACTGATGCTGAGTCTGAAGCTCCAATAAGAGCCAATTCACTGGGGAAAAAAGCTCTAATGATGGGAAAGATTTAAGAGGGTGGCATAGGATGACATGTTTGCATGCCATCACTGACTCAATGGACATGAATTTGAGCAAACTGCAGGAGATACTGGAGGGAGGACAGAAGAGCCTGGTATGCTGCAATCCATAGGGTCACAAAGAGTTGGACATAGCGACTGAACGACAACTGGACCAACACAAAAAAGGACAGTATTGTTCAACTTTATAAGTAAATAATATGTTCAAGATTGCCGAAGTCCAGCTCCAGCAGCCAGGGAATCGGCCTGAAGGGATGGGCGGTGTCGGCGAGAAACGAAGCAGCCTCTCAGTTTTCTTAGACTGCATATTTATTTCAAGCTTAAGATTCTCTTTTATACTTTTACAAAAGCATTAGGTCAGAGGTTTGACATTTTCAGTTCCCCCTGACCCAGATTTGTTGTCTCCATAAATCATTGTTGCCCCTCAAAAGGAGTTCCTGCCTCAGCAATTCTCTTATCTACTTCTCATGTGTCCTTGTGAATACATAGTAACTCATGCTAATGTCTGAGCTGCATACCACATTCCTCAGTTTATTTCTTATCTTTCTAAATCCTGTTTGCCCCTAGTATCCTGAGCTCACTTTCTCTAAAAGGCTTCTAACCACTAATATCTCCAAAATTCCTAATCTCTAGAAGCTATAGTAAAATATGCTAACATTACAACATTCCTTAAATCTTTAGCTTCTAACTATTTTAATTATTCCTAAGCCCTAAATTCAGCAAACTCCTTTGCCATAAACATTTCCCTCACAAATAGGTTTCAGATAGCAATCCCTCCCATAGCCTCAAGCTGCGGCCTACGTGCTCATCCTGGAACACTCTTTTGTAAAGGTCCTTGAACGAATGTCAAAGATTAACTTTATGAATTATTCTCTGAGCACAGCTGCAGAAGGCTTTGTGCCTTCTCATGCTCCTCTCAAGAACAATAAGCACCTTAATATTCTTTTCAGTCAACTCAGCTGCGGGGAGGAAAAAACAAGTCAGGATCACAAGGCCTAACTCCTTCATCCCGGGTCCATGCCTGCGGGACAAGGAGAGGGAGTTGGGGCTGTGCCTCCATTTTGTCAGTAATGCCTAAAGCGGCTCCCAACACAAGATAATTTAATATTGAAGTTTATTAATCTTAAAGCAGAAATAGGTTATTATAAAATACATATTTATTTACCTATACAGCTAAAGAAAAATATTCAGTATATTCCAGCCATTCTTCAGGACCAAGTCCTTAACAAATTCAAAATGGAAAGTAACTTCCTTTTAAGGTGATAAAGGATATCTACAATCTTCTACTGCAATTATACTGAATTCATTTATTAGTTCGAATAGTTTTCTCTTCAGAACAGCATGGTAGGGGGTACTTCCCTGGCTGTCCAGTGATTAAGACTCTGTTGCTCCCAATGCCACTCAGGCTTGTGGGATCTTGGTTAGTTCCCCCACCAGGGATCAAACCCGAGCTCCCTGCAGTGGAAGCAAGGAGTTCTAATCACTGGAGCACCAGGAAATTACCAGTATTAGCCTGGTTAAAAAAAAAATCTGAATCCTGAGTATGGATCCCTTGTTCCTAACTCCTAATGATATTCCACCTTTAAGCAGCATAGTGGTTTAATAGTTGAAATGGATATTTTTTCAATTAGGCTAAATTAGGAAACAATTTTTTTAATTTATATTTTAAAACCTATAATGTATTTTTTCAGTTAAACATTTTTTTCATCTCGTGGAGGTAATATCAGTTTTTCCCTTTAACTTATTTACTTATGTTAATATATACCCTGATTACCCTTATATTTCTAGAATAGAATCCACTTGGTTTCCAGTCTACGAAAATATTTCTATTTCTACAAAATATTAACAAAATATCCTACAAAAAATTATCTGTTGATAACTTCTCAGTATTTTTGCATGGGCAGCAATAATCAAGTTCTGTCTATGCTTCCTTTTAAATCATGATTTGTCCATTTTGGTACCTTTATGCTATTTAATAAATAGAAACTTTTCCTTCTTCTAATTCCTCTAAAACTATTTAAATATAAGAGTTCTCTGATCACTGGATGTTTGAAAGAATTCATTGGAAACGCAATAATGGATACTTTTCGGCACAGATTCCCTGATACTGTCTTCATTTTTATTCACGTCCAGGTTTTCTCATTTCTCGGATCAAATCTGACACATCTACTCCTTGAGAACCATAAAGAATTTAGAATTTATTAATACAGAGTGGATTCTCAATCTCTTAAGTGTCTGTGGCTCTGCATTTTCTTTTTTCATCCTGCCTTTTACTCTCTTTAAAAAAAAAAATAGTGAAAATTATAACCTACCCCACTGCACTTGAGTTATAGATTAACTTCGCTTTTTTTGTGCTTTATTATGTTTTCCATAAATGTGTTACAATTATTTTTCTGTTTTCTCCAAGACCGACCCGCGTTCCAGCGACTCCTGACGCTGCGTGTCCCAGGGCCTCCTGGGAAGTGTAGTTCGGCAGGGCCTTTCCCGCGCGCACGCGCAACCCTCTGCAGCCGGCTTGGACCCTCTCTTTGTCCTTCGCCACCACGCGAGAGGCCACTGTGCAAGTGTCCGCGTGCTCGTGCGCGCGCTGTTCCCCGGCTAGGCTCCAGGCCGTCGGGAATCCCGCGGATCTGCCCCGGTCGCGCAAAGCCCGGGGGCGGGGCGGTCACTTGGGTCCAGGTCCCCGTCCGGCGCGTCCGTGGTCCGAGGCATTTTTTGCAGGTTCCGGGGCTGGATCCCTGTGGGGCGGGCGGCGGGGGCTGAGAGGGCTCGTGGGGGCCGGGTTGGGGGTCGTGCCAGGGCTGCAAGTGGGCGTCCGCATTTCGGCCTGGATCTCAGTGGCTGGGTTGCGGTAGGCACCGGTGGGCTTTAGCAGTGGGGGGAGGCCCTTCCTCCGCCGCGGCCAGTGCTGAGCACCTTGACGTTTCCTTCCAGACCGGCTCGTACAGGTGGTGTCTCCCACGCGCGTGCCCGGCCGCGCGCGACCTTCGGGACACACGGCCAGTCGTGGGGGCACCCTGGGCGTGTACGCGGGGCGACCCGATTGTTCGCCTCCATCCCGGCTCCACCCAGCTTGCCTCTGCTTTTATCAGTAGGATTTTTTCCGAGGCGTCTCTACTAACAAAAAAGCCAGACAACTTTGACAGTTGCTAATGCGGTGAGGACAGCGTTGGCCTCAAGCCTTGTCTCTGACTTTGACCCACAACTGCCACTTGAAACAGTCAACTCACAGTTCCTGGGTCTCAGGCTTTTCATCTGAAACCGAGGGAGTGGCAAGAAATGACCTTTTCTTCCCTAGCTTGGAAGCTTTTTGCAGTCATTAAAACACATTATTTTATTGATTACTTATTGATTCCTTACTGTTTATTTCAACCACATGGTGCTGGACTGAAACTACTTTGCTTGCCTGTTTTCTTGGATTAAGGATTTTAAAATATGTTCACTGTCGTCAGTTTAGAGTATTGATAAACAGATTCAAATGAAAATCATTCATGATCCCATCAACAGAAAATAGTCACTGCTAACGTTTTGTACATCTTTTAGTCAATAAATGTGTGTATATTGTTAATAACCTTATTTGTTCCCTTTAAGAAAAAAACAACAAAATTGGGAATATGCTGCATATCCTGCTTAAAGCCCTTACGATCCCAAGTGGGATATTTTTTGTCCCAAGTGGGATATTTTTTGTCCCAAGTGGGGAGTTTGACCTTTCTGGGGGAGTTCTTTCAACTTGCCCCTGAAATCTTTTCTTTCTCTTATTTTTCTCCTTAGTCTGCCCTGCTGCCATCATCCCTGGACAGGGGACTCTATCATGCGTATACTGGGAATATAAACAGGGACGCCCAAGACATTTGCCCATCCCTCTTTCTACTGCTGCTGTGGATCTTTGGTCACAGGCCCTGGGGTAGACTGCATGGAACCAGTGGCCCCAATCTACCATTCGTGCATATATCATCTGCTTGGGGCACATGAACTTTTGTGCAGTATTACTTCTGTAATGAATGCTGAATGCATCGAAAAAGACAGCGTGGTATATAGAACATCTGGCACATAGTTGTTTAGTTGCTACATTGTGTCTGACTCTTTGGGGACCACATGGACTGCAGGTGGGCAAGGCTTCTCTGTCCTCAAGATTTCCTAGGCAAGATTACTGGAGTGGGTTGCCATTTCCTTCTCTAGGGGATCTTCCCAACCCAGGGATCCCACCTGTGTCTCCTGCATTGGCAGGCAAGTTCTTCACCACTGAGCCACCAGGGAAGCCTGGCACATGATAGGTGTGAGTAAATGTCACTTTTCATTGTTCTTTTTCCCTTGTAATTCCACAGGACTTGATGCTGAGTGGGAACTTTGGGATGATGATGAAGGTGCCCCTTCCTCCTGCAGGTGAACGTGAGCATGTCATGGGGAGAACTGCAGTGCTGTGCAGGAAACTGCTGAGGTAAACTCAAACCCATAAAGTTAAAAGGGTCAAATTCTATAGCGGAGGAGGTAGGCTTCCATTTGCTGAAGGAATACATGGAAGTCAAGGGGAAGAGCACTCAGGGAGAGCTCTCTCAAGAGCCAACCTGCAAAAACATTTGTATAAATTAAATGAAAATAAGGTCGAATCTATTGTGCTGAGCAGTTAATATCAAATTTTTAAAAACTACCACACTGATGGCTTATCACACTTTTTCCACCTCAGATTCTTATGCCTCATTTCAACATTTCTCTCTACTCTTGATAAATTTTCTCTGAAACCCAACTAAACTTTGCCAAGTAGTTTCTGACAAAGGAAATTTAAAGATCACATTGTGAATTTGGCTACCTGCTTAATTTTTATTCCATGAAATAAGGTGAAAGTGTAACACAAAGGAAATGACCTATTTATTTACTAGAGGTGTATCATCCTTGTCTGGGGTATGTGTGTATGTTTGTATTATGATTGACTTTTCTTGAACCACACAGAGGTTATTACTTTTTTTTAATGGTTAAATCTATTGGCTTTTAAGTAACATTTTTTTACTTTTGCCTTTGTAGCATGTGTAGGGACATTTTCCCCCAAACTACACAAATACTCACTTGTGTTTTCTTTAGGCACTATCATGGTTTTCATTATTTTAAGTTCTGATCCCTCTGAAAGTACAGTTGACCCTTGAAAAATAGGGGTATGAAATGCGTGGGTCCACTTATATGCAGTTTTTTTTCAATAAATACCACAGTACTGTATGATCAGAGGTTGGTTGAATCTGCAGATATGAACCTTGGATATAGAGGGCTGACTATAATATTATTTGAGGATTTTTGAATGCATGGGTGGTGAGGTGGGTTAGTGTCCCTAACCCTCAAATTGTTCAAGGGTCAACTATAGTTTGTTGTAATATATGAGATAGATATCTGGCTTTATTTTCTTTCAAGTGTTAATCACTTCTCCTATTCATTAAGTAATCTGGTTTTACTTTGGGTGTGAAGTGCCACATTTATTGCGTGAGAGATTTACATATTTGGGCTGTTATGGTTTATTTAGCTGTAAATCTTTTGTGGAGACAGTATGAAATACTTTTTTTTAATATAATTTTACAATATATGTTAATATTACATGGACCTATTTACACTCATTATCTTGTGTTTCCCAAAAATGTCCAAAGCTGTTCCTGTACCTTTTTTTCTTCCAGGTGAACTTTAGAATTGCTTGTTAAAAAAATTTTTTTTGAGATTGTGATTGGAATTGACTAAAAATATAAATCATTCAGGGCTGAATTATGAAGTCTTTCTGTCCTAGAAAGACCAATTTGTGTGTGAGGAAGTCTATTTTTATAGTCCCCATCGGTGGTTTTAGTTTGCTTTAGCCTATGAACTGTATACATTTCTTGTCATGTATATTTCTATATTTTATGTATTTTTTCCTGATATACATATTTTTTTTTCTACCTTTTTATTTGTTTAAATAAGAAGGCTGTTGATATTACAGTACTATGTCTGTTGACCTGGAAAGATGGTTTGCATAGTGGGAAGAAAGCAAAAACAGTTTTTAAATGTGACCTTATATTTTTGTTAAAAATATCCAGATTGTTTATACCACCTCTTAAGAGTGGTTATGTTTGGTCACAAGAAAGAAATTTTTCTTATTTAGTTTATATACATTTCTAAGTTTTGTCATCATATTTTACTTCTGTAATAATTATGACTCTCTTTGTTTAGTTCTTATGTGTGCCAGTTCCAGTTCTAAAATGAATATATTTTCACAATTTAGGGTATATAAAGGAATCATTTCTTGTGTAACTGGAAGGAACTTCAATATGTATTTCTGAGTTGATACCAAGGGCTGAATCACAGGAAGACATGAAAGGGAAGAGGTTGGTGTTTGAAGTGCTGCTTTAGTGTGTCATAGGGATGAGCAGGCTGTTCTTCATTTGTGTTTCTGTGGAACTAAGGTGACAGAATGTGTGCATGGAAATAAGAGCTAATTCTGAGATGTAGGGTGAGTGTGTGAACATATCTGTACATGAATACACACAATAACTGTATGATTTTGGAAGTAAATATCTTGAATGTAGGACTTCCCAGGTGGTTCAGTCATAAAAGAATCCACCTGACAATTGAGGAGACGCAGGTTTGATCCCTGGGTCAGGAAGATCCCTGGGGAAGGAAATGGCAACCTACTCTAGTATTCTCGTCTGGGAAATCCAACGGACAGAGGAGCCTGGAGGGCTATAGTCCATGGAGTTTGAAAAAGAGTCAGACACGACTAAGCAACTAAATGTCAACAACCTTGAACATAGCAAAAAAGAGAATAGCATTCATTGCTGATACTTAATAGTTGTGCAGTCATTGGCACACTCTAAGTTTCATTTTTTGTTCTATAAAATGGAGATTTTTAATGCTTTTTTGTCAAATGCCTTTTGGGTTGTCTGTGAGGGTTGTTATAAAGTGTTTAGTATTTTGTCTTATATACTGAAAACACTCAGATGTGAGAGCTATTGTTATTGCCAGAAACTAGTCACTTTCCCTTTAATATCTCATTTATTCCTCAGAATCCCCATGGCATTACATAGCAACTAAAGATTAATTCTCCAGAAATATATAATCTCTGTGCTTCAAACAACATAACTTTAAGCATATAATCAAAACATCAACAGAAGTACAAGGAAAAACTGGCCAATCTGAATTTAACATACTTCCTTTAGAAATTGATATGATTGGCAGACATAAATTAGGAAGGTTATAGATTTTAAACCTTAGTTTTCTATTTGTTCTTACCCAAAGTCACAAAGCCAGGAAAAGGAAAAAGTTGATTAAAACTTAGATCTATTTTAATACAAATCACATAAGCTTTCCAAAAGTCTATGTAACACAAAGCTGCCTTGTCCTTCCCAGCACTGTCCCTCAGTGTCCTCAGTGGACATTAACTGAATCTCAGGATTACTTCTGCTGAGTAATCTTTATCTGTGTGCAGAGACATGCACTTCTGCCATTCTCTTGTATCACATTCTATTTCTATCCCTGGTAGTCCTGTGTCAGTTATACAGAAAAGACACTCTGGCATTAGATGATTATCAATTCCTATTTCCCAGCAAGAAAGGAAGGGATTTTAGGTGCACTATGAATATACCAATTGAAGTGCATTGGTCCCCAGGTTCACAGATCCTGGTTCCCCACAAATAAGCCTGCTCGTGTGAGACAAGAAAGGCATTCCCAGCAGAGAAATTCATTCCTGGTGTTAAAGACCTCACTCCAGAGCTTCAGGGTAGAAGCAGAGGCCACAGGACTGAACAAAACTCAGACTTGCTGACCATCTCACACAGGCTGCAGAAATGACCATGTTACAGGTGAGTTTGTGTTTATTCCTCATTATTTTTCCAGGGGATTAGAAGGAGTATGTAAGAGTGAAAAACGAAATATTACATTGTTAAGAAGTCAGGGGAAGATACCCTCAGAATGGAAGATCCAAACTGGGACAAAATAAAGCAGTGATGCAATAACTATAGGGCCTTGAGAAGTTCTTAAAGTTTCGATTTTTATAAGCCTTAGTGTCCTACATAATTACTGAATGAGCTATAAACTTCTCAAATTCTTGACAAGTGTAATAAACGTATGCATTGTATTATCTAAATGAAAAAGCAAAATTCTTCATGGAAAGTAAGTATTTATTGGTCACTCCCTGGGGAAGCCTTTAAATAAATGATATAGTGGTAATGTCCTCAGGAGAAACATTGTAATAAATACAAGAGTATTGTAGCCATTTTTCATGGTTTTCCACAGAATGTGACCCAAGGGTAGTATGCCAAAGCCGAACTTAATCACCATAATTATTTATTTATTTACCTCTTTAGTTGTGAAGCAGAATTCACATGGAGAAAAGTTCATAAAATATTAAAGTGCAGCTTAATGTGTTATCAAATGAATACCCATGAAACCACCATTTCATTTCAAGAAATTGAAATCACAGTTTCAATCCCAATCACAGCTTCTTCCTGACAGAGGGAACCAGGACTCTAGCTTCTGTAACCATTTCCTGGCTTGTCTGTTTAGTTTTACTCCTAAGTGTTTATCCGCTAACACTGCAGTTGGTTTTGTCTGCTGTTGTGCATGCTCATTTGTGTTTTGCTTCTTTCACTTTCATTTGTTTCTGAGATTCATTGCATTTGCAAGCTCTTCAATGTAGACAGCCTCTTCTTTTTCAAGAAATATACATTCAATTTCCTCAGTTTATTTTTTTCAAAGCTTTAAAAAAAAAAAGTTTATCTATTTGGCTGTGTCGGTGTTTAGTTGTGGCATGTAGGTTCTTCCTGCATTTTTTCAGGATCTTTCATTGCAGTGCACAGACTTTCTGGTTGTGGCACATGGGCTCAGTAGTTGCGTTGTATGGCCTTAGTTACTGCACAGTATGTAGGGTCTTAGTTCCCAAACCAGGACTCAAACCTTGTCCCCTGCATTGCAAGGCAGATTCTTAACCACTGGACCATCAGGGAAGTCCCTGAAGGCAGCTTCTTAATATCATCAAATCCAGCCAT
Organism: Bos grunniens; assembly: GCF_055505025.1. Lineage (NCBI taxonomy): Eukaryota > Metazoa > Chordata > Mammalia > Artiodactyla > Bovidae > Bos > Bos grunniens. The sequence continues at coordinate 44,415,947 of NC_141181.1, forward strand.
TATCAAGTTTCCATTAGTCTCATAAAAATTGTCATTTGTTTGCGTCAGACTCAAGTAAAGTTCATACAGTGCAGTTAATCTGTCTCTTAATCTTGACACTGCGTATTTTTTTCTATCCAAATCATGTGTTGAAGAGACCAGGCCATTGATCTGTAGTTTCTCACTATCTGAAGGCTCTGAATAAGTGATGTGGTGGGTAATACATCCCCATGCTGTTACTGGTGTGTTGTCACCTGGGTTTCCTGTAAATTGGGAGATTCAGAGATGTGCTGTCCAGTACTGAAGCCACCAGCCACATACGACTGAACTTAAGTTAATTCAGTTAAATCCTTTTGTCACAGTTGTCCCCTCTCAAGTGCTTAGTAGCCACAGATTGGACAGCCATGAACTGGGTAGCCCAGGTAAAGAACGTTTCCATCATCACAGCAAGTTCCACGCTGAGGTTTGATCAGGTTCAAGTGTGACTTCTTGGCAAGAATGCTTCAGAAGTTGTGGTACTTCTTTCAGGAGTTGCACGATGCCCACAGGTCTCTCTTTGTCTTGCTATGGCTTTAAATGATCACTGCTTGTATGGATCATTTCATTAGAAGCTGCAAAATGATAACACCCTCCTTGTAACATTTTTCTTATTTACTAACTAGAATGCTGTTCTCTAGTACCACAAACTACATCAAGGCTCAGTTTGTACATCTTCTGCCCTACAATTAGTAGCTTAAAATTTAGTTATCATAAAATTTTGTTATAATTTTAAAGTATGGCCAAAACATAGAAATATACTAGATTTTTGCATATTGTCTTGGTATTCAGGAACTTCATAAGCCCATTTAAACTAACTAATCATTTTTCTTTAGATTTGGTTAGATTTCCATGTTTATAAAAATATCAGCAATACTTTTTTTTTTTAATAAAAAGAAATTCCACTGACTTCCTAGTTTGCTAAGACTTTCTATAACAAATAAATGTTGATTATTTTTCAATTTTTGGTGTGTTGTTTCATCTGTTTGTTCTTTTTCATACTTTTATATTCTCCCTTATGAAATCTAGTCCTTCTTTTTGAAAAACATAAATGTGCTTTTTTAAAGCTGTTAGATTTTTCTGTTATTTGTAGCTCCTGTGATGTACATTCTTCCACTTACAGATATGTTTTATCTGTATCTACTGAGATGATGATATGTTTTTCCTTAATCTATTAATATAGTAAATATCAATTATTATTTTTTAAATATTAAATCAACCTTGAATTTGGGGGATAAACTCCAGCTTATTTTTGATATATTTTCCTCTTTATATTTTGTTCAGTATAGTACTTTGGTGATGTTGTTTAGGATTTTCAAATCAGTGTTCATGTGTAACTTGGCCTTTGCTTTTCCCTTCTTAGCAGTATCCCTATTGAGTTTTGTTATCAAGATCATGCAAGTGTCAAAAAGTTTATCAAAAGTTTCTTCCACATTATATAAGAGTTTAGCAAAATTGGAATTACTTCAGCATTAAATGTTTATAAAATTAACTAGTAAAGCCATTTTTTTTGTGAGATTTAAACTCAGAAAACCAGTTTTCCACATGGCCAATGCATGATTTGTAAAATCATAAATGAGTAAATGATCCATTTAAGAAGCAAGATAAAACAGTAGATTTTAATGTGACCGTGTGAAAAGTTTACCAATATGAATGAAGATTCTACATTACAGCTCATTTTTGTGAGACCAGTTGATTAGTTTTGATGTGATATCCAAGAAGAATGTCCACAATGAACTAATTCTAATTGTTGTAGGGTCTTTTGGATTTTCTTTATGCAGTCATGCCATCTATGACAGTTTTACATGTTGTTTTCAATATTTATACTTGTTCCTCACATTGTATTGTTCTGACCTCCTGCAGTACTTTGTAGACTAGAGGTGGCATTAGGAACACCCTTGTCTCATTAGGAACACCCAGGCCTGCACTGTCCACTACATAGCACATCACAGGTGCTCACTTCTGACACCAGCCACCTGGAATTAGCACAGACTCTGCAGAGTGAGAGCACCATCCCCAACAAGAGTGCCTTCACTTTAGTTGATAGCTGTAAGTTCGAGAGTCCTCAGGCCACACACAACACTTCTGTCCAACTGGCTGCAAATTTGGGGGGTTCCTATGACCCCCTCAGGTTCGATGGAACAGTTCACAAGACTTAGGAAAGTGCTATACCTAAAACTAGTTTTATTACAAGGCCACAAATTAGGACCAGCCAAATGAAGAGACACAGAGTGAGGTCTGGCAGGGTCCCAAACAGAGAGCTGCTGTGCCCTCTCCCTGTGGAATCAGGATACATCATCCTCCTGGCCTATGTCTGATTACCAGCCAGAAAGCTAACCTGAGGCAGAAATATCCAGAGTTTTTATTGGGTGTTCACTGTGTAGGTGTGATTGATTAAATCCCTGGCCATTTGATGGAACTCAGCCTCCAGCCCTGTCTGCTCCATGGAGGTTGGACTGATAGCATCTCTCTGAAAGCCCCAACCCTCCAATCCAATGATTGGTTTTCCAGCATGGCCAGTGCCCACCTGGAGACTCCAGCAGCCCACCATGAGTTACCTTGTTCCATAAACTCAGGAGGGACCCACCACTAATAGCACAGAAATCTGCCATCCCAAAAAAATGGCACAAAAACCAGTTGTATAACCTATACCCATTAGCTTCACATACTGTTAAATTAAAATTAAATAAAATATAAAAGTCAGTTTCTAGTCATCTTTGACATATTCAGTAGACACTGGTGGCTGTCAGTGACTATATTGGATGGTATGCTGCTAAGTTACTTCAGTCGTGTCCAACTCTATGCAACCCCATAGACGTCAGCCCACCAGGCTCCCCCGTCCCTGGGATTCTCCAGGCAAGAACACTGGAGTGGGTTGCCATTTCCTTCTCCAATGCATGAAAGTGAAAAAATGAAAGTGAAGTCGCTCAGTCGTGTAAGACTCTTAGCGACCCCATGGACTGCAGCCTACCAGGCTCCTCCATCCATGGGATTTTCCAGGCAAGAGTACTGGAGTGGGGTGCCATTGCCTTCTCCTATTGGATGGTATAAATATGAGCATTTCTGTCATCACAAGAAATTCTGTTGGACAGTGCTGTTCTAGTCCTCAGAGACCAAGCACTCAGTGTTTTACCATTAAGTATGATGCTAGCTGTACATATTTTATAGATTATGATTATCAGATTAAATTTCCTTCTATTTCTAGTTTGTTGATAGTATTTTACAATGAACAGATTTTCACAATATGCCTTTTCTGCATTTTGAAATGATAATGGCTTTTCTCCTTTATTCTGTTAATATAATAGTGATTTCAGAATCAATATCTTACATAATTGAAAGAAACCTCATTTGGTCAGGCCACATTATACTTTTTATGCATGTGTGTGTGTTAGTTGCTCAGTCGTGTCCAACTCTTTGCAACCCCATGGATGGTAGCCCTCCAGGCTCCTCTGTCCATGGGATTCTCCAGGCAAGAATACTGAAGTGGATAGCCATTCCCTTCTCCAGGAGGTCTTCCCAACCCAGGGATCAGACCCGGGTCTCTTGCATTGCAGGCAGATTTTTTACTGTCTGAGCCACCAGGGAAGCCCCTTTTCTGCATGGCTAAATTCAATTTGCTAACACTTTATTAGGAATTTTGATTCTCTAAGAGCTTGTAATGTTCTTTTGTTGTGTTCATGTCTGATTTGGGATTAGAGGTCTGCTGGCCTTATAAAATGAATTGAGAAGTTTGCACTGTTTATTCTCTGAAAGAATTTATATGAGATCATTTTATTTATTCCTTGAATGTTGGGAAGAATTCACCTCTGAAACCATCTAAAACTTGTGGTTTTTTTGAAGGAAGGTTTTAAATTGTGAGGGTCAATTCCTGTAATAGTTAAAGGACTAATTCAGACCTTCTTTCTTCTGTCACTTTTGAGTACATTGTCTTTCAAGAAATATATCTATTTTATCTAAGTTGTCATGTATGTTGGCATAAATTGATTAATATTGTTATCTTTTTAACACCTTTATTGAACTATGTCAGTAGTATCCACTGACATCACTGACAAGTGTATAACTCAGTAATTTTTTTAGTAACTTTATATTGTATAACCATCATTGCAATCCAGTATTAGAAGGGTTCTATAATCCCAAGAGAATCTTTGTGACATTTGCAGTCGGTTCCTCCTCCCATCCCCAGCCTGAAGCAACCACTAATTTTCTTGCTGTCTATACAGGTTTTCTTTTTGGAAATATCATATAAATGGATTTTTATAAAAGTGTAATCTTTTGTTTCTAGCTTCTTTCAATTAGCATAGTATTTTTGAGGTTCATCTATGTTTTAGTATATGTCAGAAACACATTCTTATTGTTGAATAGTATTCCATTATGTTGAATATATCATTTTTTATTTATCCATTCACCACTTGATGGACACTTGGAATATTTATACTTTTTGGTACATTTGTTATATAAATATAATTTTTATCAGTAGTACTAATATGAACAATCACTTATAAGTATTTTATTAATCAAAGTATAGGTGATTTACAATGTTGTGTTACTTTCAGGTTATAGCGTTTATATCTATATGCATATATATATTCTTTTTCAGATTCTTTTTCCTTACGGGTTATTATAGATATTGAATATAGCTCCCTGTGCAGGTCCTTGTTGATTGTCAATGGGATTTTATATATAGTAGTGTGTATATGTTAATCCCAAACTTCTAATTTATCCCTTCACATTTCCGTCCTTTCCCTTTTGGTAGCCATAAGTTTGTTTTCTATATTTGTGAGTTTGTTTCTGTTTTATAAATAAGTTCATTTGTATTACTTTTTTAGATTCCACTTATAAGTGATGTCATATAATACTTGTTCCTTCTCTGTCTGACTTACTTCTCAGCAGGATAATCTCTAGGTCCATCCATGTTGCTGCAAATGGCATGATTTCATTCTTTTTTGTGACTGGTATTCCACTGTGTACCACATCTTTATCCATTCATTTTTCCATGGACATTGAGGTCACTTCCATGTCTTGGCTATTGTAAATAGTGCTGCTGTGAACTTAAGAGGTGCATGTATCTTTGCAAATAAGAGTTTTCATCTTTTCTGGATATATGCCCAGGAGGGAGATTGCCAAGTCTGTGGTAACTATTACTAGTTTCTTAAGGAGCCTCCATACTGTTTTCCAGTGTGGCTACACAAATTTACATTCCAACCAACAGTGTAGGAGGGTTCCATTTGCTCCATGCCCTCTCCAGCATTTATTATTTTAGACTTTTTGATGATGGCCATTCTGTCTGCTGTGAGGTGATACCTTATTGTAGTTTTGATTTGCACTTTAAAAAAAAAATAATTAGACATCTTTTCATGTGCTTTTGGACCATCTATATGTCTTCTTTGGAAAAATGTCTACTAATGTCTTCTGCCCCATTTTTTGATTGGATTGTTTGTTTTTTTGATATTGAACTTTATGAGCTGTTTGTATATTTTGGAAATTAAGACCTTGTCAGTCACATCATTTTCAAATATTTTCTTCCATTCTGTAGGTTGTCTTTAAATGCTGTTTCTGGTTTCCTTTGCTGTGCAAAAGCTTTTATGTTTAATTAGATTCAATTTGTTTATTTTTGCTTTATTTCCATTACTCTAGGAGACAGATCCAAAAAACTATTTTTGAGATTTATATCAAAAAGTATTCTCCCTGTGTTTTCCTCAAGGAGTTTTGTAGTATCCAGTCTCACAGTTAGGTCTTTAATCCATTTTGAGTGTATTTTCGTATGTGGTGTTAGAGAAGGTTCTACTTTCATTCATTTACGTGTAACTGCCCAGTTTTCTTAGCACTGCATATTGACAAGATTATCTTTTCTTTGTTGTATGTTTTCCCCTACTTTGTTGTAGATTAATTGACCCTAGTGTGTGGGTTTGTTTCTGGGCTTTCTATCTAGTTCCATTGATGTATATGTCTGCTTTTGTGCCAGTACCATAATGTTTTGATTACTGTACCTTTGTAGTATAGTCTGAAGTTAGAGGCTATGATTCATTCAGCTCTATTAAAGATTCTTTACTGGTTATTTGGGGTCTTTTATGTTTCTATACATATTTTAATACTATTTGTTCTATTAATAGTTCTGTGAAAAATGCCCTAATTTCATAGGGGTTGCATTGAATCTGTAGATTGGGTATTATGGTCATTTTAACAGTATTGATTCTTCCAATGCAAGAAAACATAGTGTATCTTTCCATCTATTTGTAGCACCTTTAATTTTTTCGTCAGCATCTTGTAGTTTTCAGAGCACAGGTCTTTTGCCTCCTTAGATAAGTTTATTTCTAGGTATTTTATTCTTTTTGATGCAGTAGTAAATGGGATTGTTTCCTTAATTTCTCTTTCTGATATTTCATTATTAGTATATAGAAATGCAATGGATTTTGGTGTATTTATTTTATATCCTGAAACTTTACCAAATTTATTAATGAGTTCTAGTAGTTTTCTGGTGGCATCTCTAAGACTTTCTGTGTATAGTATCAGGGACTTCCCCAGTGGCTCAGCAGTGAAGAATCTGCCTGCACTGCAGGAGACTTGGCAGTAGACAAGTGTTCAATCCCTGGGTTGGGAAGATACCCTGGAGAAGGAAATGGCAACCCACTCCAGTATTCTTGTCTGGGAAATCCCATGGGATCCCAGACAGAGGAGCCTGGTGGGCTGTAGTCTATGGGGTTGCAAACGAGTCAGATGTGACTGAGCAACTAAACAACAATGTATAGTATTATATCTTCTGCAAACTGATAATTTTACTTCTTCTTTTCAGATTTGGACTCCTTTTATTTCTTTTTCTTCTCTGATTGCCATGGCTAGGACTTCCAAAACTGTTGAATAAAAGTGGCAAGAGTGGGCATCTTTGTCTTGTTCCTGATCTTAGAAGGGATACTTTCAGCTTTTCACCATGGAATATGATGGTAGCTGTGGGTTTGTCATATATGGCCTTTATTATGTTGAGGTATGTTCCCCCTATGCTTACTTTGTGGAGTTTTTATCATAAATGGGTGTTAAATTTTGTCAAAAGCCTTTTTTGCATCTATTAGGATGATTATATGGTTTTTATTCTATTGTTTGTTAATGTGGTATGTCATGTTGATTGATTTGCAGATACTGAAAAATCCTTCTCTCCCTGAGATAAACTCCTTTTGATCATGGTGTATGATCCATCCCTTTACTATATTGTTGGATTCACATTGCTAGTATTTTGATGAGGATTTTTGCATCTATGTTTATCAGTGATATCAGCCTGTAATTCTCTTTATTTGTGTGTGATACCTTTGTCTGGTTTAGGTATCAGGGTGATGATGGCGTCATGAATGAGTTTGGAAGTGTTCCTCTGCAAGTTTTGGAATAGTTTCATAAGGATAGGTATTAACTCTTTAAATGTTTGGTAGAATTCACCTGTGAAGTCATCTGCTCCTGTTATTGTTGGTAGTTTTTAAATTACTAATTCAATTTCATTACTGGTAATTGATCTGTTCATATTTTCTATTTCTTTCTGGTTCAGTCTTAAGAGATTATACTTTTCTAAGAATTTGTCCATTGCTTCCAGTTCAGTTCAGTCACTCAGTCATGTCCAACTCTGCATCCCCATGGACAGCAGCACGCCAGGTTTCCCTGTCCATCACCAATTCCTGCAACTTGCTCAATCTCAAGTCCATCAAGTTGGTAATGCCATCCAACCATCACATCCTCTGTTGTCCCCTTTTCCTCCTGCCTTCAATCTTTCCAGCATCAGGCTCTTTTCTAATGTCAGTTCTTTGCATCAGGTAGCCAAAGTACTAGAGCTTCAGCTTCAGCATCAGTCCTTCCAATGAATATTCAGGACTGACTTCCTTTAGGATTGACTGGCTTGATTTCCTTGCAGTCCAAGGGACACTCACGAGTCTTCTCCAACATCACAGTTCAGAAGCATCAATTCTTTGGTGCTCAGCCTTCTTCATAGTCCAACTCTCACATCCATAGATGACTACTGGAAAAACTGTAGCTTTGACTAGATGGACCTTTGTTGGGAAAGTAATGTCTCTGCTTTTTAATATGCTGTCTAGGTTGGTCATAGCTTTTCTTGAAAAGATGCTTTTCAAGGAACAAGCATCTTTTAATTTCATGGCTGCAGTCACTATCTGCAGTGATTTTGTAGCCCACCAAAATAAAGTCTGTCACTGTTTCCATTGTTTCCCCATCTATTTGCCATGAAGTGATAGGACCAGATGCCATGATCTTAGTTTTCTGAATGTTGAGTTTTAAGCCAACTTGTTCACTCTCTTCGTTCATTTTCATCAAGAGCCTCTTTAGTTCCTCTCCACTTTCTGCCATAAGGGTGGTGTCATCTGCGTATCTGAGGTTATTGATATTTCTCTCTGCAATCTTGATTCCAGCTTGTGCTTCGTCCAGCCCAGCATTTCACATGATGTACTCTGCATATAAGTTAAATAAGCAGGGTGACAGTATACAGCCTTGACATACTCCTTTCCCAATTTGGAACCAGTCTGTTGTTCCATGTCTGGTTCTAACTGTTGCTTCTTGACCTGCATACAGATTTCTCAGGAGGCAGATAAGGTGGTCTGGTATTCCCATCTCTTGAAGAATTTTGCACAGTTTGTTGTAATCTACACAGTCAAAGGCTTTGGCATAGTCAATAAAGCAAAAGTAGATGTTTTTCTGGAACTCTCTTGCTTTTTCGATGATCCAGCCGATGTTGGCAATTTGATCTCTGGCTCCTCTGCCTTTTCTAAATCCAGCTTGAACATTTTGAAGTTCACAGTTCATGTACTATTGAAGCCTGGCTTGGAGAATTTTGAACATTACTTTGCTAGCGTGTGAGATGAGTGCAATTGTGCAGTACTTTGAGCATTCTTTGGCATTGCCCTTTTTTGGGATTGGAATGAAAACTGACCTTTTCTAGTCCTGTGGCCACTGCTGAGTTTTCCAAATTTGCTGGCATATTGAGTGCAGCACTTTCACAGCATCATCTTTCAGGATTTGAAATAGGTCAACTGGAATTCCATCACCTCCCCTAGCTTTGTTCGTAGAGATGCTTCCTAAGGGCTGCTTGACTTCGCATTCCAGGATGTCTGGCTCTTTGTGAGTGATCACACCATCATGGTTATCTGGGTCAGGAAGATGTTTTTTGTATGATTCGTCTGTATATTCTTGCCACCTCTTCTTAATATCTTCTGTTTCTATTAGTTCCATAGCATTTCTGTCCTTTATTGAGCCCATCTTTGCATGAAGTGTTCCCTTGGTATCTCTAATTTTCTTGAAAAGGTCTCTAGTCTTTCCCAGTCCATTGTTTTCCACTATTTCTTTGCACTGATCACTGAGGAAGGCTTTCTTATCTCTCCTTGCTATTCTTTGGAACTCTGCATTCAGATGGGTATATCTTTCCTTTTCTCCTTTGCCTTTAGCTTCTCTTCTTTTCTCAGCTATCTGTAAGGCCTTCTCAGACAACCATTTTTCCTTTCTGTATGTCTTTTTCTTGCATTTCTTCCAAGTTGACCATTTTATTGGCATATAGTTACTTGTAGTGGTCTCTTGTGAGCCTTTCTATTTCTGTAGTGTTTGTTGTAATTTCATTTCTGAGTTTATTGATTTGGGCCCTCTCCCCTTTTTTCTTGATGAGTCTGGCTAAAAGTTTGTCAGTTTTGTCTCTTCAAAAAACCAATTTTTAGTTTCATTGATCTTTTCCTTTTTTTTTTCTTCCCTTATCTCTATTTCAGGTACTTCTCTTCTGATCTGTATGATTTCTTCCTACTAACTTTGGATTTTGTTTTTCTTTTTTTAGTTGCTTCACATGTAAGGTTGGCTTATTTATTTGAGATTTTTCTTGTTTTCTGAAGTAAGCTTGTATCACTATAAACTTCTCTCTTAGAACTGCTTTTGCTGCATCCCATAGGTTTGGGGTCATCATGTTTTTATTTTCATTTGGCTCTAGGTATTTTTTTTTTATTTCCTCCTTGATTTGTTCAGTGGTCCATTAAATCACTGGCATATTATAGCCTCCATGTGCTTGTATTTTTTGCATTTTTTTTTTCTTGCAGTTGATTTCTTCAACCATGTTGTGGTTGCAAAAGATGCTTGATATGATTTCAGTTTTCTTAAAATTATGTAGGCTTGTTTTGCAGTGATCTGGAGAATGTTCCACATGCTCTTGAAAAGATTGTATATTCTGCTGATTTTGAGTGTAATGTTCTCTATGTTTATATTAACCAGTTTAGTCTAATGTATTCTTTAAGGCCAGCGTTCCCTTACTGATTCTTTAGTCTACATGATCTGTCCATTGATGTAAGTGGGGTGTTAAAGTCCCCTATTTTATGTGTTTGTGTGTGTGTGTGTAATATATAAAACCAGTGGCCCAGCAGTAAAGAATCCACCTGCAATGCAGGAGACACAGGAGATGGCAAGTTCAAACCCTGGGTCAGGAAGATCCTCTGGAGGACGAAATGGCAACCCACTCCAGTATTCTTGTCTAAAGAATCCAGTGAACAGAGGAGCATGGTGGGCTACAGTCCATAGGGTTGCAAAGAGTCAGATATGACTGAAGTGACTGAACACAGCAGCACAGCACATTACTGTGTTACTGTCAGTTTCTCCCTTCATGTCTGTTAACATTTGCATTATACATTGAGGTGCTATGTTAGGTGCACATTTTTACAATTATTATATCTTCTTCTTGGATTCATCCGTTAATTATTATATAGTGTCCTCTTTTGTGACACAGAAGTTCTGGATTTGTTTCTGTAGGTCTCTTTTTTCCTGTCTTTTGTTCTCTTCTCTTGTGATTTGATGACTCTCTTTAATGTTAGGCTTGTATCCCTTTTTCTTTTCTGGTGTGTATATCTATTACAGATGTTTTGATTTGTGGTTACCATGAGGTCTTTGTATAGCAATCTGTATATATAAGTGATTAAGTTGCTCATCTTTTTAATTTCAAATGCATTTTTTAAAGCCTGCATTTGTGTTCTCCTCCCCTCACAAATACTGTTGTTACCATATTTTACATCTATTTTATGATGCCTTAACTGCTTATTGATAAATGATTTTAAGCTTTGTCTTTTAACCTTACCAGCTTTATGTGTGGATCACCAGCTTTACTGTGTGTTTGCCTTTACTGGTGGACTTTCTCATTTCTTAATTTTCTTTTTCACCTTGAGACATTCCTTTGTCATTTGTTGTAAAGCTGGTTTGGTGGTGCTGAATTCTTTTAGGTTTTCTTTAGTCTTTAAAGTTTTTGATTTCTGTCAAATCTGAACAAGATTCCTTGGTAGGCAGAGTATTCTTGATTGTAGATTTTTCCCTTTCATCACTCTCAAAGTGTGTGATGTGCTGTTTACAGTCAGGTTTCTTATTTTCTGGTGGTATTTTGAATTTTTAAAAGAGTATGTTTATGCTTTCTTGTCATCTTAGAAGACTTTGGGACAGAAATCCATCTTGATTTAAAATCCAGATATCACGACTTCTCTAGTGGTCCATTGGTTAAGAATCTGCCTGCTAATGTAGGAGATAGGGGTTCGATCCCCAATCTGGGAAGATTCCTCATGCCATGGGGTAACTGAGCCCATGCGGCTACAGAGCCTACACTCCAGAGCCTGCGAGCCACAACTACTTAAGCCTGCTTGCTCTAGAGCCTGCATGCCACAACTACCAAAAGCCCATGCCCTAGAGCCTGTGCTTTGCAACAGGAGAAGCCACCTCACTGAGCAGCTTGTGCACTGTAGCACGCGAAAGGCCACGCACAGCGACAAAGATCTAGAGCAGTCAAAAATAAAAATAAATAAATAAAATTAATTTTTAAAATATCTGGATATCTTTCTGTAACCTAAATTAAGTTATATCACTTCCATCCTGTAAAAGCTCTAATGGCTAATTGTCAGCAGTGATAAGGTGTGGTAACCACATCTGCCTTGCTCCCACTGTGGCCTGCAGTCCAGTCACTACAATGTACCCTGTGACCTTGTCTGACTGAACTGTTTATACTGTGTTACCCCTAGCAGTTTGGGTCCCCATTTTGGATCTGCTGTCACTCAGAATGCTTTTGTACCCCCTTTTCTCTGGAAACCACTACTAATTTCCTAAAACTTTATTTCATGTATCATCTCTTCAATAGAGACTGATATGACCATAGATGGAGTGCTGGGCTCCCTCTCTGACCCATGTCATGCCCTCACTGGCCTTTCTGCCTCAACTCTTAAAGCAACTTGCTTTATTTATAAGTGTACATATTTGTGTATGTCTACAACCTAAGAAGTTTTTGAGGATATTGTTTTATTATCTTTCTTTTGTCACTGCCTCTTCTGGTGCCAAATTTGACATTCAGTGAAAACTTTGTTGGTGGTTTGGAAAATTTAAAGTCATGTATTTCAGTTCTCATGTAAATGAGAGGATGAAAGAATGCGTAATTGCCTTTTATCTCACAAAATAGAGTGCAAAAGTTGGGACCCAATAGACATTCTGTAACTTGCCGTGATAAGAATGATGTGTTTAAGCTCTGGTACTTGTTTCCTACATCACCTAGTGATTCCTGCTTCTGATTCACTAGGATTGTGCTCTTACAGGGGTCATTCTCATTTGAAGATTTATCTGTGGACTTCACCCAGAAGGAATGGCAGCTACTGGACCCCCATCAGAAGGACTTATACAAGGATGTCATGTTGGAGAATTATAGCAGTCTCGTGTCACTAGGTAAGAAAAGCTACCCAGGATTTCCCTGGCAGTCCAGCAGTTAGAACTCTGTGCTTCTACTTCAGGGGGCCTGGGTTCAGTCCCTGGTCAGGGAATTACGATCCTGAGAGCTTTGTGGCATGGCCAAAAAAAGAAAAACTTCCCAGAAGACCTCATATTGTGTCTAGTACCTTGCTTGTTCTTTTTTAGTTTCTGAGAGTTCTGGGACTTGCAAAATTTTTAATGATTTTGGACCTAAATTTTAGAGATCAAAGTTCTTGGACTATGACAGTCCCAGGGAAAGTATTTGAACCTCACTTTTCAATAATGAAGTCTTAATTTCATTGTGCCACCTCTGAAGCTAATAGTAATAGTGGTAGTTAGGCTCCTGAGGCTTCGCCAACAAAGGTCTGTATTGTCAAAGCTATGGTTTTTCTAGTTTTCATATATAGATGTGAGTGAGAGTTGGACCATAAAGAAGGCTGAGTGTTTAAAAATTGATGCTTTTGAACTGTGATGTTGGAGAAGACTCTTGAGAGTCACTTGAACTGCCAGAGGATCAAACTAGTCAATCCTAAAGGAAATCAATCCTGAATATTCATTGGAAGGACCGATGCTGAAACTGAAGCTCCAATACTTTGGCCACCTAATGTGAAGAGCCAACTCATTAGAAAAGACCTTGATTCTGGGAAAGATTGAATATGGTTGGATGGCATCACTGACTCAGTGGACATGAGTTTGAGCAAGCTCTGGGAGATGGTGAAGGACAGGGAAGCCTAGCATACTGCAGTCCATGTGGTCACAAAGAGTCAGACATGACTGAGTGACTGAACAACAACAAAGCTCCTGAGGCATGTAATTTACCGAATTTCACATATTGTTCTTATATTGACTCAATATAAGAGCAATCCTGTGTGGCAGATGTGTTGCATTCTTTTTTTTTTTTTTTTTCTTCTAATGAGGAAATTGAGACAAAGAAAAAAGTTAAGTATTTTTCCCAAGGCCTGACAGATAGGAAATGAAAGAGCCTGAATTTGAGCCAGGGCAGACCAACTACAGAAACTCTGAAGGGTTTATGGTTTTGGACTTGAGTTATAGAAATCAAAGATTCTTAGACCATATTATCCACTGGGGAGACTGTTACCATTCCTCTGAGGATTGTTTACTTTGTTGGTATTCATGTGGGTGGCTTCACTGGGTCAACTAATTCCAAACCTTGCTCCTTCTTCAGAGGCCTCAAAGGCCATGCAGTAGGGGCCAAGGTCTTTGTGATTTTCCCTGAACAGGGTATGAAGTTATGAAACCTGGTGTCATCCTTAAATTGGAGCAAGGAGAAGACCCATGGACAGGAGATGGAGAAATTCCAAGTTCAGACTCAATAGGTGAGTGTATGAAGACCAGGCAGAGGAGAGAAGGTGGAAGTCATTCTCAGCGGGGTGGTGGTTGGCATCCTTGAAATGTGCCTTAGAGGGCTCTTTTCAAAATCTCAAACCCTTAACGGTGATTCAGAACAGTTAACATGAGCTACTGAAGTGAATCACATTACATGTGGCTTCTTTGCTCATAGCTTGAAGTGAAATGTTTCCAGCTGGTTTGGCCCATGACGTTATTCCCAGTCTTTCACATCTGGGACTTTGACTTCTTGTTAGATATTCTGTCTCCTGATGTGGTTAATCTCCTTTTGTCCTCCCTTCTCTCTGTGGTCAAAGACACCTGTGCTTGACCATCAGGGCTTTATTTTTCCTCGCTTTGGGTGTCTCTGATGTGAAACCCTCTCTGTTCAGCCTTATTATGTCAGAAAGTGGATTATCATTCCTCCCAAACTGTTGGTCCACTTCTCCCCTAGTTGGTCAAGGTCTGTTGTGCTTTTTCTGTAGCTTAGACATGGAGTATATGGAATTACCTCTTTTCTACCTTTTTTTTTTTTAATAAGTTTTTTACCTTTGGAAAACATCTTTTGAAAGACTTCTCTATTCCCACTTAAAACTAAGGCTAGTCTGAACTTCCCAAATTACTAGCTAGTGTAGATCCCAGTTCTCACCTTCTTTTGTGAGTTACGTGGCACCACCAAGCATCCAGCACTGCTCTGATCAGCTGGGCCCTCCTCCTCGTTTCCTATTGTGTGACACTGACTTAATTCAAGGTGCCTCAAAAGCAGACCCTGAGATACTTAGTGGGACTGTGATCTCCACAGTGTTAGTGGGAGAAGGGGAAGTGAGATGGGGTGAGAGAGGAATGCATGAACAGTGTGCTTCTGGGAACCCTCTGAGGAACCAGAAAGCTAGTACCACCCTCTGCCTCCTGTCCCTCAGTGACTGAGTATTGCCCCAGGGAATATTAGGGCTCCAGAGTATCTGACATCCCTGCACATGGCCCAAAAATGCACTTGCAGCCCATCTCTCCATCTCGTGGTGGAGCGACGTGGGCACGCTGGTTGGGCCCCACAATTGGCCTGAGCTGCAGTGTCCTCTGAGTGTGGCTGAAGGGGGGCAGATGACACTGAGGACCTGTGGAGTGAGCCCATGTAGCCTGTTCAGCAATTACTCCCTTTGCTCCAAGTTGGTGGTCAGTTTCATTTAAACTTAATCTACTGTCTGCTTTCTGTTCTTGTTTACAGTGTTTAAAGTGTTTTTCAATACCTAGAGGTTAGACATTGCAGTCATACTAGGAAACTAAACATTAAAAGGCATTAGTTCCCTCAAATAGTATTTCTAGGTTTTTATTCAATAAACACGACTATGGAAAGACTTATGGGATTTTTTTTTTCCTTCATAGATCAAGTCTTTCAAGTAAATGGTCACATGACTTGGCACAAGGATAACAAGAAGTTTAAAAATATGAAACAAGATCATGAATGTGATGTACTTGGAAAAAAGTTTAATCTGAGCATGAACTTTATTCCTTTAAGGAAATCAAACAAAGAAGGTGACATAGATGGATTAATTTTAAAACATCATTTAGATTTTCTTATTCCGAAAGCAAACTATGGAAGAATGGAACCAGCTGACTTAAACATATTTGATAAATTATTTCTCCATACCAAGACTGAGGAAACTGATACTTGGTTAAAATACTATGCATGTGATAAAGTTAGCTATAAGAAGTCACAGATCATCATATATCACAGAAGTCGTTCAGGGGAGAAGCTCTATGAATGCAGTGAATGTAGGAAACGCTTCAGTAAGAAATCAAGTCTCATTAAACATCAGAGCAGACATATAAGAGAAATAGCCTATGGCTGTGGTAAATGTGGCAAGACTTTCCCCCAGAAGTCACAGTTTATTACACATCATAGAACTCATACGGGAGAGAAACCTTACAATTGTAGCCAGTGTGGGAAAGCCTTCTCCCAAAAGTCACAGCTGACATCCCATCAGAGGACACATACAGGAGAGAAACCATATGAATGTGGTGAGTGTGGGAAAGCCTTCTCCCGGAAGTCACATCTCATATCACATTGGAGGACACACACAGGAGAGAAGCCCTATGGATGCACTGAATGTGGGAGGGCCTTTAGTGAAAAGTCAAATCTCATCAATCATCAAAGGATTCATACAGGAGAGAAACCTTTTGAATGCAGAGAATGTGGAAAAGCCTTCAGCAGGAAGTCACAGCTTGTCACACATCACAGGACCCACACAGGAACAAAACCCTATGGATGTAGCGATTGTAGAAAAGCCTTCTTTGAGAAATCAGAGCTAATTAGACATCAAACAATTCATACTGGAGAGAAACCCTATGAATGCAGTGAATGTGGGAAAGCCTTCAGAGAGAGGTCTAGTCTAATTAACCATCAGAGAACCCATACAGGAGAGAAGCCTCATGGATGCATCCAGTGTGGGAAAGCCTTTTCCCAGAAATCTCACCTCTTATCACATCAGATGACACACACAGGAGAGAAACCCTTTGTATGCACTAAGTGTGGGAAGGCTTTCAGTAGGAAATCCCAGCTTGTCAGGCATCAGAGAACTCATACAGGTGAAAAACCCTACGAGTGCAGTGAATGTGGGAAAGCTTTCAGTGAAAAATTAAGCCTCACTAATCACCAGAGAATTCATACAGGAGAAAAACCGTATGTGTGCAGTGAGTGTGGGAAAGCCTTTTGTCAGAAGTCACATCTCATATCACATCAGAGGACACACACAGGAGAGAAACCCTATGAATGCAGTGAATGTGGGAAAGCCTTTGGTGAAAAGTCAAGCCTTGCAACACATCAGAGAACCCATACAGGAGAAAAACCTTATGCATGCAGGGACTGTGAAAAAGCCTTCTCCCAGAAGTCACAGCTCAATACTCACCAGAGAATTCATACAGGAGAGAAACCGTATGGATGCAGTCTTTGTCAAAAAGCTTTCTTTGAAAAATCAGAACTAATTAGACATCAGAGAACTCATACAGGAGAAAAACCTTATGAATGCAGTGAATGTAGGAAAGCCTTCAGGGAGAGGTCAAGTCTCATAAATCATCAGAGGACACATACAGGAGAGAAACCCTTTGAATGCAATGACTGTGGCAAAGCCTTCTCTAGGAAGTCACACCTCATACCACATCAGAGGACACACACGGGAGAGAGACCCTACAGTTGCAGTGAATGTAGAAAGGCCTTCTCTCAGAAGTCACAGCTTGTTAATCATCAGAGAATCCATACAGGAGAGAAACCTTTTCAATGCAGCGAATGTGGGAAAGCCTTCTCCCAAAAGTCACAGCTCATTAATCATCGGAGAACTCATACAGTAAAGAAATCCTAAGAATGGTGTTAATGTTAGTCTTTGACAGAGATCTTCATCAGTTATGGTAAATCTTTCAGATAATAGTTACATCACTTTATATGTCTGAATACACTTTTAAGTTAGGAACTCTAAATAGGTTATGTCAGGGAAGCTTTCAGCAGACTAATGTGTTTATTATATTAGAATCCTTAGACGGAGAATGACCCTATGAATTGCAGTGGATTTCAGAAAGCTTTCAAACTGTCGTCAAACCTTTTACAGTAGAAAATTAACAGTACAGAAGAATACTGTGACTATCAGAAAGCTTTCCAGAGATCAAATTTCATTAGCCATTGGAAAAATTACCACTGAAAATGAACCCTATTCCAGTGAGTTAAGGAAAACTTCATGAATACAGCAAGTGAGGTGATATTTTCATCAAGAAATAACAGCTCATTGTACATAAGAAGATGCCCTCAGGAATGAATTCTTTGAAAATACTAAATATAGGACAATCTTCGGCAAGTAACCCCACCATATTGTGTCCTGTGGGTGTACCTAACAGTTTAAAGACATTAGAAATACATGCCCCTTGAAATAATGCTATAATAGAAAGCCATGCACTCTTTATAGACATGGGTACCAAAAATAACTGGTTCTAAATTATATTAAGGCTCAAGTATGAAGTTTCTAAAAACGTCAATAAATTGAGTCTTTGGAATACAAAATTTCTCCATGGTATATAATTATGGCTTATTTTCCTGTGTCACAGGTTGTGTTTTGTATTTTGGAATTACAGATGGTAATGTAATTGGGAGCATGAGATGTACATGCCTTGTAGTGCCTCTGATGTCTATCAAGACATACTATGTGCCACTGGTTTTTCTATTTTAATAATACTATAAAAATGGTAACTCATAGGACGTGTCTTACTGCTCAATAAGTAGCATGTAATATCAACACATTTCCTTATGATTTGTTAGTTTATAAAAGGCTCTATTGTTGTCAGTGACCTTTCTCTTTAGTAGCAAAAGCCAACATTATATAAAGTCTTTTGGATCCTAGACTCTGAGAAACAGTTTATATAAAACCTGGTTAATAAGTATTCTAGTGTAGAACTGCAGAATGGTACGAGTGAATTGTGAGGAGTGAGCACTGTGGCTCTGCACTCCTGCTCAGTGGCATTAACTTGGAGCAGAATGCCCTCCTTGTGTAACGAGGTACCTCCATGCATCTAGTGTGTGTATCTTAAGTGTTATGTCACCCAAGAACAACTTGTATTTTAATTTACTGTGATGAATTGTCATGAATATTGTGTGCTGCTATTATGTTTTTGGTGTTTTCTAAAATATCCTGTAAAAATTAGATGAAGAAACTAGTTATTTGAGAGTCACTATCCAGAGAATATAAAGGACAGAAGATTTTGTGGTGAGAACCATATTTTTTATGTATCCCAGGAAGCCTATTTTGCCTTCCTGCAGATTTCTGTGATTACCAGACAGGTATCAGAAAACAAGCTTTTTATTATTTCATCATTGGAAATATTTGTGTTTCACTTGCCTTTCAACTGTCATATCATGCACAAGAGAAAGTTCCCATGTGTGCTTACCATTTTATAAGGGTGTTCCTTCTGGAAATGCATGACCCATGCCTACGTCTATTTAGACTTTTGTAGTAATTTCTCTATAATGTTGTTCGACAAAATCAACTATGTTTTTTGTATGATGGTGAAAATCAGAAAAGTCTAGTCTAGTTTCCATACTTGGAAAAATCAGGTCTTCTCTCATGTGCAAGTCGTTTTAACAGTGTGGTGTTTGGTAACTTTGATTCTAGCAGCATTTTTTTCTTTACCTACAGTTTTACATCATTGTTGTAAAATTGGAATATTAAATAAATGAGGGTAATTTCATGAACTATTGTACCAGAATTTCAACAAAATCCTATTTCCCAAATTTTTATTCATACATAAATGTATGGACTTTTCTCACTAATACCTTAAGGTCATTTTACCAGGTTGGTGAAACAGACCTATGTAAAAGAACAAGTAGTTACAGTGTGGTGTTTTACTTTGTGGGTTGTTGTTGTTGTTTTCCATTTTTTCTTTTCCATCTATCCTGGGTCTCTTTCCTCAGCCCAGTGATTGACTTGTTGGGTCTTGGATTGGGTCCAGGAGTCTGTTGTCTAAAAACTTCCAAGTTTTTCTCACTCCTGTTCTAGATTATTTTTGAACTATTAAGCAGTTAATCTTAGAACTTCCTTTATGAGATGATGAAACTTCACTGGCCTTTTGATTGAATCCCAAGGGCGAATCCTAATCCTAATCCTAATCCCAATCCTAAGGGTCTGATGTCAGTCATCCCGTGCCAGGGCTGATGCTGGCAGCAGGGCTTTTGTTTATCAAAATACCTGATGTTCCACATCCCAAGTGTGTGGTGTAGAACTCACCTGGCATTTTGTCTTCTGAAGGGTCACAAGAGGCCTCTGATTCTGAAATTAGAGATTCTTAGTGTTACATTTTTAAGACACCTTGGTAAACCACAAAAATATGTTTCTCCTCACTGATTCTACTACAAATGCTGCATCAAGAAGAAAGCCAATTTTAAAGTTAGGCTGGATTTACCTATGGTTTTGTGAAGCTCAATAATTGAGAGGAGGAGCATCTCTTTCCCTTTCCTCTTTCACCACCCAGGTTCCTCCCCTGGTGTGGAAACAATCCTGCAGGGCATACTTTCTATTATATTCCTTACACTAAGTACTGGATCTTCTGGAGGTCCTATCTATGAATTCTGAGACCTATACCAGGATTGCCTTGTGTTCAGTTTTTCTTTGTGGGCTTTGATATTTTCAGACACCATTATCTGTATGGGTCTATATGTTCCTGATATTTTGATTTCCTTTGACATTTTGATCACATGTATAACCCTGAGATGAAATGAACCCAAAGAATACCAGACATATCTACCAATATCTGCATTACATAGCAAAGTATACATCCATAGATATTTGAACTCTACACTCAAGATCTCAGTCATTTGGTCATTTACTCCAGTATGTGCCCAGATTGTCAATTTCATTGAGTTTGTTAGCCTACAAACATAATACCAACAAGTTTTCAGATGCTGAGCACCTAGTGCTGGCCTGCATGCCAGTTAACTAATTCATCCATGACTTTTGCAGCTGTATGCATATTTTTTGCCCTTTTCATCCTTTCAGTCCATTTTTTGCACTTATATATATACTAGTTATTTTAAGATGCAATTCTGACTATACACTCTTGTATTGAAATACCATATGGCTAATTGTAGACTTGGCTTCCCAAGTGGCTGAGCAGTAAAGAATCCACCTGCCAATGCAGGAGACACAGGAGACATGGCTTTGGTCCCTGGATCAGGAAGATCCACCTGGAGAAGGAATGGCAACCCACTCCAGTATTCTTACCTGGCAAATCCCATGGACAGAGGATCCTGGTGGGCTACAGTCCATGAGGTTGCAAAGAGTTGGACATGACTGAGCACATGTGTGTGCGTGCATGCACACACACACACACACACACACAATGTGGACTTAAGCTGTAATATCCTCATGGTATATGAGGACTTTTATACAAAACCATACCTGTTCATAATTTCTGAATACTTTATCTTTCCTCTTACAGTTTTGGTTTTGTTTTGTTTTTGCGTCCTTAAACTATTTGAGAGTTCTACAGTCTCTCATTTTACGCTTTTGTGTGTGTGTGCTTTTTTGTCGATCTACTGCCACTGAAATGCCTTTGTTCCTTGTTAAATACCTATTCAACCTATGTGAACCTGTACATGTATTTCACTGGTGATAAAATCGTTGCATGTTTTATCTTTCCCATTAGGAAGCTTCTGGAAAGCTAGGACTCTCTTGTTTGTCTATATAATTTTAACAACTGAAGCTTTGGTACATAAATGTGAGTGGTGTCAGTGGCTGTGTTCTCTACCACATGAGGAGGCATAGCTGCAATGAGAGAAGTGTGAAGCCACCGTGGAAGCCAAGTCATGAGCATCCTGGCTGGGTTCCAGGATCTGGTTCTTGTCTTGAAGTCTGGGTTCATCTCTGCCATTTTCCTGCCTGGACTTATTGGATTTTTTTCTGTGAGATATCCCAAATATCCTTATAATAAATCCCCATGTTTGTTTCAGCTGGTTCAAGTTGTGTTCATTATTACAACCCAAGTGCTGCTCCTCACTGACAGCAAGATCAGACTGTATCATAAGTTGGGGCCTCTGGAAGCAGATACTGAGGTGTGCCAGGGTCCAGCCCCGGTTGGATCCAGGGATTCCCTCAGGATGACGGCGTTGGCGATTAAGGTATAGCAAAGGCTGAGAGATTTATTAGATGCTCAATAAATAACTTGTTTACACGGGAAATCAATAAAGTTCGTGACACCAAACTTGCTCTGACCACAGAGGCTGCAGGCGCCCTCTCAAATAGCGGAAGGTGCCCCACCTTAGACACCTTCTCGAGTGGGTCTTAGAAGCCCAGGCAAATAAGTGGTTGCAGAGGACCCCCGTGCTCCAAATTATTTTGGCATGAAGGAAGAACAGAGGAGAAAAGGAGGAAAAGGAAACAAGAAAGAACGACACGGGGAGACCAAGCCCAATCTATGGGCCTTGCTCATAGATTTATTTTCAACAGGGGCTTTTATACCCTAAGTTGCACATAGAGGATAATAGGGGGTGTGAAATCATGCAAAGTCAGCAGTCTTTGATCCTTATCGAAACCAGTGTTTCTTTTCTGCAAACTTACCGTATACAAATAGTTTCTGTGATTTACATCATCTTCTGGCCAGAAGGCCTGTTAACATTTTATGACTCTGATAAAGGTTTGTCAACCATAAGACTTATTTTCTCTAAGAGTAATTATTTTAAAGTTTGGCGCCATCCTCCGAAGGTGTTAGATAAAGTTGCATTCCTACAGGGCAGATGTGCAGTGGGTTTACAACAAAGGAAAGAATTTATTACCTTAAGGGTATAAAGTTGTTAACACCAAGGCCACTACTTATTTTTTCTACATACCAACTATATTAATTAATACACTTCCAAGGATACAATACAGGGGATGTGGAAGCTTGGCAGCAAGCATTGGCTCAACAATGAAATCTTCTACTAGTTCTATTCTAACAATTTCTAACTCTCCGAGAGGCTCTATACTATTTGAATATCTTAAGCTTCCCATGCCTCTCGCGGCTGGGAGACTGTAAACAATTGTATGCATAGCTGTAGGAGTCCGGGTAAGCCTGTCAGGCAAGTTAGAGAGCCATCTGAAGGGTTTGTGAACGAAAACACTCTTGTCGCGCCCAGGAACTTTATTAACTGGAGCTGTAAGTTAACTCTTTTTCAGAAAGAGAGATGGTGGTGGGGGATAGCCCCCCGTAAAGTCAGAGGTAAGAGCACAAAGCAGTAAAGTAGGCAGACTCTGGTTTTGGAGGTAGATGCTCAAGAATTTCCAGGGGGACTCCTGAAGCTCAATCCTGCCTTTACGTATGTCAAGCCTCCTTCCTCATGACCTTTGCCATGGGCGGAGTTCCTCACGCTGGCTCCTGGCAGAGGTGAACTTTGAGGTGCAAGATGTTTTTTGAGAATCAACATGAAGTAATGGGAGAAGAGAAAGGAATGGATTGGTCAGAGGAAAATCACAACTGCACTGTAGGTTGTGGAGACCTTGGCCAGACCAGCAAAGGCTCTGAAGAGAATCACTCGTAAAAGTGTCACATATTTGGCCATGACATTCAGGCCCTTACAATCCTGAGCTGTCAGTCAGTAGAGGCAGGCTGCCCTGAGGAGAGAGTGATCTCAGGTGAAGCAGCCCTTTTCCCCTGAGACCAACTCTGGATAAGCTGGCAAGTGGAGGAAGTCCCTGCCTCTGGGCATCAGGTTGTTCCTGGAAGAGGGATCTGGGTGGTTCAGCTCCACAACTGCACAGAGCATCCCTTCCAAGGTTGGGTTTGCCTAGAGAGAGACTAAGAAGAGGAAAATCAGGAAGAACTACAGCCCTCCTGTTGCAACTGTTTGCTCTCACCTTTTATGCATTCCAGATTCTCACAGCTACCACCATTGCTGACATCAGCGTGAGCCAGATCCTCATTCCTAAGGGCTCTGAGCCCTGGTCACCATGCCCTTCACACACCCAAGCTGCTGTGTTTCTCCAGTTACCATCACAAGTGGGCAAGGAAACTCCAAGAAGGATCTCAGTGTGTTACCCGCATCAACTCAGACTCCCTGCCCTGTGTATGATGGCAGCCCATTCTCCCCATGATGTATCAGACACCCTGCATAGACAACAGCTCCTCTTTCCTGCTGGTCCCTGGTTATAAGGAGCACAATCCTCAAGTCGTTTCTGTCTTTATTAATTAAGTGGAAAACGCTCTGTCCCTGGTGAAATGTATGTCTCCTGTGGGGTTCAAGACCTCTTAACTCTGCAGCCTGGAGTAGGGTGTCCAGGAAGCACAAGGGCTCCTGGAGGGCCTTTGGTAGTGGTGGTTGGTGAGGCCTACCCTCACTGCTGGGTTCTTCCACTCTGAGAACACAGCACTGGCTTTTGTCCATTTCGTAGACTGGACTCTGAAGGGCAGCACCCTGTCCTGGCAAAATATTGCTTCTGAGCTGGGGCTTCAACTGTGCTTTCACTAGGCTGTTCCAAAGCTCTCTTGCAGAAGCAGCTTCTGGTACATGCAGTGGGTCCTTTTGTGCTGGACATAGTCTTGCACATTCTTTAATGCAAAGTGGGTCCTCTGGACTGATGCAGTGTATGTGGGATAGCATACTGGCTGACCAGACATTTTGTAAGCCTTTGGATAGTGGTGCTGGCTGAGGCCCTGGGGGCAGGAAAGAAAACACATGCCTGGAATATTAGATTTTCCTGTGAGGACAAACACTGGCCTTTTGAGGGCCAAAATAGTCAAGTGCTAGTTGGTCTTTCCTAGTAATGGTACTATATTGGGGACTCAGTCTTCGTCTCTTATTTTAGATGTTCAATAGTGGCCAAATCAGCCCTGGTGGAAGAGACTGCTGTTGGACAGGATTGACATTCTTGGCCATTAGAGTAACCCCTGTATTGGATCCCTGGTCTTTGGTTAAGGGCCACCATGGTGAGGAGGCCAGATGGATGGCTCTGAAACTTACTCCCCAGATAAGATAGTAAATGAATATATATATATATATATATATATATATATATATATATATATATATATATATATATTGCATTCCAGGAAAAGGGCTCAGCAGGGAGGGTGGCAGAGATTAGTGTGTTCTTAAAGATTGGCAAGGTGACCATTCCTATCATAATCCTGTTTAATTAGGTAGCATAGATGGTGTAGAAGCCTAACGAGGCCTAGAGAATGACTATAGACTGGACACAAGCTCAGTCAAGTAGTGATCCAATTTGCACACGTGGCATTGTTTCTAAAGCAGATTTTCATGCCTTTAGATACATAATATGCAGCCTTTGATTTCACAAATGCATTCTTTGTATCGTTCTTAGGAAAAAGGAAAATTTTTCATTACCATGGAGCAGACAGCACTACACATTCAGTTTTACTCCTGGATTGTTATAATATAGCTTGAAGAGATCCAGACTATCTGAACATGCACAGAACATCAGCATGCTCCACCGCAGCAGTGAAATCATGCCAGTCAAACAAGTTGTGCAGGAAGTTGCCAGTAGCTTGGAGACCTGATGCACCACATGCATTCCAGAAGCTAGGCAACACCCTGAAAAGGATTAGCAACTCGCATCCCACTCCAGTACTCTTGCCTGGAAAATCCCATGGATGGAGGAGCCTGGTGCTGCAGTCCCTGGGTCCACTGAGAGTCGGACACGACTGAGCAGCTTCGGTTTCACTTTTCACTTACATCACTGGAGAAGGAAATGGCAACCCACTCCAGTGTTCTTGCCTGAAGAATCCCAGGGATGGCGGAGCCTGGTGGGCTGCCATCTATGGGGTCGCACAGAGTCGGACACGACTGAAGTGACTTAGCAGCAGTAGCAGCACTGAAGATACCATAGGACTCACATTTCTGCACATTGCTTTATAGGTTTTTGTTAAATTTAAAAAAAAATAATTTCATTTGTTTTATTTTTGGCTGTGCTGGGTCTTCAGTGCTGCATGGGCTTTCTCTAGTTGTGGCAATCAGGGGCTACTCTAGTTACCGTGCGCAGGCTTCTCATTGAGGTGGCCTCTCTCGTGGTGAATAGGATCTAGGCATGTGGGCTTCAGTAGCCTCGGCTAATACGCTCAGAGTTACTCTTAAGCACGGGCTCAGTAGTTGTAGTGTATGGGCTTAGTTGCTCCACAGCATATGGGATCAGGGGTCGAACCTGTATCTCCTTCATTGGCAGGCAGATTCTTTACCACTGAGCCACAAGGGAAGCCCCTGCTTCATAGATTATCCAGGAAGTTTGAGTAGGCTGGTTTTCTAGTAATTTATATGATGTATTGACATCAAGTTATAGGTATTTTCTTACTAACTGGAATCTTCTCTGTGCTTACATTGAATTGTTCATTAATAATATCAATAAATTCTGTTTTCTTATTCCATCTTGGCAGAAGTATGTCTATTAGCTTTTACAGTGAGCAAGATTTTGATTTTGTTGATCTATTGGTACCTTTGTTTCTGTTTAGTTAATTAGCTGAAAGCTGAACTGGGCAGAGGCCAATACTAAGATACCAGAAATGCCCTGCCATAATATAAATACTGAAGGAAATATGGTTGTTGATGTAGATTTATCATGAGTAATTTACTCACCAATTTCCCCAATTTTGACCTCCAAGAGGGACTAGAAGACACTTCTGCCAGGGCCCTGAGAAACTGCTGGGTGATGGGATCCCCAGCATCCTAGGAAAATGTGAGTCCTTGAGGTCAGATCATGGTCAGATCATGGTCAGGTCACAATGAGCCTATAAACGTCTAACAAAACAAATGTTAGGGCCTCCCTGGTGGCCTAGTGGTTAAGAATCTCCCTTTCAATGCAGGGGACACCAGTTCAATCCCTTGTCAGGGAAGAT
This sequence comes from Bos grunniens, assembly GCF_055505025.1. Classification (NCBI taxonomy): domain Eukaryota; kingdom Metazoa; phylum Chordata; class Mammalia; order Artiodactyla; family Bovidae; genus Bos; species Bos grunniens. The sequence continues at coordinate 44,442,386 of NC_141181.1, forward strand.
TCCACATGCTTTGGGACAACTAAGCCGGAGCACCACAATTACTGAGCTTGTGCTTTAAAGCCTGTGAGCTGCAACTCCTGAGGCTATGTATCATGGAGCCTGTGCTCCACAAGAGAAGCCACTGAAATGGAAAGCCCACACACTGCCACTAGGCAGTAGCCCCTGATTTCTTCAACTAGACAAAGCCCACACATAGTAACAAAGACAGAGCAGCCAAAAACAAATAAATATATGTTTTTAAATGTTATTTTCTGTTAAGAAGAAAGAAAAGAGGAGGCATTTAGTTCTGTCTCCATTCCTCCTTGCAGCTTTTAACACTGGCAAACCCTGTAAGCAAAGCAGCATCATTATCCCTCACTTTATTTGTTCAAGGTCCTGAGCCTTGACTTTCACCCTCTGAGGTCCAGGCCCTGCTTAAGAACAGGGGTTCCCTGTGTGGACTGGTCACCCTGATTGAGAGTTTTTGTCCAGCATCTAGTCTGGGTCCTCCCACCAGTGCCCATGCCTGACTGAGGAGGCAGATCTCAGCTGGAAGGGCCCTTAGAGTCAGGTCCCCAGGTTTTGTCCAGCAATCATCACTGAAGGAGCCAGGTGTCCAGGACCCAGCTGGCCCCCAACTTGTCCCTGGGCTCCCCATTTCACCCATTGTCCCAAGGCCAGAAAGTCTGAAGGGCCCCAGGGAGAAGGCCACCAATCCATCTCTCACCGAACTCCCTCTGACCCAGGACCCCTGCAAGTCTGACTATTGACCTAGTAGGACTTCTAACTGCTGGGTTAATGGTCCCTCCTTAAGGGCCTTGTGGTAATGATCATGTTCCAGTGGCCGTCCACCTACCTCATCCGTTACAACTACAGTGGGCTCAAGGTCATTGTGGTAATCAGAATTGCTTGACCTACAGAAGTCTTTGGAAGTGGTTAATTGATTATGGGATCTTAAGGACCAAAATAGAGGGACAACTTATGAAGGACTTATCTTTGTAATATCAAAAATATAGAAGTTGGATGTCATTGAGGACAGACCCTGTCATTGGTTCACAAGTACATACAGTAAAATTTAGGGACAGTCAACGGGCCTCTTTCTTGTGTGTCAGACTGACTGCTTCTAGGTAGCAGATAAATGTTAATACTAGTGGACTTACCCATGATCATGATTCCATCACTACACTTTCTCTGCCTTAAAATATATTGTTGCATTTGCACAAAATGAGCCTCTCTGTCCTGTTTGCTTTCTTTGTCTCTTTTAGGCATCAGTGTGAAACACAAAACTCCACACGCTTCATGTCCATGACCAAAGTACCAAGTTCAACCACATCACCTTTCCTTCACACTTTCTTGTCGCTGGTGTCCCAGTTTTGTGTCCTGTTGGGATTCTAACAACCAGACAAGTGAATTACTTCTGCCAAGAAACATTCATATCCATGTTCCCAGGCATCCCTCCTCCTACATAAAGCAGATTTCCAAGTATCTTGCTCATAGCTTTGACCACTAGGAAGGTCTTCACAAAATGGGGGCTCCACGTATCAGTGGTGCCTTTCATATGGTGCTGATGTATCTGTGAACCAGGCCTGAGCTGTCTCCTCCTCAGCCAGTGGTCATAGGGAGGTCCCCATGAATGACATAGGGCTCTGGACTCCCCATTTATCCATTTTACTTTATGGACTTTCCAGGGCCCAATTCCAAATAGATCATTTCCACAATATGATGAGATGTAGCAGCAGTCAACAAACCTGATACTCCATCTGAGGATGGCTCTCACTGGTAAAGGACCACATGGTGGTGACAAGGTTGATCTCTATTAGAGTGTGTTGCCACAGAATCTATTTCTCCAGTGATATAGTGAAATAGTTCTCTGCCACAGAAGTCAAGGTCTTCCTCCCAAATCTGAGGCCTTTGTAAATTTATTAGAGACTGAAGTCCACTCCACACAGTATCCCATCTCCCTCCTGTCCTAACAGCAAGAGCTGAAGCATCTCACAGTTTCATCTGGAGGAAATCTTGCACCTGCGCTGGGCCTGCTGCCAAGCTCTTGATCTGAGCTTCACTCAAAATTGGAAACTGTTCACAGTAGAATTTTCAAGTGTGTTCCAAAATGCCTTCCTAATGCAGAGAGCTCCACTAAGTGTTATACCTCTTTGTGGTGTCAAGTGTGAATTTAAATAACTTGTCCCTTACTTTACAGGGCTGTCTCAGCATTCCTAGTTCACTAAACTTCTAAAAACATCATTGATATCAGGCTTCTAAATCTTTGTGGGGTTTGCCTTATACTTCTGGGGCATATGTGTGTTACCAGTGCATCTGTATTTGCTACCCTTTACAAAATAGTGATAGAGCTGTCCTCCACAGGGCCCAGGCTCTGATCAATTGCTGCTTTCTAATGGAGTTAGACCTGCTATTTTAAAAATTATTCCTTTAAGGGCTTCCCTGGAGGCTCAGTGGTAAAGAATCTGCCTGCCAATCCAGGAGACACAGGTTCAATCCCTGATTCAGGAAGATCCCACATATCATGGAGCAGCTAAGCCCCTGAGCCACAACTATTGAGCCTGTGCTCTAGAGCCCAGGAGCCCCAACTACTGATGGCTGAGAGCCCTAGAGCCTCTACTTTGCAACAAGAGGAACCACTGCAATGAGAAGCACATGCACTGCAACTAGAGAGTAGCCCCTGCTCACTGTAGCTAGAGAAAAGCCTGCACAGCAATGAAAACCCAGCACAGCCAAAAATAAATCGAAAATTTTTAAATTGTTCCTTTAACAAGTTTTAGTCTACCTATCTTCATTCTTTCTTCAGAACCACATTTTAAAAAATAAATTTTATTGATAAAATATATCTATTTTAACATAAAGTTCAAGTTCCATGCCTTTTTGGGGGGTGGGGAGGCACCTCGCCACACAGCATGTGGAATCTTAGTTCTCGACCAGGAATCAAACCTGTGCCCCTTGCGTGGAGTAGAAGCATGGAATCCTAACCACTGGAACACATGAAGCCCTGAGTTCCATGCATTTTGATAAATGTCTGAGTCTATATAACCACCACTGCTACCAAGATGTACAACTTTCCAGCACTCAAAATGTTTCCTATACCTCTTCCCAGTCAGATCTCACTCCTACTGCTAACCGCAACCATTGATCTCACATTCAACCCTGTGGATTATTTTTATCTTTTCTAGAATTTCATATGAATGGAATTATACAATAAGTAATCCTTTGTGTCAGCTGAATGTTTTTGAAATTTGTGGGCATCAGTAGCCTGTTATTTTATTGCTGAGTAGTTCATTCTATGGTTACACCAGTTAGTCCATCCATTCACCTATCGATGGACATTTGGACTGTTTCATGTTTTCAACTCTTAAGAATTAACCAAAGATGCAACATGATACTCAGAATGGCCAGACTCCAAGACAAAGTGTTGGCAATGGTGTGAGAAAGCAAAACCCTCATACACTGCTGGTGGGGATATAAAACAACATGCAACCACTGTGGAAAACAGTTTGGCAGTTTCTTCAAAAGATTAACATGAACTGACCACAGGATTCAGCAATTCTCCTTTTACCTATATGGCCAAGGGAAATGAAAATATCCATAAAAGCTTGTATACCCTGCTCATAAGATCAGTTTAATGAAGGTTTGTTTTGTCTTTGCTTCTGGTCTCTGTTGCTGAAACTATGATCTGAAGGTCAAAGAATAAGAAAAAGTCAATACAAGGAGAAACCAGAGGGGGTGTACCTATACATTCTTATTCTTAAAAATCTGTTCAGGAGTTTACCTTCATGTGACAGAGTCTGGGAGCCCATGTGAACATAAGACTTCTGATGTGTCCTTATGTAATCTCTGGGTCACTTAAATTTAAATAGTATGGCAGAAACCAACAAAACATTGTAAAGCAATTTTCTTCCAACTAAAAAGTAAATTTAAAAATTAAGAGCAGGATGTTTCATTAAATATATGTTGTTGGGACCTTCAGCCAAACATTTTGGACAAAATAACAGCATTGCATTCCTTGCTGTTGTTGTTATCTAGTCTCTAATTCATGTCCAACCCTTGCACTCCATGGACTGTAGCCCACCAGGCTCCTTTGTCCATGGGATTTCCCAGGCAAGAATACTGGAGTGGGTTGCTATTTCCTTCTCCAGGAGATCTTCATAACCCAGAGACAGAACCCATGTCTCCCGCACTGCAAGAGGATTCTTTACCATTGAGCCACCTGGGAAGCCCCATTGCACCCCTACGTTACACTAAAAAACATCAATTCCAAAAGGTGTAATTTGTAATTGCAATATAAGAAACAACAAAAGCATCATATACAATCATATGGATACTTATAATATTATGGATGAAAAAGATTTTTAAAGCATATTAAGGAGATCAATTAAAAAGCATAGATTTCACCTCACAAATTCAATGTCATAGGCTATAAAATTGTCTTCTATTACTTGACTATGGTTTTATTTTTAACATTTAAATCTTTTGTCTATTTGACTAATTTACAGTAAATTGATACATTGAAGGAATGCACATTTACAAAAATATACTTATTGAATATATTCAATTATGCAAAAAAATTTATGAGCCTATACATACCATTTACCACAGTTCTAGGCAATGAGGTAAAGGTCCAAATAAGACAGAAAAGGTTTCTCTTCTCAGGATCTGATATTCTAATGAAGGAACATAGACAATAATCATTAAATTTTTAAAAACAGAAGAAGTTATCTAGTATAAATAAATGCTATGATAAAAACAAAACAGGTCAATATGATACAGAATAATTTGAGTATGAGAGAAGCTGCTCTTGATTGGAGTAGTTTTAAAGAACCTTTTGAGAAGATAAATTTGAGTGGAGACCACAGAATGTCATAGGCAGAAGAAAGAGAAATCGGTAAGAATTATCTTAGTATGTTTGAGAAACAGAAGAAAAATAGCAACAAAAATACAGTATAATCATAGCTAAATATGAGTGTGTACTGGTTTTGTACATAAACATGAGTTGGGACTTTAAAATTTTTTGCTCCTTGTTTATCATACCTCTTTTCCAATTTTCATGCTTTTCTGTGGGTTACTTGAATATTTTTTAGAATCCTATTGTTAATTATTGAAAGTATTTTTGAGTGTCTCTTTACAGCTTTCTTTTTTTTTTTTGTTAGTGGTTTCATTAGATATTACACACCCTAACTTAACATAGTCTACTGGTTTTTGACATTTTCCCATTTGAGTGAAGTGCATACATTGGATTTCCATATCAGATGGTGGTGTAATTTTTTGTTTCAACCATCAAATGTGATTTTTAAAACTCATGAGAATAGTCCATTATATTTACCCTTACTTCTACCCATTTCTACCCATTTTTAAAATTTATTTATAATATTTGTAAAAAGAGTTTTGGCTATAAGAGTTTGTTTAGTTTTAACAATCTTTGTATGAAGGCAACAGTAGATAAGAAATATAATTGTCAAGACAATCACTAAAATTAAGACTTGATGTTGTGAGTAATGTTTTAAAACCATCTGTGTGGGTCTGGCCCTGATAATTGATCAGTTAGTTGTTTAGTTAGAGTTTTTAAATTAGTGGAAGAGGGCAGATTATTAGAAAAGGTTTTAAATTTTTTTTGTAATAATTGTATATTTAGAGAGGCATTATCATGTATGTTTTGTAAATGAAATTTGCTTTGTTTTCAGTTGTAGGCACTATTATTGAAATGAATAGGAGTAACACAAAATTGAGTAGAATTTTAATCACATTTTAGCATCACCTGTTTTTGTATATCTGTTAATTGATTACTAACCCATTTGATAGCTGTTTGTAGTTTAGTTTTGTTTTTTTAATATCTTTATTTATTTGAGCCTGAGTGGCCCACATAGTATGAGCATTTTTAGTCTAATTTTGAATAAAATTATGTGTTTGAATTGAGGTTTGCTGGAGATTTATTGGTAACCAAAACAAAGGTCCGTCTAGTCAAGGCTATGGTTTTTCCAGTAGTCATGTATGGATGTAAGAGTTGGACTGTGAAGAAAGCTGAGAGCCAAAGAATTGATGCTTTTGAACTGTGGTGTTGGAGAAGACTCTTGAGAGTCCCTTGGACTGCAAGAAGATCCAACCAGTCCATTCTGAAGGAGATCAGCCCTGGGATTTCTTTGGAAGGAATGATGCTAAAGCTGAAACTTCAGTACTTTGGCCACCTCATGCGAAGAGTTGACTCATTAGAAAAGACTCTGATGCTGGGAGGGATTGGGAGCAGGAGGAGAAGGGGACAACAGAGGATGAGATGGATGGATGGCATCACCAACTCAGACGTGAGTTTGAGTGAATTCCGGAAGTTGGTGATGGACAGGGAGGCCTGCATGCTGCAATTCATGGGGTCGCAGAGAGTCGGACATGACTGAGCAACTGAACTGAACTGAACTGAACAGATTATGTCAAGATTGAAGAATCAAAAGGGAGTCATTTTTTAAGGAAATAGAGTAGTTAAGATAAGTATATTATTTACAATTTATGTAAGTTACAGAACATAAAGTCTTATTGAATTGTAAAATTTTTATAGCTATAACAAAAGGAAGTGAAACACAGGCTTGTATAAAATATGATTGAATATAGCAAAAGAAATAATTTTTATGGCTATGACTAGTACTCTTGCCTGGAAAATCCCATCGACAGAGGAGCCTGGTAGGCTGCAGTCCATGGGGTCGCTAAGAGTCAGACACGACTGAGCGACTTCACTTTCACTTTCACTTTTCACTTTCATGCATTGGAGAAGGAAATGGCAACCCACTCCAGTATTCTTGCCTGGAGAATCCCAGGGACGGCGGGGCCTTGGTGGGCTGCCGTCTATGGGGTCCCACAGAGTCGGACACTACTGAAGCGACTTAAACAGCAGCAGCAGCAGTTTTTGTGAAATGTCTGGTCTAAGTCTCAAGTTTTTCAGTGTTTGTAGCAAGTTTTTAGATGTCTCATTGTTCAGGCCCAATCTGTTTATCAAGAATGATTTGAGGACGAGGGGGGGCCATTTTACCGTCAAGCCATCTAAGAAGTCTTTTGTCATGGTAATGTTTTATTGTAGTATTAGTAACCTTTTATGTTACTTGAGTAACATAATCATATATAGTTTTGTCAATATCATCTGAGCAGTTAGATAACCACATACCATGGGGTCTCCAATCAACAATTGTACGATTAGCCACAAACATTAATTTTTTTGATTTGGCCTGACATTTGTCCCAATAAACAGGAATATATTTAAAGTTTTTATTAGTAAACTTTTTGTATAGTTTTTTTCGGGGTTTTTTTCTAACTTTTTTTCTAAAGTTTTAGTAGTATAAACATGGTTTATGGACAAAGAAAGGGCAGTAAATAATCTAAGTAGTGTCTGAAAGTCTTTTTTTGGAGACAGGATGAAAGCCCAAGTTTGTCAGCTAACGTTTATGTATAATTTTGTTGGGCTCATACACAAAAAAAGGACTTTATAACTTAGAGAGATATTAATTAGTTTTGTTTTGTTTTGTTTTTAATAGAGTGTGAGGGCCCTTTAATGCTCTGACGGCATATGTATGGAGTCATTGGTTAATATGATTGGAGTTTTTTCTGTCTATTTTACAACCTGAAGTAAAGGGGGGTTGGGTACATAAGTCCAGTAAGTGTGATTAATCGGTTCAGTTTGAGCGGAGGAGGCGCAAGCAAGCAAAGTGAGCATAGTGAGGCTTTTAGGACTTTGAGGCATTTTTTGTTGAGAAACCAGATTTTTAGTTTGATTAGTAAGGGTTTTTATTTGTCTCCAAGAGGGGAGATTATAAGGTTGATATCACCAAGGGTGGTGTTTTTTGGAGACCTTTAGAGCCACCATGGCCCGTATTGGAATTTTTTTTTTTTTTTTTTTTTTTGAGGAGGGGTTGTTGTTTTGCCTCTATCTCAAAAGCCAGGGACCCCTTGGGTTGTATCTTTTGAAGAGGAAGCCATGTGAGTTTGTTGGATCTATCTGGGGAAATATAGCATACCCTTTTTTCTGTAAGATTAATTTTTCAGATGTTCATTGTTTATTTAACCCGTCTTGACATAAAATGGGCAGAGGAGGAGACAAGTCTTTTAATTTTTTGAAATGTTTTTTTGCTCTTGTCAAGATATCTTCTTGTGGTAAGTTTAAAAAAATTAAAACAAATAAACCTGTATTAACAATAGTTGTTAATACAAAACAAGTTGTTAATGCAAAAACAAGACCAGGAGCTGACTGTGGCTCAGATCATGAACTCCTTATTGCAAAATTCAGACTTAAATTGAAGAAATTGGGGAAAACCACTAGACCATTCAGGTATGACCTAAATCAAATTCCTTGTAATTATACAGTGGAAGTGAGAAATAGATTTAAGGGACTAGATCTGATACACAGAGTGCCTGATGAACCGACAGAGGTTCGTGACATTGTACAGAAAACAAGGATCAAGACCATCCCCATGGAAAAGAAATGCAAAAAAGCAAAATGGCTGTCTGAGGAGGCCTTACAAATAGCTGTGAAAAGAAGACAAGCAAAAAGCAAAGGAGAAAAGGAAAGATATAAGCATCTGAATGCAGAGTTCCAAAGAATTGCAAGGAGAGATAAGAAAGCCTTCATCAGCGATTGATGCAAAGAAATAGCGGAAAACAACAGAATGGGAAAGACTAGAGATCTCTTCAAGAAAATTAGAGATACCAAGGGAACATTTCAAGCAAAGATGGGCTCATTAAAGGACAGCAATGGTATGGACCTAACAGAAGCAGAAGGTATTAAGAAGAGGTGGCAAGATTACACAGAAGAACTGTACAAAAAAGATCTTCACGACCCAGATAATCACGATGGTGTGATCACTCACCTAGAGCCAGACATCCTGGAATGTGAAGTCAGGTGGGCCTTAGAAAGCATCACTACAAACAAAGCTAGTGGAGGTGATGGAATTCCAGTTGAGCTATTTCAAATCCTGAAAGATGATGCTATGAAAGTGCTGCTCTCAATATGCCAGCAAATTTGGAAAACTCAGCAGTGGCCACAGGACTGGAAAAGGTCAGTTTTCATTCCAATCCCAAAGAAAGGTAATCCCAGAGAATGCTCAAACGACCACACAATTGCACTCATCTCAGTACTCTTGCCTGGCAAATCCCATGGACGAAGGAACCTGGTATGCTGCAGTCCATGGGGTCGCTAAGAGTTGGACACGACTGAGCGACTTCACTTTCACATTTCACTTTCACGCACTGGAGAAGGAAATGGCAACCCACTCCAGTGTTCTTGCCTGGAGAATCCCAGAGACGGGGGCGCCTGGTGGGCTGCCGTCTCTGTGGTCGCACAGAGTCGGACACAACTGAAGCGACTTAGCAGCAGCAGCACACACTAGTAAAGTAATGCTCAAAATTCTCCAAGGCAGGCTTCAGCAATACATGAACCGCGAACTTCCAGATGTTCAAGCTGGTTTTAGAAAAGGCAAAGGAACCAGAGATCAAATTGCCAACATCCAGTGGATCATCAAAAAAGCAAGAGAGGTCCAGAAAAACATCTATTTCTGCTTTATTGTTATGCCAAAGCCTTTGACTGTGTGGATTACAATAAACTGTGGAAAATTCTGAAAGAAATGGGAATACCAGACCACCTGACCTGCCTCTTGAGAAACCTATATGCAGGTCAGGAAGCAAGAGTTAGAACTGGACATGGAACAACAGGCTGGTTCCAAATAGGAAAAGGAGAACGTCAAGGCTGCTTATTTAACTTCTATGCAGAGTACATCATGAGAAATTCTGGGCTGGAAGAAGCACAAGCTGGAATCAAGATTGCCGGGAGAAATGTCAATAACCTCAGATATGCAGATGACACCACCCTTATGGCAGAAAGTGAAGAGGAACTAAAAAACCTCTTGATGAAAATGAAAGAGGAGAGTGAAAAAGTTGGCTTAAAGTTCAACATTCAGAAAACTAAGATCATGGTATTTGGTCCCATCACTTCATAGGATATAGATGTGGAAACAGTGTCAGACTTTATTTTGGGGGGCTCCAAAATCACTGCAGATGGTGATTGCAGGCGTGAAATTAAAAGATGCTTACTCCTTGAAAGGAAAGTTATGACCAACCTAGATAGCATATTCAAAAGTAGAGTCATTACTTTGCCAACAAAGGTCCGTCTGTTTTTCCAGTGGTCATGTATGGATGTGAGAGTTGGACTCTAAAGAAAGCTGAGCACTGAAGAATTGATGCTTTTGAACTGTGGTGTTGGAGAAGATTCTTGAGAGTCCCTTGGACTGCAAGGAGATCCAACCAGTCCATCCTAAAGGAGATCAGTCCTGGGTGTTCTTTGGAGGGCCTGATGCTAAAGCTGAAACTCCAGTACTTTGGCCACCTCATGCAAAGAGTTGACTCATTGGAAAAGACCCTGATGCTGGGAGGGATTGGGGGCAGGAGGACAAGGGGACGACAGAGGATGAGATGGCTGGATGGCATCACCGACTCAATGGACATTAGTTTGAGTGAACTCCAGGAGTTGGTGATGTACGGGAAGGCCTGGCATGCTGTGATTCATGGGGTTGCACGGAGTCGGACACGACTGAGCGACTGAACTGAACTGAGCAATAGCTGTAGGTTTAGAAAATATCTTATGTTGGATTTAGTAAAGTCTGTTATAGATAAGGAAGACAGCAGTGTTTTGTGTATTTTTTTGTTTTTTTATTTATTTTTAGTATGTGGTGTGTTCGTTTGACTATGTCTTGTGTCTGTGGATTATAAGGAATGTCTGTAATATGTTTAATAGAAAAGGATTGTAATGGACTCTGTGGGAGAGGGAGAGGGTGGGAAGATTTGGGAGAATGGCATTGAAACATGTGAAATGTCATGTATGAAACGAGATGCCAGTCCAGGTTCAATGCACGATGCTGGAAGCTTGGGGCTGGTGCACTGGGACGACCCAGGGGGATGGTGTGGGGAGGGAGGGGGGAGGAGGGTTCAGGATGGGGAACACATGAGAAATAAAGGAATAAAAAATTAAAAACATAAATAAATAAATAAAAACAAAATTTCAGAAGATAAAAAAAAAAAGAAAAGGATTGTAGAAATTGTTTGAAATATCTTGAAGTGTAGGCAGGGCCATTATCTGTTTTAATAGAACTAGTAGTTTTTATTATAGCAAAGCAGGCTAATAGGTGAGTTATAAAGTGATGTGTAGATTTACCACGAAGAGGTGCTGCTCATATAAAAGAAGAATTGGTGTCGATACAGACATGTAGGAAGGAAGATGGAGAAAGTTTAGGACAATGAGTTACATCCATCTATCATAGTTTATTAGGCTGTAATCTTTGAGGATTAATATCTTGTGTAATGGGTCGAAGATGTAGGGGTTTACAAGTAGAGCAATTATTAATAATTTTTTTAGCCTGGCAGTATGGGATTTTTTTTAGCTGGTGTAGGGAGCCAGCATTGTTGTGTAACAGAGCATGTTGTTTTTTAGGAGTAGCAAAAGAAACAAGTTTATCAGTCTGTTTATTACCATGAGTCATAGGACCAGGAAGGTAGGAATATGTCTGAATATGGGTAATATAAATGGGAGAAGTATGGTTTTTAATAGAGGATTGTAATTTTTTTAAGTTGTTGAATAATAGGTTGATTGGAGTTTATAGTAGAGGTTTTTATTTTTTAATACAAAAACTGACTATAAGGAATCAGAGACTATATTAATGGGGTGAGGATGTAGGCAAATAACTTGAATAAGAGTATATAATTTATTTTGTTGAGCAGAATGGAATTTAGTGTAAGAGACTATATTTTTTGAGAGACCAGAATGAGGCTTTGGCGTTTTTAGTCTCATCTATATAGAAAACTTTAGCTTGTGGTATAGGCTGTGAGCTGACAATATGGTAAATAATAAATTTAGTACTTTTGAAGAAATTTCATAGTTTGTTAGACAGATAATGGAATGAAATTTCTCCAAAATATTTTAGAAAGGCTATTTGAAGATCGGTGGAAGTTTGTAATGTGTTTTTAAATTGAGATTTATTGATAGGTATTACAATTTTATGAGGATCAAAGCCAATTAGAGTTTTAGTTTTATTTTTTTATTGATAATGATGAGAGTAATTAAATCAAGGTAAGGTGTAAGTGACTTTATTTTTTTTTAATGGGTATAGATCTATTTTATTGGATGTTTTTGTTGGGCAAGAAGTTTTGTGGGAGAATGAAGAGAGGGGAGTACAAATAATTTTAGAGGTAAATGTAATCTCATGTGAGTAAGAAACTTTTTGGTAATTTATTTTGTATAAATAGAGTTTTTATTGTGTTTATTTAGAAAGTGAATGAGGGCTATCTAAATTAGGATCTCTTTTTAAAGTATTAAATAGATTAGTTAGTTGATAATTATCAATGTCTAATGAGGGTATAATCTAATTTATATCATCCAAGAGTTTTTGAAAATTATTTAAAATTGATAATTTATCAGTATGAATCTGAGTTAATTGAGGAATAATATGTTGTCTATCAACAATAAATCTTAAGTAATGGTAAGGTCTAGAGGTTTGAATTTTTTTAGGGGCAATGATTAACCCAGAGTTTTTAAGCATTGTTGAGCTATATCAAACGTATGTTGCATTTTTAAAACAGATGGAGCCGAAAACAATATATCATCTACATAATGAACAACAAGAAAGTCAGGAAATTGTTTTTTCACAGGCTCAAGGGCTTTAGCCACGTAGTATTGACACATGGTGGGAGAATTTATCATTTTTTGAGGCAGCACATTCTATTGATATCGCTTATGAGGCCTGATGTGATTAGGAAAAGGGAGAGAGAAAGCAAATCTCTCTAGGTCTAAAGGGTGTAAAGGTATATTTAAAAAGCAATCTTATAAATCAATAATAATAATATGTCAATTTTGAGGAATAGTAGTAGGTGATGGGATTTTTGGTTGTAATGTACCCATAGGTTTTATAGATGTATTAACTTTTTTAAGGTCTGTTAAAAGGCGCCATCGGAGAAGGCAATGGCACCCCACTCCAGTACTCTTGCCTGGAAAATCCCATGGATGGAGGAGCCTGGTAGGCTGCAGTCCATGGGGTCGCTAAGAGTCGGACACGACTGAGCAACTTCTCTTTCACTTTTCACTTTCATGCATTGGAGAAGGAAATGGCAACCCACTCCAGTGTTCTTGCCTGGAGAATCCCAGGGACAGGGGAGCCTGGTGGGCTGCCGTCTTTGGGGTCGCACAGAGTCGGACAAGACTGAAGCGACTTAGCAGCAGCAGCAGCAAAAGGCGCCATTTGTTAGATTTTTTTTTTATATAACAAAAATAGGAGAGTTTCAAGGAGAGTAAGATTTTTCAATATGTTTTAATTTTAATTGTGTGTCTATAAGTTTTTTAGCAGCCTGTAATTTTTTTTTTTTGGTAAGGGGCCACTACTCTGTTTAAATAGGCTCATAATTTTTTAAAGTTATTTTAATAATTGTTTTGTTTGTTAAATGAGCAGTGGCCCCTAGGAAAAATGTGGGATGTGTATCTGAGTCTGTCATTGTATACATCTCTTTTTATTAGATTAAGGGGGGCATTTATCACATAAGGTCTTAATGTTGTAGGTTGGCCTTTTGGTCTCTCACATGGGTATATCTGAACACTTTAATAGACTTTTTGTATTTTAGTTTGAGAAATTTTTGCAGTTTGGCAAAAGACCTTTTGTATGGGCCAGGATTTAGGCCATAAGTGTTTGGAAATAATAGTAATATCAGATCCAGTGTCGAGGATACCAGAAAATCTTTTACCATTAATTTTGATATTTATATTTGGTCGGGCATATTTAGATACCAATAATGTCCATAAGGATTGTTTTTTATTTGTACTGTCGAATCTGTCTGTCTGTACATTATTAGAGGAGTTAATAGAAATGTAAGGCAAAAGAAGTAATGGAGCAATTTTGTCTCTCTTTTTGAATTGTCATAGAATCTGAGATGACATCATAATTTGAATTTTAGTTTTATAATCTGAATCAATTATTTCAGGGTGAACAGTGATTTTTTTAGAAGTCAAACTAGATGGGCCAAGCAAAAAACTGAAGGTTTGTGGGGGCAGGGGTCCAAAAAGTCTGGTAGGTACTCTAGAAGGGACTGTTTGAGGGTAAAGGAAAAAATCATTTAGGGCTGGTATATCGACGGCAGCACTGTCAGATGTTGAGGGTTTGAGGGAAACGATAGAATTTGTCTCTGGTTTTTGTGGTAAGGGACCTGAGGTGGGGGGGTCCCCTGTTTGGAGTTTTTTGGAATAGGTTTTTTCATCAATATCAAGTTTAGATTTACAGTCCTTGGCCTAATGTAGTTTTTTATGGCAGCGAGGGCACATTTTTGGAGGTTTTTTATTAGCCTTTTTAGGGCAGTCTCTTTTTAAATGGTTTTTATTTCTACATGTAAAGCATCTTTTATTTTCTTTTTTAAAGTCAGCAGCCATTGTCTCAACTAGCATTTGTATCTTTTGAGTTTTTGATCTTAGACTGTGACAAGCCTTTAAATAATCAATAATAGTCTCAGTCTCACGAATTGAAGCGATAGCTCTTTGACATTTTTTATTTGTATTTTCATAAGCAAGTAATTTTTTTAGCTGTTTTTTGGCTTTTTTTATTACAGTATGGGAAATAGCAGTTTCTAATCTAGCTAAAAAATCAGCATAACTTTTATTAGGTCTTTGTAATATTTTAGTGTAACTACCTGTGGTTTCCCTTTGAGGACTAATTTGATCTCAAGCTTTAAGGGCCACTGTTTTTAATTGTTTATGTAACAAGGGAGGGCACTGTATTTGAGCTTTTATGGTATCAAATTGTCTGGAGCCAGTTAACATTTTATAAGTAATTTGGTTTTGGGGAGTGTCAGCTCGAGCATTTTTGTTAGCATGATCTTTGGCTATATCATGAAACCACATTGTCTATTGAAGATATTTTTTCTGTTTAAGGAGAGTTTTTATTAAAGTTTCTCAATCATAGGGAATAAAGTTTTTAGTAGAAGATGTCACAACATTTAGAAGCTTTCTAGTAAAAGGCGAATGTGGGCCATACATAGTTACAGCCTTTTTTATTTGTTTTATGTGAAAAAGATTAATACCGTCATATTGAGGTATTATGCATCTTTGAGTGTCAGAATTTTTTAAAACTGGAAAGACGGAAAAACCATCAGCGTCAGAAACTTGTGATTATAAAGCCAGTAATTTAGAGAGCTTCTGTTGTGGAGGAGAGTGAATAAGTGTTGCTTTTTTGTAAATATGAGTCTGTGTCAAGGACTTATCATAATTGTCTATAAGAGCATTGTCAGTTTTGGTGTCAAAAAACGTCTAAGGAGAGTCGTCAGAATCATTACGTTTTAACAAAGGAGAGACTTTTGGATTCATGTCTGTTGGCAGAGGAGGAGGAATTGGAGCAGCCAGGGCAGGGCTAATAGGAAAAAGGTGACATATTTTATGCTGTTCTAATTGGGTCTTTTGTAAAGTTTTATCGTCTAATTCATATTTATGCAATAAGTGTTCTGTCTGTCATCGAATATCGTGAGGGCTAGAATTATCTTGAAATGGCAACATTATGGCTTTAATGAGAGCCCATAGAGGCCAGAAATCAATTGGAATATTTTTTCCTTGTCCAGTGGCTCATTCAACATTTTTTTTTGACCCAGTGCCAAATTTCTAAATCAAAACTGTCTTTATCAGGGAACCAGGGATTATGTTCGACTACTGTTTGAAGGCAAGCCTCTATTCGTTGGTGTGAAACCAGAAGTCCCTGAACTTTAAACAAATGGTGAAGTAAAGTAGAGAAATGATGGGGCTTTCCAGACTTTTGACCCATGTCTTAGTACTTACCAACTTCAATAGGCCCTGACCTCCTGGAGTCACTCTGTCTGAAATGTCACGTATATCAGAGTCCCTGTTCAGGCACCACTTGTTGGGGTCCTTTAATGAACCAGAACCTGGTGGTCCGGAGTTGACGATAAGAAAGTGAAACAGAGGAAGAGGCTGATATTTCTTGGTTTATGCAGAAAATCAATAAAGCTCTTGGTACAGAGCTTGTGTCGCTCACGAAGGCACCAGGCGCCCTCTTGAGGGGGTGAAGGCACAGAGCGCCTTCTCGAGAGGGTCTTAGAAGCCCGGACAGAAAAGTGAGCACAACGTGTCTCTACACTCCAGAGAATTAGCCAGAGAGAGAGAAGGAGAGAAAGAAACAAAAATGACACAGGGACCTGAGCTCTGATGGAGCAAAGGTGCTTTAATGATTTTTCTGTGAGTATATATAGGCTGTACTACAAGAAATTTTTTTTGACAATGATAAAGATCAGAAAACCAAACATACAGTAACAGTTACCAAGGGAACAAGGCATAATAATGATCACAAGGTCAAGAGACAATCTATATCTCAAGAAAAGGGGGGCGAGACTAAGCAGTTTTGTTGTAAAGAGAATGTTTACTAAAGGAGACCCAAGCCTGTATCACACAATGACCTCAGTCCTGAGAACTGCATGCGGTTCTACTCGCCTCTGGCAGAAGCTGGTAAGGAACAGAGAATTTATGAGAAAGAGCACGTAGGAATACTCCTGTTAAACATTCCCTGAAAACTGTTGTTTTTTTCTTTTGAGGCTCTAACCCTCTTCTTTTTACCAGTTCCTTTATAATTATAGAATTTCTTCTAGCTGGTCTTTATGGTTAGGCCTTCTGGTGACAAATTCTTCCTTTTCCTTCATCTGAAGGTCTTCATTATCTAGAGGTCTTTATTTCCCCTTCATTTCTAAAGAGAATTTTTGCTAGATGCAGAATTAGGAGTTTACAGTTTGGGTTTGTTTTTTTTTTTTTTTTTTTTTCAGCACTTGAAAATTACTCTGCCATCTCTTTCTGGTTTCTGTGGTTTCAGATGAGAAATCCATGTTTCAGATGAGAAATCCATGTTCCAGATGAGAAATCCATGTTATTTAATTGTTCCCCTACAAGGAGTACACTTTTTTCTCTCTTCAAATTGAATAGTCACAACTGAGTTTCTAGTGAATTAGTATAGAGAATTAGGCCAGATTATTCTAAAGTTTATCCAGAGATACAAACTCATAAGACTAACCTAGAAAAATCAGGAAAGAAAGTAAAGGGGGACATGCTCCCCCCAAAAGCTATAGTAATTAAAACAGTATGATATGTATAAGAATAGATGAATAGATCAGTAGGACAAAACAGAGGAAAGAGACATAGATATAAGGGGATTTAGTATTAGAAGAATGTAGGGTATATTTTAAAATTTGGTGTGCAGAAACACTTTATAAATGAGAGGAATTCAAAGTCAGAAGGAAAAAGACTGATAAATCTGAATGCATAAAGATTTCAGTGTACAGCATGCATGTGTATACACACACACACACACACACATACACACACACACACACACACACAACCCCAAAGGGAAAATACAAGTAATGATTTATGCAAATATGCTGTATCTGAAACATACATATGAAAGTTATAAAATCTAGCCACCTAAGAACTCCTTTGTGTGTGCTCAGTCATGTCTGACTCTTTTTGGACCCATGGACTGTAGCCCTCCAGGCTCCTCTGCTATGTAATTTCCCAAGCAAGAATATTGGAGTGGGTTGGCACTTCCTGTTCCAAGAGATCTGCTGGACTCAGGGACTGAACCTGCATCTTTTGTGTTTCCTGCATTGGCAAGTGGATCCTTTACCACTAGCACTACCTGGGGAACCCTAAGAACAGCTGCAAATCAATAATAAAAATACAGGGATACTAATGGAAAAATAGGCAAAGTACATGAATGGGTATTTCAAAGATAAATAAGAACTAGTCAATAAACAGTTGTTTATTCTCACCAAAAAAGTAAATTAAAACAAGTTATTTTAACTCATCATATGAGTATTAAGTTTTGATGATATCCTTTTGCCACACACTGAGCCCTCACTCTGTGCCAAGCAATGTGCTATAGTTATGGGTATAACTCATAGTGCTTCTAGTCTAGTAAGGAAGATAATTACTAACAAAATAATCACAAATACACACAAGTAATTACAAATAAAATTGCAAATTGTTGTAAATTTTAAAGAGAATACATATAGGATCCAAGGAGAGTTTACAATCAAAGGAACCTATTCTGAGGAAGAGTTTCTTGGGCTGCAATATGAAGCATAAACTTGAAATGTACCAATTAACTTATGAGAAACGCTGGACTGGAAGAAACACAAGCTGGAATCAAGATTGCTGGGAGAAATATCAATAACCTCAGATATGCAGATGACACCACCCTTATGGCAGAAAGTGAAGAGGAACTCAAAAGCCTCTTGATGAAAATGAAAGAGGAGAGTGAAAAAGTTGGCTTAAAGCTCAACATTCAGAAAACAAAGATCATGGCATCTGGTCCCAACACTTCATGGGAAATAGATGGGGAAACAGTGGAAACAGTGTCAGACTTTATTTTTGGGGGCTCCAAAATCACTGCAGATGGTGACCGCAGCCATGAAATTAAAAGACACTTACTCCTTGGAAGGAAAGTTATGACCAACCTAGATAGCATATTCAAAAGCAGAGACATTACTTTGCCAACAAAGGTCCATCTAGTCAAGGCTATGGTTTTTCCTGTGGTCATGTATGGATGTGAGAGTTGGACTGTGAAGAAGGCTGAGTGCCGAAGAATTGATGCTTTTGAACTGTGGTGTCGGAGAAGACTCTTGAGAGTCCCTTGGACTGCAAGGAGATCCAACCAGTCCATTCTAAAGGAGATCAGCCCTGGGATTTCTTTGGAAGGAATGATGCTAAAGCTGAAACTCCAGTACTTTGGCCACCTCACGAGAAGAGTTGACTCATTGGAAAAGACTCTGATGCTGGGAGGGATTGGGGGCAAGAGGAGAAGGGGACGACAGAGGATGAGATGGCTGGATGGCATCACTGACTCGATGGACGTGAGTCTGAGTGAACTCCGGGAGTTGGTGGTGGACAGGGAGGCCTGGCGTGCTGCGATTCACGGGGTCGCAAAGAGTCGGACACGACTGAGCGACTGATCTGATCTGATCTGATCTGATGAAAGGATAACCTTTTCAGAGATAGAGAAAATTAACGTGCTCAAAGGTCCTGCAATGCATGTCATATAGAGAAGGAAGGTTAGCACATTCAGAGAGGAGGGGCCTAAGAAAAGTCCCCTTGAAAAGACAGGGGTAAGATCATGCAGACAACTGGGGACTATGCTAAGGACCATTATCTTTAGAGCAAGCAAAAGCCATCATATTAGATTAAACAGAGGAATATATTTTTGAAGTTTTTATTTATTTGGCTGCATTGGGTCTTAGTTGTAGCATGTGGGAACCTTCATTGTGGCACAGGGACTCTCTAGTTGTGGTGCACAGTCTCAGTAGTTGTGATGCACAGGCTTAGTTGTCCCACAGCATGTGGGATCTTAGTTCCTTGACAAGGGATCAAACCGGCATCCCTTACATTGCAAGGTGGATTTTTAACTACTGAACCAGCAAGAAAGTCCCCAGAGGAATATATTTGGAATTGCTTTTATAAACATCAGGCTGACTTCTATATGAAGAAAAAAATTGGAAGAAATGGATGTGAAGATATAGCAAGGTTGTGGGTGAGAAATAATAGTTTGGACAAGATTGGTAGTTGAGATTAAACATAGACATGTCAATCTCAACATGTTCCCAAACAAACCTATTTCTTCTCTCCTAAATTTTTCTTTTCATGTGTTTATCACCTTTGTAAAATATGATGATTTATTAAAAGACCTGAGCAAGTTGTATAAGTGGAAGTTGAAGTCACAAGAATGGATAACAGTGGTAGCAGAGGTTTTAAAGAATGAACTTCTGGTAACATTTCACCCAAGTCAGAAACCTACTTCCTCCATCTCCCCAGTCTGCCATGTCCAATTCATTACCAGGTCCTTTAAGTTCTTCCTTTAAATATTTTCTTGACCCTGTTTACCTTAGTCCCCAGCTCCTGATCTCCAGGATACAGAATCATTGCCTTCATTGTTGTTCCTGGATCAAGACATTTTTCTGTTGATACTCAGCATCACACTGTACATAGGATGTAACAGCCTCTTCAGAACTCTTCATTGTCTTCTCATTCACAGCATGCATGTTCCTTCACATGTCCTTGTGAAGCATTAACTTTTTCAGTCTCTTCTCTTTTCATACTATCTCTCCTTTGCCCTTTTTTAAACAGGCCAGTGAATTTCTTGGTTCCTCTTTTCTCTTCCAGTTTTTATACTGGACTGTAACCAAATAAAATCTTAAGGGACCTCCCTGGATAGTCCTGCTACCATGTTCTTCACCTGCCTCTTGTTTGTAGAAAAAATTTAGTCTCTTAGGCCTTCCCAAAGTTCCAAAGAACAAATTTAATCAGAAAGGTGAGAAAATGCAGAAAGGAAAACAAATGAGAAAAAAAAATGGCTTATCCATTAGACAAAATCAAGGACTTTTAGGTCCTTCTCAATGCAAAAGTAGGAAGTCAAGAGATACCTGGAGTTAACAGGCAAATTTGGCCTTGGAGTACAAAATTAAGCAAGTCAAAGGCTAATACAGTTTTACCAAGAGAACGCACTGGTCATAGCAAACACCTTCTTCCAACAACATGAGAGAAGACTCTACACATGGACATCACCAGATGGTCAATACCAAAAGCAGATTGATTATATTCTTTGCAGCCAAAGATGGAGAAGCTCTATACAGTCAGCAAAAACAAGACCGGGAGCTGACTGTGGCTCAGATCATGAACTCCTTACTGTCAAATTCAGACTAAATTGAAGAAAGTAGGGAAAACCACTAGACCATTCAGGTATGACCTAAATCAAATCCCTTATGATTACACAGTGGAAGTGAGAAATAGATTCAAGGGATTAGATCTGATAGAGTACCTGAAGAACTATGGATGGAGCTTTGTGACATTGTCCAGGAGGCAGTGATCAAGACCATCCCTATGAAAAATAAATGCAAAAAGACAAAATGGCTGTCTGAGGAGGCCTTACAAATAGCTGAGAAAAGAAGAGACATGAAAGGCAAAGGAGAAAAGGAAAGATGTACCCATTTGAATGCAGAGTTCCAAAGAATAGCAAGGAGAGATAAGAAAGCCTACCTAAGTGATCGTGTAAAGAAACACAGGAAAACAATAGAATGGGAAAGATTAGAGATCTCTTTAAGAAAATTAGAGACACCAAAGGAACATTTCATGCAAAGATGGTTACAATAAAGGACATAAACAATATGGACCTAACAAAAGCAGAAGATATTAAGAAGAGGTGGTAAAGAATACACAGAAGAACTATACAAAAAGTGTCTTGATGACCCAGATAACCATGATGGTGTGATCACTCACATAGAGCCAGACATCCTGGAATGGGAAGTCAAGTGGGCCTTAGGCAGCATCACTATGAACAAAGCTAGTGGAAGTGATGGAATTCCAGTGGAGCTTTTTCAAATCCTAAAAGATGATGCTGTGAAAGTATGGCAGTCAATATGACAGCATGTTTGGAAAACTCAGCAGTGACCATAGGACTGGAAAAGGCCAGTTTTCATTCCAATCCTAAAGAAAGGCAATGCCAAAGAATGTTCAAACTACCGCACAATTGCACTCATCTCACATGCAACAAAATTCTCCAAGCCAGGCTTCAACAGTACATGAACTGTGAACTTCCAGATGTTCAAGCTGGTTTTAGAAAAGGCAGAGGAACCAGAGATCAATTCCCTAATATCTGCTGGATCATCAAAAAAGCAAGAGAGTTCCAGAAAAACATCTACTTTTGCTTTACTGACTATGCCAAAGCCTTTGACTGTGTAGGTCACAACAAACTGTGTAAAATTCTTCAAGAGATGGGAATACCAGACCACCTGACCTGCATCCTGAGAAATCTGTGTGCAGGTCAAGAAGCAACAGTTAGAACTGGACGTAGAATAACAGACTGGTTCCAAATCAGGAAAGGAGTATGTGAAGGCTGTATACTGTCACCCTGCTTATTTAACTTACATGCAGAGTACATCATGCCAAATGCTGGGCTGGATGAAGCACAAGCTTGAATCAAGATTGCTGGGAGAAATATCAATAACCTCAGATATTCAGATGACACCACTCTTATGGCAGAAAGCAAAGAACTAAAGAACCTCTTGATGAAAGTGAAAGAGGAGAGTCAAAAAGTAAGCTTAAAGCTCAACATTCAGAAAACTAAGATCATGGCATCTGGTCTCATCACTTCATGGCAAATAAATGGGGAAACAATGGAAAGAGTGACAGACTTTATTTTGGGGGGCTCCAAAATCACTGCAGATGGTGACTGCAGCCATGAAATTAAAAGATGCTTGCTCCTTGGAAGAAAAGCTATACCAACCTAGACAGCATATTAAAAAACAGAGACATTACTTTGCCAACAAAGGTCCATCTAGTCAAAGCTATGGTTTTTCCAGTAGTCGTATATGGATGTGAGAGTTGGACTATAAAGAAAGCTGAGGGCCGAAGAGTTGATGCTC
This sequence comes from Bos grunniens, assembly GCF_055505025.1. NCBI lineage: Eukaryota > Metazoa > Chordata > Mammalia > Artiodactyla > Bovidae > Bos > Bos grunniens. The sequence goes on from NC_141181.1 coordinate 44,464,835, forward strand.
TTGAACTGTGGTTTTGAGGAAGACTCCCTTGGACTGCAAGGAGATCAAACCAGTCAATCTTAAAGGAAATCAATCCTGAATATTCATTGGAAGGACTGATGCTGAAGCTGAAACTCCAATACTTTGGCCACCTGATGCAAAGAACTGACTCATTGGAAAAGACCCTAATGCTGGGAAAGACTGAAGGCAGGAGGAGAAGGGGATAACAGAGAATGAGATGGTTGGATGGCATCACTGATTCAATGGACATGAGTTTGAGTAAGCTCTGGGAGTTGGTGATGCACAGAGAAGCCTGGCGTGCTGCAGTCCATAGGGTCGCAAAGTGTCAGACACAACTGAGCGACTGAACTGAACTGAATGAGGGTTATAGATACTGTTCTGAGCCAAGTCCTATGAGCTATTTTGCAGATAGTGAAAGCCTCACCGGGTAGAAGAATTTAACCCTATGCTGCCCACCAAGTATGTTAACCCCAGAAGGTTGATGATGTTGACTCCAAATTACCTCACCATCAAGCAATCAGAAGAATGTTCATGAGCTGATCATGTGCCCCATTTAACCTCTCCCTCATGTTTTTGTCTTTAAAAAATCTTTCCCTAAAATCCTTCAAGATGTTCAGGCCTTTTAAACACTAGTTGCACTGTACTCGTTGCTTGCCACCTGAAATTAATGCTGTACTTTCCTTCACCACAACCCAGTGTCAATATATTGGCTTTACTTGTCATGGGCCAGCAGACCCAGGTTTGCTTCAGTAACAATTTTGGCACCCACAATGGGGCAGAAGTCCCAAGTGAGCATCTTCCCTGTGTCATATCAGTCCTGGGCTGATGGAAGCTCTTGGATCCCAGCTGCCTGAGCACCTTTGTCTCAGGCACAGCCCCAAGTGCCTCCCACAGACCAAGTGTCACTGGCTCCCGATGCCTTCAATTCTGTGATGAAGGAAACAAGGCTTTGATTTTGGTCTCTCTGCTAATAGACAATTGACAGTTGACAATTTGGTGGTTGACAGACTTAATGTAGGAGGGTAAGTCACTTTGGTGCATATAACCAAAAACTCCCTTCCTCTCCACCCTGGGCTTTTGCTCTCCAGAATAAGCCCATTTGTTTTGTATTGGTGTGGGGTACCCTGCTGGAGTCAGGAATAGTTGTTAGGCTTCTATTTGTGAACCGGTTCTTTGTTTCTTTGAATGCAAGCATTTGGCTTTGGAGGTGACACTTGTGTTTGGTTCTTGTTGTCTTGGTAGAATGCCCTCTGGAGTACATTTTGGGGAAATGATTTTATTATAGCTATCAGTTCAGTTCAGTTGCTCAGTCGTGTCCGACTCTTTGCAACCCCATGAATCACAGCACGCCAGGCCTCCCTGTCCATCAACAACTCCCAGAGTTCACCCAGACTCACGTCATCAAGTTGGTGATGCCATCCAGCCATCTCATCCTCTGTCGTCCCCTCCTCCTCCTGCCCCCAATCCCTCCCAGCATCAGAGTCTTTTCCAATGAGTCAACTCTTCACATGAGATGGCCAAAGTACTGGAGTTTCAGCTTTAGCATCGTTCCTTCCAAAGAACACCCAGGGCTGATCTCCTTTAGAATGGACTGGTTGGATCTCCTTGCAGTCCAAGGGACTCTCAAGAGTCTTCTCCAACACCACAGTTCAAAAGCATCAATTCTTTGGCACTCAGCTTTCTTCACAGTCTAACTCTTGCATCCATACATGACCACTGAAAAAACCATAGCCTTGATTAGATGGACCTTTGTTGGCAAAGTAATGTCTCTGCTTTTGAATATGCTATCTAGGTTGGTCATAACTTTTCTTCCAAGGAGTAAGCGTCTTTTAATTTCATGGCTGCAGTCACCATCTGCAGTAATTTTGCAGTGATTATAGCTATGAACCTATTTTATTATAGGTATGGGGGCTTCCCTCATAGCTCAGCTAGTAAAGAATCTGCCTGCAATGTGGGAGACCTAGGTTCGATCCCTGGGTTGGGAAGATCCCCTGGAGAAGGGAAAGGCTACCCACTCCAGTATTCTGGCCTGGAGAATTCCATGGACTATACAGTCCATGGGGTTGCAAAGAGTCGGACACGACTGAATGTCTTTCACTTTCACTATGAACCTATGACTAAGGAAAAGAATGACTTAACACTCTCTTCAGGCTCCAGAGAAAATTAGTTAAGATGAAACTATTTTGAAATCCCCAAATTGGTTTTTTGTTTATATATATGAAGTTAGAGAAAGCTGACTTGATAAAATATTTTTTCAGAATTCTGGCTCCAAAAGAACAAACACACTTCTAGGACAAAGTTTGAAGTTAACTCTTATCATATATTTGAAATATAAAAACAGCCCACTTTGCTTGAGACTTCAGCCTTGGGTTAATTAATAGAACTTCAAACCAAAGGCATGGGGAAGGGTGCGGGATAGAAAAGAGGCTTTTTAAAACTCAAATAAGTAAATTTATTTTTGGTTTTACATTTGCCAGGTGAATTACCATTACATACGAGGTCATGATTCCTTGTCTTTCTGCTTGCCTGTTGTGTTGTTTAAAAGAGGGATCCTCGTGTGGAAAAATTTAGGAAAAAACTGTTGGACTTCACCCTTTGGATTTTGTCCTGCAGGAATGCAATTCTGTTCTTTGTGTGTATGTTTGCATTTGTCTTGTGTGTAAGTGTGCTGGCTGTGGGAAACTCAAATTGGTTTCCTGAATGCAGCCGCTTGAGGTGCATTCTCCACAACTGAACTACTTTTAGTTACAAGCCAATGAAATATAAAAAGTTGATTTTCCTTTGTAATACAGCTTGGTTAAAATACTCCCAAGATTCAAAGTCGTCCATTAATGGATCCCTAAATTATGCATCCATGGTGCAATTAGAGCTGTTTTACAATAGAGAGAGGATAAAAGATAAAAATTATAAATTAATTGGGAACTTACCTGGTGGTCCAGTGCTTAAGAACGTACCTTGCAATACAATCCCTGGTGGGGGAATTAAGATCCCACATGCCTAGGGGCAACTAAATCCATGCTCCACAACTACTGAGCCCCACCTGTGCTGTGACTGGAGTCCATGAGCCAATCCGTGCACTGCAATGAAAGATCCTACATGATGCAATAAAGATTCGAGTGCCACAACTAAGAGCCAACACAGCCAATAAATATTTTTTAATTATAAATGAATATGTTTTGTATTTAAATAACTGACTCAGGAATAAGTTTTAAAATAGGCTATGAGGCCTCTGTGTGTCTGGATATAAGTATGTCTAATGATTGTGTCTTTGTCTTTGGAAAATATTCTGAGGTTATTTTGTAAATGAGCTCTATTTACCTGGCTTAAAGAAAAGTAAATGTTTACAAATCAAATGTTTTAAAATGCAATAGAGAATAACCCAAATGAATTTCATGTTCACTTGATCTGGGAAATATTCAGTATTAAATTAATAATCTGATATTACAGTTAGTTTAAGTTTGTTGATTAATACAGACATGTCTTTAGAATCATCAAATTCTAGGTACTTTTATTGTACCTAGATTTGCTAAAAGTCAATAAATTCATACTATATCTATTGCAAATTTGCCAACAAGAAAATTAACTTGGTATGATGATACTATCACAAGTAATACAATAGAAATGGTATAGGAGCTTTCAGGTGAACTCTGTAGAAATAATTATATTTTAGTTTTTCCAGATTCTTACTAAACTTCAAATGTTAGAATTTCACTAAATTAACCTAAATGATAAAAATTCATTGGAGGTCTAGGTCATATTTAATTAGAAGCCTAAGTTTATGTATTTTTTCCTTTTGGTAAGAGAAAAAAAACTAAGATGCTTGGGCTTATTAGTCACATATCTTACACCACATTAAAAAGAGAAATTATGCTATGAAAAAAATGTATGTTTTTAGAAGTTATGTAATATTTTCTTAATGTAATGTAATACTTAGAAAAAAAACTAAGATGCTTGGGCTTATTAGTCACATATCTTACACCACATTAAAAAGAGAAATTATGCTATGAAAAAATGTATGTTTTTAGAAGTTATGTAATATTTTCTTAAGTTTTCTAATCAGGAAATACTGATATAATAAACAGTACACAATTGTTTGCTTCTTGATTTTCATTAGAGATTAAGGTTTTTTAAGGGTTAAAAATTGCAATGTAACTAAAGCTACTAAAATAATAAGAGAAACATTTCAGTCTGTAAATAAATCAGGATTTATGTTGTCAGTGGTAGAAGATACAAAGACTGGAAATACATTTGTTGGGCAAAAAAGAATAATTTTGTCCTAGAATTGCTTGTTTATGAAATGGAAAAATAAGGGACAAACTAATATGGATCTAGAAAATGATAAAATAGTTTGTGGAAAAGGATCCTTGAGAAAATCATTTTGTACATTGTCAACATTAATATTATATTAAATTCCATTAAATAAAATGAATTTTATTATTAACAGTAAGCTGGAATTTGTTTTTCTCTCTGTGTTAGAACAAAATTTTCCTGATATATTGAGCTGCCTTTGATAACAGATTGTAATCTTCTTTCTCTAGCTAACTTTCAGTATTCCAAAGGGCCCCTGAGGCATCTCAGAAAAATGTTTAAGTAGGATTATTTGGTAGATTAAATTACAGAAGTGTTGTAAAATAAAACATAACATTAAACCTTCTTTATATCTATAAAAATGTACATTTTAAGTGTTCCAGAAATCATAGGAAATTCCTGGAAATCATATATATCCTGACATAAAATATTATCTGTCATCAAAATTGAAGCTCACAAAGACTGAACCTGAGAATTAGGGAAATGCCCTAATGGATTTTCATGTAAAGGCAAACACAGAATCTGTAAAGCCTGTGGCACAGGTAGATAAAGTCTATTCTGTTCCCACAAAAAAATTAACCCTTCATTGTCAGACTTTTGCCATCCTGATGTCCTAACAGCATGGCAAAAATCTGCTCATAAATCAGAGAAATTAAGATTGTTAACAATAGTTGTGAATTTAAACAACTGGGCTATGGGAAGCACAAGACAGCTCCTTGACTCTTCCTGGCTCCCTGGCAAATCTCATTTTTTATTTGATGGGTTAAAATCTTCCCTTGTTGCAAGGCTGATACACTCAAAATGAAAAAAGAAATGGTTATAAAATCCATTTTTCACTTGGGGTATGCTTCTACAGTCTCTAGTGATCAAGGTACCTACTTCAACTGGGCAAATCATATGAGCCTTAACAAAATCTCACATACTTCTTGAGATCACCACTGTCACTATTATCCTTGGTCATTAGGTAAAGTACACAAAATTCATGGGAAAAAATGAACTCAAGCAGGACAAAAATGAAGTACATGGGATTGAATGAACTGATAAATATAATGTTATGCCTTTCTTATGACTTTTCTATTTTTATGATTTTATTTTGTCTGACACAATTGGTTTTTAATCTTTGTCTCTGAGATATAAGGAAACATTTCCCTTTAAGCTGATTATACTTTATAACAACTTGATAAATTATACCATTGTAAATGGAATTGAAATATACATCTTTTATATCTACCTGACCCCTCCAGAAATTAGAATCTCTCAGGTTCCCAGAAGCTTTATCAAATGAATAAGGAAGGTAATCTCTTAACAACTGAAGAATCTCAAAATATTTTGTGGACCTTGAGAGAGAAGAATTCACCTAAATCTACAGATGGAATCTGTGACAAAGCCTTGCTGTGGCTTTCCTGGCCTTGAGAGGCCTTTTAAAAATTCAGTCTGAGATTTCTGAATAAAAGTTACAGCACGGTCAATTTTAAAAAGCCTTTGTGTTTGGTGTATGTGCTTGACTGAGGAGCCAAGGGGACGAAGCTACTCTGTGGGATTATGACTGAAGGCCTCTAAGTCAGAATCCTGCCCAAGTGAAACAATATGGCAGTGCCACCAGAGCCTCCACTGGCCTCGGATAGCCGGTCTTCTGCTGTCCCCGCCGGCGGGCTGCCACCCATGTCCCTCCAAGCATGGCCCACCCCGCCTTGCGTCGGGACCAGGTCGGGTGAGGAGAGCCCTTGTCCTGGGAAACGGGGTGCATCTGGAAAGGTGACCGCCCCCTTGCCCATCACTCACCGCACGTTCGTGAGGAACCTGGTGCTAATCTAAACCTTTCCTAGGCGACCTGCTTCTGGGTCAGGGTTTTCCTATGTATCAGAGCAGCTCCTTTGCTGCAATCTACCCAAAGTCAGCTCTCAACACAAGGGTTTGAAAAAAAAAATTGACAACAACAAAATGATAAAGGAGAAGAAAAAAACAAAGAAAAAAAAAAGCCTTGTGAATAATTAACCAGACATTTTGCAAGCAAATTGATCTTAATTTGGCTATATTTGGTAAAAATGAAGGTAATTTAGAAAGAAAAATATTATGTTGTAATAGATACTAAATTCTAGTTTTGTTAACTGAGGTCAATTTTTACTGTTTAAAACTTACTTCCCAAAAAGAACTTTGTTGCTATGCTACATTATTGAAAAGTCGAGTTACTAAGAAGATACTCTAAACTTGTTTCTGAAGATCACTGTAATCTATCTTTAGATGAAAATCAGATGCTCCCTGACCTATAAACAGGGGATTATGCATACTAGAAAAAGCATTATTTAAAGGGCTGTCTCCAACCTAGATGAAAGAATACTCTTGCCAGGTATTCTTAAGTACCCCATGCACAAAGAAACTGAAGGGAATTAACTCAAATTCTTATTTCCCATTTAAGAAGGGCCTCCGCATTGGACTAGTCTACAGAAAGGACTGCTGACTTGCTGACCTCAAACAACATTCATACAAAGATAAAAAGACAACAGCAATGGTAGGCAGCAGACCCAAGAATCCAAATCAGGCCTGTAAGACCAGTCACACTACTTTAATTGAGATATTTACTCAATGTTTATCTCCCTATCAATGGTTAAAGTTATTATTTTACTTTTAACCACATTGTTGTCCTGCATGTTTAGCATAGAAAAAGGATTTCCTAATGGAGTTTTCACAGAGCATAACTACTCATGATGTGTAGCACTATTAAAAGTCTACTGATGAAAGAACATGTACAATGCTTCTGTGACAACTGGGTATGGATGACAAAATGCCTAGCCTATGAAATGTTTCCCTGTTAGCATAACTTCTGACCTTAGTCACAATATCTGATTAGTTTCCCCTAATGTGGAAATTACTGGAAAAACCATAGCTTTGACTAGATGGACCTCTGTTGGCAAAGTAATGTCTCTACTTTTAAATATGCTGTCTAGGTTGGTCACAACTTTTCTTTCAAGGAGCAAGCATCTTTTAATTTCATGGCTGCAGTCACCATCTGCAGTGATTTTGGAGCCCCAAAAAATAAAGTCTGACACTGTTTCCATTGTTTTCCCAATGCGAAACATTGTTTCCCCATTGTTTCCCTATAAAGAAAGCTGACCTCTGAAGAATTGATGCTTTTGAACTGTGGTGTTGGAGAAGACTCTTGAGAGTCCCTTGGACTGCAAGGAGATCCAACCAATCCATCCTAAAGGAAATCAGTCTTGAATATTCATTGGAAGGACTGATGCTGAAGCTGAAACTCCAATACTTTGGCTACATGATTCAAAGAACTGACTCACTGGAAAAGACCCTGATGCTGGGAAAGATTGAAGGTGGGAGGAGAAGGGGATGACAGAGGACAAGATGGTTGGATGGCATTACCAACTCGATGGACATGAGTTTGAGTAAGCTCCAGGAGCTGGTGATGGACAGGGAACCATGGGGTCGCAAAGAGTCAGACACGCCTGAGCGACTAACACACAGCACCAAGGGAGACGATCAGCATCTGGGACAGGCAGCTGACCCACCATGGTATAGAGTGATAGATATGTTGATTATATCAATGCTTTCTATTGAAAGATTTGCAATCAAAAGGGGGAAATGATGGAAAATTTTTTCACATGTTGAGGTATGGGAAAGTGACTCTGGCTTATACATGATTTAATTTGAACTTTAGGCTAAACAAAACCATCTATTTGTGGCCTAAACATGCACTGAATATCTGCTTTAGCCAGTAAGGAAAAATGCATTTAAAAATCAGAATGAAGTAACTGTGGTTCATACATCCAAAATGGAGCTGGGTGGCCATTATGGATGTAGGTTCAGACACAATCCTATATTACTAAGAACTTGAGTTAGCTAAACTTTATCAGACTTAAGGACATCATCAGCCATTTTATCAAAACATTAAAACAAAACATTTAACAAAACATCAAAACATTAAAGTCTACTGATGAAAGAACATGTACAATGCTTCTGTGACAACTGAGTATGGATGACAAAATGCCTAGCCTATGAAATGTTTCCCTGTTAGCATAACTTCTGACCTTAGTCACAATATCTGAAATAAAATATCAAAAGCTATTATATCTGTTAGCAGCTGCCAATCAGAACCTCATGGTCTTAATGTCTCCTCACAACTATGAAATCTTTCTCCTACTTAAGAAATAGTAGTGGCAAAAGAGCTCAAGCTATAGCCTGTCGGCAAAAGGCAGAATTGTATTCATTAATAAAATTTCTTTAAATTATATTTTGGCAAAAAAGAAAAACACTCCAAAACTTATTTTCCCAGTTGCCATATAAAATAGGAGGGCTCTTTTCAGGAATACTACAAGGGTGCATTTTAGTCATTATCCTTATTGTAATTGTCTAATTGTCAAATGTTTGTCCAGGTGCTATAACAAAACAATCAAAGAGAGAAGTAATGTATTCATAATACAAAATGTTGATGCTAAGCTTGGGAAGTAGACTATTTCCAACTTTGTGTCCAATTTCCCCAAATTGAGGCAGGACTACAGGGCACTTTAGTAGGAAATAGCCACAGTGGCTGTTTCACATTTGCTCAAAGAGTTGGGGAAAATTAAAACAGAAATGGAAACTAAAACTGAGCTCCTCTGCCAAGTTTCAAATTAACCTCTCAATCCTAAACTTTATCCCCTCTCTTATTCCACACCTGTTCCCCCTCAAGACTGAGGAGTATCCAAGAATAGCAGTAAAATGTTAACAGAGCAGGACCCTATAGGGCCTTCCCAGAATAACTTCCCCCACCACCCCTCATCCTGTTCATGCATTCAGAAATGTAGGAAAACTTTAGCCTCCTAGGCCTTCCTCAAGTTCCAAAGAACAAATTTAATCAGAGAAGTGAGAAAATTCAGAAAGGAAAACAGTCAAGCAAGAAAAAATAATAGATTAGCCATTAAACAAAGTCAAAGACCTTTAGTTTCTCAAGGGCTATAAATAACATGCTAATAAGCCTCTTCCTTTGAGCTGTTTTGCAGATACCGAAACCCTCACCAGGTTGAAGAGGTTAACTGTAAGGTGCCCGCTAGTACTAGACCCCAGACCAGTTAGAAACAGAAGGTTGGCGATCAGTTCAGTTCAGTTCAGTCGCTGAGTCATGTCCGACTCTTTGCGACCCCATGAATCGCAGCACGCCAGGCTTCCCTGTCCATCACCAACTCCCGGAGTTCACTGAGACTCACGTCCATCGAGTCAGTGATGCCATCCAGTCATCTCATCCTCTGTCGTCCCCTTCTCCTCCTGCTCCCAATCCCTCCCAGCATCAGAGTCTTTTCCAATGAGTCAACTCTTCACGTGGGTGGCCAAAGTACTGGAGTTTCAGCTTTAGCATCATTCCTTCCAGAGAAATCCCAGGGCTGATCTCCTTCAGAATGGACTGGTTGGATCTCCTTGCAGTCCAAGGGACTCAAGAGTCTTCTCCAACACTACAGTTCAAAAGCATTAATTCTTCGGTGCTCAGCCTTCTTCACAGTCCAACTCTCACAACCATACATGACCACGGGAAAAACCATAGCCTTGACCAGACGGACCTTTGTTGGCAAAGTAATGTCTCTGCTTACTCCTCAGCTAGCTAAGGAGTAAGCGTCTTTTAATTTCATGGCTGCAGTTACCATCTGCAGTGATTTTGGAGCCCCAAAAAATAAAGTCTGACACTGTTTCCACTGTTGCCCCATCTATTTCCCATGAAGTGATGGGACCGGATGCCATGATGCTGCTGACTCCCAATTACCTCACCGCCAGCAAATCAGAATGTCCACAACCTGATGCACCCCACAAACCCTCTGTCTCATCGTGTCTTTAAAAACTTACTGAAAACCCTCAGGGAGTTCGAGTCTTTTTTTTTTTTTTTTTTTAAACTTTACAATATTGTATTAGTTTTGCCAAACATCAAAATGAATCCGCCACAGGTATACCCGTGCTCCCCATCCTGAACCCTCCTCCCTCCTCCCTCCTCCCTCCCCATATCCTCCCTCTGGGTCGTCCCAGTGCACCAGCCCCAAGCATCCAGTATCGTGCATCGAACCTGGACTGGCGACTCGTTTCATACATGATATTATACATGTTTCAATGCCATTCTCCCAAATCTCCCCAGAGTCTTTTAAGCACCACTTTCTGTCACCACAAACCTGTTTCCGTGGATTGGTTGTACTGTGGATGGCTGAGCCAATCCAAGTTTAGTTTGCTAACAGATCATTTTTCTTTCTTGTCTCTAATCTTTTTTCATAAACTGTTCAGCTCTACCTAGCATAAGGTTCCCTGATTCAGTGGGCCTAATCTCTCCTAACCTTCCCATCTCAATACAAAGCTTCTCGCCCTACCTCCCATCCCCTCAGCTCGGAGCTCTGTCAGAGCTTAGTCCTCTGTGTGTGCTCGGGACCGAGCTGTCAGCACGGGGAGGAACAGAGCTCTCGGGGGCTCCCTCTGGAGCTTCAGGGTGGAAGCCCGGCTGCCGCCTCTGCTCACGCGGACAGCTCGCCAATCTGGGCTCGGCTTGGGGACGATCGCCGATGGCCGCCCCGACCGCGGTGGTTGAGCTGCCACACCGGACTCCAGGGTCTGGGAGTCAGAGTCCCTCGGGTAGGAGGGTCCTGCCACTGCCGCCGTCTGGACTGTAAGTCTTGGAAGCAAAGGCAAGGGCTGCAGTCGACTCTGGGAACAGTAGTCCAAGCGTGGATGGCTTGGACTCAGGCTGAAGCCGCAGTGGACCCTGGGAAGTGTAGTTGTTTGAGGCCCCGTTCACCTTGTGGGCGCGGGGCTTACTGGGAGTTGTCGTGTGGGGGGCTCTCTGCCCGCGAGGCGCGGAGGCCGCGGTGGGTGCTGGGAAGCAGAGCTGTCTGAGGCCGCGGCCTGGTCGCGGTCGGTGGCTGAGGCTCCGGAAGGGGCAGTTTGCGGGACTCTGGCTCGGGGTCCCCGTTGCAGAGACAAGAACTGTCCTGTACTGACCGAGGTAGGAGAAGGGTCCGCCCTGCCCGAGCCGGCCCCCGCCGGGGCTGAGGTGACCAAGGGCGGTGGCCTCATCCCGAGCTCTGGAAGTCGTGGCTGCCCAGCCGGCAGCGCGGAGGAGATGCCCCAGCTGCGGCCCCGTTAAAGGCTGCGGCGCTGCGGCCTCGGGTCCGGCCCAGGCTGGGTGCCCCTGCCGCGGCGAGGAGGGAGCTGTCGTGGACGCCCCTGATCCTGCGTGACGAGGGCGGTGGTTGCGGAGCGACTGGCCCCCAGCCCGGCCCGGTTCGCCCGCACGGCGCCGCGGGCAGTGCCTCAGCTTCTTTCTCTCTCCCCCAGCTCTGCCCTCCACGCTACGTTCTCAGCCGGCCCTACCCTGAGCCATGTCGCAGGTAAATTGTGTTTCCTTTCTTCTAAATGCAGCTGTTTACACAGGCTTTCCTTCTCCTGTAACCCCTACCCTTGTACCTGCCCTGCCTCCCTCTCTTGTGCTTGAGAGTACGTGAGAGGGTTCGCTGGGGGCTCGGCGCTGGGGGCGCTGTCCCGATGTGGGCGGGGTCTGAACGTAGACCTGGCTGTCCCGTTCTCCTTTTGCCAAACAAATTGGGTGGAATGAGGAGTGCTTTAGGCTTCTCTCTCCCGCTGCCGTTCTTTCACTTATTCGTCCTGTTTTTATTGATTATTTTATTATTATTATTTTATTGATTGTTTTAGTTGAGGCTAAATGCTTGGCAGGCAGTTGTGCTCCACAGAGGTGGGGGACAAGAAGGCCAGCCAGTCCAAATTATTCCGTCTGGATGCAGTTTCATTTCTCTGTCCTGCTTTTTTTTCATGCTTGTCTCCAAATCCAGAGGCTCTCCAACTTTTGCTGGGAGTCCAGTTTCCTTCTGTACTGCAGATCCCAGTGCAGTATATTATATTAGGAAACAGCTTCCTTTATTAGCCAATAATCTATAACAAGTTATAGCGACTTGAATTTTTGTTTTTAACTGTAAAATATAACTCTGTCATACCTCTGGAACTGTTACTAGTTTGGGACTTTTAAAAATCCCCTTCATGCCTAATGGCTATGTGGATCACTCCAGTGCTGCAAAGCAGGGGCTTATTATTCCCCCAACCCTGAGGGAAAAAGCTTTAGGTTCCACCCTGGAATGTCCTTATACTTTAGTCTTTATTCTCTTGTTCCATGACTTTGCTGAAATTGTCTCCAAGTTTCACAGCTATTTCTCAGAAATGGGGATGCCTGGGATAAACCTGGGTGTGTGTCCCTTAAACAGGTGCTGCTGCTGTATGCTACAGCCAGTAGTGACTATGAAGAAATTCTTGTCAAATCATTTTAAAATGTTGTTGTTGGTTTAGTCACTAATGCATATCCAACTCTATGCAACCCCATGACTGTAGCCTCCCAGGCTCCTCTGTCCATGGGATTTCCCCAGGCAAGATTAGTGGAGTGGATTGTCATTTCCTTCTCCAGGGGATCCTCCCAACCTAGGGACCGAAGCCATGTGGCCTGTGCCTCCCACATTGGCAGGCGGATTCTTTACTGCTGAGCCATCAGGGAAGCCCCCGCTAAAGTAGGCTGGTATTAAGGAAAATATACATCCCTTATTAAACATAAAGGGATTGTCTTCATTATTCATAAAGTGTTGTGAGATCTTAAGAATGTTTACATGTTGTTCACATGTACAGTCACAAAATTATAAATTATCTCAGGACAAAGCATATTTTTTTTTCTTCAACTACAGAATAAAACAAAACAGCTAAGCTCTTACTTATATTCTTAATAATAACTCAGAATACTGAAAACTGTCATTGCACTACTTACGTACACTGTCCACCCTCCACAGTGGACTCATTTCACTCCTTGATCAGGGCCTTTGGGAGCATAGATGCTGGTTGTACAGATGTATGTATGTCATTTCAGGGGTCAGTGACATTCAGAGATGTGTCCATAGACTTCTCCCGGGAGGAGTGGGAATGGCTCCAGCCTGCTCAGAGAGATTTGTACAGACATGTAATGTTGGAGAACTATGGCCACCTGGTGTCACTGGGTAGGTATTTCCTCTCATCTCCTCTCATGCAGAACTTGACCTTTAGGATGACTGTTGTGAATCTTGATTATCTGACTGAATATTCCCAAGGAAGGAAAGTTTTTTTTGTTTTTTTTTTTCTTTCAAGAGGAGGATTATAACTTCAACTAGTGTTTTGACATCTTTCATATTTATATCTGGCATTTCTAATAATGGCCTCTTTTTTGGTAAGGATTCAAGGACTAATTTTGAATGTATTTAATTTTCCACAAGCAGGTCTTAACATGTCTAAGCCAGATGTGGTTTCCTTATTGGAACAAGGGAAAGAGCCCTGGCTGGGGAATGGAGATGTAAGCAGAGAGCTGTTTCCAGGTGAGTGAGTGAGAAGCTGGTAATGAAGTTTTTTAAAATAACAACCCAACCAGTCAGTGAGAAAGCAGTACTTTTTTTATATGTTGGATAGAAAGTTTTCCTTGAAAGGTACCAGAGATACGGGAGGGAACTGTGAGGTCTTGCCCATGCAAGGGGATCACTTCACACCTACCTACCTGTCTGCCTTCAGTTCTCTTCTCATCCTTTTTCTCACTTTATTTCTCTTCTCTTTCTTTCAAAAATTGACATATGTGCTTTTATTGTCTTAAGTTAAAAGGTGTATATTTTTTCCTTTATATTGCTGTTCTAACCCTCTTAAGTGATTCATTAGGCTTTGGTTAATTAATGGGTTTATTCCTTCACTAATATATTAACAATATTTATTTTTTAATCTCATTAAGACTTTCTCTTAGGTAGTATGCCTCAGAGAGTAGAAGGCATGGCATAGTGAGATAGTGGGTCTGTAAATAACTTGGTTAGAGGTCCTCAAGTTGGCAGTTCAACAATGAGAAGAAAGGAATTTCCAGTTGGTGTTAAAAACCTGGGTAATTGAAATAGGGATAGTAATAACAGGAATAGAAAAGACAGAAAAAGGGTCAGTTTTTGAGAAAATGTGGTGAATTAGTTTGAGATATGCATGGTGTGAGTAGAGGACGGTATTTCCAAGTAGAGAGGTGCAACAGACTACTGGAATATGTCTTAGAAAAGAATTCAAATTAGGAATGTAAAAGTGGGAATCTTGTATTAAGAAGGAAAAAATAGAAGCAATGAGATTGATTGAGAAGGGCTTTGAAAGCCTTCTTCATGTTAGGTTGAAATAAAATTGCTGGTGAAGCTCTTTAAAAATCAATATGGCCATGCTCCGCCATTTAAGATTCTGACATAGACGACCTTTGGAGCCTAAATTGTATGTATTTATGACAATTTGCATAAGTTCTGTAGTTGATTCTGAAGCCAACCTCTGTTGGAAATATACTGGCCTTTAGAGAGTGGTCCTCTGGAGATAACAGGTGAACATTTACATTTAAAGAGAAGAAGCTAATGGAAGGACTAGTGACAGGACAGAAGATGCCTTGAAAACAGAGTTCTGACTTTGAGAGCAAGACTTTCAGGAATAAGGACATGGAAACAGAGTCCCGTATGGCTGAAAGTCACAAGGTGGGACAAGTGCCCAGAAACTTCCTCATCAAAGAATGAGTTGAATAAAAAGCCTCGAATACCACTACTTTAATATAGCTCTTGAAATTTTTGTGTGCTCCTTCCAGTACCCCCTTTTTTTGGCGAGTTAAATTTTATTTGGGGCAAAATGAGCACTGCAGCCCGGGAGACAGCACCTCAGATAGTTCTGAGGAACTGTTCCCCCATAACTTTTTTGAAAGGTGAAATAGCTCACAGAAATAAGGCATAAAACATAAACATGCAGCTTAAATTATTATAAGACACCCATGTAACTACCACTCAGGTCAGTAAACACAGAAGTCCTGAGTCCCTAAGAGCTCTTTGGGTGCTCATCCCAGTCACCCCCCACTGCACCCCCTGCAAAGGTAATTAATTTTCTTTAATGATAGTAACTTCCTTGGTTTTCTTTATAGTTTTTTCAACTGTTTGTGTCTCTAGTCACTTGTTTACATCTGTATGTTTGTGAACTTTTTATACAGATAATCATAATATGTATGTTCTAATTTACTTCTCTCAAAATTATTATAGTATTCAGGTATTTTGCATATTGATCTACGAGTTTGTTTCATTGTACAAGTAGATACAACCCAGTTTATCCATTCTGTTATTGACAGGTTCTTGGGTTATTTGCAGTTTAGGGCTGTTGTAAGTAACATTGCTGTTGTCCTTGGGTCCTGGCACATCCTGGCACAGGGTTCCTATGGTTTATATCTAGAACTGGGATTGCTGAGCCAGAGGATGATGTGCCTCTTTCACATCATTAGATGATGCCAAAATGTTTTCCAAAGTGTTTTTACTGACTTTGCACTCCACAGACACCATAAGTGAGTTCCTCTTGCTCCCCATGTTTACCAACACCATGTACTATTAGATATCATAATCTTCACACCTGTCAGGAGATAGCACACCTGTCAGGAGTGTGTGCAATGGGAGCTTAATATAGTTTAAATGTGCATTCTACAATTACTGATGAAGTTGAGCACCTTTTCACATGTTTATTGAGTATTTTTATAAATTTATAAAATAAATATAAAGTTATAAAATAATTTATAAATTAAAATTTTTATAAATTTACCCTCATTTATGAAGTGCCTCTTAGTTTTTGCTGAGTGTGTGCAGTGGGAGCTTAGTGTGTGCCGTGGGAGCTTAATATAGTTTAAATGTGCATTCTACAATTACTGATGAAGTTGAGCACCTTTTCATATGTTTATTGAGTATTTTTATAAATTTATAAAATAAGTATAAAATTATAAAATAATTTATAAATTAAAATTTTTATAAATTTACCCTCATTTATGAAGTGCCTCTTAGTTTTTGCTCATTTATTGTATTCCTTTCTTGTTTTGTAGGAGTTACAAATTTTGGATACAAATCCTTTGCAATTCTGTTCACTTCAAATATCTTCTCTTACATGTGACTTACTTTTCCCCTTAAAACCTCTTTTAATGAACAGAAATCTTAATTCTAGTGTGGTCAGATTCATCAGTCTTTCCCTTTATGAGGTTTTTTTTTTTTTTGGATGTGTTTAAGAAATATTTCCCTACCATGAGGTCATGATGATGTTTTCTTAGATTTTCTTTTTTAAAAGCCTAGTCGTTTTGCCATTCACATTTAGATCCATGGTTCACTTTGGATTTATTTTTGTGTATCACATGACTTAGTGGTCAATTTTGGTGTCTTCTTTGTTGTCTTCCATTTCTCAAGGTACCATTTACTGATATGTCTGTCCTTTCCTTCACTGGTTACTCATAAATTAAGTTTTTGTGTCCTGGGTAGGAAGAATCAATATTGTGAAAATGACTATACTACCAAATGCAATCTGCAGATTTGATGCAATCCCTATCAAATTACCAATGGCATTTTTCACAGAACTAGAACAAAAAATTTCACAATTCATATGGAAACACAAAAGACCCCGAATAGCCAAAACAGTCTTCAGAAAGTTAAGTTTTTGTGTATGTTTCTGGGTTCCCTATTTTTTTTCTATTTTTCTATCTTTGCATAAATCAATACAGTCAGTTATGGATTTAATACTGGATAACATTTGATTGTATTTGCCTCACCTCATTCCTTTTTTTGCTGAATAATGTCATTTACAGACATCTTGACACTTCACTATATAGTACTTCATTATCATGTATAAAGTATAGGGATATTTTCTATACAATTGGAATATTTTCACATCAGAATAACAGTTTTCCCTAATTTTGTTTTAATGCACTATCCATATATAAATGACTCATAAATGTGTTTATAACTGGATTATCTTTTCCTTGTGGGATGATGAAATATTCCTCTATGTCCTGTAACTCTGAGTTGTAACTTTTTTTTAAATATTAAGACTTTGGGTCTTATTTAAATCCTGTTGAGATATTAACTTTATTTAAGCAGGCTGTCAATATGGATAAGTTCTAACCTGTTTTCTCTGTACATGGTTCCAACGACAGTCTGGTTTTCAAAGCCTTTGCAGGTCTATTTTATTTGTCCCCATAAGCACCTCTTAGTGGCCTTTCTGGAACTTAGACAGTGGGTTCAGCTTTAGGTGTGCTATTTAGGGTCAGATCCATGCATGCACAGCTCAAGGATGAGCCCAGAATTTCATACACAACTTTATGAGATCACTTTCTTGAGCTCCTTTTTTCACAATCTCCCCTTTCCTTTTTGGCTCGCAGGGCCCCCTCTTTCAGGTCTTCTGGATAGAAAGGTAGACCTTTAGGTTCCTCTTTGCACTTCTGTAACTTTGTCTGCCTCTGTAGCCATGCAACAAGGGGACAGAGAGAAAAAACAGGGTGAGGGGTATTACCCCTGTACTCTTAGGACCATAGGTTTTTCTGCTGAGGGAGGAAATGTTACCCTGCCTTGGAGTGTTAATTGCCTATATGGCCATCCCTGCTGCAGCGTGCTTTGAGTTTGAGCAGAAGAGAATGGGAAATGAACAAACAAGATTTCTCTGTATGGACCCCCTTTCCCATTTATAAGACAGAAATAGAGGCTTCTCTTGGAGCTCTTTACCTATTGCCCAGTTCTTGCTTTCAGATTGCATTTAACTTTAGGCCTGGAGAGAGTGGAGATGGGAAAAAATACAAGAAACTCACCACCAGTTGTGTTACTTTGTGTTCTGACTTCCTTCTGCAGTCAGCTTGCTACCATTTACCTTTTTAGAGTGCTCAGCTAGCTCCTTTATGCACTGTTCATGGTTTTCACTTGTACTTAGTGGGAGAGCAGCCAGAGTGTACTTACTCCATCTGTACACGCTGGGAGCCATTCATATTTTATAAGTGAAGGGAAAAAAAAAACCTCAGAGTTACAGCATGCATAAAGATCATGCTAATAAAGTGAGAGGATGAGGTTCAGTTTAGACTGAGCAAAAGTATAAAGTGTAGGAGGAAAATGGTGAGAATTAAGGATGGTTCTGGAAAGCACTGACTGGTCAGATCATACAGGTATTTTACAGGCCGTATTAATGAACTTAGAGTTCATCCCTAGGCTAATAGGAAGTCATCCAAAGATGTTAGGCTGGCGAGCACTTTAGTGACATCCTTCTGGCTGAAGTTTGGGAAACAGATTTATTGGAAGCAAGCCTAGGAAACAGGATAGCCATTTAAGAGTTATTTCCATAAGGTAATCTAGATGTAATCATCACCTGAACCATGGAGGTGTCCAGGGAATGGAAGAAGGTATGCAAATGGCAACAAAGTAAGGACGTGAACTCAGAAAGACCTGGTGATTGACTAGATAAATGACATGACGATGACTGAGGAATTGTGATTGGCATCACTTTTTTTGCTGGTGGTATTATTTCTTGGAAGAAAAAAAGGATGAGCAAGTTTGAAAAAAGAAAGATTATATCAATTCGTAACTTACTAAATTTTGGATCTTTGGGATACTCAAGTATATAAATTCAGTAGGCAACTGAATATTCTAGATCTTGAGAGAGATCACAGTGCTTCTCAAATTTTAGTCCTCTGGATTGTTTTAAAACATACTTCCAGGCCCCTCTCCAGAAATTTTGAGTGATTAGGTGTGGAGTAGAACTCAAGAATTTACATTTTTAACAAGCCCCCGTGATACTGATGCTGAGTTAAAGTACACTTTTAGGAGTTACCTGTACAGCTTCTCAAGATTTTGAATTTTCTTTGTAAAATCTCTGTACCCCTGTTGTTGAATTTATTCTTAAGCAACTTTTTAAAGTTTCTTTTCTAAGAAGTTATATTGCTTTTCTATAGGAATGCTAATGACTTTGTATATTTATCTCTCTCAGTCTTTAGCATTTTAATAATATCTTAAACCTTCCCTGCAAATAATATAATGATTTTTCTATTAATTAATAAACTATTTTTTTAAAAAGCAGTCTTAGGTTCACAGCAAAACTGAGTGGAAAGTACAGAGTTCCCCTGCCCATTCCCACCCTTGCTTGGTCTTCCTGACAACATCCACAGTATTACATTTTTCACAACTGATGAACATACCTTGACATATCAGTATCACCCTAAGTCCATAGTTTACCTTAAAGGTTCTTTCTTGGTGTTGTACATTCTGTGCATTTTGACAAATGTTTAATGACATGTATCCATATGTTAGTATGATACAGAATAGTTTTACTGCCCTAAACATTCTTATTCTCTGCCTATTCATCACTCTCTTCCCCCAACCCCTGGCAACCATGGATCTTTTTACTGTTTCCATAGTTTTTCCTTTTCCAGAGTATCATATAGTTGAATTCATAGTATTTAGCTTTTTCAGATTGGCTTTTTTCACTTAATATTATGCATTTAAGGCTTATTCCTTTATACCTTTTCATGGTTTGATAGCTCATTTCTTTTTAGTGCTGAGAAATATCCCATAGTCTGGCTGTATCATGGTTTTCCATTCTCTTACTGAAAGACATCTTGTTTCTAAGTTTTGACAGTTATTAATAAAGCTGCTGTAAACTTCCATGTGTAGGTTTTTGTGTGGACATGTTTTAATTATTTATGTAAATACCAAGGAATGTGATTGCTGAATTGTATGATAAGAGGATGTTCTGTTTTATAGGAAACTGACAAACTGTTTTTCAAAGTGGCTGTACCATTTTTCATTCCCACCAGCAATGAATAAGAGTTCCTGTTTTTCCACATCCTTCCAGCATATGTTGTTAGAGAATCGAATTTTGGCTATTTTGATAGGTGTGTAGTGGTATATCATTTTAATTTACAATTTCCTAATGACATATGATGTTGAGTATCTTTTTATATTCTTACTTGCCACCTATATATCTTCTTTGGTGAGGTGTCCATGTCTTTTGCCTATTTTTAAATTGGGTTGTTCATTTTCTTATTGTTGAGTTTTAAGAGTTCTTTGTATATTTTGGGTAGTAACTTTTGTCAGATATGTATTTTTGCAAATATTTTCTCTCAGTCTTTTCATCCTGTCTTCTTACTCCCTTGACATTGGCTATTTCAGAACAGAGGTTTTTAATTTTAGTGATGTCCACCTTATCAATTACTTCTTTCATGGATTGTGCCTTTGATGTTATATCTAAAAAGTCATCAATATAACTAACATCATCTAGGTTTTCTCCTTTGTTATCTTCTAGAAGTTTTATAGTTTTGTATTTTACATTTAGTTCTGTGATCCATTTTGAGTTAATTTTTGTTAACAATGTAATCTGTGTCTAGGTTCATTTTTATGCATGTGGATGTCTAGTTGTTCCAGTACCATTTTTTGAGAAGGCTGTATTTGCTTCTTATGTTGTCCTTGCTCCTTTGTCAAAGATCAGTTGACTTTAATCATGCAGATCTGTTCTGCACTCTCTGCTCTGTTCTGTTTATCTCCTTGTCTAGTCTTGCACCAGTGCTGCTCTATACTGATTACTATAGCATTACAGAAGTCTTGAAGTCAAGAGTCAGTCCTTTGACTCTTGTTCAGTGTTATGTTAAGTATTCTAGGTCATTTTCTTTTTTGTATAAACTTTAAAGTCAGTTTGTTGAGATCTGTGAAATAACTTGCTGGGATTTTGATTCGAATTTTGTTGAATCTGTATACCAAGTTGGAAATAATTTTAAACTTCCAGAGTTGCAGATGCAGTTGTCATTTTCAAGTCATTCTGACAGCAAATAAAGTTTAAATAGAGGTGAGGATGATTAACCACCTATCCTTTACAATTATTTATCTTCCTAATAGTTTTGTTTTTCCCTCACCTTCAATTACTTATTTTTAGTCTCCTAATTCACCTACATCTTTCTTATTTAATGTCTTCTGAATTTCTGGATTTCTGGATATACTGCTCAGATTTCAAAGACATGACAACTATAAAAGTCATGCAATGCTAAGATATGTTTTTCAATGTAATTCTCATTTTAAAATGGAAGAATGACGTTTGTTACTCAATACAAAAAATAAAAAAAAAAATTTGCTTTGTTTTTTCAGCTTCAAAGTCAAATGGTGAGATCAAAGAGTTTTCTCCAAAAAATGTCATATTTGAAGATGATTCATCCCAGTATTTGATAATGGAAAGATTTCTAAGCCAAGGCTCTGAGTATTCCAGTTTTAAAGAAGGCTGGAAATGTGAGGGTGATACTGAGATGCTGCAGGGAAATCAGGGATGCATCAGGCAAGTGACAGCTTCACATCAAGAAGCCCTGTCTCAGCATGTGAATGTCAGTACTGTGGAGAGACCCTATGGATGCCATGAATGTGGAAAAACTTTCAGTCGGCGCTTTTCCCTTGTGTTACATCAGAGAACTCATACTGGAGAGAAACCATATGTATGTAAGGAATGTGGGAAAACCTTTAGCCAGATCTCAAACCTCGTAAAACATCAGATGATACATACAGGAAAGAAACCCCATGAGTGTAAAGACTGTAATAAAACATTCAGTTACCTTTCTTTCCTCATTGAACATCAGAGAACACATACTGGGGAGAAACCCTATGAGTGTACTGAATGTGGAAAGGCCTTTAGTCGTGCCTCAAACCTCACTCGACATCAGAGAATTCACATAGGAAAGAAACAGTATGTATGCAGGAAATGTGGGAAGGCCTTTAGCAGTGGCTCTGAACTCATTCGTCACCAGATTACACACACTGGAGAGAAACCTTATGAATGCATTGAGTGTGGAAAGGCATTTCGCCGTTCTTCACATCTTACCCGACATCAGAGTGTCCATACCTCCAAAACCCCCTATGAATGTAATGAATGCAGTAAAGCCTTCCGTTGCCACTCCTTCCTTATCAAACATCAGAGAATTCATGCTGGAGAAAAGCTATATGAATGTGATGAATGTGGTAAAGTTTTCACATGGCATGCATCCCTTGCACAACATATGAAAATTCATACTGGAGAAAAACCCTACGCATGTACTGAATGTGACAAAACCTTTAGTAGGAGCTTTTCCCTCATTCTACATCAGATAACTCATACTGGGGAGAAGCCCTATGTATGTAAGGTATGCAATAAATCCTTCAGCTGGAGCTCAAACCTTGCTAAACATGAGAGAACACACACTCTAGAGAACCCCTATGAATATGAAAATTCATTTAATTACCACTCATTCCTTACTGAACACCAGGGAATTCACACAATAGAAAAAACCTAAGAATGTATAGGTTAAAAAAAAAAAAAGTAGTTAATGCCTTACTTTGACTTCAGTGAACTCTTGAAAAGAAGCCTTATGTGAATATGTTGTGATTAAAATGTGGTCTATGCTGTAGTCAGTATTCTGGAGAAAACCCCCAGGAATATTTGGGAAAGCCATTAATAGCTGCTCATTCTCTTTTGTAACAATAGAAGATGAAATCAATCAGTATTGAGAAGATTCTTCATCTGTTGATGGTGGTGGTGGTGGTGGGTTAGTCACTAAGTCGTGTCCAGCTCGACCCCGTGGACTGTAGCCTGCCAGGCTCCTCTGTCCGTGAGATTTCCCAGGCAAGACCACTGGAATGCTTTGCCATTTCCTTCTCCAGGGGATCTTCCTGACCCAGGGATCAACCCTGCATCTCCTGCATTGCAGGCAGATTCTTTACTGCTGAGTCACCAGGGAAGCCTGTACTTTTTCCTGGAGATTAGAAAATTCATAATGAAGAAAAGTCAAACACAATGAGAAATTTTAAAATACTCTTCCTAAGGGGGGAAAAGCAACCCTATAAATGAACTTAACACAGGGTGACTTTCTTCAGTATTTCAAACCTACTGAATTATACTGGGGAAAAACCACCATTGTAATGAGTGTGGCAAAATCTTAGAGTTCTAAGAAGTTATACTGGACAAAATTGATGTGGGAGTTTTCTGTTTTTTTTTTTTTTTAATGGGAATGTTTTGGCTTTTTTAAAAAGCAAATTCATAAAAGCTATGAATAAATCTTTTGATTTATAGTAAATTAAATGTGGTACTGGCTGAGTTTGTTTCTTCACAGCAAGTGTGATTCTTAAACTGCAACTATCATAATATTGATATCAAGAGTAGCGTGCTTTTGTAAACATAAAGATACAGAAGCATTTTTAGATATTTTATGGTTTTAACTTTGAGTCACAGTTTGGACCTAAGGTTATGATAATTCATGTTTACACTTGAATCTGACTAGTTGTCTTAATCAGTCTGAAATAACTGTAAATAAGGTACATCACAGGAAAATGCCAAGGTTGTTTTCCTCTTTTGCTCAAGAACATTTCTTTTGTAATCACATATTTGTCAAATCAATTATGTTTTCATCTCTACATATACCTGCCCATTCTTTATTCTCCCATTTTAAAGATTGTCTTATCTTTGAGGCATCTGACTGCTCCTTTTAAAGAACTTCTCTTGCATTTAGTACACGAAATACATGATTTAGCACTTGGATAAGTGCTTCATTCGGAGAAGGCGATGGCACCCCACTCCAATACTCTTGCCTGGAAAATCCCATGGACAGAGGAGCCTGGTAGGCTGCAGTCCATGGGGTCGAGAAGAGTCTGACACGACTGAGCAACTTCACTTTCATTTTTCACTTTCATGCATTGGAGAAGGAAATGGCAACCCACTCCAGTGTTCTTGCCTGGAGAATCCCAGGGACGGGGGAGCCTGGTGGGCTGCTGTCTATGGGGTCGCACAGAGTCGGACACGACTGAAGCGACCTAGCAGCAGTAAGTGCTTCATTAATGCATATTTTTTCATGTTCTTTCACAAGGTGAAAGCTAACATATTTCTTTTCCACTCAATGTAACAACAAAACACATAGCAGCTAATATTTACTTTTCTAGAACCATTCAAAGCCTCAAACTATTAGAACAGCTCCACTCTATAAACCCCATTTTCCTATAGTGGTGGCCAATATGATTAATTTCCCTTGCATCCTGTGGCAATCTTTGATGAACAAGAATATATTTATCATCTCAAATATATTTGTTACATTCAGAGGTATGACCATAAACTTCTCCCAGGAGGAATGAGGCTGATTAAACTCTGCCCCAAATTTTTGTATGGGAATGTAATGATGGAGGACTATAGGAATCTGGTCTAAGGTGGGTACTATTCCTCCAAATTCAGAATCTGAATTTAGGAATCTGCTTTCTCCATAGGAAATATCAGGACGTAAGCTCCAAGTTGCCTGGCTGAATTTGTAGTCCATGTTCTTGAAGTAATGTTTTAAATTGGTACAAGTTGGAAGTGGCATGCATTCTGCTTTGGTTCTTCTACTGCTTCTCTTCCCTAGGATCTAGGAAAAACATAATATTTTGAATTATCTGTTTTCTCCTTATAAGCAGGACTTTCTATTTCTAAACCAAATGTGGTCTCCTTATTGGAGCAAGGGAGAATGAAGAATGATGGAAAAAATGGGAACAGGCCTATGCTCAGGTGAGTGAGGGGCACTCAGGAACAGAGTGTCTTTGCAGGCCACCACAAAGTCAGTTCACCAGATATGTTGCTTGGATAATTTTATAAAAAATAAGAACTTTCCCCTAAAATTTACTTCATGCAGCATCATTCTGAACTACATAATTCACCCAAAGTTCCTCTTGTTCGTTTGTGGTAAAATACTTCAGAAAATAAGAACTATGTTGTTGTTTTTCATTTAATTAAAGTACAGATAATGCATTAAATACATTAAAATATAGTTAATTCCTAAATTATACAATAAAAGATACGTCAAAACACTGAAAAGAGTGAAAGTTTGGATATTTTCATTTATACAGTATGCTTTCTTTGTCATAGCAGTGCAGTGCTGGCAATTTTGCTTTCACTCAATTTTAGTACAGAAATCTGTAGTACATCTTTCCATGGTTAACATAACAGTTTTTTTAAATAAGCTATTGCAGAGGTAGCAGAAGACTAAAAGAAAAGCTTCTTGTTTTTCAAGATGAAATTCAGTAACAATGGCCAGCCAAATACAAGATAGAAAAGAAAATGGCAGAAATAAAGTATATGATGTACTTTAAATTACTCGTATATTATTTCAGTTCCAATTTGTTTGACAAAGAAACAATAGTGACATATAGTGTGACCATCTCAATACATGTGAAAGGGTAAACATCCAATATGAACATTTTAATCTATGTAGTATAAGGAGTTTGTATTTCAGATATACAAGTATTTTAGGTTTGCATACTCAAAAGATGTGAAACACCAGAAGGAAACCATTGTAGCTCTGAAAGAGTTGCAATATTTTTATGACTCTGTTGTCATGATTATCCAATTATCCATACTAAAACAGAGACAGAGGAGAGAGAAGGGAAAAAAGATGAGTGTAAGGCACAGACATTTAGGACAAACTCAAAAGTTCTAACATGTGTAGTTACAGTCTTTTAAGAAGAGAGAATGACAGAAGAAATAGTTGAGGAATTCACTCAAGAATCTTAGAAATGATGCAAGATAATCTACAGATTCAAAAAGCTGAGCAAATTCCAAGCAGGCACATTGTAATAAAAAGTAAAACCTGGTTATCTAAAACTGGTATGGGATAGGAGAGATTACCTTCAAAGGAGCAACAATAAGACTGAAAACTTCCTGCTCAAATGAAATGATGGAAGTCAGATGATAATGAAACAATGCCTTTAAAGTGCTGACAAGGAAAAAAACCAGAGATCAAATTGCCAACATCAGTTGGATCATAGAAAAAGCAAAAGAGTTCCAGAAAAACATCTGCTTTATTGATTATCCAAAGCCTTTGACTGTGTGGATCACAACAAACTGTGGAAAATTCAAGAGATGGGAATACCAGACCACCTGACCTGCCTCCTGAGAAATCTGTATGCAGGTCAAGAAGCAACAGTTAGAAATGTGCATAGAACAACAGAAAGGAGTATGTCAAGGCTATATATTGTCACCTTGATTATTTAACTTATATGCAAAGTACCTCATGTGAAATGCCAGGTTGGATGAAGCACAAGCTGGAATCAAAATTGCCAGGAGAAATATCAATAACCTCAAATACACAGATGATACCACCCTTATGGCAGAAAGCAAAGAAGAACTAAAGAGCCTCTTGATGAAAGTGAATGAGGAGAGTGAAAAAGTAGGCTTAAAATTCAACATTCATAAAACTAAGATCATGGCATCCGGTCACACTGCTTCATGGCAAATAGATGGGGAAACAGTGGAAACAGTGAGAGACTTTATTTGGTGGGAGGGGTGGGGGGGGGGGGGGGCAGGGGACTCCAAAATCACTGCAGATGATGCCTGCAGCCATGAAATTAAAAGATGCATGCTCCTTGGAAGAAAAGCTATGACCAACCTAGACAGCATATTAAAAAGCAGAGACATTACTTTGCCAACAAAGGTCCATCTAGTCAAGGCTATGGTTTTTCCAGTGGTTATGTATGGATGTGAGAGTTGGACTGTGAAGAAAGCTGAGCACCGAAGAATTGATGCGTTTGAACTGTGGTGTTGGAAAAGACTTTTGAGAGGCTGTTGGACTGCAAGGAGATTCAACCAGTCAATCCTAAGGGAAGTCAGTTCTGAATATTCATTGGAAGGACTGATGCTGAAGGTGAAGCTCCAGTACTTTGGCCACCTGATGTGAAGAACTGACTCACTGGAAAAGACCCTGTTGCTGGGAAAGATTGAGGGCAGGAGGAGAAGGGGATGACAGAGGATGGCATCACTGACTCTATGGACATGAGTTTGAGTAAGCTCCAGGAGTTGGTGATGGACAGGAAAGCCTGGCATGCTGCAGTCCATGGGGTTACAAAGAGTTAGACACAAGTGAGTTACTGAACTGATACTGATACCAGTCTAGATTTCTATACCAACTAAAAAAACCTTCAACGTTGAAATAAGGATGTTTCAGATAAACAAAAACAGAGGGAATTTGTGTAGCACAGCTATGACTAAAAGAAATACTACAATGAGCTCTTCAGGCAGTATGAACTGATCCTAGATGGAAACTTGCAATACACAAGTATTGGGAAACTAAGGCCTATGGGCCAAATCAAGGCCAGTGAGCTAACAATGGATAATATTTTAAATGGTTGCTTTAAAGATGAATATGCAAGAAATATAAATGAATTTGACACAGTGGTTTGTGGTAGTTTAAAATATACATGAAACTAGAGAAGCATGATAATTAATACATGGTAAGAGGGGATGGATGGATGGAGCCAGCATTGGGAAAGTGGTAAAAGTACTTGTTTGGCTCTCTCTTGATCTAGGGGCCAATTAATTAGTATATTCTATTTGAGAAAATTCACTAAGCTATACACATTTCTCTATTATGTTTCAGTAAAAAAAAAGAGTTTTTATAAGTCTCCCAAAAAAGTATTAAGCTTCAACTTTAAAACAAGAAGTTACTACCAGAATTCCATATTGTCTTAGAAAGCAGCAACCAATGCTTCACGGGACTTAAGATACCCACACAGAGTTAAGGCTGGATCAAGTTTTGTTACTGAGAAATGATTCCAAATAACTTTCTATTGAACATTATACAGCACGTCTCAGGACAGGAAACTTGTTCAGTCCTTCAAAGAAATTTCAAAGCAAAAAGGCAGCAGACCTTGGAGACTGGGTGTTAATGACTTGGGAGAAAGAGAGCAAGTCTTCAGTAACACTTTCAAAAAGTCTACCTTTAAAGGGTAGGAGAGAGGAAAGGTAGTAAATTTATTATACTTTTAAAACTTTTTAAAAATTTATTTTTTAAAGTATTACATTCTCTATCACCAATACTCTCAATATCACAGAGGAAAACATTATATATAAAAATGGAAATTGATCAGAAAATAGAAATTTCAGATTCAATGTGAAATTTTGCTGACTGGTGAAAAATATAACTTTACCTGTTTGCTATGCCTTTCTTAAACTATAGGACAGTTTATGTCATTACATTTATTAGTCTGTGAATTTCCTACTGATGTTAAATATGTTATTTACTGTCTTAATAGAACTCTTTATGCTAAGTAAATGACAATTTTCTGTAATTCAAATTTCACACAAGAACTGCTACAGTAGACTCCTAGTTTCCCAGGATTTTTACAATAGCCAGTGTAATTTTTAAAAAAGCAATAATTCCAACCTCTGAGGAAAGATTTCTAAAGAACTGATAGCTCTTCAAATAAAATATACACTCATGCTGGAGCTGGTATGTGGCCTACATTCCAACCCAGTCTCATATATTCTTCTCTTTACCCCCTTGCCTGTCCATGTTCCACTGACCTATGATTTATTTAAATAAACAAACGAGGACTTTTGTTCTTGTTATTCTACTTACAAAGCTATTCTGTCCCTCCACCTCTCCAATTCCCCATGGATGACTCCTTTCCTTTCCTTCAGGTTTCAGCTTGAATGTCACCATCTCATGGAAGCCTTTCCTGGCTGCCTTATCTAACATATGTTTCCTTATTATTACATCTCATTTGTTTCCCTTATATTATGAATTTTGCCTAGAGGTCAATTTAGATGAAGTCTAAAAAGAGCCCAGGCCCTTTAGCAACATTTTCAAAACGTGCCTTTAAAAAACTGTAGACAGAAAAGCTGGCTTAAAATATGTTTTTAAAAAATTATCTGATATTTTTAAATGGCTAGAATTTATATATTCAACAATAGCCTGAGAAAATATATTTATAACTCTGAAGATATTAAAATCATGCTTTTGAAAATTAAGTAGTTTATGATGGAATTGTTTACTATTTTAAAAAAATACACAACTTAGCTCCATTTACTACATAACCTAGAAACTTTAACAACAAAGAAGTAAAACAAAAAAAATTATGACTCAGAAATAACCACTGATAATATTTTGGAATATATTCCTCTAGGATAGTTCAATGCACATATATACATACATATTTACAATATATATTTTAACAAAAACATGGTCATACTCAACTTAAATGTGAAATGCCAGGCTGGATGACTCACAAGCTGGAATCAAGATTACCATTAGAAATAGCAACAATCTCAGATACACAGAAGATACCACTCTCATGACAGACAGTGAAAACTTTTCACCCTATTAATGAGGGTGAAAGAGGAGAATGAAAAAACTGGCTTGAAACTCAACATTAAAAAAACTAAGATCATGGCATCCAGTCCCATCACTTTATGACAAACAGAATGGGAAAAAGTGGAAACAGTGACATTTTATTTTCTTCAGCTCCAAAATCATTGAGAATGGTGACTGCAGCCATGAAATTAAAAGATGCTTGAATGCTCCTTGAAAGGAAAGCTATGGCAAACCTTGACAGTGTGTTAAAGAGCAGAGACTTCACTTTGCTGTATAGTCAAAGCTACAGTTTTTCCAGTAGCCATGTATGGATGTAAGAGTTGTACCATAAAGAAGGCTGAGCACCGAAGAATTGCTGCTTTATGGTGCTGGAGAAGACTCTTGAGAGTCCCTTGGACTGCAAGAAGAACAAACCAGTCAATCCTAAAAGAAATCAACCCTGAATATTCATTAGAAGGACTGATGCTGAAGCTGAAGCTCCAATACTTTGGCCCCCTGATACTGGGAAAGACTGAAAGTGAAGAAGGGGGCAGCAGAGGATGAGATGGTAGATAGCTGCATTCACACAATGGTAATAAATTTGAGGAAACTCTGGGAGAGAGCAGAGGACAGAGGAACCTGGCATCCTGCAGTCAATAGGGTTGCAAAGAATTGGACATGACTTAGCAACTGAACAACAGCAACAATTTAAAAATCAAAATACAGTATATTTCCAGCTGTCAATAAACACAGAACATTCTAATGAGCATATTATATTCCATTTTATGGAAATACATAATTTTAAAAAAACAATTAGCTATTAGAGGGAATTTAAGAATTTTAGTTTTTCACTACAGTATGAAACTCAGGTAACTGTTGTTACTTATATGTCGAGAGCCACATTAGGCATTACTGACAAAATGGAGGCACAGCCCCAACTCCCTCTCCTTGTCCCACAGGCACAGACCTGGGATGAAGGAGTTAGGCCTTGTGATTCTGACTTGTTTTTTCCTCTCCTTGGCTGAGTTGACTGACAAGAATATTAAGGTGCTTATTGGTCTTGAGAGGAACATGAGAAGGCACAAAGCCTTCTGCAGCTGTGCTCAGAGAATAATTCATAGGGTTAATCATTGACATTCGTTCAAGGACCTTTACAGAAGAGTGTTCCAGGATGAGCACATAGGCAGCAGCTTGAGGCCATGGGAGGGATTGCTATCTGAAACCTATTTGTGAAGGAAATGTTTATGGCAAAGGAGTTTGCTGAATTTTAGGGCTTAGGAATAATTAAAATAGTTAGAAGCTAAAGATTTAAGGAATGTTGTAATGTTAGCATATTTTACTATAGCTTGTAGAGATTAGGAATTTTGGAGATATTAGTGGTTAGAAGCCTTTTAGAGAAAGTGAGCTCAGGATACTAGGGGCAAACTGGATTTAGAAAGATAAGAAATAAACTGAGGAATGTGGTATGCAGCCCAGACATTAGCATGAGTTACTATGTATTCACAAGGACTCATGAGAAGTAGATAAGAGAATCGCTGAGGCAGGAACTCCTTTTGAGGGGCAACAATGATTTATGGAGACAACAAATCTGGGTCAGGGGGAACTGAAAATGCCAAACCTCTGACCTAATGCTTTTGTGAAAGTATAAAAGAGAATCTTAAGCTTGAAATAAATATTCAGTCCAAAAAAAATGAGAGGCTACATCATTACTCGCTGACACCGACCATCTCTTCAGGTTGATTCCCTGGCTGCTGGAGCTGGACTCCAGCACTTATACATGTTTGAATGAAGGATTCTTCTATAAAAGCTAAGAAAAAATTGCTAGGTTAAAGGCTAGGAATATTCTCACTCTGCACATATACTGCTTACTTGTCTCCCAGAAAGGTTTTATGAATTTTTGCTTCCATCAGTAGCCTAAAGAACACAGCACCGACACAAGTATTTGGGTCATTTCACTCCTTTTCTATGAACAGTGACCAAAGTATACGAATTTGAGGATGTAGGAGGCAGGGGGAGGGAACATGAATAATTAAACTACAGTTCTCTTAACAGTCTTAGTTTCTGCATGCCTGTCAATTGTTGGAATATCTTGCTATCCTGACTGTGACTCTCGTGCTTAAAGAGAAAAGACATTTTGATTCCATGCAATTTTTGCCTTATACAATCACTTAAAACCCAATTCTTATTTTAAGTTCATCCTCCACTGAAACACTAAGTAAACAAAAGACACATAATTTGGGGCGGGGTGGGGGTGGGGGGCGGAAATACAAATATTTAAATGAGTACCTATTATGGGCCAAGTACTAGAAATAAAACAATTAACAAGTTAGAGTTCCCATCTTACAAAAGCTTAAAGTTTAGATGGTAAGATACATAATTAAATAGGAAATACTGTGAAAGTTTGAAAAGTATGTTAGAGCAGATACAGGATACAATACCTAAAGGATGAACAGGCCAGGTTAAGGTCCAGAGAGAATGAAGAGATGGAGTAGCAAGGGATGTGGCCTGAAAAGACAGGTAAAAGTTTGAGCATAAAAGGTCTTGTAAAACATTTAAAAGGAGGGAAAAGACAGTGGAAGATTTAAAAGTGAAAAGTAATATAATCAGATTAGTGCCTTACACTAATCACCCTGGGAGCAGTGTGGAGCACAGATGAAAGGAAAGCAAAATATATTAACAATCTTATTCATGCAGTATTGGTTGTTATTACAAAGTATCTGGAAGATAAAATGGATTAAGTATACATTATAATATATCCACATAGTCAAATACTAAGCTATTTGGATGAAATCAATGAAAGAATGAAACAGCATGCACTGACATAGAAAGATATGCTTTTTAAAAAGATATAGAATGAAAGCTATGACTCAATCTTTATAAAAAGGAAAAACCAAGGTGAAATATGCTGGGTGAGACTGGGCCTGAGTCCACAGCTTCTGGTGTACCAAGTTATTGGTAAGCCAAAACTAATACATAAATTCCAACCGCCATTTAAGCAGACCACAACTCCTTTGCTGAACATCATTTAAGATGATCTCCTCATGCAAGGACCACATGCATTTTGGGATCCTTTTCTAACTGCTGCCTGCTACTGCTATACCCTGGAGGGCTGCAAACACCTAATGAACAAAAGGAATATTTGGAGCCATAGCATGGATGCAGGTGCTCCTTTCCAGGAGCACCTAGAAAGGTTACGTAGGAAGTTAAGCATGAGCAAGCAACAAGCGGTGGCCTAGCCAAAAAGGATGCAAGCTGATTTCTAAACCCCACCCCAGGCATGGCAAGGAGAACTCACAGATATGCTACAGAAATAAGCCACAGTGACATGTGGCAGAGGCACATGGTGGATGCAAACTAACCACAGGGGCTTCTCCAACTCCTGCACATGGCAGCTGTGTCCTCAAGTAACCTTAGGCAGCAGCTGCTGCTCCTGCTGCTGCTAAGTAGCTTCAGTTGTATCCGACTCTGTGTGACCCCATAGACGGCAGCCCACCAGGCTCCTCCGTCCCTGGGATTCTCCAGGCAAGAACACTGGAGTGGGTTGCCATTTCCTTCTCCAATGCATGAAAGTGAAAAGTGAAAGTCAAGTCGCTCAGTGGTTTCCAACTCTTCGTGACCCCATGGACTGCACCCTACTAGGCTCCTCCATCCATGGGATTTTTCCAGGCAAGAGTACTGGAGTGGGGTGCCATTGCCTTCTCTGATTAAGGATTCATAAATATCTTAAATATACATACATCTGATTATAGCAGACTGAGTTGTGGGAAAGATATGCACAATAGAGTCTGTTGTTGTGTAACTTGCAACTGTCAATTGGCCTTGAGTGTATGCCCATTTGCATTCCCTTTCCTGACTGGTGGCGGATATAAACCCTATTTTGTACAGGGCAGAATCAAGAGGAGATGGGGAGAATAAAAAGGGAAGTCAAGAGGGCTTGTGGCCAATCCTTCAGGGCTGGCCTGTTCTCACATCTAGGGAGTGTACTATCCTCTGTCTGTTAAATAAAAGATCTGTCTGCTTGAGCTGTAACCAGTCTGTTGTCTCAAATCCTTGCTATGATGAGATAGGAGCCGAGAAATCCTGCCTGAGCTATAATTAGTTCGACATTCCAAATCTTTGTTATGATGAGACAAGAACCAAAGGAGAGAAATAAATGGACCTGACATTTCCAAGCTACGTGTGAATCCTATTAGAATATCCCTCATCTTAGAACCTACTGGGATTTAATCTAGGCCCCTCTAAATTTTGTTTTCACTGGTCACAGCCCAGTATCAGCCTACCCTCAGCTCTGATATTTTCTGTCTATATAGCCATCATGACAATCTTCTGTATTCCTCATGCCACAGTCATAAACTCCAAATTCATACCCTTCTGGAAACTTTCCATGGTGCCCTCTGAGATCTCCCTGAGTGATAAAGAAACTCCTTTATTCCTCAATAACTTCCCTACAAATTCCCTTCATTTCTTTGTATTAGCAAACTTGGCTACCCCCTGACAAAAACTCTGTGTGCATGCTAAGTTGCTTCAGTGGTGTCTGACTCTTTGAGACCCATGGATTGTAGCCCACCAAGGTCCTCTGTCCATG
The DNA here is from genome assembly GCF_055505025.1 of Bos grunniens. Classification (NCBI taxonomy): domain Eukaryota; kingdom Metazoa; phylum Chordata; class Mammalia; order Artiodactyla; family Bovidae; genus Bos; species Bos grunniens. The sequence continues at coordinate 44,498,632 of NC_141181.1, forward strand.
GGATATTCTCCAGGCAAGAATACTGAAGTGGGTTGCCATACCCTCTTCCGGGGTATATTCCTGACCCAGGGATCAAACCCACATCTCTTACATCTCCTGCATTGGCATTGGCAGGCAGGTTCTTTACCACTGAGCCACCAGGGAAGCTTGGAAAAAACTTACTCAACAACATTCACACGAAAGGGCTATTTATTCCCATGCACTCTGTATCTATAGGCTGTTCTAATCAATTGCTACCTCTTGTAAAAAAACAAAAACAAAAACGCCCAAAACGAAAAAACTATTTGAGACTCATACCAGCTAGTTACAACTTTCTCTCTTCTTTGTTGTTACCTTCTATTCAACTGGACTCTCATCATTCACTTAGACTTTCCTATTTGTTTTACTGTCTTCTCCAGAGGAGGCCTATTGGTAACTGGAGCACAGTGAGGTGGCAGGGGGAGGGGGAGGGCGGGGGGTCGCTTTCACATACATAGTCTTCTTCTCTAAAGCCTCTGACCAGTCTTTCATTCATTTCACTCTTGGTAGATTATCTTGGCATGAAATCTATAGTCTCATTTCTATATTCTTTCTGCTGGCCAAGAACAGGGGGAATGACTCATCTTGGCCATGCAACCTACCTGGGATAAGGAATTTTGTAACTGGACACATGTTTTCTAAGCAAAACTGGGGTACTGTTAGTAAAAGAGAAGGAGGAAACATAGCAATTAGCAGTTATCTGCTTCTCTGGGCCAAAAAGTAGTTCTTAAGGAACCAAACAAGCTGTATTGTACAGCTCACTCTTAAGACAGCTCTTGCTGCTGCTGCTGCTGCTGCTGCTGCTGCTAAGTCGCTTCAGTCGTGTCTGACTCTTGAGAGTCCCTTGGACTGCAAGGAGATCCAACCAGTCCATTCTGAAGGAGATCAGCCCTGGGATTTCTTTGGAAGGAATGATGCTAAAGCTGAAACTCCAGTGCTTTGGCCACCTCATGCAAAGAGTTGACTCATTGGAAAAGACTCTGATGCTCGGAGGGATTGGGGGCAGGAGGAGAAGGGGACGACAGAGGATGAGATGGCTGGATGGCATCACCTACTCGATGGACGTGAGTCTGAGTGAACTCAGGGAGTTGGTGATGGACAGGGAGGCCTGGCATGCTGTGATTCATGGGGTCGCAAAAAGTCGGACACGACTGAGCGACTGAACTGAACTGACTGATCCACGCTGTCCTTCTGACTGAGTTGGCTTCCTGGAGCGTTTGGCTATAACATTTCATGCATTGGCTGGGAAGCTCCTCACTATGAGGAGACAAGTCCTATTTGGGGCTACTCTGAGACTTTGCGACTCAGATCTTCTAGAGGGGGCAAGGCACCTCTCCCTTCTGGAAAGATTCCATTTCCCGAGGCCTGGATCTTTCATATTAGTGGGTAGTGAACAGCAGCAAGGGAGTTGAGCACTTGGGTAAGGAGGTTCCCACCCAGCAGGGTGGAAGAGGGGGCCTGATCAAACCCCTGGGAGGGAATGGGGAAGACACTGACTGTGACTGTTGTAAAGGAGGTGCTATCCGCATTGTCTTGAGGTAAATTATTACCAGGCGATTGTGAGAGGGCTTTTGAAGGAAAAACTTGGGTGAATGTCACAAAGAAGGTGGTGTCCGCATCATCTTGGGGTGAATTATTACCAGGCAATTGTGAGAGAGATTTTGGGGAAAGAAACTTGATCTTTGTGTGCTCATATTCCGCCCTCCTCAAGAAGGTGTCCCATCTGTTGTGAAATTCTTGATCCCCTCAGAATTGTCAGGCTAGAAGGAGGGGGATACATAAGTGAGTATGAATTGGCTTTTCCGGAGATGGCCTGGAACATGGGATATTTAACCCATCTGTGTTTTCATCTGCACCTGATCAAGCCCACCAAGGTAGAACAGACTTAGACCATGTGGTGTTCTGGTTGGGCCATCCAACCAGCAGGTGAAGACACGCCGATCCCACTTCTCCCTCTGGGATCCGGCAGGTAAGGCTCTTCTCACCCCAATGGCAATTAAGTGTTTCATTGAGTGGAAACAGCAGAAGTGCATAGGGTACCGAGAACTTTGTAGACAGAACAAAAAGAAAAGGAAGAAGAAGGTCCAAGAAGGTAAGCAAGATGGGGGGAAGTGAATCTAAAGCAACTGTATTGGAGTGCATGATTAAAATTTTAAGAAGGGATTTGGAGGAGACTCTGGGGTGAAGGAAACGGCAACCCACTCCAGTGTTCTTACCTGGAGAATCCCAGGGACAGGGGAGCCTGGTGGGCTGCCGTCTATGGGGTCGCACAGAGTTGGACACGACTGAAGTGACTTAGCAGCAGCAGCAGCAGCAAAACACCACTTCCTGTTTTAGATGTGTAGTGCTAGTAGGATGGAGAAGGCAATGGCACCCCACTCCAGTACTCTTGCCTGGAAAATCCCATGGATGCAGGAGCCTGGTAGGCTGCAGTCCATGGGATCGCTAAGAGTCGGACGTGACTGAGCGACTTCACTTTCACTTTTAACTTTCATGCATTGGAGAAGGAAACGGCAACCCACTGCAGTACTCTTGCCTGGAAAATCCCATGGATGGAGGAGCCTGGAGGGCTGCAGTCCATGGGGTCGCTAAGAGTCAGACACGACTGAGCGACTTCACTTTCACTATGGGGTAAAGATGGTGCCTAACCACCTCCGCATACTCTGAGGTCGAATGGCCCACTATGGGGTAGGAATGGCCACCAGAGGGCACCATGTACTTCAAAATAGTGGAAGCAGTCTATACAGTAGTCACAGGAGAGCCAGGACACTCGGATCAATATCCATATATTGACTCGTAGCTATGGTTGACTCGAGATCCTCCTCCTTGGGCAAGGCTCTACATTCAGAAAGGGAAACGGAAAATATTAATGGTACAAAAATTGATGACAAAAAAGAAATTTTGCAGGATCCAGACAGGGACGATTTGCACCTTCCCCCATACTGGATGACCCACTGCCGTCCAATGCTCCATCTGGACCGGAGGCCACCTTGCCCAATCCAGGGCCTGCTGGGGCTCCCGCAGCTGCCCTCCCACCAGCTCCCCCAGAGATCATAGAGCTGCCATCTTGGCAAGCTCCAATCCCAGCAAAGGAGCTTCTAGTCAACACCCACAGGATTCAGCCCCAGACGAACCTCCTAAACTATACCCACCTCTCCCAGTGAGTACTGACAGGGAAGGGGGAAGGAAACACTGGAATTTAACAGAGGCTGCACTCCGCCAAGGAGCAAGAGGAAAGGGCTCCACTACAAATGCCCCTCAGAGAGCTTCAACAGCCCCAGTTCAGGGAGCAGACGGACATTACCACCAACCTCCTGTAGCTTGTCATTACCAACCGTTTTCCTCTATGGACATATTAAATTGGCAGAAACACACTCCACCGTACTCGGAGGAGCCACATGGCATAATCAGGCTGACGGAGACTATTTTTCCAACCCACTGTCCTACATGAGATGGCATAATTCAGTTGCTACTCTCCCTCTTCAGCACTGAAGAAAGACACAGGATCCATACTGAGACTAGAAAATTGCTATGAGAAATGGTCCCTGAGGGTATCATGAACCCACAGTGGTGGGCAGAATTAGCCACCCCTGATGAAAGGCCTGATTAGGACTATAACATAGAGGGAAGGAAGGGGTGGCTATTTTGCAATGTCTCAAGAGGGGGGCCCGAAAGCTTGTTAATATGGCAAAACCTAACCGAAGTAATCCAAAAGGAAACTGAAAACACCTACTGAGTTTTATGAAACACTATGCAAGACCTGTAGACTTTCAGTTCAGTTCAGTTCACTTGCTCAGTCATGTCCAACTCTTTGCGACCCCATGGACTGCAGCACGCCAGGCCTCCCTGTCCATCACCAACTCACGGAGTTTACCCAAACTCATGTCCATTGAGTCAGTGATGCCATCCAACCATCTTATCCTCTGTCATCCCCTTCTCCTCCTGCCTTCAATCTTTCCCAGCATCAGGATCTTTTCAAATGAGTCAGCTCTTCGCATCACGTGGCCAAAATATTGGAGCTTCAGCTTCAACATCAGTCCTTCCAATGAACACTGAGGACTGATCTCCTTTAGGATGGACTGGTTAGATCTCCTTGCAGTTCAAGGTACTCTCAAAGAGTCTTCTAAAACACCATACTTCAAAAGCATCAATTCTTCAGAGCTCAGCTTTATTCACAGTCCAACTCTCATATCCATACATGACTACTGGAAAAACCATAGACTTGACTAGACGGACCTTTGTTGGAAAAGTAATGTCTCTGCTTTTGAACATGCTGTCTAGGTTGGTCATAACTTTCTTCCCAAGGAGTAAGTGTCTTTTAATTTCATGGCTGCAGTCACCATCAACAGTGATTTTGGAGCCCCAAAAAATAAAGTCAGCCAATGTTTCCACTGTTTCCCTTTCTATTTGCATGAAGTGATAGGACCAGATGCCATGGTCTTAGTTTTCTAAATGTTGAGATTTAAGCCAATTTTTTCACTCTCCTCTTTCACTTTCATCAAAAGGCTCTTTAGTTCTTCACTTTCTGCCATAAAGGTGGTGTCATCTGCATATCTGAGGTTATTTATATTTCTCTCAGCAATTTTGATTCCAGCTTGTGCTTCATCCAGCCCAGCATTTCTCATGATGTACTCTGCATAGAAGTTAAATAAGCAGGGTGACAATATACAGCCTTGACATATTCCTTTTCCTATTTGGAACCAGTCCACTGTTCCATGTCTATTTCTAACTGTTGCTTCCTAACCTGCATACAAATTTCTCAAGAGGCAGGTCAGGTGGTCTGGTATTCCCATCTCTTTCAGAATTTTCCACAGTTTATTGTGATCCACACAGTCAAAGGCTTTGGCATAGTCAATAAAGCAGAAATAGATGCTCTTCTGGAACTCTCTTGCTTTTTCCATGATCCAGTGGATGTTGGCAATTTGATCTCTGGTTCCTCTGCCTTTTCTAAAACCAGCTTGAACATTTGGAAGTTTACAATTCACGTATTGCTGAAGCCTGGCTTGCAGAATTTTGAGCATTACTTTACTAGCGTGTGAGATGAGTGCAATTGTGTGGTAGTTTGAGCATTCTTTGGCATTGCCTTTCTTTGGGATTGGAATGAAAACTGACCTTTTCCAGTCCTGTGGCCACTGCTGAGTTTTCCAAATTTGCTGGCATATTGAGTGCAGCACTTTCCCAGCATCATCTTTCAGGATTTGAACTAGCTCAACTGGAATTCCATCCCCTATGTAGTCAATCACTTTTGTAATCTTTACGGCACCTATTGATGTAAACTACAATGTATAACCAGCTGACCTTTTAAATTATGAATCATGACTGTAACATGATTGTATCTCTCTTTAACATTTCCCAGGCTAGGCTTAAGGAATTTGGGGATGTGGGTTTGAGCATGTACACTTAAGGTATATAAGATTTTCACAAAAGTCGGTCGAGGTCCCTGGCTAAAGAGGAAATCTGTCTCGGACCCACTGGTGTAATAAACTGCACTCCACTATCCATGTTGTCCTTCTGAGTGAGTTTGCTTCTCGGAGTGTTTGGCTACAACACAGCATTTGTATCTCAAGCCTACCCTGATATCAGACAAACTCCAAAAGGCAAATGGAGTATTAGCCATGACCAGCTCACAAATAATTGAGATTGCTGATAAGGTATTCAGAAACAGAGATGTGGAGGCAGAAAAGGAGGCTGATGAAGAACAGAGAGAAGGTAACAAGAGAGCCGACCAGAGGACCGTGGTACTGGCCACAGCCTTGGGAAGACCCCTCCCTGGGTCTTCCCCCAAACCTCCACCCTCTCTAAATTGGGGTTGTTCTCCTGGCAAGCCTCCTGCAAGGAAGCCCAGGACAGCCCTGCAACCAAACCAATGTGCCTGATGCTAGGGCTTTGGTCACTGGAAAAATTAATGCCCCCAGAATAACAGAGGAAACGAACTGGTATCGGCTGTTATAGGGCTGGCCAGACTAGAGACTGAATAGGGGTGCCAGGGCTCAAAGACACAAGGTCCCTTATGAAGAACCCGTGGTAAAACTAAAAGTGGGGGACCAAATTATTAACTTTATGGTGGATACTGGAGCAGAAATGTCAGTGGTGACCAAACCGGTGGCACCCCTCTCAGAAAAGGCCAATGCTATAGAAGAGGTAACTGGGGAAAAGCTGATCAGACCATTTAAATGTTTACCCTGGAAATGCCAGATGGGGGGACATCAAGTGACTCATGAATTCCTGAATGCCCAGTACCTCTGCTGGGAGAGACTTGTTGTCTAAATTGGGGGTACAAGTGACCTTTTCCCCCCAAGACAGGCCCACTCTCCGGGTGGGCTCAACCACCTATTTACTCTCCCTCTCAAAAACCCCTAAAGATGAATGGAGGTTGTATGACCCTCTGGAAGGGAAACCAGATGGGCTAAACAATCATGAGAGAGAGAGCAGATCTGACAATTCCCTGAGGTTTGGGCAGAATATACCCCGCCCCACCCCCCGCCCTGGCGGGGCTCACCCAATATCAAGCTCCGGTAGTAGGAGAATTCAAACCCAATGCCATATCAGTCAGGAAACGTCAGTACCTGCTACCTCTGGAGGCCCGAGTTGGCATCTTGCCACATATTAATAAGCTATGACAGGCGGGCATCCTGATTGAATGCCAGTCAGCCTGGAACACACCAATCCTACCTGTAAGGAAGGAAGGGGTCTAGATTACAAGCCTGTGCAGGACCTCAGACTGGTCAAACAAGCAGCTGTAACCCTATACCCCACTTTTTCTAACCCCTATACCTTGCTCAGCCTCCTCTCACCTAGTGCTAAGATCTATACTTGCCTGGATCTAAAAGACGCATTTTTTTTTTTTTTGTATCTGCATTACTCCAGTATCTCAGCCCATTTTTGCCTTTGAATGGGAAGATCTAGCAGGGGGCACCAAATGACAACTCACTTGGACTCACCTCCTGCAAGGATTTAAGAATTCCCCGACCATTTTCAGGGGAGCCTTGGCTTCCAACCTGGACTCATTCCACCCAGAAAGGTTTAGATGCTGGCTATAATAGTACATAGATGACCTGCTGTTGGTTGCAGAGAATAAAGAGGCCACCCGGCAATGGCGGGGGAAACCGACTGGCAGATAGGGCCGCAAAACAAGTGGCTGAGGAATTTGGAGGCGCTGGGGGTGGGACTGTTAAGACTCTTGTGCTCTCGAGAATGCCAATGCCGGAGTTAACTTCAACTCTCCCACAGTATACCCTGCCCCAAGACCAGCTGGCAGAAACAGAAAGGGCCACCAAAAGTGAAAAGGGTTTGTGGGAACTGCTGGATCACAGGCTGCTAGTTCCCGAGGCATTAGCCCCTTCATTAGTGTCTCAGGTACACCAGACTACCCACTTGGGATGTGACAAAATGTAAAAATTAATTTGGAAATATTTCTTAATACCACGGCTTTCTTCCCTGTGTAAAATGGAATCCCAGAACTGTTCTGCTTGCTCAGAGGTCAATGCTGCCCCGGACATAAGCAGAAATCTCCAGGAATACAGTTAAAGGACACTGTGACCTTTGAACATTTAGAAGTGGGCTTTACTGAGATGAAACCCTGCCAACATGATCGTTATTTACTGGTCATGGTATGTACCTTCTCAGGATGGGTGGAGGCCTTCCCCACCTGAACTGAAAAAGCAAATGAAGTGGCTTGCTGTCTGCCTCAGGAAATAATCCCCAGATTCACGTTCCCACCAAGTATATGATCAGACAATGGCCCTGCTTTCATAGCTGATTTAATTCAACTGGTATATAAAGCTCTAAATGTCAAATGGAAATTACATACAGCATATAAGCCCAAGTTCCAGAATGGTGCAAAGAACTAACTGAACCCTTAAAGAAACACTTTCAAAATGGATTATAAAGACTGATTATTCATGGATGGACTTACTTCCAGTGGCCTTGCTCAAATTAAGAGTGACCCCGCATTCCCATGGTTATTCTCCTTATGAAACTGTCTATGGGAAACACACTCCCATAGTAAGACAGGTATTAGCAAATTTGCCACAGGTAAGAGGGGATGGGATTTCACAGCAAATGGAACAATTAAGTAAGGTAATAAACCAGGTAACTAAGTTTGTCCAAGAAAGGGTGCCGTTCCCCCTTGGGGAACAGATTCATGAATTTGTGCCCAGTGATCAAGTGTGGGTCAAGGACTAGAAGTATGATTCCTTGGCCCCACACTGGAAGGGTCCATACACTGTTGTTCTAACTACACCTATAGCAGTTAAAATCGCAGGTGTCACTCCCTGGATCCATCACACAAGGGTGAAGAGGACATACCACGCAGACCTGGAGGATGCTGAGTGGACTGCACAGAAGGACCCCACTGATCCCCATGAAACCAAGATCATCTTAAAAATAAAAAAGTAAAAATGAAGCTCTGCAATCAACTCCTGATACATGGACTTTCCTGTATCATCTTGGGACTAACCATAATTTCAACACAAAACATTTTTATCTCATGGCACATTCCTATGCGAACTTCCATAACACTTCTAACTGTTGGGTTTGTGGGGCAATGCCTTTGTCAGTAATAGATAGATTCCCTTGGTGGGTGTCTCCCCTCCATAGAGAGGACTTTAGCCCCCTCTGTTCCTTTTTGAGACAACAAAGAAACAACAATCTCTTTGGTAACTCACCATCTGTCACTTCTTTCTTGGTATAAACTGAAATCTAATCAGATTGATCAAGGCCATGGGGTGACATCTGAAGTAAATGCAAGCTTTACAGAAGTGACAAAAGCCTATAGTTTAAGCCTATAGTTTTTACTTAAAAAAATAGTAAAGATAAGAACTCTATGGCCAATAAAAGGGGCCAATCCATCAGGTACTTTGAACAACTTTACCAGATATGGGGTGAATATTTTTGGATGACTCCAGAAAAAGCCCAGCCTATTGTCCCTACCCCTATCTGCTGGGAACAAAGGGAGCAAAAGATTGGATTTGGTGACTATCCCATAGATCCAAAAGAATTGAAATACATGGGATACTTATCTTCTGAGCAATGTAACCAAATATTAGAGGTCACCTATTGCCAAGATTTACCAGCTCGCTGGCCTGGCTCAGACTGGAAAAACAACCCTGGGATCCGATGGGTGGCCCCTAACAACATTCAATGGCTGTGCGGGTCAAATTTATGGTCTTGGCTTCCAGTTGGTTGGGTCGGCCGCTGCACTTTAGGATTTGCCTTTGCTCATGGAAGTATTAAGCCATCCTTATAACAAGTCCCAGTAAATTTGCTGTATTTACATGTGTGGTGGGCAAGGTATGTATTTCAATGGTATGATTATCGAGCTGCCTTGTTCATACCATCTATAGGAACAACAGATACTATAATTAAAGTAGAAGCTCTAACTAACTTCAAGAAACAGGCCCTCCTGGACAACACAAAGGCTATCCAAGCTTTAAATGAAGAACAAATACAAATAAGAAGGGAAGTGATTCAAAATTGGATGGCTTTAGACATACTTACCGGAGAAGGCAATGGCACCCCACTCCAGTACTCTTGCCTGGAAAACCCCATGGATGGAGGAGCCTGGTAGGCTGCAGTCCAAGGGGTCGCTGAGAGTCAGACACGACTGAGCGACTTCACTTTCACTTTTCACTTTGATGCATTGGAGAAGGAAATGGCAACCCACTCCAGTGATCTTGCCTGGAGAATCCCAGGGACGGGGCAGCCTGGTGGGCTGCCGTCTATGGGGTCGCACAGAGTCGGACACGACTGAAGCGACTTAGCAGCAGACATACTTACAGCCACCCAAGGAGGGACCTGTGCTGTAATTAAAATTGAATGTTGTGTGTATATTCCTGATTTATCTGGCAATGTATCAGCTGCTCTAGATAACATGAAAAACCAGGTAAAATCTATGTTTAATGATAACCCTCCTTTTTGGACTTCTGTTTGGCCATGGATAAAGGGCAATTGGTGGAAGGCTATGTTAATCTTGTTGTAGTTGCTCTGTTAATTTTGTTATGTGGACCTTGTATTCTCCAGTATATTGTCTGGTTGGTGTCGCTGAGATTGGCTGCATTCACCCAAATATATGCCAAAAGAGCTAATGTACAATACATCCCTATGAGTGATGCTCATACTAGAAGTTGAGAGCATCAAGGAGGGGGAATGAAAAAGCAAAGGAGCAGGTTGCCCTGACTGGACTGAATCTATCTTTAAAAGAAAAGGTACTCCATCTTACACTCTTGGCAAACTTTGGACTGCATACCTGGGAAGCCATAGAGATAAAATGTCAGCGGCTAAGCACGTCTCCCAGGTGGATAAAAACCAGGCCAAGCAGACCCTGTAGCTAGACCTCCTGGAGCCAGAAGGAATGCAACATCCACCACATAATCTTAATAATACTTATTGATGTAGACCAAATTGTATGTCCAGATAGCTTTAGAATGTAAATTCATGGCTGTAACCTGACTGTATCTCTTACTAACATTGTCCAGAGTGGACTTTGGAGAATCTGAGGATGTGGGCTTGGACATGTACACTTTGGGTATAAAAGGTTGTCACAAAAATCGGTTGGGGTCCTTGGCTAAGGAGGAAACTCTGTCTCGGACCCACTGGTGTAATAAACTGCACTTCAGGGGACTTCCCTGGTGGTCCTGTGGCTAAGCCCCCAAGCTCCCAATGCAGGGGGTCTGGGTTCAATCCCTGGTCAGGGAACTAGATTCCACATTCCACAACTAAGAGTTCACATGCTGTAACTAAAGATCCCACATGCTGCAATTATAAGATCCTGAGTGCTGCAACTAAGAGCTGGGGCAGCCAAAATTAATGAAGTTAAAAAAAATAAATAAATACATAAACTGCACTCCACTAGCCACACTGTCCTTCTGACTGAGTTTTCTTTCTGGAATGTTTGGCTATAACACCTTGACCAAATCCCTTTTCAGCAACTTCCCTATGTTTCTCCTACTATCCAAATTCGTCCATGTTTATTCTTTACTTCCTCATCCTTTATCATTAAACTCATCCCAATCTACCACCCATCCTCAATATACCATTCAGTATTTACACCTAGTTCAGTTCAATTCAGTCGCTCAGTTGTGTCCGACTCTTTGCGACCCCATGAATCGCAGCACGCCAGGCCTCCCTGTCCATCACCAACTCCTGGAGTTCACTCAAACTCATGTCCATCGAGTCGGTGATGCCATCCAGCCATCTCATCCTCTGTCATCCCCTTTTCCTCCTGCCCTCAATCCCTCCCAGCATCAGGGTCTTTTCCAATGAGTCAACTCTTCGAGGTAGCCAAAGTATTGGAGTTTCAGCTTCAGCATCAGTCCTTCCAATGAACACCCAGGACTAATCTCCTTTAGGATGGACTGGTTGGATCTCCTTGCAGTCCAAGGGACTCTCAAGAGTCTTCTCCAACACCACAGTTCAAAAGCATCAATTCTTTGGTGCTCAGCTTTCTTCACAGTCCAACTCTCACATCCATACATGACCACTGGAAAAACCATAGCCTTGACTAGACAGACATTTGTTGGCAAAGTAATGTCTCTGCTTTTCAATATACTATCTAGGTTGGTCATAACTTTCCTTCCAAGGAGTAAGCGTCCTTTAATTTCATGGCTGCAATCACCATCTGCAGTGATTTTGGAGCCCAAAAAAATAAAGTCTGACGTTGTTTCCACTGTTTTCCCATCTATTTCCCATGAAGTGATGGGACCAGATGCCATGATCTTAGTTTAACCTCATAGTAGCATTTAAACAACTGATTTTACCTTCCTTCTTCAAACACTAATTTGTTCTGGTTTAGTAAAATTCTAGTTTTACTTACTTTAGATATAGGTCTCCTTGGTCCGTGGTAGACATTCTCTTTTCACACTATCCATTTTCCCTGTGCAATTTTAGTAACCTCCACAAAACCCATTACCCAGTCTATCTCCTGATGTTGCTAAAATTGTATCTCCATCCTAGACATCTCCTCAGGTCCAGATCAACATATAAGCCTGCTCATCTAATGTCTCATATAACATGAGTAAGACAAATTGTAACTACTGCTTTTTACTTCCATCATAAGTTCCTCTTTCTGTATTTTGTTTCTTAATAAATTAGAGCTACTCTGGTCAGTATCTGTAAGACCAAGTAGCAAATCTCAAGGGTTCACTCAGCATTTAAAATCAGTAACTTCCCCTTTACTTGAAGACTCACTGGTTTTCTCATGCTGAAATGTTGGGATTTCCTTCCTGCTTCTCTGACACCTGCTTTCAATGACCTCAGCTCCATCCACTCTACACTAAGCCCAAAAGTTCTATCAACACATCATTTCCATTCCTCCCTTTTCTATGGTATTATCCATTTCCATTCCTCCCTTTTCTATGGTATTATCCAAATTTGTACAGTCAGCATAAAATATTTAACTACAAACCTTGTGACCTTTGTCTTTAAAAAAAAAAAAAAGACAGTAAGATTACTGTATTGACTCTATTCCAATAAGCTTATTTTTCTCATATAAAAATATGTCCAAATATAGGCAGTGTAGTGCTGGTACAACCATTTGAAGATATCTTTGTGAAACCAGGATCTCTCTGACATCATCCTTATTTAGGCCATGCTTGTCATCCTCCTGGTCACAAGATGACTCATTCAGCTTTATGAGTGCAATATCCAAAGGGAGAAGACTAGGGAAGATAGAATGACAAAGTGCAAAAGGCAAAGAGAAAACACTAGATAGATCTGTCCCCAGTAATACTGTCTATATTTGATTCATCAGGAATGAGGGGAATGGCTCCGCATGGCAGCAAAGCTGCTGAAAAGAGTTCTATAATTAGACGTGTTGATATAAGCTAAAATAGGATTGCCAGTAGGGAGGGATGAAGTGAATATTCATTTGGCTACTAGCAGTATCTGTCACACCAGGCCAGAAAGCAACTCTCAAAAAAAAGCTAGTAAAGTAGTATCATATAGTTCAGATACTTTGAACTTAATACAGTTAACTTAAAAATCAATAAGGTAACTGCAAACATATTAAAAATACATGATTTTAAACACTTATGGATCAAAAAAGACTTAATGTCATAGTGGATATTAGACAACACTTAGATTTAAAACAAAACAAAACAAATTATCATAGACCAAAATGTGTTATATAGCTAAAGGTGTGTTTATAGGACTATTGATAGCCTCAAATGCTTATTTTAGAGAACAAACACTGAAACAATGGCCATGAAATCCACCTTAAGACAATGAAAAAGGCAGCCTCACATTCTTAACTGTTACAGGGTTTCTCTTCCAGTATGAATTCTCTTATGTATAATAAGTGAAGAACTCTGACTGAAGGTTTTTCCACATTGAATACATTCATAGGGTTTCTCTCCAGTGTGAGTTCTCACATGTCTTCTAAGAGAAGAGGAAACACTGAAGGTTTTCCTACATTCCTTACATTCGTAGGGTTTCTCCCCTGTATGAGTTCTCACATGCATTTTAAGAGATGAGAGACCACTAAAAACCTTCCCACAGCCAGTGCATTCATAAAGATTCTCTCCAGTGTGTATTTTCTTGTGAACTTTAAGGTGAGAGCTTGTGTTGAAGGCTTTTCCACAGTCATCACATTCATAGCGTTTCTCCCCACTGTGTATTCTCTTGTGCACTATAAGGTAAGAACTTGTGCCAAAGGATTTTCCACAATGATTACACTCATAAGGTTTCTCTCCAGTGTGAGTTCTCACATGAACCTTAAGAGATGTTTTTTGACTGAAAGCTTTTCCACACTGATTACATTCATAAGGTTTCTCACCAGTGTGAGTTCTTACATGTCTCCTTAGGGTTGAGGAATCATTGAAGACTTTCCCACATTCTTTACATTCATATTGTTTCTCACTCATGTGACTTCTCTTGTGCAAAATAAGATTAGAAATCCTTTTGAAAGTTTTTCCACACTGATTACATTCATGTTTCTCGTCAGTAGGAGTTTGCTCCTGTTGCTCAAGGGATGAATGATGACAAAAGATTTTGTTTTTATTACATTCATAGGAATTCTCCACCATGAGAAAATTGTTGCATATAGGAAGCATATTATTATGTTTGAAGTGTGTATCACATTTGCAATATGTGTACACTCTCTGTGCTATTTGAGTTCTTTCAAGATGCCACAGAGTTCTGTCAAATTCATGACTTTCAGAGAGCCTCTCACTTACAGAGATATTTTCAAAATTGTTTAGGATTGGATTATGCTTCAAACACTCAATATTTAAGTAACATTTATGGCAATGTTTACTGGTAGAAACTCTCCTTGAAAAAACAAGTGTTGATCTAAGTTTAGAGTTTTCCTCTAATTCATGATAGTCAAACAATCTCTCCTGAGATGCTGTCTTCTTTTGAGTAAATGTCACTTGCCTCAAAATTCCCTCTGGGATCTTGTGCTGTTTTCTGATTCTACCACATTCCCAGTCTTCTTTTAATGTAGAAGACCAATCATCCATTGTGAATCTTATTATTTTCATGCCACCAGATGATTTTTCACCCAAAATATTCTGATTAGAAGTTGACTCTTTGGTTTTGAATTGAATCTCCCAGTCTGGACAGGTGCCTTGGGGAATTCTGCTTTTCACAGTTCTTATGTCTTCTTGACCCGACAGGGAGATCACAGGCTTGCATAATTGATATTCCACTAAGGTGAGATTTATATAGTTTTCCAACATCACATCTCTGTACATACTTCTCTGAGCAGAGTCCAGCATCATCCACTCCTCCTGGGTGAACTCCACAGCCACATCTTTAAAAGACATTGGTCCCTGTAACCAAGTTGCTGGGAATCCTGGCACTATCCTTTCCCCCTTAGTATTTCTCATATAGAAACAGGCAGAGTCCTGTGCAGGCAGAGCCCATATTGAGGATAGGTCAGTGGCCGCCATCTTGAGCATCTGAATGTGACATCCACCTGCACAACAGGGCTGAGAGATCTGGATACTTTTTTTTGTTTCTCTGGTCCAATCAGGTCAGGAATGCATTTCACTGGGTGTCCTCCCTGTAGCCAAAGAGGCAGGTTCGGGTAAAAGAAGAAAGGTAAAAACAGGGTTCCATGGGAGGCAAGGTAAAAAAAACAAACAATTGTAGACCCTCCCCTGTACCTTCCAGCAAGGTCTCATCAATTTAAAACATTTATTGGGATTTGTATTGATATGCAACATAGTCATCTTTGGCCCCCTTCTAGAACTGCTGCCTTGGTTATTTATACTGGCTTCTCCTGTAGACTACTACTGAGCTCTGGGTAGAAAAACAAGATTTTTAAAAATTGAAGTCAAAGAGAATCAGTTTAAAAAAGGCACATTTTCTTGAATTTCATGCATACCTTACTACTTTTTCAGTTCACTGTTTAAAATAAAAAATAATTTTCCTGCTAATCACAACTGTTTTAGGTAAATTTATTTATTGTATATGTAACTAGGTATTTACCTAAACAACCTCACACGTAATTAATAGGACTAATGATTTGGCTGCTACCCTACTTAGAATTTTATTGGAGTTGTTAAAGGTAAACGTGACTTTGAAACAAATGTTCATTTGATTACCTTCAATTTAATCTCTGTCCCCAAAGTCCATATTTCCTTATGATAATTCATTCTATCTAAAACTTGAATGGGATTAACAAAGAGGCATGAACTATGTTCTAAGTTTTGAGACTGAGGCCTTTAAATTTCAGATGGTACAATACTTCCTGAATAATTTTTATAATATAAATATTGAAACAACTGACACATTGTGTGAATAGAAATGAGGAATGCTTGGAAACTTTAAGGATCACAACAAATCATGCAATAATATATTACGCTAATATTTTTACAAATCTCACTTTTTTAAGGTTAGTTGATAACTTTCAAATATAAGACTTCTATCTCAGTATTATACTCTAATAGAGTTCAAGTTTAATGGACAAAATTAGAGAACTCACATTTTTATTTAGACAAAGATCTTCAACAGGTAGATTTTATGTACCTAATCCAGAAGTGTACATAAGACTGTCATTTTAATGTAAATCATATAGAAATATACATCTGATTTGTTCCTTGCAGGTATCCTGAGTATCCAGAACACTCCCCATCATACATGCCCAGAACTGACTCAATTAACAACTACAAACTGAAATTAATCACTACCATTTAAAATTGAAACAGAAGTCCAGTATCTATCCCAAAAGATTTTGAGCCCAAAACTTTCAAGGGAAAAATCATTTTACCAAATAGAAGAAAAAAATCTGTGCTTCTCGAATTACTCATGAGACTAGTAAAATCTTCCAAGGATAGTACAAAAAAAGATTAAAGTGCAATCTTAATTATGAACATTGAAAAAGTTCTAAGTAAAATATTAGTTAATTGAATATGGCAGTGCATTAAAGTAATAATACAATGTCACATTCAAGCAGGGTTTAACCAGGAATGCAGGAATGGCTGAAAAGCAGAAAAACTATTATTGTTATTATAATGTCAGGGTATAATGAACACTCTTGTATCCATCACTCTTGTTTTGAAGCAGATCTGTCTGGGAATGATGTATTACTCATAAATATTTCAGAATTTATCTCTGAAATTAAAAACTCCTAACCAAGATATTATTATCACACCTATAAAACTAGTAATAATTCCTTAATGTCAAATACACCAGGCAGTCTTCAAAATTTTCTGTTATCTCATAAATGTTTAACTCCACTCCCACCTTGTTTCTTTGACTCATGGTTGAAATAACGTTCATACAATCTTACATTCTTTAATTTAAAGTTTGCCACAGAGAAACGATATCTCATTACTGTGATACAGCTCAGTAACAGATTAAGGTGTGCGGACAAAGGATGTCACAACAAAGGATGTTGTGGCTTTCAAGCCATCCAGCCACTACAGCCACCCTAGACTATGTATCCTGACGGGATTCAGCATGGAGAAACACAGGATACTGACCCTAGATAGATAAGGCGCATAGCAAAGGAATAATTACAATAAACTCGGACTCTTGCATCTTCCCATACACAAAAAGTGCTAAATTCATTAACCTGAGATATCTAGTTTTCTTTAATTAACAGTATTTTTTTGATGTTCCGACTACCAGTTCTTTCTTATAAAAACTCCTATATATCCTGGCTCCTCCCTTCTCTTTGGAGCAATCTCTCAAAGCTATTAAGAAAATTCACAGAATAAAATATAATTCTCAACTTTCAGGTTGTGTATTTTTTTTCAGTTAACAGTTCTGGCAACCAACTAAGGGACCCAGAGTTGACTTCTCTCCTTCACATGAACTCTACAATGAGCCAGAGTCTTAGTACAGGCCTCCTGTGCCCATCTGCCTCTTCAAAGAGTTCAAATGAATATGGTGAATCTCTCTTGCTTCTCCTGGTTCTCCCAACTACTTGCTGATGATACCGCATTTTATTTGAGGGTGTACAACAGGTACTTGGCTCACCAGGTGAAAGATACTAGGGGCGCTTGGTTGACAGACACTATGAAAAAGTTACCACTGCCACCACCCTACTTCACATACACAGTTGGAAGATCCTGGGGGACCCAGGATGAAAGACAGCAGGATTTGTTCAATTGAAAGACACTTTAAAAACTAAGAAAGACACTGAGTAATCTGGGCTGAGTGGTTAGGTAGGAGGTTGACCTGATGTTTTTCCTCAAAAGGCTACCTTAGCAAGAATTTGTCAGAATAAAAGTGAAAACATTGCAATAGCTTTCAGCTCTGAAGAAGGGACATCTCAGGGCCAGCAATGGCTTTCTCAGGCAACTGAGAAACTTGCAGGAGTGCTAAAGGCAAATCTTCATAGTGTCCAGCTATCCCTATAGGGAAATCCATTCAATTTAACTTTAAAAACTTACTCTCCTGGGGACAGAAATAAGAACTAGACACTATGTGATCAAAGCACCATGATGGTCTTCTACTACCAGAGGGATAACTGAAACACATTAGAGGAGCAGAGAAGACTCTAGGGTAAAAACCTAGAGGAATTAAGCTCATAAGCAGCACACTGGTCCACCACATAATTTCACTGGCAAATTTTATCCTCAACAAATTCAATTTTAAAATGGGAAATAGATTCTCTCAGGTAAGCTAGGGGAATCAGAAAGCCAACCTCCAACTAACACCCTAGCTAGATTTATGTACATACAGAGCTCATACTTGCAAGAACCTACCTAATTGGGGATTAAAGGAAATCTCACCCTGAAAATGACTATGATGGGGCCCTTTTTCTGCATACACAGTCAAGTTAGAGAAAGTTAGCTTGATAAAACATCTTTTCAGAATTCTGACCTTAACGATAAAAGCCCTTCTACGGTGAACCTGCATTTCTCTTTCCTGTGTCTTTGAGACTAAATGTTCTACCTGTTCTTGTGTGGTATATGTGTGTGTGACTTGAGAACTTGGTCTCTGCCATCCAAAAGGCACACATATCATGTTCATTTGATGACAAATATCTGTCTGACTGTACCAACTGTTTGGGGCTTTTTGCCATCTTAACCTTCATTGTGTCAGTCTGTACAATGAAGACCTTCACTTTCTTAAACTCTTTTTGGGAGTAAACCTTCTGGGTCTTGCTTAGGTGGCATCCTTTACACTGTCTTGTAGGGAAGCCTCTTGCATCTTATTAGTTTGGGTCACTACTATCATATATTTCATTAATGGCCAGATGATGGAGCCATCAAATGGAAGAAACTTCTAAACTGGTAAATTTTTAGAGAGCTCTCATTATAAACAGTTGTTTTCTTGGTACTTATGGGGGGAAATAAACCACATTAAATGATGGAAGAATTATAAAATTATTTATACGCACACACACACATAAAATAATTAACCTAAGAACTCTTTTAATTTAAAACAAACAAAAAAAAACAGTTTGCGAAGTCTTATTTGTGGCCTCTGCTTCCCCTCAATGGATCTTACAGATGCTAATAAAAACAAATTAATGTTAATTAGGTAAGTCAACAGGAAATTTTAAAAAACTGAAGGAAAGTCTACAAACTTTTTCCTAACAAGGGGAAATTTTAAAGTGACTCATCCCCACAAAGATAAATCTCTCAGTGGTTATTAAGAAATGGGATAAATAAAACAGACATTAAGGGAATTAAAACAAAAAGTTTTGATGCAATACTATCTCAGGTTGGATGGGCCAAAGGGACACCCATTGGTCCCCAACATTAAAGGGCCCCAAACAAGTCCACCTTATTTACCCTGAGGCAGGAGATAGATGGCCCTCAGGGCAAACAATTGGAGTTTCATTCTCTGTGGATCCATACTCCAAGATGAAAACAGCAGGACAACTGAGGAGGCTGGGCCTTGGCCAGACAAAAGATAAGTGACCACTTATTTTTCAGTCTTAAAGTCAGGAGGATTCCCCAAGTACACAAACACAGAGAAGTTCCTTAGGGAACAAAAACGAGGGGGCGCCATCCCATAGTAAATGATGCTAACTACCCATAGGCCTCTGCTGTAACACCCATCTTGGCTAAGAGATGCATGGGAGGATCCTGAGACATACCAAATATGTACTCCAAATCAGGCAAATCAAAAAGGACTGACCAAAGGAAAACCAGAAGAAATGCCCCATGTAAGTGATTTAAACTGCCCCAAGGGTGCAACTCTCTGAGTCCACCCGTGTGTCTATACACAAGTAATGGATTCTTTTTCCTCCTAATAAACACTTTACTTGTTTCACTACTTTCCATCTTTGTGGCATTTATTTTCTGCAAAGCTGAAACGCCAGGGCCTTGCCACTGACCACTGGTCTAGTCCCTAGCATTCGGTGCTCTCAGTGCCACAACTCAACCTCAATCTCTGTCCAGGAACTGAAGCTGTTGCAGCCCAAGGCCACCGAGACCAAACCAAACACACACACACACACACACACACACACACACATAAAGGGCTGGAAAAAATCACACTGAGATAGCTGACCAACAATTACTTGGGGCAACAGGCCAGTTAACCAAGTTAAAAGATTGACAAAAAAAGGCCTGAGTCCCTTGGTTCAACCCTTTACTAGGGACCCCAGAGCATTTGACATAAAATAGATAAAAGGTCAGGGGATAAAAGAAGGCAAAGCTTCCATGACTCCTTGTAAGACCAAGACTTGTTGATAGGCTTCCTTTACTGTTGGGGACCAATTGGTACTATGTCTCCTGCTTGGTACTTTTATTATAAGACAACATGTAGATATGCCCCTCAAGAAATCTTAATTAAACTTACTAAAGGAAACCAATAGAGTCATACAATATAAAGTAAAAACTGGGACCAATATTCAGGGGCTGCTGCTGCTGCTGCTAAGTCGCTTCAGTCATGTCTGACTCTGTGCGACCCCATAGACAGCAGCCCACGAGGCTCCCGCGTCCCTGGGATTCTCCAGGCAAGAACACTGGAGTGGGCTGCCATTTCCTTCTCCAATGCATGAAAGTGAAAAGTGAAAGTGAAGTCACTCAGTCGTGTCCGACTCTTAGCGACACCATGGACTACAGCCCACCAGGCCCTCCGTCCATGGGATTTTCCAGGCAAGAGTACTGGAGTGGGGTGCCATTGCTAACAAAGTTAATAACAGATTTTGTTCTGGGTCTAATCTGTGCACTCAGAGGGCCTTTATTGAATGCCTTACTCAAGCTTTTGAAGACAGTGAACCCTAAAGTTCTATGAATAGTATACAGAACTCTTAATTTTCAGTTTATTTGGAAATCATCTCACCCCAAATCTGATTCATAGCCCACTTAAAGGTTTATTAAGGACAAATAGAAATCTTAAAAAATGTTTCCACAAATAATAAAGCCTTAATCATCTAAGCAAGTAAATTTAATTTATTCCCACTGTTAATTATAAACTAAATTTATATTGTAATACCTCATTCAGAACTAAGTTTTTAAAGTGATGCTATGAGATCTCTAGACTGTCTGTTTATATGTGTGTGTACACATTATACATATAGATGTCTCTATCTTCAGAAAATATTATCAAAATTAAACTTATAAAGAGTTCTATTTAACTGGCTTATAAGTAAGCACTTACAAATTAAATATTTCAAAATATAAAAAAAAACTGGTCAGGATGAATCCCAGGCTCACATGATCTAGAGGAAATACTCAATATTAATTAACATTCAGTATTAAAGCTAGCTTATAAGCTTGCTGGTTTATTCAATATAGACAGGTCTTATTTTTGTTGTACCTAGGTTTATTGAAGGTCAATATGTTCATGTTATTTCTGTTGCAGATTTGTCAGCAAAAAATTAACTTGGTAGGATGGTATTTTCATAACTTATAAAAGTAAATGAGGTAAGAGTTTTCAAGTGAACTCTTTAGGAATAATTATATATCTAAAATAGTTTCTCCTGATTTTTAGTAACTTGAGTTTTTCTAAGTTAAATGATGGGAATTCATTAAATAGCCAGGTCATTTCAGGTAAGATAAAACACATGAACATTAATTGCTTAAACAGGTCTAAATTTACCTCCTTTTGTCTCCTTATGAGACAGAAACTAAAGATGTTTGGGATTTTTAGACACATGTCTTGTAAGACACTGAAGAAAGAAATCAGAAAATACATGTTACTAGGGGTTATGGAAAATTCCAAGTTTGCCAACCAGGAAATGCTGCAATAACAAACAGTTCACAACTACATGCTGCACGTCTGTTTTCCCTAGAGATTAAGGTTTGAAGGGTTAAAACTGAAATATAATTAATAAATATTAAGGAAAGCATTTTAATGTGCAAGGGGATTAGAATTTATGTTTTCGGTAAACGAAGGTATGAAGAATAGAAGTGAATTTGTTGGGTAAATAAGGGTGATTTTGTCCTGTAGTTGGTTATTTCTTGATAAAAAAAAATACGGGACAACCTAATATGGATACAGAAAGTTTTGGAAAGTTTGTAGAAAAGGAGCCCCGAAAAAGTAGTTTTGTATATGTCAAATTCTAACTAAAAAGAGTTCTTTTGACCTTTAGCCAACTCTGAGATGCTTCAAAGGAGCCCTGAGACATCTGACAGAAGAATATTAAACTAGGCTTACTTGGTATGTTGAATTACTTGAGAAGCATTGTCGGGTGATTGGAGATAAATCTTAGGTTATATTGTATCGGTAAATGTCATTAATACAGATATTCCAAAACTTATTTGGCATTTCTAAAAATATGGTATGTCCTGGTATAATGTTACCAGTCATAATTCTAGTTATTGAAATGCTTTGTGTCACAGAAATACGCAAGTTTCTTGGCAACTGCCTTGTAATTAGAACTTTGACCATGTCATTCTAAGAATACTTTTGTAAACAAAGATAAAACATTTATCTTTTTCTCTCTACCTGATCCTTCCATAATTTGGCTTCTCCAGCTGACTCCAGATGACTTGGCCTATTATGTCAAGATTACAACTAGTTATACTAATCATTGTTTTAATTTGCTCTCTCTCATTTTCAAATTATTTATGCCTTGTGTCTCTGTTTGCTATGGTATTAATGTTACCAGTTGCATTATATTCTGTTTTACAAGACTGTTGTCTCTTGCATTACAAATTGTGTTACTAGGCCTCCAACAAAATTAATATCTCAAAACAGTTAATCATATATATAACTCTACACATAATTAATGTAATAGTACAACTCCAAATATGGTTAGAAGCAACAAGGGAAAACGTCTACTGGATCATAATAAACGAGTAATACAAGCAATCCAGAGAATTTCAGACGATCAACAGTGTCTAATCAAAAAAAAAACATAAAGTGAAAAAGTGAAAGTGTTAGTCGCTCGGTCCTGTCCCACTCTTTGCAACCCCATGGACTGTAGCCTGCTAGGTTCCTCTGTCCATGGAATTCTCCAGGCAAGAATATTGGAGTGTGTTGCCATTCCCTTCTCCAGGGGATCTTCCCGACACAGGAATTGAACCTGGGTCTCCTGCATTGCAGGCAGATTCTTTACCATCTGAGCCACCAAGGACCAAACAAAAATCCTCAGCACATCAAATGGCCTATCAACAGAATCTTTTCCTGATTTAGGAATGAGAGCCTTCCCAGCACAGTGGACTAAATTGGTCATGCAGACTTCCCCAATGATCCAGTGATGAAGACTCTGCATTTCCACTTTAGGGGGCACAGGTTCTATCTCTGGTGTAGAAACTAAGATTCCACATGCCACGACATAGTAAAAAAAAAAAAAAAAATTTTCATGAAATGTTATGACCAAGAGGAGGCACTGTGTTACAAGAATGTCATTTGCCATATCAGCAAAGAATGCTGCAGCCTTCAGGTGATCTGGCCACTGCAGATCAGCACCCTGAAGGGATTCAGGATGGAGAAACATAGGATACTGTCCCTGGAGAGTGAAAATCCTTATCAGAGGAATGCTTTCAATAAGCCCAGACTCTTACATCTCCCCATACATAGAAATGTGCTAAAAAAATTAACTTGATGTTTGGTTTTCTTTAACGTAATTTTGTTTTATGTTCTAACTACCTGGCTTTTGTCGCAAATCTCCTGTATATCCTGGCTCCCCCCTTACCTCTTGGGAAGGTTCCTCAAAGCTGAGAGGCTGCTCCCTGGCTTAATTGCTCAACAATACACCCCCTAAAAAAAACATAATTCTCAACTTTTAGGTTATGCTTTTCTTTTTTTTTTTTCAACTGACAGGTGTTAAGACAGACTGAAAAAAAGCACCAGAATAAAGTAAGAAGTACAAGCTGGACACCTCTGCTCCTCTCACTCACGGAAGAAAGTCAGACTCTTCCCCAGCGCCTGGCGCTGCTCACCCCAAAACACCCACCCCGAGCCTGAGTCCGTCCCAGGAAACCCGGGCCGCAAGAACGCCGCCCCCTACCCACGGCCGACAGCCTGGAAAACCCGCCAGCCCCTTGTCCCCTCTCCCTACCGCATCTCCTTGACGTCCGTGAGCCTACGCGCTCACCTGTCCTCAGGGTTCACGGCCCTCGGGTCGGAACCACCAGGCCGCGGTGAAAAGGAAGCAGCGAGCACGAGGTGCAGGTAGCCGAACCTATGCTCTCAACCGAGAACAGCAGGGCAGAGGCGCGCGCTCGCCTGGCCGCGGAGCCAGGGCCAGGACTACATTTACCAGGAGCCCCCGCGCCACCCTGCGGAGCGTCTCTGGGTTTTGCGTTCGGATAACGCTTCTCGGCTGGTCGTGAGTGGACGTGGAGCGCGTGCGCGAGGGATTGAGGCGCGGCGTGGGCTGCTGGGGCTGGAGCAGAAGGCCGGGCGGGGCCCACGCTGCAGCCGCCTGTCCTGTGGACCCGCGAGGCGCGAGAGTCCGGCTGTGGGCTAGCTCGCCGAGCCGCTGCCTTTGTGACGGTTATTTTGCGCCTGCAGGTGCCGATCATAGGTATGCACGGGAGGGCTGGACGTGGTTTGCTTCCTAGCGGACCGGGCACCGCTGTTTGCTCACCTCTTCCCTGAGGTGGACGATCGTTTCACCAACAAGGGTTCTTCCCTATGGTCTTCCTGGGCTGAGCTATCCCCGGAGCCCCTTGGATTCGCGCGGTCGTGCTGGTGGGATTGGACCCTGATGCCCGCTGCGCCGGACGGTGCTGGGGAGTCCGAGCCACATAGTCTCACCCATGAGAAATAAGGATTCTTCTGTTCCTGTTTCCTTTTTCTTCCCAACTGAGGCCAGAGGTTTAAATTTTTGCATCTGGCCTTTCCAGCGTCTGCTAAACGTGATCTGATCATGCTCTTTTTTTGTTAGAGCAGGAAATGTCTTAACTGTGAATGTGTTAACGTTCATAAAAGAAATCCAACGTGGTTATACTGGTTTTGAAATATATATATATATATACACGACCGTATTCTAGTCGTGGATACTGTAAAAGTTATATGCTCCAAGCGTTGATAAAATAAGTTTCATTTAATAAGTTTTGTGGCAAAAAGAGCTGGACCGATTTCTATTTCTTACTCTGAAATATTCATTTAAAAACTTTTTACGTATTGAAATCATTTTATCATTTATCTTCTTCAGAATTGCGTGTCATATTAGTATTTTCAGTGTTTAAAATAGAACAAGTTTGTGTTGGTCTTTAAAAAAAAACAAAAACAAAAAAACTGCATCTCTAGCTCCTTCGGTGGTGGTTGCTGCTGCTGCTGCTGCTGCTAAGTCGCTTCAGTTGTGTCCGACTCTGTGCGACCCCATAGATGGCAGCCCACCAGGCTCCCGCGTCCCTGGGATTCTCAAGGCAAAAACACTGGAGTGGGTTGCCATGTCCTTCTCCGGTGCATGAGAGTGAAAAGTGAAGTCGCTCAGTCGTGTCCGACTCTTCGCGACACCATGGACTGCAGCCTACCAGGCTCCTCCGTCCATGGAGTTTCCAGGCAAGAGTACTGGAGTGGGTTGCCATCGCCTTCTCCTCAGTTGTTGAGTTTTCTCTTTTTGTTGTTTGAATCAAATAGTTTAACTAGAAGTGTGTATGTGTTTAAACTAGCTTTATTTTTCAGACTCATCTCATAATTATATTTTTTGTTTTCTCTTGACACTAGAGCACTTAAAGCAATCAAATTTGTACATAATCTAACATCTGGTATGAATGTCAAAGAAGAGGTTGGCATTTCTCAAGAGGCTGACAAAAAGATTGACATCAAAATTATATAGATCTCACCCAAAGTATATGGAGAAGGTGACAAATATAAGTTCTATCTATACTTCATATACAGAATATACTGTTAAAGAAAAAAAAAAGAAGAGGGAAGACAGATTGTCATCCGGAATGTGTGTGTATGCTCAGTCATGTTGTACTCTTTGTAGCCTGCCAGGCTCCTCTGTCCATGGAATTTTCCAGGCAAGAATACTGGAGTGGGTTGCTACTTCCTACTCCAGGGGATTTTCTGACCCAGGGATCAAACCCACATCTCTTATGTCTCCTGCATTGGCAGGCTAATTCATTACCCCTTCGCCACCTAAGAAAGCCCATCCAGAATGCTAGCTAAAAAAGTGTTAGTCACATTAGGGATGTTGACTAAAGTTAACTGTCTACTAGGATGGTATATAATTTAAAAGATGGTATAACAAGTGTTGGCAAGCATGTGGGGAAGTTGCATCCCTTGTATGTTGCTTGTGTGAAAGTAAAATGATGTAGTCACTATGGAAAACAGATCAGTGAGTTCTCAAAAAGCTGAACATAAAGTTACCATATAAGCCAGCAATTCCACTCTTAGGTATAATCATCAGCAGATGAATGAATAAAATGTGGTGGATCTATTCAGAGGAGTATTATTTAGCCATTAAAAAGAGAAATGCTGGTTCAGGCTACAACTTGTATGAACCAAAATGTCAACTTGAAAAAATACACAACATGAAAGTTGTGAGTTAAGCTTTATTTGGGGCAAAACGAAGACTGGAGCCCAGGAGACAACATCTGAGATCCAAAGAGGCAGGGGAGAAAGTCAGTATATTTGTGATTTTGGTGAAGGGGGAATGCATACAATCAAGTACATATACTCCCAAAGGTTTCTGCTAGTCTGGTGAAGCTTTTGCTTGTCACGAGGAACAATCATCAACATGAAGGATTTCAGTGCTTTCTAGATATGAAGAGAAACAAGAATTGGGCTCCTTAAATCTGCTCCTGAAAAATATCTAACTGAAGATGTATCCTGTCAGTTTTTGCCCCCACCGAGCACAGAGTACCTCATTTCTGCTCTCCACCCTGAACTCCTTTCAGGGAGTGTTGAAGGTTAGCAGCTGCAGCAGCAGATGACTTAGTCCTTATAGAGGTAGATGACAAGTGCCAATTTGTAGTTGACAAAAATATTACACTGAACGAAATAAACCAGACACAGACATATGATTTGAATCAACTATAGTATGATTTCCTTTTAACCTATAAGGGAAAAAAATCTGAAAAAGAATATGTGTGTGTGCATATAACTAAGTCACTTTGCTATACGTTTGGAACTACCACAACATAGAAAATCAGCTATACTTGAATAGTAAAAGAGATTTTTTTTAAAAAGAGAGAGGATTCAATATAGTATTAGAACCATTCAATTCCAGATAAAACTTAACACAGAAATCTAGAGATTGTGGAGGGGAGGCAGTCTTTGGAGCTCTTTTCTTCCTACTCCTGGGGATTTCAGTCTCTGTGCATGTATTTCTGGAACAGTCTGATGTCGTCTATGTGGGTGTGTAGGTACATGCAGCTGGTCTGAGGGAATCTAGGCTCATGATTAACAAGCCCCTGATCACAGCACCTCTCCTCAAGTTTCTTCCTTTCCCACAGCTTCACTTGCTCGATATCTCCTGCTTCTCAGGAAGTTCTGTCAGGAACAAGGAGGGCATGGAGGCTGAGTTGCTAACTGTCCGGTCCCACGTAAGTTGGGCTGCCTTCATTCTTTTTTGTTTTCCAACTGGGAATCCATTTTTGGTTAAGGGTTCTTAAGGGATCCATATGTCAGACACTTCCCCCTGAAGACTGGCACTATTTTGTTTGCTTTATTTATAGTTGTTTTATTTCCTTTCATATCAAAGAAACACAGCTTGAACAGAAATGTGTGGCTTATCAAGGATTCTGATGAGATGCTGTTTGTCCATAGTGAGGAACTGAGCACACAGCAAGCTTTCTCCCTCAAAGATGATGACAGAACTGGGGATACTGGTGCCTTTTTGAGGGATTCTCTGGTCCCTGGTGGTCTTGGGTGTGGGGCTGGCTTGTTAGTTCCTGGCTGGGGACTGCCTGTTTGGAGGACCTTGGGGATACGTTGTGTAATTATCCAGGAGTAACTAAAATGAAGACAGGAAGAGCCTGGGGGAGGGTGGGTCCTCTGGGGACAGAGTGACTGGGTGGGGAACCCTTCTTCAGCCTCTCTCAGCTTCTCTCCTAGATGACCCCCTCATGCTTCATGTGTATTGAAAACCCTACCAGAGAACATAGCCTTTGCTTTGGGCTGTCCTACATATTTTGAAGGACTTAAGAAAAGTAATCTACAGTATTTATCTAGATATTCCCTTTTTTTTTTTTTCTTTATTTGGCTACGCCACATGGCATGTGGGATCTTAGTTCCCTGACTAGGGATGGAACCCACACCCTATGCATTGTAAGCCCAGGGTCTTAATCACTGGACCGTCAGGGAAGTCCCCAAATATTTGCTCTTTGTCTTTCTTATCTGTCATTCTTTAGATGTAAAGTTTCTCTCTTGAATTATTTTCCTTGCCTGAAGAATTCCCTTTAGCATACGTTTAGAGCTGGTCTGCTGGTAACAAATCCTGTTTAACTTTATTTGAGAATGTATTTTTCATCATTCCTGAAAGATATTTTCACCTAGTATTGAAATTCTTGCATGACAGTTCATTTCTTTCAACATTAAAAAAGCCCACTATTCTACTATCTTTTTATCTTCACAGATCTTTGATGAAAAACACCCAATCATTCAAATGGGTTTTTTTACTTCTATGTGTCATCTACAGTTCTTTTTGATGTGGCTAATAAAAACCTTGCTTCTGTATCTGTTATTTTGTTACTATAAAATATAAGCTCTTCTCCATTTTTTAGTGCCTACCAATGTTTAAGAAAATTGTTTTAGAAATTATTTGAGGTCATGAAACATGGCTACATTCATCTCTTAAGTGTTAATTTGTACTTGAATTGAAGACTGTTTTTCCCTTCTTTTCCTGCCTTGTATTAGGTTCTAATTATTTCACATACGTGTAGATTAACTGATTCTCCTTGCTTTAGCTGTTTACGACTTACTTGATTTAAATGAGAGTGTTTCTGACAGTTTCTTAACCTAAAGTGTAACATGAAGCTGGTTTCTAGACAGTGCATACTTAATACCATTCCTTTTAGGGCTTGTCCAGAAGTCGACATAAATACTACTCATTCCTAGAATACATTATGTTCTATTCTCTTTCCCTACCCAAGGGCTATCTGCCTAGTCTTCTTGTTAATATTTGGGAAAGTGGGGGAGCAGAGATACACATCAGGCTCAAATTTGCTTCATGTTGTAGACACTGGTGACCTTCAAGGATATACTTGTGAACTTCACCAGGGAAGAGTGGAAACTGCTGGACACTGCTCAGCAGATCATGTACAAAGATGTGATGCTGGAAAACTACAGAAACCTGGTGTCTTTAGGTGAGACCGACCTCTCTTTGTGTGGTGGGTAGGGAATTGTTTTGATTTGTTAAATTTTAAGAAATTGTATATTTTATATATAATTATATGTTGTATATTTTAAGAAGTGTATATTTTGCTGCCTCTGTAGCCCTACCTTGTCTATTCTTCAGAGCCCCCACAGGACTGTTGAAGGGTCAGGAGTTGGGCTTGAACTGGGATGTTTCTTTGTATCTAGGCTGGAGCTCCTAACCTTTGCCCAGTACTTTATCTTTCACTGTAAACAGGGCATCAGCTTCCCAAACCAGATGTGATCCTGCGGTTGGAGAAGGGGGAGGAGCCGTGGCTGGTGGAGAGAGAGATTCACCAAGAGACCCAACCAGGTAAGGACCAAATCCCCTGCTCAGAGAAGGAATCGCTGGTCACTAGTTTTCCACATTTCAAAGACAAAGACTGAGTTTATTTACCTTCTGTTTCCCCATTGCTCGGCTGCCTTCTTCAGTCTTGTCACACTTCAATTTGCATTCATGAAAATTATCTTTCTGTGGATGTGCTTGGCTCCAGCCCTGTTCATAGTGCTTTCTTGATTCTTACCACTAGCTCTAGCGTGTGCACCCTCTTGTTTATCATAGAATTACTTCTCATCTTTGACTGTCCTTTCCGTATCTTGTGTCCCTTCCCATAGCATTCATTCTGCTGCTTTGTGTAAGCTCTGCTCTGGGACCTCATCACCCGCTCCTGCTCTGGGTTTGTTTTCTGCCAGGTAGAAGACTGCTACAAACAACTCACCAGTCCTTGTTGACGTAACTCTCCTTCCTTCCCAGAATTGCTGCTCTCAAAAACACCTATTTTCTCACTGTCCTCTAGCTTTATTTAATGTTCTTTTTCAATTTACTCCTATTCATTTTAATCTTCACATCTCCAATTTTCAGATTGTTATGAGGATTCCTAGCATCATTCCTTTTCCCAACTTCCCTGTGTAGAGCAGATCAGCCTTCTGGGCTAAGAAATAGAAGGCAGTCCTCCATCTTCCTCCTCCTCTGTTCCCACTGAGTGATCATTTCCCTTACCTCTGTTTCTAAGCTCAGTGCCCTGACATCTTTCTCCTCAGGCCAGCCATCCTGGTCTGGATCATGCTGCCAATGGCCAACTTCACATGGGGCAGAGAAGCCAGGACACGTGCCAGTGACCCCTGTACCCTTGTGGGCACCATGGCCCCCCAGGCCCAGTGCAGTCCAGGCATGCTGTAACCCTCCACAGCCATTTCCCTCTGACACATCCACACATACCAGGCATTCCCTGCATTTCAGGCTTCCCGTGTGGTGTAACCAGAGTCTCAGTCATCCTAGAAGTTTCACCTCCTGTTCTTTGTGAAATCTTTTGGCTTGTTAAGTACAGGTTCCTTAAGGTTTTCTGAGCTTTCATTTTGTTTATACCTTTTAAAAAATTATTTATTTATTTTTGGCTGTGCTGGGTCTTTGTTGCTGTGTTGGCACTAGTTGCAGCTAGTGGGGCTGTTCTCTAGTTGTGGTTCACGGGCATCTCATTGCAGTGACTTCTCGTTGTAGAGCATGGGCTTCAGGGCGCACAGGCTTCAGTAGTTGTGATGCATGGGCTTAGTTGCCCATGGCATCTAGCATCCTCCCAGACGAAAATTGGACCCATGTCTCCTGCACTGGCAGGCAGATTCTTATCCACTGTGCCACTAGGGAAATCCTGTTTCTACTCTTAAATGTCATAAATTGTTTCAGACCTTTTTACACTGGGCCTTGTAGATGACTGTATCAAATACCTGTCTCAGGGAAGGTCTCTTAGACACTGGAAAGTACTTGATCCCTCAGCTGCTTTGGAGCCATAGCAGGAAAAACTGTTCTCCGTTTCTCTTTTTTCCCTATTTTTTCCTGTCTGTATTTTTTCCATTCCTGTGTTGAGTTTAGCAAGCTTTCCTGGATGTCTATCTGTTGACAAGTATCCAAAAATAACTGTATAACCAACAGTTTACATTTTGGTGGAAAATTTATTGTCAAAGAAATACTAAAGTTCCATATATGTGCTTAATCACCTGGAATTTGAGGGAATCTACAAGCCATGGGAACTTCATTATTAAAATGAAAAGTATTATGGGTGATGGCTTTAAAAACTCAAATGAGTTCATTAATGGGTGCTACAGATTTTGAAGATAACTCACGTGGGTTATCTCCCATGTTACAGAATACATGGAATATTTTTAGGACTTTAAATACATTTGTATTTTCTGTTGCTTTACTCAGACTTGTCTGTCCATACCCAGCTCCACCCCCCATCATATGTGTTCATTTTAGAATTTTCCAGCTGGCATTTGTAGTTTGAAAAACTTATCCATGGGATTTTGATGCATGAAGTAGAGGAGAGGAAAAAGATGGCATGTGCCTATCAAAACTCATCAGGGTAGAGGTATTTGTAAGTGTTGAGTTCAGTTCAGTCATTCAGTCGTGTCTGACTCTTTGCGACCCCATGAATCGCAGAACGCCAGGCCTCCCTGTCCATCACCAACTCTCAGAGTTCACTCAAACTCACATCAATCAAGTCAGTGATGCCATCCAGCCATCTCATCCTCTGTCGTCCCCTTTTCCTCCTGCTCCCAATCCCTCCCAGCATCAGAGTCTTTTCCAATGAGTCAACTCTTTGCATGAAGTGGCCAAAGTACTGGAGTTTCAGCTTTAGCATCAGTCCTTCCAAAGAAATCCCAGGGCTGATCTCCTTCAGAATGGACTGGTTGGATCTCCTTGCAGTCCAAGGGACTCTGAAGAGTCTTCCCCAACACCACAGTTCAAAAACATCAATTCTTCGGCGCTCAGCTTTCTTCACAGTCCAACTCAGTGGACTCTGTTGCTGTTTATTGTTTAGTTGCTAGTCATGTCCAGCTCTTTTGCAACCTGATGGACTATAGCCTGCCAGACTCCTCTGTCCATGGGATTTTCCAGGCAAAAAGATTGGAGTGAGTTGCCACTTTCTTCTCCAGGTGGATCTTCCTGACCTGGGCTCAAACCCACATTTCCTGCATTGGCAGGTGGATTCTTAACCACTGAGCCACAGGGAAGCCCAATGAACTCTGTTGTTAAGCCTTTAAAAGGAAGTAAATAACTGCACTTTTCTATAACATGGATGAACTTTGAGGACAGTCTGCTGGGTGAAATAAATCAGTCACAAAAGAACAAATAGTGTATCATTCCACATATATAAGGCACTTGAAGTAGCCAAAATCATAAAGACACAAAATATACTGGTAATTGCTGAGCACTGGGTTGAGAGGAGATTGTAGCATTATTGTTTAACAGTATAGAGTTTCCATTTTACAAGATGAAAACAGCTGGTGGTGATGGCTGCACAAAAATGTGAAGATACTTAATACTTGAATCATGCACTTAAAAATGGTTAAGATGGTGCATTTAAAAAAATTTTTAATTGAAGGATAATTGCTTTACAGAATTTTGTGGTTTTCTCTCATACATCGACAAGAATCAGCCATAGGTACATTTTATGTTATGTTATATGTATATATATATTATTATATATATATATATACACATTTTATGTTATATGTTATATATATATATATTATATATATATACATTTTATGTTATATGTTATATGTATATATATTATATATATAATATATATATAACATATATTATATGTTGTATTTTTTAAATCACAATTAAAAAAAAAAGAGAAATCAGAGTGGGGAAGAAACAAATGACTAACAAAGTTGTGAATGAAAATTAGGACTGGGAATGGGGATTGGGTTGTATAAAGAAGGCAGTTAGGAGCCTGGCACAGGGATTATTTGCCAGGTGTCTTAGTTTCCTGTGGCAACTAAAACTAGTTCCACAAATCAGGTGGCTTAAATCAACACATTTATTTTCTCACAGTTCTAGAGGTCTGAAGCCAAGGTGTGGGCAGGGCTGTGTGCCTTCTGAGGCTTCAGGGGAGGATCCTTCCTGCCTCTCCTAACTTTGGTGCCCCAGGTGCCCTTTGGCTTATAGACACATCACCTCCATCTTCACATGGTCAGCTCCCCTGTGTGTCTGTCTCTGTATCTCCTCTCCTTTCCTTGTAAGGACTCCAGTCAGATGGGATCAGGGTCCTCCTACTCCAGTAATACTTCATCTTAACTAATTACATTTGCAATGATCCTGTTTCCAGATAAGATCATAACCTGTAATGTTGGGGGTTAAGACTTCAACATATCTTCTTTGGGGAACACAATTCACCCCGTATGTCAGGTAAGAATACATATTGCCCCACTTATATAGGAAGAGGTGATATTGGGTAAATTGTGGCTTTTTTTCTAGATTTCAGAAACAAACATTTTTGCCAAAAGGCATTGAGAAACAAATACAGGCTCTGAACCGGGGAAAGTAAGTTGCAGTAGTATGCATGTGTATAAGCAGAAGGGTGAAAAGCCCAGGAGAATGTGAATTAGGGTTCAGGTTCTGAGTTAATATCCTGTGTTAGTCCTGTCAATTTTAATAAAGTCTTCATGTCTCAGAACAAAGGAATCAAAGCAGAAGGCAGGAATGATGACAGCAGTGAGCATTACAAACTGTACTGCTTTGGTGATGAACTCCCACCTTATATGATACTTAGGATAACCTTATAGGTCCTTAGATGACAGATAAGCAATATGATTTTTGAAAAGTTTAGCACTTTGTCTAAATTCACCGCTAGTAGTGGCAAAGCTTAGGTTAGAAGCCATATCTGGGTAACTTAGGTGCAGTTGCTCTTCCAGCCTATTACACAGCCTTTCTGAAAGGTTCACTATGTCAGACACCTGGAATTATTCTGCACTGCTTTGGTGATATACATAAGAACCATTTCCTGATACAGAGCTGTGTTCATGGTTTAGGAATGTGAAGAATTCATGTCAGAGGAGGGCCTGGCAGCAAGTAGACCCATTAGGCTCTTATATCATCATTAGTTGAATTAGGTAATGGCAGCAGCCCCTTCTGTGGGTTTCCTAAACTGCCACCCCAGCACTGAATATCTTGATCCCACATGTCACAGCTAATCCTGTGGTTTCTCTTACTCTCTTTGCTCCTTTTATATGCATATTATAGCCCATCACATTTCCTGTCAATGAGTCTTCTATCCCTTTTTCTCTATCACAGTTACAAAACCATATTTGAAAGCAACATTACAGGACTTAACATACTTTTTTCTACATCCATCCTACCATTCTGACCTTAATACTTCTTTTAGTTATAGAAGCTTTTCCATTTCTTTCAGATTTGGAAACTTCAGTTGAAATTAAATCAACTTCCCATAAGAGCATTTCTAATGATAAATACTCCTGTGATGTTAAAATGGAAAGAATGCCAAAGAGTGATCTCTGGTATTTGTCACTGGAAGAAGTCTGGACTTGTGGCGGTCAGTTGGACAGGCCCCAGGACAGCCAGGAGAGACATCTGAGGCAAGTGGCATTCACCCAAAAGAAAGTACTTCCTCAGGAGAGAGTATGTGAAAATGGGAAGTACAGGGGAAACTGTTTTCTGCACTCTCAACTAGTACTGCAAGAGTATTTCTGTAAACATGACTCAAATCCTAAAGGTTTGAAACACAATTTGGTTTTCAGTGGCCATCAGGAAAGCTGTGCAAGCAACGGTAATGAATCCAGTCAAACTTTCTGTCAGAACATCCGCCTTATTCAATTTGCAAGAACTCAAGCAAGAGATAAATCATACAGATGCCCTGATAACAATTCTCTTACTCATGGTACATCCCTTGGTATATCAAAGGGTGCGCATAGAGAAAAACCCTATGAATGTAAGGAATGTGGAAAATTCTTCAGCTGGCGTTCTAATCTTACCAGGCACCGTCTTATTCATACTGGAGAAAAACCTTATGAATGTAAGGAATGTGGAAAATCTTTCAGCCGAAGTTCTCACCTCATAGGACATCAAAAGACTCATACTGGTGAAGAACCCTATGAGTGTAAAGAATGTGGAAAATCCTTCAGCTGGTTCTCTCACCTCGTTACCCATCAGAGAACTCATACAGGAGACAAACTGTACACATGTAATCAGTGTGGAAAGTCTTTTGTTCACAGCTCTAGGCTTATTAGGCACCAGAGAACTCACACTGGAGAGAAACCCTATGAATGTCCTGAATGTGGGAAATCTTTCAGACAGAGCACACATCTCATTCTGCATCAGAGAACTCATGTTAGAGTGAGGCCCTATGAATGCAGTGAATGTGGGAAGTCTTATAGCCAGAGATCTCACCTTGTTGTCCATCACAGAACTCACACTGGGCTGAAACCCTTTGAGTGTAAAGACTGTGGAAAATGCTTCAGTCGAAGCTCTCACCTTTTCTCACATCAGAGAACCCATACTGGGGAGAAGCCATACGAATGCCATGACTGTGGAAAATCCTTCAGCCAGAGTTCTGCCCTCATTGTGCACCAGAGAATTCATACTGGAGAGAAACCATATGAGTGTTGTCAGTGTGGGAAAGCCTTCATTAGAAAGAATGACCTTATTAAGCATCAGAGGGTTCATGTTGGAGATGAGACCTATAAATGTAATCAGTGTGGAATCATCTTCAGCCAGAACTCTCCACTTATAGTGTATCAAATAGCTCATACTGGAGAGCAGTTCTTAACATGTAATCAGTGTGGGACAGCACTTGTTAATACCCCTAATGTTATTAGATACCAGACAAATATTATTAGGGAAAATGCATATTAAGGCCATAAAGATGGACTACTTCCCAAAGAGCAATAACTTTATTTAGCACTTGAGAGCTCCTTTTGGAGAGAAGTTGCTTTCAGTCTTGTTCCTACACTTTTGTGCATTAGAGAATTGGTCCTGGAGGAGGAAAAACACAAAAATTTTACCTTAGTACGTCAGATTGTCTTGTTTTTCTGAATTCCTACAAAAGTAATTGGTCTGGGAGCATTCATGGACAAACCTTAAATGCTGAAATCTGAGAAGGAACCATTAGGTAAGTGAGTTGTTGATAAATGATCCAGCTTTGTTTGCTGTAAAACAATGAGAGCGCTACCTCAAAAAGACAAATGAAAGCTGTTGCTGAGGAAAATAAAAAATGGGTGTAGTTATGGTAACAGACAATAGAAAATTATATTCCAGTGAGTTAATATCCATTTTTCATGTGATCATCCCTTTCTCCTGGGACACTTTGTAGTGTTCAGTTAGTTTTATGCATCTGGTATAAACCACACTTTGGCTAGCAGCAGGGAAGATCTTATCATGAAAAATGGTGAAGGAAGTACACGTTTACTACCAGTACTACCCAGGTTAGATATATTTGCATGTGGGCAAGAACTGAAAACATGTATATGGATAAATGAACAAAATTGAGTTGTTAGATAATGGAGTTATGAATAAGTTTTATAGTCTAGCCAGTGCCACTGTAACAATTTAAAGATTGAAGACACTTTTAGATATTAAAAAAGGATATTGGTTTCTCTATTCCACTATTAGTGAAGCTTGAGAACCTCCTGCTAGCAAACTTTCCCATCATTTCTAAGTTGTTTGGAGTCATAAAGTTGTACTCCTTGGGACAAGCTGCCAAAGGCTCCTGGGAGCTTAAACACAATGCTTCTCTGGATGTTGGGACCTAAAAGAGTGGCAAATTTGGGCACACTAGAAAGGGTCTCCATTTGATCCAGAGCGGGTGCCTGGGCAATACCTAGCACAAGTATGCTCTTAAACAGTGCTGCCCAAGGCGACTCTTCTTCCAAAGTAGTCTCGTATCTTTACAAAGAAAGCAGTGGTCAAAAGTGTATATTTGAGCTGGACTCCCAAGTTGAAATCCCACCTCTGTCCATCACTTGCTGTGTAACCTTGGGCATGCTGCTTGTCCTCTCTCTGCCTGAATTACAGATGTCCTCCTCTGCAGATTAGGGATGACATCACTTACCTCATGGAATTGTGGTGAGTAGTAAACGAGTAACATACAAACAGTGCAGAATATGCCTGACATGTATGAAGTGCTTCATTACATTAGCTGTGATTATTAATATTACTTTATTGTCCCACTAAAGTGTCTGTCATTTACTTTAAACTGACTCAATTGCTGGCAAGAACTGGCTGAGTTCCCATTTCCCTTCCAGTCACACATATCTTCCCTTTTACCCACATTAGAACTTATCACCCAAGGAATCACTCACCCTCAGTGGGTGTTTGGATATATTTATGAGGATCAGTAAACAACTTTTAATCTTGTGTGCAAAAGCAACCTCTTTTATACAGAGGTTTTCCCTTCAAGGGAGAGGATCCTAGTCTTCATATTTTCTGTTAAGTCCATGACCCAAAAAAGATTTAGAAAGAGAATCTGTTTTAATTCTCTTTCATTCTGGCTCTTTGTGTGTGTGTGTGTGTGTGTGTGTGTGTGTGTGTGTAGGGGGCCGAGGTGGGAGAAGGGGCTGATCATCATTTGCCATTTTCTAGCAAATGATACATATTGGTACATATAGTAGATGCTCAGTGATTGCTGAATGATATACTATTGAGAACAACAGGACGACGCCCTTGCTTTCTCTCCCAGGACAAATCTAGAAATGCTCCTTAGATTTGAGAGACCTGAGACCTGCATAAGTGAGAGGTCACAGCTCATTCCTCCTGGTGCAGTTGAGGAGAAGTGAGTTGGCCCAGGCCTCACATTTTGAGAACCTCCTGGCACCTCAGTTATGGCTGAGTAACTCCTCAGTGATTACACACCATTCATGTGTTTATTGTAGTCCTACCAGAAATGGTTTTGATTGCAAGCAGTAGTTCTTTGTGGGTGTAAGAGAGGAGCCCCTCAGCTGTGCCTCTTAGAATTTCTGATAACCCATGACTCAATTTTCTTGAACTGTGTAGTGGAGATACTCCTGGTATCTACCTCTGAAGGTAGTTGTGTGGATTAAGTGAAATAATGTGTAAAGTACTTGAAGCAGTGCCTGGCACATAGGAAGTACTGTACGTGTTTAGCTATTAATAATAATAATGTTACTATTATTAACACCCTAAGGAATGTACGTCTGTAGATGATCACTGAAGCATTACTTTTAATAATGTAAAATTTGCAATATTGAAAATGGATAATAGAAAAGTTGTTATTTATAGACATTAAAGTTTCACAAACAGAAAGCTTGATAACATGAAAAATGTTGTGATGTTATGAAAAAAGCATGATAAATAATTGTCAATATAGAGTAAGCTCAGATATGTAAAATAAATTAACTTCAAACAACTGAAATGAATCTCACTCAAAACTTTCAGGAGATTTGTCAAAAGATAATAGCAGTTAACCTACATATTGGGAGAATTGGTGTTTGCTTTTCTCTTTTTTTGATACTTTTCTTTCCAAAGTCTCTTCAAAGAATATATATTCCTTTTTAGGATCGGGAAAACAGTCTCTTCAGTGATGGAATGTTTTTTCTTCAAAAGTTCTTATGTACAAATAGTCTACTGGAACTTTTAAAACGGGGAATTGGCAATGTTGCAGGATACTAGATCAATATACAAAAATTGATTTGTATAAGCAGTGAACAGTTTGTAAATGAAATACCATCCTATTTGCAATGATACAAAAATGAAATATTTAGGTATATTTA
Source organism: Bos grunniens (assembly GCF_055505025.1). NCBI lineage: Eukaryota > Metazoa > Chordata > Mammalia > Artiodactyla > Bovidae > Bos > Bos grunniens. The sequence goes on from NC_141181.1 coordinate 44,537,290, forward strand.
ATGAATGGAGCAAGATCTATACAATGAAAGTATAAAACATTGCTGAAAGACATTCAGGAACACAGAAAACACGTAATAAACACATTATAAGTGGAAAAATACACTGTGGTCAAGGATGGAAAAACTCAATATAGTAGGAGAGTAATTCTCCCCAGACTGATCTTTAAGTTCAGAGGCATTTGTAGAAATTGACAAATTAGGGGACAGTCCTAAGATGGTGGAGGAATAGGATGGGGAGACCACTTTTTCCCCCACAAATTCATCAACGTTTGAACACTGAGTAAATTCCACAAAATAACTTCTGAATGCTGGCAGAGGACATCAGACACCCAGAAAAGCAGCCCATTGTCTTCGAAAGGAGGTAGGAAAAAATGTAAAAGATAAAAAGACAAAAGAGGTAGGGACGGAGATCTGTCCTGGAAAGGGAGTCTTAAAAAACAGAGAAGTTTCCAAACACCAGGAAACACTCTCACTGGCGAGTCTGTGGCAAGCCTTGGAACCTCAGAGGGCAACATAACCAGGAGGAAAAATAAATAAATAATTAAAACCCACAGATTGCATGCCTAATGGCAACTCCCTGCGGAGAAACAGTGCAGACGCTAGCATCCGCCACTAGCAAGCAGGGGCTGGACCGGAGGCGTGGGTTGCATTGATTATGGTGAGGACCGGGCCTGAATACCCCGAGGGCAATCTGAGGGAAGTAACTTGAGATAGCAACCCAGACTGTGGAATAGCTATCCTGCAAAAAGGCCTAACCTAAGACTGCCAGGCCTGCTCACAGAACAAAGGACTGAGCAAAGCTAGCTGGCTGCGGACCGGCCCATCCCCTGCTGGAGACAGGCAGGTGAGGGCAGCCAGAGCCGGAAGGGGGCAATTGCGGCCACAGAGAGGCATCCTCTACAAGCAGGCTTCATTGCTAACCAAGACTTCTTGGGATTCTGGACGGTCAACATCCGCTGGAAGGGTCACATCCAGAGATCAGCTATCCAGAAGAGACACACAGCACATCTGAGAAGGTGCGTCAGTTGTACACCCAGAAAACCAAGTGGCAGGGATGGGGGAGGCGACAAGTCGCAGCCCCCACGTGGGGGCAACTGCGCTTGCCAAGCACCTGGTCACCTGAGCTGCTCGGACTGGGGAAGGGCACAAAACGCAGTCCCAACCAAGTCTGCGCCTCTGTGGAGTATCCAAGAACCTGAACCTGAGCAGCTTAGACCTGGGAAGTGCATAGAACTCAGGGCCCGCCTCAGACAGTTCCCGGCAGAGCAACCTAGAGCCTGAGCAGGGTAGACGGAAAGCACACACGCTGTGAGCGGGGTCAAACCCAGTGGGGCCGAGACACTGCAAGCACACGCCAGTGTTATTTGTTTGCAGTGTTCCTCCTCCCCACAGCACGACCGAACAAGTGAGCCTAAAAAAGTGACCACCACCGCACCCTTTTGTCAGGGTGGAAATTAGACACTGAAGAGACCAGCAAACAGAAGAAGCTAAAACAAACAGAGGGAACCGCCTTGGAAGTGACAGATGTAATAGATTAAAACCCTGTAGTTAGCACCAACTACATAGGAAGGGGCCTATAGATCTTGAGAAGTATAAGCCGGATCAAGGAACTATCTGAAAATGAACTGACCCCACATTGTCCGCAACACCACCAGAGAAAGTCCTAGATATATTTTTACCATTATCATTTTTTAAATTAAATTTTTTTTTAAATTTTAAGTCCTCTATTACTCCTTTAATTTTCATTTTTATAACCTACTATTACTTTGCAAAAAAAAAAAGACCCTTTTTTTAAAAGCAAACTTCATATATATATATTTTATAATTTTTGTGACTTTGTTTTTTTCTTTAATATTGTATTTTTGAGAATCCAACCTTTACTCCAGATTTTTAATCTTTACTCTTTGTTATTTGTTATCAATTTTGTACCTTTAAGAACCCAATCTTCACTACCCATTTTTACTTGGGAGCAAGATTACTGACTTGACTGCTGTCTCCCCCTTTGGACTCTCATTTTTCTCCACCAGGTTGCCTCTATCTCCTCCCTCCCCATTCTCTTCTCTGCCCAACTCTGTGAATCTCTTTGTGTGTTCTGGGTTGTGGAGAACACTTAGGGAACTGATTACTGGCTGGATCTGTCTCTCTCATTTTGATTCCCCCTTTTATCTTCCTGGCCACCTCTGTCCCTTTCCTCCCTCTTCTCTTCTCTGTGTAACACCATAAACACCTCTGAGGGATCCAGACTGTGGAGAGCACATAGGGAATTGATTACTAGCTAGCTTGCTCTCTCCTCTTTTGATTTCCCCTCTTCTCCTCCTGGTCACCTCTATCTCCCTCCTCCCTCTTCTCTTCTCCATGTAACTCTGTGTACCTCTCTAGGTGTCCCTCACTGTGGAGAAACTTTTCATCTTTAACCTAGATGTTTTATCATTGGTGCTGTATAGATGGAGAAGTCTTGAGGCTACTGTAAGAATAAGGCTGAAAACCAGAGGCAGGAGGCTTAAGTCCAAATCCTGAGAACACCAAAGAACTCCTGACTCCAGGGAACATTAATTGATAGGAGCTCATCAAATGCCTTCATACCTACACTGAAACCAAGCGCCACCCAAGGGCCAACAAGCTCCAGAGCAAGACATAACCACACAAGTTCTCCAGCAACACAGGAAAATAGCCCTGAGCTTCAATATACAGGCTGCCCAAAGTCAAACCAAACCCAATGACATCTCAAAACTCATTACTGGACATTTCATTGCAATCCAGAGAGAAGAAATCCAGCTGCACCCACCAGAACACCGACACAAGCTTCCCTAACCAGGAAACCTTGACAAGCCACCCATCCAACCCCACCCACAGCAAGAAACCTCCACAATAAAGAGGAACCACAAACTGCCAGAATATGGAAAGGCCACCCCAAACACAGCAATATAAACAAGATGAAAAGGCAGAGAAATACCCAGCAGGTAAAGGAACAGGATAAATGCCCACCAAACCAAACAAAAGAGGAAGAGATAGGGAATCTACCTGATAAAGAATTCCGACTAATGATAATGAAAATGATCCAAAATCTTGAAAACAAAATGGAGTTATAGATAAATAGCCTGGAGAAGGCAATGGCACCCCACTCCAGTACTCTTGCCTGGAAAATCCCATGGATGCAGGAGCCTGGTGGGCTGCAGTCCATGGGGTCGCTGAGGGTCGGACACGACTGAGCGACTTCACTTTCACTTTTCACTTTCATGCATTGGAGAAGGAAATGGCAACCCACTCCAGTGTTCTTGCCTGGAGAATCCCAGGGACAGGGGAGCCTAGTGGGCTGCTGTCTATGGGGTCGCACAGAGTTGGACACGACTGAAGTGACTTAGCAGTAGCAGTAGCAGCCTGGAGACAAGGATCAAGAAGATGCAAGAAAGGTTTAACAAGGACCTAGAAGAAGTAAAAAAAGAGTCAAAATATAATGAATAATCCAAAAAATGAGATCAAAAACACTCTGGAGGAAACCAACAGTAGAATAACGGAGGCAGAAGATAGGATATGTGAGGCAGAAGATAGAATGGTAGAAATAAATGAAACAGAGAGGAAAAAAGAAAAACGAATTAAAAGAAATGAGGACAACCTCAGAGACCTCTGGGACAATGTTAAATGCCCCAACATTCAAATCATAGGAGTCCCAGAAAAAGAAGACAAAAAGAAAGACCATGAGAAAATACTTGAGATAATAGTTGAAAAATTCCCTAAAATGGGGAAGGAAATAATCACCCAAGTCCAAGAAACCCAGAGAATCCCAAACAGGATAAACCCAAAGCAAAACACCCCAAGATACATATTAATCAAATTAACAAAGATCAAACACAAAGAACACATATCAAAAGCAGCAAGGGAAAAACAACAAATAACACACAAGGGGATTCCCATAAGGATAACAGCTAATCTTTCAATAGAAACTCTTCAGGCCAGGAGGGAATGGCAGGATATACTTAAAGTGATGAAAGAAAATAACCTACAGCCCAGATTACTGTACCCAGCAAGGATCTCATTCAAATATGAAGGAGAAATCAAAAGCTTTACAGACAAGCAAAAGCTGAGAGAATTCAGCACCATCAAACCAGCTCTCCAACAAATGCTAAAGGATCTTCTCTAGACAGGAAACACAAAAAGGGTGTATAAACTCGAACCCAAAACAATAAAGTAAATGACAATGGGATCATACTTATCAATAATTACCTTAAACGTAAATGGGTTGAATGCCCCAACCAAAAGACAAAGACTGGCTGAATGGATACAAAAACACGACTCCTATATATGTTGTCTACAAGAGACCCACCTCGAAACAAGGGACACATACGACTGAAAGTGAAGGGCTGGAAAAAAGATATTCCATGCAAATAGAGACCAAAAAAAACCAGGAGTAGCAATACTCATATCAGATAAAATAGACTTTAAAACCAAGGCTGTGAAAAGAGACAAAGACACTACATAATGATCAAAGGATCAATCCAAGAAGAAGATATAACAATTATAAATATATATGCACCCAACATAGGAGCACTGCAATATGTAAGGCAAATGCTAACAAGTATGAAAGGGGAAATTAACAATAACACAATAATAGTGGGAGACTTTAATACCTCACTCACACCCATGGATAGATCAACTAAACAGAAAATTAATAAGGAAACACAAACTTTAAATGATACAATAGATGGTTTAGACCTAATTGATATCTATAGGACATTTCACCCCAAAACAATCAATTTCACCTTTTTCTCAAGCGCACATGGAACCTTCTCCAGGATAGATCACATCCTGGGCCATAAATCTAGCCTTGGTAAATTAAAAAAAAAAAAAAAAGAAATCATTCCAAGCATCTTTTCTGACCACAATGCAGTAAGATTAGATCTCAATTACAGGAGAAAAACTGTTAAAAATTCCAACATATGGAGGCTAAACAACACACTGCTGAATAACCAAAAAATCACAGAAGAAATCAAAAAAGAAATCAAAATATGCATAGAAATGAATGAAAATGAAAACAACCCAAAACCTGTGGGAAACTGTAAAAGCAGTGCTAAGGGGAAGGTTCATAGCATTACAGGCATACCTCAAGAAACAAGAAAAAAGTCAAATAAATAACCTAAGTCTACACCTAAAGCAACTAGAAAAGGAAGAAATGAAGAACCCCAGGGTTAGAAGAAGGAAAGAAATCTTTAAAATTAGGGTAGAAATAAATGCAAAAGAAACAAGACCATAGCAAAAATCAACAAAAACAAAAGCTTTGTTGGTTCTTTGAGAAGATTTATTGGTTTGAGAAGTTTTGTTGGTTGTTTGCTGGTTCTTTGAGAAGATAAATAAAATTGACAAACCATTAGCCAGACTCATCAAGAAACAAAGGGAGAAAAATCAAATCAATAAAATTAGAAATGAAAATGGAGAGATCACAAAAGACACCCCAGAAATACAATGGATAGTAAGAGACTACTATCAGCAAATATATGCCAATAAAATGGACAACCTGGAAGAAATGGACAAATTCTTAGAAAAGTACAACTTTCCAAAACTGAACCAGGAAGAAATAGAAAATCTTAACAGACCCATCACAAGCATGGAAATTGAAACTGTAATTAGAAATCTTCCAGCAGACAAAAGCCCAGGACCAGACAGCTTCACAGCTGAATTCTACCAAAAATTTAGAGAAGAGCTAACACCTATCCAGACCACCTGATCTGCCTCTTGAGAAATTTGTATGCAGGTCAGGAAGCAACAGGTAGAACTGGACATGGAACAACAGACTGGTTCCAAATAGGAAAAGGAGTTCATCAGGGCTGTATATTGTCACCCTGTTTATTTAACTTATATGCAGAGTACATCATGAGAAACGCTGGACTGGAAGAAACACAAGCTGGAATCAAGATTGCTGGGAGAAATATCAATAACCTCAGATATGCAGATGACACCACCCTTATGGCAGAAAGTGAAGAGGAACTAAAAAGCCTCTTGATGAAAGTGAAAGTGGAGAGTGAAAAAGTTGGCTTAAAGCTCAACATTCAGAAAACAAAGATCATGGCAACCGGTCCCACCACTTCATGGGAAATAGATGGGGAAACAGTGGAAACAGTGTCAGACTTTATTTTTCTGGGCTCCAAAATCACTACAGATGGTGACTGCAGCCATGAAATTAAAAGATGCTTACTCCTTGGAAGGAAAGTTATGACCAACCTAGATAGCATATTCAAAAGCAGAGACATTACTTTGCCAACAAACGCTCGTCTAGTCAAGGCTTTGGTTTTTCCTGTGGTCATGTATGGATGTGAGAGTTGGACTGTGAAGAAGGCTGAGCGCTGAAGAATTGATGCTTTTGAACTGTGGTGTTGGAGAAGACTCTTGAGAGTCCCTTGGACTGCAAGGAGATCCAACCAGTCCATTCTGAAGATCAGCCCTGGGATTTCTTTGGAAGGAATGATGCTAAAGCTGAAACTCCAGTACTTTGGCCACCTCATGCGAAGAGTTGACTCATTGGAAAAGACTCTGATGCTGGGAGGGATTGGGGGCAGGAGGAGAAGGGGACGACAGAGGATGAGATGGCTGGATGGCATCACTGGCTCGATGGACGTGAGTCTCAGTGAACTCTGGGAGTTGGTGATGGACAGGGAGGCCTGGTGTGCTGCGATTCATGGGGTCGCACAGAGTCGGACACGACTGAGCGACTGATCTGATCTGATCTAAACACCTATCCTACTCAAACTTTTCCAGAAAATTACAGAAGAAAGTAAACTTTCCTCTAATACCAAACCTAATACCAAAACCTGACAAAGATGCCACAAAAAAAGAAAACTACAGGCCAATATCACTGATGAACATAGATGCAAAAATCCTTAACAAAATTCTAGCAAACAGAATCCAGCAACATATTTAAAAGATCATACATCATAACCAAGTGGGCTTTATCCCAGGGATGCAAGGATTCTTCAATATCTGCAAATCTATCAATGTAATACACCACATTAACAAATTGAAAAATAAAAACCATATGATTATCTCAGTAGATGCAGAGAAAGCCTTTGACAAAATTCAACACCTGTTTATGATAAAAACTCTCCAGAAAGCAGGAATAGAAGGAACATACCTCTACATAATAAAAGCTATATATGACAAACCCTCAGCAAACATTATCCTCAATGGCGAAAAATTGAAAGCATTCCCCCTAAAGTCAGGAACAAGACAAGGGTGCCAACTCTCACCACTACTATTCAACATAGTTCTAGAAGTTTTGGACACAGCAATCAGAGCAGAAAAAGAAATAAATCAAGTTTAGAAAAGAAGAAGTAAAACTCTCACTGTTTGCAGATGACATGATCCTCTACATAGAAAACCCTAAAGACTCCACCAGAAAATTACTGGAGCTAATCAATGAATATAGTGAAGTTGCAGGATATAAAATCAACACACAGAAATCCCTTGCATTCCTATACACTAATAATGAGAAAACAGAAAGAGAAATTAAGGAAACAATTCCATTCACTATTGCAACAAAAATAATAAAATACTTAGGAATATATCTACCTAAAGAAAGAAAAGACCTATATATAGAAAACTATAAACCACTGGTGAAAGAAGTCAGAGAGGACACAAATAGATGGAGAAATATACCGTGTTCATGGATTGGAAAAATCAATATAGTGAAAATGAGTATACTACCCAAAGCAATCTATAGATTCAATGCAATCCCTATCAAGCTACCAACAGTATTTTTCACAGAGCTAGAAAAAATAATTTCACAATTTGTATGAAAATACAAAAAATCTCAAATAGCCAAAGAAATCTTGAGAAAGAAGAATGGAACTGGAGGAATCAACCTGCTGACTTTAGGCTCTACTACAAAACCACAGTCATCAAGACAGTATGGTACTGGTACAAAGACAGAAATATAGATCAATGAAACCAAATATAAAGCCCAGAGATAAATCCATGCACCAATGGACACCTTATCTTTGACAAAGGAGGCAAGAATATACAATGGAGAAAAGACAATCTCTTTAACAAGTGGTGCTGGGAAAACTGGTCAACCACTTGTAAAAGAATGAAACTAGAAACTAGAACACCAGGGTTTCTCTGGCGGCTCAGATGGTAAAGTGACTGTCTGCAATGCAGGAGACACAGGTTCAATTCCTGGGTTGGGAAGATCCCCTGGAGAAGGAAATGGCAGCCCACTCCAGTATTCTTGCCTGGAAAATCCCATTGACAGTGGAGCCTGGTAAGCTACTGTCTATGGGGTCACAAAGAGTCAGACACGACTGAGTGACTTCACTTCACTTCACTTCAGAACACTTTCTAACACCATACACAAAAATAAACTCAAAATGGATTAAAGATCTAAACGTAAGACCAGAAACTATAAAACTCCTAGAGGAGAACATAGGCAAAACACTCCGACACAAATCACAGCAGGCTCCTCTATGACCCACCTCTCAGAATATTTGAAATAAAAGCAAAAATAAATAAATGGGACCTAATTAAAATTAAAAGCTTCTGCACAACAAAGGAAACTATAAGCAACGTGAAGAGACAGCCTTCAGAATGGGAGAAATAATAGCAAATGAAGCAACTGACAAAGAATTAATCTCAAAAATATACAAGCAACTCCTGCAGCTCAATTCCAGAAAAATAAACGACCCAATCAAAAAATGGGCCAAGGAACTAAACAGACGTTCCTCCAAAGAAGACATACACACGGCTAACAAACACATGAAAAGATGCTCAACATCACTCATTATCAGGGAAATGCAAATCAAAACCACAATGAGGTACCGTTTCACACCAGTCAGAATGGCTGCGATCCAAAAGTCTACAAGCAATAAATGCTGGAGAGGGTGTGGAGAAAAGGGAACCCTCTTACACTGTTGGTGGGAATGCAAACTAGTACAGCCACTATGGAGAACAGTGTGGAGATTCCTTAAAAAACTGGAAATAGAACTGCCTTATGACCCAGCAATCCCACTGCTGGGCATACACACCGAGGAAACCAGAATTGAAAGAGACACGTGTACCCCAATGTTCATCGCAGCACTGTTTATAATAGCCAGGACATGGAAGCAACCTAGATGTCCGTCAGCAGACAGAAAGATAAGAAAGCTGTGGTACATATACACAATGGAGTATTACTCAGCCATTAAAAAGAATACATTTGAATCAGTTCTAATGAGGTGGATGAAACTGGAGCCTATTATATAGAGTGAAGTAAGCCAGAGAGAAAAACACCAATACAGTATACTAACGCATATATATGGAATTTAGAAAGATGGTAACGATAACCCTTTAAATGATAATTTAAAAGTTATGTGCATCAAAAACTTCAAAATAAAATGAAAAGTCGAGTTATCTGCTAAAAAATAAATATGGGAAAATTATAACCAATAAAGAAGTAGTATCCAGAAAATATAAAAATGCCTGTATATGTCTTGCCTGTATGCGAGACAGCAAAAGAGACACAGATGTATAGAACAGTCTTTTGGACTCTGTGGGAGAGGGCGAGGGTGGGATGATTTGGGAGAATGGCATTGAAACATGTATATTATCTTAAGTGAAACGAATCACCAGTCCAGGTTTGAAGCATGATGCTCGGGGCTGGTGCACTGGGATGACCTAGAGGGATGGGATGAGGAGAGGAATGGGAGGGGTGTTCAGGATGGGGAACACATGTACACCCATGGCGGATTCATGTCAATGTATGGCACTGCAAGGAGATCCAACCAGTCCATTCTGAAGGAGATCAGCCCTGGGACTTCTTTGGAAGGAATGATGCTAAAGCTGAAACTCCAGTACTTTGGCCACCTCATGCAAAGAGTTGACTCATTGGAAAAGACTCTGATGCTGGGAGGGATTGGGGGCAGGAGGAGAAGGGGACGACAGAGGATGAGATGGCTGGATGGCATCACCGACTCGATGGACATGAGTCTGAGTGAATTCTGGGAGTTGATGATGGACAGGGAGGCCTGGCATGCTGCGATTCATGGGGTCGCAAAGAGTCGGACACGACTGAGCGACTGAACTGAACTGAACTGAACTGAACTGACAGGGTGCTCGGGGCTGGTGCACTGGGATGACCTAGAGGGATGTAATGGGGAGAGGGGTGGGAGGGGGGTTCAGGATGGGGAACACATGTACACCCATGGCAGATTCATGTCAATGTATGGCAAAACCAATACAATATTGTAAAGTAATTAGCCTCTATTTAAAATAAGTTTATATTTTAAAAAACACAAAACATAAATCATAAAGAAGACACTGACATAGTTAATTATATTAAAATTTAAAAATTATGTGCATCGAAAACTTCAAAATAAAATGAAAAGTCGAGTTATCTGCTAAAAAATAAATATGGGAAAATTATAACCAATAAAGAAGTAGTATCCAGAAAATATAAAAATGCCTGTATATGGATAAGAAACAGATACCTAAAAAGAATGGACATTTGACTCAAATGGAAATGCTAAACCTCATTAGTTTATATGGAAAATACAAATTTAATCTTAAAAACATTGAACTGATACATATATCTCTGGCTTTCTCATTTTACTTGCTGTGTAATAAAAACATTGACCAAAATAAAAACAAAAAAGAAAGAAATTGACAAGTTAATCGAGAATTTGTACAGAAATACAAAGGACCTAGAATAACCAAAGAAATTATTTAAAAAGAATGAGGTTAAACGGCCTACACTACCTAATTTCAAAGTGCACTACTATAGAAAAATACTAATAAAATTTTGGCATGAGGGTGGATATAAATCAATAAAACAGGATAGAGAATTCAGAAATCGACCTACAAAAATATTGTCAATTAATTTTTGACATGAGAACCAAAATAAATGTGGAAAAGACATTCTTTTAAGTGAAGGGTGGTGTAAAAACTTGGTATTTGTATGGAAAAAGTCCTCCCCTTACTTCACATCACATTGAGAAATAAAATGTATCACAAATTTAAAATAGAAAAGCTAGAACTTTTCAGTATCTGAAAGAAAACAAGGGAAAATGTTTATGACCCTTGGCTAAACCAAAATAGAACAAAATACATGAATAATGAAAGAAAAACTAAATTGGACATAATAAAACTTTAAAACTTCCACTCTTGGAAACACCATTAAGAACATAAAAAGGAAAAAAAAAAAAAAAAAACATAAAAAGGTAAGCCATAGACTAGTGTTAAGTAACAATATGTCTATCTGACAAAAACTTGTGTCCAAAATACAAAGAACCCATATAATTCATAAGTTATATAGTAAGAAGAAAAAATGTGCAAAATAATATGCCAGATGCTTCACAAAAGAATACATACAGGTAGCCAGTAAACTACTCTACACATGCACCAGACTCTACACATGGACATCACCAGATGGTTGACACCAAAATCAGATTGATTATATTCTTTGCAGCCAAAGATGGAGAAGCTCTATACAGTCAGCAAAAACAAGACCAGGAGCTGACTGTGGCTCATATCATGAACTCCTTATTGCCAAATTCAGACTGAAATTAAAGAAAGTAGAGAAAACCACTAGACCATTCAGGTATGACCTAAATCAAATCCCTTATGATTATACAGTGGAAGTGAGAAATAGATTTAAGGGACTAGATCTGATAGAGTGCCTGATGAACTATAGATGGAGGTTCATGACACTGTACAGGAGAGACAGGAATCAAGACCATCCCCAAGAAAAAGAAATGCAAAAAAGCAAAATGGTTGTCTGAGGAGGTCTTACAAATAGCTGTGAAAAGAAGGTAAGTGAAAAGCAAAAGGGAAAAGGAAAGATATAAGCATCTGAATGCAGAGTTCCAAAGAATAGCAGAGATAAGAAAGCCTTCCTCAGCAATCAATGCAAAGAAATAGAGGAAAACAATAGAATGGGAAAGACTAGAGATCTCTTCAAGAAAATTAGAGATACCAAGGGAACATTTTATGCAAAGATGGGCTCAATAAAGGAAAGAAATGGTAGGGACCTAACAGAAGCAGAAAATATTAAGAGGTGGCAAGAATACACAGAAGAACTGTACAAAAAAGATCTTCATGACCCAGATAATCACGATGGTGTGATCACTCACCTAGAGCCAGACATCCTAGAATGCGAAGTCAAGTGGGCCTTAGGAAGCATTACAATGAACAAAGCTAGTGGAGATGATGGAATTCCAGTTGAGCTATTTCAAATCCTGAAAGATGATGCTGTGAAAGTGCTACACTCAATATGCCAGCAAATTTGGAAAACTCAGCAGTGGCCACAGGACTGGAAAAGGTCAGTTTTCATTCCAATACCAAACAAAGGCAATGCCAAAGAATGCTCAAACAACCACACAATTGCACTCATCTCACACGCTAGTAAAGTAATGCTTAAAATTCTGCAAGCCAGGCTTCAGCAATACGTGAACTGTGAACTTCCAGATGTTCAAGCTGGTTTTCGAAAAGGCAGAGGAACCAGAGATCAAATTGCCAACATTCGTTGGATCATTGAAAAACCAAGAGAGTTCCAGAAAAACATCTATTTCTGCTTTGTTGACTATGCCAAAGCCTTTGACTGTGTGGATCACAATAAACTGTGGAAAATTCTTCAAGAGATGGGAATACCAGACCACTTGACTTGCCTCTGGAGAAACCTATATGCAGGTCAGGAAGCAACAGTTAGAACTGGACATGGAACAACAGACTGGTTCCAAATAGGAAAAGGAGTACGTCAAGGCTGTATATTGTCACCCTTCTTATTTAACTTATATGCAGAGTACATCATGAGAAACGCTGGGCTGGAAGAAGCACAAGCTAGAATTAAGATTGCTGGGAGAAATATCAATAACCTCAGATATGCAGATGACACCACCCTTATGGCAGAAAGTGAAGAGGAACTCAAAAGCCTCTGGATGAAAGTGAAAGTGGAGAGTGAAAAAGTTGGCTTAAAGCTCAACATCCAGAAAACTAAGATCATGGCATCCCCACCACTTCATAGGAAATAGATGGGGAAACAGTGGCTGACTATTTTTCTGGGCTCCAAAATCACTGCAGATGGTGATTTCAGCCATGAAATTAAAGGATGCTTACTCCTTGGAAGGAAAGTTATTACAACTAGACAGCATATTAAAAAGCAGGGACATTACTTTGCCAACAAAGGTCCATCTAGTCAAGGCTATGGTTTTTCCAGTGGTCATGTATGGATGTGAGAGTTCGACTATAAAGAAAGCTAAGCTCTGAAGAATTGATGCTTTTGAACTGTGGTGTTGGAGAAGACTCTTGAGCGTCCCTTGGACTGCAAAGAGATCCAACCAGTCCATCCTAAAGGAGATCAGTCCTGGGTGTTCATTTGAAAGACTGATGTTGAAGCTGAAACTCCATACTTCGGCCACCTGATGCGAAGAGCTACTCACTGGAAAAGACCCTGATGCTGGGAAAGATTGATGGCAGATGGAGAAGGGGACGCCAGAGGATGAGATGGCTGGATGGCATCACCGACTCAACGGACATGGTTTGGGTGGACTCCAGGAGTTGGTGATGGACAGGGAGACCTGGCGTGCTGCCACTCATGGGCTCGCAAAGAGTCGGACACGACTGAACGACTGAACTGAACTGAGGCAGTAAACCCATGCAAGGGCTTCACTGGTGGCTCAGTCAGTAAGGAAAGAAAGTGAAAAGTGTTAGTCACTCAGTCGTGTCTGACTCTTTGCAACACTATGCCAGTCTCCTCTGTTCACGGACTTCTCCAGGCAACAATACTGGAGTGGGTAGCTATTCCCTTCTTCAGGGGATCTTCCCCACCAAGACGTTGACCCTGGGTCTCTCACATTGGAGGCAGAATCTTTACCTTCTGAGCCACCAGGGAAGCCCCAGTGCAAGAGACCTGGGTTTAATCACTGGTGTGGGATGATCCCCTCGCGAAGGAAATGGCAACCCACACCAGTATTCTTACCTGGGAAATACCCTGGACAGAGGAGCCTGGCAGGCAACAGTCCATGGGATCGCAAAGAGTCAGACATGACTTGGCAACTAAACCAAACCCATGTAAAGATGCTCAATATCATCAGTCTTTAGAGAAATCCAAGTCAAAACCAGGAAATAGGACTTCACAGCTGGTAACATGACTAAGAAAAGATAATGCTAGTTATTGAGGATTGGAGAGATTGGAACCTCATAGGTTGCTGGGGTCGTTATAGAATAGTACAGCCGCCTTGAAGGAGGTGGCCATTATCTTCATTACCTCCAGGTAGTTTGGCCTCAGGTCAAACAACAAGGAGGGAACACAGCCCCACCTATCAACAGAAAATTAGATTAAAGATTTACTGAGCATGGCCCTGCCTATCAGAACAAGATCCAGTTTCCCCCTCAGTCAGTCTCTCCCATCAGGAAGCTTCCATAAGCCTCTTATCCTTCTCCATCAGAGGGCAGAAAGAATGAAAGCCACACTCACAAAAAGCTAACCAATCTGATTAGGCTCTTGGACCACAGCCTTGTCTAACTCAATGAAACTATGAGTCATGCCATATAGGGCCACCTAAGATGGATGGGTCATGATGGAGAGTTCAGACGAAACGTGGTCCACTAGAGAAAGAAATGGCAAACCACTTCAGTATTCTTGCCTTGAGAACTCTATGAACAGTATGAAAAGGCAAAAAGATAAGACACTGAAGAATGCATTTCCCAGGTTGGTAGGTACCCAATATGCTGCTGGAGATCAGTGGAGAAATAACTCCAGAAAGAATGAAGAGACGGAGCTAAAGCAAAAACAGCACACAGTTGTGGATGTGACTGGTGATGGAAGTAAAGTCTGTTGCTGTAAAGAGCAATATTGCATAGGAACCTGAAATGTTAGGTCCATGAATCAAAGCAAATTGGAAGTGGTCAAACAGGAGATGGCAATAGTGAACAACATTTTAGGAATCAGCGAACTAAAATGGACTGGACTGGGTGAATTTAACTCAGTTATATCTAACTATTGTGGGCAAGAATTGCTTAGAAGAAATGGGAGTAGTGATCATAGTCAACAAGAGTCCGAAATGCAGAACTTGGAAGCAATCTCAAAAAATGACAGAATGATCTCTGTTTCCAAGGCAAACCACTCAATATCACAGTAATCCAAGTCTATGCCCTGACCAGTAATGCTGAAGAAGCTGAAGTTGAAGGGTTCTATGAAGACCTACAAGACCTTTTAGAACTAACCCAAAAAAGATGTCCTTTTCATCATAGGGGACTGGAATGCAAAAGTAGGAAGTCAAGAGATACCTGGAGTTAACAGGCAAATTTGGCCTTGGAGTATAAAACGAAGCAAGTCAAAGGCTAATAGAGTTTTACCAAGAGAACTCACTGGTCATAGCAAACACCTTCTTCCAACAACACAAGAGAAGACTCTACACATGGACATCACCAGATGGTCAATATCAAAAGCAGATTGATTATATTCTTTGCAGCCAAAGATGGAGAAGCTCTATACAGTCAGCAAAAACAAGACTGGGAGCCGACTGTGGCTCAGGTCATGAACTCCCTTTTGCCAAATTCAGACTTAAATTGAAGAAAGTGGGGAAAACCACTAGACCATTCAGGTACGACCTAAATCAAATCCCTTATGATTATACAGATGGTTGGATGGCATCACCAAATCTATGGACATGAGTTTGGGTAAGCTCCAGGAGTTGACAATGGACAGAGAAGCCTGCCATGCTGCAGTCCATGAGGTCACAAAGAGTCGGACATGACTGACTGACTGACTGACTGAACTGAGCAGCCACTTTGGAGAACAGTTTGGCATGTCTTCAGAATGCTAAACTTACAGTTACTATGTGACCCATCAGTTCCACTCCTAGGTAAATAACCAAGAGAGTTGAAAACCTGTCCAGGCAAAAATGTATACCAAAATGCTCAGCATCATAATGGCCTAAAACTGGATGAAACACAGATATAGTAAACACAGGTATAGTAATTCACAACTTATGGGTAGATAAACACATTGTAGTCTAGCCCTACAAGTCTAGATGGTTAAACGAATTCAGACACAAAAGAGTACAGTCCACATTATAAGACTCCCACCTATAAAATTCTAGAAAGCGTAACATGTAAAGGAGAGAGTTAGGTGGTCACCTGTGGCCCAGGTGGGAGAGCAGTAGGCTACAGACAGGAGCACAAGGGAATCCCTGGGAATGACCCATGTCTTGGTTGTAGTGGTGGCTCCATGACTGTCTTCATTTGTTAAACTCATTGAACTGGACTCTTTAGCTGGATCCAGTTTGTTGTGTGTAAATTGAACCTCAATAAAGGTGTTTTAAGGAATTAGAAAACCAAGTATTTCTGGGAAACTAGAAAACCTGCAGCTCCAAGCAAATGCAAATAACAATAGTATAATGGTTCTTATTTTTTTGTAATTCATCTTCATTTATAGGGGCTTCCCTCATAGCTCAACTGGTAAAGAATCCACCTGCAATGCAGGAGACCCCGGTTCGATTCCTGGGTAGGAAGATCCGCTAGAGAAGGGATAGGCTACCCACTCCAGTATTCTTGGGCTTCCCTTGTGGCTCAGCTGGTAAAGAATCAGCCTGCATGCGGGAGACCTAGGTTCAATCCCTGAGTTTGGAAGATCACCTGAGGAAGAGAAAGGCTACCCACTCTGGTATTCTGGCCTGGAGAATCCCATGGACTGTATAGTCCATGGGGTCACAAAGAGTCAGAGCAACTTTCACTTCACTCACTTTACTTCATTTATAGACAGCTTAATACGAGATAGCCAGTCTGTGAAGCCCTTTAACACATTAGAATATTTCTATCCATAACCCTATGAGGAGCTTAATATCATTCACCCTACAGTTAAGGGAACTAGAGTTTGGAATTTTTAAGGAATTTGCTGCAAATCACATAGCTTGTAAATGGCAGAGCTTTGTACAACAGCTATCAAGTATGGCAGGCCTCAGATAAGATAAAGGCTGATGGGAGAAGTTTTTATAAAATCTGCTATTCTAATATAAAAAAATAAATATGCTCTGCTGTTGCTATTTCCTCTTGAGACAAGTTCACTTAGAACTCCATCAACAACATCCTCTAGATGTCTCCATCTTTGTATTATCATCGTGTTGGTGACTTGATACCGTTTGTTTGTTTGTTTGTTTGTCATATAGGCTGGGTTTGGTCTCTGTTGTTGCATACAGGCTTTCTCTAGTTGTGAAAGTGGAGGCCACTTTCTAGTTGGGGTGTGTGGGCTTCTCATTGCGGTGGCTTCTTCTTGTAGAGTATGGTCTCTAGACACTCAAGCTTCAGCAATTGTGGCACATGGACTTAGCTGTTCTATGACATGCGGGACCCTCCCCGACCAGGAGTCAAACCGATATCCCTTGCATTAGCAGGCAGATTCATAACCACTGGACCACAAGGAAAGCCCTGATTTCTTGGTATCTTAAAATGACACAGCTACTAAGTGGAAGCTAGGTTCTAACAGGAAGAAAGTGAGCTAATCATGTTAAAGTATCATGGAACACATGAGTTACAGCACATTTTGTCTGCACAGCAGTTTGTGTGTCCTTTTTATCTCATGAGTTCAGAGTGGCTTGTCCCCAGGGACCAGTAAGAAGTGGAGGCACCCAGATCACCTGGGCTCCAATATGTGCAGGTTTTCTGCCACTCCTTACTGCCTACACATCTGGCTGAGGGTCCTGGCATGCTCCTCAGGGTAATGGGAAAGCACTGAGTAATCCTAAGAAAGGCCCAGCATCTTGGCCTCCAATGCTGTAGGCACATGGGGAATCAGAAAATACTTTCTTTATACTCATCCATTATTGAAGCACACATTGATTTCATCTGTGGAATGGTTTTCTTGTTACATGGCAAGAAATGGAAAAAATTGATTTAGTTAACTTTGTCCTTAAACAAGTTGCAAGCTGGCTATGTGTCTAGTGTCTCAGCAGCTGTACTGGCCCTAGTTGAAAAAGCAATGGTGTATATAAACAGCTAGTAGTTTAGAGCGGCAGGATGTTCTAATAATGAGATAAATTCAAGTGCTAGAAGGGAATAGAGATTCCACAGATTTGGGGCCTTGGAGGGCTGGAAAAGCTAGCTGCTTTTGGCTCCATATATTAGGAATTAAGTTTTAGATATTTTTAGTGACAAAGCTCCCTTGTCACACAGCCCTGTGGAAGGAGATTGGATTGAATTGTGTCCTCCCCAAATTCATGTGTTGAAGTCATAACCCCTAGTATCAGAATGTGACCTTACTTGAAAGAAGGGTATTTATAGAGGTAATCAAGTTAAAGTGAGGTCCTTAGGATGACCCCTGAAGTAGTACCACTAGTGTCTTCAGTTTAAAGAAAAAGGAGGGGGTGGGATTTGGGCACAAAAATACAAACAGAAGTAAGATGGTAAGAGACACAGGTGACAGAGGGTCCACAAGTCCAGGAGGAAGGCTAAGACAGGCCCTTCCCTCACAGCCCTCAGAAGGAACCCCTCCCAGCCACACCTTGGTTTTGGACTTCCACCATCCCGAACTGGGAGACGATAAGTTTCTGTTGCTTAAGCTCACACTCCATGGTGCTTTGTTACAGCAGGTCTAAGAAACTAAATGCTGCTTTATTTGAAAGTACCACCCCACAGGCACTGCTAATCCCCTTTACCTGATTCTTTTTCATTTTTCCACAGTGCTTATTACCTTTTAATCTATCATTCTATCTACCTATCTATTATCTGTCTTCCCTGCCAGCATGAATGCTTCACTTTAATTACTCATGTACAGCTCAGAGTGGGTGTTCAGCAAATATTCATTCAATTAATTGAATGAATTGATGAAGAAGCCAACATCCATCCACTGAACCTGGAAAGGGGGCTGCCACAAATGTACAGCCAACCTGTACCTGAGCATACACAGTGTTCTTTCATCTGAGAAGGCAGGAGATTTGTTGGATAGTGACTTGGCTGTGCCTGCCGCATGGAGGTACATGCTAACAGCTGTCACTATTTATTATGGAGGCTTTACATGGAACTTGGCAAGCAAAGCCTAAAATGTACATGCAAGACCAAAGGAGGAAGAAGAACTGAGGCCCTGTTGAAGAACAACAATAAGAAAGGGCTTTGACCTACTGCTTGTTATGGCTTGCTGTAATGACATAATAACAAGACAATGATAAAGCATAGTGTGGAGCAAAAGTTGGCAAATAGCAGACCATAAGTCAAATCTGGCTGCTGTCACAGTTTTTCTGGCACACAGCCATATTCATTTTATGTAGTATCTGTAGCTGCTTTTGTGCCTCAGTGGCAGAATTCAGTAGTTACGATAGACGATGGCCTGCAAAGCCTAAAATATTTACTAACTGATTTTTAAAATTATTTATTTATTTATTTTCACTGCACTGGGTCTTCATTGCTGCCTGTGGGCTTTCTCTAGTTGTGGTGAGTGGGGACTACTCTTCATTGTGGTACACTGGCTTCTCTTGTTGGGGAACATGGGCTCTAGGCTCAAAGGCTTCAATAGTTGCAGCATGTGGGCTCAGTAGTTGTGGCTCAAGGTCTCAATGAGTGCAGATTCAGTAATCGTGGTGCTTGAGCTTAGCTGCTCCACATCATGTGGCATCTTCCTGGCCCAGGGATCGTACTCATACCCCCTGCATTGACAGATGGATGCTTATCTGCTGTACCACCAGGGAAATGCCCTAACTGTTATTGGCTGAATTGCGTTCCCCCCAAATTCCTGTGTTGAAGTCCTGATCCCCCATAATTCAGAATGTCCCTTCCTAGGATCTTTCAAGTTTAAACTTAAGTCAAAATGTGGATATTAGGTTGGGCCCTAATCCAATATGACTGGTGTCCTTACAAGAAGAGGAGATTAGGACCCAGAACTGCATGAGGGATGGCCTGTGTAGACAGGGGGAGAAGCTGGCAGCTACAAGCCAAGGAGAGAGACCTCAGCAAAAATCAACTCTGTCAATGCCTGTATCGCAGATGTTCAGCTCCAGAACTGTGAGAAAATTAATTTCTGTTATTTAAGCCACCTTCTGGTATTTTATTATGGAAGCTCTAGAAAACTAACACAGTGGCCTTCTATAAAGAAAGTTTGCAGACCCCTATTAGAGGCAAAAATATCAATGGAACAAAATAGAGACTAAGAAACAGAACAGCAGTGTCCAGCAGAACAGTAGTGGCCCCTGGAAGACGTCCACATCCCGATCCTGGAACCTATGAATATATTATCTTGCACAGCAAAGGGGAACTACGTTTGCTCTCAGCCCACCTTAAAATAGATTATCCTGGATTGTTGTGTGTGCCTCATGTGATCACATGAGTCCTTAAAGTGGAAGAGGCAGAAAATGAGCCAGAGTGATGCGGCGTGAGGAGGACTCTGTTGCTGGTTCTGAGAGATACTCACGGCCTTTATAACCTGGAAAAGGTAAGGAAAGGATTTTCCCCAAGAGCCTCCAGAAAGGAACGCAGCCCTGCTGTTACTGTTAGGTAGAAAGTTAGGCATGAGCAACTAGAGGTGGCTAGCTGGAAAGGATGCAAGCTGATCTCTAAACCCCACCCCAGGCACGCCCGGGAAAGCTCACAGATACGCTACCAAAATAACCACAGTGACTTTTCCAACTCCTGCACGTGTGCCCTAGGCACACAGTGGATACAAACTGACCATAGGGGCTTCTTCAATTCCGGCACATGCACCCTTGATGCATAACTGTGTCCTCAAGTAACCTTATGCAGCTAGGAGCCCTAAGCGTTCATAAATATTTTATACATATATACATCTGATATTAACAGACTGAATTATGGGAAAGACAAGCACTATAAAGTCTGTTGTTACGTAACTTGCAACTATCAAAACTTTCAGTCCACCCCCAGGTAGATGAATATGTAAAAACTCTAATGAATACGTAAAAACTGTATTTCACGTATGCTCCGACATGTCCCCTTACCTGATTGAGCATACACCCATTTGTATTTTGCATAGGGCAGAACCAAGAGGAGGAGAGGAGGAGACAGGGAGTATAAAAAGGGAAGCCAAGAGGGACTGTGGCCACTCTTTCGTTCTGTCCGCTGTTTAATAAAAGATCTATCTGCTTGAACTGTAAAGTGAAAGTGAAGTCACTCAATCGTGTCCGACTCTTTGTGACCCCATGGATGGTAGCCTACCAGGCTCCTCTGTCCATAGGATTTTCCAGGCAAGAGTAGTGGAGTGGGTTGCCATTTCCTTCTCCAGGAGATCTTCCCAACCCAAGGATCAAACCCAGGTCTGCCACATTGTAGGCAGATGCTTTACCATCTGAGCCACCAGGGAAGAGCCTGTAACTGAACTGTAATCAGTCTGTTGTTTTGAATCCTTGCTACAATGAGAGAGGGGTCAAGAAATCCTGCCTGAGCTGTAAGTAGTCTGTTGTTCCAAATCTTTGTTATAACAAGGCAAGAACGAAAGGAGAGAAGTAAAACAGACCTGACATTACCAACCAGGGTTTTTGGCCTCCGTAGTCAATAGAAATTGATCAGAGGCCAGACAAGGAATTCAGAACTTCTACTGCAGCAGGGAGGAGTGAGAACAGGTAATAGGTTCCCTTGCTCACTCCCTAAGGTGGGCATGAGCTGGTTCCTTATAGGGGGTGACAGTAGGAGTGTGACCAGGAGTCGGGCTGGAGGGCTGGCTTAGGTGTTTTGCCCACCCCTTAGGTGGTGTTGTGAACAAGGGGTCCAAGCAGTACCCTGCTTTTGCTCCCAGCTCTTCAAAAGTGGCATTTGGGTTTTTTGGTCTCCTTGTATCGTTTGTCTAGAATTTGCCCCAACTTCCCAGATGTGCAGTTGTTTTTAGTTCCATAGAGTTTCTTTGTACCTTGTTGCTTGAGGAGAGGTGTGTCCAAGTGCAAGCATTGCAGTTAAGGGTCCCAGGTCCCAGCCTGTCTCACTGTCAACACTTTGATTTAATCCAAAAGATCTCTGTTGGAACTTTGACCTTCAGAAGTGTGAGATAATAAATGTGTGTAGTTTTAAGGCACCAAGTTTGCGGTGATTTGTTATAGCACCACAGAAAACCAAGACAACACGAGAACTTAGTAGATTACAGAGATTGGTTAACAAACAAGTGGGCAAAGGATGCTAACTCCACATTTCAGCATAGAACTTGTTGTTCAGTCACTAAGCCGTGTCTTAGACTTTGCGATCCTATGAACTGCAGCATGCCAGGCTTCCCTGTCCTTCACTATCTCCCTTTGTTTGCTCAAACTCATGTCCTTCCTTTCAACATTTAATATTTAAAATTTAATTTAAATGTATTATGAGACAACAGTTTTTTCTATTCTTTTATAACTATCTCATTGTTCAAAAAGACCAATTCGCTTCTTGATGGAGCAGTGAAAAATATTTTTATTAAATCTCAACTCTTGAGTCCACATCTTTTTAGTATCTTTGCAACAAGTATTCTGTGCTGTATCCTGAAATTCCATAGTAGTCTCCAGGAAAATCACCTGTGTGATTATATGAATTGGGAGCTGAACTTTGATTGAAAGAAAAACTGAAAGATAAGGCAGACATGGGGATGTGGCAGACATCTCAACAGTCAACCAAATAAGCTGTCACTTAAAGGGAAACAAAGACAGCATTTTTTGCCAACATAAAACTAGAGTTTTCAAGTGAAAATGGAATTTTGGAAATCTTGTATCTGCCTCTGTAAACTTCACAGATTCTCAGTACTTTAACATCAGTGATCATATTGATGAATAGCAGCTTTCATATTGTACAATGAAAGGTGTCAACATCTGGAAGATATGCATTAGTCGATGAACCCATATTTTCCAAATGACCAGTGTATGATGTTACGAAATCATGCCTGATAAAACTAGCCATTCAAAGTCCAAGACAGACCAATGAGTTTTAATAGAGTAGAAAAAGTTTACCTATATGGTTTTAGATGGTATACTGCAACTGACCTATGCCTGTTCAGCTTTTACTAAGAAGTAAAATTATCTAAGTATATTAAAATACTGTCCTTTTCCAACGACATACCTATGTGAAGCCAGATGTTTTAATATACTTCCACAGAAGCAACATATACAACCAGAGTGAATGCAGAAGCACATATGAGAATCCAGCCGTTTTACATTAAGCCGGACAGTTAAAAGATTCTCCCATCCCCACCCCCAAAGGAAAACAATGCCATTCTGAATTTTTCTGGAAAATAAATTTAATTTACATAAAAATGTCCCTTATACAATGAAATGGATCTTTTTGTTATTAAACTTTAAATTAGTACTTCTGCCATCGGAAAGCAAGAATCAAAATATTTTAAAGTCAACGCACACCCCTACCCACTTTGCGCTATTGCCATCAATTCTTTTAATCCTCTGTATTATTGAAAGCCCCCAAACACCCGCCCAAGGATAGGGCCGGGAACCCCGCGATTCGCGGCTGCAGCGCCCCCTCCCGGCGGCCCTTGGCCGGAGCCACCCCCGGAGGAGGGATGACCGCGGAGGCTTCTGGGAGTTGTAGTTTGTCCTGCCCGTGGGTCTCACTGACGCAATTCCTGTGCGTCCCTAGCAGCCGCCATCCACTCGGCACCAGCCGGGGAGAGCCCTGTTCGGTGGGCCGAGTCCCATGCCGGTCGCGGTGACCTGAGCTGGTGCCGGCCGACCTCGGCTGCCCGAGGGCCGTCGCCGAAGCGCTCAGAGCGGGTGACTCAAAGTCGAGAGGGAGAACGAGCAGATCTGGTTGCAAGATCCAGGAGGTCAGCTGGGAGCGCGTCTCCCCCGCATTCCCGCGCTACCAGTTCAGGGCTCGGGGGAGCGGTGCGCGCCGATTCCCTCCAAAATCAAGGGGGCGGGACCGTGCAGACTAGTCTGGCCTCCCTTACGCCTGCCCTGGCCCAGTCGCGTGTGTGTAGGTGGGGACGAAGGTGGGGAACGCCGCGGCTGCGTGAGAGGAGAGAGGTGCGCGTCCTCAGGGATCTAGAGGGTCCCGCGTGGGCGCGGGCGCGGCGGAGAGATCTGTTCCCTGACGATTCTCTCGTCCCACAGCCATCGGGTTCTGCCACTCTCTTGCAGGGAACTCAAAACTGGCTGTGGGGATGGCCACCAGGGTCCGGACAGCTGCCATCTGGGTGAGTAGGGATTTTCTTTCGTTTCTGAAAAACTCCCTAAACACCGACATGTGCTCATCCGTCTCTTCCAGGGTTGGCGTTTGCATGGAGTTCCCTCTCCCCATCCCGCTGCCAAACCACTGGGCCTCCTTTAGGTAACGTTAGGCCGTCCAGAAGCGCTTCTTGTCATCAAACTGTTAATTTACTAACTTCAGTCTCTTTTCTGCCAATTCTGTACCTTGAACCTTGAGTTTAAAAGACGTAATCATCCATCTTCCAATTTCTTCGACACACATTTTCTTAGTTGTTACCTTCTGTGTCTAAGATTTCGGGACCTCATTTGGGAAATTACACGTTTGTCTCTTTATTCAACAGTTTTATTGTCTTTTGTTTGCCGGATCCTGGGGCAGGTGCTAAGGGTGCAGAGATAAGTCGTTCTTGCCTTGGAAGAGTCGTGATCTGGTAGGAATGATGGGCAAGAAAATGTACAAGCACAGTGACACCTTAGGGGTCCTCTGAAAACAAGCTGTGAAAATGTGTGGGGACCTACAGCACAGGGTCAGTTTTGGAAATAAGGACACTCCAAGAAGTGCCTCAGGGATTAATAAGGGAGTCTTAAACTGTGATTTGAAAGGTAAGTGAGGTGAACAAGGGACAGCCTAGGAAAAGGAAGGAGCTTGCAAATTTTAGAGGCTTCAAGTGATCTAATATGTTGGTGAACTTTGAACACTACAGTTGCTGAAATGTAGAGTTTAGGATTTTGCAGGGGATGGTGGTGATGGAGTGTAAGAAATGAGGCCAGAGCCATAGGTAGAGATTGGATCATAGAGGGCTTTGAGGGTCACATTAAAAACTTGAATTTGGGGACTTCCCTGGCAGTTCAGTGGTTAGGGCTCGGAACTTTCATCACTGTGACCCCAGGTTCAATCCCTGGTTGAGGAACTGAAATCCCGCAAGCCACAAGGTGCTGCCAAAAAAAAAATTAATAAACCTTGGATTTTATCCTCTAGTGGAGAAAGACTCACTGAAGTGTTTTCCAAAGGAATTTTGGATGGAGCAGTCAACATCAGGCAAGTGATGACGAGGCTTAAGTACACTAGTGGTTTTGAGAAAAGAGACACAGAGTCAGAAGCAAGTGGACTTGGTAACTAGTTGGATGTTGGTGAGGGAGCAAGAAGAGCCAGGCATAACTGCTGGAGGTCTACTCTGTGGGCCTGGGTTGGGAGGTACCATTTCCTGAGTCCACAAAGACTATCAGAGTTGTTCAGGAGAGCCAGGTGGACATTTCTGTTGGATATGGTGGTACCCTGCAGATGCTGGTGGACAGATGGGTAGGCATGTGTCTCAGTTCAAAGGTCTGGACAGGTTACAATGAATAGGTCCAGCTAGGTGAGCTCAAAGAGCAATTGTGCCCTTGGAAGAGGACCAAGGGCAGTGTGCACATGATGAACAAGTGAAGACAGTGGAGGAGGGGCTGAAGGTTGAGGAACCCATCAGAAATGAGAGAAATGGAGAGATTTGTGTTTCAGAATCAGAAAAAGAAACCTCAAAAATGGTTACCTATGAGGTGGCCCAGAGAGGTTAAGTAATGTTACATCAGAGAAGTTCAGGTTGGATATGGTGGTGATGGTAGTGCTGGGTTTTGCTATTTCCAGAGCAGAGTGTGAATGTAGATATGTGTTGGACAGAAGTGGAAGAAGTGGGGTGGAGGGAACAAGTTGGTTGCCAAAATGGGACTCATCAGTAGATAGCCAGGTAGGCTTCATCAGTGTGTCCTGTTGAGTGGGAAGAGAGTGGAGGCTTGAGGAGAATCCAGTGAGGTACCATGGTACAAAATCAGTCTAAAAATCAGTAGGCTTCCTGTTTATCAGTTTATCAGTTAGCTTATTTACAGTGGTGATAAAACAGTTCAATTACTATGAACCTAAGCAATGCAGGGTACTTACACAAAGAAAACTTTACAACTTCAGTAATATAGTGTCTGCACTTCCCAGCCATGGATCTCAGCACTTTACAGATACAAACTAATCCTCACAGCAACCTTATGAGGAAGACAGATGACACAAATGATGAAGAAATTGCTTAACAGGAAATGTCATTGTTATGTTATACATGGAATTAAAATTGGTTGATGTGAGATTGGGTGCTTGGGGAAGGCCTCATGGAGGAGGTGACGCCAGGTCTGTGGTACCAGAGCAGGCCAGCCTTGGGAGAAGCAAGTGAATGAACTTGCAGAGTGGGAACAGCCATGGCCTAGGCCGCGAGGTGGGGGAGGTTTGGTGCCTTTGTAAACAGGAAAGAAAGTCCCCTGTGGCTGTGGTTGTGGGGGAGGGGAGGGGAGGAGACAGACAAAAGGATGTCAGAGGCCCAGTCAGACTGGGAAGCTGAAAAAAGCACAACATGACTTAACTTGGTTTTTCAAAGCCCTTCTGGCTGCTAAGTAAAGTGTAGGTGAAGTAGGGCAGAGGTGACCGGGGGTCCAAATGAGAGGTGGCGGGTGTGCTGTCTAGGGCAGTAGAAATGGAGAACCTAGATAAAATTGAGGTGTGTTTCAAAGTCGAATCCTCTTTTCTGAGAATCAGCTTACGCTTGTCAACTAGTCCATCGTCCCCCTTTTTTGCTTTTTTTTAACTGCATTGTCTTTGTTGCTGCACATGGGCTTTCTTGAGTCTTGGTGAGCAGGGGCTACTCTCTAGTTGTAAGTGTTTGTGCTTCTCATTGCAGCAGCTTCTCTTGTTGTGAAACATGGGCTCTAGGGCCTGTGGCACACGGGCTTCGTTGCCCTGTAGCATGTAGAATCTTCCCAGAGCCCTGATCGGACAGTGTCCCCTGTATTGGCAGGCAGATTCTTAACCACTGGACTACCAGGGAAGACCTAGATGTGTCTCTTTTAAATAGCATCATTCTTTTTTTTTTTTATAAATCCGTCTGTCAGTCCTTTTACTTAACTGGACCACTTCTTGATCTTGATCACTAATCTAATTACTGATATGTTTGAGTTTAAATTACCGTCTTACTATATTTTTTTCTATTTATTATATCTGATGGTTTCTTTTTTGTTTCTTCTCTCTTGCCTTTTTTATACTGATAATTTTTTATTCTTTTTCTCTCTTTAAGCAGTTTGGAAATCAAACACATTCTTTCTTTCTTTTTTAAAAAATTGAATGTATTACTTTGTATTCAAGTATAACTGATAACAATGTTGTGATAGTTTTCAGGTGGACAGCAAAGGTTCTCAGCCATACATACACATGTATCCATTCTCCTCTAAACTCCCCATCCCATCCAGGCTGCCATGTAACATTGAACAGAGTTCCCTGTGCTATAGTAAGTTAAACACCGTTATTTCTTATTTAAAAGGTTTTTTAAATTTAAGTTTTTATTTTGACATAGTTTTAGATCTTAGAAATGTTGCAAGAATAATACAAAAGTTATTTTATACCCTTCATTCAGATTCCTCAATACTAAAATTTTACCGGACCTGCTTTATTTTCTCTCACTCTTCATTCCTGGCTCCTCTCCTCTTTTTCTCTCCACATACATACAGTTTTTTTGTTTTGTTTTGTTTTTTAACTGAAAGTCATTTGCAGGCATGATTTTCCTTTATCTATAAATATTGCAGTTCTTACCAATGAGAATAATATTTTACATAACCACTGGTTCAGGATATTAACATTAATACAATGTTGTTATTTCATTTACAGGTCTTATTTCAATTTTGCCAAATGTTCTTTATAGAAATGTTGGGAATACTGTCCTTGATAGGTAAAGAATAACTTAAAGTGTGCATTGCAGTGGGTTGTCCTAGATCTTTCATCTAACCTGGAAATGATAGCTTGCAGTGAATGGTATCGGATTCATGATCTCTGAAGAAGATTTAGCTTTGGGATCAGGGACCAGCCTTGATTACTCAGAGCTTTTGTGTGGCAGAAGTTTTATGACAGTGAAAGGAACAGAGAAAGCTTCTGACGTAGACATCAGAAGGGGGATGGAGAGTGCCCCCCTCGCTAATCTTAGCAAGGGAGTTATATACTTTTTCAATTGGTTATTACAGTAAATCAAAAGAATGTCTCAAGTTTGTAAAGGTCTTACCAGACCCACTCCCACAATTTACATTTTATGATAATGGGATTAGAACTAACAATAGAAAAATCTTACCAGACCCACTCCCACAACATACAGTTGCTTAACATTTTATGTGACTAAGATGAAGGAATGTAGAAAAAAATGTTTGTCCTTTTCTCCTTGAGAGCCCCAGACCCCTTTCTCTTCCCAAAGCACCCCAGACTTCTTATCAACCTACCTAAGAATTAACTCTCTCAGAAAGTTCCTCAGTCTTTCTTGTCAAGACATAATGGTTATGGACTCCAGGGCATTTTGTGGAATATTCCTCAGTTTGGGGTTGTCTGCTGCTGCTTCTGATTTGTTTCTGAAATGATGTGTTCTACTCTGTCGCATCAGGGCACTGGTGACTGCTGGTGTGAACTTGACTCACTTGGTGAAGGTGGTGTCTGTGCTTTCCTTGTAAAGTTACTCTCTCTTCCATTTGTAATTAAGTATCAGTTGGGAGATAATGAGACTAAATAAATATCTTCTTACTCCTCAAACTTTTGCCCACTCATTTAGCCCCCATGCATGATTCTTCAATGAAGTTTTGTTTTGTTTTGTTTTTTAAGAAGAAAAAGCTGTCTTTATTTGCTGGTAGTTTGTTATTATATACAGAAAATCCTAAAGACTCCACCAAAAGAGTGCTAGAGCTAATAAACAAATATATTAATTTGCAGGATACAAAATTAGTTTGCAAAAATCAGTTGAAGTTTATACACTGACAATAAAATATCAGAAAAAGAAATTTATAATTTCATCAAAAAGAATAAAGTAGGAATAAATTTAACCAGAAATTGAGAGATCTATACACTGAAAATTCTAAGGCATTAATTAAAAAAAAGAAGGCACAAACAATGGAAATAAATTTACCTTTGAACAACATGAGTCTGAATTGCAGGGAACCACTAATCTGTGGATTCTTTTTCAATAAATACATGTGCCAGTACTACCCAATCTTCAGTTGGTTGAATTTGTGGATGTAGAACTGCAGATACTCTGGGCCAGCTGTAATGTTACATGTGTGAATTTTCAACTACATGGGAGTTGATGCCTCTAACCCCCGTGTTAGTCAAGGGTCAACTACATATTCCATGCTCATTAATTGGAAGAATTAATACTATTAAAATGTCCATACTCCCCAAACAACCTACAGATTCAATGCAATCCTTATCAAAATTCTAATGACATTTTCACAGGGATATAAAAAAATTCCTAAAATCTATTTGGAACCACAAAAGACTACAAATAGCCAAAGCAATCTTGAGATAGAATAACAAAGCTGAAAGTATCATACTTCCTGATTTTAAACTGTATTACAGTGCTATAGTAATCAAAACAGTATAGTATTGGCATAAAAACAGACACATGGATCAGTATAACAGAATGTGTGTATGTGTGCTCAGTTGCTCAGTCATGTCTGACTCTTTGCAACCCTGTGGACTGTAGCTTGCCAGGCTCCTTCTGTCCGTGGGATTATCCCAAGAACATGAGTGGGTTGCCATTTCCTTCTTCAATATAACAGAATAGATAGTCCAGAAATAAATCCATGCATATATGATCAGTTTCCTACAGTGGAGCCAAGAATATATAATGAGAAAATAGGTTCTTCAATAAATGGGGTTGAAAAAACTGGACAGCCACATAACATAAACAGTGAAACTGGACTCCTATTTTATACCACAGACAAAAATCAATTCAAAATACATTGAAGTCTTCGATATAAGACTGAAATGGTAACACTAGAAGAAAAATAGGAATAAGCACCTTGATATTGGTCTTGACAGTATTTTGGATTTGAAACCAAAAGCAAACTTAACTAAATGTGAATCAGTTCAGTCGCTCAGTTGTGTCTGACTCTTTGCTACCCCGTGGACTGCAGCACACCAGGCTTCTCTGTCCATCACCAACTCCCGGAGTTTACCCAAACTCATGTCCATTGAGTTACTGACGCCATCCAAACATCTCATCCTCTGTCGTCCCCTTCTCCTCCCGCCCTCAATCTTTCCCAGCATCAGGGTCTTTTCCAATGAGTGAGTTTTTTGCATCAGGTGGCCAAAGTATTGGAGTTTCAGCTTCAACATCAGTCCTTCCAATGAACACTCAGGACTGCTCTTCTTTAGGATGAACTGGTTTGGTCTCCTTGCAGTCAAAGGGACTCTCAAAAGTCTTCTCCAACACCACAATTAATACATCAAACTAAAAAGCTTCTCCAAAGCACAGGAAACCATCAAAAATGAAAAGGCAATCAGTGGTGTGCATATATAGAGAGAAGGCCACATGAGGATGTGGTGAGGAGATAATGACTTTAACAAGCCAAGGAGAGGGGCCTCAGAAGAAACCAAATCTGTCACCTTGAACTTGGACTTCCAGCATCCAGAACATGATATCTGAATTAAGCTCTTAGAGACTTGACGCTTCCACTTCAGAGGGCACAATTTCCATCCCTTGTTGGGGAACTAAAATCCAGGCAGAAGCACCTCTGTGCTGCTGTCTCCAAGGGCTGCATCCCACCTTGGCCTAAGCCCAGCAGCCCCACAGTGCCCAGGAAGCCCCAGCAACAGCCCATCTCCTCTTGTGTGAGTTTTTTTGTACTAGTTGACAAATGAATTTAATTTCATTATTCTTTTACACTCATTAGATACCTACCTACTGTTGGAAAGCTGTGCCTCCCCTTCCCCTCATTTTTTAACCTGCTCTGCTGTTTCCTTTTAGACTCTAGTGCAGCTTATGGTAGACTTTCTTGGTCTGCGTGTCACCTACTTCTCACTTGCCCACCTGTCTCTCCACACTACTTGTAGAGAATTTCTTCCAGTTTGTCTTTTCATTTACTAATTCATCCTAGTGTTGGCTCCTTAGTCGTGTCCGACTCTTTGCGACCCCAGTGAACTATAGCACGCCAGGATCCTCTGTCCTTAGAATTCTCCTTAGTGGGTAGCCATTCCCTTCTCTAGGGGATCTTCCCAATCCAGGGGTTGAATCCAGGTCTCCTGCATTGCAGGCACAATCTTGACCGGCTGAGCCTCCAGGAAGCCCAGTTTATCCTAATTTGCTATTAAACAGATTTTGGTTAATGTGGTTTTTTCATTCCTGTAAGTTCTTTTTAGTTCTTTTCAAATGTGCTTGCTAGGTCATTGGTCCAAACCCTTGCCAAGTCATGCAGCTTGCCTTTATATCTTCAAATCTAATATTTGATTTATAACCAGCACCCTTCAGTTGGACTGTCTTTTGGCCCCGAGGTTTTCTGTTGTTTGTTGGTTCTTGTTCATGTCATTGTGTTTTCTGAAAGCTTTTCTTGTGGGCTGGTCATTTGTTCTTAAAAATATCTTCTAAGGAAAAATTTTAAATGTGGGATAAGGGTACCTTACTCCAAAATACTTTGAAATATTTTGAAGCAGTTTCAGTTATTTCATCTGTATGTACTTCACCAGGCATTAAAAAACCTATGTTTTCTTAAGTAATTATAATACTACTATTTCACCTAAGAAAATAATTCCCTGGTGTCATGTAATACCTGCTTTTTGTTCAGATTCCTGTTTCCCCTTTTAATGTTGCAGTTTTTCAAATCAAAATCCAAACAAGGTACACACTTCTTACTATTACTCACTTTAAGTCTCATTTATTCCAGAGTAGCCCATCATTCATTCTTTTCTCCCACCATTGTCGTTTTAAAGATGCTGAGCCATTAGTCCCATAGAATATCCTTCATTTTAGGTTTATCTTTGTTTTCTTATGGTCACTTTAACATATTTTCTGTCACCAGCATTTCTAGTAAACTGAAATTTAGCTTTAAAGACTTTTAGATTCATTTATTAATGTTTGGGGGCAAGGATTCTTGTTGATGCCTTGTTTTGTCACCTCAGGAAGCACGTTGTCTGGTTGACTCACTCTTGACGATGCAAAGATTGGTTGGTGGGGTCAGGGGGTGATGTTGTAGTGGTGGTGTTGGAAAGTGTCCCATCAACCTTTTCTCATAGTTTTCCTCCTTTAATGACCTTCCCTTCAGCCAGTTGTTTCACGGTATTTACAAAGTAGTGACTTGCTAACTCTATCATACTTTCCATATTAGTAGCAGAAGTTTTCTGAATTTACAACCCTTCTCTTAAAAAGAACATTCCTTCATTAATAGAACTATTCAGTAATCCAGAGACACAGTTTGGATAGGCTTGGCAGATACATGCTTAATTTTTTTTCCTTTAATTGCCAGTTTTCACTAAGGGGATGGTGCCCTAGTTACCTCCGTCAGTGACAACAGTGAGTTTTTTGTTTATTTATTTGCTTATTTTTGGCTGCACTGGGTCTTTGTTGCTGCACGTGGGCTTTCTCTAGTTGCAGAAAATGTGGGCTACTCCACTTGTGATGCTTGGGCTTCTCATTGTGGAACATGGGCTCAGTTGTGGTGCACGAGCTTAGCTGCCCCATGGCATGTGGGATCATCCTGAACCAGGGATGGAACCTCTGTCCTCTGCATTGACAGGAAGATTCTTAACCACTGGACCACCTTGGAAGCCCACTGATTTTTTTTTCTATTTTTTACATTTGAATATGATTAAGAAACTCATACATCTTAATACATTCGTTTAGTTTCAATCAGTTGCAGTCAGTATTCTTTTAGCAGGTTACACTGCCCCGGCATTAACCAAAGGGAGCCTTTTCAGCTTGACTCTGAGCCTTTTTTGAAAGACTGTTTGTCTTAGCTGGCTTTCTGGCTTTCCTGATTTTGGGCCCAAGAAGATGCTCAGGGCTCCTTTGAGTATTTCCTGTCCCAGATGTGGAATCAAGCTTTTATCCAGGAATCTATTCCTTTTAGTAGGGAATGTGCTTGGGGACCTCAACTGATACTGGAATGTCATTACCTCTAGGCTCTTTCAGTAAGGAGACCTAGGGATCTTTGGAAAGCAAAAAAATTACAGTTCATATTGATGTTTCCAATTCAAAGTATAGAGTTTTCCAATTTTTTTTTTAATTACTCTCTTTGGGGTGGAAGTAACCCAGTTGTTCACTGTGAGATGAATGGATAAACAATGGAGTGTGTATGTGTATATTCAACCTTAAAAAGAAATGAATTCTGACACATGCTACAATATGGATGAACATTGAGGACATTATTTTCAGTGAAATAAACCAGTCACAAAAGGACAGATACTACAACATTCTACTTACGTGAGGTTCTGTTACTGAACCAGGTTTGTTCACCTAACATGCAGTGAGCCAAATGCTGGGATGCTGAAGTTTGTAGCAGAGAGAGTTTATTCATGAGCCAGCCAAGTGAGGAGATGGGAGAACAGATGTCAGATCTCTCTCCTTGAAGGCGAGGGACTTGAAATATTTATGGGATAAAGAACTGGTGGTGGTGGTTTAGTTGCTAAGTTGTGTCCAACTCTGCAACCCCGTGGACTGTAGTCTGCCAGGCTCCTCTGTTCATGGGATTTTTCCAGGCAAAAATACTGGAGTGGGTTGCCATTTCCTTCTTCAAGGGATCATCTTGAAAGTACAGGGAAAGGTGATATTGGAGGTAGGGAAAAGATAGGCAGACCTATCTCAGTTACATGCTTCTTTATGGAATACGTGTTCAAAAATAGAAGCACTTGGCATGATTTGAGGTGGAATTTTTGACCCTCTGACATCAGAAGGTCATTCATTGGACATGTGTGCAGGACCAGTTTTTAGAGTTAGTGGTCCTAGCCAGTCTTGGCTGCCTTGAACTGGATGAGCGCTGACTCCAGGTTTCTGAAAAACATCTTAAGAGCTCATTACTATGACCCATGTATCAGAGGTGTTACCTAGGGGGCAGTTAGGGAATCAAGAGATAATTAAGGCAAACTTGGTCAGTGAGGGTGGCTTATAAGTAGAGGCGTTTTTAACAAGCTGTTCCCTTAGCTACTGTTCTGTAAGACAAGCTCAAGAATTTCTGTTGGTCATTTAATCCTTTCTGTTAATCCTATGGGGCATGGTTTCAGTTCCTAGAGGAGTCAGAATCAGAATGTATGATCCATGATGGTTGTCAGGGAGCCATGGTAGGAGGAGAATGGGAAGTTGTTGTTCAGAGGATGTAGTTTTGCAGGATGAAGAGTTCTGAAGATGAATGTGAATGCTGGTAATTGTTACACAGCACCATGAGTGTACTTCATTGCACTTAACTGTTTACTTAAAAGTGGTTAAGATCATAAGTTTTATATTATGTATTTTATGTTATCACAAGATGAGTTGTGACTCTTACCTCACCCAATACAAAAAATTTTTACTCAAAATAGAACATAGACTTAAATGTAAGAGCAAAAGCATAACATTTCTAGAAGAACTCACAGGGGAAAATATTCACACCTTTCTCTGAGGCTAAAGTTCTTAGAAAGCTCTTTTATAGACTGTGCTTTTGGAGTTACAAATGGACAACACCAGGATAAAAACTTTTGAACGTCAAAGTCACTATTTAGAAAATGAAAAGATAAGTCACAGACTGGGAGATAGTATTATATTTGCAAATCATGTTCCTAATAACGGATATGTCCAGAGTGTATGAAGAACACTTACAGTTCAATAAGAAGACATAACCCAGTTTAAAAAATGGGCAAATTATTTGAAACAGACACATCACCAGAGAAGATGAATAGATGGGAAGCACCTGGAAAGATGTTTAACATCATGAGTCATAAGGGAAATACAAATTATTATCATAATGAAGCTCCACTTTATACCCTCTAGAATAGCTGTAACCAAAAAGAAAGTGTTGACAATGATGCAGAAAAATTGGAACCACTACAGACTGCTGGTGGGAATATAAAATTGTGCAGTCGCTTTGTAAAGGTTAAATATAAAGTTAAATATAAACTTACTATACAATGCAGCAATTTTACTTCTTGGAATTTACCCACGGTAAAGGAAAACATGTTCACACAAAGATTTGTATAATAACTCAGGACTGTAATCTAAATGTGGATTAAGTCGTGAATGTACAGACAGAATGGAACACTATTCAGCAATAAAGGAGCAAACCGCTGGTGTGTCTGTAACATGAATAAACCTCCAGAGTGTTGTGCTGAGTGAAAGAAGGCAGGCACAGTGTCTAGTATGGTCCCTGTCATATGAAACGTCCAGATAATGCAGATCTGTGGACAGAAGCAAGGCAGTGATTGCCTGGGGATCAGAGGTGTGAGAATGACCTTGGTTTCAGAGGAATCCTTGAGACAGTAGGAATGCTACAAACCTGGATTAAAACTTCCACTTACTAAAAATCATTGAATTTAAAAAAATACTCGTTTATAAAAGCTTTATTGGGGTATGATTTATATACCATAAAACTCACCCTTTTTAAAAAATTAATTCATTTTTTGCTGCTACTGCTGCTGCTAAGTCACTTCAGTCGTGTCCGACTCTGTGCGACCCCATAGATGGCAGCCCATCAGGCTCCCCCATCCCTGGGATTCTCTAGGCAAGAACACTGGAGAGGGTTGCCATTTCCCTCTCCAATGCATGAAAGTGAAAGTGAAGTCGCTCAGTCGTGTCCGACTCTTAGCGACCCAATTGCTTTACAGAATTTTGCTGTTTTCTGTCAAACCTCAACATGAATCAGCCATAGGTATACATATATCCCCTCCCTTTTGAACCTCCCTCCCATCTCCCTCCCCATCCCACCCCTCTAGGTTGATACAGAGCCCCTGTTTGAGTTTCCTGAGCCATAGAGCAAATTCCCGTTGGCTATCTATTTTACATATGGTAATGAAAGTTTCCATATTACTCTTTCCATACATCTCACCCTCCCCTTCCCTCTCCCCATGTCCATAAGTCTGTTCTCTATGTCTGTTTCTCCATTGTTGTCCTGTAAATAAATTCTTCAGTACCATTTTTCTAGATTCCGTATATATGTGTTAGAATATGGTATTTATCTTTCTCTTTCTGACACATTTCACTCTGTATAATAGATTCTAGGTTCATCCACCTCATTAGAACTAACTCAAAAGCCTTCATTTTTATGGCTGAAAACTCACCCTTTTAAAGTGTACCTTCATTTTTAGTTTTCAGTTCAGTTCAGTTCAGTCGCTCAGTCATGTCCAACTCTTTGCCACCCCATGAATCGCAGCACACCAGGCCTCCCTGTCCATCACCAACTTCCAGAGTTCACTCAGACTCACGTCCATCAAGTCAGTGATGCCATCCAGCCATCTCATCCTCTGTCGTCCCCTTCTCCTCCTGCCCCCAATCCCTCCCAGCATCAGAGTTTTTTCTAATGAGTCAGCTCTTTGCACGAGGTGGCCAAAGGACTGGAGTTTCAGCTTTAGCATCATTCCTTCCAAAGAAATCCCAGGGCTGATCTCCTTCAGGATGGACTGGTTGGATCTCCTTGCAGTCCAAGGGACTCTTAAGAGTTTCTCCAACATCACAAAAGCATCAATTCTTCGGCACTCAGCTTTCTTCACAGTCCAACTCTCACATCCATACATGACCACTGGAAAAACTATAGCCTTGACTTAGTTTTCACAGTTGTCTAAATATTACCATCTCCAATTCCAGAACATTATCATTATTTCCAAAAGAAACCCTGTCCCTATTCAAAACACAAAAGAAACCCTGTCCCCATTCAAAACCCACTGTCCAAAAGAATCCAAAAGAAACCCTGTCCCCATTCAAAACCCACTGTGTATCCCCTCCTTCCCCTGTCCCCTTGTCAGCCATTTAGCCTACTTTGTGTTTTCATGAATTTCCCTTTTCTAGACATTGATATAAATAGAATCATATCACATGTGTGGCCTTGTGTATCTGGCTTCTTTCATTTAACAAGCGTTTTCAGGGTGGCTTTGTGTTGGTCTCAGCCTGTCAGTAATGATGCTGTGACTAGGAATGCCTTGGGCGGGGGCTCACCTGGGCCCCACTAGTCACAGCCCCCACAGACATTTCCCCAGTGAGCCAGTGCCATGGTTGGACCTGCCCTTGTGCTTCTTACTGTGATTACAAGATGCATCTCAGCAACAACCATCAGGGATCTTTAAAAACATAAAGTTTATTACTGAGCACCCTGGGAGTAGGTGGCACAACAGGGCCACACAGCAGAGAAAGAGCAAGAATGTGGACTTGGAGTTCTGCCTATATTTGCATCACTGGGGCTTGCCAGTTCATTATTTATTGGTGAATTTAAAATATAATTAAGAATTAAAGGCACAGGAAGGGAAGAGCGGGATCAATCACATGAGCAGTCATCCAGGTCACCCAGGGCTTTCTACAAGGGGACTGTCAAGGCGGGCAGCCTGGCTCTTTATCTAGTTGTGTGGCTGGAAATGAACTTACCCAAGACTGATGTCTCTGAAGTGGTACCTCAGAAATCAGAAGCTTTTGGTACAATCAGGCATTTGCATTATAGTCAAAAAAAGCTAATTGGCTAATTGTCAGGTACCTGTACAGTGTAGTACAGAAGTTCATCATATAGTAGCATTCTTCAGTGCTTTATTCCTTTTTATGGCTAAATAATGTGTAGATCACATTTGGTTTATCCATTCATCCATTGATAGGTATTTGACTGTTAGAGTCATGCCATTAAAAACATTTGTGTGCAAGCCTTTCTGTGGACATAGGCTTTTAATTCTCCTGAGTGGATACCTAGGAATGGGATCTCCAGGTAATACAGTGATTCTGGGTTTAACACCTTGAGAAACGTCCAAGCTGGGTCCAAAGTGGTTGCTCCATTTTACATCCCCACCAGCTGTGCAGGAAGGTTAAAAACTTTACTCTTGTATCTTTTTGTCATGTGCTAGATATCTTGGGTCATTATAACAGTGATATAACTGTCATGTCCTATAGCGAACATAAGATGGTTTTAAAATAATAACAATTTGTTACTACTGACAGGGGTACTAAATGAAGTTTAGTAAGTCTTTATACCTCATTTTATCTGAGGAATACATAGTTAAATACCACATGTTAAGGTCAGGAAGAAATATGATTGTCTCTTACAGTTTTGTTTCCAGTTGTATAAACAAATGTATTTGTTGACATTTATTTTCCACTTTAGTGATTGCCTTCCCTCCTCCTTTTGATCATGTAAAATATTTACATGATTCAAAACTAGTAATGGAAATAAAAACAAAGGTAAACAAATGGGACTTAATTAAACTTAAAAAGCTTTTGCACAGCAAAGGAAACAATAAACAGATTAAAAGACAAACCTCAGAATGGGAGAAAATAATTACAAATGGAACAACTGACAAAGGATTAATTTCCAAAATAAACAAGCAGCTTATGCAGCTCAATACCAGAAAAACAAACAACCCAATCCAAAAAGTGGACAAAAGATGTAAACAAACATTCCTCCAAAGAAAACATACAGACGGCCAACAAACACATGAAAGGATGCTCATCGCTCTAATGAGAAATGCAAATCAAAACTACAATTAAGTATCACCTCACACTGGTCAGAATGGCCATCAATAAAATATCTACAAACAATAAATGTTGGAGAGGATGTAGAGAAAAAGGAACCCTCTTGCACTGTTGGTGGAATGTAAATTGATACACTATGGAGATTCCTTGATAAACTGGGAATAGAACTACCATATAACCCAGCAGTCCCACTACTGGGCATATACCCTGAGAAAACCAAGAGACACATGTACCCTGGTGTTAACTGCAGCACTATTTACAATAGCTAGGATATGGAAGCAACCTAGATGTCCATTTACAGGTGAATGGATACAGAAATTACTATACATATATACAGTGGAATATTGCTTGCTTGCTCAGTCGCTTCAGTCATGTCCAACTCTGTGCGACCCCATAGACGGCAGCCCACCAGGCTCCCCCATCCCTGGGATTCTCCAGGCAAGAACACTGGAGTGGGTTGCCATTTCCTTCTCCAATGGAATATTACTCAGCTATATTTGAGTCAGTCCTAATGAGGTAGATGAACTTAGAGCCTGTTTACAGAGTGAAGTAAGTCAGAAAGAGAAAGACATATATTAATGTATGTGTATGGAATCTAGAAAGATAGTACTGATGAACCTGTTATTTGCAGGGCAGCAATGGAGATGCAGATGTAGAGAGCAGACTTGTAGACACAGTGGGGAAAGGAGAGGGTAGGATGAATTGAGAGAATAGCATGGAAACATACATTGCCATATGTAATATAGAAAGAAATGGAAATTTGCTTTGTAGACACAGAGAGCTCAATTTAGTGCTCTGTGACAACCTAGAGGGGTGGGATGGGGTATGAGATGGGAAAGGGGTTCAGGAGGAAGGGGACATATGTATACCTGTGTCTGATTCATGTTGATGTATGGCAGAGGTCAACACAATATTATAAAGCAATTGTCCTCCAATTAAAAAAAAATGTATAAAGTAAAAAGATGGAAGCATGCCTGCATCCAGACAAGCTTCCATCTCTCCTACTCTATCCCTTCCCTCCTCCAGAGGTAATCCAAGTTTCTAGTTCATCTTAGTGATTCTTTTGGAAGTAAACACATACATACCTGACCTGACTCAACACTTAGCCTTGTCAGGAAGCCTTTTTTCTGCCTCTTTGCCCTGGGTTTCGTAGAGCTCAATATGCCCTGTATTCTAACGTGTTTCACCCATTTTTACACC
Organism: Bos grunniens; assembly: GCF_055505025.1. Taxonomy (NCBI): domain Eukaryota; kingdom Metazoa; phylum Chordata; class Mammalia; order Artiodactyla; family Bovidae; genus Bos; species Bos grunniens. The sequence goes on from NC_141181.1 coordinate 44,576,999, forward strand.
TTGTATTTTGTTGTTAAAACAGCTTCTGGTATGAGCGTCCTCTGGGCCTTTCCTTCTGACTGCTTAATGCCTTTCTGCCCTCCCTTTGCTCCCCTTTCCCTCTCATCTTCTGAATCTCTTTTCTCTTCATCCCTCTCTTTGCCTGAATGTTTTTTTCTTACTTCTGCTGATTAATTTGGTCTCCGTTTCGCAGTGAAGACCCAACCTCCTAGGAGGGACTGTTTGCCCATCATTTCTCAGCAACCCCAGCACTATTAGGTCACTTAGTGACTTTGGGAACATCTTTTTTTAGTCACCTGCAGCCCTGTGCCTCAAGGGTTCAGATTCCATTTGGGAGGTGCTCTCTCTTTGGTGGGGGCTTATGTACTGGTGACTTTGGAGATTGGCACCTGTGGCCCCTGCTCCCCCCAGCAATGCAGTTAGGTTGCATCTGCTAGATTCTGAGGTTTGTGAGGAGCCCTGTCACCTGGGTCCATTTGTCTGTGCATGTCTCTGGCTTTTACTATTCTGATAAGGCCTCTTGTTTCTATTGGGAGATTAAAAGACTACACTGCCACCCTGATCTCACCCTACTCTCAATGTTTCATAACAAAAAGTAAGACTCAGTGAGAGAGATTAATTGAGTTGTTCATGGACATCCAGATATTGAGAAGAAACTCTACTGAAACAGACTGTTTCATCCAAGATCTATTTCCAGTGTCCACCCACCTAAAGTGAGTGAAAGTGAAAGTCGCTCAGTCATGTCCGACTCTTTGCTACCCCATGGACTATACATACCGTCCATGGAATTCTCCAGGCCAGAATACTGAAGTGGGTAGCCTTTCCCCTTCTCCAGGGCATCTTCCCAACCCAGGGATCGAACCAGGATCTCCTGCACTGCAGGTGGTTTCTTTACCAGCTGAGCTATGAGGGAAGCCCAGAAAACAGGGTCATTTACTCCTTAGCACCTGGCATCATGTTCTTTTTAAGTGTCTGCCCAAAGTTGTTTAAATCTCAGGGTGGTTGCTGCCCTTTTGGGGTTCCTGGGGGTCTGTGCAGAGTCTGGGTGGGAGGCTGTAGTCAGTGTGCTGGGTCCCCTATTTCCGTTTACTCTGACTTCTGTCCTCTCAGCAGCACTGGCCACAGTCTGCAGAACCCCCGAGGCAGCCAGGGTGAGTGCATTCACTAGCAAAAGAGACCAAGGTTAGAAATGTGCTCTCAAATGTGTGCTTGCTCTTGGGTCTACAGGTGCCACCTCTCCAGGAGCGAGACAGTTCATGCAATGTGAGCAGAAAGCTCCAAAGTGAGAAATCCATCCTGGATCAAGGGACCCCTGACCAGAAGCCTCTCTCTGGAGGACCCCGGCAGAGGCCCAGGAGACCTGGGGTCCTGGAGTGGCTGCTTATTTCCCAGGACCAGCCGAAAGCCAAGAAATCCTGGGTGAGTCCTTGTTTGTTTATTTCCACTTCTTTTCTTTATTCCTTTTTAATTTTTTTTTTGGTAGGGAAAGGGATGGAGGTCCTTAGGTGGGAAGGTTAAAGTAACTTTCTCCTTAGGTCATGGAAGGTCCCTGAAGTCCCCTGTTTCCTGGTTTCCGCAGACTCAATTTTCAGCTCCTCCACCCCGTAATTTTTTAAAATGCATATTGTTCTTTTTATGTGTTTACAAAATGTGTATCATTATTGATGTGAATCCATTTTTAATATATCTTCATGGCATGTACATGTGTATCTCCTGCTCTATTGCTTATATTTTTCATTAAGCACTTTGATTCATTAAGCACCATCCTGTTAGATGACCATCAGCAGTGTCTGGGGCTTCCCTTGCCTCACATTCTCTGTCACTTTTAAGTGCTGTTATTCTTTTTAATTTGAGCCATTCTGGTATGGTGGTATCTCTGTATGGATTTGCTTTGCATTTCCTGCTGGCATGTTTTTTGGATATTTTGTTACCTTACGTGGATGTTTTATGCCTTTTCTTATCCACTAAAAGGCGTTTTTATATTCTGGAAGCTTCTTAGAAATGCTGAGTTTCAGGCCCCACCTCAGTCCTGTTATTTCACACTTTTGTTTTAACATGATTCAGTGATTTGTGCACATTGACGTTTAAAGCAAACTTGATACCAAATCCACATTCATGTTTTACCTGCAGTGCTTCTTTCACCTCCAGTATTTTGTTTTGACAGTTTTCAAACACAGGGCAAAATTGAAAGCATTTTACAGTGAACATTTGTATACTCATCACCTTGAATTTACCTTTAACATTTTTATTGTATTTATCACGTTGTCCATATTTCCATCCCTCTGCATCTCTCATCCCATCTTATTTTTGGTGTATTTCTTAATATGTTTCAGGCATCAGCATGCCTCCCTCTAAATACTTCAGTTTGCATAGCATTAACTGTTGTTCAGTATTTGTTTACAAGCTGTTGTTGGGTTTTTTTTGTTTTGTTTTGTTTTTTGGCCTTTTCATTCTGTTAATGCTGTCTTTTGATGAACAGCTGTTTCTAATTTTAACTTAATTTAGTTTTTATATATTTTTTATTACTTGTGCTTTTTGTGTCCAACCTCAAAACGTTTTTCTTATCCAGAGCTCATGAAGACATCATTCTTTGTTCACATTTATCTTTTCACAGGTAGACTTATCATACATGTAGAATTATTTATGTTTGGTGTGAGTAGGAGTCAAGATGTGTTTTTTTCATCATACTGTCTAATTGCCCCAGTCTCACTGAAGTGATTGACCTCTCCCTATGTCTTGCAGTGCCACCTTGTTGTATATCAGGAGTCCATAAAAATGGTTTGGTTTCACAACTCATTCTGTTCCATTGGCCTACTTTTCTATCCTTAAGCCAGTTTCACACTATATTTATAATGTCTTGCTATCCAGATGCTTCTGGTTTTGGTTATGAATGCTGTCAACATTCATGTGTGGGTTTTTGTGTGAACATGAGTTTTCAGATCAGTTGGGTAAATATCTAGGAGCTTGCCTGCTGGATTGTATGGCGATTCTGTTTAGCTTTGTAAGAGACTGTCTTCACAGTGGCTTGCAGTTTTGCATTCCCACCTGCAATGAATAAGAGTCCTTGTTCCTCATACTGACCAGTAGTTGGTATTGTCAAGTTGTTAAACATTTCACCATTCTAATAGAAGTAAGGTGGTATTTCATTGTGGTTTTAAGTTGCATTTTGCTAATGGCTGACTAGTATTATTGAGTATCTTTTATATGTGTTTTATTCTTTTTATATCTTTGGTGAAATATCTGTTAGAGCTTTCCCTCATTTTAATAAAAATGGATTGGGTTGTTTTCTTGTCACTGTTTTTTTTTTAATTCTTTTTTTTTTTTTTTACTGAGGTATAGTTGATTTACAATATTTCTGTTTTGTAAATAAGCTCATTTGTACCCTTTTTAAAGATTCCACATATAATTGATAATATATATATCTCTCTCCTCTGACTTACTTCACTCAGCACGGCAATCTCTAGGTACATCCCTGTTGCTGTAAATAGCATTATTTTGTTCTTTTTTATGGCTGAGTAATATTCCATTGTGTGTGTGTGTTCAGTCACTCAGTTGTGTCTGACTCCTTGCTACCCGATGGACTGCAGCACACCAGGCTTCCCTGTCCTTCACTATCTCCTGGAGTTTGCTCAAACTCATGTGCATTGAGTCCATGATGCCATCTAACCATCTCATCCTCTGTCACCCTCTTCTCCTACACTCAATCTTTCTCAGCATCAGGATCTTTTCCAGTGAGTCAGCTCTTCACATCAGGTGGCCAAAGTATTGGAGCTTCAGCTTTAGCATCAATCCTTCCAGTGAAATATTCAGGTTAGATTTCCTTTAGGATTGACTGGTTTGATATCCTTGTTGTCCAAGGAACTCTCAAGATTCTTCTCCAGCACCACAGTTTGAAAGCATTCATTCTTCGGCTATCTGCCTTCTTTATGGTACAACTCTCACATATGTATATGACTCCTGGAAAAACCATAGCTTTGACTATATGGACCTTTGTCAGCAAAGTGATGTCTCTGCTTTTTAATACACTAAGTTTGTCATAGCTTTTCTTCCAAGGAGCAAGTGTCCTGTAATTTCATGGCTGCAGTCACCCTCTCTAAATATGTACATACCACATCATTTTATCCATTCCCCTAGATTGCTTCCATTTCCTGGCCTCTGTAAATAATGCTGCAGTGAATATTGGGCTACATGTATCTTTTCAACTTACAGTTTTCTCCAGATATATGCCTAGGAGTTGGATATTTGTGTCATATGGTAATTCTCTTTTTAGTTTTGTAAGGAACCTCCATACTGTTCTCCATAGTGGCTGTACCAGTTTACATTCCCATCAACAACACAGAGTTCCCTTTTCCCCACACCCTCTCCAGCATCTAGTGTTTGTGGATTTTTTTTATGTTGGCCATTCTTACTGGGGTGAGATGATACCTCATTGTAGTATTGATTTGCATTTCTGTAACAATTAGTGATGTTGAGCATCTTTTCATGTGCTCTTTGGCTATCTCTTGTCATTGATTTTTAAGAGTTCTTTCTTACTCGAGATTTAAATCCTTCGTAAGTGATTTCCAAATATTTTCTCCCTGTCTCTGGTTTGTCTTTTCATTTCCATGACAACAACTTTCACAGCAAAATATTTTAATTTTGGTAAAGTCTGTTTTCTAAATTTTAATTTTTTTAAATGGGTTTTGCTTTTGGTATCATATCTAAAATTTCATTGCCTAAACAAAAGTGCATGAAGTAAAATTTTTTTCTCTGAAATTTGTATAGTTTTAGTTTTCACATTAAGTCTATGATCCTTCTTATGGGGTATGTTTTGAGTTTCCTTTCTTAATGTCTGTGGATGCACAATGGTCCAGCACCATTATAAAGCACCATTGTTGTAAAGATGATCCTTTCTCTGTTGAAATGCTTTTGTGTCATGTTAAAAAACAACAACAAAATCTTCAAGAGACAGTGTTTATATGGGTCTGTTTCTAGGCTCTCATTTCTGTTCATTGATTTTTGTGTCTAATTTTTCACTAGTATCATGCTATCTAGATTTCATAGGAAGTTTTAAATTGGGCTAGTGGCAAATGCTTAACCTTTGTTCCCTCAGAATCGTTCTGGCTGTTCTAGTTTTTTGTCCTTTCATATTAATTATGGAAGAGCTTGTGGATAGCTACAAAAAACTTATTAGTAAATCTATGAATCAAATTAGGGAGAATTCACATCTTAACAATACCAACTTTTCCAACCTGTGAACACCCTGCATCTTTTCATTTTTTTAGATCTTTGATTTTTTAAAACACCGTATTTTAGAGCATACATATCTCTACATACGTATTTTAACATCTTAACCATTTTAAGTGACATTTCAGTGGTATTAAGTTTATTCTTTTTATTTATTTATTTTTGGCTGCACTCAGTCATCATTGCTTTTGTGAGGGCTTTCTCTAGTTATGGTGAGCGGGGGCCTCTCAATGCGGTGGCCTCCTCTGTTGTGCTCCTAGAGCTAGTGCTCTAGGCCTGGGCTTCAGTAGCTGCAGCACACTAGCTCGATAGTTGCAGCTCTCAGATTCTAGAGTGTGGTGGGCTCAGTAGTTGTGGTGCACGGGCTTAGTTGCTCTGCAACGTAGGGAATTCCTGGACCAGGGATCGAACCCATGTCTTCTACTTTGGCAGGCACACTCCTGTCCCCTGCCCTACTAGGGAAGTCCTTCAATACATTCATAAAATTGGCAATGATAACTATCATCTGTCTCCACAACTCTTCCTCTTAAAAAACTGCAGGTCTATATCATCAAAACCATAACTCCAAACTCCCCCCTCTCCATAAGCCCTGGCAAGCACCATTCTACTTTCTGTTTCTATGATTTTGACTACTCTAGTAGTACATACTGGAGAAGGCAGTGGCAACCCATTCCAGTACTCTTGCCTGGAAAATCCCATGGACAGAGGAGCCTCATAGGTTGCAGTCCCTGGGGTCGCTGCGAGTCGGACACGACTGAGCAGCTTCACTTTCACTTTTCACTTTCATGCATTGGAGAAGGAAATGGCAACCCACTCCAGTGTTCTTGCCTGAAGAATCCCAGAGACGGGGGAGCCTGGTGGGCTGCCGTCTATGGGGTCGCACAGAGTCGGACACGATTGAAGTGACTCAGCAGCAGCAGCAGCAGTAGTACATACAGTACTTGTATGTATATAGACATACAGTAATTGTCGTTTTGTGACTGACTTATCTCACTTGACATAATGTTCTCAAGGTTCTTCCTGGTTATATTGCAGGACTTTCTTCCTTTTTAAGATAGAATAATAATTTGTTGTGTGTGTATATCACATTTTGTTTATCCATTCATCCATCAATGGATACTTGAATTACTTTCACGTTTGAGCCTCTATAAATGAAAATGCTGGTATAAGCATGAATGTACAAATACCTCCTTAAGACTCTGCTTTCACTTCCTTTGGAGATATACCCAGAATTGGAGTTCCTGGACCATATAGTAATTCTAATGTTTAATTTTTTGAGGCGCCGTCAAACTGTTTTCCACAGCAATTACACAACATTATATCCCCACCAGCCATGTACAAGTGTTCCAGTTAATCTGTATCCTTGCCAACCCTTGTTAATTTTCATGGTATTTGAGAGCCATCCGTGTAAGATGAATCTCATTATAGTTTTGATTTTCATTTTCCTTATGATTAATGATGTTCACCATCTTCATGTGTTTATTGGCCATTTGTGTCTTCCTTGGGAAAATGTCTATTTACATCCTTTGATCACTTTTGAAGAATTTTTTTTCGTTGAGTTTTAGTTCTGTATGTATTCTGGATATTAACCCCTTATAAAATATGTGACTTACAGATACTTTCTCCCATTTTGGGAGTTGCCTTTTACAATGTTGATGTTGTGTTTTGATGCAAAAAATTTTTAAATTTTCATGAAGTCCAGTTGATTGGTATTTTCTTTTATTGCTTGTGCCTTTTGTCATATTCAAGAAAGCACTGTCAAATCTAATATCGGGAAGCTTTTGATGCTATGTTTTCCTCTGAAGAGTTTTACATAGTTTTAGGTTTTACATTTAGGTCTTTGATCTATTTTGAGTTTGTTTTTATATATGGTATTAGATAAGGGTCCAACTTCATTTTTTTCATGTGGATATCCAGCTTTCCCAGCATCATTTAGTGGAAAGACTTTTCTTTTCCCATAAATGATCTTGGAACCATTGTCAACAATCATTTAACCATATATGCAAGGGTTTGTTTCTGATCGCTCTTGTATTCCATTGTTAACCTCTATGCAAATACCATGTTGTATGTCAGTCTTTCAGTCTTTATGCCAGTTTCACATTATTTTGGTTACTAGTTTTCTACTAAGTTTTGAAATTAGGAAGTATGAGTCCTCCAACTTTGTTCTTTTTCAAGATTGTTTTGGCTATTCAAGGTCCTTTGAGCTTTTTCATATATTTTAGGATGGGTTTTTCTATTTCTGGAAAAAATATTGAAATTTTATTAGGGATGGCATTGAATATGTAGATCACTTTGGATACTACTAACATATTATTAAGGAACATAAAGTATGTTTCTCTTTATTTATGTCTCATTTCTTTTAACAAGATTTCTAGCTTTCATTTTATAAGTCATTTACTTCCTAGGTTAAGTTATTACTTCTTTTTAAAATTTTATTTATTTATTTATTTTTGTTTGCACTGGGTCTTTGTTGCTGTGCATGGGCTTTCTCTAGTTGCGGAGGGTGCACAGGCCTCACTTCCTTGCAGTGCACAGGCTTCTCATTGCTGTGGCTTCTCTTGTTACAAGCACAGGCTCTAGGTGCGTGGCTTCAGTAGTTGCAGTTTGGGCTCTAGGTTGTGCTGGTTTCAGAGTTGTGGCACAGGAGCTCATTAGTTGTGTCTCGGTCCCGAGAGCACACACTCATTAGTTGTAGCACATAGGCTTTAGTTGCCCATAGCATGTGGAATCTTTTCAGACCAGAAATTGAACCAGCATCCCCTGCATTGAAAGGCAGATTCCTATCCACTGTACCATCAGGGAAGTCCAAATTATTAGTTCTTTATGATACTGTTATAAATAGAATCATTTTTATAATTTGCTTTTCTGATTGATCATTGTTAGTGCATAGAAACGAAGCTCATTTTGGTGGGTGACTTTGTGTCCTGTTATTTGCTGAATTCATTTATTCTAACTAGGTTTTGGTGTGTATGTATGTCTATGGAATCTTTAAGGTTTTCTACATATAAGATGATATTGTCCATGAACAGAGAAATAATATTACTCGGTTTCTAATTTGGATCCCTATTATTTCTTTTTCTTCCCCAGTGGCTCTGACTAGAACTTCCAGTGCTGTGTTGAATAGAAGTGATGAAAGCAGGCATTGGTTCCTCATTCCTGACCTTAGAGGAAAAGCTTTGTCTTTCACCATTGAGTATGATGTTCACTGTAGAGTTTTAAGATATGACTTTTATTATGTTGAAATACTTTCCTTCTGTTCCTACTTAATTGTTTTTATCATGAAAGAGTGTGGAATTTTGTCAGTGCTTCAATTGAGATAATCTTTGAGATAATCATTTTTTTAACTTCATTCTGTTAATGTGATGTATTACACTGAGCAGTTTTCCAATGTTGAACCATTCTTGCATTCCAAGAATAAGTCCCATTTGTTATGGTGTATAATCTTTTTAGGAAGCTATAACATTCTGATTTGAATTTATGCCAGCTTAACTTCAGTGACATACAAACACTGCTCCTTTACCGATCTGTCCCAACTCCTTTTGGTTGTTGATGTCATATGTTTATACACTGTGTGCCCCAAATGATAAACAGTTATTTCAAATGCATTAGTCTCTTACAAGTATATACAGGACGAAATGTAGAGTTACAAATCAAAGTTAAAATAATACTATCATTAATGATTACACAGGTATTTACCTTTGTTCAGATCTTTATTTCTTCAAGACAGCTTCTAGTTATTGTGTAGTGTGGTTTCATTTCACCTGCAGGACTCCTTTGAACATTTCTTTTCAAACAGGTCTAGTGGTAGCAAACTACCTTTGGTTTTTCTGGGGATGTATTCATTTCTACCTCACTATGAAGCACAGTTTTGTCACATACAGAATTCTTGACTGATACGTTTTGTTTGTTTGTTTGTTTTTTTCTTTTAGCTCTTTGAATATATGGGTTCATAGTCTTTTGGTCTCCAAGGGTTCTGATGAGAAATCTGCTTATAATGTTACTGATGAGCTCTTGTATGAAACAAATCATTTCTTTCTTGATACTTTCAAGGTTCTTTCTCTCTTTGTGTTTGTCTATTGAAAATTTGAGTGTATATGTTTCTTTAAGGTTTCATCATTTTTGGAGTTTGTTGAACTTCTTGGATATTTATATCCATGTCTTTCATCAAATTTAAAATTTCATTTTCAAATTCATTGTTGCCCATTGTTGAAAATTTTAGCCATTCTAGATATGTAATGGTGTCTCACTGTTTTAATTTGTAGTTCCCTAATGATATATAATGTTGAGCACCTTTTCATGTGCTGCTTTGCCATCTGTGTATCATCATGCTCAGATCTGTTGCCCCACAAAGTAGCTGCTACTTACAGCTGTTGCCTTTATTCCACCAAATTTTGACATATCTTTTCTTCAGTGGTGGCTCCTTTAGTCCCCTTTCATGGACTCAGCCTAATGTATTCTTCCCTTATGCCCATGTTCTCCACATGTTCTTTTGTCTTAGCATCTTTGACTCCCTATTAAATTTTTACATATTTAACCTTTGTTTTTCTCTACAATGCTGAACACTTCTTGCAGGCAGGACTGCCTTTCCTCCATTTTATATTACCTGCACTAGGTTGAATACCTGACACATGGTGTTCTCATGTGTTGAATGAAAGGTTAACTGATTTAATGCATATTGATGGGATATTTTCAATAAATTTTGCTTTTCTCCTAAAATATTAAAGAATATAAATAATGGACAGCCTTGGTTGGCTTTTATGACAAACTCAGTAAAATGATTTGAGATTGAATAGGGATCTGCTATTTCAGGGACCATTGTCATTCATGGATGTGTTTGTGGACTTTACCTGGGAAGAGTGGCAGCTGCTGGACTCAGCTCAGAAGCACCTGTACAGGAGTGTGATGTTGGAGAACTTTAGAAACCTGGTGTCCCTGGGTATGTACTGCCCCCTTGAAAGGAGTGTGTGTAATCTGTAGGCTTCCTCTTCTTGGTGGCTGAAAACTGGGGCATTTTTGTAAAATACTGGGTGATTTGGGGCTTATACTTAGAGGCCAAGTTTTCTTATTCTTCCTTTGGCATCAGAATATGCTGGTTGAATGGTGTTTACTTTGTTAGAGTGCAAAAGGGCAGCTTCATCATGTCACCTCTAAACTAAATTTTCCCAATTTTTCTGAATCCCTGGGTCCTAGGCATTCTTGATCTAGATTGTCTATAATTTTCCATTCACAGGATATCAATACACCAAACCCAGTATCATTTTCCAGTTGGAACAAGAAGAGCTGTGGATGATGCACAGCCCAAGTCAGGGCCATTCAGGTGAGTAACCAGAACATTTAGATCTTTTCCTCCTTACTCAGAATCAGTGTGAGGTCTGACCTTTTGTTCTCTTTGTGTTTGTACTTTTATGTTATTTATAGCCATCTTTTGCTCATTATTTCTTCTCTGGTATTCTCAGCTTCCTTCTTTTTTTTCTGAGGTAGTAGACTCATTTCATTATGCATTTAAGCAGCTTTATCTCTTTATCTCACCTCATGTGACTTTCACACCCTTTCTAAATAAAGTTAATCTTCCTAATATTAGAATTGTTTCAGCTGCAATTTTTAATTAACCTTAAATCCACCTATAAGATGAAGTGATTCATTATCACATATTACAAAATGTCCTAAAATGGGCCAGCTCTAAGGATGACTAAGTGATTGACTCATTAAACTGCCACAGGTCTACCCCTTCCTTGCCATTCTAATTATGTATTTTCCTCAAATTTCCTCCCTCGTAGTCATCAGATGGCTATGACAGTTCCAGACAATACCTGCAAATGTACCAGTGACCAGTGGAATAAAGACTGTTCCTTTTTATCAGACATTAAAATCTATTTCAGGAAACCCCAGCAGACTTAACCATGTTCAGTAGGCTAGATTTTTATCACATACCCTGTGTAAAAAAGACTGGCAAGGGAAATGGCAAGCCATCACTGTTGGCTCAGATAAATCATGCTTCCCCTTCGGCAGCGGGTATGGAGATGGGTCTCCAGTTTCCTACCTGAAGCACATGGCCTAAAGGATGGAGGTAGAACATAAAATCAGGTTTCTGCCAGCCAGGAGAAGGGCAGCAGAACTGTCAGCTAGGCAGAAGCGTCCACCTTCACCTTCCTTTTTGGTGAGGAAGCATCCAGTCACACCCTTCTTTCCACCCATCCATCTTCAAAAATACTCTATCCACCCCTCTTTTCACTCTTACACTATATTAGTACAAGTCTAGATCCTTGTTTCTAATCAGAGCTGGTAGTAGTTTTTCACAGTCTGGTGATCTCTAATTAAAATTATCCACATTCATCTCAAACCCTAATAAAATAATGCTCCAAATTCTCCAAGCCAGGCTTCAGCAGTACATGAACCATGAACTTCCAGATGTTCAAGCTGGATTTAGAAAAGGCAGAGGAACCAGAAATCAAATTGCCAAATCCATTGGATCATTGAAAAAGCAAGAGAGTTCCAGAAAAACATCTACTCCTGCTTTATTGACTATGCCAAAGCCTTTGACTGTGTGGATCAGAACAAACTGAAAAATTCTTAAAGAGATGGGAATACCAGACCACCTGACCTGCCTCCTGAGAAATCTGTATGCAAGTCAAGAAGCAATAGTTAGAACTGGACATGGAACAACGGACTGGTTCCAAATTGGGAAAGGAGTACATCAAGGCTGTATATTTTCATGCTGCTTATTTAACTTATACACAGAGTACATCATGCAAAATGCCAGGCTGGATTAAGCACAAGCTGGAATCAAGATTTCTGGGAGAAATATCAATAACCTCAGATTCGTAAATGACACCACCCTTATGGCAGAAAGTGAAGAGGAACTAAAACGCCTCTTGATGAAAGAGGAGAGTGAAAAAGTTGGCTTAAAACTCAACATTCAAAAAACTAAGATCATGGCATCCAGTCCCATTACTTCATGGCAAATAGATGGGGAAACAGTGAAAACAGTGACAGACTTTATTTTTGGGGGGGCTTAAAAATCACTGCAGATAGTGAGTGCAGCCATAAAATTAAAAGACACTTGCTCCTTTGGAGAAAAGCTGTGACAAATTTAGATAGCATATTAAAAAGCAGAGATACTTACTTTACCCACAAAGGTCCATTTAGTCAAAGTAGTCCAAACTACTGGTTTTTTTAGTAGTCATGTATGGATGTGAGAGTTGGACTATAAAGAAAGCTGAGTGCAAAAGAATTGATGCTTTTGAACCGTGTTGTTGGAGAAGTCTCTTGAGAGTCCCTTGGACTACAAGGAGATCAAACCAGTCAATCCTAAAGGAAATCAGTCCTGAATATTCATTGGAAGGACTGATGCTGAAGCTGCAACTCCCAATATTTTGGCCACCTAATGCGAAGAACTGACTCATTGGAAGACTCTGATACTGGGAAAGATTGAAGGCAGGAGGAGAAGGGGATGACAGGATGAGATGGTTGGATGGCATCACTGACTCGATAGACATGAGTTTGAACAAGCTCTGGGAGTTGGTGATGGACAGGGAAGCCTGCAGTGCTGCAGTTCATGGGGTTGCAAAGAGTTGGACATGTCTGAACTGATCTGCATCAAAAGAATATTTATTTAGACATGTGAAGAAGAGTCTGTGGTGGATAAATTCTAAATTTGTGAAAGATAAACAGAGAAAACTTGGCAGCTAAGTAAAACAACTCAAGAGAAAAAATGATTTATGAATGAAAACCAACCATGGTACACCTGCATGATTTACCTGTGAATAGAAATTACATGGTTGTGAAGATGTAAAACCTGAAGACTGATTTAAGCAAAAATATGAAATAGCTTGATTAGGATGGTGCAAGTATGGGAAGAGAGTGTGTATATCATGGGGAATATTAAGGGAGGAGGATGAAAGGAATTAAATCTCTACCCTACCCCCTGATTAGGAGAAAATCAAGTACAACAGAATAGGCTCTTGTTTAGAAAACATGGAGGAAAATGCCATAAGAAAGAGCTAAGAGACAAAACTTTTTTCCTCTAAGGAGAATGAAAAACAGAGAGGCAAGGTGAACAGATGCTGTTTAAACATTAACTACCCCCTCCCCCCACCAAATTCCAAAAATACAAAATAGATAAAGATCAAGACACAGGTCTGAGTTCTTATGCACAATGACAAATATTTGGAGGCTGAATAGAAGCGAGAATGGGTAAAGTTGACCTATTAATAGATATACCAGAGTAACATGCTGACAAAGGTGAAGGACAGAGCAGGGCATTGAGAGAACACAACAGAAAGTCAGCTTTGAAGAAGCAACGTCACAGGGTCTTAATCATCATACCAGGTTTCTCTACATCCTAAATCTGAATCCTTATTCATTTGTACAGAAACCTCCGAATTATATATGTTGCCAAACATCAATTCCCACTTAGGGCAGTATCATGCTCTGAGGAATGAAAATTTAATTTTGCTCATTTTTTTCCTTGTACTTTCTCTTTCTTTTTTTTTAATTTTGGCTGCACTGAATCTTCATTGTGGCATTCAGTTGGATCACATAGTCTTAGTTGCCCTGCAGTATGTGGGATCTTAGTTCCACAACCAGGAATCAAATCAGCATCCCCTGCATTGGAAGATTGATTCTTAACCACTGGGCCACCAGGGAAGTCCCTCCATGTGCTTTCCAAAGAAGCTATTGTACAAAATTTTGAAACTCAAAGCTGTATTTATTATCAGATTTCTATGCCTATTTTCATGTTTTGATTTGTTTCGTTTCTGCAGGTGCCCAGGAGTTTGTGTACATTTACATTTGAGATTTTATTTATATTCAGAACTGATATCGGAAACTAAGAAAAACCTCATGACATGGAATTTTTAAGGCAATTTTATGCTATACTATGATCATGTCACTATTTATAACATATGAGTATTTTCATTTCTAGACGAAGTCTGGGAAATTGATGGTTGTGTGGAATGGCATCAGGAAAATCAAGGCAAGCTGGGAAGTATGGCAGAAGGCTATCCCTGTACTGCTTTTGGAAAACTGTGTCTTATTACTGCAAATAATGCTTCTTCAAGACAGAGACTTCATAAATGTGTCACAAATGGGAAGAGTTTGAAATGTAATATAGGTCTCAGTAATAATTACGCTGGAAAGAATCCTAATGACATTCATGCATTGAGGGAATCATCCTTCCTTTCTAAACATGAACAAGCTGTTATTGGCATAAAATACTGTGAAAGTGATGAATCTGGAAAAACTGCCAACAGAAAGCCACTGCTTATTTGCCAACAAATGCATATGGGAGGAAAATCGTTTGAATGCAATTCCTGTGGGAAGGCCTTCAGCAGCAAGTCGAACTTTGTGGTGCATCAGGAAACTCATGAAGAAGCAAAACCCTACAAGTGTGATGGATGTGGGAAAGACTTCAGCAACAAGTCCTACCTCGTTGCACATCAGAGAACTCACAAAGGAGAGCAACTACATGAATGTAGTGATTTGAAAACTTTTAGTTTCAATTCACAACTTGTTTTACATCAGAGAATTCACACACAGGAGAATCCCTATGAATGCTGTGAATGTGGGAAAGTCTTCACTAGGAGAGACCAGCTTGTTTCCCACCAGAGAACTCATTCAGGACTGAAACCCTATGGATGTCATGAATGTGGGAAAGCTTTTGGTTTGAAATCACAGCTCATTATACATCAAAGAATTCATACTGGAGAGAAACCCTATGAATGCAGTGATTGTCAGAAAGCCTTTAATACAAAGTCTAACCTCATGGTACATCAGAGAACTCACACAGGAGAGAAACCTTATAGTTGTAGTGAATGTGGGAAAGCTTTTACTTTCAAGTCACAGCTCATTGTACATCAGGGAGCACACAGTGGTGTCAAACCCTATGGATGTAATCAATGTGGAAAAGCTTTCAGTTTAAAGTCACAACTCATTGTACATCAGAGAAGTCACACAGGAGTGAAACCCTATGGATGCAATGAATGTGGGAAAGCTTTTAGGAGCAAGTCGTACCTCGTTATACATCAGAGAACTCACACAGGAGAGAAACTCCATGAATGCTGTGAATGTGGGAGAGCCTTCAGTTTTAATTCACAACTTGTTATACATCAGAGAATTCACACAGGGGAGAATCCCTATGAATGCAGTGAGTGTGGGAAAGCCTTCAGTCGGAAATACCAGCTCATTTCACACCAGAGAACTCATGCAGGGGAGAAGCCCTATGAATGCAGTGATTGTGGGAAAACTTTTGGTTTGAAATCACAGCTCGTGATACATCAGCGAACTCATACAGGAGAGAAGCCCTATGAATGTAGTGAATGTCAGAAAGCCTTTAATACAAAATCAAACCTTATTGTACATCAGAGAACCCACACAGGAGAAAAACCATATGGTTGTAGTGAATGTGGGAAATCCTTTACTTTTAAATCACAGCTCATTGTACATCAGGGAGCACACACTGGGATAAAACCGTATGGTTGTAACCAGTGTGGGAAAGCCTTCAGTTTGAAGTCACAGCTCATTGTACATCAGAGAAGTCACACAGGATTGAAACCCTATGGGTGCATTGAATGTGGGAAAGCTTTTAGGAGCAAGTCCTACCTCATCATACATACAAGGACTCACACAGGGGAGAAACCACATGAATGCAGTGAATGCGGAAAATCCTTCAGTTTTAACTCACAACTTATTGTACATCAGAGAATTCATACAGGTGAGAGTCCCTATGAATGCAGTGATTGTGGGAAAGCCTTTAATAGGAAAGACCAGCTTATCTCACATCAGCGAACTCATGCAGGGGAAAAACCTTATGGGTGTAGTGAGTGTGGGAAAGCCTTTAGTAGCAAGTCATATCTCATTATACACATGAGAACTCATTCAGGAGAGAAACCATATGAATGTCACAAATGTGGGAAAGCCTTCATTTGGAAGTCACTACTCATTGTACATGAGCGAACTCATGCAGGGGAAAACCCTTATAAATGCAGTCAGTGTGAGAAATCCTTCAGTGGGAAATTACGGCTCCTTGTACATCAGAGAATGCACATGAGAGAGAAGCCCTATGAATGCAATGAGTGTGAAAAAGCCTTCATTAGGAAGTCTCAGCTCATTGTACATCAGAGGACTCATTCAGGGGAGAAACCCTATGAATGCAGTGAATGCGGAAAAACTTTCTCTCAGAAATCAATTCTCAGTGCACATCAGAGGACTCATACTGGAGAGAAACCCTGTAAATGCACTGAATGTGGGAAAGCCTTTTGTTGGAAGTCACAACTCATTATGCATCAGAGAACTCATGCAGATGAGAAACATATTGGTGAGTTAAATATCAGAAACTTTTTCTCAAAAGTGAATTCACCGGAATTCCTAGAAAATTCATACAGAGGAGAAACTTTATAATTGGAATCATTGTACACCATGTATGTATGGCATGTGGAAAGGAATCCACAGAAAGCTGTTTTTTATACACACACACACACACAAATCAGTAAATGTACACAGGAACTGTATGAATTCAGTGAACCCTCTGAAAGTTCTTAGCAGGAATTCACAACATGTCTTTAATTTGTGCAGTTGAGGAACAATATGAATGAAGTGAATATCAGAAACTCATTTCTTAACATGCTAACATCTGCAAAGAGTTAATTCCATAATGCAAATGAATATAGAATACAGTCCTTTAAAATTCATAATTTATTGGAATTAGGATTTTAATGAGAAAAAAGTGTTAATTGAATGTATTGCAGGCATCAGAAGCTAATATGTTGGAGAAACCATGGTATAAAATTAGGGAAATTCTTCATCTAGAAATGACAGGCTTCTAATAAAAAAGTAAAATTTTGAATGAGTGAAGATCTATGAATATTTTTTAAACCTCTACAGGAAGGTTTACTATTTTGATTCATCTGGAAAAAAATTTTCCCTTATAAGTTTAGGGGAAATTATGCTTCAAATTATGCTTCTAAACTCTTAGGGAAAGCTTGTAAAAAAATAACTATCCAACTATCAATGATAGACATTTTATAGAATATAAAGATTTTCTTACCTGAGTAAATGTAATCATGATAATAATAAGGATCACATCAGAAGCCCTGCAGCAATGTTTAGGTGTTTTCTTCCTTTCTGTACTATAAAATGTGTTTTGTGGACTTTGACATATTCTTACGGATGCGACATTTGATAAATAAATTAACTAGATAGCAATACTGTTTCCCAGGGATTTATACTCTGCATAGCAACATCTTTCTTTAAAATACAACTTGTTACTAGAATAATATGGCATATAAATGCATTTCAGTACTTTAAAACTTCTACTATTGTTTTGTACTCTCTGTAAATGGACCTGAAAGCTCTCTCTTCAGTTATATAATCAGTATAGCTCACGCTTCATGTGATTGCATATCTGGAATCTGTCCTGTCCTCTTTGATTAGAATACCTTGATTTCCTTTAAGAGAACTGACAGTGTATGCAATGTATACATGATCAGATCGTCATTCAGGGTACCCTACCAGGAGTTGGCTGAGATAGTCCAGAATTTCAATTTTTAATGGACTCTTTAGTACAGAAAATTAAACTTAGCTTTTGTTCTCAGGTAACATCTTGCTGCAAATATTAATTAGTTCCTTCTACATAGATTACCCAGAATAGCTTTAGTTGTTGTCACTTCTTAATTCTAGTTCGCTTCTCTCTTAATTTGAGCTATCTGGTATCCTCTCAGTACTTTTAAATGATACCTTTAAGTGATGCTGCTGAAGTGTGCATGTATACCTGTAGATTCAGAGCAGTGAAAAGTCATTCTACCAGTGGCTTAGTTACAAAATCAGTTTTTTTAATAACCTCACCAATTACCTTTTATGTATTAGCATTAATCTGGAAAGAGCTAGAACCCTGAAAATAAGTTTAGGGCTATCTTGGAGGAATACGAGGATTTAAAACTGCAGATACTTCTGAAACACCCACTACTTTGTGCCCTTCAGTGTGGAATCCCATTGCTTACCCAAAGAAACTGTTTCTTCCATGAAGGATATAGTTACTGATTTCTGAATCCCTAATCCTTATGCAGGATCCAAAGTAGAAACTTGGAGTGAAGAATGATGACTCACAGAAAGGAAGAGAAAGCTTACATAAGGAAAGAATTTCAGATATTTGCTATAGTCTATCCCCTAAACTTGGAAAATGTCATGAATGTGTATTTTGTCATTGATGTTCCAAGGAAGATACATGCACATAATAAAGAATAAACATATTCTGTGTCCCACTCTCCAAGGTCTATTAGATTCTAAAGGTGCTGTGTTGTGTGATGCATTCACATGCAGCCTCCTCCAGTAGACACCAGAGATGTCAATGTAATGTTGGAGATGTAAGTCAAGTACTGTGTGAAAGGATATTGCTGGATTGCGCTTGATCTTAAATGGAAAGTTTTCCAGGCGAATGAAACTGAGCAAAAATGAATAGATTTTTATAAGCAAAAAAAGTTAAAAATTGAATCTCTGGCTTGAAAATCTACCTAGTTCCTCTAACTCTGCCCTAGCCCCAGAAAAGAAAGATGTATCTGAGACTTTCAGTAATAGTTGATATTTTTCAGGAACATTAAGGGAACAATAATTCTCATGTTTTACAGTGTATGCACAGGAATTAGACATTTTGGGGGAAAATGACAAAGTCATTTGCGAACATGTAATAGATTTTAAAATCCTAAATGGAATTACAGCAAAAATGGATCCAATAATGTATAGTTTTTATTTCGTTAAGTCATGACATTATTTAGTATAGCAGACTGTTAGTAGTGAACCCAATATTTTATTACCAACAGTATCACTGTATTTTTCATAATGTTAATGTGCCCAGCTACATTTTTGCATCCTCTTTGTAGTTAAGTGCAATCGTGCTGCTAATTCTGAATAATGAAATGGAAATAGAAGTTACTGAGGAATAATGTAAGGTTTTTCTGAAGAAAAACATGTGAGGGAAACCCCCTGCTGCTGCTGCTGCTGCTGCTAAGTCACTTCAGTCGTGTCCGACTCTGTTCGACCCCATAGACGGCAGCCCACCAGGCTCCCCCATCCCTGGGATTCTCCAGGCAAGAACACTGGAGTGGGTTGCCATTTCCTTCTCTATTGCATGAAAGTGAAAAGTGAAAGTGAAGCCACTCAGTCATGTCCGACCCTCAGCAACCCCATGGATTGTGGCCTACCAGGCTCCTCTGTCCATGGGATTTTCCAGGCAAGAGTACTGGAGTGGGGTGCCATTGCCTTCTCCAAGCCCCCTAGTGTCCTTTAATCTTTTCTTTTTAATATGCAGTATGCCAGATGGTGGGAGACTCAGCAGCCATCCTAGAACCTGAATTCCTCTTGAGGATGGAAGCCATCTGCTTGAGTGTAGTAGAGAGAGAAGAGTGATGTGGCTCTCTGATAATGATGGAGCTGCTATACCACCCCTAGACTACCAAGTCTGGGCATCTTTTTACACAAAAGAGAGATGAACTGTCTTGTCCAAGTCTTTTTTTTGTTGTTTTTGGGAGGAGACTTGGTTCTGTTATGTGCACCTGAATCTGATCCGAATTAAAACTTATTAGGATGCTTGGAAGATTTAATATTTAAAAATCTTTTTGTAAAATTAATCACTAGGTGGGGGGGAAGCCATGAGTAGTATCTCAGTGTGTGTAGATAAATCAGTTGATGGGCTATAATTCCCATAGGTGATTTTAAATTATTATTAAGTTAGAGATAGAAGTTAAATCCTTTGCAAGTAGTATGTTCCCAAAACTGAAAAATGTCATACTTTATGATAAAACAGTAATTTAAACAGTATACCTTTAAATTAAGAACATTTAAAGCATGCTCATCAATTTTATTGAGCAATCTAATGGCAGTTCTAGTCAATATGTGAGAACAAAAAATTGTAAGGAATTGGGGTTTGGGGTAGAAACAAAAATCCAATTGTGTGGAGATGTGGTTGTCTATTTAGAAAAACCAAAATAAACTATAGATAAATACTTAAACTACAGGCTTTAAGGCAAGATGTTTTGTACAGCTATGAAAGCTGTCAGTTTGACTGTAAGCACAAGCAGACCTCTACATCTCTGTGCTCAGATTGACCTGCCCTCAAAATATCTGAAGGCAGTTTTGCAGTGAATCAACCAAAAGCTTCAACAAACCTTAGTTGAAATACAGATCAGATTGAGTCATCTTTACCCTATTTCCCAGTCTAAAAGCTGACACCCTTTTCTGGAAATGAATATATATTCAGAGCAGAATAAACATATATTCAGGGCAAAGGAAATTATCAGGAATATATAAATACCTTATCTAATGAAAAATATAATTTTACCAAAAAGATGATTCTACATGTGCAGGCACTTAAAGCATCAAAATCATGCAAAAACAAAGCTTTATATACTCTTACCAGTTTAGTTGGACACTTCAACATTTATTTCTCAGTAGCATAACTTGGTTGAGAAGGAAATGGCAACCCACTCCAGTGTTCTTGCCTGGAGAATCCCAGGGACAGGGGAGCCTGGTGGGCTGCCATCTCTGGGGTCGCACAGAGTCGCACACGACTGAAGCAACTTAGCAGCAGCAGCATAATTTGGAGACCAAAAACAAACAAGACTGTGGAAGCACTGGGTAATGCCATCACGAACTAAACTTGGTAGGCACATCTAAAACATCTGACAGCAGAACACACATTCTTTTCAATTGCACATGAAGCATTAATCAATACAGACTATATCCTGGGACATTAATTATAAAATTTTTCAAATAATTGAAATCATACAAGATGTCTTCAGACTGTAATGCAGCTTTACAAGAAACCAATTGCAAAAAGAACAGGAAAATCCCCAAACACTTGGAAATGAACACAATTCCAGTCCTAGATATTTCAAGAAAAATATGGAAAATAAACATACACAAGTTAAAATACAACATTGACTTCTTTTTTTTTTGAGATGCAGATAAAGCAGTGCATAGAGAGAATATCACTAAATGCTCACATTAAAAAAGAATAAGGATCTCACATCAATAAATCCCACCATAAGAAACAAGAAAAAAAACTAGTAGATCCCAGGGTAAATAGGAATGAAATAGTAAGGATAAGACCAGAGACCAATAGAACAAACAAACAAATGGGGAAAAAAGGAAGGGAATAAACAATGCAAAACACAAATCTGACAACAGGTGAAATGGACTAAATTTTTGAAAGGTAGAAACTACCAATAAAGGTAATCCAAATAGTGCTACATTAATTAAAGAAATTAAATTCAGTTTAAAATCCCCCAACAAAAAAAAGGATCAATGCCACGTCCAAGGAGTGGCAGCTGCGCGGGCACAGGAGGGCCGAGAGGAGCTACTCCACATTCAAGGTCAGGATGGGTGGCTGTGAGGAGATAACCCCTCATCCAAGATAAGGAGCAGCGGCTGTGATTTGCTGGAGCAGCTGTGAAGAGATACCCCACGTCCAAGGTAAGAGAAACCCAAGTAAGATGGTAGGTGTTGCCAGAGGGCATCAGAGGGCAGACACACTGAAACCATAATCACAGAAAACTAGCCAATCTGATCACGCAGACCACAGCCTGTCTAACTCAATGAAACTAAGCCATACCGTGTGGGGCCACCCAAGACAGATGGGTCATGGTAGAGAGGTCTGACAGAATGTGGTCCACTGGAGAAGGGAATGGCAAACCACTTCAGTATTCTTGCCTTGAGAACCCCATGAACAGTATGAAAAGGCAAAATGATAGGATACTGAAAGAGGAACTCCCCAAGCCAGTAGGTGCCCAAAATGCTTACTGGAGATTAGTGGAGAAATAACTCCAGAAAGAATGAAGGGGTGGAGCCAAAGCAAAAACAATACCCAGTTGTGGATGTAACTGGTGATAGAAGCAAGGTCTGATGCTGTAAAGAGCCATATTGCATAGGAACCTGGAATATTAGGTCCATGAAACAAGGCAAGTTGGAAGTGGTTAAACAGATGGCAAGAGTGAACGTCGACATTCTAGGAATCAGTGAACTAAAATGGACTGGAATGGGTGAATTTAACTCATGACCATTATATCTACTACTGTGGGCAGGAATCCCTTAGAGGAAATGCAGTAGCCATCATGGTCAAAAGAGTCCAAAATGCAGTACTTGGATGCAATCTCAAAAACGACAGAATGATCTCTGTTCATTTCCAAAGCAAACAATTCAATATCACAGTAATCCAAGCCTATGCTCCAACCAGTAACACTGAAGAAGCTGAAGTTGAATGGTTCTATGAAGACCTACAAGACCTTTTAGAACTAACACCCAAAAAAAGATGTCCTTTTCATTATAGGGGACTGGAATGCAAAAGTAGGAAGTCAAGAAACAACTGGAGTAACAGGCAAATTTGGCCTTGGAGTACAGAATGAATCAGGGCAAAGGCTAACAGACTTTTGCCAAGAGAACACACTGGTCATAGCAAACACCCTCTTCCAACAACACAAGAGAAGACTCTACACAGGGACATCACCAGATGGTCAACACCGAAATCAGATTGATTATATTCTTTGCAGCCAAAGATGGAGAAGATCTATACAGTCAGCAAAAACAAGACTGGGGGCTGACTGTGGCTCAGATCATGAACTCCCTATTGCCAAATTCAGACTTAAATTGAAGAAAGTAGGGGAAACCATTAGACCATTCAGGTATGACCTAAATCAAATCCCTTATGATTATACAGTGGAAGTGAGAAATAGATTTAAGGGACTAGATCTGATAGAGTGCCTGATGAACTATGGACAGAGGTTCGTGACATTGCACAGCAGACAGGGACCAAGACCATCCCCATGGAAAAGAAATGCAAAAAAGCAAAATGGCTGTCTAAGGAGGCCTTACAAATAGCTGTGAAAAGAAGAGAAGTGAAAAGCAAAGGAGAAAAGGAAATATATAAGCATCTGAATTCAGAGTTCCAAAGAATAGCAAGGAGAGATAAGAAAGCCTTCCTCAGTGATCACTGCACAGAAATAGAGGAAAACAACAGAATGAGAAACACTAGAGATCTCTTCAAGAAAATTAGAGATACCAAGGGAACATTTCATGCAAAGATGGGCTCGATAAAGGACAGAAATGGTATGGACCTAACAGAAGCAGAAGATATTAAGAAGAGGTGGCAAGAATACACAGAAGAAATGTACAAAAAAGATCTTCATGACCAAGATAATCACGATGGTGTGATCACTCACCTAGAGCCAGACATCCTGAAATATGAAGTCAAGTGGGCCTTAGAAAGCATCACAATGAACAAAGCTAGTGGAGGTGATGGAATTCCAGTTGAGCTATTTCAAATCCTGAAAGATGATGCTGGGAAAGTGCTGCATTCAATATGCCAGCAAATTTGGAAAACTCAGCAGTGGCCACAGGACTGGAAAAGGTCAGTTTTCATTCCAATCCCAAAGAAAGGCAATGCCAAGGAATACTCAAATGACCACACAATTGCACTCATCTCACACGCTAGTAAAGTAATGCTTAAAATTCTCCAAGCCAGGCTTCAGCAATATGTGAACTGTGAACTTCCAGATATTCAAGCTGGTTTTAGAAAAGGCAGCGGAACCAAAGATCAAATTGCCAACATCTGCTGGATCGTGGAAAAGCAAGAGAGTTCCAGAAAAACATCTATTTCTGCTTTATTGACTATGCCAAAGCCTTTGACTGTGTGGATCACAATAAACTGTGGAAAATTCTGAAAGAGATGGGAATACCAGACCACCTGACCTGCCTCTTGAGAAACCTATATGCAGGTCAAGAAGCAACAGTTAGAACTGGACATGGAACAACAGACTGGTTCCAAATAGGGAAAGGAGTACGTCAAGGCTGTATATTCTCACCCTCCTTATTTAACTTCTATGTAGAGTACATCATGAGAAACGCTGTGCTGGAAGGAGCAACAAGCTGGAATCAAGATTGCTGGGAGAAATATCAATAACCTCAGATATGCAGATGACACCACCCTTATGGCAGAAAGTGAAGAGGAACTAAAAAGCCTCTTGATGAAAGTGAAAGAGGAGAGTGAAAAAGTGGGCTTAAAGCTCAACATTCAGAAAACTAAGATCATGGTATCTGGTCCCATCACTTCATGGGAAATCGATGGAGAAACAGTGTCAGACTTTATTTTTTGGGGCTCCAAAATCACTGCAGATGGTGACTGTAGCCATGAAATTAAAAGACACTTACTCCTTGGAAGTAGTAATGAATCCTTGGAAGAAAGTTATGACCAACCTAGATAGCATATTAAAAAGCAGAGACATTACTTTGCCATCAAAGGTCCGTCTAGTCAAGGCTATGGTCTTTCCAGTGGTCATGTATGGATGTGAGAGTTGGACTGTGAAGAAAGCTGAGCGCCAAAGAATTGATGCTTTTGAACTGTGGTGTTGGAGAAGACTCTTGAGAGTCCCTTGG
Organism: Bos grunniens; assembly: GCF_055505025.1. Lineage (NCBI taxonomy): Eukaryota > Metazoa > Chordata > Mammalia > Artiodactyla > Bovidae > Bos > Bos grunniens. Next base: position 44,601,641 of record NC_141181.1, read on the forward strand.
ACTGCAAGGAGGCCCACCCAGTCCATCCTAAAGGAGATCAGTCCTTGGTGTTCTGTCCTTGGAAGGACTGATGCTAAAGCTTAAATTCCAATACTTTGGCCACCTCATGTGAAGAGTTAACTCATTGGAAAAGACCCTGATGCTGGGAGGGATTGGGGGCAGGAGGAAAAGGGGACGACAGAGGATGAGATGGCTGGATGGCATCACCAACTGGATGGATTTGAGTTTGAGTAGACTCCGGGAGTTGGTGATGGACAGGGAGGCCTGGCATGCTGTGATTCATGGGGTCGCAAAGAGTCGAACACGACTTAGCGATTGAACTGAACAAAAAAATATCCAAGCTCAGGTCATTTCACTGGTCATTGCTATCAAACATTTAAGATAGAAGTAATTCCAATTCTATACAAACTCTTTCAGAAAATAGATGACAAATAAATATTAACTCATTTTATGAAATTAGCATTACTCTGATTTTTTAATGAAAGATTCTACAAATGTTCTTTATGAACACAGATGTAAAAATCTTCAACATTAGTTAATTTACTCCTGAAATATGTAAAGGGTAATACAAGATAAACTGGAGTTTATCTTGGGAATAGGAAGCTGATTCAATTTCAGAATTCGATCACTAATTCATACTGGAATAACTACAAAAAATCGCATGATCACATCAATAGGTGTAGTAAAAGCATCTGTTCAAGTTCCACAGCACCCATTAAAAAAATAAACAAAAAAAAAAACACCTCAGCAGGACTTCCTTAGTGGTGCAGTGGATGAGAATCTGCCTGTTAGTGCAGGAGACACGGGTTTAATCCCTGATCCAGGAAGATTCCACATGCTGTAGAGCAAATGAGCCTGTGCAGCACAACTATTGAGCCCATGGTCTAGAGCCTGTGAGCTGCAACTACTGAGCCCCCATGCTGCAACTACTGAAGCCCATGTGCCTAGAGCTTGTACTCCACAACAAGAGAAATCACTGCAATGAGAAGCCCTCACACCACAGTGAAGAGTACCCCCACTCACTGCAACTAGAGAGAGGCGGCACAAAGCAACAAAGACTCAATGCAGCCCAAAAAAATTAAATAGAAACCTCATGTGTAATGTTAAAAAAACAACAACAACACCAGCGAATCAGGAATAAGAAGTTGCTTCCTCAAACTAATGAAGCACATCTGGAAAATGTCTGTAGTTCATGTAAGGGTGAAAATAAACAGCTTCCCCTAAAATTGAGAGCAAGTAAACTATATCCACTCTCACCACTCTGTTTCAACATTGTACTAGAAGACTTAGCTGATTGCATTAGGCAAGAAAGAAAAAAGGGTAGATATTAGAAAGAAAGAATAACAACCATACTGAAAGACAGCATGACTGTCTTCAAGAAAACTCCTTTTAAAACTTTACCAAAAAAAATCCACCATAACAAGTCAATTAAGCAAGATAGCAAAATATAAAATCAACATTCAGTTGAAGTATGGCAAAACCAATACAATATTGTAAAGTAGCCTCCAATTAAAATAAATTTATATTAAAAAATAGAAATTAAAAAAATAATAAAATCAACATTCAAAACTCAGTTCTGTTTTTACATACTTGGAATATACAATGGGAAATTTGAGTTAAATGCACCACTATTTACGACAGGACCAGAAAACATGGAATAATTAAATGTAAGTCAAGTGAAATGCTGAGAACAGCAATGAAGAGGGGAGTAATGCCGGGAGCCGGCATATTGCATATTGAGTGCATATTGCATACTGAGTGCAGCACTTTCCACAGCATCATCTTTCAGATCTGGAATAGCTCAACTGGAATTCTATCACTGCTGGGAGCCAGTGAGGAACTCCGCCCATGACAAAGGTCATGAGGAAGGAGGCTCGGCATATGCAAAGGCGGGATCGAGCCTCAGGAGTCCCCCTGGAAATTCTCGAGCATATACCCCCAAAACCAGAGTCTGCCTACTTTCTGCTTTGTGCCTTCACCTACACCTCTGACTTTACGGGGGGCTGTCCCCCACTACCTCTCTGAAAAAAGAGTTAGCTTACAGTTCCAGTTAACAATTCCTGGGTGTGACAGTGTTTAACCTACAAACTCCTTTGGAAATCCTCTAGCCTGCCTGAATAGGTTTTTCCGGCCACATGTGATTGTTCAGAGCCTCCCAACTGTGAGAGGCAGGAGATGTTCTAAACTGTCTAAACACAGATTCTTTTGAGTAGTTAAAAGATTGATTAGAAATTGTATTGGTGAGGGATTTTCACTTGTTGGGCCAATGTTTGCTGCTAAGTTTCCATATCCCTTACCTGCTGTGTCCCTGGCAGTGTATTGATTAATATAATTGGTGTAAGTAGTAGCTTTAATGTTTGTAACCTGTTAATTCTTTTTCTTGTTATAGCCCACCACACCTTTGCTCTGTAGGAATGCAACTTTATCTAATGCTTTTGGAGGGTGGCTCCTGACCAATCACCTTTAGAGAAAAATAAGTTTTCTGAAGAAAGGGTCTTAAAATGTTAACAGGCCTCCGGGCCAGAAGATGATGCAAATCACCTAAGCTTTTGCATATGATAAGTTTGCAGGAAGAAAGCCTGGCTTGCTGCCTGACTCTATCCCTTCCCCCATTATCCTCTATGCATAACTTAAGGTATAAAAACTACTTTGGAAAATAAAGTGCGGGCCTTGCTCACCGAAACTTGGTCTCCCCATGTCGTTCTTTCTCTTACCTTCTGGCTGAAATATTCAGCCTCTTTTCTCCACTGAATTTCCTCACTGAGCTATCCTTATTTCAGCCTCTTTTCTTCACTGAATTTTACTGAGCTATCCTCATTCTATTACTCTTTATATCCTTAATTAACATTTAATTAAGCAATTGTTTCCTGATCTTCGCCTACGCCGTCTCTCCTTCGAATACCCTGGATCAGCCGAGGCTGGTCCCCGGCGGAGTAACAATGACCTAGATACTGAAAGGATGTGCCCTGTTAATGGACTGAAGGAGTCAATGTTGTTAAAGTGTCAGTGTTCTCCACACTAATTTTTAGATTCAATCCCTTTCCTATCAAATTCCCAGGAAGATCTTCTGTGAAAACTGACAAACATCCTGAAACATATGTGAAATAGCAAAGGAACTAGAATACTCACAGTTTTGAACAGGAAAAACAGTCCAAAATATACACTATTTTATTTCCAGGCCTATCATAAAGTTACAGTAGCTATAACAGTATGGACTTCTGAAAGGACAGACATATCGATTAGTAAAACAGAAGAGAGTCCTGAATAAAACTACCCACTACACAGTGAACTGATTTTTGTCAAAATTACAAAAACAGTTCATTGGAAAAAGGATAGTCTTTAAAAAAATGGTGCTGAATCACTTGCACATCTATTTGAGAAAAATGTATATGTATCTTGGTCTATACTTATACCATATACAAAAACCAATTTTCTGAGGAGTATACTAGAGGTTGAGCTTCATCCAGTTAAAGGATTGATGGTGAGCATTTAAAATATTTAATTTCACATCTAAGACTAAAATGAGGGTTGAGCAGATGGAAGAATACTATACAAAAATATATTCTGGTAAAGTAAAAACATGAGTAAGCATAGAAAGAGGAAAGAGAGGGTTGGGGGAAATAAGATACTTCCATTAATAGGAAATCAAAGGATACCTCTTTAATTCTTAGGCTGCTGATAATAAAAGGTAGAGAAACGTGAGATTCAGAGCACTGGAAGATGATATAAAAGTAACAACTGGAACAAAAATATGAAGCCTAAATTACAAAAGAAATTACTTGAAAGAAAATAATGCAACACAGGAAAAAAAATAGTAAAGATAAATAGGTTGCACTGAAATAACAGGGAAGGGCAGGAGAGAAACCATTTATGATGGTAGAATTCCCATGATATACAGAAGAAATGATGAAGTTGGAAGATTGTCATTAGGCAGCCACTATAGTAAGGATTGTTTCAGGCAGAAATTAATGAACGCTAAAACTTGTAAACAAAAATGTTACGAGGAACAAATACTTGTCTCAAAGTATTTTCCTCTCAGGTATTTCTTAATTACAAAAGCAGTATTTTTAGATTGAGAAATTTCAGAAATTAGGAAATATTTTTACACAGATGATGGTAAAATACAATGCTAAAACATGTTTGAAGGAAAATGCATAACTTTATTAAGAAAAAGGTTGAAAACTAATTATCTAGCCTTCTATTTTAGGAAGTCACAAAAGAAAAGCAAACTCAGAGAACATAGTAGGAAGGCAATAAGGAAGATCAGACATTGATTAAACAGGAACCATACGTACAAGAGAGAAAGTACCACAGAAAGTTGATTCTTTGATTAATTCACTTCTGATCAAGAAAGAGGAAAAAAATACCTTGCCAGTAACCAGTATGAAAAGGGATATCACAACAAGATTTTATATGAAAGAAAATAAATGTATTAGAAGGTTATGCAATAGGCAAACATATTTGATAGTTTAGATGATAAGGACAAATTCCTTAGAAATCCCAACATTAATAAAATGAGCAAAAGAAATTAAAAAATAGTACTAAATCTATTGAAGACATTGAATCCAAAATCTAAAACCTTTCCACAAAGAGATTGAAGCCTAGCTGACTTCACTAGTAAATTCTTCTGATTTAAAGAAGAAATAATTCCAGTTCTATAAAAATTTCCAGGTAATAGAAAAAGTGAGAGAATGCTTCCTGATACTTTTTACGGGACCTGCGTAACTTTGGTGCCAAAATCCAACAGACACATTAGGGGAAAAAAATGAAAATGTAGACATTTATTTCTCATGAAGAGAGATGCAAAAATCCTAAAAAGTGAATTAGATGGAATCTAATGATATGTAAAAACTACATCATGATCAAGTATGGTTAAAAAACAAACAAAACCCACTGTGATCTAACAGTTACAGAATAAGAGAAAAACCAACTCAAGAGGTGCAGAAGACAGCTGCCAAAATTAAACAAGCATTTATAGCAAAACCTCTTAAAACTAGTAATACACAGGTACTTCCTTAATCTGACAAAGCATATATATCCACAAAAGAAATCTATCATAGACATGTCATGTTGCACAAACATCATGATTTCATTTCAAGTGAAGTATTTAATGCTCTCTCCCTGCATACAATAAATAAAATTATAACTATTACCTCTTTAATTTAACATCGTAAATATTTTTGTCCTAACCCATACAATATGTTTTTTTAAAAATAAGGTTGGAAAGAAAGAAAAATAAGTCATTCCTACACAATATGTTTATGTACTTAGAAAATCCAAAAAAGTCTACAAATAAAACTTACATATTTAAGTGAATTTAGCAGAGTTGCTAGGTAGAATGTCAATACGCAAAAGTCAACTGTATTTCTATATATTACAAAACAATTAGATAATGGAACTAAAAGAATCATGGACAACAGCATCAAAAATATTAAATGATTAGAAATAAATCTAAATAAAGGTTTGAAATTAAACAAGTAAGATCTATTTTGTATTTGTGGATTGGAAGACTCAAATTGCTTTCAAGCATTGCCCAAATTTATAAATTCAGTGCTATCTCACAGTCCTAGTAGATGCATTTTTGTCAAAATTAACAAGCTGATTCTGAAATCCATGTGAAAATGCAAAGGGTGAAGCATAGCAAACACAAAGAGGAAGAAAATTGAAGGATACACACTGAACATTGACTTAGTGATTGTTATAATAGTATAGTTTTGTGTAAAGGTAGACAAACAGACCAATGGAGCAACAGACCAGAGAACCCATTAGCAGACCCCCACATGTGCCATCATCTGATCTCAGACAAAAAGTGACACTGCAGTGTGGCAGTGGAAACACTGTGCAATAAATCAGGTAGGCCAATTGGATATCCTCTGGAGGGAACTGACACTGCCCCCCCCCTCATACCTCACACCATAAGTTAAAATTATTTCTAGGTGAATTGTACACCTAAATGTGAAGGGGAAAATTAGACCTTCTAGAAGCTTATGGTGGGGGAAACTTGTAGCTTTTGAGAAGGCAGGTCAAGTGCAAAAACAGGAAAAGTTAATGTTTGGTGACTTAAATCAAGGGTGGTTACCATGGGGGATAATGACTGGACATGGGCATGAGAGAGCCTTCAAGCATGCTGTAAGTGGTGAGGACACAGTACCTGCACATGAAGAAATCAGGTAAGCCCTAAAGATTCGTGCACTTTATATAAATTGTAAAGATAGAGAATCAAAACATCAAGAACATTCACAATGTGCTTTCATTTTCTTGGACTTGTATGTCTGTTCAACTTTTCACATGTAATATTATGTTAATCTAAAACATTTTTGGTTAAATATCTAGGCTTTTTTTAAACAATAAAAATAGATAAACCGATTGATTTTTTTCACGCTCTGCACAGAGTAAGGAATCAGCAACTCCGGAGAAGATGGGTTCCTCAAACACAGGGACACTCTTTCGTCTGTGACGTCAGTGTCCACAGTGGACCTGGAGCGTGACCAGCATCGGGAAAGTGGCCTGAGTGATGAGGATGCAGTTTACACAGGACTCCCCTCCTCCTCTCCCACCCTCCAGTTCAGGGTGCTTCCAGGTGACAGGACAACCACACACCTCAAATCCACCCTCTGCCAGTTCTGTGACTGTAGACCAGTGACTTAACCTTCTGATGGGTATCTTGTCATTTGAAAATGAGGGCAAAATACCCACCTCACAGAGTCACATATGCTCAGTAAACAGTCTCTGGGCTCCAAGACCCTGTCCCCACCTCGTCCCTTACTGAACACCAGCAGGAGAGAAGGGTTGCACCAGGTCAAGTGGGTCTTATTTGGGCACAGCACCACTGCCCAGCCACCTCTGAGCATGAAGCAAAAGCAAAAATCAGTAGTACTCATCTCGTCTTCAAATTTTTTGTGTGTGTTAATTGTAAATTCTCTGGCAAAAAAAAAAAAAAAAATGTGTTTTTTAAATGCAAATCAAAACCACAATGAGGTACCATTTCATACCAGTCGGCATGGCTGCGATCCAAAAGTCTACAAGCAATAAATGCTGGAGAGGGTGTGGAGAAAAGGGAACCCTCTTACACTGTTGGTGAGAATGCAAACTAATACAGCCACTATGGAGAACAGTGTGGAGATTCCTTAAAAAGCTGGAAATAGAACTGCCTTATGACCCAGCAATCCCACTGCTGGGCATACACACCAAGGAAACCAGAATTGAAAGAGACACATGTACCCCAATGTTCATCACAGCACTGTTTCTAATAGCCAGGACATGGAAGCAACCTAGATGTCCATCAGCAGACGAATGGATAAGACAGCTGTGGTACATATACACAATGGAGTATTACTCAGCCATTAAAAAAATACATTTGAATCAGTTCTAATGACGTGGATGAAACTGGAGCCTATTATACAGAGTGAAGTAAGCCAGAAAGAAAAACACCAATACAGTATACTAATGCATGTATATGGAATTTAGAAAGATGGTAACAATAACCCTGTATGTGAGACAGCAAAAGAGACACAGATGTATAGAACAGTCTTTTGGACTCTGTGGGAGAGGGCAAGGGTGGGATGATTTGGGAGAATGGCATTGAAACATGTATATCATATGTGAAATGAATCGCCAGTCCAGGTTCAATGCATGATACAGGATGCTCGGGGCTGGTGCACTGGAATCACCCAGAGGGATGGTATGGGGAGGGAGGTGGGAGGGGGGTTCAGGATGGGAAACATGTGTACACCCATGGCGGATTCATGTTGATGTATGGCAATACCAATACAATATTGTAAAGTAATTAGCCTCTAATTAAAATAAATAAATTTATATTTTTAAAAAATAAATAAATAAAAAATAAAAATACTGTGTTAAAATACTATTTATCTTGATGACTGAGTTGTTTGGTTCCTCACTTGCCTCCCCCCGGTGCAGGCCTTATTTGGACAGTAAAGTTCTCCAGCCTAGGCCTTACAGATCCAGACTTCAGGGAGTGTGGGGCACCCACATGCTGGTCATGGCCCGGAGTGGTGATGCTGGCACCCAGGGTGATGAAGGAGATGTGCCACAGAGGCCCTGCACAGGACCCAGAGAAGGGGGCTGTACAGCTTTGTTCCCTTGAAAGACCTGTAGCTGGAGTGCAACTCATCCGAGCTTGAAGGAGAACAGGGTCTAATCCTCTAGCAGGGCTGGCAGCCTCAACTGCCTCTGAGTCAGTGTGTGGGGAGGGTCTTCCCGTTCCCCGCCCCCATCTACCACCTGCCTTCTTCCAAGAAAAGAAGGGCAGCTGAGTCACTCTTTGAAGCTCTTGCTTACACTTCCTCTGTCTTTCACAGCATTCTGCCTGGGATGTAAGGTATCCCCTCTTCTTCTGTCCAGCATTGCTTTCCCAGGGTGTTCCCCAGACGGCCTGCTCCCTGGAATTCTGTGAACCCAAGGAGGGGCCAAAGAACTACTCTCCAACAGCTACAAGCACCCAATATGCAGACAGACATTCAACAAATCTGATACCTCCACCCTACCCACCAGAGGTACTTACCCTGGGGCTTTCTAGAAGGCATCCTGGGGCAGTGAGGGTGGGGCAGGAACTCCTTCAGGGAGACTCTGGGGATGAAGGTAATTCCCTGGATGGAAGAGAGGGATTTAGGGTGAAACAGGGGTTCTTAGGAGGCCCTATCCAGATGAGCTTAAAGTCTTTTGAGGATCAGGGATTTTAAAAAATGTGTTCAGGTAATCATTACGGGGGAAAGTACATTAATGGCCAGAAAATTTCTGAACAGAAGTCATAAAGGAGAAGTTACCTTACCAAATTTTGAATGTGTTAAAAATGAAGAGGGTAGGTAAGAAACAAAGTGATGAAAAAGAAGATAGCACATGAAGAGTTATTGATTCATTTAATGATCTCAATCCAGTTGAGGTAGGAGATAGATGGGCTCCAGGTTAGACATTTACAACTGGCCTCCTGTTTGCCTGTCACGGGGCAGGAAGAAGCAGGCTTCAGGTTGGATACTTATAACTGTTAGCATTTTCTGAGACAAGAGATGGGTGGGCTCCAGCTGAATTTACAATCAGCCTCCTGCTTGCCCTCCAAAATGGAAGTAACAAGAGAAACAGGGTAAATAGCCAGTCTTTGTCTCTTGTGAACACCTTAAGGTAATAGTCACGGCAACAGTCAAGGTAATAACCATGGCAAGGACAAAGAGGTGCAAACCCTGTTTTGAGTAAAGGATTAAGGAATCTGCACACCCACCCCCCCAACTCTTCTTTGGGACAAGGGAGACGCTACACCGAGGCAGAAAAACTCCTTGGGGTCAAAAGTCAGGGGAAAATTCCAGACCATAATGAGTCTTGCTCTTCCCAGAAAACTTCACTTTGAGATCCATCTTGGCTGACAGGTGTGTGTGCACCTGAGGGGAGGGTCTTGAGACAAATTAACTGGAGCGAAGGGGGACAAAGCAAGATGACTGCCCTGAAGGAAGGCAAAAACCTGGAAAACTGCCCCCTTATGAGGGATTTAAACTTCCCAAAGTCAAGATTCTCTCTCTGAGCTCACCCGTGTACCTTTCCACATGTATTTTCTTTTCAGTAAACTTTCTACTTTGTGATTTAACTTCTGCCTTCTTGCCTGAATTCATTCTTGACTAGTCAGGCAAGGACTAGGGACTCTGGCCCTAACTGCTGTGGCCCAGTGGTTAGGACTCCTGGTCCGGAAAACTAAGATTGTGCTTCCGGCCACTGCTTACTGCAAGCAGCTGCTTACTACTGGATGCATCTGAAATCACAATGAGGAAAGGCCTGTTTTTACAAATAATAAACTTCACCAAAGAGAAGAGAAGGTACAGAGAGGGTCAAAGTCACAGAGCTATTAAACAATTGAACTGGGAGTCCACACCAGGTAGCCTGGGTCCAGAAGAGAACAGAAAATCTGGAAACAGCAGGTCAGTATGCTTTAGAATGCATAATGTGGTGATGACTGCATTTCAGACTAGAGAGCATGGAAGAAGAAAGGCAGCATCTATTTATAGCGGGTGTTGGATACTTAAATTTTGGCCTACCTTTTGTTGGAAGGTTAGACCTCTATCAAAAATGAAGTTTATGAAGAGTTTGCCCTGATTTAGAATACTTAAAATTATTATGTGCTTAAGAATATAAGCTTTTGAATGACAGTTAAAGAAGCCACTTACTACTGGAAAGTGTTTTAAAATTCACTAGATCTATTCCCTTATTAGTAACAAGGGAACGTAACACTCGCTCAGAGGAGGCTTGGGAGGCTCAAATAAGACGTTTGTAAACAGTAACTTTTTACGTGGCAGCCAAAAATAGTCATTGATTTTATAGCAACAAATTAGAATCATTGCATTTGTTAAATTAAATTTAATTTTATAATATGGGTACTTGGACATTTGGGGTTCCATTGAGGTTTTAACTTCACTGGTACTTAATGGGTGGAGAGCAACCAGAAAAGTTGTCACTGAACTCCCAGCCGGCCCTGGAGAAAGGGCCTGAGATAGCATTCCCACAGCAGCAGGGATTCCTGCAGCAAACCTCTCATTTCCTCTCTGTTACTCACATTCCCTGTGTATACTGAATCATGGGGGAAGGTGTGCTTCCTCCTCCCCGTGGTCTATGGTTTGTTTGTTTTTTCACTTCTTGAAATTTAAAACAAGAAAAACCGATTATCTTTTTATAAAAATTAGAAAACATCAGTTCAATTCAGTTAGTCGCTTAGTCTTGTCCGATTCTTTGTGACCCCATGAATCGCAGCATGCCAGGCCTCCCTGTCCATCACCAACTCCCGGAGTTCACTCAGACTCATGTCCATTGAGTCAGTGATGCCATCCAGCCATCTCGTCCTCTGTCGTCCCCTTCTCCTCCTGCCCCCAATCCCTCCCAGCATCAGAGTCTTTTCCAATGAGTCAACTCTTCGCATGAGCTGGCCAAAGTACTGGAGTTTCAGCTTTAGCATCATTCCTTCCAAAGAAATCCCAGGGCTGATCTCCTTCAGAATGGACTGGTTGGATCTCCTTGCAGTCCAAGGGACTCTCAAGAGTCTTCTCCAACACCACAGTTCAAAAGCATCAATTCTTAGGCGCTCAGCCTTCTTCACAGTCCAACTCTCCCATCCATACATGACCACGGGAAAAACCATAGCCTTGACTAGACGAAACTTTGTTGGCAAAGTAATGTCTCTGCTTTTGAATATGCTGTCTAGGTTGGTCATAACTTTCCTTCCAAGGAGTAAGCATCTTTTAATTTCATGGCTGCAGTCACCACCTGCAGTGATTTTGGAGCCCAGAAAAATAAAGTCTGACACTGTTTCCACTGTTTCCCCATCTATTTCCCATGAAGTGATGGGACCCGATGCCATGATCTTCGTTTTCTGAATGTTGAGCTTTAAGCCCACTTTTTCACTCTCCTCTTTCACTTTCATCAAGAGGCTTCTTAGTTCCTCTTCACTTTCTGCCATAAGGGTGGTGTCATCTGCATATCTGAGGTTATTGATATTTCTCCCAGCAATCTTGATTCCAGCTTGTGTTTCTTCCAGTCCAGCGTTTCTCATGATGTACTCTGCATATAAGTTAAATAAGCAGGGTGACAATATACAGCCTTGACGTACTCCTTTTCCTATTTGGAACCAATCTGTTGTTCCATGTCCAGTTCTAACTGTTGCTTCCTGACCTGCATACAAATTTCTCAAGAGGCAGGTCAGGTGGTCTGGTATTCCCATCTCTTGAAGAATTTTCCACAGTTTATTGTGATCCACACAGTCAAAGGCTTTGGCATAGTCAATAAAGCAGAAGTAGATGTTTTTCTGGAACTCTCTTGCTTTTTCCATGATCCAGCGGATGTTGGCAATTTGATCTCTGGTTCCTCTGCCTTTTCTAAAACCAGCTTGAATATCAGGAAGTTCACGGTTCATGTATTGCTGAAGCCTGGCTTGGAGAATTTTGAGCATTACTTTACTAGCATGTGGAGCGCCGAAGAATTGATGCTTTTGAACTGTGGTTGGAGAAGACTCTTGAGAGTCCCTTGGACTGCAAGGAGATCCAACCAGTCCATTCTGAAGGAGATCAGCCCTGGGATTTCTTTGGAAGGAATGATGCTAAAGCTGAAACTCTGGTACTTTGGCCACCTCACGCGAAGAGTTGACTCATTGGAAAAGACTCTGATGCTGGGAGGGATTGGGGGCAAGAGGAGAAGGGGACGACAGAGGATGAGATGGCTGGATGGCATCACTGACTCGATGGAGGTGAGTCTGAGTGAACTCCGGGAGTTGGTGATGGACAGGGAGGCCTGGTGTGCTGCGATTCATGGGGTCGCAAAGAGTCGGACACGACTGAGCGACTGATCTGATCTGATCTTACTAGCATGTGAGATGAGTGCAATTGTGCGGACATTTGAGCATTCTTTGGCATTGCCTTTCTTTGGGATTGGAATGAAAACTGACCTTTTCCTGTCCTGTGGCCACTGCTGAGTTTTCCAAATTTGCTGGCATTTTGAGTGCAGCACTTTCACAGCATCATCTTTCAAGATTTGAAATAGCTCAACTGGAATTCCATCACCTCCACTAGTGGATAAGCCAAAAAATAAACAAATAAATACAATTTAAAAGCCAAATAAAAATAATAAAAACAAATAACAATGTGGCAGATATCATTTTATGTCTTATCTTTTCAAATGGGCTCTGTACCACTCACCCTGGTTTTGTAACAGGCTGTTTTCATGCTACAATGTATTACAAGTTGGGTCATCTAGCATCTTCCTGGGCATAACTACTAATTATCTTCCAGGAGCTCATCCTCTTTCTGCAGTGTGATCTACTTAGCAAATCTCCCACCAGATCTTTGGATTGTTTCCAGATTGTTCTGGAATGTTTCTCTTTTGCCCAAAGTCTTGCATAATCTTAGGCATGAGCTTTGCCCTCAAGAGAATTTTTACCTAGACCATCATTTAAAAACCAATGTAAAGGGGCTTCCCTGGTGGCTCAATGGTTAAGAATCCTCCTACCAATGCAGGAAAGGTGGGTTCAATCCCTGATCAAGGAAGATCCCACATGCCATGAAGCAGCTAAGCCCTTGTGCCTCAGCTGAGCACTGAGCCCACACTCTGGAGCTCTCAGAGCCCTAACTACTGAAGCCCTGCACCTAGAGCCTGTGCTCTGCAACAAGAGAAATCACTGCAGTGAAAAGCCAGGGAACTGCAACTAGAGAGAAGTGCCACACACACCTTCCCCTCCCCACCCCACACCCCCTGCATTCCCCTCCTGTCCCACTAAAGAAAGGCCCCCACATCAAGAAAGACACACACACACACACTCACACACACACACTCACACACACACACTCACACACACACACACACTCACACACACACACACACACACACAGCCAAAAATGAATGTATATATAGGGCTTTCCCTAGTGGCTCAGATGGTAAAGAATCAGTCTGCAATGCAGGAGACCTGGGTTTGATTCCTCATGGGGGAAGATCCCGTGCAGAACGGAATGGCAACCCAGTCCAGTATTCTTGCCTGGAGAATCCCATGGACAGTCCATGGGATCACAAAGAGTCCCTGAGCAACTAACACTCCTCCTGGTTTCATCTCTAGGGCACCTTCCACTTGCTGTGCAAAAATCACAGGACTGTAACCTGCACAGGAGAGACCCCAGAATTGTCCGAGCAGGTGAGGGCAGTTCTGTGGTTTCCTCTGCATGTGAACCAGGGGCTTGGAGAACTCAGGTCCCCAGGCCCCCACCATCACAAAGGCTTCTCCACCCCGCGGAGCTGAGCACCCAGGATCCCACAGGGGTGAGATCCACAGGGGCCTCTGCTGCGACCTAAGCTCCTTGAAGGCGCTCCCTCCCACGCAGTCCAGCGGGTGCACATCTACCCATGCACAAGAGAGGTCAGAGTTTCTGCCCCACAGGCTGTGACCCCAGCAGGGCTTTGGCTCTGCAGAGCTCTAGGCCAGTGTTGTGGGGTCAGTCCAGGATTACAGCTTCCTCCTGCTGCAGGGGTGGGGATCATGGGACCTTCTTCTCCACCCCAGCCCATGACTCTCAGGCTCCCTTGCTTCTGAGGCCCAAGGATACGCAGAGCCAGGCTGGATGGCGCTGCCAACTCACCGCCAACCTCTCGGTTCTCGGGCAGCCCTCCTGAATGCCACGCACATTTGCTGGAGAACCTCTTGGCTCACCAAGAACCACCAGAACCCCCTGAACCCAAGTGGGCCCCCAAAGCTCCTGGATTTAGGGGCCAAAGGCCAGCGTTGTCCAGCCCAGCTGACACAATGATTGACTGAGGCCTCGATACTTTGTAGTGACTGCACCTCCCCAACTCCTCTCCAGAGGTGCAGCGGGAGCACACGCGGAGCCTGGAGGGGTGGGGGGAGCATAGCAAGTTCCGGGGCAGGTTCCTGACAGTGAAGGCCTTCCTCAGAGAAGAGAGTATTGCACTGCCCCACTCTCCGTGCCTGTCCTGTGACAAGGCCAGACTTCTCCTCCCAATAGATGTGAGTGAGGTGTGGGCAGCCTCTGGCCTCTCTGAGTCTGGGGTTTGCACAGAGGCACGTGAGCTGCAGAAGAGCCTCCTGGCTGCAGGGTGCCTTCCCCTGGATTGCAATTGATTCTTCTTGCCCAACAAATGTTCTGTTAAAGTTTAATGTTTTGAGCCATGCCGCCCCTCTATTTACTTAACTATCCTGGACACCTTCCCTTCTCAAACCAGGCCCACATTTCGCTGCCCAAGGGCACTAATCCACACACCAGGACTCTGGTGATCGGCACTCAAATCCTTTCTAATGGCTCTGTTTTATCGGAAGCGTCCTATGAGCATCTCTGCCCTCTGCTCCTCACCTGGTCGTTTTGCCCCAGAATCAAGGAATTTCCCTGGAGATGAAAGCAGCGGTGTCAAGCACACAGGCCCTGGGGCTGAGTGGGCTCGGTTCCCAGCACCCCTAACCCCCTTCGGTGAGGACTTTGACACCCAGGACTGTCACCTCCAGGAATGGGCCCTTGATCCTAGCCTCCCCATCGTGTTGGTCAACAGAGGTGATACAGCGGGAAACTAAGCCAGGTTTGTGCCCTCAGGGCTCACAGGATAGTGGGAGAGGCAGAGGAATAAAGGGGCACTTCCAGGTAATTGCTGGAAGATGGGGTGAAGTGGGGAGCCCCCGAGAACCTAAGACCCCTTTAGAGACCCTGGCAACTTTCCCCACAGGGGGCATCTCAGCTGAGACCACCTTACTCTGACTCTGCCCCTACAGCCCAAGTGTCCCCAGGCTCACTGCTTCCCTCCACCCCCCCCCCCGCCGCCACCCCATCGCCCAGCAGCCCCATCCCATCCCATCCATCTTCATCCCCAGAACCACAAGGCCGAGCATCAGGAGTGACAGAAGGCCACTCGCCTTCTAGGGTCCCTAAAACTCAGACCTTTCAGTTTTAAAGCATTTCTTTGTTTTGAAACGATAGAAAATTTACACAAAGTTGAAAATGCAAAACAAAGATCTTTTTGTCTTTGAATCATTTGAGAATAAGTTAATGACCAGATACCACATCATCCCTTCACTATGGGTGAGAGGAGGAGAGAGACCACCTGAAACAGCAGGAGGGTGGCGACCTGGAGCTCAGCCAGGAGGCCCCGCCCCTCAGGGGCGCGTCCAGGAGTAGTGACAGGAGCACATGCACTGGAAAAGATTGCAGCCTTTAAGGGGACCATTTGGGTTTGGTGGGGACAGAGAAGGGTGATACAATGACTGCAGTCTAGGCACCTTGTTATCTGAGGAGCAACAGGCCTCCCTGCATTAGTAGCACTAAGACCATTATCCCAATGAATTCTCAACAAACAGCCCCGCTGAGCTGAGAAAACAGGCTTGGGGATGTCAGCTGGCTGCTCACAGCCATGAGGTCAGAGCTGAGGAACCTCCAGAGCGTAGACTGCTTGCCTTTCCCTCTGAGCTTCCTGAGGCTTGATCTGCCCCTGACATGGAGGGAGAGGGCTGGGTGAAGCTCCTCCCTTCCTAGTTAGGAGACAGTGAACAGGGCAGATGTAATCAGTGGGGATCCTGCTGATTTCAAATAAAGACTTGGGTTTTCTTTCACATTGTAGGGAATTTTGAGACTTCCCTTATATAGATCCCAGGTTCAGCAAAAGGACAAAAAGCAAAGATACACATGGTCCAGTGCTAAGTGAAACAATATTTTTTTTCTCTACTGTTCAACAAATTTGTGAAGAGTGACTTTCTGCCCTCTGACATTGTTAGTGAGGGAGGAGTGGACGTCAGTTCCCTTGGGAGTGGGATTGAGGGGCACTCTAGTTGGAAAACCCCGGCAGGGCCCCAGGGGGCTTCAGATTCAAGATGGGGTTCCAGGCCCGCCCTGGTCATCTCAGGCCCTCCACGACCACTCTCAGATCAGACTGGCCCCAGCGGTTGGTGGCCTGGGACATCTGCCCCATGGCCAGGGCAATGGAGTAGCTGAAGCATCCACCGGCTCCTCCAGGATCTCCTGGGCAAGGTAGCCAGGCCCGGAGGCATCAGGAGCAAACCTGGCTATCACTACAGGGTGCCTCCACTGTAGTTATGCTCCCCAGGTCAGGCAGAGGACCATCTGCACAGAATCGAGCCAGAAAGGGAACAAGATGACACCTCAAGGGTGCGTGGATAACATGGGGGGCGAGGAACTTGGTTCCCAGTGCTCACCTTCCCAGCCTGCCAGCCTTGGTCTGGGTTGCTAACGATGGATGAACAGACTTCCAACACCTAACAACCTGCTCCTGCCCCCTCATCTCCTACCTTCCCCCACCTCTCTCTCTCAAACACACACAGGAACTGACCAGATAGTTGGGCTGCCCATGTGGAGTTATAGCTGTGGCCTGGGAGGTCTGGCCAGGGCTGCCCTGTGTTACCTTCGGGGGCCTCTTGTCAAATGACCAGAGGTATTGGAGGTGAAGGCTGACCTTGTGTCTGAAATGGCCCCCACTCTCAGCTTTCCAGAAGCTGGGGCCCAGAATGTCAGGCCACAACATGAGAACAGGTCGCTACATTGAGCACCTCTGGTCAAGTGAGTAGGGATAGCCAGCTGGCTCTAGAACGTGGCTGCTGGGTTACCACATTTCAAGTTCTGTTTTGCTGTGTCACCGAGGAAGTCAGGTCACTTCTTCCTTCAAACCCACTCAAAGCCCCGTCTTGACTGCACAGCCCTCCCCACCACTTCTTGGGAATGGAACCAGGATCCTGCTTTGAGAAGGCAGTTCTCTATCCTGGAAAAGCCTCCTGGGTCCTCCCCAGTCTCCAGGCCTGCACAGTGGGGACCAGACCAGTGTCTACTTCCTGGGGACACCATTGGTGGATGTGAAACAATGCCTTCAACATCTGTGTGCTGGTGTCACATGTATCTGAGGCACAGATCATTATTACAAGAAGGGTTGGACACAGCAGGGAATACCTCTCAAAGCAGGTCTGGGTTCCAGCCAAGTGATCTTGGGAAAGTCATTGTCCACTGTTCTCATTTCCAGGTCTGCACCTTCAAAGGGTAGAAATCAGAGGAGATTCAGATGTTGTCATCCACTGGCATAAACTTTCCAACCCTCCCTGCTTAGATTCAGGTCCTGTGCCTCTTGGTCCATTTGCTGGGCAGGCTCCACAAGAACTCTCAGTGACAGCTGCTTCCAGGTGTGTACATCCCTATGTGACACTGACATCCTCGTGTGAGCAACAGAATGCAGCCCAGGTGATAGGATGTCACATCCATTACAATAAAAACTGCCACTCCCCTCTTACTTGCTCTCTTAAGTTCTCCCTTTCTCCCTCTGTTCCTCTGTTAGCATCTCTCCCCTTCTCTGTCTCTCTCTGTGTCTCTCTCACTCGGTCTTTTTCTGGAACTGGGAGAGCAACCACAGGTGATTTGAGCTGCCCTGTATGGAGGCCCCATCGGGAAAAATCAAGGGAAAGTCGCATCTAACAGACAGATAGGAACTAGGCTGTCAGTTCAAACAGAATCCTGACAACACCCATGTGAGTGAACTTGGGAGCAAATCCCCCCAGAAGAGCCTCGGTTAACATGGCTGCCCCAGCCTGTGAGGCACTGCAGGTCAGTCAGAAGCACCCAGCTAAATTGCGTCAAGATTCCTGAGTCACAGAAACCGTGAGGTGTTAAGCATGTGTCGTCTGAAGATACAAGATTTGGGAGCAATGTTGTTTATGCCTCAGTTTTTCTCTCTGATACTTGGCAATACTAACTCTACCTCCTGCAATATTAGGGAAAGTATTAAAGAGTGAATGTCTGAAAAATGCTTGAACCTGGTACATCTCAAGCTCTGTGTCTATATGTTATAAATATGTGTTTATCATTATCTAACACTGTTTGCGTGCTCTGGAGGGTGGGGACTAGTGCCTGGATGAATGTAGAAAGCACCGCGTAACACATGATGGATACTTGAATGACCAATATGTTAAAGATGTGAAGTTATCTTATGCCTCACTGGCCTCTCAACACACATGTAATGAGCTGAGTCAGACCCCAGATCTGGAGGGAGAAGGGGCTTTTCATGGTTTGTAGCCATAAGTCAGTCTTCCTGGGATCTTCTGGGGTAGGGAGGGGACTCCCTGGATGGGATTAGAGGTGGTTTTCTGGGTCATCTGAGCCTCTTCTAGGGGATGGACAGAATCAATGAGCCGAGGACAGACCCTTGCCACAGCCCAAGGCCTGGAAGTCAAAAGGAGAAAGGAGACATCACCTACTCAGACAGAACAGCAAGGTCTGGGAGGAGAATCTTAGGGTCTGTTCATGTCTATGTATGGATTGGAAAAGAATTTCCAGACACGGGGTATTTCAGAAGGGAGTGAGTTTATTAAGAACAAAGGGCAGAGATAATGAGAAGCACAGCATATATGAGGAAGAATGAGAGGAGAATAGAATTTGTTAGAGCAGAAAATACTGTTAGAACACAGGCTGGCTCAAGGAGAGCTGAACCCTCTTGTGGGCTAATAGCCAATTTTTATAGCCTCAAGACAAAGAAAATTCCTACTGGAAGTGTAGCGTTAGGTGATTGGTCAGGATGCTATAGGGTGGATATTTTACCTAGTATGGAGTCGAAGAAGGCCAGTTTAGGTTAGAGGAGCTCATGGCAACAGTTGCTATGGGACTCAGTCAGTTCTGGATAATTTTGTCCTGTGAGCTTGGTACAGGGCTCCACACCTGTGACCTTGGTATAGGACTCCACAGGGTCCATTTTGCCAACTGCTTGGAAGGCTATAGACTCAGAACTTTGAATGATTCATTTTGACTTTGGAAATTCACCTTTCGTCTTTTTCTGAATTCTCTGTGTGCATATGTCTTAAAAGAGTAAACCTTCTTGTAGAGTGTGAGCTATAGGCCTCAACGGGACCAGGAGAAGGACCTCATCTCCCAGGTGCAGCTGGAGGGCTGTTCCTGGTTCCAAGACCACCATGGTCCTTGAATGCTGGGAATCAGCCACCCCTAGGGGAGAGAGGCTCAGACTGGGGGAGGTGAGGAAAGGGAGGGAGGGAGCTGCCAGCCACTTTCCTATCCCCTACACCAATTACCTACTGCCAGAATATTTTTCAGCCTTTAAGAGGAAGGAATTTTTGACATACATTAAAATATGGATGAACTTGAAGACATTATGCTCAGTGAAATAAGTCAGACATGAAAGGATAAATACTGTATGATTCCACTCATATGAGGTCCCTCAGTCAGTCAGTCAGTTCAGTCGCTCAGTCGTGTCTGACTCTTTGCGACCCCATGAATCGCAGCACACCAGGCCTCCCTGTCCATCACCAACTCCCGGAGTTCACCCAAACTCACGTCCATCCAGTCGGTGATGCCATCCAGCCATCTCATCTTCTGTCGTCCCCTTCTCTTCCTGCCCCCAATCCCTCCCAGCATCAGGGTCTTTTCCAATGAGTCAACTCTTCACATGAGGTGGCCAAAGTATTGGAGTTTCAGCTTCAGCTAGAGGAGTGAAATTCCTAAAGAAATGGTAGAATGGTGGGTGGCAGGGGCTGGGGGAGGGAGAATTGAGATTGAATGTTTAATGAGGACACCATCTCAGTTCTGCAAGATGAAAAGAGTTCTGGAGACAGTGGTCGTCAAGGTTGCAAAACAATCTGAATATGCCGAATACCACTGAACAGTACACTTAAAAATTATTAAAGCAGGACTTTCCTGGTGGTGCAGTGAATAAGAATCCACCTGCCAATGCAGGGTTTGATTCCTGGTGCAGGAAGATTCCGCAGGCCTCAGGGCAAATAAGTCCATGTACCACAACTTCTGAGCTCGCGCTCTAGGTCTACATGCTACAACTACTGAAGCTCTGGTGTCTAGAGACCATGCTCTTCAACAAGAGAAGCCACACAATGAGAAGCCTGCACACAGCAACTAGAGAGTGGCCTCCGCTTCCCACAACTAGAGAAAAACCTGCACAGCAACAAAATCCAGCACAACCTAAACAAATAAAAAAATAAAAATTTTAAATATTAAAAAAAAAGAATCCCACCCACCCAAATATTTCTGCTCTGTCCTGCACCATCTTCTTCAAGTCTGTTCAGGACTCACTGGGGCTTCTTGGTCCCTGGGTACGTACCCAGCACATTAAAGATCTTCTCCTCTTCTGTGAGCATACCCCAGTCCTTGTCCTATTTCCTGCAGCTCACAGAGTCTGCACCCTGGTCCTTTCTTTTACCTGAGGGACAACTGGGCAGGCACAGAGGATGAACCACGGAGAAAATGTTTCCCTGGCCTGTGGCAGGAAGGAGAGAGAAGTGACAGAGTGTGACATTGGGAAAATTCTCCAGGTGCTATCAGGGCGTGGAGCCAGGGGATTTGTCAGCAAGGACTAGTCTGGTTGGTGGGCTTGGTGGTTAACTAGGAGGAGGGCCAGCATAATACAATCGATGTGTTGGTCATCCAATCAGAATCAACCTAATGAGGCCCAAATTAACGCCATCTATCCTCTGACTGATTCACTAATAACAATGTTTGTATCCTATCATCCTGATTCCATTTATTGGCTACAGTTATTATTCTTTACATATCTTGTATATTTTACATAGTAAAGATGAAGTGATTTTTTAAAATGACCCTCCTTCAAAAGTTTCTCAAGAGTATTGAATTAATAACAGAAGTCAATGAGCAGGAAATTCCTCCTAAAATTATCCTTAGTCTCTGGTTTTGACTCATCATAATTGATAAACTATCTTGACTTCTGACTTTTTTCTTGAGATTATTCTTTTTAAGACTGTAGGAGTGCAGCCTCAAGGCATTTGAGGCATAATGGTGGGAATATTTGATTTAGAAAGTGTGTGTGTGTGTGTATGAGAGAGTCTGCTACATCTTGGGGTGAGGTTGAGGTAGATAGACTCTTTCCCATGGGAACAGCTTTGCTGAGCTCTTTCTGTGGACTTCATTTTTTCTTATGGCTTGAACCAGCACAGTCCAACAATAGCTTTAAGCACTTTATATTTTTAGTAGCCGCATCTTAAAAAGTAAAAACAAACAAGTGAAATTATTTTAATTGTATATTTTAACCCATTACAGCTAAAGATATTTTCATTTGTGAATGCAAACAATGTAAAAATTAATAATGACATATTTTACTTTTTCAGTATTGAGTTCCTGAAATTTATTTTGTGCTTTTCATTTGCAGCACAGTTCCAATTTGTGAGACATAATTTATCCAACATACCTATTCCATATTTAGATTGTAAGGTTCACAGCTATAAAATGTGATTCATGTGTTTAAATTGACCCAAAGATACTTAAACATTTTGCACTTAAGGACCATGTTGGATGAATAATGAAAAGGTCCATGCTTGTCCTAGTAACAAAGTCGTCATTGTGACCTAACCAAGGGAAGCACCCATAGAATGGTGAAGTCAGACGGTAGTGTGAGGAGGTCTGAGGAGTTGGTTGGAGGTGAGGCCGCAGAGACACGTGATGTAGATCACCCTTCTCAATGGTTCACAGCTAAGGGGCAGTAGTAGAAAGACTGTGGTTCAGGAAGTTCCTGGGAAGACTAGGTGAAGGCTTTCCATGTAGTTTAGAGAGATTTGTAGGTACTTAAATGCTGAAGGAAGGATTCGGTGGAAAAGGAGAGGCTGAAAGTAAAGAGGGATATATTGGGATGGTGAACTTACTAAGAAGGAAGAAGAAATGAGGATCAGCATTGGAAGATAAAAGATGCTTCTTTAAATATAATTAAAGGAACTTTGAAAATGATGGAATCTTAGAGATAGTTGCAGATTTGGGGACTACTGTGGTAAAATTTCATTGTAGTAGTTAACAGCTTCTCTGTGAAATATCAGGCAAGTTAAGGGACATGGGATGCGTGTGATGGAAAAAGGAAAGTGGAGAAAACCTGAAACAGACTTTGGGGAAAATCCAAAAGTAAATATGCCAACACATAAAAAGAAAACAAAATTTCCAGGCATTATGGATGCTTTCCAATCGATGCAGATGATTTTGGACTTGCAGTGGTAGTAAAATATCATGTTGTGTGCTTTCCTTAGCAGTTACCATAAGACCAGCAGTAGCTATGGTAAAGGCAGTCAAGTGTCAGGTTTGAAGTTTGTTGTTGTTGTTTGTTTTTTTTTTTTTTTTTTGCAAGACAGATGTGATGAGCAGTAAGGAATTTTGGATTATTCCAAGAGAATTACTGAGATCATAGTCCATGGAACCCAGGACTGATATGACTAGAAGGCAAGAAATTAAGATGAAGATATGGTGATCTGGTATAACAGGATCTTGAGGAGCAGGTATCTGTTGTAGGAGTCTTGGAAAAAATCACAGACCAGAAATTAGTAGTGAGTTAATAAGTTTTCTAAAGTATTTATTTAGAACATGACCAACTGGGTGGAGATAAACATCAGGGATATGGGTGAGTTGCTAAGGGTGGGACAGTTGTTAATGTCACTATATTCTTAAGCTCTAAAGCAGCTATGAACAAGTGTCAGTGGGTTAACCAAATGAAGTCACATGACACTGAAGCATTTGGGATTTAAAAAAAGACTGAAGACCATGTGACATAAACTACCCGAACTGGTGCAGTTGAGAGTGATAAGGACAAAAAAGAATATAGTCACACTCATAAAGGAAGGGGTGAAGGAGGTGAAAGAGTTCACCTTACAAACTATGAAGGAGGAATGAGCTGGGGTAACCCTGAGGTTTGACCTTGAGCTTTCTGTTCTTGACTCAGATCTGCTTGATGATGTTCAATCTAACCCTGGAGGGACAAAGAGAGGCTGAGAGTACAAAAGAGCCAAAATAATGGTCCCAGAAGGCAGATTTCATTTATCATTTGGATTCAATTTCATGGTTTTTCATAGGGTACAAGGAGAAGAAGTATGATGGTGAAGACTTCACAGAGGAAGCATTGTGACTGTGGAAAAGTATCCAAACCAAAGCCTGGTTTAAACATCTCAATCCCTTTGAGGATGTCCAGTTACATATTCAAGAGACCAGTGACTAGAATCACATCCCATCCCAGCAATGAGGTCAGATGTTATCCCTGGGAGGAAACCTTGGACAACCCCCAACAGCTGTACTGGCAGAAGAGACTGCAAGGACTCCAGGCTTGCAGCAGCGCAGGGGAACTGTTAAGTCCTCTGGATCTAGCCAAAGCCTTGCAAAAATTTGCACCAAGTTGTCCAGGTGAGTCCCTGCCAGGGGTACATACAGGTGGTCCAAACTCCAGCCCCATGGCCACCCCGGCGTGGTCTTCAGATTTGTCACAGACCGTTCCAGGAGCTGGTTCTGGCACCCCACAGGTCCTTTGTGAACAGTGTCTGGTAACTGAGGAGGATATCAAGAATCAGGAAAGGAGAGTGAAGACAGTAAGAGAGAGACTGGCGATAGCAATGGTTGCTGACAGACTGGCTGGCGAGGCAGAGAAAGTGTGGGGCCAAGAAGGATGCCCTGGGCCAATGCTGTGAAGAAGAGAAGATGATGCATGTGAAATTTCACACAACACTTTATTAACATCTCTTTGCAGTGTTCTTGCTTTGAGTTCTTGAAACTTAAGATATACTAATACTTTCCTCCATTGTAAATTCTGTATGACAGAAAATATAGACAGGGATTTCCTTTCGAGGTGGAAAATTGAGTTCTCTCATTTTTAATTACTATGTATGTTGTTTGTATTTGAAAGTTAACAGAGTCATCAAAGTCATAAGATTACTCAAGGTTTTGCTCTCACAGTTATGAACTCCTTAGTCTGAATTACATTTTTTGTGTGTGTTTGTAATATTTCCCAAAAAGATTCCCAAACATCTCATTAAAAAAATTTTACATCTATATTCTCAAATAAGATATCTCTTTCTATTTTTCTGACTTTTGTTGCATATGAATTCAGAAGTGCACATAATCTGAAATACCAGACTTTCCCTTGTTTTCTAGACCTACTTGTGTTTGAAATTTCATTCATGAAAATTGACATGTCATTTGGGAAAATGATGCTGTCAAGAGGGACTGTTTTCAGCATCATTAATAAGAAGCCTGGACTTGTTTATATATATATATATATGTCTATTTGCCTGAACACATGTGCTGCTGCTGCTGCTAAGTCGCAGCCCACATAGACGGCAGCCCACCAGGCTCCCTCATCCCTGGGATTCTCCAGGCAAGAACACTGGAGTGGGTTGCCTTTTCCTTCTCCAATGCACGAAAGTGAAAAGTGAAAGTGAAGTCGCTCAGTCATATCCGACCCTCAGCGACCCCATGGACTGCAGCCTTCCAGGCTCCTCCGTCCATGCGATTTTCTAGGCAGGAGTACTGGAGTAGGGTGCCATTGCCTTCTCCAGAACACGTGTGCTCTACTATTCAAATTCTTTTCATCATTACTTACTTTTTCCTGGTGAATTTACCAATTTCTGAGAGAGAGAGAGATGTTTTTTTAAAAAACAGAGTATCTGTATTTATATCTTCCCTAAAAATGAGACATTTTTAAATTGAATCTTCTCTAGAATGTGGCAATCATCTGGGACTTTAGTTAGAATGCCTTATTTTAAAACCAGTAATTATTTAGATACACTAATTTTTTTCTCTTCCTCATGATTCCTTTTATGTTTTGCCGGGTTCACATTTCATCATCATGATATACATTCTTTACTGGTTCTTTCACAGGTGGCCCTAGGGAGATCAACTTTGGGTCTGCCAGTATGTTGGAAAACGCCTTATTTCTTTCTCTGACAGTTTGGCTGAGTGTTTAATTCACTTTCTAAGTAATATTTTTCCTTCCTCACCAAGTTACTTAATATCTGACCTTCCATATCTCTAGCTATAACATGGAAATAAAACCTCATGGGGTGATGAGCATAACCGAAATGATGCAGGCAGAGTTTGCCCATCATGCTGCTCAGCAGGTACCAAGCGTCAGCAGACAGCTCTTATCATCATTGTTGCCATCTTCAGAGAATGACTGCTTAAGAATGAGCAGCAGAAGCTCATGCCTGAAAAGGCAGAATGGGTGACATTAGTGTAATTTTAATTGTTCGTCCTTGGGCATCTTCAGCTTTGGTTGTCTGCATGAGCTGTAGAGATAGTGCCGTCTCTTCAGTAAACTCAAGGCAAAACAGTACAGCTTGCTTTATGTCTGGCATGTTTGTACTACTTGTAGAGGAGCCTCTGCTTTAACTGTCTGAATGGATTCTGTGTGGAAAAAATGAAAAAAGACTGCTTTGTTTTTCCCTCAAATTTTCTTCCCTGAGTTTATTCATCTTTACATCCAAAACAGACAATTTTTATAGCCTTGGTGTTACCCCAGGATTCATGCTTCCCAGAGACCTAGTCATTCCAGTTTCAAGTCCCAGTAAGTAGGGTGATTGCCTCCATATTCATGACTTGCTCCTCCTGTCATGGCCTGTTTCCCATCTTGAAGGACCCAGGAGGGGTCTGGATCTGGAATCTCTCTTAGGCAGTTTGAGACTGCTGGGGCTTTGGGGTGGAGGTGTGGAGGAACAGTGATGCGGGTCATGGCATAGAGTCCAGGGGCACATGTGCTCCAAGGTTTCCTGGGAGGGGAGATGATCTTGCCTTGAGGTCACATTTCAATTTCATTTGAGGCCATGTCTGTTTCTGTTTCACCAATCCTGATATCCCTGAGGGATGACATGGCATGAATCCACAAGACCCAAGTCACAGTTTCCTTGAAGATTTAATGGAGAGAATAATGTTTATATGGATCCCTGTGAACTAGACAGGATCCAGGTCAAGAAGGACCCAGAAATGTGTCCAATGCCTCTGCTTTATTCTGTTCTAGCCAAACCCTTTGAACTCTGGATGGGAGAAAAGGGGACTCTGGGAGATCTCTTCTAGGTAACAGACCCAGGCATTTCGGCTGAGCCTCCTACATCTGGCCCTTGCTCTTACAGGGTGTTTCCAGGAAGTGATGTTCAAAATGCTAGATGGGGTGGGTATTAGCTCATGGGGTGGGTGTTCAGGTAAGCTTGGAGCAGTGTTGTTTACCACCCATATTGGAAGCATTCTGTATTTTCAATCATCAATGCTGTGTCTGTGCATGTCTGCGGATCATCAGTTTGGTGGCATTTCCTCCATTGGACCTTCACATGCTTCCCTTTCATGTCTCTACTTTCAAAGGTCCACTAAGAAAGGTCCATACCACCCTGACATAACCACACCACAAGACTGTGGAAAAGCACACAGTCATCCCAGGGATGGGGGTCGGGGTGGGGCGGGGGGTGCTGTAAGCTCATGGGCTTGGCCCCAGCTTCCCCATTAGGACCAGTTAGTAACAACATGACTAAGTATGTGAAGTAGTGATTGTCCAAGATCATAGGCCTCAGAACCACAGGGACCCACAAGTCCCACTGGACAGCAAGGAAAGTATGGGGTCATACACTGGCCAGGATTACAGTCAGATATCCTTATGAAGCAGAGCTCAAAAGGAGCCATCAGGACCGGGCAGGGAGAAGTGACTGCGACATAGCTGATCGGCTGACAAACCTTCAGGGAATTCCTGCCCTAAAGGGGATTGTAGAACAGAAGTGCAAGGATGCTGGAAATCTAGGTCACAGGGAACAGTGATATTTATGTAATGAGGTGCAGCTGTAGCCTCAAAAGCTGCATCACAAATCTTTACCCCTGAAGAGAAAATCATTGGGAAAAGGAATTCTGAGGTCATGGACAGGATCTCAGGAGGACTCGAATCTAGGCCTAGAAGGGCCTGAGGATGGAGAGTTCTACTGCCCTTAGTTTTTCTACAAATGTCCTTCCTCTGGCTTCATCCTATCTACTTGCACATCTTGATTTCTTTGCATATTTACCTCACTTAGAGCTAATGCAATTCAAGATATTAAATCAGAAAACTATAAATTCTTCATATTTGATCAAAAGAAACTTCCACAAGAGAAGCAGAAAGTGTCTCCTCTTCCCACAGAGCTGTCAGATGGTGGCCACTGTCCAAGTTCAGGACCCAGTCCCAGGAGGTGTTATTTAAACACATAAACGTTTCAGGTGTTCTTGTTCGATCTGTGAAAGTTTGAGGGGCAGCCTCTGCTCTTGGCCCAGCTGAATGACATGAAATGAATCAGCCCTCTGAGGAGGGAGACTTGGAGCTTCCTTCACCAGCCAGAGAGCTGGCCCTTCTCCCTTCACCCACAACAAGCTGATGAACCTGCAAGACTTCTTAATTAAAAGAAGAATGTCAAAGTCTGCATGTCATTTCAATGAGCACAGAATGGTGAAAGAACCAAATCACAACTCTAGGCTGTGAAAGAAACAGGATGTTAATATAATATTCAAACCTAGTGCATATTATTTACAACAAATAATATTACCCTTCCCCAGTAAGTAGGTGCAGGGGTAGAAATGTCATGAAGATGGGGTGCGAAGTTCTCCTCCCTCTTGGCCTTCAAGGATCCTCATCTGTGTGGGAGGTCTGGCCTGGTGCACCCCAAGTAACCAGTTCTGTCCCCACCACTGACAATGCTGCTCCACTTGAACTGGTTTTGGGAGTGTGATTTGCCAGTGGAACTGGGCTGTGTGCTGGGGACTGTTGCTGAGTAGAGGAGACATATAACTTGTAGGGGCCTCCCCAGAACCACAGCTCCCCTGCACGCTCTGCACTCTGTGCTGCAAGCCCTTGGTGAATGCTCAGCCAGCACCACTCCAGTTGCTCCTGCCATCCAGCATCCAGCCACCATCACTTGTTTCAAAGGAGAAAACCAAGTCCCAAAAAGCTGAGCAAGTCTCCCCATGGCAGGACTGATCAGCAGTGGAATTGGGACCAGAGTGCTGGCTGTTGAATTCCCCAGGCCCACATCAGCCTGAAGCTTTACCAGGGCCCTGGATGCAGCTGCTGCCAGCCCAGATGCTCACTCCCCACTGAGACGTTCAGCTCAGTTCAGTTGCTTAGTCATGTCCAGCTCTTTGCAACCCCATGGACTGCAGCACATCAGGCTTCCCTGTCCATCACCAACTCTCAGAGCTTGCTCAAACTCAGGACCATCAAGTCGGTGATGCCATCCATCCATCTCATCTGCTGTCCCCTTCTCTTCCTGCCTTTAATCTCTACAAGCATCAGGGTCTTTTCAAATGACTCAGTTCTTCGCATCAGGTGACCAAAGTATTGGCGTTTCAGCTTCAGCATCAGTCCTTCCAATGAATATTCACAACTGATTTCCTTTAGGATGGACTGGTTGAATCTCCTTGCTGTCCAAGGGACTCTTAAAAGTGTTCTGCAACACCACATTTCAAAAGCATCAATTCTTTGGCATTCAGCTTGCTTTATAGTCCAACTCTCACATCCATATATGACTACTGGGAAAACCATAGCTTTGACTAGATGGACCTTTGTTGGCAAAGTAATGTCCCTGCTTTTTAATATGCTGTCTAGGTTGGTCATAACTTTTCTTCCAAGGAGTAAGCGTCTTTTAATTTCATGGCTGCAGTCACCATCTGCACTGATTTTGGAGCCTCCCAAAATAAAGTCTGTCACTGTCTCCACTGTTTTCCCATCTATTTCCCAAGACGTGATGGGACCAGATGCCATGATCTTAGTTTTTTGAAAGCTGAGTTTTAGTCAATTTTTTCACTCTCCTCTTTCACTTTCATCAAGAGGCTCTTTAGTTCCTCTTCGCTTTCTGCCATAAAGGTGGTGTCATCTGCATATCTGAGGTTATTGATATTTCTCCTGGCAATCTTAATTCCAGCTTGTGCTTCTTCCAGCCCAGCATTTCTCATGATGTACTCTGCATATAAGTTAAATAAGAAGGGTGACAATATACAGCCTTGACGTACTCCTTTTCCTATTTGGAACCAGTCTGTTGTTCCATATCCAGTTCTAACTGTTGCTTCTTGACCTGCACACAGATTTCTCAGGAGGCAGGTCAGGTGGTCTGGTATTCCCATCTCTTGAAGAATTTTCCACCGTTTCTTGTGTTCCACACAGTCAAAGGCTTTGGCATAATAAATAAAGCAGAAATAGATGTTTTTCTGGAACTCTCTTGCTTTTTCAATGATACAGTGGATGTTGGCAATTTGATCTCTGGTTCCTCTGCCTTTTCTAAATCCAGCTTGAACATCTGGAAGTTCATGGTTCACGTACTATTGAAGCCTGACTTGGAGAATTTTGAGCATTGCTTTGTTAGTGTGTGAGATGAGTGCAATTTTGCAGTAGTTTGAACATTCTTTAGCATTGCCTTTCTTTGGGTTTGGAGTGAAAATTGACCTTTTCCAGTCCTGTGGCCACTGCTGAGTTTCTCAAATTTGCTGGCATATTGAGTGTAGCACTTTCACAGCATCATCTTTTAGAATTTGAAATAGCTCAACTGGAATTCCATCACCTCTACTAGCTTTGTTCCACTGAAATGATGATGGCGCTATTTTAAAACACAAACACTTCAGGGGATGTTGTTCAGTCTGTGAAAGCTCTGAGTGGCTGCCTCTGCTCTTCGCCCAGCTGAAAGACATGAGATGAACCAGCAAGGGTCTGCAGCACACAGTGCAGTGGCAGGTAGAGAGCCAGAGGGGCCCCTGATTCTAGGGGAGGCCCCCAAGATAATCCATCTCTTCTGTTCAGCCACCACTTTCCCAGAGGGAGCTCAGTACCAATGGCAGATCAGACACCTGAGGCCAGCTCAAGGTGTAATAGCAGGACCCTGCGGGGCCTACCCAGGACAGGCCTTCCCCCTTATCCTCTGCTTTAGCTATTCCCTCAAGTTCTCAGATAATAGTATTAGATGCAAATTTTCTGAGTTCTTTTGCAGATGTGAACCACCCCCCCACCACCACCAAATGGAAGATCTACTTGATGACCATAAGCACATAGCCCCAGGCCTCCTGGAGCCTAAGGACTCATAATCTGAACCACTGTGATACCACCCTGCTGCCTCACCATCAGCCAATCAGAGAATTGTACACAAGCTGATCATATACCTTGCAACACCGACCCCCCTTCACTTACCTTTTAAAAATGCTTTGCCAAAACCCTCAGGGAGCCGGGGGCTTTTCAGAGAATGAGCCACTTAGTCTCCTTGCATGTCCCTGCAATAAGGTTTTCACTGCTCCGAATGTTACCACCAAAATCTTGGCTTTCTCTGCCCACTTGGTCACTGCCTCCTGTACGATGTTATGAACCTCCATACCTAGTTCTTCAGCTATTCTGCTTAGCAGATCTAATCCCCTGAATCTATTCATCAGTTCAGTTCAGTTCAGTCACTCAGTCATGTCCGACTCTTTGTGACCCCATGAATCACAGCACGCCAGGCCTCCCTGTCCATCACCAACTCCCAGAGTTCACTCAAACTCACGTCCATCGAGTCGGTGATGCCATCCAGCCATCTCATCCTCTGTCGTCCCCTTCTCCTGCCCTCAATCCCTCCCAGCATTAGAGTCTTTTCCAACGAGTCAACTCTTCGCATGAGGTGGCCAAAGTACTGAAGTTTCAGCTTTAGCATCATCATATGGGATTTGAATGGCCCAGTGGTTTCCCTACTTTCTTCAATTTAAGCCTGAATTTTGCAATAAGGAGTTCATAATCTGAGCCATAGTCAGTACCAGATCTTTTTTTTTGCTGACTATATAGAGCATTTCCATCTTTGACTACAAAGAACACAATCAAATGGATTGTGGTATTGACCATCTGGTGATGTCCTTATGTAGAGTTGTCTCTTGGGTTGCTGCAAATGGGTGATTGTTATGACCAGCGTGTTCTCTTGACAAAATTCTGTTAGCCTTTGCCCTGCTTCATTTTGTATTCCAAGGCCAAACTTTCCTGTTATCCCAGGTATCTCTTGAATTCCTACTTTTGCTGTCCAATCCCCTATAATGAAAAGGACATCGTTTTTGGTGTTAGTTCTAGAAGGTGTTGTAAGTCTTCATAGAACCCGGTCAACTTTAGATTCTTCAGTATTAGTGGTTGGGGCATAAACTTGGATTACTGTGATGATGAATGGTTTGCCTTTAGAAACAAACCAAGATCATTCTGTTGTTTTTGAGGTTGCCCCCAAGTATTGCACTTTGGACTCTATCATTGATTATGAAGACTATTCCATTTTTTATAAGGGATCCTGGCCCACAGTAGTAGATATAATAATGGTCATCTCAACTACATTTGTCCATTCCTGTCCATTTTAGTTCATTGATTTTTAAGATATTGATGTTCAATCTTGATGTGTCCTGCTTGACCACATCCAATTTACCTTGATTCATGGACCTAACAATCCTGGTTCCTCTTTAAGATTCTTCTTTACCCCATTGGACTTTACTTTTACCACCAGACACACCCACAACTAAGTGTCACTTCTGCTTTGGACCATCCACTTCATTCTTTCTGGTTGTTGTTATTCAATCTCTAAGCCATGTCAAATTCTTTGCAACCTCATAGACTACAACACTTCAGGCTCCTCTGTCCTCCACTATCTCCTGGAGTTTGCTCAAATTCATGTCCATTGAGTTGGTGATGCTATCTAACCATCTCTTCCTCTGCCACTCCTTTCTCCTTTTGCCTTCAATTTTTCCCAGCATCAGGGTCTTTTACAATGAGCTCTTCACATTAGATAGCCAAAATATTGCAGCTCCAACTTCAGCAACAGTCCTTCTAATGAATATTCAGAGTTGATTTCCTTTACTATTGACTGGAGGAGGAAATGGCAACCCACTCCAATATTCTTGCCTGGAGAACTCCATGGACAGTAGAAAAGGCAAAAAGATTTTTTCTGGAGCTATTAGTAATTGCCTTCTTCTCTTCTCCTATAGCACACTGGACATCTTCTGGCCTGGGAGGCTCATCTTCCAGTGTCATAGCTTTTTGCTTTTCATACTGTCCATGAGGTTCTCAAGGCAAGATACTGGAGTGGGTTGTCATTTCCTCCTCTGGTGTACCACGTTTTATCAGAACTCTTCACTGACTCATCCATTTTGAGTGGGCCTGCACAGCGTGGCTCATAGCTTCATTGCAAGCCCCTTCAGCATAACAAGGCTGTAATCCATGAAGGGGACCAATCCTTTTACCACTCCCCAAACCTTTTCATGGGCTCCAAAATCACTGCAGATGGTGGCTGCAGCCATGAAATTAAAGGATGCTTGCTCCTTGGAAGAAAAACTATGACAAACCTAGACAGCATATTAAAAGCAGAGACATTACTTTGCCAACAAAAGTCCATATAGTCAGAGCTATGGTTTTTCCAGTAGTTATGTACAGATGTGAGAACTGAACAATAAAAAAAGGCTGAGTGCCAAAGAATTGATCCCTTCAAACTGTAGTGCTGGAGAAGACTCTCAAGAGTCCCTTGGACAGCAAGGATATCAAACCAGTCAATCCTAAAGGAAATCAATACTGAATATTCATTGGAAGTGTTGTAGCCACACGTTCCGGGAAACAAACTCACTCAGAAGGACAATGCAGATAGTGGAGTGCAGTTTATTACACCGGCAGGCCCAAGGCAGAGGCTCCTCTTAGCCAAGGACCCTGACCAGTTTTTGTGAAAACCTTATATACCCTAAGTGTATGTGCTCAAACCCACCTCCCCAAATTCCTTGAAACTAATCTGGACAAGGTAAAAGAGAGATACTATCAAAGTTAACCCATGATTCATGTGCGATAAGCCCAGATGGTTAAACAGTGGACATTTATCAATAGGCCTGTGGTCATACCCCGATAAGCATAAAGGGATTTATGACTTTGTTCTGTTACAGAGATAATTAGCATATTCTTTTAGGTGACAGAGATTCTAGGTACAAGTCCTGAGGCTCCTTCATCCAGGGGGTCTGGTTTTCCATTGGTATGTCGTTTCCATAGATACTAAGCATATAGCTCAAAGTCCACAGTCCAGCCCAAGATAGCGTCCTGCTTTCAAGATAGAGCCTGTTCTGTCTGTTTCCTCCTTCAGAAGGACTGATGCTGAAGCTGAAGTTCCAGTACTTTGGCCACCTGATGGGAAGTGCCAACTCATTGGAAAAGACCCTGGTGCTGGGAAAGATAGAAGGCAAGAGGAGAAGGGGACGACAGAGGATGAGATGGTTGGATGGCATCACCGACTCAATGGACATGAGTTTGAGCAAACTCCAGGAAATGGTGAAGGACAGGGAAGCCTGGCGTGCTGCAGTCCATGGGATCGCAAAGAGTTGGACGTGACTGAGCAACTGAACAACAACAAACCTTCCCTATTTATCTAAGAGGCTTGTAAATATTAAACAAAGGGGAAGCAAAGTCATCCTAGGGCGGTCTTGCTTGTGCCTTTGAGATGCAAATGTCCCACCTGGCCTTCTCTTACCTCTGCCATCTTTTTAAAATGCAAATTTTGAAGAGAGGGTGAAGTAATTTAGAAATTGACTCATCAAAGTTAAATAGAAATCCTAAGTATATATTTATCTATCTAGACAAGTGAGTTTTATTTGTTCTATCTGCCAGAAACCTAATTTTAATCCAACTTCTTTTGTAAACTGATGGGTTTTACATTGCTATACCTGACTATAAGGCTGAAATTTTAAAACAAGAACTATGAGGTCTGTTTGTGTGTTTATATATGTCCTTGTCTTTGGAGAACATTGCTGAAGTTAATTTGTAAATTAGCTCTATTTAACTGACCTAAAGAAAAGTAAGCATTTATAAAGCAGACAATTCTAACAAGAGAAATTAAGCTAAATAAATTTTAGGCTCACATAAACTGGGAAATGTATATTATTAAATTAATACATGGTATTAATGTTCAAGTTTGTTGATCTAATTAATAAAGACATGTCTTCAGAGTTATCAACATTAAGTATAATACTTTTACTGCACCTAGGTTTAATAAAAATTAAATGAAATCTTATTATATCTTTTGCAAATTTGTCAGAGAGAAAAATAACCTGATATGGTGAAACTTTAAAGTAAAAGTGAATAAGATAAGAGCTTTTAGATAAATTCCATAGGAATAATTGTGTTCTCAAAAAATCTAAAATAGTCTCTCCAGATTTTGTTAACTATTACTTGCCTCTTGGTTTTCACTAAAAATTGAGGTTTTTAAGAGTTGGGTATTCTAATTTAAATATGTAATTAAAGCTACTGAAAATAATAAAACATTTCACTATACAGTAGGAAAATGGGATACGTTTTGGGTAAAAAAGGAATTTTATACATAGTCAGGCTAAGATTAGATTATACTCAACTTGGTAAATAGATTTTGTTATTAAAAGTAGACTGATGCAGGACCAGACTTGGTCCCTGTTTGCTAAGAGAACAAGTTTCCTTAGAACGCTGTGTCTGATAACAGACTGTTTGAACTATATTGCCTTTAACTGATTTATATTTGTTCTTAAATACTCTATATGACCAAATTTTTTTAAAAAACATTTTTTTATATTTCTTACAAACTGCTATCAAATTCTAATTAAAGATATGTTGGGGAAGAGTGTAATTTCCTCAGTTCTGTCTGCCACAGCAAAGATTTGAAACAGCTGGCCAGTGTCGTAGCTCAGTTACAGTTCAGAGTTTTATTTGGCAAGCAAGGAAAGTACACCCCTGAGGCGTGAAGGCAGACTGACCCCATAGGAGTGGCCTCAATCCGCCCTGGCTTCCTCCTTTTATACGTTTGTCTCTGCCCCCTTGAGCCTGCCCTATGAAAATCGGGCTAGCCAAGAAGGGGGTGTGTTTGTTTCACCTGAAGTTCTCACACCAGTCCACAAATTTTCTTTTGTTCCACTTTCACAGGTTTTTCAGTTTGTCTTTTATTTTTTTTTTCTTTCTACCAAAAAACTAAATATGATTTATTTTGTACTTAACACTTTAACATTTATGTATTCGACATATAACATATAACATGTCATTTCCATTTGGTTGATATGATATCACCATCTTTTTAGAATTATTACTTTAATTCCCAGACACTCTTCAAATAAATCATTCCTCCAACAAACTACAATCAGAGTATCTCTAATGACTTGGCAGTCCATGGAAATTAAAGACAACATGAGGTAAATATAGACAAAGTCAGAATCAATCACAAATTCTAGTAAAGAGGTTTCATAATATAGAAACAAAGAAGGTACACTTCTATAGAAGCTAAATGTTCATTCATTCCTTACTATGGGCCAGGCTGGGGGATGCAAAGATCTATAAGGCACAAGACCCTCAGTCCTGTAGTGAAGCCTGCCCACGAATTAAACACAATC
This sequence comes from Bos grunniens, assembly GCF_055505025.1. Classification (NCBI taxonomy): domain Eukaryota; kingdom Metazoa; phylum Chordata; class Mammalia; order Artiodactyla; family Bovidae; genus Bos; species Bos grunniens. The sequence goes on from NC_141181.1 coordinate 44,637,253, forward strand.
TGGAGACAGCAGGGGTGGTCTTGTTGATGTACCAATGGAGCCTGGTGCAGACTGTGATATCAGGAAGGAGGAGAGATTCTCCCTAAGAGGACTTAGGGGACCTGGAAGAAATGTAAGGGAAAGAAATCCAGTTTCTCTAAGTCTTGATTTATAAACAACAACAACAACACACTTTTCTGAGAATGGAGATGTGGCCCGGGAAATGGTACCTATGAAATGTACTCAGATTAGCTTTCAAACACAAAGACACTCATTGGTTGAGAAGCAGAACATAACTTATGCTAAAGAATAAACATTAAAAAAAAAAAAATTTGAGTGAAGCCCTAAGGGAGGCACTAAGATTATGGAGGAAAATTCTACAATTATATGGCTTCCATAATCAACTCTCTAGAGAAGGTAAGGAAAACTTCTAGGAGCAAGTTTAGAAAAGATCATTGGACAGTTGTGATTTGTCTTCTCTGGCATGAGGAAACAATCACCCTGGTAACGCAGATAATATGAACAACAGCACAACTAAAATCAGGTAGCCAAAGACATTTCCCATAATTCAAATGCCACAGTCTGTCCCAAGTGCACACGTCCCGTTCTTGTCCATTCAGGCTACCGTGATTGTCCAGTCGCTCTCTTCTCTTCCGTACTGAATATCAGTCAGTTTTTCTAAGATGCGGCTTGCAAGCTTAGGACCATTCTCCATAGTTGGAATGTGTATAGTCTCATCCTTGTACAGTGTAGTCGAAACAGGGCAAACAACACAGGCGGTGCCTGAACCAAACATCTCCCTCACCCGGTTCTCCTCCACAGCTGTGGTCAAGTCATCCATGGTGAGGTATCTCTCTGATACCTTAAATTCACCCCACTGGTGTGCCAAGTCCAGGATGCTCTGCCTCGTCACTCCTGGAAGAATGATGCCATCTAGCGGAGGAGTTGCCAGTTCTTCTTCTCCATCTTCATTTATCCAATAAAGAAAAAGATTCATAGTTCCAACTTCAGTTATTTGATTATCTTCTCCATAGAGCCACAGAACCTGCTGACATGCATTTTCCACTGCTTCACATTGGGCAAAAAGAGATGAGCCATAATTCCCTCCCATCTTGCAGTCTCCGGTCCCACCTTTCCAGGCTCTTACATACTTCGGCCCACAGGGACACAGGATTAAAGCTTCCAGTGGAAAAATAAGGTCCCATTGGGCTCAAGATTACAAAGAGCAGGGCTTTAGTCGGCTTCTTGATTCCCAGAGAAGACTCAGTTCCAATGAACGTAGGACGGATATATAGACTCGCAGATGTTGAGTAGGGGACCCATTCCTCATCCAATTTCACGAGCTGCTGAATACACTCTAAAAGCTCTTTCTTGTCAAACGCCAGCAAAGTTGCCCTCATAGCAGATCGGTACATCCTATCCATGTTGAGGTTTGGCCAAAACAGACGAATTTTATTATCTACTCCCCGAAATGCCTTCAACCCTTCAAATAATTCCACAGCATAATGGAAAGCCGATGAACCCGGATGCAGTGGGAGGTTTTGAAGAGGTTTGATGCGTGGTTTCTCCCATCCAAGCTCCAAGGACCACTCCACTGTTAACATGTGATCTGTAAAAACCGTTCCAAAAACCGGAGTACTGGAGTCTGGTTTTTCCTTTAAAATGGTGGCTCGTGTGATTATTAGATCTTCAGCCTTGAAAGTCTCCACCGCCTCTTTGGATCCGCCTTCTCCGGTACCTTCTGCGGAGCATCCATTATTGCAGTCCTGAGGGACGAGGGCCGCGGCGGCGAGGGGCGGGCTGGCCATGGGGAGCCTTCCGGGGCGCGCGGCAGCGGAGAGCGGCGGCGACACGCTGCGCCCGGCGCCACAAGCTCAGTTTGTCTTTTAGTCACCACCATTTTGAACTCATTTTTCCTATACTAACTACCTGACAGTTCTTTTGACTTCAGCTAGCTTTGGGATGCTTCAGAGAGCTCCTGAGGCATCTCGGGGGGGGGGGGGGGGGGAATATATATATATATATAATTGACTATAATTTCTTGGTATGTTAAGTTGCACAGAAAGCATTGTCAAATGAATGATAAGCCTCCTCAGATTATACAATATGAACAAATGTTATTAATATACATACTAGAAATTGTTCAAAGTTCCTGAAATTTGTATATGTCCTGGTATAATGTTATAATTTTAGTTGTTATCTTAAAATTTTGCATGTCACAACTTGGATAAGCTTCTTTGCCAAGAAGAATTGTAATCAGATCTTAACCTTTGCCTTTTTAAGACTTTTATCATCCATAGGCAGCTAAGCTGATGCTTTGCAAAACTGCCATATCTTCAAAAAGAGTCACAGAGGACTTCATTGCCTGTCTAGTAAATAAGAATCCACTTACTAATGCAGGGTCATAGGTTTGATTCCTGGTTCAAGAAGATTCCACATGAGGTAGACCAACTAAGCCCATGTGTCCCAACTACTCAGCCCACACACCTAGAACCTGTGCTCTGCAACAAGAGAAGCCACCAGAACCAGAGAAAGCACAGCAATTAAAACCCAGTGCAGCCAAAAATAAATAAATAAGCAAATAAATTTTTAAAAAAGAAGAGTCATTGAAAGGATGTTTCTGATAACTTTTAAATCATACTGCTAAACTCGGCAAGATATTTTAAAAGTCTAATGGAAACTCTGATTTCATAACACTGTCCAAAAAAAAAAAAAAAACAACTAATTATATAGGACTAAGTAAGCTGATAAATATAGTTGAATTTTTTTTTTTTTTTTTTGCCTAAAATATTACTGGTTTTTAATCTGTGCTTATCAAGATTTGTTAACAAAACTCAGCCTCTGTTCACTGGTGCCGAATAGAAACAAGAGAGAGTTTTGGGTGAAGTAGAAAAAAGTAGCTTTTATTGCTTTGAGCCAGGCAAAGGGGGCCACAACAGGCTAATGACCTCAAGACTGTGTCTTGGAGGGGCTACTGAGGAGTTTTATAGTGTTCACAGAGCAGGGCATAAGCAACCCATGTTCAATTCTCCATTTGGTTGGCATCAAGGTAAAGTTTGAAGCATCATCAACCTTCGGGTTTCAACCTGTCTAGGTTTACAGTGTTGCAGTCAGGAGAGAGTCTGCTTCCTGTAAAAACAACTTGGGCATGTGTGTCAGGCCTTTATCTGTATCTTTTAGGAAACTTGGAGTCCAGTAATTCTTCTATGTGGCCGAATTATAGTCTATATTGTTACCAATTCCACACCTCAACAGCTATTCTTTGTTTCCACATCTTCACATTCCCCACTTGTTAACTCTTGAATCAGCCTTAACCTCAAAAAAACAAGAAAACGGGGCTTATACATGGTTTCACTCCTCCCGGACAGGGAAGACTGCTGCCCTGTCCTGCCTGCCTTCTACCACATGTGGTGGGGTGTCGCTCCAGGGCTTCACTTCACATATGTAAGATCCCCCATCCATTAAACCACTGATGTCTCTGTGTCCATCTCTGACTCCAGGCTTTTTCTCTTGTCTTGAGGCTGGGCAAGCACAGGGCATGCAGGCCTGCAGGTGCAGCCCAACAATTTGTTTACCAAACATTTGCTTTTCCATCTGTGTGTGAATTGCCTTCCTCCCCTTTGAGGTCCCAAACCACCATCCCCCACACCTCCTCTTTTGTCTTTAGCTGAAGGTGATGTTTAACGGGAAGGTCTGAGCCACCACTGTAGCTGCCACCGCTGCACCTGCTGCTGGAGATCAGGAGAGCTGTGTTGTGCTTGTGTTCCATCAAGCACGTTTCCAACACACAGGGTGCAGACAGCGTACCTCGGGCTACTTCACTGCGTGTGGACAGGTGCCCCTCCAGTGAGGTTGCAACTGTGTACACCTGCTGACAGTTGTGGCACCTGTGGGTTTCTCTCTACAGGATGGAGTTGTGTGAGGCTTTCCCACAGCCTGGGTGTGCACATTTGTACGGCTTGTCCCTGGTGTGGATTTGGGTATGCTGCTGGAGGTGAGAGCGCTGGCAGAAGGATTTCCCACTGAAATTACAACTGTAGGGCTTAGCACCTGAGTGGATACAGGTGTGCTGGGCTGGGTGGGAGCTATTGGCAAAGGTCTTGGGACAGGGTGGGCACTTGTGGGGGTTGGCCCCAGTGAGTGACTTGGAGTGGATCTGCATCTCTGACCTGAGTAGAAAGTCAGGGAGCACATCCAGCACCTGAAGGTCTTGCTGTCTTTCTGATGACCATCCTCATCCTTAGGGGAAAAGACATACGGGTCATTCATCTTAGGCAGCCCTGATTCCAGCGCCTGGTTCTTCTTTCAGCCCCAGAGGCAGCCACAGTGCCAGCTCCACCACCACCTCCTTCCTCTGCTGGGGTCAACGCTACCTTCTTAGTGACGTCAGGGACTACCTGCAGGGCTTGTGAGCTGGGGGAAGAGCTAAGACAGTCATGAGAGCTAAATGGGGAAGGTCTGAGCCGATGAGGCTGTGGTCACAAGGGAGCCTGAGAGGGATGTGATAACCAAACCAGGATGCTTGATTGACTCACTTCTCTTTTCCACCTCTGAGAACAGGAGACTCCAGCGGTCATCAGATCTGTTGATGGCACAGGGAACACCATAATGTTCTGTGTAATGGACACTTGGCTGGTCTGTCTTGGATTCTGTGTCCATGCTGATGTCCAAGAGCAGGGACACCAAGGCAGGCACTGTCAGCAAGGTGGGGTAAGGGAGCAGAGCCAGCCCACAAGCCTTCTCTGGCAACAGCTGATCCTTCATCTTGTTAATGAAAATCATGTTCTCAGTCTGTCCTGAGGCCCATGCCAGGCCCCCCAGGCTTCACAGCTGCCACAGCAGCAGTAGCCACAGTCACCAAACTAACAGTCCCCTGGGGCAGTCTTGAAAGGTGGGGATGTGGGGACAGAAACTCCAACCCTCCATCCCAGCGTCCCTTTGACCTAAACCCCTATAAGACAGTGGAGCACCATAAGGACATCTGCCTCACTGTCACCTGCAGCCCCACCCTGGTGGTGTACCTGGCGAGCTTATAGAGACCTGTGCTGCTGTCCACTAGGAAGAAGGGGAGGAAGTCCTGGTCCCTTCTTTCCCCAACTCCTCTTAGTGGGAAAAGTCCTCTTCTTCTTGACAGACCATGGCTCCATCTCCCTGGGCACATCTCCGCAGGCACAGCCTTGGTTGACAGAATACCATCCTTCTTCCCAACTCCTCTTTGGAAGGAACGTCAGCCCTCCTGATGGGCAGAGTTCTGAGCTGGTGGTGTAATCGAGGAGCCTCCCCACCTAAGCAAAGGTTTTAAAATTGTAGGCTGGTGCTCAGGGAAGGTGTTCGCTAATGACCTCACCGAGACATTTCCAGCATGGGCACTAGCTCTCTCCTTACCCTCATAAAGCTCCAAACTCAGGCTGAGAAAGGACTAAAGGCTGGTCCTCCCAGATGTCAGATAAGAGGGACCCCTAAATGCAAGCAGCCTCCTGTTCTATTCTTGCTGGCAAAAGAATAGAGGTTCCTCCAGTACCCCCATCCCTGGGAGCGGTTGTCCTCCCCTCATGATCTCACTTAACTTCCTACCTAATGCTGGAAGGAGATGGGGAGTCAGATGCCCTTTATCTGTAAAGGGGCAAGGCCTTAGACGTGATTGCCAAGGGGCAGGAGATCCCCAAAATGGTCAAGGGGGCTTAGAAGTGTGGGTTATGGTTTTCCTTGGAGCTTCTCACCTTCTCTGCCAGCTGAGGCCCTGTACTCTATCTCCCCATTCCCAGTCCAAGGAGCTGTGGATTCTTTGTGAAACCACACAAGAGGGGCTGAAGAAAAGGGGGAGTTTAGGGGAAATGCGATGACTGGACTTACCTTCCTAAGACCCATAGTCAGTTTCCAGACACAGATTTATATATAAAAATTGATATATGTATATATACCCATTCATATGGCCATCTTTGTTGTAACCATTTCTGTGTTTATAAGTGCATTATCTCTGAAAAAAAGAAAAGGTGAGGTTTTAGAGTATTTTGGAGAGTTACACAGTTTTCTTGGGTATATCTGTTATTAAACATTTATGTGACCTCCTGGTAATCTGTTTTCATATCAACTTAAATCTAAGACCAGCCAGAAGAGGTGGAGGGAAATTCCTTCCTCCACATCAGCCAAACTTCCAAATTCTTCCTTAGCTCTCTGATCTACAACTTCTTCTCCCACCACCAGAATCCCTGTGTCTCCCTCACCTCGGCTGCAGTCCCCCTTTAATCTCTGTTCTCAGAAGCAACCTTCCATGAAACCATGTCCCCTAAAACTGAGCTCCTGTGCCAAGTTCATGACTAACCTCTCTATCCAAAACTTCACCCACTTTCTTGTCCCCTCTGACCTCAACCCTGTGCCCACTGAACACTCACCCCAGGGTCATAGTGCTGTTGCAGGTTTCATCATTAACATACAAAGTCAGGTTGTTTCTCCAGAGCAAGGTGAGCTCACCTACACCCGAGCCGTGGACCACTTGGCCAGAGGATTGCAAACCCAGAGATATTCTGACCTTCAAAACTATGATTAAGAAATATCACAAGATAACAATGAACTCCAACCTCTTCATCTCCTCTCTGCTAGCTGTTTTGCCTCTGATGACACAGAAACCGGTGAAACACACAAACATTAAAAATGGCAATTATGAGGGCTGTTTCCTCTAAGACCATCTGGGTCTGCTTTTCCTTCCTGCGTGCATTCTCTCCCTTTCCTAACTAGGAACTACACATGTCTGCTCTTTGGAACTCAGGAAAGGCCAAGGAGAATAAACCTTTCTCTACAAACAAGAAATGGGGGACATAGAGGGTCTTTTGTACCTGGGAGGGCCCTGCAGAGTCCTGTTTGGTTTCAACCTCCCCTCCCCTTTTCTTTGATCTTTCTCAGTCCTGAGGGGAGCACAGATGGGACAAGAAAGGGAAGAAGAAAGGATAGAAAGCGGGGTCATAAACTCAGCAGGGGAACTCAGTTTAGGGGGACTCGATTCAGAAGCTTGATTTAATGACCGCCTTCCTACCATGACTCCAGGGCTGAGCCAGGGGCAGGAGGGACAGCAGAATATTGCTTTCTCCCCAAAACTATCAACTTTCTGGAGACTCTTAGACACATGATTCCCAGAGAACAGATACTACAGGAAGGAGGGAGACGACTACTTTGTGATTTGAATATCAGAGCTAGGAAACTCAGAAAAGAGAGTGGTCAGGATTAACAGGAGCAGTCAGGAAAGGCTTCAACACACAGTGGGAACCCTGACAAAGGACCTCACCCAGGTCCCCGAAGTTAACATCAACAGTGATAAGTGTCTTGAGGGCCTGCTCCCTTGACATAAAGTGGTGAGGAAGCTCTTGACCTCTGTGATCTGTTTCCACAAAACCCATGACCCGTCTAATCATGAGAGAAACTCCAAGTAAATCCCAGTACGGGACAGCCTCAAAGGACCTGCCCAGTCCTCCTCCACAGGGTCATGGGCATTGAAACAAAGGGAGTGTCGAAAACTGTACAAGCCCAGAAAAGCCTGAACAGACATGATGACCACATGTCATGTGGTGCCCTGGATGGGATCCTGGAACATAAAAAGGCAGAAGGAAGGGAACTTGAATAAAATATGGATTGCAGTTCAAAATAATGTATCAGTATGTGCTCATCAATTGTGACAATTCTGTAGAAAACCAGAAAGAGAAGAAAAATTAAAGTCAAATAAGAGAAATCCATTGCTTCAAATTGGAAACCTAGATGATAATGATGATTTACTCATAAAAACGATGATTTCCTGGTAAACACACACATTAACAAAGTAGACCTAAAAAAGGACAATGTAAACAGACCACAGGAGTGAAGCGACCAAGCACACATCACAAACAGATCAATTAGTACAGAAAAGCTTGGGACGGTGCTTAGACATCTTCCACTGGAAAAGACCCCGGACCACGTGGGTTCACAGTTAATAGCTGAGTGTTAAGTGACCTTGAACAAATTCTGATTGCAATAACAAAGCTTGGTATGCTTACATATTTCATTTAGTGTAGGATGTCCATGTTTACAGAAGAAACTCACTTTATGTAGTATTACAAATATACTGCCTATTAAACTGTGACTTTCACAACAAAAAGGACAAGTTGTTAATGAGTTTACTTCCATTAAAACCAGAAAAAAAATTTAATATATTCTCATTTTGGTGTAAAACCCACATTTAAACTTAAATAATATAGTGAGTTTTAACACACACTTTTCAGTGTGTCAACTTTTTTCCAACAGCATCAACATAAGAATACTCTTTCGAGCAAGAACACAGGGGCACTGGCTCTCAGGTGGCTGTGGGACTGGCCTGTCCCTGTGTGCACGCACAGCTCTGTAGGAGGACCCCTGTGACGGCTTCTGTAAGAAGCACCACTCTGCACCCTGAGGAAGAACACCTTAACCAGGGATGCTTTTGTAAAATACTGTTGACCCTTGAAAACATAGGTTGGAACTGCTCGGATCCACTCACGTGTGGATTTTTTCCAATAGGAAATAGTGCAGAACTACACAATGCTGGGAAAGATTGAGGGCAGGAGGAGAAGGGGATGACAGAGGATGAGATGGTTGGATGACATCACCGACTCAATGGACATAGGTTTGGGTGGACTCCGAGAGTTGGTGATGGACAGGGAAGCCTGGCGTGCTGCAGTTCGTGGGGTAGCAAAGAGTCAGACACGACTGAGTAACTGACCTGATACTGATACACAATGCAAGTTGGTTGGATCTGCCAAGGCGAAACCAGGAGCAGGAGGGCGACCGTAAGTCATTACTCCCTTACGACCACAGAGGGTGGTTGCCCAATCCCCTGACTCAAGGGTCGCCTGTGGTCCTGCTGAAATTCTAGTGAGAAGGTAAAGAGAAGCCTGGGGCAAAACCCAAGGATGAAGGTCCAATGCCCACATCCGATACCACGTGTCCCACAGGAGCCACACCCGCAATCTGCCCTCCCGCCTGTGTCCCTGAGCTTGGGTTGGGACAGCACGGCTGTCGGAGGGTGGCATCCTGCTCAGGTGATGACACAGAGGTGCCCTGGGGCCCATGTATGGGGGGCGTGGCTCACCACAACCACAGCCACGAAGCTTTGGGTGACTTCTCACTTGGGCACCACCAAGGTCCAAGCAAGCTTCCCTCGTGGCTCAGACAGTAAAAGCATCTGCTTGCAATGCCAGAGACCCGGGTTCAATCCCTGGGTAGGGAAGATCCTCTGGAGAAGGAAATGACAACCCACTCCAGTACTCGTGCCTGGAAAATTCCATGGATGGAGGAACCTCTTAGGCTACAGTCCATGGAGTCGCAAAGAGTCAGACGTGACTGAGAGACTTCACTTTCACTTTTCAAGGTCCAAACATGTGAGTCCAATGAACACCATCACTGGCCACACAGGACAGGCTTCCCAGTGGTCTAACCCCGAGGGGCCCAGATTCACTTGAAGCCCCGCCTATGCACACACTGACCTGGGACTCCCCAGGGGTGGCTCCAAGGAGTGGCTCCATGCTAGTGTTTTTACACTGGGTTAGAGTTGATGGTGTCTGCACCTCACTTCCATCCACACCCTCCACTCTCTGGATATGAAGGACACAGTCTGGGCCCTCTGGCCCCACCAACATGGATACAGCTCTGCTGATGCTCCCACCACACCCCAGGGCTCCACAGGCTGTACATGGGGGGGCCGCCTGTCTCAGACAGAAGGAAGGGCTTTCCCCTCCTTTCCCCTTGGGGGGCTAGAGCTGCAAGTGCTTTCTGTCCAGGTCATAGGGTCCCTGAAGACCCTGGAGAGGTGCCCTCTGGCTCAGCACCTTTAATACTTCAGCACCTCCAACCCCAGAACAGTCTCCTCCCAGCCCTCACTGGGCAGAGGATTCCAGCCCCAGACCTAAGTCCTGCAGCCAGGAGGGGTGGGGTCTTCTGCCTGGAGTCCCCAGTAAGCCTGATGGGGTTGCTCCAGGAAGGGCCATGGCATCTGGGGCCAGCAGAGAGAGGGAGGTCGCTGGCAGAGACAAGAACACTGTTACAGGTTGAATGATGAACCCCAGAAATTCATGTGTTGAAGTCCTAACCCCCAGTACCTATGACTATGACATTATGTGGAAATGAGTCAAGATGAAATCATTCAAGTTGGCCCTAACCCTAGGGGTACTGGTGTAAAAAGGACATGAATGTGTATGAATTTGGACACACATACACACAGGGAAAATGCCTTGTGAGGGCTGGAGCTATGCTGTCCTAAGACAAGAACTCCAAGAAGCTGAGAGCCCTGAATCAGATCCTCCCCTGGTGCTCTCAGGCCTTGCCCACACCTAGATTGACATCCAGCCTCCAGGACCATGAGATCAAAAATTCCTGTTGTTCTAAGTCACCCAAATTGTGGAACTTTGGGGGTTTTGTTTGTTTTGGCTGCATCACATGGCTTGTGGGATCTTAGTTCTCCACCCAGGGACTGAACTTGCATCCTAGGCAGTGAGAGCTCGGAGTCCTACCCACTGCACCACCAGGGAAGTAATTCCTTGCAGTACTTTGTTACAGCAGCCCTAAGGGATGGACACCAGCACCCTCTGCTCTGTTCCTTTCTCTCCAGACCAGGGTGGGTGGTAGGAGAGGCAGACCCACTGCTGCGTGGGCCCTCTGGCCCTGACTGGCTGGGAGCTCTGGAAACAGCTCTCTGCTTCCAGGCGCCATGGGAGGATGAGGACAAAGAGGAACAGGGGTGGCACCCTGGAGCTTGACACTGCACCCTGCACCCAATTCCCGCACTCCTGGAGCTCTGAATGTCCAGGAGTAGCCAGCTCCACTCTTCACCTCCCTCCAGTCCTCTCCACCTGCCATCAGCAGTTTGGAACAGCCATGGTATCTTGATCTCAGTAGGGGAGACAGAGAGAGAGAACACTCCACCTGGGCACGGCCTCTCACTGGCGTCCATGGCCTTTTACAGACAGGCTGGCAGGACAGACTGTGGGGCCAACACTCCTCTTCTCAGAGGGGCCTGGATCAAGCCAGGAAGCAGGGAGAGAAGTGGTTGAGCAGGCAGCCTGATTGGCAGGACTCTGAGGGCAGAGCCCCATCCCCCCAGGTGCTGAGTGGAGGAGGGTAGGGGGAGGAGCCTCCTGCCTTCACCCACAGTTCTGACCCCACATAGGTGGCCCTCTGCAGGAGGTCCTGTCTGTCAAGGGTCAGCTCCAGACACTTTAGTCCATTTTCTCCAAAACAGACATGATGCAGCTGCCAAGTCAGGGCTCTAGGACTTTCAGGATAGAGCCCAGTGTCTGCAAAGGTGGGAAGGAGGAAAACGCCGTGGAGGTCCTCATGCAACCTGTTCACCATGGTCCTGCCTCTAATCTGACCAGCTGCCACACAGATAACTCCTTGCCGGGCACCCAGGCTCTGCTGACCATAGGAGAGATCTGGACAGGCCCAGAGCTCTGCGTGTTTCCTGGGAAAGTTGAGGGGTGGCACATCCCTTGGCAGCCCAGGGTGTTATAAGCCCTGACCCCTTACCCTAAAGTATGTTCACTAACTGTGCTGCCCTTCTGTGCAGAATTTGGATGAATGAGGGTGAGTGAGTCTAAAGAGTGTGCTTCATGTGGGGACAGCCTGTGTGGGTAAGAGCGAGTTAATGATGTGCGTGGACTCAGTTATTTGCACCAACCACCATGGGGTGAAGGGTAAACCATAAAGTTGAAAAGTGACTCTTGGTGATGGGGTGAACACTGTATGGGCATGTGGGGGCAAGTTGGTGATGTTTGAGATCCTAGAACTGGGAAATGAAAGTAAAGTGCTCATGAATTCTGAGAATTAGGTAAGCAGATTAGGGAGACCAATGAATTAGTTAATACAAACTTTGATGAGAAACAGATATTTGCATAGCTTCAAAGCACCGTCCCCTAAAATACTTACACAAAGAGAAAAGGAGTAACTTTATAGTGGAGAAGCTTGGCTGGGAACACCCTAACCAAGTGATGGAGATGAACACCAGCAGTAACAGGGTGAGCAAGATTCACATGAGGCCCAGAGGCTGCAGTAAGGACCAATCATCACTTCTGGGATATCCCTTCCAAATGCATACCCCAAATCACATGGTCACTTTGGGGGACATTCTGCACAGAAACTGGTTTGTAATCCCCAAGTCAAGGTCCCGGAAGTCCAGGAGAAACCAGGACTGTCCCAGGCGGGAGGGCATTGAGAGATTTTCTGAGTAAATGTAGCACATGTTGTGGAGTGGATGTGGATTCTTTCATTCAGGCCAATATTGGGACAACTAACTGGACTTCCTCCAGGTCTAGCAATTAGGACTGACTTCCGGATTTCAATGGAGGAGCTGTGGTCATGCCGAATGCCTTATCTGAAGGGAACACACAGAAGCATTAGGGGGATGATGGGCATCTGGTCAGTAACTTATTCTCAAATGGTTCAAAGAAAATGAGATACATTTTCCATTTTCAACATTTTCTTAAGTTTTCGACTGTTCCCAAATAAATGTTTTAAAACTGAAAGGCCCTAGTTTTAGGGACCTAGAAGGTGAGTGGCCATCTGAGCTGCACATCTGTCACTCCTGACACTCAGCCCTGTGGTTCTGGGGATGACAATGGGATGGGATGGGGCTGCGGGGGGAGCAGTGAGCGTGGGGGCCCTAGGGCTGTGGGGGCTGAGCACAGGCAGTCTCAGCTGAGACATTCCCTCCAGGAAAGCTCATAGGGTCTCTTTAAGTGTCCTTGGTTCTCAGCTGTTCCCCGCTTCACCCCACCTTCAGCAACTACCTGGAAGTGCCCCTTTATTCCTCTGCCTCCCCCACAATCCTGTGAGCCCCAAGGGCACAAACCTGACTCTATTACCCATTATATTACCTCTGTCAACCAACACGATGGGAAGGCAAGGGTGGGTCAAGGGGCTGCTCCTGGAGGTGACAGTCCTAGTTGTCAAAGTTCCCATTCAAGCGTGTCACGGGAGGACCAGGAGCTGCAACCAGCCTAGCCCTGGGGCCTGTGCTTCCCTGCCCACTGCTTCCATCTCGGGGCCAATTTCTCATTCCCGGGGCATAACACCAGGTGAGAGGCAGAGGGCAGAGATGCCCATGTGACACTGCTAATAAAACAGAGCCATTGGAAAGGATCTGAATGTCCATCACCAGGGTCCTGATGCATGAATTAGTGCCCTCACACTGTGAAATGTGGGCCTGGCCTAAGAGGGGCAGGTGTCCAGGACAGTTAAGTGAATGAAGGACAGGGAGTCAGAACATTAAACTTTTAATTGAACAGAACATTTGCTGGGCAAACACACTGAATCACAACCCTGGGCAAGGCACCCCCCAGCCTAGCAGGCTCTCCCCCAGTGCACGTGCCTCTGTGCAAACCCCAGACTCAGAAATGCCAGAGGTTGCCTACACCTCACTCGCAACATCTACTGGGAGAAGTCTGGCCTTGTCACAGGACAGGTGGGAGGCCCAAAGGGCAACATCCCCTCTCTGAGAAAGGCCTTCACTGCCCAGAACCCACCCTGGAACCTGACTGCAATCTGCTGCTGCCTGCATAGAACAGACCCACCTTTGACTTCTGACTTCAGGAATGTTTCTCAGATGCTTCTTCCAATACAGAAAGTTGACAACCAAACTATTCAAACAGGGCATGGGGGGCTCAGCAGAACCCCCAGGAAACTCTGGGGACCTCCTTCTTCAGTAGGGATAAAGCTCTGTTACTTGATTTGCTGGATGTCCACAGCTGCTCCCCTGGAGCACTGGCCAGGCTCCCAAGAAGCGGCTCAGCCCAGGCTACCCGCTGAAAGCTCCAGGAGCATCCTGGCTCCCCAGAAGGCGTCGCTGGAGGTCTGCCCGTCAGACCACTGCACCTGGGAAGCCAACGCAAGTGTCACATGCGGAGACGGAGACGCCCTTTGCCGCTCTGCCCTCCCACTTGGCACTCCCAACCCTGGGACTCACCCTCTGGACTCGGTAGGAAACCCTGCCCCAGAACACTCGCCTCCCAGCTCCCCTTCCATTGAAGTCCAGCCTCCAGACGTCCCTGGCTCACGTTCAGCTCTGCCCATTTTAGTCACCCTGAAGACCCAAGCTGGGGACCCAGGAGTCAGGAAGGAAGCCCACAGTACTTGTAGGAGGGTCTCACCTGGCTGGAGGGAGGGGGCTGGCTCAGCTCCACGGCAGACATGGGGCCAGGGAAGCCTGGTGGGGCCGGAGTCAGGTCTGAGGAGCTGGAAAAGGGACGGTGTCAGGACAGGCCCTCTGCCAGGCCCTGTTTGAGGGTCACACTGTCCCCTGTGAGCCCCATACTCGGAGAGCTTTCTACCTGTCTGAAGCCCTTCCAGGTGACAGGCTCTCTGGGAACAGCCTCCTCCTGCAAGGCGCTCAGGTGTGCAGGATGCTGGAGGGGCCTCAGGACACCTCAAGCAGGTGGCTCAGGTAGTCAGGGAGCAAGCACACCAGGGCAAGCTCACAGAAGAGGGGGTGGTGAGCAGAGACGTAAAGGGAGAGAAGGCCACAAAGGGACAGCCTGAGGCATGAAGAGGCCAGAAGGTGCTTAGAACCAAGTCAAGGAGAGCAGCAGCGGGAGCAGGGCAGGAGATAGGTGCAGCCACTCAGGACAACAGTCATGTAGGTCCTTGAAGTCAAACCACATCTACCCTGTGACCTAGTCACCCCACTGCTAGGTGTATACACCCCAGAGACACGAAGGCAAACGTGCAGGCCACCATGTGTGCAGCCAGGCACACACCAAACTCAAACCAGGAGCTCCCAAATGCCTCCAGCACATATGTCAAGCCACACCAAGACTAGGACTCAGCAAGAAAGAGGAAGGGGTGCTGATACACACAGGAGAAAGGGGGTTGCTACACACAGGAGGAGGGGTGTTGCTACACACAGGAGGAGGGGTGTTGCTACACACAGGAGGAGGGGTGCTGATACACACAGGAGGCGGAGTGTTGCTACACAGAGGAGAAAGGGTGTTGATACACACAGGAGGAGGGGTGTTGCTACACACAGGAGAAAGGGTGTTGATACACACAGGAGGAGGGGTGTTGCTACACACAGGAGAAAGGGTGTTGATACACACAGGAGGAGGGGTGTTGCTACACACAGGAGAAAGGGTGTTGATACACACAGGAGGAAAGGTGTTGATACACACAGGAGGAGGGGTGTTGATACACACAGGAGAAAGGGTGTTGATACACACAGGAGGAAAGGTGTTGATACACACAGGAGGAAGGGTGTTGATACACACAGGAGGAGGAGTGTTGATACACACAGGAGAAAGGGTGTTGATACACACAGGAGGAGGGGTGTTGATACACACAAGAGGAAGGGAGCTGATACACACAGGAGGAGGGGTGTTGCTACACACAGGAGAAAGGGTGTTGATACACACAGGAGGAAGGGTGTTGATACACACAAGAGGAAGGGAGCTGATACACACAGGAGGAGGGGTGTTGCTACACACAGGAGAAAGGGTGTTGATACACACAGGAGGAAGGGTGTTGATACGCACAGGAGGAAGGGTGTTGATACACACAGGAAGAAGGGGTGATGATACACATAGGAGAAAGGGTGTTGATACACACAGGAGGAGGGGTGTTGATACACACAGGAAGAAGGGGTGTTGCTACACACAGGAGGAGAGGTGTTGATACACACAAGAGGAGGGGTGTTGGTACACAAAAGGAAGGGGAGCTAATACACACAGGAGAAAGGGTGTTGATACACACAAGAGGTGGGTGTTGATACACACAGCAGTAAGGACAGGTCTCAAGCAGTTAGGCTGAGTGAAGGAAGCCATATAATAAAAAAAGGGCAGATGCTGTATGATTTCACTCATATGAAATTCTTAGAAAATTCAGCTAAAGAAAGCAGATCCTTGGTCCTGGGGAGATGGGAGTGAGGGGTGGAGGCAGATGGAAACAGCTCTGTGGCCCATGACCTAAAGCATAGTTATGGTCTGTGATGAATACATAAGTCACACTCAGAAAACTGTCATTTGTATCATCTAAACCTGTTGGTTTACTTTACACCCAGCGAAGCTGTTTTTAAATAAAGAATCAAGGGTATCAGATCAGAACAAAGATGAGCTGGAGCATCGGAGTCCAAGGGTGAGAAAACCAGTGGAGAGTCCAAGCAGCCCCGAGGGGGCCCTGTGGCTGCTCCTCTCCATAGGGCTTCTGCTCATAAACCCACATCATCTGGCTGTTACCACAAGCAGAGCCTGTTTCCTCAGGAGGCTGCTCCCCTCCTCTCGCATGTCCCCCAGTAATTCTGCCCTCACTGGGCACCTGATCTTCAGCTCCTAGATTTGGGAGACCCCAAACCCTGGGGACCCTGTCCTGTGACCCTCTATCATAGGTTCCCCCTTCACCAGAGGCCCAATACTCTCCTGTGAAATCTGAACCACTGTCACGCCCCCATACCACAGTCTGCAGCACATCCCCTATTCACAGCCCTCCCAAGCTCCTTTAAAATTATAATTTGGAATATAAAAGCAGGCTCTTGATGCTGTCCAGAAACTGAAACAATCTTTGGGGAAAAGAAAATGCCTGAAAGAGGCTGCTAGAGCCCAGGGAGACCTCTGGGGAAGCACCATCCACATGCCTGTATCTGCTCCCATGCTTGCAAGTGTTCTTTTGTCTGTGGGAAAAACTATGATCATGTAGGATGGGGGAACTGTTGAGGTTTCCAGAAATCCATAAGGAAAAGACCTCATCTACCCCGTGGCAGATGGTGAGTCTCCCGTCCAGGCATCACCCCATGAGTGGCCCATAGGAAGTGTCACCTGAGCCCGATGGCTCTGCACCTACCTCTGGTTGAGGATGAAATCGGGAGCCTGTGCCGGGGGCTGGGTTACCCGGAGGTTGCCTGCCTGTTGTTCTGCTTGGCTACCACAGGAACCCGGATCCTCCTCCAGGTATGTGCCCTGGGGTTTGATGCTGGGAGGGTCAGCAAATCCTGCAGGGGAGGAAACCCCACAACCCAGAGCTGGGAGACAGGAGCACAGTCCACGTGCCCAACACAGAGGTCCATGGAGAGGCAGCGTCCAGTCTGCCAGCCCCCGGCCTCAGCTCTGCGTTGAGGAAAGAGAAGCCACTTTTTTCCATCTCAGTGGCTTTTTCAGGCTTCCAGAGACCAAAACAATGTCATATTTCACTGGCTTCAAGTTTTTGTCATTCTAGACCTCACACCAGCCCAACAAAGACTCAGTATCCAAATCTGCCCACATTCACCACTGCCGTGTGAGGACAGACTCCTCGGTGCCTCCCTGCTTCACCACAGGCTGAGCCCAGCCACCCGCCACTTCCCTCCCCTTTTTCCTTGGGTTTCACCTTGACTTCATGTCAGTGCAAGGTGTCACTCCCTTGCCCCACCCTTTCTCTTTACTTAAATGTTGTAGAAACTCTCTCAGAGTGCCTTTTACTCTAAAAAGGAAAACCACACGGACTCGATCTGTTCCGGGTTGACATTTAGGAGCAAAGTAAGCTAAGCAAGAAGATTCACTTGTGCCCTAAGTCCATCTGGGCAATAAAACTAGCAAGCGTCCTGATCTCAGACCCCAAACAACGGTCTTCCCTCCTGTCTGCCAGAGCAACCATCTCATCTCTCAGCTGCTCAGACCTGCCGAACCGTTTGCTGTGTGACTGCCTCCATCTCTGTCGTATCTTCTTCCCACAGAACTTCAAAGATACTCTGAGGTCCATGAAATATGGTTAAGTGCAAATTTGAACAATTCAATTCACACAGAATAGATCAACGGGTTACAGCTTCTTCCTCTAAGAATAAGGAAAATAAAGAGCCCGAAGCCTAGAACAAAGGGAGTGTCATGGGCAGGGCAATTATCAGGTGGGAGGTGTCCATGTTCGGCAGATGCAGGGCACACGTCCAATGCCAGGGTGGTGGGTAGGGTGTCTGAAGGGAAGCCAGGGTGTAAGCAGGGGTCAAGGACCCTGAGGAGTTTGCAGAGAGGGAAGGAAAATGAGGTGCTCAGGTGGTCAGCAGGGAGCTCACCAATTCCCACAGAACATCACCCCTCACATAATGCTTGACATGGTGTGAAAACCAGCTCCCCTCTTCCCAGTATGAGGCTGGCCACTGCCTGTCCTGACTCCAGCCTTGTTAGTACACATGGACAGGAAAAGGTCTCAGAAATGAAAGACCAATCTGTTCAGAAGGAAAAACCACCTCAGAGAAATAAGTCTCCAGGCTTTTCCACTTTCAGGCCCCACCTCTTCCTGTTTCCAAGAAAGGACCTGAATCCACGATCCTAACATTTCCTCCTTCAGGCAACAAAGCATATTTACTGAAGCTTGTAAGCAGGATACTCAGAGAAGTATAGATATTGCATCTATAAAAAGTAACACAATCTATGAAGAAAGGAAAAGCAGAATTAAGAAAAGAGAGCTTGGAGTTCTCTTAAAATACGTAACGGTCATAATATCAGAAGACAGGACTTCCCCGGTGATCTGGTGGTTAAGAATCGCCTGCCAGTGCAGGAGATATGGGTTTGATTCCTGGTCCGGGAATTTTCCACATGCCAACTAAACCCATGAGTCACAACTACTGAACCCCACGTGCGCCTATGGCCCGTGCTCTGCAACGAGAGAAGCCACTGCAGTGAGAAGCCTGTGCACTGCCACCAGAGAGTAGCCCCTGCTCACTGCAACCAAGACCCAGTGCAGCAAAAACAAGTAAATAAATGCTTTTTTAATTAGATCAGAAGATAAATTTTAAGACAAAAGCATATACAATAAAAAGCAACTTTTTAAAGGTAAGCATTTTGGGAGATTGGCCCAGGATTTCCAACATCCAAATAACATTTGTGCTGTAAAGAGAGAACTGGAAGGAGGAAATTATCAGGAAACTATCAAAGAATATTACAGAAAATGCCTGGAGCTTAAAGAAGACCTTGCTCTCTCTCTAAATTGAAAGGCTTAACAACAAAGTGATTTTAAAAGACTCACACCTAGAACCATCCCTGTGAAATTTCAGAACACCAAGACTTAAAAAATAAAAAGCTCCAAGAAAGGAAAAATATGTAAAACATGTAAAGATCAGAATGCATCTGACTTAAAATGACAGCGCTGGATGCTGTACTGATATGTTGCTTTCAAATTTCTAAGGGAAAAAAGTGTTTTGAACTCAGAATTCTGTCCCTGACAAATCATTAATCAAGCATGAGGGAAGATTAAAGACAATTTCAAAAGATGCAAGGAATCAGAAAATTTACCTGTGGTCACCCTTTCTTCTAAAGTTAAAGACATTCTCTAACATAACAAGAGTCAAGAAAGAAAGAACAAGACTTGCAATTAAGGAAACACTGAAGTGGAATTTCCCTGGCGGTCCAATGGTTAAGATTTCACCTTCCAACGCAAGGGAGGAGGGTTTGATCCCTGATCAGGGAACTGAGATTCAACACTGAAGCAAACCCAGGCGCTCTCAGGATGATGGCTCCATCCCAGGCCTAGGCAGACTGCACTTGGATGGGGACAGGGAGAAGGAGGCTCCCAGCAACAAGTCTTCAGAGGTGATGTTTGAAATATTGGGAGAAGCTAAGGACGTGATAAAAGCAGACAATGTAAGAAAAAAGAAAGGCAACGAGAAATTGTAAGACATATATATATATATATATATAACCACAGAGGAGGGCTTCGCAAGTGGCGCTAGTGGCAAAGACTGCCGATGCAGGTAGACACAGAGATGTGTTTGATCCCTGGGTCAAGAAGATCCCCTGAAGGAGGGCACGGCAACCCACTCCAGTACTGCCTGGGAAATTTCAAGGACGGGGGAGCCGGCGGGCTACAGTCCATAGGGTCACAAAGAGTCAGACATGACTGAAGTGACTTAGCATGCATGCATAACCACAGAAGACTAAGAAATTTAGGTGACAGGCTGAATTCAGTGCCAATATCCTCCTTATGGAGGTCACAAGATGCTGTCATGTTTGGTGCACAAGATACATACCTGAATACATTTTCATTAAGGGTATGTATAGGTACAATTACAACTAAGAAAGAAACCAGGACAAGAGGGTAGAAGTCCGAGCAGCTCAGCCCTCCTCTGTGCTAGCAGATGTGGACAAGCTAGTCACAGGGACTGGAGGCAGGGCTGGCAGCCATTCCATTCCATTCCAACTCTTTCCTCACTATCCTATTTTTCAGTCATGTGCACATTTTATTTTGAAAACAAAAATAAATGAAAAAAACATCCAGCTGTTCGTGGGAAGAGACTGTTCCAACTGCACTGGTTTGTGGGTCTAATAAAATACATGGGATTCAGGCAGAAAGTCCTTGCCCCTCAAAATCCTGCCCCTTCAAATGAGACACAAGCCATCAAAGCATCTGATGTAGAAACACGTGGTCTGTCTAGAGTGGACCCACCTGTGGGGCTGGGCTCCCTGAGGGCGGTGAAGGACACAGCCAGAGCAGCGTCTGTAGGGCGCATGGTGAGGTCCAGCCCATGACTGTGGATCAGCTGCCCAGTCTGGAAGGAAACTTCCTTGGAGGATGCCAGTGCGAGAGACATCAGCCACGACTCAGGGGCAGCCAGAGAGGGATCCAGCATATCGTTGGCAGCAGCCAGAGGACAGAGACCAGGGCCAGAGCAGACAGGGGGCAGAGTGGCAGGATCATGGTTAGGTCCCTCCTGGTATATCTCACCACCCTGCAGAGACCTGGGGGACACAGGGAACACCACCCCTTGGTGGGCAGAGGCTCCCTCAGACCAGAGAAGTGGGGCCTGGGAGGATATTCCAGCTCAGCCTGGGAATCTGGGCTCAGATGGCTGTGGGGCCCACCACATTCCCAGTCATGCTGCCTTCACCATCCTCCCTGGGGCTGCAAGAGTAAAAAATATTACTGCTAGAAACCTAAGATACATTAGCAGTTTATTTACAAGTGCTTTCAATGAAGCATTGTTCTGCAATAGTGAAAGCTGAAAATGATTAGGAACAGCCTAACAGTTGAGGGACTATATGAAGGTGGATCCTAAAGGACTATCACACAGAAGTTAATAATTCAAAGAATCAATATTCCACAAACGCTCACTGTATCTCAGATGGCGCTCTTGGGCTTTTGTTAACAACTCCCCACCTCTATAATCTGTGTGATGACCTGCATGGCAGGGCTTATCACTGTCCCCATTTCACAGATGAAAAAAGTGAGACACCAAGAGGTCATGGGAACTTGCCTAAGGCCACATGGCTGGGTAGTGCTGGCCTGAATGTGAGGTGTCAGCTCAGGTAATGTCATGAGAGATGCTAATAACACAAGGGTAACAGGGAAAAGCGGGCACAGCCTGATGGCTTATACAGCACGAACATGACCCCTCGCTCAGACTCAGTCCCCCTGCTGGCCAGCACTCTTCTCACAGCAGTCTGTGCAGCGTCACAGGAGCGGCAAGGTAAGATGAGACACTGGGCTGTGGGAGGGACTTACTAACTTAGTGGTTACTAACTTAGAGATATACCAACCACACCAAATGCTGGAGATAAACAAACCACGAGGAAGGCCATTTGCCTTTAGGAGATAGTTCTGCATGTTCTTCTAAGTCTGTTTCCCCATTCTCCAAAATTTACATGAAGTCAGGCTGTGAGTCAGGCTCCAGGAAGCAAGTGTGCTGTACATGACGTGGGTTCCTTGCCAGTGGCTCCCCCTCCTACCTGGGATCACAGCTATCTCTGCCCTCAGCCATCACAGACTTGGTCCCAGGGTCTGGCTGGTGTTCCTATGCCCACTCCATTCCTGGTCTCCCACCGAGAGTGGGAAACTGAACAGGGAGACAGTCCCCTGGCCTATGTGCGTGGCAGTACCTGGGAGCCAGTGACTTGGGCATAGTCTCGTCTCCAGAGAAGTCTGGGGTCAGAGCCACCGGCTCCCACGGCCCTTGGGTGGTCTCCAGGGTCTGTAGAGGCCCACTTTTCTCAGGTCCTGCTAAAAGCCGATCAGAGGGGAAGGGAGGCTGGGTGATGCTTGGAGTCCCAGCCTCCTTCCCAGCAGATTGAGAGCAGTCACGCTGGCTGCCTGCTGCTCTTTGTTTGATCCTTGATCTGTCTTTGGTCTGAACTGAAACCCACAATTATGAACCCAGGCCACCCCAATTCTGGTGTTTGGCTCAACTCCCCGACTCCTGGGCCTGACCTCACAGTAATCGCTCAACGCAAAATGCTGCTGCAGCCCACCCGGGCCACCCTGAGCCCAACCTGACCCTTAGCGTCAGTGAGCTCACTTCCCACAGGGTGAGGTGCTGAACGTGCAGACTCGGACTGGAGGAGGAGGCCTGGCTGGTCCTAGATACAGGTTTTGTCAGAGGGGCCACTCACTTGACCACTGAGGCCTGTCCACAAGCCCAGAGCCAAGCTGGGGGTGGTCTGTTGGCTGCGGGGGTAGGTGCCGACTCGCCTCCCCCGACGTAAGGTCTTCTGCTGAGTCTGGGGCTGGCGCCGCACGCTGCATCAGGGCCCTCTGGCGCCGCCGGTAATTGGCAAACCAGTTGTAGACTTGCTCCGTGGTCAGGTGCGTCTCAGAGGCCAGGCCCTCCTGCCCCAAAACAACCCACCACTAGCCCACTCCCAAGCCGAGAGGCCAGAGCACCAAGGGGGCCAAGCCACCACCCAGTCACTCACAGCCAGGAGGGCTCCGCGCAGCTGGCAAACCAGATCCTCCCGAGGTGCCACCCAACCACTGACCCTTCACCCTTCCAGGCCAGAGCATATCGGCCATGACCAACCCTGCGACCAGGCACCTCTCAGATGTGAACTGGCACCACTGGCCACAGCGCCCTGCTCTGGGGGAGCCCAGCTGACTGGACGCGGGGAGGAGAGAGCAAGCCAGCTTTCTGAGCAGCAGGGTCTGAGGGGGAAGACTATTGCCCCCTCCACCTGCTCCTGGAGGGCACCCCCCTCCACCCCTCCTGCTGGATCCCCGGCCTCAGCGAGTGCTCAGTGAGTGTCTCCTGAAGTCACACGGGCTGACAGGGTATTAAGATGCTTGTGATGAAACTCACTCCCCAACCTGTGCAGGGTAGACATGCAAGGGCTGCCAACCAAAGGACGCCATCCCCAAGGGAGTTCAGGGTGGTCAGAGCCCACCATCGCCCTGGCAGATAGGCCACTAGGGAGGGTGTGGATCTACCCCCTAAGGTGGTGATGTCACCTAAGAGTGGCAAGCCCCCAAGGGCGTTAGTCCCCCACCTAACAGTGGGGGTGAACCGACCAAGGGTGGGCCTCCCCTAAGGACAGGGAGTGTTGGCGAAGGGGAGGGTGCCTGGCCATGCTCATATCTGCTCTTACCCGCTCAGCCTTGCTGGGGTTGGTGCTCACGCCCGAGGCAAAGTCCTCCAGCTTCTGGCGAACTTCTCTGGGGAAGTTCCGGCTCTTGAGACCATTAGGGCAGAGGGAGGCAGGTGGTGGATTCCTAGAGGAGGACACTGAGGAGGTGGTAACAGACCCCTGCTCCTCTGGATGCACCTGTTGTGCCCCCTGGACTCTTCTCCTTTCAGCGGCCACCCTCCTCCCCACCGTGTGCTGCAGGCCCTGGATCCAAGCCCTGAGCAGGGAGGGGCCTGGTGGTGCCTGGGCCCACACTCCACACTCTCATCAGGGTTCCCAGCACCCCTCACTGACCAGTGGTCCTGACTGCTGAAGCTGGATGATGAAGATATTGAGGTGGGTTATGCTATCCGCTTTACTGACTGTATAACGGAATTTTTTGCAAAAGAAAAAATGACAGGGGGCTCCCTGGTGGCTCAGTGGTAAAGAATCTACCTGCCAATTCAGGAGACGGATTTGATCCCTGGTCTGGGAAGAACGCACGTGCCACAGAGGAACCTAGCTCAGGCACCACAACTACTGAGCCTGTGCTCCAGAGCCTGGGAGCCACAACTACTGAGCCCCAAGCACCCTAAAGCCCATGCTCCGCAACGAGAAGCCACAATAAGAAGCCTGCAGAACACAACCAGAGAGTAGCCCCCACTCACTACAAGGATTCCCTGATGGTTCAGTTGGTAAGGAATCCACCTGCAATGCAGGAGACCCTGGTTCGATTCCTGAGTCAGGAAGTTCCCCAGGAGGAGGGATAGGCTACCCACTCCAGTATTCATAGGCTTCCCTCGTGGCTCAGCTGATAAAGAATCCGCCTGCAATGCGGGAGACCTGGGTTAGATCCCTGGGTTGGGAAGATCCCCCAAAGAAGGCAACGGCTACCCACTGCAGTATTCTGGCCTGGAAAACTCCATGGACTGTGTAGCCCGTGGGGTCACAAAGAGTTGGGCATGACTGAGTGACTCACTGCAACTAAAGAAAAGCCGCACAGCAACAAAGACCCAGCAGAGGCAAAAATAAATAGTTTTCTTTAAATGACATATAAGTGAACAACACCGGTTTTCTACAAGATTTGATATCCAAATACCTATTGAAAATCCCCATGAATGTCAAGAACACACCCCATACATCCAGTGAAGCTCAGTTTCCCACTTTTCACATCTTCCCCCAGCCTGTCCTGCCCGTTCCAGTGAGGAGAGAACACCACGTTCCGGCCAATCAGGCCAAGAGCCTGGGTTTATTATCTTACCTTCTCCAATACATTCAACCTCTCAGCAAATCCTCCTGAGTCCATCCTGACACAACCCATTCCCCAGCCACGGCCTCTCCCAGAACCTCCAAGCACCTCCTGTCTCTGCTCCTGCACTGACCATCATTTGTAACGTGTATCACCCCTCCTCATGCCCAGAGTGCCGTCCCGTGCTCAGGCCTCGTTCAGGTTCTGCGCCCTGTGCTGCAGCCCCCACCGTAACAAAGGGCCACCGAGCCACAGCCCTCTACTGAGCTTGTCCTGTCTGGCATTCCTTGCCCTGAATTAGGGGATCTGCTTTGTTCCCCAGTCTCCAGTCCGTCATGTACATCCAAGTGCAGCTCCAGGAGAGCCCCAGGGGCCTCTTCACAAACAGCAAACTGCTCCCCAAGTCACTTTGCTGAACCACCCTCAGGCAGGCCCTAAAAACCTATAGGGAGGGGACTGACTGCAACCCTTGACAACCTCAAGGCTGATAAACTTCTTGGCTTTGAGGACATATTTGGTGGGCACTCTGAGAAAAATTCTGTCTGACCCAAAGGAATCCATCCATCTCTTCCTCCATCAACTAGGCCCTTGGCCCATCAACTAGGCCCTTGGCTCAGCAACTCCTGTCACTTGGGCTTTTGGGAGCTCAGAGCGAGACCTGCAGCCCCTTCTGGATGGTGGAGCACACCCAAATAAGGAACAAAGGCTCTGCAGCTTCAACGTCTAAGCTGGAATCCTGCCTTTGCGTCTCTCTAGTGTGTAACCAGGTGAGTCACTAATTTGTCTGTGTCTCGGTGTCCTCATGCGTGAATGGTGATAATGGTGATGGTTAGAACTGGTAGTCGTAATGTTTACTTAGTGCTGATTATGGTCATAGTGGTGATTGTTAATTAACATCTGTTCAGCAGCTATCATGTGCCAGACTGTCTTCTAACCAGGGGCCCCCCTGTCCGATGATCTGGGATCTAATGTCTGATGATCTGAAGCAAAGCTGATGTAATAATAACAGAAGTAAAGTGCACAATAACTGTAATATACTTGAATCATCCCCCTTGCCCCTGCATACGCACTGGTCCACGGAAAAATTGTCTTCCACAAAACCCGCCGCTGGTGCCAGACTGGGACCGCTGTTCTAAGCACTACACACATCCACACGGTGCTTATAGCCCCCTCATTTCTATCTGTCTTTAAAAGGTCCTGCAGCCCTGAGGAGCTGCGCTGAAATCCCAGCCAGGCCACTGGCAGAGCCCAACCATGGGGACTAGCTGACATGAGGGGCATCCCTCCTCCCACAGGAGGAAAGTGAGGTCGGGTGCCCACCTGCTGACTCTCTCCCTGCAAGGTCCTCACTGACAGGCAGCGGCTCCTGGCCTGGGTCTTGGGAATGGCTCTCCGTCCTGCCCCGTGGGCAGAGGTGGGACAGTGTTCCCACAGCCGAGCAGGTGGAGAGGTGGCTCAGTGTTGGGCACTGACATCACTGTTTCATCTCGCCTCCCTCCCTCTACTTCACCTCAGCCCTTCTATAGTTCTGGAAGGCAAATCCCTCATGAGCCCCGGGGAATAAGTGCCAAGACCAGCACATAC
Organism: Bos grunniens; assembly: GCF_055505025.1. NCBI lineage: Eukaryota > Metazoa > Chordata > Mammalia > Artiodactyla > Bovidae > Bos > Bos grunniens. Next base: position 44,663,380 of record NC_141181.1, read on the forward strand.
CTCTTCCTGCACCGGAACTTCTGCACCGGTGTCAGCGTGGACACGCCGAGCTTCTTCATGGCCAGACGGTAGTGGATGTCATTCCAGAGCTGCACCAGCTTGGGGCTGCCACCTGGCACCTGGCACCCCTGTGGAAAGAGCCTCCTGAGATCCGCACCCTCCCCTGCCCTGGAGCCCTGTTGTCCACTTGCCTGAGCCCTAAGACCAGCCACCCACTGGCTCCCAATGGTGAGGGCATGAGCTCCATGGCTGGGCTCCAGTCCCTACCAGGCTTGCAGGGAGCCCCTGGGGGGCACAGTTCTCCTCTACCCCCTACAGGTGAGGGGCAGGCAAGGGGAAAGCCACCTCTGGGCTATGGCCACAGCACACAGGAGGCAGAGCTGCGCCAAGGACCATATGAAAGATCAGATTTGAGGGGCCTGAGGCGTCACCCCTATCTTGTATGAGAGGCCTTTCCCACCAGCTGGGTGGGTCCCTGGGTCTCAGAGAGCACATTCTGAGCTGCAGGGGATGAAGGGGTCCTGGTCACACCACTGATGGCTCCCAGACCCAGTGGGACGTGGTCATGTGACCAGACTTTTGAGAGGGCCAAGGATGCTGAGGACAGGCCTGGCCTAGACACAGCCCCTGTGCTTGAACCCCAGTGTTCTCAGGACCATTTTGGTGAGGGAGGTGCTGAGAATCATTTAGCTTTCTTTCCACAGCAATAAAAAACCCATTTTGCTGGGTCGAAGCCTGCAGTCTCCTGCCAGGATAAAGCAGTAGACCCAGGGCACAACCTATGGGCAGGGAAACCACCTAGGGCCTCCCCACCTGCATGAGTGGCCCTGGGCAGGAAACGCCCTTTTCTGAGGTGGTGGCCCCATGGCTTCTCTCAGGTCTCAGAACACATTACTTTCTCAGGGGCGTTTCTGAGTGAGTTACAGTCCCTCTCCTGGGAGTTTTGCATCACATTTCATCCTTGACTGCCTACACAGCAGCTATGACAACTCTGTGTTCATCCATTTCATCTGACATCGCTGGAAATCTGAGTTCTCTTATGTTTCAGGTGTTGGGGATCCTTTAATGAGCAGAACTGATGCGCCCCCTGCTCCTGGGGCCTGCAGTGCAGGAGGGAAGGCAGACAAACACAGGTTGAAAAATAAACAGATTTCTACTTATGAGCTGAGGAAGGAGCCATAGAGGGGGATGAGGGCTCCTTTATATCCTTGACAATAAAGGAGGCACTAGCTGTACAGGGTGACATTTAAAGCAGAAACCAGACACGTAGGAAAGCTCCAGCCACACAGAATGGGGCTCCAGCCTTGGGCAGAGGAAATGACACCTGCAAAATTCAAAAGAAGAGGATCTCAGGAGCTCCAGAAACAGCAAGAAAGCCAGCATGACAAAGGGGGTCAGGAGGGGTCCAAAGACTGGAGAGCAAGCCAGCACTGATGGCAGGCTCTGGGTCCACCGCCTCAGCACACACCATGGTCCCATCTGCAGTTTTAAAACTCCCCCTGGCTGCTAGGTGAGGAACAGATGGAGGGGGCAGGAGAGAACATGGGGGTGCCGGCGGAGAAGGGAGCCAGGTGGATGTCACAGGGCTTGGGGGAGAGGGAGCAGAAATAGAAAGAACTGAAAGAACCGAGTATCTTGGAAGTAAACTCAGCATGACTTATGCATAGATGTACATGCATACATGCATATGGAGTGAAAAAGGAACACTGGCCCCCAAATCTCTTATTAAAACCTTTCGAGCCACACACAGTTTGGAATTCAGAACTTCACACATTTTAGGAAGTAACACAGGTATACACTACAGAATTTGCACCACTCCAGTATGATCTGGGCAAGCACCATCGTGCAACCAAATATACCAATATTTGAGTAGTAAAATGTACCGCAGTAACATAAAGTGGATAAAGACATCACTAGCTTCATGTGGACATAGCTCAGGTTTTCATGCCAAATAACTTGATGTTCAAAGTGCCACCAGAGGACTTACAGACATACTTGTGATTTCAGAGCTCCCGAATGCAGACCCACAGCCAGCAGACTGAGAGACTGGGTCTGTTTGCTTGTCTCACTAACTGGGATGCCAACTTTCCAAGCCAGGACCACGAAGATTCCAAAACTGGACAGTCTCATCTTCAGTTACCAGGCAAGTTAAAACTTAGTAGAGAGAGAGTGGACCATCCCAGCTTGGTTTATGGCACCTCTCCACAAGGTGACAAATGCTGACTCTGGGCATTTGTGTCGTGTTTAGGATGGTGGTGGCCGCTTCCCCTCTCTTCACACCCCCAAGCCCCAACCCCCATCTCACAGACCAGCTCTACCTCCAGCAGCCGGCAGGCGGCCTGGTGCTGCTCTCGCTGGGCCAGCACGCTGGCGCACACCAGGGCCACATCCGCATTGTCCAAGAGGTACAGGCGGAACTGGCTGTCCAGCACGGCTGTGACCAAGGACTGCACCTGGGTGGGGTCATCCTGGAGGTCCCGGCACAGCCTGCCTGCGAGGGTCACCAGCTCCGACAAGGGCAGGCTGGGGCCCTCGTTTCCCCTCAGCAGTTGCAGGAAGCTCTGCATTGCCAGGCGGGTTGGGCCTCTCTGCAAACAAGACGACAAGTCAGGACCACGGCCTGCCCATGGCGATCAGCTGACCGCACATCTATATTCAGCCAAGTCTGCCAGGCCTCTCCTGCCACAGGTACTTGTAATGTGGCAACAGCGAGAGAAGGCAGGTGCATCAGGGACCTGCAGTTTCCCATGAGTCCCCACAACAGTCCAGATCCTGGCTGTGTGTTGTGGCTGCAAGAGTCCTCCTCGCTCCTCACTCCTGGAACCTCTGTTCCCTTTGTGCCCCTTGCCCACATCATCACCTCTCTGTTTCTCACATTTTAAAACTACAATCTGACTGTGTATATATACACCAAACGGAGAGAGCTTCCTTATGGCAATATTTAGTCTGGCAGCGCTGCAGGAAGGACCCCTAGTCTCCACTGGTTTCTGAAAAGGACCGGGTGGAAGGAGGAACTGTAACCACCTCCCCAGCCCCACACTAGTGAGCACTTTCTCAAACATAAGGTCCAGACCTGTGTTCCAACTACCTGAGGGCTATGGAACAGGCTGCTGGCAGCCAAATTAAAGGATGTGTACTTAGCAGATGCTACCAAACCACTTTCCACACATGTAAGAATCTGAACAGACTTGCCACGCTCCCTGGCAAAGGGTCTGGCCTGTTTCCAGCTCTCGCCGCCCTGTACCACCTATAGATACGCGCGCGCTAAAGGGACGCAAGATGCGCCCTCGTCGCTGTTCCCAGACCTCAGCGCCTTGTCACCGGCTCCTGTCTCAGGGCCCTACCTTTCTTCCCAGCATGACGGGCAGGAGATCGGAGACCTCGCATCCTTCGAGGGACCCAGGTTTCCTCTGGGGCCCACTGCCCATCCCACCCCCCCACCAGGCTCCAGGAAGGGCAGGGAGGAGGTTAAGGGCCAAACTCACACGAAGAGGATCCTGGAGTTGGGGAAAGAAATGGGTTGGGGAGGGGTACCCGGAACACTGAGGGGACCCGGTTCCGCGGGGATAGACAGTTCTACTGCACCATCCTGCCTGGACACCCTCTGCCTGGCTGTGGCCCTGAGCCGCCCCACCTCTCCAGGTGCCCTGCTCCCCGTGGGGACCAAGAGGCCTCCCCAGGCCCCCACCCAGGACCACGAACTCAGTCACCATACCCCATAAACTCCCTCCTGAACGCCCCCTTCACCCACCTTCATCCAGACGCCCCCAACTCACCCCCTAGCCAGGCCCCGGTTCCCAGCTTCCACGCTCAGCACGCAAATACCCGGAGGCGGTTCCGAGGTGCGGTGGCTACAAAGTATCGAAGCCTTGGCCAATCACTGAGTACCTGGCCCGACGACCCTGGCCTCACCCTCTCTTCCTAAATCCGGGGGGCCTGGGGATCAGCCTGGGTGCCGGGGGGCGGGGGTGGGGGGTTCTAGTGGTTCTGGCAGTTCTTAGTAAGCCGAGAGGTTCTCGAGGGTCCATGGGATTGGGGGGCGGGGAGCTGCACGGAAGCCAAGATCTTGGGGGGCTGGCATTAAAGGCCCCAGAGCAGCAGGACTGGGTTGTAGGAGAGGGTGTCATGACCCCCAAACCCCTGCAGCAGGAGGAAGCTGTGACCCTGGGCTGACCCCAAGCAACCCCTGAAGCTCTACGGAGCCAAAGCCCTAATGAGGTTGCAGCCCATGGGGCAGACACTCCCCGCCTCCCCTTCGTGCCCGGAGGGATCCGCACCCCAGCCTGGGTCGCGCGGGAGGGGGATCAAGGAGCCGGGATCGTAGGGGAGGCCCCTGTAGATCCCACCTCCTGTGATCCTAGGGGTGCACCTCTGCCTTCACACGGTGGGGGTCTCAGAACCCGAGTTCTCCACGTCCCTGGTCCACACACAGGGGAAATCACTGAACTGCCGCTGTCCCTGCCCTGGCGTCTGCCTGGTACAGGTTACAGTCTTGTGAATTTTGCACAGCAAGCTGGAAGGCGCCCTAGAGATGAGACCAGGAAGACTTCAAGTAGAATTTTCTTTGTTTTTCCAGTTTTAAAGTCTTTAGTGCATTTGTTATAATATTGCTTCTGTTTTAAGTTTTGGGGTTTTGGCCTCCCAAGGCAGGTGAGATTTTAGCTCCCCACCAGGGATTGGACTGCATTCCCTGCATTAGAAGGCAAGATCTTAACCACTGGACTGACTGACAGGGAAGTCCTGCGTTTGTGTGTGTGTGTGTGTGTTTTATATTTTATTTATTGGCGCAACAATTTTCTCATTGTGACGCCAGGGTTTCAGAGTGTGCTGCACGTTCTAGAGCAGGTGGGCTGAGTAGTTGCTGAGGGCAGGCTTAGTTGCTTTGTGTCCTGTGGGATCTAAGTTCTCCAACCAGGAATAGAACCCGTGTGCCCTGCATTGCAAACCGGATCCTTAACCCCTGGACCAATAGAGAAGTCCTGTAAGTTGGTTTTTAAACGGTGGTGGAGGCAAAAGTTCTTTGATGCCAGAGCTTTTGCCTAAGCTTATGGGCAAGAAGACTTTGGCAGAAAGAGAAACATTTCAGTGTTTGTTCACAATCTGGAAACAATCCAAGATCTGGTGGAAGTTTTTGGTAAATACATCAAACTTCAGAAAGAAGGTGGGCTCAGTAAGGTTAATTAGTAGTTGTGCAGAGAAAGAGTGCCTCCTGACCCTTATTAGTGATACATTGTTTCTTGAAAACTGCCTGTTACAAAACAAAGTGAGTGCTATGAACCCATCTGAAAAGTACAGACACGAAATGATACATGCCATTTTGTTAAACACTGATTGCCACCTGGTGACAAATTATTTATCATTTTTATTTAACTTTTAAATTTTCTTCTTTTTGCTTATTCATGTTTTCTACTTTTTATAAAAAGATAATTGGTTTTTCTCCTTTTAAGGTTCTTTTCAAGAAGTGAAAGAAAAAACACAGATGAGGAAGCTTCCTTGGAGGAAGCAACCCCCACCCACGCAATATTCTAGAGCAGACACTGGTGAACAGAGGCAATGAGAGGCTTGCTGCAGGAAACCCTGCCACTGTGGGAATGCGTTCCCAGGTCCTTTCTCCAGGGCCAGCTGGGAGTTCAGTGACAACATTCCACCCATTAAGCTGGTTGCTGTCCACCCATTAAGCACCAGTGAAGTTAAAATGTCAGTGGAACCCAAAATGTCCACCTACCTACATTATAAAATTAAATTTAAATGCAATTCAACAAATGTTATGATTCTAATTCGTATCTATAAAGTCAGTTGTTGTTATTGGCTGCCAGATAAGAAGTTACTATTTATAAACATTGTCTTATTTGAGCCTCCCAATCCCCCTCTGAGTGAGAGTTATATTCTCTTCTTATGTTCTCTTAGTATGGGTCCAGTGAATTTTAAAATAGTTTCCACCTATAAGTGACTTCCTTTAAATGTAAGACTCAAAAGTTTACATTCTTAACTTAAGCACATAATTTTAAGTATTCTAAATCAGGGCAAACTCTTCACAAGCTTCATTTTTAATAGAGGTCTGACCTTCCAACAAAAGGTAGGCCAAGATGTGTTAAGTATTAAATAGATGCTGCCTCCCTTCTTCCATGCTCTCTAGTATGAAATGCAATCATTACCACATAATGCATTCTAGAGCATAAAGATCAGCTGTTTCCAGATTTTCTGTTCTCTTCTGAACCCAGGCTACCTGGGTTGGACTGCCAGTTCAGTAGCTTAAAGCTGTGTGACTTTAACCCTATCTATATCTTCTCTCCTCTTTGGTGAAGTTTATTATTTGAGATAATAACAGGCCTTCTTTGCTCTGGATTGAGAAACTTAAATGAGCCAATACTCTCACGTGCCATTTTCTTCATCATTTTGTTTCTTTCCTACACTGTTGATTTTTAACACCTTGAAAATCTGGTTAGGTAACCTCCCTCTTATGACTTCTGTTCAGAAGTTTTGTGGTCATCCATGTACTTTCCCCATAATGATTAGCTGAGTAATTTTTTAAAATTCCTGATCCAGGGACTCCCCTGGTGGTCTACGGGTAAAGAATCCACCTGCCAATACAGGGGACATGGGTTCAGACCCTAGTCTGGGAAGATCCCACAGGCCATGGAGTAACTAAGCCCACAAGCCACAACTCCTGAACCCATACACCTCGAGCCCATGCTCTGCAATAAGAGAAGCCACTGCAATGAGAAGACCTTGCACACAGCTAGAGAGTAGCCCCCACTCACCACAACTAGAGAAAGTCTGCATGTACCAGCAAAGACCCAGTGCAGCCAAAAAATACAAGCAACAAATAAAATCCCTGATTCACAGAAGGCTGGAAGCCCACCTAGATACAGCCTCCTGAACCCCTCTCTTCCAGCCAGGGAATTACCTTCATCCCCAGGGTCCCCCTGATGGAGTTCCTGTCCCACCCTCACTGCCCTGGGATGCCTTCTAGAAGGCCCCAGAGTAACTACCTCCAGTGGGTAGGCTGGAGGTATCAGATTTGTTAAATGTCTGTCTGCATATTGAGTGCTTGCAGCTGCTGGAGACCAGTTATTTGGCCCTGCCTTGGTTCACAGAATTCCAGGGAGCAGGCCATCTGGGGAACACCCTGGGAAAGCAATGCTGGACAGAGAGAGATTACTTGACATCCTTGGTAAAATGCTGTGAAGGACACAGAGTGTAAACAGGAGCTTCCAAGAGTGACTCAGCTGTCCTTCCTTTCTTGGAAGAAGGCAGGTGCAGGTGGGGGGCAGGGAACAGGAAGACCCTCCCCATACACTGACCCAAAGGCAGTTGAGGCTGCCAACTCTGCTAGAGGATTAGACCCTGTTCTCCTTCAAGCTCAGATAAGTTGCAGTCCTGCCACAGGTCTTTCAGGGGGTCAAAGCCATACATCCCCCTCCTCTGGGTCCTGTGCAGGGCCCCCGCAGTGCACCTTCTTCATCACCCTGGGTGCCAGTATCACCACTCAGGGCCATGACCAGCATGTGGGTGCCTGATACTCCCTGGAGTCTGGATCTGTAAGGCCCAGGCTGGAGAACTTTACTGTCCAAATAAGGCCTGCACCAGGGGGAGGCAAGTGAGGAACCAAACAACTCAGTCATCAAGATAAATAGTATTTTAACACAGTATTTTTAAAAACCACAACTTTCGCCAGAGAATCCATGATGAGCAAGATATTTTTTAAAAAAATTCTAAAGATGAGATGAATAGAACTGATTTTTGCTTTTGCTTCAGGCTTGGAGGTGGCTGGGCAGTGGAGCTGTCTCCAAACAAGACCCACTTCACGTGCTGCAACCCTTCTCTCCCGCTGGTAGTCAGTCAGGTGCTGGTTGGGGACAGGGACTTAGAGTCCAGGGACTGTTTACTGAGCATACATGACTCTGTGAGGTGTCCTTATTTCCAAATGACAAGATACCCATCAGAAGGTTAAGTCACTGGTCCACAGTCACAGAACTGGCAGAGGGTGGGTTTGAGGTGTGTGGTTGTCCTGTCACCTGGAAGCACCCTGAACTACAGGGTGGGAGAGGAGGAGGGGAGTCCCAGTGTAACCTGCATCCTTACCACTCAGTCCACCTTCCCGATGCTGGTCACACTCCAGGTCCACAGTGGACACTGACGTCACAGACGAATGAGTGTCCCTGTGTTTGAGGAACCCATCTTCTCAGGAGTTGCTGATTCCCTACTCTGTGTAGAGCATGAAGAAATCAATCTGTTTATTTCTGTTGTTTAAAAACAGCCTATTTAACCAAAAACGTTTTAGATTTACATAATATTACATGCGAAAAGTTGAACAGACATACAAGTCCAAGAGAATGAAAGCACATTGTGAATGTTCTTGATGTTTTGATTCCCTATCTTTACAACTTACATAAAGTGCATGGATCTTTAGGGTTTACCTCTGAGTTTTTCATGTGCAGACACTATCCTCACCACTTCCAGCACGTTTGAAGGCTCTTTCATGCCCACGTCCAGTCACTATCCCTCCACAGTAACCACCATTGACTTAAGTCACCAAACATTAGCTTTTTCTGTTTTTGCACTTGACCTGCCTTCTCAAAAGCTACCAGTTTCCCCCTCTTTAACCTTCTAGAAGGTCTCTTTTCCCCCTTTATATTTAGGTGTGCAATTCACTTGGAAATAATTTTAGTTCATGGTATGATATATGGAGGTGTCGACTCCCCTCCACAGAATACCCAGTTGGTCCAGCTCATTTATTAAAAAGGGTGTCTTCACCACTGCATTGAAGTGGCACTTTTTGTCTGAAATCAGATGATGGTACATGTGTGGGTCTCCTGGGTTCTCAAAGGATATGTCATTCATTGCTCTGTTTGTCTAGCTTTATAGAAAATTATATAATTTTAATCATGGGATAAGTTGATATTCAGTGTGTATCCTTCAATTTTCCTCCTGTTTATCTTTGCTATGCTTCACCTTTGCATTTTCACATGATTTTCAGAATAAGCTTATGGACAAAAATGCATCTACTATGACTCTGAGATGGCATTGAATTTATCAATCAATTTGGGAAATGTTTAAGAAAAATATCGAGTCTTCCAATCCACAAATACAAAATAGATCTCATTTATTTAATTTCAAGTAATATTTTGTAGTTTTCTATATAGAGGCTTTTCACCTTTCTTTAGACTTTTTTCTAATATTTTTGATGCTATTGTCAATGGTACTGTTAGGTCCATTATCTAATTGTTTTGTAAGATATGGAAACACAGTTGACTTTTGTATATTGACATTATGTCAATAACTAACAGCTCTGCTAAATTCACTTAATTCCAAGAGTTTATTTGTAGATTCTTTTGGGTTTTCTAAGTACATAAATATAGTGTGTAAGAATGACTAGTTTTCCTTCATTCTTTCTAATCCTCATACTTTTAAAAAAACTTATTGCACTGGGGAACACCAATATTCCTTGTTGAATTAAAGAGATAATAGTTGTAATTTTTTCTATTCTTATATGTAAGGAGAGAATAGTACATTATTTTTTCATCTAAAATTAAATTATGTGTTTGCATCATGAAGTATCTCTGAAAGATTTTTTTTGTAGATACGGTTTATCAGATTAAAGAAGTTCCTATTAATAGTTTTAAGAACTTTTGCTTTAAATACCTGTTTAATTTCATCAACTTTTTTTTTTGCATATTTTGAGTTGGTTTTTCTCCTTTCTTCTGTAAATGTGGTGGATCACAGTGATTGTGTGGTGTTGTTTTTTTTTTTTTAACATTAAACCATCCTTGAATGGATAGTATAAACCATACTTGATCATGATATGGGTTTTTTTACAGAATACAAATAAAAGTTTTATTGTACAAAATTAAGGCTTTCGTAGTTCATAGTTCACTAAGGCTAAACAAAGACCACGTAATTTTTTTAAATCCTTTCAACAATTTCACATACACTTCCCCTCTCCCCCAAACTATTAAAATGGCCTGGCCAAATGTTATCAAAACAAAAACTATAAATAATACCAGTCCTTTAAAGACAGTTATCCCAAATGTTATTTCTTGGCATAGGTTATCATCATGGCATGGGACAATGTGATCTTAAATCCCTGTAGAGCATCTCTGGCAGCTCCAGCCCGTCCATCATTTTCAGATTCAACAAAAGCAATGTCAGTTCCTCTCAGGTCCTAAACATACTTCCCTAAAACCAAAGAACTGGTTAAACAACATGGATAATATCATCTCACTAGTCTCTTCTGGTAAATTATTAAGGAATAAAGTACTGTTTGGAGGGTAATCAGGGACCTGAGGATCAGTGCTGCATTTCCTTGGGTATTAGCTGAATTTGGTGTTCCCTGACCAGGCTTTTTGTCCATGGTTGGTTTTTCCAGTCAGTTCCACAGTTTTGGCTTTTTTCTTTTTTCAGCAAAAGTGCTACACATTTTATAATATTATGTCCGAATCTGTTTTTGCATACTGGATTCACATCAGTTTGCCATAACATGGAAATCCTTGTAACTATCTCAAGGCACTTGCAGATGAACTCAGTTCCTTAAATGTAACAAAGGCTTGCCACCTCATCTTCATGGTCTTTAAAGACACAGTATCTACCACGTGGCCAAACTGAGAAAACAGAACATACAGAAGTCTCTTCTTCCTTTTTGTCATTCATATTGTTAATGTAAATTGGATGATTTGGTGTGATTGTGTTTTGGGTTAGAGTGTTCAAATAGCCAGAGGGTTCTACCATGTCCTGTAAGAATCTCTCATGATATAATTTTTAAATATCACTAGATTACACCTGTTTATGACTTTTGAGTCTCTCTTCATAAAAAAGAAATGTCTACGTTTTCAATTTTTCTAATGTGCTTAGTTGGATTTGGCACCAAAGTTATGCAGGTCTCAAATATTTGGGGAAAGTATGCTCTAACTTTTTCTATTTCCTGGAATAATAACTCCAATGTTTACAGAATTGGAATTATTTCTTCTTTAAATGTCAGAAGAATTCACTGATGAAGTCATCTAGGCATCAAGCTTTTTTTGTGGAAAGGTTTTTATTTTTAGAATCAATTTCTTCCATAGATTTAGGACTAAATTGGTTTTTTTCTTATTGTATCCATTTTGACTTGTGATTTTTAAGGAATTTGTCCACAATATCTAAACTGTCATTTGTGTTTGCCTATTACAAAACCTTCTTTTACTTCCACTTATATTTTATATTAATTAATTTATTCATTCATTTACTTTGATGTAAATTCTATTGTGATATCCCTTTTCATTCTGGATATTGGAAATGTATTTTTTCCTCTTTCTTTTTTAAAAAAGTTTATTTATTTATTTCTGGCTCTGCTGGGTCTTTACTGTGCAAGCTTTTCCCTAGTTGCAGTGAGCAGGGGCCACACTCTAGCTGTGATGCACAGGCTTCTCATTGTGGTGGCTTCTCTTGTTGTAGAGCATGGGCTCTAGGGCACGTGGGCTTCAGCAGTTGCAGCTCCCAGCCTCTAGTGTACAGGCTCAGTAGTTGTCATGTGTGGGCTTAGATGCTCCTCGACATGTGAGATCTTCCCAAGTCAGGGATCAAACTCATGTCTCCTGCATTTGCAGGCAGTTGCTTTACCACTGAGCCACCAACAAGGCTCTTTTTTTCCTCTTTCTTGCTTCTTCTTGACCAGAAGTGAGTTTTACTAATCACAGGATCAACTTTCAGTAGTGTTTTTTCTCTTCTACGTTGGTTTTTTATTGAAAAAAAAATTGCTTTACAATGTTGTGTTAGTGTCTGCTGTACAATGAAGTGGTCAGCCATATACACATACATATATCTCCTCTCTCTTTGGACCTCTTTCCCACACCCCAACCATCATCACAGAGCACTGAGCTGCGCTTCCTGTGTTTTGTAGCAGGTTCCCACTGGCTATCTACTTTATACATGGTAGTGTATATATCATGCTTCCCAGGTAGCTCAGCTGGTAAAGAACCTGCCTTCAATGCAGGAGATGCTGGTTTGATTCCTGGGTTAGGAAGTTCTCCTGGAGAAGGGATAGGTTACCCAGTCCAGTGTTCTTGGGCTTCCCTGGTGGCTTAGATGGTAAAGAATCCGCCTGCAATGTGGGAGACCTGGGTTCGATCCCTGGGTTGGGAAGATCCCCTGGAGAAAGGCATGGCAACCCACTCCAGTATTCTTGCCTAGAGAATCCCCATGGACAGAGGAGCCTGGAGGGCTACAGTCCATAGGGTCGCAAAGAGTCAGACATGACTGACTAATCAACTAAGCACTGCATAGCACAATGTATATATCAATCCTAATCTCCTAATTATTCCCATAGTCCCCTTCCTCCCCTGGGTCCACATGTCCATTCTCTACATCTGTCTCTCTTCCTGACTTGGAAATATGTTCATCTGTACCATTTTTCTAGATTTCACATATGCATTGTTATACGATATCTATTTTTCTCTTTCTCGCTTACTTCACTCTGTATGACAGACTCTAGGTCCATCCATATCTCTAAAAATGACCCTACTTCATTCCATTTAGTGGCTAAGTAACATTCCATTGTATATATGTACCACATCTTCTTTATCCATTCATTTACCATTGGACATTTAGATTGTTTCTGTGTCCTAGCTACTGTAAATAGTGCTGCAGTGAACATTGGGATACATGTGTCCTTTTGAATTATGGTTTTCTCAAGGTATATGCCCAGTAGTGAGATTACTAGATCATATGGTAATTCTATTTTTAGCTTCCTAAGGAACCTCCATACTGTTCTCCACAGTAGCTGTATCAATTTATAATTTCACCAACAATGCAAAAAGTTTCCCTTTTCTCCACACCCTCTCCAGCATTTATTATTTGTAGATTTTTTGATGATGGCCGTTCTGACATGTGTGAGGTGATACTTCATTACAATTTTGATTTGCATTTCTCTAATAATTATAATTAGTATATTATAATACTAATTATAGTAACATAATAGAAATCTAAGATAGAAATATAATGATCATAATAGCGATGTTCAGTATTTTATCATGTGTCTTTTGGCTATTTGTATGTCTTTTGGGGGGAGATGCCTATTTAGGTCTTCCATCTATTTTTTGATTGGATTGTTTTTTTGATATTGAGCTCCATGAGCTCTTTGTATATTTTAGAGATTAATCCTTTCTCCATTGCTTCATTTGCAAATATTTACTCCCAGTCTCAGGGTGGTCTTTTAGTCTTATTTATGGTTTCCTTTGCTGTGCAAAAGCTTTTAAGCTTAATTAGGTCCCATTTGTTTAGATTTTATTTTCATCACTCTGGGAAGTAGGTCAAAAAAGATCTTACTATGGTTTATGTCAAAGAGTGCTTTTCCTATGTTTTCCTCTAAGAGTTTTTATAGTGATCAGTCTTATTACATTTAGGTCTTTAACCCATTTTGAGTTTACTTTTGTGTATGATGTTAGTATTCTAAACTCATTCTTTTAGATACAGCTGTCCAGCTTTCCCAGAACCATTTATTGAAGAAGCTGTCTTTTTTCCATTGTATATTCTTGCCTCCTTTGTCATATATTAGGTGACCATAGGTGTATAGGTTTATCTCTGGGCTTTCTGTCCCATACCATTGGTGTATATTTCTGTGTTTGTACCAGTAGCATACTGTCTTGATTACTGTAGCTTTGTAGTATAAAGTCAGGGAGCCTGATTCCTCCAACTTCGGTTTTTCTTTCTCAAAATTACTCTGGATATTTGGAGTCTTTTGTGTTTCCATACAAATTGTAAGATTTTTTGTTCTAATTCTGTGAAGAATACCACTGGTAACTTTATAGGAATTGCACTGAATATGTAGTTTGCTTTGGGTAGTATATTCATTTTCACAATATTGATTCTTCCAATCTAAGAACATGATATATTTCTCCATCTGTTTGTGTCATCTTTGATTTTTTTTCATCAGTGTTTTATAGTTTTCTGAGTGCATGTCTTTTGCCTCCTTATGTAGGCTTATTCCCAGGAATTTTCTTCTTTTTGTTGCAATAGTAAATGGGATTGTTTCATTAATTTCAATTCCTGTTCTTTTGTTGTTAGTATATAGGCATGCAAGAGATTTCTGTGCATTAATTTTGTATCCTGCAACTTTATCAAATTCATTGATTAGCTCCAGTAGTATTCTGGTGGCATCTTTAGGATTTCTATGTATAGTATCATATCATCTGCAAACAGTGACAGTTTACTTCTTCTTTTGCAATTTGTGTTCCTTTTCTTTTTTCTCTCTGATTGCTCTGGCTAGGACTTCCAAAACTACATTAAATAAGAGTGGCAAGAATGGACATCCTTGTCTTTGTTCTGATCTTAGAGGAAATGCTTTCAGCTTTGAGAATGATGTTAGCTAGAGAATGATGTTTGCTGTGGGTTTGTCATATATGGCCTTTATTATGTTAAGATAGGTTCCCTCTGTGCCCACTTTATCATAAATGGGTGTTGAATTTTGTCAAAAGGTTTTTCTGCATCTATTGAGATGAACACATTGGTTTTATTTTTTGTTACTATGGTATATCACATTGATTTATTTGCATATATTGAAGAACCTTTGTATTCCTGGTATAAACCCCACTTGATCATAGTGTAGGATGCTTTTAATGTGTTCTCTTTGCTAATTTAATGGATTCTCTTTGCTAATACTTTGTCGAGAATTTTTGGTTGTGTTCATCAGTGATATTGATCTATAATTTTCTTTTTTTGTTTTATCTTTGTGTGGTTTTGGTATCAGGATGATGGTGGCCTCATAGAACAAATTTGGGACTGTTCCTCCCTCCACAATTTTTTGGAAAAGTTTGTGGAGGATCAGTGTTAGCTCTCCTCTAAATGTTTAATAGAATTCACACATAGTCATCTGGTCCTGGACTGTTGTGTGTTGGAGGACTTTCAATTACAGTTTCAATTTCATTACTTAGGATTGGTCTGTTTATATTTCCTACTTCTTCCTGGTTCAATCTTGGAAAGTTGTAGATTTCTTCCAGGTGGTCCATTTTATTGGCTATAGTTGCTTATAGTAGTCTCTTAAGATCCTTCATATTTCTGTGGTGTCAGTTGTAATTTCTCCTTTTAAAAATTTTAGGAATTTTCCCTTTATTAGAAATTTTCCATTCCTAATTTTATCAATTTGAGTTCTCTCCCTTTCCTTTCCTTATAGTCTAGCTAAATAAAGATTCATCAATTTTGTTTATCTTCTCAAAGAACCAACTTTTACTTTTGTTGATCTTTGTTATTGTTTTCTTCGTTTCTGTTTCGTTTATTTCTGCTCTGATCTTTATTATTTATTTCATTCTACTAACTTTGGGTTTTCTTCATGCTTCTTTCTTTAGTTGATTTGGGTGTAAGATTACATTGTTTGAGATATTTTTTGTTTCTTGAGATTAATTACTATAAACTTATTAGAACTGCTTTTGCTGTGGTCCATTGGTTTTGGGTTATGTTTTTGTTGTCATCTGTTTCTATGTATTTTTTATTTCCTGTTTAATTTCTTCAGTATTATTTGGCAGCACACTGTTTAGTCTCCATGTGTTTGCATTTTTACAGTTTTTTTTTTTCTCTGTAATTGATTTCTAATTTCATAGTGTTGTATTGTGGTCAGGAAAGACGCTTGACATAAATTCAGTTTTCTTAAATTTTACAAGGCATGTTTTGTGACCCAAAATGTGGTCTATCCTAGAGGATGTTCCATGTGCAATTGAAAAAAAAAGTGTATTCTGCCATTTTGGGGTAGAATATACTATAAATATCAGTTAAGTGTATCTGATCTATTTTGTTATTTAAAGCTGGTGTTTTCTTATTTATTTTCTGTTTGATAATCTGTCCACTGATGAGAGGGATGTTAAGGTCCTCCACTATTATTGTATTACTGTCCATTTCCCCTTTTATGGTTGTTAGCATTTGCCTTATGTATTGATGTGCTACTATTGGCTGTGCTCAGTTGCATCTGACTCTTAGCAACCCAATGGACTGTAGCCTGCCAGGCTCCTCTGTCTTTGGAATTTTCCAGGCAAGAATACTGGAGTGGGTTGCTGTTGCCTTCTCCAAGGGATCTTCCTGACCCAGGGATCAACCTGCATCTCTTGCATCTTCTGCACTGGCAGGCAGATTCTTTACCACTAGTGCCACCTTGGGTGCATAAATGTTTATATCAATAATTGTTATATCTTCTTTCTGGATTGATCCCTTGATCATTATGTAGTCCTTACTTATCTCTTGTAACAGTATTTCTTTTCAAATCTATTTTATCTGATATAAATATTGCTACTGCAACTTTTAAAATTTTTCATTTACATGGAATATCTGTATATCCCCTCTTTTTCAGTATCCCTAGGTCTGAAGTCTCTTGTAGACAACACACATACAGATCTTATTTTTGTATCCATTCAATCAGTCTGTGTCTGTTGGGGCATTTCATCTATTTACATTTTAGGTAGTTATTGATATGAATGTTCCTATCACCATTTTCTTAATTGTTTTGGGTTTGTTTTTGTGAATCTCTTTGTTTCCTACCTAGAGAATTTCCTTTAGCTTTTGTTGTAAAGCTGGCTTGGTAGTGCTGAATTCTCCTTTTTGCTTGTCTGTAAAGCTTTTGGTTTTTTGATCAAGTCTGAATGAGATCCTTGCTGAATAGAGTAGTATCTGTTGTAGGTTTTTCCCATTCATCTCTTTAAACATATCCTGCTACCCCCTTATGGCCTACAGAGTTTCTGCTGAAAAGTCCGCTTGTAGCCTTAAGGGGATTCCCTCGTATGTTATTTTTTGTTTTATCCTTGCTGCTTTTAATACTTTTTTGTGCTTAATATTTGTTAGTTTGATTAATATGTGTGTTGGTGTGTTTGTCTTAGGGTTAATCATGTGTGGGACACTTTGCACTTCCTGAACTTGGGCGGCTATTTCCTTTCCCACGTTTGGGAAGTTTTCAACTATAATCTCTTCAGATATTTTCTCAGACTCCTTCTTTTTCTCTTCTTCTGGGACCTCTATAATTTGAATGTTAGTGAGCTTAGTGAGGTCTCTGAGACTGTCTTCAATTCTTTTTATTCTTTTTTCCTTATTCTGCTCCTCAGCAATTATTCCCACCATTCTATCTTCCAGTTCACTTATTTGTTCTTCTGCCTCAGTTATTCTGCTATTGATTCATTCTAGTGTATTTTTCTTTCAGTTATTGTGTTGTTCATCTCTGTTTGTCCTTTAGTTCCTCTAGGTCTTTGTTAAACATTTCTTGTATTTTCTCTATCTGTGCCTCTATTTTATTTCCAAGATTTTGGATCATTATTACTATAAGTTCTTTTTCAGGTATGTTGCCTATTTCCTCTTCATTTATTTGGTCTTATAGGATTTTACCTTGTTCCTTCATCTGTAACATACTTTTTTATTGTCTCTCTCTCTCTTTTTTTTTTTTTTTTTTTTGATGGGTGGGTCTGTGTTCCTGTCTTACTGTTGTTTGGCCGGAGGTTTCCAGAATTAGAATTTGTAGGCAGTTGGGCAGAACCAGGTCTGGAGGTTCAGATGCAGACTTCTGGAAGACCTCACTTCAATTAACAGTCCCTGTGGTCTAAGGTTCTGTTAGTTTAGCAGTTCAGACTCAGTGCTCCCATCATAGGAGTTCAGGCCTGACCTCTGGCCCATGAACCAAGCATGGCAAAATGAAACAGAAACAAAAACAAACAAAACAAAAAAGGAGGGGGACAACAACAAAGCATAAAAAGTAAAATAAATTTAGGAAATTAACTGATATATTAAAAAAATAAAAATATAAATGAAACAACCAGCAGAAATTGTAACAGAACCACAAAAGAAAAAAAATACTGGAAAAAAACCTTGGCTGTAGGCTCATGATCTGTACAGCCAGAAAAGGCCCTCGGAATGGTGGGGGCAGGGCCTAGGCCCAGCACAGCCCAGAGGGGACCCCAGGGTGCCTGCTGCTTCAAAGTATGGAGGATTAGGCCAGGGACCTCAGCAGGCTCCCAGGGGCAGAAAGAGTGGGGGGAAATGGTAGATGCATTCCCCTTGATCCTCCAATCCCTGAGGATCCCTCCCTGTCTAGCTCTACTCTTCCTTCCCAACTCCCTCTCACACCCCCAGGATTCACATGGCACCTGTCATATTTCCACTTCTCCTACCCTTTCCCACCCATCCATGTCTGACCCCCATCACTTGGGGGTTGCTCCCATCCATGTGGGTATCAAGGTCCCGCAAGTGTCTGGTTAGGTACCTTTGTAGTGAGGAGATGCAGATTCTATGTTCTCCCACTCCATCAACTTCTGTACATTGGTGGTGGCTTAGCCGCTAAGTCGTGTCTGACTCTTGCGACCCCATGGACTATATAGCCTGCCAGGCACCTCTGTCCATGGGATTTTCCAGGCACGAATAGTGGATTGGGTTGCCATTTTCTTCTCCAGGGGATCTTCCTGATCCAGGAATTGAACCCAGGTCTCCTGCATTGCAGGCAGATTCTTTACCAACTGAGCTGTAAGGATCTGTACATTGGCTTCTATGTAATTGATTTCTGCTGTTCATTATTTCCTTCCTCCTAATTTCTTTGTGTTTAGTTTCCTTTTTCTGGCTTCCTTAAATAAAAGGCTAGATAATAGGTTTTCAACCTTTTTCTTAATATACTTATATTTACTATGCATTTTCCTTCAAACAACTTTTAAAATTGTATTTTACAATCATATATATAAAAATACTTAATGTCTAAAATTTATCACTCTGAAATTACTTTTTATAATTAAGAAGCATCAAGGAGGAAAATACTTTGAGTCTATTTGTTCCTCATAATATTTTTTGCATACAAGCTTTGGCACAAATTAATTCCTGCCTGAAACAATCCATTAGAGGCTGCCAAATTTTTTTTGTAATTTTGTCATTTCTTCTACATTTATCAGTTGGAATTCTATAATCATAAAGAGTTTTTCTCTTCCTCCCCTGTTATTTCAGTGTTCCATGTCATATTTTCTCCTTTCAAATAATATATTTTTTTAATTTAGGAAGCTTCATAGTTTTGTTGCAGTTGCTACTTTTATATTTTCTTATAGTGCCTTGAATCCCCCTTCTCTTCATCTTTTATTATCAGCTTAACAGTTATAGAGAAGAGTGAAAAACCTGGCTTAAAAATCAAGATTCAAAAAACTAAGATCATGGCATCCAGTCCCATCACTTCATGGCAAATAGATGGGGAAACAATGGAAACAGTGACAGACTCTATTTTCTTGGGCTCCAAAATCACTGCAGATGGTGACTGCAGTCAATAAATTACAAGACACTTGCTCCTTGGAAGAAAAGCTACGACAAACTTAGATAGCATATTAAAAAGCAGAGACATTACTTCGCCAACAAAGATCCGCATAGTCAAAGCTACGGTTTTTCCATATGTATGGGTGTGAGAACGGGACCATAAAGAAGGCTGAGCACCGAAGAATTGATGCTTTTGAACTCTGGTGTTGGAGACGACTCTTGAGAGTCCCTTGGACAGCAACAAGGTCAAATTAGTCAATCCTAAAGGAAACCACCCTTATGGCAGAAAGTGAAGAGGAACTCAAAAGCCTCTTGATGAGAGTGAAAGTGGAGAGTGAAAAAGTTGGCTTAAAACTCAACATTCAGAAAACGAAAATCATGGCATCCGGTCCCATCACTTCATGGGAAATAGATGGGGAAACAGTGGAAACAGTTTCAGACTTTATTTTGAGGGGCTCCAAAATCACTGCAGATGGTGACTGCAGCCATGAAATTAAAAGACGCTTCCTCCTTGGAAGGAAAGTTATGACAACCTAGATAGCATATTCAAAAGCAGAGACATTACTTTGCCAACAAAGGTTCGTCTAGTCAAGGCTATGGTTTTTCCTGTGGTCATGTATGGATGTGAGAGTTGGACTGTGAAGAAGGCTGAGCTCTGAAGAATTGATGCCTTTGAACTGTGGTGTTGGAGAAGACTCTTGAGAGTCCCTTGGACTGCAAGGAGATCCAACCAGTCCATTCTGAAGATCAGCCCTGGGATTTCTTTGGAAGGAATGATGCTGAAGCTGAAACTCCAGTACTTCGGCCACCTCATGCGAAGAGTTGATTCATTGGAAAAGACTCTGATGCTGGGAGGGATTGGGGGCAGGAGGAGAAGGGGACGACAGAGGATGAGATGGCTGGATGGCATCACTGACTCGATGGACGTGAGTCTGAGTGAACTCTGGGAATTGGTGATGGACAGGGAGGACTGGCGTGCTGTGATTCATGGGGTTGCAAAGAGTCGGACACGAATGAGCGACTGAACTGAACTGAAAGGAAATCAGTCCTGAATATTCATTGGAATGATTGATGCTGAAACTGAAGCTCCAGTACTTTGTCCATCTGATGTGAAGAGTCGACTTATTAGAAAAGACTGATGCTGGGAAAGACTGAAGGAGGGAGAAGGGGATGGCAGAAGATGAGATGGTTGGATGGCGTCACCAACTCAATGACATGAGTTTTAGCAAGCTCCAGGAGATGGTGAAGGACAGGGAAGCCTAGTATGCTGCAGTCCATGGGGCCACAAAGAGTTGGCCACCACTGACTGATGGAACAACAACAGTTAAAGTAGTATCCTTTGGTTTCCTCCTAATAATCAATGGCAATCTATTACTTCCCCCAACCCTTCTCTCTCCTCTTCCTATGCTTAACTCATGTTCTTGCTTTATCAGAAAATATCTTTATATAGTATTTTTCCATTTTTGCTGGATGGGATGGTTGGATAACATCACCAACTCAATGGACATGAGTTTGAGCAAACTCTAGGAGATAGTGAAGGATAGGGAAGCCTGGCATGCTGCAGTCCATGGGGTTGCAAATATTCACACATGATTTAGTGACTGAACCACAACAGTCTTTGTTCAACCCTCATTTTAGTCCTTTAGCTGGATGCTCAACCTCTACATTTTTGTATACAGTGTAAGTATACACAGAGACACATATATTTTTCTCAAACAGATGTGAAAGTGTTTCAGCACCATTTTTTGAAAAAAAAAAAAAAAAAACTTTACACTTTCCAAAGTGTAAAGTTTTATAATATTGACAAAAATCAATTCACTATGTAGTGTGTCATTTTAATTCAAGACTCTCTTCTGTTTAACTAATCTTCTGTCCTTTCAGAAGACCATACTGTCATAGCTGCTGCTGCTGCTAAGTCACTTCAGTCGTGTCCGACTCTGTGCGACCCCATAGACGGCAGCCCACCAGGCTCCCCCGTCCCTGGGATTCTCCAGGCAAGAACACTGGAGTGGGTTGCCGTTGCCTCCTCCAATGCATGAAAGTGAAAAGTGAAAGTGAAGTTGCTCAGTCGTGTCCGACTCTTAGCTACTGCAAGTTAATGATAGGCCTAGAAATCAAATAGTACAAGTCTTGCAAATATTCTTCCTATTCAAAATTATGAGTATTCTGGTTCCTTTGCTATTCCTCATAAACTACAAGATCAGTTTGTCTATTTTTACAGAAAATCTTCCTGGGAATTTGATTGGAAAGGGATTCAATCTAAAATTC
This sequence comes from Bos grunniens, assembly GCF_055505025.1. Lineage (NCBI taxonomy): Eukaryota > Metazoa > Chordata > Mammalia > Artiodactyla > Bovidae > Bos > Bos grunniens. The sequence goes on from NC_141181.1 coordinate 44,684,869, forward strand.
GGTGTGGAGAACACTGAAACTTTAACATTGAATCTTCCAATTCTTTAACAGGGCATATCCTCCCTATATCTAGGTCATTATTATTCCCCTCTTCATTGTTGTTCCTAGCATACATTTCATTTGACTTACATTTAATGATTCCATGGTTGGTTGCTTGTTTGGTTTTTGGTGTTATCATAAATAGTGGTGCATTTTAACCCAGATTTCCCATTGTATGATGAGAGTGTGAAAGTGTTAGTTGCTCAATCATGTCCAACTCTTTGTGACCCCATGGACTGTGGCCCAACAGGTTCCCACGTCCATGGAATTTTCCCGGCAAGAATACTGGAGCAGGTAGCCATTTCCTTCTCTAGGAGATCTTCCCAACCCAGGGATCAAATCTGGGTCTTCCACATTGCAGGCAGATTCTTTACCATCTGAGCCACCAGGAAAGCTGTTGAGTATGTAAAAAAAGAACTGATTTGTGAATATTGATTTTATATTTTGCTATCTTGCTGAATTGACTTGTGACTTAAAAATTTTTTTTTATATTGTAGCATAGTTGACTTACAATGTTGTGTTAGTTTCTGCTATTGTAAAGTAAAGTGAGTTAGTTATAAATATACATATATCCACTCTCAGATTCAGTCCCCATATAGATCATTGCAGAGTACAGTTTCCTGAGCTATATAGTAGATCCTTGTTAGCTACCTATTTTATATGTAGCACTGTGTATATGTCAAGCCCAATTTCCCAATTTAGTCCCTCTCCACATTGGTGCCCCTTTTTTGGAGGGGTAGTTTTAAGAGGAGTGTCAGTAAAAGCAATCATGCTGTCTCTGAACAGTTGTCATCTTCCTTTCCAATCTGTATCTTGTTTTATTCTTCCTCTTCTTTTTAAAAATTTTTGGCCATGCCACATGGATTGTAGGATCTTAATTCCCCAACAAGGGAAACTATAGATGGAAGAAATTTTGTATGCTTTTAATTATTTATAAAATTTTAAGATTAATGATCTGGGACATGATCTGCATTGAATGTTTCATATGTAATTGAAAAGAACATATATTCTGCTGTTGGATGTTCTAGACATGTCTACCACGTCTAGTTTGGCGATGTCATTATTAAGTCCTTCTATAGCCTTCCTAGAGAGTTCCAAAAAAACATCTATTTCTGCTTTATTGACTATGCCAAAGCCTTTGACTGTGTGGATCACAATAAACTGTGGAAAATTCTGAAAGATCTCTTCAGATCTTTCAGAATTCCCACCTGGGAATGCCAGACCACCTGATCTGCCTCTTGAGAAATTTGTATGCAGGTCAGGAAGCAACAGTTAGAACTGGACATGGAACAACAGACTGGTTACAAACAGGAAAAGGAGTTCGTCAAGGCTGTATCTTGTCACCCTGTTTATTTAACTTCTATGCAGAGTACATCATGAGAAACGCTGGACTGGAAGAAACACAAGCTGGAATCAAGATTGCCGGGAGAAATATCAATAACCTCAGATATGCAGACAACACCACCCTTATGGCAGAAAGTGAAGAGGAACTCAAAAGCCTCTTGATGAAAGTGAAAGTGGAGAGTGAAAAAGTTGGCTTAAAACTCAACATTCAGAAAACGAAAATCATGGCATCCGGTCCCACCACTTCATGGGAAATAGATGGGGAAACAGTGGAAACAGTTTCAGACTTTATTTTGAGGGGCTCCAAAATCACTGCAGATGGTGACTGCGGCCATGAAATTAAAAGACGCTTCCTCCTTGGAAGGAAAGTTATGACAACCTAGATAGCATATTCAAAAGCAGAGACATTACTTTGCCAACAAAGGTCTGTCTAGTCAAGGCTATGGTTTTTCCTGTGGTCATGTATGGATGTGAGAGTTGGACTGTGAAGAAGGCTGAGCTCTGAAGAATTGATGCCTTTGAACTGTGGTGTTGGAGAAGACTCTTGAGAGTCCCTTGGACTGCAAGGAGATCCAACCAGTCCATTCTGAAGGAGATCAGCCCTGGGATTTCTTTGGAAGGAATGATGCTAAAGCTGAAACTCCAGTACTTTGGCCACCTCATGCGAAGAGTTGATTCATTGGAAAAAACCCTGATGCTGGGAGGGATTGGGGGCAGGAGGAGAAGGGGACGACAGAGGATGAGATGGCTGGATGGCATCACTGACTCGATGGACGTGAGTCTGAGTGAACTGCGGGAGTTGGTGATGGACAGGGAGGCCTGGTGTGCTGCGATTCATGGGGTCGCAGAGAGTCGGACACGACTGAGTGACTGATCTGATCTGATCTGATAGCCTTCCTGATATTTGATCTTCAAGTTATGTTACTGAGAAATAAATGCTGAAGTGTCCAACTAAAATGGTAGAGTGTATTTCTTCTTTCAGTTCTTTTTTTGCATGATTTGAAGCTTTCTTGTTAAGTACACACATTTAGGATTTTTTTTTTTTTTTTTGGTAAAATGATGCTTTTCCTTATATAATGTTCCTATATATTCCTGACAATTTTCTTTGTGCTTAATATATATTTACTTTCAAAAAAAGGGTACATATTTTCCAATGTCAGCTCTTAGACTGGGAGATATGGTACAGATAAATCTATCTGATCTGTATTTCACTTGTCTGAGGTTTGCTGAAGCTTTTGGTTGATTAGTACAAAACTGTCTTCAGATACTTCAAGGGCAGACCAGGATGTTTCCCTCAGCAGGGCCTGGAATCTGAGTGTGAAAACATTGATGAGATCAGATTGTGTTCGCAGCCAAGCTGTCTTGTTTCAGAGTTGTGCAAAACATCACCCTGCCTTATAGCCTGTAGTTTAAATATTCGCCTGTAGTTTATTTTGGTTTTCCTAAATAGACAATCACATCTGCAAACAACAGGATTTTTTCCCCAGCCCTAAACCCCAATTCCTTACAACTTTTGGTTCTCATATATTAGCTAGAATTTCCATTGTTATTGTTTAGCCACACAGTTATGTCCAACTCTTTGCAACCCCATGGACCGTAGTCCACCAGGCTCTTCTGTCAGTGGGAAATCCCAGGCAAGAATACTGGAGAGGGTTTGCCATTTCCTTCTCCAAGGGGTCTTCGAACCCAAGTCTCCTGTTTGACAGTTGGGTTCTTTACCACTGAGCTCCCAGAAGCCCTTAGAACTGCCATTACCTTGCTATAATTAAAGGGGTGAACATTCTTTAACTTGGTAATTTGATTTAAAAGTGATAATAATTTAAGCTATTCTTGGTAACTTAGTAGAAGGAACTAATTAATAATTGTAGCAAACTACACAAAGCATATTTTAGAGTACAGAGAGAAAGATCCTAAACATCCAAGGGTTTATGATGCAATCCTTACTGTTATATTGGTTATTACATTCAATCATACACTTTAAAAAGTCTTTATGTTGTTATTATGAACATGTAAAACCCTGATAGTTATATACTTTCTCCAATCTTTTCCTAAAATTTTGGGACATCTTTATAACCTTAAAGTCCTTTCTAAAGGAAATTATTTTGTACAGGCGAACCACAATAATAGTGAAGTAGGGACTTCCCCGTTGGTCCAGGGGTTAAGAACTTGCCTTGCAATACAGGGGATGCAGGTTTGATCCTTGGTTGGGAAAGTAATATCCCACACGCTGTGGAGCAACTAAGCCTGTAAGCCACAACTGCTGAACCCACACACTTGGGAGCCTATGAACCACAATTAGAGAGCCTGCCTGCTACAACTACTGAAGTCTGGGTACTCTGGAGCCCTCACACCACAACTACTAAACCTCATGTCAGAACTAGCAAGTCCAGGCACCACAATGAAAGATCCTGCATGATGCAAAAAAGATGCTACATGCTGCAACTAAGACCTGATGCAGCCAAATAAATAAATGAATAAATACATAAATAAAATTTTAAAAATAGTGAAGCAAACATTTCTATTGAGGCTTTACCTCATCCGAACAAAAACAATCATAAATCATCTTTTCTTTTCTTGTTTTTTTTTGGCTTGGTTTCTCCCAAGTATAATTTTCTGATATCTACAATTCATCCACTTTATATTTTCTCTCACTAAAATCCTAATTATTAATAAATTATGAATTTAAAAGGATTTTATTCTATATTCATTTGCATTATGGAATTTCCTCTTCATGAATGCTACCATATTAAAAATTATTTTCTGACATTAATTTCATTCATATTGTTCCTCACCTGAACAAACTTAAAGACATGGTACGATTTCCTGCTGAGAACTTTTATAGGGTTCACTGAATTCATAGGGGTCCTACATTTACTTATTTTTAGTGTATGAAAAACAGCTTTTGGTGGATATCCTTCAACATGCCATACATACATGGTGTACAATGAAATGATGTACAGAGTTTCTCTCCTGTATGAATCTTCTGGGAATTCCTGGAAATTCACTTTACAGAGAAAGTTTCTTACATTTAATTCACTGGTAAGTTTCTCATCTGCATGAGTTCTCTGATGTACAGTGAGCTGTGATCCAACAAAAGGCTTTCCCACATTCATTGCATTTACAGGGTTTCTCTCTTGTATGAGTCCTCTGATGTGCACTGAGAATTTATTTCTGAGAGAAGGTTTTTCCACACTCACTGCATCCATAGGGTTTCTCCCCTGAATGAGTTCTTCTGATGTAAAATGAGCTTCTATTTTCTAATGAAAGCTTTTTCACATCATTGCAGTCATAGGGCTTCTCTCTTGTTTCCATCCTCTGATATACAAGGAACCATAATTTTCCACTGAAAGATTTTTTCACGTTGACTATATTCATAAGGGTTTTCCCCTGCATGGGTTCACTCATGTACAATGAGTAGTGATTTCCAAATGAAGGCTTTCTCAAATTTGTGACATTCATATGGTTTCTTTCCTGAATGAGTTCTCATGTTTATAATGAGGTATGACTTGCCACTAAATGTCTTCCCATGCTCATTGCACCCATAAGATTTTTCCCCAGTGTGAGTTCACTGATGTGAGATGAGCTGATTTTCTCTATTAAAGGCCTTTTCACATTCATTCCATACATAGAGATTTTCTCCTGTGTGAATTCTCTGACATACAATAAGTTGTGAATTAAAACTGAAAGATTTCCTTCATTCTCTGCATTCATGTGGTTTCTCTCCTGTGAGTCCTCATATGTATAATGAGGTAGGGCTTGCTCCTAAAAGCTTTCCCACATTCACTGCATCCATAGAGTTTCAATCCTGTGTGACTTCTCTCATGTACAACGAGGTATGAATTCAAACTGAAAGCCTTTCCACATTGATTACATCAATAGGTTTTACCCCAGTGTGTGCTCCCTGATGTACAATGAGCCATAACTTCAAAGTAAAAGATTTTCCACATACATTACAACCATAAGGTTTCTCTCCTGTGTGAGTTTTGTGACGTACAATGAGGTTTGACTTTGTATTGAAGGCTTTTCAACATTCACTGCATGCATAGGGTTTCTCCCTGTATGAGTTCTCTGATGTGAAATGAGATGCTATTTCTGACTGAAGGCCTTCCCACATTGACTACAACCATAGGGTTTCTCTCCTGTGTGAGTTTTCTGATGTGAAATGAGATGGTAGTTCCAACTGAAGGCTTTCCCACATTCATTACAACCATAGGGTTTCTCTCCTGTATGGGTTTTCCAACGTACAATAAGGTTAGACTTTGTTTTAAAGGCTTTTCAACATTCACTACATTCATAGGTTTTCTCTCCTGTATGAGTTCTCTGATATATCGCGAGTTGTGACTTCAAACGAAAAGTTTTCCCACAGTTACTGCATTCATAGGGCTTCTCCCCTGTGTGAATTCTCTGAGGTATAATGAGTTGTGAATTCAAACTGAAGGCTCTCCCACATTCATAGCATTCATGGAGTTTCTCTCCTGTGTGAGTCCTCTGATGTAAAACGAGGTAGGACTTCATTCTAAAAGCTTTCCCACATTCACTGCATCCATAGGGTTTCACTCCTGTGTGACTTTTCAGTTGTGACTTCAAACTGAAGGCTTTTCCACACTAATTACATCCACAGAGTTTAACCCCACTGTGTGCTTTCTGACATACAATGAGCTGTGACTCATTGGAGAATTTCCCACATTCACAACAACCATAGGTTTCTCCCCCATGTGGGTTCTCTGATGTACCATGAAGTAAGACTTTGTATTAAAGGCTTTCTGACCATCAATGCCTTCATAGGGTTTCTCTCCTGTATGAATGCTTTGGTGTGTAATGAGTTGTGATTTCAAATCAAAAGTTTTTTCAAATGCATGGCACTTACAGGGTTTCTGTCCTGAATGAGTTCTCTGGTGGGAAACAAGCTGGTCTTTTCTACTGAAAACGTTTCCACATTCACAACATTCAAGGATTCTCCTGTGTGTAAATTCTCTGATGTATTACAAGGTGTTAATTGAAACTAAAAGTTTTCTGACAGCCACTGTATTCACGTAACTTCTCTACTGTGTGAATTCTTGATTGCGCAGTGAGGTAGGACTTGCTGCTGAAGTCTTTCCCACATCTATCACATTTGTAGGGCTTTTCTTCTGCATGAGTTTCCTGATACACCACAAGGTATGACTTGCTGCTGAAGGCCTTCCCACATGAACGGCATTCAAAGGATTTTCCTCCCATATGCATTTGTTGGCAAATAAGCTATGACTTTCTGTTGGCAGTTTTCCCAGATTCATTACTTTCACAGTGTTTTATGCCAATAGCAGCTTGTTCACGTTTAGAATGGAAGGGTGATTCTCTCTGTACATGAAACCCATTAGGATTCTTTCCAGCATAATTACTACTGAAATCTATATTATATTTCAAACTCTTTCTATTTGTGACACATTTATGAAGTCTTTGTCTTGAAGAAATATAATCTTCACTAAGAAAATAGTTTTCCAAATGCAGTACAGGGTAGTCTTCTGCTTTGATTTTCCTGATCCCATTCCATACAAGCATTAATTTCCCAGACTTCATCTAGAAATGAAAATACTCATGTTATGAATAGTAACATGATCTTGGTATAGCATTAAGTTACCTTAAAATGCCATGTCATGAGGTTTTTCTTAGTTTCTGATATCAGTTCTGAACATAAATAAAATCTCAAGAGTAAAGGTACCTGGACACCAGGCACTGGACTCCAGTGTCTGGAATACTGGACAGCTGGTACCCAGACAACTCCTGGACACTGAGGAAAACAAAGCAACTTAAAACATGAACACAGGCATAGGGAACTGCCAATAAATAGAGTCTTGAGTTTCAGATTTTTGTACTATACCTTCTTTAGAAAGCACAAGGTAAAATGAGGTAAACATAAAGAAGTGGAAAAGATCTCTAGGCACTAGCATTATTTAACAAATAATTATTAAATACCTATTATGTGCCAAACACTGTTAAGCTCAGGAGAAAGAGCAGAACCATTGCAGATTGGTTTACACTCCTCTTGGGAATAAAGGTCCACTGAATACCCAAATAGATGAAAATAAACTCACAAGAAACATCATCATGATGTTTCAGAACACTGTCAAGCAGCAGCCAGTAAAACTTCCAGAGAAACCAAAAATGTTTCATATAATAAATAAATTTTACAATGGATCTAACTTCTCACTAGCATCAGTAGAAGAAAGAAAACACAGCATTCAGGAGTAAAGAATAAACATTTTCAGAGGCACAGGTCTCAACATTTATATCAAATGCATCCTTTCACAGGAAGCTACTGTGAGAGGTGTTCCAACAAAACAAATCTAGAAAAAAGAGGACACACACCATTAAAAAAAAAAAAAAACACACAGAAAATTTGAAAGGAGATTCCAGGATAAAAACTGTACAACCAGGTGATGAGAAAAGTTAGGTTACACCAGAGGAAGTCACAAGACCTGGGAGTGATGTCACCAGGAAGATGAAATTGACAGAATCACTAATTAAGCTGAATGTACCAAAAGAATATTTAGACATGTGAGGAAGGGTCTGGGCTAAATTAATTATAAATATGAGCAATAACAGAGAAAACTGGAAAGGCAAGGAAAACAACTGAACAGAAAAAGTGATTTATGAATGAAAACTAACCATTGTACACTTGTATGATTTACCTGTGAATGGAAATTACATAGTCATGAAGATGCAAAAACTGAAGACTGTTTTAAGCAAGAGCATGAAGTAGCTTTATTAGGATGATGTAGGTATGAGAAGACTGTGTATATTATGGGGAATATGAGGGGAGGAGGATGAAAGAGAATTAAATCTATCCTTCACAGTGAGTAATTAGGAGAAAATCTAGGCGCGATAGAATAAGCACTGGTTATTTAGAAATCATGGAGGAAAATTCACTAAGAAAGGGCTAAGAGATGAAATTGTTTTTCTCCAATAGGAATGAAAAACAGAGGGGCAAGGTGAACAGATGCTGGTTAAACATTAACCAACACCCCCCACTGTTGCCAAATTCCAAATATACAAAGTAAATAAAGAGCAAGACACAGGACTAAGTCCTCAGGCACAATGACAAATATTTGGAGGCTGAAGAGAAGACAGAACGGGTAGAGTGGACCTAGATATCTCAAAGTAACATGCTGACTGAGGTGATGGACAGAACAGGGTATTGAGAGAAGACAGAAACAGGTCAGGTTTGAAAACTGCAATATCACAGGATCTTAATACCTCATTTCAGGTTCCTCTAAAGCCTAAATTTGAACTCTCTTATTCATTTTGTACACAACATCCAAGTTATATGTTCCTAAACACCAATTCCCAACTGGGACAATATCCATTCCCATGCACCGAGAAATGAATATGAGCATGTTTGACTATTACAATGGCTTTGAAGTGAGTATGTCTGGCAATTAAACAGTCTTAAAGTCATAAATGTTTCCATCAGGAAAAAGCAGGCCAGTGGGTAATTAATCTTTGCCCTTGAATCAGACTGGCTCATGTTTGGCTGTCAGTGTTGTTACTGTAGACTTCAGAGTTCATGGATACTGAATCTGTCCATTTCTATACTTTACCCTTCCAATCTTTCTGTTGCTGGCACCACACTCCTTGTTTTTCCTTGGTTCTCACATCTCTGGTTTCCTTCATTTTATCTCCCAGGAAATCTAATGAACTTGCTACTGAGCATTTTTTTTTGCAACAGTAATTTCAGAAAATCAGATCATTGCTGCTATCTGAAGGGACAGCATAAAGAATTCAAGAAATTCAAAAGAATTCAAGAAGAAATTTTTTTGAATTCAAAAGAATTAAAGAATTCTGTGTTTACAGAATACCAGAGCCAGTGAGTAGAAAACAGGAATTCACAAGACTGAAGATTGTTTAAACATGATTCAAGACTATATTAAACATGATTACTGGCTGTGGCTCATCTTGAGTTTAGCTACAGAAGACAATGGAAGAGGAACTCAGGCTAAAAGAGAAGAACTCAGGGCTCACCAGGCCACGGCTATGGCAGAAGCCCTGGAACAGCCTGCCCAGCCCAGTACCAATGCACTGTAACCAGTGGCTTCCCTGTGGTGCCGCTGCTGCTGCTCTCCCAGAACAAGGTTGCTGTTATAACCATTCTGTACGTCTCTCTACCACTCAACCTGTCTGGCTAGTTGTATGTGGATAACTTATCTTTAATATAGATCACCAGACCATGAAGATGTATCACCAGGTCTAATTAGAAACAATAATCCTAGACTTGTACTAATATGGTTAAAAATGAAAAGAGGTGTAATAGAATATTTTTGAAGGTGGATGGAGGGAAAGAAGGATGTGACTGGATGCTCCCTCACCAAAGAGGAAGATGAAGGTGTACAGTGCTGTCCTTCTCCTGGTTGGCAGAAATCTGATTTTATGTCCTACCTCCATCCGTAAGGCTGTGTGCTTCAGTTAGGAAACTGGAGACCCATCTCCATACCCCCTGCTGAAGGGGAAGCATGATTTATCTGAGCCAACAGTGATGGTTTCATTTCCCTTGCCTGAGTCTTCTTTAGACAAGGTAAGTGATAAAAAATATAGCCTATTAAACATGGTACGGAGAAGGCAATGGCACCCCACTCCAGTACTCTTGCCTGGAAAATCCCATGGACAGAGGAGCCTGGTAGGCTGCAGTCCATGGGGTCGCTAAGGGTCGGACATGACTGAGCAACTTCACTTCACTTCCAGTAGGTCCCACATGCCTTGGGGCACCACAACCACTAAGCTCATATCCTAGAGCCCAGGAGGTGCAAATACTGAAGCCCAAGCGCTCCAGAGCCTGTGCTCTGCAACAAGAGACACCACCTCAAAGAGAAACCCATGCACCACAACTGGAGAGTAGCCCCTCCTCACACTAGAAAAAGCCCGTGAGCAGCAACAAAGACCCAGTGCAACCAAAAATAAATACATTTTTAAAAGTTCATTTATATCATTTCTTTTTAGATTCCACATAGAAGGGATGTCATATTTCTTTTTCTCTGTATGACTTCACTCAATATGACGGTCTCTAGGTCCATCCATGTTGCTACAAATGGCATTATTTTATTCTTTTTTAATAGCTGGGTAACATTCCATTGTATGTATGTACCACATCTTCCTTATCCATTCCTCTGTTGATGGGTATTTAGGTTGCTTCCATGCCTTGGCTATTGTAAACAGTGCTGCAATGAACACTGGGGTTCATGTATCACTTCAGATCATGTTTTTATCCAGATATATGCCCAGGAGTGGGATTGTAGAGTCATATGGTAGCTCTAATTTTAGTTTTTTAGGGAACCTCCGTACTCTACTCCATAGCGGCTGCACCATTTTATACTCTCACCAACAATGCAAGAGGGTTCCCTTCTCTCCACGCCCTCGCCATTATTGTTTGTGAATTTTTTGATGACAGCCATTTTGACTGGTGTGAAGTGATACCTCATTGTCATTTTGATTTGCATTTCTCTAAAAATTAGCATTTTTGAACATCTTTTCATGTGCCTCTTGGCAATCTGTATGTCTCCTTTGGAAAAATGTCTCTTTAGGTCTCCTGCCATTTTTTTGATTGGATTGTTTTGATGATATTAAGCCTCATGAGCTGTTTATAGATTTTCAAGATTAATCCCTTGTTGGTTATATCATTTGCAAATACATTCTCCAATCTGTGAGCTGTCTTTTCATTCTGTTTATTGTTTCCTTTATTGTGCAAAAGCTTTTGAGTTTAATTAGGTCCTGTCTATTTATTTTTGGTTTTATTTCCATTATTCTGGGAGATAAATCAGAAAAAAATATTGCTGCAATTTATGTCAGTGTTCTGCCTAAGTTTTCTGTAGGAATTTTACAGTGTTCAGTCACATTTAGGTCTTTAATTCATTTTGAGCTAATTTTTGTATATGCTGTTACAGAACAATCTAATTTCATCTTGTTTTTTACATGTTTTTCAGTTTCTCAGGTCCATTTGCTGAAGAGACTGTCTTTCTACCATTGTGTAGTTATGCCACCCTTGTCACAGATTAATTGACCACAGGTGCATGAGTTTATTTCTGGGCTTTCTATCCTGTTCCATTGATACAGGCTTCTATTTTTCATGCCAGTACCATCCTCTTTTGGTGACTATAGCTTTGTACTATAGTCTGAAGTCATGAAGCCTGATTCTTCCAGCTCTGCTTTTCTTCTTCTTGATTGCTTTGTCTATTCAGGGTGCTTCTTGTCTTCATACAAATTTTAAGATTTGTGTTTCATTTTGGTGAAAAATGCCCTTGGTAATTTGATTGGGATTGCACTGAGTCTGCAGATTGTCTCAAGTAATATAGTCATTCTGACAATATTGATTCCTCTAATCCTTGAACATGGTATATCTTTCCATCTGTTTGTCTTATTCAAGTTCATCAGCATCTGTCCTTTTTGTAATATAGGTCTTTTGTCTCCTTGGGTAGGTTTATTCCTAATTATTTTATTCTTATAGGATGGTAGATGGGATTGTTTCTTGAATACCTATTTTTGATCTTTCATTTTTAGTGTATAGAAACAGAATAGATTTCTATGGATTAATTTTGTAACCTGTAACTTTTCCAAATTAATTGATGAGTTCTAGTAGTTTTCTGGTAGCATCTTTAGGATCTTCTCTGTAGAGTATCATGTCAACTGCAAATAGTGACAGTTTAACATCTTTTCCATTTTGGGTTTCCTTTACTTCTTTTCTTCTCTCATTTCCATGGGTAGGAATTCCCATGGAACCTTCAAAACTATGTTGAATAAGAGTGGATATCCTTGTCTTGGTCCTGAAATTAGAGGGAAAGCTTTCAGCTTTTCACAATTGAGATGTTAGCTATAGCTTTGTCGTATATGGCTTTAACTATGTTGAGGTATGTTCCCTCTACCTTCCTTTTCTGGAGAGCTTTTTTTTTTTTTTTAATCATAAATGGGTGAATTTTGTCAAAAGTTTTTTCTGCATCTATTGAAATGTTGTTCAGTCACTCAGCCATGCCTGACTCTTTGCAACCCCATGGACTGCAGCATGCCAGTCCATTGAGATGCTCATATGTCTTTTATTCTTCAATTTGTTTATGTGATATAACTCAGTGACTGATTTGCAGATATTGAAAACTCCATGCATCCTTGGGATAATCCCACCTGATCAGAATGAATGACCTTTTTAATACATTGTTGGATTCAGATTGCTAGTATGTTGATAAGGAATTTTGGGTCTATGTTCATCAATGATTGCTGTTCAGTCACTCAGTTGTGTCCAACTTTTTGTGACCCCATGGACTGAAGCACACCAGGCTATCCTGTTCTTCACTATCTCCTGAGTGTGCTCAAACTCATGTCCACTGAATCAGTGATGCCATCCAACCATCTAATCCTTTAGTGTCCCCTTCTCCTCTTGCTTTCAATCTTTCCCAGCATCAGGGTCTTTTCCATTGAGTCGACTTTTCACATCAGGTGGCCAAAGTATTGGAGATTCAGCTTCAGTAACGGTCCTTCCAATGAATATTCAGAGTTGATTTCCTTTAGGATTGACTAGCTTGATCTCCTTGCTGTCTAAAGGAATCTCAAGACTCCTTTCTAGCACCACAGTTTAAAAGCATCGATTCTTCAGCACTCAGCCTTCTTCATGGTCCAATTCTCATATCCATACACGAATAGTGGAAAAACCATAGCTTTGACTATATGGACCTTTGTCAGCAAAGTAATGTCTCTGCTTTTTAATAACTGTCTAGGTTTATCACAGCTTTTCTTCCAAGGAGCAAATGTCTTTCAATTTCATGGATTCACTTACTGTCTGCAGTGATTTTGGAGCCCAAGAAAATAAAGTCTGTCACTATTTCAACTGTTTCCCCATATATTTGGCATGAAGTGATGGAACCAGATGCCATGATCATAGTTCTGAATGTTGAGTTTTAAGCCTGCTTTTTCACTCTCCTCTTTCTTTCACTTTTTCATCAAGAGGCTCTTTAGTTCCTCTTTGTTCTCTGCCATAAAGGAGGTGTCATCTGCATATCAGAGTTTATTGATATTTCTCTTGGACACCTTAATTCCAATTAGAGCTTCACCCAGCCTAGCATTTCACATGATGTACTCTGCATATAAGTTAAATAAGCAGTGTGACAATATACAGTCTTGATGTACTCCTTTTCCCTATTTGGAACAGTCCATTGTTCTATGGAGAAGGAAATGGCAACCCACTCCAATATTCTTGCCTGGAGAATCCCATGGACAGAGGAGCCTGGCAGGCTACAGTGCATGGGGTCATAAGAGTCAGAAATGACTTAGCAACTAAACCACCACCACCCATTGTTCCATGTCCGATTCTAACTGTTGCTTCTTGACCTGCACACAGATTTCTCAGAAGGCAGGTAAGGTGGTCTGGTATTCCCATCTCTTTAAGAATTTTTCATAGTTTGTTGTGATCCACACAGACAAAGGCTTTAGCATAGTCAATGAAGCAGAAGTAGATGTTTCTCTGGAATTCCCTTTTTTTTCTATGATCCAATGGATGTTGGCAATTTATCTCTGGTTCGTCTGCTTTTTCTAAATCCAGATTGAACATCTGGAAGTTCTCGGTTCACATAATGCTGAAGCCTAGCTTGAAGGATTTTGAGCATTACCTTGCTAGCATGTGAAATTAGTGCAATTGTGTGGTAGTTTGAACATTCTCTGGCATTGTCCTTCTTTGAGATTGGAGTGAAAACTGACCTTTTCCAGTCCTGTGGCCACTGCTGAGTTTTCCAAATTTGCTAGCATATTGAGTGCAGCACTTTCACAGCATCATCTCGTAGGATTTGAAATAGCTCAGCTGGAATTCCATCACCTCCACTAGCTTTGTTCGTAGTGATGCTTCCTAAGGCCCACTTGACTTCACAATCCAGGATGTCTGGCTCTAGGTGAATGATCACACCATCGTGCTTATCTGGGTCATGAAGATCTTTTTGGTATAGTTCTTCTATGTATTCTTGCCACCTCTTCTTAATATCTTCTGCTTCTGTTAGGCCCATAATGTTTCTGTCCTTTATTGTGCCCATCTTTGCATGAAATGTTCCTTTGACAGCTCTTATTTTCTTGAAGATATCTCTAGTCTTTCCCATTCTGTTGTTTTCCTTTATTTCTTTGCATTGATCACTTAGGGAGGCTTTCTTATCTCTCTTTGCTATTCTTTGGAACTATGCATTCAGATGGGTATATCTTTCCTTATCTCCTTTGCCTTTTACTTCTCCTCTTTTCTCAGCTATTTGTAAGGATTCCTCAGACAACCTTTTTGCATTTCTTTTTCTCGTGGATGGTTTTGATCACCACCTTCTATACAATGTTATGAACCTCTGTCCAGAGTTCTTCTGACATTCTATCAGATCTAATCCCTTGAATCTGATTGTCACTTCCACTGTATAATCATAAGGGATTTGATTTAGGTCATACCTGAATGGCCTAGTGGTTTTCTCTACCTTCTTCAATTTAAGTCTGAATTTTGCAATAAGGAGTTCATGAACTGAACCACAGTCAGTTCCCAGTCTTGTTTTTGCTGACTGTATACAGCTTCTCTCCATCTTTGGCTACAAAGAATATAATCAATCTAACTTCAGTATTGACCATCTGGTCATTAATGATTTTGGCCGATAATTCCCTTTTTTTCTTCAGTATCTTTGTCTGGTACTGGTATCAGTACGATAGTGGCCTCATAGAATGAGTTTGGGAGTTTTCCTTCTTCTCCATTTTTTTTGGAGTGGTTTCAGAAGGATACATGTTACCTCTTCTCTAAATATTTAATAGAATTTGCCTGTGAAGTCCTCAGGTCCTGGACTTTTGTTTGTTGGGAGTTTGTTTTTTTTATAACTTTTTATTTTGTATTGGTGTATAGCCAATTAACAATATTGTGACAATTTCAGGTGAACAGTGAAGGGACTCAGTCATACACACACACACACACACACACACACACACAGAGGCTCCCTCGGTGGCTTAATGGTAAGGAATCTGCCTGAAATGCAGGCGACGCATAAGATGCTGGTTCAATCCCTGGGTTGGGAGGATACCCTAGAGGAGGGCATGGCAACCCACTCCAGTTTTCTTGCCTGGAGAATCCCATGGACAGAGAAGCCTGGCAGGCTACAGTCCATAGGGTCACAAAGAGTTGGACACAACTGAGGTGACTAGGCACACACACACACACACACACACACACACACACACACACACACACACATACATTCTCTCCCAAACTCCCCTCCCATCCAGGCTGCCACATAACACTGAGCAGAGTTTCATGTGCTACACAGTAGGTTCTTGTTGGTTATCCATTTTAAGTATAGCAGTGTGTACATGCCCATTGCAATCTCCCTAACTACCTCTTTCCCCCAGCAACCATAAGTGTGTTTTCTAAGCCTGTGATCTATTTCTGTTTTGTAAGTTCATTTATATCATTTCTTTTTAGGTTCCACATGTAAGGGATATCATGCAATATTTCTCCTTTTCTGTCTGACTTACTTCACTCAGTATGACAATCTCTAGGCCCATCCATGTCACTGCAAATAGCATTATTTCATGTTTTTAATGGCTGAGAAATATTCCACTGTATATGTTTACCATAGCTTCTTTATCCATTCCTCTGTCAATGAACATTTAGATTGCTTCCATGTCTGGGCTATGGTAAACACTGCTGCAATGAACATTGGGATGTATGTATCATTTGAGGTCATGTTTTTCTCCATATATATGCCCAGGATTGGGATTTCAAGATCATATGGTAGCTCTACATTTAACTTTTTAAGGAACCTCCATACTGTTTTCCTGGGCTTCCCTGGTGGCTCAGTTGTAAAGAATCTGCCTGCAATGCAGAAGACCTGGGTTCAACCCCTGGGTCAAGAAGATCCCATGGAGCAGGGCATGGCAACACACTCCATTAACCTTACCTGGAGAATTCCATGGACAGAGGAGGCTGGCAGGCTATATAGTCCATAGTGCAGCAGAGTCAGACACAACTGAAGTGACTAAATAGCAATACTATTTTCCATAATGATTGCACCAATTTACATTCCACCAACAGTGTAGGAGGATTCCCTTCTCTCCACACCCTCTACAGCATTTGTTTGC
Source organism: Bos grunniens (assembly GCF_055505025.1). NCBI lineage: Eukaryota > Metazoa > Chordata > Mammalia > Artiodactyla > Bovidae > Bos > Bos grunniens. The sequence continues at coordinate 44,701,345 of NC_141181.1, forward strand.
AGGTTTTTTGATGATAGTTATTTTGACTGATGTGAGGTGATATCTCATTGTAGTTTGAGAAGGATAGGTGTTAGTTCTTCTCTAAATGTTTGATAGAATTTGCCTGTGAACTCACCAGGTCCTGAACTTTTGTTTGAAAATTTTTCATCACAGTTTCAATTTCAGTGTTTGATTGGTCTATTCATATTTTCTACTTCTTCCTGGTTCAGTCTTGGCAATCTGTACCTTTCTAAGAATTTGTCCATTTCTTCCAGGTTGTCCATTTATTGGCATACATTTGCTCATAGTAGTCTATTATGGTCTTCTGTACTTCTGTGGTGTCAGTTGTAACTTCTTTTTTCTATCTAATTTTATGGATTTGGGTTCTCTCCTTTTTATTCTTGACGAGTCTGGCTAAAGCTTTATCAATTTTATCTTTTCAAAGAACCAGATTTTAGTTTTGTTATTTTTGCTATTGCTTTCTTTGTCTCTATTTCATTGATTTCTGCTATGATCTCTCTCCTTCTAACTTCAGGCTTTGTTTGTTCTTCTTTCTCTAGTTGCTTTATGTGTAAGGCTAGTTGTTTATTTGAGATTTTTTTTGTTTCCTGAGGTAAGAACATATTGCTGATCTTCCCTATTAGAACTGCTTTTGCTGCATCCTATACGTTTTGGAGTTTCATTTTCATTTGTCTCTAGGTATTTTTATTTCATCTTTGATTTCTTCAGTGATCCACTGGCTCTTTGGTAGCATGTTTTTTAGCCTCCATGTGTTTGTGTTTTATAGTTTTTTTTCTTGTAGTTTATTTCTAATCTCATAATGTTATGGTCAGAAAAGATGCTTGATATGCCTTGAATTTTCTAAAATTTACCAAGAATCACATTATGGCTCAGCATGGGGTAAATCCTGGAGGATGTTCTGTGTGCACTTGAGAATGTGTATTCTGCTGCTTTTGGATGGAATGTCTCATAAAGATCAATTAAGTCCATCTGGTCCACCATCTGGTCCAATGTGTCATTGAAGGCCTGTATTTCCTTACCGTTTTGTCTGGAGGATCTGTCCATTGAAAGGTGAGTGTTAAAATCTTCCACTATTACTGTGTTACTGTCAATTTCTCCTTTTATGGCTGTTAGTATTTGCCTTATATATTTTCATGCTCCTATGCTCAGTTCAGTTCAGTTCAGTCAGGGCATATATATTTACAATTGTTATATCTTCTCCTTGGATTGATCCCTTGATCATTATGTAGTGTCCTTTTTTGTCTCTTATAATTGTCTTTTAAATTCTATTTTGTCTGATATAAGTATTGCTATTCCAGCTTTCTTTTGATTTCCGTTTGGGTTGAATACCTTCTTCCATGCCCTCACTTTCAGTCTATATGTGTGGTCTTTGGTGGGTCTCTTGTAGACAAGATGTGTGTGTGTGTGTGTGTGTGTGTGCGCGCGCGTGCACGTGCGCACACACGTGCACTCAGTTGCTCAGTCACATTTGACTCTCTGCAATCCCGTGGACTCTAGTTTACCAGGCTCCTTTGTCCATGGGATTATTCCAGCAAGAATACTGGAGCAGGTTGCCATTTCCTCCTCCAGGGGATCTTCCCAACCCAGGGATAAACCCGCATCTCCTGAAGCTCCTGCATTGGCAGGATTCTTTACCACTGAGTTACCTGGCAAGACCAGGATATATACAGGTCTTGTTCTCACATACATTCAGTTAGTCTATGTCTTTTGGTAGGCCTATTTAATCTATTTACGTTTAAGGTAATTATCAATACATGCATTCCTACTACCATTTTCTTAAATATTTTCCATTTGTTTTTGTAGGTCTATTTTCTTCCCTTCCTCTCTTATTCTCTTCTCTTGCAGTTAAACGACCCTCTTTAGTGTTGTGTTGGGTTGCTTTTTCTTTTTTGTGTGTGTATGTATCTATTGTAGTTTTGGGGCTTGCTTTTCCCATGAGGTTTTCATACAGCCCTCCATATATGCACAATGTTTTCTTTTGTTTCAGTTGCTAGTCTCTCTCCCACCTAGAGGACTTCCTTTAGCATTTGTTGCAAAGTTGGCCTGGTGTTGCTGAATTCTCTTAGCTTTCACTGGTCTGTAAAGCTTGTCTCTTTTTTCCTATCAAATCTGAATGAGAGTCTTGCTGGGTAGAGTACTCTTGGTGGTAGGTTCTTCCTGTTCATCAAATTAAATATATTGTGTCACTCCCTTCTGACTTGCAGAGTTTCTGTTGAGAAATCAGCTGATATCTTTATGGCAGTTCCCTTGTATAGTATTTGTCATTTTTCCCTTGTTACTTTCGATTTTTTTCTTTGCCTTTAAGTTTTGTCAGTTTGACTACTATGTGTCTCAGAGCGTTCCTCCTCGTGTTTGTCCTGCCTGGTATCCTCTACACTTCCTGGACTTGACTGTTTCCTTTCCTGTGTTAGAGAACGTTTTAGTTATTATGTCTTCAAATATTTTCTCAGGTCCTTTCATTCTCTGGTCTCCTTCTGAAACTCCTATAATGTGAATGTTGGTGTGTTTAATGTTGTCTCAGAGGTTTCCTAGGCTGTCTCATTTAGTTTCATTCTTTTTATTTTGTTCCATGGTAGTGATTTCCATTCTGCTTCCAGGTCACTTATCCATTCTTTTGCCTCAGTTATTCTGCTAAAGATTCCTTCTATTTTCATTTCATTTCTTACACTGTTCATCTTTGTTTGTTTGTTCTTTAGTTCTTCTGTCTTTGTTAAACATTTCTTGCTTCTTCTCAATCTTGGCCTCCACTATCTTTCTGAGATCCTAATCATCTTCAGTATCGTTATTCTGAATTCTTTTTCTGAACGGTTGCCTTCATTTAGTAGTTTTTCTGGGGTTTTTATCTTATTTCTTCAGCTGGGACATAAGCCTCTGCCTTTGGAACATTTTGTCTAACTTTCTGTGATTGTGGTTTTCACTCTTCAGGTTGTAGGGTTGTAGTTCTTGCTTTTAATACACATTTAGATTACTTATATTTTTGAGTTATCATACAAGTCTTTGTGTGAACATGTTTTGCTTTATCATGGGTAAATTCCTAGAAGTAAAATTGCCACACTGTGCAGTAAGTTTTTATTTAACTTTATATTTAACCTTCAAAGAAACTGCCAAAACCTTTACAAAATGACTGCACCATTTTATATTCCCACCAGCAATCTATAGTGGTTCCAATTTCTCTACACCCTTGTCAACATTTTCTTTTTGGTTATAGCTATTCTAGTGGGTATAAAGTAGGTCTTTGTTATGACATTAATTTGTATTTCCCTAATGACTCATGATTTGGAGAAGGAAATGGCAACCCACTCCAGTGTTCTTGCCTGGAGAATCCCAGGGACGGGGGAGCCTGTTGGGCTGCCATCTATGGGGTTGCACAGAGTCGGACACGACTGATGCAACTTAGCAGCAGCAGCAGCAGCAATGACTCATGATGTTAATCATATTTTTGCTTACTTGCCACTTATCCATCTTCTTTTATGAACTGTCTGTTCAAATCCTTTTCCCATTTTTAAAACTGGGTTGTCTTTTTACTGAGTTGTAAGTTTTCTTCATAAACTCTGGATATATCCATTATTAGGTACATGATTTGTGAATACTGTCTCCCAGTCTGTGACTTGTCTTTTCATTTCTAAACGGTGATTTTGAAGCTCAAAAGTTTTATCTTAATGCAGTCCAATTTCTAATTCCAAAAGCACAATCTATAAAAGAGCTTTCTAAGAACTTTAGACTCAAAGGTCATGAATATTTTCTTCTGTGATTTCTTTTAGAAATTTTATAGCTTTTCCTCTGTAAGTCTATGTTCTATTTTGAGTAAATGTTTTGGTATTGGGTGACATAAGAGTCACAGATCATCTTGTGATAACATAAAATACATAATGTAAATCTTATGATCTTAACCATTTTTAAGTGTACACGTAACTGGAATTAAGTACATTCACAGTGTTGTGTAACAATTACCCACATTCATATTTATGTCCAGAATTCTTCATCTTGCAAAACTGAAACTCTACATCCTCTGCAACAACTCCTCATTCTCCTCCTACCATGGCTCCCTGACAACCATCATGCATCCTACTTTCTATGATCTTCACTACTCTAGGAATTGAAATCATGCCCCATTGGATTAACAGAAAGCAGTGACCAACAGAAATTCTAAAGCTTGTCTTACAGAATAGTAGCTAAGAGAACAATTTATTAAAAATCCTTCTACTTATAACCTGCCCTCACTGACCAAGTTTGCCTTAATTATTTTTTGATTCCCTAACTGACCCCTACAGGTAACACCTCTAATGTATGGGTCACTATATTAAGAGGTGCTGAAGGAAATGGCAACCCACTCCAGTACTCTTGCCTGGAAAATCCCATGGACGCAGGAGCCTGGTAGGCTGCAGTCCATGGGATTGCTAAGGGTTGGACACGACTGAAGCGACTTCACTTTCACTTTTCACTTTCATGCATTGGAGAAGGAAATGGCAACCCACTCCAGTGTTCTTGCCTGGAGAATTCCAGGGATGGGGGAGCCTGGTGGGCTGCCGTCTCTGGGGTCCCACAGAGTCGGACACGACTGAAGCAACTTAGCAGCAGCAGCAGCAAGCTGTTTTTAGAAAACTGGAGTCAGCTCTTGTCCAGCTGGGGCCACTGACCCTAAAAAACTGGGTCTGTACATGTGTCCAATGAACAATCTTTTGATGTCAGAGGGCCAAAAACTCTACCCTCATATCATGCTACACTTCCATTTTCAAACATGGATCCCACAAAGAAGCACGGAACTCAGATATACCTGCACAAAACACTGATAACTTCACCTTTTCCCTCCTCCAATCACATTTCCTTACACCTAAGACCTCCCTGCTTCTTCATCCCATAAATATCTCAAGTCCTTTGCCTTCAAGAAGGCAGACTGGAGATTTGTTCTCCCACCCCCTCACTTGGCTGTATCATGAACAAACTCCTTCTCTGCTACAAACCTCAGCATCTCAGCATCTGACTCACTGTGCGTCAGGCAAATAAACCTAGTTCAGTAACAGACACTCGTGTAAGTAGCACCTTACAGTATTTGTCCTTTTGTGACAGGCTTGTTTCAGTGAAAATAAACTTTAAAGTAACAAATAATGTGTGTAATTCCCAAACCTCTTTTGAGAGAGAAGAAGAATAAAAAATTATTAGTGAAAAAAGGCAAGAGAAGAAGAAACACAAAAGATAGATCGGATAAAGCGAATAGAAAAAAACACAGTAAGATGGTGGATTTAAACTCAAACATATCAATAACTATGTTAATTATCATGAAGAAAGCATTCCAGTTAAGTACAAAGATTGACAGACTGATTTAAAAAAAAACATTGATGCTATTTTTAAAAGATACATGTAAAATATGAAGATACAAAAAGGTCAAAAGCTAAAGAAAAGTACTAGCAAGCAATTAACCAAAAGAGTGCTCCTATGGCTTGAAGAATATAACACAGACTTAAAGGCAAAAAAAAAGGATTCCTAGAAATAAAAATGACTCCACAATTTTCAAAGGCAAAAATCAGGAGGAAAACATTGTTTTCAGTGTGTTTGGAAAGGATAAGTAGCTTGCTCAAGTCAACCAAAGGAGTTATTGGCCACCATGTTACATCACCCCAGCCCTAGCCCCTACAGGTGCACACTGAGCCAGTTCCAGAGGCCTGACTACGGGCCTGGCCACTCCCCAGGCACAGGGGCTCCATCTGTCCGGAGCCGCCTTCTCCTTCCCCTTCACATAGCTACTTCCATAGGTCCTTTGAGAGTGGTGCTGCCAGGTCATCTCCTGGGATATCCTCTGCCCTGGTTCGAATCCCATGGCTGCCTTCCCTGCCATCTGTCTCTCCTCTGCACTCTCCCACCCCATGGTTGCCTCTGACCAATGTATGCTCAGTGCCTAATCAGGACACTGATATACAAACAAGGGCCAGTATCTGGACATACACAAGAGTGCTGAGGCTTATTTGTTCTAAATGAGTAATTCATGAACACAGACACATTTTAAACAGGAAATTATCATTTTAACCTTGAATATGTCAGAAGGGTCAGTCTGAATATATCCAGCTTGGCATGGGAACCCTGGCCAACCTTCCTCAGAAAGGCCCTATCAAGCTGAACTCGCTTCCTTCCCCACACTCCCTCACATCAATCTTGAAGCCTAACTTGCTGTACTTGCCCAACCTGCTCTTAGCATGTGGTGATGGTCACCACAGGGCATGCCCAAAGCTGGAGAAAATGGGAAACAAGCCTCCCTGATTTAAATAAGTCAACTCCTATGTGAGAGGAGGAGACAGAAAATCTTTCCAAGCTCCTAGGAATGGTTCTATGAAGACCTACAAGACCTTCTAGAACTAACACCCAAAAAAGATGTCCTTTTCATTACAGGGGACTGGAATGCAAAAGTAGGAAGTCAAGAGCTACCTGGAGTAACAGGCAAATTTGGCCTTGGAGTGCAAAAGGAAGCAGGTCAAAGGCTAACAGAGTTTTGCCAAGAGAACATACTGGTCATATCAAACACCCTCTTCCAACAACACAGGAGAAGACTACACATGGACATCACCAGACAGTCAATACTGAAATCAGATTGATTATATTCCTTGTAGCCAAAGATAGAGAAGCTCTATACAGTCAGCAAAAAACAAGACTGGGAGCTGACTGTGGCTCAGATCATGAACTCCTTATTGCCAAATTCAGACTTAAATTGAAGAAAGTGGGGAAAACCTATGACCATTCAGGTATGACCTAAATCAAATCCCTTACAAGTATACAGTGTAAGTGACAAATAGATTCAAGGGATTAGATTTGATAGACAGAGTGCCTGAAGAACTATGGACAGAGGTTGGTGACATTGTACAGAAGACAGGGATCAAGACCATCCCCAAGAAAAAGAAATGCAAAAAAGCAAAACGGTTGTCTGAGGAGGCCTTACAAATAGCTGTGAAAAGAGAAGGTAAAGGCAAAGGAGAAAAGGAAAGATATACCCATTTAAATGCACAGTTCCAAAGAATAGCAAGGAGAGATAAGAAATTCTTCTTCAGTGATCAATGCAAAGACAGAGGAAAACAATAGAATGGGAAAGACTAGATCTCTTCAGGAAAATTAGAGATACCAAGGGAACATTTCATGCAAAGATGGGCACAATAAAGGACAGAAATGGTATGGATCTAACAAAGCAGAAGATATTAAGAGGTGGCAAGAATACATAGAAGAACTATACAGAAAAGATCTTCATGACCCAGATAACCATGACAGTGTGATCACTCACCTAGAGCCAGACATCCTGGAATGCAAAGTCAAGTGGGCCTTAGGAAGCATCACTACAAACAAAGCTAGTGGAGGTGATGGAATTCCACTTGAGCTATTTCAAATCTTAAGAGATGATGCTGTTAAAGTGCTGACTCAATATGCCAGCAAATTTGGAAAATTCAGCAGTGGCCACAGGGCTGGAAAAGGTCAGTTTTCATTTCAGTCCCAAAGAAAGGCAATGCAAAAGAATGTTCAAGCTACTGCACTCATCTCACATGCTAGCAAAGTAATGCTCAAAATTCTCCAAGCCAGGCTTCAATAGTATGTTAACCATGAACTTCCAGATATTCAAGCTTGATTTAGAAAAGGCAGAGGAAACAGAGATCAAACTGCCAACATTCATGGATCATCAAGAAAGCAAGAGAGTTCCAGAAAAACATCTACTTCTGCTTTATGGACTAAACCAAAGCCTTTCACTGTGTGGATCACAACAAACTGGAAAATTCTTCAAGAGATGGGAATACCAGACCACCTAAACTGCCTCCTGAGAAATCTGTATGCAGGTCAAGAAGCAACAGTTAGAACCGGACATGGAACAACAGACTGGTTCCAAATCAGGAAAGGAGTACGTCAAGGCTGTACATTGTCACCATGCTTATTGAACTTATATGCAGAATACATCATGAGAAATGCTGAGCTGGATGAAGCACAAGCTGGAATCAAGATTGCCAAGAGAAATAGCAATAACCTCTGACATGCAGATGACACCACCCTTATGGCAAAAAGCGAAGAGGAACTAAAGAGCCTTTTGATGAAAGTGAAAAAGGAGAATGAAAAAGCTGGCTTAAAACTCAACATTCAGAAAACTAAGATCATGGCATCTGGTCCCATCACTTCATGGCAAATAGATGGGGAAACAATGGAAACAGTGAGAGACTTTATTTTCTTGGGCTCCAAAATCACTGCAGATGGGGACTGCAGCCAAGAAATTAAAAGACCCTTGCTCCTTGGAAGAAAAGTTATGACCAACCTAGACAGCATATTAAAAAGGAGAGACATTACTTTGCCAACAAAGGTCCATTTAGTCAAAGCTATGGCTTTTCCAGTAGTCATCTATGGATGTGAGAGTTGAACTATAAAGAAAGCTGAGTGCCGAAGATTGATGCTTTTGAACTGTGGTGTTGGAGAAGACTCTTGAGAGTCCCTTGGACTGTGAGGAGATCCAACCAGTCCACCCTAAAGGAAATCAGTCCTGAATATTCATTGGAAGGATGCTGAAGCTGAAACTTCAATACTTTGCCACCTGATGTGAAAAACTGACTCATTTGAAAAGACCCTGATGCTGGGAAAGATTGAAGGCGGGAGAAGAGGATGATAGAGGATAAGATGGTTGGATGGCATCACCGACTCAATGGACATGAGTTTGAGAAAGCTCTGGCAGTTGGTGATGGACAGGGAAGCCTGGTGTGCTGCAGTCCATGGGGTCGCAAAGAGTCAGACACGACTGAGGAACTGAACTGAACTGAGGAATGGAGACTCCCTGGAACTGAATTGTAATAACACAATTACAGGAGGGACTTGTCAACAGCAGAAAATAGCCAAACAAGTGAAAAGAACAAAATCTGTCAGTAAGTGCCAGCATCCTCTGAGGAAAGAAACAAAAGATTTAAGGGCTCACAGGCCTCAGTGCAATGTCACCTCCAAGAACCACCTCCCTCTTCTCTGAATTCACTCATCAACAGCTTTCTGATTACTAGCTGTCACACTGGACACCCAGGAGGGAACACCCAGAATATGGGTCGAATATGTCACCTGCCGTGGGAAAGGGACTTCTCTGTCACACCTTTTTTAAATGTCCTGCTTTTTATATCCTTTCTTCTTTCAGCCTACCCCGAATGGAGTCATCTACATTCCCCAGGGACTGGACCACACACAACCACTCTGCCCAGAGTCCCACAAGGGACTTAACTGCCCCTGCTTTGGTTACTTTCACTCACCTGGTCCTGAGTCCAAGGAGCAGCTGATAAGTGACCCTTTGTTGGTTAATAGTAACTACTATTAGGGCCCACAAGTCTAGTATCTCTTAAGAAATTCTCATCCTACACCCTGAGGCAGTACACTAACCAGGGAAATGGCTGAGGGGCAAACCACTCAGGTTCAAATCCTGTCTCTACACCAACTAGTAGTGTAGCCTGGCTCCCAAGAAGAGGCACTGATGAATACCTACACTAGATTCAGCACAGAGCCTCACATACAGTATACAGTGAGCATTCACACTGGGTTGGAATGGTAAGAAATACAGGACAACTTGCAGAAAATAAACCACTCTAAAAAGTGACAATGGACTAGGTGAAAAAGCATCAGCTGGTTCTCATAAAACAGGATTTGACTTTCAAACATCTAAAATTCTAAAATCTAAACACCTAAAACATCCCCTAAATTCTGCCTATGTTCTCCATTTCTACTGCCCTAGACAACACATCCTCTGTCTGTTGTCTGGACCCCTGCAATCATCCATGTGGCCACCCTTGCCGTACTCATCCTCACTTTACTCAGCAGCCAGAGGGGCTTTAAAAACCCCAAGCAAGTCATGTTCCCCTTTTCTTAACATGTCAGCTTCCCAGACTGATCAGGCCCCTGGCATCTCTATCTGTTTGCTACCCTCCCCTCTCCCACAACCCTAGCCACACAGGACTTTCTTCCCTGTTACAAAGGCACCAAACCTCCCCCACCTCACAGCCTTGAAATGGCTGTTCCCACCCTGTATGTTCATTCACCTGCTCTTCCCAAGGCTGACCTGCTCTGGTAACTGGCAAACATCACCTCCTCCAGGGGGCCTTCCCCAAGTATCCAATCTTTCACATCAACCAATTTTAATTCTATGTATAACACGAAAATGACATTTCCTGTTAGGTAGTTTCTTCATCTTTTATGTGTCATCTGTCTTCCTCCACCAGAATGCAAACTCCCCAAAGCATGGATCTGTCAGTCTCGTTCACCAGTACATGCCTGGGGCCGTGAAGGGGGCCTGGCACATAGGGATACTGAATAAATACCTGGAGAATGAAAATACAAACAAAGATTTCAAATACCCAAAGCCTGTGATTTGCATGTGTCAATAGCTCTTCCTCCTGAGAGGGTGTACACTGTCCCAATAAGAACTCAGAACAGGGAGCCTGACCTCCTGGATCTGACTTCTGTCTTCTGCTGAGTGATCTTGGCAGACCATGTACCCATCACCTTTATCTTTTAAATGGGGCTGACATTATTACCTTCCTCATAAGGTTGGTATGAGAATTGGTTTGTAACCTACTCAGTGTAACCTGTTCAGAAATATCTCTTGAGAAACATGCCTACCCACCTGTCCATCAGCACCTGCGGGATCCCACTATTTCCAATGGAAATATCCACCCAGCTTTCTGCAACAACTCAGTCTTCACTGACTCAGGAAATTGTATCACTCCCAACCCAGGCCCACAGAATAGACCTCCAGCAGTTATACCCAGCTCTTCCCATTTCCTCACCACCAGCACCCAACTAGTTACCAAGTCCACGTGCTTCTGATTTTACTGTCTCTCTTTTCTCAAAGCCACTACTATACTTAAACCTCGTCTTCACTTGCCTGATGTAGGCTGTTCCATCCAAAAATTCTTTGGAAAACACTTCAATGAGTCTTTCTCCCTTAGAGGATAAAATTCAAGTTGTTTATTATTATTATTATTATTATTGGTCACATTTTAGTTCCCCAGACAGGGACTGAACCCAGGGCCAGGGCAGTGGAAGTACCCAGTCCCAAGTACTTGACCACCAAGGAAGTCCCCAAACCCAAGACTTTAATGTGATCCTCAAAGCCCTCGATGATGATCGGATCCCTGCCTATGGCTCTGGCCTCATTTCTTAATATATACCCCACGACCACCACATTTCAGCAACTGTAGAGTTCAAAGTTCACCAATATTAGATCGCTTCAAGACTCTCAAATTTGCGTGTTTCTTCCTTTCCCTAGGCTGACCTTCAATCTATTGTTCACCTTTCAAATCTCACTTTATGACTCCCTTACTAATTCCTGAAACATTTCTTGGGGTGTCCTTACTTCCAAAACCGACCACAGTTCCACAGTGTGCTCTAAGAGGACCCCAAACGTGTCATTGTGCTTGTACATTTTCTTGCCCACCATCCCCACCAGACCATGGCTTTTCCAAGGCAGGAACGACCCTCAGCCCCTGTCCTAGAGTCCAGCAAATAAAAACAAAAGACAATAAACAAAACTGTTTAATAAGCGAAGACATAAATGCATAATTTCCCAAATGAGACCTCAAAATTTTAGACATAGCACGAAAAAACTAAGAAAATGTGTGTTGAAAAAAACTGGAAGATGAATGATTACACCTTGTTTAACTCAAGGCTCAAGGTACAGAAATGGCAGAAAAGAGACTGAAAGGAGTAAATTAACAGTTTCATGACAGGAAGCACTTCTGTGCTAACAGCCTAACAACTCAAAGAAGGCCCAGTGGCTTGGCAGCGAGCGGGGTGTGGAGAGGGAAAGCCATTCACACTCCGACCCTGGCAAAGACTGGCAAAGACGGATGAGCACAGGTTAGCGTTCAAGAGCTTTTCAGAAACGAGACTCACCCAGACAGCAGCTGTCCAGACCCTTTTGACCATCCCCACGGCCAGTTTTGAACTTCCTGCAGAGGGGTTACAGGACCGGACGGCCGCGGGAGGAGAGAACCTTGAAGGAACCAGTCTCCTCGCCGCGTCCACGCCCACGTGGGACCCCTCTACCACCCAGAGAACCCGCACCTCCCTTCCTATGGCTGGGCCTCCTTCTCTCAGGCAGCCCCAGGGTTCCCCAGCTCTGCCCCCGACCTACACAAACGCAACCGGTCAGGGCAGGCGCGAAGGAGGCCAGACTGGTCTGCACGGTCCTGCCGCCTGGATGCGGGAGGGAATTGGCGCAGGGGGCTCCTCCGAGGGATTTGGAGGGAACATGGGTATTTGAAGGGAGACCGGCTCGGAGCGGACCTCCCGGATCTGCACGCAGATCCGGTCGGTTCTCGCTCTCGACTTTGAGTCTCCCTCTCCGGGGTGCATATAAGTTAAATAAACAGGGTGACATATACAGCCTTGACGTACTCCTTTTCCTATTTGGAACCAGTGTGTGTTGCTTCCTGACCTGCATACAAATTTCTCAAGAGGCAGATCAGGTGGTCTGGTATTCCCATCTCTTTCAGAATTTTCCACAGTTTATTGTGATCCACCCTGTTTATTTAACTTATATGCAGAGTACATCATGAGAAACGCTGGACTGGAAGAAACACAAGCCGGAATCAAGACTGCCGGGAGAAATATTAATAACTTCAGATATGCAGATGACACCACCCTTATGGCAGAAAGTGAAGAGGAACTCAAAAGCCTCTTGATGAAGGTGAAAGTGGAGAGTGAAAAAGTTGGCTTAAAGCTCAACATTCAGAAAACGAAGATCATGGCATCCGGTCCCATCACTTCATGGGAAATAGATGGGGAAACAGTGGAAACAGTGTCAGACTTTATTTTTCTGGGCTCCAAAATCACTGCAGATGGTGACTGCAGCCATGAAATTAAAAGACGGTTACTTCTTGGAAGGAAAGTTATGACCAACCTAGATAGCATATTCAAAAGCAGAGATGTTACTTTGCCAACAAAGGTCCGTCTAGTCAAGGCTATGGTTTTTCCTGTGGTCATATATGGATGTGAGAGTTGGACTGTGAAGAAGGCTGAATGCCGAAGAATGGATGCTTTTGAACTGTGGTGTTGGAGAAGACTCTTGAGAGTCCCTTGGACTGCAAGGAGATCCAACCAGTCCATTCTGAAGGAGATCAGCCCTGGGATTTCTCTGGAAGGAATGATGCTAAAGCTGAAACTCCAGTACTTTGGCCACCTCATGCGAAGAATTGACTCATTGGAAAAGACTGATGCTGGGAGGGATTGGGGGCAAGAGGAGAAGGGGACGACAGAGGATGAGATGGCTGGATGGCATCACTGACTCAGTGGACGTGAGTTTGAGTGAACTCCAGGAGTTGGTGATGGACAGGGAGGCCTGGCGTGCTCCCTTCATGGGGTCGCAAAGAGTCTGACACGACTGATCGACTGATCTGATCTGATCTCCGGGGTGCTTCCGAGACAGCCTTCTGGCAGATGAGGTGGGCCCACTCAGGTCATCGCCCCGGATCAGGGACGCTGCAGGCCGACAGAGCTCTCCTGGCAGGTGCCAAGCAGACGGCTGCCACTAGGGATGCACGGGAAATGCGTCAGTGCAACCAGGGGCAGGACAAACTACAACTCCTAGAAGCCTCCGCGGCCGTTCCTCCTGTGCCTGCGTTTCTGACAGACGACCACCCGAACTGGGCACGGCAGCCAAGAGGCGCTGGCCAGTGAAGCAGTGATCTTGGGCGGAGGTACGCGGGCTTTCAAGAATACGGAGTATTGAAACAGTTGACATCAGTAGCACAAAGGCGGGAGGGGTCTAATTTGAGTTAAAAGTGTTCTAAGGTTCCTGCTTTTCTGAATGGTAAGAGTCCTAATTTATACTTTAATAACGAAGAGTCTTTCTGTTGTATAAGCTGCTACGGCTAAGTCGCTTCAGTCGTGTCCAACTCTGTGCGACCTCATAGACAGCAGCCCACCAGGCTCTGCCATCCCTGGGATTCTCCAGGCAAGAACACGGAGTAGGTTGCCATTTCCTTCTCCACTGCGTGAAAGTGAAAAGTGAAAGTGAAGTCGCTCAGTCATGTCCGACTTCTAGCGACCCCATGGACTGCAGCCTACCAGGCTCCTCCATCCATGCGATTTTCTAGGCAAGAGTACTGGAGTGGCTTGCCATTGCCTTCTCCTGTATAAGAGAATTTTTAAAATTAATCTTTAATTGAAGGATAATTGCTTTACAGTATTGTGTTGGTGTTGATTACCAAACATCAACATGTGTCAGCCGTAAGTTAACCCATGTTAACCCATGTTCCCTCCCTGAGTGAAATTTTTATGAAAATTAATTTTCCAGAAAATTGGGAGTGGCCATTTTTCCTTTGGGGATGGGGATGGGGAAATCTTTTAAATGTCTGTCTTAATGTAAAACAGCTGGATTCTCATATGTGCTTCTGGAAGTATATAAACAAATCTGGCTTCACATAGGTATGTCCTTGGAAAAGGACAGAATATTTTAATATACTTAGAGGATTGTGCATATTCTTCTCAGAAAAAGGTGAACAGGAATACGTCAGTTGCAGTGTACCATTTGTGACCAGTTAGGTGAACTTTTTCTACTCTATTATATTAAAACTCATTGGTCTGGCTTGCTCTTTGAATAGATAATTTTATCAGGCATAACTTTGTAATATCATGCATTGGTCATTTGGAAACTATCCTTTCACTGTCTAATGCAGATCTTCCAAATGTTGATACTTTCATTGTACAGTATGAAAACTGGTGAATACTGGTGAAAGCTGGTCAATATCATCATTGACTTTAAGTGTTGGGAATCTGTGAAGTTCACAGTGGCAGATAAAAGATTTCCAAAATTCTGTTTTCATTTGAACACTCTAGTTTTATGTTGGCAAAAAATGTTGTTCCTCGTTTCCTTTGAATGACAACTCACTTGGTTGATTGTTGAGATGTCTGCCATATCCCCACGTCTTCTTTCAATTCTTCTTTCATGCAGAGTTTAGCTCCCAACTCAAATAATCACACCAGTGCTTTTCGGGGAGACAACTATGGAACTTCAGGATGCAGCACAGAATATTTGTTAAAAAGATACTAAACAGATATGGACTCAAGAGTTGAGATTTTTATAATAAAAAAGTATTTTTCACTGCTCCATCAAGGACATCCAGAAGTGAAATTGGTCCTTTTCTTTTTTTAACTGTGAGTGTAGTGATGAAGAATATGATGGCAACTAATAAACAGACTTTGGTGCCACATCCTCGATGCACACTGAGTGCCCACAATTGTATGCCTATTTCTTTTGCACCATCGGCACAAGTTCAACACACTGGGTAAAATCTTAAGTTTGGAATGTCAGTGCTCACTATAAAATTCTCTCAACTTTTCTGTATGTTTGAAAATTTTCATAATAAAATATTGAAGGAAAATACTGTGGAAGAGAAACTTTTCAATAAATTGTGTACTAACAGTCAGATAGCTATACAAGAATAGAAAAAAAGATTGCTGCCACACGATATATTTAAAATAAATTCTAAATTCATTATTAAACATAGAAAGGAAGACTCTAGAAGTTTTACATTGAAGTGTAGAGTTAGCATCCTTTGCCCACTGGTTTGTTAACCGATCTGTTACCTACTAAGTTCTCATGTTGTGTTAGTTTTTTGTGCTGCTATAACAAATCACTACAAACTTGGTGGCTTAAAACCACACACATTTATTATCTTACACTTCTGAAGGTCAGAGGTCTAACAGAGGTCTTCCTAGGCTAAATCAAGGTGTTGGCAGTAAGATAGGCTGGAACCTGAGACTCTTCACTGCAATGCTGCAATGCTTGCCCTTGGACACACCTCTGCTCAAGCAACAAGCTACAAAAAAAGTATACAAGATTAAAAATAACTACATGCATGTGCAGTTGTGGCAAATTCTGGACAAAAGATACAGAGAGAGACCAATGCCACTTTTAAAGAGCCAAGAGCAAAAGCAGGGTACTACACATGCCCCCTGTACACAACACCACCTAAGCAAAACACCTAAGCTGCTCCTGGAGCTAGCTATTTGTGAATGTAAAGAATAAGGGACATAATATGGCCACAGAAAGTTGCAGGTTTGTGAAAAAGGAACATTGAGAAAAGAATTTTGTATGTGGTTAGAGCTTTCTAAAGTTGGATTAAATTTAATTAGGTAAATGAATTTTATTAAGCATAGGTTTATTCAAGACTGTAATTGGTTTCTCTCTCTCATAAAAGAACAAGTTTTCCTGAAATGCTGCTCTAGATAACAGGTCATGATTTCTTGTACATTTAAGTGATCTACATTTACTTTTGATTTATCAGAAGGAAAGCTGTATGGTGAAGCCTGTAAATTATGATAAGGTCTGAAATGTTATACATGAAAAGATGAAAATCTGGCAGTTTTTCTAAGTCGGGTGACAGAAGCATTCAGGAAGGGCACCAATACAGCCCTGAAGTCTGCAGAAAGGAGGACACTAGTGGCCATGAATTTTACCACCAAGGCAAATCCTGATACCTGGAGAAAATTACAAAAGCTTGAGGCTGGATCACAAACCCAGTTGTCAACCTTGGTAGAGGAAGCTTTCAAGGTCTATAACAACCAAGACTTAGTGGAGGAAGCCAATAAGGATAAGAGGCTAATAAATAAAACCCAGCTTTTGGCTGCTGATCCACCCACCACCTCAGGAATAATCTGCAGAGCCAAGAAGGCTGTACAGACCACCAAGAAGTTACCTGGGCATGAACCAGTAGGCCTTTTGTTGGAAAGTAGGTTGCTGGCCAGGGGATACCCTGAGCACTCTCTTGTGGGACACCTGAGGGGCAACCCTCAACCAGCCCCAGTTCCTTGCAAATCTCTTTGCAAATGAGAGATTGCTGCACACCAGCTGATGAGACCTGATCACCTGCCTGGCTCCAGATCCCATTCAATCCATTCTCATCACTCCAGCACAACTTCGGGTCACCCTTGATGTGGCAGGCAGGGAACTAAATTTCCTATAGACACTGGAGCCATCTGCCCTGTTCTGCCTTGGCCGGCTGGCCCCCTCTCCACCCACAACTGTACTGTGATGGGAGTTGACAGTAAAAGGTATGGCGATTTATGTCTCCCCTTGTCTGTGGAATTTGCTCCATTATTACTATTCATTCCTTTTTGTATATGCCACAATGCTCTGTCCCCCTTCTCAGGAGAGATTAACATAATAACCTCAGATATGCAAACGATACCACTCAAATGGCAGAAAGTGACGAGGAACTAAAGAGTTTCTTGATGAGGATGAAAGAGGAGAGTGAAAAAACTGGCATTAAACTCAACATTCAAAGAACTAAGACCATGGCACCCAGTCCCATCACTTCATGGCAAATACAAGGGGAAAACGTGGAAGCAGTGACAGATTTTCTTTCCTTGGACTCCAAAATCACTGTGGACGGTAACTGCAGCCATGAAATTAAAAGACACATGCTCTTTGGAAGGAAAACTATGACAAACCTAGACGGCCAATTAAAAAGCAGAGACATCACTTTGCTGACAAAGGTCTGTATAGTCAAAGCTATGGTTTTTCTAGTAGTCATGTACCAGATGTGATAGTTGGACAATAAAGAAGGATGAGCACTGAAGAATTGATGCTTTCAACTTGTGGTGCTGGAGAAGACTCTTGAGAGGCTGCTGGACTCCAAGGAGATCAAACCAATCAATCCTAAAGGAAATCAGTCCTTTTTTTTTTTTTAATTCCAATAATTTAATAGAAAATTAAAATAATAAATAATATGAAACAAATTGGGAAGATGCTGAGCCGGTGCAGGCCCAGGTCAGCCTAGTATTAAGGAAGTAGGGAGGGTGGTGGGGAGGAGGAGGGAGCAAACAACCCTGCGCAATGGTGAGGAGGCGGCTCAGAACGCGGTGGGTGTTATCACAGTGGCTTGACACTTTGGCGTGTAGATGTACTAAAAAAAGAGAAAGGGAATTCTAAATCCTTCTAAACCCGCTGGTGAGGGGAGAGGGCAGGACAAGGATGGGGATGAAGGAAGGAACGTAGGCCTTCTGAAGGCCTCTGAGGGGAGGGGCTGGAATGTACCATGTGGTTAGCAATGAAGTGGGAATGGATGGAAAAGGGCCAAAGTGAACTGTACCATGTGATGAAGGGACGGAAGGGAGACCCACGACTTGGCCAGCAAAGCCGGGGCAAAGATCTGGGAAGGGGAGGAGGAAAAGAGAGAGAGGGACTCAGGTCCCAGTGGCTAGAGGAAAATTCAGGGTAAAATTCAGTCCTTGAAGACAATCTGTTGGCCGTGAGGACGCTCATCATGCGTGATGTGGCGCTGGACGTGGATCCTGCGGACACTGTGCTCTCGGTTCTCCTCATCCTCCCCTCGGCTGGCTCCACCACCTCCAGCTGCACCTCCTGTGGCCTCCAGGAGGGCTGGGTCTGGGCCTCGGGGAGTCTCATAGATCAGGATGTTCAGGGTCTCCTCAAAGATCCGGGCCTCTGGGAATTCCACCTTGGTCTGCTTCTTCTCCGTGGCATAGACAATGGAGGTGCAGCACACCTCGGCGATTTTGCGGCCCTGCCCGTAGAAAGACCAGCAGCAGATCTCGTCCCCCAGAACATCCTTGAGGAAAAGCAGCCGCCCGTGGAAGCGCAGGGCCAGTTTGTCAAACAGCTCGATGTTCTTAAGTAGGTTGTCGTCTGAAGTGCTGGTGTAGGAGTACTTGTTGTTACTGCGGTTGTGCAGGAGCTTCACCACGGGCTTGGAGGTGCTGGCCAGGAGCTGCTGCTCCTCCCGGGGAGATGTCACCGTGGGGATGAGGCACAGCGGGGACACGTTCTCCCTTTTTTGCTGCAGTGCCAGTTGGCAGTCCTCAATCAGTCCCTGCACCAGGTAGTGGCGGGCTTCGCCCAGCAGCTCCCCCAGTTCTCTGGTGCTTTCAGGCAGAGGCACAGACCCGTCCCGCAGGTAGTTGAGGATTGTACCAAAATGGCGGCCGCTCCGGTCAATCAGCACCCAACCTCCGGCGTCCGTGAGCACCTCCGCGCGGCCGCTGAACATGGCCTTGAGCCTGGTGTCCTGTCCGGTGAGGGTGCGCAGCGTGGTGTAGTGCAACGAGCCGCCCACGTTCAGCTTCACGTACTTGCTGTTCGTGGTCAGTGGCTTGAGACCGTAGGCGGCGGAGCCAGGCTCCAGATCCGAGGGCTTAGCGACCTCCAGGGACGGCGCCTCGGCCGCCGCCGGGCCCGAGGCCTCGGCGGACATGCCTGGTAGTGGCGGCGGGCAGCGACCCTAGGTTCTCTTCGCGCTCCCTGGCCGCTCCAGAGACCGAGATCTGAGCCCTCGGACCGGACCGCTGGCCCGCACGCCCCTACGCCGCCGCTACTCAGCGACACTGGCCTTCTGTCCCATCGCGCCGGTACCTCAGGAAATCAGTCCTGAATATTCATTGGAAGGACTGTTACTGAAGCTGAAGCTCCAATACTTTGGCTACCTGATCCAAAGAGCCAACTCAGTGGAAAAGACCCTATTGCTGGGAAAGATTGAGGGCAGGAGGAGAAGGGGGCAACAGAAGATGAGATGATTGGATGGCATCAGGCTCAATGGACATGAGTTTGAGCAAACTCCAGAAGATTGCAGAGGACAGGGGAGTCAGGCATGCTGCAGTCCATGGGGTCTCGAAGTTGGGTATGACTTAGCAACTGAACAACAATGACAAAAAGCATATTCTTAAGACAGGGTCAAGTCCAAGGAAGTAAAAAATCTAAACAGAGAATACATCTGTTAGTAGCCCCAGATCACCCACCTACAGATCATCAAAATATTCCCCAAGACATCCACTAAGAAATTAGAGAACAAATAAATCCTGCAGTTTGGGATACCTCAGTGCCAGGAAGGGAAAATGTGTTCCCCAAATAAAATTAAGATTAAGGCCTGGGGGAAAATACCCCTGGAAGAGACCCCTGAGGCCCTGAAGGGAACCCAACCACTGCTCAGCAAATTTCTAAAACACAGACCCATTAGGCCTTGCCAATCCCCTTGTAGCATCCCAATCCTCCCTGTTCAGAATCCTAACAGGGAGCATCCATTGGTATAAGACTTATGAGCAATGAACGAGGCAGTCATCCCTATTCACCCACTGGTGTCAAACCCAAACACCCTCCTCACACAAGTGCCAGGGAGCACTATTTGTTTTGAACCTCAAAGATGCATTTTTCTGTATTCCCCTGCATCCAGACTCTCAATACCTTTTGCATTTGAATGGAGGGACCTTGACACCTGCAACTCCAATACTTTGGCTGCCTGATGCAAAGAAATGACTCATTTGAAAAGACCCTGATGCTGGGAAAGATTGAAGGTGAGAGGAGAAGGGGACAACAGAGGATGAGATGGTTGAATGGCATCACCAACTGGATGGACTGAGTAAGCTCCAGGAGTTGGTGATGGACAGGGAAGCCTGGCGTGCTGCAGTCCATGGGGGTTGCAAAGAGTCAGACATGACTGAGTGACTGAACTGACACCCTGTAGATTACCCAATACACATGGACAGTCCTGCAGGGTATTCAGGATAGCCCCCATTGTTTTGGAAATGTGTTAACAAGGGAGCTGAGGGAACTGAGCCTGGAGAAGGAAACTTTGCTACAATATGTTGATGATTTATTGATAAGTCTCTCAAACCAAGGTTCAGATCTCACAGCAATGGTTTGAATATTTAGAAATTTTTCCCCAGGGGCACAAGCCCTGTGCAGCAATTAGCACATTACCATCTCCAGCCACAAAGAGGCAACTCTGAGGCTTTCTTGGGATGGCTAGGTTTTATTGTATCTGGAATCCAAATTATGGCCTTATAGCAGAACCCCTATGTGAGGCTCTAAGGGGAGAAGAAAGGGAGCCCTTTCAATGGAATAGGGAACACCAACAGGCCTCTGAAATTCCTGAGACTGAGTTGAGTAGAATACCAGCATTGGAACTTCCAAATTTGGCCAAGCTCTTTACCCTGTATGTTCACCAGAGGTCAAAGGTAGCACTAGGAGTCTTGACCCAAAACCTGGGACTGAGTTAGAGACCAGTGGCTTACTTTTCAAAATAAGTGGACCCAGTGGCCCTGGGATGGCCAAGCAGCCTGCAGGCAGTAGCAACCAGAGCCCTGTTGGTAATGATGCTTCCAAGCTCACCCTGGGACAACACTTCAATGTATTAACCCTTCACTGACAGCTTATGGTGAACGATGTCGGATTCGTGATCTCCAAAGATGATTTAGCTTCAGGATCAAGGACCAGGCTGATCACTCAGAGTTTTTGTGTGGTAGAAGTTTTATTACAGTGAAAAAGGACAGAGAAAGCTTTGAACATACACATCAAAAGGGGGATGGAGAGTGCCCCACTTGCTAGTCTTATCAAGGACTTACACACTTTTACCAGACTCATTCCCATAACATACATTTTAAATTAACAAGATTAAGCAGAAGGTTCTTGTTAAGAAAGAGAAACATGTCCTTGAACAAGATACATTGTTGTTATATAGTCATTAGTACAGAGCTTAAGGAAGAACATACCCTTGAGCAAGATGAGTTGTTTTGTTGTGTAATCATTAGCTCTGGGCTTAAAGAAATTTCGTCTTAAAAACTGTTGTCATAAAACCCCAGTTCAAGAAAAAAACATCTTACATGACTAAGACAACGCAATGCAGAAAAAAACGTTTGTTCCTTTCTCCTCCTCGAGAGCCCCAGACCCCTTTCTCCACCTCAAGGGCCCTGGACTTCTTCCTTCTTGAGGGTCCTGGACACCTTATCAACCTACCTAAGAATCAGCTCTCTCATCATCTGGTACAATCTGTGCTGGAGATCAAAGGACATCACTGGTTAACTGGAGGAAGGTTAACAAAATACTACCTTACAGGTGTGCTGAACCCTGAACCCAGCAACTCTGCCCGTTGGTTGAGAGTGCAGGCTTAGTGTATCAACGTATAGAGACCATAGAACAAACTAACTCCAGCAGCTCTGATCTTCTAGATGAGCCTCTTGACAGCTCTGAGGTCAAGTGGTTTACTGATGAGAGCAGTAAAACTAGATATGGGAACCCAAAAGGAAGGGTATTTCATAGTTAGTCTAGATGAATTCATAGAAGCCAAGGTCCTGCCAGCCCAGACATCAGCCCAGAAGGCTAAACAAACTGTATTAATGACTGTTTTGCAATTAGGGAAGAATAAGAAATTAAATATTTTTGCTGACTCTAAATATGGATTCGATGTGCTACATGCTCATGCTGCCATTTGGAAGAAAGAGGAATGTTAACCACTAGAAATTCTGCCATGAAACATAGAGGTTAGATTCTGGCTCTTCTAGAAGCAGCGCAGCTTCTGACCCAGGTAGCATGCACTGTAGGGGCCATCAGAGGGATGGATCTTTTGTGAGCCAAGGGAACAGCAGAGCTGATCAAATCACAAAACAGGCAGCTGAACAAGGTATGGCTCTAGTGACTGGTCCCCCTGAACTTTCTATTCTAGCCTTCCCAGTGTTCCCTATCAGTCAGTTCAGTTGCTCAGTCATGTCCGACTCTTTGTCACCCCATGGACTGCAGCACACCAGGCTTCCCTGTCCATCACCAATTCCCAGAGCTTGCTCAAACTCATGTCCATTGAGTTGGTGATGCCAGCCATCTCATCCTCTGTCGTCTCCTTCTCCTCTTGCCTTCAACCTTTTCCAATGAGTCAGTTCTTCCCATCAGGTAGCCAAAGTATTGGAGCTTCAGCTTCAGCATCAGTCCTTCCACTGAATATTCAGGACTGATTTCCTTTAGGATGGACTGGTTGGATCTCCTTGCAGGCCAAGGGACTAAGAGTCTTCTCCAACACCACAGTTCAAAAGTATCAGTTCTTTGGCCCTCAGCTTTCTTCAGTGTTCCCCATCAGTTCAGTTCAGTGGCTGACTTTGTGACCCCATGGACTGCAGCACACCAGTCCTCTCTGTCCATCATCAATTCCTGGACTTTACCAAGACTCATGTCCATTGACTTGGTGATGCCATCCAACCATCTCATCCTCTGTCATCTCTTCTCCTCCCGCCCTCAATCTTCCCAGCATCAGGGTCTTTTCAAATGAATCAGCTCTTTGCATCAGGTGGCCAAAGTATTGGAGTTTCAGCTTCAACATCAGTCCTTCCAATGAATACCCAGGACTGATCTCATTTAGGATGGACTAGTTAGAGCTCCTTGCAGTCCAAGGGACTCTCAAGAGTCTTCTCCAACACCACAGTTCAAAAGCATCAATTCTTCGGCACTCAGCTTTCTTTATAGTCCAACTTTCACATCCATATATGACTACTGGAAAAACCATAGCCTTGACTAGATGGACCTTTGTTGACAAAGTAATGTCTCTGCTTTTTAATATGCTGTCTAGGTTGGTCATAACTTTTCTTCCAAGGAGCAAGGGTCTTTTAATTTCTTGGTTGCAGTCCCCATCTGCAGTGATTTTGGAGCCCCTAAAAATAAAGTCCAGAGACGGCAATGGCACCCCACTCCAGTACTCTTGCCTGGAAAATCCCATGGGCGGAGGAGCCTGGTAGGCTGCAGTCCACAGGGTCGTGAACAGTCGGACATGACTGAGCAACTTCACTTTCACTTTTCACTTTCATGCATTGGAGGAGGAAATGGCAACCCACTCCAGTGCCTGGAGAATCCCAGGGACGGGGGAGCCTGGTGGGCTGCTGTGACCCACCCTGGGGTCACACAGAGTCAGACACAACTGAAGCGACTTAGCAGCAAAAATAAAGTCTCTCACTGTTTCCACTGTTTCCCCATCTATTTCCCATGAAGTGATGGGACCAGATGCCATGATCTTAGTTTTCTGATTGTTGAGTTTTAAGCCAACTTTTTCACTCTTCTCTTTCACTTTCATCAAGAGGCTCTTTAGCTCTTCTTCGCCTTCTGCCATAAGGGTGGTATCGTCTGCATCTGAGGTTATTGGTATTTCTCACGGCAATCTTGATTCCAGCTTGTGCTTCATCCAGCCCAGTGTTTCTTATGATGTACTCTGCATATAAGTTAAATAAGCAGGGTGACAATGTACAGCCTTGATGGACTCCTCTCCCAATTTGGAGCCAGTCTGTTGTTCCATGTCCAGTTCTAAGTGTTTCTTCTTGACCTGCATACAGATTTCTCAGGAGACAGTGTTCCCCATACGAATAAGAAAATGCTGAGAAATGGGGCTATGTAAAAGGAACACAGGCTGGTATAAAAAGGAGGATAAGCTTCTAATCCCTGAGGCCCAACAATGGAAACTCACTAAGAGCTACGTGATGCCACCCACCATGGGAGGGATGCACTATGAGACTTGATGCAAAAGGCTCTTTTAGGGAAGGGACTTAAAATAACAGCAAAATAAGTAACACCTGCCTATGATTTACGTGCCCATAATAACCCACATGCTAAGTCATTTCAGTCGTGTCTTCGCCCCCTTAGTTACTCAGGTCAATCCAATGCTGAGGGACATATCCAGGGGGAGACTGGCAGTTAGATTTCACCTGAATGCCCTGACAATCAGGTATCTTCTGGTGTTTGTTGATACTTCCACAGGATGGGTTGCAGCCACCCCCACCCAATCCGAAAGGCTATGGACATCTGTAAGCACCCCCTTTTTTTTTCTTTTTTAAAAAAATATTGTTATTTTTAACTGACTGATGATTGGCTTACAATATTGGTTTGATTTCTGTCATACACCAACATGAATTAACCATAGGTATTCCTTGGTTTGGACTTCCAAAATTCCTCCAGAGCAACCAAGGACCCTCTTTTATAGCCAGAATCACACAAGGGTTCACAGTAGCCCTAGACTACAAGCAACACACCTCTAGGCACCTCCACTCTTCAGGGAAGGCAGAGAAAATGAGCCATACTTTAAAAGAAAACTTTAGCAAAGCTCTGTGAAGAAACTCATGAACCCTGAACCAACTTGCTTCCTACTGCACTACTCAGGGTCTGTGTACCCCCCAGGAGTGGTCTGAGGCTTAACCCACTTGACCTATGGGAGGCCTTTTCTTACTACTGACACTCTACTGGATGAGGCCCTGAGCCAGACCCTGAGGTAGAGTATTAATCTAGGACGAGTTCAGAAGGCAATCCAGGACTATGCCCACAAGACACTACTCCCACTAAAACTGCAGAGGAAGGAGCAATTCCTTCACAAATAAACCCTGGGGCCAAGTTCTTCTCAAAACCTGGAAAAAGGGGCCCCGAAGACCAAGTATTGCCAAAATGAAAGGGCCTCTATAAAGTACTTTTACCAATCCTAGTGCCGTCAAACTGCAAGGGATATCCAGTTCCCTTTCTACAGACTAAAGCTTTTACCTCCAGAAATCCACAGGTCACAACAGAAGAATACATCTGTGAGTCAGTGGAAGATCTGAGATACCTTCTCATAAGACAGGTGTCATCATAAGTAAAATGATGTAGTGGATTGGCCCCTATTTGAAGCCTTAACGGGACTTGGGACCTCTCCTTCCCTTGGCTAAGGTGGTTCTTAATGATCATCTGGCCCTTGATTGCCTTCTGGCAGAACAAAGCAGAGTGGCTTCATAATTTTGGCAGGAGCAATATCCCCTCCCTTGTCTGGTCAACGGTTAAGGAAGCCCAAATTAACCCTGGTTCCTTCCTTTTCTAGGCCCTTTAATGGCTATTGCTCTTCTTCTCCTTTTTAGCTTTTGTTTGTCTAACCTTTTGATTAAGTTTGTGTCTTTTAGGCTCCAACAGTTTGAAGGCGCATGATGGCTCAAGGAATTCAGCTTATTCCAGTGCAAAGTGGGCCAGGTGCCTACAGTCCTTGGAACAGTCAGCGAGGGATGTCTATCTCTAGGATAGGCTAGGGTCTGTAGCTCCTGCCCAGAAGGAAGAAGTTTCAGCAGAAGAGACCTTCAGTTCCTTACCCCTTATGAATAAGGGTGTGGAGTCACTCAGTGGGGAATGAGACAGGCTGGGACCTGGGGAACCTTTAGTGCAATGCTTGCACATGGACACACCTCTCCTCAAGCAACAGAATAAAGAAACTGTATGGGGCTAAAAATAATTGCATGCATGAACAGCTGGGGCAAATTCTGGACAAAAAGATACAAATAGACCAAAAAAACCAAACTGCCATTTTTGAAGATCCTGGACCAAAAACAGGGTACTGTGCAGGCCTCCTGCACACACCACCACCTCGGGGTAGACAAAACACCTAAGCCACTCCTCCACCCCTGGGCACACCCCTACCCTCACCTTACGAAACAGGGATCCCCAACCCTGGGGCCACAGATCACTCCGTGGCCTGTTAGGAAACTGAGCCATACAGCAGGTGAGCAGCAAGTGAGCCAGTAAAGCTTCATCTGTATTTCAAGCTGTTTCCCATCACTCCCGTTACCACCTGACCTCCACCTCCCATCAGATCAGCGAGGGCATTAGATTCCCATAGAAATGCAAACGCTGCTGTGAACTGGGGCTGGGAGAGATCTAGGT
Organism: Bos grunniens; assembly: GCF_055505025.1. Classification (NCBI taxonomy): domain Eukaryota; kingdom Metazoa; phylum Chordata; class Mammalia; order Artiodactyla; family Bovidae; genus Bos; species Bos grunniens. The sequence goes on from NC_141181.1 coordinate 44,727,764, forward strand.
TGTGGGCTTCTTATGAGAATCAGTTAAAACTAGTCTCCAGCCCCATCCTGCCTTTGTCCGTGGAAAAACTGTCCTCCACAGAATCAATCCCCTGCTCCCAAAAAGGTTGGGGACCACTGCCATAAAAGGAACAAATTCACCCTCTACTCAAGGAACAAGCATGGGAACATGTTGTTTCTTTTTGCTCCATCCTGCTACAGCAGGAGTCCAAATAAAGCCTTGCCTCAATTTCCTATCTGGCTGCTAGTCAATTTATTGACTGGGGAAGTCCACAAACCCTGGTCCGCGACAAGATGAGTTACTTTTTCTCTTACTTTTCTACTATTTGCAAATGAGACCCATAACTGGCCAATAGAGCTCACCTCTCTGACACCCCAGTCCCCATCCTGCAAGCCTAAGGCATCCCATCACAGGAAGCCAGGTTTCTATCACTAAGCTTAGGCCCATTTAAATTATAACCTGTGGGAATGCACTTCCTTCCCAAGAACATCAGTTCAGTTCAGTCACTCACTCATGTCTGACTGTTTGCGACCCCATGGACTGTAACACACCAGGCTTCCCTGTCCAGCACCAACTCCCGGAGCTTACTCAAACTCAGGTCCATAAAGTTGGTGATGCCATCCAACCATCTCATCCTCTGTCATCCCCATTTCCTCCCTCCTTCAATCTTCCCCAGCATGAGGGTCTTTTCAAATGAGTCAGTTCTTTGCATCAGGTGGCCAAAGTAGTGGAGTTTCAACTTCAGCTTCAGTCCTTCCAATGAATATTCAGGACTGATTTCCTTTAGGATAGACTGGTTTGATATCCTTGCAGTCCAACAGCCTCTCAAGAGTCTTCTCCAACACCACAGTTCAAAAGCATCAGTTCTTCAGTGCTCAGCTTTATTTATGGTCCAACTCTCACATCCATGCATGACTACTGGAAAAACCATAGCTTTGACTAGACGGACCTTTGTTGGCAAAGTGATGTCTCTGTTTTTAATATGCTGTCTAGGTTGGTCATAGCTTTTCTTCCAAGGAGCAAGCGTTTTTTAATTTCACAGCTGCAGTCACCATCTGCAGTGATTTTGGAGTCCAAAAAAATAAAGTCTGTCACTGTTTCCATTGTTTCCCCATCTATCTGCCATGAAGTGATGGGACCAGATGCCATGATCTTCGTTTTCGAATGTTAAGTTTTAAGCCAGCTTTTTCATTTTCCTCTTTCACTTTCATCAAGAGGCTCTTTAGTTCCTCTTCACTTTCTGCCATAAGGGTGGTGTCACCTGCATATCAGGTTATTGATACTTCTCTCAGCAATCCTGGTCCCAGCTTGTGCTTCATCCAGCCCAGCATTTCACATGATGTACTCTGCATATAAGTTAAATAAGCAGGGTGACAGTATACAGCCTTGACATACTCCTTTCCCAATTTGGAACCAGTCCGTTGTTCCATGTCCGGTTCTAAATGTTGCGTCTTGACCTGCATACAGATTTCTCAGAAAGCAGGTCAGGTGGTCTGGTACTCCCATCTCTTGAAGAATTTTCCAGTTTGTTGTGATCCACACAGTCAAATGTTTTAGCATAGTCAATAAAGTAGAAGTAGATGTTTTTCTGGAACTCTTACTTTTTCTATGATCCAACGGATGCTGGCAATTTATCTCTGGTTCCTCCGGCTTTTCTAAATCCAGTTTGAACATCTGGAAGTTCACGGTTCACGTACTGTGAAAGCCTTGCTTGGAGAATTTTGAGCATTACTTTACTAGTGTGTGAGATGAGTGCAATTGTGCAGTAGTTTGAACATTCTTTGGCATTGCCTTTCTTTGGGGTTGGAATGAAAACTGACCGTTTCCAGTCCTGTGGCCACTGCTGAGTTTTCCAAATTTGCTGGCATATTGAGTGCAGCACTTTCACAGCATCATCTTTTAGGTTTGAAACAGCTCAACTGGAACTCCATCAACTCCACTAGCTTTGTTCATAGTGATGCTTCCTAAGGCCCATCTGACTTTGCATTCCAGGATGCCTGGCTCTGGGTGAATGATCACACCATCGTGGCTATCTGGTTCATTAAGATCTCTTTTGTATAGTTCTTCTGTGTATTCTTGCCACCTCTTCTTAATCTCTTCTGCTCCTGTTAGGTTCATACTGTTTCTGTCCTTTAGTGTACCAAGAACATAAAAGTCAAATTAAAGCATAAATAAAAGCACTGATTTCAGTGTTCCTCTGAAGTCGCTGTTGCTGCCTTCTCTGTGCAGGGATCCTTTGGCATCCCAGCCCTGGTGGCTCTTCCTGTATAAGCCCAGGTCAGGATGAGGGTGGTCTGGGGCACAAAGGCCACCAAATTGACAGCAGTACATGAGCGTGGCTGAACACCACTGAAAGCCTAGCGGGCTTAGAAAGGCAAGCAAAACTTTTAAATCTGGCTCACAGAGTATTTTCTTTCCCTTTATAAATGTTCAGCTAGTGCCTTCTGGGATCCATCTTTCACAAGTACGTTATACAGAGATCACTTTCTGCTTAGTAACTTATTGCTCACGTTTTCCATTGACCAGGGTGCCCAAGCCCCACTGGCGCAAGACTCCATTGGCTAAAATCGTTGCAAGTCCGTTGGCCAATTCCCGGCCGCTGCGTTGCCCGGAGACAGCATCCTGCCTAGCAACGGGAGGTTCACGGTCGCCATTGGCAGTAATTCTCATTAAATTTTTCCTCAGAGGAAAAAGTATTTTCCCTCAGTCACCTCTCTCACTTTGCAAGCCTTATACCTGAGCGAATTTTAATGTCTCTCTTTTTTACCTTTAAAATAATTCTTGTTTCTGTATCTTCGTTTTCATCCTTCAGTATTTTTTAAGTTTCGTAGACTGTCAGATATTAGTCACCAGAAGCATGGTTTCATAGGCCCAGTCTAACCTAATCTAGAGACTGGCATCTGGACGGCTGCCAGATATTCTAGAAATGTCAGTGACAGAATGAATCTGCCTTGTTGTGTGTTTGGCCCACATCTCCAAGAGTCACTGTTTCCTTTCAAGACAGTGTGTGTTTCCCATCCATGCTGAATGCATTCAGATATTTTCCAATGGTCTTAAGCAGCCTGAGAATTTACTAATGAAACACCAGATTAATTAGTATGTAAATTATGTGTTCATTTTTATGCCCTATTATAAACTGGTTTATAAATTCATAAGCTTAACTCTATTTTTGAAAGCTATTATTTTTGTCAAGAAAGTTAAAAGCTCTTACAGCTTTTTTCAGATTTTTTTCAACTGCATTTTTTAAAAAATTAATTTTATTTTTGGCTGCTCTGGGTCTTCATCACCGTGCACAGGCTTTCTTTAGGTGCACCAAGTGGTGGCTACTCTCTAGTTACAGTGTGCCAGCTTCTACTTGTGGTGGCTTATCTTGTGAAGCATGGGCTTCAGGCATGTGGGCTCAGTAGCTGTGGGGCAAGGGCTTAGTTGCCCCGCAGCATGTGGAATCTTCCTGGACCAGGGATTGAACCCCTCTCCCCTATATTGGCAGGTGGATTCTTAACCACAGGACCACCAGGGAAGTCCTCTACTGCTTTGTGATCTATAAGTGATACACAAATATTGAACTTATGTTAAACCTGCTGCTGCTGCTGTTGCTGCTGCTGCTGCTAAGTCGCCTCACTCGTGTCTGACTGTGCAACCCCACAGACGGCAGCCCACCAGGCTCCACCATCCCTGGGATTCTCCAGGCAAGAACACTGGAATTAAACCTACAATTTGTTAAATTTTACATATGTATATTCCCATTAAAATATTTTTGACTCAAGACAGTAAACATCAAGCACCTCTGTAATATATTCTTCTCTTGTCTTCCTTGCCCCCCACCACACAGTCCCACCATATCCCTAGGCAACTGGCAATCTGCTTTCTACCAATAACATTTAATTTTTATCATACAGATTTTTATATACATGGAATCATACACTAGATAACTTCTCTTTTTCTTTTCTGGACTGTCACTCAAAATAATCATTTGGGGATTTATCCATGATGTTGTATTAATTTATTCCATTTTATTGCTGGGTTGTATTCTGTTTGTTCATCTATTACCTGGACATGCGCCACTTGTTAATTCATTATCTTGGAAAACAGACATGGAAAATGAGTGTTCTAATTAGAGGTGCCCAAATCCACAATTTCTAACACTGTCAAACAACTACAAAACACAAAGTGCCAACTTCTTTTTTTTTTTTTTTTTGCTGTTCCAAGTTGCTTGTGGGAGCTTAGTTCCCCAACCAGGAATTGAACCCAGGCCTTTGGCAGTGAAAGGGCAAAGTCCTTATCACTGGACTGCCAGGGAATTCCCCCAGATCTTTCTAGAAGCAGTAAAATCCACTGGAGATTTTTCAAGGGCATGGTGGCTAATTTAAGATTTCTATAGATGATATTTTGTCTGCTGTATTGAACATCTCCAGACCTCCTGTTATTTCACATATTGCTATTTCAGCTAGTTAATATTCTTCCTGTCAATTTTCGACCTGGACCTGACTTTTAAGAACAGTCAAGGAACATATCCATATGGCGGCCTCCCTGGGGTTTATTTCTGGAATGTTATTCCAGATGTGAGTGTATTAAATTAATGTACACAGATTGAGTCATAGAGAAGAAGGAAGTTTTAGTCATGACCTTTTACTTTATTACTAACATGATTATGAATTAATCCTTGAAAATGAAGTTAACCATATAAAATAATCTAGTTTAATCTTTTTAAGCAAAGAACTCAGTGCACAAGACAATGTCAATTGCTGTAATCTCTAAGAGAAAACATCAATTTAAAAATATTTTCTAACAAAAATGAACTATTTTGTTAGGCAGGTGCTTTTCTAAACTGTGTAGCAGAATTGTGAATTCTTACAGCCATCCTGAAAGGCAGTTTCATAACATGTATCTAGGGCCTTAACAATATTCATATTGTTTTATTATATAAAATCCCACTTCCAGAAATCTATCCTAAAGATTTAAGCAGGAGTGCATTCAGAAACTTTATATAAGACTTGTAATGGAACAGTATTTATGAGACTGGAAATGTGGCATTTAATCTATAGTAAGGAAACTATTACTTAATATTCAGTGGAATATTAGACTGCTCCTAAAATGTATGTTTCAAGAACATTTAAGGATATGGAAAAGGTTCATGAACTAAGGTTAAGTAGAAAAAGAGTGAAAACCAGGAGTTTCTCTACAGCATCCTTGAAACTATGGAGAAAGAAAAATTGCTGCAGGAAAATTTTTATCCACAGAAGGTGGAAAGTAGATGGGGAAACAATGCAAACAGTGAGAGACTTTATTTTGGGGGGCTCCAAAATCATTGCAGATGGTAACTGCAGCCATGAAATTAAAAGACACTTGCTCCTTGGAAGAAAAGCTATGACCAACCTAGACAGCATATTAAAAACAGAGACATCACTTTGCCAACAAAGGTCCGTCTAGTCAAAGCTATGGTTTTTCCAGTAGTCATGTATGGATGTGAGAGTTGGACTATAAAAAAGGCTGAGCACTGAAGAACTGATGCTTTTGAACTGTGGTGTTGGAGAAGACTCTTGAGAGGTTATTGAACTGCAAAGAGATCCAACCAGTCCATCCTAAAGGAAATCAGTCCTGAATATTCATTGGGAGGACTGATGCTGAAGTTGAAACTCAATACTTTGGCCACCTGATGCAAAGAACTGACTCATCTGAAAAGACCCTGATGCTGGGAAAGATTGGAGGGAGGAGAAGGGGATGACAGAGGATGAGATGGTTGGATGGCATCACCAACTCTATGGACAAGAGTTTGAGTAAGCTCTGAGAGTTGGTGGTAGACAGGGAAGCCTGGCGTGCTGCAGTCCATGGGGTCTCAGAGTCAGACACAACTGAGCAACTGAACTGAACTCACTCTTAGACGGTGAAATGATTTCTGACTCCAGGCAAAAGCAGCGTCTTTTGTTCATGAGCTCTGCACAAACCCACATTTCCCACTCCCCACCAGGTGCTCCTTCTGGTGCAGGGTCAACACAGAACACCAAGGCAAACAGAGAAGCTGGGAGAGAGCAAGCACTGCCCATTTTCCATCTCATTTCTCCTGCTGGAACATCCAGCCCCAGCTCTGACTTTCATGGGGCCAGTGGCTGTGTGTCCTGAGCTTGCCCTCAGCTGTGGTGCACTGCTCTTGGGAGCCATGTTCACTTTCGGTTGCCTGCTGGTCACGCCACCCCAATGGCCCCTGTTTTGGGGGTTGGATGCTATGGAATAGAGGAAGCCAGCTGTCTCAAGAACAAGAATGGAAGGTTTGAGGAACAGCCATGATTTTCCAGGTTGGACCTTCCTGTATGAACTTTCCTACAACATTAAAAGACGTGTTTCCTTACTGCAATATACTCCTTTTATGTTTTTATAATACATAAAATATATAAAAGTATATATAAAATATGTAAAAACCTTGTATACAAGTTTTTCAGGTTGGCCTCAACAATACTTCTGGCACCACTGATAACATTTATGTTCCAGATGATGAGAAACTTTTATTTTATGTGGTGTTTAAAGATGGTCCTTACTGGATGATACTCTTATATAATTCGAGATCTTTCCTAGGAATGGTAGGGGTTCAGGAAGCGTATTTTGCCCTCTCCTGAAGATATTAGCTGACTCTTCTGTTGCTGCTTCTATTCTGAGTAGCAGTACTGCACTCTTCAGTTTGGAAAGGGCCCATCTACTTGTGGGGAGGTTTTGATACCACTGTAATTTTTATCTTTGAACTCTAAATCCTTCTTTTAACATATTTGTATTGTTAAAGAAAGAAAGAACAAGCCTGAAATGGAGTCACTTGTGCTAAGCCCCAAGTCAGCAAAGCAAGACTTAATAACTAGCCCAATTGCAGTTCAGCTACTCCCAGGAATGTGGCCTTTAACCAGTCAATCTGAAATTTCCTGGCAAGCAACAGGGAAGTAATCTGCCTGACAGACCCTGCCTTCCCTCAAAGGAAGGTGATCTTGCCTGAAATAACCCTTCCTTTTGTTTATGACTTTCTTGTCCCACTCCCTTTCTGCCTTTAAAACCTTTCCATTTTGTACTGTGCCTCGGAGCTCCATCCTAGTTGCTAGATGGGATGCTGTCCCATTTGTGAATTGTTGTATAAAGTCAACTGAAAAAGTGAAAGTGAAGTCGTTCAGTCGTGTCCGACTCTTTGCGACCCCATGGACTGTAGCCTATCAGGCTCCTCCATCCATGGGATTTCCCAGGCAAGGGTGCTGGAGTGGATTGCCATTTCCTTCTCCAGGGGATCTTCCCAACCCAGGGATCGAACCTGGGTCTCCTGCATTGCAGGCAAACGCTTTAGATCTTCAAATTTACTCAATTGAATTTTGTTTTTTAACGATATATATACCAATGAAGCAAAGGAACATGTTAAATAAATCAATACAATTTCCTCTGGTAAAGCAAGTGAATTAAAGATAAAAAAAAAATCCTTCATTTTCCTGGGTTATATTCTCAAAAACAGAAGTAAATGTAATGAATAATCATTACTGACCTCAGTATGCTTTGTGTAAGATAACATCAAAACAGCTGAAATTAAAGTCCTGGTGTCAGAACTCAAAGTACGTGTGCTCTGTTGGAATCAGAAAGAAATCAGAGGGTCAAGAATCAAGATGGAAATCTCATCACTTAAAGCATACATACATGCAGACATTGATTTCATGCCTGCATTTTATCTTTTTGGTTGTTTGTTTATTCATTTATTTTTTTGGCTGTACTGGTTCTTTGTTGCTGCATGGGTTTTTCTCTAGTTGTAGAGAGCAGGGGCTACTCTGTAGTTGCAGTGGATGGGCTTCTCATTGCGGTGACTTCTTATGTTGCAGAGCACAGGCTCTAGGGCACATGAGCCTCAGTACTTGAGGTGCAAGGACTCAGTAGTTGCAATTCCCAGGCTCTAGAGCACAGGCTCAATAGTTGTGGTACACGGGCTTAGTTGCTCCATAGTATGTGGGATCTTCCCAGACCAGGGATGGAAGTCGTGTCTCCTGCATTGTCAGGCAGATTCTTTACCACTGAGCCACCAGGGAAGCCCTCATAGCTGTATTTTAAAACTTAGTCATGAATAAGATATTATAATATAAAACTCACTAGTTTATAACAGCTGAAGTAAGTTTAAAAAGACTCTTTCCCCCATTTTTTCCTCTAAGTCCTGCTGCTGCTGCTGCTGCTAAGTCGCTTCAGTCGTGTCCAACTCTTAGCGACCCCATGGACTGCAGCCTACCAGGCTCCTCCGTCCATGGGATTTGCCAGGCAAGTACTGGAGTGGGTCGCCATTGCCTCCTCCAAGCACAGTGTTCTTAGTGAAATCCTAAAACATGTATTGTTTCCACCCTACATGCAGATGTTGGAAAAGGAAAAATCTACAGAATGTGTGATGACACACACTCAAGATTATACAAGTTTGGCTGCAAAAACCCTCACAAAATGTACTTTATATGCACTAAATATATCATTGTTATATGCATTACATATGAGAATGTGTTAGACTATTATGACTCAGTTAAAGATGGGCTCCTGTAGTGAAAGCATATGGTGTGGATGTGTCATGGCATATGATGGCCAAATTTCATTGTTTGTGTAGTAGACACTGGAACTGAATCAAAACACCATTTAAAAGGACTCATTGGTGAATAATATCATTGGTTATAATGATTTATCAAGGTAACCTAATTCTTCCTATGGCCACAGACACCTGTCTTGGCACCTTTATATCCCACTGGCTTAATAGGAGGAAGGATATTTGAAGGAGTATTCTCTGCTACTAATCACCTGTGTGATTGGAAATCTTCCCTGTACAACAGAACAAACAACACAGCAGCAGAGCCTTTCCCTCCTGAGGGGCTCTCCTGATTCAGTCTTTAATAGATCTATTTCTCCTGTTGAGTTCTACTAGATTCTTTCTTTCAAGGAACTGGTCTATTTCATCTAGGTCTTCAATTCTGTAGGCATAGGGTTGTTCATAATATTCCTAATTCTTTTACTGTCCATGAGATGAGTAGTGATGGCTCCTCTTCTTTCCTGATTGTTAGTAATTTCTAGCTTTTTTTTCCCCTTAGACAGCCTGTTTAGAGATTTTATCTTTCCAAAGAACAACTGTTGGTTTCATTGCTTTTGTCTATTGTTTTCCTGTTCTCAATTTCATTCACTTCAAATCTAATTTTAATTCTTTCTTTCCCTCATCTTACTCTGTGTTTGCTTTTGTGTTTGTGTTTAATTTTCTAGTTACCTATATTAGGGATAACCTGGTAGCTCAGACGGTAAAGAATCTGCCTGCAATACAGGAGACCCAGGTTCGATCCCTGGGTTGAGAAGATTCCCTGGAGAAGGGAATGGCAACCCACTCCAATATTCTTGCCTGAAGAATCCTATGGACAGAGGAGCCTGGCAGGCTACAGTCCCTGGGGTCCCATACAGTTGGACACAACTGACGATAACACTTTCACACTTTTACTTTCAAGGTTGTATATTAATGATTTTAGTTCTTTTATCTTTTCTAATATATTCATTCAATATTATGAATTTCTTTCTAAACACTGCTTTCACTGCATCTCATGAATTTTGATAAACTGTATTTTCATTTTCATTTAGTTTGAAATATTTAAAAAACATCTCTGGCGAGAGTTCTTCTTTAACCCATATTTCCAAGTATTGGGGGATTTTCCAACTATCTGCTGATTTCTATTACATTGTAGTCTGAGAACATATTTTGCATGATTTACTTTCTTTTAAATATGTTCAAGTGTGTTTTTTTGCCCAGAATGTGGCATATCTTGGTGAATGTTCCATACAAACTTGAGAAGAATGTGATTTCTGCCCTTGTTGAATGATGTAGTCTGTAAACGTCTATTAAGTCCAGCTGATTGACTGTGCTGTTCAGTTCAACTATGCCTTTCCTGGATTTGCCCATTACTGATAGTGTTGAAATCTCCAAATATAATAGTGGATTAATCTACTTCTCCTTGCAACTCTATCAGTTGTTCCCTCACATATTTTGATGTTGTTGTTACTATATATACCTTAATATCCCTAATAATTTACTTCACTCTGAAGCCTATCTGAAATTAATATAACTACTCTTACTTCTTCTCTTCATTTAGATCTGAGTTTCTAACCTTTATCATTTTCTTTCTCTCTAAAAAACTTTTGATATTTCTCACAAGGCAGGATGACTGGCAACAAATCCTCTCAATTTTTGCCTGAAAAAGTGTTTATTTCTACTGTTTATCCCTCCTGTTAATGTAGTATATCTTTCTCCATTCATTCACCATTAATGTATCTGTGTCTTAATAATAAGTTTTCTTGTAGTCATCAGTTAGGTCTTGATTTAATTCACAAGGACAGTGTCTTTTGATGATTAACAAATTAGATAATTAATAATTATTTATATAGCTAGGTTAATATATACCATTTGTTTTCTATGCGCTGTCCTGTTTTTTCCTTTTTTATCATATTCTTTTTCTACCATTTTTAATAGAGGATTCTATAAGATTATTCTCCTCTCAGCATATTATACTTAAATCCTTTTATACTGATTACCGTAGAGTTTGCTACATGTACTCGTAACTAATCCAAGTTCATTTTCAAATAACACTGTACTGCCTTATGGTAACACAAGAATCTTAGAATATTCCCAATTCCTTCTTCCTAGCTTCTATTACAGCTATGATTACTAACTACATTGTTGCTATTATTTTGAACAAACTGTTATCTCTTTGAAGAATAGGGGAAAAATGGTTTTCATTTTACCTTCACTTATTTCTTCTCTAATAATCTTCCTTTCTTCATTTAGATCTGAGTTTCTAATCTTTATCATTTTCTTTCTCTCTAAAAAACTTTTGATATTTCTCACAAGGCAGGATGACTGGCAACAAATCCTCTCAATTTTTGCCTGAAAAAGTATTTATTTCTCCTTTGCTTTGCCTTGGCTACACTGGGTCTTAGTTGTCGCATATAGAATCTAGTTCCCTGACCAAGGATTTAACCTTAGTCCTCTGCATTGGGAGCATGGTCTTAGCCACTGGACCATCAGGGAAGTCCCTCTCCTTCACTTTTTTCTTTTTTTAACAGTTTAGTATAATTTATTTTATTTAACAATCTAGGAAGTTCACAGCCATCAGCAGTTACAGTGCAATTTCAGGTGCAATTGGGAATTTAGGAATCTCCATGGAGCTGTTAGTGTAGTGAACCTTGTATCTCCTTCACTTTTGAAGGATAACTTTTCAGGCTACAGGATTCTAGTTTAGTGGGTGTGGTTGTTTTTTTTTTTTTCCTTTCAATGCTTTAAATATTTCACTCCATTCTCTTCTTCCTTCCGTGGTTTTTGAAGAGAAATCTGAAGCAATTCTTGTGCTGATTCTCAATAGGTGAGATTTTTTTTTCTTACTTGCCTCGGTGTTTTCTCTAATTTCCATTTTCTTTATGTATGTCTCGTTGTAATTTGGGGGTTATTTATTCTGCTTGGTGTTTTTTGAGATTCCTGTGGTTTGGTGTCATTATTTTGGAAAGTCTCAGCCATCATTATTTCAAATATTTTTTGTTCTTTTCTCTTTCCCTCCTGTTGGTATTTCCTTTACATGTATGCTACACCTGTTATTTCATCAAGGTTCTTTGATAGTCTCTTTCATTTAAAACATTTTTCTCTTTTCATTTCTGCTTTGGAAATTTCTATTGGCATATTTTTACAAGTGCATTGATTCTCTCCTTCAATGTATATAGTCTGTTGATGAGCCCATCAAAGGCATACTTGATTTCTGGTTTTTGTTTTGTTTTTACATTTAGCACTTCATTTTGATTCTTCCTTAGAACGTCCACTTCTATGTTTATATTACACATTTAAGAATTTGCCTGCCAATGCAGGAGATTTAAGAGACAGAAGATCAATCCCTGGGTCAGGAAGATCCCCTGGAGAAGGGCATGACAACCCATTCCAGTATTCTTACCTGAAGAATCCCATGGACAGAGGAGCCTGATGGCTACAGTCCATAGGGTCGCAAAAAATCAGATATGACTGAAGCAACTTAGCACACACATTGTCCACTTTTTCCATTAGAACCCTCGTACTTCCAAAATCTATGCCATGTCCAAGTATGATCTTGATGCTTACCCTGTCTCTTCAACCCGCTTTTGTCTTTTAGTCTTCCTTGTAGATTTTTGGTTGCAAGTAAAACATGACATATTGGGTAAAAGAAATTGAGGTAAATAGGCTTTTAGTGTGAGGATTTACGTTTATCTGGTTAGAAGGTACTTACTTATTGTTTGCTATAGGTGTAGGTAATAGAGGCTAAAATTTCCTCTCTGGTGTATTCGTTACTGTCTCCCCTTTTGTCCTTGGATTTCCCTAGAGACTACCTAAGGTCTGAGTTCTGCAGTTCTTGCAGCTATAATCCCCTTTTATGATACAGGGTCCCTAATGGAGTGTAGTTAATGTGTGGGGCTGGGGAAGCACTCTATATAACTTATGATTAGGTCTCAGTATTTAATTGAGTCTGTATTCCTGGGCTATGACCTTACAAGTGTTTCTCAGGTTTTGTTCTGTTCCTTGCTCCCCTACCTCAGGTGAGATAGGAGGCTAGAGAAAACTGGAATTGGGTGTTTCCCTTCCCACGTGTGCCATGCAGGAGGAGGTTGAAATTGGGGTTTTTCCTTCCCCTACGTCATGTAGGTACCAGTAAACCACAGTAGGTTAAATTCTAGTAGAACAGTTTCCCTTGGAGGGCAGACTTTTGTTAAGGAGAACAGAATACTCAGGGTGTATTCAAAATGGTTACTTTTCTCCTACCCCTACAAGGAGCAAATGGAGTGCTTTGGTCACTGGGGGTAAAATTCACGAGTGTGAAGACCCCTCTAAAACTGGCACTCTCTGGAGTTGTTAACTTTCAAGCTTGTCTACACTGAGCCTCCAGAAATTTTCCAATTCAAGTTTTAAGTTTTAATATCCTCGTACTGCCTCCAGTCTCTTGGTCAGGAAGATTCCCTGGAGGAGGGCACAGCAACCCATTTCAGTATTCTTGCCTGGAGAATCCCTTGGACAGAGGAGCCTGGCAGGCTACAGTCCAGAGGGTCGCAAAGAATAGGACACAACTGAAGCAACCTAGCAGGCACACAGGCACTGCCTCCAGTAGTGGCTTCTGCACCAGGAAGTTTTGATTCCCTTTATTTGGCTGTCTCTACAATTTTAGGATCAATTATCTATTAGATCTGAGAAGAATGGTTGATTCCCAGCTTGTTCAACTTTTTTCTTGTTGTGAGGCTGGGAGAGACAACTTGAAACTCATTACACATTGCCTGGAATCTGGAAATCAGTTTTTCTGTTTTCACAGTTTTTCTGTTTTCACAGTTTCACCTGTTTCTCATAGGTGAATATGAGAAATCTGCCTGCAGGTCACATTGCCAGCTACAGCTGTTGAATCAGTGCTGTATGAGAGGGGCAAAGAGAACACTGGCTACCTCCATTAACTCCCTGCATCTCCCAGGACATAAGAGTCACCCTGCTCCAAATTACCAACACTGTTGCTCTCTCTTCAGTGTATTCCAATTCAGAAGTTATATCTTTATCTTTCCAACAATTAACTCAATTTCACACCCAGGATATGAAGTCGTGGACTGAGACAAAGGCATTTTTACAAAAATTTCAGAGACTCACTGTATCTCCTACTTTGGCCTATGTGGGCCACTGAAGGGGGAGTCAGAAAGCAGTGCACTTAATCAAGTAATAATTATTCTCATGATTCAAGACTGTCTTACTCCAAGAAAATTCAGCTGAACAAAGCAGAATTATTTTCATCCCTTAGGATTCTTTCTGGATAGCCACCTGGAAGGGATAACACAGGCCTGCTTGTTGTTGCTCATCAGTGAAACAAGGAAGCACCATTTCAGGGAATGGTGAGGGTGGAAACCTAAAACATAGCCTGTATAATCTCACATATTTACCTTTTTTCTTTTTTTTTTTTTAACTTTATTTACTTATTTTTGTCTGTGCTGGGTCTTTGCAGCTGCACTCGGGCTTTCTCTAGTTGCAGCAAGCAACGGATATTCTTTGTTGTGGTGTGAGGGTTTCTCATTGTTGTGGCCTCTCTTATTGCAGAGCACAGGCTCTAGGGCACAAAGGCTTCAGTAGTTGTGGCTTGTAAACTCTAGAGCATGGGCTCAGTTGTCCCTACAGCATGTGGAATTTTCCAAGACCAGGGATTGAACCCATGTCCCCTGCATTGGCAGGCAGATTCTTAACCACTGGTCCACAAGGGAAGTTCCCTGCCATTTTTTCTTAAGTATTATTCAGGAATCAGGCAAGTAGAGATTTAAGAACAGCAGAGTTTAGAAACTGGGGTAGGCAGAATAGTGGCCTCCAACTATGTCCACTTCCTATTCTCTGTGAATAGGTTCCCTTATACAGCAAAAGTAACTCTTTATATGTGATGAAATTATGAACCTTTAGATAGGGAGAGTACTCTGGATATCCAGGTGGATACAATTTAATCACAAGGGTCCTTATAGGTGAAAGATGGAGGTACTTGTCAGAGACATAGCATGTTGAAAAACACTTAGCTGGGCACTGCTGGCTTTGAAGACAGAGGAAGAATGCTGGAAAAGACAAGGAAAAATATTCTCCCCTAGAAACTTTAGAAGGAATACATTCTGCCAATACCTTGATTTTAGCTCAACAAGACCCATTTTGGACTTCTAACCTCAAAAACTGTTAAATTTGTATTATTTTAAGCCACTAATTTGCAATAATTAGTTACAGTACCATGGAGAGGGCAATGGCACCCCACTCCAGTACTCTTGCCTGGAGAGTGCCATGGACAGAGGAGCCTGGTGGGGTGCAGTCCATGGGGTCGCTAAGAGTCAGACATGACTGAGCGACTTCACTTTCACTTTTCACTTTCATGCATTGGAGAAGGAAATGGCAACCCACTCCAGTGTTCTTGCCTGGAGAGTCCCAGGGACGGGGGAGCCTGGTGGGCTGCCGTCTATGGGGTCACACAGAGTCGGACACGACTGAAGTGACTTAGCAGCAGCAGTGATGGGAAATTAATATAGTAACCAAACAAACCAACTTAGGTGAGTAGAAGAGGAAATGATGAAGGAGTTTGGCAGGTCCCTTGAATACCTTGACTATCAGTCATGGTTGTATAAACTTTATTACAAAAGATAGATCATTGTTAGATGGCAAATGGGCCAATCAAAAACACGTGTTCACCTGGAGAAGGAAATGGCAACCCACTCCAGTATTCTTGCCTGGAGAATCCCATAGACAGAGGAGCCTGGCAGGCTACAGTCCATGGGGTCGCAAGAGTCAGACACGACTTAGTGCACTGTCTCACCCCAGAGATCCTGCCACATATACCACAAAAACCAAACATCCCCCAATGACCTTGGCCCCACTGTTCCAATCACTCCCAGGTGGGAATTAAGGCACATGTCCACAGAGGTCACAGACAACATACATACGGTTCTGTTATGTCCCATATATTACCCTTTCATGTCCCAAGGAAGACATTTTCTCTTAAAGATTTTCATTTAGTGTATCTTTAAAAAATCTTGTGTTAAACTTGCCTCCATCTTTTTCTTGGGTAAGGACAACCCAGAAATGGCCCTTTTGTGTCTGTGATGTTGCCATTCACAGCTTACTTGACAGGCCTAGTACAATCTTGAGAACAGGGTTGCTGTATGCTGAATGTCAGACGGTAGCTCTTAGCTTTGCCTATCTTAGGGAGTTATGCTGTGCATTTTTTATTGGTGTACCATGTTTGATTTGTCCCTAATACCTTTGAAGTTTTTCTGAGAAATGAAATAATGCAACATGAACTTATTAAAATACATTTTAAGCCTTTTAACAACAACAAAAAAAAACACATGTTAAGTTTCATTTCATTTCAAGGGCCAAGTCAATGTGTCCAGAATTGGCTTGTCAGATGAAAAACCACCTTCTTCTGAAAAAATGTCTCAACAGTGGTGAGACATCCCTGGCAGCCCTGAGACGGGGTCAAAGGGCAGATAGTTTCCCACGAATAGGGAGGTCAGCGCCCCATGTGTCCTCTTTTAACACAAAATCAATGGGGCAACTTTTGCCAGGAGGTACAAGTCCCCCTCAACAGAACAAAGCATAAGCTTTGCTACCTCCCAAGTTAACTGCTGGCTTCTACATCAGGAACATAAAATCCTTTACTTCTGCCAGCCTATGATGGGGGGTACACTGGAATTTCCAGGGTGATTTCTATTGCAAGTGGTAGTCAGTGATCAGGAAGGGGCAGGCTTGAGAGCTTAATTCTGTTTGTCTTCATCAAAAATAGTGGTTTAGCCACTAAGTCGTGTCCAACTCTTGGGACCCCATGGACTATGCCTTGCCAGGCTCCTCTGTCCCTAGGATTTTCCAGGCAAGAATACTGGAGTGTGTTGCCATGCCCTTCTCCAGAGGATCTTCCCGACCCGGGGATTGAGCCCAGGTCTCCTGTGCTGCAAACAGATTCTTTACCAACTGAGCTACCAGGGAAGCCCCAATACATCTACAACTGATCTAGACAGTCTGAAGCTGTGCTGTGCTTAGTCGCTCAGTTGTCTCTGACTCTTTGCAACCCCATGGACTGTAGCCCATCAGACTCCTCTGTCCATGAGGATTCTCCAGGCAAGAATACTGGAGTGGGTTGCCATGCCCTCCTCCAGAGAATCTTCCCAACTCAGGGATCGAGCCCAGGTCTCCTGCATTGCAGGTGGATTCTTTACCATTTGAGCCACCAGGAAAACCCAAGTGGGAAGCCTATCCCTTCTCCAGGGGATCTTCCCAACCCAAGAATTGAAACTGGGTCTCCTGCATTGCAGGCAGATTCTTTACCAGCTGAGCTAAGACTGCAGCCCCAAAGAGTAATGTCTTTAATCTGTTGGTCTACTCTTCAAAGTGACAGATCAGACAACTACACCACTGGCAACAATTCAAGGGTCAAAAAGTCAAGGTGAGTATTGGCCAGAGCTCTGAGAATAGTCTTCGGTTCTGGCCATTAAGTAAAGTATGTCTGCTTTCATATCAACACAGCTGGTGAGCCACTGGGGTCCGCTGGACACCAAAACCAAACCATGAGTGAATTAAGCCCAGACTTTAAGAGAATGTCTGTGAATCAAGGACCCTATTGACCCAGTGAATTTGCTTGAGGTGAAAGGGGTTGGCGGGGGCAGGGCCAGAGAGGATTATGTTTCAACCTGACAGTAGCTGTCAGTTCTTGTAAAGCCAAGTTGCTACTGGAGCTAGACCAGCCATGTTATGGAGTATGGTATTTTCACTTGAACAAAAAGGCCTGATTAGCCTCTAAATTGGGGGCAGGAGGAGAAGGGGACTACAGAGGATGAGATGGCTGGATGGCATCACCAACTCGATGGACATGAGTTTGGGTGAACTCCAGGAGTTGGTGATGGACGAGGAGGCCTGGTGTGCTGCAATTCATGGGGTCACAAAGAGTCAGACATGACTAAGCGACTGAGCTTATTGAACTGAGTGTCTCCAATACCCAAAATGTCCAATAGGGTGCTGTGATTTTATTCTCTTCCATCTAAAAGAGCAATTTTCAATTCTGGCCTTTCCTATGTCCTGAATCTGAGACTAACAGGAGAGATACACTTTTTTTTTTTTTACCACTAGCTGACTTTGGCCTGAGTTGCCTCACTGTCCCCTAGGTTCAGAAAACTGTCACCCATTAAGAGTGTGTTGTTCCTTTGGCTCAGCTTCATCCTGCTTCTATGAAAGATCTGCCTTGTGTAGAGTGAAAAAAGCCCTCGAAGAACTCCCGATGCCAGGCTAAGCCCTGGTTCAGAGAACGAGTGCAGTAGCCTAATTCCCCCACAAAATAACACCGAGAAACAGTCTCAGAGAAAAAAAAATTTACATTTTCTTATTTGAAGGGAAAAATGTAATGAACGAAAACGGTAAAAACTACAAATGATGTAAGATGTCTCCCTCACTCCCGTGACTGCTACTCTTTCTTCACAAGGCATTTCCTGTCCTTTCACATTATTTTTGTGAGCCTATGGACCCATTTATTCCTTACACAAACGGGTGGCTACTTCCTTGTCGACGTCCTGGTCGGTCAGACGTGGCCTCGCTACTCTGAACCGCATGGCCGGCTCCCGGGACTCGGCACTTTCACTCTCACCCGCTCAGCACGGACGATCCCAGATCAATCTCCTTTGGAACACTCACCGAAGCGCCGCCAGATCCCAAAAGGCAGCATCGTTTGAGTCCAGGAAACGTGCGTTTAAAATGGAGACTGTATCACCGCCTCCAAGAGGTGCCAACCAATGCCGAGATGCTCGCGCTTTCCAGAGCTCTCCCAGGGTACTATCAACTTTCCGATCGCCAGAAAAATGGCCTTGGGAAATTTCAACTTGCATTTACCTCGTCAGATGTAAGGCAGACCGTCGCTTCGCACTTCTAAACGCCATCTGCACTTCCAACGCAGCTTTGGGAATTTGCTTCGGTGCCCAGTGCTCGTTACTCTGACCCCTTTGCGCGGACTTAACATGTGGCTGACTTCGGCTACTTCCGAGATCCGGGAACACCAAGTTGTCCCGGCCAACATCAAAGATGGCGTCCAAGCCCGCAACCTATCCTCTGCGCATGCTCCGCTATCCTCCACGTGTCCACTCTCGATGCCCGTCCCCCAGGTTCCACTCTAGCCGCCGCGTTCGGTGGTTGCCACCGCCCGCCAATCGCAGGGCAAGGACGCTGTGGGCCCCGCCCAGCGGATCAGCTGAGGGATCTGCGATGTCTGTTGACAGCAGCGGTGGCTGCGCGGCCGGTTCCGGGTTCGGCGCGGGGCGGGGGGTAAGCTGGCGACGGGCGCGGGCGTCCGGCGGGACGCTGGGGAGGCTCGCGGCGCGGGCCGCAGCGGTGGGGCGCGGGCGCCGAGGAGGAGCGGCAGGCCGCAGCCTCTGCCCTTGCGGTCCGGGTCTTACCCGACGTTTCCGGGTCTCGTCAGATGTGAATCCGATGGAGCGGCCGGGGGAAGGCGAGCAGCCGCCCCAGCAGCAGCCGTGGGGAAGGCTTCTTCGCCTGGGCGCCGAGGAGGGCGAGCCGCACGTCCTCCTGAGGAAACGGGAGTGGACCATCGGGCGAAGAAGAGGTGCGGGGCGGAGAGCGGGCATGGGAAACGTGGGACCGGCGGGGGACAAGCCTGGGGATGGGTCAGGGCACGGGGGCGGGGATCAGGGACCCGGGATGGGGGTGGGGGACGGGGACCGAAGGACAGAAGCCGGGGGCTGAGGGCGGAAGCCTGGTGATAGGAGCAGGGCGAGACCGGGCCCACCGGGCTATGGGAGGACCCTGGGCGGGGCGCATTCTGCCGTCCAGTTTTTCCAGTGGAATGGGCTTTCGTATAACAGCTGCCATGTATTCACTTAACGGTCTGCCCAGTCACTTCTGAGTGCTTCATTGAGGTTAGTTAATCCTCACCACAACTTTATGAAGTAGTTACAATAATTTATCCCCGGGAATGCAATCTTCTCAAGTTTATTACTACCCAAAGCATCTTCTCTAACCTTAATAGAAATGAAATTAGAAAGCAAAGCAGAAGGAACACTGGAAAATCCACAGATATGTGGAAATTAAATAACATTCTTAAAGAAGCAGTGGGTCTAAGAAGAAATCCAAAGGGAAATTAGAAAATATCTTGACATAAGTAAAAATATCGTATGTGAAAATCGCTCAGTCATGTCCAACTCTTTGCAACCCCATGGACTATATGCATGCATGCATGCATGCTAAGTCGCCTCAGTTGTGTCCGACTCTGTGCGACCTTATGGAAAGCAGCCCACCAGGATTCTCCAGGCAAGAATACTGGAGTGGGTTGCCATTTCCTTCTCCGCATGGACTATATAGTCCATGGACCTCCAGGCCAGAATACTGGAGTGGGTAGCCTTTCCCTTCTCCAGGGGATCTTCCCAACCCAGGGTTTGAACCCAGACCTCCCGCATTGCAGGAGGATTCTTTACCAGCTGAGCTATCAGGGAAGCCCCAAACTATAATGTACCAAAACTTAGGGGATGCAGATAAGCAGTGCTTAGAGGGAAATTTATAGCTGTAAACAACTACATTAAAAAGATCTCAAGTCCCAGCTCTTAGAATAGAGTTGCTCAAATATTTGTTGATTTAATGAAAGGGGAAGCTAAGGACTTGAAGAAAGTCACACAAGTAGTGAGAGGAAGAGCCCTCACCCTCCATGCTTACTGCCTCTGCTGCTGCTAAGTCACTTCAGTCATGTCTGACTCTGTACGACCCCATAGACGGCAGCCCACCAGGCTCCCCCGTCCCTGGGATTCTCCAGGCAAGAACGCTGGAGTGGGTTGCCATTTCCTTCTCCAGTGCGTGAAAGTGAAAACTGAAAGTGAAGTTGCTCAGTCGTGTACTGCCTCAAGACCTCTGATAATTTAACCTCCCTTGTAGCTTTTATACTGAGAGTGCAGTGCACTGATGAGGCCAACAAAAATATTTTGGTTTTATGCAAATTAATAAATTGTGACTCTGGGAATTCCTTGGTGGTGCAGTGTCTGAGACTCCGCACTTCCAATGCAGGGGAACTGGAGTTCCATCCCTGGTCAGGGAACTAGATCCCACATGCCCCAATTAAGTTCACATGATGCAACTTAGACCTGATGCAACCAAATAAATAAATATTTTTTAAAATGAAAATAATACATTGTTATTCTGACTTTATACTTTAAACAAGAGAGAATGAGAAAAGATTACTATTTAAAAGCAAGTATTTTTTGGCTTCATTTTACCCAGTACGATGTACCTGTACCTGTTTTTCTGTTGGGGTCTTTTGGGAGACAGTCTTAAACCCCAGCATCAAGTTATTATTTTTTTACAACTTTAAAAATATTTATGGATTATTAGAAACTTTTCAAGATGCGTTAATTCATGTAAATGGATATTTGATGAAGAGCAGAAGCCCTGGAGACCGCCACCTCCAGGGCCACCATGACACCAGCAGAAGCAGCAGCACCACCACCACAGCACAACTTACTTTGGGTTAAAAATTTACATTTCAATGCCTTTGTACCTACTTTATAGGGTCACTGTGAAGATTAAAAGAAGCCTAGCTAAGAGTTAGCACTTAACGTTAGCCATTGTTATTATAACACAACACTATAGTATCACTTTACACGTTAATACAAGGAAGCTCCAATACTTTGGCCACCTGATGCGAAACAGTCGACTCATTGGAAAAGACCTTGATGATGGGAAAGATTGAAGGCAAAAGGAGAAGAGGGCAACGGAGGATGAGGTGGTTGGATAGCATCACTGATTCAATGGACATGAACTTGGGCAAACTCTAGGAGATAAAGAGGGACAAGGCAGCCTGGTGTGCTGCAGTCCATGGAGTTGCAAAGAGTTGGACATGACTTAGTGACTGAACAACAAAGCAAGGAACATAAATATGTAGTTGAGCTGATTCAGTGAAAGTCCTTTCCTTGAATGTATTAACCTTTCCAGCAAAATGTAGAGTTTAAAAATCTGCCTAGGCCTCCATAACAAAATACCACAGATCAGGAAGCTTAAACAACAGAAATTTATTTCTAGGAAGTCCAAGATCAAGGTGTCAGTTGATTTGTTTCCTGATAAGAACTCTTCTTCCTGGGTCACAGAGAGCTGCCTTCTCTTTCTGTCCTCGCATACTGGACCAAGAGACCTGTGGTGTCTCCCTCTTACAAGTATTTCAACCCTCTCCGATTAAGGCCCTACACTGATGATCTTATTTAACTTTATCATCCACAGTCACTCTCTCTAAATACAGTCACTTTAGGGGATAGGGTTTCAGTGTATAATTTGGGGGGGCACACAGGTTATAGAACTTGATTATTTTAAAACTGTTACACACCTGCTATGTACTAGGCATTATTTTGAGAAAAAGGGAGAGCTGAGTTGATGTGTGTTGGGGGGAAGTGGGAGTCCTCACCTTCCCAAAGAGCTCCCCATTCTCGGAGAGTGGCAGAAATGCATACCAGCCATGGAGAGATTAATGAACTGAAAGACAAGCACACAATATTCTAGTTCTCAATTGGAATGCTGATGTTCTGGCGTGGAGAAGCCTATTAAAGCCCCACTCCGGTGCCACAGTGACCAGCCTGGCTCTGGGGCTGTGAGACCATCCTGGTGGTTTTGTTCAGTGTAATGGGACAGTCTTGAGCACAGGTGAAATTCACCTCAGATAAATGTAACAAAATACTTCCCATAATGTGGAGTGTTTGGGCAAATAAGGTTTAAGGGTTATGGAAGCATAGTTCACACTTAGTAAAATTTGCCCCTTTTAGGTGTTCAATGAGTTTTGAGAAATGGAGGCACCACTACCATCAAGATATAGAACATTTCTATCACCTCAGAAAGTTCCTGGTCTTTTGGAGTCTGTCCCTGCCCTTTCAACCTTAAATCCTGACACTCACCTATATGATTTCTCTCCCTGTAGTTCTGCCTTTTCCAGAACACCGTTTAAAGCCATCTAAGGGAAATCACACATTATCGCAGCACTGTCTTTGGGTCCGGCTTCTTTCTCTTGGCTGGTGCTTTTGAGGTTCACCCTTGGCAGTTATGTGTATCAAGTTGTGTTCCTTGTTGTTGCTGGGTAGTGTTCTGCAGTGTGTGTATTAATTCGCCACCAGTTGATGGGTACTTGTACTGTACTGCTTCCCACGTTTGGTTATTAAAAATAAAGCTACTGTAGGGAATTCCCTAGCTGTCCAGTGGTTAGGACTGTGTGCTTTCACTGCCAAAGGTGCAGACTCAATCCCTGGTTGAGGAACTAAAATCCTACAAGTCGCAGGGCATGGCCCCCAAAACAATAAAATAAAGCTACTATAAACCTTAGTAGCTACGGTGCAAACCTATCATAGGCAGATTAGTGACTTGGTATTAAAACACTCCTGAAAGCGTTTATTCTTTTGATTTTAGGAGAGAACAAAGTATTTGAGGATTTCCCCCTTGGATTTAATGAGAATACAATGATTGTATTCAGCTATGGATACATCTCTGTTTTGTTTTAAATTTTCTTAAACGTGTACGTGTGCCTGTGATAACTCAGTCATATTTTTGTGAATCTGTCATTGCTTCAATTTTGTGACCATTTATGAAACCTTAGATTACACAGAAGAAACTCAGGACTACGATACTGAAGATATTTAATAAGCCCCTTAGGTTTTTCTCAAAGTTCTATAATACTTACCAGGTTGTCTGCATACATGTGCATATTGTAAAACGTCACCATGAAGCAGTTGATGTATCGCTAGAGGTGTTGATGGGGTATATCCTCTGGGTAATGAGGAAGCAGAAAGGTTCAAAACATAGTCCCTTTTCCTTTTGGATTAACACTTAAATGCTTTTTGGGTCTTGACTTAGTGGGTCTTGACTTCTGGTCGTATGATATCATTAAACAAAGCATAGTGTTGTGCCCAGTACCCACAGTTGTATTCCCCTTCTCTGCACACCCTCCTCTCTGTTTTAGGTTGTGACCTTTCATTCCCTGGCAATAAATTGGTCTCTGGAGATCACTGTAAAATTACAGTGGATGAAAAATCTGGTCAGGTATCACTGGAAGATACCAGGTAAGCTCTTTCTGAACTTCGTTCCTGTTTCCTCATAGCTTCAGGAAGCCGACTTTAGCCAGTGATTGCAGAGAAGAGACAAAGGCCCACTTTCTATAGCTCAGAAGTCTGCTAGGGTCTCTGGGTATTGGGAGATATATTTTCGGGCTTCTAGGATGGGCTACTTAGTGACACTGGTGCTAGTGACAATTCTTGAATGTTTTCAGATTAAAGCAAAAATGTCTCAGAAGTAAAACTTAAAAGGCAGTGATACATTTTGGGCTTTTACAAACATATGCAAGTTAGGCTTCCCCAAATCAAGAAGTTTGCCTTTCTTTTTTACTATTACACCACATAAGTAGTGTGTGAAAGTGAAAAGCTTTCCAAATTGCACTCACCCACTAAAAATATATACATATTTATTTTGTATTAATAGGATTATACTATTATACTGTTGTTGTAATAACCAAAGGCTCAGTGGCTGAAAACAACAGCAATCTGGGATATTATAGGCCTGGGGGCCCAAAGTCCAACTCAGGTCTCATTGGTGTCAGCTCTTTCTGGAGGCTCTAGAGGAGAATCAGCTGTCTTCTGTCCCAGCTTCCAGAAGCCACTGCCTCCCTTGGCCGAGGTGGCTGGAGGGGCAGGGGTGTTCCACGCAGAAGAAACAGCAGCTGCAGAGGTCCAGAGTGCCAGCAGGAAGACCCTGATGTCCACACTAGAGAGACCGGACTTTAGTCTGAGAACAGTAAGGAGTCACTAAGGGTTTAAGCACCCCTTGGAGAAGGAAATGGCACCCCACTCCAGTATTCTTGCCTGGAAAATCCCATGGATGGAGGAGCCTGTAGGCTACAGTCCATGGGGTCGCAGAGTCGGACACGACTGAGTGACTTCACTTTCACTTTTTAAGCAGAAAAGTGAAATCAGACTTTTGGGTTAGAAAGAGCTTGAGGATGGATCTTGAGCCTGGCAGCAGAGCCGCGGCTGTGTGAGACAGCTTTGCTGGTCTCTGTAAGTGGGCTTTTACTGGGAAGGCAGCCCAGCCTTCCAGGGACCTGCTGCCAGCTGCTGAGGACTCGAAACAAGAGATGGTATGACAACACCGCCTGCACTATTTACTGTCTGGCCCTATACAGAAATCTAGAGTAGTGGAAGCCTGCTCAGAGGCCAGGCTAGAGCCTCTTCCTCACTGGGAGTCGTAAGAGTGCAGCCATGGAGTTAGGGCCAGGGCAGACCAAGTGCCCAAAATTGGCTAAGGGGGAGGAGGTTGCTCAGGTGCGCTCCTCCCCTTGGTTGCAGTCTAGTCTCTGTCCACTCAGGAGGACCTCCTCAGGGAGGCGCCTCCTGTCCCATCTGACTCAGGCTTCTGTCTCTCCCAGTAGTATCCGCTGCCCTCCCATCCAGCAGTGTGGTCCCTGATTTTCTTTTTTAATATTTATTCGCTTATTTTAGGCTCTGCTGGGTCTTCGTTGCTGTACCAGGCTTCTTCTAGTTGTGGCAAGCGCGCGCTACTCTTCCTTACTGTGCATGGCCTTCTCATTGCAGTGGCTTCTTTTGTTGTGGAGCATGGGGCTTCTGCACTTCTATAGTTGCAGCACACAGACTCTAGAGACCAGGCTCAGCAGCTGTGGTGCACAGGCTTAGTTGCCCCATGGCATGCAGAATCTTCCTGGACCAGGGATACAGCCTGTGTCCCCTGCGTTCGCAGGCGGACTCTCAACCACTAGACCACCAGGGAAAGTCAAAAGGGGGCCCAAAGTCCAATTCAGGTCTCATTGGCATCAGCTCTTTCTGGAGGCTCTAGAGGAGAAGCAGCTGTCTTCTGTCCCAGCTTCCAGAAGCCACTGCCTCCCTTGGCCGAGGTGGCTGGAGGGGCAGGGGTGTTCCATGCAGAAGGAACAGCAACTGCAGAGGTCCAGAAGCACCAGCAGGAAGACCCTGATGTCCACGCTGGAGAGACCAGACTTTAGACTGAGAACAGTAAGGAGTCACTAAGGGGTTTAAGCACCTGATTGACTGGTCCCTGATTAACTGGAGCGGCATCCCAAGCACAGGAATCACACTGTCTTCCTGTCATCGGTAGTTGTGTGTTGATTTGCTTCTGCCCAGAGCCTGTCTCAGGGCTTCCCAGGTGGCACTAGTGGTAAAGAACCTGCCTGCCAATGCAAGAGACGTAAGAGATGTGAGTGATCCCTGGGTCATGAAGATGCCCTGGAGGAAGGCATGGCAACTCCAGTATTCTTGCCTGGGAAATCCCATGGACAGAGGAGCCTGGCAGGCTTCAGTCCACAGGGTTGTACAGAGTCAGACGCAACTGAAGCAACTTAGCACGCAGAGCTTGTCTCATGGGGGCCGTTGGTGCTCATGTGACAAATGAACTGAGAGGGGCTAAGGCTGCTGGAGGGAGGGGTAGGTCTGTGGACAGAGTCTGGTGCAGAAGAGAAGCTGGAAGTCAAAGCACATGCTGCTGGTGGATTCCAGGGCTTCACCAGGAGGAGAACATGAGTTTGGAACAGTGAAGATGTTCAAACACTTGACAACATCATTTGGCTGTGAGTGACAGCACAACAGGCAAGGATTTCCTTTAGAGAATTGTAAGGCAACACAAATATTTATATCATTCCTATGAGTATTTATCATTTTCAAGGTGATAGGGGCTTCCCTGGTAGTCCAGTGATTAAGACTTCACACTTCCAGTGCTGGGGATGTCAGTTCAGTCCCTGGTTGGGGAATGAGATCCCATGTTCTGTGTGCCGCCGCCAAAAACTTTTTTAAATTAAAAAAATTGAACTGCCTTTCTACTGATTGTAGAAAAGGAAACTTTTAACTCCAAGTTATTTTAAGTAAGATAAATTCCATTTTCTTGCCCCTACAGCGCCAATGGAACTGTCATTAACAAGCTGAAGGTTGTTAAGAAGCAAACTTGCCCTTTACAGACTGGGGATGTCATCTACTTGGTGTACAGGAAGAATGAGCCAGAACACAGTAAGAGGGGGGTTTTCTGGGCTGGACCCACAGGTGAGGTGTGGCAGGGGGCCCTGAAACAGCTGGAAAGCATTGTGGGAAGAGGCTTATTGAAGCCAGTATTTCCTGAAGGAATGTTAGCTTACCTGCATCCCTTTTGTGTTTATGTAGATTCTTGGTGTGGGTAGTGTCTGTTGAAGAATGGGAATGTTGGCCTTGCAGTCTGAGCCCCAGCCATTCTTCAGAAATGCCACCGTGGTCATGAGCCACGGGTCTCAAAATGGTAGCCAAGGAGAAGTGAGTGAATGGGGAGGGGTAAGCTGACAGAAAAAGACTCCTAAATTGAGAACAAGACTTAGAATGGGGGCTGGAGGCCACAGATGGCTCTGCTCTGGGACACTTAACAGTGGACAGCAGAGGTCAGACAGGATTCTACTGGAGCTTGTCCCAGTCTGAGCATCCACGTTTGTGTTTGTGGAAGAAGAATGATGCAGGACAGAATTAGGGGAGTCCTTCAAATGGTGCCCCCAAAATAGGAAGAAGGGGGCGGGTGTTCCCTAGGTTGTCCTCAGCATAGTCAAAGCCACCCCTGGCCACACAGAAGGATTTTGTGTCCGCTTCTGGTGGTTTGAAATACGCGAGGCATAGACTCATCCCTCCTTGTTGCTCTGCTTCCCTTAGTCAGCCTCTTCATGCCAGATGAGTTTCCTGAGGCTTATTTATTTTGGCTTTGGTTCAGTTGTTTTGGATCACTTGCTTTAAATTCCCTTAAACTGGCAGCTGTGGTTACTAGCTGATAAGTCAAAATAGTCGACAAGGACAAAGTGGCTGTGAGGTAATGGGAGGGAACAGAAGAGAAATGTGAGTTCTCCCCTGGCACGTGACTAACAGTGCTGTGATTTGGTTAATTCCTTTCAGACGTGGCATACCTCTACGAATCTCTAAATGAAAAGCAAGGTGTAACACAAGACTCCTTTGGTAAGTGGGATTTTCCAAGAGGAGTGGGTGTGTGTAAAGTGGGTCTGTGTGTTGACTGTCTCTGTCAACAGGAATAGCTTGCCTGAGGCGGTGGTGCCCATCTGTGCCCTGACTATATTTTCCTCCTGCTACTTCTGTGTTCACAGAAGCTAATAAAGAAAATATGTTCCACGTGACCAAAGATACCTCAGGTGCAGGGCGAGGTGACGATCCTCAGGATCCCCAGGTCCTTCTGTCGTCGCCCGCCACTCAGGTGTGCTTTGAGGAACCACAGCCATCGACGTCCACGTCGGACCTCTTCCCCACGGCCTCTACCTCTTCCATGGAGCCCACCTCCGCAGGCCGAGGGCCTCCCTCCAGCTCCAGTGAGAATGGGGGTCTCGGGGCGGTAGCTGCAGTGCTTTCTATTCACTCTTTCTGCCCTGTGTTGTTACGGGGACAGACAAGCACTGAGGAGTTCAATGGTGGCGTCAGGCATCAGGCTGTCAGTAGTAAGGTTTCTGTAGCAGTTGCTGTCTTGTTCCATCCTCAAGAGAAAGCCTGGGGATAGGGGACTATAGCAGTGTGGTATTTTTTACAGGTTTTATAATTCATATACTGTAAAAATCACATAGAATGAACCCTTCCAGTTTTCTGGGTTTTTTAACGGCATCTTGCGTCCCCTGTGCCTAGTTTGAATTAGTGACACTTCGATCTGCTGTCTCTTCTTCTGAGGTGGGTGAATCAGACTTTCTTGTTTGTCCCTCTCACAGGCTCCAGAGGTACAGACATCTCTCCAAAGGGGTGTGGTCCATCTGTGACAAGTGATGAAATCTCCAGCTTCCCTTTAACTCTCCCAGACAGAGAGGGGGCTTCCTTTTCTCTGTCGGAACCCCAGGATCAGGAGGATTTGGAGCCTGTTAAGAAGAGAGTAAAAGCAGGTCAGAATCTCAAGGTTTCATGTAACCTCAGGGCCCCAGCAGGACCATCCAACCTGCACCTGTTGGGGCCCCACCGTCTGCCAAAGCCTGAGGATGCTGTCTTAGGCTGACAGCAGATGGCAGCCTGGGCCCTTTCTTTACTGTTTGTACCATTGGGATTGAACTGTGTTTACTGCCAGGATATGTTATCAGTCTGCAAACTGCATTCTTTTTTTTTTTTTTTTTGGCTACGCTGGGTCTTCATTGCTGCACAAGTTTTTCTCTAGTTACAGCAAACAGGGCTACTCTCTGGTGACATGTGTGCGCTTCTCACTGTGGTGGCTTCTCGTTGCAGAGCTCGGGCTCTGGGGCTTGCAGGCTTCAATTGTTGTGGCTCTGAGGCTCCAGAGCACAGGCTCAGTAGTTGTGGTGCGCGGGCTTAGTTGTGGTATGAGGGGCTTCCCAGATCAGGGATCAAACCCATGTCTCCTGCATTAGCTGCTGCTGCTGCTGCTAAGTCACTTCAGTCGTGTCTGACTCTGTGAGACCCCATAGACAGCAGCCCACCAGGCTCCCCTGTCCCTGGGATTCTCCAGGCAAGAATACTGGAGTGGGTTGCCATTTCCTTCTCCAGTGCATGAAGGTGAAAAGTGAAAGTGAAGTTGCTCAGTCGTGTCCGACTCTTAGCGACCCCATGGACTGCAGCCTACAGAGCTCCTCCATCCATGGGATTCTCCAGGCAAGAATACTGGAGTGGGTTGCCATTTCCTTCTCCAATGCATGAAGGTGAAAAGTGAAAGTGAAGTTGCTCAGTCGTGTCCGACTCTTAGCGACCCCATGGACTGCAGCCTACAGAGCTCCTCCATCCATGGGATTCTCCAGGCAAGAATACTGGAGTGGGTTGCCATTTCCTTCTCCAATGCATGAAGGTGAAAAGTGAAAGTGAAGTCGCTCAGTCGTGTCGAACTCTGAGCAACCCCATGGACTGCAGCCTACAGGGCTCCTCCATTCATGGGATTTTCCAGGCAAAAGTACTGGAGTGGGGTGGCATTGTCTTCTCCATCCTGCATTAGCAGGCGGGTTTTTTTTTACCACTGAGCTACCAGGGAAGCCCCTGGAAGCCATATTCTCGAGTTGTGACTCTGTCCTGATACAACAGCCAATTTTTAAGAGTATGTTATCTTTAAGTGATAGTTTGAAACTTCACATTAAAGACAATTTAGAGAAAAATCTATGCTTTAAAAGCGAAAGTTAAAAAGACTGTAAAAAATGTTTGGAAATGTAGTTGGTAAGACAGTAGCTGTAAGGCAGACCTGAGGGCTGCCCGTGGATTGGAGCAGTGTGATGGGAAGGAAGATGGGCCTTAGAAAGAAACTGTATTGTCTAGTGTATTGAGTGGAAAATGAGTTCATTGACCTGGGAAGGTGTGGAATGAATTGGCAACAGATACATAAACAAGTATAAAAATGAAGCCATTTTTAATTATCAGAAATGAAAAAGTATATAAGAAAGGAAATTCTAATATGCTGTTTGACTGAACAGACTATTTAAGCATAGTAATATACCTACAATATACTGACCCAATAATTGTGTTAGAATAATATTGGGAAGGCTACTCAAAGGGCAAAATCCTCCTCTGTTTTAATGAATATCAGGAGATACCTAAAATCTTCAGCGTAAATGTAGTGTGACAATCCAGAAACACAGAGGCTGGGACCAGAAGAAACAGCTAAAAGACATTGTTAGGCAGCAAGAAAGTCCTTTCCTCAGAGGAGGGGGAGATGGTGAAGGTGAGCAGAGGCTGGGGCAGAGGGCTGCTGCTTTTGTTTTCTTTTAAATATTTGACTTTTTAAATCATGTTTCTCTAATAAATTAAAAGTAAAAATTAATCTGTGATATAGAAAAATTAAACATGTCAGCCAAAAAAAAAAGAGATTTTAAGCTCCTGGTAACATTTTTAAATTTAATTATTTTTTAATTGGAGTATAGTTGCTTTACAGCATTATATTAGTTTCTGCTGTGCAGCAATAAGAATCGGCTATACATATACATATATGCCATCCTTCTTGAGCTCCTTCTCACCACCCCCCACCCCATCCCACCCATCTGGGTCACCACAGAAGCACCCAGCTGAGCTTCCTGTGCTGCACAGCAGCTTCCCACTGGCTATTTATTTTATATATGATAGTGTGTGAAATATGTCAATGCTGCTCTCCCAATTTGCCCTACCTCTGCTTCCCCAACTGTGTCCACAAGTCTCTCTAGGTCTCTGTCTCTGTTCCTGCCCTGCAAATAGGTTCATCAGTGCTCCTGGTAACATCTGATGGTCTGTATTTTCTAGCACTTTCCTGTATGCATATGAGTCACATTTTTTTATTTAAACAAAAATGACTTCATACACAAATGCTATTTGACAACTGGCCTTTTCTCGTACCTATGTATCCTGAGTGTCTTTTTATACTATTAACTGTTCTAAAACAATATTTAAATATACCAGATTAGGAAACTTATTGTGAACCTTCTTTAAAATGCCCTTTGAAATACACAAAGGAAGAGGTCTTCTGTCCACAGTTTAAGACATCTGTAAATACAAGAGATGTGTTGCCTCCATGGTCATGACGGTCAGAATGTGTCCCTTCCCTTGCAGATGGGGAGCCAGACCTTAACCTGCCCATACTGGTCACAGACCCAGGCAGAGACCCTCCCGCTGCCCTTGACGTCAGAGCCGAGGCCATGAAGCCAGACAAGATGGAGGAGACGCTCACGTGCATCATCTGCCAGGACCTGCTGCACGACTGTGTGAGGTGCGCCCAAATGGGGTCCTGTGGGAGGCCAAGGGTAGGGTGGGCCTTTGGGTCAGGTCAGAGGCTGCACCCGCTGAAAGTGCCATAGCCGTTTTCCTTGTATGGCCGACAAGCCAGAAACCAGGCTGGTGACTGAAGCTACAGAAGAGCCCGAGAGACTGAGGTGCTGTGGCTCTGACCTCAGGTTGGCCTCGGGCGGAGCAGGAGAGCTGCACCGAGGGCTCGGTGTCTCCTGGCAAAGGAAGCTTAGCAGTTAGCATGGGCGAGCCTCCTAGAACGAACTCTCGTTGCTTCTCTGTGGGAACTTGGAATTAATCTGTCTGAAGTTCAGCTGAAATGCGTGTCCTTTCCACCCACTCCCAGTGTCTCTGCTCTTCCTCCCTGGCCCTCCCTAGGGTGCCATGTGACCTCTAGTTTCTTTTTGTTTTCTACTTTCTTGTAGTTGACAGGCACAGAGTTAGAGCAGTTGAGGTGGGTGCCATGTTTTTGCACAGGGACTGTTTCTCTGGCGGGTTTTGGAAGGCAGATGGCTTCCCCCAGCATTAGCTGAGGATGCAGACCCCGCCAGCAGCTAACCTCACGCATGGTGTGGGTGGAATGCCCAGGAAGCACAGGCTCAAGGCCCTGCTGAGGCAAAAGAGCATAGGGGCTGGGGATGGGCAGTTGGCTCACTTTTCTGTTTTGTACCCGAACCTCAGTCTGAGCAGGGCCATTTCCTCCTCCAAGGAAAGAGGCAGCATGACCCTGGGTCCTTGATCCTCACGCCCCAGGCCAGCCATGCCCCTGGAGCCCTGCATCCAAGGGGCTGCTGCACTTGCTGGGGAGACGCTCCACCCACGAGTGCCCCCAGGCCTCTGAAGCCCATCCCGTGCCCTCAGCCTGCAGCCCTGTATGCACACCTTCTGCGCTGCCTGCTACTCGGGCTGGATGGAGCGGTCTGCCCTGTGCCCCACCTGCCGCTGTCCGGTTGAGCGCATCTGTAAAAACCACATCCTCAACAACCTGGTGGAGGCGTACCTGCTGCAGCACCCGGACAAGAGGCGCAGCGAGGAGGATCTGCGCAGCATGGCCGCCAGGAACAAGATCACACAGGACATGCTGCAGCCCAAGGTCAGGAGGGCCTTCTCCGACGAGGAGGGCAGCTCTGAGGACCTGCTGGAGCTGTCGGACGTGGACAGTGAGTCCTCGGACGTTAGGTGAGCCCCTTGGGCCTGGAGCGGGGTGGGCGGCCCGAGTCTGACCACCTCCCAGGACCTGCTGGTCCAGGCCACTGTTGAGGCGCAACCCGGCAGCCGTGTTGCCTGCCTTGTGCCAAGCACGCCACTCATTCAGGTGACCCTGATGAGGCTTGCTCACTGCCCTGCCTTCTGTGATAGCCTTTTTTCTCTTTTGTTATGCAGTGGAACATTTATTCTATTTTTTTGTTGCTTATCTGTATTGTTTTCCAGTTTATTAAGATATAACTGACATACAGCCTTATAGAAGTTCAGCGTGTGTAGCATAATGCTTGGGCTTAATTATTGTGACAGACTGGCCACAGGAAATGATACTTTTTTATTTGCTGAATCCTCATCAAGTGCCTTGATTCACCAGCTGATACAAATACCACATAAGCACACTCACTCTCCACAGCTTACCTAGTGAACATACGTCCTAGAGTATCACTTGAGGTACTTACCATCTGTCAGGGTATTATTACAAAAAAGCCACAGCCACCTGGTAGACAGGGTGCAGTCCTAGGAGACCTTATTTTATTGGCTCATATCTCCTGACTTAGAAGTCCAGGGTGTGAATTTTTGTATTGAGGCCATAATATTTAAAAAGACAAACCCCCCACCCCCAGTTTGTCTCTTTTCACAAAATTTAGCACATAATGTTCAAGCAAAAAGAAAACCAAAAATCACTTTTGTGTGAGGTTTTTATTATATATTCATCCATTCATACACATGTGTAGTCATACATGCTTAATTTTTTTTTTATTGCTTGAGACATTTTTTGTAATATTTTGAAACCTGGGACAAAACCACAGTGCACATTCTGTGTTTACAGTTTAGTCCACATATCCAGTTATTTCTTGGAGACAAGCATGTGGAAGTAGGATGTTCATGTCAGGAGTTTCAGTGAGAGGATACCTTGCTGTACTTCTGACGTCTGGTTGAGCTCAAGATTGGCGCTCAACAAATGCCCACTGTTGAGTGCAGGTGGCGGCACTCCCTGGGGTGTGTGGAGGGACAGCAGTGATCCCCGAGACACTCGGGGTATTGGGACAGGCAGGTAACTTAGTCCCATTTACATCTTTTTCTTCCAAACATGGCTGAGTGTCTTTTCAACGTTTCTTCCTTTTCTAGTCATGTCTTGTCTGTCCTTCCCATGGGTGGCAGGCTCAGGCAGGCATCCTCTGACTGAGACCAGAGGAGAGTCCACATATGTCTTTCTTGCAGATTATGTTTTACCATCTGCAGGTTTGAAGGCTCAGCTAAGGAGCATACAGCTGAAAGGCGCTGTGGACAGCAGCATTCAGCCCTGTGCATTTTCAGATTTTAATGAGGGGAAGTGTGTGCACGAGTGGCGTCAGACCTGCAAGAGCGCACCCTGCCCAGTGTGGGGACAGGAAGGCTCCACTCCAGGGGATGCCTCAGGGGGTCGAGGGGCAGGCAGGAGATGTCTCCAGATCCCAGGAGTGTCTGAGGGAGAGAGCGCTGGAGAAGTGTGGGAAAAGGGGGGCCGGGAGGTGGCAGGGAGCAGAGCCTGCCGACTGCTGCTGTGCAGGGTGAGTGTAGGGGGCTAGGGGGTGCTGGAGGGCAGCTGTCCTTCCCCTTCACACACACCGGGTCCAGTGGCTGATGCAGAGCTGAGACATGGAGGCGGGACAAGGCCCATGAGCTGGGGTCTGGGTCTTGGCTTGTCATTCAGTCTGGGACTGTTGTCGCTAGCCTCAGCCTCACGCACCAACCAGAGCGGGTGTCATCTCATCCCCCCAAGCTCTGTGCTTTCCTTGCAGCCAGCCGTCCATCGTGTGCAGACAGTGCCCTGAGTACCGCAGGCAGGCGGGGCAGCCCCTTCCCTACCCAGGGCCCGGCAGCGAGCCAGGGGCACCACAGGTCCCCGGGGATGCACCGTCCACGTCCGCCAGTGTCACGGCAGGTGAGATGGCCACTCCCTCCTTGCTGTCCTGACTGCTCCGGGTGTGGGTGGCGCTTCTGCTGGCTCTTCTCTGCTCAGATAGCTCGTTGCTTTTCGTGACCTGTTTTGAGCTAAGAAACCAGATAATCAGCTTTACTTGTGGATCTCCGCTCTTGAACACACAGTCCTGATTCTGACACTTACCCTTCCCCACCCCTCCCCACTACTACCTTGGGACTGTCAGCATGCCCCGGGATGCTTGCCAAAGATGAAGTGACCATCACACATGGGCTCCTCCAATGAGGGACTGGCCTCTTTCCAGCAACAGGATGTGATGTTACCAGAGCCGCCCTGAACTATCTGTTCACTGCCCATTTCAGTGGGCGAGTTCCTAGGTGCCATTAAGAAAGGAAAAATGAACATGTGGACTGTGGTTTGTGGCCCTACATTGTAGGGCCTGGCCTCCTTGCCACTGTCAGCCTCAGGCTATCTAGAGGCCACTGACCTCAGAATTGTGACCCAGAGCCACATTCTTAACCTTCTGCCGTATGTGCTGTGCCACGACTCTTGGGGGTGTCCTTGTAGGCCCCTACGTGTGGGGATGACCAGGGTGGTGCATGGAAGGCCCCGTTGTGACCATGGTGAGTGCACAGAGCCTCACGTGGTACGTGAGTGACCAGGGGCCAGGCCACATTGACACAGCTCTTGGTGCAGAGTTAGCCAGCAGAGACTAGAGAAATCACTTTACTGTTTTATGATCTGTCCTTACTAGAAAACCTGCAAGTGGCCTTTGAAATCTAGCTCCAACTACTGAACCAAAAGATAGCTTCGGTCACTTTTCCGTCTATTACACCTTTTAGTTTGAGTGGTAGACTGTCACTTGGCTGTTAGCAAAATTGGCCTGAGATCTGCCCAGGTGTTCTTGTAGGTCTGTGTCCTCATGCGTATCTTGTAGCTGCCCCTCCAGGTGTGGGCTGAGCCGCTCGTGCTGCTGCTCCAGTGCTGGCAGCACCAGCCTGAGCAGCCTGTCTGTCCCACAGCCCAGGACTACGTGTGCGCCCTGCAAGGAAGCCATGCCATATGCACCTGCTGCTTCCAGCCCATGCCCGACCGGAGAGCGGAGCGTGAGCGGGACCCCCGCATCGCCCCCCAGCAGTGTGAGTGAGGGTGTGGGTGTGTGTGTACACCATCTGCCCGGGGCCCCTCCCCACCTCAGAGCCACTCCCATGTGTCCTTCCAGCCTGGTTTTCAAAGTGTCATGGACTTCTGTGTGTGGTTTGAGCAAAAGATACAGTTCTGTGTTTCCACCTGTGTCATCAGGTGTCCCTGCACGACTGTTTGATAATCTGTCTTTGGTCACCAGTTGAAACCTACCCCTGTCATACACACGGGGGGCTCTCTTTCTAGATCTGTATCTGATACGTCACCCAGTAGTTCTCCAGTGTCTCATTTTATTCTTTTCTGTTGGCTGCATAGTTCGTTGGATCTCCGTTCCCCAAGCAAGGATTGAACCCTGTCCAAGGTGTCATTTTAAAATCTAACAGCTGAACTGTACGGCACATTAACAGTTTCTAGATGATGGTGAAAATCGAGCTTGTCACTTATTTAATGGTTACATGAACTTCCTCCTCGCCATGTGGCGTGACTGGTACGTGTGCTCTGTGTCCACAGGTGCCATCTGCCTGCAGCCCTTCTGCCACCTATACTGGGGCTGTGCCCGGACTGGCTGCCTTGGCTGCCTGGCCCCGTTCTGCGGTAATGCTGGCCCCACCACCAATTGCCACCAGCTTTCCTTGTTCACTTGGTGTACTTGAGGCCAGTGGTGGGCTGGCTGTGTGCCTGAGCAGGGAAAGGCCACATTGGTCGCCATAGATTTGCAAGTGTCAGTGAGTGTTGGCTCCAAGACAGCAATAACAACAACAGGGGAACTCTGAGTCGTGCACAAGGACCACCCCCACTAAAACACATGTCTGGACTTCACAACCCCAGACCAGGGACTGTGCAGACTGGACCATTTCTGGGGGGAGTGGAATGGAATGCCTTTTACTTTTTCTCTGTTTGAAATTATATTTCATCACACAACTTTTTTTTTCAATTAAACTTTCTATTTCATTATGGGATATAGCTGATTAACAAACAATGTGATAGTTTCAAGTGAACAGCAAAGGAACTCAGCCATACATATACATGTATCCTTTCTCCCCCAAACTCCTCTTTCATCCAGGCTGCCATGTAACATTAAGCAGAGTTCCCTGTGCTATACTGTAGGTCCTTGTTGGTTATCCAATTTAAATACAGCAGTGTGTACATGTCCATCCCAAACTCCTTAACTGTCACCTCCCCCATCCTTCCCCTGCCCAACGCCCATGACCATAATGTCACATAACTTTCCATTCTTCATAGAATCCATAGTGAACGAAATTTGGTTATCCTGTCAGGTGACCAGTGCTTTCATAAAGTGCATATGAAATGGGTAATGCTGCTTCCCTCCGTCCCAACAGAGCTCAACCTGGGTGACCGGTGTCTGGACGGGGTGCTGAGCAACAACAACTATGAGTCGGACGTCCTGAAGGTACAGGCCAGGTGGAGGCCAGTGGGAGGCCTCCCAGGACTGTCCAGTGTTGTGGCTTTGCATGTCTGTTTGTGCGTGTCTGCATGTTGTGACTCTGCATGTCTGTTTATCCCTGTATCCCCCCAGATAGGTATTCCTCCCTGCCCTTCACACTGAGAAGCCACAGTAATTGTGTTACACAGTTCCAGGTCCTGCTCAGCCTGCCTGGGGCAGGCAAGGGGAGCGGCTGGCCCTTGGGTGGAACCAGGACTGCCCACTGGCCCTCTTCATGCATTTCAGGGGGCAGCTGGCTCTTAGAACTTCAGGGTTTAACATGCACATGTGTCGCTTGCCAGGGGTCTTCCCTTCACCCGAATATATGTGGTATGACACCCCCAGGGCAAGGCCCTTCTCATCTGAACAGCACCTCCTCTACCTCACTGCTCTCTGGCTAGGTATTCACAGGCACGCTCTTGTAGGTTTACACAGAACCAAGCAGCTCCATGCGTCTTGAGGGCAGAGCCCACCCAGATGTAGACCCTGGCTTCCTTGTCACGTGGTCGTGGGCCTGTCACCATACTGTGGCCAATCAGGCTGCAATTAGGTCTCACTGCTCCTATGCTATAGGAGTGTCTTTGCAGAATTTCAGAGAATGCCAACTCTTACACTTGAGGTTCTAAAGCTAGTCTGCCCTTTGAGACTGAGAAGAAGCTCCTTGGTTGAAAATTTTGTGCTGCACTGTGTGGGTGTGATACCATGTCTGCCCCAGGCCTCCTGTTCCAACAGGCCATCCAGGCCTCCCAGCTAAACTCCTGGAAGCAGGTCCCCTAACTTTATGCAACACTCAGCCTCTGCAAGTGCCCACCACACTTAGGTGTTTCGGCTCTACCCACCTTCCAGGGCCTTTTATGAAATGTCAGCCCTCTTTGCCATTTGTTGTATGTTCTTTTTTTTTTTAATATTTATTTATTGGCTGTGCTGGGTCTTCATTGCTACACAGGCTTTTCTCTGGTTGCAGAGACTAGGGGTTATTCTCTAGTTGCACTGCATGGGCTTCCTGTTGCCGTGGCGTCTCTTGTTGCAGAGCACGGGCTGTAGAGCGTGGGGGCTTCAGGAGTTGCAGCACATGGGCTCCGTAGTTATGGCCCTATGGGCTCAGCTGCCACGCAGCATGCAGGACCTTCCCGGACCAGGAATCAAACCAGTGTCCCCCCACATTGCAAGGTGAACTCTCAGTCACTGGACCACCAGAGAAGCTCCTTCTTTGCCATTTTAGTGTTTCCTTTTTTTTTTTTTTTTAGTGTTTCCTTCTCCAAGCTCATGTTTCTTCTCTTGCCCATTTCCCTGTTACAGAATTACCTGGCCACCAGGGGTTTGACATGGAAAAACATGTTGACTGAGAGCCTCGGGGCTCTGCAGAGGGGAGTATTCCTGCTGTCTGGTAAGCCTTGTTGTGCCTACTTGCCCCCTACTGATGGTGGTGTTTTCCAGGGGCACCTCTGCCTCTGGTCAAGCGGTCCCTCCTGCCTGTCCACACACTGGCAGCATTGCTTGTTGGCTTTCCCATGTTCACTCCTGCAACCTCTGCCTACCCTGGCAGAGACAGACAGAAAGGTCCTGATACTTTGAGATTTCTTTTTTCTTGTTGGGTTTGAGTCGACATGACGTGTTCCAGAATCTTTTCTCACACAAGGGAGGGAAGGAACACAGCTGGCGAGGTGCTGGCCCCACCACTGGTCAGCCTTGACATTCTAGGGCTGGTTGTCAGGGTCTTTGCTGGCCTGTCCCTCAGTGCATCAGGTGACTCAGCGAAGGCTTACCCCCTCTCCCAGGGACACCTAGTGCTTTGTGTCACTAATGGAGGGTGCAGAAAAATCAGTGAGTGATTTTTTTTTCCCTAACACATAAATTATTATAAAAGACTTGAAAGGTACTAAGTTATTTTGTCTCACAGACACATTATAGTGAGTATCTTGAGTTTCCTCTGTTGGGACAGTTCTATGCGGTTGGGTCTTAACTTCTTTTGCTTTTTAATGGCTATTTTTATAAGAATGATGTGGTTCACAAAGAAAACGTTAAGTGGTACAAGAAAGTCTGAAGAATAAAGTGAAAATCATCGGAAATCCCACCACCTAAAATATACCCAGTCATAATACTTTGACAGCCACCTTCTAAATGCATGTACCTGTGTGTGTGTATCATTTTCATAAACGAGATCCTGCCAGACATGCTTTTAATAACCTATTCACCCAACAGTATATCTCGGACTCTTCCTACATCAACAAAGGTCTATGCCTTGATTTTTTTTTAGTTATTACTTAGCATTCTGATACCATCGTTCATTTAGCCAGTTTGTTACTAAAGGATATTTAGGTTCTTCCCAGCTTTTCACTGTTAGAACCACCACTGAAGCTGTTGAGCATGCAGTCCTGTAGGTTTCACAGTCAGTCCCCGTCCCCGCGCCACCCCTCCCCCCAAAAACACAGTTATCCCCTTAGGATAATAAACAGGACTACTGTCACTGGTTTGCATGGTTGAGGCATGTCCTGGGGCCTGAGTGCCAGCATCTCCTAAGCCCGTCAGCTGAATGTTTGCCCTCTCAGTTCAGTTCAGTCGCTCAGTCATGTCCGACTCTTTGCGACCCCATGAATTGCAGCACGCCAGGCCTCCCTGTCCATCACCAACTCCCGGAGTTCACTCAGACTCATGTCCATCGAGTCAGTGATGCCATCCAGCCATCTCATCCTCTGTCGTCCCCTTCTCCTCTTGCCCCCAATCCCTCCCAGCATCAGAATCTTTTCCAATGAGTCAACTCTTTGCATGAGGTAGCCAAAGTACTGGAGTTTCAGCTTTAGCATCATTCCTTCCAAAGAACACCCAGGACTGATCTCCTTTAGGATGGACTGGTTGGATCTCCTTGCAGTCCAAGGGACTGTCAAGAGTCTTCTCCAACACCACAGTTCAAAAGCATCAATTCTTCGGCACTCAGCTTTCTTCACAGTCCAACTCTCACATTCACACATGACCACTGGAAAAACCATAGCCTTGACTAGACGGACCTTTGTTGGCAAAGTAATGTCTCTGCTTTTTATATGCTATCTAAGTTGGTCATAACTTTCCTTCCAAGGAGTAAGCGTCTTTTAATTTCATGCTGCAGTCACCATCTGCAGTGATTTTGGAGCCCAAAAAAATAAAGTCTGACACTGTTTCCCCATCTATTTCCCATGAAGTGTCAGGACCAGGTGCCATGATCTCTAGGTCTTGTAAATATGAAAGAGGCAAACGGTGGGATATTTTATCTGCCATGTTTGATGGTAAATGAAATGGAAAATCTTTTTCTTATATGGGACATATATATGCTTGTCTGTGTCCTTGGTTCATTTTTGGACTTGGGAGATTATTTGTGTGACATCTTTGTTAATGGTGCAACACATTGTCATTTGTGTTAAAAACACATCCTCTACTATTTCATTAGTATTTCTCCTTTGTTATACGTGTTCCCATTGTGATGTGTAAACTAGAGGCAGTCACATTTACAAATCCCTTCCTTTGTGCCATTTGGTTTTCATGTCATAGAAATAGCTCAAGAGAAGAATATTATTCCTCTTAGTACTTTTTTAGATTGTTCTAAATATTTAAATGTTTAATCTAGATGGAATGATTGTGCTATAAGGAAATAAGTTGGTGTCTAGGTT
The DNA here is from genome assembly GCF_055505025.1 of Bos grunniens. NCBI lineage: Eukaryota > Metazoa > Chordata > Mammalia > Artiodactyla > Bovidae > Bos > Bos grunniens. The sequence goes on from NC_141181.1 coordinate 44,768,352, forward strand.
GGTTTTGCTCTTGTTTTCCAAATGTCCAGCCCTCTGTCTGACCCTGTCTATGGATCAGTGCATTAGTTCCCCAGCAGCGTGCAAGCCACGTCTGTTCTCCTGTGCTGGAAACATGATGCTACCCACTGGCGGGCTGTGCCTGTAAGAGGCTGTGTTCCTTCCAGATTACAGAATCACCGGGAACACCGTGCTGTGCTACTGCTGTGGCCTGCGGAGCTTCCGCGAGCTCACCTACCAGTATCGGCAGAACATTCCTGCTTCTGAGCTACCAGGTGAGGAACCACCTGGCCCCTTCCTGGCCCACAGTTCAGTTCTGCTTGCGTGGGCTCCCACACTCTTTTGCAATAGCTCAACACCCTGTGTGGGCCTTTACTCTGAGTTCACAGCAGGGCCAGGGACACAGCCTGGTAGGTAGGGGCACGAAGGCCATGCTTGTCTTAAGCGCCCCTTGCCTGGTGCCTGCACAGGCTCTGGATCAGGTGAGGTGGGTTCCTGAAACAAGATGGCAACTGGAGTCATCTCATTTCTAAACTGGATTTTCGATTAAAGATTTTTTTCCTTTCCTGGAGAACAAGGAAGCGAGCTATGAAGTGGAACAAAGCGTTGTGTGTCTCAGCTGCAGTGTCTCTTTGGGTCTCAGCTTAAATTCACTAGGCCGAGTCTGTAGACATGTGCATGACATGTGTTCATTTTTTTCTCTTCCCAGCGGCCGTCACATCCCGTCCTGATTGCTACTGGGGCCGCAACTGCCGCACTCAGGTGAAGGCCCACCACGCAATGTGAGTGTGCAGGCAGGGCGGGGGCTGGGCAGGGCTGGAGAAGCAAGTGCAGACAGGCAAACAAACCTGTGGTTTCCTAACAGGAACTGCTTTTCTTTAAATCTTTTGGCCATGTTGATTTTGAAGCTTTTAGGGATGTTCGTGAAGTAGTCAGTTCTCTACTTAAAAATATACTAATTCATTAATAATTGTCATGCTTTATAAAGTCATGTAGTATATAAAAAAGTCATTAAGTGAAGTGATTAAGTGAAGTCTCTCAGTCATGTCCAACTCTTTGCGACCCCATGGACTTTAGCCTACCAGGCTCCTCTGTCAATGGGATTTTCCAGGCAAGAATACTGGAATGGGTTGCCATTTCCTTCTCCAGGGGAACTTCCCGACCCAGGGATCGAACCCAGGTCTCCCGCATTGTAGGCAGACGCTTTACCATCTGAGCCACAAGGGAAGCCCGCGTAAAAGTCATTATCACTTAGAAATTCTGCTCTTCTGTTATGTCATTTCATGAAATGTTTGCCCATACACATTCATCTCCTTCTCCACCTCCATGTCCCCAGCCTACACGTGCAGGGCTGAGCGCTGTGCGAATCCCTGGTTGTGGTCCCTGAGAACCATTTCCCAAGTCACAGCCGTGTGCACGTCGCCATGCATCTGGATCTACCTATGGTGATGCAATGGCTAGAGCTCTCCCTGGGAGTTTCCCACGGGGTCTTTAGAGGCTGTTCATGTTGACATTCATGTCACCACGCGCGGTCGCCCATAGGAGTAGATCGGCCTCTGCTTTGAAACCATGAGGAAAGTGATCGCATAAGTCAGTTTCATGGATTGATGCTGTTTGCGGTGACTGTGATCCCAAACAGCCATTTGAGGTTCAAATTAAAGAAATTGGTTAAAAGAGTCATCATGAGGACTCAGGTAAAGGCAGCCACCCCTAAGGGAGTGATTCTGTAAAATAAAAATCTTGGTTTGTATTTGAGCATAAACTATGTGGAAGAGATCATTTTATTCTAAGAAAGAGATTTCACTAGTAACAGGCTAACCTGTCTCAATTAAAATGTGGGGAAGGGGGGCAGCAAAGGAACCCTCGTCTTCTCAGAGAGGAGGTCACCCACAGTACCTTGGGGATGCTCACGAGGCACAGGTCTGAGTTTCTGGAAATTGCCCAAATGTTCCACTTATATTTTACATTTAGAAAGGAGGGGTCACAAAGGAGTCAGACATGACATAGAGACTAAACAGCAACAAAGAAGGTTGCGTTTGGGGTTAGTGTCTTTGCTGTATGAGAAACATGCTCTTGCAAACCTCAAGCACAGGATCACAGTCTCCTGTAGTTCCTTTGGGTACAAGTACAGAATTCCTTTACTGAATGCATCTGTGATGCCCTCTCGTATGATTTGACTGTTTTTTCCCACAGGAAATTCAATCACATCTGTGAACAGACGAGGTTCAAGAACTGAGCGTCCAGGGAGGCACCGTGATGGCTCAGGAGTGTTGGCAGTCAGTGACACGCATCTCAGAAAATACTGAAAACAGACATTTTAAGGGCATTTCACAGTCCCCCACCCCCCACAGTGGGGACTGGGGTCTCAGCATAGGGCACTCTGGTATGACCTTTATTTTGTGGAGTGAGACCCTCTTGGCGAGAACCCCCACCTGTGGCACCCAGAGCCCTGGGGCCGGAACAAGAGCCATCAGCCGTCCCTGTGTATCTGTCCCACAACCACAGTCAAAGCAGACATCTCTGTTCAAGAAGAGTGTCCTGGGAGAGGAAGGGGAGTTTGTCAGAAACACTGTGCTATGACGAAAGGGAGCACAATTTTCCAGCCGCAGGACGCACAGCGGCTCACGTGTGTGTTTTCATAGCTTCGGTGCTCATCTCCTAATGAGATTTAAATATCACAAACTGTAGCACAAATGATATAATTTATATTTACAAATTGACTAAAATTGGAGACACTGATATTTGAAAGAATAAGCATATGTTCCTGTTTATGAAAAAAAATCATCAGACATCCAGGACTCCCCAGCACCAAGGGCATGTTTGGGTCACTAACACACGGGGCTCCTCCTCAGCACAGCTGCAGCCCACCGAGCTATCCGCCTTCATCACTCCTCCCAGCCTCGGGGCTGGGGTGGCCTGGGGCCAGGTTGCAGGTTGTCCCTGGTGATGCCCCAGCCCGCCTGGAGCAGCCCCTTCCTGCCAATAGGTTCTGTGAGTCCTTAGCCTTTCCTCCTGCGTTGGGTTTGCCGTGTCATCTGGAATAATACTTGAAATTTTGTTGTTTAAAAAAAAAAAATTTTTTATCATTTGTTAAAGCCACCCGTTTGTTTGCAAAATTTTACCTTTTTTGCTTCTTCTCAGGAATACGATTTTCAACTTTGTCTTGCTCTTGATACAGACTCTGAGAAGCAGTGCTCTGGGGAAGAAGGCCTCCTTCCCGCATTCTAATAAACACGCTGTGTCTGTTTCTCTCCCCGGCACCTTCATCCGTGTTGATTGTGATACGTTCCTTTGGTAGGACCGCCTGCGGAGGTCACTGGTTACCTGCTTAACTAACAGAGTGTGTCCCCAGTGGGGGGCGGGGGGCCGCTGCACTCATTAGCTTCACCAGCCCTGCAGGTGTGAGTGACCTGGGGGTGGGGCTGGGTCTGAACAATTGGGAAAAGGCATGGCTTCCCTGGGATCCATCAGTCCAAGCCTTAGCCTACTGGTCCCTGGTTAAAGCCACAGCTTTGTGTCTAAGCTCTGGCTCAGCTCATGCAGGCACGAGGCTGCCCTCCAAGCTTAGGACCTTGGTACATAAACCCCTTCACTTCAGACCCCAACCTCTTCTCCCAAAGTAAGAACACAGATGCAGGACCCTTAGCAGACGTAGCAGCTTTTTTGGCTGAGGCCTAAACATGCAGCCTTCCCTGGACTACACTGGATCCGTAGGTGAAGGGAAGGGCCCACACCACCTCAGACAGCTGGTCCACGGCGCAGGCCAACTCCAGTGGAACTCAGATTCCCTGTTTCTGATGAGCACATGGGGTCAGAACAGAGCTTGTCAGCCCTAACCTGAAGAGGAGCCGCAGGACCCAGGCCTGCTGACCAGCTCTTTTATAGGGTGGGCACCATGCAGTGTTTTTTATGACTTTCTGTACTTCCTGTTCCTTGACACCCTCCCTGACTACCACCGCCACCCCCCAGCATCCAGCCCACAGTGGGTTGGAGCCTGCTGTGTGCTCCTATCCTGGTGGTTTGGCTGGCACTGAGTGACTCTTGTGTCCTTAGGCCCAGCTCGTGTCCTCTCATAGCCTCGCTACCCAAGATCCAAGTCCCTCTTGGGCTCCTGGTGCCCATGTCAGAGGGGCTGGCCCTGCCCACACCACCCATCTGCTGGGCCTCCTAGGGCTGCACACCAGCCCTTTCTGGCCTGGGTCCTGGCTCCCAGATGACCAAATGCATTCCTCTTTGGGCCAGCAACCAGGAACCCAGCAGGTCATCTTAATACCACATAGCTAACAGGATTGGGGGCTTCCCTGGTGGCTCAGTGGTGAAGAATTCACCTGCCAATGCATGAGACATGGGTTCAATGTCTGGCTTAGGAAGATCCCTTGGAGAGGGAACTAGCAACTGACTCCAGTATTCTTGCCTGGAGAAATCTATGTACAGAGGACCCTGATGGGCTACAGTCCATGGGGTCACAAAGAGTTGGACATGACTTTTCAGCTAAATAACAACAGGATTGGGATCACGGGCCCAGGTCTGAGAGTCCCAGCGTGACATTGGTGGATCTTGCCCCAGGGGAAGTACCCCACGGAGAGAGTGGAGTACCCAGACCTCTACCAGTGGAGACCCTGCAGCAAACCAGCTCTCATGCAGCAGGCAGAGAAAAGACCCAACAAAGCTCAGGTTCTGAATCAGGATTGCTGCTGCAGAGAGCACCAGACAACTGACCTGTGCTCTGGAGGAAGGAAGAGAAAGGGGGGATGGATTGGGTTTAGAAAGCCCAGGGTGGCTGGATGCGGGATCCTTCTCTTCCTGTGTATGGTGGCAGCTTCCCAGACCTCAGGTTCCCTCCTAGCAGATACAGGTAAACTGGTGGTTTCTCCACCGGTTCAATTAGAAGGCTATCCCTGACCCCAAAGCTGATGACCTGGCAGACCTGAGCTTTCCACCACCTTCCAGCTACTAGCACCCGGTAAGCAGGTGGGGCTGGGGAAGGCAGGCTCCAGTGTCACTCTCAAGAAAGCAGACTGGCCACTGTAGGCCAGACAGCCCGCCAGAGCTGAGCACATCCTCATTTCAGGCCTGCTCTCCCAGACCTGACCCTAACGGGAATGTGCCACTGGGTCTCAGCTACTCTCCCTGAAAGTGCCAGCCTGGGATGCTGTTTGTAGTTCCAGCAGAAGTAGGAGGTCCTCGGGTCACTGGAGTGCCACCCAGTCTGGCCTCTCTGGCTCTGTCTCCTCATTCCCACCCCTTCCTGGCTCCGCTGTGAGATGAAGCCATGCAGAACTCACTGTGAGGGGTATTGAGGCGCGAGGCCAAGGCCGTGCTGGCGATTGTCCAGCCTCCCAGCCAAGCTGCCCAGCACTCGCTCGGCTGTGCCACCTGCTGGTTCATTTCTCTGTCTCAAGTGGACATCCTTTCCATACTGTCCCTCGGGACGTGAGCAAAGTGAATGCAACAGAGACGAGCTGTGCTCGTTCCCTCCCACTCTCAGCTGCCACCCCAGGCCCCGAAGAACCTGGAAGGAGGCCCAGCCCCACGGATCCACCGGCTGAAAGTCCTGACCTGCAGATGAGCCACCCAGCCAGCAACCAGGGAACAAATGTCACCGTCTCAGGAATGACTCCAACCAGTAACTTAAATACAACTGTCGCAAAAATTGTATAAACTTGGAACTCTGAAATTATAATTAAACAAAGGTAATGAGCACTCAGGACTCAGCCCTTCTTGATGAAGCTTGCTCCCATGGGCATCTACCTGTCTGGACCTATAGGTTCTCTGCAGTGCTGCCTTTGGTTGGTCTGTGGCCCTCACTTTTGGCAGCTTGACACTTGCCGCACTATGAGTATTCACAACATGGGAACTGGTAAATACTGCAACTAGGGTCATTGTTTTTTTCTTTTTCTGGAGAGGAGGTTGTTAAACACTTACCAGCATACCATTGCCCCCAACCAGTATAATCATGAATAAACAGCTGTTTGAAACCACTGCATTTTGGGTCAGCTTGTTACATAGGAGCAAATGGCACTGCCATGGCCCATGAAGGCCCAGCACTGGGTGGCCCCCGCCCCTCCTTGAGCAACCCTCCCTTTCCACCCACCCCACCCCAGGACCTTCCGAAGCTCCACTCAAAGCTGGGCCCTCGCCCGCTTCTGCAGTGGTGGCCAGGCCTCTGCCCCACTCTGGGCTCACCTCAGACCCACTCCTGGAGGGAGCCTCCCAACCAGCGTTCTAGCACCAGCCTGTTTACTTTTTTCCTGGTGCTGACCAATCATTTGAAAGGAAGCATTTCCTTACTATTTATCTCCCCTTCAGAATTCCAGAACAAGGCCCCACTCAGCTTGCTCACTGGCAGAAATGTCTGATAATTGCTGGCTGACTGGTCCTCACAAAGACCCTGCTGAGACATCCCTCTGCTGGGGCTCTTCCCCGAGGCATGGGTGATGGCTCTTTTCCCTTATCTTTGTCAAGTCTAATGCATCCTCTTGTTTTGTTTTCTGTGTGTTTCCTTCTGAAGACGGTGAGCCTGGAACACACCCTTATCTTTGGTGCTCCCGTGCCCACATGGAGCAGACTGGCGTGAGGGGTGTGGGAAACCGGTTTTGCGCTGACGGGACCAGGGGTTACATGTCGTATGTTGTATGCTGTGCTGTGAGGGGGGTTGCTCTCAGTAGCGGTTCTGTGTGCTGGTCCTGGGGCCTGCGTAACTCTCACCACAGGTGAGGAGGCTGAAGCTACAGACATTTACAGTCCTGCAGTTCTGGAGATAAGGTATCACAGGGCTGGTTCCCGCTGAGGCCTCTCTCCTTGGCATGCAGACAGCTGTCTCCTCCCCATGCCCTCACATGGTCGTCCTTGTGTGCCTGTGTCCTTATCTCCTCCTCTTAGAAGGACACCAGTCCACTGGGTTGGGGTCCATGCATATGGCCTCGTTTTACCTCAATCACCACTTAAAGGCCCTATTTCCACACACAGTCACATTCTGAGGTCCTCTGGGTCAGGGCTTCAACATGTGAATTTGGGAAGGGACACAGTTCAGGTCACAACACTTTGTCCCCAGACATCAAGCACCACAGGGTTTTATAAAGTCAGATTTTTTTTTTTTTTTGACAAATCTGCATACAATGCGGGAGACCTGTGTTCAGTCCTCTAAAGTCAGGAAGATAACTTGGAAAAGGAAATGGCAACCCACTCCAGTATTCGTGCCTGGAGAATTCCATAGACAGAGAAGACTCACAGGCTACTGTCCACGGGGTGGCAAAGAGTCAGACACGACTGAGTGATTAACATTTATATAAGGTTTCTTTAGTGGCTCAGTGGTAAAAAAAAAAAAAAAAAAATGCAGGAGATGCGGGTTCTATCCCTGGGTCTGGAAGATCCCCGGGAGAAGGAAATGGCAACCTACTGCAGTATTCTTGCCTAGGAAAGCCCATGGACAGAGAAGCCCAGACATAACTTAGCAATTAAACAACAACATTTTATATACTATTAACAGCCTGTGGCAGGTTGAATAATGCTCTGTACCCTTGTCCCCAAAGAAGTCCATGTCCTGACCCCTGGAACCTGTGAATGTCACCTTATCTAGCAAAAGGGATTTGTAGGAGGTAAAACCATCCTGGACTGTTCAGTGGGTCCTCAGTGAAATTGCAAGGGTCCTAATAAATGGGGGGCAGGAAGGTCAGGCAGAAAAAAGATGTGAGAGTACTAAAGGGTGAAATGATGGCTTAGAAGTTGGAGGAAGGAGCCACGAGCCAAGAGATGCACTAGAAACTGGAAAAGGCAAAGGAAACAGTTCCTCCGAGAGCCTGGAGAAGAAACATGGCCCGGCGACACCTGGATTTTGGACATCTGACCTCCAGAAGCGTGAGAGAATGAATCTGTGTTGTTTTAAGCCACTAAATTTGTGCAGCTTGTTACAGCGGCCACAGGAAGCTAAGACACACCCCCACCCTTTTCTCCTTTGGTTTTTAGTCTTTAGGAAGAGGCTAGTGTTTTCTGAAGCACTGTAGGAAGAGGTGAAGAATTCTCTCTGCCTTGAGCCCTTATGGATCCCTTAGCTAGTTGATCCATTGGCAGGGTGTGGCTGAGCCTCTGCCCTGGTCATAAGGGCTGCCAGTCTCAAGCTGCCCACAACCCAAGTCCACATGGCACCTGAGCCATTTCTTCCAACACCAGGCAGATGATGTCACCCCTTGCTTGAAACCTGCCAGTGGCCCCACCACACCAACAGACCCTGTGTGGTGTGCCCTCTCTGCATCATCTCAGACCCCTCCCACTCCTTTCCTTGTAAAACTCCTCCATAGACCTGCACACGCATGCCTCCTTATCACGCAAGGTCAACTCAAGTGTGACTTCCTCAAGGAAACTTTTGAAGTTTGGGATCAACATATACACACCGGGGACTTCCCTGGGGGCCCAGTGGCTAAGACTACATGCTCCCAATGCAGGGGGCTGGGTTCGATCCCTGGTCAAGGAACTACATTCCGCAAGCCTCATGAAAGATCAAAGATTCCGCATGTCGTAACTAAGATCTGGTGCAACCAAGTAAATACATAACACAAAAAAACATACACACTAGAGAAGGAAATGGCAACCCACTCTAGTATTCTTGCCCGGAAAATTCCCTGGACAGAGGAGCCTGGGGGACTATAGTCCAGGGAGTCGCAAAGAGTCGGACACAAATGAGCACCAAAAGAAAAGAAAACCATATACACACCAGTGAATATATATAAAATAGATAAACAACAAGGACCTATGCATAGCAAAGGAACTATATTGAATATCTTGTAATAAGCTATAATGGAAAAGAATCTGAAAAGAATATATTAATATATATATATATATGTATAACTGAATCACTTCGGTATATACCTAAAACTAACACATTGTAAATTAGGTACATTTCAATTTTTTTTAATTAAAAATTAAGTTAAAAAACAAAAATCCCAAGCACATGGTTCTCTTTGCTATCCCACGATTACACTCATGAACTTTTTTCTTACTTTCTGCATGTTTTTTGAGCAACTCAGCTTAGGGGGCCTCCCTAAACTGCTATCTAAAATAGCAGCATGCAGCTCCACCCTTCTCTTCACCCTGCCCTTTTCTCTTCTCAACTCAGTTCTTCCTGTCCTATATTTCTGTGCTTATTGTCTGGCCCTGTGATAGGATACAAGCTCCATGACAGCAAGGATTGTGTATGGCATCTAGAATGGTACTTGGGATACAGTACCACACTGCAATAGAATGTAAGCCCCATGACCACAAGGCTGGTGTATGGCATCTAGCATGGTATACTTGGCATATAGTAGACCACAATGAAAGAAGGAAGGAAGGATGATGCAGTGGAACCGGCGTCTGTCCCACCCTAACACACTACCAGTTTTGTGAGTTATCATTCTAAAGATCTGCTCTTCTCCACACAAAGGAAGCTGGATCAGAGCAGGGATCTTGTGTCTCCTGTACCCCTCATGTAAACCCCACCTGAGAACACTGACCAGCACATTTGAGGCACTTGAATGGGTCCATCCATGGATTAATGCATCATAAAATGGTGTATATCCAGACAATGGAATTACACAGCCATAAAAGGACCAAAGTTCTGATACACATCAAGCATGGATGAATCTTAAAACATTATGCTAATTAAAAGAGAAGGCAGTCACAAAAGACTGCATAGTGTGTGAAACTTTTTATATGAAATGTCCAGAATAGGCCAATCCATAGAGAAAGAAAGTAGGTTATTGGTTGTCAGGGGCTGGGAGAAGAAGGAATGGGCAGTGACTGCATGTACATGGATTAGAGGGATCCTTTGGGGTTTATCAGAATGTCCTGAAACAATCTGTAGTAAATCCAGTGTACTTACTAAATGTGATGCACCCAGGTTTATCTACTAAAATTTAGTGAGTATAACTGAATTTATCAATACTTAAAAATCACTGAAGAGCATACATACTACAAAGAATGTGTATGGTATGTAAATAATACTTTAATAAAACTTTCTAAATGTATGAGATTAGGTTTTTTTTCCTTATGTGTGGATATTCCATCAATTTAATATATAATTAGGCTCATTTGTTTCTGTTTGTTTTTAAGTCTAGTGTTTGTCATATTCTAATTGCTAATTTAATTATTTCCTCAGTTTCCCCCACTGGTTGTGTTGTACGTGGCTGTGGTACTACATCAAAACCAGGAAACTGGGACTTTCCTGGTGTCTCAGTGGTAAACAATCCGTCTGCCAATGGGTTCGATCCCTGATCAGGGAGGATCCCATGTGCCACAGAGCAGCTAAGACCATGGGCTACAACTACTGAAGCCCGCGTGCCCTAGAACCCATACTCTGCAACATGAAAAGTCACCACAATGAGAAGCCCAAGAACCACAATGAGAGAGTGGCCCCCACTTGCCACAACCAGAGAAAAGCCCATACAGCTATGAAGATCCAACACAGCCAAAAATAAAAAATAAATTTTTTAAAAAAAATAGGAAACTGACATTGGTCCAGAGTGCAGGCACAGCCCTCTGTCACTTTATCCCATGTGCAGTTTCGTGAACCCACTGCTACATTTAAGGTGCTGAACCACTTCATCACCATGAGGACCCCCTTCATCCTACCCCTCTAGCCACACTCACCCCCACTATTCCTTGGCAACCACTAATCTCTTTTCCATCTCTGTACTTTTGTGACTTCAAGAATGTTTTATGTGTGAGATCCTATCATACAGCATATTCCTTTGGATATTTGTTTCCTTCCTCAGCTTAATGCTAATGAGATGTCTATGAGATTCATCCAAGTTGTTGCGTGTATCAAAAAAGTAAGTCTCTTACATATGAATCTTCAAGTTGCAAACTTCCTAACATGCAAATGTGTGCTCACATATCCAACCATAGAAGTTAGTCCCATATATTGTCACGTGTGTGCATCCTCTACAAATGGTTGTGCTTTTGTGTACTTTACCATGCAGCACTGTATAGAGTACAGCAGTGCATTATCTTTATTTCAAGCCCAGGATGTCCAGAAGCAAGCATGAAAGCTGTGGTAATGCAGTTGGTACTGCTAAGAAGCACCAAGCAACAACGATGGAGACAAGAGGTGAAAACAATTGGGAGAGTGGAGCTAGGCAACATGAAGGCAGACTTCACTCATTCTTATAACATTAATCATTCAACCACTGGCACGATTCTAAAGAACAAGGACAAGATCACAGAACAGGTAAAGTCTGCTGTGTCAACGACATTGAAAATAATATCAAAGAGGCATGGAAAAATAATGGAGGAGATGGAGAAACTTCTCGGTGAGCAGGAAATGGCAAGAGGGTTTTCTTTATTTGAGGAGGCACCGTAAGTTGTTGAGGCACTGGACTCAAACGTAGAACAGTGCATGAAGGTTGCAGCCACCGTTCAGAATGCAATCTAGTGCTACTTGCCATCTATGACAAGAAAAAAAGAACTACTACCCAGACATCACTGCATCATTGATTTTTCACGAGGGTAGATAGAATTGAATGAATCCTGCAAAGAACCAGAACCTGTGCTTCAGTGTCAGGAGTCACTGAAATTGCAGCTTGCCCTTCAATTCCACCTCCTGTCCCTCCTCCAGTCAGTAGCTCTTCTGTTCACTTGATGCCAGCCCCTGTGTGTCAGCCGTTGTACTGTACTATTGTACTTTTAAAGGTAATTTATTGTAAATTTTAAAATATTTTCTTGTTTTTTTGTGTGTGTTTGCTTTTTTATGTATTATTTGTGTAAAGAAATGAAAGTGAAAGAAAGTGAAGTTGCTCAGTCATGTCTGACTCTTTGTGATCCCATGGACTGTAGCCTGCCAGGCTCCTCCATCCACTGGATTTTCCAGGCAAGAGTACTGGAGCGGGTTGCCATTTCCTTCTCCAGGGGATCTTCCTGACCCAGGGATGGAACCCAGGTCTCCCAAATTGTAGGCAGACTCTTTACTGCTGAGCCACAAGGGAAAGATTATTATTTGTGTAATCAGTATTATAAACCAATTACAGGACAGTACTATATGGCTGATTGTGTTAATTAGGTACCTAGCCTAACTTTGTTGAACTCACAAATAAATTGAACTTACAAACAAAACTTGTTGTCTATAGGGGACTTATACTATACTGACAATGAACGTGTGGAAAGCAAAATTAAGACAAAATATCATTTATAACCACTCCAAAGAAAATTAAATACTTAAGTACAAACTTTGGGCTTCCCTGGTGGCTAAGATAGTAAAGAATCTGCCTGTAATTTGGGAGACCTGGGTTCAATCCCTGGGTTGGGAAGATCCCCTGGAGGAGGGCATGGCTACCCACTCCAGTATTCTTGCCTGGAGAATCCCCATGGACAGAGGAGCCTGTTGGGCTACAGTCCACAGGGTTGCAAAGAGTTGGACATGACTGAGTGACTAAGCACAACAAAGTATAAACTTTAACAAAACATGTTTAGGATATATATGCTGAAAATTATAAAATACTGATGAAAGAAATAAAAGATCTAAATAAAAGGAGAGACATACCATGTCCATAGTATGTCCATGAAAGACTCAACATAGTAAAGATTCCAATTCTTAACAAATTGATTTATCATAGTTTAAATAGTTAAATTATAGTTTAAATGCAATTCCTATCAAAATCACAAGAAGGATTTTTGTAGAGATAGACGGTTTTTGTACAGATAAACAATTTTTGTAGGGATAGAGTTTCTTCTACAATTTATATGAAAGAACATGGGCCCCAGAATAGCTAGAACAGTCACAGAAAAGTAAAGTGGGAGGAATCATCTCCCCCACATTATGGCCTGTTGTAAAGCTACCATGGTGGAGACTGTGGTGTTGGTGGAGACAGAAGCATGTCAACCAATGGAACAGGGCAGAGAACCCAGATAGAGCCAACAAGCATCCAAATGACTTTTGACAATGTGCAAAAGCAAGTTAATGGAGGAAGGATAGACTTTTCAATACACAGTCTGAAACAATTTGATTGTTGTTGTTGTTGTTTGTTGTTCAATCACTAAGTCATGTCTGACTCTTTGCAATACCATGGACTGTAGCACGTCAGGCTTCCTTGTTCTTCACTATCTCCTGGATAGTGTCCAATTCATGTCCACTGAGTCAGTGATCCTATCTAACTGTCTCATTCTCTGTTGCCCTCTTCTCCTTTTGTCTTCAATCTTTCCTGGAATTAGGGTCTTTTCCAATCAGTTGGTTCTTCATAGAAGGTGGCCAAAGCATTGGAGCTTTAGCAACAGCATCAGTCCTTCTTATAATATTCAGGGTTGATTTCCTTTAGGATTTACTGATTTGCTCTCCTTGCAGTCCAAGGGACTCTCAAGAGTCTTCTTTAGCAATACAATTTGAAAGTATCAATTCTTTGGTGCTGAGCCTTCTTTATGGTCCAACTCTCACATCCATACATGACTACTGGAAAAGCCATAGCTTTGACTACGCAGACCTTTGTCAGCAAACTGATGGTTCTGCTTTTTAATATACTATCTAGGTTTGTCATAGCTTTCCTTCCAAGGAACAGGAGTCTTTTAATTTCATGATTATAGTCACCATCCCCAGTGATTTTGGAGCCCCCCCCCCAAAAAAATCTGTCACTCTTTCCACTTTTTCCCCTTTTTTTTGCCATAAAGTGATGGGAGTCAATGCTGTGATCCTTGTTTTTTGAATGTTGAGTTTTAAACCAACTTTTTTACTCTCCTCTTTCATTCTCATCAAGAGGCTCTTTATTTCCTCTTTCCTTTCTTCCATTAGAGTTGTATCATCTGCATATCTGAGGTTGTTGATATTTCTCTCATCAATCTTGATTCCAGCTTGTGATTCATCCAGCCTGGCATTTCAAATGATGTACTTCGCATATAAGTTAAATAAAGAAGGTGGCAGTATGAGGCCTTGTCATATTCCTTCCCCGGTTTTGAACAGTTCATTGTTCCATATCCTGTTCTAACTGTTGCTTCTTGACCTTCATACAGGCTTCCTAGGAGACAGGTAAGGTTGTCTGGTATTCCCATCTCTTTAAGAATTTTTCACGTTTTCTATGATCCATATAGTTAAAGGTTTTCACATAGTCACTGAAGCAGAAATAGATGTTTTACTAGAATTCCCTTGTTTTCCCTATGATTCAATAAACATTGACAGTTTGATCTCTGGTTCCTCTGCCTTTCCTAACCCAGCTTGTACATCTAGAAGCTCTCAGTTCACATACTCCTGAAGCCTAACTTGAAAGATTTTGTTGTTGTTGTTTTAACTTGAAAGATTTTGAGCATAACCTTACCAGCATGAGAAATGAGTGTAATTGTACAATAGTTTGAACATTCTTTGGGACTGGAATGAAAACTGACCTATTGCAGTCCTGTGCCCACTGCTGAATTTTCCATATTTGCTGACATATTGAGCGCAGCAATTTGATATCCATGGACAAAAAAAGAAAGGAAAAAAACCTTCACCTCATGCCCTATGCTAACAATTCTTTCTTTCTTTCTTCCTTTTTATTTTGACTGCATTGGGTCTTTGTTAAGCTTCCCTGGTGGCTCAGACAGTTAAGAATCTGTCTGCCATGCAGGAGACTCAGGTTCAATCCTGGGTCAGGAAGATCCCCTGGCAAAGAGAACGGTTACCTACTCTAGTATTCTTGCCTGGAGAATTCCATGGACGGAGGAGCCTGGCAGGCTACAGTCCATAGGGTACCAAAGAGTTGGACATAACTGAGCGAATGTTTCAGTCAATGGGTCTTTGTTGCAGCAGGTGGCCTCTTCTTTGTGGTGCACAGGCTTTCTTTAGTTGCGGCAAGCAGAGCCACTCTCTAGTTGTGGCTTTCAGACTTCTCTTGTCGCTGAGGGAGGGCTCAGTAGTTGTTGGGGGACGGGGAGGGAGTTGTTTCACGGCACAGGTGGGATCTTAGTCCTCCAACCAGGGATGGGAACTGCTGCCCCCTACACTAGAAGGGAAGAGTCTTAACCACTGGACCTCTGGGAAAGTCCACGAGTCTCTTGCATTTGTACCTGAAAGATAAGGACTAGCGTTGTAGAGGGTTTAGAAGAAGAACAGCCGCCAGCACCACCACCTCCACCCACACTGACCCAGGCTCACCAAGGTGCTTACGAGCATGCAGCCAATAAGGTAGAGGCGGGGCCAGAATGACCATGCCCATACACTGACAGCTGGAGAGGGGCGGGGCGGGGCGGGGTGGGGGCGGGACCGGAGCTTGGCCACGCCACTTCCGCCGGAAGCTTAACTGCCCGGCTTCCTGTTGGAGTTGGTCCGGCAAGTCTATGAGCTGCGTTTCTGAAAGGGAAAGGCGCCCCAGATTTACTTTCTGAAATCCTCTTCGGACCAGTTGTGAGTGGGCTCTATCAAGACCTTGAGGTTGAAGCAGTCCCCGCCTGAGGGCGGCTGCGGGCTAGCAGAAAGGGACCTTCTGTCTTGCGGAACGGAGGCACTGCGTACAGGCTGTTTCCGGGGGGGCCAGATTACGTCGTTGCTCCGCGCTCCGCCCCTCGAGGGGCCACGTCTCCACCGGAGCGGCCGGGCCGGGCGTTCGCCGCGGCTTCCGCACCGCCGGGGTGAGGGTCGCGGGGTGGTGCCTGGGCAGGAGCGCTGGTCGCGGAGGGCGCGAGAATCCAGGGAACCGCAGCACAGTCGGGGTATGGGCTGGGAGAAGGGCGGCGGGGCCCCAGCGGACGGGGAGGCCGACCGCAACTCTGTCTTGAGCGGCAACGCCCCGCGCTAGTCTGGCTCCTCACCGTTGGTAGCCTCCGGGCCTGGAAGCTGGCTTGTGCAGCTGTTAAGGAACTGGGTTCATAAATAAACATACATTCGAGCCCTTCCGGAGCTCTGTCTACCCGTGCCAGGGAGAGATTTGTTCAGGGGTACCCGCAGCTGCTGTTGGAGCTGCTGAGAAACAGCTCTTGTCCTTTTGCAGAAGTTATGTCAAGATGGCATGCGTGATTTCGTGTCGGGTGGTTAGTGTGAAGCCTGGTTTAAAGAACGCGTGTGATCTCAGTCTCTCAGTCCACTTCGATTCCATCTCGATCTTGGGTACTTAGATGCGTTTCACCGGTGCAGTAATACTTTCCAGAGGTAGTGAGGCCAGGCGTTGTCAGTAGTGTGCAGGTATTGCGGGAACAGCTCCGCCTTCATTCAACAACTGTTGGTCGTATGATGGGCGACATACATTGTAGGTCCTGGAATCCAGAGCTGAAATGGTGTCAGGATCCCTGCTGTCACTGAGCTTACTACGTAGTAGTGGAGGATAAATGAGACATTGTTGAGAGAGTATTAGGCGGTGCTTAGGGTGGATCTGTGGGAAAGCCTGTCCGCGAAGGTAACTTTTGACCTAAGGCTTCTATGACAAGAAATTAGCCATGAAAAACGGTGGGATAAGAGTGTTTCAAGCAAAATGAACAGCAAGTGTGATGACCCCGAGGGAGGAGTAAGTCTGATGTTCTTAAAGAAGTATGGCAAGTGTGTAATGAAAAAGGAAGAAAGTGATAAGGGACAAGGATGCAGTGTGGGGAGGGGCCGGATGGTGTGCAGTTTCCTAGTTCAGGGTAAGAGGCTTAGATTTTATTGTCAGTGTGATTGGAAACCACTGGGACATTTACAGGAGACTCATGGGTTTATTTTTTTACTTTTTAAATTGTCCCTTAGATATTGCAAACATAACTTTTTATTGAAGTGATGGCCTTCAGTTACAGTGGACCTTGAATGGCAAGAAAAGGAAATAAAAATCATCTGATAAAGTAGCCTTTTTTTTTTTTTGGCCAGTTGCCTTAAGCAGCAGTATAATTTTTTAAGTATAGTTAACTTACAATCTTATGTTAGTTTCAGGTGTGCTACTGCTAGGTCGCTTCAGTTGTGTCCAACTCTGTGCAACCCCATAGACGGCAGCCCACCAGGCTCCCCCGTCCCTGGGATTCTCCAGGCAAGAATACTGGAGTGGGTTGCCATTTCCTTCTCCAATGCATGAAGGTGAAAAATGAAAGTGAAGTCACTCAGTCGTGTCCGACTCTGAGCGACCCCACGGACTGCAGCCTACTGGGCTCCTCCGTCCATGGGATTTTCCAGGCAAGAGTACTGGAGTGGGGTGCCATCGCCTTCTCCGAGTGTCAGGTGTATAACATAGTAATTTGATGGGGTTTTTTTTTTTTTTTTCTTCTTTTTGGGTTGCACCCTGAGGCATGTGAGATTCCCAACCAGGGATTGAATCTGTGCCTCCTGCAGTGGAAGCATGAGTCATAACCACTGGACGACGAGGGTCCTCATGTTTTTGTAGATTATACTTTCCATTCCATGCAAGGTTATTATAAAATACTGGCTGTATTCTCTGTGCTGTACATTGCATCCTTGTAACTTATCTATACCTACTAGTTTGCATCTCTTAATCCCCTTTATCTACTTTGCCCACCCCCCTTCCCTTCTCCTCTCTGGTGACCAGTAGTTTGTATCTCAGAGTCTGTTTCTTTTTTGTTTTATTTGTCCTGTTTTTTAGATTCCGCAAGTGATAACATACAGTATTTGACTTTTTCTGTCTGACTTCTTTCACTGAGCATAATGCTCTTCAGGTCTATCCATGTTGTCACAAGTGGCAAAATTCTATTCTTTTTTATGGCTGAGTAATATTACAGAGTGTGTGTATGTGTGTGTACACCGTATCTTCTTTATCCAAGCAGTATGCTTTCTTGAATGAGAATATCTTCAGTTGGCTTTTACCTGTTGATTTTGACAAGAAACAATTGAAGGAAAAAGTAACACTAATAATAATAGCTGTCATTTATTGAAGTCATGGGGCATGTCCCTTGTTGCATTTAATCCTGGCACAGGTTTTTTGGTCTTTTTCTCATCATATGGGATCACTATCTAAGAGTGGTTAAGAAATCTGCCCATGATCTCACAGCAGAGTGTGGAGGACTCAGGACCTAAAGCCAAGATGTCTGATACCTGAGTCTATTCTTTACATTGTACTGCTCTGCAGTGACATGAGGCTTTCTGGGCTTTCACTTTGGCTATGCTCTATTGTTTCTCTTTTTGTTTGGGACATGCTGCATGGCTTGCAGGATCTTAGTTCCCCAGCCAGGGATCAAACCTGTGACCTCGGCAATGAAAGAGCAAAGTCCTAACCACTGGACCACCATGGAATTCCCATGCTCTGTTGTTTCTAAATTGCCAGTAGGACCATCATAAAGAAGGTGGAGTAGATGGAGCTGTTGATATGCATATACCAGATCTAAGTGATCTGCTGTCTCGGGGAAGCTGGAGCTCACATAGTTGCCTGAGGTGGTAGTTTCTCTATCTGAAGTCTTTTAATGTCAGACAGCGGTGAACCTAGAGTTACATACTTTTTGAAGTTCTAAGTGATAACTTTGCTTCATCTCTTCCCTCCGGGAAACACAGAATGCAGGTGGTCAGAAATGGTACTATGATTAGGCTGATCTCTGTTTTTCTAAATCACAAAATGGAGTGCATGTTACTAATAACAGCTTCCTTGTGATGTACTCCCAGCTGTCTAACCCTCCTTGTCCTGTTTTTGTCAGCAGTCTGAAATAATGAGGCCTGGATGACTGAGTCATGCTAAGTAAAATTCACATGAGGCTGAGGATACATGGAGAATGCCAGTGTATTATGGATAGGGAGACATGTCCCTTCCCCAGAGGCTGCTTCTGGTGTTCTGTGAATCCCGTCTCTTGTCTGGCTTCAGGCAGAGCTGCCTGTGAATAGGAGCCACCTTCATAAGTTACCAGAACAAGTCACAGTCACAGGGTCTCCGGGGCTGCACCATTCATCTCAAGGGGTGGGGATTGCGGGGCAGTTAGGACTCCTTGAGAATCAGAAGACTTCTTGTTTAGCAAGAAATCCAAATAAAGGCAAGCAAATGCATGGACTGTGTACTGGTATTAGACTCAAACAGCCTGACACATTTCTTTCTGTCTTTGGTGTGCCTTCCTCAGTGCACACAAACGTCTCGGCCATGCTCTCTTTCCTGCATAGTGTCAGGGTCAGGTGTTGTCACTCTTGCCTCAGTAGCACGTTCCCGTGGCTCCTTAGATGCTTCCCTGACCTGTGGCCACTTACATGCTGCTCTCCCGGTTTGCACCTCCCAGGAGTTCTTTGCTCTCCCAGAACTGTGACTCCCAACTGCACTGAGTAGTAGAGATATCCTGTATTTGACAAAGCGTTGTGGATATTCAAGGATGCAAATACTGTATCATTTTGTTTTTGAACTACTAGGTTGGTTGCTAAGGGGTAGGACTTGGTGGAGGCAGAGATGTATTTGTCAGCAGCCTGCATTGAGCGCTACTCTGTGTAGGGGATGTTTGAGGGGGTAGGGGCAGACCTGGAGTGGTGATTTCTGTGTAGGATCTTACAGGGTGATGGAAGAGATGGGCACACACACAATTGCCGTGTGCTATTCACTGACTCAGTGGCCATGAGTGTGGGTAAACTCCGGGAGTTGGTGATGGACAGGGAGGCCTGGCGTGCTGCGGTTCGTGGGGTCGCAAAGAGTCGGACATGACTGTGCAACTGAACTGAACTGATGCACACAGGGTATCGTGGTGGCAGGGAGGGGTGCTTTACCTGAGATTCGGGAGACTTGAGAGCAGTGCCTAATGGCAGACGTGAAAGGATCCAGGGGGATTTGCCCGGTGGTCAAAGGGAAAAGGGCATTGGCAACAGAGGGACCAGCTCTGAAAAGCACTTATCTGTTGTTGTTACCCTCTTAGGCAGGCATCTTAGGGAGCATGTGATGATGTAGGCAGCTTCACCCCACCCCCACAAGACAGAAACAAAGAATTTCAAAGCAAAATGCAAATGTATTCCTTTGTTAAGGAGCACCATACACCATAGGCAGGGACAGTTGCTTCCACAGTCCACTGTGTGTGTCCCAGCCCGACCATCTGTAGTCACCTGTCTGTGAAGTGAAGCCTGTGGTGAAGGGACAGCCTGAGTGTGCCCTTGCCTGGCCTTGTGGGCATCACCTCCTGTATGGTGTCACTCTGGCCAGCTTACCACCAGCTGTGCCCACGGAGTGAGGGCAGGCTCAGCAGGTGTCACAATGGTGTCCTGTGCAGCCAGGTCCCTGTGAGATGGTGGTTTTCAGAGGGACCTGTGGACTGGCCTGTTTGTCTACCCACCCTCCAACCTGGAAAGTGTCTCCGTGGATGAAAGAGGTTACCGAATGTTGTAGAGACAGAAACCAAGTTGAGACCTCATTGCACATGGGTCATTGGTTGACCTAGGTACCTCGCTTCAGACATCCTTTCAGTCCTCAAATATTTCCTCATGCCAGGCACCATGAGCCAGCAGCACCCGGTGCTTATTGATTAACTACATTGGATTGTAGCTACTCATGTTTTCACACAATTCTGTGATCCTCTCAAGTACAGAGTCTCAGTACTAGCTCTGCACTTAATAGTAGATATAGGACATCCGCCAGCAGTCCACTGGTTAGGACTGCATACTTTCAGTGCTGAGGGCCTGGGTTCAATCCTTGGTTGGGGAACTAAGATCCTGCAAGCCATGAGGCCACCAAAAAAAAGTCGGCGTAGCCTTTTTATATTCATAACAACACTTAGTAATCCATGATGTCGCTGGCCTGTCAGGTGCCAGATAGCAGAGGGAAATGTGTGGATGATTGACACTGCAGGCCAAACACTGCTGGGTTCCCATCACTAGGTGTTCACAGGTTGTGCCAGCCACTAAGGGCTGCCTGTTCATGGGTGACAGGGTGACAGAGAACTGTGGAAAAACAGGATCATCTAGTGAGAGTCAGCTGTTGCTTAGGCTCGTCTCAAAAACATCTATGTGGCATTTGGAAGCCGCGGAGGAAAGTCCCATAAATTTTTGTCCTGGAACCCGTGAAACACCAAACAGTACATAGGATAATATGAAATCTTATCTTCAAGGAAGTAAATGCCACCATTTCTGCAGAAAAATAGCAGCACCTTATCTGTTGAGGAGGAAACGAAGTGATAATATCCTCATTACACTTCAAAAGCAATAACCAGTTGCCAGGCTTTGGGCAGTTTTGCTCCCTTAAATTCAGCTTGGCAGAACAAGCTGAAAGATAGCAGATCTTGTGAGAAATGAAGAATGCATCTGATCACCTGCTGTGAGGTCCTTTCTCTGCCCCCCAGACCCCAGGGGCTAGTTTCCACGTGTCCTCGTCCCCCCATGCCTCCTCCTTTAGTGTCCAGTTTACCATGCTCCATGCTGTTACGTCTTCCTTGTTGACCTCTGATTCTAAGGCATGGCCTGGGCACTGACATGCCAGGTCTCCTGGGAGAGGAGCTCAGCCTTTGACCCCTGTGAGCACTTGGGCCTCTATATCCAATACTAAGCCACTGGCCACATGCGCTGTTTACATACAAGTCAGTTAAGTTTAAATAAATAAAGACTCGGCTCCTCAGTCATCCAAGCCCCACCCCCAGCTCTGCTGATTACATTGTCCGTGGAGGAGCTTCTCACCCTGGTGGGGGATGGTTTTCAGCAGTCATCAGTGCAGATGGCCTCAGGGATGGGCCAAATGGGTTTGGGTCAGTTTTTTATCCTCAAAAAATAGGATGCTGTAGGTGCTCAAGGATTATTTGTTGTATGAATATATTTATTATACAGATGCATGTTGGGAACCAAATGTTAGTCTTGGACTTGTTACTTCAAATCTGACAAGTGGAGTTTCATAATACCTTCTTTCTCTTCTTATTTCTGGCAGGTATCATGCACATTACCTGGTTTGATTTCAGGCCATCTGTGAGACTGTAAATCTCTTCCCCAAAATGGCAAACCTAGTGTGGTCCGTCCCAGGAGCTTTTGGCCGTTGCTAATGGCAGAAACTGAACTTGCTCCCAGTTCACTTTTAGCCTCTGAGCGTCAGCCCAGCCCGTGTCACCCTGACCATGGACAGTGCGGCGGCTATGCAGAAGGGCCTGGTGGAGGACAGATCCAGCAGTGGCTCTTCAGCTCAACCTGAGGGCCCCCCAAAGCCCCCTGGCTCACTGGCGCCGCTGGATCAGTGGGATGAAGCCCAGTGTAAGTTGCCAGTTACTCTGTGTTCTGCTCACATCTTACCTTTAAACAGGAGAACAGAGGTCGTCTTGCCTTTTGGAAGAAGACAGTGGTGTCTAAGAGCTTCACTCAGAGTGTGTTTTTATGTATTTTTTTAGTTGAGGCCAACTTTGACTCAAACACCATGTGTGTTAAATGGGAAATTTCTGGAGCTGTCTGCTCCAGAGGGACGGAGCAGCATGGTTTACCCATAAGGTTTGTGTAGATCTTCACTGACACATCACTGTCCCCTGCCTAACATTTCTACCTTTTTGGTTGGTTGTCAGATTTTTACTAACTGGAAAGTGTGCCACTAGTGATCTGAGAATTACTGGATCACATTTCCATGTTAGCTAGTGGGTTATTCATGTGTTGGAAGCACAGAAAAAATGACTGCTTCCTCATGCCCCTTCCTGGGCAGTGTGTGCTTGAACATCGTAACATGTATATGCACTGATTTACTAGCAGAAACTGCGTTTCCCTTCTGGTAAAACAGTGCTCAGGCACCTGAAATGGCTTTGCTGCTTCCTGCTTCTTAAGTGCTAGGTGAGGCCGATGCGGCTTGGCCCAGTATCAAGGGTTCTGCAATTGGAACAACTCCTAGGTCTGCCGCTAACAGGAATGAGCCCTCAACCAAGATCCTTAATTTATTTCCACCTCACTCTCTTACTGAGAAAATGGAAAGATGAATGGCCCCTGCATCTTGTGTGTGTGTGTGTGTGAGTGTGTGTGTGTGTGTGTGTGTGTGTGTGTGTGTGAGAGTCACTCAGTCATGTCCAACTCTGCGACCCGATAGACTGTAGCTCTCCAGGCTCCTCTGTCCAAGGGATTCTCCAGGCAAAAGTATTGGAGTAGGTTGCCCTTTCCTTCTCCACCCTGCATCTTAGGTTGGTGGTGAACGCCCATGTGAAATGTGAGCACTTGGGAAGCACCCAGGAGGTGGGGCTGGCCAGTTTTTGTGTCATCATTATTTGTTTAGCCATAATTAGACTTCTGTTTGGAAACAATCAAGTCTTATTTATTAGGCCTTCTTTTAGATTTTTTTAAAGTGCGGTGTGACACTCAAATAATTACTTTTGTATGTAAGCAGAACGCTTTAGAGACTCTCCCAGATTTGATAAGCCCATTAGGAAGTGGTATTGACCTGATTAACTTGCATCTGAAATGCATGATTTCCTCCCCACTCCCACCCCACCCCTCACCTCAGCTGTTTGTGTAAAAGAACAGATGGTTGTGTCAGAGCTGTGGTGGGGTCCTCCCACTCTGTTTTGTGTCTGCCCTCTCCCCTCAACTTTATATTCTAGTTTTCCTTTCAGGGAGGCATGACAATAAGCGGCTATGTTAGTTGGGACTCACATTTCAAGTGACAGAAACCCATTTTCAATTTGCTTGGTTACAGAGGGAATTTCCTAGTTGCATACTGGGTACATCATGAGATCCAAGTGGTGCTAACCTTATGGGGACCTGGGGCACTGCAGTGCTTGGGGGCCCCCGTAACATGTCTGGAAGCCCCTCAATGTATCTCCTCGACTCATTGGCTGCCAACTGGCTGCCCATCAGGGGGAGAGCGCTTTCCTTTTGATACAAAAGTAGGTTTCAGTTAGTGTGTAAGTAACTTGTCGGAGATGGCAATGGCACCCCACTCCAGTACTCTTGCCTGGAAAATCCCATGGAAGGAGGAGCCTGGTAGGCTGCAGTCCATGGGGTCGCTAAGAGTCGGACACGACTGAGCAACTTCACTTTCACTTTTCACTTTCATGCACTGGAGAAGGAAATGGCAACCCACTGCAGTGTTCTTGCCTGGAGAATCCCAGGGACGGGGGAGCCTGGTGAGATGCCGTCGATGGGGTCGCACAGAGTCAGACATGACTGAAGCGACTTAGCAGCAGCAGCAGCAACTTGTAGTAATGTTAGTAGAGGAGACTGAGCTTGATACGCAGGTGAATAGTCATCACTGGTTAACCGTTTTTTACCCATTAGGTGTTTGTCAGTCAGAAGCATAGACTCTGGGTTCTGTCCTCAGCTTTGGGGTAATCATTTTCATCAGCTGTTCTAACTCTTCACCTTTGACGTCTCATTTTGGATGATAAACTTATGCCTTGAAATAACTTTGGAATCAGCCCTTTGTAAATGTGAGGCTGTGACACTGGTTAGTACTGCTGTTAACAACACTCATTAGAAACATTGTTGGCCACGTTTAAGGATTTGTGGAGGGGTTTTTTTTGCTATTTTTTTAAAAACAGACTTTCATAAGATTTCTTACTGGTCTTGTTTAAATGGAAAGGAAACGTGACTACTGAAATTCTACGGCTGTAGTGAGGAAGGTGAGGAGGGCGTCCTGCAGGTGAGGGCATCACTCTGCGAGGTTGAGTCGCTTGTCCCACATCACCTGCCTTTCGGAAGGACAGGCTTGCTGTCCTCGAGGAGTGAACAGGTTCCTGGGATGTGAGAGTACTCCTGTGTCTAGATTCCCTCTTGTCCTATTTTAGTTGTTAAAACATGATGGCCCAGCACACCCTCTTTTCCAGGTGCCAGTGCCAAGGTAAACAGAACTTCAGATGAAGGACGCCAGGGGGACACCTGTCTGAATGGGCCGACACCACAGTTCCCAGAGCCTCCCTCGCCAGCGGGTCCTGATGCGTCTCCAGGTGTGGCTGGTTTCCATGACAACCTAAGGAAGTCTCAGGGGACTAGTGCTGAGGGCATTGTTAGAAAAGAAGCTTTGCAGTCCCTCAGACTCAGTCTTCCTATGCAAGAAACGCAACTGTGTAAGCATCTTCCTGCCGGGCTCTCCCCGACCCCCTCATTCCCCATCCCACCCCCTGGGCCCCTGTCACTCACCATCCTTGAGAGGCACAGGCCCTGAAGGGCTCGTCCCTCCGCCGTTGCTGTTTTATCACCGTGGTGGGTTGTGCGTTTAACAAATAGCTCCATTTCAGAGGGGAGATAGGCTTTGTCACAGCCTGATGGTGACAACGGCACTGGAGGCCCCAGTTTGAAGGGCCTGTGCGTGCATGTCTTCCATCACCCGGGGTGGTGAGCAAGCAGCAGTGGGGATTTGATCTTTCCAGTTACAGCTTGAAGGCTTTCTTTTATGAGTTACTTTAATCAGCCTTTATTTTGTGCTAATCCCTGGGGATTCAGGGGCGAATAAGTTGCAAACTGTCAGCCTGAGAGCCCTGAAGCCTCCAGGCTTTTCTAACATGCAAGTTTTCACACACAGACTTGTATAATCTTACCTAATGGGGTCATTTCACAGCTGCAGTTGTTACACCTCATCCCTGCTTCAGTACTTCCTTCCCTCCCCTCCAGGTCAGCCACCTTCTCACATAGTGCCTTACAGGCCTCTGAAAACAGCCAGGTTTGGAGGATCATTGTTCTTAAAATGGGCCTGTGTCCTTCACATCATTGCATGCTCTTCTTACCTAGCGCTGTCACCTGGAGATTGCCCCACGTCAGTTGATGCAGCTCCACATCCATTCTTTTAAGGCTGGAGGAGCCCCAAGTGTGGCTGCATGCTGCAGCACTGGTGCTTTCATTTCTATGCACTCCATCCCAGGAGCAGAACTCTTGGTCAGAAGCAGTGGTTGTGTTTATCTCCATCATGGGTGGTCACATTGCAAGGGCGCTGATGCCCTGTGAGAGGACAAAGATGCTGTTTCCTTTTGGTCTTCACCAGTCTGCTGGGTGTGCAGCAATGCCGCCTTGATGTTTCATTTGCAACTTGCACTCCCATGCTTACTAGAGGGTGTTCACAGGAATTATTTCATTATGCTGTTTGGGTCACAGCATACTTTAAACAGCCAGGATGCTGTGTGAAATCCTGGGTCCTGACCTGAGGGCTTTGTGAGCTCTGGCCCCAGGTTCTCCTGCTTTTCCCCTGGCCGCCCCTCCCAGGAATGTGCCCAGCCCTGAGGCCATGCCTCTGGTGGTCTCTGCCATCTGGACCACTTAGTAATGTGAAAAGTAGGTAAGCTCTTTCATATGAAACTTACTTGAAGAGTATGAGTGCACAATCAGTAACAACACTGGTGAATTCCTAGTGAAATCTTGGTGACTGCTCAGGTTTTAGGGATTATTTAAAACAACAGCAGCTTCCCTCCCAGAATTCATATTTGAGGATGGTGCCACCCAGGAAGGGGCTCAGTTATGGCATTCCTCTGCTCTCACCAGCCCCTTGGCCCTGAGCTGGGAGGCCTGGGTCTTGCCTTCCTTTCACTCACTGTTCAGCTCTTTTTTTTACCCAAAGTGAAAGTTTGGGTTTTAGATATTTTAAATTTTGTTAGCTGCCTGAAAGTTGTCAGCGTAGTTCCCCTCTTGTCCCTGAGCATGGCCCTTGGACTGGAGTCGCCTCGGGTATGAAACTGAGGTAATCTGCTGGGACGTTCCTGGGTAAAGAAGGCGAGTTTGGTAGCATGTTCCTGTTTGCCGCTGCTGTCTGTCATTCCATCAGGATTGCTGTTCGTGTTCCTCTGTAATGTAAGGGAGCAGAGTTAGAGCTTGGTGGGAGCCTCAGAACACTCACACGGGCACCAACTTCAAGTTCAGTTCTTTACTTACAAAAAGGCGCAAGTAGCGCGCGTCCTGTTTTTTGGCAGGATGCGCATAGGTGGCAGTGTGCTGCTGGCGGAGGCACCATGGCTGTGCTGGGCCACTGTGTCTGCCACCAGGTGGATCCTGTCTGTGGTCAGTGTCCAAGGCTTACAGTTCTCTCTCCATTTGCAAACAGTTCTTTCAAACTAGACAGCCATGTGTTATTTAAAGCTAAATCATATTGGTAATAAAACGCTAGACAGCCAAGCTGCTCTTCTGATTTATCTTCTGTGTCCTGTTGTGTTGTGAGTTTCTAAATGGCCGTTTCCCCACCTCAGGCTCAACAGAGGCTTCGCTGCCCCTGGAGAAGGAGGAGCAGGTCCGACTGCAGGCTCGAAAACGGCTGGAAGAACAGCTCAAACAGTACAGGGTGAAACGCCAGCAGGAAAGAGTGAGTCTCCCTCTCTCGAACCAGCTAATGGAAAAAACAGCAGTCAGTCAGTCATAATTCTAGGATCTGCTGTTTATTTCTCTTTGCTGGGATGGGCTTGTGTGTGTCTCTGCAAAGATCATCTTTCTCATGTAGCTCCCACCCTTTGAGGAGATTCCACGGGGCTCTGGTTCCCACCCCTCTGGTCCTTCTTCCCTCCAAATAGGCATGTTTTATGTCTAAATCTGCCATTAGAAAAGCAGAGGCAGCGAACATGTGGGTGTAACTGCTCTCTGTACTTGAGCAGCCAGTCCTGGGTTTGACTTGTTTATTGTGTAAGTGATAGAGTTTCTACTGAACTTTGCTGTACAGTGTTAGACTGTGTGGCATGTCACACACATGATAAGCGTGTGCATGTATGTTAGTCACTCAGTCATGTCCAACTCTTCGCGATCACATGGACTCCTCTGTCCATAGGATTCTCAAGGCAAAAATATTGGAGTGGATTGCCATTTCCTTCTCCAAAGTATGTGCATAAGCTTTGCTAAAATCAGTTCTTTTCAGGTATGAAACCCTCATTAGAATACTAATGAAAATAGTATTTTTAATCAGTCAAGTGATTAAAGACTCTAGGAAGTCAAGACTCTAGGAAAGGAGTGTGTGAAGGTTCACTTCAGTCTTAATCCAAGTTTATCGTGAAGTTGAGAAATTTCAAATTAAAGGAATTTGAAACTAAATGAACTAAAAAAAAACACGCTTTAAAAAAATAAAACACTTTCAGTGAATGATTTAGTTGTGACAAGTCCTTATCAGGGTTGGCTCTTTGTTTTCCCAAGAGAGGATCTTGGCTTTTCGAGTGTCACTACTCCAAAGCCAATGTAAACAGACTGGAAGAGCCAGCACCAGGCTCTGAACTGACTGAGGCTCCCACCCGGTCAGGGGCATTCAGGCATCTATCCAGATGGCCTGTCAGAAAACCTTACAGTGACAGTCAGTAGTCAGGAGTTATGTGCACCAGGCAATGTTAATTTCCCCACAGATGAGACTCAGTCAGGTAAAGAACTTGCCAAAGGTCACTAAGCAGTAAAGTGGCGGAACCAAGATACAGACCAGCCAGTGTACATACGCCCCGTCCTGTGCACAGCCTGCCTCTCAGGTTTGCACCGCAAGTCCAAGCTCTGTCTGGGTCATCCAGCATTAGGCAATTAATGTGTCAGGAGTTCAGGGTGAAATTTAACATCAGTTCCCATCTTTAAAAATTATATGTACATGGGACTTCCCTGGTGGTCCAATGGTTAAGAATCCACCTTGCAATGCAGAGGACGTAGGTTTGATCCCTGTTCAGGCAACTAAGATCCCACATGCTTTCAGGCAACTAAGCCCGCAAGCTGCAACTACAGAGCCCGCATGCTCTGGAGCCCACGTATCACAGCTAGAGAGTCTGTGGACTGCAACAAAACCCACAGGATGCGACCAAAGATCTCGTGGCACTAAGAAAGACCCAATGCAGCAAATTAAAAAACAAAACAAGCAAGCAAAAACAGTTAAACTAAGAATGTGCTTAGTGCTTAGTTGATCAGTCATGTCTGACTCTTTGCTACCCCATGTTCGTGGGGATTCCCCAGGCAAGAATACTGGTGTGAGTTGCCATGTCCTCCTCCAGGGGATCTTCCCAACCCAGGGATCAAATCCAGGTCTCCCGCATTGCAGGAGGATTCTTTACCATCTGAGCCACCAGGGAAGCCCAAACTAAAAATAAAAAGATATTTCTTTAGGAATGTAGTTCATACTTATGTCTAAAGGTTAGAGAGGATGAGTGAAAGTCCCCCTGTTTTGTAGTCTGGTAAAAACTTTGAGAGCGTCAAAGTTTTCCTTCATGTAGAGGCGAAGATTGTGCACAGGGGGAGCACCCTCTCTGTGCTGCTCTTTGCTCTTCACGCGACCTTTCTCACACACCTATCCTGCCTCGGCGCAGTAGAGACCCTCCTCACCCTTTGTAACTGTGCGCACATACCAGCATTGCATTAACCAGCCCGAAGTGATCAACATTTTAGGTTGTTTCTAATTTTTTGAAATTGAAAACAATGCTGCAGTGAATGTTTTGTGTCTTGGTATACTTTTGTGGGTAAATCCTTAACTGTTAAATTATTGGGTAAAAGGTTTTATGTATTTGTTAGTTGATAAGGACTGGTTTACATTCCATTTAGCAGTCTGTAAGACTGCTAGATTTCTCATCTTTGGGAGCATTAGAAATAATAAAAATTGAATCTTTGTTCTCAGATAGCTGAGAAAAAAAGTACTTCCTAACAATAAGGAGATCAGCCCTGGGATTTCTTTGGAAGGAATGATGCTAAAGCTGAAACTTCAGTACTGTGGCCACCTCATGTGAAGAGTTGACTCATTGGAAAAGACTCTGATGCTGGGAGGGATTGGGGGCAGGAGGAGAAGGGGACGACAAAGGATGAGATGGCTGGATGGCATCACTGACTCGATGGACGTGAGTCTGAGTGAACTGCGGGAGTTGGTGATGGACAGGGAGGCCTGGCGTGCTGCAATTCATGGGGTCGCAAAGAGTCAGACACAACTGAGCAACTGAACTGAACTGAACTGAACAATAAGCACCTTTTTACATATTGAGTGTCTGAGTGTCTTTGTCAGCCTTTGTCTGTTTTTCAGTTTGTCTTTTTGCTGTGTTGGTACTATATATGAGGAAATTATTCCCTTTTAGTATTTTTGCAAATAATTTTTTCTTAATTTTCCATGACTTCTTTTCTGGTATATTTTTTGCTGCACATCAGCTTTTTGTTTTTGTTCATTTTGGCTTTGCTGCTCAGCTGACAGGATCTTAAGGGATTGAACCTGAGCCCCCTTCAGTGGAAGCTCAGTCGTAACCTCTGGACCACCAGGGAAGACCTTGCACGTTGGATTTGAACGTTTACATTCAGAACTTTCAGTCTTCGCTGTTACTTCTTTTAGGGTTTATATCATATTTAAGATCTTCCCATTTGAAGGATATAAATTCACCTCTTTTCTTTTTATTACTAAAAGTAAGAGATAATGTAAAAAATTTTCATAAGTTGTGTTTTTTATTTTATTATGTAGATATAATCCACTTGCTTGGATGGAGGCGAGAGGTAGGAATGAGCCTCTTTGTGGACTGCTGGTCAATTATCTCAAGGCTGCTTATTTTGTAGTCTGTCTTTTCCCTTTCTGGCGTTCTCCCTTAATATCTTTAGACGCCACCAATACTTGGGCCAGTTCTTCGGCTGTGTTCTGTGTCATCAGTCCGTCTGCTGCTTTTCTTGGTCTCTGTGGCTCTAATTATGGCAGCTTTATAGTGTGTGTATCTGTCTGGGAGGCCCGGTCAGTCTGTCGCCCCATATCCCTTACTCTTCCTCACTGCTCCGACTCACTTATCCTTGCTGCTGTGTCATAGCATCGTTCTGAGATGCTCCTCACCCACCTTGTCCCTCACCACTTTGGGACTGCACTGACTTTATAGAATAACATGAACTGAACATTAATTTGTAAAAGAAAGTCATGTTGATTTAGCATCAAGGAATGTCATCTTCTCACATCCTCAGCTTCATTCAAGGCCAGTTGGGAAGTTCTAGCTAACACAATGATATGAGAAAAAGAAATGAGAGATATAAGTATTAAAAAATAGGAGAGGGCTTCCCTGGTGCTCAGTGGTGAAGAATCTGCCTGCCAGTGTGGGAGACATGGGTTCGATCCCTGGTCTAGGAAGATCCCACGTGCCGTGAAGCAACTAAGCCCATGTGCCACAACTATTGAGCTCATGCCCTAGAGCCCAGGAGCTGCAACTCCTGAGCCCACATGCTGCACCTGCTGAAGCCCACGTGCCCTAGAGCCTGTGTTCAGCAGCAAGGGAAGCCATCACAATGAGAAACCCATGTACCGCAACCAGTGAGTAGTCCCTGCTTGCCTCAACTAGAGAAAAGCCTGTGCAGCAACAAAGACCCAGTGCAGCAAAAAATAGAAAGAAAATTATTTTAAAAAGAAAAAGAGAAATGACATTGTTATTTGCAGGTGTTGGTAACACCTTAGAAAAATGTTGGCGAATCAACTGAAAATTGCTATTATTATAAATTTATAAAAATATTATAAAATAACTGGGGTTCAGAAATTGTAAGTTTGAAATACAGATATGAAAAGTAGTTATCCTCATATGACCAGTTATAAAATTAGAGGGAAAAAAGTAATATTTACAGTATCAACAAAATAATTTCTAAGTATCAAATGGCAACAAAAATGGTTTAGAATCTAGATAAAACACTACATAAGTTTCTCTGTGGAGGATCATGCAAATAGATATGAATAAATAGAAGGAAAATGCTCATTATCCCGTAAGTAATTATAAATTTATGGTAATTCTAATTCAACAGGACTAATATTTTAACTTGAAAAATTTAAAGGTTTATCTAAAAGATAAACATGAGAGAATAGGCAGGGAAATTTTGTGAAGGAGGTGTGATGAGGAAGGACTTGCTCTAGTAGGTGTTTTAAAATGTCATCAGGTCGCAGTTATGACAGGCCTGTGCTTGGACTTTCCCTGGGATGGACATGGAGGAGTGAGTTAAGAATGGAAGGCCCGTGACGTGGGAGCATGGCGGGAGGGTGCTCTGTTTATGTAATCGGTATGGCCTTTCTGGGTGGCGATTTTTGAATGCTGCTTGTCAATTTTAAACATAATTTTTGTACTTTTTTTTCCTCTTCAGTCCAGTCAACCTGTAACTAAAACGAGACTTTTTAGCACACTTGATCCTGAACTCATGTTGAACCCAGAAACCTTACCAAGGGCCAGTGCCGTGGCTATGACAAAAGAATATTCCTTCCTGCGCACCAGTGTCCCTCGGGGGCCGAAGGTGGGCAGCTTAGGGCTCCTGGCACATCCTAAGGAGAAAAAAAGTTCCAAATCAAGCAAAATTCGGTCTCTGGCTGATTACAGAACTGAAGATTCAGACGTTCGGAATTCTGGTGGAAATGTTCCAGCTCCGGACTCTACCAGGGGCTCCCTGAAGCAGAACCGAGGCAGCGGGACATCAGTGGTGTCTGAGGTCAGCCTGTGCCCCGAGGCCGACGACCGCCTGGAGAATGCATCCCTGACTGGAGACAACGTGTCCGAGGCTGACGGGACGGAGAGTGATAGCTCCTCCTACAGCAGCGTCTCCGCCCGCGGGACACCAGGCATCCCAGCGAACATGGGGGGCACGCGTGAGGTCCCCTACGTGGTCAGTGGCAGGGAGATCGCAGTTGGAGCCCTGGGCCAGTTCCCCTCCATCTCAGATGTCCTGCAGGCTGCAGCAGCCGAGCACCAGGAGCAGAGGCAGGAGGTCAACGGGGAGACACGAAGCCGGACCAATAGCATCTGCAGCAGGTGGGTGACGCTGGAGCCCACGAGACACCACCTTCCCCTCAGAGTTCCACGCTCACTCCGTAACATTTGATTTATACACTGTCTGTTGCTTTGTTAGAAAAGAAACTGTGTCTGATGAGTGCTCACCTGCAACGTTAAGGTATTCTGCTTTCCAGGATTTGTTGCATTGATGTGACGTGGACTCACGTCTCCATAAAGGTGTTCTGGCCCTGTGCTGGCTGTAAAGGCCCTACTGTGGGCGAGAGTTTGAGCTTTAACTGTCTACTTAAATCTTTTTACTTATCTGTTTTTTTAAAAAAATTAGGGAAAGGGCTTAAACCTAAGGACTTGACCTAATTTTAAAAATTAGAAAAGATGGTTAAGAATTCATCTTCCAAAGCAGGGGATACAGGTTTGATCCCTGGCAGGGAACTAAGGTCACATGTGCCTCAGGCCAACTAAGCCCAAGTGCTACAACTAGAGAAAAGCCTATACCACAGTGAAAAAAAAAATTTTTTTTAATTAGGGGAGAGTAGCCAGAGGGGTATGAAATCTGGAGAGTATGGACAGCATAAAGGAAGATAACGATCAATTATATGCCCACCACCTGATCCTTTTGTCTTTATCCTCTAGTGTGTCCCTGGAAAGCTCTGTTGCTGAAACTCATGATGAAATGTTACAGGTTCTTAAAGAAAAAATGAGACTCGAAGGACAGCTGGAAGCTTTATCATTAGAAGCTAGTCAGGTAATTGAAATTTGATGGATGTATTAATGTGCCATGTCTTTGGAAAGAATGTGCAGTTTCCTATTCACTACACACCAAGTTTTACACATGTCTTTAAGAAGAAGCTTTATCATCATTAGCAGCCTTTTCCTCTGTAACCATTTATTTTTCCCTGTTCTATTTGTCAGCCTTGGAAAGAGGTATGCTAGTTTCCCACTCTGACTGTGGGGCTTCTCCCTGTATCTCTGTTAGGATCTGCCTTGGATACCTCCTAGCTTTGCTATTAGAGACCCAACAGTCCATAACAGTTCAATCTTTTGGAGTGGATTTCACCTCTTTCTGGCTCAGTGAAATTGTCATCTTTGTCCCTTTAGTAGTTTTTGGTTTTTCTGGTACGAATTTTGCTTTATCTGGTTAGCATATGCCTGAAAAATCATTTTCCACCCCTTAATTCTCAGCATTCCTATCAATAATCAGAGTAAATCAGTTCAGCTGCCTTTGACCCTCTGCACTTGGCAGGAAGATGGCAAGGGCCTGGGGAGGTGTCTGGTCACGGCAGTGGGGTAGGGGGTGGGGGCTGTCCCCTCAGTAACCGGTGCTGTGGGGATGTGGGGAGGGCACCCACACTAGAATGCTTGCTCTGCTGTATAAACTCCAGACTCAAGAGCTGATTACTGAGGTTTCAAGGTTCCTTTTGGTTGTACACTGTTTTCACTTTGTCCTATGGAACATGAGAGATACCTGGAGTAACAGGCAAGTTTGGCCTTGGAGTACAAAATTAAGCAGGGCAAAGGCTAACAGAGTTTTGCCAAGAGAATGCACTGGTCATAGCAAACACCGTCTTGCAACAGCGTAAGAGAAGACTCTACACATGGACATCACCAGATGGTCAATACCAAAATCAGATTGATTATGTCTTTGCAGCCAAGGATGGAGAAACTCTATACAGTCAGCAAAAAGAAGACTAGGAACTGACTGTGGCTCAGATCATGAACTCCTTATTGCAAAATTTAGTCTTAAATTGAAGAAAGTAGGGAAAACCACTAGACCATTCAGGTATGACCTAAATCAAATCCCTCACGATTATACAGTGGAAGTGACAAATAGATTCAAGTGACAAGTAGACAGAGTGCCTGAAGAACTAGGGATGGAGATTTGAGACATTGTACAGGAAGCAGTGATCAAGGCCATCGCCAAGAAAAAGAAATGCAAGAAGGCAAAGTGGTTGTCTGAGGAGGCCTTACACAAAGCTGAGAAAAGAGAAGCTAAAGGCAAAGGAGAAAAGGAAAGATACACCCATTTGAATGCAGAGTTCCAAAGAATAGCAAGGAGAGAAAAGAAAGCCTTCCTAAGTGATCAATGCAAAGAAATAGAAGAAAACAATAGAATGGGAAGGACTAGAGATCTCTTCAAGAAATTTAGAGATACCAAGGGAACATTTCATGCAAAGATGGGCACAATAGAGGACAGAAATAGTATGGACCTAACAGGAGCAGAAGATACTAAGAAGAGGTGGCAAGATTACACAGAACTATACAAAAAAGATCTTTATGACTCAGATAACCATGATGGTATGATCACTCACCTAGAGCCAGACATCCTGAAATGTGACGTCAAGTGGGCCTTTGGAAGCATCACTACAAACAAAGCTAATGGAGGTTATGGAATTCCAGCTGAGCTATTTCAAATCCTAAAAGATGATGGTGTGAAAGTGCTGCACTCGATATGCCAGAGAACTCAGCAGTGGCCACAGGACTGGAAAAGATCAATTTTCATTCCAATCCCAAAGAAAAGCAATGCCAAAGAATGTTCAAATGACCACACAATTGCACTCATCTCAGTTCGGTTCAGTTGTTCAGTCATGTCTGACTCTTTGTGACCCCATAAATTGCAGCATGCCAGGCCTCCCTGTCCATCACTAACTCCTGGCGTTCACTCAGACTCATGTCCATCGAGGCAGTGATGCCATCTAGCCATCTCATCCTCTGTCGTCCCCTTCTCTTCCTGCCCCCAATCCCTCCCAGCATCAGGGTCTTTTCCAGTGAGTCAGCTCTTCGCATAAGGTGGCCAAAGTACTGGAGTTTCAGCTTTAGCATCAGTCCTTCCAAAGAACACCCAGGACTGATCTCCTTTATAATGGACTGGTTGGATCTCCTTGCAGTCCAAGGGACTCTCAAGAGTCTTCTCCAACACCACAGTTCAAAAGCATCAATTCTTCAGCACTCAGCTTTCTTCACAGTCCAACTCTCACATCTATACATGACTACTGGGAAAACCATAGCCTTGACTAGACATACCTTTGCTGGCAAAGTAATGTCTCTGCTTTTGAATATGCTATCTAGGTTGGTCATAACTTTCCTTCCAAGGA
This sequence comes from Bos grunniens, assembly GCF_055505025.1. NCBI lineage: Eukaryota > Metazoa > Chordata > Mammalia > Artiodactyla > Bovidae > Bos > Bos grunniens. The sequence goes on from NC_141181.1 coordinate 44,803,817, forward strand.
GTAAGCATCTTTTAATTTCATGGCACTTATCTCCCACGCTAGCAAAGTAATGCTCAAAATTCTCCAAGCGAGTCTTTGCCAGTACATGAATTGAGATCTTCCATATGTTCAAGCTGGATTTAGAAAAGGCAGAGGAGCCAGAGATCAAATTGCCAACATCTGTTGGATCATAGAAAAAGCAAGAAAGTTCCAGAAAAACATCTGCTTCTGCTTTATTGACTACACCAAAGCCTTTGACTGTGGATCACAACAAACTGTGGAAAATTCTTCAGAAGATGGGAATGAATACCAGACCACCTTACCTGCCTCCTGAGAAATCTGTACTCAGGTTAAGAAGCAGCAGTTAGAATCAGACATGGAACAATTGACTGGTTCCAAATTGGAAAAGGAGTACATCAAGGCTGTATATTGTCACCCTGCTTATTTAACTTATATGCAGAGTACATCGTGCAAAATGCCGGGCTGGATGAAGCACAAGCTGGAATCAAGATTGCCAGGAGAAATATCAATAACCTCAAATATGCAAATGACACCACCCTTATGGCAGAAAGCAAAGAGGAACTAAAGAGCCTCTTGATGAAAGTGAAAGAGGAGAGTGAAAAAGCTGCCTTAAACCTCAACATTCAGAAAACTAAGATCATGGCATCTGGTCCCATAGCTTCACAGCAAATAGATGGGAAAACAATGGTAACAGTGATAGACTTTGTTTTCTTGGACTCCCAAATCACTGCAGATGGTGACTGCAGCCTTGAAATTAAAAGACACTTGCTCCTTGGAAGAAAAGCTATGACCCCACCTAGACAGCATATTAAAAAGCAGAGACATTACTTTACCAACAAAGGTCCCTCTAGTCAAAGCTATGGTTTTTCTAGTAGTCATGTATGGAGGTGAGAGTTAGACTATAAAGAAAGCTGAGTGCCGAAGAATTGATGCTATTGAACTGTTGTGTTGAAGACTCTTGAGAGGCCCTTGGACTGTAAGGAGATCAAATCAATTCATCCTAAAGGAAATCAGTCCTGAGTATTCATTGGAAGGACTGATGCAGAAGCTGAAGCCCCAGTATTTTGGCAACCTGATGTGAATAACTGACTCACTGGAAAAGACCCTGATGCTAGGAAAGATTGAAGGCAGGAGGAGAAGGGGACGACAGAGGACGGATGAGATGGTTGGATGGCATCATTGACTCAATAGACATGAGTTTGAGCAATCTCTGGAGGTTGGTGATGGACAGGGAAGCCTGATGTGCCATAGTCCATCAGATCACAAAGAGTTGGACACAACTGAGTGATTGAACTGAACTGATCCTCCTGGAATTTGATTTGCTCTTCAGCTGTGTCCAAGCCAAGATCTTTGTGGATTGTTACGGGTGCAAAACTTGCTGGCATTTCTGTGAAGACACTGATTATACTTCCTATAAAATTTTATTGCATCTGCTCAGTTAGCTTCTTTTCTTTGGGTATTTGTTCTTCTGTTTATTGTATCTGTTTGTCTTTGCAAGGTTGTTTTTGTCTTATTGTATGTTGATGTACAGCTGTCTGCTGCTTTTTGCATTTTGAAATTGCTGTACATCCACATCCTAATAGGGTGACTTTAGGGTGTGTGAGAGATGCTGAAGGGCTGGAACTGTGCCCTTTGCTCCCTGTCTCTTCTCTGGTGCTCCAGGCGCCTGGGCCTTCTGCTGGCCCCACCTTTCCTGTCACTTCCTGCTGTGTCCATCAGACAGGGGTCCCTGTGGTCCTGCCACCTAGCACAGATGGTGCCTCAGGCTGCTCTGTGCCCCTGGCTACAGCCCTCAAGGCCTCATGGAATGGTGCCCTTTCCCAGCTGATGTGTTCTGTGGGTTTGGTTTTTCCCAAACTTGTATCTGGCTGCTCTCTTCATCTATTAGAGATCCCTGAGCTCTCAGGTATTCTGTGTGTGTGTGTGTGTGTGTGTGTACACGCTTGTGCGCTTTTTTCTTTTTTGAACAAACATGTTTTCCAACATCCTTGTGGGCGAGAAGGTGATCGCAGAGCCTTCCCCCCATGCTGGCCTGCTCAGGTGCCGCCATGCAGAAAACAAGCACATTCTGTCTTCACCCCACCTACCTGCCTGCAGGGCCTGGTTGGAGAAACCCCTTCTTTGGGGATAGCTGTAATGCTGGAGTTCCTGAATATATTGTACAATGTGGTGCTTTCCTGTAAAGGCCACCTATTGGACACCTTTCTTTGTCTCACTGGCTGAGTTTTGGCAGCCCTCTTATTAGGCAGGGCGGAAGTGACTTATTTCTCCAAGAGTCAGCATGGCTGTTTGTGGGTCTCTCCAGGCACTTAAAGAAAAGGCCGAGCTGCAGGCGCAGCTGGCCGCTCTGCACACGAGGCTGCAGGCGCAGCTGGAGCACAGCCACAGCAGCCAGCAGAGGCAAGACTCACTTAGTTCAGAGGTGGACACCTTGAAGCAGTCCTGCTGGGACCTCGAGCAGGCAATGACTGACCTGCAGAACATGCTGGAAGCCAAGAATGCCAGCCTGGCATCCTCCAACAGTGACCTGCAGGTGGCAGAGGAGCAGTATCAGAGACTAATGGCCAAAGTGGAGGAGATGCAGAGAAGCATCCTCAGTAAGGACAACACAGGTGAGCGGTCCCGCATCTGCCCCTTCGTTGTATGCAGGTGCCCAGGGGCTGTGCCCCTGGAGGTTTCGTCTCATCTGCTCCAGTTGTTCAGTTGCTCAGTCGTGTCTGACTCTTTGTGACCCCATGGACTGCAGCACGCCAGGCTGCCCTGTCCTTCACCATCTCCCAGAGCTTACTCACACTCATGTCCATTGAGTTGGTGATACCATCCAACTATCTCATCCTCTGTCATCCCCTTCTCCCTGTCTGCTCTGGGGACTGACCTACTGTCCCATCAATGTGCTGAGGGGTTATTGTCCCTTCTAATTTGTACATGAAGTGTCCACTTGCCTAATGGAGGGTTATCTTTGGTTGAACTTGTGGAATTCTGCATGTTTTTGCATGCGCGTCAAAGGGTGGCTTATGTCTTAGAAATGGACTTTGGACGCTTAATGGTTAGATGTAATTGTTTCCACTCGTTCTGCCTCCCTAGTCGTTTGTTGCTTGAGGGGCTAGACCGGCCTGGTTATTCCAGCATTGCAGATGCTGTTTGGAATATTTAAAAGCAACACTGAGACCAGTGACTAGTAAATATTTCTTTTTCCTCCATAAGTTCAGATTTTGGGTCTAGCTGGGTCCCTAGGGGAGCCCCCTTCTGAATGATAGACAAATGAAACAGTGGAGCCTGGGAGCCTTAGTGGTAAGTGAAGGACTTGTGGGGTCCTTCCCTCGTGCTCTCTGCTCATCCTGGGGACACACACTCCATTCCCAGAGTCCATGAGCCACACATGTCCAGGCACCAAGAACCTGGTCTGTGGGCTCAGCATCTCCCTGTGCACTGCGGGCAGGAGAAGGGTTGGGGGTTGGGGATGGGGAGAAGGGCACTCAGAGCCCAGGGGAGTGTCAGCCCAGATCCTGGTCCTCCAGAAGCCTGGATAGATGACACCCTCATCCTTGAAGTCTGGGATCCTGAGAGATGGGGAGTGGTTCGGCGGGGTGGCTGTGAGGGACCAGGTCTGCCCATGTGGAGTCTTGGTCGTAAGACTTGTGAGACTAGGTTTCAGATCTTATGACAGAAAAGAAAGAGTGACAAGCTGCTATCACAAGAGCTTATCCTGATACTGGGGACGGGGGGAAGTGGTGGGGAGCACCAGCTGAGAAATATAACAGCTGACTGTTTTTAGTCTCCGGGCGTTTTATGATACCCAGTCCCTTAAGAAAATTATTAATATAATGTTCAAAAAGTTCTGTAGTGCTCGGGTTGCAAGGTCTGACCTGACCAGAGCAGGTCAACAGTGACCTACACCCAGTACAGCGCCGGCTGGGTGGGGGATTCGGGGTGTAGGGGATGCTCCGGTTGCCTTCCTAAAGCCCTACCATGCTGAACTTTGAGGCACATCTGTTCTCAAGGATTTCAAGAGCAGAGGTTGGATCTCCCAAGATTAGGGGTCATGAATCCTGTTATTTTTTTTTTTGTTTCATTTTAAATTTTTAGAATTTAAAATTGTACGTGTTTTCTTAAGTGTTTGGTGAAATTTATTTTTTAAATATTTGACTGGTTTTGTTTGGACTATGACTTGGGTTTGTGCTGTGATTTCTTGTCTGCTCCCCCTGCCATCATCCGTGTTAAGAGTTGACCATATCAGCAAACCAGTGGAGTTTCTTGTGGATACCGTTCCTGAGTTTGTTGATGACTCACAGACTTCATCAGGCCAAAGTCTTAAGCCAGAAAGTTCCCAGACACACAGTCGCTCTCCCTGTTTGCAGATTCCCTAGTTATGAATTCACCGACTCACTGAATTTAATCTACTCAGAGCTCTTTCCGGTTGTTTACAGACAGGTGCAGAGCAGAGAACCGTGGGGGTTGCCTGATGTACAAGGCTCAGTTTTCCCAGTTCACTTCTTGTTCCCCAAGTGCCCTTTTATGGTCGATTTAGTGCCATTTTTTTGTTTATTTTTGTGCTTTTGGGGATGGTTTTGCTATTTACAGTAAACCCCAACACTGTCTGGTGTTGCTAAGTGCAGGATGGTTTTGATGCGCTTTTCAGAGAAAATCCTTACGCTAGACAAGCTTCATCCAGGCAGAGGTTGGGTGCTGTCGGCTGTCAGTTCAGTGTTAATGAATCCACAGAAAGTGAAGTCAGATGTCTTTCAACAGAAGCACATGTAAAACAAGGTTTTGTGTTAATTAGTCGATGAGAAGTGACCAGACCCCAACTTAAATGGCCCTGCTCCAGGGTTAAGTGCCCTCGCTTGCACTTCAGACGTCGCTGCTGAAGAGAAGGAGAACCAGCGGGTCCCCGCTCTCTGCGGAGGCCGGGCTTCCCAGGCCATGCAGCGGCCTGACCACTGTGCTTGCCTGTTTCAGTGCACGACCTGCGACAGCAGATGACAGCCTTGCAGAGCCAGCTACAGCAGGTGCAGCTGGAACGCGCCACACTCACCAGCAAGCTGAAGGCATCCCAGGCTGAGATCGCGTCCCTGCAGAGTGTCCGGCAGTGGTACCAGCAGCAACTTGCCCTGGCCCAGGAGGCCCGGGTCAGGCTGCAGGGCGAGATGGCCCACATCCAGGTACGGCCCCCACCATGGCCACAGGGCCACACTGCATGACTCGCGTGGAACACTTGCTTTTCCTCCACATTGAAAAGACTTCTGAGTTTATATTTCACAGAGACGTTTTGTTAAAATCTGCTGACCACCCGCCTAGCTCACACCCCATGACGTGTAGTCACTGCCTTCTGTGATCTTCTGACACAGCTTCTGCTAGAGCATTTTAAATTCTAAAGTCGCCCTCTCTGGGACATCTTGTGTTCCTGGCTCTGACTAATCCATTCCATCCCCTCTCTGAGGGGCGCCTGGTGTCTGAACCCAGCTATCAAATGCATGCCTGCTGGGGTCCTGAACCTCTTACACCCCGGCTCTCTCACCTTTCACCACCTCCTGTCTCGTGTTTCTGACACGCAGAGAGCACGGTACACGCTGCTTCCCAGCGGAACCTCCTTCCTCCAGCTGCTTGATCACCTGATCCTTCCAGAAAACACTCATTTCCCAGACCCCGGAGGAAACACTTCCCACTCTGTCTTTCCATGTTGTTAGGGTGCAAGCGTGTTGGCACCTGATTCTGCGTCAGTGGGAGCAGGTGTGGGTCCAGGTCTGCAGGGTGCTCTGGAGGCACTCGGGAGTCGTAGGCAAATTGCTATAATACACTTTGCCCCAAATCTCAGGGTTTGGACTAATTGGACCGCTTGTGAAGGTGCCTTGGTCAGCCTGTCTTCTCTTTGAATTTTGTTGTGGGTTTTATCACCTCCCTTTTTTTTTTTTGGTCCAGATTAAATATTGTAATTTAACTTGTTAAAATGTTCAAAACATTGAAACTTTATTTCTCAAGTGGAGAATATGAAGTACTTACTTCACCAAAAACTCCTTTTTAAAAAAATCTGTAATCTACAGATATACAAAAATTTTATGTGTTTTTTTGGCAGTACCATTTCTGGTAATTTTTATTTTCATTCATAAGTTTTCTAACAAAAATTAATTCTTAATCAGAAAAAGTTATCACAATATATTGCTAAATTAAAACAATTATAAAACAGTAGCACAGAATGTGATTCAACATATGCTGTTTAAAAAGAGGACCGTATAGATAAGCATTTGTTTACATAAAGTGTAGGTGGAAATAAATCATTGCAAGTCAATGCAATTTTGAAGCTATTGTGGATTTTTTGATGCATAAAAACATTTAAAGAAGCCAGATTTATGTGTCCTGACATAAGTCAGAAATGGCATTTGGAAGACAGAAATGGAAGATTCCAAGGGAATGGCAGTTTGAGAACCATAACTGCTTTATTCAAATACCTTTGGCACCCAATTCCTTAATTAGAGTGTGTAATAAGTTTTTGCCCTCTTTTCCCAGTAGCATAGTATGTCCCAGGAATTCTCAGGCGAGAGGAAAATGCAGGGTGGTCTTTATTCTTTTGTTACCTTGAAATAAAATCCGGGCAAATTATGCTTTCCCTTGCTCTGGGCACCTTCTATTTTAAACCCTGAAGCTCACAACATCTGGCCGCACCTGGCACCTTACAAGTCTTGGAACATTCACATTGGCTCTGGAAGGGATGTCCTTGAAGGTCTGGGTCAGACACTGAGTGGATAGCCAGCGCCTCTTCCTGGGAATGGCCAGGGTCAGCCTGATATGTCCAGAATAGTCGGACATTGAGAGGGCAGGGCCCAAGATGTGTCTCCCCATAGGTCCATTCATTTGATGGTTAGATTCCTGGCTGTCCCTGCCACCCAGATGAGGCCCGTCACCTCAGGGGCTCAGAGATGTAGCTGCAATGAAAACTATTGTGCAGGTCTCGCACCGTCATAGGGGTGATGAGCACTGAGTTCTGGGCTGCCGGCTAACCCCTCTTAAGCACACAGAAGCTGGGTGGCCCAAGTGTCACAGTGGCTGCCAGCAGCGAGGCCTGGCATGGAGGGGTCCTGGGGAACGGCCCTTCTGGGTGCCAGCACTGTGCAGAGACCCTGAGGCCACCAGAGTGAGGGACTGGACTGGGCTGGGCTTGTGTTTGAAGTCTAGCAACCTGAAACTTTATGTTGTTTTTCTTTGAAGGTTGGACAGATGAGCCAGGCGGGTCTTCTGGAGCACCTGAAGCTTGAGAACGTGTCCCTGTCCCACCAGCTGACGGAAACCCAGCAGAGGTCCATCAAGGAGAAGGAGCGCATTGCCGCCCAGCTCCAGGGCATTGAGGTGGGCCAATCTGCTTCTGGGTCTTGGGGTTTGGGTATTTTTCCTTTACATTGATCAAGAAAATAAAACAATACACACACATACATGTGAACATTGGTACTATATATGTCCGTATGTCCGTATATCTTTTAAAATGTCCTTTTTGAACCATCTGCAGTGATCTAAGGTTTCAAGATTCTGTCCCTCATGTTCACTCTATGCCCATCCCGTCTCTTGTCTCTTGAGTTGTTAGTGGTAACCTGTGGCCCTTCTCTGAGCTGCCATGTGGGCCAGCCTAGTTCAGCCCTCAGCCTACATTAACATTTCACCCTCCAGCAGCCATGAGGAGTAGTTAGAACCATGTTCAGCCATCTCCGTGGATTATCCCCGGGGAAGGAGATGTAGAGGCTTTGAACTCTGCTCTTTGTCAGCTCTGAGGCCCTGGATTTAATATCTTAACCTCTCTGGGTTTTGTTCTTTTTGTATTAAATGTGGATAATAATACCTGCTTGACAGGCTTGTTGGAAAAGTAATAAGGGTCTGCAGCATCCTGGCAGTGTATTCAGGGCAGTTATATGCCGAGAACATCAGTGGTCTTTTAGAAGCACGTGGAAGGTTGGCATCCTTTTACAAGGGTGGTCCCTGTCTCCCACATGCACCTTTGTCCTCACAGATGATGTGGGTGTTAAAAGACAGTCATGTTTTTGTCAAACATATGTTTCAAGGGCTCAATGTCAAAGAACTGAGAAGATTTTAAGTTATAAGCTCATGTTTTTTCCCTAAGAAAACACCCAGGCGTGTTCAGTCTTATCTACATAGTCATGATGAATGCCGTATTTGCCCCATTGGCCCTGATCTCTAGTTGTACCAAGTGGCATCAGGAAATAATCTTGTGGAAGAGAGTGTGCCGTGTATCTCACCCCAAAGTGGGGATGTGCTGTACAGCCTGTCTTCACACAAGTGGTCGTCATGGCGGTCTCATTCATCACTTTATCCCAGTTCTTAAAACTGAGTGGACTGCTTGCTTCTCTCTTCAGCCGGGTCCAGGAATCAGCAGGGGAGTTGTGGGTAGAGGAGTAAGCGGCTAGCCTGTCTCATGGGCAGCGGGAGGGCACCAGCTTTCTGCCCTCTTGTCACTTTTGGGCTCTCTGTGGGTCGTGGACAGGTTAGTGATGGAGACCAGGGCTTCTCTCCAGGGTGGTTGGTTTGTCTGCTGAATCTGTAGCCATCAGGTTATCCTGCTTTTTAAAAACTATTTCTTTATTTTGACCGTGCTGGGTTTTCCTTGGCACACGTAGGCTTTCTCTGGTTGCAGGAAGTGGGGGCTGCTCTCTGTTGCAGTGCACTGGCTTCTCGTTGCCGTGGCTTCTCGTGTTGTGAGGCACGGGCCCTAGGGTGCACTGGCTTCAGAGGCTGCAGTTCCTGGGCTTTGGAGCACAGCCTCAGTAGTTGTGGCACACGGGCTCAGCTGCTCTGAGGCGTCTTCCCGGAACCTTCTCTGGGCCCGGAAGATCTTCCTGGAATCTTCCCGGCCCAGAGATCAAACCTATGTCCCCTACATTTGCAGGCAGATTCTTTACCACTGGGCCACCAGAGAAGTCCAAGTCCTGCTTTTTAAGAAATGCTCTTTCTTCTGGGCCCAGGCTGACATGTTGGACCAGGAAGCTGCCTTTGTGCAGATTCAAGAGGCGAAGACGATGGTGGAGGAGGACCTGCAGAGGAGGCTGGAGGAGTTTGAAGACGAGAAGGAGCAGCTGCAAAAGATGGTGGCCTCAGCGGCGGTGCTGGAGCAGCAACTGGAGCAGGCAAGCACCTGCTGGGGCTCTCGTCACTGCCCCAGTGCCACGGCTGGCCTCACGGTGCTCATTTGTGCTGGTCTGTCCATCTTCTACTCATGTTCTGTGCCACAGCTTTACACCGAAGGCTGCCTCCAGAGCATCCATCCAGATTGTTTAAAACCTGAGCACGGAAAAAGTAAACTCTTGGAGCACACGGTGTTTTTGTTCAAGAGCAGTCACATTGACTTTGGTTCCTTCTTTTCCAGGTGAAGTTGACTTTGCATCAGCGAGACCAGCAGCTAGAGGCTTTGCAGCAGGAGCACCTGGACCTATTGAAGCAGTTCACCTCAATGCAGGAGACTCTACAGACTAGAGAGCAGTCCCTGGGGGACCTGCAGGTGCGCTACGATGAGCTGCAGGCCAGGCTGGATGAGCTGCAGGGGGAAGCTGCCTCCAGAGAAGACGCCATCCAGGCCCTGCAGAATGAGAAGATCGTCTTGGAGGTGGCTCTGCAGGCAGCCCACAGCAGCAGGGAGGAATTCGATAGAGGGGTGAAACGCCTGGAAGAGGGGGCCCAGGACACGTCGGACACTTTAGAGCAGTTGAGACAAGAATTAGCCATCAAGTCCAGCCAGGTAACGCAATTGCTGTCACTTTGTTATGAATGGAAATCATGCATACGAGAAGTAATCCTCATTGTCCGGCCATTCGTTTTATTTGTTTGGTCCTATTTTGGAACACCTTGCTTTCTAAACATGGAGGAACACTTGCAGGGCAGGGCCCAGGGCTCAGTGGGGAAAGGGTCCATAGCCTCTAGTGTGGTACTTCCAGTCCTGGGTCAGCGGCTGGGTGTGGAGATGGCTGAGAACTAGAAAACTGAATTGATTGAGGCTTTGAAAGTAATCTGCCAAGAAATGCTGGTTTCAATCTGCCTATGATGAGGAGCTCAGACTTGGGAAAATCCACTTAGAACTTCGATTTTTTTTCCTGCCTGACTTTAGTGTGACCTCCAGGACACATCGACAGAGTGGGTGAGGGTGGGGAGATGGCCTGACTGTCCCACACCTGGGAGCTGCCATGCTGTGATGCAAGCAACCAGTAAACAAATACAGAACAAGAAAGCTGCAGGGTGTGGAGGAAGCAGAATTAGTGTCGGGGACAATGTTGTCTTCAAATCCTGTTCCATGAGCATCAAAAGGAAGTCAGTGACATGTTTTCTCTCCAGGGAGTAGGTGCACTTTTTCTGCAGACACTGACTGACTGTTACCTTCTAGGACAGGATGCTCAGGGGCAGGTTGTTGATGCCTCTGTGCACATGTGTCCCCCGGAGACACAGGGCCCTCCTGAGGGAGCTATCAGTGTAACATCTGCACTCATGTCCCTCATAGGTGGAACACCTGCAGCAGGAAGCTGGCGCTCTGAAAAAGCAGACACAGAAAATAAAGGAACAGTTTCTTCAACAAAAGGTAAGAACATATGGTTAGTTTTCTTCCCACGAAACAAGTGCATGAAGAAAATCCTATATGTTTAATCTTTTCACTGGAAAGAAATCGTTCAAGAGGAAGGTAACAGCTTGGTTCCAGGTTTTTTAAGGCACTTCACTGATTCTAAAACACGCATCTCACCCCTCCCATTTTTACATCTCTGAAGTCAGGTGCATTTTCAGGGTGGGCTTGGCATCTATATCTCATGGATCGTGTGCCCTGCCATCATGTAGCGTGAGCACATGTTGCTTCCACAGAGCCCCAAGCGTCCTGTTCAACGTGTCTTTGATAACTTAGGTCACACTACAGTCTAGCATTGAAATAAGGTTTCACGTTAGTGAAGCCAGTTCTGCTCTGGAGGAATGAACACAGAGTGTCACCAAGGGTTAAGGAAGGGCGACTGAGAATGTTAAAAGTGGTGGGGGATTTTATCACTGAGATGCAAGCAGGGGTGCCTTCAGAAGTCAGGCAGGGCAAGTAGAGGGAGAAGGAATGGCTACATTCCCCCAAGAAGGTAACGTGGTCAGGAAGCCCAGCAGCTGGCATAGTTGCTGTGTGTCTCACCCAGACCTGTTGAGGAGTGTAAAATTGTGACATCTCAGTGGGCGGTATCTTGCATTTGGTGAAATACATTATCTTTCGCTCCCCAAAAGTGTTGTAGGTGTAAGCGGTGAGTGTTTTTGTTTACGCCATTCAACCCCTTGGTTTGTTTAAACCCCATTCAACCCCACTCCACTGGCTGCAGCTTCTGTCTTTGTTGGGCAGGTGATGGTGGAGGCCTACCGCCGCGACGCCACCTCCAAAGACCAGCTCATCAGTGAGCTGAAGGCCACGAAGAAGAGGCTGGACTCAGAGGTGAAGGAGTTGCGGCAGGAGTTGATGAAACTTCAAGGGGAGAAGAGGTCCGTGGAGGTGGAGCATTCACGCCTGCAGAAGGAGATGTCACAGATCCAGCAGCAGGTGGTGGATCTTGAAGGGCACCTGCAGTCCGCACAGAGGGAGCGTGATGAAATGGAGACGCAGTTACAGGTTTGGGGGTGTCTTTGATGTGTGAGGGTTCAGCTGAATGTGCCTGGGGCCGTATGGTGGGTGGGCAGGGACATGTGGAGAGGTTTTTAGAAAAGTAGCCTGGAAAAGGCCCTCTTGGAGCTCAGATGCTGGGGGGTTGGGAGGGGTGGTCCAGGCAGAGATACAGCTGTGAGGGAGCTACTGAGACAGGCCTGGAACCAGCGTCTGAGAGCTGGAAAGTCAGCAGAAAGCCAGGGGGCTGCTGGGTGTGGGATGGCACAGAGTTCTGTGCGGGTGCCAGGGTGCGTGAGGAATACGCTGGTTTGTGCTCTGGGTTTTAAGTGTGGTGCAGCCGGATTTGCTGTGCATGCCCGAAGGCCCCTGTGGTCGAGGGGAGGCAAGCGTGGAGGCAGGAGCCCGTGAGAGATGGAGGTGGCAGTATCAGAGAGGGTCTCTGGAATGGGACGGGGAGAGGGAGACCTCAGGCCAGATTCCTGCAGCTGAGGAGCATGTCAAGTGTGAGAAGCTGAGGCAGACGGTAGACCTGGGGAGAGCAGTGGGCAGGGAGTCAGACCAAGGGCTTTGTCTTACATGTGATGTGTCAGAAATCCCACAAGCAGGGCAGGTGGGCTGGAGGTCACAGCTGAGACTGTGAGAGTACAGGCGGGACAAGAGGGCTGGGAGCTGTGGGAGCACAGGGCTCACTGAGGGGCTCGGTCTATGAGGGCCGAGCTGGGACTCAGGGCTGGTGTTCACTGCACAGGAAGAGACAGGGCAGCAGGTGAGGCCAGAAGGGGGCACAAGGCTGCTCTGAGGGGCTGGGAGAAACCAAGGAGGGGCCTGGGGACTCTCTCAGCGAGTCCAGTGGGGCCCCCGGGTGGGATCCGGAGGCCAGAGGTTTCCCCACTGGCCAGTTCTTCTCACTTGTTTCCTTACCACATTCCTTGGCACCAGCAACTCAGGATGCTCCTGACCTTTGTTAAAGTGGTCACTTACCTCAGGCCCCTCTGTCTGGATCTTCCTCAAAACCCATGTCCTGTAAGGCAGCCCTGAGAGGGCGCCGTTTACCTGCGAGGAAGCCGATCCCAACGTTGGGGCTTCAGGTGGAAGGCCTGACGCTCTTCATTTTGTCTTTTCCTGTCTTTCTTTGAAGTCTTTGCAGTTTGATAAGGAGCAGATGGTTGCTGTGACGGAGGCCAACGAGGTACTCAAGAAACAAATAGAAGAGCTGCAGCAAGAAGCCACAAAGTATGTGGGCAGGGCGTGTGCTGGGGGAGGTCAGGCGGGGTTATGAACCATGCAGGGAACCCCAGTACTGTCTGTCCAGCCCTCACTGGTTCACACCAGGGGACCCCAGCACGGTATGTCCAGCCCTCACTGGTCTACCCCAGGAGGCTTAGATGTCAGAGTCCAGATTTAAAGCTGCAAAAGTGATTCCGTCCAGACTTGATGGTTACACGTGGATGTGCTAACATGTCCTTTCACAAACACTCCCCCGTCTGTGTTTGTTTTTGTTGCTTTTTCATGTCAAGAACTTGTTGCAATGCCCTTCCTGCCCCAGCTCCCTGCCCAGGGTGGACGCTTGTGTTGGTCCCCCTCAACCCATGCCAGGCCCTTCCGCTCCCAAGGCGTGTCCCGCAGCCCTCTGCTCTGGTCAGCCGCTGCTTTACGGTGAGCCTGAATGTTGAGTTTCTTGCTGCTGATCAGGAGGATCGCTGGAAGCCTTTCTTTTTGGTAGGAAAGGACTCTTTCTGCCTCCACCAAATCATTTAAACAGCTCCAAAAGGGGAGCGGGGCAGTTGAAATGCAGTGCTGGGCTCCTCAGGAGCACCCACCAACTACATCCTGAGGAGGCAGATCTGGGCAGTGGCAGAGCTGGACAGGGTGGAGCCGGGACAGCCTCCGTCTAGAGCCCTGGAGGAATGGGGCTCGGATGGACATGTACTTCGCGTGTGCTTGGTGCGGCACGTGAATTCAGAGGTGAGCTGAGACTTCCTTCCGTCTCTGCCACGCCCAGGGCCATCACCGAACAGAAGCAGAAGATGAAGCGTCTGGGTTCAGATCTGACCAGCGCACAGAAGGAGATGAAGACCAAGCACAAAGCCTATGAGAACGCAGTGGGCATCCTCAGCCGCCGCCTGCAGGAGGCCCTTGCAGCCAAGGAGGCAGCTGAGGCCGAGCTGAGCCAGCTGAGAGCCCAGGCGGCTGCCGGCGGCAGCGACCTCACCTTGCATGTGGGTAACTCGTTTGCTTCGGCCACTTGCAGAGACTTCGTGTAGGGGCATGACATTTATAGGCAACTCCTCTCCGAAACCCTCTTAAGAGGGTCTAGAAAAACGGTGTGGGGTAAGCGTGTGGGGATTGTTTTTCTCAAATACCTCGTGGTCGTGAAATGACCAGGGACCCTGATGAAGCGTGTGGAGTGTCCCCTGCTCGCTCCAGTCCTCCTCTGCCTCATTGTGGGGAAGAGGCTCTGTAAGTAGGTGAAGTTCTGTGAGCGCACGAGTGCGGCATGCGAGGGTTCAGGGTGAGGACTGGAGAGTCCAGAAAAGCTTTTGGGAAAGGTGACATCTGAACTCATCTTCAGTGAAAGGGGGGCATCTCAGCAGAGGGGTGCTCCTGTGCCGGCTGTGCTATGCACTGGGTCTGGAGGGCACGGGGCTGGGTGGGTGTCTGGCTGTAGGGTAAGTTTGGGCTGGCTCTTATGTGAGACAAAGCAGACTGAGACCTGACCACTGTCCTGTTGGAAAGCCCCAGGTGGAGGCGGTGGGGAGCCCCAGGGGTAATAACGGTACCTGAGGTGCTGGGAGCTGAGTGGAGGTGGCAGGATGGCAACAGGAGGAGCTGATGGGGAGGCCTCACGGAGCCCAGTGCCCCGTGGAGGCCAGTGCCAGGGGAACGGGGGTCGGGGTGGTGCTGGAGACAAGCCCGTGGGACAGACAGTATGTGCAGCATAGTGGATGGAAGTGGCTATGAAACGCTTGGGGTCAGAAGAAAGAGGGAATGTGCACATGGCAAGGGTCGAGCGCCACGTCCTCTGGAGCCTCTCTTCCTAGTCCGGCGTCCTGAGGGAGAGCCTGTGGGAAGGAGGGCAGGGCAGCAGGCAGGCGTGCTTGTCCTCTGTGTGTGTGTGTGTGTAGGGGGGTGTGTTCGTACATAAAAGCCCTCGGGTTTCCCTTGGGGCTGCACTGTCACTCTGTGTTAGTCACAAGTGCCCTGATTCCCCAGATCCCAGCAGTGTGGAGCCTACCACCTTCACACCTGCTAGTAGGCATGAAACTCTGCCTCAGTTAATTTGCATTTCATTTATTACCCACAGGTTTGAGTCATTTCACTTAAGCTTAGTAATTGTATTTTTTCTCATATTTGTTTTTCTCTTTCATCAATTTGAGAATTCATGAGTTGGAGGACACTGTGGCATAGTGTGGTGTTCTCTTGCCAAAATACATAAATTCAGTATTCCCTCTCACACACTTTATACAGTGTCAGGAGGATAACTTACTTGCAGTTTCCATTTTGTTTTAAAGTATCTGTCTGTTTAATTAATCTACTCACATATTTGCCAAAGACAATAATTTATAGCTCCTACCTTTCTGTATTTCCAAAGCATTAACTGAAAAAGTTAGTCATTACTGTGTGACACCTGGTACTCGATTGCATCTCTTGAAGGAGAGGGAAGGCTGTTGCGTGTGGTTGGCAGCCTCACGCCGTCAGTGGGAAGCTGGGCTATGTGGGGGGCTTTGGTGAGACCCCGACCAAATGCACCTTGCATCCCGGCCGTCAGGAGCGGGTCCAGGTGCTGGAGGCGGAGCTGCAGGCTGTCGGCCATAGCAAGATGATGCTGGAGAGGGAGCTGCAGGAGGTCATCTCGCTGACTGGCCAGGAGCTGGAGGAGCAGCGGGAGAAGGTGCTAGAGCTGGAGGACGAGGTAGGCCAAGCCCTGCCGTCGCACTGCCCAGGGATGAGTGCCGCCCCATGTGCAGGGTCAGGGCACAGCCCAGCCTGAGTGCTTGGCCTCCACTCTGTGCTTCTGGGGGTTGTCCAGCCACTCCCCTGGGTCTGACCACCTGCACTGCTGGACACCCTACATGCACTTCAGTGAGGTCTGCTGTGCCTGCTCTCGCTCCAGTGTGGCAAATAAGAAACCCAGCCTGGAAGATCTCCACGTAACCCTCAGGCTCAGAGTCAGCTGTGGCTTCAGGTGGTGCCACACGCTGCAGCATGGTGATGTCCCCTGGGTTCTGCACAGGGTCCCAAGGTGGCTGTCGGGAGCTGCAGGCTGCGTGCACAGTTTGTGGTCATCTCTGTCACACTCAGCTCTGGGCCCGCCTGGGCTCCAACCTGGATGTGCTTCTCCAGAAGCCCACAGCCCACAGCCCACAGGAGAGGACTGGCTGTCAGCTGTGGGTCTAGGAGAGAAGCAGGCATGGCCACGGCAGCCTTGCCAGCAGTGGAGCGAGGGTCTGCTGCATCTGGTGCTCAGCTGTGTGTTGTTGCGTTATGGTATTAATCATTCGGTGCCTGGAGTGCAGTGGCTCCACAAACCGGCGACTTTGATTTGTTTCAGCTTCAAGAGTCCAGAGGCTTCAGGAGGAAGATAAAGCGCCTTGAGGAGTCAAATAAGAAGCTGGCTTTGGAACTGGAGCACGAGAGAGGGAAGCTCACGGGCCTCGGGCAGTCCAATGCGGCCTTGAGGGAACACAACAGCATCTTAGAGACAGCATTAGCCAAGAGGGAAGCAGACCTAGTTCAGCTGAACCTTCAGGTATTGGAACTCATTTGCCAGAAGCAGGAGGAGACCTGCTGCAGGCCAGGCAGACTCTGAGGGCTTCAGCTGCATCGTCTGCTTCATCACAGATGCCTGCAGAGTAGAGGCATGGAGATGGAGGCCCAGAGGATCTGCTGGAGCCTCAGCCCCTCTGCCTATCCTGAGGTGGGGGTGAAGCAGGGGAGCTGAGCTGTAAAGGAACTAGACTCAGTCCCTAAGGTTCCCTGGGGGTGGGCGACTCTGGGGATGCAGAGGAGACCCTTTCCTAGCTCCCACCTGAGGGCCTCCTGTGATTCAGCACTGGGGTTCGAACTCTGGTGGATGTCACCCTACAGACCCCGCTGTCAGTTCCTCAGCTCTGCAGCCCCTCTGGGATTTTTTTACCAGCCCAGCCCCTGCCTTGAATTATCCAGACTTTAAAGAGCTTCCAGATTTTCCTATGTGCTAGTTCCCACCATCTGAATTACCTGCCTCGCCATGAAGACAACTGCATTGATAACCCCTGATTTATATGCATCCTTTGGGCTTCTAACCCTATGTTTGAATATGATCATATGATTGTGCTCATGTGCTCTGAGATTTCAGTTTTGAAAACAATGTTCTCCAGAAGTAGAAATCTCACTCCTTTCCTGGCTTGTACGTTTGTTGATAACATGTCGTGATGTCTTGTTCCCACGTGATGCTTGATTCCCTCACATGACCCTGATCAGAGTGGCCTGTGCTTTCTCCCAGGGCTCTTCAGGCTTTGGAAATTTGATGTCCTTCCTTCCTTACCCCTCTTGGAATGTGCTGTAGGTGCAGGCAGTTTTGCAGCGCAAGGAAGAAGAGGACCGCCAGATGAAGCAGCTTGTCCAAGCCTTGCAGGCCGCACTACAGAAGGAAAAGGTGATGGTGCACGGCCTCGAGGAGCAGGTATGTAACTTCCAGCTGGTATCAGACTGCAACCTCACAGAGCCTTTTGGAATGTAACTTGTAAATGTCTAAAAACTCAGTATTAGTACCCTTGACACTTGAGTTCCCTTCCAGGAACTTCTCTGTGAATACCTTTGCTAATGGGTCCAAGGATAGGGTGTCATCATGGGGTTGGTGACAGAGCCTGGAGGGAGTCTCCGTACTCATCAGTGGAAGAAAGGGCTTAGATTAAACTAAGGAACAGTCGTGCAGATCTAAGATGTGTGCACAGAGCTCCATAGCTGTGTCTTTGCTGGGGAGAGATGCCCTGCATGTAGTGTGGAGCTGAAAAGCAAACTGAAGAACAGTATGTGGTGACCCCATTTGTGTTAAAGAAGCACCCAAGAGCAGTGGTTCTGGAGACCCGTGCCATTCTTGACATCTAGAGCAGTTTTCCTGGCTGCTGCCTTCCACGCTCAGATGTTCACCAGTGCATCAGGTGGCTCATCCCACAGAGAGGCCTGCCCCAGCCACCCCACAAACGGAGTGGACGTCAGGCTGTAGACTTAAAGTTTTAACATCATGATGCATCAGCTGTGGTTTCTGTGTAGCCCTTTCCCCATGAGGACATCAGCGTCCTGGGACAAGGTCTGTGGCTTGTTTGTCCTCGTGTCCCCAGTGCCTTCTCAGAGCAGATGGCAGAATACGTTTGTTGTGGGCACACTCCTGTGTGTGTAGGTGCCTGTCACCTGGGTTTTGCCACTTACTTTTACATTTCTCCATGATAATGTACTAGAGATAGAAGAAAATAGTTTTTTTTATTTCGTGAGTGAGACAGTAAGACATTCTTTTATTTATTTTTTAAAATATTTTTTGGCTGCACTGCACAGCATGTGGAATCTAGTTCCCCAACTAGGAATCGGAACCCGTGCCCCCTGCATTGGAAGCACAGGGTCTTAACCATTGGACTGCCAAGGACATCCCCAGACATTCTTTTAAAGTAGTACTAGTTTTAAGATATATTAGGAATATTGTTATGTGATCAGTTATTAGCTTCTTCTTGACCCACATGTGCCTTGTTTGCCATATTTAATCCTTGCTTGCAGTTGCTGCACATCTGATGGTTCTAAACTAAGTTAGCAACACTCCCTGCTTTTCTGTACCCCACCTTCCTGTCTTTTGATTTGTACTCAGGTATCACTTAATAGTTTTATTCTCACCTTTAAGTTGTAACTAGGCAATTTTTAACTGGAAGTGCTGGGGGGATGATGTATAATTGATTTCTTTTTTTAAGGGCAATAATTGTAAATGATGCCTATTTATTTTTCCAAGTACATTTGGTCTGATAGTCCTAATTGTAAAAATAGTACATACTAGCAAAAATTTTCGGAGAAGCCAATGGCACCCCACTCTAGTACTCTTGCCTGTAAAATTCCGTGGACGGAGGAGCCTGGTGGGCTGCAATCCATGGGGTAGCTAAGAGTCAGACACGACTTCACTTTCACTTTTCACTTCCATGCATTGGAGAAGGAAATGGTAACCCACTCCAGTGTTCTTGCTTGGAGAATCCCAGGGACGGGGGAGCCTGGTGGGCTGCCATCTATGGGGTTGCATAGAGTCGGACACGACTGAAGCGACTTAGCAGCAGCAGCAGCAGCAATTTTTAGTGCATGTGGAGATTAAAGTATCTGGAATCTCTACCTAATGACAACCACTGCTAATACCCTCTATTGGAGTTTTTTCCAAGTGTATATGAGTTCTTTCTATATTCATTTGTCATATACTATAAATATTTTTATTAAACTTCTTTTACATGAGGTACTTGCTAGTGTAGTTAGACAAGAAAACTAAAATATTGAAAAGGCAATTGAAAAATGTTGTTATATTCTGAGAATTTGCTTATCTTCTCAGAAACCTTGAGATAAAATGTTGTTAACCATGAAAAAGCTAGTTACATCCTTAAAGGAAAATGAGCAGTAGCGTTATTATACTTAGATGGTCTGATGGAAAGGTAGATTCTACCTCAATACATGAATTATGAACAAAAGTAACAAGAAATATGTAGATACACTTGAAAAAGACTATAAGAACCACTGAGGCCAAGAAAGTTGAACATAATGGTTCGCTCAGCAGGTGCTGCTGCCGTGTCGCATGCTTTCAGGCCAAGTGTGTGTTCAGTACTTTCGTCCTTGACAGGCACCTTGAAAAGCTGTGGAAGGAAGGCCTGCAAGAGCGGCTAGGAGGCGGGGGTTGGGGCAGCTGCCTCCACACGTGCTGCGAGGTTCTGCCTCTGTCCTTGACAATGCTAATGTTTTTTTGTTTTAGGTTGCTGCAGCCAAGGCAGAAGCAGGCCACAACCGCCGCCACTTTAAGGCTGCCACCTTAGAGCTGAGCGAGGTGAAGAAGGAGCTACAGGCCAAGGAGCAGGAGGTGCAGAGGCTACAGGCAGAGGCCGACGGGCTCCAGTAAGTGGGAGTGGGTGTTGCCACCGTCTCATCTCCAGTTAGCACCTTTGACACACCAGGGTCCCCTGTGTTCTAGCAAATTGCTGGGCAGATCTCCGGAGGCAGATCTAAGGAGGAGAAATGCATCCAATTGCTATCTCAGAATGCCTGCACCTTAACACTGAAACTTGGGCCTTGATGCTGTGTGCTCCCACTTTATGCCTTGCTGGTCCTTCTGTGAGGACAGAGAGGCCTGGGGGCTGCACCCACCACCGATGCTCACTGTGGGCTCCCACTGGGGGAGTCTCGGCTCGAACGTGTGTAAGTGCACACGTGTTGGGCAGTGCACATGCACTGAACTCCGCGGCACTTTCCCTCCCATTGTAATCTATGATTGGGCACTCATGGAGACGCCCTCCCAGGGGTTGTGAGCGTTAGTTGAGCGAGTGCATTCACAACTCCTAGAACAGTCCCCATCCAGGGGGTGCGGTACGCGAGTTTTGTCCTTATGAATGTTACCCAGGACATCTAACAGTCAACTGAAAGCATTTTTGAGTAGGAAGGTCATTGGAAGAATGCTGTAATTTTACTCCTTCTTGTTTTTTGTGCTAGGATCCAGGAGGGGAAGCACTCGCAGGAAATAGCAGAATTCCAGGCAGAGCTGGCAGAGGCCCGGACCCAGCTCCAGCTGCTGCAGAAGCAGCTGGATGAGCAGCTGAGCAAAGAACCCATAGGAAACCAAGAGGTGACTCACTGGGCAGCTTTCCCTCCCCAGTTAACAGGGCTTATAGAACAAGACTCTGCTTGACACATTCACTTCATTCCCTGTCTTCTTGGAAAGGGATTTTTTTTGTTTCTAAGTGTTTTAAATGATACGAAGAGATAGCGTTACAGCAATTTTATAATGCAAGAAAGCCATTTTAAAATTCTTTGGGTCATGTGATGTTTTTTCCATCTCTAGATGGAAAATCTCAAATGGGAGGTGGATCAGAAAGAGAGAGAAATCCAGTCCTTGAAACAGCAGCTGGACTTGACCGAGCACCAGAGTAAACAGGAGTTGGATGGAATACAGCAGTCATTACAGGTACAGGTCATGTCAGGGCCCCAGCAGCACTCCCCCAGCTCTTTCCAGTATCATGCCAAGCAGTATGCTACATGCACAGCAAGAGTTTTTTATGAATTGAGTGCTCACACTAGATCGTTCATGTTTCAGAAAGCAGCCCAGGTCAGGCAGCTGAGGGACACTGAGCAGAGAGACCAGAGCCCCTGGGCCGAGCTGTGCAATTGTCCCAGGAACGAGATCTCATTAAGTCCAGTATATGAGAGTGCAATTCACCAGTGTGTAATGAGCTTCTCTGAGAAGAAGTCTATATACATATAATCTTAACTGCTCGAGGACGGGATCAGGGTAGGGGGGCGGGGGGTGACTCTGACTGAGATTCCTACATGTGGATGGACAGCTTGAATAATCATCAGAACTGCTTTGTCTTCTGTCTCAGGAACAGTTAAGCTTATTCTAGTAGCTGACCTTGGAATTTAAACAAGGATTGGGTTCATTGTCAACTGTGGATATGGAAATGTTACTGGTTCCTCAGCAGAAGCTCTGAAGTTTGGATGGGAACATTGAGGACAGAATTGTAACTGGATTCTCTGCAGTGTAGACTCCTAGAGAGGAATGTTGGTGAGAGGGGAGCGTCACATGAAAGCTTTAGTGTACAAAGCCAGGCTAGTAGCCCCAGCCCCTTAGAATTGTGACATACAAACTAAGATTTGTGCAGTGTGCTTAAGATCTTTCAGTTTTTGAAAATCTATGACTACACTTTCTTTAGAATATTAAATCTGAGCTGGAGATGGTGCGGGAAGACCTGTCCATGACCCAGAAAGATAAATTTATGCTTCAAGCTAAAGTGTCGGAACTGAAGAACAACATGAAGACACTGCTCCAGCAAAACCAGCAGCTCAAGCTGGACCTGCGGCGGGGAGCAGCCAAGACGGTATGAGGCCGCCTGGGCCATCAGCAGGCCGTTGTAGATGTGTTGGCGGATGGTCGGCAGGCATTCAGTCATAAAGTTACATTTAACCAATGTTGGGCAACAGCCATGTGAGATGATGATGGCATATTCTTTTTGGACCACCGGCCAAATCTTTTTACTTTAGTGCTTTTTCTAACAGAACGTTGGCCTCTTTCTATGAATTCAGATGCCATTTTATTGTAACATGCTTTACAAACAAAATGAGGGCATGGTTTGCTTGTGTTAACAAGAGTCCCTGGCCTTCTAGGTGAGCCCACCTGGGACTCACAGCTGCCAGAATAGGCTCGGGGGCCCAGGAACCCCTGAAACTGCTGTCATGAGCTCTTTCAGATTATCTGTTTACCCACAGTTTGTTTCTCTCCTCAGCCTATGTAAATACTTTGCTTGTGCAAAGAACTTACTCAAATTCAGAGGTTTATTTAGCATGGTTTGGTTATCCATGGAAAAAGTTGGAAGTCCAAGGAAGGGGAGTCTTACGAGTTGGAAAATTGACTTAATTTCTCAGGGAAACTCAGAGTCAAGGCCTTGGTCTCTCTGGAAAGCCCCACCTGTGAGCTGTCATTAGGGGGCCTCCAGTCGGGTCCATGCCCCTGAAGAGTCAGGACTATAGTATTTGTTACGTGGTTAGGAAGAAGATTTTCTATTTAGCAGACATTTCCTGAACCCCTGAGGCTTCCAGCTCTGCAGAGTGGGAGTTACCTCCCCAGAAACCTTTGGGGAGCTGGGGAGGTGCCTCCAGAAGCACGTGTGATGGCAGGGACCCTTGGGGAAGGGGTCGGGGGTAGGCCTCCAAGTGGGAAACTAGCTGTGTGCTTTGAAAAACAGAGAAAGGAGCCAAAAGGAGAAGCCAGCTCTTCCAGCCCCGTGACACCGGTGAAGATCCCTGACTGCCCCGTCCCGGCCTCGCTGCTGGAGGAACTGCTGCGGCCCCCTCCCGCCGTGAGCAAGGAACCCCTCAAGAACCTCAACAGCTGCCTCCAGCAGCTCAAGTACGAACCACACTGGGCTCCGCGGCTTAGTCTTTACAGATAAATTGCTTGTTTAACTTGGAAGAATCTTTCCTGTTACAGCACCCCACATCCAGCAGAGGCTGAGCAGCTCTGGGGGTGGGGGGTGGGAGGGGAACATGGGGTCCCATGCCTCTCCCTCTGTCTCTAAGGTGGGAGCTGTCCTGAGCTAAATGACCCTCAGTGGCCAAGCAACAGGAGGCCTGTGTCTGGAGGGTGTGGGCAGGTATCATTTTTGACCCTGAAGAAGCCAGGAAGGACAGATTCAGCTCTGTCTTCCCCACATTCTCCTCAAGCAGCAGTCAGCGTGTGCAGAGCTGCCTGGCTTATGGGCCTCTGTGGGTGGAGGAAAATGCCCAGAGTCCCTTTTGTTCTGTGACCCAATTAGCTTGCTGGTCCCAGTAGAGAAGTTCAGTGGGTCCTGTGAGTGTGAGCACCTGCTGTCCAGTTGAGGCTCGTCAGGGCCAAGTCCCAGGTGATGGGCTGTCTCTAGGGGAGCAGCGGCGCCCTCCCTGGCTCTCCTTTGACTGCGTCCCTTCCTCTCCCTCCCCTGTCTCCGCAGGCAGGAGATGGACAGCCTGCAGCGCCAGATGGAGGCACACGCAGTCACTGTGCATGAGTCGCTGTCCTCGTGGACTCAGGGGGACCCCGCCAGCCCCTCACCACCGGGAGATCACGCCAACCCTAGAGGAGACACAGAGCGGCATGGTCAGGGCAGGGCCTCGCAAGAAGGGCTTGGAACAGTGACCACCGAGCATCCCCACCCCGAGTGTTTGTAACTACCCCGAGGAATGTTCTCTCATCAATGTTATTTATTTGACTGTGTGCTCTATGTTTTTCTAAGAGGTGAAATTTAAGTTTTGCGTTTGCCTTTACAAGGAGTAAAATAACAAAACAGGAGCCAAGGATTGAGAAATAATCATTTGCAGATCACAGCCAGCTTTTCCCATGAAGTGACCAAATCTTAAAAACCTAATTTAGGTCTCAGTGAGACATTTTTGGATGTGTCTGAAGCATATGTGTAGAGGAGGTATCTTAGGCATGACCATAGACGCTGCTCTCGGACGGTTGCTGGTAGAGATGTTGCACAGCTGAGTCCGGTTTCTCACTTTCCTGCCTGATTCAGTAAGAGTTTTACTACCCTGCAGGAGTGAGGCTTCATTTGCACCTTTGGTTTTTATTTTATTTTATTTTGATTTCAATAGCCATCTCTCCATAGGATATGTATATAAATACTGAAAATCATAATCTAAACTTTAAAAAGTATATCCTTATATTATTTAAGAATGACCCGAATTGTCTTTTTATTGATTGCCTTTTGAAAATCTGCTGTTAGGAAATAATGTACATGTAGAATTTAGGAATGTCAAAAAACTATATTTTAAGAAATTTATTCACCTCCCAAAGCCAAATATTCTTAGACAGAAGTTCTTTGTTATTTTAGTTTCACTCTATTTTGAGGGTCTTTCCTTGTCATGAGTGCACAATGCCCACCTGTTCGAGCCCTGGTCCTGCATGGCCTCACTTACCCCAGCTAACCCCTGGGCAGGCCTGATGACCACCAGGATGCCACACAGACGCTACAGTCAGCAGGCGCTGACCTGACGCGTGAGGTGTGGGGAGGGGCTTCAGGAGAAGAGAGAAGGGGCGGTGAGGAGAATAAGGAGGGCTGCCTGCAGGCTCCCAACCTGGGAGCAAGGCTTCCCCAGGCCTCCCACTTTACCTTTGTGTGGAAGTGTCCATCAGCACTTGTGTGGTCATCACGAGATTTGCCGGCCTCTGTGTGTGACAGCCTTCAGAAGGGCCTTCCCCTCTCATCTGGAGAGCAGCAAGGTTTCTGAAAGGGGCAGGTCAGCACAAGACGGTCTCTGGAGCCTCCCATGTGGGACACCTTACTGGAAACGAGACACCCCAAGTGTGTGAGGTCCCACCTAGAATGACTGAGACTCGAGGTTTGAAAGTCTGTTGCTAGTTTGCTAAGATGATGTCAAATAATGTTTATTGTTCCAAGTTGAGAGAGAGAGAGAATGGGTCTGTGTGCCCCCCGTGCAGGGCGGCTGGTCTGAAGATGAAGTCTGCGGTGTTACTGATCAGGCCAGACACGCTCGTGTCACCTCATCACCTGGGTCTCTTGTGGAGAAAACAGCGTGGTGTTTTTAAGCTGCTTGCATTCTCTCACGATATGCTGTTAGAAGGTTAACCAGTAAGGTTAAAATAGCACTAACCAGAAAGATGTTTAGCGTTTTTAAAAGTTCTCCAGCAAGTATTGGAACTTCTAAAATACGTATATCATTTGTACAGGGTTATTCTTGGAAACTATACTTGAACCTTCATTATAAATATATTCTACTTTTCCTTCTAAGTTTGAAATCATCTTTGACAAAACTGTTTTTGTACCATTGGAAAAGAAAAATGGTAATTTACATTCTTATTTATTTTGGCTGCATTATCCTTTAATTTTAGAGCCAAGAAGTCACTTAGCCTCACTTTGTAGCTGCTTTCTCGCTCCTTGCTAAGGTCTTCTGGGAAATCACCGTGCATCTTCTTCCTTAGGAAATGATCAGCGAATCTTGAGTGTGTCCATCAAGAGAAAGCCAGTCTCTGTTTTTCACCCCTTTTCCTTTGTGGAGTCACCCTCTGTTTCAGCAGCAGCGCCTCCTTGGGGCTCCTGCCAACCTCTTGTGCCAGCCTTGTCCGTAGTTCTGTGCCAGCCTGGCCTGCCTCTGGCCCAAGTGCTCTGGCTGCCCCCCGCCCCCTGCCCTTTCCTGTGTGTGCCCCTTGTGCCGTCATGTCTGGCCTGCAGTTCCTAATCTGGGGCCCTTGTGTCCAGGCTTCCTTAACAGATCATCCTGAAGGAGGAAGTTGGACTGAAGTCATCTGCTCTTGGTTTGTTAAGGCTTTTTTTTCCCTCTGAGGGACTTTACTGGCACTCCTGCCTCCCAGCATTAGAAATATTCTTCTTCCATGGGCAGAAGTGGGAATTAGGAATTTCCTCATGGAAAACAACA
Organism: Bos grunniens; assembly: GCF_055505025.1. Classification (NCBI taxonomy): domain Eukaryota; kingdom Metazoa; phylum Chordata; class Mammalia; order Artiodactyla; family Bovidae; genus Bos; species Bos grunniens. The sequence goes on from NC_141181.1 coordinate 44,829,558, forward strand.
GTCAACTCTGGAGTACTTGTAGAAACACGTTCGTCGTCACGTTGCATTTGTGTATGTTATTAATCCTGTACCTCGTGTCCTCATTGGAGGGCGTGTCAGCTTGGACACTTCACGATATCATGACTTGATTTTCTTATGTTCCAAAAATAACTTCCTGCGAGGTGGTTATCATTGATTTTTCCACGGTACCCATCACATAGATGCCACGGATTTACATGCCTTCGTTCTACTATTCAGGAGGTGTAACAGGCATTGTTTTTGATAGGATGTGAAACTGGTTCATTCTCTGGCCTGGGGTCCAGGTACCAAGATGGGCCTTGAAGAAGACAGCCCGTGGAAGGCTGTGTTAGGAAGATTCTCATTAAACTCTTCCTCAGTTTAAAGACTTTCTTGGTCTTAAGGATACTGCTAAAGCCATGGGCCTGCAGAGTCATCAGGACATATATTCCTATGAGCATTTTTTTAACAAAAATTAAATGTCATGTAAAGACTGCTAGTAGTGAAAGGGACCAGCAGATCTGAAAGACAGATGTCCCGGAGCCTCCCTAAGAGCCCATGACATGCATAGTGCGGGGGCGTGTGAGATGCTCTGAGCCTTACTCAAACAAGTCACTCACTCCCATGCCAGGTGATTCTCAGCGTATGGTGGTCTCAGGTTACGATAGGATCCTTGAGGGTCATGTTTTAGAGGATCTAGAAAACTCGGTGGTGTTAAGTTATTCATGTCTATTAAAAATTTCCTCATTAAAAGGGAGTCCTCAGGTTGGGGCTGTTCAGGGGAAAGGTGTCACCATGCACAAGAAATTGTAACTTTAAAAAGCATGTTGATTTTTTTATAAATTTAAGTATGCTTGGGAATTCCTTGAATTTTGTGCAATAAACTATTTTTTGTTAAAGATTTTTATATTTCATTGGGGGTGGCTTCATTTTCAGCTATATATTTTGTCATATCTGGGAGTAACTTTTACCTCATGTTGTTAACCAACTCTGTTCAAACACTTAAAAGAATTTTATTCTGCCAAAGCTTCAGATGGCTGTGAAATCTGGCTTCTTGTGACTGCTTTTGACCAAGCAGAAGAGCAGCACCTGGCCTGTATCTCTTCCTTCTTTTTGTAGCTTCACTCATCGCCATGTGCTAGTGATGATAGAGGTAGGACGCGTTCACAGAGGAACGCTCCTTCACAGGGGAGACACTTCTGAGTAAACCGCTCCTGAGGCTGCGGATGCGCCACACACGTGCTTCCTGGCCTGGAGTGTTGCCCAGCCCCGGCCTCCACTGACCATCCCTTGCCCACGGCAGTCTCAGCTTTGTGGCTCCCCAGTCTCACCCGTCTTTTTCATTCACACTTTCTTTTCAATCAATGAGAGTAAACCGGATGTAGATTCTTCATTTAAATGTTATCATTCTTCAGTTAAATGTTATAACCAGCATGGTAAAAAATGTACAGAAAATGAGAAGTTAATCAGTGATCACAGAATTGTATTTTGTGATGGGACAGATACATGTTTTATTGTGCTTCTGCCTCATTAGCGTCTATAAGCAATTTAGGGTCAGGCATTCCGTGTACCACCCAGACCTAAATGAAACTGCTCTGACTGCCTCCTTTTGTGATCTTAACTTCCTGAAACATTACGATGCAAATTCTCATCTCTACAATCAGTAGTCATGAAGGGGGTGATCATAGGTATTAACTTTTTCCTTTTTCTGTAAAGCTGGTACACATTTGCAGGCGCCAAACAAATGAGTTGATGGATGTATTTTTAAGCTGTATCTCCTTCATCACATAGAAGTTCTCTGCTGTACCCTCCTAACAGTCGTACAGTGGGTATTACAGGAGTGGTCCAAGTGAAGATTTATGGGCAGCTGCTTCGTGGCTCCAAGGGGGCTGGAGTACTGGCAGAAACACATGCTGAGTGCGGGGCCAAGGATGTGGCTCTGAGTCCTCCAGATCACGCAGGCTCCCCTGTCGTTGTGCAGACTAGGTGGGGAGTAGAGAAAGGATTACTGATGCCATGGTGCCCAGTGTGGTGGATAAGCATGATAGCTGTTGGAAGAGTCTCCAAGCCTTCCCCTTAGATGAGGCGGAATTCTTAGCCATCAGCAGCGGCCCATACCAGAAGCAGCATTTATTGGAATTCTGCTTGCCTTTATGCCTGTTTCACTTTAGCAAAGAATGTTGCAGCTTCTGGTAAAAAAGAATTTTCTTTAGCAGTGCCTTTTTCCTGGAAACAGGGGAGGTGTTAAACTGTGTTGCTGATCCTTTTGTCTGCCTATTGGCGGAGGGGCAGCACTCCTATGCCAGGCCCCTTCTCTCATCCCAGTCCATCCGTGTGCTGAGTGGGTGCCTCCAGGAGCTCAGAGCAGCTTCTGCCCCAAGCAGCATGCTTCTGGGCTGGGTTGGAATTGGAAACGTGTGGATCACTGTGGCATCTGGAGGTGGAAGCACCTAGAAGTTCTCATCAACTCAGCCTTCCTTCACCTGGTCTGGGAATTGCTGGAGGAAGTGACCCACGGGGTTCTTACACATAATCTCCAGGTCAGAACATGACACAGGAACATTTCTGGGCTCGTGAGTTCTCACAGGACCTTCATTTTGTTTGTGAGCTTTCAGTGTGCATTTCTAAATACCTGATAAGACATTTCAAAGTGATTTTCCTATACTTGAGCCTTGGTGTATTGAAAGCCAAAGGGCTCGCCTTCATCCAGAAAACAGCCCCTTCCCTTGACTGACTGACTGACTGACAGTGATAGAGTCCCCCTGGCCTCCTAACCCTCAGGGTCTCCTCGCTGGTCTGGCCCAGCCCACAGCTCCTTCACAGCCCAGGTCTCTGCTTCATACCCCCTTCCTTCTCCGCATCAGCTTGGAACCTGGCTTAGCTATAGACCCAGTCCTGTGATGGTGTCCAGGCCTTCAGAGGCATCCTCCTTGCTCTGCTGCCCGGAACACAGGCTTGCTAGCCCTGCATGTGTAAGTTCTATACACATGACCCTGATTGGCCTCTCTCGCTTCTCAGTGGAGCTTTGACCGGACTCCAGAGCCCTCACCAGTGCTGTTCTCCTCTGCCTCCCTAGACACACGCGCACGGCAAGGTGGCAGGCTCAGCTACCCGAGCCAGAGAGACAGTGCACAACATTGGCCACCTGCTGTAAATCTTTTCCCAGGGTCACAGCCTCGTCCTCGGGTGGTACTCCCAGTCAGCATGAACACCTGAGAGACGGTACCAGCAGCTGACCCACAATGGGTGGCAGGTGGCAGCAACAGTGAACCTGTTCTCTCAAGCCCCTGGAGACTGGGGGTGACCTGTTAATGTGACATGACCCAGCCTGTCCTGGCTAGTCCGAGTGCCCACAACAGGCCAGAGTGCCCTGGGCCTTGCTTGGACAACTCGCCCACTCCCCTTGTAGCGAACTGCCGCTGCCTTGCCTTTTTGATCAGTAACCACATGTCAGGCTGGGCAGTCACACACTTCCCAGAGCTATTCAAAACCAGCTCTGCAGGAGGAAGAAGCCTGATGCCTAGCATCTGATGAGGTGTAATCACCCCACTGGGACAGATGGGACACAACCACTGGGAAGTCACTGGAGCTGGGAAGGGTTGTGGGCAGTCACATATAGGAGACTGGAACACCAGGCTGTCCCCTCCTGATGTGACAGGTAAGCAGAAAATAGACCTGGGTCAACTTTTGTTGAGGGCTTACCTGGGGGTTCCCTGGGGGGTCAGTGGTAAAGAGTCCACTTGCCAATGCAGGAGGCACAGGTTTGATCTCTGGTCCAGGTCCTACGTGCTATGTAACAACTAAGCCCTTGCACCACAACTTTTGAGCCTGTGCTCTTAGAGCCCAGGAACTGCAACCACTGAGGCCATGCACTGCAACTCCTAAGGCCCAAGTGCCTAGAGCCCGTGCTCACAAGAGAAGCCACCGCAATGAGAAGCCCGAGCACCGCAACTACAGAGTAGCCCCCGCTCACCACAACTAGAGAAAAGTCCACGCAGCAACAAACACCCAGCACTGCCAAAAACAAATTAATCTTTTTTAAAAAAGAAAAATGGAGGTAGGGATCAGGGTAGGAGACAAACTGCAATCATGAATTAGATTAAACCAGCTCCTCTCCCAAAAGACCAAGTCTCTTAAACTTAATTTTCTCTTCATTTGTAGAAATCCACTTCTAACTACAGGGATTTACATCTCAAATTCATTTCTACCTCAAAGGTGAATAGTGGCCAATACAGTGTTGGCTTCTTTTAACAGTGGAATTGTGTACCACCACCACCACCCCCACACCATCCCAGTCTCGTTTAATGGACCGTAGACTGCATTAGATGGCAGTTAGGAGGATCCAGCCGTAATAGGATTCCTATTGTTAGCTGGATTCCACAGAAAATCCTGGTATTAAGATACTTGTTAGGCTGGTAAAGCTGCTATGAGACCCTGAAATTTAGTGGCTTAAATGAGTGAAGTTTCTCTTTTCATGAAACAGCCCGAGCAGTGAAACAGCTGGAGCAGTAAAACAGAACAGATAAGGGCAGCTTCTGGTGCCTTCTAACCTCCAGCCCCACCTGTGGTCTAGGATAGCTGCTCCAGGTCCCACTTCCTGTCTTCATTTCCCAGAAGGAAGGCATATTGCATACCCTCATCCAAGGGTACCGCTCCCTAGCAGTGTACACTGTCTGCTGCCTCCACTTAGTCACTGGGCCACAGGAGTATGTTTAGCTGGACAACAGTGTGTCCAGCTCCAGAAGGGACTTCTGTTATTAAGAGAATGGATGCTACTGGCAACAGCCTCTATCACTATACACCATCTCTCAAATCAGTCCTCTCCGCTCTGAATCACTGGGATTTATGATTACTATAATAAAATCCCTCACAAAGGAGGCTGATACTGCTACCGCTTGTGTGCGTGCTCGGCTGCTCCGTCATGTCCAACTCTTTTTGAATCCATGGACTGGCTCTTCTGTCCATGGAAGAGCCATGTCTGGAGTGGGTTGCCAATTCCTTCTCCAGGGGATAATCCCTACCCAGGGTTCAAACCCTTGCTCTCACGTCTCCTGCATTGCAGGTAGATTCTTTACCATTGGGGAAGCCCTTAAAGTCATGTATATAACTTTTATAATTTTTAAAAAGTATGATAGAAGTGGTAGTAACAGCTAGTGTTTATAAAGTCTTGCACTATAGCAAGAGCCTGGCACTTCTTAATACTTATCTCTGAGACAGTGCAATTATCATTCTATTTTATCCCTGAAAAAAAAAAAAAAACAAAACACAACACAGGGAAATTAAAGAATTCACCTAAAGTTACATGGCAGGCAGGGGTGATCTGACCCAGTGCTTGGAGTTCTCATCACTGAACAAAGTCACAGACTCAGAAACGTCAAGTCTGAGGAGAGGCTGGGGATAGAGATCCATCCTCAGGTACTTAGAAATTAAAGAGAATATAAGGTAAGATCTCATCTAACACGGTGCTCTTTATCCCATTTCAAATATGGTTATTTTAGTGGCTGTACCCTGTAGCATGTGGAATCCTAGTTCCCTTACCAGGGATCAAACCAGCACCCTGCAGTAGAAGCCCAGAGTCTTAAGTACTGAACCACCAGGGAAGTCCCTATTCCTTTTTAAATGTAGACAAAACATACGCTAGAATAGGCACAGATTTTAAGTGTATATTTTGGTGAGTTTTGACAAATGTCAATCAAATGTGTACTGGTATTCCTGTCAACGCAAGTAAGATGCAGAGCACTTCACACAGTGGAAGTCCCTCACGTCCGTCCCAGCTCACCACCCCACTCAGAGGCAACCCCTGGTCCAATTTCTATCACCAGAAGCTTTGCCTTGAGCTTGAGCCTCTTAAATGGAATTGTGCAGTATTGTTTTTGTGTGGCATTCTTAGCAGTGTTTTGATTCAGCCACCTTGTAGCTAATAATAAACCTCTGTGCAGGATTATCATATGACGATTCTAAATTTGTTTATCCGTTCTTCTGGGGTTTACCCAAACAGCCGGGTGTTTCTTGCTTGGCTATTCTGAATAAAGCTGCTGTGAACATTCTGAGAACTTTCATTTTTCACACCCAGGGCCGCACTGCTGAACCACAGGGAGGCATACATTTAACTTCACTAGAAACTGCTTCGTGATTTTCAAAGTGGTTGATTCATTTTACACTCGTACCAGCAGTGTATGAGAATTCTAAAAAGGCCCCACATCCTCACCAACATTTGATACTGTCAGTCTTCTAATTTTAACCATTCCTGGTGGGTGGAAAGCAGTATCATTGTGGGTTTAATCTGGACTTCACCCATTCTCAAATTCACTGACTCTTCAATTGTTGTGCTCAATTGACTGTTAGTACTGTCCAATTAATTATTTTAACCAAGGAAGTCAATTTTATTTCTTTAGGTTTTTTTAATTTAAAAAGTAAATGTATAAATTACAGTAAAATTCGCCTTTTTATTGTACATGCCTGAGAGTTTTGACAAGCATAGTTGTGTGACCCCACCACTATTAAGACAGATGCTTCCACCAGTTGCTAAAATTGCCTAAGCCACTGTATAGTCAGCCCCTCCCCTGCCTGCAGCTACCACTCCCCTGCCTGTCCATCTGCGTGGAAGTCCAGTGAATGGGGTCACCTGGTCACCTTAGGTACAGCTGTTCATCTGTGTCTGGGAAGCTGTGGGTGTCTCCAGGGATAGGATGGTGAGAAAGTAACCTACACTGGCTAAGAAAGTAACCCAAGTCAGATAAGCCAGACAAGCCAAATGCAGACATGAGTCTGCTGCCAAGTTAAGAGGAATTGTTGCAGAGAAGAACCAATTCTGACTCCATGCTGGAACTGTTTCTTTGACTCACTTTTCGTTGCTGTTATTATCATACATAAATGGCACACCTCAAAGGACCCTGCTCCTCTGCCTGTTAAAGTGGGTTTGTTCAGCTCATAGATAATCTGACCCTGCCCACCTGTGCATGGCTGCAAGGGAGAAGAGATTAACACATCCCTTCCAAAGACTGGCCTTTTCCAGAGATGTTTTGCAAGACTGATGGCCCTTTTTACTACCTCATTACCTCTCCCTCTCTATTCTGCCTTTTGACTTTAGTTCCTCATTAATTCTCTCTCTCTGCCTATATGAAAAAAACATGCCATCCAGACTCCGACAAGATGGTTACTTTGAGCCTTTAGTCGGCCATCTTCTCAGTCAGACAGCTCTCCAAATTAATTATTCCTTGCCACTACACCTCCTCTCTTGGACTCATCGGGCCTGTCTTGCGCGAGCAGAGCAAGCTTCAGCTCGGTAACAGAGTCATGCTGCAGCTGGAAAGTGCACGGAGAAACTTGTCTCCTAGAATCACGAGCTGTCAGAAACCTTGTTTGAAAGTATGTCCGTAAGAAAAATACCAAGAGCTAGCCTGTAGGAATTTGGTCGCTTTGAACCGCAAAGCAGCCGTGTTTCCATCTAGCGCAAGAGAAACCAGAGCGGTTCATTTGTGGTTCCACCGCGACTGGAACCCGGCCCTGGCCTGAACCCCCAGCACAACCTCCTCCCTGACCCCAGAGACTCGCTCGGAAACCTGCCAGCGCCTGGACAACCCCTTTCTAGGGCTCCAGGCCCGGGCCTCAGGGATCCGTGGACCCGTCTTCGGACCCGCCCCTTGGGGGCCGTCTGCCTGCCCGAGGACCCCGCGTGCCGGCTGCCCGCGCCACTGCCCGACCACGCCCTCACGCGCCCGGAGTCTGAAGACGCGGCGATAGTGGCCGCGCTCCCTTGTCGAGCCGCCGGGCGCCGGCGCGGGGTCAAGCGCCCTGTCTCGCGCGTGCGGATCCGGCCCCGCCCCAGCTGACCCCGGGCGCGGCGCCGTCAGGCAGTGGTGCAGGCAGCCTGGCGCGTGGGGTCCTCGAGCGAGCGGGCCTCGGCGGAGGCGGTGGCGGCGGCGGCGGCACCCGGGCCAGTTGTGGCGATGCTGTGGCCGCGGCTGGCGGCGACTGAGTGGGCGGCGTTGGCCTGGGAGTTGCTGGGTGCCTCGGTGCTGCTGATCGCGGTGCGCTGGCTTGTGCGGCGGTTGGACAGGCGGCCGCGGGGCCTGGGTCAGAGCGGTCCACCCGACCCGCCGTCCCGCGCGGCCGCGGGCCCAGCCCCGGATTCAGGTAAGACCGGTTCGCGGGTGGGCCCGCTCCCTTGCCCGGGCTTGGGTCCTCCTTCCCGTTTTCTCCCACCCGCCTCCCCGGCTCGGGTTCCCCCGAGCTTCTCCTCTCCGAGTTTGGATCCCTCTCCCCGGCGTGAGTCGGTGTTCTGGGAAGAGACTTGAAGTAAAACGCTCGAGTCCTTGCTTGTAGACGGTGAGAGCGCCGCAAAGCTGGACGCCCGGGAGCACGTCTGTGCCCAGTTTTGTGGGTTTGAGCCCCCTGATTTGACCGAGAAGGCAGTGTGCACCCTGCGTGCATCCCGCGTGCATCCCAGATCCTCCTTCGTTCAGTTTTCTTTCACCGCGTTGCCGGCAAGTTTGGTTTCTTCCTGAAGGATAAACAACAGTTTCTCAAGTACCCTGATAAGGAGATAGAATTTTATTAGCAGAAAGCACAGTTGATGACCCTACCTAGATCTCTCGGGGCTGCAGCGCTCCTTACAGATGACTTAGTGTTTACAGCTGAGGGAGCAGGCCTCAGGAAGGTCCCGCACGGCGGGGATGACAAGTCCCAGGCAGAAGCCGTGTGGAGATGCAGGCCTGTTGACACAGGTCCAGCTAGCCCTCCAGCCTGTTGGGTTTTTGGTTGTTTACCTTCTCTCACCCCTTCAGGAAGTTTCAGGTGATGTCTTTAGTGAATAGCATGCTGCTATGTCCAGGTACACTGTCAGCACTGTGTCAGAAAGCCCATTGTGACAGAAAACCCTGTCAGAAAACAGGACGCCCCAGTGAAAGACTATGCAGACACTAAGACTGAAGACGGTTGGGGCCAGTGGTCTGAAAAGTGAAGGGAAAGCCGCTGTCAGTCTCTTTGCAACCTGATGGACTGTAGCCTGCCAGGCTCCTCTGTCCATAGGATTCTCCCAGCAAGAATACTGGGGTGGGTTGCCCTTCCCTTCTGCAGGGGAATCTTCTGACCCAGGCAAGGAACCCGGGTCTCTTGCATTGCAGGCAGATTCTTTATTTAGGGTCTCAGCCACCAAAGTCTAAGAAATTACAGTTCGGAGTGTCTTATTTATTTCTTTTTAAATTTTTAACTTATATTTTTAAGTCACTTAAGACAAAAAATTACAAAAATGGTACAGAAGAAATAAACACATGTGAAAAGATGTTCAACATCACTAGCCAGTCATGAAATTGCAGATTAAACTTAAAATGAGATATCACTACACATCTATGAGAATGGCTAAAATAAAAAATACCAATGACATTTGGTAATGCTAGTGGAAACCCTGAGAAACTGGGTCTCATTTACTGCTGATAGAAATTTTTTTTTTTTTTTTTAATTTACTGCTGGTAAAAAATTTAAAGGTGCAATCATTCTGAAGTCAAACTCCCAGTTTCTCAAATAGTTGAACCTGTACTTCACTCATGGGCATTTATCCTAGAAGGTCGAAAACTTATTTTCACATGAAAACCCTTATGCAAACGTTTATAACTTCATTTGTAATTGCCAAAAACTGGAACAGCCCAGATGTGTCTGAAGGATAAAACTGGCACCTTCATGCTGTGGAATGCTGCTCAGCAGTGATGCCAGACTGTTGATCCATCAGCAGCTCGGATGGATCTCAAGGGCATTATGCCGAGTGAAAAAAGCCAACCTCAAAAGGTCTGTAGTGTATAATTCTATTTATATAACGTGAAGTGAAGGTATTATAACAACGGAGGACTCCTCAGTGGTTTTCATGGGTAGAGAACAGTGGAGGAGATTGGATGTGACAGTCAAGAGTTGGCAGGAAGATCTTTGTGGTGATGGAACAGTTCAGTAATTTAGCATGTCTGTGTGAAGCTATTCGTGTGATAAACGATCATATGGTAAGTGGTCACGGAGTTACATACAAAGACACAAGAGGAGAGTGACTGCAGAACCCGGTGAGGATGTGGTTAGTTCAGTGTGTAGTGCCGGGGTCTGCTGCCTGGGTTGGATGCAGTGTTTCAGGTGTCCCACTGAGGGAAGCCACATGGTGAGTCCACAAGACCTCTGTACCATTTTCCAACTTCTTGTGTTTATAATTAAAATATAAAATAGTTAAAGAAACCCTGTATACATCCACTTAGATTCCCAAATGTTAGGATCTTGTGTAATCATACTGCTTGCTAGTAGTAAAGTCAGGAAGTGTTATACAGTCTGCAGACCTGCCTCAGTTTCTTAATCTGTATATTTATGTCTCTATCAAATGAATGGACATGTTGCAGATACTTCTAACTCTAGCCCAAGGGTCAGTAAACTATGGCCCACAGGCCGAATCTGGCTCCTACCTGTTTTTGGAAGACAGCCATCTTTCATCTATGGCTCTTGAGTGTTTGCAGGTTCTTTGGCTCATAGAGCCTCAAAATTTACTCTCGGCCCTTTACAGAAATTTTCTGAGTCCTATTGTAGCCTCTCCCTTCTCTGTCAGTGAGGAGCCTGGGTCTCAGCAGCCACAATATATCCAATTATTTGCTGATACCTAGAGGACACACAAAAAGCTTCAGAATCACTAACTTATACCACTGTGAACACCTACCTTCCAGCTAGAGTGTCTGTGTACCCTTCCTGTCTTTACCCTTAGAGGAAAGCATCATGTGTTATTTTTCAGTGGCTATATTCCTTCTCCCATTCATTGTGTTACTAACTTGTAATACTGATGAGCACATTTGTTTTGGTTTGTATTCCACTTGGAGGTCTCCCCTATCTATTTGTTTATTTACATAGTTTTTCTGTGTGTGAATCACAGACATGTTACTAAAAGTCAGAACATAAAATCATTCAGAAGTGTCCTCTCCCCTGCCCTCTGGCCTTCCTATCTGTTTCGCACCCTCCCCTGAAGCTAACTAGTCTCATTATTTTCTGCTTTATCTTTTCTTTCCCACACATGAGCAAATATTTGTGTATTAAGGATATCAGTAACAGAGGATATATGTTTGTCTTTATTCAAGTTGACTTTCTAGCATACTGTGTATTCTGCAAGGCTAATAAGCTTGTATTACTTAGTAATAACTTCGTATCCCTGACATTTATGGATACTTTGTCAGTGTCAAACACATGCATTATTTTATCTAATTCTTGTTAAGCTAAGAAGTAGAGCTATTATTATATCTGTTTTATAGATGAGGAAACTGAGGCTTAGAGTTTACATAACTTGCTCAGGGTCGCACAGTTGGTGATATAATATAATTGTTCTCTTCATGGCTTACTTGGTTACAAGGACAAACCCCTCTTCAGATTAGCCTATATTAAAAAGGTAGCTTTAACTGTTTGTAGTAGCCAGAACATGGAAGCAACCTGGATATCCACTGACAGATGAATGGATAAAGAAGTTGTGTTGTGTGTGTATATATACATATATGTGTGTGTATATATATACATATATATGTGTGTATGTATATACACAATGGAATATTGTTTAGCTATAAAAAGGAGCAAATTTGAGTCAGATCTAGTGAGGTGGATGAACCTAGAGACTGTTATACAGAGTGAAGTTGCAAGTCAGAAAGAGAAAAACAAATATCATATATTAACATATATATATGGAATCTAGAAAAATGCTACTGATGAACCTATTCGCAGGGTAGCAGTAGTGACACAGATGTAGATAACAGACTTGTGGATACAGCAGGGAAGCAGGGAATGAGAGGAACTGAGGGAGTAGCGTTGAAACATACATTACCATATGTAAAATAGATGGGAATTTGCTATATTTTGTAGGGAGCTCTACCCAGTGCTCTGTGACAACCTAGAGGGCTAGGAGGTGGGAGGGAGGTTCAAGAGGGGAGGGGATATATGTATAACTATGGCTGATTCATGTTGATGTATGACAGAAATCTTTACAACATTATAAAGCAATTATCCTCCAATTAAAAATATTAGGTTGGTGTAAAAGTAGTTGCAGTTTTGCATTGTTAAATTTTGCCATTTGATATTAGAATGCATTTTTAAATACATGTGGTTATGTTATCATTTTAATGTGTGTTTCTCCCTTTTTTTTTCTTTTGCTGATGACTTATTACTTGCTGTTAATTTTATATTTATTTTAGACTATAGAAATGATGTTAAGCAAAAAGCAGATTTGAGCGATTTTTTTTTTTTAATTTGAGTTCAGAATGGGCCGTAAAGCATTGAGACAACTTGAGACATCAACACATTTGGCCCAGGAACTGCTGATGAACGTACAATGCAGTGGTGGTTCGAGAAGTTTTGCAAAGGAGACGAGAGCCTTGAAGATGAGGCGCTTAGTGGCCGGCCACTAGAAGTTGACAGCGACCAATAGAGAGCAATCACTGAAGCTTATCCTCTTACAGCTACACGAGAGGTTGCTGAAGAACTCAACATTGACCGTTCTGTGGTCATTTGGCATTTGAAGCAAATTGGAAAGGTGAAAAAGCTTGTTAAATGGGTACTGCTTGAACTGACCGAAAATTTTAAAAAATCGTTATTTTGGAGTGTCGTCAGCTTTTATTCTACTCAACAACAACGAACCATTTCTTGATCAGATTGTGACATGCAACAAAAAGTGGATTGTATACAACAGCTGGCTCAGTGGTTGGACCGAGAAGTTCCGAGAAGGATAACTTCCCAAAGCTAAACTTGCAGCAAAAAAAGGTCTTGGTCACCATTGGTGCTTTGCTGCTGTACTGATACACTGCAGCTTTCTGAATCTTGGCAAAATCCTTATATCTGAGAAGTGCGCTCAGCAAATCGATGAAATGCACTGGATACTGCAGCGCCTGCAGCTGGCATTGGTCAACAAAACGGGCCGAATTCTCCACAATACCTGGCCACACATCACACAATCAACCCTTCAAAAGTTGAACGAATTAGGCTACAAAGTTTTGCCTCATCCGTCATATTCACCTGACCTCTTACCAGCTGACTACCACTTCTTCAAGCATCTCAACAACTTTTTGCAGGGAAAGCACTTCCACACCAGTAGGAGGTAGAAAATGCTTTCCAAAAGTTTGTCAAGTCTTGAAGCATGGATTTTTTTTTTCTCATTGGGAAAAAATGTGTTGATTGTAATGGTTCCTATTTTGATTAATAAAGATGTGTTTGAGGCTGGTTATAATGATTTAAAATTCATGGTCAGAAACTGCAATTACTTTTTCATCAATCTAATAAATTTTTTTAAAAGATAGCTTTAGAGTCAGGACACAGGGATGGTATATGCAAAAGAGAATATTATCAGGATCAGGTGGAGTTTCTGTCCATTTGTTCATAACATCTGCCCCAGTCCTCCCCACCCCTGCTTTGCCTTGCATGTGGCTTCAGTAAGATTTTTGAAGTCTTGGAGTATGTGAGTGGGGGAAAGGTGGTATAAAAATTTATTTAAAAAGAAAAATACAGAAATAACTATCATTCAGCTGTTACTGAATCCAAGCTCACTCTGCTTGCTGCATGACAGGCCAGTGAATTGGAGACAAGGTGTTGAGGCAAGGATTAAGCACTCATTTATGTACCCTTGACACCCATCTCTGTTTTTCTCACTCTGAATGTCTTCTGAATCTCAGACTTGAAAATCAAAATGCCTACTTGATGTGCAGTGGGTGTCTCTGATGCTCAATTCCTAAATCCCCATTTGCATCTTTCATATTCTCTGCCTCAGGGAGAATTGCTTTCTAGGCATCTAGACTGGAAATCTAGGTATTACTATGGGCCCACTACAGTCCCTCCAAACCCCAACCCTTGCATCTCATCTGTGGTCAAGACATCCTGTTTCTCTAGTCTGAGCCCTCACCTCCAGCCCCAGTAACTGCAGCAGTGACCGGTGCTCTGTCCTTTCTTACCTTCTCCCAATTTTAGCTAACCATCCTTAAACCTGTACCATAGATTTAACTGCTCTTTCTCTAAATGTATTGATGAAAGCTCCAGCTCTAGTTCACATCCATTTGATTGGTGACTGTATAACTTGAACAAGTCACTTAGCTTCTCTGATTTAGGATCTCCATCTATGAAGCAAGGGTGAGCAATGGCAATAAACTTTCATGCGGAGTTACCGTGAATTTTAAATAACTTAGTGCTGACAGAGTGCTTAGGATAGAACCAGGCACGTGGAAATCCCCCACATTAAATGTTCGCTGTTTGTCATCAGTATTAGCAAAATGACTTCCAGAGCTATCTGTGGCGCTTCTGTTTAAATCTTTGTATAATTTCTCATCATGTATGGAATAAAGTACAGATGTATCTGTAGGATAAATTTCTGGAGTTGGAGTTTTGATGGACATTGTCCAGTTGCTTTCCTGGGGATTTCTTCCTAATTATTCTGCAGCTGGGCTTCCCAGGTGCCCCTAGAGGTAAAGAGCCTGACTGTCAATGCAGGAGACAGAAGTGACACAGGTTTGATCCCTGGGTCAGGAAGATCCCCTGGAGGAAGGCATGGCAACCCACTCCAGTATTTTTGCCTGGAGAATTCCATGGACAGAGGAGCCTGGTGGGCTACAGTCCATGGGGTCACAAAGAGTTGGACACGACTGAAGCGACTTAGCACATACACACATATTGCAACTGGCGACAAGTGGTGCACCTGTTTCTCCAGCATGCTGGCCTCCCTAGAATGTCGCTGTGATGAGATTGTGTCATAGACTCCAAAGAGTATGGGGAAATAATGGATTGAGATGAAGCTTTGAAGTCAACCTTTTTTTTTTTGGTCACAGTGTGTTGCTTTTGGGATCTTAGTTCCCCAGTCAAGGGTCAAGCCCCCTGCAATGGAAGCATGGAGTCCTAACCAGGGAGTTCCCTGAAGCCAGCTCTTTTGCCACTTTTTTTAAAAAATGGAAGTATAGTTGATTTACAATATAATATTAGTTTCAGGTTACAGCATGGTGATTCAGTATTTTTACATATTGTACTCCATTAAAAGTTATTACAAGATAATGGTTATAATTCCCTGTGATGTAAACCTATCCTTCATCCTTGTCTATTTTATACATAGTAGTTTGCATTTCTTAATCCCATACCAGATCTTGCCCCTCCCTTCCCTCCCCACCAGTAAGCACTAGTTCTCTTTTATCTGTGAGTGTTTCTTTCTTGTTGTATTCACTAGTTTTATTTTCTAGATTCCTCATACACGTAACTACACATAGTTTTTGTCTTTTTGTCTGACTTCTTTCACTAAGCATAATACCATCCAAGCGCTTCTGTGTTGTTGCAAATGGCAAAATTTCATTTTTTTGTAGCTTGGCTATTGTGAATAATGCTGCTATGAACATTGGGGGTGCTCATATCGTTTCAGATTAGCGTTTTTGTTTCCTTTGGGTGTGTGTATATAGACAGATAGATATATCCCAAAAGTGGGATTGCTGGATCATATGGTAGTTGTGTTTTTAGTTTTTTGAGGAACCTCCATACTGTTTTTCCATTGTGGCTATACCATTTTGCAGTCTCATCAACAGTGTACAAGAGTTCCCTTTTCTGTACATCTCCAGCCTTTGATATTTGTAGACTTTCTGATGATAACTATTCTGACAGTGTTAGGTGATATCTCATTGTGGTTTTGACTTGAATTTCTCTAATAATTAGTGATGTTGGGTACCTTTTATGTCCCTGTTGGCCATCTGTGTATCTTTGGAGAAATGTCTGTCTTCACAGGTCTTCACCTCTATAGTTAAGTTTATTCCTAGGCATTTTATCCTTTTTGATGTTATTTTAAACAGGATTTGTTACTTTCTCTTTCTGGTAGTTCATTATTAGTGTATAAAAAAGCAGCAGATTTCTGTACATGAATCTTGTATCCTGCAACTTTGCTGAATTTGTTTAAGGAAAGACATACTTACAACCATCAAATTGATTTTCGTTCTTTTGGGCCTAGGTAAAATGACAATGGATACCATCTTGGCGCGATTGAAGCTCCTGAATCCAGATGAGCTTAGAGAAGAGATTGTCAAAGCTGGATTGAAATGTGGACCCATTACATCAACAACCAGGTTCATTTTTGAGAAAAAACTGGCGCAGGCTTTATTAGAGCGTGGTACACTGCCTTCACACCTGTCCGACCCTGGTGCCGCAGATGCCCCATCCCTGGGCCAGGACACACAAAGGATTGTGAAGTCTGCAGTAGGGAGCCCAGCTGAGCAGGTCAGCTTTTCTGAAGACAGAGACTTTGGTTATAGTGTGGGCTTGAATCCTCCAGAGGAAGACGCCGTGACATCTAAGACCTGTTCAGCGCCCTTCAGTGCCTCAGGCGGCATCAACAGCCAGAAAGCCGTGCTGAGGGCCTCTGCAGAGGTGCCTCTCTACTACGGGGTGTGCCCAGCCGCCTTCGAGGATACTCCAGCAAGAAATGGTAATGTGACCAGTAGGGTGCCTCTTACACAGGTGGTTCATTTACATCAGAGGAGAGGGATTTTGAAAGATCACAAACTACAGAAGAGAATAAAGAAGACTTTAGTCACCATAATCTCATTCCTTCAAACTAACCATCGTTCACATTTTTATATAGAACGCTCCTAAATTTTTTGTAAATCTATAGGAATTTTTAGAAATTAAGGAAATTGGATTCTGTGAAGATATAGTTCACTTATAAATATTTATGGACTGGCTCCATTTTTTGATTAATCATCTCCCTCACTTTTTTTAATTCTCTGTAACCTGACCACCTTTTATATTAATGAATGCAAATGGCCAGTGAATTATAATTTTCAACATTAAAGAATTGTAATTTTAAATAAGACTAAAATAGCATTGGAAAGAAGTATTGAAAGCTTGATATTGATCAGAACGAAGTTACTTTTTGTAAAACAGTGTACATAATATGTACATTTTATATATATATGTGTGGTCCATAAAGATGAAATTTATTCCTCCCCACCCAGATCTTACTGTTTTGTGTATCATTCCTGACCCTGCTTACTATGTTTTATCTATGTATTTAAATTTTAATTACTATTATATTTTTAATATATTTTAATTTACATTTAACATATATATGTAAGTACATACATTATTTTTATTTTTATAAAATTGGTAAGAGTGTCAGGTCAAAAGGTTTTTTGTATTTTTTTTCAGTATGCATTTTTAAAACTGAAAGCTACGGTCCTCCAAAAGATATTACTATTTGCTATGAATGAGTGACTTTTTAGCCTCGCTATAATATGAAATGTACATTTTTGTCTATCTGAAAAGGGAAAACAAGTATCTTGTTTCTGTTCTGTCAACCATACTCATGTTATTAAACTTCCCTTTTGGTCTTTTCAAATAAGGGAAACCTGCCTTATTTTTATATCTAGTACCCTTTTTGTGTGTGTATTTTTTATTTATTTATTTATGGCTGTGCTGGGTCTTTGTTGTTACACTTGGGCTTTCTCTAGTTGCAGTACACGGGCTTCTCATTGCTGTGACTTCTCGTTGCAGATCACAGGCTCTAGGGCAAGGGCTCAGTAGTTGCCTTACTTCGTGGCATGTGGAAATCGTCCCAAAGCAGGGATTGAACCCATGTCTTCTGCATTGGCAGGCAGATTTTTAACCACTAAACCACTAGGGAAGTCCAATAGTCATAGTTATTTGACTTACTTTTAAAATTATTAAATTTTATTTTTATGTCCTTAGGTGTAAAAACTGCATATACATATATAAAATATTTATCATTTATATCCATGCATATTCATATGATCAAACTTTCTGTATTCTTTTTGCTAACTGAAGCCCTTTTTTTTTTTCGAAGATTAAAAATCTGAAATATTAATGAGAGAAAAATTAGGCTATTGGGTAACAATTGTTAATTAACAAACCCAGGGGGCTTCAAGTGTGAATTAGGTGACAAGGGCTCCTGTTAATCGTCTCTGATTTTCCTTTGTCGCTTTTCCCATACAGAAAGGATTCACGTTTATGAAGATAAAAAGGAAGCCTTACAAGCTGTCAAGATGAACAAAGGATCCCGATTTAAAGCTTTTACAAACCGAGAAGATGCTGAGAAATTTGCCAGAGGAAGTTGTGATTATTTCCCTTCTCCAAGCAAAACCTCTTTACCACTTTCTCCTGTGAAAACAGCACCACTCTTTAGCAATGGTGGGTTAAAAGCTCATTTATATAGCAGTTCATATCTGGCATTACTGTCAGATTTACTCCTGGGTATTTTACACCCTCTTTCTTGGTAACTAGTTTTCTCCACCTTTGAGAGAAGTCCAGTGTGCTGGGAGTAGAGAACTGAGGCCTGGGCCACAGAGCACTGGAGGAGGATGGGTCAGTTGGCTGGTCTGGGTTGAGGCAACAGGAGCTGAGTGGGCCAGGCAGCTGTTGAGGCCCCAAAGCTGACAGGGCTGTGGGAGAAGCAGCGAAAGGGCCTCCATTGCCCTGTGTTCTGTCCCTCTTATTGCACTTTCTCTCCTGCAGCCTGTTGGGTTCTAGGCCTTTTTAGGTACTGAGACCTATCTACTTCCGCCCCAAAGCTACACCTTCTTCTAAGACTCGTGGTACTTGCTTGTACCTGTGCTTATGAAAGCACTTGGTTGTGCATGTGCTCAGTCCTGTCCGACTCTTCGTGACCCCATGGACTGTAGCCCCCCAGGCTCCTCTGTCCATGGAATTTTTCAAGCAAGGATACTGGAGTGGGTTGCCATTTCCTTCTCCAGGGGATCTTCCCGACCAGGGTCAAACCTGCATTCTCTTATATCTCCTGCATTGGTAGGATTCTTTACCCCCACATCACCAGGGAAGCCCAAGTGGCACCTGCTTGGCTTCAAAAGAGTTCTCCAGTAGTTGAGCTTGCCTGCGGGAGCTGTCCAGCCGGAAACGTGGCCACTGCCACTCCCAGCTCAGGACCAGGGTCTTGTGAGGGGCCTTTGCTTTCAGCATCATACAAAACCCCAGTGGACTAGCCTCATTCTGGCCCCTCCGTGAGCTCACAGCGGCCCTGCTTCGCAGGCTGGCTGGGGTTCCTGAGGAAGCAAGTGGCTCTCCTTGCAGGCAGTTGGCCTTTGATCAAGAGTGCTGTGTGCCTCCTCTTCTATCGCTTCATGGAGGCACTTCCTCCATGGAAGCCAGGATGATTCCCAACACTTACAGGTTTCCCTGTTCACGTTTGGTGACAGTTCCTCAAATGGCTTTCACACACGCACAGGTGTTGTGATTCAGCCAGTAGACCTTCCTCTTGACTCTGCCTTGCTGGGGATGCTCCTTGTTCTTGCAAGGTCCCGTGCAGGAGTGGATCGTATCCTTGGCCTTGTGCCCATATCCTTCCTCCCCCTGCTGAGCTTCACAGCCTGTCCTTCACTGCCCGAGGCTGGGACACGCATACATCTGCTGCAGATCGTCCTTGTTTCTTAAGCTTTTACTCCCAAGTAGATCATCAGCGTCTATGGGAAAGATTTTTCTTGTCAGTGAAGCACATAGTGGATAATGATAAAATGTTTGTGAAATACAATGTCTTTCAATTGTCTTTTTGTGACAGACGGGTTGTACCTGTCTGAGTCAGAAACAGCCAGCAAAGAGCGAGCAAACAGCTATAAAAATCCACGCACACAAGACCTCACTGCCAAACTTCGGAAAGCTGTGGAGAAGGGAGACGAAGACACCTTTTCCGACCTCATCTGGAGTAATCCCCGGTATCTGATTGGTTCAGGGGACAACCCAACCATCGTACAGGTAAACCTACTTCTAGCATCATTAGCATCAAGACTGCAGGTGATGAAAGCGAAGCTCAGAGTCTGCTGTTTTCTTTCAGGAAGGGTGTCGGTACAATGTCATGCATGTGGCTGCCAAAGAGAACCAGGCTGCTGTGTGCCAGCTCACCCTAGAGACGCTGGAGAACCCCGAGTTCATGCGGCTCATGTACCCAGATGACGAGCCGCACATGCTGGAGAAGCGCATTTGCTATGTGGTGGACCTGTACCTCAACACACCGGACAGAGCGGTATGCCTTGTAGCCATCCTGGGGTGGAAACAGTATTTGGGCGTCAGCTCAGAGGAGACGCGCATTCCTTGAGGAAGAGCAGACCCGGTCACACTTGAGAAGAGCCCCCTGGCCTGGATCTCAAGTGGGGTGGAGCCGCCCCCAGGGCACTTCCCTCCTGGCCTTTGTTCAGAGAGGCTTGAGCTGAAAGGAGGGGGAGTGAATGCCCCAAAGCTAAAGGGAGCAGGAAGTAAAAAGGTTTTGGTGCCTTACAGTCCTATGTATGTCTGTTGTTTACATTTAACATTATGTGAAGAATATTTCCTGTGGGGTTAAAATGTTCAGTTATTTTTGGCTATGCTGGGTCTTCATTGCTGCTCGGGCTTTTTTCTCTAGTTGCGGAGAGCAGGGTCTCCTCTCTAGCTGCAGCGTGCAAGCTTCTCACTGCAGTGGCTTCTCGTTGCAGAGTGCAGGCTCGAGGCGTGCGTGCTTCTAGTTGCAGCATGCAGGCTCAGTAGTTGCAGCTCAGAGACCCTAGAGCAGGGCTCAGTCGCTGTGGTGCACAGGCTTAGTTGCTCTGCGGCTCATGGGATCCTCCCCACCCAGGGATTGAACCTGTATCTCCTGCATTGGCAGGCAGATTCTTCACCACTGACTGACCAGGGGGCCTCCCAGTGGGGTGATTTTTAATGGTGCATAAGGCTTAAGTAAGGATTCTTGAAACAGAAGAGTTTTACATATTTATACAAGGGAGAACCCAATGATGGCTGAGAGCCAAGGGCTGTAAATTCTGAGCGAAACCTAGGAGTTTGAGAAATCATGGTTGGCAGGAGAGGAAATAAAGACAGCCTAGTGGATTATTTTCTAACATACTGAATATGATACATTGAAATGCAGAACTGGAAGCAAGAATAACTTCTCACAAGAGAGAAAAGGAGGAAGGGAAAAATTTTGGCCATGCTGGCAAAATTAAAGAAGAGCATAAAAGAGGAAACAGTAGTTACATGAAAGCAGTAGTAAGTGTGAAATAGGCCAGAGAGAACAAAGTCATAGTATATTAGACTAAGTGTGAACAAACTGAATCAGGGTGTGTGACAGTGCAGTTGGGAAGTGTGACTTCTTGATGCGATACAGGCCCGTGTGCCCTGCCAGAAGTGTAATACAGTGTTTTTCGTGCCTGTGTAGCGCTCGTTGAAAACATGCGTGTGTGTCCACAGAGGCCACTGGATAAGTTCTTGAAATTAGGTGTTACAGATCCCATTCTTCGACCATGAGGCACTGAGAGTAGGAATTGCTTAAAGTGTTGACCTCCAAGCCCAGGGCTCAGCAGAGGGTGTGGTGTGAAGGAGAAGCTGGATGAGCCAGGAGTGGCTAGAGGACCCAGAGGCCCCCAGCTGTGCGGGAATGAAAGTTGCTGGCAGGTGTGAGGGGAGTGACTGGGGTCAAGCTGCTAAAGCTCAGAGCAGGTTAGGAAAGTATGTTATGTGCTTGAGGAAGAGGGGTAGCCAGAAGGAAGGGGAGTGTGGAGGGCGCTTTGCACTCTGATATCTTGAACACTGAGTGGACACAGCGCCCTGGGCCTGGCTGGGAGCTGTGGTGATGCTGTAGCCTTGGCCACAGGGCTGGAGGCGGCTCAGGTAGATGGTGGACTGGGGAGGGCCTGGTTAGGAGAAGGCAGTCAAGCCAGGGCTGGCAAGGGGCAGCCTGTCCCATTCAGTCAGTATAGCTTTACTGGAGCCCAGCCCTGATCCTTCTGTGTGTCTACAGCTACGGTAGGTGGGCCGGGTGTGTGTGGCAGAACCTAGTGGTCTTCGGAGCCCTGGCTGTTTACTGTGTGGGGTAGCCAGGGGCGGTGTCAGCAGCTCCTGGAGACAGTGAGATGACCTTAGAAGGTGCAGAACGGGGGTGGAGCTGCTCTGAGGGTATCTGCTTGCACTGGGGCCTGGGGTCACCTTGGAGAAGGGGGACTGGAGCCGGGAGTGTGGGTGCGGACAGCAGGGCCCTGGGGACTCTAGATAGCTGGGAAAGATGCTCTGAGCACGCAGCATGGCATGTAGAGGGAGGAACCCGAGGGCTGGAACGTGTGGTGGTTGCAGGTGGACCTAAGCAGATTCTGTTTTGGCCGAACTGCCTCCTAGTCTGCGGCCATCCAAGTGAACATGCCAGGGGCGGTGGCTCCACAGCTCAGGGGCCTGCTGGTCTGTGGGGAGACTGGGGAGGGATTGAATTGGAAAACCTTGTGGAGTCAGAAGGGGAGAGTTTCATTTATTGCAATACTAGCCATTGGAGAGAGTTCTGACTACAGACCAAATCATGGGCTTTGCTCAATTCTAGATCTTGTTTTAATCTATTTGTTTTACCTTATGAGCATTGATTATAAGACACTGTACTGGGCCCTGAATTGTTAAAGCTGCTGTTTGCTGACCGGGTGTTACACCCTAGCTCTGTTGTAAGCTCCCCCCAGCCACTGGACACACAGGGACGGAGCGTTAAGCTGGGCTAATGCCCTGGCATAAAGTGGGTGTATGCTAGTGTGCCAGTTACTTTTCAGCTATAAAGACACTGCCTTTTTATAGTCTTTTATTTTTAAGGGTTTTTGTTTGTTTTACTAAATACCTATTTTTAGTAACTTGAAGCAACTTTATGAACCCAAAAAGTTTATATAAGTGTTCTTTTGCATTTCTCCCAGGGCTATGACACACCATTGCATTTTGCTTGTAAGTTTGGAAATGTAGATGTGGTCAATGTGCTTTCTTCACACCCTTTGATTGTAAAAAACCCAAGGAATAAATATGATAAAACACCTGAAGACGTAAGTACCTATTAAAATCTTATTACATAGTTTTAGAAATGAAAATAATTACAAGGTCTGCAACCACAGCTACTGTGAAGACACAAGTAACTGTGTGCACGTGTTTGCCTTATGGCAACAGAAGCTTGATTGTCAAGTAAGATGTACTCTGAAGAAGATGCCTCTGTAGAGCCAGGAGGGAGTGAACTGCCCTAGTTTGCAGATTTTATTTTCCTGAACTGGGTGGTCAAGCTGTCCTTGGTGGCTCACTGTGTTTTGATAAGTTCCCTCTGCATCCTTCAGCTCACCAGGGTCAGAGAGAACATGGGAGGTGGTGCTTGTGCTGCTGATGGTGGTGGTCGTGGATGATAGAGATGGTGAGGATGGAGTCGGTTGTGATGGTGGTGATGGCGGCGGTGGTGGTGGTAATGTGAGACGATGGTGAGGATGATGGTAACTGGTGAGGGATAATGGAGACGGTGGTGATGATGTGATGATGATGGTGCTGCTCGTGTGTTCTCTCGGTGTGCACTAGGAGCTGTCCTGCGCCCCTCTTCTATATTCTCACCTGGCCCATACAAGCCTTAGGAACAGGCCTTGTCAGAATGTATGTCAGCAGTTGAGCAAAATGCGCTTTAGAGAAGGCAGCAGTGCCTCTGTGCTGTGAGGCAGCGAGAAAGGTGGACCTGAGAGAACTGGAAGATGGGTTACTTTGTAACATGCACGGGGCTGTTGGCTGGCTTGGACCTGCCCACCCTGTGGAAATAGAATTTGTAAGATCCTGTTCTGGCAGTGGCACCTCCTTTTCATTTGCTGTGATTATGTAAGTTGCACCCACTTCTGTAGCAAGTTTAGAATTCACATAAAAAGAATAAAATTTACCAGCCAATTCTGCAACTCAGAAATTACCATTATTTTGGATAAATCTGACTCAACTTTCTGTGTGCATGTGTGTGTGTTTTCTCAATGTAAGATGGTGACACATTTTTGTTTCACTTTTTATTTTGTATCATGATGATAGCCTTGATAGTTTCAGGTAAACTGGCTGAGGGACTCAGCCATACATATATATGTATCCATTCTCCAAACTCACCTCCCATCTAGGCTGCCACATAACATGAGCAGAGTTCCATGTGCCATACAGTAGGTGGTGACACTTCTTTAAAGCATTGGACTTCTCTCACAACCAGTTACAGAGTTTAGAAGAAAATGTTGCACTACTTGAAGGGTTCACTGTGCAGTGGTAATTTGTTTTTCTCACAGGCTGGCAGGAGATGGTAATACCTTTTGTGGTTCCTTCCTTTTTATTTTAAGGTTATTGGTTTTTTATTGTTTGTAGCTAAAATGTTACAGTTCTCTATATTCTCTAATGTCTGAGAACATTGATTCCTGTAGTTGCAAAAATGAAACATCTGTGTCCCTGTTCAGTAGAAGTTGTATTTCAGTCCAGCCAAACCGTAGAAGACAGGCTCCCAGGCAGTGAAGTGTATAGTCCTGAGGTATGGACATGTCTGCTCTGAATTGATGGTTCACCTTAAGGTTTCCTTTCCTTGCAGAAAATTAGGAAATGTAGACAGCATGAAGAAAGAAGGTAAAATTTACCTGTAATCTCAGAGTTTGTTCTCCTTGTCCTGGCCCCTTGGAGCTTTTACAAAACATTGAAGAAGGAAGATTGCATTGTTAAACATACATTTTTTATTGTGGGCTTTATGAAATACTCAGTGTTAGGATCTATCTGTCCTTGTTGTGTTGACTTTAATACTTGCTTCTGCAAAATCATTTTCATGATAAGAAAACGTGATAAATTCGATTCAGAGTGTTCACTTATCTTTTTTTTTAATAGGTTATTTGTGAAAGAAGCAAAAACAAATCTGTAGAACTGAAGGAGCGGATTCGAGACTACTTAAAGGGTAAGGTGGGGAGTGGGCGCCCAGAGTGAGGAGGAGGCCCTCCATGAAGGTCCTGGCAGCATCTAGGCTGCCTTGTCTGTGGGAGTGAAGCCAGGGGGCTGTTGGGACCCCCTCAGAATTACCCTGGGTTCCACTTCCCTTTTCTGGGAGACCAAGTTGTCTGTCACTTGACTGTTGCTTGCAGCCTCACGCCTTGACCTCTGCAGCCTCTTGGGCAGCAGGTGCCTCCGGCCGCTCTTCTTTGGCCACAGCCTGCAGGGCAGCCAGAAGGCGGGAGAGGCCTGCCTGGAGCCCCTGTGTCAGTCGTTTGGTGGCTCCCTGTCCTTCACCGCCCTCTGCCCAGGCTGTCCCCATCTCCGTTTCTTCGACCTCCCGGCCCTGGATCACCACTCTCCAGGCCAAGGGCTTCTCAGACCAGGGCCCGTGGGGCAGTCCTTCCTGCTCGGTTTCCCGGAGCCTCCAGCCTCTGGACCAGAGTGCCCAAGCTGTGTCCCAGCCAGCCTACAGGCTCCAGGGCACCTGGTGGTGGAAAGCCCTGCTTCCTACCCGCTTTTTCCTCTCTGTTGTTTCCAGGGAGTTTGAGCAGTTGGCAGCAGCTTGCTGAATGGCCTTGCTGCAGATACTGGAAGCTCTTTGCCTCCCCTGTGTGTTCATCTTTATCTACTTCTCTCTGGTTTCCATTCCTGCCCAGATCCCTGGTGGTTTCTTTAGTGCAGGGCTTGGTGAGGCCTCTTGGTATGAAGTCTTACGGGCCCCCAGCAGCCACCACCATCGCTTGCGTGGTGTCCTTGGTGCTTTCCTGCCACATTGTCCCTGTGGCCTCACAGCCTTTGTCCTTTCCAGGTTCCATACCAAAGTGTGTGATTCCAGGTCTGTTCGGAGATATGTGTTCAGTGATACCTGAACACATATGTTCAGATATGTGTTCTGAACATATGTGTTACAATGTTAAAATTGTAACACAAAACAGAATAGGAGTTGGGGGAGGATGGAGGTTGACATGCATCTTCTTTGTAAGGTTTCTCCAGCTCCTCTTCAGCTGCTCTGGTTCACAGGTCCCTCTCAGTCCTCCTACGAACCTGGAAACAAGCATGTGTTTGCTGTTCCCCTTTCCTTTTTTCTTCTCCTCCTTATTTCTCTGCAGAGGAAGAGTGTGGGGCTCTTTAGGTGCAGGAGTCTGGCACAGACTGACCTCTCTTCAGTTGCTCTGGCTCCAGAGCTTTCTCAGCCTTTTTACAGTTAACATCTTTGACTGGCATGCAGAGCCTGTGGGGTAATAATCCAGCTGATTCTCAGGCTGATTCCCAGGGCCTAACGGCCACTGTTGGAGAAGGCAATGGCAACCCACTCCAGTACTCTTGCCTGGAAGACCCCATGGATGGAGGAGCCTGGTGGGCTGCAGTCCATGGGGTCGTGAAGAGTCGGACGCGGCTGAGCGACTTCACTTTCACTCTTCACTTTCATGCATTGGAGAAGGAAATGGCAACCCTCTCCAGTGTTCTTGCCTGGAGAATCCCAGGGACGGGGGAGCCTGGTGGGCTGCCGTCTATGGGGTCTCACAGAGTTGGACACGACTGAAGCGACTTAGCAGCAGCAACGGCCACTGTGGTGCAGGCTGTCCACACACATCACCTAGCCCCATGTGTTTTCTCCTCCCAGGTCACTACTATGTGCCCCTCCTGAGGGCAGAGGACACGTCTTCTCCTGTGATCGGGGAGCTGTGGTCTTCAGACCAGACAGGCGAGGTCTCTCACATTGGCCACACTGGAGGCTTCCCCAAAGACCCTGTTCTAACCCTTCGAGCCTTCGCAGGGCCCCTGAGTCCATCCAAGGTGAGCATCTGTGGAAGGTTCTGGAACAACTCCTGGCTGTCCCCACCAGATGTGCTGGGTTTTTCCAGCCTTTCGCTTTGTGCTTGGTCCTGGAGACCAGGTCTCATGAAACTCCAATGAGTTGTCAGTGAGGCTTCAGAACTTTCCTGGAGGAACAAGTGTCTTGACTCTATTATTGTTAGCTAGAGCAGGTATGTGACAAGCGGTGCTCCCAAGAAATGAGGTTTACCCGGGCTTACTCTCCCCATGCTGGCATTACCTGCGCCCCCCCATCTGTGCCCATGGACCTTGCACAGCATATGCCCATTCCATTGTACTTGGATTTGTGCTGTCACTAGGAAACTTCCACTTGCAGACTCTGAAGTTCACCTTCCAGACGGAGGTACTTCATATACTGACCTGTATGCACTCTTTCCTCTTAGTAAAAGAAAGCTGTAGTTAGTTACCTTCAACTATAAAATGTTAGGAATAGATTTTGCTGCATGAAACATAAAAAGCACACACATTATTGGGCAGCAGGTCTGTAGGGTCTCCCTCAAAGCCTCCTGGTTCAGTTCTGACCCTCATCCCGGCCCAGACCTTGCCAGGGTCCCTCCTGGCCTCTACTGTGATACAACTGAAGTTCCGTAGCTCCAGAGCAGGAGGGCATGTTGCCTGCACTGTGTTTGGGGTTGGGCGGGGGCACTGCCTGGCAATGTGGGTGCATAGCGCATCTCAACACACTTTCTGTTCTAGGCAGAAGATTTTCGCCGACTCTGGAAAACCCCGCCTCGAGAGAAAGCGGGCTTCTTCCACAGTGTCAGGAAATCTGATCCAGAAAGAGGCATTGAGAGAGTGGGAAGGTACTTAAAGAGCACGAAGTGCCAAAGAGCCGAGTGGTGGTATCTTGTGTGCTGTGTGCCAGTGTGCTTGGTGCTTGGGACTTTCAAAATAGTAATTCCCAGAAGTCCTTACTGGTAGACTTTAAAGCCTTTTTACTAAGGTCTAATTTGCAGAGGTGTACACTGCAGCCTGTGCAGCAAGGCTCCATGAAAACAGTCCCTCCTGGCAGTCAGGTGGGGCATCCAAGGAGCGTGAGGCTGTGTGGGGAAAGGAGCCACACAGGGAGACTTTTTCGTAAAATATGTGCCCAGCTTTAAGTTCACAACTTGAAAAAGACCTCTAAACATTTATGTCTGGCCCAAACCAGAATTGTCTTCAACTTTGTACTGTTGTTTTATGAAAACCAAAATGTTCTTTGTTAGTGGAGTTTTACAGTTTGCCCTTTTTTATTTCTGGTGAGTGTTGGTGTGAGTGGAATGGTTTGTTTGTAAGTGGTACCTTTCTCACCCGTGACCTTGACTCATTCCATAGCACGGTCTTACCCTGTGAGGGGGACACTGCTTCAGGAAGTTAAGCATATTCTTTCAGCCCCAAATTTAGGATAAAATGAAACCAAGGTTGCAGGTGCATTTTGGGCATTTCTAGCATAAAGTGGCTCTTTTCTGTGTAGTCAGTTCTGTGAGTTTTTCTTCTGCTCTCAAAACTGGTTAATTTGCTTTATTCTTACAGGGAGCTGGCTCATGAACTGGGGTATCCCTGGGTCGAATACTGGGACTTTCTGGGCTGTTTTGTTGATCTGTCTTCCCAGGCAGGCCTGCAAAAGCTGGAAGAATACCTTACTCAGCAGGAAGTAGGCAAAAAGCACCTACAAGACATGGGAGAAAATGCAGCGTGTCGCCAGGAGGATGCCTCAGCCCTAGGTAAGGACACGCAGTGCATCCAAGGCTGGTGAGACTGGCAGCCGTCCTGTGGCCAGGTCTGTGGGAACCTGTGGCTTCTCATTTTCTTGCCCATGAGGGGGCACAGCTGGGCCTGGAGCCTGTAATTCTGTCTGCAAGGTCCTGCTTGACTTTTTCCAAGGTTTTCTGTCTTAAGCAACAAGGAGGAGGCTTTGAATATGGGAGTGACTTGGCACAGCGTTTGTGCTATCCGCGGTGACATCCCGAAGTCCCCTTGTCAACACCTCTGAGAGCTGGTTTCTCTCCCTCACAGGCCGTCAGAGGAAGTGCAGCAATTCCATCTCTGTGAGGGCGTTTCTAGATGAAGACGATGACATGAGTTTGGAAGAGATAAAAAACCGGCAAAACACAGCTCGAAACAACACCCCGCCCAGGGCAGCTGCTTTTGGAGACTTGGGGTGTGACATCCTCCCCTTGGAGCAGACAGAACTTATCGAAGCTTCAGCCCCGACCAGTCCCCACAGCAGCAGAAATGGGTTTTGCAGCGCTCTAAGGGATGGCAAGACCCTGGGTGGGAAGAGGCCCAAGGCCCAGAGTGGGGAGGAAGACCTCCGCTCACCCATCTCCGGCTTGACTGTTGAGTTTGATAAACTGAATTTGCAGAATCTAGAAAGTAGCTTTTCTAAGACACCAAATCAAAGAGTGAAAACTAGAGATAAGAAGGTCCTGACATCAAGAGTGAACGCGGGAGGAAGTGACGTGTTAGAACCTCTTGCTGCT
The DNA here is from genome assembly GCF_055505025.1 of Bos grunniens. Lineage (NCBI taxonomy): Eukaryota > Metazoa > Chordata > Mammalia > Artiodactyla > Bovidae > Bos > Bos grunniens. Next base: position 44,858,564 of record NC_141181.1, read on the forward strand.
GATAGACTTGGAAATAACCAGGGAAGGACAGAAAATGAGATGTCTGCTGGAATTGCTAACATGTGCCTGAATCCAGACAGTTCTGTGCACGAGCCCCGCTATGGCAATGGCTCGGAGCCCTCGGAGATTCCCGCCTCAAAGGAGCCTGTCCAGAGGCTCTTCCTTTTTGGGTATGAGTCGGGGAGCACGCACGTGTGTTGGGGGGTGGTGGGCAGAGGCACCAGTATGATTCTTGGACACTTCCCTCCACCCCGGCCAGTCTGACAGGCACTTGTTCAATCTGTCTCACGAGTTGGTGGCTTTCTATCCATCCTCATTGGTCCTCCAAGCCAGTGGGAGACAGCATTTTCCTTCCTGGCTCCTCCTTGCGTCCACTGTACTTCCCACCATGACTGAGCTGTCCTATGAGTTTTAGGAAGAAAGGCCATCTTGGGGTCAGTCTCAGTTGTCCAGCTGATGGCCTGTTCCCACTTCTGCTCTGTCTTCCTGGAGGTGGTAATACACAGAGCGCGTCTTATCAGCAGGGCTGGGGCTGGGGTCTCCTCCCTGTGGGTAGCACGTTCCCTCTGCCATCCCCGCCCATGCTAGTCCCACCCTCACCCTCACCCCCACCCCCAAACTGGATTGCAGCCTGCAGCTAGTGCCTGCGGTGCTGGTAATGGACTCAGTGGTGCTGCATTTCTGGGTGTAATCATGGAGGTTCTTGCTTCTTCTCGTGCCTTCTAGAGAAGAGCCGTCAAAACTGGATCGGGATGTTCTGGCAGCCCTGGAGTGCACGGATGTGGACCCTCGCCAGTACCCGGCCGTACACAGGTGGAGGAGCGCTGTCCTTTGCTACTCGCCTTCGGACAGACAGAGGTACCCACAGGCCCAGGGATCAGAGTTGCTAGATTCGTGGGGAAATTCACACAGATCCGTTAGCCAAGCTGGTGGGAAGTTCCCTGACGTGTGGCTGGGGGTGACAAAGGGGAAGGGTGCTGCTGACAAGTGGGTACGGGACGGAAGTAGCCCAGGTTCCTGCTCAGGGTCACATGCCACTCGTGTGGGGAATGGTAATGAGCTTTCAGTCTTCAGGGCTCACAGCTCCCAGGCTTGCAGCACCTCTGCCAGTGTTCTCTCGGGGGCAGGGGCCCAGATCCTGTCTTTGGCCTCCACTCGCCCCATCCCATCCAGCCATCCATGCTGACTGCCCGTTCTTGGTTTCCTCAGCTGGTCCAGCCCCTCGCTGAAAGGGAAGTTGAAGTCTCAGCTCCTGGACGTCAGTAGCCCTCCTAGCGGCAGCCCTGGGAGAAGCAGCCCTGCAGGCAGCAGCCCTGGGAAGCCTGGCTCCACACCTCACGCCTCCGGCCTGGGCAGCCCCGGGCGCTACAGCCCCGCCAACGGGGGCCACCTCCGCCGGATGGCGCGCCTGGCCCAGCTTGCCACCTTGTAGGGCCCATGCACACTGCTGGGGTTCTTGGTTTGTTCTTTGTTGTTTTGTTTGTTAAGAAAAGTACTGTGTTTATTGCTGAAATTTCACATGCCAAAATAATATTCTGATTAATTTATCAGTCCTTATTTAGAGAGTAAAATAATTTTAGAAATTGCAAATATTCTGTATAAAATTTAGCTTTCTGTTATTTAGAGAGAAGGTGAATACAAACTGCTGCAGATATTCTGAAAACCCTCAGTGTGGTTACACAGGCTCTGTTAGCCGCCCCAGGTGCACACGTGACGAAAGAGGGCACCAGAGAGGCCGGGTGCCCCCTGCTCCCTCGACAGTGCTGCGCTCCCTTCCGCTCTTTTCCTGAAACACAGGTGAAGTTTGTACCTCTGCCTTTTCTGGGAAGGGTCTTTGACTTTCTAGTTCATGACAAAAAATCCTCTCTGCTTTGCCGGTCAACCGTTGATTAGACACTGACAAGGTGGGCATCCAGGAGTAAAGGAGCCTTGCATGTGTCGGACAGTTGCAGCGACACTTACAGTTGGGAGTCACTGAAGACATTTAAGTGAGTGACCAGAAGATGAAACTAGCTTTTTTCTAGAGGAGAAATGGTAGCCGCTGGGAGTCATGTGAATAGTCTCACACAGGACTCACTCACCAGCGGTCCTTGGAGGGTGTTCCTTTCTCACCAGCACTTGGCCTTTCACAGTGCACCTTATGTAGCTGCCAGTGCAGTGTAATAAAGTAACCTGAATGTTGTTCCCTGGTTTTGAGGTGTACCTCGTATTTTAGAATGCATTTCAGTTGGATTGCTTTATGAAAGAGCATCACGTTTTAGTAGAGACAAAAGATTTGCTTTGGAGGAAATATCTGATCCCAGTTCTGTCCTTTCGGTGTGGTTTGTCTTCCCTCCCCCTGGGCCATACCTGCTGGAGGGTTTGCACATACAGAGCTCTGCATCCCGGAGGGCTAGGGCATTGCAGCCGAGGGGAGGGCTGTTTCTCCCGTGTTACCAGTGACCGCTCACAGCAGGGTTCTGGGGGCATTGCCAGTGTTTGATCAAAAGTGAAAACTACCAATGCGTCTGCTGTCCAGTGCCTTTGTAAATCCCTTTGATTCTTCTGAACCTACTCTTTGAGACTATACAGTGATAGGAGGTAGACATAAGTGAGAGTCTTTTATTTGTAAAGATTCTGAATTGAAACTTATGTTAAAAAAAAAAGAAAAGAGCTTATTTCTTTCACACAATAACAAGACATAGGTCAGGAATATCGGACCTGAGATTAAGGTTTTAAAATTCAAAAGGTTGTTACACAGGGTGTTCTCACTTGTGTAGCAGACAACCTAGACATAAGAGAAAAATACATTCTGTTCTACAAACCAAATGGCGTTTTTAAAAGACATCTCTAGCCTCAAAGAAATCAGAACACAGATGTAGTCATAGTGATGATCTGTTTTCTCTAAAATTTGACCATACCATCCTGTATATTGTTATAAGTATTCAGACGGAAATTAAAGTAGGGATGTGCCCTAACTTTGCAGACTGCTGTTCCTGTTTTCTCAAGTTTAGACCTTTGATTATTTCTCCATTTGTTTATATAAGTTGGCCCTGATTCCACTAAATGCATTATCATGTGTCCCGTGGCAATTTTACATCTTTTTAAAACTACTTAATGGAATAAATTATTTTTAAAACCATGTGGTAATCATTCTAAGCTTTTAGAAAGACCTCTCTCAACTGTGCCCAGGAAAAGTGCCCTTTTTAGCAAACTCTTAAGCAGTGTTTGGGTTAAATAGAACATCAATCTGAGAGTGGTTTATTTGCTATCTGGGGTCCTTTCATTCCTAACACAGTTGTGAAAAGCCTTGCTTGGCATCAGTTAAACTAGCAAATATTTCCTAAGCGTCCCATGAAACAGGAAGCCTTTTTCTGTGATGTTGACAATCAGTGTGTAATGTCTTTGGTTGGAAAGAGGTGATGGGAACCTCATCATGGTGGGTGGTGGCTGTGCCGTGGGCTACCGTGCAGGGGGCTCCAGAGGGTCCCCTCTCCTGGGGGAGAGCAGGCTCCACACGTGCAGCCAGATCTTCTGGGGTAGTTTTTGGATGTTTCCAGAAGCGTTCACAGCTCAGAGAGGATGGTTGTAGGGTGACTGTCTTGTAGGGTACAGTTGCCAGTCACTGGGCACATCGCCATCCCATCCCCAAGCCAGGTGTGCTCAGGCAGTCGGAGGCACGTGTTTCTCATTCCGTGTGGAGACCCGCAGGCAGCTCTGGGTCACACCTGCCCTCGGGTTCCTTCCTCAGCTGTCTTGAGATACTTTGGAACAAACAGCAATGCAGCCAGTAAGAACCACTTTCATTCTCACTGCTGTCAGTTTGGGATCCCTCCTGACACACAGGCTCTTGGGGTGGGTTTTTATGTTGGTCACATTTAGGATGTCTTTCCTGACATTTTGTAAGTTCTCGGTCATATGTCCCACCTCAGGGTGGTTTCCTGGGCCCTTGTAACTGACCCCATCAAGACACCTTTCTCCCGCTCCTGGGCTCACTTCCTGTTTCTGAAACGTTGGCCCTGCTCAGCAGTCAGGTGCAAAGGGTGGACACGCCACTGAAAAGACAGGTCTGCAGACAGGACAGCAATATGACCACACAAACCCAAGGAAACAGGGAGGACCTGCAGGTGCTGACGGTCTGGGTGCCCAGGGCTCGACTACGGGATCTCACAGCACCCGAGGCCAGACACCTGGTGCTGCCTTGCACTTTTCTGGTTTTGGACGTTGGCACAGCCCCTGGCTAACTTGTCAAAACTATTTCTACAGATTGGTGCACGGTTGTTACTTTTAGAAAACCACTTAAGCTCCCTGTCCTGGGTCAGGGCCTCTCACCAAGGCCCCTCTTGGGCAGATACCCTGCAAAACTTCAGCCCGGGGTACACAAGATACTGGGGAAAAGGCCTTTCTGCTGAGACTTTCTTTGCTAGTTGGGGCTGCTGTTTGTCATGCACAGGCCTCTTGTTTTAAAACATTCACAATTAGTACTTTGAAAAACCAGTAAAATAAAATTTATTTTGTAGTTATTTCCAAAATTGACAGAAACATCAAATACTCCAATTAGTTGCACTGATTACAGAAAATGTTCATAACCACTTAATAAAAACTGTACTTTCTCCTAAAATAACAGAAATTTGGGAGGACATACTAAATATTTTAATCCATAAGCATGAAAGATTACCAGCCAGAGGCAAACAAGGACTGAACTGTCAGTTGGACGTTTTACTGAAATGGGCCACTCCTGAGGCATTCATCACTGCCTCTCTGGCGAGGCCAGCAGCTTGAGTCACCTCCCTCACCGGCCAAGGTGCTCCTCCTGTGTATCCAGAAAGGCGTCACGACACAAAAGTTCAGATCCCACAGCTTCAGGGAGGTGTGACTTTGGAGTGAGAAAGTGCTTTTCAAAGCAAGAACCAGATGAGGAAAATCTTTATGTAAGTGACAAGAGTTTTAGGAAACGAATATACGAAGCAGAATAAGTTACAAACGGAAAAAGCACTGCGCCCTCCTCCTCTTCCTCCTGCCTGACGGGCTCTGCTGGCAGACAGCCTGCTGCCGTGTCTGCCTGGTCCCCACAGTCACAGCATCTGGGGGGCCTCATCCAGTCCCTCAAACAGGCCTGCTTGGACCCCTCAGGCTCGTCCTGGATGAGAGGGAGGCAGACACCCTGCGAAAGAGATGAAGCTGGTCTGATCCAAGTGCTTCCCTTTTCCTTCCTGGACCGTGAGTTAAGAACTCTGTGCTGTAGATCCTTTTGCCTTCCTGCTGCCTAGAGGTGGCCGTCCCCGCTGCGCAGCCTGTGGGGGGGACACGGGGGAAGCTGTGGTCTTGGCGGCACCCACACCAGGCCGGCTAGGGGCTAAGGAGGACGCGGGGCCTCCAAGCGGCCCTCAGGAACGGGAGATCTTGTCAGGAGGCATGAACCCTGTGTCCCCAAGGGCCCTGAGAGCCACTCGGCCATCGGGCCGGACCACCAGGTGGGTAATGCTGCCGTTGTTGAGGGAAAGGCGGAGCCAGCCTTCTGGTGGGAACTGCAGCGCCCTGAGGAGAAGAAAGAATGTGCTAGAAACAGGCCAGGTGGGCCAGGTCTCAACAAAGCTGAGGGTCCCCCACCCCAGATGAGAAGCCCCTGGTCAGACTTCCAGAGGCTGGATCCAGCATCTGTAAGTCCCTCCTGTTTTCAGATGGGGTTTCTCAGAGAAAGGAGCTGCCAGGCAGATGTCAACCTAACAGTCCAACAAGGGGTAGGGGAGAGTCCAGTCCCTTTGAGATGGGGATCAACCACGCTCGAGGCCTGCAGGTAAGTCACAAGCACACTGGTTAATAAATGCATGCAACTTAACCTGCTTTCCCAGTGTAACCAGAAGGGGGCAGAGGGCAGCCAAATGGTGCAACAGGTGCAACCACGACCCCTGGAGCGTTTTCATGCTCTTAAAAGTGCTTTTGAGGCACAGTTAGTATTTGCCGAAGAGCCCAGCAGGACTACAGCCTCTGTCCATGTCACCAGACACTCTTCCTGCCCTAGAACTTTGGGGTCGACATGTGGCAGCCCCGTGGCTTGTCTCACCACTACTCTGTCAAGAGTTTTACCGACTTAAAGGAATAACTACCCACACACTGCTTTTTAAAGTCTCAACGTCACACTCACCACTTTAAAAAACTGTCCTGAGTTAGGGGGCAGGTCGCCCTCCCATTTCCTGGGGCAGAGGCCCTGGATCCCAGCAACCCTGTCTTTAGCACAGGTACCACTGCTCTAAGACCAGTCATTTCTGGCCCATTTTCAGCACTGGGTTCGCCTCCCAGTGATACTCGGTCAGTGCTGTCCTGGGATATGGAAAGATGTGTGTTTTACACAGCCCAGAAGTCAAAGCTCAGGAAAAAGCAGCACAAAGGCTCAGGCTACAAGCCTGCAGCCCAGCCCTTCCTCCCAGCAGCACTCGACCTGGCCTGGAACCTGCTCTCCCAGCATGGCGCTTCTCGCCTGGAGCCCTGTGTGATATCTGGACAAATGGGCCCATGTGAGAAGGGGGATCCCCTGAGCTCCTGAAGCACCTGCCAAACAGCTTCTAATGGATCCGGGGGAGGCAGGGTTACAGTTATTTCACATCTTGCTCTACGTAGGATTTGGTCAAATACATGAGCACCCTGCTGGCCTTTCCGGGTCCAGGCCCTCCGTGACTCATGGATGTGGCTCAGGGCAGGCATCACTGCGAAGGCCTGGAACTTGGTGGGGCCAGGACGTAAGGAAGTGGTTGGCTGGCTCCAATGACAGGAGCCCCTGGAGAAGCTCCCGACTTCGTACCCTGGATCAGCTGGAGTAGGGAAGTGACTAACATGCTCACAGGTTATAATCCTGCACAAACAGGTCCGTGAGCCTATAATTACAAAAAATTTCCAGTTAATAAGCTAAGGGAAATACGAAACTATGAGGCAAACATCGAGTAACCACAGCAGCATGATCCAGTGACAGGTGCTAAACCAGTCACTGCATGTCAGGGAAATGGGGTGTTGGCATGTAAAACGTGACTTTGCAGTGTGAGCAGCCAGCTATGCGCCTGAACCAAGCAACCACAACATTGCCCAGGAAAGACTGCCAACACAGGGCACTTGGTCTGGTCTATTCCCACCAAAAACACAGTCATGAGAAAACTGGACTGAAAGCCATTCTACCAGACCACCAGCTGGAGGAGACACGCTGTGGCTGGCAAGAGGGGAAGTAGGGCCAAGGGCATCCGGCAGGACCCCTCACCGGCACACGATGTAGCGAATGACATTGGCGTGGCAGATGAAGATCTCATAGCTGTCCTCCTGCTGCTTGGCGTCCGCCCGGTGGATATAGTTCCGGAAGGCGGCCTCGATCCGCGCTCCATCTTCATAATACTGCTGGGGGCAGAAGAAGGAATCGTGCGTATGGAGGCAGTGTGGGCCCCGCTGCCACCAGGAGCCCAAGGGCAGAGAGGAGGCTGCTCCCCACAGGAGGCTGCCCCGGGGGGAGTTTTTTTTACCACAGCCTCCGGCTTCCAGTGAGACACGGGGGGGTCGGGCTCGATGGGGGCGCCTTCCCTCAGCAGGTCTGTGCTGACCTTGCAGACTCCTGCAGAGAAGCACAGGACTCAGCCCCTTTAGGAGCAGCCACCCCTCCCTCCCTGCTGCTGGGCACCTAGGGTGCCTGGCACTCACCCGGCAGGTGTTTGCTGATGATGTCAGTGGTTTCTACCGCACGGGTCATGGAGGAATGGACGATTTTATTAAACTTCAACCCCAAGCTTGCAAGTCGGAGACCAGTTAGTTCAGCCTGCTCACGACCTTGAAGGTGGAATACACTGGAGAATTACAGGTGGTGGGAGTTCCTGCTTGTTTCTACTTCACAAATACTTCAGTCCTTACCAAGGACCATTAGGGCTGGGGGACAAAATGGGCAGCCCCTCCCAGGTCTTAGGCCTAAGGAAGAGGTCAGGCTTTCAACTGGTAAAGTCAGTGAGACAGACCAGCTACCTCCAGGCCCATACAGAAAAAGCATCAAAAACAACGGCCTCAAGGACTTCCCTGGTGGCACAGTGGATAAGAATCCACCTGCCAATGCAGGGGACATGGGTTTGATCCCTAGTCCAGGAAGATCCCACAGCTGCAAAGCAACTAAGCCTGTGCACCACAACTACCAAGCCCATGCTCCTCAACAAGAGAAGCCACTACAATGAGAAGCCTATGCACCGTAATGAAGAATAGCCCCTGCTCACAACTAGAGAAAAGCCCACACACAGCAACGAAGACCCAGAGCATCCATATATAAATAAATCTTAAAAAAAAACAAAACACCCAGCCACGGTTCAGCATGGCTGAAGTTTGGGTGGAGTCCTGTTTACTATTTCTGGGTCCATTACACTATTCTTACTCAACTTTATCCAAAGATTGGGTTTTAATGCTCCAGTGACCAGACGTGCACTCACTACAGATGTCAACAGGTGAGGACGGACAACCAGCACTGCTAAGGTCTGGGTGCAAATACAAATGTTTTTCCTCAAATGTATCTTAGAATCCAACTGAAACGCCCTTGGAGAGTCAGTTTCAGCTGGACATGTGACACCACAGATGCAGCTTTACTTCTATCTTGAGCCTGAGGACAGGCCACCAGACCCTTCGCACAAAAGGGTACTATCTCACTCAACAAAGAAATTTGTAAAAATGTAAGCTCCATCTCCAAACACCCTGCGTTTCCTGTCTGAGGGACTTCTCCTGTGGATACAGGCACACAAAGACCAAGGTGGGAGGATGTGCCCAGCAGCACCATTCACAGTAGCAAGAACCTGCTACCGGGTGGGGCCCTGAGACATGCCACCGTTTATAAAGCAGCCTCTGAAGCTCTTCAGCAACTAAGTCAAGTCATGGACACCGGGCGGAGCCACCGCAGAGCACCTGCAGGCAGGATCCATCATAATATTCTTAAAGTTGAGGGGCCTCCCGGGTGGCTCAGTGGCAAAGAACCTGCCTGCCAATGCAGGAGATATGGGTTCAATCCCTGATCCAGGAAGATCCCACATGCTGTGGAAGAACTAAGCCCATGTGCCACAACTTACTGAGCCTGTGCTCTAGAGCCCGGGAACCACAACTACTGAGCCCATGTGCCAGAACTGAAACCCACATGCCCTAGAGCCTGTGTTCTACAAGAGAAGCCACTGCAAAGAGAAGGCCGCACACAAGTACAGAGCAGCCCCCACTCACCACAGCTAGAGACAAGCCTTCACAGCAACAAAGACCCAGCACAGCCAAAAATGAATAAATTTTTTAAAACTTATTTAAATAAAAAGGTTGAGAGCATTTTCGAAGTCTGAGTCAGATTAAGCTGATTATTACTATTAATGACAAAGCTCACATCTGGGCCAAGAACACCTGACACAGGTCCAAGGAGGCCTGCCTAGCGGATCAGCAGACAGCCCAGCCACATACCCAGGGGCGTCAGCGTGCGGTCCTTCTCCAGGGAGGCATCCACGTGGTACTGCGAGTGCCTGATGAGGAAGATGTGCCGTGTGGCCTTGGCCTTGCAGTGGTCCAGCCTGGACGTCAGCTCCTCTTCTCCAGTCTCTAGGTTCCTCTTCCGCAGGTTGACCAGGGACAGTGGTTCTCTCCTGATGTTGAAACACAAGACGGCGTCCTCTGTGCCCCTGCTCTCAAGTCACCCCTAGTCTTTCTGACAGAGGGGCTTCCTGTGTTGGGAGGTGTAGGGGAGGAGCCAACGTCCTCTGTTCTTGGTGCTAGGCCTGCCCTGGGCGGCTTATCTGGACAGACAGATAAGCAAAGCCTCTGTGCTGTTCATGTCCTTGTGAGGAGACAGACAGTCACAGCAAGGGGACCAGTGACACAGATAGGAGGAAGGAGTGGCTGTGGGAGGGCAGGTGGGACATGCCCACAGGGCGGCCTCGCTGACAGGGATGCTGTGCTGCCCCTTAGCAGCCACTGACCGTGTGGCTGCTTACACTCAAAATCATAAATATTAAGTACAATTAAAACTCCCATTTCCTCAGTCACACAAAGCACATTTTCAAAGCTCAGCAGCAAGTGGGACAGTGGCCATCACACCAGACAGGGAGAAGAATGTTCCCAGTATCACGGGAATCCCCCTGGTTGGCCCTGCTGAGTGCTGGGAAAGGGCTGATGGCGGGGGTTGTGGCTGGGAGGGCGCAGCAGTAGCAAAGATGCTGAGAAACGATGTCTGGTGAAGACAGGCTCTGTTAGCTCATGGACCAGAAGTCAATAGAAGTTAAATGTCTGTGAGACTGGCAGAGCTGGGAAAGAATGTACTCTGCTAAGACAGTGCTGGAAGAACAAGTTTTGAGGGAAGTCATGGTGAATTTGAGGGTTCTGCTTGGGCCATGTGAACCTGGGGTACCGTAACATAACCAGACTGAGATGCCACACTGGCAGTCATGGGGGAGCTGGGGCTTAGCCAGAGAAGACCTCTGGTACCACAGGCACAGATGCAGGATACCACTTTCCTTACTCCCTCATAAATCTAGACTTGGCAAGCAAATATAGCATATCAGCCTCAAACAAAGCTGAAGTCTGGCTCTCCCTCAAGTAAGTCCTTTAACCTCAGAGTGACCGTTTCTTTGGAAAGGCACAAGAAATTAAGAAGATTGTACTGATGTTTAAAAGGGACATGACCCCAGCCTAATCATGAGAAAAACAGACAAATCCCAACTGAAGGACATTCTACAAAATACCTGATCAGCACTCTTCAGAACTGTCAAGGTCATCACAAGTTAAGTCTGAAAAACTGTCAAAGCCTGATTGTCATTTAGGATCCTGGGAGAGACAATGGACTACAAGTAAAAACTGAGGAAATCTCAATAAAGTATGGACATCAGTTAATAATATTGTACCTATACCGGTTCACTGATTGTAACAAATACCCTATGTGAGGGTAAGGTGTTAACAACAGAGGAAGTTAGGTGTGGAACTCTAACAAAATAGGAACTCTATTGTCTTTGCAACTTTTCTGTAAATAGAAGACTATTTTTAAATGAATTTATCTTTAAAAACTAAAGGTTAAAAAGAATACCTCTTCTCTATACAATGAGGCTAACAATAAACATTAGTTCTGTGCCCCACACTCAAAGTGTTAAGTAGGAAAGAGCTGGGACTGGGTAAACCATCCCACAACCCAGAGCAGTGCCATCCAATAGAAAGAGAACACCGGCAACGTATGTTATTTAAAATTTCCAAGTAGCCACATTTACAGAGTAGCAAGAAACAGGAAAAATTTCAGTAACTCACTTTATTCACTCCAGCATATCAAAAATACTATCGTTTCAATACAATATTTTAAGATCTGCACTGCTTTGGTTTTTAAATTTAAGTTAACATTAAGTAAGGCTAAAAACTGCTTCCTGATCACAGAACCCACTATTTCCAAGTGCTCTATAAAAATACTGACAGCGCGCGGCCGGGGTGCCTGGGACCCCTGGACCTCATGCTCCTACTCAGTATGTCAGCTGGCCCTGGCCTTGCCCGGCCTCCTTGCAGAGGCCCCTTCCAGAACCCACCTCCACCTGACCCTCTCGGCAGTATCCCAAATATGGGATTAGCATGCCGTCACCCAATCTGAATATTCATGAGTTGAGAGACAGAAACAAGGACGAGAGCCCTATTAAGGTCCAACCCCTCCGTTTAGGACTGAAAACGACCACTCCGGGCATCCCGGTACTCCTTCGTCAAAACAACCCCCTGGGCAGACAAGGAAACTGGCGCTCAGAAGAGTGGTCGAGGGAAGCCTCATGTCCGCAGCCAGCCTCGCGGCGAGAACCGAAAGAGAAACCAGCACGCAAACCTGCCCCGCCCGCCCCTCCGTGGGACCCACCACACCGACCAGACGGGAAGGCCAGGGCCCGGGAAGGGCTACCGCCGCTGGCCCCGCACCTGTCCCAGTTGGGGTCCCAGACGCCGGGCCCGGGGCGCGAGGTCCCCGCCCACGCCGGGGGCTCGACCACGCGCGGCTCCGCGTCCCCGCCCGCGCGGGGCTTCCCCACCGCCACTGCCGAGAAAAGCACAGCGGCCGAGCCTCCGGCCAGGCCGCAGGCCGCCAGCTGTAGCGCCTGCCGGAACGCCATGCCGGTCAAGTCCCGCGTCGACCCCACACGGGCTCCGCGCAGGCGCGCTCGGGTGCGGACGGCGTGCGGCGAGGGACACGCTTCGTCGGACGTACGCTTCCGGCCGGCTGGCTGCGTGGGAGCCGCCGCGATCGCCGCCGCAATCGCCTTATTCGCCGCGGTGACTTCCAGGGATAAAGGCGGAGCCGGGTGGTAGGCAGTGGTTCTGAGACCTTTGGTCGACCTGCTGCCGGAGGCCTGCTGCGCGACTCGTTTCTGCCGTTGAGCGAGGGCTCGGACGGCGCCCCGGTTGAGCCGTCTGGGCAGGGACCCGACCCAAGTACTTACACCTGCACCTGCGGAGAAAGCCCAGGTGGAACCCTTGGATAACTTGAGGGTCTGGTTCAGATGAATTAGGAAACTCCAGCAGGGTTTGCTGGTTGCTTTGTTTTTACGGTGGCAAAATACACATACTGCAGAATTTACCAACGTAACCGCTTTTATTAAGCACGTTCTCTTTGTTGTGCGAGTATCACCAGCATCCATCTACAGAACTTTCTTATCGTCCCTAACTAAAATTCTGTGCCTGTTAAAACACTAAACTCCTCAGCCCTTGGCATCCACCATCCTGCTTCCTGTCTCAGTTCGACTGCTCCAGGAATCCGAAAGAAATAGAGTCAAACAGTATTTGTCCTTTGGAGCTGGATTATGTCACTTAACAATGTCCTCAGGGTTCATCTGAGTCATCTGTCAGAATGTCCTTCGTTTTTAAGGGTGAATAATATTCCACTGTATTGACGGACATCTCTTCATTCATCAATGGACATTTGGGTTGTTTCCCCATTTTAGCTATTGAGAATAATGCTGCTGTGAACATGGCATACAAACGTCTCTTCAAGTCCCTGCTTTCTGTTCTCCTGGGTATACAACTAAATGGAACTGCTGGATCATCTGGGCAGACTTAAATGGGGAAGTGATATCCGATTTACATTATAAAGTCACTCTGGATTTTGAAGAATGAACGTATTCCACAGAAATACCCAGACCTCTGCATAAACATGGTGTCTTAAACCCATATATTTATGTCTCCTTCCAGAAGGTCACTTATGAAAAATGATAGCAAAAAAAAATTTTTTTTAAAAGGACAAATTCAAAAAGATGTGCTTGAATTCACAGAAGAAACCAAGCAAAGAGATCAGCTGACAAAATTTTGAAAGCTGGAAATCAGACTGTTATTGATCTGAGAAGATGGAATATCAATTGCCTTCACTGAGGGAAGCCAAGAAGCAAGCTCATCCAGTCCTGTGAATCTGGAAGAGCCAGATGAGTTACAGGCACTAGCCCCAACAAAACTGGGTCCCTGCTTGGCCAGCCCACCACCAAGGACGGTGTCACAAGTGCAACCCATGTACAGAAATCTTCCAAAGAATGTCTGAGTGGCTTTGACTCTTTTAACAATGATACACATCCAAGTATTTACAGACATTTCAGGTAATCCTGATAGGGTAAAACAAAGATCAAATCAACCCTGAATATTCATTGGAATGACTAGATAGAGCCAACTCATTGAAAAAGACCCTGATGCTGGAAAAGACTGAAGGCAAAAGGAGAAGAGGGGACAGAGGATGAGATGGTTGGATGGCATCACCAACTCGATGGACATAAATTTGAGCAAACTGTGGGAGATAGTAAGGACGGGGGAGCCTGGCATGTTGCAGTTCATGGGGTCGCAGAGTTGGACATGAGTTAGTGACTGAACAACAACAAAGATCAAATAGAAAAAAAAAAAAAAGAACCCTGTGAAAACAGAAAACAGCACACAAGACAGAAGAAAATTTTAAAATATATACAGTTGAGATCCCAAGGGATATTGTATCCATGAAATAAGGATGGGAGACTATCAGGAAGGAATGTTAAGAATGAAAAACTAGGGAAGGAGGGCTAATGTAAATGAGCAACAGGAGAGTAGACCCAGTGGAAAGGGTGGTATATAGGGCCTCTCAGAAGGTCAGGGAAAGTCTTGGTCTAAGGGGCCCTTGCCCTATGGGGCCAAGTAGCTAAACAGTTGTATTGTGATATATTTTACTACAAATTTTTAAACATTTAAAAAATTCCAAGAGCAGTCCTCTGGTCACTCATTTCTATCAAAACAACAGCAATTATTCTGAGAAATTAAAATCACCACTGAAAATGCTACATTATAGTTTATTGTGATCATAATTCAATCCAAGGTGACAGGTGAAATCATCTCTGCTATATTTAAGTTTCTAGGGCAGCACCACTTGAGGACAGCGATTGCCTTTTTAAAACACGATTCTGACATTAAGAGATTTCTGTTTCTCCATCCATCATGTTCGAGTCATCTTGAATCTCATGATCTAGAGCCTGGCTGGCTTATTTCTGTTCTCTCACCCCACCCCAGTCATCAGTATGTCTGACACCCTCTCCAGGTCATCTTCACTTCCCCAGAGAGGCCAGGTAGGCGTACCAGAACAGAGCCACCAAGTTTGCAAAAAGCACCCGGAACTGCCAGAGAGAACAGATGGTAAGGTAAAAAGTAAGAGGAAGGCCCTGGGCACACTCATCAAGTATGAGGCCCCCAGGACAGTGCTCATCCACTGGTCAGCCCATCCACCCACTGCTGGATTTACTGAGTCTTTACTTTGCATGAGGCACTGTGCTTGGGCTCCAGCAGAGAGGGTGAGGAAGACAGTCTCCCTGCCTGATGATGTTAACTGGACAGTAGGGAAAACACTCCTTCACTGATCACTTCAGCTCCTGGTAGGCCTCTTACCCCAGGACCAGACATCATGTGGGTAGCTTCACCTGGCTCTTCCCTGACAACTCCATGACCAGTTCACTCAGACCCATCCTGTTGCCACTATCTGCTTCAATGATCTGACAGACGTACTCCCACCTAAAATCACCTTTAGTTAATTACTGAGTCTCCCCTGCACATAAGCTCCAGGAAAGTAGCAGTCTGGCCTATCTCATTAATTGCTCTAGCCCAGAGTCTACAGCCACAGGGCATACAGCAGGTGCTCAATACATACGTGTTGAATAAACTCCCTGCCGCTTAAGCACTCACCTGCAACCACCTTTTAGGGAGCTCTCTGACCCCAAGCTTGCAGTACTGCCCCTAAGCTACTCAGAAGGATTCTATTTTCCAGCCTCTCTACTCTCATCCACAGGCCCCTCCACATCCTCAGCCATTCTGTTTTCTCATGTCTTTATTTCACTCTCTATATGTCTTAGAACCTGTGGTCCATATCCCCGGTTTTCTTCCCTTCCTGTTCCTCAGTTGTACTCCCTTGAAAAACCATGATCCTCCCTGCTTCTCACCTGCCCCAGGCCCCTGCCTGGGGCTGCTGGCTCCCCCATCACCAATCAGCTTCCTCTCCTATCTTTCACAATGCCAAGCTGACCACTACTTTATTCCCCTCAAAATACCCATCAGCCTCCCCTGCCCTTCCCGCCTCCCTCCTAGAGGAAACGGGGGTCCCCAGTCAACAGTGACCTCCTCTCCTCTGCTCAACGGGAAGAAGTGTCTCTCTGCTTATGTGCCACTCCCATCCCCACCCCTCTCCCTGGGGCAGCCTGGGGTGCCGTGTGCCTGTCACATGGCCACTCTTCTAGCTGCCAAACCTTCTCCTTCCCTGGACCACTGCTAACTACGGTTTTCCCCCTATGCTTCACAAACTTGTAGTTAGACTTTGTAGTTTATCTTCTACTTTTTCACCCACTCAGTCCTCAACAATCTGGCTTCAGCCCCATCAAGCCACTGAAATTGCTCTTGAAAAGGTCATGTAAGCTAATGGAGACTTAGCGATTTTTAACTTCCAACATCAGCAACTGCTGTCTCTCACTGCCTCTGGTCTTCTGCTATCCTTGGTGTGTGTGGTGTGTGACTACCAAGCCCTCCTTTCTCCCCCTTCCCACCCTTTCAAGGTAGCTCTTTCCCAAGGGGGCTCTTGCCCCGGGTGTCTTTCCTCTATCTAAAGCAGGGTGGAAACCAGCTTTTATGAGCTAATTTCAGGTAGATTACTTAAATAGTGTGCAGAAAAACGGCAACACAGCAGGCTGAGGCCTGGGAATTTCTGCAAAGGCCTGTTTGAGAGGTTGGTGTCTGGGAACTTGGATGTGGGTTTCCACCTTTCTCCTGATGAGAATGGTTCCCTGGGCCTAAAGTGCCTACAAAATCAGTGTGGCTGAAGCTGAGTGGCTGCTCTCCTCTCCGGAGTCTGGAACTCTGGTGCAGGCAGCAGTGTCCATGTGCCAGCCCCAAGTAAAACCCTGGGCCAGAAATATTGCCTTGGCTGATTTTGTGGGTAAATGATCGCTTGCTCCCCGTAGCCCTCAGGGCAGGGAGCATGGGGCACCTGCAATGGCTTCCCAGGATCCAGTCGCACATCCCTTTTGTGTGGCCCTAATAAATCTCAGCTGTGAGCCCGTCCACCTGGCAGTGGTCTTGGGACCCAGTCACAGGTGAGCTATACTGGGTGTGAGGACAGTGGACAATGGCAGGGCCTTCAACCAACCGGAGGGTGGCCCCTCAGCTGCCTGCCTAGGGCCAGCGGCCAGAGGTCAGTGAATTGGTTCATGCCCAGACATTGTGCCCCTTACCACTCAGAGCCCGCCCCCGCCTCACTCAGGTTTGGCTCTGATGTCCCTGCAGGTGAGGCTGCCTTGGGCTGCAATCTGTGAAGCCCTGGAGGTTGGGGGTGGGGGTGGGCATCCAACCCTAGAAAGCTGAGCACAGCCTGGGATGAAGGGGCACAGCGTGGACCCAGCTTGGGCCCCACTGTCTTGCTTTGCCTCCTCAAATCCAGTAATGGTAACAACTCGGAGCAGAGAGAAAAGCCTCGGGAGGAATCCAGAACCTGGGATGACCCAAGGCTCGGGAAAAAGGCTAGGCTGTAGGGGAGCTTGAAGCCCCCTGTGGCTCCACGCTGGCAGCTGGCTGGCCTCACCTGCACAGGGATATAGTTGATGTTAATAAACTGCACAGGTGTCCACACTCGCCAGTTCATCCGCAGCGCTGGCCAGAACCCGCTCTTCATCTTGGCAGTGAAAGCGGCGGTGTCCTGCCCCTGCAAAGGTGGGGAAACGCAGACCATGAGCAATACCGGCCTTCTAGGCGAAGGACCCCAAAGCCTAACTCAATGATTTCTTTAAAACTTCATGTTTTGTTCCATTTATATGGACATAGCACATGCGTGTGCTTGATCAGTGATACAGCCAGATGAACTAACAATCCAGTAGGAAGATCATCGGAACAGTGCTCTCATTGTGTGTGACCTTTGCCCGAGACCCCTGAGAGCTGAGTTGATGATGGTGTGATTCACACTGCTGGTCTGGGCACCAGAATTGCAGCTGCTGATGGCTCAGCTGTCAGTTCTTTCCAGAATAACCTCCGAAGTTGATGCATTTCCTATCAAAACTTGTCAGGAGTTCTTTTTAAAAAACAGACCCCAGTAAATGATTCTAAATGTCACCTGGAAGGATAGATGCACAAGAATACCCATCATGAAAAAGAGTAAGAAAGGAAGGCTTGCTTTACTAGAGATTTTTAAAATTCTGTACAGTTAGGGCAATTAAAAAGTCTGGTGGTGGCAGTGGTGGTTTCATCGTTGAAGTGTGTTGAGACTCCATGGACTGTAGCCCACCAGGCTCCTCTGTCCATGGGATTTCCCAGAATAGTGGAATAGGTTGCCATTTCCTCCTCCAGAGGATCTTCCCCACCCAGGGATTGAATCCACATCTCCTTCATTGAGAGGCGGATTCTTTACCGCTGACCCACCCAGGAAGCCCATAGACCAAAGTATATCTCACACTATATTAAAAACACATAATACTACAGGAAAGCATAGGAAAATATTTCTATTATCTTTGGACCTATCGAAATGTACAAAATAAAATCATAAGAGTAGAAGAAGAAAATATAGGAAAATATTTCCAGTATCTTCCTTTAAGGAAGCCTATGAAGGAAAAGACTAGAAGATTTGAATACATGACTTTTTAAGCTTTTGTATGGAGAAAGACACTATAAGATACTTTCTATAACTTACACAAACATTTTTATGAAGTTAAAACAAACACCTAAAAATGGTAAAAATATCTGTGACTTTTATTTGGCAAAGGATGGATATCCTTAATAGGTACAAACATACAAATAAGAAAGAAAAAATGCAAACATTCTAAGAGAAAATGAGCAGAGTTAGTGGAAGAAATACAGATAAGCATATAAAAAGACACCCAACCTCATAAAGATACAGAAAATATTTCTCACCTGACTTCCCGGGTTGGGCAGTGGTTAAGAATCTGCCTCCCAGTGCAGGGGACACGGGTTTGATCCCTGGTCCGGGGAGCTTCCACATGCTGCACAGCAACTGAGTCTGGCACCACTACTATTGAGCCCACATTCTAGAGCTGGAGAGCTGCAACTACTGACCCTGCTTGCCTAGAGCTTGTGCTCCACAACAAGAGTTTAGAGGTCTCTGGGATCACAAAGCTTGTGTCTGAATCCCGACTCAGTGACTCACAGTTACAGCACCTTAGGCCAGTATTTACCCCGTAAATAACTGAAGGCCTCAGCTTCCTCAGCTGTCAAGTGGATTGATGTTAGGCTCAAAGACCTGAAGCACTGGATGCAGAGCTCAGTGCTCAAGAGATGTCAGCTGATGCTATCATTCTGCACCACTGTAGGGAGGACAGACAAGGACAGCCTTTTTGGATAACAATTCTAGGAATTGACCATGACGGAATCCCTATACAACAGGGACAGGTGCACGTCTGGATCACAGAATGCCAGATGTGGAAGCAGCTTGTAGTGTGTGTGCCGTATGGAGAGTGTGGTCTCACATGTGTCATTATGTGGTGGGAACTTTATGTGCCTTGGTAACATCTGCCTTATCCATGTAGGGTATTTATTTTTTAATGAAAATATACTCACTTCCTATTTGGAAGGAAAAAATAGGGAGAAACTGCTGTGGTACCCTCAATCCTAACACAGGCACCCTTCCACTTTCTCCTATCTGATTTCCTAAGGACTTCCCAGATATTTTTTTTACTATTAGGGACTTATTAGGAATCACAGGGAAGTTTAAACATCTTTCCTACCTCCCACCAGGATCACTTTAGACAGCAATGGGTGTCCTCCTTACTAACAAGAACTTGAGATGTGGTTTCAAAATAAAACCCAAGTGAGAAGTGTTTACTTGCTGTGATTGGTTGAAATAAATGACTTCCAGGGTAGAACGTGACACATCTCAGCACACAGAGGACGGAAAGGAGATGGTGAGGGTGGTAGGTAGTGGGAATGAGGTTGGGTGAACACACCTCTCAAGTTTTCCATTGCCATGTTAAGTCTATGCTGATAAGTTAACTCTTCAGAGCACTTGTGATGTCCACACCCCGAGTGAGCACAGGGTTCTGCAAGGTCCATGGACCCCTCTGGCGTCTGGTGAAGCCCATGCATCCACTTCCCAGAATGTTTTGAAATGTATAATAAAATATGTGGGAGTACAAAGAAATCAATTATACTGAAGTATGGGAGTTGGTGACAGACAGGGAGGCCTGGCATGCTTCAGCACACGGGGTTGCAAAGAGTTGGACACAACTGAGCAACTGAACTGAATTGAACTAAACAGCTATTGAAACATTCAGAAACATTCTTATAAACCAGTATATGTGCTTCTTCACTAACACATTCAGTGATAAGACCTGCCGAAAGGTGTAAGGAGTGATGAGCATAAACAATACTCTGGGGTAACTGTGACAATGGACATGTGACAGCCCTCTCTACCTGGGACGCTTACATCAGGCCAACACGTACTGCTAATACTACTGTGCTTTGCTTCTGATATTTCATAGAGGACAATGTGAAACTTCAACTTGACTCAAAAGTTCAGAGACCCTCTGAATTCCAACCACGTTATCCTTATGCCAAAGAATAGCTGGCGTGCATGAGTGCTAGAGACCAACCTCCAGGAAGTTCATGACAAGGAAGAACAAAGACAGGAAGGCGGGTGCGAAGAGAAGGCGGTCCAGGAGGAGCCTCTTGATGCCTGCCAAGGGGACCTCGGAAGGGATCCAGCGCTCCATCAAGAGGTAGAAGAAGTGACCCAGTGGCCCTGTAAAAAAAAACCTGAGGCCCGCGGTGGGGGTGAGTTGGATACACCCTTCACCCTCAAACCCCAGATCCTAAAACCTGCCTCCCTGGAGTCCCTCAGCACTGACTACAGAGGTCTGTGTGGCCCTTCTAGAAAACATGCTTTCAATGCATCTGCTCCAGGCATTCATTTTTGCCTCTGACAGACCAGGCCTGTTCCTGCTTTGCACCCCCTTGTCATCACATGGCTGGCTCCTTCTCAACACTTGGCTCAGAGAGTTCCTTCCAATTGTCCTGAATAACGAACCTACCACTGTCCCAGCCACTCTCTATTCCAGGCCCTGTCCATTTTCTTCAAAGCATTTATCACTGGATGTCATGGTCTCCTTTGTTTATACAGTGCCCTCTCTTCACCCTTAGAAGGTAAATGCCACAAGACAGGATTGTGTCTGTCTGTTCACTGCTCTGTCTGGAACAGGGCCTGGCTCAGAGAAGGTGCTCGGTAAATAAACAGAAGCATCCCGGGTGTCAGAGCTTTTTATCAAACTCTCTCCGATCATTATCAGGGCTGAGATCTGGTGCTGTGCACTGGCTTGTCTGTATTATTTTTCATTCCAAACAGCACAGTGTACTCAGGAAGAAAACTGAACCCTGCCACCATGTCTACTGGATCAACAGATCTTAGACTCCATGAAATCCAGAATCAAAAGATGAGCAGGGGCCCAGGGGCCTTCCAGCTCCACAGTGCCAAGCCTTTAAAAAAGTGGTTTTCCCTCGTCTTTCTCCACCCTTTCACGGAATGTTAACTGGCCCAGAGCAGCGCTTCTCAGGAGGAAGAAAAACAGGAAGTCTTGAGGATGGAAAACTGTGACTGGATAAGGGGAATGCATCAGAATCACTCCCAGGTGGAGGGATTACCAACCCCTCTTTGGAGGGATTGGGACTTTAAATACATTATGGGAAAAGCTGTGATGACTCAAGTTAGCATGCCTACAATACAAAAATGTTATTTGTGAATTTTGAATTGAAAAAAATCAATCCTATTGCAAAAGATTTCTAAATAATACATCTATACAAACAGTGTTGTTGGCCAGAGAACTCGGGGTGGATTTAATAGATAAAACTTCTGAATCTCTGTGCTTTTGCAATTTAAAAAGTAGTTCAGAAATGACAATTTTCAGGATACCTAAGGATTTCTTTTCTGAATGGTTATGCTCTGAATTTAACAACAGAAACTAACTGGTCATATTTGAGTCTGTTTCCCTCTTTCAGAGTCTTTGGGTCTTGAAGTCGATTTCAGGTTTAGGTGCCCTCAGGCCTCTCAGCTCAATTACTATGGCCACCCTCACCCATGCAATTCAAAATAAAAACCAAATAAAACTACAAAACAAGTGAAGCTAACGTATATCATTCTGATTTTTCTCTCATGATGACTTCAATGCTTTTTTAAAAATTACTTTTCCAAATTAGGTAATTCCAGGTGTTGATATCCTAGCTTTGTCGCACTTAGCCTGCTACTGAGTAAACCGGTCCCTTTATGGAACTCACCCATAGATGGCATATCTGAGAGGCCCGCTGACATCTAGCTTTTGAGAACAGTTTTCTTTTTTCTGCTTCTTCTCAATCAACTGTGCCAGGAAGTTCCCAAGTGCTGACAAAATGCCACTGTGGAGAAAGGGGTATTCAGAAAACAGAAGTGAACTACCGGGACTGGGGGGCGGATATCTATTCCTGCACATAATCAGCACAGTGGTTCGAAGAACATGCTGGGGATGGGTGGAGATGAACCCTTATCAGAGCAGCGAAATGTAAGTTCCCTGCATGAAAAGGTGGAGACGGCAGAACTTAATACACACACAGAAGCATGGTAAGATTTCCAATCAGTGGGTTGTATAAGTGTCATACCTGGATTGTGATGCTATCCTATAATTTTGGGAAACGTTACCCTGTGTAGTTATAAAAGGGCAACACAAGGGTTCCTTATGACGAAAATTTTCTGTATTTTGACTCCGGTGGTAGACACACAAACCTATACATGTGACAAAACTGCATAGAACTTAACACCTACAGTCACAGAGGAGAACAAGAAAAGCTGGGGAAATCTGAATAAGTCCTATGGTCTGTTATCTATGCAGTGTCCTGGTTGTGATACTACAGTTTTACAGAATGTTGCCAATGGGGGAAATTGGGGAAAGTATACAAGGGATCTCCCTGTGTTGTTTCTTTCAACTACATGTGAATCTGGGGCTTCCCAGGTGGCACTAGTGGGAAAGAACCTGCCATGCAGGAGACGCAAGAGACATGGGTTCGATCCCTGGATCGGGAAGATCTCCTGGGGGAGGGACTGGCAACCCACTCCAGTTATTCTTGCCTGGAGAATCCCATGGACAGAGGAGCCAGGTGGGCTGCAGTCCACAGGGTCGCAGAGTCGGACATGACAGAAGCAACCTAGCACACACGCACATGTAAATCTACAATCATCACAATAAAACTTTCAAATAGAAAGGTGGAGACGGGCCCAGCCAGTCAATAATTGGTCTATACCTGCATTCTGAGAAGCTTTCTAAGCTATAAAGTCCAAAATTCTTGGACGAGACATGGAGTCTCTTGATCTGATCTTTCACTACTTCTTCATCTTCCTCTCTCTTGGTTGTTGTTCATTTTCTCCAGGAACACAGGCCTGTCTTCCACTCCACCACTATTAGATTGCTCCTCCCGCAGGACCTTTGCTCCTGCTGTGCCCTGATTCCCTTTTTTGTACAGCCTGTTCCTTCTTCAGGCTTCTATTTAAGTGTCACCTCCTCAAATAAAACTTCCCTGACCACTTTATCTGTGTTATACATTTATCTACTTTTTGACTAGTTCTTTACTAGAATGCAAGATCCGTGAGGGTAGGGACAGGACCTACTTATCTCAATCATCGCTAATGCTCCCCCAGACAGGAAGCAGCTGTACACATGTATGAAAGGCTATATTAATAAAAGGGGAAAAACTTGTAAAACGGATTAATTAAAAGAAAGAGGGGATGTCTCATAAAATGTTTAGTACTCCAAATCAAAGGGCTCACCTAACGAGCAAGGAGGGCACTGTGTCAGCTTTCTCCCAAATGCAAAGCTGCTGAAGCATGTCTTAACACCTCCCACCCAGTCTAGCCTTCCTCGCCCTTCCTCAACCCATTTAGTCCATCCTGTGGTGGTCGTGGTTTAGTCGGGAAGTCCTGTGCGACTCTTAGGACCCCAGGGCCTGTAGCCCTAGCCCGCCAGGCTCCTTTGTCCATGGGATTTCCCAGGTAAGAATACTGGAATAGGTTGCCATTTCCTTCTTCAGGGGCTCTTCCCGACAAAGGAATAGAACCCGGGTCTCTTGCATTGCAGGCAGATTCTTTACCGACTGAGCCATCGGGGAATCCCCAGCCTATCCTGGACTCAAAACAAGAACCCGGGTCTCTTGCATTGCAGGCAGATTCTTTACCGACTGAGCCACCAGGGAAGCCCCAGTCTAACCTAGCCTCAAAACAAGAGCAGGTACTAACGAACTGGAAGGTAGCTGCAGAACCTGCGCAGAGCCGAGCGGGTGACAGATGTTTCCCCCAGGCCCTTTTACCCCGGACGACCGCCACCTCCGGGGCAGAGGGGCCGGAGACCCGAGATCTGCAGCAGGTCCTTCAGCTCGTGCACTCCTTTAGTCTGGTCCCTGGGTCCACATTTTAGGGTGTTTACGAGTTACAGCTCGGAACCAAATATACAGAACACCACGTGCTAAGAGTTCTGGTTAATTTAAGGCATCTGGAGGGTCATTTTGACACACCGGGATTTTGCCTTCCACATTCAAACCCCCACGTTGGATGCACTTATGGGGCTGGGTCACCGGCCGACCGAGCTCTGGGCCGCGCCCACCCTCGCACCCCCCCACCCCCACCCCGGCCCCGTCTCGTGCCCTCCTCCGCCGCTCCGCGCAGACCTGGTGGCCGCTTTGGTGAGTACTGGGTAGAGCCGCAAAAGGCGCAGGTACTGGGAGAGTGCCCGCCGCGGGAGCGGCCCTAGTCCAGCCTCCGCCCGCAGCTTCGACGCCGCCGGCGCCATCGTCTTCCCCGGTCCACGCCCACCGGGGGGCACGGACCCCACTCCTGGCTTGCCGGGCGCTGGGCCCAGGGCGCGGGGCGGGGACGGCCGGACATTTCCCGCCCCGCCGCGTCCCGCAGTGCCGCCGGGTACAGACCCCTGGTTACGCAACGCGCACCTCCGCGCACTTTTCCCGGACTCCCTAACCGGCCACCTCCCCCTCGGGCGCCGGCGGCGATTGGAGCTTTGTGGGGCGGGGTGCGACGAGCCTCCTGATTGGGCGGTGGGGCGCTTCCGGCTTCTCGCGAGAGTCATTGCGAGCGCGCCAAATTTCTACAGTGAAGTGGCGGCGGCGGCGGCAGTGCTATGGTTCTGAGGAATACCGGGCGACTGCGCGCGGAGCCGGGCGCGGACGGGGAGCCCAGCCGGTGAGACAGGTGGCAGGCGGGCCCCGAGGACCTTCCTTTCGGCCTGGCGGCGCAGCAGCGCCCCCTCCTTAGCGCGCGCGCGCGTCGTCCTTAAGCACCGGCGAGAGCCGCCCGACGTGGGCTCCTGGTTGAGAGTCCGGCAGCTCTCCGAAGCTGCCCCCTCTCCCCGCCGTCTCCTTGTTGGCGCTGTGTCCGAGGCCCTCCGCCTGCGGCCCGGCGGCAGCGCAACGGGGAAAGGGCGGTTCTAAGACGGGGGCGGGGAGGAGGAACGCACCAGAGCCTGGCTCCTGCTGGTGCTGCGCTGCGCACGAGTTCTCAGGGTAGTAGCTGAGGGTGTCCGGTTATGCTAGGAGCGCGCGGAGGCCTTGCAGCCTAACCTCCGGTCGGCGCCGCAGGCCCGTGGTCGGCGCGTCTTGTGCTGGAGTGAGGGCGCTGGGGCCGCAAGGGTCCAGCCCCACTGCCTCGCGCGGTCGGGGCGGCCCTGACCGCAGTTTTCGGCGAGGCTGCGGAGTAAGGAGAACAGCTTCTGACTTAGTTCTAAGGTCAGAAGCCCTTAAAATTAAGATGTGACGGGGTTTTGTTCGTTCTGAAAGCTTTAGGGGAGAATCTCTTCTCTTGCCCTTTGTAGTTTGTAGAGGCTCCTTCCTCTGTTTTCCAAAACAACACTGTCACATTTCCAGCCTCACTCTCTCTGTCTCTAATTTCTGGCTCTTATAAAGAACCTTATGATTACAGTGGGTCCACCCAGATAATCCCCATCTCAAAATACTTAAAGTCATCACACCTGCAAACTCGCTTTGGTCATGTAATATAACAGAGGTTCCTTGGATTAGGACACAGACATCTTTGGTGTGGGGGCTGTCATTATTCTCTACAGCAGGTGGCTATAATTTTTTGTGAAAAATAAGGGTCCTCATCTTGAAATAGATCATTCTGTTCTTCAGGTGTAGGTGACCCAAGGAATATCTTCAGGCAAAGGAGTTTTTCTTAAGCAAAATTCTCTGACCACTTATGTTTATAAATTAATAACTAATGAATCATGTTACAGTAATTAAAGACATGAATTCTGCACAGGCTTGGTTCAGATCTTTTTTTTTCTCTAGTTTCTGTTTTGTATATTTAGCTTTCTTAGACTGCTTCCTTTCTTAGACTGCACCATTCTAGACACATACATTTTTTTTTTCCTCTGCTCATTGATTTAAAAGTAGCTCATTTATTTACATTAAGACAAAAAGTCATGGGGTATGGATTCTTAGCTGTACATTTTTGAGGAGTGGAGAATATAGTTGGCTTAACTAATAAAGAGGCCTTCAGCCCAAAATATACAGGGGCCAGAATCTCAGAACTGCAGTTTAAAGAAGAAACTATTAATAGCATTTGCTTTTTAAGTTGGAATGGCAATATGGTAATTATTCTGTTTTGAAGATGGATAAGCCATAATTATTGTATTCTATCTAGATGGGATCACACCTGTGAAATTAAAAGATTGTGAACAATTTGGGATTATTCTAATCTCTGGAATCAAAATAGATTTGGATAGTTCTGTTGATGGAAAGTCTTTGTCAAGTACTTAATTTAAGGTTTATAATAAAATCTGTATAAAGTTATTTAACCCTAAGCAGAGAAAGGCTTGGGAGGTTTGAGGCAGATGTAACTGAGCTGGGAAGTGATTTCCCTTCTCAGTTGAGATAGTTCCTCTCACATTGAACAATGTTATATCCCCATTTTTATCCATATGTGGTTCTTCCAACATCCAGACTCAGGTGTCCCAGAAGATATATCGTGCTTTTTTTTTTTTAAATATGGAACGCTTCACGAATTTGCGTATCATCCTTGCGCAGGGGCCATGCTAATCTTCTCTGTATCGTTCCAATTTTAGTATATGTGCTGCCGAAGCGAGCACGATATATCGTGCTTTTAAGGTACAGTTCATTCTACCACAACAGGTATTTCTGTAACCCTAGTTTGCTCACATGTAGTTAGTAAACAGAAGAATATCAGTAAAATGTGGAGATTGTATTGGTTCATTTGCAGTTTTCCCTAGGCAAGGGGATCAGAATCGAGTAGAATTAAACAAGTCTTCAGTAGAGAAGGAAAGAGCCCTTGGCTGGAGTGTGGCACAGATATGTGCCCTGTTGGCTCTGTTATCTGAGTGCCTGTACCAGTGCTCCCCTCCAATCTCAGGTGGCAGGCTACACTTTTCTCTCCTGTACTCAACAGTCATAAACCAGGACCTTGCTTCTTGTGTTATGCATTTAAAGCAAACAACTCTGTAGAAACATGATTATTGACTTTGCTGTATAGAAATTAGAGCTACCTTTCAGTGTTTATAAGCCAGATAAAAGAAAAATGGCTTAGCATGGAACACTGCTGTCTCTGCACTCAGACACTGAACTGTGCAGCCCAGCACACTGCAGCCATCCTTGTTTCACTTTCCTAGCATGAAAATCCCATGGACGGAGGAGCCTGGTGGGCTGCAGTCTCTGGGGTCGCTAAGAGTTGGACACGACTGAGCGACTTCAGTTTCACTTTTCACTTTGATGCACTGGAGAAGGAAATGGCAACCCACTCCAGTGTTCTTGCCTGGAGAATCCCAGGGATGGTGGAGCCTGGTGGGCTGCAGTCTCTGGGGTCGCACAGAGTCAGACACGACTGAAGCGACTTAGCAGCGTGAAATGCACTTTCCTAGATGTGCTGCAGCCACCTCGGTGGTTGTATGAGCGCCTTGAAAAGTGTTCAGTAAATATTTTTCCAACTCAAATTACATGACTTGAAAACACAAGTGAATTAGTTCATTCAGCTTATTTCAAATAACTCTGACGTTACAGAATTTTATCTTGAAGACAACGAAAAGTGAGTATTTCTCTGTTTCTGTTGGTCTTCAATAAATATCACAAATGCTATTTATCAGCCATACACTCTACAAAAAATTCTGTCTGCCCATCATATGTATCGTGATTTAATCATCACCACTGATTTTTAGTAGAACTAGTCTCCAACTTGGTCATTCTTTATTTTTTAAAAAAATTATTTATTTACTTCTTTATTGGCTGTGCTGAGTCTTCATTGCTGCGGGAGCTTTCCTCTACTTGCAGAGAACCAGTGAGCCATGGCTACTGTGTAGTTACATTGAGCAGGCTTTCTCGTTGCGGTGGCTTCTCTTGTTGGGGAATATAGGCTCTAGGGTGCCCATATCCACCGGCTTTAGTAGTTGCACATGGGCTCCTGGACTCTAGAGCACAGGCTCAGTGGTTGTGGTGCGCCAACTTAGTTGCTCCATGGCATGTGGGATCTTCCCAGACCATGGATCAAACCCAAGTTCTGAAAATCCTGTGTGGTCAAATACGGTTAATTGCATTTTTTGCAAGAAACAAACTAATAATAAGTTTGGGTACCATCATTTTAAAAATAGAGAAAACTTTTTGAGATAATTGTAGGTTCTTAGCAGTTGTAACGGAGAAGGCAATGGCAACCCACTCCAGTACTCTTGCCTGGAAAATCCCATGGGCGGAGGAGCCTGGTAGGCTGCAGTCCATGGGGTCGCTAGGAGTCCGACACGACTGAGCGACTTCACTTTCACTTTTTACTTTGATGCATTGGAGAAGGAAATGGCAACCCACTCCAGTGTTCTTGCCTGGAGAATCCCAGGGACGGGGGAGCCCGGTGGGCTGCCGTCTATGGGGTCGCACAGAGTCGGACACGACTGAAGCAACTTAGCAGCAGCAGCAGCAGTTGTAAGAAATTACGCAGAGATCCCTTAACCTAGTTTCCCCCAGTGATAACAGCTGACATAACTAGAGTCACAACCAGGAAATTGACATGATACAGCAGTGCATGAACACTCGTTTGTGTGTGTGTAGATTTAGTTCTGTGCACTTTCTGTATTCATGACCAACAGCACAGTCAGGCCACAGAACAGTTCTGACCCAGGGGTCCCTCATGCTACCTTTTTATAGCCACAGCCATCTCCCTTCCCCCATTGATGGCTAATCCATTCTCCATCTCTAAAGAATGCTATATAAGTGGAATAAAGTATGTAATTTGGGGGAGTTGGTTTTTTCACTCAGGCTAATTCCCTTGAAACCATTCTAGGTTATTGTATGTATCAATAAGTTTGTTACTGATGAATTGTATTCCGTGGGAAGGATATAACACAGGTTAACTATTCACCTGTTGAAGAGTATCTGGGTTGTTTCCACTTCTTGTCTATAATGAACAAAGTTGCAGTGAATATGCACGTATGAGTTTTTTGTGTGAACATGAGTTTTCTTTCGTCAGGGATAAATGCTCAAGATTGCAATACTGGACTTGATGCATTTTCCTTTTTAACTACCCCATGAGGCGGCATGTCCAGCCAAGATTGTTGTTTTTCTTAGTGTTCTGGTTACATAGTTAAACAAGTTTTGACGTGAGTATGACATCAAACAATATGACGTCCCAGTCATATTTTTCCTATGAGTCCTGTTTTCTTAATGAGCACTTTTCGGGGATGCTCCTACCATGTCACGTCTGAAATGCTTATACTGGGTGGACTGAGGGTTGCGGGTGTAGAGTGTCATGATCGGTGGAGACTGGATTTCCCTCTTTTCACTCAGGGATGATGGCTCCTCTTCCTCTGTCTCGGCACTCAAGCGCCTGGAGCGCAGTCAGTGGACAGATAAGATGGATCTGCGGTTTGGTTTTGAGAGACTCAAGGAGCCTGGTGAGAAGACAGGCTGGCTCATCAACATGCACCCTGTAAGCACCTGTGCTTTTCCTCCATATCCTCCTCCCATTCAGGAGGGCAGCACAGCCCTTACTGAAGAGCAGGTGACACCTGGCGGGAACATGTTGTGGACCATCCAGGTAGAGATGGGATTGTTTGCAGCTCTCCGGGTTTCCTCTTTAACTTCTCGGGGTCTTCTCCGGGTCATTAAGAGGTCACTGGGATAACAAAGGTGAGGGGCATCCCTGTTACCCATAAGAATAAAGCTTTCAAAGATGAGGAGACAGAGATATTCCCATCTGGATGCTGTTATGACACAAATCTTGTGAATGGGTCTGGTAGGGTTTATGCAAAGGTAGAGAAAGACTTTGTTTTTAAAGTACTCAGTTTCCTAGAGAAGGAAGAAAAGGCTCTTGTACTTTGTAGAGGAAAACCTTGTGTTCTTGTTGACCAACTCTCTTGCAGACTGAGATTTTAGATGAAGATAAACGCTTAGTTAGTGCTGTGGATTACTACTTTATTCAAGACGATGGGAGCAGATTTAAGGTAAGGCCCTTGAATCCAAAGAAGCTAAAAACCCCTCAGTGGTGAGGCATAATTGGGCCCAAAATGATAAGTGTCCTTTTAGCTCTGCAGCTGTGAGGAGAGAGGGATTATGGGAGACTTGTAGCAGGCAGCTGCCCAAAGCTCTTTAGGAACATGGGCCCCATGGAGCCACACTAGTCACCACTTAAGATGTCCTAAGAGAAGCTAGCTCAGGAAGACTGAAAGATGAGCAGTACTGTGTCTCTTAGACTCTTGCCCTTGTGATATGTGCAAGTCTAATTTTCTGTTGTATCATCTCTCTTAAGATATGTCCAGGTCAATGATGCATTGAATCTAGGCTGCTCAAAGGTATAATAAAAACAGCCTATCTTCATTTTTCTCCTTTTTTTCTTTGTCATCACCCCACATGGGCTGTGATTCTTACAGGTGGCCTTGCCCTACAAGCCATATTTCTACATTGCGACCAGAAAGGTAGGTCTGTCGTTTATGGCATTAGGTCAAATGACCTGAGCTTCGTTTTGTGGGGAGAGTCAAAACTGGAAATAAAGAGGCTTCTAGAGAAACAGGCAAGGAAGGAAATAGATTTTACTAATGGGATGTCTTTTCATTCTGATCCTGATTTAGGGTTGTGAGCGAGAAGTTTCATCTTTTCTTTCTAAGAAGTTTCAGGGTAAAATTGCCAAAGTAGAGACTGTCCCTAAGGAGGATCTGGACTTGGTGAGTATGACCCAGCCCTTTCTGGGTGAATTAGGCTGGGTCTGCTTGTCCGTGGGGTGAGGTGGGGGAGGACATGCTTGGTACCTGTGAGGCAGCAGAGATGATGGACTTCCATGGCTGTCCCCACCTCCTCCTCAAAACTCTAGTGGTGTCTTTGGTGCCACATGCAGAGTTGAACAAGTTGCTTTGGAGTTGCCAACTCTTCAACTCATTTATGTACTGTTGACTCGTTCTCCCCTTATTTATTTTCTCTCTCCAACGTAGTATTTTTTTCTCTTGAACTCATGAACACCGTCTCTTCACTCTGTAGCCAAATCACTTGGTTGGTTTGAAACGAAATTACATTAAGCTGTCCTTCAACACTGTGGAGGACCTCGTCAAAGTGAGGAAGGAGATCTCCCCAGCTGTGAAGAAAAACCGGGACCAGAGTCATACCAGTGATGCCTACACAACAATGCTCTCCAGGTAGGCTTTGTTCACATAAGCAAAGCAGCCAGTTGGTCCATAGGACTGTTTCCCATTTTTCCTAAGTTTACAAGATGAATAGGACATGGGAAAACTCAGCAATAAAGCTACAGTAATGATTGGCTTTGTTCAGTGCGAAACACTTTTGAGCAACTAGTTAGACTTTCTCATATGTTCCCTTTGTGTTAAATTAATGGTGGATTCCCAGGTTATAGTTCCGCTGTCCCTTCTTTCTTACATGGGGATAGATTTGGCTTCAAACTGAGTTTCTGTAACAATAAAGACATTTTAGATTTCTAATCCCACCACCATAACAGAGTCTGATTTCATGGTTTTTAGAAAGCGTTAAGATGTCTACAAATTTTATTAAATATCTAGATTTATGTAGCACATTGTCTCTAGAGAATCCTGGTTATTATACAGAGAAATTTAAATAAAGGACAACACACACTGTTCATTAAACATTTAAATATCAACAGTAATAAGAAACAGGGTAAGAGATTAAGAAGAAATCTTGGCAAATAAAAGTATGATGCCTTCAACATACCAGATGGGCAATAGGCACATCAAGAGATGCACAACATTTCTAAATGTTAGAGAAGTGCAAATCAGAACTATAATGAAGTACCACCTCACACTGGTTGTCGTTAAAAAGTCTGCAAATGACAAACACTAGAGAAGGTGTGAGAAAAGGCAATGCTCTTATATTATTGGTAGGAATGTAAATTGGTCCAGCCACTATGGAGACCGGTATGGAGGTTCCTCCAAAAACTAAAAATAAAGTTGCCATATGATCCAACAATCCTAAATCCTACACCTGGGCATATATCCAAATAAAACTATAATTCAAAAAGATACATTCACCCCTGTGTTCACAGCAGCACTGTTCACAGTAACTAAGACATGGAAACAACCTAAATGTCCATCAACAGATGAATGGATAAAGATGGGTTCATATATACAGTGGAATACTACTCAGCCATAAAAAAGAATGAAATAATGCCATTGGCAGCAGCCGAGGTGGACTTAGAGATTATCATACTAAGTGAAGTAAATCAGAAAGAGAAAGACAAATACCATGTGATAATACTTAATATGTAGAATCTAAAATTTGACAAATGAACTTATCTATGAAACAAAAATAACCTCGCAGACATAGAAAACAGACTTATGGTTGCCACGGGGCAGAAGTGGATCTGGAGTTTGGGGTTAGCAGATGCTAACGATTATATATAGGATGGATAAACAACAAGGTCCCACTGTGTAACACGGGAAACTGTATTCAACATCCTGTGATAAATGATAATGGAAAATGATTTTTAAAAGAATGTGTTTATGTATATAACATTCATTTTGCTGTATAGCAGAAATTAGCACAACATTGTAAATCAACTAAAAAAAGACATGCAGAAATTTATGAGGATTTTAGAAGAGAGCTAATCGTATCCTCTGGCAAAAGTAGATCAGTTTGGGACCCTGGATGTTTCTGCACCAGCACCCCCTGCCCAGTGGCTCATTAATGATTTTTCAGAACACTGCAAGTTGTATCTGGAGACTGAGTCCCCAGAGGCCTGAGCCTTCTCTAAAACTCACTGCCTTTTTCTTCCCCTTAATAGTCCATTCAGTATTTGGAAGCTTAGTGGACTAATATTGGAGTGAACATTCTAGTGACAGTGATTCCCACTTAGATATGGTAAGAATAATTATGATGCAGAAGTAGTTACTGTTTACCAGTCACTTCACCATGCTAAGAGCTTATGAGCACGTTACCTTATGATGCTTGTGCTGGGTGGGCCTGTTGCTGTCATCTTTGTTTTCTTGATGAAGAAATAACCTCAGTGAAGGTGGGTCACGTCTGTAGACATGCCTTTCGAGTAATAGTCTCCTTTCTTTGCTCTTTTAATTGGGGTGGAACTTACATCCAATAAAATGCACGTCCTAAGTGTACTGAACCTCCTTGTGTCCGTGGCCTGCTGCTTGGTCGGATGGGGGTCATCCAAGGTCATTCCTTAAGAAGGGCCTGTCCTGATCATCTCAGCCACCTTGTAAACCTTTGTGTTTACATTGTTTGGACTCTGGCCTTTCCCCGATTCAGTCCCTAGCAGAGTATAGTTGAAAAAGCTGCTCTCTTTATTTTGCAGTGTTCTGCAAGGGGGCAGTGTAATTTTTGATGAAGAGGAAACCTCTAAGAAGATTGCCGACCAGTTGGACAACATTGTGGACATGCGAGAGTATGATGTGCCTTACCACATCCGTCTCTCCATCGACCTGAAGATCCACGTGGTGAGTGGGCTGTTGCTACTGACAGCCAGGAGGTGATACTGAAGGATAGATCCATAGAGTAGACTTCCCTGGACAGGTGTAGAAGTCTTTGGTTAATGCACCACATGTCCTTCAGGCTCACTGGTACAATGTCCGGTACCGAGGAAGTGCCTTTCCAGTGGAAATTGCCCGCCGTGATGACCTCGTTGAACGACCAGTAAGTACTGCTTGCATTTCCTCCATCCTAAACTTTCTAGTTGTTTCTGGTGAGAAAGGTGAAAGGTGAATTTGATTTTGAGATTGGTTTGCTTCTTTTTCCTCAAATACTTTCTTAAAAGAATTTTGAAGTAATTGGGTTTTTTAAAATCAGTTTTTGACCTTGCACATATATATCATCGCGTGCTATCAATATTTGAGCTAGGCTGGATCGGAACATTGGAGGGAAAGCTCTGGCTTCCATTTTTGATGGTTAAGAGCATGGTTTCAGCATGTTAGGTTGAAAATGGATTCAAAACTGGTTCGGGAACAGCTTTGTGATCTTGGGATAGTCTATACTCTGTTTTCTCACATCTAAGATGAGATTGTCAGTTCTGTATCACAGTCTTCTGTCAAAGTTGTCATAAAGGTCAAAATGAGGTGATTCATTTTAAAGTGTCTTGAGACTCAAGTGTTCTGTAATTCTAGACTTTTCCTGTGAACAGTGGCTCCAGCCATATCTTGTATGTTCAAGTTTTTATACCATCATGGTAGATCAATCCACCCCAAGATGCCTGTCCTGCTTTTTCCTGGACCTTTCCCCACAGCAGCTCAACTCTTGCTTTTAGTAACTGGCAGTAGAGGTGGAGATGTCATGGGTGTCAAGACAACCACCAGGGTCTCCAGAGCTCAGCTTGGTTCTTGGCCAACTTAATGCTACATTTTGTCCCTTCAGGACCCCGTGGTTTTAGCATTTGACATTGAGACAACCAAACTGCCCCTCAAGTTTCCAGATGCTGAGACCGACCAGATTATGATGATTTCCTATATGATTGATGGTCAGGTGAGTGGGTGCCTTCTGGAGTATGAGCTCTCTGTGAACCGGGACCAAGTCTGGTCTCCAAACCTGAACAGTGTCCACTCGTGGTTAGTATTTGTTTGGTGACTAATGAGAGAATGGAGTCCACACAAGTGAACAAGCAAGCTATTCTGGCATCTAGCCACTCTCTGCCCTCCGGGCAAGTCTTAGGATGAAGTAGCCTGTCTTTTTTGGGAAAGCCATGGTGTTTCAAGTTGCTGCAAAGGTTTTGTAGCAAAAATCTCCAGGCTACATGTGGGAGGTGTGTCTTAGGCTTTGTTTCTGTAACTCACACTGACTGCTAATGAACTTCCCAGGGCTACCTCATCACCAACAGGGAGATTGTCTCAGAAGATATAGAAGATTTCGAATTTACCCCCAAGCCAGAATATGAAGGACCCTTCTGTGTCTTCAATGAGCCCGATGAGGTAGAGATGCCATTTGGGAAAGTGCCTGATGTTTGGGAATAGGAAGAGGAGGCAAGCGTGGTGATCCTCTTAGACCTCAGCATTTGTTTAATCATAATAGCAGCTGGGCTCAATCCCCAGTGGTTGGTCCTTGTTCACATAAGGTTAAGATGGAAATAAAGGGATCAGTGAAGTTGTTACTCCTCAGCTTTGGAGAGGTGTTAAAACTTGGTGTAAAAAGAGGTGTTTACACTTGAGGAAGAGTAAAGTAACCCTTTGACTGCCAAAATTTGTTAAATTCAGGTTCATCTAATCCAAAGATGGTTTGAACACATCCAGGAGGCCAAACCCACCATCATGGTCACCTATAATGGGGACTTTTTTGACTGGTGAGTCAGAAAAGGGGAGGGAGAGATAGGAGAAGCACTGCCTGGTAGCACGCGTGAGCTGCTCACCCTGTTTAAGAGGAGATGGTGTGAGGTGTCCCCTGGGGCAGTCTTCCCGGCCCCTGGGGCAGTCTTCCCGGCCCCTGTGGAAATTAGAGACTCACTGTCCCACATGTTTTTCCGTCCTCTTGTCCTTAGGCCATTTGTGGAGGCCAGAGCAGCGGTCCATGGACTGAGCATGTACCAGGAGATAGGGTTCCAGAAGGACAGCCAGGGGGAGTACAAATCACCCCAGTGTATCCACATGGACTGTCTCAGGTAGGCCCTGCAGCTCACGTGGTGGCTTATCGCAGTGTCTCATGAGGGCTTTCTGTAAGTGAGACTCCCTTACATACACTGGTCCTTTCCATACCTTGTTACAGAAGCTGCCGAGAAGTAGCTCCTGTCACCTGTGGACAGTGGCTGCTGATGGTCCCCAGGGTATAGAAACCAGACCAGAAAGAAAGACCTGGTAGAGTGAGGTCTGGTGCTATGGGAGGTCACAGAGAGGCCTTGGCTTCCCCACATTAGATTGGGATGTGGCAGCCAGGCTCTCTTGAAGGACAAGCATGGTGTCCAGATAGGCTGGGGTGTCCAGACTCAGGATAAGTGTGCAAGGTGGCCCAGAGTGTCGAGAAGGAAGGCTGGAGAGAAAGGTCACCTGGGCTTCCTGTGCCCAGTGAGGAGGTTGGTTTTATCTTGGTGGTCATGGGGAGCCACTGACACATTTAAAGCTTGATGAATTTTCTCCTTACCCCTGGTATTATGGTGTGTGGATTGAAGGGCAGGCAGGTTGCAACAAGAACAAGAGCGAAGAGAGGGCTGGTCTTGAGATATCTGAGAGTCAAGGACTTTGAGATCTATAAATATGGGGACAGGTGCAAGAGGCATTAGGAAATTCTGGTTCTCAGGGCTTGGGCTGGGCTCCTGGAGAAATAGGGCAGAGCTCAGGTTCAGAATAAAAGCAGACCTGGGAGCTCCATCCACATGGAGGATCTGGAGACTGTGGGGCTCGGTGATAAGACCAAAAACTTGATAGTTGATGGATTCTCAAGAAGAGAAATAGAGACTTTCCTGGTATTTCAGTGGCTAATAATCTTCCTGCCAATGTAAGCCACATGGGTTTGATCTCTGCTCTGGAAAGATTGTACATGCCAAGGGGCAAGTAAGCCCATACTCCACAACTACTGCGCCCACAGACTTGGAGACCATGCTCCATTGCGAGAGAAGCCACTGCAACAAAGAGTAGCCCTTGCTCGCCACAATTAGAGAAAGCCCACACGCAGCACCCAAGACCCAGTGCAGCCAGAAAAATGATTTTTTAAAAAGATCCCACATACTACAATGAAGATTGATGATCCCTCATGGCTGTAGCTAAGACCCTGCATAGTCAAATAAATAATTTTTTTTTTTTTTTTTAAGTAAGAGGAGTAAAAGAGAGGTGGGGTTCCTCAGTGGAGGCAGCAATACTGGGGATCCTTCAGCAGGGCATTTCTGAGGGGGAGGACGGCCCACAGGGCAGAGAGGCCACAGAAGGTGAGATCGGATGCTGCCAGTAGGAAGTTGTAAGTCCTAGAGATACAGTGGTGTCTGTCGTGGGGCTGAGTTGTGAGGAAGGAAGAGGTGGAGATGGCACCAAGGGACCTCAAGTGTTTTTATACAGAAGGGATTGTGTAAGAAGAGGATGGGAGTTTGACAGCAGAGTGTGAGGGGCAGGGAGAGCAGGGCAGAGCCTGGCAGCACCTGTAGCGAATAAGCTGTGGAGGAATCTACAGCAGGAATCAGACAGCAGGTTCCTGCCTGGTCCCCTTTGTATTTCTCCTTGAGGGTGAGAGGAAGGCCTCGCAAGGACTGGAGGACCGGCTGTGTCGTCTCCTTGTGTTTGTGGGTTTCTCTGTGAAGTTGACTGGGTCCAGCTGAAAGCTTTTCACAAGGGGCCTGCACCACGTGAGGTCTTGGTGATCTTTTGGGGTACCTGTCAGGACCCTGCATCTTCCTGTAGAGTGTCCAGCTTCACCACATCTCACAGGTTCCTAGACTTCGTCTCAGAATTATCTCTGGCTTTTGCTTTTCTTCTCCTTTCCAGGTGGGTGAAAAGGGACAGTTACCTGCCCGTGGGCAGCCACAACCTCAAGGCGGCGGCCAAAGCCAAGCTGGGCTACGACCCAGTGGAACTGGACCCTGAAGACATGTGCCGGATGGCCACTGAGCAGCCCCAGGCACGTGTGCTGCCTCGCTGAGTCACCTTCTGCTGGGGGGTGGCGGCCTCTGGACCCCTCACTGACCTTACTGTCTGATGTCCTCTCCTCAGACTCTGGCGACCTACTCGGTGTCGGATGCAGTGGCCACATACTACCTGTACATGAAGTATGTCCACCCGTTTATATTCGCCCTGTGTACCATCATCCCCATGGAGCCCGATGAGGTCAGTGCCTCTCCTGGCCCGCTGCCTGACTGGGTGGTCCCAGGCAGCTATTGCGGGTGCAGCCGTTGATTTCTGTATTTGGCTCACAGCCTGGTATTTCCCGGTAGGTGCTGCGGAAAGGTTCTGGGACGCTGTGCGAGGCCTTGCTAATGGTGCAGGCCTTCCATGCCAACATCATCTTCCCCAACAAGCAGGAGCAGGAGTTCAACAAGCTGACAGATGACGGCCACGTGCTGGATGCTGAGACCTACGTGGGTGGCCACGTAGAAGCCCTGGAGTCCGGCGTGTTCCGCAGTGACATCCCCTGCCGGTTCCGGATGGTGCGCCGCTCCTGAGGCTGGGCCTCATCCCGCTAGTGCTGTGGAAGGACGCAGGAGGGACCCAGCCACAAGGGCTGAAATAAAGCCCTCTCCCCCTTCTCACCCATGGACCCCTCACCAGTTGTCCTTTGTCTGGCCTGCCCTTTAGGGTGCCACTCCTTCTGGAGTGTTCTCTTGGTAGAGTCCCACCTGAAGTAGGTTACATGGTGTGGGGCCATTTTCCTGTCTTTCTCACATCCTCTCTTGGTTGTTTGTGTTAGAATCCTGCTGCCTTTGACTTCCTGCTGCAGCGGGTGGAGAAAACCATGCGTCATGCCATCGAGGAAGAGGAGAAGGTGCCCATGGAGCAGGTCATCAACTTCCAAGAGGTGATGCACAGGCTCAGGGAAGTGGTGTGGGGAGAACAGTCTGTTTACATGCCCTGCCTTGCAGAGTGGCTTCTCTCAGTGGCCTATTCATTGTGCACCTACTGTGTGATAGTGCTTGGTTGCCGAGACAGGACACGGGGCCTGGTCCCATGTAGTTAGGACAGGACAGTGTATTGGCACAGTGAGGGACTCGACTTTCTGTACAGGAGAATTTCACAGAGGAGGCGATGGCTTTCAGAACAAAGTGGTGGGCTGATGTGGGAGAGAAAGGCAAATGAAGGGTAGATACAATTGTGTCTTGTAGGCAGCAAGGAGCCATTGGAGGTTTTTACTTTCTTTCTGTCTATAGACTTTAAAAATGATAGGAGTTCCTATAAATTACAGGGTAGAATATCATAACTGCAAAGTCCTTCACGTAGTAGTTAGAAAGCACCATTTGCAAAGTGTGTCACATGACCAGAGGCACCAGGCACCGCCTGCTTTGCTGATCCTATTCCTTTGGATGTGGCGCATTTTGGGTCTCTGTCAGGCCCTGCTTCTAGGATTGATTTCAAGAAATGTAACATATTCACCAGGCAAAGTTCAAACAAGAACGTGTGCACGTGCTCTGCATAGTACAAAGTTCTGTACAGCTCTTGTCAGCTACAGCTCATATGCTTTGGGAACTTTCCATGAACCAACTTGGGAAGAAGAGAGTGTAGGCTGAATGACAAATAGAAGTTAAAGAGCAACTTGAACAAAACAAAGATAACTGCTTTTTTGGCCTTGGCGTGAGGCCTGTGGGATCTTAGTTCCCCAACCAGGGATCAGACCCAGGCCCCTGGCAGTGAGAGCTCTGAGTCATAACCGCTGGGCTGTCAAGGAATTCCCCGAAGATACTACTTTTAAGTCTATGAACCAATGAAATGAGTGAGAAATGGGCTGAAGGTGTGCTAATTGGAGGGACCCCAGACACCTTAGTGAATTTGGACGTGGACTTTTATAGATGACAGATGGTCATCCAGAGTCCCTGAAATTGTTCTCTGTAGGGTGGCCTAGGGTCTTTAGGGAAAGGGTAGCAGGTTCACCTTTTTGTTCCTGAGTGACCGCCTCGGTAGTAGTGTGGTGATAGCTAGTGGGAGGTGTCAGCTGGGGGCACACAGCGGCGTCTGGCCTGTCCAGGTGTCATCCCATCATCCCAGCCTTCCCACTACTGTGGTCTCATCTTCCCTCTCCGAGCAGCATTTCAGAGCATGCCCTAGCACAGAGAAGGATGGGGGAATTATTCTCTGAATGATTCATTTGCTTAGAATTCAGTTAGAAACAAGTATTATCTTTTTGGTATTTCCTGTTCTACTTGATAGATATTCCTTTTTTCTTCTGGTTGATTTTTGTGTGATTTAGATGTTTTCCAATTTATACTTTGAATGTCCAGAGGTTGGCAAGCTATAGTACAGAAGGGCTGTTTTTGTACAGTCAGCAAGCTAAGAATGGTTTTCATATTTTTAAAATATTTTAAAAGAAAAAGTAGACCGTAGCCACAAAACCTGGCACCCCACTCCAGTACTCTTGCCTGGAAAATCAGATGGACAGAGGAGCCTGGTAGGCTGTAGTCCATGGGGTCGCTAAGAGTCGGACACGACTGAGCGACTTCACTTTCACTTTTCACTTTTATGCATTGGAGGAGGAAATGGCAACCCACTCCAGTGTTCTTGCCTGGAGAATCCCAGGGACAGAGGAGCCTGGTGGGCTGCTGTCTATGGGGTCGCACAGAGTCAGACATGACTGAAGTGACTTAGCATTAGCATGAGCATTCACAGAGGTTTGCTGACCCCAGATCTAAAGGTGTTTTTTTTAAAGCCAATTTTTCTCGAAATAACTCCTAAGTACAGTAATTCTCAAGTTTTAACGTTGTATTTCTTATTGTTGTGTAAGTTTTGGACAAAATGAACTTATCAAATAAATACATATCTAATGTTCTGATTTAGGTGTTACATTTGGGAGAGAAAATAAAAGTATATGACTATCAGAAGCTTGTTTAGCCTTTTTTAGTTTCAGTGACTGTTTTTGTGTTTTGGGACAATATTTTTATTTCTAGACGCTCTCTATTGGTTCTTTTTCAAATGTGCTTTATTTCTTTCTTTATAGTGGACTTTCTCTTTCTGTGTTTTGTTTTTAAAACCTTTTTATTGAAGTATACTGATTTATAATGTTTTAGGTATACAGCAAAGTGATTCAAATTTTTAAAATACACACACACATATATATTCTTTTTTTTTTCCCCCCCTTTTTTTGGCTGTGCCACGTGGCTTGCAGGATCTTAGTTCCCTAACCAGGGATCGAATGTGTACCCCCTACAGTGAAGCACAGAGTCCTAATCACTGGGCCACCAGGGAATTCCATGTATATATATTGTTGTTCCTGTTATTTAATCACTAAGTCATGTCCAACTAACTCTTCACACCCCATGGACTTGTAGCCTGCCTGGGTCCTCTGTCCATGAGATTTCCCAGGCAAGAATACTGGAGTTGGGTTGCCATTTCCTTCTCCAGAGGATATTCCTGACCCAGGGATCAGGAAGTATTTCTTGTGTCTCCTGAATTGGCAGGTGAATTCAAGAACCACCAGGGAAGCCCGTGTGTGTGTGTGTGTGTGTGTGTGTGTGTATACATGTATTCTTTTTCAGATTCTTTCACATTATAGGTTATTACAAGGGGTGAATATAATTCTCTGTGCTACAGTAGGTCCTTGTTGTTTCTCATCCTGTGTTTTAGATTTTGCATATTCACTTATCTTTAGCGTTATTTTACCATGTTTACTCCAGGAGGTTTATTGTCTGATGTTCTTAGGGTTCTCCTCCCACTGTGTCTGCTGTCTGTCATGGTAGAGTTTTTTTTTTTCCCCATGCTTCACAATTTTGAGATATTTTTTTCCTTTCTGGATGTACCATGTGGCCTGTGGAAGCTTAGTTCCCTAATCAGGGATCGAACATGCACCACCCCCTGCATTGGAAGTGCAGAGTCTTAACCATTGGACATCTAGGGAAGTCCTGTCGCTCTGCAATTTTGGAATCTGAACTCCTCTTCAGCAGGAGGGCCGTTGGTAGTTTGACAGTTTCTTCCTGGTTCCCCAAATGTAACATGGGCCCGATGCCCCTTCTTACCTGGTTCCTTGGCTGAAGAGTCCCAGAGCCAGTGGAGACCTGTTAGTGCCTGTTATGATAAATGCTCAAGGAAAATGCTTTCTTTGCCCAGAGTTCAAAATAGACATGGTGAGCAGACTTGTTGTAGTTTATTCTTTTATGGAGGTGGCTTTTGAGAGTCCTGCCTTTATTTGGGGCTCTGCACTTTGTCTCCCTTTTGTTG
This sequence comes from Bos grunniens, assembly GCF_055505025.1. Taxonomy (NCBI): domain Eukaryota; kingdom Metazoa; phylum Chordata; class Mammalia; order Artiodactyla; family Bovidae; genus Bos; species Bos grunniens. The sequence goes on from NC_141181.1 coordinate 44,900,260, forward strand.
TGTGTAGCCTGCCCCTCCTTGAGGTAGCATGAGAAATGTGAGTTAAAGAGCTCACGGCATAGGCCTGAGGCCACAAACCTCAGAAAGGCCTGCTGCATGGCTGCCCTTAGCCAGTGTCCAGGAACTTGGACTTCAGGAGGTTTCTCACCTTCCTCTAATAAGAATGGCTCACTCACTCGTGCTCAGGTTGTTCGTGCAAACAGTGGTTTGTGTTAAGCGCCCACTTTCCTTCCTGGAGTCTGGGTTTTGGTCCAGGCAGGCAGAGTTGCCTACGTGAGCAGCCCTCCGTAAGAACTCTGGGCACTGGGTCTCCATGAGCTTCCCTGGGGGACAGTGCTTTTCACAGCACTTCTCGTGTGTTATCACGGCTTGTTGCTGGAAGAATGAAGCTCGTCCCAGCTTGAACCTGGGCTCCTCCCAACTTTCCCCCAAGTGCCTTTGCCCTTTGCTCATTGAGCTCTGTCTTTCCCCTGTGAGTCACCAAATCTAGGGGTGGTCTTGGGGATCCCAACACAGGGCCCAGCCTCTGCCAGACACCATTGAGTCAACTCACTGCTCTGATGTTGAGTCTTCTCATCACATTTGTTCTTTGGGGATAACTTAGAAGATCACATCTGCATTTACACGGATAGTTTTCATATTTCATTTAGGATTTCCATGTGTTTGGTGTCAAGAGGGTTTTTAAGCTAAGAGCCTTGGCTGGAAACAGAATCTGATTCATTGGTTTATAAAGTAATGCTGGAAACCATCTTGTATCACAGTTGAGAGCGTGGTGTTTGGTCTCAGAGGACCCTCAGAGGGTCCATACTAACTTGAAGCTTCTCATACGTGAGATGAGGAATTGCAAGGACATTGATGGTGTGTCACTTGCCTGCACTGTGGGGGCACTCGGGGCACCCAGGAAGTGTGGCTGTTGGTAATCTAGCGGGTCTCCCTACTTGTTAGCAGATGGGCCGTGCCATATGAGGCCACATATTACGCATTTCTCTCCCAACCCCAGAGTTCTCTTGGGGTGGAGTCTGCTGCTTCCCGTGCTGCGGTGCTCTGTCCTGTACCTCCAGGGTCTGGTGTGTTGGTGCATGTTGTCTGTCGTCCATTTGGGACCCATGGTGTTTTCTCTGTTACTCTGTACAATCTCCAGTTTCCATCTTGGTCACCAGCCTTCACTTCTTTCCACTTTCTCTGTAGGTGTGTGATCAGATTAAGACCAAGCTCACCTCCCTGAAAGATGTTCCTAACCGAATTGAGTGTCCCCTCATCTACCACCTGGACGTGGGGGCCATGTACCCCAACATCATCTTGACGAACCGCCTGCAGGTGAGACACATTCTCAAATCAGAATCAAGCTCTTTCTGCCTAAACCCTAATTGCTCTCTTCCTGTCCCCTCTCAGCCCTCTGCCATGGTGGATGAGGCCACCTGCGCAGCTTGTGACTTCAACAAGCCTGGAGCGAACTGCCAGAGGAAGATGGCCTGGCAGTGGAGGGGAGAGTTCAGTGAGTGTCAGCCCTGGGGGGCTGCTCAGCAGGAAGCGGGTGGGCGGGTCTCTGTCACATCCTCTCTTCCCATCACTCCTTCTAGTGCCAGCCAGTCGCAGTGAGTATCATCGGATCCAGCACCAACTGGAGTCAGAGAAGTTCCCTCCCTTGACCCCCGAGGGCCCAGCCCGGGCCTTTCACGAGCTGTCCCGTGAGGAGCAGGCTAAATATGAGAAGCGGAGGCTGGCAGGTGAGCAGTTGGGCCGTGTTGGTGTGTCACACCTTGAGGTCAGTCGAACCAGTTGAAGTAGATGAGACCACTGTGAATTAGTTTGTCCTATAGGCTTCCTTTTGTCATTTATCCTTCTGCAAGTTTCTGGCTCCCAAACCCTCCTTCCTGTAGTCTTTGTGTATTTGGTCTGTTCATACAGGGCTGCCCTTTGATGTGATTGATTAGGAACTTGTCTTTCTGAGTTTTCTGCTCCTTTGAGTTAACCAAAAAAACCCATGTTTGTTGGCATCCATTGCCTAGCTTTCTTTGGCTGTGTCCAGGAGGCCTGTCCCCTGTGTGGAGTCTCACGTGCCCACCATTCTCAATTGTGCTTCAGATTACTGCCGGAAGGCATACAAGAAAATCCACGTGACCAAGGTGGAAGAGCGTCTCACCACCATCTGCCAGCGGGAGAACTCCTTCTATGTGGACACTGTACGTGCTTTTCGGGACAGGCGCTATGAGTTCAAAGGTCTCCACAAGGTGAGCCTGACCTTAGTGAGGTTGGAGCAGGATCTAGTTTCTGGGGTGAAAATCCTTGCTCAGCACTGTCTCCATGTGTTACTCCCAATCTCTGAGCCCAGTGCATGCACTCAGACAATAAACATGCAGTTGTTTTTAACTTTGAAGAATTAAGGGCCTGGGGCCTTGAAGCTATTCTGAATGGTTGCTTTTAAAATAATTATTTAGAGCAGGGGTTAGCAAACTGCGGCTGGGCTGGCCATGTTTATAAATAAGTTTTCCTGGGTCTGAGCTGCGTTTGCCCGAAGCAGGGAGGGGGCAGCAGAGACTGAGGGCGAGCACTGCACACACGTGGCCCTTTACTTTGTGTGTACAGGTGTGGCGCTTTACTTTGCCAGCCTCTGACCAGGGGGAGTGAGGGGAGTGTGTTCACTGACATGTTTTACCAGTAGGACTAGGGAAATACACAACAATACCTCAGTTGTAATATCAGCAGGTAAGTGTTTTATATTTAAGCATATCGAGTTTTTTTCTGAGAGACCTTCCTTCACTGCTAGACTCATTGTTCACATCCCGAACTGCCCTGATAGACTGTCATCATCAGGCTTTGTTATCATTGTTAAGTTTATATTTTTATTATGGTAAATATGTACAATGAAATTTAACATTTTTAAGTGTACAGATCAGTGGCATTAAGTACATTTACATTGCAATTACTATTACCACCCATCTGCAGAACTCTTTATCTTGCAACACTGAAACACTGCATTCCCTTAACAATGATCCTCCATTCTGGTTTCTGTGGACTGTGAGCCTGGGAACCTCATGTAAGTGGATTCATACAGGATTTGTCCTTTTGTGACTAGATTATTTCTCTTAGCCTAATGCCCTCAAGGTTCATTCATGGTAGCATGTATCAGAATTTCCTTTTTAAGGCTGAATAATACTCCACTGTATGGACATTTTGTTTATCCATTCACCCATCGATGGATAGTTGGGTTGCTTCCATGTTTTAGATATTTTGAATAATTCTGCTGTGAACATGGGTGTGCAGACGTCTCTTTAAGATCCAACTTTTAGTTCTTTTGGGTATATACACAGAAGTGGAATTGCTGAATCATATGGTAATTGTATTTTTAATCTTCAGAGGAATCGTCATGCTGCCTCAGTTTATCTTAATTAAACTGTTTGAGTTACGTGTCTATGTCTTCCTCATCAGATGAGTGTTGACAGTGTTGTGACTGTCCATTTTATTTTTTAGAATCTAACACAGTGCCTGGCACATAGTAGGCACTCAGTAAATGTCTTTTGGGTTTTTTGTTGTTGTTGTTGTTCTTTAAATTCCAAACTTTTAAAAAAATTTTTCTTCTCACGTTGGATGGGAAAGTTGCTGAGATATTTATGGCCTTCCCTGCATTTCTTTATCAGTCACTTTTACTAAGGACCTCCTGAGTAGCTCTTGTTACCCTAAGTTAATAAGACACAGACGGGCCTGACTCCTTGTCCTGGGACACTTCTGGATGGCCATTCACATCGTGGAAGCTGCCAGTGCAGTGTCACAAGCCCGCCCCACAGTTCCTGTTAGCTAAGACTCACTTTGTCAGAGTGAAGCAGAAGGAGCTAATCTGCCAAACGCAAGCCTTGCAGCATGCTGGGGAGCTGAGCTGTCCATTGGCCTCTTAGAAGCTCAGCATCCCAGGAGGTGCAGCTTGTGTGGATGCGAGAGATGGGCGTCACCATGTTGCGCCTCACCCCAGCCCCGACTGGCACTGGGCATTCCTGAGGTCCTTCATGCCCCTTCCCCACTCCCCTCAGCAGTAACAATCTAATGTCTTTCAGTGTGATCCAAATTTTGTATCACTCAGCACGTTGGTTGAGCACCTGTTCTGTGCCAGACCCTTTTCTAGGTACTGAAAAGACATCAGGTGGGGAAGTAACAGTGGAATGTTCTGAGATGAAGGAGAATACCCAGTGTTTGACCACTGTGACAGCAGCTAGCCTAGCAAACAGAAAGAAATGCCACTCAGGCCGGAAGTGAGTTCAGATACCCCTGAGTCACATCCCTGTCTCACCCTCCCTGGTGGTGACCATGTCCGCTTTATTGAGGTAGAATTGATGTGGGGTACATCTGACCCTTTCAGATGGGCAGTTCTTTGCTATGCTAAGTCACTTCAGTCGTGTCCAACTCTGTGCGACCCCATAAACGGCAGCCCACCAGGCTCCCTGTCCCTGGGATTCTCCAGGCAGGAACACTGGAGTGGGTTGCCATTTCCTTCTCCAGTGCGTGAAAGTGAAGTCGCTCAGTCATGTCCGACTCCTAGCGACCCCATGGACTGCAACCTACCAGGCTCCTCCGTCCATGGGATTTTCCAGGCAAGAGTACTGGAGTGGGGTGCCATTGCCTTCTCCGAGGCAGTTCTATAGAGTTTGACAAATGCATACACAGAGGGGTTACTGTTGATAATTTTTTACCATATTTCCGTCATTCCATTCTAGAGAAAAACTATTGGCAACACCAAAGGCAAGTTGAAATTATCATGACCTGACCCCCCTAAATACTTAAGCAAAAAATTTGTAACCACCACCACAGTGACAAGAACATTTTCTTCTCAACCATTTACAATAGCACACAGCCCTTGTTAGTACAGCTGTGTCCATCTTCCAGCGGTTGGTATAGTATCTGATAAACAGTTGTTGGTCCATGAGCATTGGCTAAGGAGTAAATTGTTATTCCCAGATGTTGCCTCTAAGAATGTGCACTTTGCTTTCAGCCTGTCAGTGGTTTCTGAGTTCTGTTGTTTGAGAAACCCTATAACTCAGCCCATTGAGTGCATTAATAAGAGTAAATTAAGTAACAGGACTTGGATTGGGAGCCCCTGGGCCTCTTCGGTGGAGTGAAGCCCCAGCCTCTGTCACTGGTCTTGAGATGTAGGTTTCATCTGCTTCTCCAGTTAGCTGCCAGGTTCTGGATTCTGTTCTATGGGGGTTGAAATTGCCCTAAGTCTGAGGTGTCAAAGTGGGTTGTTGCTATCACAAAGTATTTTCTCCTAGTCCTTAGTCTCACGAGTAATAAAAATGTAATATTGATATGTTTCTTTGTATTCATAAGTCCTTTCAGGATATCTGTCTTACATGGGGCAGTTCTAGATTGAAAGTGTTTCAGGGTAGGTGAGAACTAAGCATGCAGACACTATGGGGGACAAGCTGATGTATCCATGTTAAATATCTCAGGTGTAGTGATAGCGTTGAGCTTATATAGAATGTCCTTGTTCCTGGAAATTTTTTGCTGAAGTATTTAGGGGGGTCAGGTCATGATAATTTCAACTTGCCGTTGGTGTTGCCGGTAGAGTTTTTCTCTAGAATGGAATGAAGGAAATATGGTAAAAAAGTATCAACAGTAACCCCTCTGGTATATGGTCTTTGTTGTAATTTTTTTTTTTAAGTTTTCTATAGATTTGAAAATTTCAAAATATCATAACTTTGGGCCTATGTACAGAATGTGAGGTGGAAGAGTCTAGGAGGTGACAGTCTTTGTGTGGGTTGCAGGTGTGGAAAAAGAAGCTCTCCGCAGCCGTGGAGGTGGGGGACGCGGCGGAGGTGAAGCGCTGCAGGAACATGGAGGTCCTGTACGACTCCCTGCAGCTGGCGCACAAGTGCATCCTCAACTCCTTCTATGGCTACGTCATGCGCAAGGGGTAGGCACTTGCCTGGTGGGGCCTGTGGGCGCAAGCAAAAGGGGAGAGTCAGGGCCTTGTTCAAGGAGTGCGAGAGAGGGTGGGTTGAGTGGGGGTTAAGGTCACACTGACTCAGAGGGTTCTGGGAAGCTGGGGCGTTAGCACTCCTGGACATGTTCTTCTGAGCATCCCAGGCTGCAGAGCGGTTTGGTAGTCTCTGGCATACAACTAGTGCATGCGTGCCCAGTCACGTCCACCTCTTTGTGACTCCATGGACTGTAGCCCACCAGACTCCTCTGTCCCTGGAATTATCCTGGCAAGAATATTGGAGTGAGTTGCCACTTCCTTCTCCAGAGCATATGACTAGTGAGGGGTGCAAAGTCTTCTGAGAAGTCAAGAAAGCCAGAAATGGGGGCATCCTAAAGCCAACATGGAGTATGTTCCCAGGGTAGGGTGCCAAAGGAAGATGAGGCAAGGTGGGACCTGAGTGTGTCCGGTGAACCAGCAGCTAGGTAGGTGGGGCCTCGGTAGAGCAGGTCATTGAAGGTGAGGCCTAGCTGTTGTGGGTGGAACCCAGGAGGGTCAACATAGGTGGCCCTGGAGGAGCAAGGTGGTGGTAGGGCAGATTGGTTTGAGGGAAAGTGGCTTTATTTATTTGTTGTTGCCTTTTAATGGCAGAGAGGGAGGGGCTGAGAGCAGGGCTAGCCTGAGCAGAGTTCCCTGGGGCAGGAGGGCCTGGCCTCGGGTCACTTGACACCTGTGAGACCTGATGTGAGTGCTGAGCCAGGTGGGCTGGTGTTTTGCCTGAGAAGTTAGAGGATGAGTGTGGGGTTTGGGAGAACAAGGAAGGCTTGAGGTGGTGCCTGGGAGAGTGGGAGGGAACTCGAGGGGGCTCTCTCGGCCACTGCCCTGGAGAGTCCTGCTGAGCTGAGGTTGTGAGCTGTTGCCGTGGCAGCATGCTGCATCCCTTCAGAACTTTCCTGAGCTGAGCACTGCTTTGAAGTAGGAACAGAGGAATATCCTCAGCACAGAGCTTAATCCCACCTTAGTTCTTCCCTGCTTCAGATGTCCCCTCCTCCCAACCCTGACTCCTCTAACGTCCTTCTTGAGGGTACCCCTCCCACCCCTCAGCTGTGACTGTCCCCCCAGGGCCCGCTGGTACTCCATGGAGATGGCTGGCATCGTCTGCTTCACAGGGGCCAACATCATCACCCAGGCACGGGAGCTGATCGAGCAAATCGGGTGAGTGCTGCACTTGGTCACCAGCTTCTGGGACTTGGGGGAGCACGGCCTGAGGTGAGGAGGCTGGACTCAGGGGCTGAGAAGGTGTTTCGTTTTGTGGGTTCCCAGCCAGGAGGAACCTTGTCCACTGTCAGGCATTGACACAGGGTTCTTGCTCTGTAGACATCCGTGCCCATCATTCATATGGTCTCATTTCTCTGTTTCTCTGAAGGAGGCCCTTAGAGCTGGACACAGATGGGATATGGTGTGTCCTGCCCAACAGCTTCCCCGAAAACTTTGTCATCAAGACCACCAATGTGAAAAAGCCCAAGGTGACCATCTCTTACCCTGGGGCTATGTTAAACATCATGGTCAAGGTGAGCCTGCATCTCTAGCAAAGACCTATTGTCTGGGGTGGGGTTCTTCGTGCCACCTCTCTTGATAGGAGTGTGGGAAAGGGGAAAGCGTTGGCCCTTACACTGAGGTGCTCCCCTTTCTGAGTGGGTGCTCCCATTTCTGAATGTCTCTGACTTTCAGATAATCTTTCTCTAGCTTGAACATCTTCCAGAGATGATGTGTTCAAAAGTTACCTGTGTCTCTGTTCCTATTTAGCATAATTACCAGACTTACAGCAAAATTGGAAGAATAGAACAAGAATTCCTGTATATCCTTTAGCCTGCTTCTCTTTATTTTTTTATTTGGCTGTGATGGGTCTTAGTTGTGGCACATGGGGTCTCCGTTGCATCATCTGGGGTCTTTTGTTGTGGTGCATGGGCTTTGGAGCTCACAGGCTCAGTAATTTGTGGCACACGGGCTTAGCTACTCTGTGGCACATGGGCTGTTTCCAAACCAGGGATCTGACCCACGTCCCCTGCATTGCAAGGCGGATTCCTAATTACTAGACCACCAGGGAAGTCCTGCCTGTTTCTATTTATCTTCTATAAACCCCAGTGTAATTGTCAGAACTGAGAAGTCGTGCCAGCACCACACCATAACTCAACTACAGCTTTGTATTTCTCAGCTTTTCCAGGACTACGCCCTGCATTTGGCCAGCCTGTCTCCTTAGTCCCCTCCAGCCTGGCAGCCCCCTTGGTCTTTCCAGTCTGTTATGACCCAGACACTCTGGTGAATACGTGTCAGGTGCTTTGCGGACTCACCCTCCATTTGAATTTGTCCCTTGTTCTTCGTTACTAGATTGAGGTTATTTGGGTTTTTTGAAGGAAAAAAACAGAGATACGTGCGCTGTGTTGGCATTCTTGCGGAGCACTGAATCAGGATCAGCACTCCTGCTGGCTTCCCAACTATCACGGTACAGGAACCAGTCCATGAGTCCACACTCCCAAGAGGAGTGGCAGATCCCAGCCACACAGCAGAGCATCCCGGTAATTAGTAAAGACCGTGGAGGAGATACTCTGCTCTGCACTGAGACCCTGCAGATGTGCTGTTTCACTGTGAACCTTCGCCCTCTGGTTTTAGCACTGGGAGTATCCTGTCACAGTGGGCATCAGTCTGCCCAAGGCTACTCTGTATTTCCCTCGTTCTTTGTACATTATTAATTGGAACCTTTTGTAAGGAAGAGTTGTCGCACTTCTCTCCTACTTTTGTTGTTAAGTCACTCAGTCCTGTCCAACTCTTTTGTGACCCCACGTACTTACTGTAGCCCTCCAGCCTCCTTTGTCCATGGAATTCTCCAGACAAGAATAATGAAGTGGGTTGCCATTCCTTTCTCCGAGGGATCTTCCCAACCCAGGGATTGAACCCAAGTCTCCTGCTAGGTGGGCGGATTCTTCACCACTGTATCAATTCCTCTTACCTTCTGGGAAGCCCCTTTCTCCTACTTAGTCCCTCACTTATCACTTTATTGAGTCATTTGTTAGGTCATTGTGGGTGTGTGGGTGTTTGCTGTGTGGGGTAACAACCCAGTTCCATCCTGGTGTGTTTTGTTACTCAGCTTATTCCACTTTGGCCACTAGGGGCTCCTTCACGTTAGCCCCCTGTGTCCTTGAGACATACCCTGTTATGTGGTTTGGATTTGGGTTTTGGGGGAGCTTTACTTCCTGGGAATACAAGACACTCCAGCCTCCTCTTGTATTTCCCCTGTCCCACCTTGGAATCACCCATTTCTCCAAGGACGCCAGGTTCCTTTTATTAGGAAGCAGTGGTAGAAACCAAGATGGGGTGTCTCTGCTGCTCACAGCAGATTGGCTAGGAAGTTGTGTGTGTGTGTAATAACCCCACATGTGTGTCTATATTTATTTCTCTGTTTATCTGCATACACATTTAAATAGATATAACATGAGCATATCGATATATCCAGCTCCAGTCTATTCTCCTTTCCTTATTAGTGACTCCTTTGGCCTATCTCTGATTTTCCCAGTGTGTGTATTTATTTTTTCAACCCTAGTATTTGTGTAAAGTAGGTTCAGAGCCGTGTGTCTGTGAGCAGTCAGCCCACCAGCTGCCATACAATGTTCAGTCTTTAATCTTACACCACCCACACCATGTGAGATTTGCCAGAGTCACTTAAGCCAGCCCTCTGGCAGGGTTCTGTCAAGCCATGATAGTGCAGTTGAGTTCGTTTGTTCCAATCTGCAGGCGTTCTTGGGGTCCACCTAGATCCTAGTTGAATGTTGTTTCTTTTGCTTCCGGTAGATTCACTCTGTTGTTGTTTTTATTCATTTCTTTACTTTTGGGTCTTTGTTGCTGGTCATGGGCTTCCCATTGCAGTGGCTTCTTTTGTTGTGGAGCGCGAGCTCTAGGGTGCGTGGGCTGCAATAGTCGCAGCACGTGGGCTCAGGAGTTGTGGCACACAGGCTTAGTTGCCGCTCAGCATGTGGAATCTTTCCAGACCAGGGATCGACCTGTGTCTCTGCACTGACAGGCAGATTCTTATCCACTGTACCACCAGGGAAGTCCAAAATTCATGCTTTACAGGGAGCACTTCTATGGGTTTTGACCCAGACGTAGAGGCGTATGTCCACCATCACAGAGCAATATAGAACAGCCTGCCACCCCAAAGGCTCCTGGGCCCTGCCCCTTTGTTGTCGGCCCTTCTCATTAGGCCCAGCCCTGATTCCCCCATGTGCTCTTTTGTGCGATGGTTTTGTCTTTTCCAGCGTGTCCTGTGAATTGAAACATGCTGTGTAACCTTGGTAGACCAAGCAGGAAGCACTTTGGTTCATCCATGTTGGACATATGTCAGAACTTGATCCCTTTCTCTTGCCAAGTGGTGTCCGTTGTATGGAAGAGCCCCAGCTTGCTGATCCATCCACCCTTTAGAGGGCAGCTGGTCGTCTCCAGGTTAGGGTGATGATGAGTGAGGCCAACCCCCTCTTCACTCTTGCTTGGCAGGAAGGCTTCACCAATGATCAGTACCAGGAGCTGGCTGAGCCTTCTTCACTAACCTATGTCACTCGCTCAGAGAACAGCATCTTTTTCGAGGTTGATGGGCCCTACCTTGCCATGATCCTTCCAGCCTCCAAGGAAGAAGGCAAGAAACTGAAGAAGAGGTAGGAATCCCACAGTCTTTATGCTTGGGAAAGGTCTAACAACTCCTCTAGTAAATGGACCAGGACCCACAACAGGAACAGACCTCGGTTCTGGTTTCTTGACCTTTTTGATTCAATTTGGAAAGCTTTTCTTGACACCCACAAACTCTGTTCTCCACCTATTATATTCTGGTTCTACAGATTGCAGGCCCTAAGTCATTTTCATTTTGGAGATCAGGGTAGAGAGATGTTTGCTGCTTGATGGATGCTAGAAGGGAGGATGAGAAAGGGAAGGAAAAAGGCAGAGGGGTGATGAGAAGCAGCTAGCATCCCAGGCTCTCTCCTCTGCTCTCTTTGCCTATGTTTCTAGGTATGCCGTGTTCAATGAGGATGGTTCCCTGGCTGAGCTCAAGGGTTTTGAGGTCAAACGCCGTGGGGAGCTGCAGCTGATTAAAATCTTCCAGTCCTCAGTGTTTGAGGCCTTTCTTAAGGGCAGCACCCTAGAAGAAGTGTATGGCTCTGTCGCCAAGGTGGCTGATTACTGGCTGGACGTACTATACAGCAAGGTAAGGCTCCTCATCTGGCTCTGAGGGTCCTGCAGTCAGAGTCCTGGTAAGCAAGGTGACAGATGAACTCAAGGCTAATTCTGATGAAATCCTGTAACTTCTTTAGTGCCAGGGCTACCCCGAATCCCCCTTAAGTTTTGTGTCCAGTGACAGAAATCTGTGAAGGAAACAAATATTAGCATGATAATGAGCCAGTTGTAAGCTGTTCAACCTCAGACAGGCCCCTTGGGCTCCTCCTCATCATTGAAGAAAGTGGCTGGTTCCTCAGTTGGTCCATCTGCTGTCCAACCTGCCCATGTCTCTCTTCTTTTCTCCCTCCTGGCTCCTCCTTTCCCTGTCTTTCTCTTCCTTTTAGGACAAAAATCAATTCTTTGTCTTTCCTATTATTCTGCAGTCCTGGTACTAAAAGCTCAATAAATGTTTCTTGATATTTTCCTGCACAGTTTAATAAAAGTTAAGGTTTTGTGTGTGGTGTGTTGCTGTGCAGTGGTATGAGACAGCCCTTTTACACCACTGCCTTCAGCTCATCAGGTTAGATAAACGCAGTTTCACATGGAGAAAGTCTTGGGTGAGCTCAGGCTGGTGCTCCCTTCCTCTGTATGATATTTTTGCTCGTTGCCTCTCTCTCCAGGCAGCTAACATGCCTGATTCCGAACTGTTCGAGCTGATCTCCGAGAACCGTTCCATGTCTCGGAAGCTGGAAGATTATGGGGAGCAGAAGTCGACATCCATCAGCACGGCCAAGCGCCTGGCTGAGTTCCTGGGAGATCAGATGGTGAAGGATGCAGGGCTGAGCTGCCGCTACATCATCTCCCGGAAGCCTGAGGGGTCTCCAGTCACAGAGAGGTAAGGGTTTCCAGTGTCAAGGAAGGAATTCCTTAAGGGTCTTGGTTGCTCTCTGAAAACCTGCATCTTCTGTAGAGCCTGTGTCCCTCCATAGAGAGATGAGCTTCCTTAAACAGAGCAGGGGTAGTCAGGACTCAGAAGAGGGAGGAACCAGACCTTGGACTTCCTTTAGAGCAGATGCTGGGAAGGCTGCTGGGGCCCTGGTGGGAATCCTGAGAGGGTATAGTGAGCTTGTCCACTCAGAGCCCAGAGAATATGGGTTCTTGGGTGGGCAGACTGAGAGTACCCTCTCAGTCAGGCATAGGGCAGTGGGAATGTCTTGAAGGGTCTGCTACAGTGAGCACAACACAAGGTTCAGTTCAGGTTTAGGACAGAGCTCTGGGTCACTCACACACAAGCAGACTGATGCTGCACTTCTCGAGTTGGGATTATTGAACCACAGCTACATGTTATCACACTGACAGCAAGAAAAGCAGGGTGATGCGTGAAGGCAGAGTGTACTTCTGTCTATTTAAGTTTACACACAGGGAAAGTACAGTAGGAGTACTATAAAAGCACGTAGGGGATTGATACGCACCAAGATAAACACTGTATTCACTTCTATATTAGGAGGGTCGACAGAGCTACACAGGGGACTTCATCATCATCTTTATTTTTCATCCATGACATGAAAATGGCATGGCCGGTTTGATAGAACTAGGTGGTGAGTGCACAGGTTTCTGTTCTTTCTAAGTTTCTTTATGATATTTCAAAATAACAAATACTTCTTCCAGTGAGAGAAAGAGGGGTAGTGACAGTTGCCGTGTTGCTTTGCTAGTGATGTGAAAACTGGTTTCATTTTCAGGCAAGCGGTGGTCTCTGTCTATATTTTACTCAGAGAATAACATTTTTAATGTTTATTTATATACATGCACATGAATATATAATTTATGTAAAGACATCTGTAAATAGCTCTGATAACAATGGTCAGACATACACCAGGTGGCCAATGGTGAGGGGTGGTGCACGAAATCATGACATTTTAATATGAAGTATTAATATTTATTATGATAAACATCAGATACAGGTATAGTTTATACAAAATAACTACATGAACTAAAAGCATAGGTTACAAAGTAGGTCATAAGTACTTAGTTCCATGTAAACTACAGGAGATTTTCACATTTGTGAGTTTTTTATCTCTTCTCGACCAGAGCCATTCCACTGGCCATTTTCCAGGCAGAGCCCACTGTGAGGAAGCACTTTCTCCGAAAATGGCTAAAGAGTTCTTCCCTTCAGGACTTTGATATTCGGACAGTGAGTGCTGATTTTTTTTCCTACTCTTAGAAATTGAGGAGGAAAACTAGATAGGGCAGAGAATCCCAGACTCGGGTCATGTTTTTGTCTGGAGACTTCACTCTTGATTTCCTCTTTTCTATTATGGAATGAATGAAGAAATAGTTACACTTTAGGGAAAACCTGGAAAAGCTAGATGCTGGGGAAGCCTTTTTAACTCTTCTCTGGGATGGACTAAGGCTTGGGGTCTGGCACAAGGTTCTACTGCTGGCTCCTTTACTTGCTCTGATCCTGGGGGATCATTTATCCTCTCCACTTCCATTTCCTCCTCTGTGAAATGGGGCCTTTCAGCATAGAATTTCTAAGAGGATTAAATAAAACACATGAAGCATTCAGCACAGTGCTTGGCATGGTGTGTTGCTGCTCTTCTGCTTTTCTCATGCACTCCGTTGCTGGTTTCCTGCATGCTCAGATTCTGGATTGGGACTACTACATTGAGCGGCTGGGGAGTGCCATACAGAAGATCATCACGATCCCTGCGGCCCTGCAGCAGGTGAGGCTGAGACCAGCAGAAACAGAGCCCAGTGTGAAACCTGGACCTGATTAAACTAACAGAGTCAGACAAGTGATTAGTATCGCCTTCGTGTAGGTGAAGAACCCAGTACCGCGTGTCAAACACCCTGACTGGCTGCACAAAAAACTGCTAGAGAAAAATGACGTCTACAAGCAGAAGAAGATCAGTGAGCTCTTCGTCCTTGAGGGCAAGAGACAGGTAATGGGGCCTGGCCCAGGACAACAGAGGCTGTGACAGTCGGGGCTGGGCTGGGTCCTGTGGGCGCACAGGCACCAGTCTCCATACTGCTGCTCATCATTTTGGATACTTCCATTCAAGCATCTGGAATGTTTTTTTCTTTCCAAAAATACGTATCTTGATACTTAACCCTTTAGTTCTTCTGTGTTCTTCTGTGATAGGAAGCTTTGTAATGCATCACTTTAGGATGAAAAACTATCTACATATATGATGTACTAAATAGACTCAGTAACTTGGAATGCATCACTTCACCTTGAGACTTCAGTTTTCTAAACTATAAAAAAAGCTGTTAGAAATGCAAAAAAATACTGAAGACCAGTGTAATGAAAAGCATAGCTAAAATCAGAAGAGCAAGAAGAAAATTCTCAGATGCTAAAAATGGAAACTGAGCTTTAAACCAGAGCAGTATACAAACTCACCTGCTAAAAACCAGATCCTCAGACTGAATTTTAAAATCAGTTATTTTCATGAGTTATACCTAAAAGGGCTCACAAAAATTAGAAGGATGCAAAAACATATATATCAAGTAAATATTAAGCAAAGCAAAGCTGATGTAGCTATATTAATGCAAGACCAAAAAAAAAATTAAAAAGTATTAGTAATGATAACGATAGTATTAAATACTACTATTAAAGTAGTAGTCAAATTTCACTAGAAATATTTAGTAATTCTAATAGTTTAGCTTCAAATTAAATAATGTGAAAATTTACTTAACTATTAGAAAAAAATTGACATCTAATCAGTTTAGGATTTTAACACATCTCTCGATTGATCAAGCAGACCAAAAACTAGTAAAAATATGTAAGGTTAGAATGACAGAATTGCTAACTAGATTTAGTTAACAAATAGAGCTTTGCACTCAGTAATTAAAGAATACACATTCTTTTTAAGAACACCTAAAATAAGACTGAATGCTGCAAAGCAAATTGTAACAGATTCCAAATAATTTATATATATACAGATCTTGTTGTTTGAAAACCATAAAGAAATATATTTATAAATAACTCATGGGTCAAGAAGTCACAATGCAAATTAGAAATACTAAATGAAAATACTATTAAAATTTGTAGTTTGCAACTAAAGAAGACTATAAATAGCACATAATCTATTTTAATATATAGAAAAGAAAAACCAATAGAAAATTAAGTAACTTCCAACTGAAAAATTCAGAAACAGTAGAAACCAAGAAAGTAGAAAGAAGTTATAAAGGCAAGAGCAGCAATGAATGAAACAATAAAGGCAAAACCTTTATATTTGAAAAGACTGATGAAATAGATAAATCTTTGTCAAGGTAGATATTTCAGGTTTTATGTTAATGAAACATTATCAGTGCAGCTATTATAAAGTCTAAAAAAAATAAAGACTGAATTATCTTTCCTAAACAATTGGAAAACTTAGATGGAATGGGCAATATCCTAGAAGAGTTATTCAAATTAGCCTAAGAAACAATAGAAGAACTGATTAGAACTTCAGGCATTAAAAAGAAACAAATACTGGGCCCAAATGGTTTCTCAGAGGGATTTTATCAAACTTTAAAAAAAAATTTGTTTTGGTACTGCTGGGTCTTCGTTGCTACATGTGGACTTCTCTAGTTGTGGCAGGTGGCGGGGCTACTCTTCATTGTGGTATGCAGGCTTCTCAATGCGGCAGCTTCTCTAGTTGCAGAGCATGGCCTCTAGGGACATGGGCTCAGTACTTGGGGCTCCTGGGACCTAGAGTGCCACTAGTTGTGGTACAGGAATCTAACTGCTCCACAGCATGTGGGATCCTCCCAGACCAGGGATCAAACTTGTGTCCTTTGCTTTGACAGGCAGATTCTTCACCACTGAGCCACCAGGGAAGCCCCCTACCAAACTTTTTAAACAAATGATTCCAGAGAATTAAAAAAAAAGAAGGTCCTTAGCTCATTTGGTTGGTTTCGTCTGGTGGCTCAGACGGTAAAGAGTCTGCCTGCAATGCAGGACACCCGGGTTCGATTCCTGGTTGGGAAGATCCCCTGGAGAAGGAAATGGCAATCCACTCCAGCACTCTTGCCTGGAGAATTCCATGGACGGAGGATCCTGATAGGCTACAGTCCATGGGGTCGCAAAGAGTCGGACAGGACTGAGCGACTTCACTTTCACTAGCTCATTTGGTAATCTTTATAACTTTTATTACCCTGGTAACAAACTAACAAGCCAGGAAAAGGAAGGCCATTGGCAGATAGAACTATAGGTACAAAAATACTAACAAACTAAATTTTGTACTGTGTAAAGACAGTAACATTGTGTCCAAGTATGATTTATGCAAGGAATGGCAGGTGTTAACTTCAGAAATCTGCTAATTTAGTTCATTTTAGGAAAAATCAATTCATCACAAAGAGAAGACTTAAGGTGTCATTTTCAATAGAGTCAAGAAAGAACATTTGATAAACTTGAATGTCTGTGCATGATAAAACTTTGAACAGTCAAAATCAGAAAAGACGATATATTTCTCTGATAAAGTCCATCTGTTGAAACTCAATAGCACGCATCATATTTAATGGCACAACATTAGAATCATTGAAGTGAAGAAGAGGAGATGGATGCCTGTTAGTTACCACCACTTCTATTCAAAATTGTTTGGAACTCCTGGCTGGCATAATTCAACAAGAAAAAGAAGTTAAATTTTAAGGATAGAAAGATATAAAACATCATTTGAAGGTAAATATAACAACACAGAAAATGTAAGGAACCCCAAAATTATTTTAACTTAAGACGTTTCAACAAGGTCATTAGATACAAAGCTCGTATATAAAAACCTATATCTTTCTTTTATATTAGAGACAATTAGGAATTTTTAAAAATTGATTAATTTTTTTTTTTTTTTATTTTGGCTATGTGGCATGCAGGATCTTTGTTTCCCAACCAGGTATTGAACCTGCACCCTCTGCAAAGGAAGCGCAGAGTTTTAACCACTGGACCACTAGAGAATTCCTTAGAAAGTATTGTTTGAAAGGTGCTATTTATCAATGATGGCAAATAATATACCAAGGAATAAATCATAGTAACAAAATGTGTGTAAAACTTTCATGGAAAAAAATTATACAACTTTATTGAAGAGTAGAGAAATTCACCTAAATAAAAAAGGAGACATACCATGTTCATGGATGAAAAGATTCAATATTAGAATCCTTGGGGTGATTTGCCCCAAGGTAATTTGTAAAATTCAGTGTAATTTCAGTTAAAATATCTACAAAAAGTTTTCTTTTTTTTTTTTTAATTGGATATTCTGGAATTTATTCGTAAGCTGGGCAATAAGTTACTCTTATTAACACAGATCAATACCACCTTGACTTGGTGACCACAGACACATTTAATTAGTTTTTAGGTGCATTTTCTTTTATCTTGGTTTTCAACACATTATTTAAGTCAGTGACTGATGTTAAAAAAAATTTAGATTACTCTACAATTTACAGCCTACTTCACAGTCCATTTTAAATTCAACTTGTCTGCTAAGTCAGTTTTGCAGAAGATAGGCTTTTAACACATAAAGAGATTTGATAACTGGGCAGGTCTCCTCTCTCCCAGTTTAAAAAAACAAAAAATTTTTTGCTAGCTTGCCAATTTTGTAGGTGAAAAATACAAAGAGGATAGACTATTTTAATCCACAAAGATGGACACAAAGCAATAATGATTTAACACGTCACTTTTTCATTTGTATTCAGAGAATGCTTTTACATTTCAAGTAATTGAGCCTTCATTAAAGAAAACAAAAATATATATATACAAAAAGTTAAAGTACCTTCCAGTTCTAGCTTACTAAAGTTTCTTCTGCAAAAGTAAAAAAATAAACCTACCATGAACTAGAGGACAGTGTCATAGCAATGGTGGAATGGCTGCCAGGTTAAGATTTCTGCTTATCTTATATTGATGAGTATATTTTAGGTGATAATTTTTCTTCACTCTCTAAGTACTTAAAATCACAGAGAGGTATCTGTTTATCTATAATTCTTTAAATCCAGAAAAAAAATTTTTAAATATATTTCAGACATGAGGCTTTAATGTTTTTTATTTAGGAAAAGATTGAGTCTGAAGCTCTAATGGTTCCATCTAAAACATCCTGTTTTCAACAGTGGGAGTCAATTTACGCAAAATATTTTTTCTTGTCTATAAAAAACAAATTGAACAGTATTTTGATTAAAAGGAAATACAAACAAGTAATTTAAACTGGCCAATTTTCTCTATCATAAAAGAAATAGCATGTTCTTTTACTTCCCCTCTTTCAACCATTTAAATTAGGGGAGAATACTGCCGACTTTAAGAACCCCACTGGCTGTCATTAGAGTAACTACAGAATAAGGGTAGCATAGGGGTGAAACTATTTCTCTGTATTCCAGAAGGCAGAAACTTGGGTGCTCTAGCTTTACAAGTAAGAGTAGCACAGGCAGGCAAAAGCTCACACTAAATGCACACCAGAACAGGGGCCTAGGTGAAGTCATCTGGGTTAACTTGACAATCCTAAAATTCATGTGAAGAACAAGGATAAGAAAAACGAAAACAATTTTGAAGATTAAAAAGGGGAAGTTTGTCTTAGTGTGTAACAAAACTTACTCTTATTAAAGCAAGACCATGTAACAGTGGAACTACTAATAGGGACCCTAGAAACTGATCCCAACGCACCTGGGAGCTTGGTCTATCACAGAGGTAGTGTTATACACTATTAAGGAGAATAGAGTGCTTATTCAATAAATGATGCTGGGGAAAATGTTTTTTCATATTTTAAGGAGAAAGTAGCTATCTCACAGAGTATGAAAACAAATTCCAAATAAAGATGTAAGTTGAAAAAAGAGAACTCTTTGGGGAAAAGGCACAGGAGGCTATCTTTATGATGCTGGGGTAGAAAGAGCTTCTTAAGTCATAACTAAAAAACACACATCGCAAAAGAAAAGACCAATAAATTCAGTTAATTAAAATATAAATTTTCTGTAGTCTGAAACAAGAAAGGCAAAATGTTGGTGTTTACTGAATTTGCATTATAAGAACATGGGTGTTCATTACTATACTTCTGTTACTTTTGTAATTAAAAAACAAACTTTTTTCTAACACAGAAGTCACCATAAAAGGAAGAGAAAAGTCACAATTCAAAGAAGATATTTAAAATGTACAAAATTAGAAATGATCCATAAACACGTATGTTATTTTTCTGTTTACTGTGTAGCAAGTGATCCCAGAACCTGGAAGCTTAAATATCATGGGTTTATTATTATCTTGCACTTTTTGAGCCCTGTGGGTCTGGAATCTGGGCACAGCTTATCCAGGTCCCCTGGCCCAGGGTCTCCTGCAGACTGCAGTCAGGTGTCAGCCAGGGCTGTGCTCCCATATGAAGGCCTCCCCAGGAGGTGAGGAGGGATGTGCTCCCAAGCTCACTCTGGTCGAGCCGTACTCGTTCCTGGCTCCACGGGCCTCTCCACAGGACAGCTCACAGCCTGGCGGCTGACTCCAGAGCAGGCCCTAGATATCAGCCAGAGCGGGTGCCCGCAGTGCAGAGGTCACTGTATTTTATAGTCTAGTCTCAGAATGGCGTCCTGTCACTTTTGTTGTAATCTCTTCATTAAAGGCAGGTCAGTCACGGTCCAGCCCATACTCAGGAGAGTCATACAGGGCATGAACAACTGGAGTTGGGGTCATTGGGGTCATTTTAGAAGACTGTCTACCCCAGGGTCAACCCCACTGTTGATTAGGTAAATGGAAAATCAAATATTTAGATACCACATCACAGCAAAAAAAATGAGTGTGGTGACATCAGGTGTTAACACGTGGGGAAATAGGATCTTGTCTGTATTTCTGATGGGAGTGTAAGCACAGGTCTTCAGGCAGCACGTGAAAGGATGGTTGTTGAACCCAGTTTCTGGTTCTGAAAGAGTGGAAATGAACAGTTCGTCATTTTAGAATATCATGGATAGGTCAGCTGGTTTATATGCATAATAGAGTATTCTACAGTTAGAATGAATGGACAGTGTCCACATGTATCAACAGGGATCAATCTCAAAAATGTATCATTGAGTAAAGAAAGGAAGTCACAGTATGTGTACCATGTACCTCTATTCATATAAAACTGCAGCTGAAAGGAACAGTTTATGGGTTTATAGATTCAGAGTAAAAGTACAAAATGTGCGGGGAGTGATAGACACTTGGGGGCTGGGCTTGAGAAAGAGGAGTCCTTTACCTATGTTTTACAATATTTCTTATTAAAAGGAGAGGATTCTGAAGCAAACACAGAAAAATATAACATTCACTTTGTAATGGTGGTACCCAAGTGACGTTTTCTTTCTGACCTTTTCACTGTTAAAAGTTTAAAAGTAGGTTAGTTTGGGACTTCCCTGGTGGTCTAGTGGCTAAGACTCTTTGCTCCCACTGCAGGGGGCCCGGATTCCATCCCCGGTCAGGAAGTTAGCTCCCACGTACCACAACTAAAAGTTTGCATGCTGCAACTAAAAAGATCCCGCATGCCACAACTAAGACCTGGCATAGCCAAATAAATGGATTTTTTAAAATATTAAAAGAATAGGTTAGTCTGTAAATGAGTGTGTTCAAGTATTTTACTTTATTTAGGAGTTCACTTTGGGTGGGTTTCTAGAAGGGAGATTTATCAAGAGAGAGAGCTATTTTAAGGCTCCTTTGGATCTTTGCAGGTGGGCATGGCCCAAGCTTCAGAAGGTTCCCAAAGCCTTGGCTCCCCCGACATGGAGGACTTTGGCCTCACAAAGCCACCTCACTCGGCAGTGCCTATTGCTACCAAGAGAAAGCGTATCCACTGTGAGAGGCAAGAGGGATCGCAGGACCTGGAGCTGACGATGCCCTGGCAGGAGGTTTTGGGGCAGCCTCCGGCACTTGGAACCACCCAGGCAAGAATTCTCAGGGAGTCTGGAGTGGCTGGTGGGAGAGGGGAGCAGGGATGCTGGTCAGGCCTAACCTGTGACAAGCCATCTCCCTGTGGGGTCTCCTGAGTAGTGCAGGGGCCTAGAAATGGGGCTTGACCCCTGAGGAAGTTGGTATGATGTGCCCAGATCTTACAGAGCTTGGGAGCTGTGAGATTTAGTTGCTGTGGAAGGGTGTTTCTGTTTCACTGTATGCTCAGCTCTGTTTGCCATCTCCTCCTCTTGACCTGTCCCAGGAAGAGTGGCTGGTCTGGCTCCAATTCCACAAGAAGAAGTGGCAGCTGCAGGCTCAACAGCGCCTTGCTCACAAGAAGAGGCGGCGTCTGGAGGGGGCAGAGGGCACACCAAGGCCTGGGGCCATCCGAGAGGGGCCCTCCACAGGACTGGGGGGCTTCTTTCGAAGAACAGCTCGCAGCATTCTGGACCTTCCATGGCAGATTGTGCAGGTGCAGACAGTGATCAGAGGGAGGGCAGGACACCCCTGAGGGCAGGAGCATGGCTGATGGGAAGGGGTATTTGACCAGCTCACGATCCTGGGGACCTGGTCTGGAGTGGGGCAGAAGGGGCAGGGCTTTACCTGTGTGCCTCTGTAAAGGAGCTGGTTCTGGAGGCCACCTGGGAGATGGCCTGTGCACAGGTATTGAGTGCTTTCTGTGACAGGGTGAGACATGGAGTGCTATACGATCTGTGTTTCCTTTTCAGATCAGTGAGACCAGCCAGGCTGGCTTGTTCAGGGTATGGGCTGTCATCGGCAGTGACCTGCACTGCATCAAGCTGAACATTCCCCGGGTGTTCTACGTGAACCAGCGGGTGGCCAAAGCGGAGGAGGGCCCTTCCTATCGGAAGGTACGGGGGGCAGCTCTTGTTTCTGGTCACTGAGGTCAGCGGCCTGCTCAGCCTCTGAGGTTGCCTCCACTATGGCAGAGGCCACATACAGATTCAGCCTTTGCAGATACAAAGACCATGTGAGCTTTGTGACCTTGAGCAAGGTGTTCTGGTGCCTCTATCTCTCCTGAGAACCTTCTTGGGATGCTGCAAAAATTAATTGAAATGATGCTGTGGAGCACTGAGTGAATGCTCAGTGAGGAAGCTGCGGGTATCATTGTCTTGGTGGACCATCTCTTGTATCTGTTGTCCATGTAGCAGGGAAAGCGCTAGGTGGACGTTTGTCAGAGGCTGCGGGCTCTGTCTCCATAGGTTCTTCTGATGTGAACAGCTTTATTGGGGTATAATTCATATGCCATACAGCTCTCTCAAAGTATACGACTCAGTGGCATTTAGTGTATTCAGAGTTATGCGGCCATCTCCCCTGTCAATCTTAGAACATTTTCACCACCCCACAAAGAAACCCCAGCCCCTTAGCAGCCTTTCCCCTCTCCCAGCCCTCAGTAAGCACTGGTCCAGATTCTGCCTCTAGGTTAGCCTGCCGTGGACATTTCACATATGTGGAATCCTACAGCAGGTGGTCCTCCTCTCAGCTGGGGCGTCCTCAGAGGCTCCTGCCCAGTGTCTCCATCCGAGCTCCCAGTTAGCTCTGCCCAGGGATCATTTACTGAGCAAATGACATCTGATTGAGGAGATGAGACTAGAGTATTTGTAACTGGCAGCTATACAGAGGATGCTTCTGGAAAAGGTGAAATCCAGTTCCCACCAGAAGATTCAGCAGAATGTGGATCCTGGAAGAGGACAGGGAAGGAGTGGGCAACAGAGAACAAATGATCTAGGATTCTGAGCTTTCTTAGATGTGTGTGATGTGAGTGAGTAGAACATCCTTCCTTTAGGGTGTTTTCCCCTTGAGGCATCCCTCTCCTGCTCCCTCCTCGCCAAGGTACCCACACTGGCTGGACAGGGGTTCCATTCCTAGTCTTCTGTCCACGAAAACATAGCTTCTCTCTGGGTTTTTGCTTCCTGCACCCTTAGGTTACACCCAGGAGAGAACAGAGGAAAATGTAGCAGGAGCACCTGCCCCTCACAGTCTGGGAACTTGTCTACTTTTTGAAGCCTCAGGCGGCTTCTTGAAGCCAGGCCCAGACCTTTTAATTTTACTGATAGGGAGAAATGGGCTATAGGACTTTACTCTCTGGTTGTGTGCAGACATCCTAGGACTGTTTAAACAATGCATGTATGTGTATAAGAGTGTGTGCACATGTGTTTGCCTGTGCATTGCTGCAAACGTTACCACTTAGCTCAGTTGTGGGGTGAGGTCACTGTCACATGGTGTCACCAGGTGAATCGAGTCCTTCCTCGCTCCAATATGGTCTACAACCTCTACGAATACTCGGTGCCAGAGGACATGTACCAAGAACATATCAACGAGATCAACACTGAGCTGGCGGCGCCAGACATCGAGGGCGTGTATGAGACTCAGGTGATTATTTTCCCAGCTGAACGGTGCAAGGATCCACCTAAATGGAATAGAGGGAAACAAACCCAGCCGAGGCATGGACAGGCCAGCAGCAGCAGCTGGGCCTCTGCCTTCCCGCATCAGCCCTCACACAGCCCCGACTGCCCCTCTTCCAGGTTCCATTAGTGTTTCGGGCCCTGGTGCAGCTGGGCTGCATGTGTGTGGTCAGTAAACAGCTGGTGAGGCACCTTTCAGGCTGGGAAGCAGAAACCTTCACTCTTGAGCACCTGGAGATGCGTTCCTTGGCCCAGTTCAACTACCTGGAACCAGGTATGGCGTGTGCCGGCTGCCCTTGCTTGGCCCTACTTCCTGCACATCTCAGGGTGACAGGCCATGTCCTCCTGCAGGCAGCATCCGCCACATCTACCTGTACCACCACGCACAGGGCCACAAGGCTCTCTTTGGCATCTTCATACCCTCACAGCGCAAGGCAGCTGTGTTTGTGCTGGATACGGTGAGTTCTGGGCAGGCCATGGGACAGCCTCGCTGGGGGAGGCACACAGCCCTGGGCAGGAAGCTCCTGCTCCCTCCTCCCTCCCACCACTGCCTTGTTCTTGCGAGAGTGAGAAGTGGATCTGCAGAGGTAGCCCTGCCGCCTATGTCCACTCACAGGGCTGCCCCTCCTTCCCAGCGGGAAGACGGCTGACCCACCCCTTGTTTGTCTAGGTGCGAAGCAACCAGATGCCCAGCCTCAGTGCCCTGTACTCAACCGAGCACAGCCTTCTGCTGGAGAAAGTGGGCCCTGAGCTTCTGCCCCCACAGAAACACGCTTTTGAAGTTCGTGCTGAAACAGACTTGAAGATCGTCTGCAGAGCCATCCAGCGCTTCCTGTTGACCTACAAAGTGAGTGCCATCGGGATCCCATGCTGTGAGAGCCCCCTCCCCAGGGCCTGGTCCACCTCACTGCTTCCTTCCCTGCACTCAGGAGGAGCGCCGTGGGCCAACTCTCATTGCTGTTCAGTCCAACTGGGACCTGAAGAGGCTGACTGGCGAGATCCCTGTCCTGGAGGAATTCCCACTGGTGCCTGTCCGCGTGGCTGACAAGATCAGCTACGGGGTCCTGGACTGGCAGCGCCACGGAGCCCGGCGCATGATCCGGCACTACCTCAACCTGGACACGTATCTGTCACAGGCCTTCGAGATGAGCAGGTGGGCCGAGGGGAGGGGTGCTTCTGGCCATCTTGGTTGTCACTGGCCTCACTGGACTCTGGGGGCAAGAAGACATTCCCCAGTCATTTTCAACTCCTGGGGTTGACCCTGTGCCCCTGCAGGTACTTCCACGTCCCCGTTGGGAATCTGCCTGAGGACATCTCTACCTTTGGCTCCGACCTCTTCTTTGCCCGCCACCTCCAGCGCCACAACCACCTGCTCTGGCTCTCTCCTACGTCGCGCCCAGACCTGGGTGGGAAGGAGGCTGACGACAACAGGCTCGTCATGGAGTTTGATGACCAAGCCCCTGTGGAGATCAACAGTTCCGGCTGTTACTCCACAGGTGGGTGGGCAAGGCTCACCAGGGACTGCTGTTCCTGCTGTTTGTTGCCATTCTGGGCTGGTGGGAGCACTCGGGTGTATTGGGCTGGGAGCTGAGCCTGCAGGGGGCCTCTGTGGGTGTGAGCTGTGCAGTCAGCTGCCCTAAGCAGCAGTGATTTTTCTGAGATGGTGCTTGCTGGGATCAGGCTCCACACCCAGGAGGGGTCAGTGCACAAGCGGTGATGTCTGTGTGTAGTGTGCGTGGAACTGGATATTCAGAACCTGGCCGTCAACACCATCCTGCAGTCTCACCACGTCAATGATATGGAGGGGGCCGACAGCATTGGCATCAGCTTCGATGTGATCCAGCAGGCCTCCCTGGAGGACATGATCACAGGCAATCAGGCTGCCAGCGCCCCTGCCAGCTATGACGAGACAGCCCTCTGCTCCAACACCTTCAGGTACCCAGGGGCTTGCCACCCTGAGAACGTCACCTGCCCTTTGGTTCTTGTACCCTCAGCTCTCCAAAGGCAGAACAATAGTTTGCCTCCAGAAGGAGCAGTAGAAATCCTTTTATCCTCTGTCCTTGTTTTGGAAACTGAGAGCTAAGTCAGTGTCAGGGGGGCTTCCCTCTGCCTGGTCAGAAACCAGCACGGGGCCAGACTCTTTTCTTCGCTCACGGGTGGCACTCACAAGTGCCGCCCTGCAGGTACCGGTAACAGTTGCAGGTGCTGCCTTCTGGCCCGCTTCCTATGGCCAGAGGTGTGCCTGCAAGAAGTCGCCAATTTACTTGGAGTGTGGGTGTTCACCGAGCATCTGCTGTGGGGTGCACAGCAGGATATGAACATGGGTAAAGCCACACAGAAAGTGGTGCAAGTTGTAAGGTGTGGGTATCGGGAGAGAACTGCAGCGGTGGCACGGGCAGGGAGCATGTGCTCGCATAGCCCCACTAGGCAAGATGGCTGTCACCCATTGTAGAAATGAGGAAACTGAGGCCCAGGCTTGTGGCCATAGTGCAGCTGAGGGGAAAGGTTGGTGCTCAAGAGCAAGTCTTGTGGTTCCAGAACTGTTTTCTACAACTGCCACCCTGTTGCCTTCTCACAGAAAGAGGACAGAACTGGAGGGAGGGGGTTTCAGGCCAGGGGATTTGTGGAAAGAAAGCCTCAGCAGCCAAAATGCACGTGGTGTAGTCAGGGCCAAGGACTGTTTGGGCAGAGAAGCAGCCAGTTCAGTCCCAAAAGGTGGTGCAGTCAGACTGCAGGTGACAGAACCATCATACTGGCTTTGTGATACCGTTTGCAGAGTCATCTGGGGCGATTTAACCAGGGGCAGTTGTGATGAAGCAGTCCGTTAGGATCCTGACTGGCATAAGGGAGAGGGGGCCCTTGAGGTCTCTGCTGTGAGTCTCTTTCTGGTTCTCGCAGCAGTTAGGTACCTCCTTGAAGGGCACCCACATCTTCTCAGCTCTGTCCTGGCTCTGTTGGAAAAGCCGGAAAGGTGGTGTTGAGTTGGGGGTGCAGATGAGTTACAGAGGGGCGAGGAATGGAGTCTGGACAGTGAGAAGAGAGGGCGCAGAGGCGACAGCAGAATGGTGAGGAGCTGGTGCCAGCGACAGTGGGGGGCACCCTCTGAACCCCCTCCTGCAGGATCCTGAAGAGCATGGTGGTGGGCTGGGTGAAGGAGATCACGCAGTACCGCAACGTCTACGCCGACAACCAGGTGATGCACTTCTACCGCTGGCTCCGGTCACCGTCCTCGCTGCTGCACGACCCTGCCCTGCACCGCACGCTGCACAGCATGATGAAGAAGCTCTTCCTTCAGTGAGTGCTGCCAGTGGCTTTCTCCAGGCTTGCTGATCCCTTGGTCCCCAAACCAGAAAGATGGCTAGTCAGCACCTCTGGATCAAGAGTCCACTTCTAGGCTAGTGGTCCATAGTGATCAGATGGGGCCCAGGAAGAGCTTAGCTGCCGTCACAGCTTCCAGAGACACGCTATATGGTGCAGAGTCTCTGCTGCTTTTTTGTAAGTCATTGCACACTGTGCTTATCATTCGGCACCTCGCTTGTCTTCGTTAACAGTAGGTCTTGGAGAGCTATGTGTGGATGTACCACACTAATGGATGTTTCGGCTGCTTCCATAACTATTGTTGTCACGGTAACCAACCAAGGAATGGTCTTGTGCATGAGGTCATGCAAACATGTCTAGAATAATCTCCAGGAAGTAACACTGCTGCAGGTCTAATGGATATTTTCAGATAAATTGAGAGAGGTAAATGCTAATTTGAATCAATATTGTCAGCTCCCTGTAAAGGTTGTACAGTTGGCTGTACTACCAACTCTTGGGAACCAGATTGGGAATGCATGTCCCCATGCCAAGCCCCACTAACAACCTGCTGGGATAAAATGCTCTCTTGGTATACCCTTAATTTGCAGTCCTAATTATGAATGAAATTGGACTTCCTTTGACCGTTTTTCCATAGTTTTCTTTTGTGTTTTTCTCATTGATCTGTATGAGCTCTTCCTAGATAAAAAGTAACCACTTTTCTGTGATATGAGTTGCAGATTTTTTCCTACCTTTGTCTATGGTTTTGTCTGTGGTAGGGTTTGGCCGTGCAGACCTCTTTGTTCTTTGTTACTTCTGGGTTCTAGGTATATGTTCTGCTTCGGGACCATTAACTGTTTTCTCTGTGATGTTTTGACCTTTGATTCTGAACTTGGTCTGCAGGCTCATCGCTGAGTTCAAGCGCCTGGGGTCATCGGTCGTCTATGCCAACTTCAACCGCATCATCCTCTGCACCAAGAAGCGGCGGGTGGAGGACGCCCTGGCCTACGTGGAGTACATCACCAACAGGTGTCAGCATTCCTGTCCCCTTCGTTTGCTCATGTTCTCATCTGCTCCATTTACCTGCTGCTGACAGACTTCCTTAACAAATCTTGTAGTGTGGCTCTGTTGGTAACAAATCCTTTCTGCCTTTGGGTATCTGAAAAAGCCTTTATTTCACCGTTTTTTTTGAAAGATACTTTTGCTGGGCATAGAATTGCAGATGGATATATATATATATAATTTTATTTTATTTATTTATTTATTTTGACTGTGCTGGGTCTTCATTGACTTCCTTGGTGGCTCAGACGGTAAAGCATCTGTCTACAATGCGGAAGACCTGGGTTCGATCCCTGGGTCAGGAAAATCCACTGGAGAAGGAAATGGCAATCCACTCCAGTACTATTGCCTGGAAAATCCCATGGACAGAGGAGCCTGGTAGGCTACAGTCTGTGGGGTCGCAAAGAGTCGGACATGACTGAGCGACTCCACTTTCATTCCCTTTCCTTGGGTCTTCACTGCTGCTTGGGCTTTTCTCTAGTTGCAGAGAGGGGCACTGCTCTGTGGTTGTGGTGCGCCGGCTTCTCACTGCAGTGTTTGTCTTGTTGTGGAGCAGGCTCTAGGGTGCACCAGCTTTAGTAGTTGTGGCTCATGGGCTCAGTAATTGTGGCTATCGGGCTCTAAACCACAGGCTCAGTAGTTGTGGTACAGGGGCCTAGTTGCTCTGCAGCATGTGGGATCTTACCTACCCGGGATGGAACCCATGTCTCCTGTGTTGTCTGATGGATTTCTTACCACTGAGCTACCAGGAAAGCCCGTAGATAGATATTTTTTGAAAGCCCTTTTTTCCTTTGTGTGATTCTTTTTGGATAAGTTTCTGTTGTTATATCTTTAAGCTCACTGATCTTCTAGAGTTTTTATCTGCCATTAATCCCATCCAGTATATTTTTTATTTCAGACACAATAGTTTTCATCTCTAGAAGCTTGATTTGGGTCTCCTACATTTCTAGAGTCTGCTTAACATGTTCAGTCTTCCTTCTAGTTTTTTTTGACACATGAAATACAATTATAATAACTACAATTATAACTGTTCTAATGTTCTTTTCTGCTCATTATAATATCTATGTCAACTCTGATTTGTTTTCAACTGATAGATTCTTCTCATTTGTTGTGTTTCTCTGCTTCTTTGCCCACCTGGTGATACAGGACTGGATGACAGACATTAAGAACCTTGGCTTGTCTGTCGGCTACTTTTGCATTCCTGTAAATATTCTTGAGCTTTATGTTACTTGAAAACAGTTTGATCCTTTTGGGTATTTATTGAGATTTATAGTCAGAGCCAGAGCAATGTTTAGTCTAGGGCTCATTATTACTTCTGTTGAAGCAAGACTTCTGTGAGCACAGCCCCACAGGCCCCTATGTGTGAGGCTCTGACACTGGTGGGAGCAGGTACTCAAGGTTGGTGTGATTTTTCTCACACACGAGTGTGATCTGTGCTCTGCTAAGTGCTGGAGGACGAGCCACTGTACTCCCTGGGGTTCCCTCTGCAGCTCTCACCTGTCGTTCTCTCAACACTGGTCCCTGTTTCCCACTCCTGGTTACCTCAGATGTCTCCTTAGTATTATGTTTATCATCATTTTCCCTAGGAAGCTTGAGGGATAATGTGAATTCACCTTAAATTCATTTTATTTTATTTGTTTTTGAAATTTTATTTTATATTGGAGTGTAGCCAATTAATAATATTGTGATAGTTTCAGGTAGATAGCAAAGAGACTCAGCCATGCATATACATGTATCCATTCTCCCCCAAACTCCCCTCCCATGCAGGCTGCCATGTAACATTGAACAGAATTCCCTGTGCTATACAGTAGGTGCTGTTGGTTATCTATTTTAAATATAGTAGTGTGTACATGTCTCTCCCAGTCAAGCTCCCTAACTTCCCTTCTCCCAACTCTTACGCCCAGCAACCATAAGTTGGTTCTCTTAAGTCTGTGAGTCTGTCACTGTTTTGTAAATAAGTTCATTTACATCATTTCTTTTTAGATTCTGCATATAACGGATGTCATATGATATTTCTCCTTCTCTCACATATTTCACTCATCATGACAGTCTCTAGGTCCATTCATGTTACTGTAAATGGCGTTATTTCATTCTCTTTTTATGGTCGAGTAATATTCCGTTGTCTATATGTACCACATCTTTATCCATTCTTCTGTTGATGGACATTCAGGTTGCTTCCATGTCTTGGCTGTTGTAAACAGTGCTGCAGTGAACATTGGTTGCGTGTGTCCTTTAGAACCATGTTTTTCTCTGGCTATATGCCCAGGAGTGGGATTGCAGGGTTATATGGTAACTCCATTTTCAGTTTTTTAAGGAACCTCCATACTGTTCTCCATAGTGGCCACACCAGTCATTTTCCCTAGAAAGCCTGAGGGATGATAAAATGTGAATCCACTTTAAATTCATTTTTAAATAAGTAGAGGGTGAACAGATAATAAAAAAAAGGAAAGTAGAGTAAAAGGGGAAGACTGTTGATTTCATTTAAGCGATTTCTGTCTTGCTTCTTTTTAGCATCCACTCTAAAGAGATCTTCCATTCTTTGACAATTTCCTTTTCTCGATGCTGGGAATTTCTTCTCTGGATGGATCCCTCTAATTATGGTGGAATCAAAGGAACTGTTCCATCTAGGATTCACTGTGGACAGGTAAGAGGTAACCAGTCTTGGAGAGCTGAGGTTGGAATCTGAAGCAACTTGAAGGGTCCACTTTGTCCCTTCCGTGCACACTTCATGGTCACAAGCCGAGTTCCAGGCACGGTTCTGGGCCCCAGTCATGCAGCAGTAAACGTCATGAAGTCTGTAAGGGAAAGGATCATGAACAAGCAGACAAGTAGATGTATATGGCAGCGTCGACAACAGTAAGGGCTCAGGGCAGACAAAGCTGGTAGGGGCAGAGAGGCCTGGGGCAGGAGCCAATGTGGATGAGGGGTCTAGGAGTCCTCCGAGGAGGTGATGGGACCGAGATGTGAAGCTGCCTTGAGTTATGGCACAGGCAGGGTCAGTGGTCACAGATGTGGACAAAGAGCTGGCTGGGACCAGGCCACTTGGGCCTGAGGGCTGTGATGGAGACTTGGCTTTTATTGATGGGGAGATTCTGAATGGGCAGGTGTCAGGGCCTGACTTCCACTTGGGTCCTGAGTGGACATTACTGCAGGATGTCAAGGTCTAAGTGGAGCTCAGTTAGTTAGTGTCGGCCCAGAGGAGGATGCAGGGCAAGGTAGAGTCAGGGAGAATGACTCAGGTGGGTATTGAAGTGGGTGTGGACAGGCCAGTGGGGTGATGCTTGGGACACAGGGGTGATGTCTGAGCGTGTATGTTGTATGTGAGGGGGCTGCGCCTGGATGTGTGAACCCCAGTGGGCAGGGCAAGAGAGCAAGTGTGGGGAGAAGGGAGCCGTGCTTATCTGGGTCACGTGGTGTTTGCTGCCCCTATTGTTTGCTTAATGTGCACAGGTGGAGATGCAGGGGTCAGGTAGTGACTGTGCATCTTGGGTGGGGGGCATGAAACTTGGGGTCATCTGTGAGCCTGGCAGTTGGGGCTGGTGAGATCACCTGGAGGTAAGTATGAGTTGAGAGGACAGCTCCCCCAGGGCAGGTCCCCATGGAGGAAGCTACCAGTGGGTTGGGGAGCTGGGGGGGTGGGGCCTCAGGTGTCAGAAGGAGAGCACCCCCAGAAGGAAGTCGCCATCTGCCGAGAGCAGACCAGAAGCAAAGGCTGCCCTTGGTGCTGGAGTTGGGAGGCTCACTGAGACCACATGCAAGGGAAGGAAGTGCAGCCATGTCGACGAATAGGGGAAGGCAGGAGTAGTTGCTGCTCTTAATAAGGATGGTGGCTGTCAGAGTTCAGATGTTGAAATAAAGGTGCTCTATAGAAAGGGGACCTTAGTCGGAGGGTGGCAGGGGGTCGTCCACCAGAACTAGATCTTTGGTAGAACTGATAACTTACGATGTCAGATTCGTGGTCTCCAAAGATTTAGTTTCGGAACCAGGGACCAGGCTTGATCACTCAAGAGCTTTTGTGTAGTAGTTTTATTAAAGTGAAAAAGGGACAGAGAAAGCTTCTGACATAGACATCAGAAGGGGACAGAGAGTGCCCCTCCTCGCTAGTCTTAGCAAGGGAGCTATATACTTTATTACAGTAAAGGATCTTACCAGACCCACTCCCTCAATATAAGATAATAAGATTAGAACTAACAATAGAGAGGTCTTAGCAGACCCACTCCCACAACATATGTCTAAAGATAACAAGATTAGTCAGAAGGCTCTTGTTAAGGAGCAAGATGCATTGTTATATTGACTAAGACAAAGAGTGTAGAAAAAAATTGTTTGTCCTTTGCTCTTCCTTGAGAGCCCCAGACCCCTTTCTCCTTCTTGAGGGGCCTGGACTCCTTATCAACCTACCTAAGGATCAGTTCTCAGAACTGTGACCGTCCCAGGAAGAGATCCAGAATTCAACAAGAGAGGTGGTCACCCAGGAAGCACCCTTGATTCTTCCCTTCCTGAGAAGTGCGAATTGAATAATTTTAAAGTGAATCCTGTGAAACAGCAAATGAAAGTAACAGTCAGTGCCTTACTGAGAATGTACCAGGCACATTCTGTACATGACCTTGTTCTTGGAGCCGTCCTGCAGGAATCTTGGGCTTGGGGGCTGGAACGACTAGATGAACAGGACACAAGACAGACCCAGGCTCCACTGGGACACTCCCCACCGTGCGGTGGTGCTGTGGGCAGACATTACTGGGATTGTCTTTGTGTCAAAGCAGGACTCCCCAGAAGAGGGCAGAGCACAGCAGGGGGAACCTGAGGAGGAGGAGGACGAGGACGAGGAGGAGGAGGAGGAGGACGAGGGAGGCGCACAGGAACTGGATGTCGAGGACTTGCTGGAAAACAACTGGAACATCCTGCAGTTCCTGCCCCAGGCAGCCTCCTGCCAGAGCTACTTCCTCATGATCGTTTCAGGTGAGTGGTCCACACTCACCATCACATCTGAGTCATTCGGTGGGAATAATGTGGCCCTGGTGGGAGCCTGCCCAGCGTGCGTGCCCTGGGTGCATAGCACTGTGAGAGGCAGAAAGAAGACCCTCGGGCTCTGCCCAGGCCCCAGACCTCTCACAGAACCCCATGGTGAGGAAGGCTGCCCTGGGGCATCACGAAGGCTTCATAGTCCCACCCCCGAGGTTGTGCATGTACACTTACAGTGACTAAAGGAGATCCCATGTAGAGGAGTTTCAGTTCAGTTCATTCACTCAGTCGTGTCTGACTCTTTGCGACCCTATGAATCGCAGCACACCAGGCCTCCCTGTCCATCACCAACTCCCAGAGTTCACTCAGACTCACGTCCATCGAGTCAGTAATGCCATCCAGCCATCTCATCCTCTGCCGTCCCCTTCTCCTCCTGCCCCCAGTCCCTCCCAGCATCAGAGTCTTTTCCAGTGAGTCAACTCTTCGCATGAGGTGGCCAAAGTAGAGGAGTTTAGGTACTCCTAAATCAGCTGCCCCACTGGCTGGTCTCTCAGGCTTAACTTCTAGTGTGAGAAACCCCTATATTTTCATTTGGGGCTAAAGGCATTAGTGGTCATTATTAACACCACATGGTAAATCAACTATACTCCAATCAAAATTTAAAAAAAGAAATAAAAGTGTTTGCAAACCAAGTTATTTAGGTTGATGTGAAAAAGAAATGAGAAGTTAAGCACACATTGTAATTCAGAACTAATCAATAGAATAGAAGAGTTGATGAAGAGCATCATAAATTGTCAGCAGACATAGATACAGGTACATCTGTGTATATAGCGACAGAGGGAGTTCTGCTTATGATTATTTTATCCCCTGTCAATTTATATTTGAGTTCTTCACCTTCTCAAGTTCTCTTTTGGAACGAGTGGACCCGTGGAGTTTTTGGAGAAGTGTGTTGACCCCGAGAGGCAAGGTGAGCCCTCTTTTGCACCAGTTGGTGTGAAGGTTGGTGCTTGCTGCCTCAGCTGTGCAGCAGTCTCTAAGCGTGAACCTGGGCATCAGAGAGTGCCCTGATTGTTCCTGTTTGTCTAATTGACTCTGGCTCATCTCAGTGCA
Source organism: Bos grunniens (assembly GCF_055505025.1). Classification (NCBI taxonomy): domain Eukaryota; kingdom Metazoa; phylum Chordata; class Mammalia; order Artiodactyla; family Bovidae; genus Bos; species Bos grunniens. The sequence continues at coordinate 44,934,071 of NC_141181.1, forward strand.
GCAAATAGAATCATCACCAATAACATTTCAGCCTTGTCTGGCTAGCTGCGGGACCAGCCACAGGGTACCTCCGGATTCTGGGATGTGTGAGGCGTCGCCGACTCTCGTGGCCTGAGCCTGCCCTCTCTCTGCAGCATACATCGTGGCCGTGTACCACAGCATGAAGGAAGAACTGAGGCGCAGCACCCCAGGGAGCACCCCCGTGAGGAGGAGGGGAGCCAGCCAGCTCTCCCAGGAGGCCCAGGGGGAGGCCGGAGCCCTTCCTGGTGAGCATCCTTGCTGTGTGAGGCCACCAGTGTGTGCTTCTCAGGGTCCCCATCTCCTTCCCTTGGTGTCCTTGCCGCCCTGTGAGGTAGCGAGCAGGCGCCATGTTGCTTCTCTCCCAGGAATGATCACCTTCTCACAAGATTATGTGGCAAATGAACTCACTCAGAACTTCTTCACCATCACTCAGAAGATTCAGAAGAAAGTCACAGGCTCTCGGAACTCTACTGAGCTCTCAGAAATGTTTCCTGTTCTCCCCGGTTCTCACCTGCTGCTCAATAACCCTGCTCTGGAGTTCATCAAATACGTGTGCAAGGTAAGGACACTCCCACTGATGGGTGTGCAAGTCACTCCTCTATTCCACAAACACCCACTGCATCCAGTCTGTGCAGTCGCTATGGGAAAGACCCCTGTCCTCACAGAGCTCACACTCCCCTGGAGGGCACAGGTGAGCTCAGAGAGCACAGGTGCCAAGAGGTGAGTTCAGGGCAGGGGCAGGTGAGAAAGGACCTCTAATGGGTCCTGGGCTGAGACCACAAGGACCGAGAGGGCCTGGCAGTGGGTGGATCTGACGGAAGAATGAAGTCTGGGCAGAGGGATACAGAGCCCCTGGGAGGAGGGGTGACGGGGCGATGCTGTGAAAGGTGAGCAGTGGGATAGCAGAGCCAGCTCGTGGGTCACATGAGGCCAGTGGGCCAGACCAGGAACTGGACAGGGCACCCACAGCATCCGGGCTGCTGTGGAACCTAAGAGGAGAGCTTGCTCGGACGCTGAATGCCTTCTGGGAAAGGTAGGCTGATTCAAACGAGGGATAATGTTACCAGATAAGGACCTGGCAGGCGTCCCCTTACAGAGCACTTTACTGTCCATTAAGTTACCTCCCAGCACTCTGTTTCACAGTGATCAAGTGACTTCTCATGGTGGTTAAGAAATGGCTTAATATAACACTTTAACTCCTTGGTAGACTTCAGAATTTTTAAGTTCTATTTTTATTAAAGTATAATTTACATACAGTGAAATTTACCATTTTTAGAGTGCATTTCATGGGGCAGCCAGTCATGTATTCACCACCACAGTCAGGATACAGAGTCGTACATCATTCTCCAAAGTTCCCCACCCCTGGTACATGCTGATCTGTCTGTTTCTATGTTTGTTTTTTATTTTTAAAATTTTATGTATTATGGCTGTGTTGGGTCTTCGTTGCTCTTTGGGTTTTCTGTAGTTGAGGTGAGCAGGGGCTATTCTTCATTGTGGTGCAAAGGCTTCTCTTTATGGCAGCTTCTCTTGTTGTAGAACATAGGCTCTAGAGCACACAGGCTTCAGTACTTGTGGCCCGAAGGCTCAGTTGTTGTAGCTCCTGGGCTCTAGAGCACAGGCTCAGTAGTTGTGGCTCATGGGCTTACTGCTCTTCAGCCTGTGGGATCTTCCCGGATCAGGGATTGAACCCGTGTCTACTACATTGGCAGGCAGATTCTTTACCACTGAGCTACCAAGGAAGCCCCCATGTCCCTATGTTTATTTACTTTAAAAATTTTTCTCTGTGAAGTGCAGTTGTTTGTGTTTTCACATATGGATATGTGAACTGGCCACCAACAGCAAAGTACAGAACGTTCTCCACCCCTGAGAGTTTTTCCATTTGCTTCCCCTTGGGACTCAGCCTCTCCTCTCGCCTGCATCCCTGGAACCACCAATCTGTCTTCTGTCCCTGCGTTGAAACCTCTTCCAGAATGTCATACGAGTGGAGTGGTTGGTCACGTAGCCTTTTAGGTCTGATTTCCTTCACTGAGCAAAACGCACTTGGGGTTCTTCCATGTTGTTGCTTGTTCCTTTCCATTGCTGACCAGTGCTCCACTGTATGGGAGGACCACAGCTTCCCGATTAAAGGACATTCAGATTGTTTGCGCTTATGGGTGACTGCCAATAAAGCCACTATAAACATTCTCATATAGGTTTTTGTGTGAACATAAGTTTCATTTCTCTCAAGTAAAAACCCAGCAGAGGAATTTCTGGGTCATATCGTGTTTTGTAAAGTGGCTGTTTTGCATTCTCATCGGTGGTGAGTGACTATAGTCCAACTGCTCCACACCCCGCTGGAACTTTAATTGTTAATTTTCAAGGTTTTATCTGTCCAAATAGATGTGTAGTGGTATATCATCATGTTTTTAACTTGCATTTCCCTAATACTACTTGGACTTCCCTGTTAGCTCAGTTGGTAAAGAATCTGCCTGCAATGCAGGAGACCCTGGTTCGATTCCTGGGTCAGGAAGATCTGCTGCAGAAGGGATAGGCTACCCACTCCAGTATTCTTGGGCTTCCCTTGTGGCTCAGCTGGTAAAGGATCCACCCGCAATGTGGGAAACCTGGGTTCGATACCTGGGTTGGGAAGACCCCCTGGAGAAGGGAGAGGCTACCCACTCCAGTATTCTGGCCTGGAGAATTCATGGACCATGCGGTCACAAAGAGTCGGACATGACTGAATCACTTTTACTTTGCATAATACTAATGATGTGGAGATTTTATTCATGTGTTTGTTTGCTCTTTGTCTTTGGTGAAATGTTCAGATCTTTTGCCCATTATTAAGAACTTTTTTTTTTTTTTTTAATAATTTTTATTGGAGTATAGTTGATTTACAATATTGTGTTAGTTTCAGGTGTACAGCAAAGTGAGTCAGTTATTGGGTTATTATTCTTATTGTTGAGTTTTGAGAGTTCTTAATATATTCTGGATATAAGTCCTTTGTCAAATGTGTGATTTCCAAATATTTCTTCCCAGACTTTGCCTTGCCTTTTCAAAATTTCCTTGACAGTATTTTTCAATGAGCAATGGATCTTAGTTTTGATCTAATCGTTCACTTTTTAAGGGTTGAGCTTTTGATGTCATATATAAGAAATCTTTGTTTTAACCAAAGTCACAAAGCTTGTCACTTATGTTTTCTTCTAGAATTTTTATAGTTTTAGGTTTTATATTTAGTCAGTCCATTTTGAGTTAATTTTTGTACAATGTGTATGTTATAAATTGAAGCTTCCCTAGTGGCTCAGTCAATAAAGGGTCTGCCTATAATGCAGGAGACCTGTGTTCAACTCCTGAGTTGGGAAGATCCCCTGGAGAAGGTAATAGCAACCCTCTCCAGTATTCTTGCCTGGAGAAATCCCATGGACTGAGGAGCCTGGCAGGCTATAGTCCATGTGGTCTCAAAGAGTTACTCACGACTGAGTGCCTAACACTTTCATATTTGTGCATAAGCATATCCAGTTATTCCAGCACCATTTGTTAAAAAATTCGCCTTTCTCCATTTAATTATGTTTGTGCTTTTTTCAAAGCTTAACTGGCTGTGTATGTATATGGATCTGTTTCTGGGTTTACATGTCTGTCTCTTCTAAAACACCACACTGTCTTAATTTCTGTAACTTTATCAATAAGTTTTGAAACCAGGTAGTGTGAATGCTTTATCTTTAATCTTTTTTTCAAATTATTTTGACTTAATTTGCCTTTACTTACGAATTTCAAATCAGTATATCAGTTTCCGTTTAAAAAAAAAATCCTCTGTAGACTGTTGAAGGGACACCCTGAAGCAGGTTGAGAAGGTTCCTTGGTGCCTTGATAATGGTCATTTCCTGAGAGTAAGTTTGTTTTTCGGCCGCATCTTGCGGCATGTGGTACTTAGTTCCCCGACCAGGGATCCAGTCTGTGCCCCCTGCAGTGGAAGCAGAGTCTTTTTCTTTTTTATGGATTTTTAAAAATTTATTTGCTTTTTAATTGAAGGATAATTGCTCTACAGAATTTTGTTATTTTCTGTCAAGCCTCAACATGAATCAGCCATAGGTATATATATGTCCCCTCCATCTTGAACTTCCTTCCCATCTCCCTCCTCATCCTTCCCCTCTAGGTTGATACAGAGCCCCTGTTTGAGTTCCCTGAGCCGTACAGCAAATTCCCATTGGCTATCTATTTTACATGTGGTAATATAAGTTTCCATGTTACTCTCTCCATACATCTTACCCTCTCCTCCCCTCTCCAGTTGTCCATAAGTCTGTTCTCTGTGTCTTTCTTCATTGCTGCCCTGCAGAGAAATTCTTTGGAACCATCTTTTTAGATCCATATATAGGCGTTAGTATACAATATTTATCTTTCTCTTTCTAACTTACTTCACTCTGTATAATAGGCTCTAGGTTCATCCACCTCATTAGAACTGACACAAATGTGTTCCTTTTTATGGCTGAGTAACATTCCACTGTGTATTTGTACCACAACTTCTTTATCCATTCATCTGTTGATGGACATCTAGGTTGCTTCCATGTTCTAGCTATTGTAAATAGTGCTACGATTGGGGTACATGTGTCTTTTTCAATTTTGATTTCCTCAGGGTGTATGCCTAGGAGTGGGATTGCTGGGTCATATGGTGGTTTTATTCCTAGATTTTTTTAAGGAATCTCCATACTGTCTTCCATAGTGGCTGTATCAATTTATATTCCTACCAGCAGTGCAAGAGAGTTCCCTTTTCTCCATACCCTCTCCAGCATTTATTGTTTGTAGACTTTTTGATGATGGCCATTCTAACCAGTGTGAGGTGATATCTCATTGTAGTTTTGATTTGCATTCTCTAATAATGAGTGATGTTGAGCATCTTTCCATGTGTTTGTTAGCCATCTGTATGTCTTCTTTAGAGAAATGTCTATTTAGGTCTTTTCCCCACTTTTTGATTGGGTTGTTTGTTTTTCTGGCATTGAGTTCTATAAGCTGCTTGTATATTTTGGAAATTAATCCTTTGTCAGCTGTTTCATTTGCTGTTTTCTCTCATTCGGAGGGCTCTTTTCGCCTTGTTTATAGTTTCCTTTGCTGTGCAAAAGCTTTTAATTAGGTTCCCCTTGTTTACTTTTGTTTTTATTTCCATTACTCTAGGAGGTGGGTCATAGAGGATCCTACTTTGATTTATGTCATTGAGTATTTTGCCTGTGTTTTCCTCTAAGAGTTTTATAGTTTCTGCTCTTATATGTAGGTCTTTAATCCATTTTGAGTTTACCTTTGTGGAAGAGGTGGCAAGAATACACAGAAGAACTGTACAAAAAAGATCTTCACAACCCAGATAATCACTATGGTGTGATCACTGACCTAGAGCCAGACATCCTGGAATGTGAAGTCAAGTGGGCCTTAGAAAGCATCACTATGAACAAAGCTAGTGGAGGTGATGGAATTCCAGTTGAGCTATTCCAAATCCTGAAGATGATGCTGTGAAAGTGCTACACTCAATATGCCAGCAAATTTGGAAAACTCAGCAGTGGCCACAGGACTGGAAAAGGTCAGTTTTCATTCCAATCTCAAAGAAAGGCAATGCCAAAGAATGCTCAAACTACCACACAATTGCACTCATTTCACACGCTAGTAAAGTAATGCTCAAAATTCTCCAAGCCAGGCTTCAGCAATATGTGAACCGTGAACTCTCTGATGTTCAAGCTGGTTTTAGAAAAGGCAGAGGAACCAGAGATCAAATTGCCAACATCTGCTGGATCATGGGAAAAGCAAGAGAGTTCCAGAAAAGCATCTATTTCTGCTTTATTGACTATGCCAAAGCCTTTGACTGTGTGGATCACAATAAACTGTGGAAAATTCTGAAAGAGATGGGAATACCAGACCACCGGATCTGCCTCTTGAGAAATTTGTATGCAGGTCAGGAAGCAACAGTTAGAACTGGACATGGAACAACAGACTAGTTCCAAATAGGAAAAGGAGTTCATCAAGGCTGTATATTGTCACCCTGCTTATTTAACTTATATGCAGAGTACATCATGAGAAACGCTGGACTGGAAGAAGCACAAGCTGGAATCAAGATTGCCGGGAGAAATCTCAATAACCTCAGATATGCAGATGACACCACCCTTATGGCAGAAAGTGAAGAGGAACTCAAAAGCCTCTTGATGAAGGTGAAAGTGGAGAGTGAAAAAGTTGGCTTAAAGCTCAACATTCAGAAAACGAAGATCATGGCATCCGGTCCCATCACTTCATGGGAAATAGATGGGGAAACAGTGGAAACAGTGTTAGACTTTATTTTTCTGGGCTCCAAAATCACTACAGATGGTGACTGCAGCCATGAAATTAAAAGACGCTTACTCCTTGGAAGGAAAGTTATGACCAACCTAGATAGCATATTCAAAAGCAGAGACATTACTTTGCCAACAAAGGTTCGTCTAGTCAAGGCTATATTTTTTCCTGTGGTCATGTATGCATGTGAGAGTTGGACTGTGAAGAAGGCTGAGCGCCGAAGAATTGATGCTTTTGAACTGTGGTGTTGGAGAAGACTCTTGAGAGTCTTGGACTCTCAAGGAGTCCTTGGACTGCAAGGAGATCCAACCAGTCCAGCCCTGGGATTTCTTTGGAAGGAATGATGCTAAAGCTGAAACTCCAGTACTTTGGCCACCTCATGCAAAGAGTTGACTCATTGGAAAAGACTCTGATGCTGGGAGGGATTGGGGGCAGGAGGAGAAGGGGACGACAGAGGATGAGATGGCTGGATGGCATCACTGACTTGATGGATGTGGGTCTCAGTGAACTCCGGGAGTTGGTGATGGACAGGGAGGCCTGGCATGCTGCGATTCATGGGGTCACAAAGAGTCGGACACGACTGAGCGACTGATCTGATCTGATCTGATGGTGTTAGAAAGTGTTTTAATTTCATTCTTTTACATGCAGCTGTCCAGTTTTCGTAGCACCACTTATTGAAGAGGCTATCTTTGCCTCATTGTATATTCTTGCCTCCTTTGTCAAAAATAAGGTACCCAGAGGGGCATGGGTTTATTTTAGGGCTTCCTATTTTGTTCCATTGGTCTATATTTCTGTTTTTGGAACCACAAGAGTCTTAACCACTGGATCCCCAAAGAAGTCCCATCCTGAGAGTTTTAATCAAGGATGGTTGTTGAATTTTGTTTAGGACTTTTTCTCCCTCAGTTGAAATAATCATATTGGCTTTTATTCGTTAGTCTGTTGATATGGTGAATTGCACTGATTTTCTAGTGTTGATCCAGCCTTGCATTCTGGGGGTAAATCCCACTTGGTCAAAATATCAGTGGGCTCAATTTGCCCTTATTTTGTTGAGGATATTTGAGTCTGTGCACATAACAGTCACTAGTTACCTTACACAGTCTTTGACTGGTGTTGGTACCTAGGTGATGCTGGCCTTCCAAGTGAAGTTAGAAGTGTTCTCCCTCTTGTGTTTTCTGGAAGATACTATGTATAGAACAGTATCACTTCTTCTTTCATGTTTGGTAAATTCACTTTCATCTTTTTAATCTCTTAATTAAGTCCAGTGTTCTCTCTATGTAAGGGATATGTGTAATGTATATATATTTTAAACAATACTTCCCAATAGTCCACCCTTCTTCATTGTAAATGTACTTTCAAATTCACCCACTTTGCTTCACATTGACCATAAACACTCCCCTCAGAGATGTGTTTTCTAAGTGGTGTTTGGTTCTGTGTTCTTAGCGTTGTGCTAGGACAGGAGCTTTAGGGCTGGGAGAGGCCTGGGGAAGATGTTGGTCCTGTCCTCTCATTTACAGACAGGAAGCTTGATGACTCCTATGGCTCTGCCAGCACCACGGTGGGAACCAGACTTCCCATGTCCACACTGCAGGCTGTAACACACATGTGTGCTACAGGGACTTTTCTGGGCTGGCCTGGAAATCCCTCCACCATGGAAGGTTGAAGTCAGCCCCTTTGCATTTGAGATGGTAAAGCTCTGGTGAACTTGGGGCTGCTCGTCATTGAGGAAGAAAGAGTCCCTAAGGGTGACAGGTAGAGCATGCTTTGGTATGTCCCAGACACCCTGAGGCCTGGGGACAGCGCCTCCATGCCTGTGACCCTAACTTGGGGAATCACTGATGGGCAGGAGGCACTTCTTACCTTTGATGCTTCTAACAGGAAAAGGAAGAGCTGAGATGCTTCTGAGAAACTGTAGCTTAAAGAACTGGCTGCGGGGTTTTCTGGTCCAGACAGCCACAGGGAGGGCTGGGAGCCGTCCCTGACATGGGCTCTATTCTCCGCAGGTCCTGTCTCTGGACACCAACATCACAAACCAGGTGAACAAGCTAACCCGAGACCTGCTGCGCCTGGTAGACGTAGGCGAGTTCTCAGAGGAGGCCCAGTTCCGAGACCCCTGCCGTTCCTACGTGCTCCCTGAGGTCATCTGCCACAACTGTAACTTCTGCCGGGACCTGGACCTGTGCAAAGACCCCTCCTTCTCTCAGGTGGGCCGACTCCCTCAGGCCCCTTGCTGGTCCAGTCAGAATATCCAGGCTTCAGCGGGTCAGGGATTCCTGCAGGGCCCCCAACCAACTCTGATGTGAATTAGAAACAAGCACCCTTTTTCAGGCCACTCAGCTGCCACATGCCAGAACCTTGTCCTGGTAATCACATGGGTGATGACAGTGGAGACATGAGTGTGCCCTGGAGCTGTGAGCGTGGTGGCACACTTCTTGAGAATCCCTCCATCCCTTCTCAGCACTGGGGACCAAGGAAGGTGACCTGTCCCTTTGCCTGTCTGTCCAGGATGGGACCGTGCTGCCTCAGTGGCTCTGCTCCAACTGTCAGGTTGCCTACGACTCATCAGTCATTGAGATGGCCCTGGTGGAAGCCCTACAGAAGAAGCTGATGGCCTTTACCCTGCAGGACCTGGTGAGCAGCGGGCCTAGTGCTGGGTCTGCAACCAGTCTGACCACCCCTCCAGTAGGTGGAGGCCTCATCAGTAAGCAGTTTGCACCCATAGGAGCTCTCATCTCCTATGTGAGAGGTGTGAGAGCTCTCACACCTCTTATGTGTGTGCAAGTCTCAAGTTGTAGCCTGATCCTCCAAGGTGATACCTCCTGGGTCAGGCCTCGTCCACGGGCCCAGCTGACTCTTTCTTATAGCATCTGTTGGGCACCTATAGGGGCCGATTGCTGGCTTCATGGACCTTTATTCTAGTAGAGGGAGACGGACAGTAAACAAGACAAGAAAGTAACGGGCAGAGTAAAGACCTGACAGGCAGTGTGTGTGTGAAAGAGGGAAGCTTTCAGCCTTCGATGGGGGAGTGAAGACCCAAGGGAGGTGTTGGGGTTCAGGCAGGGAACAGCTGGTGCCTGGTGTGATGGATAGGGGACCGCAGACCCAGAGTCAAAGGGAGGTGTCCACAGGGAGGGTGTTGGGAAGCAGTTGGCATGTTTGGATAAAGCCCATATCAAGTCTCAGATTTTATTTGTAATTGTGAAAAGCCTGTCCGGTGCCAAGTGACTGGCCGGCTCTGGCCTGGGGCGGGGAGGCTCTGACGGGGGCCGCTTCTCCTTGCAGGTCTGCCTGAAGTGCCGGGGTGTGAAGGAGACCAACATGGCCGTGTACTGCAGCTGTGCAGGGGGCTTCTCCCTCACCATCCACACTAAGGTGGGGGCTCCCATGGACAGCCGCCCCTACTGCCCACCCCTCTCCTCCCTCTCCCACCCCGGGCCATTTGTCGTCTCTGAGCCTTGGCCTTGCCTCCCTGTGCCTCCTCTGGGACTAGGTCTCACTATGACTGGTCATTTCTGTAGGTCTTCATGGAACAGATCAGAATCTTCCAGAACATCGCCCAGCACTATGGCATGTCATACCTCAAGGAGACCCTGGATTGGTTGCAGCTTCAGAACCCCCAAGTGGGCCATTAGCAGTCTGGGCAGTGTCCCTGTTCTCTGCTCCCATGTCCCACACCCAAGACGGGCACCCAGGAGGGCGGCCCTCGGGGAGCAGGTCACACAGCCCAGAAGCGTGAACCAGTCAGAGCAAGAATTGACTTCACTTCCCGGCTCTGGGGTTCCCTGCCTCAAGCAGGGCAGCCCTCTTTAGGCCCAGGAAGCGTTTCCAGCGAGGGGGTCCCAGGGCTGGTTTCTCACTGGATGAACACACTCTGCTGCTGCTGCAGGGCCCTTCCTGCAGCCTCAGCCCTTGCTGCCCCCTCCTTTGCTGACCTGGGGTGCCCTCGGAGGTCCTCTGTTTGAGCTGAGACTCTGAAGAGGGCTGGAAGCCAGACCCAGGGCGAAGGGGCGCCTGAGCGGAGTGCGCAGCCCCGGCTTCCAGGAGTAGTGCTGTCCTACACTCTGCGCTGGCAGCTTGTGGGCTGTGTGCCAGGGATCCTGGCTGAACCCGCGGTCACCTGGGCGTCTCTCATACACTGAGCTCAGGGGCTTGGGCTTCTCTGACCCTCACTCAGGGTCAGAGTGAGGTCTGCTGGGTTGTTTGTGTATGGCGCAGTCACCTCGTCAACAGCAGCGAGACTGGGCTGGGGGCAGGAAGGCTGAGTAGGGGGCGGGACTCAGACTGGGGCTCAGCCACAGAGGGGCCCAGCACCTCTCCCTCTGCACCTGCTGTGAGGGGACCACCGCAGCAGGAGGCCTGGGGCCCCAGGGGGATGAGGTACACCGTTATCACAGACTCTGACATCATATTCAGCACCTGGATTCTCAAAAAGTATTTCTTCATGTGCGACACAAGGTTCTTTGCTTCAGCTCTGAGCGGTGGGGGAAGAGGACGGAGAAAAGGGCAACAGAAATGCTATCAGGATGGAGGCCACTGTGTTCTTGCCTCAGCCTTGAGTCAGTCCGAGACCTCTGACCCCAAGGGCCTGTCCAGCCTCTGACTGCCTGAGGCAAAGAGGGTCCTTGGCCTGTGCCGCCTTTAAAAGGTGACACCACCAGTGTGTTCAGCACCCTGTTGCTTCACAGAGATGTGGACTGTGCTGTTTTCCCCTCCAGGACGGAGCTGGGTTGGAGAGTCTGCCTGCCAGCAGCCCAGGGAACCCTCTGCTGAGCAGGAGTTGCTCCCTGTGTTCCTCCAGCAACCTCAGAACATAAGACTGCCTGCCTGCACCTCATTTTTAACTAAATGCGACTGAAAGCAGAAGAAAATCAGTCAGATTGGCAAGGCAGCAAGCACATTAAATGTAAATCATAAACTCAGAAACCCAAACAGGTGGGCAGTGGAAGTCGCACTGTTGGCTCTGGAGCCTGGTTTAGATCTGTCCCTGTTACCTAATTTACACTTTGACTTCTACATTTCCTAGAGTCTTTACTGTGTGTGTGTGTGTGCTCGCGCCTGGGTCTCTGGAACGAAGGAGGAAAAAAGACTTAGTAACTGACGTCTGTCCGGCTAGGTTTGTCGGCTGGGTACTGCTGTTGCCCACTGGCACGTCCAGGTCCAGTGACTGCAGGAAACTTGACTCTGCTTGGAAGGTGATGGCGCCCGGCAGCCCCCAGATGGAGATCAAATCAAATTAGGGCTGGGTGGGGGAGGAGGACTAACCAGTCTTCCTGGAAATGGAGCCAGACAAGTCCCAGGGGAGCACCGAGCAGTGAGGAGCTGGGGCTGTGTGGCTCACCCCCTCCCTGCAGCAGGGCAGGGGCACCACAGCTCCCAATGGTTCCCTCAGAGGCCAGCTTTGGGGCTGGGGGTATTTGGGGGTGGTGGAGGTCCCAGGGTCACTCTCATGGTGGGGGATGGGAAACCTGAGCCCCTGGCCCGAATTCTTGAGCTACAGCCCAACCCCAACTGGAAAAGCCAGTTTCTCTAAAACTAGAGCTGGAACTCTGAGCATGTGAGTGGCCCATGGAGCTGACATCACAGGCACAGGAGGATCTGCAGGGGTGAGGGGGGCTTCTTGGGGGGGTTGCTGGGTCCAGTGAGTGGTGCTGGTCCAGTCAGCAGGTGGGAAGACCAGCTCTGACCTTGGTTGTGACAGGGTCACAGGTGAAACAATCTGTGGGAGGCACTGTGCCTCCTCAGACCTGTGCACTGGTCATTGCCATTGCTGAGAAAACTGAAACCGCCATCTGGCCAAGCTGTGTCAGAGCTGCTGAGTGGAGTGACCATTGTAGCATCCAAGGACATAACCAGATTATCCATAGGCCTGATCCGGCTGGTGCCGGCTGTTCCAACCTCGCCCTGCTGCTGTGTCCGCTCCTGTTCCCCAGGACCCAGTTCCTTCCCTGGCCCCCATCCCCATGTTAAATAGAGCCTCGGGTTCTGGGTGGGCATTTTGGTGTCAGCCTAAGCTTTTGTTTTCCTTGGGAACAGTCCTCATTGCCCGCCTCCTGGCTTTCTTCCTCCTCTAGACACCACCCTTTTCCCCTATTTTGAGGTTTGGGGTCTGGGATGATGCCTACAGGAAGCTGAAGGACAGGTGTTGGGATGCACTCAGCCTGTGTCCCCCACCACTGATCCACCCGTGAGACCTGGTTGTAACCTGACTGGATTTGGGGGCAGCAGGTGCACCCACACACTGCCCAGGCTGGCTAGGGGAGATGAGGACCCAGCACACCCACCGCCCACCACGTGCAGAGACCTGCCATGCTGTGTTTGTCAAGAGCCTCAAGCTGCTTCTCCCCCAAAGATGAGGCTAGAAGGTTCTGGTCACAGTTTTATTGCACAGTGGATGTGTGATTTCTTAGCTGTGAGGCAAGCAGAAGGTCTGGGTGAGTGGGCAGGAGCAAAAAGCCTGGGAGGAAGGCAGCTAGGGAGGAGGTGGGGACTTGCCCCTACAGTTGGGGATAAGATGGAGCAGGAGTCGTCGTCCCATTCATGTCACCCCATGGTCTAGCTGCATGGGAAGCCTTTGGCTGCTGGTTTTGCTGAGGTGTATGGGCAGGGCCCATGTCCATGGTCCCAGCTGTGCTGCCCTTGAGAGCCAGGGGCTGTGCTGGGGCCTCAGATGTCAGGGGTCCCTGACACGCCCGAGGCCTTAAGTGCAGTGTGGCAGAAGGTGGAAGTAGGCTCAGAGCTGGGCCAAACCTCGGGCGTCTGTGAGCACGCAGTCCTGTTGGGAAGGCTCGGAGGCACAAAGCCCTGGTCCTGCACTCCGCTCGGGAGCATCCACCATCTGCTCAGATGGGGCAGAGGTGGGGCAAGGCCATGGAGGTGGGACAGCCCAGGCCTGGCTCTGCCCCTCACCCTGCAGTTGGCCAGCCTGGCCTGGGTCTGGAGAGCAGGGATAGGGTTGGGGAGGGGCCTGGCCCAAGACAAGGGCCAGGGTCACAGGCCAGCTGCCTGAGGAGTGCCTTGGAGTACACACCTTGTCAAATTTCTTATGGCTGTAGACCTTGTTTTTGTTCATGAATGTTAGCAAGATCCAGTCGCACAGGAAGGAGCCCTGAGGCCAGCAAGACAGATGCATGAGGGCCTGGCACCTGCCCCCCATCTCGCCCCGGCACACACCCATCCCCAACCTTAGTGTGCTTTTCTTACCACCCCAATGGAGGTCAGCGCTGTGGCCAGGTTAATGATGGTGGGAATCAAGCTGAACTTCCCAGCCTGGGGGCAAAGGCACTACCTTAGACAGTCAGGAGTGGGGCCCAAGGGAGGTGTGGGGTGTGGTAAGGGAGACCAAGACTGGGTCGGCCGGATCCCATGTAAGCAGGGTGGGCTGGCCTACCTGTCCGTGCACGATGACATCAATGCGGATCCCATAGGCTTTGATGAGTGTGCGGGTAATGCTGCCATTTATTTTGTAATACTTGGCGAACCTAGGGCAGAATGACCCAGAAGCACGTCAGTACCTGGGATGGGATGACCCGGGTGCAAGAGCGCTGGGAAGCATGACAGCGGGGTGCGCCCATTGCCCAATGGGGTGGCTCCAAGACCATCAACTACTGGCGTCCCTGGGCCTTGGGGCACCTGCCCTGTTGGTTCTTGGACCTCCATAGCCAGTGCAGACAAGGAGCCAGCATCCGAAGGCCAAGATACCTGAAGTTGTAGCCAGATGAGGCTGGGATGTGCTTGGGGTCCAGCCTCCGGAAGGAGTATTTGGGGTTGCACTCTGACGCTGAAAGGTCCAGGTCACAGTCCCAGTTGATAATGACCCCAATGACACCACCCTGCCCAGAAGTGGACACAGAGATGGGTCAGGACGGGCTCACAGGGGACTTTCAACAACCCTGGGGTCCTACTGAGGTTGCCCATGGGGTGCATATTCTGGGCACCCTAGGCAGCTCAGGGCAGCTCACTGGGGAAGGGGGCTTATTGAGTGCCCTGCTTCCAAGGCACAAGGGGTGCCAGCAGCCAACTGTGACCAGAAGTCAATAATTTAGCAGCAGCCACACACCCAGATGGGTCAGCTGATCTTGTTTCTCTTTCCTCTACCCGAGCAGGGCCGGGGCTGGCCAAAACTGAAAAGGAACTGCGCTGTAACGAGACCCTTTGTATGCAGGTGACAGCCAGCACCTGGCCAGACAATTGTCCTGCACGCTCTCGGGCACCCTCACCGTGTGTGCCAGCTCCGTGAAGTTTTCCCCTGCCTGCTCCACGATGTAGCCCAGCTTGAAAATGGGGCAGTAGAGGTCAGAGACTTCATGGAATGTGCAGTGCTTCAGGTAGCCACCCTTCCGGTTCTCGATGTTGCCCCTAAGGACAAGGCCCACTGGCATCAGATGCTGAGAAGCCATGCACCCCCAAACAACACATTCCAAGAGGCAACTCCCACCCCAGCCCACCCCTTGTCACCACACCCTAATGGCTCTTACTTGGAGAACTGGAATTTGGGGTAGTGGATGCTGTTCTTGATGAGGATGGTGAAATTGGGGGCCATCGTACCGAGAAATTGGCTGAGGAGGCAGACTGGGCGTGTTTAGTCTCCCCTTCCACAGCCTCTCCCAGCCTCCCAGCTGCTTTGTCCTTCCCTTCCCCCTCCCCCAACGCATCCCGACTCCCCCGGTCAGTGAGGAGAAAGGAGCGAAGAAGTTTGGTCCCAGGTGGGTGGGGTCACCGGGCGCGCACACCTGACTGAGGCCCCGTCTTCCACCGGGCACCAGCCCGACACCTCGCAGGTCTTGGAGGACCCGTGGTAATAAGGTACGCAGCGCCCGGTCCGCAGGCCTGCGGGCAGATGCGCGCTCAGGTGGCGAGGGGCGCGGCCCGCCCCCACCCCCAGCTGGCGCACACTGACCGTTTCCCAGCATGTCCAGCTGCCCAGCCACACAGTCCTCGTCCGAGTCGCAGGTGGCGTTGCTGACCCTCATACTCTAGGGAGGAGACCGCTTGCTCAGGAGCCGGACAGGCGCAGCTGACCAGGCAGGGCCCCTCCCATCCCAGCTCTGCTTTCGACGCAGCCTCACCTCGGCGCATGTTCCGAGGGTCTGGAAGGGGGTGACCTCAATCCTGGTGATGATGCTGAACACGCTGCCTCCCTGGGCTCAGAAAGAAGGGACGGTCGGCCGGCGGGGCAGCTCGGCCACCGATCAGTCCTACCCTCGTGGTGCGCGGGGTGCAGGGCGGGGCTCGGGTTGCGCACCTCTGGTGGTTTCACGTACTCCTCCACGTCCCACACTTTGTGTTCTGACAAGGTGATGCCCTTGACCTTGGTGATGACGGAGCTCTCGGGGCCCGTTTCGCTGTCCTGGTAGCTCTTCTGCACGATGAACACGTACCTGTGCGGACGGGCAGGGCCGATTCTCGGGACGATCCTGGGACAGGACTGGGACGTCTCCCACGCCGAATGAGCTCGACTCCGGCGGGAACGAGGCTGCGTCACCGCCTCTCGAGGGCTGGGTAGGCTTTGCGGGGGCCCGAGAAGCCAGCCCGGCGGTCGCCCGCGTTCTCCATCTCCTGCGATCCGTTCTCCCTGCTCATAGCCCAGAGCTGCCCCTCCAACCTGGGACTTCCGAGCATCCTTGGCCGCGAGCACTCCCCACCCTCGTGAACCCGCCAGACATCCCCTCCCGCCGGACGCCCTACGCGCCCCCTCCCCGCGCCCGGCCCCGTGCGCACCCACCACACGAAGTAGAGCAGGATGAGCAGCTGCACCGCGCGGTACACGATGCCCAAGCGCCGGTTCTTCACCACGATCACCTTGGGCGTCTCGTAGTCCCAGAACGCGGACCAGCAGCTCTGGGCCAGGCGTCGGGCCGCAACCGCCCCCGTGGGGGGCTTGGGCTCGGCGGCCGCCATGGCCCGGAGCTCGATAGGGCTGGGAGCAAGGGCTGGGGGGCTCCCGCGCGCCGCCTCCTGGGCGTGGCCTCGCGCGCCCCGCCCTATCCCGCCTCTCCCTTCCCCAGATCAGTCCCGAGCAGCCGGGGCGCGGGGCGGAGACGCCCAGCGCACCTGGCAGGTGTCACCAGGTAGGACCCCGAGCCGGCAGAGCCCGGGTCGTGGCAGCCCTCAGACCCAGCCCGCTCAGACAGGGCGTGGAGACGGACCAAGCCCTCGCGTCCCTCGGAGATCAGACACTTAAGACGCGGGAGGAAGACGCCCGAGCACGGCCCGCCTCCTCGGCTTCTCCACTGGTGTCGAATGTGCAGCGCGCATTAAGCCCGAATAGCAATTTCTTTAAAAATAAATATATGTATATCCCCAATGTTATTGAGATACAATTGGCATGTGAAGTAGAGTTTAAGGTGTACAAGGAGATGATTTCCCAAGGGCAACCCTTGATTCGCGCCCGCGGTTCTCCGCAGCTCGGCAAAGACACCCCTGCCTCCAGGGTTCACATAAAAATGTGGATTTCTTTCTTTCCCCAGTCTTCTTGCTTTTATCTACAGACACACCTCAGCGCTGTTCGGTTCTAGCCTCTTCCTCCACCCAAGCGCCCAGCCTCGTTTCTCACATGGATTTCGGCAATAACTTGACACTCCAGGTTTCTATCCATTTCCGACTCTGTTGTGCTTTGTTTTTGTTTTTACTTTTTGTATCTCTACCCTCACTTCATTGGAGAAGGCAATGGCACCCCACTCCAGTACTCTTGCCTGGAAAATCCCATGGATGGAGGAGCCTAGTAGGCTGCAGTCCATGGGGTCGCTAAGAATCAGACACGACTGAGCGACTTCACTTTCACTTTTCACTTTCATGCATTGGAGAAGGATATGGCAACCCACTCCAGTGTTCTTGCCTGGAGAATCCCAGGGACGGGGAAGCCTGGTGGGCTGCCGTCTATGGGGTCGCACAGAGTCGGACACGACTGAAGTGACTTAGCAGCAGCAACTCTCACTTCATTAGTTTGGATCAAATCTCAGATATCATAGTGTTTCACAAATGAATAATGTCACGTTTGAGATGAAATGCACGCAGCATTCAATTAACTGTTTTAATGAACAATTTGTTGAAATTTAGTCCATTCACAATAGTTTGCAACTACCATCATCTACATCTAAAACATTTTCATCATCACCAAATAAAACCCATGCTTAACAAGAACTTCCTATTCCCCTATCCTCCCACATACTGGCAACCACCAATATACCTTGTCTCTCTATGATTTACTTGTTTTGGATATTTCAAGTAATGGACTCAGAATCTTTGCCTTTTTTGTGTCTGACTTCTTTCATTAGCATGATGATTTCAAAGTCCATCTGGGTTGTAGCATGTGCCAGCACTCCATTCCCTTTTATTGCAAAATAATATTGTATTGTATGGGTATTCCACAATTTATCTATTCACCCAATAGAGGTTTGAGTTTTTGTATTTTATATTTTGTCTAGTGTGACTAGTGCTGCTATGAACATCTATGTACAAGTATTTGAACACCTACATTTAATTCTTTGTCATATATACCTAGGAGTGGAATTTCTTTTTTCATGGTAATTCTGTTCCGTATTTAACTTTTTTAAAGAACCACCAAAATGTCTCCCAAACAGCTGGGCCATTTTACATTCCAGTTAGCAATATACAAGGATTCCAATTTCTGCACATTCTTGTAAACACTTGTTATTTTCCACTCACTTTGAATTGCCATCCTACTGGGTGAAATTATATAATTTATTTGGATTAATGTCTGTTCAAGTCCCTTGCCCATTTTTCAATTGGATTGCCTTTTCATTATTCAGTTGTAAGAATTCTTTATGTATTCTGGATAGTAGACCCCTATCAGATATATGATTTTCAAATATTTTCTCCCATTATTAATTGTCTTTTCACTTTATTGGTGATGACCTTTGATGTACAAAAGTCTTTAATTTTGATTAAGCCCAATTTATCCTTTTTTGTTTTTTTTTTTTTGTTTCTTTTGCTTTTGAAGTCATTTCTAAGAATCCATTACCAAATACAAGGTCGTGAAATTTTGCCCCTCTTTTCTTCTAAGAGTTTTGTGATTTTAGACATTATATTTAGGTTACTGATCCATTTTGAGTTAACTTTTGCATACGATGTGAGGTAGGGGCTCCAACTTCATTCTTCTGCATGTGAATATCCGGTTGTTCCTGCACCAATTGTTAAAGAAACTATTCTTTACCTACTGAGAGTCTAGCACCTGTGTGGAAAATCAATTGTCTCTGTCATAGACAACTGATTGAAGACAGGAGGACTGAAGACAACAGTTGAAGGCAGGAAGAGAAGGGGATGACAGAGAATGAGATGCTTGGATGGCATCACTGACTCAATGGACATGAGTTTGAGCAAGCTCGGGGAGTTGGTGATGGACAGGGAATACTGGCATGCTGCAGTCCATGGGATTACAGAGAGTCGGACATGACTGAGCAACTGAACTGAACTGATAGGCATAGAGTTTATTTCTGGTCTTTCTGTCTATTCTATTCCATTGTTCTATCTGTATGTCCTTATGCCAGCACCACATTGTTTTGATAACTATAGCTTTATGGGAAAATTGGAAAATGTGAATCCTCCAACTTTGTTCTTCTTTCTCAATATTGTTTTGGTTATTCAGTGCCCCTTGCAATCCCATATGGATTTAAGGATCAGTAGTACCATTTCTGCAGGAAAGACCATTGTAATCTTGATAGCGATTGCATTGAATCTTGTTTGCTCTGAGTAGTAGTATCTTAGCAATATTGTTTTCCAATACATGAACATAGGATGTCATCCCACTTATCTACATCTTCTTTCATTCCTTTAAGCAATATTTTGTCATTTTTATTATACAACTCTTTCACTTCCTTGGTTAAATCTATTTCTGTGTAATTTTTTTGGATGCTACTTTAAGAGAATGATTTTCTCAATTTCTTAATTGTTCCTTGATGGTGTGTAGAACCACAACTGATTTTTATGGGTTGTTCTTCTATCCTGAAAATTTGCTGAACTCATTTATTAGTTCTAGTAGTTTTCTTGTGGATTCTTTGGGACTTTCTGTATATAAGATCCTATTTTAAAATGGATAACCAACAAGGACCAACTGTATAGCACAGGGAACTCTGCTCAATGTTACGTGGCAGCCTGGATGGGAGGGGAGTTTAGGGGAGAATGGATCCTGAGTCCCTTTGCTGTTCACCTGAGACTATCACAACATTGGTAACTGGCTATACCCCCAATACACAATAAAAAGTTTTAAAAAAGACCCTATCATCTACAAACAGACTTCTTTTCTGACTTGGAGGCCTTTAATTTTTATTGTCTGATCTTTCAGGCTAGAACTTCCAGCACAGTGTGGATGGCAGTGGCGATAGCAGGCATCCTGTCTTCTTCCTGATGCAAGGGGAAAAACTTTCACTCTTTCACCATTGAGCGTGATGTTAGGTGTGGCTTCTTCATAAATGCCTTTTAGCACGTCGGGAAAGTTCCTGCCTTTTACTACTTCTCTGATTGTTATCATGAAAGAATGTTGGATTTTGTAAGAAAAATTTTTTCTGCATCAATTGAGATAACCATGCACTTTTTACCCTGGATGCTATTAATGTGGTACATTGTACTGACTAATTTTCATTGTCGAATTACTCTTGCATTTTTAGAATAATTCCCACTTGGTCATGGTGTGTGATCCTTATAATATGCTGTTGGATTTAGTTTTCTGGTATTTTATTGATGATTTTTGCATCTATATCCATGAGGAATATTGGTCTGTAGTTTTCTTTTCTTGTATTGTCTTTGGTATCAGTGTAATACTGGCCTCATAGATTGAATTAGAATGTGTTCCTTACCCCTCAATTTCTTTAGAAAAGGTTGAGAAGGATTGATGTTAGTTCTTCTTTAAATGTTAACTTTTAAAAGTTAAAAAAGAAAGGAACAGATCCCAACTCATCCTACAAAGCTAGTATTATTCTGTGGGAAAAAAAGGAAGACATGACAAGAACAGACTAATTCCTTAAAATATAGATGCAAAAATTCTCAAAAACTAGTAAACCAATAGTTAATTTAATATCTAAAATTTAATAATGTCTTTATTATGTAAAGGTAGATTCCCTCTATGCCCATTTTCTGGAGGTTTTTTTAAAATCATAAATGGATGTTGAATTTTATCAAAAGCTTTTTCTGCAGCTACTGAAATGATCATATGATTTTTATTCTTCAATTTATTGATGTGGTGGATCACATTGATTGATTTGTGTATATTGAAAAATCTTTGCATCCCTTGGGTAAATCCCATTTGATGGTGGTGTGAAATCCTTTTAATGTGTTGTTGGATTCCGTTTGCTAGTATTTTGCTGAGGACTTTTGCATATATGTTAATCAGAGATATTGGCCTATATTTTTTGTTGTTGTTTTTTGGTGATATCTTTTGTCTGATTTTGATTTCAGGGTGATGGTAGCCTCATAGAATGAACTTAAGAGTGTTCCTCCCTCTGCATTTTTTGAGTTTGAGAAAAATAGATGTTAGCTCATCTCTGTGATGAGCTATCAAGCCCTGGAAGATTTTAATCACTAGTTGTGATTAAATAATTCACAAGTTTTAATTTTGTTCCTTGTGATCTGTCTGTTTTCTATTTCTTCCTGATTCAGCTTTGGAAGGTTGTACTTGGCTAAGAATTTGTCCATTGCTTCCACGTTGTCCATTTTATTGGTGTGTAACTGCTTGTAGTATTCTTTTATGATCCATTGTATTTCTTCAGTGTCAGTTTAACTTCTTTTTCATTTCTAATTTTATTGATTTGAGTCCTCTCTCTTTTTTCTTGATGAGTCTAACTAAAAGTTTATCAATTTTGTTTATCTTCTCAATAAACAATCTTTAATTTGATTTTTGCTATCACTTTATTTCTATTTCATTTATTTTTGCTCTGATCTTTATGATTTATTTCCTTCTATTAGCTTTGGGTTTTGTTTGTTCTTCTTTGTCTTGTTGCTTTAGGTGTAGGGGTAGTTTGTTTGACATTTTTCTTTTTCCTTGAAGCAGGAATGTATTGCTATAAACTTTTTACTTAGAAATGTTTTGCTGCATCCCATAGGTTAGCTGCAGTCTATACATTTAAAGTAGTTGCAGCTGATATAAGCTAGTCTAAACTGAACTAAACCGATCTAAGCCAGTTCAAACCAGCCTAAAATCAAAATTGGTCTAAATCAGATCAAACCAACCTAAACCAAATCAGACCAGCCTAATCCAGATCAAACCAGTCTAAACTAGACCAGAGTGGTATAAGTCAGTTCAGACTGGTCTAAAGCAGTCCAAACGGATCTCTTCTGGGACTCTGGTTGATATGTGTTTGCTTCAGTCAACAATAGTGTCAATTTGTCCCTTGACAGAGGGGCTGCCCGTGCTGCCCTGGTCAGCTTACCCTCACAGACAGCTTCCTGTCATTTCATCCTTGACTCTGCATGTTCCCTTGCCTCACTGAGATGTCCAACATGTCACAGTCACTGTTGTTCCTCACCCTGAAGTGGACAACTTCTTCCTGGCAGTGAGAATCTCTGGAGGGATGAGTTGTGTGGACAGCTGCAACCTTAACACCACAGCAATGAGCAGGACCTGGCCAGCACTGCCATGTTCTCAGGGTGGGCAGAGTGGGTGAAGATATTTGAGACCAGGAAAGTTGTGCACAGTACAACCAGAAGATGAGGGGACAGTGAGGTTCCCTAGGGGTCCAACATCCTGAGAGAAGACTGTAGCATTGGCGAAGGCAGAGACTTTGAAGCAGAGGGAGAGAAATGTGAAAAGTGGGCCCTGAGTGTGAATCAAGTATAGTGAAGGCAATCTAAGAGGAAAGCAAGTTCAGGAAAGAAGAGCAACACAGAAGTTGGAGAGTACAAACAAAACAGCTCGGGGTGCATGTGGAAAGGGTCACATCAGAGGGAGGCTAGAGGTGAAGAGGACAAAAGAGGGAACCCCATGACAGCAGAGGTCTTTCCAGATTTCCAGCTGAGGGAGCCACAGCTTCATCCAGTCTGCCACCTGGGGAGTAGTGAGGATAAGGTAGTTGCATGTGCACACTAAGTTGCATCAGTTGTGTCCCACTCTTTGCAACCCTATGGTGTCTGTAGCCTGACAGGCTCCTCTGTCCAGGGGATTCTCAAGGTAAGAAGACTAGAGTGGGTTGCCGCACCCTCCTCCAGAGGATCTTTCCAAGCCAGGGATCAAACCCACGTCTATTACATCTCCTGCATTGGCAGGTGGGTTCTTTACCACTAGCATGACCTGGGAAGCCCACCAAGGCACTATATAACTTAATAATACTTCATCCTTGATTGGGGCTTCCCTGGTGGCTCAAATGGTAAAGGACCCACCTGCAATGCAGAAGACCTGGGTTCAATCCCTGGGTCACAAAGATCCCCTGGAGAAGGGAATGGCAACTCACTCCAGTGTTCTTGCCTAGAGAATTCCATGGACAGAGGAGCCCCGGGGGCTATAGCCATGGGGTTGCATAGAGTCAGATATGACTGAGGGACTAACACACACACACACACACACACACACACACACACTTCTTGATTAATAAAATGATCAAACAAGTCCATTGCCTTAAAACTCCATACAGCACTTACAGTCAGATGTTTCTTTTTTGTACAAAGACCTGATCATTAATTGACCTTGTGTTCCACCTGGTAATGCAGTGTAGAACTAAAGATAGACCAGGCTTCGCTGATGGCTCAGTGGTGAAGAATCCACTTGCCAGTGCAGGAGACACGGGTTTGATCCCTGGTCCGAGAAGACTCCACACGCTGTGGAGCAACTAAGCCAACACACCACAGAGCTTGTGCACTGGAGCCCTGGAGCCACAGCTACTGAGCCCATGCTCGGTGACAAGAGAAGCCACTGTGATGAGAAGCCCTAGCACCACGACTAGATAGTAGCCCCCATTTGCCGCAACTAGAGAAAACCCCATGCAGCAAAGAAGACCCAACATGAGAAAAAATAATTAAAAAAAAAAAAGGACAGATAGTTTTGAATCTCAGTTCTACCTCATGGTTGATATGATTTATGGCATGTCCCTTACTCCACCTAAGCCTCAATTTCCTTTTTTTTTTTTAAATGAGGCATTTAAAAAATTGCTTATGAAATTATACAGTGCTAGGGCATGATAGGCTTGCAGTGTTTTCATACTTAATATTATTTTGCATTTTCAGCCTGAATTCAGAGATGCCTCTTCACAAAAGGCATTGTGGGAACTTCACTGGGCACAAAATTGGATTTTCTTTACAACCAGCAGCCTAATCAATCTTTATTCTTCACTTTGGCTTGCGTTCTTGGCCTGTCTAGTTCCCCCTCTCCTCCCTATTTCCTGCCTCTGATGTTGCCAGCGTTGGTCTCTCTCCAGTGTTGAGTTTTGTCCCCTGTTGTGGCCACTGTGAAATGTCAGTCGTCTACTAGTGGGAACGCCTGACCAAGATTCACTAAGAAAGCTGACTAGCTGCCTCAGAAAAAGGGGAGATTCAGAGCTCATTTCAGTGCTACTTTCTATCTGCTGGCTGTAGCTTTCTCATCCTTCCCCAAGAGATCAGTGATCACAATCCCTTTCTACCCGCAGACTTTGCTAATCCCTTATTCGTGTAAAGTCTGAATGTCCTTCAACCCTACTGAAAGATTTAACATGTGGCTATTTTACAGATCTTTTCTCATATGGACTAATGTAAACTGATGTACCATACCTTGGCATAGCATTGGAATTTCATCGGAGGTAACTAATCAGGAGATCCAGTTACTAAAATGAAAGAAATTATCCTTCAGATTGTAGGCTTTTAAAATTGGTGGATCATTGACAGCAAATATTAAATCAAACTTCTTATTTCTCAGTTTTCTTCTGAAAGATCTCAAAACGTTTTTGGTTGACCTGTAAGCTATGACACTGATGTCATCTCTGTCTCGCACCACAGCCCAGCAGCCCTTGCTCCAGTGCATACACTCTCAGAGATCTGTGGCCTACAGTCCATTTAACAGAGTGAGTAACATGCTTAGACTAACCCCACACCTGGCACAACAGCCCACTTGGCATAAAATACCATATCTCATTACTGAGACCAGAGTAAAAAGCTCATCCTCTTATAATTGACAAACCCCTGAGAGTCTCAAACTAAGTAACTCTTGGTCATAGCTTCTGACTGTTTTTGATCTTGAACATCAGGTTTTGCTGGTTCAAAGTGTTTTCTTCTGTGCTGAAGTGACCCTTAATTGTCCCATCAGGTGTATCCCATAGCATACAGGATTTCTGCTTTAGTCTTGTCATAATGATTAAGAACAAGATAAAGTAAGCAAATATATTAAAGATGAAAGCTGTTCAAAGTTTTCTTATTAAATTTTAGTAACATAACTAAAACAAAACAAAATTAAAAAAATAAAACATTCCTGGATTTCCCTCATGGTCCAGTGGTTAAGAATCTGCCTTGCAACACAGGGGACACAGGTTTGACCCCCGTTCGGCAAACTAAGATCCTACATTCTGCAAGGCAATGAAGCCCGTGTGCCACAGCTAGTGAGGTATTAAGCCACAACTAGAGAGTCTCCACGCCAGATGGAAAGATCTATATGATACAACTAAGATTGGAGGCAAATAAAAAGTTAAATAAATATTAAAATATTTCTCTGGCATTAAAATATTCCTCACTGTCCTGTTTATTTTTATAAATTTAACACATAATGTGATGAAAGCTTCCTTTTCAGCACAAGCCATAATTTTTTAAGATTTATTTATTTACTTTATATTTTGGTTACGGTAGGTCTTTATTGCTCTGTGTGGGCTTTTTCTAGTTGCTGAGACTGAGGGCTCTTCTCTAGTGTGTGGGCTTTTCATTGCAGTGGCTTCTCTTGCAGAACGTGGGCTCTAGGCTCAGTGGTTGCAGCTTTCAGGCTTAGTTGCTCCATGGCATGTGGGATCTTCTCGGAGCAGGGATTGAACCCACGTCCCCTGCATTGGCAGGCGGATTCTTAACCACTGAATTACCAGGGACGCCTACATGTCATAATTCACATGTCTATCGCTATGGTGATGTGCTTTTAGGGCTCTTTCTACTACAAGGGGCACAATTGGAGGCTGGTCTTTTAGAAAATAGAAAGAAATACTTGTGATGATGAAAACTCATAAGTTTTCTACAGCAGGATAATCTAACCAAGACAGAAAGAAAAAAAAATAAATGACATTCCCACTTTGTGGTAGACCGTTCTCAATGGGCAGTGTACATCCAGGTTATATATTAACCAGACCTCTTCAAAGCAGGAGGAGGAAATCAACCTTTGAGAAAAGTTGGTCTCCTTCTTCAGATGATAGTATTGTGATTCTAAGATTAATAATACTCCTTCTTCATCTTGTAAATGGATCTTTCATCTTTTTCAAGGGGTCACATTGACCAAAAGCTTTTTCTGTACATGCATATATGACTAAAGCAAAACTTTTGATGAACTGTGCACAGTTCCTTGTCTCAAAATATATCTATAACTCTTGATCAATGGAACAATTCTTAGAGCTTCTGATAATGTTTCCTAGGTTATGATCTCTGGTTTGGCCTGAATAAAATTCTCTTTTCTTTCTCTTTAGCTTGATTGTTACTTGATTCTCTTTGACACTTGTTATCCTACACGTGAATTCCATCTGTTCTGGCAAGATCTAGTCTCCCTTTGTGACTGGTTTCATGTCCTTTGTACGGGTTTAGTGTAGTATCAGCCTTCTACCAGTAGGCAGATTCATTTTTTGTGTACTGTCAAATGAGGTTGTTCTAAGTGTGTGCTTATGCTTAGTCACTCAGTCGTGTCCGACTCTTTGTGACCCCAAGAACAGTAGCCCACCAGGCTCCTCTGTCCATGGGATTCTCCAGGCAGTAATACTAGAGTGCGTTGCCATTTCCTTCCCCATCTAAATGTGTAAGACTGATCAGTCCCATTGTTAATTCCTCGATTAAATGGATGCCAACTTATAGGTCCTCTTGAGTCACAGCCAGCTACACTGGATCCATTGTTTGTAGAGAGTATTTTTCTATGACATGGAACTAATGCAATTGGAGTGATGACCTTTACAAAGTCAATTCCAAGAAAAACAGAAGGTGGAATGTGTGCAGTCCCATAGCACTTAGGACATGGGACATTAGAAACTGAGCAAGCATTACATGAGCCAAAAGTCCCCCTAGCTGACAGAATGTGGACAAGCTTTATTTATTATTCATTTTGAATTACCATGTTTATCAGAATTGTTGGCTTAATGCATGATTTGCAATTAAGCAGAAGGTCCCCACTCCAGAAGGAGGACCAAGCGGCATTCTAGAAGTAGCTTTGCCAGAAATAAAATGGTATCTTGCTCACTCTCTGACTCTTACTCCTACTTCTCAGTTAGGTTGGCCCCTAAATAAAAGAAGGGATAGTGGTTATTCCACACACTGGGACCCTTCTAATGAGCTTCATCCTATTCTTCCTGAGTAAAAAGCTGTATTTGGAGATTACCTTTGTGTGTGTGCATGCTCAGTCACTCGGTCGTGTCCAACTCTTTGTGTCCTCATGGACTGAAGCCCTCCAGGCTTCTCCTGTCCATGGGATTCTCCAGGCAAGAATACTAGAAGGCTGCCATTTCCTTCTCCAGGAGTCTTCCTGGCTCAGCTTATCGAAACTGCGTCTCCTGCAGCTCCTGCATTGGCAGGCAGATTCTTTACCACTGAGCCACCTGGGAAGCCCTACCTTTGTGTGGACACCTTTTATTTTTCATACATAGGGTAGTAGGCAGATATAGTGAAATATCATCCAAAACTTTTGTTTTTCTTCTTATTGTTCTCTTCATATGACCCTTCCTCTGGTTAGTAAGAGGCATCTGTGCTGTCTTGAAGATACAGGTTGTTAGTGTTTCGGGTCATTTTCTGCATCAGTCTTTGGTCTTTTCTCTGACCCTACTGACACAGATATTTTCTGCCTCTCTTTTCCTGAGATTTGTCTGTTACAGTGAATCTTCCTGAATACATGTATGTAGCAAAATTCCTAAATGTTTGTGTTTGTAGTTCTGTGCCAGCTCATTTATTAACTTAAAAGCTAATCCATTCCGACTGACATCATCTAATCTGGCTTGATTTAAATTTCAATTCCTGGTGCTCAAAAGAGACAAATGAGCCTCCAGCTCAGATGTGTCCCAGCACAGATTCCCTGGAGACGGTATCTGTCGGCTCACTGTGATAACCACACACAACCCCTTTAATTTAGGGGCCAACCTGACTGAGAACTAGGAGTGAGAGACAGTGAGCAAGATATCCATTTTATTTCTGGCAAAGCTAAGTTCTAGAATGACGCTTGGTCCTCCTTCTGGAGTGGAGACCTTCTACTATCTCCCCACTGAAGTGTACAGACTCACCCACTCACCCACTCACCTACAGAGCTAACTAGAGGATCATAGGTTGTGAAGGCTCCAGATAAGCGGACAGCGTGAGGTGGACAAAGAGTGAATAGTAGGCTGGCCAGGTTGAGGGGGAGAGCCAAGAGCACGGGTCCCTAAGAGTTGTGGCTGACACCAACACCCACCCCTGCCTGAGGCCAGCGGATGCAAGTCTCCCCTCAGCACTGGTTGTTTAGTAGCAAATTGTTTAGCATGGACACATGTTTGTGTTTTTTTGCAGTTTTTTTTTTTTTAGTTTCTTTTTCTTGTAGTTGATTTCTAGCCTCTCTGTCTCTCTCTTTTTATATCAGATCAGATATATATATACACACATATATATATACATACACACACACACACACACACACATATATATATATATATAGTGATGGGTGGTTTAGTCGCTAAATCGTGTCTGACTCTTGTGATCCCATGGACTGTAGCCTGCTAGGCTCTTCTGTCCATGAAATTTTCCAGGCCAGAAATTGGAGTGGATTGCCATTTCCTTCTCCAGGGGATCTTCCCAACCCAGGGATTGAACCCATGTCTCCTGCACTGTAGGCAGATTCTTTACTGCTGAGCCACCAGAGATCCCCATATATAATCACTTTGTTGTACACCAGAAACTAACACAACATTGCAAATCAACTATACTTCAATTTTTTAAAATGGTTAAAAAAATTAAAGAAATTAGTCTTAGGAGGATTGAGTCCCATAAAGGTTTCTTTGTTTGTTTTTTTTACTTAAAAAGTCATTTTACAAGTGAAAAAAATCAAGTTATTAAATTGAATTCTAAAACCTTTGGTAAAAGGCAATGCTACTCTCTGATAAGAATAAAAATAAAGCAAGAATAGAATTTTTTAAATGTATACAACAATCAAGTTATAAGTAAAAGTTCAAATAAATTTCCTTTCCTAAATAGCTTTATTGAGATAAAAGTCACAGGTTATACATTTCACCCATTTAGAGTATATAATTCATTGTTTTTAGTATATTACAGAGATCTGTTTTAGACTGTCTTCCTCATCCCTTAAGAAACCATATTCCATGGCCAGCAGCCACTCCTCACCCTCTGTGACCTCCCTGAGGGATAGTGGCTACTCCTGGGTTTCAGCCCTGGGAGAATCATTCCATCTCCTGTGCTGACCAGGCATCTCCGGGGGTGGTGCTGGCTCCTGGCCTGGGTCCTCCTGGGACTCAGTGTTTCGAGGAAGCCATATGGGGGAGGTGCCCCAGCCGGTCCAGTTCCAGCTACCTTGGTGGAAGAGGCTTCATTTCAGATCACTTCACCAGCCTGGCACAATCTGACTGCCCTTTGCTGTGTGAGTCCCACTGAGAACCTCCCTGTCAAGCCCCATCAATCCACAGCACCAGAGAGGCAGTCACAGATTGCCCTTTGGGCTACTGAGCTTTGAGGGGCTTGCTGGCAGTGGTGGGCCCTTGAAATGCTGTGCAGAACAGAGTCCCTCACAGACCCTCCCTAGAACCTGGAGTTGTCCTGGGTCCCTGACGCCCTCACCTCCCACACACCATCAGCACCCAGCCCCAGTTCTTTTTTGGCTGTGCCGGGTCTCTGCTGTAGCACAGGCTTCTCTTGCTGTGGAGCACGTGCTCAGTAGTCGCCCCGCAGCATGTGGGATCTTATTTCCTCCACCAGGGATCGAACCCACATCCCCTGCATTGGAAGGCTGGTTGTTAACCACTGGACCGCCAGAGAAGTCCTCCAGTCTGGTTCTTACAGGTGCCTGCTCCACAGAGCCCACTGACCCCGAGGTTCGGCAGTGCCATTTCGTCTGGACCGCGTGGTGCCCGAGCTTTCTGAGACCCTCTGCCCTGTGAAGGTTCTCGCGCCAGCTCTCCAGGCCCCACCCTCTCACCCATCCCCCAAACCCAGTTGGAGCCTCTTCACAACCCATCCCCCTGCTCTGCCGGGACCTCTGTCCTGCCTCCCCCAACCTAGGGAACCCCACCTGGAGAACCCCGGTACTCCTCCCGGCTTCCCTACCGTTCCCCTAAAGGCTCTCCGTAGTCTGTGCACGCTCTCCCCCGCAGTAAGCCCAGAACTCCTTTCCGGGTGACAAGGCAGATGCTGACGCACCGTCTTCTTCCCAGAGCTGGGCATGGAGCCAGAGGTAAATGTCAGTCAATGTTAATTGAATGAACACTGTGTTCACACCACCCACATGAGAACAAACATGGCCGGGAATCGGCAGCCCCCAGGCAGGCAGTTGGGGACCCTGAGAGTGAAAGAGGTGGGCTCCAGGGGCCCTGAGGGGTGCTGGTGGGGAGGG
This sequence comes from Bos grunniens, assembly GCF_055505025.1. Classification (NCBI taxonomy): domain Eukaryota; kingdom Metazoa; phylum Chordata; class Mammalia; order Artiodactyla; family Bovidae; genus Bos; species Bos grunniens. Next base: position 44,964,036 of record NC_141181.1, read on the forward strand.
CGGGGCGGCTGACCTGAAGCAGGGTGTCCCAGGTGAGGGGCTAGGGGCTGGTCCTCAGTGGAGGCGAGCAGACCCTGGGAGGCTGCGGTCACTGGCCGGCAGCCGTAGTTGCAGAGGCTGCGGCTGGTTTCTGGCATTCTTGTGTGGGCCAGCGTCCTGCTGTCCTGGGTGCCCTGGCCACGGGTCACTGTGCATCTGGTCTCTCCTGAACAAGGAAGTGACTTCTGGAGGGCAGAGACGGGGACACGGTGGGAGCAGAGGAGGGGCTGGGGGCCGTTCCAGTGATTCTGGGCAGCCCTCTTGGGCGAGTCTCTGCTTCTGGGCTGGGAGTCTTTTCTGTGGCCACAGCCTGGTCAGTGTCACTTCCACACAAAGAAGCAAGTGGGCCCCAAGATTTAAAGGTAGGATCGCTGTGAACTTAAGCTGTTATCAGCTACCAGAGGGCATTTTTTTCCGCAGGGAATATCCAATCTCACACAGTGACCGGTGAGTCTTGCTTTTCCATGTGTAAATGTGCCGGGCGACCTGTCCGTGACCCCTCATCTGGGCTGCACCTTCTGGTCACCTTTCTCATGGGCACCAGAAGCTAAGTCGCCTCCCTGTGCAGAGACTGAAACAAGCAGGGTGGGTATGGCTCCAGCACAAGGGGTTTATGTTGTAAATACAGTAGCTGTAGTTTGATCATATAATTTAAATTATTCAGATTTGTAAGGTTTTTGGCAAGGTTTGGCATCAGGCTTTTATTGGGCAGATTGAGATATCATGGAATCATACCTGATATTGGTGTTTGGAAGGCAAACCTGTGCAAAGATGCCTGATTTGAGAGACATATAAACGAATATCCAAGAAGAGAGATTCTGTGCATAGAAGAATATTTGAAAATAACTAGAGGCAGCAAATATGAGATAACTATGCCTCCAGGACCCTGAGTTTAATCCTGGTAAAATACGTACAATATAGAATTTACCATCTTAACAATTTTTAGGTGCACAGTTTAGAGCCATTAAGAGCATTTTCATTGTTGTGCAACCTTCCCCTCATCTCTCTCCAGGACTCTTTCATCTTCCCAAAGAGAAACACTGTCCCATGAAAGTGGATCATACAGAATTTGTCGCTTGGTGTCTGTCTTATTTCACTGAGTATGATGTCCTCCAGGTTTTTCTGTGTTGTAGCCGGCATCTGAGTCTCCGTCCTTTTTAAGGAGAGTAATATTCTATTATGTGGACGGGCCTCATTTTCTTTGTCTGTCATCCACTGATGGGCCCTTGGGCAGCTCCCTGCTCTTGGTCGTTGTGAGTGATGGGCTACGAGCACAGGTAGATTGTGACCTTCCATGAACTGGGCTTTCTTGAGCCCCGGAGGGGGAGGATCCAGTGCTTCCGTGTTGTGGGGGCTGTTTGACAAGGCACAACGTACCCAATTTTATAAACTGGGCCTGCGCACTTTTCAAGGGCCTAAGAAACAATATGAGAAAAAAAATTTCCCCCTGGTTTAAAATACAAAAAGAACACTGTTGGTTTTCCCCCGTGGTCCAGTGGTTAGGACCTTGCCTTTCAATGTAGGGGGCATGGGTTTGATCCCTGGTTGGGGAACTAAGATCCCACATGCCATGCCAAGCAGTACATAAAGGATGTTTCAGTCCAGTTCAGTTGCTCAGTCATGTCCAACTCTTTGCGACCCCATGGACTGAAGCACGCCAGGCCTCCCTGTCCATCACCAACTCCTGGAGCTTACTCAAACTCATGTCCATTGAGTCGGTGATGCCATCCAACCATCTCATCCTCTGTCGTCCCCTTCTCCCCCCGCCTTCAATCTTTCCCAGCATCAGGGTCTTTTCCAATGAGTTAGTTCTTCGCATCAGGTGGCCAAAGTATGAATATTCAGGACTGATTTCCTTTAGGATTGACTGGTTGGATCTCCTTGCAGTCAAAGAGATTCCCAAGAGTCTCCTCCAACACCACAGTTCAAAAGCATCAATTCTTCTGCCCTCAGCTTTCTTTATAGTCCAACTCTCACATCCATACATGACTACTGGAAAAACCATAGCTTTGACTAGATGGACCTTTGTTGGCAAAATAATGTTGCTGCTTTTTAATATGCTGTCTAGGTTGGTCATAACTTGTCTTCCAAAGAGTAAGCGTATTTTAATTTCATGGCTGCAGTCACCATCTGCAGTGATTTTGGAGCCCCCCAAAATAAAGTCTGTCACTGTTTCCATTGTTTCGCCATCTATTTGCCATGAAATGATGGAACCAGATGCCATGATCTTAGTTTTCTGAATGCTGAGTTTTAAGTCAACTTTTTCACTCTCCTCTCACTTTCATCAAGAGGCTCTTTAGTTCTTCTTCGCTTTCTACCATAGGAAGGTGTCATCTGCATATGTGAGGTTATTGATATTTCTCCTGGCAATCTTGATTCTAGCTTGTGCTTAATCCAGCCCAGCATTTCTGCATATACGTTAAATAAGCAGGGGACAATATACAGCCTTGAAGTACTCCTTTCCCGATTAGGAACCAGTCTGTTGTTCCATGTCCAGTTCTACTTTGGAACTTCCCAGGTGTTCCAGTGGCTAAGGCTCCTTGCTCCCAATGCTGGGGGTCTGGGTTCGATCCTTGATCAGGGAACCAGATCCCACATGCAGCAACTGAGAAATTGTGCAGCCAAATAAATCAATAAAATAATAACAAAAGAATTTGTTTAGAAAAATCTTCATAATATAAAAAAGAACATTGCAGGTTTGAAATGTTAAAATGTTCAAGTTGTGATCGAAATTTAGCTCTTATTCAGTTATGAAATAATGATTGTATTTGACACGTTTGCTATGATGTGGGAACAGAGTGTACAAAGTTCAAACAGGGACTGTGGGGCTGCCATTTATCTTGGAAAATGTTCATACGACTCAACTGGTGTCATTTTCCTCAAATCATGTGATGTGTGGCATCCGAGACCTTTGACCTGCTGTGAAGGAAACCAAGTTCCTGCACCCTTCTGCCGATGGCCCTCACAGATCAGCTGGAAGGCAGAAGGGTGGTGGTCAGCTGCGAGGAGGAGGCTGCAGCCGGGGATGAGGGACAGCTGATCCAGAGCTTTCCCAGCATGTGGGCTGGTCCATCCCTGCACCAGGCCCGAAGACAGGCAGTGGGCAGACACTGATGGCTGGAAAGCTTGGCTCCAGCGCACCCAAGGGGAGGATGTCAGTGGGAAAGATGGGCCAACTGACTAGATATGGGGTGTTGTTATGGCCTGAACTGTGTCCTCCCAAATCCTACCCCGGGACCTCAGGATGTGACTGTCTGTGGAGACGGGGCCTTTAAAGAGGTGACTGAGGAAGAATGAGGTCTATAGGGTGGGCCTTCATCACACAGGACTGGTGTCCTTATAAGAGATCAGGACACAGGCACACAGTGATGGCCATGTGGGGACACGGGGAGAAGATGCCAAGGAGAGCGGCCCCAGAGGGAACCAGCCCTGCCCACACCTTGACTTGGGCCTGCCAGCCTCCAGGATGCAAGACCATCCTTGTCTGTGGTGTTTGTTACGCAGCCTGGCAGACTGATACGGACATCCCATGTGGTGGGCTAGGGGGCACATTTGGCTTCTCAGGCTGGTCCTGAGTTGGAGGTGGGGCAAAACCAGGGTGGACATCTGGGGTCACTGAGAGGTTTGACTGGCTCCCCTGGCTGGCTACTCTAGGCTGTGGGTCTGTCTGTAAGTTCAGTCTCCCAGGACTAGGAACTGTGTCTCGGGTTCCACCATGGAAACACTTGTCTTTTTCCCAAGGGCCACTTTGGAGTAGAGGGTCAGGAGTCTGGGTGGGAAGACTGGGAGGTTCAGGGGCCCCCAGTGAGGCCCCAGAACCCAGAACAGCCTGCTCACACCTGCAGAGCTGCAGTGAGGTGGGAGGAAACTCTCAGACACACCTGGGCATCTGTCAACATGCAGGATGCTCATGTGATAAAGGTGTGTCCCAGCTTTGCAGGTGCTGTTTTTTTTTTTTCCTTTGAGGGGAAAAGTTTAGAATGCTGTTGTCACATGTTGACATAGACTTTTAAGTGCTTTTTAAAAAAATCGTATATTCGTTGGGTCTTCGTTGTGCTGCACAGAATCTCTAGTTGTGGTGCACAGGGTCAGTAGTTGCTGGGCATGGGCTTAGTTGCCCCTCGGCATGTGGGATCTTAGTTCCCCAACCAGGGATCAAACACACATCCCCTATATTGCAAGGTGAATTCTTAACTCCTGGACCACTAGGGAAGTCCTTGACTTGCTTTTTTAAAGGCAGAATTTAAAAGAGAAATGGTATTGTTGTCACTAAGACCAGCATCCTCTGGTCTCTTTTCTCTTCGTCTTTATCACTTTTCAGTGACAAATAGCTCCAAATAGGGCTCTGAGTTCATGCTATTGTGTCTCTTTTGAAGCAATTAGCAAAACTTCTGAATGACATGCATATGCTTTTTGTGGCTCATGAGCTATGGTTTACTGCCGGTACATTTAAATCTAAAATTACCGAAAACCAAAACTCAGAGCAGTGACGTATCCTGTGACTTGTTTTTTATATAATTTTTATTTATTTCTTTTTGGCTGGGCTGGATCTTTGTTACTGTGCCGCCTTTTCTCTAGTTGCAGTGAGAGGGGGCTACTTTCTAGTTGCCGCAGTGGGGACTACTCTTTGTTGAAGTGTGTGGGCTTCTTACTGAAGTGACTCCTCTTATTGTGGAGCACGGGCTCCAGGCCATGGGCTTCAGTAGTTGCAGCATGTAGGCTCAATAGTTGTGGTGTACGTAATCTCAGTAGTTGGTCTGAGGCATGTAGGATCTTCCCGGGCCAGGGATCGAATTTGAGTCTCCTGCATTGGCAGGCGGATTCTTTACCACTGAGCTACCAGGGAAGCCATGATTTGTCATTTCCATTGACAAAAACATATAAATGAGGCTAAAAGCCTTTTGCCTTTCTGAGATGTTTTGTGTGGCTCAGTTCTGTCCTTACGGGAGGCACAGGGTTATTTCTCAGTATTTGTATGGGGCCAAAGGAATCTGTGCTGACAGTAATGGCTCGGGAGAAAATACCAGCCTTGCTCATTTGGATCAGGTGCTCCTGTGTGAGGTGAGAGGAGCAGGAAACAAACCAGACCCCTGCCCGCCCACCCCCGCACCTCCAGTGCTGTCCCACTCCCCACCAACACCACTGCCCAAAACTTTCCTGGTTGGCTTGTCTGGGTGGGAGGGAACCACTCCCTCTCATGCACCGCCACCCCCCCCTCCCCAGTCTGTGCTCCTCCCCAGCTCTGTTCTCCCAAAGGCTCTGAATTCCTAGCATGGGGCCCAGACAAGGCAGCCAGATGGGGGAGGCTGAGGATGGGGAGGACTCAACCTGGAGAGCTGGGTGTGTTCCTGGGCTTGGGACCTCAACATTTCAGGGAGTTTAGAAAGCAGATTTGCACTGTGCTTTGGAAGGCAGATGACATCGTGACTTCACGGAATCATCTGAAAACCATTAGTTGAAAGGGAGCCCACACCTCACTTCACAGAGAGGGAAACCAGACCCTCAAAAGACCCAGTGGTCTCCCCATGGCCCCACAACAAATAGAGTGACCTGGGAGAGTCTGAGGTGGGGGGCCTGTGGTCCCTGAGGACACTGTTCCTGTCACATCACAGGGTCCTGAGCTGGAGACCACAGGGGCCAGTGACAAGGTGGGGCTGCAAGACAAGCCAGGAGAGATTCTGGAACATGGGATGGAGGGAGGGAGGGGGGCAGGGGACTCGGTAGCCTGGGGAACCCCACCCCGCTCACCCCGACCTTCCCAGAGTTTCTGGACTTCTACACTGTGCTCGGCAGAACTCGGAAGGACGGTGTTCGGATCACTTCCGCTCCCTGCAGGGCTCTGTGCAAGTGGCTCTGCTGATGGGCCCCGGCTGTGGTGGATAACAGAATATTCTAGATCAGTGGTTCCCAACCTTTTTGGCACCAGAGACCAGTTTCATGGAAGACAAGTTTTCCAGGGCTGTGGGGTGGGGATGGTTTCAGGATGATTTCTCATAAGGAGCACGCAACCTAGATCCCCGCGTGCGCAGTTCACAGTAGGGTTTGCGCTCCTATGTGAATCCAATCCCGCCACTGAGTTGACAGGAGACAGAGCTCAGGCTACGGTAATGTGAGCATGTGAGCAATGGGGAGCGGCTATAGATACAGATGAAGCTTCTCTGCTCAGTCGCCAGTCTCCTCCTGCTGTGCAGCCTGGTTCCTAACAGCCCCAGGGATTGAGGACTCCTGTTCTAGTTGGAGGTGGTGGTTACACAACATTAAAAATGCATGAAATGCCACTGAATTGTCCACTTCCGAATGGTTAATTTTATGCTGTTTGAATATCATCTCCATTGAAAAAAACAATTAGGAATAAATTGGAAACCAAATTGCCAGCTCTATGAACAGCCAGGGAACCAACCACATAGCCCCAGTGGGTCGGAGCAGCTCAGGCTGGGGGTCCAGAGGGCCTCTGCAGAGGGACTCGGAGGCGCAGGAGGAAGCAGGCTGCAGAGGGTAGGCCCCCCGGGCACACATTAACCTCAGAGACCTTCTCCTCTGAAGCAAAAAAGGGCTTGATCGTTCTCCAGAGAAAAGTGCTGTTGAAAATCTATTTTCCATCAGTAATAAAGAGAAATTTGCTACAAGCCCTAAAGAGACACGGAGGGCCCTCGGGTGTGTATTAGGAAGGGGAAAAGTCATCTGAAAGGCCGCACAGTGCACGGTTCAACCCCGGGATGCTCTAGAAAAGGCACAGCCATGGGGACAGTAAGGGATGGGGTGGGCTGTGCCAGGGGTGGGGAGTGAACAGGCAGAGCACAGAGGGTTTTCCAGGCAGTGAGATGACCCTGTATGACCCTTAATCACAGGTACATCATACATTTGTCCAAACCTGTAGCAGGTACAGCACCAAGACTGAACCCTCATGACACAGTGGGCTTCAGTTTACAATAATGTGTCGGTGTCAGCTGATGGGTCCCAGCAAATGCACCCAACTAAGATTAACAATGGAGGCGGAGGTGGGTTGGGGAGGCAAGGACGGGAATTCTCTGCACATCCTACACAATTTTGTAAACAAAGCCCCTCTAAGAAAATCACATTATTTTTCTTAACATCATGCCATTTTGCCCCTACTCCTGTTTATTTATATATTTGGCTGCATCAGTTCTCACTGTGGCACGTGGAATCTTTTTTCTTTGTGTCTTGTGGACTCCAGAGCTTGTGAGCTTATTTGCTCCACTGCCTGTGGGATCTTGGCTTCTCAGTGGTAAAGAGCCTGCCTGCCAATGCAGGAGACATGGGTTTGATCCCTGAGTTGGGAAGATCCCCTGGAGGAGGGCATGGCAACCCACTCCAGTGTTCTTGCCTGGAGAATCCCATGGACAGAGGAGCCTGGTGGGCTGCAGTCCACAGGGTCGCAAAGAGTCAGACGCGACTGAAGTGACTGAGCACACAGCACACACGTGTGGGATCGTAATTCCCTGGCCAGGGATTAAACCCACACCCCCTGCATTGCAAGGTGGATTCTTAACCACTGGACAGCCAGAGAACCTGTCTATTCATTTTTGAAAATCCATGTTGATGGAGAAGGATTAGGAAGGCAGGAGGGAGGGGAGGAGGAGCCTCGTGCGCAGGCATCCATGCCCTCTGGTGCCAACAGGCCGAGCGATGGCCAGCGCTGGGCGTCTGCTGCTGCTACTGCTCTGCTTGCTACCCGTGGCCCTGGTGCTGACAATAAAGAAGTACCAGCAGCTGTCCCATAAGGTAAGCGTCACGTCCCTGTCTCTGTAGGGCCCAGGGCTAACTCTCGCCAGACCCACCCCAGGGCACCTGGGCTCCTAGCCCCCTTTCCTGCCATGTGCTCTGTGCTTTTTCTCCTGCCCCACCCCCACTTTGAACTGGACCCCCACTTCATGAATGCATCTGCTTCCTAAGACTCTCAGATCCCCAGGATGACTGGCTCTTGGTGGACCCCCAGATCCCCAGTGCCAAGTCCCAAGTCCAGGGACCCCACACAGGATTGGGGAGTGTGTGCAGAAGAGGCAGTATGGGAGGAGGCGGGGCAGTGGGTGGTCTGGTGGGGTGATGTGACCAGCTCCTGTGCGTCATGGAGTGACAGCAAAGACAACGCAGTCTGTCGGTCCTGGGGGCCGTGTGTCACCACCCTGATCCCCACGTCCTGCCTGGTCCAAGGTGCCCACTGTGCAGGATGCAGGAGGGAGGGCACCGCGCTGTGTGGCCGGTGCTTTCCAGATGCACCTCCCTCCTCTGTCCCCCGCTCACCCGCTCGGCTTCTGGCCTCCAGTTCCTGAACCCAGACGACAGCTTTTATCTCAGCCAAGAAGAGGTAAAGTTACTCACAGCCAATAGTAAACCCGCAACGACGACTCTTTGCAGCCTCCAGTAATTTTGCGTTTGTAAAGGAGTTTTGAGATGTTGAGAACCAAGTCGAGGGCACCTCCTCACAGGAGGTGGGCAGGTGGCAGGCCTGGGCTTCAGCTCCAACTCCTAGTTGGCTGTGTGACCCTGGGCAAGTTGCTTACCCTCTCTGAACCGTGACATCTCACCTATAAACTGTTAGAGCACATGGAATGGGCCAGGTGAGCTTCTTCTGCTCACCAGCATCCTTTGTCCTCTGGGCCTGGCTCCCTTAGCCTTCGGGAACAGTGTTGGGCAGGCAAGCTAATTTGCCGGGCTGGACAACAGCCTTGCAGGGACGCTGGATCTGTGGGGGCACACGTAAAGGAACCCCAACTTTGCAGCGCATCGGAGAGCCCTGTGAGACGCACAATGAATGCCAGAGTGACTGCTGTGTCACCAACAGCCTGAACCCTCAGAAGTTCTGCACCGCCCAGACCGTATTCCAGCAGTGCCTGTCCTGGAAGAAGGTGTGTCCTGCCCGGGCGGGTGAGAGGTGGAGGGCAAGGGGCCAGGGAGGCAGCCCCTGAAAGGAGGGCCGGGGGCCTGGCAGAAAGGACCGCTCTCCTTCTCCTGCAGCCAAATGGGTACATCTGCAAGGACCACTTGGAGTGCCAGAGCAAGTGCTGTGTCATCAACAACCACAGCGTGCAGACGTACTGCAAAGCCAAGACCGTCTTCCTGCAGTGCTTGCCCTGGCGCAAGGTGAGGCCAGGGGCCACGGGGCTGGAGGGAGGCGCCCGCCAGCTCTGACCTCCGACCTCTGTCCCCAGCCCAACTGGGACTACTGCGACTACCACAGCGAGTGCCGCAGCAAGTGCTGCATCCGGCTGAATGAGCTCAGCCCCAACCGCTGCATCCCCCAGAGCGGCATCCTGCTCCAATGCCTGCCCTGGGTGAGTCCTGGAACCCAGTCCGGCCCCACCTGGGGGGCTCAATCCCGCGACTGGCCTGAAGGCAGGCGGGCAGTGACCTGGAGGGCGGTGTGTCCACGTGTGTGGGTGGCCGTCTCCTCCAGGAGAGGCCGCCAGTTGTCTCTGCAAGTTGGCCTCCTGTTGCTGCACCTGCAGCAGGAACGTGGCTGAGCTCAGAAAAGGACACAGGTTGTGGGGAGTGGGTTCTCAGGTCCACTAGGGTGGCAGCAGGGCATAGCGTGGGCACTTGGGGAAGGGCCAGCATGGTGGTAGGTGGTGGGCCCACAAGATCCGGCAGCACCGGGGCCTAACTCCTGTGGGGCTAGACCCCAGGCTGGACGAAGGGGAGGGCCCCCTCTCAGGAGTTTCCTCCACTGGAGACCTTCACTGGCTGAACTGGAAATCCAGAAGGAAAGGGTTCAGTGAGGCAGCCTGCAGAAGTCAGCCCCCAGAACACAGAACCTGAAGACACCGTGGAGAACAGTTGGGGGCAGAAAGGGATGGGGGCACGGTGACGAGGTTGGAGAGGATGCTCTGGTGTCTGAGCTCGGATGCCAGGATCCAGGACTTCTGTCTGATTATAAAGGTGTGTCTGAGCCCAGAGGTTGAGAACCAGGCCTTTCTGAGCATCCTCCCCTGCCGGCCATGGCCCATCAGCACCCAGAACAACAGTGGGTGCAGCAGGTGCCACAACAGTGAGTCCACGGGTGTCCCCAGGGTATCCAAGTGAACCAGGCAACACCGTCGGTGGCTTCCCCCAGAGGTGCAGACTGTCGGTGCCGAGGAGGGTGTCTGGTCATTATCCAACTGGCCCTGAAGGCCAACTCCTTCCTGCCTCGTGGGCTGTGTCTCCCTGTGTGTTTCCTAATTGTGCTGTGCCTTCTAGTGACGTGGGCCCAGTCTGTGCCCTGGAGACCACCCTACACCCTGAGCCCTGAGTCTGTTCATGGGACCATGAAGACCTGCAGGTATTACACGTCTAACCATGAACTCCCGAGACCATCCATGTCCGTGCAAGCCAGGGGCAGCTCCTGGAACCTCAATGTGATGACTTAGCATGAATAAACCTCCTGACTGAGTGAGCATGTTTCTGTGGGTGTGGAGACCCAGGTCTCAGCTCGGCCGTCTTGAGGAGCCCCCTCAACCAGAGACCAAGTCTCCCCAGAGGAAAGGGCAGGTGTAGACGTGCCCCTCCCCTGCAGGCACATGACTGTGACTTGTCATCACAAATAAAAGGTTGGAAGGCTCCCCTGACCTTGTGGATGGTGCAGTGAAGGCACTGGAGCCCGCTGAAGACCCCTGGGGGGAGGGGCCACCCGCTGGCCCCTCCTCCTGCTCCCTTGGTCCCCAGGGTCCCCACTTCCCCCAGGAGCTGAAGTCCTGGCTGATCTAGAAACTGTTCCCTCCAGTGGCTTCTAGAGGCGAACACCACAACTGGCTGCTCTGCTTCCAGAGCGCCAGAAATTTTACGGTCGCCTTCCTCTGTGCCCTCACCCATCTTGCAGATAGCAGGCTGCTTTTTGGGGCTCTGTTAAAAAAAATTCCCCTCCCTCTCCCTCCTTTCCTTCTCCTCCTCTCCCTCTCCTTCCTCCCACGTCCCTCTCTACTCCGAGTCTGTAGGAAGCCAGAGAGGCCTTCAGGCTCCACCCCAGCTTCTGTCTCGCTCCTCCCCTTTCCTCTTCCCACCCCTCCCTCCCCCTCCCTCCCCCTCCCTCGTCCCTCCCCGTCCCGGCTCCCTCCTCTCGCCTCCCTCTTCCCCTCCACGCCCCACCCCTCGCTCTCCACTTTCCAGGCCACTACTAGTCCACTTTCTGTCTCTGCGGATTTGCCTGCTCTGGACACTCCGAGTAGACAAACTCGCCCAATCCGTGGCCACAGTGGCTTCCTTCACTGAGGGTGATTCTCTCCAGGCTCATCTGCATTGTGGCCGGACTTTGTTCCTTGCTGTTCCATTTGAGTTTGTACATGTTGTTTGTCCATCATCGGTGGGTGGACGTTCGGGTTGTTTCCAGTTAAACTATGAGTAAAGCTACTGTGCACATTCCTATGCATGTTCTTTGTGGACACGGGTTTTTAATCCACTGGGCGTGCATCAGGAGCGGCATGCTGGCTCTGAGGATTACTCCACGTTTCACCTTTTAGGAAACTGCCAGATGACTTTCCAGCACACCTGCGCCTTTTCACACTCCCAGGGCCTGTGCGAGGCCTCCAGACTGTCCACACCCTGGACAACGCCTGCTACCATCTGTTTTCTTGGTCCTGGCCAACCCAGGGAGCAGGAAGTGGATCCCAGAGTGACTGCAGTTCATTCTTTAAGAACAAAGCTGGGGCTTCCCAGGTGGGCCAGTGCTTAGGACTTTACTTTCACTGCAGGGAACACTGGTTCAATCCCTGGTTGGGGAACTAAGATCCTACAAGCCACGGGGGCAAAAATAAAAACAACAAAACCAGAAGGATCCCTCGCCTTAGCTCAGAATGTTCTTGAGACACTCGGAGTAGAGGCCAGCCAGAGCTTTGCTGTGGCCAGGGCCCTCCCCACTGCCCAGGGAGCGGGGTGGGTGGACGGTCCCCAGGTCCTGCCCCACCCACCCCCTCGCTCCGCTCTCCTGGGGCCGGTCTCCTGCCGAAGGGATTTCTCAGGATCCGCCCCAGGGCCTCGCGTCGCCCCCTACTCCCGGTACTCAGACGTCTGGTTCTCAGCAGGATCCCGGCCACGCTAATTCCAGCCCCTCGTTGTCTCCTCGGGCGTCGGGACCTCCCGGGGATCCGGACATTTTGCCTGTTTATCTCTCTGATGCACCCACAGCAGCCCCTGTGGGCACCTCGCCAGCGGAAGGAAGGTTCCGAGGAACGTGGTTGCAGCTGCGCCGGCACCACCCGGGGCCGCCAGGGGGCGCTGTGGGCCGACAGTCGACCAGGCTCCCCGGGAGCCGGCAGGTGCTTGCTCCTCCGGGGATGCGGACAGACCCTGACATTTTCCCTTTTCATCGGGAAAACAGCAGTTTGCCCACTGGGTCCCGGCCTCGTTCAGGTTAATGCGGGGGGAGCACCTGTGTGCGAGGAGATTCCTGGCGGCCACCCCGGGGTCCTCGGAACCTGAGACCCTGCCAGTGCGGCCTTTATCCGGGGGCTGTTCCCCAGAAAACGGCGGAGACCCGGTTCCTCGGCCTCCAGGAAAACCTGGTCCCCTCCTGGCCGGCGCTTCTCGGCAAACGTGGAGAACGTGGTGTCCAGGGCCTGAGAGGCCCCCGCATAGCTGACAGAGCCTCGGCGGGGGGTGGGGTGGGGATCGTGGACGCTGTCTCCTCCTCAGGTCCCCACGAGGTCGTCCCATGTCTGTGTCCTGATCTCCTTTTATAAGGACACCAGAACTGTGGGATTAGCCCCACCCTGTGACCTCATTTGACCTCAATCACCTGTTTATAGATTCCCTCTCCACACACTCAAATCCTGAGGTCCTGGGAGTCAGGGTTTCAACATCTGGATTTCAGTTCAGTTCAGTCGCTCAGTCGTGTCTGATTCTTTGGGACCTCAAGGACTGCAGCACACCAGGCCTTCCTGTCCATCACCAACTCCCGGAGTTTACTCAAACTCATGTCCATCCAGTCAGTGATGCCATCCAACCATCTCATCCTCGGTTGTCCCCTTCTCCTCCCGCCTTCAATCTTTCCCAGCATCAGGATCTTTTCCAGTGAGTCAGTTCTTCGCATTAGGTGGCCAAAGTATTGGAGTTTCAGCTTCAGCATCAGTCCTTCCAATGAATATTCAGGACTGATTTCCTTTAGGATGAACTGGTTGGATCTCCTTGCAGTCCAAGGGACTCTCAAGAGTCTTCTCCAACACCACAGTTCAAAAGCATCAATTCTTTGGTGCTCAGCTTTCTTTATAGTCCAACTCACACATCCACACATGACTACTGGAAAAACCATAGCTTTGATTAAACGGACCATCTGGATTTGGGGGGACAAAATTCAGCCCACAACACCCTCCAAGACATTTTGGAAACATGTTAGATGGGAGGAAAGAGCTGCCAGGCCCCAGGCCCTGGGGAGAGAAGGAGATGAAGAGGAGCAACCACGTGGGATTCCTCCTGTCTGTTCCCTTGAAGGCCCCCCACCCCCACTGGCCTCCTCACCATCCTGGTGGCCCTGGTTTGGTGACAGAGAACTCCTAGGAGAAGGGACCCAAGGATGCATCTACTGTCCAGGGCTGGCCAGAGAGGAGGAGGGGATCTGCAGGGGAGCTGGTGACTGGTGATCCGAGGGCCACCTTCCACAGGGGCTCAAAGGTGTCACTCGCTGGTGGTGGTCCTGCTCACAGCCCTGTCTGAGGCCCAACAGCTGGGTGACCAAGGGGACTTTGCTGGGGTGGGTAGGACACAGCCTGGGATACATCCCTGCAGAAGGAACTCGGGTGATTCTTTGTTCAAAGCAACTCACCCAAGGACTCCTACGTCATGGGTAGGACAGGACGACCTCCTCTGAGAAGTGAGAATGGCATGCCTCCCTCGAAGGCGTTGTCACCCGCTAAAGTTCACATGCAAAGTGCGCCTGCCTGTGGTGTGGGGGAGTGGGGCTACTGTTTTCCTGGCTTCTTTCCCCCAAAACATTTGTGTGTGTGTATGAGCCCACAGGTCTTTTGTTTGTTTATTTTTGGCTGTGTTGAGTCTTGGTTGCTGCCTGCGGGCTTTTCTCTAGTTGCACCGAGTGGGGTTACTCTCTAGCTGCGGTGCCCGGGCTTCTCATTGTGGTGGCTTCTCTCGTGGTGGAGCACAGGCTCTTGAGCTCATCCTCAGTAGCAGCAGGCTCCTTGGCTTAGCTGATCCGTGACATGTGGAATCTCCCTGGCCCAGGGATCAAACCCACATCTCTTCCATTGACAGGTGGATTCTTTACCACTGGACCACCAGGGAAGTCCTCCCCAAACTTTTTTTTTTTTCTTTTAAATTTTATTTTATTTTTAAACTTTACATAATTGTATTAGTTTTGCCAAATATCAAAATGAATCCGCCACAGGCATACATGTGTTCCCCATCCTGAACCCTCCTCCCTCCTCCCTCCCCACACCATCCCTCTGGGTCGTCCCAGTGCACCAGCCCCAAGCATCCAGTATCGCGCATCGAACCTGGACTGGCAACTCGTTTCTTACATGATATTCTACATGTTTCAATGTCACTCTCCCAAATCATCCCACCCTCTCCCTCTCCCACAGAGTCCATAAGACTGTTCTATACATCAGTGTCTCTTTTGCTATCTCGTACACCAGGTTATTCTGTAATCATGAAATACAACTTTTAAAAAATTGTGGTAAAATACACTTGACATAAAAATTTCCTTCTTAGCCATTTTAAGTGCACAGCTCAGGGGCCTTAAGTACATTCACACTGAGAGACCATCCCACCACCATCTCTGCTTATCTTCCTAAATGGAAACTGGCCCTTCAAACTCCTGACACTTTTGCAGGCTTCCAGCATCAAGAAGGGCCAAACCTGAGGCTCCCCCGCCTGTGAACCGTTGGCACCGGCCCCATCTCTTTAAAAAAGTGTGAGGGATGAAGCCGCCCCCTCAGCGTAGGATCTGCCTGGTGGTCACTGCACAGCACAACCTCTTTCTGCACTAAGCAGCTCTGGTTTAAAGCTGCGTGGGTCCCCCAAACAAACTAATTCTCCAGGATGTGGAGCCACGATGGGGGAGATGGTCAGGGGAGGGCTGCCCTGACTCCTGCTGCGTGCATGGGGACAGGCGCAGGTGAGGTTGGTAGCCATCACTGGACAGACTTACTCCATGTGGCCTCCCCACAAACTCTGATAAGAAATAACAAAAGGTGTTAGTTCCCCAGGGTAGGGTTTTTAGATCGTCTCTAGGCGGTTAATCTCTGAGGTTCCGAGGCTTGGGGGCAACCACACCCCTGGAAGTACTTTGTGGCTTCAATAACATGGTGGAGAGAAAGCAGGTGCTCTGTGGTATTTACACCGAGTGATGAATGTGGCAATTAGAGCCTCCAGTAGGTGTGGGCCCTGTGGGAGGTTTGCTGGGGAGCAGGCGGGGGAGGGGAATGATACATCCCAGGGCACCCCTGGGCGAAGGGCATGGGAGGGAGAGAAGACCCAGAGGTTTGGATTTTGCAAAATATAATACAATAGACAAAACTCTGAGAGTCTGATTGACAAAAGGGGAAACACCAACGAGCCTGAAGAGTGTGAAAGGTGACAGAGTCTCAGAGGAAAGAGTTTGAAAGAAGGTAAGAAGTGTGTGGTGTGGACTGCACACTGAGGTGCCCACGTTCCTCAGAGAGCAGATCCATTCCCAGGAAGACTAAATGAAATGTTAGTCGCTCAGTCGTGTCCTACTCTTTGCAACCCCATGGATTATAGCCCTGCATGGAATTCTCTGTCCATGGAATTCTCCAGGCAAGAATACTGGAGTGGATTGCCATTTCCTTCTCCAGAGGATCGTCCCAACCCAAGGATCGAACCCAGGTCTCCTGCATTGCAGGCAGATTCTTTACCATCTGAGCCACCAAGAAAGCCCTCACAAAGATAAAAATTGCCCAAATTGTCTGTAAAACCACAGAGTAATGCTGAAGATCAGAAAGGGTCAGTGTCCTGGCCAGGAGCAGACTTGCCTGGACCTCCTGGGGGGACAGATGTGGTCACAGACAAACAGGACATCCTCAGAAAGATGTTGGCAAGGTTGCCAGGCAACATGTTAAATAGCCACAGAGGCACAGGAAACTGCGTCTCAACTTTCCCTCGTCAGGACTCAGGGAAGTAGAATAAAATTTGGTCACCAAAGAGCTGTTGGGTTAAAAGTGGTCAAGGGTACAACTTACAAAATCACTTTAAAACTAAGAGTGCCTGGACTTCCCCGGTGGTGCAGTGGATAAGAATCCGCCTGCCACTGCAGGGGAGACGGGTTCGATCCCTGGTCTAGGAAGATCCCACATGCTGTGGAGTAACAAAGCCCCAGTGCCACAACTATTGAGCCTGTGCTCTAGAGCCCAGGAGCTGCAACTGTGGAGCCCACGTGTCACAAGTACTGATTGAAGCCCAAGAGCCTAGAGCCTGTGCTCTGCAACGAGAAGCCACCACGATGAGAAACCTGCACACCAGAACCAGAGTAGCTCCCGCCCGCCGCAACTAGAGCAGCAAAGGAGACCCACTGCAATTAAAAAAAATTATAAATATAATAAAACAAATTAAAATTGCATATTGAAAAAGAAAAAAAAAACTAAGAGGGCCTGACTCAAGGCAGCAATGGTCATGCAGGAGAGCGTGGGTTTGCATGGTTAGACTTGGCCTTTCCACAAGAACTCAAGCACATCAGCACAGAGGTGGTTCAGTGTTAGGACAGCTGCTTGTGTGATGTGTGACATGAGCGGACTCAAGGAGAATAATGAGACCTGTGTCTCATTTAAAAATTAAAAAGTGAGCTAACCAAGATGAAAACCTGGCAACTGAACATCAAACTCCCCACTGTATTTGTACAGCATGTATCATGCTGAACAGTGGGCATCCTCTGGGAAGTCCCAGCTCAGGGGCAGCCCAAGGGGTCAGTGAGAAATGCTGAAGGACAGCCAGACTGTTGCTTCTTGGAGTTGACCCTCCAGTCTACCTGGAGAGTAAGAGAATCAACAGAAAGACTGCTGGAACTGGTAGGAGGGTTCGGTCAGCACCTTAGCCCACAGAGGTCAGGTTGTGCTGCTTTGGTGACAGCCTCAGGTCTCAGGGCTCTGGTCTGTGCCCCTCCACCAAAAGCCAGGCCCACAGAGCAGCCCCCTTGGGAGCAGTCCTAGTTCTGAGGCCCTGGGGGTGCCACACCAGCAATCAGATGCCCCCCTGCTCAGAAGCAGTTTATGGCCCTTCCATGGATGACCACTGACCAGGGTGAGTCCCCCAGCCCCACCCGCCCACAAAAGGCCAGTGGTACAGTCCTCCTGCCTGGTTACCCTTGGTAACCAGCACTGACGCCACAGGAAGGGATCAGATACACGGCAGATAAGCGATCCAGGAGCTCTTCTGCACAGCTGTCATAACCAACAAGGACACACAGCTTTACTGAAAGCAGAAGTGAAGTGAAAGTTGCTCAGTTGTGTCTGACTCTTTGCGACCCCATGGACTATACAGTCCATGGAATTCTCCAGGCCAGAATACAGGAGTATTCTGTATTCTGACCTGGGAAGGGAAAGGGTAGCCTTTCCCTTCTCCAGGGGAATCTTCCCAACCCAGGGATCAAACCCAAGTCTCCCGCATTGCAGGTGGATTCTTTACCATCTGAGCCACAAGGGAAGCCCAAGAATACTGGAACGGGTAGCCTATTCCTTCACCAGCAGATCTTCCCAACCCAGGAATCAAACTGGGGTCTCTTGCATTGCAGGCGGATTCTTTACCAACTGAGCTACCAGGGAAGCCCACTGAAAGCATAAGACACCTAGCAATACACATAAGCTGTGAGACAGCTGAAGGGAATTAAAACCTTTACCAAGTGAGAGAAAAGAAAACAAGTACATTAGTGAGAGTTCTGTGATGGACCAGGAAGGATCAACATTGAAAAGGTGTCAGTTCTTCCCAAATTTATCTATAAATCCAATGCTATCCCAATATAATGGCCAGAGGACAAAACTAGTAGAATTTGAGAAGCTAACTCTGAAGTTCACATGGAGAAAACCTACAAGACTGGCGGCGACCACCTCCCCCAAGGCCTCCTTCCTGGGTCCTAAGGGCGTCCTCCTCAGCCCCCCGTTTCTCTTGGGTTACACCCTTATTTTACCGCAGTATCTCCTCCAGCAGCTCCCAAAGAAAGGATGCAGTGAATGAATGTATGTTTGAATCCTCGCATGCCTGAAATGTCTTCTTTTTTGGCTGGTATTTGACCGGAATGTTTTAAAATTGCTACTCTAAGATGTCGCACTCCACTTAGCTTTTCTTCTTCCCTAAATTCTATTAATTGGAGGATGGACATCCTGGGAGGTTGTTCAGCTTTTCTCACATTTTCAACTCACTATCTTTTTGTTTTACTTTCTAGGGGATTTTACAAATTCTTTCAATGCTTTTATTGAAACATTTTACTTGACAGTCATTTAACTTCATAGACGTTTCCTGGAGATGGCGCTCCAGTGTGGACTGCGGGTTCCTGGAGGCTGGTGCCGCCTGACAGACCACAGTCCCTATGGGCCACTTACTGTAGGTTACGGTTGTTCAGAAATGTGCCAGCATGGAGGGCGCCCCCCAGTGGGAAGAATTCCACTAGTGATTTTGTTCCATGAAAAATCATGCCCTTTGGGAAGACACTCCATAAGAGAACATGACCTCTTGAAAACGAGGTGCCTTAGGGACGGCCTGCCCCAGGGCAGATACCAACCCTACCCTGCAAGCGACGTGCTGCCAGGGGCCCTCCTCCGAAACCAGGCAAGAAGCACAGGCCTACTCCCCGTGTCCCTGTGGTTCAATGCAGACTGTGTCATTTGGCTGTAACTCAAATATTTAATCCCTTCATGTGATATCCCTGAACTCCCAAGTGGTCTCAGTCAAGGGCAGTCCCTGAATGGCATCCATCCTCCAACTACACCTACAGCTGGGGCCCCAGGCCCTTCGTGCCGAGCTGGCTGGGCCTCTGCTTCTCAGTGTCTGCTCCACAGGGACCCTGCAGCACTGTGGCTGTGGCCCAGGGTGAGTGTGGTCACCAGCCTCCCAAGGTCCGTCAGCAGAGCACGGTGACAGGTCGCTCCTGACGCTCTGCTGTGGAGGCTACCAATGAGACAATGGAAAACCAAGACGTGCAGGAGAGAGGCACTCCGGTCGGCTGGGGCTAGTGCCTGGGAACCAAACTCCTGTGGAGAAGGCCCTGGAGGGTGCTTTGGCCGCAAGTGACCAGGAGCGTCTCCCTGGGGTTGAAGGGCACCCCCAGCTCTCCATGGGGACTCCAATGGGCTTAGGCTCCAGGCAGTTCTGAGCCAGGCTTCTTACCCTAGGAAGCCAATCCAACTAGACTACAATGCCAAGGCCCCATTTCCAAACCATGCCAGGGTAGGGGTATAGGCCGAGTGCTAAGCACAAGCAGCTGAGGTCCCCACTGCAGGGCGGGCACCCCCACGCCTGTTTCCTCCAGCAGGTCAGGGCAGCAGCTCTGCCCCTGCGCCCTTCCTTGCGGAGATCTCCCCTCTCCAACAATGGTTAGGGTTAGGGTTACCTGCTCTGCTAGGGTAGCAGGGGGCGAGGCCAGCCCTCCCGAGGACATGCACCCTGACCCCCAGTGCACAGAGAAAAACAACCCAGACAACAAGTTCGGGGCAGGGATATTGCAGCAGGTGACAGGGTGGGGACTGTGGGACCACAGCAGTTGAAGGCAAGATGGAGATGCCAGCAAAGGCCAGAGGGAGGAGCCTTGGCAGAGGGAACCACTTGGGGGAGCAAGCCCACGGCAGGCAGGGCAGCCCTGGTGGGTGGGAGCCAGGGGTTGGCGGAAGGAACTGAGGGCAGGTACATGATCCCCACCTGCCACAAAGCCCCACAAAACACTCAACCACCTTTTCATCCAAAATCAAGGCTGTATTTACCTTCATTGGTTGATGTGAGAACAGACTGTTTAAAATAACCGGGGTCTACCGTGAAAACATGGGGTTGAAAATACAGAACGGAATAAAGCAAACAGCCAAGAATGGCCAAACCGAGGCTCCAACGCTCAGGACACAGGTGTGGACGTCAGGAAAGAAGGGATACTGACAAGAGGGTACAGTGACATCATGGGGTTATGAAAGTAAGACTGAAACCGAAAGGAAATCATGTCAAAGCCTTGGCCGGTGGGAGAACATGAGACCGATGTCTTCTGATGGCCTCCGTGGAGAAGAAACACAGGTTATTTCTTTTGTGATCAGCCTTGAGCCTCTTTACCTCCCAATCCCTACTCATCTGGGGTGGATCCCCAGGCCACCGCACAACCAGCCCGAGGTGCACGCACATCCCAGGCCACTCCGCAGTCCCCCAGCGGCCTGGCCGCTCAAGCGCTTGCATAGTTGAAGGATGTTGCTGCCATTAAACGTCTGAGGGCAGTTCCAACTGACAGCGGGTGGGTTGTTGTGACCACCTTAAACAAACAACCAGAGAAATTTCTAGAAACTGTTTTTATAAAGTCTACCTAGGTTAAGAATTTAATAACATCATATATTTATATTAACAGACTATTTACAGTTTCATTTTTCTTTTTAAAAAAACAAACCGAAAAACAAACCCTTTTACACTTCTGCATAATAAGGCAAAAAAAGCTTTGTACATTATTATCTTAATATATATCTGTAACTTCGGTTCCAAGTACCAAGGGAGGGTCAGGGCCAGGCCTGAGTGGGGGCCTCACAGTGCATTGGACAAAATGACCGTTTTTTTCCACCATAAATAAGACAAAAAAAAACCCCAGGGGCTCTGGAGACAGATCTGAGGCCATTAAATTGCAAAACCAAACTAAAAGTAAAAAAGCAAAAGTGTCTTTCGTTTCTCTTAAGTGTCTAAAGAGCACAAAGTTGAAAAAAATACAAATCTATTAAAAATGCTTCTCACCTGTGGGAAAAAAGGTACAAACTTGAATTTTTTCCAGTAGCCTAATCTCAAGCTCGGAAAACAAAAGATCACCCCCAGAAAAGCTGTGTGTGACACCCCCGACGCTGCGAGTGGAAAAGTGAGCGTCGCCACCCCAGGGCCGATGGAACTGTGCTTAGGTTCTAGAAACGGACGTTTAGAAAAGTGGACAGCAGTGCGTTCCTGGAGGGGACCCACACGCGCGGTGGGAGTGGGCCCGCGGCCACTACCGCGCCTCCACCTCCTGGGGGTTGCGGGACGGGGAGTAGTCGCGGGCCTCGCCCGGCGCGCGGGCCCCCAGCGGCGTAGTCCTGCTCCGCGGCTGCCCCGGGGGCGTGGGGGGCCCGCCTGCGGCCACCAGCGGCGGCGGCGCGCCGAGCGCGGCAGCGGCAGTGGGCGGGGTCCGCGCCAGGAGACTGTTGTGCAGCGCGGCGGGCGCGAGGCGCGGGTAGTGCAGGGCGCCCAGCGCCGGCAGCAGCGTCGCGCCGTCCAGGTGCGCGGCCCGGGCGCGCTCTAGCTCGTCGCGGCGCGCCTCCCGCAGGCGCTCGGGGCTGTAGTCGTGCGGTTCGCGGTCCCGGTAGGGGCGCTCGGGCGGCTCGAGGAGGGCGGCGGGGCCCGGTCCCGGCGGGGCGCGGCGGGGCAGCTCCGGGCCGCGGTAGGCGTCGCGCGGCGGCTCCCACGCAAAGGCCGGGCGCTCGCGGCCCGCGGGGCCCGGGCCAGGCTGTGGGGGCACGTCGCCATCCTCACCGCGCTCCTCCTTGACCTTCACGTCGCTCTGAGGCTGCTCGGCCAGCGCCTCTTGCGGCTTCCCAGGCTCGCGGCCCAGGAGACCGGCCAGGCGCAGGCCCTCCCCCAGGGCCATCTTGCTGGGCTTGGGGCCATCCTCCCTGGCCGGGGAGCGGCTCTCCTTGATGCGGAGCTCAGCCTCGCGTTCGGCGGGGATCCCGGGCCGGCCCGGATCGCCCTGGCCCCGGAGCACGAGGCCACTGCCTGGGTGGCCCACGGGCGCCGCTGGAGAGGCCCGGCTCAGCAGGCGTGTCTTTTCCAGGAGGTCCCTGGGAGCGACAACACACACACACCCCCGCTCAGCCTGACGGGACACCCTGCAGCGAGTTCCTCTGCCACCAAGTTCCCACCTAATGTGGCACCATCACCGTCCACTGAAGTGACCTCAGGGTCCTTGTGTGTGTGGGTGTGTGTCCACGTGTGATTGCACGCTAGGTTCCTGTGCAATCACTGCTAGTGGCACCCATCAACACACACATGGTGATCATAACCCACACACCCACAAGGGCATCCCCATACCTGCCTCCCCCACACGGGCAACTCTGGAGCCCAACTTTGCAACAGAAGCACAGACTTCACCAGAACCCAGAGAACTTTGGGAAGTTCCACCCCGCCTCAGACCCACTGATCCACTGATCTGGAGGGATGGGGTTCTGAAATCCCCTTCTGGTGGGTGTGTGTGGCCCAGCTGGGGCTCACCAGAGTTCCACCCACCCCATCCCAGTCCGGTTCTCACCCATGAGGTGCCACTCTGGACGTTTTAGCCCTTTGGCCCTGAGGCTGGGAGCAAGGGGGGCATGACCTCCACCCTGATGTGGGGCTGGGAGGGCAGCTGAGCTTGAGCACATCAGGTGCCCAGGTCCCCCCAACCTCACTGCTGCACCTGGCTACCCTTACTGCACTTGCAGCCCGCCCTCTTGACCCTGATGTCCCTGCGGGGGGCTGCAGTTCCCTGGGCTCCTGACCCTCTGTGGTGACAGTGATGGTTGTAGGATGTGAGCAGGCCCTGGGGTGCTCCCCGGCACCCTTCCTGGGGCCTGTGACAAATGTCCCCCTCATCTTCTAGGTCACCCCCTCCCTCACTGTCCTCTCAGGCTCTGCCCAACACCTAGCTTGCAGCAATGCCCAGACCTGGCCGGAAGGGCTGGCCAAGGAGCCTTCCCCTGCTCCTGTCTGCATGGCTGGCCCATGACTCCTCCAGAACCAAGTCCCGGACTCTGCTGCTCCCGTTAATGCAGGCTCCCTCCTGCCCTGCCCTGGCCTAGCTCTGCTGCCCGTGGGGTGAGGAGGGGGGACACACAACCTCAGCCCCCATCCTCCAGCTCAAGGGCTCCCCGCAGGTCTACCTCCCAGACCTGGCACCCTCTGTGGTTCGGCAGCCCCCTCCAGCACTGCCCTGACCTGGCACCCTCTGTGGTTCAGCAGCCCCCCTCCAGCACTGCCCTGACCTGGCACCCTCTGTGGTTCAGCAGCCCCCCTCCAGCACTGCCCTGACCTGGCACCCTCTGTGGTTCAGCAGCCCCCCTCCAGCACTGCCCTGACCTGGCACCCTCTGTGGTTCGGCAGCCCCCCTCCAGCACTGCCCTGCAGGTCTGAGCTACCTCTAGACCTACCATGGTCCAGAAGCCCACCATCCCTGCCAGGGCCTTGGTGGAAGTAACCCTTATCCCGGATGGTACCTGCCCAGATCGTGCCCCAGCAAGAGTCTTCTGTGGCAACAAGGTGGAGAGAATGTGGACTCGGGGGTTCCCCTCCCCTGGTCTTTCCTACCCCAAAGACGCAGTCTTCGCGTCCTCCCACAGAAGATTTCAGTTTGCCCCCTTGGGTTCAGGAGAGGCGGCTTGGGGCTGCAGGTGCTGGGTGGGGGCCAAAGTTGGGGCGGCAGGGAGCTGGCAGAACGGATAAGTGGAGGGGCCCCAACTCACCGGTCCCGCTCCTCCTTGCCCTTGTCCAGCTCTCGGTTGTGGTTGGTCAGGGCTGAGACCCGCTCGGCATCTAAAGGCTTGGGCCACGGGGGTGGCGTGGGGAAGGAGGGTGGCGCTCGGTGCAGCCGGTTCCAGGCCTCGTGGGGGCTGGGCAAGCCATGCAGTGTGGGGCCCTCCTTGGGGGCAAAGATGCTGCCGCTGCCGGGAGCTGGAGAAGGGGTTGGCAGCAGAGGGTGAGGCCAGGGGGCCAGGGAGGAGCACACACAGGGAGATGCCCAACCCCAGACCCTGAGGAGACGAGGGGCAACAGTCTGCCCGGTGTCCCTGTAGCCCTGATGCACGCCCGTGCTCGTGTGAAGGGAGAGAAGGCGGCGGGGTCACTCACTCAGCGCGTGGCTGCCAAGGCCTCCGAAGGCGTTGCTGCCCAGGCTCCCCAGGCCCCCGAAGGTGCTTGATCTGCTGAAAGGGTCTGTGGGTGCAACAAGCACTCAGGAATTTCTGTGTGCACCAAGCCCTCCCCTACCCCGAGGCTCCAGAACCTGGCAGGTACCACCTGCACAATCTGAGGGTGCCCTGGTTCTTGGGGGTCAGCACAGGCCAGCCAGACTGCACAGACCTCAGGGACACCTACCTGTCAAGTGACCAGTGGGCAGGAAGCTGCCAGGATGCGCTGAGGGTCCGAATGGGTTGGCGGTGGGATGGGTGGCACCTGGAGAGGGGGGAAGGCTGTTGGAGGCGTGGGTGCACCTGGGGCTCCATCTGTGCCTCCTTCCCAGGGTGGTGCACCCTGGCTGCTCCACCTCCCCATCCAAACTCAGGACCAGCTGGGAGATAGGCTTTCATCTCCCTGAATCTGGAAGGCCACGACGCAGGGGAGCAGGGAGGAAGGTGCTGATAGTAGTGAGCCCCCAGCGGAGAAGGGCAGAGAGAAGGCCTGAGGTTGAGCCTTGAGGGGCTACTCCCGCAGCCAGCTACCCTCCGAGGTCCTGACCAGAGCTAACAAACAATCCTGGTCGTTTGACAGTGGGTGTGGCTTGGTCCAGATGAACAATGGCCTGAAGATGGCAGCCCCTCCAGTGGTGTCCCCTGGCTGCTGGCCACAGCCCACAAGCATCAGTGCGGAATCAGCCCCGCTCCCCCAACGCCTCCAGAACCGAATCTGGAGAGCAGCCAAGTGGGCCTGGTTCCGAGAAGGGGCTGCTGGGTCAAGGGCAGACCCTGCTGCTTAGGGTGTCCCACCTTCTGTCTAGAGGCGAATTTCTGGTGAGACCTGTGAGAGGGGCGCCCCCTCCTGTCTCTCCAACTCCCTCCACCTGTTAGGGGACCCTAACAATGGAGTGCTCCGTCTGCCTGCCGTGGGCGTCACAGGTGGGCTCCTCCACCCAGACAAACACAGGTTTAGTTCCCAGAGAGCTTCCACCTAGAAACGTGATCTCATTTCTAAGTGACCTTATGAAGAGATCGAACCAGAAGTTAGGAAACAGCTGGTCCCAGTGCTGAAAAGGATGCTATGAGAGCACTTGGAGGGCAGTCAGGGAAACGTGCTGCCTTAAAAAGCTACACCTCAAGAAAAGGCCAACGAGCTGATACCCCCTGGGAAAGAGGATGGCAACGTGCACACAGATGGAAGAAACACTCACACCAGACGGGGGGTGGGCGACCAGGCGTCAGGCAGGGACAGCAGGGCCCTGGTCTAGGCGGGGCATGTGCTGGGGCAAGTGGACGCACAGCCGGATGAGGCCGTGGGTGGAGGGAAGCATGGGGGGCCCAGGCCACAGTCTGTAGGATAAGGCCTAAGAAGTCTGCTGGCTGCCAGGGCTGAGGCCCAGATGGGAGGCGCTCTGCTTTCTGAGGGACCGGACACCTGGGAGACGCCTCTGCCCTGGCTGGGGACTGGAGGCCATGAGGGTGGTGGAGTGGGGGCTGGGAAGAGCCGGCCAGCTCACAGGCCAGCCGGCATGATCCCATCACACCGGTGCGCTAACGGGCTGCCTGCACAGACTGACAGCGGGTGGGGGTGAGCGAGCATGAGCTTGCGGCAGGGTGTGAGCGGGGTGGATGTACAGAGTGGTCAGGGAAGGTCCTCTGAGGAGGTGACATCCTTCAAGGGCCTGACAGCTGAGGAAGAGGCAGCAGCAGCCCTGTGGGCTCCAGACCATCAACCTGAGGACTGCTGCATGGTTGCCCTGCGTCGGCATCTGGGAACCTGGGTTTCAGGAGGTTCCTCACCTTCCTCTGATAGGAACACCTCACTCACATGTGCTCAGATTGTTTGTGCAAACAGTGTGGTTTGTGCTGAGCACTCGCTTTCCTTCCGGGAGTCTGGGTTTTGGTCCAGGCACACACAGGTGCCTACATGACTGGCCCCCGGTAAGAAGCCGGGGTGCTGGGTCCCCACAAGCTTCCTTGGGAGACAGCCTCTTGCCCTGTTGTCAGGGCTCCTTTCCGGGGAATAAAGTGCATCCTGGGGCTCCTCAGGCAGTGCTCAGGAGACACCCGACTTCCACCCTCCTCCCCTTCCTTGCCGACAGATGCGTGTCCCTTGGCTGCAAGGCATACGGCTGGGGGTGTGTGAGACGTAGGCTGAGTCCTGGGAGTGCCGCAAGCCTAGGGGTAGTCCTAGGGACCCAACACAGTGAGGCTGTGGTGTGGCTGCTGGCGGAAGTGAACACGGGACAGAGGCTCTGGAGCAGGTTCCCACCATTCGGACAACAGCCGAACACGGGCCAGAGCATGGGCGGGGTCAGGTCAGCTGTGGGGACACCTCCAGGGGGCGAGGGAGAAGCCTGAGGCAGGCAGGACTGCCAGACCCCACCTGCTACAGCTGGAGAAACAAAAGCGCCGCCCAAGCAGCCGGAGCCCTCCTGAGCCCACACCAGCCAGAGGAGAAAGGCGAGACCGCGTCTGCTGGGCCATCCCCAGGCCTGCACGCTGGCAGGGGCCGCCAGCTCCCCTGGGCCAGGCCGCCTTACCCGAGCTGGAGAAGAGGGGCCGGGCCAGGTCCTGTGGGTAGTGGAATCCGGCGAACACGCCCGGGGCGGGGGGTCTGCTGAACAAGTCCAGCTTGGTGCCCACGTCCAGCTTGTGGGGCTCCAGCTGCATCTGCCGGGACAGAGCGTGTATAGGGGCCGGAGGCCGGGCCTCTGTCCTGCTCGCCACCAGGCTGCCGATGAGCTGGACAACAAGGTGTGATGCCCCCTGCTCCGCTGGCCTCGCTCAGTGGGCGGAGAGACCGGTAAGAGTCATCCTGACCATGTGTCAGCGATGTGGGGTAACCGAAACGTCGTCACGTGCGGTCGATATAGGAGGTTCCCGATTGCGGCGTTTTGCTCCTGTTTATATGGTCTTTGAAAGCTGGTGTTTTACACTTAAAACTCATCTCAATTTGGATGCTACATTTTCATTAGAAGTACTGTTTAGATTTTGTAAAGTTGAGTTGGAAAAGTACATGCGCATACCCGAGTCTTTCCAGTTTTCTAATGGCTAAGTTTACCATGAGTATTAAAATTTAAATGTATTAAATAAAACTAAGATGCCAGTCCCTGGGTCATAGGGCCACGGGAGGCACGGGGTGGGCCGAGTCCGTCCTAGTTCTTCCTGCTGTGGTGACAACAGAGGGTTGCCCCCCACCCTGCCTCCTCCACTGCACCTTCCAGGCACCCTGCCTGAGTGTCTGCCTGTTAATCCATCATAAATCCCTTTCTGTGACTTGTCCTTTGTAACCCACTCAGGGCGTGATACGGAGAAGGCAATGGCACCCCACTCCAGTACTCTTGCCTGGAAAATCCCATGGGCGGAGGAGCCTGGTGGGCTGTAGTCCATGGGGTCACTAAGAGTTGGACATGACTAAGCAACTTCACTTTCACTTTTCACTTTCATGCACTGGAGAAGGAAATGGCAACCCACTCCAGTGTTCTTGCCTGGAGAATCCCAGGGACGGGGGAGCCTGGTGGGCTGCTGGCTATGGGGTCGCAGAGTCGGACACGACTGAAGTGACTTAGCAGTAGCAGTATGGCGTGATGATTTAAAAATACCTTGAGTAAGGGTAATGTGTTACCTGAGATGACACACAAAAAGTGTGGAGACTCTTCTGTGATACAGGGTGTGGGGTCCCTTTCTGGCCTTCCTCAGCGCCCCAGCCCACTGCCCCTGGCTGCAAGTCCCCAGGATTCCCAGGGCTGCCTCTTCCCTGAATTGCTCAGCCAGGGCATCTGGCATCACCCACTGCGGGGAGGATGGCCTCAAGCTGGGTTCCTCTTCACCACCTGTCCCCCCCCAGGAGCATGCAGGCTCCGTGAGCACTTAGGTTCATCTTTGTCCATGGCCCACAGCAGACACTTAATAAACACTTGGGGGGAAGGGGGGACCAGGCCAAAGGCCCCCTGGGAGGGCTTGACTGACAGCAGGGAGGCCCGCAGGGTCAGCTCCTCTCTAACCCTGCCTGGGTCATCCCGGGTGACAGGTGGAAGTGACTTTGAGCTCCCCATACACTTCTGTCCTGCTCCCCAGCTCCGACCCCTGCTGGCCCGGCCCAGCGCTGGGGCGAGGGGCACATGCGCACATGTGTGGACGCTGGGGAGGGCCTGGCCCAAGAAGGGCGCTCTCTGAGCCGCAGGCCTGGCTGGCAGGACGAGCAGTCCAGCTCACCTTTATCTTCTGCTGATGGTGGTAGATCTGCCAGGCGATCTGCACGTGCACAGCGCACCACTTCCCCGGCTTCTGCGACGGGGGGATGGGCTCAGCCTCGCGGCCAGAACCGTCTCCTCACTCCCCACCCCCAGATCCCTGCTGTCACAGGGCACCCCTGTGCCACCCAAGAGAGTCCTCCCTGGCCTCAGACCCTCCCGGAAGGTCCCACCGGGCCCCTTCTTCCCAAGGCGAGACACACACAGGCACACACAAAGACCTTACACATGCAAGCACGCACACACTCACCCTGATTGCTGTCCGGTACGGGTCGGACACCTGCTGTCAACAGAGGAGGAAGTGTTAGACCCAGGCTCTGCAAGCAGTCAAGCCCAGAGGGGTTGGGGAGGGGGCACTATGTGAGCCTCATGGAGCCATGCTGGCTGGACGCCCACCCGGGAAGGAGAGAGGCAAGAACACCACTGCCACCTACCCCGGGGGCTTTCTGCAGGAGGGTGTGAACCACACTGGCCCGGCCTGTTAACTCGAGTGGGTTTGAAGTCTGAGGGGAGAGAGGGACACCACACGAGACCACTTTGCAGGCTCCGTGCCCAGGTGGCACCAAACCCCCCCAGGGCACCGGTGTTTGCCTTGCCCTGTGAGGCCCTGCACGCTGTCACCCAGGATGGTCTGGCCCCACCACATCCTCCATCCGGAGGTTTCTGAAAAGGCGGCAGGAGAAGGCTCTGATCACTGTGCTGTGTGAAGGCAGCCTGCTGCAGGGAAGGTGAGCAGAGCAAGCCAGCTCCCTGGTGCCTGGGCCTCCGGCAGTGTGGACAGCCGTGGATGGCTGCTGTCCACACTCTACCTCTGCTCCTCTGCACTGCTCCTCCCACCCCCCAACCCCAGTGCTCCCAGCTGAGGAGAGAACAAGTGAAGCAAGGCTCTCCTGGCCCCGAAGGTCAAGATATTCTGCACTCGGGTGAAGGCCCTTCAGGTGCCACCTGGGATCATGACTGCCCTGAGAGATGCTGGATTGTGGGGGGGGGGGGCGGTCCTGCAGCCCCTGCCCACCGTGCCCACACCCTCCCGGGAGCAGCTGGTACCTTGGGCTGAAAAGCACCCTGCAGGGATCCAAAGGGGCCTGGGTGTGGGAGCAGGGCGGGCAGTCCTGGGACGGCAGGAGGGAAGGGCGGGAAAAACTGCAAGAGAAGGCGGGAGGGGTGTTCCAGGGGCCTCGCCGGGCACTCGGACATCCTGGGCAGGGGCACTGGGCCTGGCCCTCTGGCCCCCACCCTGCCACGCCTGCACTAGGTGGGAGGCTACACAGACAAGGCGCAGCCTGACCCCCACCCCCCACCCTGCCTGGTGACCCCAGGGCACGCAGGGACACTCACGTTGGAATGTCGGAAGTAGGGGCTGTCCAGCTTGGGCGTGTACTTGTCAAACTGGAAGGGAAGGGGGCAGAGAGTGAGGCCTCCCAACCTTGCTGATGCCCTCCATTGGCCAAGCGCCCACCCACACCGCCAGGCCGGGCAGTGGCCAAAATGAGGCTGGCGGCCTCCAGCCAGCTATCCTCCAGGCTCCCTGAGGGTGCTGGCCCATGGCCCTTCCCTGTTCTAGTGACCTCACCATAGGAGGTGCAGACTCGCCCACCTGGGTGTCTGCAGCCATGACTGGGAGGGTAGGGCCTGGAGCCCAGGGCTGGTGGTCAAGCTGCAGGGTACACTGAGGCCACTGCTCACTGCCCAGTGCCAAAGCAAAGCTGGGAGGGGACTCTGCCTACAGCAGCTGGCTTGGGGATGAGATCTTGAGGCTCAGGAACATGGGAAGAGTCCTGATCTGCATGGCCCCTAGTCCTGGTCCTCCTGACCTGCTGCCATGCTGCCAACTGAGACACTGAGGACCCCACATGGGTACAACTGGCCCATGGTCATGTGGACGGGGGTGTTCACCCAAGCCCAAGAGAACGGCCCAGGGCAGGGAGCCTCATGGGATGCCCTGGGAGCGGGGGGTGGGGGGAACCACAGGGGCTGGATGGACGGACAGACGGACCGCGCGGAACGGTGTCAGCTGCATGCGTGCAGAGAGCGTCTGCGTGTGCCTGCTGCGTGTCCCGCGCCCGGGCCGCCCCCTCCCACCTGCCGGCGCGCGGCCTACGCACCGGCGGGGGTGCGGCGTGTGGCAGGAGCGGCGGCGGGGGCGGCCCGGCAGGGAAGGGGGCGAATGTGTGTTGGTGCTGGTGTGTGTGCTGGTGTGTGTGTTGGTGCTGGTGGAACTCCGCCCGCAGCAGAGCTCCCGGGCCCAGGGGGGCGCTCTGGACCAGAAAACGCGCGTTCAGCTCTTGCCTGAGCAGCTCGTGATCTACAAGAGAAAAAGAGAGAGACAGAGAGGCACGTCGGCCGCGGGCTCCCGGCGGGGCGAGGCGGATAGTCACCTGGCACTCCCGGTTTCGGCAGGCCAAGCCGTGGTGGCCGCTCGCTACGTGCGGGCCCCAGGGTGGAGGTAAGAGAGGTGCCTGTGACCAAGTACCAATCAGAATCCCCGAATGAGGCTGGCAATACATGATTGGCTGGCTGAATGAGATCAACAGGCTGGCATCTAAAGGCAAGAGAGAACACGGTGAGCCACCCTGGGAGCCCAAGACAGCCCTGTCGGGGAGCCCTGCCCATCCCAGCCTCCCCCAGACCATTGTCTTGGTCCCAGTCTGGGGTACTGAGGTGCCCCCAACTGAGCTGGGCTCAGACTTTTAGAAAAAAAATTGGAGACCCATGGAAAAATCCTTAGTGACCTAAAATTTGGCCATGAGTGGGTACTTGCTGGAATCAAGCAGCGAGGGAGAGGTCAGGCTAGCTGCAGTTCATCTGGGGCCCCTCTACCCCACAATTCAGCCCTATCCACCCCTGCCCCCCAGCAGCCTAGGGACAGAGGGATGGGAAGAGACACACAGCAGGCCCTGGGAGCCCTCATCGCAGTGACAACTGAGCAGCTCCAAGTTATAACCAACTCCCGGCTCCCAACTGCCCTACTAGGCTTGGCAAGGGTTCAGAATGGAGCAGGGAGTGTGTGTCCATGTACACGTGTGTGCACCCATGTATCTGTGTGTGTGCACACTGAGGCCCTGGTAGGAAACTTCCTCTGCCCTGCATTGATGGTCTGCTAGGGCGCTGCTATCCTGCTGGGAGTGGTCTGGAGGAGCAGGTAGGAGAGAAGTCTTTATCTCGGAGGCCAACCCTGCCTCCCCAAGGGCCATGTCCCCCCCTGCCCAGGGATGAGGAGCCCAGAGTGGAGAGGGAACAGACAGTGACCCTGGCCCCACCGATGGCACCCAGACCTACCGGCGGGGTGTCCTGGGATGACCAGGCTGTTGGCCGGCAGCGCCGGGGGCGGGGGCAGTGTCGGGGGCGCGGCGAACATGGCCGCCGCGTGGTGCTGGTGCTGGGCCTGCGAGCGGAGCGCCAAGTGTGAGGTAGAGAGGTGGGGGCCCGGCCCGTGAGGCGACAGGGACGCGTGCTTTGCGAGCCCCAGGCTGGCACCGCTGCTGGCGCTGCTGCTCCTGCTGCAGGGAGGGGCGCTCAGTGCCCGGCCGCGCGCCCCGCCTCCGCGCCGCCCCGCGCCCGCCTGAGGCCGTGCAGTTTCGGCCCCACGCCCACCTGAGGCTGTGCCCACCTGAGGCTGTGCAGGCCGTTGTGCGCGGCCGGGCCGGGGCCCGGGAAGGCGCCCTGAGGAAGAGGCACGTGCGTCAGGAGCGGGGCCCGGGGCTGCGAGGACGCGGGTGGCAGCTGCGGGGCAAGGCGGGGCAGCGCCGGGGCTTCCTTCTTGACCAGCGGGCTGGCCGCAGTGCTGGCGGAGGGCAGGACCGGCGCGGGGCTGCGCACGGGGGCCAGGAAGGGTGGCTCAGTGCTCAGCTCACGGCTGCGCTCGAGACCCGAGACCTTGGGTGCTGCCCCAGTCTTGGCCTCGGACTTCTCGCCCAGCGTGTGGCCTGCGGAGAGAGTGGCAGGGGTGAGTCTGGGGTTCAGGATCATTTCCGAAAGGGAACTAGGTGGCACAAAGCCCCTGCCCACAACACCTTGGTATAACCCACCCCTTGCTCCCTGGGGAGGCTACCTGCTTGAGGCCATCTCACGGCAGGGGCTCTTGTGGCCCCGTTTTATGGAGGGAGACTCAAATGCATGAGAGAGCCAGCTCAATCTGGGCGCTGGGCTCCAAGCTCTGCCGCCCTATCTCCCACCACGGTAGTGTCACTTGAGTGAATGGCTGCTCTTTCTTGACCCACCCGACTGATCCAGGGCCTAAAGCTCTTTTTTGGGTCCTCACCCTGGGGGAGACTTTCTGGACAACCAGCCTTGCCTAGTCTGTTGGGAGAAAGTGGCTGCCTCAACTCACCACCACCCAGAGCCTCTGCTCCCGAGTTCCAGGCCTGCCTTTGGGCCATCAGCAAGCCTGCTTGCTCATTCCAAACCCTCCTTTTGAAACTGCTCTGAGCGAGGCCTCAGGTCACATGCCCAGGGGCCTGGTGGAAAGCATGTGTTCAGGCCAGGGGAGGCACCACCACCCATCGGAGCAGCTCTGCCTTCAGGGGATGACATCCCAGTTTTCCAGGAGGAGTGGAAATTCAGGTTACTGAATGTGGTTGCTTCATCTGGCCTGTTGGTTGACTCCACTTCCTTCTCCGGGCCCAGGGGCCCATGCAGGCGGCAGCCATGCAGAGTGATGCACTGGCCACAGCCTCTCCTGTGGCTGCAGGGCAGTGTAACCCGTAACCCAGGCTGGCACAGAGATGTCTCCTCTGCTAGGGCGACACCTCCCTGCCTTGGGCCTGTTTGCTTAGGAACAGACCTGAGGAAGAGGCCACTGCCACCACTCCTGCAAGGAGGACAGGAAGCTGTCAGCCCACGTGCTCACTGCCCGGGGAGGCCGGCCCTCTCTCCCCTCCTGTCTCTCTCAGTTCTCCACACGCAAGGCTCTTGCAAAGTGAGAGCAACTATCAGAACAGAAAGAGGCAGGCATGGGCCATGCAGACTTGGACATGACCCCAGGCCTGCCACTAATGCTCAAGCTCTTCTGGAGAGTCCTGGAGTCTCTAGAGCCTCCTGCCACTGACAAAACCATGAGCACTGCTACTGATCACCGCACTCCAACTCTGCACCTCTCTGGACACTCAAAGCCCTGCCAGTTCCCTGAACTCTGCTGAATCATAACCTCCAGAACCTGGGACTGTGACCTTATTTGGAAAAAGGGTCTTGGTAGCCATAATCAAGCTAAGAATCTCCAGGTGCAATCAGCTAGGAATCAGGGGTTGAGGGTGCCTAAATCCAGTGACGGTGTCCTTACAAGAGACAAAAAGAGGAAGGGGCCACATGAAGACAGAGGCAGAGATGGCAAGGATGCAGCCAGAAGCCTGGGGATGCCCACATTTGCAGGCAGTATTAGGAGCTGAAGAGGCAGCAGGGACTCCTCCCCTGGAGCCTCTGGAGGGAGCACAACCCTGCACACACCTGACTCCAAACTTCTAGTCTCTGGAACTACGAGCCTGTTGTTTCAAGCCACACGGTTTGTGATCATTTGTTGAAACTGGTAACACCCTACATTAATTCCGTCTGAAATGTCAGCTGAGCATGCCTGGCTCCAAGGAGCCTCTGGTGGGCCTCCTTACCTGGATTCTTCAGCAGGCATCGGCTCTGCTGCAATGCCTGACTTGAGGAAAGGGCTTCCTGAGCTAAAGGCACGTACAGGCCATGCCCAGCTACCAGGCCAGCAGGACCTGTGGTGCACTGGGTACCCCACGGCCTGTTCTGTGTAGTCATGTCCTAAGGGAGCCTCCCAAGCAAAAAGACTCCTTCTCTGTGCTGGGTCCAGCGACACCCACTCTGGGCCACAGCCACGACCAACAGGCTGGGCTACAAAGGGCTATCCTGGCCTCGATGGATGGTGCCGGCCAGAAGAGCTTTCTGTGATGATGGGATGCCAGGCACCTGTGCCATCCCACTCGTTCACTGGCTAGGGCCTGGGTGTGGCTGAGGAGTGAGTCTAGTCTGTCTCATGTTAATATAAACAGCCACACGTGTGGTGGCAGCCACAGGGGCCAGTCCATACTGTGGCAGGGACGCTTCACAAGCCAGGAGCTGCTGTCCATCCCTAGAGCATGTACTCCATGAACCTGGGAAGGGCCTGGGAAACTACATTCCTAATGGTCCCCAGGAGGTACAGGGACCGCCCCCCCTTGGGGAACCACCGCTCCAGATCTGTGTGGCTCTGGCTGAGGCACACTGGTCCTCCTCTCAGCTCCCCGTTTCCTTGTGGCTGTTTCTGGGGATGTGGTTTGTATCCCTTAGTAAATGGGAACACCTAACTCTGGCCTCAGGCTCTGCACCTGAAATTCAAGACAGAGCTAACATGGCGCCTCCAGTTGATTTCAGGAGTGTGTCCTGTGCTTTTCTAGAAGCCTGGAGTCCAGAGACACACTTACCTTTATCGGCTGCTGGGGCAAAGAGCTTCTCGGAGCCCACAGATGCCTGGAAAAAAGAGAGGAGGGTCAGGTCAAAGGGACCTACAAGGCTTGGGTGAACCTGGCCCTGACCTCCTGCCCCTGGCACCCAGGGAACAGGTCTGGGCAAGCTCAGTGCACGTGAGGGCTGCCCAGCCTGGCAGAATACATCTTTCTGTGCCCATCACCCCCATGTAGGAGCGTGACCACACCCAGGTCCAGCGGACTTGGACACAGGTCACTCGGCCGGTGATCAGGGACCCAAGGATACCCCCTCAGCAGGGATGTGGGGGCTCAGTGGCCCTGCTGGTGGGGAGCCAGGATTGGGGAATCTGGGTGCCTCCCTGCAGACCCAGCATCAGGAACCTGAAGGCACCCCTGGGCCTGGCACTGGAGGCAGCAGGGTAGGGGGAACAGAGTGGGGATGCCCCCTGCCCCTAGGCTGCAGCCCACCACCTGCCAGGCCTCAGACAGCCTGAGTCACAGGTCTGGGGACCACAGCCACCATAATGCACCGAGTGTCCAGGGTGGAGTGGGTTCTCTGAGTGGGGGCCAACCTGCTTCAGGAAGGAACGTGGCAATTTCTGGCGGGCCCCCTGACCCTGCTCAGCCTCTCCCCTCCTAGGGAGAGGCCCGTGTGCACAGCACCTTGGTGAGGGGTGAGGACACTCAGGATGAGGACGTGGCCCTCACGCTGGTTCACAGGCAGAGGCCTGTAAGGCTGTTCTTAGCAGATCTTGTCTCCCTAGTTGGTGGTTTTTTTAAAACAGTTTTACTGGAATGATTCACACACCATACAACATACCCTCACCACAACCTGTTTTAGAAGACTTTCTGCACCCCAAAAAGAAACCACATGCTCTTCTGCTTTCACCCCAATCCTCCCATCTCCCCTAGCCCTGGGCACTGCTACCCTGCTCCCAGTGTCTGTGGATGCCCCGTCCTGGACTTCCATGGGGAGAAAGCAGGTGGGGTGACTGAGTACCGAGGCGCATGAGACCCCCCCATAATGGCCACCATCAGAAAAGACAGAAAACCCCTGGCTTGGTGAGGGTGTGGAGAAACTGGAAGCCTTGTGCATTGCTGGTGGGAATGGAAAATGGTTCAGCCACTGTGGCAAGTGGTATGGAGGCTCCTGAGGAAACTAATCACAGAACTACCATGTGATACGGCAATCCCACTTGTGGGCATCTGTCCAAAGAATTGAAAGCAAGAACAGACATGACAGGTGAACAAAGAGATACAAGAGTCCAGGCAGAGTGAGGCCCCACGCAGGCTGGAGCCCAGGTCTGCAGGGAAAGGGTGGGAGCTGCTCGAAGAAGCTCCCTGGGCCAGGGTCACCCCAGACCTGCTGATGGAAATGTGCAGAGTGAACCGTGACACCTTCATGTGAATGCTGTGCCCCTTCACACTTCGTGCTAGGGTGGGTCACCTTCCTAACGGTGCCCAGAAACCCCACATCCGAAAGAAAACAGGTGGCAAACAGCCTGAAAACAGGCTCACTGAGCCTCAGGCTGGACTGGCACTGGACCAGATGGAAGGCTGCCAACCTGCCCCCCCCCCCCCCCGGGAGGCCCCAGAGGGGAGGGTGGTTGCAAGGGTGTGCCTCCCCCACCGGAGCTCAGGGGGCAACAGAGCGGCTGTGGCTGTTGAGTTCTTCCCATGGGTTCCCAAGGCACCCCGCGTGGTGAGCAGCAGCTGTCAGAACGCCTGGATCGGCGCCTCACTCGAGGAGACCCCACAGGGGTGAGCAGTCCACCTGAGCAGGGGCTCTGAGGGGCAGGATGGCAGGGTCAGCGGTGTTGCCACCCACCCCTCAGGGCCTGGATGCGGACACCTCATGACCACTCGCTCGGCACCAGGCATGGCCCCAGCTCTGCTGGGAGCTGTGAGCGCATGTCCAGGCATAAGGTCAGGTGCCCCCGGGCCCATGAGCCACCTACCCTCCTGCACTCCCAGGGCCCACCCAAAGACCTCCCAGGGCCTCGGCCTCAGAGGACTGGACCCTCACCATGACCCCAAGAGGGGGTCCCGGTGTCACCCGCACTTGAGGCCATACAGCTGCTGTAATTATTATTAATATGTGGTCTCATGAACAGTCTCACAAATTAGCTCTCCACATTAGCAGTCTCCAAATTAGCAGCCAAGAGTATCTTTCAAAGCCAAAGCAGAAAAAGTCACCCCGGGACTGAAAATAGTCCAGCACCATCCTACGGCCCCAAACTACAGTGTGCATTTCTCCCCCAGCCCCCAAAGGCTGTGACCAGCTGGCCTGCCTGAGCCCTGACCCAGGGACTTCGGTCAAGTCCCCTGGGCCTTTCCAGACTCCCTCAGTCTGAGGGTGCCTCCCTTGCTGGTGCAGGTTTAAATCCTCTCTGCTTGCTGCCCTGCACCAGCGGGAGAAGGGCATAAGTGAGCACTCGGCACCCCCCAGATGAGAGGAACAGGAGCAGGAGCTGCCTCTAGGCTCTGCCGAGGACACCCTCGTGAAGGTCTTTGTTACCTGCGGCCCTGACAACCCCCCTGAGCCTGGCCCCGTGCAAGCAGCCCACAGGGGTCCCCAGCACCTCCTGGGGTGCCTGAACACATGCCCTCAGCAGGTGAAACAAATGAGCTAAAGGGCTCAGTCTCAAAGCTACCATTACCTTCCAAGGGTGTGGTCGTTGGGCCACCAGGATGGGGAAGGGGGGCTACCTCCTGGCAGGTGGTGCCTCAGCTGCACCCTCTGTGCCAGCCCTCCCTGGAACCCCCACCTCCAATATAGCGGGGCATCTCCATCCCACCAAGGCTGATAGTATGGGAAGGAAACAGCAGAGGCATCACTCTGAGAAAACGAGTTTGTTTCTGTGGGGCACGACTATCCTAGGTCCCAGACTAGGGATGAATGGGTGAGCAGCAAGTTCAGTTAAGGCTGCAGGTGCCCTTGTCCAGCCCAGGAGGAGGCCCAGCCAAGCCAGTTCCGGTTCACTTCAAGGCCCCAGGCTGGAGCACCAGCTTCCAGAGCCAGGAGGTGGCGCCCCAGACCCTGGGAAAGTCAAGGGAGCAAAAGAGTGGGGAGTGGAGGAAGGGGCGAGCAGCAGCAAGGGGGGAGGGTCTTCTCTAGCCCTGGAGACCCCTGGGATGCTGCCCAGGCAAAGGCGAGGCAGTGGGCCCGGCCATTCTCCCCTCCCTATCTGGTCCCCACACCACACTGCTCAAGTTGAAGTTTGGTCAGGGAAGTTGAGGGATCCAAGTCCCCACAGGCGTCACGGGCAGAGACCTAGCAGGCTTCCACCACACGGCAAGGGCCCGGACACCTGTCTAGGCACAACCACGCCCATTGGAGAAGGCTCTCAACAAACACAGGAATCCTCAGGCCCCAGGATATCTGGGGCCGCGGCCTAGGCTACAGCCCCCTTGCCAGCACAGGTACAAAGCCAACCATTGCTAAGGCATGTCCCAGGTCGAGGTCCTTCGGTGACTTTCCTTCCAGGACAAGGGGTGTGGAGCTGGCTAGCTGACCCAAGGCAGGCTAGCAGTCCCAGCGCAACCACTACACCCGTGCTAATAACTTCCCGTGGATTAGCTACAGGGACATGACCCCAGGCAGCGCGGGTATCCTCCCGCCCTAGCACTGACCCCGTGTAGGGGTGGAAGGAAAGGGTCACTTCGGCCAGAGTACAGGTTAGAGGTCCCCGTGGAGCGGGCAAGCTCGGTACCAAGAGCGTCAGGGCCAGCACTCACTCCCCAGAGGCAGGCAATCCCAGCTGCGGGCGGAGGTCAAGGCGCGCTTTGTCTGCGAGGACCCGACCTGTGGAGCAGCCTCGGCCCAGACACGCGGCACAACCTCCTCTGGTCGCGCCCCGCCCCAGACAAAGAGCTCCAACTCCTGGCAGGTGAGCGCGACGGGCGCCGGGAACCCGGGTGGCCGAGCCCGCGCCGGGGCGCAGACAAAGGCGCGCGCCCCCCCACCTGCCCAACGCCCTGCCCAGCCTACGCCCCGAGCTCCCCTGCGCCCTGGCCGAGGCCCGGGACCCTCTGCGGGTCTGCCTCCACGTGCGCCCCACGGACGCAAGCGGAGGTACTTGGGGGTCTCCGCGCGCCTGGCTCCTGAGAGTCGGAATGAGCTGAGCACCGGGGGCCTCTCTCGGTCCTCTAGAGGGGGCGGCGGCTCCCTCAATCCCGGCCTCCAAAGTCCCGAGTGCCTCCCCAGAGTCACCAGCTCTCACTCACCGCGCGCGCGCCCTTGGTCCCGCGCGCTCTGCCGACGATCGCCGCTAGTCCTCGGACCAGAGCCAAAGACGAAGCTGGGCGGCATGGACGCCGGAGGCCGAGCGCGGGCCCCTGCCAGCCTTGGACCGTCGAGGTGGCCCCTCTCCCGTCGCGCCCTACCTAGCCGGAACCCAGGACGGGGGCGCACGGGCCACGCATGACCCCCACGCCGACTTGTCGTGCTCCAGGATGCTCGCAGTGCGCACTGGAGTCCCGGGCGCCGTCGGGCGCGGCACGGGAACCGGAGACGTCGGCAGCGCCGGCGGGCGCACTGCTGGCGGGCGCGCAGGCGGCGGCCAGGGAGCGCGGCGGGGCGGGGCGGGGGCGGGGGCGGGGCGCGGGCAGGCCCGATTAATCCAGCCCCGAGGCGTGGATCTGCCCGCGCTGGGCAGCAGGTTTGGGTTCAAGCAATCGCCGTGCCATCCCCGCCACCAGGTCAGGGCGCGGTGCCAGCTATACCGAACTATGTAAGGGCTGACAACTCCGATGCTCACAGTAACGAATATGGACGGTTCCTACGCCCAGTTTACAGAGGAGAAAACTCAAAGTCGTGAGGTCGAGCAGCTGAGACTTGAAGGAAGAACAGAGCCCCCCCACATCTGTCTGACGTAAGCTCTGCCCTCCGTTTCACCATCGGCGAAATGGGGGTGCAAAGTGGGAGAACAGGTCCCAGTAGTTACTGTAATTGCAAAATGCACGGAATACGCCACCCTGACCACTATTCCGGGGCCACCTAGCCACTCCGTGGACCAAAAGAATTGAGATCCAGGGGGAACAACTGCCCCTTTAGAAAGTCGAGTACACGTATGTTAGTCACTCAGTCCTGTCCAACTGTTTGCGACCCCATGGACTATATGTAGCCCACCAGGCCCCTCTGTCCATGGAATTTTCCAGGCAAGAATACTGGAGTGACTGGTTGCCATTCCCTGGTGGCTCAGTGGTAAAGAATCCACTTGCCAATACAGGAGACACAGGAGATTCACAGGTCCATCCCTAGGTTGGGAAGATCCCCTGGGGAAGGAAATAGCAATCTACACCAGTATTCTTGCCTGGGAAATCCCATGGACAAAGCAGCCTGGTGGGCAACAGTCCACGGGGTCACAAGAATCAGACACGACTTAAGCAACCAAACAACAACACAACAATGCCCCAGATGGATCCAGGTTCATGGGGCAGCACCTTCCACTCCACAGCACACAGATGCAACACCTGGACATCAGCAGCACAACTCCCAATCAAGAAACTTGCTGTTAAAAAAAAAAAATCCATGAAGAGTAATGGGATGGAATGGCTGTGGAAGGAGTTTGGGAGCCCCACCTCTAAGCTGCTGTGGGACTGGGGGCACTAGGGTGTCAGTTCTGTTGAGGCATCCAGGGACCCACAGCTTACAG
This sequence comes from Bos grunniens, assembly GCF_055505025.1. Taxonomy (NCBI): domain Eukaryota; kingdom Metazoa; phylum Chordata; class Mammalia; order Artiodactyla; family Bovidae; genus Bos; species Bos grunniens. The sequence goes on from NC_141181.1 coordinate 45,004,421, forward strand.
CCCAAGTTCAGGGCCTGCATATACCTACCTGCCCCAGGCTGAACGATCAGAGGTGGGTCCTTTCAGGACAGAAAAGCGTAGTCATTCAGCTGGGACCATGGGAACCAGTTCCAGAGCTGTGCAGGATGGGCCAGAGCCCCCTTTCCAAAAGGTGGCAAAACACTGGCAAACACATGCACTTGCACAGCCTACAAGAAATCTCCAACCTTGCAGAACATATGGCTAATGGTGCCAGCCTCTAGGTGGGGCTTCCAGGTCCTCTTGCTCTGTTGAATTACTATTCACATGTACCAATTTACCCTTACCCTTCCCCGAAAACACCAGACCTCCAAACTCAGTTTCTGGCCATAAAAATAGCATATATGTGCCCTTGCTGTGTGTCAAGCAGCACTGTGCTGAATGGCTTCCAACCATGAAATCACTGGGCCCTCATGCTTATCTTTGAGGACATACTATAGTCATCCCCATTTTGTTGATGAGGAAACAGAGAAGTGAGGTGACTTGCTGGAGGCCATAGAGCTGGTATGTGGCAAAATTGGGATCTGAACCCTGGCAGTCTGACCGTGGGGTCTGTGAGCTTAGCCAAAGCATGCTCTGCCTCCAGGAAGGCAAAAGGGGCTGGACCTAGGACTTGGGATTCTGGTGGGAGAATCCTGACTCTCAGGCTGGGGGTTGGGAGGTCTGTGGGCCTGTATGCTCCTGTGCCCACTGCACCATGACCCAGCTGAGCTCTAGTACTCAGCCCAGCTCCAAGGCCTCTGGTAGCAAAGGGGAAGATATTCATGCAGTGGGGTGTCCCTATGTACCCCTCTGGGGTCAGCGGCAAACGGGCCTTAAGCCTGTGAATCTGTGAACCTTACACAGCAAAGTGGCATTAAGGCTGGTCATCCATTAACTGTGAGATGGGGAGATGACCCCATGTTGTTTTTGTTCAGTCACTAAGTCGTGTCTGACTCTGTGACCCCACGGCCAGGCTTCCCTGTCCTTCACTCTCTCTTGGAGTTTGGTCCAACTCATGTCCATTGAGTCAATGATTCCCTCCAACCATCTCATCCTCTGTCATCCCCTTCTCCTCCTGCCCTCAATCTTTCCCAGCATCAGGGTCTTTTCCAATGAGTCAGCTCTTCACATCAGGTAGCCCAAGAATTGGAGTTTCAGCTTCAGCATCAGTCTTTCCAATGAATATTCAGGGTCGATTTCCTTTAGGATTGACTGGTTTGATCTCCTTGCAGTCCAAGGGACTCTCAAGAGTCTTCTCCAGCACCACAGTTCAAAAGCATCAATTCTTCAGCACACAGTCTGAATTATGGTCCAACATTCACATCCGTAATGATGACCCCATGAGCACAGTTTAATCACAGGGTCCTTACTAGTGGGAGGGGGAGGTGGGAAGACACTAGCCTGCTGGCTGTGAAGATGAAAGAAGGGGCCAGGAGTGTGGGCTCCTCTCCAAGCTCTGAAACACCACAGATGGATTCTCCTGGAGCTGCAGAGGGACCAGCCCAGTCCACTTGACTCCCACAGACTGAAAGATAACAGTGTAGTACTCAGCCACCAAGTTCGTGATAATCTGTCATAGCAGCTATCCTCACATCGAGGACCCCAATGAGGGGATGGTATGCAGAAGAACAAGCCCTTGGGCCTCCAGAGCTGCCCAGATGTGCCATCAGCAGGCCTAAGTCAGCCTCAGCCTAGTGGGAGCGGTGGGCAATACGCGGGGAAACAGGCAATGAGTCAGACGGGGTGGGCAGGCAGTAAAGGGTGACATGATCTGAATGGCAGCTGGGGGAGACTTCCCATGAGGGGCATTTGAGCTGACACCTGAAAGAGGAGAAGGGCCAAGCCGAGGGGAGGTCTGTGGAAGAGTCCTCTGGGGCGGCCACAGCCAGTGCAAAAGTCCCTGAGGCAGGAACAACCTGGCAGGGCCTTCCATAGAGGTGGCGTTGGGGCGCAGGGCCTCGAGGCCATGACGGAGCTCAGGCATTTGTGTTGAGTGACAGGAAGAGGTGTGTGTGGCGTCTGAGGAAGACAGACATGATGAGGTCATTAAGAAGGCCGTGCTGTAGGAGCCACCACAGGGCTGGGTGGGGTGCAAGGAGCTGGGCTAGGAGCTGCCGTGACAAGCAGGTGTGGGGATGAAAAGGGGTGGGACCCCTCCAGACGCGGGGACAGGGACTGTTCCATGGGAGACGTCAACCAGTAGCTGGTGACAGAGCTTAGAGCTCCGAGGTGGTGGCCTTGGTGCACCAGGTCAGGCGCCATCCCCAACTGAGCAGCTGAATCCTCTGGGCCCCCAAAGGTGTTCCGTTGCCATGTGTCCTACAGATGAGCAGCCGGGCTGCACCCAGCCTCTCCAGCTACCTGGAAACCCCACCCCTGGCTCTAACAGGTTCTAGGAGCCAGGGTGGAGGTGGGGAGAGCGGGTGGGAACTGAGGGCTGGGCTGGTGCCAGGAACCAGTGGGAGCAGCTGGGAGACTGGCCAGCCCTAGCCCAGCCTCATCACCCTGGCAGAACAAGCTCTTGAGTCTGGCCAAGAGACCCTTGGCCCCTGTCTTGGGGCCTCTACTACCACTGCTTCAGGCCTTGGAGGAGACCCCATCTTCCTGTAATGATATGGCTTCATGTCGAATGTCATTCTTAAGTCCAACATGGGCACTGAGCCCTTGGAAAGGCTGCAATCCTGGCCCCATCCTCTGGTTTGGGAGGAAAACCAGACTTTAGGCAGGACAATCTTTAAGTCCCTTTAGAAAGGAGAGTGGTGTGATCTGAGAAGACCTAATGAGGTTAGAAATCTAGAAAGAAATGGAGTGGGACTAGATTAGCAGGAAGAATGAAGGCAGCCGTTGGAGAGCACAGGGACGTCTCTCGGACCTTCAGGCCAGACAGAGGTAATCCACTCGCAGCCTGTGGTCAGCAGCATGGTTACCCGGGGTTCCGGGGTCAGCAACCAATGTTCTGTGTCTGTTGTCCTTACACAGAGCAAGCGGAGGCGGCGTCACGGGGTCCATGCAGGGTGTTCCACCCACAGCTGGGAGGCACTAGGAGTACCCACCCCACTGCCAGTCAGTCAGTCACTGGGCTCCCCTCTGCTAGGCTAAGATGGTGACAGCCAGCCGCTGCTTCGTGGCTCTCTCAGTGGGGCAGGTAGATGCAGGGGCTACAGATGAAGGCCCATGGGCCATGTGACAGGAACATCTGCCAAGACAGGGCGCTATATATGTGAGAAGCCAGTGTGGCTTGTGGGTTGAGGGGAGGGGGGACAGGCTTCCTGGGCCCAGCTTCTCTGCTTTGGTTAGTTCTTGCCAAGGAGCTGGGTGGCCTCACATAGAGGGAGCTCATGGGCGTGGACTGGAACCTGGATCCTCTCAGCCAGGCTGGCAGGCTCAGCTGAGGGGAGGGCATGGAGGGCGGGGCAGAGTGCTGAGGGTCCACGCTAGCTGGGCATGTCAGTCATCCAGTGTTGGGAAAGAGGCAAGGGCCAGAAAGATCTACAAATGCTCACTAAAAGGAACCAGAGATCAAACTGCCAGCATTTTCTGGATCATCGAAAAAGCAAAGAAGTTCCAGAAAAACATCTACTTCTGCTTCACGTACTATGCTAAAGCCTTTGACTGTGTGAATCACAACAAACTGTGGAAAATTCTTAAGAAATGGGAATACCAGACCACCTGACCTGCCTCCTGATAAATCTGTATGCGGGTGAACTTAACAATTAGAACCAGACATGAACAACTGACTTGCTCAAAACTGGAAAAGGAATATGTCAAGGTTGTATATTGTCACCTTGCTTATTTAACTTCCAGAGTACATCATGGGAAATGTGAGTTGGATGAATCACAAGCTGGAGTCAAGATTGCTGGGAGAAAATAATAACCTCAGATATGCAGATGATTCCACTCTAATGGCAGAAAAATGAAGAGGAACTAAACAGCCTCTTGATGAAGCTAAAAGAGGAGAGTGAAAAAGCTGGCTTGAAACTCAACATTCAAAAAACTAAGATCATGGTGTCCAGTCCCATCACTTCATGGTGAACAGAAGGGGAAAAAGTGAAAGCAGTGACAGACTATTTTCTTGGGCCCCAAAATCACTGCAGACCGTGACTCTAGCCATGAAATTAAAAGAAGCTTGCTCCATGGAAGGAAAGCTATGACAGACCTATAAAACATATGAACAAGCAGAGACCTCACTTTGCCGACAAAGGTGTATAATAGTCAAAGCTATGGTTTTTCCAGTAATGTATGGATGTGACAGTTGGACCATAAAGAAGGCTGAGTGCAGAAGAATTGATGCTTTTGAACTATGATGCTGGAAAAGACTCTTGAGAGTCCCCTGGACATCAAGCCAGTCAATCTTAAAGGAAATCAACCCTAAATATTCATTGGAAGGACTGACGCTGAAGCTTCAACACTTCCCTGATGCTGGGAAAGACTGAAGGCAAAAGGAGAAGGGGGAAGCAGAGGATGAGAGGGTTGGAGGGCATCACTGACACAATGGACATGAACTCGAGCAAATTCCAGGAGATGGTGGAGGACAGGGAAGTCTGGTGGGCTGCAGTTCATGGAGTCCGAAGAGTTGGACACAACATAGTGACTGAACAACAGAAGGTCACTAAGATCCCACTCATTGCTGGCTTGCCCTCCACACTGACCAGAAAAAGGAAATCCAGTGCAAAACAGCTACAAGGGAGTAAAAGCAGATTGTGCCAGAGATGTGAGATTTCATGCAATCGAGAAGACCCTTCGGAAAGCCCTGGAGGAGGGAGCTTGGTGATGGGCTTGGGAGTACAGCTGAGGGGATGCACAGCAGAGCTTTTAAGGCAGCGGCCCCTCTGCCATCCTCGGCACTGTGGCCACAACAGCCCTCTGCGGTTCATGCTGTCCACGAGGTGGCTGCGGGCAGGTGGACAGGGCAGCCTGCCTTGGGCTGAGTGTGGCCCCCAGAGACACGCACACCCAGGACCTCAGAATGGGGCCATATTTGGAATGAGGGTCTTGGCAAGTAGGATCCAGGATCTGCAGGTAAGCATCCTAGACTGGGCGCCCAAGTCCTATGACTGCCTTCTTCTGCACAGAGGTGACACAGTCATGGGGGTGTGAGGGCCCGCATGACCGCAGACGCAGAGATGGGAGCCATTCCACCAGCTCAGGAAGCCTGAGGCCACCAGAGGCAGGAAGGCTCCTCCGGAGGGAGTACAGCCCTGCCCACACCTTGATTCTAGGCCCCGAGTCTCCGGAACCGGAACCCTGAGAGTGTAACTTGCTGTGGATTGACCCGCCCAGTGTGTGGTGCTTAAGTCCAGTGAGCGTGAGGGGGGCACCCTGACCAGCCCATCCCTGAGGGCAGTGCGTTCTCAGCCAGTGTCTGAAGCAGGAGCCATGAGCTCTGGGTATCAGGAGGAAGTGGTGGAGGCGGGAGGCAGGCTTGGCTCCTTTCAGCCAGAATAACTGCAAAGCCCTTTCTTTTGGGACTGGGGACTAGGGTCTGGTCTGCAGGTCCCTTAGTGGGGTGGGAGGCATCAAGTAGGGCGATGCCTCTGGTCCTACTGAGGGGTGGAGGTGGGATGGGGGTAGGGAACGGGACTCACAGGGCGGAGGCCTCTTGTGGACCCTAATCCAACTCTCCGCTGTGGCAGGGTCGGGGCGTGTGGGGAAAGGCCTCGAGTCGGGGGGACAGGATGGGCTGTCCCGGTCTACCTCTAACCCCTGCCCCATCCACCCTATTTGTTCTCAAGCTGACTATGTCTGAAAGCATCCACTTGTTTTGTGCGCTTGGTCTTGCCTGTGTCCTGATGAATCCCATGGTTCCCATCAGCCTTCCCACCTGCCGCAAGGTAGAGAGACCACCCACCTTGCATGTCTGCACCAGGCCCTGGGTGCCCCCAGCCCAGTCAGGCCTCCTCTGAGGCTAGCAGGGCAGGTGCGGCGATCTGAAGGGCCCCGGGTCTCTGGATTTTAGCCTAAGGAGACCCATTTTGGACTTCTGACCTCTTGAACTATAAACTTGAGCTGCTTTAGGTCACTGGTGGTTTGTTGTAGCAACTATAGGACACAAGGACCACCCCCACCCCTGCATCTCTAGCCCAGGCCTCGCCATTGCCTGCTAGGATCCTTGCAGTAGCCTGACAGTGCCTGACTCTCCCTGGGGACTCCAGTCCTGGCAGATCCTCACTCGGTCCCTCAGGCTCCTCGCTGTGGGTTAGGCCGCAGGACAGACGTCACTTCAGAGGGTTAGCTGGGGCAGAATTAACCGACGTGGGCAGGGCCCAGGAGGTATGGGCTACATTTTAGTCACCAGATCACAGTCCTTGCTGGGATCTATGCACTGCCCCCAGTACCAGCCCAAGACCCTCAGAGAGCAAACTGCCAAAGGCTCGTCCTTGGGCAGACCCGTGGGAAGACTCTCTGGGCAGAGCAGCCCCAGGTCCCAGTGCACAGCCCCTCCCAACCCTTGTGAGGACACCCGTGAGGTCGCCCTGCTCCAGCTGAGGTGGGGGCACCCGAGGAGCACTAGCTCCAGGCGCTTCTGTCTCCACAGCATCCGGCCTGGGAGAGGGGCAGCGGCTAGGAGAGAGGAGGATGGGTGAGCCTCCTACAGACTCCGGCAGGTGTTCTCAGGACTGGGGCTGGGCCGGGCACATGGAGGAAAACCTCTGTGAGCAGGGGCGCTCCAAGGGCAAGCAGGAATTGGGTGCTGAGCATTTCTCAGAGGGTGTCAGCGGGAATGGCCGTGGTGGTAGTGGCAGGGCCAGAGGGGCGTGCCCCGTGATGGCAGCAGGGACGCATGCCAGGTGGTCTGACCTGCTGTCTGTCATGTCTGTGTGCCCCTTCCTTGTCGTCACAGGGGACCTAAGGGGTAGACCTGCTAAGCCTCATTTCAGAGATGAAAACATGGGGTTTCAGAGAAGGCTGTGCCTGGACTGGGGTCTGTGCTCACTGTGGACTGAGAGCTTAGAAGCAGCAAGGTTGACCCGGGGCTTTGGAAGAGGATGTGCTGGGGTGGGAAAAGGGGTGGGGGTTGAAGTGGGGGTGAGAGTGGGGCTGGGGCTGAGAAGCTGGCCAGACCACCTCAGCAGCCAGCACCAACCCCTGGAATCCCTGCCTCCACCCCAAGCTGCAGGAACCACCATGACCCCTAGTTCACAACATTAGCAGAGAGCCGAGGCTCGGGGGGTGGAGGGCTGGCTGTGGGAGTCTGGCCCTCAAGAGGGCCCCAGGCCCTCCAGCCAGCTGCCTGACTGCCCCCTCCCAGGCCCTGTTCCTGCAGCCCAGCTCGGGGAGCATGTCCTGGTGGAGTCGGGGATGGGGGCTGAGCCTGGCAGACAGGCCAGACAGACAGACAGCCCTCCAGAGAGAGCTAGGTGCTGACCAGCCAGCCACCTCGCTGGGCCGCTCAGGCAGACGGCAGCTGGCCAGACCAGCGGGTTGCCTAATGAGCCCCACACAATTTTTCACCCCATATTTTTCCAATAAAAAAGCAGTTAGACTCCAACCACAGCCATCTGGCTGCCGGGCTCTGGAGCCTCCTGGCAGCACGGCCGCCTTCCCCGCCAGCAGTCGGGTGCCCAGAGCAGGACTTGGGGGCAGCGTGGGGAAGCATGTGGGGGGGATTTTGTGGGGGGGGAGCCACATGTTTTGGGGTGGTGAGGGGGGCCTGCAGCCCGGGGCGTGGGCTGCCCCCAGGGCAGGGCCTCGTCCCTCAGAAGGAAAGGCGGTGGAGAGGTTTTCCATCTGTCTGTCTGGGTGTCAGCCTCAGGGGCTGGGCTGGTCTCTGATTGTCTGTATCTGGGAGGCACAATGTCCTCATTGTGTTTGCACCTGGAGCCAGAGGCAGAGCTCAAGGCTGGTGAGGAGGGGCAGGTGGGCTGGCAGGAGCCTGGGGTTGGGGGCAAGGTAGGAGGGACAGGTCCATCTGGCCTCAGATACTGGAGCAAACTGGCCAGGAGAGATGGGCCCTGGACCTTCCTAGCGTCCCACCCTCCCTGCCTGCCATGGCATCGCCAGCACCCAGCACGTGGGTGAGTCAGCGTGGACAGACCCCATCAGCTGCAGCTTCTCACTCTCCTGCCCCACCTGCACGCCCAGCTTGCTTCTCCTTCACTGACCCCCTCCTTCCAGAGCAGCCCAGGTGGCTTCCAACCGGCTGCTTCAAATCTGCTCTGCACCAAGGAAGGTGACAGGTCAAGCTTGTTCCAACTTGTCCTGGGAGGCACACCCATGGGTGTGCAGGGAGCTGCCCCTGGCCCGTTGGCTGCCAGGCTCCGGGGGAGGCCAGGGCGCTGCTGTAAGTGGATGCTGTCCTCCGTCCCGCCCATGCTCTGGCGGTCTCCTAAAGGCAGGACTTTGGCCATCCTGGACATGCTATGGACACACGTGGCCTTCCTCCCGTCTAGCTCCTACTGGCTCTGCTCCTGGAGGAAGGCAGTTGGAGCACTGCCAGGGGCAGAGGGCTTCTCTCTGCTCTCAGGAGGGGGCCGTGCCACAGGCCAGCCAAACTGAGGTGGGGAGGCGAATGGTCACTTTGGCTGAAGTCCCAGTCAAGTGTCTGCCAGGGCCCTCTGACCTGCGCCTGCTTTCTTATGGGCCCAGAGGAAGTTACTCATCGTCCAGAAACCCAGCTCGGGCAAAGGACAGAAGGCACTCAGGTCTCTCTGGTTATCCAAACTCTCCATACTCACCACCTCGACTCAGAACCAAACAGCCTTGAGTAACTGGGTGTCCCTGCCACGGAGGAAACTAAGAAGTCTGAACCACAGTTGATACCCTTGGTGCATAATTAGTGTCCCCAGGGAGCACTGCCAGGGTAAGGCTGTGTGGCAGGGACCTCCCAGGATGGTGGTTCCCCACAGGGCTTGGAACAAAAGCTGAACTTCTTGCCATGATTATTTTTTACATCGTGACCCCTCTGAGCTCATCCCCTCCCTCCTTCTGCTTCAGCTCCACTGGACACTTTGCACCAACATCATCCCTTCCTCACCATGGAGTGATCAGTCACTTTGTAAGATCAATGATGTGAGAAGAGGGAATGCAGATGAGATGGCTGGTGTTAGAAATGCCCCCGGGGATTAAAGTGGTGACTATGAGGAAGGGCTTCCCTTGTGGCTCAGATGGTAAAGAATCTGCCTGCAATGCAGGAGACCTGGGTTTGATGATCCCTGGGTCGGGAAGATTCTCTGGAAAGTGGAATGGCAACCCATTCCAGTACTGTTGCCTGGAGAATTCCATGGACAGAGGAGTCTGGTGGGCTACAGTCCATGGGGTCACCAAGAGTTGGACATGGCTGATCGACTAACACTTTCATGAGGAAGAAGCCATTTGCCAAGAATGCCAAGCAGAAAGAGGAACCTGATGACCGCAGACAGGCCATGCCAACCTAGAAGGCCGACATCCAGGCCTTTAGGTGAGAAAAAGAAACTACTAAGCCACTGTTAAGTCCAGTTTCCATTACAGAAGTAAACTGCGTTTCCTAACTGATCCAGGGCCCAGTCAGTTCTGACCATGCACATCCCTGTCCCAGCGGCAGAAATACCAAGATTCAGCCATGGTGGTTGGTGAATACCCTGGGCCCTAAAGTGAGCCCCTGTCCTAGGTGACTGCTCTGCGAAGCCCCACGACCTCCCCTCCATCAGGCAGCTCATGGGGCTCTGTCCAGGACCCCTCCGGCCTAGGCTGAGTGGCACCACTGTCAGCTGCATGGAATCTCAGCCCTGGCCTCTGGCCTCCAACTCAAGCTTCCCAGGGACACACTCAAGTGTCACAGGAGACCCACACGCTCATGGAGAAGGCAAACTTGGGTGACCTGGGAGGAAACCTGTACCTTTCCCTGGCTTACCAGCCAAGGGGCTTTCTAAAGCATGACTTGGCTCTGTCCACTTCTGCGGACGTGTCTCCTTACAAACAAACAGCAGCAGACAGGCTTACTCACTCTGTGCTAACTCGCTCACTGTAGCCCCCATCAGTCATGGAGCAGGTGGGGACACGGGGGCATGGAGAGTGGACGGCTTCTCTCTCCCTCCTCTGACCTTGGCCAGCCCTGCAACGGAGCCATGGGCTGTCGCATTCGGGACTGGGTGTGTCCCCACATCACCCATGCAGCCCACTCAGGGCCCGCCACTGTGGCCCCGGCCCAGTCAGCGTGAGGAAGGCTGGACTCAGCCCTTCCTCCTCAGGAGCCCCTGAGGCCCCAACACAGAACCCAGCCAATTCCTCCCAGGAGAGGGCTCTGGGACTCGGACCATGGACTTCTCAGAGACCCCCCAGAGAGGAGTTCTTCCCTCAGGCTGCACAGGGAATCGCCAGAAAGAATCACGGGTTCCAGACCACCCCCAGACTTGGCCAGAGTGAGCTTCTGGGCCAGCTTGAGGGTGGGTGTGACTGTAGAGGAAGTCAAAGCCACGGTCCCCCAAGCACCCTCGGTCACAGCCCGCCGGCCTTGATGCTCGGAGCCGATGGCCCCGTGCAGTTCTCGGTGTGCGTGCTCGTGGCAGAAACTGTGTGTGGCTGGGCCCTGCCTCTGCCCTTCCAGCCCCTGGTCTCCACTCCCAGGGTCCTGCCTCCTGCAGGACGGTGGACCAAAGGGTGGAGGGAGAACGCTGCCAGGGCCAGCGCTGACCAGACAGCTCTGGAAGGCGCAGTCAGGAGCCTCAGGGTCTCAGAAACCCCCTTCCCACACCCTCCCTCAGAGCAGCCCTCGGCTTCAGAGCACTTTTCCTGCATGTTGGTTTTAAATGAAAGGAGGTGCTGAGGGCAACGGGCCAGCATGACCCTCTCCCAGGTGCTATAATCTAATTCATTAAAGGCATCAGGAGTGACAGCGCCTGTGGCAATGCGGCACCTGGCCCGGGGTTCACCTCGCCGGCACCCACCATGCCCTGTCTGCTCACAGGACAGCTGAGGGGAGGGCACCCAGGACCAGAGACACTTCCCAGCTGCCCTGCCCTCTCGTCACCTTCCTAGGATGGTCTAGACCACAGCGACCCCACAGGGCATCTGGGCCAACTCACTTTGGACAGCACATCCTTGACCTCCCCCGTGGCCACACCCACACCTCCTCTATCCACCATGTGATTCCCACTGCTACCACTCACCCGGCCCAGACCAGTACCCCTGCCATGAAACTTGTCATCTGGACCCCAGGTGTGCGCTACAGGCCTGCCCTGACCCTGCTCACCCTGCCAGGCAGCCTTTTTGAATCCTTTCCACGCTTGCTCACCTGCTCACAGGCTGAGCTGTGCTAAAGCGTGAAGCCTGCAGGAGAGGGGCTGGCCGTCTGTCCATCCACAGCTCCAGTCCAGGCAGGCCAGGACACACCAGGGAGGTAGCACTGATGACCACATACCGCACAGACCCTCTGATGGAACCACGCTCCAGTTCACAAAACCTTGCGCAAACAGCGCTCAGCAGCCCTCCCGCCCGCCTCTCACAAAGTGCCTTATGTGCACTGCCCTCACTGCCTGGACACTCGTCCTCCACGGTGCTCAGCGCCAGCCCCCGGGCCCCACCCCGAGGACCAGGGGCTCCATCGTGTCGGTGCGGCCACCTCCTGCCAGTCTCACCATCTAAGATTCTTCAGGTGGGCTGTTCACTTGTTCACCAAAGATGGTGCAGCCAGACTGCCTGGGTTCCAGCTGTGTGGCCTGGGGCAGCTTTCTTACCCTCTCTGTGCCTTAGTCGCCACATCTGCATCGGGTAGTGGCGGGTCCTGCCCCATAGTGCTTTGAGTGAGGGCCAGGCACTGTGGGAGGGCCCCTCGCTGTCCCTGTGCTAACTTCATAAAGCCTGAGACAGTGGAAACTTCACTGTTCCTGAAAATCAGGGACTGGGGGGATTGTGAGGGACCAGGCACTGCTGCTATTAGCAGAAGTGTCTGTTTGGGGGTGATGTTTACAACCCCTAGCTTGGAAACACTGGGGGCTGCACTTGGCCCAACAGAGCGTGGCCCCTGCTCTGCCCATGGTGCCCCGATTCCAGGGAACCCTGGACTGACAGCTGCAGACAGGCCAGGAGCTGGGGTACGGTCCTGCAGTCCCAGGGAGCCTGGGCAGCACCTCAGCATGACGTCCTTGGCATCCTCAGCCAGGACAGGCTGGCACCTCCACACCCGGGAGGCCACCCCCACCCCCCACATGCCCCACAGGAGAACCACAACCTTTCTGCCTGGTCTCTGGGGCCCAGCCTGCCAGGAGGCCAGGTCAGCAGGACGGGCAGGTGAAGTGTGTGTGGGGATGTGGCTTACCTTGTCATCCCCGTCGCTCTCGCTGTCGCACTGCAAAGGGAGAGAGAGAGAGGGGAGTCAGTGTCCTGCAGGCAGGCTGGCCACTAGTGGGTGAGACGGTGAAAATGTGGGCTGGGGGTAGAGAGGGCCAGAGGCGGTGGCTCTGGCAGACCCCCACCCTGACTCGGGGCCTTGGGTCTGGGGTGAGGGTGGCCCCAGCCAGGGGCCCAGGTACCAGGAGCTGGGAGGAATCTGGGGGCCCCTGGCAAGCTCTGGGTCAGAGCTCCATTGAGACCCTGGTGCGGGGGAAGGGCACAGGTGTAGGCGAGGCAGAGGTGAGACAGAGGAGAACACGTGACCGGGGAGACACAGACCAGCCACTGCCCCAGGCCCAAGCTGGCCCAGAGCCACCAGGTAACCCCAGGAAACACATGGAGTAAACCCCACTCCCCTCTGGTCCTCTCTCAGGTGCTGAGCTCCCTGGCAGTGGGGGTCGGTGAGATAAGAGGGGCTCCTGAGTGGCTATGAGGCCCATGGACCAGGGCTCAGCTGAGGGAGACGCAAAAGCCCAGCCTCGGAGCAACAGGAGGGCGGGGACAGGGTGGGGGCGCCCGGGACGCCAGCTCCCACTGCCCGGCCCCTGCAGACGCCCCAGTAGAAACCGCTACACATGTGAGAGCAGCTGGTTAAGGAAAGATTGTGACAATCGTGTAAACACATCTTTGTTTTCAGTTCCCAGTAAGCACAGAGCTCTAAAAAGAAAGGCTGCTCTAGAAACCACAGCAATTTTCCCCCTAAAAGAATATAAAGGAAAAAGAAGCTCTTCCCAGCAGCTGTAATTGTGACATGTTTGTGTCAAGTGAATTATACCGCTGAAAATAAATCTCCCTGGAACTCACAGGAGGCTGATGGGACCCTGGCAGACATGTGGGGGTGTTCCCCAGACACATGCTGCTTCTGGGGGGGAGCCCACCCCAGACCCACTCAGCAACGGGGCACACACCCTCCATGCCCTGGGCTAAGGGCTAGAGTGGTACAGTGAGAGTTCACAGAGTTGTGCCAGCCTGCCTTGGGCTTCACCGCGGTGGGAAAGTGACCCTGGGGATGGTGGGAACCCCAACCTGGAACCTGTGGCAACAGGGATTGGTATTTGGGGGGATCTTCCTGAAGCTGAGAGCAGCTGCATGTACCCTCTGCCTCCCAGCTTTGATGTGCACCCTGCAGGGCCTGATCCGAGACCTCTGGGGGGTGGGGGGTCCCTTCACAAAAGGCAGAAGGGGCTGTGGGCCCAGTTTCCTCGCTGGACAACCATGGCAAGAGGCCTCTGCCCCTCGGGGCTGACCAGCTCTAGCGGGGTGGCTGACACCTGGGAGGCAAAGCAGGAAGGTGAGGAGGGGAGTGTGTGGGGTGAAGCTGGAAAGGTGAGCAGCCTGAACACACAGAGCTTCACGTGCAGAGCCCGGACTGTGCTCTTAAGTGTGCAACCATGTGACTGGCACTTCAGGAGAGAGGGGTGAAGGGACTAAGGGGTCGTGGCCTGTGGGGAGCGGGGCCTGGAGAAGGGCTGGCATGTCTCTGATCCTGCAGAAATAGCGGAGCTGCCGGAGACCCCCAATCAGGCCTCTTTATGCCTAATTAGTGGCACGGAGCCCCTGAAGTGGAAACTGTGATCCCATCAAGCCGTCAGAAGGCTGGGTCTCGGGCACAGCACACCTGTCCCTCGGCTCCCCGGGAAGCAGCCCCAGGCCCGGTTTCACAGCCCTCCTGCACCTTTGGAAGAGGCCCCTGGTGACAGCTAAATGATGTGACATTGAGGAGGGGGGTGAGGGTGCCTGCCAGCGAGTGCATGGAGCCTGTAATTAACCAAACAGCTCACCGTTTTCAGCCAGCACAGGCTGCGTCGTAAATGAATTCACGTTATTAAGTCCTACTGAATTAATGTTTAACTGCAATAGAGTCAGAATTGAATGAGGCAATTAATCAGGACAAGGAGGGAAAGAGAGCCACATCTGTCTTGCGGGAGCTGCCTGAGCGAGGCGACCTTCACAGGGCTAGGCTGGGCGGCCCTGGAAACTGTCACCCTGGGGTGGGTGGGGGTCCAGGCAGGGAGCCCACAGAGAAGGCGACAGACCCTAGGCAAGTGTTGGGTGTGCAGGGAGCACAAGACACGGCTCTGGGGCAGATGCCTGCTCTGACGCTGTGCTGCCACCGCCGCTGTGCAGCCTTGGGCAAGTGCCATGACCTCTCTGTTCCTCAAGTATGCTTCTGGAAAACAGTCAATGGCCCACCTACAGAACTGTTGTAAGGTTTATATGAGTGAATATGTACAAAGCTCTAGGGCTGGGCACATACTCATTACTATATACAGTGAAATGCTGTATTTCACCACCACCACCGTTACCATCATCACTATCACCACCACCACTCAATATAATTACTGCTGTCTTCCAAAAAGGATGAGAATGAGGGCTTCCCTCCCCTTTGGAATGGCTGAAGGCCCTAACCTAGGGAGTTTCTAGGAGGTGTCTCCCAGCCTTGGAAGTGCTGGCTCGTGTTCCTCACCATAATGGCTGGTGGCTAGACAGGGAGCCCTATTTGGCCCATATGAGAGCCCAACGTCAACCCCAACCTTCCCTGCTTGCCCCTAATTCCAATCCCACTCAGCAGGAACCACACCCCTCTACTGGCCTACCAGTTCCTCCCAGCCTAGTCAAGCCAGCAAACAACGAAGCAGTAGGGCCACTCGTCCAGGGCCATCCCCTCTGCCCATCTGTCAGTCAGCCCAGGGTTAGTCCCGAGTGCACCTCAGCTCACCCGGCGACCTCAGGCTATGTCAGCCCAAATGCCTGGGACCCAGGTGACTCTAAAGAGTGGCTGGGGGGAGGTGCCCTGCTGGGAGCTCATATGACCACCCAGCGTAGGTCAGACACATGTGAGCTCAGGGTCCTGCATCACAGAGCCGCCGAGCTCAGCTCCTCCACGCCCCAGGCCACCGCGTCACTCTGCGAACAGATGTGACCTGTGATGTCTGAGGTCGTTGTGTGTCGCCCATGTTCACGGAGGTGATATAACAAGGGACACGTGGTAGCCCCCAGGCTTAACTGACAGCCTTCCCTGATCCCCATCCACGGGTGGACAGGCCTTGAGACAAGGCTTAAGAAGCCAAAAGCTAGATGAGGCTTCCGTTGTCCTAATGTTTAAAAAAGAATTGCTGCCAACATTTAAAAGTCTGGAGACTCCTCACGAAATCCTGCCTCTTACTGAGAATGGGAGCCACATGCTCAGATGACAGCTCTGCCCAGTGCTAGCGGGGCCCCACTGTGACCCCCACCCTGCCTCTCCTGACGTCGAGGGCCAGAGTGCTGGTCCTTGTCACATGCTAGGAACATGGCCACACAGAGGCTTCTAGAGCCCGATCCTGGGGCTCTGTCCTGACTCCTCCACTTAGTCATGTTGGCCACTCATTTCACTTCTTGGAGCCTCAGTCTCCTCATCTGTAGAGAAGGGGGTGAGAGGTTCCACAGTGGGGTGGGCTTGGGGTTCAACAAGTCACTGTACTGGAGCGCTCAGAACAGCAGCTGACTGGCAGGCTGGGCTCTCTAACTGTGAGCTGCTGCCACAGCCGTATCACCTCCTTTGTTGTCACTGAATGAACTTCACCTTCATCACCTGTCAGTGTCATCACCATCGCCACGGTCGCTTTCATCATCACCGTCATCTCCATCATCACCCTTGTCACCTTCACCATCACCACAGTCTGCCCCAGCCCCTTCCTCATGTTATCCGACCAGCCCTTGGAGGCACCCGAGTCCTGCTCGGGGCCTGCACACAGACTCCCTCACCTGACAGTGACTGCTCCCCTAGGGCACCGCACAGGAGGTCTGCGGGGCTTAGCCTCCATCACCGAGTCCCTTCCAGAAATCATCACCCTCCACAAATTGACACGGTCATTCAGCAGCCACAGAGACTGGCCTTGTTCTCTTAGCGTGAACGTTAATTACCGTGTCACAGCAGCGTGAGGAAGGCTGCGGGTCTCCCACTCCTCAAACAAAGGCATGAAAAATTCATGGGCAAGAAGACCTCACTGCTGAGCCTGTGCTCCCACCAAGACGTTCTAGAATCCAGGGCTGGCCCAGAGTCACCTGTGGGGACAAGTAGGGTCCCTCCATGTGCGATGGAGACAGAGGGTCTGCCCTGGGGGGAGGGTGTTTAAGACCACCCCTAACCCAGCCTCCGTCCAGAGGTCAGAGAGGGCCGAGGGGCAGTGTGGCCTGGTGCTTGGGGAGGAGGGGAAGGTGGGCCGGGTCCCTGTCCCAGCAGCAGGGCCTATGCTGTGCAAAGGCCCCGGAGGCCCTGCCCGCAGACCTGCCAGTGGGCAGAGGGGGGCCGCACACCCCTCAGCCTGGGCTGGGCTCGCCGTGGGCACGGTCACCTGCAAAGGCCTGAGCAGCTGCCAACCGGGAAAGTCGGCAGGATCTGTGGTCTGCGTGTGAGTGGAAGGCAACAGGACCTTCTGTTGAGCCCACCCGGGTATGAGGGGAGGAAGATCTGAGCCGCTGCACAGTGGTGTTGACCCCTGCCCTGGGCCGAAGCCATGAGGCTGGAGGTGTGCTGGGGGACACCTGGGAAAGCTCAGGTGACACCGGTCCTTGGTGCAGGCAGTGCTCACTGGGTGTGTTCTCGTGTGTGTGCCGAGACATGGGGAGTCGTGCTCTGAGGCTTCTCAGACGTGAGCACCTGGCATCAGTCCAGTGGGCGCTCTACCCGAGGGTATCTTGCCAGATGCCCCAGTGAATGCATGGCACCTGAAGAGTCAGACGACCTGCCGTGGGGCCACATGGTGCCACGTGTGTGTGGGGCCCAGGAGCAGTATCCATGTGGGCAGGACACGTCTGTCCTCAGGGCTCCCAGCCTCCTGTGGCCCTGCACATCAGCCCCAGCTTAAACATCCTGCTTGCTGGAGCTGCCTTGGAAGAACTGGGAGAGAAGAGCAGGCCCTCACCCTCTAGGGAGCAGAGGAACGCCACACCCACCCTGAGTGGAAATCCATCCTTCTCCGCTGATAAAGGTGGAGGTGTCACCTTCATTTTTGTTGCAAACGCTCCGCGGGGAGGCAGAACACATTCCAGCTAAGCGATTCAGCGAAAATACAGAGCCAGATGAGGAGCGTGAACCCCAGGTGGGCAGCAGCCTGGGCGGAGGCTGCGCTGTCTGGTTACCACCCAGAGTGGGCTGCAAGGCTGCTGTTCATCCTGTATGCTCACCTCCACCTTAGGAGTGAGCACTGCAGCTGAGGGTTTCAGCCAGGCTCCCCGGCCCTGTCAGAAGGAGACCCTGGGGGCTCTGGGGAGTGGGGGTGGCCAGGGCAGTGCCGGGGCCTTCGTTATCCCATCTATGGACCAGGGCAGCCGTGGTCGTCGGGTGGCCAGGTCTGAAATGCGGGGCGGTACAGCGGCGGGAGTCAGGCACACGGCTGGAGAAGGCTGCAGCCACCCATGCCCTCTGTGGTATAGGCCCACTTCATGAGATGAGAAGGCAGAGGCTCAAAGGGTAAAGGGATTTACTTCCGGCCACGTGGCCAGTGAGCAGGGGCCCAAGCTGAGTCCAAGCCCCAAAAGGCCTTGTGCCACTATCCATCCTCCCACAGGCGAGCCCTGGGGCTATGAGGTTGGCAGGAGTGGGGGCAGGAGAAAGGTAGGGGCCTAGAAGACAACAGGGCTTGGGCTGATGCTCACTGGGGTTGCTTCTCCACACTTCTCAAGTCCCCACCACAGATCCACCTGCTTACAGATGGGGAAACTGAGGCAGGGTGCCTGGAAGCCCTCCCAGGGCATGGATGGAGGGTGGGTGAGCAGGCTCCTAAAGCCATGGTCTTAACCTGGCCCATGTGGTCAGGGCCCCATGCCAGTGACTCACTCGTGGCAGCTGAGACTAGACAGAGATCCCTGTCCTGCCCCTGGCCACCTCAACCCAGGAACTCCAAATTAGACAGGAGATCTGGATGGTGGATCCTGAAAACTCTATTCTTATTTACTCAGCTAATTCACTTTTTATGACTGTTTAGGCTTCAAAGCAAAACAAAGCACTAATTACCCAATTAATGAGCAATTAAGTTACTGCATCCTAATGGCCAGGGCGCAGCTTCCTCTGTGAGCAGAGAAGGTGGGGAGGAGGCTACCGAGCAGGGATGCACTGGGGGGAAATGCCATCCGTCACAGGTAGGGGCAGCGAGGACAGAGGGGCCCAAGTCTGCCCAGGGCAGGTGCCCCTTCCATACTGCCTGCCCACCTGCCTGCCCCACGGCCCCTCGGGGCCAGGACAGCAAGCCCCACTAACCCATCCATCCAGCTGTGCCTCGGCCGATTCGGAGCTCATGGAGGGCAGTAGCAGAGTTCTGGGGCCCCAGAGGCCACCAAGCCTGGCTGAGAAGAGATGGCCACCAGGGCAGTGGGTTTCATAGGGCCTGAGGGACAAGAGGCTGGTGACCCTGCTCCTGCCTCCAGGGTCTCTTCCTGCATGTTCTCATGTGGCTGACAGCAGCCTCGGAGGGAAGCCCATGGAGACAGTACAAGGCTTGGTGGAAGCCCAGAAACATCTCAGGCCCTGAGCCTAGGATGTTGAGTGGCCAGTGTGTGGCCTGTCCTCAGAGGGCAGAGTCTGAGTGTAGCTGGTGCCTGGTGAGAGGGGAGGCCGGCACAGAAAAAGCCAATCCCCCCAACCTGGAATACAACTCTGGGCTTTGTCACGCCTGGCCGTCGTGACCCACCGGCGGCCACACCCCCTACCCCTGCCAGGCTGCCTTCCTCGCCCTTCCCTGAGCTCTGTGTGGAGCAGCACCCCACACAGCGCTAGTCCAGAGTCCGGACCTCACCCTGCAGCCAATCTTCAAACTAGTTGCTAATTTATTTAACATCAGCCTCCTTCTACTGAAACCCAAGTTCCCTTAGAACAAAGATCTCATTCCTGCAGTCCAGAGCAGGTTGGGAGTGAGCAACTGAATTAATGACTAAGGCGGGTACACACAGACTCCAGACACTGGGAGCAGGGAATGAATGAAGGAACACATGGATGATTCTGCTCTGACCACTGACCAGACCACTCTCCTCCTCCCCTCATGGGGCCTCCAGGGGATGGAACCCAGAGGGGGCTTTGGGTGTCACATAGAGTGGGGTTGCTGCCTGTGGTGGGGGCCAGCCCCACAACACTGCCTCGTATCTCACACAGTTCTGGAATGTTCTGTCAGACAAAGTTCCTGAAGCTGAAAACCTACTAATCACTGGAGCCTTGACTGTAACTGCTATGAAAAACACAAAGTTATGTTTCATTTTCTCTGGGTGCAGTTCCCACAGACTACAAGGAGAACTGGGGCATGGTCCTGTGGGTGACTTTGCCAAGAGCATGTGCTGGGAGCACCCCACAGCCTCTGCTCCGAGGACCCACGCTGGAACCTGGGCCTGGCACTCACAGCGTGAATGAGTCATTTTGCCCCATAAACTTCTTTCCCATGACTGCTCAGTGCTGCGGCCGACATCCGCCTCATTCCTAGGGCAAACGTGTATCCAAATCTCCACAGGCCTCAAGGGTCACAACCTGCTCCCACAACTGGCCGGCCACACTGTAATTACACCTGCACGCAAGCACATGCACTCACAGTGCCATATACACACACTCACCGACACACAAACACTCACATGATGGGCAGGGTCCAGTGCGTGCTGTTTCCCTGAGAAACGCCCATCCCCCAGGTAGCCCGAGAGGACGGGCCTCCCCTCAGATGGCACTCCTGGACCCTGAGCCTCAGGGGGCCCCTCTACATCCTCTCCCCTCCTCTGTCATCCCCTTCATGCACCCGCTTCCCTTCTTGCCCATCGGCCCCTCCCTCCATGGCACCTATGAGAGCGGGCATCTCTGGGTTCTCTTCAATCCTCTGACCTTGGGTCCTGGAGTGGCAGGTGACCCACAGTGAGGGGGCCACAAAGACTTGGGGACAGCCAATAGTCGCCACTTTAGGACTTACTTTCCAACCTCTCCCAGCCCCGCCCGAGCTGGAGGGGGACAGATGGCATCCCTCAGAAGACCCCGCAGCCCTGGGCTCCACCTCAGGGGCCTTTCCAGGGCCTGGGTCCAGTCCTTCCCGCACACCGCGGACACTGTGTCACACCAAGCCGGCTTTCCCTTTGCTCGATCAGCCCTCGCTGGGCTGGAATAATGAATGAGCCCCTGTCAGGAATGAATAAAAGATGGCCCCCGGCCCTGCCGCCCGCCGCTGACCTTTCTGGAGTCGACTGTATTAATATATTCTCCTGTTGTCAGACTCAAAGCACTAACTGCCTTATGAATTATTTATCAACAGAAAAAGTCTTAACCAGAACGGTGTTAACATGAATCCCTAACCTTCTGGGTCCCAGCAGCCCCGCCTGTTCTGCATAATTGAATTTCAGCTCCCAGCGGCCTGGCCAGGCCCGTCACCCACCCGCTCCCCAGAATGACTGTCCCTCCAGCCATGGTTCCTGACACATGTGGCCACAGCCTTGAGGGGTCCCGCAGGCTTGCCCAGAGCGTCTGTGTCCAGCCTCCTGGGACAGGCCCTGACTGGACTGGAATCCTTCAGGTCATGCTATCTGAAGGGGCAAGGGCAGCTGGGGCCTCCAGGAGACCTGAACTGCTCTGTGCTAATCTGAGGGGCTGGGATCTGCCTGCACCCCAGGCTGGGCCAGGAGAGGAATGTACCCATCCCCACCCCCCCATACCCCTCCACCGCTACAGCTGCCCTGGAGGGTGGCAACAGCCGAGGTAGGGGTGGGAGAGGTGAGTCCAGGGGCAGAAGCTGTCTCCTGACTGGTCGGGGAGGAAGCTGGCGAAGATCCAGCACGGGTAAGGGGCCTGTGGTGGCCCCCACAAGCTCTCTCAGAGTTCACTGTAGAGCGACCCTGCTGTCCACAGCTTGGCCTCTCACTCCCTAACAAGCTGTCCTCTAGAGAATTCCAGAGCCACACACTCCTGAATGCTCGGCCCTCAGAAACTGTTAGGATGAATGCAGGTGTCCTAAGTAACTAAGTCAGTGCAATTGGTCACTTAACAACCGATGGTTAACCAGCCTGAAGCTTCAGGCCCCCAGCTTGAGCAGAGGGCCTCCCAGCTCCAGTCTGCCTGGCTGACTGCTCTCTAAAGCTCCCATGGGGTGCCTCGCCCAGAGGAGTGCCAACGTCAGATGGCTTGGGTGGCTGGGACCAGCCTGCTGAAGCTGTGGGTTGGCAGGCCCCTCCCCTCTTCCTCTCGGGGCCCTGGCATGCCTGCACCCCACCACGCATTTGCCCTTGGCCTGACTTCCCTGCTGCCCCTGACCGCTGGCACAGCTGTCCCCAGAAACCCCGGCAGTGCCCAGCACTCTTGAGAAGCACCCACTGCATCCACCAACTCCCCATCAGAGCAGGGACCCCAGGACTTGCTCTGCTGTGCCCCCAGTGGAACAGAGGCCGCAGGCCTCAGTGATGCCCTGGACAGACACGTGGAGTGTGACACTGGCCTGCCCCACAGCACAGAGAGTAACAGTGGGAGCCTGGCAGGCTCGTTTATTCTCCCCACAGCCCTGTGGGTTGGGTATCGTGGCTCCTCCCTCTTACAGATCAGACGACTGGGGAACTGGGTGGCACCCAGTGGCGGCTTCCCCTCCTTTCCTGACCCAAGATGCTGCTCAGCCCTGCTCAGTGGGCCCCTCATCCCCTGGGGTTTTGCAGAGCCTTGGACCTGTGGTGCAGCTGCCCAGTGGGCAGGGGCTAGCTAGTGCCTCTGGCTCCGCCATCCCTGCCCCTCCCCTGCTCATGTGACACCTGGGGGCCACGCATGACCTTCGGAGGCTTTGGTGTGTTCCTGATAGAGCAGAGTCAGGAGTCAGAAAATTCACTAACCCAGAGGGCTGAGCCAGCCTGCTGGGACAAGCGCCCGGAGTCCAAGCGGCGGGGTGCTCAGGGCTCACAGGGGCAAGTGGCTGTCCAGGTCTGCGCCAGCCCAACCTGTGACATGTGTGGGCACTTGGATGGCCTCCCCCCAGCACATGCTGGGGTGCTATCTCATGAGAGGGAAAGCGGAACACAGGAGCAGGTCGGGGACCCCCAGGGAGCACAGGACGCATCTTTCTCCCACCCTAGTGTCCAGCAGGACATAAGGTAGCCACCAGAAGTTTCCTGGCCAGGAAGGTGGGTCCTCAGGACCCCTGGAATTCAGATGCTAGAGCCCTGAGGGGGATGGCGTGCTGCCCTGGCCTGCCTGGTGCTCACCCCGCCCTGGCCAGGCTGACCTCTGTGGGACAGCAGAGGAAGTGCCAAGGACCCAGTTGCCTGCAGAGGAGGGCCACAGAGGGGCCCAGAGCATGCATACATGACAGCCCCAGCAGGCAGAGCTGTCAGACACCTGCAGCACCACTCGGAACCGCTCATACCAAGTCCCAAGTCCTTGAGTTCTTCTGCCTCTTTACCAGCACCTCACTAAATCTAGCACCCATCCCTCCCTACCAGCACCCCTCTGCCTGCACCACCACCGTCTTACAGCACTGTGCAGGCCACCTGCTCACCTTCTGTTCAGTCACTAAGTCGTGTCTGACTCTGCTACATCATGGACTGCATTACACTAGGCTTCCCTGTCTTCCATTATCTCCCCACGTTTGCTCAAATTCATGTCCACTGGGTTGGTGATGTTATCTAACCATCTCATCCTCTGTTGACCCCTTCTCCTGCCCTCCATCTTTTCCAGCATTAGGGTCTTTTCCAATGAGTCGGCTCTTCACATCAGGTGGCCAAAGTATTGGCACTTCAGCTTGAGCATCTGTCCTTCCCAATGAAGATTCGGGGTTGATTTCCTTTGGGACTGACTGCTTTGATCTCCTTGCAGGTCTATTTATCTTATTCTCCCTTTAGGAAGAACCTGCTGCCCAGTTGCCTGGAGAGCCCCCCACTGCGCAGAGCCTGCCCACAGGAAGCTGAACAGAGGCCCCCAAGGCCACACTCTTTCTGCTGCCACAGGACTAGACAGATGGGTGGGTGTGTGGACAGTGGCTCCTCTGACAAGAGGCAGGCCAGACACGGGCTGGGGGTGCACCACAGGTGAGGACACTGCCCACCCCACTCCAGCCGTCCCTGGTGGCCTCTGAGAAGCAGCCACTTCCCAGCAGCGGCTGAAGGGCTGTCCTGTGCTCAGAGGCGAGAGGAGCATTCAGCTCCCAACTCTGGGGAGAGCCTGACGGGCTTTTATTGCTTTTGTACAAATTACGGCTGCTCGGAAGTGGCCCAAGGAGCAGGGTAATGGATGTCATAAACCTGCCTCGTAAAGACGGAGCCTGCACTACATGGCTGTGTGCGGGGTGGGTTAGGGGAGGCCCGCGCTGGCCAGAGCAAGCTCTGCTGTCAGGGGGGGCTGAACTGCTCCTGGGTGGGCATGGGGCAGGCAGGTCTCAAGGTGGCTCAGGGGCCCCCCGGGCACATGTCCACCAGCCTTCCTGCCCTTGGATGCTCACTAGAGCCGAGTCCCCCACGTGCTGTGCCTCCTCTTCAACCACAATTGCCCCTGGCTCATGGAGCAAAGCTGGCAAGTGACCCACATGCGGCCGACCAGGTACCCCATCCCCAGGAGTCTCCCTGCCTGCCCTCCCGAGCCCCAGCGCCTCGGTTCCCAGAAGGCAAGACTGTGCCCCTTCTGCCAGTGGGTGAGGGTGGCGGGGTAAGAAACCAGATCCAAGAGCCACAGCTACCATTTCCAGTGCATGCACACGCGTGTCAACACACACGGGCACTCAGAGCCCGTGAGACACACAGCCCTGCTGTTGTGGTGAGAGCTTGACTGGCCTCATCCATCACCACACTGGACAGGGCCTGGCCACCGCAGGTGCTCGGCAGATGTGTGTGGGCTGCTGCAAGCTGTTACACACACGTGTGCATGCTTGTCTTCCCCAGTAGCAGCTGCTTTGCCCACCGAGTGTGACAGGCCCTGTCAGGACCGGCAGGGGCTCCGGGTGGCAGCCTGTATCCATCACGAGTTGCTGACACACCTCCTACAGACAGGAGGCGTCCACAGCCTCTCCCCATGAACAGAGGTGGGGAGGCTGTGATAACAGAGCACCAGGAAGCCATGCCACACCACTGCTACTGCTTCCTCCTGGCTCTCGGGACCCTGGTAACCCGCCGCCATGCTGTAAGGAAGCCCAACCAGCCCGTGGAGGTAGGCCCCGTGTCGTGGGAACAGAGGCCGCTGACCATGAGCTGGTATCAAGCTCCAGACGTCAAGAGCCTTTCACGACCCCGCCCCCCAGATGTCTAAGTGTTTCTGAAATGAGCGCCCACCCCTCCTAGACTTCCTCAGCAACTGCTTGTCTGGCACAGCAGCAGCCTGGGCCCCGCCAGCCCTCATGTCAGCTTTGCCTGGGCCACGCCAGCAGCTAGCTTCCACTCTGTCCAACTGCCCAGGCTCCCAGGGGAAGGGACTGGCCAGGGGTGTGCTAGGCTGCATTAGGCTCTCATGGCCCTGAGAAAAGATGAAACTCAACTGTGCCAGGAGCCCAAAGTGTGCCTGCCTGAGACTGGGGATGGGAGGTGCTGCAGGGGAGGTAATGGGAGATTAGCAGGCTCTCTGGGAAATTAGCTGTCAGCAGCCCAACCAACAAGCCAAATTTCCAGAAATCCCCTGAAGGCAATCAAGTCAATCAGCTAATTATGCCTCGTGTGTTTGTATGTGTGTGGGCGGGGCTACCCTGGCAGTTTGGCAGGTGGGGCCCCACCCGACTCTGGTGAGCACCCTGGGCCCTTCGCACCTGGTGTGGAAGCTGCCTCCTGCCACCTCCAGGCTGCCTGGCTGGGGTGTAGGCGGGCGCTCCCTTCTCCTGATCCCACCGCGGCTCTGCTTGGAACCCACAGTTAGAGCCTCACATCCCAGCCCGCCCTCCTGCTGTTCCTGACGGTGGTACCTCCTCCCACCGCAGGGCCTTTGCCCGGCTGCTCCCCAGCCCTGTGTCAGGACGGGGTTGGGAGGTCTTCTTGCCAGGCTACTCAAACTTCTCCATAGCACTCACCACCTCCCCGGGGACAGGGACACTGGCTGTTTGGTTCCTTCCAGTGGTGGTGATACTCAGTAAATGTTTGTCGAGGGGAGGAGGGACCTGGAGGTGAGAGCTGTACCCCAGCCCAGGGAGGGTGGGAGGACGGCAGCTCAGGCTGAGATCCGGCTGGTGAGGGCGGGAGAGGAGCCTGGAGGCCAGCGGCTGGCTGCATTCTGGTGCCGCGGGCTGCAGGGGGCAGGCTTCCTTCAGAGGGTGACAGACAGGGGCCTGGGCAGGGGACTGGATGGGAGGAATTGGTGGGGAAAGCCGGGGTGAACTGGGAGTGTGGCCCTGAGCGGAGGCCCCTCCCGACAGTGGGGGCTGCAGCGGGTTCTCTGCCCCCTCCCTGACCACACCCACCCTGAGGATACCTGCCAGGACACCGGATCACCAGGGTCCAAGGCCCTGTCCCCAGGCTACACACTCAGGGTGGGGGCAGGGCAGCCTCCTGCCTGTGAGGCGTCTAGGTCCTCATTTCTCTTTAATAAAGGAAACTCCCAAGTCCCCTGCTTCAGCCGGAGATGATGGATCCTTGTGTCCTTGGCTGCAAGCAGTCAAATTAAGAAAATTACTTTCTAACTAATTTTATGGCACTAACGAACCTCTGGCGGCGTGCTGGGGACGTTGCGCCAAGCTTTCGGGACATAACATTGTTGAGGACGGGCAATAATTGGGGATTTGCTGGGGATAAATCTAGGCAAATTAAACTTCTAAGTACAGTCTATAATCCAGGTCAGACAACAAATGCCCTGTGTCACCTAGCAAGGGGATGCTGTGGGGAGAGGCAAGGACAAGCGTGACCCCTCCTGAGCCTGAGGCCCTAAATGCAGACACACAAACAGCAAGGTGTGTGCAAACATATACACCTACGCATAATGACACATGGCTACAGGTCACACACATACTGCATGACCACAGTCATACATATAGGCACATCGGTGCCATGTCCAGACACAGGCTCCCAGATGGACACTTACATGCAGTGTGGCACACACACACACACACACACACACACCTGCTGCATCCATAGACACACATGGGCGCCTCCAGACTCTTGAGAGGACAAGACACAGACTCACACAGAAATGGCCACAGAGAAACATGGAATACTTCCGGGTGCAGCTGGGGAGCCCTGCCACTGCCACACAGAGATACCACCTCATGGGCACATGGGAGAGATAGACACATGTGAACATACAGGGTTACACAACACATACTTCCCTTGCACTGAGAGTCATACACAAACAGGGCTCTCAGCCTGAGTGTCACCCTTGTGCCAGAGGGCTCCATGGTGAACTCTGGATCTAGAGGCAGGGTCCCAGCCGGCCTCCAAGCCTCACCCTCCGGCTCCCGGCAGGGTCACCTGCCAGCCCCCAGCCTCGGCCTGCTGGGCAAGGGTCCTCTAAGCCCCGGCCTACTCCTCCAGCCTCAGGGGAGGCTGCCACCATGCCAACTGGACAAAAGGGCCAGCAGGGTTGACCATACATGCCCTGCAGTGCTGCCCAGCACACGTCAGGGACCTGTGGGCACACTTGCTCACGCCAGGGCCTGGTGCACACACACCGGTGTGTCTGCAGACATGGTTCAGGAACCCCCAGGGCTGAGCAGCAGGCTGGGCCGCTGCCCCCCCACCATCTGTCACTCATGTGCAGCCTCAGTGGGGGCTAAGCTGCAAGCAGTTGGCATGTTAATTACAACTTCTTCTCCAGGAAACATTCAAAGCAGCATTTTGCAGAGAAGACCACAAATGACACAAGGTGGTTTGGAAGCAGAGGGCTGCCCAGAGGCTCTGGCAGGGAGACCCCAGCAGCCCCCAGGCATCTCAGGAGGCTCCACATGGAGTATCCCTGGGCCCAGCCTCTCGGGGCTCCCAACCCTCCAGGACAGGTGCAGGCCGGTGGGCGTTCTGCGTCTTGCCCCCAACTCTCCCCATCACTGCCCCAGGTTGCCCTGGCGCCAACCTGGACCATATGGCACCTCCCAGAGTGCAGGTCCTGTCCAGGCCTGGCCGACCACCCCCATCAACATGGTCAGGAGCGGTTGGCGCATCAAGACCACCCAGGCCCATGGGAGGAAGGAGCAGCCTGGGGCCGCCAACCATGACTCCAACAACAGATGTGAGCACAAAGGCTGCCCGAGGAGGGCAGAGGCCTTCCCAGGAAAGCACCCCTTGGGTGGCACCTGGGACCACTGCCCAGAAGTGTACAGCAGCCCCAGTCAGAGGCTCAAAGATGCTACAGCCTGGCCCAGGATTTGAGGCAGAAGGCAGAGCTGCCTGGGCTGGCAGACCTGGGGATCGCGGACCTGGGGGAGGGGAGGGCCAGGGACCCTCGGCTGTCCCTGCCACCCGGGGAATTAATGGGTTAATTACACACCCTATAAAAAGCCGCTGTGATTTAGAGAGCCTGCCTGTCAGACCCTGGAACTCTGGAACTCGCAGTTAATCAGGAGCTGCAGGATGAGGCGGGCGGAGCCCAGGCCCCTGCCCTCCAATGAGCCGAAACGGCCGTAAATTTGCAGAAACGGCTTTTATGGAGCTCTGGGTTTTATGGTGTCATTAACGGGCCTCCTGATACTTAAGGGGAAATGAAATAAAGTCGTGGGGAGGGGGCTGGGGGATGGGGAGGGTGGCCCCCGCCATGGCCGGAATATCAAGTGGCAGCAGGCCGGCCCCCCTCCTGCCCCTGGGCCCCTGATGACAGCTAAGAGCAGGGGCCTCACACCCCTGTCCAGCCTCTTTGGCCGGGCCAAGCACAGCTGGGGAGAGGGTGTCAGGGCACGGGGGCAGGGGGCAGGGCGGGGAGGGCATACGCTGCAATTGCTCCACGTGCAGGAACCCCAACACCAAACGCTGCCCCACAGGACCCAGGGTGTCCAGCCCACTGCCCACTCCTCTGCAGGGCAGGACCCGGAGTCCTACTCCCTCTGAATCTCTGCCCACTCTGGCTCATCCCCATCCTGTTCAAACTCCATTTCGAGCCTAGGGGCAGCATTCAGTACAGTCGGGGCTCCCGTGGGTCGAGGGTCGGGGTTAGTGTGTGGGGAGCAGACAGCAGAAGGAGGGTGGGAGACTTACGGAGTAACCTCTGCCTGAGACTGCCTGCGCCGAGCTCTGCAGGGAAGGAAGAAGGACAGTCAGGAACCGGTTGCAGCCCCAGATGGCCACCCTCTCCCTTGAGGACCTGAGCAGGCAGAGCCCATTCCTGGTTCTTTGCTGGAACCCCCCAGGCTGGGGCCACACTGATCAGCCTGTGGCAGGGCTCAAGGACCCACAGAGGAACCTTCCACCCCCAGACCTGGAGGTATGGTCCAGCCCAGCAAAGTCTCCAGGCAGAGAGGCAGCAAAGCCCCCACATTCCCCAGGGGTGGGCTCAGCCCCTCCCAGAGGATGCTCCCCACCTCTCCCATGTGGGGTTCTGGGCCAGGGGATAACCCCTCTCTGTGCTCAGGTCGGCTTTTCCCTCACCACCCACCAGCCTCCCAGGGTCACTGGGTCCAGCGGGAAAGTCTGGGAGGTTTCCTTGAGAAGGAGCTGGGCAGGTAATCCTGGGGGGGTGGGGGGGTAAGCTGTGGCCTAGAGGCCAACAGTCACCCCAGAGGTCCTGTGAGGGTGATCAAATGCTCAAATGGGCAGTTAGGATCTGACGGGAGAAACCAGTTAGGTTCACTTCACCAGCTCCTCAGGGCAGGCGGTGGTCAGCAGGGTTAAGCCCCAAGGCCCAGGGAGATAGGACGTGATGACCCGGCAGGTGGGGGTTGGGGGGGGGGTGTTCACACGGGCGGCAAGTGCAAGCTTGTCTGAGGTGTGTGGGACTCACGGACCTGGGGCCAGACCACACTGAGGTCCAGATGCCAAGATTCTTCCGAAGGATGGGTGACCACTGCAGCCTGGACCACTCTGCTCAGCTCAGCTGGGGCCAGGGGACCCCTCCCCTCCCCAGGCAGACCCTGGCCGGGCCCCAGGCCAGTTCCTGGGGGTCTGCCAGGCCAAGCGTGTGTGTGTGTGTGTCTGTGTATGTGTCTGTGTGTGTGTGGCGGGGGGGGGGGGGGTCCCTCACCCCCTGGGGTAGCTCAGGCACCAAGCCCTGCCTCTGGGGGTGGGGGGGTCTGGTGCCATAATTGCCCCCAGGCTTGCACACTCACACCGCCTGTGCTGTGCCTACAATCCGCCTGCTCCCATCCTGGCCAGCAATTAGAGGAGTTCGAACTAGGGCAGCCCCCGTGGCCCCAGACAATTACCAGCCTATTTTCCTATCTTGTGGCAACAAGATCGGAGCCGGGCAATTAGGCCCCCCTCCTGGCCTCCTGCGCCGGCCCTCCCCCAGCCCCCATTTAAATGATAATGAGAGACGACTCGTTCCATTTAGCCCTGCAGAAAACCCATCTCCGCTAGGCCGCCACTCCTGCAGCTGGGGGTCAAGAAGACAAAGGCCTCTTCCAGGAGCGCTGCCTCCCACGGGGGGGGGGGGGGGGGCGGGGGGGGCTCTTCCGCCTGAGTCCTCATCGCCCCCTCAACCCAGGGCCCCTCAACCCCCACTCCCTGCCCTTGCAACACCTGCCCCATCCCCCTTCTCCAAGGTCTAGGGAGACCCAGCAGCCCTGGAGGAATATCCTGCACCCCCATTGCTGGCCACGTCCCAGTGGGTGCCCTTGTGTGTTGCCTGGGTCATCCCCAAACTGGGTCCTAAGACCCCCTCTCCCCTGCCCCCTGGGACCTGAGCTCAAGGACCTTTTAGACAGGACACACCGAAAGGAGTCCCCAGACCCAGGCCAGCTTGTGCCTCAGAGGGGCACCCTCCCCTCCGCGTGGCCCCCAGTGGCAGAGACCTGGACTGCTGGATGCCCCGTGCTGCTGCCAGCTAGAGCAGACAGGCAGGTCCGCCTGGGCAGGCAGGAGTGTTTGCAGCTCATCGGGCCAGAAACGTACCCCCTGCCTCCACCCTTCTTTAGACACATCTGTGGGAGCTGTTTGGCATCCATAGCCCTGCCCACCGCCAGCTGGGCACCGACCCCGAGCCTACCCCCAGCTGGACATAGGGACTGCACCCCAGCATGGTCGCCTCCACTCACCCCTGCCCGTGCCTAATGGTTGGTTCTCATTTAAATCCCTCCTGATGGGGAAGCCCCAATTAGTAGACAGTTGTGTTTTAAAGAAAGCAAATGCTAATTGTGAGCACAAAACCCTGGATTAAGACTCTGGGCCCCTAAGCAAACGGCTTGCAGTGTCCGCTGAAGGTTGGAGGCTGGCCGGGCAGTCACCCCAGGGACTCGAAAGTGTTCCCGCGAGCAGCTGGGGTACTCACATCACTGAGTTGGTCCCGAGAACTGCTCCTCCGGGAGCTGGTGGCTTCTCGGAAGCTGTCGCCGTCACTGTTGTGGTCGCCCCCTCTGGACACTGCGACCTTCATCTGGGGACAGGGAGAGATGAGAGACCGACTCAGCACACACACCCTGCAGGGTGGGGCTGGGGCACAGCCAGGCTCAGGCTCCTCCCTAACCCCACCCAGTCCCTCTGGGCTGAAACCCGGGGAGGGGGGCGGCAGGGCACAGCCAACCACTGACAACCCAGTAAGTACTTTCCATTCCTACCCAGAACAGGAAAGAAGAGCCCAGAGAGCAAAGGATGAGCACTCAACGGCCTAAACTACTGTCAGCTCTGTCCTTTCCTCTGGCCAGCTGGCAACTAAAGACTCCTGGATGGGGAGCGGGCCAGTGGGAGGCCCCGGCCTTTCCCACTCCACCAGGGGCCCATGATCAGGTGTCAAGACAGGCCTGCCTGTGGCAATTCACCTCCACTCCCTGCAGGTGCACCACTCCTGGGCCCCCTTCAGTCCTCAGCACAACCCACATCAGGGCTGTAAGGTCTGCAGAGTTGGGTGTGGACCAGCCACTCCCCTCTGCGTGTCCTAGGGTCATTACTCAACCTCTCTGTGCCTCAGTTCTGTCATATGCAGAACGAAGCAAGTAGTACCCACTGGAACAGCTGCTGCTGGGTCAAAGTATCTGCCGGACTCTCTGTAGACCCGGCAGGCCCTCAGCTCCTTGCTCCTCACACAAAAGCCCTGGTTGGCCGCTCTGTGCCCACTTTACAGAGGAGGAAATCAAGGAGGGAGTTGATAAACCACTAGGGAGGTTAAGTGACAGTGTGGAAAGTGGACCCAGAAACCTGCCTGCGTTCTTTTTACTTGGAAATAGTTTCAAACCTCACCAAGCTGCAGGGTAGGAACATCCATCACAGCCCCTGACCCTTGACCTCTGGGCCCAGGAAGTCACCATCCCAATCGTGCCAGCATCCATCCAGGTCTTGTCAGCTTCCAGCTGCCCTCCTGGACTCTCTGGCAGGACCCACAGAGCTCGGCTGACCCGCCACCTCCAGGTGGCTCCAGCTTCTTGGTTCTGGAACATTCCCACAGTTTTGTCTGAACGTGCACTGACAGCCCAAACCTTCAACTGTTTGGGCTGTATATCAGAGGTTTCCTAGCAACAGACAGAGGCCACGGCTCCCAGCCAGCACACTGCCTAACACCCAATGACCCCTGCTCCAGGCGCTGCCGACGTGCCTGCGGGGCAGTGTGTGGCCTCCTGTCCACCCCCCAGGCCTCCCCGCCCAGCGCATATGCTCTCAGAGCTCAGGCGTGCTCAGAACCTGCGCCACAACCAGGGGCAGGGAGGCCCAGTCCTTTGCATCCAGGCATTTTGTCGTAAGCATCCTTCAGCCCTGGAGACCTCAGCTAGGGTGGAAAGTCTGGTGCACCAGCTGTGCTCTGGAATATTCTCAAGTCCCCAGGAAACCCCCTCAAGGCCTGAGCCCTTCTTCCTGTGGACCCAATGGTAGGCTCCCTCTCTTGAGGCTGCCCCTCAGAGCCCCTGCTCTCCAGGGCCAACCTAAGCCCTAGATGGGGTCCAAGTTCCCATAGCCACAGGCCCCTGCACAGTGTGGCTAGCAGAGTGTCATCACAAAATATAACTGCCATTCATCCACAGCCCAGGCCTGGGTGCAAGGACCCAGGGGAGGGCCCCCTTCTGGGGAAGCATGAACAGCGAGGGGGAAGCCCAGCCCTCAGGAATACCCTCCCATCCTACGGCAGGCCCAGGGAGGGGCCCCAGTCTCAGCCCAGGCGAAACTCCCCCATTGTGAGCCCACAGGTCTCTGGCCTCACTAGCTCCATCCTGCATAGTTGAGTGGTGAATGCACAGACCCTGGGCCAGTGCTGGCTCTCTGACTGTCCTTGAGCCTCAGTTTCCTCATCTGTGAAGTGGGGGTGTTGACAGGGCCCTTCACAGGCTCTATGGGGGTAAGAAATTCTGTTTGTGAGCCTGAACCCTCTCTAGCACCAATAAGCCACCAGGTGTCACTGTTGTCACCAGTTGGAGACAGGTCTTTCTTGCCTCTGGACTCCATGACAGGTCTCCCCAAAAGGAGTGAATATGGGGTCCGGGGGAACTTCCTTACTGCCTTGCTGGCAAGGAGCCTCTGCAAGAAAACAAATGCCCTCATCCAGTGGTTTTCAAAGTGGGGTCCCTGGACATGCAGCATCAGCACCTGGGAGCTTGGTAGGAATACAAATGAGCACTTCCAGGCCCCACTACAGACTCGCTGTGTCATCAGGTCCTCTGGGGGATCCTGGTAAGGCTCTAGTTGAGACTCTTGGTTTTGACCTTCAGTAATCACCCCCATGAACCCACCCTCACTGTTGGGGGACAGTATTTCAGGTTGGGCTTGGAGCAGGGTCCCTGCCCATGAAGAAGGCTGGACCCAGAGACACTACAAGGACAGAACAGGCCTGGCGCAGTTGTGCAGACTGCTCACTGTACAAGGACACCCGGCAAAGGGGGAGGGGAAGCGGGGGCTGAAGAATAACCCCACACAGCTGAAAGGTGAGAAGGGAGGATACCACATTCCACTTCATTCAGTCACACAAGTGGTCTCCTCTCTCAGCTGGACCCCAGAGAGGATTCCTTATCTTGACTCTTCGGTGATGCCCCACAGGGGGAGGACAGGCTGGGGTCTGTCATCCTCCTCAGGCAGTGGGTTTCAGCTCTGAAAGCCCCATTTCCCAGAAAATCCCATAAAACTCAGTACTGTGCCCTGGGAACCATCCCAACCCTGGATGCACTGGGATGGCTGGTCACCTTCTCTTCCTTAGCCAGCCCCAAGCTGGACTCTGGCTGTCCTGTAGCCCCAACTGCCTCCTAGTGGCTCAGAAATGCTGCTGGCCAGCTATGCCAGAAGGCCAGGGATGCCATGCCTCCATTTTTAGCTGGAGAGATCAGATTCTGATCTGGGCCCTGATTGTCCCAGGAGGGCAGCTGGGAGCCCGTGCCTGGGCCCACCCCTGGGCCTTGTGGTCTATCCCTATGCCCACCCAACCATCCTTTATCCATCCATCCATCCTTTATCCACCCATTCATCCTTTATCCATCCATCCACCCTTCTACCCATCTACTTGTTCACTTAACCACCCATCTGCCCACCATCCATCCATTCATCCATCCATCCACCTATCCATCTTCCCATCCATTCACCACCCATCATCCACCTACCCATCCAAGGCTTACTGAATGCCTGCCTATGAACCGGCCCTATTCTGGGCAATGAACATAAACAGACCCAAGTCCCCACCCTCCTGAAGCCTATAAAGAGGCCAGCACATGGAGCGTGTGGTCGGCAGACGGCCACAGGTGCTCTGGAAGGACAACAGCAGAGAAGAGCAAAGAAGGGGTCGCCAGGGAGGGGTCTCACTGAGAAGGTGACACTTCTGAAAGGTGATGAGGCAGGTCATGAGGCTACTGGGAAGGGTCGGGGGATGGCACTGCCGGAGCAACGAGGCTCCCTGGGGAAGAGGAGAGCCCTAATAAGCACTGGCAGTTTCTGCAAGTTGTGCAAAATTCCTGAACATGTAACAGTTGGCTCGTGCAAGGTGGCATACCACAAAAACATTTCCTCAGACTGGCGGGGGCAGGACTCCCCTTGAGACTGGTGGAAATATGGAAATAGGGCCCTGCTCTCCACCAGGCAGGGTCAGGACACAGCCCTCAGAAGGGCAGGGAGAGGACCTCCCCTTAGATCAGCATGGCTGGGGCACTGCCATTGGAGCAGCAAGGTGAGGGACACCACCCTCAGACTGAGGCACCCCAGGAGCACCTGGGGCCCTAGGCTTTCTGCCAGTGACAGGGAACCCTTTCCTGCTACCCTTCCTGGGCAAGGCAACTCCCTAACCAGGTTCTGCAGCAATTCCGGGAGGAAGTGTCATCTCCCAGGCGGGCTGCCAAGTGCCCTGGGCCACAAACAGGCAGCATGTGGTTCCACCTGACGCTCAGACCCACAGGGTGTGCACAGTGTCAGTCAGTCCAGGAGGCGTAGCTGGGAAAGGGTCCAAGAGGTGGGACCTGGCAGTGTCCCCAGGCTATGCCACCAGGTGCCTTCCCCCTATGGTGGACAGGAAACTCCCGAGACACCGCAGGGCTGACTCGGGGGCCCCAGAATCCCTCACTCCAGCAGCGAGAAGACTCACTGGGACTCCTGACCCTTCACAGACCAGCTCCTACCAGGACACAGAAACAAAAGAGCACCAGGAGTCCCTGCCCCGAGGCACTCAACAAGGCCTCTTCTGCCCACATCCCAACACAGCGCCTGCCTGCTCCTGATATCTGCCCGATGATGTGTGCGTTCACCACGAGACCCACGTGGGTTACCGAGACCCACGCCTGAAGCAGGATGCAGAGGCTCCCCCACCCTTAGAGCTCTGCCACGCAGATGGAGCAGAGGCGCCCTGTGCAGCATGCTCAACTGCTGCACGCCTGCAGATGCACATGCCATCCATCCATGGCGAGAGTGGGAGTGGTGGCCCTAGAGTTGTGCAGTGCGCAACCTGAACAGCCATATGTGGCGGCCCTGCAGGAGATCATGCCCCACCAGATGGCTTCACCCCCAGACAAGTGTCATCCCATGGAGCTCTCAGGAATGCACACGAGCACACACACACATTCTCAGGAGCGCTGGGCTCTGCCCCATGCCTCTCCCACCTCCGCCCCAACACCACCAGCCCAGCCCAGGGGTGGGAGGTGCCCTCTGACCCACGGTTAGTCTGTACTGGCCTCCAGCATGAGGAGAGGCCCACTTAGCCTCCACACCTACAGGCCTGGGAGCGGAAGAGGCGGGGATGGCCTGGCTGCAGACCCTGGGGAACCCTGAGAAGGGGGCTGTGGCTGAGGCCACCCACGGTCTCCTTCAAACCAGCGGGAGGACATGGCCTGGTAGGGTGAGGCGAGGGTCAGGCACCCACTAAGCATCAGTACCCGCCCCTCAGCCCCCAGCCAGCCAGCCAGCCTGCTGTCCCGGTGAGAAGGGAGTCAGGAGACTCCTCTCACGACGCCCCTACAGAGACCGAGCACAGGCTCCCGACGGCCGAGGCACCCTATTCCATGTCCACTCACACACACACACACACACACACACGCACGCACGTGCACACGCCTGGCGACCCAGCCCTGGGGCCATATGGCAACCCAGGCCTGTGGCAGAGACCCCTCCCTCTTCACCCCAATCTTATTTCAGGGACTCCTGCACAAATAATGCCCCCACTGGGGTGCTTTAAAACCACTGGGCCTCCTCAGGGGTCAAACATTGTGGGTCAGGGTCTCAGAGACCTTCCTAGGCCCCCCAGGTGACTCCTGAGTGCACCCCAAAGGTGAATGGGCAGCCATAGGTCACATGGCCCTGACTGGGCCCCTGCCGGCTAGACTGGGAGGATGAGCTGTGTTCATCCATGAGAACCGTGTTAGTCTTCTCGCCCCCACTCTGGTCCCTGCTCATTCCAGCTGATCCCTGGTGTCCAGTGTGTTCTACAGGCTCCAAAGTGAGAGACTGTCCTGTCTACCTGAAGCCCCGACTGAAGCAGGGCCCGAGGCCCTGCCTGTCCTGGGGATAGGGGCCCCCTTCCCCTTTGGGTGCCCCAGCCCCTGGCCTCTCTGTCACCCTGGTACCTCAACGCCCCAGGGCTATAAATGAGGCTCTGACCAGGAAGCCCCTTGCTCTGTCCACCAACATTCCCTGATGCTCAGTGGGACCTCATGACCCCACTGAACCTGCACCCCCACACCACCTCGCACCCGCCACCTCCCTCCCCAGCACATGACAGCCGTGAGGACAGCCCGTACTTTACTCTGTTCAACAGAGCCCCACCCTGAGCCCCAAGCCTGTGCTCTGCCTCCAGCTCTGCGCAGAACCTGGGTTTCGGAAGAAGGCCACAGAGCACGGCTGGCCCAGGGAGGGGAACCTTTACGCAGACCATGCAAAGACACTCATGAGGGGGCTGGTGGTCAGGTGAGATGCTGGGGTGTGCAAGGAAGGCCAGGGCCCCCTCCCCACCCAACGAGGCCACCTGCACGGCCTCTCCTTTGCTTGCTCTCAGTGCACCGCTCCAGGTCAGTGTGGAGGATGGTACCCCAAGCACAGCACTGCAGACCAGCTTCCCCCGACCGACAGCAGCACCTGCTAGTGAAGTGTGGTACTGCAGCCACCTCGTGACCGGAGGGTGAGAGGGAGTTCTCAGGGCTGTGACTCCAGGTGGAGGTTCCAGAAGGATGGGGTCCACTGTAAGGCGACCGTGGCTCTAGGCCCCACTTCTCCCAGGAATCCTTTCCGATGCTCACTCCATTCCTGTGACAATCAGGCCAGGTGAGGCCCCTCAGGCTCCCACGGCCCCAGGTGTCCCTGAGTGAAGCAGGGTCACTGGACGGTAAGTGCCCAGTAGGTAGGGGCTGTCCTTTGTTCCCACTACCTGGCAGGGGCCTGGCACAATGAGGAAGGGTCCCACAGCCAGCACAGGGTGAGGAAGCAAGCTGCTGCCCTAGGAGGCTGGCCCTCCCCTCCCACTGCTCCACATCCTTCCCCTGGGATTCGGCCGCGTGGCCAGCTGGGTGAGTGAAGCATGGAGACGCACAACACAGTGTACAGAGGCTGCTGGCTGAGCTGAGGCCACAACCCAAGGAGACACACGGCCAGCAGGCTCTGGGGACACGAGCTGTACGTAAGCAAGTGCCTTGTGAGTGACATGACACCCTGCCTATGCCTGAGTGTGGTCCCTGTGGCTGAGGAGCAGGGGCAGTGCACCAGGTCCTGCCCCTCAGTCAGGCCAGTGGACTCTGGGCTCCATCTGATCTCTACTCTCTAGCTGAGCCACTCAGCTTGCGCCACTGCTGTCCCCACCTGTCCAGCTGATTCAAGCCACAAGCACCTCCCTGCAGGTGCCCAGGCCCCCTCCAGTGCGAGCTTTGAAAAACATACCTCAGCTCAAGTCACTGCGCAGCCTAAAACCCCCAGTGGCCCCTCTGCGAGTGAGTGGTGGCCACGCTCGCCCAGGCCCCACGCCAACCCCGCCCCGGGGTTCTGTCAGCTCACTCCTTG
This sequence comes from Bos grunniens, assembly GCF_055505025.1. Taxonomy (NCBI): domain Eukaryota; kingdom Metazoa; phylum Chordata; class Mammalia; order Artiodactyla; family Bovidae; genus Bos; species Bos grunniens. Next base: position 45,042,125 of record NC_141181.1, read on the forward strand.
CCAGCTGTCCTCAGGCCTCAAGGTGGGTCACCTCCTAGGCGAGGCCTCCCCGATCCGCTGGTCTAAAGCAGCCCCATTTTCGTTTCCAGGCAGGTCTGTTGTCACCCCAATCCCCCCGCCACTCGTGTCACATCTGGAATTCCAGCAGGTGTCTGAGTCACTGAGCCCAGACAGGGACCAACAAAGCCCAGAGAAGCACACACCAAACGGGCCGTGCCCTCGGCATCCACTCCCCTCCACCCTTCTCCCAACAGGGCCCCCCGCAAGTCCCCCACGTTAGGCTTCTGTGAGGGCCACATCTGGAGTGGGGGTCTGGCTGCGCCAAAGCCAGGGAATGGCCAAGCACTCTGCCCATGGGTCCTGCCAGGATGGCTGCCCCCAAGGGGACCAGGTGAGCCCGCCAAGGAGGCCGGAGACGAGACTCACCTGTCCAGGCCGTGCCCAGGAAGCAGGAGAAACCATTCTATAAGGGATAATGATAAAGCAGTAACTGCGGTAACAACGGCATACATGCCCATCTAGCAGGAACTGTGCACGTCAACTCAGCTTTTCATCTCTACGACCCGAGACGCGTGCAGTATTGACAGCTCCACTTTACAGATGAGGAAATAGGCCCAGAAAGGAGGAGCACTTGCCTGGGGCCACCACAGAGCCAAAGATGACCTCACAATGAGGTGGGGTGAGGATGCAGAGCATCCCAGGGAAGCCCACCTCGGCCACCCCCAAGCTGCAGCCCAGGCCTCAGAAGAGAGGGAAGTGGGAGAAACCGTCTGTGTTAATGGGAGCCAGGCACTGTAGCGGCTAGCTAGGACCCAGCGCGGTTTGAACTTTAACTGACCCACACAAAACTCTGAGGGAGTGCCCCTGTCCCACTGTACAGATGAGAAAACTGAGGCACCGAGGGGTTCACCCACCACGAGGTTCATCTTCCAGAGAGCAAGGGAATATTCTGGAAGGACTCTACCAAGCCAGTATGAAAACCTGTGATTAGAAAACCCCTACACTGGCAAATATGGACCCGGCAGACCAATGTGATGGTGAGGAGCACGAGAGGCCATGTGGATCGCATCCAGAACTCTGCCCCGCTCTGTCTCACTCCCTGTGTTGACTAAGCGTCTGGGGCCCAGCCCTCTGCCAGGCTTGGGGTTATCAGGCCTGCTCGGGGGTGCAGATAAGAAATGGGCAATCCCCACACCGCAGAGGGGTGTGCCCAAGAGAGGGGGCATGGGAGCAGGGGAGGGGTGGAAGGCAGGCAGGTTGGGGAGGAGGGAGAACTCAGACCACAAAGGCCCTTATGGGGCACGTCCAGGAACCAAGACTTCCTGAGGGTGGAGGGGAACTTCCAGGGTGCTTTCAGCAAGGGGAGGGCGTGCTCAAATGGGCCCTTTAGAGGAACCTCACCACCTGCAGATGGGCAGGAAAACTGGTGCTGGCTGTCTTCCAGGCAAAGGTCAGGGTCAGGGGCACAGATTCTGGAGCTGAGCCACCTGGTTTGAACCCTGGCTCCATCACTTTCCCTGCCTATCTCGGACAAGTTACTCAGATGCTTTTTTTCTTTGGCTTCAGTATCCTCCTCTGAAAAATGGTACTAGCAATATCCTGCCTCACAGGTGTGGTCACTGGAGACAGTGCCTGGGCCGGCTGTGAAAGGTCAGCTTTTCTTTGCTGGTAAGAGGTGGCAGGCTAGCAGTGAGGGGTAGACACGGACATCCAGTTTACAAAGTCAGTTTAACAGACACATGACTATTCAGATCATCTATTTCATCTTAGGGCTTCCCTGGTGGCTCAGTGGTAAAGAGTATGATAAGGCTGTATGTTGTCTCTCTGCTTATTTAACTTCTATGCAGAGTACATCATGGGAAATGCCAGGCTTGACGAATCACAAGCTGGAAGGAAGATCGCTGGGAGAAATATCAACAACCTCAGATATGCAGATGATACCAGTCTAATGGAAGAAAGTGAAGAGGAACTAACGGGCCTCTTGATGAGAGTGAAAGAGGAGAGTGGCTTGAAACTCAATGTTCAAAAAACCAAGATCATGGCATCCGGTCCCATCACTTCATGGCAAATAGAATGGAAAAAAGTGGAAGCAGAGATTTTATTTTCTTGGGCTGCAAAATCACTGTGGATGGTGACTGCAGCCATGAAATTTAAAGACGCTTGCTCCTTGGAAGCAAAGCTATGACAAACCTAGACTGGATTAAAAAGCAGAGACATCACTTTGTCAACAAAGGTCCATATAATCAAAACTACAGTTTTCCAGTAGTCATGTATGGATGTGAGAGTTAACACAAAGAAGGCTGAGCACTGAAGAACTGATGCTTTCGAACTGTGGTGCTGGAAAAGACTCTTGAGAGTCCCTTGAAGAGCAAGGAGATCAAATCAGTCAATCCTAAAGGAAATCAACCCTGAATATTCGTTGGAAGGACTGATGCTGAAGCTCCAATACTTTGACTACCTAATGTGAAGAGCCGACTCATGGGAAAAGACCCTGATGCTGGGAAAGATTGAAGGTAGGAGGAGGGGGATGGCAGAGGATGAGATGGTTAGACAGCATCAAACGGACATGAATTTGAGCAAACTCTGGGAGACAGTGTAGGACAGAGGAGGCTGGTGGGCTACAGTTGATGGGGTCACAAAGAGTCGGACACGACTCAGCGAGCAAACGATGGGAAATTGCATCTTAAGTCAGTTTTGGTACGTTGTATTTTTCAAAAACTTTGTCCATTTCAGCTAAGTTGTTCAATTACTGGGATAAAATTGTTTATGCCCCATTCTTTCAATGTCTGTAGCACCTGCAGTGGTATTTCCATTTTAGTTCCTAACACTGGTAATCTGTGTTCCTTTTCGCTTGATCAGTCTAAGTACAGGGGAGTTCTCAATTTTGTTGATGCTTTCCAGGAAACAGTTTTCGATTTTGTTCACTTTTCCTATTGTTTGCTTTCTTGCTCGTTAATTACGCACTCATTCGGATTCCTCCCTTTCTTCTATATGACACCCCGCTCTTGTAAGTTCTTCAGGTCACTCATCTTGAACTTGTCTTCTTTTCCAACATGAGCACCGAAGCTAGATGTCTCACTCTGAACACTGCTTTGGCTGTACCCTATGAGATGCATTCTGTATGATGAATTCTTATTTCCACTTTAATTTTCTAGTGAAATCCTCTCAGAAGGAGAGTTAGGAGGTGGAAGCCGAGGGCCGGCCTGGGTGGGGAAGTGAGCAGTGGAAGACGGCTCCCCGGTCCTGGCCCGATCCCCGGGCAGAAGCCAAGCTCCCCACTGAGGCGAAGGAAGGTTTGGAGCTGTGTTGGCTCGTTCTCGCTCAGTGAGGGGGCTGTGGCTTCTGAGGTGGAGGGCATTGGCCCTGGATACACGGACCTGATGCTCACAGGGGAGGTTTTAGGCTGACAGGTGCTTGGCTTTGCTGCCCAAGTGGTAGGGGTTCAAACCAAGGGCTGGCTGAGTGCAAGAATGAGAAAGCCAACAAGAGTGGCAAGTGTGAGGAGACAGTGAACTTGGGAAAGACACCTTTCTGCCTCTGAAGCACACTGGACCAGTCTGAGGCCAACTGAGAAGGGCTGCATGAGAAAGATACGCGGTGCAAAAATAAAGTAGAATATCCCACCGTTAATTTTCACACTGACTACATATTGAAATGATACTATTTAGAATATAGTTGTCCCTCGGTGTCCATGGGAGGTTGATTCCAGGCACATTGTTTACCGCTGAGCCATTGGGGAAGCCCCCCAGGAGCCCCCTACAGATACCAGAACTCCATGGATGCTCAAGTCCTTTATATAAAATGATGCAGCCCCAGTCAGCCCTCTATATCCGTGGATACACGGTGCTGATGGTATACAGAGTTAAAATATGTTAGGGCTAATTTTGACTCTTTATGTTTTTAATGTGGCTCCCATCATAGTCCCAGCAAAGAGAGCTAGTCTAAGCTTCTGCAGGGTTAGAACCTGCCTTTTAACAAGGCCCCTGGGACCCCTCCAGGAGTTTGGGTGGTGCCCCTCTCAGTCTCAAGCCCTCTAGTCCCACCCCCGGGATAGGCTTCATGTCCAGCCCCCCAGGCAGGAGCAGGTGGCTGGACACAGACATCACCTTCCTCAGACACCCCAGCTCCCGACCTGGTGAACTGCTAAGGATATTCTGTGGTCAGTGCAGCCTCTGGCTGGTGAAGGAGGGCCACCAGCTTCCCTGCCCAGCCAAGTGTCTCTACACACAGATGTAGGCCTGGCTCTTCTAATACATTAAGGGACTGTGTCACATTCCATGTCTGCCCCATCAGAGGCTCCCTGGGGCAGGGGTGATCTGCCTTGGTCAAGATGCATCGTGTGCCTGGTGCCTTAGGTGCTGACAAAGTCGTCGTGCAGTGAGTGGCTGGTCCAGGGGCCCATCCTCCCCAGGGTGTCCCCCCCGTGAAGGAGCAGAACTCATGGGGAGTGACTAGGCGCTCACCTGGGGAGCACCTCTGTGCTCAAGACAGCTGTGCACACACACGCAGGGAAGCCCTGTGCATGGCAGCCGACAAGCAATCTCCCCCCGGAAACCACCAGCCTGGACAGGTGTCCCAGGTGGACGCTGAAGGTGGCGTGCGATCCCCTTAAAGGGCTGGGAACCTGCGGACTCAGCGGGGTCACCCGTGCTCATGGCCCTCCCCACCCACTGGGTGGATCCCAAGGGGTCCTGTTTAGTAGGTAGGTTTCATCTCTGTGTTGCTTTTGGACAGACCACCTGGTCACCCCTTACTCAACCTGACAGTAAAACCACAACAGCCAACACACAGCAAAGGATTAATAGTGACCAGGCATCGCATCAGGGGCTCCTGTACAGAAGGCACATGTCCCCTCCCCATGGCCCAGTCTGCAGAAGAGGTGGGCCGCAGGGTCCAGAAAGGCCCCAGTAGAGCACTGTACCCAGGCTCCAGTCTCCATCCAAGGGCTCCCTGGGGCAGCACAGGGCCTACCCTAGACCCCCAAGGCATACCCCCCTCCAAAGACTCCAACTCTGCCCATCGGGCCAGGCTGCCCCATTCTCCCCACAACGAGGTGGGCCACATCGCACACCCTTGGCTTCAGGGCCAGGACAGTTGCCAGGGCCCAAACCTCTGCCACCAGGCCATGCAAAGCCCACACAGCTGTGTCCTCTGGCCAGCAAGGTGAGTCATCAAATTAGAATTAGCCACCAATGTTTGAAAAAACCCACTGAATCCACAGAAAAACCCAGGTTTCCCATTGTTCTCAGAAACACTGATCTGGTCACACTGGACCACCTGTATTTTTTCATGCACATGGGTCCCCCAGGACACGACGCATGTGATCCAGTCCCCTCTATGGCCAGTGCACACCCCTCAGGGTCCTGGCACTTTGACCTGAGGCCAGCTGTGGCCAGAGAGAGTCATGTTGGGGTTAAAGAGCCCTGCTAAGTCCAGATGGAACCTAAGTCCTTTCTTCGGCAGTGATCACACAAGGAACAGCCCCACCCCAACTCACCATGGAGTTCACCCACAGCGGGGTGGGCTCAGCCCTCTTCCCCGCCCCTCTCCTGCCATCAGAGATGCTGCCCCCAAGAGCTGTGTTTCCCCAACTAAGTGGCACCCATGTACTGCAGCCAACATTCCCAGAGCACAAAGGCCTAGAAAGGTGGTGACCAACTGTCCAGTCCTGGCCTGCCCCGCCTGAGACATGCCCAGACAAGAGCACGCACAGGGCCTGGAGGCAGAGATGCTCAGACTGCATCTGGGTTGAGAGTTCAGGGCAGTGGGAGGGAGAGGGTGGCCTTGCCACCCTCTGTGCACAACACCGGGATAGTGGCACTACGTGGGAGTCAATGACAAGATTTGAGAAGCACCTTCAGTGGCATCGAGAAAAAGACCCCTTCCACAGCTGGGGCTCCAAGAAACAGGACAGGAGGAGCGGTCCATTAAGTAGGCTGCCAGGAGGGCGTGGAGGGTCATTACGGTGAGCTGATACCCCCAGGCCCACACCATGTGGCACAGTGAGCCATGTCCGGGCCAGACGCCCCCCTGCCTGGGCACCCTCTCCCCTGGCTGCTCTCCTGCAACTCAGCTGAAATGGAATAAACGAGAGGCAAGTCCAGATGTGCAGAAAACCACTTGTTAGAATAAATCACTTTCCATACGACACAAACTGTTAAAATTACAAACACTGATGCTATTATAAAAATAATGGCACAGCACTTTTTATTTTCTTTAATCAGAAAAATAAGCCCCATGTTTCTGGGAGGGAGACCAGGTATCTGCAGGCCCTGCTCTGGGTGTCAGGACCCCGGAGTGTCAGGGTCTTCACGACCAAGCAGGGAGGAAGGCTTGGGCCTGGAAACTGGGGTGGGGTGGGGTGGGGTGGGGTGGGGGTGCGGTGTGTGTGTCTGTGGCCTCCGTGAACCAGGTCAGTACTAGAAGTGACCATCACAGCCGGGTAAGACGGGTGCACAAAGCAGAGCCCTGGTGGCCGATGCTGCTCTCCCACCTGTGCTGGGACTCCAGGGGCAAGGGGTGGATGACCCTTGAGTGCAGATGTGGGTCTGGTAGCAGGGTGGGGGTGCAGCAGAGAAAGCCTTGTAGTGTGAGGTCTGTCTTGACGGGGGACGTCCTGGGGGGCTGGGGAGCCAGAAAGCTGTAGGGGACAAGTGGGAGGCTGGGAGCAGACATTCTGGGAATGGCCTTGGGCCCTGCAAGCTTTCTTGGTCCAAAGCTGGGGAAGCGGGTGGGAGACTGCCCTCCGCCTCACTGCCCAGCCATCAGGGTGGAAACAGACTCCCGAGGGGACCCTCCTTGGCACCAGCAGACCCACTCAACCATGGACGGCCCTGAGCATCCTTCAGGTCCTCTCTCCACAGTCACAGGACCCTGGAGCTGGACAAACGTGACCCTCTGCCAGAGGGCAGGCAAGTAAGGGCCCAGGCCAGGCTCTGGTTGTGCCCACATTCTGCCTGGTGAGGGGCGTAGGGAATGCACACTGGCCAGATGGAGAGGGGCTCAAGGAGAGCAAGGCCTACAGCTGGCACACCTCCCAAAATCTCACACACAGACACACACTCTCTCTCTCTTTCCATGGACACGCGCATACTTGCAGACCACACGCTGTGTACATGTACACACAAACTCTCTCTCTGAACAGTACACCTGGGCATGGAACTTCAACACTGAAGGACACGTGGGCACTTTAGAGGCACAGAGAGATGCTGAAGGACCGCCCCCCAACCCCAAGCCTGAGCCCTTGGGGGTAGCTGTGTTCCCTCTCCTGGGGGCGTGCATGTCACAACGCAGTGGGCACAGTGGGGGTGAGCCTGTGGAAGGTGGGAAGGTGCTGAGGTCATCTCCTCTCTTCCTGACGCAGGGGGGCCTCAGATTGGTGGTGGCCCTGCAGGGGGCTCCCGCCTCTGCTGAGCCTCAAGCTTCCAACCGCAAACAGCCTGGCCTGTTTGGAGAAGGCCTCTGACCAGTCTGACAACACGTCTCCGGCTGCAGGGTGAGGGGGCCCTTGGCCTGGCTCAGCAGAGCCACACCTGGGGTGGTCTGGGAGAACGGGCGTCAGGCTCCAGGGCTCACGGACGGGGCCTGGCGGGCCACCGCAGGGGTGGAGGATCGAGTCCGTCGTGACCTCAGGGGCTGGCAGGGTTGGCCTGGGGCCAGGAGGGAGAGCTGGGGCTGATGGGCCCGCGCCAGGTTCAGCAGGGACTGCCGTGGCTGGCTCGGGGGCCCCAGGAGAGGCCGCCGGGGTGGAGTTGGCCGACCCAGGAGTGAAGGGCGCTCAGGTAAGGGGAGTAACGGCTGGGGCTTGCAGGGCTGGCTTGGGCCCAAAAGTGACCGCAGGGGCTGGCAGGGCTGTTCTGGGCCCAAGAGTGGCCGCTTTCGTCGGCAGGGCTGTTCTGGGCCCAAGAGTGGCCGCTTGGGTGGGTGAGGCTGTTCTGGGTCCATGAGTGGCCGCTTTTGTTGGCATGGTTGTCCAGGGCCCAGCAGTGAAGGTTTGGGGGGGCCAGGCTGCTCTGGGGCTTCAACTAACTGCTGGGGCTGATTGAGACCAAGCAGTGACCGCCGGGGGCGGCTGGGCTGGCCCAGGAGGGATCTTCGGGGCTGGCATGGGGCTAGGAATGCCCGCCGGGGGCAGCAGCACTGGCCTGAGGGTGAGCTGGTGGGCCGGCGACGTGGACGCAGCATGAGGAGCGACTGAGGGGGCTGACACCGCTGGCACTGGGCTAGCAGTGACCGAAGGGGCCGGCACCGCTGTCCTGAGGATGCCCTGCTGGGCTGGCCACGGAAACACGGGCCCACCCACGACCTCACGGGCCAGCAGCGGTGCCAGAGGGCCAGCAGGGACCGGCAGACGTGGCATGGGACCAGGATGGACCGCAGAGGCCGGCAGCGGTGCCATGGGGCCAGGATGGACCGTAGGGGTCGACAGAGGTAACACGGGGCCAGGATGGACCGTAGGGGCCGGCAGCGCTGCCACGGGGCCAGGAGGGAGCGCAGGCGCCGGAAGCGCTGCCTGGGGGCTAGTGCCCAACGCGGCTGGTGGGGCTGAGCTGGGAGTGACCGCTGGGGCCGGCAGGGCTGATCTGGGGCTGGAAGCAGCTGCTGGGGCCGGCAGGGCTGACCTGGGCCCAGAAGTGACCGCCGGGGCTGGCAGGGCTGTCTTGGGCCCAGAAGTGACCGCTGGGGCCAGCTGCGCTGACCCGGGAGTGGCCGCTGGGGCTGGCAGGGCTGCCCGGGGTCCGGGGAAGCCCGACGGGGCTGGCAGCGCTGACACGGGGCTGGGAGTGACCCCTGGGGCTGGCTGGGCTGGAGCTGCTGCTGGCGCTGGGCCGGGCCGTTCTGGTCCCAGTGGTTGGCTGGGAGCGGCCCCCCTTCTGGGGAGCACACCTGCATGGAAGAAAGAGCACGTGTCCACCTGGGCAGGTGTGTCTGTAGACCCCCCATCCAGCCCGGGTCCCTGAGACATGCTGCCCCCTCACCAGCATTCCAATCCCCAAGGGAGTTGAAAGTGGAGTGTGAAACACCAAGAAGAACCCCCTCTCTGAACAGAAGGCGCAAACCAGTGAGTCCCTGAGAGGAAAGCAGCTGCAGTGCTGAGCCGACACCTAGGACAGAACCCTGTGCTCTGGGAGATAAGCCCCTGGCCCCAGTCTCCCTGCCCCATGCCAGCTGGGCTCTGGGTGACAGCAAGGATCACCCCCCACTGAGGGCCTGCTCTCAGCGGGGCTGCTCCTTGCACCTGGGCCACCAAACAAGTGATGTGACTCCCCCCATCTTGCAGACACTGCGCTTCGCCTAAGTTTAGCACATGGAGAGCACGGAGCAATGAGCCTGGACCCCACGCATTACAGACACGCTGGACACCCCGTAGTCGGCGGAGCCTGACAGACGCAATGAGGAAACGGGGCCAGCCTATCAGCGGTGCACCCTCCCGTCCCGCCTGAGCCGAGACACCCCCGCCCCCAGTTCCTGGCCTGGCATGGCCTCTCTCTGGCTGTGACCCACCCGAGGTGCCTCTTGCCTCTATTCAGGACCCTCAGACTTCCAGCGGACGGGTGCCCCTGGCCCCAGTCCACGTGTGCCCCATACCTCACCCCCGACAACGATGGAGCACGTTGCCAGGGAGGCCCAGCTGCCGATGGGTGGTGTCCAGGTGCTGGTGTGGCCCCAAGGCTGCCCAGGGGCAGAAGGCACAGAGCCCATGGCTCTGAGTGGGAGGGGCCCGGGGCTCACCTGCTTGGTGGGCTGCAGAGGGACCTTCTTCTTCCCTCGGTCACAGGGGGTCTCCAGGTCCTGCTCAGAGCTGCCTGCCTCCAGGGGCCGCCCGTTCTCACTTGGCTCTGCAGATGGGCAGTTTTCTGCCTCCCGGGGCTTCTTGACAAGGCGACGTTCCCACTTCTCCTTCCGCTCGTGTGGCTTCAGGGCCATGTCCTTCTGCGGGATGAGGAGGAACAAAGCCAGTTAATCGGTGGTGACACATGGAGTGTTAGCTATCCCACCTGTGGCACCATGAGAGACTATGCTGTGCCAAAGGTGGGGCCCTGTGCACGTGCCAGTGCCCACCTGAGGGGCCGCAGCCCATGCCGCCCTCCACAGCGGGCTGTCAGCCTACCACTCTAAGCTTGCAAAGAAGCCTCCCATCCTGGGAGGGCCGCGTGAGGGGAGTGAAGGGAGATGAAGGGACGGGTAGTGCATACATGGGTCAGATGAGTATGGGCGGGCCTGTCAGGACTAGGGGTTTGGAGAGTATGACTGGGGTGTTTCCCAAGGAGCCCAGCCAGTAACAGGGTGCCCTGATCCTTGGCCCAGTGTGACGTCTCAACCAAGCTCACAGGAAGCAGGCACTGAGACTGGTGGCTGTGCTGGCCTCTGTGAGACATGGCCCGTCCTGGGAGTGGCCCTCAGATTCCCAGTCTGAAACCAGGGTGAGCCCTGGGCTGAGGGCCATTAGCACAGTAGCTGGCCAAAGGCAGAGATGGTGCAACTCCAGCTGCCTCCTCCTCTGGTCCTGAGCCACCTGTGGGTCTATCAGCCCAAATCCCCTGCAGCTTGGCATCCTGACCGGATGGGAACCGTCCTGGGAAAGCAGTCTCCATCTCAGCCAGGTGTGCAGGGCTTCAGCGACCCCAGATCCAGCCCTAGAGCAGAGATGTGGGCCAGCCCTGCTCACAGCTGTACCTAGCACCCAGAGCTGAGCCTGATGCACAGTGGGTGTTTAACAAGCATGTGTTACCCTAATGCTGACAACGACAATGTGGTCTCCCATCCCATCAAGCCTCTGCACTGCCTGCACAGCTCCAACTATGCAGAGGTCTGGATGCCCCGCTCCCCCAGTCCCCAACACACACAGCCCTGCCCATGTGCCCAGAACCCAGGAGGACCTGGCATTGATATGTACTGAGCAGGTGAGGTGCCTCTCGCTGGCATCCACAGGGAAGCTGGAGGCAGCTCCAGCACCACGGGGCTGCGTAAGAGAGAGGTAAGGAAACGCCAACAAGGGACTCAGCAGACTCCAAGAGCATCTGTCCAGGGAAGAGACGAGGAGGAAAGCCTGAATGAGCGCAACGGTGACTTTATCCCACGGCCCTGCAAGAAGTGTCCCCAGGCACTTAAGCGGATGGCAGGAAGAACGAAATCCCAGTCTGCTCTGGTCCCCTGGACAGAAGACAGGAAACAGGAGGTGCTGTGCTTGCGGGTGGGGTCCTCCAACTCAAGGTCCGCAGCCACCTCAAGAAGACTCCCCACGTCCCTCTTCCCACCCAGTGAGCAGGGCCCACACTTTCCAGAATTCACCAGGGGCGCCGATGAGGCCAACCAGACTGGGAGTTGTCCCTCCAGGCACCCTGACTGCCCTGTCTGGTGTGGCCTGTGGCCTGGCCTGGGAGCAACCACATCCAACTGCAGGCTGACTGACCACCCCGCTCCACGGCTGCACACGGCAGTGGTGACAGATCCCTCCCCTCTCCCAGGCCCAAACCCACAGGCACGCAGACCTGGAGCTTAAGCAGGATGTGGGGAGTGAAATGCCATCCATAGCCTCTCAAGAGGAAGCATGTCGCACCCTGTGACGCCTGCCCCCTCACCAAGCGCTCGCACGCTCACCTTTCTGCACGCCCCTGCCCTATCCTCAATGTCAACTCAGGAGTACCAGGAAGAGACAGGGATGGTGTCCCAGTGGGGATGGGGGCTCCTAAAGGTCAGCTGAGCTGTGGGGGCCACAGGTGGGGCACCTGTCCTGGGACATCCGTGAGGTCAGACACCATGCCACACAGCAGTCCTGCCAGCCTGGAACTCAGGTCCCCACTGATGACCTGCCAGGCCCACAGTTGTGGATCTGACCAAAGTTCCACAGGCAGATTCTGCCTGAGCAGCAAGGGGGACCCAGACTTGCTGGGTGCAGAACAGCCCTTTCCCACGCTCACACTCTGGGCTATCGGACCCCAGAGACACCCACAGATCACCTGCACTTTTGCAGCCACCTCTGGAACCCCCCAGGGCACCAGCTTGTCTCAGTCAGAAGGGGCTGCTCCCCACCTCATGCCCTGCCGACAAGAGTCCCTGCTGATCCCAGGACTCTCCGCGCCTGCCCCTCCCATAGGAATCAGGCCAACTCATTACAGTGGCAGTGAGCGCCGACTGTATGCCAGCTCGGCTCCAGGCACCTGGGATCAGATCAGGAGGGAGTGGGCCCATCAGGCAAGTTGTCAGGACTCCCAAAAAGAGGGAAGGCTAATGCAGACAAGCAAGTGGAAGGGAAGGAGCCACTTCAGAGGTGCATGCCTGTCTCCTGGGGATGTGAGGGAGGCCAAAGGAGGCTCTGACGTCTGACAGCAGTTAGCAGCTGGCCCTGCATATGGCCACGGGCTTCCCTGGGGAACAACACTGAGGCTGTGCCTCCACTGACAGAAAGCATTGGTGAACATAGCAGCTTGCTTCCCACACGCAGGGTACTCAATACATATGGACTCCTGGTGTGCCCATGACACATGAATGCCAACCCCTTTACAGACAGAGGCCAAGGCCCAGAGAAGTCCAGAGAGATTCCTGGTCACTCAACTGTTCCCACCCAGGCCCTGGAAAACAGCGAGGCCCCCGGAACCCCCACCTGTCGGTGCCAGGCTGCAGGTCTGTCCCCTCAGAACCTCATTGACCACCAATGGGTCCCCGCCTCCCCCCAGCCTCCCATCCGAAGGTGGAAAAGGCCGTAACCCCACTCAGAAGGCTTCCTCAGGGGAGGGAGAGGTTTTTGTCCCACGTAGGTCTTCGGCAGACGGGACTGGGCTGGCCCACATGCACGAAGCCGCCTGCCACACTCAGTCTACAGACGGAAATGCAGGCTTGTTCACATACCCTCCCATCTGACCGAGCACCTGTGACCAGGCTGACGCGGCACTCGCCAACGCAGAAAGCATGGGCAGACACCACCTAATGGGCCCACAGATATAAGTGGGCCCACAGATATAAGGAGACGGGGCTTTGAGGCATCTCCCCCCCAACCCCCCCACACATAGGCGTGCACACACTCAGACCCCGCAGCCTGGACAGGAGTCTGGGGCAGAGTCTCCGCGCAGAACACTGCAGCTGCACTGACCAGGCCCCTGGGCCCAATCTCCCATCCTTTGGAGCCCCGCTCCTACCCAATACAGGCACTGTGACTTTCTTGTTGCCACACGAAGTGGCAAGCTTTCTCTCCCCACCTTCCCGTGGACCATTTCATCCTGGAAAGAGTAAGCCTCCTGCCCCTGTGTGTCCTGATCCTGAGGTGCGCACCTCACGCGTCACTGTGGGCTGAGCTCTCACAGGGAGGAAGGAGCAAGTACCCACCTCAGGGCCTTCTTAGGGCCATCCAAGGCCACTTTTGGCCTACATGGCCAAAGTCACAAAGGCTGTTTCCGGTCCAGGGGATAACCTCTGAGCTGTCACGTCTGAGCCCCAGAAAGAGAAGAGGGCTGTCTGTGATGGAAGTCTGAGCAAAGGGAGAGAATGTGTGGACAGTCCACCACTAACCATGAAACCTGTAGGGGCAACCTGCCCTAAGGGGTCACATGGCGGGGGCAGGGATCTGTTTTTCTAACAATCATTTGTGAACCAAGGAGACAAAATGGGCTGGACAGACAGGGAAAGGAAGCAAGCATGGGAGTGACTTATGTGGTGGGCGCTGCAGATAGAACCTCCTCCAGGACCCCACCCCCCCGGGCTGGGACCCCTCCCTCCCTCTGCCACTAGCCCCAGCCCCTCTGCAGGTTCTGGCAGGGCCTCAGGAAAACTCTAGGTCATCTCTCCAGACATATAGGGCCACTGCATCATTCACGTGGTAAAAAAGACACATGTCAATCACGAATTGTTCTAACTTGTCACTTTTTCTGTTATTTTTCTTTAAAAAACAACTAGACTGTCAGAAAACTTGAAACACCCGTGCCTCTCTCCCCAGGACTGGACTCAGTCCAGTTCCATCCCAGCCACAGCCCATGGTGGCACGTGGGTCCCCAGGACAGGACCTTCTGCGTCTGGAAGGAGTGGGGGAGCAGGAAAGCCACCTGCCCTGGCCAAGCTGCCATGCGCCCGGCGTGGGCCCTGTGCAGAGGCTCCCTGGCTTCCACAGGCGGGCGGCCTCGTGCCACACACGTCCTGGCTCTAAGAGAGGCCCACAGCATTTCCCGCCTGAAGGTTCGAGAGGATGAACTCTAAGCCAACGGCCCCACCAGTTTCCTCTCCTGGAAGGAAACGCGCCATCTCAGCAGGATTTCTCTGGAGCAGGGCTCACCGGGGTCCAGACGCTGCTCCCACAGCGAGTCACTGCCCTGAGAACGCTCCCAGAGCTCCCCGGGCTTCTGTTCTGTGCGTGCAGCTGGTGAGCACGAGCCAGCCCTGCCCCTGGTATCCAAGGCTGGGGCTGCCCTCGCCTGTGAGGCCAGTCTGGTGGTGGTGGTGGGGGGTTGTCTGGGCCCCTTTAAAAGGCTCAGCCATGCCTGGGCACATACAGGGTCACTGCCCTGCCGGCCTCAATTTCCTCATCTGGAGGTTGGAGCAGCAGCTGTGCCCAGGCACAGGGGTTTTACCCACAGCTGCTTCTGGAGCCACACTGCAGGCCCACAATGATGCTACTACAAGTGCTCCCGAGTACAAACAGGGCAATGAGGCACTGCCAAGGCTGTGACGATGCAGGGTGAGCCAGGACAAACTCCAGTGCTCCAGGGTCTGCAGTCATGTCCACCAGCGACCCAGGAACCTCTAGCCAGCCTGGGCAGTGGCCAGCCCTTGCCATCACCAGAGGTGACAAGTGAGGTGACCCAAGAGGGGTGTCCAGGTAGCCCTCCGTCAGCACGGAGCCTCCGGGCTGCATCCTCGAGCACACACGGGCAGATGCGGCCATGCAGGCCCTGGCACCCTCGCCCAAACGCAGGGGGCCCTCAGAGCAGGCGCTGCGGGGCATGGAGGTGCACAATCCCTGGCCGCCTGAGGCAACGGACCAGCAGTGAAGCCCCCGAGTGACCAGGCCCTCGGACCCTCCCCAGACCACTGGGGTGGGGGGCAAGCTGCTATGAAATCACAGATTAGGTTTTCCTGTGGCAATTTCATGTGAATACTTTTAACTCCCCTAAACATTAATACTATGCACCACCAATAAAATTTCAAACTGTGCTTCAGTAAACCAACCATGAAGAAATAAAAGTAATTAAAACTGGCAAACACAGACTCAGAATTGTTCCCCTCGCTGGGGGCCAAGGCTGCTTGCTCCCACGTGGATCAGGCCCTTCCAGGCCACAGATTCTGCAGGCAAAGGCGTGGCCACCTCTCTCCAACTGGGCAGGAGCCCCCTTCCACATTCTGTGAACCACGTTGGGGTCTGTTCCCCAATACCTGGACCCCAACCCCACAGAGCTCACCCCTCCTCACCAAACTCTCACGGCCCCCTCAGCAGGGTGAGAACGCAGATGGCCCCAGTGGACGGCCCACACAAGACCTCACCACTGCCTCCCACCCCACCTGCCCCTTCACTTCCTGGAGGGAGGCCTTGTGGGATGGCCATGTCACCCTGGGACAGGGCCAGGGGGCTGTAGGGTGGCTGAGGTTGCCTGTCTCCCAGAACCTCCTGGACTCGAGGGCCCCAGCAGCACTCTCCGACTCCTGTTCAGGCATCTGCTCTCTGTGGTTCCAGGAGTTCAGGTCAAATCCCACCTGCCTGCAGTCTGAGTGTGGGCCCCACCCATTCTACCTTCAGAGCCTCACCCCCGGCTCACCTGGCAGGCTGTCATCTCCCATCAGAGCTTGTCTGCCCCAGGGCTTTGGCCCAGCTGCTTCCTTTGCCCTGGCATGCACATGGCTCGCTGCCCCTCACCTGCAAGTTTGGCTCAACACTCCCGCACCCGCTTACCTCAGTAAAACCGCAGCCCCTCCACCCTGCTCCTCTAGGCTGTGGTTCACACGCTGGGGCAGAGATTCCACGTGCAGGTGCTTCCTCCCAGTGACCGGGGTAGCCCGTGGCTTACTGCTAGGGTCTTTCCCCAGGAGGTAACCCCTTCCCCTCCCCCCAGCCAGAAAGCAAGTAGCTTCTGCACTGACCACCAGCATCCGATGCTCCCAACCCCCAAGGGACCAACTCTCCATGTCTGCCTGGGACTAAGAGGGTTCTGGGGACATGGGACTTAAGTGCCAAAGTCAGGGAAGTCCTAGAGAGACAGGGAAGCAAAGCCCTGTGAACCACCACAAGAGGATCTACCTCCATCTAGACAGGCTTTGCTAGAGGCCCTCCCCACCCACACAGGGGGCTGGGGGCCAGATGGGGGACTGAGAAGGTCCTCCGCCTGCCCTAAGCCCTGCCCTGGGCCCTGCTCCAGGTGCAGGAAGGCCACAGGCACTTCAGCCCCCAGCCTGGGACCTGTCTGGGCTCAGACGCTGAACTGGGAGCTGGCCTGGCTGCTCTGTGGGGCCAGGTCCAGCCTCTCCTCCAGCCGCGCCACCTGGTCAGAACTGCCTCTCTGACCCGTCCCCGGCCTATGTCACACCCACACTGCTCCAGCCCCACACCCAGTATGCTGACTCTCTAGGCAAGGCTTCCCTGAGGGTCCCCTTGCCCTTGAGGGCTGTTTCCTGAAGTCCTCACTGACACCTCTGCTGCTCTGGAAGCTTCCAGAACCTGCCTCATTGCATCCTGGTCCCACTGTGCTCCTCCTCAGTGCCTACCCCGAGCACCCGCCCACAGTGCGCACAGGGCACTGAGCACCTGGTGAGGTGGGCATGACCGGAGGGCAGATAGGCAAGGGCACGGAGTTAGGAGCCCGGCTCCAGCAGGATGACCGCAGCCTCGGCCAGTGCCTCCTGGGCCCCAGCTCCTGGCACACGGGCAGGGAGCCCCTCCCAGAGGGACGCCCCCTCCCAGGCCCTGTGAAGGTACCCATCTCTTCCCATATCCACTGACTGACCCTCTGCCATCAGGACAGAGAAGAGTCACCTGGAAACAGAACACGCAGACCCACCCACCCTGTGGCTAAAGACAAGCCAGACAGATGATTGACGACGCAGACAGAGGTCTGGGGAAACTGGAAGCGCCTGGTGGACAAGGAGGTGTGACGGTGGACAAAGATAGCCACCTGCTCAGGTCTGCACCCAGTGGATCTGCTTAAGTCACCACCCAACACCATGTCCATGCGTGGGTACCCCCCGTGACCCAGGCCAACCCTTGACTTGCACTACACTGGGATTTAATGGTCACAAACCACTGTTCTGACAATGACATGAGGTTGGTCTCTGTTCAGGGCCCCTCAGGCCATGAGCCCCACCCGAGAGGCTCAGCGCCCGCTCCTCCACAGCCAGACAGTGCACCCAGTGCTCAACCAGGACTGCCACAGTTTCTCTCAAGCTCGTGGTCCTGGGAGCTCCCCCTCTGGCCCTGGAATCTGCACAGCTGCAGCCCGGCCCAGCAGGGGAGCAGCCAGGGCGGCTGCTGCTGAACCATCTCATGCTCGTGTTCTGTGTGGGTGGGGGATGAAGAAAAACAAGCTCAGAGAAGAGATAGGGAGGTACAGGACCACTAGTAGGTACTTCCACCTTATCACCCCTAGATGAGGAAAGTGAGACCCAGAGCAGGCACAGGGCTGCCCCAACTGATGGGAGGGCCTCGGAAGAAGCATCCTGAGCTAGGTCCTGGGTGATGACGCGAGCTGGGCAGGGCCCCGCGCAGGAGCTCCTGGGGTGCAGGGCCCGAGGTGAGGTGGTAGGCAGGGCCAGGCTTCGAGGGGAACATGGGTTCATTCCATGGACATCAGACAGGGGATCCCTGGGGAATCTGGGTCAGGCAGAGATGTGATCCCAGGAGTCAAGGTCCCTTGGCTTTATCCAGATGAATCTATGAGCATTCCTATCTGACAAATCCTCACTGGGGCTGCAGGTGGAGCCAAGACTGAGGTGAGGGCAGGCTGAGCAGTATGTGGGAAAAGCATTGGCCAGGGGCCTGCCAGGGTCTGAGGATTAGCACACAGCGCCGAGCCTGGGGGCCAGAGGGGATAGCTATGGTATGTGAGGTCAGATAAGTGATGGGATTGTGGCAGACCCTATGGGTCCCTGTGGGGACTGGCTCTTATGAGAGGCGGGAGGCCTGAGGCCAGGACCATGAACACCCCTGCCCTCCCCCAAGGCTGGAGAGTGTCTGCAGGGAGAGGGGCAACTGCCAGGCACCAAAGGTGGCAAAAGATGTCAGATTTGGAGCAACCAGTGGGACAGGGCAGGGAGAGAGGATCAGGACATGGCTGATGGCCACACATTACTGGAGCTCCTGTGGTGGCTGGTCTGGAGGTCCCACCTGATCCCCACAGGGCCAACTCTTGACTCAGTGTGAAACTGTGAGGGCCCTCCCTCCAAAGGACAGGAAAAGCAGGGTGGTCAGACATGCAGCCCCGGGCCAGAGGGGTGAAGCCCAGGCTGGACAGGTGGGGGCCCTGCCGTTCTCTGGTTACATGGCCTCCACCCCCCGTCCCCTGCCCCTCCCCAGTACAGCACAGACCTAGGTCCTGTGCCTGGTTCTCATCTTGCTCTGCTACTTGCCAGCCATGCAGATTTAAGAAGTGACTTAACTCCTGAGTTTTCAGAGGGGAAAACTGAGGACAATGGGAGCAGCACGCACCTGCTGCAGGGGCTGCTGGGAGGACGAGGTGAGCCAAGGCCCTGACTGTCGTCGTTCCTGTCGCTATGATTTTCGGTATCACCACTGACTGGGCCGGGCTCTGGCCCCCTAGTACTTCCCTGGCAATGGCACATAAGTGGGGGTCCCCTGACAGGGTCACACAGGTGCCGGGCACAGATGCCTGCTCTGCTTTCCCCAGCACAAGCTGCCAGGTCAACATGCGCAGCTCCGTGCAGAGTCCAGAGGGCGGTGACCGCCCTAAACATGTGTTCCAAGGGAGAAGCAGAGCCGGGGCCACTGGAGACACTTTCCCAGGTCAAGGTCCCTCCCCACATACGCACACGCACAGCACAGCGGCCTCCCACCCCCCAGCCCCACGTGCACACCAGGATCCAAACCAGCTCTCCTCCCACACACACATGGAGTCCTGGTGAGCTGAACAAAAGGGGAAACTCAGTGAGATTTCTTTCCAGAACTACTGTGGCAAATCAGGGTCCTAGAAGATTCTCCACACTGAAGTGGAACCAAATACCACATTTGCCCTAATTCCCCAAAGCACTCGATTCCACTCAGGTTTCAGATTCCAGCTCCCGGAAGGAGAAAGCGTCTCAGGTGACCTCGGTGACCAGTCATCCTGGCCTCACAGACCTTCCACGGCCTCTTAACCTGAAAGCCCCACCTGCCCCAGCACCTGCCTTGCCTTCATGGCAGATGCTGTCATCACAGCCCATCACCTCCTTCCAGTCTCTTGCGAGTCTAGGTACCTGTCCGCCTCCTCTGCCTGGAGCCAAGCCCACAGCTGGCATGGGGCACAAGATGCAGCCAGTGCTCAATGAGTCAGGAGGGCAGGACGGTTCAGAGCCCTCCCTGGTGGCCAGCAGTCACTTCCAGAGGCCTGGGAGACCCACGTGAGCCTCACGCAGCCTGCCTCGGGGCCACCACTGCCTGGGTCCCAGTGACTGAGAGCAGCGAGAGACCATCCCAAGCACAGTCCAGTGAGGGAGGCCATGGTTCAGTGACACGACTCACAGTGTTGGAAACCTCTGTACGGGCAGTGGCCTGGCTCCCCAGAGGCCTCATGAAGACTGAACCTGGGGATGTCTCCTCAGGGAGGCAGATCCCCAGTCACCGAAGATGTGCAGAAAGGGACTCCTGGCAGAGGGGTGTGGGCAGGGAGCATGGCCCAGGAAGTGTGACCACAGCAGGCACCTGGGCCTGGCCCCCGTCCAGCTGGACTTCTGCCCCAGACGAGAAGCCAGGTGAATGCTTCAGTCTCCCCATCTGCAGAGGGTCTCCAACTCCCAGGGCTCCTCACAGAGCACGAGAACCACGTGGCTCAAGGTGTCTCAGTGTATGCCACCACTGTCACTCTGGCTGCCCCCAGCTCGGTGACCCCCACACCCATGGAGGGGGTGTAGTTTCCAGACTCCAGCACCTTTCCTCCAGAAGGCAGCGAACTGCCCACCTGAACAGAATTTGCTGCATACACATACCTGGGCTGCGGACCCCCCACCCTCCGGACAGTACATACGTGCACACACGGCCCTGAAACCAGAGCAAGGGCGGAGAGAAAGCCGCTGCAGCTGCCATGGAGGAGCCCCACAGCCCAGGCTGCCGCTCATCCCAGGCAAACTTGACTAGCAGGAAGGGAAGGCTCCAGGCTGTGGAACCCCTTCTCTGCCATGCTTCCCCCAGGCAGAGCACAGCCTTCAGGTACCCACCACTCTCTCTGTCATCAGCTCCACATGGCCTTCACAGGGACTGGGCACAGTGTAGGTGAGACAGACAGGGAAGCCTGAGGTGCTGAGGCCACAAATGCCATGCACACAAGCCCCAGTCACGGGGGAACAAGGGAGTGAGCCAGCGTAAGGGAGCCCAGGAAACGGCCCAGCCCAACAAGGGGCTCAAGACCCTCACCTGTGCTCGCGAGCAGGCGAGGGTAACACGCTGGCCAGCATAGACAAGGCCACCGTCCATCAGGACTTCGGCTGCCGCCACTGCTGTGTGTCACGGAGTGTTCCCTGTGACCCTACTTCCCGAGATGGACATAGGGTGATACTGGGGGATGCGGCTGAGCCCTCGGAGCCCAGTGCAGCCTCAGGCTCTGCAGTCCGGCGCAGATCCCCACGGTGCTCAGGGGGTCGGCCCTTCCCCAGAGGTCAGGCAGCCAGCCCCAGCCACAGCATTGCTCCTGCAGCCCATGAAAAGGCTGACCCTTCACACGTTGGGCAGAACCACCCTCTGCTCAAGCTCAGCTTCTTCCCAAAGAGTGTCCGAAAAATGCAGCCAAGTTCAGGGGAAGATCTGCAGTTTCTGTGGCCTGGGATGGCAGCGGGCAGATCTTGGGTAAAGATCTGGCCTCCCCGGGCCTCATCTGCTTCTCTACAAAGTGGGTGTGTGAGGACAGGGAAGTCCTCAAGACAGGTGCTCAGCAGCTGCTATTGTCAAAACTGCTCCCACAAAGCTTGTCTCCCCCACAACAGGAGACAGTGATGGTACAGAGACGCCAGGCCTGACTGAGGCTGGGCCCAGAGCCCCTCCCACCCCACGATTAGCAAAACCGGTGCTGCCCTGGGCTGGTGGACACTCAGGTGGGCCGAGGGTCCATGTGGTGGCTTTGCTTTCACTGGCTGCCAGGGTCCCCCTTGGAAGCTGCACACCTCACAACAAGCTGTGGGCCCTTGTGGAGCAGGGGCAGCGGGAGCACCCTAACACATCCTAGGCAGGTTCCAAACTCCAGCCTATGACTGCAGGCAAGGCCCCACCCACTCACCACAGGCCTCAGTTTCCCCATCTGAAGAGCAAAAGGCAGCCTGGAGGAGGTGCTCTGGCCTGGAGACTTGGACGTTTTCCATGCTGAAGGCTTCTCTGGCTGCTGGCTCTCCTCACAGCACCCAATCATCTGTGTGTTCTCAGCCCTGACTGTCCCTGTCTGAGGACTGGGTTGAGCACGTGGCCCCCCAGGTTAACCGACAGCATGGGCTTCTGTCCATGGGCTGCGGGGGCTATATCCCAACTCACACGCCTGGCCTTGAGCACTGAGCTAGCACAGACCACCAGCTCTCTGCCCCAAGCGGGGACTGAACCTGACTCGCAGAGGGATCACCATTACTGACCCTCCCCAATGTGGCCCAGGAAAGGGGGTGTCTTGGCACCCTGCACTGACTCTCCCACCCCCACAGGGCCACATCCAGGCCTAAACCCACCCCTCAGCGGGCATAAGGCTCACATCCCAAGCTGGGAAGGGTTCCATTATTTTTTGGGGAAACATACAGCGAGCCCCTGGACGGCCCCAAAATCTGGGAGCAGCGGAGCCGGGCCAAAACCAGCTGCCCACACACCACTGTCCACCTGCTGATGTGTCGGAGGCGGGAGCAGGGTTTCTCAAGCGTGACTCTAAGTGGAGCAGGTCATGTACGGCTTCAGGTGTACGTTTTGTGGATTATAAAAGCTACACATGTTGATCGAAACGTAAGAAACAGAGAATTAGAGAAAGGAAGTCGCCTGTGAGCACAGCTATAATTTTGGGTGTTTTCCTTTCCATCTCTATTCCCGGACACACACGTCCCAGACATGTACAGATGCGGCAGATAACCTTTTCCTTCTGCAAAATGGAGAGGCGCAAGACTACAAGTGTGTTTATAGCTGCATAACATGCTCTGAAAAGGCCAGGAGCTGGGGACAGTAGTTACTGAAGAAGACTGAGTCTGGTGCTAACTTTTTTCAAAATACACCTTTCCATAAAAATTGACTCGATCCAGGTAAAAGTGTTCTGCTGTTTGAAAAGCAAATGAACAAAGAATCAAACAAAGGATGCCAAACCAGAAGAGTGGTTCTATTGCCAAACGCTCTCTCCAGATCCGGAGAAACACGAAGGAACACGGAGGGCAAGGGCTGGCTGCCTTGAGGGAAAGCTCTGGGGAAAAGATGCCCTGTGCCGCCCTAACCACAGGGCCCCTATCCCATGGCAACCTGCTCATTGTCCCCACCTGGATAAATGGAAAACTGGAAAGCCAACAGGGGACGAGGGCTTAGGTGTGCGACCCCGCGCCCAGATCGTGACCTCTGCACATCCTCAGCTCAGACACTGGATTCCAGTGGAGATAACCCTACCCCCAGGACTGTGTACACGTCCTGAGCCAGACAGACTTGGGGCCCCTCCTCAGTCGACAACACCCCCACCACATTATGAAGGGCCTGCTGGGTCCACAGCACTTAACAGAGGTGGCCAGTGGTCTTCTCAGCTGCCCCAGAGGCAGGCACCTGTGTCACCCTTCCTCTGGAGCAGACACAGGGACACCAGGTAGAGGGTGAGGGGGCCTGAGACCCGCCCAGGACTCAGGGTGGAGGGGGCCTTCCCAGGACATAGAGGGATAGGGAGCCCAAGGAGGACTGGGAGTGGGGGCCTGCATCCTCAGGACAAAGGTAAGGAGGCCCTGAGGGACACTGGCACTCTGCACAGGCCCCCACAGCTGACATTAGGTTATGCTCCAAGGGTGGTAGCTTGCATCCACATGGAGGCTATAAGACAGACTCACGAGGGCTTGGCAGAACTCTGAGTCTGGGCACGCTGAGGTCCTGACACGGCAAGCGACGGGCCTCAGTGTCCCCATTTGTGCAGTGGGGACAAACAGGTTCAGAACAGCACCTGGCAGAGGGAGCACTCGTTCGCTGCGTGCTGTCACTCAGCCTCATTATGAATTATCTGAACTCTGGGGGAAAACCACTACACTTTAGCAAGAAATGAGGCCAAACAAGCAGGCTGATCCATAAGTTTTGACTTGTCCAGAAGCCCCGTACTTTCCAAGACAGGCAGACCCTTCCCTGGCTCAGAAGGGCAGAGAAAGCTGTGTAGAGCGGCCCTGCGTGAGGCGGCTGCGTGAATGCCAAGCAGAAAGCAGCTCGTTCTCACCACGATCTGGCTGGGGCTGGTCTGAGCCTGCAGAAGCCCCCTCACACTGCGTATCCCCTGAGGCAGGAGGGTACAGCCAGAGCCACTGCAGGCAGTGTGTGGGGCGCTGAGTGACCCGAGGCGCAGCCTCCCTGAACCTCCGTTTCTCCTCTCACTGGTTCACTCCAGGAACATGGGGGCACTATAATCCTCAGTGGAAACACACAGACTCTGTGCCTGCTCTCTTCCAACTACAAGTTCTGGAGCGTCAAAACAGCAGACAGCTTCAGAAAGAGTGGGAACTGGCGGCAAAGAGAGTGTGTGAAATAACAAGGGGAGATGCACAGCTGGGGGGAAGGGATGCTGCTTCAGGCCATGCCCAGGGACAGCCTCTCTGAGTGCCATTTGCGCTGAGACATGAAGGCGCCGAACAGCCCAAAAGAGGGAACAGCAAGTTCAGAGGCCCTGAGGCAGAACCTGCAAGGGGCTGATACGCTGGTGTAAGAGGATGTCAGGTGGCAGAGGCCAGCTGATGGGGTGCAGGGCCCTGGAGGCCAAAGTAAGCGTTTTTGTCTTTACCCACCTGACAGGGCGGTTACGCATCTGGAAGGTGGTTGGTGTATCCACTCTCAGAGGCCGCAGGGCAGGACCTGGCTTGAAAACTCAGCCCTGGGGCCTCCTCTCCCCAGGATAAGAGCCTAGGCCTGCGCCACCACACCCCGACAGAGAGTGTTAGCTGAAGACCCCTAGGCCCAGGAGCCATCCCAGGCTTCCCAGATGAGCACAACAGAGGACCTGGGAGGGTGTTAGCACAGGGTCTGACACAGGTGCATCCACGCGTCCAGACAAAAAGTGGCAAACCTGTTCCTGGGCCACCTGTCCCTGGCTGCCAGCACCCGACCCTGAGGCTCTCTACAGAGGCGGGGCACCCCTGGAAAGGGGACTACTGCAGAGACCTGCAGTGTGGGGACTTCCCCTCCCCCAAAGCTTAGCTTCTGAAACTGGGGAGTCCTAGGCCACTGGCCCCCAACTCCTCAGAAAAGGGGAGCTGTTAACTAAGCATTTCTTGGGACCCCAAACCCCACAGACGCTGGTCCCCCAAAATACGTGCTGTCTAGGGCCCCTGGAGGGTGAAGGGGCTGGCTAGCTGACTGGGGTTCACAGGACTCCCAGGCCAGGCGCCATTCCTATCCAGGCCAGTTCTAGGAGACAAGAGCTCCCAACCAGTCCACTTGCCAGCTCTGACAGCATTCATTTCCTTCTCCACTCACTTGGTTTCAAGCGAGAAGGGACGTTATTTGCTCAACAAATATTGTCCACGACAACTCAACCAGACAAGCAATATTTTCTGCCATCCTAATAACCACGCAGCACACAGCGGTGGCAGAGAGAGGGGGCTAAAATATGACCCTCCCTTTCCCCATGTGAACAGAAACCTCGAGGAGAGGGAGGAGGAGAACAGGAAGAACCCTCAAGTATCCATTTTATCACGGCCTCCATGCAAGTTCAGCAGTGCTCACCTCCCTAGCACATCCTGAACTGAATCAAGTGATATTTTGGCAACATAAACACAATTGAAAAAGACTGAGTAGCCAGGCAGCCCCTAGTTTGGACAATATAATTTAGAGATTTTTCTCCCCAGCTCCTTGAAAGACCAACAGGCCCGCACCCCCCGCGGGGGGGCCGGGTCCTCTCGGAACAACCCTCTAGGCGCGTGGGGCCCACGCAGCCCTGGGAGCCCTAAAGGGGTGGGTGTGCCCATGCTCCAGGGGCTTCTTTTTCGCGACTCCGCGGCAACATGCTCGCGGGGGCCCACCTACCTCCAAGGCCTCCAGCGTGCTGAAGCTGGCAATGGCGAAGCCGTCGATGACCTCTTCCTCCTGCGAGCTGGACTCGCGGCGGCGGCGGCGCGGAGGGCGCGCGGCGGCGGCGCGGGGCGGGGGCGCGCGGGGCAGGCCCGTGTTCTCCTTGCCGGGCCCGGGCTCAGGCTCGTCCCCCGACGACGCGCTCTGGTCGCGGGCGTCGCGGGCCGCCTCCCGGCGCCGGCCACGGTCCCGCTGCGCGCGCGAGCGCCGGCTCTGACGGACCTTGGCCTCCATGGCGCGCGGTGACCTTGCGGCCGCGCCGTCGGGCTCCCGCTCCGCTGCCGCTGCGCTACTCGGCCCCGCCGGGCTTGTTGCGGTCCGCGCGGACTCGGGCCCTGAGCGGCGGCGGGCGGCGGGTCGGGCCGGACATGCCGCGCGGGTAGCCTCAGCCCCGGGCCCTGCGCGGCCTGGGCGCCCCGGCGCGGGAGGCCGCGCGCATCGGCGGGGCGGCCGGCGCTCAGCGGCCGTGGGCCGCGGCCCCGAGGGCACGCCCCATGCGCGACTGGCGGCGGGCGAAAGCTGGGCTGAGGCCCGACAGGCGGGCAGGCGGGCGGGGCGCTGACCGGGGCTGAGGCGCCGGGGCTCGTGAGGCGGCGGTGGCAGCGGCGCCCCGAGCGGATAACAACTGACGTACTTCCGCCAGGCAGCCGGCGCCAGAGGAAGTGGGCGCTTCAGCGGAGCCGACGCGAGCCCCGCCCCGCCCCGCCCCCTCCTGGCCCCGCCCAGGCCGCGCTTTGCCCCTACAGCCTGGCCCCCACCGCCCCGCCTCCGGTCCCGCCCCACCCAAGCCCCGCTCCGCCCCACAGGCCCGCCCCGCCCTTACCTCGCCCCTTGGGGGAGGGAGCTGCGGGGCCGCGCCCCTTCCCGCCCCTCCGCACGCACCTGGGCAGGCGTCCCAGCACGTGGGAGGTGTAGGGAGCTGAAGTGCTACCGTGACTTTCTGTTTGCCTGTTTTGGGAGGGGCGGAGGGTTCACCACTGCGCCTCCCCAGCCGCGGCCTCGTTCCGATAGAATCTATCAATGGGAGCTCTTAAGCGGAAAAGGGGGGGGCCTCTCGAGCCAAGCGAGACATATGCGCGGAGGGGCACGCTCACCGTCAGCGCCCTCCCCCGCCCCCGCAGCTGGGGGAGCGTGAACAGAGTTGGGGAGTCCAGGTTCCCACCCGCGATGGGAGGCCCAGGGGTGGGTAGTCCTCGACGTCCTTTCAGATCCAGGGGCGGGTAAGGGATTTATTCGGTTCGAAAAGGAGGACAGACTATCTCAGCCCAGAGAGGGGTCATGTTAAAGATGAGGATTATTCACTCCCTCATATCCTGCGCCCCAGTCTAGGACTTCTTCACGTGTCTCCTGCCTCTCGTTAAGGGGTCTTCCTGCAGGCTGGTCTTGTCCTTCCATGGCTTCCCGTGCTCTCCACCGCCCCCTGCCCAGGCACCTGACCTCTGGGCTCTATTATGGGGAGGGAGAAGTTATACACGAAGTGCATTCCCTCTACCTTTTCCTGGGTCAAGTTCCCCACCTCACCCCTCTGGGTGGGAAGCCCCCCAGGGATGCCTCGTTTGCATAGAGACAGCAATTTGGGCTGCGGGGGCTGCTCCCCTTCCAGGGCAGCATGGTGGCAGGAACGGATGAGAGGGGGCAGCTGGAGAGTTGAAAAATATAAGGAGGAACTTCCTCTTTCACCCATGGGAGACTGCGGTTAAGGACCCACTGCGGGTGGGGAGGGACCGCTGTCTTCCTCAAATCTTAATATCATTAATTCATTTAACACCTATTTACTAAATGCCCTGCAACTGACACTGTTTGTGTTGCTCTAGTGGATGAGACAAAAGGCCCTTTTAGAAGTGAGTGAGAACCTGAACACAGAGCCGAGTAGCATAATGTTGAAGAGTAACCTGAAGATGACTGAAGAGGGAGTTGTCATAGGAAGTGGGCATGGGGTGGTCCCGGAAGCCTCTCAGAGGAGTGGTAATTTGAGCTGAGACCTGCCAGATGAGAAGCCAGCCAGCCCGGGGCCCCAGTGTGAGCAGGGCAGGGAGGTGTGTGGTCTGGGTAGTCACAGGCTGTTGACAGGGTTGTCCCTGGGGACAGTGGGGAAGGCAGTACTCCAAACATCCTGATACAGGGGGTGGGGAGCCCAAGCCCCCAAAGCTGCCAGCCTCCAGTTCACCCCGGCCCATCCTGTCCAGCTCTCTCTGCTCTGGGCCCTCCTTCCACCCTCTCCTAGTCTCCTTGGGGGTGGGAGCAGGATCCCCCTCTCCCTTTCCCATTCCAGACTTTATTATCACTCTGACTTCCCCAGCATCCCCTTTGGATTTTAAGAGCCTTGTTAGAAAGACGGAAAGCTTCCTGGGCATTCCTCCTACCCTAATTCTCCTCTGAGGATGGAAGGCCTGAAATTTGTATTTGCAGGGGCAGGAGGTGGGGGTGGTCCCAGGGGTAATACTTAAGGATTTCGTTTGGGAAACAGGCCCTTGGGCCTGCCTGCCCATCCCCAGTGGGGCTTCCAGGCCCCATACTTGCTCCGGAGGCCCGGAGTCCTCAGAGACCTGCAGCCTGCGCTGCTGAGCTGATCTTGGGGACTGCAGGGGGCTTCCTTTCTTGTCACCCCTTTCCTACCTCTAGCACAATGCTTGGGAAGGCCCAGGATTTGGCGTTGAGGTTTTCAAGTGTAGGAATGACTGTCTGTTCATCTCCCCTTGAAGACACTTGGATGTGTTCAGGGTGAAGGATGGGATCACTGTAGGCTCCCTGTGGGGACTCCTCTCTGGGTTTCTTAGCTTTCCTGGGGAGAAGCCTCCCAAGGATTTTCCCTCCTTCGATTCATTTCCAGGTGGCTGGCCAGTGTCTTAGGGACCAGCCGCCATCTCCTGGGTACAGGATCCTGGGCACAGGAAACCTCCCTTCAGGGTAGAGGCAGAGTGGGGTAGGAGGAGGCCGCAGCCTGCTTGCCTGCCTTGTGCTCATCCCCCCTGCCCCCACCTATGCACATCATAGGGGCTCAAATGGTAAAGAACCTGCCTGCAATGTGGAAGACCTGGGTTCAATCCCTGAGTTGGGAAGATCCCCTGGAGAAGGGCATGGCGACCCACTCCAGTATTCTTGCCAGGAGAATTCCATGGACAGAGGAGCCTGGCAGGCTATTCCATGGGGTACCTCTCCCAGGGCTCCAAACCTGCTCCTCAGGGTTTGCAGGAGCTTGCAGAGCTAAGCGCTGACACCTCCACTCCCTGCTGGTATAAGGGGTGGCAGGGCTGCTGTTCTGCTCACTTTCCATATGTTCTTGCACACACATTTGTTCTCTTCTTCCTGGAGGGGGATGGGGGGTTTTTGGAGTGCAAACACCAACAGTGGCTAAGGGATAGCTTCAAGACCACACTAGTAGTATTTTCTAGATCTATGCCGTCCAGCCCAGAAACCACCAGCTTGAGATGTGGCTCATGCAACTAGAAAACTCAACTGTGCATTTTATTTATTAACTTCAATCTGAAATGAAATAACCCCTGTGACTGGTGGCTACCATGCTGGCCAGAGCAGTTCAAGAACCTAAGCTCTAACCTCAGCTCCTCTCTTCCGACTGTGAGCAGATGGTCTAACTTCTCTGCCTCAGCTGTCCATTCCATAAACCTGGAGTGGGGTGGGGTGGGGTGCTGATGACATGCTTCCTGTGGTGGGTGGTCTGAACATTCACCTAGAATCACTCAGGGGCCACGGGTTTTGTCAACATATCAGAGACCCTTCTGTTCCTGGTCCTACTTGGGGTTTGAGATTTGCATTTCCAACAAGCTGGGGCTGCGAGTCTGCAGACCACAGGTTGTGAGCCCCTCTTGTTTTCGTGTTTACCAGTGTCCCAGAGAATGGGCGCCTTCGCCCCTTGCTCCGCCTCTCTAGAGAGGTATTTGCCTTCTGGACCTGGATCCTGATGAACTAGGTTTCCTCCTTCCTCTCTGCCTTCCCACTAGCCCCCTTGGGGCCCTTGGGGCTCAGCTACAGCCAGCCCAGGTCTTTCCTTCCACCTCATCCCATCCCTGAGGACTCATCCTTCCTCCAGTACAATAGGGGAAATGGGTCCTTCCCACAGGCTGCTGCTGCTGCTGCTAAGTCACTTCAGTCGTTTCCAACTCTGTGCGATCCCATAGACGGCAGCCCACCAGGTTCCCCCATCCCTGGGATTACAGGCTAGACACTGCCAAAAGAAGCTTTGCCCCACCCCCAGCCTGCTGGCCGAGTGCTGTGTGATTTCAATCCCAGCCTTCACCAGATCCCACCCCCAGAGTCAAGTCCTCACCTGGTCACCACACGAGCGTCCTCCCCAGAAGATTTCTGAGAGGCACTGATGAAAATTATCTGCTTCCAGGGTGGCCTGGAGCTCAACCCCATCAGTCTTTGCTATTTGGCTTTGCTTTAGAGTCACTGCTCTTCTGTCAGGCTCTGAGCAATGTTAATTGACATGGAATTGTATTCAAAATTGAATTTGCCCTCACAGATCCATTCAGGCCCTATAAATCATCAGAGTCAGCTGCTCCTTCGGGGTTCAAACACACTTTCAGTTTGTCGGGTGACAGCCAGAAAATGAGTTCTGGCTCACAGACCAGCCCCTAGTGCACCGTCTGTGAACAGCTGTTTGCTCCAACATGGTGAGAAATGTTGGTTTCAGCCTTTCCAGTATCCATGCAACCTCCTTCTGGCAGCAGCACTTCAATGTTCTTTGGACACTTAGCCTATTTCAGTGGATGCGGTCTGGGAGGGGCAGACAGCTCACTGCAAGCTTTTCTCTCTCCTAACCAAAGAGGCAGGTGTCCTAGTTTCTGCAACAATGCTGTGTGACAAACAGCCCTAGATTGTCTGTGACTTAGAACATGAACTATTTCTGTTTTGCTGATAAGGCTGCAGGTTCCTGGAAGGGCTCTGCTTCAGACTGTGGGTCAGGTTCAGGTCTGTTCCAAGGGTCTCTCTCTGGGACCCAGGCTGCAAGAGGTGAGCTACTTGAGGCATTTTCTTTGCAAAACTCACAGGGCCAAACCATATTTCAAGGCACAATGGATGGAAGTCTGTGCTTTAAGCCTATTGTGTCTGCTTGCATCCTGTCCAAAGCAAGTCACTTGGCCAAGACTGTCACCCATGGGGAAGGAAGTTGATGCCTTCCAGTCCATTGTGGGGAAGGCGGGAGGGTGGCATTGTAGTCATGTGGCAGAGGGTGGGTGTGGAGTCTTGCTTCAGAGAGGAGGTAAAGACTGGGGACTATATTCCCATTTGTCACAATAGAGGGCCCACATACCAATTCAATGTCTTGTGCCGAAATTAGAATCTTTTTTTGGGGAAGGGGGAGCCATGCTGCTCAGCTTGTGTTATCTTGATTCCCCCTGACCAGGGATCGAACCTGTGCCCCCTGCAGTGGAAGTGTAGAGTCCTAACCGTTGGACTGCCAGGAGATTCCCTAGAATCTGTCTTAAGCTGGGTATCCAAGGAATTGAAATTTGGGATATACTCATCCCAAGTGTCGGAGAAGGCAATGGCAACCCACTCCAGTACTCTTGCCTGGAAAATCCCATGGGCAGAGGAGCCTGGTAGGCTGCAGTCCATGGGGTCGCTAGAAGTCGGACATGACTGAGCGACTTCACTTTCACTTTTCACTTTCATGCATTGGAGAAGGAAATGGCAACCCACTCCAGTGTTCTTGCCTGGAGAATCCCAGGGACGGAGGAGCCTGGTGGGCTGCCGTCTCTGGGGTCGCACAGAGTCGGACACGACTGAAGCGACTTAGAAGTAGCAGCAGCAGCATCCCAAGTGTGCCCCCCCCCCCTAATTCTTGCACCTCAGGATCTTCTCTGTGCTGGAGCTTTGAGCCCCCTGCTGCTCCGGGGTCTGACCCCCACCTGCCTGCTCTGTCCACTTCCCCTCTCTTCATCAGCCCTAACTCAGATGTCTCTTCTCCCCAAAGTCCAGTTGGCGGCTCCGTGTTGGGTTGACGCAGAGAGTGGGAACATTTCTCAGAATTCCCCTCATTGTGTGGCCGGTCAGGATGGCCCACATGAGAATTCGTGTGCTCTGGCAGGCAGAAGTGACAGCAAGAGTGCTAATTTCTCCTCCAGGGCCCCTAAAGGTGCCCGGTCTACCACTATCCCTCATGCATGGATCGGAAAGGCTCAGACAGCTCCTTCTGCAGCCCCGGGGGCTTCCTGCATCTCCTGCCACCCGCTAGAGTCCTGAGGCAGGGTTGGCTTTGTGGGCGGTCCCTCTGGAGCTCAGGTGTGTCCAGACTCTGCATCTGTATGGATGCCACCAGGACTTCTGACCACCCTACAGACACACAGACAACACCTGGTAGAGCTGTCTCTGCCAACTCATCTGCCCATCGGGGAAGGCCCAGCTTCGGTGCTCAATCACACAGACAGTGCATCTCTCTGGGCCTGAGGCCTCTCCAGGTACAGGTGCCTTCTTGGTCTTCTCTCCTTCATGGGCTCATCAGCTCCGGGAGAGCAGCTGTGAGCCTAACTCAGTGATGGCATTCAGTGGGCCCCTGAGTGTCCTTTGTCTGAGGCACCCAGGAGTCCTGGCTTCCTGACTCTCCTTAGAGGTCTTCCAACAGGTCCAGCCTTCGAGGAGGAGTGGGAGGCCTGTGCAAGAAAGGGACGTTTGCAAGGCAGTGAGGTCCTGTCTGAGCAGTCCCTGTGTCCCCAACCTGGCCTTGAGCGGTGTGCACCACAGGTGAGGGGACAGCCTGTGGGAGGAAGGACAGGGCCACAGGGGCCTCTGGACTTTTCCATTTGAAGGGATCAGAAACCCAAATCTGGACTGGCTTCCTCTGCTATGGAGCTTCAGATGTGCTCCTGGGCCTCAGATCAGACTGGACTCAGGCTGGCTTCTCTTAGGGAAGAGAGGGGTGCAGCAGCCTCCTGCTGCTAAATTCAGGTCAACAGCAAAGAGGCGATCTTTTCAGAGCCTTCAGAGGAAGCAGTTCAGCCAACTTCCAAACACATGAACCATAAATACTTATTGTCCAAAGAAACTGGGATCTTGGGGCTGTGTGTTACTCAGCACTAGCTGACTGATACAGGTAAGGATGAGGAGGGTGGAATCTGAACCCAAGCTCAGAAAAGACCTCACATAGCTACTCAGCAACAGCTGGGTGCGGCAGGCAGGAACTGTGATGAACCCAGCAGTCAGGGAAATATTTCTGCTCTGCCAGCCTGTGGGAACCAGCTGTTGGTTCTGCAGTGACTGTCAGGACAACTACAGTTGTGCAGCAGAGGTGGGTGACTTTGAGAGATACAGCCCTCGTCTGCTGGGGCCTGCAGTCAGCAGTGGAGGTGGGTAGTTAGCAAGTCATTACACCTCAAGTTACCCGGTTCTGCCATAGCTAGTTGGCTGGGGGTGTGGGGTTAGGAAGCATAGGCACCTCTTTCAATAAGCGTGATAGTGAAGGGGGACATGGGAGGGGGAAACCATACCTAGAGAGGAAGCTGGGGCCAAGAGAAGTTCCCCATGGAGGAAGCAACATGCGGTGGTGCAGCAGTAGTGATGGTGATGAAGACACTAACAACCATCACTTTTGGAAAACTTATCTATCAGATGTGGTTTCAAATACTTTTCCTGTGTTAACTTATTTAATTTCTTAGCTGAGCTAACACAAGACTCTTAGTTGGTAGGTGTTCTTATTACAGGTTTCCAGTTCTTAATTGCAATTCTTAATTGTCCCCAGCCAGAAAAGCACAGGGAATTCTTACAAAATATTATGTGTTCCATGTTACTTGTGTAACAGTCAAGAAAAGAAATATCAATCATAGCATTGGCTTTTATTTCTCTTACTTGATGTTTTATTGATACAATATGGTTGCTGCAGCTCCAGCCATCATGCCCTCACTCCAGTACTCCAGGAGGAGAGGAAAAAAACAGTGGTACCAATCCCTGGAGTTCTCATTATCAGAATAGTGTTTCATAGTCATTAATTGTTATAAAGGAGGTTGGGAAAGTGAAAATCTGGAAAAGGGGGTGGATTTACTAACTTTCTGTGACCAAATATGATTCATTATAAGGTTGTGTTAGGGGGTTGACTTTCCTGTGGTCCCAGGGTTTCTGCTTCTTATGGGACAAAGTGGGGCTCTGTGAGCTGGGAAGAGGGACATGGATGGCTATTTGGTGGACAGTGAGCACAGCCCATCATACATTGTCCATCATGTCTTTGGTAATAGCACCCTGATTTTCCTCTGGGAAATCCCTACTCTTCTGTACTCAGTCCATGAAATTAAGGAGTGTTAACTCCATCTCTGACTCCAGATGTGAGTGTATCAGTCATGTTTTGCAGTTGGAACCACCCATTTCTGTCATCAGTGATTGGTCCAGGAGTGGGCATATGACCCAGTACCATGGTGGTAATCATGGAAGGGAGGTTCCCTCTTTCCCTCAGGTCTCAGAGGCAGGCAGGTGTCAGCTGGAGTCTCGCCATCCAAGGGGAGCACCTGCCAGAGAATGGACCCCACATGGAGGACAGATGAGCAAGGAGACTGAGGGGACTATGACCTAATGACATTTTTAACTTCAGATCCAGCTGTACCTGAAGCAGTATCTATGCATGGACTTCACATACACACGACTCAGTATATTTCTTTTTTGCTTAATCCAGTTGTGGTTCTGCCACAATCACATCTTACTGAAAGTGCCCATCTGAAATGACCTCGTTACCTGTCAAAAGCCCATGAAGGGACTTGCCTAGTAGTCCAGTGTTTAAGAATCTGCCTGCCAATGCAGGGGACACAGGTTCGATCCTTGGTCCGGGAAGATTCCACATGTTTTGGGGCAACTAAAGGCCACGTGCCACCACTACTGAGCCCACGCACCCCTCAGTCAGGGCTGATGCCACCCCCCACCTCCTCAGGCAGGAAGTGGCCCCTGAGGTGTCTCTTCTCAGCAGCTTTCAAACACCATGCTTCCCTTGGCTTCTTTGTTTATCCAGCAAACGTTTCTTGAGCTCCTTGGAACTCCAGAGTTTATCTTTAGTTATGGAGAACCCGCTTCACAGGTAGTACTAGTGGTAAAGAACCCACGTACTAGTGCAGGAGATGTAAGAGACGTGGGTACGATCACCGGGTTGGGAAGATCTCTTGGAGGAGGAAATAGCAAAACCCTCTCTAGTATTCTTGCCTGGAGAATCCCATGGACAGAGAAGCCTGGTGGGCTACAGTCCATGGGGTCACAAAGAGCCAGACATGATTGAAGCAACTTAGCACACGTTCCTGGAGAACCCAGAGATGAGCAGGACAGCGCTGGATTTGTCAGATTTTAATTGGCTATTGTTGCAAGTGGCAGACACCCAAGTTCAGCTTCTACTGACTTGGGCAGGAGGACCCAAGTGGAGGACATGGGGGGTAGGGTGGGGTGTTCAGGAGCCTCTGGAATGGGGAATCAGGCGCACGTCCACGCTCCGAGGGGTGGTGGCTGCTCCCAGAGCTGCTTCCCTCTCTACTACCTCATGCTCTTTGTAAAGACTAGACCTTAGTCACAACAGGCTAGGTTACAGTGTAAGATGAGCTCTGGAAGTGCAGTGCTTACCACCATATCTTTTTTTTTTTTAATTATTTATTTATTTATTTTTGGCTGCGATGGGTCTTTGTTGCTGCGTGTGGGCTTTCTCTAGTTGCAGCGAGCAGAGGCTACTCTTTGTTGCAATGCACGGGTGGAGTACAAGCTCTAGGCATAGGCTCAGTAGTTGTGGCACACAGGCTCAGTTGCCCTGTGGCATGTGGGATCTTCCCAGACCAGGGGTTGAACCCATGTTGCCTGCATTTGCTGGTGGGTTCTTAACCACTGGACCGCCAGGGATGTCCACACTATATCGTATTCCTGCTCCACGTGATCATTCAGGGACCAAGGCCGGTGGAGGGTCTGCTGCCCGGAACACTGTTGGTTGCCCCAGTCGTGTAAGAGAGCTGAGAGGGAATGCCAATTCATCATGTGGTGGCCCTGAAGTCACACAGGGCAGACAGACACTTGGGGCCCCAAAACACAAGAGGCGGCTTGGGGTGAGAGGGTCTCACAGATATTTATAAGCAGTAGATGTTTCTCCAACAGTGTTTACTAGCACTGGAGTATAGACAGGAGCCACTACGCACCAGCTGTTATAACTCTCTGGACTCACACGCAGAAGCCCTATTTTCTGGTCCTTCATAGATCTCATGAGGTCTGGAGTCTCAGGTTAACCCAGGTCAGCATTATTACTGAGCACCCACTCTGCACCAGGCTCTCTGTGGGAGACATAAGACACCATGCCTGCTTGAAGCACAGCATCTCCATTTCAGAGATTCCAAATTTGATCTGAATTCTGTTGTGGGCTCACTTTTTTGGCAGGTGGAAGGTCGAGGCATTTGAACACCTTTAGGCAGAGTCCAAGCTTCCTCTGCTACAATCCCCACCATTCCCTATTCCCTTCTACCCACATGCCTCATGCATCGGGTTCCTGCCTGTCTCCACAGATATTTGTTGCCCTGGATTTCCTTATCTGCTTGTTCAAGTTACTCTTTAAGCCTAGTGTCAGATAGTTCTAGAGAATTGATGACTTGGCCTGACTTTGGCTGACCTTTAGAAATTCAGGTTGAAAAATTTTACTCCAAATACAGACTGGAAAGCCTGAGTGCTGAAGGTTGGCATCTCCTGGAGTTGTGCAGTGTACAACCTGTGTGGATGTACACTGAGTTCTGTGGGAAAGGGAACAGACTGAGATAGCCAGTTCTGGAACTTGGCCACCATGCTGTGAGGAAGCTCAAGCCACTGCCCATGGCCAGGTCTTCTTTTCCCTCCTTCTCTCACTCTTCAGACCTTGCATGGCTCATCCTTCACTTGCCATTGCCTTTGGGGCTCTGCAGAGACTCACAGAATTCACTGGAGCTCTTTCTGTTGTGAAGGACCTAAACCCAACCCAACTGGCATACATAGAAAGAAAGGATTTTATTCCTGTAGCTGAAAAGGACAGATACAGCTTGACCTCGGGTTTCAGATAATCTACCAGGATTCCACCTCCCGCCATCAGCTCTGCTGTCCCCTGTGTTGGCCCTGTTCTTGGCCAGGCTCACACCCTAGGGAGCAGGATGGGGAGCAAAATCACTTGAAACGGAAGCTCCCTGATCACACTCTACCAGGGCAGTGACCCCAGTGAGACGGTCCTTGTAAAATCCTAGGGTTCACTTTGATTGGACTCACTTGGGTTATTTGCCTATCCACGATCAAACACTGTGACTAGGGGGATGGTGACATTGACAATAATAGTTAGCAGTTATTGAGTGCTCATCAACAGCCAGAGTGAAACTGAAAGGTGCTCAGTCGTGTCCAACTCTTTGCAACCCCAGGGACTATACAACCCATGGAATTCTCCAGGCCAGATTACTGGAATGGGTAGCCTTTCCCTTCTCCAGGGGATCTTCCCAAATCAGGGATAGAACCCAGATCTCTCACATTGCAGGCAGATTCTTTATCAGCTGAGCCACAGGGAAGCCCAAGAATACTGGAGTGGGTAGCCTATCCCTTCTCCAGCGAATCTTCCCAACCCAGGAATTGAACCAGGGTCTTCTGCATTGCAGGCAGATTCTTTACCAACTCAGCTATGAAGGAAGCCCTGAACCAGGTATTATTGACCCCAGATCACCACCATCACCTTCATCATCACCATCATCACCTTCACCTTTTCATCACCTATTTCACCATCTTCCTCCTCCTCTTCCTCATCATCACTGTCACCATCACCATCATCAACACCCCAATACTGAAAGTGGAGATGGAGGTGGTGACAGTGGTGAGGGATGCAGGGAAGAGTTCTCTGGCCACCAGGGTCTCCAGCCCAGATGTTAGGCAAGAGTGGGGTGTGCCTGCATGGGGAGAGTCAGGGGAGCACATTGGAAAGATCAGAGCCAGGACCAGCCTTTACTGAAGGATCAATATATTGGCTTCAGGCTCACCTCTGCGGGGTCTCTTCTCACAGATGCAGTGTGCTGGGGGGACATGAGGACTTGCCTACAGTTGGGTTAAGTTGTGAAATTTTCCTACAAGAAGGCAGAGTTGGATGTGGGGATAACCTCTTCCCAGTCCCTCAAACCCCTCTTGGAACACCCACACCAGGCCTTACAGGGAGTGCTGAGGGCCATGAGTACCTATCCAGGCTGATGGACACACCCTGGCTCCCACCCAAGGCTCACTCTGGCTGAGCCCAGGCAGAAGCCAGCCTAGAAGGCTCCATCTGCAGGGTCAGGGTTGGGCAAAGAAAGAGTCCCAGGGCAAACAGCTGGGCACAAGTTGGAACACAAGGGTGGACATAAGATAAAGCTTCTTGGCTGGCTATGCACAGATAAGGCTCTCCTTGCCCCGGCAATTCAGGAGGCTTAAACTTCCGTTAAAGAGATGACACTCAGCCCTTCCTAGTTCTCTGTGTGCTCTGACACTTCTGAAAATGGAGAAAGGCTGACATCACAAATAAATTCTTTTGGCGTTCCCCCTGATGGCACAGAAATGGGGGATTCTCAGAGCGAGGGGCCACTGTGGGCACCAGTTCCCATGACACAGAGACCAAAGCTCCTAGGTGGAGATGTTCAAAGTCACACAGAGTAGGTTAGGGTGGAGCCTGGACATAGCCCATTTGTAGGAATCTTTTTAGGAGCCAAAGAGTGTTAGGGAGGGCTCTCATCAAAAGTGACAGAAACCCAACCCAATGAGGCATGAATAAAAATGGAACTGTGCTACCTCAGGCAATTGGAGATGCCAGGGACACTGGTTTCAGGTATGGCTTGATCAAGAGGTCAACCCAGGCCAACACATCTTGGGTGTCCCTGACTCTATGTTCAGCCATTCACCTTTGCTGAGTGTTGGCACAGATCCAGGAGTATCAGTGGTTTGACTAAGGTTATCTGCCCAGACCTGGACCAATCTTTGACATGGGCAGAGGGAGGGGGAGTGATACCTGCTGACAGATCAGATCTGGGTTTGACCAAGGTGAGGGTGGGTCCCCTGAGACTGTACTCACAGGGGGAGGCTGCTCCTCAAAGAAGGCTGAGGTGACTTTAGCGAAAAGTGGGAGAATGGATGTGGGCAGGCAGAAAGAGCTCCACCCCCACAATGGGGTTCCCCTGGCTCTTACAGATGCAGTGGGGCTTGGCATCTTCAGCCCCTCCCAGGGAGGGCCCCAGTTGTTCTCACTGAGGCCCGCTGGGAGCAGGTCCCCTTCACGTGTGTACTCTGGGTGCTGTGCCCGCAGCCTGGATGGGGGGTCCCAGGGGAGCAGGTGTGTCAGGCTGCCAGGAGGCCCACATGCTCTGGGCTTTTCCATGGCAACAGCTGGGCCAGCTGGCAGCTCAGCAGGCACTTCACGAGCCTCTCAGAGGCTGTGAGGCCGTGTCCTGCATGCTGATGAGGGAGGGAGCCAGGCTTGAGGGCACGTTCCAGGCGTGCATTGGTGACACAGCTGCCAGCAGGCAGGAGGAGGCCTGGGACTCCACGGAGGGCCAGGCAGGGCTGGAACCAGCTCACCTTCCCTGATCCTGCAGGGTCTCCTGGGCTCGGGTGCAGTGGCTCAGAGCCTGGCTTTGAAGTCAGCATGACATCGTGTGGGTGAATGACCGCAAATGCTGTGCGCTCAGCAGTCTGGGCCTCAGTTTCCTTATC
This sequence comes from Bos grunniens, assembly GCF_055505025.1. NCBI lineage: Eukaryota > Metazoa > Chordata > Mammalia > Artiodactyla > Bovidae > Bos > Bos grunniens. Next base: position 45,081,138 of record NC_141181.1, read on the forward strand.
TGTAGGACATGATGAAGGTGAGAGAGGAGAGCGAAAAAGCTGTCTTAAAACTCAACATTCAAAAAACTAAGATCATGGCATCTGATCTCATCACTTCATGCCAAATAGATAGGGAAATAATGGAAACAGTGATATACTTTATTTTCTTGGGCTCCAAAATCACTGAGGATGGCGACTGCAGCCATGAAATTCACAGATGCTTGCTCCTTGGAAGAAAATCTATAACAAAGCCAGACAGTGTATTAAAAATCAGAAATATCACTGCCAATAAAGGGCTGTATAGTCAGAGCTATGATTTTTCCAGTAGCCATGTATGGATGTGAGAGTTGGAACATACAGAAGGCTGAGCGTTGAGGAATTGATGCTTTTGAATTGTGGTGCTGGAGAAGACTCTTGAGAGTCCCTTGGATAGGAAGGAGATCAAACCACTCAATCCTAAAGGAAATCAGTCCTGAACATTCATTGGAAGGACTGATGCTAAATCTCCAATATGTTGGCCACCTGATGCAAAGAGCTGACTCATTGTAAAAGACCTTGATGCTGGGCAAGATTGAAGGCAGGAGGAGAAGTGGGTAAGAGGATGAGATGGTTGGGTGGCATCGTCTACTCTATGGACATGTTTGAGCAAACTCCAGGAATTAGTGAAGGACAGGGATGCCTGCTGTGCTTCAGTCCATGGGGTCTCAAAGAGCCAGACATGGTTGAGGGACTGAATAGCAATGTCATAGAGTTGTTGAAAATTGTAGGTTTAAATGAAATAAAATCAATCAGGCACTCTCTACCTGGGCCTTTTGAGGAAGGTGTAGAAAGAGACAGGCACCACAAACTGGCCTCAAAAGAAATGCTGGACGATGGCCTTCAGGCAGACAAAGAATAATTTAGGTCAGAACTCAGGTCTGCAGAAGGAAAGAGGGTTGGAGAAGGAATAAATGAAGGCAGAATAAAATTTTTGCTTTTTCTTATTCTAATTGTCCTACAGGTAACAGTTTCTTCAAAATGATACCAGCAGAGTATAGTGGGTGATTATAGTTCATGGGGATATGAACAAGGTCATGGGGACATGAACGAGGCAGTGTTCCCCAGAGAGGAGGCAGAAACCAGCCAGTGTTATTGAAAAGGTGCTGCTTGCCATGTTATTGAAAACGGACTTGGATTGGTTGTGAATGTACATTGCAAACTCTAGGGCAACTGCTAAACATTTTTTTTTTTTTTAACAAGAAGTGTAGTTGCTGTGTTGCACAGGGACACAGGTGTGTTTGGGGGCATGGGTGTCCCCGGAGGAGACAGGAAGGAGGGTCCCATCCGAGACTGAAGGGCCGAGGGGAGGGGACAGATGCAGGAGCAGAGACAGCAGGACAGACACATGAGAGGGAGAAAGGAGGGGATCCCATTGGGCAGGGCGCCTGCAGGAGCTGTGGTCCAGGTAGGTGGAGGGCCACAGTCAGGGGCCCTCTTTCTCTGGCCCCTGGCCCTGCTCGCCTCCTGGCGCTCCCTTGGCTGGACTCAGTGGTGGTCAGAGAGCAGGGAGTCTCTGACTTGTCCTTTCCGGGCCCAGAGCAGGATGGTGCAGGCTGGGGCAGAGAAATTCCAGGAAAAGCACAGATGGGTGACCTGCTGCCCCCTACTTCCTCCCCCCTCCCCCCCACCCCAGCTGCTAGGATGCTTGTTTCTATTCCTGGGCTTTAATTCCCCGCCCCCGACGCTTGGGGGTCTGGAACCTAAGTGATGGGCGGGGACTTTGTCCTTAGAGGCTGTGCTCTCACATTGCTGGATCTAGTCCTCAGGATGTTTCAATTACCGTCTTTTTAACGACCTCAAACAGATTCTCTGCCCACCAGGGAGAGACGGCGGCGGTGTGCCAACAGCCAGCCCAGCAAATTTAATCAGTGATGATACTCATCTGACAAATCCAATCCTCCACCCCACAGCCTCCAGCGACCACAGGCCAGGAGCAGCAGGGAAGCACTGGGGCCAGCTGGATGGGGACAGCCCCGGGCCTCTCAGGGCTGTGGGGTGGGGGGAACCAGGGAGGCTCCTGGTACCCACCAGCTGTTGGTGACAGCCGCTTCTGTCTAATTCACCCCCCAGCCCCTTCACAGCCCCTCCAGGGCTCTGTCGGAGGGTGAATTCGGGTTGTTGTTTAAACAAGACTGATTTTGGCAAAGCCCGTGGGGTGGATGTACTCTCACAACTGTCGCCCGGTGTGTGGTTTCCTGGCTGCTGTAACTGAGGGCCACCACACAGGCACTTCTTAGTCTGGAGGTCAGGAACCTGGGGTCTCATGGGGGTCGGGGGTTGGCAGGGTGCCCCAGGAGGATGTCTGCCCCACGGACTCAGGCACCCAGCTGGACCCCGCTATTGAGGGCCGCCTGCAGTCAGGCCATAGCCCCCACCCCAACGAGACACAGTGAGTCGGATGGCTGACAGTCGATGGTGAGGGCTGGCAAAGACAGAGTCCAGGAAGCTTAGGAGGCCGGGGCGGGGAGGCTTCAAGCAAAAACTTGGGTAAAGCCCCGAGGAGTGGTCCCGCTGTGCCAGTGGGACCAGCACACGCACACGCGGTCACCACTAGGCTGGGAGCAGAGGCTGAGAGTGCAAGCAGACGGTCCAGGACCCCATGGGCCCAGCATATGTCCCCTATGTCCCCTGGGTGTGATCTGTAGCCTGGGTCAAGGTCAGACCCATGCACTGAGGGACCCTTGGCTCATCAAAGGCACACCAGGCCTGGGATGGAGCCCTCAGAGCAGGAGCAGGAAGCCCCGGCAGCCTAGGAAAGACCCGCTGCGCACACGGAAGTGATGGAAGGTCACCTTCAGCTCCCACAGGGCCAGCACTTTCCCAGGGAGGCAGCAAGGGACCAGGTGCCAGAAGAGGGGGTCAGCCCATGTCATGGCCCAGTACCCGGCTCCTTAGGCCCGGACAGCACCCCTGGAATCTGGAAGGTGCCCCCGTTTCTCCTCCAAACTCACATCCTGCCAGGCAATTCACTGATTCCAAGTGGTATTGATTGATGAAGCGCCTGCTCTGTGCTGGGTGCTTTCTCATCACCAGAGTGCAGTGAGGCCAAGCAGAGAAGGTTCCCCCACAGGAGTCTGGATAGCAGTTGTGCTGCTTATTCTATGAGAGTTGTTGTTGTTTAGTTGCTAAGTCATGTCTGATTCTTTTGCAACTCCATGGACTGTAGCCCACCAGGCTCCTCTGTCTATGGGATTTCCCAGGCAAGAATACTGGACTATTGGCATTTCCTTCTCCAGAGGATCTTCCCGACCCAGGGATTGAACCTGCGTCTCCTGCATTGGCAGGCAGGAGACCACTGAGCCACCAGGGAAGCCCTTTGTGAGAGTTAGCAAACCTCAAAATTAGGGGGAGCCCAGGGCACACAAGTCCCCCAGTTCTGACACCACCTGCAAGTCCAAGGTCCCCAAGATCCCCTCGAGTTGGACAACCCCCTGGGAGGCCTCCCCGACCCCTCAGGGCCCTGTTCTCACTGTCCAGGTTAGCTGTAGGCAAGGGGCATGGATTATCATCAGCCAAAGGACTGGCTCGGGGCAGACCCAAGAGACCCCCGAACATGAGCCCCTGGTGTCCTTCCTGCGGGCCTGTGGGCAGAGCTGACTCCCCGGCCCTGGCGTGTGGCAGCACTCATGGGGCGCTCCCAGCCAGGGGCACCTTACCTTGGCGTCCAGTCTTTACCGGGGCTGCAGGGCCCACATGGTTGCCATCAGTTTCCAACCCCTCTGGAGAGGGAGAAGACCCTGCCGTGAACCCCATCAGGGGCTCTGATGGGCCCTGGCCCCATAAACAGTCCTCCCAGTAGATAGGACACCGGAACCTGGGGTCCCTCCCAGAGCCTGACACAGGCCAGCCCTCAGTTTGGGGTTTGGGGCGGGGGGTTAACTCTACACCCTCTGTGGAGCTGGCTTGATTTTGTGGGCATCTCTCAGGGTCTGAGGCTGGAGCAGATTGAGGAGTCCCATGGCAGGGGTCAGAATGCAGTGCCTGCCTCTCAACATCCTTCCACGAGGCAGAGACTCACAGTTATAACTGCCAACAGTGCTATCTGGGGCCCATCACCATGCTCTGGGCCAGGTGGGGCAGGGGACACATCCAGTGATCACGTGGTGTGGGGCTGCTAAGGCTCCGGCTCTCAGTCACTCAGGTGACACGGCTCAGGGACCTGCTGCGTGCTGGTGTTCTGGGCCTGGGGTGCAGCTACATGCAGCTGCCTGCTATGTGTCTTGTCCGGCACAGACAGAGAAATAAGGCAGGAAGAGGGTAGGGAACAAAGGTATTGAAAGGGCAGGGCGGGGCTGGCTGAAAAGGTGCCTTACCTGACGGGGGTGAACGGGCTGCCCAGGGCCAGCGGTGGGGGGAGAGGCTGGAGGGGCAGCTCTGGGGCATGTGTGCGGGGACTGTCACCTGTCACTGCTGTGATACCACCTTCCAGGGGAGGACGTGAGACTCGGGAGGCAGGAGAGGCGGGGACAGAGCCAGTCGTGGCCACCACGCCTGTCAGCTTGCCTGGCCATCAGCTCCCACAAGCAACACTGCTCCAGGTCAGTGAGGGCATTTCCGGGCGAGATTGGCATCTTGAGTGGCGGCCTCTGCTGCACACACCTCTCTGGTGTGGGGGCCCCTCTAACCCAGTGGGGCTTGAATAGAGCCCAAAGTGCAGAGTGCCTCTTTTTCCTGCTTCCTTGGTGACCGGGGACATCCGTTGCCACTCCTCCTGCCCTTGGATTGGGGTTCACACCATCAGCTGCTCTGGTTTTCAGGGCTTAGAACTCGGACTGATTTACTCGATCTGCTGACCTGGGCTGCTGGGTGGCAGATGGCAGGTTGTGGGTTCCCAGCCTCCAGAAGCACGTGAGCCAATTCCTGTAATAAATGAATGAATGCGTGAGTACAAGCAGGAGGCCAGCTGAGGCCACTGCAAACCTGGGCAGCAGAGGTGGGGCTGAGGAGGTGCGTCCGGCTGAGTCCTCTTCCTGGTCAAATGCACTTGCCCCGAGATGCCAGCACGTGCCGATGAACTGGATGTGAATGGGAAGACAAGAACATGGGAAGGTGAGAAGGTTCTCCTATCGGCCTAAGCAACCAGGAAAGAGTAGTCATTTCTCAAGTGGAGGACGCTGTAGGAGGGGCAGGTTTGGGGTGTTGTACTTGTTTCCTGGGCCTGCTGTGACAAAGCACTGCAGACCGGAAACAGCAGGAATGCATTCTCTTTCCATTCCGGAAGCTGGAAGTCTGAAATCAAGGTGTGGGCTGGGCCATACTCCTTCATTCTGGAGGCTCCAGGGAAGGACCCTTCTTGCCTCTTCCAGCTGCTGGTGGCTCCAGGTGTCTCTGGCTTGTGGTCACATCGCTCCTGTGTCTGAGCTATACTCCCCTGGACTTCCTCCTCTGCCCAGCCCTCCTCCCACCCTCTTCTTCTCAAGGGTGCAGGCCCCTCTCCCAGCATCTTGCTCCTTACTCAGGGCCTGGAAGTAGGACCTGGTTCTGTCTCCGTGGGCGTGGCCTGTCTCTCGACAGGTATTTCCCCTCCTTCACCCCCCACAGATGTGAGAGCTGGGCCATAAAGAAAGCTGAGTGCCAAAGAATTGATGCTTTCAAAGTGTGTTGTTAGAAAACACTCTTGAAAGTCGCTTGGACTGCAAGGAGATCAAACCCGTCCATCCTATAGGAAACCAGTCCTGAATATTCATTGGAAGGACTTATGCTGAAACTAAAGCTCCAATACTTTGGCCACCTGATGCAGTGTCGACTCATTGGAAAAGACCCTGATGCTGGGAAAGATTGAACGCAGGAGGAGGAGGAGATGATAGGGGATGAGATGGTTGGATGGTATCACTGATTCGATGGACATGAGTCTGAGCAAATTCTGGGAGATAGAGGAGGACAGGGAAGTCTGGTAAGCTGCAGTCCATGGGGTCCCAAAGAGCTGGACACGACTTACAAACTGAACAACAGCAACCCCCCACATGGCCTTTGTTCCAGGAGAAAACATCTAACACCAGGTGGTCATCAGAATAACAACAGAAACGTCTGACCGACTGCAGGCGCTCTATGGCACTTCATCCACAGACCTCACGGCTCTCTTGATGCCCCCATGGCTGGCCACGCTGCTCCCATCTCACGCTGAAGATGGGGGCCAGAGAGGCAAAGCGACTGGCTTGAGATAGCTCGGCAGGAGGTTTTGGTGCTGAAGTCCAAACAGAGGCTTGTGTCCTCCTTCCAGGCTGTATCGCAAAGGGGAGGGGACAGGAGCCAGGGCCGCCCTTGGCAGAGGCCCAGTGGCTCCGCTGAGCAGTGGGCAGGAGGCCAGCCTCCAGCTGGTGTTCGGTCATATTTCTTCTGGTTGAATAACACCAGTATTGACATGAAAAGAGCAAAGAGATATTTCGTCTGCCTGAGACAGGGACTCATCTAAATGGCTGTGAGAGGCCGCGTGTCCACCACGGCGTCCCCGGGACAGAGGAGACTGTCGGGTGGTGGCCGATGCTGTTGTTCGCTTGTCCACTTGAATGGACAGATGCTGACTGTAGTCTGTGTCAGGCCCTGTCCTGGGCACCGACAGCAGGCAGAGTCCAGACATGGGGAGGTTCTGCTGCCTTGGAGTTGTACTGCTCCAGGGCTCTCGGGGTGGCTACTGCATGTTGCCCGGCCCTCCATCGCTACAAATGTCCAGCCTCACTCTTGGAGGGCAATAAGGTGCTCCTGCTGAAGCCTTACAAGGATGGGTGACCCAGTGGGGGTCAGGCAGGGCTGGGGGCAGGAGAGGGAAGCAGAGGTGAGGTGGATCCGGGGATGGGGAGGGGGGGACACCTGATTGGCCAGGATTCCCCGCACAGAGTTTTGCTGTTCTTTGACTTGTTAACCTTTAAATGTTTATTCAGATTTAAGTGGGAATAGACAGATTTTTATTTTTCTAACATTTCATTTTTTTTTCCCCTAACATTTTGTTATGAAAATCTTTGAACCCATGGAGTAGCTGTAGGAATGTTCCAGGGCAGACCCCACAACCCATCCCCCAGACCTGGCTGTACCTGCTTTCCGCCCAGCTCCCCCCACCTCCATCCAGCTGGGCTGGTCACCTAGGGCGGCTGAAACACATGACCACAAACTAGGGGCTGAACACAGCAGTTTATCCTCTCACAGCCTGGAGGCTGGAATTCCAGGCTCAGAGGTTGCAGGGCAGGTTCCTCCTGGGGACTCAGGTGAATCTGGTCCAGGATTCCTCCCGCTCTTGGAGTTGCCGGCATCTTTGATGCCCTGCACTTGTGGCCAGCCACAAGTCACATCACCTCCCCTCTCTGTGTGTCTCCTCCCCTTGTCTGATGGATACGTCTTTGGGGACCACCAAGTGGAAAGTGAGAAAGCTGGGATTCAGGAGGACAGAAGTCCCTCAGCCCAGGAATAAATGAATTCATATAAGTAGAGTGATATATGTAGTACTAGATGGATGATGTTTTCACTGTACATCAGGAGTCTGCTCTGTCAGGACCTCTCAGGGGTGTGATGAGTTGGGGATGCTGGAGGCTGGGGTTGTTGTGTTGTGTTAGTTGCTCAGTCATGTCCCACTCTTTACGACCCCGTGGACTGTAGCCTGCCAGGCTCCTCTGTCCATGAAATTTTCCAGGCAAGAATACTGGAGTGGGTAGCCCCTCCCTTCTCCAGAGGATCTTCCTGACCCATGGACCGGACCTGGGTCTCCCGCACTGCAGGCACATTCTTTACTGTCTGAGCCATCAAGGAAGCCCCTGGAGGTCGGGGGAATGACCTCAATTTTCATCTCATTCCATCTTAGACTTCATTTCTGAGCATATAATACCTTGACAATGATGGTAATTAAATGCAGATTAGAATTTCAATTTCAAGTGTGACCTACAAATAGGAGAGAAAGATGCAAATACTAGCACCTCGATGGCCCCGCAAAGCCAGGCCTGCTGGGGGGCCAGTGGGGGATGGCTGTCAGGTGGGCTGGCTATAGGCTCAGGAGGCAGCTGACCTGGGAGAGCTGGTCATGGGTGAAAGGAACAGACGTGATGGTCCTCTTTCCTAAGGAGAGGACGTCCTCATGGGGGCCCCCAGGCTTTGCTGTTTTGGGCCCTGGCCCTGAGGAGGACTGGCTCCCTGCTCTGCCTCCCAGTTCGTGCCCACCCACCCAGCCTATGAGCATTAGACCATGGAATGCGAGCCCAGCCCCCCACCTCCCAGCAAACATTGGACTCGATGTGGTTTGATGGCCGGAGCCACCCACTGCTCCATGAAGCCCTCCGGGAGTCACCTCCGGCTTGGTGGTGTTCACTATGTCCCACCCAGAAGCTAAAGGAGAGTGCTCGCAGCCAGGAGACGAGGTTGGGGACCAGACAAAGTGAGATTTCAGTTTCTAAAAGGGTGCAAGGGTTGGGGCTGAGCCCTCGGACCTCTGAGATGGACATGACTTTGGCCATGAATTTCAGAGTGGACACTGGAGACCCTCAGAGAAGTGGGGGAGTCACTGGGCCGCAGGCTCCTTGTGGGCACAACAAATCACACAAACTCACGGCTCAAAACCACACACCTTCCCCTCCCCCCTCAATTCCCGTTTCTAGGGATCAGGTCTGGGCAAGTTGTTCTTCTGGAGGCTCCAGGGAGAACCCTCTTCTTGCCTTTTTCAGTTTCTAGAAGCACCTCTCTCCACTCTTCCAACTTCAAAGCCAGTCTCCCCAACTTCTACTTCCACCGTCACATCTGACTGACCCTGCCCCCCATAAGGACCCTTGTGAAGACACTGGGCCCACTGTCATCACCCAGGACAATCTTCCCGTTCCAGACCCTTTATCTACAATATCTTCAAAGGCCCTTTTGCCTTGTAAGGTAACATATTCTCAGGTCCCAAGGATTAGAACCTGGTATCTCGGGGGGCTGTGGGGGGTGGCTACCAGCCCCGTGTCAGACCAGCGAGGTGTAATGTGGCGGGTGAAACATGTGTGAGTTTTAGCAGGACGTTTGGTCAGACTTTCAACCTCTTCTGTGGCAAACGGCAAGCATGGCTGGATGCTGAGGGAGGCAGTAACCGCTGGACCACAGGTCACTGTCCATGGACAGTGAGAGCTGAGCTAGGCCCACCCCTTTGCTTATCCTGGAGGTATATGGGGATCTCAAGGGGACACTCATGGCTGTCATAGTGCTGGACGATGAGGTCATAGTCCAAAAGATTCCAATCATCTGTAGCATGGGAACGTCCACCCCCGGGGATGGATGGTCTGGGTGTCTTCCCAGCGCCATTGTCACTGTGCATGGTCTTGGGTAAGTTACTGACCACTCTGCATCCCTGTTTCTTTACCAGGAACACACATCTGCCTCAGACGGTGTAGGGGTGGGGAGAGTTACAGGGAGATGATCCACATGTGGCTGGGGAGTCTCTAAAGATGTAGGCATAACATCAGCCCCTGAGTGCTCTCCTCCAGTCCTGCTCCCTGCCCTGGAGCCGGGCAGGCCTTCGTGGGTGCCTTGGCCCACACAGCATGGTGCAGGTGGCGCTGTGTGCTGTGCGACGCTGGATGTTGGCGCTTGGAACCAGCCGCCATGCAGCTCACATGGGGAGAGGCCACGTGGGGAGGCCTCTTGGCCCCCAGTCCTGTGAAGGCGCTTTCTCACAAGTGGGTTCTCCTGCCCAGCCGAGGTGCCCAGGCGTGGAGCACAGGCAAGTGTGGTCATTGAGCTCTGCCCACCTGGTGGGTGCGTGAGCAAAAGAACTGAGTGCCATTTGTTTGGGTTGGGCCACCCAGTTTGGGTGACTTGTCAGGCGGTGACAGAGAACCGAGGCCCCACGTGGAGCACTTAGCACACCGAGAACACGTGGTTAGTGCTCAGTAAGTGCACAGGCTGCAGTGGGGCCCCAGGGCGCCTCCCGGCACCTGTTCTGTGTTCTGCCCGTTGCCCCTCACCCAGCAGCAAGCTCCACGTGGTGTGGGACATGTGGACAGCAGGGAAGCCCAGCTGACATATCAGGCCAGGACAGGAGCTTTGCTGGGGTGACTTTGCCCGCCAAAGAACGTCTGGAGACATTTTTGACTTTCACACCAGGGCCGGCGACACCCACTCTGCAGCCTCCACTCTGCCTCCCTCTCCCACGTATGGAGGGCACTATGATGGCGCTGGGCCCACCCAGGTCACCCAGGATCGTTTTATTTTCAGGCCAGCTGATTACAACCTTCCTCCCCCTGCCGTGTAACCCAGTACATTCACTGGTCCTGGGGATTAGTGCGGCCCTGAGACCTCATTTTAACTTGATCACATTGGAAAGATTTTTTCCAGATGAGGTTGCATTCGCAGGTGCTGGAGGTTAGGGCTTGGGCACATCGTTTGGGGAGGCAATTCAACTCGTGACAAGTCTTTAAATGAGTGTTGACGCCCTCCAGTGCTGTGCTATGTTGGCTGCAAGGTCACACTGAGTCCATCATCCTCACAGCGTGGCCTCCCCCTCCCCCCTCCCCCAGAACCTTCTCTGTTGCTCAGCTGTGCTGGGAAGGAAGCCCCACCTATGTGGTGCTCCAGGTCTGTTCAGGGCTCTGGATGTATGTGTGTAGGGGGGGAAAGGGGGGCGTGGTGTAGCCTCTGGTCCTCGGCTGGCCAGCCCAGGTCTTCTGTCTTCCTGCAAAGCCTCCCTAGGGGCCCCTCGGAAGCTGGAGCCTCCAGAGATCTGGGTCCAGGGCTCGAGCAATGACACTCCTTGATCCTGACAGTCTGGGGGAGACATGGGCCAGCCCTGATCCCGGGGGATGGGAAAATAGCTCCCCCACCACCTTGATGGGAAGACAGTCCATGTCGTGGGGTGTGGCTGCTGGGGTCTTCATCGCTGTCTTCCGGTACACAGGCAGCCTCACCCCGCAGCCAAGCGGGGCGTTTGACTTCGTTCTGAACTTCAGGAAGGGTGGTCGCTTTAGCTCCCCCCAGTCAGTCTGCGCGTGCACACCCTACACCCACCATTCACACGTTCACACACTCATTCACACATCCACGCACGTATACTCACACCTTCACACTCAGTCACACACGCATGTGTGCACACACATTCACACAGGCTCACACCCAGATCCAGAGTTTTCCTTACAAAGACTGTAACCCATAAAACCCCAAACACCTGGATTTATTCCAGGTTAATGGCTCCTTTCTCCCGTTTCGCCTCTCAGAGTGCCAGAGCAATGCCCAGTGAGGCAAGCCCCCGTCCCTCCTGGTGCCCCCTCTGTTCCTGGGCTGACCCACCAGGCACATCCTTGCCCCCTGCCCTGGGCCTCTGAGCAGAGAAAAGCCCAGACCCCGTACTGGTTAGCTCCTCTCCCTCTTCTCCGAGCAGTTACCACCTGCTTCAATGAGGAGAAAGCAGAGACTTGAAGGGGTGTGGATCATTGGGCCTGTAAAAGTTGGGGGTCAGACAAGTAGGCCTGAGACAAGAGACCCCGGTTCTATTCCTGGGTCGGGAAGGTCCAATGAAGAAGGGATAGGCTGCCCACTTCACTTCTTGGGCTTCTCTTGTGGCTCAGCTGGTAAAGAATCTGCCTGCAATGTGGGAGACCTGAGTTTGATCCCTGGGTTGGGAAGATCTCCTGGGGAAGGGAAAGGCTATCCACTCCAGAATTCTGGCCTGGAGAATTCTATGGACTACAGTCCATGGGGTCACAAAAAGTCTGACATGACTGAGCCACTTTTCACTTTCACACAATAGGCAGCTCATTCACCCATTCACCCAGCACACCATCTCCCAGAGTAAAAGCTAGTTTTTGCAGATGGCCTGGGAGGCCCTGCTCTCTCTCGGCCTCCTTGTCCCTGCCTCCCTGTGCTCCGGCCACGTGGCTTCCTTGGCCTTTTGCGCAGGTGGTTCCCTCTGCCAGGCACTCTTCCCTGGGTGGTGGGAGGCTAAGTCTGGTCCTTCCGGGCCCAGGAGCTGGGAGAGAAACTTCTGAAGGCGGGGTGTGGCCTCACAGCTACTTGGACCCTGACTTGGAGCTCTGACACGTCTGCCTGGGGATGCTGGTTACCCTGCAGATCAAGCCCTGTGCCAGCTCTGCCCTGCCAACTGGCAAGTGTGTCCCTTGCTCAGTCCCTTGGATGAACTTGGGACAACTGAGTAGCAGAACAGATGTTCCTGTAACCTTCTCATACAGGACAAGGAGTAGGCCTGAGAGAATGGCCCAGACTGGCTGGGTACTCGCCCTTACCCACCGAGGCCTGCTGGGCGGAGGCAGGGCAGGGCTGCGTGGGCGCCCCGGACCTGCAGTCTGGCCACCCAGGGCGAACTGGTTGGCTGGAGCTGAGCCGGGCTGCACCGCCTTTGGGCCCAATAAACCCTCCCATCGGGTGTGTAACAAGGCCTGAGGCGTCTGCCTGTTCAGCTCAGCCGCACAAATTGCAGGTATAAATTTCCTGGCTTATTGCAGGGATTCTGGAATTCAATTAAGTCAGCCATCGTCCTGCTGTGGGGCGTGTGGAGCAACTGGCTCTGGGCCGGGGGATCAGAAGCCCAGCTGCTGTGGCTGCCCTTGGGGACCTGCCAGCTGCCGGCTTTGCCTGGGGCCCGCCCTGCCTCCCCACAGGCCCATGCCAGCTGCTGCTCAGAGGGTTGGGGTGAGCAGAGATGGAGCCCTGCCCTGAGGGTGCCGTCCAGTCAGAGGGCAGTCGGTCACAAGGACATGTGCCTTCCTGAAGCCACGTCGTGTGTCATGCAGAGGTCGGTGCCTTGAGATGGGCAGAGAATCCCTAGGACAGCTGGTTTCCTTGTTTCCTGGGTGACTGGGAAGGTGATATTGGAATCTAGTGAGGAGCAAGCCCTGGGAACTTGGGGGTAGAGGGCAAAGGGAACGGACTGTGCCAAGGTCCATGGACACAAGGTCAGAGTGTTACCAACAGCCCAAGCGGATGCGTGGCCAGAGCACACGGTGGGGAGTGGGGGAGCTGAGGGAGCAGGCCTCCAAGGCTGTTTATAGGGGTTTTGTTTTCCATAATGCGCTGGGTACGAGAGTATCCCCCCAAATTCATGTCTCCCAGGACCTCAAAATGTGGCCTCATTCAGAAATGGGGTCTTTGCAGATGTACCTAAGTCAAGATGTGGTCATAAGGGATTAGGGTGGGCCCTGAACTCCGCAACTGGGGTCTTTATAAGAGGAGAGAGAGAGATGGAGACAAAGAGAGGAGAAGCCTCATGAAGACAAAGGCAGAGAGACTGCAGGAGCCGCCAGAAGCTGGAGGATGGGGAGGAGGCCTCCCTGGAGCCTCTAGAGGATGAATAAACACACTTGTAAACATACAAATAAGTAGCGAGTGCTGGCCATGGAGGGACATGAGGGCGATGACTGGGAGGAACGGGGCTGCTCTGATGGGTTTCCGGCTCTTAGCTCAGGAACTCAGTACAGAAGTCAGCAGACAAATTACACACTCCTGGCTCTTCTTGGGAGCAAGCTGTTAGTGGCTCAGACCCTTCTGACCTGGTGGTTTCACTTTTAGAAATTATATTCGTGAAATAGCCATAGCTATTTCCTGGTGGTTAGATGTCCATATTCTAGAATTTTCTGGAAAAGGGAGAGCTGGTGAAGGCTCTGTGGCTGAGAAGGATGAGCCAGCAGCCCAGATAGACAGGGTGCAGGAGCTAGGCTGCCCTAACAGCAAGAGCTGCCCAGAGGTCTGGGGTCAGCCTGGTTGGGGGGTGGGGGAGGTGGTCCAGGACGGGGGCTGTCACACACTCATACACACACTCACACACCTGCATGGGCCCCAGTCACCCTGACGGTCCCCAGCACACACCTGTCCTAACCTGAGAAGTCACAGCAGCTTGTGGTGCGGGCATCTTGGGGTGACTCCAGGCCTGGCCATGCTCTCTCCCTTCATGCACCGCACCTGCCCCAGAACATCTCATTTAGCTGGGGGAATCTATCTTCAGCCCTGGACACCTTCCCCAGTGACCTGAAGGCTTCGAGAAGGGGGCCTGAGGGGCCAGCAGGGGAGCATAGCCCCTCTGCGGGTTCTGGAATGGCCCCTTCCAGACCTCGCCAGCTCCTCGCCAGCTGTGGTCGTCCTGCCCTGTGACCTGTGGGCCTGACCTCAAGGGCCATCATCCATCTGGTCTCCATGCACTTCAGGCTGTAGGGGTCCTGGCCTGGCCTATGAGTCTGCCCTTGGGGTCCTCAGGGGGCCCAGAGTCACCTACGAGACCCTGATCCAGCTGGTCCCTTCATGCTGCTGCTCATCCACCAGCAGGAAGGGTGTGTGTGCTGTGCCCCCACAGCCCCCACCTAGGACCACATCCTCTGGTCCCTCCTCCTCCTGCCGCTGGTCAGGAGTATCTGAATAAAGACTTCCTGGTGCTCGGTCTCTGGGGGTTTCACTGAGGGTTTCGTTGGCTTTCTGCAGCATCAGGAGGAAGCTGAACACTCTCTTAAACAGTAAAGATTGGGAAGGTGGTGGGACCTGGAGGCTTCAGGGGAGGGATGCTGTTCTGGGTGGTCCCGGGCGGCCCTCAAGGCCCCCTGCCATCCTGAGCCGGTCGGGCTCACCCTCCTCTCGTTGGTCTCTTGAGTGAGGACCTCTCAGCCCTCCCTGGCCTCCTGGGGACCCTCTGTTCCATCTGGGGAGGACTGCCCAGCAGGCCCGTGCTCCTCTCTAACTGGGCTTTGTGTGACCTCTTCTCACAGGCCCAGAGGCATCTCTGAGGGGCAATCAGGCCTGGGTCTTGACTCCCGGCGGGGCTTCCCACGGGAGCACTTGGGGTGTCCATTGTTGTATCTGTCAGGGCCTGCCTTGAAAGTACTCCCTTCCAGGGTGTGTCCAGGCAGTGGGGGTGGGGAGGTTTGACCCCCAAGACCCATACATCCTGCACCCTTTACATCAACCCAGGGGTCCCTGGGACAAGCCTCCCATTCAAGTGGCCCTGCTGGCAGATCCAGCTTCCTGGGCGGTGAGCTCCAAGGCGGTCACTTGTCACTTCCTAGAGATCTCCAAGCTGAGTGGAAGCAGGATGCCCTTGAACTTGAACTTTGGAGGATTTGCCAGGAGTTTGACTCTGGGCCATACACCTCCCAGTCAACTTGGCCGTGCTCAGCACCTGTGGCTCCTGCTGGAATAGCATCACTCCCCCTGGAGCCTCCAGGTCCCACCCCCACCAGAGGACCACATCCTCTCTGGTCCCTTCTCCTCCTGCCATTGGTCAGAAGTGTCTGAATAAAGAACCCGAGGCAGCTCTGCTGCCTTCTCAGTCTTGTGCAGCAGGTATTAGGAAGCAGCTGAAACACTTGCCTGGGCAGATGGAATACCCGCCTCTGCCTCCAGCAGGCACTCTGAGTGGCGACCAGCAGGTTAACCCCGTATGCTCACTTAGGAGCTGGTGGAGTAGCTTTTCCCCTGGGGGCTTAGGACTGAGCCATCCTCTGCCGAGCTCTCAAGGGTTGTGTTCCCAGGACCTGACGGGGTGGCCCTCGTGCTGGGTGGAAGCGGGCTGGCTGCACAGAGATGGAAGTGTGGTGACCTTGAGCTCAAGGGCAGGCACTGGAACTCCTTGTGGGGGCTACGTCTGGAATCTGTCAGGAACCTCTGTAGGGCGAAGTCCACATAGTGGAGTGGGATGCAGGGGGCTGCCATCAGAGTTATGGGTGGGCTGAGGGCTGCAGAGGGGAGGGAGAGGAGCCCTGGTAATTGACAGCAGCATGAGGGAGGGATAGGAGGCATTGTCCCTGACAGCCTGGAGCATGCTTCCAGAAGAGGAAGCCCTCGTGCCAGCCCTCCCAAGTCCTGCGGTTCACGCATCACACTAGCTTTGATAGTGCCTATTCCAGGACAGTCACGCAGCCAAGGAGAGCCATGCACCAACACCTTAGGCTTGGGCTAGTGCCTGAAAAGCCCCACCCAGCCGACTTGGCTGACAGGGAAATCTGGGGCATCCTCCTCACAGGGTGTGGTGATGCTGGGTGGGACCGTTTACCAATGAATGCAAGTCGGCAATGTAGACCCAGCCCCACCCCACACCTGCAGGTCAGAAGGGCCTTCAATGAGCCCTCCGGGTGCTGGTGTGCACCTTCCAGGCTCTGGCTGGGCCCTGGGCCTGTCACCCCTGGTAAGTCCTTCGTATCAGGCTGGAGTGGGGGCGGTTCTCAGCCACGGGAACTCGGCCTCCCGCCCCCACCTTCCCCAAGTCCTTGCCAGGCACTCAGGACCTAGCAATATGTAACTCAGAGGGATCCCAACCCATAATGGCTGCTCCTGTGCAGGAAACAGACCGTAAGTAAGCGAGTACACATTATGCATAATTGTTGAAAAGAATCAGGATCAGGGCAAGGAGGTCCTGGGGAACCCCTTGCAGATGACAGGGAAGGAATCAGATAAAATAGCTTAGCTGACCTTGAATGAAGCCTCAGTGCTGAGCCCTCATCCAAGTGCATCCCTCTGTCGTGGGCTGGAAGGCTCCTGGTGTCTCAGTGAGAAGCCCATTCTGTTGCTGCTGTTGTTTTTTTCTTCTTTTGGCCATACTATGTGGCATGTGGGATCCTAGTTCCCCAACCAGGGATCAAACACATGTCCCTGTCCCTGGAAGCAGGGAGCCTTAACCACTGGACCACCAGGAAAGTCCTGAGAAAGCCCATCCTGGACTTTACATCTGTCCCTCCATCCCCCTCAAAGAACAAGACCAGCTGTCTCACCTGCAGCTGATCACCAAGGTGGCACACCTGTCCCGCTCACGGGCTGCACACCTGCTCCTTCCTGGTCTCCAGGTGGAGTCACCGTTGGCACAATGACCTTCCTTAGCCGTCCCATCTGGGGTCCCAGCCAGCATAGCATCCTTTGGATCAGTCAGCATTCTGGGTTTGGAGCAGCAGAAATAGACTCCAGATGATCTATGCAGACAATGAGTTTAGCCCAGAGGATGTTGGTTAGTTCACAGGTGTGGAAGACACACCGGGAAGTCAGAGGCCAGAGCGTGACCAGTTCCCTGAGCTAGAGGACAGGCTGGTGAGGAGTGACCAAGCCTGCCTCTGAAGGCAGAGCCCTCGATTGCCTCCCTGCTGACTCTGGGTGCTGCACACCTGGAAATCCTTGCACATTTCCTGCTTATGTGGGGTCTGCAAGACAAGCTCACATCTGATGTCCACTGAAAGTTTGGGGTTCCCCAAGGCCACCCTTAGGTTTCATGATTTGCTGGGACTCCCAGACTCAGAAAAGCTGCTATGCTCAGGCTTACAGTTTATTACAACAAATGGTACAGGATGGAATCCACAAAGGGAAGAAATGCCCAGGACCAAGTCCCAGGGAAGCCACGTGTGGGCTCCCAGTCCTGCCCTCCCAGGGCAGCGCTAGATTCCCCCAGCTGTGCCAAGTGACAGCTCGTCAGAGGCACAGTGTTGCCGACCAGGGAGGGTCACTGAGACTTGGGGTCCAGGGTTCTCACTGGGTTTGGTCATGTAGACATAGCTGGCTGCCCACATGGTTGACCTTAACATCCCGTCCCTCCAGAGGTCAGGCTGATGCTGTGTGGCCAAAGGCCAGACGGTAAATCAGATAGTAGGAGAGACTGGTCCCAGGTAAACAAAGACACTCTTATCAGGCAGGACCTCCCCAGCGCTCAGAGGTCACCTCCCTGAAGCTGGCAAGGGCCAGTCCTTAGGACCTTGGGAGCTTTTGGAGTGGGGACAAGTGGGACTTTCTGAGTTAACCCTTTCCGGCCCATGACTGCTCTAAACATGGCTTCTGCTCTGCGTCAAAACCAGGCACAGGGTACTGGCACAAAGACAGAAATATTGATCAATGGAATAAAATAGAAAGCCCAGAGATAAATCCACGCACATATGGACACCTTATCTTCGACAAAGGAGGCAAGAATATACAATGGATTAAAGACAATCTCTTTAACAAGTGGTGCTGGGAAATCTGGTCAACCACTTGTAAAAGAATGAAACTGGACCACTTTCTAACACCATACACAAAAATAAACTCAAAATGGATTAAAGATCTCAACGTAAGACCAGAAACTATAAAACTCCTAGAGGAGAACATAGGCAAAACACTCTCCGACATACATCACAGCAGGATCCTCTATGACCCACCTCCCAGAATATTGGAAATAAAAGCAAAAATAAACAAATGGGACCTAATTAACCTTAAAAGCTTCTGCACATCAAAGGAAACTATTAGCAAGGTGAAAAGACAGCCTTCAGAATGGGAGAAAATAATAGCAAATGAAGCAACCGACAAACAACTAGTCTCAAAAATATACAAGCAACTCCTACAGCTCAACTCCAGAAAAATAAACGACCCAATCAAAAAATGGGCCAAAGAACTAAATAGACATTTCTCCAAAAAAGACATACAGATGGCTAACAAACACATGAAAAGATGCTCAACATCACTCATTATCAGAGAAATGCAAATCAAAACCACTATGAGGTACCATTTCACACCAGTCAGAATGGCTGCGATCCAAAAGTCTACAAATAATAAATGCTGGAGAGGGTGTGGAGAAAAGGGAACCCTTTTACACTGTTGGTGGGAATGCAAACTAGTACAGCCACTATGGAGAACTGTGTGGAGATTCCTTAAAAAACTGGAAATAGAACTGCCTTATGATCCAGCAACCCCACTGCTGGGCATACACACTGAGGAAACCAGAAGGGAAAGAGACACGTGTACCCCAATGTTCATCGCAGCACTGTTTATAATAGCCAGGACATGGAAGCAACCTAGATGTCCATCAGCAGATGAATGGATAAGAAAGCTGTGGTACATATACACAATGGAGTATTACTCAGCCATTAAAAAGAATACATTTGAATCAGTTCTAATGAGGTGGATGAAACTGGAGCCTATTATACAGAGTGAAGTAAGCCAGAAGGAAAAACATAAATACAGTATACTAACGCATATATATGGAATTTAGAAAGATGGTAACAATAACCCGGTGTACGAGACAGCAAAAGAGACACTGATGTATAGAACAGTCTTATGGACTCTGTGGGAGAGGGAGAGGGTGGGATGATTTGGGAGAATGGCAATGAAACATGTAAAATATCATGTAGGAAACGAGTTGCCAGTCCAGGTTCGATGCATGATGCTGGATGCTTGGGGCTGGTGCACTGGGATGGCCCAGAGGGATGGTATGGGGAGGGAGGAGGGAGGAGGGTTCGGGATGGGGAACACATGTATACCTGTGGCGGATTCATTTTGATATTTGGCAAAACTAATACAATTATGTAAAGTTTAAAAATAAAATAAAA
The DNA here is from genome assembly GCF_055505025.1 of Bos grunniens. Classification (NCBI taxonomy): domain Eukaryota; kingdom Metazoa; phylum Chordata; class Mammalia; order Artiodactyla; family Bovidae; genus Bos; species Bos grunniens. The sequence goes on from NC_141181.1 coordinate 45,100,373, forward strand.
TTAGAGAAAAAAAAAAAAAAACCAGGCACAGGTACATTTGGGTGGCCAGAGCTGGGTCCCATGTTGCAGGGGCTGAGAGGCAACATCTGGACTTAGGGTAGACAGTGAGACAGGGGCTGCCCCTCACCCGACTCAAGTAGGGACTTGCTCGAGCACAAGAGGGTGCTTCCGCTCCCCCACGTCAAACAGTCCTTCCACTGTGAAATGATGGATCCTGAATCTCACATGTGCAGGTTCGAGGTCCTGGTCTGCCGTGTGTGGGATGTGCCTCCATCTTGTTCTGATTCCAGAGGACCAGGCTTGGGGACACGCCTATTCCCCACTGCTTCACTGCAGTCCACACGGGTAGCAGTGACCTCAGATTCTTCCAGGCCTGGAGACCTGAGCCCACTGGAGCCTGGAGTCTTTGCCATGTGGGGTCTGGCGCCCTTCAGGTGCCCACCTGCTGCTCTTGGCGTCATGGGGTCTCCTGGTGGATCAGGTAGGAGCAGGATGGCATCCTGTGTCCCAGGCAACACGACATAATCAGATCGACTGGGGTCTGGGCTGCCCACTGCCTGGGTGTCCCCTCACTCCCTGAGGTGTTCAGTTCCTCGTCCCCCACACCCATCCACCCGTCCACTGTACTTGAGTCACCCCTTTGGGTCCACAGAAGTGACCCTTCCAGCACGTGTGTGCCAGGGTCCCCTGACCTCACCCCGTGCTCCACCTCATCCGGCAGCAGGGTATCCTTCTGCACCTCAGTTTCAAGCCCCACCTCCAGAGCCTTGTCCAGTTGTACCCCCTCCTTCCTCTGCTTCACCAGTTACAACCTCCAGCCCCGTGACCAGTGCCTTCTCACTGTCCACTTCTCTCCCGCCCGCTGCTCCTCGGCAGGTAAACCTCAGGGTCGCTTCTGCACAGATGCGCTGACTTCCTCGTGCTCCCCCTTCAGCGTGCTTTGCTGAGAATCTATCCTTCTGGTTAAATGCAACCCTTTGCCTGCTCTCTGCACCATTCAGCTAAAGTTGGCTGCAAGGAAGATAATGAAGTGCTGATGGTTCTCACTTTAAACTCAGGACTGCTGATCCCCCAGGAGGGACATCCGGAAACTGTCAGTCTTACGTTTCCCAGATGTGTTCTCTCTGACTCTGTCCTGGCCACCGCAGCATCAGTCTCCTCTCTTCTCCAACATCAGGCACCTCCTCCCCAGACTCGCTCTTGCCCCACCACCCCCTCTCCTATTTCAGCAGTTGGAAGAGGGCTTTCCCAGCCCCAGATACGGCATCCACATGCTTCTTGATCTGCCGTGAGCCCACCTGCCCAAAAGGGGCCAGCTGCTAGGCTCCTCTGGCTCCCTGGGCTGGGGCTGAGCATCCCTCACACCTGTCCCTCGATGTCCCAGCAAACATCTTTCTCTTGCATCGTCCACGGTCTCTCTCTAGGAGATCTTCTATCTACACACATGACTCTCTGTCAGCCCCACCCCTCATCCGCCCAGCTTCTGTTTTTCTTTCTCTAACCTCCTGTCTGTCCCTGGCTGACTTCACTCTTCCCCAGCATTCTCTCTGGTTCATCCTTTATCTTGTTCATCTCTTGGGACCACGCCAGCCTCCCTGTCTCACAGGATGGCCACCACATTCCCTCCTTGGGCCTCAGCAGGAAACCACCTTCCTCCTAGGACTGAACAGCACAGCTCTCTCCCTGGGCTTCTTTGATCAAAACTCTCTCCAAAGCCTAGGGCTGACCTCACAGAGTATCACCTGAGCAGCGCCCGGGGCCCCCAGCCCAAGGGACCACACTTAAGTTTAATGCTCTGTGGTCCCTGTCTTGAAACTTCTCATGATTTTATCTTTGAACTTGCTTTGTGAGTGGAGTTGGATGGGATGGAAAGTCCTTCCCTCACCCCAGGGTCCCAGGTCCTGGCTCCCCGCCCTCCCTGGGGCCTGGTATGAGCAGAGAGGCAGGTTGTCCTTGGAGACCACCCTGCAGTGACTCAGCGTGGGGTGGGGGTGGCTGTCCTGCCCAGATGGTAGCTTGGCAGCAGGTGGGTACAAGCCTCCTGGGATCCTGATGGGGAACCACATGGTCCCAGTGAAGAAATGTTAATTCCCTGGGGGTGACTCGTCTGCTGTGGTCCGTGGGGTGCAGACTTGGGGGAAGAGGAGACACCTGGTCCTCCCCGAGACCCTGTCCAGCTGTTGGACCTTAGGAGAATCGTCAGGTGTTAGGTCCCAGAGGACACCCATGTGGCAGGAACAGGCCCCATAGTCATCCCCATGCCTAGGACTTCTCTGAGTATCAACCATACCCCTCATCTTCTGTAATTATGAGCATTTGGGGCCTCACTGACCCGGAGGGACTGCCTCTCCCAGGTTCCTGATTCCTGGAGGCTGTAAACCACTCACTTGAGTGCCCCGTCACGTGCAAACCAACCAGCCTGAGCCCCACTCCAATCCTCTCTGTGAGCTCTCATACCGAGGGCAGGGCCAGTCCCATGCCCCAGAGCCCTGGAGTGACTCAACCAGCCACTGCTGGGCTCCCCGGCCTCCCCACTCCTTCCCTGGGAACCCCAGTAAAGGCTCTGACCCCAGCTCCCCACCCTCTGCTTCCTGATCTCCCCGTGTGGCCCCTCCTCCTGGGAGTAACCCCCTCCTGTTAGTGGCCTTCATCTTCTGATCCGCCGGCCTGGTGGTGCCTCACATTTCCCATCAGGACTCTGTGCTTTGCAACATTGCTCAGACAGGCTCCAAGATTTGTAGGTCCCCTCTTCCCCCTCTGACTTCCCTTGGTCTGGGTTGTATTTTCTCTTGGGTCCACTGAGGGGCGAGCCACATACATGATGTGTGTATGGTGATGCTGTATATGGATTATATGCTCTGGCATGTGCATTACATGATGTAAAAATGAAATTTTTACAAAATTCATGCTAATAGTGTCAATTTTTTATTTAGTTAGAATGACGTTAAATAGCAAATGAAAAACACCATGACAATTAGAGAAACAGGAAAAGAAAGAAAAAGTCTTGTTCAGCGCCTACAACACTTTCCCCATGTGTGTGTGTGTGTTTTTTGAGTTTCTTCTTTTTTTAATTTGTATTTATTTATTTAGTTTTGGCTGTGCTAGGTCTCCATCACTGCATGTGGGCTTTCTCTAGTTGTGGTGAGCGGAGGCCACTCTTCATTGCGGACTGCGGACTTCTCATTGTGGTGGCTCCTCTTGTTGCGGGCTTCCCTGGCGGCTCAGATGGTAAAGGATCTGCCTGCAACCCAGGAGACCTGGGTTTGATCCCTAGGTCGGGAAGATCTCCGGATGTATGGGTATGGCAACCCACTCCAGCCTGGAGAATCCCAAGAACAGAGGAGCCTGCGGGGCTACACCCCATGGGGTTGCAAAGAGCTGGACGCAACTAAGCATGCACACATGCTCTTGTTGCAGAGCCCTTGGCAGGCTCTAGGCACGCAGGCTCAGTAGTTGGCTTAGTTACTCTGCAGCATGTGGGATCTTCCCAGACCAGGGATCAAACCTGTGTCCCCTGCAATGGCAGGCAGATTCTCAACTACTGGACCACCAGGGAAGTCCTCCCGCGTGTTTTGAACAAGGTGCTTTGCTGTTTAATTTGTACCCTGGGCCCCACAGATTTGGTAGCCAGCCCACGAGTGCCGTGCATCTGCGTGGCCAGTTGTTCACCATCTGCTCCACATTGCTGGAACAGAAGCTCCCCACGGGTGGGAACTTTCCGAAGGCCCAGATGGCGGATGGGTGCTTCATTTGTGGGGGTACCAGTGTTGTGGGTATTGGCGATAGCAGTGCTGCTGCATTTTGGGTGGGGTGGATAATGCTGTGGGTGCTGGTGACAGTGATGGTGGTGAGAGAGTGGGGGTGTCTGCTTGGTTTTGAGGAAAAGGACTCACAGAAACATCCCTCATCTCTGGCTCTTGTGCATCTAGGCTCAGGGCTCTTTCCAGGCAGTGGTGGAGCCCTGCTGGATTTCTGCCTGTATCATTCAGGCTACCAGCTGGAAACAGAATTCAAACAAAGAAAACTTGTAAATAGACGACTTACAGACATGCAGGCAAGGCAGAGCGGTGCTGAGGAGCTGGGAACTGGCAGGAATGGGAGGCTTCACCTCCAAAGTAACAGGCAGTGAACGCTGGGGACCGGGAGGGGACACCCTCCTGGCTGGCTGGCTGGCCGGAGCAGAAGCCAGTGGACCGGGAGCCTGGCAGGTGCAGCTGTCAAGGTGTCTCCCCCTTGGCAAGGCGGCCGAGGACAGAGGATGGACTGGGCAGTAGGGTGGGTCCCACACTGACTGGTCACACAGCAACCCAGCCCAGGGAGGACCATTCCCGCATCCCTGCACCTTTGTGGGGAAAACCTGGAACGAATTTGGGGACAGTGCTCTCAGCAAGTGATCTTGAGCCCCAATTACAGCATTGGGTTCCCAGCCACTTTTGGGGGCACATGGGTCACGATGTGGAAAGAAAGCAGGTAGAGGGGTCCCCATGGTCTCAAACTCATCTTCTGGAAGCCCCCCAGCTGATGTCCTACTGTTCTGGAGCTGAGCCCCCACCTCAGACCTCAGGGAGGGCCTGTCGGGCCCAGACCTGGGGTCTCATGACCCCCACGCCCCGTGCTGAGGATGGTTGATCAGCAGTGATCAAGAAACAGCGTTAAGGCACCAACAACTCCTTTGTTTTTGTTGTTTTTCAATAAACAACCCTCCATCCCCACCGCAGCCCTCCTGTTTTGTTTCACAGCAGCCTCCTGACTCAGCCTACCAGGCCTGCTGGCGCTGCTCTGTCCCACCTCTCCAGCTCTAGGCTGCTGCTGCTGCTAAGTCGCTTCAGTTGTGTCCAACTCTGTGTGACTCCAGAGATGGCAGCCCGCCAGGCTCTCCCGTCCCTGGGATTCTCCAGGCAAGAACACTGGAGTGGGTTGCCATTTCCTTCTCCAATGCATGAAAGTGAAAAGTGAAAGTGAAGTTGCTCAGTCGTGTCTGACTCCTAGCAACCCCATGGACTGCAGCCTACCAGGCTCCTCCGTCCATGGGATTTGCCAGGCAAGAGTCCTGGAGTGGGGTGCCATTGCCTAGGCTAGCCCCATCTCAAATGCGGCAAATTCCTCCTATTGGTGACCTAACCCCATTCTTGCAGTGGCAGCATTAAGACCTCAGGTTCCTCCAAGGGAAGCTTGTAAAGGGGAATGTTCTGGCAGTGAATAGGGCTGCTGTTCCCTCCAAACCGGGGCTGGGGTGGGACTTGGGCCCTGGAGGAGGAAACAGGCTGGACCAGCAGGGACTCGGGCCGCTGGCAGGGCAGCAAGCCCTTCGGAAGTTGCTCTCAGGTGCACGTGCTCCATTTCTCCAGGGGGTTTTCGGTTTCCTCTTTCTCTGTACCTACCTCGCTTCTCCTCTAGCCTGGGCCTGAGCTAGAGAGACAGATGCCGGGAGCTTGGGGGACCTCTGAGGGGGACCAGGCAGCACTCACCTGGTGCTGGCCTCTGGGGCCACCTCCCCACCCCTATCTATGCACCCACTAGAGAAACACCTGTCCTGGGAGGGCAGCACAGGAGAGGAGAGGCTGTGTCCAGGTCACTCCCAACACCAGCCCTCAGATGCAACACAGGATGGACTCCCCACCTCGGAAGACCCGCCCCTGGCAGGTGCAGCTTCTTCTGCCCACTCCTCCGCAGTAACGCTGTTCCATCCTGCACACACCATGAGCACACACATGGATGTGGAGAGGAGGACACATGTAGATCCACATGTGTACTTCAAATGTAGAAACTCTGCCAAGGTAAACAGGAACACAGCTACGCACACATACTCACAAGACTCTCACATATACACACACACTCAAACACACACTCTTACACAAGCACACATGGATATACACACTCGCACACACACACCCAAGCACATGCAAACACCCCCTCACATACACGCACCCACATACACTCACGCCTACCCGGGCTCAGCTGCAACTCAGACATAGACGTCCACACATATTTTCAGATGCTCACAAACACGTAAGTGCCCAGATTCAGACTCACATGCCTGACTCCAGCCCTGCATGCGCAAATAGTAGCAAATGCACGTGCCTCATGGGCCTCTGTGTCCATAAGCAGAGGCAGACATGTATGAACCCGCAGACACACCTGTATCTCCTTGTGCACGTGTGCTTCTGTGGGCCCATGTGCTGTGTCCACATGTGCGTCCACACAGCATGCACATGTGCTCACAGACAGACAGGCCGGAGACACAGCCTGGGCACATAGCAGGGCCTGGCTCCAAGGCTTCTGGGGGGTCTTTGTCTCCCCTTGGATTGAACAACCCTGCTTCTGTTCTGGAAGGTGGGGGTGGGGCGAGAGGCTGGCTCCTCGCTTAAACGCCTTTGGCAAAACTCCCGAAGGCAGTGAGGAAGCAAAGGCTTGAAGGCCACGCTTTGGAGGAGAAGCCCCGGAACAGCTGCAGCCCAGCCCTGCCCCGGGCCCCACTTGGCAACGTCTCCCCGCAATGGCAAGCAGCCTCAGAGCTGCTGCTCTGGAAAGGCAGGTGGTGGCTGCTGGGCTGCAAATGCAAATCCCCTCCCTCCACTAGGCAACGCAGGAAGCAGAGCCTGGGGGCTGATGTGGGGTCTCAGGGCCGTGCCCACACCTTGGCTGAGCTTTCCAGCTGGGGACCTGGGCTCGGCACAGGGTGGCTGGGGAGAGCAGCCGGCAGCAGTGTGTGCCTGAGCCAGGCGGGGGCTGGTCTTCTCCCCTCCGCGCCTATGCCAGTGGTGCCCACGCTCGATGCCAACTCTTGCGAGAACAGCCCTATCCGCCAAGGAGCAGATGCTTGCTAGAAGATTCCATCCCAGGAATCCCGTTAGGAGCCAGTGGGCCTGCAGCAAGTGGGATTTCATTTTATTATTACTTTAAAGTGAACATTTTCACCCAGCTGGAATCCAGGGGCAGATCCGGGTGCTTGGCGAGTAACAGTGAAGACTTTCAGCCTTTGTCCAAGGCGGGTAGGGACAAGCCTTTCAAGCCTTTGTCTGCTGTGATGTCACCACAAACCAGGCCACTGGAAACAAGGGCAGTTTATCCTCTTGCACTCTGCCTGCCAATATAGGAGATGTAAGAGAGGTGGGTTTGATCCCTGGGTCGGTAAGATCCCTTGGAGGTGGGCATGGCAACCGACCCCAGTATTCTTGCCTGGAGGATCTCATGGACAGAGAAGCCTGGCCGGCTATGATCCATAGGGTTGCAGAGTTGGACACAGCTGAAGTGACTTAGCACGTGCACATGTACAAATGTGGAAACATGCACAGAGGTACTAAGCGACTTGTCCAAGGTCCCTGAGGGAGCAGACACTTTTCAACTCCCTGCTATTGAGTGGCAAACCACCCCAAACTTAGTGGCACACAACTACAAGAGCACTGATTTTTTTTATTGTGTGCGTGTGTGTGTGAATCTGCAGTTTGGGCAGGGCTTGTTGGGCACGGCTGGTCACTGCTCACTCGGCAGGAGGTGGGGCTGAGATCATCTCCCAGGTCTAGCCTCGCTGTGTTGCCTGGGCTTCCTCACAGCGTGGCGGCTGGTGTCAGGTGCAAGCATCCAGAGCACAGACAGAAAATCAGGTGGAGACTCTGGCTTTTGACAACTGAGCCTCAGAAGGCTGAAGCATCCTTTCTGACCGCTCTCCTCACTGAGGCAGCCACAGGGGCCCATCCAGTTTCAAAGGGAGGGGACGAGGCTCCACCATGGGTGCGTGGCAGGTTGCAAGGTTCTGGAAGCACATGGGGGATAGAAAATATTGGGTTGGCCATTTAAAAAATAATTTTATGTATTTATTTTTAGCTGTGCTGGGTTTTCATTGCTATTGGGGTTTTCTCCAGCTGCAACGAGTCGGGCTACTCTCTAGTTGCGCTGCGTGGGCTTCTCACTGCAGTGGTTTCTCTTGTTGCAGAGCACAGGATCTAGGACTCCGGTGCTCAGTAGTCGTGTCTTCTGGGATTTAGAGCACAGGCTCAGTAGTTGCGACACATGACTTAGTTGTTCAATGGGGTGTGGGCTCTTTCTGGATGAGGGAGCAAATCTGTGTCTCCTGCATTGGCAGGCAGATTCTTTACCACAGAGTCACCAGAGGCTTCTGAGCTGGCCATTTTTGATGCAGTCTACCTATAATCTGGGTATAAACCCAGGCTTTCTAGATCCAGGGCCTAGGCTCTCAAACATGAAATGGTTTATTGAGCACTGACTGTGTGCCAGGCCCTAGGACAGGCGCAGGCCTTTATCTGCACCATCATTGTCATCCAGTAAGCTGCCTGGTCAGGGGATGACGTCGCCTGGCCCTCTGCTCAGGATGTGGTCAGTGCAAACATGGAACCCACACGCCACCTGAAACAGACGTCACACTCCAGGGCTCCTCTGGCCACATCCAGCTCTCAAACACATTTTGCCTGGCTGGCAGGATGTTTCTAAAAATGGAATCTTCACCCCCAGGGCCAGGCTTGCAGCTTCTCTTGGAGGATCAGATGTGTCATGCTGGTCATTTCTGCAGGGTGATGGTCAGTTGGTGCTGTGTGGAATGGCTGCCCCCTACAGGTGGGGTCCTGGTCGGACTTGGCACAGTCCTTACCGACCCCCATTGGAGTCATACCAGGCTCTTCCGCTGCCTTGCAACTCCTTTCGAAACCTGCCTCTTCACTTTCTCCTGTGACCTCAACTTTGGTAGCCTGTCTGGAAAGATGCCACAGCCAAATGAGAAGAGCATGGGGGGTGTGCAGGTGTGTACAGATGTGTTCAGATACGTGTGCTGGTGTGCACTCAGGTGAGTGCAGGTGTGGGGGGTGCCAGGCCCAGGAATCCAGGCACTTCAGCATGTCTTACCTTAGACTCCTACAGCCTCAGGTCTACTGTGGGAGGTCTGCTAACGTCTTATGACCCCTTGCCCAAGAAGTGGACAGGGGTTTTTCCCAACTCTCTGCAACGCCACAGTCTCTTCTGGCCTAGCCAGGGCTCCCGGGGCCAGGCCCAGGCGGATGTCCTCACACTGCCACCTGGTGGTCTCTTCCGGGAGTGCAGGGACATGCCAGCCCACCCAGGATGGCCCCAACACACCTGTGGCCTCAATCAGCCCAGGATGCAGACTCAGTGGGGGTCCCTGCCCAGAGTTCTAGGTGCATGTCTCAGTGTCTCACAGGGCCCAAGAATTGGCCTGGCCCAGATGCCTCATCTCCCAGCCTCCCTTCCCTTCTGCTTCATCCTCTTCTGGGCACTATTATTCAGGAGCTATTGGGAAGAATTTGGAGACTGAAGAATGGCAGGTGGCTCTGGGCTAGAAGCATCCAGTATGTGTATGCTCAGTCACTCAGTTGTGTCTGACTCTGCGTCCCCATGGACAGTGGCCTGCCAGGCTCCTCTGTCCATGGAATTTTCCAGGCACGAGTAATGGAGCAGTTGCCATTTCCTTCTCCAGGTGATCTTCTTGACCCAGGGATCGAACCTGTATCTCTTGTGCCTCCTGCACTGGCAGGCGGATTCTTTACCCAGACCCTGACCCTAAAACACAGAAAAGGTCCCACTGACGGGAGGATGCTTCCAGGAAGCTGGTGTCCTGGAAGCCGCCCCATCAAAGCTGCCATAGCCCGGGAGGATTTCCTGACTCTCCAAGCAGCCCTGTCCCTCCCCAGCGGGCGCCTGGGCAGACTCCTCAGCCAGGGTGCAGGGGTCATCCAGCCAGTGTGGGGTAGGGGCCCAGCAAGACAAACTGAGATGGTGACTGGTCTTGTGTCCTTGAAGACGTGTGAGCGGCCTCAACTGTCCCTGACCTCAGTGCTGTTTGCCTGGACTGCCTTTCGTGGTCTGCTAAGGCGATGCCTAGCATGCTGGCTTCTGATCCGTGCTGGCACCACACCACTTCTGCCTCTCCACCTGCTCCAGTCCTGACCCCACATGTCCTCCCAATCCTTTCACCCATTCACCCACTCATTCATCCAGTAGCCACCGCCCACTGCCCCCCCCACCCCCACCAGATCAGAAAAAACACACACCCAAGGCCAGTAACCTGGGACTTCCACCCTGGGGAGGGAGTTGGTCACTGGGTAAAGAGATTCATTACAAGTTAATTTCAGGGAGTGACGAGTGCCCTGAGATGGGCTACAGAGTGATGGGTGTGTGATGCTTCAGATGGGGTTCCAGGAGGAGGTGATGAGTGAGCTGAGACCTGCGGAGGGGCACCCAGACATGTGAAAGGGGGAAGGAGGGCCTGACAAGCGTAATGGCCCCGAGGCAAAGGCAACATGCTTAATGCAGAGGACAGAATGTCACCTGGTCAGGGAAGGGGGGAGATGGCCCTACAAGCCATCCTGAGAGCTGCGGAAGCCTGTGGGGATATGTGCAGTCTCCTTCCCTGGGAGAGCCCTCAGAGAATGAGCTCTGGTGGAGGGTGGTTTACTCTGGCCTCTGGAGGCCTGCCTTAAATTGCTTCCCCAGAGAACAGAGACTGATGATGTCTTGAATCAGTTTCCTGTGGAATCTAGTCTTCCCTGGGGAGGTGCTGAGCATCTCCTCTGCTAGTTGGATCCTTGTCAGGGACAATCAGTTCAGGGAATATTCTAAACCAAAAGGTAAACGAGGAAACTGAGACTAGCTGAGATGAATTCCTGACGTTGGTCTGCGTTTTTTCCCACATAAATCCTTCTTTGCGTTCATGACACAGCCACAAATCCCTTCTCAGCCTCAGGTGGAGCGGGATAAAGTGTATGGATGAATCCGCAGGGTGAGTAATCCAATCCCAGGCCTGGTGCTCAGCCTCGCACCGTTGCCCCGGGCAACCGCTGGAGTGGGGATGTTGTCTATAACCTTAAAAACTGATTACTGGCTCTCCCCCTGTGCCTTCAGTCTTAAAGCGGATTAAGTGGGAGGGCTAGCTGGCTTAGGGACTCAGTCGAGGCATCTGCGCTCCCCTTTTATGCAGCGATTAACTCACTTAGTACCTGGGAAATGAGACAGACGGGGCAGAGGCTGCTTGTGTTAAGGGTGGGGTGATTGGAGCTGGGGTGTGGGTGGGTATCTGCTCTCAGGGGGCTTTGGGACTTGGGGTTTCCCATGCAATCTCCTCACTTCCTTCCTCTGCTGGTAGGAGGGTCCCAGATTGTGGGAGGGACCCCTGTCCAGAGGAGGGTCTGGGATAGTCCCATCTTAGGTCAGGACAACCTCGTCTTCAAGCTGAAAGGCAATCAGACCAAGACACCTCGCAGTCTGCCAGCCCAAAGGTCATTTTCAGCATCTTCAAAAAGTGGCCTAATCTGGCCACTTCTTACCACCTCCACTCTGCTCCGTGCTGCTGCCATCCTGACCTGAACTGGAGCAGTAGGCAGCAGCCACTCTCCCATCTCGACTCCTACCTCTGTGTGGGCTTCCAGCTGATTAATGAACTTTCTCTGCTGGTGGTCACGCCCCATGTGATCCCTGCCACTGGAGTGTGGGTGGGCCTGTGACTCGCCTCCAGCCAGTAGAAAACGGCAAAGGTGATGAGAGGTCCCCTTCTAAGTAGGGTTGTAGAAAGACTCTGGCTTCTGTCTCCTGCCCTTCTCTTGCTCTTGCTGATGAAACCAGCAGCTGCCACATTGAGAGCAGCCTTGTGGAGAGGCTCATGTCACAGGGGACCAAGGATGGCCCTTGCCTGCTGAAAGCCAGCCAGGAACTGAGCCCTCGGAGGAAAGGTCCTGCCAAGAAGCCGTGAGCGAGCCAGAAAGTGGACCCTTCCCCAGTGAAGCCTTCAGATGAGACCTCAGCCCACCAATTGCCACTGCAGCCTGCAAGGGACCCTGAGCGGGCGAGCCCGCTAAGCCACACTATGTTCCTGACCTGAGAAAATGTGAGGTAGTGAACTCAAGTTTTAAGCTGCTGATTTTGGGGTCATTTGTTATGCAGCCACAAATAACTAGTACATGCCCCACATGCTGTTCTCTGCAGTAGTCAGACTACTCACATCACTTGTCTGCACACAGTCCCCAGGGTCACCATCACACTCTGAGCAAAGACCTGAGCCCTTGCAGCAGCCGAATGGCCCCGCCCCACTCCTCACCCCTTGATCTGGACTCTCAAGTGCCACCCCTTTGCCCTCTCTCCTCTGGCCTCATGAGTGTTGTGCTGTTCTTTGGACATTCCAAACTGCATCTGCCTCAGGGCCTTTGCACTGGCTGTTTCCTCTGCATGGGATGCTTTTTACTGAGCTGCATGACTAGGTCACCCTCTTCCTTTTCACATGGCCCCCTACTTAATCTTACCCCCTCCCACTGCCCTGTCCCTTCCTCCTCCTTGTCAGCATTCAACACTGTTTCCTGTCTCCCCTCACTTGCTGCTAGGATGTGTGGGCCATGAAAAGAGCGATTTCTCTGTGTGTGCTTATTGTTTCTCCCTGCTGAATCCCTACGGCCCGAATCAGTGTATGACATACAGCAGATCCTCAATAAGCTTTTGTTGATTGAATTGATGAATGAATAAGGGAGCAGAGGATGAATCCAGTCAGCCCAGCAGCAATTGCCCTCTCAAGCTTGGAGACATAGATGCTCCACACATCCTTACTGAGTGGATCTGTCCCATGGAATACAGGTGAGGATGCGAAACTCTGACCCTCTCAGAAGAAACATAGCTCTGTTCTGATGATGCTCTGACGAAGAAAGTTGGGTAGGAGGGCGCCAGCATGCAGTGTCGGGCGGGCCAGGCACCAGGTACCCACAGAGCCGTCTGGCCGCGGTGCTGGCCGTGGATGGCTGAGCTGTGTTGGCTCTTCCTTTGCCATGTTGTACAAATGTCTATTTTGCAGCAACACTCCAACTCCCAATTCTTTTCTCCTGATTTTCTTCTTAAAAGAAAATCACGAGAAACAATTTTTAACTGCAGAAGTTTAAGCCTGAATCCATTCTCGTAAACAATTGTTACAGCAAGTAACTCCCCTCCCCCGCCCTGTAATATATGTTAGGAAACCGCAGGCATCAGGAGACAGAGCTGAGGGTGGGGGTGGCAGGGGCCTCGAGCGGGGCTCATGCTGCCCGGTCACCAAGTCCCCTTTCCTGCCCACAGCCATGACCGCATGGGTGGACAGAGTGCCCCTCGGCCTGGGCCCTGAGTGAGTTCAAGGCACAGGTGCCTGAGGACCCGGGAAGGCAGTGGCTTGAATGAGAAGAGGGCCTTCAGCACCTGTTTTCCATGAAGACCGGGGATGGTTGGTCAGGTGCAGCGGAACCTAACCAGCCCTGACTGCTACCGAAATAGACACCCAGAGGCCATGCTGCCGCAACAAGGAATAAACACTGGAAAGCCTGTGTCGCTGGCTTAGGAGGAGGATGGAGAGAAAGCTCAGCTCCACCGAGGGAAGTGTCTGGTCAGATGTGACTGCAGGGCTCAGACCTCAGATGGTGAATTTAGTGAAGCCGTAGCTCCAGGAAAGAGGCTGTTAGCAGGAGCTGGTGTCAGCTGTCCTCTGCCAAACTCAGACAAGAATTGGCCAGCCTGAAGCAGGAGTGAAAGTGAGGAAAGGGCTTCCACCAAGTTGAAAACTGACTACATTAAAGACCCCTTCCCCAAGTGACAGTCAATTAAAAAGCCAATTTGATGAGTCGAGTTAAGGGAGTGGCATCTTGGCTAAAGGCGTGTCCAAGTGCAGAGGTGACAGGAGTGTGGGGCTTTCTCTGGGACATGGCAGTGGGGGGCAGAGAATGTGGGTACTCACTGACAAAGGAGAACAGGGAACCTGGCCTTACAAACCTGAAGGCATTGGCACCAGGACTAAGGGTTCTGTCGGCATGGAGCTGACCAGGATCAGAAATAAGACACTTGATAAGGTTCTGAGGGAGCTTCCTACGTAGTGCAGTGGTAAATAATCCACCTCCCAGTGAAGGAGACGCAAGAGATGTGGGTTTGATCCCTGGGTTGGGAAAATCCCCTGGAGTAGGAAATTGCAACCCACTCCAGTATTCTTTCTTGAATAATCCCATGGACAGAGGAGCCTGCAGCACTACAATCCAAGAGGTCACAAAGAATTGTACACGACTCAGCAACTGAGCATGTGCGTGCACACACACACACACACACACACACACACGCACAAGGTTCCAAGACAATGGTGATGACAAAACAAGACCCATTTAGAAGAAGAGAGGAATGGGCATGTTTGGACAAGCTTGCACTAACTGCCTGCAACCGGAGGACAGGCTGAGAAACTGCCATCCCTGGGGGGTGTCTGCCCTAATCCCACGTCACACGGGCCAAGAATATGTAGGAGAGCCCCAAGCTCCCACGGAGCTGAGCCAGGGCCTCGGAGGATGAGAGCATGGGGACTGCCTCCACTGCAGGGGCTCAGAGTGTCCATCCAGAGGGCTCCCTTTCCTATGACAGCCGGGCCTGTTTACGGTCATTTTCCTGTCTTTGTTCCATGCAGCACTGAGTGTGTGCAAGGAAGTTATTTATCTTTCTAGTTTCAAGGTCTTCAGATGCAGAGATGCCCGATGTGAACAGGGTACAATGGTATGAACCCCCCAGGCTTTGCCCAGAAGCCCTGGCTGTATGTGGCTGGAATTTTGGGGTCATCATGCTTGGGAAGATGAGAGACAGAGAGCAGAATTAGCTGGCCTAAAGTCATCCAGGCTGTTCACAAATTATTTTGTCTCCTTTTTCAGACATCCGAGAGGATTCCCCTTCCCTGCTCCCTTGGAGATTGGCCTGGCCATGTGACCTGCTTTGGACAACGAAACATGAGCCATTAAAGGTCAGTTTATGGTGTTTCCTAGTTCCTGCTTTGGTGATTGTAGAACTGTGAGTCACCCTGGGTTCCTGGCCCCATGTGATCACCCAGAGCTGAGGGCCTTGCGGCCCATGCTGGACACATAGTGTGAGCGAGAGATGTACCTTTGATGTGTTTGGCTGTTGGTATGGTGGGAGGGGGGATGTTTGTTACACAGCAGACCCTGTTCTAGCCTGACTGATACACTCTGTTGAGCACGAATACAGGGCTGTCACTTTGCTCTTGGTTTGGGGGGAGTGGGCACAGGACTGCTTCCCAATGAGGTTCAAAACACCTTACTTTGAGGTTGACAGAGACAATGGAAAGAAAGTCTCCACATGTACTCTGTGGTGAGGCATAGCTCTGGCTGAGAGCAAGGAGTCTGGAAAAACGAGATAATGAGCTTCCCAGGGCTCTGTCATGAGGGAACGGCAGGCCTGAGTCCTCTCCTGAGCATGTTCTGGATTGGGGCTGATGAATGAGCAGTGAATCCTGCCCTTCCCACCCTCATCTGGGGGACCCCCCAGTCCACCCACTGCCTGGGGTGATGGACCTTCCTTAGCAGCCCCCAGAGTTCCCGAGGGATCACACTCTTGCAGAACAGGAGCCTCGGCTTTGCTCATGCTTTGAGATGCTCTGATAAATTCTACCCACAGCGCATCGTGTTTACCAGGTTGTTAATAATCATGATGCCGGGTATGTACCTCCCCATGGTAGAAGGCTGCTCCCCGGATGGATTATGGATCTGTTCACACACGATTTCCATACATCTTTAAAGATTACCACTTTAACAGCTCTTGGTATAGATACCAGGAGGCAGTTACATTTAACAGCGCATAAATCTAATTCCCTCTGCACTCAATTTTCTCAGGCTGCAGAATCAATTTGAGTCTGTCAGGATTTTATTCCAAAGTCTATTAACACCCGGCTTGTTTCCTCCATTTCCCGGCTCTCTCTCCCCCTTTTCAGAGACTCAATCCTACAGAAAAAGATGCCTTGCTGATACACCGTAACAGCCTTTATCTCTTTACAGGATCTAATTAGGCATGAAGGAGAGGCAAAGCCTCGACAATTAGGCCTGGGCCCTGGAGGTCCTGTCCTGGGATGCAGCCTGCCTGAGTCCACCTCACCTCTCAGGGTCAGCCCTGGATGCTTTCTCCCTGCTCTGCAGTGGCAGGGGCGGGGGTAGGGTGGGGTTGGTTAGCAGGAGCTCTTTCCAGTGTCTTTTCTGGGGGGTCAGGGGTGTCTGAGATGTTCAAGTTAGCCCCATCTACTTCCAGGTGAGTTTTTCTCCAGGGTGGGATGAAGCCTCTGCTGTCTTAACGATAACCTAGAGGCACACAGCCATGTCTGAGCATCTACACGCAGTCATCATTCAATGCACTCACATCCATCCCTGAGATGTGTATTGTTATTCCCGTTTTATGAATGGGAAACAGACACAGAGAGAGTGACTCACCCAGGGTCACACAGCTAGCAAGAACCAGAGCAATTCAGCCTCCCACTAGTCATTGTCCAAGTCCGCTCCTGTCCTGGGGGCACCACACCATCTTGTGTGTGCATCTGTCCTCTCTTCTGCTAATAGTCCCACTGTCTCCATTCAGAACTGTCACATCCCCTACCCAACTCTGCTGACTGGCTCCTGCCCCAGGCCTGGTGGCAGGACTCCTCTCCCTGAAGCTGAGATAGGTTTAGGTGTAGGACAAGTTGTTGATCTGAGCTGCAGCAACCAAAGTTGGGCCTGGAGTTCTGGGTGGCACTGATAGAAGAGAGGCCTAGGGGCAGCAAGCAGGTGGCATCACATCAGGAGAGCTGCTGGAAGTCACCTGGAGGAGGTCCTGGCTGAGAAGGGAGCCACGGGACAGGGCTGCAAGGGAGAGAAGAGGGGAGGGGGATGGGGGAAGAGGTGGGGAAAGGAGAGCGAAAGGGAGGAGAGAGGCAGAAAGAGAGAGGATTTTGTTCTGATAATATTATTTGAACCTTTCTCATTTACCCCGTCCATTGGCCAAATGAGGCCGTTAGCCTGGGGTCACTGCTGCACCTTCCGGCCCAGGAGGACCCAGGAAAAAATGATATTGTGACCTTTGTTGTTGTTCAGTCACTCAGCTGCGTTCGACTCTTTGCAATCCTATGGACTGCAGCACACCAGGCTTCCCTGTCCCTCACCATCTCCCGGAGCTTGCTCAAACTCATGTCCATTGAGTAGGTGATGTCGTCCAACCATCTCATCCTCTGTTGTCCCCTTGTGATCTTTAGAGTAATGTAATCTCTTTATCCAGTGGGGATCACTCAATTCCCTGTGACTTGGCTTCTTTGTTGTGAACTAGGGATGATGGTGGTGGTAGTGCTACTACTGATGGTGATAATGCCAGTGATGATGGTGGTGGTGGTGGTGGTGGTGGTGATGGTGAGGATGTTGGTGATTGTTTGGTGATGATGATGTTGATGGTGGTGATGGTGAGGATGTTGGTGATGACAGTGATGATGATGTTTGGTGATGGTGGTGATTGTCAGGATGCTGGTGATGGTGATGGTGATCATAAGGCTGAATGATCTTAAGCTAGTGTAACAGGATGTTGTGGTGAATTTTCTCCTGTTGTCCTAGAAAAGTAACTAAGACCCAAGAATTAGAACAAAGGAGTCAAATCCCCCCTGTTTGAAAGTACCAACGAGCTATCAAGAGATGAGACTGGCCCAAGAGGAGTGCATCCTGTCCTACCATCACCATCCCCCTGCCCATGAGTCCATGTAAAAGGGTCAGGGTCAGGGACCTCTGGGGCCATGCAGGATCCCTGCCTCCAAGTGACATCAGGGGCTCTGAGAGAGCATCTTGTGAGCAGCTGTTCCCGGAAGGGAAGTCTGCCATGCATTCTGTGGCTCGATACTTTCAGAGTGAAGATACCTACAAGCCACTCAAAGTGTGGCTACAGCACAATGTGGTAAAAACATTCTTGCCATGTGCCGTGTAAAGTTTGAGGGCATGAATGAATAGACTGGATGAAAAATGGCTGCAAAGCCCCTGTACGCCAGTGAAGAGGTGGGGCCTGCTTCTCCTCCACTTGAATTTGGCCCTGTGGAGCCTGACCAACGAAATGTGGTGTGTAAGTCACCGTCCAAGGCTAGGTCTTAAGAGATCCAAGCCTCCACCTTCTCTACTTGGAATGCTCTCTCTTGGATGTTGGCTGCCGTGCAAGAAATCCAACCTGCTGAAGAGAAAGGCCCTATAGAGAGGACTCTGAGCCACCATGGACTTTCCAGCCCCAGATGAGCTCCAAGTTGAATGCAGCCCCATGAGTGACCCCAATCAATGCCCACGGAGCAAACGAGCTGTCTAGTCAAGACTTGCCCAGTTCTTAATTCATAGGATTGTGAAATAAAATGATTCTTTTAAGTCATCAAGTTTTAGGGTGTTTCTTTGTTAAATACAATTTTGTTTACTGGCTGTGCTGGGTCTTCGCTGCTGCATGTGGGCTCTCTCTAGTTGCCGTGAGCCACGTCTACTCTCTGACTGTGGTGTGTAGGCTTCTCATTGCGGTGCCATCTCTTGTTGCGGAGCACAGGCTCTAGGCACTCAGGTTCAATTGTGGTGGCTCCTGGGCTCTAGAGCACAGGCTCAACAGTTGTACATAGGCTCAGTTGCTTTGCTGCACGTGGGATCTTTCCAGACAGGGATCAAACAGGGATCGAACTCATGTCCTTGCGTTGGCAGGCAGATTCTTTACCACTGAGCCACCAGGGAAACCCCTAGGGTGTTTCTTATAGAGAAAGAATCATGGCAGCAGTAGACAGAGACCAGAGCTCTTTTCTGGTCTGGAGATGCCTGAAGGAGAGGCTGGTGCCATCAGAGCTTGGAGGAGCTGTGACACAGGTGTCCGGGAGGAAATGGGGTAATGCCTACCCTGTCTCAGGCCTTGGGAACTGGGGGTGATGAGTCCCTGTGACACCTGTGAAAGAGTCTCCTCAGGTGAGAGGGGGTGCAGGGGCCAAGAGGCTGCTGTCCTGTGGTAGACTGTGCTGTTCCAGAACCTTCTCTGCTCCTTCCCACGAGAGGATGCCTCTCCCTATCACGGACACCGGGCCTGGCTGTTGGACTTGCTTTGGCTAATGAAAACCGAGGAGGTGACAGACCTCTTACAAGTAGAGGTTTGAGAGCCTGGCTCCACTTCTGCTCTTTGCCATGACGGTGAATGCTCCTGCCTGGCTGTTTCCCCTGCCTGAGTCCTGGAATGAAGAACAAATGGGAGTGAAACTGCAGCCAACCTTCAACCAACATAGAACAAAAGTGAGAGATAAAGCTGTGTACGTGAGCTACCGCAGTACAACCTAGTGTGAGCTGATCAACACACATCCAAAGAGATGGACAAAGCTGCCCTGTAAGGAACTGGGAGGATGCGCCACTGGGGTCCAATGGTGCTCTGGGTGCTCAGTGGTGGCGGGGGTCAGGCACGGAGTCGACCACCACTTCTGGCAAACACACCCTCCCCCTGGGCAGCGCCACCCTAGCAAGGCTCCTTCTATCCAGCCTCGTCAAAACATTCATCCTTGTGGAGTTCTTGCTTCTCTCACTTTCCAGGAAACATTGTCCCTTCCTTGGTAATTAAGACCCAAGGAACTTCTCTGATGGGATTTCTGAGGCTCTGGTGTCTGCTGAATCAATGGAGGTCCCTGCCCCCATCTTCTCTGGCCGAAGAGAGGAGAGGACTGAGATGGGGGCTCTGGTGAGGAAGGTCAGGAGAGACGGGGCAGGGGAGACTGGAGGAGGCCTGACTCTGCCCCTCCAGGCCGTGGGTTTTTACATCCTCAGCACTTGTTCATAAAGCGAGCACATTCCAGGCTATAGGAATCAGTTTCTTTAGAAAACCTCCGTTTTGTCAGAGCAAACCTTCCTGTCGCTGCAGTCACCAGGGTTTGATACCATTTTGCTAGGGAAGCATTGGCCCCTTCCTCCTTGTCAGGTTCTCTCCCACCGCCCTGACACAGAGGGCAGGTGATGCTTTTAATGTCTGTGGAATTGCCCACCTGTTCTGGGAACAGGGTCGCCCCTCCATCTCTTTCTTATGTGGATCCATCCCATAGTTTTCAGGTGGGTTCACCTCCAGGGTGGCAAATGAGAGCTCCCCTTCCTCTTGACTGACTGAAGAAGGACCAATGAGGGGATAATCTGAGGTTAGATCAAAGATACCCAGATCTCTTCACCTGGAATTAAAGGCTATAAGAAAGAGGTCAGTTGCACTTTATGGCCGTCTCTTAATAGCACATAGAGCTTCCCTGGTGGCTCAGATGGTAAAGAATCTGCCTGCAATGAGGGAGATGTGGGTCAGTCCCTGGGTCGGGAAGATCCCCTGGAGGAGGGCATGTCTACCCACTCCAGTGTTCTTTCCTGGAGAATTCCATGGGCAGAAGAGCCTAAAAGGCTACTGTAGGTGTTGATTTTTTTTAAAGATTTTTTTTGATGTGGACCATTTAAAAAATCTTTGTTGAATTTGTTACAACATTGCTTCTGTTTTATGCTTTGATTTTTTGGTCACAAGACTTGAGGGATCTCAGCTGCCCTGTGCTTGTGGGTGCTCTGTTGCCAAGTCATGTCTGATTCTTTGTGACCCCATGGACTCTAGCCCGCCAGGCTCCTCTGTCCATGGGATTCTCCAGGCAAGAATACTGGAGTGGGTTGCCATTTCCTCCTGAAGAGGATCTACCCAAACCAGGGATTGAGTCATATCTCCTGCTTGGGAAGGTGGATTCTTTACCACTGAGCCATGAGGAAAGTCCCTCAGCTCCCCAACTAGGGATCGAAACCCACACCCCTTGCATTGAAAGGTGAAGTCTTAACCACTGGACCACCAGAAAAGCCCCTAGATGTTGGTTTCAAAAGAGAAAAATGATATAAAGAGAAGCAGAGACAGACAGAGGCCCAGATGTTTTTGCCCCTCATACATGATGTGAATGATTTCTTCCTTGGCTTTCATTTATTTGTTTGTTGAAGCAATTTGAGTTGAGTTTCTGTCACTTGTAACCAGTCCATCTATTCAATGGTCAAATTCCTATTATTGACTGCCAAATAACAGTGGTGTGGGTGGGGCTGTAATTAACAGTCTGGGCCCTCTGTTAGTTACAACATTAGTTACAATATTAATGGCAGACACGCAGGTGGCCAGACACCTGGGCGGAGTGCATCTCACACACGCCCCCATCCAGCCCTTTCAGCGGCCCCAGGCAGTGGGCACCACAGCTCCTCCTCTGTGTTTAGATGAACAAACAAGTACAGGGCTAGAGTAAGTGAACCCAGGCCTTCTGTCCCAGGCTTCGCTCCCTTCCCCACCCTCCCCAGCAGCTGGGTTTATGGGGAGGGAGGCGAACAGTTCATCTGACAGTAAGAGAAATGAAGGGACTAAATCAGGCGCGCTCAGGTTAGGGATGAGTTTCAGAGCTCTGGATGGAAACCAGACGGAGTTTGGTTTCCAGATCCCAGCCCCCTTGGTAGCTTGGAAGGTTTTCCACCTCTTTCCAAGAGGAGATGTTCCAGTTCATCTTTCCTGTTCTGGGGAAACTCTTGTTTTCAGAAAGGTAACAATTTGGTTTCTGCTTGCAATGCCCCTCCCGAGGTTCACTGGGCACTGAACCTACAGCTAGAGGAAAGATTTGCAGCAGCTCAGCACTGACACTGTTAGCAACAGCTCAGTTTCTTTTTAAGTGTCGATTCTATCTCACAGCAAATTAGTTTTCCTCCAAGACGCCAGCCTCTCATTTTCCTCTTGTCTTTTGGATACACTTAATGTTCCTTTGTTCCATTTCATGAGCCGATACAAGGGTTTTGTTGCCTGCGGACAGTGCACTTCACTTAGTAGGTATCTGTTTGACATACAGCGTAGATTCTATTTAATGTAACTTCTTGTTTGCCTAAGCATTCGCCTGGCTGTTAGCACTTTGAGGTCAACATCTGCTCCTCTGTGTGTGTGTGTGAGCGCACATATGCGCATGTGTGCATGTGTGCGAGTAGGGCTGGGTAGGAGACTCCTGGGGGGACTTGCACACACAGTCACCAAGACTGTTCACAGAGCCTGGAGAACAAGGTGTGCATGTCAATCATCCCACCTTCTCTCTTTTTATTTATTTATTTATTTTTGGCTGTGCTGGGTCCTTGTTGCTGAGCGAGGGCTTTCTCTAGTGGCGAGCAGGAGTCACTCTCTCGTTGCTGATCTTGGGTTTCTCATTGCAGTGGCTTCTCTTGTTTCAGAGCATAGGCTCTAGGGCCCACGGGCTTCAGCAGTTGCAGTTCCTGGCTCTAAAGCACAGGCTCAGTAGTTGTGGTGGACAGGCTTATTTGCTCTGTGGCCTGGGGGATCTTCCTGGACCAGGGATCAAACTGCGTTGGCAGGTGGATTCTTTCCCACTGAGCCACCAGGGAAGTCCCCGCCTTCTCTTAATTAGCACCTGCCAGAGAGGCTCGGGTAGGGAGACCAGCACAACCATTTAGTTGCAACACCCTGATTACCCGGCCTGAGCTCCCGGGTAATGAGTCTAATGACTCTCACCGCTTAGGATTTAACCAGAGCCGAGCAGACGGGTGGTTGCTTAGGAGACCTGGTTGTGCTCGCCTCACTGGGCCTGTTCATTTCCTCTTCCATGCGTGTTTAGAGAAAAGCTGAGCCCTGAAGGACCTCCCTGGTGAAAGCAAGTGTCTGGGTGTGCTCCACCAGAACAAAGTCCAGCCCACGCTGCAACCATGTCCTGGGTGTGTTTGGAAAACCTATGAATCTGGGAGAGAGGGGGACTGGGAGCAGTTGAGGTGGGTCTAGGGGCCCCAAGTCCTGGAACATTCAGCCTTCCATGACATAGGCTGTTCATCCAACAGAATCGAGCTTGGGTCTGCTCGCCCACGAGCAGTAAAGCCAGTCTACAGCTACTGCGTCATGGTGAAGGAAAGCGCAGTGTTTATTGCAGGTGCCAAGCAAGGAAAAGTGGCAGCTAATGCTCAAAAGACATGAACTCCCTGATGGGTTTCTGGAATTTTTTTTTTTTTTTTTTGCCATTTGACATGTAGGATCTTAGGTTCCGCAACCAGGGATGAAAGCTGCACCACTTGCAGTGAAACTGTAGAGTCTTAACCACTGGATTACCAAGGATGTCCCCCCAGGAGGCATTTAAAACTTTTTATTTATTTATTTTTGGCCGCAATGGGTGGGTCTCCATTGCTGAGCGTGGGCTTTCTCTAATTGCAGCGAGCAAGGGTTATTCTCCAGTCTCGGTGTGTGGGCTTCTCACTGCAGTGTCTTCTCTTGTTGCAGAGCACATGCTCTAGGGCACACAGGCTTCAGCAGTTGCAGCACACAGGCTTAGTTGTCCTGTGGCATGTGGAATCTTCCCAAACCAGGGATCAAACCCATGTCTCCTGCATTGGCAGGCAGATTCTTAACCACTGGACCACCAAGGAAGTCACTGGGAGGCATTTAAAAAGGCCAGGTGGGGGGATGTCACAGGATTTGTGATCAGCTCCTGCACAGTTCTCTGGTTGGTTGATGGTGATGTCATGGGGGTTCACACTGCTAATCCTCAGGCATCAGTAGGTTTGGGGGATACATGCTCATGGTCATTGAGTAGTTAACTTCTTCCATTGGGTGGTGGTTTTAGCATCTGTAAAACAACTCAGGAAGTGTGCATCAGATACTGTTATCTAAGGACTTCAGAGAGGAGCTACAGCAGAGGGTGTAGGGAAGGCCTCATTAAGTCCTGCTCAGATACAGGCCCTCCTTTAAGCAAAAGAAGGCAGAGAGTTATGAAGGTTTGGCAGCTTCCACACATGCATTTTTGGGAGCCCTGAATTGCCATGTAAGAAAGTTAGCTACTCAGACCACGTGGAAAGATCATAAGACCAGACTACGTGGAGAAGCTGAAGCCAAGTCCTCCTAAAACCCAGTTCCTCTGTTGAGCATACAATTAACCTCTCCAATCAAAACTATCCCCTTTTTTGTCTTGCACTTGTTTCCCACTCAAGATTGAAAGTGTGAAAGTGTTTGTCACTCAGTCATGTCTGACTCTTTGCGATCCTATAGACTGTAGCCTGCCAGTCTCCTCTGTCGGTGGAATTCTCTAGGCAAGAATACTGGAGTGGATTGCCATTCCCTTCTCCAGGGGATCTTCCCAACCGAGGGATAGAACCTGGGTCTCCTGTATTGCAGGCAGATTCTTTACCATTTGAACCACAAGGGAAACTCAAGATTGAGGAGTGTGAAAGAAAAGGGGGCGTTGTAACTGGATTATGTGGGTGGTGGGGAGGTGGATACCCAAACCACCTGTGTAGTCTCACTTGGGACAATCAGAAATGGCCTGAGCATTTGCAGTCAGGAACATGAAAGCCTGCCCACGGTGGGCTGGGAATAGCATCTCCCCAGATTTGTTGGGAACATTTCATCATGGCTCTATCCTGGCAGGACAGGAATCCAGGCTGGATGCAGGACCTTACCCCTGCTTTCCTGTCAGCCAAGCCCCTATCCCGCACGGGGCCTTACCCTGCAGGCCTTGGACGCAGCCCTCCGCCCCAGGAACTGGTGGGCCTGCCAGGTCTTACTCCAGCCACGACCCCCAAAGCCCCAGCAGAATGTCAGTAGCTCCTCCTCCAGGATGTGGTGACCCAGTCTGTGGAGCCATCTTCTCCCTCCTGATTTGTTTGGGACCCTAATTTAACTGTCCTGCCATCTGAGAGCAGAAGATCAGCCAGAGAGTGGGGAACTTGGTAGAACAGAGAAAGTGTATCGAGAACTGGAGCCTAAGACACTCTCGTCTTGGGTAGAGCTGGGAGCTTGATCTACCTGGTGGTCGTGGGGATATGGAAGGTTTGCAGATGAGGTGTGTATGGGTGCCACAGACTCTGGGAGGGAAGCTGGAGTGAGGGTCCCGCTTGAGTGGGCTGCAGGGGGTTCACTCCACCTGTGCCCCTGGGGAGATGCTATTCCCAGCCCCCCATTCCCCTCTCATTTCACCTGTGGAAGGCTGAGGCTGGGGTGGACAGTGCAATGGGGCTGGCACTGGATGGGACTGTGCCTCACTCTGACCCTGGCCTGCCGGGGTCCATGTGTGCATCATGACAGTCAGAAAATAAGCTTCAGGCTCCCAGTCCTTGCTCTGCCCTTACTAACCACACAGCTTTAACCGCGTTATTGACCTTTTGCCCTCAGTTTCCTCATTTGTAAAAGAGAGAGACTAACTGTATCCACCCTCTAAGGTTCCTATGAAGGATTCAATGAAATAATCCAGAGGTCCCCAACCTCCAGAATCTAATGCCTAGTGATCTGAGGTGGAGCTGATGCAATAATAATAGAAATACAGTGCACAATAATTTCAATACACTTGAATCATCCCCAAACCATCCCCTCCACCCACCAGGTCTGTAGAAAATTGTCTTCCACAAAACTGGTCCCTGGTGCCACTGAGATAACCACCTAAAGGACTTTAAATAATGGCAGGCATGGAGGAAAAACCCAGCAAGTGTTAGCTATTACTTTATCTGAAAAAGCTATAGTTGAAGTGGAGGATGGTGATAATTTGACTTAGAAGCAGGACAGGGGAAGCCTTCCTGTAATTAGCGGTCATTAGTTTTGTAGAATACGTGTTGTTTTCATTCCTGAGTTCACACACAGGGTATGAGCTCACACACAGGGTATGAGCTCCTGGGAGATGTGTGGCCTTCCTGAGGACAGCTCCACCTAAGACCCCCCAGTGTCCTGGGGTAGGGAGCGGCCTTCCCTGTGTGAGGACTTACCCCCCAGGTGCCCAGGGCATGGCTGGGGGTCTGACCAAGCCGGGCTCCCACATCCTTTCCCCAGGAGAGGCCTGGGTGGGTCTCTGCTGCTTTCACCCTCTGAACGGGCTTGCTAGGATATCGGCAAGGGCCCATGGGTCACGCTGCCTCATTAGTTTTCCATTTGGACTCAGCTGCCAGTGGGATCCCTCCCCATGATGCAGAGAGGATGTTTGGTGTGGGCTTCATGCTCAGCCTCATAAAAGCCCCCCCCCCCCTTGATGTGCTGTCCTCATCACTTCCCATCACAGCAGCCTTGCCAGCCTAATCAGAGCTCTCCAAACCCTTCAGACCACAGCGGTTGCCACGGCGACAAAATGGCCCATAATAGTCCCTGCCTACTTCAATAAAGGAAGAATGGGGTAGAGGTTTCCAAGGATAATGAGCACTTTAGAGGAAGTGGGAGAGGGGGTGTTGGTGAGGTGATGAGGGTGCTGAGAGCCCCCACTCTCAGTGGGCACCTCCCGACTGCCCATCTCGGGGCTGGGGCTATGCCGCTGGTACCTGTTCAAAAGCCGGCTCTCCGGAGGATGCCGAGGTAAACGTGCACTTGTGTTGCCATCCTGACGGGGGTGTGGTAGCGCGCAGCTCGCAAATCAGGTCCACATACCGCGTCCTCATGACGCGGCAGCCAGCAGCTCCCCACACAAAGCTCTTGCGGGTCTTCCCGACTCGCCGCGGTCCGCCCCTGTTCTCGTCTGCCGCGAGTGTGGCTGGAAGATGCAAGTCGACACCCGCTCAAGTTCAGGAGCGAGAGGGAAGCACAGCCACGAATGCTGAAGGCAGAACATCCCCAAGTCCCCTGTCAGGACACGTGTGGCTTCTTTGCTGAATTGAGTACGAATTGTAGACTTTGGACGAATATTGCGAGGCTTCTGGGTGCTACTCACAATGTAATGGCTACAAACCTTTCCCGGTTTGATCTGCATGGTTCACCTTTTAAGGTCTAGACAATCGACAGGGTCCTCTGGCCTGGCTGGTAGCAGATGCTAATGGCCTGGAGTGAACACTCCCAGATGGCCCATTTCCAGCTTCCCTGTGAGGTGGGTCGGGGTGGGGGGAAGTGAAAGTGTTAGTTGCTTCAGTCATGTCTGATTCTTTGCGACCCCATGGACTGTAGCCCTCCAGGCTCCTCTGTCCTGGAATTCTCCAGGCAAGAATACTGGAGTGGGTTGCTGTTCCATTCTCCAGGGTATCTCCTGCCAACCCAGGTCTCCTGCATTGCAGGCAGATCTGCAGATTCTTCACCGTCTGAGCCACCAGGGAAGCCCTCCCTGTGAGCAGGGAGCACCCGCCAGCAGCTCAGGGGTGACTTCCTGTGTGCTCGGTCACTGGGGTGCTTCTCCCTGAGAGACCAGAGCCACCATCTCATGCCTGGGCTTGAACTTGGATCCCAACCAAGGGCTCTGGCACATTTGGGAAAACACTGAGCCTCCTCATACCTCCATTTTCTCCTTAGTAAAATGGGGGTGATTATACCTAAAAATGATCATCAGAATACTTGGTGACCAGTTAAGCACCCACCAAGCAGAAGAGCACAGGTTGGTAGGGAGGGGGCGGCTGTGGCTTTAGGGGCCCTCGGAGGCCAGAGCAGCGGCCTTGAGCAGCTGGAGGTGGGACGCGTGCTGGTGTGTGACATCCAGGGCAGCCATACCGTCCTGTGGTGTGAGGGAGCCCCGGGCCACGCCTGCTGCCTTTCTGGGAGGCAGTGACTGCAAGGCGTGGAGGGTGTCACCAGGATCAACGGCACCTGGGAGGGCAGGGGGAGGCAGCAGAGTCACCCTTCTCCCCCGACCTCCCAGTCTCTTTCCTCGCCTCCCTCTCCACCTGTCCCTGTCTCTCCCCCATCTCTTCTGTCTCTGTCTCCCCTTCTCTCAGTCTCCCTCTTTCTGTATCGCTCTTGCTGCCTCGCTCCTTCACCCTCTCTCAGCCTTTCTTCCTGCATCTCTGTCTCTTTCTCTCTGTTTCTCACCTCTCATCTCAGGATGAGGGTGACAGGCTGAGCCCTGGGCTGCCCTGTGCTTGCCCCATGACTGATGGGACAGTTTGAGCTGAGGACTAGGTCAACCAGGGTTTGTCTCGTCTTCACAGGGGTCAGGGCCTAGGCAGTGGGAGGGAAATACTACCTGATGCCAGTCATGAATCAAGATGAACGAAGGTGAATCCAAGGTGGACAAGAGCTGAGGCAGGACTCCTCGGTGGTGGAGTATGTCATCAGGGAGGGCCACTCAGCTGGCTGGGGGATGCTGGGTGTCCCTTCAGATAGTAGGGGTGCCTTGGGAGTGGCAGGATTGGGAAGGGGCCAGACCTAGGTGGAGGACGGAGGGATGACACCCTTATGCCCATGTGTCCCTCATGGGCAGGCAGGGCTGTGAGAGGCAGCCCAAGGTCCTTGTGGTCAAGTTGCCTTGATGACCCCTCGCCTTCTGCTCAGAAGTGTCCTCCCATCTCAGGAGGCACCAGGGTGGACCTCCACCTGCCTGCCTAAGGGCAGGAAGCAGAAACGGGGACCCAGTGTCCATGTGAGGGAAAGAAACTGTGGGGCTCGCCCTGGCTTTCGGTTGGGGAGTCAGCTCCCTTGTCACCTTCCTGTGTCATGTGAGGTCTGCAGGCAGCCTGCCTGACATCCTGGGCTACAGTCTCTCCTACCTGTGGTCACTCACTTGCTGCCCTGGAGGTTGTGTCTGGGCTCCTGGACACCTGCCTTCCTTGGTTGTGCCCGCATGGCACCCACAGCCTTGTCCACTTCTTCCCATCATAGCACTGCCTGTCTGTACCTTTCCCCAGGGTGTCCTCTGCTTAAAGGGTCCTCTCCTTCCATCTATACTGCCCTTCCCCCAGCAGGTCCAGCTGCGGTCTTGCCTCCTACAGGCAGGCTTCCAGGACTATGCCCCACTGTTGCCTTCTCTCCTTCCTCTTCCTCTAGGAACACCCAGTATGACCAGCTCCCCTGCTTAGGATTCTTGTGGGGGCAGGGCTAGGTTCTCCCTTCCAGGAGTGCTGAAGTGGGATGATTGGGGTCTCCCTAGTTCACATCCATCCAGAGCCTCTCTCACCAAGTAACTCACTGAGTAACATCTGTACCCGTTAGTGCGGGGAAATGTGCACCGTGCAGATCTCCAGGGCCGAGCAGCTTTGCAGAGGCAGAGTCCCTGATGGATCAGCAGGCCTTGGACTTTAAGCTGCTGCTCAGCTCTGCTGAATACCTTTTGGTTAAGTGAATAATTCACTGTGACATGGTCCCAGCCGACTGTTGGAGCAGTGCACGCGGGCTTCCAGGGGCCCCAGGTGGGCCAGGCTCCACGGCCCGTTAAGGTTCTGCCCTCTCCCTGTGTCATCCCTCCAGTCCTCCCTGGAGTGAGCATCAGGCCCCAGGGGACAGGAGCCTACTGCCTGGTCCCCTGAGGCTAGGAGGCTGTGCTCTGCAGGTTCATGCTCAGAAACTCGGAGCCAGGACTTCCCTGGTGGGCCAGTGGTTAGGAATCTGCCTGCCAATCTAGGGGACATGGGTTCGATCCCTGGTCTGGGAAGATTCCACATGCTTCGAGGCAGCAAAGCCCTTATGCCACCACTACTGAGCCTGTGCTCTGCAGCTAGAGAAGCCGCCACAGTGAGGAGCCTGTGCCCCACAGCTAGAGAGTAACCCCCGCTCACCACAACTAGAGAGAGCTCTTGTGCGGCAACGAAGATCCAGTGCAGCCAAAATAAATAAATAAAAACCTAAAACTTAAAGAAATGTGGAGCCAGTGAATTCTTGACCCAAGTATTTATTAAGCCCCTATTGTGTGCTGGGTACTGTTGTAGGAGCCAGGAAGTGGCTGGAAATCAGAGGACAAGTCTCTGCTTCCTGGATGCCAGGCAGGAGGCAGAGGAGCACCAGGAACAATGTGTGACTAGGATGGAGGTGGGTTGTGCGCATCGCCCAGGACGGGCCAGACATCCAGAGACGGCTCCTTTGCTGTTGGCTGGGAGCTCCACGGGGCCTGCTGCTGGGAGGTACCTTTGATCGTAAGGGGCGTCCCAGCCGCCCTGCATTGCCCTGAGATGATGGCACTGGTTTGATGCCCTGTTAGAAGGCAGCTCTGCCCGAACTGCCAAGCCATTGGCAGGTCCTAGGATGCAGAGGGCACTGGCCAGTGCCATTAACTCCCCTGCAAACCCTAGGCCCAACTTTATCATTAATTGGAAAAAGTAATATAGACTTGGTTAAAAACTGTAAGCAGTACAAAGAGAAAACTGCAACGCAGCATGTTTTCTCCCACTGATGCACCCGAGCCCCTGCCTGGAGATGACTGCTGTTTCCAGAGTCTTAAGGTCACATGGACAGGGCACAGCCAACATCCCACATGGGTCCACAGGAACATCCATCCCCTCCTCCACCAGCCCTGCTCTGGGAGTCCTCAGGGGCAGATGGGACACGGCTGATGCTTCCAGATGCTCCTTTCCTTCCACGCACTCCTCCCAGCAGACACTCACGTATCCCCCTCTGCCAGTCAGGCAAGCTTCTGGGACCTGAGAATGTTCCCCCGCCTGTCCCCTCAGGGGCCCTGTGGTCGAGGAACCGCAGCTCCCCACCTACAGGTGAGGACACCGGGCACAGAGAGGCTGAGCCAGTGCTGTGGCCACCCAGCCCCCAGGCGGCAGGGCTGGGATTCTGAGCTGCTGCCACACTCACCGATGGGGAACACAGCACCAGCACCCTGGGGGCTTTCTCTCGGTGGAGACGGGTGAGGGTGCTAAGGGGTCCTTGACTCTCAAGGTGGACACAGGCAAGGCATCCTACCCATGGCCCCCCTGTAGCGTCGCCCCCTAGGTCCCCTCCCCTCAAAGAAGGGTGATTTTAGGCAGCTTTGTGGACTGACCAGGTGAGTCAGGTTCAGGACATCAGAGCTCTGGAGTCTTCACAGGGGTGGGCTGTCTCCTTTCTTCTGAGAGCAAGTATTCCCTGGATCAGGGGCTGAGTTTTCACACCTGGTCCTGGATGGATTAACGAGAACACAGGGAATTGCAGGGTTCCAGTTCCTAATTCCTACCTGAATTAGGAATTTAGGAGAATTCCTGCCCCCTGCCCCAGACCAGGAGAGTCAAGGTTCCTCTCAGGTCACTGTGTCCATACAAGGTCGGGTCAGAATGGTGGCTCTGCATGGCGGTCCCCGCCACCACCAGTCAGGGCTGCTCCAGAGCTTCCAGGGCAACAGCAGCAGCAGAATCACCTGGGAGCCTGTTAGGACTGTAGCCCGTCCCCTCTCCCCACCCTGAGTAGTCAAGGTCTGAAGAGGGGCTGGGGAGACACTTGCCTACGTATGCATGAAGGAGTTGGGGGTGTCCATGGGCTCCAGTCTGAACCAGCCTCTATGATCAGCAGACAGACCCCCCCCTGATAAGGGCTTGCTGGTGGTGTGAAGCTCCAGCCGCCAGGGTCCTTTATGCTCCAGGTGGCTTGGTACACGGCATGGCCAAGCACGACACCTAGTGGACAGAGGGGACATTGCTTCTAGGGCTCCCTCACCCTGGGTAGACCCCCTCAGGCAGCCCAGCCCTAGTGGCTCTGGCCTTTCCCAGTGCCTTCTGTGTGTGGGGGGGGAGGTGGGGGCAGGGGGCGGGTGAGGAAAGGGCAGGAGCAGGCACTAGAAGGCAACCACTGTAGGACTCAGGACTCAGGACTCTCCTCTTTCCCCAGAGAGACGGCACAGAAGCCGGGTCATCTGGAGATCCAGTCCTGGCCCCGGACACAAGGGGCTTGGCTGTGCTTTTGCCCAAAGTTGTGCGTGCCTGGCCCCAGGAGATGGAGAGTTGGGACCCTCGAGCATGCTTGGTGTGGGGGGTGTCCTGTGGCCTCAGCTGGGTCCGGGGGGTCTCACGGGGGACATGGGGGAGTCCCCCAGGGTGGGATGCTCCGCCTCCTTCCTGGCTCCTGGCAGCTGTCCGGGATCTCGCTCAGGTGGGTCTTGCCCAGGTCCTCCCCAGACACCAGCCACCAGCTCTTCCCGCTCCCACCTGGTCTGTTCCTCGGCCCACCTGGGTCTTCAGCTCCGCCTGTGCCTTCTCCAGGTGGCGGACCTGCTGGTGAGGACAGCCACGTTCTCACCACGGCTCTGAGACCCAGCAGCTTGCCCGGGGCCCAGCCAGGAGTGACGAGAAAGGCCTGTGAAGGCCCTGGGGTCACAGCCCACAGCCCCCCTCCCCTGAGGGTGGGCTGACTGAGTGACCAGCTTCTGGACAGAGGAGAAGCCTGGCCAACACCTTAGCCCAGGGGTCAAGGTCAGCGGCAGCGAGCCACACTGACAATGAGCACCCCAGTGCTACATGCTGGGAAGGCACCTCTCCTCTGTGCAATTACTCCAAACCCAGCACCCCAGAGAGTCACGAGAAAGCTTCAGAGCATGTGGATGGAGGGATGGTCTGGGAAGTTCCCCAGAGCTGTCAAGGTTGGACACACCATGGGAAGACAGCTAGATGGCAGTGTGCCATGGTCCCCCTTCCTTTTGACCGTGAACAGTGGGAGGTGAGGTGTGAATCTACGCACAGGCATGGGCCCACCTTGGACAGAGAGGTTGGGCATCCAAGTGAGCTGGGCTGAGGCACCTGCTGAGGACTAAGGGCAGGAGGCCCCCAGGGCACGCAGGACCCCATGTGACCACTAGATGGCAGCAGCGCCCTGCAGCCTGGACACCCTCCCCAGACCCAGGAGAAGGGCGGGGTGGTCTGGCGAGTGGGTGGGTGGCCTTCTTTCCCTTCCAGGCAGGACTTGTGGGGTCGAGCAGCTAAGAAGGGCAGAGTCTTGATTTGGAGAGCAGTGGGGTAGGGAGGGGATTGGGCATGGCGGGGAGGACGGGCAGCTTCCTCTCCGAGACCTGCATTTTCCAGGAGGTTTGGCACCGAGTGACTGTTGTCTGTCTTTCTGATTCTTAGTTTCTCTGTCCCTTGTTGTTTGTCTTTCTGTCTCTCTGTCTCTCTCCTGACATCCCGGCCCCTTTACCAGACCTTGAATAGGCCATCGGAGCAGAATGCCAGGTCCCCACTTTCTGTGCCTGGTCTCATCTCCCCAGGGCTGAGAGCCGTCCTACTGGGCAGAGCTGTTGTAGGGACTGGGGGAGCTGCTGGGTGACAGTGCTCGGACCCTGGGCTGGAGGACAGGAGCTGACCACACGTGCGTCCAGTAGTTACGTGACACTCAAGCCCTCCTGCCCCTCCCCCGGGCACTGGGTCCCGTGTCCAAGCCCAGCCATGGGACGTGTCCAGACACGGCCGCCTGCACTTCTGGAATCACACTCTCCTCAGACTGGTGAGAAACCAAGGCCACGCATGTGGGGCCCTGCCCCAGGCAGAGTCTGGATGCAGACCTGGCAGCTGGCCCAGGTCCTCATTTTGCCACTTGACCTCCAATGTCTTAATTATTTCATGGGGTTCAGCTGAAATCTCCACAGGCTGAGGGCCCTGCTGTGTCCCAGCTCCAGCACTGGCCCTGGCCATGGTCTCTGGGTCAGAACCCAGGCCCTGGTACTCGTGCCTTTGCGACACTTCTGACTTGTCCCTGAGACATGCTGAGCAGCCTTGCCGAGAAGCCCATGTGTGATTGGTCCAACATCTCCAGACCCACGGCTGTTGTCCCTGACTCCTGTCTGATGCCCCTGACCCCTGACCCCCAATCTCTGGCTGACAAAGCCTCAAGACAAAGCCCAGTTCCTGGGTGGATGGTGTTCCATCCTGGCTGAGTGATTCATCCATACTGCCTTCCATAAGCCAGGGCACCTGCCTGGGGCAGAGCTGGGCAGTCTGGCAGCTCTCTAGTTTTGTTTGTAATTAAAGGAAGCTGCCGTCTGAAAATTGCCGGCTGCTTTGAAACATTGGCAGCAAATTATCTTCGAGTGGATCTTCTTTGTTCTGGGAAGTCACTTGATTTGCTGCACTGTGTGTGTGTGTGTGTGTGTGTGTGTGTTCAGGGTAACCAGAGGTTAGGAAGAGCCTGAGGTGTCCTCCACCCGTACCAGCCCCACACCCTTCCCCCTCTACTGGTCTTGCTTGTATCAGGGGTGCCCTGTTGCTCTGGAAAGTGCCCTCAGCCTTAGCCCCAAGGGCATGGGGGGACGAGGCTGGTTAACCACATGTCCCTGCTTCTCCTCAGCATCTTCCCTGAGCCCTCTCGGTCCTGAGGTCTGAGGCAGGTGGGACAGAATGACCAGGAGCAGGGAGGGCTGGTGGACTAGTTGAGGGGAGATGAGCATGGAGGTGTCAGGCAAAACCGGAGATGCCAATGACATGCCCACGTTCCCATTCAGCAGAGTTGATGCGAGAGGAATGGGCCCAAGGAGGAGGAGGGTCCACGAAGTCTTGAGGAGTGGGTGAGATCTGTCCAGCTTTCCCTCCCAGACCAGCATTTTGGGGGCACCTCTGGTGATCATCACGCTCCAGCCCTGACCTCCCGAGTCCATTCCATCGTCCAGGATGTGAGTGTCAAAGGGCAGCAGACAATGATCAATAAGCACCAATAGCAGGACCCTGCCTGGACCTTGGAGCTAGAGAACAGAATCGTCTGGGAAGCCTGGACTTTAATTACCTACTCAAATAAATTAATCCTTATTTCTTTTTTACTTAAAGCACTCTGATCCATATTTCTGTCCCTTGTAATTAAAAGACATTTGGTGGCCCCCTCCTGCTTTTGGTGAACGAGGCCCTGCCTCCACACCACCTGTGGACTTCCATCCGCACAGGCCCATGACTTCCCTTGTTTTACTTAGACCAGCTTAAGAGAAGGTTCCTGCCTGTAGCAGTGAGGATGGACCTATCTGATAAGTCACCTGGCCTTTGTGCTGTGGTTTGGGGCCCAAGTGAGCAGGTTCCTCCCAAGGGAGCTTCAGGCACCATCTTGAACTTCTCATAACATGAGCATCTTAAACGAACCCTTTCCTCCCACACATGCTGCCTGTATGTGCAGAGTGAGTCTCCTCGCTCAGCTCCAGCCGAAGTCTCCAGGTCCCATCGGAGCCTGTGCTCTGGGTGCCCGCCTGCTGTCTCCATGTTTTAAACCCTAGAGCATCTTTTGTGATGCTGGCCCTACTCTCCAGGTGCAGGGTGTCTTCCATAAACGGGAGGATTTCTCTGTCATCACACAGGTATTAAGTTCTTGAGGTCACAGAGCCATTAGAATCCACCAGATGTCTTTTAATTACAAGGGACAGAAATATAGCTCAGAGTGGTTTAAGTAAAAAAGAAATAAGGGTTAGTTTATTTGAGTAGGTAATTAAAGTCCAGGCTTCCCAGGTGGTTCAGTGGTAAAGAATCCGCCTACCAATGCAGGAGACACAGGAGAAGCAGGTTCGATTCTGGGTCAGGAAGATCCCCTGGAGAAGGGAATGGCAACCTGCTCCAGTATTCTGCCCGGGGAATTCCATGGACAGAGGAGCCTGGCAGGCTACAGTCCGTGGGATCTCAAAAGTCAGACACAACTAAGCGAGTGAGCAATCAAAGTCCGCAGGATTTTGGAGGACTGGTTCAGGCCCTCATGGAGTGTGGAGTTCCTTCTTCTGGGGTGGCTTCTCTCCCAGCAAGCTGTGGATGGTGGTGCACATGGTCCCCACAGGTTACAGCCTCACAGCAGGAAGTCCATGCTCCCCGCAGTTTCAGCAACAGTCCTGGGATGACTCCAGTGGCTTCAGACCACGATCCTGTCCATCTTCAAGTCAACACTGTGACTTTGATTAGCCTGGCCTGGATTCAGTGGCCATCCCAGAGCTGCAGGACAAGAGTGGCTTGGAAGCCAGGGAGCTGCTGCAGGGAGGAGGGATGTTGGGCAGGCAGGCAGCAGGTAACTCTCACCTGGATGCACCTGGGCTTAGGTTTGTGCTGTCACATTAGGAGAGCTTGGTCAAAGGGCAGGAAATGAAACGCTGTGTTCAAAACTCTGTTTTGCATTCGTAAATCACAATTAGCTAACTTACTCTGAACAACTGTTTTTGGGGCAGGGGGAGTCTCTCAGCTGTGGAAGTAGATGCAAGAGAGGACACAGGAGTGTTGTCCCCCAAGTGGGATGTCCGAGGCTGCAGGACCTCAACCATGACCTGCTTGGTCCAGGGGCTTACAGAGGAGATGGCTTAAACTTTCTGGATTCTCTCTCTAGGGTCTCAAGTACCATTCCACCCTCAGGCTCAGGCTCACTCCAGCACAGTGATCTCCTTCAGAGTCTGGTCTGCTGTGCAACAAATGATGTTGTAACTTACCCCTTAAAGTGATGGTGCTAGAGGAAGGGGCCCTTGGGAGGTGACTAGGTGAGGAGGGTGCAGCCCTCATGGATGGAGTTAGTGCCCTCATTAAAGAGGCCCCAGGGAACTGGCTCGTTGCCCCTTTCACCAGGTGAGGACCAGCTATAAGCAGCCTCTCATCAGATGCTGAATCTACAGGTGCGTTGATCTCTCAGCCTCCATAACAGTGAGAAATAACTGTCCGGTGTTTTATAAGCCACTCGGTCTGTGGTGTTTTGTTATAGCAGCTGTTATAGCAGACATGATCCCAGCTCGCTTTCTGCTTGTGTGTAATGAATCACCCCCATCTTCTGAGAAGGCTGTGGTGGAGAGTCACCAGTCTCCATCCTCTTTTCCTCCACAGTCACAAACCCTCTGACTCCCACCTTCTAGCCCCTCCCAAACCCAGGTGTGCCCCAGGTGACTAATTCAAACCAGTGGTTCAAG
Organism: Bos grunniens; assembly: GCF_055505025.1. NCBI lineage: Eukaryota > Metazoa > Chordata > Mammalia > Artiodactyla > Bovidae > Bos > Bos grunniens. The sequence goes on from NC_141181.1 coordinate 45,136,608, forward strand.
TGAGGTGTGGACCCCTCCTCAGTCCCTCCCATCCTGCAGCCAGACGCCGGCCTTGGTGAGTAGGATGGCTGATTCACTGCAGGAGCGATGGGTGAGTCAGCAAAGCCTTCTTGGCAACATTTCACCCCATGGGCTGTGCCAGGAATGCCATGCTCGTGGTTCTGGGTGATGATCTGCACTCACCTGCTGTCATCTCGTTATTTGCACTCGCTGCAATTCTTATCTTTTGTAGCACTGGGCGTTTTTTCCCACTCTGAATTTGCATTCCTAACATTGCAATTGATACCACTTTCTTTTTTCTTTCATTGAAAAGGGGGCTTTTATTAAGATAAGCATTTCACTCTGAAATACGAAACAGGAAAATCAGGAATAAAGAAACAATGATTCCAGCTTTCTGAGCAAACGTTAAGAAGGAGAATTTCTCAAAAGCAGAATCCCGAGGCCCCAGCATCTGACGACGTCCTTTGACTGTGCCCTGATGCTCTCTGACACAGTCTTTGGGGAGAGCAGTTTGCCATGCATTTCCCCACGCCCTCCTTTGTTCTCAAAGGTTGTGAGTTTGCAACCGGCAGAAATCTGAGCACTGATGCCTCTGTGTGACTCCGTATACAAAGAGGAGAGGTTATGGACACGGGAGGGGGCAGGGCTGAAAAGGAGACCTTCGACCTCCCCTTTTCTTATTTTATTCTTTTAAAAATATTTATTTATTTAGTTATTGGGCTGTGCTGGGTCTTAGTTGGGGCATACCAGATCTAATTCCCTGACCAGGGATTTGGATCTAGTTCCCAAACCCAGGCCCCCTGCATTGTGAGAGTGCAACCTTAGCCACTGAGCCACCAGCAAAGACCCCCTCCTCTTTTTTCAGTTCAGTTCAGTTGCTCAGTTGTGTCTGACTCTTTGAGACTTCATGGACTGCAGCACACTAGGCTTCGCTGTCTTTCACTGTTTCCTGGAGTTTGCTCAGAATCATGTCCATCATCCATCAAGTCGGTGATGCCATCCAACCATCTCATCCTCTGTTGTCCCCTTCTCCTCCTGCCCTCAATCTTTCCCAGCATCAGGGTCTTTTCAAATAAGTTAGTTCTTCGCATCAGGTGGCCAAAGTATTGGAGTTTCAGCTTCAGCATCAGTCCTTCCAAGGAGCATTCAGTACTGATTTCCTTTAGGATTGACTGGTTGGATCTCCTTGCAGTCCAAGCGACTCTCTCCAGCACCACAGTTCAAAAGCATCAATTCTTCAGCGCTCAGCTTTCTTTCTAGGCTAACTCTCACACTCATACATGACTACTGGAAAAGCCATAGCTTTGAGTAGACTGACCTTTGTTGCCAAAGTAATGTCTCTTCTTTTTAATATACTGTCTAGGTTGGTCATAGCTTTTCTTCCAAGGAGCAAGGGACTTTTAATTTCATGGCTGCAGTCACCATCTGTAGTGATTTTGGGGCCCCCCAAAATAAAGTCTGCCACTGTTTCCATTGTTTCCCCACCTATTTACCATGAAGTGATGGGACCAGATGCCATGATCTTAGTTTTCTGAATGTTGAGTTTTAAGCCAACTTTTTCACTCTCCTCATCCACTTTCATCAAAAGGCCCTTTAGTTCTTCTTTGCTTTCTGCCATAAGGGTTGTGTCATCTGCATATCTGAGGTTATTGATATTTCTCCTGGCAATCTTGATTCCAGCTTGTGCTTCATCCAGCCAGGCATTTTGCATGATGTACTCTGCATAGAAGTTAAATAAGCAGGGTGACAATATACATCCTTGCTGTACTCCTTTCCCTATTTGGAAGCAGTCTGTTGTTCTATGTCCAGTTCTAGCTGTTGCTTCTTGACCTGCATACAGATTTCTCAGTAAGCAGGTCAGGAGGTCTGGTATTCCCATCTCTTGAAGAATTTTCCATAGTTTGTTGTGATCCACACATTCAAAGGCTTTGGCATAGATAATAAAGCAGAAGTAGATGTTTTTCTGAAACTCTTTTGCTTTTTCTATGATCCAATGGATGTTGGCAATTTGATCACTGGTTCCTCTGCCTTTTCTAAATCCAGCTTGAATATCTGGAAGTTCATGATTCGTATACTGTTGAAGCCTGGCTTGGAGAATTTTGAGCATTACTTTGCTAGCATGTGAGATGAGTGCAATTGTGTGGTAGTTTGAGCATTTTTTGGCATTGCCTTTCTTTGGGATTAGAATGAAAACTGACCTTTTCCAGTCTTGTGGCCACTGCTAAGTTTTCCAAATTTGCTGGAATATTGAGTGCAACACTCTCACATCATTATCTTTTAGGATTTGAAATAGCTCAACTGGAATTCCATCACCTCCACTAGCTTTGTTCGTAGTGATGCTTCCTAAGGCCCACTTGGCTTTGCATTCCAGGATGTCTGGCTCTAGGTGAGTGATCACACCATTGTGGTTATCTGGGTCATGAAGATATTTTTTGTACAGTTCTTCTGTGTATTCTTGCCACCTCTTCTTAATATCTTCTGCTTCTGTTAGGTCCATACCATTTTCTCTTTTTTCAGTCTGCTAATATTTTTAATGACTTTCACCTCAACTCGGTGAAATGGCTTCTCCAGAAAGAGAAGCCAGAATCCCTCCTTCCTGCTCCTTCTTCTTGCCCTTCCCTGGACCATGGGGTCAGGACTCATCAGGACAGAAAGGCTGAGCAGGCAGGTGTCTCCTGGGGCGTGCCCCTCCCCCTCCCCCTCCCTCCCTGTTTCTTGCTGGTTCAGCAGGCCTTGGCAAAGTCAGACAGGTCTATAAGCAGCGATCACAAAGGGCACACCCTGTGTGGGCAGCAGCTGGAAAATACCCAATTCTGACTCAGAGGGTCAGTGCCAGGCCCTGCCGCTTTAGGGGTGATGCACAGGCCTGGTGCTGTGCAGAGGGCCTGAAGCCACAGACCCCTCAGGGGCCACCAGAAGTCTGACAGCTCCCTCTCTGCCCTCCTAGTCTGTGGGATGTGGCCACAGCACAGCTCCCTGGATCTTGCCTCTTGCAGGGAGGGTGCCCTGGAACTTTCTGATGTATCTTGAAACCACCTCTCAGTTCTGCGTTCTCAAGGCCGCTCCCTGCTGTCCCAGGCTGCCACCGACGGTGGCAGGAGCAGCCAGATTTCCTCCTCTTGTGGAAGGCTCTGTCCTCTCGTTTCCTGAAAAGTCACATTGGACCAGCCGAGGGCATCAGCCACTGTGAACCAGTCCACAGTGCTCCAGTGGGTCATGTGACCAGCGGAAGACGCTCCAAGCTGGGTCACGTGACCAGCCTCTAGGGTAAGCGTCAAGCTGGGACCACACAGCCCAGTGAGGGAGAAGCAAACCCTAGAGGGAAATGGGGGCTGTTGCTGGGAGAAAGGGTGATGACTGTGCAAAGTGTGCCCCCCTCGGCAGGGCAGCACAGGGGAGAAGATGCGATCCCCATGGACACGCTGCTCCTCACGATGGTGAGTCCCGCTGCCCCGCTGGTCCCAGGAAGGTGGCTTCTGTGTGGGGCCACGAGGGCCCCCTCTTCCTCATCTTCCCCACCTGCACTTACTTGTTCCAGATCATGTGCATCCAGAGTGATGGATTCGAGGGGAATGGGGAGAGGGAGGCTCAAGAGGGAGGGCGTGTCTGGTTTGTGTTCTACAGCTGAAACCAACACAACATTGTAAAGCAATGATCCTCCAATTAAAAACTTAAAAAAAGAAAGAAGTTTGAGGGGAGGGGAAGTAAGGACGAAGTAAAAGAGGAAATTTTATCAAGAAGAGGAGCTGGGGGAGGAAAAGCACCTCCAAACCTCTGTCTGAATTGTCAATTCAAAAGTCCTGTTTCAGTCCGTGCGTGCACGCCTGATAGCCTCAGCTGCGTCCGGCTCTCTGTGACCCTGTGGACTGTAGCACACTAGGCTCCTCTGCCCATGGGACTCTCCAAGCAAGAATACTGGAGTGGTTGCCGTGGCCCCCTCCAGGGGATCTTCCCAACCCAGGGATCGAACCCACGTCTCTTATGTCTCCCGCATTGGCAGGCAGGTTCTTTACCACTGGTGTCACCTGGGAAACCCATCAGAGAGCTCCCCAAACATTGTCCTCCATCCCATTTTTCATCGATCTCAAATTCTTATTGGAAATAGATGCTGTATAAATAATAAATGAAGAAAGAAAAGAATGGTGGATTCAGACCCATTTTACCTGGACCCCTCGGGCTGTTTGAAGATTCACATCGAGGTCCCACCTCCCAGGTGCCCTTGGTCCTGTGTCTTGGCTCTTGCTGGGCAGGTGCTGTGCCCTGGCCTGGGAAGGACAGCAATTGGGATTCAACGTCAAACCTAAACCCCTCTGGTGACTTCATCCCCACAGGTTAGGCACTCCACAGGGTCCCTGACCCGTGAGAACAGGGTGCTGTGGGGCCAGATGAGGCAGGTGATGGGTGGAGAGCAGCCTGCGGGCAAATGTGTTCTGGGAATGCCTCCCTCCAGATGGTCATGCCCCACAGCTCCCAGCACCAAGGGGCCTGAGCACAGACTAGGGTCCCTGGGGACACAGGGATCACGTGGTGGGGTGGGAGGAGGATCCCAGGAGATTGTTCATCTCAACAGGAAAGAAATCTGTATGGAGACAATGGCAGAACTCCTGATATTTACAGAGGCACTTGAGACATCTGGGGCCAGAGGCTTGATTCCACCCAGGAATGCTGTGAGAGTGAGCCAGTCTGATTTCCGGGGTGACCCTTGGGAGCCCCCTGACTCACAGGGCAGGGGGGCTGTAGGGTAGATGAAGGGACACTACATTAGGGATGGCTGGTATGGGATCAAGGTGGTGGTCGGAGCTGGCAACTGGTCACGAGTGGCCTTGACATTCTCCCCCAACCCTCTGAAGCCCTGGGCTGGGTTGGGAGGCGGAGGTGGGCAGAGCTCCCCAGCTCCCCACGTGGCCAGGCCCGTCTGCAGATTCATCACGCTGCAAAGGCATCCTTGGGGCCTCCCCCTATACACATTTCAGAGGAAGAGGCCTTCGATCCGGGCTCCTCCTCTCCTCCAGGGGTGTAAGCTGGGCCTTGTGGGCCCCTCTGTCCATTGATGAGATGCAAAAAACACCAGGTGTGGTTCCAAACTTCTAACTGCCTCAAATTTGCATATTGGTCATGGTCACTGCTGCCAGGGGAGGGGCGGGCGGGGTGCACAGCCTCTGAGTGTAGGGTGAGGTCGAGATGGTCTAGGAACTAGTTTCTGAAAAGAAAGCCTGAGAAAACTGTCTCGATAGAGGGAAGGCCCAGGAGTCCCTGAAAGTGAAGAGTAAGAATTTAATTAGCCTTATAAAAATCCCACATTTTTCAGGCTAATACCTTGAGAACTCCACAAGAGGGAGAAGTATTTCTCACAATCAATACTTCGTGCACAATAAATCCAAGCTGCCTCTGGAGAACAGTGCTTTGTTATCGGCCAGATCCTGCATGCAGGCTGCCCACGTATATGGGAGATGCCTCTGGGTCAGAGGGCAGGGACTCAGCAGGATGGGGGCTCACCTTGCAAGAGGACTAGCTCTGCCCCTGACCTCCTCCAGCCATGGGCCAACTCTGACCTGACTGCCCCTGTAATGGGCCAGCTCTGTCCCTGATCTCACCGCCCGGGGTGAGGGGAGGCTGTGTCTCTCTCTCATCTGTTGTTCCCCATAAGACTTCCTCCATGAGTCCCTCAGCTCTTCACTCCTGGTGACCTCTGGGTTGTAATCTTAGTCTGCACTGTAAGGCTGGCCCTACCACCCTCAAGGCTTTGAGATGCCCCTGGTAGATCTGGAAACAGTACCCCACACCTCAGCCTTCATGAACCGACAGACCAGTACTGATGCACTTCTGCTAATCATCTTCTCTGCCCCAGGGACCCAGGAGGGCAGGAAAAAGTCATGTGGAATGTAGACTTGACCTGCCCTAAACTCATAATTGCTGATGGTAAGGGCTCTGGGCACTTCAGTCCAACTCACAGGGATGATCTCACATCTCTTCTCTCCTCAAGACCCTCAATACACACCCCTATTCCTGCTCACTCTCAGCGGGTGACCCCTCCCACGTTACTGAAAGGATTAAACCTCTAAGATGGAAAAGGCATCAATGAGAGTGGGTTCAGCTGCACAGAACAGAAACCTAGCTAACAGTGATGTAACCATTAAAACTAGTGGTGTACCAGGGCATGAGGTTGGGAACGGTCTGTCCTGGAAGGGAGGGTGTGCTGCACATCATTGGCAGTGTATACAGCTGTGCATAATTATAACAATAAGTAGGCTGACTTTTACTCAGTCTTATGATTAATATTGCATAGGAACCTGAAATGTTAGGTCCATGAATCAAGGTACATTGGAAGTGGTCAGACAGGAGATGGCAAGAGTGAACATTGACATCTTAGGAATCAGTGAACTAAAATGGACTGGAATGGGTGAATTTAACTCAGAAGACCATTATATCTACTACTGTGGGCAAGAATCCCTTAGGAGAAATGGAATAGCCCTCATAGTCAACAAAAGAATCCGAAATGCAGTTCTTGGATGCGATTTCAAAAACGACAGGCAAACCATTCATTTCCAAGGCAAACCATTCAATATCACAATAATCAAAGTCTATGCCCCAACCAGGAATGCTGAAGAAGCTGAAGTCAAATGGTTCCATGAAGACCTACAAGACCTTCTAGAAATAACACCCAAAAAGGATGTCCTTTTCATCACAGGGGACTGGAATGCAAAAGTAGGAAGTCAAGAGATACCTGGAGTAATAGGCAAATTTAGCCTTGGAGTACAAAATGAAGCAGGGCAAAGGCTAACAGAGTTTTGCCAAGAGAACTCATTGGTCACAGCAAACACCCTTTTCCAACAATACCAGAGACGACTCTACACATGGACATCACCTGGTGGTTAATACCAAAATCAGATTGATTATATTCTTTGAAGCCAAAGATGGAGAAACTCTATATAGTCAGCAAAAACAAGACTGGGAGCTGACTGTGGCTCAGATCATGAACTCTTTATTGCAAAATTCAGACTTAAAAAGAAGAAAGTAGGAAAAAACACCAGACCATTCAGGTATGACCTAAATCAAATCCCTTATGATTATACAGTGGAAGTGACAAATGGATTCAAGGAATTAGATCTGATAGAGTGCCTGAAGAACTATGGACGGAGGTTTGTGGCATTGTACAGGAGGCAGTGATCAAGACCATCCACAAGAAAAAGAAATGCAAAAAGGCAAAATGGTTGTCTAACGAGGCCTTACAAATAGCTGAGAAAAGAAGAGAAGCTAAAGGCAAAGGAGAAAAGGAAAGATATACCCATTTGAATGCAGAGTTCCAAAGAATAGCAAGTAGAGATAAGAAAGCCTTCCTCAATGATCAATGCAAACAAATAGAGGAAAACAATAGAATGGGAAAGACTAGAGATCTGACGAGAAAATCAGAGATACCAAAGGGACATTTCATGCAAAGATGGGGACAATAAAGGACAGAAATGGTATGGACCTAACAGAAGCAGAAGATATTAAGACAAGGTGGATGAAGCGCAAGCTGGAATCAAGATTGCCAGGAGAAATATCAATAACCTCAGATATGCGGATGAAACCACCCTTATGGCAGAAAGCAAAGAAGAACTAAAGGGCTTCTTGATGAAAGTGAAAGAGAAGATTGAAAAAGTTGGCTTAAAACTCAACATTCAGAAAACTAAGATCATGGCATCTGGTCCCATCACTTCATGGCAAATAGATGGGGAAACAATGGAAACAGTGACAGACTTCATTTTGGGGGACTCCAAAATCACTGCAGATGGTGACTGCAGCCATGAAATTAAAAGATACTTGCTCCTTGGAAGAAAAGCTATGACCAACCTGGACAGTATATTGAAAAACAGAGACATTACTTTGCCAACAAAGGTCAGTTGCTGGGGGCCAGCGTGAGGACCTCCACCCATGGCAAAGGTCATGAGGAAGGAGGCTCGACATACGCAAAGGCGGGATTGAGCCCCAGGAGTCCCCCTGGAAATTCTCGAGCATCTGCCCCCATAACCAGAGCCTGCCTACTTTACTACTTTGTGCTCTCACCTACACCTCTGACTTTACGGGGGGCTGTCCCCCACCACCTCTTTCGGAGAAGGAGTTAACTTAGAGCTCCAGTTAATAATAATTCCTGGGCGTGACAGGAGTGTTCCAAACTTACAAACTCCTCTGAAGGTTCTCTAGCCTGCCTGACAGGCTTGTCCGGCCACATGTGATTGCTCACAGCCTCCCAACCGTGAGAGGCACAAGATGCTTTAAACCTTCTAAAAACAGGTTCTTTAGGGAAGTTAGAAAACTATTAGTATAGTATAGTGGGCTGATTAGACATTGTATTGGTGAAGGGTTTTTCATTTGTTGAGCCAATGTTCGCTGCTAAGTCTCCACATCCTCTGCCCTTATACACATTAATGAATATATAGAAGAAATAAGTATTAACATTTGATATTAATCACATTGGACCTTAGGCTAAGTAAATTCTTTCCTTAATTAAAACCCACTACACCCTCACCCTATAGGAATGTAACTTTATCTGGTACCTTCAGAAGGTGGTGTCTGTTTCAAAAATAATCACCCTTGGAGAAATAAGTGTTCTGGTTGACTGACAGCTGTCACAAGGAGAGGGTCATAAATTGTCAGCAGGCCCCCCTGGCCAGAAGATGATGTAACACCCCTAAGACCTCTGTATACATCTGTATGAAGCACCTGACTTTAATAAAAGTCAGGACTGCTGACCCTGCGTGACTTCTGTATAACATCTCAGTGTATAAAAACAGACCCTGGAAAATAAAGAATTGGGATCAGTTCCTCAAAAGACTGGTCTCCCCATGTCGTTCTCTCTCTCAAACTCTGGCTGAGTTTCCATCTGGAGCATGGAGCCCGCCATGCTTACTAATTATGCCTGGGTTTCTAAGATCCGACTGGGGAGGCCTCAGTGTCTCCTCCCCTTTCGGGAGAACGGAAGGACGCCTGCGGACTACGTAAGTGGTACAAACTTCTTGTCTTGAAGTTTTATTGGTTTCCCGCATAAACCAAGCTACTCAGCCTCTTTTCTCCACTGAATTTTCCTATTGAGCTATCCTCATTCTATTACTCTTTATATCTCTAATTAATATTTAATTAAAGCTATCCTATCCTGATCACCGAAGCCATCTCCCCTTCGAACTCCCTGGATCAGCCGGGGCTGGACCTCGGCAGTCAGTCTAGTCAAAGCTATGGTTTTTCCAGTAGTCATGTATGGATGTGAGAGCTGGACTAGAAAGGAAGCTGAGCACTGAAGAATTGATGCTTTTGAACTGTGGTGCTGGAGAAGACTCTTGAGAGTCCCTTGGACTGCAAGGAGATCCAACCAGTCAATTCTAAAGGAAATCAGTCCTGAATATTCATCGGAAGGATTGATGCTGAAACGGAAACTCCAGTACTTTGGCCACCTGATTCGAAGAACTGACTCATTTGAAAATACCTTGATGCTGGGCAAGATTGAAGGCAGGAGGGGAAGGGGATGACAGGATGAGATGGTTGGATGGCATCACTGTTTCAATGGGCATGAGTCTGAGCAAGCTCCAGGAGATGGTGAAGGACAGGGAAGTCTGGTGTGCTGCAGTCCATGGGGTTGCAAAGAGTTGGACATAACTGAGTGACTGAATGAACTGATGATTAGTATCCAGTTCCCTCCAGGAAATGAACACCTCATCACCCTCACATAGGACATGTTTCTCCTCACCCTGAAATGTCACTGAATGAAGACTTTGATATCATCACACATTATAATGTCTAAATTATAAGTCTAAAGGGAAGCAATTCTAAGTTTGGCGAGGCAGCCCAATTACTGTCACATGTCTATTTTCATTTCCTCATTCTCAGTGTGCTTGCCTCATGAACACAAAATAGTTGCCATGGCTCCTAAGGTCACATTCTCATTCAAAGACATTTAAGGCAGGAGAAGGGGGCCAAATGGAAAAGGAGGTTTACCCTCAGGTTAAATATTCTTCTAGAATCCTCCAACAGACTTCTTTGTAGGTTCAATTGAACATAACTAGTAATGCTTGGGCTTCTCTGGTAGCTCAGCTGGTAAAGAATCCACTGGCAATGCAGGAGACCCCAGTTCAATTCCTGGGTCAGGAAGATCCCCTGGAGAAGGGATAGGCTACCCATTCCAGTATTCTTGGGCTTCCCTGGTGGCTTAGAAGGTAAAGAATCTGCCTGCAATTCGGGAGACCTCAGTTTGATCCTTGGGTTGGGTAGATCCCCTGAAGGAGGGCATGGCTACCCACTTCAGTGTTCTTGCCTGAAGAATCCCCATGGACAGAGGAGCCTGTCATGCTGCAGTCCATGGGGTCACAAAGAGTCAGAAATGACTGAACAACTAAGCACAGTACAGCAATGCTCAGCTGCAAACAAAATTTGAAATAGTTCATATTCATCAATGGGAAATGGATTCTTATTTTAATGATGTTAATTAATGCTTAAATAAACTATAATTTACTCCACAGGTCCTGACATTTGCTGTCCTGGACAAAATTGGGGTTATTTGCAAGGAAGAAGGAGAGTGGTGGCTGCAGGGAATTCTGCCTTCTCTCCTGCTATGATGGAAAAGGTAACTCTCCTGTCAGCAGGCACACTTCCTGGCCCTGGATCTCAGCCCTGCTGTTTTTTCAGGGCCTTTCTCCCTGTTTTCCTCCTTTCTGTTGCTCCATCTGTGTCTAGCTGCACCATGCTTAGCCATCCTCACTCAGCACCCCCATGGAGAAGGGCCGTTTCTCCAGCCCTTCACAGTCCACATTTTGAACAGGTTGACTCCTACTCCTGGCCTCTTATCACCCCCTAACCTCCGGGTCCCTGTTCACTCCCACCACATACAGCTTTGCACATGCTTCCCCTGTCTGAATGTCCCATTTGTTCCCACATCACGGAGCCAACCCCGCTCAGCCCTCCAATCCCATCTCAAACGTCAGCTCCTCCATGAGCTCTGATCCCAGACCTAGACTCCCACTGAGGATGTCTTTCAACTAGGCATGAAGTCACTGATGAGGATGACTAAGCCCATTTCTCCCCTCCCGTACACCTCCTGTAGTTTGGGGACCACTGTCACATAAGCTCGAGGCTGGGGGTGGGTGGGAGAGCAAGGGCCTGACCTTCCAGAAAGACCTGTGACCAGCACACAGGGCTTCCCCCGTCTGTACACAGGCTGTGTTCCTGAGGGACCAGAGCTCCTCCAGTTGTCATTTTTGTTTGTTGGCACTGAGGATTTTCCAGCTCTCACATAAGAATCAGTTTTTTTTTCCTGACCTACTTTGTTGGAAAAAGAGGCTAAAATAAATCCACAGAGTAAAAACACCAGAGAAAAGTGAAGGAAAAAATATATATTTGTCAAAGTAGCTCTCGTCTCAGCCTGCAGGAAAGCACGCTCTGTCTCCTCTCCTTCCTGGTGGGAGCCGCTGTACTCAGGGCTCCAGAAGGACATGCACCAGAAGCGCCAAGTGAGTCCTGACTAATGCCAGCCTGGGTGGCACTGTGACGATGGTGACGTCACAAACTAGAAACACCCAGATTCCCCAAGGCCCTGCTGGTGCCCTGGGCCTGCACAACACACACACAGATGGGGTGGCCTCAACAGTAGACACTTGGAGTCTCATGTCTTGAAGGTTGGGAGTCCAAGATCAAGGTGTCGCAAGGCTGGTTCCCTCTGAAGCCTCTCTGGTTGGTGTATAGACGGCCGTCTCCTTGCTGTGACCTCATTTGCTTTCTTTATGTGTATCTGCATCTCGATCTTCTCCTCCTCTTCTTTTTTTGAAAAAGATTTATTTATTTGGCTGCATCGTATCTTAGTTGCAGTACCCCAAATCTTCACTGCTGCATGGGGGATCTTTCATTGCAGCACGTGGATTCTTCGTTTTGGTTTAGTTGCCCCGTGGCATGTGGGATCCTAGTTCCCTGACCAGGGATCAAACCCACATGCCCTGCATTGGAAGGTGGGTTCTTAACCACTGGACCGTCAGGGAAGTCCCATGATCTCCTCTTCTTATAAGGATACCAGTCACACTGGATTAGGGCCCACCCATATGACCTCATTTACCTTGATTACCTCTGTAAATATCCAATTTCCAAGTACCATCACATACTGAGTTGCTGGGGGTTAGGATCTCAACCTGTGAATTTTGAGGGACACAGTTTAGTCTACAACATTCGCCCTGCCAACACTTGGATCTCCAGACTTCTGACCTCCAGACTGTGAGAGAATATCTTCTTGCTGTTTCAGGTCCTTCAGGATGAGGTACCTTACGGTCACCCTAGAAAACCAGTATACCACCTAACTGAGAACATCCGTAAAGGGCTTTGCATGAGCAAGATATAACCTTTTATTGTTAAACCCTGAGACTTGGGGTTTGATGTTTCAGCAAATAGCCACCTCTGAGTAACAAAACAACTTACAACTAGTCTTTGTCTCAAGACTGCCTGTTTCCTACCCACAGTCACAGCGACAGGGGCCCCAGAGACATAAACCACACCCCACTGCTCCTGGACCCGCTGGCACTGTGCAAAGTTCAGCCTCTTTGCTCTGTTCTGACATACAGTGTGCAAGCAGCCAGCCAAAGCAGAGGAACCCTTGTGGGAGAGGAAACCTTGGAAACTCATCTCAGAAAGAAATTGGCCCTCACTTATTTTTAGACAGGCACAGAAGTCATTTCCATTAGTGAAGCTAAATTTTTAGTGACTGGAGTCCTGAGGTCAGAGTTGCTGCTGAGGGAAGACGACTACTGGTGCTGAAACTCAGAGGTACTTGGTGGACGGGAGTCCCATATCCAGGCATTGTTCATGTCAGCGTGACTGTGTGACTTTCTGGGTTCTGCTGACCCCACTCAGACCCCAAAGGTCCCAACACACAGCTGCCCATCCCCAGGGCCCATGGCCACCTGCTGCACCACTGCTTCCTGGGGACAAGTTTCTAGTCCCCGGTTTTTCTCTAGGTCCAGTGGTATGTACTCCTGCTTCTTTGCATGTCTACTAATTTGTGATCAGATGCTGGGCATCGTGGTGGTGTGCAGTCAGTGACTGGATTTGTCAGCTTCAGCTCCCTGGTTGCTCAATTCCTGGCCCATCCCTGTAGGGTGTCCCCTCCCACATACAGGAGTTGGTTTTCAGCCAGACTCAAGGGGAGCCCTGTGCAGGTTTCAGGAGCCCTTTCTCTCCACTCATCTTACAAATCCTGCCTCCCTCTCCAATCTCTGTCTCCCCAACACAGCCAGCCAGCCGCACTCTGTGTGGCTCCCTGGAGAGCATGCCCAGTGCCTCTAGCTTGAGGTCTGAAGACAGTTGTCTCATATATGTTGTCTGGTTCTCTGGTTGTCGATGGCCACGGACACATTCGTTCTAGGGATTCCAACATGGCTGGAAGTGGAAATGACATTGTGGGTTTGAATCCTCCCAGGAAAATTCCTTTCTTGTCTTTTGAAACTGGCAGTGGTTTGGAGTTCAGGTGGTCATCTCTTGCAGAACCTCCAGGAGACAAACATTCCCAGCCACACCTTTACGGTTGGAGGTCCGCATGGACCCAGCCAGCAAGCAGCTCAAAACGTCCCTCTGTGTGTGACTTCCCAGTACTTGATTTCACCAACACCCTCAGTGAGCAGCCAGATGTGTCCTCGTAGTTGGATGGGGCCATGCGGCCAGAACAGCTAGGGAGTCGTGAGGTGATGCGGATCATCTCCAGTGCGTATGATTCCCAATGCTGGTGTCAGCCCATCTCTCCCCTGCCGGGACTGAAGAGTTTTGGCTTGGCACCACCCACGTCCCATTCCTGGAGTGAGATCAAGGCCTGAGATGCAATGGACATGCAGTGCAAGGAGGAAAGAAACCGTGCAGTTTGGAGCGACCGGGATTCGGGATTTACTGCAGCTGCAGAGCAGCTCAGCCCACTCAGCTGACACTCTTCCTGAAACTGTTGAGGCTTTGAAGAGGCCAGCAAACACTCCGGAGGCATGCAGTCCTTGCATGCAGTCCTTGCATCGTGGAGATGAAGGCACACACGTTCATGGGTTCCTTCATGCGCGTGAGCCCAGGGCAGGCTTGGCTTCCGGGATGCAGTGTAGAAGTTCTGAGCTCAGTGACAAGAAGGAGGGGTGCTGAGAAACAGGCTCGGTTCCCATCACTGCCTGGCCTGTCACTTGTCAGGGGAAACACTTCAAATTTCCAGATGGGATTCTGTTTCATTGTCAATGCCTGCAGTGAGCTCCCAAGACCCCCACTCCAGCCACCCTCATGGGGGGATTCCTAAGCTCCTGTGCAGCCAGATGGCCCTCGGGATGTCTCATCAGAGGTGCCCCTGACTGTGGAGCAGGGAAGTGGACTCTGCTCAGCTGAGTTGGCTCAGGGGCAGCTGTCAGGAAGCCGTATGCAGGGCTGTGGAGTCAGGCAGGAGGATGGTTCAGAACCCGCAGCCATTTCTGTGGGGCCAGCTGTTCCTTTTAGACCCCAGAGAGTCCCAAGGCTTGGGCTTATCACCTGGCTGTAGCTATTCTGAGAGGCAAGAACTGTCTGGGTATGAGGAACTCCGAGCCCTTGTACCGTCTGTCTCCCAGGGGCCCCCAGCATCTCCCACTCCTCCATCCTCCCCAGCCTACCCCCTCCCTCCCCGCCTACTGGCTCCAGGGCCCCCACAAGGTTATCAGCGCCTGAAACTGCAGGGAGAAGCTGTAGTCTATTAAGATTTAAAGAGATTTAATGTAACGAGACAAGCAAGAGAAAGAATTTAATTTAGTGATAAAAAAGTAATCAAATCTCAACTTGTGGACAGAGAACAGTCGCCTGAATTGCCATTGTTCTCACACATCCATTATAAAGCAATTTACTTGGGTGGCAGCTGGTTTTCCAGAACCACAGGGCAAGGTCCCTTCTGGGGGCCGCCGGGCCACAGGGCCATGGCCACCCGGGAACCCGCAAAACATGAGAACGAAACACTGCCAAGAGCCTGAGATGTATCGCGGGGCTTTGGGAGGTTCCTTTGCTGTCCTGTCCAGCCCAGCCACCAGGTTTCACTTAGAGGCCTCATTTAGAGGCTGTGTAGGATCAAGGTCGGGGCCTCCTACATTCCTCCAGTTTTAGGAATCATGTCCGTGGGTTTGCTTCCATGGTGGCAGCGCCCACCGCTTCCTCCTGCTGGTCCGTCTGTCCACAGTGGGCAGCCGGGGAGGAAGGGGGAACAGAGAGAAAGGAGGCGAAGGTGCAGCCTTGGCTCTGGGAAGAAACAGGCTTTCCCAGACTCCACATCACGGGCGGCAGAGCCTTGCTTGTTACCCCGACATCCTCTCTCCTTTCCTCCACCCACCCCCTCCGCATGCTAGTCCATCCAGGCTGGGGCCTGGTGCCCAGGGGTGGCTGAACCTTGGGTCTACCTGCCAGACAGAATCTCCCCCTCCGCTTCCCAGCCATGGCGATGGAGACCCCCAGGCCCAGAACTCCCTGAAGGACCCTCATGGCCTTGCTGATTTGCCTCCATGCTACCCAGGCCACCCCAGTGTGTGGAGGTCAGTGGAGCACCTGGAAGGGCAGCTTCAGATGGTCCCTCTTTCTGGGGCGGGGTGATTCCCACACTGCTGCAGCAGACTCCTGGATTGAGGTGAAATCCATCAAAATGAGAATCAACGGACAACAGTCTGAAGGACCCAGATGCAATCCCTTTTGCCGTCTGAAAATTTGAAAGGATAGAATAATACACGGAGATTCAGGAGGTTGTAATCCAGCATTATCAGATCAGATCAGTCGCTCAGTCGTGTCCGATTCTTTGTGACCCCATGAATCGCATTAACAACTGCTCAAAGCTTGGCTAGTGCTCCTTAGGCCTTCTGCATTTGTCTTTTGCAGAAAGGTGGTTGTTGTTGTTCAGTCGCTAAGTTGTGTCCGACTGTTTGCGACCCCCTCGGACTGCAGCATACCAGGCTTCCCTGTCCTTCCCTATGTCCTGGAGTTTGCTTAAACTCAGGTCTGATGAGTTTGTGATGCTATCCAACCATCTCATCTTCTGTCATCCCCTTCTCCTGCCCTCAATCTTTCCCAGCATCAGGGTCTTTTCCAAGGAGTCAGCTCTTCCCATAAGGCGGCCGAAGTATTGGAGCTTCAGCTTCAGTCCTTCCAATGAATATTCAGGGTTGATTTCCTTTAGGATTGACTGGTTTGCAAAAAGGTATTCTATGTAAAAGGAAGGTTTGTGCATTACAAAGAATTTAATCAATGCAGAAAGTACAAAGATAAAAATGCAAAAACTCACTCCAAGTGCCTTTGCTAAGGAAAATCTGCCATTAATATCGTTAATATTCAGTGATGGTTACTCCAGGTAGGTCCTGTGTGGAGAGAGAGACAAATAGAACTGGTGCAAGTGTGACTCGACTGCAGATATTATTCTCAGTAAGAGCTGAGTTTCATGCACTTGAATTTAAGGACAGAAATGGGAATTAAGGAGTTTTTGAAATGCAAATAAATATTTCTTTTTTTGCCAACTGTTACTTGAAAGATCTCTCTTTTCAGTTTTAAAGAGTTTATGAGGGGGACTTCCCCAGTGGTGCAATGGCTAAGACTCTGCACTCCTGATTTAGGGGACCTGGGTTTGATTCCCGTTGGGGAACTAGATCCCACCTGCCGTAACTAACGGTTTCATATACTGCAACTAAAAAGCCCTCATGTCACAAGGTAGATCAAAGAGCCTGCATGCCACAGCTAAGACCTGGCACCTCCAGAAAAATAAATACTAAAAATTTTAAATTAAAATAAAAAGTTTATGAAGAACAGTCAAAGCTTTGCATCCTCTTTTAGAAATACACGGCTTAGTTTTAGATGATGTGGCTGTAACATATGAAGAATTAGTGTGACATAACAAGAAATATATATATACTGCTGCTGCTGCTGCTAAGTTGCTTCCGTTGTGTCCGACTCTTAGCAACCCCATGGACTGCAGCCCACCAGGCTCCTCCGTCCATGGGATTTTCCAGGCAATATATATATTGAGTCCTTGCTAAAACATCCCTTGAGACCTCTGCAATGATGAGTGTCTTTTGTGTATTAATAGGATGACCAGCGGCTGGGGACTCCTGAGAGCCTCTGGATGGACCAGGTGGCTAGGGAGCAACCACATGACTACAGGACTGGACTGTTCAGCCCCACCCGCCAAGCCCTGGGTTGGGGAGAGGGCTAGAGATTGATTGAGTTCAGTCACCAATGGCTGATAATGTAACCAATCATGTCTACATAATGAAAAGAGAAAAGACAGAAAATGTTAGTCTGTCAGTCATGACCATGTGACCCTATGAACTGTAGCCTGCCAGGCTCCTCTGTCCATGGAATTTTCCAGGCAAGAATACTGGAATGTGTAGCCATTCCCTTCTCCAGGGGTTCTTCTCGACTCAGGGATCGAACCCAGGTCTACCACATTGCAGGCAGATTCTTTACCATCTGAGCCACCAGGGAAGCCCAAAGCCTCCAAAAAAAAAAAAAAAAAAAAATTGCCAAAGGAAAGGATTGGAGAGCTCCCAGGTGGGTGAACAGTCCAGGTGCTGGGAGGTGGTGCCTGGAGAGGCTAAGGAACAGAAGGAACAGTTTTTCTGTCATTAGAGAACAGTCTTCTTCCTGTCTTGTGGCCTTCCACCTTCTACTTTTGTTGGTTATATTCTCATTTTTATGTGGCCCACTTTTCATGCACACATAGTCTCTCAGTTGTATCCAACTCTTTACAACCCCCTGGACTGTAGCCCAGTAGGCTCTTCTGTCCGTGGGATTTCCCAGGCAAGAATACTGGAGTGGGTTGCCATTTCCTCTTTCAGGACATCTTTCCTATCCAGAGATCAAACCTTCATTTCCTGTATTGGCAGGCAGGTTCTTTACCACTGAGCCACCTGGGAAGGCTGTACTTTATAACACTGATATTCTGTTCTGTAATGATAATTCCAAGATAACTTTTGATTGGAATGCTCCAGGAAGGGGGGCCCCTTCCAGGGCATGAGAGTGGGCATTTGTCTAACACTTGTAATTGAATTGTCCAGGGAGACACAGGAGCTGACAAAGCAAGAGATTTTATTGCAAACAGGCACCCACGTGGCGAACAGCAAGATAAGGGAACCAAGGAAGACTGCTCTGCCACGTGGCTCCCATCTTGGGTTTTACAGTAATGGAGTTGGTTTCTGGCCAGTCATTCAGATTCAGGGTCTTTCCTGCTGTTGCGTGCATTACTCAGCCAAGATGGACTCCAGCGAAAAGAGTTTTGGGAGGTTGGTAAGACATATGTGAAACAGGAGGGAAGGAGGCAGGGCACAAACAGAAAGACATAGTCTGAGGACACAGTTTAAATTGAGTAGAACCAAATAGGTTCAAGGTGGCAGATGAGTCAACTTCCCCTACATCTGGAACCTCAATATATACTCATTGTAACATATCAGCAAGCTAAATGACACACGCATCAGTCCCGTAACAGTTTCAAGGCTGGCCATCAAAGATCAAAAAATGGGCGGTGGCCCAATTCCCAGAAACCCTCGCCCCTTCCCTGAAATAGCTGGACGAATCCTCCCACTCATTAGCTTATGAGATGACCCAGCTCCTAAAACCTATCCACATCATGTTTTGGAGCCACTCTCAACTTCTGAGATGGCCCACACTTCATGTGTGGAGTGAGTTCCTCTCTAAATAGATCCACTTCTTACCTATCATTTTGTCTCTCACTGGATTCTTTCTGCAATGAGACATCAAGAATCTGAGCTTCACTCTCAGCCTTACCACAATCTTTTGAGAAACCTCCGTGCCATGAGAGCAAAGAGGAGGGAAAAGCAAGTGCGCGGGCTCAAGTGCAAAAGAAGAAAGATGAGGCAGAGGTCCAAGTAAACTTGTACACCCACGGAAGCCACAGAAGCAGAAAGAAGGGAAGCCAGAGGCCAGGGACGCTGGTACAAATTGTTGGACTGCATGCCTACAAACTAGAACTTGTCTCAGTGGATCTGGAGCATCTATGGCCATTCTGATCACCTCGACCACCTTGGAGAGACTCACCTTGCTTGTATCAAAGCAGTCCCTTTTGGTTCTTTGCCCTGGACCTGTGATAATATGGACTAGTTTTCTTCTCAGTTGTGGCTGAATGTAACGTGTACAATAAAGTATCTCTTTTGCTGTCTTAGCTGAAAAAAAGAAAATTATCAGAGCTTCATTAAGTCCTGAAACCAGGTATGTGATCTCAGTTAAAAGACAGTGGCTTCAAGTCCCAGTCTGAGTTACTCAGTATCACATGGACTGATGTCTCCTCTCTTTGACCTTTCTTGAATTCTTCCATTTGGTGGTGGCTAGGAGAAGGCAATGGCACCCCACTCCAGTACTCTTGCCTGGAAAATCCTATGGGCAGAGGAGCGTGGTAGGCTGCAGTCCATGGGGTCGCTAAAAGTCAGACACAACTGAACAACTTCACTTTCACTTTTCACTTTCATGCATTGGAGAAGGAAATGGCAACCCACTCCAGTGTTCTTGCCTGGAGAATCCCAGGGACGGGGAAGCCTGGTGGGCTGCCAGCTATGGGGTCGCACAGAGTCGGACATGACTGATGTGACTTAGCAGCAGCAGCAGCAGCAGTTAGTTCCGCATTTCTTACCAGGACTTCCTGTTGTGAGAGAACTCATGCAAATCGTTACTATCTGGCCTGGCCAGTGTGGACAGTTTCAGCCAATGTTTCCGCTAACAGGTATGTCTTTCAGTGACTCCAATGCTCACCACAAACACAGTTGCTGCAGCTATTTTATTGCTGAGATTTGGCTCCACTCTGGATTGCATTGGTGGGGAGGATCTGTGCTCTCAGGAAGGGTTTGTGGGTGCTTCAGTTCTTCATGTTGGGGAGTGGATGCTTCTGCCTGTGTGCTTGGGTATATCTCATGGGTGTGACTTCCGTGGGTCCTACAGCCTTAGTCATGGTTTTCCTGCTGTCTTTTGGCTAAAGGTTGACGGGACCCTCTGAGGCAATTTTGACTTTTCTTTTCTTTTTTCTGTAAATGATTTATTTTTTACTGCCTAAAAGACTCTTCTTTACCCTTGGTGTTCTTTAGCTTAACTATTAATAAGATACGTTGCAGTTTGGGCTACTTCCTATCAGAATTTCCTGGGAAACAATATCCTCTTTAGATCTGCCAGTCCAGTGTGGTTCACGACTATTATCTCAGGGCAATTTCTTGGGTTCTGTCTTTGAAGACATTATGTCGTCCACATGTTGGGTTCTTGCCTTCAGGGAAATCAATTTTCCTTATATTGAATTTTCTTTGTACATCTTCCATATTGATTAGCTTCTCTCTTAATTGTCTTTTTTTTTTTTAATTATTTTTGGCTGCACTGGGTCTTCACTGGTGGGTGTGGGCTTTTTTTTCTCTCTCTAGTGTGGTGAGTGGGGGCTACTCTTTATTGAAGTGTGTGGTCTTCTCATTGCAGTGGCTTCTCTTGTTGCAAAGCTCCGGCCCTGGAGCACAGCGGGCTTCAGTAGTTGTGGCATGTGTGGGCTTACTTGGCCCACTGTATGTGGGAATCTTAGTTCCCAGGTCAGGGATGGAACCCAAGTCCCCTGCATTAGGCAGGGCAAAGGCTAAAAGAGTTCTGTCAAGAGAACGCACTGGTCATAGAAAACACCCCTTTCCAACAACACAAGAGGTGACTCTACACATTGACATCACCAAATGGTCAATACTGAAATCAGATTGATTATATTCTTTGCAGCTGAAGATGGAGAAGAAAAAACAGTCAGCAAAAACAAGATATGGAGCTGACTGTGACTCAGATCATGAGCTCCTTATTGAAAAATTCAGGCTTAATTGAAGAAAGTAGGGAAAACTGCTAGGCCATTTAGGTATGACCTAAATAAAATCCCTTATGATTATACAGTAGAGGTGACAAATAGATTCCAGGGATTAGATCTGGTATACAGATTGCTTGAAGAACTAGGGGGTTCTTCTACATTGTACAGCTGGCAGTGACCAAAATCATCCCCAAGGGAAAAAAATGCAAAACAGCAAAGTGGTTGTCTGAGGAGGCTATACAAATAGCTGAGGAAAGAAGAGAAGTAAAAAAAAAAAGAAGAAAGGGAAAGATATACCCAACTGAATGCAGAGTTCTAGAGAATAACAAGGAGAGGTTTGAATGCAAAGTTCTAGAGAATAACAAGGAGAGGTAAGAAAGCCTTCTTAAGTGAACAGTGCAAAAAAACAGAGGAAAACAATAGAATGAGAAAAACTAGAGATCTCTTAAAAAATTGGAAATATCAAGGGAATATTTCATGCAAAGATGGGCACAATAAAGGACAGAAACAGTAAGGACTTAACAGAAGCAGAAGAGATTAAGAAGAGGTGGCAAGAATACACAGAAGAACTATACAAAACAGGCTTAATGAGCCAGATACCCACAATGGTGTGGTCACTCACCTAGAACCAGACATCCTGGAGTGTGAAGTTAAGTGGGCCTTAAGAAACATTACTATGAACAGAACTACTAGAGGTGATGGAATTTCAGGCTGAGCTATATGATTATTCAGGTCATTAAAAGATGATGCTGTTAAAGTGCTGCACTCAGTATGTCAGAAAATTTGGAAAACTCAGCAGTGGCCAAAGGACTGGAAAAGGTCAGTTTTCATTCCAACCTCAAAGAAGAGCAATGCCAAAGAACATTCAGATTGCTGTACAACTGTGCTCATTTTACCTGCTAATAAGGTTATGTTCAAAATCATTAAGGTAGACTTCAGCAGTATATGAACTGAGAACTTCCAGATGTACAAGTTGGGTTTAGAAGAAAAGGCAGAAGAATCAGAGCTCAAAACGCCAATGTTCATTGGATTATAGAAAAATCAAGGGAATTGCAGAAAAACATCTACTTCTTATTCATTGACTATGCTAAAACCTTTAATTATGGATCACAACAAACTGTGGAAAATTCTCAAAGAGATGGGAATACCAGACCACCTTACCTGTCTGCTGAGAAACCTGTATACAGGTCAAGAAGCAACAGTTGCAACCAGACATGGAACAACGGGCTGGTTTCAAATTGGGAAAGGAGTAGGTTAAGGCTGTATATTATCACTCTGCTTATTTAAATTATGTGCAGAATACATCATGTGAAATGCCAGGCTGGATGAATCACAAGGTGGACTCAAGATTGCCAGGAGAAATATCAACAACCTCTGATATGCAGATGCTACCACTCTTATGGCATAAGGTGAAGAGGAACTAAAGATCCTCTTGATGATGGTGAAACACAAGAGTGAAAAAACTGACTTGAAACTCACATGAAACAAACTAAGATCATAGCAAATGGAAGGGGAAAAAGTGGAAGCAGTGACAGATTTTTTTTCTTGTGCTCCCAAATCACTTCGGATGGTGACTGCAGCCATGAAATTAAAAGACGCTTGCTCCTTGAAAGGAAAGCTATGACAAACCTAGACATTGTATTAAAAAGCAGAAACATCACTTTGCTGACAAAGGTCCGTATAGTCAAAGCTATGTTTTTTCCAATAGTCATGTATGGATGTGAGAGTTGGATCATAAACAAGGCTGAGCACCGAATAATTGATGCTTTTGAATTGTGCTGATATAGAAGACTCTTGAGAATCCCTTGGCAGCAAGGAGATCAAGCCAGTCAATCCTAAAGGACATCAGTCCTGAATATTCATTGGAAGGACTGATGATGAAGCTGAAGCTCCAATCCTTTGGCCACCTGAGGCGAAGAACTGACTCATTAGAAAAGATTCTGGTGCTGGGAAAGATTGAAGACAGAAAGAGAAGGGGATGACAGAGGATGAGATGGTTGGATGGCATCACCAACGTGATGGACATGAGTTAGAGCAAGCTCTGGGTGTTGGTGATAGACAGGGAAGCCTGGCATGCTACAGTCCATAGGGTCACAAAGAGTCGGACATAACTGAGTGACTGAACTGAACTAAACTGAGAAGACTCTTGAGAGCCCCTTGGACAGAGAGGAGATGAAACCAGTCAGTCCTAAAGGAAATCAATCCTTAAAATTCATTAGAAGGACTGATGCTGAAGCTGAAACTGAAGCTTCAATACTTTGGCCACATGATGGGAAGAACTGATTCATTGGAAAATGTCCTGATGTTGGGAAAGATTGAAGAAAGAAAGAAGAAAGAAGAAAGGCGCAGCAGAAGATGAGATGGTTAGATAGCATCTTGGACTAAGTGGACATGAATTTGAGCAAACTCTGGGAGATAGTGGAAGACAGAGGAGCCTGATATGCTGCAGTCTATGGGGTAGCAAAGAGGTGGACATGATTTAGTGATTGAACAACAACCTTTGTTACTGCAACCCCTCCCTTTCCTGATTAGCTAGTGTTTGAGTCTACCCTTTGGAACTCAGGAAAGGTCAAGGAGGATGGATGAAGCCTATTTACTACAAACAAAAAGCAGGAGACATGGAAAGAGGATTTGTATCCAGAAGCCTCACAGGATGCTGCTCTGTCTCATTAGTAGACTCTAATAAAATTATGACTCCAGGCAAGGATTATAAAATGGCGTTAAAATGACTCAGTGAATGATTAGTGAGGAGCTGTGTAGTCATAAAGTGGCCAAGTAACACCATAAAGAATACATTCTGAATGGGAGCTTGAAGAGTAAGTGAAAAGGGAAGGCTCAGATTGTAGTCTGAAATCAGGGGTTAATCTCCACCTCTCTAACTGTAGGACTTTACCCTGTGATTTAACAAGAAATACACAAAATAGTCTATGGCATAGGAACACACCAGACTTTTCATTTGAATGCATCATCGACTGAAAAAAAAAAGCACAACCCAAAGGTTGAGAATTAAGTTTCATTTGGCGGGCATGCTGGGAAAGATTGAAGGCAGGAGGAGAAGGGGACGACAGAGAATGAGATGGTTGGATGGCATCACTCAATGGACATGAGTTTGAGCAAGCTCTGGGAGATGATGAAGGACAGGGAAGCCTGGCGTGCTGTAGTCCATGGGGTTGCAAAGAGTCAGACACGACTTAGCAACTGAACAACAACAACAGCTAAGGACTTAAGCCTGGAGACAGCCTCTCAGAGAACTCTGAGGGACTGCTCTGAAGAGGTAAGGGAGAAGCCAGGATATATGGGAGTTTTACAAAAAAACAAAAAACAGGTAGTTGGAATACCAAAAAATCACTGTTAATTAAAAAAGATCAGACATCTCAGGTTAAAGAATTTAGTGTGTGTGGAGAGTTTCAAAACTCTGGCTTTATTGAAACCATTCCTTTGATATGCACCTTAGCTGGTAAAGAATCTGCCTGCAATTCAGAAGACCTGGGTTTGATCCCTGGGTTGAGAAGATCCCCTGGAGAAGGGAATGGCTACCACTCCAATATTCAGCCTGCAGAATTCCATGGACTGTATAGTCTTTGGGGTTGCAAAGAGTCGATACGACTGAGCGACTTTTGCTTTCACTTAGCTATCTAGGGCCAATGTCCTGGTTTCTCCATCCAGAATCCCCTAGGGGTGCTGCAGCTGCAGTGGCTGCTGGCTTGAAGGCTGCACCATCCTTTTTTTTTTTTAAACTGATATGGCAGGTGATATTCTTCATCCACAGCATGATGCAACTTTCAGCTTATAGATAACACCAGAGATAGAGGAAAGAGCTAAGTTTCAGAAAGCAATCAGAAATATGGAAGTCAAGGCATTCTGCAGAACAAATGTCCTGAGTCTCTTCAACAAGGGACTCTGCTAGATTAAAAAAAAATCAAGAACATGACCACCCAGTGTGATATGTAGCTCTTGATACTGGTTTCAACCAGCTGAATGGGATAATTTTAGGTCAACTCAGAAAGTTTAAAAATGGTCTGGGTATTCAATGAGATTAAAATACAGATAGTGAAATGGAAAGATGGAAACCACTGACCGATAAAAGCAGGTGACAGAGTACAGAATGGCCTCAGTTTGGTATTTCGTAGAAGGAAAGAGATACTATAGGTGTAAAAAATAGAGATAGCTGGATGATGGATATGTGAAGTTCAGTTTTTAAAATTTTTGCTTGTGTTTCCTAATGTTCTACTGTACATATCTGCTGCTGCTGCTGCTGCTAAGTCGCTTCAGTTGTGTCCGACTCTGTGCGACCCCATAGACGGCAGCCCACCAGGCTCCCCTGTCCCTGGGATCCTCCAGGCAAGAACACTGGAGTGAGTTGCCATTTCCTTCTCCAATGCGTGAAAGCCAAAAGTGAAAGTGAAGTCGCTCAGTTGTGTGTGACTCTTCACGACCCCATGGACTGCAGCCCACCAGGCTCCTCCGTCCACGGGAGGAGGCAAGTTTTCCAGGCAAGAGTACTGGAGTGAGGTGCCATTGCCTTCTACTACTATAATAATAAAAGGGTTATTTTACAAATAAAAATAGGGTATGAAATTCTGAAAGAAAATCAATTTTCAGTATTATTATTATATCTTTTACTACTTTTAGCTTACTTATTGGACCCATAATGGTGTTATTTTGGTCCTCAATTTGTCTCCTTAGATCTGCAGTCTCTCTTTTCAAATCACTTTGTTATTTTATTATCTCATCTTAAACCCTTAATTCTGCTTGTTGAATTTGTGTTACCGTTGTTTTCCCATGAAAAAAATTATGAGAAACTTCCTCCAATTCTTGAATTAGGTTAGTTTTTCCTCTTTGTGCTCGCCCCTGCCTGTCTTTTGCATGCGTTCCCTCTGTGTCCCCTGTAGTGTGTTGGGCTTAACTTGACCCAGGTATCCAGGCCAATAGTCCCCAAACCGTCAGTTTTGTCTGATGTGATGCCCCTGGTCTCCAGCTTCAATTTGGAGATTTGCTCTTCTGGGGAGATGGAGTTATGGAAGGACAGTGCACCCTTTTACAGCATATTTGATGTAGCAGTTGTCACTACACGACTATCACATATTTACTCTCATCTTTCTCTTTTCTTACAAAACTTTGATTTTGTTCAGGGAAGCAACATGCTCAGCTAAAAATAGACTCTTATCCATAGCTTCCCCTGTAGGCAAGGGTTGCCATGTGACATGGTTCTGATCTGTGCAAATTTATGGATAGTTTTCTTTACAGATCCAAGTCTATCCTTCTCTCTACTCCTTTCTCTTTCTCCTTTCTTCCTGAAACATAGTTTGATGGCTGGAGCTACAGCATCCATCTTGCAACCATGTGGACATCAAAGACATTCTCTTGCAGAAATCTCAGTTATGACATCCTAAGACCATCAAAGCGAGGCCAAGCAACTGCGCACTTCTAGATCCCTTACTGTATGTATGAGCTCTCTAGAGATCAGGTTGAAACGTGGATTCTGGCTCAGCAGGTCCAGGGAGGGGCCTGGGCATCTGTATCACCAAGCTCATGGATGCTACTGGTGCTGCCAGCACGGGCCACACTATGAGTAGCCAGTGTTAAGGCACTGTTCCATCACGTTTCTGGTACTCACAGCTGAAGGCACACTCCTGCAAAGTGTGTGGGCTCTGCTGTCACCTCCTGCCATAGAGTGAGCTCCCTGCAGGTTTCATTTCACTTGGGCTATGGGCTCTGTGTGGGGTCCTGGAGCTTTGGTTCCATCTCACCGCCATAATCCCC
Organism: Bos grunniens; assembly: GCF_055505025.1. Taxonomy (NCBI): domain Eukaryota; kingdom Metazoa; phylum Chordata; class Mammalia; order Artiodactyla; family Bovidae; genus Bos; species Bos grunniens. The sequence continues at coordinate 45,163,168 of NC_141181.1, forward strand.
CAGTCTCACCTGTGTCACTGGCCATCATTTCTTCAGATCTCAGCTAGAAGAAGGAAGAAACAGAAAAAGTCCTAGTATTTGCTGCTTTCCAGATTGGAAATGTTTATGAGAAGTCTTGGGGTTTTGCTAACTCACTAGTCTTCCTCTTTAAAATAATTTATTTTAGTATCAAAATGACAATGGAAAATTGGAGGGTGTTGCTCTGAAGCTGCTACAGTGAGTTATCACCACCCATTTATCTTTTTGAGCACATATAATTTGTCCCCATCATTCAGTTTCCCTCTGGCGCATTGGTCTTGGTAGTGAGCCCATGCCGTGTGGAAGGACCAGCTGCTACTCTCAGGCTGGACAAAGATGCCTGTCTTTGCTTTGCAGAGATTCTCAGCGTTAGCTGGAGGGAGAGAAGAACAGGGCCACAAATCAAGTCTCTGTGACTGGTTGGGGCTTCCCTGGTGGCTCAGACAGTAAAGAACCTACCTGCAATGTAGGCGACCTGGGTTCAATCCCTGGGTTGGGAAGATCCCCTGGAGGAGGGCATGGCAACCCATTCCAGTGTTTTTGCCTGGAGAATCCACATGGACAGAGGAGCCTGGCGGGCTACATACAGTCCATGAGGGGTCACAAAGAGTCAAACATGACTGAGTAACTAAGCACAAGCACAAGACTGGGTTATGAGTCGAATCCATCAGACATGTGCTGAGATGGCTCAGGGAAGACAGCTGTGCAGTCAGAGAGGTCCACGCTTAATTCTCTGGACAGTCTCCTCCCCTGGGAAGAAGGAAAGGGACAAGGATATCACCACACCCATTGTTGAGGCTTAAACCAAATACAGCAAGCCACCCAAATATGCAATTAGTCACTTTGGCCCTTTCAAGTTGTCAGGTTGGTTTATTTCTTTTCCTTGGTTTTGTCTCATCATAACAAAAATTCGGAACAAGGGACCAAAGCGTGTAGAACAGACAAGTTACAGCTCAGCTCAGCTCAAGCAGACAGATCTTTTATTAGTCCAACACTCCCAAAGGAGTCCTCCTCATCTTTTTTATTGATCCTGCTTGGCTTCTCCATTTTATACTTCCAGTCTCCTCCTTTTGGTTATGCCTGGTGCAAAATAGGGCTTGTATCCACCACCAATCAATGAAAGAGAATGCAAATGGATATATGCTCAAGGACGATAGGCAATTATAGGTTATATAACAGCAAGCTGCATTGTTTATGTCTTCCCATAATTCCATCTGTTATAATTAGATGTACAATATTCCTGAGCCCTTAATGGGTTCCTAACTGCCTAAGGTTACTTGGGGAAGCCCCTGTGGTCATTTTGTACCCACTGTATGCCAAGGGGCATGTGCAGGAGTTGAAAAAGTCTCTGTGGCTATTTTGTAGTATATCTGTGAGCTCTCCTGGGTGTGTCTGGGATGGAGTTTAGAGATGGGCCTGCATTCCTTTCAGCCAGGCCTCCCCTGGTTGCTCTAACTTCCTACCTAACAAAGCCACAGGAGTCTTAACTCTGCTCATTCATCTGGTCACCCACTGGCCAGTGAGCACTGGCCACATCGCCCTCTGTGCTGGGAATAAACATGATAAAAGTCTTGAGGACTTTTTGTTTTAAAATGTTTAATTATTTATTTCTGGCTGTTCTGGGTCTTCATTGCTGTGCTCAGGCTTTTCTCTAGTTGCAGCAAGCAGGGGCTACTCTTTGTTGAGGTGTGCGGGCCTCTCACTGTGGTGGCTTCTCTTGCTGCAGAACACGGGTTCTAGGGTGCATGGACTTCAGTAGTTGTGGCACATGGGGTTAGTTGCCCTATGGTGTGTGGAATCTTCCTGGACTGGGGATCAAACCAGTGTCCTCTGCACTGGCAGGCAGATTCTTAACCATTGGACCACCAGGGAAGTCCCCTCATGGACGTGGCTTTCATCTTCATTGTGCTTCTGGCCAAGGGTGGCTCATCAAAACATTGTCTGCTGTTCTACACTGTGGAAGAGCTAGAGGGAAGGGGTCAAAGTGAGTGGGAGGGTGCAGACCAGGGGCCCCTCTAGGTCTGGGGTGTGCATAGAGGCTTCACCAAGGAAGTAGTCCTGACCTGAGTGTCACATGTGATTGGAGGAGGTGGTAAGAGTGGCCTGGGCCAAGGGCTCGGCCTGAGCCATGTCATGAGGAGGGACACACTCGGCCAGGTCCCAGAGCACAGCGGTCAGTGCCTGGGACAAGCTGTGTTGTAGGCCCGGGACCCTACCCTCCTTTGCCATTGACTGGACTGCCCATCCTGTCCAGAGGTGATCCCATAGAGAGGTGGGACTTGCTCTGGTCAATAGAATGACTGTAGATAGGACACTGCAGAGTCTGGGAGAAGTGCCTACACTTCTGCTTTCTTCCCTCCCCCCACCATCACCATGACAACATCCAGGCCTGCGGTTGCAGGATGAGAGACATGAAGCAGGGCCCAGCCATCCCAGCCTAGACCAGTCTAGACCAACCAGTAGCCATCTCACCCCCGAAGAGAGAAGGGGCTCAGGCTGGACCAGGAGAACCACCCCCGCCTCACACACAGAGCCCAGTTTACTCATGGATCTGCCGACTGGTGAGCCAAATGAATACTTGCTGAAAACCACTGTTTTAGGGTGACTTGTTAGGAAGATGACTGTGGCAGAAGCTAACTGACTGCCCAAGGCAGAGTCAGAGGGGGCTGATGTTGGGGAGTTGACCTCAGGTGGCCTGTGGGGTGTGCACAGTGAGGCTTGGGAGGCACTGAGGAGTCCAGTGGGATCATGTGGTCACTTTCACTCTGCAGGCACTTGTAAAGCATCTCTTGCCATGAGGACAGACTCAGGAGACTCTGCTCCATAGGTGGTGGTCCAGCTTCGAGTGACTGGGGGAGGCAGCAGGCATAATGATTTTCATCCTGGAAGTTAGTAGATTTTAGGAGGCTCTTAAATAAATTGCCTAGAAATAAAGATGAACCTCTTGGTTTCCAGTGAAACTTCAATAGTCCTGACAAACATTTGCTGAGATGTGGTCCCAGGAAGGGGTGAGCTGCCCAGCTCAGGAGGAGAGCTGCCGGAGGGCTGGCAGAAAGGCTAAAGGGTCTGCTGTTTAAATATGTGGTGTGTAAAGAGGTACATTACTTCTGACATTTTGGCCATTCTTTGTGTTTTAATATGTGCAGAAGTAAAGCGTTCTTTTCCCTGATCAGGTTACAATAAACTTAGCTTTATTGTGGATGATTTGTAAAATGAATAGAAGTGTGAATAAGAGAATGTGTGCTGCCTGTAAGGCTATAACTCAGCAGAGATTCCATTTGCATTTCAGTGCCAACAGTGCTCCTTGCGTTAACAAAATCCAGCCCAAATTCCACATGACATGTTTTCTTTAAAAATGCAATCTAGGACTTCCCTGGTGGTCCAGTGGTTAACAATCCACCTCCCAACACCGGGGACATGGGTTCAATCCCTGATCTGGGAAGATCCCACATGCCGTGGGGCAACTAAGCCCCTGTGCCACAAGTACTGAGCCTGTGAGCGGCAACTACTGACACCCTCGTGCCCTGGAGCCCGTGCTCCGCAACTAGAGAGTGGACCCTGCTCATTGCAGCTGGAGAAAGCCCGCGCACAGCAACGAAGACCCAGTGCAGCCAAAAATAAGTATAAATAAATAATTAAAAAACGCAATATGTCCTGAACATTGCATTTCTTACAACCTGATTTTAATGGTCAAAACGTATTCCTTTGTGAAATGGGTCCCGCTGATTTGGGCAGCCTCTTATTCCTGGACTCTCCTTTCTCCTATGGTTTTAGTGCTGAATGAGTCTCAGTGATGTGTTCCTATGGGCAGCTGTCCTAAAGACGAACAGTTACAACAAAAAAGGGCCATTTCACACTTGTCTCTGGGCCCAGTGTGCTGAGCAGCAAGGCCTGACCGGGCCATTGATGGTGGCATGGTAGAGGGGAGTGGGTTCTGCCACTCAAGGGCTCTGGAAGCTTCCGTTCACATCGCATTGCCCCAGGTGAGACCATACCAGAGCCTGCCATCAGGAGACAGAGATATGTAACTCCTCATAGAGGGCCAGGAAATACCTGGGGACAGTCATGCAATCTATCCCGTTATAAAGAGCACGGTGACACGCACCCTTGTGTAGATTCATTGTGCCACCTGTGCCAGTGTCTTGGGGCTGCCACCACACAGCAGCACAGAGTGGGCTCAACATAGCAGATGTTTATTCTTCCACGGTTCTGGAACCTGGACGTCTGAAGTCAAGGTGTCTGCAGGTCTGCGCTCTAATGGGGGCCTTTCTTGCCCCTCCTAGCTTCTGGTTGGGTCCAGCAACTCTTGGCATCCCTGGGCTTGTGGCCACATTCCTCTAGCCTCAGCCTCTGTGGCCACACGGCTTCTCCCTGTGTGTGTCTCTATGTCCAAATTTATCTTTCATTTATTTTTTCAATTAAAAATATTTATTTGGCTATCAGGTCTTCATTTTGGCACACTAGATCTTTGTTCATCGTGATGGATCTTTTGTAACACACATGGGCTCCTGAGCGCTTGGGGTCAATAGTTATGGTTCAGGGACTTAGTGGCTCGGTGGCACGTGGAATCTTCCCGGACCAGGGATTGAACTTGTATCCCTTGCATTACAAGGTGGATTCTCAACCACTGGACCACAAGAGAAGTCCCCAAATCTCTCTTTTAATAAGAACACAGCTGTATTAGATTAGGATGACCAGAACACCTTCATCTTAACCAATTATATCTGCCATGACCCTATTTCCAAACAAGGTCACCTTCTGAGTTTCTATGGGTTAGGACTCCAACATATGAATTTTGAGAGGACACAATCCAACCCACAAAAGACTGTAAATAAGAAATTTTCCTGCTCCTCATCACACTGGGAAACACTGGGGCACATGCCATCCTGTTTTGGGACCCCTCTGATCAAGGGTAACTCAGAAGCATATAAAAGAAAATATTTTCTCTTGTGGTTGTGAATGCTTAGGAACTATATCAACAGTGTGTAACAAATTAAATTCCTCCCTCTCCCCCAAGCCAAAGGGCTTCCCAGGTGGTGTTAGTGGTAAAGAATCCACCTGCTACAGGTTCGATTCCTGGGTCAGGAAGATCCCCTGGAGGAGGGCATGGCAACCCACTCCAGTACTCTTGCCTGGAGAATGCTAGGGACAGAGAAGCCTGGCAGGCTACAGTGCATAGGGTTGCAAAGAGTCAGACATGACTGAAACGACTTAGTGCATACACACCCCCGCCAAACTAGCAGCCTAAATCATAATTACTATCCTGCACATTTTTTTTTTTGCATCAGAAATTCAGGAGAGGCTTGGCAGGGTGTCCAAGCTCAGGGTCTTTCCTGAGGTTACACTCAAGTTGATAGCAGGGACTGCATCCTTTGAAGAATGACTGAGGCTGATCCACTTCCAAGATGATGCTCTCACGGGGCTCCATGGGGCCACTTCCTTCCACCCAGAGTGAGCAATCCCACAGGATATGGAATGTGGGGGAAGCTGCCACATCTTTTATGACCTGCTTTCGGAAGTCATGCTCCACTGTTTCTCCCAGATGCTATTGGTGTCACACATCGACCTGATTTAACATGGGAGGTGTTTCCCAGGACACGACCAGCAGGAGTGGGACTTTCTGGGGCCACACAGGAGGCTGGACACCACGGTTGAGTTTCATGCCAATTGATTCAATCACTGAAGCTGAGGACTGATGGTGAATGCAGAGTGACCCAGGATGCCAGACCCTGAGAAGACTGACCAGTGAGCGGGAGCTTGTCTTGTCCAATCACATAAAAGCTTCCCTCCTCCATCCATCTGTAGTGTTGGCCATCAGTCCCTCATATGAACCCCTCTTTCAAAAGCCCCAAATCCACAAATTTTCCCTTCAAATGACTACTCAGGATTTCCTCACTGGCTCCTTCTTTCTTGCCAGGCAAGGTAGTGAACTCAGCTGGTGTCCATCTTTCCTCCTTCTTCTCCATATCCTCTCCCCGTCCACCCACCTCCACCTTGCATCTCTCTCCTCTTCCCTCTCCTTCCTCCCTTTCAACTCATGAGCAACAGTGAGAGATGCTCCTGTCTTGCCATAGGTGAACTGACTTTATGGAGGGTAATCTGCTTTACTCCAAGTCTCCAACTTTGGTCCTCTTTTTCAAGATGTTTTACTTTGGCTAGTCAGTGTTCATTGAGATTCCATATGATTATAGGATAGAGAAGTAGGACTTTATAAAAAAAAAACCTTTTGTACATTTTGAGAGTGATAGGATACTATCGAGAGGGTGAAAAGACAACTCACAAAATGGGAGAAATATTTGTAAGTTATATAGATTAGCGTCCAGAATATAGCAAGAACTTCTAAAACTTAACTGAAAACTACAGACAAGCTGATTGAAAAATGGACAAAGAGCTTGAAAAGCTATTTATCCAAAGAAGATATTCAAATGGTCAGTTCAGTTCAGTTCAGTTGCTCAGTCGTGTCTGACTCTTTGTGACCCCATGAATCGCAGCACACCAGGCCTCCCTGTCCATCACCAACTCCCGGAGTTCACTCAGACTCAAGTCCATTGAGTCAGTGATGCCATCCAGGCATCTCATCCTCTGTCGTCCCCTTCTCCTCCTGCCCCCAATCCCTCCCAGCATCAGAGTCTTTTCCAACGAGTCAACTCTTCACATGAGGTGGCCAAAGTACTGGAGTTTCAGCTTTAGCATCATTCCTTCCAAAGAACACCCAGGACTGATCTCCTTTAGAATGGACTAGTTGGATCTCCTTACAGTCCAAGGGACTCTCAAGAGTCTTCTCCAACACCGCAGTTCAAAAGCATCAATTCTTCGGTGCTCAGCCTTCTTCACAGTCCAACTCTCACATCCATACATGACTACTGGAAAAACCATAGCCTTGACTAGATGAACCTTCATTGGCAAAGTAATGTCTCTGCTTTTGAATATGCTATCTAGGTTGGTCATAACTTTCCTTCCAAGGAGTAAGCGTCTTTTAATTTCATGGCTGCAGCCACCATCTGCAGTCCCAAGAAATAAAGTCTGACACTGTTTCCACTGTTTCCCCATCTATTTCCCATGAAGTGATGGGACCAGATGCCATGATCTTAGTTTTCTGAATGTTGAGCTTTAAGCCAACTTTTTCACTCTCTTCTTTCACTTTCATCAAGAGGCTTTTTAGTTCCTCTTCACATTCTCCCATAAGGGTGGTGTCATATGCATATCTGAGGTTATTGATATTTCTCCTGGCAATCTTGATTCCAGCTTGTGCTTCTTCCAGCCCAGCGTTAGGGAAAGGTAAATCAAAACTACAATGAGATGCCACCTCATACCCATTAAGACTGCCACTCTCAAAAAGACAATGAATGGTGGGGAGAAAGTGGAGAAACTGAAATCCTTGGGCAGTGTTGGTGGGAGGTAAAACGGCACAACCTCTGTGGGAAATAATATGGTGGTTCTTTAAAAAATGGGAAATAGAACTCCCGTGTCATCCAGTAGTTCCACTTGTGTGTATAAATCCAAAAGAATTGAAAGGAGGGTTGAAGAGACATTTGCACAACCATGTTCACTATTATTCACAGCCGCATTTGTTCACAATAGCTAAAACATAGGAGCTTTCCTTAGAAGGAAAGCTATGACAAACCTAGACAGCATATTAAAAAGCAAAGACGTCACTTTGCCAATAAAGGTCTGTGTAGTCAAAGCTATGGTCTCTTTCCAGTAGTCATGTTTGGATGTGAGAGCTGGACCGTAAAGAAGGCTGAGAGTCAAAGAATTGATGCTTTTGAACTGTGGTGTTGGAGAACATTCTTGAGAGTCCCTTGGACTACAAGGAGATAAAGCCAGTCAATCCTAAAGGAAATCACCCCTGAATATTCATTGGAAGGATGGGTGCAGAAGCTGAAGCTCCAACGCTTTGGCCACCTGATGCAAACAACGGACTCATTGGAAAAGACCTTGATGCTGGGAAAGACTGGCAAAAGGAGAAGGGGGTGGCTGAGGATGAGATGGTTAGATGGCATCACTGACTCAATGGACATGAATCTGAGCAAACTCAGGAGATAGTGAAGGACAGGGAAGCCTGGTGTGCTGCAGTCCACCGGGTTGCAAAGAGTTGGACATGCTGAGCAACTGAATAACAACAACAGGAGCAACCCAAATGTCCATGGTCAGATAATGGACAAGCCAAATGTGGTATACACACACAAGAGAATATTATTCACCCTCGAAAAGGAAGGAAATTCTGACACTTTCTGCAACACAGATGAACCTTGAGGACAGGCTCAGGGAAATAATTCAGCTGCGAAAGGACAAATCCTGCATGACTCCATGTATCTGGGGTCCCTAAAGCGCACAAATCCATGGAGACAGAAAGTAGAATGGTGGGCTCCAAGGGCTGGAGGAGGGGGATGGGGAGTTGATGTTTAGTGGGGACAGAGGTTCAGTTTGGAAGATGAAAACTTTCTGGAGATGACGATGGTAATAGCTGCACCTTATGAATGTAATTAATACTTCTGAACTGCACACATAAAAGTGGTTAAAATGGTAAATTTTACATTATGTGCTTTTTTAACCACAATTTTAAAAAATGCTAATCACATCTAAAAAAATATCTTTCTAGCAACAACTTGACTGGTTTTGACGAAAAACTGAGTATGCAGAGATGGAGAAGGGTCAGATGCGTAGAAAGGAAGTTGGGTTCAGTTACAGCTTCTCTTATAGATCAGTCCGTAAAGAATCTGCCTGCAATGTAGGAGACCCAGTCTTGATTCCTGGGTCGGGAAGATCCCCTGGAGAAGGAAATGGCAACCCACTTCAGTATTCTTGTGTGGATAATCCCATGGACAGAGGAACCTGGCAGGCTACTGTCTATGGGGTCGTAGGAGTTGGACATGACTTAGCGACTAAACCACACCACCAAAACTGGAGAGGTCAGTGCTGAGCAGCCAAACCCAAGGGTGGAGCAGGCACAAAAAGACCCCCTGAAACACCGGCCAGCCCCACGTGGGAGGTGGGCACATCCTTGTGCTGACATGGCTGAAATCCCACACCCTTGCACAGTTCTGTCTACTCTCTCTGGGAAAGGTTTTAAGTAAGACTCACCTTGACAAGTCTGGTCCTGTCATCCCCATAAGGCTAGAGGGGACTGGAGGCGACCCAGTGAGAGGGGAGAAGAGGGCATGGTGGGAGGGCAGGTCCCAGTGGGCTGCGAGCCCTCCCCCACCACCTACAGAAGGTGAGCCCTAGGGACCAGTGACCATGACTCCAGGAGCTGACTCTCAGGGAGCCACAGCCTGTGGTCTTGGCTTCCTCCAGGGGGACAGCATCCTGAGGCCTGCCTTTTGTTTCTTGGGCCAGTGGGAGGCATTGAAAAGCCAGGTGCTGGTGGACATGGTTGCCCCCAGAAACCTGTCCCAACCAACACTCAACCACGGCCACACGCCTGTGCTCCACTCCCGATGCCCACCCTCTCCCATCCTCAGAGATTTCTTCCTGACAGGCGAACCTGGGCCCCTTCCCTCACCATCTCTCCGTTTTGCAACCTCCGCGCCTACTGCCTCAGGGGTTCCGCTAAGAAGGATCGCTTCTCTTTTAATTGAATGTGGAAATGTGTTCCATCCAAGTGGCGCTGTTATTATTTGGTGTTGAATTTCAAGTAAAATAAAAATTGAGATTCCCAGCACTGGCTCAACTGCAATCACGAATTTCATCTCTGTTTGCCACATGGTGAGTCATGCGTTTGTGGAAGAGTCACGCTAATGCATTCAGAAATGTAATTATAGTTGGAAACATAAATTAGCTGCTTCTTTTGTGGGGCTGGATCCAAAGGTGAGGGCGGGGTATGTGTACTGTGTATGTGCTTCTGCACGTGTGAGTGTGTGGGTACCTGCACAGGTTTACATGTGTGTGTATGCACATGTGTATGTGATTCTGAAAGCTCAGCAGCTTCTCTGTACACTAGGGCCGAATCAAGTCTCTGAGACAGAGTTTTGGGTGAAGTAGAACAGAATAGCTTTACTGCTTTGCCAGGCAAAGGGGGCCACAGTGGGCTAATGCCCTCAAAACCCGTGTCCCCACTTGGAGACGATAGTGACAAGTTTTGTAGAAAAAGAGAGTGTGACCGGCTCATGGACATTTTCGGATGGGTTGGTGGTGAGGTAAGCAGGGTAGGAGGCAACAACACTAACCTTCAGGTTTAACTGGTGTGGAGTCTATATGCTTATGGGCAGCATACCATTAATTCGCCCACCTGGAGGGGGTTTTAATATCTGCAAAATAGCTCAGAGATACCGTTGTGTGATCTGTTGATGGGGAAATAGGACCTTGACCCAAGGCTATACTTGACAGTCTGTTTCCCCTGGGTCTTGCATCCTCTCCCTACCCCAATTAACAACTGCTTGAATCTGCACATTGGAACTCAAGGAAGGTCATGGAGGGTGAATGAAGGCTGTTTCCTATAATCAAAGAAGTGGTAGAGGGCTTCCCTGTTGGCTCAGAGGTAAAGCATCTTGCCTGCCAATGAAGGAGACGAGGGTTTGATCCCTAGTCCAGGAAGATTCCCACATGCCGCCAGGCAACTAAGCCCATGTGCCACAACTATTAAGCCTATGCTCTAGAGCCCGGGAGCTGGAACTACTGAAGCCTGCTTGCCATAGAGCCTGAGTTCTGCAACAAGAGAAGCCACCTCAATGAGAAGCCTGCTCACTGCAACTAGAGAGCAGCCCCTTCTTACTGCAACTAAAGAAAGCCAGCATGCAGCAACAAAGACCCAGCACAGCCAAAAACAAATAAATAAAGTAAATTAAATTAAAAACGTGGGGGATACAGAAAGGCCTTGTGCCCAGGAGCCCCACAGGGCCCTGCATGGTATCATATGTGCGTGTGTGTATGTGTTGTATGTGTGTGTGTGTGTGTGTGTGTGTGTGTGTGCACCTGTCCAGCAGGTATTTACTGAATGCAACTCTCCTCTTGCTCCACTTCAACCTGTTCCTGGGCAGACCAGGGTAAACCATCAGGACAGCCCTCTGTGTTTGGATGGGGCCCTGGGCCTGGCCTCGCTCTTCTTAACTGCAGAGGCGGGTATGTTGGCATTCAGGGAAGATGGAAGCCATCCCCAGGGGTCCATCTCAGGATCTTGTGGAGGTTCTGCTCTTTGGGACAGAAAGAGTGAGTGGTAATGGCACCAAGCTGGATGGACTTGGGCCCTGGGTGCCCGGGAAGGCTTCATTGGGAGTGGCCGCCCACCCTCCTGGTGGGGCCACCATGCTGCCCCAGGCCTGGCCTTGCCCCTTGAAGGCAGTGTCCAACCAAACCAACAGCAGTTGGTGAAAAGGTGGCTGACACTGTTGGTTGCCAGGCAACCTTCCCCCTGGCTAAGCAAGCCCTAGTTTTGCTCAGGCTTCGGGCAGCAACAATGCGCTTGGGGGAGGCGGTGCCACACCAGCCTGGTCTTCAGCGGATGCAGCTAGTCATATAATTCATTTGGCCACGCTGGGATTGGAGAGCCCGGAAGCGACCCAACAGCCCACTGTGCCAATGGGACTCAGGGAGAGTCTGCCAGGAGCTGCTGGGAAATCGACTGCACTCTTAAAAAGGACACAAGGAAAAGACTGGCTCCTGGAAGCTTCCCTGGTGGCTCAGAGGTTAAAGAATCTGCCTGCAATGCAGGAGACCTGGGTTTGATCCCTGATTTGGAAAGATCCCCTGGAGAAGGCAATGGCAACCCACTCTAGTATTCTTGCTGGGAGAATTCCATGGACAGAGGAGCCTGACGGGCTACAGTCCATGGGTTTGCAAAGAGTCAGACACGTTTGGGTGACTCACACTTGGAGGATTTTAGATGCTGACACATGAGGATGGGCTGCCTGGAACTTGGAGGAGGCTGTGCAGTCCCAAGAAATCTTCATTAAGCCACACAGATGGACCCGCCCACAACCAGCCGGCTTTTACAGTGCTTGGATAAGAGATAATTAATCCCTCATTCTTCAGGGGCTTTTCAGTTGGTTTTCTGTTCCAGCTGAGAAAATTCAAATGGGTCCAGGGACAGAGAACATCTCGTGTGGAATTTTACACACAGTCCAGAGTTAAGGATTCCTAACTTGAAGGCGTATCACTTTGTCCACTTTCCTACTGAACAGATGCTGGCCTCATCAAAGGAGTCCATGAGAGCTTCATTCTTTTCCTTTTTAGGGATGGTGTGAATAAAATGAAAATTCTCTTCTTTACAGGCAAGGCCTTGGCTGCCCACAGCTGAACAAGGCATACCTACTGGTGGATTTCAGGCCTTGCCGGACACTTTCTCTGTACCCCTGGAGACTCATTTGCAAATTCCTTCTTCAGCCATAACTGCTTTGGGTGTCAAGGTTTGAATGGTCTGTGAGCCTGCCCTTCCCTTTCCCTGTGGTCACTGCACAGGCATCTGAGACTGGCAGCCTAGGGGGCTGCCAGGGCCAGCCTCACCCACCTGGGCAGGTATTTGTGCCCATAATACCTTGGAGTGCTGCCAGTTGTGATCTTCAAGACTGAGGGCATCGTGTCCACCAAGTCAGAAAGGGTCAGCAATGAGGAGACCAGTGCCCAGCATTGCCCCTTCTGCTAACAGCACCCTGGATCTCCTGTGAGGGCCCCTTCTCTCCCTCTTCCGGCTTGGTGTTTCAGGTGACATCATCCCTGAACCCACAGTTGAGCATGTGATCCAGCCTGGCCAATCAGAGCTTCAGCTTCCTCTGAACAATTGGTTTAGGGAAAGCCATGTGACCCAGTCTGAACCAATCAGAGCTCTCCATCAGAGGCTTCTTCTGTCCCAAGTGCTTGGACACTGCTGGTGGCATCTGGTCACCAGGAGGGGAGAGGAGGGACACAGAGCCAGTGCAGTGGAATCAGAGTCAGGAGAGACTTGGTCTCTATGACATTGGTGGGGCACCTGGATCAAGATGTGCCTGAAGTTCATGATACCCCATTTGGCCATATGTACCAATATATTCTCTTTTCTGATTTAAGCCATGTTCAGTTGGGTGTGACTGCCAGTTATAGTGACTGAATAAGCCCTGCTGATGATACTATATGGGTTTATTTATTTAAAAAATATTTTTCTTATTTTTTAAACCTTTTTAATTGATGTGGACCTTTTTTAAAGTCTTTATTGAATTTGTTACAATATCGTTTCTGTTTTATGTTTTGTTTTTTTGGCCACGAGGCATGTGAGGTCTTAGCTCCCTGGCCAGGGATCGAAACCATATCCTCTGCATTGAAAGGCATAGTCTTAACCACCAGGCCGCTAGGGAAGTCCCACTTACTCCATTTTAATATGAGAACCTGAACTTCAGGGAAGAGAAGCCTGTTGTCCAGGGCCTCATGGTGAGCCAGTGGTGGAACTGGAGGCAGAATTATGCCTCCTTGAGCCCCTGCTCTGTGCCCTGCTGGCCTACAGAGGCTGGTGCTTCCACCCACATCTGCACCCCCGGGAGCATGCAAATGCCGTGGACAGTCTCTCCTCATAGCTGGTGGGAGGCTGGGCCCTCCCGGGGGGAGGAAGCAGCAACCTGCTGCCACTGACGAATAACCTTGGACGGCCCCTCCTCCATCCCCTGGCGGCTTCAGGAAGAATATGGGAGCCCTCACCTCACGACTGGTTCAAAGGCAGGCACAGTTTCTTGAAGTCATTTTTGCAGAACTGGCTTCAAAACCTCAAGATCAGGGCCAGCCTCTGCCCTCCCCCTCCCTGACCTGTGAGCTGCTCTGAAATAAGAGGTTTCATCTGAGAAGGAAAGTGAGAAGTCTGTGCTGAGAACCCGTGATGTTGTTGGGCTTCTGGGCCCAGCAGCAGGGGAGGGGGCGGGCTGAGATGCACAAATGTTCAGAGAAAACGCAAAAGTTCCTTTTGTTTGAATTATGCAAATTAAGAGGAAGTGGGGCCGATGCCTGTCTGCTGGCACATCCTTGGCACCCACGGAAGCATCTCCCTCCTCACTGTGCTGCCCGAGACAGGGACCTGTCCTGTGGTGCCCAGGCTGACGGCATCTGTGCTGCTCTCAGAGGAAGACCCTCCTCAGCTCTGCCTGCCACCTTCTCGGATGACCTGGAAGTGGTGGCCTGGCTCCTCAGGTCTATTTGTCCCCCAGGCTGAGCAGGAGAGTTTCTGGGTCAAGCTGGAGTGAGCAGCTTCCCCCCTTCTCATGCTGGCTGAGGCCCATCGAGGGCCACCTCGATGCTTGCTTGTGCCCCAGCTCTAGAGAGATCTCCCACCAAAGAAAGCCTGTCTTTCTCTTGTGTTGAGTCCCGATTACTTGGCACTTCTCATTATTTGGTTGGAAGCCTGTGTCATCAGGTTTCCTTGGCGCTAACCTGGTCACTGGTAAAGGCCTGGGATTACTTTACAATATTGTAGTGGTTTTGCTATAATTGACATGGATCAGCCATGGGTGTACATGTGTCCCCCATCCTGAACCCCCCTCCCTCCTCCCTCCCCATCCCATCCCTCTGGGTCATCCCAGTGTGCCAGCCCTGAGCACCCTGTCTCATGCATCAAACCTGGACTGGCGATCTGTTTCACATATGAGTGTAGGACCACTTGCCTGTGTGCCATGGTGTGTAGACCTGAGGGGGCTGGTCTCACAGGCAGCACATAGCAATTGGGATTATGTTCAGCCGCACCTAACAGAAACTCGGTTAAGCAAATAGGGACATAAAAGTAGTGTAGGGCTCGAACAACCGCTTGAGGATGTCAGAGGACTCAGCTTCACTTCCTTCTCCACCATAATTAGTCTTTGTGTTTTTTTTCACCTCATGGCTACAAAATGGCTGCTGCACCTCCAAGCATTATGTCTACATTCAAAACAGGAAGAAGGAAAAGGGGATGGACACATCAAGTCAGAAAGAAAAGCTTTCCCAGAAATACCCAGGAGATCTCTGCTCATTGGCCCAAACTCTGCCTCATGGCCTTGCCTCACTGCAAGGGCACCTGGGAAATGTAGTTTTCTAAAGCTGTTCCACTGCCCCCCAGACCAAACTGGGGTTCTATTAGGAGGGGGAAAGTGGATCTAGGTAGACACCTGGCTGCTGCTGCCACACACACTTTGAGGAGAAACTATATCAGGCTGGATCAGACCATGAAACCAAGTTTTCCATTGAAAGGGGCCAGGTGGAGAGGGGGCATTAGGCATAAAGTCGGGAGGCCAGCATGAGAGGAACAATAGTAAAAAGTGGAAATGGATATTTTTTGGTTCATTATAAAAAGTTAATAGACCTTATTTCTTAGAGCAGCTTTAGGTTTACAGAAAGATGAGGGGAGAGTACAGAGTTCCCACATAGCCCTTCCCCACAATTTGTCTTCTTATTAACATCTTACTTTAGTGGGTACACCTGTTACAACTAATGAACAAATACACGATTATTAACTAAAGTCTGTAGTCCATACTAGGGTTCACCTTGTGCTGTATGTTCTATGAAAGTGAAGTGAAAATGTTAGTTGCTTGGTTGTGTCTGACTCTTTGCGACCCCATGGCCTGTAGCCTGCCAGGCTCCTCTGTCCGTGGAGTTTTCCAGGCAAGAATACTGGAGTGGGTTGGCATTTCCTTCTCTGGGGGATCTTCCCAACCCAGGGATTGAACCTTTGTCTCTTGCATTGGCAGGTGGACTCTTTACCACTGAGCCACCAGGGAAACCCTGTACATTCTATAGGTTTTGACAAAAGCATGGTGTCATGTCTCTGCCATCATAGCGTCGTACAGAAGAGTTTCCCTGCCCTGCCTGGACCGGTGCTAACTCTGTTTATTTAATCCTCATAAAACTCCATGAGGGGACTTCCCTGGTGGTACAGTGAATAAGAACTGCCTGCCAATGCAGGGGGCACGGGTTCCATCCCTGGTCTGGGAAGATTCCGCTTGCTTCTAGAGCCCTTGAGCCACAACTACTGGACCCCGCATGCCACAACTACTCAGCCTGCATGTTGCAATATTGAAGCCCGAGCGCTTAGAGCCCGTGCTCCACAATAAGAGAAGCCACCGCAATGAGAAGCCTGTGCGCTACAACAAAGAGTAGCCCCCACTCACCGCAACTAGGGAAAGCCCTCTTGCCCCAACGAAGACCCAGAGCAAACAAAAATAAACAATAATAATAAACCCACAAGGAAGGTTGTGCTCAGTTCACAAGAGAGAAAACTGAGGCACTGAGGTGTGGACTATGTGAGCCCAGGCCCAACTGGCTACCCAGGATTAGATTTCAGTCTGGCTGATCCAAGCTTGAACCTGGAGTCCTTGCTCTGTGCAGAACTGAAGGAGTGAGACCCGTGTGGGGGTGGAGGTGGGGTTAGCAGGGACAGAGGATGTGCCCTGAGCCTGAGATGGCCCTGCAAAATCTGAGGAGTTGAAAGTGTTGCCAGCTTGGGACCCAGTCAGCCCTCTCCTGGTGGTTCTGCAGCTTCCAGTTCTGCTGGGGTAGAGGGAACCTGGGGTGCAAGGGGAGCCCATCTCATGGCCCACCCACCCGCCCACTCACTCGTCAGGAAGCAGTCACCAGGCAGAGCAAGCCAGCCCTGCCCAACAGAGGGATGTCACAGCCTGTTCTCTCTTAGGCAGAGGTGGAGA
Organism: Bos grunniens; assembly: GCF_055505025.1. Classification (NCBI taxonomy): domain Eukaryota; kingdom Metazoa; phylum Chordata; class Mammalia; order Artiodactyla; family Bovidae; genus Bos; species Bos grunniens. The sequence continues at coordinate 45,179,751 of NC_141181.1, forward strand.
ACAGAAATATTTCAGATGCAATTTTATTCTTCTCTTCTGCTGCTCCAATATGCCTGTTCATTCTCCAAGGCAGGGCCGGGTTTGCTGAGTAAACATTGTACCTGACAGTTGCATCAACAGCGCTTTGTCTGCAATTATTACACTTAGTCCAGGTGTAATTACCCATAATTTGAGGAGGGAAGTAATCATGTACTCGCCTTGCAATTTGCAGTAGCAACTTAGACAGATGCACCATCTCTTACTGCAGGGAGTCCCAGACTCCCGAAGAACCTGAGAGGCTCTTGTGGGAGGTGCTGGGGAGTGCATGCCGGTACTGTGCTGGGTTGAGAAGAGGGTGGAGCAGCGCTTCTCAGTGCCATCCTGTGGGACCTTCTGGGGGTGTTTCCTAGGTCTGGACTTTGTGGCACTGCCAGACCTGCCCGCCCCCACCACCCATCCCCAGATCTGGCCAAGCATTCTGTTCTCCCGGTCCCGTGGGCTGCCTTCACGTGCACATCACCTGGGCACCTGGCTGAGTGCCACATCCCATTTGCAGTAGGAGCTCTTCCCTCTTCAGGTGGCCAGAACGATCACCTTGGGCAGACAATCACTTGGAGCAGCCCTCGTGTTGTGGGGAGTGCTCACCGAGGTGGCCTCTGGTTGTGATGGGGCTGTGAGTGTGCGGGCTCCCGAGGCTTGAGGGTGGGCAGGACAGCACCGCCTCCAGGGAAGTGGCGACAGATGCATGGAGCCTGGAATCTTGATGATGAGGGCGGTTCTGGGAGAACATGTACTGCCGGGCCCATTTTCCGGACTTGGACTCTCTTTAGAAATTTGCCGAGATAACTTGTTTTGGGAAACTTGAATGAGAAGGTATAGAGGAAGCACATGACAGCAAATGCATCTTGCTGGACAAATGTGCAAGGTGAACCAATCAGGGGTCGAACCTGGTGACGTCACTGTTTTTGTCACTACTTCCCCACCAGCCAAAGTGCATCCCCTTCCCCGCCCTGCCCCCAGACCCTGAGCTCCCTGGGCAGAGCCATGCCTTGTATATCTCGTATATGTTGGTTTTTCCGGCTTCTGCCCCCTTTCTCTTTTAATACTCAAGGCTATCACACCCGCTCTGGTGGGGGGCATTTTCCATAGATGGCTGCAATGCATCTCCTTGGATCAGCCTCTTTGGCTGTGGTCACAAAGCACTACAGACTGAGCGACTTAAACAACCTACATTGAGAATCTCTCTCAATTCTGGAGGCTGGAAGTCTGACATCGAAGTGTCTGCAGGGCCTCTGTCTCCTGAGGTCACTCTCCTTGGTGTGTACACAGCCGTCTTTCCCTGTGTGCACACGTGGTTGTCCCCATGACCTAGTCTCTTCTAATAAGGACACTGTTGTATTGGATCAGGGCCCACCCTCATCTTAACTGGATCATCGACAAAGGCCCTACCTCCAAATAAGGTCACATCTGACCTATTAGGGAGGTTGCTGTTCAGTCGCTCAGTTGTGTCCGATCCTTTGCAACCCCATGAACTGCAGCACACCAGGCTTCCCTGTCCTGCACCAATTCCTGGAGCTTGCTCAAACTCATGTCCATTGAGTCGGTGATGCCATCCAACAATCTCACCCTCCGTTGTCCCCTTCTCCTCCTGCCCTCAATCTTTCCCAGCATCAGGGGCTTTTCTAATGAGTTAGCTCTTCGCATCAGGTGGCCAAATTATTGTAGCTTCAGCTTCAGGATCAGTCCTTCCAATGAATATTCAGGACTGATTCCCTTTAGGGTTGACAGGTTTGATCTCCTTGCAGTCCAGGGGACTCTTAAGAGTCTTCTCCAACAGCACATTGCAAAAACATCAATTCTTCAGTGCTCAGCCTTCTTTATGATCCAACTCTCACATCCATACATGACTACTGGAAAAACCATAGCTTTGACTATACGGGCCTTTGTTAACAAAGTGATGTCTTTGCTTTTTAATATGCTGTCTAGGTTTGTCATAGTTTTTCTTCTAAGGAGAAAGCATCTTTTAATTTCATGGCTGCAGTCACTATCTGCAGTGATTTTGGAGCTCAAGAAAATAAAGTCTGTCACTGTTTCCATTCTTGCCCCATCTATTTGCCATGAAGTGATGGGACCTGATGCTATGATCTTTGGTTTTTGAATGTTGAGTTTAAAGTCAGCCTTTTCACTCTCCTCTTTCACTTTCATCAAAAGGCTCTTTAGTTCCTCTTTGCTTTCTGCCATAAGGGTGGTATCATCTGCATATCTGAGGTTATTCATATTTCTCCTGGCAATCTTGATCCCAGCTTGTGCTTCACCCAGCCCGGCGTTTCTCATGATGTACTCTGCATAGAAGTTAAATAAGCAGGGAGACAATATGCAGCATTGACTGGGGTAGGACTCCATCCTATTTTTCTTAAGGACACAAACAGCACTCCCATTGTCCATTGCTGCCATTGAGAGGTGGGGTTCCAGTCCCCACCCTAGGTAGAAGTGATGTCATGTGGCTCCTGGGGCTAGGTCATGCAGGTGAGACTTGTCTCTGAGGTACATGGTCTCAGAACATTTACCTTCCCACTGTGAGGAAGACCAAGCTGTGCACAGAGAGGCCACATGGGTTCAAACTGAGGCCCCAGCCAACAGCCAGCTCTAGCTCACCAATCTCCCAGTTCGTGCCAAGCCATCCAACTGATGCCCTGTGGGACAGAGATGAGCCCTCCCTACCAATCCAGGCCCAAATGCATGTTTGTGAACAAAATAGATGGTTGCTATCACTGTATGCTGTTAAGTGGTTTATTAGATATGCAGCAGCCCCCAAGGAGGCCTCAGGTGGAGGAATCGAGGGCAGGGACTGGGAGCTTGGATAACAAGGGATAGGGCTCCTTCCAGCATACTTGGTGGCAGGATTGGGAATCTCCTTAGCTGCCTTCCAAACTAGCATGGCGTCATGGCTGGGGGCCAACTGTCTGGACCACAATACAGAGCCCAGAGCCTCTGCAGGCCTGGACCAGCGCCCTGCAGCATCCACAGGACTGCGCAGGACTAGCATTCAACAGTGCCACCTGGTGGCACTAGGCCCTATCCCACCTGCGCTCTCGTCTGTCCAGCATTTGGAAACAGGGCTTTGCTCCTTTGAGCTGACTTCCCACCCCCTACTACCACTGTGGTTTGCGGCAGCTGGGAAAGCCTCCAGAGAGATACAACAGACTTACTGTGACCACAGTGAATCATATATCAATCTGAACTTGCAGAAGCTCAGTTCAGCTGGGTGGGATCCAGTCCCAGATGGCTCATGTAACTGAAGATTCATGTAACTGAAGATTCATGTAACTGAAGGACAGATGGAGCTTCAGGCATAGCTTTATCCAGGCACTGAAATCATGCTGTCAGGAGTCTTCTCTCCCCAGCTCTGTCCTCTCTGGGTTTGGCTTCATCCTTAGGCAGGCTCTCTCCATGAAGTGGCCTCTGGAGGTCTTTCTCTCTCAATAGCTGTGGCAAAGATCCTCCGGATGCATCTGACCTTGCCTGACTGGGTTGTGTCCTCTTTCTTGAACCAATCCCTGGGCCAAGGGGTGGAATGTGTGGATTGGCCAGGAGACAATGCTGGAAGCAGATAGTGAGGCTGACCTCACTCTCACAGCCTGGGTACTGAGAGCTGGGGGTGACTCCCCCCAGGAAGCTGTGCTGCTGGCCCCCTCAGGAGGGGCACTGAATTCTGGGAGGATGAGACACAGGTGTCCGTTACACAAGGAATGAGGTCAGCTGCCTGATGGATGGTTAGCTGGAAACAAAGGGAAGATATGTCATTTTCTGTTTTCTGCACTGGTAGATGGTCATTGCTGCCATTTCTCTCTTGTTGGAAACAGGGCTTCCTGCTCCATCTGCCAGACACCAGAGGTGGGAAGAGTCCATGTCCACCTCTACCCCTGTTTCTCCTCCTTCCTGATGCTTTGGTCCCAACGGGGTGGGACCAGGCCCTTCTGTGTGTCAGCTGAGGGCTCCTGCTTATACTACTAATGACAATGTCCCCAGGAAAGTCCTTGGGGCCCCCTTACCTTTGCACTTCATGTAGTCAAGGAACAGAAGAGGTCAAGAGATGGGAGGAGAAGGTGATTCTCCTTCATGGCTATGGGGGCTCCTTGGCAGAGCCTAGCCTGACAGCATACTCATTAAGACCAAGCATAGCCTCCTAGTTGCTTAATTATGGGCTTCATTAAAAGGGAAGATCAATAACCAGGGTAATAAAAGCTCGAAGATAATGGAAACAATTAAACTGCTTTGTCTTAGGTGACATAAAAGGATACATCTGTCTGATGAATCCTTCCTTGAAGCCAAGCTTCCTGGCTCTTCCATATGGGCAATTTGGGTTGAATTAAAAATGATTGTATATCCAGCACAGTGTCAAGATCACAGACGGAAGCTTCTGGAAGGGTAACATGCCCACTTTGACAATTTCTCTGATTTGGGAGTGAATTCCTTGTTTGGAGATCAGTCCCCACGGAGGAAACCACAGAGAGCCCATCTGTGTCATCTGTGTCCACGTGGCCTGTGTGTGACCTTCCATCTTTCATTTATTCAACAAACATTTGTATTCTGAAGATGCAGTGGTGGGTGGGGATGTCCAAGTGGCCTTCCACTGTAGCAGGAGAGGCAGATGCTAATCGAATAAGGACATGATTACATTTCTGTACTCTTTGCTAAATGCTCTGAAGGAAAGCACATGGGACTACAGAGAGAAAAACAGGAAATCCTGACATGCTGGGAGGGAGGCTAAGCTCTGAAAGATGAGCAGCAGTTAAAGTGATGGAAGGGAAGCAGATGGAGCAGAGGGAACAGCAAGTGCAAAGGCCCTGAGGCAGGAGAGGAGCCACGTTCAAGGAACCACATCCACGGAACCACGGGAGGACCGGGCAGTTAGAGTACAGTGAGAAGGGGGAAGAAGTGCAAGATTGCTGCACTGAAAAGGAAAAAGGAGGAATGAGTTTTTCTCTTTCCCTTTCCTGAGAACAAAGAAGATAAAGAGAACAGTAAGCAGGCCTGAATATTCCTAGTTTTTTTTTTTTTTAAACTTTAATTGCTCCTAACTTTGCATTCTGTAACTAAGTTTGCTTTTCTGCCCCTAACTTGGCAGGAGATACAATTCACATTTTTTCCTTTGATTCTATGCTAAATACATCCAGTATCTGGTGTTTTCCCTTACAACACCATTCTCCTTATAGTTATATATCAGGAAGAAGGGTGCAGAGACACCAAACTGCCAGACTCAATGACTAGGTTACTGAAGCCAGTTTATGATGGTCTTTGAAACTATGCAAGAGGAAGAAATCAAGATCCTCTCACCTTTGTTCCTCATCACTGACTCCTGACTGTGAGCCCTTGCCTTATATAAACCCCTAGACTCCTCATGGAGTGGGGGCACAGTTCTTGAGGCATGAGCCTACCATGTTCCCCTCTCCACCAGCTAAGAATAAAAGCCATCTTTCTATTTCCCCCAAACTCTGTTTCCATATTTTTCATTCAGCTTCAGTGGGCAGAGAAGGCCAAGATTTTGGGTGGCAACAAGTTGAGGTGAGGGGCAGCAGGCCTGGATCCCCGGCCTCTTGGGGACAATAGCAAGGACATGGATATTATCCTCAAAGCAGTGGGGGCTACTAGGACTGTTGCCGCCAGAAGCAAACATGTGGATAAGAAGTCCCATGAGGACAGAGGGGTAGGGGAGCCTGGAGAGTGTGAGATATACTCAGCTGAACCTCAAGGTACACTCTCGAGAACACTGGGCTCATAGGAGCTCTGCTGCTTCTCCATCCACAGGGATGGCTCTCCAGAAGATGTGATGGCAGAAACAGCAGGACTGGAGTGATTCTGCAGATGAGGGGGGAAGTGGAGGTGTGAGTTAGGGAAGGCTCTTCATCCAGTGGCCACACCTGAGGAGACCACCTGCCTGGATTACCCAGGGACCCATCACTCCCTCGGCACCCACTAAACAAACACAGGGGCTTTCTCATGAAGCAGGTCACTGGATTACCTGAGAGGAGGGAGACAGAACTTGACAGGTTCCCAGGGACCCAAATCATCACCCAGTGGGAAGCAGGGCTCCAGAGAGGTCAGCCCAGGGGGTGAAGGTTTGGTCTTGACACCAGCAGCTGGACAGGGCTCAGGCAGAGAGGATAGCTGGGTCGGATCTGTATTCCATGCCAAGCCTTCAGGGTCCCTGAGCTCTGGGCTGTCACAACGTGGGGACAACTGATGCTAGGATGACTGTTCTTTGGTTTACCTATGATCCATGGGCCATTCTCAGGTCAACCATGATTTATTTGTCCAAGACCTATGAAGGCCAAACATGTCTCCCAGCACATTCTTCTTCCTTTGTTAGATGTGTCTTCTCTGTCTCCACTTGTGTTATTCTAAGGATGGCTTTCCACCAAGTGCACCTTCCACCTGGGAAGAGAGGACTTCCTGTTGGACATCTGCCTGGGAGAGCAGGCATCACTCTGTCACAGATGATTGGCCAGGATGTGTCACATGACCACGCTTTGCTGCAAGGGAGGCTGGGAAATGTAGTTTTTATCTGGGTTCTGTCACTAGGTAGGGGACCCAGAGGAGAGATTTGGAAAATGAACTGCTCTCAGACTTTGCCATAGAGACCCAGTCTGTGGAGTGTGGGTTTGGGGGTTTGACATGAAGGAAGCAGGGAGAGGAGAAAGTTGGCAGAGAAAGTCAAAGAAGCCAGGGTATGAGATGGAGAGGGGCTTGGCAGGACCCACAACTCTGGTTTCCATGACCCAAGGTGCACTCCATTCTTCTCCAAGTTAGAGTTCATGAGGTAATACATACTGCATCCAACTAAATGAGTTCAAGTGGGGTTTCTTCCACTTACCAGAAACAGCCTGAACAGCACGTGTGGCCAAAGGATTAGCCCAGAGCTGAGGCCCTGCACCCTCCTCTGTGACTCTGCAGCTTCCCCACCTCCCCACCCCAGTCTGATGTCCCAGGCTGCTTTGTGGAATTCCCACGGTGGGTCCTGCCAGTCTGGACTCTGCTCGTCCCTTTCAAAAGGCCCTTTACCTGACCCTCACCTGTTACCTTCCTCTGCACCAACCTGGTACCTCAGAGTCACACCTGTCTCCACCTCTCAGAGCCCTTTCTGTTCTAGAATCTGCAGGGTTCCTCCTCTTTGGGGAGAGTGTTTGATGAAAGCTTTTCTTTGTTTCTTTTCTTCTTTTTTTGGTTTGTGTTTTTAAAGGACTGAAAGCAAGCTGTTATGTGTCACGGGAACATATGAAAGGAAGCGTGTATTTTCCACACACAGTTGCTCCCAATCTCAGACCCCAGGAATGCAAAGTTTTAGAAAGTAAACACCAATGGATCTGAGATGGAACGTTCCAGATGGTGGGGCTGAATTGGTGGGACTGGCTCCCTTGGAAGTTGGAACATTCCCCACTGAACAGAAGGCTCCTGAGTCACTCGCTGCAGTGCCTGGGGAGCTCCCACCTCTATTCTCCTTCTTCTTCTCTGAATGTCTCCCCAAGAGTCCAGCAGAAGCAGAGAAGGACCATGAGACTCAGATCCAACCTCCAGCATTCCTGCCTCCTTGGGGACATGAAATATGGGTGCCTGGGGCTGGGTGGTTCTTCCTATGAAGGAAGTGAGGTTGAGTGAGAACCTGTGGGCCGCAGAATGGTCCTGGCTGGATTCCCACCTGCAGGTTCATGCAGGATCACCAAGTTTCCAAAATTCCATCCGCTCAGGGGCTGCTGGTGAGTGGGGACTGTGGACCCACTAACTTCTTCCAGCTCACCAAGTTTTCCTGTGATCAAAGTTGAGATGGTTCCAGAGTCCTCGGAGATCTGGTAGCTTCAGGGCACCCACAGGGTAGGGTAAATGAAAGATATTTCCTGCATATCAATAAACAAATGATGTTGCAGCCATCAAGCCATCACATTACAGGCTCCCCAACAGCAAACCCTGAGGGAACTCAGGATGGAGGCAGGATGACTCCCATCTAGCAGCCAACAGCTGTTGCCACCCTGATGGTGCACCCTGAGGGTACTCAGGATGAGAAAACACAGGATACTGGCCTCAGATAGCTGAAGTGCATATCAGAGGAATGATTTCAGTGAGCCCAGACTTTGCATCTTCCCGTACATGGAAAAGTGCTAAATCCCTTAACTTGAGATATCTGGTTTTCCTTAATTAACAGTACTCTTTTGATGTTCCCACTACCAGATCTTTGTTGCAAAAACTCTTACATATCCTGGCCCCTCCCTTGCCGCTTCAGAATTTTCTGAGAGGCTGTGTCCTGGGCTTGTGTCCTCAGTTTTGTCAGCTAAATAAAACATAGTCTCAACTTTTAGGCTGTGAATTTTTTCAGTTGACCTTAGGGTGCAGGGGCTCTGTCTGCTTTTAAATATGTGGGGAGATCACCTGGGCATTATATGTTAGAGACCAATGGAACCAGACACTTTTTCTAAAGCTACTTTTATGTAAGATTGAGAACATTTAACACCGAAGAAATGTCAATAGTTCGCGTCAGGTTTCGATCCCATTGTTATGTTTACTGGGAGCAGGTTTAGGATGTTGATGGGGGGTGGTGTGAGGGATCTGAGGACCCTTGGCAGCATCGTGAGGCCAGACTTTGGGAATTCTTGAGATGGCTTGGCCCCAGATGGCATGCAGGGGTCCATCCCCGGGCGTGTGTAGGTCTCACATGTGTAGGTCACAGACTAACTGAAAGGACTTCAGGTAAATCGAAAGTTTCATCACACACGATAGAGAAGGAAGATGTCTGTAAAGGTCTGTGTTTTCAGGTTCCTTTAGCTTTGAGTGGTGAAAAATAGACTTGAACTACCTTTGGCAAGGAAGGGATGTGTTGAAGGCTGCCTCGGGGACCCAGGCAGGGACAGATGGCAGGGCTCTGGCTCTCCCAGTGCAGCCTTCAGCTCTGATCCCTCACTACAAGGGGCTCCCTCCCAGGGAGGACAGGCTAACAACCCCAGTCTCAGTGCCCTCACGGTCTAGAGGCTCACTCTGGTCTCTGCCCTTCCCCCCAACCCCGTACTCCCCCCATGCCCCCGCCATGGAATAAAATCCTCAGGAGAGCACTTATGCTGGGCTGGGTCAATCTGCATGAGTTATGTGTGGAGGTGGAGGCTGCTCTGGGGCCATTTGGTGGGACGGAGGGAGTCCCCAAGGGAAGCAGGTGGGCTTTCTTGCATCCAACATCTGCTCTGCCCCACTACCCTCCCTAGTGCCTGCATCTGCTGGCTGGGGCACCATGGTCTTTCCTGAAACCAATCATAGTTGTTCCAGGCTTCTCCAGTGATTGTGCCCCATCTCCATTCACGACTCTGAGCTAAAGGATCAGTGTGCCTCAGCCTGGACAATTAGAGGTTGTGTTCCCCTACATATGTGACCCCTCTAGAGAAGAGGACTCTGGGATGACAGTCCCTGCTGGGCTTGGCCAGGCACTTCCAGCCCCACAGAGGTGAGCTTGGCCAACCTGAAGCCAGTGTGGAGGAGCTGTGCTGAGAGAGATGTGTGCTCCTGTTACTATTTTTGGGTCCTTGATCAAGCCATGCCTGAACCCCACATGCCTCTCACTTCTCAGTTACAGGAGCTCATAAATTTCATTTACTCTGCTCAGGCCCCTCCAACTTGGGTTTTCTGTTATTTGTCACAGATGAAGTCCTGACCAGGAACTTCCCTTGTGTTCCAGTGGCTAGGACTCTGTACTCCCAATGCAGGGAGCCCAGGTTCAATCCTTGGGAGGGGAACTAGATTTCACATGCTGCAACTAATACTTCACGTCACAACTAAAGATCCCGCATGCTGCAATGAGAATCAACAATCCCATGTGCCGCAACTGAGACCTGGCATAGCCAAATATATAATAGTTCTGACCAACCCACCAAATACTGCCTCAGAGCATCACATCAGCAAATGCCAAACATGCTAGCTGCTGGGAGAGTTACACTATGAATTCTCAGAAGCTTAATACAAAAACATTTACTGCATTAAAAGCTCATGTCTCTCTATAGACAATGGAATATTAGCCATAAAAAGTGAAATAATGCCATTTGCAGCAACATGGATGGACCTAATGATTATTACACTAAGTGAAGTAAGTCAAACAGGGAAAGGCAAATTGCTGTATGATACTACTTATATGTGGAATCTAAAACATGACACAAATGAGCTTATCTAAGATACAGAACAGACTCTAGACATAGAAAGCAAAACTATAGTTACCAAAGCAGAAAGGAGCTAGAGCAGGGGTAAGTTTGGGATTAGCAGTACACACTACTGTATATAAAATAGATAAACAACAAGGTCATACTGAATAGCACCAGGAAATATAGTTAATATCCTGTAATAAAGCATAATAGAAAAGAATATAAAAAATAACTCCTCTGTCCATGGGATTTTCCAGGCAAGAGTACTGGAGTGGATTTTCATTTCCTTCTCCAGCAGATCTTCCCGACCCAGTGATGGAACCCAGGTCTCCTGCATTGTAGACAGACGCTTTACCGTCTGAGCCACCAGAGAAGTCCATATATATATGTATATATATTAATAAATATATATGTGCATGCATGCATGCAAAGTTGCTTCAGTTGTGTCTGACTCTGCAACCTGTGGGCTGTAGCCCATCAGGCTCCTCTGTCCATGGGATTCTTCAGGGAAAAATACCTGAATGGGTTGCTGAGCCCTCCTCCAGGGAATCTTCCTGACCCAGGGATCAAACCTGCACATATTATGTCTCCTGCATTGGCAGACAGGTTTTTTACCACTAGCATCACCTGTGAAGCCCCTACATGTCTATATATATAAATAACTGAATCACTTAGCTGTACACCAGAAACTAACACATTATAAATCAACTATACTTCAATTAAAAAAAATGGTTTTAAAAAAAAGTTCCTGTTATTATCCAGAGTAGGTCACCAGGGGCTGGTTGGCAGGGGTGGCTTGATCCTGAGTGGTCATGGAGAGACCCAGGACCCTCCCATGTCCAGCTCTGTCCTCTGACCTCTGAATCTTCTTCATTCAATCAGAGGTGGGACAGAGCCAGGATCAGGTCCAGGCCTGGAAGGGAAGTGCATTGTCTCTGCTCACACACCATTGGTCAGAACTCAGTCACATAGCTACACCTGGCATCAGGGGAGTATGGGAAACATAGTTCAGCTGTGTGTCCAGGTAGAGGAGGAGAGAAGGCAATCTCCTCCCCCTTGATCTGCCCATTTGTGGGTTTGTTCCTTGACACAAGTTGAACATACCTCCTGCCCCTTCTCAACCCGTATGTCAAGCTGACCTGCCCCAAATTTCTCACCATTCAACCCTTATTACGTAGCATTCCACACCTGGGGCATTCTTAGACTAACAGAGGCACGTGGAAGGTTCTGAAAAAATCTGGTCACGTTTTTGTGGAAAACATTCGAGGCACACATCAAAGGGAAGCTGTTCCCACTGATAAGCCGATAGATCAAATATTTCCAAGTGGAGTGGCGGAGGCAGACTTGTTTGCGTTATTGAGGACGTTCATGGCTGCCTGGAGAGGGAGAGAAACTTAGCAGTCATTTCAGAGCCTGAGCTGCTTGATGATGACCCTTTGGGAGTCCTGTTTTCTTTGCGGCTAGCGAGCTTTAGAAGCCAGTTTGCAGAAATTCCGTCTCTTTCTCTAGGCTGGTCCAGAAAACGTGAAAGGATAATAATCAGAATAACACAGAGTCTGAGGCCCAAGCCCACTCATAGACTCACTTCTCGCATATGTCGGTTTCTGTATTTCTATTCCTGCCTCACTTCCTTCTTCCCTCCTGCGCTAGCTCAGGACCTGCAGCAGCTCTGGAACTGCTAGGCGTGGGGATACTGGCAGGAGGAGTGGAGATTTACATTCATCTGCTTGAGAAAGAGTTTCTTTGAGAAGGAACATACGGTACTGGTTCAGTCACCATCCCTGATCCTCCTTCCTGCAGGGACACAGAGTCTAGTCCTGGGGGCCGTGGGGACGTCCATGGAGGAGAGAGGAAGGAAGAAGAGGGGGCATTCCTGGGCATTGGACAGGGTCAGGGGAGGGATGGGGACCCTTGGTTCTTGGCTTGGAGACTCGGGGCAAGGCAGCTAGGAGTCTGAGGGGGTCTCACTCATGATGCAGCAAGACAGTTAGTGTACCTACACTGTTTTTACATCTGCTTCTCATTATTTTCAGTGTCTGTAAGTCAGTCAGTCTCTTGGTGCCAGTTTCACCTATGAAATTACTGGAATCTCCACCTTATCTGGGCTTCCCAGGTGGCTCAGTGGTAAAAAATCCACCTGCCAATGCAGGAGACATAAGAGACATGGGTTCGATCCCTGAGTGGAGAAGATCCCCTGGAGGAAGGCATGGCAACCCACTTAAGCATTCTTGGCTGGAGAATCCCATGGACAGAGTAGCCTACAGTCCATAGGGTCGCAAAAAGTCAGATACAACTGAAGCCACTTAGCACACCCACCACCATATTTATCTATTATAGCAACTGAGACCCTCAAAAGAAGTGAGCTCTGTAGTGAAATCCCCCTGCTTCTTCTCTCCCACTCGTACATCTCGAGCGATTTCTGTCGTGGCCAGTGTGTGTGAACTGCGTATGGGAAGCAGGTCCAAACTCTCTCTCTTATCTTTTCACCTTCAGACTTTTAACATCCATTTTACAGATGAGAAAATCTGACATTTGTTTCTGGGACCAGTACTTCTGAAACAACAACAGAAAAAACACCGTACCCGGGGAGCTGACCATCTTACGATGATATCTTGGTCACGGAGGGCTCCTTGGCATGAGGGGCAGGGGTCTTGGGTTTTTATTGACTCCCTGGGGCAGAGGGACTGAAATGGTCCTGTAATCTCACTCCCATGGCTGCCTCTAGGGTTGTGTCAGCATGTCTGGGGGGCCACCAAGCTTTCCCAGCCTTAACACCCAAGGAATCAGTGCTCACCCCCAGAGGGGCAGAGTCGGCTTAGCTGAGAATCCTGGAGGACAGACCTCCGCATGGTGAGGTGGGGCCCAGGGTCAGGAGAACATGCTGGCTTGCTCAGGAACCCCATTTTGCTCAGGAACCCCAACCAGAGCTCAGTGGGTGGGGGCAAGGCAGTGCCCAGACCCCAGAGTGTCCACCTCCTACAGATGTTGAAGAGACAACTTGGGTGACAGCTTGTGCTGTTCAGAGTAAGAACACGTGCCCCATTTCTTGGGGCAGGAACTTGAAGCTGAGAGGATAAGGTGACCTTTGAACCCTGCAGAAGCCAGCCTGGGCTGGAACATTTCCAGAAACATCTTGAAGGAAAGGAATGGAATATTTCAAGGCTGTTTTGATTTTTAAACAAATATTGATTGATTGATTGATTTGGCTCCCTCAGGTCTTAGCTGTGGCTTGTGGAATCTTCGTGCATGATGCATGGTCTTTTGTTGCAGTGCTTATTCTCTCTAGTTGTGGTGCTTGGGCTCAGCAGTTGTGGATCGGGGGCTTAGTTTTACCATGGCATGTAGAATCTTAGTTCCCTGACCAGGGATCGAACCTGCATCTCCTGCACTGCAAGGCGGATTCTTAACCACTGGACCACTAGGGAGGCCCCCCTAAAGCTATTTTGACGTTAAGTGACAGAAACCCAACTCAAAATGGCAGAAGAGCAGATTTATTGGTCATGAGAGTGGATTCAGGGATGACTCAGTATAGGGCCCTGGGGCCTCCTCCCCTGCCCATCCCCTGCCTTCCCCTGCTGAGCTCTTTACTCTCAGCCAGGCTCCCCAGTTGCTGTGAAGATGATCCCCAGCCGCTCCTTACCCTTAGCCCATCAGATGTGCAAACTCCTTGGGCAAAAAGCACCATTAGCCAGTCTTCCACAAGCAAGTCCAAGAATTGAGTTGTGCTGACCTGTTGTGCGCTCAGTGTCCACCTTCCAACAAGCCCCTGGGCCAAGGGCATGGAATATATTGACTGACTAGAGGGACCCTGGACTGTTTGGAGCTGGAAGTGGGGTCTACCTCACCTCTCAGTGGATTGAGAATTGGTGATTCCTTGAAGAAATCTTGGATGCCCAGTCAGTACCAGACAGCTATTACAGAAAACAATGGCAATGAATATCCTTCCATAGCCAGACATGGAGCCTAAGTGAGATGCACCATGTGAGCAAATTTCACCAACATATCTTTCCGAGGTCTGTGCAAGATGGGCGTTCTTAACACAGTATTCCAACTCCACCCTCACCCACCATTGCTCTCACCGCCCCCACCAGCTCTGACCCAGTTGCATTAACTAGTACATGCATGAGCCAGCAACACTTGGATACATTGAAGGAGCTCCAAACAGGTCAGAGGTAAAGAAATGAATCTGGTGAAAGAAAAAGAGAGTCCCTCTGTGTGTGTACACACGCCTATGTGTATGTAGATTGGTGGAGGAGGTGGAGATGATGATGGTGATGGTAATGATGACAATGATGGTGACAGAGATAGTGATGCTAATGGTGATAATGGGATAATGATGATGATGGTGATGGTGATAACGATAGTGGTGATGACAATGTTGGTGATGGTGGTGTTGGTGGTGATGATGATGGTGAAGGTGGTGGTGATGGTGGTGATGTTGATGGTAATGATGGTGATGGTGGTGGTGATGGTAATGATGGTGATGGTGGTGATGGTGGTGGTGATGGTTGTGATGATGATAGTGGTGATGGTGATGATGATGGTAATGATGGTGATGGTGGTGGTGATGGTGATGGTGATGGTGATGATGGTGATGGTGGTGGGTGATGGTGGTGTTGGTGATGGTGTTGGTTATGATGATGGTGGTGGTGGTGGTGATGGTGGTGATGATGATAGTGGTGATGATGATGGTGGTGGTGATGGTGATGATGATGGTAATGATGGTGATGGTGGTGATGGTGGTGGTGATGATGGTGATGGTGGTGGTGGTGATGGTGGTGGTGGTGGTGGTGGTGGTGATGGTGGTGGTGGTGATGGTGTTAGTTATGATGGTGGTGGTGGTGGTGGTGATGGTGGTGATGGTGTTAGTTATGATGGTGGTGGTGGGTAATGATGGTGGTGGTGATGGTGATGTTGATGGTGATGATGGTGATGGTGGTGGGTGATGGTGGTGTTGGTGATGGTGTTGGTTATGATGATGGTGGTGGTGGTGGTGATGGTGGTGATGATGATAGTGGTGATGATGATGGTGGTGGTGATGGTGATGATGATGGTAATGATGGTGATGGTGGTGATGTTGGTGGTGATGATGGTGATGGTGGTGGTGGTGATGGTGGTGGTGATGGTGGTGGTGGTGATGGTGTTAGTTATGATGATGGTGGTGGTGGTGATGGTATTAGTTATGATGGTGGTGGTGGTGATGGTGTTAGTTATGATGGTGGTGGTGGGTAATGGTGGTGGTGGTGATGGTGGATGTGATGATGATGGTGGTGGTGATGGTGGTGGTAACAATTTTGCTCTTGGTAAAGCAGATTTGAAAAGGGGTAAGGGTTCTATAAAGGTGATCCAAAATTTAAAAGGTAAAGTAACAGACTTCCCTGGTGGCGCAGTGGATAAGAATCCTCCTGCCATACAGGGGACATGGAGGTTCAAACCCTTCTCCAGGAAGATTCCACATGCCTCAGAGCAACTAAGCCCGTGCACCACAACTACTGAAGCCCATGAACCTAGAGCTTGTGCTCTGCAGTAGAAGAAGTCACCACAATGAGAAGCCCATGCACCACAGTGAAGATTAGCCCCTGCTCTCTGCAACTAGAAAAGGCTCACACAAAGCAGTGAAGAACCATTGCAACCAAAAAAAACCAAAAACCAGGTAAAGTAACCGACTGAAGTGGGCCAGATGGGAATTGTGGCAAACTGGACTTTGCACATCCTTCTAAAAGGAGCAGTGCTTGCTCAGGCCCATCTACTTTTTCCATGAGGAAACAGGAGCCCTGTGTGGTGACGTCTCTCAGTACTTCTAGAGACACCAGAAATCCTGTTTAATGTGAAATATTCTGATTTGCAAATATTGGCAAGATAATTCAAGTTTTTGAAGAAATGTTAGTGAATAGAGAAAACAGATCTGCTGAGAACACTTGTAAGCACTCTTTAAAATGAAGCTGTAGTGATGGAGGCAGAGAAAAATCAGCAGGGCTTTGGGGGCAAGAAGACCCTTAACCTCTACCGCCCCAGTCCAGGGAGGCAGTGCAAGGTCTCTCCCAGGGCTCCAGCCTCCGGGGACTCCATGATCCCCCAAGTCCATCTCCCTCTTATTTCCAAGGCTTGGGGGTCCAGACCCCAGGGTCCCCAGGGCACCCTCTTCTCCCTGCCTCGGTGGGAATCATGGGAGTATGCTGTGTGGAGAATCTGGTGTTCACACTGAAACAGAGCGTGTTTGGGAAAACTTAGTTCCACAGAAGCCTGTAATGGAAGCCTGTGGGAACACTCACACTTATGGAGCAATAACGGAAAACTCTCTTGCTGTTTTCAGGAAAATTTTGGGGAGTTTCACTACAAAGCTCTCCGAGAGCACCCTGCTCCCACTTCAGCCCCTTGAGAGAATAAGGAGGACATAGAGCCCTGAAAGGGGCTTCCCAGGTGGCCCAGTGGTAAAGAATCCACCTGCCGATGTAGGAGACGCAAGAGATGTGGGTTCAGTCCCTGGCTTGGGAAGATCCCCTGGAGGAGGAAATGGCAACCCACTCCAGTATTCCTGCCTGGTGAATCCCATGGACAGTGGAGCCTGGCAGCTGCAGTCCATGGGGCTGCAAAGATTTGGACACAAGTGAGTGACTGAGCACACACCCACAGAGCCCTAAAAGATGATCTTCACTGGGCTGGGCTGAGAGGAATGCCCCTTCCCTGGGCCATGGCCAATAAAGGAAGGAACTCTGGGTTAGGGAGATGGCAACAGATGAGCTGGAGTTTACTTGAAGTGGCAGATAAAACAGGCCAGAAGCTGGGGGCTCCATTTTCATCCTGATTAGTAATCAGCGATGGCTGATGTATTAACACACTGGGTTCCTCCACAGGGCCCAGCCCTGTAATTTACCTTTTACACTCATTCATTCTTTTTTTTTGTAGCCCCAGACTTTAATTAGAGGAGGAAGGATCTACTAGAATAAGAAAAGGTACAGTGAGAGTGGGAGCAGAGGAGCCTTAGCTGGCGGGAGGCCTTGGCTGGGACATTCTGGAGGACTCACCTGCCCACCTCTAGCGCAGGCACTGCACTGACAGACGAGGAGAAACAGCGGCCACTCTCTGCTCACATCGTCATGAAGCACGTGAACTTGTGGCATAAAATCTCCACCTCATCAGTCTGTTCCACAGCAATGCTGACCTGGATGGAGCTGATGGAGCCCTCAGTCAGAACTTCTCCTTCTTCCTGCCAACGGTCATGGGTGATAGCAGGAGCTCTCGGCTACTCCTGACCTCCTCTTCCTGCTTGCTGTGTCCTTCTGTGACCTGGGAGGAGCAATTCTCCAGGCCGAGGGCAGCCTGCAGTGTGGCCCACAGTGCCCTCAACTATGCATGGAGAAAGTCAGTCATTGCAGGTACTGGCTAGGCTGGAAAGCCTACGTGTGTTTATTCTTCAAATCTCACAACCTCGGCTTCCCTTGTGGTCCAGTGGATAAGAATCCGCCTGCCAGGTTAGATCCCTGGTCCAGGAAGATTCCACATGCCCCAGAGCAACTAAGCCCGTGGGCAACAACTACTGAAATCCTAGAGCCCGTGCTCTGCAATAAGAGAAGCCACCACAATAAAAAGCTCACACACCACAACCAATAGTAGCCCCTGCTCACCTCAACTAGAGAAAGCCCATGTGCGGCAACAAAGACCCAGCTTGATCAAAAACATGTAAATAAATAAAAACACATTGTTTCTTTTCTATTTAAAAAAACTCACAACATTAGGTAGAAAGCAAGCTCTGTTTCTCAGTCCCAGAAAGGGAGTCGAGAGCTGAAGTGCTCCGCTCAAGGCCATGAGCTCCTCATTGGCTATCGTGGGTCACACTGTGCGTCCCCCTGCATGCTAAGTCCCTTCAGTCCTGTCTGACTCTGTGAGACCCTGTGGACTGTAGCCTGTCAGGCTCCTCTATCCAAGGGATTCTCCAGGCAAGAATACTGGAATGGGTTGCCATGCCCTCCTCCAGGGGATCTTTCCAACCCAGGGATTGAATACATGTCTCTTATGTCTCCTGCATTGGCAGGCGGGTTCTTTACCACTAGCACCACCTGGGAAGTCCGCATCATACCTGTATTCCCCCCCAAAACGCACACATTGACAGCCCAAACCCCAGTGGCTCAGAATGTGAGCCCACTAGGAAATAGGATCCTTGCGATGTAATTAGTCGAGTTAAGATGAGGTCGTACTGCAGCGGGGTGGGCCCTAGTCCGTGAGACTGGTGTCTTCAGAAAAAGGGGAGGTTTCCCCTGGTGCGTGTCTGTGCACCAGGGAAAGGCCTACATGGAGATAGGGGCAGAGGAGATGAGGCGCCAAGCCAAGGACATCAAGGACTGCCCGCAACCCCTGGGGGAGCCTTGGAGAACCGGCCCTGAGACTCTGCATCCAGGAAGCTACCTCCTCCAGTGAGGGGGCTGTGGGCCATTCCGTCAGCAAGCTCTGCGCACTGGCTGCTCCCCAAAGCTGCGTGAGTCTCCGAGTTGTGGAGATGACGGTTTCCACACGCAGAGCAAGTCCCAGTGAGCAATTTCCTTTGATAAAGTCGTTAAGAAAATTATATGTAGTACTGAAATTATATAACTGTTATTACAGCTTGTTTAAAAATTATTTAGATTTAATTGATCAATTAGATTAAATTATATAGTAGTGAAAGCTGGCAAAGCCCCAGGCCGGAGCTCGCAGAATCGAGAAGCCCACGCTCCTGGCTCCGGAAGCCTTGAAGCAGCACAAATTTTTTTTTTCCCTAATGAAATTGTTACAGGTTATTTTAGATGGCTTGTGTAGGATGACATGCAGGGGGCGTTCCTGTTTCTGAATGGCCTCAGGACATCCGGGTTGGGGGGGTCACATGACAAGGCTCACGGTGGTGTGTGCACCCTGTAACCACAGCGTTGGCAGTCACTCTATGATGCACACCCAGCAGAAGGCATCCAGGTGCAACCCCCACTGTTTGTCTGTCTTCCTATTTTCCCACCTTCTCAGGACACCCTTGCAGATGGCTGAGCCCCTGGAGATCCAGAGACCACCGTGGGGAACACTGGATGGCCAGCTTTCTGACAACAGGTAACTCTGTATACAGGTGGCCCCGGTCGCCCCCACCGCTGTGATCTCCTTCAGCAAAGTCTCAGACCTGGGGCCCACATTGCCGGTTCCAGTGACCATTGCCTGGAGCATCATGGGTGAGCCCATGGGGGACACATGTCTGCAAGTGTGTGGGGCCATGTCTGCAGCTGCTGCTGTGGGCAGAGGACAAGTGAGGTCTGGGAGCATCCTCTTGTCCATCTGCTGCCCGCCTAGGTACCCCTTTGGCCAAATATGATCTCATTGGGTGGGCAATGGGAAGAACTGCACAACTGTTTTCTTTTCCAGCACAAGAAAGCATTGATTGACCCTAAAAATTAACTCAGAGCTATGACAGGGCAGGAAGACTGGTGTCCTTCAAGGCTTGGAACAATTCAGCCACCCACACTCTCTCTCTGCTGTCTGCTCCAGCGCCCCCTTCTCTGTTAACTCAGTGAGTAATTGAGGGTTTGATTAGAGCTCACTGCCAGCTCACTTTCAGCAGCATCCCAAGCTGGCCCCTTCCCCTCCTTTCTGGATCTGTATTTGCAGACACCCCGAAACTCCAGCAGGGCAACTTCTCAGAGGTAAGCCCCCTGCCTCAGGACTAGGTCCCTACCCTGACAAGAGCTTGTTAGGGTCCCCCAGAGACCCTCAGATCCTCAGCAGGGGTGCTGGTCTGGGGTCAGGTCTATGCTGGCCACCCCGTGTGTGTGTGTCCGCTGGCTTCTCTGAGGAACTGTGCAGCTCACCTCTCCTCTGTCCCAGGAAACAAGTGCCAGGCACTGTCCCCACCCTCAGGAAGCCCAGAGTCTGAGCTGGAGGAAAAGCCAAGACACACACACCCGGGACCCTGAGATCCTTCTCTGTGACGAGAACAGAGAAGGACAGTGAGAGAGACAGATTGTGGGGGCTCAGATGGGGGTCAGGGCACGCTTGGGGGTGAGGACACTGGAGTTGGGGCCTGACAGGAGAGTCAGATGAACACCATGCACAGCGGTCAGCAGCTCAAGGGCTCCTGGAGCTAGGCCTCTGAGACAAACAAGACAAATAGCTTGTGGGGATGTAGACTCCCACTCAAGCATTCTTCCTCCCTTTATGCACCACAGAAGGTGCATTGACACCCACCTCTGCACTTTGGAAGTATTCTCCCCATCCACTGGTTCTTGGGACTGTTCCAGTTGGCGAGAAGAAAGCCAGAAGCAGGGCAGTGACAATGACAGCACCTGCCCAGAGCTGGTTGTCCTGGAAGGCGCTCAGAGATGTCTGATTTATGAGCAATGCATACAAGCATTTGGGACCAGGTCACTCCTTCACACTAAATGAAATGAAAGGCAGTGGCTGGGGCACGGTGTCCAAGAGCACACACAGGTACAGACCACGGTTGTAAATCCTCCAGCTGATGGCTCTGTTCTCTGGCCTATCTTGGGGAAAACAGAGTTGGGGAGACTGCCCAGAGGGGAGAGGAATGGCAGAGCTTGCAGGGGAGCCCACCTCCTACCCCGACTCCCACTGCATGGCTCCTCAATGTCACCAACAGTGCTGAGCCTTCCTGCCACCAGCTTGGACAAAGTGCTTGGGAAGTAAAGGTCCTTTTGTGATTCCTGGGGAGACTCTCTCTTAGAACTAAGAAATCACCTCTTGGAATCACAATACAGCTGGGTTTGTATAAGAAAAATTTTGTTAACAAGCTCCAGTCGCAGTCCAACAATCCTAATCAAAACAGGAAAGGTACTGATTTATATAACCACGGGTTGTATGATGGAACCAGGGCTTCAGGAATAGCTGGATCCAGGGGCTTAAATGATGTCATTACAATTTACACGTGTGTGTGTGTGTGTGTGTGTGTGTGTAGTCTATTATCATTATTCTCAGTAGTTATATTCTATAAAGCCACTGCAAATACTGAATTAGTAGATCTGAACTATTGTTCTTAGGGGTAAAACAGAGTTAGGTTCCTGTGAACTTCTGGGCTTAGCATTTTCATCAACTAATCAACGCATAACCTTACTTATATATGTTTCTGTTTGTGCACTAAGTTGCTTCAGTTGTGTCCAACTCTTGGTGACACTATGGTCTGTAGCCCACCAGGCTCCTCTGTCCATGCGATTCTCCAGGCAAGAACACTGGAGTGGGTTGCCCTGCCCTCCTCCAGGGGATCTTCCCGACCCAGGGATCTCTTACATCTGCATCTCTTATATCTCCTGCATTGGCAGGCAGCTTCTTTACCACTGGTGTTAAAGATACTTTAATCTGTGTTGTTTATTCCGGAACACGGGCCTGGTGTTCATAGGCTGTAATCACTCCAGAACAAAATCCATCTAATATGCATTTTCTCAGTGGCACGTCACAGCCTTCTTATCCTTAAGACACCGGATGACACTTCAACTCTGTGCTTGGGGCTGTTTTAAACAGTGAACTCACTCACAAAAAGCACAAAAATGGAAAAAGCATGGCCATAAACAGACACGAAGAGCACTTGCTTAACAGTCCCAGAGCTGACACAAAATAGCAGCGTCACCTGGCTTCACCCCTGCCAGGAACATGCACGTCGGGGCCAGTCACATCTCTCCTGCTCAGTCACGTTCTGAGTGACTAGCAAGAACCATGGGTATTGATTGTGGATTGATAGATGGTATTGATAGATGGATTCTACCAGGCAGGCACATTTGCAAGTACAGAATCCTTCAGCTGCGGGGAGTGAATGCATGCATGTGGATGAATGCATGATGCATGGGTTACTTACACTCTGTGTTTGTTTGTGTTTATTTCCCTCCTCCTCCCCCTCCCTCCAGCCCTCGGTTCTGCTGCCCTGGGTGCTGATTATATTCACAGGCAGGCTCCCTTCTGGAATTGCTGGCAGGACCTCCAGATGGACATCTCATTTTCTTAGTGACCCCAGCAGAGACAGAAAGTGCAGGCAGCCCTCCAGCCACAGCCAGGCGGGCATCCCGCCGCATCCCAGACAGAGAGTGAGTCAGCCCATGTGATCTGGGTTCTGGTTTCTGGGCCCATGGATTATAGGTAGGGAGAGTCTGACATTAGCCCACCTTCTTGTGGTCATTGCATGGAAAAGGGCCTTGTTTCTGGGGAAGAAAGGGCCATGCTGGCCATAGTGGGGAGGGCATCTGGGGCCTGAATGCTGGTGTGATGGGGAGCAAGGGGTTAACAAGGGGCCCTTGTGGGGTTGAGGTTGGGCAGCCGGATCTGTAGCCTCTGCCGGTGTCTGTGGTGTGAACACTACTGCCGTGACCAGTTTCAAGCCCCCCAGTGTGATGTCAACCAGCGACCAGAGTCCTGAGAACTGAGTGATTGGCTCCTGGCCTGACTGTGTTCCCACTTACTGGGCAGCTTCTCCAGGTGAAGAGCAGGCGTGAGCCCCGTGGGGTCTCTGGAGAAGCTGCCCCGGGTGTCTCAGACACAATGTCAACACCCAGCATTTAAACACATGCTGCTTCTTGCTGACACTTAAACATTGAGAAATTCCACGTGGAATTTGAAACTTCTAGTTTTCTTGAAAACTTTGGAAGCTCTGACAACACTGGGGCCACAATTGGCCAGCCATGAGATTTGTGAATCCCTGGCGCTAGCGAGGACCATATAAACACCAAGTGAGGGACTTCCCTGGTGGTACAGTGGATGAGAATCCACCCGCCAATAGGGAATATGAGTTTGATCCCTGCTTTGGGAGGATTCCACGTGCTCTGGAGCAATTAAGCGCCTGTGCCACAACTACTGAAGCCTGAGTGCCTAGAGCCTGTGCTCTGCAACAAGAGAAGCCACTGCAATAAGAAGCCCGCACAGCATAACTAGAGAGCAGCTCCCGCTTGCCACAAGTAGAGAAAGCCCTCATGCAGCAAGGAAGACCCAGCACAACCAAAAAAAAAAATCAAATGAAATAAAGTCACTCCCCTCCTCCCACCCCTGCAGACATTCCCTGTCTAATCTCATGATGGCAGGGACCACCATAGACTATACAGGAAAACAAGACTTCCTTCATTTATTCTGATGTCAACTGTTACTGTTTATATTTGAAGCGTGTTTTAAAGTCTGCATACGTGTTTCCTGAGGGCTGAAAACCACCGGAGTTTTATCCTCTCATCTTCAAAGCCAAGACCTGGGTGTCAGAGGGCTGGTTCCTCCCGGGGCTCTGAGTGTTTCTGGAGTGGGCGTGGTCCTGGGTCTGTGTATCACACACTCTGGTCTCTGCTCTGGACTCTCCTGGCCTCCCTCCTGTGGGCCCCGTCCCGCTTTCTCTCCTCTCTTAGGGAGTTGCCGCAGCTGCAAGGCCCACCCTAACCCAAGATGATTCATCTCAAGATCCTCACTCCATCTGCAAAGAATCTGTCTCCAGAAGTTGTCACCACAGGCCCCCGGGGTTGGCACGTGGACATGCCTTTGGGGGGCTGCCATTCAGCCCACTGCAGTCAGAGGCCACTGGGCCCCAGGCTGCCCCTCATCTCGTTCTCCCACTTCAGTAAGGCCCCTGGAAGGCAGTGCAGAGGCTTCAGAGGAGAAGCCATGTCTTCCCCCTACCCCTGCTCCCGGTCTAGGCTCGGGGTCACCCGAATCCCCAGGAGAACAACAAGGCCCCCCTCCGCCCCTTCTTCCTGGACATGAGTGTGCACCTCTTCCAGGGAGAAACCTGAAGCACAACACCCGCAGTTCCTGCCACCAAACCCAGCCCTGCCCTTGCCTCCTTCCTCTACTGGGGGGCCACCCAGCGTCCCCTGCCAGGGAGTCTCCTCCTGGCTTCGGAAGCCCCACCCTCTGGCAGCACCTCCACCCTCTCTTAGCTCTCCTGCAAGTCCAACCTCTCCGTGGAACACTCCCCAGCCACACAGAAAACGCCCAGGTTTCTCCTCCTTTGATGAGCTCTCACTCTGCTCCCCGCCCCCTGGACCACCCGCTGCACCGCAGAAAGCCTGATCTTTCATGATTAGAACGTGCCCCTCCCATCCAGGACACATTCAAGCCCTGCCATGGGCCTCACATGTCTGGCTTCCCTGCCTTGTCCCGAACGCCCCTTATCCCTTTCTTGTGGAGGCTCATCTGCTGCAGCCTGTTCTGGTACCAGAAGGTTCCCTGACCCCACGTAGCACCCGTCCTCACTGAGCCCTCCTGGGATGACCCTTACCTTCTTCACCTGTCAGGGTCCCCTGTTCTGCCTCTTCCTCCAGGGAGCTGGGGGCCCCCGCCATCTACTCAGATCCCCTCTGCTGTGCACAGTCACCAGCTCTTCCCTCCGCGCTGGATCCGATGTTCTGTGTGACTGAGGCTGTGTCTCCAGCTTCTGAGGGTCGAGCAGTGGTGGGTGTAGGGTTGGGTGGGTGGCGGGGGGGTGGTGGCGGGGTCTGTATCTGGTTCAGTGAAGGGGCTGGGCCCCCTCTGCTGGTGCTGGGGCCCCCATGGCTCCTCAGGCAAGGCTAGGGCTTCTGCACTCAGATGACCTGTGTGGGGGGCGGTCACAGCCACTCTGGGATAGACATAGACTGCATGATGGCAGCACAGGGAGGGTGGGGTGGGGGGATGCTCATGTCAGGGGGCCCTTGAGAGGCGCTGGGCAGCCTGAGCCCAGGATTACGGAGACATGAGCGATGCGCCTGAACACAGGCCGCCTGAGAGGTGAGTCCACTTTCAGACCAGGCTTCATGTCTCCACGGCCTGACGACCCTTCCAGGCTGTCAAGGTTGGACCCTGGCTCCCGATCTCCAGCCGTACCTACTCAGGGCATGGGAGGCTTCAGATGCGGTCACTTCCACACAGCCCAGGCATGGCGCCCATCCTCTGTGCTCAGAAGAACCCAGATCAACCCAAACATCAGGCTTTCATCCCGAGACGGTGCGCTGGGGCCTCACGGCCTCTGACTCTGGCCTTCCTTTCTGCGAAGCACATTTGGTGATCTGTGCAAACCAGCATTTCCCCTGCCTACCTGGCAGCGCTGCCCACTCCTGCTGAATCAGTCAGGTCCTCACCATGAGAGGGAGGCACACAGGAATGCGCACACACAATCACACACACCACATGTGTGTGCAAGCACATACAACACACCTCCACCCTCAATACGCCCCCCACATACACACACCGCCCACTCAAACACATATACACATATCTGATAAAAAAGGGGTCCCCACCCCATCCTGAAACAACACTACAATCTCCTTGCATACCTGTCTCTGTTCACATTTTGGAAGGACAAATTGCTAGGCATGGTTTTACTGTCAAAGGTGAGGTGTAATTGCAGGGACTTGGGTCGGCGTTGCTAAGTCACCCCCAGAAAGTGCCCACTTACTCTCCCTGCAGGGGAGACGCAGTCCCCACCCCGCACCCTCCCCACAACCTAATGCTGTTCTTTTAGCCCCAGTCAGATTAGTGGTTGCAGAGATATTTTATGGATATTTTATTTTGGATTTCTTTGCCAGAAAGGCTGACTGTTTCCCCATAAACATGTTGGCCATTTGCCTTTCTTCCTTTGTGAACTGTGTTTCTAGGCTGGGTGCAGGCCTTCCTGTAGGATATAGGGCAATGCTGGCTCAAGGACACAGTCAGCTTGGCTGAGACATTCCAGCTGCACCGCAGAGAGGGCTCCTTGGCACTGGGGCTCCTTCCCCCTGTTTTCCTGCAGGTGCCAGCCTGGTCTGAAGGCATCCCTGCCCACTTTGGCTTTCTCCCTCCCTCCCTCTGCAGGCACTTCTTCCAGTAGATATGCTGTACCTGTCATCTTGGCATGGAACTGTTACTCTTATACTGCCTTCAGGTATAGGTTGATCCAGGAGCTCAATCACTGCCTCAGGGTCTTAGCTTTTCCCAACCCAAGGTTCCAGTTTCCCTGGGGCTTGGCTGCCTTGTCCTTTAGGTTATTTCCCTGCAATGGCACAGTTTGCTCCAGGGTCACAGCTCACAGTCCCCCAAATCTGTTTTTCCTGGCCACTAAAGCAGAAGTCTCGGGTCAACTCTGACCAGATCTGATAGCTCAGCCAGTGTCCATCTGTGAGTTGACCATAGTCACCAGCACAATGCACCATCTGATTCACCTACCTGATGCCTGCCTGGTGCCAGGGTTGACCCAAGACTTCTTGCATGACCCAGTCATGCAAGTCCCTGGATGAGGCTGAATGAGGGGACGTCCTCCCAAACAGATACCATTTCCAGAAGAAGGGGTGATAGGTGAGTAGTGAAATCAGTGAGTCTCCAGTCAATCTCCAGTTGCCCCTGCTAAAGCTGCCTTGCTGAGCAGCCAGCGGGCCTTTTAAGATAGTTCCTGTTTTCACATGTAGTTTAAAAAGAAGACTGTGTTAAGAAAATGTGTGGTGTGGGTGTGTGTGCATGCAAGTACAAAGGAATATGATTCAGCCTTAAAAAAGGAAATCCTGCCATTTACAATAACATCAGTTCAGTTCAGTTCAGTCATGTCCGACACTTTGCAACCCCATGGACTGCAGCACGCCAGGATTCCCCGTCCATCCCCAACTCCCGGATCTTGCTCAAACTCATGTCCATCGAGTCGGTGATGCCATCCAACCATCTCATCCTCTGTCAACAACATGGACAGACTCAAGTAGCTAAGCCAGACCCAAAAAGACAAACACTGTAAGATCTCACTTACAGGTGGAATCTGTAAAAAGCTGAAAACATACAAGCCAAGAGCTGGACGGTTGCTGTCAGGGGCTTAGGTGGGGGAAACGGGGAGATGCCGGTCATAGGGTACACAGTTTCAGCTGCAAGATGGGATCTGATGTACAGCATGGAGACTACGGTTAACAATACTGCATTGTGTACTTGAGAGAGTTTGAGAGAGTAAATATTAATTATTCTCATGGCATGTGTAGAATGGTACTGACATGGGGTGATAGATGTGTTAATTAACTTAATTGTGGGGATTGGTTCACATTGCTTACACATCAAATCATCAAATCATCATACTGCACACCTTAAGTATCTACAATTCTTATTTGTCAATTATACCCCAATAAGCTGGGAAAGGAGCTTCCCCAGTGGCTCAGTGGTGAGGAATCTGCCTAACAATGCAGGAGGTACAAGAGACATGGGTTCAGTCCCTGGGTTGGGAAGATCCCCTGGAGGAGGGCATGGCAACCCTCCTCCACTCCAATATTCTTGCCTGGGAAACCCCATGGACAGAGGAGCCTGGCGGGCTACAGTCCACGGGGGTTGCAAAGAGTCAGACGTGACTGAAACGACTGAGCATGCGCAGCACACAAGCTGGGAAAACACCTTAGCTTACTGTGTGAGTGTTCTGTGTCCATGTCCTTCAACTCTGCCCTGAGGTTGGAGCCGCAGGGTATGCCCCCAGGAGAGGGGCCCTTTCCCACAGGCCTGTTCTTCACTCCCGTGCCACTGTGAGTTCTCGAGCTTTCAGGCCACGAATGTCCAGGCTGAACAATCCTGGCCTCTCAGGGCTGTGGGTGGTGTGAGGCCACTGTCAATCACTCACCTGAGCCCCGTGCTGCCCTGAGAGCCTCGGTCCATGACAGCCGGCCTTGGCGACTGCATGGGTAACACTGAGGCTGTCAGTCACCCACTGGTTTGCACTGGGGTGGCCCCCCGCAAAGGCTTCACACCTCCCTCTGCTTGGACAAGACCTCACGAAGGCTGGGTAGTGAATCCACTGGGAGCCGTGTGTCCCTGCAAACCGAGAACAGTGTATTTTCAAGTCAGCCTGGGTTATTAGAACCTTTCGAAGAACCCAGTAAGGGTGGGCTGACCAGCTTACAGGTCTACTCTCCAGGCCTGAAAGTCGGTGAGAATGAAAACTGTTTGATGAATATTTCTTCCTCTGACAGAAAGAACAGCATCCAGTAACAGCCTTTTTCAGCTGAAATGTTCTCTGTAAGCTTTGAGCTAATTCTACCTATAGCAGGAGGGAAATCAAAGATCTCCCTCTGGGAACGACGGTAATTTCATGTTCCTAATGCAAAGATGTCTGGTTCTCTTTGATGATGCGCAGACCCAGGTCACAGCACTTTCCAGCATGACAGCAGCAGGAACACGGGACAAAGGCCCTTTGTCGTGGTCTTCCCTGGGCCTCAGGGACTGGCTGGAGCCCCCACCTCCTTTATCCTGTCCTGGCAGCAGAGCAGCACCTTGAAATGTGCCCTCCAGGTAAGGGAGAGGTGGCAACCCTGGCCCTGCATAACCAAGACCCCTCACTCAGGATGTCTTGAGATTCAAGCTTGCTTCTAATGAGGCAGAGCCTGCTGGTGGGGGTGCAGACGTGGGTACGCATATAATGGGGTATAACTGCCCTCATGCCAATCTGGGCTGTGTGGCTCCCCCATCATGTGGCCTGGCTGATCACTTCATGTCTCTGAGCTTCAGTTTCCTTGTTTGAAAATTGAAAGTGAAAACACCCTTGCCAGCCTGGTTCCCAGGAGTTCCTGGGAAAGGACAGTTGAGCTGGAGTATGGGGGCACAGGGCAAGGTGTTGAGGAAACTGTGCCAGTTTCCATTTTACTGAAGGCGGTGATGGGGTAACGGCGAGAAGCAAGAGGATGCTGGGAATGTAGAGGAGGGCAAGTGTGCAGAAGGCGTGGGGCTGGGGGCAGACTGTATCCTGGAGGCACTAGGGAGCCATGGAGGCGTGTGAGGAAGAGAGGCGCCCTGGATGGAGCAGTGCTTTAGAGGGAATTCTCGTGCCACTATTGGTGATGGATGGCAGGAGGGACTGGGGTCAAGGGAACCGACTTAAAAGGTGATGAAGACCTGTGCCGTGTGGTCTGGTTGGGAAGGAAAGCAGGGTGTGGTAGGAATAAGGAATGACAAAGTGGGGGCCCCCAAACCACAGGAAGGACAGAGACTAGGATGGACCACTTGCTTGGATGGACACAGGAAGCCAGGCATCTCCATCTCATGGAGGTCTCTTCTATTCTGGTCTTGTATCTGCAGGCCTCTCTCCTAAGCTCCACAATATGGGAAGAAGATGCCAGCTTGGGACATTTGCACAGAAATGGAAGTGAGTGTGGATACAGTTTGTGGACTGTGTTGCAGAAAGATCTGAAAACAAGGCCAGAGGGGTGCCACACTGCAGAGCCGAGCAGGCAGACCAGTCCCCAGAGGAGACGGGGAAGGTGGGGCCACGGGGAACAGGAGGGAATGCAAGGAAGATTGGTTCTCCAGCCAGAGAAGAGAGCTTCCGAGAAAGGCGAGTGCCCTGGTGTTGGTGCTGCCGAGAGGGGCTGGGCCAGAGTGGCTCCGACTGGACAAAGCCAGACGGGACATTTCCCCAGCTGTATGTTCAGTGGTGTCACATTGCCAGCTTGAAAGCAGCCGTGACGGGAGAACTGACAGCATGGCAATTGGCAAACCTTGCACTTGGTCCTCCCCGCTGTGCTCCAGAGCCAATTGCTAAGCACTTACCAGCACAGTTCAAGACAGCCATGAAGGAGGAGCTGAGAGGAGATCCCTGAGTCTGGCGAGTGTCTTCACGAAAAGCCGTCTGGTGGAAACATGGGGGCACTACCAAAGGGAGAACCAAAGATGTGCATCCAAGCAGGAAGTGAAGGCAGCTGCGCCAAGAAGCTCAGCTTCAGAGGGCAGAAGGGAGGGACAGGGATGCAGGAGGCCCTGGGGTCTCTCTACTTCACAGGGGCCAGACTCCAGGTCAGCATGGACCACAGGAGGGGCCCCGGCAGACAGAAGCAGGTGTGGGCAGAGCCAGGCCCATGCAAGGTGGGCATAGGTAGGAGGGGGTGGTGTCTTGTGGGCCCTGGCAGAGCCTGAAGCAGTGTTCCCACCTAAGTGAAGTTTCCCCTCCTCGACCAGCAGGACACTCAACTGGCTCTGAAGGCAAGGCCAACCAAGTTCATGCGGAGCTCCCCTGCTGCCTCTCTCACAACAAGGGCACCAAGCTGCCTGCAGCTTCTGGCCTTGGAATTCTCTGGGTATCCTGAGCAAAGTGAAGATGCTGGCTGCACGCAGCTCTGAGCAGAGGCCACGAGTGCTCAGGGCAGATCCAGGTTAGAAGTGCTGGGTTTGCAGGTGACAGTCACTAAAAGCTCCTTGCTCACAACCCAAGAATGGGAAGATGCATCACCCTTGTTCTCCAGTGAGGACGATAGATGCTCATGGGGGTTAATGAGTCAGGCAACCACAGAAGCTGTGCTTGTGGTAGATGATTGAGTGGTTCAGCCAGCCCCACACTGTGGAGCAGCTTGTTAGGTGTGTCAACTAGGAATGCAGGGCGGAAAGCCTGGCTAATAGTGGCTCAAGTCACAGCAGTTCATTTGTCTCACATAATAAGATTCCACAGGCAAGCAGCCCAGGCCTGGGGAGCTGCTTGGTGATGCTGTCAGGGACCGTCCTCCTTGATTTTTTCTGTTCTGCCTTCTTTAATGGGTGTTGACCTTCATCCATATGCTTCTAGCTTCATGGTCACCAAATGGCTGCTGTTCCTCCAGGTATCACATTTGAGCTCCAGAAAGGACAATGGAAGGGGCAAGGGGAATATTGGTCAGATCAGTAGAATCAGTGCCTTTTAACTGAAAAGGAAATCCTTTCTACAAGCCACAGCCTGCAGACGTCTGTCTACACTCTAGGCCACAATTGGCTAATATGATCACCTGTCTTAGTGCGTTCTTTCTTATAACAAGATAGCATAGACTGAATAGCTTATAAACAGCAGACCCTTATTTCTCATAGTTCTGGGGACTGGAGGTCTAAGGTCAAGGCACTAGCATGGCTGGGTGAGGCCCCTCTCATGGGCCACAGACTGCTGATTTCTGGCTGTGCCCTCACCTGGTAGAAGGGGCAAGAGAACTCTCTGGGGTCTCTTTAATAAGGGCACTAACCTCAACCATGAGGGCTCGATCCTCATGACCTAAGCACCTCCCAAAGGCCAAATCTTCTAATAATACCATCACCTTTAGGGTGAACTTTTGGGGAGACACAAGCATTCAGACCACAGACCATCATAGACCTATCAAGGGTTGGTTTCAACTAATCACGATTTACTTCTTGGTCTGAAATAGGTGCTTGTGGCCAAGAGGCATTTGCTGTTGCTCTTACATCAGGGGAGGAAAGGAGGTTGGGTAGCACTGACAGCATCTGCCTGGCTGAGACACCAGCCCAGGGTTTATGATGTTCGTCTCACCTACTCAGGTGGTACAGTTGCCAAAACCTAAAAGCAATCAAGAGTCGTTCCCATTCAGATGAGACTCTTGGACCCACCAGAGGTCAGTCCTCCAAGCAGTTGACCTTGAGCCACATCCTTCCAACAGCTGGGAGATATGCAGCAAGAGACATTTCATCAGACTGGTTATGGAGAAGCCCCCTCCAGGTGTCCACAAAGAAATATTGTCTGTGTCCTTCCCTTGAACCTGTGTGGCAGAAGCAAAACTGTGTGACTTCTGAGGCTAGTTCACGAAAGACGGTGTGGCTGGCCCTCTCAGAAGTCTTGGTCTCAGGACCAGCCTCCATGTTGTGAGGAAGCCCAGGCCACACAGAGGGGCCAGTGTGAGAGGAGGGGCCAGCATGGGTGCTCAGGCAGTCCAGCCCAGATCCAGCCAACTACTGGCCACAACTACAGACATCTGAGCAAACGAACCTTCAGATGACCCCATTCCACTGCTTAATGCCAACAGGGGCCTCAGAGATGAGCCTATCCTGTGAGTCCTGCCTTGGTTGTAGACACACGTGCTGAGAGACTGAATGCTGTGGATTTAAGCTGATGTTTGGTGGTGGTTTGAATACCCTGATGGAATAACGATTCAACAGCCCAGGCCTCTGTGATGAAGGGACATCGTGAAGTTAGCATCATGGATCAGTAGGAAACAGGAGAGATTAGCCTTCAATATGGCAAAAGAAAGAATATATTTTAGGATACTTTACGGGCAGAAGAGGCAGCTGAGTGTAGAGTTTGAAAGTTGAAGCCAGATGGCCTGGGTTGAATCCCACCTCCATCTCTAATATCTGTGTGACTTTAGGCAGTTATGAAACCTCTCTGTGCCTCTATTTCCACATCTACAAAATGGGTATTATGGCACCTCCCTTTGTGGGTTGCATGAGAGTTAAGTGAGTGCCTTTTGTACAGTACTTGGACCAGCATCCGGCATGTGGTCAAACACTCTTTACGTGTTTGGTAAATAAATTAAGAGTCAGATACTGATAGTCTCCCAGATGATGTTTTTTTCTGTGTGATACCAGTGAGAAATAGACATTTGAACCTGCTGACAATTACTGTTGGGAAACAGATGATGCTATTCTGCTGGAGCAGTTGTGAAGCTGGGTCAGCTTCGGGACCCAAGAGACAGAGGAGATTCAGCTGTGAGGACACTCACAAATTCTATCACCCTTTTAGAATGCCTTGGGGAGAAAAGATAGCAGAAAAGAGTACCCAACATCTTTCATTCGGATTAACACTTCCTTGTTCCCCACCTCCCAGCAAAATCTTTCTCCACCTCCTTCCCCCTCTTTCTCTCCCTCTCCATCTCTCTCACACATCCCTCTGACCTCCCTCCCTTCCCCTTACATGCACCTTCCTGTCGTCCTGTGCTTCTTTCCTCTCTTGACCCAGTGAAACGTGGCCATTCTGCCCGGAGAAGGCAGGTGGTGGCCTGGCTTGCAGATCTCAAATCTCCCTGCCTCTCTTGCCCACTGGGAGCCTGTATCACCTGCCCGAGGACTGATGTGTCCATCTGTGTAGCTAATGGGCTGTGGGCCTACCAGCTGTCATGGGGAGGGCATCCAAGAGGGGATCTGTGCTAATGAATAGACTGCCAACATCTCTGTTGATTTTTTTTAAAGATTTTTTGATGCAGACCATTAAAAAAATAATTTTATTTATTTATAGCTGTGCTGGGTCTTTGCTGCTGCACAGGTGGCAGTGCACTGGCTTCTCACTGTGGTGGCTTCTCTTTTTGCAAAGCGTGGGCTCTGGGGCACACAGGCTTCAGTAGTTGCGGCACATGGGCTCAGTAGTGGCTCCCAGGCTCTAGAGCATGGGCTCAGCAGTTGTGGCATACGGACTTAGTTGCCCACGGCACATGGGATATTCTTGGATCAGGGATAGAGTCCGTGTCTCTTGCCTTAGCAGGTGGATTCTTTACCACTGAGCCACCTGGGAAGCCCTCTGCTGACTCTTTTAAGCTTCCTAGAGTCAAATCTAGTCAAGTCTCAGTCCGGAAGGCAGGACTGAAGTTGGAATCCCGGGGTATCATTAACTCCCCACTTCATCTCGGCATGAACTGGAGCTGTCGGGGTGTTTCTGCAGCTCAGTGTTTGGAGGTCAATCACTCAGGGAGAACTTGGCCCGCACAACCTCTGCCCTCACCTCAGGCCACTGCCAGCTGAGACTCTCCACTGGGAGGAACCACGATGATTCAGAAGCTCAAATTTCAATTCTCAGAGGATCTTGGCTCAGGAGCAGACGCCTGAGATCCAACCTCATCAATGAATCTGGTCTTAAGCAAAATTCACCACATATTTCTTTCCCACCTTCATCTTCTCTTCTATAAAATGGTTGCTTTAAATTTTAATTTAACAACAATCATGCATTGCTACCTTGGGGAGCTTGGTGATTGGGAGTGTGGCTGGAGGGGAGGTTGGAATAAAATCCGATTTTCTGGAAGGTTGCTGTGTGGATTGTGAGCGCCCTTTACCCAAATATCTCCAGATTGTCCTCTTCCAAGAGCACAGTAGAATTTCACTTCTATCCCAGCTGTTGGTGCTGGGTGGTCCACATGATGCTTTCTGGATGATACATTTTGAGTGGAAATAGCTGGCGTCACTTTTAGACTGGGTGTTTAATGACCTCGTGAGGCCCTCCTGAGCCATCTTCTCCCCTCTGTACAGCTGTGGGCAATGCTCAAGGTGGCTACTCTCTGAAGACTGGGTCCTGAAGTGAGTAGTTAGCAGAACACCCCTGTTGATCCCCATAGATGTAAAGCATGTTTGAGAAATAGCCCTCCATTGTTTGAGCTGTTGAGATTTGGGCATTTGTTTCTACATCACCCAGCCTCTCCTGACTGATAACTTTAAGATAATAAAACACAGCATGCCATATACTCAGGCTGAATCCTGAATAGGACCTGTCCTCTCCATGAGCCGGGAAAGAATCATCAATGAGTCCTGACTTTCAGTTTGTGGTCCACGAAAGGGCAAGACCCAACTCAGAGTGAATTCTGTTCAGACCCTAGTGTTATCTCAAGGTAGACCTCACAAGGGAGGCTGACTTCAAGGACATTAGAGGACCCAGCACACCCCTTCTGGGGGAGCCATTTCATGTTTCCATGTTTCCACCCTCTCGTGGTCTGCACCAGCATGATGTTCATGCTCCTCAAGGTTGCGACCACAAGACTCCCTTAGTCCCATGCATACCTTCCAATGTGGTATCTGAATACCAGTGAGGGTTTTCCCAGGCCAGCAAACCAGCACTCTGGTCTTGCAGCTTCTGAAGGGCTGGCATCTGAGGGAAACCTGGGAGGCCAGAGCTTTGTCAGAGGGAAAACAGTGGTGGTGGAAAGAAGGTGGAGTGCTTCTCCTTCCATGGTCCTGCCTCAGATCCACATTATTGGTAGCACAGCTCATAGTTAAAATATATTCAGTATATTTTACAAAATCAAGTGAATACCAGGTTGCTAGCCTACTAGATGCATTCTCCTTCCTGCATAGCAGCCCCCCCAACTTTCCCAAGTCAGTGTGGTTATATTTCAAATGAAATGTCACCCAATATTAATGCATATTGGATGCATCATATCCTACTAAACCTTAGAATGCAGAAGAACGTATTTACATGGACAAAATTATGTTTCCTCCAGCAAAACCACTTTAACATTGCATTCAATAGACATACAATGAAAAGTGCTTCATTTTTTTTTTCTTGAGTGACAGTGGCTAATAAATTTGACTCTGGAGTCAAAATGTCTGGCCTTGAAGCCCGGATCCATGATTTGCCCTTGATGTGACCTTGAGCAAGGCGTTTGCCCTCTCGATGCCTCAGTTTCCTCACAGTTTAATTAGATCATGCCAGCTTGTACTGTAATGCTATTGGTCTTAATCAGTTAATGGCCATAAAGGACCTAGAACAAGGCCTGGCAAAATCTTACCACTGCATAAATGTTTGTATTATTATTCCAAAAGCCATCCTTGTAAAATGGGGAGACATCCTAGAACTTGGCATTTTATAAACAGGAAAAATGCAATATTTCTTAAGGAGAGACAGGGGAATGGCTATTTATCAAAAACAGACCAGTGTTTATCTAACTTGCTGCATTGTGAGACTCTCCTGGAATGATGATGAAAACAGAATCCAGGTTCCTCGAAAAGGAAGTGATTTATTTGCTGAGCACCTTGTGGACAGCTGGCCTCAAGTCCCAGTGGCTGTGTCCTTCCTGGTGATGGTCCTCTGAATTTCTTGGACTAATGTCCTGAGAAAGAAAGGAGAGTTTTGATGAGGGAGAGGAGCAAGGAATCTTTCAGCTCTCAAGAGAATCTACCCAGGGGCACAAAACCTCCAAGCTGGATAGACTGGTATGGCTGAAGTCTAGAAATGCATGTTTGCAAAAAGAACATTGAACTAAGAGCTGGGAGACCCCCAAAGTCCCCCTATACACTCATACATGGATACACACACACACGGACACATACATAGACACATGACCATGGACATACACACAAATGCATACATGGACACACACATAAATGCACACACAGACAAATACACACATGTACACATGTGGATGCACACAAATGCACTAATGAACACATAAATGCACATACATGGACACACACAGGAGCACACACTCAAGTGCACACACAGAGACACACATGCATACATGTATACACACATGTGCATATGCACACACACACACCAAGAGCTCCCTCAAGCCCAAAGGTCCTTATTCATCTCTTTGTAGTGAGCAACCAACAGAAACCAGCTCTTAATGAATGTTCCTGCATATATTCACTGAACAAATATTTACTGAGCACCAAGCATCAAGCACTGGGGAGAAAGTGTGAAGTAGATAGAGCCTCCTGCCTTCTCGGTGCTCAGGGTCCAAAGCTGGGTCTTTACTCTCTTGAACCCCGGCTGTCTCACCTATAAAACGCGGGTTTGAGGCTGTATTAGAGATTGACGTGGAGGCGGGGTCAGCCAGGTTTGCTGTGCCCTGAGGTCTGAGGACCGCGTCCTGGAGCACCGGATGCCCAAGAGCCTACGCCTCCCCCGTCCCGCAGTGGGTTTTGCGGTTCTGCCTGTGTGTCTCTGGGTACCACGGACTCTCAAGCCCGGGGCACCAGTTCTTGGACTCAGCTCTTCCCAGCCCTCTGCCCTGCAGAGAGGGAAGGGGAGGGAGGCCGGGGGTTGATTCAGTTTGAATGAGGGAAAGGTGAGACAAACCACCAAGGAGGCTTTGACCCTACTGTCTCCCTTCTTTCTCACAAAGAGCCTCCCCTCCCACCTACCCCTGCTCATCCACGCAGACTATACTGCCTTGACCAGACACTCACTCCCCAAGATCCTGCTTCCGCAGGTCAAGTTTGGGGAGGGGGCGTGTGGAGAGATTGTTCGCGCGCTCCGCCCCGCCGCACCCGCCGGGTCGCCCTTGGACTGGGTCTCCTGAACGCGAGGCCCCGCCCCGCCCCACCCGGTTCTGGCGCCTAGGGCGCGAGCCAGACCTTGCGCCCCACCGGGTGGGGTGGGGTGGGGGTGGTCCCTGAGGGGGCGGTCCCGGAGGGACGAGCCTGCGGGGGCGGGCACGGGGCCCGCATGCTGATGAGCTGGGCGGCCGCGTCACTCCGCACCGGCGCCGTGGCTGCGGGGCGGGCAGGAGCTGCACACCAGCCGAGTGCTTGCCGGCCCGCGCCTCCCTCGCTTCCCCGGGTCCCGAGGCCCTCCCCGCCGCCCCTGAGAGGGGGCCGCGCCCCTCTGAGGAGGATGCCGAGTGCCCCCTGCGCCCACGGCCCCGGGCAGCCCCTGCTGGTGGGGAACCCGGGAGGCAGAGGGGCGCGCTGAGAGGGCGCGGGTGGTGCTGAAGGGACAGCTCCCGGGCGCGGGCGGCAGAGCGCGCAGCCCTCCCGCAGCATCCGCCTGCAGCCCCTGCCTGCAGCTCCCGGCCCGCAGCCCCCCTCCTTCAGCACCCCAAGCCCGCAGCCCGCGGTGAGCTGGGCTGGCTCATGGTCCCCGAAGCAGCGGGCCAGGCGGAGGCTCCTGTGTCCACCGGGCCCACGGGGATGCCCCGTGGGTGAGGCAGCCCCCAGCTTCCAACCGCGTTCATGGCGGTGGCCAGGAAGATCAAAACTTTGCTGACGGTCAACATCCTGGTGTTCGTGGGCATCATCCTCTTCTCCGTGTACTGCCGCCTGCAGGACCGCTCAGAGGGGCTGGTGCAGATCGTTCGCAGTGCCGACCGCCGGGTGCGCAGCCGGCATGCCAAGGTGGGCGCGCTGGCTGAGCGCGAAGCCATCCTGCAGCGCCTTGACCACCTGGAGGAGGTAGTCTACAACCAGCTGAATGGTGAGCTGAGCCAGCGCCCCGCTCGGGACAAAGAGGCTGGGAGAGTGGGTGGAGGAAGAATTGTTTCCGGGCTTGGGACGCTGAACTGTGTCCCTGGCGCTACAACCTGCGAGGACCCCAGGGACCTGGTGGCCAACCAGGGCTAGGATCGATTTCCTGTTACTTGTGGAGTGAATCAGGTAGAAGGCAGATGGGAATACAGCCTCTGTGTAGCTGAGGATGCTGGTCTGAATGACTACGCATACACTTATGTGCCCAGAGGACACTTGAGTACCCCAACCCACCAGTACACATGAAGGGACTCCACCTTGTTCCCTGAGGAACTGAGAGAACTTCTAGAGGTTGTAGGACCTGTGTTAAGAGCAGGCAGTGCCCAGATCTAAGAGCAAGGGAGTCTGCCATGCTGCTTCAGGAGCTGTGGGGCATCAGGGCTAAGCCTGGACTCACTCCCCTCTCTTGAGGAAGAAGTGGAGAGAGGCAGGATGGCTATGCTGCCCTTCAGAGGTGTTCTTTAGATGTTGGTGGAGAAAAGTGGGCTTCCCTGGTGGCTCAGACAGTAAAGAATCTGCCTGCAATATAGGAGACCTGGGTTCAATCCCTGGGTCAGGAAGATCCCCTGGAGAAGGGAATGGCAACCTACTCCAGTATTCTTGCCAGGAGAGTTCCATGGACAGAGGAGCCTGGTGGGCTACAATCCATGGGGTTGCAAAGAGTTATGCCCCAACCACTGGAGCTGTTCAGTTCCCTATCCTGGGGATGCTCAGGGCTCAATCAACCAAGTGCTGTGGGTCGAGTATGAGGCTGTGAACCTGTGACTCATGGACAAATAGAGTCTAGGTCCTGGCAGGGGCTTGGCAGAT
This sequence comes from Bos grunniens, assembly GCF_055505025.1. Lineage (NCBI taxonomy): Eukaryota > Metazoa > Chordata > Mammalia > Artiodactyla > Bovidae > Bos > Bos grunniens. The sequence continues at coordinate 45,218,291 of NC_141181.1, forward strand.
ATTAATTACCTAAATGGACCCTGAGCCATGGTGCTTGGGAACCTGGAGTCCTTGGAAGCTTCTACAGGAACTGGCTCCTGGAGGTGGGCTCCTTGTTTCATCCCAAGTGGATGTGAGTCACCCTGAGGGTCAGTGTGGGAGTCAAGGAGGGTCAGGGCCAATGTGGAGCTAGGTGGTGGGGGAGGAGGAGTACTTTTCCACATTGGGTTGCAGCAGAGCAGAATAAAGCAACTGCTGCTCCCTGGGCTTACTCTGTGCCAGTTGCAAGGAGGAAAGAGGAAAGTTTATGTTTACCCCATTAGTAGGTATTCCCCTTCTGTCCTGTGCTATTCTGGTTTCTGCACCAGCAGCCCCTGGCAATGCTCTTTAGGAAGAGTCAGTAACAGGCTCCAGCAGGAGCTGTCTGGGAGCCAGCTTGCATAGACGGGGCCTGTTCCACACGTCACTCAGTCCAATGTGGAGATCCTCTTGGGATTTCCTTCTGGATGCCCAGCTGGCCTTGGAGCAGCAGCTCTGAACCCGAGGCTTGGTTCCTGATGCCCAGGATACGAGAGCTGTCTGCAGCCATGCCCACCCTCTCTGGGAGAGTAGCGCATCCTCTGACTTCCCAAGTGCCTTCTCACCACCCCTGAGCTCCTGGGTTTTTGTCTGGAGGTAGTTCTGGTGGGTTGCTTGGCTTTTCTGATCTTCCCTATTCAGCTGAAACCATGAGGGGAGAAAAGTTTAGTTCAGCTGTCACTTGACCATTCCAGTGGTGATTCATCTCCAGGAAGGCAGTGTGCCCCGGTAATAGCACACAGCTTTATTGAAGTGTGTTTGCCAGGGTGTTATGGTCTGTTTTATGGAGAGAAGTGGAGGATTATATAAAAACATTGGCAGCACGTCAGGTTGTGTAACATCCTGACGGCCAGCTCAGTGCTGAGAGCCGTTCTCTCTCCTCCCCCACGTCAAGGTGAGAAGGAGCTGGGATTCTTGGAGGCAGGAAAAGCCAGGACCTTCAACCAACTGATGGGGGATGATGAAGTGTTTTGGGAAAGTGGAGTGTCACTCCCAGGCCCACCCCAGCCTCTCCCCCTCCCTTCTCCTGGCTTCTTCCTCCTCCCTCCTCTCTTCTCTCTTCCTACTCCTCTTCCCACCCCTTTCTCCTTTTTAAAATCCTTTCTCCCTCACCCCTTCACCAAATCTCTTCCTCCTATCAATTTTCCTCTCTTCTTTCTTTGCCCATCCCTTAGCCCAACTGTTCTGTCTCTCTCCAATCTCTGTTCTGTCTCTCCCACCAATCCCACTCTTTATCTTGCATACCCATCTCAGACCATGTGCCTAGCATAGCGCCTTACCCAGGGGTCATTCAGTATTTGTTTCTGGACATGACAAGAGAGCCCCAATCTAGCACTCAGCCTGGGTGGGTCCCTAAGGAGAGGACAGTGCAGGAATGGTTGACCTTTGTTCACAAGAAGCCCTTTGAGAACAGTGCTCACCCTTCAAACTGGCACAGATTCTTCTGTTAAAGGACTCTGAAAAACATCAAGGAGCGTGCTTCCCAGAGGAGGCAAGCCACAGCCCTTTACACTAGTGTCTATTGTGTTTTAGATCCAAGGAATAGGATATGGATTCCTAGGAGCTTCTACTTGATACGAATTCAGCTGAGTTTAGAAAGGAGAGGGAGAAACCCCAACAAAATTGATTTATTGCTTATATTTGCTTTGCCTTGACTGCTTCCTAGAAACACTTCTCCTGGCTTGAAGGAGCTGGTGGGGAGGAAAGATTGTCCCTGGGGAGCAGGGCCCAGAAGCAGAGCATCCTCCCCAATACCCCCCACAGCTTTTCTTTAGCTGGTCCAGTGCCCTTTACTTGAAATGTCTTGTTGACTCAGCAAAGACTTATTAATGGTGTGTGTAGATTCAAATTCACAGGACCTGGAGAGGGGTGGGGGTGGATTTTCTTTAAGGAAATTCAGTGTAGTCACATGCTGTATGTACATGAGAGTTTGCTTCTAAGTTTAGTGCTCAAGGCAAGAAAAAATGTTTATAGGCAAAAATTATCCTTCCAAATATCTTAAACTGCACATAAAGTACAGCATCCCTGGTTTCATGCCTGCAACTGGCACAGTGAGTCTTATGAAGGTGGAATTGGAGAACCTCTAAGCTCAGTGGGCTTCCCTGGTGGCTCAGGCAGTAAAGAGTCTGCTTGCAATTCAGATGGCCTGGATTCAATCCCTGGGTTGAGAAGATCCCTGGAAAAGGGAATGGCTACCCGCTCCAGTATTCTTGCCTGGAGAATTCTATGGACAGTGGAGCCTGGTGGGCTACAGTCCATAGGGTTGCAAAGAGTCAGACAGGACTGAGCAACCAACTTTCAATTTCACTTTAAGCTCAATGAGAAGGGAGGGGAAATCCCATTCAGTTGGTCATATGTTCAAGCCCTTCTGCCTTCTATGACCCCTTAGGAGCAGAGGCTGAATTCGAGCTGGGGATGGGAGGGGGAGGTTTCCATTTGGGTTGGTTGGCTGCTTTTTAAAATTCAGACAACATGTGTGTTAATTCCCTCTAACTTGACCCTCTAACCAGCCCAAGTCCCTCACAATCAGAGGTCAAAACCATGTATCGTCTGTACAGATGGAAAAGCTGAGGGCCGGCGAGACAGCAGGGTTTGCTCAAGGTTGTTTAGGAAGTTAGCTGTGGCAGCTGCTAGAAGCATACTTGTTTTAGAATGATCTACATTTCTTAATTTATCAAAAGTTCAAGTTAAAATAACAGAAGGTCCAGTTGTGGTCTATCGGGTAATGGCCTTGTACATCTCAGGTGGGGCCCGCCTCCCACCAGCTGTGCCAACACCACTTCCCCTCCATTGGGAAGAGGTACTTGCTGGCCCTGCTCTCTCAAATTAAAGAAATTCACATAAGACTGGTACTGGGTTTTGCCATAATTGTGCATCACACCTGGTCTATTGTTCATCTGAGGGTGGGAATTTTTGTCTGTTTTATTCACAGTTCTAATGCCAAGGGTCTTGGGTGGTACCTTGCACACAGTTCATGCTCCAGAAATATTTGTTGGATGAGACAGTGAGTGGATCTTTCTCTAAACGATTGATTGTTTTTGTTTAGAATAAGTTTATGTAAAAAGACATTTGCAAATCACCACTGTACTCGTAAGCAGGAGGGGACTAGGCGAATGAATGTAATGAAAACAAAATCATGCTCTTTAATTCCAGCGTGACAGGGCTGTCAGCAGAGGCTCTGAGCCAGAAACCTGCCCTCTCTTTGTTAGAAGGGAGATTCTCAAGTGTGGAGGATATACTGACATGAAACCAAGACTTTCTCCTTGAAGAAATCAGGGGATTGAGCCAGACTTTAAGAGGGGATAAGTCTCACGGTGTGAGTCAATGTTATTTAACGCTGTGTTCGTTTTCAGCCAACAACCCTGTCCCACGTGCTGGTCCTCCCGGGATTCTGACTACACACTTTGGGAAGCCCGGGTCTGTAGCAGAGTATTGCTTAAGGGGATGTGATGGGGGGTGAAGTGGGTGGAAAGAGTGGGGAAGTGGCTGTTGGGTTGCCAAGGGGCACTTGTCTCTGAGGCTCCATCCACTGGAGGGGGCCCAGATCAGGAAGCTGAAATCCTAACAATAGTCTGAGCACCATGAGTGATGTTTTTGTTTTTTTAAGTCTTTATTGAATTTGTTACAATATTGCTTCTGTTTTTACCTTCTGCTTTTTTGGCCATGAGGTGTGGAGGGGGTTGTTTGACTTGAATCGCTTTTTCTGTTCTCCTCCATTGGATCTCAGCTCCCCCACCAGGGATTGAGCCCACAGCCCCTGCATTCAAAGTCTTCACTACTGAACTGACAGGGAAGTCCCCACCCTGAGTTTTAGTAATCGAAGAATTTTGGAGTTGAGACCAGGAGGTGCCTGGAGAGAGGCAAGAAGGAGGCAGATGGAGAGAACGCCAGGAGGTCACCCTGTGTTTGCCTTGGCCCCTCGGGCTGCAGGGGGAGCAAACCCCTCCGTGTGGAACTTTCCTGCACTGTGGTGCTTGCTTTGGTGGTAGGCAGGTGTCACAGCTGAGAAGCTGAATTTGGGGAGGTATCCAAACAGTCCCCACCTGGCGTGGGAATTCAAATATCATATGAGAGCACAAGCCATGTGAGGACAGCAAGTGCCTCAAACCTGGCATGGGGTGGATGCCCGATCAGTGCCCTTCCAGTGACCAAAGGATGAATGCCCCAGGTGGGTGGAGCCTGCAGAAGAGCCTGGTGGAGGGGGGCGGGGTGGGTGTCTGAGAGGGGCCTGGAAGGTTCCTGGGGACGGCGAGGGGCTGGCTGCCCCTCTGGACCACTCCTCACCTCTGTGGTATGCCTGTCCCAGTCTGCCCACTCCTGAGAGCCCGTGTGCATAGAAGGTGCTGACTTCTCAAGAAGGGTTTTCAAGCCCTTTGCTATGCATGAGCAGCTCCGTTTTGAAGATGCCAAAGATATTCCACTTGCAGGGCATGTGTGTTTCATCGGAAAGATTTCCCTAGTCATTGTGAATTTTAATTCTAGAAGTAGCTCCCCGCTGGTTCCTGGGCCCTTCCAGCTAGAGTTCATCAATCTCCTCCATCTTCCTTGAATCTGCTTTATGAGTTAAAACGTCCTGCATTGCTGATCCCAGCAGTCAAAGCCACCGTGGCCGGAGAAATAGTTGCCATTCGTTCAGGATTTAATCACAGGTCCTGGCAGGTCTTGCTTCAGAATGGCAGCAATTAATTGGTTGGCCACTTCCTCCCCCAACCCCCGCCCCCACCCCAAGTCATTAATTGGCTGGCCTCTCCCCCTGCATCTGTCTCACATCCCCCACAGTTGTTGATTTACTACAGAAAGTGAAAAAATAGTTGGTGCTCCCAACCAGAGCCCAGGCTTTTGCACAACCACAGCCAGCGAGGGGGCTTTTGACACGAATGGCTTTTTCCATTCTCCTACATGGGAGCCGCCTGCAATTACATTTCACTCACCCTGAGAAGATTAACAGCATGTTGGTTTTGTTTTTTTTCCCCTTCTTTGCCTGTGCTCCTCTGCCTGCTGGTCTGCCTGTGACCCCATCCAACCACCCATATCAGAACAGCCGAAGCCACTTATGGTCACAGAGGTTAGCGCTGTGCAGTCCTGGGCCTTGGCATCTGGGGCGATGAGAGGTAGGGGTGCTTCACCCTGAGATAAACACCCCTCACGCAATTCCCCTGGGAGGAGCAGACCTCACTCTGGAGGGGCTGGCTCTATCCAGAGACTCTGCAGATCCAGCCGGGGCCCCACTTCTAGGAATAACTCAGGCCAACCGTGACCCTCACCTTGGGAGCCTGCCAGGGCTGAGTGATTGCATTTACAATTCAGCTCAGCAATTTGCATATTTCAGAGGTTCGGCACTATTTTCTGAAAGGACAGTTTATCCTTCGTTGGCTGATAACTTGACAAAAATAAGTCTCTATTCACTTCCATATCCCATGTCCTACTGGGGACATTACTGCCTGGGATCCAGCTCTTGGAACAGCTTTCCTGCTCTTTGGTCAGCTTTTCTGTTCTGCTCTCAAAAAGCACAGGTACCCTTGAAGGGAGGATAGCCAAGTGTCAAAAGAGGGATGGGGAGAGGCTGATTCATGGTGAGATGGGTCCTTGGAAACTGCTCTGCAGGCTGAAGCTTCTCATTTTCTGGAATGAAGGCAGTATCTTCTTTATCCTTATCATTCACCCCTCCTATGTTCCTGATGCTGAGTCAGGGTGTAGGAGCGAGGGAGATGCAGGTCCCTGCCTCTCAGGGCTGACGTCCTAGGAGGGAGGCAGGTGAGCAACGAGTGCTGTGAACAGGGCAACTCCAGACAGAAAGGAAGCTACCAAGAGGAAGAGTGATGGAGAGTGGGTGGGTGGGACGGGGTCTCACTTTAGATGGGGTGTGGCTTGAATAGCATTTCCCCAGATTCGTGTCCTCAGAATGTAACCCTGTTTGCAGACGTACGCAGATGAGGTTGTACTGGAGTAGGGTGGGCCCTGATCCAGTGATTTATAAGGATAATATTGTCCTTATGAGACCAAGAGGGACGCAGACATAGAAGATAGAAGGCAGAGACAGAGACTGGGGTGATGCGTCTACAAGCCAAGGACTCCGAGGATGCCAGCAACTCCAGAGGCTGGAATAGGCAGGAAGGACCCTTTCCTGGAGCCTCCAAAGGGAGTGTAACCATGATGCCCTGAGTTCTGACCACCAGAGGACCACAGTGGCTGTGTGTGCTGGGAGACTGACACCAAGGGTGGGTGGGGAGCTCCTCTATGATGATCGAACTCAGATGTGAGTGAGCTGTGAGGGGATCGGGGAAGGGCATCTGGGCAGGGGCCAGCCCCACGTGAGTGGTGCTGTGCTTCATCACTCAGTCCAACTCTTTGCGACCTCATGGATTGTAGCCCGCCAGGCTCCTCTGTCCATGGGGATTCTCCAGGCAAGGACACTGGAGTGGGTTGCCATGCCCTCCTCCAGGGGATCTTCCCAACCTACGTGAGTGCTATGAAGGAGGAGAGTGGTGTGTGGCTATCAGGGAGGACATGGGACTGTGCTCTTAGGAAGGCATGCTCACACACCATAAATGTCCTGTGTGCCAGGAACGCTTGGACTTCATCTGCGACCATGGAAGTCTGTGCCTCTGTCTAGCTGGTTGGATTTATAAAGCACATTTGAGATCTCACTTAGATCTGAGGGACCGAAATGACAGCAGTGACAACACACAGTCTCTCCAGCCACCTGAGGGACAGGACAGTCTTGATTCTGGCCTGCTCAGCCTGTGGCCTGCCTTGGGGTCCCTAGTCAGGGCTTCTCAACATGTTGCTGTTGACATCTGGGCCAGGTAATCTTTGCACATGGTGGTACGGTGCTGGTAAGCTGTTGAGCAGCATCTCTGGCCTCCACCCACCAGGCACCAGCAGTCCTCTCTGCTCCCACCTCCAGCTGCGGCATGAGACATTGTCAAGTGTCCCCCGAGGGCCAGAAAACTCCCGTGGAGATCTCTGCCTTCTGTCTAGAACATAGGGGTTGACTGGCTGGGTTCATACCTGGCTCCACATCTCAGCAAGTCAGTCACCCCCCTCTAGTCTCAGTTTTCTCATCTGTAAAGTGGGGATGATGGAAACACCAACCTCAGCAAAACCTTGTAGAGGCAAAAAGAATTGGCTTGAGTGAAGGGGGTCATCCTTGTGTCCAGTGCGATGGCTAACCCACACTGCTCAAAGTTCGGGATCCTGCTGGGCACAGGAAGAGTGCCATCCTGAAGGCTGTCCCCCATGCATCCTCTTTGACCTTGCTGTCTCAATTCAATGGCAACGTGCCTCTTGCATGCTCTGAACTTGCCTATCTACCTTTAGAGCCACCCCCAGGCTCAGCATCCTTGGCTGGCTGTGTATCCAGCTAGACTTTAATAGCCAAATGCTGTTTCATTTTTTATTGATTAACATTTTGGGCAAAGGATAGAGGTCTCCTATCTTGCGTATCAATACCTCACTTATTTAAGAAGCAAATTCACTTAATTCAAAAGTGCATCAGTTTAAAGCAGGCTATTAAGTAACATGAATCGAGTGGTTTACAGAGACATGGATACTGCAGGAAGGCTGGAGGAAAGACCAGTGTGGGGTTGCTGTCATGGATGGCCCTCGAGGCTCCTTGCTGTAGCACCTGGTCTTAGAAAGTGGTCTCCCCTAGGGTTGTGGATTGATGGCCTCAGAATTGATGAAGGAAGATGCTGGACTCTGGATCTGTGCTCTTTCCAAGGCTTTCTGAAGCTCTGAGTCTGATAAAACATAAATAAAAATAAAATAACCCACTTGTGCAGATGTAGCCCTGACTCCTGGGTCTTGAGAAGGAGGCAGCAGCATTGAACACACCCCAGGCCACTCCCCAGCACCCCTCGCCCTGCTTCGCTTCGCAGGGGTGGTCCACCTTGGCAGGCAATCCTGCCATACACGTCTGGCCTGGCTCAGGCAGCGACCTTCGACCTTCCAGTCCTCCAGAGAGGGGCTTTGCTCAGAAGCCTCAGCTGTTGGGTTTTATTTTTAAGTAAATGAGCCCAAGTACAATGGCTCTTAATATGCTGCCCCAGGCCTAGCAGTGTGCCAGAGAAATAAGATCTACAGGTGCCTGGCCTATGATGGGTCCTGGCTCCAGTAGCTGCTCCAGTAGCCTCCTGGATGGCTCCTCCCTGGGTTTTCCACCCTGGTTAGAAGTGAGGCTTGGCTTCAAGGCTAGAGGGGCAGTGTGTGCCCAGAGCCAGACACAGGGCTGGTACAGGGGGACAGTGGCTGGGACGAGGGGAAGTCCTAATTGTCCCAATTGTGTGTGGACTGACTTGCCAGACAGGACCTCCTGGAGGTTGAGAGGCTCAGGTCACAGCTGGTTCATGAGCCTCTAAGTATATTTCTTTAAAAATGGAAGAAATCTCAACAGGAAGTTACCAAAATAGTCATATATTGTAGACATTTTTATGTAACGAGTTAATGCTTTTGACACTGGAGTGCAATGTAGTTGTGCTGTTCACAGAAAGATCATGGAATTTGTAGAAATACTGGTTCTTGCAGATGTCCTGGTCCGAGAACACAGCGTGTTTAGAGGTGTGTGATGAAAGCCTTCTTCTCAGGCTCCTGCAGGTCAAAGGCTGACATGGGTCTCCTGGGGAGGGTGCCCTGTGGAGGCTTTTCCTGCCTGTTTCCTTGCCTTTCCTGGGGTTCAGCACCCATATCCTGCATCCATATCTGGCCTCCATCTCCGAATCCAACAGTGTTTCGCTTTTTTGTGCCATTCCCCCAAAGTCACATCCCAACCCCCACTCTCCTCTTCGCCTCCCTCTTCTACCTTTAAGCGTCCTTATGATCACAGGGGCCCACCGGATAATCCAGCTCAAATTCAGCTGATGAACACCTTTAATTTTCTCTGCCATGTTAACCTAACATATTCCCAGGTTCTGGGGGCTGGGATGTGAACAGCTTTGGGGTCCATGATTCTGCTGATCGCAGTGAGCAAACTGAACAGACTACTGAACATGAATACATGGTAGGGGGCAAAATAAGGCAGAAGGATGAAGTGTCAGGGGAGAGGCACTGGCATCTCCATCCAGTGTCTGGAGAAGGCCCCAGGAAGGGAGTGACTTTTAAGTGAAGTCTGAAAGTAAGGATGGGGATGTGACCTGCAGAGATCTGAAGGAGGGAGCCCCAGGCCCAGCAAGTGCAAGAGTCCTGAGGCACAGTGCGTGCTGGAGGGTTGGCTAGAATATTGGTCGGGGAATCCGTGCTGGAGACTCACACTGGGAGCTGTATGAGTCTGCTCCAGCTGCTTTAACCAGATACCACACTTGGAGGGCTTAAACCACGGAAATTCATTGTCTCACAATTCTGAAGGCTTGAAAACCAAGATCAAGGTGCTGGCATGGCTGGTTTCTGATGAGGCCTCCCTCCTGGCTTGCGGATGGCTTCTTCTGTGTGCCTGAGCATTCCTGGTGTCTCTCCCTCTGTAAGGCCACAGTCCTATTAGTTTAGGGTCCCCCGGTGACCTCATTTAATCTTAATCACCCCACGAAGGCCCCTCTCCAGATACAGTCACATTGAAGTTAGGTCTTCAACATACAACCTTTTTTTAAAAAAAGTGTTTATTTATTTGACTGCATGGGGTCTTAGTTGTGACACGCAGGATCTTTTGTTGCAGTACACGGACTCTCCAGTTGGGGCACATGCGTTCCAGAGTGTGCAAGCTCAGTAGTTGTGCCATGCAGCCTTAGTTGCTTCTTGGTATGTGGGACCTTAGTTTCCTGATCAGGGATCAAACTTATGTCCCCTGCATTGCAAGGTGGATTCTTAACCACTGGACCACCAGGGGAGTCCCCTCAATGCACAGCTTTTAGAGGACATAGTTGAGCCCATAGCAGGAGTTACCCACATGCAGATGCTATCGAAACCCACATAGCTTTATGGTCTCACCCAGACCAGGGAGTGAGTGCAGGGGAAGAGACAGGTTGGCCGAGCTGGGACAGTCTACCAGGAGATGAGGAGTAGCCAGAAGAGAGGTGAGGCAGGCCAGTGTCTGATCCTGGGAATCAAGGGGACCAGCACCGCTGAGTACTTTGATGGGTCACACTCCATGAGCACTGAGGGCTGACTGCTGCTCCAAGGGTGGGGGTGACCTGGACAAAGTCAGCTTAGATGAGGGTTGGGGGTGAAGTTGGAAGCGGCAGACATGGGGCCTTTCCGCAAAGCACTGTGGATTTTGGGGCTGGATGACTACTGGTGGTTGGACCCCCATGCAACATGGGACATGGAGAAGTACTGTCAAATTTCCCCTGGGGGCATCTCCTCCCCCAATTGAGAACCAGTCCTGTGAAGGAGGATGAGATGAGGGTCTGTCCTGGAGAGGGAGATGGGGCAGACAGAGGGTGTTATTTCCAAGATAAGAATTAGCTGAGAGGGGAGGATTGGGTGCCAGAACCCATCCTGGAGCCCATGAGAGGGTGGCACCCCAGCTCAGGAGCTGGGGCCTGTCCAGCACCTCGGACAGCTCCTCCTGCTCCTGCTTCTGAGGTAGAGGGACAGTAAGTGAGCTAGCCAGGTGGGGTGGAAGCTGGGGTGTTCTCTTTTTTTCCATTTTCTCAGAGAGGCAGCAAATAAAGTTATCAGTTGAGGTTTCGATCCCTGAGCTGGAAAGATCCCTTGGAGAAGGGCATGGCAACCCACTCCAGTATTCTTGCCTGGAGAATCCCATGGACAAAAGAGCCTGGCGGACTCTGGTCCATAGGGTCGCAAAGAGTTGGACACGACTGAAGTGGCTTAGCATACATGTACTATTAAATGGGTTTTTAAAAAGAAAGCATATGTCTGGTTTTGTATTATCTACATCCTATTTCAGAATAGGGGCCACTACAGATGTGTGTTGTGAATAGGAACACTGAGTTGGTGGGGCTGAGAACCCCTGGTCTGTAAGGTGGGACCCCCTCACAGGTCAGGTAGGAACCTGGGAGAGGCCGCTAAAGGCCTAAGGGGCTGCAAGGGCCTGGGCAGAGAGGGGCCTTGTCACCTCCCAGCCACGAGGGGAGCTGATCTCCACCCCCCATTCCCCTCAAGAGTGGTGCATCCCCAGGCCTTTTCTGGAGAGCAGGGGGAAAGTTTAGGAAAGATCCATCTGGCTCCAAAGGCAAGTGGGCACTGGCGGGGGGCTGCCTGGCCAGCTGTACCTCCTCCGGGATTCTCATCTTGGACACCCCTTCCTCTCTGGCACTGCCACCCCCACCATCCTTCACCTCCACCCTGTAGATGTTGCCACCTCTTGGAGAGCATTCTCAGGTGAAGGGCTGCTCTCCTTCCCACACCCTGAGCCCTGCTTCCCAGCCTTCACGTTTCTGGGGGAGACCCCAGGACAAAGGTTGCTCACAGCTCCAGAGTTGAGTCCCAGCCATTGGTTGGCATCATTCTGAGATGCTTCGCACTCACCTGATGGTAACAATAACCAAGGTGGATGCACCATGCTATGCGCTCGAGGTCTGTGACCATGTTTGGTGCTCACAACAGCCTGTGCAGGAGATAATCTATCTTCAATTTGCTGATGAGACCATGGCCAAGCAAGGTCAGCCCCCACTGGCAGCAGTGGGACTGGGACCCAGGCACACTGGTGCCAGGGTCCCTGCCCTGCCCTGCCTCCCCGACGATGAGCTGGGAAGACATCAACTTAGTGAGCTCGGTGGTGAGGACTGATACCTCCTGCTCGAGCAAAAAGAACTGCTTTTACTTTTAACAGAATAGTTAAGTCAAATCGGTTCTATGTGCAGCCCCCATCTGAAACCCAGCAAGCTTCAATTTTATTCCAGAGAAAGACAATAACGGAAAGTGCCTGGGACTATTTTCACACTATTTGAGCATATTGTGGAAAATGTGTTAATATTCTGTGTGCTTGAGCACTTTGCAGTGGACACAGGGAAGCAAACAAGCTTATATCTTCCTTGATGGGGGCAGAGCCTTGCAGCTGCAATGTGACTGCGGAGCCAAAACACCCAGGTGAGCAGCCCTGCTCCCTGCAGCCTTGTGCAGGTTCCTTCACAGCCTTGCTCAGTTTCCTCACCTGTACAATGGGATGAAATAGTAATTATCTCTTGGTTTTATTCTGAGAAGTAAGTGGAGGAAGCATGTAAGCTCGTGGGGATAATGCCTGGCATGTGGTTCTGGCTCAGATGACCTGGTTCAGCACCAGCTCTGGTTTCTGCTTGTCCACAGTTTCTCTGACCTCCCCTCATCCAACTCCACCAGGCCTGTGATTCTGTTTCTTATGCAGCCCCACCCCTGCAGAAAAACATAATGCTCCAAGATGTCCACGGGAAGTTGAAGAAGGGGAATCAGGGAGATAGCTTAATCCAATTAATACTTTACTCACAGAACACTATCTGCTGTGCAGAGCACAGGAGAGTGTGCCCAAAGCTCGGAGGTTGGGTGCTTTCCTCTGAGAATTTACAGTGAGGTGGGAAAGAGGCAGCCAACTGGCATTCTCTGTCCTCTAAGGCACTGAGTATCAGCAACAAAAGGGAGCACTGTGTTGATGGGTTGTGTTGAAGGTTAGGAGGGTTTCATGGATGACGAGGAGTTTGGAGCTGCACACTGGAGTTGGATGGACCTGGGTCCAAACCCCAACTGGATGACCATGTCAGGCCAGTTCTCCTTGCTGAGCTGTGCTTTTCCCATCTGTGAAATGGGAAACATGATCACCCTTCCATGATAGGATTTTGAGGAGATTAGACAAGGTGATGCATGTGAAAGTGCCTGACACATAGTGACTCCTCAGAAATGTAAGCAAAGACAATGGAAGGAAAAGAATTGAAATGGGGCAGAGTTTGAACAGATAGGGTAGCATGATGCCTGATACATAACATTTTCTCAATAAATATTTGTTCCCTGGATGGGTGGGTGAATTGATGGATGGGTGGAGGGAGGGAGGAAGGAAGGATGCTTGAATGGATGAGTGGATGCGTGGGGAGGTGGATGGATGATGGATGACAGACAGGCGGATCTTCACAAACCCACTGGACAGTGGGCCTATGACTCTCGCATCTTGTTGGCTGTTGGGATGGAGTGAGTGTATTTTCCATGAGAGAAGGATGTGAATTTGGGGAGCTGGGGTGAAATGCAATGGACTGAATGTCTGTGTTCCCCGCATTCCTATGTTGGAGCCCTAACCCTGGTGGGGCCTCTGGGATGTGATTAGGGTTAGGTGAGGTCATGAGGGCAGCCCCCGTGATGGGATCACTGGCCTCCTAAGAAGAGGAGGATGGGAATCTCATGGTCTGTGCACGCACACACCAAGGAAGGGCCCTGAGGACGCAGCAGGAAGGCTGCCCTCTGCAAGCTAAGGAGAGGGTTCTCATCAGTAACCAAACTGCTGCTTTGATCTGGACTTCTTGCCTCCAAAGCCATAAGAAATGTCTGCTGTTTGGCCCCCTGTTGGTGGTACTTGTTATGCAGCTTAAGCTGACTGAGCTGGGGGGCCACACTGGGATGGGGGCACCCTGCCTTTTCGAGGTCAACATAAACTCTCATGCTTATCCACCATTCTTTGTCTGGAAGGTCACTGTCTCCAGGACAGAGCTCAGGGGCAGTACTCCTGGTCCCCATTCTGTTTCCTTCCCTTGGGGGCCTGCGGTGGCCCATTCATTCATGCATTCATTCCTTCATTCATTCATGCGTTCATTCCTTCCTTCATTCATAAGCACCTACTATGCACAAAGTCCTGGGGCTCTGGCCTGAGCATGGCAGGCAGCAACTGCCCTGGAGGGCAGCAAGCAGGCCAGGGTGAGGCTGAGCCCTGTCCCCAGTGGGGCTGGGGGCACTGAGTCAGCCTCACTCTCTGTGGCACCCAAGCTGTCGGCTCCCTAAGGACCTGAGTGTAGCCTCCGAGGTCTCCTTCTGCCTGTGACCCCCCAGAGCTGGGCTGGTCCAGGGGACAAGCATTTCCTGGGAGACTCTGCCATCAGGACTGGAGTCTGATGCCATGGGCATGGGGGTGTCAGGCCCTGGCCACCCTGACAGTCTCGGGAGGCTTTAATCAGAACCAGGTGACCTTGAAGTGACAGGACACCCAAACATTCCCCCATTACTGCTCCCCAGTAGCAACCAGACCCAAATCCGGGGACATATTCCTGCACAGAGCTGACAGAGGGACGTTCCACGGCCCCACGTACTTAACAAAGTGAAGGAGCCAGGAAATCCATTTTGCCAGATATTTCCAGTCATTCCTTATCTCCCTTGCTTTGGACCCATAAATATTCATATTAGTTGAACACAAGTACTATGTGTGAAGATTTATCAAATATTATATTAGTCTCAGTGAGAATATATTTTACAGGTACTGCCGTGTCCTGCGAAATCTTCATGACTTCATAGTTGCAGAAGGGCAGTCAGTCTTCCCGCTATTGACAATATGTTATTGGTTTGGGTCCCCAGGGAATCTTAAAAGACCTGTCTGTAATGAAATTACCCGTTGTGTTTGGAGAGAGTGGATAAAACGGAAGCTGGGAGGGACGTTATCTTCAAAGGCAAACCAGGGGCTCTTGCTTTTATCTCTGCTTTGTAATCATTAAAATTAATAGCCAAGCACGTAAAATCAGCCTAAATCCTCACTGGGGAAGAGAGAGGGAAGCCGGGGTGGTGGGATGTTTGGCTTGCCATCATTGCCACCCCTCAACCCCCAAACCCATGCTCCGTGAAGTCTCTGGTCAAGGTCACGGGCACATGGAGGACTGTCAGGAGTCTGGTGGGTGATGAGTGGGTCATGGCGGGTAGGATGTGTTTCTCCACTGCAAACTGTGGAGTCCCACTTTCTGGGTAATGCTAGGAGAGGAGACTGATGGTGTCTTTTTTTTTGTTCTGGCTGCACTGGGTCTTTGCAACGCCTGGGCTTCTCTAGCTGTTGTGTGTGGGTTTAATCACCCCACGGCATGGGGAAATCTTAGTTCCCCAGCTAGGGATTTAATCTGTGTCCCCTGCAGAGGAAGGTTGATTCTTAACCACTGGACCACCAGCGAAATCCCCTGATACCTCTTTGATCCCAGGGGAGTGTAAGGACCCACCACCTGGCACCACCCATCTGGAGTCTGTCTGTTCTTCTCGAGCATCCCAGTGTGTTTGCTGTGTGCTGATCATCTTCAGAAAGCATGGATTCATGGTCTCATTGGAGGCCTGGAAGGGTAAATTTTGCATCTCCTCCTCCAGGTTCATGGGGGTGAGGGGCTGGGAGGAGGAAGGTCTTTAGTAGAGCCCCTCCTTACCACACCTGTTCAAGGCCTGTGGGTCCTTGGCCACCCAGAGGCTATGTGCCCCTCACAGGGGCCCATCTGGCCCTCTGACTTCCTCCCCTCTGCGTCCCTAAGTTCCCCATGTTCAGAGCATCCTCAGGGAAAAAAGCAAGTCCTGGACTCAGTCATCTTTCAGATCCCTTCTGTTCTTCCCTTTTGTCCTAGTAATTTCTTCCCATCTTGTCAGATATTTACTGCTTTTTCGCAATTGATCTTGCTACTTGGTTTTAAATCTAACATTCTTAGGTGGTTTTAGGGCGCAAGTTGGCCTGACTGGCCTGGCCTGGCCCTGTGGGTCCCCTACTGATGGAGCCCCTTATCTGGGCTGCCAGCTGCTGTGTGTCTCCAGAGGTGTCCTGCCCGACTTTCTGGTGAGGACAGCCTCTGACTTCCTGAAGGTGTCTCCATCCGACCTCTTCCTCTCAGATTATCTTGTGACCGGCAGCCTCTTCATTTGGGCGGCTTCCTCTCCTGGAATATTGGCTTAAGTCGCCGTGACAGATGGAAATCAGTGACTCAAAGACAAGCTGGAAGCTTGAAAGCCACGCTTCCTTCCAAGTTGAAAAATCACAGCCGCCCACATAGCCCAGGTTTCTGTGCTGGAAGGAGTGGGTTGGCCAAGTGTGAAATGACTTTGCTGGGGGAGAGGAAGGTTGGAGGAGCTCCTCTGGAGCTGGTGGCTTCGTCTGCGTACCTGTAAGGCTCTTGGCCCGGGATGGGCAGCCAAGTCCTTCTTGGGTGGGAGTCCACTGGGGAAGGTGGCCTGGTCTTTCTTGTTGTGGTGTCCTCTTATTCCTAACATGGACCCCCTTACTTCTCTGGGTGGAGAATTCAGAGTTCTGACAAAACCCTGATTGATATGACGTAACTGCACTATGCTTTGTTTTTCTTATGGAACACGAAATCCAGAGGATGATAGACATCCTCAAGAGCCCAATCCCATTTAAGTTCCAGCCCCCACCTTTCTCTTGTGTGACAGTCTACTTCATGGTCATACAATGGCTGCTTGGACCCCAGGCATTGAGTCCTCATTCCAGGTAGGAGAAAGGGGGGAAAGAATGTAGATAAAAGGCAAAAAACAAAAACAGATCCCACATATACTAGCTGAGTCTGTGCCTTTTAGACACATTTCCCAGAAATTCCACCCAGAAAATTCCATTTAAATCTTAATGACCAGATCTTGGGCATGTGCCACTTCTAGCTGCAAGGTCAGCCCAAGGAGGTGAGTGCTTTAGCATTTTTTTTTTACTATCCAAAACAAATTGTGGTTCTACTAATAAAAAGGATGGAGAGAGTAGATGCTAGCCGAGCAACCATGGGGTCTGCCCCTGGCCTTTTTCTTACAATTCCCCCCCTCCTCCCCCTCCCCCTTCACCATTGTATGAGTTTCCTGGGGCTGCTACATAACAAATGACCACAAACAGGGTAGCTGTAAACATCCAGAATTTATCCTTTCCCTGTCCTAGAGGCCAGAAGTCTGAAATCAAAGTGTTGGCAGGTTGAATCCTCCTGGAGGCGCTGAGGCAGAATCTGTTCCAGGCCTCTCTCCAGCTTCTCTTGGCTCCTGGCAGTCCTGGCTCCCTGGCGATCCTTGGCTTGTAGGCACTTCACTCAGATCTCTGTCTCCCTCCTCATGTGGCTTCTCCTTCTGTGTCTCTCTGAACTGTAAGGATGCTCATCGTTGGATTTAGGACCCACCTCATCCAGATGACTTCACCTAGAGTCCTTAGCTTAGTTAACATCTGCAAAGACCCTGTTTCTGAATAAGGCCATGGTCACAGGTCACATGTGCAGGGCTTTGGGGCCACCATTCAACCCACCACCCTTGTCCATTCACCTAAACCAAGGGCACAAGCTCTTGACTCCTCAAGGCGCTGTGCAGAACCCGCAGTGAGGCGGGGGCTGCAGCCCTGCTATGTAGGGGTGGGGCCCTAGGCTGCAGCCTGTGAAGAAGCAGACCTAGGAAGCCATCCTGCTGGATCCTTCCAGAGGAAGGCTTCTCACAAGACCTGCTTGCACTGATTTCTACGAACACCACGTGGGGACTTGGCGTGCCTCTGGGACTTGATCCCCATGCTGGGCCCTTCTTCCTGTTGGCTGCTCGCTCCCCTGCAGGGTCTGGGCCGTCTGCTGAAGGTCAGTGCCCAAGTTTCCTGAGGTGTACCCAGCCTCTGGGCACCCCAGAACCCAGGCTCCTGCATTCTAGCTGGCTACCCTGGGGTTCTGAGGTACCCAGTGGCTGGAGCATCCCTCTGGACTCCAGGGTCAGGGTACCAGGACAGCTGGCCTCCAGGCCTGGCCCTGCCTCCACCTGGCTCCTGTGGCTTCTCAGCAGATGCCTTTACCCCTCTCTCCCCGAACTTCTACATCTGATGGTCTGTGCCCCCACCATCCCTAGGGCACTGTGGTTCACATGCGCCCACTGTAGACAAAAGTTATTGGACTGTCCAGCCCAGGGCTCCTGGGAAGGACTGGTGAGAGCAGACCATTCCAAGATCCCAGTTCTGGGGGCCTCCCCACCCCCATGAGACTGCACTTCAGCAGGCAGGTCTCCACCCAGCTCTCTGCTGGGTCCCTTGCCCCATCCTGAGGATGTCAGGATGTGAGGCCTGGGGCAGAGGAGCGAGGAAGGGACCACCCAGGATATGAACATCTGAAGCTGTTACAGCGGCTTCTTCTGTCCTGTGCATCTCTCCACTGCTGCTGTGACAACTCATGGGCTGGGAGTTGCTTAAAACCACACAGATATTTTTCTCTCACAGTTACAGAGGTCAGGAGCCTAAGATGGGTTTCCCTGGGCTAAGATCGGGGTGTGGGCAGGGCCACACTCTCTGAAGGCTCCAGGGGGCTCCTTCCCAGACTCTCCCAGAGGCCCAGGTGTCCCTTCCTTTGTGCCTTCACTGCCGGCCCAGGCTCCATGCCACAGGCCTCCTCTCTGTGTCAGATTTCCCTGCCCTCTCCTTTCAAGGACACTTGTGATGGCATTTGGGGCCCTCCTGGGTAACCCATCTATCTCTCATCTCAAGGGTAATACCTTAATCCCACCTGCAGGGTCCCATATAAGGCAATGCGTTCACACATCTGGGGATTAAAACCTGATACGTTTGGGAGACATTACTCAGCCCATCACACCCGTCCCAGCTAACTAACAGACATAAACTCTATTTGTTAATGTGATTTTTTTTTTCCAAAATATGAATGAGATGCTAATATTTAGAGATACGAATATGTACTGCTGCCTTCTCTCGGAAGTCTAGAAGATCTAGTGTTTTTGGACCCATTAGATCTGGAGCAGTGGCCACTGTGCGTGGGGCGTGTGCACCCATTCACCCCATCCCCACCACTCCCTCTGGCCCCCTGACACATGCCAAGTGACAGTCCTATTTATCATTGACAGCCATTGTCACTTTTCTCAGGGCACAAGAGAAAGCATCTGGGAAAAGGGATCCAAACTCCTCCTAGCCGCTCCCCCCTCCCCAACCCCCCACCCCCACTATCCTGCCTCCAGCCCCAAGTCAGTCCCCCCTCCCCCGACATGGCATGAATAGCATCTCACACCCATGCTCTGATAGAGCCGTCTCCTCCTCCCCATGGTGTCTTCCAAATTATCTCTTCTAATTAGAAAACTGCGTTCCCTCAGGTCACAGGAAAGGAACTTCCAATGATTATTCCATAAAAGTAGAATTGCTGTGGGCCTTCAGCAGCCTTTCACATCCGTGTGCGATCTCTGCCAATTACAGCCATGATGATGAATTTGAGAGGGGAGGGCCCTCTGGTCACCCCAATCCTCAAACGGAAGCCACTTTTCCTCTCGAAAGTCCAATCTCTACCTCAGAAACCAAATGCGTTTCACTGAAAGTGTCACCTCGGGCTCTGGACAAGAGCACCGGAGCAGAGAGAGTTCTGGACACACACTCCATCTGCAGGGGTGTGGTGGGACTTTGGATTTGAAAAGGGCCCATGAGTTGTGCCTGCCCTCTTGGAGCCCAACCTTGACCACTTGCTTCCTTTAGCCCGGGACCCAACTCCGTTCCCTGCACCTGAGCTCCCAGTGATCTGGGCTCCTAGGAGAGCCACCCACCCACCAGGCTTCTGTGTTGGGGCCTCAGGCACCTGTTCTGCCTTGGTGAGTCCAGCTCCTGTCTACCTGGACTGAGCTGGAGCATACCTGAGCAGGTTACCCACCTGGGCTAGAGCACAACTGAGTGGGCCACCTCCCTTTGTGTAGACAAAGATGGCCAGCACCCTGCACGGCTCTTGACATTTGAGATACATCATATATTTTTGATGGACAGATGAAGAAATAAATGGTACAATCACAAGATGAGATTTTATGTTTGCAGCCATATAAAGTTACACTTATGTAGAATTTTTAGTGACATAAGAAAATGCTTAAGATGTAGCGATAAGAACAGAACATGGACTTATATATACATCACATGTATTTATTAAACATGTTTGAAACTATTATATGTAAACTTATAAAAATAATATAGGGCACTAAAATATTGATATTGGTTTTCCTGGTGGAGTGACATCCTGGGTGATTCTGTGTGTATATATTTTCAGAATTTTCCACAATAAGTATTTATGACTTTTTCAATCAGAAGAAATGCACTTTCTAATTAGAAACATAAAAACAGATACTGCTGACCACAGTATAAAGCACATCTAACCCTTTTGGAAAGTAATTTGGCACCAAGATCCACAAAAATATTTTACCCTTGACCCAGTGGTTCAATTTCTGAAATAAGAACATGATCCTAAATATGTAAAATAAGTAAATGTATAAGCATAGAGGAACTGTTAAGTAAATGTTTAAATATCATGGTGGTTTAAAAGATGGCTGTTAATTATAATTATTATCGACTCACATAAAACAGTGTGGGAGACACTGACAGTAACTTTATTCTTTTTCATCTTTATTTATTCATGGGGTCTTAGTTGCATTAACACGAGACCTTTCATGGTGGTACACAGACTCTTCAGTTGTAACACAAGTGCTCCAGAGCTCTCAGGCTTCAGTAATTGCAGCATGTGGGCTTTGTTGCTCCAAGGCAACTAAGTTGCCTTGCGGAATCTTAGTTCCTGGGCCAGGGATCGAACCTACATCCCCTGCATCAGCAGACCGATTCTTAACCAGTGGACCAACAGGCAAGTCCTGACAGTAACTTGAAGTGGCAGCAAAAGCAGGATGCAGCTTTGCCGCTTGTGCTCCCCTGACTTTTGTGCTCCCCGGGCCCCTCTGCAAGGGCGGTGCAGAAGCCGGGAGCCAGCGGGTGTCTGGGAAGCCTTGTTCATCCTGGCCTTCCCGCTGAGCTGGAGAAGCTTCCTGAACTCCACCTGGCAGCTCATTTTCTGAGTAAGATGTGATGCCCCACTGGGCATGCAGAGAGCTTCTGCGGATCCCCTGACCAGGCTTGTGTTCAATCTAGATGCTGTGACACGGCCGCACTGGTTATCCACCGTCACTTAGTTGGTCCTCAAGCTGTGCTAACTGTGAGTGTTCCCACCACCATCCTTACCTCTAACCCCAGCTGAGAGGGGAAAGAGCTGGTATCCGCCCCATGGAGGGAGCCCTTTACCTTCCTGGAGGGGAATTATGCAGCCAGGAGCACTATGGAGCAGCAGGTGCCCTTGAAGCCTTCTGTCACTCATCTGCAGTGAGGGCCTGGTGTTCACCTACACACTGGTCACCAGCCTGGGCCAAGGCACAGCCAGAGGCCTTCCACTAGTACACTGTCATGAGGGTGAATCCTTCCTGCCCAAGATGTAGTGTAGCCCCTTCTTTCTTGAGACTGTAGTAATAGTTGTTCAGCCACTCAGTTGGGTCCGACTCTTTGAGACCCCATGGCCTGCAGCACACCAGGCTTCCCTGTCCTTCACCATCTCCCTGAGTGTGCTCAATTTCATGTCTATTGAGTCGGTGATGCTACCCACCCATCTTGTCCTCTGTTGCTCCCTTCTCCTCCTGCTTTCAATCTTCCCCAGGATCAGAGTCTTTTCTAATGAGTCGGCTCTTTGCATCAGATGGCCAAAGTATTGGAGCTTCAGCTTCAACATCAGTCCTTCCGATGAACATTCAGGGTTGATTTCCTTTAGGATTGACCGGTTTGATCTCCTTGCAGTCCAAGGGACTCTCAAGAGTTTTCTCTAACAGTACAGTTCAAAAGCATCAATTCTTTGACACTCAGCCTTCTTTATGGTCCAACTCTCACATCTATACATGACTACTGGAAAAACCATAGCTTTGACTATATGGACCTTTGTCGGCAAAGTAATGTCTCTACTTTTTAATACGCTGTCTAGGTTTGTCATAGCTTTTCGTCCAAGGAGCAAGTGTCTTTTATTCTCATGGCTTCAGTCACCATCCGCAGTGATTTTGGAATAGTAATAATTGTAATTAAAATGTCCCTGGTGTCAAAATGAAAAACGGATGATCTTTATGAGTCCTCTCTAAGATGCTTCTTTGAGATTCTCAGAAGTTTAGAGCATGTGGCTAAGAGGCTGGGTGGCCAGGGAGAGCCTTGGGGCTCTCTGTGAAGTGGGCAGAATGAAAGCACTCGGCACAGA
Source organism: Bos grunniens (assembly GCF_055505025.1). Classification (NCBI taxonomy): domain Eukaryota; kingdom Metazoa; phylum Chordata; class Mammalia; order Artiodactyla; family Bovidae; genus Bos; species Bos grunniens. Next base: position 45,240,187 of record NC_141181.1, read on the forward strand.
AAGGCCCTTGGGGGTAAAGGAGACAGATGTAGGCTGCACCTGTCATGGCTTGGCCACTGCAGTGACCTCCAGTCCCAAAAATGCAGAGAGGATGCTGGCTTTTGTTTGTCTCCTTTGTCGGATTGTCTGAAAAGTTGTCCAACAGAAGTTTCAAAGGCTGAGCTAATGAATGCAAATTTCCCATTGTTCTCAAAATCACATCTATTCAAGGATGAAATGAGAAGCTTGGGTCACCCTTCCCTGGAGGAGGAAATGGAGGATTTCAAAACAGGAAAAACCACCCTTCCGCTCCTGTTGAGGAAGCCCAGCACCTCTGAATCTGCACCTGCATGGGCACGCGTCAGCCGGACGACAGGCTGAGCGCCTGTGGGATGTGACTGTTGCTCCACCCTGGCACGCCCAGTTCTCAGGATCCGTGTCCCCGCGGGTGGGGTGAGGTTGCATCTGTGTGTAGGTTTTCTGGTGCCACTCTGACAAGATGCCACAGACCTGATGGCCAAAGCAGCAGACGTTGCCCTCTCACGGTCCAGGAGGTCAGATACCTGAAACCAAGGTGTCAGCAGGGCTGAGATCCTTCTGAGCCTCCAGGGACAGATCTGTTGCAGAAAGGGGGATCCCTCCCATGGCCTGAGAGTGGGCTCCTGACTAACACTCGGATATGAATTGTCCAAGGAGACACATGTGCTGGCAAAGCAAGAGACTTTATTGGGAAGGGGTGCCTGGGCAGAGAGCAGGAGGGTCAGGGAACCCAAGAGGACTGTTCTGCCCCGTGGCTCCCAATCTCAGGTTTTGTGGTGATGGGATTAGTTTCCAGGTTGTCTTTGGCCAATTATTCTGACTTAGGGTCTTTCCTGGTGATGCACGCGTCACTCAGCCAAGATAGATGCCAGTGAGAAGGATCCTGGGAGGTGGTAGGACATGCGCTGTCACCTTTTGACCCTTCCTGAACTCTTCTGGTTCAGTACAGTTCAGTTCAGTTCAGTTCATTCGCTCAGTCGTATCCGACTATTTGCAACCCCATGGACTGCAGCATGCCAGGCTTCCCTGTCCTTCACCATCTCCCAGAGCTTGCTCGAACTCATGTCCGTCGAGTTGGTGATGCTATCCAACCATCTCATCCTCTGTCATCCCCTTCTCCTCCTGCCTTCAATCTTTCCCTGCATCAGGGTCTTTTCCAATGAGTCATTCCTGGTTGGTGGTGGCTTATTAGTTCCATGTTCCTTACCAGGACCTCCTGTCGTAAAATAACTCACGCAAATGGTTACTGTGATGCCTGGCCAGCATGGGCGGTTTCGGTCAGTGTTTCCCCTAAAAGATCCTTCCTCCCTCTTTCAACTCCTGGCGGCGCCAGCTGTCCTGGGCTCATGGCCACATCACTGCTGTCACCACTTCTGCTCGCCATTGTCTGTGTGTGTGTCCCAAATTCCATCTTATATAAGGTCCTAGTCACTGGGGCCCCATTCAGGATGACCTCATCGTAACTACATCTGCAAAGACCCTCTATCCAAATAAGTTCGCACCTATGGGTCAGCAGGGTCAGGACCTTGGCATGTCTTTGGCGGGAGGGGGAGGGGGGCATGTTTCAACCCACAACCGTCTGCAGAATCTGGTCTTTTGCTTTTTCAGGGGCCCTCAAACCAAGGACAATTAATTGGAACAGGAGCCCCCCAGAAGCAGGGTGGGAAGGAGGGGACCTGGCTGTCCCCCAACACCCACCCTTACCCCCTGTGCCGGTGTTTTGGTGGACCTGGGAGTTGGCAGATCTGAGGAGGAAAACCCACTGCAGGTGTGACTCCAGAAGGCCTTGGCAGGCCCTCCCTGACCATAGGTTCAGGGAAATGTGGGCCTCAGATCCCACAGTAACGGCTGAGCCATCTTTAATCTTTACAATTTCCCTCTCTCTCCATTTGCCCTCATTTCCTGGGGGATCAATCAATCCTGCCTCTGTAGAAGGAATTCTTTGTGAGAAAAGATGTGAGTCAATGCTAGGATGTGAGAAAAGAGGGGAGATGAGAGCTCCGGGAACCCTGCAGGGAAGCACCGATGTGCGTGACTTTCCTTCAAAGTGAAATCAGATCCATGGGTTTTCAATCAGGGGAGCTGTGACAGATGTCTCCTGCTCCAGAGAACTGTGATGAGGACTATCAGAGATCCAAGGTTGGCAGGGCTTGCCTCCCTGAGCGGGTGCAGGGGTGCTCTGGAGGGCCAGCCTCTCAGAGCCCCTGCTGCCTCCCCTGGGTCAGCCATCAGCAGAGCAAGAGGGGCCAGGACGAGGCCCAGAAGTTACCCATCCAGGACGCTGGCCTGGCTCTCAGCACCTCTAGAGCCCAGAAGCAGTGTCTGTACATTATTCCTGTCTGCAGTGTATCATGTACCCTTGAAAAGGTGAAAGGCCATGAGCCCCTGTTCCACACACGGCAGAGGTCCTCCACGTGGGATCCCCAGCCAGTATCAGCATCCCTTGGGGCCTTCTCAGAGATGCCAGCTCTCTGGCCCACCTGGACCTGCAGAATCAGATACTTTGAGTGGGTCCCTGCAGCCTGTGTCCTCCAGGGGGCGCTGCTCTAGATTGATAACTGCTATTCTAAGGGCTGCTGTTCCTCCCTCCTCCAGGGCTCAGTCTCAGGGGTGTGCACCCATGGAGCTGGCTTGCTGGTTCGCTGCCCACCCTAGCTGCCAGGCTCAGTCACTCCTTCTCCTTTCACTCTACCAGCTCACATTCCCTCCAGGCTCCATGGCTGTTGGGGGATGAGCAAAGAAGAACGCAAGCAAGGCTCCTGGGGCTCTGGTTCCAACCTTGACCATGTCCAGCTGGTCCCATCAGCATGTCCACAGTAAAGGCTAAATTATTGTCAACTAGAAAAAAATGCACAACATGAGAGTTTCGAATTAAGTTTTATTTGGGGACAAAATGGGGACTGCAGCCTGGGAGACAGCGCCTCTGATAGCTGTGAGAAAATTGTTTCAAAGGTAGGGGAGAAGAAAAGGCGGAGGAACCAGAGATCAAATTGTCAACATCCTCTGATCATCAAAAAAGCAAAGCTCCTAAAATGTCTCCCTCCACAGGTGTGCCTTGTTCTTCTCGTGAAATCCTTCAGGATTTAGTGTCTTTAGTATTGTTCCTATTCTCTGTAAAAAAAAAAAAAAAAAAAGCAAAAGAGTTCCAGAAAAACATCTATTTCTGCTTTATTGACTATGCCAAAGCCTTTGACTGTGTGGATCACATAAACTGTGGAAAATTCTGAAAGAGATGGGAATACTAGACCACCTGACCTGCCTCTTGAGAAACCTATATGCAGATCAGGAAGCAACAGTTAGAACTGGACATGGAACAACAGACTGGTTCCAAATAGGAAAAGGAGTATGTCAAGGCTGTATATTGTTATCCTGCTTATTTAACTTATATGCAGAGTACATCATGAGAAACACTGGGCTGGATGAAGCACAAGCTGGAATCAAGATAGCCAGGAGAAATATCAATAACCTCTGATATGCAGATGACACCACCCTTATGGCAGAAAGTGAAGAACTAAAGAGCCTCTTGATGAAAGTGAAAGAGGAGAGTGAAAAAGTTGGCTTAAAGCTCAACATTCAGAAAACTAATATTATGGCATCTGGTCCCATCACTTCATGTCAAATAGATGGGGAAACAGTGGAAACACTGGCTGACTTTATTTTTTTTGGGCTCCAAAACCACTGCAGATGGTGATTGCAGCCATGAAATTAAAAGACGCTTACTCCTTGGAAGGAAAGTTATGACCAACCTAGACAGCATATTAAAAAGCAGAGACATTACTTTGTCAACAAAGGTTTGTCTAGTCAAGGCTATGGTTTTTCCAGTAGTCATGTATAGATGTGTAAGTTGGACTATAAAGAAAGCTGAGTGCCGAAGAACTGATGCTTCTGAACTGTGGTGTTGGAGAAGACTCTTGAGAGTCCCTTGGTCTGCAAGGAGATCCAACCAGTCCATCCTAAGGGAGATCAGTCCTGGGTATTCATTGGAGGGACTGATGTTGAAGCTGAAACTCCAATACTCTGGCCACCTGATGCAAAGAACTGACTCATTTGAAAAGACCCTGATGCTGGGAGGGATTGGGGGCAGGAGGAGAAGGGGATGGCAGAGGATGAGATGGTTGGATGGCATCACTGACTCAATGGACAAAAGTTTGGGTAAACTCTGGGGGTTGGTTATGGACAGGGAAGCCTGCATGTTGTGGTTCATGGGGTCGCAAAGAGTTGGACACAACTGAGCGACTGAACTGAAACTGAAACATATACATGATTTTGGTGAAGGGGGAATACATGCTACCAAACACATATTTTTCCAGAAAGTTTCTACTGGTCTCATGAAGCTTCTTTCTGGTCATGAGAAACAGTCATCACCATGAAGGATCTTAATGCTTTTCTAGATATGAGGAGATACAAGAATTTGGCTCATAAAATCAGCTCCTGAGAATGTCTAAGTATCTGAAGACCTGTCCTCCCAGTTCTCCCCTCACTCAAGCACAGAGTGCCTTATCTCTGCTCTGCACCCTGAACTCCTTTCAGGGGTGTTGAAGGTCAGCAGCTGCAGCAGCACATGACTCAGTCCTTGTAGAGGTAGCTGGCAAGTGCCCATGGCAAGTGCCAACTTGTAGCTGACAATATTGAAGGGCAGCCCTGCCCTGATATTCACAGATCCTGCATTTGTGAACCCACTTGCTCAGTAAACTTTATTTATAACCCTCAAATCAACACTCATGGTGCTTTTGTGGTTATTTGTGGATGTGGGCACCTGGCAGATGGCTGATTCAGGGAGTAAAGACATGGAGAGTTTTCTGAGAGAGGGGACCCTCACAGCAGGGATTTCCTTGAATCCTGCACCCCAAAACCTTGGTCTAGTCCCAGCCCTGCTGTGAGGAGAATCTGTGGGAGGAACCTGGACCCCATTCCGTAGGCAGGGGTTCGGAAGCTCTGGAGAGGCAGCAGCACATAGCAGCGAAGCACCTTCCTATGGTGCCATGTTGCCTGCCTGCAGATGCGGGTTCTGGTGCTTGCAAACTGTGTGACCTTGAGCAGGTCACGACCTCTCTGTGCCTCAGTTAACTCATCTGCAAAATGGGGTGAATTATAGCCCTACCTCACGGGGTGTTGTGGGAAGTGAATGTGCTCATATCTAAAAGACACATGCTACCTGACTGTTACTGTTATCGTCTTTATGTTTGTTGTTGTTTAGTCACTAAACCATGTCTGACTCTTTTGCAGCCCCGTGAACTGTAGCCCACCAGCCTCTTCTGTCTATGGGATTTACCAAACAAGAATATTGGACAAGTGTGTGTTAGTTGCTCAATCGTGTCCGACTCTTTGCAACCCCATGGACTGTAGCTCACTAGGCTCCTCTGTCCATGGGATTCTCCAGGCAAGTTACTGGAGTGGTTGCCATTCCCTCCTCCAGGGGATCCTCCCAACCCAGAGATCAAACTTGGGTGTTTTGCATTGCAGGCAGATACTTTACCAGGAAAGCCCAAGAATATTGGAACAGGTTGCCATTTCCTTCTACTTTCACCCTATAATGCTGTACAGAAAGCCAAGATGCAGGGACTTCCCTGGAGGTCCAGTGGTTAAGAATCCACCTTCCACTGCCGGGGACGTGGGTTCAATCTCTGATGGAGGAACTAACATCCCACGTGCCTTGTGGCAACTAAGCCCCCGCACCATGACTAGAGAGAAGCCCTCTAGATGAAATGAAAGATCCCATGTGCCACAACAAAGACCTGACACAGCCAAATAAACAAATATTTAAAAAAAAAATAAAGTCAAGATGCAAACCAAAAAAAAAAGATGCAAACCAAAATATGCATACTTGGGGGAAATTAACAGAATGTCAGAAAAAGCCATCAATACTGTCTTGACATTTGAAAAATCTTCACTAGGTGCATGGGTGCAGTTACTGATAGAATTCCACTTTGGTCCTCATGGACTCACATTGCCTGGCTCCACAGAGAATAGTATTTACATCATCACCATGTGGCAAATGTGGCCTCCTCTCTCATTTTAGAATCAATGCATGGACCAATCTGCGGAAATCTCGATTGTAATTACAGAGCAAAATGTAGATGTTACAAATGGTCTTTAAAAAAAAAAACGAACGTATTTATTTGGCTGCACTGGGCCTTGGTTGCTGCATGGGGGATCTAGTTCCCTGACCAGGGACCAAACCCAGGCCCCCTGCATTGGAAGTGCAGAGTCTTAGCCACTGGACCACCAGGGAAGCCCTCAAATGATCTTTGACACCATCAAAGTGATGGCAAAGCTAAATGGAAGATGCAGAGAGAAGTATGTTAAGGTCTTTTCTGTTTTTTGCAGTTCAACATTTTATGTTTTTATTTTTATTGGGTCAGAACACTGAACATGAGATCTGCCTTCTTAACACATTAAAAAAAATGTTTCTAACTGGAGTGTGGTTGAATACAAAGCTTTGTTGGTTTCAGGTGTACAGCCAAGTGAATCGTTAACACATTTTTAAGTGCGCAAGGCAGTATTGCTAACTAGGCACAGTGTTCCGCAGTAGACCTCCAAGTTGGTTCAGATATATATGTATCCCTGAAACAAATACATATACACCGAAACTTCATATCATTGAACAGCAACCCTGGGATTATGCTAATTTCTCATCTAACCTGGTAGGGAGTCCATAGACAGCAGCTAAAGTGGATATTTCCTGAAATAGATCCTTAAGTGTTCCTTTTAAGGTCACAAAAGTAACCATGAGAATAACTAAAAATAATAACATAGCTAGGAAAAATCAAGGGAGGGAGGAAGAGGGACAAGGATGTAGGCAGTAGGACTAAATCCTCATCTTTCATGCCAGGAAGGCAAGGGAAATTGTCTCAGGCTGACAGAGCAAGAACTAGCCCCATAAAATTATTATGTGTGCCGGCAGTGGACAAAAGGAGAAAGCCTAAAACCGCAAGAAAATTATTTCCCTTGAAGAGAGGGAGACAGCGCAGGAAACGTTAAGTCCGTGTTTTATAACTTTCTGGATGGTTTGAATTTTCCAGTGCGTGCTTTCTGCTTTTGCAAACGGAAACTGGTGTGAAGGAGTCTGGTTGCCGCTGTCAGGGCCTGACTACAGCGGGTCAGGGTCAGTGGGCCCAGGCCCCCCCCGGCCCCCCTACACACAGTCTCTGGCCCCCATGAGCCGTGAGACTTTCTCTTTAGGTCTGGAAGTACATGTGCCCATGGGAGACATCTATTTACAGACCTTTCAAAGAAAATTGCAAGTACAGTACAGACGTTTAAAAACAGCATGATTATATATATTTTGCAGTATTAAAATAACTGGAAGTGATTTGCGTCATGTGATTTTTCAATTTTACATCCAACAAGTATCCTTCAGTTCAGCATAGATACCAATGCTACATTTGTCATTTAAAATGGAATATTCTGGATCATGGGAGGTCCCTGGAGCCTGTGGCCATGGCTCTGGTGAGCACAGGAGCCCCTTGTGTGTATGGAGGAGGGAGGTCAGCCCCCCACATTCCTGCCCTCACTGGGAAGTGTTAAAAGATAAACTGAGGCAGATTACAAATCTTAAGATTAACCCATGGCAGATGCATGGTGATGTATGGCAAATCCAATACAATATTATAAAGTAAAAATAATAATAATAATATTTAAAAAATGCAAAGCAATAAAAAAAACAAATCTTAAGATTATATTTGGGCTGGGGAATTCCCTGTTGGTCCAGTGGTTAGGGCTCCATGCTTCCACTGCAAAGGGTGCCAGTTTGGTCCCTGGTTGGGGAACTAAGATCCTGAATGCCACTGGACCAAAAAAAGGAAAAAAAGATCATGTTTGGACAAAAATTGACTGGAATGGGACAACCTCCAACAGGAAGTGGTAGAGCACCCCACCCCCAGGAGCTGGAGAAAGTATAGAGAAAAAGTGTAGAAACAAAGGAGGTTGTTGATTGGTAGGGCTTAAAGCCCAGCTTTGTGTAGTTAGCTGTGATTGGCTGTGTGTGATTGGGATCTCCATTTCCTAACCTTGAGGTATTCACAGGCTTAGGTTTGGGTTTACTTGCATAGGTATCATGCATTAGACCCCCCCAGCCGAGTGGACTTCTTGCTTAATTAATTTAAAACCTTAAGGAGGGAGTGCGTATCACAAGGGAAGAGCCTGATATCCAGTGTGGAGCAGCATGTGACATCAGTGTTAGATATTTCTCAGGTTGGCACTTCTAGTGGCCTGAACTAAGACCAGAAACTTCTCTGTGAAAGCTAATAAATGCATTTCCAGGATGGGAGTTCACTTCAACCCTTTCTGTCTTAAGCTTCTGCTCCCTGGACCTCACTCTCAAAGCCAAGATGCCCCACAGTCGTCCATCCCAGAGAGAGCAAGGTGTGTGGTCCTTGCCTGGTGGGCACTGCTCTGGTCCCTGATTCCCCCTGGGATGATGTCTCCTCTCCTGGCACAAGTGACCAAATAGAACATTCCAGAAGACTGCTCCCCTGACTTGTCCTTCTCAGGCACTCACAGGTCCTTGGCTCCTGTAAGCAGAGGAGACCCTTGGGCATGTGGAAGACGGAGGTCAGCCCTCTCCCAATCCCTGCCCTGGTCACCCCGGGAGGGTTCCTTTTCAGCAAGTGCCACCCTCGTCCTGGAGGTCCCCTGGTGTCACCAGAGAGTAGCTTCATCTGTTCTTGAACTTTTGTAATTTCAACTTTTAAAAAATGCACAGCAAGAGAGTTGCAAGTTAGGTTTTTATTTGAGGCAGAATGAGGACTGTGACCCAGATAGAGCACCTCAGATACTTCTGAGAAACTGCTCCAAGGAAGTAGTGGGGAAAGACAGTATATATGTGATTTTGGTGAAGGGGGAGTACAGGCAGTCAAGCACTTATTTTTTTTTTGTAGGAAGTTTCTGCTTATCTCATGAAGTTTCTGCTAGTCCTAAGAAACAGTCGCCACCATGAAGGATTTTAGTGCTTTTCTAGATATGAGGAGATATAAGAGTTGGGCTCATAAGATCAGCTCCTGAGAATATCTATCTGAAGACCTGTCCTGCTGGTTTTCCCAGAGCCCAGAGTGTTGAGGTGGTCTAAACACAGATTGGAAAAGAAATTCCAGACACAGAGCATTTCAGAAGGGAGTGAGTTTATTAAGAATAAAGAGCAGTGGGCACTGTGAGTATAGTGGGCCAACCTCCTGACAGACCTGGGAAAGTCGACAGTTTTCATGAGTTAATAGCCAAATTTTATAGCCTCAAGACAAAGAAAATGCCTGCTGGAAGGTTGGCATCAAGTGATTGGCTAGGGTGCTGTAGGATGGGTAACAGGATGGGCACTTTTGCCTAACTTGGAGTCAGGAAGCCTGCTGGTGGTGATCAGAGGGGCTTTTGGCAAATTACAAAGGGGGTTCAGGCAGTTCCAGAGAGGACCTTGTTTCTGGGCTTTGCTTATATGGTCTTGGGACAGGACTCAACAGAATGCCTTGTTTCTGCTCTCCACCCTGAGCTCCTTCAGAGGGTGTGGAAGGTTGGCAGCCACAGCAGCACATGACTTAATCCTTGTAGAGGTAGATGGCAAGTGCCTGTGGCAAGTGCCAATCTGTTCAGTTCAGTTCAGTCGCTCAGTCGTGTCCAACTCTTTGCGACCCCATGAATTGCAGCACACCAGGCCTCCCTGTCCATCACCAACTCCCAGAGTTCACCCAAACCCACATCCATCAAGTCAGTGATGCCATCCAGCCATCTCATCCTCTGTCGTCCCCTTCTCCTCCTGCCCCCAATCCCTCCCAGCATCAGAGTCTTTTCCAATGAGTCAACTCTTTGCATGAGGTGGCCAAAGTACTGGAGTTTTGGCTTTAGCACCATTCCTTCCAAAGAACACCCAGGACTGATCTCCTTCAGAATGGACTGGTTGGATCTCCTTGCAGTCCAAGGGACTCTCAAGAGTCTTCTCCAACACCACAGTTCAAAAGCATCAATTCTTCGGTGCTCAGCTTTCTTCACAGTCCAACTCTCACATCCACACAAGACTACTGGAAAACCATAGCCAATCTGTAGTTGATGGTAAATAGAATTGTACTTATGTTTTCCTCTGTGCCTTGGGAAGCTTCTTGCTCAACAATACTTTTGAGACTCATCCAGGTTGTTGCATATTTGGTAGTTCCTTCCTTTCCATCCCAAAGTAGCGTTGCATTGTGTGGATGTGCAATTAGTTGGAATTACGACGATCAACAATATTAAGGATTGGGAGCAGCTGCTTTACATTTTTAAAGTTCACTTATTTTTATTTGACATTAAAAAAACCCAGTAGCGTTTGCTTCTTCGAACAGTTTTGGGTTTGCAGAAACACTGAGTAGAAAGTACAGAGAGTTGCCATGTAGCCCCTCCCCTGACTCAGTTTACCCTGTTATTCACACCTTGCATTAATGTGGTACATTTGTTAAGATTAATGAACCTACATTGACTCATCCTAATTACTCAAAGTCCATAATTTACATGAGGGTTCACTCTTGGTGTCCTACTTGCTCTGGGTTTGAACAAATGTATGTTAACATGTATCCATCATCATAGAAAGTTTCACTGCCCTAAAAATTCTCTGGGTTCTGTCTGTTCATTCCTACCCTGAAACCTTGGCACTGGTCCTTATACTGTTCCCATAGCTTTGCCTTCCTGCAATGTCCTATAGTTGGAATTCTGCAACATGTGAGAAATTGGCTGTGCTTGCATCCGAAAGAAAGGGGCTGTCAGGGCGAGGCGGGGAGGAGGGTGGGGGAGGGACACGGTAGGACCTGGAACCTGCCTGACCCCTTCTTTTCTCCCACCAGGTCTTGCCAAGCCCATTGGTCTGGTGGAGGGGCCAGGAGGCCTGGGCCAGGGCGGCATGGCGGCCACGCTGCGGGATGACAGCCAGGAGACGGAAGGCAAGTTCGAGGAATACGGGTACAATGCACAGCTCAGCGACCACATCTCCCTGGACCGTACCATCCCGGACTACAGGCCCAAAAAGTGAGTACGTGGCCTCTCCCACAGGCACCTCCAAGCAGCACCCCTGCAGGCCCGGGCTCCTGGCACCCAGACATTTACAGAGCAGAGCGGAGGAAAGGGCGCCCTGGCTGGTTGGGCCCTCCCCATCTGCCTTCTCCAGGTTCTCTGCCCTTGGCGTCCTGCCCCCTGTGCCCTGGGTGTCCCCTGCGGGTGCCTACCACAGGACTGAGTCTGGACCCGCCCAGGAGGCTGGGCCTCACCAGCTGATGCTCCAGCTGATGCTTTAGATGACACAAGTGACAAGTGACACAAGCTTGAAGCATCAGGCTCTGCCAAGTACATTTGTCCAGGAACTGCGACGGTGGGTGGAGAGTCTGCCTGAAACGAGCCTTGCCTATGTCTAAAAGATATTCCCATGTCTGTCAGTTGCCTCTAAATCCCAGGCCCACTGATCCCCAAAGCCACAGCAGTTGAGTCAGAAAAGTCAGACCCACGGATGGCTGTGGCCTTGCCTTCCGGTCCCTTGACTGATTCCTGGTCTCAGACCACTGCATCCTATACTAAAGCTCACCAGGTCCTTTGGCAGAGGTGAGATTGGAACAAAATGCCATACTGAGTGGACCTCATCGCTTTAATAAATCATCCAAGCAGGGTGCCTGGGCACTGGGCATGAATTAAGAGTTTGGCCAGACTCCTTGCTATGGCTCCAGCCACAGCTGGGAACCTAGAACAAGCAAAACACTTTCAGCCACACCTTTCCAGCAGAGATCGGAGTTTAGGCCTAGGCTGGGCTGAGCAGCCGTGTAGTCAGAGTTGATACCGTGGGTCCTGAGTTGGTGACAGGCCGTGCCTTGGCCTCTGAAGCAGTCTTTCAGGAAAGGCAGATGGGGGTGGGAGTGTGTCTACTCTTAGCTCCTGTCTTGGTTTACCCCTCTTCCTGCCGTGGCCTCTGAGACAGGACTCTGGTTTATAAAGTGGTCCCAGAAGCTCTTCCCAGATGGCTCAGTGGCAAAGAATCTGCCTGCCAATGCAGGAAATGCAGGAGACATGAGTTTTATCTCTGGGTCAGGAAGATCCCCTGGAGAAGGAAATAACAATCCACTCCAGTATTCTTGCCTGGGAAATCCCCTGGACAGAAGAGCCTAGCAGGCAACATTCCATCGGTTTGCAGAGTCTGATGACAGCAACTGAGCACAAACACACACCCAGAAGCCCTGGGAGGGAATGGGAAGGCTGACGGGAAGGGCTGGACCCTGAGAGGGTGCATCATTGTTGTGGGTTCAGGTGGACGGTGGCAGATCAGTTCCACTGGGGATGGGGGCAGCTATGGAGTTGACCGTGGGGTTACCCCAGCCTAGGGAGGACCGGGGAGCGGTTCTCCCAGACTCCTCATTCATCCAAACTTGAGGTCTTGCTGCAGGGGCAGTGAGGTGAGATGCCCAGAGACCAATTTCCAGGTGTGGGGCAGGGCTGGTGTGACCACGGGGCCGCAGCAGAAAGTGCTGGGGCCTGGGACCTGGTAACCAGCCTGTCTGCCCCATTCTGATTCCATGTCCTCACCCCACCCTGTCCCTCAGATGTGCTGGTGTGTTCCCTGGACAGCTTGGAGCCACACGGTGGGAGGTTAGGCTCCCTTGTGACTCCATCCCAAGAAATTACCCTTCTGTCCCCGTTACAGTCAGAGAGCCTAGAGCGGGCGGCTCCCACCTGCTCCACCATGCGCTGCAGGTGACCATGCTACTCTGAAATGTTACCACTGAAATAGCACAAGTAGTGCCTCTTTCCATTTGCAGGGATGACATAAAGGTCCCCTTTTGAATAAAAAGTGCATTTAGGTGTAAAAAGCCCAATTTGGAGAAATATCCTAGGTAAGTAAGAAGGCAGGGGGTGCCGAGATTGACAGCAGACAAGCATGGACCTGAACGAGTCAGGTTTGGGAAACGCCAGTCTGTGCTCTGAGGGTGCGTGAGCACGCGCATGTGCTCGCGTGAGAACTTATGTGAGTGCGCCTGTGCTCCAGTGTGCGTTGATTTCTGAAAGCCACCCCCACCCCCGCCACCCTTCAACTGTGTCCTGACTTTTGGAGAATGACCCCAGTTACCCAGTCAGCAGAGTCAGCACAGCTGCTGGAATTTAGCGCCATTCTTGGCTCTGAGCCCCTGGCAGCCATGGTGTCATTCAGAGGACCCCAAAGGGCAGCTTCAATAACTCACTAAAGGGCTCACAGGGCTCAGCAGAGCTGTTACACGTGGTGCAGCTTGTTGTCACTGAAGGACAACAGGAAGGAGTCCCGGATGCCCCTCGGAGCCGTGGGGCTCACGGGGACAGTGCCAGATTCTCTCTGCAGTGAGGTGTTAGCGCACGGGGACGTATTGCCATCAGGGGCACCCTTGAGCCTTGGTGTCTGGGTTTTTACTGGCTGACCTCAGTCTCCAAGCTCCTGCAGAGGTCCAGCGGAGGCCCCACATGAACTCGCTTGCAGCAAAGATTATCCTGCGAGGCTCCAGGCTTCTCATCAAGCAGGATGTTCCAAGGGCTCAGAGGTCACCTCCCAGGAGGTACAGAGCGTGGACAAGCCAGACTCCCTCCTGTGACCTCTCCCCATGCACATGGTCCTAGTGGGGACACCTCAGCTGACTTGGCTCAGAGGTGGTGCCATGCTCCACCTCCCTGTGTCACATGGCATATCGGGTCACAGGACCCCGTCCCTGTGACTCCCCAGGAGACTTGCAGCCACTGGACGTGGGTCAGAGACAGTAGGAGAGTGTTCCTTCCCCTGCTGCATCTCTTCCCTTTACCTCATAGCATTCGTTGTCATGACTGAAGAAAGCCCTTTCTTACCCTGTTTCCCAGTTACCACATCCTTTCTGTGGTTCTGTGGAACCTTCTAGAACCCTTCCACGCTGCCTCTGTATGGCTGTACCCCTTGCCCAGTAGGCATCGGGCTTGTGTCCAGTCACAAAGAAGTTACGGCGGTGCTGAAGCCTCTGTGATCCTCTGATTCCTCCAGGCCTGCTTTCCAAGTGGTCCCAGCCCTCCGGGCTCAGAGTAACTGGACCTCTGGCATTCCAGACGCTCCAGCCCTGGGCCAAGGGCAGAGGTCTCCCAATGGTCTTGCTACCTCTCCAAACATCAGAGCAGTAGCAGTTACAGAACAGATGAGAATCTGCCTGTAACACACTTGTCCTTTGCCTCCTCCAGATCCACTTCTCTTTCTTTGGGTAGTAGCTCCCGGTTCAATGTGGGGACCAATGGAAACCTCCCATTTCTGCTGGAGTTGGTCACATGACCCAGGGCTAAGCCAATCAGAGCTTATGGTCAACTAGCCACAGTGATTGGATCAGGAAGATCACATGGTCTACAGCAGTTGAGAATGTGTCTTGGAATTACTTGAGGCCATGAGGAAAAGCCAAGCTTTTACCCCCCAAAGTAAAACTGCAAGTTTAGGAGCCTGGGGAGCCACACCATCTTATCAACAGGAAGAGCTTGAGCTCCCAGGGCTCACCTGAGAAACCCAAGAAAAATATCCAGTGCAGGGTAAGGCAGAGCTGGGAGGTGGAGAGGAACTGGGTTCTAGTGTCATGCTATGAGCACCTAGATTTAGCTGTCCCTGAATCCACTTGCAATAAATTACCAATAAATGAAAAAATAAATCCTCTAGACTCTGCAGTAAATTAGAATATGCACACATTCATTGTTGTTTTAGTTACCAAGTCACGTCCAAGTCTTTGCAACCCCAGGCTCCTCTGTCCTTCTCTGGGGACAGGAGCTTCTGTCCCCAGGCTCCTCCTGGGATTTCCCAGGCAAGAATACTGGAGTGGGTTGCCATTTCCCTCTCTAGGGTGGTCTTCCTGGTGCAGAGATGGAATCCATGTCTCCTGCTTGGCAGGTGGATTCTTTACACCTACATGTGTATATTTAAATGTTTTGCTCAAGCAAATTTGCATTGGCCTTTCTGATTTCTAAGTGGAAAGTGCTCCACCTGATGTGTGTGGTGTGTCACTGCACACCCTCCTGTCCTTGGAAGCACCTCCCGGGTCTTGCTGGGCCTGGGATCTGCTCGAGCAGCTAGAGCAATTCTGACTTTCCCTTTGAGGATTCAGACCCGCCCTCCCCTCACAGAGCAGGCGGGCCACCTGTGAGGAACCTCAGTCTGCCAGAATAAAAACTGACAGAGCGATCAATCCCAGTTGTCATTCTCACATTACAAAAGAAGACATCAGGGCGAACTTTGAAAGAGCTGACATTTACAATCCACCTTAATTGATAGAAACCTGATTTACAGAAACTGTGATCTGCAGGGGCAGAGCTCTCTGCCTCCCTGAATTAGAGAATGTGGATTATATTTAGTTACTTGTTTGTATTCTTCCCCCCAAATTCTTCCCCCCAAAAAGAAATGAGAAGTCTTTGGCACCAGGTGCCCCTATCCCCATGGGCAATGTGGCTGGGGAACTAGAAATAAAAGGAGGCCTTCCCATTCTCCTCCCCATGCCTCTCCTTCATGTCCCTCCCCCATACCCTTCCACCTCTCCCCTCCTGCCCCATATGCTCTACCCTGGGCCTCTCTCGAGCTTATTGCCTCCAGTCACTCAGCCCAGAGCTTTCCTCTATGCTCAGCAGACTGCATCCAGGGGATTATTCAAGGCATTTTGAGAGCATTGCATAAAACATGGGCCCCAGTTTGCTGAGTTGGTAAGACTTAAAACCCAATTGAAAATGACTTAAGGAAAAAAAAAGGAATTTATTGGCTCAGGCACCGAATTGTAGGCTTTCAGGTGTGGCTTGATCTAGGGGATGCTGCTGTTAGCCATCAGCTCTGCTTGCCTTCAAGTCGGCCCCAGGATCAGTCGGGATCCTGGAAGGAAACTGATGGCATCCTCAGGTGGAATGTAGGCAGAATCTAGGAAACCCACGAGGGATGTTGAGGCATCAGAGAGTACAGCAATAAGTGCTCAATAAAATGCAGTATTCTTGTGCCTTATGTTCTGCAGTGGGGTGGGGGAGTGTCAGAAAATCTTTTCTGAAAAAGGCCATGTGTTAAAAATAAAACAAACCCCTCACTGTTTACTCTCACAATGATACCACACTCACAAGAATTATGGTATCAGATGTGTAAGTTTTCCCACACTGACCAATTCTCTGACATCAGCTACATGTCCTACAGTTCGATTCTGTTCTGACACCATCTGCTTGCAGTCAGTGTTAGACCCCACAGGTGAAACTCAGATGTGAATCTCAAATCTAGGCTGCCCCTGGCACTTCTGACCCCTCCTTGGCTTCAGACACTTGCTCACGGAACTCAGGCAAACACCTCTGTTTACTGGCCTCTTCTGTAATAAAGATATGATAAAGGTCACAGAGGGACAGCCAGATGGGGAGTGCCCAGGGACATCTGGGAGGGTCCCAAGCACAGGAGATTCCCCTGGAGGAGTACCCACCCTCCCGGCTTCCCAGGCACTCGTCGTAAAGAGCCTGCCTCCAGTACGGGCAGATGTAGGAGACGCAGGTTTGATCCTTGGGTCTGGAAGATTCTCTGGAGGAGGGCATGGCAACCCACTGCAGTATTCTTGCCTGGAGAATCCCATGGACAGAGAAGTCTGGCAGGCTACAGTCCATGGGGTCACAAAGAGTCAGACACGACTGAAGTGACTTAGCATGCAACCTCTTGGCACGGGTTATTTGGGAACCCAGAAACTCTGAATCATCTACTTTAGAGACTTTTATAAATGCTTCATCACATAGGCATGGTCCATTTTTAGCTTCACTTTCAGCCCCTTCCTCCCTGGAGGGTGGAGATGGGGGTGAGTGTCCTAACTTCTAATCATGGTTTGGTCCTTCTGGTGACCGGTCCCCAAGCAGGATCCACCCAGAATCACCTCATTAGAACAAAACTTCTTCCCTAAACCCAGGAGTTTCAAGGCACTCAGGAGCTCAGTGTAGGCACTCTGACTTCGCCCATCACCCTGGAGGTTCCAAGGGTGTCGCCCTGTGTCAGGAGATGGGGGCAGAGACCAGTATGTATTTCTCATAATTTCATGAGGCAGAGAGTAAATGTTTCAGGCTTTTGAGAAGGGTTGAGAGCAGCCACAGTTGATACGTAAGTGAATGGGCTTGGCTATGGCCCCACAAAACTATTTACACCATCAGGAAGCAGCCTGTGTCTGGCGAATTTTCCCGGTCTTACCTTCTCACATCACCCGGTTCACATATCACATTTTTCAAAGGTGGATTCAAAACCCTTCTCTGGAGCCCTGCCCCGCCTTCATCAAGAGGTGGAGACAGTGTCCCTCTGCTTGCAATCGGGTGGGCTTGATGGCTGGTCATCCCACTGAGGAGGACGGAGGGGAGGCAGTAGGGCTTCAGGGGTCCCCAGCCAGCCAGCCACGGCCCCTGGCACACGAGCTGTCATGTTGTGAGGAAACCTCAGCGTGTTCTGTCAGAGTGTCCACCTGGCCAGGCTCTGAGAGCCAGGATCAGAGACACGCCAGCCAGCGCGCCTGCCCCCGGCCCCACCCAACAACCCAGGCTGCAGTACCTGACCTGATATCGCCAGCTGAGGCTTCTAGGGGCCACGACAGGGACTCAGAGGACGATGTGATGGGCTAAGGATGCCTGGCACCCGAGGGAGGAGGTCCCAGCCTGGCCCTGCAGCGAGGCTGATACGGGGCTTGCGAGGCTGACAGTGGCAGGTGACGTGTCATGGCCATGCCTGCTGCTTTTGAGGCCCTCAGCAAACGTCCATGGAGGATTAAATGAGCAAATGCACAAATGCAAGCTCGGTCTATGCCCGTTGGAAACTTTCAGAGTTTGGTTTCCTGAGCAGCCTTTAGCTCCCGGAGCCCATCCATCCAATCGGAAACTTCCCTACTGACTGGTTCTGGCAGGTGTGGTCCTCAGAATCACACGTGAAGGTAGGAGCCTGTGCATGTCTGCACTGGGCCTGCACACATGTGTGGATGTGTGCTAATCCCAGCTGGCAACCCCTTCCAGTCTCAAACCAAAGTCTCTACCTTTCTCCGTTAGGTACACTATCGATTTCCCTTTGTCTGGAGGTAGATAGGTTTTCTAATTAAGCAGCAGCTTTAATTATGCCACAAAGCACATAGCATAGATCTTGATTATTAAGACTGGGTCTCGGATAATGGAAGGAAGACTGGCAAACCCAAATTAAACAGCATCATAAAAATGAATGGCCTCATCTGAGACCCCATCCTGCCCCCTGTTAGGTGTTGGCGAAGACTTAGTGCCTGTTAATCGTCTCCGCTGCGCACGGCTTGGCTGTCAAGTGTAATAAGTGCAGACTTAGTGGATGGCGACTGTGAGGCACTGCAGGCAGGCCCCGCATGCCGATCCGACTCCACGCAGTGGCTCTAACACCGCTGCTGGCGGGCTGAGGGTCTGCGAGTGGAGGCGTGTCCCAGACGGATGGGATGGGATGGACAGTGTGGGGTTGTCATGGAAACATGCCGGTTTCTTTCCTCCTCGGGTGGAACTGCTGTAGCCAGTTGACCCTCTTCCCCTCCCGCCAGCTCCCAGAGCCCCCGGAGCCGCGTCTGTGCTCAGGGAAAGAGGGGTCTACGGAGGGTGGGGACCCAGCAGGTGAGCCTGCTTCTCAGCGTGGGATGGTCACTGCTGGGAACAGACCCCCAACCTCTTGCTCTCCTGCTGACTGGGCTCTTCCTTGGAGCCAGCTGGTCCCCTGGTAGCAGGTCCAAGGCTTTATTAGTTTCAAGAGACAGGAGAAGCAGGGGCCGCCTGCCCCGTGGCTCCATCTCAGCTGCGGATGTGCTGGATGGCGGACAAGGGCCCAGTCAATGTGGGGCTGGATGAACAAACACCTGGGGTCCCATGTTTCCCTTCCCTTCCACCGTCCTCCCCATGGGCTCACCAAGCATCCTCAGAGGCCCTGCTGGGGCTTCTGGAGCAACAGAATGAAGACATCGGTGCTGGGCTGGCCTCCTGCATGTGAAAGGTCGTTGGCCTCTGGCCCAGCGACCTCAGGGGCTGTCTGAGGGAGGGCCTGGAGGGACCGGAGGTCATACGCCCTGAAGATCGCGCACTTGGGCCCTGATGGACCTTGCTGTCCAGGCAGAGGCACTCCAGGAGGCCCAGGGCTCCTCTGTAGCATTGCACCCAGGGATATGCGGCCTGGCCACTGGTGTAGTCCACTCGTTTTCCTGGGTGTGGGCAGGCCTCAGGGCACCTAGATAGCGACCATGCCCTTCAGCCCACAATTCCAAGTGTGACTATCCCACTGGGCTTCTTATGAGGGGGATGTGGGAGGGGTCTTTCTGTGCATGGCCCAACATTCTGTTTCTGACTAGCTTTTGCTCTGAGCTCTGAAGGTGTGCGTGCTCAGATCTCCTCAAATATGTGGTGTCTAGATCGTGCATCGCAGTCCACGCGTCTCTCTGAGGGTTCATGCAAGTCACCCTGCAGCTGCTTACTGCATGCAAGTGGGGGCCTGGGTGTCGGAGAGTGAGTGCTCCATCTGTGCTTGCCTTCAGCTCCACGCGCAGGTGCCTCCAACAAATGTGAGCCATTTGGCTTCCCTCAAATCTGTCTGCTAATGTGGGGGACACGGTTTTGATCCCTAGTCCGGGAAGACCCCACATGCCTCAGGGCAACTAAGTCCTTGTGCCACAGCTGCTGAGCTGGTGCTTTAAAGCCGGAGAGCCAAAACAAGAGAAGCCACCGCCATGAGAAACCTGGCACCGCAACCAGAGATTAACCCCCACTTGCCACAACTAGAGAAAGCCCTCCATCAACAACAAAGACCCAGTAGAGCCGCAAATCATTAAAAATAAATAAATGAATAAAATGTGAGCCGTTAACATCTCCACGGCGTGTGGTCGTGTGCAAGGTGCCCTATGTGTGCACGCATGAGAACGCACACATGGGCATGTGTAATACATGCGTGTACATCTATGTTGTATGTATGTGTATTTGCATAGTGTTTTACTTGTGTGAAAGTGAAAGTTGCTCAGTCGTGTCTGACTCTGTGTGTGGGCTTCCTTGATAGCTCAGCTCGTAAAGAATCCACCTGCCATGCAGGATACCCCGGTTCAATCCTAGGTCAGGAAGATCCGCTGGAGAAGGGATAGGCTACCCACTCGAGTATTCTTGGGCTTCCCTGGTGGCTCAGCTGATAAAGAATCTGCCTGTGATGTTGGAGACCTGGGTTCAGTCCCTGGGTTGGGAAGATTCCCTGGAGAATGGAACAGCTACCCATTCCAGTATTCTGGACTGGAGAATGCCATGGACATGGGGTCACAAAGAGGCGGACACGAATGAGCGACTTTCACTTCACTATTACTTGTGTGCATGTGTGCTTATACATCTGTGCAGTGTATGCACACAAGTGCATGTGTGTGCACATACAGATTGTTTCTGAGAGGTCTTGTAGCCAACTCCCTGGACAGAAGGATGGACTCAGTCTTGGGAAGACAGAACCCCTAAGCAGGAGGCTCTGGTGTTTCTCATCCTGCTGGTCTTCAGTTCCTACCTTCCCTAGCAGCCTCATCTGTGCTGGTTTTCTGTGGGGGCTGCTCTGCCTCTGTGCCCATCAGAATCCTGCCTTGGGCATTGTGGTGGCCCGAGCTAGCTGGGGATTCCAGGCTCACCTTGATGTCCCCGAGAGGGCAGGAGCATGTTGACCCCGCAGGCAGATGCCGCTGCCTTGGTGACAGGCTTCCTACAACCCTCCTGGCAGCTGTTCCCTGAAACATCAGTCTCAGCTTCCCTGGCCTGTGCTCAGCCCAGACCTGTATCCTCCGCCTGGAGATGGATGTGTGCCCTGTTGTCACCAGGCGAAGCTTACTGTCCCCCTGGGAGGCCACCGCCACTTCATCCCCTCTCCATCCCGCGTTTATCTCTCCTGCGGCACAAAGGGCGTCCCCATAAATTTCCATTAGTGTCGCTGCCATGGCCCCGCTTCCCGTGAGGCCAGCCGGGACACCGCCTGCTGCGCATTCCAGCCACGACCTCAGAAGTGGCTTCGAGAGCTCATAACCGCCTGCTGCTCTCCGGGTCTATAAATCCTCTCCAAATGGCTTGGTGGTTGAGGATGTCTGACTTCTCTGGCTCCAGGTGGGGCACACAAAGGCCGAGTCAGAGCCTCTTGGTGTGGGGGGAGCACACAGCCCAGCCCCTCCTGCAACTGTGATCTGGCGGGCGTGGGGGCGAGTGTGAAGCCCGCCAGCCTGCGGAAGCCTCCACTGTGTGCCCAGCACCATGCAGGACACCATGTGTCCATGAGAAGGATGGAGCTGCCAGGCTTTGGGGAACATACCTGTCGCAGTTATAGCTGCTGCTCAGTCAGCTGTGTTAAACCACATTTTAATGGACTCAGAGGCAAGGGGTCAGACCGGGTGCAGAGGAAATTGACTCTGAGCGATGCCTTCTGGGGCTGCTCTGAGAAGGAGTGATGTTGGTGGGGGCGCTCAGCGATGGGGGCTGGAGTCACCTGAGGGTGCCATCATATACGTGCCTGCCAGCAGATGTGCAGTCCACTGAGCACCCACACAGGGCCCCTTTGCATGGCCTGCACCTCCTCTCAGCCTGGCAGCCAGGGCAGAGTCCGGTTCCCTCTGTGGTACCACTTGGCCCCAGAACAGAGACCCAGCACACAGAACCTTGTTGCTCTTCATGGCGCAGCTCAGAAGCCAAGTGACATCCTTCCCTGTGTTCTGTTGGCGAGAGGCTGCTGAGCCCCTGAGGTTTGAGGGGAGGGAGGCAAAGTGCTAGGAGGGTTGGGAGCTGATGTTGCAGCATCTTTGGAAAGCATAATCTGCCAGAACACCCATCTCAGACTGTCGTGGGGTGACATTTGGGGGTACAGGGGCTGATGACTTTCAAGGTAGAAGTGGGATTCCCCCTAAAAAGAATGAATGTTCCATATCAGAAAGAATGCTTTCATATGAATAACCCAGCAACTCAGGAGTGGCTGCAACTACAATGGAATTCCTAATCTCAGATAACAAGAAGTCCACAGGTTTGAGAGGGGACAAAGCTGTGCATTGGTGGCTCAGTGACATCACCGGGGACCTGTACTCTTTCCAACTTTCTGCTCTGCCACACTCAGTGCGTTGGGCTTATGCTCCTCATGGTCACAATATGGCTGCTGCAGCTCTCAGCATCACATCTTCATAAGTCAAATTTCCAAAGGGCTAGAATAAATACGTTCCTACATCTTGTTGCTCTTTAAGAACAGAGGAAGCTTCCCAGGGTCCCCAGGAGGCTTTCCCTCACGTGTCCTGGGTTGTTGTGTGTCTCACCTGTGAACCATGAAAGGCAAGGGTGCTTTCCTGCTCCTTCTCAGAGCCCCTGCAGAGTTTGGTTTGTTCAGTCTCTGCCTCACAGGATGATGGGGACACCCGAGTCTTGGAGACAGGAGTTTGCTGAGAATTTAACTCAGGGGTTTGGCAGTTGGTTCTCCCCTCCTCTAGAGGCAATCAAGGTTCCAAGCTGGGACTGTGTGTGTCCCAGACAAGGACAGGGTTAGGATGAAGCAGCTCGTGTCATCTCCACCAACAATATGATAAAAGCCCCTAGCTCACCCGGACAGGGACATCTTGAGATGGAATGTGCTATGGCCAAGGCAGTGGCCAGGCTAACCCCTGTGAGCGCTGAACCCACCAGCTCCCCTGTCTTCCCCTCTCTGCATGCTCAGGGACTCCAGGATGCTACAGCCAGGCAGACCCCTCCTGAGGGGCATCCTTGATTTCAGACAAGTGCATCCCTGCATCACGCACATTTTAGGACCTGTGCTGGATCAGGACTCCTTCTATCACAAGTGACAGAAAATCCATCTCAAATTGTCTTAGTCTGGAAAAAGAGAGAAAGGGGGAGAGGCAGGGAGGGGATATATGATTCCTGCAACTACAAAGTCTGGAGGAAGCGCTGGCTTCATGTCGAGTTGGATTTGAGGATCAGCTGATGTCATCTGGACCTGGCATCTCACCATCTCTCTGGTCTGCTCTTGCCTCATGGCTTCATCCTGACCACTGGGAGCAAAATGAATGCAGCTGCTGCAGCCTCACATCTTATCTCCCCAAGGCCTCAGACAACATTTCTGTGGCTCTGTGTGTCTATTCCGGAGCTATTGGTGAACTGCCTGGCTCAGACCTAGTCACATCCCTCACTGCATCCAGGGGCTGGGACTTAGAATGTGATGATGGGAAGTGGACTTCATGTGTTACTGGGGAAGGGGAAGGGGAAGGGGCTGAGCTGGACCACAGCAAATGTCCTCAGCCTGAGACAGGATGGACAGGACTCTGGCTGGTGTTACATTTTCAGGGGGAGGAAGGGACCTTGAGAGGGTTGCACTGCAACAGGTGTCAGTCACCAGGTACACTGGGATGGGTGCCGAGAGCCTGATAATGCTAGAATGGTTGCCGAATTCAAGGCCTCCAGGGTCAGACCTCAGATCCTGGACCAGGGCTCCTTACTGGGTAATGTCACCTCAGGGCACATTTAGAGGTGTTTGGAGGCACTCTGGATTGTCTCGACCTAGGTGGGGGCCAGGGATGCTGCTAAATGCTATCGTTTACAAGACAACCCCCACAACAGAGAATTAACTGAATTATCCCGCCCCAAAATCCAGAGGGCTGAGACTGGGAAAACCTGGTCTGGTTGGATTACACGTGGCTCAGCAGGGACTGAAGAGTCCTCTGAATAAGGCAAATGCCCCCAAGGTGGGTACACAACTCCTCTGTCAAGGGCTTATGGGTGTGTGTGGCATGTGTGAGCGTGGACATGCGTGTGCCCATGTGGGGTATACATGCACACGTATCCTCAAATTCAGCTTGAACCTCACTCACGTTTAGACTTCTGGTGTTTCCCCCATACAGAATTATCCAGAGGTTTGTCCACATGTGTCATAGCTTTAAACGTGCATCTCACAGCCCGCCTTTGAGTTCACAAGGAGCTATGATGATATGTGTTGAAGCCTTTGGAGCGTCTGCAGTCCTGGGTGCTGGTGAGGCAGTGACCAGACAAATTGGAAGCCCTGCCTGGGGCTCCCAGCCCGGGAGGCAGAGCAGAGTAGCAGTCAGTGATGTGGCCATATAGGGGAGATGTGTGCCAGGCAGGGCGGGCACGCAAGGCCCTGAGGCAGGAGCAGACTCTCGTGCTCTTGGAAGCACTGGGGCCCTGAGGGGCCATCAGGTGAGCAAGAGGAAAAATACAGAGGTCAGGTCAGAGGGGACCCAGCTCACATCCTAGAGATCGTGCCTTTCTTAGTGGGTGGTGAGCACATGCAGGAAGAGGGTCAAGGGACAGGTAGGGGAGACCAAAGTCAAGGCCAAGGCTTTGCCAGAGCAGCTGGGACTGGAAAGGGATGAATTTGTTGTGAAGGGGAGCAGGGAGGGTAATAGTAGGAGGGAGGGGGTCAGGGAGACAGGGTCTCGTTCTCTCCTGACCTGTGACTGTCTAGGGAAGGGTGGGGACACCCCGCTACGGGTTTGAACATAAAAATGTTATGTTGATGTAACATTCAATGTCAAGTTGAAATAATTATAGTGTATCACCCGGTCTTCTCTCAGTTTTACAGTAAGCCAAGAGCGCGTGGGTGTGCCCTGGGTCTCCCTCCCCCTCTGGAGGCCCCGGGTGGGGATGATGGAGGTCCTTCTCCCTCTTTTCCCATGTCCCCCACTCTGTCCCCTGCATCTGCCCCACTCCCAGACCCATTCTGGATCACTGTGATTACAAGCTCTCAGAGCCGCCCTCTTGCTGAACTCTGATTCTTTCCAAACTCCGTCAACTTGGTTTATTTTCTGTCTGACAGAAATAGGGCTTTTAATTACAAAGAGCCCTCTGGTTCTACTTAGACGGACTTATTCCAGGACTGCTGCGTGATGGTCAGTTTTGTTTCTACCATCACATCCAGCCCCTCCCTGGCTCCAGTGCAGGGCAGGGAGGCCACTGAGCCTTGAAACTGAAAGCTGATTCAGGCACAGAAAGAGATGTGGAAACACAGTGCCACGGCTGGGAGGAGAAGCAGGCACATCGTGGGACGGGCTGGCCCGGCGGCCAGTGGAGCTTGTCCTGGTACAAAGGCAGGACCAGAGCAGCTCGGCCTAAGGTCAAGTTCACGTGCGCTACGGGCTGGGTACCTGGGATCAGAGACTGTAAAGAAAAGCAGAGAGGAGGAGGCTGCTCTTTGGACGGTAACATTCCTGATCTCCAGTGGGGTATTAGCACAGGTTTCTTACTGCCTCACTGACATCTTACCTACTTATGTGTGAAAAACAAACCCTTCTATCGGCTCAATATTTATTTTTTTAATTTTTATTTTTTGTGGCCCCTGCAAAGCTTGTGGAATCTTGGCTCCCCGATCAGGCATTGAATTTGGGCCCTCAGCAGTGAAAGCAAAGAGTCCTAACCACTGAACCACCAGAGAACACCCTCTGCTCAATATTTAACACAAACAATTTTATTTTCCAACTGAAAAGGGGATTATATGCTAAGGAAAACAGATTATTTTTATGCAAATTTGCGCTGGAGAAAAATGAGCCACCTCTGTTGCACGATTTCTAACTTAAATAACAATTTGTAAGCTGCAAATGTTTGCAACGGGTGTGATTTGTTAAGTGTAGACAAACAATAAAGTGAGACAGCTCATCGCCCAGTGGGAAACATGCCCTACACACCCCCAGCCCATGGGACGGCCCGGTCCTTGCCTGGCTGGGTCCTACTTATCTTTTGGATTTTTCTGTGGGCTGACTTGTGTGTCCCCCCAAATCCATATGTTAAAGTCCTAATGCCAGGACCTCAGGATGTAACTGTATGTGGAGGTGGGGCCTATAAACGGGTGACTGAGGTAAAGTGAGGCTGCAAAGTGGGGCTAATCCCACAGGACTGGTGTCCTTATGAGAGGAGATCCGGACACAGACACACAGGTACAACTGTGTGGGGATGCAGGGAGGAGACGGCTGTATGCATGTCAAGGAGCGAGGCCTCAGAGACCAGCCCTGGGACACCCCGGCCTTGGACTTCCAGCCTCTGGACCTGGGACTATAAATATCTGGGTGTATGTTTCCAGGGCCTAAACGGACTGACTGTTCTGGGACCCCCATACCTCCTCCGCTGCCTTGTCCAAAGACACCTCCCTGTGGCCACTCTTCACCCCGTCACCCTGCTCTATTCTCTGCAGTCAAAACCTTTGTTTCCGTGCTCGCCCCCCAACCCCCGTGCCCTCACAAGTGGAAGCCGTGGGGGCGGGCACCTTGTCCCTTCTGGCCAGTATGGCCTCCAGCCCCTGAAAGGAGTCTCATGTGAAATGTGTCCCCGGGAGACGGCTGCAGATGCTGGTGGCTTCTCCACAGGCAGCGCCAGGTGGCTATTGCCAGTTGAAACCTCTTTTAGAACAGAAGTTTGTGGCCCAGTGGCAAAGCCGGAGAGGTCCCTGGCCTCCTAACCTGGTCATGGAGGGAGAGGAAGGGGGACGAGAGCTCCCACGCCCTCCAGACTCCGCCAGCTTCCTCCACACCCTGAACACAGTGGAGGTTCCTGCTGCGCTGAGGTCGCTGTGCACCGAGACGGGGGCGGGGGAGCCCATGAGTGTCAGGACTCGGCCATGCATGACCTATTTACTTGTTCTTTCTTCCCCTTGTCAACAAGTGCTGTAAGCCCTACTGCGTGACCAACTCTGGGGTCTTGGGGTACAGCAGTGAAGGAGCCTGCTCTTGGGTGGCCTGCAGTGGGGGGCGAGAGACCCTAAAGAAGCCACGTGAGGACGCCTGAGGACAGTGGGCTGGGAAGAAGGTGCAGGAATGCCAGCACCCAGGCCTTTGGGATGGGGAGGCAGTGGGGGGCACTGCAGCCCCTCCCCTGCAGGCCCCCAAGAACCCCTCCTCCAAACCCATCCTTCCTGTCTGCAACTGCAGCTGCGGCCACTCTCAAGATAGATTTCCTTCCTCAAGGTGTGTTTTTTTTTTTTCCTGTTTTACACATTTTGCAGGTTCATGAAAATCATACATTCCAACTTTCTTCCTCTACAGAAACATGGAGTGAAGTCTTCTTGTCAGAAAGCATTTTCCTGAGTGATGAACTCTCCCTGCAGCACCGCAGCCCATACCAATGTGACAGTGACGCAGGGCTCTCCTTAGTCATAGAGCCAGGCTGGCACTCTAACCCCAGCTGGGAGCAGGCAGGGAGGGAGGGCCCCCCTCAAGGCTCGCTCCCCGCTGGCTGGGGGCAGCCAGCACCAGCTCTGAGGGCAGCACTCACTACAGGAGGGGGGAGTTAACCGCCAGGATCCTCACATTTCTGTTAGGGCTGCTGAGGGAGCTGGAGGGCTGAGATACAGAGAGCAGGTGCTGTGCGCTGGGGACCCTCAGCTGTTGCTATCATCCTGATTGGTTGTCATCATGATTAATTATCCATTAGTATTAGTTATTATCACAATTCATTATCATCAGTATCAGTTATCCTCGTTATTATTTATCATCATGATCAGTTATTCTCATAATTGATTATTATAGTTATTGCTTATCATCATGGTTGGTTATGCCCAGTATTGGTCATCTTTCTCAAACAGCTCTACCCCGTTCTCACCCTTGCTGCTGCTGCTGCTAAGTCGCTTCAGTTGTGTCCGACTCTGTGCAACCCCATAGACGGCAGCCCACCAGGCTCCCCCGTCCCTGGGATTCTCCAGGCAAGAACACTGGAGTGGGTTGCTATTTCCTTCTCCAATGCATGAAAGTGAAAAGTGAAAGTGAAGTCGCTCAGTTGTGTCCGACTCCTATCGACCCCATGGACTGAAGCCTACCAGGCTCCTCCGTCCACGGGATTTTCCAGGCAAGAGTACTGGAGTGGGGTGCTATTGCCTTCTCCGTTCTTACCCTTAGCCCCCAACAACTACAATGACTTCCCATTTTAATTTTTTTTTAATATTTATTTTTCTTTATTTGTTGACTGCACAGGGTCTTAGTTGCAGCAGGTAGGATCTGGTTCCTTGACCAGCGATCAAACCCAGGAGCCCTGTATTGGGAGTGTAGAGTCCTAGTCACTGGATCACCAGGGAAGTCCCCCCGCCACCACCATCTTTAAATAAAGCTCTTTCTCCCGTTGTGGGATAGGCAGGACTGATCTTGGTCTAAGTGTGTCCCCCCAAAGATGTACAAATCTATCTGCCAGGACCTCAGAATGTTTCTGATTAGGAAATGGGGTTGTTGAAGGTGTAATTAGTTAAGATGAGGCCATACTGGAGCAGTATGACCCCTAACCTAATGACTGGTTAGCTGATGAGAATAGGAAGCACATGGATGGATAGGAAGGAGGCTGTGATGAGAGTGGGTCACTCCCAGTGTGGGCCCTGTGGGACTGCCCAGGTCACAGGCCCACAGACCCAGCCCAGCCTGTGAAATTCCTGCTTCATAAAAATCTAAATTTCTCTGTTTTGCAAATACATGACCACTTTCTGTAAATGTCCTATGAGCCTAAGGAAAAAAAAAAATTCCCTGAAGGAATTAGGGGTTTCCTTATGTAAATTCCTTCATGGTCTCAATTTTTCAGTCTGCCCAGTCTGAAGGTGACGCACAGTTATGGTTTCATCAAACTCTCCTTACTTTTCTAGTCATTTTCCCTTTTATACCCAGCTGCAAGTTCACTTTGGGATAACAGTTTATAATTATTATGTCTCCTTCATAAAGAGCTTTCTCCATCCTGTGTGATATCTGTGCTGAATGTCTGGCTTAGGGAGGCAGTATTTGTCTGGCATCTCTTTCTCACTTGTTTATATTTCCAATCTTTTTTTTAAAAAATCACTCTATTTTAATTGTGTTTATTATAAACCATAAACAGCAGAGCTGTGTGTGTATGAATATGTGAGTGAATGTGTGCATGTGTGTATGTGCATTAGTGTGTAAGTATCTAACTTCATTGAACAGCCTCTGCTATTTTAAAGAGAATTAGTTTACTTACATTTATTGTAGCAGCCAACATACTTGAGTTCCTTCTGTCTTACTTTATTACCTACTTCAATTTTTGTTCCTTTTCCCCCCACTTCTCTATTTTTGATAATTTCCCCATGTTCCCTTGTGAATTTATTCCACTGTATTATTACATTAACAGGCACTCACCAGCCTTATTCCACGCTCAATTATGGAATATTTTGCTTTCCCTGCTCCCTTCATTTCCCTTCCCACATCCCTACTTCCAAGATAAGACCTTTGGAGAAGATACTTCATCATTCTATTTTATCTTGACACTGAGGTTAGGCGGAGGCCACGACTAGGCTGTCCCATACAGACATCTCTCCTAGTTCCACAGCCCTCATCCAACACTTGTGTACTTGTCATCACTGTTTACTCAGATCCCACTTCAGAGGACAGCGTCTGTTGAGCATAGGACCTTCCCAGTAGACGCCCTCTGTCTAGCAGCCACCAACACCATGACCTCCTGGGGCACAGATAGGGCTGGGCATGGGGAGTGGCTGATGTGGGCTCCAGGCTGGAGCTCTCCCGGACCCTCCACTGGACTGCACTAAGAGATGATCATCTCTCCTTCACTTCTCTTTCATGCCTCCCAAGGGTGTCAAAACAAATGTTCCAAGCGATCTCAGTGGGACGTTAATCCCTTACAGGTGCAATTTCCCTGTCTTTCCTCAAGGAGAGAGCAGGGTCCAGGGTCAGAGTATGGAAGTCAGGGTTTCTGAGATGAACACCATCCCTCTGTTTCTCTCCCTGTGCTCATTCCTTTTCTAACCGTGGTATCCCTATTGCTCTTCCATCGGTAGCAGGATTTAGAAGTGGTCCCGATGGGCCTCCTCTGGGGGCTCCAGGCTCCCACCTCCCCGTCCTGTCCCGACACTGACCTCTGCCCCCCATGCCATCTCTCCTGCAGGTGCAGACAGATGACCTACTCGGATGACCTGCCCCAGATCTCTGTGGTGTTCATCTTTGTCAATGAAGCCCTCTCAGTCATCCTGCGCTCCGTCCACAGCGTGGTCAACCACACGCCCTCCCAGCTCCTCAAGGAGGTGATCCTGGTGGACGACAACAGTGATAATGGTGAGTGGGGCCAGCTCAGCACCCCAGCGAGGGAAGCATGTTGCAGCCCTGGAGCCCAGAATTCTGAATTCAGGGTATGGCCAGGGCCACGTTTCCTCCAGAGGCTGCAGGAGAGGATCCCTCCTACCTCTCCCAGCTTCTGCCGGCTGTTGGCATCCTTGGTGTCCTGGGCTTGTGGCCACACCTCTCCCGTCTCTGCCTCCATCTTCACAAGGTGTCTTCTGGTGTGCTTGTGTCTCTCCTTTTCTCATAAAGACCTTCATCCTTGAATTTAAGGCCCATCCTAATCCAGAAGGTTTTCATCTCAAGACCCTTAACCTTTTATATCCACAAAACCCCTATTTCCAATTGAGGTTCTGGGTGGACCTGAGTTTGGGGGTGGTGGCTATTCAACCCCTACAGCCATCATCCAGAAAGGCCCCCCATGTGTTAAGTCTCTCTATGCTAATCACACCTTCACTTCTTGTTTGTGGACAAAACTCCAGTGGGAGGCTTGCTGATGGGGAAGGGGCCAGTGCTCACAGCTGGAGTGTGGGCCCCAGGGATCTCTTGTCATGGCCCCGCGTCAGCCTCCACCCAGCCCAGGCATTTATCCACACCCACCAGGCACATGGGGCTCCAAGCCCCCAACAAGGGTCTGGAGGTTCCTGGCCTGTCCTCATCTGTTCCTCTGCAGAAGCAGACAGGAGCATGGACCCCACTACCGGCAGCTCCCACACCAAGGTCCTGGTGCGCTGAGCTGTGACTGTTGGGTCTCTCCATCATTGCAGTCTCTCCTTCTCACGTCAGGAGTCAGGGGGAGCGTGGAGGAAAGCGGGGAGAGGCGTCCCAGAGCCCTCCTGGCCTGAAGGAGCTCCAGCCTCGCCTGTGCTCTGTGTCTGTGCCAGGAGAGCCCCGCCCAACACTGCCAAGGGAGCGAGAATGAGGCCTGGAGAGCGCAGGACAGAGCACAGGGACACTGCTCCGGGACCCACTGGCTATGCAGCTGGAGCCCTCTGTGGGGCCAGGCTGCCCTCCTGGGAGTATCCACTAGAGCCTGGTGGTGGGCATGTAGGGGAAGGCCTCTGGGTGGTGGAGGTCTTCTGCGAGAAGTCCCTATAGCCAAGGCGTGAGAGTATTGACAAAGGCCCTGGAGCAAGGATCCAGTTCAAACCCTCTCAGCTCCTCCTGCTCAGCCCCGAGCCCACACCCCAGCCCTCTGCTCCTCCCTGCACCTCCTGCCCACCCACTCCCCTACCCCTGAGAGCAGCCAAGGGTGTCTCCACACTGCTCATTTCCCATACCTGTAACGTCCTCCTCTCTTCCCCGCCGGCTCCCTGTCCTGTCACAGCCCACGTGACCTTCACAGGCCACCCCTGTCCCTGCCCCGCCGACCTGGAGAAGCCCCCGCCACACTCAGACGCCCACTCCCTTTCCCCTTTTTCTTTTTTCATTTTGGCTAATGTTTGCTATTATTGTGACCTATTTTGTTGCTTGTAGTTTTAGCCCTTGGGAGCTTCCTCACAAAGACTCCTGGGCCCTCATCCGTTTTTTCAATGACTTATTGAGTTGAAATTCTCATAATGTAAAATTAACCATTTACAAAATAATTATAGGGCTCAGGGGTATCAAGGACATTCATATCATTGTATAGCCATCACCACCATCACCAGCAGAACCTTTTCATCTTCCCCAAATGAAACTCTGTCCCCATTAACTCCCCACCCCCCTCCCATTCTGCTTTCTGTCCCTATGGATATGTCTGCTCCAGGGACCTCATGTAAGTGGAATCACACAGCACTTGTCCTTTGGGGACTGGATTATTTCACTGAGCATCATGTTCTCGAGTTTATCTACCTTGTAACATGTGTCAGAGTTTCCTTTCTAAGGCCGGACCGTATTCCATTGTGTGGATGCGCCACACTTTGTTTATCCATCCATCTGCCCGTGGACTGCATTCCTACAGTTGAGTAATTCAGCCCCGTTTTCTCTTATTCTCATAACACGTTCTCTGCCTGGATCAATCTGGCTTGATAGCTCGTGGTCTCTCCCGCTGGAACACAGCTCCACAAGGTGGGGGTCTTATCTCTCCGAAATGCCCCCAGCACCTTGAGCCATGTCCAGCTGTGGTGTGTCCTCTTACAGTTTATGAAGTATGGATCCGGAGCCCACAGTGACCGTGCATCTCAGTGGCCTCGGGCTCTCCCACAGTGCCATACCTGAAACTTCTCCGTGTCCCCACAGTGGAACTCAAGCTCAACCTGGACCAATACGTCAGCAAGAGATACCCGGGCCTGGTGAAGATCGTCCGCAACAGCAGGCGGGAAGGCCTGATCCGGGCGCGGTTACAGGGTTGGAAGGTCGCCACGGCCCCCGTCGTTGGCTTCTTTGATGCCCATGTGGAGTTCAGCACAGGCTGGTAAGGCTGGGGCCCGGGGCCAAGTGGAGCTGTGCCCTGGGTGGGGTCTGCTAGGGCCTGCAGGAGCCGGGCAAACAGGATGAGTCTGGTGGGCCACGAGGCCACTCCATGTGCAGTTCTTAGAACCCAGAACCCTGTTTGTGATGCCTGTGTATGAGGACTGATCTGTGTTCCCACCTTGTTCCCAAAGGAATTTGAATTGTCCAGTCATTCCAGCAGCGACAGTTCAAATGAGGATGTTCATGTGACCTTAGGTCAGGGAGGTAAACACAAGATTGGGTCTCGTGTATATGAAATGTGGTCTATCGGGTCTCGGTTAATAGAAACCCAAATCTAGTTGGAAGCAATTTCTCATCCTTGTGAGAAAGTCCTAGGACACAGCATCTGCCCATTTTCTCCCACCCATCTATTCAGGGGCGAGATGGGCTTCTAATGAGAAACGTGGAGGGGGATCTGGCCAGGGGAGTGATCAGGACACCAAGGAGTGGCTGGGATACAGGGTAGTGGCCGGGACACCACAGAGACACCCAAGCACGTGTGCAGGACGACCTAGAGGTGCCCCAGGGGGCAGGGACCCTGCAGGGCCTCGGTGCTCAGTGTGAACCCCAGACCAGCAGCATCTGATGCCCCTGAGAGCTACCAGGAAGTACAGGTCTGTGGGATACAGGGTCTCAGGGTGGGGCCCCAGATCTGTGCTCTCTCGCCTGGGGATGTTCATGACGCTCTGCCCAAAGGTGGCCAGTGATGCCTTAAGAACAGAGTCATTTGTCCAGCAAATTATCCACACAGGGCTTCAGAGCTGCGGGTGGCCCTGCTGCCTCTATCCAGACCCTGCTGTCCCTAGGCAGGCGGTGAGCTGATGCTCTCACAGCAGGTGCCTGAGGATGTGTTGCTAGAACAGAAGGATGTGCTTCAAAGTTTTCTGGAAAGCGCCCGCTGGGCTCTTGGTATATTTCCTAATTTCCTCTCTGGTGGCTGCATCTGGGAGTCGCCCCCTGAGCCCTCACTCCCACCAGGCCCTGCAGAGGACCTGAGAGGAATAAACAGCAGCTGGGTGGGGAGGGCAGAGCTTGGCGATCCCGCGGGAAGGATCGGGACAGGACAGTTGGGCCACCAACATGATGCGAGTGTTTGAGCCCTGGGCAAGCCTTGGTTTCTTCATGCACTGACTGGTGATGTTAGAGAGCTGGATTGTTGCCAAGGTTACATGTGGGATGCTTGTGAACAGTGCCGGCTTCGGCACACAGGTGTCAGACAAGTGCCCAGCTGGGACTGAAGACTGAGACCCCAGGGGACCACCTGTGTTGGAGGGGCTGGGACATGAGAAAGTGGAGGGAGGGTCACCCAGTGCATGTCCTGGGGCTGCCATAACAATGACCAAAGGCTAGTGGCTCAAAACGAGAGAAATTCATTCTCTCACAGCTCTGGGGCCAGAAGTCAAAATCAAGGTGCAGGCAGGGCTGGGCTCCCCAGGAAGCCCTTGGGGAGGAGCCTCCCACCTCTTCCAGCTCTGATGGCTCCGGGCGTCCAGGCCTGTGGCAGCATCCGTCCATCTCTGCCTCCGCCATCACATGGCTTCTCCTTTGTGTCCTCCCTCTCCTTTCTCTTAGAAGGACACACCTTGGATTCAAGGTTCACCCCAATCCAGGGTGATCTCATCTTGGGTTTTTTAACTGAATTACCTCTGCAAAGACTCTGTTTCCCAGTAAGGTCACATCCCAGGTTCCAAGTGGACCAGTCTTTGTGGGAGGACACCATTCACCCCTCTTCCAGCTCTGGGGCCCCAGGAGTCCCTGCGCTTGTGACCGCATCCCTCCAATCTTTGTGTCCGTCTTCACATGGCTTCTCCCCTCTGTGTGACTGTGCCTCTCCCCTTCTCTCTTCTAAAGACCCTTGTCTGTGGATTTAGGGCCTGCCTAGGCTTCCCTGGTGGCTCAGATGGTAAAGAATCTGCCTGCAATGCAAGAGACCTGGGTTCGATCCCTGGGTCAGGAAGGTCTCCTGGAGAAGGAAATGGCAACCCACTCCAGTATTCTTGCCCGGAGAATTCCATGGACAGAGGAGCCTGGTGGGCTAAAGTCCGTGGGGTTGCAAAGAGTCGGACACACCTGAGCCATAATGCACGCACACACACAGGTCACTCAGTGTGATCTCACCTGAAGATCATTATGTTAAACCCACAGTGGTAGGGTATGCAAGGGGTCCACAGTGGGCGGGGAGCATGAACCCCTCACCCAGGGGCAGCCTGCAGCCCCTACCAGCCGAGCAGCAGGGAAAAGTCAGCCCTGTGTACCCAGTTTGCCCCATTTCAAGAGAAACTAAAACTCACTCTTCTTTATATCAAATCTCCCAAGTCACATCTTTAAACTCTCTGAAGCCTAAACTAAGAGGTTCACTGAGATATTCCCTCAAGGGAGATGAGAGGGTCATAGGGAGGGGGTGGGCATGCTGATCAAGCCCCACAGTGCCTGGCCAGGTGTCCCCAGCTGGGGCCCCTGAGGGTCTGGCCTTCGGGACCTCTCAAAGTTCCCGGTTTTCCTAACTGCTGCTTTGGTTGGACCAGGGCTTTGGTGCCTGGTAGGCAGGTGAATGGAGCCCTTTCCTTCCACACTCCTGCACTCCCGCTGGTACATCTCAGCCAGCCCAGGACCACCAGTGTGTTCTCAGGGCTGGTTCTGACCCAGCGCATGCCTAACCGAGATGTGAGTTCTGAATTCCCCTGCTGGCCCCCATTTCCCTCTCCTGCCACCCTCATGAAGCGACTTCTTTTCCCATGACATCTGTCACCTTCGGTCATAATGACATGCTATGGTCCGCCCTCCACCAGGGTCATGCATACTGTTGTGTAGGTTGTGCCCTGCTCAGCTGTACTCGAAGGGCTTTCTGTCCCTCTCATGTATGTTAAACTCCCTGGAGCATTTGGAGGATGTTTGGGAGAGTCACAAGTCTATCACATCAAAATGCCATTTGAAACTACTGTAACTTTAATTTTACCACTGAAAACCCAGTTATCCATCTGCAAATAGCCCTCCCCTCCCAGAACTGCCTCTATAAAGATTCTGCCTTATTAGCGCATGTGGCATTTGCAGA
This sequence comes from Bos grunniens, assembly GCF_055505025.1. Lineage (NCBI taxonomy): Eukaryota > Metazoa > Chordata > Mammalia > Artiodactyla > Bovidae > Bos > Bos grunniens. The sequence goes on from NC_141181.1 coordinate 45,275,662, forward strand.
GAGCTTTTCATCTCTGAAGCACTTTGCTAACAGTAATTAATTAATCCTCCTCATGAAGCTGAAAGGCAGGTAAATACCAGGCTCTTGCTTGGAAGGATGGGAAGAAAGGCTGGCTATAAGGTGAATCTGGCCAGGCAGGGTCAGAAACCTCTCACCCTGACCCCAGCCCCCGCTGTCCCTCCCTGAGCTCGGCCCCTGTCCCCCTGTTCCTCTCTCTGGTCCCCCAGTCAGCAGGCTGCTCATGACCCTGTTGAACTCCAGCCCCTTGGGCAGCATCTCATCCTTGCAGGAGACAAGGTCATCTCCAGAGTGAAATGCTACCTGTTTGCCCCTGGGGACTCCTGCATTGGAAATTCACAACCCACAGCCTTTGTCCTCTGGTCTCTCTCCTCTCTGCCTTCCTCGCCTGCACGGTCACCATCTCTCCACTCCCGCTGCCTGGCCTGCTTCCCAAGCACACCAGCACATCCCAGGGGCTCAGTGCTGGCTGCTCTTTCTGTGTGCAGCACCCCACTTGCCTCCCCTAACAACCAGCTGCTACATCCTACACCACCTCTGCTCATCACCCAGTGCAACCTACCCTGAACACCCTATTTAAAACAGCAATTCCAAATCACCCTTATTTTGCCCTCTTTTTCTGTCACAATGCATATCACCTCCTAATATATCATTTACTTATACATTTTTGTCTGTCCCCCCATACCCACTCAGTCAGGCCCACCACATACTGTTGTGTAGGTTGTGCACTGCACAATAGCGCTTGTTAGCCTTTCTGTCCCTTCAGTATATCCTAAGCTCCCGGAGGCATAGCTTTTTTTTTTTTTTTTTCTAGTTCACGGGTATGCGCCTATGTGTTACAAGAGGGTGTGGCACATTCAGGCCTCCATTCCTGCTTGTAAATGAATGTACCTTCCAGCCCTGGAGGGAAGGCCTGCCAGGAAGTAGGATTCACTTGCCAGAAAAGCCAGGCTGTGAGGCAGGCCGGCTGTCAGACTAAGCTGACTCACAGAGCTCTCTGGAGCCAGGACAGCTCATCAGATGTCAGAGATTGGGCCTGGATGGTGTTTAGATCCCTAGTGTCAATCGCTGGTTAGCCACGGGCTGCCTCAGGCAGAGCGAGACCTCGGGCAGCCGGGTGTGCGGCCCAGACGACTCCGGGGCTTCCAGAGGTGCAGCGCTTGGATCTACCCTCCGCAGGGTTGGTCTAGCCCAACATTAGATGCGGGTGTGGCCGCCTGGGTCCTGGCTCCCTACCTAGGGGGACGGGACGGGGGTCCCTGGCATCCGTGCCCTTCCTCAGGGACCTGCGTCTCCTTGCAGGGCCGAGCCCGCCCTTACGCGGATCCGGGAGGACCGCCGGCGGATCGTCCTGCCAGCCATCGACAACATCAAGTACGACACGTTCGAGGTGCAGCAATACGCCAGCGCAGCCCACGGCTACAACTGGGGCCTTTGGTGCATGTACATCGTCCCGCCCCAGGACTGGCTGGACCGCGGCGACGAGGCGGCGCCCATCAGGTGAGCTGGCCACCAGGGCCACTGGGGCGGGGCCTGCACTGGAGGAGTCAGGTGGGTGGGGTCACTGGGGCGCGGCCTGGCCTGGAAAGAGCCAGGACAGTGAGGTGGGGCAGGGCTGCAGCAGGGGCCTTGGGAACTGGAGGGACAGGTGGCATTCCTCTGCAGAAAGCCAAGGCCTGGCACCAGGTGGGAGAGTAGAAACAGCAGGATGCGGTCAGTCCAGGGTTTCCCTGGGTGTGAAGAGGGACATGGCGGTGTGATGGGGAAATGGGAAGTGGCTCCAGATTGTGACCTGAGTGATAACCAGGAGATCAAGATGGCAGAGTAGAAGGACATATGCTCATCTTCCCCTGCGAGAACTCCAAAATTACAACTTGCTGCTGAACAACCATCGACAGGAGAATGTTAGATCCCAACAAAAAAAAAGATATCCCACATCCAAGGGCAAAGGAGAAGTCCCAGCAGGATGGTAGGAGGGGTGAAATCACGCTCAGAATGAAACCCCATACCCACCAGAGATGCTCGAAGAGCTCAAACAAAACCTTGTGTGTACCAGGAGACCCCACAGAGACTGAGCAAGACCTGACTCTGAGTGTTTGAGTGTCTTCTGCAGAGGTACGGGTCAGCAGTGGTCTGCTGCAGGGGTAGGGCTCTGGGTGCAGCAGATCTGGGTGTGGCATAAGCCCTCTTGGAGGAGGTCTCCATTAACCCCACCATAGAGCTGTCAGAACTTACACAGGACTAGGGAAACAGATTCCTGGAGGAAGAAAGGAGAAAGGAGTAATGTCCCCCCACAAGAGACTGACCCAGACTTGCTTGTGAGCGTCCAAGAGTCTCCGGCAGAGGCGTGGGTCGGCGGTGGCCTGCTGCAGGGTCAGGGGCACTGAATGCGGCAGGGCATGCATGGGACCTTTAGAAGGAGGTCGCTATTACCTCCACCATAGTTTGGTCTCAGGTCAAACAACAGGAAGGAAACACAACCCCACCCATAAACAGAAAATTGGATTAAAGATTTACTGAGCATGGCCCCACCCATCAGAACAAGACCCAGTTTCCCCCACAGCCAGTCTCTCCCATCAGGAAGCTTCCATAAGTCTCTTATCCTTATCCCTCAGAGGACAGACAGAATGAAAACCATAATCACAGAAAACTAATCAAACTGATCACATGCACCACAGCCTTGTCTAACTCAATGAAACTGAGCCATGCCATGTAGGGCCACCCAAGACCGACAGATCATGGTGGAGAGTTCTGACAAAATGAGGTTCATTGGAGAAGGGAGTGGCAAACCACTTCAGCATCCTTGCCTTGAGAACCCCATGAACAGTATGAAAAGGCAAAAAGATAGGACACTGAAAGATGAACTCCCCAGATTGGTAGGTGCCCAGTATGCTACTGGAGAAGAGTGGAGAAATGACTCCAGAAAGAATGAAGAGACAGAGCCAAAGCAACAACAGTGCCCAGCTGTGGATGTGACTGGTGATGGCAGTAGAGTCTAATGCTGTAAAGAGCAGTGTTGCATAGGAACCCGGAATGTTAGGTCCATGAATTGGAAGTGGTAAATTGGAAGTGATCAAACAGGAGATGGAAAGAGTGAACATCGACATTTTAGGAATCAGTGAACTGGAATGGGTGAATTTAACTCAGATGACCATTATATCTACTACTGTGGGCAAGAATCCCTTAGAAGAAATGGAGTAGCCCTCATAGTCAACAAAAGAGTCCAAAATGCAGTACTTGGGTGCAGTCTCAAAAATGACAGAATGACCTCTGTTCATTTCCAAGGCAAACCATTCAATATCACAGTAATCCAAGTCTATGCCCCAACCAGTAATGCTGAAGAAGCTGAAGTTGAATGGCTCTATGAAGACCTACAGGACCTTCTAGAACTAACATCCAAAAAAGATGTCCTTTTCATTATAGGGGGCAGGAGTGCAAAAGTAGGAAGTCAAGAGACATCTGGAGTAACAGGCAAATTTGACCTTGGAGTACAAAATGAAGTAGGGCAAAGGCTAATAGAGTTTTGTCAAGAGAATGCACTGGTCATAAAAAACACCCTCTTCCAGCAACATAAGAGACGACCCTACACATGGACATCACCAGAGGGTCAATACTGAAATCAGATTGATTATATTCTTTGCAGCCAAAGATGGAGAAGCTCTATACAGTCAGCAAAAAACAAGACCGGGAGCTGACTGTGGCTTAGATCATGAACTCCTTATTGCCAAATTCAGACTTACATTGAAGAAAGTAGGGATAACCACTAGACCATTCAGGTATAACCTAAATCAAATCCCTTATGATTATACAGTGGAAGTGACAAATAGATTCAAGGGATTAGATCTGATAGAGTGCCTGAAGAACTATGGCCAAAGGTTCATGTCATTGTACAGGAGGCAGTGATCAAGACCATCCCCAAGAAAAAGAAATGCAAAAGGGCAAAATGGCTGTCTGATGAGGCCTTACAAATAGCTTAGAAACGAAGGGAAGCAAAAGGCAAAGGAGAAAAGGAAAGATATAGGCATCTGAATGCAGAGTTCCAAAGAATAGCAAGGAGAGATAAGAAAGCCTTCCTCAGTGATCAGTGCAAAGAATTAGAGGAAAACAATAGAATGGGAAAGACTAGAGATCTCTTCAAGAAGATTAGAGGTACCAAGGGAACATTTCATGCAAAGATTGGCCCAATAAAGGACAGAAATGGTATGGACCTAACAGAAGCAGAATATATTAAGAAGAGGTGGCAAGAATACACAGAAGAACTGTACAAAAAAAGATCTTCATGACCCAGATAACCACAATGGTGTGATCACTCAACTAGAGCCAGACATCCTGGAATGCAAAGTCAAGTGGGCCTTAGGAAGCATCACTATGAACAAAGCTAGTGGAGGTGATGGAATTCCAGTTGAGTTATTTCAAATCCTAAAAGATGATGCTGTGAAAGTGCTGCACTCAATATGCCAGCAAATTTGGAAAACTCAGCAGTGGCCACAGGACTGGAAAAGGTCAGTTTTCATTCCAATCCCAAAGAAAGGCAATGCCAAAGAATGTTCAAACTACCACACAATTGCACTCATCTCACATGCTAGCAAAGTAATGCTCAAAATTCTCCAAGCCAGGCTTCAACAGTACATGAATTGTGAACTTCCAGATGTTCCAGCTGAATTTAGAAAGGGCAGAGGAACCAGAGATCAAATTGCCAACATCCATTGGATCATCGAGAAAGCAAGAGAATTCCAGAAAAACTACTTCTGCTTTATTGCCTAGGCCAAACCCTTTGTGTGGATCACAACAAACTGTGGAAAATTCTTCAAGAGATGCGAATACCAGACCACCTGACCTGCCTCCTGAGAAATCTGTATGCAGGTCAAGAAGCAACAGTTAGAACTGGACACGGAACAACAGAACTGGTTCAAAATTGGGAAAGGAGTACATCAAGGCTGTATATTGTCACCCTACTTATTTCATTTATATGCAGAGTAAATCATGCAAAATTCTGGGTTGGAATCAAGATGAAATCAAGACTGCCAGGAGAAATATCAATAACCTCAGATATGAAGATGACACTACCCTTATGGCAGAAAGTGAAGAAGAACTAAAGAGCCTCTTGATGAAAGTGAAAGAGGAGAGTGAAAAAGTTGGCTTAAAGCTCAACATTCAGAAAACTAAGATTATGGCATTTGGTCCCATCACTTCATGGCAAATAGATGGGGAAACAATGGAAACAGTGAGAGACTTTATTTTGGGGGGGCTCCAAAATCACTGCAGATGGTGACTGCAACCATGAAATTAAAACATGCTTTCTTCTTGGAAGAAAAGCCATGACAAACCTAGACAGCATGTTGAATAGCAGAGACATTACTTTGCCAGCAAAGGTCCATCTAGTCAAAGCTATGATTTTTCCAGTAGTCATGTGTGAATGTGACAGTTGGACTATAAAGAAAGCTGAGTGCAGAAGAATTGATGCTTTTGAACTGTGGTGTTGGAGAAGACTCTTGAGAGTCCCTTGGACTGCAAGGAGATCAAAGCAGTCAATCCTAAAGGAAATCAGTTCTGAATATTCATTGGAAGGACTGATGCTGAAGCTGAAGCTCCAATACTTTGGTCACCTGATCCAAAGAACTGACTCATTGGAAAAGACCCTGATGGTGGGAAAGACTGAAGGCAGGAGGAGAAGGGGGTGACAGGATGAGATGGTTGGATGGCATCACTGACTTGATGGACACGAGTTTGAGTAAGCTCCAGGAGTTAGTAATGGACAGGGAAGTCTGGTGTGCTACAGTCCATGGAGTCACAAAGAGTCAGACACGACTGAGCGACTGAACTGACTGATAACCAGGTCAGGTGGAGGAGAGAGAAGGAGGGAGACAGACAGATAGAATGAAGAGAAAGAGAAAGAGCCAGTAAAAGAGACAGAGAAAAAGAACACAGACTTGGAGACAGCAGAAAAAGGGAGACACCAAGGAAAGAGAGAGGGGAACGAGACAGATGAATCTCAGGGAAGCAGCAGTGAGCAGTGGTGTGAAGCAAGATCTTCATTCCCTGCCCAGGAATTGAACCTGGGAAGCCTGGATGAGAACCAAGAATTCTAGCCACCAGAACAGCAAGGGCTAGAGGCTAGAAGCTATTTTTCTCTGGATCTTTGCACCCAGTGAAAAGTGCATTTATCACAGAGGCAGGAACTGTAAATGCAGGTACAAAGTTTATTATTACAGACATAGCACGACAAGTGGGAGAGCACATAGAGAAAATGTTTGCTTAGTTAAGACAGAAGCAAGGCAGAGACAAACACCCGGAGAGAAAGGGTGGGCCCCTCCTAGTGGTGAGCGGCACGGTAAAGAGGTGGTGAAGTCATTTATATAGGTCAGTTCTTCTGGGTCTTTGTCTTCCTTCAGGCTAATTATCTGGTTCCTTTTTCTACACCTGACCTACCCTGGGACCCTCCCTTGGGTGCGCACGCACCTCTCAGCCAAGATGGATCTCAAAGTAAAGGCTTCTGGGAAGAGCAAGACTCATTATGGCCTGATGTTATCCCTTGACTTTCACTCCCATAAAGGAGCCTTTTGGGGGCATAGGTAGTGTCTCCTTTGTCCCGAAAAGGGGGAAGCAGAGATCCCTTAATCCTTTACTCAAACAAGGTTTGCCCCTCTTTGTCCGTGCCATGACTATTACTTTAGGTGTTTACAAGAGACATGCAATGGCTATTTACCCTGTTTCTGCTGTTACTTCCATCTCAGAGGGCAAACAGGAGGCTGATTGTAAATGCCTGATCTGGAGCCCACCTATTTCTTGGTCTCAGGAATCCAGCCTGAAGCCCCTGTTCTTCCTGCTCCCTGAAATGCAAATAGGAAACCCATTGTAAATGTCTAACCTGGGGCCCATTTGTTGCCTACTTCAGGATGAGCAGAGGAAGACAGAGATTCGGGGGAGGGTGCACACTAAGAAACAAAACGAGGAAGGTGCCAGGGAGCAGAAAGGAATAGGGGTGCAGAGAGGGAGTGAGAAGGAGACAGAGACCCAGACAGAACGAGGGAGAGACAGACAGACAGAGGCAACACCACGAGAGTCATAAAGCAGCAGAGGACAAAGAAACCAGCAGACCCAGGATGGTGGGTGTGCTATAGAGAACGTGCTCCAAAGCACTTATTTTATTTTGAATTGGTTCCCATACCTGAAAACGTAGAGTTTTTCCCATGTTAAAAATGCATCTTTATTAAGATGAGAAGGTGCACGTTCTCACAGGGCAGCCAGTCACTGGAGCTGAGAAGTGACCCCCTGTCTAAACAGGGCTGAGGTCTCCAATTTGCTGCAGTCCCCACCACTCCCTAATGTCTCTGTGTTGCTCTGCCTTCAGATTTGCACGGTCACTCTTCTTGCACCTGGCTTGCTTCGTTCGTTTCCATCACTCACTGACCTTCTGCAGTTTTCAGCCCCTCCCTTCTTTTCCCTGGTCTGTTGAACCCCTGGGAAATCTATGCTTCAAAATCAACTGGGGCTGCCACTTTCTCCCGGGGGCCCAACAGGCTGGAGGTATTTTTCTTGGAGTGAATGTTCATCTCCAGGGTCTGTTGATCCCCTGGAGCCTTGGCCAGTTCTCCCCACAGAGGTTTGGGATTTCAAGGCCTCAGGCAGGGACCTCTCCTGCCTCATCTCTCCAATCTGGTGTGTCCCTGCTGAAACAGGCCATTCTGCCCATGAGTGACCAGAACTGTCCATCATGGCACATTTACAAGTTGTTTCTTCCCCTAGGAGGGTCTTAGAGGGGCTTTTGGGCACCTACCCTCCATTAGCAAAGAGCTGTCCAGCAAGAAATTAAGTCTCAGAGCAGCCTGGATGCTCAAGCTGAAGAAAGAATGCTCTGGCCAGACTGCAAGTTGTCTTAAACTTTGCTCCTTATTAATACCACCTGGAAAGAATTAGAAAGCCCTAATCCCAAAACCCGAAATAAAAAAACAGGCAAAGACCTTGAACAAATGCTATACGCAAGGAGGCAGACAAAACACTAACACACGTATGGGAAGCCGCCCACTGCAGTCACAAGGGAAATAAGACAGAATGTCGGTCAGATAAACCAATGGCAACACGGACCAGTCACAACTCTCAGCGTGGCCGGTGGGAGCAGACATTAGCAAGACCGCTTTGGAAACCTGGCAGTTTCTCCTAGAGGTAAAAACACTTCCTACATGACCAGCCGTTCCACCCCAGGTATTTGCCCAAAAGAAATGAAAACATATGTCTACACAAAGATGCGAATGTTCATAGCAGCAGCTTTTTTCACAACAGTCCTGAATTGAACCCAAATGTCTATCAACATGTGAACAGGTAAACGAAGTGTGATGCTTCTCAGAACTACAAAGGGTCGTATGGTGATGCCCATGACAATGAGGACGAAACTCAAAGTGTGGCAAAAACGTCAGACACAGAATAGCACACACTGTCAGCCCCCAGGACAGTCTCCAGAGTCACAAACCCCTGCCCCTATCTTTCCTGGAAGTGGATGGGAGAAGGGCCCTCCAAGGACCCGTTGACCTTCACTGAAGGGAAGTTCTGGAGACTCGCCATCCCACAGGGAGTACATTCAAGGAGAGAGATGGTCTCCCGAGAAGATACTACAGGGTTTATAAGAAGGCCGAGATGGAAGGCTGGGCACAGCAGACAGCCATGTCTATGTCCTGACCACCCAGAACCCATGAATTCAACCTCACTGGGAAAAGGGTCTTTGCAGATGTAATTAGAATGTTGTGACGGGGAGATTACTGTGGATGACCCAGCTGGGTCCTGAATGCTGCTGAAAGTGTCCTTGTAAGAAACACACAGAAGAGGAAAGACCATGCCACTCCGGAGTCAGAGATGGGAGGGATGCAGCCACAAGCCAAGGACATTGGAAGAGGCAGGGAGGGTCCTCCTCAGGAGCTTCAGAGGGAGTATGGCCCTGCCCACACCTTGACTTTAGACTTCTGGCCTTCAGAGCTAGCAGAGGACAAATATCTCTTGTCTGAAGCCCCAGTTCATGTGGTATTTGTTTCACAGCTGCAAGAAATGAACATGCCGGTGTCCAGAAGAGGGCCCTCTGCAGAGCCCTGCTCCAAGGTTGGGAGATCCCAAGCCTCACTGGGCATCTCCCAGCAGGGTGACCCCACGGGGACAGAGCCGACACACAGCCATGTTGAGATGAGACCCTGAGGGCCGTTCACGTCCAATAATGCGTGTGACAATCACAAACATTCCTCAGGTCCACATGGTGCCATTGTCACAGCTAGTCCCCAAGTTGTATCCTCCATGTGCATGAGTGCAGCCCACTGGGGAAGTAGAGCCCTGACAGGGGCCTCTCAAGGTCACCTTCAGGGCTGGTGGCCAGCTGGCCCATGCAGTCGCTTTAACCACACCCAGCCAAGGCTTCCTGAAAATTGGAGAGGAAGCCAACCAGCCTCTCCCCAGACCCTGCTGGCCCTCAGCAGGCTCCATGCTGGGACTCACTGCCCTCCTAGTGATGCTGCAGACAGCTCCCAGACGCCCAGCCATTCTTCTTGGGGGGAGAACAAGGCGTTCTGAATCTCCCACTCTTAGTATGCACAGTGCCCAGGGAGCCTAGAGTGGTGTGACCTTGTCCTTCAAGTTCTAGGGAAGCCACTTGAATCTCAGTATGTCACCTGATTTGTCATATATGTCTCAAACTTGGAACCAATGTTTATACTTAAGAGATTTCACACGAAATTGGTATCTACTCTTTGAAAAGTAGAAGATTCTGGAAAAACCCAGGTCCCCATTCCTAGCTGGTGATGATCCACTGGAGCTGAGTTGTTACTGAGCTCTCGGGGTGGGGGAGGGGGACAGTGTCACAGTCCCCACTGCTCCCAACAGCCTGCTTCACACGCCCTTTGGGCTGGAGAGTCTGGAGTGACAAGACTCCAAGGGCAGGCTTGAGGTCTTTGCTTCCAAGGTCATTATCCAGAGGATGGCCCTCCTCTCCAGCTTCTCAGGGAAGGGGTCTTCCCACAACCTCCCCTCAGCGGCAGACCCATGAGAAGAAGCCCTGGTACCCTAACTCCTGCAGCAAAGGCTCCTGGCAAACCTTGTGATATTGCCCCTTACCGCGTCATGAAACCTGACCCCAGGCTGGGAACCTGCATCCCTGGGGCCAGTCTGTGGGCCTGAAAGGGTCTTTCCTGAGAACTGCTCTGGGGTTTCTGGTCTCCCTCGGACCTGGGGCGGGGAACCGATGCCCTTCTCCTGAAGGACACAGCTCCCACACCTGCTCTGAGGAAGGTGGCCTGGGAGAGGCTGGTGTGTGAAAATTTACCTAAGGAAATTTCTCTGCCAGTCATTATCCTGGAAGCTCAAGGAAGAAAGGGGTCAAAAGAAGGCTTGGATTTCTGCAGAGAAGTATCTCAGCCTTGACAGATGGAGAAAGAGAGGGCAGTGAGGGGCTGGGAGGCCCTCGTGGCCCCAGGGGCCCTGTGTGCTGGAGGTGGCTGCCCGCATGAACTGTATCATTGAAATGGAGCTATTTCCTGAATTCTGAATGAGGTCAAAACGGGACCCATGACCAGTGGCGTGTTTGTCTCCGTGTGGCTCTGAGCTGCTAGCAGAGCACAGATGTGGGGCATTGGCTGCGTTGTGTGGGCCCCTCCCCGCCCGCCTCCAGGAGGGCAGCTGCAGCCCGTAGGCTCATCTGGCTTGCATCTTCCTGGGGCCACAGAGCCCACATATGGGTTTGCACCCCTGTCCCTGGGGCAGTCCAGATTCATGCCAGTGTGTCTTGTGGATGCAGAGAGACCATGGGTGTAAGCCGGCTTCCAGTGGGGCCAGATGAACCCAGAGGAAAAGAGGGGATGTTGTGGGGTCGGCGGAGGGGCCCACACCCAGCACCTGCTCCCCTCCACAAGCAGGGGAACATGGAATGAGGGTCCAAGTCACACCTGTACTCACACACAGATGCACACTCATGCATAGAGATGCACGAAGACACAAATGCAAGCACACAGACACGTGTACATGCTCACACACAAAAAACCACACATAGATTCGCACACACAGATACACACACACAAGACCACACATAGATTCGCACACACAGACACACACCTACACAAGACCACACATAGATCCACACACACAGACACACCCACACAAGACCACATATAGATTTGTGCATGCGTTATAGACGTGCATGCATGCATGCTCAGTTGCTTCAGGCATGTCTGACTCTTTGTGACCCCACGGACTGTAGCCCACCAGGCTCCTCTGTCCATGGGAGTCTCCAGGCAAGAATACTGGAGTGGGTTGCCATTTCCTCCTCCAGGGGATCGCCCCAACCCAGGGATCGAAACTTCATCTCCTGTGTCTCCTTCATGGCAGACGGATTCTTTACCAATGAGCCACAGGGGAAGCCTGTGCATACAGGCACACTCACACATAATTGCTTCTCTGGTCACAGTGGTAGGTTGGTGACATTTTCCTTGCTGACTTGTCGCTTACCTTCTCCCAAGCATCACTTCTTATGGCACTGGGTGGTCTTGATAAGCACCTCACCTGCTGGGTAGGTAACAATCCGTCAAAAGAACGGCTCGAAACTCATTCGACCATCTACACTGATGAACTCTAAGTTGATTTCCCTTTTGCCACTATAACTCACGCTGCAGTGCACAGCTTTGTGCAAATAGCTTTCGGATCAGTCTCCTAGGATAAATGCCAGCCACGGAATTAGGGGGTAAAATAGTAACAGTAAATGGTTCCCAGGCTCCAGACCCTCCTCCATATAGTTTTCATCTGCACAGCTGCCTTTGGAGGAGGCACCATTCTGCCTCTCGTGTTACTGGCAGGGAAGCTGAGCACAGAGAAGCTGACCAGCTTGCCCAAGGGCACACAGCTGGTGTGCAAGGAGCTGGGTCAGCACTGCATCACTGCACAAGCACTGCTGGCTCTCTGTTCATAGCTTCAGACTTTTCCAGGAGGGTTGAGCCAATGCACACCAGTTTCTCCACCACCTTGTCACCAGCGCATGTGGCCCCTACACCCGGTCGGCTGTCCTCCCCTGTGTTATGCTGATCACCTGACAGTGCCCTGCCTGTGAGCCGGTGTTCTTCTTCAAGACATCGAGAGCAGGTGCCTCTCTTGTCCCTTGTCACTCTCCCAAAAGCTGAAGAGCCCATTTGTGATCTTCATTTTATCAGCTCCTATTCATATAGAACTCCAAGGCTTCATGGACCTGGGGATGTGTGCCTGTGTGTGATGCCTAGATGTGTGTCTGTGTGTATCTCTGTGTATGCATGTGCTGCATGTATCTCTGTGTGTTTGCTGCAGGTGTGTATCTGTGTTTATGTGTGTGCACACGTGTGTTTCTCTGTATTGTCTGTGTGCATGTTATGTGTGTCTATATGTATCTGTGTGCATTTGGGTGTGTATGTTTGTGAGTACATTCATGGGACTATGTGTGTGTATTGTGTGTGTCTGTATATCTGTACATCTGTTTATTGTGTGTGTCTGTCCTTATGGGGTATGTGTGTTGCGTATGTGTCTCCATGTGTCCATGTATCCGTGTGTCTGTTGCATGTGTATGCTTGTCCACGCATGTGTGTGTTGCGTGTGTCTCCATGTGTCCATGTATCCATGTGTCTGTTGCGTGTGTCTGCTTGTCCATGCATGTGTGTGGCATGTGTGTCTGTGCACCTGTGTGTGTCTGCATGTCTGTGGCCTCTGCAAGGCAGGAGCCCAGGAGAGCATCCTCATGGAGAGGCTGTATCCAGGCGGGCAGCACATCAGCCCAGATGTAAGGATGCTCCCCAGAGTGACCAAGTTCCTCCTCCACCGAACCCGAGAACCCTCGGCCTTCACCGTTTTCTGTAATCACAGCAAGAATTTCTCATGCAAATAAATTCAGAGCCAGCTGACTCTGCTACCGTCGCCTTGTGAGGTGAAGTTTATTTTGGAACTCGGAGCAATAATAAAAAAATCATTACAGCTGTAATAGACTTGGCAGGGACTTGGCAGTTCAATTCATGAGAGATCACCCTGAGATTTTTGTGTTGTCGTTAAGAAAATGAAAGAAATAGCTGTCGTCGTCGGTGAACTATAACTTAACTAGTTAAACGCTTGCTATGCGTCACAGGTGACATTAAAATTTTGTTACTATTAGATTTGTGGCCCAAATGTCATGACAAAACAAATTGGATCTTTACACAAATAAAAGGATAATTGCCTTTTAATGCCTCTGTTATTCTTGGACAACTCATGGGCACTTGCTTCTGGTGTCCCAGTCACTGGGACCGGAAATGCTTCTTTTAAACTGTGATTAAGAACAACTTTTTGTGTTGTTTTCAGTGAAGAGAGATTTCATACCTGTGAGAGCAGTGGGTGGGCACAAGTGGAAGCAGAGGAGAGGGCAGCCACAACCCTGTCTTTCGGGGTCTTGGGGGGCCTTCGGGGACAATGGGGGAGCCTTTGCCAGTCCTCTAAGAGCTTGGAAGAAACTGAGCCCTTAGGCTACAAGGTGGTTGTCTTTGTTTCGAAGCAAATTCTTCCATCCAAAGCTTGGAAGGGGACTTCCCTGGTGACTCGGTGGTAACTAATCTGCCTGCAAATGCAGGAGACATGGGTTCAATCCCTGATTCGGGAAGATCCCACATTCCTCGGAGCAACTAAGCCTGCACAGCTACTGAGCCTGGGCCGGGAGCCACAACCACTGAAGTGTGCACACCCTACTGCCTGTGCTCTGCAACAAGAGAAGCCATCCCAGTGAGAAGCCCACGCACCGCAACTAGAGAGTGGCCCCTGCTCTCTGCCACTAGAGAAAAAGCCTGTGCAGCAACGAAGACCCAGTACAGGCATTAATAAAAGTAAATAAATTTTTTAAAAAAGCTTGGAAGGTCCTGCTTTCTCACAAAACAGAGATTGTGCCTATTGCTAGAAAGATATTTTTCCTTTATTTTTTTTTCTCCTCCAACTAATAGGTTCTCAGTATACACTGAGTTTATGATGTGAGTGTATCAGAAATGAATGAATGAGTCAGCGAGTGTGCAGGTCCATTCACAGTGATACCGCCCACTTTTCTCTGCCACTCCGTCCGTTCATGACCTGCTTTGATCACCACTGCTCCATGAGTCCAGTGGAGGTCTCAACACTGATAAATTGCTAATACATCTTAGAAGAAAATATAACTAGCACATTGACACGTGATTTTACAGATACAATTGCTTGGGGCAAGGCAAGATTTACTCACATTTTAAAAATGTGTAGATGTAAATAGAATTATTACAGGAATATAGTACAGCTGGTCGGAGAAGGCAATGGCACCCCACTCCAGTACTCTTGCCTGGAAAATCCCATGGACAGAGGAGCCTGGTAGGCTGCAGTCCGTGGGGTCGCTAAGAGTCGGACATGACTGAGCGACTTCACTTTCACTTTTCACTTTCATTCATTGGAGAAGGAAATGGCAACCCACTCCAGTGTTCTTGCCTGGAGAATCCCAGGGACGGGGGAGCCTGGTGGGCTGCCATCTATGGGACTGCACAGAGTTGGACACGACTGAAGTGACTTAGCAGCAGCAGCAGCAGCAGCAGCATAGAGTTGAGCAGTGCACAAGCTGTGTGACTGCCAGTTGTGGCCCTGATTCCTGATACACAGATAAAATAATGAAGGAGGTAGGTAAGTGACTGAAGCTTGGGAGATTATGATCAGGGCAACTAAATAACTCACTGGGTAATCAGATTTTTAAATTTTTAAAATCTACACTAAGTTGTCTGAATGGAATGTTGGTTTTTTGGTCATCTCTGATGGGTGCAAAGACAAGCCTGAGGCAAGCCCTGGGCACAGTGACCAGGTGAAGACAAGGAACTCAGGGATGACGTGTGAGGACTTGGAAAGAGGGTGGCGGTCCCCCCCAGGCTGCTGGGGTCTGCGCCGCACACTGATGGCCTGCTTGGTCCCTGTCTGCTTCTCCCCAGGACCCCGGCCATGATCGGCTGCTCCTTCGTTGTGGACCGGGAGTACTTCGGGGACATTGGTCTGCTGGACCCAGGCATGGAGGTGTACGGTGGGGAGAACATAGAGCTGGGCATGAGGGTAAGTGTCACTCAGCCGCTGGGGCCACTCACGGGGATGGTGTGCCCAGCAGACCTGTCAAAAGTTGTGCCTGGCTGGTCTGTGAGCTGCTTGTTACAGGTCAGGAGGAGGTAAAAGCCCCCAAACTTAGGTCAATGTAAGAAACCTCTGTGGCAAAGGGACTGGGAAGCGTTATGAATGTGGTAATGAGAGACTGTATTTCAGATCTTACTTTATTTCTCAAGCCACTCATTCTGTTGCTTTGCACTGAAGTCAGGGCTGGTGGGGAGCTTGGAAACTAAGAGCTGGTCCTGTGCACTGGGAGTTTGTCCATCAGTGGCGAAGAGACAAGGTCGTGGGCTTGTCTTGGTGGAGGTGAAAGGCAGAGTGCGTATGGGCACTGTGGGCATCGGAAGCCCCCATGGCTTCTGCAGGGGGCCAGTGTGTAGAGAAGACTCCAGGCAGGATGTTTTCTTCTAGTTATTTTCTTTCCGAGTTCACTTTATTTTTGTTTATTAACTGGAGGATAATTGCTTTAGAATGTTGTGTTGGTTTCTGCCATACAACAGTGCGAATCAGCCATATATCTCCACCCTCTTGGACCTCCCTCCCTGCCAATTCACCCCCAAGGTCGTCACAGAGCACTGAGCTGAACTCCCTGTACTACACAGTAACTTCTCACTGGCTCTCTATTTCACACACGGTAGTATGCATTGGAGAAGGAAATGGCAACCCACTCCAGTGTTCTTGCCTGGAGAATCCCAGGGATGGGGGAGCCTGGTGGGCTGCCGTCTCTGGAATCGCACAGAGTCGGACACGACTGAAGCAACTTAGCAGCAGCAGCAGTATGCATCAAGGCTACTCTCTCCATTCGTCCCACTCCCTCATTCCCCTGCTGTGTCCACAAGACGGGCCTCTACATCTGTGTCTTCTAGGAATGTTATGGTTCCAGGTCTTATGCTCAAATCTTTAGTTCATTTTGAGTTAACTTTTGTGCATGATAGTGTAAGATAGTGGTTCAGCTTACTGTTTTGTGTATAGCTGTTCAGTTTTCCCTGGACTGTCCAGCACAATTTATTGAGGCTATCTTTTCCCTGTTATATATTCTTGGCTCCTTGGTCATAAATTCACTGGCAATGTGTGCCTGGGTTTATTTCTGGGCTCTCTATTCTGTCCCATTGATCCCTGCATGTGCCTGTTTTTATGCCAATGCCATATGTTTTGATTATCGTAGCTTTGTAATATAGTTTGAAATCAAGGCATGTGATGCCTCCGGCTTTGTTCTTCTTTCTCAAGATTGCTTTGGAGTCTTTTGTGATTCCACAGAAATTAGAGGAATTATTTGTTCTATTTCTGAGGGAAAATATCATTGGCATTTTGATAGGGATGCACAGAATCTATGGATAGCTGTGGGTAATATGGTCATTTTAGCAACATTTTTCCAATCCATGAGCAAGGATACTTTTCCATTTATTAGTGTCTTCTTCAGTTTCTTTCATTGCTGTTTTGTAGTTTTCAGTGTGTTGGTCTTTCACCTCCTTGGTTCAGTGTACTCCTAGGTAAAATGGGATTGGGTTCTAAGCCAGTGTCCTGTTGAAGGCTGGTGCTCTGGGCTTCATTCTCAGCTCAGTGGGATGGTCACAGCATGATTGACATGATGTGACACAGCCCATCCAGAGAGGGATGGGCAGAGCTTTCAAGGTCTGTGGACCTGGGGTGCCACAGGACCCTGCTTCCAGGAGAGTGTGGGTTTGAACCCTCAGCCCCTGATCATGGGCCACCAAGTCCTTGCCTCACTCCTGCATTAGCAGGATACTAATACTCCTTCCTTTCCTGTTGCAACTGCAGTCCAGTGACCCTGCTCTACCAGGGTGCACAGAGGCCCAGGATGGGGAAGCAGCTTAGCCAGGTGTACCCAGGGCTGGAAAGCAGACTCACACTAGCTCAAGGCTAACTAACCAGTGGTTAGCTGTCTCTACCCAGGGGCAACACTGGAGCTCCCTAATCAAACATTTTTGACACAGGATCTATTAGCCTTGACAGAGCACCATCACTGGGAGACTTAAACCCACAGACCAGTCCGAAGACCCAGCATAGCTGGGGGTTGCTGGGGAGGATCCCTCCTGCCTCTCCCAGATTCTGGTATCTGTTGTCAACCCTAATCTGATGCAGTGACTGGTCAACGTGGACAGAACAGCAGGCAAGATGCCAACAACTTCTTTTTAAATGTATTTTCGGCTGTGCTGGGTCTTTGTTGCTGTGAGCAGGCTATCTCTAGCTGCAGTGAGTGGGGCCACTCTCTAGTTGCGGTACTCAGGCTTCTCATTGTAGTGGCTTCTCTTGGTGCGGAACGCTGGCTCTAGGGCTCATGGGTTTCAGTAGATGTAGCACGTGGGCTCAGTCGTTGGAGGCACACGGGCTCTCTAGTTGTGGTACACAGGCTTAGTTGCTCCAAGGTATGTGGGATCTTAGTTCCCTGATCAGGCATCAAACCCATGCCCCTTCGGTGGAAGCATGGAGTCTTAACCACTGGACCACCAGGGAGGTCCCCTCTGGTCACACTTGCCCAAGAATCCTCCAACTAGTCTTAATTATCAGGGTTGCCCCATCCAAGGGCAGAGTAACTTGGAGAGCTACAGATGACCCCGGTTGGTGATGTCCCCTCTTAGGGGAAGCTGAATGAGCTTGGTCATGGATCCAAACTGTGAAGCAGGGCAGCTCCCATGGTCTGTAAGTGACAGTCGGCCCACGGGCTCTGGCTGTGTGGGAGCAAGGCTGCCAGGGCCAGGATAGCCAGAGCCTGACAGGCATGTGAACTCACACTGCCACCTCTGACCTCACTCCCGTGCCCTCCTGCCCCTCTTCAAAGAGGCCAAGACTCAGGGTTTGGGGACAGCCAGTGAACTGACCGAGTCCTGCAGCAGTGGGTAGGCCGGCCATGAGTCGCTCACCCACCAGCAACCAAGCCTGAGGTTCAGAGCTGTTTCTGATTTAAATAAAAGGAAGCCAGCATGGGCACTGAGTTCCAATTTTTAGGACATTATTTGTGATAAGATTTATCATTAGCTGTGATGCTGCGTCCTGATGATCTGACCAGGGTTCTCTGCCTCCCTAATCAATAAAAATTAATCAGAGGCCAAACAAAAAATTTAGGCAAAACTTTACTGGGGCTTCAGTGGCTACAGAAGGCAGTGAAAACAAGCAACAGTTTCCCTAGCCTGCTCCCCGAGGTGGGGGCGAGCTGAGCTGGTTCCCTATATGCGGTGAGGGTAGGGGTGTGTCCAAGGGTTCAGGCTGGAGGAGTGGCTTAGGTGGTCTGTCCACCCCATAGATGGTGCTGTGTGCAGGGGAGCATGCACAGTACCCTGCTTTTGCTCCTGGCTCTTCGGAAGTGGCTGTTGGGTTTTAGTCTTTTTGTATCTTTTGTCCAGAATTTGCCCCAACTGCGCATGCTCACAGTTATTTTTAGTCCCTTAGAGTTTCTTTGTGTTTTGTTGCCCAAGGAGACCTTTGTCCAGGTACAAGCACTGCAGCAAAGGGTCCCAGGTTCCAGCTGGTCTCACCGAGGCCCCAGGATGCTGTGACAGCCGCTCCACCACTCAGAGTGCAGAGCAGAGCAGGTTCGCAGGCAGACTGGGAGGGACTGGGAGACCCATTACGAGGAAGCGGCAGGTCCCTCAGCCTGGATCTCAGACTCCAGCAGCATCAGAATCACCTAGAGGCGCCATACAAATAGATCACTGCACTCCATCCCAGAGATGTGGATTCAGTATGGCAGGGTGGAGCCCAGGAATCTCCATTTCCAACAAATTCCCAGGGTCCACTCACTCCACTGGAACCCACTTTGAGAACCAGCTGCCCACTCCGCACCCCCGGCTGCCACTCTGGGGGCCGTGAGCCAGCCAGGCTCGCATGCTGCTTGCTCTGAGCCCACTCCATAAACACGGACAGAGGGGAAGGGGCCAGGGGCCAGGCCTCGGGGTCTCCTGCGGCCAGGCTGTGCTGAGGTGGGGATGAGCTTTGATTGATTTGGGGTCCTTGGGTTTTTATGTTTTGTTTCTGGGGTTTCACTTGGGTTTTTATTTGTCTGCGGAGACTTTATTCACAGGAAAGATTATATAAGATTTATTTTTAAAATTTTATATACAGTTTATTGAAGTTACACTTTTCCAAACTTGTTTTAAGGTTTTAAAGTGAAACCTAGAGATCATATTTTTATGGTTATAAATATAATAAAAGAACACTCAACTTCCCCTTTTCTTTGATTAATGCTTGACTAACTCAGATTGAATATATTAAACACTATTAAACAATAATCAGTTCCATTTCTGCCTAGTTAAATTCCCTTGAACCTTTTAAAATGACACTTATAAATGTGGCATATTTTCTTTTCTCTTTAAGAACTTCGAAGACCTGATATCCCTGCAGAAGCTCCCCTAAGTGCTTACAAAATTCTCCTGTGTCTAGTATATCAAACTTATACCACATCTCAAATTCTCTGAAGCATTTCAGGATTGTGTGCAAATGTTTTAAATTCTCTGACAAGGTCCAATTTTAAACCACGAATTTAGAATCAACCCTCAATTATACATGTTAAAATGGAATCAGAGGATTAATCTGGTAGTCTTCAATATGCTGACTTTTCCCAACTGGTTTCATCATTAAAGACCAAACCTTTGCAAATGATTCTTGAACCTGGCAGGAAGTGCCAGTTCTCCGTATTTGGTCTATTCCTCCTTCTCTGCATTGGATTCCAATCCTTCCGGAGTTAGATGATGTCAGCTCAGGGAGCAGAGTCAGAGTCCCGAGGAAGCTGCAGTGGTCCTGCAGGATGGGGGAGCCCAGCCGCTGCCCCCTGACACTCGAACTGGGTGGGGGGAACACGATGCTCAGTGGACAGGCACCTGGGCAGAGGGACCCCACCCTGGGAAGGATGAGCCACCATTGGAGACGAAAGGCATGCATGCAGGGCTGGGCAGAGGAGAAGCACCCCCACGACCTTTCACTTCCTGTCTCCTTCCAAACCAAACTCAGCTGGCAGCTAAGGGCAGCCGGGGTCGACTTGCCAAGCAAGTCAGGTGGGCCCAACCAGGGGTTGTGGGCCATGAGAGGCAGGAGGAGGAATATGAGGGCAGGGACCCCAGGGGCGCTTTGCAGTGTCTCAAGTCAGGGGCAGTGCAGGGTCAGGCAGAACCAGCCTGGGGGAGCTGACAAGGGAGGGAGAAACAGGGGGGACCTGGTCCAGGCGAGCAGGCACCAGGTGTCTGGGAGCCGGATGAGGGCAACAACTGTGTCCTGCAACCCCAGAGGAGAGAGAAGCCAGGCTAGACGCCACCACCTGAATCTAGGAAGCAGGCCATGTAAGGTAGGGTTGGGGTCTATCTGAGGCCCCTGAACTGTCCAAATGAGAACTGGATATGGGGGGTGGGGGAGATACTGCCCTGGGTGTTGCCACGTGGGCACCTGGGAGAGGGCGATGGAGAGATGGGCACGTCTCCATGTTTGGTGGTGCCTGGAGCACCAGGAAGACTGGTGGGAATATCCTCCTAGAGAACGGGAAAGGAGGTGAGCCTCCACAGGGGGGTGGGGGGCATCTCCTGAGGAGAGGCAGGAGCTGGAGGCCAGGGTGCCTAACCATGGGCACCAGACACCCTGCTGGGAAGAGAGGGCACCCTGCACGGGGCTGGGGAGACAGAGGGCACAGGCAGGGAATGACCCGTACATAACACGAGCAGTGCCCAGGCATACCACATACAGTGTGCCTCCCACAGTAAGTAAGGGGGCTCCCAGAAGTGGGGTAGCTGCCCAGGACTCCTGGGGGACAGCTGAGCCTGTATGGGGGACCCGGGGTGCTGACAGGCTCAGGGGGAGGGCAGAGCTGGGGAGTCCCCTGGTCCTGGCTGGTGAGACAGGAGGGGGTCCAGATGTGGACCCTCCCCTGCACCCACCATACTTCTTGAACACACAGTGGCCACCACAGGTTTGGCCATTAGACGGCAGGGGGAGGGCCAGGACGATGCTCACATGGGCGGCTTCGAGCAGGTGGTTACAGTGGCAAGGGATGCGGAGGCCAGGGGTTATGTTTGCAGGAAGGTAGGAACCTTCGGAGATATTGAAGGGGCATCCAGCAAAAGGGGACCAGCACTAGGCTCTGTCTGTCCCTGGTGCTTTGACCACAGGTAGGCCCCCAACGCCCCTGACCTGGGTCTCCACTGTGTAAATGGGGCTCTGGGCTCTGCACTGGGCAGGTCCTCCTCGCTGTGGGGGAGGTGCTGGGGTTGGCGCTGCCGGTGGGACACCAGGAGCCAGTTCACTAGCTGAGGTGAGGCAAGTGTAGGTGTAGGCATGGATTCAGTGTGGAGGTGAGTGTGGACTCGCATGTAAATAAGGATGTAGCTATAGATACGGGTGTAGGTATTCCATCCCATTCAGATATAGATCTGAATATAGATATAGACAGACCGGCACGCAGATACAAACATAGATGACAGAGCTGGACATACATATACAATATTTATTTTTGTTGTTGTTTAGTTGCTAAGTTGTGACCAACTCTTTTGCGACCGCATGGACTGTAGCCCTCCAGGCTTCTCTGTCCATGGGATTTCCCAGGCAAGAATACTGGAGTGGATTGCCATTTCCTTTTTCAGGGGATCTTCCCCACCCAGGGATCGAACCTGCATCTCCTGCCTCAGCAGGCAGATTCTTTTACCACTGGCAGATGGATTCTTTTACCATTTATGTAAAGTAATATGGTATGCTGTGCTTAATCACTCAGTCATGTCCAACTCTTTGTGATCCCATGGACTGTAGCCCACCAAGCTCCTCTATCCATGGGGATTCTCCAGGCAAGAATACTGTAGTGGGTTGCCAAGCCCTCCTCCAGGGGATTTTCCCAACCCAGGGATCAAACCCAGGTCTCCTGCATTGCAGGCGGATTTCTTTACCATCTGAACCACCAGGAAAGCCCACAAGAAATTTAAGACCCTCTGATTAAAATCTGTCTGTACCCTCCATCTGGGCTTCCTTGGTGACTCGTGAGTGCGTGCTAAGTCACTTCAGTTGTCTGACTCTTCGCAACCCCATGGACTGCCAAACTCCTGTGTCCATGGGGTTCTCCAGGCAAGAATATTGGAGTGGGTTGCCATTCCCTTCTCCAGGGGATCTTCCCTGGGATAGAACCCAGGTCTCCCGCATTGCGGGCAGATTGTTTACCATCTGAGCCACTAGGGAAACCCATGAATACTGGAGTGGGTAGCCTATCCCTTCTTCAAGGGATCTTCCTGACCCAGGAATCAAACCAGGGTCTCCTGCATTGCAGGTGGATTCTTTTCCAGCTGAGCTACCATATAATATTACTTTTATAAATCATACATACTTTTGTATATTGAGTGTCCAGATGTGTGCATGTATGCATATATATATATATATTTAACATTTTTAGTTACAGATATATATATTCTTTTTTATATTTTTTCTATTATGCTTTATCCCAGGACGTTGAATATAGTTCTTTGTGCTCTACAGTAGGTCATTGTTATTTATCCAGTCTTTAGTTAATAGTTTGCCTCTGCTAATCCCAAACTCCCAACCCATCCTTCTCCCCTCCCCCCCTCCTGGCAACCCTAAGTCTTTTCTCTATGTCTATGGGTCTGTTTCTTTTTGTCGATATGTTTATTTGTATTGTATTTTAGATTCCACATATGTGTGTTTGTGCTCAGTCGTGTCTGACTCTTGCCACCCCATGGACTGTAGCCCACCATGCTTCTCTGTACACGGGATTCTCCAGGCAAGAATACAGGAGTGGGTTGCCATTTCCTTCTCCAGGGGATCTTCCCCACCCAGGGATCGAACCAGAGTCTCTTGACTCTCCTGCCTCAGCAGGCAAATTCTTTACCACTGAGCCACCTGGGAAGCCAGATTCCACATATAAGTGATATTATATGATATTTATCTTTTTCTGATTTACTTCACTTAGTATAATAATCTCCAGTTCCATCCATGTTGTTGCAAATGGCATTACTTCATTCTTTTTATGACTGAGTAATATTCCACTGTATATATATGCAACATCTTCTTTATCCATTCATCTGTTGATGGATATGTAGGTTCTTCCCATGTCTTGGCTATTATGAATAGTGCTGCTATGAACACAGGTGTGAATGTATCTTTTTAATTATAGTTTTGTTCAGATATATGCCCAGGAGTGGGATTGCTGGATCATATGGTAGTTCTATTTTTATAAAGTTTTATTATTGACCAGATTTAAGGTAGCTTGCCAGGAAACAGAAAAATCCCAGCAAGATAAAGTAAATTATAAATAGCAAGAAGAAGAAAGAAAAAATCAGGCAGAGAAATGAAAGGGAGGCTGGACCTCCAGGGGTGAGCCTGGCGGCCGGGATCAAGGGCCCCAGGACAGTGACTCCTCCCGGTCCAGGAGGAGCAGACTGTCCTCACAGCAGACGGGGCCTGGGGGTGGGGACGGCCAGCAAGCGGCCTGAGGGATGCCCGCCCTGCGGCTTGCAGGCTGCCCTGTGCTGTTAACAGCCAGAGGCGGGATACCCGTGGGCCCGAGGGCAGCAGCTCCACTGTCACCCACCCTGGGGGCTCCTGCCCAGTCCTGAGTTTTAGGGCAGGGTCTCCCTACAAGCCCAGCAGCCCACGGACCACAGCAGACTGCAGAGGAGCAAAGGGCAAGCCCAGGCCTTGGGGGGATCAGAATGAACAGGCGTGCCTCCCTGACCCCCTGTTTAGGGCAGAGATCAGACTCATTTCAAGTGACCTTCCCTAGGTGCCATTCTCAGTGGAGCCACTGTTGAACATCACACAGCAATGTGTCCCCATAGCCATCGCTGACCAGAAGCACTGGAGCAGTTCCACACACCGCCACTAGGGGGCAGGGTGGGCCCCTTGGTCCTCTTAGTCCCCAGTCTAGGGGCGGTGCCCACCAGGTCCCCTGCAGGCTGCTCGCCCAGCTCCTGGAGAGGCTCAGGCAGGGCCGGGCTGCGCATGCCTCCCCCTTCCTTGGGGCTCCAGTTCCTGCCCTCACAGACCCTCGGTGCTTCCAGCGGCTTCTGGGGAGAGGCCTGTGCTCTGTGCGCCCCAGCCTCCACACAGCTCGGTTCTTTTACTGGTGGCTGGCTGCCTCCTGAACATTGTCTTCCTCGCAGCCCAGCCCACTGGTGATCCCTCCGATGTCGCACCCCTGTTTGAAATGACTAGAGCAGTTTCTGTCCTGGTGGGAGCACCCCTCAGCCCTGGGCATCAACCTCCCAGAAAAGCTGTGTCCCTGGAAGACGGGGGCCTGGGTAGAAGACTCCCACCTCACAAGACACAAAGAAGGGCAGGAAGTGAACAGAACACTGCCCAAAGCTCACGAAGGAGGCTGGACTGAGAATCCACCCTGAGGGACGCCAGCATGGGAGTCAGGTCAGGGAAAGCGGCTGGTTCCTGTGTTTCAAGTAAGCCCTGGTGCACCCTCTCCCACATTGATACATAAATTATCTGCCACCCCAAAGTGCCCCCTCTCTCTCTTAACTTGATTATTTCAAGTGGAAAATCTCAGATTGAATTCTAGGCTCCATCTCCCTTTTGAGTAGATCCAGGCCCCCTCCCTGGAGAAGGAAATGGCAACCCACTCCAGTACTCTTGCCTGAAAAATCCCATGGACAGAGGAGCCTGGTAGGCTGCAGTCCATGGGGTCGTGAAGAGTCGGACACGACTGAGTGACTTAGCAGCAGCAGCAGCAGCAGCAGCAGGGCCCCTCCCACTGGACACCAGCTCCTCGCCTCCCCCAGGGCCCACCTTGATGCCTCCACCTTGGTCTTGGCTAATTCATCTGAGATCCCCCTGAGTCAGGAAAGCTGAGGTCAATGCATCAGAGCCCAGGGAGGCCGACCTTGACCTCCAAATGAGGAGACCCAGTTGGCCCTGATATATAATATGAATAGAAAGCCCCATATAATATACATTGAGCTGATATTTAGAGACTGTGGGTCAAAGAGGCATTTGCTTGCAGTCTCCTGGGCTGTGATGTGTCCCATCCAGCACCGTGAGTGCTCAGCTGTGTGGCAAGGCCCTGGGGTGAAGGGTATGGGCGGTGGGATGAGTTAGCCGGGCTCCCCCAGGAGAACACAGAGATGGGCGGGCACACGCTAATGAAGCTCTTTCTATGCCTGTCAACCTGGGAAATGAACACGGGACACACAGACATGGGTCCCCAGCTACAGCTAGCCTGTGGTGGGTCAGGAGTTTGGGAAGGGCTCAGCTTTATGGTTTCCCACCTGGGTGCTGTCAGAAGGTGGCTGGGGTGCACTCATCCAAAAGCCCAGCAGGACATGACATCCGAGGTGGACACCGCCTGTCTTGGAGTTCAGCTGGGGCCGTAAGTGACAGTGCCTCCCCGTGGCCTTGCTGTGGCCGGGCCTCCTCACACGTGGTGGCCCCAGGCCCCAGCATCCACGTACCAGCACACAAGGCAGACACTGTGATTCTCTTTCACATCCCAGTCTCGGGAGTGGTGGAAGCACACACAAGCCAGACCAGATCCAAGGCTCAGGAGAGGGGCTCAGGACAGCGGGAGAGTCCAAGGATTTGCACTCTTCCTTAACTCCCAATGTCACGGTCTCCTATTTGCTTGTTCAACACGGTGTGGCTCTTCACACACCCCACCACCACCACCTCCACTAGCTGTGACCCTGGGCACTTTTCTCCTTCTGCTCCAATTCACTCATCTAAAAGTGTGCTTTTGAGACAGGCTGGGGCCTGGGACGCTGCACCTGGACAAGAATACAAAGGAACTATAAGGAACTAAAAGTAACTGCACCCATGTTCAGTTGGGTCAAATTACGAACAATAAGATACAAAAAGGCCACAGCCCAACTGCCATTTCTGAGGCGGGGGCAGCAAAATCAGGGTCCTGCCCATGATCCCTGCACATAGCATCACCAAGGGGGTGGGCAGACCACCTAAGCCATCCCTCCAGCCCCACCCACCAATCAATCCACCCCCACCGTCACCCTATCTACCGGAACAGCAAGGGCACCTGTCACTGGTTTTCACTCCCTGGTGCCACAGCGCGAGTCCTAACAAAGCCTTGCCTGAATTTCTCATCTGGCCTCTTACAATGTCTGATGATTTAAAGAGTCCGAGGACCCATGTCGGTATCAAGCCCACCTGGAGTTGCTCCTCCGCAGTCTGCACCCTTCTTGTTCACGCTACACAGAAGCCAAGAGAGGGGGCTCTTTCATCATCACCCTGAGAATCCCAAACTTCCCCCACGGTGTGTAACGCTCCCCATCCCGCTCCCTGTATGTCCCAGTGCCCACCCTCTTACCACCCGCACCACCGTCGGGCCTCCACCCTCCCTGGTTCAAGCCCGAGCCTTCTCTTACTCAGCTCAGAGAGCCCCACCCCGCCTTGTTGCCCCGCCCCTCCTCGCCCCTCTTTGCCCCGCCTCGCCCCGCCCCCCCCCGCTTCGCCCCGCCCACCAAAGCTAAGCCTCGTCTTCTCACACTCTGGCTCTATGTGGCTCTATCCATCACTCGTCTAGCTTATTAGCTTACGGTTTACTGCGGGTCTCCTCCCGTCCCTCACTGTAAGTCATGTGCTCTGGGCTGGGTCCCATTCACTGCTGCATGCTACCGGTCTTCAGTGTTTGGTTTACTTATAGAATAAAAGATGAATCATCTAAGTGCTGGGTTCCGGGGCATCAAAAGGAAGCGAGGTGTTCATTGGCTGAACAATCGCCTGTTGAGGAATAGAGTATCGACTGCCGTCCTAGGTGCTGGGGATTCAGCAGGGCACACGCGTCCCATCCCTTCATTCCCAGTGTAGTGATCATGGAGGCTGTCATTTTAAATGGGATGATCAGGGAAGGGGGTACTGAGATGGTGACATCTTAGCAGTTGTGAAGGAGGGGAAGAAGTTATGCAACGCTAGGGAAGTGTTCCGGAGGAGGAGAAAACCGCAAGTGCAAAGGCCCTGCGCAGGAGTGTGGCGCCCCGCCCCCCCGCCCCGCCACGCGTTGGCTGACACCCTGAGTGGCCCCAGGCCGTGTACTCCTCCGGCCTTCTCAGGACCCCTGCTCCCACTCAGACAGCCTGGCAGCCACCACACTTTCTGATCCGCCATTAACACAGGTGGCCACACAGCCCTTCTGATCGATTCACTCCAATTAGAGGAGTAATTCTGTGGTCTCGGGGCCAATTTACATTTCTGTGATTGTAAAACTGCCAACTGCTCAGCCCCTAATGAGGAAAGTCCTAGAGCCAATTAGGTGGAAATGAATCCGTTGCGTCCATTAGGTTTAATAAAGGTCAGGACAGAATCAAACGGGGAGTGCCTGCTCTGGAAAGCTCTGCTGTGCAGAAACTGGAAATCGTTTGTTCCCAGTCACTGCCTCCCCCACAGTGTTACAGGCAAGCCTGGAGGCACTGAGGGTAACTGCAGCGCCTTCAGCTCCAACCCTTTGAGGGGCTGCATTAGCGCTACACCATCTGGGCCCAGGGGGTGGTTTACCTGTTCTCCAGGAGTGGACCCAGAGCAGGGAAGTGGCCTGGTTACTGGTGGAGGGAGACACCGAGACGGGGGAGGTGCGGGGCATGGGCAGCCCTCAGGCTGGTCCCTGATCTTTCTCAGTGAGGGCGGTGAACAGACTGTGAAGGCCCATTGCAGTTCTGCTTCAGGGAGGGCCTGTTCTAGTCATGAGTGGCTCTGTCTGCCTGCTAGGTGAGGATGAATGCAGGCAGGGGAGGGAAAGTCTCCACCCACTGAATGTCCTGGGAGAAAACCCTGGACGACATGGGGTCTTCAAAAGGGCCCTTGAGACTTGCATTTGGAGGCTATCGCTGCCTGTTAGGCACCTGGGCCACCTCTGAACCTCGGTTCCCACTTTCATCCCCCAGGGGCACGCAGGACGTGACTCCTGGGGCCGTCTGGGGATTAAATGAAATGTAACTGGCATGGGATAGTGCTCATTGTTTGCACAAGGATTTCTGCAATACTATTTTCTCCCCTTTATAAGAGCGACTTTCATTAGAAAAATACAAGGTCAGCTAATGGGAACAAAATTGAGTCACCCAGGATCCTATCTCTGCCTTTGCTGGAGTGGACATCTTCCCAGAGGTCCCTTGTGTGTATCTAACCGGTCTCCCCATGTGCAGAGTATACATATGCATGATGGGCACTGCATGCTTGCTTAGGTTCTCTATGTGTACATTTCTTGAAAGCCCAAGGCCATGCGTGTCCTTTGTCCACCTGCTGTAGCAGTTACTTGATAGTGGGGCTCTGTGACCGGCAGCCCCTACACCCCACGCAGCCCTGAGATCGTGTTCTCTTGTCTGTATCTTTCTTCAGGTTTCAGTATCTCCTCAGGATAGAATTTCTAGAAGTAGACTTGCTAGGTCACCTGAAACACATGTTTTTATGGGTTTTGATACAATTTGCCAAATCCTCCTCTATATGTGTATACGTGTCTGTGTGTGGTGTGTGTTTACATGTCTATGTGTGGTGTATGGGGGTCTGTGTCTGTGTATGTGGTGTGTGTGTGATGTGTGGTGTGTGGCATGTATCTGTATATCTACATGTCTGTGATGTGTAGGTCTGAGTGGTGTGTGTCTATGTATGTGGGTTGTGTGTGTGGTATGTATGTGTGTGATTTGTGGCGTGTAGGTGGTGTGAGCATGTGTGTGAGCACTCAGTCCTGTCTGACTCTTTGCCACCCCATGGACTGCAGCAAACCAGGCTCCTCTTTCCATGGAATTTTCCAGGCAAGAACACTGGAGTGGGTTACCATCTCCTCCTCCAGAGGTGGTGTGTGTGTGTGTTCTCAAATGGTACTTGATGAGATAGTTTCCTGGGCATGTAACACACACATGTGTGTGTGCTAAGTCGCTTCAGTTGTGGCCAACTCTTTGTGACTCTAGGGACCATAAAGTCCATAAGGACCATGGACTTATGGACCATAAGTCCATAAGTTCCTGAGGCTCCTCTGTCCACCTGATTCTCCAGCAAGGATACTGGAGCCTTGATTAAATATTTGTTGTTGTTCAGTTACTAAGTCATGTCCGACTCTGTGACCCAATAGACTGCAGCACGCCAGGCTTCCCTGTCCTTCACTATCTCCCAGAGTTTGCTTAAATTCACGTCCACTGAGGTGGTGATACTGTCTAACTGTCTCATTCTCTGCTGTCCTCTTCTCTGATTAAATATAATCATCCTTTTTTCACATATGGAAGACACACAGGGAATGTTTTGTTGGTCAACTTGCATTTCTTCAATTACTAATGAGCTTGAACATTTTTGGACATTTGTTAAGCATATGTTTTTCTTTCTTTGCTAATATTTTCTTGGGGCATCTCATGGTAGATTTTAAGAGCACTTTATACAGTAGGGATATTGATGCTTTATTGTGTGAGACAAATGCTTTCCTTGTTCTTAATTTTATGATGTTGACTTTTTATATAGATAATTTTTTAATGTAAATATGTACTTTTTTAAATGACATGCATTTGCTCTCGTTCTTAGAAAGGCCTATTTGAAAGACTATTTGACCACATCTCCTTCTGACACTTTATAGTTCCTTTTTTACATTAAAAGCTTTAATCCATTTGGAATATGTTTATTATATAAGTAAGGTTGTGATCTGCCTTTATATCGTTTTTAAATGGTAGACTAACTCTTTTCATATTATCCATTAAATAGTCCACCCCTTCCCACTGATGGGAAAGGTGCTCTTTATCATATTCTAAGTGCTTCTAGAAGTGTTTGTATCTATTTTAAACTTTCTACTCTTAGCCTGCTGCTTTATAAAATATGCTGCTGCTGCTGCTGCTAAGTCGCTTCAGTCGTGTCCAACTCTGTGCGACCCCATAGATGGCAGCCCACCAGGTTCCCCTGTCCCTGGGATTCTCCAGGCAAGAACACTAGAGTGGGTTGCCATTTCCTTCTCCAATGCATGAAGGTGAAAAGTGAAAGTGAAGTCGCTCAGTCGTGTCCGACTCTTCGCAACCCCATGGACTGCAGCCCACCAGGCTCCTCTGCCCATGGGATTTTCCAGACAAGAGTACTGGAGTGGGGTGCTATTGTCTACTAATCGAATGTCTTCATTTTTATTTATTTATTATTATTTTTGGTTGTGCTGGGTCTTCATAGCTGCACGTGGGCTTTCTCTAGTTGCAGAGAGCAGGGGCTACTCTCTGTTGCAGAGCACAGGCTTTAGGGCATGTGGGCTTCAGTAGTTGCAGCACGTGGGCTCAACAGTGTGGCTTGCAGGCTGTAGAGCACAGGCACAGTAGTTGTGGCACGTGAGCTAAGTTGTTCTGAGGCATGTGGGATCTTTCCAGAATGTTCCCTGCATTGTCAGGCGAATTCTTATCCACTGTGTGTGCGTTCAGTCGCCGAGTCATATCTGACTCTGAGACCACCATGGACTGCAGCACACCAGGCCTACCTATCCTTCACCATCTCCCAGAGTTTGTCCAAGTTCATGTCCATCGAATCCACTGATACCATCCAACCATCTCATCCTCTGTCACCCTCTTCTCCTTCTGTCTTCTATCTTTCCCAACATCAGGGTCTTTTCCAGTGGATCAGCTTATCCACTGTACCACCAGGGAAGTCCATATATCTTCATTTTTATTTTAGAGTCTTTCTGGCTGCTCTCTTGTTTTTCCTCTTTTGTATGAACTTTAGAAACATTTTATCAAACTCTGGTCCACCTGTACATCAGTTGAGTTTAGTATCACACAGGAATGGATGGGAAGATAGTTCTGGGCCCTGAATCCCTTGTGTTCTGAGACCCTTTGCCTTGTATTCTTCTTGAGTCCTGGTTTAGGTCATCATCCTGAGGCTTAGCTTACAGATCTAGAAAGTGCTCGGGTTCTTGTATGTGGCCTCACCTCATCTGGAAATCCTGTTGGATACCTGGTGGGGCTGCTCATCAACCCTCCAGATCTCCTCAGATCTCAACCACTTTACTATATCTTCCTCATCCTGCCTTGTGTTCTGGGTAATTTCCTCAGCTCCATACTCCAATGAATAAATTCTGCCTTTAGCCATGTCCAGGTGACTATTCAAGCCACCTCTTTAGCTCTGGATTTTGATTTCAATTAATACACTTTATGACGCCTTCCATTAGTGCCTTTCATGTCTGGTTGTTCTTTTTTATAGCTGCCTATTTTGATCCCTAAGCCCTTTATTGATGAATGCTTTCCCCTCACTCCTTCATCTCTGAAAATCTTAATAGTCTACTTAAGACCTTTTTAGTCATTCTTTTCTCTCTCTTTCCTTCAGTTTAAATTTACCCATCTTCGGGTTTGTTGATGACTCTCCTAGTTGGATTTCGTTGTGTGCCTTGCAATTTTTTGACAGCTCGTCTTTCATGGGAGTTGTATTTTCACACCACACTCGCTTGTTATTGGAAGTTTCAGGTTATCTTGTCCGAGCACTCCCTAGATCAGAATTTAGTGGCTTAGGTTTTCTTTTTTCTTTTTATTGAACTCTAGTTTTCACCTTGAGATCTCCTGTTTCATTTCTTATTCAGAGAACCAACCTGATTCCAAGGTGTTGTGTACATCTCTGCTTCCTCTCTCAGTTGATTGTTTATGGCTGAAAACCAGGGAGCAATCAGAGCTGATTTGAGCTTCTACTCATAATCAGGGAGCCTAGTCTCAGCCCTGGTTTCCTGCAAGGATCCTGGCTACTCATTCAGCACCTATCTCCTCATAAAGCTTAGATGACTGTGCCTTAGAGCTTCAGCCTCACTACACTATCATGTTTTTGCTTTTTCTGAGCTAAGGGGAATTCCATCTTGTTTTCTAATATGTACTTTTAACTTTTAAAATCATTTTGTCTATCATTCCTATATGTTTGCGGGGGCAGGTAATAAAGATTTCCATATCCATGATACTAACTTGCTGCTGTTTAGTCGCTAAGTCATGTTTGACTCTTTTGCAACGCCATGGACTAGGACCCCTGCCAGGCTCCTCTGTCCATGGGATTTCCCAGGGAAGAATATGGGAGTGGGTTGCCATATCTTTCTCCACGGGATCTTCCCAATCCAGGTTTCAAACCTGTGTCTCCTGCATTACAGGCAGATTCTTTACTACCGAGCCACCTGGGAAGCCCCATATTAACTAAATATCTCCTTTTTCATTTCTTCCAACTACAGTGGGCTTGGGAATCATGACTTAAAAAGTATAGCCTCACTTATGTTTGAGGAGAGAAAACTCAAGAAGATGTGGTCCCACCTTCAATTAGTGTTCAAGAGACAGAGCTACTAAAATAGACGATTATGCCAAGCGCTTGAAGTACTAATGAGAGGGGGTAGGGGAGGGGTGAGAAGACTCAGCATTTAGCACATCTGTTCTCAAACTCCAGCAAACCTCTGAACTCCCCAAAAGGCTTGTTAAAACACTTGCAGAGTTTCTTCTTTTTTTAAAAATAATTTTATTTATTTATCGA
This sequence comes from Bos grunniens, assembly GCF_055505025.1. Classification (NCBI taxonomy): domain Eukaryota; kingdom Metazoa; phylum Chordata; class Mammalia; order Artiodactyla; family Bovidae; genus Bos; species Bos grunniens. The sequence continues at coordinate 45,308,179 of NC_141181.1, forward strand.
CTGTGTTGATCTTCGTTGCTGCACGGGCTTTTCTCTAGTTTCGGCAAGTGGGGACTACTCTCTAGTCATGGTATGCCGGTTTCTCATTGTGGTGGCTTCTCTTGTTGCAGAGCACAGGCTTTAGGGCTTGTGGGTTTTCAGTAGCACATGGGCTCAGTAGTTGCGGCTCCCAGGCTCTAGAGCACAGGCTCAATAGTTGTAGTACATGGGCTTAGTTGCTCCAAGGCTTATGGGATCTTCCCAGATCAGGGATCAAACCCGTGTCCCTGCATTGGTAGGTGGATTCTTTACCACTGTGCCACCAGGGAAGCCCCACTTGCAGAGCTTCTGATTCAACAGGTCTGAAGTCCAACCTGAGAATCTGCATTTCTAAGGAGTGCTGGGTGATGCTGATGCTTGTGGTTCAAAGACCACACTTTTTTTTTTTTTTTTTTGGCTGCCTTCCCCAACCAGGGATTGAACCCGGGCCCTGGCAGTGAGAACGCTAAGTCCTAACCACTGGACCACCAAGGAATTCCTCCAGGATCACACTTTGAAAACCACTTGTTTAGAAGGAAGGAAACTAGTTTTTTCTTTTCTTTTGTTTGAGATGTTCAAATTGTTCAGTGAAACAAGTGGGAGGAATTTGGAATGAAAACTCAGCTCAAAAGTTTCTGTGCATCTGGCATAAGAACACAGAAGCAGCTGTTTTTTATAGCATATTTGTGTGTATATATATATGGCCTGAGATGGTCCAGGAAGAGATGTTTTGTTGTCAAAAATTTATGAATTGAGCCCAACTGAGTCCAGGGAGCTGCGACTTGCTTTTCCAAAGCTAAATCCAGTCAAATTCTGCCCCTGGAGATGAATCAGTCCTGCAGAGTGAGGAGTTTGTGCGACAAGAGAGAGGCATTGCCTTGGCTGCGCTCTAGGAATTATTTCCTGAAATAATTGGGCCCGGGCAGAGAGTGCGTGGGGGGCGGGGCGGCAGGCAGTTGAACAGATTGTAAATAATTTCAAAAAATTAGGTTCACATGTGAAATCTCTAAAGAAATCATGCACATGGTTTTCTCCAGAGTGGATATGAAGCCCAGTTTTTTGGTTAAAGGGAGGAATTCTGTACTGCCAAAAGAAAGATGGTGGCTCGTACCTTTTGGGTGTGTGCCAGGTGAGACAGTGTGAGGCAGGATATCTAGGTTCCTTTCAGCCTCAGCCTATGTTATAGCCAACTTTTTCCCTAGAGGTCTGGGCTAGGAACACCAAGCTTGCTTCGCCTCTCAATTTGTTCTTAATACAGCTTTGCACAGTGCCTAGAGTCATGTTGATTTAAGGACTAATATAGATGAATGGGTGGGTGGGTAGCTGGATGAATGTATGAATGAATATATGAATGGATGGACGAGTGGGTGAGTGGATGGGTAGACGAGTGGGTGAGTGGATGGGTAGACGGATGGATGGATGGATGGTTGGATGGCTAGGTGGATGCATAGATGAGTGGATGGTGGATAGGTGTTCAATAAGTGTGGATGGGTGGATGAATGGGTTTATTAATGAGTAAGTGGGTGGATGGATGGACAGTTTGATTGGTTTCGGATCCATGGATTATTACAAAGGCAAAAAAAAAAAAGAGAGAGAGAGAAAGAAGCCAATGTGAGTAGACATTGGCCATAGCTTGACAGGCAAAGTCCCATCCTCAGTATTTTCAAGGTGAAACTCAACTCTTATCATGCTTAGTGGATTCCAACACCCAGAAGGAAACATACACAGTTCATCACACGTAAACCCAGGAGTCAAGAATAAACTAAATTAGGCCCAAGTTTTTCTCACCATGTAACAGTCAGTTCAGTTCAGTCGCTCAGTAGTATCCGACTCTTTGCGACCCCATGAATCGCAGCACGCCAGGCCTCCCGGTCCATCACCATCTCCCGGAGTTCACTCAGACTCAGGAATATGGTCCTTATAGCTGGCCTGGACAAAGCCGGCTCTAACATCAGAATAATACTCAGTAAAGCATCAGCTTCCGCCCCTCCGGCTCTTTCCGGCCCCGCAGTGAGTTCCCTGCTCTTAGGTCCAAAGAGAAAGCGTTTTCCCCTCACAGACTGTGGAACCGGTTCCGAGTGGTGATGAGGGCTCATGGATCGCAGGAGGAAGATGGCCAGTGAAGGCCCGGGACACATCGGAGGGAAGCCAGGAACCCCTGCTACAGGCCTGGGGACCCACCGACATCTGCCAGGAGCCTCCCTCTGCCAGAGAAAATGCCGTTCTGGGCCGCAGGGTGGGACAGTGATAAGATGCCAGGCCGGGCTCCCACACCCCACCTCTGGCTGCTCCACCCTGCCTGTTACCCTGCTGCGGTGCCTCTTGTGTGGATCCAAGTAATAAACAAGCCCACGGGGACAAGCCCTCCTCGGAGAAGCCTGGGAATGCCAGCCCCTCGCCCCGCTCCGGCACAGCTGCCACCTTCAAAGAGACGTGGGCCGCCAGGGGCTTCTCATTTGCTCCTCCAGCCTTCACTCAGCGGCCGCCCCTTCTTTTCCACCTGGCCGAGCACTTAGGCCGGATGGTCCCGCTCCCTTTTGTTTCTCACCCGTCTCTTCCCTCCTCGCCCCCTAACCTCCCCCTTTTCCTCTATCCCGTCCCTTCTTCTCCTCCCTTCCCCTCCTCTCCCCCTCCCCTCCCGCTCTCCTCTATCCCCTCACCCCTCCTCTATTCCCTCCCCTTCCTCTCCTCCCTCCCCCTCTCCTCCGCCTGCAGGGTCGCTTAGCCCCGCCTCCCTTCCCCGGAGCCTGGCACCGCCCAGCCTTGTTAGGTGTGGTCTCCCCCACCACCATCCATTAACTCCCCGATGGGGCAATGCGGAGAGGCGGCGGCGTGCTCCCCGGCTTTAGTCTGAGCCGTGAGTCCTCCAAGGCCACCCTCCACACCCGCGCTCCTTCTCCATCCACAGCCACTGGGAGGGCGCGGAGCCGCAGGGAGATGCCGGTGGGTCCGAGTGGCTGCTTGGAGCAGCACGCCTTACCCCGGGTCCCCTAAACCCCCAACTTTCTGTGCACACAGACAGCAGCCAGACGTGCACTCTTGCCCGGATCCAGTGAAATCTGGTTGCTCATTAAAGTTATCAGGCAGTCCTGATACCGAAAAAGGGTCGTTCGCGTCATCCTCAGGTCTCGGGCCTCAGAGACTTAAATGGCCGGCTGGGGCCGTCGGGGAGGACTGGGCCGCGCCACCCTCTGCGTGGCCCCTCCGAGAACCCAGAGGACCTGAGCTCCCTGGGAAACGAGGGAGGATGGCTCTGGTGGATGAACTTGTGAAACAACATCACCAGGAGCGGAGGGCCTCACTCAGAAAACCCTTCCCACCTGGGCTCACAGCAGAGTCCTGGGGATGGGCGGGGGCTCAGATGCCAGCCAGGAGTCATCTCCAGGCACATAATTTCATAATTGATGCGGCCTGCAAGAGGGTGATACAGCTGCAGCTCCATCACCAAAAGCCTCCCAGTGTCACTTGCAGATCATTTGAGCAAGACAAGGGTCCTGAGCAGGTCACTGGTGAAACTGATGACTTCTGTCAAAGTGGCTCGGGAGGCGCCACTGTGTCTCGGGTCTGCATCTCCAAGAGCCAGCGTTTCTGTATGGTTTCTTCCCAAGTGGGCTTCAAACAGGCTGGACCAGAGGGAGGTCATGAGGATGCTGGGACCAAAAGAAAGCTCTCCAAGGCCCTCATGTGAAAGTCTGCAGCTTTTGAACTCTCAAATCAGGACACTCCGAGTTTGCCCAGCAGCTAAAATCCTCCTCCCAGGCAGTCATAGGATAATAATAGTAACGGGGCCTGCATGGAGGGAGGTGTACCCTGCTCTGCAAGATGAAATCTGAGAAGGAATTGGGATCTAAGACCCCTTGTCACCTGTGTCCCAGCCCCCAGGTGGCTGCCAGCCCTGGCCAGCTGTTTCATTATTCACTTATGGGGAAGCCAGCTGGTCTGGAGATGATGGCCACTGACAGGAGGGGGTTACTGCCAGTTTCCAGGAGGAGGGGCCACAGGGAGGTCAAGAGGCAGAGAGTGGGGTACACCAGGGTCAGAACCTTTACAAGGTTCCCAGGGAAGGATCGGGGAGGCAGGGGAGCCCAGCGGTGGCTGGTTGAGTAACTCCAAGGCTCTGGGACATGGGACTGGCCCTGCCCTCAGTGTGAGAGCTCTTAGAGGGGCGTTGGGGTGGGCTCAGGCTGGTTGGTTTGCACATAAAGAGGCACTCAAGTGAGTGGTTTACAGCCTCCAGGAATTAGGAACCTGGGAGAGACAGTCCCTCCGGGTCAGCGAGGCCCCAGATGTCAAAGCAGCAGAGTAAAGAGAAAAGACAAAGAATGGATACGTGTATATGTATAAATGGATCACTGTGCTGTACACTGGAAACTAACACAGCACTGTAGATAAACTACACTCCAATAAAAATAAAAATTTAAAGTAAAAAGACAGTTAATACACAGGCCAGCCCTCCTCTCCCCTCTTCAGCCCTGACCTTCTGCAGAGCTCCTCTCTGGCCTCTCTGAGTCCATGCAGCTACGCCAGCCATCTCCTAGTGAGCCAGCTGTTACAGGTCATGAACGTGCATTTGGGCACAGGAGTCAACGCCTTCTTTTCCAATGCCCTTTGGGGTAATCTTTTTGAATAATCCTGAAGGAGGTGATGTCCCCAGGTCCTCTGAAAGTGCAAGAAGGATGGACAGACATTTGGGGAGGCGCTCACGGCTCAGACTGTGCCTGTGTTTCCAGGCTGGTGTTTTACGGCGGGCATCTGTTTGGACAGTCATTAACTGCCTGTGGGGAGATCGGATGCATAAAAAGGAGCTCAGCCATTGCAGTGGCACCTCCCTCCAGGTCTCCCAAAGACACTTCAGTTCTGATCAAGGAGGGCCAGCTGGGCCTGACTGTCTACACTGCTGACCGGCTCCCAGACCACTCCTAGGAGTAAGGAGTTGCAGTACCCTTGGCCTCTCTCCAGCTTCCACCCTGGGACCCCAGAGGGCTTCAGGATCAACCCTGAGTGAGCGGGGAGCAGGCGTCCGGACCTTGCTTCCTCCTCCATCCTGGTAGGCGACCGGGGCTGCGTCTGTGAAAATCAGCCCAGCCTGTTGGCTGGGCCGCCAGCTCTGAAGGACCTGAGACTCACTGGGTCTCTGCTCTAGGCCTGATGTGTCAGCACAGACCTGCCTTCTGTCCCAGTGGCCGGGACGCTGGACCCTCGGACTCCACTGCTGCCGGGAGAGAGCAGAGGCCCTGGTGGGCTCCCAGGCAAGCCTCCTGAGCGTCCCTGCCATGGGGCGGGGGTAGTTCCACAGGGCACTGCATGTCCACAGGGTGAGCTATCCGGTGGTAACTGTGAGTTGGGCGTGTGAACAGGTCTCACTGCAGGGCTGAACCTGTAGGCCTTGTCACTTCATTGCCTCTCTGGAGGGTCCCAGTTGGAAACTCTGGTTGCAACAGCAGGGACCCCTGAGTTCAGCTTTATCCAAACAGAACCGCGGGGCTCACCTCCCTCTGCCTCCCAGGAGGCCCCAGGGACAGCACGGCCTTGTGCCTGAGTGCAGACTCCAGTCCACAGGGAGCCCACCATCTGATCATCAGTTCTGATGTGGTTGATGGGGGTGAGGCCCAGACCACAGGATTTTTAGCCGCACCAGGAGGTCCTACTATGGAGCAGATTGGGGTGCCCCTGTTTTGGCGGTGCTTGCAGGCCCCCCACTCCATCTGTGTTCCCCAGCCCCGCCTCAGTGCCCTGAAGACAGACCGGCTCACAGAGAAGCGGGGCGGGCAAGGGGCCGCGTGCCACTCTCTTGGCTGCGGGGAGGCTGTGCGGTTAAGGAAATGAACTCAGAGTCGAGAAGCGTCTCCATAAAAATGATATATAGACCCATCACCTCCCACCGCCACATGGATGAACGCCAAGGCCAAGCGGCCGGCACCGTTTTCCTTTTCTGCTCAGGCCACAGGAAGCACTGGCTTTTTGATAGCAGGGCTCTCCAGGAATGTTGTTTTGATCATTGTGGTGCAGGAAGAAGATGGAGAAGAAACCACAAGAAATGGCAACTTGATTCACTATGAGCATCCGTAGAGGGAAGGCACCAGACGCTGTCGCCTGCCCTGCTGTCCCCAGGCCACACTCAGCCCAGTCACTAGGTCACCGTCCCAGCCCCTTGGCTTCTACTGGGGCACAGATCAGGCTCACGCTGGGGCTGGAGGATGAATGAGCTTTCATTGGCATCCCTGCTGGCAGACCATTATTTCCAGACTTTTTAAGGAGAAAGGCTTATGTGTGAAAGCTGCAGCTCTGGAATTCCAGCCCTGAGGCTCCAGGAGCTGAGGAGACCTGCTGGCTGAGGGACAGGGGTCCCTGCAGGCAGGGGGTCCCTCAGGTGGGGTGGGCAGGTGCCCTGAGCCTCCTTCCAAGCAGCTGCTTGCAGGCCTGACCCCTGGCCCTCTGCCTCATGTCTGCTATTCTGTTTGGGTGGCAGTTAACCACCTTGGTTGAGATATTAATAATCAGCGGTTGTGACACAGAGTGGGTATGACCAGAACACTTAGATCATGTGGATCAGCCCCGTGACACCTTCCACAGCCCTGGGTGAAGAGCAACTTCAGGGGCTTTGTGCAACAGTTCTGAGTCCCTGCCCACCACAAACTAGCTGTGCGATGCTGGATGTGCTTCTTAACATCTCAGTTCTCATTTTCATCTGCACTGAAGACAGGTTAATCCCCCGCCCATCCCACGTGGCAGTGTTGGGGTTTATCTTCACCTCACTGCTATCTCCTGGTCCAGCTTTATCAGTTGGGAATGCAGCAGTGGAAAACCCCACTGACAAGGCTTACGTTTTAGTGGGACAGACAGACAAAATGAAATCAGCAGTCCAATGGTGTCCCATGTGAGAAGGAGACAGAAGTCACAGAGGTAAATAAGGCTGGTCAGGGGAATGAGGCAGGAGAGGCTGCAGCTTTAAATGGGGTGTTCAGGAGGGAATCACGGAGGAGGTGACATCTGAGGAGTTGAAGCTGGAGAGGCAGCCAGTCAGGAGGGTGTTCCTAATGGAGGCAGCAGCTGTGGCAGATTGTGGGGCAAGATCTGAGACCAGCAGAGAGAGAGCAGGGGTGAGGGGTGGCGAGTCCTGGGAGGATCAGAGGACTGGATGGCTGGACATGGGTTTTGAAGAACCTCTAGCCTGAGGTGGAGACTGGGCAGGGATGATGAACAGCAGGGAGGCCCCTCGGAAACGTCTGGTGACGATGGCCACAGAAGATGGACAGATGCTTGCCCTGCAGGTCTACAGAGCTTCTTTTGTTTGTTTCCATGTTTGGCCTCCTGGAAGGTTCCTGGATCACCAAGTGTCCACCTGCATTCCCAGGCTCACGGGCAGCTAGGCCTTGTGCTGGAATTTGATAGAAATGTGTGAGCCAAAGTCATGGCCAGGCTTCCTGGGTAGCTCAGCTGGTAAAGAATCCAGCTGCAATGCAGGAGACCCCAGTTCAATTCCTAGGTCCCGAAGTTTTCCTGGAGAAGGGATAAGCTACCCATTCCAATATTCTTGAGCTTCCCTGATGGCTCAGACAATAAAGAATCTGCCTCCAATGCAGGAGACCTGGGTTCAATCCCTGGGTTGGGAAGATCCCCTGGAGGAGGGCATGGCAACCCACTCCAGTATTCTTGCCTGGAGAATCCCCATGGACAGAGGAGCCTGGCAGGCTACAGTCCATGGGTTCGCAAGAGTCGGACATGACTGATTGACTAAGCATAGCACAGTGACCCAAAGGGGTGGGAGTTGTACACGGGCCTGGCCTTTCAAAGCTTCCGCAGTGCCCTCCACCCTCCTCCTGTAACTCCTTAGGGTCAGGCCAGGATGGGCAGCAGTCCCTCCTCCAGTGATGTGGAAGCAAGACGATGCAGGCATAAACCTCAGCCAGCATCTCTGACACAGAGCAGGCAGGGTTCTCACCATCCAGCAAGGGAGGCAGATGCTGCTCTCTGCCCTCTGCAGGGTGCAGAGTGGTGGTCCCAAGTGGTGGTGAGCTGGGCCAGGGGAACTGGTGCTGGGTGCATGCTCAGTGAGCCAAGAGGAGCAGGCAGCCTCCCCAACCCAGGATGTCTGACTTGCTCAGACATGATTTGTTATCCTGGCTATGCGTGATGTGAGGAAGGGCCATCGACATTCCACTGAGAGATTTTCCTGCCTTCTTCCTCTGTCTGGAGGCAGAGTGGGGACACAGGAGCAATAGGGCTAGGCTGTCCTCTTTCCTGAAATGAGAGCTTGGTGGCTATGGTGGGTGAATGGCAACCTGAGAGATACATCCTCCTAAAATCTGTAAGGGGTCTCAAGATGGGATTCTCCTGGATTTAGGGTGTAGAGGGCTTCCTGGAGCCTGTTGGGCTACAGTCCATAGGATCGCAGAGTTGGACATGACTGAAGCAACTTAACACAGCACAGCACAACAGGGCTTTCCTGGTGGCTCAGTTGGTAAAGAATCTGTCTGCAATGAAGGTGACCCAGGTTTGATCCCTGGGTTGGGAAGATGCCCTGGAAAAGGAAATGACAACCCACTCCAGTATTCTTGCCTGGGGAATCCCATGGACAGAGCAGCCTGGTGAGCTATAGTCCATGGGGTCGCAAGAGTTGGACACGACTTAGCGACTAAACCAAACTACTGTAAATTTGACAGCTGGTGTCCTTACCAGAGAGAGGAGAAGGGAAGGCAAGACACAGACCCACAGAGAAGGAGGCCGTGTGGTGGGAGGGACGGGGCCACCAGAAGCTGGGAGAGGCAGGTGGGGTCCTCTGCTGTAGCCCCCGAGGGAGCAGGGCCTCTGGAGTTGTGGGAGAATAAGTGTCTGTTGTTTGAACCTGGCCTGTGGTCCTTATTTATGGCAGTCCCAGGAAATGTGGGTGGCCTTAAACTGGTGTCAGGCTCAACGTTCCACGCCTCTCCACAGGGGCCCCTGAGATGGGCTCTGGATGCTCAAGCTGGAGCCCGGAGGCATCACGGCCACTCTTCACAGTCACTGTGGGTGAGAAATGGGCTTTGAGGAAGCTGGTGCCACTTAAACTGGGCATAAGGGAGAACTTCTCGGCTGAAGAAGGCCAAACAAGAGGCCAGAGGGACCCGCAGAATGAAACCCATGCTCAAGGCTGAGAGACTCCCTATTGTACTTGTCATCAAGACTTTAGCTTAAAGCACCCATGCCTGCCAAGTTACGGTGAAGGTTTGTCCCAAGAAAGCATTTTTAATGTAGATTGCAGCATTGTTTTGAACAGTGAAGGAACTATTGAAGGAGGAAGGAGGAAGATTTAAATGTCTAATAACTGGGCAACAGGAAATGAATTAAAGCTCATCTTCACTGCGATCGGAAACTACAGCTCTTAGGTGTTTGGCTGAGTGGACAAATGTTTGTGAACTGATGTTACATTTCAACTATAAAAGATGACAGTTTCCAGGAGACAGTGTCTGTGTGTGGGAGGCGTGCGCAGCACCGCATTAACATTAAGAGGCTGTGGATCAGTCAGGCCTGGTCATATCCCGTGATCTCTTGTAAATGGCTTAACCTCTTTGACCCTCAGTATCTTCTTCTGTACAGTGGGGAGAATGTTGCCTGTGGTACCCGTCCTTCCTGGGTAATGGTGGGGGTGAGTGAGATGAACTGAGTAAGGTGCTGAGCATGTGCCTGGCACCTCCAAAATGTCTAAATTAGCAGAGGCTTAGGGGTAACAATCTGATTGAAGAGAGCTTGGGCCAAGTTGATCAGACTGATTTGTTCATGGTGACATCAACCTGGTGGATGGTACTAGCATTTTTCAGTGGGATGGGGTGGGATGTGATATGGTAGGATATTAGTCTGGGTTCTCCAGAGATGATAAGGACTTGGCCCACACAGTGATGGAGGCTGAGAAGCACAAGACCCACAGCTGGCAAGCTGGAAGCCCAGGAAAGCCGAGGGTATGTTTCCAACCCAAGGCTGAAGGCAGGAGAAGACCAGCATCCCAGCTCGATGACCGCCAGGCAGAGAAAAAGAACTGTGCCTCTCTCAGCCCTTTTGTACACTCAGGCCTTCAGCTGATTGGTTGGGACCCACCCACAGTGAGGAGGGCAATCTGCTTTACTCAGCCCACCTACCTAAGTGTTCATCTCCCCTGGAGACATGCTCCTGGACACACTCAGAGTAAGGTTGAACCAAATATCCGGGCACCACACAGCACATAAAGTTAACCATTACATGGGAGCGGGGTCTGGGGGAGAATGGATCCATTTCTATATCGGAAATGGATCCCTGGGCTGGGGTCGAACCCACGTCCCTTACCTCTCCTACATTGGCAGGCGGGTTCTTTACCACTGGGGCCACCTGGGAAGCCCCAATACGGTATACGTATGGCTGCGTCCCTTTGCTGTTCACCTGAAACCATCACATTGTTAATCAGCTGTACCCCAATATAAAATAAAAAATCCCCCCCCAAAATTTAACCATCACAGGCAGGATGGGATAGAATAGAATAGAAGACTAACACAGCCCATGCCTAGTAAGGCTGAGTTTTGTTGAGGTGAAGCAGTGCAGGAAGTAAGCAGGCATAAAAGGAGATCATGATGCAGGTTGCATCAGTGAGGGATTTTGGGGAGCCCTGTTTGCAGAGGAGCAGTTGTTTCTTTAGACTTTTCTCTAGACTGAGATTGTGTCAGGGGTGCTTGAAGCCATTGTTTGCGTAGCAAGTGCACCCTTGGATTGAAGTTATCTGGAGTGTTTTGGGTGGCGTTTGCACAGGAAGCTGCTCTTTTAAAATTAGACTGTAGGTTGGTTTTTCCAGCTCAGAGGTGGTAGAGGCAGCTGCTGGTGGTAAGTAAGCTCTCTCGGGCCAGACTCCGGGCCCGGAGCAAATGCTGAGTTGGGGCGAGGGCCACAGGAGAGGGATAATAATGAAGTGTTAAGGTGTCAGGAAAAATCCCTCCATTGTTTAGATCGTGGAATGTGCAAAAGAAATGAGATTTGGTAGGAAATTCAGAAGGGGAGGGAGAAGGCAATGGCACCCCACTCCAGTACTCTTGCCTGGAAAATCCCATGGATGGAGGAGCCTGGTGAGCTGCAGTCCATGGGGTCTCTAAGAGTCGGACTTGACTGAGCGACTTCACTTTCACTTTTTCACTTTCATGCATTGGAGAGGGAAATGGCAACCCACTCCAATTTTCTTGCCTGGAGAATCCCAGGGGCAGGAGAGCCTGGTGGGCTAACATCCGTGGGATCATGCAGAGTTGGACACGACTGAAGTGACTTAGCAGCAGCAGCAGCAGCAGCCAGAAGGAGAGGCAAGCCTGCGCCCAGGCTTTGGTGAACCTAGCCCAAGGCCTTAGCTTCTCATTGGCCTCTTGCCCTGGAACAGCCCAGGCGGCCAGGCCTCCTCGTGCTGTGCCCTCGGGAGGGAAGACCTGTCCTGGGGACCGTGGGCAGGGGATGCAGGGAGGGAGGGATGGTGCCCTCGGCCCCTGGCCCTGCTCCCTCCCTCCCGGCAGTTGGGAAGGAGCGGGGCCACTACCCAGGGCCCTCGGGTGCCCCGCAGGTGTGGCAGTGTGGTGGCAGCATGGAGGTGCTCCCCTGCTCCCGCGTGGCCCACATCGAGCGCACCAAGAAGCCCTACAACAATGACATCGACTACTACGCCAAGCGCAATGCCCTGCGAGCGGCCGAGGTGTGGATGGACGGCTTCAAGTCCCACGTGTACATGGCCTGGAACATCCCCATGACCGTAAGCTGGCCAAGCTGGGTGGGGAGGGGCCGGGGACGGGGGTAACACCTGGGGACGGCCTCAGGGTCATCCAAGGCCACAGCCCATCCACGCAGTGCGGGGCCTCCTGGACAGCTCCATCTCAGAAACATCATTTCCTTCACCAAGGAGAGCCTGTTTCCAACAGCTGTGACACTCGTTGGCAGCCCCCTCCACCACCACAAGAGCTCCTTCACTAGGTATTACGAGCCCCTGAGAGGCTGCAGCGGTGGCACTGAGGAGAGAGCTCCCCCAGGGCAACCACAGCCCCTCCTGGGACGCACAAGCATCCCTCTTGCCCTGCGGAAGCCTCTCATGTCAGTTCTGCAGGAGTCCACAGTGATATGATGACCCCATGCCTTGCACACACGAGTGTGCACAGCTGATGAGTGGCAGAGTAGGCATGTAACTCGGTCCTCCACAGGACCCTGTCACGAGGGTCTCAGGCCTGGGGATGGCGGCTTCTCTCATGTGTGGTGTCTGCAGCCGATCCACCCATCCTGCGGGGAGTGGAGGCAGGAGGCCCAAGCCAGGGGTCTGCCTGCTGCTGCTGGCCAGAAGCAGGAGCTGGGTGTGAGCCAGAGGGTCCTAACCAGTGCCTGGGGGGCAGGGCAGCCTGAGAAGGGGGCTTGGGCATACGTGTGTGTGTGCACCTGTGCATGCATGTACATACATGGGCATGTATGTGCTGAGGACAGGCTCTCCTTGTCCCCCAACCCCAACCAGCTGCAGAACCAGGCTTCACACACAGGCTGCTTCCTTGGACACAGGAGGATTTGAGTCTCTGGGGATAGACTTGTCCTGGGAACAGTTTTTTTTTTTAACATCCACCCACAGAAAAAGCTTGATCTTCTATTAGGATCCACACACACATATAAGCTCACATTCGTGTGTGGATTTTTAGCTGTCAAAAGATAGAGCTTCATGTGTATAACAAAAAAGTTAAGAAGCAACAATTATCTTCATTATATGCAAAATGTCCTAGTATTTTAAACTTCACTGGAACCTTCTGAATTGAGTCAGATCACAGCCCAGCATCTGGTGACATCTCTCAGGGTCACTCGCACCTGCATCCAGCAAGAGTCTGCCCTTCTCTCCAGGCCCTCAGGCAGTCCTTAGCTGGCATCAACGCCTCAGGAAACTGGGCTTAGGGAGCGGGCTTCTTCCAACCCACCCATATCCCCCACCTGTCACTGAGTGCCAGGGGCTCTGGGACCACCCTGAGCTTCAGTGTTTGGCTACAAGGACTCAGAACTCAGGAGAGCTGTCACATGGGGGTTGGGGTCTGTTATGAAGAAAGAACAGACAGTGCTGAATTCTCCCAGCAGCAGCGCATGTAGGGTGTCACCAACCAGGGAAGGTCAGCGTCTGGAGTTTATGAGGCTCACGTGCACGTGGCTGATGTCTGTGTGCCTGGACTTGGTCTCAGGTCCCTGCAGAGGTCAAGCTAATGCCCACAGCAACCCCCATAAATCATCCTGTAGCACAGATGCCCTGGCCCAGCCCAGGTAAACAGCAGTACTCAGGATGTTCTAAGTTACCTCCCCAGGTGAGTGTGCAGGGCATGACAAGCAAACCAGGCCTACACACGCCACCAGTGGCCGACGGAAGACCAGGCCGGTCTCCAGCAGGACCTGCTGCAAACAGGCCAGAGACGCCAGGCCTTTGCCATCAGCCCCACTGCCCTGGACCTTGCAGGATCCTGGGAGGGCAGGAGGCTCCCAGACAAGGAAGCCTGAGGGCGGGGACACTCCTGGAGGGGTGCCTGTAGGTCCCACAGCTCCCCCACCCTGGGTCGTGGCCTGGGTTGTCGGGGCTCCGCACACCCCAGCGCCTGCCCTGCCTCACTTCCGGCCTCACAGAACCCAGGCGTGGACTTCGGGGACGTGTCCGAGCGGCTGGCCCTGCGCCAGAGGCTGAAGTGCCGCAGCTTCAAGTGGTACCTGGACAACGTGTACCCGGAGATGAGGACGTACAACGACACCCTCACGTACGGAGAGGTACCGCCTCCGCAGATGGCTGGCACCCCACACCCCGCCTCCCAGCTCCCTGGCCTGTCCCTGTGCGAACGTCCATGGACAGCAGCCGGCAGAGCACACAGGCACAGTCACACGCCAGTGTAAGAGCTGCATGGACACACACGCGTGCCTGCCACCGCAGATCACAAACTAGATTCGGAGACACGTGTGTATGTGTGTACATGTGCCGCATACATGTGTTTACACACGCCCACATGCACATGCGTGGATCCATGCAAATGCATATACATGTGTAAGTCTGCGGGCTTCCCTGGTAGCTCAGCTGGTAAAGAATTCACCTGCAATGCAGGAGACCTCAGTTTGATTCCTGGGTTGGGAAGATTCCCTGGAAAAGAAATAGGCCACCCATACCAATATTCTTGGGCTTCCCTGGTGACTCAGACGGTAAAGAATCTGCCCGCAGTGTGGAAGATCTGGGTTCGATCCCTGGGTTGGGAAGATTCCCTGGAGGAGGGCGTGGCAACCCACTCCAGTATTCTTGCCTGGAGAATCCCCATGGACAGAGGAGCCTGGCGGGCTACAGTCCATGTGGTCGCAAAGAGTCGGACATGACTGAGCGACTAAGCAAGCATGCACGTGTAAGTGTACACAGACACAAAAGTACACATTTGCACACAGTTTTGCTCACATACATACATACAAAGAGCTACCCCACACATCTTCCCCTCTGTACACAGACCCCATCCATCGAGCATGCTCTGCATGTTACAAATACTTGTTGCCAAGACAAAATGACATGTGAACATAAGCAGACACGTGCAAAGGCCTGCACATGGAGGTGGTCACACGCACCACCTTGTTCGTGTGCCGCCAATACCTGCATGTTGAGAGCACAACGGAAGGACCCAGAGACGCACCAGGAGGGGCACCAGCTGTGGGAAGACCCTCCTGTCTGCCCCAGCCCCCACATGCATGGCCATACCCGCCTCTCCTTAAAGCCAGGAAGAGCGATGTGTTCCTGCCCTGGTCTGTGCTGGGGGACAGACCTCTCCCATGTCTGTCACCCCCAGCAGGGCAGCCCGGCTTGCTCTCAGGGTGGAGTCAGGGTTGGGCAGAGTGGAAGCTGCAGGAGTCCTGAGGCTCAGAGCTGCACACAGGCATCTCTTGCATCTCTCAGCCACGCAAGCCTCTAAGCAGGCCCAGACGGGAACTGTGGGAATAGCAATACCCCCCTACCAACCCTACCACTGTTAATGGGAGGAGCTGCAGTCATATAGCCAAAGACCTGAACTCGGGGAGGCCATTCACAGGAGCCAGCCAGTCCTCAGCCAGCCCACTGGCCAGAGTGCCATCCTCCCCTCCCCCTCCCCTTCTTCCCTTCCCCTCTCATCCTGGGAGGACTACCCCTTCCTGAGACTGCTGGCCCTGGGCAGGGGATGGGTGAGTAAAGCCCTTCTAGCCTGCTTTGGCCTTTGGGTCCTTGTGATGGGGCTTCTCCTTTGGCTTCTGGTCGTAGGTGAGAAACAGCAAAGCCAGCGGCTACTGCTTAGACCAAGGAGCGGAGGACGATGACCGTGCCATCCTGTACCCCTGCCACGGGATGTCCTCCCAGGTAGGGAGGATGGTGATGTCTCTCAGGGATCACAGCCCAGACCATAGCCAGAAGTAGTGCCCAGGGAACGGGGTCAGGCTGGCTGGGGTGTCCTGATGCCACAGTGGCTGAGTTCAGGCCCTGGATAAATTAAGAGCAAGAGCTTTGGTGCCAAACAGGCCTTGAGCAAATCACCCAACATCCGTGCCTCAGTTTCCCCATCCATTGGATGGGATGATCACGGTACCTACTTCTCAGGCTGCTGTGTGGACTGAAGTGGAAGATGAAGGTGAACAGTGGCCACAGGGTAGACAAGCCCAGGCAGTATCACATTAACCACCAGTTCTTAGAGCTGAACACCTGCTAAACCATGCTGCAGCTCAGAGTCACCTGGAGGGCTTTAAAAACATCCATGCCAGTGTCCAGAACCCAAGGCCAGTGGAGTGTGCAGGCTCCAGGCTGCAGGTGGAATCAGTGGGTTCAGGGGTATGGGACAGCTTGTAGGAGAAATGCTTTTTCTCAATGAGTGTTGAGTGTTCTTTAAAATTAACCCCCAAAATGACAATTGGCCCCCTTGAAGCTCTCTGAATCTGTACTCTAGGACATCCATGGATGCTGACGTGTCCACGCAGCTGCCCAGGGGTGCTTTGCGGATGGGAGGGACCCCTGAGCCTATAATGACAACAGAGCACACCTCTCTCCCTCCCACCCTGCCACCTCCTCACAGGAGCCCTGATGACATTGGCCCATCGAGATGCTAATGTAGCCTCCAGGAAGAAATCCACTTTGCTGGGCCCATCAGACACAGGAGGGGAGTCCTCTGGCTGGCACAGACCCTAAGTGGGGGGCCATGTCTTGTGGGGTATCTTTGGACAGCTCTGTTTGTCTGCTCCCTCGAGGGGAAGCAACACAAGGTAACAGGTGGACGTGGTCATTTCCCACTGAGCCCTGCTGTGGAGAGAAGCAGTGCAGGGCCGGCCTTGAGGTTTTTGGTGCAGGGACTCGCGTGGCTGGGTGAGGGGTGGGTGTTCCAGCGACCCTGCTCAGTTCCCCAGGGAAGCCCTCTCCACACGAGGACCCTGGGGCAGCCAGCAGAAGGGGCCTCACTGCTGCTCGAAACGGAGTGGAGGTGGAGGCAGGTGGATGGGGGAGGCCATCCCACGTGGCCGAGCCCCACGGAGAGATCTGATGGACCTGTGTCCACAGCCAGGCCAGACACACTCGCAGTGATTTCTTCTTTGCAAACATCTTCAGTCTGTTTGGTCTCCATGGAGGCTGTTAAAATATTAAGGGGGACAAGCTATGCCCCCAAACCCCAATCCCCAGCTTTGTTAGTGTCCTGGGGCCACCATGATGAAGTACAGCCAACTGGGCACTGGCTTAAATGACAAACGTTCATTATTCTCTCAGCTCTGAAGACCAGAAATCTGAAATTCAGGTATGAGCAGTGTTGTGCTCCCTCCTGAGGTTCTAGGGACATTCCCTTCTGCTTCTAGTGGCCCTTGGAGTTCTTTTCTTGTGGCCACTTCCCTCCAGTCTCTGCCTTCATTGGCACACGGGTTGTATGGCCTGTATCTTCATCTTCCCCCTCCTTTCTCCCGTGTCTCTGTCTTCTCTCCTTATCAGGACATCAGTCATGTTGGATTAGGGCCACCCTAACCCAGTATGGGGCTTCCCAGGTGGCTCAGTGGTAAAGAATCCACCTGCCAATG
This sequence comes from Bos grunniens, assembly GCF_055505025.1. Classification (NCBI taxonomy): domain Eukaryota; kingdom Metazoa; phylum Chordata; class Mammalia; order Artiodactyla; family Bovidae; genus Bos; species Bos grunniens. The sequence continues at coordinate 45,325,225 of NC_141181.1, forward strand.
CAGCAGACCCAGGTTCGATCCCTGGGTCAGGAAGATCCCCTGGAGAAGGAAATGGCAACCCAGTCCAGTATTCTTGCCTGGGAAATCCCATGGACAGAGGAGCCTGACGGGCTATAGTGCATGGGGATGAAAAGAGTAGGATACCACGTAGCAACTAACCCACAACAAGAAGCCCAGTGTGACCTCATTTTCCCTAGAGCACTTTGGCAATGACCATGTTTCCAAATGAGGTCATATCCACAGGTACTGGGAGGTTAGGACTTCACCATGACTTTGGGGGGGCTACAGTTCAGCCTATGACAATTGTTCAGTCACCCAGTCGTGTCCAACTCTTTTCGACCCCATGGATTGCAGCATGCCAGCCATCCCTGTCCTTCACCATCTCCCACAGCTTGCTCAACCTCATGTCCAGCGAGTTGGTGATACTATCCAACCATCTTGCCCTTTGTTGTCCCCTTCTCCTCCTGCCTTCAATCTTTCCCAGCATCAGGGTCTTTTCTAATGAGCCAGCTCTTTGCATCAGGTGGCCAAAGTATTGGAGCTTCAGCTTCAGCATCAGTCCTTCTAATGAATATTCAGGATTGATTTCCTTTAGGGTTGACTGGTTTGATCTCTTTGCAGTCCAAGGGACTCTCAAGAGTCTTCTCCAACACCACACTTCAAAAGCATCAATCCTTCAGCACTCAGCCTTCCTTATGGTCCAACTCTCACATCCATACATGTCTACTGGAAAAACCATAGCTTTGAATAGATGGACCTTTGTTGGCAAAGTAGTGTCTCTGCTTTTCTTCTTTTTAAAAAATATTTATTTATTTGGCTGCATCAGGTCTTAGATGAGACATGTGGGATCTAGTTCCCTGACCAGGGATCAAACCCAGGCCCCCTGCATTGGGAGCTCGGAGTCTTAGCCACTGGACCATCAGGGAAGTCCCTGTCTCTGCTTTTCAATGTGCTATCTGGGTTTGTCATAGCTTTTCTTTCACGGAGCAAGTGTCTTTCATGGCTGCAGTCACCATCTGCAGTGATTTTGGAACCCAAGAAAACAGTCTGTCACTGTTTCCATTCTTTCCTCATCTATTTGCTGTGAAGTGATGGGACTGAAGCCATGATCTTCGTTTTTTGAATGTTGAATTTAAGCCAGCTTTTTCATTCTCCTCTTTCACTTTCATCAAGAGGCTCTTTAGTTCCTCTTTGCTTTCTGCCATAAAGGTGATGTCATCTGCATATCTGAGGTTATTGGCATTTCTCCTGGAAACCTTGATTCCAGCTTGTGCTTCATCCAGCCTGGCATTTTGCATGATGTACTCTGCATATAAGTTAAATAAGCAGGATGACAATATACAGCCTGTAACAGTGACCATAAAGAAATCCAGTTTTGGACCAAAATCTTCACACCCGCAGATGGTTAGTCAACAGTCTTCAGCTAGTGGACACAGATGAATGCATGGACCCTTCATGGTAGGGCTCAGCCCTCTGTCCTCTGTCCACCGTACTGGTTTGACCAGTGTGCCTGAGAAGGACACAGGGCAGGTGTGTCCACCTCCACATAGGCACGGGACCCCTCCTGGGCTGGACTGGATAGCCTGGGGGTCATTTAGAGGCCCTTCCTTTAACTCGTAAGGTTTTATTCTGATAATTTTCAAACATCCAGAAAAGTCTTAAGATGACCAACCACACACTCATGGGATCAGCAAACAGCAGCCTGCCAGTCAAAGAATGGTTTTTAGCTTTTTAAAGGTTTATGGATGGAAAAGAAGAAAAAGAACATGCGACAGTGTCCACAGAGCACGCTTGCTTGCTCCCTGACCTTCACAGACACGGTTTTCCACCCCTGATCCAGATGCGATGGTGTTCAGACTGGGCTGTGTTTGCATCATCTACTTTGTTCTGAGTCACTTTAAAGCACACTGCAGACGTTGAATCCTTTCACCTCTGCATATGTCAGGTGCATGCTCAGTCACTCAGGTGTGTTCATTCTTTGCAGTCCTATGGACTGTCACCCACCAGGCTCCTCTGTCCGTAGGATTTTCCAGGCAAGAATACTGGAGTGGGTTGCTATTTCCTCCTCCAGGGGAATCTTCCTGACCCAGGGATCGAACCCACGTCTCCTGTGTCTCATGCACTGAGCCACCTGGGAAGCCCCTCTTCTCTTCTGAATCTCCTCGTTTAGCAGCTAATCATCCTGCCCATTTTCATACAGTTTATTTACTACTCTCCTTCCTGGAATAACATCTCTCCACTCCCTATTTTCCCTTTGACTTTATTTCTTCAGTACTTTGTTTTATTATATTGCAGGGTTTGTTTTTTGTTGTTGTTTGTTTTTGTAAGTTGCCTTCAGCCCTCTGTGGACCCAGACAAGTGCCTGTGAACCTTTTGTTGTCCTGGGCTGGACTTTGAGCTTTTGGACTCCTATCTGGCAACTTTGGTCACATTAGACCCAGCACCATATTGAGCACACAGTAGGTGTCTAATTCTTGCCTGACTGGCAGTTTGATAAACATCACTTAACCCACTCCCAGCCAGTGCTCAATGACTGCCCCATTCACTCACAAGTCTGGATTATTGAAATCCTCCCCTCAATCCCTTCTCCTGGGGCATGTGACCCACCAGCTCTCAGGAGAGCCCAAGTAATCTGAAGTTGAGATCCCAGAGTCGATGCTTCCTGAGGATGCATTTCTGAAAAGTATGTGGCTTCCCCACAAGCCAGCAGCAATGCTCTACAGTCACCCATGCCCCTCTCAGCCCAGTTCGCTCCCCCAGCTGGGTGTCTGGGGCAGGGCCAGGGGAGCCGCTGGCCAGAGGCACAGGAGTGGAGACTCCTCCTTAGTGCAGAGCAGCCTCCTGACCAGACCCTCCGGCTGTCCAGTCCTCCATGGGCACAGGGATGGGCCATCAGCTTCACCCACCCTGCTGGCCCTCCTGAGCACTGACCATGCTCGGCTCCACTGAGTCCTTACCTGCAAGGCTGAAGCTACAGGTAGCCCACTTGGAGCTCGTGCTGGACATTTCATGGGCTGCAGGTCCTAGATTCAAACCTCCTCAACATCAGAAAGTTATCAGAGAAGGGGCATGAGCATATCTGTGATCACCTGTCCCCAGACAAAATGACCTGAAAGGGCCACTTTGGTCATAAATCTGCAGCAGGGCCTGTCATCTGCACAGCATCACCCAGGCCACCTGGCAGGCTGGCGGAGCCTCCTCTGAGCTGCTGTCAGCTGGCTGTTCTGGGGTCTTGGGCCCTCCCCACTTAGCCTCCACCCCCACCCCATCGGGCTGCCCCAGCCTCCTTACTGCAGAGCAGCTATCCCATTAGCAGGGTACAAGGAGATGCCGGAGGTGTCCTGAGTGTTGACACCTTGCCTCAGAGTCGATGGCACCATTTCTGCGATGTTCACCACCCCCCTCCCACACACACACACCCTCCGCAGGAGGACTTGGGAGAAAATGTGCGCTCCACGCTTGACGGGGGTGTCAGAGTCGCAGGGCCATGTGAAGGTGCAGGGGAGGTGGTGTTCTATCAGATTGTACTGGAAAATACAGCGGTGTGTTTGTGTTTGTGTGTGTGTGTGCGTGCGCGCGCGCCCGCGCTCTTATGTGAAAGCAAACAAGAGAAAGGCAAGGAGAGAAGCACAGTGACTTCTGTGCGCTCAGCGCGCTCTGCGTGCGGTGCCCTAGGGTCCTCACGGTAGCCCTGCCAGGCAGGCACTGTCATTATCTGCTCACAAATGAGGAAATCGAGGCACAGAGAGGTGACGTGACTTGCTCAAAGCCACACAGCCCAGGCGCGGAGGAATCTGGAGCACTGGTTTCCTCATTAGCGCACAGATGTTGCTTACCTGGTGTTTGGCAAATAACGTGACCTGGGATCGTAAACTTGGGGCTGCTTGTGGTTCAAGGGGAGACGGGTGGCCTGCGCAACCGTGGAACCCTCTTCCTCCGAGGTTGAAGGGCCGGCCCCACGGAGGGTGGGGTCCACGTGGAGATCAGGGGAAGGGGTCCGAGGCGGTCCTCCTTGGGGGATTTGCAGAAAGAACGGGGCTGGGGGCGTGAGGCCACCAGACACGATCTCCCCTGCATCCCGGGGCACAGCGCTCTTCTTGGAGGGCCAGCCCTTCCCCCGGAAGGTTGGCTCTGGTGACTGGGCTGGCCCCGCCCACCAAGCCCCACCCTTCCCCGCCCACGATGCCCCGCCTACCCCCTTCAGGGCCTACGGCCCAGCCCTGCGCAGGGCCACCTTGTACCCATGCACTCCGCTCTCATGGCCTCTCCCCAGCTGGTGCGGTACAGCGCCGAGGGCCTGCTGCAGCTGGGCCCCCTGGGCTCCACCGCCTTCCTGCCTGACTCCAAGTGCCTGGTGGATGACGGCAGGGGCCGCACGCCCGCCCTGAAGAAGTGCGAGGATGTGGCCCGGCCCGCGCAGCGGCTGTGGGACTTCACCCAGGTCAGCAGGCTGCTGGGACCCCTGGGTCTCTGGCCAGCTCGTGGAGGGAGCTGAGGGCAGCGGGGGCCGAACTTCAAGGCCCAGGGGGGCTGGATCAGCTGGTCCCACATGAACCCCCTCCATAGACGTTAGGGGATATGCTGGCAGTCAGGGTCAGGGAAGGGCTGGCTGGTCCCAGCGCCCTGGCTGCCTCTTCAGGGCCTCGCTGCCCCACACTGCTGACTCCTCCAGCCTCCTGGAGGTTGGGGGAGGGTTTTGGCAGAAAGGGTGGGTTCTGAGTGCCCCAGCTGCTGATTGAGTGGGACCGAACTGGACTTGCCTGGAGATTTGTTGAGGGCAAGTGTGCTAAGTTGCTTCAGTCCTATCGACTCTTTGCGACCCCATGGATTGTAGCCTGGCAGGCTCCCCTATCCATGGGACTCTCCAGGCAAGAATACTGGAGTGAGTTGCCTTGCCCTCCTCCAGGAGATCTTCCCAACCCAGAGATCGAACCTGTTCCTGCTTCTCTTAAATCTCCTGCATTGGCAGGCGGGTTCGTTACCACTACTGCTACCTGGGAAGCCCCAGAGATTTGTTGAGATTGACCCAACTCCTCCCAAGCAGGAGACCCTGGGACAGACATGTGCACAGTGCTCTCTGGGGGCTCCCGGTTACAGCAGGAATGAGCTGTCACTGTGTCACGTAGAGTCAGTGAAATCAGGGTCCCCAGGAGGCTGGCTTTGGGGCCAGGACAGTGAGGTTCAGAGTGCATGGAAAGGACCTGTCTGGAGGACAGCGAACAGAATATGAGCCTGGGATCTTCAGGTTTAGGCTAGAGCCCTTGATGTTGGGAGGACCAGAGGGCCTGCAGAGGTGGCCAGTGGGTAAATCAGACCTGCCAGGGGTCAGGGGAGGATATTGGGGGCAACGCCCATCTCAAGGGCCCTAGAGTCCATTGTTTTGATCATTCCTGGGGCCCCAGGAGAAGAGAGGTGGCTGTTGGGAGGCAGTGTTGGAGGGCAGATGGTCAGTGGGGCCAGAGGGATGGAGACAAGAGGGCTGGGAAGAGGCAGGACCCTGACACTCAGGTGGCCTTGGCATCACCCCCACTTCCGGGAAGCTCTTGGGATGGGACCCATGGGCTCACTGGGTCTCCCTCCCTCGCAGGGTGGCCCCATTGTGAGCAGAGACACAGGCCGGTGCCTGGAGGTGGAGATGTCCAAGGATGCCAACTTTGGGCTCCGCCTGGTGGTGCAGAGGTGCTCAGGACAGAAATGGACCATCAGAAACTGGATCAAGCCAGGGCGGCACTGACCCCCAGCCTCACCCTGCGCCCCCACCCCAATGAAGAGTCCGAGGACCTGGGGCAGGTGTGGAGCCCTCCCACTCAATCCACCACTTGAACCCAGAAGGCCTTGGTCATCCCTGCACCACCTTGGGTACTGACTTCTCCATGGCTGCTGGCGGGCCCTGTCACCTGGGACCCAGGGACCTCCCTGTGCTCTGGAGACCGATGCCGGGACCAGCCTCCCTCCAGGAGCGCGGACCCCCCTCAGCTGGCGGCTCTGCCTGAGCGCGTCAGCTGACAGCCAACTCCAGCTCCAAATCACGTGCCTTTTCTACGGTATTCCTGTCCAGCCGCCCGCGGCCACTTCTTCTGCATGTGCTGAGCCCCTGTCCATCCCTCAGGCAGAAATAGCCCCCTGTGAACTCTGAGTTCCCAATGTCTCCAGCCCTGGGTGGGGCTGCCCCTCTGACTATCTCTACCTAAACCCTGGCTGGTGAGGGGAGCGGGGCAGCAGCAGCTGTGGTGACATCAAAGACAACCCCAAGGGCAGTGCTGGGTGAGGAGGCGGCTGTGACTGCTTTGGTCCAGGAAAGAGCAATTAAACAAACATACAGACCTGATGTCTCGTCCACAGGAACTAGTCAGCAGTCCAGGGAGGGACCCCTGTTCTAGCGGCTAACCCAGGGTCAGGCGCCTTTTCGTGTTACTCTAAGGCAAGGGTCAGCAAATGATAACCCATGGCCCTTTGCCTATTTTTATAAATAAAGTTTTATTGGCACACGGCCACACCCCTCTGTTCATGTATTGTCCACGGCGGCTTTCATGCTCCAGGACCAGAGCTGAGAAGCAGCACACCCCCTACCAGGGCTGTCCTAAGGCCTCCAAGATGCCCTCTTGGGCTTCATGATTGCACTTAGAATTGCAGGACACTGGGAGGGAAACTGGACAAAAAGTCCTGGCTGTCTCTTTCCCCCATCAGGCCCAGTGCCAAGTAACAGTCCAATTCTAGCTGCTAACCTCCTTCCCGATGATGGGAGTCTTCAGCTGTGCATCAGTGAGGGGCCGCAGGGCAGGCTTGGCTCACCTAGCCGTGGAAATGAACAGCAGATGAGATGCCAAGCTGCTGAAAGCCAACCAACTGTCTCCTCCCACACAGAGGGTCTTCTGGGGATGGAAGTTGGGGGCACCATCAGTGTCTTCCTAGTTTCTCCCCATTCTTTTCTTTTGTTTTTATTCATTCATTTATTTTTGGCCATGCTGGGTCTTCACTGCTACATGGGCTTTTCTCTAATTGCAGCGAGCAGGGGTTATCTCTAGTTGTGGTGTGCCGGCTTCTTATTGCAGTGGCTTCTCTTGTTGCAGAGCATGGGCTCTAGAGGGCTTAGTTGCTCTGTGATGCACGGGGCTCAGTTGGTCCACGGCGTGTGGGATCTTCCTGGACCAGGGATCGAACCCGTGTCTCCTATATTAGCCTGCAGATTCTTTACCACTGAGCCACCATGGAAGCCCTCCTCCCCATTCTTATAGAGTAACCTGGAAGGCAGGATGGCAGGGGTTCCAAACAACAGGGCTTTAAGCCGGGGGGAACTTGAAGATGTCTGTTCTCACTTTGCTGTAGCCAGGTAGTCTGTCCTCCCAGAAGTTGGAGAGTGGCCCTTCCCCCTTGCCTCCTGGGTTCCCCCATCTTGCTTCCTGCCTCCCAGCACTGCCTCTTCCTAGGAGAGGAAAAATCACTTCCACTAGTGCCAGGGATCTCATATCCTGTTGGTGAGGGGGGGAGTTTTTCCCAAAGATGAGCTTCCTAAAGAGATGAAAGAAGCCGAAGTGTTACTGAAACAAACTTGGGTCCACTCGCCCGCACACACAGTGAAGCCAATGTACTAACCCGGGTTTGTGGTGAAGGAAAGTGCAGGCGCCAAGCAAGGAGTCTGGGAAGTTCGTGCTCAAAAGATGCAAACTCCCAGTGGCTTTCAGGGAAGGATTCTTAAAGATGGGGCGAGGGAGGGGGGTTGTGGCGTACGTAATCATCTGGTGGACATTCTTCTGGTTGGTTGGTGGTGAGGTAATGCAGTTAACTTCTCCCACCTAGTGGGGGTTTCAGTATCTGCAAAATGGCTCAGAGGGAGCTTCCCTGGTAGTCCAGTGATTGAATCCACCGTCAAACGCAGAGGAAGAGGGTCTGATGCCTGTCTGCGGAACTAAGCCTGTGCACCGCAACCACTGAGCCCCTGTGCCACACCTAGAGAAAAGATCCCAGGCGGTTGGGAAAACAAAACATTAAAAAAAAAGCACAGAAACAATATTGTAACAAACTGAATAAGGACTTCAGAACAGTCAGTAGCCAAGGACCGGTCTTCAAGAATTTAGAAGATTGGCAAGTAAAGTTACAACAGTGTAGCAGTGTAGCAGCCATTAGCATGCCAAATGTATTGCCTATGCTTTAAAATAGAAAACATCACAGGCTGGAACTTATAAACCTCTCTCATGTTACAATTCATTAGGCAAATTGACAGTCCAGTCAAAGCCGGGTGGTTTGCAGCCCACAAGAAGCCTGACACCTGGAAAATTGCCTCTCAGCATCTTGACAAACCTCTCATCCTCTTGGGAGGCGGGGAGTTCCCGTGTTTTGAAAGCCTGCTCTTTCTGTCAGAGTCCTGCCTGCCACCAGGACACGTGAGGACAAAGGCACTGACTGGGCGGGGCAGTAGCTGGGTCCACAGGCAGCGGGACTAGGTCAGGTCAGCCCAGTCAGTCCATGGATGCCCAGGACCATCCATGCTCTCATGCCAAGAGGCTGCTGTCTATCAGAACCTAGATGGAATGCAGCATCCTTCTTCCTAATACATGGCCAGGCAGCACTCTTGTTTCTGTTGTCTCCAGTCCTTACCTGCCCCCTGAGCACATGAATCCCTCATGAGGTTGGCCCTTTTCCAGAAAAACTGCCATAGAATCCAGGGGGTAACTCCATGCTAAAAGCCCCTGCCCAAAGTCAGTTGGGAAGAGAGTTGAAGATGGACCGTGATTCCCATGCTGCCATGTGGGGCCAGCCACGTGGTGGGGCCAGCCATGTGGTGGAGCCGCTGGGAATGATCTCTGCAGTTTTGTGGTTGATACACGGTCACGGCTGGTGGGACGTCCCTGCCAGTTGAGACTGCCTGCACTCCAGGCATACGCTTGTCTGGGGCCAAGTTCACAGAGCTTTCTAATTCATGGTGACATGCACTTTCATCATCCCCCTCTGTAACCTGGGTTCAGAATAGCCACTAATGTCATCCATGGACTGTACTGAAGCCAACCCAGCCCCCCTAAACCCTCCACCCCTTTTAACCACTGGTCCATAGTTGAGATCACCTCAGTGGTTACCAGCATGCATCGCATCTGTCAAACAAAGGGAATTCAACACAAGGAGTTGATCACACAAGTTAGAAAAGGGCTGAGGCATCTCAGGGACTTATCTTCCATGGGCTGAAGGGACCCAAGAGAGGGCAGTGTTACTGAAGCCAGGAGTTGGGACCCCTTGTGAGGACTGGGACTCTAGAAAGAGGGATGGAAGAGACACAGCACTTCCAGAAATGTTCCTAAAACCAGAGATGGGGACAGAAGCATCCTGGTTTCTCTCTACCCTCCAATTTTCCAACGTTTCCTTTTGGCTGAAACTATCTGGAGCTGAAGGACAAGAAATCATGGGATACAGAACTCTCCGTGCAGCAGAGCAGGGACGTAGGGGCAGGAGGGGGGTCCGAGCACAGACCCGAAGGTGGTGGCCACAGGTCATCTCAACGGGACAGGATTCCTGACTCTGACAAGTGCAAGCTGGGCCAGAGGGTCGCCCTTCTTTCCAGAGGGCCCAGGACACCCCACTCCCCATCACAGGGCCAGGACTGGGCACCAGAAGATCACAGAACAGCACCCTTGATGACATCAGGCGTGCTTTATCCCCTCCAGCTTCACCTGAAACTGGACCACTGTAGCTGGCAAGAGTCAATTTTGAAATTCTCAGAAATTTTGTGCACCAATTGAGAAACGTTGTTGAGTCGCTGTCATGTCCGACTCTGCGAGACCATGGACTGCAGCACATCAGGTTTCTGCATCCTTCACTATCTCCTAGAGTTTGCTCAAATTCATTCCATTAAGTCGGTGATGCTATCCAACCATCTCATCCTTTGCCAACCCCTTCTCCTCCTGCCTGCAATATTTCCCAGCATCAGGGTCTTTTCCAATGAGTGGGCTCTTCGCATCAGGTAGCCAAAGTATTGGAGCTTTAGCATCAGTCCTTCCAATGAATATTCAGGGCTGATTTCCTTTAGGATTGACTGGTTTGATCTCCTTGGAGTCCAAACATGGCTGTTACTAAAAATAAACTATTTACAACTCAATCAATTATAATAAAAGCAAAGGCAATAAAAACTCAAAACTCAGCACTTCCTAGTGATTTACTCTATTTTATTATACTCTGTGCTTCTCAGATTATTGTGTCTACAAATCTGTGTGGTGGCAACGGTGGGGAACTACCTCTTTTCAACTCCACACTCCCAGAGGGCAGGTTGGTAGCTGGAAATAGCCCCTGGTGGGGGATATTTGTAAATGGAAATTGGCCAGGCTGCAAACCGCGTCAGGTGTCACAGGGCCGGCAGTTAGGCTCTGCCCAACACACCCTTGCTGTGCTCTCCCTGGGCCCCTGATGAGTCTTCTCGGTCTCATGACCAGGACGAGGACAGACACATGGAACAAAGAGGACCTATTGCTGTGTGATTTCCCACCCTGTCCGCTGGGGGAAAGTGCTGGTGACTATTCTCAGAAGACGGAAGAGGGGGAGGGAGGAAGAAGGGAGGGAGCAAGGGAGGGAGAAATATGTCTAAAATGCCCAAGTTTAATCACACTTAATTCTTTTTTTTTTTTAACAACCAATGGGTTATTTGCTTGTTTATTTACGGTTGCTGTGGGTCTTTGTTGCGGCACAGGGGCCCTTTGTTGGTGTGAGTGGACTTTCTCTAGTTGCGGCCGGAGGGGGCTACTCTTCACCGTGGTGCTCAGGCTTCTCACTGTGGTGGCCTCCCTTGTAGCAGAGCGCCAGCTCTAGGCACATGGGCTTCAGTAGTTGAGGCACGAGGGCTTAGCTGCCCTGTGGCCTGTGGAATCTTCCCAGCCCAGGGATTGAACCCGTGTTCCCTGCATTGGCAGGCAGATTCTTAACCACTGGACCTCCAGGGAAGTCCCAACCCACTTAATTCTTGAAATGACCCCAAGTAGCCCTGAGAACGTCTGTGCCCATTTCTCAGATGGGACAACAGAGGCCCAAGGAGTGACGTGGCCTGGCACAAGTACACACTTTACTGAAGCAGCTGGGGGTCACACTGAGACCTGCTGACTCCAAGCCTCTGCTTCTTCCATTCTGCCCAGCTGCCTAGTGGATTTTTTTTTCTTTTTAAACAACAGTCATGTTTTAAATGGCAAAGATGCAACAAACAGCATTTAATAAAACCTAATAGCAGGCCCACTTCTTTCATTAATTCAATTATTAATTGGCTCTGCAGCAAATTCAGAAAAATCCACATCATCTGTTTAAAACGGTTCATTTGTAACCCAACCTAATAAACGGGTTTCTGGGAAAGCCCATTAATAAGCAGATGCTTCTGGTGGAACACAGTGAACGTGCAGGGTTTTTTTTTCCTTTCCTCCGCTCTTGATAGAGATGATGTGTACCAGAATTTAATTCTGTCTAATAAAAATATTCATCACTCCTATGAGTCTTCATTTATGGCTCAGACTGAGTGAGTGACCCTGAGGGAGAGGACTGCAGTGGGATTGGGCCCAGGGGGTGGGGTCCCCAGAAGAGAGGCAGGGGAGCAGGCAGTCCTCAACACCTGGGAGTAGGTGGGAGCAGCAGCCCCCAGGGGGGCAGGGATGCAGGCCTGGCAAGGGCTGGCCAGGGATCCAGCAGACACAAGGGATGGAGGGTCATCTGAGAACCCAAGAGAAGCATCTTGTCCTTGTTCATGAGCAAAATCTAGCTAAGAGGGAAGCAATGTTGACAAATAAACACAGGGGTGGCTCTGGGGTCTGTGGGACCTTTGGGAATCAGCCCTATGTCCTAGGCCAGGAGCAGACACACCTGGATTCTATTTGCTGTGTGGTTTTGGTCAATTTCTTTCCCTGTCTGAACCTGAAAAAGATAAGTAATACCTGCCCCAAAGTTTGCCCTGAGGATTAAGAAAAAACAAATAACTCTTATCCATGGTGGTTTTGATTTTTTATTTGCTTCTTTTTCTTGTCTGTCTGTATGTATTTTTCTGCCAAGAAATGTGTCTGCTGTGAACGATAATCTACTCTTTCATTCATTAAGGTATTCAACACCTTCTGCACTCTGGGCACTGTCCCTGGTACTGAGGACTCTGCAGGGAATGGAACAGAATAAAATCTTGCCCTGCCATGGAGCTGGGCCTCACCTTCACAGAGCCAGTAAAATGATGATAAGCAGTAGACAAAATGCCTGTTGGAAGCTAGTAGGTGCTGAGAAAAAATAAAGCACAACAGAAAAGGGAGAGGCTGGGGTAAAATCGTTAAGAAGTCAATTGGGGAAACCTCATGGAGAAAAGAACAGACGGGACAGCCTGTGCAAAGGCCCTGGGGACAGGAGCAGCCAGAAGGCAAGTGCCATGGGGTGGGGCAGGTATGGGGAGAGGAGTGGAAACGGCCAGAGAGGGCAGCCCTGAAGACCCTTGGGGACCATCTGGGGTCAGGCAGAGCAGCATCACTGAGTGGCAGGGACCACCAGGATTGGACATGGGGGTGAAAGAGAAGAAGGGAGCTTTTTCGATTCAGGTATCTGGGCTTAGAAGGGATGGTGGTGGTGGTGGTTTAGTCGCTAAGTTGTGTCCAACTCTTTGTGATCCCATGGACTGCAGCCCACCAGGCTCCTCTGATCCTGAAATTTTCCAGGCAGGAATACTGGAGTGAGTTGCCATTTCCTCCTCCAAGGGATCTTCCCAACCCAGGTATCAAACCAAGGTCTCTTGCATTACAGGTGGATTCTTTGCATCTGAGCCACTAGAGAAGCCCTAGAAGGGATGGAGTTGCTGTCAACCAAGATGGGGGTCTGGGGACGGTGAAGGTGGGGGAAGGTTCACTGAGGATACCAATGGAGTCTGGGGTTGGGGGAGAGGTCTGGGCTGGGATCAGGGATGTCTCAAGACGTCAGACTGGGTGAGAGCACTGAGGAGTGAGTGTCATCAGGAGGAGAAACCAGGAAGGGCTCATAGGTAAAGGTCTTGGAGACCAGGAGGCCCTGGGGAAGGAGAACAAGTTTGGTGGGGCCTGCCAGATGAAGTGCCACAGAGCGGGTGCCTTCAGCAACAGATAGATATGTCTCCCAGCTCTGCATCCAGAATTCCAAGGTTGAGGTGCCGGCAGGGCTGGCTCCTCCTGAGGCCGTGCAAGAGGGTCTGTCCTTCCCCTCCCCCAGGTCCTGGTGGTCCACGGGCAGCACCCCTCTGCCTGTAGAAGCATCAGCTCATCTCTGCCTCTGCTGCACATGGCTTTCTCCTGTGTGAACGTCTGGGTCCAAATCTCCCCTTTTATAAGGACATCAGTCCTGTTGGATCCGGGTCCACATTAATGATCTCCCTCTAACTTAATCACCTCTGTAAAGACCTCATCTCCAAGTAAGTTCACGGCCTGAGGTCCTCGGGGTTAGGGCTTCAACGGGTGTTTTTCAAGGAGGGTGCAGTTCCACCCACAGCAGGACAGCAGCAGGTACCAGTGAAGAAATCGCTTCATGGGCTTCCCTGGTGGTCCAGTGGTTAAGAATCTGCCTGCCAATGCAGGGAACACAGGTTTGATTCCTGGTCCTGCAAGATCCCACATGCTGCGGGACAACCAAGCCCATGCACCACAACTTACTAAAGCCCTTGCACCTAGATCAACAAAAGAAGCCGCAGCGACCAGAAGCCCATGCACCACAACCAGAGAATAGCCCCCGCTCGCTACTAGAGAAAAGCCCTTGAGCAGCAATGAAGATCCAGTACAGCCAAAAATAAATAAGTAAATGTAAAAAGACAGTATGTTATGGGGGAGAAACTGTGTGCCCGTGGATGGAGTAAGAGGAAAGCTGAAATGACCGTCAGATAGACAGTAAGAGTTAGATAAAGCACTGCCCGCCAATGTGTGGAGATAAGCACAGCACAGTCATTAATAGTTCTCATGCAGCCCCGAGGGAGGGACTGGCCTGAAAGGGGAAACGAGATGAGGGGGCCCCCGGCACCCACCCTGTCCTTGAGTCCCTGGGGTGCCCAGCCCAACTGTAGACATGGAGAGGGGCCAGCACTATGGTTTCACCCTCCAGGGCATTCTCTCGAGGGTAGACCTTGCCCCCAAGTACACTCACTAAGAGTCAGCAGGGTGCCACCCAACGTCCCCACGGGGCCTCCCTTCCTGCTCACAGGGGCCTCAGCTTTATTTAATACTTATCCAAGGTCCCTAAACATGATTGAACAGGGAGTCTGGCAATTCGTGCGGTTAGTCCCCGACACGTGCACTGCACCCCAAAGCCTCTGCCAAGATGCCCTTGGTGACTAGAGGGGAATTCCACCTGCCTGAGCCATTTATTCATTTATTTACTGTCTCAGTTATTCTGTGAATGTGTTCTGAGCACCCTAGCTGAGAGTGGGTAGTCGAGGAGCAAACGCCAGGAAGTCAAAGGTACCAGGAAACCCCCAGCACATGGCTGGGCCCCCCCCACCACAGTTGGGGAGCAGGATGCAGGACCTCCCTGACAAGGTGAATTATGAGCTCTTTGTCAACAAAAGTCTACAAAGAACGTTATTCAGGATGAGGAGCCTGGAGCTCGCATGAGGTATGGGCCAAGTTTTATTAACCCACAGCACCAGCTGGCAGGCACTGAGTTAGCACCTTCTGTGCACTGGCCTTCAGGGAACGCACAGCTAGTCTGTGGATCCTTGCATTCTAAGCCCCAAGGTCTGTTATTTTCCAGAGTCATCAAAGTTCTCCAAAAGGAAACAAGAGATCCCCGTTGGAGTGGCTTTACTGGGTGGCTCTCAGCCACCAGGTGACCAGGACACTGCCTCCATCACCCTCCATCACGGCATCCAGAGGTCTACCTGGGAAGGGACCCTGAAGCACCCCTGAGGCTTGGAAAAGGAAACATCCTTTCCTTCCTAGATCCAGATCATCACAGACCCTTTTGCTTCAAAATACTGCTGCTTTGAGCTGTAGTACATGGATCTCTCACCTGCATTGCTTCAAGGGAGATGAATGACTGAGCAGAAAGAGCAAGAGAAAAATTGATCACCTGTCTTTGAAAAATGTCTTCTGTGTTTGGCAGCAGAGGACTGAAGATGAGGACATAAACTGTCCCAGGCCCATGGGACTTCTGGCACAGGGCCCCAAACCCACCCATCCCGGGCAGGCAAGGGCACCATTTGTCCTGGGGCTCTGAGTAGACAATGGAGAAAAGACCCCCAGAGGCTGAGAAAGCTCCTTCCACAGCTTCGAAAGAGCACAGGGACCTCCCACAGGGAAGACGGTTACTCAAGGCCATGTGGTGGGTGCAAGGACCCCTGTTTGCAGGGACAGGTCTCCTGGACAGTTTAGGATCCTGCTTCCTTGGCCCCTGGGAAGTGGACCCCAAGAGACGCCTTCTAGCCCCGAGGCCCAGAGGGGAGCATAAAATGGGACCACAGTGCTGGCTGCCAATGCCCATTACCCCAAGGGGTGCCCAGGGCCCTCAGGAGGCACATCCCAGGTGCCCCCGGGGACCCTGCCTGCCTGACTGCCCCTCCCTTCAGGCCAGCATCCCACTCCTGTGTCTGGCCCTCCCCCTCCTCCTGAGGACACACAGCCATGGATGAGACCCCCACCCCCATCCGCCCGTTTTCCCTGGATGGCGTCTGCAAAGGCCCTACCTCCACATGAGGAAGCTGCCAGTGCAGATGCCAGGGACTGAATCTTGGGAGTGAGGGTCATAGTTCACATCACACACTGATGCTTTAACTTTCTTTTTGTTGCTTTAACTTTCTTCTTTTTTGCTTTAACTTTCTTCTGCGGCAGACAGAGCCGTCTGGCAGCCAGGCCCCCGCGTGGGGGAGCACAGAAGCCTGGGTGTTCGCGCTCAGAGATGAACTGTCCTGCAGAACTCAGACGGCAGACAAGGCCCCGAAGCCCAAACCCCCCGGGTTCGCCCACCCTGATGCAGTCCTCCCCAGTGTGAGACACAGCTTTGACATTGCCCTGCTGTAGCCTCGTGCAGACGGACTGTCCTGGCAGAACTAGGAAGAAGGCTGGGGTTCTGGCTCTTGATACTCACAGCACCATCGGCCCCAGGAGGTAAGACCCCAGGGAGAGCAAGGAACAGAGGGGCCAGGGTGGGAGCCACATCCCAGCACAGTGATGAGAAGCCAAGTTGGGTGGACAGATGCTGCAAGCCGGGCTCCCTGGATGGGAGGGCAGAGCTCTGGGGGTTGCAGCAAGTGGTGGGGGGGGGCCTTGTAAGGTAGGAGGTTGAGCTCTCAGACACCCCCGTGGACGCCCATCCTGGAGCCTGGTTTCCCTCCCTTCTGAGAACTTCTCACAAGCTGCAGGAAGTCATAGCCTGACCAAAGGCAGAAACCATTCTTGGGGACAAGGACTTACCTTAACTTTCAGGCTAGGTCTTCCTTTGCCCAAGGTGTCCCAAGCTCGTGACAGGTCCAGTCTCCAGCAGCACCCCAGGTCCCCTCCACAGAGCAGTGGGTGGAGAATGGAAGCCATCCCAGTAGGGACAACATGGGGACAAAAGTGGGGACATGAGCCAATCCCCCGAGTTGAATTTGGCTCAGAAAACACAGGCTGCAGAAACATCAAATGGGCATGGAGTAGGCAGGGAGGTGGCCTGAGCCAGCAGAAGCCCAGGGATGCAGAGGGAAACACCACACAGCCAACTCATTCTGGGCAATTTAGGTGGAAACAATGCCTATCTATGGGCTTTTCTGGTGGCTCAGTGGTAAAGAATCTGCCTACAATGCAGGAGCTGCAGGAGATATGGGTTCAATCCCTGGGTCTGGAAGATCCCCTGGAGTAGGGCATGGCAACCCACTCCAGTATTCTTGCCTGGAGAATCCCATAGACAGAGGAGCCTGGTGGGCTGCAGTCCATAGGGTTGCAAAGAGTTGGATATAACTGAAGTGACTTAGCAGGCAGGCAGGATGCCTTCCTGGGACACAGTTGGGCCAGGGAGACGGTCACTTCCTGTGCTGGGATCAGCAGTGCTCCCAAGATGGGGTCCACATGGAACCTCAAAAGGTGACCTTCTTTGGGACTGGGGTCTTTGTAGTGTAATTAGTTAAGGTACAGTCAGCCAGGAGTCAATGGGCTCTGATCCCCTCGCAGGGTCCTTATAAGAAGCGACGACACACAGACACACACAGAGAACACAGCCTCGCAGAGATGGAGACAGAGCTGGAGTGCTATAGCCACACGCCCAGGACATGGAGAGTACGGCTCCAGGAGTGGGTGAGGGGCCTGGACCAGTTTCTGCCTCTGTCCCCTGGAGCAGCCAGCCCTGCCAACACTTGGGTCTCAGACTTCTGACCCCGGACTGTGATAGGAGAAACTCCTGCTGTTTTAAGCCAGCACGTTTGTGGTCACTTGGTAGAGCTGTCCCAGGACACTGATACACTCCATTAGAGGTAACCCCATCTCAGAGATGCGTGAGGTGACATGCTCCCCTCCCACAGCACCTGAAGGACAGAGACAGTGCCCACAGCAACCCCGGAGCTCAGCTGACGTTTCTTGTATCATGGATGCCCCCATCCCTACCCCCAAGTCCTCCCCACTTCCTGCCAGCATCACAGCATCACATCACAACTCTAACTCCTCCCCACTCCCTACTTACTCCCTGGACCAGCATACGACAACTGCTTCCAGGGGGCGCAGAGCAGAAGTCAGATCTTCCAGGCCTGGTGGCCGAGGATGTCCACATGGGGACTGAACAAGAATGAGGTCCACTTGGAACATCGTCTCCACCTGGGAAGAGAGGAACCTCGGGGGAGATGCACAGCTATTTTGTACCAAAATCAAATAAAATACATAGGATTATAGAGGAAACTGGAGAAGGCAATAGCACCCCACTCCAGTACTCTTGCCTGGAAAATCCCATGGACGGAGGAGCCTGGTGCGCTGCAGTCCATGGGGTCGCTAAGAGTCGGACACGACTGAGCGACTTCACTTTCACTTTTCACTTTCATGCATTGGAGAAGGCAATGGCAACCCACTCCAGTGTTCTTGCCTGGAGAATCCCAGGGATGGGGGAGCCTGGTGGGCTGCCGTCTATGGGGTCGCACAGAGTCGGACACGACTGAAGCGACTTAGCAGCAGCAGCAGCAGCATAGAGGAAACTGATTCTACTGGAATCCAGCCAGTTGTCAAAATATTAAAAACAAACACAGTGTGAGAGGATAGACTATGCTGCTATATTCACGCTTCTGACAGCAAGATGCAGCCACACGTGTGAGAGCGGTGACCAGCAGCCGCCAAGATGCGATTCTTCAGCAGTGGCAATGATGCGGATTGAAACTCTGGGATTCCACTGACAACAGCATCGCCATCAATGTGCAGCTAGTAAAAGCGAGCTTTGCCACCAGGCAGCCACCCACCTCGTGCCCAGATTCTGTATTTGTGAATGCACCTGCTTGTTAAATCTATCTGTAACCCCAGCATCAGCAGGTGGGTGCTTCCGTGGTCACTCAGAATGTGGCAGGGCAGGAGAGACGTGACTCGTTGCGGAGTGCCAGCACACGTGACTCCCACACGTGTGCTCCTGGTGGGCGCGGAACCAGCTGACACAGCTGATTCATGTCAGCTCTGAGGCCGTAAGCAAGTGCCCTTTGTGTCTGTGTAAGGTTTTTTGTGGGTTTTTTTTTTGCATATTTCTGTTTTGTTGTTTTGCTGTTTAAAATGGCCCTAAGCTCGGAGCTCAAGCGCCATCCAGTATCCTAAGGATAAGAAGGCTGTGATGTGCCACCGAGAAGATGCATGTTAGACGGGCTTCATCCCAGCATGATCACAGCGCTGTGGGCACTGTGGAGCCCCCACTATGAGTCAACAATGTAGAGGTGTCTTTAAATAGAAACACATCAAATAAAGTTGTTTGTTGGTTGGTGGACAAAAATATGGTGTCCAGGGGCTCAGGCTTTCCCTGGAGCAAGTTTGGTGCCACTAATTTCACGATCACATGACCTCATAGTGCGGGACCCCCACAGAGGATGAGAATTAAGCGTGTTTATAATTGAAGGAAACGCCGCTTTCCATTCAGAAGTAAGTGAAGACAGAGATACGGTTTCTCCCTCGCACGCTCACTGGCCCTGGGGACTGCTTCGGGGGCTCACTCTCATCTGGTTCCTGTCACACCCTTGCAGCCACAGGAGCTTGGCCCAGGGGAAGGGCTTGAGGAGCTCCCTGTACTGGCTGAGATGCGCTTTTCTTGGGCTCCCCCGTAGAACCATCCTCACTTTCACTGGGCTCCCGGAGGTAGGAGGGAGGGACCAGCCCTGGGGCTCCGGGTCTGAGGCCAGAAGAAGAGCTCAGAAGAGCCAACCCAAAGGGCTGGCTCAGTCATGCTGCTCCCTCCTCTTGAGGAGAACTGCCTCCCCGGCCAAAGTTAATTAAACCAACAGCCTTGATAAGTCGTACAAGTAACTGCTCGGTGATAAATAAGATGAGAAGCCTGTTTATTTCTTCTTTCCCTTTTAGATACCCAATAGACATTTTAAAATTAAATGGCTTATCTGTGCTAACACAGATGGACGGGGTGATCTTCCTTCTGTAACAAGTGACGGCTGACAGTGTCCTCACCCTGCGAACATCCTCCTTTCAGCGCAGCACAGCCTGGCCCGAGCTTCTAAGTGCTGACTTTCAAAACCAGCTTTGTTTCCCTCCTGAAGGTCACGGTTGTGTGGCTTCCAAGGTTTGTCCTTTCTAGCCTCAGAACCCTCCTTCCTGTGTCCCGTGAGGCATCTGGAAGCCACAGCAGTGGGATCTGCTCCCAGTGTCCCCACAGAATCAGGAACATCCTCATGATGTTCTCTGCAGGGCTCTGGAGCTGCTTCAGGAAAGACCAGGCACTCATCATCAGGACCATGCTGGGACCCAGCTGCCCTGCCACCTCCCCTCCTCCTGTGCCCGGCCTCATACAGCAACCCCTCCACGTGCTTCCACAAAAAAAGAAGGGAAAGGAGAAGGGAAGGAGAAGAAGAAGAAAGGAGGGTGCAGAGGATGAGAAAAATGAGGGAAAGTCAGGCAGAAGACAGACAAAAAGCATTCTAGAAAAAAACACCCCAAAATAAAAGAAAAATTTCCACAAGTACTTCTCACTTGAGAAGAAGTTGAGAAGCTAACTTTTCTTTTAAACTTAGAAAAAAGTTGAATTATAGGTGATTTATAACATTGTATTAATTTCTGCTGTGCAGTAAAGAAACTCAGTTATACATATATTTACATTCTTATCATGGTTTATCATAGGATACTGAACATAGTTTCCTGTGCTATATACTAGGTCCTTGTTATCTGTTCATCCTGTATATAACAGTTTGCATCTCATAACACCAAACTCATACTCCACCCCTCCCCTTCCCGCCTCCCCCCGCAAGTTTGTTCCCTATGTCCATGAGTCTGTTCCTGTTTCATAGATACGTTCATTTGTATCATATTTTAAATTCCACATATAGTGATATCATACGGTGTTTGTCTAAGAAGCTAAGATTTCAAAAGAAGAGCTTACAAATTAGACCACAAAACTAAGGGATGAGATGAAAACCACTGATTTCAGAGTTAAAGAAACAAAATAAGTCTCAGAACATCATAATACAAAACTAAAGAGTAAATCAAACAAAGAAAACAGAAGCATGACCAAGGATGAGATTGCTGATGCAGCAGAAAAACTCAAGGCAGTCACACTGGTTAGAGATTAAAACAAACAAACAAAAAACCCTTTGAGAAAAGCACTAGAGAAAAGATGATAAACCACTGGGAATCCACACAAAGATGCATCAAGGATACTCAAGGATACCCGGTGTCCGGAGGAAGAAACTTCAACAGAAAAACCAGGAAAACTAAAGATGTAATGAAAGCAAAGTTGCCTGAGATGAAGGCGGATGAATGAGTGAAATGAATTGAGCTCATGTTGAACAAGTCCACGGTGCTTCGAGGACACGTGATACAGACTGTTTACTGACTGGCAACCCAGGCCGACACCTACAGGGCAGGGGCTGACCTCAGACACAGCAGCACCAGCACTCAAGGTCAAAGAACAGCCCAGTCGGACTCGCCTCCAGCAAAACAAGCGGATATACTGTCTTCTATTCCTCCCACAAGTTCAGCCTAAAACTCAAGACATTCCAGAGAGAGTAAGGAGAGAGACTCTGGAAGGAGGAGAGAAGGGCAGGCTGGCTGAGGGCCTCAGGCCTGAGGGGTAATGAGTGGGGCGTGTTGTCGAGATTCAGCCTCTGTTCACTGGTGCTGAATAGAAATGCGGAGACAGTGTTTTGGGTGAAGTAGAAAAGAATCACTTTATTGCTTTGCTAGGCAAAGGAAGCCATGGCAGACTAATGCCTGTAAGACTGTGTCCAGCCCTGGAGGGGGTAGTGAGGAGTCTCATAGTGATGGTTCAAAGAGGAGGGCATGAGTAGTTCATGGACATCCTTCTGACCGGCTGGTGGTAAGGTAAGTGGGAGTTAGCATCAAGTTTCTGGTTCCAACTGGTCTGGGGTCTAGTGTTTATGGGCAGCATGCAGTTAACTTCTTCCACCTTGTGAGAGTTTCAGTATCTGCAAAACATCTCTTAGGACGTAGCTCAGAATATTACCTATAGCCCTTGAGGAGGAAATAAAGGTCCTTGACTTTGCTTAATGGGTAAAGTATTATTCTTTTGTCTTACGTGACTGTTTTACTTTCTGCATTTTCTCATTTTTCTGATTAAATTTATTCTTTGACTAAGGTCTCTCTATAAACAAAAAGCAAGCAAAGGACATGGGGGAAGTAGGGGTTCTCTGTTCTGAGAAGGCCGCATAGGGTCCTGCTTCATTACAGGAGTGAATTTCTTCTTGCCTTGTCATCCTACACAGACTTGGAGCCCATGAAGCCGGCAACCCAGAAACCCAGTGGACAAAGCCTGCTGTCAGCCAAAGGACCAAAAACACACTAACTGCTCTCCT
Source organism: Bos grunniens (assembly GCF_055505025.1). Taxonomy (NCBI): domain Eukaryota; kingdom Metazoa; phylum Chordata; class Mammalia; order Artiodactyla; family Bovidae; genus Bos; species Bos grunniens. Next base: position 45,347,135 of record NC_141181.1, read on the forward strand.
CTACCCAAATGCTGAGGAAAGTCTGGACCCCTACACCCACGCATACTGCCCCACCGGGAAGCACTGAAGCCCAGCCATGGAGTCAGCAGAAACCACCCAGGGAGCCAGGACCTCCACCCCCATCTGCAACACCAAGCCCTGCTTCTTCTGCCAGAGCCCTCTTCACAGAGGTCATCAGGGACTAGGAGCCCCCCACCCCAGACAGAGGTGGAAAACAATATCTCAGATGTGGGGGCATTTGGGATGTGCAGCCCCCGACCCTCATAGGAAAGAGGAATTTTTCAGATCCATCATCTAAGCATCCAGCCCAAGAAACTGGGAAAGAGCAAAATGAATCCAGATCAGGTAGCAGAAAATAAAGGACAGAAATCAGAGACCCTGAAAACAGGAAAACAGTGCAGACCATCAAAGTCCCGGTTCTGTGAGGAGATCAATAAAGTGGACAAGTCTCTAGTGAGAATGACAAAAAGAAAAGATGGAAGACAAATCACCAGGATCAAGAATGGAACCGAGACACCACTACCAACCCTACAGATGCTAAAAGGATCAGGGATGCTGCGGACGGTTTAAGGATACAGGCTCCCCTGGGGACCTGGCCCCATGATGTCCTGCTCTGTCTGCATTCCACTGGTCAGGCTCCCAGTCAGTGGTGTGGGAGGATGGTCTTTGCATGAGGGGCCAGGAATTTCACCTGCCACCTGGAGTTCTCCATTCCTGACACCCTCAGCTGAAGGTCCACCCTCAGACAAGGACCCACTCTTGAGCAAGCACCAGATCCCTGGAAGGCTCATGAGAACAGACACGGTACCACCCCCAGAGCTCCTGACCCAGCAGATCTGGGTGACCTGAGAATCTCTACTTCTGACATGGTCCCATTAGATGCTGATGCTGTGGGTCCAGGGTCCCCACCTGCGCAACCTCTGCCTAGATGAAAGCTGGAAATAAATAGGGTGTAAGTTCAAGGAAGATGGACTCACGTCTCTTAGATGCCTCTGTGGAAGACAGAAACTTGCACACATGTGGGAAAGGGCAGCAAATAGCAATGGCAATGGTCACAACTGTGAGCTCTTGCAGGGCACAGCACTCACTGCTCTCAGCACTTTGGTACTTCACTTCTCAAATCTTCACAAGGAGCCTGGGAGGAAAACGCCAGTATTAACCCCCATTTTTCAGAAGGGGAAACTGCAGCACAGAGAGGCTTGGTAACTTGCCTGAAGTCACACAGCCAGCAAGAAGTTGTATTTATTAGTCAGAGTTCCCCAAAGAAGTTGAACCAATATGGACGGTACATGGATGGAAGGATGGATGATAGATAGGTAGATGATAAATGGATCAATAGATAGAAGAGACTTATGAGGGATTGGCTCACATGGTTTTGGAAGCTGAGAAATCCCACAATTTGAAAGATCTGCAAGCTGGAGACTCAGGAAAACAGGTGTCACTCAGTCCAAATTCAAAGGCTGAACTAACATCAGAGGAGCCCCTGTCAGAGGGGCTGTCGCTCACACAAATAAAGCCAATTTGCCTTTCTTCTCATTTTTCGCTGTATCCAGGCCTCTAACAGACTGGATGATGCCACCCACATTGGAGAGGATGGTTCTCTTTATCCACTGATTCAAGGGAACACCCTCACAGACCCACCCAGAAATAAAGTTTTGCCAGCTCCCTGGGCATCCCTATGGCCCAGCTGAATGGACTCCTAAAACTAGCCATCACAGTGGTCAAGGTGGGTTTCCTCAGAGCCCATACTTCCAGGGCCACGAGAGACACATGCTGATCAGTGTTTGGACACCGATTCCCTGTTGAAAGTGGGCATAGAGGGCAGGTGGAGGGAACCCCAGCCACGTGGTGGTATCTTCCTTGGAGCACCCCAGCCCCCAGCCTCAGAGACGAGAGGGCTGTTTGAAGCGCTGACAGCCCGCGGTGTCACTGAGCAGGTGGGTCCCAGAAGGAGGTGAGGGGTCTCAGCTGACACACACTCTGCCCCAGAGCAGCCCGGAAAAATTAATTTTATGGAAAAACAAATGAGAGTGCTGAGGGGATAAACCTCACAGCCCAGGGACATCTGCTGGGGACAGGTGTCTGTCCTTAGCTTCTGTGAGACGCCCAGGTCATCCGGCAAAGCCAGGACCCCCAGGCCTGCAGAGTGCTCCTGAAGGTGGGGGCCAGGGGCCCTCTGAGAGCCTTCTGGACCTGCTGGGCCGCCAGGAAGTGGCTCCCCAGCTCGAGTGGCACAGATTCTGCCCGGATGCAGCCCTCCCCCTGCCTGCATTCCACCGTCAGGCCCCCCTGGATGGGAGGCCCAGAGCCTGCATCAGGCTGCGGAGGAGTCCAGGGTAGAGGCCAGGCAGGAGTGGGCCTTCACCTGCCTGTCCCGGGGTCTGGACCTGTGACCTCGGGTGCAGTGGACTCTAGGGAGCAGAGCCTGTGAGGACGGCTTACTGTACCTCCTAGATTGCATGTCAGCTGTTTGCCCAACCCCGCACTGGGCCCCTTTCTGCTGGAGCACCCCTCCTTCTCCACCCACCCCCTCCCTCTTCCCTGGAGGCTCCTGGTGATGCTGCATTTGGGCTCCATGGGCTCCATGGCCTCCGAAGCCCCAGCAGGGGACCAAGGACTCCTCCCTGGGAACCAGGTCCCTTCTTACTGCTGCACCCGCTGGGTGGCCCCTGCTCCAGGCTCTGGCCCTCTCCAAGGCCTGGAGACACAGCTATCCCTCGAACATGGGTCCCAAAGCCCCCACTCTTGCCAGTCTCCATGAGCCTCACCATCTGTTCACTAAGGACTTGTCACTGGTGAACCCTGGGTGGCCTGGGAGGGTCTGAGTCCATGCTGGCTGTGTGGATGGTTACTCCGAAGCAACCCAGCCCCTTGGCAGCAGGGCCTGGCTGGAGATCATCTTAGTGGGCTTGGGCTGTCCTCACAAATATCGCAGACATGAATTCCTCACAGTTCGGGCGGCAGGGGTCCCAGGGTTTCAGCGTGGTTGGGTTCTCGTGGGGACCCTCTTCCTGGCTGCAGATGGCACCTTCTGGCTGTGAACTCATGTGGCAGAGGGGGAAGCAAGTGCCCTGGGGGTCTTTGCTCTGAGAACTCTATTCCCCCCTTCCTTGAGGACTAAAACCAGGTCCTGGGGTGCTCTGGGAGATATGGGGTCTGTGTGATATGCATGTCCAGCCAGCTCTCCAAACCGCACATTTAAAATGGTACATTTCTGAGGAGGCAGGCATTGCTCCTGCGGTTTTCTTGCCAGAAGTGGATAAGCTGGATTTAATCCTGGGAAATTTACACTCAGTGGAGGGAAAACTGGTCACTACAGCTCAGCTGGTAAAGAATCTGCTTGCAAAACAGGAGACCCCAGTTCGATTCCTGGGTCAGGAAGATCCCCTGAAGAAGGGATCAGCTACCCACTCCAGTATTCTTGGGCTTCCCTGGTGGCTCAGATGATAAAGAATCTGCTGCAGTGCAGGAGACCCAGGGTTGGGAAGATCCCCTGAAGGAGGGCATGGCAACCCACTCCAGTATTCTGGACTGGAGAATTCCCACAGAGAGAGGTGCCTGTTGGGATATAGTCCATGGGGTTGCAAAGAGTCAGACATGACTGAGTGACTGAGCACAGCACTCTTCAAAAGGATAGGGCTGCAGGGGAGTGGAGGACCAAGGGACTAGCTGAGTTAAGGGGAGTGAGCCGCCCCAAGGATGCCCTGAGGATACTGGACGGTCCCGTTACAGAACAAGGATACAGGGACGGTCAACTGCATTGCAGCCCAGGGCCCCCAGCTTCTGACAGCAGGCTGATGTCAGGTGGGGAGCTGGAGGAAGGGCATTCGGGAATTCTTTGTTCTGTTTCTACCAGTCAAATCATTTCAAAGTGAAAAAGGCAAAACTAAGAAAAGACTTTTTTAAATGTGCATTTTATTATATGCAAAGAAAATTTTTGTTTAAAAAGTGCATAAAATGGGCTTCCCTGGTGGCTCAGTGGTAAAGAATCCACCTGCCAATGCAGGAGACCTGGGTTTGATCCCTGGCTTGGGAAGATCCCTCAGGCCTTGGAGCAACAAAGCCTGTGTGCCACAATTACTGAGACTGGGCTCTAGAGCCTGGGAGCCACAGCTACTGAGCCCTGTGTCCCAGCTACTGAAGCCTCCACACCTAGAACCTGCTTTCCCCAACAAGAGAAGTCATTGCAATGAGACGCCCATGCCACAGCTAGAAAAAAGCCTGTGCAGCAACGAAGATCTAACACAGCCAAAAATAAATAAAGAATTTTAAGTGCATAAATTATAATTCTGCTTAGTACATAACACGTTTAGGTAAGCATGTGAAAAGGTTTGGAAGCATATATACCCCCAGTGTCTGTGGTACCACTTATCCACAGGGGCTGCCCCATGGACTTTAGGCTCCTTTGTTCGTAAGATTTTCGAAGCAAGAATACTGGAATGAGTTGCCATTTCCTACTCCTGGGGATTGTAGTTATAATTAATATCTATAGAATTATATTAATAATTTTATTTAATTGTTAATACAAATAATAGAAATTATTTAAATAAATTAATGACATAATTAGGTATTTATTACAACTAAAACTATATGTGCGTGTTAAATCACTTCAGTTGTGTCCAACTCTTTGTGACCTCACGGACTGTAGCCCACCAGGATCCTCGGTCCTTGGCATTTCCCCTGCAAGAATACTGGAGTGGGTTGCCCTTTCCTTCTCCAGGGGATCTTCCCAACCCAAAGAGAGAACCCATGTCTCTTGTGTCTCCTGCATTGGCAGGCAGATTTTTTACCACTGAGCCACCTGAGAAGACAAATCAACTATACTTCAATAAAATAAATTTTTAAAAAAGGAAATGACTATTTCTTAAATCAGGGATGAGTTGAGTGAGGGCCCACAGGTCTCTGCTGGGCTGAAGGGACTGAAAAGGCATCTTTGGGCCCTTTGGCAGCTGGGGGAAGTGGGGGGCAGCTATGTATCACTGAGACCACCTGCTGGGTGGGGTCTGGGTAATGTAGCCTGACTGGTAACACCTGACTGGTGCCCACCTGTGATTCCAAGCAGGGCCCATTTTGTCTTAGGAAAGCTCAGGCCTGTGAGGTTGAGTGGCAGCACCCTCTGCGGGCGAGGGGGACCACCACCTCTGCAAGGGGAAGTGGGCAGAGGAACCCCCAGACCTGAGACCCCACCTTGTTCCTCAAAGGCAGACCTAGGGTCCAGCTAGCAGATCCTTGGGTCCAGCTAGCAGATCCCTGGCCCTGTGCTCACAGCACGGCCACCTCCCTTCATCTCCAGCCAGACGTTTTCAGTCATCCCCGTCCCCAGCCCCCTCCGGACACTCTCTTAATTCCAGGTCCTCTCCAGAAAATGAAGTGTAATGGCTTTAGGAAATGCTGTCCTACTTACGGTAAGACCAAGTCTACATCTGCCCCATCCCAGCCATTAGGCAAAGTGATGCCTCTTAATAAATTCTCCACTTCAGCTTCAGGGTCCATCCCAGACAGGCTCCATCAGCAGAGGCCCTCTGCCAGCCCAGGGCGGGGGCATTGAGTGCTGGTGCCTCTAAACCAGTGCCACTGGGCCTGGGGGCCTGTGTGAGCATGGAGGCCTCCCCAGCTGTAGAGTTTTTGAGCCACGTGGGGCCCAAATTTGCAGTTCTTGTCTTTGTTTTTAGGGCAAAAAGATATTTTAACACATATAACAAAGAACCACATCAAGTACATACACAAAGAACATCTACAGATCAAGAGAAAAGTCAAATAGAAAAATGGGCAGGATGCCTGACTGGACTTCTAAAGACTTGCTGAGGTCTGCTGTATCCCACACAGAAACACACATAGGGTGCAGATCTCACATTGAGTTCTCACTACAATTTAAAAAAAAGTACTTATAAAATAATGTCAATAATTGCATTTTCTAACAGGCTCCCAGGTGATGCTGCTGCTGCTCCAGGGACCCCACTTTGAGAAACAGGAGTGGGAAGCAGCTCCCTGCTCCCTGAGAAGCTCAGGAAGTCACTTCTCTTGTTCCTGGGACCTCATGACAAGGAACGCAGAGGTGACTTCTTCAGGTGTTCATTCTGAGATGCGTCATCACCGTCTGCACCCCCTTCCCATTTCCTTCCCCGCAGGTGCCTCTCCAGTGTGTCTGATATCTATCTTTTAAAAGGCACCAGAACTTCCTTGGTTGTCCAGTGGTTAGGACTCTCTGCCTTCCATTGCAGGGGGCACAGATTCAATCCCTGGTCGGGGAACTAAGATCCCACTTGCCTCACAGTGTGGCCAAAAAAAAAAAAAAAAAAAGCACATATCCTTGCAAAATGTGTAGAATTGTTTTGTGTTTTCCAGTCACATCAGTGGTATTGTGTTTCCACATCTCGATCTATTACCTCTGCTTTTTTTCCCATCAAACCCTACCTTTGACCATTTTCCACATTTACTGTCTGTGTATCGGGTCCCTTGCGGCTGTGCCCCGCCGTCTGCACCTGCCACACTCCGCTCATCCATCTGTCATTTTGAACACTCAGTTGGACCCCAGCTTTCAGTCCCTCAAAAAACAACCAACAGAAAACCTCATCCCTTTTTGAGCCTGTGAGAATTTACCCAGTGCCACAAAGCTCTGATGTCCAAAATTGTGTCCACGTGGCCCAAACTCCTCCCCTGCCTCCACTTCCTTGGAACAGCGCATCTGCCCTCGTGCTGGCCCAGAATGAAGAGATACAGCTGCCAGCCCAGGACACCATGGGTGCCAGCAGCCCCGGAGGCTGGAGAGGCAGGAAGGCTTCCCCTCTTAGAGCCTCAGGGGAGCACGGCCCTGAGACACCTTTCGCTCAGACTCCTGGCCGCCTGTGCTGTGAGAGGACAAAGGTCTGCTGTTTTAAGATGTCAAGTTCATGGTCACTTGTTACAGCAGCCCCCGGGGCTCTGATGCACGCAGTCCTGCCATTTGAGGGGTGGTGGGTCTCAAGGATCACCCTGCAGGTGCCCTGCACTGGGCTCTGACCCCCACAGTCCCCTCCCTGTTCCACTGAGCAGCTTCACTGCCATCCTGTATTTGTAAGCACCAGGGAGCCCCTGCTCCACAAACAAGCTGATGCTTTTCCTCTAAAGAAGTATAATATTCTCCCTGGGGTGAATTCTGAATATAGCTCTTTTCCTAACATTTACATCAAACAACAGCAGGGTCTCCACTGACATCTTGCTTTTTTTTCTTTTTTTAAATGCGCTCCTTTCACAGGGCATTTAATCCACCATCCTGTTTGAAGACACCAAAAAGGAAGCACACATCCACCAACTGAGCTGGGAGTCCTAATTAAACTCAGAGGAGAAGCAACTGGAAGACAGCAAATCACATTCCTTCAGCTTCTGCCTTCCTGGGTCAGACTTCCTTTTTCTAACAAATCCTTTTCATACAAAATTATCCTCTAGTGATTTGTTTATGATTCGGAAATTTGGTCCTATTTGTGGGATCATGGAAGTGACCTTGCCAAAGAAAGCAGAGACCCCTTTGTGAGTAGGGATAGATAAGGACCACATTCAGCTGCAAGAAATAGGAAACTTGAAAAAAACAGTGCCTTAAACAGATTAGGAGCTTTATTTTTCTCATATATGTACCCTCCGGGGAAGCATTTCAAGAAAATCAGAACCGAATGTCTCTGATTCCCTCATCTTTTCCTGGTGATCTCAAGAGGGCTGCTGCAACTCCAGCCATTGCATACACATTCTAGGCAATAAAAAAGAGGAAAAGGAAGGAGGATAAAGCAGAAGTCTATATCAGAAAGACAAAGGCTTTTCCAGAAGTCTCAGGAGACTGCTTTTTGTCTCATGGGTAAATCTGCTTCACACAGCCAACCCAGCTGCAAGAGAGTCTGATGATAAGTTTGTTGGTTTTATATTAATAGTTGAGGAAAGCCAGACAAAAGAGGGCTGGGTAAGTCTATCTACAGTATGGTCTCACACCAGTGGTTCCAAGGGGTCTGGGAGCAAACCCACGTTACAACCCCTGCCTACTGCCCTGGTGGTTTGTGGATTGTGGAAAGTGTACCCCAGGAAAGACAGGCCCCATTCCAAGAGTAGAGGGTGTAGGGGAGGACCCATGGACTCTCAACATAAGCAGAGGACGTGACCCCAGACCCCCAAGGCAGCAGAAGACTCCTGTCCTGACATGTGTCTTGAGCAGGGTTGGCCAGCTCTGCTGCAGCACCCAGGAGACAAATGAATTTTTCCCTGGACATCCGAAGGGAGTCACAGCTGCTGGTCCAAAAAGTGACCAGGGGCAGCTGTCATGCATGGCTGCTATTTCTCAATGGAACAGAGAGCTTTAAAAACTTCCAGAGGAGGTGGTCAGGCTGAGGTCCTCATGAGTTTGTAGCCCCTCCCACTGGTGGTCTGGCCAGGTCCAACACGCTCTCCACAGCAGCCCGTGTCCCTGGGGGTCTCTGCCTCACCCCTTGCGTGTATCCCTTCCCACTGCCTGTCAACTTCCTCTCGCATCAGCACCCGCCCCCCCATGCAGGTTGCTCTGCGCCTTGCAAACACAAAATGTCCCCAGAGGGCCACAGGTGGGAGAGCTGCCTCTACCCTCTCATTCCCACCACAGCAGAGGTGGATGGTTCTGCTTCCTGCAGGCAGTGTCAGCTTACCTGCCTTCTTTCTGCAGTGGCACCTCTCCCAAAGGCAGAGGTTCTCCTCGCAGCCACCCTCTGACCAGAGCCAGGAGGGTGCTCAGATTTACAGGTCCCTGTGGGAGCCTTACGTGGGGCCCTCAGATCACCCAGCATACCCTCCCCACCTCAAGGTCCTTCACTTGATCCCATTGGCTGAGCCCTGTGAGGTGACACGTTCGCAGGATCTGGGGTTTGGGACATGGGCATCTTTGTGGGCTGTTGTTCCAGGATCCCCCACAAAAGAGGATGAGCACACAAGCTCTGGTCTCATATGCAAAGTAGGCTTCCCAAGTGGCGCTAGTGGTAAGGAACTTGCCTGCCAATGCAGGAGACTTAAGAGACGCTGGTTCGATCCCTGGATTGGGAAGATTCCCTTGGAGGAAGACACAGCAACCCACTCCAGAATTCCTGCCTGGAGAATCCCATGGACAGAGAAGCCTGGCAGGCTATGGTCCATAGGATCGCAAAGAGTCAGACAAGACTGCTGCTTTTTGGAGAATCCAGACAGACGTTCCCCCTAAGCCCATCTACCTCTGGACTCTTCGGTTGCATGAGCCCAAAAATTCCCTTAAGGATTTAGGCCAGTCTGGGTTGAGTGGTGACTTGTAACGCAAAGTCACTCCCACATCAGGGTTCTCCTCCCAGTTGGTAGAGGTTGAGCTCTAGCTGTGGGGAGGACCTGGGAAGAGAGGCTGCCAAGGACCCTCAAGCGGGCATTTCATACGGGGGTGTTTGTGGGAAAATGGCAGGTGTGGTCTCTTTGCAGAGGCATCTGGCATCCAGTTCTTTGGGGCTTCCGTCACTCAGTCACACTCAGGTGGCCTCCTCTGATGAGAGCCTGGCCCAGGTATTGATGACGATGAAAGAAACAAAATTTAACTCAAAGTCATTCCAGGGAGGGGCTTGCTGATGGAATCCATCCAACTGTCTGTGTGTAAGTTCTCCATCCAGGCCAGGGTGGATGCCAGACTGTCCTCTGCCCCGACCCCCCAGGGACTGACAGCCACCCCCACTGGGCCTGGGGAAGGGGTCAAGCCTCAGAGACTCAGAGGTCCCTCTGCCTTTGCAATGATGCAGGTACAAGCCCGGGAAGGCCAGGCGCTCCTGGCCACACTGGAAGCTGCAGGATCCTTCTCAAATCTCAGGAGACTTGGTTTCCGACCTCTGAGCTCCGGAGCTGCAAGAGATTACATTTCTGTTGTTCTGTTGTTTAGTCATCTGGCTTGTGGTAACTTGTTATGAAGCCCTAGGAAACTAACGCTGGTTCCAAAGATGAGCAGAGAGAGGAGGCGGTTGGGCAGGAGACAGAACAAAGCACAGAGAGGCTGTGACCTCCCTGGGAGGCCTGCTGCACCCACTGCTGGGGCTTGCATGGCCCCGGGCCTGGGAGCAGAGCCCTACCGTGAGGAGGAGCATCAGTCCCAGTGCAGGAGACAGATGGTGGAGAGTGCCCCCAACCCGGCCTGGAGTGACCACAGAGCATCCACTTTCTCTGCGGCTTAAATCTGGTTGCAGCACGTGGGGTCCTTATATCAGCAGTCCCCGCACCCTTGTTCTGGAAGGCCAGGCTCTTTGCCTGGACATTCAGCCTGGGGGTTGCAGCGGGGACATCAGGGCAAGCTAACCAAGAGCAGAATCTCTCAGACCCAAGTGCGGAAGGACAGTCCAGGGAGGGACCCCTGACACCTCCTGGGGTTTTGCTCTAGGCAGGGCACCAGGATCTTTCGTGGTGTTGAACCGCATCCTCTGACCTTTCTTTGGAACTTTGAAGTTTATGCCTAACAGAAAAGTTAGCAGCTTCCTACATTAAGTGAAATAAACTGGCCATAGAAGGGCAAATCCTGTATGATTTCATCTAAATGAGGTCCTTAGAGCTGTCAGAGTCACAGGGACAGAAAGTGGAAGGATGGGCACCAGGGGCTGGGGAGTTGGTTTTAATGGGTACCAGGGGTTACCGTGCTGTGCTAAGTCGCTTCAATTGTGTCTGACTCTGAGACCCCATGGACTGTAGCCCGTCATGCTCCTCTGTCCATGGGATTCTCTAGGCAAGAATACTGGAGTGGGTTTCCATGCCCTCCTTCAGGGAATTTTCCTGACCCAGGGATTGAACCCATGTCTCTTAAGTCTCCTGCATTGGCAGTCAGGCTCTTTATGACTGGTGCTAACTGGGAAGCCCTACTGAGGGTTAGGACTGAACATAAATTCCGGGGACGCCCTTCAACCCACCGCAGGGCACTATGGGAATGGGCAGTGCAGGTGCAAAGGCCCTGAGGTAGGGACCACCTGCATGTGTCTGAAGGACACAGATACCAACAGGTTGAGAAGCAGTGCCGGGGGAGGGGGTCGTGAGAGCAAGGTGTGAGGGTCATGCAGGGTCTGGGACTCAGAGTGAGGAGCTGGAATTTTGTTCAAGGGTGATAGGAGGTTGCTGGTGGGATTTGAGCAGCACGTGATATTAGCGGCCTTTTGCAAAGGTGGCCCTGCTGCTTAGGGACCACTGCTGGGGGCTGGAGGTCCCAAAGAGGAAGTAGGAGATGGAGGTGGTCTTTTATGCTCCCTCAGGCCAGAGGGGGTGGAGGCTTGGAGGTGGGAAAAGGAGGATGGATTTGGGGTTTGCCTGCTCAGTCAGTCAGTCATGTCCGACTCTCTACAATCCCATGAACTGTAGCCTGTTAGGTTCCTCTGTCCATGGAATTCTCCAGGCAAGAATACTGGAGTGGGTTGCCATTCCCTTCTCCAAGGGATCTTCCTGACCCAGGGATCGAACCTGAGTCTCCTATATTGCAGGCAGATTCTTTACCATGTGAGCCACCAGGGAAGCCCGGATTTGGGGATTCAGTTCAATTCAGATCAGTCACTTAGTCGTGTCCAACTCTTTGGCCTCCCTGTCCACTGTCAACTCATGTTGGATATGAGTTTACTCAAACTCATGTCCATTGAGTCAGTGATGCCATCCAACTGTCTCATCCTCTGTCGTCCCCTTCTCCTCCTTGCCTTCAATCTTTACCAGCATCAGGGTCTTTTCAAATGAGTCAGTTCTTCGCATCAGGTAGTCAAAGTATTGGAGTTTCAGCTTCAGCATCAGTCCTTCTAATGAATATTCAGGACTGATATCCTTTAGGATTCACTGGTTGGATCTCTTCACAGTCCAAGGGACTCTCAAGAGTCTTCTCCAACACCACAGTTCAAAAGCATCAAGTCTTCTGCGCTCAGCTTTCTTTATAGTCCAACTCTCAGATCCATACATGACTACCAGAAAAACCATACCTTTGACTAGATGGACCTTTGTTGGCAAAGTAATGTCTCTGCTTTTTAATATGCTGTCTAGATTGGTCATAACTTTTCTTTCCAGGAGCAAGAGTCTTTTAATTTCATGGCTGCAGTCACCAATGCAGTGATTTTGGAGCCCAAGAAAATAAAGTCTGTCACTGTTTCCACTGTTTCCCCATCTATTTGCCATAAAGTGATGGGACCAGATGCCATGATCTTATTTTCTGAATGTTGAGGATTGGGGAGGAGTAAACATCTGCCCACTGTTGGGATGTTGATGGTGGGAAAAGAAAGGAACTGGGAGATTCTTTTCAAACTCCCAGAAGAAGCGGGCACACTCTCCAAATATATTGCTAGAGTGGGTGTTACCTGGGTATATACAGTTGTCAGAACTCTGAACTGAACATTTCTCTGTGCGTTTCCTAATAAGTGAATTATATCTCATTTTTAGAAAGGACCCAGGACCTTTTAAGGCAGAGAACTCTTCCATGTGGGACAGCGACGAGGAGGTGGCATTGTGCATTCAGAGAACCCGTGGATGTGCAGCACCAAGAGGGACGCTGATGTGAACAGCAGAATTCAGTTATTAACACGAGTCAGTGCTGGCTGCTCAGTTGTAACAGATTGTAACAGATGTACCAATGACTACAAGAGGTTAACAATGGGAGTTCATAGAAACTCTTTGTACTTCCTTTTCGGTTTTTCTATAAACCTAAAATCGCTCTTTAAAATAATCTATTAATGGAAAAGGAACAGTGAGGGCTTGTATTGGGGTTGGAGCCCCAGAGGGCAGAGGTGAGGGTCTGGTATCAGTCCATCTCAATGCTGTGTAACAAGTGTGCCCTTCTTTGGGGCTAGCCCAACATCTAGCAAGCCCATCACATGCTAGTAAGGTAGTTTATGCTCAAAATGCTTTAAGCTAGGCTTCAGCAATATGTGAACTGAGAACTTACAGATGCACAAGCTGGGTTAAAAAAGGCAGAGGAACCAGAGAAATTGCCAATATTCGTTGGATCATAGAAAAGTAAGGGAACCCTAGAAAAACATCTACTTCTGCTTCACTGACTATGCTAAAGCCTGTCAGTGTCCATTAATAACCCAGACTTCTGGACAAGCAGAAAGTTCAGGAATGAAAGCTCATTAATCACCAGTGTGCCCGGGGGATCCCCACCCAGGCTGCTTGATGGGAGAGGGATGGACACTCCTCCTGGCACTCATACCCTCTCCCCAGCTTCAGAGATGCCAGCCTGGATCCAGGCCCAGAGCTGGGATCCAGACCCAGGTTCACCCCCATCTGCTGTTGGTGCCATCTTCCACCTGGGCACTGCAGGGTCTCTGAGAGTTTCCTGTGGCCCCTGTGACAAAGCACCCCAGGCTGGGGGCTCTAACTCTGAGCTGGGACTGTGAGAGATGCCCTGTCTCCTCCATCCAGACTGTGTGGACAGGGCAGGCCGCAGGGAGTGAGGCGGGGCGGGGATGGGGGGTGGGGGTGGGTATCCTGTCTCTTTCAGGGCCTCAGAGCCCTGCCAGGGGACACCAACTTCTCCTGGGACCGGGACCCCTCACCTTCCTCAGGTGAGGGACAGGCTGAGGCCTCTCTGCGGTGGGGGGAGCTGGGGAGAGGCACCCCCTCACACACACTCCACCCCCACTGAGCCCTGGGTATAGCCCCTGAGGGGGCAGAGTGGGAGTGGATTTGGAGGGGCAAACAAATGCTCTGAAGCCTGTGAGGTGGAGAAGCCAGGCTCCCCACCCCGAAGAGTGTTCTGGCAGCTCAGCCCAGAGGGTGGAGGAGCTGAGGGCCTGGAGGGCCCAGGGCGGGAAGGCAGGGCCACCTGCAGGGCAGAGACCAGCACCCAGAGCCTTTGGAACAGAAAGAACACCCAGTGCATCAGTGCTAAGCGAGCTCCCCAAACCCAGACCCACCTCCACTGCTGTAAAAGTGCATCGGGAGAAATTCCACCCTCCTGCTTGCCTGCTGTGTCCCCTGACCTGTGGCATCACACAGGGTGACCGCAAAGCCTTGTCCCACTCCTGGTCCAGCCACGGGCTTTGCACAGGAGGCTGCTGGCTCCACAGACAGTGAGAAGAACCTGAGATGTGAGATTCCACCTGCCCCCACCCCACACTGACCGGGGTGTAGAGTCCTATCCCAAGGCCGCTAGTGCAAAGCCTTGTACCAAGGTCACAGAAGCGGAGCCCAGAACCACGGTCATCCCCAAAGCTGACTGAGCCCGTTGTGTGTGTGTGCTAAGTCGCTTCAGCCATGTCCAAGTCTTTGCGACCCCATAGACTGTAGCCCGCCAGGCTCCTCTGTCCAAGGGATTCTCCAGGCAAGAATACTGGAGTGGGTTGCCGTGCCCTCCTCCAGGGAATATTCCTGACCCAGGGATCAAACCCGTGTCTCTCATGTCTCCTGCACTGGCAAGTGGGTTCTTTACAGCTGAGCCACCTGGGAAGCTTCTGAACCCCATTGTAACCATTACCAAAAGATCCCTGATCCTTCCTGGCTAGCTTCCTGACCCCATGTCAGGCAAAAGTACCCACCCCGGTACTCAACCTACAGTGCCCAAACCAGTCACCTGATGCCACCTTTTCAGCAGGAGCTTTCTTTGTCCTGAGGCTATAAACAGTGGCTACTAACCCACAAAAGGGGACTTCCCAGGTGGCTCTAGTGGTAAAGAACCCCCCTGCCAGTGCAGGAGACACAGGAGACACGGCTTTGATCCCTAGGTTGGAAAGATCCCCTGGAGAAAGAAATGGAAACTTGCTCCAGTATTCTTGCTGGGGAAATCCCAAGGACAGAGGAGCCTGGCAGGCTGCAGTCCACAGGGTCGCAGAGTCAGACACGACTGAGTGACTCAGCCCACACACACAACCCACAAAAGGGGTGGGCTGTCCCTTGAGCTGGCCCACTGTTCTAACAGTCGACTCTGCTTGGCCTGTCAGGAGGTCGGCGCTCTGTGCTCGTAGTGCCCACATTATCTCTGCTCTTTGTTCTTAATAAACTCACTCCCTTATGCAATACTCTGTGTCTGGAAATTCTATTTCAGCCTGTGCCCAGACAGCCACGATACTGCAGACCAGGGCTCAGCCTAAGAACAAAGGCCCCCACCTCTGCCTGTGTTGGGTCACCCCCGGGGTGAAGCTCGGTTCTGCAGCTGAGAGCTGAGAACACACAGGGACAGAGTCACCGACTTGGCTACTTGCTGAGGGAAAGCTGATTCCGGCACACTGGCTTGAGAACTGCCCGAACCTCCCCAAGACCGTCCTCTCCTTTTCCCCCAAAACAGAGACCCTCCTGTGCTTCCGGTGGTCTCCCCGCCTCATGTTCAGAGCTCCAGTGTGCAGCCCCACTTCCAGTCACTCCAGCCTCCAAGAGGTCCCTGCACTGGGAGTCCTCCCCACTCCCTCACCCCACCCCCAGGCTCCAGGGCTCCCTCTTCACCTCCTGTCTCTGCCCCAGTGCTCTCTCCCTTCACTGCCTTCTGGAACACTGAACATTTAAAAAATTTTGTCTCATTTCCATCTGTCCACCTCGATTAGAATACAAGCTCCAGGAGGGCAGGGGCTTTGGGCTGCAGCATCGTCTCTGCAATGCCTCAGGCACACGGTTGTGCCAGCAAGTCTTGAATGAAAGAATAATTGAATGTATGAATGAATGAATGTAAAGGGAGAGACCCTAAGTGCAGGCCCAGAGGGTGTTCATACCAGTTCCCACCCATCTGCCCGCATCTGCATCCCCAGTCTCCATCCAGCCCCATGGCCATCCGTGGTCTTTGGGCTCCCAAATGCAAGTCCAGGCCCACACCACCAGGAGCCAGTTCTGGCCGTGCGGGGCCATCTTCCTTGAAATTCACACCTACCTCATCTGTACCCTGTGTCCGGACCCCCAGAAGGTGACCCCTCTCCACCCAGCTGAACAAGCCTCCATCCGGGTGAGAGCCTCCTAACCGGCTCCTCTGACAGCCCTGCCTGTCAAGGACGCCAGGTGTGTTTTATGAGAAAGTATTAAATTTTATTTTTCAACTCAGCAGCTGAATCAGTGGGAACATAATTTCCCCACCAGGGAAGAATCTGAAGGTTGATCAGATAGGTCAGGCCGAAGCACCAGGTGGACATACTTCAGCTGACAAGCTTATGAGCCTCCTGGGGGCCAGACTGTAGCTGAAGTCAAGGAGTGGGCATTGTCCTCCACATGGGGACAGGGCACTCTCCAAGTCTGGCTGGAAGGAGGAGGAGGAACCTCTGGCTGGGGACAGCCAAGGCCAGAGCTCCCGTCCCATCCGTGGCGAGATCAGGTCTGTGACCACAGTCACCAGCCACCAGCTCCCGGCCTCAGTTGACAGACAAGCTTTGCTGCCAGCTCCATGAGGTCAGACCAGGGTCCCTCCCAGCCCTGCACCCTTGCCCTCAGCTGGTGAATCCTGCTCCCTGACTCCTGCTCCCAGAGCTCCCACAGCCTGAGGGCTGCCACTGAGCCTGTGGGCAGGGGCTGTTTCGGCTCTGGTTACTTGGCCGAGCCATCACATGATGAGTGGGAAGCCGAGGTTCCAGATCCACACCCCCACCTCATCATACCACCCCCCCGCCCGCAGTCCAGGGAGAGCACAAGTCTTCACAAAGATGCCCGAGCCTGTGGCAAGGCTCTGAGGCGTGGGACAGACAGTGGGGCAGTGGTTCAGTGCTCACCGGCCCCACCATGGCCAGCCCAGCCCTGAGGACGGGTCAGCCCCTACATCCTGCCCACAATGACCATCCCTTCCCCAGAGCCCAGCCGACCCCAGCTTCTCAACAATGGCCCACGGGGCTGGGTGTGGTTGAGCCTCCACTGTCTGTGGGCTTCCTGACTGTGGGACCCCCAACACGGGACCCTCGCTAGTCATGCATTCTGGGTGGGAAGTATGGCAGAGAGCTTGTGGGCAGGTTTAGACCACACTTCCTCAGAAACTGCATAACTTTGGGCTCTAGGGACAAATTAATCAAGATAGAAAAGCTCTTCACACTGATTCAAATGATAAAGGGAAAACTTGGCTCAGAAGTGAGGAAAAAAACACATGGTTCTGGCTTCAGGCATGGCTTGATCTAGGGGCTGGATGGATCCAGTGCTGTGCCCAAGGTTATTGAGGGTGCCTGGCTGTGCACTTTTGCTCTAGTGTCTCAAGAAGACCCTGTGTAGTAAAAGATTAACTGTGCTCAAAGTGAGAGCTGGCCCTAGACCAGCTCCTAGGAAGTGACCTCAGGCCCTAGGTCCTGTCCAATCAGTGTCTTTGTTTACTTGGGGGTCTTGGGCCGTGTGGTATCAGTTTGACCTCTGGGGGCAAGACAGGTCAGCCATGTGTGTAGTCATCTTAAGTGGCCAACCTCCAGTAAAAACCTTGGACCCCCAGGCTGGGGTGAGCCCCCTGGTTGGCCACACTTCACACTCTGTCACATGTCACTGTTAGGAGAGCTCAGCACTGTCCACATGACCCCTGGGAGGGGACGGTGGGAGCTGGTGGCTGGTCTCTCCTGATCTGGCCACCTGCACTGCTCTTCCTATTGCCATTTGTAGTCTGGGCTTTTCACTGAAGTAAATCATGAGTCCTCTGGCTTCACTGAGCAATGCTGAGCCCTTCTCATGAATTGTTAAACCTGAGTGTAGTCTTGGGGTCCCCTAAGCTGCAGAACCAAAGCATTTTCACATGATTTCTTGGAGAAGGGTGTGGGTTCAGCTTCAGATACAGCTGGGTCCAGAAGCAAGAATGAAGGATCAGGTTCCCCCCTAGCCCATGCACTGCCTCTGCTTGGCCCTGTCTCCCACCTAAGCCCCATACACTGAAAAGGCTCCCTTTGCTCACAGTAGGTAGTACAGAGCCTCGGGGTGGGGGCAGGGACACCCCAGTCCTTGCACATCTCCAACCCCAGACTCTGCTGCATCCTGTGGGGCAGAGATGGGCTTTGTGGTCTCCAGGAAGGTACAGTCCTGGGCTTAGCATGCTGAGCAATGATCAAGGATGTCCTGGAGGTAGGGATCAGTCTCTACAAGTTTCTGGGACCCCTCAAAGTGTTTGCCCTTGATGGGGTGGATGCAGCCAGCCCTGGCCATTTATCCATCAGAGATGGGACATAATCAAACTCCAGAGGTCTTGCTGCTTCTGCAAGCAGACTTGGCAACGATTTCTGGCTCTGTGAGCAATGCTGCAACACCCTGAACCTTCAGGGTAGTATCTTTTGGGAGTGGCCCCCTGCTGTTCCTACCTGGCCTGGCACTGGCCGAGCTCAGAGACCAGCCTCTGTGGGTCAGTTCTGCACAGCACCCTTTTTTGTGAGTGAATTGCCTGCATTTAGACTCAGGGGACACCTCAAATGTGTGGAGGGAGATGAGATATGACAGTGGTGACTGCTCTAGAGCTCTGGGGTCCTCCTTCAGCACCCACCCACCTCCACCTAACTAGCAGAAAGCCCTCTTCCACCTGCCCGGAGCACCCTGCCATCATCGCCAGAGGGACCCGAGCCCATCAATGTCCCCATGTGAGTCAAGTATGTTTTCAGGAAAAGGAAATAAAAAGGCACTGAAGTGCCTCCCACTTGCCAAGAGGTGAATTTGCCATCACACCACCCCTTAGAAGGCCCCTGGCTGGGTGGATGCAGCCAAGTGGGCTGTCAGAGGGAAGAGGGACCAAGGAAGGGGGCACATAGCCAGGAGAACTTGTGGAAGGAAACAGATATAGAGACAGACAGCAAGAGCCTGGGAGCAGGAGAGAAAAGCACAGACAGAGCAGACGGAGCCAGAACCCTGCCCAGACGCCCCCTGGAGCCCTTGTGTTTGTAGCCAGAACAAATGAACGAGGTCATCTCTGTGGTCCAAACGAAATAAACTGCAAATTCAG
Source organism: Bos grunniens (assembly GCF_055505025.1). Classification (NCBI taxonomy): domain Eukaryota; kingdom Metazoa; phylum Chordata; class Mammalia; order Artiodactyla; family Bovidae; genus Bos; species Bos grunniens. The sequence continues at coordinate 45,365,940 of NC_141181.1, forward strand.
AGATGATTCCCAGTCTTCTCTGAAATATTAATAAGCAATCCCATTGCTAACAGTGAAGGAATTGGAGTACAGGGTTTCCCAGGAGCCACTCCGGAGACCACAACCCTCTAGCAGCCCCCTGGGACCCTCACAGTTCTCACCCAGGCACAGGAGAAGTGGGGCAGTGGCCGGGGAGGGGGTGAAAGAGCCCTGCTGGTCTCCTAATTCTGCATTTCCAGCCACCAAAGGCGATTACCACCACTGCCCGGGAAGACGGCCATGCCATTATTGAATTTTAAATGAAGCCGAAACTGACTGCAGAGGCAAGGGGAAATATTTCATAGCACAGTAATTTTTCTTCAGAGTGCAGTTGCTACAACCAATAAAAATGACCAGCTCTGGAACCAGGCAGCGGTGCAGAGCCAACCCACAGGGTCCTGCTCCTAGTCCTGACCCAAGGCGCTGGCCAAGCCCCTCTATCTGGCCCATAGACCACCCCCCCCAGACACCTCCTGGATCCTGTGTGCACCTGGCCACCTGGCCTCTGACTTTTTTCTTCCAGGACATCTCACGTGGCTCTCCCTCTGCTGCCGAGCTTCCTTGTGGCCTGGCAGCTGGTGACCCAGGAGTGAGTGATGGAGAGAAGACTGAAGACTGAAGCTGTGGTCTTTCATGCTGAATCTTGGAAGTGATATGCCATCTCCTCTGAGGTGCTATTGGTGATGGTGGTGCAGCTGTAACCTGCTCCTAGGCTGCACCATTGTGAATGCGGGGATCATTGGAGCCACCGGGGAGGCTGGCCCCTCACCCGGAAAACGGCTGGAGTATAGACTCTAAGACAGCAATGACCCTGTGGGAGCTGGGGTCAGCAGAGGTGACTGTCATAGACGTTGAACAGCAAGGAACTCACTCAGCCAGCCGCGGACCCATGGCTGTGTAACAAAACATCCCTAATCAATGTCTCAGTGGTAAAGAATCCACCAGCCAGTGCAAGAGACTCAGGTTCGATCCCTGGTCCAGGAAAATCCCACATGCCGCAGAGTGAATAGCCTATGTGCCACAACTGTCGAGCCTGTGCTGTAGAACCTGGGAGCCACAACTGCTGAAGTCCGTGCACCCTAGAGCCTGTGCTCCACAAGAAGAGGAGCCACCGCAATGGGAAGCCAGGGCACCACAGCCAGAGATTAGCCCTCTCTTGCCGAAACTAGAGAAAGCCTGCACGGCAATGAAGACTCAGCAGAGCCAAATAAAATAAATAAATAAATTTTAAAGCTCCACTCAATAAAAAAAAATATTTTATATATATATATATACACACATATATATATGTGTATATATATATATAAAGGTCAGAACAATTGTTTTCTTACACCAGGGGTCCCCAGGCCACCCAGCAAGAGGTAAGTGGTAGGTGGGTGAACAGGGGGCAGGTGAACGGCAGGCACGTGAGTGAAGTAGCAGCTGCATTTACAGCTGCCTAAGCTCCGCCTCCTGTCAGATCAGCAGCCTTAGGAGCACAATAAGTGTAATGCACTTGAATCATCCTGAACCCATCCCCACCCCTAATCTGGTCCATGGAAAAATTTTTCTTCCATGAACCAGTCCCAGTGCCAAAATGGTCGGGGGCAACTGGCTCATGCCATCGGTTCTGTGGGTCAGGCTCAGACAGGACGCAGCAGGGCTGCCTGAGTGTCCTCTGGTCCATAGGACAGGGGCCTCTGCTGGGAAAGGGACTCCATGTCCAGGCGCTAGAACCATCCAGAAGCTCGTATGTTCAGGCACCCGCTCAGGATCCCCTCCGTGGTTCCTAGGAGCCTGCAGAGCCCCCGGGGGTGGCCTCCTCCACCCCAATCACTGTGGCCACCCTGGCAGGCCCAGAGCTCTGCCAACCTGGAGATGAGAGCCGTCTCCATGAACCAGCACCCCATCTCTTAACTACTTCTTTCTGTTCTCTGCCTGCAGTTCTCATTCTCTTCTGCAGCTGAACCCAGATGGTGTGGGATCAGCAAGCAGGTCCATGCCCTCCTCAGCCACCAGCTACACTGACTCCACCACACGGCCCGGTGAGAAACCTCCATCGGGCCATGGTGACAGTGTTATCAGTGGCCACCAATCATTCCCCCGGTGCCAGACCTGACACCTACCTGCCCAGCAGTGGGGCCTGACCCCAGGCTTTGGTGATGGCAGAGAGTGCCCTGTGGAGCCCTTCCCAGCTGGGTCTTGGTACACCGTACTAGGATTTTGGGGTGCCCTGGACATCATGTGGACAGTGCCCAGGTCCACGGCAGGGGGCTGGGCAGAGAAAGGCTGAGAGAAGGGAAGGCAGAGAGAAAAGGAGACAGCGTTTCATTTCCTGGAGCTGGGCTCACCACCCACCCGGCCCACCTGTCATGTCCTGAACCCAGGAGCCTGTGTACACATCACCTCACAGGCACAGGCACTTTGCAGGGCAGTTCTCCGGTGGTCCAGAATCTGCCTTCCGATATGGGGACTCAGGTTTGATCTCTGGTTGGGGAACTAAGATCCCACGTGCAGCTGAGCCCACATGCTGCAGCTAAGACCCGACGTAGCCAAAATAAATAAATAAAATTTTTATTTTTTTTAAAAGCACTTTACAGACAAGATTAAGTTAAGGGTTTTGCAATATGGAGCTTGTCCTGGGTGATTGATGGGCCTAAGGTCATCGCAAGGAAGCAGACCTGAGGATGAAAGCAGAGGTTGGAGTCATGAGCTCTGAGTTGGAGGAAGGAGCCGGGAGCCCAGGAATACAGGCGTTTCTGAAAGCTGGAGAATGCAGGGAGCGATTCTCCCTGGAGCTCCAGAGAGACCAACCGACCCACACCTTGATCTCATCCAGCAAGACTCTGTGGACTTCGGTCCTGCAGACTACAGGATAATAAATCTGTGTCATCTCAAGCCTTTCATTTCCTATAGCAGCCACAGGAAACTCCAACACTGTCTTCCCAGTGATGTGGCCTCGGGCTCCTGTGGATACAAACCGGCCCAAGGTGGCCCTCATTTGCCTCCAAAGGGTCCTGCCTGGTTCAGAAAGTGGTCCTGCAGGCAGTGGTGAATGGTCAGCCTGAGGCTGCCTGAGTCCAGGAAGGAGGTCGGTGGTGGGGTCCTACTGATCCCTGCTGAAAAGCCACATGCCTTGGGACAAAGGAGCCAAGTTGTCACTATGCTAAGTCACTTCAGTCATGTCCAATTCTTTACAACCCCAAGGACTGTAGCCCACCAGGCTCCTCTGTCCATGGGATTCTCCAGGCAGGAATACTGGAGTGGGTTGCCGTGGCTTCCTCCAGGGGATCTTCGCTGGAGGAGTTGTCTCCAGCCCCGCTTCCAAACTGGGACTCAGACCACAAACCTCTGGGGCCCGAAGCCCAGGGCACGTGGAGACAGACATCGAAGGGCTGGACTGTGCAGCCATTTCCTGAGGTTTCCTTGATGAGGCCGTGGAGACAGACAGACCAGGGACATGCCGGTCTGTCTGGAGGTGGGAGGGGCATGGAGGACAGCTTTGCAGAGGCCCTTCCTGCCCAGGGACCCGGGTCCAAGGCTGCTGCCATCAGAGAATCGCTTACTGCAAAAGCAGCTTCTCCGGGGACTTCCCTGGTGGTCCAGTGGCTAAGACTCAAGCTCTCAATGCAGGGGGCCCTGGTTCAATCCCTGGTCAGGGAACTAGATCCCACATGTATGGCAACTAAGAGATCTTGCATGCCACAATGAAGATGGGAGATCCCGTGGGTCGCAGCCAGGACCCAGCACAGCCAAATAAATAAATAAATGCTTACAAAGCAGCTTCTGTGTCCCTCAAGCAAAGGCAGAAAAGTGGGGGACACAGTGAAGGGTGAGGTTGGGTTGTGGAGAGGCTGGGGGGCTGCCTTCACCCTTCCCAATGGCAGGTGCCACAGCCTATGCATGAGAAGGCCTGTGCTCATTGTCTCATGGCAGAATCCCCATGGACCCCCAGATGACCTGGAAGCTGGGCCCCTCTGCTCCCTGCCTTTTCCAGGAGGTGCCCACTGCCCTGGGCCAGCAGCCCCTTCCTCCGTCAAAGCACCTCCCTCCAGCCTCTGCTAACGTCTCTTTTCCTCAGCATTCTGACTCCGGCCCTCCTCCTCTTAAAAGGACCCTTGTGATCCATGGGGCCCCTGGAACATCCAGACCAGACACCCCCACCTCAACATCCTTAACTGAACCCTACTTGTCCCATGAGGTTCCAGGCTTAGGACATGGACACACCTTATGTGAAGAGCAGATTCACTGGAAAAGACCTTGACACTGGGAAAGATTGAGGGCAGGAGGAGAAGGGGGCAACAGAGGATGAGATGGCTGGATGGCATCACTGACTCGATGGACATGAGTTTGAGCAAGCTCTGGGAGATGGTGAAGGACAGGGAAGTCTGGAGTGCTGGAGTCCAAGGGGTCACAAAGACTCAGACACGACTGAGTGACTGAACAACAACAACAACAGCTCTCTGGGGACACAGCTCTACCCACAGCAGGATGTGATAAATGGATCTAGCCCCTCTTAATGGTGGATGAGGGAGTCTGGTATCTTCCCTTCAGGGGGAATTTGCATCTGAATAGCCAATCCTGGACCTTGCTGATGCCAACCACAGGCCAGGAGGACAATTTGGAAGACAGGTGGTGGCAGCGTTTTAGTGCCCATCAAGGCACACCTTCGGGGGGTGCCCAGCCTGGTCGCCCCCTTGGCCCACGCCAACCAGGACTCTGGTGGCTACCTACCCCAGTTATCCTAAACTGAGGCCGACTTTACTTCTGACCTGAAATTAAAGCCCTGCTTGGTTCTGCTCTTGACTTATGGGCCCAAAGCAGAAGAGCTGTACTTGGCCTCCTGTCCCATCAGGTCCTCCTGCTGAAGTCAGGCCACCTTCCAGCAAGGCCCCAAGCTCCCTACCACCGGAGCTGTCATCCCCTGGGGAAATCAAAACCCAGCCCCACGCCTCCCTCATCTATGGGGCCCCGGGCTCTCTTGCCACCTCTGCAGAGGTGCCCAAGCGCCAGCTGAAATTCTAATCAACCTGCAGCCTGAGAACGCTGCAGTCCCTGGACAACACATGTCAGTCGGACACGACTTAGCAACTGAACAACGACAACGACATCATATCTTGGGTATTTTTAAAGTGATATTTTAGGCATATGTGTGTATATGTTTTTTTTAAAGTAGATTTGAGCATATGCAAGATCTCTTTTTTAAAATAACATTTATTTATAACTACACTGGGTCTTCGATGGTGGGCTTTCTCTAGTGGTGGTACGCGGGCTACTCATTGCAGTGGCTTCTCGCTTCTGAGCACAGGCTCTAGACACGGAGGCTCAGTAGTTGCCCTGTGGGGTGTGGGATCTTTCCGACCAGGGATTGAACCTGTGTCCCCTGCATTGGCAAGCAGGTTCTTATCCACCAGACCACCAGGGAAGTCCCCAACCAAATTTCTTAAGGGGCTAAAGTTGACCAGTCCAGGGATAGGAGACACTGTCCCAGCCGCGCAGCAGGACAGAGAGAGGCCAGGCCCCAGTGTCTGTTTACCCAGTATGACCATCTCTGGCCACCTCCACATAGTACTGATCCCTTGAGGTGGACACTGGTTACCCTCAGGTGAGCCCTGGCTGGGTCAGGGTCTCCTCGACACATTTTCACTGTAATGGGCTAAACTGAATCTCCCCAAAATTCACGTCCACTGAAACATCAGAAGATGACCTTGTTTGGCAATAAGGCCTTTGCAGGTGTAGTTAAGATGGGATCATACTGGAGTAGGGAGGGCCTTGGATTCCATATAGGCTGTCCTTATAAGGTTAGACACAGACACACAAGGAGAAGTCATGTGAAGACAGCACCCCTCCCACAGAGACTGGGCGGGCGGGCAGGCGGCCGCAGTCAAGGACCGTCGGGCACCCCAGAAGAGGCAGGAAGGGCCGTTGCCTAGAACCTCAGAGGGGGCATGGCCTCATGGCCCCTGGATCTTAGACCTTTGGCCCCTAGAACCACGAGAGAATAAATTCCTGTGGTTTTAAGCCTCAAAGCTTGTGATGCTTGTTATGCAGCCCTTGGACACTAATTCCCCCACATTTCTTCATTTACCCCTCACGAGGGGCTTCCCCGATAGCTCAGTTGGTAAAGAATCTGCCTGCAATGCAGGAGACCTTGGTTTGATTCCTGGGTCAGGAAGATCCGCTGGAGAAGGGATAGGCTACCCACTCCAGTATTCTTGGGCTTCTCTTGTGGCTCAGCTGGTAAAGAATCCACCTGCAATGCGGGAGACCTGGGTTCGGTCCCTGGGTTGGGAAGAGCCCTTGGAGAAGGGAAAGGCTACCTACTCCAGTATTCTGGCCTGGAGAATTCCATGGACTCTACAGTCCATGGAGTCACAAAGAGTGGGACACGACTGAGCGACTTTCGCTTTCATCTCTCATGAGTTCAGTGCTGTTCTTGTCCCCACTTTACAGATGGGGACACTGAGGCCCAGCCAGGCTAGGTCACTTGCCCATGGCTCCCCCCATGCACAGCCCCCCTCCCTGTGCTTGTAAGAGGAAGGACCTTCCCCTCCCACAGCCCAGGGTCAGCAGAGGCTCCACGGTTTGACACCCTTCCAGTTCAGAGGTGAGGTTTATGTCCTTCCCCCCTTGAGTCTAGGAGCATAGCCGGTGGCCCCAGGAGATTTCTGGATCTGAGTCTTAAAAAGCCAAGCAGCGTCCACATGCTCTCAGAGCCCCACCTGCCATGTGGAATTCATACTCCTGAAGCCCCTGGAGCTGAGGAACCAGCCCTGGGAGTCTGGCTGCCTCCAAATGACCCAGCCCCACCGTAGACTCCATCATTCTGCTGGGGCCCCAGATACTGTGGAGCTAAGCGAGCCGCCCAGGGGCCCCCGTCTAATTTCTGACCCAAAGGACTTGGGTGTTTGGGCTGTTTCATGCCACTGAGTTTGGGGGCAGTTTGTTACACACTAACAGTAACCAGAGGGGTAGCAGCCCTGCAGGGAAACGCACACACCCTCCCAGGGGCTGTTGGGCTGCACCCTGCTTGGGGAGGCTCACGCAGCTTGTGATACAAAGCGTGTGATGGGCTTCAATACCCCAGCCGGGACTGTTGGGGAAGGGGTGCATCACTGAAAGGCTTTGCAGACAGAGAAAGGTCCTACACGGTGGGGAGGGGGTACAAAGGAGACCCTTCATCTGGTAAGAAATTTGGATTTCCAGGGTGAAAACTCACCTCTCTGAACTCCACTGCCTGGGGGCTGGGGGCATCAAGGCGGAGGCCCTGCTACTCGGGACCATCCCTGCCCTCTGCCCCCTGCCCTGTGACGGGGTCAGGGGCAGCTTCTGGGCCTGGCAAGGATGCAGAGTGAGGGACACAGAAGGTGTCACAGAGCAGATACTGCCACCTCTTCCTGGCAGAACACCTGGTCACGCATCTAATATTCAATCCACTTCCCAAGAATCTGTTGCATCCAGTAATACTAGAAATTTGTCACAGCCTCTTGGAAATGCGAACAAATACTCTTCATGGGTCAAAAAAAGAAAGGCGGTGGAGGGACTTCTCTGGCAGCCTAGTGGTTAAGATTCCACTGCAAGGGGCACAGGTTCGATCTCTCGTCAGGGAACTAAGATTCCACATGCTCCAGAGCACAGCCTAAAGAAGCAAAACAGAAGGAGAATCAATACTGCAATGACAGACATTCGATGGAAAGTCAATATATCACAACTCAGGGGACACTGGGGGCAGCCAGACAGAGAGTGCTCTGTGCACACGCTGTGCCTGTACGTGTCCCAGGCAGAGGGGAGGCGAGGGCATGTGGGACTTACAATGGAACGCTGCCATTTTTAATTAAAGGATCCTGAGGAGGAGACAGATGTGCACCGAGCTGGTAACCATGGTCAAGTCTGGGACTGACATCCCGGGGACCATTAATGGACAACTCCTATAAAAAGGGAAAAACATAACTCCCCTGCAGATACAAATGAGCCTCTGTCAGAGTCTATTTAGCCAGTAATTAAGGAAGGGGCTGGAAAGACTTCAAACAGTTCCCGGGGAACCCAAGTGAAGGCCGATCGGGAGAACTGAAGCGAATCCCCCAAAATGATGACAAGCCGGCCCCTCCACCTGCAGAAGGGATATGACCGTCCCTTCTACAGACCAAGTTCATTCCGTGGACGAGAACTATGTCCTTGGTCATGTCCACTAATGAAGACCTGGACACAGACATAACCTAGGAAGGTCGCTAGACCAGGGGTGCACAGGCTGCGGCCCACAGGCTGGATCTGACACCCTGCTTTTGTAGAGAATTTTCTATGTTGTTGTTCAGGTGCTCAGTCATGTCCTATTCTTTGCGACCCCATGGACTGCAGCACGCCAGGCTTCCCTGTCCTTCACCATCTCCTGGAGCTTGCTCAAACTCCTGTCCATTAAGTCAGTGATGCCATCCAGCCATCTCGTCCTCTGTCATCCCCTTCTCCTCCTGCCTTCAGTCCTTCCCAGCATCAGGATCCTTTCCAGTGAGTCAGCTCTCTGCATCAGATGGCCAAAGCATTGGGGCTTCAACTTTAGCATCAGTCCTTCCAATGAATATTCAGTACTGATTTCCTTTAGGATGGACTGGTTGGATCTCCTTGCAGTCCAAGGGACTCTCAAGAGTCTTCTCCAACACCACAGTTCAGAAGCATCCATTTTTTGGTGCTCAGCCTTCTTTATGGTCCAACTCTCACATCCATACATGACTACTGGAAAAACCATAGTTTTGACTAGATGGACCTTTGTTGGCAAAGTAATGTCTCTGCTTTTTAATACAGTGCCTAGGTTTGTCATAGCTTTTCTTCCAAGGAGCAAGTCTTCATTTCATGGCTGCAGTCACCATCTGCAGTGATTTTGGAGCCCAAGAAAACAGTTAGATGACATGGATTGGAATGAAAACTGACTTTTGCCCCTGCTTTTGTAGAGCGTTTTCTTGGCACACAGCATTCGTGTCCACTACGTCCTGGTGGCTTTCTGCAGCAGAGGTGAGCTACTGCCACCAGCCAACCTCCAGGCCTTTGCAGAAGCTTTGCGGATGGTCCCACTGGGCAGTCCCCAGCCTCCCAAAGACGTCTCCTGGGAACCTTCTTGATCATTTCAGAGTCTCACAAGTTCTCTGTAAGCGACTTTTCCCTTCCCACCTACAGCTGCTTCTATAATAACTGAAGTTCAATAATGGGCATGGATGAACTGTGCAGTGAAAAAACATCCTGCCCTATTGCAGCACATCTTCCTGGACACGCCTTTAAGCCTGAGACAATGTCAGTGGTCCAGGCCTTGTCTGACCTCTGATGGCCCTACACCAGCTCAGTTACTCCCACTCTCACCCTAGAACACCCCAGACCTCAGGGGAGCTCAACCTGAGGTTCCAGCCACCCCAAGTCCTGCCAAGCCGAGAGGAGGCCAGCTGTCCCCCCGAAGCCCTGCCTAGGCTACAGACTCACGAGCAAAATCGATGTTGTCGTGCCACTAAGTTTTAGGGTGACTTCGCGAGCAGCTAAGGCTCCTGGAACCGCCCACTTTGTGGATGAGACAACTGAGACCTGGATGGTCCGAGCGACTTTTCTGAGCACAGAGCGGAGCCCGAGCTGGTGGGCGCCAGGCCGTGACCTCACCCTCAGCTGCTAAGGTGGGATTGAGGCCCCAGGGCAGGAGTGGCTTCTATTAACCAAGGATCCCCCTTGGAGGAGGGTGACTCAGTGCTGAGGGGACCCCTTACCCTGGCCCCTGGTCCAACGGGAAACCCTTGACGAGGGGGCAACTGCATTCCCCCAGCTTGAAGCCCTGACTGACGTCTCAGGAGACACTCCTCTGACATCCAATTTTCTGCAGCTAATTTGCTAAATGCCAGTGAAATGCTTGAGCGTTCCTTATCGCTGGAGAGTGTTCTCCACGTCTCGTCGGACTTCCTCATTACGTGTGTGACTATGACTTAATTGCCAGCCAGCCTCATTCATCTCCTAGAGGGAGACAGGGAGACAGACAGGGAGAGAGAGAGGGAGAGACTGAGAATCAGGAGGGCAGCTCCGGAGATAGGACTGCCCTGCATACTCGGGATATACCAGCATACGGACTGTGTGCCGGGCACACAGCGGGCAGCATCTACCCCCTACCCCGGCCCCAATGACTGAGCACACTGCCCTCCCTCCAAGATTTTCTGAAACTCTGGGCAAACTCTGGACCAAAGGCCCTGGAGCCCAACTCTGTGCCGAGGGGCAGTCAGTGGGGGGACCGCTCATGGATCCAGGAAGGGGTCCCCTGTGTCCCTAGCTCAGTAAGCTAAGAGGCAGGACCACGGGACCTGCAGGAGACGCTGTGTCCCTGTGTTTTTGCAGCGGGATGCAAATTCTATTCCAAGCTCCAACTCTGAGTGAGGCAGAAATGGGGTCTCTGTTGGCCAGGATGCCCCTTTTCCCCGGTGGTGTCAGGATGGAGGTGTGTGTGCCAGGGTGAGGGCTGGTAGAGAGAAGCAGCGCCTGATCCGGGAGCGGCTCCGGTGACCAGAGCTGAAGAGCCAGCAGGGAGGGAGGTGGCCCTGAGATTGGAGCCACAGGAAGCTGTCACCCTGAGCAGGTTGGGGTGGGGAGCCAAGGTGTGTATGGGAGCCCCACCTCCCACGGGGCTGCCTGCGAGGAGCCTGGACTCAGGTCACAGGGAAGGACTTGGTGGTCCCTTGGCACACGGGGCACTACCTGTCCTGGCTGGCACCCCAAGAGGCATGGCCTCCCCACCATCCTGTCTGGAGGCCACTGGTCCGCTCTTCCCCACCGTGAGGCTCCTGTCTGCCCTGCTGTCCCCGGCGATCCTGGATGCACCATCCAAGGTCCTCCACCAACCTTCCTTCTCTGGAGGTGTCTCCTGCCCTGCTTGGATCACCTGGGGATGCTTAACAAGGTGGGGTCAGGGGCAGGGTTCTCATCCCGCCTAGTGCTTGGTGGGGTAGCAAGTGCAGGGATCCTCTTTCTCAGGGGCCCTCCAATCTCATGCACACTCCCTTCCCCAAGAACATCCCCAGCCTGACCTTGACTGCCAAGTCTGGGGTCCTTGAAACTCCCTCATGATGGACAACCCCCTGGGAGGACTCCCCCAGGCACCTGAGGGCTCTGTTCTCACAATCCCAATTTACTGCAGGGAAGTGTAAATTCCCTCTGGAGGGGGAGTGGGCACCGCTCAGTCCAAAGCCCCAATGGGGTCTCCAATGGACCCCAGCCCCATGGACAGCAATCCCAGGAGACAGGATGCCCGGGGCCTGGGTCCCTCCTGGAGCCAGACAAAGGCCAGCCCTCGATCTGGACCAGGTTAAATCATCCACCAGATGCCAGACTCCCCAGGGTGGGCAGGCACCTCCTTCCTCCAGACCCCAGCCCAGGTGCCTCTGCCTGAGGCCTGGGGCTGATCCAGCTTGTGGCGGCCACCTGACCTTAGGGGGAGAGGATGGCAGAACCTCTGCCTTGTGGCTTTCCAAGTGGGGGCTTCTGGTTCTCAGATGCCTTCCAACGGGCTTCATCATGAAGCAGGAGGGGTCAAGATATACACCCATGGGGGAAATGGAAAGTTCTGGAACTAGATACAGGCCGTGGTCACACACCCATGAATGCACAAATGCCACAGAGCCATGCATTTTAAAGTGCTTAATTTTATGCTTTGTGGACTTCAACTTTTAAAATTTAGTATACCTCAGATATCAGATGGGGCATGCTTATACCAAAAATGTGTTCATTGTATATCTGAAATTTTTAAAAGCCGGTTGTAAAAACTCCGACCCAAGCTAGGAAATAACATGTCTATGTGGGGTGGGGGTGGGGGGCGTACTCGACCTCTCGTAGAGGGTGGGCAGCACATAGGATGTAGTCATTCTAGGAGTACAGAAACGGGGAAAGAAAACAGACCCCAGCAGGATACCCCGCCCTCCTTTCTCCAACCCTGCTCAGTTCTCACCACCGCTCACTGCTCACCTACAGCCACTCAGCCAATTGCATGGCCTCTGGGAAGGGCACTCTCAGCCCCTTTCTCCAACAGGAAGCAGGAACCTGCCCAAGGTCAACCATCCAAAGTGCAGCTGTCTAGGGGTCAGAGTGGCTGTGGGCGGGCGTCCCCGAGCTGCCAGAGTGAGGAACTGCGGGAAGCACAGGAGGCTGAACCCAGGTAAGACCAAGAAAACGTGTTCGCATTTCATAATTTATTTAAATTTTTACATACTGCTATTTTTCAGGAAAAGCGAGGACTCAGGCCCGTCCAGCACTGCCCCCTGGTGTCCCTGATGAGGCCATGGCAGCCTCTGGCTCACTGGACACTCCTGGTGCCAGGCTGTCCGGGACCCTGGAAACCACTCACCACGAACGTGCATGAGGGCCCCCAGCCCCGAGGCAGGCCCTGCACCCCAGGGACAAGGCGATCTCCAGGGCGGGGAGGAGCGTCCCTGGTTCTCTCAGGACAGTGGGGCCGTGCCGTGTGCTGCTCCCAACGGGGTGCTGAGTGCACACTAGGACCCTGGGCTGGCAGTGAGGGTCCCCGGAGACCAAACTGGCTTAACTATTCCCTGCTGTGACTCCCAGGGTGCCTGCTGTGAGCTCACACCCTGCTCCTCTGGATGGGGGTGCAGGTGGAGTTGGGGAGGGGTGTGCCCAGAACATGGTGGGGACAGGAGGCTGCTGGGGGCAGCGAGGGTCTCTTCCCGCTGGGCTTGAGAGCCGCCGCCCGCCCCTGCCCCTGCCACGGCTTGCTCAGTCCCTGCCAAATGTAAGCTGGCACCAGTTGTGTGCTTGAATAAACCAGTTTCTTAAAGAAATGGGGTCACTGCTGTAGATGGAGAACCAAGCATCCATGGTAAAACAGGAGACTAAAAAAAAAAACCACCCTGGAAACACAAGCAGCTGCTGGCCTGCGGCCAAGGCGCCTGCTCTGCTCAGGGCGTGGAGGGGCTGGAGGGATGAACCAGCATGCTTGTAACTGCAGCCCTGGGGGCAGGGACTGCTCCTGTACCCCCTGCCCCCATAAACCCCCACCTATGTCCCCACCAGGCTGCAGAGAATGGAGGGTCCCTGGGTAGCATGTTCCAGCGAGGCCAGCAACACACTGCAGTCATGAGGGCACGCTGCCAGCACTGATCCCAGCCCCATAGGCTAAGGAAGAGGGGGTGGGCTTCCCTAGACCCCGACCCACCAGCCCACCCGAATAGCTCTCCTATGAAACCACTTATGGGGGGTGGTGGGGAGCAGGAGGCACAGGGTCAGCTCAGCGTGAAATGCTGGGCACAGAGGTCCTCCCGCCGGCCCAGCAGGCCCCGTGCTGGGATGAACTCCAGCGGCACCGACCCAGGCCCCTTCTTCTTCAGGTCCCGCTCAAAGATCTGCAAGGAAAGGATGGACAGTCAGTCTGCACTGTGCAGCCACGGCCACCCCATCCCCCCGCCCCTCTACCCTCTCCACTGAAGCCCTGCCCCACGCCCTTACCTCAAAGGCGGTGACCTCCAGCAGCGGGGCGATGCTGACCTCGGGCACGGACAGTGCCTGGTTGATGGCGCTGGCGGCCTTGGACACCTCGGGGTGGTAATGCTGCTGGAGGGCCTGGAGGGACATATGGGATTTCACCAGCCCTCCTCGGGCAGCACTGAGCAGTGGACATCCCAGTGCTTCAGCAGCCCAGGGAGGGGGACAGAGTGGAAACTCCAAAGACTCCCTTGGGAAACCAAAGTGATGGGGCAAGATGGGATCCTGGAGGACAAAGGCCAGAGGAAGGAGCTGGGCAGAGACACACAAGCAGAGCTGGGCGGGTGGCCAGGGAAAGTGCCCCGGGGAGGGTGGCTCCAGGAAGCTTAGGGTGTGATCTGGGCAGTCAGGGTGCCCTTACCTGTAGCTCCCACAGGGAGCTCTCCAGGGCTCGGCTCTGGGCCGGGTCCTCCTCTGTGGGGTCATAGGGGTCGGCGTCCAGCTCTAGGAACAAGATCCAGGGCTGATCTCCACTCACCCCCACGTACTGGCCTCGCGGCCCAGCCTCCTCCACCTCCAGCCGCACTCACCAGGGCCCCGGGGCCGATGCATGAGGACCCGGCAGGCCGGGTGTCTGCGCAGCAGGTTGCAGATAAAGGGCAGGACCATGAGCAGGGCCTCGGGGGGTGCTGTCAGGGCCAGGCGGGCCAGACGCTTGGTGAAGGCAGCCACCAGGTAGGCAGGCAGGTGCCTGGGCAGGGCAGTGGGCGTGAGACCCTGCTGCCCCCTGCACAGGCCCCGAGCTTCCCTTCCTACCCCGCAGGACTCAGTGGGGCCCAGGTAGCCCCTGTCGCGCTGAGCTAGGCCAGGTATCCCCTAGTCCCACCCCCACCCCTGTACTCACGAAGACGACAGGAAGAGGTCGGCCAAGTGAAAGAAGCGGGCCCGGTACTTCACGTGGAAGACGGACGGATCGAGAAGGCCATACAGCTTCCGGTAGAAGTCAGGGTACTCCCTAGGAGGGTGAGGTAAGTGAGGGGGGCACGTGTGGGGAGAAGCCACAGAGAGAATAGATCAGAACCCTGACCTGGGGGCCTCCCTGGTGGCTTAGTGGTTAAAAAAATCCACTTGCCAACGCAGGAGACTCGGGTTTGACCCCTGGTCCAGGAAGATCTTGGATGCTACGAGGCAACCAAGCCCGTGCACCACGACTACTGAGCCTGTGCTCCGCAACAGGAGAAGTCAGCACAGCTGGAGAGGGCTCGCCGCAAGGAGGAAAAGTCCACGTGGCAATGGGGAGCCAGCACAGCCAGCAAGAGATAAATTACGTTTTTAAAAAATGCCAGCTCAGGTCAAGGACCTTTTAGCAGAGCTAAAAGGCCTACAAACCCCCAGGCAGACACTCACAGGTTGTGTTTATGAATCAAGATGAAAAGTCCATTCAAGGCCAGCAGGCTGACGGCTCCACCTGCAGACAGACACAGCTGTGAAGCCCCAACCTAACAGCACCCCAACTCTGGGAACGAGATTCCAGCAAAGCCAGAGGCCATCCGCCAGATGGGAGGTAGGAAAAAACCTCCAGTACAAATACTGCTGACCAGCTGGGCCCCTGCTCTCAACCCTGCTGGATGCCGGCATCCAGGAACGCAAAGCACCACCCCATGCCCGGTCCCGCTCTGGGCCCGCCGGGCATCTCCTGCTCACCGATGTCATAGGCGCGGGTGAGGAAGTCGATCATGAGGCTGGGCTGCGCCAGGTGGGGCAGGATGGAGTCGTGCATGATTACCAGCACCTTCTTGCAGACGCAGAGAGGCAGCTGCGGGAAGCAGCAGGTCAGGGTGCCGGCTTCCCCATCCCGAGAGCCCCATACTGGTGCCCTGCCCTGGGTCCCTCCCCATCTTCCTACCTGGTGCTTGAGGAAGTGGAGCCACATCTGCTGGAAGGCCTTCCTGTGCTCCTGCAGGGAAGCGGCAGGGGTCGAGGTCCCCCACGTTCTCAGTCTCACCCCACCCTCCTCCTGCCTCTGATACCAGGACAGGACCTAAGGGGTCGCGGCGAGAGAAAACCTCCCTCGGGACCACAGGGTCAGTGTTCATAGCCCACCCCTGGCAATAACACTCAGCACCCAAGAGGTCCGGGCAGGCTGCCTCTGACCTCCGGGAACCGTGCCTGTGGGCATCCTCTCCCCCTTGGGTCCTCCTGTCTCCACCTCCTGACCCCACTGTTGAGGCTAGGAAGGAGGTGCTGGCCTAGGATCAGGTGGTTCCCAGGAAGGCCAACCAACCATCTGTCCAGGGAGTCTCACCTTCAGATGAACGACCTTCCACTTGTCTGACAGCTCTGCAAGGAATGCAAGGGGTCACCAGACATGCGACCCGGCTGGGCCCCTCCTGCCCGCCCTCCCACCCCCAACACTCACCTGTGTGCTTCACATAGAAGCTGGAGAGGGTGCTCTCCTGGCGGGGCAGGCTCACAGAGGACAGCAGCATGAAGGCATTGTTCCAGAAAGTGAGGGGCACCTGTCAGAGGCCAGGCTGAGCACCTGGATGCTGCATGCCCACTGCCCCCTCCCTCCCTGCTCCCAGGGACCTGGGTGGCTCACCTCAGGGCGCCCATTGGTGGTCCGGGCCACGGTGTTGGAGGCGGCCTGCATCGTATGGTAGCGGATGTCATCGTGTTCCAGATACTCCCGGAACTGGGAGAGGAGCAGGGAGCGGTCCTCCTCTGGAGACAGCAGGCCTCCCACCACCAACTGCACATGGGGAGCAGGGCAGGGCACTGAGCATCTCTCCCACCCCCAGGATAGACAGCCCTGAGGTGGAGCTCACAAACCAGAGTCTAGAGGAGCTGCGAGAGTCCCCTCAACTCCACAACCCATAGATGGCTGGGGGAGACCCCAAGACTCACCATGAAGAGCTGGTGGGGGAACAGATAGTTGCCTTCCCACTTGGGCTTCTCCAGTGGGTGCTCACCCTCCAGCTGCACAAACTTCATGAGTGTGCTGAGGGCCAGCTCCTAGGAGGAGGGATGGCAAAGGGACCACGCTGCACATCCCCACACGTTACCCCTGCAGACAGGTGCTTAGACCTGAATGCCCGCAAAACCACACTCCGGGCAGAGTCAGGAGACAGAATGAAACCACACCCTCGAAACCAGCCACAGAAAGAGAGAACATCCTTACCTAGCGAGAGGTCTGCAGTCACAGCCCCAGACCCCTGCTGTGCAGAGAAGGTGGGGCAGGGGCCGTGCAGGTAAGAGGCAAAGCCAATCACCCCAGCTCACCTTGACCTGAAAGGAGGGGTGAGCCAACAGCTCCCCCAGGCGGTTGCAGCAGCTCTGGTACCGGTGCCGCATCCAAATCTTGTATTTGCGAGTGGCCCCCCGGGACCCTGTAGGCGGGACAGGGTGGTCAGCCCACACCCTGACTGGTGCCAGCCCCAACCTCCCCCTGCCTTCTACTCTGGGCAACCAGGGAATGAGTGGAAAGGAGTCACTGTGGCTCCAGACCTGGGGTGGGACCAGCACGTTCCCACAGGCAGGCAGGGTAGGTCCTACTTGGGCTAGGCTCTCTCTCTCATCCCAAGACCCAGACATCCCAAGGACCAGACACATACACCTAAATCTTCGTGGTACTAACAGCCAACGCTCCAGAATGTCAAATCCCACAAGAGGCACGAGACACAGTTATACCCCATCCATTCTTTACTTAAACTCAGCCTCAAAGTCTGTATTACTTTGAACCCCACCCCTTTCCCCAAATATAATCCCCTGATCCCACCCACCTGCATGGCCCGTGATGGAGTTTGGGGTGGGGTTGGGGGGCTCAATCCATGTCAGCGAAGTCCCTCTCCAACACTGTCAAGACTAGGCCCTCCTGGACACTCACCTGTCAGGACCATCTCCTCAGAGGGCAGTTGTCCCACAAACAGTTCTCCTCGGGCCAGCAGGGCCCCGAAAAGTCGGCTGCATGCGTGCACGGCTTCCTGGATCTCCTCCTGGTCCTCAGACTGTGGGGAGATGCCGGTGTTCGCAGGGTACCCCGTCAGGAACTGTGGCCCCTGCTCCCTTTCCCGACCAGGACTTCAGCCCCATCCCCCTCCACCCCTGATCCCGGCGTGACTCTCCCATCCCACCTCTGTCAAAGCTCCCCCGGCCCCGCCCCGGGACCCTCCAACCTAGAGCCCTGCGAGGCTGGAGAAAACTTCCAGTATAGTCCTGGACTCCACCTCACAATTATCTGCCCCCATCCGAGACCAAGTCCCACTTCGTCCGTGCCCGAGGAGACCCCCATCCTGGTCTCTAACCCGCGGACCCGGCCGCGACCCCCGCCACACCACACGTGCCCCCACCTGCAGAACGGCCAGGATGTCGAACACGGCGTTGGCCTCGCCGCGGCTGGCCAGTACCGCCTCCACTAGGTGGCCCAGCGCCCGCCGCGCGTCCCCGGGGCCGGCGTCCCCCTCCATGCCGCCACCCCACGCGGGACAGACCAGACCCGTCGCTCCGCCGCCTGGCGCGCCACTGACGTCACGCCCCGTCCCCGCCGTCATCGCGGCGCGCCGAGCAGGAGAGGTGCGTGGTGGCCGGCATGGCGCTCTTCCACGTTGCGCGGTACGCTGGCCCCGAGGCGGCCGGGGCGGAGGCCGAGGCAGACGGCCGGGCTCGCGCGCTGCTGGAGCGGCTGCAGTGCCGGGCCCGAGAGCGGCAGCTGCAGAAGCAGCCGCCGCAGCAAGCGCCCGAGGAGGCCGCGCAGAGCGCGCCGGCGGCGGGGAAACGGCGGCGGCGACCTCGCAGAACTCGGAGGCGCGAGGGCGGCAGGGAACCAGGAAGCCCGCCCGCGCCCCCCAACAAGCGGCAGAAGACCGACGACGAGGACGAGAACGAGGACGAGGGCGCAGGTGGGGCCTCGCGGGCCGGGGCGGGGTCCTGAGACTCGGGGCCGCGTGGTGCTGACAGCCGCCCCGGCCCCGCTTCTGCCGCGCAGAGAGCAGTGAAGAGACACCCGCGGAGAGCAGCGTGGGCGCCGAAGCCGCAGGATCGCCGGAGGGCCGGGGCGGACCACCCCCAGAAGAGGCCTCTGGACCCCTAACCCACGCCCTGGTGCTCGGGGGCTTCGGGAGAAGCAAGGTGCCAAAGGTGAGAGGCCGCGGGGAGGCTGCAGAGCTGGGGTGACTGTCGTTAACGCGGCTCGTGTTCGTGGAACAGCTTGGAGAACGGTGCCTGCACCTGGTGGGTGTCAGGTTTGTGTTCAGTGAGTGAATTACTGAGTGGGCTGACTACTGAAGCCTCAGCTGTTTTGTCTGCGGTGGCTACTAATCGTTTGAGTTCTGTGCAAGCTCACCGTTTCTACCTTCAATTGTAAAACTTCTCTTTTTTTTATAATCTATGAGATCGACTTGGTTTCTGTGCTGCCGTCACAGAGATCTCTAAACAGCTTCTCTTCCTTGGTGCACATTTAAGGAGGTTCTACTGTGCTCACACTTGCTTACCAAACAAACAGGAGATTCTACCTGGGAGTTGCAGCTTTATCTTAGCACAAGAGATTTCAGTAAACAAATTCTGGAGCTAAAGGGTGTTTGGATGGTGACAGTCACTAGGAAAAATAAGAGAGGCTTGGCAGAGCCCTTGTAAAGAGATCCACTTTTTTTCTTTTCTTTTAGTTTTATCAGAGTATTGGAGAAGGCAGTGGCACCCCACTCCAGTACTCTTGCCTGGAAAATCCCATGGACGGAGGAGCCTGGAAGGATGCAGTCCATGGGGTCGCTGAGGGTCGGACACGACTGAGTGACTTCACTTTCACTTTTCACTTTGATGCATTGGAGAAGGAAATGGCAACCCACTCCAGTGTTCTTGCCTGGAGAATCCCAGGGACGGGGGGAGCCTGGTGGGCTGCCGTCTATGGGGTCGCACAGAGTCGGACACAACTGAAGTGACTTAGCAGCAGTAGCAGCAGCAGTATCAAAGTAT
Source organism: Bos grunniens (assembly GCF_055505025.1). Taxonomy (NCBI): domain Eukaryota; kingdom Metazoa; phylum Chordata; class Mammalia; order Artiodactyla; family Bovidae; genus Bos; species Bos grunniens. Next base: position 45,385,350 of record NC_141181.1, read on the forward strand.
TGATTTACAGTGTTGTGTTAATTTCTGCTATATAGCAAAGTGAGTCAGTTATATATTTGTTGTTGAGTTGCTCAGTCGTGTCTGACTCTTTGCCACCCCATGGACTGCAACAGGCCAGGCTTCCCTGTCCTTCACCATCTCCCAGAGCTTGCTCAGACTCACGTCCAATAAGTCGGTGATGCCATCCAACCATCTTGTCCTTTGTTGTCCCCTTCTCTTGCCTTCAATCTTTCCCAGCATCAAGGTCTTTTTTGATGAGTCAGCTCTTCACATCAGGTGGCCAAAGTATTGGAGTTTCAGCTTCAGCATCAGTCCTTCCAATGAATATTCAGAATTGATTTCCTTTAGGATTGACAGATTGGATCTCCTTGCAGTCCAAGGGACTCTCAGGAATCTTCTCCAACACCACAGTTCAAAAGCATCAGTTTTTTGGCCCTCACCCTTCTTTATGGTCCAACTCTCACATCCATACATGACTACTGGAAAAACAATACCCTTGACTATATGGACCTTTGTTGGCAAAGTAATGTTTCTGCTTTTTAATACGCTGTCTAGATTGGTCCTAGCTTTTCTTCCAAGGAGCAAGCATTTTATGTCCGTTCTCTTTTAGATCCTGCTCCCATATAGCTTATTGCACAGTATGGAATAGAGTCTCCTGTGCTGTAGAGTAGGTCCTTACTGGGACATCTGCATTGAGTTGGCATCTGTCTTTCTCAGAGACAGAAATCAGCCTAGTTAAGATGGGGGAAGAGGGGCAGGGAAGTGTGTGCCAGGCAGAAGGCCGGATTGGAGCACAGGCCCTGAGGTAGTAATGAGCTTAGTGTATGAAAAGCATGGAGGGGATTGTGTACTTGGGGGACGAGAAACTGCCAGGTCATGAGGCCCTGGAGCTGTGGCTCAGAGCACAGATATTTTTAGAGCATGGATGTTATCATAAGTGCGAAGGTAAGTCCCTGGGTGGTTTGTTTGGCTCATGGAGTGGCACATTTTGGATTGTATTTCTCAGTTCCTTTAAATGTCACGTGGAGAGTGAGTTGTAGGGGTCAAGGAAAAGCTGGGCACTCCCTGATGGTCCAGTGATTAGGATTCCATACTTTCACTGCCAAGGACCTGGGTTCGATCCCTGAGGGTTCAATCCCTCAACAACAACTCAGATCCCATAGGCAGTGGAGGAAAAAAAGAGCTGGGAGAAGTTTGAAGCCTTGCCTGTTTCTATAGCCTCTTTAGCCTGAGTGTTTTGAGTTCTTGGCTTCCCAGGCCTTGCCCAACTGGCTCTGGAGAATTGACCCGGTCTTTCTCTTCTGTCCTTTGTGATAGGTCCAGCCTTTCCTGCCAGTGTGGTTGGCTCAGCCAAGCTGTGTTGGAAAGAATGTAACGGAAGGCTTGGTGCCTATTGAAGACATCCCTGAAGTTCACCCAGACCTGCAGAAGAAGCTGCGGGCACAGGGCATCTCATCCTACTTTCCAGGTGCCCCAGCCCTGGGCAGGTGGACTGGGGACGGGGGTAGGGTTCCTTCTAGAGCATGTTCAGAGCCATGCAGGGCCTCATTCAGCAGCTGCCAACACAGGCAGCCCCTGTACACGTCCAGTGTCACGTGTGGACTTGGTCTCAGTGCCTTCAGCCTCTTCGACACTCCTGGAGGCCCTGGTGCCGACCCTGAGGGAGAGCCCAGCCTAGAGGTCACAGACGGGGAAGACGCTATTTCTGGCCTCAGAGCCTGTGCTAATCCTGGGTGTCCCTGCACAGACATGACCTGCCTCTTTCCCTTCCCTGTCCAGTGCAGGCTGCAGTGATTCCTGCTGTCCTAGAGAGCACAGCCAATGGGTTTCTGGTCAGCAGAGGCGGCTACCGGCCTAGCGACCTCTGTGTTTCTGCCCCAACGGGCAGCGGGAAGACCCTGGCCTTCGTCATCCCTGTGGTGCAGGTGAGCGTAAGGACCCCTCACCCTCCAGTTGGGCATGCAGGCAGGGAGTGACCCTGCTGACACGAGCGGTCGTCTCCTCTGCAGGCCCTGCTACATCGAGCTGTGTGCCAGGTTCGTGCCCTGGTTGTGCTGCCAACCAAGGAGCTGGCCCAGCAGGTACGTGGACCCCATGCCTGGAGGTCAGATCCAGGGTCTTTGTTGCTGCAGGGGGGCCTCAGATCACACTGGTGATGGCCACTCCTCTTCCAGGTGAGCAAAGTGTTCAATGTCTATACGGATGCCACTCCTCTTCGAGTAGCCCTGATCACTGGGCAGAAGTCACTGGCTAAGGAGCAGGAGAGCCTCGTGCAGAAGACGTAGGTCCTGCTGGGCTGTGGGCACCTTAGGGAGGCAGGCTCACTTGGTCAGTGCCGGGGGACCTCGCTGAGCCACCCTCTGCTCCACAGAGCAGACGGCTTCCGCTGCCTGGCTGACATCATGGTGGCCACCCCTGGCCGCCTGGTGGACCACATCGACCAGACCCCAGGATTCAGCCTCCAGCACCTCCGCTTCCTGGTAGGTCATCCGCCTGGAGGGAGGCCTACCCCAGCAGGAACCAGGGATTCCCTCGGGGAGGATGGCATGAATAAAAGAATAGATAAAGAGATAAGGAAAGAATTTTGCAGTTAAGAAAATAGAGGAGAGAAAAGAGGCTGATATTCCTTGGTTTACGCAGAAAGCCAGTAAAGCCCCAGCACAGGACTTGCTCTGTTCACGTAGGCTGCAGGTGCCCTCTCGAATCGCAGAAGGTGCCCCACCTTAGGCACCTTCTCGAGTGGGTCTTAGAAGCCCAGGCAGGAAAGTGAATGCAGAGAGCCTCTGCGCTCCAGGGAGATCAGCCAGAAAAGGAAAAGGAAAGAGAATTACAAGGGGAGACCGAGCTTCGGTGAGCAAGGCCCGCACTTTGTTTTCCAAAGTAGTTTTTATACCTTAAGTTGTGTATAGAGGATAATGGGTGGGGAGGGGGTGCGGGTAGACTCATGCAAGGTCAGCAGTCCTTGATCCTTATCGAAGCCAGGCTTTCTTTCTGCAAACTTATCATATGCAAAAGCTTTAGGTGATTTACATCATCTTCTGGCCAGGAGGCCTGTTAACATTTTATGACCCTTTCTTTAGAAAACTTATTTTTCTCTAATGGTGATTATTCTAAAGTCAGGCGCCACCCTCTGAAAGCATTAGATAAAGTTGCATTCCTATAGGGCAAAAGTGTGGTGGGCTATAATAAGAGAAGAGTTAACTCAAGGGTCCAAGGTTACAAACATTAAAGCTACTACTTACATTTCTATACACCAGCTATATTAATCAATACACTCCCAGGGACACAGTAGGTAAGGGATATGGAAACTTGGCAGCAAGCATTAGCTCAACAAAGAAATCCTCTACTAGTTCTATTTAACAATTTTAACTCTCTGAGAAGCTCTGCATTATTAGAATATCTTAAGCTTCCCGTAGTTGGGAGGTTGTGAATCTGAACAAACCTGTCAGGCAAGCTAGAAAGTCATCAGAGGGGTTTGAATTGAAACACTCCTATTATGCCCAGGAGACTTATTAACTAGAGTTTTAAGTTGATTTTCTTACAGAGAAAGGTGGTCGGGGATAGCCCCCCGTTAATGTCAGAAGAGTTGGTGAAAGTCGTAAAATAGTAAAACAGATTCTGGTTTTGGGGTAGACGCTCAGGCAGGCCCAGAGGGGCACCCCTCGAGTTCTGGCTTGCCTTGCCCACCAGAACTCTCCCACATGACCTTGTCATGGGTGGGGCTCCCGTGCTGGCTCCCAGCAGAGGCCAGCTGGGCTTAGAGCTGAAGCTGACCTCAGTTTCCTGTCTCCTGCAGATCATTGATGAGGCTGACCGCATGATCGACAGCATGCACCAGTCCTGGCTGCCACGGGTGGTGGCTGCTGCCTTTCCCAGTGAAGGCCCCAGGGATCCCTGTGCTGTGTTCCAGAGAACGCAGCCCCGGGTGTTGACTGCTGCCAGGTACCCAGCCCTGAGCTTGCTCTGCTCCTGGCCCAGTGGAGCTGCCCTGAGCTGGTCCCTTGAGCCGTCCGCGCCGGGCTGGAGGGCCTGCTGGTTGAGCTGTGGCTGCTTTTCCAGTACCCCATTCCCTTTCAGCATGTGCTGTCCCCAGATGCCCCTGCAGAAGCTACTCTTCTCAGCCACTCTGACCCAGAACCCCGAAAAGCTACAGCAGCTCGGCCTTTACCAGCCCCGGCTCTTCTCAACGGGGTCAGCACACAGGGGCCCCAGTGACCCCGACATTGACGTGGACGAGGACTCAGGTGGGAAGTACACCTTCCCCACAGGGCTCAAGGTGAGCAGGGCACTGGGGGTGGGGAGGGGGTGCATCTAGGCACCTGGGTCCTGGCCAACCCCATGCCGTCCCCCACAGCATCACTACGTGCCCTGCAGTCTCCGCTTCAAGCCATTAGTCATCCTGCATCTGATCTTGGAAATGAACTTCTCACGGGTCCTCTGTTTCACCAACTCCCGCGAGAACTCACACAGGTGAGGCCTGGCTGCCCAGGGCGGGTGCAGGAGTGGAGGCAGAGGTGGTTCTGCTCCAGCCCACTGGGCTTTGGCTTCTCCCATGCAGGCTATTCCTGCTGGTCCAGGCTTTTGGGGGTGTGACTGTGGCCGAGTTCTCCTCCCGCTATGGGCCTGGCCAGAGGAAGGGCATCTTGAAGCAGTTTGAGCAGGGAAAGATCCAGCTGTGAGTACCTGGTGAGACGGGCGGGGTCCTGCTCTGGGGAGGGGCGCTCACTCGGGCCAGCTGGGTTCCTGAAGGTTCCCTGGTGTAGGAAACGCGCCTCTGGACTTCATAGGCGTGTCCCCTGCAGACTGGGAGCGGGGGTGTGACACTGCTCCTGGCCTCAGACAGGCCCCACAGCCCCTTGTATCCCGGCAGTCTCATCAGCACTGACGCCATGGCCCGCGGCATCGACGTGCAGGGCGTGCAGCTGGTGGTCAACTACGATGCCCCCCAATATCTGCGGACCTACGTGCACAGGTGCAGGCCTGACCCCGGGTCTGGGGGCAGGGGTGGCCTGGGGAGGAACCACAGCTCCCTCAGATCCCTAAGGGGCTGGGGGCCAGTGCTCTGCAGTAGCTGTGCTTGGTTTCAGGGTTGGAAGAACTGCCCGTGCAGGAAAATCCGGACAGGCCTTCACGCTGCTCCTTAAAGTCCAGGTCAGTCTGTGTGGTCTCCGCAGGAGGCCAGGGCTGGGTTCTATCCGGGGCCGCCCAGGGTGGGGCAGGGGGGCAGGGAGGAACCTCATCCCCTCGTGTGCTTCCCTCCAGGAGAGGAGGTTCCTCCGCATGCTCGAGGAAGGTGGGGTGCCTGGGCTGGAGCGGCATGACACCCCCAGCGAGCTCCTGCAGCCGCTGGTCCCGCAGTACGAGGAGGCCTTGTCCCTGCTAGAGAAGGCTGTCAAGGTAAGGGGCCAACCGCGGGGGCTCGTCTCTCCGGGAAACCCGAAGTGGAGGGAGGCGACGGGGCGGGGAGGCCCACGGTTGGGCTCACTTTCTGAGCAGGCTCAGGGCATCTCGGGTTTGGAGGGGCAGAGCTGGTGCAGGGAGTGAGGGAGGGTGGTGTGGGCCAACCCTGTCTCCCCTCCTGCAGGAGGAGCGGAAGCAGAAGGCAGCCTAGGCCAGGACTGGGGACACATCAGCGAGGGCTCCCTCCTTTCTGGAAAGATCCTGAGCAGTGGCTGCCAAACGCATGAGCAGGAGACAGGGATTCCTCAGTTGCAAGAGTCTTGGTCCCCAGGTACTCTGCTGCCTCAGACCAGGCCCCAGGACACACAGGAGGCTTGGCCCAGGCCCAGGACTGGCAAGGGGGCACAAGGTCAGGTCAGCTTCCCGTAGGTGGTCTTCCTGGAGACAAAGCTCCAATGAAGCTGTTCACACTCGCCCAGAACTGACGGGGTGGGGTCTGCCTTCGTTTGGCTGTAAGTTGGGGGTCAGCCTTGAAGTGCCTTCAGGAATTCAGTTCTTCTAAGGACGTGAGCCACCACCCTGAGTGGGAGAGGTGGCCCTGGGTCCCTCACTGTTGGGGCAAAGCACTGGCCACTTGGTAGCCATTCCCTGAGAGGCATTGCAGAGACCAGAGGACACGCTGTGGTCATCAGTGCTTTACTTCATGATTATTCAGAGTGTGTGAGATGAACATCCAGAAAATGGCTTCAGAGCACTAACCGCTGGATGTGAGCAAGCCTCATCTCCAAGACTCACGTGGTGACGTTAAATACAGTGTTAAACTGGGGACTGACTGTGGCTTCTCCTCTCTGCCTGGACACGTGTCACTTGTTTTGGCAGAGTGACAGCCCAACCCACAAGTCCTGGCTTCCCGAGTGCTCACTGTCACCGAGTCAGGGAGGCAGTGGCCGCTACCTGGAGCTGCACTGCTTTCTGCAAAAAGTCCCTGGGAGCACAGGGGCCTGCTGTCCGGCTGTGGTCTGAGCCTGTGTGTTGGAGGGACACGATTACAGATGGCTTGGCTCACAGCTTCCCGAGGAGCTGGAACCAGTCTGCACAAATGGTGGGGGTGAGGGGAGGCACGGGTGTAGCCAGTGGTGAAGCAGAAGCCTGGCTCACTTGTCAGGAAACCTCAGGTTGGATGTGTCCAGTTTATTGAAAAACAGCCCCCAAAATTACCGGAGTCTTATTTCTGATAAATCAACAGCCCCTACTGACTGGGTCTAGCTTTTGCTCACAGAAGGTAAGGTTGACTGGAATCAATTTCCAGGAGATGGAACGGGGAATGCCATAGACCCTCTCCCTAACAAAACTACTGGCAAGATCACAAAAACAGCTGCTTAGAGTCCAGAAATTGTCCTAAGGGCAGATAGCAAATGGAGAAACATTTCTCTAAGAAAATCCAGACAAGGGCCAGCTGTGTTTGAGCTCCTGTGCCACCCCACCCCCCACCCCTGCCCAGCATGGCGGAGGCTCCCCGCCTGGTGGGTTCGGCCAACAAGTCATCAGAAGGTGCTTGGTGTCACTGATGACCCAGGAGGTGCGTACCACACACAGGCCACCCCTGCAGCAGTGAGCCGGGACAGTACCGGTGTGGCACTGACGTGGGGACAGCCCCACACGCTGGCACTGTTGGTGGGTGTGACCCGCCATCCGTGCAGCTGCTGTGTGACCCCACTCCCACACCTGGGCACATGCCCCAGAGAATGAACGTGTGTTCACACAGGACAGTGTTCCTCCTAACAGCCAGGGAGTAGAAACATCCCAGGTGTTCATCACCTGATGAATGGATGAGAACACAGGGTGTGTGCGCACCAGAATAAAAGGAATGAAGTGTGGACGTGGGCTGGGGAGGGGCAGGCAAGGGCAGTGGCTGGCTGGTGGTGGGTGCAGTGCCCCGTGGTGATAGGGTTATTGGAAATCCCGGCCTGCCCCTCAGCTTGCCCTTTTCTTTACATCCAGACACGCTTATATCAGAAGAAGGTGACTAAAGACAACAGCTGAGCCTGCAAGTTTTATAATAAATACTAGCAGGACAAAAAATTGCGGTATCACGTTTACCGAGTATTGTGGGGTGGCCAGGCTAGCCCCAACCCCACTGTCCCAGCAGGGCCCAGGGTATGCACAGTGGCCCCGAGCCTGTCCACGAGTTCTCAGAAGGGGTGCAAGTGGCGGGGAGGGTACACGTGCAGGGATACAGGTGGAGGCTCTGGGCCAGGTCAGCAGAGAGGGCGGGAGGCCAGGAGGCTTCAACCAGGGGCCAAGGGTGCCATGTGCCGAGGACTCCATGTAACTGTGCTCCTGAGCAGTGGGAGTGGGAGGGGGTCTGAGTCCAGACCTGCTGGCATCCTCCCTTCCAAGGAAGTAGCCAAGTGACCACAAGGAAACTGGACATGGCTTGACTTAGACTTCCCTCTGAACCTAGAGATACAGAGTCGGCCTGCAGCAGCCCCTGCACCTACTGGGCCCCCAGGGCCCTACATGTCTGGGAGACGGGAGGGAACAGTGCTTTTCAGGTGGGCTGGAGGTACAGGTCACTTTTTGGTGCTGGGTTTCAACAGTGACCTGCTAGGCATTTTATCTGGAATAAAAAAAGACCTCAGGAAAGAGTGAAGTAGGAGGGATTAACAGTGCTGCTGCTGCTACTAAGTCGCTTCAGTTGTGTCCGACTCTGTGCGACCCCATAGATGGCAGCCCACCAGGCTCCGCCATCCCTGGGATTCTCCAGGCAAGAACACTGGAGTGGGTTGCCATTTCCTTCTCCAATGCGTGAAAGTGAAGTCGCTCAGTTGTGTCGGACTCTTAGCAACCTCATGGACTGCAGCCTACCAGGCTCCTCCGTCCATGGGATTTTCCAGGCAAGAGTACTGGCGTGGGGTGTCATTGCCTTCTCTAATAGTGCAGTCAACCAATTAAACTCATCAAAAAAGATATGTCATTACCAGAAGCAGGGACTGGAAATGGTCAAAAGGTACAGACTTCCATTTATTAGGTAAATAAGTACCAGGAATGTAATGTACGACATGACAAGTATAATTAGCACGCTGTAGATTATACATGATACGTGTGAAAGTTGTTGAGTAGATCATGGACTTCCCTGGTGGTCCAGTGGCTAAGACTCCACACTGTCATTGCAGGGGACCTGGATTCCATCCCTGGTCGGGGAACTAGATCCCACATGCCATAAGTAAGCAATCCTGCATGTTCCAAGTAAATCCTTCACTGCATGCTGCAGTGAAGATCAAAGACCTTTAGGCTGTAACTAACACCTGGCATGGCCAAATAGATGAATTGAAGAGTAAATCCTGAATTTTCACCATAAGGAAAATTTTTTTCTATTTCATGTTCTGTCTACATGTGATGAACATTCACTAAACTTAGTGTGATAATCCTTCCATGGATGTGCCAGATCATTATGCTGTCCACAGTGCTGTAGGTCAACTACATCTCAATAAAACGGGGGAAAAAGGAAAGAATGGAAGAGGCTGGGAACGTGGCCAACCAGCAGTGGCCTTGGGCCCACCGAGCAGCAGGGTAGGCTGGCGGGCACTGAGCTCACGAAGGATCTAGGGGGACTCTTAAATAACCAGAACTGCATCCCCCAGGGTTTAGGAACTGATCATGTTTCAGGTGGCCCCCAGAACAGGGGGCCTAGTGGGGACCCCTGAGTCCAGCAGCTGCACTGGTCACAACATCCCTGGGCAGTCTGGTCTGCCCTCCTATGTGACCCCTGGGTCAGGCCAGAAGACAGCGTGGCCTCAGTGCAACTGCTCTGCTGCCCTCGCCCACCTAGGGGTGCAGGGTAAGGATGGGGAGTGAGGCAGCTTTGCCGGGTTGGGGTAGAGAAGGCAACAGCAGGTCCTGTCATCCAGGAAAGACCCAGGTGCTGCCTCTGAGCTGGAGCTGGGGGAGGTACCATACCGTGGGGCAGCAAAGGCTCCCTCCTGCTAAAGAACAGCCTAGAATGTGCCCACAGGTGCTTCTGGGAGCTTTCTCTGGCAGATGTGTGAAGGGGGTGCCCTGGCCTGACAGTTTCCCCTCCCCCAGCACATAGCCACCTTCTGATACAAGAGACAGAAGATGATGGCGAGGCTACAGCCACAGCTCTGAACACCTGTGTGTGAACCTGCATCTCCACTCAGCATCATGACAGAGTCAGGCATGAAAGGCAAAGAAGGGGGCTGTCAGGTATCACCAAATACTCCATCTATGACCGGGCACTTGTCATAACCTTATAAAACTACGTGTGACCACACGACTCTTAAATAACCAAGGGTCCAGCTCATGCTCCCCTCTGTGAATCCCTATTCCCATCCCATTCCCCCACAGATCTAACATTTTTTGGGGGGAATTATTTTATAGACCCCAGATCATGTGTCTCTGCAATAGAAATGTGCTCAAAAACCGACCACAAGACTCTTAAGTATTCAAAAATAATCTTCTGAGTTGATAAACTGGTACAATTATTATTGGTATGACAAGTATACTACGATTATAGTAAATAATTACTAAATATAAAAAGTGAAATCTAACAGATGGAGAGGGCTCTCTCTTCTTCAATTAGTTCCTATATCCACAGGATTCAATGTCAACTCCATTGTTTTCAATTTACAGATCAAAACACCGAAAAAAATCCCATTCCCAAAAATAAACTGATGGGATGAGGAAGAGCTTTGTTGTTGAAACGTTCCTCAATCCTTTGCTCCCTTTCTGAGCTCTCGGGTCTGTGGCCAAAAACCACATCCAGACCAGTGCCTTCCTAGCTGGAAGGACGAGTCCTGCAGGTGGAGACAAAGCAGAAGCCACCACCTGGCTAAAGCAGCTGCAGCCCCGCCCCAGCCCACATGAGAGCATCTGTCCTCAGACCTGTGCCCACAGGGGGCAACTGCGGGCACAGCAGGCAGAGGGAAGGATGAGGGGTGTGAAGGCTGCAGAGGCCACTCCCCTGGAGCCATGAGGGAGGCACTCCTCGGAGCCTGTTTATCCCAACACCAGAAAGAACGTTCTGGTTTCCAGAGTTATCACTGAGAAGTTAGCCAGGTTTTCCCCACACCCCTCTCAGTCACTAATTTTCTAACAGACAGTTTACTCTCCCATGAAGTTTTCAAAAATCTGCAGTGAAATCTGCATCCAGTAAAAATCACCACCCCCACCCCCGGCCTTTCTTTCTGGGCAGCTTGTGGGATTTTAGTTCTCCAACCAGGCCTTGGACAGTGAAAGCTTGGAGCCCTAACCACTGGACCTCCAGTGAAAGTGTCAGTCATGTTCAACTCTGCAACCCCATGGACTGTAGCCTGTCAGACTCCTCTGCCCATGGAATTCTCCAGGCAAGAATCCTGGAGTGGGCTGCCATTTCCTTCTCCAGGGGATCTTCCCCAACTCAGGGATCAAACCTGAGTCTCCTGCGTTGCAAGCAGACTCTTAACCTACTGAGCCACCAGGGATCTGGTAGTGGACCGCCAGGGAAACCCCAAATTTTCTGGATGCATGGTATTGTGAGTGTTGAGAAAGGCTATGAACAGGACATTTGCATCACCCCCAAATCTCCAATGGCCCTTCTGAGGTCAATCCTTTCCCCTACAGCCATCTCACCCCTAAAATCCCCAAGCTGTAGTCTGACTCTATAGTTTTGCCATCTCCAGGATGTCATATAGGTGAAATCATACAGAATGCAGGGGCTTCCCTGGTGGTTCAACTGGTAAAGAACCTGCCTGCTAGGAGATGTAAGAGACGTGGGTTTGATCCCTGGGTCGGGAAGATCCCCTAGAGAAGGAAATGGCAGCCAATCCAGTATTCTTGCCTGGAAAATTCCATGGACAGAGAAGCCTGGCCGGCTACAGTCCATGGGGTCGCAAAAGAGTCAGACATGACTGAGCACGCATGCACAACTACAGAATGCAGCCTTTGGTGTTTGGCCTCTTCCTTTCTGCACAGTACACTTGAGATCTGCCTGCCGTCCCAGCACCAGCAGCTTGGTCCTGCTTCCCGAGTGCTGTGTCATCATCTAGAGGGGACGCAGTTTGCTTCTCCCTTTGCCAGGTGAATGACTGGGTTGCTTCCAGTTTGCGGAGATGATGAATAAAGCTGCTCTCAATGTTTGCATACAGGTGATTATGTAAATGCCTGTTTTCACCTCTCCTGTGTGAACAGCGAGAAGTAAGGTTGCTGGGTCAGAGTAAATGATGGTTTAAATAATACAAGCTGCTTCCAAAGAGGCTTTACACTTTCAAGTGCCCACCAAGAGCATGGGAACGGGCTGTCCTACATCCTCAGGAGCCAAGGTCTTCACTGTTGAGCCAGTCTAACGTGTGTGTCCTTGTATCTCACTGCTGTTTTTTAAATATATGAACTTTTAAAAATCAGTACATCTAATTATGAGATCTTATTCAAAGTAGTGGCCAATGTGAACAACATTTTAAGATATCTGCAACTGTAACACAACACAAAAGTAACTGATCAAAAGTAGTAGTGGGAAAGTTGCAGGCATTGCTTTTACTACCGTGATTATGCCGCCAGCGTTCAGATTCCCAAGTAAAGCTAAAATTCCAGCTATATCCGTGAAAATAAAGATGTAATATTTTCTTCCATCAAGTTCACAGATACTGCTGACTTCTACGAGGGTTTAGAAGTCCTGCTTTCAGAGTAAATTCTGGACACATTCAGGACACACGGCTGCGAAGACTTAGAGAAGAGGCAGGACCCTATTCAAGAATTCCCTCTGCAGTGCAGATGTATGTTCTGTGATGTTTCTGTCCTTGCTGTGTTTGTGGTGGTTGCCGGAGGTTCCCACTTGGAGCCTGTATGTTCAGGACTTGCTTTGATGTATTTGAAAACAAGTTCACCTATTCAAGTTATGGTTTTCCTTGAACAGCAAACAGCTTCCAAGTCCTTATCAGACTGCCACCTTAGTTAACATGTTAAGGGGAATAATTCATTTCACTGTCTTCCACCTCAGAGGTCAGCAGGGTATGACCTGCGGGGCGGCCAGGGATGGGGGCAATGTGGACACTGTGCTGATGGGGTAGTCCTGGGGGCAGATCTTCGTGGCCAGCCGCCCCTTCTTCTTCAATGCTCAGGCCTCCTGGTACGATGGTGAGAGGGTGGGGGCTGAGTGCGTGGAGTCTACTTCTATTCTGAGCCGTCTTCTAGGTCCTGTGGGTAACCGCAGTCTGAATCATAGGCGCTCTGGACCCCACAGGTCACAAACGGCACAATGACGCGAGTGGGGCCATCTAATTGGTTGAAATCTGGATCGTAAGAGTGGTCTAGCAGCGGCTTGGACAGGTCAGGCAGGAAGCCCTCAGGAGGGTCATAACCCTTACAGACAGCAAAGGCCTCGATGCTGGTGTTCCGGCTGCTCCTGGGCTTGGCACAGAGCACGCTGGAGAAGAAGACACGCAGCTGGCTGTAGACCAGTGTCACATCCCGGCCTCGGAAGATCTTGGCCACAAAGCAGCCCCCTGGCTTCAGGACGTGTGTAGCAATGTTCAGGGCAGCTAGGAGGAGCTGCGACTGCATATACTCATCGACATCGTGGAGGCCGGTCACATCAGGGGCCCCATCGCACACCACTAGGTCTGCAGGGCAGTCCTCAAAGTGCTGGACGATCTCCTTGGCAGTGGACAGCTGGGTGATGTCCCCCTGGATCTGCACCACACCTGGCAGTGGGGCCATAGCCTGCAGATCCACAGCCACCACGTGGCCAGAGCCCTGGCCTCCGATCTTCTGACTCAGCACCTGGGTCCAGCCGCCTGGGGCCGCGCACAGGTCAACAGCCCGCATCACGCCTTGGAAGAGGTGGAATTCCTCATCCAGCTGCAGCAGCTTGAAGGCGCTGTGGGCACGCCAGCCATTCTCCTTGGAGAGGCGGTGATAGACATCCTGCTTGTCCTCTGATGTCCGGCCCATCTCACAGTTTGTCCAGGCACCTGCCAACACTAAGCTCAAAATTTCAGTTTGGAGAAAAGGAGTGAAGCAGGTTGCCAGTCCAGGAGCAGTACAAGCCTCGGCGAGAGCGCAAACCAGTGAGATTTCAGGATTTCAGTTTGTGTTCTCAGTTGATCTGAGTATGTCGCAGATGCCTAAGGGCAAGCAGAGTGTGGCAAGCCTGTCATCAAGGAAAGCGGTCGTTTGTGCAAAGCGGAGACCAGACCTGAATGTACCACGAGTTCTAGTATCTCGTGCCTATGTGGCCAGTCTGGCGAACTCTCTCACTGCTGTTCTGCTGGGGGCACAGGTTCAATCCGTGGTCAGGTCAGGAAACTAGGATCCTGTATACCATGTGGCATGGCCAAAAACGAAAGAAAAGAAAAATGAATTATTTCTCATTAAGTTTTCACAGTTCTTCATTGGGAAATGATAAGAAATATATAATATACTGGTCTCTGTCCCCGGCTCCTGACACAGAGCTCCTAGAACCCATGGAATCTCCTGAGTGTCAGGGCTGCCAGGAGGGTCTTTTGATCTAACCAGGTGACTCTTGGTGGGCTCCTGGCCAGAGGATGATCACCAGAAAGACTATATACTATGGTCAGAAGCTTGGAACCTTCAGCCTTACTCCCCATCCTCTGCGGAGTAGAGAAGGGCTAGACATTGAGTTAATAATCAGGCCCAAGTAATGGGACCTCCACTGAATCCCAAAGGACAGGTCTAGGGAAGCTTCCTGCCTGGTGAACGCAGGAAGGTGTGGAGACTGGAGCCCAGCGAGGGCACAGGGGCTCTACACGCCTTCCCCACACTCTGCCCTGTGAATCTCTTCCATCTGGCAGTTCCTGAGTTATACCCTTTAATCATAAACCAGTAACCTAGGAAGTAAACTTTTCCTGAGTTCTGTTCTAGCAAATGATTCAACCTGAGGATAGTGGAATCCTCCTGATTTATAGCCGGTGGGTCAAATGGCCAGGTGACAACCTGGTCTAACTGGCACCTGAACTGGGGTTATCTGAGGGGCTCTGCTCTAGCCTTGGGCTCTCAGCATCCAACTGCGCTCTGCCAGGACAGCTGGCCAATGTCATGGGAACCTGAAGAACTGCTTGGTGTGGGAAACCCCACACATCTGGTGTCAGAAGTGTTGTGAGTGCAGAAAATAGGTGTTTTATTATTATTTATATATTCTATGTACTTCATGTATGGATGTGAGAGTTGGGACTGTGAAGAAAGCTGAGCCCCAAAGAATTGATGCTTTTGAACTGTGGTGTTGGAGAAGACTCTTGAGAGTCCCTTGGACTGCAAGGAGATCCAACCAGTCCATTCTAAAGGAGATCAGTCCTGGGTGTTCACTGGAAGGACTGATGCTAAAGCTGAAACTCCAGTACTTTGGCCACCTCATGTGAAGAGTTGACTCAATGGAAAAGACTGATGCTGGGAGGGATTGGGGGCAGGAGAAGGGGACGACAGAGGATGAGATGGCTGGATGGCATCACTGACTGGATGGACGTGAGTTTGAGTGAACTCCAGGAGTTGGTGATGGACAGGGAGCCCTGGCCTGCTACAATTCATGGGGTCACAAAGACTCGGACACGACTGAGCGACTGAACTGAACTGATGTACTTCATAAGTTGTGTCTTTTGCAAATGTTTTCTCCTAGTAACTCTTTTCATTCTCTAAATGTTTTTCACATGGCAAACTTGTTTTTAAGTTCCACTTTTTTTCTTTTATAGATTGTGCTTTTGGTGTTGTATCCAGGAAATCTTTTTTAAAACTTTTATTTTTGGCTGCACCAGGTCTTCACTGCTGCACATGGGCTTTCTCTAGTTGGGGCAGGTAGTGGCTACTATTTGTTGGGGTGCCCAGGCTTCTCATTGCAGTGGCTTCTCCTGTTGCGGAGAACAGGCTCTGGGCACCCGGGTTCAGTAGTTGTGGCACACAGGCTTAACTGCTCCCAAGATCAAGGATCGAACCTGTGTCCCTTGCACTGGCAGGAAGATTCTTATCTACTGTACCACCAGGGAAGTCCCAAGAAATTTTATCCAAGGCTACAAAGATTTTTTTCCTGTATTTCAGAATTGTGAGTTTTACATTTCCGATCCATTTTGCATCCATTCCTATGTATGGTATGAGGTAGGGATTGAGATTATTGCCATAAAGTTTTAAGTTTCAGTTGTTTTAGTTTCTGGATCTGGTTCATGTTTTCATCTGCTTGGTCTCTGATGACCCTGTCTCTTCTCCATGCTTGTTATTTCCTCCTTTTGCTTCTTTCACCATATTAAATACATTTTGCTTATCGTATTCTAGATCCAGCAATTCTATCATCTAACGTATCTTCAGCTGTGAGTCTCACTCCTGAGGGCTCTGTGCTATGTATATTGTGGTTTTCTATTATGAATGTACATTCTGGGGGGTCCGCTGGCCTGAGGCTTGGAGGTGAGGGTTCCTCCAGTGAGGCTAACATTTTCTGAGGTCAGTCCTCTGGGCTTAGACATGGTGCTAATGGCTTCCCTCACTGATTATTCACAAGACCACCAGCAGACCAAGCCCACCATCATCCCATGTGACACAGAGGGAACTGAGGCTGAGAGGGGAGCCTCTCGCATAGGACAAAATGCAGTTGGTATCTTCAGCCCCTCCACTCCTTCACAACTTGGGACTAAAGCCCAGGACACAGGCGATTTCCTATTTCCAAATGTGCTTGAATAAAGTACATGTATTGCAGACAAATATGTTTTATAAGATGTTCAGATCTCGTTTCTTCCATCACAGTACATCATATAAATTCAGGGGAAACATTTGTAAGTTTTTCAGATCACATTATCTGATACAGAATTTCTTTTAAAGATTTTTATGTGAACCATTAAAAAACTCTTTATTAAAGTCACAAAGTTGCTTCTGTTTTGTTTTGGCTTTTTGGATGCATGGCATGTGGGACCTCAGCTCCCTGGCCAGGGATCAAACCCACACCCCCTGCATTAGGAGAAGTCTTTTTTGTTTTTTAAGTATTTTTTTTTTGTTTATTCATTTATTTGGCTGTACCAGGTTGTAGTTACAACATGCAAACTCTTGCTTGTGGCATGTGGGATCTAGTTCCCCAACCAGACATTGAACCTGGCCGCCCTCCATTGGGAGTGCAGAGTCTCAGCCACTGGACCACCAGGGAATTCCCTAGAAGGTGAAGTCTTAACCACTGAACCTCCAGGGAAATCCCTGATATAGAATTTCTATGCAGAAAAATTTGGAGGAAAAAAAATTTTTTTAATTTATTTTTCTGCATCTGGTCTTACTTTACTTGCAGCATTAAGTGATCTTCATTGCTGTCTGTGGGATCTTTAGTTTCGGCAAGTGAGAGCATGGAGTCTTAACTACTGGACCACTAGGGAAGTCCCAAAAACTTTTTCCCGTGTTTTTTTTTTTTTTTTTAATTTTATCAGTGTACAGTTGAAATGAAAAGTTACTTAATTATATACAAAAAGAAACAGAGATGTCATAAAGGAAAAAAGAATTATGTAAAAACGTTCTGTGGGTGTGTGTTGTGGTTAGTCGCTCAGTAGTGTCCAACTCTTTGCGACCCCAAGGACTGTAGCACACCAGGCTTCTCTGTCCATGGAATTCTCCAGGCAAGAATACCAGAGTGGACTGCCATTCCCTTCACCAGAGGAACTTCCTGACACAGGGATGGAACCCTGGTCTAGTGCATCACAGGCAGATTCTTTACCATTTGAGCTATAGGCAAGTCCTATGTTTTAACAAAGTAAAAATGTTCTGAACAAAGTAAAAAAACAAAAATAATCAAGGGGGAAATAATATGCAGTATTTTATTTATAGCTGCAAAGAGAAAATATCCCTAATATAAAAACAGCCCCTAAAAATTAGTAAGAAAACAACTTACTGGGGAAATGGGGAAGAGTATGAAGGACATCTACAGAAGAGATGACAGCGGGCAACAGCAGCTGAGAAAAAGTAACAGAGCTCAACAGCAGAATGCCCTTTCACTTACTCAACTGGCAAACCTTCATGATGTAAAGTAAAGGGTCCTCCCCTACACGGCATACAGGAATATAAGTTGCTATATTTGGGGAGAAATATTCTGTCAATACCTGTTAAGGTTTTTACAATTTATTCATTTTTAAAACCAATCATTTATTAAACTTTTTATTTTATACTGGAGTATGGTTGATCACAATAAACTGTGGAAAGTTCTGAAAGAGATGGGAATACCAGACCACTTGGCCTGCCTCTTGAGAAACCTATATGCAGGTCAGGAAGCAACAGTTAGAACTGGTCATGGAACAACAGACTGGTTCCAAATAGGAAAAGGAGTACGTCAAGGCTGTATATTGTCACCCTGCTTATTTAACTTATATGCAGAGTACATCATGAGAAACGCTGGGCTGGAAGCAGCACAAGCTGGAATCAAGATTGCCTGGAGAAATATCAATAACTTCAGGTGTGCAGATGACACCACCCTTATGGCAGAAAGTGAAGAGGAACTAAAAAGCCTCTTGATGAAAGTGAAAGAGGAGAGTGAAAAAGTTGGCTTAAAGCTCAACATTCAGAAAACGAAGATCATGGCATCTGGTCCCATCACTTCATGGAAAATAGATGGGGAAACAGTGGAAGCAGTGTCAGACTTTATTTTTGGGGGCTCCAAAATCAATGCAGATGGTGACTGCAGCCATGAAATTAAAAGACGCTTACTCCTTGGAAGAAAAGTTATCACCAACCTAGACAGCATATTCAAAAGCAGAGACATTACTTTGCCAACAAAGGTCCGTCTAGTCAAGGCTATGGTTTTTCCAGTGGTCATGTATGGATGTGAGAGTTGGACTGTGAAGAAAGCTGAGCCCCGAAGAATTGATGCTTTTGAACTGTGGTGTTGGAGAAGACTCTTGAGAGTCCCTTGGACTGCAAGGAGATCCAACCAGTCCATTCTAAAGGAGATCAGTCCTGGGTGTTCATTAGAAGGACTGATGCTGAAGCTGAAACTCCAATACTTTGGCCATCTCATGCGAAGAGTTGACTCTCATTGGAAAAGACTCTGATGCTGGGAGGGACTGGGGGCAGGAGGAGAAGAGGACAACAGAAGATGAGACGGCTGGATGGGATCACCAACTCTAAGGACATGAGTTTGAGTGAACTCCAGGAGTTGGTGATGGACAGGGAGGCCTGGCGTGCTGTGATTCATGGGGTCGCAAAGTCGGACGGACACAACTGAGCGACTGAACTGAACTGATGGTTGATTAACAATGCTGTGATAGTTTCAGGTGGACAGCAAAGGGACTTAGTCATACATATACATGTATCCATTCTCCCCCTAACTCCCCTCCTACCCAGGCTGCCACATAACACTGAACAGAGTTCTGTGCTATACAGTAGGATCCCTATTAAGATTTTAAATATGTGTACCTTTGACCCATTATCCTAATTTAGTTCCTACTAATGGGAATCTATAGAAACAAAGCAGAATGACCTACGTTTTAAAATACTTACCTCAGCTTTCAATGACTGGAATCAAAGATCTCTCTTGGTAAACATCACATTGCACTTGAAAATACGTGGGTTATTTTCAAATATCTTTTGATATTAATTTCTAACATAATTCCACAGTGATAAGAAAACAGACTCTGTATGATTTAATACCTTTATACCATGAAATTTTTGCACCTTGTTTTATGTTTCTGGATACGTTCCAGTGTCTCCTGGTTTACACTCTATGGGAACTTGAATAAAATTTTTATTCTGCTGTTGGGTGAAAACTATAAATCTTAATTATGTTGAATTGGTTCATAGCATTTTCAGGTCTACTATATCCCACATTTCTGTCTATTCATTCTATTATTTTTGAGAGCTTGATAATGAAACCAAATCCAACTAAAAATCTTAATTTATCTACTTAAAAATAATTGTGATAGTGGATCTATATGTAACTTTGTTCTGTATTTTCCAAGTCTCCTGTCAATGTGTTATCATACTTTCATAATTTAAAAAATTAAAAAAAAATTTTTTTAAATACTCACCTCAGTATGACTCTGTAGTGGTAAAAGCCGGACTCTAAGTGAAAAACCCATCAATGGGGAATAATGAAATAAATATAGTATATGCTCACTGTGGATTATCATCAGACATAAAAAGAATTAAGTTGTTTATCTCTTGACTTGAATAGCTGTTGGAGATCTATTATGTGAGGAAAAAAAGTGGGGTGGGGTGGGGTAAATAGGTCTAAGGACAGAGAACAGAAAGGAATTCTTATTTTTCTATGTTGTTTGAATTTTATGAGACTATTTAAAAACTAACTGGTTAAGACTCCGTACTTCCAATGCAGGAAGGGCAGGTTCAATCCCCGGTCAGGGAAGTATGATTCCATATGCTGTGGTGTGGTCAAAAATAAATAAATCAAAATACAAAAATAAGCCAGGTGACTTTCCTGGTGGTCCAATGGTTAAGAATCCACGTTCCAATGTAGGGGGCATGGGCTGGATTCCTGACCAGGGAACTAAGATTCCACATGCTGTGGGACAACTAAGCCTGCAATACCACAACTAAGACCTGATGCATCCAAATACAGAAGTAAATAAATAAGTACTTTAAAAAAGTAAGTCAGACACAAATATGTAATCTCTGTGGCAGTTGGAATGAAACAAACACAGGAGAATAGCAAAGCTGGGTTTTCCTTCTTCTTAGAGTACCTCAGCACAACTCTGCATCGAGCACAATCTTTCACCACTCTCCTCCACATGGTCGGTGTCACCAAAACTTTGAGGGGCCAAGACTCATTTTAGATCATTTTGTTCTCCTAGTCCAAACGTGTCGTGCCCCATAGTTCTCAGGGTCATTTCTGAAAACCATATTCTTATACCACCCGACAACTGATGATCCTCCCAAAACTTCCCCAAGGACCCCTACATTGCATTATCAACTTTCAAATATTAAAACTTCACTGCTTTGGGGCATCCATAAAGAAAACTTATGATGATAACTGATATTTAATTATTAATATTATGAACCATTAGTGGTGTATCAACAGGCCCAGGAGTACAGAGAGTCACACCCAGAAGTACTCTGTATCACGCTGTTCTCATTAAACCTATTTTTCTTCGCAATCTCATCTGCTACATATTGTTAAAGGAGAAAGTTCTATTTATCTATTACCTCGACGTCAACATTAAGTAGACACTTTTATAAATAAACTAACATGTCCATTTGCTTGGCTAAAGGTTAGAGAAATGTGTGTGCAAAACCTGAGTCATTTTGTAGGCGTTGGCCATCTCTACACAATACACAAAGCCCCTAGGAAGATTTTAAGATTCGACATTGCATCTGGAAAATAAACCTGGTTTTGAGAGACCCTCCACGCCCTCAGTTCTGCAGACGCTGAGACAGCACACGTCATTCTCAGACCCCGGCCCCGTGAGTGAGGCTGGAGAACCGTTAACCCAATCTGGCAGCCTGGGAGCCTAGAGATTTTTCGCACGTGAACTGAGAGCTACTCGAAGCTAAACCAGGTTTCCGTGAGGAAGGAATCCTTATCAGCTTCGGGGACAGACTTCCGTCCCTGAAACTGCGCAAAGGTGTTCGCAGTTCTCGCTGGGTCCTGGGGAAGGCCTCCGGGGAGAGGGGGTGGGGAAGCGCCTCTTCCGACTGACGCCCCCGGCGGGGTCGCCAGACGACGCGCCGACGTGGAGCACCCGCAGGCGAAGGCACCGAGGACAGCGCCCTCCAGGGGCCGGCTGGGGGCTCCCGGGAAGAGAGACACCAGGGCAAAGGTCACGGGTGGGGGGCAGCGCGGAGAACTGAGGGTGAGGTGGGCCGGGGGAACCGCGGGGCCACTGGCGGGCGCGGGGGCTGAAAGCTGCGCCGCCATGAGCACGTCCCCCCCCGCCCCCCGCCCGGGTGCGGACAAGCTTCTGCACTCACCGTGGCTGCCCGGCGACACGGCGGCGAGCGCCAGCGGGGCGAGAGCTGCGTCAGCCGGGTGACCAGGCCCTTTCCACTTACCAGCCGACCGGCCTAGCCCAGTGCGCAGGCTCAGCAGTGTAGGAACCGGAAGGAGAGGCGGGATGCGGGCGGGACCTGCGCGCGGGTGCTCGGTCAGCGCCTGCGCACTCCCCCGGCCTTGTTCACCCGCGGTCACCTGGGCCCAAGCCCTCCTTCAATCATTCTGTTTTGCGTCCAACTCGTCCGTCCGCTCCTCCCCCGTCCCGTCCACCCCCTCATCACATACTTAATTACCTGTTAACGGTGACGAAGCACATCTCGTCCTTGCCCTGATAGAACCTGCAGTCCAGGGAGGAGGGGACACACATCAACAAGTAAATAACCAATTAGAAAATAAGGCTAGGCCAGACAGGCCGAGCAGCTTGAGAAAGGGAGGTGGTGGTTGAGTGCCTATTTTCAGTTGGGGGAAGGGAGTCAGAAGACGCCTAATAGGCTAAGCTGGGATATAAAGGTCCACAGGGATAATTTGTTTTCTCCTGTGACCAGGGAGATGGTCCAGTGTGTCTATCCCTGGTTTCACTCTTGCTGCCACTAAACACCATCTGCACTGCAGACAGGGTGAGCTTTCAGAATTGAAAATCAAGTCGTCTTCCAGGTTTCAACCTTCCCCATTTGCTTGGAATGAAATTCAGATTGCTTGTCATGACCTTGTCCCTGTTTCTGCATGGTACTTACACTGTTTTGAATTCTTCTATTATCTGTATGGAGTATGAGAATGTAACCTCCTTTTCTACTCTGCTCATAGATTTAGCTCCAGGGCCTTGAAAACAAATTGCCACATGGTGTGAAAAGAAGAGAAGCGAAAAGCAAAGGAGAAAAGGAAAGATATAAACATCTGAAGGCAGAGTTCCAAAGAATAGCAAAAAGAGATAAGAAAGCCTTCTTCAGCGATCAATGCAAAGAAATAGAGGAAAACAACAGAATGGCAAAGACTAGGGATCTCTTCAAGAAAATCAGAGATACCAAAGGAACATTTCATGCAAAGATGAGCTCGATAAAGGACAGAAATGGTATAGACCTAACAGAAGCAGAGGATATTAAGAAGAGATGGCAAGAATACACAGAAGAACTGTACAAAAAAGATCTTCACGACCCAGATAATCATGATGGTGTGATCACTGACCTAGAGCCAGACATCCTGGAATGTGAAGTCAAGTGGGCCTTAGAAAGCATCGCTATGAACAAAGCTAGTGGAGGTGATGGAACTCTGGGAGTTGGTGATGGACAGGGAGGCCTGGCGTGCTGCGATTCATGGGGTCGCAAAGAGTTGGACACGACTGAGCGACTGATCTGATCTGACCTGATCTGATGCTCAATAAAGGGATTCCCTGGTGGTTCAGACAGTAAAGCCTCTCTATCCTGCAATGCAGGAGACCTGGGTTCGATCCCTGGGTTGGGAAGATCCCCTGGAGAAAGAAATGGCAAACCACTCCAGTACTCTTGCCTAGAAAATTCCATGGATGGAAGAGCCTGGTGGGCTACAGTCCATGGGGTCACACAGATACGACTGAGCGACTTCACTTCACATGATCAATAAACATTAGCTGAATAAACCAATAATTTTTCATCTCTCTCATTAGCTTTGATTTTCTTAAAGAAATGAACCAATGTTGCTTTTTCAAAAAAAATTTCCATCACTAGTGATAAAGCTGGCATGTAATATGCTTCAATAAATATTTGCTGAAGAGGATAAAATAGGAACACAGCACAGCTGGGTAAACACTGCTACCTTGTACAAGGTAGTACTGGAGAACAAGAATATTATGAATAATAAAATGCATCCGGTCTTTCCTCCCTGTGTAGCTTTGGAACAGAGTGGCCAAGAACGCATGGTCTCTGAGGAGAGAACTGGTGATTTCACTGAAAGACTCCATTCCTTCTAGTTCCTTCTACCCTGTGGGGGAGAGGCAAGGAGAAGAAAACTTCAGCTTCCAACACTACTTGGTTTCTCTGTATTTTGTTTTCACATGAATGAAATAAATACGATATCTTACTTTAACTTGAACAGTAGTTTTCTATGAAAGACAAAACAAACAAGCATATAAAAAGGTCAATTTATTATACCTTTTGTTTGGTGGGATATCAGTGCCCTTTAAAACCCTACTATTCAAGTACAAATGATTATGTTTACAAAGTATTTACAATTTCAGTCTTTCTTTATATTTTAAAACACAACAGCTATCTGGACACAACAGTTAACAAAAAATCCTGAAGGTGGCAAAAGGGAAAGCCTCTGCCTGAGGAGGCTCACTTCAGTCTCCTGCTTCCCTCAACCCTGTGACCACCACCCGGCCCCCACTAGAACAAATGTCTCTGAATCAACGAAAAACTGGGTGACTGATTTCCACGGTGGCCAATTCCAGTTTGACAGTGTTTGGCTGCTGTCTTTGTTTTATGTTCTGAAGATTTCTTTCAATCATTACCACTGCACTGGGGTGGGGGTCGGGGTGGGGGGGGGACCCTATTCTGCAAGGTAATATGGGATTCTGCCAACAGTATCAATCTGAGGAAACCTGGAAAACACCACCCTAAACTCACACTTAAATATGTAAAGTTTAACCTTTAAAACAGAAGGTCAAGAAAACAATACACTGGAACTTTTACCTACAAATGACACTATGGAAGACTATGAGGTCAGTGGCGACATCTAGATGTTACTAAATTGAGTGATACCAATAAAACTATTTTCTCTCCCATATCTTGCGACAGGAAATTGCAAAGGAAACAACTTCTTTCACTCACATGGTAAGACAGGGCAGGAGTTCCACACTGCAAATATTCAGACTCCAGTTCTGTTCTCTTAGAAGGCTTTTGAGAGACTTCTCTAAATTTTTCTTCTAGTGTTCTAGATTAATGGAGGACTTCTATTCAGGCAGCTATTTCTAGGATATTCTAAACACTCAACATTTCACCACCATCTACAAAGAGACCGTCAACACTCCATGAAAGATAAGAACAAAACCATCGGCTGCACAAATTAAAATAAGCTGAAAAGGAGAATTCCTTTTTAGTTTTGCACATTTGAGGATTTAAAAAAATGTAGAAACTCTCCTCAGCACTCAGCTATGAAGTATTTCCTGCACGCAGTACTCTCTCATCACAGCAGGTACCAAAGCACAATGAACAAGTCAGAAGGCAAATTACAGTGTTCTGTTTTGGTATGTTCAATTTATTGAAATGTTAAATCCCTCCCACTTTCAATACCTCATTTTAACTTTTTTCCAAATTTCGTGCCAAGAAGGCAAAAATTAGCTGCTTAGTTGGCTTCACTAAGTATCAATTGCCATATTGCTGTCCACATAAATTGATGGGAAATAAGAAAAATTCAGGACAGAACACTTTCCTTTTTGTCATAAAAAGTGATACAAAGGGGGAGGAAACTGATTAAAATGAAAAATCTCTTGGTATGCTAAAACTTTTCCTTAGTACACAGAGACCTCACACAACCTGATCTCCAGGACCAAAACTGTAAAATATGCACGGAGACAGAGCAGAGAGGGTGTCATCAGACGAGTGCCTTTTCCTTGGGTGGACACTTCCAGGTAAGCAGACATCATCACCCAATCAAGTCCACTGCAGTTGCCATAGTGGGGAAAAAAAAAAACAACACCTAAAAGCAGCAAACACAGGGCCGCCTCTCTGCCCCTCAACCATGGGGCTGCCACGCCAAAGAGCTTGGACAGCTCCCCGCTTTAGGCAGAAACCCAAGCAGCCGATCTACTCACAGATGAGACATGACAAGTCTAGTATGAAGATGCCACCACATCCATTTCTGTAGATTATACTTGTAGGTGCATAAACACACCACCTGTATAGAGACTTCTCACCTCCGCAGGTCACGCCTGGGCTGGGCCTGAGAGCAAAGGGGCGATGCAGGCTGCCTGCCCTCAGTGGGCATCTGGCCCCACCCTGCACTCAGCGGTGCACTCTGCAGTGTGACGACCCTTGCACAGCACTCTGGGCCCTGAACCACTCCCAGATGGGAGCCTCACAAAGTCTTCGGGAGCTGCCTCAATACTCTAAGTCCAATTACAAGTTTATCCAAAACCTGGGAAAATACTGTGGATGTACTGGGATGGGAGCAGTCCCAAAGGTTCCGTTTACATGGAAACTGGTCACTCTAGGGGAAGCCACACCAGTGCTCTTTGGAATGAAAATTCAACCTCAGGTCACTTCCGTTCAATGCCAGCTGGGGACACGTTATAAATGTGCTTCGATGTGTATCAGCCTTAAGCCTCTCCTTTAAGGGTCCAAACAAGTCACATTTTAGGAGGGAGGGGAAAAATCACACTGGTTTTCTCTGAGATGACCTACCTTAGATGTTAGACAGTTTTTCTCCTCCCATACTGTGTTTTCAAATAGGAATAAAGAACCAAACAGAGGCAGATGCTGTCAGACCACGTTTTAGCTTCTATGGTCTACTTTATGACTCACTGCACCTTCCAAATGGCTGCTTGCAACATGCAAAACACTGTACACTAACAGAGAAATTCTAGCTGGCTTTCAAGACCCAGCACTATTGCTCTGGAGGAGAAACTAAAGGTCAAACACCTAGGAAAAACTGCCACTGTCACTTTTTCGATCAGTTACGTAACACAGAAAGGGTGTTCGCTGAGAATTGCCGCTCCAGGTGCTGAACATCCCACAGGACCCAGTCCCAGGGTTCAGTAAATAAAGTCTATCCCGTCTTGGTAGGACGGTGGAACGCACAGGTAGCCCGCCTGGGGCTGCCCCTCTGTCCCAACTAGGGGCACGGAGGTTTGGTGGGCGTCTTTAACCTGACGGCAGGGACCCTCATCTGGAGCTTGGGCTGCTGGTTCGGGCTGTCGGAGGCGGCTGGCACCTGGGCAGGGGTGGGGACACCAGGGGTCTGCAGCTGGGCGGCCGCTGTGGTCACCACTTGCTGCTGCATGAGCTTCTGCTGCACCACCTGTGCTGTCGCCGTCACCGCAGGGATCATCTGGACCTGCTGCCCAGCAGCTGTCGCCTGGGTGAGAGTCACAGTCTGAGGGGAAGCCTGAGCCAAAAGAGAAACACACAGTGTCGAAAATGCATGTCAGATGACACACAAAATTAAACACTCTTGGGTGTGGGAAGGAGGGGTGTTTAGAAACTTAGCTAGCACGAATGCATCTGTGAAGTGTAAAAACTACCCAACATATCAAAATAGGACCTCCAGTGTCTAACCAAACAAAAGTCAGAACACTGAACTATTGGTGCTTTTAGGCTAAAAGTGGATGATGCCTCTGGGGAAACGCACACGTCAACGACTGGGGACTGACAGCGCTGGTGTTCAGCTTCTAATACCATTTGGTTTCTTGAAATCTACGTGCCAGCGTGATTTTGAACAAAATAAAATTATTTTAAAGCACTGCTTTTATACTACCACATTTCTCAGCAGTAAATAAAATGGTAAGAACCCGAAAGCTAGGCTCTGTTAGGAAGGTGTGTTAGGTTGGTGCAAAAGTAATTGCAGTTTTGGATTGTGAATTTTATAGGCTCAAACACATTTTTATTAGTCAAAATAGGAACCATTAAAATCAACACATTTTTGCCAATGGGAAGTAAGTTTGCTTATTCTTCTACCATAAAAATCTGTGCTTCTGGATTCAATGAATTCTTGAAAAGCATTTTCTGCATCCTGCTTGTGGTGAATGTGTTTTCCCTGCAAAAAGCTATCAAGAGATGAGATGAGTATGGTGGATGAGGCAAGAGTTCACAGCCCAATTTGTTCAACTTTTGAAGCATTGGTTGTGCGATGTGCAGTCGGGCGTTGTGAAGAATTGGGCCCTTTTTATTGACCAATGCCAGCTGCAGGTATTGCAGTTTTCGGTGCATCTCATCAATTTGCTGAGCATACTTCTCAGATGTAATGATTTTGCCAGGATTCAGAAAGAATTCAGAAAATCAGACCACTAGCACACCACCAAACAGTGACCATGAACATTGTGGGTCCGAGTTTGGCTTTGGCAAGTGCTTTGAAGCTTCTTCTTGGTCCAGCCACTGAGCTAGTTGTCGCTGGTTGTCGTATGAATAATCCACCTTTCGTGGCACGTCACAACCTGATCGAGAAATGGTTCGTTGCTGTGTACAGTAAGAGAAGATGGCACTTCAAAACAACGATTTTTTTTCATTTGCAGTCAGCTCATGAGGCATCATGTATTCAGCTTTTTCACCTTTCCAATTTGTTTCAAATGCCCAGGGATTGTAGAATGGTTGATGTTGAGTTCTTCAGCAATTTCTCAGGTAGTTGTAAGAGGATCAGCTTCTATGATAGCTCTCAATTGGTCATTGTCAACTACTGATGGCTGGAAACTACGCTCCTCATCTTCAAGGCTCTCGCCTCCTTTGGAAAACTTCTTGAACCACCAGTGCACTGTATGTTTGTTAGCAGTTTCTAGGCCAAATGCGGAGAAGGCGATGGCACCCCACTCCAGTACTCTTGCCTGGAAAATCCCATGGACGGAGGAGCCTGGTGGGCTGCAGTCCATGGGGTCGATAAGAGTCCGGCACGACTGAGTGACTTCACTTTCGCTTTTCACTTTCATGCATTGGTGAAGGGAATGGCAACCCACTCCAGTGTTCTTGCCTGGAGAATCCCAGGGATGGAGGAGCCTGGTGGGCTGCCGTCTCTGGGGTCGCACAGAGTCGGACATGACTGAAGTGACTTAGCAGCAGCAGCAGGCCAAATGTGTCACTGATATTGTGAGTTTTCTTCCCTACTTTACGACCCATTTTGAATTTGAATTAAAAAAAAATCACTCAGATTTGCTTTTTGTCTAACATTTCCATAGTCTAAAATAAATCTAAAATAAACAGGAAGTAATAAGTCATTAGCAAAAAACATTAAGCGAGAACTGCACATTAAAATCATGTATAACAACCACATTTATTAAGAATATATTCCAATATCAAACAGCAAATTTCAATAATGCAAAAACTGCAATTACATTTGCACCAACCTGATAAGTCCTGGTTGCTGCCTGTATTATTCTACTTCTGAACTCAAGGTCAGTACGAGCAGATTCTCTTTTCTTTGTTTCCCTAAAACTCATGTGTGGTGGCTTCAGCTGTCATGATACACCTAAGATTACTGGCTGAAGGAAGAATCCCAGAAATGAGCCCCTTCTCTGTACACATGACACTGAGTCTGAACACATCTGTTCAGGCTTTTTCCTGCCAGATTAACGATATCAAGTGTTTTCCCCAAAGTTAACTGCTTTTTCTATACTATGAAAATGACAAGCAGTTCTCTAGGAATTAAAATTCTGTTTCTTCAGAGAGAAACCGAGATCTCTCTCTGTGAGTACCTCCTAGGTGGCTCTGGTCTCCGGATCCTACCTGTTGGGAAGCAGAGGCGACCTGCTGGATGCTGGCCACGGGTGTCTGCTGTTGGACAACTTGAGGGATTTTTGCAACCTTGACAAAAGGAAAAAAGCCAAACACAGAGGCCGAATCAGTGTGTGCATGAAAAGACATTTCTCACCCTTTCTCTCCTTCTCAGCTCTTAATGCAAAACAAAAACAAAAACAAAACAGTGGTCAGATGCCACAAAATAGCAACTCTCAAAGTGTGCTCACCTGGAGCCCAGAAAGTTGGTTATTGCACTTTTGTACTGAATAACAATTGTCTTCCTAATCTGTAATCATCTGTAATCTGAGGCTTTACTGGTCTCATATTTCAGACAGTCACATTTTTCTTTTACTAAAAATCTCTGGAAGTTTACGTGAGAGAATTAAATGGAAGACGGGACATTTGGGCGCCACTCCAGGCGTGCTTCCACTGTGAAGCGCCCTGGACCCACACCACGGTTCAGCCCTAGTCCCGAGATGTGCCACCAAGTGGTTCCTTCAGCACTTTTCTTCATCACAACCGAGATATTCCTCTTTATAAAACAAAATTTTCCACCCGATGGTCACTTTTTGTAAACCTGCATATCGTGCTATCTTGACACAATAAGACAATTCAGGCCATCTGTCTACTCAGGGCTTCAGGGGCACCGGCTCACAGAAGCAGAAGGGGCTCCCAAGTGGGCAGCTGCTGGGGGCCATGGAAACCCTGCTCAAGCCTCTAACTGGTAGAATGGGATGAAAATAAGTCATGCCCAAGATAATTCTGGAGAAAATGTGAAATTATATGATGTACTTGCAAATAACAAGCTCTGAGTAAATATGAATTCTCATTAAGAAATTAAAATTAATCAAAAGACATTTACTAGTTTACTATAACTTAAATCAAAAACTGTGAGTAGAATTTACTGAGATCAAAGCAACCCCTGACTGAACCCTGTGTTCCTCTGACAGGAGAGATGGGCAATCAGCTGCTATAGCACACGGGCCACAGCTCAGATGGGCAGACACTGAATATGCTGAAATGCCGTGGATAAAACTAAGGTGACACCTATATTTTGTTTTTATTTTACCCTAGTCCCTCTTTATTTTTTTAATTGGAGGATGATTACTTTACAATGCTGTGTTGATTTCTGCCATACAATAATACGAATCAGCCATAACCATATAAATATCCCCTGCCTCTTGAGCTCCCTCCCACCCCTCCCCTAAGGTGACATCTCAAATGCATCAATAAATTTGCACAGTCCAGAGCTCCCAGTTTCAAAATCTAAGCAAAGAGGGGAGACCCCAAGCCATGACAAGGCTCCAAAGACCCTGTGCTGCAGGTGAAGCCTTAGACTGGGTTTTCACCACCCCCCGGGTGTGGCAGACAGGAGACGCATCCAAACCCGCTCTCAGGGGGAGCTAACAGGGGGGCCTCATGCTGCCCCCTACAGCTGCAATCCTGTCACTCAAAGGGTCTGTGAGGAGGTCACCTGAGACTTCAGTGGTGGGCAGGGGAGGAGGAGACACAGGCTGAGAGACCAAACCCTCAAGCCACAAGCTCATGTGGTCCTGACTGCACCCACAGAAGCCTAGCAGAAGGAAGAACCTACCTTCCACCCAAACCTCAAAGCCTTCCCACAAACAAGCTTCAAGGGAAACTGGCTCACAACAAGACAATTTCTATAAAGACAAAAAACCCCACAGTTCCTGAAGCAAGAACAGTGGAAAAGAAATAAGTAAAATCAGCTGAACCTTGACTTCAAATAGAGGAATTACCAGACACGCACAAAATAGTATGCTGCTCTGCACAGCTTGAAAACACGTGTGTGAACAAGAAACTACAAAGACCAAGCAGATCTGAGATAAAAACAAACAAAACTTCAAAGAATAAGAATAAAATAAGTATCACCAAAATTAAAATTCAATGGGCAAATTTTAACAGCAAATTAGACCTAACAAAAGGGAAAATCATTGAAGAGGAAGGCAGGTTAGAGGATGTCACTCAGAATATAGCACAAAGAGACAATGAGAGGAGAACACAAGAGACTGAAGGTGCGTGGGAGGTGGGGATGCAGCAGCGGTGGCATCTACCGCAGTAACGGCTGGCCAATGCCCAGGTTCCAGGGGGTCGACAGATACCAAGCCAGGGCGTCATGGCATTCATAAAACCCAAGACAAAGAAAGGCACTTTCCAGGCAGTGCTAGTGGTAAAGAATCTGCCTGCAACGCAGGAGACACAACAGACGTGGGTTTAATCCCTGGGTTGGGAGGATCCCCTGGAGAAGGAAGTGGCAACCCACTCTAGTACTCTTGACTGGGAAATCCCACGGACAGAGGAGCCTGGCAGGCTACAGTCCGTGGGGTCACAAAGAGTCAGACATGACTGAGCAGGCACACACAGAGTTTCTTTGTAGTTTGATGCTACAGGAGGTGTTTGTCCAGGTGCAAGTATTGCAGCAAAAGGCCCCAAGTCCCAGCCTGTCTCAAGACCACCAGTATTTCTCAAGCAGCAGTTATACACAAGACACTGGGCTAAATGCTGAGATTACAAAGATGGACAAGGAAAAGATCTCAAAAGAAAACAAGAAAAGACAAGTTACATAGAAGCAATGACCTGCTAGACAGACATCGGACTTCTCATCAGCAATAAAAGACCAGGAAACAGGGACAGCTGTTAATGTGCTGAGAAAATAAATGTTCATCTAGAATTCCACACCAAGCAGAAGTATCTTTCAGGAATAAGAGTGAAATACACGCATTTTCAAACACTACAGGAAACTCCAAAGAATGGACTTCAAGCAGAAGACAAGCAGTTTTACACGAAAAGTGCCAAGGCAACAGGAGAGAAGGAAACTGTGACCACAGCACACGTGGGTGCAGAGGCTGGAGCAAGTGTGACAGACCAGCGCTCAGAGCAGAGCTGAGAGGGGCTCGCGCTGCTCTGTGAAAAGGCGCACCTGCACATGGACATTTTAGGAAAACCGCTTCAGAGAACCCAGAGAAAACAGGCAATTTTCAAACAAGTAGAGGAGAAAAAAGAGAAAGACAAAAATAAATAGACAAATGGAAGGAGAGAAGACAAGTAAGGCAGGATGAGAACACAGAGCAAGCTGAAAACCCAAACAAAATGGAAGCCAAAGGCCACCCTTCCAGGTCTCACCACAAAGGTGAGCAAATCTGTCACATCAGCTGAGATGCAGGGCGAAGGCAGTGCAGCAGCATCTACCCGACCATTTCTGTGACATATGTATGAAACAGAGAAAATGAAAGATGGAAACAATGCATCAGAAAATTCTAACACAAAATGGGTGGAGTTCTCAGTTTGAGGCAGAGCAGGCTGCCAGACCAAAACAGTACTTCAAAGTAATAAAATTAGAAAGTTTAATTTATGTGTAGCTAATAATAAAGAGCTTCCCAGGTGGTGCTAGTGGTAAAGAACCGGCCAGCCAATGCAGGAGACCAGGGTCCAATCCCTGAGTCAGGAAGATCCCCTGGAAAAGAAAATTGCAATCCATTCCAATATTCTTGACTGGAAAATTCCATGGACAGAGGAGCCTGGTGGGCTACAGTCTATGGAGTCACAAAGAGTTGGACATGACTGAAGTGACTTAGCATACACACAATAATAAAGAACCTAATATAAAAAGCAAAAATAGAAAGGAACATAAGGAAAAACGGGTAAATCCAAAATCAGAATGCGAGATTTTTTCTTCCAATTTTTGGACATGCCACGCAGCATGTGGGATCTTAGTTCTCTGACCAGGGATTAAACTCATGCCCCCTGCCTGCCCTGGAAGCACAGAGTCCCAACTACTGGAGCTCCAGGGAAGTCCCAGAATGGGAGCTTTTAATACACCTGTCTCATAATTGACAGAATAAACCTGACCTGGAGGTGACAAAGGGAGCCCACAGCCACACCCTGCACCAACACAAACCATATCTCAGCACACTTCCCTGCAAGATCAGCGCTGGGCAGGGGCTGGAGTGTGAAGAGCAGCAGAGGGTTTGGCCCAGGTAAGGTCAGGACAAAACTGCTGTCCCGGGGCTGGAAGAGGAGCTGCAGTGCACAGGAGGATCTCAGGTATTGGAGGTGCATACCTCCAGGGAGCCATCCTCAGGCAGCTGGGATGAAAACTGTGCCCGGGGTCGGGGGGGACGACATGACCTCCCTGGTTGTCCAGTGGTTAAGAATCCACCTCCCGACGTAGGGGATGCAGGTTTGATCCCTGGTTGGGGACTAAAATCCCACATGCCCCAGAGCAACCAACCCCAAGCGTTACAACGCAAGATTCTGAGAGCCAAAACGAAGACCTGCTGCAGTCAGGAAACATAATAAAAACAAGCAAACAAAAACCCTGTGAGGAATGGCAACTGGCTACAGATATGAATCTGGACTCATCAGGAGAGATGGGCTCACAGCCTCATGACTAGAGTGACTACAAGGAGAGGGGTGCAGACAGAGGGTTTTTAAAAAGACAAAACACCAAACAAGCAAAGGAACAAAAACTTGTAGCCAACTAGATCAAGAAGGGAATTTTCTTATGTGCTGAAGGGTGAGTTTAAAAATTCAACCCTGCAGAATGACCAAGGAGAGCGATGTGGCCGAGCTTCCTATCTGCGCCTGCCCTACAAGCCCTCGTGAGCAGGAAGAACGGGAAGGAGGAAGGGGAAGGTGTCGCCACCAGACTCACAGGTGACAGTGTCAACACAAATGACAGAAGGACAGACTGAGGCTGCAGGATTCAAAAGTCAACACACACAGTGCCTCAGGGACACACAAGAGGGGACTCACAGTAGAACAGCAGAAAATGCTACTACTCAGGAATAAACCCGGGATGAGCAATAAGATCCTTATGGGAAAAAACAAGAAACTTACTTGAAGGGCCTTAAACAAGATTTAAACAGTAAAGGGTGTCTCATGTTGGTGAATCTGAAGTCAAGGCTGTAGAGATGTCTACTCTCCCCCAAACTGATCTACAGGGTCAATGTATTCTAACAAAAACCCCATCAGTTTGATTGTGATGTGAACACTTAATATGCTGACTCAAAATTCAGAACTTCTGTTCGTAAAGTGAGTGAGAAGATAAGCTACAAGCTGGGAAAAGTATGACATAGACCCGAAGGTGAACACCAGGATATACAACTGCACCGGCAAGCCCTGAACAGGCTTGTCCCTTGAAAGGGGCCCCAACAATCAGCAGATTCACCAAGAACAGAATCACACGGCTGCTAGAGGAAGGCAGACAGCAGGCCGGACCGGCGTGGGTGGAGGCCAGGAGACCACATAGCGCCTCAGCAGGGTGTGTGCCCAAGCCCCACACCCCGTCCCAGACATTACATGTGGCGCTTACATGCAGGACCCACAGGATGTGTGACACTGGGCTGGGCAGCACGGGGAGCAGCAGAGGGAGAGCTCACGAGTTCCTGAAGCACAGGGACGACCACGAGCCCTGGAGAAGCCTCACCAGCACAAAGGCCGCCACTGCGGTGGGCCCTCAGCGCGGTCCCCAGGCCACACTGTGGGGCCCCACAGTGTGTTTCATGGGATGCTGATCTGTGGTCCCCCTTGTTCTACCTCTGAGTGCCCCTCCGCCAAGTCTGTTGTCAGTCCACAGGCTCCCTCCTGCTCACCTGGATCTGGGTCTGCACCTGCTGGGTCCCGGCCAGTTTCTGGGCCTGGGAGATGGGTGTGGTGAGAAACTGGGTTTTAAGGGCTGGCTGGGTGGCGTAGGTGACCTTCTGTGGTTGGCCCTGAGCAGCAATCTGCTGTGCTGTGATCTGAGGAAAGAGACCGCCCAGGGTTAGAGCTGCGTCCCCGTCTCAGAGCCACCAGGCCTCCTCCCGGGCCCTGCCCTCCCCCAGGTGCCCACAGCATTGACCACCCCAGCTCCCAGCCCTGCCTGCCCACTGCCCCCACCCCCAGAGCCCAGTCCCAGGTCATCGCTTCCTCTCCTGGGAGGTCCCCTCACAACCCAGGCTGGGCTTCATCTCCACATCTTCTTCAGAACCTGGGGCCACGTCAGCTCATCAGGTGAGTGAGTGAGTGAACTTGACAAGACAGGAGACACATGTGCACAATTTCTCGAATCTAATTTTAAGAATTTGACATATACTCAAACACATTTAGGACAGATAGAAACAAACTATATGCACAATCTTTGCATCTTTAGTCTGATTTTTAGCTTTCCCTGCCAGGAGAATTTAAATACTATTCTATTTAATACTATTTCTATTCAGAAAGCCATGCGTAATACACAGACCATATATTTGGTTACAAAGTCACCTCCATGCACAAACATTTTTAAGGTCTCAAAAGTCTTCTTTCAAGTCATATGAACATACAGACCAGCACATTCATAAAGCCCTTCTTCTCTCTTTTAGATGTCGGCTAAGCCTCCATGCTGACCCAGCCCTGCCTGTCCAGCACTCCCCACTCACAAGTCACTTCATTTCTCTACATGTCAGTTTCTGAGAATGGGTGCCAGCACCCACAGAGCCCTCAGCACACAGAGGGAATGTTCCAGCTCCGGTTCAGAAAACACAGATACAGCACACAGTTCAGTATCAGCAGTCAGAAATCAGCACGATGATACATCATGATCTGTAGGCCAGGCTTCATGCCACCAGAAGCAGACGGAAAACAGAATGCCTTGCACTCTGCTCCTGCTCGTCAACACGGGCCTGCAAGTACAACCCCGAACCCCCACCTCCAAGGAGGATTTGCTTTTGGGAGCTCAATCAGCCCAGAGCTGCCTCCCAGCCTTCTGAGTCAGGGTATCAGCAACACACTGACAATACTCCTCTTGCAGTACCTTTGTCCACGGTCTCTTCCCTCCCTCCATCCATCCTCTGAACATGAGCACCAGTGTACACACACTCTCTCACATGGACACGGTCCTTGCCTGGCCTCTTGACAGCTCGACAGCCGTGGCCTGGCTCCATCTGTCCAGTACACCCAGGTGGGTCGCACACCATGAGCTACACCCATGTCCTGGAATCCTCTGGCACCTCCCCAGTCATGCAATTCCATAGACTGAGTCCATCATGGTTGCTCCCACAAGCCCTCGGTGCATGGGGGTCTCTCTCCCTCCAGGGTGAAGCCTAAGACCATCCTCTGTGCTGCCCAAGCCCACAACCATAGGGTCTCCTGTGTGACGAGGCCAGGCAACCAGGCAGGGCCCATTATTCAGGACCCTCTCCACCTCTGTGCATCCAATGCTTGGCAGCAGGGCCCACCTCAAATGCAGCGGGGATGCTAGGCACCCCAGTACCCAGTACCTTCTGCTGGACAGTGGCAGGGCCTGGGGCAGCCTGCGGCTGGATGGCCTTCTGCTGCTGGACGGCTTGCTGCTTGAGCTTCAGCAGCTGCTGGACGTGCACAGGCTGGGCCACGACAGTCTGTCCTGCGAACACCAAGCAGATCATTTAATTACGAGCACCAGGAACGAACAAGGTCTCAGGACTCACACTGAGTTCAGCTTCAGTGATTTCTTTACAGAAAATAACAGCCTGAAATGGTGTTGAGGCAAATAAAGCCGTCTCTTATGACAACTTTAAATGTTTCTGGGTTCATAATAACATTCAGACAAAGGTCTGGGAAGCTGAGAATGTTAACGGTTAAATCAAGGGACACCTCCGCTAACACACACTGTGACACTCAGAAAAGGGCTGACGGCCATGGCTACTAGAAAAGGCTTGTCAGCCCCACTGAAGGCTGTAAGCAGGGGGTGATGTGCGGGGGGAGCAAGGGGCGGCGTGAGACAGGCACCTGCGGCTTTCTGCGGCTGCCCGATGGCCACACTGATCCCAGCAACGTTCATGGGCAGGGTCGTGACGCCTGGTGAGGAGACCACAGCTGCTGGCACTGACACCACCGGGGGCTTCGCCAGCGCCACCTGGGCCGGCTGGGGTGCTGGGGCCTGCATCTGCCCTTGCGCCTGCAGCTGTGAAGTGGGGACCCGGGTCTAGACAATGAAAATAATGGGAGAGTCCAGAGATATTCAGGATTCCATGCGTCTGCAAACATTTCCCACCAGAGGTCAAGTGGTGAGAAACTGAAAAACTCATGAAGGTGCAATGTGGTGCTCAGCTAACGGAAAACACCTTGCTGTGGGCTGCCTACGCCCCCTGCCCATCACCAAGAGACGCAGGGAGCGGGGCTCAGAAAGCCCCACGTGTGCCTGGGCACACTGCCGCTCAGCCACGGCTCCTGTCCTGTCCCACAGGGCACGTGCGTCTCTTGCCTCGCCCTACACCTCAGAGCCTCACAGCAGCCCCAGACTGCCACGTCTCCTAGTCTCATCTCCTAGTCTTTCAGCGACAACCCTTACCCTGAGACTACTGCCACAGCCTCCCACGGGCCACGCTCGGGCCCCATCTCCTGAGACTTCGTTATCACGCTGCTTCCAAACACTTCTTTCCTTAAGTTGTATTTTTAAAAAGGAAAATGGAAATAGACCCGTTTTTACATGTACAAAACTCAGAAAAAGAAAATATGTCTTATCTGTATGGCTCGCTGGGAAAGTGTGTAAAATGAGATGAACTTTAGGTATTTTGTAATCTGAGTCTCTTCCTTTTGTAACAATCCTTTTGCAAAGCTGCATACTATTCCACCATGTGCTTGCTATACAGTCTATTTAGGTGACTCCTTAGTGATGGCGATTTAACCCTCTCCTAACATTCCCAATACAAGTTTGTATATTTATCACTTTGTACTTGTTCTATTATTTCTTCAGAATGTAACAGAAACGAATCACTGGGTAAAATAACATGCATGTTTCTTAGCTCAACTGACTAGAACTCTCTCCAGAGGGAGCCAGTTCCCGCCAGCAAGTCCCATTCAAGGAATGGGCTCCCCAACCTGGCCTTCAAGTGTGATCACTACTCTGCTCGTTTGAATTGGCATTTTTTGTGAACACAGGCAACACCAAGCTTGCTCTCACAGTTTTTATCTACTTCTGTCCCTTCTCTTACAGACTCAGAGTGAAGCACCCAAGAAGCAGAGCCTGGACCCCCAAGTTACAGCTGTGTTGTGGGTGATGAGTTGTAGGATCTGGGTGTTACTAAAGGTGTGTGGCTTGGTTTCTGCACCTGCAAAATGGAGTTAGCATCACAGCACCCACTCCCACCTCAGCACCAATCAGGTGACAGGCAGAGAGGCTCAGGCAGCACCCAGCCCAGAGCAGGGTTCCTAGTGCTAGTTGTCACCAGGTGTGACAGAGTGGCCCACCAGACACTCCCTCGGCTCCTGCTGATTGTGACTGACCGTCCCAGACACCCCTCTCCCCCTAGCATCATCCCCTCCTTCAGAAATCTCCAACGTCTCTCCGTGCCCGCAGAGCACTGTGATCCTGGAGCCTGGCTCTGGGGTCTCACTAGCCCCTCTGGCTCCTGCAGTCTCCCCTACCTCCCCTCTGCCCAGCAGCACTGGCATACTTTCCATGCGCCCGGTCTCATGCTCCCCTCATCCCCCACGGAAACCCTGCTCTCCCTTCATGGTCTGGCTTGCTCCCCTCCTCCCTGACCTCTCAGGCCACTATAAGTTTTGTGACACTGACGTTCTGGAGCACGACTGTGTAAATGTTTCCCATACGTGTGCTGTGCTTCGCCCTCTCCAAGGAGAACTTAAAGTTCCTGGGGAAAGACCATGTCTTTACTTGTCACTCCACCATCACACCTGCAAGGGCCTGAGCAAGCAATAACAGTTCAGTTAAAACGTTAAGAAGACGCTGCTCTGGAAAAACAAGCGTATCAACGGGAACTTACGAGCCGGGCCACCTGGAGGTTGGCCACGGTGGTGCCCGTGAGCAGGGCGCCGGGCCTCGGGGCCGTGACCGTGGTGAGCTGGGGGCTCTGCTGCTGCGTGGGCTGCGGGGGCTGCACCTGCACTTGAGCCGTTGGCTGCGGGGGCCCCGCTGGGGCCTGTGCTGGGGGCGCCTGCTGGGGCAGCTGCAGTTTCTGCTTCTGCATTTTGATCAGGTGTTCCTAAAACCCAGATAAAGTAATCTTTTCATCAACATTAACTGTACTCCACTTTGTATATATCTTGGTTTTAAGTTACTGTTCTACTACCCATTAAATATTGAAGCAAACAGTTGCTACTATGCAGTCTGCAAACAATCCTCCAGGCTTTTGCCAAACATTTTTTAAATGTTCGTTTATCATGATGAAAACTAGCAACTGTGATTCTGACAGATCAGCAAATCTGTAACAAAATTTCTAGGTTCTGATCACTCATAAACAAGTTAATTTAAATCTGCAATACCATCAAAAAAATTCTAAAAGTCTTAAAATCGTAGTCCTTCTTGAAATTTTAAAATGTATTATAAGCAGTAGCTCTAAATTTTGTATTCCAATTGTCTCCAAATGAAAGTTTAATTGATAAATAAACCCATGTCTTTAAAAGAAGTCGAAATAACAAGATAAAAATATTCTAGGGAATAAAAAATTTTTTAGGAAAACTGATATTGACTTATTCATTCATGACTATCAGATCTCTCTCAAGATGCTGAAAAAGAAAAGGACTTTGCAACTGGTTTGGGAGAGGGCAGGGAAGACAGGAAAGGAATCAGGTGCATGAGTGGGTCAGTGGGGCTCTGAGCAGCTGAAAGCGGGGAGCAGGCCACTGAAGGCCTGCCATCACAGAGCAGAAGAAGTAGGGAGATGGGCGGTGGGAGGAGGCAACAGCGTGGGGAGTGGCACAGACCCGCTCTGACAACTCGCCCCTGCTGGGGTGGACAACCCTAATTCAGTGCTGCCCATCAGCACTCCGCAGCAATGGACATACTCTGGAGCTGGGCTGTCCAGTGAGATGGTCACAGCCATGTGTGGCCTTGGACCCCTGAGCTGTGGCTGGTGTGACGGAGGATGGAAAGTTGAGCTTGGTCACATTTGGTTTGTGTGGTGTGCGCTCGAGTGCCCCTCCAGGATGAAGTCCTGGCTGGTGCTCGCAGGTTCTCAGGGCCCTCCAGCACCCTGGGCCCCTCTGTCACCCTCAAGGGGCAGGCCCGAGGGCAGGTACTTACTGTGGCAGCTCCGACAGCCAGCTGCAATTCTAAAATACCATCTTGTTTTTATTACATACGTTTTTCTGGCTCCTTTCTATGTTGAGTATTAATGCTTTTCCATTTGTGGCAGTATTTCCTTTTAAAATGAATGTATTTGGTTGTATAACAGCACAGGTGGTACAGAGATTGGCAAAATTCAGGAACATCAGTACTCAAATGACTGACACTGAGAAATGATAATGCAAATGAACTACTCCTAGAGAAACCAAGTGTTCACCACCTCGGCTCTTAAACTGTAGAGGAATGCTTTTCACCAACATTTTCTCAGGCTGGGAAAAGGGTCCAGAGGCCTTCAAGTTCTCCCTGGAGCCTGAGCTGCTGCGCACAGAACAAGCAAGCAGGTGGGAAGATCCATCTGGAAACAGGGATTAAGGCCTCAGAGAGCGGGGGAAAGGGCTGGTCACGTGATCATGGAAGTGGCCCTGTAGGCAAGGTTGTTTCTAAAGACCACACACACACACACTTCACATATACAGACAATGGCAGGCTGTGCAGAACACACACTGAATGACACGACACAACAAGGCGTCATCACAAGGGGTATCAAGGTTTCTAGATGCTCACCGGCGTCAGCTTGCCCACAGCCTTGATCTGTGCCGGCGACTGGGCCTGGCCTTGGATCTGCGGGACCTGCACCTGAGAGGCCGCCTGCTGCTGCTGCTGCTGCTGCTGCTGCTGCTGCTGCTGCTGCTGACGAAGGAGCTGGAAGTGTGCGGGCGTGATGGTTTTCCCCGGGAGCTGGACCCCTGTGGCTGAAGAGGTTGTCTGGTGAGACCACAGCCCCCTGACACACACACACGCACCTGAGCCCTCAGGAGCTGTAAGAGCAGGGCAGGTCACGCAGGAAACAACCCTGCCTTTACCTTGGGACACCTGAGTCACCAAAGACCGGGTCGGGGTCTGCACGGGGGTCAGGCTGGTAGTGACCACAGCCGAGGCCGTCACTGAGGTGACCGCACGAACACCCTGAGTCGGTGCCAGGGACACCAGGTCGGATGTGGCCGTGGCTGGGGAACCAACTGCTCGAGGCTGGGTGTGGACCACCTGGGCAGGAGCAGAGCCTCCCGAGGTCTGGAAAAGGTGAAGGGAAGAGAACTGTCAGGCTGCTTCGCGATACTCAAGACTCTACAGTCATCGGGTGAAGAAAAAAGGCCACAAAACTCTAAAACCTAGAAAACAAAGCCTTCTGACAGAGTGCTGAGAGACCTGTGAGTGCAAAACCTGTGCCCTGGGCTAGAGCAGGAGGCAACACGCAGAAAAGGAAGATCCCCTCCCCCGTCTACCACACTTGCCCTATGTCTGTCCAGGTGTCCTCACTCGAAAGACCTTTGGTTTCCAAGAAACCATCTAGATGCCCGTGTTTATCCCCAGAAAACACACAGGACCCTACTCCCCATGGTCATCCCCAGCCGGGCATGGAAGCTGCAGCCCTGAACCCACTTCCACCCACTCCAGGCCTCGTGGCATCCCAATTGAAGTAACTGCTCAAATCTTTTGTCCATTAAAATTATTTTGTCCACTATTAAAAGTTGTTCATTTTCTTACTGTTGATGCAAGAATTTTTATATATATTTATAATTTATTTTGGGCTAGTGTTGGGTTTTCACTGCTGCATGGGCTTTTCTCTAGATTCAGTGAGTGGGCTTCTCATTGAGGTGGCTTACTCTTTTTTTTTTTTTCAACATTGAGGTGGCTTACTCTTGTGGAGAACCTGCTCTAGGGAGTACAAGCTTCAGGAGTTATGGCACATGGGCTCAGTAGTTGCAGCTCCTGGGCCCCAGAGCACAGGCTCAGTAATTGCTATGCAAGGGCTTGGCTGCTCTACATTGTGTGGGATCTTCCCAGACCAGGGATCAAACCTGTGTCTTCTGCATTGGCAGGAGGATTCCTTACCACTGACCCACCAGGGAAGTCT
Organism: Bos grunniens; assembly: GCF_055505025.1. Classification (NCBI taxonomy): domain Eukaryota; kingdom Metazoa; phylum Chordata; class Mammalia; order Artiodactyla; family Bovidae; genus Bos; species Bos grunniens. Next base: position 45,427,034 of record NC_141181.1, read on the forward strand.
GGAAGAACCTTTATATAATCTAAACACCAGTTCTTTCTCAGGTATATTTTCCATGCCTTTAACTTTATTAATAATTTTTCCAAAGAGCAGAAATTCTTGATTTGACGATGCCTCATTTATTAATTTTTTCATAATGAACAGGTTTTTGGTATCTTAGGAAATCCTCGCCTAAATCAAGGTAGCAAAGATGTTCTATTTTTTTCCTAGAAATTTTATAGTTTGGGGCCTACGACCCACTTTGAGTGACTTTCTATACACAGTACTAGTGAAACAGGTCAAAGTCCATTGCTTTGCACACGGCTCTGCAATTTCTCTAGCACCATTTGTTGAAAACACTGTCCTTTCTCCACTGAATGAAATCCTCTAGCACTTTTAGCAAAAAGCAACCAACTACGTACACGTGGGTCTATTTCTGGGCTCTCTATCCTACTCCATGGATCTGTGTGTCCATCCTTTTGCCAACACCACTCATCTAGATCACTACCAGCAACACCTGCACAACAAAGACATGTTTCAAAACTGAAGAGGGGCCTTCCCTGGTGGTGGTGAAGGATCCACCCACCAATGCGGGGGGACATGGGCTCAATTCCCTGTTCCAGGAAGATTCCACAGGTCAACTAAGCCCATGCTCCACGACAAGAGAAACCACTGCGATGAAAAGCCCGTGCACCTCAATTGGAGAGTAGCCCCCACTTACGCACAGCAACGAAGACTCAGCACAGCCAAATAAGTAAATTTCTAAAAAATACCCAAGAAGGACATCACTCTATTTGCCAAATGCACTGCTGACTCTGAAGCAGCTTCTTCTCATTTGGGGCACATGTTACTTTAGGTCAGTGACTGAACTGGAACTCAGGACGTAAATGTAAACTCGTCAATTTCATTTGTTCACTTCCGCTTTTATGGTAAAACACCACAGCCCAGAAGGTGTGTCTTCTGGTGAGTGCCCTGTCTTCTGGTTTCGTGCTCAGGGGTTTTGCCACTCTGCGTCATTCCCTCTGCCCAGGTCTGGCCCCTTCTTGCTTCCTACTCATGGGCCTAGATATCCCAGAAACCCACCACCCCACCTTGTGCCCCATCTAGCACCGTCCACTCCTGTACTTGTGCAATGGCCACCATCCACTCACAGGCTAACCTGTCAGTACGGCACGTGGGGTACCCCTTCCGTGGGGTCAGAGACACGCTCTCACTCCCTTCCTCCTCCTGGAGTCACGGTGGGGGATTTCAATACCCTCTCCCTCAGAAAGAACAATGTGGAAACCATCCTCTGCACACCTGAACGTTCTTGGTATTTTATGAAATTCAGACTACATCAGTAATCTCTATACCAATGGAATTCTTTTTACAGCTTCGGCAGCATCCCAGGTCATGCACACCACCCAAAACACCCAGGAGCAGGGACAACTCACGGTTAAGGCTCCAGGAGCCACGGGCGAAGCCAGACGCTTGTTAATGGACTGGAAGGTGGCGGCGGGGACGCCAGCGATGGTGTTCACGATCACATTTCCACTCACGGTGCCTGCAGGGAGAGAGGGTGTGAGGCAGGAGGACAGGAGAGAACTCATCTCTAGCTGTGGCATCTCACCCGTGAGGCTTCTTACCCGTGGGCATGCTCGTCCCTGTGACGGACGTTTTGATGGCTCCTGCCTGCTGAAGGAACGAAACCATTTGAATTTCAGGTCAAGTTCTCCCCTGCACAGATGCTCCAAAGCCCTCCATTTCATCAGGATAAAACTGAAAGTCTTAATCGTGGTTACTTAGACCACATGGCCAACTTTAGCCCCATCTCTCCCCACGTCCTCCCCACACACCTACCCATTCTCCCACCTCCTCCCACACTGCTGGGTCTGTGCCTCAGTCACCAAGCTCCAGCCACACTGATCCTTTTAACCCCGTATCTGTCAAACTCAGGGCCTCTGTGCTTGCTAGTTTCCATTCTTCTCTGACTAGTGTCACTTGACTACAGGCTAGGGGCCAGTCCTGCAGAAAGTCTTCCTGACCACCTACCACTGGGCAACAGCAGCTCTCACACCAAGCAGGTGCTTAGTTTTCTGAACAAGGAAGGACAGAGCTGCTTAAGTGCCCATAAAAACACCACTGTGGCAAATGCAGTAAAGAACATGGGGAGGAAACGACTCTGTATAACAAAGCCATCCCACGCCAGGCGGCAGTGTCTTCGCATGGGGGATTCTTATGTGTCACCATGCACATACAGAGAGGGCACATAGCAGGGCACGCTGCGTGAGACCGTCAGGCTACCATTCTTTTTAAACACTTTTTACTGCCTCCCTCTCATGAGTGCACAAGCTTTGGGGGAGGGTGGGGCAGGGTCAGGAAAGGGAGGTCTGCACTAACTGCTCTGCAAGTCCGCAGAGGTCGATCTCTTCACAGTTACACTTCACAAAGCCCTAATCCCAAACTTCCTGTCTCCTCCACCAAGAAGAGCGGCCTTGCCTCCCACATCTCTACTGAGCTAAGCCAGCCAGGAGAGCAGAGCTGGGCCTGCATGGGGTGATGCAGGTGAAATAGCCGCTTCCTCAAGGGGGGAGACTGGGCCTCTGAAGGGCTTTGGGCTGGAAGCTGCGGGATCCCTTGATGGGTGTGCTGGACCCGACCTCCCTGTTCCTTCTCACCAGCACTGCGGCACTGCCCACCGTCGTGATCGCAGGGGGTGCCTTTGGTGGGGGTGGCGCGGGCTGTGCAGGGGGCTGTGCCTGAGCCTGGGGCTGGACGGCAGGCGGCCCCGCGGGCTGCTGGCTGCCTGCTGCTGAGGGCTGGGGCAGAGGCGGAGGCGGCTGCTGGGGCGGCGGGGGCTGCGGCTGAGGCGGGGGTGGTGGGGGCTGTGTCACAGGCGGCTGCTGTGCCTTCTGCTGGTCGGCCAGCGCCTACAGGGGCAAGAAGGAACAGTGTCATGGGAAGGAGCTGGCCCAGCAGACCACCCCAGTCCCTCTGGGCCCTGCCCGCCCACTGCACCACACCTTTTTCTCCTTGGCAATGCGCTCTGCCCGGAGGGACGCGACCTGAATAGGAGGCAGGGGTTTGTCGTAGTTGATGCCACTAAAGATGAAAAAATAGAAACGTATTGCAAGTTCTAAAGCAGACAAACATTCTAGGAACCCAAATCCCCCGTTTCCCATCCTGCCAGGTGCTGGGACATGACTCCTACAAAGCCCCACAGGCCAGGGCGCCTGGTGGGTCGGCCCTAGGAAGGGGAAAGGATGCCCTTCCAACAGGAACTCCTGGAAGGTGGGCCTGGGTCTGACTCCCCTCTGCAGCGGTACTCGGCCAGGTGCCCAGGATATCAGGAGGCCCCGAGCATGTAGGGACAAGAAGGCCATTCAGCACTGTGCTCCTCAGAGCAGACTGCCTGCCCCTCCACCCAGCACAGCAAACTGCTCACCCCACCTGCCCTGAGCATCAGCCCTACTCCAAGGGAGAGGTCAGCTGGTCACCCGCCTAGTACCGTGAGCACCTGACGGTCCTCCCCAGCCTCTCACAGCACCCTTGCTTCCAAGGTTCCTGTGCCTCCTGGCCCCCATGACAGTCACAGGAAGGCTGGCTCTGCCCTGTGCACGCCCCTCCCCACCCCCCATCTCAGGGCGGCTCACCAGCACGGCCCAGATGCTGTGGTGCACCTGTCTGGTATCTCTGGATGCCAGCCCTCCCAAGTCACATGTCCCTAGCCCGCCAGCACTTTGTCTCCCATCCTCTGACTGCCCATGTCAGTCCACTCAGCCCCCCAAGGCTGCCCTGCAACCCATCCAGCTGCCCCCATATTCAAGTAAAGATGCAAAGACAATCTGTACCGTGAAGAGACACAGAGAGGGGCTGGGGTGTGAGCTCCCACAAGAAAAAGGTGACACGTGAGAGTGAGGCAAGGGGAGAGGCCAACATGCCGGGGGAGACCATCCCAGATGGAGCGACCCACAAGGCAGAGCCGTGAGGCAGGGACTGCCAGCCCACTCGAGGAGCAGCCCCAGAGGCCTGGGCCCTCGGTGCGGCTGGGAGGGCCGGGACTCTTAGCAGGGACGGGCCCGTGTCCAGCAGTATCTGCAAAACCTGCTTGGTTACAAGGAAAGCTTGAGCCCTAGTGGCAACTAGGTTCCATCTGAACACGTTCTTTCCTCCCCGAATTTTAAGAAGCCAAACACACAGAGAGTGGCAGGGATTTTACAGCCAACACCCAGATGCCAAGCAACTCAGACTGCACAGTTCTCTGTCACTGCTCTCTTGCACCAACCAGTCTCACTACCCATCTACCTAGTCATTTTTTTCTCCCTTTGCAAATTTTCAAAGCAAGAACACCAACCCCTAACAGCATATATTTTCAGGGCAGAGCCAACAAGACATCTGCCAGCGTAGAGACGCTGAAGGAGAAGCCGCTCTCCCTCCTGCAGCCCATCAGGCCGTCAGACTGCAGGCAGGACACCCCCTCATCAGGTGAATGGAGACACCGGCCAGCCGGGCACTCCCCACCTCAACCCCACCCCCAGCTGATGCCTGGACACACTGTCTGCACAGTAACTCACTGAACCTGTAGACTTTAAGAAAGCCCTAGAATGAGGTCATTTTCAAATGGTTAAAACTGTATCACAAACACAGGAATACCTTTCCGCCAATACAGAAGCATGCTTGGGGTTTTTCTGAAAGGGATTCATGCCAAGCCTGCAACACAGAAAGAGAAAAAATTACTGAACAAAGAACAACGCAAAGGAAGGGAAGGCTGACAGCGAGAACAAGCCCCCACTGACTCCGCACAGCCAGCACTGGGGGACCTGGGAAGCGTACAGCGGCTTGATGGGGGGGCTCCTTTTCCCGGCGGTCATCTTCATCAGGTCAAAGTGACTCGTGTACAGCTGGGTGTGTGTGGCATTCTCGTCCTGGGCGTACATCTGGCCTGTGCGCAGAGGACGGTTGTTCTTACTCTGAAACAGAACGGGGCAGCACAGCAGTCAGACACTTACCTGTGAACAGGGTCCCCAACTGGGAACCTAATGTGAAACCTTTGGGTTAAAAACCGAGCCCCTTCTTTCTGACCTTTTCTTGAGACCCAACACAGAACAGCAATGACACAGCGGCCGTCATCCACTGACCACACTCCCCAGCCTGTGCAAGGCCTCCTTGCCCATCCTTGGAGGAAGAAGGGGACTCCTCCAGCTGGGGAGACAGCGGTGAGGCCAAGTGGCTGGGTCACATGGCAAGCCACTGACAGCCAGGACACCTTGACTGTGATCCGCCCCTGGGCACCAGCTTGCCCTCCCAGGGGCCTCTGGCCCCCAGTGGACGTGAAGGCCTGGACTCTGGCATTATTTGTGCCTGGGACTCTCTCCTCCATGGGCCCTATGGTGAAACCAGGCACTTCCTTGCTCCTGTAGAACTTCAGGGTGGTCCCTTTCGGCCTGCAGGCCGCCCCACAGAGGCTGCGTGAGTCCCTCCTGTAGATGTAACACGTCTGACCACCCCTGCTTCAATGGGTGCAAGCAGGTCGTCGACGTAGGATGCCCTTATGGAGCAGCGCTCTAACGCAAAGCAGCAAATCCCCACATGCAGAAGTGAGACACCTTGGACACTGAGTGCCTGCCAGTCACTGGACTATGGTTCATTTCTAACCCCACTCTATACTCTGCTGCACAGGCACTTAACAAGCTTTCCAGTTTATTCAGAATACCACCTTCAAACCCTATAAACCTCTTTTGCCATTTTCTTTAGCTTCACACGTGAGCTTTAACAGAGCATCAAGTTTCAGCTTGATGATATACCATATCCAAGTTATGACAATTGTTAGAAATGCTTCCCAAACCTAATGGCCCTGACACTGGAAGCCCTGTTGATGAAAGCATCGCAAAATGGTGTTCTGAGGAAAGACTGCTTTTCTGGTGATTATTTTCAAATGAGGAAACAAACATGTCTTATCCAGAGACAACTGTTTTTAGAAAATTGAAAACTTGAGATTTGTTAAAGGGTGCTCATAGAAAAAAGTTAAGTAACGTTCATGAGCAAACTTCATCAAAGCTCAGGATGTCTACTGCTGCTACATCTGGCCCGGCCGGTCCCAGGCAGAGACGAGGTCATCTCTCCTGTTCTGTGACTGGACGTGAGGACCATCACCCCAAAGGCCACCAGCCACAGGCCCAACACTGTGCACAGAGGCTTTCTACATGGAGGCTGTGGACCCACTCCCAAAGGCAGAAAGGTAAGGACAGAGCTACCTAGATAGCATATTCAAAAGCAGAGACATTCCTTTGCCAACAAAGGTCCGTCTAGTTAAGGCTATGGTTTTTCCTGTGGTCCTGTATGGATGTGAGAGTTGGACGGTGAAGAAGGCTGAGTGCCGAAGAATTGATGCTTTTGAACTGTGGTGTTGGAGAAGACTCTTGAGAGTCCCTTGGACTGCAAGGAGATCCAACCAGTCCATTCTGAAGGAGATCAGCCCTGGGATTTCTTTGGAAGCAATGATGCTAAAGCTGAAACTCCGGTACTTTGGCCACCTCATGAGGAGAGTTGACTCATTGGAAAAGACTCTGACACTGGAAGGGATTGGGGGCAGGAGGAGAAGGGGACAACAGAGGATGAGATGGCTGGATGGCACCCCCAATTTGATGGACATGAGTTTGAGTGAACTCCAGGAGATGGTGATGGACAGGGAGGTCTGGCGTGCTGCGATTCATGGGGTCGCAAAGAGTCGGACACGACTGAGCAACTGAACTGAACTGAAGGACAAAGCAGATGGAGAAATAGCAAGAGACAAACGCAGTTCAAGGGGGATAAGAAAAGGTGCCACAGTGGAGACATCCTCAGCAGCCACACTAACCGTGGGGCTGGGCCTCGTGACAACATACCACGTCTGCAGTCAGCGTCCACGAAACCTGCAGCTAGGACCAAGGTGTCCAACACCCATCAGCCCCCGTAGCAAGGCACTGAGGCGGCCACACGGACAGACCCTTCTTCACGTCAGCTGACAGCAGAGCATGGGCCCTTCCACTCACCAACCCGGGAAGCAGGAAGGCCTCGGATGGTGCTGAGGCCACCAGACAGCACACAGAACTTTCCAGAGGACACAGCAGTGCGGCCACTCCCTATGAGGTGGGATCTCAGCACCCAGACCGCTGCCAGCAGTTACTGTGACCGCGCCGCCCCCTCTCAGGGCCTTGTCCAGCCCTGCACACCCTCACCCGCCTCTGCCTCGCCCCCCAGCCCCCATGAGCCGCACCTTGCCCTCCTCCCTGGGGATGAGCACATTCTCGTAGCGGTTCCGGCACTGCTTGGAGGAGCGGTAGATGCGGCTGCAGGAGTTGACGACGTCGCTGACCAGGTCCCAGTTGGGCGTGTGGGCCGGGGACACAATTGTGAGGTTCAAAGGCAGCTCAAGCAGCTGCTTCACGGCCTGGAGGATCAGGTTCAGGACCCGCAGGTCAAGGGCCTGCCCGTTGGACACCTCCCCCCGCCCCCATCCCCCTCCACTCCCGTCCCAAGGATCCCAATGACAGGGCTGGCCAAGGTCGGGGCCTCAGACTCACCTGCAGCAGAGCCCAGTCCTCACTGATGAGCCACTCGGGGTTGTCAGGTCCGGACTCAGTGGTCGGTTTGGCAAAAGTTGGCAGAGGTTTGGCAAACTGTGTCTGCTGCTTCAGCAGAATGTTCTTCTTCTGCTCCTTGCCCTCCCGGCGGATCTTCAACATGCCGGGGGTCGTGCGGTCAAACAGTGACCGCGGGGGCACCACGGCCTCCCCGTGCCGCTGCTTCTTCTTCCTGCCTGCGGCTGCACGGAAAGCAGCTTCAGCCAGCGGGTCAGCGGGCCAAGGTGGGGAGCGGAAAAGCCACGGGGAAGGGTCACCGAGGCCACCGGCAGCCACAAGCCCTCTCCCTGCGCACAAGCCCACCTGAGGGGTCCGTCTTGTGTCGGCGGCGCTCCTTTCTCACGTACACGGGCGGCAGCTTGGACTCGGGGATGGGCGTGGTTTCATACATGAGACACATGACCGAATCGATGTAGATGTCGTTGTCGTCCTGGGGGGGTGTGGGTGGCGTCCAGAGCTGCGTGTAGGAGGGACAAGCCTGAGCTGGGTGGCCACAAGGGCAGCCGGCCTGGCACCGCGGGAGGCAGGGGTCTGGGGGCGTGGGGACATGGGCACTCACCGGCATGACCTCCGTCTGCCCGTCAGCGCCCTCACACACAAACTCCTGCGGGAAAAGGGGAGGCTTTTCAGGTCCATGCAGCCCTCGCTTTGAGCTGCGAGCAGTCAACCGTCTACCTTCACATCAGTTAATAAGCCTTCGAAATAAGCAGGCAGCACCACTACTGCCAAGACCTAAACTTCGCTTGCACCACAGCCGGCGTGACGGTGGGGAGAGCCAGCAGCAGGGAACAGAAACCTGCTAACCCGGGCTGGACCGAGACAGGCCAGCCCGCCGGCCCGGGCCGTGGACAGGAGACCTGGGGCCCGTACCGCGCTGTAGGCGTCCTCCCGGGTGTAGGTGAGGAGCTGCTCCTGCTCCTGCTCCAGCCGCGCCCTGGCCTCCTGCTCCCGCAGGCTCTGTGCATTCCGGGCCTCCCACTCACGCACAGCGGTCATCACGGCACCCTGCGGGGAGACCGGCCATTCCCATCGCTGCCCCGCACTGCCCCCTGGCCCCCCAGTCCTTGGGCCCCTTTTCCTCTTCCCAGTACATGACCCTCTAACCAAGCACCGAGCTGCTTCAAAACCAAGGAAAACAGCCTGGTGTAGGGTTTCTGAGGCTTTGCCCATCTGATCAGTTTACATACGGGTGGGGTTTGGTTTTAATGCCTTGAATTCTGGGCGAGTCACGCTTACTTCCAACCCAGTTTAACACTGAAGAATTTGAGATTCTCACATGTGAAGATGATCAAAAGTGCAATCTCTTACCTCACTACTTCTCTCCTTTTCTTGATCAATGGAAGTATGGAATAATTCCAGGTAATTCAAAGCATATTTTTCAATTGGTGTGAGCTGTTTCAAAATGCATTTTTTGAACAGAATTAATAGCAAGTTCATAAGGATTTAGTTCCTCATATAACCCCCCACCAGCACCTGAATCAAAATAGCGACTGGTCTTGGTCCAGAATGAACAAGAAATGCCCCACAGAAAGGTCACGTGCTTAGAATATTTAGGTATGAAGAAAAACTGAAGTAGAAACCCAGAAGAGAAAATGCCCAAACCTGCCCCATGAAGTCCGCTAACTCCTCCAGCTGCGAGGGCTCCTCGTCCCACCTGGAACCACTGGAGTCAGGCGACCCGGGCACGGCCTCCTCAGCCGGCTTCTGGGCATCCTCCTCCTCCAGGTACTCGATGCTCTTGAGGGCCTGCAGGATGTGCACGCTGCATGGGGTGACTTTAATATGCTTTGAACACTTTAAATAAGGGGTCTTGGAAAAGAGCCACGTACAGAGCTGACTACACCCCCACACTGCACACCAAGCCCCCCACCACAGCAATGAGTGTGCTCCTCGGACCCTCACACACCCTGGGGAAGAGCCTCAGGACACACGCCGAGACACACAGCAAGGCCCCCAGACTCTGAGAACCGAGCAGAATGGGGTGTCTCGTTCCATCTCATACCTGACACCCACCTTCCCGCCCCAGTCCCACCACAAGCGCACTTCATGTGACACAGGCCCTGGTCCATGGCATAAACAGAAACCAAACCCCCAGGAAGATGGTCCTTGGCACCGCCATTCACGAAATGCAAATTACTCTAGCAGATAACGCGTGCTCCTCTCTTGATAGCCGGAAGGTATACCTGTCAGGGGTCGGCAAACTCAAGACACACACGCTCACGTCGGGGGCGGTGGTAGGGGGGATCACGCAGCTTAGAGGATTCAGTTAAGAACTAGCACCTCTTTTCAGGGCAACTGGGCAAATCTTCAAAGTTTAAAAGGTAACCCAACCTCACACGATACCCGGAAATTATTTCCAGACAGACTGTCCATCTAAGCATGAGGGATAAAACACTGAAACATCTAGAAGAAAGTAAAGGAGAACCTCTCAGAACGCAAAAGCGTCAATCACTTGACAAAGACAGTGGCATTAGGACCAAGAATTTCTGCTCACAGAGTATTAAAAAAGGCAAACCACAGATTGGGAGAATATATTTTACATGTATCCCACAAAGGCCTTGCACTCAGAATGTAGGAAAAAACGCCAACAAGCCATTAAGAAAAAGAGACAACCCAGTCTAACAAAAAAAAAAAAAACAAACAGAAAAAGATGCGAACAAGCATCTCACAGAAAAGTACCCACACTACCAATGAACACAAAGCTCACCAGCCAAGAGCAAGCTGCAGTTCAACCAGAGATGCGCCCACATGGCCCCACACCTGCACCTCTGAACCAGTCCCCAGCCCAGTGTCCACACAGAGCCAGATGACGGTCCTGAGCCACATGTTCTTGGGCAGCCTGTCTCCATCGCCGCTGACCCCCGGCCATGCCTGATTCCCTGCTGACACACCTGCTGTCCCTCCACCCGTAACACTCCTAGACACTGCTCGTCACACCATCTCCATGAGGTGATGGTCTGGCATCTCTCCTGTCACTAGAACAGAAGCTCCGGGGAGGACGAGAAGTCTTTTTCTCAACACTATACCCCTACTGTTTAGAACAGTGTTTGACACACAGTGTAAGACAACCCACCAGAACATTTCAGAGAATCTGTATGTTGAAAGAACCCCAAGCCAACGTCTCTAAGTCACACTAAGAAGCAACAGCGAGGGTGTGTGACACACTCACATTCCTCAAACACTCATGCCTTTAGACCTCACACATTTGTCTTCCACAATATCCAGTAAGATTTTTACCAATGGTTAATGATTACCTCCAGGAGAAGTAATCTACTGTTTCCCCACTATCATTTCTGTTACGAGGTTTATGTTAACGATGTTTTGGGTTTGCGGGGGGCGGCGGGGGGGGAGGTTCTAAAGTTGAGAGTTGTTTTGTTTTTCATTTACTGTTTAAATTTTGGGTGCACTAGGTCTTCAGCATGGAACTGGGGCTCCAGACTGTGCAGGCTCAGTAGTTGTGTCACAAGGGCTTAGCTGTCCGAGGCTTACGAGATTTTAGTTCCCCGATCAGGGACTGAACCCAGGTGCCCTGAATTGGAAAGTGAATTCCTAACCACTGGATGACCAGGGAAGTCCCCGTCATGCTATTTGAGATTTTCTTAAAAGCCTAAGGCACCTATCACCTATTTTAAAAACAATGGGGTAAATCGATCTGTTCCTCCTGATACAGAAACAGCTGTAAGTATTTCTATGCACCTGACATTACCCACAGACAACTCCTATAAGAAAATGTGAGAAATAGTGGACAGTGGTTGTCTCTGAGAGGGAAGTGAGGGCCTGATGCAGGAGACTTACTTTTCATCATAACTTTTTGAAGATTTTACCACATGCATTTATTACTACTCAATAATCAAACAATTAAGTTTCAAAAATAGAAGAGGAGGCATCCTGTAGCCAAACGCTTCTCCAAGAGGCAGGACAGGAGCAGAGCCTCAGGGAGGAGAGCGAGGTGGTCCTGACAGGTGGGTGTGCAGGTGGGTGTGTGACATGTCTGCACAACGGCTTGTGAGACAAGTGTGCAACCTGCAAGCGTCTGGGCCAAAAGCGCAGAAGGCAGGACTTCACTCACTCTCATAAACCTGAGGCACATCATCTCGGCACGTAACCCACAAAGACGGCCGAGTGAAACAGCTGCTGTTCTCTGGGGTCCTGTCCTCAGAGTGGGACGTGGGGCTCACGCCAGTGCTGCCTTCAGCCCAGCAGCACTGCGACAGGGGAGCACTAAGACGGCAGCCGGCAAGAGCCAAGGCGTTGGAGCAGAAGGTCACACACAACAGTGCGGGGTGGCCCGAGAAGCGTGGGTGTGAACGGTGCCAGCGGGTGGCGGTGGCAGTGGGGCATACCGCTCTCTCCCGCTCCCTTCACCTCTTTTTACAGCTAAAATCCCCAACAATGAAAGCACGGGTGGAGAAAGCTGACAGATCAGGCCCAAGGCCTGGGAGAGGGAGCAGTGGTGCTGCAGCGGCAGACCCAAAGCTCCAGATCCAATGATGCCAAGCAGGCACCAGCCATGCTCACCTCTATGAAAGGTCTTGCAATTTTGGGTGCGATGGTTTCTGTAACAGAAGGTTCCTGAGAAAGGACGACAAACTCCTCGGCCTTCACTGGGAAGCCAGTATCATCCATGGGTGGATAAACCTCAAACAGCTCCTGGATCGTCCGCTGAAACAAAAATGCATATCACTGAGCCCGTGACCTCTGTTCCCAGAAAACCAGCAGCCACCAACCCCTCAACAGCACTAAACCCACCCATTCTGGTCACTGTGTGGCACCCCCTCCCCCGCCCCAGGCCTCCTCACGGATGACAGTACCTGCGTGAGGAACGCCATGGAGTAGTCGTTTCCCTGAGCAGCCACTTCTCGGATCAGATCTTTGGTGCCATTTTTCAACAACTTCTCTTCAATGGAATTGCCACTCACGAGCCTGCAAACCAAACACGTACACACATGCCACAGCTAAGTCCCTGGGAGCCCGAGGGCAGCCTGAGTGCCATGGCGCCCGGACTACCCAGCAGAACAGCACCCACGTGGAGTGGCATGTTGGCAGCGCTCTGAGCTTTTCCTTCCTTTGTGTGGTGGCCAGAGGGGACTGGAGGCCTGAGGGGTCGACTAGCTGCTACCCCACATGAGGTTAGCCACACCACCACCTCCCATGCAGCAGGAGGGCTGGCCCCAGAGGCCCCCGCCACCCATGCTGGCTGGCCATGTCCCCTCGCTGGCCTCTACCTGGAAAGAGCCCCCAGGACACCGGACCCCTTGAGCCCTGTCTCCCTCAGTGCTAAGGACGGTGGGCAGGTGCCCCCAAGTCACTGTGCGCCTCCCAAAGGAACCCGAGTCTAGAGGCTGCAGCCCTAGGACCAGTGTCCCCTGGCTGCTGCTTCATGCCACCTGAAAAGCTGCAGTAACCACTCCCTACTTCCATGATCAGGGCTTTCATTAAAATGATGTTAAACTTCACTATCACTTGGGGGAAACTTTACAGTTTTGTGAACCAGGCCTTCTTGTCCCAGAACAGAGCATGTCCTGAGTTCAGGACATCGCTCAGGTTACATCCTTTCCCAACTTTACCCTCCACTCCTGCACATCCTTCACCTTTACTGCCAAGGTCGTTCCTGAGTGTCTACAGACTGTGGCTACTGAGAATAAAATGTTTTCCCCATTACTAGCTAGTAACTGCTAAAGGGCCAACAGTAAGCAATTACACAATGAAACGTTATTCAATCACAAAAACAATACACCAAATTTATATATATTTGCATGGAAACAGGCTCTAAATATATTGTTAAGACAAAACAGCATTACATGGTAAGACTGCTGGCACGACCCATTTAAAAAAATCAGGGAGGGCTTCCCTGGTGGCTCTGTGGTAAAGAATCTGCCTACCAAAGCAGAAGACATGAGTTTGATCCCTGATCCAGGAAGATCCCACACGCTACAGAGCAACTAAGCCTGTGCACCACCATTACTGAGCCTGTGCTCCAGAGCTCCGAGAGCTGCAACTACTGCAGGCCGAGCACCTTAGGGCCCGTGCTCTGCAACAAGAGAAGCCGCGGCAGTGAAAAGTCTGTGCACTGCAACCAGAGAGCAGCCCCTGCTCACCTCAACTAGAGAAAAGCCTGCACAGCAACAAGACCCAGTGCGGGCAAAAACAAGTAAAATTATTAACAACAAATTTATATAAAAAAATTGGGGATATGTCTGGAAAGACACTAAAATGCTACTAATAGCCTATTGGGCAGGCTATCTGCCTTCTCCATGTGCTGTCATTTTTATTTATTTCTTTTCAATGAACAAGTAACACATTTACAACGACAAAAAAATTAAGCTATTTAAACACAGTGTGTGGATGACTACCTCTTGAAAATGGTAAAGGTTATGCATGTGGGGCTGGGGTTGCAGCCCTGGGCCAGCCGCCAGGGACCACGCACTCTGCAACAACCCCTCCCAGAGGCAGCAGGAGCACAGAGGAAGGGGAGTGTCACATGCCTGCACACTTGGGCACCAGATGGGCAGACAGAGGGCTGACACACAGGCAGAGCCTCCTCTGCCTTTCTCAGCTGTGTGTGGATGACCACTTATAAGATTTAAATTCTTTCAGTAGCTTGTTTACAAGTTGCCACAGCTAAGTTATAAAAATCATTTACATTTGACAATACCTGAAACAACCTAAAACCTGAGACACCCTCTTAAGGGTCAGAGACTCTAGAAGAAATATAATAGGTACATGTTAGAAGGACAACATTTGTGTCTCAGTAGCAAACCCAGTCACCACTGCAAACAACTAGGTCCCAAGCAAGGCTGAGTGTAAAGAAAGCACAGACGGGATAGCAGGAACGTGAGCCCACATGAAGGAAAGGAAACGCAAAGCAGAAGCTTCTGCAGTGCACTGCAGCCACCCCTGGCTGCCCCGCTGGCAGCCACCTCACCTGTATATGTGCACGTCCTTGCGCCGCCCTATCCGGTCACACCACTCCTGGGCCTTGGCGTCCATCACGGGGTTGAGGTCGTGATCATAGAAGACCACCGCATCCGCCTCCACCAGGCTTACACCTGTGGCACGGCTGTGTGTGGAGAGGAGGGCGCAGAAGATGCGCCGGTCTCGGTTGAAACTCCTCATCAGTTCCTGGGGTGAGATAAGCTCCCAAGTTAGCACTCCTGACCATGACGGGAAACCTCCAACACGTTCAGATACTAATCAGTTAGAAACGGGTGTGTGTTTCCTTTGACGCATGGTTCATGTTCCAATTACATCAGAGTTTAGCATTTTATCCTGATTCTTTCAGGCATGTGCTCTATTCTTCGATTATTGATCGCTAACATCTCTACTGGTTTGAAGGTTGCCAGCCAGCCCCCCGCCCTGAACTGTCAGCTCCACGTGTAGGCCCCAGAGAACAGCAGAGTCTCCCTGGGGAGGGATGCGTGCTTGTTCATGTACCCTCCGGCAATGCCAGGAGCCTTACAGCAAAAAGCCCCTGGAGTAAGGCCGAGGGAGCTGCAGCCAGCCAGGGGCAGGGCCCTCCACTACCCTCAGGGCCGCCAGCTGAAATGGCTTCCTTCCCACGACGTCTCTCCTACAATGATTTCAGCGCCCAAGCAGACCTTAGCAGACCAGCCCTCAGCAGACCAGTCCTCTTCCTTCAAGAAATTCTCTATCTACAGTAAGTCGCCTACATATGAACCTTCAAATTGCTAGCTTTCAAAGATGCAAAGGTGAATTCACACGTTCAACCATGTAAGTTAGTTCATATGTCTGGTGTACACTGTCACGTGAGTGCATCCTCTGCAAGTGGCTGTGATTCTGTGCACCTCCCTGTACAGCACTGCACAGAGCACAGTGGTGCATCATCTTTATTTCAAGCCCAGAGTGTCCAAACCAGTGTAAAAGCAGCAGCGATGCAGCTGGTTGTGTTAGCTGGGGACCTAGGCTAACTTTGGTGGACTTACAAACAAACTGGACTTATGAATATGCTCTCAGAACAGAACTCATTTGTATGTAGGGGACTTACTGTACTGTGTTACATTACTCTTGAGGGAATTTACTGCTTAAGACTGTGGTTTATTTCCTTCCAGGCCTTCTCAGCGTAGGGAGGCCTGGGTGTACTGGATGATGTGAAGTGGGTAATGCGATGCAGAGCCCAGCAGCTTGTCTGCACTCGGGAACACTTCACCATGATACCAAGACCCGTTATGAAACACTGCCGAGTACGACTTCCTAGTTCACCCTGTGGGACACGTAGGACGGCGCCAAGCCCTGTGGCCCACAGGCCACTGTGGCCCATGCTTCTACTCCTGGACGTGGACTTTGCTCCCAACTGGGGGTTATTACAAACACTTTCACAGACAATTGAATAGATACATCTTTAAGAAGCGTGGTGCTGCTAAAGGAGTTCTAGATACAGAATAAGGGCTTCCCTGACAGCTCAGTTGGTAAAGAATCTGCCTGCAATGCAGGAGACCCTGGTTCGATTCCCAAGTCGGGAAGATCCACTGGAGAAGGGATAGGCTACCCACTCCAGTATTCTTGGGCTTCCCTTGTGGCTCAGCTGGTAAAGAATCTGCCCGCAACGCGGGAGACCTGGGTTCAATCCCTGGGTTGGGAAGATCTCTTGGAGAAGGGAAGGGCTATCCACTCCAGTATTCTGGTCTGGAGAATTCCATAGAGTACGTCCATGGGGTTGCAAAGAGTCGGACACGACTGAGTGACTTTCACTTCACTTCAGATACAGAATTCCCAGGCCAAGCATATATTCATTTTTAAGGTTTACAACCCATCCTGTCAATTTGCTTTCTAGAAAGGTGTCCTAATTTGCACCTCCACCAGAAACCTGATGGAATCAAGTTACCCTCAGCTAACCTGGCCAAGTAAAAACTGGCATGTTATTTGAACATGCATTTTTAGAGTGTAAGTCAGTCAGGAGGGCTTTGCTGTTTTCATGTGGCTACTTCCTGAAGGACAACCACCTCGTTCCTATAAGGACCACAAATCACCAATTTTAATTCTAAGACATCTAGCCAACTGGATTTCCCAGGTTACAGGATTTATGAAAAAATGTCAAAGGGTGCAGCTAAAGTCCAGAGACACTAAGAGGTTCTTCCCTTTGCTGAGACAGCACGACAACACTGAGGCCGCATGGCTCCGAGAAACCAGCTTAGAAACTGGCAACCAAAGTTAACCCGACCAAATCATAAACGGGAACAAAAGAATCGATTTCCTTCCTACCTGCCGTTGTTCACTGTTGGCGTTTTCATCAATTCTTATGTAGGTGAGATAATGGAAATTCAAGAACATTTCTAAGATGTCCAACATGAGAACCATCTGTGATAAGATCAGCACTCGGCGTCCTTCAGACTTCAGCTTCTGAAGTAAGATGGCTAAGGCCTCCAGCTTTCCTGTCAAACGAGTGACACCGAGAGCATCTCATAATCCAAAGCGAGAAAGCCCGACACAGGGAGCGGAGTAGACGGGACGCCTCTGGTACCTGAGTCAAACTGGACCAGCCTCAGCTCGGGGAACCGGAGCGAGTGCAGAGCTGTCATCCGCTGCAGCTGCTGTGCGTAGGGCGCTGTGTGCTCCCGCAGGCAGTGCCGGAAGAGCCGCATCCTGTGGCTGTAGAGGGAGGGTGGCCTCGCCACCCACAAGTGCGGGGGCGCGGCTACCACAGGTGGGATCACGCACACCACCCTGAGAAGCAGAAAGCATGCATGTCACAGCTGACACCCACGGCACCTCCACCAGGCAGTCCCTCTGGCTCAAGCAGCGAAGGCTCGAGAAGGCAGAGGGCAGAACCATCTGGCAGTGGAGAGTCACGAGAGGAGTCAGGGTGCCTAACTCCAGTCCCCCTGGGGGCGACATGGCTGCTGGAACACACCATCACAGCAGCCACAGGAGCGGGTGCTGGCCAGTGAGGACTGCCCAGATCAAAATAAGCAGTGCAGAGTACTGCCCCCTACCCCCTGGGAGCACAGGGATGTGTGCGGAGGCGGGACATAGGCACTCTGTCTCCTGGATGGTCTGGGGAGGGTGTGAGCCCTGAAGCTGCTACAGCCACAGCGTCCCCAGCCAGGGTTGGGAGCCAGGCTTGGGAGGAGGAGGCCCTGCCAAGGGCAGCAAGACGACGACTCAGAGGACCCGGACTGTCAACTGGACACCCACCTCCCAACCTGCAGATACCACCTGCTCCAGGAACTCTAACCCTCTCCCTTGCTGCATGCAAACTGAAAACCATTTCTGATCAAAATTCTAATCAATGAAACCAAAGAAGCACTAAATAAATGGAGATATTCCATAACTATGGATAGGAAGATCCAGTATAGTCAAGACGTCATCAGTTCTTCCCACTTGATCAAGACATTCAATTCAATCCCAGTCAGCTATTCTGTAGATAGTGATAAATTCAATCTAAAGTTTACATGGAGAAGCAACAGACCAGAACAGGCAACACAATACTGAACAAGAAAAAGTCAAATGACTGGCACTACCTGACTTCAAGATTTACTACAGTAATCAACAGCATGATACCGTCAAACAACAAAGATATCAATGGAACAGGAATGATCACCAGATTTTCTCCACAAATAAACTACAAGGAAAAAAAGAGGGGGAAACAGAACCTATGTATTAAAAGATACATAAAAGATATAAGTTGATTGTTATGTATGTACCTCATTGTGACTCCGGCTTGAAATATTAAAAAAAACCATGAAATAATCAGAAATGTGAATACGGAACAGACATTTGATGATATTATATCTGCTCTGTGAAAGAAAGTCAGAAGAATGAAAAGACAAACAACAGACTTGAAGAAGATATTTGCAAAAGATACATCTGCTAAAGAACTGTTATCCAAACATACAAAGAACTCTTAAAATGCAACAATAAGAAAAATGGGGGAAGCGATAGCTACGGAGTTTGGGATCGACATGTACACACTGAGGTATTTAAAATGGATAGTCAATACAGTCCTACTGTAATAATAAAAATTTTTAAATCTTTAAAAATGGACCAAAGACCTAAAGAGACACGTTACCAAAAACATATAAATGTCAAATAAGCATATGAAAAGATGCTCAACATAATATGTCATGATGGAAATGCAAATTAAAACAAGATACCACTACACATCTATTAAAATGGCCGAAATCCAGATCACTGACAACACTAATTGCTGGCAAGGATGTGGGGCAACAGGAACTCTCATTCATTGCTGGTGGGAATGCAAAATAGTACAGTCACTTTGGAAGACAGTTTGGCAATTTCTAACAAAACTAGTCTCTTACCATAAGATCTAGTAATCACATCCCTTGGTATTCACCCAAAGGAATTAAAAACTATGTCTACACAAAACATAGATAAAAACTATGTCTACACAAAAACATAGATGTTTGCAGCAACTTTATTCATAACTGCCAAAACTCCACAGCATCCATGTTGTCTTTCAGAAGGCAAACGTTTTTTATTTTTTTCAGTTGCACCAGGTGGCTTGCAGGATCTTTCTTCCCTAACCAGGGATTGAACCTGTGGCCCCAGCATAGGAAGTGCAGGCCACCAAGAAGTCCCAGTACGTGAATGTTTTTAAACAAACTGGTGATTCCAAGTCTTCTCAGGTGCCACGAGTGGTAAAGAACCCGCTTGCCAATGCAGAAGATGTAAGAGATGCGGGTTTGATCCCTGGATTAGGAAGATCTCCTGGAGAAGGGCATGGCAACCCATTCCAGTATTCTTGCTTGGAGAATCCCATGAACAGAGGAGCCTGGCGGGCTACAGTCCACAGGGTCACAGAGAGTCGGACATGACTGAAGTGACTTAGCACACACGGAGGGGGTGCTTCCAGACAGTGGAACATAATTCAGTGTTAAACAGAAATGAGTTATCAAGCCCTGATGAGATATGGAAGAACTTTAAGTGCACATTCCTAAATGAGAGAAGCCATCTGAAAAGGTTGCCTACTGTATGACTCCAACTATAAGACATTCCAGAAAAGCAAAACTATGGAGACAGTAAAAAGATCAGTGATTGCCAGGTTTTGGTGGGGAGAGAGGGATAAATAGGAAGGAATCAACCCAAAGGAATCACCCACAGGTTTCCTAGAGGGTGGAGAGACCATCTGATGCCAAAGCTGAAGACCCCAAAATCGATTCTGAACAGATTTCAGAGGACAACTTGGGGAGAGAAGTGAGATGAATGTCCACAAAAAAACCACAAAAGTTGGTGGGATGCAACACAGCGTTTATTTTTTTGGGCTCCAAAATCACTATGGACAGTGACTGTAGCCATGAAATTAAAAGACGCTTACTCCTTGGAAGAAAAGCTATGACCAACCTAGACAGCATATTAAAAAGCAGAGACATCACTTTGCCAACAAGTCTGTCTAGTCAAAGCTATGGTTTTTCCAGTAGTCATGTATGGATATGAGAGTTGGACCATAAAGAAAGCTGGGTGCCAAAGAATTGATGTTTTTGAACTGTGGTGTTGGAAAAGACTCTTGAGAGTCCCTTGGATGGCAAGGAGGTCAAACCAGTCAATTCTAAAGGAAATCAACCCTGAATGTTCATTGGAAAGACTGATGCTGAAGCTACACTACTTTGGCCACCTGGTGCAAAAAGCCAACTCAATGGAAAAGATCCTGATGCTGGGAAAGATTGAGGGCAGGAGGAGAAGGGGGCGACAGAGGATGAGAAGGTTGGATGACATCACTGACTCAATGGATATGAGTTTGAACAAACTCTGGGAGACAGTGAAGGACAGAGGAGCCTGGCCTGCTGCAGTCCATGGGGTTCCAAAGAGCTGGACATGACTTAGCGAGTGAACACCACCACCAACAGTAAGTGAGTAAAGAATGCTTACAATACTCTACCTTACCTGTCGATGACATCCTGGAGGGATTCTTGACGTTGAGTCAGCGTCAAAATCAGGTCCCTGTGACTTTTCGAGGGCGATGTGTGCCTGCTTGCAGGCCCAGCCCCCTTCCCGTGACCACGGTCAGAAGCCCGGAACCAAGGCACCTGCTCTCTGCCAGGCAAGGAACAAATCCCCAACAAGTCTCTGCCGTAGATGGGGGAGCGGGAGCAGCGCCGTTCGTTGACGAAGTAAATCTGGTCCAGCCGCTCTTTCAGAAGTCTGCTCTTCTCCTCCTTCAACAAAAACAGGGATGAAAATGGCTACTGAGAAATAGCATGGCCGGTCTTACTGAGCCCTATGAGGCCCCCACGTATGGCAACTGGCCATAGAGCGCGCGTAAGACTCACGGGGCCAGGCTACACGGAAAACAGTGACAGAAAAAAACAGTGACAGAAAAGCAAGCAGAGAAAACAGCGCCATTTTCATTGCCAACATGAGTAGTATTTCTTCAGACACTGTGAGCATTTCTAATGTCTGAAAGACTAGTAGAAGCATACAAAAAATGGGAAAGGTAATTTTTATAATGCTAAAGCCTAGTTGATTAGAAAAAGTGTTTTTAATTCTCTAATTCAAGGGCACACCATGTTTTTGATGGCAAGTAAACAGATAAACACCTCACAGAGGCGGGGATATATTAATATCACAACCCTCCCCCATGACAAGCAGCTTCTGAGAAGGACTTCCGTGTGTGCAGGGATGCCACGATGTTGCGCTGGGATCTGTTGCACCATACCTGGGTGGGGCCAGCTACAGGAGAAGCTGGTTTGGAGGCCGCTCCGGGTTCTCCTGCGGCCAGGGGACTGACTGCCACTCGACCAGGCACACCCACTACAAATGCAAAAACGAAGGGCTGGCACACAAAACTACTGGCATGCCCTCTAGAGGCCCTCCTTCACTGGCATGCTTCCTGGAGCATCCTTGGCTTTCACAAGCACATTTCTAGAATATGTCAACTCAAGTCTAAATCATTCAGAACCAACAGTGAGGCATTCCTGCTCTCTGGCCATGATCTGAAGTGAACGTCAGGGTCTGACTCTTTGCCAAGAGCCCTATGTGCACCTCAAACCTCCCCACCATCCTTCTGAGCAGCAGCCACATGGGCCCTACGCTCTGCTGTCCTTGACATCTCGGCAGCATCAACCCTGTGTGCCCTGTACAGAGGGATGCCAGGGCCCAGGACAGTCTGCTCCCATCAGCCAAGCCATGTAGCCCGTCTTGACAGACACTTCTCCACAAGGACTGTGAAGGGGGTAGCTGAGGTCAGTCGTCAGTTCTCAGTGAAGGATCCACTTGCAGGGAGCAAGGGAAAGGGTTAAGATGACTAGAACCCAGTGGCTGGACTGGTGTCAGGTTGGGAGTCTGGGGCCTCACAGAACAGGACTGAGCACCCTCTAGGGAGAGAAAACCTGAAGTATGAAGCCAACCAAATACAAGTAGAACTGTAGGTTGTCCAGCTGGACACAGAGCAGTGACCAGGACCCTCCAGTACCCACACCACCAACAGAGCCCCTGACAGAGATGGAGTGTAGTGACCAGGGGTTCCAGTTAGGAGAGGTCCTTGCCACCTCCACACATCAACCTGAAGAAGTGCCCATGTGCAACAGGTGTGCTCTCCAGCAAGCACCGCGGGAGGGTGGGTATGTCTGAAGCAAGGGACCCTGGTAGGAAGCAGGCAGTGGGGGTGCTGGAAGGAGGACCAGCCAGCTGGCAGGAACAACCCTATTCTGTTACCTGACCGAGGGAAATTCTAGCACGTTCCCTAAATGTATTTGTAACATGAACAAGCAAAATTTCTCATGATTCCAAGTCTCTTGTTAGAGCAAAATCAAAACAAAAAGTCTTAAGGTGAGTGACGGCCGGTTGTATTCAACCAGGACCTTTGGGAACAAAAGAGAAAAGAGACGTAGCAGACACGGGCCGCCTGCGGAAATCAGAGGCAGCCACAAACAGGACTGTCGGGTTCTGGGGCCTTACAGAACCCATCAACATCCTCCACCTGCCTCAGAAGCAAAAAGAGTTGGTAAGTGGTTTCAAAGCCAAGTATCCCCCAAGCTCTCCACTCTACCTGGCGGGGTCACAGGCGTGGGGCTTGGGCCACTGGCTGGAGGCTTGCTTCCCAGGGCATTCAGGGCACCCGCCTGAGACACGGTCTGCATCACCACAGGGCCAGGAGGGCGCAGGTAGGACTGCCCAGGCGCCGACACAATCTGGAGCACACTGCCTGCAAGCAAAGGGCACGGGTCAGTCATGAGGTGCCTGTGCCTTCCATCCCCCAGCCACACCCACTTCCAAAGGCACAGAATGAGGTGAGAAACCAAAAATCCAGAATCAAATTTACTCCAGTGAGGCAACACAAAGTTCAGTTTGCTGGAGAAAGATGGAACTACTTCATTCTCAATGAATGAAAACTCTGAGGATCAAAGACACTTGGCTTAATGTCAAGAAAAACTTCTGCAACTCCTTGCAATGCCAGATTTCAGGCAGTGAGGCAGGTTCCCACTCACTGTCTGCTCCAAGCCTGAGCCATCATGCGGGGGTGGGGGTGGGGGGTTCCTGCCCCCAAATCACACACTGGGTGCGTGCCAGCTGGTCAAGCTGGATGAAGAAATATCAAAAATCTCTGTGGCTCTATAACCACTGTTTAAAAAAACCTGCCATTTCCAGCCTCTGTGTGATTTAGTCCTGAAGTCCTCTACTCTGGAATTATACTCTACAAAAACTAAAGTGCACCTGAAATTCTTAAGAGATGGCCTCGCCTTTCTGGTCAAAAAACTGGAGAAATATGGAGTAAATCAAATGAAACCTTTTTTTTTTTTTTGCTGCAGGCTTCCTGGGGGCCTCCACTCTGCTAACATGTGACCCTGGTGTCCACATGGAACACCCCAGACTGGGTTGACAACTGAACTGTCCACCCCGACAGGAGTCATAAACGCATGTCTGGGAGGCTGCTAGGAGAGGTGGCCGGACCCCACCTCTGGGAGCTCCGGCCAAGTCACTGAGGATGAAATTTAACATCCCACTCAAACTGTATCCCCTTGTTTCCTCCAAGAAGCAGTTACTGCAGGAACACACCGCTCTCAGCCAGAGGCAGTCTGGAAGTTTTAAAGTCTGTACATAAAAGAAAATAATTTCTCCTATGTAAATTGCTAGTCTTTTAGAGTTTTGAGGGCAATTTACCTCACACTAAAATCTGAAAGGAGCAATTATTTCTGTTTTGATTTTTAGAATAGGAAACCGTATTCAAAAAATTTTTAAATACTATCCTCTATATAATATGGGCCAAGGGCCAGGCCACTGGGTGATTTACGAGTCACCTCCCTCATTTAGAACACCTACAAGGTGAGCCTCATTTAGGCCATTGCCAGGTGAAGCACCTGCGCTAAAGGGGCCGGAATCACAGCCACAGCGGGCACCCCAGTCAAGCCCCTGTTGGGTCACCACCCATCAGAGAGCCTTACCTTGGAGCTGTAGGGGCTGGCCGGCCGTGAGCTGCCGGAGCTGGCTGTGCGACAAGGTGAACTTGTTGCCTTGGAACTGCAGTGTCACGGGGGTCTCTGGCTGGGCGACGCGGCTCGGCGGGCCTGCGAGGGAAGCCAGTTGGGCTATTTTGACCACCTCCCCACCTGCAGAGATGCAGACGAAATGGGAATGAACATTCTTTGGAAGGGTTGGCGACTGCTATACTGACAATCACTTGTCACAGAGAATGACCGTCTGTAGCAAACTAAAGTGTCACAGGAACGTTCATTAGGTATTGCTTTCTAACACTTTCAGAAGATATTTTAATAGAAAAGAAAAAACAATTAGAATTAACACCAGGTTTTAATGGTCAACTTACTTAATCCTAACTGGTAGAAATTTTAGAATATCAGATATTAATAATTAACCAAACCATTAAGGAACATTTTACTTTTCTTTCCAAACAAGAAAAAGTAGCAAACATCAAAAGTTAACAGAAATATACTGGCCATACACTTTGAAACTCTCATATCAACCTCTTCATTTCAGAATACTTTTAAAATGTGAGAAAGTACATATCCAATTTAGCTCACAGAGACAAATGAGATTTTATCACTACAAATATAAAACACAGAACTAGCTTCAATTATACCCATAACCTTTTCAAAATTTGGCAATGTATTTAAGTACATAAATACATCACACTTTACGATACAATATTCACAGTAATTTGAACTAGATCGTAGAATTTGGTCTATAATTCTAACTGAAAAAATGCAAAATTTAACAGTGCTTAAATTCTTTCAAACAGAACTCAGATGAGATCATATGTACCTAACTCAAAAAGATACTACATTCAAGCTGGAATTGAGCAACAGCTTCAAAGGTTTCTTTAAACCCAATGGTTGATATTCGAGTCTAAATGTTCCTCCCATGAAATTCATGCCAGAATTATTAGTGATACTATAAAGAGAATAGTTAGCCAAAGACTAGAAAAACGCCGAAGGATATGTTGCCCACAGAAACCGTAAACAAGGGAGGGGAAACGGAAAAGGAGACGCAGAGATTTGTGCACAGAAACATGACTCTTCCATGAGCTCCCCTCAGTCCAAAAGTGGAGGCGCCAGAGTGAAAGGTGGCCTGGCCCCTCACACTCCCCTAAGCACGGCTCCTGCAATACACCCCTCAGGACTACTACCTCAGGCCAAAAACACCCACAAAACACATGTAAGGGCTCTCCTGCCCTGGGCAATGAACCAGGATAAGTGCTCTTCATCTGCTGGCATGAAAGAGGGGCGTGACACAAGAGAAAACTAACGTAACTCAGGGTCTCCTCATGACCCTACTTCCCTCTCCTGTCTTTCCAGAGAAGCCTCAACATAACTTGTTGTGCCAACAAATAAAGTGCTCCAGGTGGTATCTGAGAAATGGTGTAGCCCAGATAGTTCTGTCAGTACACTTCTGACTGCAGCATGGACAGAGGGAGTAGGCTAATCACACTGGCCACAATAAAAAGTTCTATTTAAAAATGTCAGTGACCTACTGCAAAACGTCTCACTTAAGTAATAACTCACTGCAGCTTCAAATCTGGGGATAAACCCAGAGACTAGCAGGAAGTGGGACTGCAGTTCACAGGCTTTCCTTCCCCTGCCCTTTGCTCTCCGAGGGGCCCTGGAGGCTGACAGGACGAGCCCAAGGCTTGCTAAGGAGAAGTGCCAGCCTCAGCCACCAAGGCGGAGCACAAGCCCAGGAGGGAAGCAGAGCTGATGGACGGGGCCACGAGAAAGGACAGAGAGAGGACAAGACCCTGGACCTTGGCCCTGAGTGGGGCCTCCCTCTGTAGGCCAAGGGCTAGAAAGGACAGTGTGGCGAAAGGCAGCACCGGACACAGGGTCAGGGAGACGAAGGGAGTGGACAGCAAGGCTCTTCACACGCCGCTGATCTGAATACAACGTCCTTGTGCAAAGAGGTGGCAGACCAGGGAGAGGCGAGGCCACTTACTCGGCAGGCGCGCCTGGGCCTGCGAGGTGAGCACCAGCCCCTGAGGCAGCGCGCTCTGCCCGGCCGGGTGCGAGGGGGCCTGGGGCTGGGGCTGGGGTGGGCCCGGGGCGGAGGCTGGGACAGTGGTCTGAGCCCGCAGTTTCGCAGGATGGGCTGGGCTAGGTGCTGTGCTGAAGGTCGAGGTAGGCTGGTGTCTCGGAGCACCGGTGGAGGCCTGAGAGGTCTGAAACGGGGCTGCTGCCGCTGCAATTGATAAGGTTGGTTTGTGCAAAGCTGTTAGAGGTTCTTCATACAATGCAGTATTAAATCCGAATTTTACAGAAATAAAACAAACAGTATTTCTTTCACACCACCTCTCCAATGAGAAGCCCTCCCTAAAAGGGGGGCGGGATGGCCTATGGGATGAGAAAATCTAATTTTTTATATGTTGTTAACTATTTTTACTTTACGTTCACCATCCTGCTACATGGTGTGTTTCTGGAGTAAACGGAGTGTCAAAAGTCGGCCCTTAGATACATCAGTGAGAGCCATGTCCTCACCACACGAGAAGGTAGGCAGCACTGGCCCCCTGGCTTCCCAAAGAGCTCTTACAACAAGCTGCTCTGGCATTTATGAAGATCTCAGAAAAACATGGGACGTGACCCCACAGATAAGGGTTACAAGACTATTTATTACCTTTCCTGCTGTTTAACCCTATCCTTCTTCACAGTAAGCAGGTTACGTTGAAGTGGTGGCACTGAACACAAGAGCAGACTTCCTCAGAAGTTTCTTAAATGACTTTGACGTGTATTTCCCGACATAAAAGAGAACGTTTCTGCTGAGGTACATTTTCACCATCACATCAACAGTGACTCAACGAAGAATGTAATGTCTTATACAATTCAAAGACATGAAAAAAACTAAACTCATGTAAGAACTACACATGGTCTCCTGGGAGAATCAGAGCAGACAGTCCCACTCCTGCTCAGAGGAGTGGTCACACATCCCCATGGGGCCGGGGAAAGTGCGAGAGGAATTTCTTCCACAAAAACCCTTTGTGATGCCGAGCACAGCCCCCTGAGAAGCATACCTTTTGCATCCGGATTTGCAGAGAATGTGGCAATGGGTGGCCGTCCTCGAACGTGGCCCTGTGGCGTGGCCGTGGCTGTGGCAGGGGTGGCCGTCCGGGGTGGGTGTGTGTTGGGGAAAGCCACGGTGCGGCCCTCAGGCTTCTGGCCATACTGCACAGGCTGGAACAACCTGGACGCCCATGTGCACGGGCAGGGAGACGTGGACACTGCTGAGACGCGAAGGCAGGGCCCCCTAGATGGGCGCTGGGGACCTAGGGCCACCTGAGGGCAGAGGGCTTCCCACCTCAGGGGCAGTTTAAATAGGGAGATTTCTAAATAGAGTATTAAGAAGCAGCCGCTCATCAAGGACAGGGAGAGGGGTGCTTAATACACAAAAGTGGTACCTCTGCCCCTGCAATGCTTAGGCAACATTCAGGAGTGAATGTGATGGCAGTTTTTAGGTTTCCATGAATGTGGACTAGAAAAATTATATCTAACACAAAGTCCATTAGACTACTCTTTTGATTAAGAGTCAAGCAGAGTGAAAAGTCAACGTGCACAATTAGGTAACAAGAAACAGCAGAAATGATAAAGGCACCTCATAGGTGCCAGTGGGGAAAACTTAAAGCGAGAGCCACAACACAGCTTCCCTGTCTGACTTTTTCACAAGGCAATGTGCTCTTCACGTTTCTTTCACCTAGAAACCGTAATGGCAGGAATTTTGTATTTTCAAAACCCCTGTGCAATGCAACAGGTGGAGACAGCCAGCAGAAGCAACTAAATGAGGCTGCAACAGCCCAGAGAGGACTTTGGCTTCACCGCCCCGGCTCTGTATTTAACTGAGGGCTGCAGGGCTCCTGCGAGTGCAGGCAAGGAAGCTGAGGGAAGGGCGGTCGGACCCAAGTCGTCAAGTAAGTCACATCAAGAAAAGGCAGTAAGAACAGGCTGCCAACCGCAGCGCTGGCCCGTTTCTCTCTAAATCACCAACCTGCTTTTTCCTTTGTTTCTGACTGGTGCCCAGAATTGTGCATAAATCCAACTCATGGATTTCGCCTACCTCGCCTACTTCAAGTCATTTGTGTTTTGAGTTCATCGTCTAGGGTGCCTGCTCCGTCTAGTCTCATGGCACCTGCAAGATGTCCCTTTTTACCCCGGACACTGTAGCCGGGGTGGAGCCTCTGCCAGACCTCAGGGCCCCACCCCCACCCCCACAGCACTCAGGGACCCCAATCCCGCTCCCACAGTACCCCCTCTGCCCTCCTACTCTGACGGCTGTCACTAGAGCCTGCACCAGGTTACAGGCAGTCTGACTGCCCCGTCTCTGACCACCTCCCCACGGAGAGCCCTCCCAAAGCCCAGCGCTTCTCCAAAATGATGAAAAGGCTACTCTTCAGGCAGCCGAGTGGCCACACTGGCCTGTCCACACTTGCTGCTTATCCCAGAAACCAAGCACACCTGGGCATTTCGAGGAGAAGCAGGTAACCAGATTAGACGATTAGCCTTTCTCTTCACAAGCTGTAGCCCAAGTTCTCGTGTGGAACTCAAACCCAGTCATCCCAGTTCTCCCTGAGAGGCCAGGGTCTCTTTCAGCAGGAGGAAGAGGGGATGCCATCCGGACCCCACGACCCACAGCCAGCCAAGACCCAGTCAGAGGCAGCCAGTGAGCAGGAAGCACCGCTCCACATCACGCCACACACCTGCTGGGCTTCAGTCTGACGGCCGCCGGCCTGCTTGACGGCGGCGGCGCAGTGAACAGCTCCTCAAAGAGTTTCCGTGTCACCTTCTTCTTACCCAGCAGTTCTGCCTCATGGCGAGTCATTTTATTTTCTAAGCCAAGAAGATCAAAAATAGAAAGGTCCGTTTCCTAAGGAAAAAAAGAAAACAATTTTGCTACATGAGGCAGGAAAAAAAATGACTAGGAATCAAAGTGGATTCCAAACTGGGAAGGACAGGCCCTTACTGGCCATCTTTCCAAGAGACGCCCAGCGGGACTTGGTGTGCTCGGTTCCACTTTTTGTGTTTTTTTTTTTTGATGTGAACCATTTTTAGTCTTTAATGAGTTTGTTACAATATTGCTTCTGTTTTATGTTCTGGATTTTTGGCCATGAAGCATGTGAGATCTTAGCTCCTGACCAAGGATTGAACTCACAGTCCCTACATTAGAAGGTAAAATCTCGACCACTGGACCACAGTCAAGTCCCAAGTTCCCCATCAGTAATATGGGAGTGATGGCACGTGGTCATCCCGAGAGGCAGTGGGAAAGAAGAGGGCGGCACTTAGAGACAGAATAGACTCGGCAGAGGAGAGGAACGAGCCTGGGAAACGCTGGTCTAAGCAGACGGAGATGCTTGGTCTTGTCAAGGCGGGGCTGGGAAGAGACCCCCGTGTGCTGGTGTGGGTGCCGTGGGCATGTGGCATGTCTTTGTGTCCAGAGCCCTGGGGAAGCTTGCTCCATCTGTTCTTCTCTTGGGACTTTCTCACTCCCACCAGGATGGTGGGAATCAAAGAGGAGGGATAGCAGGTGTGGGCAAGGAAGTGGAGACATGAAAGCCCTCATCCCTTCACACATGGATGGGGATGGGAAACTGAGCAACTACTGTGGAAAATAGTCTGGTAACTCATCTAAAGGTTAAACATGGACTCAACACATGACCCCACAATTTTTCACCTGTCACACATGTGCCCACGAGAAGAGAGCCCCACAAGAAGGGAGCCCCACATCCATACAAAACTTGTACATGAATGTGCACTCAGTGGCTAAAGAAGTGTAAACCACCTAAGTGTCCATCAGCCTGTGGACAGATGAACATAATGTGGTCCATCCAGACAACAGAGAAAAGAGATTATGACACATGATGCAACATGGACGAACTCTGAAAACACTACGCTCAGTGAAGTAAGCCGCTGACGTGAACTATTTGGACCAGATGAATCCACAGGGTCAGACGCAGGTGGGTAGTGGGGAGGGGGAGGGAGAATGGGAGTGACAGTGTGCGTGGATTTTCTTTGAGGCAATGAAATGCTCTAGCATTAGTTGTGATGCTTGCACAATTCTATGAATATACTAAAACCAACAAACTGTACATTTCAGAACAGTGAGTTTTATGGCAGTGAGTTATCTCAACTAAGCTGTTTTGAAAATGAACACACAACATAAAGACTTCCATTCATGAAACATTTCCCCACCTAAGCAGTATCTTCAGGTAACCTGCTTCTGACTCATCTTTATCCTCACGGCTCAGGTCTTCTCTAACTCAACAAAGGACACATCCCTACGTTAAGAGTAGTGATCACAGTGGCAGCACGACATCCCTCACACTAACTCACCATAAACTGCTCACCAACCGGCCCCTTCTTCAGACCATCATGTACATTAACTGACTCCTCACAAGCGCCTGGTGTGCTGAGGAGACCGAGGCCAACTGAGCACCCAAAGCCGCACCCCTGACGAGGCAGAGCCGGGACCTCCACCCATAACGATCTGGCCCCAGGGTCGTATGCTAAACCTGCACAAGTCTATCCAGGCCACAGAGCTGTTCCCGTTCCTCAGTGTACGTGAGACCTGATCCCTGGTCCTCGGAGTAGAGGCAGCAAAGGGGAACTCAGGCACCAGCCTGCCAGTGGCCTGGCTGGTGGTCAGGGCAAGCTCTCAGTCTCCCGTGTGGAAGCCAGCGTAGGAATGCTGGCCCCCGAGGGCACAGCCCCACCCTACTGACCCGTGAGTTCAGCACACTTGTGTTGGGAATCACCTGACCTAACCCAATCTGTTCTGTTTTAAAATTTGGGGTTTTCAAAAACTTTCATTACCCCCAAATTCAAACACAGAAAGGTATACAACTATACCTTTTTTGGTTTAAAAACAACCAAATTTCCCCACCTAGGGATAGTTGTGTGTGTATGGTTAGTTGCTAGCTGTATCCAACTCCTTCCAACCCCCAGGGGCTGCAGTCTGCTGGGCTTCTCTGTCCATGGGATTCTCCAGGCAAGAACACCTGAGTGGACTGTCATGTCCTCCTCCACGGGCTCTTCCCAACCCAGGGATCAAACCCAGGCTAGATTGTTTATCACTGTGCCACCTGGGAAGCCTTAGGTATAGCTACTAATATTTTAATAAAAAGAGCTGGGTCCCCACCCCCAAATTACACCTATGAAAACACCCCAAGGGTCCTGTAGTTCTAAGTCCCGCTCTCCTTCACACACTCTGCTGTTGCTCACAGGCCAACAGCCAGGGAGGAAAACCCTCAAAGCATCCTTCACATCATGGGCTCGCCCCTCGGGTCCATTCCAAAGCAGGTTCTGGGTCCAGGGCAAGGCCCATCACAAACGCCCTTGATGTTGCCCAGCATCCGGCAATGCAGAACACAGGACACAAGTTAGTGGACACTGATGTCCAGAAGCTCCTGGAACAGAGCTCAATGGAGGCCCCTCTGGCACCCTCTCTGTACCTTCCAGAAGTCTCTGTCAAGCGCCTTCAGGACGAGCGAGGCGGAGCGGTACTGCAGCGGCCCTGCCGTGTAGGAGGACTCCGGGAGCCGGGGTGCCACCAGCCCAGGGTGGTTGCAGATCCGCTGTAGCCTCAGGAGTATGCTCAGCACGTCCACAAAGTGCCCGCTCTTCAGCGCTTCCTGGGTCCTGCGCACATGCAGGAAGAGATAGGAGCATTGCCAGGGGTGCAAACATGTGCCAGCTGGGCTTCTCCCCGTCTGCTATCCCCATCTATGAACGCACAGCTGGTACATCCCCTTGACCTGGTGAGTAAATCTGCCACATGCCAACCCACCTCCATGAGGTTGTGGTTCTGAGACTGGCTCACCACCCCATGAGAGAGGACGGGAGGCCAGAGAGCCAGGGTACGGGTTAGACGTCGGGGCACCCTCCATGGCATGCCCCCAAAGAGCAACAGGGCAGGTGTCCCAAAGAGCCCAGGGGTCTGTCTGGGTCGGGGAAGGAATGCCCTGACTCCACACGAGTCCTCTCACACTGGCGGCATGCTGTGCTCCTCCTGGGCCGGCTATGGGCAGAGCCTCTGACAGGACCAGGGAGGAGATAGGACTGTTGAGCCCGAGATGAGCGTGGCCTCCAGCTCCAGGCACCCACCTCCCGAAAAGGAGCCTTCTAAAAGACCAGAGGAGGCCCTGCTCCGTGCGGGCAGAGAGGGTGGGGGGGGGCACACTCACCCAGGCTGCAGGATGACATCCTCGTACAAGGCCTTCTGTCGATTGGAGAGGCGGCACTTGAGGACATGCTCATATTTCTTCGTCAGCTGCTTCTCTACGTCTCTCTTAGTTCTCCGCAAAATGAAGGGCTGTGTCACCTGAAAAGAGAGAGCTCTCCATTGTTTCCTTTCCAAAAACAGTGTCACAGCCATGCTACGTCAGGGGCCCGCGGGCGCGTACCCGGTGCAGCCGGATGACCACTTTGTGATAGTAGTCCTGGTTCTCCTCGTTGGGGGCCTTCAGGGGGAAGTGCAGGTAGGGCCTGGAGATGCCGGGGATGAGGAAGTGCACCATGGTCCACAGCTCCAGGAAGGTGTTGTGCAGGGGAGCGTCGATGAGGAGCAGGCGCTGCTGGCTGAGTACAGGCGGAGAGACGACTCAGGGTGGGCAAAGAATCGCTCTCTCTGACAATACTCAAGGAGAGGGACAGTGATCCTGTGGAGCCTGCACACACGCATGCGCACACACAAATTAAGTTAATGAACTGAATTAGGCAAGAGCCTTGGGTCTCCTCAGCCCTCAAGTGCTGAGACAGAGGTGAGGGGGAGTCCTTGCAGCTGAAAGGCCATTTGGGGGTCTGCAATTCCCTACAGTTCCTCCAAGGAACCTTTACATCAGCAACACAGAGCACAGGGCATGTGGCAGGGGCAGTCAGACCTCTGCAGGGTGAACACAGCCTCCCAGTGCCTCTCGGTCATGCCCTTCACGCGCTGCATCTCATCGATGACCAGGCACTTCCAGCGCACCCGCGTGAAGGACGCGAAGCCCTTGAAGAACTGCTTGTAGGATGTGATGCAGATGTTGAAGCTGTTGGGCTCCGTCCACTCCTGCAGCACACAAGCCAGGCCTCACCACCTCCTCGGGCGCAAGCCGTCGGGAGAGGATTCACCACCCACTTACCCTGTCCCCATCACCGTCGCTCCACTCTTTTTTCTTAATAATTTGCTGCCACCACATAGAAAATGGCTGTTTGTATTTTTAGGATCTTTTTTCTCTAGGAGGCTAAGGCCCTCGTGTGGACAAATTAAGAAACTGCTTTGGGGGCATTAACAATTGCTTTTGGAAAATACAATAGCACGCAGTATCCTGAAGTGGGGCTTGTCTTCATGGTATATAATCTTAGTGAGGGAAACATACATTCAGAAGCTGACAGGAAACACGAATAGCTATGTTGCAACTGACTACATTTAAGGTTTTAAAGAGCAGTAACCAGAGATCGTAAAAATAAAAAAGAAAAAGCCAAGAAGAGACACCTCAGAGAAAAACACTTTTTTAGTAACTACTACTCAACACAGTAGAGTTTAACCATAAGCCATATTTTTCTCTTCAATGAATAACTGATCTGGAACATTTACTTAGAATCTAGTACTAGAAACTACTGGGCAGAAAATAGATACAAGTCCAAATCTGTTTCAGAAGCTCTTCTGTTTGTCACAAATACTCCTTATAAACACGTCCATGGGAATTATTTATGGATTTATAATTCAGAACCCAGGATGCATCACAATTTCTCATTTCTGCCTGTGATAACCAACAGATTTATGGTTTAAAAGGATGGTAGCCCCTCCAGAGACCACCTGAGCTCTGCGGGGGGCGGGGGGAACCCTGCAGGCCAGTTTACTAAGTATGGTCTGTTGCTTCCGGGGGCTCCAAGTCCAGACAACTACAAGGTCTGGGGTCTCGCAAATGAGTGATTTACAATAATTACACTAACAAGCATATGCTAACACTTTGAAATCTGCTTACTATAGAAATTAAGATACTTTTCTGTTTCATTCTTTTTCACGTTTAAAATAACATACCTGTCTCTTTGCCTTGAGTTCTCTATGGCTGCCAACATACAAGAGCGTTTTGAGCCCCGGACACCAACGCTTCAACTCGAGCTCCCACTTGAGTATGTTGCAGCTCCTCACAATGACAAGGTGAGGGCCCCAGTTGCCTAC
The DNA here is from genome assembly GCF_055505025.1 of Bos grunniens. Taxonomy (NCBI): domain Eukaryota; kingdom Metazoa; phylum Chordata; class Mammalia; order Artiodactyla; family Bovidae; genus Bos; species Bos grunniens. The sequence goes on from NC_141181.1 coordinate 45,461,176, forward strand.
AAAGGAGACAGAAGTTTCCTGTGTAACAAAAGCCGTGTGTCCAGTCCAGGCGCCCAGCACTGTGCCTGGTGAGCAAGTGTGTGGGGGAGTCCAGGCACGACTAGAGCAGGCATCACCGGGGACGGAGGGCTGTCCTCCATCCTCCCTACAGAGCAGGACAACATGCTGTGTCTCCACTCCCAGCGCCGCCACAGGGCACACTCCACATAGGTGCTGAAAACGTAAGTGCCCAGTAAAATGACAATTTATTCAAAACCATGGCCTACTAATGTAAGGGGGGCGAAGAACCCTCATCTACACAAAACAATGCTCAGAAAGGAAGAAACTTCAGGCAGGAGCCCTGAACCCAGCACTCAGCAAGCCTCGCTACCCAGGATGGCCCTCCGTCACCCCCACACTATGGGCGCTGGTCCAACACTCATGCTTATGACGGTTGCCAACTGCTAATCAGAACACACCCAAACCATCCCAACCCATCCCAAACCACACAGTTTCAATCTCATTCTCCAGAAAAGTAAGGTTGTTTAAATTACTAGAGTAATACACACATAAATTTCAACTCCTGTGCTATAAAATAAACCTAAACCAAGTTAAAAATCAGGAACGGCAGACTTGGAAAAAATACCTGTAATGCACACATCTATAGGCATAACAGCTAATATGCAAAGCATTATACTGATCCTTAAAAAGAATTATCCAAATGGAAGAAAATATATGCACACAACGTGACTGACAAAGGGTTAACATTCAAAACATATAAACAGTAACTTGAAGATATGCTCAGCACTGCTCATCATTAGAGAAGTGCACATCAATACCACCACCTCGCTCTGGTCAGGAGGGCCATCATCAAAGAGTCCACAAGCAGGACTTCCCCAGCAGTCCACTGGTTAGGACTCCATGCTGCCAATGCAGCAGGCACAGGTTTGATCCCTGGTCGGGGAATGAAGATCCCACATGCCACACGGCATAGCCAAAGAAAAAAGTCTACAAGCAATAAAAGTTGGAGAGGGTGTAGAGAAAAGGGAACCCTCCTACATTGTTGGTGGGAATATAAATTGGTGCAACTGCTGTGGAAAACAGGTGTTCCTTGGGAGTTCCTTAAAAAGACTAAAAACAGAGCTTACCACAAGATCTTGCAATCCCACCCCTGGGTATATATCCAGAGAAATCTCTATTAGAAAAGAGTGAAGGAAGCTAGGAAGAGAAAAACAAATATAACATGGCATAGTGTAGAATCTAAAATACTGATACAGAAAAATTTATTTGCAAAGCAGAAATAAGACACAAACGCAGAGAACAAACATATGGACACCAAGGGGAGAAGGGGGTGGGGAGGAATGAATCGTGAGGCTGGGTTTATACTATGTATAAAACAGAAATTAAGGAAAACCTACTGCAGGAAAGGGAAGTCTACTCAATATTCTGTGGTGGTCTAAACAAGAGGAAAATCCAAAGCAGGATATATGTGTGTGTGTGTATATATAAAACATTCACTTCACTGCACAGTAGAAAATAACACAACACTGTATAAAGCAACTGTACTCCAATAAACATAAAAAATATTAAATAAAAAAAGAAAGAACAGATACTGCATCCAATGTCCACAAAAGCACTATTTCAACAGTCAAGACAAGGAAGCAAAAAAAAAAAAAAAAAAAGACAAGGAAGCAATGTGAATGTCCATCAACAAATGAATGACAAAGATGATGTGGTGTGTGTGTGTGTGGACACACACACGGGGACACACACACACACACACACACACACACACACACACAGTGGAATACTACTCAGCCATAAAAAAGAATGAAATAATGCCATCTGCCGCAACATGGATGGACCTAGATATCATCAAACTGAGTGAAGTAAGTCAGAGAGAAACAAACATTATGTTATCACTTATATTTGCAATCTAGAAAGTATATATAAAAATATATGTAACCTGAAAAAAATACTAATATACATATAATACTGAATCACTTTGCTGTACACCTGAAACTAACACAATAATGTAAATCAAATATACTTCAATTAAATGAAGGAAAAAAACCAGCCAAGAGGAAAATGAACAAGCAAGTGAACTGAAATTTCAGAAAGGACAGGAATTCCCTGGCAGTACAGTGGCTAAGACTCCGTCAGTGCTGAGGGCCCAGGTTCAATCCCTAGTCAGAAAACTAAGATCTCATAAGCTATGTGGCAGTCAAGAAAGAAAAAGAGAGAGAGGAACTTCACAAAGGAAAAAAGACAAGCAGACAGTAACTCTGAAAGGCAGGACTTTACAAGTATAGAAACGCAAACCAACCCCAGTGGCCCTTTCCTCCCAGTGAAAAACAAGATTTTTTTTTTTACTAGCATTTAGCATATTGTTCCACTTCTGGAGAGGAACAGAGTGTCCACAAATGTGTTTATGAACGTGTCTGTCGACACTTGGGCGAAACAGGGCAGGACTCGCCCCAGACTGCCCTGAGGGGTCACCACTGGGGGTGGAAGCAGGTGCATGTGGACAGCTGCAGCCTGTTGTTTTACTTTAAAAAGAAAAGAAGGTGGTGAGTTTATGAGCAATTTTAACTGTGTGAACTTATCAGAACCCCCTCACTCAAACTCTCTTGGAGCTACCCCACTACTCTTGAGGAAGTGGCGAACAGTTTTATGGTTACTCAATGATGCGCCCAAGGACACTGGGCCCCCTGGGGTGAGGGCAGACAGGGGAGCCACATCCAAGGTGAGCCATCCTCGGTCTGTCCCGTGCAGAAGTGGGGCAGGCAGCAGAGGTTCACCCACCCACCCTTCAGAGCCCGCGAAGACCTGCCAAGCACCTGCCTCTGCTCCAACTTGTCAAGCTTCCCAGTAGCTGGACCTTCAGTCTGCTTCCAGCAGCAAGGTGCCCGAGTGACTCCTCCAACACTAGCAGTAACACAAACCTGTAAGGAGGAAGACCAAGGCCCCCACCCGGCCAGCAGACGGGCCTTCCTGGCTCTGTACCCTCCAGCCACCACACCAGCCTCAATACTGCCCCGTGGACACACCAGCAACTCTTTCAGCCTCTGCACCCACCAGCCCACCTCCCCAAACCCCGCGCTCAGGTGGCCACGGCATTCTCAGGCCTCTGCGCAAAGGCCTTGCGAGGTACACGGTACACAACGCCAATATGCCGCATCCGCATTCACTGTGCACCCCTGTGACTACGACAGTACCTGGAATGGGGCAGGCATTAGGTAAGCACCTACAGAATGAATAACTGAGTCACTTGTTTATTCAAATAATGAAATAAAATCCCCTATTTTTGGAAGTGTATGTTGCTTCCAATTTCACGCTATTATAAATATAATAAGAAACATTTTTTTCAACTAAACAAGAGAGGAAACATGGTAGCTTTTCTATCTTGAGATAATTAAAACCAATTTTAAAGTACTACACTGAACACTTTGTGGTACTGGGTCAAAAGCAAACCTATTAACACAAGAAAAAAAGGTCCCAAAGTTGATTCACTTGTATTAAACGTAAGCTTTCAAAACTAAAGGCAAGGCAGAATTATTCACCGAGGACGCTAAGGTAACTGTGTCAGAATCCAGAGGGGCCACAGAGGAAGAAACTACTCCTGGGCTGAAGGAACCTCTATCCAGCAACTCAGGATATCAACTCTTCCAGCTCAAGCGGTCCCGCCCTGCCTCTAAAGCGCTGACACACAGAAGGGTCCCTGGGAGTTGACTAAGTGCTGGAACATGTATGAGCTTCTGCTGCCCTCCATCACTCCACCCCAGGTGCCAGCAGACCCTTCCTTTGGGAGAGGAAACTCACAAGCCCCCGTCCTGGTTAGAGACATGGGCACAGACTCATTTGTAGCCCTGTGGGCACAGAGGGGGGTGAACAGTGCCAAGCTGAACTTCCGTGTGAGTTCAAAGAGCCAAGGGCTGAGGAAGTGGACATTTAGGGTAAAGGGCAAAGCCTCCTGTGGGGGCAGCAGACACCCCGACCCTCTGCTGCTGTGCAGATGCTGAACCCTCACAGGGCTCCAGGCTACTCCCATGGAACCCTCCTGGGAAAGAAGCCCTGTGGGTGGCAGGATCCAGCAGAGAGACAGGAAGGCAGCGCTAGTGATCTTAGCAGGAGGGCCGCTCCCCAACCAGCCCAGGGGCAGACTGCAGGGAGCGCCCAGGCGAAAGGATTCACAGCAATGAGAAGTAGCACAGAGGCCCTGCTGCCCGCTCTGCCATCCACACGAGTGGGCGGCAGAACCCTGGAAGTCACAAAGCCTCAGCCACAGCCGGCTGGATCCTATGTTACATTAGACTTAGAGAACTTTTGAGTTACTCGATGTAGTATCTATTGTGAACGAGAGTTTTGTTGGCTCCAGAGATGAGTGCTTCTAAGCCCTGTTCCCTCAAGTCCTGGATCAGAGTGTAGAGCAGAAAAAAGGAACTGAGAAAAAAGGCCTCCCCCACAACCCTCAAGCTAGATGTACCACTCACGCTTCAGTCTCAGCAAATACAAACTATTTAAACAATGATAGGCTCTTACCTTCGTTACAGGCTAGGTGAGCAAAAAAGGCAATGATCTGCACTGTTTTCCCAAGCCCAGCTTCATCTGCCAATATGCCATTGAGATTCTTGCGGTAGAGCTTGGCCAGCCAGTCCAGGCCGATCTTCTGGTAATCCCTGAGGGCGCCGTACAGCAGGGCCGGGGCGTTCAACTTCACCTGTGGGGCAGACGGGCCAACACACACATCTCAGGAGAACCATTACAATTCTTTCTCCAAAGTGAAGTCAGAGCAGTCACAGGATAAGCCTACTGGAAGGCCATAAAGATGATTCACAGATAACAGAAAAGGAAAGGTCAGTGACTGTTTTTCCCGACAACTTCTGCCGCTGGGATGAAGAGCTGGTTTAGAAGGAGGAACCTTCCCCTCACAGGGATACCATCCCTCACAAAGGGCGCAGCCTCACCGCGGTGCTGATCCGAGCGCTGCCCTTGGGCAGGATGGCTTCAGCCACAGCGGTCACTTCCGCAATGTCCCTGGTATGAGGTTTCCCGACAATCACTCTCTCTGCAGCTTTAAACTGGTCCATGATGAAGAGCGAGTCGATGAGAACCACATCCTTCCGGCTCTCCCGGTCCCCTGGGCAGTCTTCCATGTCTGTGATCAACAGGAAAATGGGATTTGTGGGATCAGAGATGCTGTGATAGTATTATGAGCCCACTTGGCATGAAAAGAAAAAGAAATAAAAAAAAGAATGAAAAGAGAAGGAAAAGAAGAAAAAAGAGAAGAGAAAAAAGGAGTCGACAGAACCCAAATACTTCAAATACAGAGAACGAAGCAGCAAGTTTGTTTTTAATCCACTTTTATACAGCTAACAATGCTCTCCAGATAAACAGGTACAAACTCTTACAGAGTCTGGAGGAGCACTCTGGAAGGCCACTGGGTGAAGCTGGAAAATGTCTGCACAGTGTTAGAGCTAGTACCACTCACAGACTCACGGCCTCTAAGGGTTCAGTAACTGCCCCTCTGCCATCAAGAAAGGAAGGATCAGAAGCATCTAAGTCTGGGCAAGGGGGCCAGCAGCCCCTCCTTAAGTCCAGCTGCAGCGAGGGGTCCAGAAGGCCCTTATATCCCCACAGAACTCTTCTTGGCTCCTCCCTCGTCCACCACCCGCCACAGGCAGCCAAGTCTACCAACCAGAACAGGTGGGGTGAAAACAAGAAGTAGACTCTATGGGGCATAGTCTGTGAACCTGCTTGGAACAGTCAATAAAAGTCAGGTAAAGCCCTTAAAATGGGTGTGCTAAATTAAACAAGCATAGTGCAGCCTGGATAAACATGATAACATCTAGGTGACATACAATCTAGAGAAGACTGTTTCTACACTGTTCACAACTTGATCAAACGTTCTGATAACTATCCCAAGTTGACCAATAAAAATAAAAAGCACAGAATTTAATAACACTATCAATGTAAACTTTATATTAAATATATTTCAACTTTTTCTTTCATCAGACTGAAGTAAAGGTAATTCTTAAACTCTATTTTAAGTGTCCTTCTTCTGTTTGGTATTTTGGCTTTTGTTTTCAAAGCTGAATTCTTCAAAGATGTCAAGACAGACCTTCTTCTTCACTTGTCTCCTCACTGTCAGGCTTAGGTTGGGGCCACTGGAAATTTGGCAGAAAGGCACCTTCATACAACTTCATCAAATCGATCAACGGTAATTCAGCTGGAAAGGATTGCAGCAAGAAAGATTATTTTACACAAACAGTGTCAGCTGGGAAGAAAGGCCCTTTGGGAGAAGGGCCCTTTCACACACAGTTGACCTTGAACACCTCAGGGGTTGGGGTGCTAACTCTGCAGAGGAAAATATGAGTATAACTTCCAGCCCTCCTTGTAAGAGGTTTCTTCACACCTGACCAACCATGGATCGCGGAGCATTGTAGTCTTTACTATTTACTACTGGAAAAAAAAAATCCACGTGTAAGTGGATCCACGCAATTCATACCTGTTGTTCAAGGCTCAACTGTATACTCCTTTCCCTGGCTTTAAAATAATTCCTTAGGAAAAGTGTGTATTTTCTAAAAGCACATTTATTTTAAAAAAGCTAATAATGATTGCCCATTACTGATACAAAGTATAAGACATTTTCTTTATAAAGTAAGGTAAGAATCTTTGAAATGAGAAACTCAACTTTTGTTCATAAAAGAATACTCCTAAAATAACCCAAATACAACCTAATAAATGTACATAAAACTTATAGATTAATAAATGAAAACATAAAAATATCACTAATGGAAATAATTGGTGGAGATGACACATAAAAATACAAAACATCAAATAAAAGTCACGAGTAAAAAATGTTCAAAAAGGATGATTAAAGATTATTAGCCTTTTTGTATAAAGAGCTCACCCTAATTGATCAAATAACGCAGCAAACTAAAGCCCCGGCCACAGTGGGCAAGGGATATGGAGCTGTCACACACAAAAAATAAAGGGCTCATGAAGTATTTAACTGAGCCTCTCCAGAAACCAGTGCACGATTGGTCCTCCATCACACCAGCAACCATCTTAAAAACTGTAATGCTGGACCAATATACGGAGTCAAATACTCTCAACACTGCAGGTGGTGGTATAAACAGGCTTATTTCTCTGGTAACCAGTATGAAAAGCTGAAGGGCTTTAAATGTCATGCCCTCTAATGTCATTATTTCCCAATTCCATGGGTCTGTCTGGGGAAGTAACTGGAAACCAGGACTTCAGGTTCATGTTCAAACACAGTTCCACATGGTGTTACGATAAAACAAGGCAAAGAACACTGTGAGCTAGGTATCTGTGACACAGAAGCTTTTCTGAATATTTATTGTATGTCAATAATATTGGTAGTCAAAATAAGAAATGCCACAGAGAAGTACCCCAAAAGAATAGTAGGAAAGGCACTATCTGTTTAAGACTTAATATTCTAGTGACAGATTTGCTCACAATTTAAACTATTCATCACATGGGGCTGACAGGTAGATATGTGATAAAGCCAAGCAGAAGAAATTATGGAAGAGAAGTGGTAGGTACATGGGTGTTCATAATAAGGTTCTTTACTTCTCTGGTTTGTCTGAATGTTTTCGTAACGAAATACAAGGAAATGTGCATATACATCATATGATGGCTATCAAAGTAGGAACAAAAAAGGAGAAACAACTGAAAAACTACTTCATCAATTAGATAATTTAGTAAGGTGTCTTGGAACAAACTTAATTCATGGAATCAACAGCTTTCACACATAAAAACTAGCCTGAAGACATAATGGAAGAAAAAATCCTACTCAGAAAGTATTTCTATACTTCTTTAGATAGAAAGTATTTTAAATACTTAGAATTAAAGTTTTAAAAAATTCACGTCTACATAAAGAAAGTGCTGAAAGTTTTGTGAAGGGCGTGAGAGGAGACTCAACCAGGAAGAGGCACCCTGTGGATGGATGAAGACACGCCCCCAGTGACACCATTCATGGCACTCACAGGCTGGTCAGCTTCCCCCAGTGGTCAGGGCTAACCAGGGTGACCACCAGATGGCTTGAAATGACAGTGAGTAGCTTATAAGGCTCCACTGTAGGAGATACAGACGCTCATGGACCACCTCCTCTGGGGAGACCAGCCTCCATTCCACCCTGTTCTGGGGACGCTAGAACAAACCCCCAGAGAAGTCCCAATGTGAGGGGACTGGGGCTCACCTGCCAACAGCCAGCCAGCTAGTTGTGGGTGGCCGGAGGGGCAGGGCACAGACCGGAAACTGGGCCTGCTGATGGCTGCATCCCCGCAGGACCCAAGCCAGAAGCACCCAGCTGCGCTGCTCCCAATTCCTGCACTACAGGAAGTGGTGGAAGAGCTAAAGCTCCAAGTTAACACAGACTCTACCAAGTCAGGGATGCACACGAGAATGAGAAAGAATGAGAAAGGCCTACAAGAACATAAGATAAGGTGAAGCTCAAAGACTAAGAGGTGAAACAGAACACTGCATTTGAACCAGTCATGACCAACCACCGCAAGTTACTGTCTTTCCAGGTGAAAATGCCCCTCTCAAGTCAAGAACAAGTCAAAGGCCAGGGAATTCCCTGGTGGCCCAGTGGTCAGGACTCCACGCTTTCATTGCTGAGGGCCAGGGTTTCAACCTCCAGTCAGGAAACCAAGATCCCTCAAGTTGTCCAGTACAGCCAAAAACAACAAAGACAAGCCAAAGGTGTCCACCATCAACACTTTTGTTGCTACACTTTTTTGCAAGAATGGTAATAAAAGGATCAAGATTATAAAGAAAGAACATTATTCTCTGGGGATGAAGAGGTTGTATACATACAAGCAACATGAGAATTCAGCAGTGTTGCTGGATTTAAGATCAACAAATAAAAATCAACTTCATTTCTTTACACCAGCAAAAAAATTAAAATGTAACCTTAAAAATACACCATTTTTTACAGCTTTAAAAAATATATTGCACCTAGAACTAAATCTAACAAAAATATACAACCAGAAAACATTAGTGGAAGCTATTTAAAGAGATCTATGTAAATGGAGAGACTATTTTGATCACAGTTTTAAAAAGCTCTTCATAGAGACATGGTTCTCACCAAACACCCACTAACTCAACTACATTTACACCAAAATCCCTAATTGGTTCTCTGAAACTTGATAAGTTGATTCTGAAATAAGCCCCAAATAGTCAAGGCTCTCCTCAAAGAAGAATGAGGCAAAAGGCCTGACCTAGCTAGACCGCAAGAATTATTATAGGGCTTCCCTGGTGGCACAGTGAATAAAAATCTGCCTGCCAAGGCAGGGGGCATGGGCCAGGAAGATTCCAGACGCTGCAGAGCAACTAAGCCCCTGGGCCACAACTACTGAACCTGAGCGCTAGAGCCCCTGCTCCGCAACAAGAGTGGCCATTGCAGTGAGAAGCCTGCACACCACAAAGGGCAGCCCTTGCTCGCTGCAACTTGAGAGAAGTCTGTGCGGTGATGAAGATGCAGCGCAAATAAAAATAATAAAAAATAATTTTAAAAAATAGTATTATATAAAAAAAGAATTACTATAAAGCAAGAACAATCAACAGAGTGTAGTATTGGTATAAACCGACCGATAAAACAATAAAGGTCCCAAAAAAAGCTGTGCATATCAGGAAACCTAATATCTGAGTTGACACCGGGCATCACTGGGGAAGGATGGCTGTTTCAGATGGCACTGAGACAATCTGTAATCCATTGGCGGGGGCGGGGAGAAACACTGCACTCTTATTTCACACTAGAGACAAAATCAACTTGTGGTGAATGAAAAGACATCAGTATGAGGGCAAAAAAATTTTAGACAATACGGAAAGACATCCTTTTGATCTTGAGATTAAAAAAAGTTTTTTTAATCAACACTGACAAACTCAAATGCACTAAGATTAAGAACACTGATTTCTCAAAAGGCATCACAAAGAGAATGAAGACCCACCCCAAACCAACTGGAAAAAGGTCACTACGACAAACATCACTGACAAGGAAATGTGCCCAGAACTGGTGAAGAACACCCACCGTGAGTACAGGAAAGAAAATGCAAAACCAAGCTGGTAAAGATAGCGGTAAGAAGACACTGCACTTCGTGGGTAATGCTCCCCCCCACCACAGGATGACAAGAACAGGTGCTCCTGAGACGTGGGGCCTGAGACAACCGCTCTAACTCTGACGGGGCACCACCTCATGTGTGCATACCTCACAAGCCGACCCTGCTACTCCAAGCAGACGCTCCCGCACGTGCACACAGGAAACACTCGAATGATGCACACAGCACCATCTATCAGGACAAATGCAGGGGAACCACCAACACCCCACCAACAGTACAACCTACAACCCGCGACACAGGCACACACCCAACACTTCAGCAGTGAGAATTAATGAACTTATAGCAACACAGGACCACAGGGGACAAAAATCGGCAACAGAACTGAGAAAAGCAAGCGGATGAGCCTCCAGAGTGGTTCTGTTTATACAAAGTTTCAACATACAAGCAAAGCTGTAGGTAGTTTAGGATTTACGTGCCTGGAAGGGGTAAAATGGAGCCAAAGAAATGATAAAGGCAAGTTTCAGGCTGGCAGTCACCCCTGGGAAAGGTTACCCCATACTCTATCCAACCCTGGGCAGTGTGGTTGGCTACAATGAACGCAATATATTTGGGCTTTTACACCTTACTCTTAAACGTTTATAATGGCTTAAATGCTCAATAGAGCACTTTCAGTAAGCTGCTCAGGCCTACCTTCTTTGGCTAGATTAGACAGCTCTGTTTGGTGATCCACGACCCCTTCATTCGCTTCTTCCTCTTCAATCGTCTCCTCCTCATCTTCCACTGAAATGTCATCACCAAATGTCAGAGAGAGAGACTCCACGTCAGCTTCTCTTCAGCTATTCATGAAACACTACAAGACTCCAGAACTGTTTCACACAGCTATTACAGAAGTTAAAACTAAGTCCTAATTTCTCAGGTTGAATCTGGAAATGACAGTATATATTAAGTGAGCAAAAAACCAGGGACCATGTTTTATACTTTCTCTTCCTTTTCAGGGTGTGAAATAAAGCCTGGTTTTTCATCACATGACAGACCTTATTCAGGCCAAAATAGGAAGCGACGTGGAACTTCTTGTCCACCTGCAGAGCCCACTACAGAAAAATCCATGAGCGCTTTACATGGCGTCACTGCAAATTCACCATCGCCATTTTGGAGGCTCCAGCTGAAAATTCCTGGAGCTCAGCTCCTGTCCTGCACCCCTGCCCCGGAATCCTGGCAGAGAAAAGGCCACCAGCACCCAAGTGGAACTCCACCCACCCTCGGGCCACTGCTCCATCTGAACTGAGCCCTCACGACAGCAGGCCTTTCTTCCCGCTAACTCCTCAACACTAACCACCTCTCCTCCCTACAAACAAAAAGCATGCATCTGTGGTCATGCACGCACGTGCACACACACACACACACACACACACACACACACACCATCCAACACACTCTCTCCTTCACAATCCAGCTCTTCACTTCTTCACTGCAAAATCCCCACCATCCACCAAGGCATCTGGCCCCCAAGAGCACAAGCCACTGAACCACTGACTCTTCCAGGCAGGGCCATACTGGACACCCTGGTGGCACTGAGCGAGCTCTCTAGCTGCGCTGTCAGAGAGCCCTCCCGACAGCCAAGAGCACCAGGAGGGGGACAGACCTTCATCATCAGTTAAAGACGTACTCGCTTTTCTTTTTCTTCCAGATATTCCCGAATCCTGAAATGCAGAACAAAAATCGTTAAGCGTGCGATCTGAAAACACAGAATGAGAAACCAAAGCAGAGATGTCTATTCAACATGCACTTAGAAGAGGTGGGAGAGGCCATGACAGGCGTGTCCACATCAGACACGGGAAAGGTGCGGAGGAGGCAGAGGAGGAGGGAGACTAAAGCCACACCTGCTGTGTTCAGCGTGTCTCCCCAAACCACCAAAGTAACACCCAGATGAGCCTAAAGCTATGAGGAACTTGCTTTATGCCCAGGGGAGACTGATTTCATAACACAAGAGAACATTACTCATGTCTACGAGTTTCTCCAGACACAAGTAACTCTACTTTGTCAGGCACTGTATTTCACTCACACCACTTCCATCCTCTCACGCAGTGACATGACAGTCCCAAACTTACCAGAAAGTTTTCCGGTAGTACATCAAGTCCCTTAGGTCTCAACTCTTTTCCTAAAGAGACAGGTAACATGATTCGTTTTCACTAGGGCTGTGAAGGAGGTGACGTTCCTCACACAACCAAGGGCATCTCTGCTGCGCCCCCTCCACGAGAGGAGAGGGCAGCAAGGGCGAGGCCCGCCTCCCCTCCAGGAACACAGGGCGGCACAGTGCCAGCCCCACCTCCACACACGCTCTCAGCTTTCAGCACCGATGCTTCTGCAGAAACCCAGTCTCCCATCTGGCAAAGTTTCTATTTCATGATTTGTATGATCTTAGAGATCCATGCCTTTCAGCAGGGACCACCTCTTTACCTCAGTTTCCTCATCAATAAAAGAGAGAAACTATCCCCTCCCCCAGTGAAAGCTACCCCCTGGGTGGCCAGTGACCAGGCAGCTACTGTGAAGCAACATGAGAGCAGTGAGACAGCTAGAGATGGGGGCCCCAGGGGTCAAAGCCAAGAGAGTTCACCTCACTGTCCTCAGTTCTGAGAGCCTGCCGAAGCTGACCTCCCCGTGGGCATGGACTCACACTAGCAAATCTCAAAAGAACTGAAATGCCAGGACCAGGCTGCTGAAGGAAGATCTCCCTGGGCAGGCTCCACAGGGGGCCACGATGTCACAGGGAGATGATGAGCAGAGTCCAAGCAGACACAATCCACAAAAGGGAAGACTTTTTAAAAAGTAATCATACCTTTCCGGGAAACTTTCTGTAAATTTAAAGCCTTTTTCCTTTTTTCTTCTAATTCTACTTGTAGTTTTATTTCCACGACCTAAACGCAAACAGTTAAATAAATAAGCGTGCTATTAAGGATGTACATTATAAAAGTTTCGTATATGAAAACATTAAAATTTGTAGACCAAAAGCCCAGCTGTCCAACCTCACTTCAGATTACAGCTGATGCTTGAACAACATGGGTTTGAGCTGTGCAGGTCACTGGTGCACACAGATGTTCTCCAGGGGTAAAGCCTACACAACCGCACACTCGGCGGCTGGCTGAACGTGACAACCGCACACTCGGCGGCTGGCTGAACGTGACAACCCCACACTCGGCGGCTGGCTGAACGTGACAACCGCACACTCGGCGGCTGGCTGAACGAGTAGCCATGGACCCGCGGACACAGAGGGCAGATGATGAGTTGTACGCAGACTTTCAATTGCATGCGGAGTTGGTGGCCTCACCCCCATGCTGTTCAGAGAGAAATGTTCAATTTGGTACTCTTTAATTACAATGTATCAGCTGCATCCTGCCCAAATTCTGTCAGAGGGTAAGATGAGAACTGTTACAGAAAGACAGACAGAGGAGCCATTCTGGAAGTATGAACCAGTCTTTAGTGACCTGCATGTGTGTGCTCAGTTGCTCAGTCAGATCTGACTCTTTGCAACCCCTGGACTGTAGCCCACCAGGCTCCTCTGGCCATTGAAATTTCCAGGTAAGAATACTGGAGTGGGTTGCCATTTCCTACTCCAGATCTTCCCGACCACAGGTCAAACCCATGTCTCTTGCATCTCCTGCATTGGCAGGGGGAGTCTTTACCATTATGCTGCCTGGGAAGCCCTTTAGTGACCTGCAACAGAGGTCTGTCTGAAGGGCCCCTCACGGAGGCTCACAGACATCACACAACGTGCAGATCGTGGCCAATGGGGATTTTGATGCACAAACAGAAACAGAGAGGGAGAACCAGGTATCTTAATAAGCCAACAGTCCAGAGGTGCCACAGCAGTGCAGGGACCTCGCCTTTCTAAATGACACTTGGGGCTCTACCTGTGGGATTTCTCCAGCACAGAGTCAGGCATGGTTCAGAAGCCTGCCTTGTCAACTCTGACACAGTCTATGATTCCAAGACCCCATCAAAATTTCAGAATTTACCTGTTCAATATTTGACCAAAAGTACTCTATTTCTCTAGCAGTTGACGCAGCTATTCGCCTCAATCGGTTCTGTTCTTCTTTCTTCCCCCTTTCCTCCCGAAGCTTCTTCTCTTCATGATGACGAGCTACAGTTCTGACAAGCTAGTAAACAGAAGTTCAACAACTGTATGTTGTGCCCTGTGTCATGCCATCAGAAAAAAAGATGTGCTAAATTTTCTTAAAATCTTCTCAGCGCATAACTGCATGTAATTCACAGAGAGACGCATCCTCACCTGCACGCACAGCAGAGGAGAAAAGCTTACTCCAGCAAAAATGACTGCCAATGTGCTGCTTAACTGTCCTACAAGTGTTATTTTTACCAAGGACACATATTTTTCTCTAAAATGGAGTATGATACTGTTATTTTCTGAAATACCAAAGAACCTGATTTAAGACCCTTTAGATTCACACCCTGCTGTTATCCTCATGGACTCAGCTTCTCTCTACCAAAACTATGTGGGGAAAGCAGGGGTAAGAATTTAGAGGAGGGATGTGGACAGTCTGGCACACAAGACCAATCTCAGTCCTGAAAGTATACGAAATATGAATCTAATCCAGAGGAAGAGACACACAGCAGTGGAGGGAGAAGCACCTGGCCTGGAGCTACACACAGGCACACAAGGACAGCTGCTCTGTGCTCTGGGACCTAAGAGCCCTAGAAACTTGCCACCTTCTACATTGCGAGCATCAGCAGTAACACCTCCCAAAGGTTCTCCCCCAGGCTGCGTGCCTGCTTTAGGAACAGAGAGAGGGAAATGAAGTCTGAGGCAGAAATGGAGAGAAGCTGGATGGACAGACTAGGCAGCACGGAGCAGGCAGCCTGCCAGCAGCCCTAAGGCCAGGCATGAGTGCCTGAGCTGCCCTCCAGCCAGCTGGCCTCTTCCCCCTCCTACTCTCAAGCCTGGATCTGGGGAGCTGAAGGCACCCTCATGCCAACTGTCAGGTGAAACTGGCCAGAAAAGAAACTAGATGCCAGGACAGAACTGCAGCAGAGGAGCCGGGTCTGTTTCCAGCAGTCCATGCTGGAGCCCTGAGGACAATCCTCAGAAAGGAATGGCAGAGCAGGTACTCTCTAAACAACAGGATATTCTTCATCCACATCATGAGTCAAGAAACCCTTTAGAGACTGGGGCTGGGAGACCTGCCATGTACAGCACGTTCTGTCCGTAACACCTCCCAAGGCTGCCTGAGAACTGTGACTGCCTGTGTCCCAAACCTACCTTCTTAGCAGCGGCCACCTTCCACCTCCTCTCCTGGGCGAAGTCCGTGGCCATCCACTGCATCTCCTCTAGCAGGTAGTCCCAGTGCGATTTGGGCCGTGGGGCCTCCTGAAGTTTGGGCAGCCGTCGGAGGGACCACAGGCCTTCCTTCCTTAAATCCGCTATGCGCTGATGGATCTGGTTTTCCTGCAAGGAGCATCCAGCACACAGTTGAGGTGCGTACCACTAATTCACACTGAATCTACAATCCTGCCCCATCCCACACACATGGGGCCGAGTGCCCAGACCAACACTCACAGCAGAGCACTTACACGTAACTGCTTAGTCACCCAACAAACAGTAAGCACCAACTAAGTGCAGCCTGCAACCTGCACTGGCCTGGGCAGGCTCCAGCTGGCTCTGAGCGCTCAGTCAGCACCCCACCTCTTGCCCACTCCCCACACCCAAACTGTTGACACCGGCACAGAAAAGACCTTCTCCACACCAGACTACCTGCAGCAGGACAGGGCCCACCATGCAGTTGTTATCTTGGTTTCTCCTGATCACATACCTCCGTCAGTCATCCTGACCATCAGGGGCTTCGTTTTAAACTACTGCCCCCTTAGAAAGTAAAATCAAATGCATTCTACCAGCTGGGCTCCACACTACAATCTTCCCAGGCACTTACCAAGGCTATTTGTTCTGCCAGCTTATCCTGAGAACTGTCCTGGGGCGGGGCAGCATTCTGAGCTGGGCTCTGTGGTTTTGGGGGTGCCGACACGGCTGCCCCCGGGGCGCGGGCGGTGACTGGAGACAGTGACTTGTTGGTTGCCAAGGAGGGTCTATTCACCGGGGAGGCGCGTGCAGGTGAAGGTCCCAGGCCTGAGCCACTGGCGGGGGCAACAGTCGAGGTAGTGGAGGTGGAGGGCGGGGGCCGCAGGCAGGACTGGGTGGGGTCCACGGGCGGTCTGGTCGGTGCCACCGTCTAGCAGGGGAAACAGGGCTCAGTACTGCACCTGGAACCCACAGGCCAGCAGAGAGGCACACACCAATGCACCCTCTCCCCCGCCACGAAACCAATCACAAAGCCCATCCGCAGACCACGATAACAGGCAAACTAAGCCATGTCCACAGAAAAGAAGTCCTGTTTGTCCACAAAACCACATTAAGGGCTCACTGTAAACTGTGCTTTCATATAATGTCTTATCTAAGTTTTTTTACCTTTTTCCAGCTTTTACTGCTTTTTTTCAAATAATTTTTTAGAATTTTTAATTGTATATAGTTCTCCTTAATTGAAAAATATCAAATTCTGAAGGGCAAATACAAATTCTTATGGTAGGCAAGCTGTAAGGTTAGGGGCCCTCCTCAGTCCTGGCTTGAGAGTCAAGCTTGTAAAGCTGAGAACTCACCTCCCTCCCTGGACTGAAGTTAAATTCACACAGGAACTCTGTCGGGAGCAAGCGGGGGTGCAGAGAGCAGGGAAGGCAAGTTACTGCCCCACTAAGAGGGCTGGGGACAGAGAGGTGCAAACACAGCACGTTTATAACCTGCAGTGTGGAGAGGGCACCACAGCCAAGGATGGGCCTCTCACAACCTGCAGCTTCTCTCTGCACATCTACGGAAATGTCCTCCACCAGCCACAGACTTGGAAAGTTCTACTGGCTGCGGCCACACATCTGTGGGCCCTGGGGCTGCTCTCACCTTCCAGGGCAGAGCTGAGTGGCCCAAGAGAAACCACACGGCCCACAAAGCCTGGAATACCATTATGCTTCCTCTCTGTGGCCCTTCACAGAAGAAGTCTGTAGGTCCCTCCCAACCTGGAAGGAACGGAACTCAATGGCTTCTGTAAGAACTCCTCTAAAATCACATCCCACAGCACATGTGGTCAAGCAGGGCAGGAAACAAACCCAAGAAAGACATCAGTGCTGCATGAAGTTGGTACCGGGCTCAACAACCGTGTCCAAAACAGAAAGACTCATCTCCACGCAAACCTCCAGCCTGCCTGGGGAGAGGCTCAGCCACCCTGGTGGGAGAAGGGGGTTCCTTCTCAAGGCACACAGAAGGCTCCGTAGTCAATGCCGGGAGCCAGTCACAGCCCCTGCAGCGCTGGCTGGCCACCCTGGCCATGTAATCCAGCCTTTCTGTCCTCAATCTTCTCATGGCTAATGAGGACAATAATAAAGACTCTACCACAGCAGTTGCCAGGTGGAGGAAAGCAGGTGACGCCGTGCCGTGCCACGCCCCGCACCTGCAGGCAATGGGAGGCACCACCACCCTGTGGGAGAGCAAGCGTCTCCAATCACCAGAACTCGAGCTCCAAGTCCAGCGGGGAAGTCTCCTCATTAACCAGTTGGGGGCGGGGTGGTTTTCCTGTGCAGCTGACTACACGCAGCTAAGATAAGCCTCTGAAAACACTCCCTCCTGCCCCTTCTGGGGCCCCAGGCCCACGCTTTTTGGCCTCACTGCTCGTCAGGGACCCCACATGGTTCACTGTACACATTTCACAAAGGCATCTGGGTGAAGCAAATTAGTGAAGGAAACATGTATCAAGCCTGGAAATCTATGCCGTGCCCACCACTTATGGAACCAGCGTCCAAGGGGAGGCACCTGGGGACAGAGCCTGGTGGACGGTCAGGAGCTGCAGCGACATACTGTGACCCAGCATATCAGGTGGGACAAGGGTCATGGAGCCCTGTACTCACCTCTCGGTAGAGAGAGCAGCAGGAAGAATTGAGTCATTTTCTGACATTTTAATAACAATGACTAGGACTGCAGAACCAAACAAAATTATGTTGCAACTAGTGAATTAACTGCTCCACAGTGGAGAGTGAGCTGCTAGGAGAGGGTGAGTTATCTGGCCACGCACCGTCCCATCCAACAAACCACCTGTCTTTTCTTCCCCCTCTAACCTGGGGAACAGCAAGGGCCCGCAGTACCTGTGGTTGGGCCGGGAGTGGAGGGGCCTGCATCTGCGCCTTCCCGGGCATCGGGATGTGGAGGGTGGGTGGCGTGGGCTGCGGGGGAGCTGTGGGGAGTGGGCCGGATGGGGGCGCGGGGGCCGGAGCGTTGGGCGGCTGCGTCTTCACAGGGACTGGGAGCTGGGTCTGGGGCTCCGCCATCTGCGGCTGTGGGGGGAACTGCAGCGCGGGGGGCAGTGGTGCGGCGGGGAGGCCAGCCTGGGGCAGCCTGCTGGGCAGCTGCGGCGGAGGCGTGTGCAGGCTGGCGGCGTTCTGCACCGGGGGCCCAGTAGAGGGGTCGTACTGCTGCTGGCTCTGCTTCTGGCCGGCGAGCTGGGTGGCCTGCGGGGCAGGAGGCATTCCCCCTGCAAGAAAGGGAAGACCCAGCAGCCCTGACTCTGGGGCTCGATTCCACCTCCCAGCATTGTCACAGACCCTGCGCTGACAGCACCACACACTCAGAGGGGAAATTTAACTGGCGGGAAACCTGTGTGTATTAGGTCTAATGTGATAAATGAGCACACAAACAAGAAAGAAAGGCACTCGGCCTTTGCGAGTTAGCACCAAGCAGAGCAGGCACAGACTAACCGCAGGGTCCCTACCACAGCAGCAAGTCAGAAAATACACAGGAGGGAAAACCAGAGAGAAGCTGAGGACAGTGGGGCGTGCGGTTCCGCTAAGGTAACAAGAGCTAGTCTCCAGTGGTTTCTTCATGCTGTGTTAAGTGGGACTCAGAGGAACATCCCAGCGGCAGAAACCACCGGGATATGCTACCTGGACTGCACACGTCCAGCCTGGTACTGCTTCCCTAAGCCCTCTCTGCACTCCCTTTTTCTGAACTAGAGAGCTGGTTCTGGTGCTGGGTCTTACCTTGAACTGTCGGCATTAACTGCTGGAGAGGAACTCCTGTATTCACCCCTGGGTGCTGGAAAACTACCCCTTGGTGACCC
The DNA here is from genome assembly GCF_055505025.1 of Bos grunniens. Classification (NCBI taxonomy): domain Eukaryota; kingdom Metazoa; phylum Chordata; class Mammalia; order Artiodactyla; family Bovidae; genus Bos; species Bos grunniens. The sequence goes on from NC_141181.1 coordinate 45,480,398, forward strand.
ACTTCAAGTCGAGGTCTCTTAGACTGCTCTAGAATAATTTTCAGAAAAGGTGCAGTTTGATGTAAAAAATAACCACAAAAGTAGTAGAAAAAACATGTCTAAGTGTTTTTATCATCTTTGAACAGAGAGGCCTTTCTATGCATGAACCAAAATGCAGAAGCCATAAAAGGTTGATAAATACACTTTCTTTCTGTTAAAAACTTGTAAATATAAAGAATAGCATCATAAAAAGGCAAAGGATAAGCGTCAACCTAAGAGACAATATCTGCAACATACACGACGGGCAACATTCAGAAAGCTCTTACAAATTAATATGAAAAGGCTCAACAACCAGACAGACGAAATGGGCAAAGAACACAAACAGCTAGCAGAGGGACACATTCACAAATGGTTAAAAATGTGAAGAGATACTACAACCTTACCGAAATGAAAGAAATCCACTTCAAAACAAACATTTCATTTTTCACCCGCAAGATTGACAAAGATTAAAAGATTGGTCATACTTAATAACATGGCCAAAATTTGAGAGAACCAGAAACTGCTAATGGGGCAAAAACTGGCCCTATCCTTTTGGAGGGCAACCTAGCACCACTAACCCTTCACTATGCACACACTCTGATCAGCGGTCTCATTCTTGGAGAGCTGCTTTTATAAACATGCACAGACATGTAGGAAAAAATGTGAAACTAAAGGTTTAATCCTATTTTTATTATAACAGAAAAAAGGTAACACTAACAAATGAATGCTAACATTATTCTTTAATGAATAAAGGAAACATCCATGCACCGGGTGCAATGCTTTGCAGCCATCAAAAAGAATGAGGTCCATGACTGGGAAACGTAACCTAGTCATTTAATATTAAAGGCATAACAGTGCATATAGGATTGCATTTTAATTTTTTCAGAATGACACACCTGAAGCAATGCTTATCTGGGAAAATGAACACATGCAGCCAGCTGTGTGGCTAGGGAATGGAGAAGGAATACCAAACCAGAGGTGAGCTCAAACTATACCCTGCTGAATTGTTTGAATCTTTTACACAAAATGTGTATTAAGTTTCTAAGTTGGAGAAAAAATCCAGTTTGAAAAAATAAATGACAATTTGAAAAGGCAGATGGCTTTACACTTGAGGACATGAGCCTATAAATGCACATAGAAAATGAAACTGGAATATACCTATTCAACTAATAAACTTCTAACTTCAGTACACATAAACATGCACAAGAATATTTTGTTGATTACTACCCAAAGAAAAATTAACTTTTGAAGTAGAAACAAACCAGAACTAAATTCTTTTAAGGGCCACGCTTCAGAAACAGGTGGCCACTACACTGGAACTCCCAAACTAAGAAGCCAACTGGCTCTGTAGGCCCCTGAGCCTGTGCTCCATGACATACCTGCCGGGGGTCCCGCCTGCTGTCTCTTAAAGGGATCCGTTTCAATCGCACTTCCAGCTGCTGCCACCAGGGTCCCTGCAAGGGCTTGCTGCTGGGGATAAAACAAAAACAAAAACAAAAACAAAAAACAAAAAAAACTGAGATTTTCATAAATTAAGTGCATCACAAGAATGAATGTAAACTAAAACTGTCATAATCACCCCAAACACTGACTCCATTCATTTTTGAGAAATGTTATCTACCCAACATATTGTAAAAAAAATAATTTAAGTTCTAACTTACCTCTGGAGAATAAAAAAGGACTTGCATTCTGGTTTTAAATGGAATTTCAGATCAATGTGACTCTAGAGTCTTTCAGAAACCAACTGGCTTTGTACACAGAGTGACAGCAGACTCTAATGCAGGAAATCTTAGTTTTGTCTAGGACTACAGCTTAGCCTCCCTAATTATTACACTACCTGTCGTCACATAGCCCGCCAAAATCACAAAGCTGAATGATAAGAAGAAAGGTTGAAACTGTCTTCCTACTGGAAAATGGCACTAAAACTCCAATTAATAACAATCTAACTTCAAAATGGTACTGCAATTAGCACTCTACTTGATATATAGCTGTGTGAAATATATACAGGTTATTTAAAATGTTCTAATGAAAAGCTACCATCAAAGACAGAAACTGGGCACCCTACACCTTTGACATCTCTGTACCATCTTGCAGAGATACTGAGTGCTAAAAATGAGGTTAACAGTTGCTAATTATTTTTAAATAATTAAACTATATCTACTCTACTTATCAAGGCATTTTAAATGCAAGTTATAGATGTCTGAACAAAGTACCTGCCTGTGAGAGCGGTTGTTGATCCTTGACATCTAGGAATGGGTACTACACCACCAGGACCAGCCATGCAGCAGGTGTTGCCTCACATGGTACAGGGACTCAGTAATGAAAAGGCAAAGCAAGCACTCCACCCCACCCCTGTTTACATGTAACAAAGATGGGGGGAGGAAGGGAGGGAGAAGGAGAGAAAAGAATGATATAAAAAAACAGACAATATGTGAACAGTGGTTATCTTTGGGGATAAGATTATAATCAATTTATAATTTGTGTGTGTGCACTTTTTCTAAATTTTCCAAATGTTTTACAATGAAAATGTATTACTTCTGTAAGCAAAAAGAGGGTGTTTTGTTTTGTTTTGTTTTCAATAAAAGAAACTGGTACAGGGTTCTGTGTTCAGTAATGGCCAAGAACTTCCCATTGGGCCAAACACATTAACTCTAAAAGAAATATAAAAAATGTGAAAAGGTGTGCAGATACAGGATGGAACTCGATACTTGCACGGAGGAACTGGAACTATCAATAGCAGAGGTTTCTGGGCTTATGGCATTTGGCACAAGGCAGGCCTCAGACCCAGAGACAGAGGGCCTCACTGGCTTGAAGACCACTAGGCTGGAGAACAGGAGACCACAGCAGAAGTGAGTGAGGGGGAATCACCACAAGGGGCAGCTGGAGCCTGATCTCTGGCTGCCTCCTAAACCACACCTGTGCCAAGGCTCCAAGCACAGGCCAGCATAACTACACTGAGATCTCAGGAGACAGGGTTCACTGTCTCAGTTCAATCACGTTAACTAAATGTGAAAGCAAAACCATCAATACTCTTCAGAAGAATATTATATTAACAGAACTCAGAGTCTCTGCAACCTATTATTCACAACACCCATGATCCAATTCAAAATTACTTCAAAACACAAAGAGACAAAACATGAGTCATACTCAGAAAACAAATCGATGGACACCAACCCCTAGACAATTCACGTGCTGGAATTAGCAGCAGGGATTTCATAGCAGCTTTTAATAAGTATGTCCAAGGACATAAAAGTATGTTTTTACGAAGGATGAGAGGCTATCTTCACAGAAAAAAAAATAATTATTAAAAAATAGAACCAATCTGAAAAAGAATATATATATCATTTTATACCAGAAACACTGTAAATAAATTAATTTCAGCAAAAAAATAAAAAGAGAACCAAACAGAGATTTTAGAACTGAAAAAGTGTCTGAAATTTAAAAAATTCATTCGATAGGCTGAACAGTAGAGTGGGGATGCAGAGGTCAGTGAACTGTAAACAGATTCTTGAGAGAAGAACTAGAAAAGGACTGGACTTCAGGACTCACCACAGGGTGTGGACACCAGAGCAGCACAATGCTGCTGAAGGATGGATGACAGGTAAAAACTGAGCAGAGAGCCCAGAGGGGGACTCAGACGCACACAACCCTGTCAGTTCCTGAAGACTCCAAAGCAACATAAACCGAATGAGAAGTCTTTACAACCAAATGAGCTACAAGACTGGACATTCATATGAAGAAGCTGACAAATTACACTTCATTAAACATAAAAGACTACGTCATCAAAGACACTTGTCTTGGCCTAATTCCTGATAGCCACTGTTTCTTGGTTTTCAGAATGATTTTTAATTTCCTCTTATACGTCTTCATGACTATTTTAATGGGAAAGACACTGCTGTCTTTAAAATACCAATTTGATTTTAAATAACAATCATATATTAGAACTCTTTTAAAAAATTAAAAAAAAATACTTATGGGGGAGAATAAAAAAGAACAGTTGAAGGAACTGGGGATGTAGCTGTCAGAAAAGAAAAGCAGACTTATGTTACTCTGGAGGAAGAAATTAAGACCAACTGCTGTATTAACAACCAGCTGGTTACCAATGGGTAAATTTCTATCCAATTTAAACAACACATGTAAGCTGAGTGGCACCATGGGGACTATAGGGCTGGGTGAAAGAAAAGGACATGGTCAATGAGATGTGACCTTCCTAAGTGCCTGAAAAAGAAAAGAACTACTTGTAAGTAGACAGGACTTTGTCTCTCAATTCAAGATTCTAAAAAGAAGTCTCCCCAAGGTTATTCTTCAGTAAGGATAAAGGAGAGGAAAGCACAAACAAATCACTCATGCCTTCTTTCTGCAAGTATGTCTATTAAATCAAGTTAAGCTACCACTTTATAACTATAAACTTTTAACTATACACATAAAAACATGAACACACATATAAAAATAAAAAAATCAATCGTTGGGGGATAATTAGAAATTTAGGATTAAAATATACACACTACTCTATATAAAACAGATAACCAACCAGGACCTAGTGTACAGCACAGGGAACTATATTTTTAATGTCTTGTAATAATTTATAATGGAAGAAAATATAAAAAAAAAAACAAATATCTATATACATCTATATATACATGTGTATATAACTGAAATCAGTTTATCAACTATTTTTCAATAAAATTTTTCTAAATGGAAAAAAAATCAATAGTTGAGATAAGGTTACAGAACTCTAATTATTATTCATTTCCTTTAACATTATAATCACTGACAAATAATCTCCAATTAGAATTTCTTTAAGATCTAAATAACTGTAATAAAAACCATCTGGGGGAATTCCCTGGCAGTACAGTGGTTATGACTCGTCGCTTTCACTGTCATGGGGCCAGGTTTTCACTGGTCAGGGAACTAAGATCTTGCAAGCTGCATGGTGAAGCCAAAAAGAAAAAATACTACCTCAAAATCTTTGAGAAGCAAACAGAAATTAATATATATTAACATAAACAGTTCTGAACTGGGACTTCCCCAAAAGTTACCAGAGAATTTAAATCGTGGGATATGAATGTTCACTGAACACTGTTTTTCTCTATTTGAAATTTTTCATAATAAAACGCTAAGTAGAAAGACTTATAAGTTTACAAAGTAATAACACCCATGTACTGATCCTGAGGCTTCATGCCCTGGAGACCTGGTGCACTATGAAAGGATCCCCTGGCCCACCAGGTACTGGCCACCTGATCCACGGGTGACCGTTTCCTCCTGGTGCCAAAACCCACAGGCCACGTTCCACTCCATGCTGCGTTTGGTTTTGCTTCCTTGTTGTTTAGTCGCCTACTCGTGTCTGACTCTTGGCGGCCCCATGGACAGCAGCAGGCCAGGCTTTCCGGTCCTTCACTACCTCCCAGAGTTTGCTCAAACTCATGTCCACTGAATCAGTGAAACTCTCTAACCATCTCATCACCTGCCGTCCCCTTCTCCTTCTGCCTTCGATCTTTCCCAGCATCAGGGTCTCTTCCAATGAGTCAGCTCTTGCATCAAGTGGCCAAAGTATTGGTGCTTCAGCTTCAGCATTAGGCTTTACAATGAATATTCAGAGTTGATATCCTTTAGGATTGACTGCTTTGATCTCCTTGCAATCCAAAGGACTCTCAAGAATTTTCTCCAGCATCACAATTCAAAAGCAGCAATTGTTCAGTGTTCAACCTTCTTTATGGTCCAACTTTCATATCCACACCTGTCTACTGGAAAAACCACAGCTCTGACTATATAAACTTTTGTTGGCAAAGTGATGTGTCTATTTTTTAATACACTGTCTAGGTTTTTCATAGCTTTCCTTCCAAGAAGCAAGTGTCTTAATTTCATGGCTGCAGTCACCGTCCACAGTGATTCTGGAACCCAAGAAAATAAAATCTGTCACTGTTTCCACTTCTTCCCCTTCTATTTGCCATGAAGTGATGGGACCAGATGCCATGATCTTAAGTTTCTGAATGTAGAGTTTTAAGCCAGCTTTTGCACTCTCTCTTTCACCCTCATCAAGAGGCTCTTTAGTTGCTCTTCACTTTCTGCCATTAAAGTGGTATCATCTGCATATCTGAGGTTGTTGATATTTCTCCCAGCAATCTTGACTCCAACTTGTGATTCATTCAGACTGGCCAGCATTTCGCATGATGTACTTGATGTACTGTGTATTTAAGTTAAATAAGCAAGGTGACAATATACAGCCTTGACATACTCCTTTCCCAATTCTGAACCAGTCTGTTGTTTCACGTCCAGTTCTAATTGTTGCTTTTTGACCTGCATACAGGTCAAGAAGGTTCCCTGGTGGCTCAGATGGTAAAGAATCCACCTGCAATGCAGGACACCTGGGTTTGATCCCTGGGTTGGGAATCTACCCTGAAGAAGGGAATGGCTACCCACTCCAGTATTCTCACCTTGAGAATTCCACGGACACAGGAGCCTGGCGGGCTACACAGTCCATGGGGTGACAAAGAATGGCACGCGACTGAGTGACTAACACTTTGCTTCCTACTGAACTTTAACTGAAGAACGCTGCCCTTGGGCTCTCCTGTAGCCCCTTCTGCTCCACATGGTGCTGCTGAGGCCCACCCACACCCACTCACTCATTTTTACCACTGATTACTCATACAGAACATATGAGTGTGCACAACCAATTGATCTGTTCTGCTGTGGTGGACATTTTGCTTCTTTCCAGTTTGGGGTTATCATAAACAATGCTGCTGGGAACATTATTAGATATGTTTTCCAGCTCACAAACACAAGAGTATCCTTAGAGTACGCTGTTTGGGTCAAAGGGCCTGCCCACGTTCACCTTCTCCAGATCGTGTGAAATGTTTTCACACTACACTCCCATCAAAAGTGAGTAAGAAGGGACTTTTCTGGTAGTCCAGTGGTTAAGACTCCGTGTTCCCAATGCAGGGGGCCTGGGTTCAATCCCTGGTCAGGGAACTAGATCCCACATGGTGCAACTAAGACCAGCTGTAGCCAAATAAATAAATATTAAAAAAAAAAAAAAGGTGGATGAGAGGACGTCCCTGGTAGTCCAGTGGTTAAGAATCCACCTGCCAACCCAGGGGACACAAGTTTGATCCCTGACCCAGGAAGATTCCACGTGCCGTGTACCACAACAACCGAGGCCACACTCTAGAGCCCATCAATGGCAACTGCTGGAGCCCCCGCACCTAGAGACTTGCCCTGCAACAAGAAAGCCAAGGCAATGAGGAGCCCTCACAACACAACTAGAGAGTGGCCCCAACCCCCACTTGCCACAACTAGAGAAAGCCTGTGCAGCAACAGAGACCCAGTGCAGCTAAAAATAAATAAATACAAATAAGTAAATAAACAAATAATTTTGTTTAAGTGGAAGAGACTTCCACAAACCTAAATCAACAGATTCTGTCCAATTTTAATCCGGCAATCTGGTTAGTATGATAGTAAATTGGAGGGTTTAATTTATGTCATTGTGGAGATCATGCACCTAGGTTTACGGGTACTCTCTGCCTTTCACTGTCCCACTGTCCTTACAAAAATATTTATCAATGTGGTTTATAAATGCATTGATATATTACATTCTTCTAAGCACTAATAGGAAAGACGTTTCACTGATAAATTTTCTGACAATTTCCAATTTAGAAAATGTATCACATTCATTACCACAAGCACTTAAATACTGGGTTCAAATGATTATTCCCCACTAAATGGAACCAGGTTCCTTACAGAAATGACTGATTCCTGGACTGAATCAAAGCATATGGAAGACAAACTTTCAATATTTTGTGCCAGAAGGTAAGGAAGTACTCAGAGAGTGACAGGGATGTGTCAAAAGTATATAGAGCCTGTCTGAAAGGGCTCTCATTGGTCAAATTACAGAGAAACTGAATATCAAAATAAACAGTAAGAGGGATTACCCTGGTGGTCCAGTGGTTAAGAATCCGCCTTGCAATACCAGGGGCATGCATGCACGCTACGTTGCTTTAGTCATATCCAGCTCTGTGCAACCTTATAGACTGCGGCCCGCTTGGCTCAGTTGTTGTGGCAAGCAGTGGTCGGGGCCACTCTCTAGTTGTGTTGAGAGGGCTCCTCATTGCATTGGCTTGTCTTATTGCACGGCACAGGCTCTAGGTGCGGGGGCTCCAGTAGTTGCCACTGATGGGCTCTAGAGCATGGCCTCGCTTGCTGCGGTACAGGCAAGAATACTGGAGTGGATTGCCATGCCTTCCTTCAGGTGATCGTCCCGACCCAGGGATCGAATCTGAGTCTCCCATGTCTAATCTGCATTGGCAGGTGGGTTCTTTACCATTAGCACCACCAGGGTCGCAGGTTCAATCCCTGGTTGGGGAACTAAGATCCCACATGCTTCAGAGTAATTAAGCCTGTGTGCTCCAACTAGAGTGCATGCACAGCAACAAAAGATCCTATATGATGCAGCAAAGATCCCTCATGCTGCAACTAACACCCAGTGCAGTCAAAATACACCTTAAAGATAAATCAACAGTAGTAGTACAATAAACAGGAATAAAATGGGCTGGGAGCTGGGTAGCAGATGGCTGGCAGGGACATGAGAAGACTTGATGGAAGTGAACATCTCAATATATGCGTGGGTTACACGGTCACTTGTCAAACTCAACAAACTGTAACACTTGAGATCTGTGTAGTCCCTGCTTACAAATTATACCTTAATGTGATATAATTCATCATTTCTACACCAAAAAAGAAACATCACATGATTAGGTAACTAGATGCAGAAACAGTATTTGACAAAATTCAACATCCATTCATGACAAATACTAGGAAAAAAGGAATTTCGTTAACTTGATAATGGATAGTTACAAAATCTATGGCTAACATCATACTTAGTGGTGAAAGACTAAATGCTTTCCTCCTAAGATCAACATGGTAAGAATGTCTGTTCTTACCAATCCTATTCAGCCTCACAGTGGAAGTCCATGCTAGTGCAACATGGCAAGAAAAAGAAAAAAAAAAAAAAAAGCATATAAATAGGAAAACATAAATCTTACTTTCTTTGCAAACATGATTTCTCTAGGTAGAAAATTCCATGGAATCTACAAAAAAGCTCCTAAAACTAATAAATGAGTTTTTTGCAAGGTTGTATAACTCACTGTATTCCCATATACTTGTAATAAACAACTAGAAAATAATTTTTCAAGTTAAGTACCATCTATAGAACCACAGAAAAACTAGACTTTATGGACAGAAATCTAACAAAATGTGCCTAGAATGTGCATGCTGAAAACTGTAAAATATTGATGAAAGAAATCAAAGAAGACAAAAATAAATGGAGAAATATATCATATTCCTGGTCTGGAAGACTGAATGTTGTGAAGATATTACTTCACCCCAAACAGATCAACCGAGTCAATGCAACAGATACGGACAAGCTGATTCTAAAATGTATATAAAGAGTGAAAGGAACCAGAATGACCAGAACAATTTTGAAAAAGAACAAAGCTGAAGAGAACAATATTGATTTCAGGGCTTACTATAAAGCTGCAGTAGTAAAGACAGTATGGTATTACCAACAAGATATATACATCAATGCAAGAGAAAAGAGCCTAGAAACAGACCCAACAGATGGGATTTTTAGCAAAGATGCAAAGTCAACTCAGCAGATACAAGATAGCATTTTTGTTTTTTTGTTTGTTTTTTTTACAAGATAGCATTTTAAAGAAATGGTGCTTAACTATCAATGTGTGAAGAAAAAAACCTCTAGCTATGCTTGCATGTTACACAAAATTTTACTCAAGGACTTCCCTGGTGGTCCGGGGGCTAAGAGTCTGCCTCCCAATGCAGGGGACATGGGTTAATCCCTCGTCTGGGAAGATCCCACATGCTGCAGGGCAACTAGGCCCACGTGCCAAAACTACTGGGCCCACGGACACTGGATCCTGTGCCCTTCAACAGGAAAAGCCAGCATGGACAGAGGCTTCCGCACAGCAACTAGAGTAGCTGCAACTAGAGAAAGTCTGTGCGCAGCAACAAAGACTCAGTACAACAACAACAACAACTTTACTCAAAATGGATCAGAGACCTAAATGTAAAACATAAAACTATACAACTTCTAGGGGGGAAAATACATCATGTATTTTTATAAAAATAAAAATACATCAAGTACATCATGAGAAACGCTGGACTGGAAGAAACACAAGCTGGAATCAAGATTGCCAGGAGAAATATCAATAACCTCAGACATGCAGATGACACCACCCTTATGGCAGAAAGTGAAGAGGAACTAAAAAGCCTCTTGATGAAAGTGAAAGTGGAGAGTGAAAAAGTTGGCTTAAAGCTCAACATTCAGAAAACGAAGATCATGGCATCTGGTCCCATCACTTCTTGGGAAATAGATGGGGAAACAGTGTCAGACTTTATTTTTCTGGGCTCCAAAATCACTGCAGATGGTGAACTGCAGCCATGAAATTAAAAGACGCTTACTCCTTGGAAGGAAAGTTATGACCAACCTAGATAGCATATTCAAAAGCAGAGACATTAATTTGCCAACAAATTTCGTCTAGTCGAGGCTATGGTTTTTCCTGTGGTCGTGTATGGATGTGAGAGTTGGACTGTGAAGAAAGCTGAGCGCCAAAGAATTGATGCCTTTGAACTGTGGTGTTGGAGAAGACTCTTGAGAGTCCCTTGGACTGCAAGGAGATTCAACCAGTCCATTCTGAAGGAGATCAGCCCTGGGATTTCTTTGGAAGGAATGATGCTAAAGCTGAAACTCCAGTACTTTGGCCACCTTATGTGAAGAGTTGACTCACTGGAAAAGACTCTGATGCTGGGAGGGATTGGGGGCAAGAGGAGAAGGGGACGACAGAGGATGAGATGGCTGGATGGCATCACTGACTCGATGGACGTGAGTCTCAGTGAACTCCGGGAGTTGGTGATGGACAGGGAGACCTGGCATGCTGCGATTCATGGGGTTGCAGAGTCGGACACGACTGAGTGACTGATCTGATCTGATCTGAGGGGAAAAAAACCAGAGGAAATTTTTGTGACCCTGGGTTGAGCAAAGAGTTCTTAGATAAATGTCAAAAGCACAATACATAAAAGATAAAAATGGTAAAAGAGACTGCATCAAAACTCAAAATTTTTGCTCTATAAAAAAACAATATAAAAGAAGCTAAGGCAGAGAATGAAGAGAAAAATATTTCCAAATTTGTATCTGACAAAAAGCTTACATCCAAATTGTATAAAGAGTTCTCAAATGCAACAATAAAGCAAATGACTCAATAGGGGAAAAAATGGTGAAAGAAATGAACAGATACTTCACCAAAGAAGATATACAAATGCCAAATGAACACAAGATAAGTTGTTTTCAACATCATTAGTCTTTAGATATAAAAATTAAAACCACTACTTAAAGTATTAGTATAACAACAAAAGAAAACTGACAAGAACAAACAGAGGGGAGGATGCAGAACAATAGGAACTCCCATTCATGGCTAGTGGGAACGCGAAATGGAACAGCCACTGTGGAAAAGTTTGTCAGTTTCATATAAAACTGAATGTATACTTATTAACAACCCAGCAATCTGTCTCCTAGATATGCCAACAACTGGAAACAACCCAAAGTCCTTCAAAGGGTGAACAGATAAACAAAGTAGGGAACATTCATACAACAGAATACTGCTCAGCAAAAAAAGAAACAATTGGTAAATTCAACAATATGAATTGAATTTCAAATGCATCACGCTACATGAAAGAAGCCAGACTGAAAATGCAGCATAAACTATATGATTCTATTTACATTTTATTCCAGAAAAGGAAAAATCATAGAGACAGAGAATAAAGGTTAAGGGAGGGAGAGAATTTGATGACAAAGATGTAGCATGAGAACACCTGGGGGATGAGAAAACTCTGTTTCTTGTGTGGTGGTGGTTATACAACTTGAGGCACTTGACAAAACTCACCAAACTATGCACCCAAAAAAATGAATTTTACTGAATTAAGCAAGTTTAAATAAGGGACTTCCAAGGTGGTCCAGGGGTTAAGAATACACCTGCCAATGCAAGGGACATGGGTTCGATCCCTGGTCTGGGAAGATCCCACATGCCTCAGAGCAACTAAGCCTGTGCACAAGGGAGCCCACGCACTGCAACTGCTGAAGCCCGTGCGTCTACAGCCCATGCCCCACAACACAAGAGGCCGCCACAACATGAGAAGCCTATGCAGTGCAATGAGAAGCCTATGCAGTGCAATGAAGAGTAGCCTCCACTCACTGCAACTAGAGAAAGCCCATACACAGCAATGAAGACCCAGCACAGCCAAATACGTAAATAAATCTAAAAAAATAAAAATAAGAATCCACATATGAACATAAGAATGGGAGAAAAAAGGAAGCTCACATTGCAGCAGAATGCCAACGAGTGAATGTAGAAGGAATAATGGAGTTAGAAAATCCACTTTGCCATCTTTAACATGACAACTAATGCTGGCAAGGCTCATCAAGAGGTGGTAGATTAGTGGCCCATGTCAAAGGACATTCTATAAAATAACTGACCAGTACTCCTCCCAAGAGTGAGGAGTCAGCCTAGATTAAAGAAGACCTAGATTAAAGAGAGGCATGACAACTAAACACAATTGGTGATCCCAGACTGGGGAAAAACAACTATACAAAGGAAGTCACTGGAACAAGAGATAAAATTTGCACATGAGTTGTGGCTTAGTCATGGTAAAAGTTACTGTAAAATTTCTGGAACTATCATACCATGGTTAGACCAGATGACACTGGTGCCTGATACTACATGCTCGAGTACTCAGGGATACAAGTGCACGAATACAATGTCCACAACTTAGTCTCAAACAGTTTGGGGGGAAATGTGTCTGTGTGTACATATGAGAGACAGAAAATGAAAATAATGCAAATGGGGTAAGAAGTTAACCACCGGTGAATGTGGGTACAGGATAAAAGGGGAGTTCTTTGTACTGTTATTGTAACTTTTATATGGATTTGAAATTATATCAAAATTAAAAATTAAGCATTTTAAGATATACCACCACAAAATTAAACTGCTTTCAGAACCTAGCATAATCTATTCCAAAATGACTAGACTCTGACCTGTACTTTTAGGTTCTTGGCATTTATTAATGTAACACTGAATGACTTAATCTTCAAAAATTAATCAGTTTGCATTCAATTAACATCCATTTAGAAGCCTAAGGTCCTGATAGTTCAAAACTATGTTTTACTTTAGGGTTTCTTCCAGCTACAGAAAATAGCAAGTTATCTATATGATCTTTCTTTCTGCTCTGTTTGCACTGTTCTCAAAAATACAGATAAAAGACACAAGAAAGAACCAACATTGAAAACACAGCACACAGGAATCCTGAGCACACATTCAACAGGACTATAGGTATTAGATGACATGCATGCTGAAGCTACTACTGAGTTACAGGTCAACACACAAAAAAATAATGCATTAAGGTCTGTGTTGTCATTTACTCATGCAATTTAGTTGTATAATTTTATATGCAGGAAAACTTTTTTACTTTTTTAAAATAAGGAATGGGCTCTGGAAAAAAAAATGCTGAAGAGCAAATAGTAAATTGAAGGTTAAAATATCTGGATGAGGAAAAGTTTCGGATGAGACTACATTTTAGAACCATCGAAAAGTACCTGAAATGGTTGCTGCTGGGATGAAAAAGCAGCAGAAACATTTGGAGGAAGCTGGGTTGCTATAGCAACAGGAGTACCAGTCTGCCCATCCTTTCCTGTCACAACCTTTACCTGAGAGGAAATATTTTGAGAAAAAAAGGCAACATAATTTTTAAGACTGCTCAAAATCTTGTTAGAATTTTACTGCTGACAGCTCACCAATCTCTGGTGTTTAAAAATGGAATGTTTTTGCATCAAATCCTGTAAAAGGACACTGAACTAATTTATGACAGATTTATAACATAACACCCTAACTCAACTGCAAATCTTGCAGAAACTCCAATTTAAGTCATAAGTACAATATCCTTAGATTCTTTAACTTCAAACTTTAAAAAGGGGAATGGCAGACAGTCTTCAAGTAGCAAAGCCCTGACAACTTCAGAGGCAGTTTCACCCTGGCCTACTGCGTGCAGGTCAGAATGGCAATGACAGATAAAGGGGACTGGGCCCACAGACAACATTGGTGTACAAACATAAAGAGAGCTGAACTTCACTATTTCATGGCAACAGAGGGGAAACCCTCAAAAAAACCATATAAACCTTTTAGAAAAGAAAAAATGGTTCATCCTGGAAAGGGTGTTAAAGAAAACACCAAATGGCAAAGCCACACGTAATAAATACCAATGAGGAGATGAACAAAGAGGCCAGCTTTTGTTCATCAAAAGCTGATTTCTTTGCAGAAGAGTTGACAGAAATTTACATTTTAGCTATATCAAAAAACAAAGTAAGTCCCACCAACATAGTGTACAGTACACAACACAAAGGCACAAAACAGTGCGTCACAGTCACCTCACTGTCACCCTGTCTGATCAGCTTCATTCTTAGGAGTATAAATAAAAGCATCTTAAGAATCACTGAGGGGTTGAAAAATCCCAACAGGGAGGATTGATTAAGCACCCATTCCAGGCACCCAAAACTTTCACCACCTAAAAAAGAGTCTTATCTTAAATATCATTCTGTAGGTATCTGCAAAAGTGTGAGTTAAATACATGATCTTAAATCTAAGACATCTACAAATTGAAAAAATTCTGTTTTGCTGTAATAACCATATTTTATAAAGATACCTTAAAATATATCTAGTTATTTAAATTTCATCTGATACACTGTAATAAGCTGGTGATTCAAATTCTTTCTTTAAAAATGATATCCATGCTGTTTTTAGTCGGTGGACCTACAGAAGTAAAATGTGAAATCTGGGGAATCAGCAGGAAGGTGGCCATGCCCCTGGCTTCTGCAGGCTCTTCAGGGCTGAGCAATGCCCAGACACCCTGAAGAGCATAGGGTAAAGCTGGGTCACGACAGGTTAGTTCTCCAAACCAGGGAGGTGTAGCTGTTCTAAATGAGCCAGCATTACTCACAGCACCACTCTGCCCCATCTTCCCAACTAGACCAGCCCTTTCTTTCCATGAAGGAAAAAGCAAATCCATTCTTCAATTTTACTCCTGGATGAAATCCTCATGAGACTGCATCTTATACACACCCCAGGCTCACAGACTACTTTTCATTTGAAGTTGTGCAGACTCAACTCCACATAGCACGACCCGCTGCTTCTCACCTCATCGTTGATAACCTCAGACTTCTCTTCCTCCTCCTCCTCCTCCTCCTCCTCCTCTTCTTCAAGGTCCAAATCATTCTGCCTAAGATAAGCTTGTAAAGGGGCATAATGTTTCTTCTTAAACGCTAAGAAATCCATCATGTTCCCTTGAAGGTGTTGAAGGAAGAACAGTTCGATCAAGTACTCCTTGAAGGCCTCCTTCAGCGCCTCCATCTCCCTGTAGTGATAGTCCAGGCACTGCTTCCTCATCTGAGCCAGCTCCTGGGAGGCCGGGGGGATCTCCTCCAACTTTCTGGGAGCCTTCCTCACGCCTGTGCTCCCCGCAGACGAGAGGGGAAGGCTGGAGAGGCCCGGGGGCACTGCGGTCCTGGAAGGGCTGGTGGGGGGCGGTGGGGACGTCATCCCAAACGCCGAAGTCCCCCCAACCCCTACCCCAACCCCGGGGAGCAGAGGTCTGGTCAGTGGTGGGCCCTGCAGCACCTGCTGCTGCTGGATCAGCTGCCCCTGGATGATGCTGCTGATCTGGGGCGGCAAGCTCGTCGTGGTGATGTGGCCGGGGCTGGACAAAGGCTGCAGGCCCGCCCCACCCGCAGCCGCGGGGCTCTGAGGCCCCAGGTGGTGGACGGTACCCCCAGACTGCGCGTGGGGCTGCGAGAGTCTCCGTTCTCTGCTGACCGTGATGGGCGCCCCCGCGTGCTGCAGCTGAACCTGAGTGCCCGGGGCCATCTGCGCCAGGCCCGAGCCCTCCTGGAACACGAAGTGGCTGCCGCTGGACGGGCTCAGGCTGATCTGCCTCACCAGCACGCTGGCATCCACGAAGCCCCCGGTGGGACTGCTGCTGCAGAGGCCCAGGCCAGGGCCGGGGGCACCTGCCCGCACGCTCTGCAGGCCTGGCCCTGGCGCGGGGCTGGGCTGGGTGGGGCTCTGAGTCTGCACCTGCTGCGACAGCGGCGAGGTGACCTGTATGTACGATGGAGACCCGTGCTCAAACCGCCTCTGCTGCGCGCTGAACTGGAATCCTGGAGAAGTGGGGCTGGGCAGTGGCAGGGGGGCCAGCGTGATCTGGGGGTTTCCGCCCACCACCGGCCCCACATTCTGAAGGGCGATATTCACGTTCTGCCCGGCCACAGGACTCCGATTCATCAGCTGCGAAACTTGGTAACCGGGGGACTGGGGTGCAGACGGGCTCACCGCCGGGGCGAAGGGCGTGGCGGGGGACTGGGGGGGGTTGGGGTGGGCCTGCTGCTCTTCTTCGCTGCCGGCGAAGGCCCTTGACCTCTGCAGCTGGTGCTGGACATTCTGAGGGCCGCTGCCATGGTGCATGATCGCCCTCCTCTTTTATCCAACTTAATGTTCTCCTGAAAAATCAAAGTTAAAATCAAGTTACTTAAGGACAAATAAAACTATCTGATCACTACTTGTTCCCAGTACCACTCAACAGCCCAGGACAGGGGTTCTGAAGGAATATTTCCACCAGCATCTGACACAAACCACTGTCTTCCTGAGGAGATGGCACTGGAGACCACCTCCTTCGGCAGGGGAGGGGCAGGGCCTTCTGGGTCTCGCTGTGCCCGGGGCCAAGACAGCCTGGCAGGAGTAGGTGGGTCCCAACCAGCTCCTGAGGAAGGTAATTAGCCATTACTTGCTCAAGGCCAGCAGGATCTGAACTCAGAGCTGGCGCTCATGGCTTGCACACTTCTTCCGGGGAGGCGAGCAGCCCTGCTCCATGACAGGCTGGGGTGATCTGCCTGTCTCTCCCAGAAGAGGGACGGCGCCCAGGAGGTAGTCAGTGACGCCCACCGCATGCCACCACTGTGTGTCACCACAACAGAGCCCCTACCCCTTCACTCGCCGGCAGTTTTCATAAACGTCTGTGCTATGGCCCAGGCAGATACCCCTGGGTTCAGTTCAGTTCAGTTCAGACGCTCAGTCGTGTCCGACTCTTTGCGACCCCATGAATTGCAGCACGCCAGGCCTCCCTGTCCATCACCAACTCCCGGAGTTCACCTAGACTCATGTCCATCGAGTCGGTGATGCCATCCAGCCGGTGATGCCATCCAGCCATCTCATCCTCTGTCGCCCCCTTTTCCTCCTGCCCCCAATCCCTCCCAGCATCAGAGTCTTTTGCAATGAGTCAACTCTTCGCATGAGGTGGCCAAAGTACTGGAGTTTCCGCTTTAGCATCAGTCCTTCCAAAGAACACCCAGGACTGATCTCCTTTAGAATGGACTGGTTGGATCTCCTTGCAGTCCAAGGGACTCTCAAGAGTCTTCTCCAACACCAGACACCACAGTTCAAAAGCATCAATTCTTCCGCATTACCTGAGTGTAAACACACACAGCTCCCATCCCAGGTAGACACTGTGTTCCTGGGGAGAAGGCCCTGGTCTGGGTGTCAGTCTTGCACCTCAGCCTTCTTTACAAGCTCATCCAGAGTGGGGATTTCAGGAAAAAACCTCAGGAGAGAGGGGAACAGCCAGGACTTGGATCCACATTCCAAGAGAGTCCCCATTCCAGGAGAGTCCTGGTCAGGGGTTCACCTACTCTCTGGGAGCTGGGACACGGCTTTAAAGGGGCTTATGCCCCCACACTGCTGAGTGCAGTGGACTAGAGGGGGAGGTGGGAGAGGGAATGACAGGAGAAAGGACAAGAAAAAGCAGAGGATGGAGAGAGAGGAGGCCAATTCTGAGATGGAGCAGGGAGACTGCTCACAAGTCACATTCGGCCAGAGCCCCAAGGCCTGCAAGGGGACGAACCCCACTGGGAAGAGAACGACAGCCTCAGCCTGTCTGCACCCCACTGTAGCTGGGAAACAGACACAGAAATACCCTCCCACCATTTAAAATTCTCAGTCTTCACTGACACGCTTAGCTCCCCATCTCTGGTGTTCCTTCCACCACTCCCCCACCCCCCCGGGAAAAGCAGGAAAGTGATGCCTTTCATCTTGAGGGCATCACTATTATCTCACTGAGAAGACAGTAAGGGGTGAAAAACATTATATGCCAAAAGTTACAAGCTTACAAAGTGGAAACACACATTTATATGAAAGCTCCCAGACCTGGGCGCCTGGCTAAAACACACATATACATGAAATCAAAAGCTACAGAACTCATGGGATGCACAAGTACAGGCTGAGAAAACATAAAAACCAGTGCCTATTCAAACTAGAAGGCACTTTCTGCTCTGATGACTATCTCTGAAGCTCAGAAAGCACAGCTGAACGGGAAACCAGGACCACAGTAAAGAACAGCCTTAATTATCAAGCCAGGAGCCCACTCCCCTCTCAGCCCCAGCAGAGAGAGCCCAGCAAAGTAGGTGGGAACTGTGCGTTGGGGGACACAACTTGGGAGGGGGCCTCTCCCATGCTGACTGCTTTCAAAAGGAGCTTTTGTTCCTGATCTTTTTAAACAAGCGCTATGAGGAAGATTCATGTACAACAGACACGAAAATAGGATAAGGAGAATACACTGTGATCACTAACATGCTGAAAAACTGTGGAGGGGTAATGGAAAAGATATTTAAAAACAGAATGTCTCTATGTGTGTAACTGAGTCACTCTGCTACACAGCAAAGTCTGACACAACGCTGTCAATCAACACTTTGTCGTCGTTGTTGTTACTATTGTTCAGTCGCTCAGTCATGTCTGACTCTCTGCAGCCCCATGGACTGTAGCCCGCCGGGCTCCTCTGTCCATGGCATTTTCCAGGCAAGAACACAGGAGTGGGTAGCCATTTCTTTCTCCAGGGGATCTTCCCAAGCCAGAGAATAAACCCACGTCTCCTGCACTGGCAGGCGGATTCTTTACCAATGAGCCACCAGGGAAGCCCAGATCAACACTTCAATTAAAACAAATGTGGAGGGAGACAGAGCAGATGCCAGAGGGTCAGAGCTCAGAGCATGCCTAGCAGGGTGAGACAACGGTGGGAAAGCAGAACTCGCTACCTCTGACCCAGTAATCTGACCTCTGTAAATCTCTAAGGAAATTCACCTACCTATTTTTTTAAATTATGCTTAAAAATATTTATGACAGAACAATGCAGTGAAAGTAGAAAGAGCAACCAGAAATATCCAATACTCAAGTTCTAGATAGAGAACGTGAAAGTGTCTAAGTGTCAGTCACTCAGTCGTGTCCAGCTCTTTGCAACCCCATGGACTGTAGCCCGCCAGGCTCCTCTGTCCATGGAATCCTCCAGGCAAGACTACTAGGGTGAGCTGCCATTCTCAGTTTTTCAAATATACTATTGAGTGAAAAAAGCAGGATATCAATTGCACAACTTAACCCTCCACTGTTAAAAAATAAAAATTTTAAAATGTCTACTAAGATATATGGAAACATAAATACTGACCTGCACCTGCCGAAGAGGTAAGACACCTGAAGAGCCACACAATGGAGCCGCCTCAGCCGCCTAAAGGCTGAGCTACAGACACACCCACACCACGAGGACGCCAAGGAGCCCGGCCAGACACAAGGACCACTGACTGCTGGCCACTGAATTGACAAGACATTCTGGAACAGGCAAAACCACAGGGACAGATTAGACGGAATCTGAGTGGTGGAGAAGGAACTGCAAAAGCAGGCAGGAACTTGGCGGCATGGACCTACTTGTACATTCGATTTGCAATGATGGTTACAGGAATGAGTGTGTCTGTCCAAATTCATAGAACTGTAAACTACACCTCAACTTTTTTAAAAGGTTCCGGACGTCAGTGAGCTTACAAGTCAAGTTATAGGAACAAACCCAATCAACTATAATGTAAAGAAACCACTTATCTAAAACAGCATCCCCCCAAAATATGGTAGAGATACCCTGGCAGAAAGCAAAGCCACCACCAAAGGCAAGACAACTTTGAACTGGTGCTGGCGATGCTCCTAATTGTAAGGTCTGTCAGAAGCAGCTGGAGTGAGCTGTTTGGCCCACAATTCGGAGGACACTGCCCGGAGCAGGCCAAGGTCGGCGAAATGGGTCAGGGCACTGCCACAACCTGTGAGGAGCAGGGACAAGTCCTCTGACCACTGCAGGCAGTGCCCACCAGTGTCACACGGGGGGATGGGGGACAGGCATCTGTGTGGCTGCTGCTCTTGCAGGACAATGCTGACATCCCAAAGGGGCACATTTGGTGCCGGGAAACCACCCTAAGAAATACCCACCTGGGCCCTGTCCTTAGTGCAGGTCAGGGGTCCCAGGTGAGAACTGGAAAGAGTGAGGGGGAAAAGGCTTCAGAAGATGGGGTCCTGATAGCAGCTGCTCCCACCCCACCCCCACTAGGCTGAGACCAAGCCCCCCAGCCCCTCCCGCCCCAGTTACTCTTCTGGGCATTGCCAGAGTCCAGGCAGCCAGGCATTGGGAATCCTTCCTTCAACAGGCAGGGCGCTCAGGTCAGGAGCCATCTCCCCCTCGGCCCCCACACCTCCCAAGACAGATCCGGCCCTCCCGCCAGTCAGTCTCCTGCTGTGGGTAGTTCTGCTCTGTAGTAAACAGCCCCCAGGATGGGAGGAGAGCAAGGAGAAGGGAACAAGGAGGAGGGTGAACAGGCCTTGGACACACAGTTCTAGATAGAGAAAGTGTTAGTTGCAGGCCTTGGAGCATGGATTCAGGGCAGAAGAGACAGACAAAACATGATATGAGTGAAGAGAGGACAGAAGACACAAAGGGTGTCCGGAAATACTTTCAAGTGGAAACTCCAGAAAGCAATTTGGCAGCAGGTGTAAGAGTCTTACAGCACAGTCACATCTTCTGACGCAGTCATCTGACTTTTAGACCAGCCTTAGAAAAAACATCAGCGTTGTGTTCAATATGGGCTTCCCTGGTGGCTCAGATGGTAAAGAATCCACCTGCAATGCAGGAGACCCAGGTTCTATCCCTGGGTCGAGAAGATTCCCCTGGCAAAGGGAATGGCTACCCATTCCAGTATGGATATTCACTACATTATTTATAGCAGAAAGCTGGCATGCGCAACAATAAACATCACTAAACTTTGATACATCTATGCAAAACAGCATCAATACTGAATATGTGACAGTGCACACACTACTTTTCTCCTGCTACCTTTCGCTGCTTCCAAGCTTGTCCTTAACTGGTACGTGCCATGGTCATTAGTGCCTTCACCAAATACTCTGATCCTCCTGGAGTATTTGGTGAGCATCTCCCAGCCCTGAATCAAGTGGTCACGTGACATGCTGTGGCAAAAACAGGGGCATGCTGTCTGCCATGCTGACTTTCTTCTGCTTGGTGGTTCACAGGGGCACAGAGATGAAGCCTCAGGGGGCATGACAAGCAAGCTAACTTCAGGAAACGTGTGGTGGGCACTCCGCTCTGCCTGGGAAGTCACGGACATCTGGGGAGCACCTGTTAACTGCGAGAACTGGGTCTATCTTGGCTGATCCAGCACATAAAACAATAAATGCAAAGAGACTGACAGATACAGAGACCAAACAGTGGTTGTCAGAAGGAAGAGATGGGAGGGGGCAAATGGGTGGTTTTGCCCATTTGCAAAGGGAAGGGAAGTAAGTGGTACAAACCTCCAGATGTGCATAAGTCATGGGGCACCAGGTGAAGCATGAGGAACGCCGGCAGTGATACTGTAACACCTTTGTATGCGGCCGGCTACAGATGGCTACTAGACTCATCACAATGATCATTTCATAACGTGTGCACATGTCAAATCATCACACGCCTGAAACTAACATAATATTGTACCCCAACGATCTTTCAACTAAAACTAAAAACAAGAAAACCCTTCCTCATAGAAGTGACTCCTCACCCTTCACTGCAGCCCATCACACAAATCCCGGCAGTTCTCGGCTGTAAGACACAAGGCCCCGTTGATGTATCTCTCCCTGCCTCTGTGACTTCTGGCTGTGGTTCACCCAGGGAGCCTCTCAGGGTTCCATGGGATCCACAAATGGGTGCCTCCCAAGAGCTGTAGACCAAAGAGAAAAACGCCTCCTACAGACAGATGCCATTTTAAAGACTCTCTGACTGCTGCTGAGATTTTTAAAATAAACATTTTTTTTAAGCATTACTAAATTCGTAACAGCTTTCTGTGAGGCTAGAGAACTAAAATCCAGAGTTTCTTAGATCAATCCATTTTAAAAAATAAAAGTCAAGGACTTCCCTAGCAGTTCAGCGATTAAGACTGCCTTTCATGGCAGGAGGCACAGGTTCAATCTCTGGTCAAGAAACTAAGATGCCACATGCCACACAGTGTGGCCAAAGAGTAAAGGGAAAGAAAAGTCAGATCTACTCCTGAGGTCCACCTACCCCCACACCTCACATCATTCACAAAAAAATTACTCAAAGCGGGGAAATCAAACCATAAAAATATTTTAAAACAGATGAGAATATCTTTATAATCCTACAGTAAAGAAGAGTTTCCTAAACATGGTGTGAAACCTAGAAACAAGAGAAGGGACTTCCCTGATGGTCCAGTGGTTAAGACTCCACGTTGTCAATCCAGAGAGAGTGGGTTTGATCCCCGATAGGGGAACTAAGATCCCACACACAGTGCAGTATCTCCCCTCAAAACAAAAAAAAAGAAGAGGCAGCACTCCCAAAATCATTTTACAAAGCCAGCATTACTGATAATGTAAAGCTAGACAACACCACCACAAAGAAAATTACAGGTTACCACCCTCAATGAACAGAGGTGAAAATCCTCCACAAAATATTAGCAAACTGAATTCAATGATACATTAAAAGGATAAAACACTATGATCAACAAGGACTTATTCCAGGGATACAAGGATGGTTCAATATCAAGTCAATGTGATACACCACATTAACAAAATGAAGGATAAAAATCATATGATCACCTCAATAAATGCAGAAAAAGCATCTGACAAAAATTCAACATCCATTTAGAATACAAACTCTTTTAACAAAGTGGGTATAGAGGGAACATATGTCAACATAATAAAGGCTTCATATGACAAGCTCATAGCTATATCATACTCAACAGTGAAAAACTGAAAGCATTTCTTCTCATATCAGGAACAAGACAAGGATGCCCACTTTTGCCACTTGGATTCAACATACTTTTGGAAGCCCCAGCCAGAGCAATCAGACAGGGAAAGGGAATAAAAGGCATCCAAATCAAAAAGGAAGTGGGACTTCACTGGTGGTACAGTGGATAAGAATCTGCCTGCCAAGGTAGGGACACAGGTTCAATCCCTGGTCCAGGAAGATTCCACATGCCGCAGAGCAGCTAAGCCTGTGTGCCACAGCTTCTGAGCCTGCGTTCTAGGGCTGGTAAGCCACAACTGCTGAAGCCTGTGCACCCAGAGCCTGTGTTCCGCAACAAGAAAACCACAGCAATGAGAAGCCTGTGCAACGAAGAGTAGCCCCCGCTCACTGCAACCAGAGAAAGCCCGAGCAAGGCAACAAAGACCCAGCACAGCCAAAATGAAATAAAATTTATTCTTTAAAAAAGGGAAGCAGTACAACTGTCACTATCTTCAGATGACACCATATGATATATAGAAAATCCTCAAGACTCCACCAAAAAAACTGTTAGAATTAAATTAATTCAGTAAAGTTGCAAGATACAAAATCAATATGCAAAAATCTTCGATTTTTTTCATACACTAAGAATTATCAGAGAAATTAAAGGGAAAAAATTCCATTTACAATTGCATCAAAAAGAATAAAGATATTTAGGAGTTTTCTGACCAAGCAGGTCAAAGTCTTGTACACTAAGGACTATACGACACCAATGAAAGAATCTGAAGATGACACAAATAAATGGAAAGCTAATCTGTGCTCACAGATTAGAAGGATTAATATTGTTAAAATGTCCATACTACCTAAAGCAACCTAAAGATTAACTGCAATCCCTATCAAAATCCCAAAGGCATTTTGGGGATAAAAATAAAAATTCCATAAAAATTTGTATGGAACCATACAAATGATGGATAGCCAAAGTATCCATCACGAATAGCCAAAGTAATCTTGAAAAAGAAGAACAACGCTAGAGGCATCAAGCTCCCTCATTCCAAACTATATTACAAAGTTTCAGTAATCACAATATGGTACTGGCATAAAAACCAACCCACAGATCAACGGAACAGAAGAAACAGTCGAGAAATAAACCCACACTTATATGATCAATTAATTTATGACAAAGGAGGCAAGAATAAACAATGGGAAAAAGTCTTGAAAATAAACGGTGTTGGGAAAAACAGCCAGCCATATGCAACAGAATAAAATGGACCACTATCTTATACCACATGCAAAGATTAACTCAACTTAATGACTTGAAAGTTTGAACAAAGATCATAAAATTCCTGGAAGAAAATACTGGTAGTTAAGCTTCTTGATTCTCTCTTGGAGACTTTTTTTTTTTTGGATCTGACTCCAAAGGCAATGGCAACAAAAGCAAAAATAAACAAATGGGAGATATCAAACTTAAAAGCTCTGCACAGCAAAGAAAACCATCAAAAAATAAATAAATAAAAAGCAATCTACTAAATGGGAGAAGATACTTACAAATCAAATATTTAATAAGGGGTTAACACCCAAAATATATGAAGAACTCCTACAGCTCAATAATGAACAATCGAAGTGAAAATGGACACGCGATCTAAAGAGACGTTTTTCCAAAGAAGAAACAGATGGCCAAGAGATACGTGAACAGATGCTCCACATCGCTAATCATTAGGGAAATACAAATCAAAACCACAAGGTATCACCTCACGCCTGTGAGAATGGCTGTTATCAAAAAAGACAAATGACAAGTTTTGCTAAAGATCTGGAGAAAAGGGAACCCTCCACGTACTGCCGGTGGAATGAAGCAGTGCAGCCACTGTGGAAAAGAATATGGAGGTTCCTCAGAAACATAAAAAGCAGAACCACCATATGACATGGAGAAGGCAATGGTAACCCACTCCAGTATTCTTGCAGAACCACCGTATGACATGGAGAAGGCAATGGCAACCCACTCCAGTATTCTTGCCTGGAGAATCCCACGGACAGGCAGGCTATAGTCCGTGGGGTCGCAAGAGTCAGATACGACTTAGCAACTAGATCTTCATTGTATGACAATTCCACTACCAGTGATCCCACTTTATCTGAAGGAAAAAAAAACATTAATGTGAAAATATATGTTGAAAAGATATGAAAAGATTTGAATTTGAAAAGATATGAACACTCCTATGTTCATATGCAGCATTATTTACCACAGCCAAGATATGGAAGCAACTTAAGTGTCCATTAACAGATCAATGGATAAAGAAATGTGAGGTGGAGAGAGATGGATGTGATGGCATATTACTCAGCCATAAAAAAGAATAAAGTCCTGCCATTTCCAATGACATGGATGGAACTTGAGGGTATTATGCCAAGTGAAATAAGTCAGACAAAGAAAGATAAATACTGTATGATTTCACTTGCATGTGAAAGCTAAGCAAAACTCATAGGTACAGAGAACAGACTGGCGGCTGCAGTGAGGGTTGGCTGGCAGGTGAAATGGGTTAAGGGGATCAAAAGGCACATATCCCCAGTATAAATAGTCATGGGGTAACAGTGTGATAACTACAGTCAGTAACATCACATTGCATATTTGAAAGTTGCTAAGACAGTAAATCTTGAAAGTTCTCATTATAAGAAAAAAATTTGTAACTTTATATGATGACAGACGGTAACTAGACTTACTGTAGCGATCACTGTGTAACGTATACAAATGTCAAACCATTATGTTGGACACCTGAAACTAATATAATGTTGTATGTCAATTACACTCCAATAAAAATAAGCTGATACACACACATTTCCAGGTGGCACTAGGGGTAAAGAACCCTCCTGACAATACAGGAGACTTAAGAGATGTGGGTTCAGGACTTCTTGGGCGGTCCAGGGGCTAAGACTTCACCTTAATGCAGGGGCGCAGGCTTGATTCTGGTCAGGGAGCTAAGATCCCATATGTCTTAAGGGAAAAACCAAAAAAACATTAAAAAAAAAAAAACAAAAAAAAAAAAACAGAAGTAATATTGTAACAAATTCAATAAAGACTAGAAAAAAAATTTTTTTTTAAGAGAAAGAGATGTGGGTTTGATCCCTGGGTCAGGAAAATCCTCTAGAGGAGGGCATGGCAACCCACTCCAGTATTCTTGCCTGCAGAATCCCATGGACGCTTCAGTCCACAGGGTCGCAAAGAGTCAGAAAAGACTAAAGCAACTTAGCAAGCACATTCAGTTCAGTTGCTCAGTTGTGTCCGACTCTTTGCAATCCCATGAACTGCAGCACGCCAGGCCTCCCTGTCCATCACCAGCTCCCAGAGTTCACTCAAACTCATGTCCATCAAGTCAGTGATGCCAACCAGCCATCTCATCCTCTGTCGTCCCCTTCTCCTCCTGCCCCCAATCCCTCCCAGCATCAGAGTCTTTTCCAATGAGTCAACTCTTCGCATAAGGCGGCCAAAGTACTGGAGTTTTAGCTTCAGCATCAGTCCTTCTAATGAACACCCAGTACTGATCTCCTTTAGAATGGACTGGTTGGATCTCCTTGCAGTCCAAGGGACTCTCAAGAGTCTTCTCCAACACCACAGTTCAAAAGCATCAATTCTTCGGTGCTCAGCTTTCTTCACAGTCCAACTCTCACATCCATACATGACCCCTGGAAAAACCATAGCCTTGACTAGACAGACCTTTGTTGGCAAAGTAATGTCTCTGCTTTTGAATATGCTATCTAGGTTGGTCATAACTTTCCTTCGAAGGAGTAAGCGTCTTTTAATTTCATGGCTGCAATCACCATCTGCAGTGGTTTTTGAGCCCCCCAAAATAAAGTCTGACACTGTTTCTACTGTTTCCCCATCTATTTTCCATGAAGTGATGGGACCAGATGCCTTGATCTTAGTTTCCTGAATGTTGAGCTTTAAGCCAACCTTTTCACTCTCCTCTTTCACTTTCATCAACAGGCTCTTCAGCTCTTCACTTTCTGCCATAAGTACGTACGTATACATATTTTTTTCTTAAAAAATATATTTCCTAGTTATGTCCACTAAGAGTCCTGAAAGCAATGATGCCCTGTAACTACCTGCTTACTTTTGCAAAACAAAAAAAAGGAAGTAATTTAGGAAGAATAAACCAGAAATGAAGAGGGGTGAGTGCAAGCCGACTCATAGGACAGTGAAGGCAGGGGCGCTTCTGAGTACACCATCTGTATCATTTTGACTTTTACAATCAGGTTTAAAGTGCTACATGTTCAAAAAGTAAAATTAAATCAAAAAGAATGAAGAACTCCCTAAAACTGAATATAAACAGAAACTCTGAGAAGGACAACATAATCACGAACAGAGGCTCCCTTGATGGTTCAGTGGTAAAGAATCCTCCTGCCAAAGCAGGAGACTCAGGTTCGATCCCTGCGTTGAAGAGATCCCCTGGAGTAGGAAATGGCAACCCACTCCAGTATTCTTGCCTGGGAAATCCCATGGACAGAGAAGCCTGGCAGGCTACGGTCTACTGGGTTGCAAAAGAGCTGGACACGACTCAGCACAGACAGCAATCACCAAGGGAATCGGGAAGGAACACCAATCAACTCCACGGCACTGGATAAGAATTAGGAGTCAGCATCAACTCATGGGTCTTTCCTTAAAACACATTTTCTAATTCTGTCTCCTGAAATGGCCTAAAAGCAATAACATCCTGGCAGAAAGGAGGGAAACAGGAAGCAGAGAGCTCTGTGGGACAAGCAGCAGACTACACAGCCTCTCCTGGGGTGGTGATGGAAGATGGAGAGAAAGGTTAAGAAATTTTAGGACAGTGGTTCTCATCTTTGAAAAAAGAGAGTCATGCCCTCATTTAACACTATTTGTATTTCAAAGTCATGTCAGTGGTGGGACTACAAACAAATCCAAGAAGACTAAGTAAAGCTTCTCCTTTCTACCTGGGGCTCTCCTCAAACAGAGCTACTGATGCACACACACTCACAGTCCTGAAAACCAAGAAGAGTTCAGATTGGCAGGTGTGGTGATGGGCATAGGTGGGTTAAGAAAGGCCAAGGTGAAGTTCACAGCTCAGCACCGTGGGAGCCATGTCCCCAGAGAGAACAGGTCTCTGCACAGCAGAAATGTGCACAGCATCAGCCAGGGAGCCTGGGGCCCGAGCGACCACCACCAACCACATCTCACTTCTGTGAGAAAGCAGTCTAAGGGGCGCCCAGGCAGGGACAGAGACTGACCCCGATCAGCAGAACCGTGGCAGCTACACCATAAGAACCTTCCTCCCACATCTAGCCACATGAAATCTCCCTCTTTTCCTGGGAAGGCACTGCCATTCTCCAGAACTTCCCTCCGCAGAGAATGTTCTCTGCCCTCTACTCCCTGGTAACTGGTACTCAAGGGCTTTTTATAAGCTGTCTTTGTGCTGGCCTAAGTGACTTGATAGACACCCCCAAAATGGACCAATTACATCTGCCAGATGGAGTAAAAAAGGGTTTAAAAATGTTAAAAACAATGCTTTCATTCACCTTGAATTGCTCCCCCAAATTTTTAAAAGATGATGGGTGGATGGATGTGTGACAAAGCAGGTCAGTAAAATGTTAATAATAGAAAATCGAATGGTGGGTATACAGGCATTTACTATAAAATTCTCTCAATCCTGGTATATCTTTGAAATTTTTCATAGTAGAATGTTAGCATCTATTAAGATGGCAATGTCACATGTCACTTAATAAATAAAGGGCTGTAACAAAAGTCCTATTTGCTAACAAAACTTCATTCTTCCACCTTAGAGCAGGTTATGAAGGTTCCATACTAGACCTTAAAATACGCAAGTTCCAAAAGATAAAACGGACTAAACTAATTTTTAAAACTGTCTAGGATGACTAACGGAGAAGGCAATAGCACCCCACTCCAGTACTCCTGCCTGGCAAATCCCACGGACAGAGGAGCCTGGTAGGCTGCAGTCCATGGGGTCGCGAAGAGTCGTACATGACTGAGTAACTTCACTTTCACTTTCATGCACTGGAGAAGGAAATGGCAACCCACTCCAGTGTTCTTGCCTGGAGAATCCCAGGGACAGGGGAGCCTGGTGGGCTGCCGTCTATGGGGTCACACAGAGTCGGACACAACTGAAGCGACTTAGCAGCAGCAGCAGCTGGATGACTAAATGCTGAGATGTGGATGCATATCAAAGTAAAAGCAATTCATTGTGTTCTAAAAAAAAAAATAAAAACTGTCTAGGATGCATTACATGTGCACTACAGAGAACTGACCTCTCGAGGGGCTGCAGTGGGAACAGGGAAGCCCAGACTTGATGCCACCAATGTCCCTTCTGATCAAAATCATGGTAGTAGTGGTAGGTCCTTAACCCAACGGGCCAGAGCCCCCTGGACTGCAGTTAAATGGGCTCTATTTCTGTTTGAGAGGAACATTCAAGACAAACCGAAGAAGTGCTTCTTCAAACTCCAGGCAATAAAGCCACAAAAGCCCAATTTATTATTCTGCTGCTCTTTCTCAGTCTTTTTTCCCCCTACTGTCCCCCTAAGAAGTCTATTGGTGAAGTTTTAAACCATAGCCATACTGTATCTCTGTGAACTATGACCCTTCAGGAGGCCACAAAACACCGTCACATCTAATTTTTTTTCACCCTCCTCCCAAGAACCATTCTGACACCCTTGTGGGAAATACCACCTTCACAGAGAACACAGGTTCTAATGCATAGAAAGAAACATTTTTGCTACTTTTCTGTACATCTAAAGTTATTCCAAAGCATTTAAAAACTAAATAAACCAAATATCCAATTAAAATCTTACAGTCTCAATCTGGATTAAGAAAATAAGACTCAACTATATGCTGCTTGAGCTTCCCAGGTGGCTCAGTGGGTAAAGAACCTGCCTGCAATGCAGGAGAGGCAGGAGGCTTGGATGGGTTTGATCTCTAGGTTGGGAAGATCTCCTGGAGGAAGGGTATGACAATTCACTCAAGTATTCTTGCCTGGAGAATCCCACGGACAGAGAAGCCTCAAGGGCTACAGTCCATGGGGTCTCAACGAGTCAGACACAACTGAAGCAACAGCATATACAAATGCATGGTATTCCTACTGAGTGACATGCCTCAATTTATTTTTAAAAAGGGCTTCCCTGAAAGCTCAGCTGGTAAAGAATTTGCCTGGAATGCAGGAGACCCAGGTTCAATTCCCGGGTCAGGAAGATCCTCTGGAGAAAGGACAGGCCACCCACTCCAGGATTCTTGGGCTTTCCTAGTGACTCAGATGGTAAAGAATCTGCCTGCAATACGGGAGAGGTGGGTTCAATCCCTGGGTTTAGAAGATCCCCTGGAGAAGGGAACAGCTACCCACTCCAGTTTTCTTTCCTGGAGAATTCCATTGACAGAGGAGTCTGGCGGGCTACAGTCCATGGGGTCTCAAAGAGTAGGACACAACGGAGCGACTTTTTACTTTTCCTATGCTGTTTACAATAATACACTTTTAAAAGAAATGGAGGGGCTTCTCTGTGGTTCAGTGGTTATGAATCCACCTGCCAGTGCAGGGGACACAGGTTCCGTCCCTGGTCTGGGAAGATCCCACATGCTGGGCAACGAAGCCCAAGCACCACAAGAGAAGCCACTACAGTGAGAAGCCCCACAGCAACTAGAGAGTGGCCTCCGGTGGCCATGACTAGCAAAAGCCAGCAGCAGTGAATACCAGCACAGTCAAAAATAAATAAACCTTCAAAAAGTAAAATACATGGATAGTGAGAATTCCCTGGTGACCCACTGGTTAGGATTAGGTGCTTTCACTGCAGAAGGCCAAGGTTCAATTCCTGGTCAGGGAACTAAGATCCTGCAAGCTGCCAGTGTTTAAAAAAATTTTTTAATTTAAAAATAAACCCAAACTGGACTTCCCTGCTGGCTCAGTGGTAAATAATCTGCCTGGCAATGCAGGAGACATGGGTTCAATCCCTGATCCAGAAAGATCCCACATGCCGAGGAAGCATGAAGACAGTGCACCACAACTATTGAGCCTGGGCTCTAGAGCCTGGGAGCCACGACTACTGAAGCCCACACACTCTAGAGCCTAAGCTCCACAGCAGCGTGGACGCTCCACAATGAGAAGCCCAAGCGCCGCAACTACAGAGTGGCCCCCCACCCCCGCCCCGCTCACCACAGCTGGAGAAAAGCCTGCACAGCAACGAAGACCCAGCACGGCCAAAAATAAGTAAATTTTTTTAAAAATTAAAAAACAAAAGAAGTGGATACCAAATCAGTTAGTTTGGGAAAGTCAAGAATGAGAAGAAAGAGCAAAGAGGAACTTCAGCATGCTCGGGGTACTTCTGTACTGTCTGACTATAATGCAGTGTGACTTGTTCATTCATTACTTGTATTAAAAGTCTGGCAACAACCCAAAGCCCTTCAACGAGTGAATGGATAAACTGTAGTCCATCCACACTGCAGACCACACCTCCACAAAAAGAGACACATTCTTGGTATATGCAGCAACCTGGATGAATCTCAAATGCATTATGCTCAGTGGAAGAAGCCAGACTCAAAAGGCCCCACACTGTGTAAGCTGCTTTAACTGACATCCTGGAAAAAACACAAACACACACTTAGGGGTCAGAGGCTACTGAGCACTTAGGGAGGAGCTGACTACAGAGTGGCAGCACAAGGGAATTTTTGGGAGGAAGGAACTTCTTTGTACTCTAACTATTGTGGAAATTAGACATCTGTCAAAATTCTCTGAATTCTATACCAAAAAAGTGAATACTATTACATATACATTAAAAAAAAAAAAAGACAGCTAAGTAAAGTAACAAAGTGAGGATGTCCAAAGACCTTCCCTTTCACTCAGAACATAAATGACTTCTAAAATTTATTTCTATAATATGATAATGCACCAAAACAAGATAAAAATTTCTGTTGATTAAAAATAAAGCAGAAATCACAGAGGGGGTGGGCCTGAGATGACAAGCCCAAAGGATGCTCTACCCAGAAGAAAACTCTTAAGGGTCAGGGTCTTGACTTCTAAAGGCAACAGGTACTTGGTCCCTCTACAAGGGGCTGAGGAGCAGAACCAGGCTCCAGAGGAAGATGTGCAGGTCACAGCTACCATCAGCTGCTCGCTATCCTGGAGGAAGGGGACAGATGCACCAGGCACTCACTGCCACCACAATGGGAACATGGGACCTGGGGTGCGGGTGCGCGGCTATGTGCAGATCTGTTGGAGGGGGTGGGGCCTGCTGTGCAGAGAGAATGCCAACAAGAGAACTCAAAACAGAAGATGGATGAAGATCCTGTCCATCTGAAGGGCACCACACTGCCAGTGTGGGACATCCAGCTTCACACAAGGCCCTTGAATGTGAAATCCAGTAGCTAATCCTTCCTTCAACAGCCTCAAGAGCTCTCATCTTCCACTGGAGGGGTCAAATCCAATTCTTTTCATTTCTACCTACGAAACCCAACATCTACATCAAACCTCACCTCCTGCATAAGCTTCTCTCTACTAGAAAAGCCAACTTCTCTCCTCTAACTTACAGCAGGTGAAGTCTATTCCTCAGCAACCCCTATAACTTTTAATACCCTGTAGGCCTAGGTCCCTACCAAATTAATCTGCTTTAGGAAAGAATTTGTTCATTTATTTACTTACTCAACATTTATTAAGCATATACTGCATCAGACAAGATCTGAAGCACTGTGTGTAGGAGAGTGAACAAAGCGTAGTTCCTGCCCCTAGGCTGGGGGTGAGGGGAGCGGGCAGTGAGGCAATGAACAAAACCGTAAGTGCCAGACCATCCGTGCAATGGCAAAGTCAGGATAAGGGATAGGAGGGTGTGGGCGAGAGGACAAGGCCCTGGGTTACCCAGCAGCCTCTCTGAGGAGGGAACTTCTGAAAAGAGAACTGAGTAAGAACCAGACCTGTGGCACGCAGGAACCTGATGTTTCAGGCAGAGCCGATGTGGGCCCAGGCACAGAGCTAGGTGTAGCTGGAGCCAGGTGACAACCAGTGGAGTGTCAGGACATGAAGTCACAGGGCAGCAGGAACCTAGCCACAAGGAGCTTCATAAACTGCCTTAGGGAGTCTAGCTTTTTTTTCTGAGGGAGATGAGAAACCACGGAGGGCTCTGAGCTAAGCAGTGCATCACCCAGATCTGTATTAACAGTCAACTGCAGAGCAGCTCAGCTCAGGTGAGTAGAGAGCAGGGAGGTCACTGGAATAACCCAGGCAAGATGATGTAGAGGGCTTAAATGACAGCTGCACCCAAAAAGGCAGTGAGAAGCGTCAGGTTTGAGTGCCGACCAATCAAATTTGGTACCTGGAAGAAATGCAGACACCACACAAGGAGCTCTGTGCTGAGCAATAGGAGAAGGGAGTTACCTCTGACTGAGATGCAACAAGGTATCAGTAGATTGCACACAAGTAAAAGTGGTTGTTTGGAACCCGAAGATCCAGCTAGGAGCTACACATTCTGGGAGTATTGACAAGTGGCCTAGCCATGACCCTGGATGAGATCACCCCAGGGTACAGACCAGAGAGGAGGTGGGAGGACCACTCTGAGGCAGTACAATTTTTAGCAGTTAAGGAGATGAGAAGGAACCAGCAAGGAGGCTAGGGACAGCAGCCTTCAAGATAAAAGGACAACCAAATGAGTTGTGTCCCAGGGCCACCAAGGGAGAGTGATTCAAGAAAGCCATGGGAGGCCGAACCAAAGGCTACTAACAGGGGGACTTGGCAATATAGTGGTCCCTAACCAAGGCAATGGCACCCCACTCCAGTACTCTAGCCTGGAAAATCCCATGGATGGAGGAGCCTGGTAGGCTGCAGTCCATGGGGTCGCTGAGGGTCGGACACGACTGAGTGACTTCACTTTCACTTTTCACTTTCACGCATTGGAGAAGGAAATGGCAACCCACTCCAGTGTTCTTGCCTGGAGAATCCCAGGGATGGGGGAGCCTGGTGGGCTGCCATCTCTGGGGTGGCACAGAGTCAGACACCACTGAAGTGACTTAGCAGCAGCAGCAGCAGCAACCCCAAGAGGAGCTGTTTCAGAGGAGAGGAGGGACCAAAAGCTTAGCCTGAACCATGTTCAAGAGAAATGAGAGAAGAGGAAATAGGAGTTCAGGATTCTTCCCAATTCTGGTATAAAAGGAAGCAAAGACCAAGAAAGGGTTTCCCTGGTAGCTCAGTGGTAAAGAATACTCCTGCCAATGCAAGAGATGAGGGTTTAATTCCTGTGTTGAGAAGATCCCCTAGAGAAGGAAATTACAACCCACTCCAGTATGCTTGCCTGGGAAATCCCACAGAGGAGCCTGGTGGGCTACAGTCCAGGGGATTGCAAAAGAGTCAGACAAGACTTAGCAAGTAAACAAGAAGATCTGAAGATCTAGAAAAGGTAACGGTAGCTGGGGGGTTTGCATACTGATGGAAATACTCTGGAGAGAAGAACTGAAGGCAAAACAAAATATTAGAGCCACGGGCTGGAGAAGGCAAGAAGGGGTGGATCCAACAGGAGAGATTAAATGGCCAATGGCTTACAGATATTGTCCTACTAACAGCAACTGTTGTGGAAGATTTAATGGCACCTGATCATGCTAACTACATGTTTTTAAAAGCACATAAAACATTGTACAATAAAAAAATTAAATGAAAAGGACAAGAGGCCACAAAGAAACTGTTAATTATGCGTATCTTTGGGTGGTTGAATGATTTAGTTTTAAGACGTATTTTTACTTTTCCCCCAATCATTCAGAAAGCATATTTCTATTTCATTGGTTTCACTAAAAAAGTCACAGAAACTATTTCATGGTACATATCACGTAAAAAAGAAAAATGCAATCCATCAGAAAACACAAATAAACGAAGAGAAAAAACGTACTATAACCCCCAGGTTAAACACTACTAGCATCCCGCTCTATTATTTTTCTCTTAACTGATAAGCTGACGTCTGAGCAGAGAGGCGGGTTGCAGACCTCTGCAGGAAGGTGAGTTCCGGGCAGGGGCGGGCGCGCAACGCAAAGGCCCGGGAGCGAAAAGGCTTCGCCACTTAAGGGATGCTAGTGGGCGGCGGAGAGGAGCTGGAGGGAGCGGCGCAGGGGGTTCCTGGACGACGTCTGACAAGTCACTTTCCCTCTGCACCTCTGCTTACCCCTGCGCGGTGCACCTCGCGCGAAGAAGCAAAGTGGTGCAATCCCCATCCTGTGGAAGGAAGGAGTCGAGCATCGAACCCGGAAAACCAAGTGAAAAGAAAGCACCGGACCTAACTTTAACCCCGCGCAGAAAAAACAACGCGAGGCGCCCCGCTCACAGGGAGGAACGAGCCGGCAGGCAGGGAACCCGCAGCACCCCCGGCCGCCGGCGGCCCCCGTCACGACCCGCGGTCCCCGCACAGATTCAGTGCCGTCCCACAGCCAGCGCCGCTCCGGGCCTCCCTCCTCGGCGCGGCCCGGGGGCTCCAGGGCGAACCGAGGCCGGGGCGCGGGCCATCTAACCCGCAAGTCGGTCGTCCGCGCCACGCCCACACCTACCCCAGGTGTGGGCCGCGTTCCTCAGCTCTGGGGCTGGGTCTGGGGTCCGGGCCCAGACAGCGCCGTTCGGCTCAACACATCCGGGGCCCGGCCGGAAGAAGCGGCGGCGCGGCTGCTACGGCGAGCCGGAAGGGACGCGCGCTGCGCGCTCGCAGCTGCGCGTTGGTGTGACGTCGGCGGAGCGGGAGGCGCCGAGGGGGCTGGGAGAGCTAGACAGGCAAGGCGAGGGCGAGGGCCGATGGGCTGGCGGCGGAGCGGTTCCGAGTTTGTGAGGAGTGGAGGTTGCCATGAGGGCGCTGCGTAGACGACGGTGTGGGCATGCGTTCACTCCGGCCAGCCGGATCGAGCGTTCAGCGCCGGCTCTAGGTTTGGGGAGGAGACCTCGAATGCCTGTGGAGCCGCCTTTTCGAGAAGTGGGGTTGGCTGGGGCGAGGGGCTGACAACCCGGCGGACCAAGCAGGTGAAAAGGCCAGTCCAGGGTTGAGTGAGGAGGAGGTGCAGAAACGGGGCGGGGCAGAGAAAGTCATACCTCAGAAGCAAACAAAAGGACACGGGGAGACCGGGTGTCCACCTGTAAGTGTACTCAACTCAGCTTATTGATTGCTCAAAGCCAATAAAGAGAGGCAGGAGTCAGGAGAAAGGGAAGGTGCTTTAATCAGAAAAACTGGCAATCGGAACTGCCAGTGGTTAAGAATCCCCCTTGCAGTGCAGAGGACAGAGGTTTGATTCCTCCTCAGGCAACTAAGTCCGTGTACCGCAACTGTAGAATCTGTGCAGGGCAACAAGAGAGGACAGAGATCCTGTGTGCTATAACTAAGACCTGACACAACCAAAATAATTTTTGAAAAGAAAAAGAAATCTGGTGTTCTAGGCAGGAGGTGTTCTTATGTCCTGAGGCCAACTCTGAAGATTCTGCTCAGCCTTGACAGTTTTTAAAGGGAAAAAGCGGAGAGAACCTCAGGGAATCGTCAATCTGGAGGGTGGGCTCTGCATCCTTTTCCTCCGTGTGCAGACTGGCTGACTCTTCAGATGTTGCACAAGTGATCTGCCCTCTGGATTGCTGAGGGAGCCGCTGTGTAGTCATTCTTTAACTTCTTCATTCTGACTTCTTTCAACGTAGGAAAAGAATCAATACGTTAGGCGCAGGCATAGTGGGCAATAAGGAAAGCACAAGTCAGGAGTTCGGTTAAATTACTCAGTGATCTCATTCCTGTAATTAGGTTCTTAGATGGGGGAACAGTGGAAACAGTGTCAGACTTTATTTTGGGGGGCTCCAAAATCACTGCAGATGGTGATTGCAGCCATGAAATTAAAAGACGCTTACTCCTTCGAAGGAAAGTTATGACCAACCTAGATAGCATGTTAAAAAGCAGAGACATTACCTTGCCAACAAAGGTCTGTCTAGTCAAGGCTATGGTTTTTCCAGGGGTCATGTATGGATGTGAGAGTTGGACTGTGAAGAAAGCTGAGCGCCAAAGAATTGATGCTTTTGAACTGTGGTGTTGGAGAAGACTCTTGAGAGTCCCTTGGACTGCAAGGAGATCCAACCAGTCCATTCTAAAGGAATTCTAAAGTCCTGGGTGTTCTTTGGAAGGAATGATGCTAAAGCTGAAACTCCAGTACTTTGGTCACCTCATGCGAAGAGTTGACTCATTGGAAAAGACTCTGATGCTGGGAGGGATTGGGGGCAGGAGGAGAAGGGGACGACAGAGGATGAGATGGCTGGATGGCATCACTGACTCGATGGACGTGAGTCTCAGTGAACTCCGGGAGTTGATGATGGACAGGGAGGCCTGGCGTGCTGCGATTCATGGGGTCGCAAAGAGTCGGACAGGACTGAGCGACTGAACTGAACTGAAGGTCAGAGGGGGACAGAAGTGGGCCAATAAAGGGACAAAAGAGCTGCTGTCATAAAGAATGGAGTTGGATCCCAACCTTATGCTTTATGCAAAACTGAAGTCAAAATGGATCAAAGACCTAAATGTAAGTACTAAAGTTACAAAACTTTCAAAGAGAAACATAGATACAAATCTTCAGTATCATAAATCAGGCACTGATTTTTTATGACACCAAAAACAAAAGTAACAACAACAAAAAAAATAGGTTGGACATCATCAAAATAAAAAAACTTGTGCTTCAGATGACACCATTAAGAAAAGACAACCCACAGAATGAGAGAAAATATTTGCAAATTATATATCAAATAAGGGACTTGTATCCAGAATACAGAACTTGCAACTAAATAATTAAAAGACAATTAATTCTAAAACTGGCAAAGGAATGGATAACAAGATCCTGCCATATACCATAGGGAATTATGTTCAATATCCTGTGACAAACCATCATGGAAAAGAATATGAAAAAGATTATATATCTACATATTCACACACACATATGTGTGTGTGTATGTATATGCTCGGTCGTGTCCAACTTTTTGGGACCCCCTGGACAGCCAGCTCCTCTGTCCAAAAAAATTTTCGAGGCAAGAATACTGCAGTGGGTTGCCATTTTCTACTCCAGGGTATCTTCCCGATCCAGGGTTCATACCCAGTTCTCTTGCATCTCTTGCATTGGTAACAGGCGGACTCTTTACCACCGTGCCACCTGGGAAGCCCATACTTGGAATAACTTGAAACAGTATAGATTTTTTAATACTTAATTTGAGCAGATGACTTGAAACAGTATAGATGTTGTACACTTACCTGACCAACTTTTTTTTAATTACATTATAAAAAATGCATGTTACCTTAGAAAAGTTAATCTATTTGCTGTTTTACTCTTTTGCAAAAACATTTGCTCTAATGAAGGAATTTGTTTTTTCCAAAATGTACAGTTCCGAAATGTACAAAATGCATTTTATAATATTTACTGCTTTATTCCTAATTCTGCTTTAAAGTATTGAACTGGGCATAAAACATGAAAATATTAATCCAGAACCTGTATAAACGATGTTGCTTAAAATCTGTATTATTACCATGTTGGAAATCCAGACTGCTTTTGTGATGTTTCAAATTAAAAAAAAAGTAATCCTCTTCCTTACCTAGCTATCTATCTATATATATAGTTATATATATATGTAAAGCTGAATCACTTTGCTGTACAAAAGAAATTAACACAACATTGTAAATCAACTATACTTCAATTAAAAAAACATTTTTAATGGGCAAAGGACTTGAATACATGCCTCAAAAGAAGATGTACAAATAAGCACATGAAAAGATGTTCAGCAACATTAGGGATCAGGGAAATATAAACCAAAACCACTAGGATGGCTTAAACCAAAGAATCAGGTAAGAAGTGTTCACAAGCCCATTGGAAAAATCAGAAACCTCACCTGCTGCTAGTCAGAATTTAAAATGATGCAGTCAGGGACTTCCCCGGTGGTCCAGTGACTAAGCCACAGTCTGAATGCAGGGGGCTTGGGTTCAATCCCTGGTCAGGGAACTAGATCCCACATGCCACAACCAAGAGTTTGCATGCCACAACAAAAATCCCTCTTGCCACAACTGAGAACTGAAACGGCCTAAATAAATACTTTTTTTAAGTAAAAAATAAATGATTCAGCCACTTGAAAAAAATGGTTTGGCAGTTCCACAGAAGAGTTGTTAGGACTTAACATATGACCTAGGAATACCACTACTAAGTATATATCCAAGAGAGTTAAAAACACATCCACATGAAAGCGCATATGAAAATATTCTTAGCAGCATTACTCATAATCCCCAGGAAATGGAAACAACCGAAATATCCATCAACTGATGAATAAATAAACTATGTCACACTGGGTGTGGGCACTTGAACTCCCTTTTGCCAAGGACAGCTGAGACCAGTCCAGGAAGCCTCCAGCCTGGAGCCAGTCAGCCAGGAACAGAGCCCACACTCCTGCCTCCCACCAGCTGGGCCCTCTTCACAGGGCAGGGAGGGAGGGAGGACCTCTGGGCACTCTCTCAGGGCCTGATTTAGTACTATAGTTTGTACTGGACCATCCATGCACCTCACTGGTCCCAAAGCCTCCATCTGCCAAGAGCTGGCTGCTGTGGCCACTGGAGCTAATAAATCTGTTTAACTTGAGAATATATGTATATAATGGAATATTATATATTCTATAAAATTACATTAAATATATACAATGGAATATTAATCAGCAAAAAAAGAAAGGATGGAATTTGACATAGACTACAACATAGATGAACCTTGAAAATACTATAGTAAGTTAAGGAAGTCAGATACAAAAGGCCATGTATCATGATTTCATTTATGTCAAATGTACAGGGATTTCCCTGGTGGTCCAGTGGTTAAGAATCTGCTTTCCAATGCAGAGGACGCAGGTTCAATCCCTGGTCTGTGAACATGCCTCAGGGCATGCCACAGGGCAACTAAGCCTGTGCAACACGACTAAAGAGCCTGTGCTTGGAAATCAGTGAACCCACATACTCTGGAGCCCATGTTCTGCAGCAAGAGAAGCCCACTCACCACAACTAGAGAAAGCCCGTGCGCCCCAGCAAAATCCCAGCACAGCCAATGTCTATGTGTATGTATATATATATGAATTTAGGTAGTGCTGCCAATTGCACCACTTTGTGTATCTACTAAATACCACTGAATTGTGCACTTTGAAAGGATGAGCTTTGTGGTGCATGAATTATACCTCAATTACAACTCCGTTTTTAAAAAGATGCAAGCTAAAGTGATCCAACTCCTCAGCAAAATGCACATGCAAATACCACCTCTGATATTAAACACACAGAAAAAGAAAAAAAAAAAAGAACAAACTTGACTATAAAAGGGAGACCATAAAGGAGCATAAAAGGGGATAATTAGTTGAATAAAAGCAGAGCAGAATGATTGCATGTTTCTTTTACTTTTTAAAACATTTTTGTTATTTTATTTTTGGCTGTGCTGGGTCTTCATTGCTGTGCACTCAGGCTTTAAAAGTGAAAGTTGCTCAGTCCTGTCCAACTCTTTGAGATCCCATGGACAATACAGTCCATGGAATTCTCCAGGCCAGAATACTGGAGTGGGTAGCCTTTCCCTTCTGCAGGGGATCTTCCCAACCCAGGGATCGAACCCAGGTCTCCCACATTGCAGGCAGGTTCTTTACCAACTGAGCCACAAGGAGTGTGAAATTCTAATTGTGGAGATGGAGATGGGTGGGTGCTGATCTCTTGCTACAGAGCTTGAGCTGCAGGCTTGTATAGTTGCAGTGCTCAGCTTAGTTGCTCCTTGGCATGCGGGATCTTTCCAGACTAGGAAGACTCCCAGACACAGGGATCAAACCTGTGTCCTCTGCATTGGCAGGCAGATTCTTAACCTCTGAACCACCAGGAAAGTTCAATTTTGTGTTTCTGAGCACTGATAGGGAGGCCCTTTCAATCTTCACTCCACTTCCCACTTAGTGAATTTGGGAAGTTAAAAAACTACACCCCTCAGACTCCTCGGAGCTCAGAGTCCCAGCTCCTCCCACTGGCTGCATCTCTGCAGGAGTGGAGGCACCGGGAGGTGGCTTCCTTGCTGCTCCTGGCTGCACTTGCTGCAGGAGTTGACAAATTTGAGTCTCTCCTATAAGGGAGGTCCAGTTGTGAGTGACTTCTTGACCTGAATCCCTGGCCCTGGACTCAGCTCTGGGCCAGGGATCACACATCTCCAGTCATGGGGCCATTGGTGCAAACAAATGGGAAAAGGGGAGCAAAGGGAAAACAGGCAGAAATGGCCAAGCAAGAGACTAAAGACTTACCTGTAGGGGAAGGGATAGTTAGGGACTTTGAGATGATCAAACCTATACCTCCTGCAGTGGAAGCAGAGTCCTAGCCCCTGGAATGCCAGGGAAGTCCCCTCCAAACACATATTATTTTAGAATATCACATACCTATGGATCCTCCAAGATGACTGAAATGATTACCCACTAATTGCCTGGAGTCACACTTGGGAATTGTCTACAATTTGACCCTGAAACCAAGACCATGTAACTTTTCATGGGGAGAACCCCATGATTGCAGCAGTTTTAAGGTTACTTTCTGCCCTGGTGACTTAAAAAGTGACTTACAAAACCCTATCACAGGTAAAATTAACATGCTTAAAGACAACCCCCAATATTTCTCCTTCAACCCCATCCTGTTCTCGATCACCTTACCTGTTAATGGCCCAGCTCATCAATTCATCAAACACAAAGCCTAAGTCAGCATTAAACCCTCCCTCCTGTCCCAGTAGTCAGGGGAACACCTGCAGTGACCCAAAGGCACACCTCACTCGGCCTCTCCCCAACCACAGTGCCTCCCCCACGTCACTGCCAGTCTTCCTGATTCTACTGCCCAACTCCATCTATTCTCCCAAATGGAACAGCCCCTCAAAAAGATCTGTCCCATTGTGCACACAGGTGTGCAACACACACATGTATCACACGCACACACAGGTATCTGTGCACACACATCACCTACACTTATATATGACATAAATACACATGTATAGACCACTTGCACAACACATGTGCATACACATGGGTCAGGAGCCGCGTTAGGCATTGCTGACAAAATGGAGGCACAGCCCCAACCCCCTCTCCTCGTCTCGCAGGCAGGGTCCCAGGATAAAGGAGTTAGGTCTTGTGATTCTGACTTGCTTTTTCCTTTCTTCGGTTGAGTTGGCTGGAAAGAATGTTAAGGTGCTTATTGTTCTTGAGAGGAGCATGAGAAGGCACAAAGCCTTCTGCAGTTGTGCCCAGAGAATGATCCATAAAGTTAACCATTGACGTTTGTTCAAGGATCTTTACAAAGAACGTTCCAGGATGAGCACGTAGGCCGCAGCTTGAGGCCATGGGAAGGATTGTTATCTGAGACCTGTTTGTGAGAGAAATGTTAATGGCAAAGGAAGGTTGCTGAGTTTAGGGTTTAGGAATATTTAAGAATAGTTAGAAGCTAAAAGTTTAAGGAATGTTGTAGTGTTAGCATATTTTACTGTAGCTTGTAGGGATTAGGAATTTTAGAGATATTAATAGCTAGAAGCCTTTTTAGGAGATAGTGAGCTTAGGATACTAGGGGCAAGCAGGATTTAGAAAGATAAGAAATAAACTGAGGAATGTGGTATGCAGCCCATACATAAGCATGAGTTACAATGTAATCACAAGTAAACACAATTTTGAGAAAATTGCTGAAGCAGGAACTCTGTTTGAAGGGCAACAATGAGACAATAAATCTGGGTGAGGGGGAACTGAAAATGTTAAGCCTCTGACCTAATGCTTTTCAAAGTATAAAAGAGAACCTGAAACTTGAAATAAACATGCAGTCCCGCACCTTGAGTCAGAGGCTGCATCATTCTCCACTGATACCGCTCACCTCTTCAGGCTGATTCCCTGGCTGCTGGAGCTGGACTCCGGCACACACGGGTAAACACATACCACACAGCACAGGAATGCTTGCATCCCAGGGGACACATGTACCCACACAGGCCCAACACACACACACACCACTTCTCCATTTGAAAGCTCCTGGGTCTCCACTGGCACAGTAATCCTCAAAATTCTCCAAGCCAGGCTTCAACAGTATGTGAACCGTGAACTTCCAGATGTTCAAGTTGGATTTAGAAAAGGCAGAGGAATCATAGATCAAATTGGCAACATCCGTTGGATCATTGAAAAAGCAAGAGAGTTCCGGAAAAACATCTACTTCTTCATGCCAAAGCCTTTGACTGTGTGGATCACAACAAACTGTGGAAAATTCTTAAAGAGATGGGAATACCAGACCACCTGACCTGCCGCCTGAGAAATCTGTATGCAGGTCAAGAAGCAACAGTTAGAACTGGACATGGAACAACAGACTGGTTCCAGATCAGGAAAGAAGTATGTCAAGGCTGTATATTGTCACCCTGCTTATTTAACTTACATGCAGAGTACATCATGAGAAATGCCGGTGTGGATGAAGCACAAGCTGGAATCAAGATTGCTGGGAGAAATATCAATAACCTCATGTATGCAGATGACACCACCCTTATGTCAGAAAACAAAGAACTAAAGAGCCTCTCGATGAAAGTGCAAGAGAAGAGTGAAAAAGTTGGCTTGAAACTCAACATTCAGAAAACTAAGATCATGGCGTCTAGTCCCATCACTTCATGGCAAATAGATTGGGAAACAATGGAAACAGTAACAGACTTTATTTTTGGAGGCTCTCATGTCACTGCAGATAGTGACTACAGCCATGAAATTAAAAGATGCTTGCTCCTTGGTAGAAAAGTTATGACCAACCTAGACAGCATATTAAAAAGCAGAGACATTACTTTGCCAACAAAGGTCCATCTAGTCAAAGCTGTGGTTTTTCCAGTGGTCATGTATGGATGTGAGAGTTGGACTGTAAAGAAAGCTGAGCACCGAAGAACTGATGCTTTTGAACTGTAGTGTTGGAGAAGACTCTTGAGAGTCCCTTGGACTGCAAGGAGATCCAACCAGTCCATTCTGAAGGGGATCAGCCCTGGGATTTCTTTGGATGGACTGAGGCTGAAGTTGAAACTCCAATACTTTGGCCACCTGATGAGAACTGACTCATTGGAAAAGACCTTAATTCTGGGAAAGACTGAAGGCAGGAGGAGAAGAGGATGACAGAGGATGAGATGGTTGGATGGTATCACCAACTCAATGGACATGAGTTTGCATAAGCTCCAGGAGTTGGTGTTGGACAGGGAAGCCTGGTGTGCTGCAGTCCATGGGGTCACAGAGAGTCAGACACAACTGAGCGACTGAACTGAAATGAACTTCTGCTGCTACTCAGCGACTGCCACCTCCTGACCCGCTCTTCCTCGCTGACAGAACATCACTGTTCTTCTGCAGGGCACCACTTAAAAAGCATTCCCTGCCTCCCTTGCAGCTACAGAAGACCACATGACACACTTCTAGCCAATGAGGGGATGCAGTTGCTGGCAGGAAAGCTTGCTAAGGGAGAGGTTCAACAATGTGCCCCTTCCTTCTGCCCTCGGTCTTCCCACCCGGGTCTCATGCTCCTTCCCTGAGTGTGGAACATGCCAGGGATGGATGGATCCAGAGGAAAGCTATGTGCTGCAGGGGGCCAGGTGGACACACAGAAGGAACCCATGTTCTCTGGCGCTGGGGACTGCTGTGCATGGCCCAACAGTCACCCTGTTCTCTTCTTGTCTGTGCGGCTCTCTTGGCCACCGAGCCCCATCCTGCCAAGAGGGTCCCATCCACTCCAG
The DNA here is from genome assembly GCF_055505025.1 of Bos grunniens. Classification (NCBI taxonomy): domain Eukaryota; kingdom Metazoa; phylum Chordata; class Mammalia; order Artiodactyla; family Bovidae; genus Bos; species Bos grunniens. The sequence goes on from NC_141181.1 coordinate 45,525,306, forward strand.
CCTCCACCCACTAGCCAGCCCCTGATGTGCACTGACCAACCCACGTTTCTCACAGCTCAGGGTGGAGGCAGAGCCAGGCCTGTTGCTAACACAGCACATAACTGTCTCTCACCATGAAAGACCCACAGAAAAGACTGAGGAAAAAAGTCAAAGAAGTATCTTAAGTGGGAATTCCCTGGTGTTCTGTGCTTAGGCCTCTGCAGGGGCCCAGGTTCAATCCCTGGTTGCGGAACTAAGAATCCCACATGCCCAGCGCCACAGCTCAAAAATGAATAGAAGTGACTAAGCCAAGTTTGTACGTATTTAATAAGAAAATCGCTTCTTTAAAAAAATAAGTCTTTACATGCTCAGGTGTGTGTAGTCAACGTGTTGAGCTGAAAAAAGATTTGCAGCAGGTTCTCCCTGTGAGAAAACTCAGAAACACGCAGGTCTCAAGACCCTGAGATGAAGAGGGCGTGTGGGGGCTCTCCCATCTGGCGAAGGCACACAGCCAACAGCAGGCTGGCAGGTCCCGGCATGTGTCGTGGGCCACTTCCAAGACGCTCCCAGGGCCTCAGTCACTGTCCCCGACCCCGTCACTGCCTTCCAGGGAGCTGGGGGCCTGCAGAGCAACAGCACACAGGAGACAGCCGTGAAGAACCATGTCGTCCAGGGGCAGGCACTTCCTCCCGGGGTGGAGGTTGGGCTGCCCTGACCCGCCTGAGGCAGGGCTCACCCTGACTCTGTGTCTCTTAACTAGTTCAAGAACCTGTCTTAAGACTGGGAGAGCCAGGGGCTGGGAACAAGAAGGGAGGTCTTCACTGGGCTCCTTCAAACGCCCAGAGGCCACCACTGCAGAACCCTGGGAACATAAAACTGGGCCACTGTAAAGCTGGACAAGTACAAGCCCCTCAGCAGTATGTACAGATGGCAAATGGCCGGAGGCCTCTATTCACAGAATCAAGCAGAGGGCAAGCCTGGCCCCAGGTCATATCCGTACATGTGCTCGACTTGGCCTCATGGTGCTTGGGAAAACTGATAATCAACCATCAAAGGGTAGAAGCGCAACCCAAAGTATATAAATAAAAGGTAGAATATTTCACATAAAATCCTGGAATGCCAGTTTCTCTGGAAAAAAAACATAAGCTCTGACACACTTGACACAAAGAGTTGACTCATTGGAAAAGACTCTGATGCTGGGAGGGATTGGGGGCAGGAGGAGAAGGGGACGACAGAGGATGAGATGGCTGGATGGCATCACCAACTCGATGGACAGGAGTTTGAGTGAACTCCGGGAGTTGGTGATGGACAGGAAAGCCTGGTGTGCTGCGATTCATGGGTTCACAAAGAGTCGGACATGACTGAGTGACTGAACTGAACTGATACCACTTGGCTCCACCTCCACTGGCTGAACTGACCGCACCTGCCCCTTCGGGTGGAGCAAGAGCTCTCCTGTTGGCCACAGTCTCCACCAAGCCCTACTGCCTCCTGACAATGGATGCTACTTACCATCCGACCTGCACACCTGCTTTCTTTACACCTGGCCCACCTTGCTTACTTCCCTTCCCTGGATGCACCTGAGTTTACAAGCCCAGCTGTGGAGGAAGGACAGTGTCTTTCTGGATATCTAGAACATGGGAAGAAATCTCCCAGAGCTCCAGGTGGGAATCTCACCCTCTGACTGCCTGCTGGACCACCACAAGAGAACATGGGCTTTGGGGACCTCCCTCACTGCAGGGTAAAGAATTGAGAACTAAAGTTAAAATGTTAACTCTTAGCTCCAGCACCTTGAATCATGGATATTCTCCTTCTAACATAAGGTTGGTAGTTACATAACAGATGAGTCACACTTTGAACCAGGGCCCTGGGAGGTACTTGACAGCAAGCCTGGCTCCCTTGCTCGCTGAGCAAAGTGGCCTGATTGGGAGATGGGCCAAAATGCAGGGTCTGCATCAGCCTACATTCCCCCACAGATGGAAGGCAGCACCGTGGGCCTGGATAGGAACACCGCCCTAGGTGAGGAGAACGCCTCCGGGCTGCTCAGTGTCCTGGGTCCAAGCGATCCCACATTCTGGAGTCAGACACATGCATACTGACCAAGTGCATGAGCCAGAGAAGGACATCCTAGTGACACCTCCATCTCACACTTGGGAAGATGGGCCACTGAGTGTGCCCCTCAGCCGGGGTCACCAAGCGCAGAGCAGGTGAACCAGCCACCAGAACCTCTGCCCTGGCCTTGGCTCCTGCCGCTGCTGTTACCCTGGAGGAGTGACGCAGCTCTTGGCACCTAGGCTTGCTCATCTATAGAATGGGCACACTCAATGACAGGTGTGGACAAGCGCCTGGCTGAGCTCCTGGGAAGGCCGGCACCAGCCCCCACGGTCCCCATGGTCCCCAGCCCCCAGCCCCACCTTGGTGCCTAGGCCAGCGGCAGCATGGGCAGTGGCGCTGAAGTCGTGCATAGGCAGGGTGCTCAGCCACTGGGCCATGGACCTCTCCTGGCGCTCAGTGCTAATGATCGTGGGGTAGATGTGCTGCTCCTTGAAGGCTGTGACCTCTGCCTCCTCCCGTGCCCAGTCCAGCGGCTCGTGTAGCCCGTCATGGCCGAAGCGCTGGTTGTACTTCTCGAAGTGCACTCGCTCCAGGACCAGCCCCAGCCCTGGAGCCTTGGGCACGTCCACCTTGGCCTCCCCCCAGCAGCGCTCCAGCACACTCTCAGGCGCGTAGCCCTTGACGATGGCCACCACTAGCCCCACCATCTTCCTGATCTGGTGCGTCATGAAGCTCTGGCCCTTGACCTTGATCACAGCGAACTCCATGCCCTCACGCACGAAGGGCTCCTCACAGAACATGTCGAGGATGTAGCGTCGGGCGCTGGGCTCGTGGGGCCCCTTCTGGGAGGTGAAGTTGTGGAAGTTGTGGGTGCCTTTGTAGCAGGCCAGGAGCCGGTTCACACGCCCCAGCGTCTCCGCGCTCAGTCGGTACGTCTCGTCCTGCGAGTCGTGGTCCTTGTGGGCGAAGGCAAACGTGGGCAGCATGTAGACGTAGGTCCTGGCGTCGCACTTGTTCTTGGAGTTGAAGCCGCCCGTGACCCTCTTCAGTCCTGGGGGCAGAGGAAGCGACGAGAACAAACTGATGACACCATGACCAGCTCTGAGTGCTGGCACCTCACCTCCCAAACCCAGATGAACCCGAGGGGGACCTGGCTCCACGTGCTAAACCCTCAGTCCACCAGACACTCCGTCTCAGAACCAAACCAACCAGTACAGCCAACTCTCAGGCATCTGTCAGAACCCAGAGTCGGCCAAAGTGCTGGGCATCCTGCTCTCGCCTCTAGGATCCCAGGGGGACCTGGCACAGTTGCCATGGAGACCAAAGCGCCAGCCGGTGACCCTGACTTGGAACCCGTGGGTCAGAAGCCATTCTGCAGGTGAGGCCAGGGGCAGCAGTGTGATCAACAGCAAAAGCAGCTTAAAAAGCCCAGCAATAGGAAAGCCATCAGTGGCTCCTGAACATATGCAGGATGAAATGAGAGGCAGGCCTGCAGGGCAGGTGGCACGTCACCTGGACCGGGGGCCTCATGGCTGAGGGCTCACTGTACTGGCAGGAGCTCCAAAAATATTTAACCGTTAAGTGGAAAAAAAAAAAAGTAAAATGGGGCTTCCCTGGTGGTACAGTGGATAAAAATCCGTCTGCCAGTGCAGGGGACATGGGTTCGATCCCTGGTCTGGAAAGATCCCACATGTTTCGGGACAACTAAGCTCGTGCACCACAACTACTGAGTCTGCGCACCTAGAGCCTGTGCCCTCAACGAAGAATCCACCGCAATGAGAAGCCCTGCACTGCAGTTAAGAGCATAGTCCCCCCCTGCCGCAACTAGCGAGAGCCCTCACAGCAATGAAGACCCAGAGCGACAACACAACAGAAAAAGAAAATATAAAGAAAGAAAAGCAAAATGGAGAACTACAGGAAGGGGGATTCTTTTTGTGATAGGAATACACATATAGAGATTATGTCTATATTTGTACAGAAAATTTCTACAAGCATGGCGAGAACTGTTGGTGGGGATGGCTTCTGGGAGCTGGGGACCAGAAGTCCCCCGTGGCCTGGATGCTCCCTGCTGCATGGCTGTCCTCACGCTGAAGGCACAACCAAGTTGCAAGGAGTCAGCCTCACAAGGAGCCTGGCTTAAAGGCCAACTTTGGCTTCATATTTCAAGGGGTGATTCGATGCCTCCCCACCCCGACAGCCCTCCACAGCAGCCAGCGCCTCCAGGCTGCCCCTGCCTCTCCGCTCACCACTGCCAGTTCAAGGCTGCACCTTCCCTGTGCTCGCCACCATCTGTTTCTGCTGTTATGTTTGACTTGGGGTAATCTTATTTTTGTTTTTTGTCTTGCTTTAAGAATTCATCTTGGTCGACACTGAGCATCACAAATATGCTTTAGCACGTAATTTCCGTTGTGTGGAACATAATCTCCAAGAGGCTGGGGGAGGCTGGCAGTCGACCAGACAGCTGGGCTGTTAATGGTTGTGTTGTGTCACGTTATAGAAGCAGTATAAACAGCTGCGATTGTGCATAGGGTTTGGTATTGTTTTAGCAAAACTGGGGAACAACCCATGGCGAATATTAGAATATTCCCTGGGAAATGACTGTTAGGAAGCGTCAAATGGGACTTAGGAGGAGGTTTTCAAGAGGGATTACCCTACCAGGGAGAGAAAGACCACAGTGTAATAAAAACAAAACTATATTATACTAAAAGTAAATTCAGGCTTCCCTGGAAACTCAATGGTAAAGAATCCGCCTGCCAATGCAGGAGATGCAGGTTTGATCCCTGGATCAGGAAGATCCCCTGGAGAAGGAAATGGTAACCCACTCCAGTATTCTTACCCAGGAAATACCATGGACAGATCAGCCTGGTGGGCTACAGTCCATGTGGTCGCAAGAGTCAAGACACGACTTCTGTGGCCCTCTGGCCCTCTGCAGAAAAAAGTTTGCCAACTCTTGCTTTAAATTTAAACCCCAAAACAATCACTTAAAAAAAAAAAAAAAAACTATAGCAAGTCATAGCATTAACTAACCAAACTGCTCCTTTCTCCAGGGGATATTCCTAATCCAGGTATCAAACTCAGGTCTCCCACATTGCAGGCAGATTCTTAAACTGAGCCACCAGGGAAGCCCAAAGTGATAATTAAAAGCAATTATAAGAAACATCAATTAATCCAAAAGGAGGGAGAAACAGAGGAGGGGAACAAAGTAACAGATGGGACAGAGAGAAACAGGAAGCAAGAAGATCTTCACCCAGCCATCCCAGCACACATTATAATAATTATTAACACCAATGGCACATACACGCCACCTAAAAGGCAGAGAGTCAGACTTGATTAAAAAAAAAGAAAAGGACCTAGAAATCCCATTATCAGGCCTATTACAAAAGGGAATAATTGCCCCTGTTTTAATTTGATCAAATCCAGATTTTCATACCCAAGCATTTGGTTAAAACAAGGCACATGTAGTGCCAAAGTGCTGCACCGATGGCCTGAGTCTGTCTGTCTGGCTGTGTCCCTTCCTGAAGGAGACGCGAGTCCTGAATCCTTTTCTATAACTTACGTACAGCCACTGCAACCAACCGCTAAGGACCTGCTCTATTGTCTTATCTCCACAATAGAGAAACTCGGCGAGAGAAGGAATTGCATGTCCCTTCTCTCTTGGGACCGGCCACCACCTGGTGCACAGCCCCAGTGACACATGGCTTACCCAGAATCCGAATGTGAGACGGAAGGTGGCTGTTGATCTTTTCTAAAATGTCATCAATCAGCCACACCTTCAGGGACACGACCTGGCCGGCCGCAGACACGCCCTGCAAAGGAAGCAGACGTGGGAGGGCCAGCTGGGCCTTGCACTTGGAGCACGACGCTCGGCACGCTGGTCTCTTCAGCAGAAGGACCACGCACACGCTGCGTCTTTCCACGGAGGAATTCTGCTTCTAGAAATGCATCTGAAGGGAATAATCAGAGACGAGAACAGTGCTCTGTATACCAAGGGAGTGAATGCTGTGCCACTCATAAAACATTACAAGTGAACTTTGAAGCTCAACAAAACATAAAGCTAGGGAACAAATCTATGACATCCTGCAGATAGGAGATAAAGTCCCACCTTGGATGTGATTCTCCAGGACTTAGGAAAAAAAGAAAATACAAGTTAGATGACAGAACTCCAGGGCAGAGCAAGGAAGAGGTCACTATCTGAGTTGCAACAGCAGGAATCCTTTGGGGATGGGGCGCTGGTTACACAACTGATCGAGCTCTGTGCTCAGGATGAATGCAGTAACCATTTGTATATTATACCTCTGTGGCCACATGGTCCTGCTTGTATCATGAGCCTGAGATGGTTGGCTCTAAGGCAGATGTCGTGGCCACTGCGCCACCCGCAGGAGCAGCCAAAGAGAAAGCACAGGCAGAGAGGACATCAGGGCCTGTGGCCCCAAGCACCTAGGTCCAGCCACACCTGGGCCGGAAATGCCCCGGCTTCTTGGTTGCACGAGGCAAAAAATTTCTTTCCACTTAGACTCGCTTGATCTGTGCATCTGTCATTTGTGACCAAGAGAATCTTGAGAGATAGAGACACTAAGAGGGAAAGTGGGACAAGGACAAACAGAAACCACAGACAGGCGGCTTCAGTGCTGCTCGCACCTGCCGGGGACTTGGGGACAGCACCTACCTTGTCCGTCCGGGCGCAGCGCTGGAAAGACATCTTCCGCATGTCCTCCCCGTGATTCTCAGGAATACAGCCCGAGCGGACCAGGGCCGACACCAGGTCATCTTCGATGGTCTTGAATTTCGAGGACCCAACATTCCTCTGAGGAAAAGAGAAGAAAAATTGTTTTTTACTCAGTCACGACCCACAAAAAGGGGCCCTGGGCTGGGACCGGTCCAGGGAGGGACGTGTGTGGTTTGCCCGCACCTGGCAAGTGGGGACCACACCTGTGGACGTGGAGAGACCCTGCAGCTCGTCCCCCGACCTATGAGAAGTAGGAAAGCCACCTGTGGGTCCCCACAGTCCTAGAAATTTCCAACCCCGGGCAGCCAACATTGGCCTCACCTGAGACAACATTTCCCCCTACCTAGTCAGATATTAAAAGACGCTTGCTCCTTGGAAAAAAAGCTATGATAAATCTAGACAGCGTATTAAAAAGCAGAGGTATCACTTTGCCAACAAAGGTCCGAAAGCTGTGGCTTTTCCAGTAGTCAGGTACGGATATGAGAGCTGGACCATAAAGAAGGCTAAGCTCCAAAGAACTGATGCTTTTGAACTGTGATGCTGGAGAAGACTGTTTTTTTAACTTTATAATTTCCTATGGGTTTAGTTTGTGAATAAAAAAGAAAAATGAACAAAGTGTTCACAGTAATTATCAAGGCAAAGTCAACTCTAACACGGTTTCTCTGTAACGTCGTGAGCGTGTCAGCACCACCACCAGGCCAGCACGCAGTTGATGACATCACCCCTGCAGCTGCTACTGTCGCCAGAAGTCCTCAAGTTGCAGGGTCAGTGCCTGGGGCCCCAGCTCCTCACCAGCCGCAGCTCTCTCTTCTGGAGCTGAGCAGGGGGGGCAAGTGGTAGGACCCCAGGAGACCCCAGTCTGCACTCCACACACCCGCTGGGCTGGGGGGTCCAGGGCTGCCCCCTGGGGTCAAGGGCGTGTGCAATACTGCTGTGGTGGGGAGGGGGCAACCCCACCAGGGCTGGGTGGAGAAGACTCTTGAGAGTCCCTTGGACAGCAAGAAGATCAAACCAGTCAACCTAAAGGAAATCAGTCCTGAATATTCTTTGGAAACTGAAGCTCCAACACTTTGGCTACCTGATGCAAAGAGCCAGCTCACTGGAAAAGACCCTGATGCTGGGAAAGATTGAGGGCAGGAGGAGAAGGGGACGACAGAGGATGAGATGGTTGGATAGCATCCCCCCAACTCAGTGGATGTGAGCAAATTCCAGGAGATAGTGAAGGACAGGGGAGCCTGGTGTGCTGCAGTCCATGGGTCACAAAGAGTCAGACACGACTGAATAACAAGTCAGAGACCAGCACCCTCCTGCTGAAGACCCATCTGTCTGCAGCACCTGGCCAAAGAGGGACTCCTCTCCCTCATCACCCTGGGAATCCCCTCCCCCAGCACCCCAGGGTCCTCCCGCCCCTCAGGTCCTGAGCATGCCCTCCTGCATCACTACAGGGAGGCAGGCCCCTCGCTAAAGAAGGAAGCCACCCCAGGGTACTACCAGCATCTAGTGGGTGTGGATGGGAATGTGAGTGGGTGAGGGATGCGGTGTAACCCCAGCCCAGTCCTGCAGGATCCCGTGACATTGATGAGATCACCAACCTGACATTCTCCAAGAAAACCTTTGACAAGGAAGGGACACAGTCCTACACGCACTTCGCCAAGGCTCATCACAGTGGGAAGATTCTTCCCAAAGTTCACCTTACAGTCTCCACGGCACCATAAGCCAGTCACTCAGCAAGAAGCTGTAAATGCTCCTCCAGCGATGGGCATGGGTATTAGGAAACAGGGGTAACAACCCTTCCACACATCCTGACGTGCCCTATCACCATGTGAGCTACCGTCACTCCCCACCCTTCATTCATTCCCCTGATGACGAAACTGAGGCCAACTGGGTATGATGAGACATGGGCAAAATTCTCAAGTCGGTGATAAGGCAACAACACATGTGATCAAAGTCACCCTCAAAAAAGCATTTAAATAACCACAAAGAGCAGCGGAGGTGGTCAGCCTGTTCCACTAAGTGGGACCGAAGCACTGTTTTCACCCACTGTCACAATCTACCAGTGGTCATCAAACTGGGTTCATGGGTGCCACCTTATAAAGAAAATAATGAAATAGGAAATGAAGTAGCTCATTACTACTGTTATTCACAGTGAAGGCTACCACAGCCCTTGGTAAGGTTGGGCATCGTTTTCTTAAACTTCTGCTTCAGTTAGATACTTTACACAGCAGTGAATTACTCCCTGGGAGCCAAGCTTAAAGAAGTTTACAGAACAAGAAACCAAAGTGTAAGAGCCACAGCGCTGACCACAAGGAACAAGAAGAAAACCCACGTGCATCTGTCGGGACACCCAGACCCTTCTGCCTTCCAGGAAAGGACTGCCTGGTGGGGCTGGGCAGGGAATTCTCATGCGCCCATGCACCTGCAAACTGTCACCTTCACGACTCTGACAAAGAGAAACAGCAGCCTCTTCTGAGCATCCCTGGCACTGTCCCAATCCTAGCGAGCAGCATCATTCAGCCTAATAATGACTCTTCATGCCAGGACTGTGATCTTAAAGAAGAGGAAGCGAGAGAGCTCCAGTCACTTGCCCGAGGCCACAGTGCTTGGTCATCAGCAGGCCTAGGACCTTAATCACCTTAGGAGGCTCGTGAACACCCCCTACAAGCATCCAAGCAATGTACAGATGACACAGGTCTCAAAGCTGCTTCCATTTGAATCTTACTTGATGGGAACCACCCAATAGAACAGGTGAAGAATGAGACCTCCCTTTCTGCCATCTCCTGAGATGGCTCACAGGGCAACTGTCACTCTGAGGTCCCCGCCCCAAGCACATGGTGGCCTTGAGAGGTCAGAGCTGCCCAGGCCCCTCGGGGCACCCGCACCTGCATGCCGTGGTAGCCCTTCCCAGAATAAGCCATGAGCAGCACGATCTTCCGCTTGGGCAGCTTCCTCTGCTGCTCCCCATCCTCGCTGCTCTTGAGCTTCTTGGCCTGCTGCTCTGTTTCCTCCCAGATCCTGGTGGGGCCCTGCCAGCCACTCCGGGCCTTCTTGTCCTGCTCCTGTTTGGCTCCCACGGGGATGGGGGCCTCCCCGTTCCCGGCCATTGGGTGCAAACTGAAAAGACACGGTGCGGGGTAGGGTGCAGGGCGGTGAGCAACACAGAAGGAAACAGTGAAAGAGTGCCGGTGGCAGCATGGGCCGGTAAACACCCTGGACTGACCACCGCGGCGTCCAAACCCCAGCTGGGCGCTAACTGGAGATCTTGCCCAACCACTAACTTGGCCTCGTTTCACTGTCCGAAAAACGGAGCAGTGACAGCACTTAACGCGACCAGGGCTTGGTGCTCGCCGGGCATGCAGTCGGGTTCAGTGGGGGTCAGCGTGCTACCCCAGGGTCACAGACAAGTGCACCGTCATTACCAGAGGAGGCGCGGTCCCAGGTGCGGGGTCCACGGTCCGCAGGCTCTCCTCAGGGCCCAGGCCGCCGCCCGCAGGCCGGGGAGCCCCATGCAGTGCCGGGAGTGGCGGGGGTGAGGGGGCACGCGCCCGACCCCTGACCTCACCCGGGACGCACCCTCCCAGGCCCTTTAGATCCCTGACCTCCCCGGGGCCCCTACACACCAGCCCGCCCCTCCCGAACTCCCCGCGCCCCCGCCACAACCCGCCACGCTCCAGCCCCGCCCCTTCTGAACTCTAACCTTCCTGGGACCCTCTCCCGCTCCAGCCCCGCCCGCGGATAACCTCAGACGTCCCTGACCCCCAGGCTGACCTCTGACCTCCCTAGTCCCTCCTGCTACCCCTTCGTCCTCTCGCCCCACCCAGCTGGCTCTCCCTCGGGAGTCGGGGAGACCCCGGCCACCCACGCCGGGACCAGCGGGGCGCGCCCTGACCCGGCCCCACTCACGGAGCCGCGGACTGAGCGCGAACCTGACCACGTGGGCGAAGGCGGAAGTAGAGAGCACTGCCGGACGGCGGCCGGACGTGGACAAAAGTCCTTCTGGGCGAGGCGGGCCGAGGTGGCTTGGGGCGGACCTTGGTATCGGGGGCGGGACTGGGCGGTATTGGGCGGTATTGGGCGTGGTTTAGGGGCGGGACCTGGTGCCGGGAGCCGGGTTCCCGGCCGCCGCCGCAGCCGCCGCAGACTCCCGGCCGGTTCGCGGCACTGTGAATGCACCATTTTAGAGAGAACGAATCATCCTCGCAGCAAACGCTCCCAGGCCCTGCTCCGTGTTACATGTGTCAGTTCATTCAGTCCTTTCACCCACCCTAGGGAGCAAGCACCATAGGATCTCCTCGTTACTGAAGAGGAACCCGAGGGACAAAGAGGCTGAGCCCCTTGCCTGAAGTTTCACAGCAGCAAGCCCCTGGCATGTGGAATGAGAGCCTGTCTTTCAACAGCGTGCAGACCAGCGCCTTCCCACAAACCTGTCCTAAAAATGCACTTGCCATGTGCCACGTGCTGTTCTAGTGGCTCGGATGCATGTTAGCTTATTCAAACCTCATGAAACATTGAGCAAAGTTTTCTTGTCCCCGTTTTACACCCAGAGGCCCGGAAATGCCAGGGAGAGAGTGAGTCATGCTGAGGCTCCAGGGAGTGATGACCTCCCGGGAACTGGTGGAAGACAGTTGGGAAACTCATCCATGCGTGGGGTTTGGAAGACTATGGGTGGGTGGAATGAGCAACAGAACCCACAGAAGGTGGAAGGAAGTGCTGCTGAAGGCAGGGTACTCATATCTCCTTGAGTGGGTCATTTGGTCAGCAGCTATGTACTGAGCACCTGCTAGGTTCCTGGTGCCTCCAGAGGCTGGAATAGATGAGGAGCAGAACCCCTGTCCACAGAAAGCTTCCATTCCTGGGGGGACAGGTCATAACAAACCAACAGTCAGAGAGTGTGATCAAGTAGTAAATGCTGAGTGAAGAATGACTCAGAAGTACTGACGCATGCTACAGTCAGGGGTACCCGAGAATATGGTCAGCGGGAGAAGCCACTCCGGGCCTTCTTATCCTGCTCCTGCTTGGTCCCCATGGACATGGGGGCCTCCACATGCAAAAGGCCACATCATGCGTGGCTCCACGTGCGGTTGATCCTTTAACAATGCAGGGTTGAGTATGCAGCTCCACTTATATAGGGTTTGTGTCACTAAATCCCAACTGCAGTACAACTCAGTCTGCCAGTGGTTGAATCCACGGATGTGTAACCATGGATACAGAGAGCCAACTGTCCAGTTATATGTGGATTTTCAAACTGCTTGAGGGGTCTGTGACCCTAACCACCACGTTGTTCATGGGTCAACTCTACATGAAATGTCCAGAACAAACAAATCCACAAAGAAAGAAAGAAAGAAAGAAAGTAGATCCGTGACTGCTGCCAAGGATTCTTTTGTGCATCAAACTCTACTCAGCCTCCTCCTCTGCACACAAGTCAGACCTGGTTGGACAAGAGCTCAGGCAGATGGGAGGGGACAGCTGACCTGTGTTAAACAACCCCCCACCCCACAGCTCCAGGACAGCCCATCCCTCTGGGGGAAGGGAAGGAAGAGCGGCACCAGGGCTCCAGGCATGAGTAAAGGTCAAGGTTACGTGTGGTCTTAGAAACTCAAGTGGCTAAGCGGCCTTGAGAAGCAGCAGGGCGCTTTCACACAGAGCCCCCCTCACACCTTACCATAGACAGAGACCCATTATCAGGGGCTGGTTCTTTCCCGCTCTCAGCCTCTGCAGCTCCAGAGGTGTGGGCCCCGCTCTGGCACTTGCAGATGGACACGAGGGCCCAGGCTGAGCTGCTCCTGTGAGTGCATGACCTGGGCAACTGTGATGGCTGAAATGGCAGAGGAACTAGAGCTGCTGAGGAGAGCTGTTGAAATTCAATGATGGGGACTTTGGGTTGTGTCCTGGAGATCAGTCAGCCTCTCCCTGCCCGAGTGAACCAAGAAGCCCACTCTGCTGCAATGGAAACCCCGGGCAGGGTGAAGGCAGTCTCAGGGGCAGGTCCAAGACCCTGAGTTGTGCCTGGGGGCAGGGGGCCTGAGTTAACAGGTGAGGACCATAGAAGCCTGGGGCCCTGCTCTCAGGTCCTGCATCAGGTGAGACAGAATGAAAGGAAAAGGCCACAGAGGCGGCTTCCTGCAAACCGGCCATGGCAGCGCCAAGCATGCCTGCTCTCTCATCGATGCCAGCAGCTCTGATCTCGCCATCTCTGACCTATGTCAGAGTACACATTGAAGCCTGTGAGGTTGGGATAGGTGCCCAGGGGACAGTTTGAAGTGGGACAGGCCCCTGAGTTGGGCCTCCTGGCTGAGGGTCCCTGTGAGCATGCCAGGAACATGCAATGCAAGGTCTACAGAAAGAAAGCCAGTCCCTCCTGTGTGCTTGCTGCACCCCCAGGCCTAGCCAATTCTCCTGGGCCCTCTTTACTGTCAGGCTCCTGCACAGGGATATTTATAGCAGCTTCACCTATAAATACTGACACTGAGAAGCCAGAGGACATCCTTTGGTAGGTGAACAGATAAATAAACTTGGTACCTCTAGACGGTATCATTCAGCACTGAAAAGAAATGAGCCATCAAGCCATGAAAAGACATGAAGAAGCCACTTTGAATAAACTGCACACTGTATGATTCCAGCATTCTGGAAGAGGCAAAATTATGGAGACAGTAAAGGGACAGGGATTGACATTGGTGGAATGAACAAGGGCAGTGAAATGATACTGAAATGGTACATCACTTTACACCTGTCCAAACCCACAGCATGTGCACCGAGAGCGAATCACAACATAAACCGTGGACTCTGGGTGATGACGTGTTGGTGCCGGTTCAACAATGGTTAACAGATGAATCCCACCGGTGCAAGTTATTAATGGGGCGGTGAAGGGGGCAAAGCAGGAGAGGGAGAAGTATGTGCGAGTTCTCTGTACTTCCTGCACAATGTTTCTGTGAACCTGAAACTGCTGAAATGAAGTTTATTAAAGTGACAACAAAACGCCATGGTTGTCTTAATGCTCTTTTGGCGTTTCTAACATACGGGGGAGCCCCACAGAACGGAAGGGGCTGCCTCTCTGCCAGCACGACCCTTCCTGTCTACAGAGAAGGGAGCACGCACTCCAGGAAGCCAGACTGGAGCAGCCCTGCTGGGACCCGACCTTTTGGGGCCCCACCTTCCACTTCCTCTTAACGCTACCTTTCCAGGAACTTTCGTCTCACATTGTGGTTAGCCTCTTTGGTAACTTAATGAATTATTTTTAACCTATTGAAACAATATATAGTCTAAAAATGCAAACCTTACCACTCAACAATAGAGAAACCATCCAATTCAAGGATGGGTAAGGAACTTAAAATAGAAAAGATGTAGAAATTGCTGACAAACCTGTAAGACACTTGGGGTCACTAACCATGAGGATAGTGCAAATCAAAACCACAGCCTCTCACACCCACACCGATGTGGAGCGGGGGACCCTCCTGGGATGGAAATGCTGTGGCTGCTGTTACGGTTTGGCGGCTGGTGAACCCCCAGAAGACTGAGCTCCTCAGCCTTGCCTTGAGCCTGATCCCCAGTCGCCAGGTGATGCTGCTGGACATGGGGATAGGGGGGCCAAGAAAGGAGGTGACAGAACAAGACAGTGACAAACCATCAGTAACAGCAGCTCAACAAATCCAGATGTTTATTTCCTTAAATTGATATTACACAATTTAACATAACGGTGTGTGTGTGGGGGTGGGGGTCACACGAAACGTCTCTTAAGGTAGATTGAGAGGAGAGCTGTGTCATGGAGAACAGGACGGGCTGGCAGCACGCACCCTGTGCCCTGGGAGGCTGACAGCGAACAGAGCTGCAAGTGGCTACTCCCATGGCGCTGGCCTCCCAGTGGCCCTGATTCCAGCTGATCATAAAGCAATAAATACGAACACATTCTGCGTTGGAGGAGAAACTCAAGTCACTGGTGATGAGACAGAAAGGGGTCCCAGGCCTGCTTGCTTTTAGGTCCAAGCATGGAGGCAAGATTTCAAGTATCACCGAGAGAGAAAATGAGGGTCTTCACCTAGGCCTGGGGTGAGACCTCAAAGCTGTGGGTGATGGACTGGGGCCCCCTCTGCATCCTTGTGAACAGGTTTGAGAGAAGTTGGGCAGGGCTGGCAGATCAAGGAAGGGCACCCTAGGGCCTAGAGGAGGGCTTTTCCGCCAACCCCCCAAATATGGCCAGGACCTGGGTGTGTGTGGGGTGACTTAATGTTAAAACCTACTGTGAAAGCTGGACTGGGAGGCTTTTGCACAAATACGGTCATCACCTGCCCACCATCTTCAGGCAGGAAACGAGGGCGAGGGTAGGGCAGACAGCTAAGCGCAGACCGCACGCGCCCAGCACCATAGCCCCCCCAGGTCTCGGCATTGCTGCCGAGGCCGTCCCTGCCCTGCTCCCACCCTTTCAAAGCAAAACATCAACTCGTATGAGTTTTCTTAAAAAAAAAAAAAAAGAGTTACAGAAAATAAGACACGTTTTAGGAGAAAAATGTGAAAGACTGCAACGTCTGTGCTGGGTTTTGGAAGCTCGGTGCTTCGTACTGTCCGTCCCTAAAAGAACATTTAAATAAGACGGCTGTTTCCCGAAGAGGGTCCCGGGTGGCGGGCATAGCACATGTGCTCGTGGGGCTGTTTATACACGTACACGAGAATACGGGTGTGCACACACGCCTCATAGTGCAACAGCCGGGACCAAGTGGCAGCCCCGGGTCCAGTCCGCCTGCATAAAGTGCTGGGTGATTCACAAAGCTGGGTGGTGGTCTCGGGGAAGGGCAGAGGAGGGAGCCAGGAGGATACACCTTTTCCTGGGTGGATCCACTGGGCAGGCCTGGCGGCTTTGGCTTGAGTGGGCATCATGGTCTCAGGGCCTCTGTCTTCAGCATGACAGCCCTGGGGTCTGGGTGGGGTCAGGGGATGCCCACGCATCCCCACCTGCCATCGAGGCAGCCGAGAGAGAAGTTCAGATCGCTGGCTGGGCTAGGAGTTCTGCCTGTCAGCCAGGCCAAGGGACTGGCCTGTGCT
Organism: Bos grunniens; assembly: GCF_055505025.1. NCBI lineage: Eukaryota > Metazoa > Chordata > Mammalia > Artiodactyla > Bovidae > Bos > Bos grunniens. The sequence goes on from NC_141181.1 coordinate 45,541,093, forward strand.
GAGGTTCTGGGTGGGGCCCTCCACCGCCCTGAAGTCCATGGCCGAGGAGCCCAGGAGATGGAGACGTGGCTTGAGGCCTGGCTCTGGCCGCTGGGTGGGGAGCCGAGGTCCTTTCCCCAGCACCAGCGAGCAGTGTCAAGGCCACAGGCTTGTCTCTTTCGGCCTGGCCAGCACACTGCTCCCCGCCCCATGGATCTGCAGAGAAGGTCCAGTCCTTTCGGCACAACAGGCCGGGCCTCCAAGAGGTCAGGCACAGATGCCGGTCAGCAGGGCCGAGAGTCTCCGCTCAATGCACAGCTTGCCTGCAGGGAGGGAGAGAGGGTACCCAGTGAGCGGGTGCCCAGCTGCTCCCCCCCGCTCCCCCAGGCCCAGTGGCACTGACACTTGGCGATGTTCTCCACGTCCGCCTGGTCCGTGAGAATCTGCTGCAGCCCCTCCATGAGCAGCAGGGCCTTGTGGTAGCGCTGGACACAGTCCTCCCGGCGGTGGAACATCTCATCCAGGGCGGCTGACTGCACCTGCCGGGCGAGGGTGGAGGCTGGGTCTGGCTGCCCCCCAACAGGGTAGGAGGACCTGGAGCTGACTGCCTGCAGGCTGGAGGGCATGAGTGACGGGGCAGGGTGGTGCGGGCACCGTCCAAGTCACATGAGGCCTAAACAGATGCCCACTCACCTCAGGCAGTCGGGGTTGCAGATCAGACCCCGAGGGTGGCTAGCTCTGCTCCCAGGTCAGCACTGCCACTGGGGAGAAGGCTCCCTCGGACCTGGTCCCAGTCACTATCAGTGTGGGCCAGCGACGGCATAGCTTAGCAATGGTCACCCCAGGAGTTTGGGGATGAGAAGGCAGACTTTTCCCAAATGTTTATTCAAACATTGCTTTTACTACAAGTGACTTCTTTCAAAAAACAGAGATTGCCTTAGAAGCCACTCGTTTTGGAGAGCAACAGAGGCAGAACACTGAGCAGGGCCCCTCTACGCCCCCAGCTGTCTTCACGCTGTGTCTTCCGAGCTGGCCTGCCTGCACAGGTTTCTTCTACTGCAGAAGAAACCAACTCACCTGTAAAGAGACTTGAAAACGAGGTCCCCTGTTTTCCTGGTAAGGAAACTGAGTTTAGAGAGGGGTGTGACCAGAGATACACTTGGACGATGGAGTCACACTGTGGGGCTTAAGCTCAGGTGAGCTCTGGGCTCCTTGCTGCGGCTGGAGCGGGGCCTGTGTATCACTGGTTGGCAGAGTAGACAGCATGGTGGAGCAACGCCCTCTGCAGTCTGGCAGAGCTGTGGCCATCAAACAGCCCTGCCCACTCCTTGGCCCGCTCTCCCAGCTCCTCCCCACGCGGGGTCCCGCAGGTCGTACCGTCTGCACTGCGTGGCTAAAGATGAGCTTCTCGGCAGTGACGCTCTGGATGCGGTCCAGGAGCCGCTGCTTGTCCAGGAAGAAGCGCTGCAGCCGCAGGCTCAGGCTTTGGCAGGACACCACGCTGGTCTTGTACAGCTCGTTCAGTTTCCGCACCACTGCAGGAGGGGACCTTGCAGCTCAGGCTGACTGCAGGAGTGGGGACCAACAGGCAAAAAGCCCCTCACTCCACCCCCGGGGCAGCTTTCTGACTCCACCTCCTATGCATTCTGCCCCAGCAATGCACACTGTGCCTTCCCACCCCCAGACACAGGGCCCTGCTTCGGGGCCTTTGCACCTGGCCTTCTACTATCCCCTTGGCCGTTATCCCACCTGGGTGGGGCCTGCACCAGGTAACCTTAGAAAGGCCTCCCGCATCACCTCACCCTCCCTGTCTTCCCCACGAGCTCACAGCCTCCTGCCCCGACCCTGCTGGGAGCCCGAGCCATCCGCCCTCACCTTGCTTCACAGTGGACGACAGGCAGAGCTTGCCGGCCCGGATCTGGTCGATGGCGGTCTGCAGGCCCGAGGACAGGAGCTCGGCCACCTTCAGGTAAAGCACCAGCTGCTCTGCAAAACTGGAGGGCGGCACGGATGTGTCAGGGGGCTGGGGGGCCCATGCCCCAGGCGGCCTCCCCGCTGGGCACCCACTGGGCACACCCACCCCCACTCGCGGCTCAGCAGGCTGATCTGGTCGGCCACCACGCTCTCCTGCAGCTGGTCCTCAGGCCCCCCAGCCGCCTCGCTGGCGCTGCCCTTCAGAGCCGCGATCTCCAGGATGTGCTGGACAAAGACGAGCGTGAAGCGCAGGCTGTGCAGGATCTCCGTGTGCTCTTGCTGGGGAGACGGGGCGGCTGAGCGACGGACCTTGACAACCCTGTGACCAGCCCTGCCCAGAGATCATGCTGGGCCTCATCCCAGCCCCAGCTCTCACCTCCATCAGGGTCTCCTCAGGGAGGTCGGGGGCCTCGAAGGTCACGGCCCCCTCCAGGTTGGCGGTGACAGGGTCGGCAAAGCTGCAGCAGTGGCCGGGGGCGGGGACCTCGAGGGTGGCCTCGCTGTAGGCCCCGGGCGCCAGGTGGCGGGCGGAGGAGGAGCCGGCCGAGCTGAGGGAGCTGGAGGAGCCCACTGTGGGGAGAGGGCTGGTGAGCAGGGGCCCTCACCACGGCTGCCCCTTCCCCACCAATCTTCTGCCACTCTGAGACACAAGTCTGGTCCCCACCACCCGGCTGCTCTCCCTCCAGGGAGTAGAGCCCACAGTGGAGGCCTCACCACTCCCAGGCCTCCGTCCACTGTCCACTGTAGGTGGGACCCTCGAGTTCAGAAGCTGGGGTTGCAGAGGCCTGTCTGTATGACCTGTGCCCGCCCAGAGGCAGCACTGAGCCCTAGACCCCTGACCCTCCCGGGAGGACCCTCCCAGGGCCTCAGCGTGGGGGTGGTGCCCCGGTGCCCAGGGTATCACCCCTGCTGCACTGGTGCCGTCAGCCACCGCCCTCCTGCTTCCTGAAGGACGGCGTGGGCCACTGACTCACTGCAGCTTTGAGGCCACCAGACAGTCCTCACCTGAGAACATGGTCGTGCGGGGGCCCTGGGGTGGCGTGGTCCCGCTGGGGGGCGAGCCCACTGTGAACACTACGGGGGAAGGGCTGCTGGCGCCCCCAGCACGAGCTCCTGGGTGCAGGTTCCCTCCGAAGCCAGCAGAGGGCGCTGGGGGAGTGAGAAGAGGCGCTCAGGTTCCTCCCGCCACGGCCCCCCACTTCCCAGAGAGCTCCCCACCGACCCCTCTGGCGCACCAATCTCCATGGGCTTCTCCTGCAGGCTGTCCGTGCTGCCTGAGTCGGGAGCCTGCGTCCCAAACGCAGCCTTAAGGAGCAGATCTGTGAGGCGGCCGGTGCTGAGGGACCTGCAGGGTGAAGGGTGGTATGAGGTGCCATGAGCCGCCCTGCGGGTACCAGTCTACCCACTTCCCAGGGCTGGCCCCCTACACCCCACAGGCAGGGCCTGGGGAACCTCACAGTCTGGTCAGCATGCCCAGCCCTGCCCATTCCAGGCAGTTACTGTCACCCATTGAACAGATGTGCAAACTGAGGCTCAGAAGCGGTGGTGGAGGGAGTGCGGGGCAGGCAAACAGCAGGTAGGCCGCGCCGCAACTCCCCAGGCAGTGTTGGGGGAATCCTCAACACTCACCTTCCGAAGGGGCCCTTGGTGTCCTCGGTGGGCCGCAGGCCGGGGCCCAGTTGCTGCCCCTGGAAGGGCCCTGCCTCGGAGAGGTCGGGGAGCGTCCGGTTCCGTGGCGGCGTCATGACCACGCCTTGCCGGGCCAGGAGGGTCAGCAGGTTCTGGGAGCTGGGGGTCTTGGTGAACTCGAACGCGGGCACAGTCTAGGAGGGGCAGGGAAGGTGCTGAGGATGACCCACATGGTAACGCTAACATCCTGACAGGGTCAGCAGTGCTGGCCTGAATCTGCAAGGCCCCACGCCTCCGCAAAGGCCCAACCCTCACTGACCCAAGTCTTCACAGCAAAGAAGTGAGACTTGTGGGTGGCTGACTCCGTCCTGTGCTGGAGCAAAGGCACACATGCAGACATGTACCACGCTGGGCACACATGTGTGCACCTATGCCCTCACACAGACACCATCAGGCGGCTGCAGGTACTAGCCCCATTTCACAGACAGGAAACTGAAGCAAGGGCTGAACTAAATCATCTGTCCATTGCGGCAGCTTAGGTTCTCTGGTGCTCTGGACCCTGGACCAGGGTCAGGATACTTCCCATCAAGGGCCAAGAAATGTTGTGCCTTTGGGGCCAGTCTTCATCGCAGCACTCCGCGTGTAAATGGGGAGATTTATGGAGTCAGCTACCAGCTGGTGCAGAAGATCTGGGCGCAGAGGGCAGGCCCGGCTGTGCTGGAGCACGCAGGCCCCACCTCCAGCTTCTGGGGACCCTCATGTCCTGCGGGAATCCCACCAGGGAGAAAGCCCAGTGGCCCAGGCACGTGGGAGAAGTACAGCGTCACTCCCACCCACCCCCTGGAGGTCTGGGGCCCTGTTACCTTGGTGGGGGAGCCCAGGATAGGGGGCAGGGGGTTCCGCTGCAGGAAGTCAGGCAGCTTGGGCGAGCCGCGCAGGGGCCGGCAGGATTGAAGTCCATGGGAGGGCTGGGGGGGGCTGGCCTGTGGGTGGCCAAACGCCACCCCCAGCGGGTCCGTGGGGGGCTTGGGCAGCTTGGGACGGACGACATGCAGGTCGGACAGGTTGGGGGCGCTGTGCAGGCGGTAGCCCAGCCCGCTGGTGTGGGGAGAGTGCTCAGGTGCAGAGGAGCCTGGGAGGGGACAGGATGAGCCCAGTCACAGCCGTCCGTGGACGCCTGGACCAGCCCACACTACCAACCAATAGTATATAGAGGCCCCCATTCTGCTCAGGATTCCCTTTACCCTCACAGTCACCCAAGCCACACTGCACCCACGCTTTACTGCGTAACCTGGAAACAGGCACAGAGACACTGAGACACCTGCCCAAGGTCACACGGCATGACAGGAGTGAGGGCTGAATTTGAGCCCCCTCGTCAGCCTCCATAACCTGAAGGCTGGAGCTTGTTAAACAGTCTTATGGAATTTTCTTTCTCTCTTCAACTCATAAGAAATGATGATTATGGGGCTTCCCTGGTGGCTCAATGGTAAAGAATCTACCTGCCAAAGCAGGAGACCTGGGTTTGATCCCTGATCCAGGAAGATCCCACATGCCACGGAGCAACTAAGCCTGTGTACCACAATTAATCAGCCTGTGCTCTGGAGCCTAGGAATTGGCAATTACGGAGCCTGTGTGCTGCGACTACTAAAGAGCCTGTGTTCTGCAACAAAAGCCACCACAATGAGAAGCCTGCACAACTGCTCGCCACAACCAGAGAAAAGCCTGCACAGCCCCGAAGAGCCAGCACAGCCAAAAATAAAGAAAGAAAATTATACTTAAATAAACCTTAAAAAAAAAAATGATGGTTGTGGACAGGAAGACAACCACTGTTCTAAGCAGTGACAGGCCAGCCCAGGGAGGTCAGCCCAGCTCCTGTGCCCCTCCCCAGCTCCACCCTCAAACCCATCAATCAGGCTGGGGCTGCACCCACCTGGACGAGGGGACCTGCCACCCCGCATCTCAGATGCTTGAGGGGAGGGTGCTCCACTCCAGCCTGGCCGCTCAGGGATGGTTCCGACTTGGGGGAAAGAGAAATTGCCAGGGTCAACATGGGATGGACAGCAAGACCCTCCCCTGCCCCAGGGTGAAGACACCCAGTCCCACTCAGAGGCTGGTCTCCCAGCAGTATATAGGCTCACCCTGGGGAGACGGTGTGTAGGGCCGGCCCCCACCCAGGGACAGCTTCCTGGCCAGGGCGGCTCCGTGCTCAGCGTGGGACGGGGGTGATGGGCTGGCCCGTGCAAAGCCCAAAGGACTGGTGCTGCCTGACCTGCGGATGGCAGAGGACCTGGGGACAAGCGGTACAAGGTGTGAGGTCCCCAGCCACGCTCGGCAAGGGCCACGAGCATGCCATGTGTCTGTCCCCCTCCATTCAAATAATGGGCTTCGCCAGGAGCCAAAACCAGCTGGGCGTCCCCAGTCCCTGCCAGGGTGACTGCCAACTCAGAGGGGCTTCCGGGAATTAATTTGAAAAGTACCCCTTCCCACTGTCTTTTGGAACTTAACACAAATCACCATCAGTTTTATAAACACAAGCAGTCACCGTACAGCTAGAGTGCCAGAATGTCCACGAGGCAAGTGGTGGCGCTGATGGTTAAGCAGTGTGCAGCCTGCACAACCGCACTTGAGAGATGGCCCTGCACCACCCAAGTGGGGTTCTTACCACAAACGAGCCTGGCCAGTGGGGGGGCCCTGCACTCACCGCGCTGTCTGGTACTGGGTGGGTGACTGCAGGTTCTGCTCAATGCGCTGGTAGTTCTGCACCTGCGTGGGGACTGGGATGGGGACAGAGGCCCCACATCTGCTGCTGGAGAACGTGCCAGTCCGGCTGTGGTGGGCAAAGAGAGGTCAGGGTCACTGCAGGCGGGGCACTGGGCTGAACCCCAGGCCCAATATCCCGGGGCAGAGGCCACTCCAGCCACCTGCTTCCCTGTCTCCGCACACGGCCACTACTGCTTCCAGGGGGTATCAGGGACTGTCTGTGGGCACTCCCTCCCCACTACTCTACACTCAGGTGGCTTCTGGTTGGGACCAGCCAGTAGGAAGGGGACAGAGGACAGTGACTGGGCTGCTCCTGTGGGCTCTGGGCATCCCTGCCCCCTTGGCCCTACAAGCTCGGGGAGCGGGGCTGATGACACTGGTCTCTGGCAGTTCCCCCAGCCCCCACCTTGCATCCTTCCCACCACAAACCCTCCCTTCTGCTGGACCACCCATGAGGGGCCTGGCAGCCTGCCCAGCCTCTGGACATGACTGCTTCCTGCATGGCCCGGCTTGGTGCTGGCGTGCTGTGATGCCAAGGGAAGCCTAGGTGGCCCCTGCCCCACTTACCCTGAGGGGCTAAGGGAGCTGCCGCAGGGCGGGGAAGGAGAAGGGGTCCGGCCACGGCTGTCCAGGCCTGTGGAGGCCGCCAGCGAGCTCCTGCGGACAGAGCAACAGGCAGTCCCCACTCAGGACAAACGTGCACACGGACTCTGGCATCACCCTCGGGACCCCATCCTGCACTGGGCACAGGAGACCTGGCCCTGCCCAAACTCTGACCCGGAGGGTCGAAAGATAACCTAAGAGCAGGCACTACCCTCCCCCCAGAACAGGGGGCAAGGGGCACGGGGCTAGGGGATGCTTACCCACTGCACATCAGGCTGTCTGGGGGCGGCTTGGCACCTGCTGCCTCAGCCACCAGGTCACCTGTGGACAGGAGATGAGTCAGGCCAGACCCAGACACCTCCTCCTGGGGTGGTGGGGGCCATGCAGGGCCCAGCACTCTCCTGTCCCTGTTGTGGCACTCACACTGCCACCTCCCTTTGCCTGTCTGGACTCAGGGCTCTAAAGGAGACCCTGGTACCTCCCCTGCCCAGCAGCCTTGAGCCAACCTCAGGCCGGGTGTCCACACCTCCCAATCTGGGTCTGCCCCTCCTCCCAGATCTTCAGGTTCCCCCCTTCCCTCCTGCTGTCCTCCTTGCAATGCCCTCGGCTGGGTACCAGGCCCCTCCTCTGCATCAGAGCCAAGCTGACAGGCTCAGGGTGCCCCACTGGACACCAGGGCTGGCTCCCACCCAGCCCCATCTGCTGGTCTCGGTGGCCAGGGCCAGCGAGAGACGCACCAGCATCTAGAGTCAGGAGAGGAACTGAGGACCCCAGGACAGGGCTTTGGAAGGGTTGTGGGGCATAGGCTACAACTCAGATACAGATGGGCAGGTGCTCTGGACGCTCTGGACACTCGGGGGCACAAGGCCTGTGTGTGGCCAAAGGCAGGACTCAGCTCTGACTCAATGACCAACCACATATGGGGTGGGAGCTTCCAAGTCCCTTCTTAGGGGTGTATCTGGCACATCTGCAGTGAGCCCCCTGCCCACCCTGTGGGGGGCCCCTTACCTGGAAACTGGGCCGGGACCATGACAAAGTCGTCGGTGTCGCAGGATGAGTCCTTGCTGCTGCCGCCTGAGTCCCGGGAGCCCTGCAGGAAGCCAGCAGCCTCGGCCGGGGAGGTCAGGGTCTTCTGGAGCTCCTGCTGCATCTCCCCCAGGGACTGGGGGTCAGAGGGGAGCCCGCTGAGACTCAGGCCCAGGGCCTGGGGGAAGCAGGGCTGCTGGGGACGAGGCCAGGGCTCTGCATGATCTTCTCCCCAACGGGTCACGCTCGCCTGTGACTTCCCCACAAGGACAGTCATCTCACAGAGCCACCTGCCCCCCAGGGTGAGGAGGCGCTTCACTCCCACAAGCTCCAGGGAGACCCCCTTCCAGGTGACCCTCCACTTCTCCCTCCGTCCTGTGAAGGGTCGTACAGCCTGGCACGCTGGGGACGTGTACAGGGGGCAAGGCTGCCTGTGCACAAGCCCTGTGCCACGCTCAGCAGACGGGGCACCAGAGAGCTGTTTTCTCCGCCACCAGTCCAGCCCTGGTCCCTGCCTAGCAGGACGGACGGATGGACAGGTGGAGGCTCAAGTCCCAGCACCCCCAACCCCGCGCACAACCTTGGCAGACCTCACCCCACCCCTGTACTGGGAACACGGGCTGCAAGGATCGGATCCCAGGACACAGGGACCCCTGCACACAATCCTCCCTGGGGCCCCTGTCCGTGTCCACCCATGCACAAGAACGTTCAGAGCTGATGCAGTCCTGAACCCGCTGACGGCCATCAGGTCAGCCTCCGGGACACAACCGGGGAGGGGGCCCTGAAAGGGGACTTCACCCACTTCTACCGCTCCACGTCCACAAGCAGAATGTGTAAGTCTGGTGTCATCCGACCAGACAACACTGCAGAAATAAACGTGGGGGCCTGGGTAGGACAGAAGCCCCAACAGGGTTCCTGCAGCTGTCTACATGCCCCAAAGCCGAGGGGAGAGGAGCCCGTAGCCCCGACCCTGCGTGTGACTCACCGGTGGGGAAGCCAGGTGTGAGGTGGAGCTGCTGCTGGAGCTGCTGCCAGACCCCGAGCTCGGGTACGAGGGCACGGGCACAGGAGGGGCTGGGGGAGGGTGTGGGTCAGCGCATGTCAGCACGGGATATTGCCGGGCCCTGCACACTCCCACCCCGCCCATGACAACCCCACACCCTCCAGGAAGCCAGGGAGAAGACCTGTGCGAGGCCCCTGCCCCCACCTCCCCAATCCCGCTGCACCAAGTCAGCTGAGCTCAAGCCCACTCCATGGCCTGGGGGTCCCTAGGGACTACAGGCTGGAGCAGGACTGGGGAGCTGGAAGTGGGGGTGGGGTTGGAAGCCCATGGGGAGAAGGGAGGCACAGGAGTCCTAGAACCCTCAGGGGACTCACACTTCTTCACAGTGGCACTGGCATCCAGAAAGGGGTGATGGAAAAACTCATCTGCAAGAGAAAAGTTGGGGCAGGGCTCAGGAGGGTCTGACAACAGAACTCCCAGGGTGAAGGCTGGGCCCCCACCATCCCTTCCTGTGGGCCTGAGCTCCAGCAGGCTCTGGCCCCTGTCCTGGCTGCCTCACGCCAGGCACGGGGGGAGACAGAGCCCCAGCTGGCAGCTCTTGAACACATCTGGCACCCCCAGTGTGGTCCAGGCTGGGCTCCACCCACCCTTCCGACAGTTCCCAGCAACGCTGCCTATTGCACAAGTGGGGGTTTTTCTATCTGTGCAGCTGGGAAAGGAGCTGTGGGAATGGGGAAACCCGCTCACTGTGGCCACAGGGGCCCTGGAAGCTGGGGGTGCAGGATGAGGGGTGCAAGGCTGAGAGCTAGAAGGGCCCCTGTCCCCCAGGCCTGTCAGAAGGAGTAGGGGGCCGAGCGGCCGGCACTCACCAAAGTCCATGCGGTCTTTGTGGTTGCGCTGAAGCAGAGCCAGGAGCAGCTGTCTCAGCGGGGCTGAGGTCTCCCGGGGGATGCTGGGGGCACAGAGCACAGCGTTGACAGGGCAGCCTGATCGGGGCAGTGAGGAAGCAGGCAGGGGTCTGCCGCCAGGGGAGGGGCACTCACGTGGGGACCAGCGTCTTGTTCTTCTCGTAGAAGAGGCGGAGGTCCTGGGGACTGCTGGCCTGGAAGGCAGGGAGGGGTGAGGAGTGAGCGCCCGCTCCACTTGGCCACCGCCCACTCTGCACCTGACCCCGAGAGATCCACGGTCCAGCGCCGCCAGCCTGCCTGCCTGAACACTGAGGGCCCTCCCACGCATCCAAAGAAGGAGTGCCCCTCTCCCCACTCAGGCTGTGGAATCGCGGGGACCGCACAAAGGCGGAGGCTGGGGGCGCCCAGAGGAGGTTGCTGGGCCTTCCACCCACCTGCTGTGGATGACTTCTGGGTAACTGCTGCAACTGGTTGTTTGCTTCTTGAAATTGAAAAGTAGCCAATGTGCCAGCTCCAGAAGAGGGCCCTAGAGTAAGTTTGCTCCACAAGTGGGCCCTGCCTCCCTTGATAACACATGGCTGGCACATGCGTGTTCATTAATCATTCACTGAGCCCTGCTATGTGCCAGGCACTGTTCCAGGCACGAGGGTACAACGTTCCCAAGGCTGACATGCCAGCCAGGGACAGCCCTGTGCTTGCCCACACGGGGAAAACAGTAGGCAGGGAGGGGTGGAGGGAGCTGGGGGTGGAGGCTGGCCTAGGTCACTGGGCAGGCACAGAGGCTCTGGGGCAAGCTGGTGGCAAAGGAGAGCTGCGAGGTCAGGCCATGGAGTCACTGCAGGACGCGTGTGTTTGTGGGGTGGGCTCAGACGCACGGGCCCTCTAGGGTCCAGCGCAGGACAGGCCACTGCCTTCCAAATGTAGGGTATACCCCAGAGTTTGGGGTCCTGGTATCAATGTCCTGGCTCACTTCGGCACTGGAATGGGTAGGAGGGAGGCCGTGACACTTGGTTCAGACATACACATGGACAAACACAGGAGTGCTCCAGAACCAGTGGAGACTCCGGCCTTGGCTCTAAGCAGGATAGAGCCCTGAAGTGACTGCACAGTGGGAAGCTGGGTGATCATGTCATGCAAGTGGAGGGGAGGCTGCAGGACTTTAACGACCCACGACTATGGCAGGCTGCAGAGACGAGCACTCGCACACCTGTAGCAGACCCCTCTGCCCTGGGCCCTCACCTGGAACGGCGCCTTCCCTGTCAGGCACTGGTACACGATGGTGCCGATGCTCCACAGGTCTGCCTTCCCGTCATAGTGCTGGGACATGATGACTTCTGGCGCCTGCGGGGCGTACAAGTTTGTGTGGTGAGCATGGACACTGAACTGTGCTGACCAAGGCCTGCCTCCAGCCAGGCATCAGCCAATCAGGACAGACACCAGCCAGGGGCCACCCAGTCACACAGACACTAGCCAGGTGTCAAACGCCATAGACATGGTGGGGAACAAATGGTATATCCATGTCGGCTGCCACCCAAGGTGAGACCACAGGATGGGGCTCAGCTCTGGACACGGGAGGGGACCCTGCTCCCGTGTGGATGGAGGCCCCCTTTGACAGGGCAATGCAGCAGGGGCTGGGGGTAGCCACCTACCATATACATGGGGGAGCCACAAAGCGTGGCTGCCATCATGTTGCTCTGCAGGTACCGGGCGAAGCCGAAGTCGGCTGCAGGCAAGGAGAGATGTGTGAGGGGGGCGGCTGAGGCCCCTGGGGCCCCCGGGCCGCAGCCACCCCGCCTCACCAATCTTGACCCGGATGTTGTTGGGGTTGGCGCGGCGCCCGCCGGGGTTGGACAGCAGGATGTTCTGGGGCTTCAGGTCCCGGTGGATGATGCCCTTGCTGTGCAGGAGCCGCATGGCGCCCGCGATCTGCTGCAGGAAGAGCCGGATGGTGTCCTCGCTTAGTGTGCGCATGGCTGCAAAGGGGACGGGGTTCAGGTGGGCACAGCTCACCCGGGCACCCAGAGTGAGGGGCCTCCTACTCCTCCTACTGCTCCCTGCGGCCTCTGAACCCACCCTTCGCACCACCTGACCCTGAGCTGCTCCAGCGTGCCCTCCAGCTCCAGGGTGTCGCCCAGCACACCCTGCCCCTTCTCAGGTTAGGACCACTTCTCAGCAGCTTCCTCCACCTATTGCTCAGGGTAAACACCATGGCCAGAGGCTGCTTGAGAAGCCCCAGGTCCAGCTTCAACCAGCGAAGGGCTCATCCAACAGGTGAGAGAGCAGTTCCCCACTTTTGCCAGGACCCTGGGGAGGCCTGCCCCCTGTGGATAGCCAGGGATCTCTGGAGTCCAGAGCGCTCAGGACAGGCCTGTCTCCTGCAGAGCCACCAATCAGTGGCCATAGGGACACCCCGTAGGGCACCACATCCCAGCAGACTGAATGGAGCCCAGCTTAAGAGTGACCCTTCCAGACCAAGTCTGCCCTGCAAGGCCATCCTTTGTGGTTTTGACATAGCATGTAACCCTAACAGGTCTTCAGTCACCCTTCCATCCTTCCCAGCAGGCGACACCACCTTTAGGCCTAAGAAAGCTTGTTCACACCAGGCCACCTCTCACACTGGGTCAAGGTGAGCACACAGCCCATTCAGCCGCGGGTGTCCACTCACTGTGCAGGTAGTCGGCCAGATCCCCGCCGTTACAGTACTGCAAAAGACCAGCCACGTGTCTTGGTCAGCTGCCAGGGGAGACCCTGCAGCCCAGCCCAGGTCTCCCCATTACCCAACCCCAGGACACCTGCTCCCCTGGCACTTGGGGTAGACATGCCTTGCAACTCTCAAGGAGGTCAACGGGGATGCTCACCACCCCTTCAGCCCCTGCTGTGGCCGCTGGGCTGCTGGCTTGGTAAGCCCACAGACATGAGGACAACTTCTAACCCCTAGATGACAAGGGGCCTGAGAAACAGGAGGGCCCAGCCTCCTGGTTCTTACAGCCGGCTGCCAGGACTCACCTCCATGACCAGGTAGACGGAATTGGCCATTTCCTGCAGGACACAGAAGAGGCAGTGAGAGGTGGTGGGGAGCACGCCCTGTCCCCCAGTCTGGCAACTGTCTGGGAAGCCCGGCTTAGCCCCAGTGTGACCTGGGTGCCCGGCCTCTGCAGCTGTCCTCAACATACTGCCTGGGCTCAGGCAGCAGCTCCGGGAGTCACACCAGGGCTCAGACAGTTGGTTAGTGACCAGGACATAAGGACATCTGAGGGCCAAGTGAGTTTGAGTGACAGGAGGAGGAGCCAATCATATCACTCTGTTTGTCAAGGCGGGAAAGGAGCTGAGGTCCCAGGAGAGATGTCAGGGCTGGAGTGACGACCCCACCTTCCAGGGAGGGCCCCCGGTAACCCCAGGACTCCAACAGGATCAGGGTCAGCTCCAGCCCTGAGGTCCTGATGGGACTTCCTGTCCTATTGAGTGGCGAGTTGTGGCCGAGTGGACCCAGCTGGTGGGGGATCCAGGCCCGCAAAAACGACACAACTGGGGTATGAGGGCCTTGTCTCTCAGGCCAAGGCAACCACTCCTGCCTTCAGACTCAAAGATGCCAAGAGGATTACAGGTCAGTGCTGCCAGCCCACTGCTAGCCAGGAGCACCAGGCCAGCTTCCGGCTCAGCCCTTGGCCACCCGTGGCCTCAAGGAGACACTGGCATCCTTGGCTCGGTCCACACCCGCAAGTCTGAGGGGCCTGTTGCCTGGACTGGTGTGGAACCCCACCAGTGTCCCTACGGGAGATGCCCTTGAGATCCCAGGTCACCGATGAGGAAATAGGCTGGAGGAGCCAAGTCCACCAGGCAGGTGTGGACCTGAACTCTTCGCTCTCCTGCAGACCACTCCCTCCAGTCTTCCCCAGGTGGGGCTTTCCCTAACTGCGGGGGGCTCTGCCAGCCAGGACAAGGTCCCCAAGCCCCTTCAGCACCAGTACGTTGCAGGGTCTTGGAAACCAGGAAGAGCTCCTCCCGCCGCCCCTCCCCGCACCCCGCAAAACCACCAAGTCCTCATTCCTCACCAGCATGCTACTCCCAGGAACTCCAACTTCTAACCCACCCCCCATCCCCTTGCAAGGGGGCAAGTGTGTGAGCTGGCCCTGTAGCTCTCAAGGCAAGGGGGGAGCCCCAAGGGGGAGGTGGCTGCAGGAGGGACATATCTCAGTGGCCTCTGGGGGAGGGCACCCGAGGCCCAGATAGACTTGACCCCTCAGCAGCAGGCCACCGCCTTCCACTCCTACTCAGGTCTCAGACATGTCCCCATTCCCACCCGGCAGGACAGAGGACCCTGACCCAGTCACCCTGCCCCCAGGAGGTTGGTTCCGGGCTCAGACCCACATCAACAGTGACACAAAGCCACTAGTGACACCCTCTGTGTAAATGTCAGTGTCTTGTAACAAGAAAACCCCTCCACCCTGCCTCCAGGGCTCTACCAACAGAGGGCCTGTGGGTCTAGGATGGAGATACCCCAGGGAGCAGGGATGAGGTCAACACGGAAACCTCTTAGAGCTGGCTGGGGCCCGGATCAAGCCCATTTCCACATGTCCCCACCCCGCCTCCCCAGGCTGGTTACTCTGTGTCCCAGCAGGCATGCAAGAAGCCTCCAAAGTGCCCAGCTGGGGCTCCTCCGGGAGGGGGGCAGGCTCTGTCCACAGAAGTCCACAGGGGCCTTGCCCCTCCCCCCAGGAGTGAGAGCGTGGGAGCTGCCTGCAGGCCCCGCCCTCCCAGGCCAGCTGTGGGCAGAGATAACTCAGGGTAGGGGAAGGAAGGAGTCCCAGGAGGTCACACATGGACTGGTTAGGGGGGCCCAGGCCAGCGGGGAAGGCACACCGGGAGACAGGGGGACAGAAATAGGGAGATCAAGACAGAGGAAGACACATGGAGGCTCAGGAGCAGAGTTGGAGGCTCCCAGCAGAGGACCCAGCAGAGGGCGGAGGGAGGTGCCAGAGATAAGGACCCAGAAATAACCCCGGAGATCAGAACACCCACTCCCCGTGACACCCAGGCCACCTGCTCCCTCACCTGCTGTCACCCGGACCATGGCCACCTCTGCGGACGGACGTGCTGAGCAGGCTCCCAAACTCACCCACCAGGGAACACCCTTGTCTCGAGTGGCCCAGAGGCCCTGCCCCACCTGGGCCATGCAGCCAAACGGGCAGCAGAGCGGGGACTCAGGGCCCCTGCTTCCCAGAAAAGCCCCCAACTCACCCACCGAGCCAGGGACTGAGTGACAAGGACAGGAGACGGATGCAGCATCCATGCCCACAGGGTGTCTGTCCCCAGAGTCACCCAGGCCTGGCAGGAACGCTGCCACCACCATGCCCGCTTGGGGATGAGGGGCCTGCCAGCTGGGAGATGCACCTGTCGTCCCCCAAATCTGGGAGCATCCACACCTCATGATCACCTCCTCACCAGGATGTCCCTGTGGCCTCAATGACAACATGCTGTGTTTCGCACCCAGGAATCCACGGGACCCCCATACCCACCGTACCTACTCCATCCAGGGAGCTTCCAAATGCCAGGCCAGACGCACTCCCTCCCTTGTGCCAGCCCACAGGGCCCACTGCCCTGGGGCTCGCCCCAAACCCCACAGGTCCTACTGGGCATAGAGAGTCAAGGGTGGGGGGCGGGGGGAGTAGCACCCACCAAACCTCACCACGTGGGATTCAAGCCTAGCATCAGAGGGCCCCTTAGGCCAGGGCCTGTCTCCCCGCCAGTGGCATCAGCTTGTAAGGCACTAAAGCAGCCGGCTGGCACGAGCCTTGGCCATTCCCTGAGGAGGTCAGGAAACGTGCCCAAGGCCCCGCCACCCCTCATGCCAGGTCCAATGACAAGAGCCCCAACGAGAGGGCCTGCAGGGCCCCCAGTGGAACACTTTTCCAAGGAGGCTGTGTGCCCAGGCCCTCCTGCCACCTGAGGCCTCGCTGGGCATCCCCCACCACCCACCTTTCCCTGAAGAAGACGACTCTCTGGGCCCCCTGGGGGAAGAGAAGTCAGTGCGGCCTCGAGGGCACAGCTGGTCAGCCCCTGGCAGCCTGCTGCCCACCCGGAGCCTGAAAAGGTTCTGCCTCGGCCTGTTTCCTCATGAGCTAAACTTGGTCTTCACAAACTCCCCCAGGAAGTGGGGACCAAGTGGGCTCCAGAGGGCAGGCCTCCTCCTTAGGGGTCAGTCCAGACACCTGACTGCCTCCTGGGTCTGCAGTGATCCCAGAGCGAGAGAAGGTAGGCAGATGAGCACTACCAGCTGTATTCTTGTCCTCAGGGGTCCGTTACGTCATTAACACAAGAATACACACACGGCTGAGGCGCTGCCCCCCCGCCCCCGACCCCGGCCCCCGCAGGGAGCACAGCAGGGCCACCACCTCCATCACTCCAGTCACCCCCAGTGCAACCTGAGGACTGCGCAGGTCCCAGTGATGTCCTCCTATTTGAGGGCAGAGAGGTCCTGCAATTCTGCTTCTCACACAACTGGCAAGGGAGGGGAAGGGTTGGGTACCGGAGTCCTGACTACCCCACCGTGCGGCCCCCAAGGCAGGGGGCGGTGAGCCCCAACCTGTGCGCCTGAGGTGAATGGGCAAGGCCTTCAAGGCAGGATGACATGAACCCTCTCTCTCTCTCTGTGGTGTGCCCACAGGCCCTGGGGACGGGGTTGGCCTGGGTGTCAGGGCCAGGTGTCCTGAGCAGCCTGGCACGGGCGCCCAGGCACGTAGGAGGCTGCCCCGCCACAGGGTGCTAAGGTGCTTTGCTTAATAGGATCCGAGCTCCAGGGCTGGGCCGAGCCCACTCTGTCTGGTGATCCTGGGCTGGGCCTGGTGGGCAGGTGGGTGGGCGGGCACTGACCTAGTTACCTCCTGGGGAGTGGGCTGTCTTGGCTCCCAACAAGGTGGCAAAAGCCACAGCCAGCGCCAGAGCGCGGCCGCCCACGGGAGCAAGGCTGCTCCCTGCCCCCAGGCTGGGCTCTCCTGGACAGCGCCCAGACAGGAAGGGATGCCCGGCCCCACCCTGAGGAGGAAGGCCCACCCTCCGTCCTCACGGAGCCTCCTTCAGCTTCTATTGTGTGCCTGTGGCTCCCGGGAGGGGGGAAGGGGAGGCCGGCTGCTCTCTCCAGCCCCCTTCTTCCCGCATGCCGGGCCTGCCCCGGGTTCGGGAAAAGCAAGGACACTTCCAGAATGGAAAACACAGAATCGACACGGTCCTCCCTGGGACGGCATAGTCCACTTACTACTGAGCCAGGGCTCTGAAAAAAGCAAGGCCAAGGGCTGCCACTGTCCTCAAAGTTCCCACAGAGAGGCAGACCAACCCCCCGCCACCCCCGACAAGGTGTCCACCAGCCCAAAGTCACAAGAGGCTGGCTCTGTCGGCCAGGCTGGCGAGAGTGAGTCATCCAGCTGTGGGAACCAGCCAGACGGCACGCAGGCCTCAGGAAGGCCCTCCTCCCGGGGCACGCTGGGCAGGGCTGGTCCCCAGATTCCTAGGATGGCCGCTCTCCCCAGAAAGAGCACATCTGGACACCACACAGCAGGCTAGCGTTAAGACCGAGGGCCCAACCCTCTACCCCTCAAGGAAAGGCCAGGGCTCCAGGTGCCTCCCCACAAGTCTGCAGGCCTCAGGACAGAGCACCACCCCCATCCGCCACCCCACCCCCCACCCCTGCCGGGTGCCTACCTACCACCCACCCACATCAGCCTGGCCTGACAATAGTCACTATTCCATATGGCCCCAAAACAAAACCACCTCAAAAGACAAGAGGCAACCTGAGGGGGAATATTTGTAAACTATCACAGAAGGGCTTTCCTTAATATATAAACAGTTCCAATATATAAAGAGTTCCTACAAATCAATGATATTTATATAGCTCTTATTAAGTACCAAGTACAGGTCTAACCAGGCTTCCCAGGTAGTACTGGTGGTAAAGAACCCGCCTGCCAGTATAGGAGACATGAGAGACTTGGGTTCGATCCCTGGGTTGGTAAGATCCCAGGGAGGAGGGCATGACAACCCACTCCAGTATTCTTCCCTGGAGAATCCCATGACAGAGGAGCCTGGCAGCCTACAGTCCCTAGGGTTGCAAAGAGCTGGACATGACTGGAAGCAACTTAGCACGCACAGGTCTAAGCGCTTGATATATATAGACTCAAGTTGTCACCACACCACCCTACGACACAGGTGTACTGTTAAAATCTCCAATTTTCTGGGTAACAGAGAGGCAGCAGGAGGCTGAGTAGTTTGCCCAAGGTCACACAGGTAAGTAAATGGGGGAGCTGGGCCCAGAAAGGCAGTATGGCACAGGGCCCATGCCATTCAACACCATGCTGTCCAGCCTTGGGAATCATAAGACCTACAGGAATACATCCCTGGGCAGGAGGCATTCCTAGTGTTCCTGTGCACAAGGAGAGATGCTGAGCCTCACTCAAAAGTGAAAAACAAAACCATACGAGACACCATTTTCCACCACTCAGAGTGGCCAAGATGAAACTCTGATAACAGATCTCCTGGCAACGATGTGGGGAGACAGGCCCTCTCACAGGTACCACTGCTGTGTCCACGGTCCATCCTCAATGGACCACAATCTGGCAACTGTTCCCAACTAAAATACGCATCCTCTTACTTCTAGGAATCCACCCTGCAGACACATACACATGGCAAAGGTGAATCAAGGAGAGTCACCACCACACTGCTGACATGTCAGAATCCCAGAATAACCCCATGTTCCATCAGCGGCGGATTGGTGAGGTCACCTGTGGAATATGGGGCCATGAACGCCCACAGCTGCAAATAATACCCACAGCCACGATCATCAACAACACTAAGACACACAGTTTCAACCAAACAACTCCAGACTCTGTTTTACAGAGAAAGAGATGGAGGCACAGAGAAATTAAGATATTGGTCCAAGGACACACAGCTAGTTTAAGTGGCAGAACCAGGACTGGAACTAGGTCACCTAGCTTCAGAGCCTGGGCTCTGAATCTTGCAGAAGGAATGGGGGATAATTCTCCTGGAAGGAGAGGGGGTGTCATTTCTCACCTCAGGACTGAGACAGTTAATGTGGAGTGACATAGACTTTCTCCAAAACACACACTTAAGCGAAAAATACCATAGAAGAACAGTGGATGGTGTGGCAGCAAAAAGGTCCATGAGGATGTATCCTGATCCCAGAGAGACCCTCTGGGGGAGATGGGGCTCACTGGGACAGGGGTGGTGGAGTCACCTTTTTCCACACCCCTTTTGTACTGCTTCTTCATTTTTAAGTCAAATCATTAATTGTTTTTTAAAGCCATGATTTCCTGGGTCCCATGGGTGTCTCAGTGGAGAAGGTAATGGCAACCCACTCCAGTATTCTTGCCTGGGAAATACCATGGACATGCAACCTGGCGGGCTACAGTCCATATGATCACAAGAGTTGGATACGACTTAGCAACTAAACAAAGCATGTTTCAGACTGGTGTCTAAGGACTTGGGGAACCACCTTACACTCCGAGGGCTGAAAGCACAGAGCCCCAGGTGAGGAGCCTGGAAATGAGAGGCTGGCTGGCCCTTAAGCACTTCCTCCACACAGGGGAAGCCATAGCATTGCCAGCCCTGGAGGAAGTGGCACTGCCCACAACCAGGTGTGTGGCCCAGCCAGGATGGGAAGAAGGGAGAGAAGTGTGTATATATGTGTGTGTCTGAAGCGGGGGCGGGTAGGGAAGAGTGGGAGAGGAGGAAGAAGAGGAGGAGACAGGGGGCCGCCCTCTTAGCCCCAGGACACAGCTTCCAGGCACTGGCTCTCGCTGTCACATTGGACGTGGGCCCTCCCCAAGTCACCTCATGTCATGCCACAGCACCCAAGGCCACAGCCCAGCTCTGAAGGGGGAGGGAGAGGACAGGGCAGGAGGGAGGAGGCCACCAAAACACAGTCGGGCTGGGAACTTCCCCTCAGCCAGGGGCTGGTCCCGTGGCCTCAGTAAACAGGTTTCAAAACCATTAGTCAGCACTTTGGCCCTCAGATTTGCTGCCTCAGGTTCCTCGGTCCCAAACTGGGTCTCCAGGGTCTCAGACCCGGGCCAAGGCTGGGCCCCACCGCCAGGCCCACAGGCCAGGGGCACTGAGGGAAGCTGGCCTCAGCTTTCTGGGCCAGCTAGGCCTGGGGTGGCCTCATCAGCTGGGTGCCCGCCTCCCTCCTGCCTCCTGCCTGGGTGGCTGGCCCCAACTGCCAGCAAGAAGGAATCTCCCTTGGCTCCTCCCCTCCCCCAGTCTGACGCAGGGAGACACTGGCCAATGCCAGGCCACTGGAGTAATGTCAACAAACAATCGGTCGGCCCAGACAGGTGGTCCAGGCCGGCAGGATAACCCTGGGCCTGGGCTGGGGACAGGACTCACCTTCGGGACCACTGGGTCCGACACCTCTGGAGGGCCACACAGTAGCCAGACCTCCCTCGGTGGAAAAGTGCTGGTGCCCGTGGCAATTGGGGTGCCAGGGAAGGTGGGAGCTCTCCTAACATGCCCAGAGGAAGCCCAGACACAAGAACTGGACTGAGGGTGGGGTCTCTAAGGTCCCATCAGGCCTCCAACACCCATCCAACACATAGGGGTGCCCAGCTCCTTCCCCCAACAGGAGATGCTGGCCTAGAACAATCTACTCCTAACAGGGTCTCCAGCAGTTAGCTGGCCTGGGAACGGGAGCCACCAGGGCCTGAAGCTAAGCTGGGGCCAGCCTGGGGGGAGCACACCCCCTCCCCACCACAACCACAGCCCCAAGCCTTACCTGAAAGTCGTACAAAGCCACGATGTTTTCATGTTTCAATTCCTAGGACAGAAAGCCAAGTTTCCGGTGAGTGAGGTGGACTCACCCACCACCCTCGCCCCTCTGGCTTCTGGTGTCGGCTCACCTTGAGGATTTTTATTTCCTTCCCTAGGAGAGTCTGAGACTTGGCGAGATTCTTCTTATTAATGCACTTGACGGCGACCTCCAGGTCGTGTTTCTGAAAACGAAGCGTGGGTGTCCCTCAAGTGCCGAGAACCTGGCAACCCCTTGAAGGCCTTGCCCAAGCCAGGTAAGCACCTGGCAGGTCCCTGGAGATGACCGGTCAGGAGTGTATGAGGGATATGGTCCCGGGGCTGTGGGGTGGAGATGAGGGGACGCCTGGCTATGTACATGTGGGGCCCCCGGCGGGATGAAGAGGTCTCCGGGATGTGGAGGTGGGGACGGGGGGTGCCCAGCGGTAAGAATAAGGGGGTCCCTGGAGCGGAATGTGGGGGGCCCCCGGGGCGGGGGGGCCGCCCTCGCCAGGGCTCTGCCCGGGCTCGCCTGCCCCTCACCTCGCGGTGGCGCCCCTTGAAGACCACAGCGAAAGCGCCGTGCCCAATCAGGTCCTTGCGCGAGAACTCGAACTTGCCCACGGCCTCCAGGCCGCCGCGGCCGGGCTCCATGGCGCGGACGGGGCCAGGCAGGCCGGGGCTCAGGCGACGGCACAGACCGGGGGCGGTAGGCAGGGGGCGCACCCCATCGGGCAGCCCGGGATGCGGACGCGATTCGACTCCAACCCGATCTTGACCCGGGCTCGGACCCTAGCTTCGGATCCGACTCGGGCTCCGGCGGGGAAACAAAAGAGCCGCTGCCGCCGGGGCCCGGAGCCTGAGACGCCCGCGCAAGCGCATTGAGCGCCGGGTGGGGCGGAGCCTGGGGGCGGGTCTGCCCAGGAAGGGGCGGGGACTGGTGCGTGCCTGGCCTGGGAGGGGCGGGGCCTGGCCAGTGGCCGCGCTTAGTAGGTGGTGGCGCCGGTTGTGGGGCGGGGCCATAGTGGGCGGGTCCTATTAGGGGCGGGACCTATCGGATGGTTAGGCGGGGACAATAACGGGCCCTCCCCCTTGGTAATGGCATGGGAGCTACAAGCCTGGTCATAGGCCAAGGTTGGTCCTCCAGCCAGTTCTCCTCCAGCTGCCTTGCACTACGTCCTTTGTCTGTGCACCCTAGCGGTGCACATTTGCCATAGTCGCCATTAATACCTGGCGACTGCGTACCCCAGGGCTGGGGATTGGATAGAATAAATTCTTCGAAAAACAACTACTGCATTGCAGGTTAAGCATTTAAAATTGTGCTCAATAGTTAAAAACTTTTCCCCAAAACTGCACCAAACCGAAGAAATAGCCCAGAAGTCCTAAAGGTTAGGTCAATTCTGATGCATCTTTTTTATGGAATAATACACAGCAGATTCTTAAAGGCAGAAGTGGTCAGATAAAAAGTGCTCCAGGACTTCCCTGGTGGTTCAGTGGTTAAGACTCTACCCTTCCGCTACAGGGGTTTAATCCCTTCTTGGGGAAGATTCCACATACTATGGATCTCGGCAAAAAAAAAAAAAAAAAGTGCTCCAAAGTATGTAATTCAATGAAAGCAAGATTTCGAACAATGAACTGGTCATTGTCATTTTAGAAAGTCACTGGAGAAGGAGATGTGTATACAATACCTACAAATGTATACATATATTTGTATACATATATAGAGGGCTTTCTAGGTGGGACAGTGGTAAAGAATCCGCCTGCCAGTGCAGAAGACGAAAGAGATGCAAGTTCCATCCCTTGGTCGGGAGATCCCCTGGAATAGGAAATGGCTACCTGCTCCAATATTCTTGCCTGGAAAACTCCTTGGCCAGAGGAGCCTGACTGGCTATACTCCACGGGGTCACACAGAGTCAGACATGAAAGCGACTGAGCACCTACAGTTATAGGGTACTTAGAACTATATGTATGTATGTACAGTACATTGTATAATTTATAACAGCTAACTATTGGTTACCATATGCCAGGCTATTGTCTTTTTATATATTAATACATTTATTCTTCACAGCGATTCCATGAGGTACTTACTATTAAATCCCTGTTTTACAGATGAGAACATTTAAGGCCCAGAGAAGTTAGGTAGTAGGCTCAAAAGTCACACAGCCGACAAGAGTCTGGATTCTCACAGGAGAAACTTTTAACAGCAGTTGCTTTGGGAAGAGTAAGTCCTTTTCACCTTACGCCTTGAGTACAGTGTGAATTGCTCTTATCACCTTCAAGTATTGCTTTTGGAAATGCAGAATCTTCAACAATTTCTGCTGCCACTCCCAATCTTCAGTAATAGCCCTGGATGGTTGCATCAGCCTGTGGGGATGCAGTTCTGAGGGGCAGGCTCCCAGGCCACTCAAGGAGAAACCCCACTCCAAGCCTCAGGACATGCGGGCTGTCTACCCTGGACTGGGGCCAGAGGCTATCAGAGCTGGACAATAGGTCATCTTTGTTTTCCAAGGACCAGGTATTGCAGAGCTACGGGTCAGCCACAGCCTGCCCTTATCTCCTCATCCATCCCCCCACTTCATTCAATGACTATTTAATGCCAGGAGTCGCCACAGGAC
Organism: Bos grunniens; assembly: GCF_055505025.1. Taxonomy (NCBI): domain Eukaryota; kingdom Metazoa; phylum Chordata; class Mammalia; order Artiodactyla; family Bovidae; genus Bos; species Bos grunniens. The sequence continues at coordinate 45,564,378 of NC_141181.1, forward strand.
AAAAAGAGAGAATCCCCTCCTTCAAGGCCTTCCTTTTTAAAAATATATAATTTTATTTATTTATTTTATTTTTGGCTGTGCTGGGTCTTCGTTGCTTCATGTAGGCTTTTCTCTAGTCGTGGTGAGCCGGGCCTATTCTGTAGTTGCAGTGGGTGTGACAGCTTCTCATTGCAGTGGCTTCTCCTGTTGCCGAGCATGGGCTCTAGGTGCTCAGGCTTCAGTGGCTGCAGTGCATAGGTTCAGTAGCTGTGGATCCTGGGCTCTAAAGTACAGGGTTGGTAGTTGTGGCATATGGGTTTAGTTGCTCTGAGGCATGTGGGATCATTCCAGACCAAGGATGGAACCCATGTCTCCTGCATTGGCAGGTGGATTCTTTACCACTGAGCCACCAGGGAAGCCCAAGACCTTGCTGTTCAGTGGTTGGGATTGGGAAACAAGATGAGCAATGACTGCAGAAGGAGTTGTAAAATTTCAACCCAGGAAAGTGAAAAGAATGAGCAGGGCAGACAGGAGGGGCTAAGATTGCTAGAGGGAGTCCACCCACCCTGGGAAGGAGATCTTTACTCTTAACTTATGAATTGATGGGGTAGAAGTTAGGAGGGGGCAGATGAGATGGAATATGCATCTGGAAAAGTTTTCTAAGCCCTTGAGGGAGGAAAAGTGGGGAGGCTACATATGCTTGATCCCCATGGCCTTGGGCCCTGCTCAGTGGCTCAGGCTGCCACCCTCCTCTGTGGGACATGACCACCATGGTCTGTGCCGAGTCAGTCCTCATTATTCAGATTCCATATTTGCAAATTTGCCTATTCATTAACTTTTTTTTATAACTTTCAAATCCATACTTATATGCTTTTACGGATAAAACATTTGAGTCTCCTGAGGCCCTCATGCCCTCATGAGAGTGAGGGAGGTGACCGCCTTGTGTTGGCAGCGCTCACATTGCAAACAGGTGTCGTGTGAACTACTTAGGGCCGCACTCCTTGAATCTTTGTGCTTTTTCTTGGTGATTTCGCTGTTCAAAATGTAACGATATTAATGAATCAACCGCCTGTATCAAATAAGAACAAAAACTCACATAAAGACACCATGATGGATTGAACAGTTGGCAAAAATGTGACTGGAGGGTGGCAGGAGCCTAACTCTGTATTTTTCCTGGAGCAGATTCCGAATCTGTTAATTCGGTACTGGTGGCACCATCATAGAGCATAGGTACTGTCAACTGAAAAAAATGCACAACCTAAAATTTGAGAGTTATGCTTTATTTGAAGAACAAAACTGAGGACTTAAGCCTAGGACATGGCATCTCAGATAACTCTGAGAGTGGACCACTCCAAAGAGGCAAAGGGGGAGCCAGGATACATAGGAGACTTGCAACAAAGACCAGGTAGTTGGAACATCAAAAGATTAGTGTTCATTAAGGAAAACCAGATATCTCGACTTAAGGAATTTAGCACTTTTCTGTGTATAGGAAGACACAAAGACTGAGCTCATTGAAATCATTCCTTTCATGTGCACCCCAGCAATCTGGGGCCTGTATCCTGTGCATTTCAGCCCAAGTTGCCTCAGAGTGCCCCATCCGGGCAGCTGTAATGTGATGGCTTGATGGCTGCAACACCCTTTGTTTACTGAAGGATGTGGCAGGTGACAGTTTTCATTCCCAGTACCTTGAACAGTGAGAATCGGCTATCCTTGCATTATGCAGGCAATACTCTTTACAGGAAGTAATTCATGCCCATGTCAACCTTTTGGAGGTAGACTCCTATGGTATAAGGAATTGGTGCCTCTCCACTGCAAGCCCTTGCTCCTCATCCTTGTAGGTCTCCAAACCTCCAAAAGTGAAACTCGCTCAGTCATGTCCAACTCTTTGTGACCCCATGGACTGTAGCCCATCAGGCTCCTTTGTCCATGGAATTCTCCAGGCAAGAATATTGGAGTGGGTAGCCATTCCTTTCTCCAGGGGAATCTTCCTGACCCAGGGGTTGAACCTGGGTCTCCTGCTTTGCAGGCAGATTCTTTACCATCTAAGCCACCAGGGAAGCCCCCCAAACCTCCAAAGGCAAGGATTAAATCCTGCTCATCTTTGACCTCCAGTGCTCAGCTCAGTGCCCAGCAATCAGTAAAGAAATTTGCTGAAAGAATGAAGACCGCCTCCTACTTGCTTACTCAACACACAAAACACATCACCTTCCATAGAGGTGCCACCTGCCTACCCAGACAGGGCTCCAGTACAGGTGCCACCTTCTGTGAAAGGAATAGTGAACAGGTGTTATTTCAAAGGGACTGATGGCAGCTCCTCACAGCCTTAAGCTTCAGAGTTCTTAAGAGTTCTGTGATTGATTAGTAGTGTCTGTCCCAGGAGAGGGGAGAGGGGACCGTGTGCCTTAAAACAGATGGAGGGCTCGTGTCATTGTGACTTCACCAGTGTAATTTTCAAGAAGTTAAAACTCTTACATGAATGGGGCACAAAAAGTGGGCTAGACGTTTAGTTAATTCAATAATAAGGGAAGCAACCAGATAGGAAAATGGTTCCTGGGGGAAATTTGAGGAATTGGTTATTTACAGGGATTTGAAAAGAATGTTAGAATAAGATGGATCAGTCACATTCAGAACTGGTTATTGTTTCCCAGGGTAAAACCTTAACCTTTGATTATCTTTTCTATTTCAGAGAAATTGTTTATCTTCTGTTTGACAGAAACCTGCAAGTTAACTTGGAGATAATGTCACAGATCCTTAGCTTTCAATCTATAGTCAACAGATAGGTAAACACAGGTGCAGAACCCCTGCAACAAGGATTGCAAACTTATGGTCTAAGGGGCCAAATCCAGCCCTCCTCTTGTGTTTTTCTTTCTTATTATTTTTTAATAGTTAAGAAATATACATAACTTAAAATTTGCCATCTTAACCATTTTTAAGTTTACAATTCATATCATTGTGCAGCCATCACCACCATCATCTCCAGAACTTTTTCATCTTCCCAAACTGAAATTCTATTCCCATTAAACACTAATGTGCCACCCCGCAAAAACCCACTAACACCTCTGGCACCCACCATCCCACTTTCTGTCACTGTGGATTTGACAGTTCTAGGTACTTCATCAAACTGGAATCCTACAGTCTTTTAACATCTGCCTTATTTTCCTTAGCATAATGCCTTGAGAATCCCAGGGACGGGGAAGCCTGGTTGGGCTGCTGTCTCTGGGGTCGCACAAAGTTGGACACGACTGAAGGGACTTAGCAGCAGCAGCAGCAATGTCCAAAAGTTTCATCCGTGTTGTAGTGTGTGTTCGAATTCCCTTCTTTTTAAAGGCTGAATAATACCCCATTGTATGCATATGCTACATTTTGTTTATCCACTCATCCATTGATGGACACTTGGGTTGCTTCCACATTTTAGCCATTGTGGATACTGTGGCTACGAATATGATGAGTATGTATGTGTCTCTTCCAGATCCTGTTTTCAATTCTTTTAGCTATATACCCAGAAGTGGGATTACTAGTAATTCTATTTTTAGTATTTTGAGGAGCCACCATGCTGGTTTTCACTGAAGCTGCACCATTTTACATTCCCATCAGCAATCACAATCTCTCCACATCCTCACCAACACTTATTGTTTTCTGCTTTTTTAAAAATAGCTGTCCTAGTGATTGTGGTTCGTCACTGTGGTTTTTATTTGCATTTCCTTAATGATTAGTGATGTTGAGCATCTTATGTGCTTATTGGCCGTTTGTTTATCTTCTTTGGAGAAATGCCTACTCAAGTCCTTTGACCAGTTTCTAATTGGATTGTTTGAGTTGTAGTTTTTTTTTATACTTTGTGGAGATTAATTGCCTACCTTAGTAAATAAAGTTTATTTACTTTATTTACTAAGCCACACCCACTTGCTTATTTATTGTCTGGCTGCTTCCAAGCTGTACCTGGAAAGCTAAGTAGCTGCAAAGATGACTGCATGACCCGCAAAGCCATATTTGCCATCTGGCCCTTTACAAAATGAGTTTGGTGACCCTGGCCTTGAATTAAGTAATCCTTCACTGATGCTCCAACAGGACCACAAAAGAGCATGGTGAAGTCATTACTGACACTTTGGGTCATTTTTCCAAAGAGTGGTAGAGGTTACAAGCAAAACCTAGGAGTTTCTGTCTGTATCACCCCAGTCCGTGATGCCCACAAATGAATGTGCTCCTCAAATTCCACTGAAACACTACTTGCTGATGGTGTGTGGGAGGCCCTCCTCCTCCTCTAGCCCTGATCCTTCCCCCAACCATGGGTTGGACAACTGAACTGATGACGTTGCCTGGGTGGGTCCCCTCCAGGCACAGGGTGGAGACTGGGGTAGCCACCTAGGTCCTCTGAGCCTGGATTATCTCACCCAGGATAATAAAGAGGATTAATTAGAACAATGTAGCCAGCTTCCTCAAGAGGAGTTCCCTAGAATGCCACCACCTCCCTGCCTATCCAAGCTAATTCCAGCCAAGAGAGCACACTGCTGAAGGGAGATCGAGTGATCTCATCCAGGAAAGATCTTTGTCCTCCCCTAGGGGATATTAAGCAAAGCTTCCAGGGCTTAGGCTCACCTCAGGGGCTTCAGACTTTGTTTAAACATCAGCAGGGCAGAACGGCTTTTGCCCTGGTGCCAGTGTTGGTTCTAAGCTTAGTGTTGGGCAGGATGGGAATTTGAAGGGGCCCCTGGGACATGGAACAGCAGACTGGTTCCAAATAGGCAAAGGAGTACGTCATGGCTGTGTACTGTCACGCTGCTCATTTAACTTACATGCAGAGTACATCATGAGAAACTCTGGGCTGGATGAAGCACAAGCTGGAATCAAGATTGCCAGGAGAAATATCAATAATCTCAGATATACAGGTGACACCACGAAGAAGAACACCACGAAGAAGAACTTAAGAGTCTCTTGATGAAAGTGAAAGAGGAGAGTGAAAAAGTTGGCTTAAAGCTCAACATTCAGAAAACTAAGATCATGGCATCCAGTCCCATCACTTCATGGGAAATAGATGGGGAAACAGTGGAGACAGTGGCTGACTTTTTCTGGGCTCCAAAATCACTGCAGATGGTGATTGCGGCCATGAAATTAAAAGACGCTTACTCCTTGGAAGAAAAGTTGTGAACAACCTAGACAGCATATTAAAAAGCAGAGACATTACTTTGCCAACAAAGGTTTGTCTAGTCAAAGCTGTGGTTTTTCCAGTAGTCATGTATGGATGTGAGAGTTGGACTGTGAAGAAGGCTGAGCACCGAAGAATTGATGCTTTTGAACTGTGGTGTTGGAGAAGACTCTTGAGAGTCCCTTGGACTGCAAGGAAATCCAACCAGTCCATCCTAAAGGAAATTCGTCCTGAATATTTATTGGAAGGACTGATGTTGAAGCTGAAACTCCAATTCTTTGGCCACCTGATGCAAAGAACTGACTCATTTGAAAAGACCCTGATGCTGGGAAAGATTGAAGGCAGGAGGAGAAGGGAACGGAGACGACAGAGGATGAGATGGTTGGATGGCATCAAAGACTCAATGGACGTGAGTTTGAGTAAACTCGAGGAGTTGGTGATAGATAGGGAAGTCTGGCGTGCTGCGGTCCATGGGGTCAGCAAAGAGTCCGACACGACTGAGCGACTGAACTGAAATGAGCTGGGTGAACCACAAGGCCACACCCACCATAGTTTCTCAGCCAATCCCTTCCAGCTCCAAGCCCAGAGGGAAGGGCTACACCTGTGACCCCCAGGCAGGACACTCTAAACATAAACTTACCTTGCTGTTTTAGTTGCTCAGTCCTGTCTGACTCTCAACCCCATGGACTGTAGCCCACCAGGCTCCTTGTCCATGGGGTTTCCCAGGCAAGAATACTGAAGGGCGCCATTCTCTTCTCCAGGGGATCTTCCCGACCCACGGATCAAACACACATCTCCTACACTGGCAGCTGGATTCTTTACCGTGGAGCCACTGGGGAAGCCATCAACTTACCATCAGTTCAGTTCAGTTCAGCCACTCAGTCGTGTCCGACTCTTTGCGACCCCATGAATCACAGCACGCCAGGCCTCCCTGTCCACCACCAACTCCTGGAGTTCAACCAAACTCTTGTGCATCGAGTCGGTGATGCCAACCAGCCATCTCATCCTCTGTCGTCCCCTTCTCCTCCTGTCCCCAATACCTCCCAGCATCAGGATCCTTTCCAATGAGTCAACTCTTCACATGAGGTGGCCAAAGTATTGGAGTTTCAGCCTCAGCATCAGTCCTTCCAATGAGCACCCAGGTCTGGTCTCCTTTAGGATGACTGGTTGGATCTCCTTGCAGTCCAAGGGACTCTCAAGAGTCTTCTCCAACACCACAGTTCAAAAGCATCAATTCTTCGGTGCTCAGCTTTCTTCACAGTCCAACTCTCACATCCATACATGACAACAGGAAAAACCATAGTCTTGACTAGACAGACCTTTGTTAGCAAAGTAATGTCTCTGCTTTTGAATATGCTATCTAGGTTGGTCATAACTTTCCTTCGAAGGAGTAAGCGTCTTTTAATTTCATGGCTGCAATCACCATCTGCAGTGATTTTGGAGCCCCCCAAAATAAAGTCTGACACTGTTTCTACTGTTTCCCCATCTATTTCCCATGAAGTGATGGGACCAGATGCCATGATCTTAGTTTTCTGAATGTTGAGCTTTAAGCCAACTTTTTCATTCTCCTCTTTCACTTTCATCAAGAGGCTCTTCAGTACCTCTTCACTTTCTGCCATAAGGGTGGTGTCATCTGCATATCTGAGGTTATTCATATTTCTCCTGGCAATCTTGTTTCCAGCTTGTGCTTCCTCCAGCCCAGCCCAACGTTTCTCATGATGTACTCTGCATAGAAGTTAAATAAGCAGGGTGACAATATGCAGCCTTGACGTACTCCTTCTCCTATTTGGAACCAGTCTGTCGTTCCATGTCCAGTTCTAACTGTTGCTTCCTGACTTGCATACAGATTTCTCAAGAAGCAGGTCAGGTGGTCTGGTATTCCCATCTCTTTCAGAATTTTCCACAATTTATTGTGATCCACACAGTCAAAGGCTTTGGCATAGTCAATAAAGCAGAAATAGATGTTTTTCTGGAACTCTATTGCTTTTTTGATGATCCAGCGCATGTTGGCAATTTGATCTCTGGTTCCTCTGCCTTTTCTAAAACCAGCTTGAACATCTGGAAACTCACAGTTCACGTATTGCTGAAGCCTGGCTTGGAGAATTTTGAGCATTACTTTACTAGCGTGTACCTTACTACCCAGCAATCCACTCCTAGATGTTTACACAGAGTCCCTGAATGTAAATGTTAATTACAGCTTTATTCAGAGTAGCCCAGAGGTGGAAACAAATGTCCCTCAACAGGTGAAGGCAGACATAGAGGAGTATATCCACACTCTGGAGTGGAGACAAAAACCATCTGGTCCACGCAACTGCGTGGGTGAACCTCGACACCCTGGATGCATAGCAGGAGGAGCTGGACACAGAAGACTTCTCTTGCAGGGACTCATCCTGTGTGGAATTCATCTGTCAGAAACTGGATCACTTGTTGGTTGTCTGGGTTGGGAGGATTGACTGAGAAAGGACAGGTGGGACCTTGCAGGTGACAAATGTTCTATAGTGATTGGGGTGGTGGTAGATATAGGGTTTTATACAGTTCTCACAAGCCTTGAAATGCCAGTATTTCTTAAAGATTTTTTGATGTTGACCATTTTTAAAGTCTTCATTGAATTTGTTACAATATTGCTTCTGTTTCTTACATTTTCGTTTTTTTTGACCAGGAGTCACATGGAATTTCAGTTGAATCAGGGATCAAACCTGTAACTCCTGCATTGGAAGGCAGATTCTTAACCACTGGACTGATACAGGAGAGAAGAGGGCAGAACACAAAGAATGACATAGAAAGAATGACATAGCCCGAGGACACAACATAGAATGATTAGAATCAAATGGGATCTGTATGGCAACTTTGACTACACCTAGATCCTTTACATGCTCATTCTAACATATCAGCAAGTTAAATGATACATCCAGAGGTGCCATGACAGTTGCAAAGCCAAAAAGACCATCAAAGACCAAAAACTCGGTGGTGGCCCAATTCCTGGAAATCTCCCCCTTTTCCCAAGTGATTGGAATAATCCTCCCACTCATTAGCCTATGAAATTACCTAGCTTATAAAAGCTAACCACACCACATTCCGAGGCCACACTCACCTTCTGAGATGTCTGTGGAATGTGTTTGTCTCTAAATAAATCCACGTCTTATCTATCACTTTGTCTCTCACTGAATTCTTTCTGCAATGAAACATCAAGAACCAGAGCTTCATTAGGTCCTGAAACCAGGTCTGCGATCTCAGTTGGAAGACTGAGTTGGGTTGTGGCTGGGTTTGAGCCCTAGCCACACGGGTTAGAGTCCCAAGCTGGGTTTTGGCCAGGTTCGAGTCCCAGCACATAGGTTCGAGTCCCAGTCTGTAGTAAACAGTCTCAGGACCACTGGGGAGGTCCCGAAATACAAGTATTTAATTGTGTGTGAATTATAGCTCAATTTTAAAAGTTAATTTTAAAAAGAAGCACTGGGGGCTCTTCCCTGGTGATCCAGTGGGTAAGACTCCACACTCCCAATGCAGGAGGCCTGGGTTTGATCCCTGGGTGGGGAACTAGGTCCCACATGCCACAACTGAGAGTCTGCAAGCTGTAACTAAGACTCTCACAGGCCGCACACGGAAGCACTGACACACTACAGTTGATGAACCCAGAAAACATCCTGGGAAGTGAAAGAAGCCAGATGCAAAAGGCCGCATCTTGTATGCATTTATGTGGAATGTTCAGACAGGCAAATCCATGGAGACAGAAAGAGGATTGGTGGCTGGCAGGGGATGGGGAGGGGCAGTGACTGCTGATGTGTGTGGGGGCTTCCCACTGTGCCCACTGATGCTGCCCTGGGGGGCTGGTGGTGTGGCCCTAGGATACACATCAGGAGTCAGTGTCAGCGAAGGCTGGAGGGAGAAGGAGTGGGTGACTGCTGCGTCCAGTGACCCGAGCTTTACCCTGCATCTTCTCAGCCCTGGAAGTCAGCAGCTCCTGAGTGAGACCCAGGCTGGCTCAGGGCCGTCGGCTGGCCAGACTGGTTCCTGCAGAAGTCAAAGTCGAGTGCCCCAAGGCCTTCATATACTGCCAGGTGGGTGACTCAGCCTGACATGGACAGCCACCCTGCTGATGGATGACAGACAGTCAGGAGCCTTGTGGGACATCTTAAAGTCATGCCCAAGCCTCTGCCAGGCCTGGGGCAGGGACCAGGGCTTGGGGCTTTCTCTAAGCCTCTGGGCCCCAACTCCGGAATCCTGTGAGCTCTTGCTCTCCCAGCCTGGCAAACCTGTTCTCCCTCTAGTCGTCCCTGTTTTAAGTAGCACCTCGGTGTGTCTTCTGATGATGCCCAGGCTCCTCCTGCCTCCTAACCACAACCTGCTGTCCTCTCCCTCACTTAGTTCCATGTGCTGGCCACACCCTTGTCCAAACCCCTGTCTGGAACCTGGGCCACCCCAGGATCCCTTAGTCCTGCTCCTCCTTTTCAGCCACACTCCTCAGAGAAATGCTGTCTTCTTCCCTCTTCACTTCCCTTATCCAGCCCCACTCCACCTGTCCCAGCCACAGGGCCTTTGCACTGACCCAATCTTGGGCCAAATGCTAGTTTCAGCTCTAAAGTCACCTCCTCCAGAGGCTTTCCCTGATTGCCATTCCATTTAAAGAAGCCCCCTTCTCTCCAGGCACTCTAACAATAGTGGGCTGTTGTTAGAACACAATCAAGGGTCTATGAAGTGGGAATGTGTCCTCAGCTGTGTCTCTTTTGTGACCCCATGGACTGTAGTCCACTGGGTTCCTCTGTCCATGGGATTCTGTAGGCAAGAATACTGGAGTGGGTTGCCATTTCCTTCTCCAGGGGATCTGCCTGACCCAGGGATCTAACCTGCATCTCCTGCATTGCAAGCCACTTTCTTACCACTTGAGCCACCTGGGAAGCTAAGGGAAGTGGGTTGAGAGACACTTAAATCCTTGTTTCACTTACTTCCAATATAAAGCTAATGTTCACCCTCTCCAAAGTGCTTAAGATTTAAAAAAGTAAGAATCTTTCATCCCCACATCATTTTCTTCCTACCTTATAGGAACTTTGTCTTTTTTTAATTTATCTTGGCTGCTCTGGGTCTTTGTTGTTGGACAAGGGCTTTTTTTAGTTGTGGGGTGCAGCAGGCTTCTCACTGCAGTGACTTCTCTTGTGATGCATGGGCTTAGCAGTTGTGACCCGCAGGCTCTAGAGCTTGGGCTCAATAGTTGTGGCTCACAGGCTTAACTCTCTCCACTAGTGTCGAAGCTCTCACACAGGAAACTTGAATCTGTCATTAACTTAAAAAGAACTTAGGAGAACTTCAATTCATTATTGTTGATCAATGAATGAATGAGCAAATGAATGGGAGGGGACAGGGCCTGGGCGTGTCCAGGCACTCACCTGTCCCTCCATCCCCAGAGACCCTCCTCTACTCTCTGCTGACAGAGCATGGTTCTCTCTTCCTGTGGAACCTCGTCCAGGCCCATGCCCTGGCCTCACTCACACTCACAAAGGGGAACTTAGGACATTTACCGCAGTAGTCTTTTTTTGAAAAAATTTTTATTTGGCTGCACAAGGTCTGAGTTGTGGCTCATGGGACTTTTTTCTTTAGTGGTGGCGTGGAGGATCTTTCGTTGCAGCATGCAAGGTCAAGCATGAGGGGTCTCATTCCCTGACCAGGGACTGAACCTGGGCCCCCTGTGCTGGGAGCGTTGAGTCTTAGCCACTGGACCACTAGGGAAGTCCCAGCAGTAGTCTTTATAAAAGGAAAAAAAAACAGAACCCCCCCAACTTTGTTATAATATGTTTAACATGTTATTCAGTGGAATATTACCCAGTGGTGAAAAAAGAAACAGATGCCAACTTCCTGCAACAACTAAGATGCTTTCTACTTTCATAATATGCGATGGGGAAAAATGAGTCCTAGAAGATGACCTAGAACATGACACCCTGTCTACAAAGCTGAAGACAATTAAAACTCAACATGACGTTGTGATGCATGTATGATGAACATGTGGGTGATTGTCTGTCTGTACTAAAACTACCATCCAACACAAAATCAGTGCTTCCTGGGACGGATGAGACAGTGTGGGGCACAGAGGCGGGTGAAAGAAGTTACTGTTGATACCCTAGTTCTTGGCAGGGGTTGGTGAATTCATGCATTTTTATACTATAAATAAAATAAGTCCAGTTTGCTGGTGACACTGCATTATGAACTAAGATTCAACCAAATAGTGCATCTGAGGTTTAGAATTTTTTTTTTTTTTTGAAAAGGACAATTTATATAACCATGTGGGGACATATTTTTATTTTCTTATCTCCTGGCAGCCTCTGGTCCCACATGGGTGGTACATTTATATGAAACACCAGGAAGAGGTGAACCCGCAGAGACGGGTTGCTGGAGCCCGAAAGGGGGTGGGGAGGGGCTGCTAATGGGGATGGGGTTTATTTCAGGGTGATGTAATGTTCGGGAACCAGACAGAGGTGGTGGCTGCACAGCATTGTGGACGTGCTAAATGTCCTTGAATTGTTCATTTTAAAACGAGTGATTTTGTGTTAAGTGAATCGCACCTCAGAAAAGACACCTTGAGGGGCTCTGGCTTGGGGAGAGCTGCTCCGAGGGATCTGTGAGGGGATGGATAGCACAGTGCCCTGTTCAGGCCTGGCTCTAGGTGCTCCTCAGAAACCAATCCACATCCTTTACACTTCCACCTCCAGGTGGGTACCATTACCCTCCCCATTCTTTTTTTTTTTTTTCTCTTTGCACTGTTCGGCTTATGGGATCTCAGTTCCCAGACTGGGCATTGAACCCGTGCCCCTAGCTGTCAGCTGGCAGCTTGAAGTCCTAATCACTGGACCATTCCACAGGTGAGAAAGCTGAGGCCTAGTCTAGAGCCACACCCTAGCGTCCTGGAGCTCAGCTGTGGACCAGCATCCACACTCGCCAGTATGCCTTGAGGGCAGTGCACTGGGGCGTGGCACCCCTGATGCTTTGCATCCTCCAACCCAGGTTGCTTTTCCAACTGCTGGCACCCAGAGACAGGCGGGTCAGGCAGTACTCTATTTCTTATAATTAAAAATGTTTTTTTATGCTGTAATTCATATACCATAATATTCAGGCTTTTAAAGTGGACACTTGGTGGTTTTTCGCGTCTGTAGTTCTGTGACCATCATCATTATCTAATTCCACAACATTTTCAACACACCAAAAAGAAACCCAACATCCACTGACAGGCACCACCCCCTCCCCGCCCCAGCCCCTGGCCACCACTCGTCTTTCTGTCTCTCTGGATTTAGCCCTTCTGAACATTTTGTATGAGTGGAATTGTAAAATGCGTGGCCTTTTATGTCTGACATTTCTGTTCTTTTTTTCCTTCTATTCCATTTATTTATTGTTTTGTTTGTGTGTGGCTTCTTTCACTCAGTATATTCTTTCCAAGGTACATCTATGCTGTGACATATATTGGTGCCTTATTCCTTTCTCTTGCTGAATGATACTCCACATTTTTTAATTGAACAGTTAAGTGTGTTTGTAAGTTGCTAAGTTGTGTCCAACTCTTTGTGATCCCCTGGGTTGTAACCTGTTAGGCTCCTCTGTCCATGGGATTCTCCAGGCAAGAATACTGAAGTGGGTTGCATTCCCTTCTCCAGGGGATCTTCCTGACCCAAGGATTGAACCCAGGTCTTCTGGTAAAGAATTGCAGGCAGATTCTTTACCGTCTGAGCCTGACTTTTTTTTTTAACCTCCCTTTGGCTATTACACAGAATGCTGCTATGAGCCCTTATCTCAATTTCCAGGTGAGGAAACCCCAAGTCTGTGGTGAGAGGAGACCTGTTGAAGACAGGGTCAAAGTGCCTGTGTGGACAGGAGCTGGTGGCAAAGTGAGTTGGGCAGACAGACTGGCCAGTGCAAAGGCCCTGGGGCCCCTGTCAGAAAGGAGGAGAAGGCCCAGAGGCATCCTGAGAGGAGTCGTAGCTCTTTCTCCGTCCATCAAAACTTCCCTCCAGCTCCAGGCCCTGCTGTCTGAGGTTAGGGTGGCCCTAGCCTGTCAGGGGACTTCAGAGGACCATGAATTCTGCTCACTGAGGGTCTTTGATCAGAGCAATCCTGCTGGGGCCACAGGAGGCTGCAGGGAGAGGCAGGGACCTCTGCTGAGGCAGCCCCAGCCCAGGAGCATCTTGGCTGTTTCCTTACTGGTCTTGGGACAGGGTGGGCAGACTAGCAACTCCAGGTCACATTTACTGGAGGCATCCCAGTAACTAACGGATGCCAACTCCATCCTTTGTGCTGTACAGGCCAGAACCCTGCAGTGTCCTTGACCCACACTTTCTCCCACATCTGGAAACCCTGCTGGCTCTATATTCAAGACACATCTAGAATCCTGCCACATCCCACCACCGGGATTCGTTTCCGGGGGCTGTTGTAACAAATGACCACCCACACAGCCTTGGAGGCCAGAAATTCAGAATCAAGGTGTGGGCAGGGCTGTGCTCCCTCTGGAGGCCCTGGGGTGGGGAGGCGCCTGCCTTTGCCAGCTGTGGGGGCTCCAGACAGCCCTTGTCTTGCGGCTGCATCTCTCCATCTCTGCCTGCTTCTTTACATGGCCTCCTCTCCTGTGTCTGTGTGTCCTCTCCTCTTATGAGAATATGAGTCATTGGATTTATTAAAAAAAAAAAAAACAATAATTTTACTTATCTGTTTATATGTGGCTGCGCTGGGTCTCTGTTGCCGTGTTGGCTTTTCTCTAGTTTCAGAGAGCAGGGCCTACTCTCTGGTCGTATTGCACAGGCTTCTCATTGCGGTGGCTTCTTTTGCAGCAGAGCATGGGCTCTAGAGTGCACGGGCTTCCGTTGTTGCAGCTCCATAGCTCTAGAGTGCAAGCTCAGTAGTTGTGGTGCAAGGGCTTAGTTGCTCCAAGGCATGTGGGATCTTCCTGGATTAAGGATCAAACCTGTGTCTCCTGCATTGCTGAGCCTCCAGGGAAGCCATGAGTTGTTGGATTTAGAACCCACCCTAATTGAACATGACCTCAACTCAACTAAGTACATCTACAAAAGCCTTCTCTCTAAATAAGCTCACATTCTGAGGTTCCGGGTGGACATGAATTTCTGGGAACTCTATGCCACCCAGTACAGCACCTGCTCCAGGTGGGAGGCGCTGGTTTATGCCACCAGCATCTCCCTCCGGGGTCACATCCCCAGCCTCTAGCTGGTTCTCACTGTAATCTCTTTTCACTTCTGTAGGCTCACAGTTCTGGAAAATTCCAAGTCAGAAAGTGCACCTCCTCTCCAAGGACTCCCAGGTAACTCCAAACAGGACCCCAGGTCCTCACGCTCCAGGGTGGACACCTTTGCCTCCCCATCTGGCCTCCATGCTCCTCCTGAACACTTAGGACATCGCTTCTGCCCCAGGGCCTTTGCACTTGCTGATGACTCTGCTGGGAGGGACCTGTCTTCCCCAGATCTCCCCCAGCACCCCTTCCCTCAGGTCCTGACCTCCCAATAAGACTTGTGACCCTTCCCACACACTCAATCCCCCTTCACTGTTCTATTTTCCTCCAGGAAACCTAGCATCATCTAACGGACCTTGTTTAATGGCGTCCATTGTCTGTTGCCCTCACTGGAACGTGAGTTCCATGATGGAAGGGGTTTTCCAGAACATCAGTTGGCACCTGGTCCTCAGGAAGCACTCCGTGGAAACTGTTGTGTGAGCAGTCGCGTGCGAGGTCCTTGTCTTACCTCCAGACCTCCCTGGTGAAGTGACCATTATCCTTACCAACCCCGTCAGTGTCCTGGCGGGAAACAGAATTCCACTCTGGAGAGCTTCACTGGATGTTAATGAAGCCCAGTTCCAGAGTTGTGAGGAGCTGGGACTTCATAGGCCTTCAGGGGCTACTGGAGCTGAGTGGGTGGATGGGGAGGTGGTCCCAGAGCTCACAGCTGTGAAGGGGGCGGGACTGAGGGCTTCTGCTTGACCAAACCCGGAAGAGATCAGAAGCCTGGGTGCTGCAGCGTCCAGGGTCCAGAGCCTGGTGTGGATGTGGGGCACAGAGAGCGTACAGGACACCCCTCGCAGGGGAGAAAACGCAGGTCGGGGAGGCCTGGGCAGAGAAGGCGGGCGGCTCCTGGTTCCAGGCCCACCACCAGCCGCGTGGCCCCCTGGGAACTTGGGGAGTCTTCAGGCTAGGAAGCAAGTCGGGAATCTGTCTGGAGGCAGATTCCAGTCTTCTGAGGCAGACGGGCAGCATGCTTGTGCCCCGTGTCAGAGGTGGTAAGAGTAGCCACTCCCACCACACCCAGGACATCCTCCTGCTGTGGCCTCTGCCATCAGAGCCAAAGTCCAGGTCAACTCTCCCTGCCTTTCCCATGACCAGGAGTGAGGCCTTGGGCAAGGCAGCTTTATCTTTTTTAAATTAGCTGTCTCATCTGTACAATGGGGCCACAATGCTATAAGGATGTTCCCAGCTTCCCAGCTCCTGGGGACAAACTTTCTGCCCTTCTCATGGTTACAGCTATGCTATGGGTTCTGGCCCATGAGTTATCAGTAGAAGCTTCCAGAAGGGAGCTCCTAATGGCCCCTTCTGAGCTCGCCCCTGGTATGTCGATGTCAGACAGTCAAACGTTTGTTCTGCAGCCCCCAGCCAACCCTGCGATGGAGGACCACGTAGCAGGAGCAAGAAATAAACCTGTATACTTCAAGTCTCAGAGCTTTGTGGAGCTGTCTGTCACTGCTGCAGAGCCTAGCAAGTCCTGACACTCAAGAATTCACTGGGCTGTCGTGAGGATGGGCCTGTGTCGTGCCCAGCATGCAGCTCATGCCCAGCAGATGATTCATAGCTATGGGAGGTCATCCGACCGGAATGTCTGCACCAGCCTTATCCACTGGCTAGTTCAGCTCCTCATGATCCGGCTCCCCAGCTCCTCTGACTGCACTTCTAGCACTTCCTCCTGTCCACTGGCCCTCCCACTCGGGCCTCCACGTTCCTCCTCAAACATGCTGAGCCTGTGCCTCACCCTTGCGGGGCACACCCTCCCCCTAGAAATTTGTGTGGCTGGCTCTTGGGTCAGCCCAGGTGTCTCCTCCTCTAAGTGCATCCCTGGCCACTTAAAGCAAAGCCACGCTCCCTCACCCCAGCTCCATCACTTCTTTCTGGTCTACTTTGTCTAAAGTACCTGTGTTGGGGGACTTCTGTGGTGGTCCAGGGGCTAAGGCTCCATGCTCCCAATGCAAGGGCTTGGGTTCAATCCCTGGTCAGGGAATTAGGTCCCATGTGCTGTAACTAAGAGACTGCATCCCACAACTAAAGATTCTGGATGCCGCAACTAAGACCCAGGGCTGCCAAATAAATAGATACTTTTTTTTAAGTTAAAAAAAAATAAAGTTCTTGTCTTGGACAAATATCCATGACATCGCATATGTGGAATCTAAAAAATGACACAAATGAATTTATTTATAAAACAGAAACAGATTCACAGACTTCAAAAAAACCTTTATGGTTACCAAAGGGGAAAAGTGGGGGGTAGGGATAAATTAGGAGTTTGAGATTAACATATACACAGTACAATATATAAAATAGATAACCAACAAGGACCTACTGTACCACACAGGGAACTCTACTCAGTATTCTGTAGTAACCATATAGGTTACACCTGAAATTAACACAACATTGTAAATCAACTATACTCCAATACTAAATAAAATTAAACTTAAAAAAATAAATAAACTTCTTGTCTGGGGACAATCAATCCTAGCTGCTCATCAAGTTAAGTCACATGTGAAATGACATTAGGGCATGATTGTCAGTTTTGGAAAGTATGACAGTGCTGCTGCTGTCGTATAGGAAAATGACCTTTTTAATTGACGTGTAGTTACATATAATAGTGTCTTTATTCTGAAAGAGAGGTATACCAAGCAGTTAGGATAATGTGTCATGACGTTACTTTATTTTTAAAAATTGGGGGATACCTGCATAAATATTTTAATTCACTTTCCAAATTGTGAAGGCAAGGATCAGGTCTCATGCAATTGGATTTCTTTCACAGCACCTAATACACAGTATCTTGCTTTTACCAGGTACTCAGGAAATAGTTATTGAACAAATGTTAAAAACTTAGCTCCTTCACTACTTCCGGTCTTGCCTGAAATCACTGCACTTGAAACTTTTTTGCATTAAGGCAATGAAGTCTCCTGATAAAGCAAATTATGTTTTCCAAGTAATGTAATTCACTTACCACCTTAATTGGTTCAAAAAAACGCAAGTCTACATTTTTGTAAAATGCAGTAGAAATGAAACAAGGTCTATTTTATGTAAAATTACTTCAGCAAGGACAAAAATAAGTGAAGCAATATGGCAAAACGCTAACAATGATTAAATTTAGGTGCTGTGTGACTGCTCAATGAACTATTTTCTAAGCTTGACATTTTTCATGACAAACAGAAAATAAATTCTGCATAAGAAATATAAAAAAGTACTTATTGGACATTCATTCCTATCTATTTTGAAAATGTTTATTGACATTCAATTACATACAAAATCCCATCCATGGAACACAGTCTTGTCCTGGAGAAGGGGCTTGTGTAGCTCAATGAAGCTATGAGCCATGCCGTGCAAGGCCATCCAAGATGAATGGGTCATAGCAAAGAGTTCTGACAAAATGTGGTCCACTGGAGGAGGAAAGGGGAACCCACTCCAGTATTCTTGTCTAGAGAACCCCATGGACAGAATAAAAAAGCAAAAAGGTATGGTGCCAGAAGATGAGCCCCTCCCTACCCCCCATCCCAATCAGAAGGTGTCCAATATTCTACTAGGGAAGAGCAGAGGGCAATCACTAATAGTTACAGAAAGAAGAAGTGGCTGGGGGAAAGCAGAAATGATGCTCAGTTGTGAATGTGTCTGGTGGCGAACAATGCAAAGAAATAGAGGAAAACAACAGAATGGGAAAAGACTAGAGATCTCCTCAAGAAAATCTGAGATATCAAGGGAACATTTCATGCAATGATGGGCATGTTAAAGGACAGAAATGGTAAGGACTTAACTGAAGCAGAAAAGATTAAGAAGAGGTGGCAAGAATACTATAGAAGAAGAACTATACAAGAGAGGTCTTAATGTCCCAGATAACCACGATGCTGTGGTCACTCACTTAGAGCTGACATCCTGGAGTGCGGAGTCAAGTCAGCCTTAGAAAGCATTAATACAAACAAAACTAGTGGACGTGATGGAATTCCAGCTGAGCTATTTCAAATCCTAAAAGATGATGCTGTTAAAGCTCTGCACTCAATATGCCATCAAAATTGGAAAACTCAGCAGTGGCCACAGAACTGAAAAAGGTCAGTTTTCATTCCAATCCCAAAGAAGGGCAATGCCAAAGAATGTTCAAACTACCATACTGTTGAGCTCATTTCACATGCTAGCAAGGTTATGCTCAAAATCCTTCAAACTAGGCTTTAGCAGTATGTGAACTAAGAACTTCCAGATGTATAAGCTGGGTTTCGAAGAGGCAGAGGAACCAGAGATCAAATTGTCAACACTCATTGGATCATGGAGAAAGTAAGGGAGTTCCAGAAAAACATCCACGACAAACTGTGGAAAATTCTTTAAGAGATGGGAATACCAGACCACCTTGCCCGTTTCCTGAGATTGCTGTATGCAGGCCAAGAAGCAACAGTTAGAGCTGGACATAATATAATTTACTCATTCAAAATTGTTCAAAAGAGTACAACAAGGCTGTATATTGTCACCCTGCTTTTTTAACTTATATGCAGAGTACATCAGGCAAAATACTGGGCTGGATGAATCACAAGGTGGAATCAAGGTTGTTGGGAGAAATATCAACAACCTCAGATGATACCACTCTAATGGCAAAGGGTGAAGAGGAACTGAAGAGTCTCTTGAGGAGGGTGAAAGAGGACAGTGAAAAAGCTTTCTTGAAACAATATAAAAAAAAAACTAAGATCATGGCATCTGGTCCCATCACTTCATTGCACATAGGGGAAAAGTGGGAGCAGTGACAGATTTTATTTTCTTGGGCCCCCAAAATCACTGCAGATGGTGACCACAGCCATGAAATTAAAAGACACTTAACTCCTTGGAAGGAAAGCTATGACAAACCTAGGCAGCATATTAAAAAGCAGAGATAGCACTTTGCCAGCTAAGGTCCATATAGTCAAACATATGGTTTTTCCAGTAGTCATGTATGCATAAAGAAGGCTGAGTGCTGAAGAACTGATACTTTCAAATTGTGGTGCTGGAGAAGACCCTTGAGAGTCCCTTGGGCAGCAAGGAGATCAAACCAATCCTCAAGGAAATAAACTTTGAATATTAATTGAAAGGACTACTGCCGAAGCTGAGCCTCCAGTATTTTGGCCACCTGATGCGAAGAGCCGAGTCAATGGAAAAGACTCTGATGCTGGGAAAGATTGATGGCAAAAGGAGAAGGGGGCAGCAGAAGGTGAGATGGTTACACAGCATCACTGACTCAACATGGATTTGAGCAAACCCCAGGAGATAGTGGAGGACAAAGGAACCTGTCATGTACAGTCCAGGGGTGTGCCAAGAGTGAAACAAGACTTAGCAACTGAAAAACAGCAACATACAAAATAACATGTGTAGCACACATGGAAGACATAATCAGACAACAAACAGCCTTGAAACCCCCACTAAGCTAAAGCAGGGTGACATTCCCAATAATTTCCATTTCTGTCTGTGTTCCTTCCCATCCTGTCTGCTCGACCCCTCAGCCAGAAGTTATCAGTACCTGGGTTTATTATTCCTTTGCTTAAAATTTTAAAAATAATTTTATTTTTCTTTATTTTTGGCTGTGCTGGGTCTTTGTTGCTGTGCACAGGCTTTTCTAGTTGCGGTGAGTGGGGGCTAGTCTTCGTTGTGTTGCACAGGCTTCTCATTACCGTGGCTTCTTGTGTTGCGGAGCACAGGCTCTAGAAGCTCGGGCTTCAGTAGTTGCCATGCACGGGCTTAATTGTTGCAGCTTGATGACCCTAGACTGTGGGCTCAGAAGTTGTGGTGCATGGGCTTCTGCTCCTCGGCCTGTGGAATCTTCCCAGACCAGGTATCGAACCCGTGTCATTTGCACTGGCAGTCAGATTCTTATCCACTGCGACAGTAGGGAGGTCCTCTTTTTGCTTTAATTTTAATTGAGACGTAACTTACAATGGCTTCCCTGTGGCTCAATCAGTAAAGAATCTGCCTGCAATGCAGGATACTCGGGTTTGACCAACACGTTAGTGCATTAATCTGAAGGATACGGTGATCAGTTTTTACAACCGTCTGCACCTGTGTGACCACTGCCCAGCTCAAGATGAGCTGCTTTCCCAGCCCCAGAAAACTCTCAGGTGCCCCCCATCGCCCCTGACAGTGAACCACTGTCCCGGCCTCTTTCACCAGAGCGATGCTGCCTGTTCTTGAACTTGATAAAAATGGGTCATACAGAGCTCAGTCTCTGTGTCTGGCTTCTTTCAGGAAGAGTTATGTCCATAAGATTCACCCGTGAAATTTCATCCTTCCCTCGCTTTTACAAAACAATCTTAATACATATTATATATGCATGTGTTATATATATAATGTGCATATGTGTGCACCTGTGTGTATATATATATATATATATATTCATATATCTGTACGTGCTTCCCAGCACTAGTGGTGAAGAACCCGCCTGCCAATGCAGGAGACACAAGGGACATGGGTTCGATCCCTGGGTCAGAAAGATCACCTGGAGGAGGGCACGGCAACCCACTTCAGTATTCTTCTTAGCATGTACCGCGTAAGTAACCTCAGTTGTATCTGACTCTTTGCGACCCCATGGACTATCGCCCACCAGGCTCCTCTGTCCCTGGGATTCTCCAGGCAAGAATCCTGGAGTGGTTGCCATGCTCTCCTCCAGGAGATCTTCCCAACCGGGGGATTGAACCCACGTTTCTGTTGTCTCCTACATTGGTTGGCGGTTCTTTTTTTTCAGCTTTGTTTGTTCTCAAGTTTTATAAAACTGACTGTGTTTATAAAAACACAACACAATGCCATAAGAAAATTTGTTGGTGAAGGTAAATATATAGACAAATGTAGCATATCACTGCAATGGTGGTGGTAAATCCCTTTTAATTCTAGTATAAAAGTTTTAAGACAAAAGTATTAAACAGTAACTATAATTAATAAACATGTTAAAATACACAATATGAATAGATCTAAATTGTGACAACAATACCATAAAATGTGTGTGTGTGTGGTGGGAATGTAAATTGGTGCACTCACTAACAAAAACATTACGGTGGTTCCTTAAAAACTAAAACTAAAAATACCATATAGTCCAGCGGTTTTACTCCTGGGTGTATAGCCAAAGAAAGCATAAACACAAAATTGAAAAGATACATTCACCCCAATGTTCATAGCATCATTATTTACAATAGCCAAGATATAGAAGAAACCTAAATGCTAATCAATAGATAAGTGGATAAAGAAGATGTAGTGTACATATACACAATGCAATATTACTTAGCCATCAAAAAGAATGAAATGTTGCTATTTGCAACACATGAATCGACCTGGAGGGTATTATGCTTAGTGAAATAAAGACAGATACTCTATGTTGTAATTTATATCTGGAATCTAAAAAGTAAAACACACCTATGAACATAACAAAACAGATACAGACTCACAGATACAGACAACAAAGTAGTGGTTACCAGAGAGGAGAGGGGTGGGGAGGGGCAAGACTGGGATAGGCGGTTAAGAGGTTCAAACTACTGTCAATAAAATGAAGATGCTCCAGGGATCTATTATAAAGCACAAGGAAAATAGTGCTTTCTAATAACTTTAAATAGAGTACAGTCTATAAAAACATTGAATTGCTGTTGTACACCTGAATCTAATACAATTGAATACAATCGACTATACTTCAACTGAGAAAAAAATGTGTGTGTAGGATGGGAAGGTAACTTAGGGCTTTTGTATGCAACTGAACATAAGTTATCAGCTTAAAGTTGGGTTTTATAACTAAGATAGTTTATGTATATCCCAAAGTAACCACACACCAAAAAATTACTTATGGAGTTATACAAAAGAGGAGAAAGCAATCAAAGCATATCAATATTAAAAAAAAAATCAGCAAACCCAAGGAAGCGGGCAAAAGGAAAAGAGATTATAAGATGGGGCTTCCCTGGTGGTCCGGTGGTTAAGAATCCGCCTTAGGATGGAGGAGACACTAGTCCCATCCCTGGTCTTCTTAGGGAACCACTGACTGAAACCGCCCACCCTGGCCAGGCACCATAGTAACCATTGGCGTGAGCCGTTTTACGACAGGAGGTCCTGGTAAGGAACATGGAACTAATAAGCGACCACCAACCAGGAGGGACTGGGAAAAGTCAAAAGGAAATGCCACATGTCCAGCCACCTCCCAGAATCTTTCTCACTGGCATCCATCATGAGTAACGTGTGCACCACCAGGAAGGAGCCTGAGTCACAGGGATCGGCCAAAGACAACCCAGAAACTAATCCCATCACCATAAAACCCGAAACTGAGAGCCATGTGGCAGAGCGGTCCTCCTGGGTTCCCTTACCTTGCTGCCCTCCACCTGGGTGCCCCTTCCCAATAAACTCTCTTGCTTTGTCAGCTCGGGTGTCTCTTCAGATAATTCATTTCAGAGTGTTAGATAAAAGCTCATTCTCGGGCCCTGGAAGAGGTTTCCCTTTCCTGCAACAGTCCGGGAATATCCCACATGGGGGAGCAACTAAGCCCGTGTACCGCAAATACTGAGCCTGTGAGCTGGAGCTTGGGAGCCACAGCTACTGAGGCCCACGCCCTAGAGCCTGTGCTCCGTAGCAAAAGAAGCCATCATAATGAGAAGCCTGTGCATCGCAACTAGAAAGTAGCCCCCACTTGCTGCAACTAGAGAAAACCTACATGCAGCAGGGAAGACACCCCACGGCCAAAGAATAAATAAATTAAAAAAAAAAAAGAAAGATGAAGAGAAATGGGAAATGGGAAGAGCATGAACAAAATGGCAAGAGCAAATCCTTCCCTATTAGTAATTACTTTGTGTAATTGGATTCAGTTCAGTTCAGTTCAGTCGCTCAGTCATGTCCGACTCTTTGTCCCACGAACGGCAGCCCACCAGGCCCCTCTGTCCATCACCAACTCCCGGAGTCCACCCAAACCCATGTCTATTGAGTCAGTGATGCCATCCAACTATCTTATCCTCTGTCATCCCCTTCTCCTCCTGCACCCAATCCCTCCCAGCATCAGGGTCTTTTCCAATGAGTCAACTCTTCGCATGAGGTGGACAAAGTATTGGAGTTTCAACTTTAGCATCAGTCCTTCTAATGAACACCCAGGACTGATCTCCTTTAGAATGGACTCGTTGGATCTCCTTGCAGTCCAAGGGACTCTCAAGAGTCTTCTGAACACCACAGTTCAAAAGCATCAATTCTTCGGCGCTCAGCTTTCTTCACAGTCCAACTCTCACGTCCATACATGACCACTGGAAAAACCATAGCCTTGACTAGACGGACCTTTGTTGGCAAGGTAATGTCTCTGCTCCTTAATATGCTGTCTAGGTTGGTTGTAACTTTCCTTCCAAGGAGTAAGTGTCTTTTAATTTCATGGCTGCAATTACCATCTGCAGTGATTTTGGAGCCCCCAAAAATAAAGTCTGACACTGTTTCCACTGTTTCCCCATCTATTTCCCATAAAGTGATGGGACCAGATGCCATGATCTTCGTTTTCTGAATGTTGTGCTTTAAGCCAACTTTTTCACTCTCCTCTTTCACTTTCATCAAGAGGCTCTTTAGTTCTTCACTTTCTGCCATAAGGGTGGTGTCATCTGCATATCTGAGGTTATTGATATTTCTCCCGGAAATCTTGATTCCAGCTTGTGCTTCTTCCAGCCCAGCGTTTCTCATGATGTACTCTGCATATAAGTTAAATAAGCAGGGTGACAATATACAGCCTTGATGTACTCCTTTTCCTATTTGGAACCAGTCTGTTTTTCCATGTCCAGTTCTAACTGTTGCTTCCTGACCTGCATATAGCTTTCTCAAGAGGCAGGTCAGGTGGTCTGGTATTCCCATCTCTTTCAGAATTTTCCAGTTTCTTGTGATCCACACAGTCAAAGGCTTTGGCATAGTCAATAAAGCAGAAATATATGTTTTTCTGGAACTCTTTTCCTTTTTCAATGATCCAGCGAATGTTGGCAATTTGATCTCTGGTTCCTCTGCCTTTTCTAAAACCAGCTTGAACATCTGGAAGTTCACGGTTCACGTATTGCTGAAGCCTGGCTTAGAGAATTTTGAGCATTACTTTACTAGCGTGTGAGATGAGTGCAATTGTGTGGTAGTTTGAGCATTCTTTGGCATTGCCTTTCTTTAGGATTGGAATGAAAACTGACCTTTTCCAGTCCTGTGGCCAGTGCTGAGTTTTCCAAATTTGCTGGCATATTGAGTGCAGCACTTTCACAGCATCATCTTTCAGGATTTGAAAGAGCTCAACTGGAATTCCATCACCTCCACTAGCTTTGTTCATAGTGATGCTTTCTAAGGCCCACTTGACTTCACATTCCAGGATGTCTGGAATGTGGCTCTAGTTGAGTGATCACACCATCATGATTATCTTGATCATGAAGATCTTTTTTGTACAGTTCTTCTGTGTATTCTTACCACCTCTTCTTAATAGCTTCTGCTTCTGTTAGGTCCCTACCATTTCTGTCCTTTATTGAGCCCATCCTTGCATGAAATGTTCCCTTGGTATCTCTAATTTTCTTGACGAGATCTCTAGTCTTTCCCATTCTGTTGTTTTCCTCTATTTCTTTGCATTGATCGCTGAGGAAGGCTTTCTTATCTCTCCTTCGTTCATGACACTGTACAGGAGACAGGAATCAACACCATCCCCAAGAAAAAGAAATGCAAAAAAGCAAAATGGATATCTGAGGAGGCCTTACAAATAGCTGTGAAAAGAAGGGAAGAGAAAAGCAAAGGAGAAAAGGAAAGATATACCCATTTGAATGTAGAATAATTGGATTACAATTACATAAATGTAAATGTAAATTCATAAATGCAAATGGATTAAACTTCCTAAAAGGAAAATCATTGGATGGCTGAATGGATTAAAAAACCCAGACTCAACTATGTGCTGCCTTCCATAAGCTGCTCTGTTTAGATTTAAGGACAAATGCAGGCTGAAAGTGTAGGAATGGAAAAATATTCCAAGGATCAGGGACATACAGTGCTACTTCAGGGCTCCCATTCGTTTCTGAGCTGTTTTACACTTTGCAAGTTGTCAGTAATGGAGAGACATGCAAATTCTTTCATATCCACAGACCTTATCTTCTTTCCACCCCAGGGGAAAACACAGATTTTCCTCCTTTTCTGTATGCATTTTCAATATTCCTTATCTATAAAGGTATGTTTTTCTCCTTTTTTTTGACCTTACAGCCAGGCATGCAGGCTTTTAGTTCCCTAATCAGGGATCGAACCTGCAACCCTGTAGCTGAAGCAGACTCCTAATTACTGGACCACCAGGGAAGTCTCTCTTTTAATTTTCTTTTGAAATTTCTAATGTCTGCCTGGGGCCCTCCTTAAGCAAACTCTTTAACACCTCTTCACTTTTACAGCTCTGAATCCTAATTTTTCCTTTCTTGATCGTCTTTAACAGTAGAAGTTGTAGTCTTTTGCACCTTGCTCTTCTCATTGCGTTGCTGAGATCCATTCCAGACTATCCTACAGCAGCATCTCATGGTCCTCAGCTGCTGCCCCACACTGCCCTGTAAGATCTACCCCAGAACCACGACTCTTCCCAATGATGGACGTGCGGGTTGTTTCCAGATTTTTGCTATTTGGAACCGGCTGCCACAAACACTCTCCTTTATGTGCACTGCCGGAGTTTCTCTGGGGGCCATATCGAGGGGTGGAATTGCAGAGTAACTAAGTGTGCTAAGGTTCCACTTTACAAAATCATGCCAATTTTTATTTCGAAAGGGTTGCAGAGAAGGAAAGGATTTGGAGAAGGAAATGGCAATCCACTCCAGTATTCTCGCCTGGAAAATCCCCTGAACAGAAGCGCCTGGTAGGCTATACAGTTCATGGGATCGCGATTGCAAGAGTTGGAAATGACTTAGAGACTAAACCACCACCACACACCCACCGGAGCCCCCTGACTGCATGTCCTCCATCCCTCAACACTGGCCCATGACAGCACTTGGTACTGGACAGTGTCAGTTTCAAAGAGCATTTCTTGGACTTCCCTGGTGACACAGTGGATAAGAATCTACTTGCCAGTGCAGGGTACATAGGTTTGATTCCTGGTCCAGGAATATCCCACATGCCACGGAGCTCCCCGTGCACCACAACTACAGAGCCAGGGCAGAGCCCGGGAGCCACAACCACTGAGTCTGCATGCCCTAGAGCCTGTGCTCTGCAACAAGAGAAGCCACGGCAACAAGTCCATGCACAGCAAGAAAGAGTAGCCCCCACTCACTGCAACTAGGGAAAGCCCTCGCAAAGCAACCAAACTCAGCACAGCCAAAAATAAATAAAATAAAAAGATAATCAAAGAATAGGTCTTTGCTGCCTCAAATTGCAGCTCCTTCCAGCCTCTTTTGTGAAGTGACTGTTCATGCTCCAGCAGGCTGGGCCAGGGTGGAGGAGGATCCGCCCTTGGGGCTCAGGTTGTTTGCCATCCCTTGTGCCTGGAACAGCTCATGGAAGGGAGTAGGTGCTCCACAAATAGCTCTGCGGTGAATGAAGTCGGGGATGAGTGTCAGCTGAACGCAGGCACGCAGCCAACATTTTCTGAGACTGAGGCAGGAGATGGATGGGCCCCAAGCTAGGCATTTACAACTGGCCTCCTGTTTACATTCCTTCAGGCAGTAGATAGATGGGCTCCTGGCTAGACATTTACAACCAGCCTCCTGTTTGCTCTCTGAAATGGAAGTAGACAGAAACGGTAAATAGCCAGGCTTTGTCTCATGTGGACTCCTTAAGATAATAGTTAGGGCAGGAACGGATAAGGGCTAAACCTTGTGTGAGTAAAACATCAAGAGGTCGTATAGTTCCCATTCTGGGGCAAGGGAGATGCCGCACAGGGACATAAAGGCTCCTTGGGGTCAAAAGTCAGAGGACAAAGCCAGGTTATAATGAGCCTTGCTTTTTCCAGACGCATTTACATCGAGATCTGTCTTGGCTTCGTTTGTGGTGCACATGCTTCTCACTCTGGAGGCTTCTCTTGTTGCGTTGCACAGGCTGTAGCGCGTGCAGGCTTCAGGAGATGCAGCACACAGGCCCTAGAGTGCAGGCTTGGTAGCTGTGGCACACAGGCTTAGTTGCTCTGAGACATGTGGAATCTTGCCGGACCAGGGATCGAACCCCTGTCCTCTGCATTGGCAGGAGGATTCTTATCAGTTACTCCACCAGCAAAGTCCTCAAATTAATGATTTTAGTGCCTTTCTTTGTATGGTAAGATACAAGCACTACTGCTAAGTCGCTTCAGTCGTGTCTGACTCTGTGCAACCCCATAGACGGCAGCCCACCAGGCTCCCCCGTCCCTGGGATTCTCCAGGCAAGAACACTGGAGTGGGTTGCCATTTCCTTCTCCAATGCATGAAAGTGAAAAGTGAATGCTCAGTCATGTCCGACCCTCAGTGACCCCATGGACTGCAGCCTACCAGGCTCCTCTGCCCACAGGATTTTCCAGGCAAGAGTACTGGAGTGGGGTGCCATTGCCTTCTCCAAAGATCTAAGAGTCCCGGCTGATTGAAATCATTCCTGTGATATGTCTTTTTTTTTTTTTTTTCCCTGCTCTCTCTCTCATTCTTGAATACACATCTTAACTACTTAGGGCCAGTATCCTGTTTTTCTGCATCTTGAATTCCCCTCAGGGTGTACCACAGGGTCAGCTGCAGTGGCTCATGGCTTTATGGCCACAATATCCTTTGTTTACTGAAAAGGCAAGTAACATTCTTTGTCTACAAATCGATGGGGGCAAAATATTTTAGGATCACCTGAAACAAAACAGACATCTGTTCTCCTTTTTCCCACATACCTAAACCACATTCTCCAAAACCTTTGAGAAGGCACTCTCTTATCTCCTGCTACTTCCCATGCTGATAATTGATGAACTCTGGTGGTTGCTGTTCAGTCACTAAGTCATGTCTGACTCTCTGTGACCCCATGAACTGCAGCACCCCAGGCTTCCCTGTCCTTCACTATCTCCCTGAGTTTGCTCAAATTCATGTCCATTGAGCTGGTGATGCTATCCAACCATCTTATCCTTTGTGACCCCCTTCTCCTCTTGCCCTCAGTCTTTCCCAGCATCAGGATCTTTTCCAGTGAAAAAGATGCTCTTTGCATCAGGTGGCCAAACTTTGGTACTAGCTCCAGATCAATTTGCCTAATACATGACTTTTGTGGGGTAATTACTTCAGTGTCCCTGCAGGGGTCCCCTCTGTTCTGTGCTCCAACACCCCTCACACCCTAGCCACAGTAGGTGACCACCCCCCCACACCCCTGCAAGGAGATAGTGATGCCCAGTAGGGCCTTGTGGGGGTCCTGGGCATGGAGGCCTTTTAATTCCCCATTCCTTGTAGGTAAGACTCCATCCTCCATGACTTCCTCTCAGTTCCAAAGGGCAGGATAGAGGCTAATCAAAGGGAGAGGCAGCAATGAAATCACCTGAGGCCAGATCTAAGGGACCAGAGAAGCTCATCAAGATTAGGATAGAGACCAGCTAAGACACCACACTCCGAGCCCCAGCCCCCACCCAACACACACACACACCCTAATCATGTCAGCAACCCCACCCTTTTGAGCTTCCTAGATGGCTTAGTATATAAACAATCAACCTGCAATGCAGGAAATGAGGGTTGGGAAGATCCCCTGGAGAAGGAAATGGCAGCCCATTCCAATATTCTTGCCTGGAGAGTCCCATGGACAGAGGAGCCTGGTGGGCTCCATGGGGTTGTAAAGAGTTGGACGCGACTGAAGCAGCTGAGCACACAGCACACCCCCGTTTTGAAACTTTGCAGAAGAAGGAACTAAGACTGTTACTGCCTTGATCCTTATCTCATACCCCTGCCTTACTATATAGCCTCTCCCTACTCAGCATGGAGATGGGCATGGTTCCTGAAGCGCTAGCCTACTGTGTTCCCCCTTTGCCTGGCAAAGGAAGGTGCACAGAGAGCCAAGGTTTTAGCAGCAGTAGGTCCAGCTTAGCCCACACCTGGGCATCCCTGCAGAGCCCACACCTGGGCATCCCTGGTCTCACCTGAAATAGGACTTACCTGGTGGGCCTTTTCAGGAGACCCTACCCCTCCCTGGACCAAGGCAGGTTCCTAGGTCTCAAACCCAGATGCCCTCAGGGGTGCAGCAGAGCCTCTGCAGGACATGGAGGGTGCCCAATATTGCACAAACCCGAGCAGAGGTGTTACAAGCACTTATGCTTGTGAAACCATTTGCGCGGCATTTCCGGGGAGGGGGGGGGCCGGAATGCTCCAGTACCGCAACCCTGTATATCTCAGCACAGAGAGAATTCAGCGAGAGATGAAGTGATTTACTAAAATAGGATGGGGCTTCCCTGGTAGCTCAGCTGGTAAAAAAAATCCACTTGCAATACAGGAGACCCTGGTTCGATTCGTGGGTTGGGAAGATCCCCTGGAGGAGGGCATGGCAACCCATTCCAGTATTCTTGCCTGGAGAATCCCCATGGACAGAGGAGCCTGGTGGGCAACAGTCCATGGGGTTGCAAAGAGTCGGACACGACTGAGTGCCTAAGGACACAGGCACTAGAATAGGATGCTTCTGGGGCTCACAAGTGGGTGGGTGAGAGTTTACTGGGCTATAATCAAAGGAAAAGTGGAGAGGGGGAGAAGACCGCCTTTGTGTTTCTTGAGAAGACATCATGCCTTCATCATCAGTTTCTCCTCCAGGTTGGGCAGGGGAGTTTTCTTGTCCCTACATTTCAAGCTGGGCCCACAAATTGTTTCTCATGTGTGCAGATAACATGTCCTAGGGATTATTAACCTACTGAGCTCACTGGGCAGGATGTGGGGCTCACGGCACCATTGTTTTACTGTTTGGGGACACGTGCTTCTGTTGCAAGGCTTTGTTGCTATGCAAGCCTGCTTGGTTTTATATTTAAGCAAATCTGCTCTCTTGAGTAATCATTAACGTACAGGGGTCTCCCATATTTTTCTACTTCTAATCCCCTGGTGGGATTAACTATTTAATCATCTACTTTGTCCCTGTCAGTTTTGAGCTGCAGACTGTCCAGTGGGCCGGTGGGTGGGAATTCCTCGGCTCCAGCCCAGAGGCTAGGCCCAGTCAGCACCCGCTCCCTGGGCACAGCTGCTGGGTCACGGCTGGGTGGAGGGGTGTGTGGGAGGCTGAGGAGCTTTGCTCTTCCAGGCCTGGATGGGGCTGGGTGAGTCAGCATAGCCACCACATGCACCTCTGCCATGCTCACAGGAGCCCACTCGGGTTCCCCTGTAAAGCCGGTGCTTCTACTCCTGTGTCTATCCCCTGGAAAACTAAAGAGCTCAGCAGAAATATACACCCACGCTCACAGCAAAGCAACCCACAGTCTCCAACCCCGGTGTCCACAGAGGAATGAATAAACCAGTGTGGCCCAGCCGTACAAGAGAATATGATTCAACTGTAAAAATGAATGAAGCTCTGATTCACGCTGCAATATGAATGAACCTTGAAAACACGTTATGTTAAAGAAGCCAGACTCGAGACGTCCCCGGTGGCCCAGCGGCTAAGACTCTGCACTCCACATGCAGGTGGCTGAGGTTCGAACCCTGGACAGGGAACTAGATTCCACATGCCGCAACTAAAGATCCCACAGGCCAGACACATAGATTAAAAAAAAATTTTTTTTTTTAAGAAAATAGTAACTATGTATGATTTCCTCCCAGAAGAGGTTCCCTGAATAAGCAAATGTACAGAGACTTAAGGTAGATTTGTGTTCGCTGTGGGTTGGCACAGGGCTGGGGGGGTGACTGATCGTGGGCACAAGGCTTCCCTCTAGACGAGAAAAATATTTGGGAACTGGGTGGGGGGTTTGCTGCACAGCTCTGGGAGTGTACTCCATGACACCAGTGGTCAATTTTGTGTCGTGTGTATTTTATCATACAATTGTTGAAAAAGGTATGAGCTGAAATAAAGCATGAATACATGAAAAGGGAAGTCAAATCTACATGTCGGTTTCTGTGGGGAGGGATCAGTAACCCGAGGTGTGAGCTGGGGTGTGGCTGCTGCCTCAGCACCTCATCCTGAGGGGAGGGGCTTGGGTGTGGAAAGAAGGACCTCCAGGTTCCCCCCAGCACCGCCCCCAATGCCCAGCTGCCTATTTCCAACTGGAGGACCGCCTGGCCTGGGGACGCTTCTGGTCTACACAGTCCCTCCTGTGGTAAGGGGTGCATTGAATCAAATATAAGGTACACCTCTTCTGGACACCCTCTGACCCCTCCCAGTCACCTGCCACCCAGCTTCCCAAATTCCCAGAGCTGCCCTCTCTCCTCCTCTTTGTCCTGCTACCGATAAGGTGGTGAGGGCAGCCTCTGTTTCCCCTGCCTCTTAAGTTGGCTCCAGCCTGAGACCTGGGGCAGTTTGCTTTGCCGGGAACGCTCCCCCATGCCCTCCTGCCATGCAGGTCTCATTCAAACGTCACCTCCTCCGAGAAGCCCTCCGGGACCACCTGGTCTAAAAGTGCCCCATCCCCACCTTGACCCCAGTCACTGTGGTCATCACGGCTCATAACCCTCCTTTTACTGATGGCTGCACTGGCCTGTGCACCCCTCTCTTCTGCCTCTGGATTGAGAGATTACGACTGTCTGTGGGCGTCTTGGGAGTCTCTGAGACTCCCGGAAAGGGATCAAGGGTCTAGGGGCTGTGGTGGCCAGGGAGCAGCCCAGGACCTTCTCTGGGGACCCTGAGCCCAGGCATTGTTAACGCCACTCCTGGTTCACAGAGCCCTTCCCCAACTTCCCCTCTGTGGATTTTGTCATGCCCTGCACAGCTGTGCTTAGTAACACTTCTGTGTTCCATCACATCTAAATGTCATTGGTGGGAAAGACCCTGGTTCACTTACAAGCTGCTAGAAAGAGCAGCCGTTACTCTTTCTATTGAAATTCCAATACTTTGGCCACCTGATGCAAAGAGCCAACTCATTGGAAAAGACCCTGATGCTGGGAAAGATTGAGGGCAGGAGGAGAAAGGGGAGACAGAGGGCAAGATGGTTGGATGGTATCATCGACTCAATGGACATGAGTCTGAGCAGACTTGGGGAGATGGTGAAGGACAGGGAAGCCTGGCGTGCTGCAGTCTGTGGGGTTGCAAAGAGTTGGACAGGACAGAGTGACTGAACAACAAGAAAAAGTAAAATGCGGTGGGCTGTACTTTGACCCCTCATCAATTTTAAGACACATCCTTAATTTCATGTGAAAAACTGTTCACTGAGTCCTCAGTAGAATTCGGTCATCACACTAGCAGACCCTGGTACTGCACCTGTGCCCTGGCTGGCTCCTCTCCTCCAGGAGAGGTACCAGCCCACCGGGCAGGGACATTTATCCCCAATTCACAGATGGAGCAGTTGAGTAACTAGTTGGGGTCCCACCATCAAGGAGAAGAAGAGCAGATGTATACAGGGGCCTGGCTAGGGAACCCCCGTCTCCAGCAGCCCCCACGTGGCTCCTCAAACCTCAGCGCCACTCGGGAGGTGGGAAAGGAAGGTTCAGAGACCAGAAGTGACTTGCTTGGCGCCACAGGGCCATAACCCCAAGGGCTTCTGGATGGAGACTGGAAGAAGAGTCCAGCTGGAGGCCGCAGTGGGGGCCGGGCCCCGCGAAGGGCAGAGTCCAGGCTGGCAGGACAGCCAGGCTGCACAATGGCAGAGGATTGCATCATGGCCCATGCCGCTGTGGCACGGGGCTCCCGGGGCATCGGTGGGGTGATGCAACCCTGGCCGGCGGCCACCTCCCCTGGCCATGATTGTGACCAGGGTGGGCTCCTGGAGCTCACATTCCATGACCCCCTGGACAGTCCCCAGACAGCTCTCAGCCCTGGCTGCTCCGCAGAGACCCCTGGAGGCTTCGTTCTTTCTGGAACTCCCACCCCTGGTTCGCCGCACTCAGTCGCCACCCCTTTTCCTTCTATTTACTGACTTTTCCCCTGGACTCCTGCCCCACGCAGAGCACACGTCTTATATAACCCTAACCTGTTCATTCCTGGACCCGATTGTGAAATAGGTCTGAGAGTAAAGGCCACGGTGCCATCCTCTCAGGGGCCACCCGTGCCCTCTATGGGCTGTCAATACTTCTAGCTCAGTGCCCCTGAGTCTCTGTGACAAGCCGTATTGTTCAGGAATTGCTTGTTTGTGTCTCATGGATCATCACTAAACAAACGGCCAGGAGATCTTGAGGCCTCCCGGCGGCTCTGTCTGCTGAGCCTACCCTGTCTCACTCTGTCTCTCGCGGTGCTCATTCGAGGTCCGTGTGTTGCTCTCCGCAGTCAGCTTGGCGGTCTCTGCTGCGCCACCCCTGGGTCTCCCAACAGTTGATTGTAAGATGCTTACCTCTCCCCTGTGAAACCAACACTGGATGGGGAGAGATTCAAACACCATGGACTGGGAATTCCCTGGCACTCCAGGGGTTGGGACTCCAAGCTTTCACTGCCGGGGGCCGCAGGTTCAATCCCTGGTCTGGAAACTAGAATGCCACAAGCCTTGCAGCAAGGCCAAAAAAACAGACAAAAAAAAAAAAAGAGAGACCAACACCATGGACCCCAGGATGAAGGCCTGATTGAGGGATACCCGGGCATGGAGCTTGTTTAAGTCCCAGAGAGTTCAGGCACTGCACCTCTGGTCTGGCCTAGATCTAGGGGCCAGGTCTGTACAGGACAGTCCTGGTTTTCATCCAAACTGAGCAGCTGCTCTCCCAAAGGCCACTTCCTGGGCCGGGAGGAAGAGGGGACTCCAGAGTCCCCTCCAGACGAGACTCCACAGGGAAAAGAAGGCCCAGACCAGACGCCAGCGAGGGGCTCAAGTCCACCTGTGGTATTTCCCCCAAGTGTTTATTCGCTCAACAAACATGTAGTAACCCTGGACCAGGGCATTGAACAAAATAGGCCAAATCTTTATGCTCTAGTGGAGAGGAAAGACAGTCAACAAAATTCATGCTGAGTATATAAATTGACTAAATAATAGGTCAGGTGGTAGTAAGGAGAAAATAAAGGTGGGAAAGGGTCTGGGTGTGTTTGTGGGGAATGAGGGATGTTTGCGATTTCAGGGAGGTGGTCAGAGAGGCACCGCTTTGAAGGTGACACTGGGGATGGGCCTGGGGACCCACGTCTGCCCTGGGGCAGGAGCTATGGTCTGGGAGGCGCTGGGTCACCGTGGCTGGAGTGAAGGGGACAGGAGATGGGGGACAGAGCACAGAGGAGGAGGGGACAGGGTTGGGGTGCAGTTCTATCCCACAGTAAGGACTGGGATTTTACTCCACCCACAAGGCCAGGGGCTCACGTGAGGGCTTTGAGACCAGAGGGACCTGGTCTGATGAAGTTTTTCATGGGTCATGTGGCTGTCATGTGGGGAAAACAGAGAGCAGTCAGGAGGCACGGGGGATGGTGACTTGCAAGGGGGTCAGAAGAGCTGGCAAGCTCGGTGGGAGGTAAGAGCAGGATCTCTTCCTGAGCAGTGGGAGTGGCCTGCTGTCCATGCACAGAG
This sequence comes from Bos grunniens, assembly GCF_055505025.1. NCBI lineage: Eukaryota > Metazoa > Chordata > Mammalia > Artiodactyla > Bovidae > Bos > Bos grunniens. The sequence goes on from NC_141181.1 coordinate 45,599,193, forward strand.
GAGCAGGTTTGGGGTGCTCCAACCCCTGGTTTTCCCAAGTGGAGTAGGGCGGCCAGTTGGGTTTTCTAAGATGGGCAAAACAAGTCCTTGAACCTCATAGTTCCTCAGACTGTGGACCGACTCTCGTTACCCACTGAGAGGAAGGGTCTGCATCCTTCCCTTGCGGCCAGCAGGTTTGAGACAGAAGTGACCTGTGACTTCTGCTCATTTAGGGACTCTTGTCCTTGGCACCAGCCACAGAGCAAGGAAACCCAGGCCACATGGGTTCTCCAGCAACCGCCAACCAGCCTCACGGGGGAGGAGGACGCAGCCCTGGCCACCACCTGGCTGCAGGTCCACGTGAGAACCCAGAGACAGGAGAGGGCAGGTGGCTGTGGCTGCTGCAGCTCCTTGGGGAGGCAGGGGAGCAGGCAGCTGTGCTTGGGCTCATCTGCTTCGGGGTCTTCTCGTTTCTTTGGACCCCCCACCCCCAGGGTCCTGTCACCCTTTGCTGACTCAGAGAGGGCTGGGGCTGCAGAACCAGCAGGGGCCCAATATCTGGCTTGGGTGGCAGGCCTGGGGGGACGCCTGGGAGCTGAGAGGACTCCGGCCGGGTGCTGGTTAGTCCCCAGAGCCCTGGAGGAAAAGTCACTCATGGGATTCCAACAAGGAGCATCCACGCTGCCATCCCATAATCACACCCCATCCCACACAAGGAGAGCCACACCTTGGGAGCAGGACCCCAAGAGCGAGACCATCTACCCACTAAGTGGCTGAGCTTCAGCAAGTCACTGCTTCTCTCTGAGCCTCAGTTTCCTCATCTGGAAAATGGACCTAAGTACATTTCCTCTCCTGTGTTTGTGAAGTGCAGAACAGTACCGGTAACTGTATCATCATGATTATTCTTTGGGGGGAGTCACCCAGAGTCCCCTCAGTTCAGTTCAGTCGCTCAGTCGTGTCTGACTCTTTGCGACCCCATGAATCGCAGCACGCCAGGCCTCCCTGTCCATCACCAATTCCTGGAGTTCACTCAGACTCACATCCATCGAGTCAGTGATGCCATCCAGCCATCTCATCCTCTGTCGTCCCCTTCTCCTCCTGCCCCCAATCCCTCCCAGGATCAGAGTCTTTTCCAAGGAGTCAGCTCTTCACATGAGGTGGCCAAAGTACTGGAGTTTGAGCTTCAGCATCATTTCCTCCAAAGAAATCCCAGGGTTGATCTCCTTCAGAATGGACTGGTTGGATCTCCTTGCAGTCCAAGGGACTCTCAAGAGTCTTCTCCAACACCACAGTTCAAAAGCATCAATTCTTCGGCGCTCAGCCTTCTTCACAGTCCAACTCTCGCATCCATACATGACCACAGGAAAAACCATAACCTTGACTAGACGAACCTTTGTTGGCAAAGTAATGTCTCTGCTTTTGAATATGCTATCTAAGTTGGTCATAACTTTCCTTCCAAGGAGTAAGCGTCTTTTAATTTCATGGCTGTAATTACCATCTGCAGTGATTTTGGAGCCCCCCAAAAATAAAGTCTGACACTGTTTCCACTGTTTCCCCATCTATTTCCCATGAAGTGATGGGACCGGATGCCATGATCTTAGTTTTCTGAATGTTGAGCTTTAAGCCAACTTTTTCACTCTCCACTTTCATCAAGAGGCTTTTTAGTTCCTCTTCACTTTCTGCCATAAGGGTGGTGTCATCTGCATATCTGAGGTTATTGATATTTCTCCCTCCACAATTTGCTCCTATGAGGATGAGGTGTGGCTGGAATCTGGGTCTGGCCTCGGTCCCATCTGGGAGGCAGCTGCAGTGCTGTGGCTTCCTCTCCCTATGGGTTATGGGCTAAGTGTTGGTGTCCCCCCAAAGATCGCATGTGGAAGCTCTAACCCCTGACGTGACGGTAGTTGGAGACAAGAATTACGGGAGGTGATAAGTTGAGATGAGGTCATGAGGGTGGGGCCCTCAGGATGGAATTAGTCTCCCCATAAGAAGATGAAAAGGGACTTCCTTGGTGGTCCAGTGGTTAAGACTCTGTCTCCCAATGCAGGGGACGTGGGTTTGATCCCTCGTCTGGGAAGATCCCTCGTGCTGCAGAGCAAATAAACCCATGTACCACAACTACTGAGCCTGTGCCTTAGAGCCTGTTCTCCACAACAAAGGCCGCCACCGCAATGAGAAGCCCCTGCGCACCTCAGCAGAGTAGCGCCCGCTCACTGCAACTGGAGAAAGCCTGAGTGTGACGATGAAGACCTAGCGTGGCCAAAAAATAAATAGAAATACATTTTAAAAGAAGAAGAGACCACTCGCTCTCTGCCGTGTGAACACACAGTCGGAAGGCGCCGCCTGCAAGCCGGGAAGCAGGCTCTGACCGGGAACCAAGTCGGCCATCACCTTGGACCTCCATTCTCCAGGACTGTGAGAAATCAGTAGCTGCTGTTTGAGCCCACACTGTGGCTTTTGTTATGACAGCCCGAGCCGAGACCAGAGCTCAGTTTCCCCACTTGTGAAGTGGGAGCTAGAGTATAGATGTTCTGGCCCCCAGGGTGACCTGTGTAGATGTGTTTTGTAAACTTGACACTCACGCACACGGGGATATGAGTGTTTGCTCGCAAGACCCAGTCATGCTGAGGTCAGCCAGCACCTGGGACTCCACGGCTGAGCTCTCCTAAGGTCAATGCCCTCATTGACTTCCTTCTGAGGGATTTCTTTGGGTCTGTCACCATGGTAGCAGACCCCCCCAGGGGGGTCCACAGCTCCTTCAAGTAAAGCCAGCACAACATGGGGTCAAAATCAAGACTTTGATTGAAAACTCATAATTTTACATGAAAGCCCCAGGTGTTTAAATAGGGACTCACCTAAAACTGAAAATTTTTTGTGAGCATAATATCATTCGGGGCTTCTCAGGTGGCACTGGTGGTAAAAGAACTGACCTGCCAATGCAGGAGACGTAAGAAACATGGGTTCGATCCCTGGGTTGGGAAGATCCCCTGGAGAAGGAAATGGCAGCTCACTCCAGTATTCTTGCCTGGAGAAGCCCATGGACAGAGAAAGCCTGGCGGGCTACAGTCCATGGGGTCACCAAGAGTTGGACACGACTGAAGCAACTCAGCACGTATAATAGCATTCTGTGACATTCCCACCAGAGATGCAGAGTTGGGATTGAACCGTGGGGACACTTGAGGCTGCTGGCACCGGCGGCAGTCTACAGGACAGCCAACCTGTGACCTTCACAGGGGCCAAGGTCGTGGAGTTCAAAGGAAAACCAAGGCTCAGAGAGAATAAAACCTCAGGACAGCTGAGTGTGATGCTGGGTTGTGTCCTGCTAGTAAAAGATGTTGTGGAAACCAATGCAGAGACCGAGCGGGGTCAGATGTGTCCTGTTATTTCCTGATTTTACAGAGACTTGAAAGTCCTGGTTGGCAGGAAATACACAGAAAAGTGTCCGAGGTTGTTGGTCTGCTCCCAAATAATTTAAGTAAAAAAAAAAAAGTCTGGTTACTCTACCTGCATCTTCTTTGTAAACATAAGACAATTTCAAAATTTTAAAAATATGGATGTTTATAAAAAGATAGGATCAAGCCAAGTATTTCCGTGGGTTTGTTTGATGCCCAGGCTCCTGGTTTTTAGCTCCTGGTGGAAGCAGCTGCTGCTGCTACTACTTCTCCTATGAATTTGTCCCTTAGGACTGAACACAGAGATGTACCACTTATGTGTCTGCTATATACTTCATGTGAGACAGAGTTACAGGGAAAGTTTTATAAAATGATCTTTGGCTTTAACACAAGAGTAAAACCATCACCCACCAAGAGAGAATCTGGCTTCTTGCAGACCTGGTCCACGGCTGGCTCTGGCCCATAGGCTGTGTGCCCAGGGGACCCTATCTGGGCCATTTCCCCAACTGCGCAAGGGCCTGGGACTGGCTCCCCTTACAGGCTGCTGGAGAATGCAAAGGAGTGGGACCGTGTCGGGAGAGGTGCCCTTGCTGAGCAAAGGCAGCCTGTTCCACCCACGAGGGATCTTTAGTCCATCTGGTCTGGTCTGATGGGCAAAGAGCCCTTCCGGGTCCAGAGACCAGATGGCGGACAGATGGATGTGGGATGTGGCCTGGCTTGGCTCAGCCAACACAGGGCCAGGCCTGGAGACTGCCTGCCTGCCTGTGGCATCATGCCTACCCATGTGTCCTGGGATGGCCCTGAGCTGACCTCTGCTACCTGGGCGCAGGTAGGGGAGGAACCGGGTAGCTGCAGGAGCCTGCACTGTTTTCTGAAAATGGGAACATTTCTGCCTCTCCCTAGAGCTGGGGCTGGCAACTTCCCATGACATTGGGAGTGGATCCCAACGCCTTACAGCAGCCTGCAAGCCCCGGACAAAGACTGCCCCTGCCCTCCTGAGCTCCCACTCTCCTCTGGAAAATCTCTGGCCAAAGGATGGAGTGTCTTCTGTTGGAGCATGCCCATCTCACCCCCTAGATGTGTGCACCTACCCTTCCCCCACACCCCAGCCGGACTCTGGACTCTTCTCTCTCATCTCAGCACAACCAACTCCTCCTCCCTTGGTTTCTGCTCATCCCCCTGCTCTGGGAGGCCTTTCTGGAACCCCCTGGAAAGCAGCGGTTCACAAACTTGCCTGTGCTTCACACTTAGAGAATGGGGGTAGGGTAACACATGGCCAGCCCTGCCCCCCAGCCTTCTGATCAGCAGGTAAAGGCAGGCTGGAGAATCTGTGTTTCTGCTGGTTCTAGGTGATTCCTATGCTTCCAGCTGGGCGCCCGGCCTGGAGATACCTGCTCTAAAGCAGTCCCTGCAGGGTCTCTTCAGGCTATCTTACGCCCTGATGCTCACCCCCACCTACTTATCCTCTTCCCGACCAACCCCGTTTTTGCCAGAGGTGTTTGCCTCTCTCTAGTCCCAGGGAAGAGATGTTAGTGATTCGTCTAGACCAGAGGTTCTCAGGCCAAGTGCTCTACGCTGGGGCATCTATGGCTGCTGCAGGGATGGGCAAAGAACATCCTGCTCCCACAGCTATGCACCCCCAGGAAAAGTCACTCCCTGCCAGTGAGAGCAGGCAGGCAGCCAGGGCTTCAGGGAAAGGTCCCCTGCAGGGCGAAGGGTACAGCTCGCACTCTCTGCCTCTCTGGGTGGGACTCGCGGCTGCCATCCTGGATAAGGAGCTATGGGGCAGAGGAGCAACGGGATGGAGCAGAGTCCCTGGATTGGCCAGCCAAGCCACCAACCCACACTTCCTGTTGGGCCACGTCCTGGGGTACACAGGGTGGCATATGGCATCCCAGGTGCCTCACCCAAGAACCTGTCTCGTTCTGCACGTCCCGTACTGACAGCAGTACTTGCACGTGCAAGTAGGCACTAAATCCATCAGGGAGGGCCAGGCCAACGTGCCAGAACCTCAGGTTCTGAGACCTGACCCAGCCTGACCCCTGCCTGCTGGCAGGAGGTGCATGTCCCTGAACCGGGCCTCAACTTTTCCACCTGTGAAATGGGTGTAACAACCTGGGATGGTCATGGAGGAGTCAAGGAGGTACTGGGCAGGAAGGTGTTGGTGACCACTACACAGGCATTTCTGGAGGCCCCTCCCACCCCACTCCAGAGTGCTGGTGGTCTGCGGTCAGGGCTGCAAGAGTCCTTCCAAACCCAGAGGCTGCCCACTCTCCACCCGCCTGGGTGCATCAGGGAGCCAAGTCGGAGCAGTTACCAAGCAGGAAGAGGTCGTGTTTGTTTGAAATGCGTCACAAGACCACCACGGCCCCAGCTTGGGGACGCACCTGTGTGTGGCGAGGCTGCCTTCATCAAGGCAACCAGCAGGCCCACAGGGACCAGGAGAGGAAGCCCCAAGGGTGGGCGGAAGCACCAGGGGCGGCAGTGCGGTCCGGTGATGGGGAGGGGGTGCCCGTGGAACTCCTGGGCTGCCCTTTCCAGGGCCTGGAGAGCCGAGGGCCCCGAGGCCTGATGTAACACCCCCACCCCTGCCCATTCCTGTCAATCCCCGTGAGATATTAATCTTCTGTTAATTTCCGTGAGATGCCGTCACTCACAGGCTGAAAAGACAGCTCCGGCCCCCATCAGGGCCGTGGCGAAGTCTTTCCAGCTCACAGCCCATAGTCAAGGCCAGGCGGGCGCTACCCCCGCATCCACAGCCCGAGGAGCAGCGCCCTCTGCTGGTCTCTGCCAGAGCTAGGGAGGCTGCAGCCGGTGACCTCGGCCCGGGAATAGGGGGCGCCCGTCCCCACCCGCGAGGCGGGGTTCGCTCTGCTGCCGCACTTGCCTAGGGTGCTGGAGGGGCGGGCACCAGTCCTTGCACTTCGTAGCTCCGGGCCCTGGCCAGAAGGCCAGCACCGAATGTCACAGCGTCAGGGCCTTTGCCGATGTCCACAGGAAGCTTAGCAGCCCTGCCAGCAGTGGGCCCACGGCCCGCGGGGCAGGGGCGGCGAGGGAGGTGCAGGAGCAGACTTCGTAGGCGTCCTCCGAGCGACTATGGTCGCGCTGTCCTGGCCGCGCGTGGGCCCCGGCCTCTCCATCCATGCCCTCGGGGTCGGCGGGTAGGTCTCTGCAGACCAGCCAGTCCCGGGCGGTGGACTGCGGGTACCCGGGCGCCACCTCCAGCTCGCCGTCCAGCACCTTCCAGTACTCCTTGCCGCGGAAGAAGTAGGCGGCACCTAGGGGAGAAGAGAGCGGGCACCTGAGCTCCAGCTGCTGCAGCACGCGGGATTCAGGCTAGACAGCCGGAGGACCGGGAGCGGAGAGCTGTGGGGCCAGTAGAGAAGATGCAAAATGTCTTAGGTGAGAGTCAAGAGTCTTTCTCTCAGCTAGCTCATCGGTGGGCATTCAGAACCTTAAGGGGTCTGGGAAAGCTCACGGAGCCGCCTGGAGGCAGGGGCATGAATGAAGTAACCCCCCCCCCCCTTTTTTTTTTCCTTCTTCCCCTACTGGATATTTACTGAGAGCCTAGTAGTATGTGCCAGACTCTTCTAGATGCTGGGGACATTGCTTTGAAAATAGAACACAAGCTGCCGGTGTAGGACTTATGCTGAAGCTGAAACTCCAATACTTTGGCCACCTGATGTGAAGATCTAATTCATTAGAAAAGACCCTGATTCTGGGAAAAGATTGAAGGCAGGAAGGAAAAGGGTACGACAGAGGATGATATGGTTGGATGGCATCACCGGCTCAATGGACATGAGTCTGAGTAAACTCTGGGAGTTGGCGATGGGCAGGGAGGTCTGGCGTGCTGCAGTCCATGGGGTTGCAGAGTCGGACACGACTAAGCGACTGAACTAACTGCCCTTGTAGGAAGGTGGTGTACTTCCTGGTGGTGCAGGCAGGGGGCGCTGCAAGGACGTTTGCGAGAAGGACTGAGGTGGGTGGGGGAGGAGCCGCGTGGGTATGAGGGGAAAAAGTGTTCCAGGAGGAAGCACCGCAGGTGCAAAGGCCTTGGGGTGTGTGCCTGCGTGCTTGCGTGTCTGTGTGGCAGCAAGAGGTGAGGATGCTACGGCTGGAAGAGTGACGGGGGCAAGGAAGGGATGAGGGGAGAGGTGAAAAGCGCCAGAGGAGTAGGCCAGGGGGGTCCTGGGGAGGTCTGTGGCCAAGGAGGCGGGGCAGGCGCACCCCTGCATCCCCACTCCCCAAGTGGGGAGGCTGAGGCTGCCAGGGATTCGCCCTTGCCCGGCTCACCGTCGGACCAGCGCATGGCGTCGTCGAGCGTGCTGGGGACGCCCCTCCACGGGGGGCTCTGGGCCGGGTGGCCGGGGTCCATGCGGCGTGTGTGCTCATCGTAGCGCCAGTACAGCTGGTCCTTAAAGAAATAAGTCTTGTCATTGTGGGCCCAGGAGAAGGCGGCATCGACGCCGCCAGACGGGAGGCCGAAGTCCGAGACAGGCCGCGGGTATCCTTCCTCTACGTTATTGTCCTTAAACACCCAGTATCTGTCTCCTGAGGGGGTGAGAGAAAGAGCCGTGGGCCGGGGCTCGCCCAGCCCTCCAGGCGGGGGCCCCAGCCCTTGCTCCTCCCGCGGGCGGACACCCCAATGTGCGCGCGCCCCTGAGATTCACCGAGCACCTGCTGTGAGCCGGGCTGGGGTCCCACACCTGCAGCAGCCAGAGGATGTGGGGTCTGATAAGGCAGCCACATCACAGATGGGGGTCCCCACCCCCACCCGGAGAAGCCATTTTGGTCTGCGGGGTCTCCTTCAGTTCTGCGGTGAGGTGGGTATGTTCATGGGCAGGAAGGGCACTGGGTCAAGGCCCAACTGGACCTGGTTGGGTGCAGCCTTGTCTGACTACACAGAAGCAGAGAAATCACCAAGAACTTCAAATCTGTTTGTACAACTTTCCAAAAATGGTGTGATTAAGATGCTTGTTGGGTATATCCTGGGCTTTGAGCTCTAGAAACATCCTTAGCTATTCTGCCACAGAAGGGTGGAAATGTGAGAAATACGTTTGAGTAGGTGTTGTCATGTCCCCCTACCCCCACTCAGGTTTAGCAAAAATTAGCCCAGTTATTTAGAAAACAGTTGGAAAAAAAAAAAAAAGCAAAACATAAAAACATCCTTGGCCGGATAAAGGCCTGGAATAAACAGTTCTCTAAAGAAGATAATCAGATGGTCAGTAAGCAGCACAGGAGAAAATGTGCCTCTGACATCACTAATCACCAGGGACATGCACGTCAAAACGTGAGATACCGCCTCGTACTCACTAGCGCGGCCATTATCAACCTCCCCCCTCCACACCTAGAAAATAACAAGAGTAGCTGAGGATGTGGGGAAACTGGGCACTGCTGGTGGGAATGTAAAATGGTGCAGCTGCTGTGGGAAAGCCTGGCAGTTCCTCAAAGAATTAAACATGGAATTAGTACCGGATCCAGTAACCCCACCCCTGGAAAGACACACAAAGGAGCTGAAAGCAGGTTCTCCAAGAGCTGTCTGTACACTCATGGTTGTTCACAATAGCTAAGAGGTGAGAACAACCCAAGTGTCCATCAACAGGTGATAAACAAGACGTGGTCCATCCATACAACGGAACATTCACTGTGTCGTGTACACGCTCGGTCCTGTCCGACTCTGTGACCCCATGGACTGGAGCCCACCAGGCTCCTCTGTCCATGGGATTTCCCAGGCAAGAATACTGGAGTGGGTTGCCATTTCCTCCTTCAGGACAATGTAATTTTACTCAGCCTTAAAAAAAAAGAAGGGCGTTTCTGACACATGCTACAACATGGATGAACCTTGGAGAAATCACCAAGAACTTCAAATCTGTTTGTACAACTTTCCAAAAATGGTGTGATTTTTGGAAACCTTGGAGGACCTTATGCTCAGTGAAATGAGCCGATCACAGAAGGGCAAATCCCGTATGGTTCCACTGTGTGAGGTCCCTAGAGTGATCAAATCCATGGAGACAGAAAGTCAGGTGGTGGGTGCCAGGGGCTGGGAGAGGGAGATGGGGAGATAGTGTTTACGGGGGACAGAGTTTCAGCTAGCTTTGCAAGATGAAGAAGCTGTAGAGATGGATGGTGGTGACAGTTGGACATAGGGTGAATGTATTTAATGCTCCTGAACTGTACATTTAAAAGTGGTTAAGATAGTAAATTTTACATTATGTGTTTTTTTTAACCACAATTAAAAATAATTTCTAAAAAATCCTCTGTCAGAGACTGAAAACCACTGAAGGAAAGGATGGCCCAGCTGCAGAAAGGGCCCCATACAAACAATGAAAAGGGCTGTGAGTTTTTCCTCCAAGTGGGCGCCTGGCGTGGGTGACCTGGACAGGGCAGCCTGACCTGCTGCAGCTGACTCTGCCAGGCAAATGCACAGGCCCCAAGCGCCCACACTGTCTTACGTTTCAGGACAGAGCTATGGTTTCTCATGGGGACCTCCTGAGTTTTAAATGCTGAGAAATAATCCAAATTATTTAGAAGATGCCAGGCAGGTCCCACCACCATGACTGTAGCTTGCCTTAGGCATCCAGGTTGGGAGACAGTGATTCCACTGTTGGGGGTGGTGGTGGCGCCAGGGTGGGTGTGAAGCAGGTGAACTCGGGCCCCATTCAAGGGAGGCCAGGCTGAAGAGGCTTGATCAGGGCAGCAGGATGCCTTCACTCTGGGGAGCTACAGATCCCCAAAACACACCTGTATGTGCGCACAGCCATGCATATGAGATGGAGGAAGGCTCAGAGCCCTGAAGTGCCCACAGAATTGGCAGGGTTTGGTCTCCTGCTGCAGGCAGGCACCCTGCCTTTGCCCCTCAAAGACAGCATGCTCCCCAGGAACAGAAACTGTGCCTCCCCAGCCCAGCCCAAGAGAGGGGGTGTTAGAAGGTGAAGTGATGCCGCTCCTCCAGTGGACCTGTCACCCTAAACTGAGACTAGGGAGCTGGGCCTGGGCCAGGGAGGTCCTCAGTTTCCTCTCTGCACTTAGAATAAATCTAGCCTGACACCCATGGCTCCTCGGGTGTTACCCTGACCTGCATCGCCTCCCCTGAATCTTCATCCTTCACTCTGCTCCAGCCTCACCACTCTCTTCTAAGGTCTTTCAATCAGCAAGACTGTTTCTGCCTCAGGGCTTTTGCACTGGCAGTTCCCTCTGCCTGGAATGCTGTTCCCTCAGGTCTTCTGAAATTAACTTCCTTATTGCTTGTGGGCGCTTACTGTGTCCCCCCACTCCCCAGAATGAGGGCAGGGATATATCTGTGTTTCGCTCACTGCATGCCTGCAGTGCCTACCTCAGTGCAGGGCACACAGCAGGTGCTCAATAAATACAAATTGGCTGAGTGCACAAAATAATGAGCTGCTCTCTGCCCTGAGCTCTAGATCCACAGGACCAGTGCTCCTGGGCAGATGCAAGCTTGGGGGTCCTAGAGAGTGAGGGCTGCGGTCCCCCGGTCAGCGATGCCTGGCAGGCACCCGGGTAGGGGCCCGCCCACCTTTGAAGAAGACGATCTTGTGGTCACTGGTGCGCTCGTACACGGCGTCCACGCTGTCCAGGTGCAGCGGCAGGCCCCGCCAGAAACGGTGCACCTGTGCCGGCTGCAGCGACACCAGGTGGCGGTCCCGGGTCAGCCGCCAGAAGTACTTGCCTGGGGGACACAGGGGGTGGGGCTGCAGGTGGCCGGTCTGGGGCCCAGGGTGGACCCGGTCTTCCGTCCACCGGCCGCTGGACCCCACGAGGGTTACCTTTAAAGAAGAAGGCCTCGCCGCGGATCTGGGCCACCGCGTCAAAGTGGGCGCTGCATCTGTGGGGCATGTCCTTCCTGGGCCTGGGGGCAGAGAGAGAGGGCAGGGCAGGGCAGGGAGGCAGCCCCACTCTGAGCTGAGCCGCCCTGGGGAGCTAGGCTGCACAAGGCCACCAGGATGAGCCTCTTCCAAGGACCCCCTCATCCCGCATCACCGCCTGCAGGCTCACCGACTGCAGTAGTTTAGTCAAGAGAGAAAAGTGGGTGTAAACAAGTCTTATTCTGGCCCTTCAGGTGGCGAAGATGGATCACTGGGTGAGAGCGTCAGGGAGCACAGCAGGCACCTTCAATGCTGCCAGAGAAGCATCGGGAAGCAGCCGGGCGCTTTCTATGGAAACGCTGAGCATACTTGCTGGGTCCTCCAATTCTGAGTCTGCAGCTCAGCCCACTGACAGCACTCACAGCAACATCATTTGTGAGGATAAAAGATCAGGAACTTAAAAAACAGGGCAGGGCAGGGGACTTCTCTGGCAGTCCAGTGGTTAGGAATCTGTGCTTCCTAACTGCAAGGGCTCCGGGTTCAATCTGTGGCTGGGGAACTAAGATCCCACACGCCGTGCAGTGTGGCCAAGAAAATAAAAAAATAAAAAATAAAACAGGCACATGCACACCATCATGCGGCTCAAGCTCAGAGAATCAGGTGTCTTCACAGACACAGAGGCCTCCATGGGCCCTGGGGCCAGAGGCGTGGTGCAGACCAGCACTCGAGCGTCCCACTGGGTTCACATGTGTATGTCTACATGCTTAACTTTCTTAGACGCGTGTAGAATCTCTCTGGAAGGACACGCACATCCACAATTACGTGTCCTGGGGAGAGGGCTTGTCCATCAGCGGTGAGGACTAACTTTTCACCGCGGGTACTTTTTGTGCCTCTGGAGCCGTGTACACTGACAAGTGCTACTTATTCAATAAGTAAGTGCAATGAAGAACAATAACAACACAAGATAAAGCAACAGCTGTTGATCTCAGTGGAAATTCACCACGGACAGCTGAGTGAGAAAAGCATAAAAACATTCCACTCTTAGAAAACCAAAACGAACCACGGAAGCCTAAATACATATTCTGTTTGTGTGTTTCGTGTGAGCGTGAAGTGGGCAGAGAGGCTGTGAGGGTGGAGGTGGGGGGTGGATGAGGATGGCCCCTGCAGATTCGGTGGCATTTGTTCCATCGGGGTGGGGTTGGGGTGGGGGTGAGCGTAGGTGGGCTCTGGCTGCTGCTTTTACTACTGAGCGAGACGAATCCGAGGCTGGGCCTTAAGACAGGCAGCTGTCGCCTGGCCTCTGGCACTGCCAACCCTCCAGACGCTCCCTTGGGACACCCACTGTAGGAGTCCAGGCTCCAGCACAGGCCACAGAGGAGTGCCCAGCTGAGTCAGCCCAGCCCAGGCACCAGACCACAGTCAAGATGCCCCCAGAGGATTCTAGTCCCCAGTAGATGCTCCCAACACTGTGGAGCTAACCAGCACCCTGTGCCCTGTCCAAATTCCTGACCCACAGAATCCATGAGCCTACCGACATGGTGGTGGTTTGATGCCACAAGGCAGGGCTGTTTGTTACACAGCCATAGATGACTGTGACAAAGGGGGAGAGGGAATCGTGGGTTTGAAAGTAATGCCTCTGCACAGTTCTGGGCTGGGCGGCTAGTTGTCCCTTCTGTTAGGGGAGGCACACTGACTGAAACCGCCCACCCGGGCCAGGCACCACAGTAACCATGTGTGTGAGTTAGTTTATGATAGGAGGTCCCGGTAAGGAACATGGAACTAATGAGCCACCACCAACTGGAAGAGTTTGGAAAAGGTCAGAAGGTGACACCACGTGTCCTACCACCTCCCAAGACCCTTCTCACTGCGTCCATTACGGCTGAGCAATGCACGCGCCACCAGCAAGGCCTCTGAGTCAGAATGATTGCCCAAAGACAACCTGGAAACTAACCCCGTGACCATAAAACCCGAGACTGGGAGCCACACGGCAGAGGAATTCTCCTGGGTCCCCTGGCCCTTCTGTTCTCTGCCCAGGCTCCCCTTCCCAATAAAGTCTCTTGCTTTGCCAGCATGTGTGTCTCCTCAGACAGTTCATTTCCAGGTGTTAGACACGAGCCCACTTTTGGGCTCTGGAAGGGGTCCCCCTTCCTGTAACACTTCCAGTTCTGTCCATAAGAAAAGAAACCATTTCTCAGAGTTCAGCAGGCCCAGATGACCCTGGAGCTCAGGACTCTAAGCCACTGCTGGGAGTGGTGCTGGCTGCAGAGTGGAGACAGGGGCCCATGGCTTACGGGGTGCTGGATCGATTGTCAGGGGGCTCTGGCAGGAGGGGTGGCTCCTCAGACTCTGGGGTGTCCGGCTGAGCCGTGGGGGACACCGACTCCCGCACGCCTGTGGAGACAAGGAGGTTGCATTGAACCTGGCATGCCCGCCTCCCTGTAGACCCCACCACCCTTTCTGGAGCTGCCAGGATGGAATCGAGGCCACCGGGTGGGCAGGCACTGCGCCTGCACTGAGTCAGGAACTGGAGTGTGGTGGTGAGCAGGACAGGGGAGATGCCCACCCCCCAACCCAAGCCTGAGCATCGAGATGCATGAGCAGAAGGCATGGGTGCCTTGATGACTTAAAACAAGTGTTTCAGAAAACAAGTATTAAACAAAATGCACATGAATGTGCATAGCAACATTATTCATCATGGCCAAAAGGTGGAAACAACCCCAATGTCCATCAGCAGAAGAATGGATAAATAAAATTATTCAGCCGTAAAAAGGAGGGAATTACTGATGCACGCTATGACGGGGATGACCCTTGAAAACACATGCTGAGTGAAAGCAGCCAGACACAAAAGGCCACTCATTGCAGGATTCCATTTATGTGAACTGTCCAGAGAGGCAAATCCATGGAGACAGAAAGGAGCTGAGTATTTGCCAGGGGCTGGGCAGAGACTGCTAATGGGGGGGCAGGAGGGGGGTGGGAGGATGAAAAAGTTCTAGAGGTGGATAGAAATGATGCTTGAACAACACTGTTAATGTGCCAAATGTCACTGAATAGTTTGCTCTAGAGTGGTAAAAATGGTAAATTTTACTACAGTTAGGGAGGGAGGTTCAAGAGGGAGGGGACAGAGGTGCACCTATGGCTAATTCATGTTGACGTATGGCAGAAATGAAACCAGTATCGCAAAGCAATTATCCTGCAATTAAAAAATAAATAAATTCAAGGAAAAAAAGTCCACAGACGTCAAAGGCAGCAGTGAAGCAGGGCAGGGGCCTGGGTGGAGGGGAGGGGCTGCAACGGGGCATAAAGCGAGGCTGACCATCCCCACCCAGGTGAGAGGCTCCGCCCCAGGCTTTAAGGGAACTGCTCTGGCCGCTGTGGTGGGGTGAGGGGCCCAGTGTGAAGACGGGGAGGTGGGGGAGGGCCCATCACTGCCCCACCCAGGCTCCTGTCAGCTCCCAGGACGGGCTTCCTTCTGCCACATTTCCTGAGGTGACCCCTGGCTCTGGGCCAGTCCTGGCTTAGCTCTCCCATCTCTAAGTAGGGGTGCAGTATGGACTCCACAGCTTGTAAAGACTGGATGACTTAGTACATGTAAGTGCTTTGCGGGGGCCCTGGGTCACTGTCAATGTCAGCTGTCACAACCTGAAACCCCCTGGGGGTTGAACGTGGGATCTTGCCCGGGGGGGTCTGAGACAAGCTCTGTGAAAAGCCCCTGGTGACAGAATCACCTGTTTATTCATTCCACACATACTGAGGGGCAGCCAGTATGTGCAGGTCCTGGATGCTGGGCACATAGCGAAGATAGAACCAGCCCTCCTCCGTGGGGTTCCGGGCTCTGGGGGTCCCCAGCATTGCTGTCCCCATCCCCCGGTGACCCATGCTGGCTCTTGGGGGGAGGGCTCACCGTACAGCTGCCAGACGCGCACCCTGTCCTCATAGGGGAGCCCGTAGCGCAGTGGGTCACCCACTGGGCCCTGGTAGTACGGCTGCATGATGGAGCGCGTGGCTGCCACGTGGCTCAGCCCGATGGCGTGGCCAAACTCGTGGACAGCCACCGCAAACAGGTCCATGCCGTGGGCATCTGGGGACACAGGAGCCAGTGAGTCAGGGGAGGGGCTTCCAGCTCCTGCTGGGCCACCAGGACGGGACTTGTGGGGTGGGATGTGATGGGCCCGCCAGGATGGTTGTGGAGAAGGCCCCAGTCCTGGACAGAGGGGTTCTGTGGAGTCACTCAGGTTCTTAGGAGGCTCGATGGGATCTTCAGGGGCGTCTCAGGCCCTGACGTCTCTTGGTCTCTCCACCCAACGTGTGCCACTCATAGCTTCCATAGGATCCCAGCTGGTTCCTCCAGCTGGTATGGGCTCCTCAGCCTGACATAGAGACCACCCTCTCAAGGGTCCCTACCTCCCCTGTCTGTAGTCATGCCCTGTGCCACTTGGCTCTGATCCTCCTCCCACCTTGAACCTGGGGGCCTGCAACTTCTTTGGCCAGTGGGACTTAGCAGAAGTGGTGATGTGCCCAGGCCTGCCAAGGCCTTGCAAGTTCCCACTCCATCTTGGAAGTGGAGACCAGGATGAGGACAAGCTGGGCTCACAGAGTCACATCCCAGCCAGGGCTGGCCAGGCAGGCTGCCCGTGCCAGAGACGGCTGGTGAGATCAGCCTGGACGAGGACCACAGCACTGTCCTCCTGAGTTGGACAGGTGCCCACGGCTTTAGGCTGGGGGCGGGGCCTGGCTCGGGGGAGGCCATGCGGTTTCCAGTGCTGGGGCACTGGTGTGACTCCCTACACCATCATGGGTCAATTGGGGGTCGGAGGGTGATGCAGGGTCTCTGGGTCTGCCCTGGACACACCTGAGGAGCGGAATGTCCAAGCCTCATCGTCGTCGAAGTGGGTGTCCCCTGCGGTGTGGTGGTCGCCCGGGAAGAAGGCGTGGGCCACCGTGCCGCCTGGGCCGTCGAAGGGGTAGCGGTCGTTGTGGTCGGCCGTGGAGAAGTCGATCTGGATGTCAGCGGCGCTGCCAGCCACCTCGTGGAAGTTCAGGGGTGTGATGTCGCTCCAGACTTTGAGTGCGTAGTGCATGAGCGCCCGCACTGTGTCGCGGCCCAGGGGCGAATCCCGCGGGAACGTGCGGACCCTGGGGTGGGCGGGGTCAGAGCCCGGGGTCAGGCCGCAGGGACAGGCCCAGCGCCCCCGCCCAGGCTGCAGTGCACTCCTGGGAACATTCTGCCTCGAGTGGGGCACCGGGGACCTGATTTGGAAATGGGATTTGCAGATGTCATCAGGGCAAGGATGGAGATGAGGTCATCCAGGATTAGGGTGGCCCGGTGGCTCAGACGGTAAAGAATCTGCCTGCAATATGGGAGACCTGGGTTCAATCCCTGGATTAGGAAGAACTCCTGGAGAAGGGCATGGCAACCCACTCCAGTATTCTTGCCTGGAGAATCCCATGGACAGAGGAGCCTGGTGAGCTACAGTCCGTGGGGTTGCAAAGAGTCGGACACGACTGAGTGACTAACACCTTCACTTTCTGTATCCAGTGAGTGTCCTTATAAGGGACAAAAGGGGACACAGACATCAAAGGAGGCTGTGTGGAGACGGAAGCAGGGATTGGAGCCATGGACCCAGAGCTGCCTGCAGCATGTGGATAGAGGCCAGGCCGGACTCTCCCTCATAGCCCCTCCAAGGGACCACCCTGCCACCCCTGGATCTCAGGCTTCTGATCTCCAGAAGCAAGAGGACAAAATCCTGTCTCTTCAGCCTTGGTTTGCAAGTGTTCATTTTGGCTGCCCAGACCCCAGGAAAGCCCTGCCCACCTCCATGACAGGTTCCTCTTGTTCCACTTGGTCAGGGCTGGAGCCTGGCGTCTCCTTCGAGCCAGGGCCACGGCCGGGAGGTCAGGGAGGGAACATCGAGGGGTTTTCATCAGCGCCAGGGTGGCCTCATCTGCGGGGTGGGCGGGCAGGCAGAGGTCAGGAGTCTGGCCCCATGCACACTCACCCCCAAGCGGGCATTCCCAGCAGCTCCCTGAGAACGGGCTCCAAGCCCCAGTCCGGTCCCCTTAGCTCCCTGCCCAAGGTCTGGGGGGACGAGGCCTGGGTCTCCAGCTGCATCAGGCCCCACTGCCAGGAGTGTGTCCACAGACAGGGTGGGGGCTGCCCAAGCATTTACTAATGTATGGCAGGGGCCCCAAGCAATCAGAGGGGGCACAACCCCAACTGGGACCATTGCCAAGGCTTCCTGACTCTCACAGGACACACAGCCCAATGGCTCTGTGTGTGACACATGTGTCTGGGGATAGACATGTTTTGATCAGCCAGCCCTACTGAGAGTCTTTACAAAATTGGAATTTGTTGTCAAAATGTAAAAAGTGGAGCATTGCACACACATCCCAGATTTATGGTTTCCCTTGGAAAGTGGGGAGTTTTGACAGCACAGGGCTGCCCCCCATCCCTGATGGGGCAAGGCTTAATTGGGCCTGGGTGGCCAGAACTGACTCCCACACCTGGTCTGCCTGGCCCATGGCATAGAGTTTGAGATCCGCTATAAGTGTGGAAATGGGGTCTGGGCACAGCTGGCACACTCACCCACTGCCATGCGCACACTGGGGATGATGATGGGGAGGGGAGGGGGATGATGGAGGACCCCCAGGCAGCAAGAATCCTCCCCCCTGTCCCAGGACAGCAAGGTAGGCTGCAGGGGTACTTGGGAGAAGCCAGGTTGGCACCCATCTCCCATTGAACCCCGAGGACTGACCTAGGACGCCAGTAGCCTCCAGGCCTCCGAACTGCTGCATGGCCACGATGGCCTTGGACAGCTCCTCTGGTGTCTGCAGCTGTCCCGTTTCGGGGTCTGCTGGGGGTAGGTAGCCAAACCTGCTCAGCCACTCCTGCGGGCAGAGAGCAGAGTGAGGGGTGGGAGATGGGGATTCAGCCACCTGAAGAGCCATGGCCTGGGGCCCCATTGCTGTAAGGGGCAGGCCTTTCCCAGCTCAGCTCACACTCTAGCCCCTGCCCACTAGCCCACAGGGTCTCTCTTGCTTTTTCCTTAAATTTCTTTACAGAAGGCTGCAGAAGTGTCTTGATAAACTTGATGCCCCTTAGATGGGATGGGCTTCAGCAGTGCCCAACCTGTACAACTGTTCATGGCAGCCTGCCCCACCTCCCTCCTCCTGAGACAGCAAAATGCCCAAGGGACACTTACAAAATTGAAATTTTTAAAAGGTTATTTAACATCATGAGTGCCAAATTCAGGCTTTGAGCTGGCAGTGAGGCAGCGGTTCAGGACCTAAGCTCTGAAACCCACACTGAGAAGGGCAATGGGCTCAGAAACCAGTTTTAAGAATCTGGTCATGTGCTGTGGATGCACAGAAGTTAAGGGCCAGGCTGCCTGGGTTCAAATCCTACCTAGCCCCCTCCTCACTGTGCAACTGAGGCAAGTCAGTGCTCTCTCTAGGCTGTTTCCTCACCTGTGGAAGTAAGGATGAGTTAGAACGTGGAAACCCTTAGGTCAGCACCTGACACAGGCACCCTCCACGTAAAGGACGTGTGGTGCTGGTTGTCAGGGGACACTCCGCAAAGTGCCCCGGGGGGAACCCCTGAGCCAAGCAGGAAGCAGGAACAGGGGCAACCCTTTATGCCACGGACACACATAGAACCCCCTTCCCTGGCCCAGTCACCTTTACCATCTGGGGGGACAGGGAGGCACTGATGCCATCCATGGGGACCCCCTGGGGGGCTGCTGTTTCTTCAAAGGCAAATGGTGCAGGTGCCCACTTCCTAAGCTGGGTGACAACCCCTTGAAAAGCACTCAGCCACGTGGACGCAGTGCCAGGGGGCAGGCTCACCAGCCAGTCTGGGGAAGACCCATGTGTGGCTGGAAGGCAGGGTTCTGGCGATTCTCTGAGCTCCACTCCCTTCCAGACCAGGCTTTAAGAGAGGTACTGACTCTCAGGTCTCCTTTTTCTTTTTCTGCTCTATTCATTTACACCACCTACAGGGCCTCCAGGAAGCTGGTGAGTACACAGCTCCTGCCTATCGACTCCTTGCCTCGGGGATTTATGCCCCCCCCACCTCCAAGGGCCCGGCAGGTGCTTAGTGGGAGGGGGTCCAAACTCTGGGAATGCCTAGGAGCCTCAACTGACCAGGAATGTCCTCAATTATTTGCATATAATTTGCATACACCTGCAGAGAACCAGCCGGATTCCCCCCTCACTCCCCACCCCTGCTTTCTAGGAAACACTGAGTCCTTGCTGGGGTTCTCTCTGTTCCTTGACTTCCTCCCTAACTTCTGGGGGCCTCCAAGAATGTGCCCAACTGGGGGACACAGGAGGCCCCTCTCAGGTCTGGGAGCCCCTATTAGGTTGTCGGGCAGGACAGTGAACAGCAACCACAGGCTGCTCCCAGTGGACACACCCGAGTGACATCCTGTGCTCAGACGAGTAGGCGGAAAGGCTCAATCTCCACTCTGGGCTCTGCCCTCTGTGGTGCTGGTGCCTCCGCACCCCCGAGGACCGTCTTTTGGGAGGACCTCCCTTCACTTTACTTCAAACACATTAAAATGCAACCCAGGGGCTTTCCTGCCAACGCAGCAGACTCGGGTTTTATCCCTGATCTGGGAGGATCCCACATGCTGTGGAGCAATGAAGCCTGTGTGCCACAACTACTGAGCCCGCATGGCACAAGCACCGAGGCCCATGCACCCCAGAGCCCCAGCTCTGCAGCAAGAGATGGCACCGCGATGAGAAGCCCATGCACGGCAACTAGAGAGAAGCCCCTGCTCAACGTTCCTAGAGGAAAGCTCGCACAGCAACGAAGACCTAGCACAGCCAAAAATAAATAAATAAATAATAAAATTATTTAAAAAATGCATCCCATCATTTATCAACAAGATTTACTGAGCGAGTCTCATGGCTAATCACTGGGCCCTGGAAACGCCCAAGAGAGCATTTCATGTTTCAGATGTGTATTTTTATTCACATAACTAAACAACAGAAAATAACACAACACTGTAAATCAACTATGGGCATGTGTGCATGCTAAGTTGCTTCAGTTGTGTCCAACTCTGTGCGACCCTATGGACTGTGGCCTCGCCAGGCTCCTCCATCTATGGGATTCTCTAGGCAAGAATACTGGAGTGGGTTGCCATGCCCTCCTCGAGGAGATCTTCCCAACCCAGGGATCGAACCTGCCTCTCTTACATCTCCTGTATTGGCAGCCAGGTTCTTTACCACTAGTACCATCTGGGAAGCCCAAATCAACTATACTCCAATAAAAATAATAAAAAAAGACAGATGTGTATTTGTGGCTACACATTTTTGGGGACAATTTTTTTTAAGATATTTAAAAATCTTGATTTTGCCATTTTCCTTCTCAAAGTCAGAAAACACACACACATTTTGCAGCTCTTTGTTAACACTGCAGGCCTGAGCTAAAGAGCTGGGGGCCATTCAGCACCGCGAGGCTGCCTCCTCCAGGAAGTCCTCCAGAGTTTCCTTAGATAGTACATGATGCTAGGTGAGGATGCTGGCCCCATTTCCCCTACCAGGTAATGATTTATTCAGGTGGGAGCTTTTCCCCACCCAGGCCAGTTGCTTTGGGCAGGCTGGGGCTGAGACACCCTGGGAGGACCACCCACCTCCCAACTGTTACACTATACGTTGGGATAACAGCTGGGTGTCTGACCCAAGCAGCCCCCTGCTCCCAGCCCTCCCAGGGCTCCATGAGGGTTACAAAGGAGTGGCTTCCTCTGGTCTTGCGAGCCTTGCTGGGAGGCCATGCACATTTTTGGACTTTAGGCCTCAAGAGTACTTCAGGTGGTTTGGAAATATTTGAGAACGTTGCAAAGCAGGAGGTTTTAGCTGGGGGTCTGAGTGGCCGGGCTCTGTGCCCACTTGCAGACCAAGGGCAGGACTGGGGCACGTGCTGCCCTTGGACAGGCACTGCTCTGGCCGTGATCAGCAGCTGCTGGTACCTGCCCAGACTCCGGAGCACTGCCATTTGTGGCCCCTGCTGGCTGCAAGAGCATGAGAGCATGCTGATGGGATCGGGGGCGCTGGTGGGAGGGAGGGGTCCCCACCCTTCCCCTCCCCCTGCCCACAGGCTTGGGCTCAGCTGGCCCACCTGCCCCCAGTGCGGCCACTCCCCCATCACAAAGGCTGTCCCCTCTCTTCACACCCTCACCTCACCTCACCTCACCTCCTCCCCTTGGCCCGCACAGAGCTGGCGGGCTTCTGCATTAATTCCTGGACTAGCTGGAATAGGCGGAGAAGGCAATGGCACCCCACTCCAGTACTCTTGCCTGGAAAATCCCATGGGCAGAGGAGCCTGTAGGCTGCAGTCCATGGGGTCGAGAAGAGTCAGACACGACTGAGCGACTTCACTTTCACTTTTCACTTTCATGCACTGGAGAAGGAAATGGCAACCCACTCCAGTGTTCTTGCCTGGAGAATCCCAGGGACGGGGGAGCCTGGTGGGCTGCCGTCTATGGGGTCGCACAGAGTCGGACATGACTGAAGTGACTTAGCAGCAGCAGCAGCTGGAATGGGGGCTGGGAACAACTCTCAGCTCAAGGGGGTTGGCGGGTGGTGGGGGCCATTGGAGGGGGTGGGGGGCATTGGGGGTGAAATCCTCAGGAGATGTGTGACAACAAGGCAAACCTCTGGTGGGTTTAGGGGGAGGCTGCTGGTCCTGAAGAGCCCATGGGGACCCCAGCTCAGCCCTGAGCCATCCTGTTCTCCCCTGTTCAGTGGAGACACGTGTCCACACAAGAAGCCCCCATCGCTGCTGGAAAGGAACAGCTCTGGAGCCCAGGGAGGGAGGGGATGTCTAAAAACTCCTTTCTCTGTCTCTCTCCCTCTCAACTTGCCAGCTCATCCCAATCTTCAGGGGAGACAAAAATTCCCGAATGGCTGGGGTTTAATTTTTTTTTCCTGGTAGTTAGTACAGGCTGGAACATCAGAGGGGAAACAGGCTGAGAACTTAACCTCAGAGCTGAGGTCCCTGCACAGGGCAAAGGCTGCCAAACGCCCTGCCTAGGCCTCCCCTGGAGCCACTGCAGCCCCTCTTCCTGCCCCTTCCACGGTAGTGCCCGTGGAACATCAGCCCCTGGGGTGGGGGCCCAGACCTCCTGTCCACCCAGCTGTCTCCAGTCCCGCCCTTTGCCCCCTAATACCTACAGAGCCTGTGGGTCGCCTGGGCCAGCCCCTTCCTGCGCTCACCCACTTGTCCTCCCTCTGTCACCACGGCGACCGTGTCTCCAGGGCAACCAGGCTGTGTGGGCAGAGGGTGAACTTTCCAGAAGGCCAAGAGGAGGGGGGAGGGGTGGGAGGGGGAGCCCCAAACTTGCAGGGGCCGCTTCATCATGGGTAATCCCTAACAGCCAAGGACGTGCTCTCTTCCTCCTCCCTGCCAGGGCCCCTGTGAGCTGAGCCATTACTGCAGATGGGGAAACTGAGGCCCAGAGATGTCAGTGCTCTACTCAAGGCACTGGCAGGGGGTGGGGTGTTGGCCCCTCCTACAAACCAGACGAAGTCACCTACCATGCTTCACATGGCTTTCCCAACCCCCTAGCCCCCGCCTGCTTGGTTTTATTTTTCTCTGTATTGTTTATCACTAACGATGTTTTAACACACACACCACAAAACTCCCTCCTGACCTCATCAGAGTCACAGGCAAGTGGGCCATCGCCCCCACAAAGAGGCCTCGTGTTTATGTCCTGACAGTCCCTCCGCCCAGCGGGTCAGCCTTCAACCCATGGCCCTAGCGCTAGCTCCCGGGGAACTCGGTAAACCAACCTGCCATGGATGGCTGGAATGGAGGGTGAGGGAAGGCCTTGCTGTAATGTGTGTGGATGGTGCCAGTAAACAAGAGGCGCTTACTTTGTGCAGTGCCTCCTTAGGTCCTCCCCCAGCCCTGGCCTGGCCACTGTTGCCCCATTTTCAGGTGGGGAAATGGAGGTGCAGAAGGGTTTGCCCTGTGTGACGGCAGTGGGACCAGGATGGGAGTGAAGCGAGCTGACCCCAGGACACCCGTCCATGGGCTGTGAGGGGCCTGGGGCCAGTGGGGACCATGGGGCCAGACGGCTGAACTGTCCGGCACCCACTTCATGCTCTGTCACTGACTGGAGTCCGCCAGCCTCATGGGGGTATGCAGAGTGGGTGTCATTGGTCTCAGGGCACCGACGAGGAAACAGAGGCCAGGGCAGTGCAGACACCGCCACAGCATCAGGGACAATGGAGGTGGGCGGGCAGCGGCTTCAGAGCACCCACCCCCAGACCCAAATAATAACAGACCCTCAGCACCCACTGAGTGCTGCCACCTCTGACCTTCACCCACTCATCTGCCACCCACACACCGCCCACCTAGATGCAGCTGCGGAAATGGCCCTTGGTCACATGGTGTGGCTCTGGCTTGAGTCTGTGTGTGACCCCCTTGGATGTCCAGCCGATAAAGACCCAGAGAGAAAGGACCTGGGGGCCCCCCAGCAGGGTGAGAATTCCTCCGGGGGCTGCTTATGGTTGGGATGATCCCTCATCCCAGCATCTTCCCCATGGGGATGCTCCCAGGCCCCCATCGGACAGTCCATCCATCCATTGGACACCCTCATTGAGGGCTCCCTGTGCCAGATGTTGGGGGGATGGCGAAGACCTGGGGAGATCCCACCCTGCCGTCCACCCAGGAGGGACAGTCTCGTAGGAAAGACCAACACTAAACATGTGAAAAATAGGTGTCACGGTGATAACTATGATAAGTGATCCTAATGAGCAATGATTATTGAGTTATGTTCACAGCAGCTGTAGGGGGAAACTGTGAGGACATGGGTGTGCGGTCCGTGGGGGTCAATTCACGTTTGGCACACAGCAGGTGCTCAATAAATAAAGAACTGCTGCAATGATCTTATCAGGTCAGATCAGTCTCTCAGTCGTGTCCAACTCTTTGCGACCCCATGAATCGCAGCACGCCAGGCCTCCCTGTCCATCACCAACTCCTGGAGTTCACTGAGACTCACGTCCATTGAGTCAGTGATGCCATCCAGCCATCTCATCCTCTGTCGTCCCCTTCTCCTCCCGCCCCCAATCCCTCCCAGCATCAGAGTCTTTTCCAATGAGTCAACTCTTCGTATGAGGTGGCCAAAGTACTGAAGTTTCAGCTTCAGCATCATTCTTTCCAAAGAAATCCCAGGGCTGATCTCCTTCAGAATGGACTGGTTGGATTTCCTTGCAGTCCAAGGGACTCTCAAGAGTCTTCTCCAACACCACAGTTCAAAAGCATCAATTCTTCGGCACTCAGCCTTCTTCACAGTCCAACTCACACATCCATACATGACCACAGGAAAAACCATAGCCTTGACTAGGCGAACCTTTGTTGGCAAAGTAATGTCTCTGCTTTTGAATATGCTATCTAGGTTGGTCATAACTTTCCTTCCAAGGAGTAAGCGTCTTTTAATTTCATGGCTGCAGTCACCATCTGTAGTGATTTTGGAGCCCAGAAAAATAAAGTCTGACACTGTTTCCACTGTTTCCCCATCTATTTCCCATGAAGTGGTGGGACCGGATGCCATGATCTTCGTTTTCTGAATGTTGAGCTTTAAGCCAACTTTTTCACTCTCCACTTTCACTTTCATCAAGAGGCTTTTTAGTTCCTCTTCACTTTCTGCCATAAGGGTGGTGTCATCTGCATATCTGAGGTTATTGATATTTCTCCCGGCAATCTTGATTCCAGCTTGTGCTTCTTCCAGCCCAGCATTTCTCATGATGTACTCTGCATATAAGTTAAATAAACAGGGTGACAATATACAGCCTTGACGAACGAACTCCTTTTCCTATTTGGAACCAGTCTATTGTTCCATGTCCAGTTCTAACTGTTGCTTCCTGACCTGTATACAAATTTCTCAAGAGGCAGATCAGGTGGTCTGGTATTCCCATCTCTTTCAGAATTTTCCACAGTTTCTTGTGATCCACACAGTCAAAGACTTTGGCATAGTCAATAAAGCAGAAATAGATGTTTTTCTGGAACTCTCTTGCTTTTTCTATGATCCAGCGGATGTTGGCAATTTGATCTCTGGTTCCTCTGCCTTTTCTAAAACCAGCTTGAACATCAGGAAGTTCACGGTTCACATATTGCTGAAGCCTGGCTTGGAGAATTTTGAGCATTACTTTACTAGTGTGTGAGATGAGTGCAATTGTGTGGTAGTTTGAGCATTCTTTGGCATTGCCTTTCTTTGGGATTGGAATAGGGGCTATTATTATGCCCATTTTACAGATGAGGAAACTGAGGGGCAGAGAGGTCAGGACACTTGCTCACAGTCACACAGCACAGGACAGAGCTGGGAAGGGAACCCAGGCTCCTGGGCTTCAGGGCCTATTTCCAGGCACCCTGTGCTAATAGAAGTAAGACAGCGTGGAGGGGCTCCTTAAACGGGTGATTGGTGGGGTGGCGTTGGGCAGAGCCCTGAAAGGTGAGGAGCTGGCTAGGTGATGAGCCGAGATAAAAATTCACGGCAGTGGGAACAGCCAGTGCAAAGGCCCCGTGGTTGGAACCAGTGTGGGAAGTTCAGGAAACAGAAAGGAGCTGGTGGGACTGGGGTACAGAGAGAAGAGAGGGTGGAGAAGTGGACGAGTAGGCCAGGTAAGGAGCGGAAGTGAGGTTGGCATCCTGCCCAGACCACAGTCCTTCCCTCATGAAAGCAGTATGGTGTCTGGAAGGGACCCAGAGGGCTGTGAGCTAGTGTGTGACAGATGTGTCTGTCACCCTTCACGTGCACAGCACAGACTCTGCACCTGGAGTGTGTCACTGGAAGCTCTGAGCCACCGTTAACCAAGAGGCAAAAACCACGTGGTGCACTCAGAGCACCCTCGGAAACCCTCAGGAAGGCACTGCGTTGGCGAGCACCCTGGTGAGCCCCTAACTGCTCCCCAGCCTTCCCCCCATTTCCACACTCCCCTTCAGTGTGTGAAGGCAGTTTACTTCCCACAAGATGCTGTTGTGAGCGATTCAGGGGCATCGGTCAGGTAATATCCCAACTGTTCTGTTCTCATGGCCCCATTTTACAGATAAGGAGACTGAGGCCCAGCATAGATTTCCCCCCAGACTGGTAGGCAGCAGCCTGAGACCCTCGCCCAGAGGCTAGTTCCAGAGCTCTTGAAAGAGCAATGACATTTCCTCAGTGGCCAGGCTGGTCACCGGCCTGTTTAGTCAGAGTCCACACTCCCAGGGCTCAGACCACAGGCGTCCAGCGTGGTTGTGCCCACACCACATGGGCCCCTATGAAAGTGCCACAAAGACTTCTCAGTCATTCAGATGCCCAGGGCAATGAGTGTCCGGGAAATGAACTCACTTGTTGACAACATGCCTGCAGGGTGGGAATGGTGAGGGGGGGTCGGGGAGGGGACCAGCTGGGTCCTAAGACCTTCACATTTAAATTCAAGCTCTGGAGGGGTGGGCGGGAGACCTGGGAGCTGAGGCTCTCTCCCTGCAGCTCAGGGAGACTGCCCTTGTCCCCTTGGGTTGGGTTCCCTGACTGCACCGAGAGAAATATTCCTGGCTCCAAACCAGGTCTGAGGCAGATTCTGAGCAAGTGCCCACAGGCTTGCCTGGGTGCTGGTACTGAGAAGCAGGGACCCAGAGGCCACTGGCTGAGGCCAGGGTGATGGTGTCACCCCCTCCGCACCCCTGCAGGGGGACAGGTGCTCACAGGTGTTCCAGCCCCTGCCCAGCCCCTGGGCCACTGGGGGAGGGCCCTGCTGATTCTTGGCCACCCTTACATGTTCTCAGACACAAACCATAGTCAGAACCAAAAGAACTGCTGACACGTGTGGTGTGAGGCACGAGAGCTCATAGACTTTGTTGCTGAGATAGAAACCCGAGAACAAACTTTAGAGGTGTGTGCTCAGTTGCTAAGTCATGTCTGACTCTGCAACCCCATGGACTGTAGCCTGCCAGGCTCCTCCTCTGTCCATGAGATTTTCCACGCAAGGATACTGGAACGGGTTGTCATTTCCTTCTTCAGGGGATCTTCCCAACCCAGGAATCAAAACCGCGTCTCCTGCATTGGCAGTCAGATTCTTTACCACTGAGCCACCAGGGAAGCCCAAACTTTAGAGGACTGGTCGGCAAATCTGTCAACTCGTGACATGTTCCGTGCATGCTTGTCATCAGGCTCCCGCAGGGCTGAGCCCCTCACATACTCACGCTGCAGTAACTGAGCGTTCTGGCCGCTCCTGACTATGGTGAAATATTAGGAACAGCCGGCACGTCTGGGCCGGGGTCTGGCTAACAGATGTCAGTCACATCCATGTAGTGAAATGCGATGGGTGGACAGAAAGAACCAGGCAGATAAATGTGTTCCAATACCGACCGTTACCCAAGACAGACTGGGAAGTGAAAACAGCAGGGCACACAGCAGTGGACAGCAGGTTGTCATCCATAGAAATAAGGGGCTGAGGCCCCATGCCCTTCTATGCGCCCAGACAACCTCTGGAAGAATGCTTAGGAAATGAGGGAGACGATCGCCCCTGTGGACCCTTCTATATGGCCTGAATATTTTGCCGTGGATATTACTTACTCAGAAATAAAATAATGAAAACGGGCCCAGAAGGACTTGCGGCTCAGCCGACAACCCCAGGAGGGCATGGGGCTCTTTTGTCCCGCTCCACCGCGGCCTGAAACCCTGCTGTTGGGCCCGCGCAGCGGGCCTCAATCCGGTGCTTTGTTTTCCTCTGATGCTCCGGCGGTGGCTGGGCCAGGGAGCCCCTCCCGGGGGCAGCCAGCGCTTGAGAGACCCGCTGGGCACGGCTCTGTCTGGCAGAAGCTGGGTCACACTTACAAAGGGGCCCTTCTCCTCACTGGCAGCCCTAGACCTGAATATCCAGAGTCAGTGGGCCCCCGGGGGCGGTCTGTAGAGGGTGGGTAGAAAGGAGTTCCCCCCTCCTCCTTGCAAATCCCTGCTGGTCTTCCTGCACCTCTGGGTCTGATGCACTGAGGTGTCATTCCCCAGAAGACCACCAGAGACCGCCCTCTGCTCGCAAATTGGGGGCAGGATGCAGGAAGGTTTCTCCCACACCAGCCTGGAAGAGACCTGGCCTTCCCCTGGTGGGGGTCTCTCCCGGGAGGGGCAGCAACCTCTGCTCTTTATCAGATGGGTCGGATGCCAAGGCCCTGCAGTCTCTGGGGCTCCAGACTGAGGGGCCACATTCCCTGCCTAGTGCCTCCCACAGGGTGTGGGGCCGGGGGACCTCCTGGTGCCGGGGAAGCCAGAGGAGCAGACAGAGGAGGAGGCATGGAGGTGCAAACCGGGAGGAATGTACCTGACCCGCTCCCTCTGGGTGGGCATCGAGAAACTTCACAACAGCACTGGGTCTGATAAATGAACTCGACTGGGCCAGGAGCTCCATGTCCTGATAGTGGGGGCCTGATCCCCAGTAACCCTCAAAGCTGGAAGGTGAGAGCCTGGTTCTACTGCCACCCAGCCCAGACCTAGAGGTTTGATGCCCTCAGAGCCTGCACCCCAAGAGGGGATTCAGGACACCCCAAGCCCCAGAGCAAAGGGGTAAAGGCACCTGAATTTCAGAGCAGTTTGGCTGGGAGTAAGAGGCTCTGGGGTCACGGACTGTGGCTGTGCCCTCCCAGATGGCTGCAGGGGGGCTGGGGCAGCTGGGTGGGAGTGGCCAGAGACTGTTCCTCACCCAGAACCTGTGGCCAAGTCCTGCCAACCAGGGCTGTGGATGCCCCCCAAATGCTTGCACTGGCCTGAAATCCACCTAGAGCTTGAGAATGCTAATAGCCTGGGAGAGGAGCCCTGCCAGCACCCTTCTAAGAGACTGCCGAGGGCCAGGTGCAGAGGCAGGGAGCCCAAGTGAGGGCAACTGCAGGGCGGAAGCCTCAGAAGGAATCTGCTTAATCCATCGGCCCCCATGTGCCCACGCCCGGCCTCCCCGGGCTTGGGGGTGGAGACCCATAAAGTGTGATCTAAATCTTCCAAGTCCCAAGGAGGAGGCTCCAAGCCTGGCGGACTGAACGGGGGAGGGGATGTGGGACGAGGCAACTGCGCAGCCCCTCGGTATGGTTTCCAATCCAGTGGGACACAGCTGATACTGGGTGGGGGGAAGCGCAGGATAAGGTGGTGGGGCTACATCCGAGCCTGCGAATTGGAGGGGGGCACCTCATCAGGTCCAGGACGGTGACAAGGGTGGCAAGGCAAGGCTGGCCGTCCTGGGGGTAGAAGGGAACAGGAAATAGGGCTAAGATCCATGCCTAGTGGAGGGTTGGGGGGTCGGTTCCCTTGTTCCTCAACATCCTCAACGGAGCAAACTCGAAACCACCAGCTTTGCGGGGCGCCCACACTCCGCAGCTCCGTCCTTTTCTCCGTTGTGGGTGCGCACCTCCCACCCCCGCCACTCCCACTGGGAACGCACGCGGGACGCCCAGCTCTGGGCGGCTGCGACTGCTGTCCCATCCGCCTCAGGGGCCTCTTTGGGGCTGCACGTAGTCGGGAACAGGGCTCCGGCCAGGTAAGCCGCCAACCTCCGCGGGTTCCTGCGACTGCGGCGGGCTCCCAGCGCACGCAGCCTAGGAGGGATCCAGCGCGCCTCTCCCAGATCCGCGTTAGACACTCAGCCTACGACCCAGCCTCAGCTTTCCCGCCCAGGAAATGGGTCCAGGGCGTCCGGGTTCCCGTAGGCGCCAAGGCGCCCTGATAGGGTCTCCCCGGGCCGCGGGAGCCCGCCTCCCGGCCGCACACTCACCACTCCTAGGCTGAGGTCCTCCGTGTGGGGCGCGGGCGCGGCGCAGCCCCCACCGGCGGCCAGCGCGAGCAGCAGCAGCGGCAGCGGCGGGACCCCGGCCCGGGGAAACGGCGGGCCGGGTCCCCGGGCGGCGCGGCGCCGCATCGCGCTCAAAGGGCGGGCGGCGCAGCGGTGGCAGTCCCCCGCGCCCGTGCGCCCAGCGCCCGCGCCCGCGCCCGGCTCCCGGCTCCCGGCTCCGGGCTCCCGGCTCCCGGCCCGACTGATCCCAGCGCCGCCTCTCAGCGGCGGGGCGGGACATGCTAATATATGCTAATGACCGCCGCCGGCGCTCGCCCCCGCCTCTCCTTAAAGGGTCCGCGTCCCGCTCCAGCCAGAGTCCCGCGCCCCCCAGAGGATGCTGCTCAGATTTCACACACGCCCCGGCCCGGCGAATCTACACGGGGACCTTGGCTGCGGCCGCCCGAAGGAAGGCACTTCTCAAGTGTCCTCGGACGGCCCAGAGAGAGGCGGAGGCCTGCGGGCGGGAGCACAGAGTCAGGAGCTAGGGGCCGCCTCCCGGAGGACGGACCCCTCCTCTGCCTTCAGACCGCGCGAACGCGGACCTCGAGCTGAGCACGGATTCGCGGTCACTGGTGGGGACCCGGAGTGGCAGCCGCAGCGCGCCCGGCGGACGCTTGGGGGAGCCTTTGCACCGTGGTAGAAAGATGGTGGGGGCTGGGTGGGCGTGAGCGGTGGGGGTCTGGTGAGGGGCGAGGTGCGAGAGTGGGAGGGGTCGACGTAGAGGTGGGCACCGGGAGGGGGTCGGGGGGTGGAGCCGGGCTGCGCTGAGGCCGGGGGCCGGGGGATCTTGGGAGGGGCTGGGATGAGAGAATAAGACGCTGGGGCGGTGGGACCGACTCTGGTGGGCTCTGGGCGCTACTGGGGGGCAGCGAAGACCAGGGGTCTGCGCCTATTGTGGATGTGGGGAGGGCAATGTTAATAGCTGACGTCTGTTGGGAGGTTAGTGTGTGCGGTGCACTAGTTAAGCGCCTACCGTATATACCCGTTTACTTCTCACATCTTTCGAGATAGAAACTATTATTCCATTTATCAAATGAGGAAACTGAGGCCTCAGAGGAATAAACTAACTTGTGGGAGGTCACAGAGCCAAAGGATCAAAGGCTCCCCAGGGCATGTGGGGGCCGAGGTTCCAATGCAAATATTCCTACACCTCAGTTACAATTCCTACAACCGCTCGCCTCCCACACCCCACCCCCACTCTCAGCTCCTGCTGTCGATTGTGGTCCAGTTCTAGAGGTCCAGGCACTTCTGAACCCACGTCCCCGACTCTGAGGGGAGCGGTGGCCCCTACTTTGAAGTGTGGTTTGGGTTTCAGGGCAGAGCTCCCTCCCTACTGGCTCCCCTCTGGGAAGGTCTTGCTTATCCTACTCCCCCTCAACTCCCACCCTTACTCTCAGAGCCTCAGTGGCCTGTTCTGGAGCATGGAGACTCTGCACCTGCTCAGAAGACCGTTATATTGATCTGCTGAGATCAGGTTTAGCAAGGACCCTTCTCTGACCATTCACAGGCATACCCGCTACCTTGGCTCAAGTGCTAGTGGCAAAAACCTAGCTCACACTGGCTCTGGTCGGGGAAAGGAAATCTATAGGCTCAGTAAACTGGGGCATTTCGGAGCACACTGACGTCAGGCAGGGCTGGATCAAGTTGCACAAAGACGTGATCAGAATACGGTTTCTTTCTCCATCTTTGTGTTGGCTTCATCCTCAGGCAACATTTCTCTAAACGGCAGCAAAGGCCGTTTAGCAAACCCAGCAGACTGACTCTCAAGCCACAGTCCCCGGGCCATCTCTTATTGGATGCTGTGGACCACGTGCCCATCTCTGAACCAACCGTGTGGTCAGGGGATGGAAGTGAGCAGAACCACCTGCCCTGGTGGTGGGGAGGAGGGGAAATTGCCATCTAAATAAAGGAAACTTGAGATGCTGACATCAGAGTAGAGGAGGGTGGGTAGCAGGAAGGGCTGTATCCAGGGACGCCGAAGAGATGCTAGAGCAATCAACCCCATGATGTAACAGAGTTCTTCCTGCATTTGAGAACTTTGAGAGGGACACAGACTGAAGGGCTCTAGGAGGCACTGAGAATGGTGCAGAGTGAGGGCTTGTGGCAGTGGCTTAGGGTCACAAGCATAAGCAGAGCCTGCAGGCAGACATGGTTCTCCCCACATAGGTCCAGATGGTGGCTGGGGAATGGTGCAGGACACGTCGGGGGGTGTGTCACTTCATGGTGGGGCTGTGTGGCTCACCACGGCTGCTGCTTTCTCTTCAAGCCTGCCAGTGAATTCTGGCATTTGAATGTGGCCTGAATCCAAGCAGTGATGAGAGGCCACTTTCACCCATCAGATGGGCAATGTTGAGAAAGTCATCTATCATCATGTGCCAAGGAGGGAAGGGGGGACTTTGGTGCTCCTGGAAGGGGTGCCAGTTGGTGCAGCCTCGCTGGGAGGCCATCAGGGAGCAGCTATTAAAATTTAAAAAGTACATTTTCTATGGCCCAGCATTCTTGGTTTCTGCCCTAGAAAAACACTCCCATCTCTGCACAAGAAGGCTGATGCAGGATGTAATATTTAAAAAAAAAAATCAGAAATCACCTAAATGTGTGTGGTGATGCTGGCTGGCTGTGGTCAAGGATGAAGGTGAGGGCAGGAGTGGGGCTATGTCTCACTGCAGAAAGGGGGCCTTTTGTAAGACCCACAGGTGCTGTGTGAGGTGCTGGCTGCCCTGGGCTGACCACACTGGAACATACCCCAGAGATAGAGCACTGCACTGAGTGAGAAAGAATGGACTAGATCCAGGGGTCCCAACTTGATACTTTGTTGAGTGAAAAAAAACAAAGAATGATAATGGTTTTTCCAGTAGTCATGTATGGATGTGAGAGTGGGACCATAAAGAAGGCTGAGCACTGAAGAATTGATGCTTTTGAACTGTGGTGTTGGAGAAGACTCGTGTGAGTCCCTTGGTCTGCAAGGAGATCAACCAATCAATCCTAAAGGAAATCAACCCTGAATATTCATTGGAAGGACTGCTGCTGAAGCTGAAGCTCCAATACTTTGGCCACCTGATGCAAAGAGCTGACTCATTGTAAAACACCCTGATGGCTGGGAAAGATTGAGGACAGGAGGAGAAGGGGATGACAGAGGATGAGATGTTGGATGGCATCACTGACTCAATGGACATGAGTTTGAGCAAACTCCTGGAGATAGTGAAGGACAGGAAAGCCTGGTGTGCTGCAATCCACAGGTCACAAATTGTCATACCTGATTTAGCTACTGAATAACAACAGCAATGATTTAAAAGAAAAAACAGCAGGGAGTGGTAAACCTTCCCAAAACAACTGTATATTTACATTTACCTCTTGTACCATATGCAAACACACATTATCTCTTCCGAGCTCCTTGATTCAGCCTTGCCTGCCGACCATTCTTCTTTTCTCTGACTTCAGCACCTCCCTTAGAAAAATCCCCCTCTGAATCGGTCAGCCCAGGGGGTTTAGTGATGGTGACCCCACCCCAGCCCAGGTTGGGTCAGTTGCTGACTTCCATTCCCCTGGCCATCTGCTTGTTTCAGGGATGGACACAGGACCCACATCCTCCACTGAGAGACAGCACTGGGGCTGTGGTTTTAGCTATTAGTTTCTCTGCAGGCCGGGCTGGCGAAGCTGGAAGGACGCGGGCTACAGCTTTCCTGGCCCTATGTGTGCACGTGTGTAAAAGCAGAGGAAAAAATCTGGAGGAAGTGTGTGAAAGCAAAGGGTGATGACCTCAGGCGAGAGGATGACCCAAGCTCCACCTGCATCCCTGGGAGCCCAGACAACGTCCAGGTGCGACGCTCCCTCCTGCCGCCTGCACTGCGGCTCTTGGTCCTAAGGGCCTCAGGCTTCAGGATGTCCATCCCCGGTAACTCTGAGCTCATGACTAACTGTGGGGAGATGCTTCTGGCCCTTGGACAAGACCTACACTGTCCACAGACACTGGTCCTCATGCCTCCTGCCCTTCCTAATCCCTCTGCCCGGCCAGGTTCTTGGGGGGATCTTCCTCAAAGTTACTGGGTCTGCTCAGGGGACGGGGCATGGACCAACGGGTACCAGGACACAGAGGGGACCAAGGCCTTCAGCGTCTCGGCACAGTTTTACATTCTACCAGGAACAGCTGTTCCTAGTTTGCTTGTGTAACTGAAGGTCAGTGGGAAGAGCTGGATAAATGTGTGTGTTGGATATAAAGTGTTGACTTGCTCAAGGACATCCCTTCTCCAAGCTGGGCCCCGAGGGGAGGTGGGGGCCCTTAGACCAGGCCTGAGACCTTCACTCTAGCAGAGCGATGGGGCCTGGGCCATATGCCTGACCCCCTGCCTTGTGGAGATGACACTCACGGGGCCGTGGCGGGGGGCAGTGTGGATGAATCAGGGGTGCAGAGTGGAACAGTGGTTCCCAGAGACACCCAGGCCCCATCCCTGGAACCCATGGATGTTCCCTTAAAAGGGGGCCTCGTAGATGTGATTAGATTACAGATCTTGAGATGGGGGTGCTCACAGTGGGTCCTTATTAGAGGGAGGCTGGGGAGTGGTGGTCCAGTGGCTAAGACTCTGGTCTCCCAATGCAGGAGGCCTTGGTTCCATCCCGAGTCAGGGAACTAGATCCTGTGTGCTGCGTCTAAAACCCAGTGCGGCCAAATAAATAAATATTCAAAAAGAAAAAGAGGGAGGTAGGAGGCTCAGAGTCAGGGGGCAAGTCCACGTGGTGATGAAAGCAGTGGTTGGAATGATGCAGCTTGGAGCCAAGGGGACGCAGGTGCCTTTAGAGGCTGGACACGGTGAGGGCAGAGCCTCCCCGGGAGACCTCGAAGGAGCCAGCCCTGCTCACACCTTGCTTTCACCCCCACAAAACTGTCTCCAGACCCTCCATCCTCCAGACTGTGAGAAAGTAAATGTTTCTTGCTTTGCACCTCTGGGTTTATGGCCACAGATACTGCAGCCACAGGAAACCTCTGTGCATCTTGTATCAGGTGGTGGGATGGGTGGAGTTGGGGGAGTCAGGAGGGAAGGCAACATTAAATGGGGTGTCAGCTTCTCAAGAGGCCTGAGGAAAGAGCAGTCTGGTGGGGGGCCAGCCTATGCAAAGGCCCTGGGGCAGCTGCTGTGCATCAGAGGTCCAGGCATGGGGCTGAAGTGCCGAGAGAGGAGGGGTAGTTTAAAACTTGTCCTTGTACTCTGAGCTGTGTTCCCAAGGGGACCACACCCCTCCCCCTCAAACCTGGGTAAGCCTCATGTCCTCCTCCATCAACAGGTGAGCCTGAAGGATTCACATGGTGACTTCCAAGGCTGCCTTAGAAAAGGCCATGGGCTTCCTTGGACCCCCATGCACTCACTGCAAGACACAATCTCAGTGGGGTGGAGAGAGGGAGAGAGAGAAGGTGAGAAGGAGAGAGATACCTGGGAAGTCCCAGATGTTACAGCTGGGTCTCTGTGTCTTCCTAGCTCAGGGGCCTTTTCGTGGTCTGGGGTGGCTGTGGGAAGACTCCGAGGTGCAGCCCTGGGAGACAGGATGGGTGGGAGGTGTGTAGTGCTGCCACATTTGGGATGTTTTGCTGGCATGTAGATGCTGTATTCGTTCGTTGGAGACGCTGTAACAAGCATCACAGACATTTATTTTCTCACGGAGGCTGGAAGTCCAAGATCGAGGTGCTGCAGGGCTGGTTCTCTCTGAGGCCTCGCCCGTTGGTGTGTACCTGGCCGTGTCCCCACATGGTCCTCCCTGTGTGTGTCTGAGTCCTCATCTCTTCCTATAAGGATACCAGTCCTATGGGATGAGCCCCAGTCAATGGCCTCACTTTTCCTTAATTACCTCTAAGATCCTGACTCTCAATACAGTCACATATTGAGGTGCTGCGGTTATAACCGCAGTGTTTGCATTTTGGAGGAACACAATTCTGCCTGCAGCTGGCCCCATATGGAGGGTGAGGGGACAACAGTCAAAGGTGAGAGGTCGTCGGGGCGGGGACCGAGCGTGCAGGGTGTTGGGCAGGCAGAGTGGCTGTGGGGGTCAGGCTGCGGGGCTGTTGGGGTCCCTGGGCCCCACCCTGATCGACCTCCCAAGGGCAACTCTTGGACCTAGAGCTGGACCCTCGCTGGACCCTCTGCCCAGCCTGTCCAGGCTGTGCGCCCAGGAGCAACCCAGCCCCTCCCTCGCCTGATAGGAGGTGACGTCCCTGAACCACAGTCTCCAGAGAAGGAATTACAAGAGAGATCAGTTCTGGTTCAGAAGACCTGTGTTCACCTCTTGGTATTTGAAGAGAAGACATTCTGGCTGCTGGGATTGTCTGTTGGACATGCATGGAGGCACTCAGGCTGAGCCTTGTCTCCCCCTCCTCTTCCATCAGAGCAAGTTTAGCCCCTCGGCCCCATTGGTCTGTGTGAGAGAGGAACAGTTTCAGGCTGCTCAGAGAAGCCTAGCTGAAGCCCAGGGAAAATTAGAGA
Source organism: Bos grunniens (assembly GCF_055505025.1). Lineage (NCBI taxonomy): Eukaryota > Metazoa > Chordata > Mammalia > Artiodactyla > Bovidae > Bos > Bos grunniens. The sequence continues at coordinate 45,635,652 of NC_141181.1, forward strand.
GCTAGTTTCAGGCATGGCTGGTTCCAGTGGCTCTGGACACAGATTCTCACAAGGCTGACCTCTCATGCTTCCCCCGCCTTGCCCAGAAGAGGAGGCCTTTCCTAAGGTTTCAGGGAAGGTTCTGGATTGTCTCACTTGGGTCTTGTCGTCTCCTCTGGGAGACGGGCCAAGCAAAGGTGAGTGCTGATTGGCTGGCCTGGGTCTTGAGCGGAGGGTCAACCTGTCAGCCCCAACCCCGACCACGTGGGCCCGGTGGAGTGCAGGTGCCAGAAGCAAGTGTTGGCAGGAAACAGGCCAGACGATGCAAGTTCCTGCACCCCTTCCAGCACAATCACTGTGCTCCCGGCGCTAATTTAAGGGCATACGACCCAACTCAGTGAATTCTTCCAGCCTCCCTACTCAGGGGTGCCATAGCTACTCCCAATGTAAAAAGAACCTAAGCTGAAAACCAGTGTCCACACAAAAACTTGCACATGAGTGTCCATTCCAGCATTATTCATAATGGCCCAAAAGTGGAAGCTGCCTAAATGTCCATCGAATGATGATGGACGGATAAACAAATGTGGTGGTTCCACACAATGGAATATTATTCACCGCCCCCTCCAAAAGCTATGAAGTTGTGATGCATGCTGCAGCGTGGAGGAGCCTGGAAAACACTACGTAAGCGGGAAAAACAGAAAGAAAAGCCGCAGAGTATATGATTATAGGAAATGTCCAGAACCATGAAATCTAGAGAGGCAGGAACCAGAGACAGCCAGGGCTGGGGGAAGGGAAGGGGGCGGTTGGTAATGAGTAGGTGGTTTATTTTGGGGTGATGGGGATGTTCTGGAATTTGATGGGGTTGATGGTTGCATAGCATTACGGATGTACTTAAAAGTCACTCAGCTTTAAAGGGGTAAATGGTGTGGTTTGAGTCACCACTTAAGGAAATGCGGGAATGAAGGGTTAAGGGCTCTGCTCCAGGCCCCCCAAGTGAAGGGCTGGCAGCTTTGACCCGCCCTCCCCATCTGTGCTGTGTGGCCGCCACTCTTCTTGCCCCCGGCCCCACACAGTGAATAGCTGATCAAAGCAGCCGGCACTTTGTAAAGCTGACAAAAAGCCAAGTTACTGTGCTCTCACTGAATCTGAGTTGTGCCATGATTTCAGAGAGCGCTCAGAAGGGAAACTGCCGCCAAGCACACGACGACGGACTGCTTCGTCACGTGCAGTAGATTTCCAACTTACTGGATGAGCTTTCTAGACTTAGCAAAACACAGCTCTTCACCATGCATCTCTATTAAACATGCATTAAAGGAATAAGGTAGGGACCGCCCTGGTGGTCCTGTGGTTAAGCCTCTGCCCTTCCACTGCAGGGGGTGCGGGTTTGATCCCTGGATGGGAAACTAAGATCCTGCATGGCACAGCCAGAAAAAATTTTTTTTTTTTAAAGGAACAACATAAGTAAAGCAGGCTGGTGAGGCGTTGGAGGCACTGTCAGGTCTGTGCTCTGTCTGCTGGGCTTTGTCCTTTTTGGGCGAGGGGAAGGGGGAGGAAGCCTGCGCCTTCTGAAATAGTCCACGGAGGAGCCTAGCTCTCTTGGAATGCAGCTGAGAAGGGGAGGGTCTGATGCCCCCACTGCTCTTGACTCAGCCCTGCGTTCCTCACAGCTAAAGCCTGCTCTTCCACAGCGTTTGGGGTTTCCTTCCAAGGCTATGCATTGGGGTGAGTGGGGTCTCCCCAGATCCATATCCACCCAGAACCTGGTGGATTGGGAATGGCAACCCATTGCAGTAATCTTGCCTGAAGAATCCCATGGACAGAGGAGTCTGGTGGGCTACAGTCCATGGGCTCTCAGAGAGTCGGACACAACTGAGTAACTAAACACCACCAACAACAGCAAAATGGTGGTTTGGGCAGCTGCCCAGGACCCTGACACAGCTGCTAACTGTCCTCTGTGCCTACCCTGCCTTCCTGCTGTTCCCTAAGCTGGAGCCAGGGCCACCTTCCCTGTCCGGGAAGGGTTGGTGCTGCCTGTCTCACCGTCAGGGGCTTCCTTGTCGTCACCCTGGCCTGCCGGTCCTGTCCCCTCTGCCCTGCCCAGTCCCCCCTCCCCTCACACTCTCCTAATTCAGCCGGACCCATCTCCTGTCCCTCTAGGCACATTTCTGCCACGGGACCTTTGCACCTGCTCTTCGCACCCCCAGCCCCCGTGTCCCTCCCGAACCTCACTACTTTCCATAGGTCTCTGTCCTGTGTCACCTCCTTAGAGGTGGCTCCGTGCGGCAGCCTCTGCGAAGCAGCCCTTGCCCTTGCCCCTGCTCCCCGTTTGGTTTTTTCTCCATGCAGTTTTTACTACCTGCCCTCTGGTCCATTCTCATATGTTTACTCTGGGCTCCCCCCAAGGCCAGGCACTGCCGTCCTGCCCTCATGGTCTCCCAGCAGCACCACGATGGTCTCAGAAAGGGTCCTCTGCTTGGAGCGGGGGCTGCCCTAGCCCACCGTCAGGAGGCTGAGGGGACCAACCACTGTCGGGGTTCCAGATGTCCAGCGTCTCCTGGTCTCCCGGTCCCTCAGTGTGGGATCCCCACTGACTGATCCTGGGTCCCTCTCTCCTGTTCAGCTGACCCTGGAGACTTCCGTGACCAGCCACACCCTGTGGGCACAAGGGTATGGCCTGTTTGACTCCTGTGGCTCCTGTTTGACAGCCTCCTCCTTGGACATTCCTGTGGGTGAGCCACGGCAGGCACCCCCACATGTCCCCAAACTCGGTGCCTCACCTCCCCCCACCCTGCACCCCTGACTCTGTGGAGGGTGCAGCCATGAACCTGGGCATGGTTGTTATTTCTGTAGAGTAGCTTACTCTTTATTTATTCACTTTGGCCGCGCTGGGTCTTTGTTGCTGCTCAGGCTTTCTCTAGTTGCAGTGAGCAGAGGTTCTCTGTCAAGGATCATGGGCTCTAGGTGTTTGGGCTTCAGGACTTGCAGCTCACTGGCTCAGTAGTTGCAACATGAAGGCTCGGTGTTTGTGGCTTGTGGGCTTCATTGCTCTGTGGCATGTGGAATCTTCCCAGAGCAGGGATTAAACCCATGTCCTCTGTACTGGCAGGTGGATTCTTTTCCACTGTACCACCAGGGAAGTCCTTACTGTGTCTTTAACCAAAAGTGCCCATTCTGAGGGCTTCCCAAGTGGGTCAGCAGTAAAGAATCTGTTTGCAATGCAGGAGCTACAAGAGACATGGGTTTGATCCCTGGGTTGGGAAGATCCCCTGGAGGAGGGCATGGCAACCCACTCCAGTATTCTTGCCTGGAGAATCCCATGGACAGAGGAGCCTGGTGGGCTACAGTCCATAGGGTTGCAGAATCAGACACGACTGAATTGACTTAGCACATGCACGCATGCTCCTTCTGAACAAGCCTGTGACAGATAATGAGAACAGGCAATGTGTCTCTAAGCCTTGACTTTGTTGAAGTCAACAGATATTCCTTTGTTAGTGTTCAGTCCCCTGGTTCCAGTGCTCTGTGGTGGAGGGAATACTCTCCTATCGGTTTACACAACGTCGTGGAAGATTAGCTCTGGAGCCCAGTCGTGGGGCACCTGTGTTTGGTGGCAGCCTTGGCAGTGGGAGACGGTGCCCCCCAGGCATTCTGCAGGCAGTGCCGCCCATGACTGAGGCCACTCCTCCTGTCTTCTCCCTGCTGGACTTCAGGCCCAGGGTTCCCAGTGAGCCCCTGTCAGTAGGTTCAATAGCTCATGTGCACTCATCCTTCAAGCTGCCACGCTTTCAAAACCAGGCATTCCTAGTCCCAGCTTTAGAAGGCAGAGTTTTTGTGTTTGAGTTTCTCTTTTCTTCTTGTCTTTTAAATAAACCTTGGGAATTCCCTGGTGGTCCAGTGGTTAGGACTCTGTGCTTCATTGCAGAGGGCATGGGTTCGATCCCTGGTTGGGGAACTAAGATGTTTCATGCTCAAAACAAACAAACAAACAAAACTCCCAAATAAATAAAACTTTAAAATTTGGAACAGTTTACATGTATAGAAAAACTGTGAAGACCATACAGAAGTGCGGATGACCCTGTACCTACTTCCCTCTGTTGTAAACACCGCATGTGCTGTGGTGCCTTGTCACCATCAGTGAACCGATAAAGACAGACAGCGCTAAGTTGTGTCCGACTCTGCGCCCCCATGGACTGGAGCCCACCAGGCTCCTCCGTCCATAGGATTCTCCAGGCAAGAATATTGGAGTGGGTAGCCATTTCCTTCTCCAGGGGATCTTCCCGACCCAGGGATCCAACCCGGGTCTCCTGCATTGCAGGCGGATTCTTTATAGCTGAGCCACCAGGGAAGCCCAAGGAGACCACAACTTCCTATTTCCCTGTAGCTGTAAAGAGCAACTTGGAAGGAGGCACCAGGATCATTCACATTTAACCATACGAATGATCACTTAATTCAACACAAATGAAACCGCAAACTCTGCTGAAAACCACCTGCTGGATTGAGATGTTTGGCTGTGGGGTTGAGTTTCCACGTCTTCTCGGCAGCAGTCCGGCCTCCCTGCCCCACCCACCCACGCTTCCCCTTGGCCCCTTGTCCTGGATGAAGCGCCTTCCCCAGCAGCCTTGTTTCTTTCTGGGAGTGTGGCGAGAGTGGCTGGGCCCTGAGCTCTCACTGGGTCAGGGGAGTGGAATGGTCTGGCTGGGGGTGGGGGGTGGAGGGCAGGGCCTTCGGACCTGAGCCACACCCACCTCTGGGCTGTAGGGATGTTGAGACAAAGCATTACTGACAACAGGTGGGAGTGTGTTTTGAGCAATGTTACTGCATGTTAAGAGTCTTAGAGATGATCCGGATCCATACTGCACATGCATGATGAGGAGAGAAAGGTTTTTTTGGCTTGATATCCTGACATTTTCAGTTGTAGGATGCGAGAGAGTGCTGTTCATCGAGGGGATGGGGCCGGGGGCTGCCGCAGCTGCCTGGTCTTCCGACCGGGGGCAGCTGAGCCGGTGAGGAAGACCACAGCGGGGTTCCCGCCCAGACCCGTGCTGGACCGGGGCCTCTCCTCCCGTTCCCGCTGCGGTGATGGTGGTTGCCAGTCTCGTGGACCCCAGACAGAGAGTCCATGACAGGTGTCGTCTGGGGGACATCTGTGTAAAGACCGTATTTCCTCACCATACCACGATGCTCCCCTGACAGCTCGATGTCACCTGCCATGTTCCCGGAGCCTCTAGACGAGGCTGCGTGCCATTACCTGGAGCACTTGGTTGCAAACAGAAATGTCCAACGTGTTAGACGGGGCCTGACAGACGCCTGGACGAAGGCCCCAGCCCCAGCCCTGACATCGTCTGCCAGCGCTTTCCTGCGGCTGCCCTCACGGATGACTCTGGACATCAGAGGATGCGGGCCCACGACGGACACCCCACCCCACAGTGCTCAGTCAGTGGGTGTCCTGCTGGCGTTGGTCCAAGTCATCCTTTTCTTGCCAAGAATCTTTGTCTGGCTCATGCTCGCAGTTCCTTCACAGTGGAACAGCTAAACAGTGGCCCTGAACCCAGCAACAGAGGCGTACAAATAGCAGACAGAATGGAAGTCACGGTCGGTGCCCACAGGTCTAAGGACACAGAACCCAGATATTGTGAAGAAAATGAAGGACCATGTAAAAACAAAACAATTTTTGCAGGTTCAAAAAAACCTATAAAAGAGAGGTGACAAATTGGGAGAAAATTACTTACAAAGTAAATAATACAGAAAGGGGTGCTTATTGTGCAATAAGCAACTCAATAGCAATAAAGAGCCAAAGCACAGGGCTGGTTTGCAGAGGAGAAATACAAAGGGATTTATAAATACAGAAGTTGCTCAATCTTGCTCATAATTAAAGAAACGAGATGAAAATGTGAGAACTTTTCATCTCTCTGATTCAGCCAAGGTGACGTGTGAGTCACACTGCTTTGATGCAGATGCTGAAAAGACACTCATGTTTGACTGCAAAGAGCCCTTTCTGGAGGACAATTATTTGCATCAAAATCAAAAGGGTATGTACCCTGAGACTTCCACTGCAGACTCCGTGGTACCTGTGTGCTTAGGTGATGTCTGTTCCAGGATGTCCAGTGTGGCTGTCATGCGGGGACTGTTCAGACAGCAGGAAAAAAAGAGGACGCCCCGACGTGCAAGCCCCGGGTCTGTGCACCAGGCTTGTGTCTGCTGGATGGTGGTGGCCAAGGTGGGGCCTTAAATGCTGACAGGGCACCGTCACAAGGCAAGCCCGTAGGACAAAGTACAGAACTCCACAAAGCACAGCACGCCACTGCCACGCACAGGGACAGGTGTGTGAGACACGGGCGTGCATGCGTGTCCAACGGGCAGCAGGACCACAGCCGCAGCGGGAAGTGGCTCCGCGCCCTCAGTTCTGCGCGCACCCGGGCTCGGCGCCCCGGCCGCGTCCTCCTCCAACCTGGCCTTGGACAGTCGTTTCCCAGGGGTGTGTCGTTTTCTTCCTGACCATCCTCAGCAAGACCCCTGGAAAGGCGTCTGCTTTCTGAGAAGGAACATCTCAAGGATCCATTTTCTGGTTCTGGAAGGTTGGCATAACCAGGATGAATTCCGACTTTGGCACAGGGGGGTGTGTGAGTGAACGGTGTGGAACCTTCTTACTGGGAGGATGAAGGTCAAACCATGGACAAGAGACAGCAGGCCCTCGCTGCTGGCACTTTAAATAAGGCACAGGCATCTGCGCACACCCGGGGCCGTGGGTACTCTGCAGAGAAAGGCCCACGTGACACAAGCAAGGTGGCCTCTCATGGCTGTGGCTGAAGCCTACAGTGGGGTGAAAATACGAGGTATGGGGGCCAAGCGAGCAGGGTTCAGTGAAAGGATAGCTGTGTTCGGCACCATCCATCTGAGCGAACGTGGAGGACACAGGTGCTAAAGATAGGAACCCACCCATACAGCGATGCCCTGCCTGGCAGAGGCAGGCTGCTTGCCTCTCCTGCTCTGCGGGGAGCGGAGACGGCGGTGGCCCTGCGCCCTGGTGCAGGGAGTGCTGAGCTCTGACCACAGTCGGGGGTGCAGGAGCCAGGGGTCGGGGGTAGTGGTGGTTGTATGCCTGGTAGGGGTGTTGTCAGACTGGCAAAACCAACAGCCATCCCCACGTCCCCTGATGCCCACGTAACAAGTGTTAGAGGCCAATGATAGACGACAAACAGTAAAAAAACTCACAAGCCAGACAAGGAAGAAACTGCCCACAGTTACTAGCTAAAAAAGGTGTTTTCCTCCCATTTTATTTGATAATACATTTTCACAGAAACATGATATTATTTACAAATATACAGGTAAGAGACTGCTGGTCAAAAATCTTAAACTGAAAATGTCATCAAAAAGTAATTTACAAAACCCGCCAACTGTCCAGGAGCCCCGGGGGGGATGGTCTGTGCAGGTCGGGGCTCTCTGCTCTGCCGGCTTTGGGAGCCCAGTCGCCCAGTTGCCCGAGGCCTGTGTCTCAGGAGGCGCTGGTCTGCATGTTTTTGGAAGCTGCTAGCATCGCTCTTACTTTGGCCATGAGGTCCTGTGTGAGAAGAGACAAGGTGAGGTGAAGACAGAGGAGACTGGGAGCAACGTGCTGGGGGCCGTGGATGTGCTCAGGGCAGGGCTCCGTCCCAGCCCCGCTGCTGGGACCCGAGGTAGGATCACAGGCTCAGGGCCCAGGAGTCGACCACACAGGTCACCCGGGAAGGAGGATGCAGGGCTGCCCGGAGAGGGAAGCTCAGGGCTCAGCCACCCTGGGACCTCCAGGCAAGCAGCCCAGGACCCCCATCAGCACCCACGAGAGGAGAAGGAAGTGAAGGCTAGCCCCTTCATAAAAAGAAGGGAGGGAAGAGAGACCCATTCCCACCTTACCTGAGTGATTTTGCTCTGCACTGAAGAAACGATGGCTGAGGAGATCTGACCGTCCTTTTCCTGAGAAACTCCCCTAATGCAAAGAGAAAGAGAAATCGGGGGCTTAAAAATACTTCAAGCCATTTTGTTTCCAGTATCTTTAAAAAATAAAGCAACCTTATAAATGTATGTATTTTACTTGTCTATTTTATGTAACAGAAATTTGAAATATTTCATAAAATGTAATCTAACTCAAAAGACATTTTCATATAAACATCATGTAAGACACATTTACAAAATGATGAAGAAAAGGAGGGCAGCACAGAGAGCTGGCGTGCATTCAGAACCTGACCATAACCTGAGTGGGCACCTCCGGCCCATTTTTTGGGCTTTTGGGGGCATGGATGTGACACACAAGTGATGATGGAGCCTGTACTCAGTCTCACCTTTGAAGAAGCCACAGCTTAGTTTTTGATTCACCCCAAGTGAGCTATGGAGAAGGCAATGGCACCCCACTCCAGTACTCTTGCCTGGAAAATCCCATGGACGGAGGAGCCTGGTAGGCTGCAGTCCATGAGGTTGCTAAGAGTCGGACACGACTGAAGCGACTTAGCAGTAGCAGCAGCAACTGAGCTATTGTCTCTGCCACTCACCCGCCAGTTTTAGGGGAGATGGGCCAAAATTCACATTCATGAAAACAGTGGGTCTACAAGCAGGAGGGGACATGATCCCAGCGCCCCTCTGGGTGGATGGGTGGGGGCGGCTTTATGAAGTGGTATTGTCTGGCAGATACCTCCCAACAGCCAGGGCAGCCAGTCCTTGGGGAGCCACCTCGTGGGCATGGGGAGACTGTGATGCTCAGTGTGGACTCCCACGGCCCTGAAGCCTGTGTGCTCAGCAAGTTTCACCCGTCTGCTCCGGCTCAGAATGAGCAGTGGGTTGACAGGGGTTCTGGGGCTCAGTCACCGTGCACTCCTGTGCCTGCTCCCTTCCCGTGGTCACAGAGGCTCTGCAGCGGGGGCGACTCCCACCTCACACGGCCCATGTGAGGACAGAGGTGCCATCATCAGGGAACGGCTGCTGCCACATTACATCTGACGCAGGCGCTTCCCCAGGACTCGCACCCAGGTCTGGGAGGGGAGGCCCCCCACCTGCTCACGGGGGTGGGGGGTGGGGGCAGCCCAGGGTGCGGGGTGCAGGAGGCAGCCTAGGTTCTCTGACCTCTGTGTCCACCTTAGGCTCATTTTGAGCCTGAGTGACACAGAGAGGAGGGCGTGGGAGCAGGGGTCTGGGGCTTTGCCAGCGAGCCTGCCCCGTCTCAGCTGCCCTGCGCGGCCCAGAGGTCGGGGCGGGTCACGGCGGGGCTACCTGGAGCGCTCCTGGCTGGAGCCCCGGCTCTCCACAGGAGAGATGCTGGCCGAGTGGCGGCGCGCGGGCTGCTTGCTCGGGGAGGCTGGCTGAGATCCGGCCTTGGACTTGGTCCGTGACCGTGAGCGTCTCTTCTTCTTCTTCTCGTGGGGGCTCCTGGAAGGAAAGCAGTGTTAGACAAAGGCACCGCGCTGGCTCTGAAGGAGTGCTGGGTGTATTCCAGGAGAATTCGGCAACTTCCCCCTTCTATACACATTAACTCTTTTTAAGAACTATGTACATTTAACTTGAAACCTGGATGGGTGTAACAATATAAAAGCCATGCAAGAAGTGAAATGTAGACCACCTTTGAGACAGAAGTCCTGAAGTCAGATGCCTGTGGGTTTATAACACACTCAGCGCTTTATCTGCATTTAAACACTCAAGATAAGCAACTGAGTGCTGTTTATGCTTCCTGTTCATTTATGCTGACTTAACGGGAATTTCCAGCCAGAAATGGAAAATGATTAAAACCAAGCTCTGTGAACACAAAAGCTCAGTGTGTCCTGGCCTGAGGTGGACAGTGCTCCGGGGCTGCCTGTGCTCCCGCTGGTCCCCACGGCCACGTCTCGCTGACTAGCCCACACGCTCCGAGTCACTAAGGCCTGCAATCCCACGTCAGAAATGTGCCCCCAGCTCCATCTCCCCTTTCCAGACCCTCCCCCGCCCAGAGAAGACATCCTTGAGCTTCCCGAAGGTCTCGTGCTACATTCTGCCCTGTGACCCTCCTTCTCGTGCCCCTAAAACGCCTGAAGAAAGAGGGAACGTGTGTAGATGGTGAAAGCGTGGAAGTGCACACGGGCACTGAGCCCCTCCTCCGGGCTTCCTCTCAAAGACCACCTGTTGCCAGTCCTTGAGAAGCCCACCCCGGCACACAGCACAGGGGCCTCCGCAGCCTGCCCTCTTGCTGTGACCAAGCATTTCTGGGAGACTCTTTGCAGACACAGGTCACTGTGAATTTCATGAGCCTGATGCCCAAACTGTGCAGGGTGCCAGCTGGAGGGTGGATGACAGGCTCCCAGTGCTATAGTGACCCCTGAAAATATTTATTGCTCTAAACACGGACACCCCAGGTCACCGCCTGTACAGCTCAGACTCCTCCCGGCTCCTCAGGACTCAGGTAGCTTGCAGGCCCTCCCCAACCTGCAGACACCCCAGGGTCTGTCCTCACGTCCTCTCACCATTTCACCTGCCACCCGACCTATTTCCCTGGTGCCCCTATCCGCCTTGGTAGCAGAGTGTGGGGTACAGGCAGGGCCACCCCAGGCACCTGAGGGGGCTCGTGCTTGAGTCCAGGCCCCGGTTCAGCTCCCATGGGCCCCTGGCGTAGCAGACTGCTGAGCCAGAGAAGCAAGCCGATCCTCCTGTCTGGCAGGGCACAGCTTTCTGGCTCTGCCTCAACCACAGCACCAGGGTCTGGCCCTGGGTGGTGACAGCCTGACGACTTCAGCTGCGGGAAGTGTCCCCCAGTGAGCTGGGCTGTGGGGAGGTGGCCTCTGTGCAGGCCTGGATGAAGAGAAGTGGTCGAGAAAGAAGAGGCTGTTCCTGGGGCTGGACACAGAGGTGGAAAGTGCATAATACCACAGGCCTACTTCTTATACTGCAGAGGTTTTTGCGAATTTTTGTCTATAAACAAATGTCTAGGATTTCAAAGGAAGCAGGGTTAAAAAAAAAAAAAAAAGTGACCTCAACCCCAAATCTAGTTAAGCTCCTGGGGCTGCTGATATGAAATAAAGGTAGGTTAGCAATCCTGACCTGTAAATCACTACAACTTGATCTTCATAACAAAACTTTCCAAGTGTTTGCTTAAGGAATTAAGTAATCTAATTATTAATAGTATTATTTTAAATTGAGGTGTGCTTTACATCCAGCAAAATGCAAATGTCTGAAGCGCTATTTGTTGATTCTGGCCAAGTTGCAGACATGGTGAAACCCAGAAACCCCTCACAATCAGGGACACCCCGCCATCCCGAAGGTTCTTCCACTGACGCTCTGCCATCTGCACCCCTTCCCCTCCCTCACAGGACCCGCTGCTCTGATTTCTAGCATGTATTAGGTTGCTGCAAAAGTAATTGCAGTTTTGCACTGCTGAACTTTGCCGTTTGACACTGGAATACATTCTTAAAAAAATGCAGTTTTGTTATATACATCATTTTAACACACATTTCTTGCTTTATGTTTTTTTTTGCTAATGACATTACTTGCTATTTATATTTATTTTAGAAATGATGTGAGATAAAGAGCAAATTTGAGCGATTTTCTTATTAGAGTTCAAAATGGGTCATAAAGCGTCGGAGACAACTCACAACATCAACAATGCATTTAGCCCAGGAACTGCTAACCAAAGCACAGTGCAGTGGTAATTCAAGAAGTTTTGCAAAGGAGAGGAGAGCCTTGAAGATGAGGAGTGCAGTGGGCGGCCGTTGGAAGCTGGCAACGACCAACTGAGAGGATCACTGAAGCTGATCCTCTTACAACTACCCGAGAAGCTGCCAAAGAACTCAGTGTTGACCATTCTACAGTCTTCTGGCATTTGAAGCAAACTGGAAAGGTGATAAAGCTTGTTACATGGGTGTCTCATGAGCTGACTGCAAGTCAAAAAAAATTGTCCTTTTGAAGTGTCACCTTCCCTTATTGTACACAACAATGAACCATTTCTTAATTGGACTGTGACATGCCACAAAAAGTGGATTTTATACAACAAGTGGCGACAACCAGCTCAGTGGCTGGACCAAGAAGAAGCTCCAAAGCACTTCTCAAAGCCAAACTTGCACCAAAAAAAAAGTCATAGTCACTGTTTGGTGGTCTGCTGCTAGTCTGATCCACTACAGCTTTTTGAATCCTGGTGAAAACCATGACATCTGAGAAGTATGCTCAGCAAATGGATGGGATGCACTGAAAACTGCAACACCTGCAGCCGGCACTGGTCAACAGAACGGGCCCAGTTCACCTGCACTACACCCGGCCGCACGCTGTGAACCAGTGCTTCAGAAGTTGAACAAACTGGGCTACGAAGTTCTGCCTCATCCGCCATATTCACCTGACCTCTTGCCAAGTGATTACTGCTTCTTCAAGCATCTCAACAACTTTTTGCAGGGAACATGCTTCTGCAACCAGCAAGACACAGAAAATGCTTTCCAAGAGTTGGTTGAATCCCGAAGCACAGATTTTTATGCTATAAGAAGAGACAAACTTATTTCTCATTGGCAAAAGAATGTGTTGATTATAATGGTTCCTACTTTGATTATATACTGTATGAATCTGCCTTCATACAGTTTAGGCTTTCTCCTGTTAACCGATACCTGAGTTGTTGCCAATTTTGGCAATTACGAATCAAGTGGGCATTTTCGGGCAAATGTTTATGGGGAGTGGACACCTGGGACCAGCAGAGTCGGGCCCTGGAGCAGTACATGCGGAACTCTGTAAGAAACCGCCGAACTGTTTCCCAAGTGCTGTACCACCCTGCCCCCGCCTTGCAGCTACGTCTCAGGATTATGGCTGCTCACACGCTTGTCGACACTTACTACGTAATACCGGGCTTGCTTATTTCCGGCTATTCCTGTCAGTGTAAACAGCACTGCATTGTGGTTTTAATCTGCATTTCACTAACAGATGACTAATGAAGTTAAGCATCTTTTCATACCCTATCTTCACTGGCTATTTAAATATATTCTTTTTCTCATGCACAGTATTTATTAGTTGTTTATTTATCAAGAGAAACTATTCCGTAGCCCAGATATTCATGGTTCATACTTTAGGAACACAGATCAAGTGACTAACTACCACGGAACTCAACCCAAAGAAATCCTTTACATTCCCAAATCACTCTGCACTCTGAAAGACACCAGCCTTCCTCATCTCCTCCAGATCTTTTATGGAATCACAATTTGTGTAGGAAACCGTGTATGCCTTCTTTCCTGATTCACCCACAGCAAACTTAAGAGAAAAACTCAACTCCCAGGCACACAGTAAATGCTACAGCAATATCAAGTCGCAGATGCTTGACCAGAAGGCTGTGCATCCAAGCGCCCATCAGAGAACTGGAAGCCATGGTAGTTTTTCTCCCTGACAGCTCAACAACAACGTCCTTCCAGACTGATGGAGACGAGGCCCTTAAATATATTCTGTCATGAAACATCTTTCAGGCAGTCTGCCCCTTTTCTATGGGGTTGTCTTTTCGGTACTGACACAGGCCTTTGTCAAAGATACACACTGCAAATATTTCTCCCCATCTGGGGCCTGTCAATGCAGTTTAACTGTGCCTTTTGAATGAAATTTTTAATTTCAATGAAGTCAAATTTATAATCTTTTTTTCTTATGGTGGAATTGTCTATATCCTCAAGATTCTCTGGCACTTCATTAAATGTATTCTCCTTATTTTCTTAAAAAAAAAAAAAACAAAAACACACACACACACAGAATGGTTTCAGTTTTCACATTTAGGTCTGTGATACACCTTAGGTTAAACTTGGTATATGGGGTACAGGTCACTGTTCTTCCACTTTGGTATCCAGTTATTCAAGCAAATTTTGTTGAAAAGACTTTCCTCACTGCGCTATTTTGGCTCTTTACCTCTTAAAGGTGTACAGCACATACTGTCTGATTGATGAAGCTTTCTAGTAAGTCTTGAATTAGTAGTAAAAGTCCTCCAATTTAGTTTCAAAGTTTTTTTCTTTTCTTTCTTTTCTAATTTCCTTTTGTTTTTGGCTGCGCCGGGTCTTTGTTGCTACACGCGGGCCTTTCTCCACTTGGGCGAGCAGGGGCTGCTCTCTCGCTGAGGAGCAGGCTTGCGGCTTCTCTTGTGGAGCGTGGGCTCTAGAGTGTGAGCTTCAGCAGTTGTGGCTCGTGGAGTTAGTGGCTCTGTGGCACGTGGGATTTTCCTGGACCAGGGGTTGAACCCGTGACTCTGGCAATGGCAGTAGGACTCTCAACCACTGGACTACCAGGGGAGTCCTCAAGGTTGTTCTGACTGCTAGTCAGTTTGCCAATACCTACAAGAAGCCCATGAGAGCTTTGATTGGGACTGTATTGGGTCTACAGATCAGTTTGTGGAGAAGAGCATCTGACTAATACCAAGCCTTCCAATCCATGAATACGGAGTTTCTCTCCATTTCTTTAAGTTTCCTAAACATTTTCTCTGAAATGTTTTATGGTTTTTCATTGTAGAAAGATCTTACATGTTTCCTTACACTAATCCATATGTAGTTTGCTTTTCTGATACTGTTATGGATGGTATTGCTTTTAACTTCATTTTTTAATTGTTTTATGCTGCTGCTGCTAAGTTGCTTCAGTCACGTCCGACCCTGTGCGACCCCATAGGTGGCATCCCAGGGATGGCAGCCCACCAGGCTCCCCCGTCCCTGGGATTCTTCAGGCAAGAACACTGGAGTGGGTTGCCATTTCTTTCTCCGATGCATGAAAGTGAAGTCGCTCAGTTGTGTCCGACTCTTAGCGACCCTATGGATTGCACGCCAACAGGCTCCTCCGTTCATGGGATTTTCCAGACAAGAGTACTGAAGTGGGGTGCCATTGCCTTCTCCGTGTTTTATGCTAGTATACAGAAATAAGAGGTTCCTTAAGATTTACATAATTATGTAAGAAGATAGTTTTACATTTTCCTTTGCAATCTTTATGCCTTCTATTTCTTTTTCTTGCCTTACTGTCATGGCTATGAATTCTATTACACAGCAGACACCCTGGCCTTGTCTCTCATCTCAGAGGAAGGCACTAGGAAGTGTGATGTTAGTTGCAGATTTTGCAAAGATGCCCTTCAGGAATTCCCTGGTGGTCCAGCGGTTAGGACACCACCTTTTCACTGCCGAGGGCCAGGGTTCAATCCCTGGTTAGGGAACTAAGTTCCCAAAAGCTGCTGGGTGCAGCAAAAAATAAAATTGGATGGAAAAGATTTCCTTCTATTCCTGCTTTTGCCAAAAATATCCCCCCCCTCCATTTTTCTTTTTAATGAATGGGTGATCAACTGTGTCAAATACTTTTTTCTGCATCCATTGAGATGTCATATGATTCTCTTCAATTTTTTTGTCAACACTGTGAATTACAACGACTGGTTTTTGAATGTTAAAGAACTCTGCACTTCTGAGACAAATCCCATTTGGTCCCGATGTATTGGTTATTATCCTTTTAGTAAACTGCTACACTCAAATCAGCTAACATTTTGTTAAGAATGTTTGCATTTCTTTTCCTGAGAATATTAGTTCATGACTACATCTACACCCCCTGACAAAACACACTCCACACCACACAGATGTGCACACACGTGGCCATCTGCTTCAGGGTGGGCTCATGAAGTGTTCTCTCTTCTGTTTCCTTCGAAGTGTCTATAAAACTGGTGTTCTCCTTTTTCTTGAATGTTTGTTAGACTCTACTGATAGAAGTCATCTGGGCCTGAGTTTTTTGGAAGTTTTAAATTATAAATGAAATCCTTTTAGCAGGTATGGAACTATTTAGACTTTCCATTTCTTCTGTTGTCCGTTTGTAGTTTGTTTCTTTCAAGGAGATTTGTCCATTTCACCTAAACTGTTAAGTTTATTGGCATGGTATTTATTTCCTTATTATTCTTTTAATATCTATTGGGTCTTTCATTCTTGATCAATCTAAAAACAGATTAATCAATTAAAAAAATCATTTTCAAAGAACCATCATTTGGTTTTACTATTTTCCTCTGTGAGTCTGTTTTCTGTTTTGTTGATTTCTGATCTTACTTTTATTACTTCCTTGCTTCTACTTACTTTTGGTTTAATTTGTTCTTCTTTTTTCTAGCTTAAGACAGAAGATTAGATCACAGTTTTTAGACTTTGCTCTTTTTTTAATATAAACATTTAAAGCTAGTAACTTCTTTCTGAGCACAACTGCACCCCACAGACTTGAGTGTCACATTTTCATTATTATTCATTTCAAACTATCTTCTACTTTCTCTTGTGATTTCTTCTTTGACCTATGGGTAATTTTCAAATATGTTAATTTTCAAATATTTGGGATCTTTCCAGATATCCTTTTACAGATTTTTATACTTAAAGTCGGCCTTCCTAGGTGGTGCTAGTCGTAAAGAACCCGCCTGCCAATGCAGGGACATAAGAGACTCAGGTTCAATCCCTGGGTTGGGAAGATCCCCTGAAGGAGAACATGGAAACCCAATCCAGTATTCTTGGCTGGAGAATCCCATGGACAGAGGAGCCTGGTGGGTTGCAGTCCATGGGGTTGCACAGAGTCGGACACGACTGAGCAACTTAGCACGCACACACACTTAGTCATGTGGTCGGAAGACACACTCTGTGTTATGTGAACGTACTGGCACTAATTCAGTGGTACAGAGAATGGTCTAGCTTGGTGACTGGCCCGAGCACGCCACGACGCACACGCCATGAGAGTGCGTGCCTCACTGCAGGGCGTAGTGTTCAGGTGGTTGATGCTCTGCTCACGTTTGCTGCATCTGTACTGCTATACTGCCTGCCTTTTTCCCTTTAATTCTTTCAGTTTCTGTTTCAAGTATTTTAAAGCTTTTATTCAACACTCACATTTAAAACATTATGTGCTCATGAAGAACTGATCCCTTCATCATTATGAAAAGGCCTTCTTGATTTCTAGCACCACTGCTTCAAGTCTATGTGGTCTTCTATTAAAACAGCCATATTGCCTTTCTTCTTATTAGCCCTGTATGGTGTATCTTTTTTCAGTCTTTTAGATTTCAAAGTCTTTGTGTATTTCAGGTGTCCCTTAAGCAGCTTAGTATTAGGTTTTGCACTTTAATGTAGTCTAAATTTCTGCCTTTTAACTAGAGCTTTTAGTCTACTTACATTTAATGTAATTATTTGTACAGATGGTGTTAACAATCTCTTTTGCCTTCCAGTTGTCTATTTGTTCTTTTCCCTTCCCCTCCCCACTTTTCTGCTTTCTTTTGCATTAATAAAGCATTTTAATGTTCTCTTTAACAGTCTCTATTAGATTTTTAGCCTTTCTTAACTGGTTGCTCTACAACCTTTAACAGTCATAGTCTACAATGAATTAATAACATCTCATGTATGATGTAACCCACTCCAGTCTTCTTGCCTGGAGAATCCCAGGGACGGCGGGGCCTGGTGGGCTGCCGTCTATGGGGTTGCACAGAGTCGGACACGACTGAAGTGACTTAGCAGCAGCAGCATGTATGATGTAAGAACTGTAGAACAGCAGTATATTCCCACTTACTTGATAAACATTTACTGATGTGTTCAGAGCAGTGATGAGCTGGAGGAATTCAATGCTAACCACCCCCTCCCCAATCAATCACTAACTATTTACTGTTATAAAGTAACGGGGACTTCCTGTTGGAGTATATGGTAATATGATTTGGCTAAACATTTTCATGAATTTTACTTTAAAAAATATTCACTCTACCCAAATTTAGATTTCTAAACACTCACTAAAAGGAACCATGATTCCTAGGAGAAATGACTGACCCCAGGTCCGAGGTAGGGGAAGCAACAGCTAAACCTAGAGTATCTTGGGTCAAAAGTGACAAAGTGCTCAAGGAACAACGGGGTCAAATGTGAGACGATGTCACCATCAAATGGAATATAATGGCAATGGATTATTATGCAACCAATATAAAACAAATTCCCCAAACCCCAAATCCACAATGATACTAAACAAAGGGTGGGATGTCTTTAGAGAAAAAATGAGGAGAAAGTCGATGGCAGCAGACATTCACACTGTGCAGCGCCGCCCACAGACTACCTGCCAGTTCAAAGAGGAAAAGGCAAAAGCAAGTGCAACCTTAACCAAGCCATCAAACTCAGAGTCACTAGTAACGGGGCAAAGGGACACGTGTGCATCTGTGTGATACCATGGGAAGTCACACAGCAACATTTATACAGTATACAGTACTCTTGCCGCAGATACTTAACAGCAACACAGCCAAGAGGACAAAGTAAGACAAACCCAGAGTGTGGGGTCTTCAATGACCTGGACTGGCCTGGACTCGTGTAAGTCATGAAATACATACATAGAAAGGTGGGAGGGAGGGACAGAGAGAGAGAGGAAAGCAAATGTGGGAAAAACATTAACAGTGAATTGAGCTACAAGCTTCACGCAGATGGCTGTTCACTGTACTATTTCTAAGTAAATTAAAAACTTTCTAGTAAGTTAAAATTAAAAAAAAAAAGTCAGTGAAAGAAGCATTGCATTCAATGATCAGCTTGTAGGAATAATCCTTCAAATCTGGGAGGAGGCACTTTCCCCTCAGTTGGGGGACCTGATGGGATTAGTCGCCCTGACTTGGTGCATAATTAGCTACCTGCTGCTGTACTGAAGCAGAGACCCCCTTCTCCGCCCCAGCAGCTACTCTGAGTAGAAGGACAGAGGGAACAGCCTGACTGTTGGGTTTATATAACTTGCCCTCTAAAAAAACATATTCTGGACCTAGAGACAACTCTAGGTTTGTCATAGCTTTTCTTCTAAGGAGCAAGCGTCTTTTAATTTCATGGCTGCAGTCACTATCTGCAGTGATTCTGGAGCCCAGGAAAAGAAAGTCTGTCACTGTTTCCATTGTTTCCCCATCTATTTGCCATGAGGTGATGACAAACCTAGATAGATTAAAAAGCAGAGACATTACTTTGCTGACAAAGGTCTGTCTAGTCACAGCTATGGTTTTTCCAGTAGTCATGTATGGATGTGAGAGTTGGACGATAAAGAAAGCTGAGTGCCAAAGAATTGATGCTTTTGAACTGTGGTGTTGGAGAAGACTCTTCAGAGTCCCTTGGACTGCAAGGAGATCAAACCAGTCCATCCTAAAGCAAATCAGTCCTGAATATTCATTGGAAGGACTGATGCTGAAGCTTCAATACTTTGGCCACCTGATGAGAAGAACTGACTCATTAGAAAAGACCCTGATGCTGGGAAAGATTGAAGGCAGGAGGAGAAGGGGATGACAGAGAATGAGATGGTGGGATAGCATCACCAACTCGATGGACGTGAGTTTTAGCAAGGTCCAGGAGTCGGTGATGGACAGGGAAGCCTGGTGTGCTACAGTTCATGGGGTTGCAAAGAGTCAGACGTGACTGAGTGACTGAACTGAACTGGGAGACAACTCAGTTTATAATCACCACCATGAAATTGACCAGTAATCATGCACATGTTCAACTCTTCTGGGTTCCCCCTGAATCCACCACTGCCCACAGCCCCTCAGAGTCAGGTCACAGGATTAATCCCATCCACCAGGGCAGGGCAGCTGGGCCCTGTAGTGGGATGAATCTTGACTTCTTTTGTCTGACTTAAAGTTCTGATGATAACACAAGCTCTGATGAATCCTAATATAATTACCATAGTCTCAAGTGATAGCTCTTTTAATGCAATGGCTAATTTTGAGGGTAAAGCAAGAACTCTTCTGTTAGGAGAGATTTTCGGCTACAAGGAATTAATTTTAGACCATGCCCTTTACATATACCAAGGGTGATGATAAATTTCAAATGTCAATTACTTGAATAAGGAATAAAATTTAAAATGGACTTCACTTTTCATCATGTTATCCTGGAACAGTCACGTACACTTAGTGAGGGATTTCTAAGGCACAAAATGAAATTTATAAACAGACGGAATGAGTCTGTACATGAAGCCTTTGCTGAAATATATTAGCTTCACAGCTCCTTTCTGATTTTTCTGTTTTTACTGTTTTAAGAAAATGAGATGACATTTTATCATTTAATGGAACGATCACATAACTAGCCAGACTGCAGGAACATTATTTGGCTAGCAATGCCTTTTAGAACTCTTCCTGTTAAGGGCAGTGCTGATGGAGGCGGGTCTCTGAGGCAGGTTTGGGTGATGGTTGGGTTCATTTGCCCAAGAATGGCAGACACCTGAAATTCAGATCTGTCCTCTGGAAGGCTCCAGAAGGTTCTGGAACTCTGGATGTCCTGACACACACAAACACTAAGCAGCATAGTCTCATGCAATCTGAGACTACGATGGGCAACAATGGCATCCTGCCTGTTTCTGGATGCCTCAGTCGCTGGGACAGCAATACTCCTGTCCACCTACAACAGCTGGGGCCTGCTTAATTCCAGAGCCAGGGCACAAAAAACAACAAGCCTCATTTCTGGGGCAAATGGAAATACAGAAGCCAAGTGACTTAAAGTATTCAGGTGGCACCTCCCACAATGGACGGGATGGTCTCCAGATGGCAATGCTTAGCTGAGAGGGAAACGCCCACTGGTCCACCAGCCACCAGCCCTGCTCCTGGCTTGGATTCTGTGTCTTCTCAAGTCAGTGGTGGTACTGGGGCCTCTGGTGGCAGAGGTCAGCCCTAGAGCTCTCTCCCAGGGAGCGAGAGCGGGGGCCCTGGCTTGCTGAGTGTCAGAGGCCCAGACCAGGGGCGGCGGTGATGTGGGAACCTGGCTCTCTCACCCTCCTCGACAGGTCTCTTCCAGTGGTCAAGGGGTCAGAGGACGGACCCTGTCCCTGCTCTCAGGCCCACTCCTGGGAGCCGAAGCTGGGGCCTGGTCCTGAGCAGCAGGGACCTACTTGAGACTTGAACTTCTGATTTTCCTTGACACTCATCCCTACTGTCCTTTCCCTTCTCGACAGGTAGAGGATAAGGTGCTGTGTGTGGGGGGTCCAGAGGAGCACCTAGACTTGGGGAAAATGGAGACCCCATGACCCACTGCAAAGACAGATGGTCCCTGGCTCTAGCATGGCAAGTTCCCCTCTGCCTGTGAGAGTTCCAGAGCAGTGGAAACGCTGCCAGGATGACTCAGGATCAGTCAAAGTAACTGCTTCCCTGGTTCCCGACAGCTCTGTGCTGTGGATGTGGAAGCCCCACCTTCCCAGTACAGGTCCCACGTCTGCGAAAGCTTGGTTGCCTACCTGGACCGGGTCCGCTTCCTGCTGACTCCAGGGCTGTTACTCATCCGGTAGGCGGTGGGGACACTCCTGTCCTCCCGTCGTCTCTCGGGGGAGTGCGCTCGTCTCCGAGGGGACCGGGACCGGGACCTGGGCAGAGGAAGGCGGGCCTTTCAGTTCTCTGTGTGTGGGGGCAGGGGAGCACCTCCACCACTGAGGTGGCGGCCAGCCCTGGCCTGTCCTCTGAGGCCCGCCCCCAACCTCCCTACTCTTGCCGACCCAGAATGGGATCCAGGCTCAGGGGCAGAGTGCTTGTCACGCCAGTGCTAAACTTCTAACCGGGGCACAACTAATGCTGAGGCTGGAGCCATGTGCTCTTGGCCGGCAGCGGCCAGCTCCCCGACTGGGCGTCTCCCTGCAGGTCTTGGTGGACGCGGGCCTGCTGCTGCTCTTCCTCCCTCTTGCCTTTGCCCTAAAAAGTTCAGCTCACTGATACTTCTATCAAAATTAGGGATGGAAAGGCATTGAGACTCTAGTGAGTTTTTCTACTTGTTCTGAATACTGGCAAGAGGAAGAAACTAAAAAGAATAAAGTTAGAAGGTGACTTGAAATTTCTCCTGTGTGCACTCATCTTATGGGCTCTTAGCATGAAGAACAGGCTGCAGGCCCACTGGCAGGAAGCCTAAACCTTCAATCCAATTCAGACCATGCCATTCCCGCGAAAATTTTGGCTAAATCATTTGTTTCTGAGATTTCTAATGTTTTACTCTCCCCTTTCCTGTGCCTGGAAAAGGACTATTCTATTCATGCAGTGTCCCACAGACACCAGCACATAGAGCTCCAACTCCAGACCCTCACCTGTGGGGTCAGGTCCTTAAGAAGAGACCTTTAATAATAGGGTTAGGACTCTTATTTAAGTTTTTTGTCCATTCAGTGAAAATACTATTTTGGGGAAATCTGAAATAAGCAGATATCTGAGCAAAAAAACAAACAAACAAAAAAAACCCCCCAAAACCAAAACAATTTATTTCTGTTCTGTTTCTATGACAACACACTCAAAACCAATGTAAAGAAGAGATGTTTTGATTTTTGTCATCTAAAAATATTCTACACTGAATCATTCCAGTTACAACCAAACCTCCCAAACAACACACATGGTTGTTGCAAAGATCAGCCTGTAATCACATTCCACCCTCTGTGTCATGGAGAAAACCCTGAGTCATTCCTGAAAAAACACCACAACCACAGAATGAACCTGCTCCGGGATCAACTCCCCTCGACTCTGGGGCTCCTCCCACACAACTGCTTCTCAGCTTATACAGCGGTTTTGATTTTCCAGACCTTTCCTAAGATTTAAGTAACAGATTACAAAGGTGAGGTCAGTCAGACACCTTGACATTTTACCAGGTTTCCCCTCAAAAGAGCTCCAGGAGGCAAATCTGCTCGTGGTCGAAGCTGCCTGATAACTGTCCCGCTCTGCTGCTGCTGCCACTGCCGAGCTGCTCTGACAAGGCTCCGTGCTCAGCGTCCCTGGGGAGGCTGTGGGTCTGTGATATGGAGGTACACACTTCACATTCAGAATAAAATGTGCTGAGCTGGGCAGCACTAGAACCCTGAAAAAGGGCTCTGCTTAATCAAAACTATCGCACCTATGGAACGCTCAGACGCAGAATTCTACAATAAACTCAATAATCAGGAAAATGGATTAGTTTTTAATGTTTGCAAATTCGTAACTTTGAAATACAATACCATTTAGCGGTGGCTATGAGTATTAGATTTCTTTAAAGTGAAGAGGCTGTTACCAGTAGATTTCAAGTTATCTGGGAAAAAAGCCCATCTCAGAATTATGGGCCATGAGCTATGCCAGATAACACTTGGGTTTTATTTTGATTAAAGAAGCTCTAATGTTTTTATTCTATTAAGTAGGCTCTTAATATTGCTACCACGACACAGTTCAAGAAACAGGAATTCCATTCTTTCCTTAAATCATCTGTATAACGTGACCAGAGGCCTTCTTATAGAGATGCAATAGTCTGAATTCAAAAAACTTCAAGCATAATGCAACTTGGATATTTTTTTCTTAAATAATAATAACAGTTTGTTGTCAAATAAAAGCATAAGGAAACCTTTTGTCTGAATGATGAGATATTTATAAATAGCTGCTTCTACCAGTGTTTAACCACATCTGCGACCCACTTCTCCATTCCTGTTACTTCACTGCTCACAGGTCCTCATGGAACCCAACGAGTGTCACTGGTGCCCTGGCAGCAAGGATCCGGCACCAACTGGCTTGAATAACCAAGAGGATCCCAGGTTTTACTTCTTTTAACTTTTGAACTGTGGACCCAACTTCACTCACAAATCCTTCCTCCTCTCTTGAGGGGCTAGTGTCTCCACAGCTTTTCTCCCCAACACTATTATCAATGGCTGTGGCTCTGTCTGGGGTTACGACTCACTTCCTGGAAACCAGCATGTGAACTGTCTCCTCGTGGGAACATCAGTGCCCCACGTTCCTTCAACGATGAGGATCAGGAGATAAACCACTCACTCACTGACTAGATATGCAGTTTATCAGTGGAAGAAGTGAGGAATTACAAATTTCAAACTAAAATATGACCCCAATTTGGCCCACCTGAGTTCTTTTTGAACATTAAATGTAACTGTTACAAAAGCCACGTTAACCTCCAGCCTCTCCTTGAATGAAAGCCCTGAGGGAACTTTACTTCAGGAAGTGACACAAGGGCCCATTATCCTCCACAGAGAACACCCCAAAATGTGGGGGTGCAGAGTTCTACCTAGAAACCTCCCCTTAGACACAAACTAACCAATGAAATGACACCACAGGTGATCTTATTAAAAGCTTTACAAATAAATTGAATTTCAAGCTTTAGTCTCATTGAGTTTAGTTTTAAAATACCTAAACTATTAAAACTGGATTTTAATTTTAGGCAGTAAATTGCATGAATACATCTTTATCCCATTAAGATATAAAACCTAATGTGATATAAAAGCAGAAAACAACAGAGAAAGAAGTCTTATACTTTAATCAATGTTGATTTAAAAGACACTAAATACTGCCTTGCGGTAATCACTGTGCTTTCTGAGAAGCAACAGACTGATTTCCAAAACTAAAGATTTTTCTATGACTAATTCACCTTTGGAGAGCCCGAGTCATCAGTAATTTAGACATACTTGATAAATGGGACTTCAACCACACAAGCATTAATATATTAACATAAAAATTACTTATGATAGTAAAGCTTTTTAATCTTAACTTTCTACATTTTACATAGGACTTTAGTAATTTAATATACAAAAGAAAATATATTTCAACTGTAGCATCCTACCCCAAGCAGAAATATTAACAAAAGTCATTTTACTTGAAGCTGGCAGTAGTCTTTTTAAAACAATCGATTAAATTGTGTCAGGCCCAAGAAACAGTCTGATATATCCTATGTAGACATTATGTCTGTAATGGGTTATTCTATCTGAAAAGACAGTTAAAGAAATAATTATGATAGTTATCATTAGCAACCTCAATATTTTGGTTAAAATTTAATTTTTTTCTTTTACATTTCAAACAATTCATATTACCAAGAACACCAACCTCCCTCATTTCATAACTGCTGCATTCGAAATTCAGTTGGGTCCCTAGAAATTATTAATGTGAGCTTGGATTAAGAAAGCAGGTCTATAACCAGCTTAGAAAAATATATAGTTTTATCAGATAAAACTCACTCTTCTCAGAAATAAGAGCTGAGGCAGGATCCTACTTGGTGAAGGTAACTTATGTCGCTGGGACCCAGAGACCAACCACAGGACAGGTGGGCTCCTCCATACATCCAACCAGACCTGAAACCCACTTCAGCGCCCTGAGTTCAGAGGTGGTCTGATTTCAAGCAGCATCACTGTCACATACAAGCTTTCAAGGCAAAACTTCCTGGACAAATACTTTGAAGGTTTTGTTTTCTAATAGTATTTTTAAAAAACAATTTATAATAAAGTTGCACTTTGCCTTGATACTTTATTTAAGCTGTAAAATCAAACACCAAAGATCTGCTGATTTAACTAAAGTCAGCTGATTTAACTAAAATTAACTGAAAGTATCACATAGATATTACTCTGTGTGTGTGTCTTAGTCACTTAGTTATGTCCGACTCTTTGGAACCCCATGGACTGTAGCCTGCCAGGCTCTTTTGTCAATGGAATTCTCCAGGCAAGAATACTGGAGTGGGTCGCCATTTCTTTCCTCATAGATACTACTAAGATTTTTTTAAAAGTTTGAGAATTATGAGAATACTCAGCTCTCTTTACACATAAAATACTTTGTTGGTAAAATTAAGGTAAAATTGTCGGCCTGCCATCACAGAACTCATATTAACAATTTTTTAATCTTTTTCTTTAACTGAAAATTATACACTAAGGATTAGGATTTTGTTTCTTGCACTTGTCAGCACTGAATATATGAAAACAATATTAAATACACTTGCATATAAAATATGTAAGTCTAAACAATATAAAATACACTTGCATATAAAATATGTAAGCCTATTCTAAAATAAAAGCTATTTTAAAAATACTAATATAATATACACAATGACTTACTCTACTATAGATAGTCAATAAAAACCATGGAAATCCTAGAGAGTTGAAATTCCAAGTGTTTCATGAACACTTCTAGTTCTGAACAGACCAACTTGGGGAAAAGTCTGTGGCCATCAGGTCTGACCAGATGGGTTCACCTAAGAACCAGGCACCCGCACCATTTGTCTCAGCATGCACCACGAAAACCAACTCATTTCTTACATAAGAAGCGACCTAAGGAGCCCTGAGCATTATCAGGCCCCTAGAAGGGGATTTAGGAGTAGATTATAATTTCTTCTCTTTGAGCCCTGAAATAAATGAAATCTACAAAGGATTTTACTGGGTATGGTTATTATTCATAGGGCTTGTACAGGTCTATTTACTTCCACTATATTATAAGAAATTTTTTCAAATAAGAAACCCTAGTTTTGATATATACATACAAGTTCCTGGGGACTTTCAAAAATTGGAAATATGTCAGCAAAGTTGTTCATTTAATTAAACAACAAGGTGTGTGTGTGTGAGAGAGAGAGAGAGAGGGAGGGAGAAGGAGAGAGAGGGAGAGCAAGGGATAGAACATATAAAGAACTAGCAAAAATGCAGAGCCAAAGATCAAATTTATTTATCGTGGAGGTAAGCCTAATTTCATTGTAGACAAGGGTAAATACTTGTCAAGCCTTGAAGGTCTGGTCTAGGTAAAAACTGGGAAGCATGTTGTTTTAGGGTATATTCAAGAAAGGCTAATGTGTATACAGTACAGTTTTTTTTAAACATAAAAAATAAAAAGTATAGGGCCATCTGCATTTTTCACATGGAAAGGAAAGAAAACATCAATTGTAGAAGTAGATTAGCACAAGTGCTGTGCTAGAGAAACTAAGTCCAACTGACATTCAGTAAGAAATCAGAAGGCGTGAGGTAAGTTTTAAAACTAGAAACTTGCTTTTCTAAACCTCCTGTAAGTCAGATGCTTTAAAAATCAGAAAAGCACCTGCTTCACTAAGCCCTCAATTCTGTGATCCTTACAGGTTTTCGTGTTTATTATTTCTGTTGCATAAAACCTTAAGCTGCTTCCTCAGAAGCTGGCTTTTGGTGGAACAGTGACTGTTAGTGGGAGGCTGGAGAAGCAGATTGATTGAGAAAGCAGATCTGTGCCTGTGTTTCCTCCTTTACGGGCACTTGCAGGTGTTGTGCCAGTGAAGCTGAACACAGCCACAGTGCACGTGTCTCTCGTGTTGGCAGATACACATTCAAAAGGAATTAGCTTGGGAAAGTCGACTCATTCACCAAACAAAACGCCCCCGACCCTGTGAATTTTCCACACATTTTCAGCAAATACGCTAGGCTTGCTCCCAAGACCTGTTAAAAATTTAAATACCTCTCTTCTAAGAAAAACCTGGCAATAGTTGATGAATTTTGGAAAGTCAGGTTAAAAAATATTTTGAAAAGAGATTGCAGGACGCATCTCTGCGTAAAGACACGCAGGTGTGTGGGTCTGTGCTTGCGGCAAGCCGGGGGAGGGGAGCCCCGCGCCCCCTGCTGGCGAGCAGGAGCAGCGGGATCCGCCCCGCACCCGACGCCCGGCCGCGGCAGCGCCCTGCACACTCACCTCGAGCGCCGCGCTGTCCGATAGGCACTGGGAAGACAATGCTTTGCTTTTGAGTGAGACCTAGACCTGGACTTGGACGACGAATGATACTTGGGAGACCGCGATCTTGTTCGAGACCGTTTTTTGTGCTTTTTCTTTTTCCTCTCTCTCTCTTCTTCTCTCGGCGGGTCTTTGCTTCGGCTCGAGCGCCCTTCTGGAGGCTTCACGTCTAAAGTTGGCAGAGGTCTGCCTCCAGCCAGTAGAGGACAGGGCACGGTACCAGCCTCCTGGAAACAGAAGCACACGTCCGGATCTCAGCAAGGAAGATAGGCTGTTTCAAAATGTGTGTATAAGATTCCGACTTTGGCGCTCTCTCATCTGTTAGAGCAGCCCATGCCTCCGTCTGTGGCTCTAAATATACCCCCGGCATCTCTGGGAGAATGATGGCTCCTCAGAGGCCAAGAGCACGAATGCCTACCTCTCACGGCCGAGCCTTCCCGTGCAGGGTCCCGTCCCCAGCCTGCCAGGCTCTGGAGGCTGGATCTGAGAAAAGAAACGCGGCACATGGAGGGCTGTGTTAGGAAACGAGCCCCACCTGCTCTTTCCTAAATAATTGTGACTTTCCACTAAAAAGGAGATTCTTCAAATTGCTAGCACTAGGTTTTTATGCATCTCTGCTCTGCCTGAACCAAAAGAGGTTCCTTTTTGATTAAAAAAAAAAAAAATTATTTGTTACTAGAACACTTTCTTTCTTTGTATGAGGTAGTGGATATTAACTTACTGTGTCGATTACTGTGTATTTTATGTAAGTCAGATCATGCCATGCACCTTGAACACACAGTGCTACATGTCAACGGCTAACTGGAAAATGGTCCCTCACCATCTGGTGCTACAAGGATGAAGTCACCGGTCACTGGAGTTGCTGACCTTTGACACCCTGAAAGAAGTTCAGGGCAGAGATCAGGAAAGAGGCCCTCTGTGCTCTGGGAAAAACTGGCAGAACGTGCCTTCAGATAGTTAGACCTTTACAGGAGAAGATTCTAAGAGCGATTCTTGTACCTCCTCATGCCTGGAAAAGCACTAACATTACTAAGAGACATCTGCTCCTCCTGATAAGCAGCCATCTTCCGCCAAAACGTGTGTTTCACTGCACATTCCGCTTCACCAAACTCACGTATACACGGACCCTGCCCCCCACCTCTGAAGAGCAGTTCCTCAGAGGTCTGACAGGCTGTCTCCCCAGGCTATCATCCTCATTTTTGTCCCAAATAAAACTTGATGTGCACCTTTTCTCAGGTGACACAATTATACCTCAGTAAAACTGAAAGTAAAAAAATAAAGCCACTAACAGGAACCACAGACAAGACAATCCCATCAACGCAACCCAGCCTTACTCCACATGTATCAACACAGCAAGGAATTTCACTTAATGGGTTATCAGTCTTCAGACCTCTGTATCCAAGTATGACAGACACACAGAGTGCACAGATCTTAGGGCTGCTGCCTACTGAACTTTCACGTCAAGATACCAGCGCATACATCCAGGAGCCACCACTCTCAGCAGTGTGCATCCAGAGCAGTCCCATTTCCAGAACTTGTTCACTACGGTCCAACCAGGAAGGCAATTACTACTCAACTTTAAAAATGATGTGGTAGTCCTATTTTATTGACATTAACATTGTCCATGTCACAATGTAAGATAAAAAAAAAAAAGAATTTACAAAAAACAAAAACAAAAAAGCCACACATAAGAAAACCACAAAAAAACACCCCCAAACCGCATTTCATATTTGCAATTGCAGCCACCCCCTTCAGCCCCTTTCCCTCATCCTGAGCAAGGTCGTTTCCTTGATTCAGTTTACGTGAGTTTTAACTACAGCCAGTAAACACCATACACAGAGAGACACCGAAGAATCTGGAATTTATCATTTTGTGCCTCAGAACTTTCAAGCTGTTAAGGTTCATGAAAAAAAAAAAAAAAAAATCCCAGGCAGGGGCTGCAGCCCCGAGTGGGTGCAGCTGCTGGCGGATGGTGGGCTCTAGCAGGCCTGGCTTCCCTTCTCCTTGGGTCCATTTGGATAAGGCCAACTGGATGAGGCAAAACAACACTTTGTGCAAATGATTCTTCTGAAGCTATGCTTCTTCCCCTGACTTGAGAGGAACCGTGATGGTGGTCTTGTGGGACAGCCACCAAAGATATCGCCCCTCCGATACGGGCATGCCCAGAGAACAGGGCTGCCTTCCTGCCAGCCTCCTGTCGTTTACACTCACAACACACTGTCTTCACATCTTTCATTCACTGTGAGCTGAGAGGCAGTGGGGCTGAGAATTGCTCAAGAACAATATGCCCTGCTCCCAAAGCAGTTTATTCCCATGAAAATACTCTTAGTAACCAGGCCCCCTGTGGAAGGGCACATAGCCGCCTGGTGTTCCTGTCCGGCCTTCACTCTTCTCCATCGTGGCAATGCGGCCCAGGGCATTTTTAAGGTTTTGCTTAAACTGTCTCCAGGGAAACCATTTCATCATGAGACAGTTCTTCTTATCAAAAATGTCTTTCTTACTTCAAATTATTTTAGTGCAGTAATCTGTTTCTTCCTTTTTTTTTTTTTTTTTGGTGTCACTTGGCATGGCTTGAAGGATCTTAGTTCCTCAACTGGGGATCGAACCTGTGCCCCCTGCAGTGGAATCGAGGATTCTTAACCACTGGACCGCCAGGGAAGTCCTGCAATAATATTTTTTCAGGTTAAATTTTAAAATAATTGGTTGTTGTTAAACAATTCTAACATGTAGACACAAAACTTTATATATAAGAACACCTAATTCCCACTCTGGCACTTCTAAACACACATACAAAGTGATACAATAAATTTAGACTAATAAAATGTAGTGAGTTTTCTAACTTTAGAGGTTGGAGGAAGGGAAATGCTGCCCCCTTCACCCCCACATCCATCAGCTTGTAGAGAACTCTGCTGTTGCCAGGCTGGAAAACCAGCTTTTAATGCATTAAAAAACCCCAATAACCATGGACTCTAAATTAGGAATATATGTAGGTCTTCTCAGGTGGCACTAAAGAATTCACCTGCCAATGCAGCAGATGCAAGGGATGTAGGTTGGATCCCTGGGTCGGGAAGATACCATGGAGGAGGAAATGGCAACCTACTCCAGTATTCTTGCCTGGAGAATCCCATGGGCAGAGGAGCCTGGTGGGCTAGTCGATGGGACCGCAGAGAGTCAGACACGACTGAGCACACACACACACACACCCCCCGCATGAAAAAGTGAGATGGAACTGGGGGTAATAAGTCACCACTAAGAATTTCCAGGCCAGCACACGTGAGGC
The DNA here is from genome assembly GCF_055505025.1 of Bos grunniens. Lineage (NCBI taxonomy): Eukaryota > Metazoa > Chordata > Mammalia > Artiodactyla > Bovidae > Bos > Bos grunniens. The sequence continues at coordinate 45,666,245 of NC_141181.1, forward strand.
CTCTAGGAATGCTGAAGGTAATGCTGAAGGTCCAGGGCCTTTAGGAATGCAGGGCAGTCGGGGCTGCTGTGGGGAATTTCCCTGGGAACCAGAGAGCCCGTTTTAGGAGAACTGAGACTCCATCTTTTATCTAAGTGATGGCTGAATGAAGAGAAACACAGGATGGCTTTCTCCTTCTCCAGCACAGGGGACAGAAGAATGGCACTGACGAGTGATAATGAGCGCTGCACTAGGAGGGGGAGAAGGGGAAAATATGTCCCCCTAAGGACATCTGCAAAGGACAGGAACCAGGGGGACGGGGCGCTGCAGGCAGCCACACCAGGCCAGGAGGGGGAGAGGCAGCTCATTAGATGAATCCCTATTTATACATTACTGCCAGCCTGATGATTTGTATCTCTGAGCTTCATTACTGCTTCTGCTGCCTTTGTCCTAATGCCCATCGTTAGTAACACTTATTTTACCACTGTGGTTATCGTTTATTTCATTTTGAGGCGAGGGAATAAGTAAATCAATATATTAAAAATATAACTTGCAATTAAGTCATAGATCCATTTATTCTAATAAAATGATCTATTACCCTTCACCATTAAAGTAAAAATCAGCAACTTGGGGGTGGGGGTGGGGGTGGCGCTTGGCTGGGCAGAATTAAGATGACGCATTCTGATGACCTCACTGTTTTTTCAGCTTAAAAATACAAAGAGGACATTAAAAACCAAGCAGTTAGACTTGAGAATAACAACAGAACGGGATAACCAATCCTACATGCCAAGTGGTAGCCCCCACAGTGGTGGCTCCAGGGGCAGGCTGTATGCGCCAGCATGTCTCAGCAGTCTGGAGATGTACGTTCTCCGCAACATGCCAGTGCTTCTGAAACCCAGAAACTTCAAGATGCATCCTACAGCCCAGGGCAGTGGCTCTCGTGACCGCACCTGAAGAAACAGACTCAGGTCATGCCTCTCATGCAGGGTCACCAGCAGTCAAGGGAGAAGCCCAGTGTAGCCCACAGGGGTACCTATGCCCAGAATGTAAGTAAAAATGCAGAGTTTAAGAGACTTGCAGAGATGCAGGTGCTCTACCCAAACATAAGCAGGAGGACCTGGTCTCCCAGGGCCCCCATGACTGCTCCGGAGGTGGGCTTCTTGGCCTCCAGTGTCGGGGAGCATCCCAGCACGTGGCACACGACAGGGCAGGGGTGCATCCTGGCCTCTCCGACTACACCAAAGGCGTTCCTGTGTGCACAGGTGGCGGTGGGGTACACACTCCAGCAACACAGAGGAAGTAGTTCATGGATATTTATGACACAAGCCATGGAACTACTGGGTTGACCAAAAAGCTCCTTTGGTTTTTAAGTAAAAACAAAAGATACATTTTTCATTTTCCCCAAGAACTGCATTGAACAACATACTCATCATTCTGTTCTACTACCTTCTACTGTTTTCCAGGCAGTTTTGTAATCCCAGGGATTCCCTGGTGGCTCAGAGGGTAAAGAGTCTGCCTGCAATGTGGGAGGCCTGAGTTCGATCCCTGGGTCAGGACGATCCCCTGGAGAAAAAGATGGCAACCCACTCCAGTATTCTTGCCTGGAAAATCCCATGGATGGAGGGGAGCCTGGTGGGCTACAGTCCACAGTGCTGCCAAGAGTCAGCCGTGACTAAGCGACTTCTCTCACTTTTGTAACTCCATCTTTCCAACACTTTGTATCTTTTTGAGCCAGGTGCCTTTTATAGTCTTTCAGGAAACTGAAATTTTTTCCACTAAGAGAACTTTGTAAAGACTGAAATACATGGACATCTGAAGGTGCAATATCTGGTGAATACAGCAGATGGATCAGAACTTCTCAGCCAAGGAAACAGCTGCCTCCTCAGCCAGGTGGTTTTTGCCTGATCATTAAGAAATGCGTGATCTTGTGTTACCCCAATGGAGGATTATTTGTTTTCTGTCGACTATTTCCAGACGCTTTTTGTTGAGTGCTGCTTTAAGTTTGTCTATTTGAAGCAGTACTTGTTGGAATTAATCTGTCTGGTTTTCCGGAAGTAGCTCATAATAGAGGACTCACCTCCAATACTACTATATACACAATATCACTTTCTTTGAATGAAGACTGGCCTTTGGTGCATTTGGCCTGCCTCATGATCTCTTCTGTTCCACATTATTGTATCTACTTTCATCACCTGTCACAATTTGTTTTAAAAATGGACTGTTTCATTACATTTCAGTAAAGAATTGCATGGGGAAGTATGGTCAAGAAGGTTTTCTTGCTTAACTTACATGGAGTCCAGACATCAAAGTGATTAACCCAACCAAGCTGGTACAAATGATCCTCAGTGCCTGATTTGAATATTTTGAGTATGTCAGTTATCTCCCAGGTGGTATAACACTGATTGTTCTTAATTAATGTCTCAATTTGAAAGCTATCAACTGGTCTACCCAACTATGGAGCCTTGTCTAGTGAGAAATCTCCAGCACTAAACTTCAAAAACCACTTCTAACACATCTGATCTTCTGCAGCACCTTCTCTATACACTGCACACATTTTCTTTTTTGGCATTTCAGTTGTATTTTTTATCTTTCTTGAAATAATAAAGAATAATATGCCAAAAATGTTTTTCTTCCATCTTCAGTATTAAAATGGCTACACAGAAGTTTATCAATTTTTATTTATTTATTTTTAATGCACACTGATTTTATGACAGCTGTCACAATACAGAGCTGGAGAGTGTGGCCAGCCAGGGGAGGCTGGGCCTGTGGATGCATCCTTGAGATGCCTTGTGACGTCCTGTGAGCTAGGCTACCCTCACAACTCAGAAAGCAAACCCAACTAGTTAGTGGTTTTGCTTAAGTCGTTTGGGGGCAGTAGGGTAGGTTTCTAGCATGTATAATATAGAGCCCTGACTGACGCAGCAATATGGATTTTTAAACTACTGGCAAAAAAGAATGAAAACCCAGCTAGCTCTGTAATGTAGACCGTGCTGTGGTGGTGGAAATGTTCTGTTTCTGCACCATCTGCTGCATTTAGCTACCAGCCACGTGTGGCTATGGAGCACCTGAAATATGGCTAATGTGGTCAAGGACCTGAAGCCCAAATTTTAATTAAGTTTAACTGAAATTGCCAGGGAGTCCCCTGGTGGTCCAGTGGTTAAGACTCTGCCTTCCAATGCAGGGGGTGCAGGCTTGATCCCTGGTCTCTCCCACATGCCTCCTGGCCAAAAAAATCAAATCATTAAACAGAAGCAATACTGTAATAAATTCAATAAAGACTTTAAAAATGGTCTACATTAAAAAAAAAAAAAAACTTTAACAGAAACAAAACTGAGATTGCCACATGTGGTTAGCAGCTACCATACTGTATAGTGTATATCCTGAAGGAGGCAAATGACCCGTTAATTTATACTATAAATTATATGAATAACCTGAGAGACTAAGCCACTGCTGAGTCAAGACCTTCCTTGCAGCCCCACATGTCCTGTGTCTGGTTTCTGAAGGTGTCTGGCTAAGGCCCTGCACACAGTGACCTGTGAGAAGCTGCCCGTGATGCCCACAGGAGACACAGCAACAGAACCACATGGCAACCAGTGCCAAACAAGCAAAGCGGCCTCTCAGGGACAGAATGTTAATATTACACAAGGATGACTAAGGCACAAATCATCATGGGCAGTGGGGAGAGCATAGGCTGGTTTGAGTTGTGAGCGGGCAAAATCAAAAGGAACTTTAGAAAGATCAGATACTCATAGGCGTATTTAAAAACTGACATCCCTTTTGTTGCTAACACTGAAAAATATTAATCTGTCTTTGATCACAATGAAGTATTTGTCAACAAGTTAACACACAAACTAGCAACTACTATTTCCTGCTGTGGGAAAACAAATTGCTCAAAAGCAGACTAACACACATTTTAAAATAAAATCTTATTTCTGAAGTAACACTACATTAACTAGGAAATGGGATAATCATGCAAAAGACTCAAGGTAACGTTTGAAATCAGACTTTGAAATGCATCCTCTAGAACTGTATTTGCAAATTTCTACCCGTGCTGGGCATGCCCTGCAACCCTCCCAGCAGGGCAATGGCCCAGGTCTGACTGCTGAGGCCTCTGTCCAGATGACCCTGCATTTTCCACTCTGTTGGCACCCTCTCCTCCCCTCTCATCAGCTGTGTTTGCTTGGGCGTGCTGCTGCCAGCCTTGCCAATGCTACTCCATACATATCCTTCCCGTGGAAACACTGCTTTAGCTCGTCAGTGTCCCACTTGTACTGCAGCCAGTGGTCCAGCCTCTCCCAGACCTGCCTGTGTCACTGACTTGTTCTGCGCCTCCTCCACAGACCCTTCGATGCAGGGTTGCAGGCATTATCACTGCCTGCACAGGCTTCACCGGCCTCCCCCACAGGTGAGCCTCTGGGCCTCCTCGCTACTGTCACCTCTCCAAATGATCCAGGTTCCTCACAGTCCCGGTGCCCCCTCTGCTGTCCTGGGGGCCCGGGGCCCTCACCCACACACTCAGAGCTGCTCTGCACCTTACAGGGCCGGTGTGGTAGAAATGTTCACGTGTAGATGCCAACCACTCAAAAGTGACTGGTTATGAGAAACAGGTTTCTAATTCATACTCCAAAGCTCCCGGAATTATCACAGAGGCTCAGCAAACATGGGTTATTTTTGTTCCCCTTTTCTTTTCAAACTCTTGCTGGACCTTAAACCTGGCAGGATCATTAACCTGAAAAAAGTTACTGCATCTAAACAAAGTACTGAAGTCTGTTGTTACCACGGAAATGATGCCATGATTCAACAGAGACTTGATTCAAAACTTCTGATTTCTCTTCATTTTGAATTAACAGTGCACGTGTGCACAGACACACATACACAAAATGGGACGGTATATACACAGATTTCCAAGTGCTACTCATGAACAGGTTTGTATATATTTTATACACCGCTTAAACATTTAACGTAACTAGTATCTGTCCATGTCAATAAATACACTTCAAGACATCCTTAAAAGTTATACCTAAACATAAAATCACCTCTCCTAACAAAGAGACCAATGGAACTAACAGACAAGAATGTAAAAATAGACCAAACACAAGCGGGAATTTAGTATACAATAAAGGGAGCCCTTTACACTAGTGGGAAAAGATGTGATTTAGTGGTTTGTATTGTGCCTAGCTATATGCTCCTCAAAGTGAAGTAAATTCCCAGTGGGGCAGATTAAAAGACAAAAAAGAAACTGTTGGTAATGCTGATGACACAGAGCTAACACAAAAACAGCAGAGACAGACAGTCAGCCAGGAGAAAAGCAAAGGCCATAGAGAGTGTTCTCAGCAGGAGAACAGAAAGGCCGTGAAACCTGTGAAAAGTTACTCAATGTCCCCTATAATTAGAATATGCAGTTAAACCAAAGAGATAACATATTTTCCCACCTGTCAGACTGAGAATTAAGGCGGATGATAACCAGCGCTGGCAGGGAGGCAACAAAGCTATGTTCATACACAAGGGAGACAAAAAAACAAAAAGTCCCACCCCAGTCCGGGACCGCAATAATCACTGTAGGGCCTAATTTAATGGTGAATTAAATTTAAAAATCGGAAATGTAATAACAATTCCACGGTCAGGGATTTACTCTGTGGGTACACTCACCTCAGTGAGCGCACAAGTCACAGGAGCCGTCATACAGTAAAACCCTGAGTAGGGCCCGTGCTTCCGAGAGCAGGGAGGAGTGAACAGCGCACAGCACATGCAGATTAGCTTGATATAAGGGCTGATGTGTGAAAGGACTGATGGTCATGCATCCAATGAACAGTTACCAAGTGTTTATTACATACCAAGCATCACTCCAGATGTGCAAGCTGGTTTTAGAAAAGGCAGAGGAACCAGAGATCAAATTGCCAACATCCACTGGATCATGGAAAAAGGAAGAGAGTTCCAGAAAAACATCTATTTCTGCTTTACTGACTATGCCAAAGCCTTTGACTGTGTGGATCACAATCAACTGTGGAAAATTCTGAAAGAGATGGGAATACCAGACCACCTGATCTGCCTCTTAAGAAATCTCTATGCAGGTCAGGAAGCAACAGTTAGGACTGGACATGGAACAACAGACTGGTTCCAAATAGGAAAAGGAGTCCGTCAAGGCCGTATATTGTCACCCTGCTTATTTAACTTATATGCATAGTACATCATGAGAAACGCTGGGCTGGAAGAAGCACAAGCTGGAACCAAAATTGACGCCACTGAACTCCAAGTCCCCTGGACACTGAAATAATACACCTGAGCAGTGGGGTCGGACATGTCAGCCTGGGAGTTAAGTGCACAGGAAATGGTCAACAGAGTCAGGGTCACCTGTCTCCAGAAACTGCTTTAGACTGAAAATATTTTCAAGTGTGAATCTCATTTATGATAGCTGCCAATTTAATTCACGTATTTTGTTTCAAAGTCATTAAAGATATCACCACCTGCAAGTACTGTTAACATTTTTGTTGAAATAGTTTAGTAGCTATAATCTTTCCCACTAGACGTCCAGGAAGATCGACCCAATGATTTAAACATGAAGCATAAGCACTCATTTCTAAGGTACTACAGATTTAAAATACATACTTGAAAAGAACACAGTGGGAGATGCCACAAAAAAGACAAACAGGGTACGAACCTAAGTCTCAGGCTATCTTGTGTTTATAGAGAAGCGATTCTGGTACCTGTGACAATACTGGCAGTACAGCAGACAGAAAAACTGGATTAAGGATGAATGACTCTGGCTGTGATTGAGTTTGCATTTAGACACAATTTTATTAGAAAATATAGATGCACCCATGTAGAATAATTGGTTAAAGTATCTATGTATGTGGAAAACTTTTAATTCAGTCCTTTATTCACTGCCCAAGTGACATCCAAACAATAAGGAAAATGAAAATAGCCACTCACACCCCTCCCGTGGAGGCAGTTCCCTGTCTTCCTAAGTTCCCTGCCCTGGTGCTATATGCATAATTTTTACAGCTGCAACCATAGAAGTGGAGCTACTCCGTATCCTGCCTCTTCTTCCTTTTACATCTAACGCAGTCTTAGTGGCTGCCAGTTTCACCCCTGCACTGGTCCAGAGGTCCTCCCAAAGCTGGGCGATGACCGAGGGTGCCTTCCTGTTTTTGGCCCGGCTGGTGGCAGCGAGGCCCTCCCCAAGGGGGGACGGACGCGTCTGAAGGTGCCATGTAAGCCAGCGCTCGCTGCTCCCCAGTCTGATCCAGCTATTATTTTTGAGGCCTCCTGCCAGATTTGAATTTCTGACTGACTCCTGAGGTGAGAAAGCCGATTTGACCTTCAACACAATGCTGAAAAATGCTGCTTTCCACGGAGAAACAAATAAACCTGTGGCTACATGTAGCAAAAATCAGTTGTGAATAATGGCTCTAAACTCTTAGAAATGTCAACGTAATTAAAGTAAAAGACGCACAGGGCCCGTTCTACATTACAGGGGAAAGAGCTGCAAAAGACATTTCGGGGACACTTGGTGAAGTGGCGTGAGCCCTGCTCTGAGTGGTCCAAGCCCCCCTCCACAGCCTTCTGAAGGGAGGAAATGGGCCAGGGGGCTAAGTTCTGGTCCTACAGCTTACGAAAGAGTTGTGAGGCTCTGACCTCACAACTTGTCTTAAGAGAAGATGACAGTGACCGTATCTTATCTAACTTTTCTTTTAATTGAAGTGCTGATAGTAACCCAGATCCCTGAGTAAGACCATAAGCCTAAGTGTGAGCTCAGGGTTGCTGTGACGGCAGGAACATGAGTGCTCTGGTGGGTCTGTCCAGGCCTGAGGTGGGTGCGAGGTGAAGTTCCGTTGCTCCTGTGAGGTCACCACAAAGCACAGGCTCCCAACCTGGGCCCAGAGGCCTGGACTCTGACCCTGCACCCAGAATGTGGTGTGTGTATGTGAGTTATGGGAATTTTCATCAGACTCTTGCTGACGCCAGCTATACAGTACAGGCAGACCTCATTTTCACAGATACTATGGTTTGTTTTTTCCCAAATTGTTGGAATTCACAGATACTGTTTTTTTTTTTTTACAAATTGCAGGTTTGTGGCACCTCTGTGCCAAGTGAATCTATTAAGGCCATCCTCCCAACGACATATGCTTACTTCACATCTGTGTCACAGTCTGGTTAATTCTTGCATTATTTCAAACCTTTTTCATTATTTGATCTGTGATCAGCGAAGTTACTACTGCAAAAAGGTTACGACTTGCTAAAGGCTCAGATGATGGCTGGCATTTTTGGGCATCAAAGGATTTTTAAATTAAAGTATATATTTATCTTTCAGGCATATGTGCTTGCACACTTCAGAGACTACGGTATAGTGTAATAACTGTTACACACATGGGGAAACCAAGAAATGTGCGTGCCTCACTTTGCTGCCAGGTCTGGAACTGAACTCCATGGTCCCTCCACGGTCTGCCTGGACAGGCGCTCCATCCCACCGGGGAGAAGCGCAGGGGCTGCTCATAGCCTTCACGCAGCTCGAGAGCTGAGAGGCTGCAGGATTCACACGCAGGTACTTCTACCAATGGTGCTTAGTTCAGAGCACTGATGTGGACCCTTTTAAAACTCACCTCTATGCTGAAAGGACTCTCTTCAACTTTTCCGACTTCTGCTTCTGGCAGAGGATTTTTTAAGGTCTGTAAAAATAAAGCGGCTTTTCTTTTACGTTCTGCTTGGAGCTGTTTCTCCTTTGATTCCTTAGACGCTTGGGCCAGCTTTTCCCTGGCAGCAGCTGCCAGTCGATCCTCCAACTTTTGCTTTGCTTAAGGAATAAACAAAGAAAAAAGATGTTTAGAGCAAGCAGTATTGTATAAATACCTTGCTGTCTTAATTTTCACGGGCAGTAGCATGGCCATGAGATACAATGCAGTTACTTTAAAAACATGAACATGATACTGATTTCAGGAAAGGTCAACAAATCAGGCAAACAGATTTCTGAGAGAATTAGTTTATAATGCTTATTATTAGTACTTTTCATAAATTTACTTTCAAACTCAAAGTCAGAAAGCTGATGGGGTTCCATAGCAGTGAAACCTGGAATGATGAGACTCTTGGAATGGTTCTCATATACAAGTGCCCAAACAGCCATACCAGGCAATGAACACTCTGTGAAAAGTGTTTTATGCCAAATGAACCGACACACAGTTGAGTTCACACGCAGTAAATGTAGATTTAGCAACACAGGCATGAACACACGTGTGCTGGGGAGAGGAACTACAGCATATCGAAAGTTCTAGGACCTCCTGTGGTTAAAGAGTTATCTTTTATCAATGCTATGTGATCTGTCTGTGTATACATAGAAAAAGCAATTCACAAAACCAGAAGAACAGTGCTTATTTTGAAAGAAGGGTAGAACACTGCTGGTCATGCATCAGAGGCGAGCGGCGGCCACACTGTGACCCATAAAGACGAGCCGCAGTCTGAAAACCAGCAGGGGCCCCGGCCCCTTCAAGGGTCCGATGGTTCTGTAGGGAGAGGCCTCACAGAAGGGCACCTGCTGGCTCAAAACATTAACCCGAGCTGGGAACATGGGCTGAGCATTTGCCCCAGGGCTGCTATTAAAGCACTCTTGGCCACTCTCAGCTCCTCCTCGGAAAACAAATCGCCGAGGGCACTGCATCTGAGCTTAATGAACAGCAGTGCTCCTCACTTGACTGAGAGCTTCTCAGCTGAACAAAAACATCACACAGCTCCCCAGTGGTCGGCTTCCAAAGGCTGGAGACTCTAGTCGGCAGTCCCGCACTTTTGGCTTAGTAGGTTAATCTTGTATGTACATACTTTTCTTTTAAGAAGTTTAAAACATTTGACAAACCTTGCTTTGCTTCTAGCTCCTCCTGGGTAAGTTGAGGCCGCTTCTCCTCAACAACTACACAGGGTGGGGCAACTGCCGGGTTAGTGTTTGTAGCACTACTAGAACTTTCTTGGCCTTCTTTGCTTTCTTCATCATCATCACTGTCATCATCTAGCTTAACACGATTTTTTTCCAGGGGAAGTAGATCATTTTCTTTGGCCTTGATTGCAAAGCTTATTGGAGCAAATGAAGCTATTGAGAAAAGGTGAAAATGGTAATACATTTTTAAGTAACTGGAAGCACAGAGCAAAAATCTCGGCCCCACCATTCACATGAGCATCAGTTGGTGGGAGCAACATCTGGAGTGGAGCCACATCTTACGCAGAGGGAGGGTCTAGGGGCCGTAGGTAGTGCCCAAGATGTCAGAGAGCCTTTAGAAGGATGTCACACACCCCAGGCCAGATGCAGGGCACTGCAAAGCACTGGCTCCAACTCGGGCCACGTCAGGACGCACACACCGAGTGCCAGCTGGGGTCACTTCAGGGCCAAATGGTCAATTTTTGTTGATATTTTCCTTCTTTTTCTGGGCTCAGCACATAGCTGAGTTTCTGTAAGTAAGCATATGATGCGACTCCACTATTAAAAGTTACTTCTAAAAAAAAAAAATCCCAACTATATAAAATAAACTTTTTTTTTTTTTTAAACAAAAGCAAGATAATCTCTTCCTTTATTCAGCAAACATTTGACTGGGTGCCTACTTTGTGCCAGGCATTATGTCAAACTATTCTCTGAACCTGTAAGACAATTTTAAACCAAAGATAACAAAAATTTAGGTGGTTCAAATTTTTTCTCTCCTAGAATATTTGGAATTTTTAATTTAAGAGAAATACAAAGGCCCAAAAGGAAACAATCTTCTTCCCCTTCCCCCCATCCACTCATCACTCACTCACTGGGTCCCTTCTTCCTCAGACACTAGGTAAATGGCTCCTAAGGACACCTAATTGGTTGTAATAAGATACTTTGTTTTAAAAACCATGTGTTATTACTGATGAAGCTATTCAAGTAAACCTCAATGAAGGGTGATTTTAAGTGCAGCACAAATGGGCTGACTCTGAGAAGGAAGTGGATCTGGGTTAATGAAGGCAGGTTCTGAAGTGGCTGGGGTTGTGAGGGTGAGCTGACTCAGCTGACCCCCGAGGCATCCCCACTTTCAGCATTTTATGGTTCCAAATCCATGTGTGACTTGAAGCTGGCAAATAACCCATTCAGCAACATATAATCATCTCTTGTCAATAATCACCTCAAGCTACAAAGCACACTCTAAGATGTTCAATGTTGGTGAAGTGGGCTTCCCTGATGGCTCCGATGGTAAAGAATGTGCCTGCAATGCAGGACACCCGGGTTTGATCCCTGGGTCAGGAAGATCCCGTGGAGAAGGGAACGGCTACCCATTCCAGTATTCTTGCCTGGAGAATTCCATGGACAGAGGAGTCTAGCGGGCTACAGTCCATGGGGTGGCTAAGAGACACGACTGAGCGACTAAGGCACACACAAAGTGCTTTTTTATAGTCAGAATCAAAGGGGCAAAATCAGTCTCTGTGTGGAGTATGCAATGCTATGCACTTGGACTGTGCAGGGTGGTGCACGTTCCTAATAAACCCCAGACAAAGAACACAGAAGGAAAAATACACTTTGTTGGGAGAGTCAATATTAATCGCTGTGGTTAAGAACAGCCCTTATCTTTTGGAGATACATGCACTCACACTGATGGATAAAACGCCAAGATGTTGGAATCTGCTTCAGAATATCCTAGGGGTGGGCTGGACTGAGTGTATAGATAAAATCAGTCCGTGCTGGCCACGGGAGCTGGACGCTCAGTGCTGCACGTGTGTGTGGTGACTATTCTGCCAGACTCTGTTTTTGCACTTGTTTGAAATTTTTTCATAAGAAAAAAGTATCATAACATTAACCCTGTATTGCCTCTAGGTCTCTTTAATAAATCAAAGTCAAAGAAACATGTCACTATAAAAGAAAACTTCAGTTAACTGTTAATCAGAATTACTCAAGTTAACTTGGGGCTAAAGTACTATATCATAAAACAATTTTAAAACAATTACTCCCCATCTTCAGGCCTCCAAACTAAAATAAATTCAACCAACAAATACATTAAAAGGAAAACATCTGGAACACAGCTTAATGCACGCCAACACCATGCATATACTTTAAAGTGACTTAAAATAAGAGAACTGACTAATACGCAGTCTACACGCCTCACCTCACTTCACATTTGCGACCCCAGGAAGAGACAGAAATGAGCAGGCCTCCCCATTACAGATAAGGAAGCAGGTTAAAAAGGTGAAGTAACTTTCCCAATGTAGCTCAGCCAGAAAGCAGGCGATTAGGAATTACTTCCTTTGTAGAATTATTCAATTTACAACTATTGCTTCTACATGGAAGCTTATTTGCAAGTCACATCATAACATGTGAAGAGCACTTCTTACAGCCTTCAGTGTCCTGTTGTGTTAGGAGGCAGCCCAGGCTCCTGGCCACCTCTCCCACTGTGTTCCAGGCCAGCCCTGTCCTTCGACTGGAGCTGTCGCCCGCTTTTCCTCGCCTGGCTTTCTTCCTCGGCTCTCCTCAAATGAAGCCTCTCCTCGGCAGGGCCTGCTGGCCTCTCCTCCTTCAGGCCACTCTTCACAGTTTGTACTGAGTGTGTGGTCTGCTCACCTGGAGCCTGGAACAGGCAAGGACTGCAGCACTAATGTGGCCCAGGTCTGCACCGACTCTCAGGAAACACTTGTGCGTGAACCCACAGTGTCTGGCCCTCCGCCTTCCACATCAGATATGCTTCCTTTCTTAAGGTCATTAATAACTTTTAACTTCTATGGTAAAATATGTTCTTGGTGGGAAATTGTGAAAACACAGGTGAACAAAATGAAAGACCAACTGCAATTTGGATATGGGAAAAAAACGATCTGAATATTATCAGTGGATGGTTCCGAGGCACAAACATACGCATGTGCACTAATACAGGACAATGGGACCATGCTTTACAGGTTTTAGCCCGCTTATTATTTCCACTTAACAAGTGTAGACATCTTTCCATGTCAACATACATCATTTTAATAAATGGCAGTCATATCCTTAGTGTGGACCTGCCAGTTTATTTCAATCTCCCACAGCTGTTCCCAATTTTTTATTTTTGAAAGCTCATGAGCCTTGTGATGAACACCTGGCCGAGACAGCCTGGGGAACCAGCCATTTCCAGGAGCGGGAGGGCGTCTGTGTTTAAGGTGGGTCTCCACCATCAGGCTTCCTCCTCTAGAGAGGTCTTATCAACAACACTCCACGGACGGTGTGTGAGGGCCCAGCCGCCCACACCCTCTCTTTTACTTTAACTTACCAAAGTGGAGGCAAAGAACAGTATCTTGTCAGTGAAGATATATTTTAAAAATCTGTTCACGTACCACCTATTTTTCTTTTGTGAACTATCTTTTCGTGCCCTTTGTTTTTCTACTGCAGTGACTTTTCTTATTGATTCACAAGAGCTCTTCATATAGCAAGGATTTTGACCTTTTATCTTCTGTTATTATTAGCAATCACTGCTGTCCTGACATTTGTCTTTCAACTCTATATGGGCCCAGCTCCCGTCAGACCTATTAATCTTTCTTTATCATTTATGGCTTAAATTCTTAGGCAGTCCTTTCCAACTCTAAAGACTAGGAAAGAACTATCTAATTTTCTTCTCCTTTCATGGTTTTAGTTTCTGCATTTAAACACTTTGTCTGGAATCATTATTTATTGTCAAGTGGGGTGTAATAGTCTAATTTTTTTCAAATGGAGAGCCTGTTTTTTCAACATCAGTTATTGTCATACTAGGGAAGCTGTCTCATAAGCATCTCGGGAACTGTGGGTGCTGTTCCGGCACCTGTCTGGTGCTAAGACTGGCTGTACTGGGAGATTTTGTGGCACGGTGCCACACTGGGACTTCTGCAAGGAACCCCACCTGCCCACACTTGCTCTTACTGCCCTTCCGAACCTGCTTCCATCTAAGAAGCTAACACCTGGGCTTCCCAGGGCTCCTGGCCTGCACATTGCTAGGCTTTGTGAGGCTAAGGTACTGGGGCTCATGAACTTTTAAACTTTCGATCTTTGGGCTCTGGAGGAGCTTAAATCACAATTACCCTGACCTTGACTTTGTCCTGGCCTGCCTGATTTTAGAGGTATTTCATTGACCAATGTTTTCTAAATTCTTTTAGGCCTATAGATCTATTTTACTGCCTCTCTGGAGATCATTTTAGCAATTCATACTTTCTTAGACAATCTTATCATTTATTTTCAAAATTTTCAAATTTAGTTATATATATTGTTTCTGTGTACTTAAAAATAAGTTTTTTTCTTCCTTTTTTTCTCATTATGTGTGCATTTGCTTTCTTTTCTACACTGTATTAAACTTGCACAATGATGAAAAGTTTTACTGGTCTTTTAGTATTTCCTCACTGATTTCTGCTTTTTTTAGTGATTTTCTTTTCTGCTTTCCTTACATGCATTTTATAGTTTCTTCCTAGGTTCTTGAGTTGAATGCTTGGTTTGTTTTCATTTTTTCTTTACCAACACAAGCATAAGAAGTTATAGGTTTTTCTTTTAAGTTTTCACTACATTTGATAATTTTTTGATAATAGTCGTTTTCACTTTCTTTGACTATTTTAGGGCATGCCACATCTGTAAACTCTGCTCCAGCGTTTAGAATACTTTGCATTCAGAATCTGATATACCTTAATTCCCTGGCATTTAATGCCACAGATACATGTCTAATGTGCCAGCCTGCTTTTTTCCCCCTGTGGAGAACAACCTATTTTTCTTTCTAGATGGCTTTTCTTCCATCTTTATCCTTTTCCTTGGAAATCTGAGGAAAATTCTGAACTTGTTTTCTCATCCAATCTGATTTTGAGTGCTTTATTATATTTTAAAAATTGGCAATCTTTTTCTAAATCTTTTCCAGATGTTGGATTATCAGTTACACTAATTTTACAGTACCTTTTAATTCTGTGAGAATAGAAATCAGAGAGTAAAAGAATTTTTCTATAACTTAGTAACTGCTTCCAAGGGCTCAGATGCATGTCCTTCTGAACTCTTGCTTCTCTGCAGGTGCAGTGACCTGTCTCGGGCAGGGTGGGTTCTGTTAGACACCTGCAGCTCTCAGGCGTCTCAGGCTCAGAGAGTGCAAGGAGGCGAGCATGGTTTCATCTGCTGAATTACTGGGCACTCACAGGAGAGTGGAGGGTGCCTCATGGAGGGCAGTAACCTTGGCTGAGGGGCTGACCCACTGCATTGGATCACACTGACAGGGCCCAGCTGCCCTCAGATGCTCCTGGCTGTTCTGGTCTTTGGCCTGCTCCCTTCTTTGGTTGACAGTGGATTCTCCTGGGGGTCACTGCCACTGACTCCCCAAATGTCCGGCTTGTTCCTATTAACTAAAGTCCAGATGGGCCGGCTTGTCTTTCTTAAGCATGTTCCCCCAGCTTTTGGAGCAGTAACCAACCCCACCCTCCTTTTATAATTTTTAATTGAAGAATAATTGCTTTACTAGTAACGGTTTTTACTCTCTACTTACTACATTCCTTTGGTTATTCCAAGGAGAGTCTGAAGACAGCTGGGAGGGGTGAGAGATGAAACACGCATGCTCAGGGAACCTCCTATGCTGAGAGGCTTACAGATGCTTTCCTACTCTCCTAAATCACTGGTTCCCTAGTTATTCGTTTGGGTCATTCTGGTCACTCTTGAGAACCTTGTCTTTGGTTGCTGGGAAAGGCCCTCCTGTGGTCCTGGCCCATCCTGCACCTCCTGCCTCTCCTCTCGCCCCAGCACTAGCTCTAGTGCCCCTCCTCCACCTGAGGCCATCAGCTTCACTGCAAACCTCCCACGTGGTTTCTGCTTCACACACTCCCCACACGGGGCAAAGAGACTCCTCTGATCTAAGCTGTAAGGTGTTTTGCCCCTGTCGGGAGCCTCAGGACCCACCGGGAGGGCAGAGCCCCACAAGCTGGCTGAGGCTACCTTGGTGGGGATGCCCCACTTGACACCTGAGTCGCTCGGACCGCTTCCCATCTCTGAACCAGCCACGCGTTTCAGATGGCACCGCCCATGCCTGGGTGTGAGCCTGTTTCTGGGAGTCCCTTTCCCTCTGCACGCCCTTTCTTGTTCCCACTTGGTGGAATTCACTGCTTCTTCGCATGTTCTACCCACACAGGGTTCTCTGCTAATGTGCCTGTGTCAGCTTTTTTCTTTCTATATGTCTGTCCTGGTAGACGAAAAACTCCTCCCAAGAACATAAAGGGAAACTGGAATGGAGTGAATGGAATACTGCCTGGTGAAAGTGAAGTCGCTCAGTCGTGTCCGACTCTTTGCAACCCGGTGGACTGTAGCCTACAAGGCTCCTCTGTCCATGGGATTCTCCAGGCAAGAATACTGGAGTGGGTTGCCATTTCCTTCTCCAGGGGGTCTTCCCGACCCAGGAATCGAACCCAGGTCTCCCACATTGGGAATACCTGAATGGAATACTGCCTGGTAAAGACCCTCAAGGGAACTGCCTTAACAAATAAAGAAAACTAATTCCATCGGCACAATAGTCTGAATGTAGTTTCAGAAGTCCAAGGGGGTACAAAATATTATTTGAAAAATTCTAAACGCTTCCATTAGCCCTAACACAAGTACAGACTGTTAACCAAATGTATACCTAAGATGAGTTTGTATCCAAATGACCCCAAATTCAAAATCAAGAAAGTACTGGGTTGGCCAAAAAGCTTGTTCAGGTTTTTCCATAAGACAGTACAGAAAAACTTGAACAAACTTGTTGGCTAACCCATATGCTATGAAGTAAGCAAGTTTCATTACAGCAACTTAAAAGGGGCAGCCATTCCCTCCTGTCCTGTGGTTGAAGGCAGCTGACCGTGAGTGGTCTAGCACTCTTCCTTGTTAATTTAAAGTGACACCTACGAGGTACAAGATCAAGAATGGAACTCTCGGTAGTGAGGGCAGCGTACCTTTCACAAGCTTCCCGTCTGGGACAGCTCTGCTGGACGACGCCTCCTTCTTCCCCGAGGAGACACCTCTTCCCCCTGCGTCGGCTGCGTCTTCAGACACACTATCTTCCCCAGCGTCACTCGGCTTTTCAGGAGCAGGCTCTGCAGGAGTCTCTTCTGGCGCTGACACAGCCTGCAGAGGTTACAACATGACTCTGAACTGCTCACCGGAAGTGACGCAGGATTTGTCAGGAAACAGACACAGTGTGTGTATATTTCATGGGACAATAGCACTGCTATGTTACTGCCTAAGTAACACTAAGGAGCATACTTTCTAACTCAGATTTACTATTTTCTGATAGAACAGACCGAAAAGAGGCGTATAAGGAGATATTTCCCCTCTAACACCATTTTGGGAACAAATGCCCACAACTTCTGTGGAAATGGATCACTGAGAACACATTTAGAACACCAAATTATGCCTGGAACCTGCAGATAAGTCGGTTTTCTTCAGTTTGAGGAGTCAGAGATAAAAACCTGAGGAAATCCACTGATATGTTTTCTACCAAAACAGGTTTTGAAAAACATCAGGGTGTCCATGTAAATAAGGAGAGGAGAGGAGAGGCAGAAGAAGGATTATAAGGACAGGAAGAAATGCTTCCAACAGGTACCTAAGAATCAAACGTGGGGCCGTTTGCAGGGAGGGAAGTTGTGAAGGGAGCTGCTAGCAGGCGGCCCTCAAGGACAATGGTGGGCAGCACCCTTGACTGGACAAATGATCATCAACGAACTGTGAATGTGGTCAAAGGTTTTAACAGGTATAAAACAGAGAGAGGGGAGAAAGTAAGTCAGTAAAAGCAAGACATCCATTACACCTAAAAGCAAGTGTAAAATGTATAAGCCCTATTAATACACATCTTGAGAATCAGACCGTTCTTCCCACACATACCTGTGCGTTCTCACCCCCTTCTTTCTGGAGGAAGAACTGCTTCTTAAACTCATAATAGGCATTATACTGGTGCCAAGGCTGCAGGAACTCAAACCTAGCAACAGAGAAGGGTTGAGCCATTCAATAAGACACGCTCACTGCAACACCTCAGATCTGACCAACCACACCTGCTCCAACTTCACAGTGACTGACTCCTAGGATCTCAACAACCCCTTGTGGCAGCCACAACACCCCCCACTCAGTTTACAGACCCGGGAGACAGGGGCAGAGAGCTCATCCACGGTACAAAGATCATGCTGCAACCACAGCCTCCTGTTTTTACGTTAACAATCTGAGCATGGAACATTATTTGATTAAAAACACAAGGTGAAGTTGGGTCTAAACTTCAACAGCAGATTCTTGAAAAGCATGAATTACTGACTTTTATTTTAGGCAGGTCCAATATTTTTAAAAAATGAAGCAAAACAAACTGAATGAATAAAAAATTGTAACAATAAAGAAGACCACCACCCCAACTCAAAGTAATTGAACAAGATGTATTTATCTAAACATAGGATTAAATATATATGTATATATATAAAGAATTATGTAGCTAGGTTAAAAAAAGAAGCTAAACTAAACCTCAAATACCATCTACCTATCCCATATAAACTCTTTCACTCACCGTTGATCATTCTTGGCCCGCACGCTGGTCTCAAACTTAAGGCCGTTCCTGGCCACGTACTCTGCCAACTTGTCAATCACAGGCTGGATGTCGGGGGGTGGGGGGATGATGGTGGCCACAGGAGCAAGTGCACTGCAAAGATGAACAGGGTCACACCCACAGCACTAGGCCCTCCCCCAGATCACTGGTCGGGGCAGCCAGCACAGCGGCTGGAGGAGGACTTGCACTGTCTCAGTTCCCACCAATAGGTAAGTTACACAGAGACAGGGATGCGCTTATCTGAGATGACTGGGACTCCAGAAAACGAATCAAAGCCAACCCACTTGAAACAGGGACTGAAATATCATTGCTGATTGTGAAAATAGGGGTTTTACTCAAAGTGACACTTAAGGTCATGAAAATAGGATCATCTCCTCCCGTTTCCCTCCAATTGCTAATTCTCAGAAGTAACCAAGAATAAACCAAGTGTGGATTTTTTTATCTTAAAAATGCTGGCTAGCATAATTCATCACCCATAGTTTCATCTTTGACTTTCTAGCACATTCAGAAAGTGGGTCATTTCTACAAAAATACCCAAGTGTTCTGTCAAGTTTCCTGAGCATATTTTCAGCACGTTCCAGTGCCTCTTACAAAGTGCCTGGTCAACTGAGACACTCAGAGTCCCCTCCACACCACCCCTGACAAGGGCTGGGGGTTTAGTCCCTGCCGTGCTAGCTCTGTGAGTCAATGGTTTGCTGGGCTGACGGCCAGGTTCCCGTTTCCCACTTGCATCAACTTTACGGAATCCGGGTTTTTGGCAAATAACTGGACTCCATACTGACTATGCCCTATACTGTCTACCTGAGATGGTGACACAAAGAACAGATGCTGGGGCTCAGGGGAGGGGTGTGGGATGCTAACAGTGAGGGAATTTTCTCAGTTGGTTAAATCTCACTGCTCTAAGTGCCTCATGATCAACCCTGTAACGTGGGGACTTAGATAATAAATACTCAGATAACAGAGACCCTCTGTGTGACCCACATTATAAAGAAGCCCAATCCAAGAACACACATGCTCCAGGTGGTCAGCAGGAGAGCATACCTTGTGGTGATGGTGGTGGAGGTCACCCCACTGCTCGTCTCCGCCGTGGTTGGTGGGGGAGGTGGCGTGGTCCCTGGAGGGGGTGGGGCAGTGGCAGTCACTCCAGTGGAGCTGGACACGGCCACCCCGGCAGGCAGGGTGCTGTAGTAAGTGGCAACGTCAACCCCTGGAGGGGGAGGTGCCAGGCAGTAGGTGCCGTCTGGCAGCATGTAGTAGCTGTAGTACATGGCTGCCACCGTTGCTGTGAAGAGACACATTTTGAGGGCATGAGAGTGGCAAATGATGGGCCAGTTGGCTAGAATACACAATGCAGGGAGAAAGGGACACTTGCTCAAATGCAGTGTCCCTTCTGTCCAATGTCAATCATGTATTTTCTTTATTTTTCTGATATAAGAAAGGATGCCCAGGGGGCAACACAATTTGGAAGAACTGGACAATGTCCAGACACACACCCAGGAACAATGGAATCTGAACATGCATGGGGACATTCAGAGAAGCTCACTGCCTACACAGACTGCAGAATGGCAGATTAGGACAAACTTCCCCGTCCAGTACACCAACTCTCCTCCTTGTGTGTCTTGTGAGACGACCATCTGAGGACTAAACCCCTCCACTGGCTTCCCTGTTTGACAACAACTCTCCACTCTTTACACTTGTTACTTTCCTCTTTTAAAAATTTGTCTTGGCATAAATCCTTTTCTTAGGTCTCCCAAGGCAACAGACACAAAAGCAAAAACAAACAAATGTGACCCAATAAAACTTAATAAGCTTTTACACAACAAAGGAAACTATAAATGAAATGAAAAGACAACTCACAGAACGGGAGAAAGTATGATGATGTGACCAACAAGGGCTTAATTTCCAAAATATACAAAAACTTCATATACCTCAATAACAAGAAAACAAACAACCCAATCAAAAAATGGGTAGAAGACCCAAATACATTTCTCCATGGAAAACACACAATGGCCAATAAGCATACAAAAAAGATGGTCAACACTGCTAATTATTAGGGCAATGCATTAAAAATACAAGGTATCACCTCTCACTAGTCAGAATGGCCATCATGAAAAAGTCTAAATAGTAAATGATGAAGAGGGTATGAGAACAGGGAATCCTCCTACACTGCTGGTGGGAATGTAAACTGATGCTGCCACTATGGAGAACAGTATGGAGATTCCTTATTCCTTAAAAAACTAGAGCCACCCTATGATCCAGCAATTTCGCTCCTGGGCCTACATCCAGAGAAAACCCTAATTCTAAAAGACACGCACCCCAATGTTCAAAGCAGCACTATTTACAATAGCCAAGATATGGAAGCAGCCTAAATGTCCATCAATAGATGAATGGATAAAAAAGATGTGATATATATGTACAATGGAATACTATTGTTGTTAAGTCGTGCCTGACTCTTTTTGTGACCCCATGGACTGTAGCCTGCCAAGACTCCTCTGTCCATGAGATTTCCTAGGCAAGAATACTGGAGCGGTTGCCATTTCCTGCTCCAGGGGATCTTTCTGACTCAGGGATCAAACCTGTGTCTCCTGCATTGTAGGTGGATTCTTAAAACCCAACAGAATATTACTCATCCACAAAAAAGAATGAAATAATGCCATCTGTAGCAACATGAACGGACCTGAAATTATTACTTAGTGAACTAAGTCAGAAAGAGAGACAAATATATTTGATATCATTTACATGCAGAATGTAAATGCGCTTCCCTCATAGCTCAGTTGGTAAAGAATCTGCCTGCAATGCAGGAGACCCCAGTTTGATTCCTGGGTCAGGACGATCCGCTGGAGAAGGGATAGGCTACCCACTCCAGTATTCCTGGGCTTCCCTTGTGGCTCAGCTGGTAAAGAATCCGCCTGCAATGAGGGAGACCTGGGTTCGATCCCTGGGTTGAGATCCCCTGGAGAAGGGAAAGGCTACCCACTCTAGTATTCTGGCCTGAAGAATTCCATGGATACAGTCCATGGGGTCGCAAAGTGTTGGACATGACTGAGTGACTTTCACACACAGAATCCAAAATATGACACAAATGAACTTATTTACAATAGAGAAACAGTCTCACAGTCATAGAAAAGAATATCAAAGAGGGAAGGAGGAGACATAAATTAGGTGTTTGGGATTATCAGATACATACTGCTATATATAAAATAGATAAAACAACAAGGTCCTACTGTATAGCACAGAGAACTATCCAGTATCTTTTAATAAACTATAATAGAACTGAATCTGAAAAAGAACATCTATCATATACAATAGATATAATAAACAAATCTGATACATATCTCATATACATACATGTATATACACGTATGTGTGTGTTTAGTCGTTCAGTTGTGTACGACTCTGCAATCCCATAGACTGTAGCCCACACGCTCCTCTGTCCATGGGGATTCTCCAGGTAAGAATACTGGAGTGGGTTGCCATGCCCTTCTCCAGATCTTCCCAACCCAGGGATCAAACCTAAGTCTCCCACACTACAGGCAGATTCTTTACTATCTGAGCCACCAGGGAAGCCCATATACATCTGTGTGTGTGTATGTGTGTGTGTGTGTGTGTGTGTGTGTAGATATAAAAAACTGAATCACTTTGATGTACAGCAGGAACTAACACAACACTGTAAATTAACTACACTTCAAAAATAAACAAACATACATTCGTCTTGGAAGTAAGTCATCTCGTCTACAAAGCCGTGCTGCTCTGTAACCACTGCACGTCCCCACCTCAGCGCAGAGATGCACTGCAATTTACTTAAGAAGTCCTAATGGACACTGAGATCACTTTGGGGCTTTATTATTACAAACAGTGACGTACAATAACTTCTTACATATTTAGCCCACACAGGCTAGTATCTGTAAGACAGAGCCTATTTAAAAACAAACAGCAAAAACAAAACAAAACAAACAAACAAAAAAACCCAATAAAAATTCCTGTATGTTTATTCTTTTTTTTTTTGGTGAGGGAAAAAAATTCAAAACCAGCAAACCACAGAAGACCCAATGATATAATTAAGCATTTAAATTTCTAATCCTGTTGTAGATAAGCAACTGGTTCTGACTACAGAGATTTAATTTCCTGTTCATTAGAGGATGGTGAAAGATTTTTCTAAGTAAGGAATTATATTTTGATTTTCAATTAACTTACTTTAAGACAAAAACACAAATAGCAAGACCTATTCACTGCCCGTGGTGTCCAGCACTGGAGGCCATGCAGGGAAGATGCGGGAGGTGCAGCAGCTCCCTACATCTCCTAACAGCTGGATCAGAGCCCTGCCGCCCTCGGCGGGAACGACTGCATAGTTCACATGCGCTGCGGGTGTATCCGCAGATGCTAATGACCTACTCTCTGTTAATTATACACGTCTCAATTCCTAGGTTGTGACTTTCTGGCTTGATGCTGTGCACCAACCACCGTTCACGTTGACAACAATATTCCACATTTTCAGAGCAGTGTGTGTGGCCTCAACATCCTCTCTACGTGATCTTCAGCATGGAGACATTCAGACCACACCTCTGAAGGCAGGCGCAGGCAGAGATGAGACCACAAAGGGCTGGGCATTGAGGGAGGAAAGGGAGGTTAGCTCTCTAAGCCCAGCACTCAGCACACAGAGTTTGATGGGTGGACAAGCTGATAGGACGTTCACATACAAGCTTTTCCTAACCAAAGGAGGTATCTGAATATGAAGAGAAACCTCTGTGAGATAAACCATAACCTTGAAAAAATGGAATTATGTTTCCCTTCATCCCCTTCAGATAATCAAGCTACCAGGGTCTTTCTTCTCACCCCTTGGGCAGAGCCACCATCAGAGGAGGAATGAGGTAGCATCAGCAAGATCAGAGTGTGCCCTGCCCCCTACCCCCCGACAGAGCACACCCCTGTGTATACTAGGGAGAGGGGACAGCAAGTGCTGTCCAAAATGTCACACCTCAAGGAAAGGACACTCCACGTCCTGTTCCAGACAGTTAGCCTCTTGCCTGAAAACAAGTCAAAATACATTTAAAAAATGTAGCCATAACCAATGAAACAAATATGAAATAAAAAAAGTCTGTAATTAAGTTCTGATTATATATTATGCAATTATAATTTAATGCATCCTTTATGTAATAGAAGTGAATAAATTATTTTAAAAACTGAGTAACATCCCTTTGAAAGTTTGATATGAATATGCAGATTAACCATCAGTCTATACCTGAGCTACCCATCATATTAAATTAAAACAAAGACTAAAAATAGGCCTGCCAGAGAAATGGCAGATGAACTCAAGAACTCATCCATTACAAACGTCTAAAAACGTGTGCTAAAATAAAGGAGAAATTTAAAATGCATAGCTGAGCTCAGAAAGAAGAAAAGAATCCATCTCCAGGTGTGAAAATCAAACAAAGCTTCCAAACCCGAAGGCATCTCTTAAGCCTTGGGCTTACTCAGGATGTGGGGATTCCCAGGCTGCAAACGGGGCTCAGGCTGCAAACCCTAGGGCCACCCCAGGACCCACTCTGGGGAGTCCTGCAGAGGACAGACTGGAATCAGAAACCCAGGGACAACATGTCCAGGATGCCCTCTCGCTTCTTACACAAGAACTCTGTGAGTCCCTTCCAATAAATTCTAATTATACCTTGCAAAGGTGAACAGGAATTTGAAAATCCCTGTACATCCAAAAATAACCCTGATGGCAATGAAACATCGGAGGCATGGTGAACTGAGAATGCAGACTTGCTTGCTGCGAGGTGCCTGCTGGGGCAATGCCACAGCTGAGGACTCAACACTGTGGCCAATTATGAGGCCGTTTCTCCAAGATTCTCTGTGCATGGAATGTCACAGATGAAAAGATTTTAGGGAGAAAGTTGTTTCTCTTCTTTTCACCACAGACACTGAGGTCTGGGTGGATGTGACAGGGCCAAACTCAGCAAAGACCCATGCCTGTCCTGTCTTGCCCCCCAGTTTATGGTGAACAGCACTGCCCCTCGTTTCTGACCCTGGCACCTCTAAACTGTGTCTTCTGCCTGCTATGAAGTCCTTCCTAGTTTTTTTTTTACATCCAACAAATAATAAACCCTGATGAGGATGTATAGAAAAGGGACCCCTTATACACTGTTGGTAGGAATGTAAATTAGTGTAGCCACTGTAGCAAACAGCATGGAGGTTTCTCAAAAAACTAAAAATCAAATAAACATATATTGGAAAAAAAAGAAAATACTAACCTGAAAAGATACATGCACCCTAATTTTCACAGCATTGTTTACAATAGCCAAGATATGGAAGGAACCTAAGTGTCCATTAGCAGATGAATAATAAGGAAAATGTAGTATATATACACAGTGGACTACAACTCAGTCATAAAAAAGAATGGAATCCTGCCACCCGCAGCAACATGGGTGGAACTGGAGGGCATTATGTTATAAGTGAAATAAGTTAGACAGAGAAAGACCAATACCATATGACATCACTTACATGTGGAATTTTAAAAACTACAACAGATTAGTGAATATAAAAAAGAAGTAGACTCACAGAGAGAACAGACTCGTGGTTACCAGTCGGGAGAGGGAAGGGGGGAGGGGCAAGACAAGGATAGGAGATTAATAAGAGGTACAAACTATAATGTGTAAAACAAATAAGTGCGACTTCCCTGGTGGTCCTGTGGTTAAGAATCCACCTGCCAATGCTGGGGATGCGGGTTCGATCCCTGGTCTGGGAAGATCCCACAAACCGTGGGGCAACTAAGCCCACGTGCCAGAGAGCCTGTGCTCTCTAACAAGAGAAGCCACTACAATGAGAAGCCTGAGCACCACAACTAGAGTAGTCTCTGCTCACTGCAACTTGAGAATGTCCATGTGCAGCAACAAAGACCCAGTGCAGCCAAAAATAAATAAAAATTTAAAAAATTATTTAAAAAATTTACTAAAAAAATAAGCTACCAGCACATACTGCACAGCACAGGGAACTCAGCTAATATTTTATAATAACTATTAATGGAATATAACCTTTAAAAATTGTGAATCACTATGTTGAACACCTGCAACTTACACCTCTGCCCCAGGAGGCTCTGCTCTGCCTTCCTGAACACACATTGCTGGGGTTGTTCTCTGCAATCTGGGCTATTGGCACAGAGGGCCGTGCCAGACCACCTGCATAGCTCCCAGGACAGAGCAAGCACCAGAGACATGTTTAGAGTGAAGCCTGCTGACTGCAGGGCGCATGCGCCTCCTAAAGACCCTTGGGCTGAGACATTCTGCAAGAGTGAGAAGCTGGGCACCCGACACCACCCCACAACACTCGCTCAAGACGTGCACTTGCCCTGTGGGGCTTCACAGCTCTTTAAGTCCTTGAAACCCTTTAAAATGACCACCAACTAGAGCACAAATGTTTTTGTGTATAGCTCCCAAGTCAGAAATTCTTCTAAGTTTTGACAATGCCTGGACCAGATGGAGCAAAGAACAGACAGAGGTCTGGTTCCTGGGAACTTACCACCGTGTCCCAGACTAAACTGGGGCGGGCGGCAGGGGCAGAGGGAAGGTGCAGGGTTCCAAAGGGCCCCTGCAGTTCCGTTTCCCCCTGAGCTTCCATGACAGACTCCTCCTTACTAGGTCTGCTGTTGATCTCAGGATTTTCTGTGAATTTTCCAAGAGGGGATTGGATTTCACCCCAAGTTAAATATTGATGTGATTTTAATAAAAATCACTGAGTACCACAAACACCTACTCCAAATAAACCCAAGAGAGATATTTCAGTGAGGGTCTACACTTTCCAAAGGCAGGTATAGTTGTATGGAAAAAATCAAGTGGCTTAAAAGCACCAGGCACATCCTTAAGCACTTCCTCCTCGATACTGTGCGTGCTTAGACAGCTGTGGAACCCAGGGTCACAGAGACCTGCCTAATTACTTCAAAGCCCTTCTATTCAGTTAGCTTCTTGCAAAAATCAGAGCTAATTTACTGATACCTGTATGCAACCTTAAATCTCATATAAATAAATCTAACTCTCAGAAGAGAACGTCAGCACTGGAAGGGTTCTTGGAGATTAGAGACCTGGTGAGCAATACTTGCTGTCAATTCTGGAAGATAAACATGTGTTTGTATTAAAAATAAAAATAGCTTTCCCGAGTTCTGTGGAGAAATGAGTATATTCTTAAAAAATCGATCTACTCTATTCACATGAGAATGTGAAGCAGCAGCACTGTGTTACCAGCTGAGTGGGCCCGGGCAGCAGCAGCTGCGCCCCCTCAAGGTCAGCGCCTGGCCCCTAGCCTGCATCCCAGGACTTTTCTAATAAGTTCAATGACTTTAAATCCTGTTTATACTTGCTGATTCCAGAACTGCCATCTCCAGCCCCGAGCTGAACTAGTACATTAAGTGCCTACTCAACACTTGCACTGGGACGTCTCATAAACCTCACAGGTGGACTGTGTCCAGAACAGGGTTGTCCCCACACATGGACATCTCCTGCTTCCTGCAGCTACGTCAAGCCTCCTCCCACTGGGTCATCCTGGCTTCAGTGGTCTCTCAGACCCATCCGACTCCCCAGGATCAGATCTCTTTTGACTGCTGCCCCGGAAGCTCCAGGGTCCCCTCCCTCAACTAGACAGAGCCCTCCCTGCCCACCCAGCCAGATTACTCCTCTGCTGGAAACCCTCCCCAACAGGTCCCCAGCCACGCTCCCCTTCTGTGAGGCACCTGCCTTCAGGCCTCGGGGCCCTGAAAGCCTTGGCTCAAGGGCTTCCCTGGCTCCATCCGCCAGCATTGTGCACTCACTCCCCCAGGGCTCTTGTTGATTCTGTGATGCTCCGCGATGGAGGAAACGCTGTTACGGCTATCCCCAGCATCGGCTGCCTACGATGCCAGCTTGTTCAATGACCGTATAAATCACAAGAGGAAGAGCAGAAACTGGAATGACACGGAGCAAAGACTTCTAGGAGACAGAACTCTGGAACCTTCTGAACTCTGAGGGGCAATATTCAACCCACAATTCTGGGTCCATCCAAATGACCTATCATGTTTGAGAGCAGTATCCAGACATTTTCAGACATTCAAGGATTAAAAAAATAAAAAAATCGGTCTTCTTGTGTACCCTTTCTTTCTTGGCAAACTACCGGAGGATGTACTCTAGTAAAATACAGGAGTAAACAAACCAACCAGGAGAAAACAGCCCTAACACAGGAAAGCAATGCCTGGAAGTCACCGGAACATCCTGGGCTGCAGGCTGGGAACAGGGCCTGTCTAGACTGGTACCCAAGGCATACAGCTCAGAAACACAGTTGTCAGTCACCACAATGCGGACCGTGAATGCAACCACCAATATCACAGAGAAGTTGCCGCAGAAGCAAACACGAAGCATCCAGCATCAAGACTCGCTTAAAAAGATGGCACCATTAGCAAGTGCCCGCATCACTCACTGTCTCTGCAAACTGGAGGCGAGGAAGTCAAAGCAGTGACCTGGCTGACTGTCCTGGCACCTGATAGCTGGGGCTCCTCTGACAGAGATCAGGACAGAGAGACAGGTCCAAAACTTTGTAGAGGAATCGAATTGGTGCACAGGATTCATGAATAAACTATTTCTGAATTGCTCCCTTTTGAATTTTGATTAGGAAACAGAGGTTGAAATATATTAAAGTTACAAAGTAGCCAAAACCAAAACTAAACGAGTAATATGAGCAAAATTTAGGGTATTAGAGCAGACTTCATAGGGGCACAAGTGAGCCGAATCATCATTTGTCATAGCAAGAGAGATGTCAGAGAAAATCTAGAGCTGATAAATCCAGAGACGGTGCTATAAATGCATTATTCAGAGATATGGAGGAATCCTCAAAAACTTGCAACAGTTAAAGCATTTATTATTTGACTTGAAAATATGTTTTACTTTGGGACACTTTTAAAAATTATTTTAATCAAAGAGATAAGTAATTTATCCTATTTACCATAGTCTGAGCTCAGGCCAAAGAGTTCAGAGTTCAACATTATTCATTCTCCTCTTCAATGTATTACTTCATGGTTAGTCTTTCCTTTCTTCGGTCCATCCAGCCAATATTTGCGTCAGAGAGGCACCTGAAGCTGGGGATCCAGCAGTACCCACGACAGACAAACCCCACCCTCTGGGAACTTCTGTATGGCAAGTCAGAGTATGAAAGTAAACCAGGGAATAAACAAAGTAAGCTCCAGTTCTGACAAGGGTTATGGAAACATAGAACAGGGTATGTGAGAAGAGGATGAACTAGAGGAAAGGACACTGTGCAAGGCCAGGGAGACCTGACCTGAGCAGTGACAGGTCTGAGCAGCAGCACTGCAGGCTGACGAGGAGCCAGTGCAGGAGCCCTGTGGTCAGAACCCACCGCACAGGAAGCACAGTGTGACGGTGCAGGGCAAGGCGAGAGTGGAGGCAAGTTTCCGGGATTTAAATGGCATGGGAAATCAAGAGAACGGTTTGCGTAGGGAGGTGCCAGGGCAGCTTCCACTGACCACCACAGGAAGCACAGGCTACGGGAAGGCTCCCCAAGACTGACAGGGGCTGCAACAGATGACAAGGCCAGAGAGACAGTAGTGTTATGTGGTGAGGAGTATCAGATTCGAGAGAGGCCCTGAACGTGATCCCCAAGGATGCGCAGCAAGATGTGGGAATCGGGAAGAGAAAACTGAGGTGACGCCTGATGCTCTAGCCTGAATGACAAAGTGAAGGTTGGTGCTGTGCCCTCAAACAGGGGCATGGGGGGGCCAAGACGAGAGTCCTGCTCTGGATGCACTCAAGTTAGGGGGTAGGGGTGATGGTGAGAAGGCAGGTGCGGCAGGGGCTGGAAACACACAGACACTTCCTACCACAACAATACACTGTAAATGCTGGAGTCTTAACGAAACAGGTCTTTGCTATAATGTTAAAGTTTGTAGGGCTACCATACTAATAAAAAAGGAGTAAATAAAATAAGAATACTCATATTCAGGTAAAGTCTCTTAAGTAATTTTGGGATAGACCAAAGGTTGGTAAATTTTCCCTATAGAAACTCAGGTAGTAATTATGTTAGGGTCATGGATCAAGCAGCAACACCGAGGATATCATACAAGCACTTAATAGTGAGTAAAAACAAAATTCCCACATATTTTTAAATGGCTGAAATTCAAAATACAGTAAAAATAATTGAGTGCAAGTTTTTTTGGGGGGGAGGGGCAAAGGTCCATTAGCAGGAAGAATACAATTCCTTTTACACAGTAAAACTTTCACTGAATTGGGGTTCATAGTGTCCCCATCACCAAGATGACTGTAAAGCTGTCTTAGTTCATGGTCACACACACAGGTGGTGGGCTGGATTCTGTCTGCGGGTTGTGGTATGTCACCTGGGAGAGTGTCACACACCTAGCATTTTCTATTTACTCTGAAGCTAAAACGCTTTCCCCTCCACAAGTGGAATTTTTGTTTTAAAAAAGTCAACTGCAGATCTTACTTCCCTGACCAGGGATGGAACCCTCAGCCCCTGCAGTGGAAGCATGGAGTCTTAACCACTGGACCGCCAGGAAACTTCCCAGCCCAGTGTTCAAGGGAAAAAAAAAATCCCGAACAAAAGGAGACCTGTTCTGCTGTCATCAAACTGGAAGAGGAAAATCTGAAGACTTCTGTAGTGACGCTGAGAATATCTCACTTGTAAAGCCGAGAAACCACTCAAGGGGATCAGTTTTAGACATGTGAACATGTGACTCTGGAACTTTAAGGCCAGTGTTAAAAAGTAATCGCTCTATTTTTTGCAAATACAAGTTATTTCTCAGGATGCCCTGTCTCCAACCATTACTTAAAGTCTTCATCAGTGACCCTCAAGCAAAATGATCTGAATATTTTATACTGTGTTTCGGTTCTGGAGACAAGTTACATAAGAATGGATTCTGGAGAGTCTGGGTGGAGAAGGCAGGAGGCTCAAGTGTGTGACCAGGAGCCCAGGTGAGGCGAGGCTGCGGGGGTATGGGGGGCGACCTGGGGAAGGACATCTGCTCCAGGGCATTGTTAGGATCCCAGGAGAGAGGAGAATGGAGTCTCCAGAGGAGCTGCACTTGTGAGGGCAGACAAAGCATCTCAGAGCAGGTGTGAATGGTGTAGAGGAGGGGCGCCCGGTTCTGGGACTAGAGGTCTGGACAGAGCTGCCAAAGTAAGCAGGGTGAGGGGTGAAGGGGAAGGTGAAAAGGAAGAGGCCCCGCAAAAGGAATCCAGCAAGGAACATGACAGGTAGACAGCAAGGAACTGAGTCTGGAAGGAAACAGAACCCAAGCAACCTTTTGAGTTTTTGGGCCACAGAAGAATCTGGAGAGACAGGAATTCAATCGAGCACAAAGAAAGGAAGTAAAGCAAGCAATGAGATGGAAGGGATCATGCTGAGCAGGGTCAGGAACCAGCCCTGTGTGTCTGCTTCAGCACAGCCTGGGAGAGCTCGGGATGGCTTCACAGTTTCAAATGGTTCAAAAACAACCCAATAAAACAACATTTCACGATGCAAATATTCTACGAAATTCAAATTTCAGTGTCCATAAATCAAGCTCTATCAGGCACCGTTACACGCCTCTGTTCCCAACAGTCAGTGCAGCTTTCACACTCCACCAGCAGCGGTCACAGAGTGCACTCAGTCACCACACTAGAAACACTTATGCCTGGACCTTTACAGGAAAGGTTTGCAAACCTTGCTGAAGAGCTTAGAAAATAAACCGAGGACCCAAACACCACTGCTATCAAGCTGGTACATTTTAAACTGTAAGGAACAGAACAGTCACAGCTGAAAAAAATCAAAGTAAGGAGAAGATGGGACAGGAGGTGGACGTGATCATGCTGAATGCCAAAGAGAAACTGAGATTAAAACAAAAAAGAGAAAATACAGACATGGAAGAAAAAGATGATCCAAAATAAGGAAGGTGGCATCTTTTAAAAGACATTCAGAGGTACAAAATAATTTCCCTGAAATGAGAACAGAATCTTCAACTGAAAAGGGTATGCAATAAATTCCAGGAAAACTGAGGACTTCATTGAAAGTTATTAAAATTTAAGAACAGAGAAAGAATTCTTAAGGTATTCAGTCAGAAAAAGCAGTCTCTTAAGGGGGGAGATGGAGCTGGCCACTCTCTCCCTTTTCACAGCAACACTCAGCAATTCTCCCAAGTTCCAAGCAAGTGTGAGTAAGTGAACTATTCTCAGCCAAGTTGCTATTTATGTCAAAGGGCAACACAGACAACACGAACATGCGATCTCAGAGAACAGCAACCAGGAGCAACTAATGAAAACCAAACAACTTACCTACACAACTAGTCAGTGGCAAAAGTCAGCCAACCTAGGTTTCACTGAGAGGAAGAACCATGTGAAATTCCAGTTTACAAAGATCTCAAGGAAAGAATACGCAACCCAAGAATTTTATACCCAGACAATTTTTCCTTTCTACACCAGGGTCAAAGGCAGGTATTTTTAAAGTATATATGAAATAGAAACCTTGCAAAAAAACTACTTATTTATGAAATTCTAATGACCAAGAAATGAATCAGATAAAGAACTCAAACAGAGATGCTCTGACAAAAAATCTAACCCAAAGAACTCAGAATAATCAACCAGGGAATTATGGTTACAAAACTGAACATAAACCCTACTTTTAACTCTCACAATCTAAGCATATTTCTTTAAAAAGACAAAAACAAAAAATGAGTTAGTGAAGGGGTGAAGGGAAGGTATTTTAATGAGGACTTAATTTTCTCTACTTAGTTGATTAATAATGTCTAAGATAAAAAATAAAAAGCTTAAGAAAAAAAACCCACACCCTACAATTCCAACCACTCTAATGTTCTCTTAAGCTTTAGAACTGAATTCTTGGAAGAAACTTTTATCTGACATTCAGGAATTACTTCACTTTGATTTTGATTATAGGTTCTTCAGCCAAATTCAAGTAAAATTATAAAGCTTATGTCCACTTTAACACAAATATTTCTATCTACACATAAGTTTTTAAAAACAACTTTTCATAAAAATTATCTTTGTATCCTAAAGATGTGAGCTTTCTTTTTTCCCCCTTTGTCCCCATGATTACCTCAGTCTTTTCCACTGTCAATGATGTTCACCTAGTGTTAAAAATGGCTATTTCTGGATGGTGGCATCTTTTACTTTTCCCCTTTTCCCCTTCTACTTCTCTTGAATTATAATAAAGCTATTTCTAAATGAGAGTTTGGAAGGTAAGTAAAGCATTTCAAGGTCATGACTTTGCAGGGAAAAAAATGCTAAAAGCAACAGCAAAATCACATTTTAAAAACTGGGAAGAAGCAAGAAAATATCTACTGCAGCCACGTGATGTGGTTTAATTTCACTTAAGCTATTTATAGAACATTAAAAAAACTGAGTTGGCATTTTAGTTTAAAAAAACCACATGCTATAATAGTGGGTAGTATTTCAGCATTACTGCTTCCTGCATAATTAATTTTATTTATTATGCTCTTTGGTAAGGATTTATAGCTAAACAGCATAGGACAGCCAAATAAGAACAGCTAACAGCATGAATGACAGCTCACTGTCAGACTAATAAGTGAAAGAGATTGAGTTTCATGTATCTATATTTAAGGAACTTTGAGAAAAAATTCTTTTAAAATAAAAACAGATGCTTTTCTTCCTAGACTGCCAAATCTAGGGAAATCTCTGATCAGCAGAAAGTAAATAACAAAGGACAACTGAGTACATTCTAAGGTTATTAAACACCAAGTCATGTAAAAAGACAGAAAAACTTAGAGACTCCAGCTACCTAGACAGGCCCCAGCAGGTGGGCACCACAGCATTTGTTTTCTGGGATAAAAGCTGCCACCGGGACTGCTTCAGCCTCAACAGAATACAGGGAGAGCTGACAAAACAGTCCTGTCATTAAATCACAGAACTGCAAAGAATTAACTCAGGATACCAGTGTTTCAAAATAAGCCTCACCCAAATCTGTATTTTTTCTGAGAAGGTTTAAAGCAGTACAAACGGCCAAGGAAGGAGTCACTCTCCTTGCCCTGCACTTTATTCTTCCAGGTCCTCTTCTGAGGGCACCGTGAGTACCAGTTTCTAACCTGTCTTTCCACTTCTGAACTGAATGCTGATGGTCTCACACCAAAACCTAGTCCTGGGCCTTCTGCCCTCACCCACGCCAAGTGCCCCAGGCAGGGCCTCCGGCTCCTCTCTAACTTCAGCAGCCCGCCACACACATGCATGCCCTGATGCTTATTCCATTAGTCTTCCCTGAAGGACACAGAGGGCAGCTCAGCCTCGTGCTACTAATAAAAATCCTTTTTTACAATGAACATTCTTTTTTTTTCTTTTAAACTATTTATTTGGTTGCTCTGGGTCTTAGCTGCAGCATGTGGGATCTAGCTCCCTGACCAGGGATCAAACCCAGGCCCCCTGCTTTGGGAGCACAGAGTCCTAGCCACTGGGCCACCAGGTGCTGGTGACGGTTTAGCCACTCAGTCGTGTCCGACTCTTGTGACCCCATGGACTGCAGCTTGCCAGGTGCCTCTGTCCATGGGATGCTCCAGGCAAGAGCACTGGAGTGGGTTGCCATTTCCTTCTCCAGGGGATCTTCCTGACCCAGGAATCAAACCCAGATCTCCTGAATTGCAGGCAGACTCTTTACCAACTGAGCTATAAGGGAAGTCCCACAGTGAACATTCTTGTAGCTCAATCTTTACACATATATTTGTAGAAATATAGGAGAAATAAAGGAGAAATTCTGGGTCAAAGGCAGGTGCGTTTTAGTTCTGGTCTACACTGTCCACTTGCCCCCCACTCTGCTGGATATAAGCCTACACTCTCACCAGCAACAAGTGAGTGCTGTCAGCCTTGTCCTTTGCTTATGTGACAGCTGAAAACCGGCATGTCACTGCAGGGTCATTTGCATCTCTTTTAATTAATCTGTGATTACTAAGCAATTAAAAAAGGTATACTCAAAAGAACATTTTCCATAGCCCAGAAACTTCTATTTTATCTTAAGATATATAATTTCAAAGTATTCTCATGTGCTTGAAAATGGATATTTTTTTATCATAATGAAGTCTCAGATTCTTCATATATTTGCTGCAGCCTGATTTAAAAGAAATGTTGGATTTTATTTACTGTGGAGGTTAGTTAGGTTCTAAAGTCAGCAGATACAATGCCATTTGAGTGAGCAGCAAGGGTAAACCTTTAAAAAATCAAATTGTATGGTCATTTTTACCTTTGTGAATTATTCATACTACAGTTCATTTTTTCTACTGGACTGTTTTTTTTCCTACTTGACTGTAAAAGCTGTTTGTGTATTATTAGTTTTCTCTGCTTTCTTGATGGCTTTATTTTTTTCCATTAGTTAAATATCATGTCTGTTGGTTTAAATAGATGATTCTTTATCTGTTAAAGTATACTTACTTTCCTGAGACTCTCACATCTGGCACTTAAACCTGGAAGCGATTCTATTAGATAAAAGGCGAGGTTTTAATGGGATCTTTTCTGAATAGCTTTTTCCTGACACCATGCTTTTCATAAGCCAGCCCTTCCTCATTTGAACCTGTCTCTGGGGGGCTCATTCATCCTCTCCCTCTGAAGAGTGTCCTAGGATTTGTGCTGGAGGCACTAACACACCAGGCCAGGACATTCCTCCTTAGAAGGCTGAGCCTTTCTGCTTTTACCAGCAGAGTTTTTAACTTTTAAACATTTTCCAGTTAAATGTACTGGAATGTAGGTATTTAATTAAAATGTATGCAAACAGATGAAATCTGGGTGGGAAAAGAGAATGGCTGTTTCTGTGAAAATGAAACTGAATCCTTTAAAAGATGGGTTAAAACACCAATTGCTTAAAATACAACAACAAAAAACTGCTGTGGAACCTAAGGAGGGAGAAAGAACTGTGAAAGTGCAGAAGGAAGATACCAGAAGCCTGCGGTTCTGCTCTTGACGTGCACCTCACCTCACCTCAACTCACAGAACCCAGGCTGGCCGTGGTGAGTACGCCCGTGAGAGGCAAGGGTGTGGCCCATACCAAAAGTCAGTCAACAGGGGCACACGTTCAGGTACGCATTTTTAGACCTGTTTTAATCACACGCTTTCCTTAAATCACCAATTAATTCAGACTTCTATTATAACATGTCACTTGATTATCTTATCAGATCAGATCAGTCACTTAGTCGTGTCCAACTCTTTGCGACCCCATGAATCGCAGCACGCCAGGCCTCCCTGTCCATCACCAACTCCCGGAGTTCACTCAGACTCACGCCCATCGAGTCAGTGATGCCATCCAGCCATCTCATCCTCTCTCGTCCCCTTCTCCTCCCGCCCCCAATCCCTCCCAGCATCAGAGTCTTTTCCAATGAGTCAACTCTTCGCATGAGGTGGCCAAAGTACTGGAGTTTCAGCTTCAGCATCATTCCTTCCAAAGAAATCCCAGGGCTGATCTCCTTCAGAATGGACTGGTTGGATCTCCTTGCAGTCCAAGGGACTCTCAAGAGTCTTCTCCAACACCACAGTTCAAAAGCATCAATTCTTCGGCACACAGTCCAACTCTCACATCCATACATGACCACAGGAAAAACCACAGCCTTGACTAGACGAACCTTTGTGGGCAAAGTAATGTCTCTGCTTTTCAATATGCTGTCTAGGTTGGTCATAGCTTTCCTTCCAAGGAGTAAGCGTCTTTTAATTTCATGGCTGCAGTCACCATCTGTAGTGATTTTGGAGCCCAGAAAAATAAAAGTCTGACACTGTTTCCACTGTTTCCCCATCTATTTCCCATGAAGTGGTGGGACCGGATGCCATGATCTTCGTTTTCTGAATGTTGAGCTTTAAGCCAACTTTTTCACTCTCCACTTTTACTTTCATCAAGAGGCTTCTGAGTTCCTCTTCACTTTCTGCCATAAGGGTGGTGTCATCTGCATATCTGAGGTGATTGATATTTCTCCCGGCAATCTTATGGGCCACATCAGATGTGGCCCTTTGTTGTGCCTCTAATTTTTCATATTCTTGCTCGCTAATTTTTAAGAATCTAACCACAAATAAAAACAAACTTGAGAACCCAAGTACAGCTATCTGTATTTACTTCTTCTAAGCATTTTTCTGATCCAGAGCCAAATTCCAGCCCAGGGCTCTTCCTGGGAATACCCAGGCCACCTCTCCTACCCTAAGACTCTTGGATGCTAGATGGGCTGTTGTCATGGGAAACCAAGGGTCTGATCCTGGAGGGAGGGCTCTCAGGGAATGTTTCCTTCACTACCTGCTGTCCCCGCATGGCAAGTTCCAAGAAGGGGCCAAGGGGTCGTGCACACCACCCATTCACTTCCTACCAGGAAGGAATCTGGTTTTTGTCCTCCTCATTTCAATAAAACTGGTCTCGCTCCTCGAACATTACATTTAAATCTGTGTGAAATCTGAAGGATGTTCAGAGCCTGCTCCCCAGCCTCTAGGCAGAGCTGACTACTGCTGAGCAGTCTCCACAGAGGAGCTCTGTGACCTCCCTCTGACCCACAGCTTATGATCCCTCCTGCACCCACAGCAGAGGTTTGATACAGGCACCTGTGAGTAGCATCTGGCTTGCTGCATGTTTTGCTGGCCTGCCTTATATTTTTACAAGGTATGAATTCACTGCCAACATCTGTGAGTTGAGATGTTTTACCCAAACATGCTAGATTCCTTGCTTCTCTGGAATACCTAGAAGTTGGTCCCTGCCCTTGCCATGTCTAATCACCCACACGTTCTGTCAGCACCAACTCCTTCATCTCTGCGGGCCTGGGCAGATGTGAGGCTGCCCTTGATGCAGGGTGTGCCCAGGCAAGACCCCCCAAAGGCCCTCTCCTACTCATGTCTGTCACTCTTGCACATGTGTAGGAGATGAAGTGAAGTGAAAGTCGCTTAGTCGTGTCTGACTCTTTGCGACCCAATGGACTATACAGTCCATAGCCTCTCCCTTCTCCAAGCGATCTTCCCAACCCAGAGGTTGAACCCAGGTCTCCTGCATTGCAGGTGGATTCTTTGCCAGCTGGGCCACCAGAGAATGATGACCATCAAAACAACTATTTTGTTGAGGGGAAGAGCCAGTTACTAATGGTGCCCCCTGACTGGAGTATCTCCATCTGGGGTCATGGGTCAGGCAGGGAACCAAGACTTCTCACCTATGAACTGGTTCACAGAAGTTGCAGAGAGCAAGGGTGAGATTATACTGGGGGAAGAGGCTGCCATGAGTCACCCTGGCCTCTGGGGCCCCTGGTGGGTGGCAGAAGGGACTGAAGTCATGGGCTCCCTGGGACCTGCCCACACCTTTCACCTGCCATTACTTGGCCCAGACCACGGGACTTTGCAGTGAAATCCTGAGTCACTGAGCAGCTTCTCTCGCTCAGCTACTCCCCTGCCCAGTCCTACAGGGTCTCTAGACACACTGAGCCATTACCGATATCACAGTTAACTGCATGTACACTAGTGATAAGCAGTGAGAATAACCAGGTAACTGCCACTCAATCCCGAATTTCTATTCCTTCCCAATTTAAAGAAGTCTGATAGTTCTAGGAATCTAGTGGAGGTGCAGGGACAGCACACTGAACTTAAGGAAATTCAAGGACGGGTCTGAAAAGAGACAGCAAGGAAGAAGTAAACTGGAGACGTCCGCTCAGCGGGCTTGCACCTTGGGCTGAGGCAGCAGTAGATTCGCCTGTGCGGGCTGTCTACACAGAAAGCCCCTGGGGAGTGATTTACAAAGTGCTGCAGGCATTTCTGCTTATTAGGACAGGTCCACCACACCCCAAGCCCAAACCCTAACCAGCAGGTGAGATGAAACAGGGCCAGATCTGCTCTTTGATTTGAACATTTAAAGAAATTTCATTTGACTTGATTTAAGCATTAAAGATGTTACCTGAGTTCTCTAAGAGTTTTTTTTTAATAAGGACATATGCATTAAGTTCACTAAAGCAACTGATTTCTGAAGTCTAAAAATGTTAATTTAGCACATCAAAATTACACATTATTGCATGCCAGTGCCAGACAGGAAGTGCATAAGGACACAGTTATCATTTTTAACAAAAGCTTCATTCCCCCAAAACAAGCACTTTATACATTATAAAATGGAATTAACCTCAGGCTGACCCTCTAATGGCTGAGAGTGACAAGCTTTATAGATGGATTCATTGTATCAGATACCAGATGTAGGCTGAACAGAATTCCTGTGGCTTTGCTAAAGGTTCTTCTCTAATTCAATATTTAACCTCTGAATAAAATAATTTTAAAAAGACCTGGTAGTAAGACCAAGGTTAAATACTTTCAAATAATTTCCTGAATAAAACTTGAAGATTTGCATTCTATTAGTAATCTTAAGATTAAGAAGAGTAGCAATCAGAGAGAATAAGTAGGAACCGAAAACAATTCCAAGGTGCACATTAGACACTGTTTTAAGCCCCGTTTTAAGCCCTTTTTCAGCAAAGTGACCATGGCAGACAACACTACACGTCCACCAATGTCTGTTCTCCCTGCTCTTCTT
Organism: Bos grunniens; assembly: GCF_055505025.1. Lineage (NCBI taxonomy): Eukaryota > Metazoa > Chordata > Mammalia > Artiodactyla > Bovidae > Bos > Bos grunniens. The sequence goes on from NC_141181.1 coordinate 45,705,214, forward strand.
AACAGGACTGATTTTATTTAGGTCAGCAATGTGTCCAAATGAAAGTCCATTCCCCAGCCTACGCTGTAGGATAAGACCATATGACACTGCTTTCTGCTCTTGCCCTTCCTCTTCATCTGTCCTGGAATGCAGGGCTGATGCTGGGGATAGGGCAGCCATCTTGCCAAAATGAAGCAACCAGCAAGAGGATAAGGCCACACGCTAAGGATGCTCAACATAAAGGTTCCTCATGGCACCTCTACCAGACCTGCCCGCCAGCTTTCAGATTTGTTTGACACCCTGCTGGGAAGCGCACAACAAAATACTCACAGTCAGTGGTGTACTCCACCTGGGAGGGCTGCACGGCTGCACCATCCGCCGTGGGTGGGGTGGGGGCAGGGCTGTCGGCCTGGGCCTTACGGACCAGTGCTGCAAGGGGGTGATCAGGGTCTACCACCTTCAAAGGCTGCAGAGAGAGAAGATGCCAGGTCACACCATTTCCTGCATTCTGAGTCACGCAGAACCCGTCTGTGGCAAGGTTCATCTCAACTTTAGAACAGTATCTACGCTTCAGAAAAACCTCAGCACATGCATGTAAACATGCGTGCACACAAGGAGGTCCTGACTAATTTTGGCTGAGAGCTCTAGCCGGTCGTGAGATCCAGAGGAACTGAATAAATGAATCACTTCACTCTTCCTAATGACATGAGGGAAAGTAAGGACGGGAGATAGGACTAGACTGCTGCTGAGAAAAGTGTCAGCCTCCAAATTCACTCAAAATCTCAAACTGTGTCCCTCCTCAAAGCAATTTCTCATTTTTAATCACCAACAGCTTTTAAGGTCCAATCGATCAGCCGCACTGCGTGACTGCTGAAAAGATAAGCTTAGGTCTGAGGGACCTGTTTTCTCACATCACAAATGGCAGCATGAGGGCTGTGGATTAACTCCTAATGATAAGGATGAAAAAATAAATTTAGGTTTTTAGGTAACACATTATGTTTCCTGTGACAGATGGTTTCAAGCAGCACATACTCTGTGCACCTATGAAATCCTCTCATAATAAAATCTGTATGAAAAACCCATTTTCTAAGTCTTAACCAACATTTTACTCATTCTAAATATCCCAAATAGTAAAAATAATCCCAAATATAATAAAATGAAAATAATCTGCTTGTGATTATATAAAACAGGACATGTAAGAAATAAAGGGACCAAATCCTTTACTGCCAAGTCAAACAAAATGGTGAAATATACCTCAATGATCATAAAATGAAATAGAGCTATTACACAAAAACATGCTTAACAACTTCCCAAGGTTAAATTAGCAGTTTTGTTCTGTAAGGAGACCAGCACCTTCATGAGCTCCTCCAGGCGGTTGCACTTCTTCGAGGCGAAGAGGGACGGGTGCAGGTAACTGCCGTCCTCCTCATCGTCATCATCTTCATTGTCAGAGCTGACGCCCGACTCTGAAAGCAAAGCACATTTCAAGACTTTAAGGCACAAGTATATTGTGTGGGAATGTAGGAACAGACAGAGGCAGAACTATGTGCTGCCATTCCTTGGTTATCTGTCCAAATAATCCCTCTGGGAAATACTCCCCATCTCACTGCCCCCCAAGTCACTCAACAGCAAGGCAAGTGGTGAGAAAGGTGTGGCCCAGTGGCAACTCCCCTCTGGCATTTACCAGTCGGGGGCCACTGAATATTCACATTTTTTACAAAAGAGGCAAAAATCTTACTGATTTATGAAGGTAAAATAACAGCAACAGGTATTTTAGAAACCTGCAGGAGACCAATATGGAGAAGGTAAGGTCTGTAGTAAGACTGACACAGCTGATTTTGAAAATCATGTTTCAGCTGAAAGAAAAATTCAATGGCAGACAGATATACTGCTGTCTCAGGATGCTATTTGAAATACTTAATTAGCCTTTGCAGTAAGAACTCCACCTTTAGACACTCAACCCTACGCCCTAACCGGGCGTGTACCCTAGAACCATCCACAAAACATGAGCCTGCTGCTTTCTCTGTGACACGTTCAACAGCCCAAAGGAAGGAATTATTTCCAACCTACATGGATATGCTCTGATGGCATCAATATTTAATTCTACATCACCAATCTATAAAAATATTAATTAAGAATCTAACATATTTTCAGACTTATCAGGAAGAGTGTCACACTAGACTACGGAGCACCAGCAGGTTTAATCCTCGGGCCTTGGCAGCAGGACTTCATAAACGTTCTGGAGGTTCTGCAGTGCAGACTTCAAGCTTGTATTTGTGAGGATGACTCTCCCTACACTTCTCCAGGGTCCCCCCTTACCCCTGCCCCACTCCACCCCAACCAACGCAGGACAGAAACGGTCTCACATACTCTTCTTCTCTTCACTTTTGTTTTCTGCCAGTACCGTATACCGTCCTTCTTTCATCGCTTTCTGGATGAATTTGTAGTAAGGGTTGAGGTAGTGATCGAAGCGTAGAAAGTCAAATTGAGAGTTTCGGGCCTGCTTGGCTTTCAGCATTATCTCGAACTGTGCACCTTGTTTGCACACGAAGTTGGCCGTGCGCTCAATGATGGCGTGCATTTTGGCTGTTGGTGGCTATGAGAAAACACACACATTCATGTCATTTTGTTCTCTTGTTCACTGACTACATGACTCAAAACATAGAAATGACCCTGGTTTTTATTGCCAGCTATAAGAAATTATAGACATTTCAATGGTAAGAGCCCAGTTTGAACAGAGTGACACTGGCCCCTGTCACAAGACACCCAGTTTCTGAATTTTGTGAGGAGAAAACTCCCATGCTGAGGCAGGACATTCTAGCTTTGTACTGAATTGACAGGGGGAAGATTTCTGTAAAAAAAATCAACAGGTTTCCGTATATTGGGCACCCTTAAACACGGTTCCAAGACAGGCTTCAGAGGGTTATGAATCTTCTGGGAAGTTGTACGTAAACTCGGCACATACACATGCATATTTCTAGGAGAGGGTGAATGTTTCAACAAGCTTTTCAAGGATCTAAGAATCACTTCTCTTTGGGCTCTAGAATCACTGCAGATGGTGACTGCAGCCATCAAATTATAAGACACCTGCTCCTTGGAAGAAAAGCTATGACAAACCTAGACAGCGTATTAAAAAGCAGAGACATCACTTTGCCAACAAAGGTTCATATGGTCAAAATCAGTTTTTTCCAGCAGTCATGTACAGATGTGAGAGCTGGACCATCAAGAAGGCTGAGCACCGAAGAATTGATGCCTTTGAACTGTGGTACTAGAGAAGATTCCTGAGAGTCCCTTGGACAGCAAGGAGATCTAACTAATCAATCCTAAAGGAAATCAACCCTGAATATTCACTGGAAGGACTAATGCTGAAGCTGAAGCTCTAATACTTTGGTCATGTAACAGAAAGAGTCAACTCACTGGAAAAGACCCTGATGCTGGGAAAGATTGAAGGCAGGAGGAGAAGAGGGTGACAGAGGATGAGACGGTTGGATGGTATCACTGACTCAATGGACATGGGTTTGAGCAAACTCAGGGAGATAGTGAAGACATGGAAGCCTGGCGTGCTGCAGTTCATGGGGTTGCAAAGAACTGGACATGACTTAGCAGCTGAACAGCAAGGTATGGTCTGGCCAGAACAGGGAGGGTTTCACCCACATTTACTGGGTGAATCATCTTGTTGCCTCAGAGTGAGTTTACTACTAGGAATCAGACCCCGCCTCTCTCCTGCACCTGCTGCTAAGTTACCTCTACCACATCCCGAGCTGAGCAATTCCTACCCACACAGACAGCCCCTCAGACCAGAAGCTGGAAGCCACACATCTGAAATACTTTTATTAATATCAATGAAAAGATTAACACTAGAAAATTACATGCAAATAAAGTGGGAAATGACCTCTCATTAATGACACACAGTCAAGATGCTTATTGTCACTTGAGGCCTGAATCCTTCACAAAGTACCAATGCCTTAATTCTCAAATGTGACTCCTGAACTAATGACGTCCTTCACTCTTGAACAGCATAAATGTCTACAATTAAAGCTATTTACTGATCCTAAAATAAACCAGAGGCCATGTTAAAGGCCCACTGGGCACTTAAGTCTGGATGCTGATGCATGTTTTCAGTGGCTTTGCCTCAACAGGAAGATTAATTTTTGAGTCAGTGCATATATAATCATTTATGATTACTTCAGAATAATGACTCTTATAGGAAAATATAACCCCATCTGCCCCCACATGTAGAGATATTCTCTCATGACCCACCCACGTGTTGGGCAGTATTACGGCTACAGTGGTTACAGAGAAACAGGTACTTTCACAAAGCGATGATGAGTATAGAGAAACAAAGTACTTTATGAATGTCCTTTCAAGATCTGCTACTGAAGCAAGTATATATAAGACAAATGCTTGGTCTGGAGAAAGACATTCTTTGCTCTATCATGTCAGTTTTAGAAAAATCCTTTTCCATTTAAGAATATAATCATTCCCACTAAAAGATGAGATTTTAAGGATATGCTCAATGTTTAATACGCATGTTACAAAGACTGATACGGGGGAAAATGATTTTCTAATTTAAGAAAGTGACTGAGCCCAAGAAGGGGGGCTAACACCTCCCAGATCCCCCAAAATTAATGTGGTTCTAAGAACTCCAGAGTAGGAATTGAAAATGGGACAACAGTATGTGAGTTCAGAAAACCTGCACCAGTATGAGATTTCCGAAAAGCTCTGAAGACTGGAGCTCAGATCCAGGAGCCAGGGGAGAATGAGGGGTAAGACTGGGTGGCACATGGGGTGAATAAGTGAGGAACCCCAGGGGTAGCTGGGCTGGCCCTTTCCTCCTCTGTGATCATGAAAGTGAAAGTCACTCAGTTGTGTCCAACTGTTTGCGACCCTGTGGACTATACAGTCCATCAAATTCTCCAGGCAGGAATACTGGAGTAGGTAGCCATTTCCTTCTCCAGGGGATCTTCCCAACCCAGGGATCGAACCCAGGTCTCCTGCATTGTAGGAGAATTCTTTACCAGCTGAGCCAAAAGGGAAGCCCAAGAATACTGGAGTGGGTAGCCTATCCCTTCTCCAGCAGACCTTCCTGACCCAGGAATCGAACTGGGGTCTCCTGCATTTGCAGGTGGATTCTTTACCAACTGAACTATTAGGGAAGTCCTCTGTGATCACAGCCCCAAATAAATATCAGATTGAGTCATGAACTGCACTGTAAAAATAAAACTATGGATGTAACAGCAGGGAATATAGGGCTGTCAGGGGGGAAAGGTCTACTGAAACCAGATTCAAAATCCTGAAGCCAGAAAGGAACATGGTGACATATGTGTTTTTGCAAATACATTTAAGTTCTGCATGGAAAGAGGGACAAACAGTTAAGAGACAAAGCACAGAAGAACAAACATGCACAACACGTGCTGGACCACGGGTTAGTCAGCGCTTATCATATACGGACAGTCCTCACAATCTCCTGAGAAAACACACGAACTCCACACGGACATGGGTAAATGAGATTTTCCCCCACCTCCATCCCATGGCAACACACCAGCTGAACATGGTGAGAACGCTCTAATCAGAACAACCTTCAGCAAAGCGTAACCATGTGGCCCCAAGTTCTGCAATGGCTCTGGGCTGCAAGTGCAGGCCTGACCCACAAGATGACCTGGGGCGGCTGCTCTTGACAGCTCTAGCCTGTGTCCCCATCACAGATATACTGGTGTCAGGGGGACTGAGCAGCCGAGCTGCACAGTGCCTGGCTCACAGCACCTGCTTAATGAACACTCCTTAGCTGCTATTGCTATTAACCTACTGGACGGAAACCCAGCCCATGATGGGAACTGTGCACTGAATCCTTCCCCCTTTCCCTTCTGTCCATAAAGTAAGTTAAACAAGCACATTTCATTGGAAGGACTGATACTGAAGCTGAAGCTCCAATACTTTGGCCACCTGATGCAAAGAGCTGATTCATTGGAAAAGACCCTGATGCTGGGAAAGATTGAAGGCAAGAGGAGAAGGGGATGACAGAAGATGAGATGGTTGGATGGCATCACGATTCAATGGACATGAGTCTGAGCAAACTCTGGGAGATTGTGAAGGACAAAGAAGCCTGGCATGCTGCAGTCCACGGGGTCGCAAAGAGTCAGACATGACTGGGCGACTGAACAACAAAGCGCATTTCCCATGTGAACACACTCAAATGGGTGTGCTGAGCAGCAGCACTTCTGGTCCCATGGCTTGAAGGAAACGCAAGAAAGTACAGAACAGACAGGCCCAGAAGGTCCATGGCATCTCAGATGGGTGAGAGAGCAGGTTGAGACACGCCCTCTACCTTCCCTGCAGTGCAAGACAACACAACCACAAACGGGCCTGGGCGTGTGCAGAACTCAGGAGGTGACAAAGCCTGGGAAAGGAACAGGTAACTGAAAACACCATTAAGACAAGCATTGGGCTACACATTCTGGCAAAAACTAGGTCCTTAATTCCCAAGAAACATACAAGTAGCCCCACAGAGGCAGTATAAAAAGCTAAAATAGAGCTGTAAGGCCACCTGAGGGCTTGAGTCTAGTCTAGGGGCTGGACCTGAAACAAGTGGCCAGCCTTGAGCCTGCAGCAGCATGCGTCCCCAGGGTGCCGTGACCTCTTAACTGCTCCCAACCCTTCACACGAAACCCCAGAGCCCCTGCAGCCATTGGGTTCTAAACCAAAAGCTTAATTTAGAAACCAAGCACCTGCTCTCTTTACCATCCCCAGCCCCGCATGGCCAGGAGCTAGAGAAGCCCCTGCCCACCCAGGCAGCATGCGTCCATATAAACACATGCCAGCAGTTTCAACATTTAGTAACCGAGATGGAATATATGACACAGACATCTGTCTACTAGAGCTCCTCCACTAATGTGGACACGACAGTGTATAATGCACACAGCGGATCACTGCTCCAATTCACAGAGATTATGAAAAATCCACTACTGACATCACCATAAAGGAAAAGCAAGCTGTCCACTGGAGACCCAGTGAGCACTCACAACTGGTTTCTACACAGAGCAATTTCCTGCTCAAGAGACCATTATATAATAACATCAGAAGAGAGCAGACTTCCAGTTCAAGACGGTGGAGCAGAAGGACATGTGTTCATCTCCTGCGAGAGCACCAAAATCACAACTAGCTGTTAAACAACCATTGACAGGACACTGGAACCCCCCCAAAAGATACCTCATATCTAAAGACAAAGAAGAAGCTGCAGCAAGACTGCAGGAGAGGCACAATCACGATAAAATCAAATCCTATACCCACTGAGTGGGTGACCTGCAAACTGGAGAATAATAATACCAAAGAAGTTCTCCCACTGTTGTGAAGGTTCTTAACCCCACGTCAGGCTTTCCAGGCTGCGGATCTGACAAAAGGACTGGGCATCCCCAGGGAATCTGACCTTGAAGGCCAGTGGGATTTGATTATAGGATTTCCACAGGACTAGGGGAAACAGAGACTTTGGTCTTAGAGGGCACAAAATCTTGTGAACACCAAGACCCAGAGGAAAGGAGCAGTGACCCCAGAGGAGACTGAACCAAAACTACCTGCTGGTGCTGGGGGGCCTCCTGTGGAGGCGTGGGTTGGCAGGGGCTCACTGCGGGGCCCAGGGCACTGGCAGCATCAGGTTGGGAGGGTACCAGTTGGCGTAAGCCCTCTTGGAAGTCACCAATAACCCTACCATAGAGCTAGCAGATCCCAGAGCTGAGTTGCCTCAGGCCAAACAACTAGCAGGGAGGGAGTGCAACCCCACCCATCAGCAGATAATTGGATTAAAGCTTTACTAAGCAAGGCCCTTTCACTTTTCACTTTCATGCACTGGAGAAGGAACTGGCAACCCACTTGGGTTTTCTTGCCTGGAGAATCCCAGGGACGGGGGAGCCTGGTGGGCTGCCATCTATGGGGTCACACAGAGTCGGACCCGACTGACATGACTTAGCAGCAGCAGCAGCAAGCCAGGCCAAGGCCACCAGACCAAGATCCAGTTTTTCCCATGCCAGTCCCTCCCATCAGGAAGCTTACACAAGCCTCTTAGCCTCCTCCATCAGAGGACAGACAGAATAAGAGGCACAGTCCCAAAGCGGCTAAAACAAAAACCGTATTACAGAAAGTTAATCAAAATGAAAAAGCAGAGTTATATCCCAGATGAAGGGACATCATAAAACTTTAGAAAACCGACTAAATGAAGTGGAGAAGGAACCTGCCAGAAAAAGAATTCAGAATAATGATAGTGAAGATGATCCAGGATCTTGGGAAAACAATGGAGAAGATGCAAGAAATGTTTACCAAACACCTATGAGAACAAACTAACAGATGAATAATACACTAGAAGGAATCAATAGCAGAATAACTGAGGTAACTGAGGCAGAAGAACAGATAAATGACCTGGAGGACAGAATGGTGGAAATCACTGCCTCAGAACAGAATACACAAAAAAGAATGGAAAAAAAAAAAAAAAAAGAAGACAGCCTAAGAGATCTCTGGGACACTATTAAACGTACCAACATTCACATTATAGGGGTCCCAGAAGGAGAAGAGAGAGAAAAAACCTGAGAAAATATTTGAAGAGAAAATAGCTGAAAACTTCCCTAACAAGGGAAAAGAAACAATCAACCAAGTTCAGGAAGCAGAGAGTCCCAGACAGGATATACCTAAGGAGGAACACACTGAGACACACAGTAATCAAACTGACAAAAATTAAAGAGAAAGATAAAAATATAAAAAGCAGAAAGGGAAAAACAACAAATAACATACAAGGAAACTCCCATCAGGTTTATCAGCTGATTTCTCAACAGAAACTCCACAAGCCAGAAGGGAGTGGCAAGATATATTTAAAGCAATGAAAGGGAAGAACCTACAACCAAGATTTCCCTACCCAGCAAGACTCTCATACAGATTTGATGCAAAAATCAAAAGCTTTCCAGGCAAGCAAAAGTTAAAAGAATTCAGCAACACCAAACCAGCTTTACAACAAATACTAAAGGAACTTCTTTAGGCAGGAAACACAAGAGAAGCAAAAGACCTACAGAAGATAAACCAAAAATAATTAAGACTATGGTAATCGGATCATATGTATCTATAACTACCCTAAACGTAAATGGATTAAACGCACCAACCAAAAGACAGAGACTGACTGGGCAGCTGAAAACATGTGCACGTATGCACTTCCACTGACCACATCACTCTGCTTGACACCCCCAAACTGTATGTAATTTTTTTATACTGTGAAGTTAATCATGTTCCCATTATGGCTTGCGACTGTAATCATCTTTTAGTTTTTGTCTGATCATTGATTGATAAACATCTTTTTCTATTGTGATTATGTAACAATTACTCAATACCATTGTATCATGACTGGTCAACAGAAAAATAGTAAAACTCTGTATTACCAAAACTGAAGAGGAAGAATCATCAAACCTATGCTGCACTAAATATGGGAGGTGACATGCACACGTGAGCAGAATGCGAAAGACTAGAATTTTCAGTGTCCACTGTTTATTCAGTGATGGTACAGAGGGACACACAGAAGTTCCTGGAATACCCACATCCATGGTAGGAAGATGCCAAAGAAAAATCTTTACAGTGAGCACAAATAGCCCTTTTCTGGGTATGTACATGCAACAAAAATGTTTTAAACATCCCTAATAAACATGTAGGGATGCTACAAAGCATAGCAATTTATGACGGCCCGACAGTTAAAAGACTGTGAGTCAGAGTTCCTGCCTGCTGTGTGTGACCCAACTTCTTCACTTCTCTTTATCTGTGAAAGAGAGACAAAACAGGAAGCTACTTCATAGGACCACCAGCATTAAATGAGGTAATAGGTGGAAAACCCTTGATGAGGCCTGTTACAATGTAACCTTAACCAAATGTAGCTGAAATAGCCAGGTGAGCTGAGATTAATCCAACTCTGCCAGTAACCAGCTGCAGGGCACTAAGGTGGACAGGATGCCACCCAGATGTTCCTCCTGAGTGCAGGGGCTGCCTGGAGATACCACAGGGTCTTGACATACTAGAGAGGAAAACCAGGTGGAAGTGTGCCAAGGGAATGTCAAGGTGAAGACACTTATCTTGCCGCTGCTGCCGCTCAGTTGTGTGCGACTCTGTGCGACCCCAAAGATGGCAGCCCACCAGGCTCCGCCGTCCCTGGGATTCTCCAGGCAAGAGCACTGGAGTGGGTTGCCATCGCCTTCTCTGGACACTTATCTTAAGTGCCCACAAAAACTACAGTAGAGAAAGATAGGGCAAAGCAACTTTACTGAAGCCAAGCTGCTTAGAGTAAGAGGGTTTTTACACCTAAACGTGGCTAACAGTCCCCTCACCAGGAATTCTGACTAGGTTTTTCCACACTGGTAAAACCTGGGGATTCAACCACATGGTCTCTGAGAGTGAGCCAGCTCCCCCAGCCCCCGATGCTCTGGTCTAGTGACTCTACTGTAATGTTTCTTTTTTTCTTTAGAGAAAAGTAGGTGGTGTTTGATGATTTTTCCTCCATTAACTCAAAAATAAGTGTAAAGCATCACACAAACTGTAAGGCGGCTGTGACTGTGGTGAGGCTCTCACACGAGTACTTCCCGGTAAGTGCTAACAGCGGTGAATAGCATTGTGAAGGACAAAGAGACCTACCAGCTCCACATCAGGCGGCACGTTCAGTCCTAATGGGGCAATGAAAGGCTCCTCGTTTTCCTCCAAATTTTCAGCCTCATTTTTTTCTGTATAAAAAGAAAATGTAAAACGTCAGAATCACAACCTGAAAAGAGGGCGCCACCATCAGTAAGCAACAGTGGAGGGGACAGCGGCAGGAGCATCACCTGGCCCCTCGTGGTCTTGTTGTACATCAGCTCCCAGAAACACTTCCACTCTATTCTGTGTTCACTGTACCACCTGTGGGCAAAAGCACCTCACCAGATCCCAGAGGGGCTGGGGTGGCTCATGCTTCCCTTGTTCTTGTTTGTTTCCTCCTAGTACAGACATGGTGGCAGCGTGGACTCCAGGGCCATGGCGCGGGTGCAGGGAGACAACGCATGAGACTGTTTCCACCCCAAGGCTCTGCACGTAGCAGGCGTGTGACACACTTTCAGCTCTCCTCCTTCCCAGCCCCTCTGATCTGCTAAGCCCACCCCCCAAACTATCTGGGTGGGTTCCCCAGAAGGCCAGGCACAGCACAGGGTGCTCTATTGCAAGACGACCGTTTTCATCACTGAACCATAAAATCCCTGCGTGTAACTGCCAAGACCTCTCCACCCAAGCAAACCACCTCTCTCTTCACAAATAATCAGATGTATGTCTACTTTCATTTCTTGTTTAACGGTTCACTTAACAAACATCTGTCTACTGGAAGTCAGACAAGACACTACACACTGCAACTTTCTGAATTCTAAGGTACCTATATACATCTCAATTTAATGAACAATTTAAGAGGATATAGTGAAATGTATGAAAACATACTAGAAAACCAAGCTAACATTTTTAAGAATTTCACATCTACTTATTTCTTCAAAAAAGATGATGTGAAATAAACAGTAAGTCTTCATCAAAACAAATATCTCCATTGTACATAATGGATTCTATTGAAGAGACAACAATTTCAAACTTAATTCTGCGAAGCCAAGAAGGAATTTTATATAGGCTTCACAGTACACAAAGACCTGCTGACTGCAGTCTGACAAGACACAGAGTGATCTGCAGGAGTATTCACCGCTGTCCCACAAGCTCACATACCCTTCCTCTCTGCCAAGAACTGAAGACTTGCTATGGCCTGAAAGCTCCCTGTAATCAGCAACCCCTCTATTCAGCTCCAATAACCAAATGACACAGCAGAACTGGTTAGGATTAGAAACACTGGTTTGCAACATGCCAAGTAACAGCTTAAAACCCCCAAATTTCTTTGGGAATGAGGCCAAAGGTGTGAATATATAAAAGTATAACTTTACCATATCTCCCTAAAATGACAAAGTGGTATAAACTTTGTTCAAATAGCCTTTCCTTAGTGCTAAGCTGTTCTCAAAAATAAAGGAGCTTGGAGCAAAAGAGCTATTTGGAACAGGTAGGTTACAGATTTGCTCTGTTCTTACACATACTTTTCTTCACAGAAAAATGGTTTTAGTAGCACAAAATAAAAACCAACTTTTGTAATGCTCATTCAGATTCAAATAAATTTAAATATTTTGTTAAAAAAAGGGATAGATGATGATGAAAACCTGTGAAAATAAAGGATGGAACTGGGCTGGCAACAGTAAGCTGCAGAAAGGGAAGAGAAAAGTTACACAGAACTAAAGGCACCGTCAAAGGCTTCTGGTTAATATCACAAGGGTTTACAGCAGTCGAACACCAGGACAGTGCAGTCGCCCCTCAGTGTCTGCAGGGGCACCAAAATCCGGGGATGCTCAAGTCCCAGAGCTGGTCCTCTGTATCTGTGGCTCCACTTCTGTGGATTTGACCAACAGCACAGTACTGCTTTTTATTGAAAGAAGAAAAAAATCTGAAAATAAGCAGACCTCTCCAGTTCACACCTGTGTTGCTCAATGGTCAACTGTATGGCATTTTTGGAAATCAAGGAATATTGAGACATGTTGGTGATTCAGAAAAAGAAACCAAAATTAAAATTTTAGACTGTAAGATAATGCAGCAGTAAAGTACAATCTGGTTGGCAGTGGTACAGGGTACCAAACTATTCTATTTAAAAAGTGTGTGTATACATAGGTACACATACAAGTATGTATGTATGTGTGCATGTGCATGCGTACATGTTATTTGTATATGTGGCATTTTATTTATACTAGTGTAAATTAAAAGCTGAGCTGTAAGTTTTACAGGGCCCCAACTTCCATTAAAAAAATTAATCAGCACACAAAGCAAAGTTCTGAGAATGTGGTTACAGAAACAAGATTTTAAATATGGAGAATTTACATTAAAGAGAAAACACAGTAAAACTTGGAAGAGAAACTAAGCCACATTGAAGTTCTTAAAATCCAGAGTTGTTATTTAGTTGTTAAGCTGTGTCCAAATCTTTTGCAACCCCATGGACTGTAGCCCACCAGGCTCCTCTGCCCATGGGATTTCCCAGGCAAGAATACTGAAGTGTTTTCAATAATCTAACCATATTTGACATCAGGTAGCCCAACAATTACACTGAGACAGGTGCCCAACACCTAGAACAGGCGTTTGCGACATCTTTCTGCAAAAAGCCTGACAGTAAATATTCCTGGCTCTTTGGCCAGGTGGCATCTGTCTCAACTACTCCACTTTGTCAATGAAGTGCAAAGCCACACAGACAAAACAGGGACAAATGAGCATGGCTCTTCCAATATAACTTCACAGAAATGCGCCAACTGGGTCTTCAGTCATAGTTTGCTGATCCCCAATCTAAAACGTTAAGAAAATATTACTGTAGATTTTCCCAAAATAGTCGATTGACCTTGCAAAAGACATCTGGGTTCTATGAATCTCAGTTCTTCCATTGTGAAATGGAGATAGTGTGCATTCCTTCCTTCTGATCAAACACTGCATATTTAAAGCACACGGAATGTACAAGGCTCAGAGACAACAAAATTGGAACTGTCCGGAATCCTAAGATGGACGACTTATTCTAGATTAGGGAATGAGTGTATACTTCTCAAACCTGCAAGAACACGTCCACCGCACCCTAACTTCTGAGGTCTGCTCAGATTCAAAAGTCAATGCTAGAAGGTGTTTAATACCTTAACTAGGCTTTAACTCAGTATGATTAAAATTACATCTGGGAAAACTCTTGAGAAGCTTGCAGAACAGAGCTGTGTAACAGTGATTCTTATGCCCATAAAGTAATGAGCAGAATGAAAGCAAGGGCCATGAGGCAAGTGTCTGTATGAGCTGGCCCCCACATCTTGCTGTCATGCCCCGTGGTGAAGAAGCTGGGAGAACCCTAGAGAGGCTGCAGGGCAGACGGCATTTTAATATTAACTGCCACAGTCACTTCATACTTGCCAGAAGATTTGTTACTTGAGGATAAAACAATTAAGTAAGTCCATATCACAGGTTCAGCTAGCTCCAGAATTCCATCTCTCTATGATGTGATTCCAGTTCATTACTCCGAACATTTGAATAGGTTTCTGAAGTTCTTCTTCTCTTTAAACAGAATATCCTGAATAAAGTGATCCACTCTTAATGTTTCAAGTGTGTTATCATTATTGATGATTCATGACTGATCATGAATGCAGGGCTGTAATAAAGGTGCTCTCAGGGCTTACCAAAGTGAATATGGACTTTATTTTTGAACTGCACAGCTCCAGTTTTTTTTAGTAGCACTATCGCTTATTTAAAAAAATATTCAGAGTTAATCCAAAAAGGCACAAATTTAGAATCTTTATTTCTAGGTAAATATTACTTACTTTAAAATACTGTGGTAAGTCTATGTCCTAGGGCCTATCAAGCCTAACCAGGACACCCTGTGCTATCTTCTGCTTGATAATAACTGACTCCACAGGTGTCCTTCCACTGGACACCTGTCATTATTTCACTCATGGAGTGGCTATGAAGAAGCAGGTTAGCAGGAGGGTGGTTAACGCCTGTCCCTTCAATGCCCTGTGAATGAGTTACTGTGCATTTCAACACATACACTGTCCATCTGGAAACACAGAATCCAGAGTAACTTCCTGCTCCATAAATCCAAAAGAAAGAAAGGAAAAGGCAACCAGATCCTTGGAAGATAACTGAACTCTGAATTCATTCCCCACTTCCAACAACAATTCCTTTCCTACTTCTTAGCTTTGTTTTACCCTAACATCAATCATGTTTCCTCTCTGTCCCACGGTGACACTGCGGCTGTTTAGTGCCCATAATCGTGCTCTGAAGACTCTATGGTTACACGCAGTGCCTGCCCAACATCATCACCCGGGCAGCCCCCTCACCTCACCTCTCTGTTTGGAAGGTTCCTCTTCCTCCGTGGGCTCGGATGGGTCATAGTAATCACTGCCGTACGTGAATCCCACTGCATTATAGCTCCCGTCCTCTGCCAGTGCTTCACTCAACCGCTTGTATTCTTCCTCTTGAACAAAAATGAGAATTATGTTAACAGAAGCAGAAATTTACTGAGAAACATTTTATATATTTCTAAAGTTGTGGCTATCAGTAAAGCATACAACACACTTTTTCCAACCTCTTTTCGAGGCAATAATGTTTTAAAATTTCACACTTCACATCTATCAATATGTACTTTTGCCAGTACATGTTTACCACAGACAGCGGATTACACGTCTTTTGTGGAAAATTTCTTCCTGGTGAGAAACTTGGGGAGTAAGAACTGTATTAAAGATTGTTATGGCAAAGACAAGAACATCAATTTTAATTTATACGATACTGTTAAAGAAGAACAGTTAAAGAGTTTGGTTTTTGTTTTTTCAAATCCCAGTCTGCCCTCAAAAGCTGGGAAAATTCTCTGTGGCTCTATATATAAACTATCCTGAGGTCCTCTCAGAACGCAAAGACTGCTGTTTTTCCAATCCACTGGGTACTGTCAAGATAATATCAGAAAGAGTGAGTATAAAAAAATGAATGGGAGTAAACTTTTAAATACTTAAAATTTTTTTAAAAAGTTTGTTGCTTAAGTAAGTTTTTCTTGAGCAGTACCTTGCCTTGCCTCCTCCTCAAGCAAGTCCGTATGCAAGGCTAAATACCTCTCTTCATCACACAGGGTCTCTATTCGTGCCTCCTCTTCGGAGAGCTGGTAATCTCTGTTCCATGTGGAATACTCAGCATCGTACTCAGAAAGGTCATGCAGGTGACCGCGCCCATCATATCTGTAATATGAACATGCTGGTCAATGGGAAGAAATTAACGTTTGGGTTGGTTCGTGTGTGACGTTTTCTATGTATACTTACCAATTAAAATAAATAAAAATATTAAAGCAAACATAAAAATGCTTCTCATTATATTTAATTTGGCTAGTCATATCTCACCTACTTTTAAACTCAAGTTATCTTAACAAAGTCTAAATTCCTTTCTAACATATGATAAAACTTATAATTAAAGGTAAACAATCCTTTAATAGCTTAAATGGTATCCACATCAGTGGCAGTTCTTACCCTTTATGGTTTGGTTAACCATTCAATGCCATTTGTAAGAAAAAAAAAAAAGAAAAAAAACTTTTTTTTCTGAAAAGTCAAATATCATAGCTTACATTCACACAAACCGAATACATAAATACCTATCCGTAAGAACCAAACGGTCGAAATTTCCTCGCTTCTTTCTGCTAGTCCCGAACTCTCAGGAGAGATCTTCACCAAAGAAACTTGCGTCCATTGGAGGTAAAATCTTGGCTAGGCTCGCCCCCTAGCCACTTGGCTGAGGAAATAAGTGCTGGGTTATGTGATAGAGAGACACACATACATAGGAACAGTGACATATACGTGCAGTTTAAGGAGGTTCACTAGAAACAGAGCAAAACTATTAGAAGACGCAGCATAAAATATGTGCTTCTAAACTTTACGCCCCCAGGATATAACATACATGAACACACATCCATGTGCACTTGCGCGGACCCATAGGTATGTTAGCCAGATGAAGACTAAGCAAGCACTTTCTGCTATGCTTAAAATACAAAAAGTTCAATGAAGATGCTGTCAAAGTGCAACTCTCAGATAATGAGTGAATTAGGGAATTTTACTTAAAACACTCAAGATTTAGGGTTGCAGAAACAGATGTAGAGAGACAAAAGTCTGCTTAATTTTTTAGTGCTGACTTTTGTAATGAGGACTAGAAAATACAGGGGGGAAAAAGACATTTACAGGAAAAACGGCCAAATATTTCAGGGTAGCCAAGTTATTGCATATTATTAAATTTAAAAATTATTTTTACTACGCTGTAAACCTCCTTAACTTACAAATGTAGATCATTATCTTAAAATATTACACATCTACATGTGTAGCGTTTGCTCCCCACTGGTTTTGGAAGACCTAACTCACATCATGTACAGAATGATATGGAAAACTGTAAAAAAGCTCAGACTTACTCGCTTATCAAACTTTAACAATACCACAAGTAACACTTTTCAAAAGGAAGCCGCCTGACAACTCAGGCAGCATCATTCAATAGAAACCATGGTTTGAAGGTACAGCATGCTTGAACAGAGTGCTGGGGCCCTCAGGTCCAGACCTGAGCTGGCGACCCTCCCTCCACGAGTTCTTCTTGTCTAGATCTAACTCCAAGTGGAAACGTCGGGGATGGAAAAGGCGTTTGGTCATTAATGTGTCCATTCTGGCCAGCTCAGAGGTCATCCCTATAGTCAGGTTCCAGGGCTTTGTAGAATCCAGTTTTAATTGTCTCAAACGATGGGCTTCCTTCACTCGGAGAGACTATTCCACAGTTTAATGGTTGGTCACGGTTACTTTTCAGTCTGGGCCCCAGAAGCAGAGTTGCCAAATTGGCAAAAACCAAACCCACAAACAAAAATCCCAAGGAGAAAGAGGGACTGAAAACACGGGAGGGGAGGGGAGCAAACAACCTACATCATGTAAGGTCACCCTTTTCAAATCAAACATCTTTAGAAATTCCAGTCCCAGGACCCCTCCGTCCAAAGTGGCCAAACACCCTCCAGAGTGACTACCTAAAAGCATGTTTGATTTGAAAAGAACATACCTCTGTCTCAGCTCCATCCTTCAGTTTTAAGAGACAGTGAAACCAGCCCTAAGAACAGTACCTCTAAGAGCAAGGCCAGTGTCTGCAAAAAGTCAACTGGCCTTCAATGATTGGCAACTTCAGCCTCAATCTGTGAAACTCATCAGATCAACACAGGAAGGGGGAGGAATGGGTTGGGGCGGGGGGGAGATCAAATATCATGACGGCAAAATACCGGCGCTCCACAGAGAGCCTTGGGGATAGAGAGGTTCAAAGCCAACTCTTGGGGTCCAAGAGGTCTCTAATCGCGACATCAGCTTGCGGCGTTTCTGGTTGCCCTCCCACCACACGGAGCTGTGGGCGCACGGAGGGCCCCAGAGCGCCGGTCAGGAGAGGCCCAGGGCCCGGGCAGCTTCCACTGCCCGGAGTGGCAACTGCAACCCAGCGACAAGAGTGAGGGGTCGTGAGGGGCTGCGGGAGCAGAGACGATCCCTCCGGCGACAGACGCGGCACGCAGCTCCAGCCAGTGCCTTAGGGCAGGTTTCACCATCCCCTCCCCCCCCAAAACCAGGAGGATGTGGGGACAGGGAAGGGGTGTCCCCCAGATCCCCGATGACTCCAGAAAACCCCCTTTCAGTCCTGGCCATCAAGTCAACATCAGACGAAATCAAGCGGGCGAGGGAAGGGGAGGACCGGCGGGTGGGGGGAGGAACCGACCTGTCGATGAGGATCTTGTGGTCCCCCATCCAGGGGATGAGATGTTGTCCCTGTTCCTGGGCCAGGGCCCTCTCATCGTCTCGGAACAGCTTGCAGGCATAGCCGAAGACCAGCAGCTCCACTCGGTTCCCCCCACCGCCGGCACCGCCGGGCCCGGTCTCCTCCTTCGCGCCGCTTTTCCTCTCGGTTTTGGTGCGGCCTCCGCTCGCGCCGTACATGACAGCGTCCTCGGCGTCCAGGCTGGTTTTCTTCTGCGCCGCGGCCGATGTCCCTGAAGCCTCCGCTTGGCCTACCCGCTCAGTCAAGAGCGCCGCATCCCGGCCCCAAACTAGACACTGCCGCCATTGCGGGCAATAAAATGGAGGAGCGCAACTTCCGGCGAGGTGCAGCCCTACTTCCGGCGAGCAGATTCCACTGATTAGTTAATCCACTCGCGTCGTTTGAGCCTCTAGAAAATATTTGACTCTAGCTTTTCGCATTCGGAGGTGCCGCCACCTTAGGAACTTCCGTTATCAGAGGAAAGCGCGTTTTTGGTGTGGATTTTCTGCAGCGGCAGTCCAGAGCTGTGGCGAAAGCGCGGCTTCGGATCGTGCGTTACCTACACCCGGGCGCGTCCCGGCCCTGCGGAAGGAGGGCGGGTGCTTCGTGGGCTGCGTACGCGGCTTGGTGGGGCGGGTGCCCTTGGTTCTTGGGAGAGGCTTTTCTGTCAGCTGGGCCCTGGACCATGCACTCTGGGGCCAGGGACCGTCGGGTCGGGTGCTTGGGGGCCGTGGGGCCATGAGGTCGTGGGGTTGAGTGTTCTGGGGTCGGGAGCTCTGGGACCGAAGCACCGTGGAGTCGGTTACTCGGGGGCGTGGGTTGTGGAGTCGGCTGTTTGGGGTCGGGTGCTCTGGGCTCGGGGACCGTGGAGTCGAGTGCTTGGGGGTCTTGGGGTCGTGAGGCAGGGGGGCCATGGGTCGTTGCGTCGAGTGCTTTGGGCCGGGGATTCTGGGGCCCGGGAGGTTGACAAGGGTGTGCCTTGGGAGCAGGTCGCATGGCTTTTCTGAAGCTCTTGGTCCTGGGGGTCATGACCCTGGTCTCGCCTACCTCGGAAGGTTTCCTCAGCAATTGTCAGAGATCTTAGTAAGATGCGAAGGCTCTTGCCTTGACGGATTTTTTGGTCCTGGGGACCCGTGTGGGAGGAAAGTGGTGGGAACTCCGTTTGTAGAGACCTGTTTTTGCGGGGTGATTTTGCTTTGGTTTGTTTCGTCTCTTACTCTTATTTGTTTAGTTTACTGGTACAACTACTTTTGGAGACTGTCACTCCGATGAAGTTCAACGTGTTTATCTGTACCCTGCAGTTCCATTTGTCCGTGGATACCCTGATGGGTACCCTCCGTGTGATGCGCGGAAAGCTGTAGGAGACGTGGACGCAAGTGTTTATAGCATCCTTCTTGAATGGCCCCAGACTGGAAGCAGCCCAAGTGTCCATCGACAACAGAATGCTCAAATAAATTGTAGTGTAGTTATATACACGGTGGAATATACAATGAAACTGAATGAGCTGCAGTTACAAGCAAGAGACTGGATGAATGGAAAACAATTTTGAGCAAAGGAAGCAAGACCGAAACGTGCAAATAGTACCTTTGTGATTCCAATCCTAAAATTCAGTCAAAATTAGGCTAAAATGGAGCACGCTGGTGGTTCAGTGGTTAAGAATCCGGGTTCAGTTAAGAAAACAAAGGTGGTTCTGCAGAGGGAAATTAATACCCTGAGCTAGTATAAAGGTCCGCTGCTGTTGCTGCTAAGTCGCTTCAGTCGTGTCCGAAGACTTTGTGCGAAGACTTTGTGCGACCCCATAGACGGCAGCCCACCAGGCTCCTCTGTCCACAGGATTCTCTAGGCAAGAATACTGGAGTGGATTGCCATTTCCTTCTCCAATAAAGGTCTAGAAAGAGCTGAAAACAGGTAGGTGGGGGTAACCCTGAGCCCAACAAGCTAGCACCCCCACTACCGTGGAGGCTGGAGTTGGTTGCTTCCTCAGAGCTGGGGTGGGGTACCTGCTTTGCTTGTGAAAGAAGGGCTGAGTGGAGACCTAGAATCAGGAAGAAAATACAGATAAAACAGAGAAGCAGACAAATACACCAGCCTCTGCCCTCCAGCACCCAAACAGCATTTGTTGTCCGGAGGTGAAGCCAGTGGGCTTGGAAGCCTGTATGCTCAGCCTGCAGGCCAAGCCTCTTGTGACACTGAATGGAAGGGCATCAGTGGTCATGAGGGCAGATAGGTGCCTTCCCGAGCACATGTAGGACCCATTTGGTCCTCATGAGACCCGGTGAGAAACAAGACAACAGTCCCCAAATGGGGTTGATGATGCTAAGTCATCAGACTAAGACTTGATTTAATTATAGTTTTGGCTCTTCTAGAAATGGAATCTTAAATCAGCAAATCAGGATTCACCTGATAAACACTAGTTAGCACTAGTTAGGTGACTTGCTTTTTAGACCCTTGCCACCTCCTCCAGGAGAGTAATCTTGCAATAACCAACCTGTCTGGGGGCTAGTATGACTTCTTGTTCTTGCTCCCTTCTACCTATGAAAGGTTATATATATTTGGCTGTGCTGGGTCTTAAGGTGTGGCATGCAGGGATCTAGTTCCCTGACAAGGGATTGAACCCGGATCCCCTGCATTGGGAGCATGGAGTCTTAACCACTGGACCACCAAGGAAGTCCCCTATAAAAGTTGTTTTGTACAGCTTCTTGGTGCTTCTTTCTGTATGTTAATTTGGATGCTACCTGATACATGAATCATTGAATAAACCAGTGAGATCTTTAAGGTTTGCTCAGTTGAATTCTATTCTTTGATGGAAGTCCTGTGATCTCAGTCTTACCTGGAGATGTTCGTTAACTTGTCCAAGGTCACACATCTCTGGCTGCATGCCCCCAGGGCCTGTGCTCCTACCCATCAAGGCAACTGTCTTGCCAGGCCGAATGTGCTCAGCACTGGAAATAAGAGAGTTGATGTTCCCTGTCTTTGAAAGGCTCATGATCAAGGTGGGGAGACAGACATGTAAAGATAAATCTGTTCTGTTGGAATATTTTGTAAGTGGATATTTCTTATGGGGATGCTTTCTCATGCTATACACTGAATGTTAGAATGCCCTTCCAGTCCACCTCTGCTATTACGTTCTCAACATGAAGGCGTCTTGTCTACAGTGTGAGCCGGGCTTGTCTCCTTCAACTGGATATTTTATAACCTAGTTTGAAGATGGAAAAAAATATAGTGTTGTGGCAGTACAGTAGTGTGTGGGTTGGTGACGGAATCTTGTTTTTATTTAAAGACTAAAGATACCATATATTTAACCGTTCACAAGTGAATTTCTTCCCCATCCCTTCCATTTTGTTATTTTCAGAAGCTTTGGAACCTCAGGAAGAGAAGCATTTCTTAGCAAAAAATAACAACAAAAACTTGGACTACAAACAAACATCTCTTATTTTTTTAATCTCTCTTCACCAGTACTATTAAAAATTTTTTTTAATGTAAAGAGTTCTCTTTATTTTTTAGTTAGGCAAAAATTCAGAAGTTTTCTAGACATATATGTTATACATACTATTTATATATATGTATTCAAAAGCTTTTCTACTACAATTGATAAAAACTTGAGAAAGAACATAGAAGAGATAGAGAAATTGGAAAACAAACTAAATGAAGTGAGAGCACTGAATATGAAGTAGAAAAAGTGAAACAAACTAGGTAAAATTACAAGATCCTCATATAGTCCAGTTGTTTTTAAACATGGCTGCTCATCAGAAACATATCTGAAGCTTTGGAGGAAAAAACCAATACTTGGGCATTTGTATTTTTCAAAAAACTCCAAGATAATTCTGATTATCTGATAATTCTGATTATGCATCTGGATTTTAAAAAGTGATTACAGATTAAACTATGATAGTTTGGTGGTATAGAATTCTATTATTTTTCTGTTGACCAATCATGATATAACATGATTAGGTAATAGTTAACATTATCACAGTAGCAAAAGATGGTTATCAAATTTCACAATCAGTAGCCAGACAAAAAATAAAATGATTACAGTTGAAAGCCATAATGGGAACATGATTAACCTATAACAATATAAAATAATTACATACAATTTGGGGGCTTAAGCAGAGTGATGCAGTAAGTGGAAGTTCGTACATGCTATTGATTCCTTCTAGTGTATTTATTTCAGTTAGTTAGTTCTTTAGTTCTTGTAGGTCTTTGGTAAACATTTCTTACATCTTCTCCATTGTTTTCCCAAGATCCTGGATCATCACTATCATTATTCTGAATTCTTTTTCTGAAGGATTGCTTCTCTCCATTTAGGTTTTTGTTTTTTTTTTGTCCCCCTGGGGATTTATCTTGTCCCTTTATCTGGGACATAACTTTCTACCTTTTTCTTGTGATTAACTTTGTGTAATGTGTAGCCACTGTGGGATTATGATCCTTCTTGCTTCTGTCTGCTCTCTGATGGAGGAGGCTAAGAGGCTGGTGATGGGAAAAACTGGATTTTGCTCACTAAAGCTTTAATCCAATTATCTGCTGATTGGTGGTGGTGTGCTCCCTCCCTGGTAGTTGTTTGGCCTGAGGTGACCCAGCCCTGGGTTTAAGGGCTCTATGATAGGGTTAATGGTGACCTCCAAGAGGGCTTAGGCCAATGGGGACTTTCCAGGACAGCTGCTGCCAGTGCCCCCATCCCTGTGGTGAGTCCGGCTGACCCACGCCTCCACAGGAGCCCTCCATACCAGCAGGTAGTTTTGGTTCGGTCTCCTGTTGAGTGGCTGCTCCTTTCCTCGGTCTTGGTGTGCACAAGATTTTGTTTGTGCCCTCCAAGGCTGGAATCTCTGTTTCCCCCAGTCCTATGGAAGTCCTGTAATCAAATCCCACTGGTCTTCAAGGTCAGATTCCCTGGGGATTCCCAGTCCTTTTGCCGGATCCTCAGCCTGGGAGGCCTGACCTAGGGTTCACAACCTTCACAACAGTGGCAGAACTTCTTTGGTATTACTATTCTCCAGTCTGTGGGCCACCCACCCGGCAGGCATGGGGTTTGATTTTATCATCATTGTTCCCCTCCTACTGTCTCGCTGCAGCTTCTTTTTTGTCTTTAGACGTGTGGTATCTTTTTTTTTTTTTGGTGGTCCCAGTGTCCTCCTGTTGATGGTTGTTCAACAGCTAGTTGTGATTTGGTGCTCTCGCAGGAGATGAGCTCATGTGCTTCTACTCCATCATCTTGAACTGTAACTCCCTAGTATATTTCTTGATTTAGCCTTTCTCCTAAATTTCTTTGAAATCTAATTTTCAGAGTGAAAGCCTCTACGCAGTTACAGTGAAGCACTTTTGTAAACAGCTTCATATTTCTTTCCTACTTGGGCCGCTGCTTGGCTCAGATGTGTAAGGGGAGATCTCTATTCCTGCTGTCAACACGCTGGACGGATAGATCTTTGTTCCTTGCTGTGTGACTTGGTCATATCACACCTGAGGCTGTGGTCACCTTCATTTGTGAATGGCACAGATCCACCACTTACTGGAAATGGAATTGTTAAACCTCTTGTCTGAACAGTATACTCTGTTCTTTTTCATTGGGTTGAGGGAGGTGGGAGGGAAGATTGCAAAAGATGTGTACTAGAACATTTCAGTTTAACGTTTATGTTAAATGTATTCCTTTAACTTTGATGTATATATACTGGAGAAATGGGTCCCAATTTTATAATATCTAGTTTCTAGATATTAAAGAGATTGCCAGTGAATGACAAAAATAGGGTTAGTAAACTAACACATTTTGTACACTTTGTGTTAAAATTCATTGAAAGGCTGTCTTCTGAAAAGGACCTTTGGAAGTGAAATTGTAAACCACATCTAAGTAACATATGTGCCTGTGTTTACCGCCCACTGTTGGCTGGATGGTGAAAAGGAGGAATTGGGAGAAATGAAAGATTCTAGACTAGAATATTCCTTTGTAGAGGACACTTTTGAATATAGCCATTGTTACCTGTGTCTAGTTTATTCAACACTACTGTGTGTATAGTGGATAAACTTAAGTTTGAAACATCTAGTCTTACTTGAAACATCTTATTTGAAACATCTAGTCTTTCTAGATGTTTAAAAGTGCACAAAGTATGTTAAAAATAGAGGTCATGAAATAATATATTTTGTAGATATATCCTTTTTAAAAAATTCATATGAATTACTGTCTTTTAAGAAATGGAATGATTTAACCACCTCTCTGAGCAATACACATTATTTTATTTGTGCTGGTTCAGGGAAAAAGAAAGTACCAGGGCGTTTATACCAGTATGTTTATAGTGAAGCAAGATTAACCATTGTCCCTTATGTGTCTCTGCATTTTGTTTTACATACCTGTGTATATAGTATACATGAGCGCCGAAGAATTGATGCTTTTGAACTGTGGTGTTGGAGAAGACTCTTGAGAGTCCCTTGGACTGCAAGGAGATCCAACCAGTCCATTCTGAAGGAGATCAGCCCTGGGATTTCTTTGGAAGGAATGATGCTAAAGCTGAAACTCCAGTACTTTGGCCACCTCATGCGAAGAGTTGACTCATTGGAAAAGACCCTGATGCTGGGCAGGATTGGGGGCAGGATGAGAAGGGGACGACAGAGGATGAGATGGCTGGATGGCATCACTGACTCCATGGACGTGAGTCTCAGTGAACTCTGGGAGTTGGTGATGGACAGGGAGGCCTGGCGTGCTGCGATTCATGGGGTTGCAAAGAGTCGGACACAACTGAGCGACTGAACTGAACTGAAGTATTGTTGCTCAGTTGTGTCCAACTCTTTGCAACCCCATGGACTGCAGCACACCAGGCTTCCCTGTCCTTCACCATCTCCTGGAGCTTGCTCAAACTCACGTCCACTGAGTCGGTGCCATCCAACTGTCTCATCCTCTGTCGTCTCCTCCTGCCTTCAGTCTTTCCCAACATCAGGGTCTTTTCCAATGAGTCAGCTTTTCACATCAGGTAGCCAAAGTATTGGAGCTTCAGCTTCATCATCAGTCCTTCCAAGGGTTGATTTCCTTTAGGATTGACTAGTTTGATCTCATTGCTGTACATAAGGCATAAATGTCCAAGTTTACAACATCTATAAAGAGATTGCCAGTGTGTGACAAAAAATAGCAAATAAATACATTGGGTACATTTTATATTAAAATTCATAGGAAAGATTCCAAAAACAACTGGTGGAAGTGAAGTTGTTAAAATCCCTTCTAAGCATTACAGATGCTTATTAGATTTGTCCACTGGGTTGCTAGAGATGAGAAGGGGTGTGGTTCTTGGCTAGAGTGGTTCTATTTAGATGACACTTTGGACTAGATAGCCTTTGTGTGCAATGTACTCATTGCTGCTACGTGTATGTATACTGGACAAACTTAAGTCCTTATTTGAAACATCTAGCCTTTCTAGATGTGTAAAAGTACACAGCCTATTTTGGAAGTAGAGAGTTAAAGTAGCATCTTTTAAGTATGTATTTTGTTAATTCACAGGAATGGTTATGTTTGGGGAGTGGACTTGTTAAGCGAGTCTTGGAGAGTAAGCTGGCTGTTCACTGGGGGGGAGGGTGGGAGTGGGGGACAGGGAAGGAAGTGCAGAGAGAAGCTCTCAGGGCCCATTAGCCTTTAGACAAGTTCAGATTGTCTAGCCATTGTTCTGTTTGTGCATTTTAGTTCATATTGCTGTGTATTAAAGAATAAGCAAGTCCTAATGCCCAAAGTTGAACATTAAGGAAATGTATTTTAATCATAACTCTTGCCAATATCTTTATCTAGAGGCCTGTTGCCGATTCGTTGCAACCCCATGGGCTGTAGCCTGCTGTTTCCTCTGTCAATGGAATTCTCCAGGCAAGAACACTAGAGTGGGTTCCATTCCCTTCTCCAGGGGATCTTCCCAACCTAGGGTTCCAACGTTGGTCTCCTGTATTGCAGGCAGATTCTTTACTGTCTGAGCCACCAGAGAAGCCCTTTCCCACTTTTCTTTTCAATGCCCAAAGTGCATTAAAAGCAGAGATAGTAAAATAACCCCTTCAGAGATGTCCTTTTGTTGTTAGGAAGGGCTGTGTCTCCTGGGAGTGTCTTGGAGCTGGATGTTGTCTGGTACATTGCTGAAATGCTGGAGGAGGGGTAAGAGGAACACTGAGGGAAAGGGCTCTTGGCTAATATGTCCATATCTAGAAGACAGTTTTAGGTCTTACCTGCATTTTTGTAAAGTACCTAGTTTATTGTGGACAAGGTTCATTCTTTATTTTGCAACATCTTGGCTTGTTAGAAGTCCTGAAGTGACAATGTATGATAAGTTGAGCTAGTAAATTAACCAATTTGTAAATGTATTTGTTGTGAATGTGTGCTACATTGCCTCAAGTGTGTCTGACCATTTGTGACCCTATGGACTATAACCCACCAGGCTCCTCTGACTATGGGATTCTCCAGGCAAGAATACTAGAGTGGGTTGCCATGCCCTCTTCCAGGGGATTTTCCCAGCCCAGGGATTGAACTTGCATCTCGTGTCTCTTATGGCAGGCAGGTTCTTTACCATTAGAGCCACCTGGAAGCCCAACTGTCTTTGTTGTAATTGATTAAAAAAAAAAAAACAACATCTTGGACATGGAATTCTTAAACTGTCTCTGAGAAATGTATGTCAGGACTTGTTTATTAGGTTAGCGGCAGAGGGCAGAAGGAAGTATAAGGGAGGGGTGTGTGTGGATGTGTTCATGTTTATATTTTGATGATGACCAAATGGCAACCCACTCCAGTACTCTTGCCTGGAAAATCCCATGGATGGAGGAACCTGGTAGGTTACAGTCCATGGGGTCGCAAAGAGTCAGACATGACTGAGGGACTTCACTTTATGGATGTGTGCACATCTCTTGGCTGTGCTACGAGTTCATTGTTCAGTAATTCAATGGAAACGTACCTTTTTGCTAACATTTTAACAGTTTAGATCAGATAATGAATCCTCTTGGAGGCATTATTCTTTTTGTACTCTGTTGCTTTATGTCTCATTTTTAATTGAACGTTAAGGGGATATAATATTTTAGTCATAACTCTGCTAGTATCTTTAGAGGCCTGTTGCCATTTTTGTGTTTTCTGAAATTTTTGTCACCAAGAAAGGCAGGATTGCTTTTTTTTTTTTCCTTCCAGATTGAGTTGATATAGTATATTCTTGGTTATCAGAATATTCATAGCTTTGGGACTTTGAAATGGTAAATATTCATGATGTGTGGGACAGCCTGATACATAACTGTGTGATCTTAGTTGCATAAAAATGGATTCTTAGTTTCAAAAATACGCAAATGACACCTAGAAGGATACATCAGACGGTCAACTGCCTGTGATATGAATGCCTTTGTTTTTTGGTTTCCTGTTATGCACATATTAGCTTTTAAGAAAAAAATGTTACTTTAAAAATCTTAAAGAAAATGAGGATATCCGTTTTACCCTCAACCAAATTGTTACCTGTCATCATTTTATCCATTGAAGTTGTATTCCAGTTTCACTGTTTGGTATCATTCATGGACTGTTTCATCTGAATCGAGCCATTGTGATAAATTTGGGGTCAGAGCTTGAGGTGCTCTGTGAGAGTCGGGAAGAAGGGAAGTGGTTTCCTGTGTGAAATCCGTCAGCAGTTGACCCTGAGCTGTCTCGTGCCTCCCAGCCATTATCTGGAACACCCATTTCACCTTTCCTGTTAGATGTGTCTCAGCGTCAGTACCCACACATTCACTGTGAATGTGGCCTAGCATGGCCAGAGAGGCTTTGCAGATGGGATTAAGTTAAGGATCTTGAGGTAGATTATCCCGGATCATCCGCTTGGGCTCAGTGTGGTCACAAGGGTCCACATAAGAGGGAGTTGGGAGTCAGGGGGGCCAGCCTTGAACATGGAAGCAGATTGGATGCCAACGCCTCTAGAAGAGAAGAAGGCAAGAAACAGAGTCTCCCCTGGAGACTTCAGGTGGAACTAGCCCTGCTGGCACCTGGGCTTCAGCCTCTAAGACTCCTGACCTCCAGAGGTGTAAGACAATACATTTGTGTTGTTTCAAGCCACTGAATTTGTGGTCATTTGTTACAGCAGCAGTGGGAAATGAAGACATGTGTAACTCTGTATTTAACTTTTGGGGAACTGCCAAACTGTTTTCCAAATAGCTGCATCATTTTCCATAGTCCATCATTTTGATTTCACAGCCATTCTAGGGGGTGTGTACCTCATTATGGCTTTAGTTTGCTTTTCCCTAATGATGAATAATATTGAGTGTCTTTTCATGTACTTAGCCATTCAGATATATTCTTTGGTGAAGTGCCTATTAAAATCTTTTGCTCATATAAAAATCATGGCCTTTTCCATATATTGTGATATACTGACATAGTTCCTTTTTTTAAAAAAAATTTTTATTTATGTATTTATTTTTGACTGTGCTGGATCTCCCTGACTGCACAGGCTTCTCTCTGGTTGCAGAGATTGGGGGCTATTCTCTAGTTGTGGTGCTCAGGCTTCTCATTGTGGAAGCTTGTTTTGTTGTGGAGCATGGGTAGTTGTAGCCCTTGGGCTTAGTTGCTCCATGGCACTCTGAGCCCAGGACACTGCAGGCAGCATTCAGCCCCTCACGGTGGTGGTGGTGGTGGGGTTAATTTTGGGGCATGCATAATGTACAAGCCGGCTTCCCCTGTGGCTCACTACTAAAGTATCCACCTATAATGTGGGAGCTGCAGGAGATGGGGTTTGATCCCTGGGTCGGGAAGATCCCCTGGAGGAGGGCATGGCAATTCACTCCAGTATTCTTGCCTGGAGAATCTCATGGACAGAGAAGCCTGGTAGGCTACAGTCCATAGGGTCGCAAAGAGTCAGACATGAAGCGACTTAGCACAGCAGAGCATGGCATGACATAATGTATAAAGTGTTTGCAGGCTCACTGGTGATTTGTGAAACAGGCATGAGAACATTTAATATGCTGTTGTCAAGTAACATTCTTTGCCACCTGTCAAATGAGCCCTGAAAGAATGAAAATGGTGGCACTAAACTGCCCTCATGCAGGGTCATTCTTGAAAGACCCTGTCTTTCACTCAAGACTCTGCTCCAAATCAGTGGCAGAAGCAAAGTGGGAAAATGTTTTTTTTTCCCTGAGACACTGAGACCAATTCTTAGTGGATTTCCTTCCACAAGGAGCAGGTGGTCTTGGCAAATCAGCTATCCACTCACTGATCTATCCCATATTAAATCTTTTCTAAGCCTCAAAACCTTAAAACCCCCAAAACAACCTGGTTCTTTAAGAGTCCGCCAAGTGTCCACTGACAGATGAAGTGATAAAGAAAATCAGGTACATATATACAACAGAATATTACTCAGCCATAACAAGGAGCAAAATTAGGTCATTTGTAATGATGTGGATAGACCTACAGTCTGTGATTCAGAGCGAAGTAAGTCAGAAACAGACAAATAATCATATATTAATACATATATGTGAAATCTAGGAAAAAGGTACAGATGAGCCTATTTGCAAAACAAATAGAGACGCAGACATGGAGAATGGACACATGGACATGGGAAGAATGGGAGGATGGGACAAGTTGGAGGTTAGGATTGACATATACACTACCATGTGTGAGAGACAGCTAGGGGGAAGCTGCTGAAGAGCACAGGCAGCTCAGCTCAGTGCTCTGTGATGACATAGAGGGGTGGGATGGCAGGGTGGGAGGGAGGTCCAAGAGGGAGGGGATATATGTATACATAGAGCTGGTTCACACTGTTATACAGCAGAAACGTTGGAAAGCAATTATACTCCAATACAAATTTTATTTAAAAAAGCAATCTCCAAATAGTCTTGGCCTCTGCATCTGGAATATGAAACATGTCAGGCATATGACGCCAATGAGGATGCCACAGTGCTGAAGAGGACCTTAGCCCAGGGCTGCTGATGAGCAGGTGAAAAGTCTGGGGTGTTATGTGAACCTCTTTTGCTGCTTTTTAAAGTCGGAAGAAGCTGGCCAAACAAACATCTCTCCTTCAGGTCACCACTTTGCAATCTCTGTTTTACATGCTTTTAAATGTGATTTGAGCCAGCCAAATCATGCTTTAATGAAGGGGCTCTGGCAGGGGGACCCTGAGGGGGTCAGTGCTTCTCAGACCCCTGGAACAGCCGGAGCGTCTGCCCCATAATTGTCCCCTTGGATTGCCCTGTAGGGATGTGCTTCCTCAGGGAGTGGGACTGTTTCACCCCCACCATGGCTGCCTCCTCTGGGGGCTCCAGGAAGAGAAATGTCCTCCCAGTGGCCCTCCTTGCTGGATGATGCATCTGATCTCAGAGAGACAGCAGTGGGCGTGGTTTGAAGTGAGATCTTAGTTCCCTGCCTAGGATTCAAACCTGCGTCTCCTGCATTGGCAGGTGGATTTGTTGCCCCCGCACTACCAGCGCTGTGTAGTTTTGCCATTAGGAGGATCTGTTAGGGAGGTATTCACCCAGTAAAGGCCAGTGAGGCCAGCACGTGCACGGACAGTCTTCGTAATCTGAGCCCAATCCACAGAGAGCTGGCCTCTGCCTTCTGATTCCCAGGGCCTGGAGTTAGGGGGGGTCAGTGGGAACCATCTACCTCCTGCCTAAGAGGCTGGCAGCCAGGGCACCCAACCTGGCAGACTCTGAGGTGGTAACAAGCAGTGGGGTGTGGGCTAAACCCGGAAGTTCTGATTTAAGAAGCCCAGAGGTGTGACTTCAGTGCTGGGACCAGACACAGAAATGGAGGCAAGTAATACCTGGTGTCCAACAGGCTTGAGAGGCTGATTAGCATATAAATGATGGTTGGTGAGTGAATAGCATAGAAATGGTGACAAACAGTGTTTTCTGTATCTGGGGCACTGCTGTGTTCCCAGAGTTAAATCTCAGGGATCACATTCACTCTGTCAAGGTGCTGAGTAAACCTGTCTGGGCTTTTCACAGCCCTGCCCATGGCCCTGGGAGCCCAATCAGGGTCTTCTGAATGAGTGGGGGAGGGGATTGTCAAAGGGAGAAAACCCACCTGAGCACCCCCTGGGCAATGTCCCCAAATGCCCTGGCTCCACTGGGCTTCCAAGTCTGAATCCCCATGTAAATGAAAATTGGTGGGTTTAGGGGTCCTGAAGCTCTGCAGAATTTAGGAGGTGCTCAACCCCTTGTCTGGAAAATCCCATGGACGGAGGAGCCTGATAGGCTGCAGTCCATGGGGTCACTAAGAGTCAGACTTGACTGAGCGAGTTCACTTTCACTTTTCCCTTTCATGCATTGGAGAAGGAAATGGCAACCCACTCCAGTGTTCTTGCCTGGAGAATCCCAGGGACGGCGGAGCCTGGTGGGCTGCCGTCTATGGGGGTCACACAGAGTTGGACACAACTGAAGTGACTTAGCAGCAGCAACAGCAGCAGCAGACGGCTCAACATTCAGAAAACTAAGATCATGGCATCTGGTACCATCACTTCATGACCCATAGATGGGGAAACAGTGGAAACAGTGGCTGACTTTATTTTTCTGCAGTGATTTTCCAAAATCACTGCAGATGGTGATTGCAGCCATGAAATTAAAAGATGCTTACTCCTTGGAAGGAAAGTTATGACCAACCTAGACAACATATTAAAAAGCAGAGACATTACTTTGCCAACAAAGGTCCGTCTAGTCAAGGCTATGGTTTTTCCAGTGGTCATGTATGGATGTGAGAGTTGGACTATAAAGAAAGCTGAGTGCAGATGCTTTTAAACTGTGGTGTTGGAGAAGGCTCTTGAGAGTCCCTTGGACTGCAAGGAGATCCAACCAGTCCATCCTAAAGGAGATCAGTCCTGGGTGATCATTGGAAGGACTAATGTTGAAGTGGAAACTCCAATACTTTGGCCACCTGATGCGAAGAGCTAACTCATTGGAAAAGACCCTGATGCTGGGAAAGATTGAGGACAGGAGAAGGGGATGACAGAGGATGAGATGGTTGGATGGCATCACCAACTCAATGGACATGGGTTTGGGTGGACTTCGGGAGTTGGTGATGGCCAGGGAGGCCTGGTGTGCTGTGGTTCATGGGGTCGTAAAGAGTCAGACACGACTGAGCGACTGAACTGAAATGAACTGAAGACATAGGTGGGTTTTGGACCAAAAAGCTCTCCCTGCTGCCTACGGTCTGCATTCAGTCTGGAATGGGTCAAGTTTGATCCACAGAGGGTTTTTTTTTAGATCTGGGAACTTCCTGATGGTCCAGTGCTTACAACTCTGCCTTCCACTGCTGGGGGCCTGCAGGTGGGGTGGGCATGGGTTTCACCCTGGTCGGGGAGCTAAGATTCTGCATGCCTTATAGTTTGGCCAAAAAAAAAAAAAAAAAAAAAGTACATAAAAGTCTGAAGCAATATTTACATATTTGGAAACTACTCTCAAAGAACTGGAATGTTTGGCCACATTCTGGTGATTCTGGTGGGGAAACACTGTTGTGGGGCTGGGGAGTAGCTTTCCCTGGGGACTCAGTGTGTCCCTCCCCAAACCCTCCCTGACTCAGTCTCGCCAGGCATTAACCCCTTAGTCACTGGGTCCTGAGGGATCTATGTGGGAGCCTGGCAGAAGGCTGGGCACTTAGGGAACTTGGGGCAGTACCTGTTCACCACATCTGGAGACTCATTCATGTTATTTCAACGCTAACAATTGTCAGGGGCCAGGTGAGCTCAAAGCCACTGGGCGGGGAGGGTTGGGAGGTGGTGGCAGCTGACTGTGTCATGAGCACCACCCTTCCAGCTGCCCAGCTGCCCTGCTCTCTCCCTGATCCGGTCTGACACCATCAGGGGTACCCGTGGACGTGCCCACTGGGATCAGTGCTTCCCGACCCCGGAGCAGACATGAGATGTTTCTCTTCCTCTCTCCGCCCCCATCCTCTGGCTCTCATTCCTCCTCTCTTTGCAAAGGAAGGAAAAAGGAGAATGCCCAATTTCTCCCCTGCCCAGACTCCACCTCACAGGACTAGAGACTAGGGTCCTGGCAGGGCCGCCCTGCACCTCCCAGAAGACAGTCCTGATGCCATTTCTTCTCTCTCCCTCTCTCTGTTTCTCTCTCTCTCTCTCTCTCTCTCGTAAATTTAGTCACAGAACTGACAAGGTCAAGGGTGATCATTAAAAGCCCATCGTCTCCGAAGAGCCGCTTTTGCACCAAGCAGGGGTTTGAAATCGAACAAGGTCAGTGCATTAACTGCAATCAAAGGCTGCTGGAAGCTCCTGAACTCTCGCTGCTGCCTCTGCGGTGAATATGGTCCTGACTCTCCCATCACAGGGTCGCCTGGAAGGGCTGCTTTCATTCAGACCCTGCAAACCTGTCTGGAACATCGTCATAGAAGAGGTTACTCAAAGTGTATTTTCATCCACTTAGATCCACTCTATTGCTCCTAGGTGACTGCTGTTATTTGCTGTGGATGGAGGCTGCCTCTCTGCCAGGATTTTACTAGAAAGTATAATCATGACAACCTTGGGAGAGTTCAGCTGAGACACCCACCCTCATGGCAGAGGTGCTGGGTGACCCCCAGCAGGCCCCTGGAGGCAGAGGTGGCTCCCCAGCCCGGGGACTGGGTTTTCACAAAACAGTGTCTGTCTGCATCTCCCTACTACCCTGATTTCCCTTCTATAGCTTGCTTTCGGGACTCTGACACCTCACCCTGTGCTGGGCATGACCGGGGCCCCACAGCTCAGTGGCACCCCCAGCCCCATCCATCCAACCCCCGTGTCAGGGGCAGGGACTTCCCCACTGCCCCCAGCACCATCGCTCTGCTGCCCAGGCCCTGCCCTCCATTCTGGGGTCCACAGGCTCTCAGGACCACAGGACATGGACAGTCCACGTGGGGTGTTTTATGGGGATGGGCAAGCCCTCAGCACCCAGGGAAGCATCGCTCAGCTGGGGACCAGTGGGGGACTCTGTGCCTGCTGCTGGTAACAGGCCCAGGGCTGTTGATAGAAGGGAGATCTCACTGCCCCTCACCCCAGGTGATGCGCAGGGCCACCTAAATGAGACCAGTTGCTGGCACTGACCCCACTCCCTGGGGCTCTGGCGCCCAGGCAGGTGGTTCCACTCAGAAGGCTCCTCTGACCTCAAACTCTGACAATTCAGCTAGAGCCCTGCTAGCATCTGCAGTGGCTTTGTGCAGATGAGAAAAAGCTCTCTGCTCCAGGGGACACCTGGATACCTGAGGAGTGGACCAGGGGCTCCTTCCTGCTCCTTCTGAGACCTCCCAGCAGTGTGCAGCCTGCACCACCAGACAAAGCAGGCCTGACTCAGCTCTTGTGAAATGAACTTGAAGCAGCTTTAAGGTTAAAACCTGTTTACTCAGCACCTCCTTCTAGAAATTCATCCCAGGGAAATATTCCGGGGTGTGTATGAAGATTTATGATCATAGCAATGCTATTTATAATGGTGGAAAAATTGGAGGCAATCTAAATGTTTAAAAACAGGGATCCATTATATAAATGATCATGCAATATTCCCGCAGCTCTCTGAGCAGGCATTAAAAATAGTGCTGTGATGCGCACAAGGACGTCAGTGCCAGGATGTTCACTGCAGGCTTGTCTGTTGTAACAAAAGACAGAGAGAAATGTCTGCAGAGAGGAAATCACTTCAGTGAATCGTGGGCGTCTGAACCATGGATGCCCTGCAGGCTTGGACCATAGTGATGGCCAGGTAGTTCTAATGCAGAAGAATCTTTGAGATTTTTGTTCATTGAGAAAAGGAAGGTTGTATAGTATACAAATATATATGTGTTACCATTTGTAGACAAACCGTATGTATAGATACACATGTATGTGTGTGAGTTGCTCAAATCGTGTCTGAATCTTTGCAACCCCATGGACTGTAGCCCACCAGGCTTTTCTGTCCTTGGGATCCTCCTGGCAAGGATACTGTAGTGAGTGGCCATTCTCTTCTCCAGGGGATCTTCATGGCTCAGGGATTGAACCTGGGTCTCCTGCATTGAAGGTGGATTCTTTACCATCTGAGCCAGCAGGAAAGCCCTATAGATATACATCCATATATATGTATAAACTTGTTTACATCCTGACTATCTCCAATGAGGCTATCAGGAGGCTTTGTGGCCAAAGTAACAAAGAAGAAAGTCCCCCTACTGAATCCCTTTATATACTCCATGCTTTCAAGCATCACATACCTCATTTGGGGTGGAAGTAAACGAAGCATAACCACACATACAAGTATAATGTGCTGAGAGTGCTTTGGTTGCCTTGGGGAGATGAGCAGATCTTTCAGGACTGGGGTTCTCATGGCAACATCCAACTTCATGCTGGAAATGAACTTCAAGGGTCATGGATCTTCACCCTTTTTTCCACAACCCCAGTGCCCACTGTATGTATTCATATAATTTTAATACACTTTACATTTTAGAACACTTTTGGATTTACAGAATTATTGCAAAGATGGTACAGATGGTTTCCATCTACTGCAAGCCAGCTTCTGCAGTGACTGACATTGTATATTTGTCACTATCAATGAATGAACATTGATGCATTTTTTGGTGCAACTGATATTGTTATTAATTTCTAAAATAGTTTTTTATTGGAGTATAGTTGACTTCACATGGATACATTTTTAACTGAATTCCACACTTCATCAGATTTCCTCACTTGCCCCGAATGTCCCTTTTCTGTTCCCAGATCCCTTCCAGGGACCACACTACATTTAAATGTGTCTCCTAGGTTTATTTTGGCTCAGAGTTTCTCCCTTTCCTTGTTTTGATTACCTGGACAGTTTTGATGACCTGGATAGTTTCGAGGAGCGCTGGTCAGGTGCTTTGTGGGACATCTCATGCTGGGATTTGTCTGGTGTTTTTCTCATGATTACCCTGGGGTGATGGGTGTACAGAGATGAAGTGCCCTCCCATCCCATCAGCCAGAACACCTCCCATCAGCATGACTCATCACTTGATGTTGACCTTGATTGCCTGGCCAGGCAGTGTCTGAGGGTTTCTCCTGTACAGTTACCATTCCCTCCTTTCCACACTGTCCTCCTTGGAAGGAAGTCACTGACTCAGCCCACACTTAAAAGTCCACCTGCTTGAGGAGGGAGATCTACTTACTTTATTGGGGATTTTTCTGCACTGGAGATTTGAATATCCTTCACCATTTATTTACTCAATATCAGTATAAATTCATGGTGTTTATTTCAAACTTTGAGTTACAAGGCAATATAAGTTTACGTTCCTTGTTCAAATTCTGCCAGTTTGGCCATGGGAGCTCTTTCCAGTGGACCGTTTGTGCTGTCCTGTGATTATGTACATGGGCCTATGTGTGTGTGCACATGTGCTCACACTTCCTTCATCTCTGACACCACCAGAGGCTACCCGCTCACCTGTGTGTTTCCTGCTCCAGCCCCAGAGTTAGCTATTTCCCCAGGAGCCCTGGACCCTTGTCCTCATAGACCAATGGACCCACTATGTCCAGTCCCTGCTTCCCCACCAGGGCGGGGAAGTGATCAGTGACTTTAGGGTCAGAGAGACTGAAACCATGCCTGCTCCATCCCCTGTGAGCTGTGGGCTTCGGTTTGTGGCATGTGAGGTCACATGATGCAGGAGGAGAAGCAGGATACAGAGGACGCTGGACCAGTGAGTGTCCCTTGCTGCTTGGAGCTAAGAGATAAATTTAATCAGTTGATAGAAAATGTGCATTAGATCTCACCCTCACCCCCTGAGCTTGGGGTGGGGAGCTCACCCTCCCAGGAGTTCCCTCTATGACTCCACTCCCTTGTCTCTGCTACCAGTCACCTCCTGGGGTCCAGGCTCACCACCTCCTCCCTCTCCTGTCCTCTTGTAATAGGGAAGAACGCTTTGTATTCTATTACAGGATAATCACTGAGGGGATGTTGCCAATAAGCTTAAATTTTACATAATGGCTCATCTCTGGGCACCCCAGCTCCCACGCAATGAGCATTAAGCTAAAGTACTTATGTTTGGCTCACAAGAAATAGCCTGATCAGGTCCACCTGTGAGTGACTGCAGGGAGGACGTAATTAACACAGCCCATCCGGAGGCTGATGGGAACCATGAAGTGTTTGACCTTATTTCCTCCACTTTTAGTATAAAAGGAGCCTGAATTCTAACTCAGGCAAGATGGTTCTTTGGGGCATGAGCCTACCATCTTCTCCCTCCATTAGCTGGCTTTCCCAATAAAGTCACTATTCCTTGTCCCAATAACTCCTCTCTCAATTATTGGCCTGTTGTGTGGCAAGGAGTACGAGCTTAGACTTGGTAACCCTCTCTAGCCAGGTCAATCCACAGCAGCTGCCCCTGGGGTCTTGGGAGATCTTCATATAATCTTGGTCCTGCCTCCATCCCTACTGGAGGCATCTCAGGTCTCATTCACCTTTACATCTCTTCTGACTGTGGTACTGATAGGGACAGAGTAAAGTGACAAAGTAGGTGATTAAATAGTTAACCCCCCTAGGGGATTGTAAGTAGAAAAAATGTGGGAGACCCCTGTTAAGGTAATAATTACTCAAGAAAGCAGGCTTGATTAGCAACAAAATCATACAGTAGAAGCATGCTGCTGCTGCTGCTAAGTTGCTTCAGTCGTGTCTGACTCTGTGTGACCCCATAGATGGCAGCCCACCAGCTCCCCCGTCCCTGGGATTCTCCAGGCAAGAATACGAAGTGGGTTGCCATTTCCTTCTCCAATGCATGAAAGTGAAAAGTGAAAGTGAAGTCGCTCAGTCGTGTCCGACTCTTAGCGACCCCATGGACTGCAGTCTACCAGGCTCCTCCATCCATGGGATTTTCCAGGCAAGACTACTGGTGTGGGGGTGCCATCGCCTTCTCCAGTAGAAGCATGAGATATACCCCAAAACAATAAAACAGTGGTGGTATGAAACCCACATCCTGCCCAGTAAGCTCAGTAAGTGATGATCCCGTCCCTAAGACATGCTCTCTGCACACATGAAAAACAGTTGTTTGTGGACCTGACATGACCATGTAGGGACAAGAAAACTCCCATGCCCAAACTCCCATGCCAGCTTCCTCCTGGAAGAGGAGCTGATGATGGAAGCATGACATCTCAAAAGAGACAAAGAAAAATTTTCCCTCTTCTCACTTTTCCTTTGATTCTAAAACTGTAACCCAGTAAGTTATTGGGCATGCCTTCTCTTGCCCACCCACTTGTAAGCCTCACAATCATCCTATTCCAATAAATTACTTCTTATCTATCATTTTGCCTCTTGCTGAATTCTTTCCTGTGCTGAGACATAAAGGACTGTGGTACCGGAGCTCTTTGGAGGCCCCAGAAATGACACTAATCAGTTTCAGGACCGACAAGAGCTGCCCCATGTCCTTTAGACACAGAGAGGATGTGCTGGCCAGCTTGCTACCAGAAGTGGACAATTCCATGGGCGTAGACTAGGTGTTTGGTGTCACGAGCAAGCGCAGTGGGAAGCTATGGTTCCATGATGCCTGACATGTCTTGGAGAGGATGTAGAGTTTTTTTGTGTGCAGACTCCATTACTGGGCACAGGCAGAAGGGAAAGCTTCCTCCTTGAGAAGTAACAGGACGTGGAGTAGCCTCTGTGCCCATCCCCGTCATCGCCCCTTGCCCTCACCTGTGGGGCACCTGAGAGGACACCTGCCCAGCCTGTGTTCGGTCCTAAGGGTCACTGCACACCTTCTGGGCATTCAGGGGAATGGGGGGGCATTTCAGGAAGGACCTGTGGCCACGTCTCCCACTACCCTTCCTCTCTTTGATGGCTCAGCAGGTATTCCACACAGAGGAAGGAAGCACATCCTGAGGACATGGCTCCAGAGGCAGGGAAGGGAAAGGTGCAGGATGAAGTCTCTGCAGTGGCCTCATCACGCAAGGCCTGCACTCCTATCTGGATTCCTTCCAAGAACAGGGCCATTTCCTGCAGTTGAACCTTTTTTTCTGTCACATTTCCTTGATCATGTGTAAATATTTCCTCAATTGGGCACATTTCAAGCTCTATTTAAAGCATAATATAGGTGAATATAACTTCCATGTTCACAGGGCAGAAATGAGCACAAGGATGCACCCACTGGGAGTGAACTCCATGCTCCCCTGTCTGGGGAGGGGAGGAGACCCCCATCTGAATGACCCTTAGATGATGTGACTTATGGTGTTGTTTAAGCCAGAATGATAGGGACAAAATAAAGGGATAAAGTAGATGATTAAATAGTTACTCTCATTAGGGGATTGTAAGTAGAAAAAATATGGGAGACCCTTGTAAGGTAATGATTACTCCAAAAGCATGTTTATTTAAACACAAAACCAAGCAAGCAGGCTTGCTTAGCAACAAAACTGTGCAACAGAAGCATGAGATGTGCACTCCAAACAGTAAAACAATGGTGGCAGGAGACCCACATCCTGCTCAGTAAGTTAATGATCCCTAGGACATGTTGTTTGTACACAGACCTAGCATGACCATGCAGGGAAAAGAAAACTCAGCTTAACCTGGAGGAGGAGCTGATGTTGGAAGCATGATGTCTACACAAGAAAGACAATGAAGTTCTTTTTCTCCCCACTTTTCCCATGATCATAAAACTGTAGCCCAGTAAGTTCTTGGGTCAAGGCACCTCCTCACCTGCCCACTTGTAAGCCTCACAAGTGTCCTCTTCTAGTAAATCACTTCTTATCTATCACTTTGCCTCTGGCTGAAATCTTTTCTGTGCTGAGACATAAAGGACTGTGGTACTGGAGCTCTTCAGAGCCCCCCAAATACCACCCAAAGGCTTCAAGAGGACGTAACAGTTGCTGTTCCTGCAGTTTCATGCGCTCACCCAACGACCCTCCTGCTTCCCACTCAAGAAGCCTCTGCAGGCACCATGGGGCTCATCTCCCATGTGATTAAACCCAGGTGTGCTGGTTTAGACACTTTGGTGGGAAGCACCACAAATGGGTGTGGGCTACTGCAGCCATGAAATTAAAAGATGCTTTGCTCCTTGGAAGAAAAGCTATGATTAACCTAGACAGCATATTAAAAAGCAGAGACATTACTTTGCTGACAAGGGTCCATATAGTCAAATCTATGGTTTTTCCAGTAGTCACATACAGATATGAGAGTTGGACCATAAAGAAAGCTGAGAGCCGAAGAATTGATGCTTTTGAACTGTGGTGTTCTTGAGAGTCCCTTAACTGCAAGGAGATCAAACCAGTCCATCCTAAAGGAAATCAGTCCTGAATATTCATTGGAACGACTGATGCTGAAGCCGAAGCTCCAATACTTTGGCCACTTGATGCAAAGAACTGACTCATTGGAAAAGACCCTGATGCTGGGAAAGATTGAAGTGGGGG
Organism: Bos grunniens; assembly: GCF_055505025.1. Lineage (NCBI taxonomy): Eukaryota > Metazoa > Chordata > Mammalia > Artiodactyla > Bovidae > Bos > Bos grunniens. The sequence continues at coordinate 45,745,815 of NC_141181.1, forward strand.
GGAGATGGGGACGACAGAGGATGAGATGGTTGGATGGCATTACTGACTCTATGGACATGAGTTTGAGCAAGCTCTGGAAGTTGGCAATGGCTTGGGAAGCCTGCTGCCGTCCATGGGGTCACAGAAAGTCAAACACGACTGAGTGACTGAACTGAGCTGAACAACCCCATCAATCAGCAGATAATTGGATTTAAGTTTTACTGAGCAAGGCCCTGCCCACCGGAGAGAAAGCCAGTGTTTCCCATTGCCAGGCACTCCCATCAGGAAGCTTACACAAGGCTCTTAGCATCTAAGAAGGAGGCTAAATTAATCATGATGAAAGTTAATCAGGATGAAAAAGTAGAAAGTTATGTCCCAGATAAAGGAACAAGAGAAAACCCCAGAAAAACAAATGAAGTGGAGACAGGCAACCTTCCAGAAAAATAAATCAGAATAATGATAGTGAAGATGATCCAGGATCTCAGGAAAACAATGGAGAAGATGCAAGAAATGTTCACCAAAGACCTGCAAAGAACAGGTCAAACTGTTTTTTGTAAAGAACAGTTGTAAAGAACAAACAAAGATGAAAATACACTAGAAGGAATCAATAGCAGAATAACTGAGGCATTAGAATGGATCAATGACCTGGAGGACAGAATAGTAGAAATCACTGCTTCAGAAAAGAATGAAAAAAAAAAAAAAAAAGACAGCCTAAGAGACCTCTGGGACAATATGAAACACACCATTGGTATTACAGGCATTATAGGGGTCCCAGAAGGAGAAGAGAGAGAGAAAGGACCTGAGAAAATATTTGAAGAGATAATAGGTGAAAACTTTCCTAACATGGGAAAGGAAATAGTCAACAAAGTCCAGAAAGCACAGAGAGTCCCAGGCAGGATAAACCCAAGTAGGAACACACTGAGACACAGTAATCAAGCCAGGGTTCTCCTGCAGGGAAGCAGGGGACAAGGATGGTTGAAGCAGGAGGACACAGCTCACAGCAGCGTCAGACTCTACTAGTAGAACTGGTTCTGTTCATTTTTTAAAATTGTTTTTTATATGGCTGTGCTAGGTCTTTATTGCTTTGCTCAGGCTTTCTCTAGTTTCAGTGAGAGGAGACTACTCCTTGTTGTGGTGCACGGGCCTCTCATTGTGGTGGCTTCTCGTTGCAGAGCACAGGTTCTAGGGCACACAGACCTTAGTAGTTGCAGCTCAAGGGCTCATTAGGTGTGGCTCTTGGGGCCCTGGAACGCTGATTCAGTAGCTGCGGTGCATGGGCTTAGTTGCCTCTCGGCATGTGCAATTTTCCCGGACTAGTGATTGAACCCATGTCTCCTGCATTGGCAGGTGGATTTTAACCACCGGACCACTAGGCAAGTCCCATGTTCAGTTGTTCTTATCCCACCTCTAAAACACACCACTGTGTCACTATCTTTTTTGTGCAGTCTTAAAAGCAACTTTTTATATATAGCAAGGCATCAAGATTGGGAATTTTTTTTAGTTTTTAACGAATAAAAGGATTTACTAGAGTAACTGACTTTTGGTCACTTGGCTCTCACTAGCTGTACACTCATCTGCAGTCTTGTGGGGTGGGGGAAGGTTAAGGTTCCAGCCAGTGTGACATCTGCTCACCACCCTGAGGTTAGTTGTTCATGGCTGTGGAGAGGGCACTTTCTGTGGAAGGCACCAGAAACCCTGACTCTAGTCAGTAGCTAGAGGGCTCATGTAATAGAGGAATCTATGTATTTTACTTGGACTTAGGTGTGACTGCATTGGTGTCTCTGAAGATACCATATGGAAGTCATCTGTCTATCCTCTGAGCTCTGCCTTCTGTGTGGGTTTCAACCTCAGGTCCCCCAGTGTCCCCTGATGGCCCTTAGACCCCCTCTGGCTGTAGCCTCATCAATGCTGCAGGTCCTCCAACCTCATCTGCTCTCCAGAGAAAGCAACTGACTTCCCCAAATAGCTCCTGCAACAGCCCTGATAAGACTCTGATTGGTCCAGGTTGGGTCACATGCCCAAACCCCAAATAATGCTGTGAGAAGGGATGCTGTTAATTTATTACCTGGACTCAAGTCATACGATTCACAGGTAGGAAAACATAAAGGGCCTCCCTAGACCACAAGCACTGACATACGGGTCGGTATGGCAGAAAGTGAAGAGGAACTAAAAAGCCTCTTGATGAAAGTGAAAGTGGAGAGTGAAAAAGTTGGCTTAAAAACCAACATTCAGAAAACGAAGATCATGGCATCCGGTCCCATCACTTCATGGGAAACAGATGGGGAAACAGTGGAAACAGTGTCACACTTTATTTTTCTGGGCTCCAAAATCACTGCAGATGGTGACTGCAGCCATGAAATTAAAAGATGCTTACTCCTTGGAAGGAAAGTTATGACCAACCTAGACAGCATATTGAAAAGCAGAGACATTACTTTGCCAACAAAGGTCCGTCTAGTCAAGGCTATGGTTTTTCCAGTGGTCATGTGTGGATGTGAGAGTTGGACTGTGAAGGAGGCTGAGCGCCGAAGAATTGATGCTTTTGAACTGTGGTGTTGGAGAAGACTCTTGAGAGTCCCTTGGACTGCAAGGAGATCCAACCAGTCCATTCTGAAGGAGATCAGCCCTGGGATTTCTTTGGAAGGAATGATGCTGAAGCTGAAACTCCAGTACTTTGGCCACCTCATGCGAAGAGTTGACTCATTGGAAAAGACCCTGATGCTGGGCAGGATTGGGGGCAGGATAAGAAGGGGACGCCAGAGGATGAGATGGCTGGATGGCATCACTGACTCGATGGACATGAGTCTGAGTGAACTCCAGGAGTTGGTGATGGACAGGGAGGCCTGGCGTGCTGCAATTCATGGGGTCGCAAAGAGTCGGACACGACTGAGCGACTGAACTGAACTGAACTGATGGGGGGTATATGGGGGTCAACCCCTAAAGGAAAGCCATTCACAAAAGAGGTGGAGGGGTGGTGGGAGGAAAAGCTCAGAGCCAGTGGTGGAGAGTAACCTTTTTTTTTTTCTTTTAGATTTTAACTTAAGAGTTGCTTATAGGCTCTTGTATGGGCTTTCCCAGTCGCTCAGTGGTAAAGAATTTGCCTACAATGCAGGAGATGCAAGAGACACAGGTTCGATCCCTCAGTTGGGAAGATCCCCTGGAGGAGGGCATGGCAACCCACTCCAGTATTCTTGCCTGGAGAATCCCATGGACAGAGGAGCCTGGTGGGCTACAGTCTATGGGGTTGCAAAGAGTCAGACACGACTGAAGTGACTGAGCACAGCACACATGGGATCTTGTGTTTGGCTCGTACATGCACAAACACAGACCAACTTCAAAACCAGCAGTGGTACTATGAGTTCCCCAAACTAAGGAAAATAATATTTTCAAATTTTTCGGCCTTTTAAAAGTAACTTATTTGACTTTTGAAAGCAATACATGGATAATTTGAGGGCAAAAAGTTTAACTCTGTGATAATGTTTGACTTTTAGAATTTTGATTCAATTAAGCAAACATTAAATGTGGTTTGTAGGTTTTTTTTTTTTTTTTGGAGTATAATTGCTTTACAATGTTGTTAGTTTCTATGAGAATGACTTTCATTGAAGGTCGTCGTGTGGGGTTCAAGAACTGCTGTGTCCACTCACCCTCTGTACAAGCTCTCTGGGCTTGTCAGACTTTAGTTAAGCCCTGGGGAAAGTGATGTGCATTCAAACATCATCCATCATGCCCACACCATGGAAAAAGGGCTGAAAGCCCTGCCTATTTCACACCTGAGTGACAAATTAAGTCTTCAGCCCATGAGAACTGGATTGCAGACTGATGACTTGGGATGCTGGGCTCCTGATAAAGCTTCATCTGCTCTGTCACTCAGGTTCACATCCCTGGAGCCATAGTTGTGCCCTTACTTCCTGGTAGTGAGCTTACTGCAGTTTACTGCCCCAGGATTCCCACCAAAGTTTATCTGCTGGTGATGTAGAGTCTGTGGAGACTGAGTCAGAAAGGTCCTGACCAGGTGCCATCCAAGGTGGCTTTCCCCTGACATTATGAATTGCTGCCCCCAGGTCTGCATCTGTGCTGGTGGGAGAGGGGGAGGAAAGAAAAGCCAGAACCTCAGCTGTAGTGGGTGGGGAAGAACCTGGGATTCAGGATAGGAGGCCCCATGGTCTCCATATGCCAAGGACTCCAGGAGGTGCCAGCAGAACACCCACCTCTGGGGCAGAAGGACGTGAAAAGCACAGGTGGAGAGGTTGCCCAAACCTGAGCCAGAATCTACCTCACAGCCTTGAGACATGAGACAATGATGGCACTGCCCAGACTCTCAGTTTGCCCATCTGTGAAATGGGGACCGCCATCATGTTAGCATCACTGAGTTGTGGGGAGTAGACAGATAACCTCGTTAAAGCAACACAGGCACAACCCCAGCCTCCTTCAGCAGGAGTGCTCTTTCCCTCTCTCATCTTGAGTCCTGCTGCTCCCAGTGAAGCAGAGCAGGACTCTATGGTTCTCCCCCCAACATCCACCATGCCCTCTGCCTGCCTTTTGTCTCTGGAAAACTTTGGCTAAAGAATAAATTTAACCAGAGAAGTGAGAAAATACAGAAACAAAGGAAAACAGTCAAAGGAGACCAAGTAATAACACTCCAGTCATTAAGCAACACAGAGGACTTTTAGTTCCTTCTCAAGGGCTGTAGTGGAGAAGGCAATGGCACCCCACTCCAGTACTCTTGCCTGGAAAATCCCATGGACGGAGGAGCCTGGTAGGCTGCAATCCATGGGGTCGCTAGGAGTCGGACACGACTGAGCGACTTCACTTTGACTTTTCACTTTCATGCATTGGAGGAGGAAATGGCAACCCACTCCAGTGTTCTTGCCTGGAGAATCCCACGGACAGAGGAGCCTGGGGGGCTGCCGTCTATGGGGTCGCACAGAGTCAGACACGACTGAAGCGACTTAGCAGCAGCAGCAGCAGCATCAAGGGCTGTAGACAATATTCTGAGCCATCTCGTGTGAGCTGGCTTATAGATTCTGAAACCCCTACCAGGTGGAAGAAATTAACTACATGATGACCAGACTGTAGCCATGACATAAGCTTCCACAGTTCTGAGAACTGGCCTCCAAGAAATGGGAACAAACTGACCCTGAAACTGAAGATTAACTACTTAAAATAATCAATGCTGGTCAGACCACTGATGATCAGTTTCAAGATGACCGGCAGAGCTGACCATGCTGTTTCTGCATGTAGCCCCCTCCCTCAGCCTAGAAAAGCTCTTGCCCGCTGGTGGTCAGTGGAAGTCCTTTGGACAGGAGTCTGCTCTCACCCCTAGCATCCAAAATAAAGCAAACTTTCCTTTCCACCAACCTGGCCTCTTGATTGGCTTTCACGCAGTGAACAGCTGGACCCCAATTTTGGTTACAGTGGGAACTCCTCTTTCTGGGTTGATCTCAGCGCCGGCTTCTCCTGCCTGCTCATTGGCCCCTTGGACCCTATCCCAGCAGGGCCCCACCTCCCAGGGGAGACCTGTGAGTCCTGCCACATCCTGCTGGTATGTTGACTACATACCATGTGTCCACGGTGCCCTGAGCAGTGGGTTTACATCTGTGAGGAAAACAGGAAAAGACCACTTTGTGGAGAATATCCTGCAATGAGCTCGCTCATAAACAAATCACTCATCCCCAGACTCCTCCCCTCCCCCAGACCTTCTAGGGAACTTGGGCAGGGGCTCTGGCTTCTGGGGTGGAGACCGAAGCAGGATGGAGGTCAGGAGATGCTACCTCGGGTCAGCTTCACTCTGGAGCAGTGTGTTTGGATCTTTATGTTCTCAGAGGTCGTTGGACCACCCGGCTGCGGCCCCCAGACTTGTGGGAATGAGTCTGGGGCCCCATGCTGAGGTCAGCAAGCCATCTCACTACTGATTCCCCGTGGGATGAGGTGTGCTGGTGTGTCTCCATGGAGCCCTCAGATTCCCCTAGTGGTGGACAGCTGGTAAACCTCTGACACCTCATGCCCGTGGATCCCAGCTCTCTGGTCTGGGGAAATCTCACCTCCCTCTAGCCCTAGAAAACCTCTCCTAGCCTCTCCTTCTCACCCCTTCCCCTAGGCCAGAGCCCTGCACCTCTGTCTGTCCAGAGAGCCTGGCTGGACTTGCTTGGGGTCTATTTCCCTGTGTAGCTGTCACAGGTCAGAGATGAGACTGATGGGGGGTGGGGCCACATTCTCCACATCAGTCCACGGTGTCTTTTGATAACATCCAGCCATGGAGTGTATGCTTGTGTGAGGGTGAATGTGAGTGTGTGAATTAGTGTACCTGTGTATTCACATGCCACGGCTAACAATGCCCAATTCAGGCACTGTCTCTGATCCTACAGTGAGGGATGGTAATGACACACCTGCGGCTCCTTCTGTCTGGCAGGCACGGCACTCAGTGTAGGTAGACAGAAAGATGGATGGATACATAAGATAGATGAATTTAATCTTCTCGACAAGCTACATGGAAGCATTGTTCACAGAACAAAGCAATAAATGTGCGGAATGAATAGCCATCGAATGGATAATAAATTGTGGTACAAATAATTGTATACAGCTTTGAGAATGCATGTTCAATAGGCCCTTTAACACAGAGATGCTCAAAAACTCAAGTTGAACACAATAAGCAAGTCACAGGGGATCAGGGCTGTATGATTACATCCCGTAAATGTGCAGAGTGATCACAGTCACTTCTGTGTGTGAAGGATGCATGAAGGGGGTTAAAACAAAAACAAGTACACGGTGAAGTGGGAGGCAGGATTGAGGAGATGGTACCTGGGAGGAAGTGGGAGGGAGCCTGGGAGGGACTCGGGGTTGCTATGGTCCTGATGATGTCCCAAGTGTGAACCACCCAACGTGCAAGCTGCCAGCCACAGGGACCATGTAAACATACCCCACACCTTCAGCCCTGGCCCCTCCTTCTTCCCCTGCCCACAGCCACAGAGGCAGCGGTGATGGCAGACAGGAGTCGTGGAGCTCTGGCTCCTTCTTGATTCCACCTGTGATCTCGTCTTCTCTCTGTCCTCTCATGGTGGGTCCTGGATGGCCAGAGCCTAGCATCCAAAGTGGCTTTAGACTCTGACTCCCCAGGTCAATTACTTTACTAAATGAATCTAAACTCATTAATTCCACCTGCACTGGTGTGGAGACTGCAGGGGTGGGGGTTGCTATGGCACCGTCACCATGGTACCCAGGTGCCCAGTGACCTACATCAACTGTGTGTCTGTGGAGGGGAGTACCCAGCATCAGTCAGCTGTGCAGGATGCATGAGGAATGTGACCCTCTGCCTCACCTCTGTCCCCTGATCCCGCTTCCTGGGGACACCCAGGGCCCTGACCTCCTCTCTACATGTGCCCAGGGCCATGGGGCCAGGTGTGCACTGCAGGGTCTCACTCATCTCCTCTCCATGGACCCTACCTGGGGGGCTCCCATCTCTGTCTGTCCACACAGGAAAGCTGTGTGTGCCCCTAGTACCCCAGAGAGCTTCCCTGGGGGATCAGAGAGCAGAGGAAACCTCTTATGGCTTCCTGCCAGTCCTCCTGAGCCTCACTCGCTGGAGGCTAGTCTGGTCCACTCAGTATCCACAGCCCCTGCCTCTATCCCCCTGAGGCCCCATCCCTCCCTCCAAGTCCTCCCTGGACAGGAAGCTGGTGTGGCTCTTCACTAGTGGGGAGGATGGGAAGGGTGGGTGGATGCTGACCTAGAAGCCATGTGGTCACATTCCTGCACCCTGCTCCCCATTTGCTTAACTAGAATGGACCATCCACTTGCCCTTCACCCTCTGCCTGACCTGTCCTGTCCTGATCTTGGTCCCACCTGGTTAGAGTCCACACTCACCACACCCTGATAAACAGGTGGGCGGTGAGCATCCCCCAGAAAGTGCCGGCCTGGGGTTCCCCATCAGAAAGGGAGCTCTCAGTTCCCAGTCCAGGGCTTTCTCTGTTCCGTCTGGAATAGGTGTGTGTGTACATATGTGTGCATGGCATTTGTGAGTGCAGATGAGCGTGTGTACACATGCACCCGCCCAGCATCTCCTCGGGAACCACAACCATGTTCTCAGTCCCTCACTCGAGGGGGCAGAACCCAGCTATACACTCAGCAGGAGGCATGTCATTCAAGTCTGGTGACTGGGGACAGTCCATTTCTTGGGCACAGGGAACACTCTGTGGTCCACAGGGAAATTGGACCATGGTGTCCCCTTCTCTGCCCTCAGGAGAGAGAGAGATCTGGGAAGTATAAGCCTGAAGGTGCTAGGTGCCCCCCGGTGTGAACACAGGGAGACAACTGCCTGGTAATGTCAGGAGAGACACAAAGACAGACAGAGAACACAAAGACATACAGCAGGGGCAAATTCAAGGTCCAGCTGTGCCCAGAGCCTTCATCCCATGAATTGCCCTTATACATAAGCCAACAAATTTCTTTGCCCTTCCCCCTTTATAAAAAAATTTTTTTTGGCTACCTTGCATGGCATGTGGGATCTTAGCTCCCAGACCAGGATCAAACTCTTGCCTCCTTCAGTGGAATGGTGGAGTCTTAACCACTGCATTGTCAGGAAAGTCCTTGATTCCTCTCTTTTAATACTTAGTGAAGTTGTTACTCAAACACCTCCAAGCAGTATCAGATTAACCACATAAAAGACTAGTGAATCTTGTTATCGCATAAGCGGCTCTGGCTTAGGTGACGCAAACAGGAAAAGCCTTCTGCTCCTCCGCCCCATCCCACCTCCCATTCTGTGCCCCAGATTCCATCTCATTTTCCTGAATCTCCCAAAGCTACCAGCTCTGACCGGGAAGGACCAGAACTGGCTTCAACCAAGTCCTCCTGAGGCAGATGCCCCTTTCCTGGGGTCTCTCTGATTTCCTGACCTTTCTGTTGTCTTTTTTAAGGACACACGTGGTTTTCTCCCCAAGGATGCAGGACCAGGGTCTGAGCAATAACACTAATAACCAGTCTGTAGAAGCCCCTGCAGGGAACACACCCCACCCCATCCCAATGGCACTTTGTTTGGAGCCTCTCTCTCAGGTGGGGCCACAGCTGGTCCCCCTGGGAGCCTGTCCCTCCTCTGAGCTTGCAAACCTGTGAGAAGGCTGACTTGCTGTGTCCAGAGGGTGGGGAGGCATGACTCCAGGGCCAGCTGAGGGGTGATGGAAACAGGATCTGGAGGAAGAGGCGTCTCTTGTCCCCGCTGTCCCTGCAGGAAGAGTGACATCAGAGGGGAGGGGCCCGAGGGGGTGTGGGGACAGGGAGGGCTTTTCTTCCTTGCTTTGGCCTCAGTTCCTCCTTCTCAGCTCAGATAAAACTGTGTTATTGTTCAATGTTAACAACGGTCAAGTGTCCAGAGGTTTTGGTCACAAGTCACAGGATCTCATCACACACTAGGTGAGCGCAGAGAGCGAGCGCCGTCTTCTGTAACTGACAGTCCCGGGCAGAGCATCCTTGGGGTGACCAAGCTCGGACAGCAGCCTGAGGCCGCCCCTCCCATCTCTGCGCACAGACTGTCTCCCTGGACCTGAGCGGGCGCGGTTACTGAGCGCGGGCAGGCGTCCTGCAGCTTCCAGCCCCGGAGAAAGCAGGCCCTCCACGTGATCAGAGTCCTGGCAGACGTCTGCGACAGCGTCTCACCTCTCTGACTCGGGGCCTGTGTCCAGCCCTGAACCGAAGGCGGCGGCCAGGGTATGAGATGTGCACGTGGCCAGGCCTGGGCCCCTGAGAGCAGGTGAGGGTCACGAGGTGTCCGAGGAGTCTCCTGGAGGTCAGCCGGGAGAGCGAGTGCAGCCAGGAGCAGCCTCGGAGCCCAGCCTTTCTATGGGCTCTCTGCTCCCATGAGCTGGCTGGGTGTCAGGAGCTGTGTCACCTGTGGAGCAGTCCTGGGTCCCTGAGTCATGGTCTACCTGAAGGGTGGGGCAGAGAGGAGCTGGGGCAGCTGGGCAGAGGGGCTAGGGAGGTCCCGGCATCCAGAACCACCTTTGAAGCAGCCCCTTGGGTACCCACGTGGGGATTTTAAGTTCCAGAAATGGCGCATCCACCAGGGGGTGAGCCTCCCCATGGAGGGAGCCCAGGCACAGCGGGCCCTTCCCTGAGGCTGCTCCATTCACTCACGGAACGACTCCTCCAGGACCTGCTCACATGAGCTCTGTTCTTTATGACTTTAATCCAACATAGCTCGTTAATTGTGGGTGATCATTACCAGGGAAAAGCAGGGCAGGGAAATTACTGGATGGGGAGTTTCTGCAGAGTGATTTGCAAACCAAGAATGGACACGGTCGTAAGAGAAATACGTGTTCTAATTTCAAAGTGAGTGTGAGAATGAGCAGCAGAGGCAGGTGCTGATGGGATCTTGCAACCTGGTAGTTTCTCCATCAAAGAGGGAGAATCTGAAGGGGAGAGGGGTGCATGTATGAATGGCGCCCCCTACAGGTGTGAGGGCGCAGTGGCTGTGCTGCCCCTGGGGAAGGATGGGCAGGGTTCCAGCTCTTTAAGGCCCTGGTGACAGCCCTCCTGGGATGGCAGACTCCATCTGGGCTCTTAGTGCAACTGGACCATCCAGGACCTGGCTGTGAGGGGACATGACCCTGCCCAGACCCTTGTGCTAAAAAAGCTTTTAGGGACATCAAACACCATCAACACCACCACTGGCCTCAGTATCTTAGTCTAAATGGTCAGGCCAGTTCCATACTGTTGACTTTTTAGCATCACTGCGTGACCTCCTGGCAATGGAGGAACAAAGTCCTTGCCAGGTGTGAGGGCTCGCCTGTCTCCAAGTGACAGTGGACAGAGGATATGTCCACTAGCTCTGCTGCCCTGGGCTGAGGGCCCAGCAAGTGAAGGGAGAGCTAGAAGTTCAGACCTGATCGTGGCCTGGACCAGAGGAACAAGGGAGGCTAAGGAGCTCTTGCAGCTGGGCCAGGCTCCTGAAAGGCAGATGGGAAAGGTCTGTGGGAGGAGGCAAGGGAAACGGAGGGAAGCCTCCTGGGTCAGAGCTCAGGAAGGGAACTTCCAAGGATGACCCTGAGCAGTCCCAGGAACCTCAGAGATGGAGCTGCCCAGATCCGTGAGCAGACAGAGCAATACATGTGTAGGGGAGTGAACAGAAATGCATGGGGAAAGGGAGCAAGGTGACTGGGCAGTGGGTGTGCAGGGCAGGGCCTGGGTCAGGACAGAGCTCCTGAGGGGCGGTGCTTTGCAGATGACTGGGAGAAGACAGGGAGAGAGTCGGTAAGGATGGTAGAAGGGCTGTCCTGGGAGTGGGCATGGCAGGTGCAAAGTCCTGAAGTGGGAGCTGCACAGAGAGAAGGGAGGGGAGTGGGGAAGTAAACTGAGGGCATCAGAGGGGCCTTGAAAATCAAGCTTGAAACTGTGTTGCTCCAGGATGTCAAGAAACCACTGGAGGGTGTGGAGCAGGGAAGCTATACAATCTGTTTGTCTTTAAAACCACCTCTCCCCCAGCCCAGACCTTTTCATACTAAATCCAGCACCAGTGGACTTGGGCACTTCTGCTGGCCTCTCGGCTCTGGGAGTCGGGATGGGAGGAGGACACTCACCTCTGTCTGTCTCAGGATATGTACTTAATCACATCTGAGGTGTCCCTGGAGGCTGGGGTGGGGTGGAGTCTCCCACTCGCTCCCTCCCACGATGTAGTGGGGTGGTTTTGGCAATTGTCCCTTTGATTAGCAGCTGATAATTCATTGAGATGGGGTCCATGGGGTGCAGGCTCGTTAGGCCAGCTAATGAGAAGGCAGGTGCCCCTCCAACCTGGCCCCTCATCAGCTCCATTGGAGTCTTCATTGCAGCATGATTGCCTGACCAGCATCAGATGCTGCTGGCTTCTTGTCCAAACAAGAGGGCCCCCGGGGTCCCATGAGGCCAGGGAAGGGGGGTGGATGGGAAGGAGGTGGGTCCCAGCCATCTCATTTCTAGCCTCTCTCCAGGGGTTCTGGAGGATCTTAGGGCCTGCTGGGATTTCTGCATCAATATTTACCAGGGATATTGGTTTAGTTCTCTATACTATCTCTGTCTGATTTGGATTTAACAACATAACATGGACCTCATGGAATGGGTTTGGAAGTGTCCTCTCCTCTTGAACTCTCTGGAAGAGTTTAAGAAGGATTGGTGTTAATTCTCAGATGCTTGGTAGAATTCACCACTGAAGCCACCTGGTCCTGGGCTTTTCTCTGTTGGGATGTTGGACTAATGATTCAACCTCCTTATTCATTGGAAGTCTGATTTTCTATTTCTTCCTGATTCAGTCTTGGTAGGTTGTATGTTTCTAGGAATTTATCCATTTCTTCTCAGTTGTCCAAGTTGTGGATGTGATTGTTTAAGAAAGTCTCATGATTGTGTGTATTTCCATGGCATCAGTTATAATGTCTCTGTTTCATTTCTGATTTTTAAGTCTTTTCTCTGTTTTTCTTCTAGCTAAGCATTTGCCAATTTTATTGATTCTTAAAAAACAAATTTACTTTCATTGATTTTTTCTATTCTTATTTTATTTATTCCTGGAGTAATCTTAAATATTTCATCTGCTAACTTTTAGTTTAATTTGCTCTCCTTTTTCTAGTTCCTTGAGGTGTAATGTTAGGTTGCTCATTTGAGAGCTTTCTTCTCCTTAAATGTAGGCATTTACTATAACCTTCCCTCTTAGCACTGCTTTTGCTGGATCAAATAAGTTTTGGTATGAGGAGTTCCATTTTCATTCATCTCGAGATATTTTCTAATTTCCCTTGTGATTCCCTCTTTCCCCATGGATTGTTAAAGAGACTGTGTCTTAATTTCCAAGTGTTTGTGAGTTCTTGGCTTTTCTTTGTTGCCAATTTCTAGTTTCATTCCGCTTTGGTCAGGAAAGATACTTGTATGATCTCAATTTTCTTGAAGTGGATAAGGCTCATTTTGTGCCCTAGTGTGTGGTCTCTGCTGGGGGATGCGCTATGTGAACTGGGGGAGGGTGTGTATCTGCCACTATTGGGTGCAATGCTCTGCGTGTGCCTGCAGTGTTGCTTTAGCCTGTGTTTCTCTATTGAACTTCTGTCCAGCTGATCCATCACTCACTGGAAGTGAGCTGTATCTCCTGCTGTCACTGCATCACTATCTATGTCTTGCCTCAGTTCTACCAATGCTGCTTCCTGTGATTTGGAACTATGTGTTGCGTGGATATATTTTTACAATTGTTCTGTCTTCCTGAATTGACCGTTCATCATCATACAATGTTCTTTGTTTCTTGTGACTGTATTTACTTAAAGTCTATAATGTGAGATCAGGTATAAGTATAGCTCCCCCTGCTCACTTCTGGTCACTGTTTGGTGGAGGATCTGTTTCCATCTTTTTACTTTAAGCCTGTGTCTGTCCCTGAGTCTAATTTGTTTTTTGTTTTTTTTTTTGGTACATCGCATGACACATGCGAACTCAGTTCTCTGACCAGGGATCAAACCCATGTCCTCTGCACTGGAACCTCAGAGTCTTATCCACTGGACCACCAGGGAAGTCCCCATCCTCGTGTATTAAGGTGAGACTCTTGTAGGCAGCATATACTTGGATCTTGTTTGTTTATTCATCAGCCACTCAATACGTTTTGACTGGGGAGTTTAACCCGTTTACATGTAATTAAATTACATGTAAATTACTGATGGGGAAGGGCTTTCTATTGCCATTATACATTGTTTTCTGTATGTCTTTAGTGACTTTCGTCTCTTACTGCCTTCCACTGTGTTTTGTTTTTCATATGTTTGATTTCTTTCTCATTTTTTGGGTACATCCTCCATAGGTATTTTCTGAGTGGTTACCAATGGGATTACAGAAGACATCTTATAGACATAACCGTGTATTTTAAACTGATAACACCTTACCTCCAGTTACCTACAAAACCCCTATTTCTTTTTTTAAATTTTATTTCATTTAACTTTACAATATTGTATTGGTTTTGCCATATATCAAAATGAATCTGTCACAGGTATACATGTGTTCCCCATCCTGAACCCTCTTCCCTCCTCCCTCCCCATACTATCCCTCTGGGTCATCCCAGTGTACCAGCCCCAAGCATCCAGTATCGTGCATCGAACCTGGACTGGAGACTCATAAAACCCCTACTTCTTTACAAACCCCCCTGCTGCTTTATCTCATCCATGTCACAATGACATCTCCATATGTTTCGTGTCTATTCACCCAGTTGTAACCATCTCATGAAGGTTGTGGACCGTGTGTTGTTTTCAAGCTGACTTTTCTGTGGGGAGTCAGGTGCAGTCTTCCTCTTTCTCCCTCCTGTCCTCATCTCTGGATGCACTAACTCTCTGCAGGGTCCCCTTGTGGGAATGGCCTGTGAACTCTCTGGACCTCCATCTTGTTCCTTGAACAGCCCTGTTGAGAAAATGTACAGAAAAGAGTTAACCTGGCACATGAACCACGATTCTTAGAAAGGCTGCTGGCAAAGTTGTTTTGGGTAAGGGCCTGTGAGCAGGACCATGGAGAGTTCCCCATATGGATGGGAATTTTTTCTCATTGCTAAAGAGGACTTCCCCCATGCCCATCCTCCCATCTAAACCATTGTGAAGACAACATGGTTGATGCTGGGCACCTGCTTCCCTCCTGGGTCTGGGATTTGAGGACATGTCAGGCAGAGGGTGGCTACTTGGCCAGCCCCCAGTGCAACTCTGGGCACTGAGTGTCTGATGAGCTTCCATGGTGACACCATGTCACAGGTGCTGGCATGACCTGCTGGCATGATCTCTTGGGTGGCTTCTCGGGGAGAGGACTCTGGACACCTGTGCCTGACCCTCTGGACTTGATGGAGACCCAGCCCCTGGTCTGCTCACCCCTCCCAGTAATCACTCTCCAGCCCTCTTGTGGCAGTAGTTTCCTCTGTGGCCAAACTCAGGGTGCCCTCCCCTGACTCTCAGCTCTCGCCTTTATAATCAGGGTGCTTACTGAATTTCTGTTTCCAAGTCCCTGCTGTGCCTTCCACTTCCCTCTCTGCCTGCACAGCAGTCAATCAGGAGCTGCCATTTCTCTACCAGAAAGATGTACCCATCGGAGCCTTGCACCCCAGGAGATGGGGGGGGGGGCGAGTCCATCTGGGACAGAGGGCTTCGGGTCAGCAAGTTCCTGCATTGACCCAGGAGCCGTGTATCTGTTTCACTCTGTGGCCACATGTCGTTCCATCATCTCTGAGGAGCAGACTGCCCAGCTCCTCCTGAGTCCCTGTCATCATTTCCCTTCACATACACAGAACATCCACATGACATCTTACCTCCAACTCAGGGAGCAGGAGAGATGCTCGAGTGGGAGTGGCCACTGCACACACAGCCTGGGGGGGATTGGTGAGGACAGGGCCCCGCAGGCACACAAATAGACAGATGGAAGCCCCTGGGACCCCAGTTTTGCTTCCTGCCAGCCGTGTGGCCCAGCAGCTCAGTCACCTGTTGGGAGCCCTGTTTGCTCACCTGGGTCCTGGGTGCTGGCGTCTCCTGGTTTGTGAGCACGGTCCACTCCCACCATCCCTGGAGGCAGTCCCCCTCCTGTCTGGTGTGTGGACCTAGGGTGGAACTGTTACCCCCGTGTCTGCTGCCAGGCTCCAGAGTGGCCCCAGGGCCCAGGTCACAGGGAGGGGCTCAGGATGAGGAACCATTGCATTGGGCATGTGATGTGGGACCCCAGGGTCTGGAACAATGGAAAGGAGGGTCAGCAGAGAGCATATGAGTCCTAAGCTGGGAGTGGACGGTGTACTCCAGGAGGGGAGAGGCTCCCTGGATGAGGACTCACTGGAGACAGAGACAGTGTCTGATTCAGGGAGACCCGGTAACAACGTCCCTTGAACTCCAGGACCTGCCAACTGGAATCTGGCCCCCACCTGCCCCTGCAGCTTCAGTCATGTGAGTAGAACTCCTGGGATTAAAGTCAGTTTGGGTGTGATTGTCCCTCAACGACTGTCTGAGCACCAACAACTGCTGGATTAACACCCCTATCCTGTGTGTGCAAAAGCCTCAGGATAAACCTGGGAGGAGGTGACAGACCCCTGAGCTCACTGACCCTTCACTGGAGCAGAAGTGGGATGTTTTATACATTTTATCATCTTTAAAGCAATGAAAATAAACTGTTTCTTTCTCTGGAGGTTCACAGAGTCGCCAGGTCATGGGGTGGAGATTATGTTATTAGAATAGGATCCCACGAGATGGAATCAGCTTCCCTCCATCTAATTAGGAAGTGATCTCCTCCCTCAGGCACCACCACTCCCAGCCCACCTCCACTGCTCAGGAATTTAATATTGAATGTAAACATTTAATTCTACAGAAGTCAAAACTTCTGTCAAAGCTTGACTTTTCACTAGTGGCTCCTCGGCAGCTGTGCAGTCATTCAAACCTAATAAACTAACTTGGTTCATTTTCTTTGTCTTCACTTAACAGCATAATTGAGTCCCTGGCAGCTGTGCCCAGATGCAGCTTCTACAAACAGGAATTTGCTCCAAATTTGCTCTGAGCATCTCCCCTGGATCAAGCCCAAGATCCCTGAGGCTGGTCAGGGCAGCACATAACTCAGTGACCTCTGCTCACTGTCTCTGCTGGTGACAACGGAAGATGCAGAGGGGAAAGAAGGAGAACTTACTCCTGCATTCATTTGTTCATTTATTCAACACATATTTGTTGAGTCCCTACTTTATGTTAGACAGTTTTATTCTCTGGAACGCAATCTTGAATAAAACAGACCGAACTCTCAGCCCTCATGGAGAATATATTCAAAAGGTGAAACAGACATTTATTAGATAAAATATACAAGGTCGGCTGGTGATTGGCACCCTGGGGAAGGATGAAGGAGCAGGGGGCACGGCAGAGGAGGAGGCAGGGCTGCCAGGCGCTGTTGTTCAGGTTGCGTGCTGTGTCACTCAAACAGCACAGCTCACACCACAGTCATGTAGGAGTCACACACACTGGGATGGTTTCCCGGCAGATGGCAGTAACAAGTGTGAGGAAGGGTCCATTTCTAATTTACCCAAAACCATCTAGGAGGCTCAGAGCCCTGGGAAGAGGGGGATCTTGCCAGGATGACACAAAGTGTGGGACCCTCACTTCCAGGCAGCTCAGCCCCTCATGTCCAGCTCCAACCCACAGCTCCCCACAATGATTGAGGGCAAGGCCATGAACTCACGTGTCCTTGGGACACACAGGAATGTGAGGAGTGCAGGTGCCTGGAGGTGAGTCATGGGGGTGGGTGGAGACTGCGGAGAACAGAACAGCATCCGCCCCTCCTAAAGGCAGTGCTTCTTGTTCCCCAGACCAACCTGCACCAGCTGCGCTCACCTTCCCCGGGGCTACCCAGCCCTGGCCCTGGTGCACCCCTGGGAGAGGCAGGGTGGCTCAGAGCTGCAGGAGCCCAGAGCCCGCACAGCTGGTCTGGAGGGAGGGGGTCTCGGCTTCAACATTCCTGCTGAGAAAAGTGAGGGTGCAGGGTGATTCCAGGCGCAGGGTATTTATTTGAGGAAATAATGGCTCTCTTGGCAGCTGGTGGGTGGAGTGTCCCTTTCGGTCAAGAGGCACAGCGGGAAGTTGGGTCTGATGCTGGAGTGGAGCCCACTTGCCTGGAAGGAAGGGCTGTCGGTGCCAGACGTGGGTTCATTGGAGGCAAGGAGGCTGTGTCAAGAAAAGAGGGTCGGCGGCAGGCGGGTCCCGCCGAGCGAAGAGCGCCCGTGCGGCCCCTCTGGAGGGCGGCGGCGGCGGCGGCGGCCGGGCCGCGAGGCTCTGCGCTGCAGGCGGGCCGCGGGCGCCGGAGGTGGAGGAAGACGGGTGCCCCTTCGGCTCGAGGACAGACTCGCGTAGTCGTCAGTCATTTAAGCTGAGTGCATTGTGATTTCCAATAATTGAGGCACTGGTTCTAAAAGCTGTCTACATTGATGAAAAGAGCAATGTGGCCAGCTTGACTAAGCCGCCAGCGTGCACAGCGCGGGCAGGACGCACCCGGGTCTCGACGGACTTGTGCATGTTAGCTGTCTAGAGTTATGTCAGGGATTTTAAAAGAAAAAAAAAAAAGAAAGAAAAGAAAAGAGGGTCAAAGAAGGACAGGTGTGTGCTCACTCAGTCGTGTCTGACTCTTTGTGACCCTATGGACTGTAGCCCGTCAGGCCTCTCTGTCCATGGAATTTTCCAGGCAAGAATACTGGAGCAGGTTGCCATTTCCAACCTTCGTCTCTTGTGTCCTGCTTTGGCAGGTGGATTCTTTACCGCTAGCGCCACCCGAAGGGAAGCCCGAAGGACAGGTGCATGTGGGCCCAGCTGGGCTGTGTGGTTCCCGCAGGGTTCTCACACCACAGCTCTGGGGTGGTGATCACGATGCGGCAGGAATGGTTCTCATGAGTCCAGGAGGGCGGGCGCACATCTGTGTCTGAGAAGTCCTGGTCCCACCTGTTGTCCTGTGTGCGGTGCTCAGATCCCAGGTGGACAAAAGCAGGAGCTCAGAACTGGGGGTGGAGGTCAGAGCGACAGGAACGTGATGGGGGATGGAGCTTTCACTTGCTCTCGGGAGCTGTCTTGAGAATGCAATTTACAGAAGGATAGGTGACTGCAAAGCCTGATTTCTGGCTTTGCCTAAAGGTAAATGAGTTTGATAGAGTTTAATAATTAATATCCTGCTGTTTGTGATATGCTGTAAATGTCAGCTGAAACAGTCTTTCTGGGTCCACCTGTGAATCCATGACCTTAGACTCTCCTCCTCTGCTCGCCTTGGTATCTAAGTTGGACCTGGTAACTGACCTCTCACAGCCCACCGTCACCTTGAACAAGGCCCGCGTTCACTCGCTCAACACACACTGGTTGCGGCACCTGCTGCGTGCCGGGTGCTGGTTTACTCCAGGACAGGTAGAGGACCCTGTGGAAATGAGTACATGGAGACGTTAGACAGGGTTTCCAGGTGGCTCAGTGGGTGAAGAATTGTTGCAACGCGGGTTCAATATCAGGGTCAGGAGGATTCCCTGGAGGACGGCATGCAATCCATTCTAGTATTCTTGCCTGGAAATTCCTATGGACAGAGGAGCCTGTCAGGCTATAGTTCATAGGTTCACAAAGAGTTGGATATGACTGAAGCGGCTGAGCATGCACACAGACATCAAATAAATCCACAGTGCTAGGGCTGAGAAGTGAAAGACGACAAGGCTCTAGGGGGCTGGGCAGGCAGAACGGGGTCTCTGTCCTGGCTGGTCTGAGGCTCCTCTGAGGGAGACCTGCACTGTGAGGAGGAGCCAGCGGACCACGGGCAGGAAGAGTGCTCAGGCAGAGGGAAGAGCATGTGCAAAGGCCCTGAGGCCAGGGACCCAGGGGCTCAGAGACAGAAGGCCAGTGTGGCTGGGAGGGGGCAGGAGGAGGAAGATGTGGGAGGTGGGGAAGGCAGTGTGTTCTGACTCAGTCACGGGGAGGAGTTTGGATTTTATCCTCAGTGCGTTCCAGAGCTATGGATTTAATGAAGACTTCAGTGCTGCTATGGGGGCAGCTGATGGGAGGGAGCAGGAAGTAGCTCATTTCTCCACTTGTTTTACCTACTTAGCTTGTTATTAAAATTACTCCAAGGCAAGCGATGCAGAGCGAGCTGATGTTATTTAATGCACACTTAGCAGGTCACTCTGAGAGCAGCATAAACACTTCTATGCTCACCCTGTCTACACCACGAGGTGGACGAGCGGCTCGTGACAGTGACCTTGTAAATTCTCAGGCAGAGGCCACAGAGGTCTCCTCAGCAGCCAGTTACCAGTTGGGGGGTGTTCTTTCTGGAGCAGGAATGGCCACAGCTGGAAATAAGCGATGCTCTTGGCACAGTGCAATTCTCACATCATTATGATATTTGTTTATACACTCTTGGTTATTACAGAAAGTCTAAACCGTCATCTTTTCCTCTCTACAATGGAACATTGACTCTATTCCACTTTTATAATGGGCCTTAATGTTTGTTGCTATTATAAAAGAAAACACGATTTACTTGTTCAAAGCTTGTTAATGAGTTTGAAAAATCTCCAAGGTGATGAGGTGGTGGCAGCAGCTCCAGCCACAACCTTCTAGGGTCCTGGGTAGTGGGATGAGAGCTCCCTGGGTTCCCCAGGTTCTAACTCAGATATGGCCTGTCTCTAATGGGCTCCTATGGGTCACCTGCCTGCTCCACAAGCTTCGCTCATGGTAGGTAGATGAGCCCTCACCTCTCAGGGGTTGAGTGGACACAAAGAATCATACCCCCATGAACCAAGGGGAGGGTAGAGAGTTGCACCTGGGAAGGGGCCCCTCTGCTGGGCCCGAAGGAGCTGACATCCACTAGGGCTCCCCATCCGTGAGCTCCACCCCATGTCTGCCCCTGCCCTCTTCACTGGCCTGTTCACCCCCGACCTCCCTGTGGACCTCCAACAGGACACTGCTTTGTTGTAATGTTGCTTTGCTCACACCTTGAGGCCAGGAACAACACTACCCTCCACCCTCTGCACACCTGCATCCTTCCTACCCCTGGTCCTGAGTTCACATCAGGATGGTTTCCCCAGTAGAGACATCAGACATGGATGGCCTGGGCACATGTGAGAGAGGGGCTGTGAGGTGTGGTTTTATGTGTCAGCCTGGCAGGGCTACGGTGCCCAGGTAGTTGGTCAGTGTTCTGTGAGGGTATTTCTAGATGAGATCGACATTTGAATCAGGGGACGCTGAGTAGTAAAGCAGATTGTCCTCCCTAGTGTGGGTGGGCCTCATCCAATCAGGTGATGGCCTGAATACAACAAAAGATTGACCACCCTAAGGTCAAGGGGGAGTTTTGCAGCAGATGGCTTTCGGACTGGGACTTCACCATCAGCTCTCCTGGGTCTCCAGCCTACCCTGCAGATTTTGGATGCACAGACCTCCACAAGTATCTGTTCCAACTCCTCACAATAAATCTTTCCATAGACACACAGGACAGCTGGCATGTACATGGCGGTGGGAAGAACTCACACAGGGAAGACTGGGCAAGACCCATCTTCCTGATGCTCCAGAGTGTGACACCCTTTGTCACCTGTCGGCACCCCATTTTCCTGCTGTTTCACCTCTGGCTTCTCCACGATCAACAAGCTTGTCTATGAATTCTGGCATTCCAGGGATCCTCTTAAATTCAATCCATCCCAGCTCTGGGACCATCCAAGCCCTCAATGCTGAGGATCCCACGTGGTCCCATGGGTGAAGGTCCCTGGGCATCTCCAGGGACTGAGGGGAGTCTCTCCTGGTTGGAGGAGGCTGTGATCTTGTGTCATAGCTGTGAGAGCATAGAATGTTTCTGATTCTTTGACAAAAATACCTTTCCAAAAATTTATGAGCCTGAGCAGCACATTCATTTTTGTGGTGCAGAATGAAGTAAGGCCTGCATTTTTCAAGATTTTCTTTTCAATTCGTTGGGCACCATGTGCATAACTCACAGCTTGTCGAATGTTTTAATTCATGCATTTCTTTCTAAACTGTGTGTGATTGACAGGAGCTTGGGAGGGTGCTCCCTGCGGAGAACAACTCTGGGTGATGATTCCAATTTGTCCTTGAGCATCCATCCTGGGGACAGGACAGCATGAACCCCAGGATGGATGCTCCCAGCTTCTCTGCTCACCTATGTCCATAGACCTGGGCTAAGTGCTACCCTTGGCTCAAACAGCCCTTGGGAATGTGAGTGTACTCAGCAGGGGGAGGGGCAGCCTGTCAGGGCTCTGCAAGGGCCTCCCCACACTTCCTGCAGGATCACCCTGTCTTCTAGGGACCTGCAATCCTGGGGCCCCACAGAGGCCTCAGCACAAGGGGTGGGGATTGGAGGGGCCTCCAAGTTGTCCCTGGGCCTCCTGTTTCAAGACCCCCCAGGACCCCTCGTCCTCAGTCCCCCAGCCCCTTCTGAGGGTCACACGTGCCCCAAACAGCAGAGCTTTTCCCCAGCAGCCTAGACAATCCCCCAAGCCCCAGAGCCAGCAGAGCTGACCTCAGAGAAGTGGGGTCTCCAGGGACACAGTTCAGGCATGGACTGGCGCCTCCCCCGCCACCCCACCGAGAGCCTGGTGCAGGCCTGGGGGTGAGGGTGAGCCTGGGGACATGGCAACCCCCCAGGGGCTCTCAGGAGTAGTCAGGGGCAAGATTTGTGGGCCCAAAGCAAGATGAACTGCAGAGCCCCTTGTTCTAGAATCAGGAAGAATCACTGTTACTGGGACTGAAATGTGAGCTCTTTCTTTCTTCCATGGTCGCTCTAGACTTGCCATGGGCTTTTTCATCTGCTATTTTATGTATGTAAATAAAATTAAAATTTTAGGTTGTTAGCATAAATTTTGCTACTCATTTTTATATTTACAATAGTTTAGATGCAAATATGAACATTTGAGTCATACAGGAAGCCACCTGAATGAGGACGGTCATATCTGAGGCTACTCTGGAGGCTGACTTCGGGGGTTGTGGCCTGAGAGAGGTGGAGGGGGGCCCCCAGGCATGGAACCAGGAGGTGCAGGGGCACAGGGACCCCTGGGGGCGAGGGCAGCCTTCAGGTGACATGCACATTGGCTCCGATGGCCACCAGCCCCCCTGCTCTGTGTTGTCCCTGGGGCTCCTGGTTCTCCCCTCCCCACCCCACCCCCAAGCTCCCACAGGAGGCCCAGCTCGCAGCTCTCAGTCAGGTTCTCTCATGAGCACGCAGGGCAGCAAATCCGCTCACAGCCCAGGGCAAATGCTCTGCCCTCACCATTCATCACAGGCTTTAGAGAAATGCATTATTCATCCTACAGAGATGGGGTCCAGGCAGGAAGGGGAAGGACTGCTGCTCTCCCAGTCCTTAGGAGAGACCTGAACGCTGAGACAGCCCCAGATCCACAAGTCCAGGGGTGCTCCTCCAGACCTGGACCCCGATAGCAGGATGCTCAGTGAGGGGCAGCCCGGAGCAGGGAGGTCAGGGCCCAGAAAACAGCTGGGGTCTGCGGGCTCCCCCTAAATGCCACAGCTCTGACCCCAGAGCCTGTGTTCCTGGGGGTCTTCAAAGATTCCCCCAAGCTCCACCTCCGGCCTTTCACCTCCACTGGGAGGGGCTCCAGGGACGCCTGCAGGGACGGGTGCCTCCCAGTCTCCAGGCAAAGATCGGCCTGGTCACAAATGCCTCCAGCTTGAATCCATCTCCTGGGGAAATGTGTCAAAACAGAAACTGCCAGGAAAATTGTGTTATTAGACTTTCTTCCTCCTGATGGCTTGAGTTCTCCAAAGCCTTGCCCTGAATTCAATTTAGTTGAGAAACGTCCACTGGTTGCTGGAGAGAGCAGAGTGGAGGGGCAGGTGAGAAAACTCATTTCACAGAGCTTGTGATTAACTGTAGATCCTCAAGGGAGAACGCCACCCCCCACACAAGGGCAAAGACACAGGGCAGACGTGGAAGGACATTTGTCATGTTTAACAGACAAAGGTTTGGCACAGAACCATCTAAGAGGCTTCCACCAATCAATAATAAGCAGAGAAAACCTGACAAAGAAGTGGGCGGATGCTAGGAATAGGCATTCACAGAGAAGGACTGGAGAGTGCAATTAAACACGAGGCAAGATGCTCAGGCAGGTCTGTGACACTTCTGCCTCCAGATCCAGGCTAATGTGCTTTGGAATGTAGACAGCAGCCGGGGGACCCCCAGCCCACCTCCTTGCAGGGATGGCTCTGATGCATTCCCTGGAAACTTCCCAGGAGGTGGGAACATCAACCCCATTAGCATAGTGTCCCAGCACCTGCCGCTGATGTCCATTTCTGATTCCCCTCAGCCACGCATGACGGGAACCACTGATCTTGTGCAGGCAATGGGGTTTGCTATGTCAGTGAACCTTCCAGGACCCCAGGCTCAGTGAGGCCAGTAATATAGGGTTGGGGGACCCACATGCATCTCCTGCCCCAAGCTGTGCCATTCCCTCATCACAGCTCCTCATCTCCCTGGCAAAAGGCACCATCTTCATCACCATCACCATCACCACCACCATCATCACCCCTATGTCACAGCTTTGGAAGCCCCGCCACAGGGGTCTAATTGATCACCACGTGAAGCAGGTCACATTTCTCCAAAGTTCACAAAATCTCCTTTTCCCTTGGGTCCTCCTGGGCCTGGATAATAAGCTGACCCAAGCTGACTGGGCCTCATTCAGCCATTGAATGGGTTGAATGGGAGAGAGGAGGGCTCCCCTCCATCCTCTCAGGGTATCCCACAAGTTGTTCCTGTGACCTCTGCTCATAGTGCATTGGTCAGAACTCAAATCCATTGGTCAGACGGCCTCTGAGGCTGCAACGGAGGCTGGGAAGTGTGGTCTTTACCCTGGGCAGCCATGTGTCCTGAGCATGCTCAGGGTTCTTTTCCAACCATAGGGCAGATGTGGAGGGGAGAGCCTGGGAATCTGCATTTATAACAAGCTGCTGGTGATGCAGATGCTGCTGGTCCACAGACCCCAGTCTGAGTAGCAAAACTTTAGGGGCTCAGCAACCCCTGTGTCTTCCCCTGTGGGTCGGGGCCCATGCTCAGAACCCTGGGGGGTTCCCATGTAACCCATCATGTCCCGGGTCCTTTCCACAAAGCCTCCTGAGGGACCCCTGAGGACAGACCATTGTGGTTTCCTCTGCTAATTAGTGCAGCATTTCCTGCCATGGATTCTCCCCCAGGATGGGTCCCCAGGATGCCTGGTGCCTGTGTTTGTTTTCCCAGTATCGATCCAATGTGTATGAAAGCACAGAGCTGGCTTAGCAGAGGGGTAATTTCTTCTGTACGCATCACACAATACCCCATGCATCACTAATCTTGCTCATTACAATTTCACCTGCATTCACAGAGAAGAATCTAAATATACTCAACAATCTCTCTCGGTTGCAAACTTCAGAGGTTGATGTGTTTGAGGCCCAGGACCAGCAAGGGGAGAGGACCCCTGCAGCCTCCTGGGTCAGGAGGCATGTTTCAATGTGCTGGTGATAAGGGAGGAACGGGGTCTACACTGAACCAGGCTGCAGTGCCCTGTGGGCAGGATGCACTCTCATCATGGACCTGGTAGCCATGTCTCCACAGCCTCCATCCTGTGTCTCTGAAGTCCAACACCAGCTAATCCTTGTGAAAGGTGAGAGAGCCCCATAAACCTAATACCACAAGGATCGGTATGGTGCAAACACTGACAAGTCAGGGCGCTGCCCACTGGGCGGGTCTGGCCCAGCCAGGGAAGCACAGGCACTACTTTGCTGAGATTCGCTGTCCATCCTGCAGTGATGACCACCTTGTGAGACTTACAGACCCCCAACCCAGCCTCACTGCGTCATAGTTCGGGGGTGGGCAGCTGCACGCCCCTCCCTGACAACCACACTATCTCACATATCCTTTTACAGCAAACCCTCCCCCAGGCTTCCGAGGCTCTGTGAACCGTAACCACCAGATTCCTCTACATTGATTCTGCTGCAAAACATTTAATTTTTTCTCCGAGCTCTGACTCCTTCAGGGAACGTCGTGGGGAATGCTCTCTCACCCACTTTGCACACGTATGGGCATGTCTCCAGGTTAGATCTGGGAGGTGGAGAAGCCAGGGTGTGTGAGGTCTTTGTGCCAATAGATGTGCCCAGATTCCTCTCCACAAAAACCCATTCAAACTACATTCTCACCAGCAGCATGTGAGAATCCTGTTTCACACATTCTATTGTCTGTCCTGCACAGGTTTGCCAATCAAATAGGTGAGAAAGGATATCTTGTTTTAACGTGTTTTCCCCTCATTCCTACTGAGCTGAGAATTTTTCATGTCTGTTGGTCATTTGTAATTTCTCTCTCACAAATTGTGTGTTTATATCCTTTGCCTGAATTTCTACCAGTTGCTTATCTTATCTTTTTCATATTACTATTTGAAAGGGATGACATGTTCCATTTGTGATCCTTTGTTTTGTATTGTGTGAGTGTTTTCTCCAAGTCTGTGGGTAATTCTTAACTGTATCTTGAGTCGTATAGGGATTTTAAATTTTGAAGTAGTCAAGCTTATGTGTTCTGTATTTTAGCCTTTGCATCTTCTGTGTCTTGTTTGAGGTCTTTTGTCTCTCCAAGTTATACTTTCTTATATTTTGCCCAATGCTTTTATAGTTTTGTTTTACATTTAGGTCTGCAATTCACCTGAAATCACTTTGGGAAATGGTGTGAGGCTGAAGATTAACTTTATTTTTCTTTCGTAATAGTAGACAAGTGTCTCAACACCATTTAATGCCATTGATCCCTGAGGATTCGATACATATCTTTTTTTGTATATTAATATCACGTATGTTAATGAATCTGTTTCTGGACTTCTCATTATGCCTGCTTGATCTGTTTGCTCTACTCAGTCAGCTCCACCACTCCTTCTTATGTACTTTTGTTATGTGCCCAACCTGGAGAGAGAATCACCACTTCCCCCCTCTTCCTCTCCATCCTCCCCCTTTTCCCTCTCCCCCACCTTCCTCTTTTTCTTCTTCCTTTCTTATCTTTGGGGGGCTTCCGTCTGGTGGCTCAGATGGTAAAGAATCCACCTGCAATGCAGGAGTGCTGTGCTGTACTTAGTCATTCAGTCGTGTCTGACTCTTTGCGACCCTATGGACTGTACTCTGCCAGGCTCCTTTGTCCATGGGGATTCTCCAGGCAAGAATACTGGAGTGGGTAGACTATTCTTCCTCCAGGGGATCTTCCTGACCCAGGAATCAACCTGGTGTCTCCCACATTGCAGGTGGATTCTTTACCAGCTGAGCTACCAGGGAAGCCCAAGAATATTGGAGTCCATAGCCTATCCCCTCTCCAGGGGAACTTCCTGACTCAGGAATTGAATCAGGGTCTCCTGCATTGCAGGTGGATTCTTTACTAGGTGAGCTACCAGGAAAGGCCCACAATGCAGGAGACCTGGGTTCAATCCCTGGGTCAGAAGATCCTCTGCAGAAAGCAATGGCTACCCACTCCAGTATTCCTGTCTGGAGAATTCCATGGACAGAGGAGCCTGGTAAGCTACAGTCTACAGGGTCGCAAAGGGTCAGACACGACTGAGCGACTAACACTACTTATCTTTACTGTTCTTGCCATTTCTCTTCAAGATGAATTTTGTCAATATCTCTAAAAATCTATGTTGAGCTTTTGGTTGGTATTGTACTGAACACGTAGATGAAAATGGAAGAAAGTCAGCCATGTAATGTTGAGGCTTCCTATTTAGGGATGCAGCAAATTGCTGCTCCCTCCTGTCAGGGAGTTTCGGTGTCTTGCAGGGATGTGCCATCATCTTTGTAAAGATCTCGCACATTAGTTAGGTTCACTCATGTATGTTAAAATCTCACTGCTATTGTAAATTGAAAATTACTTTTGCATTGAGTCTTCTAATTGATTATTGCTAATAATGAGGACAATCTTGATTTTTTATATTGAATTTTTCTTTATGTCCTTATGATTTGTGATATTCGTTATTGGGTTTTCTTTTTTTTTTTTACCATTTTATATTGTAGTTTATTGAAGTAATAAAAACTAAAGTGGTTTGGAATCGTGGGTATACAATACATTATTGGGTTTTCTGTGCAGGCAGTTGGGCTTCTCAGTTGGCGCTAGTGATAAAGAACATGCCTGCTAATGCTAGGACAAGTAAGAGACATGGGTTCAATCCCCAGGTTGGGAAGATCCCCTGGAGGAGGGCACAGCAACCCACTCCAGTATTCTTGCCTGGAGAATCCCATGGACAGAGAGGCCTGGCAGGCTACAGTCCACAGGGTCACACAGAGTCAGACATAACTGAAGCGTCTTGGCATGCATGCATATAGACAATTGTCTATTCTGCACATGTGAATGGTTGCATCTCTTCCTTTGCAGTATTCTACCACTTTTTTTCTTGTGCCACTCATTACCCAGATCCTTCAACAAAAGTCCATGTCAGTGACATTATATGTTTTCCTGACTTCAGTGGGAAAACACTGATGTTTCACCATGAAACATGACAGTAAATGGGTTTCTCTCAGTTCTTGGAACTTTGCATGGGTATAGTGTCCTGTATGGCACTCCTCCTTAATCTCCAAAAATGTTTCAAAAACCATGCACCTAAATCCTAGCCAGGTGAAAAGCATGTAAGAAAAAAACCAACTGCTGCCCAAGAATCCCAGCCAGGTTCCTGACCCCAGGCAGGTAAAGTTGGTCTTGTCTCCTGAGGAAATGGACAAAAAGAGACTCTGGATCACCTCTGGGCTTCCACAGCCTCCACGCCTCTCAGGCCAGAGCCACAGGTAACGTTACTGAAAGCAGGGGTTTGGCTGCTTGCCACTCAAAAGCCGATGAAGAGGCAAGGTTGGTGGAAAGGAAAGTTTGCTTTATTTTGGATGCTGGCAACTGGGGTGGGGGCGGGTAGTATGAATTCATGTCCAAAGGCCAACCCCTTCCAGCCCCTTGATGACAATCAGTGGGCAAGAGCTTTTATAGACAAAGGGAGAAGGCTACATGCAGAAACAGCACAGTCAGCTCTGACTGTCATCTTGAAATTGGTCATCAGTGTTCTGAGCAGTGTTTTCTTGATTGTCTTAAGTACAGTTAATCTTCAGTTCTAGGATCAGTTTGTTCCCATTTCTTTGAGGCCAGTTCTTGGAATTGTGGCAGTTAATGTCTTGGCTACAGTCTGGTCTTCATGCAGTTAATTTATTCCACCTGGTGGGGGGTTTCAGTATCTATAAGACAGCTCACAGGGTATGGCTCAGAATATTATCTTTAGCCCTTGAGAAGGAACTAAAAGTTCTTGACTATGCTTAATGGCTAAACTATTATTATTTCGTCCTGTTTTATTTTGCTTCTGCATTTTCTCACTTCTCTAATTAAACTTATTTTTTGACTGAAGTTTTTCCACAGGCAAAAGGCAGGCAGAGGACATGGAGGGGCAAGGACCATAGGGTCCTGCTCTTCTTCAGGAAGAAGAATGGAAATCCACCCCACACTCCCATCCTTGCTAACCCTCCCCACAGCCGCAAGGGCTAAGCGTTATGATGTCATTGATCAGAGGAGAACCCTGAATCTCGACAGATATTAGATGGCTTGGCCAAGACTCAGGGGCAAGTGCAGTTTGTAGATGGAACCTATATGTATCTGGGCCATGGTTCTTCCAACCATGGTGTGGAAGGTAAAAGAAGAGTATAGGGACTTCCCTGGTGGTCCAGTGGTTAAGAGTCTGCCTTCCAATGCAGGGGTGTGGGTTTGACCCCTTGTTGGGGAACTAAGAACCCACATGCTGCAGAGCAACTAAGCCCATGAGCTACAGCCATAGAGCCCTTACACTCTGAAGCCCGCATGCCACAACTAGAGAGAAGCCCTTGTGCCACAATGAAGATGGTGCATGTGGCAACTGAGACCCAATATAGCCAAAAATAAATTAATATTAAAAAAGAAGAGTATAAACCACTGACATCATTTATATAAAATAAATGGGTATTATGAACACAGTTCAGTTTCGTCCGACTCTTTGCGACCCCATGAACCACAGCACACCAGGCCTCCCTGTCCATCACCAGCTCCCAGAGTTTACCCAAACTCATGTCCATTGAGTCGGTGATGCCATCCAACCATCCCATCCTCTGTCATCCCCTTCTCCTTCTGCCCTCAATCTTTCCCAGCATCAGGGTCTTTTCAAATGAGTCAGCTCTTTGCATCAGGTGGCCAAAATATTGGAGTTTCAGCTTCAGCATGAGTCCTTCCAATGAACACTCAGGAGTGATCTCCTTCAGAATGGACTGGTTGAATCTCCTTGCAGTCCAAGGGACTCTCAAGAGTCTTCTCCAACACCACAGTTCAAAAGCACCAAGTCTTAGGTGCTCAGCTTTCTTTGTAGTGCAACTCTCACATCCATACATGACCACTGGAAAAACCATAGCCTTGACTAGACGGACTTTTGTTGACAAAGTAATGTCTCTGCTTTTTAATATGGTGTCTAGGTTGGTCATAACTTTCCTTCCAAGGAGTAAGCGTCTTTTAATTTCATGGCTGCAATCACCATCTGCAGTGATTTTGGAGCCCCGAAAACTGAAGTCATAAAGTAATTAACCCTAAACAGTGTGGACAAGGACTTATGCTTTTCACACATGTATCCTGTATAAGATTGGCCAAAGTCATTGTTCAGCCAAGAGGGAATATCTTCCAGAGATAATGGGCTTGGCATCTCCTGTGCTGCCTTCCATGGAAGGAGAGCCCACACCTGTGAACCAAAAACCTCAACCAAAATACTGGAGAGCATTAGGACATAAAATCCCATGATGTTCAGTCTCAAGTCCACCTCCCTTTATATGGAATAGAAAGTGACATATTTTTTTTTAAAACTAGTGCTCTAGAGAAACATAAAAGCGAGTATTGTGATGTGAACTAAAAAATGTGACACTTGCAAACTTTTCAGATTTACAAATTCATCTCCTTCCTCGCAGATGAATTGCCTGCCTTAAGGAAAGTCCGTAGTCATTGGAAGATTGTTCCATATATATGGTCATCCTAGTCACCCGATAGCACCTGTCCTCCAGTAAGAAGTAGTTTCTCAGGAGCATCTTAGGAAATCCTATACCACAAGAGTGGGTGGTGGGGCATTGCTAAAGTTTCCATCACAAGTGAGTGACTCATTATCTATAGATCATCAGTAAGGATTTGTTATCTAGTCCTTACAGGATGGTGGATACAGGGAAGTAGCAATGTCAAGTCTCATTCTCCATAGAAAGGTCCCTAGGACAAAACTACAGGTGAATAAAGATGCTCCATGTCCTAAACTCCAGGTCTGAGCCAGAAGCAAGCCTTGGAAAAGTTGGAGGGCAAAACCACGATAAAAGAGACAGTCCCAATGTGATGTCACAGTGATGTTCACCATGTATATCTGCTCATCACCCTTCTGCAAACAAGGAGACTGCACTTCAAATGAGTTTTGAATGAAAATGACACATGCCCGTCCAATCAAAGCATTTAATTGCCAATGTGAAACTCTCAAGGACTCTCTTTCTTCTTGGCAACTGCCAGCATTTATGTTGCTGGCTGGTCCACCTGCAATGACTCATGATGAACATGTAGCATGAGTGATGAACAACTCTTTAATATTCTAAACTAATGAAAATTTGATCTTGTTCATGCAGCACAGTTCAGCCTGTTATGACTACTGTACCTCTAATTCTTCTCCTCTTATTTGCTTACCTAAAAATGTAGCATTTCCTTGCACATATTAGGAGCTTGGTTAATATGGATGGATGGATGGATGGTGTAATGATGCCACAGCCCTCCAGGGACTTAGCCATGTGTAATCTCATGGTCCTGGAAAGCTGAACACCAGCTGAACTTGGAAATTCCTCTTCACCCACGTCATACACATGGATGGTAGGTTGCCCTTCAGGTGTCATTGTCACATATTCAGGACCAACTTTGCATAGGGCATATAAGTCGTAATCCAAGTAGTGTGATGCTGTGCAGAAGGAAGATCTAGCTCCTGATCAAAATGATCTCCTTGTCCATCTGGTAGCTTTCCACTACTAGGATGCCATTCTTCTGAGTGAAGCAGTGACTTGTTCAGGCTCCGTAATGAAATATGCAGTTGTGTTCAGCTCAATGTGCACAAGTGCCCTGACTTCTTTCCTCTGGGCAGAACTGACATAGTGCCTAGACCCAGGCTCCATGAGATGTGGGGAGAGGAAGATGCATGTCAAAGAGCATATTGGGGTGACTTCTCAAAGGTGACTATGTGTTCATACATGTGTCTTTGTGAGTGTGTATATGTATATTTGAGTGTGATTATATGTGAGCGTGTTATGTGTGTATGCATTTGGTGAAAGCTCACCTTTCCTTCCAAAGTCAGGAGTCACATGCTTGTCTCCTCCTGTGACAGAAGCATATGATGAGCAGTGGTCCATTAGATGTGGTTGACAGTGTAATTCTCTGCAGCCCATGAAAATGTTTCAAATAAGCCATCAATGTACATGCTAAGGGAAGATGAGAAATCTTAGAAGAGACCTTTGATTGAACCTAGGAAACATCATTATGGGGAAAAATAACTTTCAAGTGTCCTAGAAAGACTATTGAAAGCAGAAGTTTAGTCACTGTTCTTGTCATCAGTGGCACAGAAAGCAGGTGGCACTAAGAGTCAGATGTGTTTTAGAATCTCAGCCCCACCACCCAGTGGGTTAATCAGTATGGAAAATTAATTTTTCTCTCTGAATGTTAATTTATTCACCTGCAAAATTGAAGTAGTTGGCAGTGAGGTTTTGAGAATGAAATAGGATATCATGTGAAAAACTCTTGGGAAAGGGGTGCATGTGGGTGTCACTCATGCATTTATCATCCACATACATGATGCAGTAAGATATCACACCACCTCATTCTGGAAGGTGCTTCTCTTAAACATAATTTCAGCCTTCTTAATTGACTCCCTTTCCTAGCTGTGGTAACTGGTCTAAAGCTGGGCTGCTGACACCCACTGGAACATGTAGAGACCTCTGAATCAGAATCATGGAGGGAAGGATCTTATCTGTTATATATTGAGGGATTATATTGAAAGTGTGAGTCTCTATAGCAGTTTAGGTGGTCTGTGGGGAAGAGTCAATATGAGGCAAAGGAAATCAAAGTTTGCACATAGACAGAAAGAGAATTTGGAGAGAGAAGAATATGGCTACTTGAAAGTAAAACTGAGTGTTGACTAACACAATTTCCTTATTTTCTTGAGATTTCTTATTATTTTTTAATTGAAGTATAATTGACATAATATTATACTAGTTTTGGGTGTACAACATAGTGATTTGATACTTTTATGCATTATAAACTGTTCACCTTGTAAAGTCTATCTACAATCTGTCACCGTACCAGTAATTACAGTGTTACTGAGTATATTCTTATGCTGTACATCATGTCATCGTGATTTTTCTATTTTATGGCTGGAAGTTAATACCTCTTAATCTCCCTCACTATTTCACTTATCCCCACATCACCCTACCCTCTGGCAACCACAGCTTTGTTTTCTGTGTCTGTGCTTCTGTTTCGTTGTGTTCATTCTTATCTGAGCTTTTAGGTTCCACATACAGTTGAAATCATATGATTGTCTTTCTTTGTCCGACTTATTTCACTCGGCACAATACCCTCCAGGTCCACCCACACTGTTGCAGATGGCAAAATTTCACTCTTTTTATGGCCAAGTAATATTCCATTGCACATACATATCACATCTTTCTTATCCATTCATCAGGCGATGGACACTTGGGTTGTTTCCATATTTAGGCTATTATAAACAATGTTGCTGTTAACATTGGGGTGCATGTATCTTTTGAACTAGACTTTTTGTTTCTTTGAAAAAATAACCAGAAGTGGAATTGGTGAATTATATGTTAGTTCTATTTTTAAGTTTTTGAGAAACTTCCATACTGTTTTCCATAGCGGCTATACCAATTTTACATTCTCACCAACAGTGCATGAGGGTTCCCTTTTCTCTGAATCCTTGCCAAGATTTATTTGTTGTTTTTTTGATAACAGCCATTCTGACAAGTCTAAGGTGATATCTCATTGTGGTTTTGACTTATATTTCCCTAATGTTGAGCATCTTTTCATGTGTCTGTTGACCATCTAAATGTCTTCTTTGACAAAATATCTATTCAGGACCTTTGCCCAATTTTAAATTGTTTTTTTCAAATGCTGAGTTATACAAGTTCTTTGTATATTTTGGATATTAACCCCTTATTTGATGTGTTATTTCCTGGTGGCTCAGTTGGTAAAGAATTAGCCTGCAATGTGGGAGACCTAGGTTTGGTCCTGGGTTGAGAAGATTCCCTGGAGGAGGGAATGGCAACCCACTCCAGTATTCTTGCCTGGAGAATCCCCAGGGACAGAGGAGCTTAGCGGGCTACAGTCCAAGGGGTCACAAAGAGTGGGACACAACTTAGCGACTCAGGACATTTGCAAATGTCTTCTCCTATTCAGTAGACTGCCTTTTTGTCTTGTTGGTTTTCTTCACTGTGCAAAAGCTTTATAGTTTGATGTAGTCCCATTTATTTTGCTTTATCTCTCTTGTCTGAAAGTGAAAATGAAAGTGGCTCAGTTGGGTTGAACTCTTTGTGACCCCACAGACTATATACAGTTCATGGAATTCTCCAGGCCAGATACTAGAATGAATAGCCTTTCTCTTCTCCAGGGGATCTTCCCAACCCAGGGATCAAACCCGGGTCTTCTGCATTACAGGTAGATTCTTTACCAGCTGAGCTATCAGGGAAGCCCCTCTTGTCTGCAGGTACATATAAACAAATACTGCTAAGACCAATGTTGAAGAGCAGACTGTCTGCTTTCTTCTAGGAGTTTTATGGTTTAAGATCATTTTAACATTTAAATCTTTAATTCATTTAGAGGATTTTTTTGTGTGTGTGCAAATAGTGTAGGAAAGTAGTCCAGTTTGATTCTTTCACATGCAGTTGTCCAGTTTTCCCAACACCATTTATGAAAAGCCTATTTTTTCCCTATTGTATATTCTTGCCTCCTGTGTCATAGATCAATTGACCATATGTGCTTTACTTTTGGGATTTCTATTGGGTTCCATTCATCTATGTATCTGTTTTGGTGCCAGCACTATACTTTTTGGTTATTGTAACTTTGTAGTATAGTTTGAAACCAGGGAACATGATACCTCCAACTTTGTTTCTCTTTCTCAAGATTTGTTTTGGCTATTCAGGGTATTTGTGTTTCCATTCAAACTGTAGAATGATTGGTTCTGGTTCTGTGAAAAATGCTATTGGTATTTTTATAATGATTGTGTTGAATCTGCAGGTTGCCTTCAGTAGTATAGTCATTTTTACAATATAAAATTTTCCAATACATAGTCATGGTATAGTTTTTCATTTGTTTGTGTTGTCTTCATTTTTTAAATCAATATCTTACAGTTCTCTGAGTATAGGTTTTTCCCCCCTCTTTGGTTAGATTTATTCCTAGGTATTTTCTTCTCTTTGATGCAGTTGTAAATTAGATTATTTTCTTAATTTCTCTGATAGTTCATTTATAGTGTATAGAAACACAACAGATTTCTGTAAGTTGATTTTGCATCCTACAACTTCAGTGAATTAGTTTATTAGTTCTAACAGATTTTTGGTGACATCGTTAGGATTTTCTCTAAATAATATCATTATCTGCAAACAGTGATAGTCACTTCTTTCTTTCAAATTTGGGTTCTTTTTAGTCTTTTTCTTTTCTGATTTCTGTGGCCAGGGTTTCCAATACTATGCTCAATAAAAGTGGTAATGGTAGGCATCCTTGCCTTGCTCTTGATCTTAGAGAATGTATTTTCAGCTTTTCAGTACTGAGTGTGATGTTGGTTGTAGGTTTGTCATATGTGACCTTTATTATGTTGAGGTATGTTTCCCCATGCCCACTTTATTAGCTTTATCATGGATGTGACTTTTGTAAAAAGTTTTTGGCAAAAAAAGGTTTTCCTGCATCTATTGAGATGATAATTTTTACTTTTCAGCCTATTAATGTGGTGTATCACATTGACTGATATGTGGATATTAAACCATTTTTGCATATCTAGGATAAATCCAGCTTGATTGTGGTATATGAGCCTTTTACTATATTGTTGAATTTGATTTGTTAATATTTTGTTGAACATTTTTGCATCTATGTTTATCAGTGATATTTGCCTGTAATTTTCCTTTTTTGTGATATTTGTGTCTGACTTTGGTATCATGGTGATGCCTAGTAGAATGAGTTCAGAAGCACTCATTCCTCTTAAATTTTTTGGAGTAGTTTGAGAAGGATGACTGTTATCTCTTTAAGTGTTTGGTAGAATTCACCTGTGAAGCCTTGTGACCCTAGATTTTTGCTTGTTGGGAGTTTTTAAAAAACTTGTTCAACTTAATTCCCGAGAATTGGTTTGTTTATATCTTCTATTTCTTTCTGATTCAGCCTTAGGGGACCATAAATTCTAGGAATTTATTCATTTCCTCTAGGTTGCCAACTTTATTGGTGTATGTTATTCATAGTACCCTGTTAGGCTGCTTGGTGTTTCTGCGGTTTCAGTAGTACCTTCTCCTCTTTCATTTCTCTTATTTTTCTCCTCTCTTTTACTTAATGAGTCTGGCTAAAGTTTTATAATTTTCTTGAGTTTTATACTGCTCATGAATGATCCTCTTCCAAAGCTCCAAGCACACTCTTGAAACAAAAGTAAATGTTAGATTAAACTTAACAGGGTATTGCATCATGATAGGAAACCATGCCCCACATGAAGGTCTCCTGCTAACACTCGTATCACAAGTGATACGATAGCTGAGTATCACAAGTGATAAGAGAGCTGAGTATCACAAGCTCTGCTCAGACAGGGATGATAGTGAGCTGTCAGAAAAGCATCCTGACAAAATCATCTACTTCCTAAATTTATCAGTTAGTTGGTGGTAGTACTATAATATGTGCTATACATGTGCTAAGTTGCTTCAGTTATGTCCGACTCCTTGTGACACTTTGTACCATAGCTTTCCAGGCTCCTCTTGTCCATGGGATTCCCCAGGTAAGAGTACTGGAGTGGGATGCTATGCCCTCCTTCAGAGGACCTTCCCAACCCATGGAATAAACCCTCGTCTCTTATGGCTCCTGCACTGTCAAGCGGTTTCTTTATCATTAGTGCCACCTGGGAAGCCCATAATACATGTGACTTCATCTTTAATATTCTTTTTTTATAACTTTATTATGCATATGGGCTGTGGAGGGTCTTCACTGCTGAATGGGCTTTTTCTCCTGTTGCCGGGAGTGTGGGCTACTCTCTAGTTGTGGTATGCAGGCTTCTCACTGTGCTGTCTTCTCTTGCTGTGGAGCATGGGCTCTAGGGTGCATGAACTTCAATAGCTGTGGCACATGGGCTCAGTAGTTGCAGCTCCTGGTCTCTAGAGCACAGGCTCAATAGTTGTGGTGCATAGGCTTAGTTCCTCCTTAGCGTGTGCGATCTTCCTGGATCAGGGATTGAACCCATGTCATCTGCATTGGCAGGCAGATTCTTTACCACTGAGTCACCAGGGAAACCCACTTTACTTTTTGGCTGTGCCATGCAGCATGTGGGATCTTAGTTCCCTGACCAGGGATCGAACTCATGCCCCTTTCAGTGGAAGTGTGGTGTCTTAACCACTGGACCACCAGGGAAGTCCCTCATCTTTTATTTAAAATATTACCATATTTTTATTTGTCTCATTGCTGGATGCTCCTTTGCTATGGTGGCAGTGAGGGGAAAAAGAAAGGAAAACAAATAAGCAAACATAAAACCTTTCTTCATGCATGCACAAAGGTGGTGATACTGACTGAAGATGGCGGTGAAAATTTCTTGACATGTTTGCATCAGCTGAGGCTGGCCTGTGGTCAGATTTGGATGGAAATGCATTGCAGTGCCTGGAACTGGCTCAGCACGGGGAGTGGGAATTCATCCTCTCCCCTTGCTCAGGACATCTGAGAAAGGTGTTGCTGGGTCCAGGTCCCTGGTCCCCAGTCCCTGTCCATGGCTGTGAGTGGAGAAATGCTCATAAGGAGGATGGATTTGGCGATGAGTCCCCACCACCTTGTGGTCCTGATGCAGCAGGCCAGCTCATTTGACTGCCAGTTGTTGAAAGTCCCTTATCTTTTATATCCTTACATCTAATGTTGACTCCTTATAGATTTAGAACTCTCCAGATTTAAAATCACTCCTTATATCTCCTTATAAGCACTCAAATGCCCAGCATAGTGGTTGATCGGAGGAGATTTGGTCAACACTTGCTGAGTTGATTGATAAGCCCTTAGCATTCTTTCCACTGTCAACTGTCTTACTGCCTTCAGACATCTGAATGGATTTAGAGATGTATTATGTCTCAGAATCTTTATTTTCTGTGGCTATTCAGGATAAAGTCACCATCTTCCCAGGCTTCAGCTCAGAAGCATCTTTTTAGACAGAAAATCTTCTCTCAATTATGTGTTTTCAAGCTGTTACTTGTTGGAGTTAAGGCATGAGGGAAATACTAAAATAACATTTAGTTCCACCACTGAATCCTCTCTCATGTGTTCACCGTGGAACAGAAACACCGTTCTCCATCCAGGTCTCCTCGCAGATTTCAGCACCATGGATACGGCCGATGCCCAACCTGGCTTGAGAAACTACTCGGTCTTCAAGGGAGCTGCTAACAAAGATTTCATCTAGGGACTTGCCTAGTGGTCCAGTGGTCCAGTGGTCCAGTGGTCCATGCCCCGAATGCAGGAGGACTGGGTTCAATCCTTGGTCAGGGAACTTGATCCCAGATGCTAACTAAGAGTTTGCTTGCAGCAGCTAAAGACCCTGTTTACTGCAACTAAGAACTGGTGCAGCCAAATAAATAAATATTTTAAAAAATCCTAAAAAAAAAAATTTCATCTGGTGATATGAGGAGGAAACAGAGGGGTGACGTTGACAGGTGAATGCCAGGAATTTGAGAGAGAGATGGGAGGATAGAAAGGGTTCTGGGGGAGGAGTGGCTGAAGGTCACCTTGTGTCCTTGAGTCCTTGACACCTTGGGAAACCTTGTGTCACACAGGCTTCAGGTGACTTGTTTTGCTTACCAAGAGACAACTTGCGTGAGGTCAGGGGTTTATCCACATTTGGGCAGATTTTCTCTCTTTGGTGGCCATCTCACAGCCAGGCCCTAAAGGACAGTGCACTAGACCTAAAATGTACCCCGACTGAGCCATTATGACCTGTGATCTGTGCTCTGGTTCAGGGCAGACATTTATTATAGGAAGGAAAAGAAAGAGAAGAAAATATTAGCACCCAGTGACAAGCAGAGAGAATTTCTTAAACAAACAAATTCTTGCCTTCCAGAAGACTCAAGACCTATTTCCCCTCTTCACTCCCCACTTCTGGCTTCACTCCCTGCCTCCTCGCTACTCCTGGGACCTGCACCCTGTGCTCATTTAATGGCTGGCAATTGCTCTGCTGGGTCTCATCTTATCTCCTGCTGTTCCTCTCTGAACATATATGCACATAAATTTATTGATCATTTATTTAGTTTTGTTTAATGATCCAACTCAAGTCTACTTTAATTAGAAAGTTAGCCTTGGGCCAAGCATAATATATAGTAATTTTGTTTGCCTACTTTTGTAAACAAAAAACTACCTAACTCCACCCCACCCCCTATAGCTAATTAGCTTGAGAAGATTTGTATAAGAGCAAAGACCATGAAATGTTTTGAATGCATCCACCCAGTTTGGCAAGAAGGTGATGAAGGAAGTGCATTCCAGGTCTGTATTGGCCCAAGTGTCTAGAAAGATGACATAGTCCTTATGGGATGGTTAGAGAGTTTGTGGCTCAGGCTGCAGAGACAGAGGCTTGGAAGAAGGACCTCTTAGTGCCCTCTTGGCTCCTGCTCCTTGGCTTCATCTTTGTCCCCTGTAGAGACAGAAAATATGCACCACGATAGGCAAAGATGACTGCTCCAGTCCCAGAAGTGGCCCCAGCCCCTGAATTATTTACAAGGAGATGTGATTAAATGATGCCTGCTCTTACATTTCTCACACCCCTACTGTCTGCTCATCAATCACAGATGGTTACAGGTAATTAGGAAAAGTCTTCACCGCGGAGGTCTATTTACTGTCACAAATGCTTCATAAATTGATACTTCTTTCTCAAATCAAAATCATTAAAATAAAAAACTAAATTTGACTACATCCAGTGAAGATAATAATAATCTTACCCTGGAGTTATCTCATGTCTTATCTTGGTTAAGTCTCCAAATCTTTCTGTGTCATCCCTTCTTTTATCCCTAAAAAATTCTCACTAGGGCGGAAGGGTCAGGAATTATTTCCCCATTTTGCAGATGGATAACGTGAGGCTCAGAATGTTCCTGTGTCCAGAACACAGGTATCTGTCCTGAAACTTTGAATGCTTTCTGCTGAGCTCCCTACTATGACCCTTCCTTCTGATAAGCTCTGTTCCTCCTGAGCCATGGACCTCCACAGCCAAGTCTCTGCCTGATGTTTAAGGACTGAGATGTGATTTCATCATAAGTCCACTCACCCATATTCTTTCCCATCCAAGGGACCTGGGCAGGATCTGTCATTTACAGCTCCACTCTTCCAGTTGGTTAAGTCAAAGCCCTGAACTGCATATGCTGTCTTCCAGAAAATCCTCATACATTTAGAACATCTTTATTATCCAGCCACTTTCCTGCCTGCCCCACATGGCAGTTGTCACACAGGACCATCACCACTTGTCTAGATCCTGTACAAGGTCCACCAACTTCTACTTCCACTCAGACCCCTGCAATCAGTTCCCCATGCACCAGCCTGGGTGGGCTCTTCACCCTGAATGTCAGACCAGGTCCCCCTC
This sequence comes from Bos grunniens, assembly GCF_055505025.1. Classification (NCBI taxonomy): domain Eukaryota; kingdom Metazoa; phylum Chordata; class Mammalia; order Artiodactyla; family Bovidae; genus Bos; species Bos grunniens. The sequence continues at coordinate 45,786,064 of NC_141181.1, forward strand.
TGCTCACTCTCTTCAGGGTCTCCACCTATGCTGTAGTGTCCAAAATGGCAATCACAGGCCTGTGTGCTGCTGAGAAATTAAAATGTGGCAGTGTGACCGACGAGCTGACTTTGTATATTATTTAATACGGTTGACTTAAAGATACATAGCAATCAGTGCTCAGTGTCATTTCAGATCTAGGCTCTGTGACCTTTCCACCTGCCTTCTCCTCTGCCCCTGACCCACCTCTCTACCCACCAAACACATCCCTGCTTCTTTGGGCTTCAGTGTCCCCACGTGACAAAAGGGGGTACAGTTCTCCCATATTCTCACAGGGAACGTTGGAAGAGTGACTTGTCCTTACACCCAAGTAGGGAAGTCATGCAGCCATCCAGGTGCATCAGCACAGACAGCCTGCAAAGTGGCAGCTCCATCCATCCTTCTTCCCACCCACTCAGTGCAAAGAATCCCAACACCGCCCCCCCCCCCCCCCATGCTCCTCTGGATTCTGTATACTGTCCCTTCCACTCTGAGTAACTGCTGCTTGGTCCACGAGCTCCCTATATCGTGAGTGGGAGGGTGGGGGCCCTGGAGCATCTGGCCTGTGTTCAAACCCAGCTCTGTCCATTTGCTGGGTACCCTCAGGAGGGACACTTAATCTCTAGGAGCTTCAGTGTCCTGAGGACTCTCAGGGTTTCTGTCCCCCTGGCAGTTTCCCTCATGGTGCTCTCTGGCCCCATTACAATGGCCTCTTCCCGAATGTCCCACTGCATGACAGTGACACCTCCTTATGTCCCCAGGACACATCACACTGACCCCAGCATCACCAAGATGTGTAATGGTCAGTCAATGTGGGCAGCGGGATGAGTGGCCACTTGTGTGTGAAATGACAGGTCTTGCTTCTTCAGGATGGCCTGGGGGTTTATTTTGGGCACAGGGTGGGGCAAGCAGAGGCCACAATGAAAGGTTTTGTAGCACATTCAGGGATGGGCTTCTTCCTGGGCCATCCTGCCCCAGGAGGGCTTAGCAGCCCTCATTCTCGCACATTTCCCCCTCTTTCTGCTTCTGTTTTCTGTCCTGCACTCCACCTTCCCTGGGACCCATCTCTCTGCTGAGACTTCGCAGCTGTAAATGCCACACACAGGAACTGGCCTGGGGACATGTATAGCTCATGTCAGCGTGTTGTCCACCGAGACCTTCCTGACTTGTGTTACCTGGGCCACGGGGATGATGTGAGAACATTTTCTGTTCAATTTTAAGCAGGCTGTTCTAATTCCAGGTCTCTGTGTAACTTCACAAGTTTTTTTCCTTTGTGTTTTTGCTGGAAGCAGCAAAGCAATGTCCTCTTTGTGTGTTTCCCTCACCTGCTTTGCAGGTTTACACGCTGAATATAAACTGTGAATGTGAGACTCAGGAGGCTGGTGGGGCTCACACTGGACCCGTGAGGTTTAATAGAGGAGAGAGGACTCAGGTCTGGAACCACAGAGGATCACATTTAGAATTTAATTCTCTTCTGTCACCAGACCTGCCCCTGGGCCCAGAACTCCACAGGGACAGTGACGGTGGGAAAAACTCAAGTATCCTGCAAGTGTGCGACTCTGCCTTCCCCAGGCCTCTGGATGGGGTCCTTGGTGGGCATCTCTGACCCACTCCTGATGGCCGTGGGTGTGCTGATGTGTCCCGCACAAGCCCCCTCCCAGTGTCTCCAGCTGTGCTCAGCTGCACGTGGAGGGAAGGCAGGTCGGGAGGCTGGGGTCCATCTGGGCCTGAGGCCCAGCTGTCCTCTGAGGATGAGAACAAACGTGTGTCAGCACCTTTTGGGCCATCCGTGCATCGTGTGCTCAGGATGCATCTATCTACAGACAGGACTGACAGACTCAAGCCCAAAGGGATTGGCTGGTGAGCCTGGAGGCTGGGGGAGGTGGGGGTTCAGGCAGCATTTGGATGGGGTGAGGGCATGGGGGCCATGGTTCAGGGCCTTTGGGGTGCTCTCGAGTGCCCTGATCACACACAGGATTCAGAAGCAATCTGGGGTGAACGGGATGTCAGGAAGGTCTAAGCACAGCACCTGTGGGTCCTCAGTGTCCCAGCCCGCCTCCCCCTACCCCAAATGATACACGTGTGACTGGGTTCAATCCTGGCTTCCCTTTTTAAGAAGTGCTGCTCCACTTAGTTGGTGAGGTGTGGGGTTTTCTTATCCCAGATGCCCAGACCCCACTCAGTGCCTGGGTTGATTGTGGGTATTGAGTCCTAGAATGGGGACTGTCTACCCAGGGTACGTCAAACCTGAGGGCTGAAATGAGTGTCCAGGGTATGCCCAATGCAAGACACATGTGAGTTGAGGGACAAAGGAGATGTGCTGGAGGCCACTCTCCACGGGAGCTCCGTTAGGGAGGCAGGGATATGGGTGACAGCCAAGGCCTCCCTGCCCACGGCCCTCATGTGGACTGTGGTGGAAGAAGCCTCCCCACCCTCTTCTTGACCTTGTCTGTATCCTACCCCGCAGCCTGTGGGGGTCCTTGGTGGAGATGAGAGGGGGCAGGTCACTGTCTTCAAAGTGCAAGTCTAACTCTTTCTGTTACACACACACACACACACACACACCAGGGTTTCCGAAATTAATAGCTGCTGTTTTCAGTTGCCTTCCTGTCTGGGCATGGAGGTGGGAGCCGGGGAAGATCCCTGGAGTGCCACTGGTGGAAATTATGAGTGAGGACGGGCAAATTTACACCCATGTCATACTGAGGACACCCCACCCTGTGCTGTGAGGAAGCTCTGCCCACAGCTGGCCTTGGAAAGGGTGACCCAGTGATGCAGCTCTGGTTTGTGTCAAGGGTCACACAGAACTGTGTCACATCCCACATGTTCTGGGAATCCCTGGGGCTGGGCACGGCTCTCCCTGACACTGACTGTCAGGAGGAAATGGGCCCTTGAGTGTGGGTGGGATGGGTCTGGTTCTCAGCTTTCCCTGGGCTCAGCTCTCCCCACACATGCTTGTTCTGGGTCTGTGTCCCCATGAGGAGTCACTGGTCACTGGTCTGTCTGAGTGACGTTGTTCCTGGGCTCACAGCTCCCGAGGGTGCCTGAGAGGAGCAGCTGCCTAAGCCTCATGTGGAACCTCCCATCAGAGAGATGTTTATGAATCACCATAACTGCTGTGGGCTTCCCAGGCTGATGAGGGGTTGGGTGGGCAGAGACAGGCCCTGAAGGCTCAGGCAGGGCCTCACAGGGGGCTGCCCTTGCAGCCACCTGATTGAGCCCACCCCCTGGGACCCATGCTCTAGAGAGGAAGGTCAGAAGCTCTCCATGGATGTCCCCCTCAGGGCATCAACATCTTAGAAATGCCAGCCCAGGGTGGATGCACTGAGTGCCGCTGAGGGCTCAGCACTGACAGTGTCTGGAGACCGACTCTCAGATCAGGCTCTGCAGCCATTATTCTGGAACATTCCTGCCTCCAGCTCCTGGAGTGCTGGTAGCTGAAGGATGTTCAAGTTCCCTCATGTCTGATGTCATTTGCCTCCTATTGTCAGGTGGCATTGTGTCCTTGTGTGACCATGACCGGGAGCCTGGATGACCGCGGAGCACAGTTTCCTCCTCTGGATCCATTACACACTGAGAACTAAAGAGCAAGCTGTCTTCCTCTGTGATGTGGGTGGGTCTGTTGGGTGGTGGGAGTGGGCAGATGGGGGGGTAAAAGTTCAGCAGGAAGTGTATTTGTGAGTGTGTGGGGGAGAGGGAGGAAGTAAAGTGGTTCAATCCACAAAGTTTAAAAAAATAAAGTCACGGAGTCACTTGTGATTAAATATAACTTTTTCTCCAAACCTGTCACCACTTGATGGAGGTGACACCAGATTTAGACAGTCTGTGGGTGTCTTCGTGGGAGCAAGTCACATCTTCATCACCAGGGAAGGTTTATTTGAAAATGGATTGAAATTATCCATGCTAAAAAGTGAACATTTCATGAAGACTCATGTGAGCGAGTGACAGCCTGAGTGCATGCTCACCTCTCGGCTAAGGGTGGGGACACCATGATCATAGCATCCCCACCCGCAACTGTGTCCACAGGAGAGTGTGGTCACATCTTCCAAAGGCGATCCAGAGGAGGGAGAAAACAAAGAGAACAGGGAACCAGTGCAGAGTCACAGAGAAGGAGCAGCTGGGCGTAGAAGGCAAGGGGCCACTTGGTGCAGGGACCACAAAGACAAGGACTGTGGATATTTGATATGTGCACTTAATGACCAAATGGAATAGTTTTGTGACTCCAAACAGAAAACCAAGGTATCAAGTACACATTCGTATCCTGAAAATTAGCAGACTGGTGAATACTGTAAGAATAAGACTTGGTGTATCTGACAGAAATCATTCTGTCCCCGTGTTTGCAACTGAGCAGGACACTGTGGGGCCTTCCTGGGCACAGAACCCCTGCTCTGTGTCCCCGTCTCTTGTTTGTATTAGAACATTAGTTTCCTAGGCTTTCCCCAAGTTCCAAAGAGCAAATTTAATCAGAGAAGTCAGAAAATGCAGAACCAAAGGAAAACAGTCAAGTAAGACAAAATAATAGTTTAGCCATAAAACAAAGTCAAGGACCTTTAGTTCCTCCTCAAGCGCTATTGATACTATTCTGAGCCATACCCTTGAGTTGTTTTGCAGATACTGAAGCCAGCTACCGAGTCAAAGAAGCTAACTGTATGCCACCCACAAGCACTAGATCCTGGACCAGCTGGAAGGGATGTTCTGGAAGGGATGATGTTGATTCCTAAAATATCACCTTTACCTCATTACCAACTAATCAGAAGGACGTCTACAAGCTGATCACCTACCTGAGACCTTCTCCATCACTTTGCCTTTTAAAAACGCTTCCCTGAAAGCCATTAGGGAGTTTCAGTCTTTTGGGCATGAGCAGACCAAGCAGTCTTCTTGCTTGACCCCGAAATGAACGCTGTACTTTCCTTCACCCCAAATTTGGTAGAGTACCAGATTTCCATCTTTAATTCTTTTATTTTTCTCCATTTAAAAGATTTCCTTCACCCCTCCCCATCCACTTCCCTCTTCTTCCCTTCTCATTCCCTTCCACATCTAGTCCTCCTTCCAGGGTGTGCCCTTCTCTGGGTCCCATGTGGACACGGGTGTGGTGCCCTGTGTCCCCTGCCCCCATCCCCACATCAGCGCCCTCCCTCAGGTCTGAACTAAATAGGAGCACACCACACTTACTGGGAGCTGGCGCCCTGGCTGGCCTGTGGTGCTTTCTCCACACAGGTCTCCTCTCTCTGTTAGTTGCTGCCCCGCCCACTTGGGCCCAAAGCCTCTGTCTCACTCACTGACTCCCTGGCAGCTCTGCCCACCTCACAACCCACCCCATTGGACTGGGAGGGTCATGTGCCCTGCCCCTGCCAGCCAATCCTGCTTCAGGGGTGGGAATGATTATGTTGATTGGCCAGGCCTGAGTCCCTGCCCTCTCCTGAACCAATCACCAATCAGTGTGTCTGGTTGGGGGAGGGGCCTGGCACAGTGATTGGCAACTTCCTGAGGCACGTGCTCCACCTAAATCACTCCACTAGACCGGCAAGGCTGGGAGGGATTGGGGGCAGGAGGAGAAGGGGACGACAGAGGATGAGATGGCTGGATGGCATCACCGACTCAATGGACATGAGTTTGAGTGAACTCCGGGAGTTGGTGATGGACAGGGAGGCCTGGTGCTGTGATTCATGGGGTCGCAAAGAGTCGGACACGACTGAGTGACTGAACTGAACTGAGACCGGCAAGAGGGGACTTCCCAGAGAGAAAATGAGGTCACCTGACCAGAAGTTGCCTACCCTCGACCCCCACTCCCCGCCCCCGCCCCCGGCAGAAAATCGGAGCAGGGAAGTTTTGAGACAACAGCAAGCGCCTATGACTCACACCCTGAGAGAGCTTATTTTCTATGCATTCCTTTGATCCTAGGCTCCAAGCTAGGTGCTGGCCATGCTCCTGCACTACTTCTTCCTGAGCGCCTTTGCGTGGATGCTGGTAGAAGGGTTGCATCTCTCCAAAGTGGCCATCAAAGTATTTGGATCAAAGGACAGCAAGCACCGCCACTACTATGGGATAGGATGGGGTAGGTGGGACTAGGGTTGGCTAGGATAGAGTGGGGTGGGGTGGGGTAGGGCAGGTGTGCCTTCATCTTCAGGTCCTTCTTGGCACCCCCTGCCCCAAGGAGGGCAGGATGGGAAAGAGAGCCTCACTGGACAATTTATGACAAAGACGTCTTGGTTTGTTTGTTTAGCTTTGTTCTTGTCAGTCCTGAGGAGTCCTGGCCAGTAGGTGAGAACTCTCCTGCAGGAGGGTTAGGCCGTGTAATTGAGACCGGGCATTCTGGCATTTGCTGTAAAGCATCCACCAGACATTGGCGACCTGTTACTTGTTTCTGATCTTTTCTAAATAGTTTTAGTTTTCACAGTCCTCACCGTACAAGAAGATGACAGATTTGTTTTTATGCTTTGAGCTGGCAGGTATAATTCCTTTGATGAAGAATTGGAGGTAAAACACACCCCACCCCCACCCCACTGGTCTTCCTGGAGTGAATGTCTTCATCACTCCCCTGGGAGGGTGGAAGAGGGAGGACTTGGACTTTGAGGAGTACCTAGATGGTGGGGGTGGGGGTGGGGTTCCTGGACAGGAGGCCACTAGAGAGAGGTGGAAACTCCTGGGAAGAAAGAAGGAGGAGAGTGGATGTTGGTTGGTAGACAAACTATCTCTTCCTCATTTTGCATTATATTATTACTTAAAATTGTTATATCTTTTACTGAAAATCTGAATCTTCCATTTTTCAATAGATGCACTCCTGACAAGGAAGGGATTACAGTGTTTTTTAGCAGTCTTTTGAAAACCAAGACAGGCAGAGTTATGAAGTCCAGGACCTTTTACCTCCTTCCCCACTTCAGCTGAGGACTGACTCTTAATCTAGGGTCCACTGAGATCAGACAGGGAAATGGCTGGGTGGAGAATAAGCCTGGTGACTTAAAAGCATGCAAATTAAAAAAAAAAAAAAAAAGAAAGGTTGAGACTTTATTGAGTCCACACAAAGCTGGATATGAGAGCTGGACCCAGTGCCCCAGCAGTTTGCTGACCGACTGTCATTTCTGAGCAGTGGTAGCCTGGTTTCCAAACTCAAATACACATGCCAAAAGGAGATGTTCTGTAAACAGAAGCTCTCACAGGTGGCAATGCAGATAACCAGCTCTTAGATTTGTTTCATAAATTCAGATTTTTATTTTACTGATGGAGGCAGCCTCCCTGTCCCCTCCACCCCCACCCCAGTAAATCTCTCCCTCTGAACAAGGTCTGTGGAAAGTGTCAGCATTTCCAGCAGTGGCTACACTCCTTGGGCTCCAAATGGCTCCCCTACCTCATCACCTCCACGGGGCCTGTTTGGCACAGGTGCTGGGTGACTACAGCAGCTTCAGGAGCTCGGGTAGGTGGAACGCTGGATGACAGACATCACATTGATGCTGAGCTCAGGAGGGAAATGTGTGATCACAGAACATGCTGGAACTTCCCAGGGCAGGGCGAGTGGCTAAAGCCAGTGAAGTTGAAGAGCTTCGATCTGGGTTAGGATCCCCAGAGAGAACACAGGAAGATCAGTGGGATCTGGACTCGAGGTTACTTCCTCCCTGGTTCACCATACTTGGGAGTTGCAGCCAGCTCTGCCGGGTCCTTCAGTGTGACCCCCACAGGTCTCACTCTGAGACGTGGGTTTTTAGAGAATATGTGTTCCTCTTCCCCTCCACCCTACAAGCACCACTAACCTCAGAGGACTCAGTTAAATTGAACTGGGAGCCTTTGGGGGACTCACCTCACCCAGGTCTCTATGCTGAGGGGCACCCATTTCTCACAGCCGGTAATTCAAGGTCATAAGACTGTGACCTACCAGCTCAGTCCAGCCCGTGTCATTTTGTCTGTGTTGACAACTGTAGCATCTGGTTTTCCTTGAGCTGCTATAAGACCTGGCACCCTGGACTCTGTCCCTTTCTGATGGCACTTGGCTGGAGCTGGGCAGCTCATGTCACCACCCTGACCCCTGGAGGATACCAAGCCTGCAGGTCCCTGCCGACAGAGTGCTGGGCCAGGATCTAGCAAACCTGCAGCCTCCATCTGTCTTCCTGTCAGTTTTCCCTTAATTAATTTCATCAGCAGCGTAGGAGCTGTGCCCTTAGTTCTGATGGGTTAGAATTGGCTCTGGGCCTAAGTACCTTCAGTCTGCAGGTGTCTGGGCTTTCTCTACCTGCGGTACTAATTAGGAAGGAGGTGGTGGCTGGCTCAGGACATGGGGAGGTCATGCTGTAGGGAAGGGCCCTCAGAGAGGCTGGTTCCCTTCAGGTTTCCTCCCTCCTCTTACCCTGACCCTCAACCCACCTGAAGCTGGCAGGAAAGACCAGAGAACACCTTCTACTGGCTGTTCTTCAGATGCCATGCCCAGTGCGAGTGAGTGTGCAGTGGGTAGAGGTGTCTTCTAGACACCTTTATATACCCCATCTTCTAGAGTGTCCATGAGGCAGTCAGGAGAGGACAACACCGGTGAGTACCTGCTATGGTCTTTCCAGTAGTCATGTATAGATGTGAGAGTTAGGCCATAAAGAAGGCTGAGCACCGAAGAATCGATGTTTTTGAACTGTGGTGTTGAAGAAGACTCTTGAGAGTTCCTTGGACAGCAAGGAGATGAAACCCGTCAATCCTAAAGGAAATTAACCCTGAATATTCATTTGAAGGACTGATTGAAGCTGAAGCTCCAGTACTTTGGTCACCTGATGCAAAGAGCCAACTCTTTGGAAAAGACCCTAATACTGGGAATGATTGAGGATAAGAGAAGGGGGAGACAGAAGGTGAGACGAAGGATCACTGACTCAATGGACATCAGTTTGAGCAAACTCCAGGAGATAGTGAAGGACAGGGAAGCCTCAGTTCAGTTCAGTTCAGTCACTCAGTCATGTCCGACTCTTTGCGACCCCATGAATCACAGCACGCCAGGCCTCCCTGTCCATCACCAACTCCCAGAGTTCACTCAAACTCACGTCCATCGAGTCAGTGATGCCATCCAGCCATCTCATCCTCTGTCGTCCCCTTCTCCTCTGCCCCCAATCCCTCCCAGCATCAGAGTCTTTTCCAATGAGTCAACTCTTCGCATGAGGTGGCCAAAGTACTGGAGTTTCAGCTTCAGCATCATTCCTTCCAAAGAAATCCCAGGGCTGATCTCCTTCAGAATGGACTGGTTGGATCTCCTTGCAGTCCAAGGGACTCTCAAGAGTCTTCTCCAACACCACAGTTCAAAAGCATCAATTCTTTGGCGCTCAGCCTCCTTCACAGTCCAACTCTCACATCCATACATGACCACAGGAAAAACCATAGCCTTGACTAGACGAAACTTTGTTGGCAAAGTAATGTCTCTGCTTTTGAATATGCCATCTAGGTTGGTCATAACTTTCCTTCTAAGGAGTAAGAGCCTTTTAATTTCATTGCTGCAATCACCATCTGCAATGATTTTAGAGCCCCCCAAAATAAAGTCTGCCACTGTTTCCACTGTTTCCCCATCTATTTCCCGTGAAGTGATAGGACCAGATGCCATGATCTTAGTTTTCTGAATGTTGAGCTTTAAGCCAACTTTTTCACTCTCCTCTTTCACTTTCATCAAGAGGCTTTTTAGTTCCTCTTAAAGCCTGGTATGCTGTAATTCACGAGGTCAAAAAGATTCATACAGGACTGAGTGACTGAACAAAAACAATAATGCACATGAACCTCAGCTCACACTCTTGGGAATGGAAGAGATGTGTGTGCATGCTTTATTTTCTTCTGTGATGCTACCTGATTTCTTTCAGGAGCTCATGGTCAGCAGGAAGGTGGAATTTAATCAGCCAATTCTGGATCCTACCAGGAAGAAATATTACATAGTGCCTTGACAGCTGGAGGCGCAGCCCAGGCTGTATTGTGCTGCAGTAACAAATAGCCCACGAAATCCCAGCAGCTTGAAACAACCAAATTTTTCTTGCTCACACTTCATGTCTTTCATGGGAATTAGGAGATTTCACTTATCACTGTAAAAAATGAAGACAGCACAGTCTGATCTGTTTGAAAAGTGCCTATTTTCAAAAGCAAAAGCCTGAACTCCCCAAGGTGTATTTCATTAAGATGGGATCACGATTCTGAAATTTCATGCACTGTCTTGTCTCACAGTTCAGAAGCTGGTAACAGAGAAAAAGGAAATGGAGATTGGAGTTGGTTAATAATAATAGATTATTGTAGGGATTAGCTTCACGCCTTGAGTGACTTATTTTCCATACACATGGACAGGTCTCGTGTAGTCCTCACAATAGCTTAATGAGGAAGTTCTACCAGTTTTCACGATGAGAACATGAAGGCGCAGAGGCATTTGGCTAGTTCCCTGAGGCTGCACAACTGGTCGGGAGTGGCCCTGCAAAGGAACCAGGTATTTGGCTCCAAAGCCCACTCACTTTTCTCCATCCTGCTGCCATGTTCCTCATTCTGCCATCTGTGAACTTTTTCTTAATACACATGCTCATCTAGCCTCTGTAGCTTGTTCTGCAGCTGTGAGTTTGGGGAAATATCCTCCCAGGCTCTACTTTCTATTGAGTATTTGAACCAGTTCTGTTTTGCTGTCTTCAATGCTGCAGAGAATATCTTTGTACACAAATTTCAGGGGCTTCCCAGGCGGCAGTAGTGGTAAATAACCCTCCTGCCAATGCAGGGTAGACTTAAGAGACGTGGGTTTGATCCCTGGTTCAGGAAGATCCCCTGGAGGGGAGCATGGCAACCCACTCCGGTATTCTGGCTTGGAAAATCCCATGGACAGAGGAGCCTGGTGGGTTGAAGTCCATGGGGTTGCATACGAGGGACTTGGAGTTGGACTTGACTGAAGCGACTTAGTATGCATGCACACAGGACAAATTTTGAGCACAATACCTGGTACTTAACGGATACGTTAAGTACCATCTAGGCCCAGTGGTCATTAGCAGGGTCACACATGCAGTTTCTTTAGGTGCTCTGTTAGAGAGTCTCCTTATTCTCATCCATCATCCTCCACGTCTATCACTTTATCACATCACCATCATTATTACTACTTTCACTGTCACCATGATCATGTTTGCAGTTAACATCTGTTTGGGTGCTGCTGTTTAATTGTTTGCATACTGGGCTGGGTTAAGAACTTTGCATGCATTATGTTATTGAATCATCCCCATAATCTCTTGTTGCATGAGTGAGTTCTTTAACTCACTAATGATCAATAGGGATCTTAAGGCTCAGCTTACTCATTTTAAACACTATACATCTGAAAACTCTTTATCCTCCTCCGTTATCCTCCCACTAGCATTCATTGAGTACATATCATTTACCAGGAATGATAAAGTGCATATTTAGTTTTTACAGTGACATTTGTGGCAAGGAATTTTACAAATGAGGCAGCTGAGCTTCAGAGAGGTAAACTGACTTGCCCAACATCACCCAGCTGTGGATCAGCAGAGCATGGGTTTCAACCAGGAAGCTTGGTCCCACTGTTGGGATCAAGAAGGGATCTCATGGCCTCCCAGAAACACAGACCACTGACATTCTGACCTGGCCACTCATCCTGACACAGATTATCTTCTAAGTATCTGGAGACATAGAAGGTAGGAAGGTAGTGGGGCAAATTCACAGTCATCAGGTCCAACTATGGAAGAATTTTGCATTTGTTTGTGGTTAGAACAAGGGAAAATGTGTTTGGGTTGCAGACATACTCTGACTTGGCACAAAGCTGGCTCTTACTCAGACTAATCTATGAGGCATCTTGCCAGTAAGTTTTGTTTTCCATTTCCCTTTCTTTGCAATTTCAAAATTTTAATCAAGGTAAGTGAGAGTCTAAAATTGTCCTCACCAAAAAGGATGAATGGGTTCTAGACAGAGAGAACAGGAGATACTGAATTTCAGATGGAGATGAAAGCTCCATGCAAGATGTTTCTGTTCAGTTCAGTTCAGTCGCTCAGTTGTGTCTGACTCTTTGCCACCCCATGGACTGCAGCACGCCAGGCCTCCCTGTCCATCACCAACTCCTGGAGTTTACTCAAACTCATGTCCGTCGAGTTGGTGATGCCATCCAACCGTCTCATCCTCTGTTGTCCTCTTCTCTTCCTGCCTTCAATCTTTCCTAGCATCAGGGTCTTTTCAAATGAGTCTGTTCTTCGCCTCAGGTGGCCAAAGTATTGGAGTTTCAGCTTCAGCATCAGTCCTTACAATGAATATTCCAGACTGATCTCCTTTAGGATGGACTGGTTTGATCTCCTTGCAGTCCAAGGGGCTCTCAAGCGTCTTCTCCAACACCACAATTCAAAAGCACCAAGTCTTAGGTGCTCAGATTTCTTTATAGTCCAACTCTCATATCCATACATGACTACTGGAAAAACCATAGCTTTGACAAGACAGACCTTTGTTGGCAAAGTAATGTCTCTGCTTTTTAACACGCTATCTAGGTTGGTCATAGCTTTTCTTCCAGGGAGCAAGCGTCTTTTAATTTCATGGCTGCAGTCACCATCTGTGGTGATTTTGGAGCCCCCCAAAATAAAGTCTCTCACTTTTTCCACTGTTTCCCCATCTATTTGACATGAAGTGATGGGACCAGATGCCATGATCTTAGTTTTCGAATGTTGAGTTTGAAGCCAACTTTTTCACTCTCCTCTTTCACTTTCGTCAAGAGGCTCTTGAGTTCTTCGCTTTCTGCCGTAAGGGTGGTGTCATCTGCATATCTGAGGTTATTGATATTTCTCCTGGCAATCTTGATTCCAGCTTGTGGTTCATCAAGCCCAGCATTTCTCATGATGTACTCTGCATAGAAGTTAAATAAGCAAGGCGACAATATACAGCCTTCAAGTACTCCTTTGCCGATTTTGAACCAGTCTGTTGTTCCATGTCCAGTTTTAACTGTTGTTTCCTGACCTGCATACAGATTTCTCAAGAGGCAGTTCAGGTGGTCTGGTATTCCCATCTCTTTAAGAAGTTTTCACAGTTTATTGTGATGCGCACAGTCAAAGGCTTTGGCGTAGTCAATAAAGCAGAAATAGATGTTTTTCTGGAACTCTCTTGCTTTTTCAGTGATCCACAGATGTTGGCAATTTGATCTCTGGTTCCTCTGCCTTTTCTAAATCCAGCTGGAACATCTGGAAGTTCATGGTTCATGTACTGCTGAAGCCTGGCTTGGAGAATTTTGAGCATTACTTTCCTAGGTGTGAGGTGAGTGCAATTGTGCGGTAGTTTGAGCATTCTTTGGCATTGTGTTTCTTTGGGATTGGAATGAAAACTGACTTTTTCCAGTCCTGTGGCCACTGCTGAGTTTTCCAAATTTGCTGGCATATTGAGTGCAGCACTTTCACAACATCATCTTTTAGGATTTGGAATAGCTCAACTGGAATTCCATCACCTTCACTAGCTTTGTTCGTAGTGATGCTTCCTAAGGCCCACTTGACTGCATTCCAGGAAGTCTGGCTCTAGGTGAGTGATCACACCATTGTCATTATCTGGATCTTAAATATCTTTTTTGTATAGTTCTTTTGTGTATTCTTGCCACCTCTTCTTAATATCTTCTGCTTCTGTTAGGTCCATACCATTTCTGTCCTTTGATGTTTGGCTGACCCTAAAATCATTCTTGTTTTCCATCAGCTCCAGCAGAAGCCTGCAGAGCAGCTGAAGTTAGTGGTCCTGTCCCTCCCCTGTGGTTTTGATGACCTGATGCTCTGCAAATCCATGGGCTTCATCCATCCAGAGTCTTTACTCTGTGGAAGCCAAACTAGTTGGCTCAGTGAATGCTCAATGTCAATACTCATCAAGAATGAAGGCCGGCCCCTCCTGGCTCCTTTGCTTTGCTCTAGAGATCTCAGCACTCTCAGGGCTTAGTCACAGTACTTGTAGAGCCTCTAGCTGGGTCTATGCTCACTGCACCCTGGGAGTGTCCACTTGATGGAGTCCTCGGGTTATGTTCCCCAGAACCAGGGTCTCAGGGACATGAGCTTCCTCATGGAGCAGACACCTGGGGTCTCAGCTTTTTGCACGTGCACCAGCCCTGCTCCTGGATCCAGTTTCTTCACACTGGACTCTGAGTACAGATATACCCTGCCTCTCTACCCTGTGCTGGGATTCCTGAGCCCCTCACTGGCAGAAAGAGCAGAGGAAGAGGCTGCTGTGCTCAAGGCAGAGAACTCGGAGGATGCACTAATTTCTGAGCAACTAGAAGTGGGTTGTTTTCAGAAATAAAACCAGATTCTCAAGTCAAGATCCTTTTAACTCACCTGTGTGTGTGTGTAAAGCCCTATTTTCAATGTGTGCTCACCAGAACAAACTCCCCAGATGGGGTGGGAAGTATCATGTGTCTACCTTCCTGTTTAAGGCTAATAAACCTGTTAGCTTATAAATGACTCTAAGTTACACATTGTCATCTGGAAGAGAAAGAAAAAGACGAAGGTTCCCTATGGTCAGACCAGAGTTCCCAAATCTGTTCTTGAATATAAGGCTCTTTCTTTGCAGAATTATTGATAGCTGATCCAGAGCTGGTTTTAAAAACTTTATTCTTAGTATGAGAGTTTCCTTCTGACTCCCAATCCCCAAACAGATAAAAGACACCAGGCAGATTTATTTTTCTTAAATTCGATCTAAGGTGGCAGAAACACAACTGAAAGTAGCTCATATAACAAAAAAATCCAAGGCAATGGCTTCAGGCATGCTCGCTCTAGGGACTCAAATGACATTATCAAGATTTTTTTTCCCTTTTTTCCATCCTGCAGATCTGATTACTCCATTGGCTCTCCCCATGTGATATCAAGATAGCTGCTTGGATTTGTGTCACATTAATATTTGCATATTTTAAGGAAACTCAGCATCTTCTTTCTCAACCATTTAAATGAAAACTCCAGGACTGAGTCTCATTGGTTCATCCAGTGCTACATGTTCACTTTTGGCCAATCTCTGGCAAGAGATTTAATGATTCATTTAGCTGGGTTTGGGTCACATAGCCATTTTAGGACAAAGAGAGCAACCAGATAACCTGGCCACTTAGAATGATGATGGTTCATCAAAAAAAGGCAGGTTCAGTTATTAGAAGAAAATGAACCAATGATACAGATCTGTCATTGTGCATGCAGACCTGGCAACATGACGAAATACCCATCATCCTTCAAGTTCCAGATAGTTT
The DNA here is from genome assembly GCF_055505025.1 of Bos grunniens. NCBI lineage: Eukaryota > Metazoa > Chordata > Mammalia > Artiodactyla > Bovidae > Bos > Bos grunniens. The sequence goes on from NC_141181.1 coordinate 45,801,242, forward strand.
TACCTGTTCCAGCTGTACTCCCTCCCCAGCAAGCCATGGCTCTGGATTGGCCAATCTCTTCCCATCATTTTGGGTCCCAGCTTCCCTATGTCATCCATTTTGACAAGGAATCATTCACTTCGTTATCCTGTGTGTGTGCACGTATGGTGTGCAAATGTGCACCTCCTTTACCTGTTTAATTAGACTATGCTTTTTTAATGCATACTTTTATTTATTTTTGGTTGTGCTGGGTCTGTGTTGCCGCATGGGCTTTTCTCTACTTGTGGTGAGGGGCCTACTCTCTAGTTGTGGTGCCCTGGCTTCCCATTGAGTTGGCCTCACTTGAGGAGCAAGGGCTCTAGGTACGTGGGCTTCAGTAGCTGCAGCACGTCAGTTTCAGCAGTTGTGGCTCCCAGATTCTAGAGCACGGACTCAGTAGCTGCGGGTACATGGGCTTAGTTGCTCTGAGGCATGTGGGATCATCCTGGATCAGGGATTGAAGCTGTGTCTCTTGCATTGGCAGGTAAATTTTTTACCACTGAGCTACCAGGGAAGCCCAGACTCTTAGCTTTTTGGAGACTACTGTCTCATCTCACATTTGCTCTATGACCTCCAAATGTTAGATTAATTGGAATGAGAGTGCAAATATTTTCTCCCATCCCATTGGCTGCCTTTTTATTCTGTTGATTGTTTTGCTATTCAAAGCTTTTTTACTTGATGTAGTTGTATTTGTTTATTTTTGATTTTGTTGTTTCAGCTTTGGGTGTCATGTTCAAAAACTCATTGCCAAGACCCACATCAAGGAGCATGTTCCTTGTTTTCTTCTCGTTTTATGATTTCAGTTCTTATATTTGTCTTTATTCATTTTGAGTTAATTTTTGTGAGTAGTGTAAGAAATGGATCTAGTTTCATCCTTTTACATGTGAATATCCAGATTTCCCAGCACTACTTATTGAATAGACCATCTATTCTTCATTGAGTATTCTTGGCTCTAGCTTTGCTCGTCCTTTCAGGATTGCTTCGGCTATTTGAGGTTTTTGTGGTTCCATATGCATTTTAATATTTTTTTCTACTTCTGTAAAAAAATGCCATTGGAATCTTGTTAGAAATCACATTGACTCTATAGATGGCTTTGGATAGTATGGACATTTTAGCAATATTTAATTCTTCTAATTAAAAAAAATGGGATAACTTTCCATCTATTTGTGTCTTTGGTTTATTTGGTCAATGCTTTGTGGTTTTTAGTGTATAGGTCTTTTGTCTCCTTGATTAAATTTATTTCCAAGTATTTTATTGTTTTTGCTGTTTATTGCAAGTGGATCAGATCAGATCAGATCAGTCGCTCATTCGTGTCCAACTCTTTGCGACCCCATGAATCGCAGCACCCAGGCCTCCCTGTCCATCACCAACTCCCGGAGTTCACTCAGACTCACGTCCATCGAGTTGGTGATGCCATCCAGCCATCTCATCCTCTGTCATCCCCTTCTCCTTTTGCCCCCAATCCCTCCTAGCATCAGAGTCTTTTCCAATGAGTCAACTCTTCGCATGAGGTGGCCAAAGAATTGGAGTTTCAGCTTTAGCATCATTCCTTCCAAAGAAATCCCAGGGCTGATCTTCTTCAGAATGGACTGGTTGGATCTCCTTGCAGTCCAAGGGACTCTCAAGAGTCTTCTCCAACACCACAGTTCAAAAGCATCAATTCTTCAGCACTCAGCCTTCTTCACAGTCCAACTCTCACATCCATACATGACCACAGGAAAAACCAGAGCCTTCACTAGATGGACCTTTGTTGGCAAAGTAACATCTCTGCTTTTGAATATGCTATCTAGGTTGGTCATAACTTTCCTTCCAAGGAGTGTCTTTTAATTTCATGGCTGCAGTCACCATCTGCAGTGATTTTGGAGCCCAGAAAAATAAAGTCTGACACTGTTTCCACTGTTTCCCCATCTATTTCCCATGAAGTGATGGGACCAGATGCCATGATCTTCGTTTTCTGAATGTTGAGCTTTAAGCCAACTTTTTCGCTCTCCACTTTCACTTTCATCAAGAGGCTTTTGAGTTCCTCTTCACTTTCTGCCATAAGGGTGGTGTCATCTGCATATCTGAGGTTATTGATATTTCTCCCAGCAATTTTGGTTCCAGCTTGTGCTTCTTCCAGCCCAGCATTTCTTGTGATGTACTCTGCATATAAGTTAAATAGGCAGGGTGACAATATACAGCCTCTATGTACTCCTTTTCCTATTTGGAACCAGTCTGTTGTTCCATGTCCAGTTCTAACTGTTGCTTCCTGACCTGCATACAAATTTCTCAAGAGGCAGATCAAGTGGTCTGGTATTCCCATCTCTTTCAGAATTTTCCACAGTTTATTGTGATCCACACAGTCAAAGGCTTTGGCATAGTCAATAAAGCAGAAGTAAATGTTTTTCTGGAACTCTCTTGCTTTTTCGATAATCCAGCGGATGTTGGCAATTTGATCTCTGGTTCCTCTGCCTTTTCTAAAACCAGCTTGAACATCAGGAAGTTCACAGTTCACATATTACTGAAGCCTGGCTTGGAGAATTTTGAGCATTACTTTACTAGCATGTGAGATGAGTGCAATTGTGCGGTAGTTTGAGCATTCTTTGGCATTGCCTTTCTTTGGGATTGGAATGAAAACTGACCTTTTCTAGTCCTGTGTCCACTGCTGAGTTTTCCAAATTTGCTGGCATACTGAGTGCAGCACTTTCACAGCATCATCTTTCAGGATTTGGAATAGCTCAACTGGAATTCCATCACTTCCACTAGCTTTGTTCGTAGTGATGCTTTCCAAGGCCCACTTGACTTCACATTCCAGGATGTCTGGCTCTAGGTCAGTGATCATACCATCGTGATTATCTGGGTTGTGAAGCTCTTTTTTGTACAGTTCTTCTGTGTATTCTTGCCATCTCTTCTTAATATCTTCTGCTTCTGTTAGGTCCATACCATTTCTATCCTTTATCGAGCCCATCTTTGCGTGAAATGTTCCTTTGGTATCTCTGATTTTCTTGAAGAGATCTCTACTCTTTCCCATTCTGTTGTTTTCCTCTATTTCTTTGCATTGATCGCTGAAGAAGGCTTTCTTATCTCTTCTTGCTATTCTTTGGAACTCTGCATTCAGATGTTTATAGCTTTCCTTTTCTCCTTTGCTTTCCTTTCTCTTCTTTTCACAGCTATTTGTCAGGCCTCCCCAGACAGCCATTTTGCTTTTTTGCATTTCTTTTCCATGGGGATGGTCTTGATCCCTGTCTCCTGTACAATGTCACGAACCTCAGTCCATAGTTCATCAGGCACTCTATCTATCAGATCTAGGCCCTTAAATCTATTTCTCACTTCCACTGTATAATCATAAGGGGTTTGATTTAGGTCACACCTGAATGGTCTAGTGGTTTTCCCTACTTTCTTCAATTTAAGTCTGAATTTGGCAATAAGGAGTTCATAATCTGAGCCATAGTCAGCTCCTGGTCTTGTTTTTGCTGACTGTATAGAGCTTCTCCATCTTTGGCTGCAAAGAATATAATCAATCTAATTTTGGTGTTGACCATCTGGTGATGTCCATGTATAGAGTCTTCTCTTGTGTTGTTGGAAGAGGGTGTTTGTTATGACCAGTGCATTTTCTTGGCAAAACCCTATTAGTCTTTGCCCTGCTTCATTCTGTATTCCAAGGCCAAATTTGCCTGTTACTCCAGGTATTTCTTGGCTTCCTACTTTTGCATTCCAGTCCCCTATAATGAAAAGGACATCTTTTTTGGGTGTTAGTTCTAAAAGGTCTTGTAGGTCTTCATAGAACCGTTCAACTTCAGCTTCTTCAGCATTACTGGTTGGTGCATAGACTTGGATTACTGTGATATTGAATGGTTTGCCTTGGAAATGAACAGAGATCATTCTGTCATTTTTGAGATTGCATCTAAGTACTGCATTTCGGACTCTTTTGTTGACCATGATGGCTACTCCATTTCTTCTGAGGGATTCCTGCCTGCTGTAAGTAGATATAATGGTCATCTGAGTTAAATTCACCCATTCCAGTCCATTTGAGTTTGCTGATTCCTAGAATGTCAACATTCACTCTTGCCATCTCTTGTTTGACCACTTCCAATTTGCCTTGATTCATGGACCTGACATTCCAGGTTCCTATGCAATATTGCTCTTTACAGCATCGGACCTTGCTTCTATCACCAGTCGCATCCACAGCTGGGTATTCTTTTTGCTTTGGCTCCATCCCTTCATTGCAGGTGGAAGTGTTTTTCTATTTCTCTGATAATCTCTAGTGTACAGAAATACTACTGATTTTTTATGTTAATTTTGTATCTTGCAACTTTACTGAATTTGTTAGAGTTAATAACTTTTTGGAGGAGTCTGTAGGATTATAAGATCATGTCATCTGCAAATATAGATAATTTTACTTCTTTCTTTCAAATTATGATACCTTTTATTTCTTTTTCTTGCCTGATTGCTCTGACTAGGACTCTCAGTACTAAGTTAAATAGAGATGGTGAGAATGGCACTTTTGTCTTGTTCCTGATCTCACAGGAAAAGCTTTCAGCCTTTCACCCCTGAGTGTGATGTTGGCTGTGGGTCAGTCATATTTGGCCTTTATTGTGTTGAGGTACTTTCCTTCTGTAACTAACTTTTAAAGAATTTTTATAAATCGCAAACAGATGTTGAATTCTGTCAAATGCCTTTCTGCTCTATTATCAAATGATTTTTTTCTTTTATTCTGTTATTATGATGTATCACACTGGAAAATTTGCATATGTTGAATCACCACTGCATCCCAGGGACAAATCCCACTTGATAATGTTGAGTGTTCTTTTTAAAGTGATGCTGCATTTGGTTTGCTAATGTTTTATTGAGAATTTTTGCATCTCAATTCATTGGGAATATTTACCTGTAGTTTTCTTTTCTTGTAGTGTGATGGATTCTTGACAACCCAGTCAGGAGAGTGCCCATTACTGGGCCCACCAAGCAGCTGCAGCAACAAAGCAAGGCCCATGGCTGGTACCTGGGCTGGGTCATTCATACACACTATAAAGTATAGTAAATGGACTATAAAGCATATGTAATTATCCTTAAATAGGATGTTCCTTTTCCCTCTAAATGTATTTGAACATTATAAGCTTTAATGAAAACTGAGGTAGGTGTCACTCCATGTGAAGCCATGATTAAGAACTGATGGAGATGGTGTGAAAAGGATTTGGGTGTTGATAATGTAAGCTAATTGCAAAGCTGTTCCACAAAATGCTTTTTGTTCCAGGAAATGGAAATTGACTTTGATGTCTTTCGAGAGCCTTAATGCCCTTTTATTTATGCAGTGCCTCCTTTCTCAGTTCTGTGTTCTCAGCCTGAGTGTATATCTTGTGGTACTACAGGGCTGTAGTTCTTCTAGTGTTTTCCCGTCTGTTACCTTGTACCCTGACTGCCTGTCATCTGTTCGTATGCAGCCTACAGGGGTGCTCACTCGGGTGGGCTGCTTCTGCATGCTGTCTGCGTTCCTTGTGTGCACAGGGCTTCTGTGCTACCTGAATGCAGTAGCAGCCCCTGTTGTTTGTGCACGCCACGTGCACTGGTGTCAGGTAAGTCTCTTGTGTCCTGTCCTTATGTGCCTGCTGCAGCTGTATGCTATTTCTGTGTCTTGCTTACAGACAGCCTGTGTGTGCCACCTCCATGTTACCTGTGCCTGCTGCTCCGTGTGTTAACATTGTCACACACTCCAGTATATGTGTCTTATATGAGTTCTTTGTGGGCCATTCACATGTATTATCTATATGTTTTGGTTTGTGTAGTGCTTCCTGTGCGATACCTGTGTCACCTGTATTCATGCTACCTGTGTGTTACCTGTGGGTGATGCATATGGGTGTCATACATGTGTACTGTTGATATGATTACCACCTATACACTGCGTCTAGGCCAGTTTAACCGAACCTATTACCTGTATGAGTGCTGTCCACGATTTGGGTTCTCTGTAACACAGCATCTCCTCCACTCTGCTGTGAGGTCAGGAGAAACGAAGATTGGTGAAAAATCTTTGAGAATCTCCAGGTCCTTGAGCTTTTCCCCAAATGTGTAAGAGGGTAAAAAGAAAAGCAGTCTATTTTAGTTCACTGATTCCTAAAATGTCGATGTTCACTCTTGCCATCACCTGTTTGACCACTTACAATTTGCCTTGATTCATGGACCTAACATTTCAGGTTCCTATGCAATATTGTTCTTTACAGCATCAGACTTTACTTCCATCACCAGTCACATCCACAACTGGGTGTTGTTCTTGCTTTGGCTCCATCTCTTCACTCTTTCTGGAATTATTTCTCCACTCTTCTCCAGTAACATATTGGACACTTACCAACCTGGGAAGTTCTCATATCTTTATGCCTTTTCATTCTGTTCATGGGGTTCTCAGGCAAGAAAAGTGGACCATGTTTTGTCAGAACTCTCCACCATGACCCGTCCATCTTGGTGGCCCTACAGGGCATGGCTCATAGTTTCGTTGAGTTAGACAAGGCTGTGGTCCATGTGACCAGTTTGATTAGTTTTTTGTGATTGTGGTTTTCATTCTGTCTTCCCTCTGATGGATAAGGGTGAGAGGCTTATGGAAGCTTCCTGATGGGAAAGACTGACTGTGGGGGAAACTGGGTCTTGTTCTGATGGGTGGGACCATGCTCAATAGACCTTTAATCAACTTTTCTGTTGATGGGTCTTCTCCCCACACCCCCCGCCCCCTGTTGTTTGACCTGAGACCAAACTATGGTGGAGGTAATGAACACCTCCTTCAAAAGGGCTTATGTCACACACTGTGTGAAGTTGTGTGGATCACAGCAAACTGTGGAAAATTCTTAAAGAGATGGGAATACCAGACCACTTGAACTGCCTCCTGAGAAATCTGTATGCAGGTCAAGAAGCAACAGTTAGAACTGGACATGGAACAACAGACTGGTTCCAAATAGGAAAAGGGGTACGTCAAGGTTGTATATTGTCACCCTGCTTATTTAACTTATATGCAGAGTACATCATGAGAAACACTGGGCTGGATGAAGCACAAGCTGGAATCAAGATTGCTGGGAGATATATCAATAACCTCAGATGTGCAGATGACACCACCGTTATGGCAGAAAGTGAAGAAGAACTAAAGAGCCTCTTGAAAGTGAAAGAGGAGAGTGAAAAACTTGGCTTCAAACTCAACATTCAGAAAACTAAGGTCATGGCATCTGGTCTCATCATTTCATGGCAAGTAGATGGGGAAACAATGGAAACAGTGAGAGACTTTATTTTTGGGGGGCTCCAAAATCACTGCAGATTGTGACTGCAGCCATGAAATTAAAAGATGCTTGCTCCTGGGAAGAAAAGCTATGACCAACCTAGACTGTATATTAACAAGCAGAGACGTTACTTTACCGACAGATCAGATCAGATCAGTTGCTCAGTCGTGTCCGACTCTTTATGACCCTATGAATTGCAGCACACCAGGCCTCCCTGCCCATCACCAACTCCTGGAGTTCACTCAGACTCACACCCATCGAGTCAGTGATGCCATCCAGCCATCTCATCCTCTGTTTTCTCCTTCTCCTCTTGCCCCCAATCCCTCCCAGCATTAGAGTCTTTTCCAATGAGTCAACTCTTCGCATGAGGTGGCCAAAGTACTGGAGTTTCAGCTTTAGCATCATTCCTTCCAAAGAAATCCCAGGGCTGATCTTCAGAACGGACTGGTTGGATCTCCTTGCAGTTCAAGGGACTCTTAAGAGTCTTCTCCAACACCACAGTTCAAAAGCATCAATTCTTCAGCGCTCAGCCTTCTTCACAGTCCAACTCTCACATCCACACATGACCACAGGAAAAACCATAGCCTTGACTAGACAAACCTTTGTTGGCAAAGTAATGTCTCTGCTTTTGAATATGCTATCTAGGTTGGTCATAACTTTCCTTCCAAGCAGTAAGCGTCTTTTAATTTCATGGCTGCAGTTACCATCTGCAGTGTTTTTGGAGCCCAGAAAAATAAAGTCTGACACTGTTTCCACTGTTTCCCCATCTATTTCCCATGAAGTGATGGGACCAGATGCCATGATCTTCATTTTCTGAATGTTGAGCTTTAAGCCAACTTTTTCACTCTCCACTTTCACTTTCATCAAGAGGCTTTTGAGTTCCTCTTCACTTTCTGCTATAAGGGTGGTGTCATCTGCACATCTAAGGTTATTGATATTTCTCCCGGCAATCTTGATTCCAGCTTGTGCTTCTTCCAGCCCAGTGTTTCTCGTGATGTACTCTGCATATAAGTTAAATAAACAGGGTGAGAATATACAGCCTCTACGTACTCCTTTTCCTATTTGGAACCAGTCTGTTGTTCCATGTCCAGTTCTAACTGTTGCTTCCTGACCTGCATACAAATTTCTCAAGAGGCAGATCAAGTGGTCTGGTATTCCCATCTCTTTCAGAATTTTCCACAGTTTATTGTGATTCACACAGTCAAAGGCTTTGGCATAGTCAATAAAGCAGAAGTAGATGTTTTTCTGGAACTCTCTTGCTTTTTCCATGATCCAGCGGATGTTGGTAATTTGATCTCTGGTTCTTCTGCCTTTTCTAAAACCAGCTTGCACATCAGGAAGTTTAAGGTTCACATATTGCTGAAGCCTGGCTTGGAGAATTTTGAGCATTACTTTACTAGCGTGTGAGATGAGTGCAGTTGTGCGGTAGTTTGAGCATTCTTTGGCATTGCCTTTCTTTGGGATTGGAAGGAAAATGACCTTTTCCAGTCCTGTGTCCACTGCTGAGTTTTCCAAATTTGCTGGCATACTGAGTGCAGCACTTTCACAGCATCATCTTTCAGGATTTGGAATAGCTCAACTGGAATTCCATCACCTCCACTAGCTTTGTTCGTAGTGATGCTTTCTAAGGCTCACTTGACTTCACATTCCAGGATGTCTGGCTCTAGGTCAGTGATCATACCATCGTGATTATCTGGGTCGTGAAAATCTTTTTTGTACAGTTCTTTTGTGTGTTCTTGCCATCTCTTCTTAATATCTTCTGCTTCTGTTAGGTTCATACCATTTCTGTCCTTTATCGAGCCCATCTTTGCATGAAATGTTCCTTTGGTATCTCTGATTTTCTTGAAGAGATCGCTAGTCTTTCCCATTCTGTTGTTTTCCTCTATTTCTTTGCATTGATCGCTGAAGAAGGCTTTCTTATCTCTTCTTGCTATTCTTTGGAACTCTGCATTCAGATGTTTATATCTTTCCTTTTCTCCTTTGCTTTTTGCTTCTCTTCTTTTCACAGCTATTTGTCAGGCCTCCCCAGACAGCCATTTTGCTTTTTTGCATTTCTTTTCCATGGGGATGGTCTTGATCCCTGTCTCCTGTACAATGTCATGAACCTCAGTCCATAGTTCATCAGGCCCTCTATCAGATCTAGGCCCTTAAATCTATTTCTCACTTCCACTGTATAATCATAAGGGATTTGATTTAGGTCATACCTGAATGATCTAGTGGTTTTCCCTACTTTCTTCAATTTAAGTCTGAATTTGGCAATAAGGAGTTCATAATCTGAGCCACAGTCAGCTCCTGGTCTTGTTTTTGCTGACTGTATAGAGCTTCTCCATCTTTGGCTGCAAAGAATATAATCAATCTAATTTCGGTGTTGACCATCTGGTGATGTCCATGTATAGAGTCTTCTCTTGTGTTGTTGGAAGAGGGTGTTTGTTATGACCAGTGCATTTTCTTGGCAAAACCCTATTAGTCTTTGCCCTGCTTCATTCTGTATTCCAAGGCCAAATTTGCCTGTTACTCCAGGTGTTTCTTGACTTCCTACTTTTGCATTCCAGTCCCCTATAGTGAAAAGGACATATTTTTTGGGTGTTAGTTCTAAAAGGTCTTGTAGGTCTTCATAGAACTGTTCAACTTCAGCTTCTTCAGCGTTACTGATTGGATTACTTGGATTACTTGGATAGACTTGGATTACTGTGATATTGAATGGTTTGCCTTGGAAATGAACAGAAATCATTCTGTCGTTTTTGAGATTGCATCCAAGTACTGCATTTCAGACTCTTGTTGACCATGATGGCTACTCCATTTCTTCTGAGGGATTCATGTCCACAGTAGTAGATATAATGGTTATCTGAGTTAAATTCACCCATTCCAGTCCATTTGAGTTCGCTGATTCCTAGAATGTTGACATTCACTCTTGCCATCTCTTGTTTGACCACTTCCAATTTGCCTTGATTCATGGACCTGATATTCCAGGTTCCTATGCAATATTGCTCTTTACAGCATCGAACCTTGCTTCTATCACCAGTCACATCCACAGCTGGGTATTCTTTTTGCTTTGGCTCCATCCCTTCATTCTTTCTGGAGTTATTTCTCTACTGATCTCCAGTAGCATATTGGGCACCTACTGACCTGGGGAGTTTCTCTTTCAGTATCCTATCATTTTGCCTTTTCATACTGCTCATGGGGTTCTTAAGGCAAGAATACTTAAGTGGTTTGCCATTCCCTTCTCCAGTGGACCACATTCTGTCAGATCTCTCCACCATGACCCGCCCATCTTGGGTTGCCCCACCGGCATGGCTTCATTGAGTTAGACAAGGCTGTGGTCCTAGTGTGATTAGATTGACTAGTTTTCTGTGAGTATGGTTTCAGTGTGTTTGCCCTCTGATGCCCTCTTGCAACACCTACCGTCTTACTTGGGTTTCTCTTACCTTGGGCGTGGGGTATCTCTTCACGGCTGCTCCAGCAAAGCACAGCCATTTTCCAGTAGTCATGTATAGATATGAGAGTTGGAAAATAAAGAAAGCAGAGCACTGAAGAATTAATGCTTTTGAACTGTGGTGTTGGAGAAGACTCTTGAGAGTCTCTTGGATTGCAAGGAGATCCAACCAGTCAGTCCTAAAGGAAATCAACCCTGAATGTTCATTGGAAGGACTGATGCTGAAGATGGAACTCCAATATTTTGGCCATCTGATGCGAAGACCTGACTGCTTGGAAAGATCCTAATGCTGGGAAAGATTGAAAGTGGGAGGAGAAGGGGACGACAGAGGATGAGATGGCCAGATGGCATCACTGACTTGATGGACACAAGTTTGAGCAAGCTCCAGGAGTTGGTGATGGACAGGGAAGCCTGGCTACTGCAGTCCATGGGGTCACAAAGAGTTGGACAGGACTGAGTGCTGAACTGAAATCTCAAAGCACAGGCCCAGCTTCAGGTGAGGTCGAATCCAGGGCCCCAGTGACATCATCATAACTCTGTTCTTTTTTCTACCTCCTATCTTTGCTTTCATTCCGCGTTCACCCTGGTTTCATGGACAAGCCCCAGTATCAGCCATCAGCCACCTTTAGTCCCCTCGATGGTGACAAGATGGCAGAACAAGGCCTCCTTATCTCCTCTCAAAGATAAGGCTTTCCTGTTAGCCCTGGGCAAGGCCTGGTGCTCACTCTGATTGGATTGAGGAGATTATTTTCCTGATTCAATCACTGCAGGATATAGCCTAGGTAATGGACAGAGGAGCCTGGTAAGCTGCAGTCCGTGGGGTCGCTAAGAGTTGGGCACGACTGAGCGACTTCACTTTCACTTTTCACTTTCATGCATTGGAGAAGCAAATGGCAACCCACTCCAGTATTCTTGCTTGGAGAATCCCAGGGATGGGGGAGCCTGGTGGGCTGCTGTCTATGGGGTCGCACAGAGTTGGACTGAAGCGACTTAGCAGCAGCAGCAGCAAAGGATAAAAACCTTTCCTGTTGACTAGGGACAAGCCCTAATACTCTGATTGGACATGTTGAGGTCATGTGACCTTTCTGAACCAATCATTGCAGCCAGAACACAGTAGGTGGAAAGTGTAAGCTTTTCCTGTTGGTCCTGGGGCAAGTCCTGATGCTCACTCTGATTGGATATGCTAAGGTCATATAACCAGCTCTAAACCAATCACTGCAATCAGGGCAGGGCTTTAGTTGACAGTAAAGAGCCTTAGTTCACAGTCCCACTTGGAGCCAAGGGTTCTTTGCCTGGATCACTGCTCTGAGCTTAGAAGGCTAATTACCTGGTGGAACGTGGGGGCATTCCTAGGAGAGGTGGATGCTGGGATGTGTTCTCCACAGAATCTATGTCAGTGCCCTGGAGGCTGCCAGCTGCCCCCACATGGGGACCCTGAAGGCAGGAAAGGAGGGGATCCAGCCTGTTGTCTTTCCTTCTCACTTCTGATCCTGGACATGCATCTCTGAGACCTGCTGATCTCAGCCAGAGCCTGGGACCCACTGGGGCTACAGTGTCCTCTACAGTTCTGGCCAGAGCTTGGCCACCCTGCCCTGTCATGCCCTTTCTCTGGTCTTGAAGATTCCCTACCAGGCTCCTCACAGCCCGTCACGGACTAATGCTTCTCTGAGCCTACCTGTATTATGCTCCTTACTTTCATATTTTCAGGTTTAGCCCTAAGTGTATCAGTGTGAAGATTTGGGGCTTTGTGCATTGACCGAATATAAATTATACTACACTCTGAAAGGACTTGAGGCTCTAATGAAATTTGAAATTTTAACATGATTCATGAACTCGGAAGCTGATGAATCATCCACGGTATCCAAGGTATCAGTGAGCTGCAGACTATGGCCGTGTGTATGGGAGCGAAACTCCAGTCCTGGGATTCTCTGCTCATTACAGAAAGCAGAAATGCTGTCTAATGAGATGCAAAGCTCACAAAGCTCTAGAATCACAATGAGAAATTTGGGTGGGAACAGCTCCCGGAAGTAAGGTCGAATATGGGGATACAACAGCCCTGGTCTAAGATGGGGATACTATAGCCCTGGTCCTAGTGAGGTAAGCACACTCCCACAATGGCAGGCATGTCCTTAGGTGGAGAAAGTGCCCAGACTGGCTGCCCTGCATCTGTCCTCGGTGATGCTAGGGAGAATCCACATCATCAGTTAAGGAGCAGGGACCCCAAAAGACAATGACTGAGCCCCACACAGAGCTCAGGCCTCCACCCACATTCAGAGACGTCTGAGGTTCAGCCTGTCATGACCAAGGCTGCCTTTCCTGAGCCCCCTGGGAAGCCCTCCCAGCCCCCCGGTCTGCCCCTGATGCTTCTCCTTTGAGCCTTCACAGCACAAGGCAGAGCCTTATTAGAGAGCTTATTTAATCCCTGTGTCTTGGAGTTAGTCTCGCCCACCTAGAATAATGGGATTGTTGAATGGAGGTCGAGTCACTTCTAACCCAGAGCACCTGACTTCCTCGTCCAGTTCCTCCCCTTCTGACATGGTGAATGGCAGCAGCAGCCTGGATCCTGGGGCAACTGTGGTGAGCGGAGCACTCTGTCAGTCTATGACTGACATGAGGCACAGGCAAGAAATGGACAGTTGTTTTAAGGCACGGAGATGCGGGATTGTATTTGACTGCTGCAAACCTCTGCTTTGCATGCACTAGCCAAAAATAGCTCATGTGATAGAATGGGAGTACTGGGCAGCAGTCATGGTTTCCTTCACAACCACGTTTAGCTAATCTGTTTCACAAGCTACTGCCCTGTTATCTTGCATTCCAGGGCTCACAGCCAGAGCCTACATTTCCTCTAACATCGTATCCTGCAAAGATTAGAGTTAATTCATTCTTCGCTTCTGGTATATCTCTTTTATTAGTTCCAATGTGTTTACTCTTATCATTTCCAATCAGTCTTTTAAAATTTAATTTGTGTATTTGGGTTTCAGTGTTCTATTTCAGAGATGGGGAATTTCATTCAGCTTTGTCTTCCATTTCATCTCTCCTCTGGGCTCTCAGGGGCATTTCTTCTTCTTTTTCAAAACTAAAGCATACGGTTTAGAGCATTTCTGCTGAGTGTTCTCACCTCTGAGTGGAGGGATTACTATTTATAAACAAGGGATCTGATGCTCAGGGAGTGTGCTACTGATCAGTATCAGATTTTCAGTTAGGTCAGTAAGAGGGGGTGGGGGGATGGGCAGAGGGAGGATGCACAACTATTTGATTAAGTTGTTAAATGTTCAGAAAAATATTAAAAATAGTATAAATATTATATAAATACAATAAGTGATATTAATTATATATAATAATAAATAGATAAGATATTATAAATATACAATTTGTCAGAACTGTATACATTTAAGAAGAGACACATATTTAAAGGTATACACAGTAGAGATAAATAAAGAAGAGATTAAATGAAACATATTCAAAATCACATTTGGACTTCACACAGAGCTGTTTCCAGTGGTAACTACCAGTCAGTGGGTACAGGTTTATAAATTAATGCAAGTGGTTTCCACTGACCACCAGAGATGATGCACACTTCCCACCTAGAGTGATGATATGGAAACTCATCTCACAGACCCTGGCGAATAGGCCTTGGGGTTGATGTGTGCGAATAACCAACTGGTGAGAGGTATTCACATGAGTGATATCAGTCCTCACACTGTCCTACAAGGTACAATCTTACTCACTCTCTCCATCGCCCCAGCCTTGGTCATAATTTTACACTTAATGGGGGTTCAGGACAGGCTTGTACTCACAAGTATCACAAGGATATTGTGACACTGTAGTTCACACAGTATTGGAGCAGGCGGAGATGGGGAGGAACATGACGGCACTAGGGGGCACAAGGATGGTGCTGAATGGGTGTCATTCAGCCCCAGTCCAAGTGTTTGGGGTCTCTGTTACAGCCTCCTGAACCTTGTTGAAGATGAAGCCTTATTCTGCTGCTGCTGCTGCTAAGTCACTTCAGTTGTGTCCAACTCTGTGAGACCCCATAGACAGCAGCCCTTATTCATCCAACTAATATTCCTTGTGTGCCTGCCCTGTAAAGGCAATGGATTTTTTAGCAGGGTCACCAAAAGCATCAGTGACAAAGAAAAGCATAAACAGCATTTCACCAAAATTTAAAACATTCGTACTTCAAAGAACATTATCAAGAAAATGAAGAGACAACCTACAGAACAGAGAAAATATCTGCAAACCACGTATGTGATAGGTGTCTGGTATCCACAATACATGGGGGCTTCCCAGGTGGCACAGTGGTAAAGAATCTGCCTGCCAATGCAGGAGATGTAAGAGATGCGGGTTTGGTCCCTGGGTTGGGAGAATCCTCAGAGGAGGAAATTGCAAACTACTCCAGTATTCTTTCCTGGGAAATCCCATGGACAGAGGGCTACAGTCCTTGAGGTCGCAAAGAGTAGTTGGACACAACTGAGCGACTGAGCACACACACACTCACATATCCACAATATATAAAGAAATTGGAAACTTACTGCAAAATAGTTAGGAATCCAATTTAAAAATTAGGCAAGTGTTTTTTTTTTTTTTAAATAAAAATTAAGCAAACTTTTGCTTGACTTGAACAGGTAATTTTCTCCACAAAAGATATTTATGTGGATAATTAGTACAGGAAAATATGCTCAACATCATTAGTTTTTGGTGAAATGCAAATCAAAACCATAGTGAGCTACCATTTCATTTCCAGAAGGAAACGTTCGTAAGGATAAGGAAACTTTGTATATTATGATGCATGCGCACTTGTCGCTTCAGTCATGTCTGACTCCTTGCAACCCTATGGATTGTAGTCCGCCAGGCTCCTTTGTGGAGATTCTCCAGGCAAGAATTGGAGTGGGTTGCATGCCCTCTTCCAGGGATCTTCCCGACCCAGGGATCGAATCCATGTCTGTTGTCTCCTGCATTGGCAGTTGGGTTCCTTACCACAAGTGCCACCTGGGAAGCCCGGTGGTGGCAATGTAAAAAGGTTCATCTGCTGCGGAAAACGGTTGTGATGATTCTTCAAAAAGTTAAACATAGACTGACTTATGATCCAGCAATTTCAGCCCAGGCATATACCAGAAAGAACTGAATTAGGCTCTCAAACAAACCATTTGAAACTGGATGTTTCAAACAGCCCAAATGTCCATCAAAGAATGAATGGATAAATAAATTGTGTTATATCCATGTGTATTAACATAATAATGTAATATGATTCAGTCTTGAAAGGTAATGAAGTACTGATACGTGCTACAGTGTAGATGAACTTTAAAGCCTATACTAAGTGAAAGAATCTAGACATAAAAGGTCACATATCCTATAATTTCACTTATATGAAATGTGCAGAATAGGTAAATCCATAGAGACAGAATGCAAGTTGGTGTTTGCCAGATGGAAGGGTGGGAGATGTTCAGAAAATGCCTAATGGGTAGGAGGTTTTATCTTGTGATAATCCGAAATGTTTATGGGCTAGAAAGAGATGGTGGTTGCACAATGTATTAAATGCCATTGAACTGTCAGCTTAAAATGGTTACTTTAGGTTAATATCATCTCAAAAAAAATTGAGCAGTTTAGTATAAAATTCTGATATCTGTTTTTATCTTGAACAGTCAGGACTCTGGTACCCTCAGGCTCCATTCCCACATGGGATCTTGCTGAGCAGTGAAGACATGGTCTCACCAGCTCACCCAGCCCTATGTGGTCCACTGTATCCTGTAACCACATGCTCTAGTGTATCCTAGGGAGTCCAGTTTTTTTTATCAATTTGAGACTGTCATTGACCCTGAGAAAAACTGGCTTTCAAGTCATATGAGGTAGATAGACAGACAATTCAACAAATCACAGCAAACATCAAGTGCAGGGAAAGAGAGTAGGGCTAATCATATTTAAGTCCTTGATGGTGTTGGAGGCAGAGTAATATAGCCCCCAAAGATGTCTATACCCTAATTGCCAGGACCTGTGACCATGTTACCTTACAGAGGGCTTTGCCGATGTCATTAAGATCTTGAGACGGGGAGAGCATCTTGGATTATCCAGGTGGGCCCAACCTAATCATGTGAGTCCTTGAAATAGGATAACCTTTATTAACTGGGCCAGAGAAATGAGCCAGAGGAATGAGGAGAGATTTGAAGTGTGAGAGGGATTTGCCCACTATTGCAGGCTCTGAAGATGGAGCAAGGGGCTGTGAGGCAAGGCACATACATGGCCCCTAGCAAGTTGAAAGACTTTCATATGACAGTCAGAAGGAAACAGGGGTCTCAGTCCTACAACCACAAGGAACTGACTTCTGCCAACAAGTTGAATGAGCAAGGAAGCAGGTCTTTCCCTTGAGCTTCCAGGAAGAAACTCAGCCTGCAGACACCCTGATTTCAAAACAGTGAGACCCATGCCAGACTTCTAACCCACAGATCTGTGAGATAAAATTTTATGTTGTCTAAGCCATTAAGTTTGTCCTAACTTGTTAGGTCAGCAATAGGAAACTATACATATGGTTGTGTTTCAAGAAGTAAGAAAGAGCTGACCTTCAGCCCGCACAGACAGGAAGACTGCTCCACCTGAGCAGGTGTAAGTGCAAGGTGTTGGAGTGGAGCTGAACTTGTTTGATGAATATAAGATGTGGTGAGAAGAATGAGTGCAGATGCCCATCTGGGAAGGTCGGCAGTGTTCACCAGTATCCTGAGAGGGAGGTGTTGTGTACTGCTCTCAGCCTATCAATAACTATTTCATGGCTGGACCAGCCCTTGTGGTTCTTATTATGATTGCAGGATGCCCTTTAGGCCATCAGGAAACTTTGGAGAAAAAAGCTTTATTACTTACAGGATCTGGGCCCACCACAAGGTTACAGGTAGAGAGATCATGTGTCCGGGGTTCTGATTTTATGGAGGTCAGGGTGGGGGCCTTTAGGTTTTGAGGGCTCACTCTTTATTGGTAAATTTAAAATACAAGAGTGGTAATTAGCTATACCTCAATACAAAATGTTTTTGGTGTTAAAAAATACAAATTAAAAAATATATATATATAAGAGTGGGAATTTAAAGCTCAAAAAGAGTAAAAACAAGTGACCCAAATGGTCAGCTGTCAAAATCAACCAAGATCTTTAAAACAAAGGCACCCCGCTGGAGGGAGATGGCCTGATTCTTTATGGCTGAGACTGTGTTTATTTGCAATGGCCATCTTTGAAGTGGATGCCTCTTTGAAATGGATACGTCTTTGAAGTGGATGCCTTGGCAATCAAAGCTTAAGTCAGGCACTTGCCTTAAAAAAACGAAGACCCAACTGTCAAGGTTTACCTTACCATAGGACAAGGTGCTGCTGCTGCAAAGGTGCTCAGTTGTGTCAGTCTCTGTACGACCCCATGGACTGTCGCCCACCAGGCTCCTCTGCCCATGGGACTTTTCCAGGTGAGAATACTGGAGTGGGTTGCCATTTCCTACTCTACAGGACAAGGTGAGTCAGTCCCAAATCACCGTCATCATGAATCAGAATCTTGAGAGCCAACTGCCTGCCTACAGAGTGTGATGCTGCCGTTTGGCTTAGCAAGCTTGACAAAGAATCAACAGACGAACCTCCTAGAATTGGTGAGGAAAGGAAATAGATTCGGAAAATGGGTGATGTGCTGATGTCAGTTTCTAAAAGATTGTCGTGCTTGTGCCCTATGAAAATGATACATCTGAAGGTTTATTTTGTTAAGAAAGCTAGTCTTTATGTTCTGTACTTTACAAACTTTCTGAAGTGGGAAGTGGGGGTTATTTTTTCTTTGACCCACACACCAATTATTCCTCTTGTAGTCAGGGAATTTCTCTGTTTCCCTTGTTATCACTAGTGGCACCAGCTCTTGGATTGATCCCAGTCCTGTGTCCTGTGGCAGGTGACCCACAGCAAGTTCTTGGGATGATGTTAAGCCTCATGCAAAGGACAGGCAGGATCAGGATGTGGATGGTAGACCCAGGACCTTGGCCCCCTCCCCAATTTCCCCAATGTTCACTCTTTCTGCTGTTATTGCTAGCTAAGTACTCTGGACCAGGTTCTCCTTGGGTGCTGGGTATGAGCAGCACAGGGAAGATCAAGCCCTGCAGATGACCACATGGGTCAGAGATTCTGGGAGGTGGAGACAGGGAAGGACAGAGGAAGTCTGCACCATGTGGACTCCAGGAGGGAGGTCACTGTGACTTCACCCCAGACATTATCAGTAGGATTCCCAGGAGACTGGCTGAGTTCTCATCAATGTGACAAACCTCTGCTGTGACCTGTAGCCACAGGCCTCACCCTGGCCTCTCCCTGAGTCTGGGAGAAGCAGCAGCACTGTCCTGTGGGCTGGAGGGGATGGACCTTCCTGAGAAATCTGAGGTCTCAGGGAGCAGGACATCCTGGATGGTGGGAGGGGAGCGAGTAAGGGTGAGGTGCACCCAGAAACCAGGGAAGGGGAGATGTCCTGCGGTAAGGTTGAAGGATTTCTAGAGGGATGACCCATTGCATGTGGGGCCAGTTAAGTAGTTTGCCTTGTATGAGTGGCTTAATAGAGGGAGCAGGGAGGGGAGGAGAAGGTGATACTGGCTGACATGGGAGCCTGAGGGAACACTGAGAAAGGTTGAGCAATGTCAGCTCTCACTCAGGTATAAATTAAAAATCATCTCATGTGAGCTGACTGAAAATGACATGCTTCCTTCCAGATGACAAGCTGGGGGAAGGAGATATGAAGTAATGAAAGGGATGCTCTGACTAAACTTTAATAGCCCACAGGCATGTGTGAAAGGCAAGATTGTAGGGAGTCAGAAAATAAACTTTAATCTAAAAAAACAAATAATAAAATGATAGTCTCAGTTCCTGTTATTCCCCTGAAGTCTAGGCTTAAGTATTAGGACTGAGGGGATCAGAAATATGAGTTCAGGCAGCTAGGTGAGGAAAAATAATTAAGAAATATTTGAGACCAGCATTCTAGTTATGAGAAAACATGTGATAAAAGCCTTTAAAACCTAGTGCTTCATTCACAAATGCCCTGAAATACAGCATGACAAATTTCAAAACTATTTCTGCACCCTTTACTGCAAAATCCATCTTGTGAAAATGAAGTTAATAACCACAGCATTTATGGAGTACCTCCTAGATGTCAGGTCTTGTGCTAAGGGGCTTAGATGAATTATCTCATTCCATCCTCTCCCAGTGATGTAGCTTCTTCTACCATCCACGCTTACCAAGGAGGAAACTGAGGCCAGGGAAGTTACAGAGCTGTCCACACATCCATGGAGGTTTTATGCACAGGATTGTTCTACTCCTAGTTGGGGGACCCTCAGTATCCAGAATGAAGTTTGATGTAGAGATGCTGCATAAGACATAGGGGTCATGAAAATAATGACAACATGGAAATCACATCTTACACAGGGTTTAGGTTTAAATAGAGTTAAAAAAAAAAAAAAAAAAAAGACATGAATAGCCCAGCATTGAACAGATCACAGATTTTTCTTTTCTTTTTTCTCTGCCGAGTGAAGGGTGAAATACATGCTTCACTTGTAGGGTCATTTTGAGTGGGAAAAAAAAACCCAAAACAATTTTAAACACTGAGTCATCAAGACGGTGAAGATATTCAACCCTTGGAGATAAGATGAGGGGACAGCGGATCTCCATCCTCTGATTCCTGCATTTGGGACATAAGACTTCTGGACAGGAATGACCCAAATGGTGTAGACTGTTTTCCCTTCCCATCCCCCTCCCCTCTTCTTGTTGAGTGTGTATCTGCATTTAATATCTGGATGAGTATGTGCCAAAATCCCACGGTGTGCCCTGTCTTAACTTAGAAATTTCCCTGGTGGACATCCACACAGCTCCCTCCATTTACTACCCATTACCTCTGTACACGATTAGCACGTGCTGGGTCAGCCCCTTTTCAGTGCTGACGCCACCGGAGAAAAAGCACTTAAGGTAGATCTTGTGAAGAAACCTTACATACCTCACAGGCACTCAACCATGAGGCTCAGCTTTAGCCCCAGAATGGCCCCCTTGGAGGAGCCCAGGGTCTGTGTGGAGTATCTGTGGTCAGGATCTGTCCCAATTATGGTGTCTGGCGGAGTGAAGGGCTGTCTTGCTGAACTGGAAAGACTTTTTCTTTAAAAAAAAATAATCTCGTGTTGAAAGGTGAAGGCAGGTGGGAACTATCTCCGCAACATTCTCAGTGCCACAGAGCCTTGCATATGGAATGACTGGGGTGGTCACAGGAAGTCTCTCTGAGGAGGCATTTGGGCTGAGGTCCAGCTGGAGAGTTGGGAGAAGAATGTTCTAGGAGCCGGAGTGGGGGCCTGGTGCGTGGGAGAATGAAAGACGGAGGGGGGGTCTGTGAGTCTTGTTGCAAGGGTCTGGCTGTGGGAGAAGCTGGCTTGGATGTTGTGCACCCCTGATTGGGAGACTTTCCTTCTCAAGATATGTTTCCCTCATTGTGAGTCTCACTTCTTAGGGTGGAAACTAGAAGTTGGTGTCCCAGCCTCCCTTGCAGCGGAAAACAGTCACGTGATCCAGGTCCGCCAATCCAAGCCTCCCGTGAGCCTCTGCTCTGAAAGAGAGAAGATGGCACTGGCAGGGAGGCTAGCCTCTGCAAGGTGGGATGGAGAGATGAGGTCCATTTCCTGGGGCCAGCGGCCGTGGTGTCTGGCTGAGTGGTCTCCCTGGAACCTCCATGGTGTGGGGTGGGCATTTGTTCCTCCTGAAGCTGCAGCGCCTGCGTCTCTGCCCGCAAAGGGCCTGACAGCCTCCTGTCAATTTCACCAGAGGTGGGTTGGAAATGCAGAGGCTCAAGTCACCCCCCCCTCCACCCCTAAACCTGCTGAGCCAATGTCCTCATTCTAACAAGGCCCCAGGGAATGTGCATGAACATTAATGCTCAGGGATTCTGAAATGCACTCCATTTCTACTTTACACAAGGGGTGCTTGTTCATACAGTTAGCAACCCTGATGATGTAGAAGCTGTGGGAGGATTTAACCAAGGAGTGAAGTGATCCAGTTTACCTTTTACATATCTGTCCTGCCAGTGGGCTCCAGAGAGATGGGAGGGGAGACCAGTCCAGGAGGCCATGGCTTGTCCAGAGAAAGAAAACATGTCGTTGTCACAAGATAGGCTGACATGCACATGCCCTGGGCAAAGACTGAGACACACTTGCAAACTTGGACATGGCACACACATCACAGATACTCACACAGACTCCCATGTGCAAATTCAGAAACATTCCTATTTATACAGAGAACATAGACCCACAAAGACCCAGGTGAGAGTGCTGGCCAAAAAGCTGTTCCTTTCTCATGTTCCCAGAACCACAGAAAGGAGTCAAGCCTTCCTTTCATCCTCCTCTGATCCTTCTCAGCTGAAGTTCAACATCCTTAAGCTGCAGGATCCAGTTTAGGAGGTCGGGTCTTGTAAGGAGCAGTCCCAGCTCCAGGCAAGATGAGATGCCGGTGGTCCTGCCTCTGTCTGGGAGGATCACTCAGCTCAGCTCTGCAAGGCTGCCAATCAGTATAGACCAAATGATAATGGCTTTGTAGTGTTGAACCCAGGCAGCACCTTTGCTCTCCACAGGGCAGAAAGAGTGAGCCATGGGCTGTGACCCTGGATCGGTGACGTGGTGTGTATCATTTGTGTATCTGCAGGGTATTCTGATATAGAGACATTGAGGACATCAGCTTCTGCCCATGATCAGCTTTGAGTGCTATTTATACCTTGGAAAATTTATCCCACTAATCAATTACAAGGGGAGAAAATCACATTTGAGAGATAGTCAGATGTTCTATAGTATATTGCACTTCAAATTATAATTCTGTGAAATCTCATTATTTGTGTCTAGACTGGAAGAAATTTAATTTTGATTATTTAACTACATTTCCTGTTGCTCTTAAAGGTCCCCTGTATTAGTTTTGAGAGTATCTTTTTCTTCCCTTGATGTGTCTAGAATTGAGCAGCACTCAACAGGGGCTTCTATAAGTCTCTGGGAGCCTCAGGGTTTGATTCTGGAAGGACATTAAGTCCATTCTGGGCTGTTTGCTTTCACCATTGTTATTGTCTGCATCAGTTCAGTTCAGTTCAGTTGCTCAGTCGTGTCTGACTCTTTGTGACCCCATGGACTGCAGCATGCCAGACTTCCCTGCCCATCACCAACACCCGGAGCTTGCTTAAGCTCACATCCATCGAGTTGGTGATACCATTCAACCATCTCATCCTCTGTCGTCCCCTTCTCTTCCTGCCTTCAGTCTTCCCCAGCATCAGTGTTGTCTCCAGTGAGTCAGTTCTTCACATCAATTGGCCAAAGTATTGGAGTTTCAGCTTCAGCATCAGTCCTTCCAATGAATATTCAGGACTGATTTCTGTTAGGATTGACCTCTCCTTGGAGTCCAGGGGACTCTCAAGAGTCTTCTCCAAAACCACAATTCAAAAGCATCAGTTCTTCAGCGCTCGGCTTTCTTTATGGCCCAACTCTCACATCCATACACGACTACTGGAAAAACCATAGCTTTGACTATGACTAGACAGTGATTGTCAGCATCGCCACCCTTATTTTCATTGCCATTATTATCAACATCACTGTTGTCATCATCACTGTCATGACCACAACCATCACTGAATGAGTTGCTCACAGATCCAGGCACTGCTATAAGTGCTTTCTATTTATTACTCTTTTTACATCATCACAAGTCTGTAAGATAGTGCTACCATCCTCATTTTAATGGTGAAGTTGAAGCACAGAGAGGTTAAGAGACTCACCTAATGTTGAATGGGTAATGAACTGCAGAGTTTGGTCTCAAACTCAGCCACCTGGCCCGTGTTCATGCTCTTACCCATACTCTATGTGGCACAACATGCCCTTGATCTATGTGGTCAGTCTTTACATCATTGGGATTGGGCCCTCACCTTGGCTGTTCCCAGAATGCCCCTCCCTCCCCCCAAGCCTTTGTCAACACGCTCATCCTCCACGCTCGCCTGTGGTCCACCTCCTCATGAAGGCCCTTCTAGCATCTCCTTACCTCAGCTTCGGATGCTCACAGCACTGCCACTTTCTCTCCTGACACTGACCACCTGCAGCATCAACCTGAGGGTCACAGTTGGGTAGACAACCCAGCCTACTGCCCTAAGCATATCCCAGCGTGTCTAGGGACAGTGCATTGTCAGCCCTCACAGTGGGCTTTAAGGCACAGGGTTAGGGAGAAAGAGGAGGTGTTTATCATCTGAAACCCCTGGTCTCTCAACATCCTCACATCACAGCCCACAGAAAGGACGTGGCCATGCATCATTCTAGTGTGACATGCATCTGCTGTTCCTCCTTTAGCCTTGGGCCCCCAGCTCTGGATGTGAGCATGTTATGTGAACAGTTGAGAGAGATCGAATTTGGGATGAAATGAGATTGAACCAGACAAGCCTGTCTTCCCCTACAAGGTGACTCTCTGATACCTCTTAGCAAAGGGGAACTCTCTCTCTGTGTGACCTCTCTGCAGGAGGCAGTTTTATCTTTTCTTATAGAGAATCTGGCTTCTAAACCTACACAGTTTTCCTGCTGTAGCAAGATCAGGACATGGAATTAGAAAAGCCTGTGAAATAATCCAGACTGGGCTTCCCCACTGACAGCCGACAGGAGCAAACCAGGCTCCTGGTGAGCACGTCCCCTTCCTGGGCAGCCCATGAAAGAGTGGCCTCTGTCATTGCCTCTCTGAGATCCCAGCCCCAGGAAAAGGGCACCCTGGTCCTTTTTTTCCTGGCTGGTGTGCAGATGAGAAGACCAGCATTAAGGAAGCTCACTCAGTGCTGGTCCTGCTTGGGGAGCTCTAATCACAGGACCAGTTCACTCAGTTCTCATGACGTGGGGATAGTTTATCCTCAGTTTGCAGATGAGGAAGCTGAGGCACAGAGTGGTCCATTCTCTGGTCCAAGGACATGGCCTAGTGAGCACAGGACTAAGGTTGTCAGCATCATTATCGTGATGCTCTCCACAGTCATAAGCACCCTCATCATCAACATCTGCATATTGTCATCACTGCCCCTCCCTTCTTCCTTTTATCTTAATGAGTCTTTCCTTCTCATGAGATTGATTTCTTTGAGAAAGTGGAGTCATTTTTTCCCCCTTGTGGTTTTGCTTAACTTATTTCTCTATAAAACTACTTAAAAATTATATATATTATTCAGATACTTACAAAATAAATATTCAGATATGAAATTTAAACAATTATGTGCAGAATAAGGAGAGAAAAGGGCTAATAATTCAGGTTTGCTAGTAATATTTTGATGATTCTTCTTGTTCATTTTTATGCAAAGATATGTAAAACTTTTCTTTCACCAAACATAGGATAATACAGTACATGGCATTTCATAGCCATCTGCTTCCACTGAACAATATATTGTAACATTTCATGCCCACTCTCACCCATCCACCTGTGCTTTGTGATACGAAGCCCTCACAGGTGACACCAACCAGCCTCTCCCACTGGTCCTCGTCACTGCTGTGGGGCAAGCCTCTGTCCCTCCTATCTCCCTCTTCCCCTAGGAATCCCACTTGTTCATGGTCAAAGGTTCCTTACCTGCCTTCTCTGGGAGACCCCCTCATCCCCATGTTCTCTGAGGTCCCCGTCCTCACGTGGTTCATATCTCATAAAGGATTGTGCTCACAATCTTGTCACATTTCCTGAGAAACTACTCACTCCAGACCCTGGGTGGGTACTAGGGACACAGAGCCAAGCCCAGTTGACTTTTCTTGAGCACTGACAGGCACCGACAGAAATTTCCAATGTACTTGTCTGGTCTCCTTAATCCCATAGCAGCCTCAAAAAGTATGCTCTATTATGGCTCTGATTTAGAGAGAGAGGAGATGAGGCAGAATTTGCACAAGTGAAAAGCCAGGTTCCACCCCATGCCATCAGAATCCAGAGCTGATCCTGGAGCCCTCTTGCTAGTCCATGGCCCTTGCCTGTGAGGAGGTCTTCCTGCATCAATGGACTCTCCACCTCCTCATTCCCATGTCCTGAGAAAGGCCAGGCAGACCTGGAAGTACTCTGTGCAGCTAGAACTTGTTTGAGAGTAAGTGACAGAAAACCCAACTCTAACCAGTTTTAGATAGATTGAAGGTTTCAGATTCAAGCTTCTCCACAGTCTAGGGCTAGTCCTGGCTTCTCCAAGGCTGGATTCAGACCCAGTGATGCTATCAGAGCCAACTTTCCCTCTCACCCTCTGTCTCATTTCTTCTTCCAGGTCAGCTGCGTTTTCAGACAGGTTATCCTAATGCATACAGAATGGCTGCAGCAGCTCCAGACCTCACACTCTGTCATCTTTAAGTCCAGTGGGAAGTCACCTGCCTCTGATGTGTAATTTGCACCAGTGGAATATGGGAGGAGTGGGGTGTCCCCTCTGATAGAAGCTTTAGAAACTAGTATATCATTCTCTTTCCCCTGCCACAGCGAACAGCAGTGTTCCAGATAGAAGCTTCCCCAGTAGCCTGGGTCCTGCAATGACGATGATGTGAACCAAACCCACAGCTAAGACAAGATGGACATGAAGCATGAGCAAGAATTAGCCTCTGTCTTTGTGAACACTAGGTCTGGGGTTGTTTGTTACTGGTACACCTAGAACATCCTGCCCGATCCTCCAGTCCACAAACATAGTGTTTATCTGTTGAGGTTCTGGATCTGGGCATCTCTGTGTCTTGTTTCCCCGACATGGGAACCCAAGAAGTACCTGGTGACTGATGATTGCCAGTCTCCTGTCTGCATCACTCCTGTGTATCTGGTCTCTGGGGTGGTTTTCTTTTCCTATAAACTCTCTCTGGCTGCTTGTCCTCCTGGCTCCAGTCTAAAGCACCCAGTAGGGCTCCAGGTGCTGGTCGGGAGCAGGTGATAAGCTCCAGTTCACCCTTCTGAACCATGGAAATGAGTCTGGTTGCCATCAGTTCTCCTTGTGAGCTTGGGGCTTGATGAGATCTCTCCTGTATAAAGTATCCAGGAGCCTGTCTTCAACCAACACAGGAAGGAAACAAAGGCCCTTCACCAGTTTTCAAAAATTTATTTTCTCTACAACTGTCAAAAAAATAAGACACTGGCTGCTAGAATGATCCTTGAAGTCAGAAAGGGTCACCAACTCCAATTTAGCCTTTGTTCAGCTGCAGACTCATTCGGAGCTCCATTGAACTGGAGGCATCATCCCTCACAAACCAGCCTCTACTCACTCCCCAGGATGCAGTTCCTGCAGAGGAAGGACATGTTATCATCGGAGCTTCTTACACTCAGCCTGCAGGTGCCTCCTGCCACAGCCTGCCCCATTCCTGTCTGCCCTTCTCAATGGGATTGTCACTTCTGGAAATCAGTTCAGTAAATATATCTGTGTTTATGTGTGTATTTATATATGTATATGAATAAAACATTCACTGAAGTGTAGTTTATAAACGTTTAAGATCAGAAACCACAGA
This sequence comes from Bos grunniens, assembly GCF_055505025.1. Classification (NCBI taxonomy): domain Eukaryota; kingdom Metazoa; phylum Chordata; class Mammalia; order Artiodactyla; family Bovidae; genus Bos; species Bos grunniens. The sequence continues at coordinate 45,828,373 of NC_141181.1, forward strand.
TGTGCATGGACTGGGGCAGGTTAAAAGCTGTGTATTTATTGTTCATAGGAACCCTGTGTGGTTCTTTTTAGAAATGAGGCTTCTCTATGTCTGGTACCCAGATGTGGGGAGATGCTCCAGGCTTTGGCAATGGGACACTTGCTCCAGGTCCAGGGGCTGGATTGAGGGAGGCAGAGCTGGAGAGGTCATGTGCAGGTTAATAGGGTACGCAGGCCGGGGTGCCTGGGTGACTTTCATCAGGTCCCTGCTGCTTGGGCTCTGGGGAAGGGCCTGTTTTCTGAGTCCCCAGCAGTTTTGTGAACCCCAAGAACAGAGGATGATTTCTCTTTGTCCTAGCACAGAGCATGTTTCTACGGTGGCACCAAGAACCCTGGACATTGCAATCAGCTCTGGACCCTTAACCCTGAAGGGCAAGGTCGTGCATATGTCTCCCTGGCTCTGCTCCTGGACCACAGCCTGGAAGACAGCAGCCCCTCTCACCTGTCCTTTGTCCTCACCGTGCTTCTGGTGTGGGCCTTCCCTGCTCCAGGGCCCCCAGGATTGTTCAGGGGGGGACTGGCTCCCTGACAGTGGAAACAGGGCCTTGTGGGAAGTGGGAGCCAAGAAGGTTGGTTCCAGCTGAGGGGAGTCTGTCTGGGAGGAGGTAGTGTCTCAATTGCCCTGTGGGGTTAACTCTCTGTTTATTGAAATCAACTACCTATGAATCACACCTGCCACCTCCACACGTGTTGGTGTTGGTAGGTTTGCTGCTCCTTCTCCTGTAGGAAGAATGGGATCCTCTGGAAAAGCTCTATGAACAGAATTTTGCAGGTGCGACTCCAGAGAGCAGACTCGAGGCCTCTTGGCTGTGTGTTGGGTGTCTCACAATTTTATACAAACCATTGCATCCCTGTCGGCAAAAGTGGAGGAAAGAATGAGCTGATGGGGATGGGAGAAGCAGCTCTGCTGGAAGGAGGGTGAAGTCAATTGCAAACAAGGTGACACCATGATGACTGTTCCTGCTGAGGCCACCTGACACCTCACAGGTGCGACCCTGAGGCCCAGCTCTGCCCACTTCCTCCATCCCCAGGACGGCCGTCTCCTGTGCTCAGGAACCAGCAGTGACAGTGCTCGGCGCAGCCCCACGGCCCTCTCACACCTGGGTGTGTCTACACTGCCTCTAGGTCTTCCCTCCTGTCTGAAGCCCAGGCCCTCTGTATCCCGTCTTCTCGTGTCCAGGAAGACGTTCAGTGTCTGTTGCCTGGAGTAGGATGGCCACTCACAGCCACACAGGAGTGCAGCCCGCGGCCTCACCCGGGCATAGCCTCTGACCAAGCTCCTGCTGAGTCTGCTCCAGTGCTGTCCTGCCTGCCGGCAGCATGCCCTGCAAGTGTGGAGCTTCCTGGTCAAGGCACCAGTGTCCCTAACCTGGTTTTCAGGGAGAACTAAGTGAAGGAGGAGGCGGGGCTGAGGAGGAGGCAGGGCTGAGGAGGAGGAAGGGCTGGGGAGGAGCTGGGCCTTGCTTGTAGTCCAGGAAGCTCTGGGAATGTGGCCCTGGTCACTGCCACAGGAAGGAATCCAGGCAGTCACCCCAGACAGGCCAGGCTCCTGGAATTGGAGCAGAATCAGGCTGCTGTTTGGAGGCAGCCTGGGGCTGAAGGGAATCTGCTTCCAACCATGGAGAGGGGCCTTGGGGAAGCCTCTGTTCTGTTCAGTTCAGTTGCTTAGCCATATCTGACTCTTTGTGACCCTATGGACTGCAGCATGCCAGGCTTCCTCCCATCACCAGCTCCTGGAGTTTACTCAAACTCATGTCCATCGAGTTGGTGATGCCATCCAACATCTCATCCTCTGTCATCTCCTTCTCCTCCCACCTTCAATCTTTCCCAGCATCAGGGTCTTTTCAAATGAGTCAGTTCTTCACATCAGGTGGCCAAATTATTGGAGTTTCAGCTTCAGCATCAGTCCTTCCAATGAATATTCAGGACTGATTTCCTTTAGAATGGACTGGTTTGACCTCCATGCAGTCCAAGGGACTCTCAAGAGTTTTCTCCAACACCACATTTCAAAAGCATCGTTCTTCAGTGCTCAGCTTTCTTTATAGTCCAACTCTTATATCCATACATGACTACTGGAAAAACCATAGCTTTGACTAGATGTACCTTTGTTGGTTAAGTAACATCTCTACTTGTTAATATCCTGTCTAGGACGGTCATAACTTTTCTTCCAAGGAGCAAGCATCTTTTAATTTCATGGCTGCGGTCACCATCTGCAGTGATTTTGGAGGCCCCCAAAAATAAAATCTCTCACTGTTTCTATTGTTTCCCCATATATTTCCCATGAAGTGATGGGACCGGATGCCATGATCTTAGTTTTCTGAATGTTGAGCTTTAAGCCAACTTTTTCACTTCTCTTTCACTTTCATCAGAGGCTCTTTAGTTCTTCTTCACTTTCTGCCATAAGGGTGGTGTCATCTGCATATATGAGGTTATTGATATTTCTCTGGGCAATCTTGATTCCAGCTTGTGCTTCATCCAGCCCAGCATTTCTCATGATGTACTCTGCATATAAGTTAAATAAGCCGGGTGACAATATACAGCTTTGTGATGTACTCCTTTCCCGATTTGGAACCAGTCTGTTGTTCCATGTCCAGTTCTAACTGTTGCTTCCTGACCTGCATACAAATTTCTCAGGAGGCAGGTCAGGTGGTCTGGTATTCCCATCTCTTTCAGAATTTTCCACAGTTTATTGTGATTCACACAGTCAAAGGCTTTGGCATAGTCAATAAAGCAGAAGTAGATGTTTTTCTGGAACTCTCTTGCTTTTTCCATGATCCAGCGGATGTTGGCAATTTGAGCTCTGGTTCCTCTGCCTTTTCTAAATATAGTTTGAACATCTGGAAGTTCACTGTTCATGTACTGTTGAAACCTGGCTTGGAGAATTTTGAGCATTACTTTGCTAGCATGTGAGATGAGTGCAACTGTGTGGTCGTTTGAACATTCTTTGGCATTGCCTTTCTTTGAGATTGGACTGAAAACTGACCTTTCCAGTCCTGTGGCCACTGCTGAGTTTTCCAGATTTGCTGGCATATTGAGTGCAACACTTTAACAGCATCATCTTTTAGGATTTGAAATAGCTCAACTGGAATTCCATCACCTCCATTGGCTTTGTTCATAGTGATGCTTCCTAAGGTCCACTTGACTTCACATTCCAGGATGTCTGGCTCTAGGTGAGTGATCACAGCATCGTGATTATCTGGGTCTTGAGGATCTTCTTTGTATAATTCTTCTGTGTATTCTTGCCACTTCTTCTTAATATCTTCTGCTTCTGTTAGGTCCATACCACTTCTGTCCTTTATTGGGCCCACCTTTTCATGAAATGTTCCTTTGGTATCTCTAATTTTCTTGAAGAGACGTTTAGTCTTTCCGTTTAACTTATATGCAGAGTACATCATGAGAAATGCTGGACTGGAAGAAACACAAGATGGAATCAAGATTGCCAGGAGAAATATCAATAACCTCAGATATGCAGATGACACCACCCTTATGGCAGAAAGTGAAGAGGAACTCAAAAGCCTCTTGATGAAAGTGAAAGTGGAGAGTGAAAAAGTTGGCTTAAAGCTCAACATTCAGAAAACTAAGATCATGGCATCCGGTCCGACCACTTCATGGGAAATAGATGGGGAAACCGTGGAAACAGTGTGTCAAACTTTATTTTCCGGGCTCCAAAATCACTACAGATGGTAACTGCAGCCATGAAATTAAAAGACGCTTACTCCTTGGAAGGAAAGTTATGACCAACCCAGATAGCATATTGAAAAGCAGAGACATTACTTTGCCAACAAAGGTTCGTCTAGTGAAGGCTCTGGTTTTTCCTGTGGTCATGTATGGATGTGAGAGTTGGACTGTGAAGAAGGCTGAGCGCCGAAGAATGGATGCTTTTGAACTGTGGTGTTGGAGAAGACTCTTGAGAGTCCCTTGGACTACAAGGAGATCCAACCAGTCCATTCTGAAGGAGATCAGCCCTGGGATTTCTTTGGAAGGAATGATGCTGAAGCTGAAACTCCAGTACTTTGGCCACCTCATGCAAAGAGTTGATTCACTGGAAAAGACCCTGATGCTGGGAGGGATTGGGGGCAAGAGGAGAAGGGGACGACAGAGGATGAGATGGCTGGATGGCATCACTGACTCGATGAACGTGAGTCTGAGTGAACTCCGGGAGTTGGTGATGGACAGGGAGGCCTGGCGCGCTGCGATTCATGGGGTCGCAAGGAGTCGGACACGACTGAGCGACTGATCTGATCTGATCTGATGCTTTTATTTTCCTCTATTTCTTTGCATTGATCACTGAGGAAGGCTTTCTAATCTCTCCTTGCTACTCTTTGGAACTCTGCATTCAAGTGGATATATCTTTCCTTTTCTCCTTTGCCTTTTACTTGTCTTCTTTTCTCAGCTATTTGTAAGGCCTCATCAGATAACTATTTTGCCTTTTTGCGTTTCTTTTTCTTAGGGGTGGTTTTGATCCCTGCCTCCTGTACAATGTCATGAACCTCCGTCCATAGTTCTTCAGGCACTCTGTCTATGAGATCTAATCCCTTGAATCTATTTTTCACTTCCACTGTGTAATTGTAAGGGATTTGATTTAGGTCATACCTAAATGATCAACTGGTTTTCCCCACTTTCTTCAATTTAAGTCTGAATTTGGCAATAAAGTGTTCATGATATGAGCCACAGTCAGCTCCCAGTCTTGTTTTTGCTGACTGTATAGAGTTTCTCCATCTTTGGCTGCAAAGAAGATAATCAATCTGATTTCAGTATTGACCATCTGGTGATGTTCATGCGTAGAGTCTTCGTTTGTGTTGTTGGGAGAGGGTGTTTGCTGTGCCCAGTGTGTTCTCTTGGCAAAACTCTATTAGCCTTTGCCCTGCTTCATTCTGTACTTCAAGGCCAAATTTTCCTGTTACTCCAGGTATTTCTTGACTTCCTACTTTTGCATTCCAGTCCCCTATAGTGAAAAGGACATCTTTTTTGGGTGTTAGTTCTAAAAGGTCTTGTAGGTCTTCATAGAACCATTCAACTTCAGCTTCTTCAGTATTAGTGGTTGGGGCGTAGACTTGGATTACCGTGATATTGAATGGTTTGCCTTGGAGATGAACAGAGATCATTCTGTCATTTTTTAGATTGCATCCAAGTACTGCATTTCAGACTCTTTTGTTGACTATTATGGCTACTCCATTTCTTCTAAAGGATTCTTGCCCACAGTAGTAGATACAATGGTCATCTGAGTTAATTAAATTCACCTATTCCAGTCCATTTTAGTTTGCTGTTTCTTAAAATGTCGATGTTCACTCTTGCTAATTTGTTTTGATTATGGACCTAACATTCCAGGTTCCACAAAGGTTCATCTAGTCAAGGCTATGGTTTTTCCTGTGGTCATGTATGGATGTGAGAGTTGGACTGTGAAGAAGGCTGAGCGCCGAAGAATGGATGCTTTTGAACTGTGGTGTTGGAGAAGACTCTTGAGAGTCCCTTGGACTACAAGGAGATCCAACCAGTCCATTCTGAAGGAGATCAGCCCTGGGATTTCTTTGGAAGGAATGATGCTGAAGCTGAAACTCCAGTACTTTGGCCACCTCATGCAAAGAGTTGACTCATTGGAAAAGACTCTGATGCTGGGAGGGATTGGGGGCAGGAGAAGAAGGAGACGACAGAGGATGAGATGGCTGGATGGCATCACTGACTCGATGGGTGTGAGTCTGAGTGAACTCCGGGAGTTGGTGATGGACAGGGAGGCCTGGCGTGCTGCGATTCATGGGGTCGCAAGGAGTCGGACACGACTGAGCGACTGATCTGATCTGATCTGATGCAATATTGCTCCTTACAGCATCGGGCCTTGCTTCCATCACCAGTCATATCCACAACTGGGTGTTGCTTTTGCTTTGCCTCCATCCCTTCATTCTTTCTGGAGTTATTTCTCCACTGATCTCCAGTAGCATATTGGGCAGCTACCAACCTGGGGAGTGTATCTTTCAGTGTCCTATCTTTTTGCCTTTTCATACTGTTCATGGGGTTCTCAAGGCAAGAATACTGAAGTGGTTTGTCATTCCTTTTTCCAGAGGACCATGTTTTGCCAGAACTCTCCACCATGACCCGTCCGTCTTGGGTGGCCGTACACAGCATGGATCATAGTTTCACTGAGTTAGACAAGGCTGTGGCCCATGTGATCAGATTGGTTAGCTTTCTGTGATTGTGGTTTTCTGTCTGTCTGCCCTCTGCTGCAGAAGGATAAGAGGCATATGGAAGCTTCCTGATGGGAGAGACTGACTGTGGGGGAAACTGGGTCTTGTTCTGATGGGTGGGGCCATGCTCAGTAGAGCCCTGTATCTGGGGCTTATTCTAACCAGAGGCCCAGCCCAGGCCCAGATCAGCTCCTCCTCTGGCTGATGAGACCTTAGTCTTCTGTTCTCACTCTCTCCCTATCACCTCCTTTTCTTCCTTTGCCCCAAGCTTTGTCTCCACACTCTAGAACCAGTCTGAAATACTTTTGATTACTTATTTATTTTCCCCTCAGATTTCCCCTCCAGGATCCTGGCATCTGGGGCATCTCAACAAGCCCACGTCAAGTCCATTGTTTGAATTTGTTGGGATATTGTAAAGTCAATAAAACCTCTAAAGAAATAGCCCAACAAAGAAACCAGGGTTGTAGACATTGGGCACACTTACATGCTGACATGTTAACAGTTCACCTCCTTGCATTGCATCAGGAGAGACAGAGGGCCAGGTGCCTGTCTGTGATGCTGGGGTGGCCCTGGATCAGGTGACACCCACAGGTCTCTCTAGGGAGCAAGTAGAACGTCCCCTGTGACCAGAGGAAATGGCAAAGGTGGGGACCTGGCACCAGGTGAGCATCCTGTTCATCTATCTATCACCTGTTAGTTCCTCTCCATTAATGACTGAGGCGTGGATCAATAATCAGTTCCTTTGAGGGCTATAAGATGGTGACTTTCCAATCCTACCATTCCCTCCACCCTGGATGACTGCCATTCTCCTGTGAGTTGAGCCTTGGGGGGAGCCTGTGAAGGACAGGTCCCACTGCACGTGCGGGTCAAAGGCAAGTCTTGAGTTTAATTATCAGTTTTCAAATTAATGAGGGATCCTGGTTATGATACACCAACACAAAAAATGTTTTGAGGACAATTGGAAAAACTAGAAGATAAGCTGTAATATTAGACTGGATTAAAAGTTATTAATTTTTTTTAAGTGTGACAATGTTATCTTGTTATATTCTTCTTTTGTTAGACAATGTCCCCTTCCCAATCTGAGCACCAGGGATGCTGGGGTCTTCTTGTCCTACAAGGGATGGGGCTCCTTCCCCACTGAAGCAACAATCCCCCAAAACAGGTGGGGAGCAGACTCTTCTCTATTGTATCTGTTGAAGATACCAGGCATTTACGGGCTAAACTGCTTTTTATGCACTTAACGGGGAATTTATGACTCACCTAAGAAACACATAATTATCACTTATGAAGGTTTTATGACTGTGTTATGGGAAAAAAACTATCTTTGCTCACAAGTTAGGAGGAAAAAATGTCCCCAGACAAGCCTCCTGAACGGCAATGTGGATGTGCTCTGTCCTGCTGGATGGTGGCGCTGCGAGCAGCGTTTACGTTGAGAACACTGGGGACATCAGGAAGACCCTCACTGAGGACAGTCTGATGAAGCTGGTATCACCAGGAACCTGTGCGGAGTCATCCCATCCCTGGGGAAGAGATTTCTAATCATCACAAGCAGTCCTGAACTCGGAGATGTGGGCCCCAGGTGGCAGAGTCTGTGCACATTTAGGGGAACTGACATGATTTAAGCTTACTTTGGTCACCCCAGGAGGTGGGGACAAGACCGCTTGGATCTGGAATCGCCACATCTGCCCCTGGGTGGGCAGTGGGGGCTGTGAGTCCAGATGAGGACACAGCAGGTCTGTGCTGAGTGGAACAAAGGGCGGTCAGGTGCACACCCTGCCGCGTCTGGAGGAGAGTGGGTGGTTTTTCAGGACTGTCCTACCCTGCAACCATCCAACCACTTTGGCATGGGAAGACCCTGTCCTACTGCCCCTGACACTGGCCCAGCCCTGGGGGGGTGGTGCATTTAGGTCCCTAGTAGACTGACACAGTGCAGAGAAGCACCCACATGGTGGGACCCGAGAGATGCTGCCCGCTTCCTGCTGGCCCAAGAGGCGGGGATCTGAGCTTGGACCCACAGGCCACATGGGGCTTCACCACCTCCATCCCAGCTCCGGTGTGCGGGCAGTGCAGGGGTGGCCATACCAGCCTGTGGTGACTGTCTGGCTGCAGCCCCTGTGGCCTCATGCTCCCAGCATGATGCCCACAGCATCAGTTAATGGTGACTAGTCCCAGCCCTAGAGTCCATTCAGCTTCCATGGCCCCGAGCGCAGGGAGACCGGCAGCACCTCAGGATCCAGTCCTGGCGGCCCCTCCTCTGTCCTGCACAGGTCACCTCTTCTCTGTGTCTCACCATCCTCACGTGTAGACAGAGTAATGATACCTAGGGGCTCTTTGTGGAGTTTAAACGTCTGAATCTGCAGAAGTTTTTAGGAGCCACGTGTGCATAGACATCACTACTCCATGCTGGATGGAGTGGCTTTGCGCAAATATTGGGGATCCTACCATCCAGGCTGAGAAGCTGGTCCCCCATGTCCTCTGCACGACTCAAATTCAACAGGATACGGGAGCTGCAGCCTCCAGGACAAGGCTCCTGTGGTCAGATAGCCTGAGAAACTCGGGATCAAACCAAGTCAACCACACCCTTTGCTGCTCCTTGTCAGCACATTTCCCACGAGGAGAAGGCTGTGCCTGCGGCTTCTCAGGGGTGACACTTGAATTTGCAGAGCATCTCTGTGCCTGGAGAGGAGCAACACGCGTGCACACCCTGCCCAGCCGTCCTCTGCCACTAACCGCCTCCTGACCAGGTCCTTGTAAACAAAGTTACTGTCAAATGGACAAAATGGGGAGACACCCCTTCCTCTAGCCAGGGAAGTGTGAGGAGACAGCTGGCTTTGTTCACCTCTGATAACAGACAGAAAATAAGCTAGCTTTAGTTTGTCCAGTGTTTACAGTCCAGCCCCGGCCCCTTGTTAGCAGTGATGCTATGACTTTGGGAACATCTCTGACCCACTCAGCTCCTCCCTTCAGATCAAGGAGCTGTCAGGGTTGGGCCAGAAATTGCCTCCTTGGAACACCTGGACCCTCGCTTCCCTGCCAAGGAGAAGCTTGGTGACAGCTCTGAAGGCCCGTCAAACTAAAATCTCCTGATAAAATAGGATGGATCTCCCTTCCACAGGTTTTTATCCTGAGAGTGGACATTTAACCCAAATCTCCAGTTTTAACACTGGAATTTGTGAGTGACGAATTGTCCTAGTCCTGCGACCAGAGACTAACATCAAAGTCCCCCAGACACTCAGTGCCCCTGCAGAGATCACTCCGCACTGCAGATGCTGGGCTTGCAACAGCCATCTTCAGAGCCGGGACTTTCTGTACCCTAAGGACCACCCAGGCTGCCTGAGGTGAGCACACCAGAAAGGAAGCCCAGGCTCCAGTCTGTCTTCAGAAGCTTCTTGGTTTGACATTTTCATCCCAAGATCTTCACTTTCAGCCAGTGCCCACATTTGGCACAGGCTGGCATTTTTGGTGCTTGACTTTTCTGAGAATTTGCTGAATTTTCCACTTTGCCTTTATTTTTTGCTTTTAGCAGGGTCACTGAGTTACTGTTGGCATACAATGAAAGTGGTGCATGCATATGTGGTCAGCCTTGTCTGACTCTTTGTGATCCCATGGACTATAGTCTGCCAGACTCCTCTGTCCATGGGATTCTCTAGGCAAGAATACTGGAGTAGGTTGCCATTTCCTCCTCCAGGGGATCTTATGAACCCAGGGATCAAACCCATGTCACTTGTGTCTCCTGCATTGGCAGATGGATTCTTTACCACTAATGGTGACTGGGAAGCGGAAGCCCATATGAAAGGCACGTACCAATAATTTTATACACATGTGTATCTGTGTGAAACCATCACCATGGGCACAGTAATGGGCATATTCATCACCTCAATCTCCTTCTTCCCTGTGTCACTCCTGCCTTCTGCCTGGCAACTATTAACCTACCTGGTATTCACTATAACATATTTCTGTTTTTTAGAATTTTATACAAATGGGATCCTTCTATTTGCATTCATTTTGTCTGGCTTCTTTTATTCAGAATAACTGTTTTGAGATTCATGTGGCTGCATATATCTTAGTTCATCCTTTTCATTGTCGAGTAGTTCCCTGTATGCATGGACCACAGATTGTTTTCCATTCAACTGTTGATGGACACTTGACTCACCTCCAGTTTTCTTTCATTACAAATACAAGTATTACGAATGTTTTTGCCTAGACACTTGCATCCATTTCTCTCGGGTCAGAATCTAGATGTGGACTAAGTGGGTCATATGTATGTGTGTGTTAACTTTCCAAGAAACTATTGTATTATTTTCTGAAATTGTTGTGCCATTTCATGCTCTTGCCAATTGTGTGTAAGAGCTTTGGTTGATTGACATCCTCAACCATACTCTGTCTGGTCAGTCTTTTAAAGTTTCTCCATTCTAATAAAGTGTGCAGTGGTATTTTAAAAATACCTTTTTGGGGGATATAATTTACACATCATAACATTGACTTGTTTAAGCATAAATTGTTTTTTACAAAAAAACAATAACTTTTAGTAAATTCAAAGAGTTGCACATCACTATAATAAAATGTTAGAACATTCCCATCACCCCCCAAAAGATCCTGTTTTCAGTCACACTCAGTTCTCACTCCAGCATTTAGCAACCAGGAGTCAACTGTCTGTCTCCTTGGATCTGCCTTCCTGACTTTCCACATAGATGGAACAGAAAGTGAGGAAGACTTTCCCATCTGACTTCTTTCACTTACCTTCATGTTTTGGCGATTCACCCAAGATGTTGCTTGCATCAGTGTTTTGTTCTTTTATTGCCAATTACTATGCCAGTAAACACATATAACACATTCTGTCTCTTTATTAACCAATCAGTTGCCTTTTGAATTGTTCTTGGGTTTTGACTATCATGTTATGATATGAGCATTTGTGTACGAGTCTTTATATAGACATTTGCTTTCATTGTCTTGGGCAGACACCTTGAAGTAGGATTGCTTAGTCATATTCATTTTTTTAAAAAATGTATATTCATTAAAAAAATACTGACAGACTATGTTGTGGTCCCCTTCATTATAGGGGATTGGAGTGCAAAAGTAGAAAGTCAAGAGCTACTTGGAGTAACAGGAAAATTTGGCCTTAGAGTACAAAACGAAGCAGGTCAAAGGCTAATAGAGTTTTGCCAAGAGAATGCACTCATCATAGCAAACACCCTCTTCCAAGAATACAAGAGAAGACTCTACACATGGACATCACCAGATGGTCAATACCTAAATCAGATTGATTGTATTCTTTGCAGCCAAAGATGGAGAAGCTCTATACAGTCAGCAAAAGCAAGACTGGGAGCTGACTGTGGCTCAGATCACAAACTCCTTAACTGCCAAATTCAGACTTAAATTGAAGAAAGTAGGGAAAACCAATAGACTATTCAGGTATGACATAAATGAAATCCCTTACAATTATACAGTGGAAGTGACAAATAGATTTAAGGGATTAGATCTCATAGAGTGCCTGAAAAACTATGGATGGAGGTTCATGACATTGTACAGGAGGCAGGGATCAAGACCATCCCCAAGAAAAGGAAATGCAAAAAGGCAAAATGGTTGTCTGATGAGGCTTTACAAATAGCTGAGGAAAGAAGAGAAGTGAAGGAGAAAAAGAAAGATATACCCATTTGAATGCAGAGTTCCAAATAATAGCAAGGAGAGATAAGAAAGCCTTCCTCAGTGATCAATGCAAAGAAATAGAGGAAAACAATGGAATGGGAAAGTCTAGAGATGTCTCCAAGAAATTGGAGATACCAAGGGAACATTTCATGCAAAGATGGGCCCAATAAAGGACAGAAATGGTATGGACCTAACAGAAGCAGAAGATATTAAGAAGAGGTGGCAAGAATACACAGAAGAACTGTGCAAAAAAGATCTTTGTGACCCAGATAACCACAAAGGTGTGATCGTTCACCTAGAGCCAGACGTCCTGGAATGCGAAGTCAAGTGGGCCTTAGGAAGCATCACTATGAACAAAGCTAGTGTAGGTGATGGAATTCCAGTTGAGCTGTTTCAAATCCTAAAAGATGATGCTGTGAAAGTGTTGCACTCAGTATGCCAGCAAATCTGGAAAACTCAGCAGTGGGCACAGGACTGGAAAGGTCAGTTTTCATTTCAATCCCAAAGAAAGGCAATGCCAAAGAATGTTCAAACGACCACACAATTTCACTCATCTCACACGCTAGCAAAGTAATGCTCAAAATTCTCCAAGCCAGGCTTCAACAGTATGTGAACCACGAATTTCCAGATGTTCCAGCTGGATTTAGAAAAGGTAGAGGAACCAGAGATCAAATTGCGAACATCTGCTGGATCATCGAAAAAGTGAGAGAGTCCCAGAAAAACATCTACTTCTGCTTTATTGACTATGCCAAAGTCTTTGACTGTATGGATCACAACAAACTGGGGAAAATTCTGAAAGAGTTGGGAATACCAGGCCACCTGACCTGCCTCCTGAGAAATCTGATGCAGGTCAAGAAGCAACATTTAGAACTGGACATGGAACAACAGACTGGTTCCAAATCAGGAAAGGAATACATCAAGGCTGCATATTGTCACCCTGCTTATTTAACTTATATACAGAGTACATTATTTGAAATACTAGGCTGGATGAAGCACAAGCTGGAATCAAGATTTCCAGGAGAAATATCAATAACCTCAGATAAGCAGATGACACCATCCTATGGCAGAAAATGAAGAAGAACTAAAGAGCCTCTGGATGAAAGTGAAAGAGGAGAGTGAAAATGTTGGCTTAAAACTCAACATTCAGAAAAGTAAGATCGTGGCATCCAGTCCCATCACTTTATGGCAAATAGATGGGGAAACAATGGAAACAGTGAGAGACTTCATTTTTTGAGGCTCCAAAATCACTGCAGATGGTGACTGCAGCCATGAAATTAAAAGATGCTTACTCTTTGGAAGAAAAGCTATGACCAACTTAAACAGCATATTAAAAAGCAGAGACATTACTGACAAAGGTCCATCTAGTTAAAGCTGGTATTTCCAGTAGTCATCTGTGGATATGAGAGTTGGACCTTAAAGAAAGCTGAGTGCTGAAGAATTGATGCTTTTGAACTGTGGTGTTGGAGAAAACTTGAGAGTCCCTTAGACTGCAAGGAGATCCAACCAGGCCATCCTAAAGGAAATCAGCTCTGAATATTCATTGGAAGGACTGATGCTGAAACTCTAATACTTTGGCCACATGATATGAAGAACAGACTGCTTGGAAAAGACCCTGGTGCTGGGAAAGATTGAAGGCAGGAGGAGAAGGGGACGACAGAGGATAAGCTGGTTGGATGCCATCAGTGAAGCGACATGAGTTTGAGCAAGCTCCAGGTATTGGTGATGGACAGGGAAGCCTGGTGTCCTGCAGTCCATGGGGTCGCAAAGGGTCAGACACAACTGAGTGACTGAACTGAGCTGAACTGATGTTGTGGTCTGAATATTTGTGCTCCCCCTTCCCAAATTCATATGGTGAAATTCTAACCCACAAGGTAAGTACTTTGAAATGGAACCTTTGGTGGGGGTGATTAGTCATGGGGTGGAGCCCTCATGAATGGCATTAGTGATTTTCCAGGCAAGAGTACTGGAGTGGGTTGCCATTGCCTTCTCCAGTGTCCTTATAAAAGAGGCCCAAAAATGGTCCGTTCCCCTTCTACCCTCTGAGGACAGTGAGAAGAGGGCCATAAACTAGAACCTGGGCACCAGACACTGAATCTGCTAGCACCTTGATCATGGACTTCCCAGCCTCCAGAATTGTGAGAAGTCCAGTCTACGGCATTCTGTTACAGCAGCCCAACTGGACTGACAGATTATTTTCCAAAGTGCCTATACCACTTCGCATTCCTCCTGGCAATGCATGAGGATTAAAGTTATTTCATGTACTGCTCTCCTTTATTTCCTCAAGTTTTATTGAGATATGATTGACATATAACTTTGTATTAATAAGTACTTAAGTGTTATTAGCTCAGTCATGTCCAACTCTTTGCGACCCTATGGACTATATATAGCCTACAAGGCTCCTCTGTCCATGGAATTTTCCAGGCAAGAATGCTGGAGTGGGTTGCCATTCTCTTTTCTAGGGGATCTTCCCTACCCAGGTATCAAACCTGAGTCTCTTGCATTTCCTGCATTACAGGCAGATCCTTTACCATCTGAGCCACCAGGGAGTCCCTAGTTTCAGGTATACAACAATGATTTGATATGTGTATGTACTGCAAAATAATCACCACAGTAAGTTTAGTTACCATCTATCATCTCACCAAGTTCAAAATGAGATGTGATGAGAACTTTTACTTTGTAAATTTTATTTATTTATTTGGCTATGCTGAGTCTTCGTAGCTGCGTGGGCTTATTCCTAGTTGTGACTAGCAGGGGCTACACTCTAGTTGCTGTATGTGGGCTTCTGATCACAGTGGCTTCTCTTGTTGCAGAGCACGGGTTCTAGGGTGCTTGAGCTTCAGTAGTTGTGGAACCTGCGCTCTAGAGCACAGGCTCAGTAGTTGTGACACATGGGCTTAGTTGTTCGGCAGCCTGTGGGATCCTCCCAGACCAGGGATCAAACCTGTGTCTCCTGCATTGGCCAGCAGATTCCTTACTGGTGAACCACTAGGGAAGACTGTGATGTGAATTTTATTAATTAGATTTATTCTCTTAAAATTTTTTTTAAAGAAAGATCTGCTCTCTTAGCAACTTTCAAGTATGTGATACAGAATTGTTAACTGTTGACACCATACTGTGATTACATCCTCACCACACACTTTCTGACATTTATTATCATTTCTATTGTCATTCCAGTGGATGTGAAATTGTATCACACTTGGGAATTCTAATTTGATTTTTCTAATGATTTATGAATTTGAGACTCTCATCCTGAACTTACATGTGTGTGTGTTAACATACATTATCTGTGCATATATTTGTCATTATTGTTGTGGTTTCTGTTCAGATACTTTGTTTATATTTTATTGAATTGTTTGCTTTTGATAAATTCTTTTGAGGGTTCATTGGACATTTTAGATACAAAGACTTCATTGCTTATATGATTTGTAAATGTTTTCTCTCAGTCTGTAGCTTGTCTTTTTATTCCATTACTGTCATTTTTTCAGAACTACATTGATTTTGGTTAATTTATCATTATTTTTTGAAGATCAGGCTTTTGGTTTTATATCTAATAGCACTTTGCCTAAATATGGGCATTAATAATTTTCCCTATGTTTTCTTTTAAGAGTTTTATCATTTTAAAAAATATTTATATGGCTATGCCAGGTCTTAATTGTGGTATGTGGGATATAGTTCCTCCACCAGGGATTGAATCCACACCCCTTGCACTGGGAGCACAGGGACTTAGCCACTGGACCACCAGGGAAGCCCCTCATTTTCCTTTTTTTTACAATTGATCTATGACCAATGCTTGGTCTGTTTTTCTATAAGGTATAAGTCTTCCTTTGATTTTTGTTTTATTTTTTTTTATGTTTTGCATATGAATGCCAGTCTTTCCATTAGTTGAAAAGATTTTATTTACTCCACTGAATTAGTCTTTCAATTTTGAAAAAAATGAGTTTCCATATTATTGTGGGCCTATTTCTGGGTTGTATATTTTGTTCTTTTTTTTGGCTCAGCCCCACGGCACATGGGATCTTAGTTCTCCAACCAGGGATTGAACCCAGGACTGCTGCATTGGTAGTGCAGAATCTTAACTCCTGGACCAATGGGGAAATTCCTATATATTCTATTCTTGATGTGAGTTTCTACATTTTCATCAATAGTACACTCTTAGTTACCTTAACTTTACATGAATTCTTAAAATTGGGGAGGACATTCCTCCAAATTTTTTTCTTTCTCAGAGTTATTCTGGCTGTTCTATCTCATTTGCCTTTTCATATGAACTTAGAATTATCTTGTCACTGTCTACAAACACATCCTGCTAGAATCGTTGTATTACATTATACTTAGAGATTACTTTGGGAAGAATTGCTGTGCTAACTCCTAAGTCCTCAAATACACGATCATAGCGTGCCTCTTTATTTACTTAGATATTCTGCGATTTGTTGTGCCAGTGTTTTGCAGTGTTCAGATTACCGATGGTGCCTGTTTTATAACCAATTACACTTGTATTTTGTGGTTCAGATTTGCACTTCTTGTCCATAGTGATATGATTCATTTTTGTCGGTTGACTTATGTACTAAGACTGTGTAATAAGACCGTGCTAGACCCATTTATTAGCTTCCAGAGAGTTTTCGTTTTTCTTTCAGCAGATTTGTTGAGATTTTCTTCAGACGATCATGTTGTCTACAAGTGGAGATGGTTTTATTTCTTCTCTTTCCACATACATAACTTTGATTATTCTTTCCTGCCCAGTTCCCTCCCTAGGACATTCAGACGATGTTTGATGGGACTGGTCATAGTGGACATCCTTGTTGCGCTCCAGTCTTGGGGGGATATTCACTCTTTCACTACTAGGCATAACTTGTGTGTGTGTATGTGTGTGTGTGTATGTGTACATGTGTGTGTGTGTACATGTGTATGTGTGTGTGAGGCCTCTATCCAGTTAAGGAAGTTCCCTCTAATCCTTGTTTGCTGAGAGTTTTTATCATGTATATATTGAATTTTGTCAAATGTTCTTTCTGTGTTTTTTGATATGATCATGTGTTTTGTTTTTTC
Organism: Bos grunniens; assembly: GCF_055505025.1. Lineage (NCBI taxonomy): Eukaryota > Metazoa > Chordata > Mammalia > Artiodactyla > Bovidae > Bos > Bos grunniens. The sequence continues at coordinate 45,845,276 of NC_141181.1, forward strand.
AATCTGCTAATATTGGATTGGCCAAAAATTTCTTTTGACTTTTAAGTTAGAATAAAAGACATATTTTTCATCTTCACTAAGGACTTTATTGAACAGAATGTTGTTTTGTTTTACCACCTTCTGCAATTTTTCAGGCAACTTAATAATTCCATCTTCCCCAAACTTTTTTTTTTTTTTTTTTTAATAATTTTTAAGTTTCTTTTTGTTTTTGGCTGTGTTGGGTCTTCGTTGCTGCTTGGGCTTTTCTCCAGTTACTGTGAGTGGGGTTTACTCTTCTTTGCGGTATGTAGCTTCTCACTTCGGTGACTTCTCTTGTTGTGGACACGGGCTCTAGGGAGTGTAGGTTCAGTTGCTGCAGCTCCTGGGCTCCAGAGCACAGGCTCAGTAGTTATGGGCAATGGGCTTAGTTGCTCCTTGGTGTGTGGAATCTTCCTGGATCAGGAATCGAACCTGTGTTTCCTATATTGGCAGGCGGATTCTTTACCACTGAGCCATCAGGGAAGCCCTATCACAGAGTTTTAAGGGAGAGAGACCTTATATAATTAATTACACATATCATGTATTTCTTACCACTCTGTAAGTGATCTGAAGGAGAAGCATAGGCTGCTATGACAGAATCAGTTCAGTTGCTCAGTTGTGTCTGACTCTTTGCGACCCCATGCACTGCAGCATGCCAGGCTTCCCTGTCCATCACCGACTCCTGGAGTTTACTCAAACTCATGTTCATTGAGTCAGTGATGCCATCCAACCATCTCATCCTCTGTCATCCCCTTCTTCTCCTGCCTTTAATTTTTCCCAGCATCAGGGTCTTTATATAGCTGGAAGATAGTGGTGTGGTCAGGTGGGAATTTTGACTGGTCAGGTCCTTCTGAATACTTGCTGAGGCAATACGGACTTTATTTTATTTTTTTTAATATTTATTATTTTAATTGGAGTCTAATTACTTTATTGTATTGGTTTTGCCATACATCAACATGAATCCGCCATGGGTGTACATGTGTTCCCCATTCTGAACCCCCCTCCCACCTCCCTCCCCGTACCATCCCTCTGGGTCATCCCAGTGCACCAGCCCCAAACTCTTAATATTTTTGAGCAAAGAACTGTTGTAGGTGCCTTTTGCAGTCTTCAAGGAGCTGAAATTTTTTCTATTAAGAGAATTTTGTAAAGACTGGACTACATGAAAATCTGAAAGTGCCATGTCTGGTGAATATAGCAGATGAATCAGAACTTCTCAGTCAAGCTGTAACAGTTTTTGCCTGGTCATCAAAGAAACATGCAGTTTTGAGTTATCCTGATGGAAGATTATGTGTTTTTTTGTTGACTAATTCCAGACGCTTTTTGTTGAGTGATGCTTTCAGTTTGTTTAATTGGGATCAGTGCTTGTTAGAATTAATTGTTTGGCTTTCTGGAAGGAGCTCATAATAGAGGACTCTTTTCCAGTCCCACTATATATACAACATCACCTTCTTTGGATGAAGACTGAGGTTGGTGGTGGTTCATTTTGCTTGCCCCATGGTCTCTTCCATTCTGTATTATTGTACAGTACCCACTTTTCATTGCCTGTCAGAATTTGTTTTTAAAATGGAATGTTTTCATTACATTTCAGTAAAGAATTGCATGCAGAAGTACAGTTAAGAAGTATGTGCAAGGAAGTACATCTAGTCAAAGCTATAGTTTTTCCAGTAGTCATGTATGGATGTGAGATTAGGACCATAAAGAAAGCTGAGCACCAAAGAATTAATGCTTTTGAACTATGGTATTTGTGAAGACTCTTGAGAGTCCCTTGGATTTCAAGGAGATCAAACCAGTACGTCCTAAAGGAAATCACTCTTGAATGTTCCTTTGAAGGACTGATGGTGAAGCTGAAACTCCAATACTTTGGCCACCTGATGTGAAGAACTGACTCATTTGAAAAGACCCTGATGTTGGGAAAGATTGAAGGGTCGGGAGGAGAAGGGGACGACAGAGGATGAGATGGTTGGATGGCATCACTGACTCAATGGACTTGAGTTTGAGCAAGCTCCAGGAGCTGGTGATGGACAGGCAAGGCTGGCATGCTGCAGTCCATGGGGTCACAAAGAGTTAGACATGACTAAATGACTGAACTGAACTGAACTGTATGGTCAAGAAGGTTTTCTTGCTTAACTTCTGTGGAGCCCAAACATCAAAGTGTTTAATCCAACTGAGCTGTTGCAAATGATTTTCAGTGCTTGATTTGGATATTTTGAGTATGTTGGCTGTCTCCTGCATGGTATAACATTCATTGGTCTTAATTAATGTCTCGATTTGATCGCTATTGACTTCAACTGGCCTACCTGACTGTGGAGCATCATCCAGTGAGAAATCTACAACACAAAACTTTGCAAACAAGTTTTGACACCCTATGTCAGTCACAACACCTTCTCCATACACTGCAAAAGTCTTTTTTGGCGCTTCAGTTGCATTTTTGCCTTTCATGAAATAATAAAGCCTAATATGCCAAAAATGTTTTTTTCCATCCTCAATATTAAAATAGCAATAAAAAATTCACCAGTGCTGATAAGTTTCTTTAAAAAATGCATACTGATATGACAGCTGTCTAAATACAATCTAAAAAATTGTTTTGAATGAAGTTAAAGACAACTAAGCATTCGGTTTTTTGAAAAAAAAAAAAAAAAAGAGCCAACTTTTTGGCCAACACAATATAACATGTTGTTGATTGATTTTTGAATATTGAACCCGATGAATATGCCTGGGATAAATGGCACTTCTTTGTGTGATATTAAATTTTTATGTTTCTCACAATTAAAATTGAAAAAAAAATACATGATGATTGTCTTTGTTCATAAGAGATATTGCTCCCTATTTCTTGTCATGTGGTTGCATGTCTCTGGTATCAGGGTGGAAATGCTGGCCTCTAAAGCCAGTTACTAAATGTTTTCTTCTATTTTCTGGAAGGGACTCTGTCGAATTGATATTTCTTTCTTTAAATGACTGGTATTCTTGTTTACCTTGATGCTTACCTGGATATTAATATAGGTTCTTTAGCTTTCATTTGATTAATGTTGTATGGTATATATCTTTTATCATCATTTTAATTTCTCTTTCCTAGAATGATATCAATGATTAAAGTGGGTTTCTTATAGACAGCATGTAGTTTTTGTGTATTTAAATTTTTGTAATAGTCTGACAATATTTGACTAGTGTATCTAGACCAGGTGTTTTCCAGGTTTTTTCTGGTAAAAGGACAGAAATAAGTAGGGTCTCTGTTGCAGTACTTCCATTCTGCAGTTTCAGCACATAAGCACCAGAGACAACACACAGATAATGGTAACGTCTCTATTCCAAGAAAACTTTATTTACAAAAGCAGGTGGTGAACTGAATTTGGTTCAAAGGCTATAGTTTGCTGAACCCTGTTTTAGTCTATTTATAGTTAACATAATTATTGATATGTTGAATTATATCCAATCACTTATTAGATTGTTCTGTTTGCTACCTCTGTTCTTAATGCCTCTCCATTCTTTTCTGCCTTCCTTTTATAACATGTGATTGTTTTTTAGTATTCTATTTCAATTTATCTGTTGAATTTTAGATATATCCCTTATATTGTGTGTGTGTGTGTGTGTGTGTATGTTTGTTCTCAGAGTTAAAATGCAGATATTGAAATATTTCACAATTGACCTAACACTGATATTTAATGATTTCACATGAAACACAGGGACAGTAGTGATCCAGGTCCCTGTACCTTCCCACACTGTTACAGGGACCCTGTGCATTACACCTATGTTCCTTATAAACCCCATCAGACAGTGATATATTCAGTGTTTTGCATCCTTGTTGGAGGTAGGACGTTGCCGGGGTCCAGCCCCAGTGGATCCAGGGAATTCGAAGCGGGGATGGCGTTGGCGAGATCAGAAAACAAGCGCTTAATTAAACGTTTATTAAGGATATAAAGAGTGGTGAAATGAGGATAGCTCAGCGAAGAAATTCAGTGAAGAAAAGAGGCTGAATAAAATTCCAAAGCAGGGAATTTACATCACCTACGAAGGCCGCAGGCGTCCTCCCTTTCTCCGAAGGAGAGGAGGCACTAAGGCCTCCCCGGTCAGATCTTAGAAGCCCAGGCAAAATTAGTAGGCTTGACAAGCTTCCCTGCCTCAGAGGAAAAGTTCAGCTAGAAGGTGAAAGAAAGAACGACATGGGGAGACCAAATTTTGGTGAACAAAAGGGCGTACTTTATTTTCCAAAGTAGTTTTATACCTTAAGTTGTGCATAGAGGATAATGGGGGAAGGGGTAGAGTCATGCAAGGACAGCAGTTCCTGATCCTTATCGAAGCCAGGCTTTCAAACTTATCATATGCAAAAGTTTAGGTGATTTACATCATCTTCTGGCCAGGAGGCCTGTTAACATTTTAAGAAACTTATTTTTCTCTAAAGGTGATTATTTTAAAGTCAGGTGCCAGCCTCCAAAAAGCACTGGATAAAGTTGCACTCCTATAGGGCAAAGGTGAGGTGGACTCAGTCAAGAAAAGAATTAACTCAAGGGTCCAAGGTTGCAAACATTGAGGCTACTACTTACATTTCTATACACCCATTATATCAATCAATACACTGCCAAGGACACAGTAGGTAAGGGATATGGAGACTTAGCAGCAAACATTGGCCCAACAAGTGAAAAACCCTTCACCAATACAATTTCTAATCAATCTTTTAACTACTCAAAGGAATCTGTGTTTAGACAGTTTAGAACATCTCCTGCCTCTCACAGTTGGGAGGCTCTGAACAATCACATGTTGCCAGAAAAAACCTATTCAGGCAGGCTAGAGGACTTCCAAAGGAGTTTGTAGGTTGAAACACTGTCACACCCAGGAATTATTAACTGGAGCTGTAAGCTAACTCTTTTTTCAGAGACAGGTAGTGGGGACAGCCCCCCATAAAGTCAGAGGTGTAGGTGAAAGCACAAAGCAGAAAGTAGGCAGACTGGTTTGGGGGGTAGATGCTCGAGAATTTCCAGGGAGACTCCTGAGACTTGATCCCGCCTTTGCGTATGCCAAGCCTCCTGCCTCATGACCTTTGACAGGGGCGGAGCTCGCTCCCCGCAGGACGTGTTGTACTGGGTGATAGGAACTGGGATGAACAGGCCGTTAATGGGAGGCTCCATGTCCATCTGGGTAGGAAGGACTCCAGGGGAGGTTTGCTGTGGCCCCAGGTGTCAGAAATTCCAGGTTCTCCTCCTGTCTTTGTCTGGTGCCTCCTGGACCTGAGCTTCCCTGTGTGTTTCTCCGCAGAGCCCCTGGATCCTGCAGCTCTGTCTTCGGTAATCATGGTTATTACACCACTGCCCAATAGTCATATGTCTGGGGGAGGAAAGTGGTCTACAATCATATGATGAAATCTCTCTTTTAGTGGCTGAGCCCTGGGCTGTGAACTCCAAACGTGCTTCCCCAGAGGGATGGATATCTCTCTCCTCTCAATGAGAGGAAGGTTGGAAGGGTTGCAGTGGGGCAATCCCTCCTCCGGGCTGGGACAGTCTTCAGGACTGAGCCCTGGCACAATCCCACCTAGAGAGCAGCTTTTGCTCCAGAGAAGGCTCTTGACCCCTTCACAGGGACTCTCTCCCCTTCCTCTGCCATGGCCACAGGGATCTTTTCTTGGGTCTTCCCGGGGAGAACCTGGTGGGGCTCCTGGAGGTAAAACCCAGAACGGTGTGGAAGTCCCCTGACACTGCAGCCACCAGAAGCTTCTTGACCCAAGGGAGTCCTCACTCAGGCTCAGTTGTACATCAGTATCATCAAAGTGTGCCTGCCAGCTCACATCCCCACCTGTTCCTGCTCCAGGGGAGCAGATCCTGGTCTGACCTCTGCATCCTTTGTTTCTCCAGATCTTGAGGTGGTGGTTTGTCTGCATCCTCATTTCTCGATGCCTCCAAGCAAAGCTGATTTCAGTTTGCTCAGCTTTCCCTGACTTTATGGATGGAAATGAATCTCAAACTCTGTAATGTCAGAGCTGAAACCAGGAGTTTCATATTTTAAAGAAGGAAGAGAGAAAAGCAGCCAGTTCTAGAGAGAGTTAGAGTGAAGTTGCTTAGTCATGTTCGACTCTTTGTGACCCCATGAACTGTAGCCTGCCAGGCTCCTCCATCTCTGGGATTTTCCAGGCAAGAATATTGGAGTGGGTTGCCATTTCCTTCTCCAGGGGATCTTCCTGACCCAGGTATCGAACCCAGGTCTCCCACACTGCAAGCTGACTCTTTATCATCTGAGCCACCAGGGAGTACCCAGATACTTTCCGTTTTCGCTGCTTCTCCTTCCCTTGTCAAGTCCTGTATTTCTTCTATTGATAGATGTTTTCACTGGATATAGGACTCTGGTGGACTCCAGTTCTTCGAGCTCTGGAACCACTGGCTGTTCTGTTATCTAATTTTATGTTTTCTGATGAGAACTGTGAGGACATTTCACACAATGACACACACAGGGGAACGAACAGTGATTGGAAAGTTCTCGCAGTTATTTCAAAGTTATTTTTGTGTTTGCTTTTCAGCAGTTTGATTCTGATATGTGTAAGCATGACTCTCTCTGAATTTGTCCCGTTTGGGGGCTCACTTGATGGCTTGAATATGTAACTCTGTGTTTTGGCAAATTGGAACATGTTAGCAATTATTTTCTTCACCACATTATTCCTGTCTTTCTGGAATTCTGATGACATAAATGCTTGGTTTTTGTTTGTTTCTTTGTATTTTCCCACAGGTCTCTCATCTCTGTTCAGGTTTTTCAGTATTATTCTTCTGGTTTATTAGAATGGATAGTTTTATTAATCTGTTATCAAGGTACTGATGTTTTCCTCTATAAACTTGATTCTGCCTCTGAGACTGGGTAGCATTTTTGTCTTTTGGTTATTGTATTTTTTAGTTCTAAATTTTAATTTGCTTCTTTTTATATCTTCCATTTCTCACTGGAAAAGCTCTTTCTTTCCATTTGTTTAAAGAGTGCTCATATTTCTTCTTGGAGCGCAGTTATAATAGCTGTTTCAAAAGTTTGTATGATAATTCCAACATCTGTGTCACCTGGAGTTGGCATCCCTTAACTGGAATTCCCTCTTGCAAGGTATTGAGATGGTGTTGGTTCTTGATGGCATTTAAATTCAGACTGTAACCTGAGCTGCTTAAATATTATATTACATGACTCTGAATCTTGTTTAAATTCCACAGGGAAGGTTTGTTTTAGTGGACAGTTGACTTGGGTAGGTACATGCAGCAAGTCCCTGACTTCGTTGCATGGGCTGTGGTCCAATTCAGTTACAAAGCCTCTGAAGTGCTGTATGCGTCTGTCCTTGCGTGTTCTATCCATCAGTCAGTGTGGGACCTGGGCACTGGTCTACCCTGGGGACAGTGTGCTGGTTAGTGTCAGAGCATATATGCTTGGGTCAGGTGAACCTAGCAGTAGTTCAGAAATGTCCGTATAGTTCTCTTCCTTGGTCTCCATTTTCTCTGCTCTCTCCCTGGCATGTTTTGACTCTCAGGAACTTCCCTTTCTCATCCACCCCTCTGTACAGCTTTCTGGCTAAGAAACCTCATGCCTTAGTTTTACTTGTTCTGTGTGCAAAGTGCAGACCCACTGCTGGAGGTCATGCTAAGGGAAAACGTGCAACCCAGGGACACTTATTTCATCTCCATGTGTGATATCAAAGTCTCTGGGAATCCTGAGGGACCAAAGAGAAAGCTGCCCAGTGGACTTCAGGATAGTGTCAATGAACACTCTCAGAATAAGATGCTTGTGCAGATCTGCCATAATGTATGTGTAGTGGTCTCTGCAGGGTATCAAGTGCTGGGGTAGGTCACGAAATGTCATTTATAATATGGTCCAATTTTTAGGCATAAATGAGGTTAAATATATTTTGTGCATTATATGTGTGCCTTAGTTTAGACAAAGTTCTAAAAAATGGAGAAGATATAGCATTAATGCTAAAGGTGATTTGCCTGATGATAGAATGTGGATGATTGCACTCTCTTTTCTTTGAGGCTCTGGGTTTTCTGATCTCTTCTCCCTGCCATCAACATGCATCACTCACACAGCTAAACAGATGGGAAGCTTTTAAAACTTGGCTTTGTTTGCTGGCATCTTCCTCCCTGGGTGCATGTCTGGGTGAGAAGGGCCCCTGAATCTTCCCATCTTTGTGAAATGCACGTACATTATCTCTCACTAGCAGAGCAGAGATCACAAAAATCCAATCAAAACAGCAGTTAGATGGGACACAGACATCCAAGCACAAGGAGAATCTCAGAAAGTGTCAAGAGTCTTGTCTGTGCACCAGCTTTAACATCTCAGCATTTTCATCCGTGAACTAAAATGATCTGAGTGAATAATTCCCAGTTAATTTATACTTGCTTTGAGAATACATTAATTTTCCATTTTAATTAATGATTTCATCCCAGGAGAATTATGTTTTAAAAATGTCTGCCTTTGGCAAATAGTACAACAATTGGGCTCCCCAATGCACAGTGGCTGGTGGAGGAATAGAGCAGGTTGTTCTTTACAGGATATGGGAGGCAGACCTGGGATGTCACTTTGGAGGGGCCTCCATAGGTCTCAGCCCCTTGTTCACTGTTTCCGTCTTCACCTTCTTTACTGGACCTTAAGACAAATGGGGTGAACTAACCACACTAAAAAGATGACATGTCATTTGTCTGCACATGGATTCCATCTAGTTTTATTACTTTTTTATTCACCTTTTTATTCCCGTTCCTCTCGTGCTGTTACAGAATCATAAAACTGTTTGCGTGCTTGCTCGCTCAGTTGCTTCAGTCGTGTCCAACTCTTTGTGACCCCAGGGACCATAGCCCACCAGGGTCCTCCGTCCGTGGGATTCTCCAGGCAAGAATATTGGAGTGGGTTGCCATGCCCTCCTCCTGGGGATCTTCCCAACCCAGGGATTGAATTTGCGTCTCCTGCATGGCAGGCAGATTCTTTACCACTGAGCCACCCAGGAAAGCCCCAAACAGTGTTTACTAGTATCTTAAAATTTTTTTTAATTGAAATTTTACCTTATTTGTGTGTTTATTGAGACTCTTTTGTAAGATTTTGTTTTTAAGAAAATCCCTGAACAGCATTTAATGACTATCTTTTTTTGGAATGTTGTCTTGCAAAATGCCCACTGCTCTTCTGTGGCATATATATTGAAATAAACACTGATGGCATTGCATTGTGTATTTCATTCTATTTATGACACTGTAGTGTTTTACAGATAATTATGTTTTGAGCAGATGCTCATGTTGCTAAGTGCACAGTGACTCCATTGGTTTTCTCAGGTGCATCGTGCTCAGGGGTAGGAGTGGGTGCCCACCACGTTTCCCCCTCACATCCCCAGGAAGCCTCCAACTCCCAGCTGCCACACACAAACTCAGAGAACATCCTCTTATGTTTCCTGCAGGGACCTGTGTCAGCATCTCCCCAGGCACATGTTGGAGGACAGAGGACAGCGAGCCCCCATTACTGCCTGCTCTCCCCACAGACCACAGGGTCCCTCACACCTGACAATTGGAGTCCCCAGGCTGGGGGAAGACCCTTGGCTGGGAAGTGATATTTCACATTACAGAAACTTCTTCTATAAAGACATATGCAGGTTAGGGTCCAAAGTGCTTGTCCAGACTTATAGCTGACACTTCGGAGAGACAGGACATACCCAAGTCATTCCAAGTAGAATTGTCACATTTAGCAAATAAAATATGGGATGCCAGTGAAGTGTTAATTTCAGATAAATAGCAAGTAATTTTATTCTCAGTATGCCCCATTAGGTTTGTTCCTAAACAGGATGGGGGGTCTATTAGGAGGAGGATGGCACATGGATGGGGCACCCCTGTGATACTCCCATCAGCCCCTGAGTGCAGCCTACCCCTGTGGGTGGGGTGACCACAGTGACAGGAACACTAGAAGAATAAGCACCATAGATGTGCCGTGAAAACCTTCTCCTGCTGCACGTGTCTCCCTGGAAGGTTCTCTGTGAGTGGAGAATGAAGTGTGGCCTGCAGTTGGTGTGGCAGAGAAATGATATTTTCAGTGTGGATGGATGGTTCCTGGGCCTGTGTCTTTGCAGACGAGAAGCCAGCAGAGGGGAGGCAGGTGGAGCTGAGGAAGTGCAGGTCTCTGCAGGGCAAGAGGGAGAGGTGGGAGGGGAGTGTCGGAGGGCTTGGCCCAGGGAGAAGAGCAGGTTTGAGCTGGAGGCAAGTGGCAAAGGTGGGTGGAAGCTTCTGGCTGGTGGACACCTGGAGACTTGGAGAAATGCTTTCTTGGGGAGGTCATGGAAGCTCCGCCCCCTTCCCCATACCTCACCCTACACATCTCTTCCATCTGGCTGTTCCTGGTTGTATCCTTTTATAATAAACCACTACTTTAGTTCTTTTAAATCAACTCTATGTGAACCAGCTTATTTAAACTTTATTTCTGGCAAAACCAATACAATATTGTAAAGTAAAAAAAAATAATAATAAAAAAATTTAAAAAAAGAAATAAAGTAGATTGAGTTAACACATGAAAAAAAAAAAACAACAACTTTATTTCTGCCCTTTCAAGGAGTAAACTGGAATATATTGCAAATGTAGAAGTAGCAGCCATGCAGTTACTCAAGTATCCAGCTTTTGATCAGTATCTCAATTTTATTACTTTGGAAAATGATATGCCTCTAGATACAATCAAAAATGAGGAAATGTTTCATATTGTGCCATTAACAGTTCAGAAATCACAAATGCGGAAATGAAAACTGTTACGAACCGGAATGTCGACAGCCTCTTCTGCTTTTCTGTTATGCTGGGTACTCTTCCTATAATCAGATAATTAGCAGGAACAGCAATGGAAATGAGAGCAGTGAAAATAGATAAGAAGTTTCCGGAACATCTAAGAGATGCCAAAAAATGGTTTTACTACAGGTGATGCACTGGGAGCTGGCAGCCTCAGCTTTCAAAGCCTTCTTCACTCCTGTTGACAGAAACATGGATCTGGCAACTCCTTTACATCATATTTGGACATATCAATCCTACGCGTGTGATGTAGTGGATTTCCATGTACACAGAGTTAATCTGGAGGAATCTTCAGGAGTGAAAAAGTCCCTGGCTGGTGCTAGTGTGACCTAGAGAAAAAACCAGGAAGTCGTATGATTTAACTCCAGTTGATACATTTTGGCAGAAACGTAAAGGAAGTCCCTTCCCAGAGGTTTGGGAATCAGTTCAGCAAGAACTAGAATCTTAGAGCAGAGCACCAGAAGATGAGGTCAAACGCCTGAGAAGTATGGGACCAGAAGGGAAAGATGAAGGGGCCACGAGGATGCTTCCTGACAACACTGCTCAGGTATCCTCAGCTTTTGGTTCTTTGCCAGAAGACCTTGGAGAGGGGACAAAGACTTACTGATCTCCATAAAATGTTGCCACTGCTGTCTTAGGACATGTAAAGGCACGAAAACTGGATGTATGTTTTGAATATAAAGAAAAAAATGTATAGTTAGATGAGGTTTTGGACCCTAAAAAGAAAAAAAAAAAAAGAAAAAATAATGAGCAAAGCTTTCCTGGGCAAATCTCTTCTAGAAGAAATATCAGACTCTGACGCAGGTAATCCAGGAGATAAATGAGGCATTTCTTATCTATCATGTAAGTGCACAGCAAACAGCTTCTGAGGCTGATTTGGAGCCACACCAAAAAGCTGGAACTGACGCAGGATGCAACCTTAATTCCTTACAATATATCAAACAGAGGAAGGCTTTTGCTAGGATGGCTTCAGCTCCTGCCATCTCAGGCATTGCCAAACGAGTCCCCAACACAAGATCGCAGTGTATGATGGCAAGAGCGACAAAGGCGGGACAGAAACAGCACAACCTACCTGTCTTCAGGGACATGACGTCAAACGGTGAAACCGATGACTGTAGATATTTTGATCCCAGATGCTGCCAGGCGGTGACGGCTCAGTTCTGAGGAACAAAAATTCATTCCAAGAAGCAATTGTTTTTGTGTTGGGAGAAGGCAACTACATTGAATATCAGAAGCTTGTTGACAACAGAAAGGGAAACGAGGGAAACATGTTTTATAGGCTGCTGCTGACTTTTTCATACTACACAGTTCATGAAACAGCTGTCACAACTTGGGAAAAAAGGAGAGGCCTGGAGTTTAACCATCAGGAGGAGCTCCCCAAACTGCTGTCTGTGCCTCTCCAGACCCAGATCCCATCCCATCAACTGCAGTTTAATTTACAGCTTGAGTTGATGCAGTGAGACTCAGTGCACTGCCCTCTCCCACCCCCCACTTTGTCATGAGGGTCTTTATTTCCTTCCTGGCAAATCACCCTTTGATTCTTGTTCAGCTTTAATGAGTCCTCCTAACAGTGGTGACGACATGACAGAATTAATTCCTGACTTGACATTGATGGTTTCCATCTTTGATTCCTTGTATCCCCAGGACACCTCCAGGTACGTTGGTGCCTTAATTCATCTTCGGTGGCTTAACAAAGGGATCACCCTGCGTGGGGGCAGCTCCATGTCACACATCCCACAGTACAGGCCTCATTGGGCCAGGCAGGACCAGGGTTCAGAGCTGCTTTTTAGGGGGCTGTCATCAGGACACCAGGGGTGGGTTCATGTGCCTCACAGGCCTGTGTCAAGCTCCAGCCACTGTCAAGTGGAAGCTGCTGCGATCGCTGTGGACACAAATGGCCCGTATCACATATCTATTGTTTGGAGTGTCATTTATTCCCTCTGCTTCCCAAAGAAACCCTGATTTTGCTTTGGGAAACCACACCTTCCCCACCTTGAGTTCTTATGCATACTTGCTAAATTGCTTTAGTCATGTGCGACTCTTTGTGACACCATGGACTGTAGCTCACAAGGCTCCTTGGTCCATGGGATTCTCCAGGCAAGAATACTGAAGTGGATTGCCATGCCCTCCTCTAGGGGAACTTCCCAACCCAGGGACTAAACCCATGTCTTCTGTAGGCTTCTGCACTGGAGGCAGTTCTTTACTGCTGAGCCACCAGGGAAGCCCTGGGTTCTTATAACACCTTGGGAGTTGGTTTCTCATTGACCCAAGCATTTTACAGTGAGATCTTCATGTTTCCCTGCAGAAAGAGAGTGATTTGGGGACAAGCATTTCCAAAGTCAGAGCATCACAGGCAATGAGAGACAACTCCAGTCACCTTGCTGGGCCATTTGAGGAACAGATGAAAAGTGCATATAAATTCCCCCAGTGCAAGTAAAGTCTAACCTGAGTGGGGATGGGGAGGCCATTGTCCCTCAAGCTGTCTCTGCTCTCGGCAGAAGCTGACTGGCAGGTGTGCTCCTGAAGCCCCACCTCCCAGCTTGGAGCTGCAGGTCACCTGTCTAATAGGCCCCTTTCTTACCTGGGCCAAGGGCTCTCCACATCTGGTCTTGAGCAATCTCTTTGGCTCAGCAGATGGAAAGGCTTCAGAAAATGTCCTTGGAGACAGAATGAATGGAAATTGCCATGAAGCTCTGAGTTAAACCCACTCAGATGCAGACTGTTGCGTGTTCACAGGACTCCTTGTCCTTCCTGGGAGAGACCAGTGGAAACAGACCGAGTGGACGAAGGTGTTTGTGGCCCCATGGAGTGAGAATGTGTTAATGGCCTCATCTGGGAATAACTCCGCTCCTGTGAGCACTCCATCCCCACCTGCTCAACCGTGTCTGCTCTTCTCCCATCTCTCTCACAATTAGATCATGCAGGATGCCAGCTGCAAAGATGGGGCAGAAGCACTGGGGCAGGAGCACTGATGCTTCCCATGGGAACGAGACACTGACACAATTCCGGCCCCCAGCTCAGTTTTGAGCACTCGATGGAGGGTCAGTGGGGACACAGACATGCTCACTGGTCACGGTTTCATGGCATTCAAGTTCTCTCAGTTTATCAGTCTCCACACTTTAACCTGTCTCACGGAACTTTTCATTTGCTTTTCATTCTGTCAAGAATGTTCTTCCTGATACATTAACATGTCTGATTCCTTCCTTATCTCCTTCCGTTCTCAGCACAAAAATCAGTTCACAGGGACCTCCCCTGACCCCATGGAAATGATCCTCACATTATCCTCCATCTCATCATTGTTCTTATTCCTGTTGTAGCAGCTGTCACTACCTAAAACCATCTTGGCTTTCTTCTAATTTTATTGTTTGTTGTCTGTTTCCGAAGAGGTCAAGAACCTTGTCATCCTCCACCACCGTTTATCAGCAGTGTCAGGGACACAGAGGATGACGATGAAACTCCTGAGGGCGTGAAGGAACCGATGGATAACCGCTTTCATGAGTCTAATGGAGCAGCTCTGCCGGGTTTTCCTCCTCCAATCTGAAGTTTCCTCCCTTCTCACAGGACTATGGGGGGGGAGGGCAACTCTTCCCAAGTGAGGAGGCTGAAGAAAGGGTCAGGACATCACCTGTGGTTTCCCCAACTCGATGCCCCTCCTCCCAGCCCAGCTGTCCCTCTCCCTCTTCATCTCTCCATCTGTCCTCTGCTTCTCCCATCTCCTCCCAGCTCAGCTACTCTCAGAACTTGGGTGAGCAGCCCCTTGGCCCATCCTGAAGTGACTGAAACTTTGCCTTTGAACCCACCCTCCAGGTTCAAGATGATGTCAGACCCAGAACAGCCTCCTCAGCTCAGGGCAAACCCTACTTCTTGGTAGAGAAAACACAATTGGTTTTGTTCCTCCAGGGCTCTAAAGCAAATTTGACATTTGTTACACTGCACATAACCATTTCTCCCAAAGCATGCTCAGATGGCACAGATTTCTAAGGCATCAACTCAAGTGTGTAAAATAACATGATTCTTTTATAACTAAATATAGTTTCTCTCTAGAGCCCTCACTCTGCTTAATGGCAGGAAACAGTAGACTCAGTTCCAGGTGAATGGCATCAATGCGGAATATCTAGACAGTAGGGGATTTTTCTTCTTCTCCTTGTGGGTGCCTCTAAGCGGGCTCACATGGGGTGGAGGTGGGACTCCAGCCACCACATCCCTGGCTAATACCTGCTGATGGTTCTCATCCCCGTCCGGGGTCTGCTCCTACAGTACTGTCTCAGTGTGCATGGTGTCACAGCCCCTGCCTCAGCACAGCTCTCCTCATGCCCCGTCCCTTGCTTTGCTGTAGGACTTTATCTTATAAGGGATGTGGGTGCATCATGTTCTCCTCCACATACAGGGAGGTGAGGGCCCAAAGGGTTTCTCGTGGGTCCCCTTTGCCCTGAGGCTCCATCAGCCACCTCCTCTCTCTGTGAGCCACAGCCCTCACTCTGGCTGTGGGGAGTCCTGTGCGGTCACTGCTCCCAGTATCCCAGGCAGGAAGCAAATCCAATTCTCTGTGTTCAGAGTCCTGATTTATCTGGGGTGCCTGACACTCTCTATTTCAGAGCTGACGTTGTGGAGGTTGGGTGCAAGGCCCCTTCTCGTGTCTCTCATCTTTTTTCTGGATTATTCTCTTCCCCAACCCAGAGTAATCTTGACCTATTTGGTCTGAGAAGCAACTGTCTCTGAAGGTATTCTCCCAAGGTTCTCTGCATTACGGCAGGATGATGTACTTGAGACAAGTCTCTTATATACAGTAATATTACTCCTTAGTTCTCTGATCCTCCTACAGGACTTCCCCTGGAGCAAAAGCCTCTAGCACAATGACCAGGTGTGGGAGCATGGTGGTAAAAGAGAAGCCCAGGGCAAAAATATCCTGCCACTGGGATATCAGTGACCTTCCCAATGTGGAATTATAAGCCCTAAAAACTGCTCTGGGGTGACCCAGCACCTGACCCAGGGCTGATTCCCCCCTACTCCCCCTGATCCCCAGGCCCAAGCCCCAGCTCAGAAGGTACCTTGATGTGGAATAGATGCTGCCTGGGGAGCATCCAGACAGTGTCATGAGTCTGGTCATGGGGTCCCCAGGCCTCCTTGGAAGGGGTGGGAGCAGCGGGAGGCCCCAGGCTCCTCGGAGCATGTGGAAGGGGCAGAGACCGACAGGGACCTTGGAGAAGCCCTGGGGAAGGAGGAGTAATCACAGAGACCTGCAAGGACCAGTCTGAGGGACTCATGGGAGTGATGACATCCCTGTGATGTCATTACTTTGTCATCACAAAGTGATGACATTGTGCTCTTCTTCCAGAATGTCACGGCATCTTGTGACCCCACATCAGTCAGCATCTCGGATAGTGATTTGAACTGATCAGGCAGAAAGTGAGTGTATGTATAGGGTCCTGGGATGAGCACTCAATGGTCAAGAGGATGGAAGGTCAGGGCTGGAACAATGACCTGATAGGGCCAGATGCAGACCTGGCCACCTTTGCTGCCACTGCCCAGCCCCTGGCATCCTGGATGCAGGGGCATGGGAAGGGGCTTGAGTGTTCTGATTCAGCTCATAATTATATGTCTGGAAATTTGCCAATCACATGAATGTATTCCAAAGGTCTTGAATACAAACAAGGAAAAAAGGTGCCCACACCACCTTCGCAGAACTTAGAATACCAGGGAAGAAAGGGAAGGGGATCCTCGATGGGCTGAACTGACATCTCCACCAAAGACACAAAGGGGAGACTCAAAAAGAATGCGCTTCAGTTATGCAAAAGTGAAAGTGAAAGTGTTAGTCACTGAGTCCTGTATGACTCTATTGTGACTCCCATGGACTGTAGCCTTCCAGGCTCCTCTGTCCATGGGATTCTCCAGGCAAGAATACTGGAGTGGATTGCCATGCCCTCCTCCAGGGGATCTTTCAGACCCAGGGATTGAACCTGAGTCTTCTGCATTGCTGCCAGATTCTTTATTGTCTGAGCCACCAGGGAATCCCTTACGGAAAGGCAGCCCTAAATGGTATTTTCTAGCACACCTAAGATCATAGATTGAGATCCATACTTAATGTACTTTATATCCCAAGCCAACAAACTGGAAAATTCTTAAAGAGATGGGAATACCAGACCACTTGACCTGCTTCCAGATAAATCTGTATGCAGGTCAAGAAGCAACAGTAGGAACTGGAGATGGAACAACAGACCGGTTCCAAATCGGGAAAGGAGTACGTCAAGGCTGTATATTGTCACCCTGCTTATTTAACTTATATGCAGAGTACATCATGAGAAACACTGGGCTGGATGAAGCACAAGCTGGAATCAAGATTGCTGGGAGAAATATCAATAACCTCAGATATGCAGATGACACCACCTTTATGGCAGAAAGCGAAGAACTAAAGAGTCTCTTGATGAAAGTGAAAAAGAGTGAAAAAGTTGGCTTAAAACTCAACATCCAGAAAAGCAAGATCATGGCATCTGGTCCCATCACTTCATGGCAAATAGATGGGGAAACAATAGAAACAGTGAGAGACTTTATTTTTGGGGGCTCCAAAATCACTGCAGATGGTGACTGCAGCCATAAAATTAAAAGACATGTGCTCCTTGGAAGAAAAGCTATGACTAACCCAGACAGCATATTAAACAGTAGAGACATTACTTTGCCAACAAAGGTTCGTCTCGTCAAAGCCATGGTTTTTCCAGTAGTCATGTATGGATGTGAGAGTTGGACTATAAAGAAAGCTGAGTGCCAAAGAATTGATGCTTTTGAACTGTGGTGTTGGAGAAGACTCTTGAGAGTCCCTTGGACTGCAAAGAGATCAAACCAGTCCATCCTAAAGGAAATCAGTCCTGAATATTCATTAGAAAGATTGATGCTGAAGCTGAAACTGCAATACTTTGTCCACCTGATGCGAAGAACTGACTCATTGGAAAAGACCCTGATGCTGGGAAAGATTGAAGACAGGAGGAGAAGGGGACGACAGAGGATAAGATGGTTGGATGGCATCACCAACGTGATGGACATGAGTTTGAGTAGGCTCCGGGAGTTGGTGATGGACAAGGAAGCCTGGCGTACTGCAGTCTATGGGGTTGCAAAAAGCTGGACATGACTGAGCAACTGAGCTGAACTGAACTGATCCCAAGCCAGCCATTGTGACAGACTGAGCCTAGCCCAGAATCCCAGCTCCCTGGACAAGTGCTCCCTCGTGACCTTCTGGACACAGAGCCCATATGGAAGCTCCAGAAACATAACTGCTCTTTAGGGAATCTAGAGCAACTGCTGTTTCCAGCTGCTGAAAGACTGCAGGGTCACTGCCCAGGGGAGGACCATTAACTTGAGTGAAGAGGGAGAATCCCAGAGAAGTTTTCCCAAGTCCCTGTGGAGGCTGAGGGCAGGTTTGTTGGGACAGTGAGGATATATCCTCCCCTACTTAGCAGATCCTGCTGGGGCCCCTGCCCCTTACTCTGGAGGAAATGCCTGTAGACCTTATGAACATAACAATGGCATCATATGTGGGTTAAGACTCATCCCCTTAGCCCCTGTGACTCTGCAGTTTGCACAATTTCCAATCAGTCTGACTGGGCTTCTAGTCCATTCTTGGTGTCTATCTAGGGCTTCCCTAGTGGCTTAGCTGGTAAAGGATTGGCCTGCAATGTGGGAGACCTGGATTGGGAAGATCCCCTGGAGAAGGGAACAGCTACCCACTCCAGTATTCTAGCCTGGAGATTTCCATGGACCATATAGTCCATGGGGTCACAAAGAATCAGACACAACTGAGTGACTTTCACTTCACTTCATCTTGGGTTCTCTTGAACTCCTTGGCTGGGAGCCTGGGGCTGAGGGTGCTCTTTTTTGCTCCCCTTAAGGAGGGGCAGCACAGTGGGGTTTGGGGGAGTGAAGAGAAAATGGCAGAAAGGAGAAGGAAGCTGCCTGAGTCACTTCCAGGGCCCCAGTTGGTTGCTGAACATTGTCCTAGCCCCCATTCCTCACCCTGGGCAGTGGGAGATGGTGGGTCTGAGCTAGGGAGGGCCCTGTGGCCAGGCTCCCCACATCCTGTGTAAGGGCTGTGGGGCCATCGTAGTCTCTCAGCTACTCAGATGGACCCTTAGATGTACACATACACATGTGTGCAGATGTACACATGCTGTACAAGGGGTGGGTGGACTGGGGCAGGCAGTGATCGAGAAACCCTCTGGAAATATTATCGGGGAACTGAGTTGAGGGCCTATTTTATGAAAGAAACACATCACAACAGAGGTCAGATATCAGCTCCCTCTGAATTTACATGGGACAGTGACGGGATTTCCCTGTGCAGAAAGTCAGGGGACTCTGGAGCTAGACCACCTGGGCTCATGCCCTACCCCCTTACCGGCCCTGTGCTTTACTGGGGGTCTTTGTGTCCCGGTTTCCACATCTATAGGAGGCGGGTGGAAGCATCACCTACCCCACAGAACCGCTGGGAGGATCAATGAGGTCATTCACAGGACATTTAATTACCACTTGGGGGCGACAGACTGTGTTCCGTTAATGTCCACCATTATTATCTGATGCTTTTACTTCACAAGGAAAGAAGAAAGTAAAGATGGAAAACAAGGGGCTCAGAGGAGTCTGTGTGCCTCAGCATGTGAGCAGGGGCACAAATAAGAGTGGCTTAAACAAAACGGGGAATTTCTATTATCTACAAGCCGTGGCCTGTTACGTGGAACGCTGTGCACTGACCCCACCATCTAAGGCCCCAGATCCACGTCGTTGCTCCACCAGCCCTGGTAGATCCTCGTCCTCCTCAAGATCCAAGATGGCAACACACGCGTCCACTTCCATCCCGGGAAAAGGAAAGGATGGTGGGAGGTGGGGGATTAGGGATGGTGGTGGTGGTGGAGGAGGGGTAAAGGTGTCGATCTTTAGAGGCAAACCGGAAGTAGTACCCGTAATTTCCTCTTTAATATCATTGGCTACAACTTGGTCATGCGACCATACCTTGCTGCAAGGGAGGCTGGGAACTATAGTCTATCCTGGAAGAACTGGGATCTAGCTGAACCTTGAGGGTGCTACCGTTCCTGCACAAAGCACGTGAATGAACTTTGGGGACAGTCACTGTCACAGAGGTCGGCCCAGAGGATGTTTCCAAGCCTTGAGAGTGCTTTCCTTTTATAACTAAATAATTCAAGATAAATTAGAGTAAATTTGAGAGAGTCAGTTCAGCTGGGTACAGTGATCCCCCAACAAGATTAGGACGCAAACTCAGATGATTTCAAACAAGCAAAATTACAGGTCCATGAGATCCATAAATAACTGGATGATACAGATTTAAAATTTCAAAACAAAAAGGCAACAGCAAGTTCCATAGAGAAGGGAGATGCAAACTGCTTTTTATTTAATAAAACATTTATACCATGGCAGCCAGGAGAGTCCACAAGGAACGCTTGATGATATTTTAAGTAGTTTTTGTGCTGCTCCACTTTCTTTAACAGTCATTACTTTTATTATTTGTCACAGTGACAAGCCATTTAATGCATTTCATAAAATCCATGTGTCAACTGTCTTTTCTCTCAATGCCAATCTAAAGACATTGTTTCTTGGAACAGTCCTTCACTTCCATGATCTCTGACACCACCTGGGGAAGCTTCTTGTGGGCAAGACAGGATTCTGTGTCCAAATACTTACAGAGTTCTAATCATCAAGACATGAGACCCCTCTTCTCAACATGCACCAGACCCAGGCTCCATGCAGGGAAGCACCATTAGAAAGGAGTATTAGGATGCAGAACTAGTCTAACTCCTGTCTTGCTGAGACATTTAAAAATGAACATTCCCCCTATTTGTACACTCACAAGTCAATGCTCACTACTGTGGAAGGTCAAATTTCTTTTTGTGGGTGATTTATGGGCAAAATAACCTCTAACTTGCCTTTCATTTCTAGGAACAGTTGTCCACCTGAGTGTCAGATAAACGTGTTTCAACAATACAGTCTAGGTACGCAATAATGTATTTTCAGTACTCAGCCATCCACCTCATCTTTCTGAAAGAGCACTGACATTTATGCTGCAGACACCTGAATCTGTCTTTGAGAGACAGCTCCTGAAAGGGCTCCAGGAAGACTGATACACAGACACCTGTGCCCAAATCTGGGATGATGATCTAGAAATTAAAAACACAGGGATACGTTTTTTAAATTGGAGTATAGTTGCTTTACATTGTTGTGTAAGTTTCTGCTGTAAAGTGAATCAGCCATATGTATACATATGGCTCCTCTTTGGATTTCTTTCCCATTTAGGTCACCACAGAGCACTGTGTAGAGTTCCCTGTGCTATACAGTAGGTTTGCATTAGTTACCTATTTTATACAGAATTGTGTATATACATCAATCTCCCAATTCATCCAATGCCCAACTTCCCCTTTGGTATCCATACATTTGTTCTCTTTGTCTGTGTCTCTCCTGCTTTGCAAGTAAGATCATCTTTACCATTTTCTAGATTCCACATATATGCATTAATATACAATATTTGTTTTTCTCTTTCTGACTTCACTCTGTATGCCAGTCTCTAGGTCCATCTCCATCTCTGCAAATGACACAATTTTGTACCTTTTTGTAGCTAATATTCCTTTGTATATATGAACCACATCTTTATCCATTCCTCCGTTAATGGATATTTAGGTGCTTCCATATCCTGGCTATTGTAAACAGTGTTACAAACACCTCAATGCATGTGTCTTTTCCAATTACTGTTTGTGTGTGTGTGTATTTATTCAGGAATGGAATTTCTGGGTCTATTTTTAGTTTTTTGAGAAACTTACAAACCTGGTGGCTCAGCAGTAAAGAATCTGCCTACAGGGCAGGGGACTATCTGCAATACAGGAGACATGGGTTTGATCCCTGGTTCTGGAAGATCATCTGAAGAAAGAAATGGCAACCCACTCCAGTATTCTTGCTTGGGACCTTCCATGGTCAGAGGAGCCTGGTAGGTACAGTCAATGAGGTCACAAAAGTCAGACACGACTTAACAACTAAACCACAGTGGCTGCACCGATTTATATTCCCACCAACAATGTACAAGGGTTCTCTTCTTCACATCCTTGCCAATATTTGTGTTCTTTTTGATGATAGCACTCTGACTGGTGTGAAGTGATATCTCTTTGTGGTTTTGACTTGCATTTCTCTGATGATTAGTGATGTTGAGCATCTTCTCATGTGCCTGTTGACCATCTGCATTTCCTCTTTGCTAAAATGTTTATTCATGTGTTCTGATGATTTTTAAATTGAGTTTTTTTCAGTGTTGAGTTGCGTGAGTTGTTTATATATGTTGGATATCAATACCTCATCAGTCATATCATTTGCAAATATTTTCTCCTATTCAATAAATTATCTTTTTGTTTTGTCTATGGTTTCCTTTGCTGTGCAAAAGCTTCTACGTTTAATTTAGGTCCCACTTACTTATTTTTGCTTTTATTTCCTTTAAGAGATGGATCAAAAGTACTGTGATTTATGTCAAAGACTCTTCTATCTATGTTGTTTTCCAGTAGGAGTTTTAGAGTATTGGTTTTACATTTAGGACTTTTACTCATTTTGAGTTTATTTTTGTGTATGGTATTATAGGATGTTCTAATTTCATTCTTGTACATGTAGCTGTCTGGTTTTCCCAGCACCACTTATTAAAGAGACTGTCTTCTCTCCATTGTATTTTCTTGCCTCCTTTGTCATAGATTAATTGACTATAAGTGCATGACTTTATTTCTGGGCTTTCTATCCTATTGTCTGGTTTTGTACCAGTACTGTGTTGATTACTGTGTTGATTACTGTAGCTTTGTAATATAGTCTAAAGTCAAGGAGCATGATTCTTTCAGCTCTGTTCTTTATTAAGATTGTTTTGGCCATTCTGGAGTCTTTTTTGTTTCCATATAAAATTTAAAATTATTTATTCAATTTCTATGAAAAATAGATTTTCCATGAAAATCTATAGACTGGCTTAGTTAAGTACCTTCTTTTTCCTCTATGTTTATACATATTTATTCTGTTCCTTCCCACTTCAGGGGCTAGCAAGAGTGGGAAGTCTACCCCTGGGATCATCTGAATGACAAGTGAGAAAGCAATGTTTCTGGAAGCCAGGGACAGCTGTTGCCTGGAGAAAGCATCTATGTGTAGGGTCTGTGACCTTAGAATAATACAGTGTCTGCCAGAGCCACAGGCAAGCAGGACAGAAGCAGAATGCCCCTGCTTTTCTCTCCTGCCACCCTCCAATCTCCTGCCACTGAACCCAACCTGAAGGTGAAGAAGTGCTTTGAGACAGAGCTGGGACCAGTTTTTCTAGATCTATCAGGTCAGGAAAGAGTGAAGGGTGGAATTCTTAAGACACAGAGAATACCTAGCTCAGAACCCTACCTTGTCCTTGAACAACAAATGCCCTCTTGACCTCTGGCATGTGAAATTGTGTTTCTGTTGCCTGAAACCAAGAGATCTGACAATTTAGTCTATTTCCATGACTGTCTCCCTATTGAGAAGACAATCTCAATCTCCTTATTGAGCTGTAATTTCTGAAGGGCCATACCTAGCCCAGTGCTTGGTATATAGTAAGTGCTCAGCAACATTTATTGAATGGCTGGTTGGACAATAAAATTTGGATGGACAATCAAATCTAAGGCAGTGGCTATGACATCCTTATAGATTTGCAGGATGGTTGACAATACTTTACCTGGTTGCATCACCAGTCCTTAGGTGAAAAGAGCATCTTTTATCTCTATTGTTTGTTATAATAGAGTGAGGGAAGAGGCTGGGGAAGCTGTCTCAGAGCTTCTTTTATAGAGGCTACTGCTCAACAGTGTACTGGGCTTTTGGCATCATTCAATCAATATCTTGAAAGATGAAAGGGACATGAGTGACTGCTTCTATTCTAATAAGAAGTCATGCTCCATCTCCTACAGAATTATCACTCCAGCTATGACCTCTGAAGGGCAGTGGGTCACCCACATGGCTCCTAGTTTTCCTTGGGAACATCATGACACAGTGGCTTCTCATTTCATTGTCCCTCCAAGACAAGCACTTGTTCCTCTCTGCAACACTTCAGTTTATTCCAGTGAAGTGCACTTGTGGAGCATCACTGTGGACAGAGCTCTTTCAGAATTGTTTCACACTTCCAGCTCCATGTCCCTTTTCATCAGTTTAACCAGTGCTGATTCCCCTACCTCAAGTGTCTGCTTCTGTGAGACCTCAGAGCATCTTGAGAGGCCAATTAAAATCTGGGAAGACATGAGATGTTGCCTGTGTACTGATGTGGATGATGAATGGGTTCCAGGCACAGAGGGGGAAAAGCCCTTCAGACCAAATCAAGATCTCTGGTGTCCACTCCAACCAGACTGTGTTTGCATTTCAAAGGCATTTGGAGTAGATATTTCCAGAACTGTTGGTCTGCTTTTCAAGTGCAGATGACAGTTCATGCTCTAGCTCTTCTTCCTTGGGACACATTAGGTCAAATTTGTGGACACTAACCAAGCTGTGTGAACAGGCATTAACCAGGTTTCATGCTCTGTTACTAACCAGGTTGGGTGCCTGATTGTAAGACTCCAGACTCTAGCCCAGCTGCTCACAAGAAGATATTTAGGTGAGTTCCCAGACATTGGGTAAGCTTTGTCTTCAAGTATTTGCCAGATTGGGTCAAGGATAACTAGTCCGACTGAGTTTCTAAGCATTATCCAACCTCAGCCTGCCAAAATTTCTTGGGATTATTTCCCAATAACTAGCTGAGGTACCAATTCAGACATCCAGCTAATTCATTCCCTAATCATTAACCAGGCTAGATCTCTAGGTGTGAGCCAATCTCAGGCCCTGGACATCAGCCACCTACTTGGATGGAGTACAAACCTACCCCCTTGAAAATGGGCCGGCTGCTCCTAATGCTGCTGGGTGTCATGCCTGTGATGCTGGAGAAGCACTGCCGGAGAGCTGGAAATGGATAGACCAATCCATGCAGCTTCAGGGCAAAAGTTGGGAGAAACACCAAGAGCCCATGAATAGGTGGCCTGGATGCTCTGGAGAGTTTACAACTTTGTCACCAAGGGAGTATTGGTCATTCTCAAGTTGAGTCTCAGCTGGTCAAGGTGTCTGGAGATCCCAGCCTAATCCTCCCAGGTGATTTCCCTAACAGTGATTGTGTTTGCTGGGGAAGACTCTGTAAGCTTGGATAGCCTGTGACCCAGTCTCGCCCTCCCCTGTGCAGGATTAGCAATAACCTCTAACCCATACTCTGCTGCAGGAAGGATGCTTCTGCAGAGAAATAAACATGATCGAACCCCAGCAGATTTCAGTAGGAACCCTCCTGGCACATCCTGCTTTTGTGCATTAAGTGAGATAATTTGCACTCATCACAGAACCCAAAGCTGAGCTCAGCTCAGGACTGATTCTAAGAGCCGCCAAGGGTTAAGTATCTCCTCATAAAGACACGTGGTCAACCTGGCAAAAGCTCTAAAGCCACAAATCCTGGGACCAAATCTCCCATCTTGCTTTCCTCTGGACTGTCAGCTGGCCCAGTCAAGGGGTTACTGGGAAAAACATGGATTCATAGAGGTTTTGCCTGGATGATTTTGGAAGGTATCATTCCAGGTTTCTTCATATGCGAGAGACAGAAAACTCAATTCAAGCCACATTAAAGAAGATAGGAGATTTATGACTTGTCTAACTCAAAAGAATGAACAGAATCAGGAAAACTTGGGCCCAGGGCTTCAAATGATCAATGAAGATCTAGTTTTCTCACTTGATTGGTGGCTTTATTTCTTCTGTCTTAGTTTTTATAATGGCAGGTCCTCCCTGAGGGTACCTCTGTATTAGTTTATTTAAGGACAGTCCCTTTATTAGTTTATGTAATGACAGCCCTGCATTAGTTTATATAATGGCAGTCTCTGTATCCATTTATGCAACAGTTCTTCCTATGTCAGTTTATGTAACATCAACTCCTCTATTAGTTTTTATAATGGCAACCCCCCCTCCCCAACCCCTGCCACTAGTTCATGTAATGACAGCCCTGTAATGGGCCTCTTTCAGCAGGTTGCTCCATCTCCAGCTCACATCCCCCCAGGCTGAGATCCTGCAGGAAACGGCCTTATTCTTATTGGACGCATATGAGTCACATGCACATTCTGAACCATTTAGGTGAGCCCCCAGGGACTCAGGGCTCAGACTGGTCAGGTTAGGCAATGTGGACGGTTAACAGAGCAGGGTAGGAGCCTGGCTTCCACAGTGCAGGAGCTGAACACTGGCTCTTCTCATGTCCTCTCTTGTCTGCTTGAGCTCCTGGTAAATCAGGAGATCACAAGGAAGTTGAGGCCTCGTTCTTATATCTTTACAAGGAAACAGTGCAGCTTCTTGCTCTCCAGGCTTTCTGGACCCTGTGTGGGCAACAGACTCCAGAACAGAACCACTGGAACCTGAGGACCCCACCCAGGGAGAAGTGTGGACCAAAGGGACTGGATGGGAATCAGAGCTCTGTCCCAGTGGGGAGTGAGGGGTCTTGGGCAGCCCTGGTCCCTGGGTCCTAAGAATTCCCTTGAAGGAGACATGACTTCGATCAGAAGCTCATGTTTTGGACATTGTGTGAGTGATACACAGCTGATTCTTTGTTGACTGTTAACACAGGTTGGTGTTGTTCAGTGGCTTGCACTGCTGCACTGCTTTGGATCATTCATCCCACCTCTCACCATTCTTATAGCACAAATGGCCTTGTGAAGGGTCAGGGTATTACCAAGTTCACTCCAGGTGAGACCAGAGGGCCAGACCTGGCCAGAGTCATATCCTGTAAGGGAGTGAGTGTCAGACACCAGGTCACAGAAGAGTGTCTCAAGGGGTCTGAGCAGGAGGTCCCATGGAGCTTACATTTCACAGTGAAAACTCTTACCTAGTGAAATTGGGTTTGTTATCAGCCCAAGGATCTTAAAATGTCTCTGATTGTGGGTGGTATGGCCAGGTTCTGAGTGTGGGCCCCTCTATTCCCAGTTGTTCTTTGATGAAAACGCAGCACCTGCTGGATTGAAGGACAAGATGCCTCCTTATGGGCTGCAGATGAAGACCAACACCCTGCAGGAGAACGTGGGATGTGTGGATGCAGATTAGAGGACATGTGAGGATCCAGGATATGATGTGGGACGTAATGTTCTGACTGACGGCGTGGGACATGGTGATCCGGGATCGACATGTACGGATCCATGAGGTAACATGTGACCTGCGGATTCAGGATATGACGGCAGATGTGGGATCCTGAAAGTGATGTGTGACTTGCAGATCTGACAGACAGTGTTGGATGTGATCAGGGAGGTGATGTGACACATATGTATCCAAGAAATAACGAGATCTGCAAGTTCAGGATATGACTCCTGGTGTGTGAATCCTGGAGATGATGTGTGCTGTGGAGATCAGACATGTGTGCTGTTGGTGCCAGACATGTGTGCTGTTGGTGCCAGACATGTGTCCAGGAAGTGACATGGGGCAGGTAGATCCGAGCAACAAGGTGTGGTGGGTAGAACACAAACTGCATTGGCAGAGCCCACAGTGCCCAGTGAACATCCTGATCTCATGAGCCAACCCCCTGACCCCCGTCTGGAGTAAGATGGGATATGTGCAAGGGCTTTAGGAACAATGCAAAGTTATTTGACTCACAGAAGGCAGGGACTGGTGCTGTGGAAGGAAGTATGGAGAACTGCCTTCTCTGCAGCCAGCTGACTGTAAATGTGGCTCAAAAGAGGGGCCACTGTGGGAGATACTGGCTTTTTAGGTCTTTGAGACATGAAGAGGGTTAATTACAAGTCACACAGAGAGATGGAGGAAGGGAGGGAGGAATGGAAGGTATATGATACACAAAAGGAAGATGAAAAGCACACAGTGAAGTAATGTTGCTGTGAATCAGAGGAAAGTCATGCAGTTGTCTCTTGGTTCAGAAAATTGGAGGATAGACACAGCCCCTTTGAATCAGGAGCTTACAGCAGGAACACAGACTCAAGGATGAAATAAGAAGACAACAAAGGATGATTGAAAATGAGTTGGTGGTGCTCAAGAAAAAAGAGGAAGAAAAAAAATGAAAACACCACAAGAGGTGAAGTCATAATAACTACAGAAAAAGGATAAAGGATACTAAAAAACAGAGCAGCAGCAGGAAGATATCTTCAAAAGGCAGGCTGAATAAAAATAAAGACAACAAAGAGAAAATCTTTGAGATTTCTCTGGTGGTCCAGTGTTTAAGAGTCTGCCTTGCAATGCAGGGGGGACAAAGGTTCAGTCCCTGGTCGGGGAACTAAGATCCCACATACCTTGGAGCAACTAAGCTTGAGAGCTGCAACTACTGAGCCAGTGCTTTCCAGAGCCTGCATGCCACAACTGGAGAGTATGTGTTCCATAATGAAAGATCCCACATGCTGCAACTAAGACCTAACACAGCCAAATAAATAAACAGAAAATCATTGATATAGAAGCAAAAGGAAATACAGTGTATGCGTAGTCTCTGTCTCCAAAGAAGAGAAAAAAGAATGGAGAACCATCTGGGATATAATTTAAGAGACCTTTCCTGAAATCAAGGAAAGTTTGAGCCCACAGACTGAAAGGGTATAGTATATTCCAGATAAAATCAGTATGGATTTATTAACTCTGGAATATGTCCTAATTTTATGAGACCTCAAAGAGGAAGAAACACTCCTCTATGTTTCAGGCGATAATAATAACAGCAACAAATATCAAGTCACTTTCAGGGGAAAATTCAGACTTGCTCAGACTTTTCCAAACAAAATGAAGCATTGAAAATGCAACCATTATGTCTGGAGGGAAGTGAGTACAGGAGAAAGACAGAGAGAGAGAGAGAGAGAGAGAGAAGGAGAAAGAGAAGTGTAGAATTAATTCAAAGGAGGGCAGAGCCCAGATCATGTTGCAATTTTAAGTTGCAATAAGAGATTTAGATTTTAATTTGAATGCAGTGAGAAGGATCTTGGAGATGCTGCTGCAGTGGTCCAGGTGAGAGATGGTAGCGATGGGAAATAGGGTGAGAGCAAGGGAGTTGGGGAGAAATGGATGAATTGAGGACAGAGTTTGGAAGTAGAGTCAACAGAATTTGGTGACACATTGTATGTGGGTACCAATAGAGAAAGCAGGGAAGCAGGAAGCGTGAGGGTGAGCAGGGCTTTGGGCTGAACAACAGGGCTGTGGTGTGCCATTTCACTGAGATGCAGAGACTGAAGGAGGAACAGTTTTGAGGGTAGAGTCTGGTTTTGGACATGTTCAATTTGAGATGTCAGGAATGACATCAAAATAATTAAGGACTGATATTCTCATAGGAACCTGACAATAAGAAGGGGTACATTTCCATTCAGGAAAGATATCTTTCAGTGTGCACAATGGGGGTGTTCCAGGACTGGAGTTTCCTACTTGAAATCATGGTGCTATGTTGAAGCGGCACTATATTATATGAGTGGGAAACTCAGGAAAGAGATCATGACTGAAGTATGAGAAATGTAAGGGTCATTTGTGTATAGATGATCCCTGCCCAAAGCCGGACATTTCTAAGGATGTGGAAAGGAAAATTAAAGGATCCTCAGACTATGCTCTTGGGGGCACATTAACACTGAGAAACCAAGAGAGGAACAGAGTGAATGAAGACTGAGGCTGAGGCTTGAAAAGAAAAGTAATTGTGAGTTATCCTGGAAGCCAGGCAAGTCAAATGTTCAGGAGGGAGAGTGGTCAGCTGAGTTGGACTCTGTTAAGAGCCGTAGGATGAAGACAGAAAGAAACCATTGATTTGGCCACATGGAGATCTCTTGTAACTTTGACAGGAATAATTTTAGTAGTGGAGTGGGATTTCAGCACTTGGTTGAAGAAGGTAAAAGGAAATCAGGAAGCAAGGAAGCAGAGGCAGTCCCTATAGACAATTTGATGAAGAAGAAGAGATAAGAAGTGTGACAGCTGGAGAGAGATGAACAATCAGAGTTATTGTTTTTTAAGATGGCTGATATTGAGGTATATGTGGATCCTGGAAGTATATGTCTCATGTAGGAGAAGCTGATGGTGCAACTGATAGAGGAGAGAGTTACCATAGGAGGGCTTTTGAGGAGGCAGGACGGGGTGAGATCCAGGGCATAAGTGAGGCATAAGTGAGGAGTGATACATCACATCTGATGTGTCACCTTCCCCATGGAAAGGTGATGTTGCACCAAGAGAGATGGCAGAGGCTGTGACTACAAACAGCGGTAAGTTGAAGATTTGATGGTGAGCAGGTGAAGAAACCATGGTTTTCCCTGTAAACTGTGAGGCCAGGTCATGGGCTGAGAATGGAACAAGAGAAGGCATGTGGGAGGCCTGAAGGGAGAACAGAGAGTGGGAAAGCATTGTTTTTAAAACTGGAAATGGAAAATACTGGAAACATTGTGGTTCCCAATTTCAGGGAAGTGAGATCTGAAGACTTGAATTTCCAGTGTGAGAGGTCAGCGTGGTGTGCACTTTCACAGGCACACTCAGCTCCAGGGCAGGTGCTGGTAAACAAAGAGTTGGGTTTAGGTTGATTTGTTTTCACTCAGCGAGTGCAATGGAAAGAGGGGGGCAAAGGAGTTGGTGGTGTTTGATGAGCACTGAATCTAAGATGAGCTGGGAGAGATGGGGTACAAGGGAGACAGGGGCTGTGAGAACCTGATGTTTTCACAGGGACACTGGCAAGGCAGTTCTGGACTGAGAGCTCCATCATGGGAAGTGAACGCTCAGAAAGCAGAATAATTGCAAACAAGATGTCAGAGGTGGAGTGATTATTCAAGATGCAAGATCACGGGAGGTAGGCGGAGGGTAAAGGTCATTGGAGGGGGTGATGTTAAGGAACGGAGACCAAGGAATGGAAAGAATAATTCATGTTTGGCTTGTAATATGTTCAAAAACAGGCAAAACCCATGTGCTGTGTTCCAACAAAATAGTGAGTATTGGGGAAGGAGGGAAGGACAAAATTAAGAATATAAAAAACAAAAAAATGAAGGAAATCAAGACAAAATTATATGAATTGCAGTGCATTATTACAGATAGTCTCCCGTCCCCGGCACCCAATTTCTGTGTTTAACATCTTTCTACACACCCCTGTACAGATATATAACTGGGGGACCTCTTGGATTTTTTTCTTAATATTTATTTTTCATTTTTTATAATTAAGTCTTTAGTCATATTTTAATTAATAGTATAAATGGGGGCTTCTCTGGTGGCCCAGACAGTAAAGAATCTTGTCTTCAATCCAGGAGATGGGGGCTGTTACATGTAAAATTGAATAATTTTAACCATCAAATATGCAGAGGTCTCTAATTGTTCTATTTATGGGGTTATTCAGTTCAGTTCAGTCGCTCAATTGTGTCCAACTCTTTGTGACCCCATGGACTGCAGCGTATCAGGCTTCCACAGAGCTTGTTCAAACTCATGTCCATCAAGTCAGTGGTGCCATCCTCTGTCACCCTCTTCTCCTCCTGTCTTCTCCAATCTCTCCCAGCATCAGAGTTTTTTCCAATGAATCAGTTCTTCACATCAGGTGGCCAAAGTATTGGAGCTTCAGCTTCAACATCAGTCCTTCCAATGAATATTCAGGGCTGATTTCCTTTAAGATTGACTAGTTTGATCTTCTTGCAGTCCAAGGGACTCTCAAGAGTCTTCTCCAGCACCACAGCTCAAAAGCAACAATTCTTTGGCACTCAGCTCTCTTTATAGTCCAACTCTCACATCCACACATGACTACTGGAAAAACCATAACTTTGACTAGACGGACCCTTATGGGCAAAATAATGTCTCTGGTTTTTTAATATGCTGTCTAGGTTGGTCATAGCTTTTCTTCCAACGAACAAGCGTCTTTTAATTTCATGGCTGCAGTCCACATCTGCAGTGATTTTGGAGCCCAAGAAAATAAAGTCTGTCACTATTTCCATTGCTTCTCCATCTATTTGCCATGAAATGATGGGACTGGATGTCATGATCTTAGCTTTTTGAATGTTAAGTTTTAAGCTAATTTTTTCACTCTCCTCTTTCACTTTCATCAAGAGCTCTTGAGTTTTTCTTTGCTTTCTGCCATAAGGGTGGTGTCATCTGCTTATCCGAGGTTATTGATATTTCTTCTGGCAATCTTGATTCCAGCTTGTGCTTCATCCAGTCCAGCATTTTGCAAAGAAATTCAATAAGCAAGGTGATGTACTCCTTTTGGGCTTCCCTGGTAGTTCACCTGGTAAAGAATCCACCTGCAATGTAGGAGACCCTGGTTCAATTCCTGGGTCAGAAAGATCCCCTGGAAAAGGGATAGGCTATCCACTCCAGTTTTCTTGGGCTTCCCTGGTGGCTCAGCTGGTAAAGAATCTGCCTGCAATGAGGGAGACCTGGGTTCGATCTCTCGGTTAGGAAGATTCCCTGTAGAAGGGAAAAGCTACCCACTCCAGTATTCTGGCCTGGAGAATTCCATGGACTGTGTAGTCCATGGGGTTGCAAAGAGTCAGACACACCTTTCACTTTCCCAATTTGGAGCCAGTCCATTGTTCCAGGTCCTGTTCTAACTATTGCTTCTTGACCTGCATACAGATTTCTCAGGAGGCAAGTAAGGTGGGCTGGTACCCCCATCTCTTTAAGAATGTTCCGCAGTTTGTTGTGATCCACACAGTCAAAGGCTTTGGTGTAGTCAGTGAAGCAGAAGTAGATGTTTTTCTGGAATTCTCTTGCTTTTTCTATGATCCAGTGGACATTGGCAATTTGCTCTCTATTTCCTCTGCCTTTTCTAAATCTAGCTTGATCATCTGGAAGTTCTCGGTTCACATACTGTTGAAGCCTGGCTTGGAGAATTTTGAGCATTACTTTGTTTACATGCGAAATGAGTGCAATTGTGCGGTAATTTGAACATTCTTTGGCAATGCCTTTCTTTGGGATTGGAATGAAAACTGACCTTTTCCAGTCCTGTGGCCACTGCTGAGTTTTCCAAATTTGCTGGCACATTGAGTGCAGCACTTTCACAGCATCATCTTTTAGGATTTGAAATAGCCCAGCTGGAATTCCATCACCTCCACTAGCTTTGTTCATAGTGATATTTCCTAAGGCCCACTTGACTTCGCCTTCCAGGATATCTGGTTCTAGGTGAGTGATCAAACCATCATGGTTATCTGGGTTATCAAGATCCTTTTCGTATAGTTCTTTTGTGTATTCTTGCCACCTCTTTTTAATATCTTCTGCTTCTGTTGGGTCCATACTATTTCTGTCCCTTACTGTGCCCATTGTTGCATGAAATGTTCCCTTGGTATCTCTAATTTTCTTAAGTGGCAAACCACTTCAGTGTTCTTGCCTTGAGAACCCCATGAACAGTATGGGGTTATTAGAGAATTTATTTAATAAATCAATTTATAATCCTGCCAGGTGGCTCATCCAATCATGGGATAAAGGTTGAAGGTCATTCTGTTTTCACCTTTACTTGTGTGTCTGTCATTGAACCTAAAATTTCATCTGGAGATAAAGTCAGTGATGTAAGCTAGAGATCCTTTGTGAAGGGGGGCAGGCCCAAGGGTCCACTCTGGCTCCCGTAAGTCAGGGAGATGCCCCTCCCTTTCTTCTCCCCTGAGATGCCCCGAGAGGACTCCTGATCTCTTCCCTCTTTGCTGCACTCAGGAGGACCACAGGAGCCTGGTTCCTCTTCCTTGGAGCCCAGAGGTGAGGCTGGAGCCCTGGGCTCACTCCCTGCCCACTCCAGCAGGCACCAATCCCTGCTGGCCACTACAATGATGTGCATAAAGCACTGTTTGCTCTTGGCCTCCTCCATGGCTGGAGGTGACCTCAGAGCCAGCCTAGACAAACATTCTCAATAGTGGTCTAGAGTGCCCTTCTCTGGATCCAGTTTCTTGGTATTACTGAGTCAAAGCTCACTCTGCTCGCCAGATGACAGGCCAACAAATCTGAGACAAGGTGTTGAGGCAAGGAATATGACTTTATTTGGAAAGCAGGCAGACCAGGAAGATGACAAACTAGTACCTCGAAATAATTATTTAATGGGGTCTGGGTGCCAGTTTCATTTATAGAACATGGGGCCAGGTTGTGGGGGGTGGGGAGTGGGTGGAAAGGTGAAGAAGTAAAATAAAAATGCCATTAATCTTCGGTTATCTCCCGGAATGGCCAGCTTCAGGGAGGGGATGTGTTAATTTCTTCCTTCCAGTGGCCATCCACAGATGGACAGGGTCCTGAACAAAGGCATTTTGGTTTAACAGTCAAGCAGAGGTGCAGGGTTCCCTGAGGCAGGCCATTACGTGTAGACAGTATCCTTTTACCGAACAAAGCAACAGGAAGCAAAGATTAAAGTAAAAGAAATAGAGCCACCGTGGAGTCAAAATTGGCTCTTCCTTGTAACACAAGAGCCCTGGAGTCACCACTTCAGCGAGAACTGGAGGCTTTCTATGCTCACAACACAAGGATTTGAAATGTACAGCCCCACTCAGTGGTGCAGAA
The DNA here is from genome assembly GCF_055505025.1 of Bos grunniens. Classification (NCBI taxonomy): domain Eukaryota; kingdom Metazoa; phylum Chordata; class Mammalia; order Artiodactyla; family Bovidae; genus Bos; species Bos grunniens. The sequence goes on from NC_141181.1 coordinate 45,879,499, forward strand.
TGTGATTGTCTCCCTTTCTCTGTAACTGAATTGCATTAGTCTGTAAAAGCCCCTTTAATTTGATCATTATGATTTTTTACCTTAATCAGATTTCTCCAAGGTTTTAAACCCAGTCCCTTGGGTTTAAAACAATCATTTTGGTGTAAATGACCAATCAGGATTAAGGTTTACCTTCAAACTCCAGATCTGGCTGTTCTGTCTCTGTTCTGCCCTGCTTTTCTTGGTCTAAAAGTGGGGGTGGGAGTTGGGGAGACCGGGGTGTGTGTTTGGGATGGGAAATTTCTCTCTGTGGCCACCCAATAAAGCACAGGACCTTCATTTAAATTTGAATTCTAGATAGACAACAGTTTTCAAATTATAAATACATCCTAAAAATTCTTATACTAGACAATACATATATTATTTGCCTATACTGCAGAATTGTCTGCATATTGTTTATTTGCTAAATCCGGGAATCCTAACTCTCCCTCGTGATGTTTCTCCCAAACCTTTTGGCTATGTGGGGTCGTCTCTAGCCACCTTGAATCTAGAAATCAAAGCCGGGTGTCCCCTCACCACCCTGTCTACACAGTGAGCCCGTGTCACCTGCCTGGTAGGAGGAAGATCACAGGGGCAGGAGGAGCACCAGGGACAGCTGATGCTGGTCGGTGTGTCAGGATGAAGGAGGAAACATACAGAACAGGCTCCATCTTGAAAGCAGGACTCCGTCTTGGGCCAGACTATGCCCAGTATCTATGGAAATGACATACCAACTGGAAAACCAAACCCCCCGGATGGAAGAGCCCCAGGGCTCGTGCCTAGACTCTCCCTCGCCTAAAAGAATACCCTAATTATCTGCGTAACCAAATAGAATCATAAATTCTACTGTGCTTATTGGGGTATGACCACAGGCCTATTGATAATTGTCCACTGTTAACTACCTAAGCTTAAGACATATGAATCAAAGGGTTGTCTTGCACTGTATCTTTCTTTTCCTTTGTTCAGACTAGTTTCAGGGAATTTGGGGAGGTGGGTTTGGGCACGTACACTTAGGGTATATAAGGTTTTCACAAAAACTGATCAGGGTCCTTGGCTAAGAGGAGACTCTGCCTTGGGTCCGCCAGTGTAATAGACTGCACTCTGCTATCTGCATTGTCCTTCTGAGTGAGTTTGTTTCCCGGAACGTGTGGCTACAACAAGGACATGGATCCCCCTGCTCAGGGTTCTGTCGAGCACTCTTTGATGGCACTCTTTGTGGCTGTGTCCACCTCCTCTGGGGACCATGTCCATCCTGGGCTCAGTGAGGGTCTGGCTCATCTCTGCACGTGTGGGTGGTGGGCATGGAGGTTGGTGGGCCTCTCCCCAGAGCAGCACAGCACCGTGGCCTGGTGTGGGCGGGTGGCTTTGAGAGAGGTGGTGGGTGAACACCCCATGCCTGAGACAGCATAGATCTTCCGGAAGACCATACTGCCTACTCCCCTGCAGGTTTCTGTGGAGCACGGCAGGGGAGCAGTTCCAAGCCCGGGGGGCTAGTGAGAGAGGGAAACGAGGGGCAAAATCAAGGGGTCCACGGGGAGTTGAGATGAGTCCTCACAAGAGGGTAGTGTGAGGTGTCACTGCAGGTCAGGAACCACCACTGTGCACCCCCACCACGCTTGTTGGCTGCAGTTTGTCATTTAAGCTCAGGGGCAAGTTCTGAGCTTTTTTTTTTTTTTTTAAAAAGGTACAGTGACTTTATTTCCATCCTCTTACAGTCTCCATCTGGTAAATATCCTCATCTCTATAAACACAAAAATATTTCAAGAAAGCATGTTATAAGATAGTTTATATAAGCAAAAGTTTCATAGAATTTTATGAACCTTAGTTCATATCCCCCAAAATCCAAAAATTTAAACCTAACTTTAGATTCATTTCGATATATGGCAAAACCAATACAATATTGTAAAGTTAAAAAATAAATAAAAAAATAAAACCACACACACAAAAAAAATAAAGTTTAAGAAATAACCATTAGCTTTATTTAGCATATGTTACACCTTAACAGTTAAAATACCTCACTTTATTTAAATATTTCATCCACAACACTGCATACAATTTCTAAAAATATTAGGAAAGTATTTTGCAGTTGTGTCTTTTTTTTTTTTTTAGTTTCTTTAAAATGTTGGTCATCTTTAAAGTGTTATGGAATTTGTTTCAATATTGCTTCTGTTTTATGTCTTGGTCTTTTTGGCCTCGAGGCAAGTGGAATCTTAGTTCCCTGACCAGGGACCTCTCCCCCTGCTTAACTGGAAGGCAAAATCTTAATCACCGGAACACCAAGAAAGTCCCTATAATTGTGTCTTTATTGCAGAGATTCAATTTATTTAAGAAAATACTTGTCTGCAGTCCTGTCTGGAAACATCAGGAGCTGTCTGATGTGAAGAAAAGTTAGAGACACAGAGATTACCATATGGAGTCATTATCAGCTGCAGTGACTTGGACAAACAGAATCCAGTATCGCAGTCCTCCTGGCCCCAAGGTGGACAGTCCTGGAGTTGCTCCTCATTCTGGGGTCAGCCTCGCTGGGCAGGCTCCTGGGGAAGGCTGACCTCCAGGAGAGGTCAGGAGGAGAGCCAGCTTAGTAGAAGACAAGGCAGGGCTACTAGAAGTGCTAGAAGCCAGACCTGGCCAATTTTGTGGGTCCATCATCAAGGTCTTTTTCTTTTAAAAAATATTTATTAATTTTTAGCTGTGTTGGGTCTTAGCTGTGGCATGCAGGATCTTTGTTTCAGTATGGGGGATCTTTCATTTCAGGCTGACCTGGGGTCAGTAGTTGTTGCATGGGGCTTAAGTTGCTCCCCTGCATGTGGGATCTTAGTTCCCCAACCAGGGATCGAATCTGAGTCTTCTGCTTTGAAAAGTGGATTCTTAATCACTGGATCATGGGGGAAGCTCCTGTCATCAAAGTCTTGTTCTTGATGCCCCTTCGCCATCTTCAACGTAGATTTCAACAGCTGACTCTGAAACTCCAAAGCTGAGGGCTATTCACTGGGGACCCAGCTGAGTGAGGTGATCAGGTCTGAAGGCATCACCAGGTCTCATGGCTCCTTCATTTGTTCCACATGTTGACTGAGTGTCTGGTGTGGGCTGACCCAGTGCAAGGGACCCCCAAAGGTATTTGCACAACTATATTCTAGCAACATTGTTCACCACACCCTAAAGAGGAAAGCAACCTATGTCCATTGATGGATGAATGGATATGCAATTCACCCATGGTGGAATATTATTCAGCCTTAAAAAGGAAGAGAATTCTTTCGATGCTACAGTATAAATGAAGTTTGAGGGCATTATGCTCAGTGAAATAAGCCAGTTGCTTACTGTACGGTTCTGCTTATGTGGAGGTCCCTTGAGTGGTCAAGTCTGCAGAGACAGAAAGTAGGATGGTGGATGTCGGGGACTGGGGGAGGGAGAATAGGGAGTCAGTGTTTAATGGGGACAGAATTGCAGTTTTGAAAGATGCGAAAGTTCTGGAGAGGGGTGGTGATGGTCACACACAGTGGGAATGTTCTTAATGCTACTGAACTGTATAGTCAAGAACAGTTGAGATGGTAAATGTTATGTATATTCTACTGCAATTAAACAAAAGAAAACAAAAACTGGTGTGATCATTATGTTTATGGTAATATCATCTTGTCTCCCCTATGCAGGTGTGCATGTGTGTGCATGCTCTGTTGCTCAGCTGCTCAGCTGTGTCCAACTCTTTGTGACCCCACAGACTGTAGCCTGTCAGGCTCCTCTGTCCATGGGATTTTCCAGGCAAGAATACTGGAGTGTGTTGCTGTTTCTTACTCCAGCAGGTGTGCACAGGGCTTCGCATTTTATTTCCCCTATAATTTTGTCTATTTTCAAGCCTTCAATGATGAGTCATTGTATAAGGAAATAAATTGTTGGAAATATTTTGTGAGGTCATTTGGGAACCTCCTCTGTGTCTTGGTTTAAAAGTTTTGTGCTTAAGAGTTTGTGAAAGTCAGATGGATCAGCTTGGGCAACAGCTTAAGGCTCTTTTCCTGAATATAGCAGCTGGAAGAAAAAAGCAAAATCAGTGAGAAGATTCTGTGGTCGCCTCAAGTGCCACAGTTTCCAGCATTCCCTGAATACTGGCGTCTTCGGCCAGTAGGGATGAGAGAAGGCAGAGTGGGAGGGGTTGAAGTTCCAGACCCCACTCCCCAGAACCCAGGTTTCCCTGTCCCAGCCCTCATCCTCAGCAAAAGGCTAATACTCTGCCACAAATGCACCCTCCATCCTTTAAAACAAAATCAAGCTGTGATGTTGCCTCTGTTCCTTGTTGATGTGGCAAGAGATATGTTCATTTCACACTAGAAAGTGACATTTGTTAAGGGACACCAAGCTGTACAATCCTTCCCCAACCCATGACTCATACAGCCTTCTGTGAGGCAATTTGAAAATGCACAACTGGTCATACACCTTACACACACGTGCACACACACAGCACATGCTCACTTAATTTTCTCCAGTAAAATTAGCATTCAAACCATGACAATTTAGAGACGGGAAGGGGCCACTCTTTACATTTATGCCAAGTCCACAGATGCCCACCAGGACTGTCCTGGTCACAGCTGGGTGTATATCCTTCCACCAAGAGGATTCATCATGGTCTGGTTTCTTCCTTTTTCTCAGAAGATCTTTTCACCTCTGTCCTCTTCATCTGCATCCCAGCCACACTGGTCTTCTCTCACCTCAGGACCTTTGCACATCCTCTTCTGTAACCTGAGATATCCTGTCTGTCCTGGCTCATTTCTGCAGATCTTTTGGATCTCAACTTGCATTGTTGCTGCTCCTCCATCTCCATCCCACATTTCATACTATCTTGAGGGACCGGCCTTATTTTCTTCCTAGCGCATATCAGAGTTGGTAATTACATATTTGTTTCTGTGATTATTTGTTAAATGTAGGCCTTCTCCTCCAGACTGTAAGCTCCATGCAGACAAGACACAAGTGATCATTTTTACCTTAGTGGTCTGGCATGTGCTGCTACTGGATACTTGCTGAATGTTTGAATGACTCTGTTTAAACATCTTTATTTTACAGGTGGAGAAGGGAAGGCCCAGAGAGAAGGGGATTAAGCCCCTCCAGTCTGATCAGCTTCATATCCTAAGGTCCAGAAGTCTTTCTCCTTTGACCCATAGCCCCCCATCAAGGTTAGGTTCTCCCTGCCTAAGCGTGGCCCCCTTAAAGACTCTGTGAGAATCTATATGCCTTCCCTGGAGAGCACTAAATCTGCCGGCTGTTGCCTTGCAGACAGCAGGGTGGCAGCCCCCCTGCATGGCCCTCTGCCTTCTACCCAGGGTTTGTGTATGGGGTTAAGAAACATGTCCCTCTTCTCCAGGATGTGCCAGGAGATGGTAGACCCTCACTGAGGCCCTTTCTCTGGTGACAGCATTTTTGCTCATTTCCAGCCTGGAGTACTGGAGTGATGATGACAAGGCATATTTTGGTTTCCCCAAGAACTGACTTTAATGGCATCCCCAAACCCTGATTTCAGCGCCTTCAATCCCTGTGAAAGAACCTAACCTCCAGGACATCCCATCAAACAAGCTCAAAATAGCAAGAGGGGTTAATGAGCCCATGAATTAGAATTTATCTTGGTGAAATGAAAGGCAAAATGATGGCAGAGTTGAAAAAGGCCATTAGAGGGAACATGAAGAGAAGAAAACAAAATCAGCTCCGCCTCCCCTGCTAAATTCCCTGAAGCATCCCTCATGCACTGCCCTCAGGATGTCCGAATGGGGCCCAGCAGGCGCCCCGACAATTTCTCAGTGGGCGGCAGCAACAGTGACTCATTTTGGGAGAGAAGTGATTTCTCTCTCCATCCACCACATTGAATCTGTCAGTTTAAAAGAGTGAACATTTCTTCTTGCTATTTGCTAGTTTTTAGCTGATTCTTTCTCTCTCTCTCTCTTTTTTAGGTAGCTGTACGAGCTCGCCCATTTCGGTAACAAGTGATAGAATTCTAACTCAAACTTTCTTAAGTGAAACATAAAACCTATAAATATGAGATGGATTTCTCGTGGACCGCAGGAGTGTCTGGGTTTCCCGTCCTCTTGCTCATCTCTGCTTCCCTCCTCTGATCATTGATTTTCCTGTGGGTGGCTGGAGCCAGGGTAAGGAGATGTTTAAATTTCAGCCTTGCCCAAGACGGCAAAAGCCCGCCCACTGCCGCCTGCTGCTGCCGCCTGCAGAAGTGTTGGCTGACTCAGGCCTCCAAGGAGACTGAGATGATTTCATGCTGGCAAAGCTGCCTCTGTTTAAAAATCCTTCACAGTCTCCCGATGACCTGGCAGGGGAACAAAACTTCTATGGTGCTGTGGAGTCCTGCATGGATAGGACTCTGTGTTGAGACACAAACTGGATCCAATCTTCCACCCCTGGGCCCTCACCTTGGCTTATTGTAACCCTCTTAAAATCCCTTGATTTGCAAGTTAGTGTGCTGGGACAGGTCAGAGCACTCTAGCTATTGGGAATGGGGTGTTAAAGTGAGTTTTGAAAACCTGATGACCCTGGAGAGGGCTCTCACTTGTATGGTATGTGCATGCGTGCTAAGTCACTTAGGTTGTGTCTGACTATTTGCGATCCCACGGGCTGTAGCCTGCCAAGCTCCATGGTCCATGGGATTCTCCAGGAAGAATACTAGAGTGGGTAGCCATTTCCTCCTCCAAGGGATCTTTCTGACCCAGGAATTGAACCCAGGTCTCCTGCAGCTCCTGCATTGCAGGCGAATTCTTTCCCTTTGAGCCACCAGGGAAACCCCATTCCCCCAACTTGTACAGTATTTGTTTATATATACTGGACAGCAGTTCTGATCATCCATCTCCCAGCATACCCCAGAGACTCCTACTTGCACATGGTCCAGACTCAGTGATTATGGAGTGGCTGCAGCCGTTCCCTCCATGGGCTCCATAACGCCTCATCCACTTAGGGTAACACCCACACTGTGTCCTATGGCCTGTGGGGCCCTACATGGCCTGGCCCCTCCTTGCCTTCTTTATTCAGTGCCCATTTCCCCCTGTTAATTCTGCTTCAGCCTCTCTGACCTTCCTGCTGTTCTTTGAACACTCTGGGCTCACTCCTATCTTAGGGCCTCTGCATTTGCTCTTCCTCCTGTATGAAAACTATTCCCACATGTTTTATCCTTTTGGTCTTCAGTCTAGTATCGCCTCCTCAAGAGGCCTCCCCTAATGTAGTCTTCTCACACCAAGTCACTCTCACGTCACCCTCTTTGATTTTCTTCATTGTACTTGTCACTGTCTGAAATTATTTGCCTGTCTATTTGGAATGTAATTTCTGAGCCCACTGATTGGGGAACCTGCTCTGAATCCCAGCATCATAGCTTCCTGTGTGAACTTGGGAGAGTGAATTGGCCTCTCTCTACCTTGGTTTTTCATTTACCAATTAGGGTTAATGAGAGCACCTACCACAGTTGTTATGAAGTCAAGTAACACAGGCAAAATTTTTATAGTAGTGTCCGGTTCATAATAACTCATAATCATATGAGTGACGGCTTGAGTGCTATGTAAGCCTTTGCTCATATGATTGCTCCGTCTGCTGTCCCCCTGCTGCTGCTCCCATTACCACTGTCAGCATCCCCATCTTCGTCGTCTTCAGCACCATCACAACCATCACCATCACCACTCTTGTCATCACCTTCGTTACCATCACCACCACCATCACCAACATAGTTATTCCATCACAAGAATATAAACTCAACTGAATATAAACTGAAGTGCTTGTTCATTCTTCCCAGGGTCTAGAACAGTGCTTGGCATGCAGTAGGCATGTAAGAATTTATCGAATGAATGTGGAGTTATTAAAAGAATACATGCGCAAATACTCCTGTTGACATTGAATTCTGCTGCAAAGCTGACGTTACGCGGAATAGACTGCTGATTGCTGGAGTGTGGAAGAACAGGGTCAAAAATGAAAACCACCCTCCCACCCGCTCAGGATGCTCTTCTAGCCTTGCCTGACTTCCAGCACCTCTGAATCACAGGGGCTCCATGCTGCCTCATTGATTAAATGTCCAGGCCCATTCAGTGATGGATTTTGCATCAATTCCATCCCGCCCCTGGGAGCAGGCCTGGGCAGGAAAGCTCTCTAAATAAAGACATTTAATGATAGGTTTGTGACCCTGTGTGAAGGGAGGCAGGGTAGGGAACTCCTTTTTCATTAGCTGAGGCCAGAAGAAGCCAGGTGGGAGGAGGAAAGAGGGCTGGAGCCTTGGAGCCTGTACTGTTCTCTGAGTCAGAGGAGCCTGGGTCACAAAGCTGCCTGTGAGTTGTCTGGGCAGAGGGTATTAGAGTGACTTGTAGTGAGGTGTCCTGAGGCTGATACAAAGGAGATGGGAAACTCCTACTTGACTTTGCAGCCTGTTTGCCTGGAGGCTGCAAGGGAGAAAGGGATGGAGCAGCTTTGGGGCAGCCATCCGAGAGTGCCTGGCAAAGGGAGGGAATTCAGATGCTTGTTCATAAGATTCAGCTCAATAGATTGCAATAAGAATTCAGGTTCTGTAACACTAGCTGTATTCCACTAATCCAGAAAAAAGAAAATAAGAGAAATACGTTTCATTCATGTGTGCTATCAAATTGCATCATTTATAAAATGCTCTTTTTTCCCCCTAGATACTTAAATTGCTAATACTCTTGCACAATTTATAGACCAACACCTGAGGTAGTTTTTCCCTCAGGCTTCTTTTCTGTGTATTATGGAAATCTAAAGCCCTCTCCAAGACTCCATATATCCCCCTGGGAAATGGTCTCCTTTGACACCAAGCTGCCTCCACTGCACGTAATTCCTCATCCCATATTCCCTGTGTCTATTCTGTTCATAAATGCCCAGATCTGGGACTCAGCCTTCATCCTTATTTTCCATGAAAGAAAGATAGGGAGGAAGGGAGTGAGGAAGGAAAGAGGGGTTTGCACAGATCACTCAACATGTTCTGATAACTGCAGGACCCCTGGCCCAGCCCTTCCTCCTTCTGGATGCTCCTCCCATCTCCTGGCTGATGGTCAATTTGCAAAGTTATCAGAAAAGACTCCTGTAGGTTTAATTAATTAACCTACAGGATATTTTCTTCTTTCTGGTCCATACCCCTTTCTCCATTACAACAACACTGGTCTTACAGCTTTTTAGGGAAAAGTTGATGCTGTGGAATGGTTGAGTCACAAATCTTGTTTTGACTTTGGAAGACTCACAGCATAGACTTGGAGGGCTACTGGGTTCATTTTTGTCATCTGCAAATAAGGCGACAGTGGCCAGTCTAGACAGTGGTAAGACGAGGTTTGGACAGGAAGCAGGACAGAAGGGCCTGGAACTGACCCTGTGTTGGTTGAATGAGGTGGGAGGATCTGAGACTACGAGGGGACCTTGCTCTCTTTCCAGGTGGAGCTTTGGAGGCAGGAAGTCTCCTGGGTTCTCTGCCTGCAGAGGGGGCTATGTCAATGATAATAGCTGCACAGGATCCCCCACATTCCCAGAGTGTCAGAGAAAATTACTTCTGTGGCACCAAGGGGGCCTTGGCTGGGTGGGGAGATAGAGACCAACAGGGGCACCACAGTCAAGATGGTGAGTCTAAAGCAGTTACCACATGGACCACAGTGAGAACCAAGGAGAACACGGGACAGCGTGCCCTCAGTCGTCGTGACCCCTTGAAACTGGGCACACAACATCAGGTTCCAGACCCCACACCCACCCTCCATTGCCTGGGCCCCAGGAAGACCCTCCCCTCCAACAACTTGAAGATGGAGTTGAGGAGGGAGACTCTGAGCTGGTCACTCTCCATTCGCTGGCCTCTCAGCTCTGCTCTCTTATGGACTGTAACCCTCAGATGCCATTAACAGCCTCCTCCATTGAGTCTGGCCTAAAGGGCGGCCCAAGGCGGAGGCTGAGAGGCAGGAGGAGGGGGAAGCAGAGTAACTTCTCCCTCATCCCTCCCTGCCGAGTCTGTGGTTCTGGCAGTCCTTCAGGGCCACTGCCCTCCCCGGGTTCTGTGACAATCTCTTCTCCCAGGCCAAAGGGAAAGGGTAACTGCCTGCCCTGGCTAGTCCCTGGTGTGTCAACATCCCTGGTGATTTCCTTGTGCCCTGCCCACAGCTCTGAGAACAAACTCTTTATGAGACCACCCTGTGAACCCCCTGAGCTGGATCCTCTTCCGTTGGGACTCTGAAAGTCTGAACTGGCTGAGATGCACTCATGGACCAAGGTGGCATTTCTCACCCCATGGGGAAATGGAGGCTCAGGCAGGGACCACGGGGAGACTCCCAGGCACACAGAGCTCCCTTGGTGCACCCCTGAATATGCGGTCTGGGGTCACATCTGCTCCAGTTCCCAAGGCCTCCTTTGCACCCAAAGCTACCCCCCTCCTCCTCCTAGAAGTGGCTTCAGAGCTGCCTGAATCTGCAAACTCAGAACTCCCAGGGCCACACTGTGACTGACAGACACTCACAATGAAAACTTGCAGAGCTCCTGTAAAGCTGAGTCGATGTGAAGAATCTTCAGGAACAGAGCAGTCCTGGCCCCGGCTGTCTGCCCTTGCTTGGACATTCCCTAGAGTTAGAGGATGTGAACACCACTAGCACTGTGGAAAGTAGTGGACATGGGGACTCCAGGAGTCTTTCTAGCCAAGTATTTAGATCAGAGCTTTAGGGAATAGGGAATAAAACTCCGTATTAAAGTCTCTTGGACTTCCCCGGCAGTCCAGTGGTTAAGACTTCATCTTCCAATGGCAGGGGCTGTGGGTTCGAACCCTGGTTGGGGAGCTAAAATGCCACATGCCTTGCAGCCAAAAACCCAAAGCATAAAGCAAAAGCAATATTGTAACAAATTCAATAAAGACTAAAGAAATGGCCCACATAAAAAAATCTTTAAAAAATAATTTAAAAAATTGTTTCCTTTGTACAAAATAAAGTTTTTTAGTCCCTTGCCAAGTCATTTCTGATATGACTAGTCTGCAACCCACAGCTGAGAATCAAGTCCCTGATTCATGGAAGGGTCCCCAACCTGGATGGCTGCTGGGTCTCCCCTTCTTTGGACAGAGGGGCTGGCTTTGCAGAGCTCCCAGCAAGAGGCATTTATCACTCAGGTCATTAGGAGGAAGCGGTGTCCTTGGGTAATATTTATATGGTAAACATCCTGGGACTTTATAAGTGGCAAAGACAGCTATCATCACAGTAATTTTCCTCACGCCATCATAATAGCTTGAAGCGTTAAATAGCCTTGTAAAAGTCACAGCTCTCCTTAGGAAGGACAGTGTCCTTACTGAAGAATGCTTTAGAGGCAGAGTATACATGATCTACTGAGGAAGGCAGCCTGGGCTTCCTTTCTGTTGTAAATTACTTGGCCTGACAGCATGTCCAAGTATTGAATTATTAAGTAGAGAGATGTTGGCCCCGTTTAATACAGTTCCTGTAAACCAGGTGTTGGAGAAAAGGTCACAAAGGAAATTTTAATATAAAGATGAGGGGAAACCTAGGACCAAGATCCAAATGGCCAAATGCTGCAGAAGAATCAGTCCCTGCTGATGAAAGATAGGAAACAGGGCAGAATGGAGAATATGATTGCCCTGACTTACTAGAGGAGCTTTCCTCCAGGCTGGAGTATGGTCCCTACTATGAGGTTTGTAGACATGGAGGGACAGCTTCTCAAAGCAGCTAGTGAAAGCAGATGCGCATTCTAGGGCCAGCATGTGGAAACACTCTGCTTACTCCATTCCAGCCCTGAATAAAGGACTTCCAGCCTCCCTGAATCTACATGAAATGCAGGAGACCTGGGTTCAATCTCTGGTTCAGGAAGATCCTCTGAAGAAGGGAACAGCAACCCACTCCAGTATTCTTGCCTGGAAAATCCCATGAACAGAGGAGCCTGGCAGATTGCAGTCCACGGGGTCGCAAAAAGTCAGAAAGGACAGAGCAACTAATGCAACTTCCACGAGCCTCCTGGATTGGCTCGGATCTCTCCAGGGTGCTGAAAACTTCCTGCCTGTTGTTTCCACGGTGACTGAGATGTTGCATGAGTCCTGTAGTCACATCTATACTGGACTGGATATCTCCTCAGTTCTCCTAGTGTGTCTTCACTAGCCAGGAGTGGTCTCCCTTGTCCCTGTGCCGTGTCTACACTGACTGCACCCACTCCCTGCACTGACCCAGGATTCTGTTTGTTTATCTTGCTTTACGGACTTGGTTAGCTCCCCATTTCCTCTGGTGAGTCTACACAGGCCTGGGAAATTTTCCCAGACCTTTGCTGTGTTTGCTCTGACCTAGAATGTTTTTCAAGTGTCTATACTGCTTGGGATTATCCCCTCTTTATCCTGCTGTGTCTACAATGAACTAGGATCTTCCCCAATTCCCCTCAAATGTCTACAGTGATCTGGCATGTGTTTGTTAGTTGCTCTCCTGTGTCTACACTGACCTAGATTACCTCCCAAATTCCTCTGGCAGGGCAATTCTGGTCTGGGATGTCTTCTTAGTTCCTTTCTGTTTCTATAGTGACCTGGGATGATTCACCAGTGCCCCAGGTGTGTCTGCACGGGCCTTGTTGTCTTCTTAGTTATCCTGTTGTATCTACACTGAGCCGGCAGTGTCTCCCCAGCTCCCTTGGTCCTGCCTTGGCTATGTGAGCTCAGTCAAGAGTTTATAGAGAAATACAGCCTGGAGCAGGTGCTCAGTGCCCGTCTGTGGACATAGGCCCCTGTCCTCAGTCAGGGGCACCAGCTCCTGGTCTTCAAGCATCAATGCAGAACTCTTTCCTCATCTGTCACTCTATTCCAGACAAAATCTCTTAGTCAGTCAGCTTTATGAGCCACCCTTTATCATGCATTGATCTGTCCAGTCTGAGGCTGGCCCTTCTATGCTCAAGCTTGTTAAACAAGCACAAGGTCCCTGGGTCAGGAGCTCATTCATGGCGGAGGCACTGTTGCTGGAGGAGAAGATGGAGTTCCTTTTCCTAAAATAGATCCTGTTTCTCCATGAAGGAACTTGCAAGGTGCAGCCAGGAGGGGTTCAGGCAGCTTTCCACAGTCATGGCTTCTGAAGACTCCCTGGGCAGTGACCCCCTCCATGGTGAGAACCCAGAAGAGCTGCCCCAGGGGTCTGACCCCAAGGACTTCACAGGTGTAGCAGCCCTGAGCCATGGGGCACCTGACTGGGAGATGGATGGGGCCCTTGCTCTCACCCTCAGACCATTTCTCTGCCCGTAGGATGGAGCTGAGTTGTCTCCAGAGAACAGAGTTGGACCTGCTCCTGCACCCACAGTCAGAGGACTCTGGGTCCCCACAGCTCCCTGTCCTCTGTTCCCCCAGGTACACTCAGGGCTGGTTGTGGGGCAGGAAGCAAGTTTAATCCACTGTTCACACCTGCATGAGTCACCAGGTGAGTGGCTTTGCAGAAAATGCAGCCCTGAGTGTGGGTCTGAGCCTCCTAGGGGCCCTTCAAACCCTACTTACTCCGGGTATCACCTGAGCTGTGCCCAGGGATGAAGGGCAGGTGGGTTTCCTGCTCTGTGACTGTCACTGCAGATTTGAGCTGCAGAAGGGGCAGTTTGAACTCCAGACAGGAATAATGGAGCTCCTTTGTGAAGAGGGGCTCAGAGGTTTCCAGAATACAGAGCAGGCCTCCTACCTCCAGCCCAGCCTGAGATTGGAGCCACAAGATGACTGGCTCCCTAAACCCCAGTGCCCATGGGTTCCATGTCAAGTATCAGTAGAGACCAGACTGCAGGTGAGGATTCACTTTTACTGCATCATAAATGTCAAAGCAGCAGTTGGAGGTCTGCAGCATGCAAAACGCAAACACACCATCTGGCAGAATCTTCTTTCTCCTCTAACCCCCATCTGTCAAAAGGGCCCTAACACCTGACTTGAGGAGGCGGTGGGATGTTTGCTTTGTCCCTGAGGCTTCAGGAGGGAAACGGGGGGAGGTCTGCCGGGAGAGGCAGCAGCTGGAGCAGGAGTCCTGGGATACCTCCCTGTTCAGAGGGAACAGCTGGGAGGCGGTATGCAGGGGCTCTGCTGGGGGCCAAAATTCAGGATAGGCAGGAACCTGGGGGTAGAGGATGGAGAATAGCCACCTGCAGAGCTGGGCTATGGTGAGAGCTGAGGATGGCTGACCTGGGCCCACAGGGAAGATGTTTCTCACAATCCCATGAAGGGGCTGCTTGTTTCACAGGGGGTGAGGACCCTGTCACTGGGAAGGTTCAAGCATGTCAGACTTTTAGCTTCTCCCTGCAGAATCTGACTCTGGGAGAGTCAGATCTGGTCTGGAGTGGGGCCTGAGAACCCTTTTACCTCTGCAGCTGTTCCTGGTGTCCTGGAGTCTTTGCCTCTGCAGCTGCTCCTGAGAGTCCTGATCCCTGGGGTCTGAAAGCCCAGGCCTGGGACTGGCCTTGGACTCTGCTCCACGCAGACATAGCTCTGGAGCAGGGTCTCCATCACAGCGCTGAGAACAGCTCTGGCTCCAGGCAGATTCTCAAACAAAGAGGTCAGTGCCCCCTTCCCCTCTCCAGCATCAGGGCTGTGAGACAAGAGCCCTAATCCTGGGGACACTGAGCGTACAGCCTGTGGAGATGAGCCCTGGTCACTGACAACCCTGTCAGGAAGCCCCGGGAGGAGGCGGCGCTCAGAGAAGTCTGGTCCCAGCCCATGGTGTCCTTCTGCAGGAGGGGTCTTCCCACTGAGACCACTAAGGATACACTGAGTGAGTCTCCCCTCCCTGAACAGTCGGCAGGTGGTCTTGCTTTGAAGTCAAACTCAAGTTGGGAGCAGCATCCACACTGGGTGCTGTATGTGGACTGATTGTCAGACACAAGGTTTGTTTCCGATTCAGGACCCAAGTCAACGCTGAGCCCCCTGTTCCTCTGTGTACACTTGGGGGTCAGAAGAAGAAGTCCAGGGCAATGCATTTATGGGGCAGGGCCCTCAGCATCACCCTCCATGAGGACAGGGCCTGGGGGGCAGGGATCTGGGCTGAGCAGCTCTCAGGTGGGAGCAGGACACCTGCTCAGGAAGCTGACTCTCCTGCCTGTGTTGCTGGGCCAGTGGGCAGAGACGCAGAAGTGACCAGACGCACCCAGTCCTAGAGGGGCCCCCAGCACAGCCCTGCAGCCCTGCCACAGGCAGATCCATCCTCCCGGGGGAAACCGTGCTGTGCTGGATCCCCCAGATTCCCACAGGAAGTGACCCCAGAACCCAATCTCTGCTGATCACAGTGACGTCAGCACAGAGCACAGAAGGTGGGCTGAACTATGGGCTCAGGTGACCAGGCCAGGTTTTCTCCTGCTTGTGATTAGACCCATCAGGGGTGGGGAGCAGGCCTCAGGGAGCCTGGGGGAGGGGATCTGTCTCAGGTGAGGTTCCCAGATCACCCTGGAGCACCTGATGGATCCCCAGGTAGCCATGACCTGGACCCTCAAAGTGCTCTTGGACCTGATGCCCAAGGAACTCACTCTCCAGGGGGTGCAGAGTGTTTCCCACCTGCATCCTGCCTGGCACTGCCCAAGACAGCTTCTGCCTTTGGGGCGGGGGACTGACTTGCACTTTGCAGACAAGACCCAGGTGGCTGAGTGATCTCAGTTTAAATAATTCAGTAGGAAGCATGGAGATTAAGCAGGAGATATTTCTGCTTAAGGACAACACATTACAAACTTATGGGTTATTTATTCCTTTAATTTTGTCTCTAATGCAACCATAAATTTACATTATTAGATTTTTCATGAATATTAATTTCTAAAAGAAAATTAGTGGTGGTTGTGGTTTTCCAGTGAAAGGGGAGGGAGGGAAGGAGACTGCATTTCTCAGGCTCTGAGGGCCCTGACTTCTGGGGCAGGTCCTGGACTCTCAGGTGCCTAGTGCAGGAGAACCCGCTGTGGAGTCTTCCTGCAAAGGGGCAGCCGCCCCCCAAGGCAGGAATGAGCAGGAGACAGGAAGCAGGCAGAGCTGAGGGTATAGACACACCCCTCGAGTCAAGCCTGGTTTCAGGGAAGAAGTTTGCTTCTGCAGAGGGGCTGGCTTTGCGGCATTTAGGGTGCAGGTGTGGCAGGCAGGGGTGGGGCAGACGGGTGCAGGAGGAGTGAGGGGCAGAGATACCACATCTTCTCGGCCCTGGACTTTTCACTCTTCCCTCCGTTTAGCTCCCACACTCACTCTGCCCCGCACTGTCTGAGAGGCTGACCTCTGACCTCCATCTGCGGGTTTGGACATCATGGGCGCCAGCAGGAGAGCAGAGGGAAGGAGGAGGGGAGGCGGACATTTATTCCCACCCCTCTCTGCTCGGCGCTCTGGACTCAGGCAGGCCCCCCCTCCCCCAACATACACACCTGTGCATACACAACATACACACACACACACTCAACATGCACACCACGCAGCCAGGCTCTGCGGACGTGAAGTCCGGGAGCCTGGGGACCCAGGAAGACACACATGCTGTGTAGAAAATGTAGGGTGAGGAGGGATGACTGGGGGGTGATGGAGGATAAGGGAGTCTCCCCGAGGAGGGGACATTTGTGTTGAGAACGCTTGTGATGGCTCAGTGGGCAGCTGAGCTGTGGATTGTAATTTAATCATTTACTTCCTGCAAACTGGAAGTCAGGAACTGTCCACCCAGATTAGATGTTTGTGGGGTTGGAAGTTTTTAGCTGCCTTCTGCCAGCAGCCCAGGCCCCCTCAGGTTGTGAGTTATGAGCAGCTAGGACCCCAAAGAGCTCCTTGAACATCTGTCTTCCAAACAAGTGCCTCTCAGAAGCACCCAAAGAGCTTGTTAAACTGTAGACTCTGATTCCGGTGGAGCAGGTTGAGTTTATATTTCTATTGTGATCTACCCACCCCATCTTTTGTCCCCTGAGTTCCTCAGTGGGGTTCACCCTTGTCCTGCCCATGGAGTCGGGTCTCCTGCCCGGCCACTGAAGTCTGTTTCCTGTTCAGTTTCCTTCTGCTTCCTGTTTACAGAGCAGTCCCACATGGCATCTGGCTTGACTTTGGGGCTCCACTCCAACACTTGTTAATCTTGCTTTAAACAAGGAGAGAGAGGCCCGAGTCTCAGAGACCTTGGCAGCTGCTGTGTTTGGCTAGCATTTAACAACAGGCCTCTTTGGAGGCATTTCCATGCACTTAGGTGAAAAAATGAGTCATTATTTTAAAATACTGTGTATATGAAAAGAGAAGTTTTAGGTGGACAACAAAATTGAGGGAAATAATATAGAGACTTCCTGTATAACCCACTTCCTCATGCGTGCACAGCCTCTCTCTTTCTCAACACTCCCCATCAGATGGTACATTTGTCACAACTGAAGAACCTACATTGACTCGTTGTTATCACTCAGAGTCCATAGATTACTTTATGGTTCACTCTTGGCTCTGTGTGTATGAGCTTGGACAACTGTACACTGACTTGACCCATCATTATAACATCACACAGACCATTTTCACCGCCCTGGAAATCCTTTGTTCTCCAACTGTTTATCCCTCCCTCCCTCCCACCCAAACCCTGGCAACCACTGATCTTTTCACTGTCTGTGTAGTTTTGCTTTTCTGGAATGTCAGTAGTTGGAATCATACAGTAGGCAGCCTTTTCAGATGGCTTCTCTCACTTAGGAACATGCATTTAAGGTTCCTCCCTGTCTTTTCATGGCTTGATAGCTCACTTATTTTTTCCAGTCCTATTGAGGTATAATTGACATATTAATTTGTGCAGGTATAAGGTGTACTTACAATATGTTGATTTGAACATATATGTTTGCACCTATACACTGCCAAAGTTAATATCCCCATCATATCACATAATTACTGATTCTTTTCTATGGTGAGAACACTTAAGATTTACTCTCTTTGTAATTTTCAAGCATATAATCAGTATTATTAACTATAATCACCATGCCCTACATTAGACCCCCAGAACTTATTCATCTTATAATTGGAGATTTGTACCCTTTGACTAACATTTCCCCATTCCCCTCACTGAGCCCCTGGTAACTACCATACTAGTCTCTCTAACTATGAGTTTGGCTGTTTATGATTCCACATATAAGTGATGCAGTATTTTTCTTCCTCTATTTTACTTACCATAATGCTCTTAAGGTCTGTTCATTTGGTCCTATGGCAGAATTTCCCTTTTTCTCATGGCTAAATGATATCCCATTGTATTTGTATATGTATATGTATAAGTATAAATATATGTGTATGTATATGCAGGGTTTCTTCCCTGGTGGCTCAGATGGTAAAGAATCTGCCTTTCATGCGGGAGACCTGGGTTCAATCCCTGGGTCAGGAAGATCCCCTGGAGGAGGGTATGGCAACCCACTCCAGTATTCCTGCCTGGAGAATTCCCATGGATGGAGGCGCCTGGTGGGCTATCGTTCATGGAGTCGCAAAGAGTTGGACATGACTGAGCGTATACCTTTATACAGATAGCTAGCTATCACATATTCTTTATCCATTCTTCTGCTGATGGACTTTTAGGATGTTTCCTTATCTTGGCTGTTGAGAATCAGGCTGCAGTGAACATGGGAATGCATCCTATACATATTCTGTTTTCTTTGGACATATATCCAGAAGTAGAACTCCTGGATCATACAGCAACTCCATTTTTAGTTTTTGGAAGAAACTCCATAATTTTTTTCCATAGTGGTCACATCAGTTTCCATTCCTACCAACAGTGCACCAAGCCTCCCTTTTCTCCATATCCTCACCAACACTTCTCTCTAGTCTTCTGGTGATAGCTGTCCTAACAGCTGTGAGGTATGATAGCTCACTTTGGTTCTGATTTGCCTTTCCTCAGTGGTTAGTGATATCAAGCACCTTTCCATGATTCTGTTGAGAATCTGTATGTCTTTTTTGGGAAAATGTCTACTCAGTTCCTCTGCCATTTTGAAATCAGATAGTTTGCTTTTTTTGCTTTGAGTTGTATGAATACTTTACGTATTTTGGATATTAACCGCTTATCAGATATATGATTTGAAAGTATTTCCTCCCATTCCAGATGTAGTCTTACTTGGAGATTTCCAGTATGTTTTCTTCTAGGAGTTTTATGATTTCAGGTCTGGTATTGATATATTTAATCCATTTCAAGTTGAATTTTGCAAGAAAGGTCCAATTGCAGAAATTGGTGGTATCAGTGTTCTGGACTTTGGCTGGTCTGATAAGTGTGTAGTAGAATTTCATTGTTGCTTTAATCTGCATTTTTCTGATGACAGGTGACATGGGGCTTGATTCCATGTGCTTATTTGCCATCTGTATATCTTCTTTCATGAGATTGGTTAAGGTCTCTGGCCTGTTTTAAAATTGGGTTGTTTGTTTTCTTATTGTTGAGTTTTAAGAGTTCTTTATATTTTTGGATAGCTGTCCTCTATCAGTCGTGGCTTATCTCTTTAATCCCTTGACAGTGTCTTTCACGTAACAGAAGTTTACAATTTTAACCAAGTCTAGCTTATCAATTATTTCTTTCATGAATTATGACTTTGGTGTCCTTTCTAAAAAGTCATTGGTATACTCAAGGTCATCTAGGTTCTCTCCCATGTTGTCTTCCAGGAATTTTAGAATTTTGCAGTTTATGTTGAGGCCTGTGATGCATTTTGAGTTAATTTTTGTGAAATGGGTAGGATCTATGTTTAGATTCAGTTTTTTTAAAAATAATTTTATTTATTTATGGGCTGTACTGGGTCTTCATTGGTGCTTGAGGGCTTTCCTCTAGTTTTGGAGAGTGGGGGCTACTCTTTAACACAGTCCTTAGAACACGGAGATTTCAGCAGTTGCGGCACATGGGCTTGGTTGCTCCGCAGCATGTAGAATCTTCCTGGACCGGGGATCAAACCCATGTCCTCTGCATTGGCAGGCAGATTCTTATCCATTGCACCACCTGGGAATTCCTAGATTTAGTTTTTTAAAACGTAGATGTTTAAGGTAGTTGTTTCAGTATTTGTTGAATGTGGATCTGTTTCTGGGCTCTCTATCCTGTTACACTGATTCACATGTCTGTTCTTTCACCAATGCCACATGCTCTTAATACTGTAGCCTAAAGTTGGGTTATCATTAGTCTTCCAGCTTTATCCTTTTCCTTCAATGTCGTGTTGACTACTCTGGGTCTTTTGCTTCTCCATATAATCTTTAGAATCAGTTTGTTAATATCCACAACATAACTTGCTGAGGTTTTCATTGGGATTCCACCAAATCTATAAACCAATTTGGGAAAAACTGAAAATTTGACAATGTTGAGTTTCTCTATTCATAACATCACAGTATATGTATTTATTTAGTTCTTTTTGGATTTCATTTATAGTTTTCCTCATAGAGATCTCGCACATATTTTGATTTATACTAAGTATTTAACTTTTTTGGTTGCTAATGTAGATGGTATTGTGTCACTGGGCATATCCATGTGGTCAACACATCCCTGATTAGCTCATCAGTTCACTAACCCATCCCTCCTATTGACTATCTCACTCCCAGGCTCTCCTTCGCAGCAGGAGGCCCAACTCTACACAGTCCAGGCTGTGGCTCCCTCCCTCCTGTCTTCTTCCATCCCCTGGTGCCTTCCTTCCCTCCTCCTTCCTCTCTCCTCCTTACTTCCCTCCTCCCTCCTCAACTCCCCTGCTACCCCATCCTCCCTTTAACATGATGCCCCATTGCTGTTGTCTCTCCCCTGAAGCCTTTCCCCCTTTGCCTTTCCCATGGGATGTCAGCAGTGGCCCAGGTAAAAGGCACCACGAACCAAAGGACTGGCAAGTGGGGGAGGGGGAGAGAGAGAAGTGAGGAAAACAAAGGTGGGGGAGGGCAGGGACAGACTTGCAGGGGAGAGAGGGACTCAAAGCCTTTGGACAGAAGTGACACACACATTCCCTCTCACACTTATTTGGCTGAAGTAAGTTGGTGCTTGAGCACCTCTGAGTTGAGCAGAGTGGGGATTCATGGTCTTTTCACAGGGATGCGCGTGCTGTTGCTTCAGTCATGTCCGACTCTTTGCAACCTTATGGACTGTAGCCTGCCAGGCTCCTCTGTCCATGGGGATTCTCCAGGCAAGAATACTGGAGTGGGTTGCCGTCCCTCCTCCAGGAGATCTTCCCCACCCAGGGATTGAACCTGCATCTCCCACATTGTAGGTGGATTCTTTACCCACTGAGCCACCTAGGAAGGAAGCCCTGAAGCTAATAAAAACAATGGGGTCTGTTCCTTAAAACAGAATGTCCTTGGTTATCTCAGGGAATGACTTATTTTTCCTTTTGTTGAAATTCAATTACAAATCACAGTACATAGCCCAGTAGATTTCCGCCTGGGCAAGCACACCTGGGTGACCTGCAGTCAGCTCAGGAAACAACTTAAAGAGAAGAGCCCTCCCACTCAGGACTTGCTTTGCTCTGGAATCCAGCAGATGGCAACTCTAATCAGAGAAACCACTGTTCAGTGTATCTGGAAAACATAATTAAAAGCAACAAATTAGAAATGTGGAAGGGCCTGTGTTGATAGAACTGTGGCTCTGGAATAGAAGGGTCTTCTGGATCTGTGCCTGAGATGCGTTGGTTCTAATTACAAATCCCACTGGATTCTGTTTTCATTTGGACTTTCACGGTCTATGGTTCTGGCTCTGTTTTCATTGTTTCATGTCCCCCCTTTATTCATAAGTTATCAATCCACCAGAAAAACCAATTAAAAACTAAAAGAGATGAAAGGCATTTACTGTTACCATGTGAACATTTCTATAGCATTGGGAACAAGCAGCTTAAAAACTACTCACATTAAAATTAAACAAATGCGTTACATTCAGTGTTCATTTTCTTGGTCAGATTTTGTGTTGTTTCTATGGAAACATGCAGCACTTAACGCTAAATGCAGCACCCTTCATGGTTTATGTACTTTTATGCCCAGCTCTGGATACTTGCGCTAATATCTGAGTACTTCTTCAGTAAGGTTTCTCGCTAAAGTACGGCACGCGATGTCTAATGCAGCATCATTTTAAGGCAGATTTCATGGTAGGAAAACAGAAGTTTTGCCTCAGGGACGCGTGCACTATATCTTTAGGGGAACACAACAAAATGTCCCAAGATTCCTTCTGGTGCACAGTTTTGTATCTTCGCAGAAAATAGAAACAGACTTTTCAATGGCCTGCCTCCAGGGGAATTCAGTGTCTGTCCCAGTTCTCATTCAACCAGCAAGAAAGCCCTGAATTCCAATGGTCAGTGGTAAGCTCAGACAGCTTATGATCGGAGATTAGAAAGAAAAATCCAAATCGTGAATTCCATTTTTGAGCCAAGTGATACAATTAGATAATACCTCTGAATAAAAATTGTACCCCATTGCCTCAAAAAGTAGAAACTGACTCTCAGGAATGAGGCAGTACTCAGTAAACTCTATGAGAACAGGAGGCTAGCTAGCTGTTGGGTCCTGGTGGGAAGGCAGTCCTGAGCCTCCTACAGCTCAGTCTTGGCAGCACAGTTCACCCCAGGGAAGGAGCTGGTTACAGTGACACCTGTGGTCATGAGAGAGTCACACAGTGGGTCCGTCACTGGGAAACTCTGGGTGACTTGGTAACAAAGTGTGTGAGATGCAGACAAGAGCCTGCTCATCTTTGGTCATCAGTGTCAGGCCCTATGAGTCACTCAGTGTGGATACGTGGCTCTTCTGAGCAAGCTTGTAGCATATAGAGACCCATGTCTTTCACACAACATGGCTCTTACATGCAAGCCGTCTCCTTTACCTGATGCCCAGCTGGAGAAGCATGGGTCTGGCCCATCACTGCAGGAAGACTGTCCATGGTGGGTGCATGAGAGATGCTGGGTCCTCACACTACAGTGCAAGGGCTCCCTAAGGCAGAATGTCAAGGGCAACTTTGATTATTCATGATTTCGTCCCATGTGCTGACTTTAGAACTTTATTCTGAAAATGATTTCTTCACCTATTCCATTTTAAAAAGTGACTTTTTAAAAAGGGACCTACTGCCTGAGGGAAACTTCTATAATTCTAGGGTCAGAACTGGAGCCTCAGGCCGAGTGATTTGGAACAAGAGAAGTGTGGCAGAAATGACTGACACATTTGTAAAAGAGACTTCTATTAACTCTGTGTTTGAAGGATAAAAAAGTATAATTATAACTGACACAGAGAACACAGTATGTGCCTGCACTGTTCAAATTAAATTGTCACAGAAGCCCATTCTGTTGATAAGGAAATGGAGACACAGAGAGTTTAAACATCTTCCCCACTGCCCCACAGCTTGTAGACAACAGAGCAGGTGAACCAGTGTCTGGCTCCAGAATCTGTGGCCGTGACCACTAAACATTTGCCTGTAAGAGCTGTGCATGCTAAGTCACTTCAGTCGTGTCCAACTCTGAAACCCTGTGGGCTGTATCCTGCCAGGCTTCTCTGTCCATGGGATTTTCCAGGCAAGGGTGCTGGAGTGGATTGCCATTTCCTTCTCCAGGGGATCTTCCCGGCCCAGGAATCAAACCCAGGTCTCCCGCATTGCAGGCAGATGCTTTACCGTCTGAGCCACCAGGGAAGTTAGAATAAGAGCAGAACTCCAGGTTATTCCTTTATACATGGAACACAAATGCTGATCAAATCAGATGGTCACCTTGGCCTGACAGAGTAGACTCTTCTCTCCAAAGGACTGGTAGTGGAGGGTTGTCGGTCTCTAAGAGTCTCAGTGGAGGTCACTTTCGGCTCCCTTTTCCCACATCTACCTCTGGGACCCTGGGTTGGCCCACTCAGCTGCCCTTGGAGGTGCAGAGACCCCCGCTCACAGCACTGTTTCTGTTGGATGAGTCACACCCTCCCAGAGGCATCCTGGACCCTGCGTCCACATCTGTCTCAGCTGCACATCCCCAGTTCTCCCACTGCTCACAGCTAAGGGGGAATCTGAGCCCAGGGTGGTTCCCAGTGCTTCTCTCTCCTGTCTCATCCTGGGGATCCCTGCCCACCCTCTTATTTACCATGTTCCCACCTCTCACTCACATTTGGAGGATGGCTCCCTAATTTACCCACATGAATCCAGTTCTCAAGGGTGGTAACAACTTAGCCCCACTGTGGTGGATACTGGTGTTTCTGATGTCTCGTTGGTTTGTTGCCTGACATCCACTGGACATATGGGTGGTTGTGGGAAGGCAGGACTGAAAAGATGAACACTTTGCATTAATCTTCCCTAATAGCTGGGCTTCCCTAATAGCTCAGTTGGTAAAGAATCCGCCTGCAATGCAGGAGACCCCGGTTCGATTCCTGGGTCTGGAAGATCCACTGGAGAAGGGATAGGCTACCCCCTCCACTATTCCTGAGCTTCCCTTGTGACTCAGCTGGTAAAGAATCTGCCTGCAATGCGGGAGATATGGGTTTGATCCCTGCGTTGGGAGGATCCCCTGGAGAAGGGAAAGGCTACCTACTCCAGTATTCTGGCCTGGAGAATTCCACAGACTATATAGTCCGTGGGGTCGCAAAGAGCCAGACACAGCTGAGCAACTTTCATTTTCACTTGCGTTAATCTAAACTGACTCATTAGCCCTGAAGATGTCAGGAACTGATTACGTTAAAACAAACCATTTAGCAATGGACAGGAAATCAGAAATATATGTATGGACATTCTAAGGGGCTGATATCTGGGCATCTATGTAAAAATTTCTTAAAACTTCCTTTTATATTCACATTTGGACCTGTGATTGAACCTGTTCTCACATTTGGCCAAGGTGCGCCATAGGAGAGAACATCCAGTCCACCCTCCAACCTCAGTTTTCAGCTTTGGGTTCTGGTAAAGGAAAACGTGTGAAATCAGCCCCAGAGAAACTGTCTGGGCACACTGTAAGAATAGAGATGACTCAGGGGCTGCCCACGCTCATTTCGTCTGTGATAAAATGACTTCTGTAAGGCTCCTTTGTCATTTTCATTATATTGGACCTTTCCATTAGTGGCAACTGGAAAGGTGACCACAGCTTAGTGAGGGCGCCAGCGACAGACCTAGAGCCTGGATCCAAAGAGTCTCAGATAAGGAAATGGAAATATGAGACATGACTTCACATGTGTGATAGCTCCTGTAACAGAAAAGAGATGGGAGTTTAGGATTAGGTGGTGTGGCTTTTATTCCCAGCCCCACTGCAAAAATATTAACTGTCATTCTTTGGAAATTACAAAATTTGAACATGCTGTTTGAAATTCTACACTCAGAGGGGCTTGTAGTAGGATATTCACTGGGACCCTTTTCATCATCCAGAGAGAGCTGATGGCAACTTCAAGGGGGATAACATAGAGATGCTGGTTAGCCCCAGGAGAGGAACCTTCTTGAGCCTTTATTAAAGGCTGTTGGGGCCTCTCTGAAACGGAGGAGTCAGTAAACGGAGTACAAGAAGGGCTCAATATCAAAGATCAGCCTGGTTTGGTTTAGTTACCAAATCGTGTCTGACTCTTGCAATCTCATGGACTGTAGCCCACCAGGCTCCTCTATCCATGGGATTTCCCAGGCAAGAATCCTGGAGTGAGTTGCCGTTTTCTTCTACAGGGGATCTTCTTGACCCAGGGATCAAACCTGCATCTCCTGCATTGCAAGTGGATTCTTTCTTTACTGACTGAGCCACCAGGGAGTCCCCCAAATCAGCATAATACACCTCTTTAACAGAATGCGGGGAAAAGAACCACATGATCATTTCGACTGGTGCAGAAAACACATTTTACATAGCGCAACACCCTTTCGTGATAAAAACACTTAAGAAACTTGAAATGAGGTGCCATGCTTCCTGAAGTTACTAAAGCTTGATATGGTTTTATGTTAAGATGGGAAATTAATAACTGAGTATAAGAGCTGGGGGAAAAAACTTGAAATGGAAAGAAATTTCCTCAATATAATAAAGGCAACATATGAAAAAACCCACAGCTAATATCATACTCAATGGTGAAAGAGTGAAACTTTTCCTCTAAGATCAGGAAGATAAAGTACCTGCTTTAGCTACTTGTTTTCAACATAATATTGCAAGGTTTAGCCAGGACAATAAGAGAAGAAAGAGTAATAAAAGGCACAGAAATTGGAAAGGAAGAAGTAATGTTACTTTTGTTCACAGGCAACATGATCTTATATGTAGAAAACTCTAATGTCTCCAAAACCAAGACAACTGTTAGAACTAGTAAACAAATTCAGGAAAGTGGCAGGATGAAAAATCAACATGCAGAAATCACCTGTGTTTCAATATACTAACAATAAGCAATCCATCAAGGAATTTAAGAAGCCAATTCCATTAAAATGGCATCAAAAAGGATAAAATATTTAGAAATAAACTAAACCAAGGAGACAAAACACTTGTACACTGAAAACTGTAAAATGTTGCTGAAAGAAAATAGCATTAATAAATGGAAAGACATCTGTGTTCATGGTTTGGATAACTTGATGTTGCTAGAAGGTCAATAATACCCAGAGTGACCTGCAGATTCAGTGCAATCACAATCAAATCCTAAAGACATTTTGGAGTAGAAATAGAAAAATACATCCTAAATTTCATACAGAATTTCAAGTGGCCCAGAATAATCAAAACAATCTAAAAAAAGAATAGTTTTGGAGAACTGACACTTTCTGATTTCAAAATTTACTGCAAAGATATATTAATCAAATACTGTTGTACTGGCATAAAGACAGAAGTACAGACCAATGAAATGGAAGAGAGATTGAGAAATAAACACTCACATATGTGGTCAAGTGGCTTTTGACAAGACCAGCAACACCATTCAGTGGGGGAAAGATAGTCTTTTCAACAAACGGTGTATGGAATGCTGGATACACATGCAAAAGGATGAAGGGGAAACTTTACATTACACCATATTGATAAATTAACTAAAATTGAATCAAATACCTAAGTGTAAGGTACACTTGCAGTCTTAGTGTAAAACTAAGTATAAAACTCTTAAAAGAGTATAAAACTTAGAAGAAAACTCTTAGTATAGTATAAAACTCTTAGAAGAAAATACAGGGGAAAAGATTCATGACATTGGATTTGCCAGTGATTAATTGGCTATATAAAGCACAACTAGAAAAAATAGATAAACTGAGCTGCAGCAAAATTTGAAACTTTTGGGCATCAAAGGACTCTGTTAAGCAAGTTAGAAGACAACTCACAGAGTGGGAGCAAATATCTTCCAATCATGTAGCTGATAAAGGATTAATTAAAAATATATATAGAATTTTTACAACTTAACAAAAACAACCCAACTGAAATAATGGGCAAAGGGCTGGAATAAACATTTTTTCAGACTATGTATGAATGGCCATAAGTACATGAAAAGATACTCAACATCCCTAGTCAGTATATAAAGGCAAATCAAAATTAGGAGATACTATTTCTAAAAAAAAAAAAACCAGAAAATAACAATCGTTGGCAAGGCTATGGAGAAATTGGAACTCATGTGCATTGCTGATGGAATGTAAAATGGTGCACTCATAGTGGAAATAGTGTGGAAGTAGCTGAAAGAATTAAACACAGAATTACCATATGATTCAGTAATTCTGTCTTGGTATATACCCTAAGGAGTTGGATATATACTCAGTGTTCATGGCAGTATTATTTACAAGAGCCAAAAGGTGGCAACAAGCCTGATGTCTCCCCCAGCATCACCCCATGGGACACCCCATCACCAAATGCCCCTGACCCTTGATGGGGCAAGATTGCAGTGCTCTCTGGACCTCACATCGGCCCCAGGGGGGTCAACCCCAAGGCAGGGCCCCCTCCTCTGAGGTTGTCTCTCCCTGGTGGACCAGCCTCCCACCCCTGGAAAGCAACCAAGACCCAAGTCAGGAGACAGAGCACTTTGCAAAATTAGCTTCCTCTGCCAAAAGTGTCTCACTCAAACAGCAGTCTCTTATAATTGCTCATTTTGGGATCTGATCAGGTATTTCCTTCACAAGAGTCTGTGGATACAATGTTAAAAGAAAATATTATTGCATTTCTGAGCTCTTTTTGCCAAAGGCACCCAAACTCATTTCTTATTAGTTTTTTGCTGGCAGGTTTATTTTTGCTTTTCCTCTTTATTGCTGGTCTCGAGGGAACCAGCACACTTTGAGGGGAGAGAGATTCAGACTTTCCAGCTCTGCCATGCGGCTCATCAATATTGTGCTCATAGCAGAGTCTGGTCCCAAGTCCAGACTCAGTTGGTGGAGGGCTTTCGGGGGGACAACCATGAGGGCAGCCGGTGGGGGCTCCGGGAACTGGAGTGTGTGCACCCCCTCTGATGGGGTCGCTGATCATTGCCTGGTGTGGAGTCCAGTGTTGGGAAACTTCTGATTATCCAAGGGTGTCTGGGGGGTCTGCATTCTTGGGTGAGACCCCCTGATGTCCACAGGGGGCTTGTGGACCCCTCTATCCTCCAGAGCCACCCTCTTTCACCCACTGCACCCCCAGGAGATGACCTGGGGGCCGGGTCACCCAGGCTGCCTTGCCTCCTGCCTTCTGTTCTGGCCCCCGCAGTGGGAGGCTCCCGGGAGATCCGAGAGTGTGTGGAGAGAGGGTGGGGCATTTGGCACCCACATCTCCCTGCTGGGGGCTGCACTGCTGGCAGGACCTGTGATCCTCAGCCCGCAGCCCCTCTCCCTGTGACCATCTCCCCCTATGTCGTCCCCTCCTGCCCTTCTGGAGGGGGTGGACACAACCTCCCACTGTTGTTCCTCTCTGAGTGTCCCAGCTTCTCAGTTTGTTTCTCTGTAAGAGTCCCTGCTTTTATATTTTCTCATCCACACTTGAGAGGAATTCTCTTCCTGCCAGGACTCAGGCTGACAGAGTCCTGAATTGTTAATAAATAGTGAGAAAGTACAAGTGTCTGATCCCCTCCCTCATTTGACAAAGAATCAACCTCCCCTTTATTAGAACAAGCAAACAATCTCCACATCTGTCTGACTTTGCCCTTGGACTAACGTTCGGGTCCAGAGCACAAGGTCAGATGGCGCCCACCTCTCAATCCACTGTGGCCACAATATGGCCCTCGAGCCCGGCCCTTCCTGCAGGCTGGCTGGCAGTGGGCAGTTGAAGGCAGGAGAGGTGCAGAGGGGAGGGCTGGGGAGTCTGGGGCAGGAATTCCTGGGACAGGTGGGTCCTTGGAACAGTGTAGAGAGATCAGCAGGTCAGCAGAGAATCCATGTCGAGAAAGGATGTCTGTTCTCTAAAGGATGGAGCCTCCTGCAGGGGCAGCCTGTTCTGTGAATGGGGAGTTCCCAGCCTGGCTGTGAACCTCCGAACTGGGAAGAAGTAGCCATTTGGTGGGATTTCTGCCTGGTGGTGCTAGTGGTAAAGAACCTGCCTGCCAATGCAGAAGACATCCGAGATATGGGTTCCGTCCCTGGGAAGGGAAGATCCTCTGGAGGAAGGCGTGACAACCCACTGCAGTTTCCTTGCCTGGAGAATCCTTGGACAGAGGACACTGGTGGGCTGCAGTCCACGGGGTTGCAAAGAGTTGGACATGACTGAAATGGCTTAGCATGGACGCATGCACACTGCCCTGAGGTATGGGCCCACCAGCTGCTGCTTGTGGCTCTCATTCATGCCGGAAAAAACACAGGCTTCTCCTGGTACTGCAGGGGCCACTGGCTGGTGGGTGGCCACTGGCTGGCGTCTCCCAGGCATGTTCTTGTCCCCAGGTGGCTCCAGCAGCCTCGCTCTCAGGTGAGAGAAGGGCCTGCAGTCCAGAAGGAGGGGGAGGGCTCCTTCCCCACTTGGAACTGATAGCATCACTTTGCTGCTTGTCAAAGAGATTTGTGGCCCTTGCTGAGGAAAAAGATAAATGACGCAATGGAAAAGTATGTTGAATGAAATAGGAAGCCCGTGGAGGAGGAAGTCAAAGTGCCCTTCCAGCCCCCCACCAGGTAAGCAACTTGTTGATGTTTTCCCAGCTTTTACAAATTTTCACAAACTAATGTCATCCATGTATTTGGAAACAAATTGGGTCATAATGTAGAAAAGATTTTTATTTTAATTTCAGGTTCTGCCATGGCATTATTCCAATGAACAAAGATCTACAACACCTTATAAAAGGAAATATAATATTTCATTGGGAGGCTGCATCTCCACTGGCAAAACCGATGTTCTCTTACCAGAGCCTTGATTTGTCATCCACATGTCTCCAGCATAAATATTGTTGGTGGAAATTCCTGTATACATGTGCTGTAAGCTTGCCTTTGTGGGAACTTATTCACTTGCCAAGTTGAAGACTTGACACCTGTCATCAAACTGCCCCACGAAAGTGATGTACATCTGACCCTTCCCCAGCCTGGGAGCACCTGGAGGGTGATATTCCTGGGCCCTTGCCAGTGAAAGTTATTATAGTGGTTTTACTCTTTATTAAACCCAGTGAACACAAAATATTTTCTTTTCACTGGCTTAATTGTGATAACGAGAGATGAGGGGTTCTTTGGCAGTTGTATTCTTTTTTATTTTTTTTATTATTTTTTTTAACTTTATAATATTGTATTGGTTTTGCCATATATCAACATGAATCCGCCACAGGTATACATGTGTTCCCCATCCTGAACCCTCCTCCCTCCTCCCTCCCCGTACCATCCCTCTGGGTCATCCCAGTGCACCAGCCCCAAGCATCCAGTATCATGCATCAAACCTGGACTGGTGACTCATTTCATATATGATATTACACATGTTTCAATGCCATTCTCCCAAATCATCCCACCCTCTCCCTCTCCCACAGAGTCCTTTTTCATTATTTACTGTGTGCTCAGTCGTGTCCAACTCTTTTCTACCCCATGGACTGTAGCCCATCAGGCTCCTCTGTCCATTTAATTTTCCAGGGAAGAATACTGGAGTGGGTTACCATGCCCTTCTCCAGGGTTTCTTCCCAACCCAGGGATTGAACCTGCATATCTTGTGTCTCCTACACTGGCAGGCAGATTCTTTACCACTGTGCCACCTGGGAAGCCCTTGTATCATTTATATTAATATATGAATCTTATTTTTGATATCCTTTTAAAGCTCTTTCTTTTCTTATAAAAATCTTCTTCTTATTGATTTGAATACTCTCTTGGAACAGTAAGAGTAGAAACCTAATGTTTGTCATATTCTCATATTTTCTTTAGATATTTTTCTCCAGGTCATTTGCCTTATGCTATTAAGATTTTTTAAAAAATTATTTATTTTAATTGAAGGCTAATTACTTTACAATACTGTGGTGGTTTTTGCCATACATTGATGTGAATCAGTACATGTGTCCTGCTGTCCTGAATCTCCTCCCACCTCCTTCCCTATCCCATCCCTCTGGGTTGTCCAAGTGCATCTGCTTTGAGTGCCCTATTGTACAGTCAGAAAATTTTAAATCTACATTATTAACCTATATTTTGCCTATTATTTTCCCTTTGCCTGCATTGTGGTTAACAAAACCTTTCTCACCCTCAAGATTTTAGATTATTAACCTCAACTTTCCTTAAAATGTGTGTCGATTTTAAAGTTAATGTATTTTATTTTATTTATTCATTTTTTAAAAGGATTTCTATTTTTCACCATTGAGGATAATGTTTGCTGTGGGTTTGTCATATATAGCTTTTATTATGTTGAGGTATGTTCCTTCTGTTCCTGCTTTCTGGAGAATTTTTATCATAAATGGATGTTGAATTTTGTCAAAGGCTTTCTCTGCATCTATTGAGATAATCGTATGGCTTTTATTTTTCAATTTGTTAATGTGGTGTATTACATTGATTGATTTGTGGATATTGAAGAATCCTTGCATCCCTGGGATAAAGCCCACTTGGTCATGGTGTAAGATCTTTTTAATGTGTTGTTGGATTCTGATTGCTAGAATTTTGTTAAGGCTTTTTGCATCTATGTTCATCAGTGATATTGGCCTGTAGTTTTATTTTTTTGTGGCATCTTTGTCAGGTTTTGGTATTAGGGTGATGGTGGCCTCATAGAATGAGTTTGAAAGCATTTCCCCTAAAGTCAGGAATAAGACAAGGGTGCCCACTTTCACCACTACTCTTCAACATAGTTCTGGAAGTTTTGGCCACAGAAATCAGAGCAGAAAAAGAAATAAAAGGAATCTAAATTGGAAAAAGAAGAAGTAAAACTCTCACTGTTTGCAGGTGACATGATCCTTTACATAGAAAATTACTAGAGCTAATCAATGAATATAGTAAAATTGCAGGATATAAAATCAACACACAGAAATCCCTTGCATTCCTATACTAATAATGAGAAAATGGAAAGAGAAATTAAGGAAACAATTCCATTCACCATTGCAATGAAAAGAATAAAATACTTAGGAATATATCTACCTAAAGAAACTAAAGACCTATACATAGAAAACTATAAAACACTGGTGAAAGAAATCAAAGAGGACACTAATAGATGGAGAAATATACCAAGTTCATGGATCAGAAGAATCAATATAGTGAAAATGAGTATACTACCCAAAGCAATCTATAGATTCAATGCAATCCCTATCAAGTTAACAACGAATTTTTCACAGAGCTAGAACAAATAATTTCACAATTTGTATGGAAATACAAAAAACCTCGAATAGCCAAAGCAATCTTGAGAAAGAAGAATGGAACTGGAGGAATCAACTTGCCTGACTTTAGGCTCTACTACAAAGCCACAGTCATCAGACAGTATGGTACTGGCACAAAGACAGAAATATAGATCAATGGAACAAAATAGAAAGCCCAGAGATAAACCCACGCACCTATGGACACCTTATCTTTGACAAAGGAGGCAAGAATATATAATGGAGAAAAGACAATCTCTTTAACAAGTGGTGCTGGGAAAACTGGTCAACCACTTGTAAAAGAATGAAACTAGAACACTTTCTAACACCATACACAAAAATAAACTCAAAATGGATTAAAGATCTAAACATAAGACCAGAAACTATAAAACTCTTAGAGGAGAACATAGACAAAACACTCTCTGACATAAATCACAGCAGGATCCTCAATGACCCATCTCCCAGAATATTGGAAATAAAAGAAAAAATAAACAAATGGGACCTAATTAAAATTAAAAGCTTCTGCACATCAAAGGAAACTATAAGCAAGGTAAAAAGACAGCTTTCAGATGGGAGAAAATAATAGCAAATGAAACAACTGACAAACAACTAATCTCAAAAATATACAAGCAACTCCTGCAGCTCAATTCCAGAAAAATAAATGACCCAGTCAAAAAATGGGCCAAAGAACTAAACAGACATTTCTCCAAAGAAGACATACAGATGGCTAACAAACACATGAAAAGATGCTCAACATCACTCATTATCAAAGAAATGCAAATCAAAACCACAATGAGGTACCATTTCACGCCGGTCAGAATGGCTGCTATTCAAAAGTCTACAAGCAATAAACGCTGGAGAGGGTGTGGAGAAAAGGGAAACCTCTTACACTGTTGATGGGAATGCAAACTAGTACAGCCACTATGGAGAACAGTGTGGAGATTCCTTAAAAAACTGGAAGTAGAACTGCCTTATGACCCAGCAATCCCACTGCTGGGCATACACACTGAGGAAACCAGAATTGAAAGAGACACGTGTACCCCAATGTTCATCTCAGCACTCTTTATAATAGCCAGGACATGGAAACAACCTAGATGTCCATCAGCAGATGAATGGATAAGAAAGCTGTGGTACATATACACAATGGAGTATTGCTCAGCCATTAAAAAGAATACATTTGAATCAGTTCTAATGAGGTGGATGAAACTGGAGCCGATTATACAGAGTTAAATAAGCCAGAAAGAAAAACACCAATACAGTATACTAACACATATATATGGAATTTAGAAAGATGGTAACGATAACCCTGTATGCGAGACAGCAAAAGAGACACAGATGTACAGAACAGTCTTTTGGACTCTGTGGGAGAGGGAGAGAGTGGGATGATTTGGGAGAATGGCATTGAAACAGGTATAATATCATATAAGAAACGAATCGCCAGTCCAGGTTCGATGCAGGATACAGGATGCTCAGGGCTGGTGCACTGGGATGACCCAGAGGAATGGTATGGGGAGGGAGGTGTGAGGGGGTTCAGGATTTGGAACACGTATACACCCGTGGCAGATTCATGTTGATGTATGGCAAAACCAATACAATATTGTAAAGTAATTAGCCTCCAATTAAAATAAGTAAATTAAAAAAAGAAACCTGTTTAGTAGCATTTCAAATGCTAGACTAAAACTGGAGGAACGTTTAATTTGCATTTTATTGTTTTTAAAATGAAATTGTTCTCATCTTGGTCTAAGAGAAAAATTTCCTGCAGCACTTGGCATCTTTTGAAAAACTAATAATAAACTCTTCCACCCATTAAAAAAAAAAAAAAAGATTTCTTTCTTTTTAGTTTAGGTTGCTCTGGATCTTCCTTGCTGTGTGTAGGCTTTCTCTAGTTGTAGAGAATTGGGGGCTACTCTTCATTGTGGTGCATGGGTTTGTCAATGCAGTGGCTTCTCTCATTGCAGAGCACAGGCTCTGGGCACGTGAGCTTTAGCAGTAGCAGCACATGGGCTCAGCAGTTGTGGCTCATAGGCTTAATTGCCCCGTGGCATGTGGGATCTTCCCAGACCAGGATTCAAACCCATGTGACCCCTGCATTGCAAGGTGGATTCGTAACCACTGGACCACCAGGGAAGCCTAAGTTAATGTCTTTTAAATAACAAAAATTTAATGTATCTAGTAAAAATTTCAGAGAATTCAACAGAGCCCATTTTTGGAAGAGTTACTATGAGCTGGACTGTACTTAATGCTGGGTGTATCATGGAAAAATCTGTGCCCTTAGAGTTCATATCTGGGAAAGCTTCCCAAATATCACACAAGTAACTATAAAATTAACTCTGGAAATTCAGAAATAAGCACAAGATAAATGCAAAACCACCTCTGAGAATTCACAGATCATCATAGAGAACATGTAAAAATTCTGCCAAGACAAGTTGTATGAAGATGAGATATTGGGAGTAGTGATGCTGACACAAGAGTGGCTGACCCAGGTCACCCCATTAGCACATTTCCCAGAGACAAGAACAGTTGGATTGGGATGTAACATGAGTGGAAGTTCACTACACATGGAAGGTAGTGGTGGTTGGAGGGGAGGGGAGTGGGAATAGGGAAGAGCATTCTGAGAGTCTGAAAGAGCATGTGCAAGTGTCCTGGGGCAGGTGGATATGGAGCATGCAGAGCAAGATGTCACTGAGATAGTGGGAGAGGGGCTGAAGGGTCACAGAAGGGTAAAAATGTAATGTATTTCTTCTCTGTCCCCTCCTGACTCACTGCCTTCTTGTCCCAATCTCAGAGGCTACCACAGTTGAAATCTGGGTGTTTACCTTTGTAGATAATTTCTGTGCATATGTAAAAATAAATGTACAATATTAATGATAGAAATATAATAATAATAATGGGAAAAATGATGTATACATATTTATATTTGCTTTCTAATTATGAAAAGGTAAACATACTCAAGGCTAGAGACATAAAACTCTCATAAACCCATCACCCAACATCAATAACCATCAACATTTTGCCACCCCCAGAAGCAGTCAAGAATATACGGAACTATGCAAAAAAGTCTCAATGACTTGATGGTATGGATACCACGATGGTGTGGTCACTCACCTAGAGCCAGACATCCTGGAGTGTGAAGTCAAGTGGACCTTAAGAAGCATTACTATGAACAAAGCTAGGGGAGATAATTCCAGCCAAGCTGTTTTAAATCCTAAAAGATGATGCTGTTAATGTGCTGTACTCAGTATGCCAGCACATCTGGAAAACTCACCAGTGGCCAGAAGACTGGAAAAGTTTTCATTCCAATCCCAAAGAAGAGGAGTGTCAAAGAATATTCAAACTACTGCACAATTGCACTCTTTTCACGTGCTAGAAAGATAATGCTTAAATCCTTCAAGCTAGGCTTCAACAGCATGTGAACTGAGAACTTGTAGATGTACAAGCTGGATTTAGAAAAGGCAGAGGAACCAGAGAGCAAATTGACAACATCGGTTGGATCATAGAGAAAGCAAGGGAATTCCAGAAAAACTTCTACTTTTGCTTCATTGAATACACTAAACCCTTTGTGTGGATCACAGCAAACTGAAAAATTCTTCAAGAGATGAGAACACCAGACCACCTGACCTGCCTCCTGAGAAATCTGTATGCAGGTCGATAAGCAATAGTTAGAACCAAAATGGAACAACAGACTGGTTTCAAATTTTGAAAGAAATTTGTCAAGGCTGTATATTGTCACTCTGCTTATTTAACTTATATGCAGAGTACATCATGAAAAATCCCAGGTTGGATGAATCACAAGCTGGAATCAAGACTGCAGGGAGAAATATCAATAACTCAGATGTACAGATGACACCACTCTTATGGCAGAAAGTGAAGAGGAACTAAGGAGCCGCTTGATGAGGGTGAAAGAGGAGAGTAAAAAGCTGGCTTAAAACTCAACATTCAAAAAACTAAGATCATGGCATCCAGTTGCATCACTTTATGACAAATAGATGGGGAAAACGGTTACAGAGTTTCTTTTCTTGGGCTTCAAAATTACTGTGGATGGTGACCCAAGCCATGAAATTAAAAAATGCTTACTCCTTGGAAGAAAAGCTATGACAAACCTACGCAGCATATTAGAAAGCAGAGATATCACTTTGCTGACAAACGTGCGTATCGTCAAAGCTATGCTTTTTCCGGTAGTCATGTATGGATGTGGGATCTGGACAAAAAGAAGGCTATGTGCCAGAGAATTGATGCTTTCAAATTGTGGTGCTGGAGAAGACTCTTGATAGTCCCTTGGACAGCAAGGAAATCAAACCAGTCAATCCTAAAGGAAATCAACCCAGAATATTCATTGGAAGGACTGATGCCGAAACTGAAGCTCCAGTACTTTGGCCACCTGATGCAAACAGCCAACTCGTTGGAAAAGACCCTGATGCTGGGAAAGATTGAGGGCAGCAGGAGGAGGGGGTGACAGAGGTTGAGATAGTTGGATAGCATCATGGACTCAATGGACGTGAGTTTGAGCAAACTCCAGGAGGCAGTGAAGGACAGGGAAACCTGGTAGGCTGCAGTTCGTGGGGTCACAAGGAGTCAGATGTGACTTGGCGACTAAACAGCGGAAACAGCAAGAGGCAGTCAGAATTCCCCAGATAACATAGGAACTCGGGGTTGGGGAAGAGCTCAACGAAGGACAGTGTGCACACGGGTGGGCGGGGTGAAGAGTGCATCACTTTAGGATCTGCAACAGCAGGAAGCAGTTCTGTGTCTGAGTGGAAGGGATGGTGGTTACCCAGATCACAAGAGCTGTGACTATCTGTGAAGGAGGCATGCGGGGTGGGGGTACGGGTGGGTGAGGCACCAGTGCCTACGTACAGCCTGGTGACTAATGCTCTGAACACTCCCCTTTGCCTCTGATTGAACCAAGGGATTCCAGAGGGAAAGCGTTCCTTTATTCCAAGATAAGGAGCTTAGCATCCTGAACATAGAAGGCTAATAGAATCTGGAGGTGTGAAAGAATACTGAGCACAGCTTTCTTTTTCAGTGCAGTATTAAAAATTTTTTGTTATTTATTATTTATTTGGCTGCACCTTGTCTTAGTTGTGGCATGCAGGATCTTAGATCTTTGTTGCATCATACGAACTCTTAGTTGCGGCATTCAGAATCTAGTTCCCCAATCACGGATTGAATCCGGATCCTCTATATGGGGAGCGTGAGCCAGCCACTGGACCACCAGGGAAATCCCTTCATTGCAGTATTTTAAAGCAAATTGAATACATGGTGTCATTTCACTCCTAAATACCTCAATAAGCATCCTAATAAAGAACCTCACCTTTCATAACTACCATATTATTATCATATTTTATCAAACACAAATTTCTTAATTTAATTCCAGTCCATGTGCAAACTTCCTTGTCTGAAAAACTATGTTAATGATTGGCTCATTTGAACCCCAGCTGAAGCAGATTCTATGTACTGTGTATGAATTCTATATTTCTTGTCTCTCTAAATCGAGAATAGGTCCCTCCCTCTCTCGTGTCATGGATTTCTAATTTCACATTGACTAGTTGAAGACACCGTGTCAATGTCTTTGTTAGAATGCCCTGTATTCTGATTTCAGCTGAATTGCTTCCTTGGCTCTTGTTTCATTTGCTCTCCTGTTTCCCAAATAGCTGCAGGCTTGTCATGAAGTCTGAAGGCTGAGTAGATTCAGATTGGTCGGTTTTGCATGAATACTTCGTGGGTGAAGCTGAGTTCTTTATACTACATTCTATCATGAGGTACATAATGACTGTCCCTCTCACTTCTCATGATGTTGATGGACTGGTGATTTCAAATGGTGATGCTCTAACTCCTCCATGTAAATTTCCTCATCGATCTTCCACCTAATAATTTTAATATCCATGGAATGATCAGAATAGATTTTTTAATAAGATGCTGAAGCTTTTGATTCTTCAGTTCTTCTGAAATTATTAGTTTGAGTTCTGTTTGGAAGAGCTATTCCATATGACTAGGACTGTGGATTTACTATGAAGTATTCATACCAGAAAGGCAAGATTAATGCTTAATTTTCCTCTTTATCAATTTTCAGAGTAATAAATTGGTATGCTAGAAATTTCTAGTGGTGTGCAATGAGTATTTTAGAACATAATTTTTCTCTTTGTCATCTCCTAATCTATTATTTTACTCATGGTTTTTACTTTAATTGAGGTGAAATTCACATAACATAAAATTAAGGATTTTAAAGTGTACAATTTAGTGGCCATTAGTACATTTAAAATGCTATGCAGCCATCACCTTTATTCTGTTTCAAAACATTTTGACCAACCCCTATTCTTTCCTGCACCGCAGTCCCTGACAATTACTAAACAGTTTTCTATTGCTATAAATTTGTGTAGTCTTAACATTTCATATGAAATTAAAAATAGGTGACTTTGTTTCTGATTTCTTTTATTATACTTAGCATAAAGTTTTCAATGTTTATCCATGTAGTAGCACTTAATCCATTTTGTGGCTGAATAATATTCTATTGCATGGGTATACCACTTTTGTCTATCCATTCATTTGTTGGTGGATATTTAAAAATTTTTGGCAATTATCTGTAGCATTGCTATGAACATTCATGTACAAGTATTTTTTCTGTGGTCAGTACTCAGTCGCTCAGTCGTGTCCAGCTCTTTGTGACCCCATGGACTGTAGCCCACCAGGCTCCTCTGTCCATAGAATTTTCCAGGCAAGAATATCTGTTTTCAACTCTTTTGGGTATAAGCATAGGAGTGGAAATTCTGGATCATTTGGTAATTCTATATTTATCTTTTTGAGGAAATTTTCAACATTTTCCATAGCAGCTGCACCATTTTATATTTCAGTCAGCACATCCTTCCCCACATGTGTAATTTTCTAAAAAATATTGTTATAGCCATTCTGGTGTAGACTGAAGTCTCACTGTAGTTGTGATTTGCTTTTCCCTAATGATGCTGATGTTGAGCATGTTTTCATGTCCTTGTTGGCCATTTGTATATCTTCTGTGGATGTCTGTTCAGTTTTTAATTGTGTTGTTTGCCTTTTGTTGTTGAAATGTAAGAGTTCTTAATATATTCTGAATCCTAAACTCATATCAGATTTGTAGTTCAGTCTCCAAGTCATGCCTGACTCTTTGAAACCCCATGAACTGCAGCATACCAGGCTTTCTTGTCCTTCACTATCTCCCCGAGTTTGCTTAAACTCGTGTCCATTGAGTCAGTGATCCATCTAAACATCTCATCATCTGCCACCCCCTTCTCCTACTCTCAATCTTTCTCAGCATCAGAGTCTTTTCCAATAAGTCAGTTCTTTGTATCAGGTGGCCAAATATTGGAGCTTCAGCTTTAGCATAAGTCCTTCCAGTGAATATTCTGGGTTGATTTCCTTTAGGATTGTCTGGTTTGATCTCTTTGCCATTCAAGAGACTCTCAAGAGTCTTCTCCAGCACCACAATTTGAAAGCATCAATTCTTCAGTGCTCAGCCTTCTTTGTGGTCCAACTCGCCCATCTGTATGTGACTATATGGACCTTTGTCAGCAAAGTGATGTCTCTGCTTTTTAATACACTGTCTGGTTTTATCATAGCTTTTCTTAACTACTTGCAAATATTTCCTCCCATTGTGAAGGTTGCCTTTTCACTTTTGTGATAATGTCCTTTGATATACAAAAGGTTTTTAATTTTGATGAAGTGCAACTTATTTTTTCTTTTATTGCCTGTACTTTATTTTTTTTTTTGGAATATTATGCTTTATTATTTCAAGAAAGGTAAAAATGCAACTGAAATGTAAAAAGATTTGTGCAATGTATAGAGAGTGTAAAAGCTGACAAAACTCAACATTCAAAAAATGAAGATCATAGCATCTGGTCCCATCACTTCATGGCAAATAGATAGGGGGAAATGTGGAAACAGTGATAGATTTCATTTTCTTGGGCTCCGAAAGCACTGTGGACAATGACAATAGCCACAAAAAAGACACTTTCTCCTTGGAAGAAAAGCTATGACAAACCTAGACAGTGTACTAAAAGTCAGAGACATCATTTTGCTGACAAAGATCCACTTAGTCAAAGCTATGATTTTTCCAGTAGTCATGTACAGATGTGAGAGTTGGACCATAAAGAAGGCTGAGGTTGAAGAATTGATGCTTTTGAACTCTGTCGGTGGGGAAGATTTTTGAGAGTCCCTTGGACAGCAAGATCAAACCAGTCAATCCTAAAGGAAATCAACTCTGAATATTCATTGGAAAGACTGATGATGAAGTTGATGCTCCAATACTCCACCTGATTCAAAGAGCTGATGTTGGAAAATACCCTGATGCAGGAAAAGATTGAAGGCAGAGGAGAAGGGAGTTGAGGTAGTTGGATGACATCACCAACTCAATGGACATGAGTTTGAGCAAACTCCAAAAGATAGTGAAGGATAGGAAAATCTTGCATGTTGCAGACCATGGGGTCACAGAGTCGGATACAACTTAGCAAATGAACAACAAGTGTATGGAGAAAGTGCTGTGACTAATTTAATGTGGTCTGCAAAGTTTTGTGCTGGAATATTCTCATCAGTGGATGCTTCACTGTCAGGTAGACCAGTTGAAATTGATAGCAGTCAAATCAAGACATTAATAGAGAGCAATGTTAATACCATGTGAGAGATAGCCAACATATTCAAAATGTTGCCTGTACTTAAAAAAAAAATTCTTTTTAATTGGAGGATAATTACAGTATTGTGTTGACTTCTGACATACAACCACATGATCAGCCACAAGTATACATATGTCCCCTCCCTCCTGAACCTTCCCCCACCCTCACCCCATCCCACCCCTCTGGGTTGTTACAGAGTACCACATTGAGCTCCCTGTGTTGCCTGTACTTTTGACATCATATCCAAGAATCCATGATCAAATCTGAGGTCATGAAAATTTACCACTAAATTTTCTCCAAGGAAATGTACATTTTTACCTCTTAAATTTAGGTCATTCATCTATTTTTGTTAGTTTTTATATATGGAATAACATAAGGTTCCATTTCATTCTTGTACATGTGGTTATCCAGTTGCCCCTGTGCCATTTTTTTTCCAAGAGTCTATTCTTTTCCAAAAGAATGGTCTTGAAACTTTTGTCAAAAGTTGCTGACCATGAATTTATGTGTTGACTTCTGGATTCTTAGTGCTACTGAATTTGTCTATATGGCTCTATTTATGCCAATACCACAGTCATTTGATTACTGTAGCTTTGTGTAGGTTTTAAAATTGGGATGTATTTTCTTCCAATTTTATTCTTTTCCAAGATTGTTTTCGCTATTTGGGATAACTTGAAATTCCTTATGAATTTTAGGATCTGATTTACTATTTTTGCAAAAAAAAAAAAAGCCATTGAGATTTTGGTGGAGATTGCATTACATCTATGATTTGTATAATTTTGACTTCTTAAACATATTAAATCTCCAGTCAATAAATAAAATACTTATTTCCTTTTATTTAGGTTTTTTAATTTTTCTTTTAGTAATGTTTTATATTCTCAGTGTACAGGTCTTGCACCTCCTTGATAGAATTTGTTCTTACATATTTTATTATTTTGATGTTGTAAGTGAAATTATTTTCTTAATTTTTGAATTGCTTATTAGCACCCTGGTGGGCTGGAGAAGGAAATGGCAACCCACTCCAGTACTCTTGCCTGGAGAATCCCGTGAATGGAGAAGCCTGGTAGGCTACAGTCCATAGGGTCGCAAAGAGTTGGACATGATTGAGCGACTTCACTTTCACGCATTGGAGAAGGAAATGGCAACCCACTCCAGTGTTCTTGCCTGGAAAATCCCAGGGACGGGGGAGCCTGGTGGGCTGCCGTCTATGGGGTCGCACAGAGTCGGACACGACTGAAGCGACTTAGCAGCAGCAGCAGCAGTGTATAAAAATCAAACCAGTTAATCCTAAAGGAAATCAGCCCTGAATATTCAATGGAAGGACTGATGCTGAAGCTGAAGCTCCAACACTTGGGCCACCCAATGTGAAGAGCCAACTCATTGGAAAAGACCCTGATGCTGGGAAAGATTGAAGGCAAGAGAAGAAGGGGATGACAGAGGATGAGATGGTTGGATGGCATCACCGACTCAATGGACATAAGTTTGAGCAAATTCCAGGAGATAGTGAAGGACAGGGAAGCCTGGCATGTTGCAGTCCATGGGGTCACAAACACAGGGACATGACTTAGTGATTGAACAGCAACATAAAAATGCAACTGATTTGGTGTTTTGATCTTACATCCTGAAATCGCTTTGTTTTCTGTATGTGGGTTCTTTAGGATTTTCTATATATCAGTATAAGATCAAGTTATCTGTAAATAGAAATTTTCTTATTTCCAATTTTTCAATATTTCTGTGCTTCCCATAATTTTTCTGGTTAGGAATTCCAGTATAATGTTGAATAGAAATGGCAAAAGCAGGTCAGTTTTCTTCCTGAACTTAGGGGAAAAAACTCTTAGTCATTAGCCATTTAATATAATATTGAGTATGATGTTAAACATAGCTTTTAAAAAATAATTTTTTCCATTGTGATAAAACACACACACCATAGCATTTACCATTTTAATGATTTTGAAGGGCACAATTCAGTGGTATTAAGTACAGTCATATTGTTACATAAGCATCCTCTGTACTTATCTCCAGAACTCTTTTCTTCTATTTTCCTAATAGCATTAAATTGTTCCTCTGTGTTCTCTTATAGCTTTCTGATCATCTTTAGAACATTTATTTTCAATTCCCTGTCAGGCAATTCCTGGGTTTGGCCAGTTACCGGAGGTTTAATGTGTTCCTTTGGCGGAGTCATGTTTCCTTGATTCTTTGTAATCCTTGCATTCTTCTGTGGTATTAGTGCATTTGAGGAAGCAGAAACTGCTTCCTCTATCTGCAAGGAAAGACCTTTACCTGTAAGAGGAAGCACTCTGGAGTGTGTTGTGACCCTGGGTCTAATGGTGCAGGGTGTCAAGCACGCGGGTGCATGGCAGTGCTGCTTCCAGAGTGGGGGCATGATTTATTGACTTATGTCATTGAGACCTACAGCTCTGACAATTGCATAGTCCTTGGTGAGCACTGAAGGGCATTCAAGAAGGGATGTTGGGGTCCTCAGCTGTGCTTTCAGTTCTATCAGCCAAGCATCAAGGTAAGCAGCAGTAGTGGCCAGACCCAGTGGTGTCTACACGCTCAACTCCAGGGCACAGCTGCAAGTCTTATATAGTGGCAGGGTCCAGTTGCAAACACATAGATAGTGTTGGGGGCTGAGGTAGGCACAAGAGACAGGGACAACTGTGGGAATGCTGGTAGCTACCAGGGCTGTCAGCATGCTCTTCCGTGGCTGCACAGCATCTCCCTTAGTGAGCGCATGGCAGTGGAGGTCAGGGAAGGGTGTCAGGCTGGTATTGTGTGAGTACACAGCTGCAGAGGCTGGTCTTGAGTGCACACACAGCAATGGGCATCAGACACGGGGGTCTAGGCTGGTGTTTTGCTGTGGTGCAGCTGCCGAGGACTGGCATGGCTGC
Source organism: Bos grunniens (assembly GCF_055505025.1). NCBI lineage: Eukaryota > Metazoa > Chordata > Mammalia > Artiodactyla > Bovidae > Bos > Bos grunniens. The sequence goes on from NC_141181.1 coordinate 45,923,466, forward strand.
CAGTGCTGTTCCTAGGCTCTGGTAGGGGCCAGGGCGGGAGAGAGCAGAGAGGGATTCACGCAGCTGTGTGGGGAAAGCTGGTGAAGTCTCCAGGGGGTCTGCGATGACTGTGCTGGCTTTGGTTTCTTCAGTGGCAGAGACTGCTAGGGTCATCTGCTGAAGAGATCCCTGTGCACAGTAATTACTTTTACAATGTTTGGTAGTGTTCACCAGTGAAGCCTGGGCTTTTCTTTTGGGGAGGTTTCTCATCACTGAGTTCCATCTCTTCGCTTGTCAGATCAGATTTCCCATTTCTTCTTGAGTCAGTTGTGGTAGTTTTTTTATTCTAGGAGTTTCTCCATTTAATCCAGGGTATCTGATCTGTTCGTGTACACTTGTTCTCAGTGTTCTCTTTTAATCCTTTTATCTGTGTAAGATAAATAGTAATGCCCACCTTTTCATTTCTGCTTTTTAGGATTGATGATGTGTTTAATCCACTGCAGTCATTATTCTTTTTTAAAAATATGAATTAAACTTTTCTTATTGGAGGACAATTGCTCTACAATATTGTGTTGGCCTTTGCCATACATCAACACAAATCAGCCACAGGTATACATATATCCCCTCCCTCTTGTACCCACCTCCCATCTCCCACCCCATCCACCCCTCTAGGTTGATACAGAGCTCTGGGTTGAGCTCCCTGTGCCACACAGCAAATTCTCACTTGCTCTCTATTTTACATATGGCAATGTATATGTTTCCATGCGATTCTCTCAACTAACCCATCCCTATGCAGCGAGAGACCCATCACGATGGCTCTTGTGTCCGGTTGACACAGTTTCACTAGCCCTTTGTAGCTTCTTTGCTTTATGAAACATCAGGTGGCTCAGAGTCTTACCAGATCCATTGGCAATGTGAATGGGCAATTCCCTACTCCCTGGCACTCTGTCCTTGTGTTCCTTTTTGGTTCAGGTGGTATTTAATCTTCAGGACTTAGATTAAATGTCACTTCCTCAGGGACATCTTTACTACATCCCAGATACTATGGAACCTCTGGTTTCCATACTTTGTTAGACTGGTAATTTTTTGTTTAAAGTCTGGACTACTGATATTAATGATGATCTGAGTTTGAGCCTTTCGGGTCATGACATGTGAAGCCTGACAATGACTTTAATCATGATGGCAGCGTCATGTGCTAAAGAGACTCCGGTCCTGATGGTACTACTTAGCCCTGACTGCAGCTCTGCCCAGAATCAGTACTCACATGGCTTTTTCAAATACTCAAGCAAAAAAAAAAAAAAAAAAAAAATCCTGTTTGCTGCTTAACCTAGAAGGAATCAGGTTTAAGTCATTTGCAGCCAAGAGTGACTTATAAAATTATCTTCTCCAAGCTTTTTAGAATTTTGCCTCCTGTCTACCACCTGCTACCATGACAACTGCACACACTGTGATGAGCTAGCTCCATGCGTAAAGAAGGTGAAGAGGAAGCTTATTGTATTCATCTCCTCAAGCTTTATCAACTTTAGTGTTTTGAAATTAGATTCTCTAGCCATTGTAGACGTTCAGATGCTTCAACGATCCCAAATGACCAGATGCTGCCCTTCCAAAAGGCAGCTTATCTGAGGAGAATTTAAACCATAAGCAGTACAGGAGGGATCAGAACAAGTATGTCTGCACTGACCTGGGATGTCTTCCTTATTTCCCATGTGTGTTTGCTCTGATTGGGGATTTTTCCCTTACTCCTGAGGCGTCTAATCTAGCCTGGGATGTCTCCCTAATTGCCCATGTGCGTTTACCCTGATCTGTGACCTCGTCTCTAATTCCCCACTTGTGTCTACTTTGATCTGGGATTCACATTAATACCGCCCTTATCTCCTCTGAATGGGATTTCTCCCAAATCACCCAGGTATGTCTACACTTCCCTGAGATACCTCCGTTTATCCCCAGAAGAACCTACATCAACCTGAAATCTCTCCTTGATTCCCCAACTGTTCTATTCTTTCTGGGATGCCCTCTAGTTCCCTAGGTGTGTCTACCCAACCTAGCATGTCTCCAGAATTCCCCAGGTATGGCTACTTTGACCTGGGCTCTTTCCCTCATTCGCTAGCTGTGTCTACGTGGATCCAATACGTCTCCTCAGTCCCCCCAGTTTGGTGTACAGTGAACTGGGCTCTGTGTATAATTCTACAAGGGTATTTACCCAAATCTGTGATGTCACCTGCTTCCCACTGTGACTACCTGGCTTGGGAGGCCTTGCTAATTCCCTAAGTGTTTCTACTGTTCCCTTGGTGTGCTGTTCTTAGTTGCTCAGTAGTACCTGACTCTTTTCGACCCCATGGACTGCAGCCCACCAGGCTCCTCTGTCCATTGGGATTCTCCAGGGCAGAATACTGGAATGGGTACCTATTTCCTTCTCCAGGGGATCTTCCCAACCCAGGGATCATATGCAGGTCTCCCACATTGCAGGTGGATTCTTTACCAGCTAAGCTACCAGGGAAGCCCACTATTCCCTTGGATGCCTCTCCAATAATCCAGTTTTACTTACTGTGACCTTTGCGTGTCTCCATAATTCTCCAATGTGTTTACTCTGACCTGGCACGTTTCCCTAGTTCCCAGATATGTCTACCTGAGCTAAGAAGTCTCCTTAATTCTCAGGTGTGTCTACTATGACCTGGCGTGTCTCCTGTGCATGTACACTGAACTGGGAAGTCTCTTTATTTTCTGAGTTGTGGTTTCTGACTGTGGTTATTTCCATGACCTGGGATGTCTCCCACATTCTCCAAGTGTGTCTTCCCTGACATAAGATGTCTCGAGGTGTGTATTCAGAAGGTGTGTCTGTTCTGACCTGGAATATCTCCTTAACTGTCCATGTGTTTCTCCCTTGTCCTGAGATGTCTCCCCTGAGCTATTTTCTTTTTAATCTGCATGTGTCTACATTGATCCAGGATGCTGCCTTGATTTTCCAGGCATATCTGCAATGACCTGGAATGTCTCCCACATTCCCATGGGTGTTCTCTCTGACCTGAGGGATCTCCATAATTTGGGTGTGTGTACTCTGACCTGGGATATTTCCCTAATTCCATGGGTCTGTCTACTGACTTTGTATATCTCCTTTATTCCCACATGCTTAAAACTTTTTCTTTAATGTCAGAAACAAGGAGAGAATGCCCACTCTCTGCACTCCTATTCAATACAATACTAGAAGTCTTAGCCAGAGCAATCAAACAAGATAAAGAAATAAAAGGCACCCAAACCAGAAAGGAAGAAGTAACATCATTTTTATTTGCAGGTGATAAGATCTCATATAGAGACTCACCCAAAAAACTGTTAGAATTAATCAATAATACTGTTAAATTTTAGGGCACAAAATCAGCATACAGAAATCCACTGTCTTTTTAGACACAAAAAATGAAACATCTGAAAAAGAAATTAAAAACTCATTCATAACAGCATCAAAAGTAGTGAAATACTTAGAAATAGATTTAACCAAGGAGGTGAAAATCTGTAAACTGAAAATTATAAGAGTTTAATGAAAGAAATGGAAGAAGACTCAAATAAATGGAAAAATACCCCATGTTTGTGGTTCAGAAGAAATAATATGTTTATGCTCCTATAATGCCCCAAGGGTTTCCACCTGGATTTTGCATGTTTTCCTAATTCTCTGCTTTGTCTAAACTAACCAATGATGTCTCCTTAATTTTCCAGATGTGTCTTTGTGTCTTCTTGAAATGGAGCAGGACCATATGGTCCTTGCCACCCCCACCTCACCCCCCATGCCTTCTGCCTGCGTTTTGCCTGTGGAAAACTTTAGTCAGAGGATAAGTTTAATCACAGAAATGAGAAAAGCTGAAACAAAGGAAAACCGTCAGAGAAAACTAAATAATAATAACGTGGTCATCAAGCATAGTCAAGGACTTTTAGTTCTTTCTCAAGGGCTATAGATGATATTCTGAGCATATTCTGTGAGCTGTCTTATAGTTACCAAAACACCAGGTGGGGAAGTTAACTATGTGATGACCAGATTGTACCCAGGACATGAGCTGCCACAATTCTGAGAATTGACTGCAAAGGAATGGGAACAAACGGACCCTGGAAATGAAGATTAACTGTTCCTAAAACAATCAAGATGGTGCTGATCAGACCACTGATGACCAATTTGAAGATGATTGTTAGAGATAACTGTGCTGTTTCTGCATGTACCCTCCCCCCAACTCTGTCTATAAAAGCTCTCACTGCCTGCTTTTTGGGGTGGAGTTGGCCTTTGGACAGATGTCTGCCACCCCCACCCCCCAGTTGCCAGCATCTGAAATAAAGCAAATGTTCCTTTCCACCAACCTGGCCTGTTTGTTGGCTTTTGAGTGGCAAGCAGCTGGACTCCATGAACATACTCCCCCATCGGTAAAATTCCCTGAGCAGTTTACACACCTTAAGGTATGGATGTGTTTACTTTCTTCTGGGATGTCTCCTATATTCCTCATACCTGACCTGGCATGTCTATCTTATTTTCCAGATGTGTCTTATTAAATTTCCCCAGGTGTGCCTACCTATACCTGGGATGTCGCCCCAGTTCCCCAAGTGTGTTTACCTTGACCTGGGAAATATCCCTAATTCCCCAGTATGTCGACTCTGACCTGCTCTTATACCCTTATTTCTCTGAAGTGTCTATACTGACCTGGGAGGTTTCCCTAAATCCTCCAGTGTGTCTACACTGACACGGGATATCTCTCTAATTGCCCATGTAATTTGCTGACTTGTATTTCCATGATACCCAAGGGTGTCTCCTCTGATACCTAAGGAGGTATCCCACATCAGAGGTTTGTCTCCCTTTGCCTGGCCTGTCTTCTTAATTCCCCAGCTATGCTTACCCTGGCATTGGATGTTTCCCTTATTCCTCAGACTTGTTTGCTTTGGCCTGGATTTTCCTTAATTATCCAAGTGTCTACACTGACCTGGAATGTCCCCCTTATTTCCCAGGTGTATCTACTTTGACCAGTGATGTCTCCCTAATTCCCTAGGTATGACTCACTGTTTCCTTAAATATCCTGGTGTCTACTACTTCCTAGGATGTCTTTCTAATTACCTAGGTATGTCTCCCTTGATCTGAAAGCTTTTTTAAATCTCCCAAGTATGTCTTTTGTGACTTGGGTTGACTCTACTTCCTCAGGAGTGTCTACTCAGACCATGAATGGTTCCCTAATTCCCTGGAGTTTCTTATCTGTCATGGAATAACAGCCTAATTACCATTGTATGTCTACGCTGACTGGGATGACGCATCTGTCTCCCAGGTGTGTTTACTCTGACCTGATAACTTCCCAGTCCTTCCAGTGTCTATATTGACCGGGATGTTTCCCTAGTGTACTGACCTGCGATGTGTTGCTAATTCACTCAGTGTGTTGTCTTCCCAGTTTCCCAGTTGTGTCTACACTGATGCAGATGTCTCTCTAATTTCACAGGTTTGTCTGCACTAATTTGGGATCTCAGTAAAGATCCAGAGGAGGTTACTTTGACCTGGGATGTCTCATTAATACCCTAGGTGTTTCATACGGGTGATTTCTCTAATCCTCCAGGTGTGTCTATGCTCACCTGTGATGTCTCAATAATTCCCTAAATGTGTACATTGACCTAGAATGCTTACCTAATTCCATGGTTTGTCTGCCCTGACCTGGTCTGATAGCCTAATTTCTCAAGTGCATCTACTCTAACCTGGGAAGCCGTCCTAGTTCTCCAGGTGTGTTGGATGGATCTGTAATTCTCCAAGTGTCTACACTAATCTGTGTGCTCATGCATGCTTAATCCCTAAATCATGTCTGACTCTTTGAGACCCCATGGACTGTAGCCCTCCAGATTCCTCTGTCCATGGGATTCTGCAAGGCAAGAATACTGAGTGGTTTGCCTTTTCCTTCTCCAGGGGATCTTTTCAATCCAGAAATCGAACCCATGACTCCTGCATCTCCTGCATTGGCAGGCAGAATCTTTATCACTGAGCCACCTTGGAACTGAGTTGTTTCCAAACATGTCCACTGTGATATGGGTTTTATCCCTTACTCCCTATTTTTCTACACTGACCAGGGATACGTTCCTAATTACCAAGATGTGTTTACACTGACCTGGGATATGTCTCTAATTCCCCATGTTTGTACGATATGTCCTAGACTCTTTTTCACATTATGTATATTTATAAGCTTTGACTAACTACTACTTTGGCCCAGGATATAACAGTTGTAATCCAGATGTGTCTACAGTGACCTGTGATGTCTCTCTATATTCCTACTTGTGTCTGTATTGACTTGTGATGTCTTCCTAATTACCTAGTTGTGTCTTTCCTGACCTGGGATGTATACTCATTTCTCAGATTTGTCTACCTTAGCCTGAGATGTCTCTGTAATTCCTGAGTTGCATCTACAACTCTCTATCCCCAGACTTGTCTATTTATTTGGAGTATAGCCCTAATTACTTAGGTGTGTCCACATTGACCAGACATGTCTCACGAATTCTCCAGGCATGTCTCACTAATTCTCACTCTTGATGTGGTAAGACTTTGTAATTGTCTATTGTGTGTAATGTGACCTGAGATGTTTCTAAGACCTCAATGTTTAATTTGTCCTAAGAAGTCTCCCTAAAGCTCCAGGTGTGTCTATCCTGACCTTGGTGTGTGCATGCTAAGTCACTTCAGTGGTGTCCAACTCTTTGTGACCCTATAGACCATAGCCTGCCAGGTTCCTCTGTCCATGGGATTCTCCAGGCAAGAACACTGGAGTGGGTTGTCATGCCCTCCTCCAAGGGATCTTCCTGATCCAGGGGTCCAACGTGCATCTCTTACATCTCCTACATTGGCAGGCGAGTTCTTTACCACCAGTGCCACCTGAAAAGCCCATCCTGACCTTGGATGTTCCCTAATTCTCCATGCACTTCTGCTCTGACCTAGTTCCTAATTACCTAGGGAAGTCTACAGTGACCGGGGAGTCTAATTTCCTAGGTGTGTCTACTTAGATCTGCAACCTATCCTTAACTCCCAGTTGACCCTTATCCTGTATGTCTGCACAATTCTTCAGGTGCTTTACATTGACCTGTGATGTTTCTATCATTCACTAGATGTGCTTACCCTAATTCTGCCTACTTTTCCTGATGTGTCTACACTGAACTGGGATGTTTTTTTAATTCATCAGCTGAGTCTACCTTGACAAAGAATTGTCCCTGTTGACTCAATGATATGTGTCTATTCTTGAGAGGGTAACAGGCAGGAAGTCCAGGGGTCTCCAAATGGAGGAAATAGCCTACAAGTGTCAGACATTTTTCTCTCTTTTAAGCGGCAGGAGGAAACAAACTAGCAATAATTTTTTCCTTCTCTATACAAATTTAAAAGGAGGTTTCTCTTAAAATACTGTGTTGCCATAATGACACCTGGTTTCACCTGAAGTTAACTACTCTCAAACCTAGAGATAACCAATGCATTTCTCTTATGGAAATGTTTGTCTTAAGCTATGCTAATGTACTATGCATTTACCCCAGACTCTGTCTTCAAGTCGGTTCCCCCTCTTGGCTCAGAACCTACTTGACAAACCAGTATGTTATACTCAGATATTGTTCCCCTAATCTATGTAAATGAAATTATTTGTATGGTGATCTGCCCTTCTTCAAGATTTAAGTTAATCATTTTATGGCCCAGGATGAAACATTTGGTGCCAAGATTATCCCAAAATGCATTTTATGGGTGAGGGGCCTAGTGCCATTCTGAGTTTTAAGACATTCCTTTGTTTTATTAACAGACTGCTAGTGACTACATAACATCCAGCTGAAGACTAGCAGGGGGGTACTCTTTCTGCCCCCTTCTGATGCCTATGTCAGAAGATTTCTCTATCTCCTTCATACTTTAATAAAACTTTATTACACAAAAGCTCTGAGCGATCAAGCCTCGTCTCTGGCCCCGGATTGAATTCTTCTCCTTCCGGGGGCCAAGAATCCCGGCGTCTTTTTTCATTCAACAACAACCTTTCATTCTGAGCTTGGATAGCTCCCTAATTTTTGGGGTTGTTTATCCTGACCCAAGATGTCACACTACTTTCCAAGGTTTCTCTTCTTAGACTTGGGATTTCTTCCTAATTCAGGAGATCTGTTCAAACTTATTTGCAATATTTCCTTAATTTCTCAGATATTTCTACTTTGATATTGGTTGTCCCCCTAATAACTTAGCTGTGTCTATATTGACTTGGGATATCTCACTAAGACCCTAGAATTTCCTACCTACTTTGAGATGTCTCCATAATTCCCTAGTTGTATCTACCCTTATGTTGGTTGTCTCTCTAAATTTTCAGGTTTTTCTACTATGACATGTTTCCCAAATTCCCCAGGTTTGTTTACCCAGACCTGGGATGTATCTTAATTGTTTAAGTGTGTCGTCAAGGCTGTATATTGTCACCCTGTTTATTTAACTTCTATGCAGAGTACATCATGATAAACGCTGGGCTGGAAGAAGCACAAGCTGGAATCAAGATTGCCAGGAGAAATATCAATAACCTCAGATATGCAGATGACACCACCCTTATGGCAGAAAGTGAAGAGGAACTAAAGAGCCTCTTGATGAAAGTGAAAGTGGAGAGTGAAAAAGTTGGCTTAAAGCTCAACATTCAGAAAACGAAGATCATGGCATCTGGTCCTATCACTTCATGGGAAATAGATGGGGAAACAGTGGAAACAGTGTCAGACTTTATTTTTGGGCTCTAAAATCACTGCAGATGGTGATTGCAGCCATGAAATTAAAAGACACTTACTCCTTGGAAGGAAAGTTATGACCAACCTAGATAGCATATTCAAAAGCAGAGACAATACTTTGCTAACAAAGGTCCATCTAGTCAAGGTTATGGTTTTTCCAGTGGTCATGTATGGATTTTAGAGTTGGACTGTGAAGAGGGCTGAGCGCCAAAGAATTGATGCTTTTGAACTGTGGTGCTGGAGAAGACTATTGAGAGTCCCTTGGACTGCAAGGAGATCCAACCAGTCCATCCTAAAGGACATCAGTCCTGGGTGTTCATTGGAAGGACTGATGCTGAAGCTGAAACTCCAGTACTTTGGCCACCTGATGCGAAGAGTTGACTCATTGGAAAAGACTCTGATGCTGGGAGGGATTAGGAGCAGGAGGAGAAGGGGACGGCAGAGGATGAGATGGCTGGATAGCATCACCGACTTGATGCACATGAGTTTGGGTGAACTCCGGGAGTTGGTGATGGACTGGGAGGCCTGGCGTGCTGCAATTCATGGGGTCGCAAAGAGTCGGACACGAATGAGCAACTGAACTGACTGACTGAACTGATGTTGACTATTGCCATCTTCTTAATTCTCCAGGTGTATCTACTTTGAACTGGTAAGTCTCTAGATCGGGGCATGTTTACTTGACCTGGAATACCTCTCTAAAGCCTCTGGAATATCTACATTGATGAAAAATGGTTCCCTAATTCTCCAGCTGTGCTAACACTGAAATTGGGCAACTCCTCCTGAATTCCTCAAGCGTCTATATTTACCTGGGATGCTTTCCGATGTCTGCCTAATACTGTCGGTTGTCATCCCTGACCAAGTATGTCTATATAATAAACCACATATATCTACCCTGACCTGGGATCTTTTTCCAGTTCCCTGGTTCATCTGTCTTGAGATGTCTTCTTCATTCCCCTGGTCAAGCCTTATATGTCTCCCAGATTCACTAAGTATGTCTTCTCTGATTGGCATGTATCTCTGTTTCTCAATACTGTCTACACTGACATGAGATGTCTCCCTTACCCCCATATATATCTGCTGTGACCTAGGATGTGACCCTAATTCCCCATCTATCTCTGACCTTGGACGTCTCCCTAGTTCTCCGGTGAATCTACTGTGACATATAACGTCCCTTAATTCCCCTAGGAGTGTGTATACTGACTTGTCTCCATGTCTCCCCTGCTGTGTCTATTCTAGTCTGAAGTACTTACCTAGCTCCCCAGATGTGCCTTCTTTGACTTGAGTGTTTCTCAGATTCTCCCAAAGTCTACCCTAATTTAGGTGTCTCTGTAATTCCCCAAGAGTGTCTACCTTAACCTGGAATATCTCATTGTTCCCATGTGTGTCTATACTGATCTGAGCTAGCTCTCTTAAGTCTCCAGGCTTATCACTTGTGACCTAGGATGACTCACATTTTGAGATACGTTTACACTGCCTGGATGTCGTGTTTTCTAGGTGTGTCTACTCTGTTATGATCCGAAGGTGTGTTTACACTGACCTCAGATGGTTTCCTAATTCTTCAAGTGAGTCTGCACTGACCTGGGATATCTCTCTATTTCCTCTGGTGTGCCCTCTCTGACCTGGGAAATCTACATAAATTCCTAGGTGTTTCTGCTCTAATCTCTTTTCCCCTCTATTTGTAAAGATGTGTTTACCCTTGGTTCTCCAGTGTGTCCAACTTGTCCTGTGACATCTCTAGGTCTTTCAGTTTATAATTTTTATGTGGAATGTTGCTCTAATTCTCCAGGTAAGTCTATTCAAACAAAGATAACACCTTATTTCCCCAGGTGTGCCTTTCCTGACTTGGCCTTCTCAACAGTGTCTCAGTTGTGTAAACGCAGGTCTGGAATATGCACCTAATTCCCTAATGAATCTAAGCTGAGCTCAGAGGTGTCCCTTACTCACCTGGTGTTAGGATGACCAGGATTTCACTCACTTTCTTCAGAAATGTCTACTCTTAACTGTGAAGTCTTCCTGATTTTCCAGAAGTATTTTCCTTTTACCTGGGATAGCACTGTATTCCCCAGGTGTGGCTTATTTGAACTTGACTGCTTGCCTTACTTACCCAGATGTGTCTATATTGATCTGGAGTGTGCCTCCACTAGCCTTGGGTGACCTCCTAACTCTCTAGTGTCTACACTGATCTGGGATGTATACCTAATCTCTCAGGTGTCTGCTATGACATGGTGCATGCATGCTCAGTCGCTTCGGTCATGTCCAACTGTTTGCAACTCCATGGACCACAGCCCACCAGGCTCCTCTGTCCATGGGATTTTCCAGGCAAGAATACTGGAGTCAATTCCCATGCCTTCCTCCAGGGGATCTTCCCGACTGAAGACTGAACCTGTCTCCTGCATTGCAGGTCAATTCTTTACAGCTAAGTCATGAGAGAAGCCCTATTATGACATGGTATATTATTTTTCAGTAGTAGCTACCTTGACCTGGTGTGTTTCCATAATTTCTAAGGTGTACACTGACCTGTACAGTCTCTATAATACCCACTCTGGTTTTGATGTCTCCGTATTTCTACATGCTTGTCTACTCTTATTTGAGATGTTTTTCTTATTCACCATGTGTCTCTACTGTAACCTGGGGTGTCTCCTAATTCGACAAGTGTATCTACTCTTGACTTGGGAGATATCCCAAAGTGCCAGGTGTGTCTATTCTAATCTGGGATGTTCCCGTAATTGCTCAGGTGTGCCTATACTAGCCCTGGATACTTCTCTAATTCCTCAGGCATGTCTACCCATATTTTGGAGGTCTCCCAACTCCTGGGTATGTCTACACTGAATTGGGATGTCTCTCTAATTCCCCATGTGTGTCTTCTCTTACCTGGCATGTCTCCCTATTCCCTAGGAGATCAAATGGGGGTCTCTCCTTAGTCCTCTAGACTCATATACTTTCAAGTACCCCAGGTATATCTAATCTGGATTGTCCCCCCAATTCCCTAGTTTTGAGAATACTGACTTGGTTTGTCTCCTTAATTCATAAGGTGTTTCTCTTTTGACCTGGGATTTTTCTCTAGTCACCAAGTATGTCTATCTTGAACTAGGATGTATCCCTGATTACTCAGGTATTACTATAGTAACCTTGAATGTCTACCTAATACCAAAGGTGTGTCTAGCCTGGCTTAGGATGTATTATTATCCTTTAGGTATGTCTTCCCTGACCTGGGATGAATCCCAGATGTGTCGAGCCCGATTCTGTTCTGAGAGAGACAGAAGTGAATGTTCTTGCAGTGGATCTTAGTTCTTTGCCTAGGTATTGAATTTTAGATAGCCTGAGTGAATACCAGGAATCCTAGCCACTAGTCTACCACGGGCTAGAGGCTAGAGACCGGAGAAGGCACTGGCAACCCACGCCAATATTCTTGGCTGGAAAATACTATGGATAGAGGAGCCTGGTAGGCTGCAGTCCATGGGGTTGATAAGAGTCAGACACGACTGAGCGACTTCACTTTCACTTTCCACTTTCATGCATTGGAGAAGGAAATGGCAACCCACTCCAGTGTTCTTGCCTGGAGAATCCCAGGGACGGGGGAGCCTGGTGGGCTGCCGTCTATGGGGTCACACAGAGTCGGACATGACTGATGAGACTTAGCAGCAGCAGCAGAGGCTAGAGAAAACGTTGCTATGGCTCTTGCCCTATTTGCAAAACTAATTTTTCAAGGAGGCAAAAACAGGTACAAAGCTTATTATGAGAGACACAGCACAACAAGTGGAAGAGCACATGGAGAAGCGGTTTAAGACAGAAGCCGGACAGAAATGAACATCTGGAGAGAGTGAGTGTGGGCGTCCTCCCTAATGAGGAGGAGTGCAATAAAGAGGTGGTTAAATCGCTTATATAGGAGTGGTTGTTCTGGGTCTGCTTACCTTTGACCAATCATCTTGTTTCTTTTCTGCACTTGACCTGTCCTAGGGCCCTTCTCAATATATGTACGTATCTTTTTTTGCCAAGACAGATTCTAGCATGGAAGCCTGTGGGAAGTTTGACAACACCTATTATGGGATGCTGCCCCTTCCCTCTGTGACCTCTGAGGAGCCTTCCTGCACATGTGCAGCTGAGGAGGTTTCCTTGACCTCAGGAGTGGTAGATGCAGTCTTCTTATCTCTTTATTCCAGCAGAACTCAGTTCCTGCCATTAATTTTATTCTTGGAGTGTCTAGGGAAAACAAAGCTCAAATTTACCCTGCTTGTCAAACTCAGGCTGCTCTATTGAACGGCCCACCTATCTCCTACCTCAATTCTGATTCATCACTCTAATTACCCTGGTGTGTCTATACTCACCTGGGATGTCTAATATCTATTCAGACTTAAAATGTTTCATAATGCCCTAGGTACATCTACACAAATAAGGAAGACTCTAATTCCCCAGGTGTTTGTACTCTGACCTGGGATGGCTCTCTAATCCTTTAGGTATGTCTATACTGAATTAGAATGTTTCACCAAAATTTCAGGTGCATCTATCCTAATTTTGGATGTCTGCCTAATTATGCTGGTGTGTCAACAGTAATCTAGGATGTCTAATTCCACAGATGTGTCTTCTATGACCTGTTATATCTTTTTATTTCCCCAAATGTATCTTTCCCAATAAGGAATGTCTTCTCTGTTTCATTGAGATGTCAACCATAACCAGAGATGTCACCCTAACTCCCCAGGTATAACTAGTATGAGCTGGATTATCTCTCTAGTTCATGAGGTGTGATAGATTCTTATTATGATTTTAGATATTCTGAAACATATAGGGTCACCTGTAATGAGTTTCAAGTCTTTCACTTAGATACACCTGGGGAATTTTGGAGAAATAATTTTTAAGTTTATGCATTCCCAGGCAACTAAGTCAAAACCCCAGTTTAGAATAGAAACATCTTGGGAATTAGAGAGATATCCTAATCAGTATAGACATACTCATGGAACTAGGTAGATATATCAGGTCAAAGTAATGCACCTATGTTACAGGGAAAGCTCACTGGTCAAGTTAGACACACCAGGGTAACCAGGTACATCTCCCAGGTAAGAAGAGTCATTTTGGGGTTTAGAGGGAAATTCTAGGTCACGGTAGAATTATCTGGGATGTAGGGATCCCAGCAAGATATGTGACTAAATACAATGATTGTGCCCAGACCCAAGGCAGTACCTCAGAGGTGACATAGACCATTTACCCCCTGTGTACTAGCATCTTGGGCTGGTTTCCACAACAATCCATATTAAACTCCTTGTGGGAATTATGGAGGCACTCTTTGTGAGTGTAGACATACCTGCAGACTAAGGGATACAACCAAGATCAGAGTAGTCACACCTGGAAAACTAGGTAGACAACCTCATTAACTGTAGACACACCTGGGGAATTATAGATAATCCAGTTCAGTAGAGACACACTGTGAAACTGGAGTGACACCCAGGTCAGGACAGACCCTGCAGTAGAGACAGTCCAGGTAAGAGTAGACAAATATTGAGAAAAAGAAAGACGTTCAGGGTAAATGTATACCCAATCATTTATTAATTAAGGAGACATTTATGTCCAGGTTATACACACCAGGGTAAGTATAGAGGCATCCCTGACCAAAGTATAGAGACCTTGGAAATCAGAAAGACACACAAGTTAAAAGAATGCACCGCAGAGGAAACACAGTTTCCCAAGGTCAGTATGGAAATACTTAGGGAATCAAGGTGACATCCTAGGTCATGATAGCTTCTACTGGGGAAACTGAAACATTTTATGTCCGAGTAGACAGACACTGGTTATTAGGGAGACATCCCTGATCAAAATAGATGTACTTACTGTGGAGTAAAGTAGACATTTCCAGTTGGTGTAAGCACACCTGAGTTATTAAGCAGACATCCCAGTAAGGGTGGACATGCCTGGGGAATTAAGGAGACATCACATACCAGGATACATGCATCTTGGGAATTAGGAGGATGTTGGAGAAGAAACACCTAGAGAAACAAGGTGATATTCCAGATGAGGTTAGGAACAATGGGAGTATTAGTATCTCAAGTCAGAGTAGACACACATGGATTATTATGTAGACATACCACGTCAGGATATACAAAGTCAGGGAAGACACATGTGGGTAATTAGGGAGAGATCCCAGGTCAGACTGACATTCTTGGTGAATTAGAGTGTCACCACAAGGTAGACACACCTGGGTAATTAGAGACATCACAGATCAGAATAGACACATCTGGAGAAATTGGGGGACAACTCAGATCATTGTGAACATGCCTTGGTGATTAGGGAGGTCTCATTGGTCAAGGCAGATTACCTGGGGAAATACAGGGTCATCCTTGAACAATATATACACACTGGTGTGTGTATATATCCCAGGTAGGGATATATTCCAGGTCAGTGTCTACACACTATGGAATTAGATGCCCAAATTTACAGTAGACAAAACTGAGGAATAAGGGCTACATCCTAAGTGACAGTAGACAAATCTGAAAAATTAGAGATATCCAAGATTAGGTCAGAGAAAAATAGAAAATAAGGGATACATTCCAAGTCAGAGTAAACACTCCTAGCGAATTAGGGAGATATGTTTGGTGAGTAGATATGCTTGTTGAAATGGGTCATTCCAGGTCATATTAAACTCATCTGGAATGAGAGAGCCATCCCTGGTCATGTTAGACAATCCAGAGTAACCAAGGACATAACCCACATCAGGGCAGACAATTCTGATGCAATAGGGAGACATCCCGGGAGAAAGCAGACACACCTGGGGAATGGTGGAGATATCTCAGTTTAGGGGATATAGAATTAGAGTTAGGGAGAGTTCAGAATAGACATCCTAGATCATATTTTCCACATTTGGGAAACCAGGTAGACACCCATGTCATGGTTAGATAGATATAGGGAATCTTGGCAATATTCCAGTGAGTAAAGGCACGTGAACAATTAGTGGGTTTTCCAAGTTGCTGGAGACAAACCTGTGAAATTAAGGAGACAAGCCAGGTCAATTTAGGCAGACTGGAAATTTAGAGACATCAGAGTACATACATGTGGAGATGTCTTAAGACAGTGTAGACACATCATTCAACTTAGAGTGACATCCCAGTTCAATTCAGGGGAATTTGAGATCTTGCATCCTAGTAAACACAGCTGGGGAGTGTGGAAACATCAAAGGCATAGAGTGACTATATGGACACAAAAACAAGACACACATACATGATGACTACAAGAGACTCAATTCAGATCTAAAGAGAATCAGAGACTGAAAGTGAAGGGATGGGAAAAGTATTTCTCAAAAATGGAAGTGGAGAGAAAGCTGCATTAGCAATACTTTCAAATAAAGGCTACAGTGAGACAAAGACGGACGTTACATAATGATAAAGGGATTAATCCAAGAAAATATAACAACTGTAAATATATATGCATCCAACATTTAGACACCTGTGTTAGTCACTCAGTCATGTCCAACTCTTTGCAACAGCATGGACTGAAGCCTGCCAGGCTCCTCTGTCTGTAGAATTCTCCAGGCAAAGAATACTGGAGTGGATTGTCATTCCTTTCTCAAGGGGATCTTCCCAACCCAGAGATCAAACCCGGGTCTCCTGCATTGCAGGCAGATTCTTTACCATCTGGGCCACCAGGAAAGCCTCAAACACAGGAGCATATAAATGCATAAAATGAGTATTAATAGATATCAAGGGAGAAATTGACAGTAACACAAATAACAGAGAATTCTGTTGTAACTCTGGTTACATCAAGAGAAAGATCATTCAGACAGAAAAATCATTAAAAAAACATAGGTCTTAAATGACACATTAGACTAGACTTTTGTGGTTGTTCAGTTGCTAAGCCGTGTCCAACTCTTTGCGACCCCGTGGACTATAGCAGGCCAGGCTTCCCTGTCCTTCACTATCTCTGAAGTTTGGTTCAAACTCAAGTCCGTTGAGTCAGTGATGCTCTTCAACCATCTCATCCTCTGTTGCCCCCTTCTCCTTCTGCCCTCAATTTTTCCCAGCATCAGCGTATTCCAATGAGTTGCCTTTGCATCAGGTGGCTAGAGTATTAGAGCTTCAGCTTCAGCATTAGTCCTTCCAATGAATATTCAGGGTTGATTTTCTTTAGGATTGACTGGTTTGATCTCCTTGCTATCCAAGGGACTCTTAAGAGTCTTCTCCAGCACCGCAATTCAAAAGTGTCAATTCTTCAGTGCTCAGCCTTCCTTATGGTCCAACTCTCACATCCATACATGACTACTGGAAAAACCATAGCTTTGACTATACAGATTTTTGTAGTACTCTTGCCTGAAAAATCCCATGGATGGAGGAGCCTGGTAGGCTTCAGTCCATGGGGTCACTAAGAGTCAGATATACTACTGAGCGACTTCACTTTCATGCATTGGAGAAGGAAATGGCAACCCACTCCAGTGTTCTTGCCTGGAAAATCCCAGGGACGGGGGAGCCTGGTGGGCTGCCGTCTATGGGGTCACACAGAGTCGGACACGACTGAAGTGACTTAGCAGTAGCAGCAGGCAAAATGATGTCTCTGCTTTTTAATATACTGTCTAGGTTTGTCATAGCTTTCCTTCCAAGGAACAAGTGTCTTTTAATTTCATGGCTGCAGTCACCATCTGCAGTGATTTTGGAGCCCAAGAAAATAAAGCCTATTACTGTTTCCATTGCTTCCCCATCTATTTGCTATGAAGTGATAGGACCAGATGTCATGTTCTCAGTTTTTTGAATGTTGAATTTTAAGCCAGGTTTTTCACTCTCCTCTTTCACCTTCATCAAGAGGCTAATCTTTAGTTCCTCTTCACTTTCTGCCATTAGGGTGGTATCATCTGTGTATCTATATCTGGGGCTGTTGATATTTCTCCCAGCAATCTTGATTCCAGCTTGTGATTCATCCAGTCCAGCATTTTGCATGATGACTAAGTATATATATATAAAACGTTCCACCCCAAAGCAGCAGACTACACAAGCTTCATAAAATTGAAGAAGATTGAAATCATATCAAGCATCTTTTCTGAGCATGTTATGAGACTAGAAATCAACAACAAGAAAAAAACTGTCAAAAACACAAACATGTGGAGTGTAAGCAGTATGATATTATAATATGTTATATGCTATAACAACCAGTGGGTCACTGACAAAGAGGAAATAAAAATACCTGCAGATAAATGAAAATGAAAACATCCAAAATCTGTGGGAGGCAGCAAAAAAGCAGTTCTAAGAAGGACGTTTATGGCCATACAGGCCTCAGGAAACATGAAATATCTCAAATAAACAACCCAGTCTTACACCTAAAAGAAGTAGAAAAAGAAAAACAAACACAGCCCAAACTTAGTAGAAGGGAAGAAAGTGTAAAGAAATCAATGGCATAAACAGAGAATCAGATGAAGGTAATCAGAAGGTACAAACTTCTAGTTGTAAGATAAATAAGTAATATGGATGTAATGTACAAGATAAATATAATTAACACTGCTGTATGTTATATTTGAAAGTTGTTAAGAATGTAAATCCTATTTCATCAAAAGGAAATATATATATTTTTTATTTCTGTAATTTTTTGTGTATATGAGATGATGGATGTTCACTAAGCTTATTGTCTTTTTTTTTTTTTTTTTAATTTAAAAAATCCTGCACGGAGACCCGGGGTCTCTGGTTCCCGTGGGAGGTCCCCCTAGCCGGGCTGTCTCCCTCGAGCCCTACAGTCCGCAAACCCCAGAGCGGATGAGTCTCAGAGGGAGTGGGGGGGCCTGCCCTCAGCTTATTGTCTTAATTACTTCATGATGTATGTAAGTCACACCATACAATGTTGCATGTCAATTATATCTCAATAAAACTAAAAAGAAAAAAACACATCTAGAAATTTAGGCAGTGATACCATGTCAAAATCACTGCAGATGGTGACTGCAGCCATGAAATTAAAAGACGCTTACCTCTTGGAAGAAATGTTATGACCAACCTAGATAGCATATTCAAAAGCAGAGACATTACTTTGCCAACAAAGATCTGTCTAGTCAAGGCTATGGTTTTTCCTGTGGTCATGTATGGATGTGAAAGTTGGACTGTGAAGAAGGCTGAGTGCCAAAGAATTGATGCTTTTGAACTGTGGTGTTGGAGAAGACTCTTGAGAGTCCCTTGGACTGCAAGGAGATCCAACCAGTCCATTCGGAAGGAGATCAGCCCTGGGATTTCTTTGGAAGTGATGATACTAAAGTTGAAACTCCAGTACTTTGGCCACCTGATGCGAAGAGTTGACTCATTGGAAAAGACTCTGATGCTGGGAGGGATTGGGGGCGGGAGGAGAAGGGGACGACAGAGGATGAGATGGCTGGATGGCATCACTGACTCGATGTGAGTCTGAGTGAACTCCAGGAGTTGGTGATGGACAGGGAGGCCTGGTGTGCTGTGATTCATGGGGTCACAAAGAGTCGGACATGACTGAGCGACTGAACTGAACTGAACTGAACCATGTCAAAGAAGACAAACCTGAAGAATTATGGAGGCATCATTGTTTCAGAATAGACACACTTGCTGAATAATAGATATACTTCATGCCAATGTATGCATACATGAGATTTAGTGAGACATCTTGGCTTAGGAAACTCACGCCTGGGAATTTAGTTATCTTTCAAAAAACAGGGTACAAAAACTTGGAAATTTGAGAGACCTCCCAAGTCAGTGTAGAAACACCTGGACATTAGGGAGATATCCAGGTTAATGAAGACACATAAGATGAGATAGAGGATTTGGAGGACATCTCAAGTTAGAGTAGATACACCTGGGAAATTGGGGAAACAAAGATGCCAGGTCCCTCTATAGTGACTATTCCTAAGGAATAGGCACACATCCTATGTCGTTACAGAATCACTTTGGCTATGAGGGGACATCTCAGATCTATGTAGACACATCTGTGGATTTGGTAAGATGTATCCCTGGTGGCTCAGATGGTAAAGAATCTGCCTGTCAAGCAGGAGACATGAGTTCAGCTCCTGGGTTGGGAAGATCCCCTGGAGAAGGAAATGGCAACCCACTCCAGTATTCTTGGTTGAAAAATCCTGTGGACAGGGGAGCCTGGCAGGCGACAGTCCATGTGGTCACAAAGAGCTGGACATGACTTAGTGACTAAACAATAATAGTGTTTAGTGACTAAACATTAACTAAACAACTAAAATAACTAAACAACAATAAATATGTCAGAATAGAAATGCTTGGGGAATTAGAGGGACTTTGCTCTTCAGGGCAGGCACACTTAAGGTAGTAGGGAAATAAAGGAAGACAGTTTTGGGGAAACAGGTATCCTTCCCAGGTCAGAAGAGACACACTGTTCGAATTAAGGAGATATCCCATATCACAGTAAACACACCTGGAGAATTTGAGTGACATTACATATTGGTGTAGACAGACTTGGGGAATAAGGAAGACTTCTCAGCTCAGATATACATACCTGGGAAGATATTCCAGCTTGCCTTTCCTTTCCCAACTTTATAATTGACATAAAATGTTGTAGAAGTTCAAGTTATGCGATAATGATTTATACGTATATATTGTGAAATGATTAGCATAAGGTTAACTAACACATTCACCGGAGTGATGTCAGCACCACGGCAGCATAACATGTCCCTCGCTGTCTGTCCCCTTTGACAACTAAAACCTGGCATCCACCTATACACAGAGTTCCTCTGCAGGACTTACGGGATCCAATATCACACTCTGAGGTTCTGGAGAAGAGTCTTTCTCACCTGCCCTTCTTCAGGTAACAGGCAGACAGACCACAGCATGGGCTTTTGAACTGGTAGCACCCCGTGAACCAGCTTCATCTCCTTTCAGCTGTGGCCTGGGAGCACCTGGAGAATGCAGACTTGCAGACATCCATGGGTGAGAGAGCCTTTGTAAAAATCCAGGTTTCCAGAGATGTTCTAGCACTCTGTTGGAAGAAAAAAGAAATATTTATTTTATATATTAAAAGTTTGTGTGTGAATCCGGATTTATTGGAATGGGTAAGAGGAACTTTGCCAGCGTCACCTCTCCCCCTAAGGTGGCACAAGCCTATTGCTACAGGAAGGCAGTTATCTCTCCTGGAAGGAAAAGAAATGGTGTGAGTGAATGCCTGGTATGCATTCCCAGGTATGCACGATGCTGCTAAAGAAACCCATTCCTCTCCTGCAGCAATGGGTGTCCGTGACTTGGGGAGTGAGAGCAGGAAAGATGCAAATAAGAATATCAGAGGGCATTAAAGGGATGCAATTTCTGCTGGCTGCATTTGGGACTCCAGTAGGAAGCTGACTCATGAGCTGCTGGGAAGACTTTACCCAAGGTTCCTTCCAACTGGACTGTGAGCATTCCTAACTTCCCCAATTCCAGTTCCACCTCTCTCCCCACTCTGCAGCAAGCTCCCTGTGTGTAAATCCTGAAGGGAGCAATGAGAGCAAGCTCTGGTAGACAGGGAGCAGGTATGGAATACAGGCCGGGGGTCTGTGGCCAAGGAAAAAACCACAATCCTGATCTGTAGCGCCACCTTCAGGAAAACAAGATAGGTCTGTGGAAAGATCAAGAGAAGACATACAAGTTTAAGAATCCTGCCACAAGAGGGAGCAAGAAACATGGAGCAGGTGTTTCTACAGGTCAGAGTAAACAGAACATATAGCAGGACCAACAAAAAGTTGTCTCTCACTTGAAGGTAGCTAGTAAAAAATGGAGAAGGTGACTGCCATATAAAACATGGAAACAGTGACGCAAAACCCCTTTTGTGAAGGAAGATGAAGAATCAAGGAGACATGACATCATGAAAAGATCACAATAATTCTCCAGTTGTTCAGTCGCTAGGTTGTGTCTGACTCTTTGTGATCCCATGGACTGCAGCATGCCAGGCTTCCCTGTCCTTCACCATCTCCCTGAGTTTGCTCAAATTCACGTCCACTGAATCGATGATGCCATCCAACCATCTCATCCTCCACTGCCCCCTTCTCCTCCTGCCCTCAGTCTTTCCCAGCATCAGGGTCTTTTCAGTAACTGATGCCAAAGAAATGGAGACTAGTGATTTACCTGACAAAGAATAAAAAATAGCTGTTTTGAGGAAACTTAAGGAGCCACAAGAAAACACAGAAAAGACAACTCAATGCAATCAGGAAAACACTAAAGAACAAAATAAGAAATTTGACAAAGGGATAGAAATCATAAAAAAAGAACTAAACAGAAGTCAACTGAACAATTGTGAGCTGAAGAATTCAGTGAATGAAATAAAGAATGCGATAGAGATCATCAGTATAAGAATAGATCAGAAAGAAGAAAGAACCAGTGAGTTATAAGATAGGATAGAAACTTTGAGATAACCCACTCAGTGGAGGGAAAAAAACCCCCAAAAAACAAAAAAAAGAGTGTAAGTGATCCATGGGACATATCAAAAGAAACGATATCAGAATCGTTGCAGTTCTAGAAGGAGAAGAAAGGGAGAAGCAGACATAAACTTTATTTAAAGATATAATGGATGAGAACTCTCCAAACCTGAAATAGCTTACTTCATGATTTTAAACCAAGAAGTCTTTTCCAAGACACATTATAACGAAGCTATCAAAAATCACAGACAGAGAGAATTATAAAAGCAGGAAGAGAGGAAAAGGTTCTAACATACAAAGGCACCGGCATTAGCTATCATTGGATTTCTTAGCAGAAATCTTTCAGGCCAGGAGGGAATAGGATGATATCTTCAAGGTGGTGAATGAAAAAACCCTACCAGTTAAGGATACACTTACCAGAAAAGGCATCGTTTGGAAATGAAGGAGAATTAAAGACAAACAAAAGCTGGTGGAGTTCATCAGGGGCACTAGACCTGCCTTATAAGAAATGCTGAAAGGAACTCTTCAATCTAAAATAAGAAGACACTAAGTAGTAACATGAAAATATGAACATATACAGCACTCTGGATGAAGTAAATGTGCAGTCATATGAATAAAACTCTAATTCTGTAAAATGATGGTGTGTTAATCTGTTAAATATAACATAAAGATTAAAAGAAAGGAGCATTAAGAATAACTACAGCTATTATAATTTTTTAAAGTTAAAATTTAAATGAACACATACAAAATATACAAAGAAGTAAACCTTGACATTAAAAATACAAAAGGAAGAAATAAAGGGTAGTTTTTGCATGTGATTGCAGTTAAGCTGGTCATCAGCATAAATTATACACATATCAATAAGATGTTTTATGTAAAGTACTACAAGGCAAACCTCGTAGATTGGCAAAAGGTTAAGGGAAGGGAATCAGAGCATACCACCACAGAACAGGAGCAGTCCACAAAGGTAGGCATCAAAAGACGAAAGGAGGAATAATACAATTATAAAACAGCTAGAAAGCAACTAAGAAGCTGGCATTAGCAAATTCTTACCTATCAATAATTACTCTAGGTGTAAATGGATTGAATTCTCCAATCAAAAACATGAAGTGACTGGATGGATAAAAATAAATTAAGCAAGATCCATGTTTTTGTTTGTTCATAAGAGACTCACTTAAGCTTTAAGGGTATCAGTTCAGTTCAGTCACTCAGTCGTGTTTGACTCTTTGCGACCCCATGAATCGCAGCACGCCAGGCCTCCCTGTCCATCACCAACTCCCGGAGTTCACTCAGACTCATGTCCATCGAGTTGGTGAAGCCATCCAGCCATCTCACCCTCTTATCTTCCTGCCCTCAATCCCTCCCAGCATCAAGGTCTTTTCCAATGAGTCAACTCTTCGCATGTGGTGGCCAAAGTACTGAAGTTTCAGCTTCAGCATCAGTCCTTCCAAAGAACACCCACGACTAATCTCCTTTAGGATGGACTGGTTGGATCTCCTTGCAGTCCAAGGGACTCTCAAGAGTCTTCTCCAACACCACAGTTCAAAAGCACCAATTCTTCGGCGCTCAGCTTTCTTCACAGTTCAACTCTCGCATCCATACATGACCACTGGAAAAACCATAGCCTTGACTAGATGGACCTTTGTTGGCAAAGTAATGTCTCTGCTTTTGAATATGCTATCTAGGTTGGTCATAACTTTCCTTCCAAGGAGTAAGCGTTTTTTAATTTCATGGCTGCAATCACCATCTGCAGTGATTTTGGAGCCCCCAAAAATAAAGTCTGACACTGTTTCCACTGTTTCCCCATCTATTTCCCATGAAGTGATGGGACCAGATGCCATGATCTTCGTTTTCTGAATGTTGAGCTTTAAGCCAACTTTTTCACTCTCCTCTTTCACTTTCATCAAGAGACTTTTTAGTTCCTCTTCACTTTCTGCCATAAGGGTGGTGTCATCTGCATATCTGAGGTTATTGATATTTCTCCCGGCAATCTTGATTCCAGCTTGTGCTTCTTCCAGCCCAGCATTTCTCATGATGTACTCTGCATAGAAGTTAAATAAGCAGGTGAGAATATGCAGCCTTGATGTACTCCTTTTCCAATTTGGAACCAGTCTGTTGTTCCATGTCCAGTTCTAACTGCTGCTTCCTGACCTGCATATAGGTTTCTCAAGAGGCAGGTCAGGTGGTCTGGTATTCCCATCTCTTTCAGAATTTTCCACAGTTGATTGTGATCCACACAGTCAAAGGCTTTGGCATAGTCAATAAAGCAGAAATAGATGTTTTTCTGGAACTCTCTTGCTTTTTCCATGATCCAGCGGATGTTGGCAATTTGATCTCTGGTTCCTCTGCCTTTTCTAAAACCAGCTTGCACATCAGGAAGTTCACGGTTCACATATTGCTGAAGCCTGGCTTGGAGAATTTTGAGCATTACTTTACTAGTGTGTGAGATGAGCACAATTGTGTGGTAGTTTGAGCATTCTTTGGCATTGCCTTTCTTTGGGATTGGAATGAAAACTGACCTTTTCCAGTCCTGTGGCCACTGCTGAGTTTTCCAAATTTGCTGGCATATTGAGTGCAGCACTCTCACAGCATCATCTTTCAGGATTTGGAATAGCTCACCTGGAATTCCATCACCTCCACTAGCTTTGTTCATAGTGATGCGTTCTGAGGCCCACTTGACTTCACATTCCAGGATGTCTGGCTCTAGGTGAGTGATCACACCATCATGATTATCTGGGTTGTGAAGATCTTTTTTATACAGTTCTTCTGTGTATTCTTGCCATCTCTTTTAATATCTTCTGGTTCTGTTGGGTCCATACCATTTCTGCCCTTTATCGAGCCCATCTTTGCATGAAATATTCCCTTAGTATCTCTAATTTTCTTAAAGAGATCTCTAGTTTTTCCCATTCTGTTGTTTTCCTCTATTTCTTTGCATTGATTGCTGAGGAAGGCTTTCTTATCTCTCCTTGCTATTCTTTGGAACTCTGCATTCAGATGCTTATATCTTTCCTTTTCTCCTTTGCTTTCCACTTCTCTTCTTTTCACAGCTATTTGTAAGGCCTCCCCAGACAGCCATTTTGCTTTTTTGCATTTCTTTTCCATGGGGATGGCCTTGATCCCTGTCTCCTGTACAATGTCATGAACCTCAGTCCATAGTTCATCAGGCACTCTATCAGATCTAGGCCCTTAAATCTATTTCTCACTTCCACTGTATAATCATAAGGGATTTGATTTAGGTCATACCTGAATGGTCTAG
The DNA here is from genome assembly GCF_055505025.1 of Bos grunniens. Taxonomy (NCBI): domain Eukaryota; kingdom Metazoa; phylum Chordata; class Mammalia; order Artiodactyla; family Bovidae; genus Bos; species Bos grunniens. The sequence goes on from NC_141181.1 coordinate 45,948,734, forward strand.
TGGTTTTCCCTACTTTCTTCAATTTAAGTCTGAATTTGGCAATAGGGAGTTCATGATCTGAGCCACAGTCAGCTCCTGGTCTTGTTTTTGCTGACTGTATAGAGCTTCTCCATCTTTGGCTGCAAAGAATATAATCAATCTGATTTTGGTGTTGAACATCTGGTGATGTCCATGTGTAGAGTCTTCTCTTGTGTTGTTGGAAGAGGATGTTTGCTATGACCAGTGTGTTCTCTTGGCAAAACTCTATTAGCCTTTGCCCTGCTTCATTCTGTACTCCAAGGCCAAATTTGCCTGTTACTCCAGGTGTTTCTTGACTTCCTACTTTTGCATTCCAGTCCCCTATAATGAAAAGGACATCTTTTTTGGGTGTTAGTTCTAAAAGGTGTTGTAAGTCTTCATATAACCATTCAACTTCAGCTTCTTCAGTGTTATTGGTAGGGGCATAGACTTGGATTACTGTGATATTGAATGGTTTGCCTTGGAAACAAACAGAGATCATTCTGTCGTTTTTGAGATTGCATCCAAGTGCTGCATTTCAGACTCTTCTGTTGACCATGATGGATACTCCATTTCTTCTAAGGGATTCCTGCCCACAGTAGTGGATATACTGGTCATCTGAGTTAAATTCACCCATTTCAGTCCATTTTAGTTCGGTGATTGCTAGAATGTCGATGTTCACTCTTGCCATCTCCTATTTGACCACTTCCAATTTGCTTTGATTCATGGACCTAACATTCCAGGTTACTATGCAGTATTGCTCTTTACAGCATCAGACCTTACTTCTGTCACCAGTCACAAAGAGTATACATCAACTAAAAGTGAAGAGATGAAAAAAAATATTCCATTAAGTGAAAACCAAATGAGAACCAAAGTAGCTATAGTTATATCAGACAAAATAGACTTAAGTAAAAAATGGAAATAAGAGGCAAATAAAGTCATTACATAATGATAAAGGGGTCAATTCTTCAGGAAGACATAACATTTGGAAATATACATATGCATTCAACACCAGAGTACCTAAATATATTTAGCAAATATTAACCAAAACTCATGGAATGCTGAAAATGTAGTTCTGAGAGGGAAGTTTCAGCAATAAATGCATACATTCATAAAATAGAGGCAGGAATGTTTCAAGATGGTGGTGTCAGAAGACCCTGAACTCACCTCACAGATGCAACAAACCTACAAAAAATTTCCTCTGAAAAATACCTGAAAGCTATCTACAGCAAAAGATAATGGGACAGCATCAGAATGGCAGAAGTTAAATCCAAATCCCAAAGTAAAAATCTCACTGGAAAAGGTAAATATATATATGATAAAGGCAAAGGACCAATCACTTATAAACAAGTATAAAGGTTAAAAGACAAAATTGTAACATTAACTTAATTACAATAATTATTTAAAGAAGGCATAAAATTAAAAGATGTAAATATAAAACATGTAAAACATTGAAAATATAAAATATGGGGAGATGTAAAATGTAAGTTCTAGTTTGTGTTCAAATTTAAGCTGTCACCAACTTAAAATTTAAAACACTGTGAGAGAATTTATATGAACCTTATGGTAACCACAAAGCAAAAACTGATACTGAATATAGAAAAGAAAATGAGAAAGGAATCTAAACATAACATTAAAGAAAGCCATTAAACTGAATGGAAAGAGAGAAAGAAAAGATAAAAAAAGACAGAGAGGAACTATTATAGAAAAACAGAAAACAACAGAATGGCAGTAAGTTTCACCTATTAATAATTACTTTAGATGTAAATGGACTAAGTAATCCAACCAAAAAACATAGAGTGGCTTAATAGGTTAAAAAACAAGACTCATCTATATGTGGTCTACTAAAGACTCACTTCAGAGAAACACATAGACTGAAAGTGAAGAGATGGAGAAAAATATTCCAAACAAATTGAACTGAAAAGACAACTGGTGTAGCAGTCCTCATATCAGACTAAGCAGATTTTAAAGCAGACTGTAATAAAAGGCAAAGAAGGACACTGCATAAAGGATAAAAGGGTCAATTAGGCAAGAAGATGTATTTATATATATGCATTCAACATAAGAGCACTAAAATATATAAAGCAAATATTAACAGATCTAGAGGGAGAAACTGACAGCAATACAATAGTAGTAGAAGACTTTAATACTCATATCAATGGACAGATTATCCAGACAGAAAATCAGTAAGGACACACTGGCCTGAGATAACATATTAGGCCAGATAGACTGAATAGATATATACAGAACATTTTATCTAAAAGCAAAACATACATTCTTCTCTAGTGTACATGGAACATGCTCCAGGATAGATCACATTAGGCCACAGAACAAGTCTCAATTAATTTAAGAAGATTAAAATCATATTAGGTATCTTTTCTGACTACAATGCTATGGCAAGTAGGAACATATTACTATATGTTTCTATATGAAGAAGAAAACTTGAAAATACAACAAAAAATGGAGATTGAAGATGTTACTGAACAGGAAATGGGTCATCAGAGAAATCAAAGAAGAAATAAAAAATACCTAGAGACAAATGAAAACAGAAACACAGCATGCCAAAATCTATGGGATGCACCAAAAGCAATTCTAAGAGAAAAGCGAAGGTGAAAGTTGTTCAGTCATGTCCAACTCTTTGCGAGTCCATGAACTAAACAGTCCATCAAATTCTCCAGGTCAAATACTGGAGTGGCTAGCCTTTCCCTTCTCCAGGGGATCTTCCCAACCCAGGGATCGAACCGGGATCTCCTGCATTGCAGGCAGATTCTTTACCAACTGAGCTATCTGTGAAGCCCAACTTGACATTCAAAGGATTGAGAAAAAGAACAAAGACCAAAGTTAGTAGAAGGAAAGAAATAAAAATCAGAGTGGAAAATAAATGAAAAAGAGAATAGAAAATCAATTACAAAGATCAATGAAACTAAAAGCTGGTTCTTTGAAAAGATTAACAAAATTGGTAAAGTTTTAGCTAGACTAAGACAAAGAGGGCTCAAATAAATAATATCGGAAATGAAAGAGGAGAAGTTTGTCTGATACCACAGACAAACAAAGGATTATAAGAGACTACTATGAACAACTATAAGACAGCTAATTGGACAACCTAGAAGAAATGGAAATTTTTAGAAACATCTACATTCTAAGACTGAATCATGAGGAAATAGAAAATAAGAACAGACCCATAACTTGTAAGGCTATTGAACCAAGGATCAAAAACTTTTCAACGCACAAAAGCCCGGGGCCAGATGGCTCACTGATGACTTCTGTGAATCATTTAAAGAATAACTAAGGTCGATCTTTCTCAAGTTCTTCCAAAAAATCAAAGGTGGAGGCGGGGAACACTCCAAAATCATCTTACGAGGCCAGCATTACCCTGATACCAAAACCAGAATCAGATAAGAACCCAAGAAGAAAACTACAGACTAATATCCCTGATGAATTTAGATGCAAAAATTCTCACTTCAGTGTTAGCAGACTGGATTCAACATTGCATTTCACCAAAATCAGGTGGGGTTTATCCCTGGGATGCAAGAATTGATACATACCTGCAAATCAATCAACATGATAGAATGAAAAATAAAAATCATATGATCATCTCAGGTAGATTCAGGAAGAGCATTTGAAAAAACACAACATCCTTTCATGATAAAAAGTCTTCAACAAATTGGGTATAGAAGGAACATACCTCAACAAAATAAAGGTCATATAAAACATGCTCACATCTAACACCATACTCAAATAAAAGGTTGAAGATTTTTTCCTTTGATATAAGAAAGAAGACAAGAATGCCCACCACTCCTATTCAACATAATACGAGAAGTCCCAGCCAGAGGAATCAGGCAAGGTAAAAGAGTAAGTCATCCAAATCAGAAAGGAAGAAATAAAATTATTTTTATGGTGGGTGATATGATCTTATATAGAGACCCAACCAAAAGATTGTTAGGACTAATCAACATATACAGTGAAATCTTAAGGTACATGATCAGCATGCAGAAAACAGTTGCCTTTCTATACACAAACAATGAAACATCTGAAAAAGAAAAAATGCATTCACAGTAACATCAAAAGCAATTAAATAGTTAGGAATAAATTTAAAGAAGGAGGTGAAAACTATACACTGAAAACTATAAGAGATTAATGAAAGAGGTTGAAGAATACTCAAATGGAGAAATATCCCACATTCGTGGATCAGAACTAAGATGTTTAAAATGACCACAGAAAAAGATAAATACTATATGATTTCACTTACATGGGGAATATGAAAAAAGCAAACTCAGAAACACAGAAGAATGGTAGTTTTTCAGGGGCTGTGGGAGTGAGGGAAATGTTGATCAAAGGGTACAAACTTCCAGTTGTAAGATTAATTCTGGGGATCCAATATATAGCATGGTGACTATAGTTAATACTGAATCACATACTTGAAAATTGCTGTGAGAATAGATCTTAAATATGCTCATCTCAAAGAAAAAGGTAATTTTGTGAGGTTATGGAGGTGTTAACTAACCTAGCTGTGCTTATCATTTTGCAATATATACTTGTATCAAATTATCACTCTACAACTTAAGCTTACACAATGTCTTACGTCGATTATCCCTGATAAACCTAGGAGTGGAAAAGAAAATCAGATATATTTCCCTTAAGAAATTAATATTCATTGAAAATCTAATAATATGGACTTATGATTGCATTTGAGGAGAAATTAAAGGAATGAATAATCCATCTTTAAATGTGTTTTCTTTAAGCAGAAATACCTCCAGGAAGATTTCATGCTTCCTACTGAATTATTTAAGTTAACTTTACCCAGTTGTTAGAAAATATTCTTAATTTTAACAGTTCTAGCATCCTCTTTATTAATATTACATTTTTAATGCAAAATACACTAATTTACTATTGTATTGAAAGTTCAGTAAACTCTAGGCAGATCATACTTTTAGGCAACTTTTGAATAATTGAGCAAAGTTCCGACATAAATCACCACTTCTGACTGAGGGCAGAATCACAACCACTTAGTTACCAACTGGAGGGGTCCATGGATCTCCAAGTGGGTCCAGCTTGTTTGGCGGTCTCTGTGGGTTCATGCTCTTGGATCACCTGAGGATTTTTACTGAAGTACCAGTAGGGGGTGTTCGGAGCTGAACCTGGGTTTCTAGTGGGGTCAGAGCAGCTACCCTAGGTCTTGTCTGCAAACTGCAAGTCAGCTCCCTCTCCAAGGCAGAGGCTGTCATTGGCAGTGCACCCCCTGGAGAGCGAGCATCAAGCCCAAGAGTACCGTGAGGGTCCAGGTCACTGCTACCTGGATCCATCAGGTGCTCCAGGGTGATCTGGGAGCCTCACTTGAGACAGAACCCCTCCCCCAGGCTCCCTGAGGCCTGCTCCCCACCCCTGATGGAACTAATCACAAGCAGGAGAAGATCTGGCCTGGTCACTTGAGCCCATAGTTCATCCCACCTTCTGTGCCCTGTGCTGACGTCACTGTGACCAGCAGAGATTGGGTTCCGGGGTCACTTCCAGTGGGAACCCTGGGCATTCAGCTCAGTTTCTCCTGGGTGGATAGATCATTGGAGCAAGAGCCTGCTCCCACCTGAACCTGCTTGACCTAGATCCCACCTCCCAGGTCCTGTCCTGATGGAGGGTGATGCTGGGGTGACTACCTCCTAGATACAGTTCCCTGGGCTTCCTCCTTTGACCCCCAAGTGAACACAGAGGAACAGGGGGCTCAGAGTTGACTTGGGTCCTGAACTGGAAACAAACCTTGTGTCTGACGATCAGTCCACATACAGCACCCAATGTGGATGCTGCTCCCCACTTGAGTTTGACTTCAAAGCAAGACCACCTGCCGACTGTTCAGGGAGGGGAGACTCACTCAGTACATCCTTAGTGGTCACAGTGGGAAGACCCCTCCTGCAGGAGGACACCGTGGGCTGGGACCAGACTTCTCTGAGTGCTGCCTCCTCCCGGGGCTTCCTGCTGGGGTTGTCAGTGCCCAGGGCTCATCTCCACAGGCTGGATGCTCAGTGTCCCCAGGACTAGGGCTCTTGTCTTGTAGCCCTGGTGCTGGAGAGGGGAAGGGGGCACTGACCTCCCTGTTTGTTAAATGTCCCCAACACACACTGTGGGAGAATCTGCCTGGAGCCGGAGCTGTTCCGAGCAATGCTTTAGAGCCTTGCCCTCCTGGAGCCCTGTCTGAATGGAGGTGGGTCCAAGATCAGTCCCAGGCCTGAGCTCTCAGACCCCAGGAATCAGGACTCTCAGACCTAGGAGCAGCTGCAGAGGCAAGGGGCTCCTCAGGCCCCACCCCAGAGCCTGAGTCAGACTACAGGGAGAAGCCAGACCCTGAAATGCTAAAGCTTCTCAGGTGCCATTTCCAACATTGATCATCAGGGAGCCTGAAACAGAGGAACCCTGTCAGGTCTGACTTCTCCCCAAGAACTGAGCTGTGAATCAATCACCCCATCTCTGCTTAAACCCTCCCAGTGATGGGGAGGTCACCACCTGTGATGCAGCCCCTTCATGGGATTGTGAGACTTCCTATGACCCACGTGAGGCTCAGGCCAGCCATCCTCAGCCCTTACCCCAGCCCAGCTCTGCAGACAGCTCTGCCACATCCTCCACCCGCATCAGTGTTTACACACAAGGTGAACAGAGGACAGCACAAGTCATTGTAGACACAGCAAAGCGATGTCCAGGGTCACTGTGAACACACCAGGGGGATGAGAAAATTATTCCAAATCAGTGTGGACACTGTAGGTGATTTAATTTTTTTTGAATTACACAGAAATCTTTATTGAAATGTGTCCTTCCGTAATGTGTAAGCACACAAACATTATGCCCGCATATATCTGTACACTCTTTGACACAGCTCATGGATTGCCACCATTAGTTTAACCAATAAATTAAAACTATAAAAAGGTGTGTACTGGGGGGCAAAAGGGGTGGGGGGGTGGAACTAAGGACAAAGTTTTCATGTTTCATCTGGTAAGAAATTGCAAATTTCTCAGAATTTCCCTGGGCAAAACCTGTGACCAGAGAATCTCTGAAAGGTCCGTGTAGACAAAACAAGGGAACAAGGGATCACTCTCAGGTCAGTGTGGATGTGCCAGGGGAGCTGGGAAGCCGTCCCTGGTCGGTCGGTGAAGACATGCCCCAGGCAGCTGTAGACACAGCAGAGGAAAAGGAGACACCCCAGGTCAGTCTTCTCACAGTGCGGGAGGTAGGGAGCCACCCCAGGTTAGTGTAGATACTCCAGGGCACTAGGGAATGGTTTTAGGTCAGTGTAGACACAACAAGGCTCTCGGGAAACCTCCTAGTTTGGTGTAGACAAACAAAGGGAAATAGGGAGGAAATCCAGGCCAGTGCAGACCCAGAAGGAGAATTAGGGAGACATTCCAGGTGAGTGTAGACCTGCCAGAGGAGTTAGGGAGACATCCATACATCCATGATGTACAGTGCGGATACATCAGGAGAACTGGGGAGCTATCTCAGGTCAGTGCTAAAAACCGGGGGACTACAGAGGTCCAGGTCAGCATGGATACACTGGGGGAACTAAGGGGTTACCACTGGTCACTGTTGATGTACCAAGGGAACTAGGGAAATAAACCAGGTCCACATAGAAACTGCAGGAAACTAAGTGGACATCCCACATCCAAAGTCAGCGTAGACACAGCAGTGGAAATAGGGATACATTCAAGGTGGGTATAGGGGGACGAAGTAGACATCCCTGGCCTGTATAGATAACAAGGAGAAAAGGTGGTGCCCACTCATAATGTAGACACAGCAGGGGGACAAGGGGGGACCATGTTCAGTGTAGGGACACCAGGGAAATTATGGAGACACTCCTTGTTGGTATAGAAACACCCAGATGAACTAGGGAGACATCTCTGATCAGTATAGACACTGCAGACAGTTATAGACATCTCAAGTCAGTGTAGACATAGCAGAGAAAATGGGGAGACAGTTCAGGAAGCCTGTGCTGTGGGACATGTGACAGGGAGCTGCCCCACGCTGGATGGTCCCTTTGTTAAGCTACAGAATATGAATTAAGATACGAACATGCCTGGAGGTATCCTGGGGATACAGGGAACCAAAGATGGAACCCATCAGTGTCAGGTCCAGAATTAATTCTGTCATGTAATCACCACTGTTAGGAGGACTCATTAAAGCTGAACAGAAATCAAAGGGGGACCTGCCAGGAGGAGATGAAGACCCTCATGACAAAGTCTAGGGGGTGCACAGGTCTTGCTGCATCAACACGAGCTGTAACTCACAAACTGCAGTTGGCAGGAGGGGATCTGTGTCTGAGGAGGCACAGATAACAGTTTGGGGAGCTCCTCTTGGCTGGTTAAACTCTGGGCCTCTCCCAGGCTGTGCCTCTCTCTCTGTCTTTGTTTTTTCTTGTATAACAAACCATCCAAGAGTATTGTGGCTTAAAACATTACTGATTCATAATCTCCCACAGTTCTGTGGTTGGATTTCGGGCAGGGCCTGGCTGCTGGTTCTTCTGACCCACGTGGACTTGGATGGGGTCACTCCCTCAGCTGCATCCAGCTGGTAGCTTGGTTGAGCTGGAAGGTTCAGGTAGGTGCCGATGTGGCCCCACCTCCATCTGATCTCCCATGACTTCTCCATGTGCTAGTTGGGCTCCCTCACAGCATGGTGCTCTCAGTGAAGTTGTACTTCATCCATGGTGGTGGCTAGCTTCCAGGAGGGAGGAAGTGGAGGCTGCCCATCTCCCAAGTCTGGGGCATGAACGTCCCTGTATATCTCTTCCTCTCTGTTCTATTGGTCAAAGAAAGTTACCATGCCAATCTAAATCCAAGGCAACAGACTCCATCTCTGGAAGCTCTACCACACCACCCAATTTCAAAGTCAAGGGACTCAGCCTCTGACTGGTCAACTTGCCATCTGCCTGCCCCTTGATCAGAGCAGGGAAGGTACTGATGAGCAGATGCATCAAAACTATGCATCTATGCCTGGCAAGGGCTTAATTTCCAAAATATACAAACAGCTTATACAATCCAATAACAACAACCCTGCCAACAACCCAATTAAAAAATGGGCAGAATTTAGAAAGATGGTAACGATAACCCTGCTGTTAACAAAAACAATAACAGCAAAAGAGACACTGATGTATAGAACAGTCTTTCGTACTCTGTGGGAGAGGGAGAGGGTGGGATGATTTGGGAGAATGACATTGAAACATGTATAATATCATATATGAAACGAGTCACCAGTCCAGGTTCGATGCACAATACTGGATTCTTGGCCCTGGTGCACTGGGACGACCCAGAGGGATGGTACGGGGAGGGAGGAGAGAGGAGGGTTCAGGATGGGGAACACGTGTATACCTGTGGCGGATTCATGTTGATATATGGCAAAACCAACACAATATTGTAAAGTTAAAAAATAAAATAAAATAAAAATGGGCAGAATACCCAAATAGACATTTTTCCAAATAAGACATACAGTTGGCCAATAAGCACATGAAAAGATGCTCAACTTTGCTAATCATTCAGTTCAGTTCAGTTCAGTTCAGTCACTCAGTTGTGTCCGACTCTTTGTGACCCCATGGATCGCAGCACGCCAGGCCTCCCTGTCCATCACCAACTCCCGGAGTTCACTCAGACTCATGTCCATTGAGTCAGTGATGCCATCCAGCCATCTCATCCTCTGTCGTCCCCTTCTCCTCCTGCCCCCAATCCCTCCCAGCATCAGAGTCTTTTCCAATGAGTCAACTCTTCGCATCAGGTGGCCAAAGTACTGGAGTTTCAGCTTTAGCATCATTCCCTCCAAAGAAATCCCAGGGCTGATCTCCTTCAGAATGGACTGGTTGGATCTCCTTGCAGACCAAGGGACTCTCAAGAGTCTTTTCCAACACCACAGTTCAAAAGCATCAATTCTTCGGAGCTCAGCCTTCTTCACAGTCCAACTCTCACATCCATGCATGACCACAGGAAAAACCATAGCCTTGACTAGACAGACCTTTGTTGGCAAAGTAATGTCTCTGCTTTTGAATATGCTATCTAGGTAGTCAATAACTTTCCTTCCAAGGAGTAAGTGTCTTTTAATTTCATGGCTGAAGTCACCATCTGCAGTGACTTTGGAGCCCCGCAAAATAAAGTCTGACACTGTTTCCACTGTTTCCCCATCTATTTCCCATGAAGTGATGAGACCAGATGCCATGATCTTCGTTTTCTGAATGTTGAGCTTTAAGCCAACTTCTTCACTCTCCTCTTTCACTCTCATTAAGAGGCTTTTTAGTTCCTCTTCACTTTCTGCCATAAGGGTGGTGTCATCTGCATATCTGAGGTTATTGATATTTCTCCCAGCAATCTTGATTCCGGCTTGTGCTTCTTCCAGCCCAGTGTTTCTTATGATGTACTCTGCATAGAAGTTAAATAAGCAGGGTGACAATATACAGCCTTGACGAACTGCTTTTCCTATTTGGAACCAGTCTGTTGTTCCATGTCCAGTTCTAACTGTTGCTTCCTGACCTGCATACAGATTTCTCAAGAGGCAGGTCCAGTGGTCTGGTATTCCCATCTCTTTCAGAATTTTCCACAGTTTATTGTGAGCCACACAGTCAAAAGCTTTGGCATAGTCAATAAAGCAGAAATAGATGTTTTTCTGGAACTCTCTTGCTTTTTTGATGATCCAGCGGATGTTGGCAATTTGATCTCTGGTTCCTCTGCCTTTTCTAAAACCAGCTTGAACATCAGGAAGTTCACGGTTCACATATTGCTGAAGCCTGGCTTGGAGAATTTTGAGCATTACTTTACTAGCATGTGAGATGAGTGCAATTGTGCAGCCGTTTGAGCATTCTTTAGCATTGCCTTTCTTTGGGATTGGAATGAAAACTGACCTTTTCCAGTCCTGTGTGCACTGCTGAGTTTTCCAAATTTGCTGGCATATTGAGTGCAGCACTCTCACAGCATCATCTTTCAGGATTTGAAATAGCTCAACTGGAATTCCATCACCTCCACTAGCTTTGCTCATAGTGATGCTTTCTAAGGCCCACTTGACTTCACATTCCAGGATGTCTGGCTCTAGGTGAGTGATCACACCATTGTGATTATCTGGGTTGTGAAGATCTTTTTTGTACAGTTCTTCTGTGTATTCTTGCCATCTCTTCTTAATATCTTCTGCTTCTGTTAGGTCCATACAATTTCTGTCCTTTATCAAGCCCATCTTTGCGTGAAATGTTCCCTTGGTATCTTTAATTTTCTTGAAGAGATCTTTAGTCTTTCCCATTCTGTTGTTTTCCTCTATTTCTTTGCATTGATCTCTGAAGAGGGCTTTCTTATCTCTTCTTGCTATTCTTTGGAACTCTGCATTCAGATTTTGTATCTTTCCTTTTCTCCTTTGCTTTTCGCTTCTCTTCTTTTCACAGCTATTTGTAAGGCCTCCCCAGACAGCCATTTTGCTTTTTTGCATTTCTTTTCTAAGGGGATGGCCTTGATGCCTGTCTCCTGTACAAATTCACGAACCTCATTTCATAGTTCATCAGGTACTCTATCAGATCTAGGCCCTTAAATCTATTTCTCACTTCCACTGTATAATCATAAGGGATTTGATTTATGTCGTATCTGAATGGTCTAGTGGTTTTCCCTACTTTCTTCAATTTAAGTCTGAATTTGGCAATAAGGAGTTCATGGTCTGAGCCACAGTCAGCTCCTGGTCTTGTTTTTGCTGACTGTATAGAGCTTCTCCATCTTTGGTTGCAAAGAATATAATCAATCTGATTTCGGTGCTGACCATCTGGTGATGTCCATGTATAGAGTCTTCTCTTGTGTTGTTGGAAGAGGGTGTTTGTTATGACCAGTGCATTTTCTTGGCAAAACTCTATCAGTCTTTGCTCTGCTTCATTCCATATTCCAAGGCCAAACTTGCCTGTTACTCCAGGTGTTTCTTGACTTCCTACTTTTGCACTCCAGTCCCTTATAATGAAAAGGACATCTTTTTTGGGTGTTGGTTCTAAAAGGTCTTGTAGGTCTTCATAGAACCATTCAACTTCAGCTTCTTCAGCGTTACTGGTTGGGGCATAGACTTGGATTACTGTGATATTGAATGGTTTGCCTTGGAAATGAACAAAGATCATTCTGTCGTTTTTGAGATTGCATCCAAGTGCTGCATTTCAGACTCTTTTGTTGACCATGATGGCTACTCCATTTCTTCTGAGGGATTCCTGCCCACAGTAGTAGATATAATGGTCTTCTGAGTTAAATTCACCCATTCCAGTCCAGTTTAGTTTGCTGATTCCTAGAATGTCGACATTCACTCTTGCCATCTCTTGTTTGACCACTACCAATTTGCTTTGATTCATGGACCTGATATTCCAGGTTCCTATGCAATATTGCTCTTTACAGCATCGGACCTTGTCTATCACCAGTCACATCCACAGCTGGGTATTCTTTTTGCTTTGGCTCCATCCCTTCATTCTTTCTGGAGTTATTTCTCCACTGATCTCCAGTAGCATATTGGGCACCTACCAACCTGGGGAGTTTCTCTTTCAGTATCCTATCATTTTGCCTTTTCATACTGTTCATGGGTTCTCAGGCAAGAATACTGAAGTGGTTTGCCATTCCCTTCTCCAGTGGACCACATTCTGTCAGATCTCTCCACCATGACCCGCCCGTCTTGGGTTGCCCCATGGGCATGGCTTAATTTCATTGATTTAGACAAGGCTGTGGTCTTAGTGTGATTAGATTGACTAGTTTTCTATGAGTATGGTTTCAGTGTGTTTGCCCTCTGATGCCCTCTTGCAACACCTATCGTCTTACTTGGGTTTCTCTTACCTTGGGCGTGGGGTATCTCTTCACGGCTGCTCCAGCAAAGTGCAGCCACTGTTCCTTACCTTGGACGAGGGGTATCTCCTCACTGCCGCCCTTCCTGACCTTAAACGTGGGATAGCTCCCCTAGGCCCTCCTGTGCCCATGCAGCCATGGCTCCTTGGACGTGGGGTTGCTCCTCCCGGCCGCTGTCCCTGACCTCGGACTCAGGGTAGCTCCTCTCGGCCTCCGCCCCTGACCTTGGACTTGGGTAGCTCTTCTCGTCTGTTCTTGCGCTGTCGCAGCCTGGCACTCTCTGCCGCTGCCCCTGACCTCGGACCTGGGGTAACTCCTCTTGCCACTGCCCTTCGGGCGTGGGGTCCTCCTGGCTAATCATTAGAGAAATGCAAATCAAAACTACAGTGAGGCATCACCTCCCACTACTCAGAATAGACATCATTAAAAAGTCCACAATAAATGCTGGAGAGGGTATGGAGAAAAGGGAGTCCTTCTACACTGTTGATGGGAATGTAAACTGGTGCACCTACTACGGAAAACAGTATGGAGGTTCCTTAAAAATCTAAAAATAGAGTTGCCATGTGATCCTGCAATCCCACTCCTGGGCATATATCCAGAGAAAACTCCAGTTAGAAAAGATACATGTACCCATTGCTCATACCAGCACTATTTACAATAGATAAAACATGGAAACAACCTAAATGTCCACTGATGGATGAATGGATAAATAAAATATGGTGCATAGCCCACCAGGCTCCTCTGTCCATGGGATTCTCCAGGCAAAAATAGTGGAGTGGGTCGCCATTCCCTTCTCCAGAGGATCTTTCTGATCCACGGATCAAACTTGGGTCTCCTGTACTGCAGGCAGATTCTTCCCTGTCTGAGCTACTAGGGAAGCCCATATACATGTATACCATGGAACGCTACTCAGCCATTAAAAAGAATGGGATAGTGCCATGTGCAGCGACATGGATGGACCTAGAGACTGTCATACTAAGTAAGTCACACAGAGAGGACAAATACCACGTGAGATCACTTACATGTGGATCTAAAACAGGTTACAAATGAATTATTTACAAAACAGACTCACAGACATAGAAAATAAACTATGGTTGCCAAAAGGGGAGGTGGGGAAGGAGGGATAAATTAGGAGTTTGGGTTAAAATTACTACATATGAGACAGATAAACAACGAAGTCCTACTGTATAGCAAGTATAGCAACCTATAATGGAATATTATATATATATAATACATAGGGCTTCCCTGGTGACTCAGATGGTCAAGAGTTTGCTTGCAATGCAGGAGACCCCAGTTCAGTCCCTGGGCTTGGAAGATCCCCTGGAGATGGGAATGGCAATCCACTCAAGTATTCTTGCCTATGAAAGACAATATATATAATGGAATCAATTTGCTGTACACCAGAAGCTACCACAAATCTGTAAATCAACTATACTTCAATAAAAAAAAATTTCTTCTAAAGAGGAAGGTGAGGACTCCAAGCAGAACCCCATGCTGATACCCAATGGAGGGAAAGCAGATAACAACAGCCATCTCCCAGAGCCCTCTGCCAGCCTCAGCCCACCTCCTCTGCTCCCCCAGGGTCTTGCAAGTTCACAGCAGCCTGCGGGTAGGTCTATGATCTTGCAGGCAGTGAGGACACTGTCTGGGCAGGGGCAGGAGCCAGAGAGAGCAGAATGCAGCCTGTGGGCCGTCGTGCTGGGACTCAGTGTGGCTGATGCCTGCGGATGAGGTGCAGAGCTCCCTGCTTGAAGCACAGCATGTGGCTCACCTCGGGAATTCTGATCCTCGTGCTTTGCTCCTGCAGAGCTGCTGCAGCAGAAATCACTTCGTGTGTTTACTGCACGCTCCATGGTGCCGCATGTACTTTCCTGCTCATCTGTGGAACACAGATCCCTGAGGTTCTGGCACCCCTTGACCTCCATGGGGACTGAGGAGCCCTTGAAGATTGAAAACACTATGGCAGGTGCATAGATGTCCAAGATGAACCTCGGCGAAATGGCTCACTGGGGCATTTATGTGCCTGCCACATAGTCTTCAGCACCTTTGAAAACAGCCAAGGTAATTCCACCACCAAGAACATAAAAGGTTCCCTAGAGACCATTTTATTACCAAGAGGAGAATTCTGGAAAGAAGTCTATCAAGTGAGTGAATGCTGTCAAGTGTAGGTTCCTTTTCATCTGAAGGACGGTTCTGATCCACAGGGCTAAGGGCTGTTTCTCCTTGAAGTTTGGGCAGCTGAGATCTTGGGTGATGGATCACTCTGAACTTAAGACTTTCATTAAACTTGTCAAATCTGCAGCCGGTGGCTCCTTCCTTCCTTCACTCTTTATCTCAACTGGAGGAAGGGAGATTTGAGATGCTCTGAAAAATACAATGTTTTCTTCACTAATCCTCTAGAAAAGGGAGCCAGCAAAACTCAATTTAGGGAAATTTAGGAAGCTGGGCAGGGCTTCCCAGGTGGCACTAGTGGTAAAGAACCCCATAGGAGACGTAAGAGATGGGGGTTCGATCCCTGGGTCAGGAAGATCCCCTGGAGAAGGAAATGGGAACTCACTTTAGTATTCTTACCTGGAGAATCCCATGGACAGAGGAGGCTGAATGGGCTATAGTCCATAGGGTTGCAAAGAGTCAGACAAGACTAAAGTGACTTAGCACAGCACAGGAAGCTTGGCTGTGGCTCCATCTAATGCCCAAAGCCCATCGTGTGTCTGATGAGGTGACAGGTTCCCACGGGTGACTGTGGACCAACTGCTCAGCCCTCCCGCCTCCTCCCTCCTGCCCTGCAGAGACCTGCGCTTCCTCACCTCCACCTGCCTCCCCTCTGCTGGCTTCTTCTCTGCACAGACACGCACCCAAGAACCGTCCATCCACACTGAAAACATCATTTCTCTGCCACATCCACCCCTTAACCACAGACAACGCTTTGTTCTCCACTCACAGAGAACCTTCCAGGGAAACATGTGCAGTAGGAGAAAGTTTTCACAGAGCATCTAAGGTGCTTATTCTTCTGGTGTTCCTGTCACTGTGGTCACTCCACCCACCCAGGTGGGCTGTGTTCAGGGGCTGAGGGGAGTATCACAGGGGTGCCCCATCCATGTGCCCATCCTCCTCCTAGTAGACCCCCCACTGTGTTTAGACCACACGGCATGGGGCACATTGAGAGTAAAATTACTTGTTATTTATCTGAAATTGAAATTTAATTGGCATCCTGGATTTTGTTTGCTAAATTTGACACTTCTACCTGGAGTGACCTGGTGTGTCCCTGGGAAGTCCCTCTGCAGTGTCAGCTGCATGTTTAGACATGTACTTTGGGCCCTGACCTCTGTGTGTGTGTGTTTCCCCTCCAAAGAAGAGGTCTCTCTAATGAGATCTATAGCTCCTCTAGCCAGGGGTCTCCTTCCAACACAGCGTCTCTGGTTGGCAAGTGTGCAGAACCCTGTGGGCTGTGGGGAGAACAGGTTGAGTAGCGGTACTGGGTGGGCTTAGGGCTGCAGTATGGCTGGATCCCTGGAAGCCGGAGGCACAGCCGGGTCACTCATTTCTCTCCCATCCTTGCCTGCCTACCAGAGGGCAGCTCCAGGAAGACAAGCCGGCTGCCGTGGGCAGTGCTGAGTAGCAGCGGACCTTTGGACAGGGTGTGAGCCACCTTCCCCTTCCCCTCCTCTGAACACGGGTGCAGGCACTGCAGGGGCACCTGCCCGTCTCGCATCTGAGTCTCAGCAGCTGAGCTGGGGAGTTTACAAGGCTGCTTTCGATCCAGAGAGGTCAGGGTTTAACCCCAGCTCAGCACTTGTAAGTATGGACTGACTCTTCACCTCTCTCCTGGAAGGGGCTATGGCTGGTACATTCCCCTGCCATGATGTGTTGGGGCAGTCACCTCAGTGCACACAAGCAGCATTCAGGAACCCAGCTAGGAGTTTTATTGTATACTATATTCCCATTCAAATCCTCAGTTCCCCAGGGCAGGGGCCAATGCTCTTCTCCATTTACAGAAAAGGAAACTGAGGTTCAGAAAGAAGGGTTCAGAAAATGATGTGCTAGGAGGAACACAGCCACGAGCTCTCCTGTAAAACAAACTGTCTCTTGGAGGTTGCTGTGTTCCATGGTGTAAAATACTCCCAACACAGCTGATTTCAACTTGTCAGCAGTTTAAGAGCTGGCTCACTAAACCCCCAAACAGCTAACAGACTGTTCTCAGAAGCTGGTGTGAAAAATGTCATTCAGATCTCTGCCCGTTTTTTTCATTGGATGTTTTGTTGTTGTTGAGTTAGGTGAGTTGTTTATATATTTTGGATATTAACCCCTTATAGGATATATGATTTGCAAATATTTTCTCTCATGTGGCAGGTTTTTTTTTTTTCGTTTTGTTTTGTTTTGCTGATGGTTTTCTTTTTAGCTTGATGTAGTCTCATTGTTTTAAATTTTGCTTTTGTTCCCCTGGTTTCCCTTGTGTGAGGAGATACATCCAGAAAGAATGCTTAAGAACAATGTGGTATACACACACACACACACACACAAATACACACAATGGAATACTACTCAGCCATGAAAAAGACAAAACCTTGCCATTTGTGATAACATGGCTGGAACTTGAGGGTATTATGCTAAGTGAGATAAGTCAGGTGGAGAAAGACAAATACCCCATGGTTTCACTCATATGTGGAATTTAAAAAACAAACAATCAAAACAAAATAAATGAACAAGCCAGACCAAACCAAAACAAACACATAGATACAGAGAACAGGATAGTGGTTCCCAGAAGGGAAAGGGTTGGAGTGGGAAGGATGAAAGTGATCAAGGGTATGTTGAACATGGAAACTAAAATTTTAGGGATGAGCATGCTGGAGGGTACACAGAAGTAGAAAAATAAACTTTTACACTTGAAGCTTATATGACTATTCTCCTGTGGGTCAGCAGTAAAGGATCCATCTGCAATGCAGGAGATCTGGTTCTATCCCTGGGTCAGGAAGATCCTTTGGAGAAGGAAATGGCAACCCTCTCCAGTATTCTTGTTTGGAGAATCCCATGGACAGAGGAGCCTGGAGGGCTACAGTCCATGGGGTCACAAAGAGTCAGTCACAAAGTGACTTGATTGAGTCACTGAGCATGCATTCATGCAAACCAATGTCACCTCAACAAAATACAAATGAAAAAACAAGCACCTGGTGTGAGCATCCCAGCACCCTGAGAAGCCTAAGGGTACACAGCCAGGGGGAACTGGGGCTCCACTTGGTCCCCTGGGACCCCTCTACCCCAGCACCCTCTCAGCTCTGTGTTCTCCCCTTGCTCCAGCTGCCCCTGTACTACTCTTGGGATACTGACCAGCCTTGGGTTGCTCAGCCAGATATGCCCACAGCACAGGGGGTGGAATGGCCTGGGGCCAGCAGATCCCAGCTTGTGAGAGCTGACTTTTGCATCTTAAATTTTCAGGGATTCTATAAGCCGGGTGGTAGCTTAAAAAAATGAGTCATGGGGAAAAGTAATCTATGCCACAGGAAACTGACAAATGCTCTTTTGTTCTCCCACCTCACCCCACAGAGGCAGCTGTAATACACTGAGCATCACGATCCTGCCCTTAACAAATGACAGTTGACAGATGTGAGGTCTGATTCAGCTCCCGAGACCGCATTCAGGACAATCCTGAGACATGGTGACATGCCATGCTCCGGTACCAATACACTGAGGCTACAGACTGAGAGCCATGTGGATACCACACCTTGCTTGGCTTCATCCCCTCCTGGCCTGGCTCCCGGTCCCTCATCAGCTCCCTGGAGAGAAGCTCTGACCACATCGCTCATCCCCAAGTCCTCACCAGAGCATCTGCTCCTGGGACCCAGGTCTGCCTGGCCTCTTGGACCTCATGGCATGCCCTCCAGCAGGGTACAGCTGGGTGCCCGCTGCACATTTGTGTCCTTGATGGTGATGTTTCATTATTCTGTGTGGTTCTGGTTGGCTTCCCCCTAAGAGGGCACGATCAACAAATGCTACAATATTGCAGCAGACCCAACAAGCTGAGTGACATGTTCACAGGCCAGCTTTAAAGAAATGATGAAATTGGCCCCACAAAGAGGTCCAGAGGATGGTTTGTGTGCAGCTGGTGGTGGGAATTAACAGGGGAGTAAATGGAGGAGTAAGACTGGATCCTTGCCCAATACCAGCAACAAAAGTGGATCTGGGTGGATCGCAAACCTAAATAGGAAAGGAAATAAAATAAGAAAGGAAATAAGATAGCAGAATATATAGGATGTTAGTGAACATGTGACTGGGAATTGTATTTTAATCAAAATTTAAAAGTATGAGGCAGATCATTAAAATGATTAATTTTATTACAGTCATGTAAGGATGTCTGTTCATGAAGGAAATCATGGACAAAATTAATGGACCACTGACAGGTGGGAGAATATGTTTGTAATGTTTGAGACTGGCAAACAGTCAACATCTAGGACACACACCATAATTTTGTAAATCAATGAGGGAAAGAGAATTCCCATAAATGGGCATGAAAATATTAGATAATCATCAGCGATTGAAACTTCAAAATACTAACAAGAATATGCCAAGATACTCCAAATTGTTGGACATGAGGGACATGCAAATGAACCCTGCAATGTGATATCCATTTATACCTAATAGTCTGGCAGCGATTAGGAAGCTGGCAACTGCCAGTGTTGCCAGGGAGACGGAGACACAGGGACACCCGTGCCCAGCAGGCGGGAGGGTAGCTGGAGCAGCCACCCTGGAAAGAAACCTGGCACTGTTTAGTCAGACCGAATACAGGAAAACTCTATGACCAGATGTCCCCCGCCTGCACCCCCAAGCACTTGCCTGGGAAGATGCTGACACGGGTCCGCATGTGACAAGGGACAGGTAAGAGGATTTTCTCTGAGTGTGTGTGTGGGGCCAGGAGTTGGAGGCTTCCTGGGAATGTGGGGGGAATACGTGGCCCCGGAGCATGATGCAGTTGCGGAAAACAATGGAGTCATTGTGCACTTAGCAACATGAGCATCTGTTCAAAACACAATTCTTTGTAAAAATAAAAAGTGTCATAAACAGAAAGAAACACACAACAGAATGCCATCGGTGTATGTTTAAATATATGCCCAGAAAACAGCAATGGGCATTTTACAAGACCACATTCAAATAAACAAATGGTCATTAAACACGACTCAAGATTTTCCTAAAAATGAAATCTTAGGAAAGAGTCTCAATAAATACACTCAAATAAACAAGATAAAAATGTCATAAAAATAAAACATTTACTAGTAAACACAGTTTCATGATTTCCTAAGGGCAGGAGAGGAATGGACTAAAGGGGAATAAAGAAATAATAAAACCAGATGGAACCCACATGCAGACAAATGACATGAAATCTGTGCAGTGTGATTAGTTCACCCCGTTTGTCTTGTGGTCCAAGAAAGAGAGTGAAGATGGAAGCAGTGAAAGAGGGGCTGTGAGACCCATGGAGGCCCTTGGAGGTGGACATCATTCTGTCTATCCCGAATCAGCACAAAAGAAGAGTGGAAAGAAAGTGAAAGTGAAATCGCTCAGTTGTGTCCGACTCTTAGCAATCCCGTGGACTGCAGCTGACCAGGCCCCTCCATCCATGGGATTCTCCAGGCAAGAATACTGGAGTGGGGTGCCACTTCATTCTGCAAAAGAAGAGAGGGGGTCCCACCTTTCTGGACTTCTGACCTGGCCCCGCCCCTCTGGCCTGGCCCAGCCCCAACATTGGCCCCGCCCCTATGCTGGCCCCGCCCTCATCCTCCCACCTGGGCCTTCCCCCCTTTCCCCACAGCACAGCTGCCTTGAGTGCACATGGTCTGGCAGTGGGTGTGATGGCTTTTCTTCGGTGGGGTGCAGTCCAGAGCTCCCACAGCCTCCGGTCAGCAAGTATGAGTGGAGGACCAAGCCCCGTCCCTGGTGCAAACCTAGACCCTGCGGAGGTGGGCGGTGCGCAGCTCTGGGACCTTGGGCATTTGCCCCCTTTCCACTTCGCCGGCTGTCCTGTCTCCCGCCCACACGTATGGAACCCCAGCAAGAGCAAGGCCCTCCTGTCCACCGTCCTGGGGAGACACCTGCAGGGATCGGGGTCCCCAGAGCTCCCTCCCCAACCCCCCACCCCTGCTCAGACCTTCGTGCAGGGAAACCTTCCTCAACATTCGAGCATCGGCATTCTGTGCACAGAGACAATTCTGTGAAAACTAAAAATTGTGGATGGTGGTTGACCCCGGGCCAGTGGTGTCAGCAATTTTTTTCTGGATTTCTCACTTTGCTTCAGTTTTGCCTCAAATAGTAAGAGTTTAGCGTCATAATGATGAGTTACCATCTGCAGAGGTGTCCTTGAGAGAAGGTGTAGGGCACCAGTGTGGACCGAAGGCTGCTTCCATCTCTGGGTTTCCGGGGTGGGCGATGCTGACGGAGTGATGGTGCCTCTGAACCTCAGGCTCTCCTTCTGTACCACCAGCCTGACGGGATTCATCTCCTAGGGCTCTGAGTGTCATGTCCTAACCTCTGTGGAATGTGTCCTCTTCATCCTTCTGCCCTGCTACCCTCCCAAGGCATGGAACCTTCGTCAGGTTACCTGCAATCTCCTAACTGCCCTACTTCCCCACCCCAGTCTCTGCTCAGTGGCTGGAGTCTTTTTTTTTTTTATAGTTTATAATTAGTTTTTTAAATTTAAATTTATTTATTTTAATTAGAGGCTAATTACTTTACAATCTTGTATTGGTTTTGCCATACATCAACATGAATCTGCCACAGGTATACACGTGTTCCCAATCCTGAATCCCCCCTCCCACCTCCCTCCCCATACCTTCCCTCTGGGTCAACCCAGTGCACCAGCCCCAAGCATCCTGTATCCTGCATCGAACCTGGACTGGTGATTTGTTTCTTAAAGACTGAATTGAATCAAGTTATCGCCTCACTTAATCCCTTCAGTGGTTTCCCATCTCACTGAACCTCAAATGTGGTAAAGGCAGGATCTAGACAGAAAAGTGGAGAGTTGGTCACACATGAGGTGCAGAGCTGGGAGGGCAGAGGGGGTGACTCAGGCTGGAGGAGCAGACTGTGAGTGATGGCAGATGATGGCCACTGCAGGACCAGCTCTGCACATGTCCTGGGACAGGGGGACAGCGGAGAGCAGGCCCCAGGAGCACACTGTTCTCCTGCCTTGGAAGGACCCCCTGGAGAACAATAGGATCATGAGGGTGGGGTTCCAGCCAGGTCTGGACTGCTGAAGAGGGGGCTCTGCAGACAGCAAGGTTAGCTGGAGGGACACCTCTTCTTTCAAAGGCCCTTCCCACCTCGGATCCCCACCAGAGCATCTGTGGTCAGGAGCTGGCAGGGTGCTGCTCAGGGGAGCGTGTTCACAGACCCCAGACCCCTTTACAGAGCAGGGCAGGATGGGCAAGGGTCTTTGTCAGCAGGAGACCTCCATACTAAGGCTGCCAGGGCCCTTGAAGCTGCCCCCACCAGAGTACATCCCCCACTCTGGGATGTACGTCCGCACCCTCTCCAGCACAGGCTGTGGTCTGGCCTCCCTGGACCTTGTCTGTCCCCAGGTCACCCTGTCTCTCCCCCTTGGGCCCTGACCTCCTGCCACTCTGCTTTCAAGACTGCCCTACTGCTCTGGTCAGCCCTCCTCACCTCTCCCCTGCTCAGCTCCAGCCTCCCTCCCCAGGGAAGCATTCCCTGCCCTGTGTCCCTGGGGTCACATTTCCTGGGCTGTCCCCTCCTCCACCATACCCAGCACAGCTTACAAGGTGACCTCTGGTCAGTACTCTGCCCTCTAGACTCAGGTCCTTGTGCTCAGGGACCACCCTTCCCTGCTGCCTTGCACATGGTAGGTGCTCATTAAATACTTGCTGGGGGACTGGGTAGTGAGTTAGTGGGATCTTAGAGCTGGGAGAGGATCTGGGTCTGGCTGGACCATCCACACAGCCCTTGTGTCACTCTGAGAGGTTCCTGCAGGGAGCCAGCCCTGGCTACACAGAGAGGCGCTTATGAGTGAGAAAGGAATAGACAGAGGGGCTGGGCCAGCTCAGGGGGCCAGGAAGCAATTAGGGGCCAAAGCCAGAGCAACACTACAGAGGTGCTCATACTGTAAGGAACCCCGCACTGCACTTGGGGCCAGCAGCTCGAGGGGGACTCTGTCCTGGTGAGTGTGAAAGTGGACACTTCTCTTGCTGAAGAGCCTGGGGGCTGCTGGGGAAGTTGGGGACATGGAGCTGGTGGCAGGAAGTGTGTGGTCCACAGAGGACAGAGGATGGAGGGAGTTATCCATAGGTTATGCTCCTTCAGTCCTGGACAGCGGGGGGAGTGATGGGCCTGGAGGGGTCGTCCCCTCACCCTTTTCCACCTCCCCATCCCATTAGGAGGTCTGAGCCACCCCAGCCTGGTCCACTCTCACCAGGTGCCCCTCTCCCACCTGGACAACTTCAGAGGCCTCGCTGTGTAGCATGAGACCATCACACACCCAGTCAAGTCGTGTGAGTTCAGACACGTGCATTTGGGAAGAAACTAAGATGAGGGCACGTGTTGGGGAATCAGGAGCTGGTGGGGACGCTGCCCCCCAGGGTGAGGGAGGGAGAGCTGCTTGGGAGTCTTGTGTGTATCTTCATGCTCCTACGGAGACACAAATGTCTCCTTCCTTACATGCTGGATTTGTACACCACGTGGGCTGTATCCTGGCAAAGAGAGTGCTGGGGCAAAACTGCCTTTACAAATCTCTGGAATCACCCATGAAACCCAATGCCCACGGCTTTGCAAAGTGCGTATAGAATAGATGCAAATGCATTCAGAATGCAAAAGTCAGTGAAATGAACAGTGTACCATAAATAGTACATGTGTAAATTTAATTTTACAGCTCATTTTGAATTATCTTTTTTTTTTTCTGGAAAAATGCATACATTTGAATTCTTATGAATTAAATGTGGTTTTGGTGAGAATGTGGTCATTCAGCCTCAGAAGGGCCAGCAGGGAACGAGCTCCACCTCGAATCATTGCAGCCTCAGCCCTGGCAGGTGCATCTCACCTCAGCCCCGGGAACCAGAGATGCTCTCATCTGGCCTGGCAGCTCCTCGGGGGATGCCCCGTGTGCTGGGGCTTTCGCGGGCTGGTACCATCTGAGTGCCTTCCATGCAAGACCCACTCGACCTGCAGGACCCCAGTGAGGCAGGTTTATCACTGCCTTGTTTACAGACAGGACACTGAGACATTCAGCTCCTGCCCTAGGAACACAGCCAGTGAGTGAAGGTGAAAAGTGAGCCTTGGCTTTACTCCTGTAACCTTTAAAGTTCAGGTACTATGTTCCCAAACTATTTGTCATAAAAGATAAATAGTTTAGGTCAAAGGCCCCTTAAAACTTGTTAACTTTTAGAAAAATGAAAAATAAAAATTCAGGTAAAGAAATGCTGCTTTTCTGGGCTCTGAGCATGTACTTTTCTCAACAGATATGGGGGCTGGAGGTCAGTTGCAATAATCAATTAAGTAAAATCTCAGAATCCCAGAAAAAAAAATTAAGCCAGGTACTTTTTGCTAGATGTAAAAATAAATCCTGGTGAAAAACCAAAGTAGGAATAAAGGATTGGCTGTTAATGGTCATGTAATCAACTATCGTATTGTCAGCTCTATTCCAGTCCCCTGAAAAACAAGTCTGGTGTGCAGCTAAACAATTCCAAAGAATAAATGAACAGACAGAGCCTTGGTGCTGCTGCCTCTGGTGATTTTCTTCTGGTGTAGCCCTGTGTGTGGCTGGCTGTCATGACTGAAGACACTGAGGGCAGAACATTCTAGAAGGTTCTGGAATGTGCCCAGGGTTGACTGAATCTGCCTTTCATCTTCTGGGCAGGGAGGGGCAGGTGGTGGCACTGCCCTGAGGGTGTCCTTCTGCATGGTGTCTCGGTATGGGCGGCGGGAATGTCTGTAGGTCCCTCCCCTACCTGATGCTGTCCCTACCAGGTCACTGCAGCCTCCTGGCCCCCAGGACTCTGCCTACCCCCTCCACACACACACCTGTAACCAGGTCCCCTCCCACTCTCCTTCCCTGAAGCCACGGTGGGATGCTCGGAGACCAGATTTCAGGAGTGCCATACAGGAAACCATCCCTGTCCTCCAGCTCTCCTATCTGGGACTCTTCCAGTTAGAACACCAAGCTCTAAAAGCCTTTGATATCCTTCCAGGAAAGCACAGGGTGGAAACTTTACATGAAAATCTGTCTCTTTCCTCCTGTAGTAGAATTATTATTATTATGTTTTGAAGTGTGACTTTGCTTGCAGTATAAGCCTAATTAGAACCCTGTAGTGATGCATTCCACACCACAAGGATGAGAACAGGAATTCCCAACCTCTCTCTTGCTCCCAAACTGTCAATAATTCTGCAGTTATCTGTGCATTTATGGTGGTGGGTGAGTGGTTATTGCTGATGAGCTTTTATCAGGGACCCCAGGGCTCTGCCAGGAGCCAAGAAACCAAGAATGTGTAAGGGAGCTC
This sequence comes from Bos grunniens, assembly GCF_055505025.1. Taxonomy (NCBI): domain Eukaryota; kingdom Metazoa; phylum Chordata; class Mammalia; order Artiodactyla; family Bovidae; genus Bos; species Bos grunniens. Next base: position 45,974,022 of record NC_141181.1, read on the forward strand.
CTGCCTTCAAGGGACCAAGTACAGCTGGGGAGGAGGGTGGTTCCAGTATCAGAGAGACCTGGAGTTGAGCTGAACACAGACAGCAGATAGATGGGGGCTTAGGGAGGGCATGGGGAAAGGATGCAGGCAGGAGAGGCCTGGGGGATGTGTCAAGTGGCAGCCTGGGGGCTCCTTGGAGTGGAGCAGAAGTCCTGGGGGAGGGTCTCCAGGTTGTGGGCACAGTGGGTAGAAGGATGCTATGAAAGCTTTGGTGGAAATGGTCTTCCCAAAGCTATCAGTCCCTTGATGTGGTGGGAAGGAGCTATGATGACCTCAGTGCTCAGAGACCACCTTTCTACAGCACACTTCTTGCTCTGTCCCAGTATTTCTCAGGCTCAGAAGAGTGAAGCTGGGGTGGGAGGGACAGAAATAGGTTACCAATTAGAACTCTGTCGGTGACAGAATCAATTTCTAATTAGCTTTAAAAAAGGTAGGGGGAGTCCATTGGCCCACTTCACAGAAAGTACCAGGTATTGCCTTCAGGTGTGGCTGGATCCAGGCACTCAGGTGAGGCAGTGAGGATCTCTCTTCTTCACAGTGACCATCTGCATCTGAGTAGGACGTCACTGGAGAGCCAGCTCTGGGGCACGAGAACAGACCTTTTTTAAAACAGGATGGAGCAGGCATCTCCATCACCAAGGACAAGAGGTCCTTGTCTTTCTTGGAAGCAGAGATTGGGGAATGTATGTCAGCAGTGAGAGCACAGTGACATCCCACAGCAGCTGGCAGCCCCAGGCAGAAGGGCCCCAGCTGCTGTGAGTCAGGGGCTCTCTCCACATAGAGATGTCTGGGGTGGGGGAGGTATTGACCATCTGGATGGGGAAGAGTTAGCAGGAGGACTGAGTAGGCACTGCCCAGCCTGTTGGAGCTGAGGAGAGAGAGACCCTCCCCAGAACAAGGCGAGATCAGGACAGCAAAGTTTGTGAGATCCTGACTCAGAGGCAGCAGATCCCCCAGGCAGGATCCTACCCCATCCCCACCCTTCAGTCTTCTCCTCTCTCCAGACTTTTCTCAATAAGAGGGATTTACCTTTTCATTCTTTTTTTTTCCTTTTTTTTTTAAAATATAAATTTATTTATTTTAATTGGAGGTTAATTACTTTACAATATTGTATTGGTTTTGCCATACATCAACAAATTTTGTTTATAAGTGTGACCAAGACACTTTATTTGGCCACACTATACAGCATGCAGGATCTTATTTCCCCCAGTAGGAACTGAACCTGTGCCTCCAGCAACAGAAGTGTAGAGTCTTAACTATTGGACTGCCAGGGATGTCCCACCTTTTCATTCTTTAAATATTTGTCATCTCTGATTCCCCAGCACCTCAACTCACAGAGCTGAACCATAAGGATTTCAAATCTGCTTCTGAAGCAGAGCTTCCTTCTGGAGAGGTATTTCCAAATTCACATCCTATCTCCCAAGAGATGACTATTAAATGATGTAATCATGTACATGACATTCATGCTGTTATTATTGCTCAGTCATTAAGTTATATCCAACTCTGTGACCCTATTGACTGCAGCACTCCAGGCTTCCCTGTTCTTCACCATCTACTAGAGTTTGTTCAGACTCATGTCTACTGAGTCGATGATGCCATCCAACCATCTCATCTTCTGTCCCCCTCTTCTCTTCCTGCCCTCAATCTTTCCAAGCATCAGGGTATTTTCCAATGAGTCATCTCTTTGCATCATATGGTCAAAGTATTGGAGCTTCAGCTTCAGCACCAGTCCTTCCAATCAATGTCAAGGGTTGATTTCCTTTAGGACTGACTGGTTTGATCTCACAGTTCATGGGACTCTCAAGAGTCTTCTTTAGCACCACACTTTGAAAGAATCAATTCTTTGGCTTTCAGCCTTCTTTATGGTCCAACTCCCACATTTGTACATGACTACTAGAAAAACCATAGCTTTGACTCTGGGGACCTTTGTGGGCAAAGTGATGTCTCTGCTTTTTAATATGCTGTCTAGGTTTGCTATAGATTTCCTTCCAAGGACCAAGCATCTTTTAATTTCATTCATGTAAAGTACCTTTAACCAAAAGAGTTACACACACACAAACACACACATGCACACTCATGCTCACAACTGTTTCTAAATATTTAGAAAAAATCCCAACCCTTGTCTTTGAAGAACCCTTGAGGGTTTTACAATCTTTTAGAGAGTGAGTGATATTGAAACAGTAACAAATTAGCTGTGTGTGGAGTGTATTTCAAAACTACTTTCTATGTATTTAGTTTGCTGACTTTTATAATTTGAAGCTCTCACCAGGGCTCCAAACTTCTTTTTGATGACTGAAGAAATTGTTGGTACCCAGCTTGCTGAGGGCATCTGTCTCCATCCTTTAAAACTGCCTTTTTTGCATGTTGCACAGGATTTTTACAAGGTTTGCTGTTACAAATTATGGTTCAAATGGCAAAATGGGGCCTCTGTAATAAATGATTTCAGGTTCTAAGTGTATAATTATGGTGTTTTTACTAATTACATAATCAAGATAGGTAATTATGTCATTAAAATATGACATTTTATTCACTCTGCAGAAGCTGTTTGTAGGGGATCATGAACTTTGTGGGTTTGAGGTGTGAGCAGGGGTCTATCTAGGGGATCATGAGACCATCCTATGGGAGGAGATGAGGATTTCTCATGGTAAAGTTTATCCCCAATTGCTGGTGTTCTGCTTGGTCCTGGGGAGGAGAGATTCTAAGAGAGTTAATGACACGTGTTCTTCCCCTTGGTAATATTAGGACAAACAACCCCAATTTAGTATAATTGCTTGAATTACCTGGTTAAAATTCCATGTAATCTTCTCTAACGACTTATAATTATACTCAGATGCTGCCCGCGAACCCCCATGTGCTTGGAACATGGCAGGGGCTGGGTTTTCCAGCAGGGTTCTTCTCAGGAGGAGCCCCCGCTGCCCCTCTGCCCCTCTGCTTTCCGGCTCCCCCATGCCCCTGGTGGAGATTCCTGAGTGGACCTGGGATCTTGTTACCATGTCTGTCCAGGGGGTCCAGGGTTCAGACCCCAAGTCAGGAATCACTCCCTCCCACTGGCTCCTGATTTATCCCAAGTCCTAATGCTAGCATCCGGTCCCCTCACTTCATGGCAAATAGAAGGGGAAGAAAATGGAAACAGTGACAGACTTTATTTTCTTGGGCTCCAAAATCACTGCAGATGGTAACTGCAGCCATGAAATTAAAAGATGCTTGCTCCTTGGAAGGAAAGCTATGACAAACTTGGATAGCATTTTAAAAAGCAAAGACATCACTTTGCCGATAAAGGTCAGTGTAGTCAAAGCTTTGGTTTTCCAGTAGTCATGTATGGATGTGAGAGTTGGACCATAAAGGAGGCTGAGCGCCAAAGAATTGATGCTTTTGCACTGTGTTGTTGAAGACTCTTGAGAATCCCATGACCTGCCAGAAGATCAAACCAGTAAATTCTAAAGGAAATTAACCCTGAATATTCATTGGAAGGACTGATGCTGAAGCTGAAGTTTCAAAACTTTGGCCACCTGATGGCAAAAACTGACTCATTGGAAAAGACCCTGATGCTGGGAAAGATTGAGGGCAAGAGGAGAAGGGGGCAACAGGGAATGAGACGGTTGGATGGCCTTATCTAACTCAATGGACATGAGTCTGAGCAAACTCTAGGAGATGGTGAAGGACAGGGAGGTATGGTGTGCTGTAGTCCATGAGGTCGCAAAGAGTCAGCATGATTGAGGGACTAAACTAACTCTAGCTGGGGACATGTCCACACCTTCCCTTCCTGTCCACAGCTGGATCAAGGCCAGACCCCTCGAGTCAGAAATTCTGTCTTCTGTGAGATTTCAGCTTTTTCTGTTTAACGCACTTTTGGAAGTTGGTGCTGGATTAACGAACAATAGCAGGCCAGCACTCCACACACAGTATGGGGTTTGAGCGCTGGAAGAGGCTGGCAGAGGGTGGGGACTGAGACCCTGAGGGGTGTCCATCAACCTTGCTCCAAAGCGAGTGAGCACGCTTCTCACCCACCCACTCCAGGGTGGATTTTCTGCCTCATACATGGGGGTTGTGACACCGGCAGCTTCCCAGCCGGATGTTCCCTAAGAATTTCAGAAGGAAATAACATTTCATGTGATTAAAGGCAATGATCTTGAGCTGGTATCACTTTTCTTCTTTTATTGAACACAATGAAAATATAATTACATCCTTTATGTAAAATCTCACGCATATGAACAGCGGTCACCGAATTACAATATGATGGTCATACATTTTGGTTGCATGTGTCTATTCATTATGCTTTGGGCAGGAAGATCCCAGTGTTTGCTTTAAATTCCATTATACCATCATCAAGAGGCCATGGAGCGGGCGAAGGGGACCCAACAAAGAAATGGCCATGATCTCACAAAATCGCAGAATGCAGAACCACCCACTCTGGTGGCAGCCATCCTGAGCTGGTGGTGGGGAGGAGGGAAAGCGAGGGGCAGACCTGACACCTCCTGAAAGTGCCCCTGTTAACTGGAGCAAGATGCTGAGAGGAGGTTTCCATGGAGCCGTGTGAATAATGGAGAAATACAAGTGGTCTATTTAATTTATCATGAAGAAGAATTTCCTCCAAGCCCTGCCTAAACCCGGAGTTTCCCTTCCAATGATGAGAATAAATCATTACATTAGATTTCATGAGCTCTGACTAGATTTCTCTTTTAACCCCATGAAGATGTCACTTGCTGAGCCCTGTCCTGTCACCTGGGGCTCAGGGATTACCTAGGTGGACCAGGCATGTGGGCTGTTCTGTAGATGGAGGGAGGGGGAGGAAGGGTCTTTGGATCTGTACACCCTCCTGCCTCCTCCTAGAGCCCCCAGCACACCCCTCTGCTCTTCCCCACCCCCTCCATCAGCACTGAGAACCAGCTGCTGTAATAATTGCCCAAGGCAGACATTTTCTAAACATTAATTCTCCTGGGATAAAATCATTAATTAAAAAGGAATTAATGTATTCTGAAGGCAAGTATAAATTAGCTGGGGATTGTTCACTCTTAGATCATTTTAGTCATGGATGAAAACATGAGACATTAAAGCTAGTGCACAGACAAGACTCGACACTTTCTGAGATTCTCCTTGTGCTTGGATGTCTGTGTCCCGTCTAACTGATGTTTTGATTGGATTTTTGTGATCTCTGCTCTGCTAGTGAGAGATAATGTACGTGCATTTCACAAAGATGGGAAGATTCAGGGGCCCTTCTCACCCAGACATGCACCCAGGGAGGAAGATGCCAGCAAACAAAGCCAAATTTTAAAAGCTTCCCATCTGTTTAGCTGTGTGAGTGATGCATGTTGATGGCAGGGAGAGGAGATCAGAAAACCCAGAGCCTCAAAGAAAAGAGAGTTCAATCATCCACATTCTATCATCAGGCAAATCACCTTTAGCATTAATGCTGTATCTTTTCCATTTTTAGAATTTTCTCTAAACTAAGGCATACATATAATGCACATACTACATTTAACCTCATTTATGCCTAAATGGGTCCGTGTTGTAAATGACATTTCATGACCTACCCCATCACTTGACACACTGCAGAGACCAGTGCACACAAATCATGCAGATCTGCACAAGCATCTTATTCTGAGAGTGTTAACTGATGCTGTCCTGAAGTCATCTCCCTCTTCGGTCCTTCAGGATTCCCAGGGGCTTTGGTGTCACACACAGAGATGTAATTAGTGTCCCTGGGTTGCACTTTTGCCCTTAGCACACTGTCCCCCGCCCCCGGCCCTGAAATGGGTTTCACTTTACACACAGAACAAGGAAACGAAAGCACCAGTTACCTTAGCCAGAACACTGTTGGTGGGGAGGGAGAAAGGAAAAAGGGGGATCCTGAGAGTCATAAAATGTCAGGGAGAGAGCAAGAGAAGTGGGAGACAAAAAAAGGGAAGCATATGGGCATTTGTGAGCAAGTGCTGGGCTCACCTGACCCAACCATGTGTCCTTTGACACTAATTGGCACGCTGCCCCAGTTCGCTGGCATCTTCCTCCCTGGGTGTGTGTCTACTCCAGCACTTCAGAGACTTTGGAGCTGAGTTGAACCACAGCCCATGCAATGAAGGCAGGGCTTGCTGTATCTACCTATCCAGGTCAACTGTCCAGTAAAACAAACCTTCCCCAAAGAATTTAAACAACATCCAGAGTCACATAATGTAATATTTACTATTCAGGATGCAACCTGAAATGCTATGCCATCAAGAAAGCAGAACCATCTCAGTATGTTGCAAGTGGAAATTACAGTTGAGAGATACCAGCCCCAGGTGACACAGTTGTTGGAATTATCAGACAAACCCTTAAAACAACTGTTATAGCTATGCTCCAGGAAGAAATATGAGCACTCTTTAAACAAATGGAAAGAAAGAGATTCAGATGAGAAATACAAGATAAAAAGCAACAAATGAAAATTTAGAGCGGAAGAATACAATAACCAAAAGACAAAATACTGTCTGGTCCCAAAGGCAGAATGGAGTTTACAGAGGAAAATGCTACTGATAACAGATTAATAAAAACTATCCATTCTGAAAAACCAGGAGAATAATTCTGAAAAACCTGAACAGAGACTCAGAGACCTGTGGGACAAATACAAACAAAAGCTCAGCATTTACGCCATTAGAATTCCAGAAAGAGAGGAAGAGTGTGGAGAGAAAATAATTGCTAACGTGTCACAAATTCGCCAAAACAAAAAGCAACACATTCAAGCAACCAAGTGAGCCCCAAATAGGACAAATTCAGAGAAAGTCATGCTTACATATATCAGAATCAAACTGCTGAAAGCAAACACAAGAATAACCTTGAAATAACTGTGAAGTCATTCCAATCGCTCTTCCCCTCTGTGTGTGTCATTGTGTAGAATGTCTTCACAGTTTTCATCAGAAAGCATAAAATTAGCTGATAGCAGAACAGCCAGTGATTTCAAGGCTCAAAAAAGTGGAGTTCACCAGAGTCCTACCTCCAGTGAAAACATCCATCGATAAAGGTGATGCTGAGACATTCTCAGAAGCAGGACACCAGACGTGTTGCCAGCCGACCTGCTGGGAAAGAAACTTAAGGCAGCTCCCCAGGAGCAGAGAAAGAGACCAGAGGAGACTCATGACTTCACAAGGGAGGGAGGAGCAGCAGAAATGGTGAGTATCTGGGTCCTTAGAATCGGCTGCTTTTCTCTCTTCATTCTTTAAAACATGAAACTCCTCGTTTCAGCTCTGACATTACAGAGCTTTGGAGAGTTCACTTTCATCCATAAAACCAGGAAAAACTGAACAAACTAAAATTAACTTTGCTTGGAGGCACTGAGACATGAGGAGCAGACAAACCACCACGTCAAAATCTGGAGAGACAAAGGATGTAGAGGGTCGGGCCAGGATCTACTCACCTGGAGCAGGAGCAGCTGGGGAGGTGAGCTGGCAGGAACACTTTGATGACACTGATGTATGACTGAGCCTGTGTGAGGACTCGTGTGAGGGCTAGAAGCTTCTGTTGGCCACAGTGTCAGGGGACGCCCACACCGTTCTAGTTTTACCTCCAGGAGCCCCACCAGGTTCTCCCCGGGAAGACCCAAGGAAGATCCCTGTGGCCAAGGCAGAGGAAGGGGAGAGCAGTCCCTGTGAAGGTGCCCAGAGTCTTCTCTGGAGCAAAGGCTGCCTCCAAGTGGGAGTGCGCCAGAGCTCAGTCCTGAAGACTGTCCCAGCCTGGAGGAGGGGTTGCCCCACTGCAACCCTGTCTGACATGAAGGGGGAGAAGAATTGATCCCTCTGGAGAAGCATGTGGGGAGGTCATGGCCCAGGGCTCAGCCACCAATAGAGAGATTTCATCATATGGTTGTGGACCACTTTCCTCCCCTAGGTATACAACCACTTGGCACTGGTGCGATAACCATGATTATGGCTGAAAGAGCTACAGGACGCAGCGGCTCTGTAGAGGAGCACACGGGGAAGCCCACTCTGGGGGGTGCCAGACAAAGGCACGAGGGGAACCTGGAGCCTTCGACACCTGGAGCCACAGAAAACCTCACCCAGAGCCCATCCTACCCAGAAGGACATGGAGCCTCCACTAATGGCCTGCTCATCCCTGTTTCCGTCACCCAGTGCACATGTCCTGCTTCCAGCAAGGATGCTTGACAGCGAGTGTATCACTGTCTGACGGGGTTTATAAGGAATGTAGGTGTAATGTAGGGTACCTGTTCCATAGTGTGGAAGATAAGGCGACCCAGATACTATGTTCCATGTGAAATCATAAAGTATCAGTATCAGGTGGATTGTGCAAAGTTAAAGTATATGAATTTTAACCCCCAGGACACACACATACACACACATGGATTATACAAGGGATATATTAAAAAATCAACAGATAAATTGAAATAAAAAGTAATTAACCTCCAATTAAAATAAATAAATTTATATTAAAAAATAAAATAAAAAAATAAATGTTATAAAAGGAAGTCAGAAAAGGGACAGAGAGGAATTAAGAACAGAGGCAGCAAACATAAAAAGATAATAAATAATTAGACATAATTCAAACATCAATAATTATGTTAACTATAAACAGTCTAAAACAGGGTTCAGGCCAAACAGGCCAAATTCAGTTTGCCACCTGCTTTTGTAAATATAGGTTTATTGGAATAGAGATTTTACCATTATCTGTGTATTGTCTGTGGTGCTTTTGTGCTGAAACTGGAAGAGCTGCAGCAGAAACCCTGTGGCCCAAAATGAAAATTACTTAACATCTGTCCTGTTACAGAAAGAAACCAAAACTTGAGAAACCCTGGTCTAGACACACTAGTCAATTGTCAGAATATTACAAAAAGTAAAAACAAAACCCAAACATACACAGTAACCTACATGCTGTCTATAAGAAACCCATTTTAAATACATCATTCTGGGCAAGATAAATTAAAATTATGAAAAAGACATACTGTGCAATGTTAATCAAATGAAAGCTGCTGCTGCTTCTGCTAAGTCACATCAGTTGTGTCCGACTCTGTGCGACCCCACAGACAGCAGCCCACCAGGCTCCTCCATCCCCGGGATTCTCCAGGCAAGAACACTGGAGTGGGTTGTCATTTCCTTGTCCAATGCATGAAAGTGAAAAGTGAAAGTGAAGTTGCTCAGTCGTGTCTGACTCTTAGTGACCCCATGGACTGCAGCCTACCAGGCTCCTCTGTCCATGGGAGTTTCCAGGCAAGAGGACTGTAGTGGGTCACCCGTGCCTTCTCTGAAATGAAAGCTAGAGAACCTATATTTATATCAAAGTAGACTTCAACTAAGGAAAAAACCCAACCATTTAAAGAAAAGATATCAATTGTGCACAGTCCCTTCTGGAAAACACTTAGCAACAAGCTTTAGAGGCCTGCACTTCCACCCTGATACCAGAGTCACGATATCACTTTCTGCCATTGGACTGGTATCATCTGCATATCTGAGGTTGTTGATATTTTTCTGGCAATCTTGAATCACATGATAAGAAAACTAGAGGGCAATATCCCTTATGTACACAGACACAAAATCATCATGTAAATATTTTAAAAAATGGAATCATGAAAAACACAAAAATTTAACATAACACAAAGAAGTGTGTAGATATATGTAGGCATGTATTCCTGGTTCAATAAAGCAAAGGAGAAAAGGAAAGATATAAGCATCTGAATGCAGAGTTCCAAAGAATAGCAAGAAGAGATAAGAGAGCCTTCCTCAACAATCAATGCAAAGAAATAGAGGAAAACAAAGAATGGGAAAGACTAGAGATCTCTTCAAGAAAATTAGAGATACCAAGGGAACATTTAATGCAAAGATGGGCTTGATAAAGGACAGAAATTGTATGAACCTAACAGAAGCAGAAGATATTAAGAAGAGGTGGCAAGAATACACAGAAGAACTGTACAAAAAAAGATCTTCACGAACCAGATAATCACGATGGTGTGATCACTGACCTAGAGCCAGACATCCTGGAATGTGAAGTCAAGTGGGCCTCAGAATGCATCACTATGAACAAAGCTAGAGGAGGTGATGGAATTCCAGTTGAGCTATTTCAAATCCTGAAAGATGATGCTGTGAGAGTGCTGCACTCAATATGCCAGCAAATTTGGAAAACTCAGCAGTGGCGACAGGACTAGAAAAGGTCAGTTTTCATTCCAATCCCAAAAAAGGCAATGCCAAAGAATGCTCAAACTGCCACACAATTGCACTCATCTCACATGCTAGTAAAGTAATGCTCAAAATTCTCCAAGCCAGGCTTCAGCAATACATGAACCATGAACTTCCAGATGTTCAAGCTGGTTTTAGAAAAGGCAGAGGAACCGGAGATCAAATTGCCAACATCCACTGGATTATCGAAAAAGCAAGAGAGTTCCAGAAAAATATCTATTTCTACTTTATTGACTATGCCAAAGCCTTTGACTGTGTGGATCACAATCAACTGTGGAAAATTCTGAAAGAGATGGCAATACCAGACCACCTGATCTGCCTCTTGAGAAACCTATATGCAGGTCAGGAAGCAACAGTTAGAACTGGACATGGAACAACAGACTGGTTCCAAATAGGAAAAGGAGTATGTAAAGGCTGTATGTATATTGTCACCCTGCTTATTTAACTTCTATGCAGAGTACATCATGAGAAATGCTGGGCTGGAAGAAGCACAAGCTGGAATCAAGATTGCCAGGAGAAATATCAATAACCTTAGATATGCAGATGACACCACCCTTATGGCAGAAAGTGAAGAGGAACTAAAAAGTCTCTTGATGAAAGTGAAAGAGGAGAGTGAAAAAGTTGGCTTAAAGCTCAACATTCAGAAAACGAAGATCATGGCATCTGGTCCCATCACTTCATGGGAAACAGATGAGGAAACAGAGGAAACAGTGTCAGACTTTATTTTTGGGGGCTCCAAAATCACTGCAGATGGTGATTGAAGCCATGAAATTAAAAGACGCTTACTCCTTGGAAGGAAAGTTATTGACAACCTAGATAGCATATTCAAAAGCAGAGACATTACTTTGCCCACAAAGGTCCATCTAGTCAAGGCTATGGTTTTTCCAGTAGTCATGTATGGATGTGAGAGTTGGACTGTGAACAAAGCTCAGAGCCAAAGAATTGATGCTTTTGAACTGTGGTGTTGGAGAAGACTCTTGAGAGTCCCTTGGACTGCAAGGAGATCCAACCAGTCCATTCTGAAGGAGATCAGTCTTGGGTGTTCTTTGGAAGGAATGATGCTAAAGCTGAAACTCCTCTATTTTGGCCACCTCATTCGAGGAGTTGACTCATTGGAAAAGACTCTGAAGCTGGGAGGGATTGGGGGCAGGAGGAGAAGGGGACAACAGAGGATGAGATGGCTGGATGGCATCACCGACTCAGTGGACACGAGTTTGAGTGAACTCTGGGAGTTGATGATGGACAGGCGGCCTGGTGTGCTGCAATTCATGGGGTTGCAAAGAGTCGGACACGACTGAGCAACTGAACTGAAAAAAACAAATGACATGATTATATAAAAAACACAGAAAGAACATTTGACAAAATTAAATATATTTACATGACAAAAACTCTCAGCAAATAAGGGTTAGTTGTTATTGTCATTCGGTTGCCAAGTCACATTTGACTCTTTGGGTCCCCATGGACTCCAGCATACAAGGCTTCCCTGATCTTCACAATCTCCTGGAGTTTGCTCAAATTCATGTCCACTAAATTGGTGATGCCATCCTACCATCTCATCCTCTGCCTCCTTCTCCTTTTGCCTTCAATCTTCCCCAGAATCAGTATCTTTTCCAATGAGAGCTTTTTGCATCAGGTGGCCAAAGTATTGGAACTTCAGCAACAGTCCTTCCAATGAATGTCCAGGGTTGATTTCCTTTAGAACTGACTGGTTTGATCTCCTTGCAGTCCAAGGGACTCTCAAGAGTCTTCTCCAGCACCACAGTTCAAAAGTGTCAATTCTTCGGCACTTAGCCTTCTTTACAGACTAGCTCTCACATCTGTACATGACTGCTGGAAAAGCTGTAGGTTTGACTGTACGAACTTTTGTGGGCAAAATGGTGTCTCAACTTTTTAATAGGTTTGTCATAGATTTTCTTCCAAGGATCAAGTGTCTTTTAATTTCATGGCTGCAGTCACTATCCACAGTGATTTTGGAGCCCAAGAAAATAAAGTCTGTCACTGTTTCTATTGTTTCCCCGTCTATTTGCCATGAAGTGATGGGACTGGATGCCATGAGCTTTGTTTTTTGAATGTTAAGTTTTAAGCCAGCATTTTCACTCTCTTCCTTCACCCTCATCAAGAGGCTCTTTAGTTCCTCTTCACTTTCTGCCATTAGGGTGTTATCATCTGCATTTCTGAGGTTGTTGATATTTTTTCTGGCAATCTTGATTCCAGCTTGTGATTCATCCAGACTGGCATTTTGCATGATGTACTCTGCATATAAGTTAAATAAACAAGATGACAATAAACAGCTTTGTCATGCTAAGTCGCTTCAGTTGTGTCCGACTCTGTGCGACCCCATGGACTGCAGCCTACCAGGCTTCTCCGTCCATGGGATTCTCCAGGCAAGAACACTGGAGTGGGTTGCCATTTCCTCCTCCAGCTGTGTCATACTCTTTTCCAAATTTTGAACCAGTCAGTTGTTCCATGCAGGGTTCTAACTGTTGCTTCTCGATCTGCATACAGGTTTCTCAGGAGACAGGTAAGGTAGTCTGGTATCCCCATCTCTTTAAGAATTTTCCAGTTTGTTGTGATCCACACAGTTAAAAGCTTCAGCATAGTCAATGAAGCAGAAGTACATGTTTTCTTGGAATTCCCTTGATTTCTCTTTAATTCCTTTGCTTTCTTTAACTGGATAGAGATCATCATACACACACACACACACACACACACACATCTAAGTTATGCCTAGTGGTATAAGACTGAATATCCCCTCTAGACTGGAGCACAGCCAGAACAATCAAACATTGTCTGCATGTCCTAGGGAGGGCACTGGGCAAGAAAGTAATAAAAATCATATATGTTGAAACAAAAGAAATGCTTCTACTTGTAGACAAATGATTCTCTATGAAGAAAATGTCAACAAATCTACCAAAAGAAAAAGGAAAACTCTTTTAATTAATTAAAATTAATCAATTAAATTAAAATTAATCACTCAATTAATTAAAATATGAAATTAAATTAATACATTAAATTATTAAAATGAATTAATTTAATTTAAATTATTTTTTTCTTTAGTCAACCATGATGTTTTATATTGCTGAGAAAATTATTCATTCCTGCTAAATTTTCAAAAGTATTGCCATGTATTTCCCTGTGATGTTTCTTCTTTTTTTTAAATCTAATTTAAATTTATTCATTTTAATTGGAGGCTAATTACTTTACAATATTGTATTGGTTTTGCCATACATCAACATGAATCCACCACGGGTGTACAACGTGTTCCCCATCCTGAACCCCCCTCCCACCTCCCTCCCCATACCATCCCTCTGGGTCATCCCAGTGCACCAGCCCCAAGCATCCTGTATCCTGCATCGAACCTGGACTGGCAATTTGTTTCTTATATGATATTATACATGTTTCAATGCCATTCTCCCAAATCATCCCACCCTCTCCCTCTCCCACAGAGTCCAAAAGACTGTTCTATACATCTGTGTCTCTTTTGCTGTCTCGCATTCAGGGTTATCGTTACCATCTTTCTAAATTCCATATATATGTGTTAGTATACTGTATTGGTGTTTTGCTTTCTGGCTTACTTCACTCGTATAATCAGCTCCAGTTTCATCCACCTCATTAGAACTGATTCAAATGTATTCTTTTTAATGGCTGAGTAATACTCCATTGTGTATATGTACCACAGCTTTCTTATCCACTTATCTGCTGATGGACATCTAGGTTGCTTCCATGTCCTGGCTATTATAAACAGTGCTGTGTTAATTCTAAATTAATTAGAATATTAAATTAAATTAATAATTAATAAATTAAATTATTAAAATTTAATTATAATCATTAAAATTAATTGAGTAATTAATAAATGAATCCAACATGGTCTTAGTATGCAGATCAATAGACAAAAATGAATCATGTTTCTATGGACAAGAAATGCAAATCTGAACCACAAAATACAATTACAGTTGGTCATAACCACGTGCAGGGTCTGTAGTCTGAACACTACAAAACACTGAGGCAACAAATCAAAGATCTACGTAAATAAAGAGACATACCATGATCATGTACATGAAGACTCAGGAGTTAGTGTATCAATTCTTTCCAAAGTAATCTCTATGTATAATGTAATGCAACAACTTTAGCAGGAATTAATTGTAGATGGGGACAAGATGATTTTAAAATTCATTTGAAAAAGCAGATGAAGTAGAACAGCCAGAATAATTTTGAGAAAGAATAAAAGTTGGAGGAAAGTTCTACCCAATTTAAGATTTCTCATAAAGTTTAAGTAACTAAGAGAGAGTGGTATTGATGGAGATGTAGAAACTTACATCAGGGGAAGAGAGTATACACTCCAGAAATGGAGCCACAATAATATAGAAGCTTTTTTTTGACAAGGTTGAAAGATTAATTCAGTGGAGTAAGTAGTATATTCAGCTAATATTGTTGAAAAGATTGACATCCATATGCAAAATATAAAAAATAAATCTAAGGAAGTCTTGTGCCTTATAGAAAAACAAACCAAGCATTATGGCTATAGATCAAATGTAAAAATGGAAAATGATAAAATTCTTAGAAGAAAATGTAGGAGAATTATTTATGCCCATATTTAGGCAAAGAGTTATTGGATGTAAAACCAAAAGCATGATCTTTAAAAAACAGTGACAAATTTACTAAAATGAATCCTTTTGTTCCAGAAAAAATGACATTAATGAAATAAAAAGACAAGCTACAGGCTGAGAGAAAAATATTCACAAATCACATAAGCAAAGAAATATTTGTATTCAGAATATGCAACAAACAAACCAATTAAATATGAAGAAAAGATTTGAACGACACTACAATAATAGGGGGCTTCCCTGGTGGCTCAGACGGTAAAACGTCTGCCTGCGATGCGGGAGACCCAGATTTGATTCAACAGATATGTGTGTATATAATATATGTTATACATATATATGGAGAGTAGATCTTGAAAGTTCTCATCACATCTCATTTTTAACTTTGTACGTGATGGATGTTAACTAAATTTATTGTGATGATTATCTGGCAATGCATACATATATCAAGTCACTATGTTGTATACCTAAACTAATACAAAGTTACATTTCAATTATATCTCAGTCAAACTGGAGGAAATGAAAGAGAGAATCATATGAAATGACTTTAATCTCATGCATTGCTAGGAGGAACGTACATGGTACAGTCACTTAGGAAAATAGTCTGTCTTGGTCCATTTGGGCTGCTTTAACAGAATGCCATAGATTGGCTGGGTGGCTTATAAGCAACAGAAATTTATTTATCACAAAACCAGAGGCTGGGAAGTCCTAGAGCTATGGGCTGGCAGGTTCATTGTTGTGGTGAGAGCCCAGGTTCTACTTCATGGCCCTCTTCTCATGGTGTCCTCACAGAGTGGGAGGGAAGGGAGCTTTCTTGAACCTCTTTCATAACTACACTAATGCCATTCATAAGGGTTCCACCAAAGACTCCATCTCAAAGTACATTACCTTGTGGGTTAGGATTTCAAAATACAAATTTGAGAGGAACCAAACATTTATACCACAACACAGTTCATCAGTTTTTTTTTAAAAAGTGAATATAAATTTTAAAAAATGAATATGATCCAGCAATTCTACTCTTAGATGTCTACTCAAGATAAATAAAAGCAGACATGTACACAAAGACTTGTACACAACTGCTCATAGCTCAACATGTAGTCAAGGCCCCCAGACAATTAAAATATCCACTGAGTGGTGAAGAAAGAGACAAAATGTGTTTTGCGTGTTTACTGACATACCTATTGGCAATAAAAGAACCAAGCACTGATGCATACAACTTGAGTAAATCATCAAAACATGATGCTAAGTGAATGGAGCCAGATGGGGAAGTCCTCCTCAGGTACGGTTCCATCTGTGTGGAAATTCAGGAAGGCAGATCCACAGAGACAGACACTATACTCCTGGTTGCTAGAGGCTGGGGTAAGAACTGAGTGTGACTGCAAACAGGATCTTTTGGGGGGTGATGGGAATGTTCTAACATTTCACTATAGTGATGGTTGTGCAACTCTTTGAATTTACTGTAAATCATTGAATGGTGTGTTTCAACAAGTCTATGTTGTAATGTGTCAACTGTAACCTGAAAAGGTATTTAAAAATGCTATTGCACACCTTACTAGAAAGGACAAACATTAAAAGACTTACCGGACACAGTGCTGCTGAGGATGTGAATCAACCAGAACCTTACATGCAACTGGCAAGAGCGTGAAACGGCACAATTTCAGAAAATAATACAATGGTTTCTTGAAAAGTTAACACACTCATACATATGACCCAGTCCATCCACTCCTAGATTCTCACCTGTAGGAAATGTAAGCAAATGTCTAAACAGAAACATGTGCACAAATATACACAGCTCATGTATTTGTAATGAGTGAAAACTGGGTGTAACTCAAACGTCCATCAGCAGTTGAATAGAAAGCAATCTGTGGTCCATGCATACAGGGAGCTACTCAGCAGTGAAATGGATGAACTAAGATATATGCAGCCCCACGAATCTCAAAACCGTTACTCTGAGTAAAAGACGCCAGACAAAATGAGTGCAAGTAATAGGGTTCCATTTATGTAGAATTCTAGAAAATGGAAATATTTTATCATGAGTGTAGGCAGGGCGTTGGTTGCCAGGCAGAAGGCTGGGGCGACAAAAAGAAACAAGGAGGTTTGGAGTGATGGATACACTCATTATTGTGACTGTGGTGATGGTTTCACATGGATACACATATGTCCAAAACTATCAGTAAGTGCCCATCATTTTTTGCCAACTTCATTTCAACTCACCGAAGATGTTAAAAGCAGAAAATAAAAGCAAACTGGAAAATTCAGAAAATTTCCCAGAAAAATACCCCACCAACAACCCCAGCCTATGTCAACCGAACACAGCCCTCAGAGACCATTGCCTCTAAGTGAAGATCTTGGGATGAAAATGTCAAACCAGGAAGCTTCTAGGGGTGGACGGGAGCATGGGCTTCCCTCCTGGTGTGTTGGTCCCAGGCAGCGTGGTTGGTCCTCACAGTACAGGAAGTCCCTGTACCGTGAAGGTGGCTGTTGCCAGCACAGCATCTGCAGTGCGGAGTGATCTCTGCAGGGGCACTGAGTGTCTGGCGGACTTTGATGTGAGTCTTTGGTTGCAGGACCAGGACAACTCATCACTCACAAATTCCAGTGTTGAAACTGGAGATTTTGGCTAAGTGTCCACTCTCAGGATAAAAACCTGGGAAGGGAGATCCATCCTGTTTTATCAGGAGACTTTTATTTGATGGGCATCGTGCTGGAGTGCTGTCACCAAGCTTCTCCCTGGCAGAGAAGCAGGGGTCCAGGTGTTCCAAGAAGGCAGTTTCTGGCTCAGCCCTGACAGCTCCTTGGTCTGAAGGGAGAAGCTGAGCAGGTCAGAGATGTTCCCAGAGTTATCATCATTGCTAACAAGGGGCCAGGGCTGGGCTGTAAACACTGGACAAACTAAGCCAGCTTATTTTCTGTCTGTTATCAGACGTGAACAGAGTCAGCTGCCTCCTCACACTTCCCTGGTCAGAGGAAGGAGTCTTTTCGCATTTTGTCCATTTGATAGTAACTTCGTTTACAAGGACCTGGGCAGGAGGCGGTTAGTGACAGAGGACAGCAGGGCAGGGTGTGCACACGTGTTGCCCCTCTCCAGGCAGAGATGCTCTGCAAAGCCAAGGGTCACCCCTGAGAAGCCACAGGCACAGCCTCCTCTTCGTGGGAAAGGCGCTGAAAGGGCAGCAAAGGGTGTGGTTGACCTGGTTTGATGCCAGGATTCTCAGAATATCTGACCACAGGAGCCTTGTGCTGGAGGCTGCAGCTCCTGTATCCTGTTGAACTCGGGTGGTGCAGAGGACACTGGGGGAAAGGCTGGCCTGTGAGGTGAGGCCCCATCTCTCAGTCTGGATGGCAGAATCCCCAGTATTTGGGCAAAGTCACTCCATCCAGCATGGAGTAGTGATGCCTATGCACACTCTTCCTAAAACCTTCCTAAAACCTTCGGTGGCTCCTAAAACCTCCCGCAGGTTCAGATGTTTAATCTCCGTAAGGAGCAGATAGGTACCATTACTGCTGTCTACAGGCCAGGATGGTGAGATGCGGAGGTGAGGTGACTTGTGCAGGACGGAGAAAGGGGCACCAGGGCTCCATCCTGTGGTGTTGCTGCCCAGGAAATGGGCAGCATCTCTCGGTCCCACCATGTGGGCACTTCTCTGCACTGTGGGGGCGTCAGTCTACTATGGACCGAAACGTGCCCCCAGTTGGACGGGCAACAGGGGCAGTGGGGCAGGGTCTGCCCATGCCAAGGAGGGTGTGGGGGGTTGCGGGTAAGACAGTCCTGAAAAACCACCCAGTCTCCTCCAGATGCGGCAGGCTGTGCACCTGTCCCCCCTCTGTTGCATTCACAGCGCAGACCTGCTTTTCCCCTCACTGGGCTCAGACCTCACAGCTCCCACTGCCCACCCCGGGAGGAGATGTGGCAATCCTGGATCGCGGCAGTCTTGCCCCACCTCCTGTGGTGACCAAAATAAGCTCAAAGCGTGTCTATCAGACCCCTGAAATGTGCACGGACTCTGCCACCTGGGGCCCACATCTCCGAGTTCAGGACTGCTTGTGATGATTAGAAATCTCTTCCCTGGGGATGGGATGACTCTGCACAGGTTCCCGGTGATAGCAGCTTCATCAGACCGTCCTCAGTGAGGGTCTTCCTGATGTGCCTGGTGTTCTGAAGGTAAACGCTGCTCACAGCGCCACTGCCCAGCAGGAAAGAGCATGCACACATTGCTGTTCAGGAGGCTTGTTTGGGGACATTTTTTCTACTAACTTCTGAGCAAAGATAGATTTCCCCCCCATAACACAACCATAAAACCTTCATAAGCAATAATTATGTGTTTCTTAGGTGAGTCGTAAATTCCTTAAGTGAATAAAAAGCAATTAAGCCTGTAAATACTTGGTATCTTCAACAGATACAATAGAGAAACTGCTCCCCACCTGTTTTGGGGGGTTGCTGCTTCAGTGGGGGGAGGAGGCCCATCTCTTGTAGGACAGGAAGACTCCAGCATCCCTGGTGATCAGAATTGGGATGGGATCAGAATCATCCTGAAATGTGATGCCTAAATGACAGCATGTTCTCAAATACAGACCTGCTGAGGGTTGGCTCAGGTAGGCTGGCTGGTCTCAGGGCTCACTCATGGGTCAGCAGAGGGCAGGGGACTGCCAGGTCTGGGCTAAACATGGCCAAGGAGTCTCTGGTCCTATCATCTCTAATCCCCTTTGGGACTGATGGGCCAGCCTAGGCATACTCTTCTCCCCTCAAGAAAAGAGAAGTAAGAGGGAACAGGACATATCAGAAGGCTCTGGAGTCCAGCTTAGAATTGCCCCATTGCCCTTCTCCCTCCATCTAGGGGGCAGAGCAAGTCACATGTTTAAACCCAAAGTCAAGAGACCAGGTGAGCATACAAGAGCAGGTGAAGAACTGGGAACAACAGCACAACCTCTCATGGGATCAACCTTAAACTTTCAACCTTGTCCCCAGATGGGCTCAAATTGCGGTTCCAGAAAGGACTGAAGGAGAGGTGACTTCTCACACACATTTAAAATCCTGCTTCTCCCTGAGATGTGTTGCCGATACCATTCTGTGAGTTACTGTGTGTGTGCAGCTACATATTGCATATAAAACATCTGCAATTATCTTGTTTGAAGAATTGCATTTTCACCACAGTTGACTCTTGAACAACTCCAGTGTTAGGCATCCTTTCCAGTATTCTTGCCTGGAGAATCCTCATGGAGAGAGGAGCCTGGTGGGCTCCAGTCCATAGAGTTTCAAAGAGTTGGATACGACTGAGCAGCTATGAACCATGTACAATGTTATGTTACAAGTATACAATATCCTGATTCACAATTATTAAAGGTTATATGTTTATAGTTATCATAGAATATTGGCTGTATTCACTGTGTCGTACAGTATACCCTTGTAGCTTATTTTATACCTAATAGTTGGTTCCTTTTACTCCCCCACACTTACAGTGCCTCTTCCCTCTTCTGTCCCCGCTGGTAACCACTAGTTTGTTCTCTGTATCTGTGAGTTGGCTTCTTTTCTATTTACTAGGTGACTGCAGCCATGAAATTAAAAGACACTTCCTCCTTGGAAGGAAAGTTATGACCAACCTAGATAGCATATTCAAAAGCAGAGACATTACTTTGCCAACAAATGTCCATCTAGTCAAGGCTATGGTTTTTCCTGTGGTCATGTATGGATGTGAGCGTTGGACTGTGAAGTAGGCTGAGTGCCAAAGAATTGATGCTTTTGAACTGTGGTGTTGGAGAAGACTCTTGAGAGTCCCTTGGACTGCAAGGAGATCCAACCAGTCCATTCTGAAGGAGATCAGCCCTGGGATTTCTGTGGAAGGAATGATGCTAAAGCTGAAACTCCTCTACTTTGGCCACCTCATGCAAAGAGTTGACTCATTGGAAAAGACTCTGATGCTGGGAGGGATTGGGGGCAAGAGGAGAAGGGGATGACAGAGGATGAGATGGCTGGATGACATCACCGACTCAATGGACGTGAGTCTCGGTGAACTCCAGGAGTTGGTGATGGACAGGGAGGCCTGGCGTGCTGCGATTCATGGGGTCGCAAAGAGTCAGACACGACTGAGCGACTGATCTGATCTGATCTGTATTATATAGTAGATTGTATATTCCACACATAAGTGATATCATACAGTATTTATCTTTCTCTGACTTATTTCACTTAGTATAATGTGCTTCAAGCCTGTCCATGTTGTTGCAAATGGCAGTTTCATTATTTTTATGATTAAGATGTATGTGTATATACACTTATGTATACCACGTCTTTATTCATTCACCTGTTGATGGACACTCAGGTGGCTTCCATAGCTTGACTTTTGTAAATAATGCTGCTGTGAACAGTGGGGTTGTATGCATATTTTCAAATTGGTATTTTTCAGATATATACCTACAAGTGGAATTGGGATGTCACATGCTGGTTCTATTTTTAGCTTTTTGAGGAACCTCCATACTGTTTTCCACAGTAGCTGCCACACAGGTTCCCCGTAAACAATGAAAAAATGGTATTAACCTGTCCCAATGTGGGTACACTTCTGTGGTTGCTGGTTTTATTTGTTTATAAACAACATTTCAGTGAATGTTTTATTCACACACACACACACAAACAGATACATTTACTGAACTGGTTTCCAGAAATGAAAATCCCCTCAAGGAAAAGGGCAGATGGGAATGGATCAGGCTGCAGCAGGAGGCACCTGCAGGCTGAGTGTAGGAAGCTCCAGTGATAACATGTCCTTCCTCTGCAGGGACCACATCCCGGGGAGTGAGGAGAGGCTGGTTTGTGAGGGATGATGCCTCTGGCTCAATGGAACTCCGAATGAGTCTACAGATGAACAAAGGCTAAATTGGAGTCGCGGACCTTTCTGACTTCAGGGAACATTCTAACAGCCAGTGCCTTATTTTTTCCACAATTGTAGAGAAAATAAATTTTTGAAAACTGGTGAAGGGCATTTGTTTCCTTCCTGTGTCAGTTGAAGGCAGGCTTTTAGCTACTTTATCCAGGGAAGATTTCATAAAGCCCCAAGCTCACAAGGAGAATTGATGGGAACCAGGTCATTTCCTCAGTTCAGTAGGGTAAACTGGAGCTTGTTACCTGCTCCTGCCCAGCATCTGGAGCCCCGTTTGGTGCTTTAGACTGGAGCCAGGAGGGCAAGCAGCCAGAGAGTCTTCATTAGAGAAGAGAACCGCCCCAGAGACCAAATAAACATGAACATAGCAACCCCAGATTTAGTATTTACAAAGACAGAGGCTAAGCCTTGCTCAGGCTTCAAGTCCATCTTGTCTTGGCTGTGGGTTTGGTCCATATCACTGTCACTCCAGGACCCTGGCTACTGAGGCAGCTTCTGTCTGGAACATGGCTGTTCACTGTGGCAGGGGAAAGAGAATGACACGCTGGTTTCTAAAGTTTCTATCAGAGGAGACACCCCACTCCTCTCCCATTCCACTAGTGAAAATTACAGGACAGAGGCAGGTGTCCTCCCATTGGACTTGAGGCTGACAGAGTGTGAGGGCTGGAGCTGTTGCAGCCATTCTGCATCCATCAGGGAGAGCATGTCTGAGAATGAAGTTGATCTGGAAGAAGAAATGAGAGAGAGGGAAAGAAGGACCCTAATAGCATCACTGGGTCTGAATCCAGCCTTGGAGAGGCCAGGTGTAGCCCTACACTGTGGAGCTTGAATCCGAAACCCTCAATTTATCTAAAGCTGGTGAGAGTTGGGTTTTCTGTCACTTATAACCAAACGAGTTCTAGCCGTCTAGAGCACTTCAGGCTCTACCTGGCCTTTTTCAGGACATGGGACTGAGGAGGTGGAGAGTCCACTGATGCAGGAAGACCTCTTCACAGGCAGGGCCCATGGACTAGAAAAGGGCCCAGGGATCAGCTCTGGATTCTGATGACCTGGTGTGGAACCTGGCTTTTCACTTGTGCAGCTTCTGCTTCATCTCCTCTCTCTCAAAATCAGAGTCATAATAGAACATACTTCTTGGGGCTTGGGATTAAGGAGACCAGACAAGTAAATAGTAAATTCCTGCTGCCTATCAGTGCTCAAGAAAAGTCAGCTGGGCTTGTCTCTCTGTTCCCAATACAGACCCAGGGTCTGGAGTGAGTAGTTTCTCAAGAAATGTGACAAGTTTGTGAGCGCAATCCTTTATGAGATAGGAATGTGAGGACGGGGACCTCAGAGAACATGTGGGTGAGGGGATCTCCCAGAGAAGGCAGGTCAGAAGCTGATGAAAATGAAGAAGCGGGATTCCTACTGGAAGAGGGGGATAGGAGGGACAGGGGCTTGCCCCATAGCAGTGACGAGGACCAGTGGCAGAGTGACAGAGGCTGGCTGGTGTCACATGTGAGGGCTTTGTATCACGAAGCACAGGTGGATGGGTGTGAGTGGGCATGAAATGTTACAATATATTGTCCAGTGGAAGCAAATGGCTATGAAATGCCATGTACTGTATTATCCTATGTCTGGTGAAAGAAAAGTTTTACTTATCTTTGCCTAAAAACAAAGAAGGAGAATCACCGAAGTATTACTAGTGAATGTGAATTATTACTTTTTCTCTTCTTATTCTGTAAATGATTGTTTACTTTTAATTTAATAGTGTCTGAATATTTACTTTGCATGTATCTTAATAATATAAAATTTGAAAAAGTTGATTTGTAGAGAAACAAGCCAAATCCCAAGGGAAAAAAATGACTCCACTTTCTCAAAGAAATCAATCTCATGAGAAAGGAAGACTCTCATTAAGATAAAAGGAAGAAGGGAGGGGCAGTGATGACCATGGTGTGGATGTTGATGATGAGGATGCTTATGACTGTGGAGAGAATCACAATAATGATGCTGACAGCCTTGGTTCTGTGCTCACTAGGTCGTGTCCTTGGACCAGAGAATGGACCACTCTGCCTCAGCTTCCTCATCTGCAAACTGAGGATAAACCTTCCCCACGTCACGAGGACTGAGTGAACTGGTCCTGTGATTAGAGCTCCCCAAGCAGGACCAGCACCGACTGAACATCTTTAATGCTGGTCTTCTCATCAGCACACTGACCAGGGCAGATGGGGTCTCAGAGGGGTCAATGACAGAGGCCACTCCTTCATGGGCTGCCTAGAAAGCGGACGTGCTCACCAGGAGGCTGGTTTGCTCCTGTCAGCTGTCATTGGGAAGCCCAGTCTGGATCTATTACACAGAGCTGTTCTGATTCCATGTCCTGATCTTGCTACATCGGGAAAATTGTGTAGGTGTAGAAGTCAAATTCTCTATAAGAAAAGATAAAGGTGTCTCCAGCAGACAGATCAGATAGAGAGTGAGTTCCCCTTTGTTAAGAGGTGTCAGTGAGTCACCTTGTGGGGGAAGACAGGTGTGTCTGCTTCAATCTCATTTCCTTCAAATTCGGTATCTCTCAACTGCCCACATAACATGCTTAGATCCAGAGCTGGGGGCCCAAGGCTAGAGGGGGACTGGCAGATGAACATTACATCAGAATGATGCATGGTCATGTCCTTTCTGTGGGCTGTGACGCGAGGATGTTGAGAGACCAGGGGTTTCAGGTAATAAACACCTCCTCTTCTTTCCTAACTCTGTGCCTTTTAAAGCCCACCGTCAGGACTCACAATGCACTGTCCCCAGACACCCTGAGAGATGCTTAGGGCAGTAGGCTGGGTTGTCTACCCAACTATGACCCTCAGGTTGGTGCTTCAGGTGGTCAGTGTCAGGAGGGGACAGTGGCAGTGCTGTGAGCATCTGAAGCTGAGGTAAGGAGATGCTAGAAGGGCCTTCATGAGCAGGTGGACCACAGGGGAGCCTGGAGGATGAGCATGTTGACAAAGGCTTGAGGGGAGGGAGGGACATTCTGGGAACAGCGAGGTGAGGACAAAATCCCAACGGTGAGGAATAAAGACTGTCCAGAGAGAAAGAGGGTGTGTTGTGCTGCATGGAGTATGACTAAGAGCACGGACGTGGGGCCGGGCTGCTGGGTCAGAGTCCAGCCTCTGCGAACAGCTCTGTTCAACATTAGGTGAGTCCCTCAGCCTCTCTGAGTCTCAACATCTTCATCATTCCAATGGGGACGGTGACAATACTACGTTATAAGTTTGTGGTGGTGATAAAGGAGTAATAGATTGGAAGCACTTAGAGCAGAGCCTGTACACGATGAGCACCATATTCAGTGATGGCTGTGCTGGTGATGGTGCTTGTGATGTTGATGATGGTGATGATGATAATGTTGGTGAAGGCGGTAACCGTGACAATGGTGATGACAATGGTGATGTCTGATGAAAACAGACAGCCCGAGATGGATATAACATTCCCCCAGGATCACACCGCAAGACAAACCCTGAGACTCCAAGAGATGTTAGAAGCTTCTGATGGTGCTGCGCAGTCACTCTTCAATGACTGGGACAGATGGCCTTCATAAATGTAGCATCCTAGATATCCCTGGTGGTTCGGTGGTTAAGACTCTGTGCTTCCAGTGCAGACAGCACAGGTTTGATCCTTGGTCAAGGAACTAAGATCCCACATGCCACATGGAATGGCCAAAAAAAAAAAAAAAGAAAGAAAGGCAACATTCTTCATAAAAGCATAGGAAATTTAATTCAATAATCAAAATTAAATTTTAGTCTAGACATAATTAGATTTCATAGAATTATAATTTAAAGTGAAACGTACTGTAGAATTACTATCTCTTAAATATGATTCACTTACCTTGTAATTGATTAGTGGGATAAACTTGGACTGGGTAGTGTTCATAACTAATCATGGGCAGAAGCTGATGTTCTTAGTGTCTCTATGTCAGAAAGCTTGGCTGATGCACAAATGATACACACCACATCACCAAGCCATCATCGCCCATGACAGACTCACTCTGCTTGTGGACAGCAAAGGTGCCCACTGCCAGCACACACACTGCCTGGGGTTCAACACTGGAGCATTTGGTCCATACTGATGTGCAGCCTTGGGGAGCTAAACTGAGTGATTCTCCCTGACAGAAGGAAGACCACAGGCACAGGCATCTCATTTGGCCTGGAGCTGTGACTTCTCATCACAGGAGCCAGTCTCACAAACCAGGTTTCTGGGGCTCATGGATATTTAATTCAGTTGCAAGGTTTTTGGCAGTAGGAGGGAAGCAAAGTCAGGCAGCCTTGGTCATGTCCTATGGTTCTAGGGATACAAGAAAAAAGCAGCTTTGGGGCCAGTACTCCCCATCCCCCTGCCATGTCTTGTGGGTCTGTATTCCCTGTATAAATAGGAATGTTTCTGAATTTGCACATGGGAGTCTCTTTCTGTGAGCATCTGTGATATGTGTGCCTGTCTTAACTTTGCAGGTGTGTGTCTTTGCACAGGGAATGTGCATGTCTATCTTGTGACAAAATGCATTTTTTCTGGACAAGTCATGGCCTCCTGGCCTGGCCTCCCCTCCTGCCCCTCTGGAGCCCAGCGGTAGGATTTAAAGGATAAACCAGATTAGCTCACTACCTGGTTAAATCCTCCCAGGACTTCTATATGATCAAGGTTAGTTACTGTAAGGATAGGAACCCCTGCAGCTGGGTTAAGTAGAAAAGGAGTAAGCATGTTTTGGCATTTCTAAGCTTAATGTGCATGTACATCTCCTGGGGCCTTGTTAGAAGAAACTCTGGCTCAGTAGGTCTTGTGGGTCTGGGCCTGCATATTTCCAACCTGCCCCTGGTGAAGCTGCCCAGTGGGTGGCCACCAGTGGACATCAGCAGGCTCTGAGGCCCTTCATGAGGAACAAATGCCTGCTCTACACTAGGGCCAACCAGCCAGACCTCACAGCCACCCCTGGCCCTGGGACCTGGATCTCATTGTTCCATCTCTCCCTGCTGAGTCCAGGGTCCCTGCCTGCTACACTGGCTTCATGCGTTCCAGCAGGCCATCTTCTCTCTTCTGGAGCTGAAGCTCATGCGAGGCTTCAGATTGGTGGGTCTGGGTCACGTGACTGGGCCCTGCTACAAGGGAGGCTGGGAAATTGACCTCTGGTTTCCACACAGGGAAGTGAGACCCACAAAGAGGGAAATGTGCCCTGGGAAGGGAGGTCTCATAGAACGTCAGGGGCTGTATCACACCTACTCCAGGTTCTCCCACAGCCAGACAAGACTCGCAGGCCCCTCCATCTATACCTCACCACGATCCACACAGATCCAGGGCTTCCCCTGGAAGGAGCGTTCTGGGTATGAAACAGATCCACTTTGTTGACCATGTTTTTTGGAATGTGAGCTGCTGTGTGGGGTTGTGTGTACAGCTTTTTCACTTGATCTAGCTGTAGTGCCCTTTCTCTGACAGCATGCTCACAGTTCTGGTTGATGTTACCATGTAAAAAATATTGGGTGTGATGGTACAAGGCTGAACTTTCACATAAATGGCATCTTTAAATGGCCTGACACTCAGCCAACACATAGGCAGTGTCTCCAGACAGTGGGGGATGGAAGGCGGGAAGATGGAGGCAGCAGCTTCCCTCAAGTGAAGGGAAAATAAGTTTTGAAACATGTAGGAACAGAGGGAATGGAAGCCAGCAATGTTCAATGGTGAAGGTGGAGAAAGTGAGGGCATAGGTGTAGAAGGAATCAGTGTCAAGCAGGGTGATCTGTGAATCAGAGCATAAAAGAAAAATCCCAGTTCCCCAAAGGAAGGCTGGCTTTCTTTCTCCTGCTTATGAGCAGAGTAGAGAGCTCTTTAGTTGATGTGGTTATCTGAGTAAAGGTGTGGGGTAAGATGTGGAACCCTAATAAAAAAGATCTTATCTCTTGAAAATATTCTTAACATAAAGTATGTGAATGTACAATTGTTTGCCAATATTTTGAGTATGGGTTTGATAGCTGGAGTTTGGCTTTCGTTTCATAACTTTAGCACAGCTATAATGTTACCAAGTCTGCTTGTTGCATGGCAGGCCAGTGAATTGGAGTGAGGTCTTGAGACTGTTGACTTAAAAAAGATAGTCACAACCTAAAAGTTGAGAGTTATGTTTTACTCAGTGGGAATTTTTAGGAAAACATCGCAGTGATGTTTTCTTGAGAGAACTGCTCCAAGGAGGTGAGGAGGGAAAAGTCAGGTTATGTTGCTGTTGTTCAGTCACTAAGTTGTGTCTGACTCTGTGACCCCATGGATTGTAGTGCAAAGTTCGCAACAAAGGGCAAGTAGTCTGAACATCAAAAGTATTTTTGTTACTTAAAGAAAACCAGATATCTCAAGATAAGGAACTTCGTGCTCTCTATGTATGGAAAGATGCGAGAGTCTGGGTTCACCAAGATTATTCCTTTCATATGCATGTCAGCTATCTTGGGTCCAGTATACTGTGATTTTCACATCCTGAGCTCCCTTGGCCTCGCCACAGGGAATGGCTGCAGCCTGAGTGCTGCCAGACTGCAGGTCCTCTTCTCCTTCCTGAGTGCTCTTAGGGCTCAGGACTTCACATTTGAAGGGCTGGAATCACTGATGACTGTGACACCCTTGTTTATTGATGTGGCAGAAAATACTCCATTTTCTAAGGCAAGCATTATGACTTTATTCAGGAAAGCCAACTGACTGAGAAGATGGCAGACTGATGTCTCAAAATTACCATCTTATCAGAGTGCGGATGCCGGATTCTTTTATAGAAGAGGGGGAGGTGGGGAAACCAAGTAAAATGTCCATTAATCTTGTGAATATCTCCTGGAATGGCAAGCCTCCAGAAGGAGACATTTTAGTTTTAATTTCTTCCTTCCTACCATCCACAGGTGGACAGGGTCCTGAACAAAAAGTGCTTTAGCTTAACAGTCAGCAGAGGGGCAGGATTCTCTGAGGCAGACCATTATGAGAAATTATAATAACAAAAGCAATGAAAAGCTAGTCAAAGAAACAGTCTGAATGTATAGTCAGAATTGGCTCTTCTCTGCAGCAATAATATAATTTTCAGGAGTTATTTCCAGGGCTTTTGTTGTTGTTTTAAATAAGATGATGAAACTTACAATCTCAGTACAAAATCCTTCAGAGTTTTACCCGGTTCTCTACAGTGGTTTCATCCATACTTGATTCAAAAAGACGTTTTAAAGCACTTCTGTTTATTAAGTGAACCTAAGGCTTCCAGTTCAGGTTTAATAGAAGGAGCACCCCTATTTTGCCTGTTATCTTATTCACTTATGATGGTTTATTAAAGTATCTATACTCAATAACAGATGCAACTGACATAAGCAGGCTGGGGACAGACACACTGATCCTTTTTCAGCCAGCACCTCCTCCAGCAAGAAGAGACGTATCCAAGACTGGAGAGGGGCCGACCCAGCCCTCTGTCCCTGTGTGTGGAGGGAACCAGAAGTCAGTGTAGGCAGCCATGTGGATGTCAGCCAAGGAAACTTCCTCTAAGCTATGATACAGCACATAGTGGGATCCTGGCACACACTTGTCTATGTATTAAGTCCAGATGTATCAACAGAGAGAGGGTAGAGGGAGGGGTGGGAGAACTATTTAAACCATTTGGGTCATTCCTGTCAAGAAGCCCACACCTCACATGCAGAGGAATCTGGGGATGGGGATCTGCTATCCCCTTTTCTGTCTCTAGTGGGGTGAATATCTCATCGTGCTGACATGAGCCAGGGTTTAAAATTATGTTTTTCATTTAATGGCCCTACAAACAGGCCTGTATTTCATCTTATGTTCAACAGAGGTGGGGTGGGGGGAAACAACTGTGATCAGTTCCAATATTGGGTAACTTGTAATTTTTGAAGGAACTCAGTATAAACCTAAACCTTGGGTCAGGTAGGCCTCTCCCATGTGGTCATTATTTTCATGGCCCATGTGTCTTTTGTGGCACCCCCAACACCATGCTGCATCCTGGGTGCTGAGGGCCCACTAACTGGGAATGGAACACACTTGTGTGGGAACCTGGTTCCACCCCTCCCTGGATGTGTGACCGACTCTGTAATTTCTCTGGCCTCAGTTTCCTCATTGGTAAGTGTGGATGATTGAAGAACTTACCTCACTAGGAGAGGATCAGTGAGATAATCCATCTAAGCCCCTTAGCACAAGGCCTGTCACCCAGGAGATGCTTCATGAACACTGTGGTTATTAACTTCACATTCACAGGATGGACTTTTCAGTGAAGGGTGCAGAAATAATTTTGAAATTTGTCATGCTGTATTTCAGGGCATTTGCGAATGAAACACTAGATTTTAAAGGCCTTTATCACATGCTTTCTCATACCTAGGACCCTGAAGTCAAATATTTCTTCATGTTAATGTGCATTTTTTCCCCCTCTCCTGGCTGCCTCAACCCATATTTCTTATCCCCTTGTTCCTAATTCTTAAGTCTAGACTTCAGAAGAGCAATAGGAATGGGATATAATAGTAATGTAAAAATAATACCATTGTATTTTTTCTCTTAGATTAAAATTGATTTTATGATTCCTTATAATCTTACCTTTCACACATGCCTTTGGGCCATTAACATTGAGTCAGAACATTCCTTTCATTTCTTCACATCTCCTTCCTCCTGCCTGTCAGCTGGAAGGAAAGAATCTCCTTGAGTTGAGTCCACTCACTTGAGATGATTCTTAATTTATACTCGAGGGAGGGCTGACGTTTCTCAACCTTGTCAGCATGCCCTTCGCATCCTTGTAAGCCAGAATCCCCACCCTCTCTCCTTCTCTCTCTCTCTGTCTTATTTCTCTCTTCCATAGTCACTCACATGAGGCAAACAACCCCAGATGCAGTGGACCATCCCTCTAGGAATCCTCTGGCCTTACTGCAGGACATCTCCCCTTCCCAGGTTTCTGGGTGCACCTCACCCCTACTCTCTCCCCTCCCACCATCCAGGATGCCCTGCTCCCTGAGAGTTCAGATCTCTCAGGAAGGTCCATCCTCTCCAGCCCACAGGACAGTGTTGCTGCTTCTCCCAGACGCAGGGAGACGCCAGGGTGAGGCCTGTGGCTACAGAACACAGCAGAGGTTTGTCACATTGATGAGAACTCAGCCAGTCTCCTGGGAATCCTACTGATAATGTCTGGGGTGAAGTCACAGCGACCTCCCTCCTGGAGTCCACATGGTGCAGACTTCCTCCCTCTGTCCTTCCCTGTCTCCACCTCCCGGAATCTCTGACCCATGTGGTCATCTGCAGGACTTGATCTTCCCTGCACTACTCATACCCAGAACCCAGGGAGGACCTGACCCACAGGACACAGTCAGAAATGTCAGTAGAAAGCATGAACGTCAGGCAAATTGGGGAGGGGCCAAGGTCCCCGGTGTACTGTCCACTTCCTGGTCATGCCCGTCCCTTGCTTGACGCTTAGCACCATCCTAAGAACTGGTTGTGTTCTTTAGAGTACACTGATCCTGTTACAAGTCACAGAGGATGTTCTGGAATTAATACCAATGGGACATTATCATATTTTAAGAACTGATGGATTAGATTGGGCCCATCTGGATAATCCAGAATGTACATTGTATTTCAAGATCTGGGCCCCTAATCATATCTGCAAGACCCCCATTCCCATGCAAGGTAACACAGTCACAGGTCCTGGGACACCTGTGGGGCCATTATCTGTCCAGTCACCCAGAACCAGAACCAAGGTTCTCTTTGATTCAATATTGGGCCCTTGTTCCCCAATGGGATGCTGTGCTGTGATGTGATGAACTGCTTATCTGTCCCCATCCTCTGACTTGAGGGTCAAACCTTCTTAAGGTCAAGAAGGGTCTCAAATTTCCAAAAATCCATTCAGTGAATATGAACTGATGCAAAGGTGAACCCTCAGGACACCCTCAGGCAGGCGGTGACAGGAAACTGTGGACCGGGTGCGGCTGGGGCAGTGGTGAGTGTGCGCTCCTGGGGCGGGGGGTCCACTGCTCAGCACCAGCCATGGCCATCATGTGGGATGGGGCTCGGGGATCTGCCACACAGGATCTGAGCCCTGACTCCTCAGCAACATACAGAAATGTCCACTTTAGGCAAAAGTTCTTAATGTTTAAGCAGTGAACATTAACTCAAATTGTTTCAGCACTGACCAGGTTAAGTACTTGGAGGTCATCCAGCCTGTAGTTCTGCACTTTATCACCTCTGGTCTGGGAAATTTCTCATTTGACAAATCAGCCCAAAGCCCCCCCTTCCAGGCCTCTAGATGATATTTTTAACATCAGATCTGGTGTTGGCCACTCATGTCACACCCTTCAGAGGCTCTAACCTGCCTCCTCTGAGCCTCATCTGCTGCCCCAGCCCCTTCTTCCACCTCCTGCTGCCCCAGAGTGGTCCTCAGTCACCCACTGAGTTCACTCTCTGAGCCTTGGTCCCCATGGTTCCCATACTGTAATGTTCTCTCCCCTTGTCAGCCTGAAAATAATCTCCCTTCAGGGAGCCCCCTCCGCCAGGAAGTCTTCCTCAGCTTCACCAGGGGATCTGGAGCAATTTCCTCTGGACCATCACATTCCACATAACGGATAGGTCACCATGCACAGTAACTGCCCATCAGATCAGTCGCTCAGTCGTGTCCTACTCTTTGCGACCCCATGAATCGCAGCACACCAGGCCTCCCTGTCCATCACCAACTCCCGGAGTTCACTCAGACTCACGTCCATCAAGTCAGTGATGCCATCCAGCC
This sequence comes from Bos grunniens, assembly GCF_055505025.1. NCBI lineage: Eukaryota > Metazoa > Chordata > Mammalia > Artiodactyla > Bovidae > Bos > Bos grunniens. Next base: position 46,006,402 of record NC_141181.1, read on the forward strand.
ATCTCATCCTTTGTCGTCCCCTCCTCCTCCTGCCCCCAATCCCTTCCAGCATCAGAGTCTTTTCCAATGAGTCAACCCTTCGCATGAGGTGGCCAAAGTACTGGAGTTTCAGCTTTAGCATCATTCCTTCCAAAGAAATCCCAGGGCTGATCTCCTTCAGAATGGACTGCTTGGATCTCCTTGCAGTCCAAGGGACTCTCAAGAGTCTTCTCCAACACCACAGTTCAAAAGCATCAATTCTTCGGCGCTCAGCCTTCTTCACAGTCCAACTCTCACATCCATACATGACCACTGGAAAAACCATAGCTTTGACTAGACGAACCTTTGTTAGCAAAGTAATGTCTCTGCTTTTGAATATGCTATCTAGGTTGGTCATAACTTTCCTTCCAAGGAGTAAGCGTCTTTTAATTTCATGGATGCAGTCACCATCTGTAGTGATTTTGGAGCCCAGAAAAATAAAGTGTGACACTGTTTCCACTGTTTCCCCATCTATTTCCCATGAAGTGATGGGACCGGATGCCATGATCTTCGTTTTCTGAATGTTGAGCGAGCTTTAAGCCAACTTTTTCACTCTCCACTTTCACTTTCATCCAGAGGCTTTTTAGTTCCTCTTCACTTTCTGCCGTAAGGGTGGTGTCATCTGCATATCTGAGGTTACTGATATTTCTCCTGGCAATCTTGATTCCAGCTTGTGTTTCTTCCAGTCCAGCGTTTCTCATGATGTACTCTGCATAGAAGTTAAATAAACAGGGTGACAATTTACAGCCTTGGCGTACTCCTTTTCCTATTTGAATTTTTTTTTAATTTTATTTTATTTTTGAACTTTACAATATTGTATTAGTTTTGCCAAATGCTGGAGAGGGTGTGGAGAAAAGGGAACCCTCTTACACTGTTGGTGGGAATGCAAACTAGTACAGCCACTATGGAGAACAGTGTGGAGATTCCTTAAAAAACTGGAAATAGAACTGCCTTATGATCCAGCAATCCCACTGCTGGGCATACACACTGAGGAAACCAGAAGGGAAAGAGGCACGTGTACCCCAATGTTCATCACAGCACTGTTTATAATAGCCAGGACATGGAAGCAACCTAGATGCCCATCAGCAGATGAATGGATAAGAAAGCTGTGGTACATATACACAATGGAGTATTACTCAGCCATTAAAAAGAATACATTTGAATCAGTTCTAATGAGATGGATGAAACTGGAACCTATTATACAGAGTGAAGTAAGCCAGAAAGAAAAACACCAATACAGTATACTAACGCATATATATGGAATTTAGAAAGATGGTAACAATAATCCTTTTCCTATTTGGAACCAGCCTGTTGTTCCATGTCCAGTTCTAACTGTTGCTTCCTGACCTGCATACAGATTTCTCAAGAGGCAGGTCAGGTGGTCTGGTATTCCCATCTCTTTCAGAATTTTCCACAGTTGATTGTGATCCACACAGTCAAAGGCTTTGGCATAGTCAATAAAGCAGAAATAGATGTTTTTCTGGAACTCTCTTGCTTTTTCCATGATCCAGCGGATGTTGGCAATTTGATCTCTGGTTCCTCTGCCTTTTCTAAAACCAGCTTGCACATCAGGAAGTTCACGGTTCACATATTGCTGAAGCCTGGCTTGGAGAATTTTGAGCATTACTTTACTAGCGTGTGAGATGAGTGCAATTGTGTGGTAGTTTGAGCATTCTTTAGCATTGCCTTTCTTTGGGATTGGAATGAAAACTGACCTTTTCCAGTCCTGTGGCCACTGCTGAGTTTTCCAAATTTGCTGGCATATTGAGTGCAGCACTTTCACAGCATCATCTTTCAGGATTTGGAATAGCTCAACTGGAATTCTATCACCTCCACTAGCTTTGTTTGTAGTGATGCTTTCTAAGGCCCACTTGACTTCACATTCCAGGATGTCTGGCTCTAGGTGAGTGATCACACCATCGTGATTATCTGGGTCGTGAAGCTCTTTTTTGTACATCTTCTGTGTATTCTTGCCATCTCTTCTTAATATCTTCTGCTTCTGTTAGGTCCATACCATTTTTGTCCTTATAGAGGCAATCAAAAAATGCTTATCACCTGCTGTATGCCAGTGCCCTTCTAGCTCCTGAGGACACAGCCTTGGACAGGCTCACCAGGCTCAGCCTCACAGAGACAGTGATGCCAGCCTTGGAGGGAACCAAGTGAGAGGAAGTGGTGGCGGGTGTTCAGTGCAGTGAACCAGCACACTTACCTGGGGAAATAGTGCAGAGACCAAGAGTGAAGGGTACGGAGGGAGAGGAGGGTCTGTAGGCTGATTCCAGTTTCCAACCTTCCAATCTCTTGCACACTGATTCTGATGCTTCTTGAGCTCACATCACATCTGTCACACTTTTTAGAGTAAGGATCACAGTATTCCAATGTCTATTCAGGGGCCTGTGTTAGCATATTCATGCGGCTGCTTCACCTGAGGCTCCTAGGCTGGTCAGAGCAAGATCAGAGGTCAGCCCCTCATCCCAAAGGAAAATTGGGGCTGGCAGAGGGTCCAAGGGCCCTCCCATCTCAGTGCTCTGCCTTTCCTGGGGCATCACTCTAGTCCACAAGGCCAAGCCTGGGACTCAATCTCCATGTCTGCAACCCAGCTTACAGGAGACGAAAGGGACAGGAAGTGGAGGGCAGTCAGCTTCCTTATAAGGAAGTGAGAGCATCACACCTGCTGACATCCCATTGGCCAGCACTTAGACACATGACCACAACTCACTGCAAAGGAACCTGAAGAATGTAATCTCCAGTTGGGGGCTGTGCATCCAGCTAAATTCAGGAGCTCTATTAAAATTAGAGGGAATTTATGAGAGGTTACATCTTAGGCTTTCTAACTGACTGCAGGTGCCAAAGGAGTAACGGTGTTTTTATCTTTCTATCAGTAGCACTAGCACAAGTTCAGATGCACAATAGTTTATCAGTAAATATTGAACGACTGACAGAATGTATGATGGTGAAGAAAAGGATCTTTTTAAATTAAAGTATATTTGATTTACAATATTACAGCAGTTTAAGGCATACAGCGTAGTGAGTCCATATTTTCATAGATTATAAGCCACTTAAAGTTATTATAAAGTATTGGCTGTAGTCACTGTGCTGTACATTACATCCTTGAACCTTATTTATTTTGTATCTAGTAGTTTATAGCTTTTAATCCTCTTCCCCTACATTGGTTCTCTCTCCAATTCTCTTCCCACTGGTAGCCACCGGTTTGTTTTCTGTGAGTTTGGTGTTTTTCTTTTTTATTCATTCTTTTTAGTTTCTACATATAACTGAAAACATACAGTATTTGTCCTACTCTGTCTGACTTAATTCACTAAGCATAATCCATCAAAATCCACAACCCTCAAAATCCATCCATGGTGTTGCAAATGACACTATTTCATTCTTTTTATGGGTGAGTAGTGCTCCACTATCCGTATGTACTATACCTTCTTCATTCACATGTCTGTTGATTGCTTACATGTTTTTGCTATGTAAGTAATGCTGCTATGAACATTGGGGTGCATATATCTTTTTGAATTATTATTTTTGTTTTCTTTGGATATACACTCAGGAGTGGAATTGCTGGTTATATGGTAGTTTTAATTTTCTGAGGAATTTCCATAGTGTTTTTCATAGGGGCTATACCAACCTACACTCCCAGTGATAGTGCTCGAGATTCTCTTTTATCACATTCTCTCCAACACTTGGTAGTTCTTGTCTTTTTGAAATAGCCATTCTAACTGGTGTGAGGTGTCATTGTGGTTTTGATTTGCATTTTGCTGATGAGCATCTTTTGATGTGCCTATTGACCATCTGTATGTCTTCTTTGGAAAATTGTCTATTCAGGTCTTCTGTCCATTTTCTTAATTGAGTTTTGTTTTTTTTTTTTTTTAATTGCACCACATGGTATATGGGATCTTTGTTCCCCAACCAGGGATCAAATACTTGTCCCCTGCATTGAAAGTGTAGAGTCTTAACCACTGGACCACCGAGGAAGTCCTTCTTTTTTTTTTTCATTTTGAGTTTTATGAGCTCTTTATGTAATTTAGGTATTAACCCCTTGTCAGACATATCAATTGAAAATATCTTCTCCCATTCAGTAAGTTGTCCTTTAATTTTGTTGATGGTTTTCTTTGCTGTGCAAAAGCTTTGAAATTTAATTGGATCCCATTTGTTTATTTTTGCTTTTTCTTCCTTTGCTTGAGAAGTCAGATCCAAAAAATATTGCTAAAATTTATGTCAACGAGTGTACTACTCATGTTTCCTTATAGGAGCTTTTTTGTTAGTCTCACATTTAGGTCTGTAATTAATTTTGAATTTATTTTTGTATATGGTGTTAGAAAATGTTCTGATTTCATTGTTTTGTATGCAACTGTCCAGTTTTCTCAGCACCACTTGTTGAAGATGAGGTAGGAGGACAATGGGTTCGTGGGCTGAGCAGCTGGAATTTTTCAAGCTGAGTAAACTGGAACTTGTCTGTCCCTGACATTTCAAGGAAAAAGCTAATGGCAGGAGCATAGAGGAACTGAGCCCTTCTGGAGTAAAGAGAGAAGAAGACCACATCCATCATTCTTGAGGTCAGAGAGATCTCCTCAACTGCAAATGTGCAGAAAGGCTCCTCAGAGGTCAAAAAAGAAGGGGGCACTATCCCATAATATGCGCTGTCAATCTCCCAGAGACCCTCCCTACTAGGCTGAAATGTATGCACACATAATGGGAAGGATCCTTGGTCTGATTAGACGTGGGAAGCAAAGTAAGATTATTGGCCAGAGGAAAGTGAAAACTTGGAAGAACTGCCCCCACATAAGTGATTTAATCCACCTCCAAAGCATGCAGCTTGGTCTTTCTGTCTCTCTCTGAGTCTGCCTGTGCTTTCTCTGCATGCATCTTCTCTCCTAAAAACACTTTACTTATCTCACTACTTTTTTGTCTCTTTGTCAAATTCTTTCTTCAAAGCAAACAAGAGCCAAGGTAGTACTAAGAACTAGATTCAATCCTTGGTTGGGGAACTGAGATCCTGCTTCAAGCTGCCACAGCCTTGGCCACTCCACAACCACTGGAGGTCAAAAAGACTGTCTTATTCCCATTGTATATTTTTGCCCTTCTTGTTATAGATGAATTTATTTGCATGGGTTTATTTCTGGGCTCTCTATTGTGTTCCATTGATCTCTGTGTCTCTCTTTTTTTTTGCCAGTATCATACTGTTTTCATTAATATAGCTTTGTAGTATAGTCTGAAGTCTGGGAACTTGATGCCTCCAGTTTTATTAATTTTTCTCAAGATTGCTTTGGCTAGTCAGCATATTTTTTGTGATTCCATACAAATTTTAGGATTATGTGTTCTAGTTCTGTGAAAAATGTCATGAATATTTTTATAGGGATTGCATTAAATCTGGCGAGTGCTTGGAGGAATGTGGACATTTTAGTATTATTAATTATTTGAATCCATGAACATGGGATATCTTTCATTTTCTTTGTATCATCTTCAATTTCCTTTATCAATGTCTTGTAGTTTTCAGAATATAGGTTTTTCATCTCCTTGTTTATGCTTATTCCTAGCTATTTTGTTCATTTTGATAACTTTGTAAATGATATTTTTTTTCTTGTTTTCTATTTCTGATGGCTCACTATTAATGTATAGAAAAGGACAGATTTCTGTATATTAATCTTGTATCTTGCAAACTACTAAATTCACTTGTTAGTTCTAATAGTTTTTTGGTGGGGACTTTAGGATTTTCTATATATATTATCAAGTCATCTGCATATAATGATGGTTTTACTGCCTCCCTTTCAATTTGGATGCAATTTATTTCCTTTTCTTGTCTGATTTCTGTGACTAGAATTTCCAATACTATGCTAAACAGAAGTGGTGAGAGTGTGCATCCTTGTCTTGTTCCTGATATTAGAGGAAAAGCTTTTTGTTTTTCACCATTGAGAAAGATGTCAGCTCTGGATTTGCCATAAATGGCTTTTATTATATTTTGAGATATGTTCCCTCTATACCCACTTTGTTGAGCATTTTTATCATGAATGAATGCTGAGTTTTACTAAATGCTTTGTCTACATCTATTGAGATGATTATGTGATTTCTCATCTTTGTTTTGGTGATATAGCATGTCACATTGATTGATTTGTGGTATTGAATTGTCCTTGCATCCTGGAATAAATTACACTTGATTGAGGTGTTTGATCCTTTCCATATATTGTCAAATTTGGTTTGTTAATATTTTGTTGAGGATTTTTCACATCTATATTCATCAGAAATATTGGCCTATAATTTTCTTTTTTGTAATACCTTTGTCTGATTTTGGTATCAGGGTAATGGTAGACTCGAAGAATGAACTTAGAAGTTTCCCCTCCTTTTCAATTTTTGGGAATAGCTTGAGAAGGATAGGTATTAACTCTTCTTTCCAAGTATGGTAGAATTCTCCTGTGACTCCAACTAGTCCTGGACTTTTGCTTGTTGGGAGTTTTTTTTTTTTTTTTTTTTTAATCACAGGTTCAATTTCAATACTAGAAATTGATCTATTTATATCATTTCTCCCTCACCCAGTCCTGGAAGGTTGTATGTTTTTAAGAATTTATCCACTTCTATGTTGTTCAACTGCCTGGCACGTAACTGTTCATAGTATTTTCCTGCGATTGCACTTCTGCAGTATCAGTTCTAATTTCTCCTTTTCAGTTCTTATTTTGTTTATTTGAGTTCTCTTTCTATTTTTTTCTTTGCAAGCCTTCTTTGTGACTAAATTTTATCTTTTCAAAACTCAGCTCCTGGTTTCATTGTCATTTTTATCAGTTTTTTGGCCTATATTGTTTTTAGTTCAGCTCTGATCTTTGTTGTTTCCTTCCTTCTACTGAATTTGGGCTTTGCTTATTTTTAAAAAATTCTTTCAGATGGTAGGTTAAGTCATTTTGAGGTTCTTCTTATTTCTTGAGGTAGGCCTATATTGCTATAAACTTCCTTCTTAGAATTGTTTTGGCTGCATCCCATACATATGGGAAAATTGTGCTTTTATTTTCATTTGTCTCAAGGTATTTTCTGATTTTCTGTTAGATTTCTTCATCGGCCCATTGGTTTTCTCGTAGCATATTATTTGCTACCCCATGTTTGTCTTTTTCCACTTTTCTTTCTGTAATGGATTTCTAGGTTCTTACGATTGTGGTCAGAAAAGATGTTTAATGTAATTTCTAACCTTCTAAATTTATTGAGATGTGTTTTTATGTCTTAGTATGTGGAAGAAAAATATATCTTAAAATTCTCTCAATAAAACAAAAATATTATAGGATGTATGGATGCCTCAGTGAGATTATTTAATCTGCAAGTGCATATGTTATGAATACTATGTAGACTTTCGAGTGATAGATTACTGGAGAAGATCCCCAAAGAAGAAGCTTTTGCCAGAACTACCTATATTTTTCTTGTGGCATGCACATTTGGGAAAAAAGGGTAAATTTCCCAACCATAATACTTTTGACAGCCAAGTATGGGCAAACAAAGTTGTAAAAGTCCATTTGTTGGTTGTAAATGCCTGTAGTTTTACTTCACAAAGGACTGAAGCAAATTTAACCAAATTCTGCCATGAAGTCACCATCAAGTAGAGACCAAGCATGGAAATTTAATTCCTAAGAGGAACTTTAATAAAGTCATGTGTGGCTGAAAATGAGGCAGCTAATGAAATTATTTCTGGGACAGTGGACTTTTTACACAGAAATGAATGGTACTCGTTGGAAGCTATTTGAATAATCCATTGCTGATAGATAACAGAAAGAAGAATCCTCTAATGCTCTAAGGTAGACTTGAAAAGACTCACTGGGGACATGAGGAGTTTCAGGCTTTTGAAATTCTAGAAATATCCACAGCCCTTTATCCATGGCTGCTAAGGAAGTGTTCAGATAGTGCGCCCATCAAGATTTTACCAGCATGTCCCCAGTTATGTAATGGTTCTTTTTCATATAATCCACATCTTTATAGCAGTGCTGTCTTCATGTTCCAGTCAACAGTTTAGACTTCATCCATGATTTCTCTCTGCCTCACATCCCACTATTAATTTAAGTCCTGGTGGGTTTATTTCTAATATGCATCATTGTAGTTTACATCTCTCCATAAGCAGGTCTGCAGCAAAGATTCAAGGTCAAGCTATGTATTTTGGAGAAGACCTTAAGTAATACTGGTAGGAGAGGGGTGAATGAGGCTGGACAGGGGAAGCAGCTGTTAAAATGTTTGTGTCCAAAACCAAGAGAGACTACTGAAGCACACACAGATGAAAAAAAATTGTTTAAAGACTGATTGTAAATAAGAGTAAACACATTAGAGCTAACAAATAGATGTGTCAGATGTAAGTAATAAATAAACTCTGATCCTTGCAGAAGAGGATGTTCCAGTAAATGTGGGTTCCAGCTTTGAAGGTTGGAATACAACATAACAAGGTCAATCCTAAGCCTGTGAAATATATATGCTAAGTGTGGCTGTGTAGGAACTTTGGTTTGCCATCCAAGACTGCAGTCTATTATAAGAGCTGCTTTTGACTAATGCACACAAACATTTTCAGCAGTCACATAGAAGCTCCACATCTCAGTGACTCAGAACAACTGTCCATTTCTTGCTTGTGCCACACACCAATCATGGACTGACATAATGGCTCCTCTCACCACAATCACCCCAGGACTCAGGCTGTCATTAAGTCAGAAGGAGGAAGTGCTCAACAAGGATGTCAGATGCCCTGGGATAGAAGTGACTTATGACTTCCATCCAGCAATCCCATTATTCTAGGTGAGTGAGACAACTCCAAGACACAGCAATGAGATGAGTTCTACCCTGTACTATGGGAACTCAGAAAGGAAAGAGAAATCAGGGGCAGACTAGAGTCTGGGAGGGCTTCCCAGGGGCTCAGGAGAGGCAACCCTGCTCATGAAGAGAAGGTCAGGAAAGGCTGAGACCCAGACATTTCTTGAAGTTGGTGGAGGTCTGAGCACTCTGTGGGGCTCAGCCTTTGCCTTTTTTGGCTCCCTGTCCCTTAACTGCTGATATGGATTCTCCCTGTCAGAGGGTGAATGGTAGGGAAGCCAGTTTGGGCACTTTCTCCACCTAAAGACAGACCTATTACCACAGGAGTGTGTTCACCTCATCTGGACACAGGGGCTGTGGTGTCCCAATTTTTGGTCTTCTAGATGTTCCTGCAAGTTTCTTATGTTTTCCTCTGAGTGATTTTAGAGCTTTGCATTTCACGATGGAGTATTTCTCCTTTCCAAGTCAAGTCACCTCTTCTCCACCCCGCAGGCTCCATAAGGGGGCAGTTGGGTGCCTCACTGGCACTGACCCAGATTAGTAGATAACAGCCGTGGGCAGGCTCCCAGCATCCACCTCTCCTTCTAAGAATGCCCTCAAATTTCGTGGAGGAATCTGCCCTCCATGCTCAGACCTGTGATCCAGGTGCGGCACCCTTGGTTCCAGATGGGGCTGTGACCCAGGTGAGGCCAAGTGAGCTCTGCCCTGACCACAACAATTGGTCTAGAGCTGATCACAGGATCTCAGCATGTCCAGTCAGGGTGAGTGTCAGTGTTTGTTCCAGGGTCAACAGGAAAAGCTCTTACACTCTCCACTGGCTATATCCTGGCTGTAGTGACTGGGTCAAAGATGGTCACATGACTTCATTTGATCCAATCAGAGTGAGCACCAGGTCTTGCCCAGGGCTAACAGGGAAGCCTCAGCTCTGAGAGAAGGTAAGGAGGGGTCTCTGATGCACACCCATAGGTTAGCCATGTGATTGGCACACCTGTAACACATACACAAGCTGACTCAGCCCCAGACTTGGTCGTAAGATATGGTAAGAGCTAGATATGGACCCAACACGTCCCTGGAGCCTAAGAGTCATATACTCTGGGAGACACAACATGTTTGGAAACCAGGGTGGGAGTGTTGAGACGGACCAGCAGCTCAGCTGTAGTACTTGGATCTCTGAGAAAGACCGGGACATTATAGTGGCAGTCTGAGTACTTGTTTGTATAGCATGTCATGATTCTAAATCACTATCCTTCAGTCTTCCAGAGAAGACCATCAAGGTATTTAAATAAAATAACCTCTATGTGTATTTCTTTTCCAGTATCACAGGTGCAATAAATACTTTGCAATGAAGACTTTATCTCTTAGATAAAAAAGAGCTTGCATCAACCCCCTTCTTGACTTACTCCACAAACCTTCCCTGGTTCCATGCCGCTTCCTAGGCCTTCCCAAGAGCCCCTCTCATTACTGGAAGTGGGGCTTCTTTGAGATGATGTGACTGTTGACAGACTCTAGGAAGACTCAGCTTATTATATCCACCCTGACAGCTCAGAGAAAAGATGAGGCCAGAGACCTTCATGAGGAGGCTTTTGATGAAAGACAGGGAGCGATGCTGCAACTGGACTTTCTATCCTGGGAGCATTTTTATTCTTCACCTTTACAGCAGCTTGGGAAGGCTCTCCTTGCTGTAGGTCAGCACTCACCAAGCTGTGGGCAAGTTGCCAGGCTGGGGCTGATGGAGGAAGGTGACCCTAGGAGGTTATGTCATCTGCCAGGTCCCTGAGAGGAGCTCTCACCCTGGGTGGGGCAAGGAGGCTGTTTCTTGGATGTTGCTGGACACCACTCTGAGCTCCCCACTCCCTTCACTTCGCACAGCACACATAGGGGATCAGGAAAGCAAAGGAAATTCTTAGGCTCTGAGTGAAAATCCATTAAATTTCTAAGTGTCTCCAAGTTTTCTGGTGCTTGGCACTGGCCAGAGTCCAGTTCTGTAGCTTGAACTCAGAGAACCTTGACTCGTCCCTGGCAGAGAAATGTGACCCATGAGTGCAGGACAGCTTTGGACCTGGATTCCTTGGGAGGTGATCAACACTTCTGCATCATGGAGGTGACTTTCAGCGCAGCCATGACAGGTTTGGGACTCTCACCCTCTGCATCCAGACTCTAAATTCCCCCCTCACCCCATGCTGCTCACCGTGGGATAGGCTTGGGAGATGGACCATCTCCTTACAACAGTTCTGTTCAAGCTCATGCTGTGTCCAGCTCCCAGTATGTCTCTGGTCCCCAGTGATCCTGGTAGAGCCCATAAAACTAAGAGTCTCTGCCTGGATTAAAAATGCACTGAGGCTTTGAAAGCCATTAAAGTCAATTTCAGTTCCAAGAACAAAATGCATTTCATGGAACATCATTATAATTACTCTGAATTATCAATATCTCTTAGCATCATCTTCATCCTCTCATTTCTTATGCATGATCTTAGCAGAGTGACACCTGCCTTAGATTTAATTAAAATCTCATAATGTTGAAATGTATTTAGAAGGAAAAAAGGATACAGGTCCCCTTTGAGGATAGTCATGTGCCTGTTACAGCCCATTACTTCTCCCCACGGTGTGTTTAAACCACCCCATGTGCCTAGTGCAGACCTTGCTGGAGCTTTGCAGCAGCAGGTGCTGAGTGGGCCCACTGGTGAGTCCTCTCCTGATCAAGTGATCAGGAATGTGGACCATGTGGTGTATACAGATGCATGAATGCATGTGAAGTCACATCAGTTGTGTCCAACTCTTTGCAACCCTATGAGTCATAGCTCTCAAAGCTCTTCTGTCCTTGGGATTTCCTAGGCAAGAATACTGAGGTGGGTTGCCATTTCCTCCTCCAGGGAATCTTCCTGACCCAGGGATCGAACCCACGTCTCTTAAGTCTTGTGCATTGGCAGGAGTGTTCTTTATCATTAGCTCCACCTAGGAATCCCTACAGATGTGTATACAGATGTTGAACTGTAATGCTGTAACCTGAAGTTTGTATAGAATAATAAAAGAATATGGACCATCTCTAGCTTTGAGCAGGTCAGAAGTTGTTTCTAAGCCCCACTGCTGAACCTCTGAGGGCTTGGACTGATCCTCCAGCCTGAACACCAATGTGTCTCTCAGCACTGGAATCTGTCACATTTTCCCAGTGAAGTAGTCCCTGAGTTACCAGACCATTCGATTGCTTCCTTCTTTCCTCTCTCCCTCCCTTCCTAATGTATTTTCTAAGGGGCCACGCTCTGTCCTTGGTACTGAAGCTACAAATCACAGCAAAACAGATTCATTACATCTTCAAGTTCACAGTCTAGAGAGGGATACAGCAAAGGAATAACTGCTCTAAAGACATAGAACTTTGATGGACAGTGGGACAGAGAATTGCAGGGAACTTGGGGACACGAAACAGGGACATTTGGGGAGCTTGCATTTGAAGGAGGTGTGACCTGGAATGACAGTAGATGGCGTTCCAGGCAGCAGGAACAGCAGGTGCAAAGGCCTGAGGCGGGAGGGTGAGGAGCCCTTGGACACAAACATTATTGTCATAATGAGAGCTGACACTGACATAGGCCTCACTGTATCCACACACAGTTCTGTTTTAAATACACATCCTCATTTAATTTGGCCACTTGATGGGAAAAGACCCTGATGCTGGGAAAGATTGAAGGCAGGAGGACAGGGGATGACAGAGGATGAGATGGTTGGATGGAATCACTGACTCAATGGACATGAACTTGAGCAAATTCTGGGAGATAATGAAGGACAGGGAAGCCTGGAGTGCTGCAGTCCATGGGATTGTGAAGAGTCAGACATGGCTTAGCAACTGAACAACCATCACATTTGATCCTTAATCTGTCCTTATGAGTAAAGACATCTTAATGAACCCAGTACCATTACTATTCTGTACTTTGGATGAGGATATTGAAGCATGTGTGGATAAGTAACTTGCTTAAGATTACACAACTCATGAGTGGCAGGACCAGGGTTTGAACCAAGCCATCTGGATCCCTGTACTGAGCTCCTTTAAGATCTTTCTAAGTCACTTTAGCTCCAAGAGGAGACAGAAGATGATGTATCTACAGACTGGCTGTGGGCAGGATGAGAGTCATATAATGAGAAGCTGCAGGCCGTTGTGTTTTTCAGGATCCTTTATGTTGTGAGCAATGAAAGCAAACCAACACCAAGCCAGCTTAAGTGAAAAGAGGTGTTACTGATGCACCTAGCGGGAAACAAGGATTGCTTTCAGGCCTGGCTTGATCCAGGGGCTCAAATGACATTACTAGCGTTCATTTTCTCCTCTCTTTCTCTGTGCTGGCTTTATTCTTGGAGCATCTGTGTTCAACAGCTCAACCTTAACATCCCCTGGCCCCACCAGTTCAGACTCAGAAGTCTCAAGAAAAATCAACTACCATCCAAGTCATTCAACCATAATGTCAGGGCTTCCATATTTGAGCCAGAGAGTCTTGCTTGAGTCGCATGCCCATCCCTGAACCAATCACTCTGGCCCAAGCCAGGAGGCATAACCCACCCTCATGACACCAGGAGTGAAGCCACCTCTGGGCCACAGGAGAGGCTAGAAAGAGGGAAATGGAGGCTGAATGTCTAACACACAAATGTCACTCTTCAGGCCCATATAGGACTTTGGCCTGGGAGAAGGGCCTGGCCAAAGAAGAGGGCGTGTATTCTGGGCTCTCTGGCCAGCAGAGACCACGGTGGAGGAAGGACAAAGGATGGCTCAGAGACACAGCAGCTCCAGGGGAGCTTGGGACTGCCCTGAGGTCGGCCCACTCCCCACTCCACCCTGCGCCCTGGCTGGAGTGAGACAGAAACCTCTGGAGCCAAAGACGGATGGCAAGGCTCTAGTCAGTGATTCCCCAAATAGCTGTCCATTGGGATACCAGAGAAGTTTTGGAATGACTGTATCCTGACTGCCACCTTCAGAGGTCCTAGTATAACTTGGCCTGAGGCACAGTTTGGAAATCAGGAGTCTTAAATTTCCCCAGGCATTTCTTATTTGTGGCAGATACTGACCCACACACTGAGTCATTCCTTGCATAAGCCAGCAGTGCTTCCGTTCCCCAAACACCACCCACAAAAGTGACAGTGTTAACAGCTCAGTCATGTCTGACCCTTTGTGACCCCATGGACTGTAGCCTCCCAGGCTCCTCTGTCCATGGGATTCTCCAGACAAGAATACTGGAGTAGGTTGCCATCCCCTTCTCCAGGAGAACTTCCCAATCCAGGAATCGAAACCAGGTCTCCTGCATTGCAGGCAGATTCTTTACCCTCTGAGCCACCAGGGAATATAGCATTGCCCAGGTACCCACTCTATTTTAATTCATCTCAATTTAATCTGTCTTGTAAGAAAACTGCCAATTCCATTACTCATTTTAACTTTCTATCGATTTTTCCTATCCTCCCCGGGGCTTCTTCAGAGTAACCAGGGAGAAATCAATATCTGACATGGACAGTCCCATTTCCCTTTGCTGGGTTGATTTGCTAAAAATTTTTTCTGGTGGTAGTGAGGCTGTGGTTGCAGCCAGATGGGTCCTCACTTCTCTAACACTGGCCAGAGAGGAAATGACCGAAAGAGGTGATCACAGGATTAGCCTCCAAGGCAGCCCTGCAGTGGGGCTTGGAGGAGCGGCTCTTAGCTGTTCAGAGCTGTCTCCTCCAACATCCGTCTATCATCTATCTGCCTGTCATCTGTCTACCCATCCAAATGCCACCCACAAGGACAGCTTGTGATGGGTGTCACTGCAGATGGCTGTGAGGAGGGAGATAATGGTCCAGGATCCAGAGGCATCCAGACCCACACCTCCCAGGAGAAGATGGAGGGAGGCGCATCCTGAACTGACCAAGTCCAGTCTTGATGTGACCACATTTACTTAGAATTGACTCAGATTGGATGCGGTGCAAGCAGTTATTTTGGATGAAGAAATAGAGATTAGGCTGGTTTTGAAAAATTGTTTCATTTTCTCATAGTTCAAAATTTCAACCAGCTGCATGTTTGGATGGATGAGGGATGGTTCTTGGAAATGTGTGCCTGCTCCATGATGAATCAGAGCACCAGGTTGCTGTCCTTGAGCAAGTTAATGCGTGGCTGGAGAGGAAAGGCCAGGGCGTGTGAGTGAGGGTCCAGGCCCCTGAGCACCATGTTCTGAGGCAGATGTACCCAGTATGTGCGCAGCCATGACCTGGCACCATGGATGCGTACAGTTGGTTCTCAGCAATGACCTAGCAATGTGAATGTATATAGTAAGCATCTGGCAAAGGCTCGGCACTGTGAGTGTATACAGTAGGGGCTCAGTAATGATCTGATACCACGGCTGTATGCAGTAGGAACTCAGTAATGGTTTGATGGGTCTCCATGCCCAGTTGATTGCCAGATGCATGGACATGGCTGGAACCCACCACAGGTGACATGAACTCCAGGTAATTTAGAGATTCTATAGATACAACATCTGCAGGAGTGGGGGTCACCTAGCGAGGGTCAGTGAGATGAGAGACAAACTGGCCCTTGGCAGCACTTGAAACATCAAGTGTTACTGATGACAACTGCTTGAGTCCACTGGATGCCTCCTTACCTGTGTGGTGCCTCTTCCAAGGATAGGCACCACACCTTTCTCAAGGCTGTGAGCAGGTGTTATGCTCACCACAATCTGCAGATGGACATGAGACCCAGGAAGAGGTGCGGTGACTGCCTTGGGTCCCAAAGCTCGAAAGTGACAGAGCAGGGTTCCAAGCAGCAGTCAGGCTACAAACCCCTCAGCCCATGGACAGGTGTTAGCATCATGGAACCAGGACTGTACATTGACTCAGACATGCCTGATGGTCCCTGTGATACTCGACCCAGCCATGGGGAACCCCAGTGACCTGTGGGGCTGAGAGACTAATAATGGGGTGCTGGAAAGAGGTACATGGGCTGCAGGTTGCTGACTTGCTGCCACACAGCACATGAGGCTGGTGCCTCTCAGAGCCCAGAGGTGAGGAGGCAGAACCAACTGAGGCCCTGGGTCCAGCCATACCTGCTGCCTATGGGGAGCCACTCCCTCCCTTAATCCAACCTGAGTCGGGTTCTTGGGCTTCTGACCTGCTCTGCCAGATGCAGAGCCTTCTCCAAAACTGACCTCGCTCTCCCTCAGCCACTCTCCTGGCACTCCCTGCCCCAGGCTCACAGGCCCAGCCTGTAACGCTGACCTCCCCATGTGGCCCCTCACCTGCAGCACCCTCTGGACCCACAGAGACAGTCATTTCTTCAGGGCACATAGCTAATACATGGCAGAGCCAGGATTTGAATGTGCAGTTGCCTGGCAACTGTTCTTAACCCCTTGCAGGCTGGTGGGCCTCTGGGGAGAGGGCGCTGAGGACTGTGGACCCCCAGTGAGAGGCTGTGGTGACAGTCCTGGCAGCCTCGCCCACCTGTCCAGGCCCCACATCTCACGTTTACATCGAGAGTCTGTGCAGGAGCCACAGGGAGGGTGGGAGGGGCTGGAGGGAGAGTGACCCTCTGAGTCCAGGCTGACCCATGGTCAGGGAGGGAAGTGAGCATCCTCAGGTATGAGGATCCTAAGCTGCAGCATCCTCTGATTGCTAACCAGCTTTGGAAGACAGATGGTAAAGCACTCTGAAAACCCAGAAAATGGTGCAGAAAACCTACTTCAAGGATTAAGAAAGCATGAAACTGTTAACTCATCTTTTGTACCCTTCCTGGACCTCTGATGTTACAATGATGTCCCAGTTTCCTGCTGTGAAACGAAGCTCACAAGAACAGGCAGGTGAGGGGAAGTGACGGGTTTCCTCCAGGACCAACATCACAGCAGAGTCCCCGCTCCCTGCTGACCCGTCAAATGAAAATTCTCTCTGTTGACCGCTCTTCTCCAGCAGCTGCTTTTGTGGGCAGAGGCGGGCAGGAGCTGCCCTAGGTGTGGCGGTGAGAACACCTGGGTTGAGACTTGAGGCAGAGGAGTTCTAGGCCCCAGGTGTGGTCAGGAAGCTGCATATACCTGGCATCCCCTGGGAGACTGGAAACGCAGAATCCCAGGCCCCATCCCCAGCCTGGGAATTGGCATCTGCAGTGTCAGGAGCCCCAGGGGTCTCCTGAGCATGTTGTTTTCTGAGGAGCCATAGGGAAGCTGCTGTGTCTAGTCAGCACAACACAGGGGGCAGAAATACACCCGTTGAGGTTGCATTGGGTGAGACAAATCAGCTGTGAGTGACCACAAAACACCATCCACAGGAGCTCACACTAAGACAAGCTACTCTCTATCAGAAAACTGGAGAGTGGAGAAGTGTGGTCCAGAGCTGGTATCATCATTCGTGGCCATAAGGGAAGGAGAGTCCTCTGTCTTGCTTCCAAGAGTTCCTCAATATCTGATTCTTCCTTATTTTCCAAGATGGCTGCTTGAGCTCCAGTCACCACATCTACATTCCAGCTGCCCGGGACAGGTATGCCCCCATCCTTATCTGACTCTACGCTCCTGACCCTCTCCAGCTTCACACAAAGCCATGGTAGCTGTGAAGAAGCCTGTCTCCTGGGATGGGCAGGCACTTGGAAAGTCAGAGTAACTTATCACTACCTGGACATAGTATTTAGAGCCACCATTAAACCTCCAAGGTAGTCCATGTGTCATAAGCCCCCAAGGGCCCAGGCTGCTGTCATCTGCTGCAGAAACAGGTTCACCCCAAGGGCCCAAGGGCCCAAGGGCAGGGTGGCCCAGTATGACCAGGAATGGGCATTCTTGTGCCCTTTGCTCCCCAGTTTCATGTGGAAACAGCCTTCATGGTAGCCATTTAGAGTGGCTACCATCTAAATGGTGGACCTAAGGACAGAAGAATTTGGCTCCAATTAGTGAGGGAAAAAATATCTCTCACAACCCAGGAGATCAGTAGAACCAAGAATAGAACAGGGGGACAGGGCCATTTGCAAACTAACTGGAAAATGCAGCTTGTTAAGCTATTAAAAGCAGAAGAGTCTTCAAAAGACCTAGCCACAAGAGCAGGCAACACAGCACACAGGGTCCAAGTGTCTTGAAAGACATCCTTAGATCCATTCTTTCTTGATTAAATCTCCTCTAAGGATGAGGAGATTCTCATTGGAGATTGGAGATTCTCTCCAATGAGGGAGAGAATAGATATACAGTTGTCTCCTGGGAGAATTGAGGGCAGCAGGTGATGACCTTCTCCCACCCTATCCCCATCCCCCAGCCTCCTGACCAGGAGCGGGCTTCATCCCAAAGCCCTGCCCTCTGTCCTCAGTGAGGAGCGATACTGCTGATGATGGTCGCTCCAACACATGTCTCATCTTTGGTCTCATTGTCCTTCTTTCTGAAGCATTTTAGATGATGGACTATTTCCTTCATTGTGAAAAGTTGTCACTGGTTGTTTTACGTAGCACCGCACTTCTCAGTTTTCTTCCTGCCCTGTTCTTCATCTGCCTCCATCATTGTCTGTCCTCCTTGGAACCTCTACATACAGACATTCCCCAAGGCTCAGTTTTCAGCCACCATCTCTTTGTCAACTCTCCCTCGGGATTCTGTGGTCCAAGGACGATGTAACTCCCATCTCTATCTCTACCCCAACTCCTTCCCGTAGAAAGACTCCATACAAAGTCTCTAACTAGGTCTCCTGCAGCTAAGAAGTAATCATGACACATGGTTTTACATACCAAGCCAACTGTCAGATTCATTACCCGGCCCCTCACTCAGTCGGTAGGTTCATATCTGTGTGTGCTGGGGAAGCTAATAGGGCTGCTGGTGCTGGGTGATGGAGGGTAAATTCCCCCATCATCAGTACTGACAGCTGTGACACCTCATTGAAGACATGAGTGGCTCAGAACCGCACCCAGAGGATAAACGAATTTTTAGCAGAGTGGAGCCCATGTTATCACAACGAAGGAGATTTACTTAGACTTTAACGCTGATCTCCTCATTCTAATGGTGATTACTCACCAAAAGCTGAATTAAATTGCTTCCAAGATAAGGGCAAACACCCCATTGCCCTTCTTCCCTCTCTGCTCACTGATGGTCTCTGAGGAGAGCCCCGAGCCTCCATGTGTGGTAGGAGAGGCTGTAGCCAAATTTTAGAGTGCTCAGCTCCCTGTCTCTGGGGAAGCCAAGATGTCAATAGGATTAACCCATCCTAATAAGTATGGTTCAGTGTGAAAAGATTTTCCAGGACTTGTTACTCCAGAGATTCCCAGACGTCAGCATGAGCATCACTTGGAGGGCTTGTTAAAGAGCAGATCACCAGGCTCCACCCCCAGATCCTCTGCTGAAGCAGGTCTGGATGGCAGGACCAAGAGTCTGTGTTTCTAATGTCTATGAAAATAATCAATAAACAATCTATAATAGGTGGGACTCATGGTAGGAACCTACCTCCCATGCAGAAAATGTAAGAGACATGGGTTTGATACTTGGGTCGGGAAGATCCCCTGGAGGAGGGCATGGCAACCCACTCCAGTATTCCATGGACAAGGGAGCCTGGTGGGCTATGGTCCAGAGGGTTGCAAAGGGTTGGACATGACTGAAGTGGCTTAGCACATCATAGGAATAGGAAAGGGTTTGATTTGAGCCAAACTGAGAACTGTAGCCTAGAAGACAGCTACTTAGATAATTCTGAGGTACTACTCCCAAGAAGCATAGCTTTCAGCCCAGTTTTCTGTCTTGAAAAAAAAAAATCAAACACAGCAGAGATACATTCCTTCAAGCTTTCA
Organism: Bos grunniens; assembly: GCF_055505025.1. Taxonomy (NCBI): domain Eukaryota; kingdom Metazoa; phylum Chordata; class Mammalia; order Artiodactyla; family Bovidae; genus Bos; species Bos grunniens. The sequence continues at coordinate 46,025,911 of NC_141181.1, forward strand.
AAAGAAAAGAAATGAAATAAGGGAAAGGAAAGAAGGAGATCAGCACGTACACAGAGAATCAATGTAGCCTTGACACTTAGGAAGGGAATCTGACCACTAAAGGAGGACCAACACTGGTGTCCTAGGAAAGGAGGCCATTCGATCTTTGTTTTTAACATGGACATTCTTTTTTTTCCAGTCAATGCACCCTTAAAAAAATAAAGCAGATGTACAATATGTGTTTGATAGGCCATAAACAAGCTGCTTTAGTTAGCATAATATTCAAGTTAACTCATGCATAAGCCAGGATGACTTCTCCAGTCCTCCATATGTAAACATTTCTTTTATCACTAACAACTTTCCAGGAGATGCTCATGCTGCCGGTCCAGGGGCCCCACTCTGAGAACCACGGGATTTAATTGAGAAGAGGCACATTCCAAGATGGTGCAGGACCTAGGGCTCTGACCTCCCCAGAGAGGACAGACCCAAAGAGCAGGTCCTCCAGGGCTGGTCACTGACCTGAGGTGGGCATTAAAGGAAAGCCCCAGGGCTCCTGGGAGACGCGGCCCCAGCTACCCTGCGATCAGAGCTGCCCTGGCCAGCGTCTCTCTCCCACCTTGTGCCTCCCACTGGCCCAGACTCAGGGTCTTACCTGCCTGAAGCAGACGGCCCAAGCCGTCATTAGCTTTATTTAGAGTCATGTGACCCGTTCCCCACATGAGGCTATTTCCTGCAGTGAGGCTTAGCCCTCTCAGTTGACAGATTTGCATGATGAATGGGAATTATTTTCAGGTCCCTCATCCTCTACATTTTAACCCCTTTACCTCTGTGAGGGATAAAGCTATGCCCGCCACAACGTGCTCCACACTCCTCGCCTCTTCTTCCCTCCAGTACCCTTGACCATCTCACACATCACACATCACCTTCTCTTCCTGCTTCTCTACCTCCTTCCATTGGCCTATGGGCAGATTTTGTTTTGGTTTCCCTTACTGGATTGGTGCCTGGCATGTAGAAGGGGCTCATTGACAGCGCTAATCCTAAATGAGTGGATTTCTCCAGATTCTAAAGCCACATTTGAATCCCATCCTGACTCAGAGATGTGCCTTCAGGATAACACCCCCTAAGTCTGCAGAACCAAAGTGGGTAGGTCCTTGCAGAGCCTTCTTTGTCTCAATGTTGTGGGCTGCTTGTCCTCTGAGTGGTGGTGGACATGAGCTTTAGGTATACTGACCACCACAGGGCACACACCCGACACATAGTAAGAATGTGTGGATGTGTTCAGGAAACCCTGGAAATGGGCTGACGAGGGCCAAGCCCAATAACGGGGGAAATCTGGGCTAAGAGCATCCACACGCATGTGTCTAAGCACTGACAGTGTGAGGCTGGGACCAAGCGCGGTACGTTTGTCAGATTCGGCCTCACAATAAGCCTGTGACATGGTTTACAGATGAGGAAAGTGAAGCACCAAGAGGTTGGTAATAGGCTCAAGGTCTCACCTTTAGTCGTGTGTGTGTGTGTGTGTGTGTGTGCTAAATCGCTTCAGTTGTGTCTGACTCATTGCAACCTTATGGACTGTAGTCCATCAGGCTCCTCTTTCTGTGAGGATTCTCCAGGCAAGAATACTGGAGTGGGTTACCATGCCTCCACCAGGGGATCTTCCCATCTTACGTCTCCTGCATTGGCAGGCGGGTTCTTTACCACTAGTGCCAAGCGGGAAGTCCCACTTTAGCCACAAATGCCCAAGGGCTGTTCCCACAGTTAGCTCTCAGAGAAGCTACAGCCCAAGTATTTTCATGAAATTAATGCACTTAAAATAAAACACCAAAATCTGGGAAAGAACAGATCATGAATTATTCAGCTTCAGTCTTTAGATCCAGGAAAACCTCTATTTGAAAGGAGAAGCTGCTGAGAAATAGGTATCAAATGTACTACTTTAAAAGTGATGGCTTATTTTTACCCCCAAACAAAGCAATGAACGATGAGATTTGGGGAAATTCCTCTAGTCTAAGCTCTCTGAGGACTCTTTTTAATAGGCTAGAGCTGTCAGGATCCCCTTTGTCAGGTCCCCTTGTCAAACTCAGAAGCAGCAGGGGAGGAGGCCTGGGCAGGTGGGGGACGCTGTCCACACACATGTGATTCCTGATGCTGTCCCCCTCCTCTCCCACAGCTGGGCTTGTGGAGAGATGGGGGGGCGCTCACTCTAGGCTCTGCTTCAGATCCCACAAGCGTCCTTTGTCGCACAAGGCACAGTCCTGGAGGGCTTTGAGAAACTGAATAAAAAGCCCAAATTAGCTTACTCCCAAGGGTTTGGCATTCATTACAGGATAATTACCTTATCGATTTTACTGCAGGAATATCTACTGTTTTTCCTTTTAGATCCAAAATGATATAACGTAACTAAAGTAACTTTGTGCCAGTGCCTTGGAAATTTGAAAGCTGCTGGTATTTAAAATATTTTTAGTTTAAATATTTAAAAATATTTGTACTTGTTTAATTTAAATGGAAGTGACCTTCCATGACAAAATTTCAGTACTGCTGGACCAGGGTCCTGGAAAGTCACACTCAGTCACCACACTCAGTCAGGCTCCTCTCTGCCCTGACCCCTCTCCCAGCTCCAGCTCCAGGACAAGGGTCCCCCTGAGCTCTGTCCACTGGATGCAGGGTTGGTTTGCCTACATGTCCCCTGATGTCCTGGAAGGAAAAGCCTCATCCTAGGTGTGGTATCCATTTATTTGCCATGCCCACAAGTGTCGAGGCTCTGAATGTTCATAACGGCCCCAGATTCCCTGTGGTGAAGTTGAGTTGCTTCATTCAACTTTCTGGCACCGTGGCTTGGGGGTGGTGACTGTCCCTGAGAGCCAGAGTAGACTGTGCAGCTCAGATCTAGGTTAACTGGTGACCTCCATCCTCTGTGACTGGTTCAAGGGTGGGCATGTGGTCCAGCCTTGAGTCATCCATCAAAGGGAATTGTTGTTGAGTCACTAAGTTGTGTCTGACACTGAGACCCCTTGGACTGCAGCGCTCCAGGCTTCCTTGTCCTTCACTCTCTCCAAGAGTTTGCTCAAATTGACGTCCATTGAGTCATTGATGTCCATTGAGTCACCATCCCATCCTCTGTCACCCTCTTCTCTTCCTGCCTTCAGTCTTTCCCAGAATCAGGGTCTTTTCCAATGAGTTGGCTCTTCGCATCAGGTGGCCAAACTATTGGAGCTTCAGCTTCAGCATCAGTCCTTCCAATGCATATTCAGAGTTGATTTCCTTTAGGATTGACTGGTTTGATCCCCTTACAGTCCAAGGAAATCTCAAGAGTCTTCTCCAATACCACAATTTGAAAGCATCAATTCTTCGGTGCTCAGCCATCTTTATAGTCCAACTCTCATATCCATACATGACTACTGGGAAAACCATAGCATCTACTAGACAGACCTTTATTGGCAAAGGGATTACATATATGTATGTTCATCCAGAGCAAGTGTGGCATCCAGTTTGTGGACTGGTGCCCTGTTGGATTCAAACTTGGCATCAATGGCCAACCTCTCCTGGTGGCACCTTGTGAAGACCTGGCCAAAGTCCAGCAAACCGTGTGCTGAGCAATGACACAGCTGCTACTGAGGTCTGGGCCACTGGGGCCACCATTGTGACCTGACACCGGCCACAGGGGGCTTTGTTTGCTGGGGTGTGGGTGAGGGCATGGAGGAAGCAAGAGATTCCTGAGGCCCAAGAGGACGAGGCTGTCCTTAGGAAGGGTTCCGAGAGGGCTGGTGTGGGCTCTGTACAAGAAGAGGGTGAGGTAGAGGGAGAGGAACACTAACCACCATCCCTTTCAGCTGCAAAGTCTCTCAGTCTCAGATCCCTGGGAACTGCATAGCTAATAATAGCATAGCATAACTATTAAAGCTCTCTGGTTACAAGGTCTTCATATTCAGCTGGAATCATGTCTCACACATGTGCACTTGTAAAATTTTCTCATCATGTCTCAAAGTAAAGACTTTAAGAAAGAATGGCCAACAGAAACATGAAAAGATGCTCAAGACTGCTAATTACTATAGAAAGCAAATCAAAACTACAGTGAGGTACTATTTCACATCAATCAGAATGGCCATCAAAAAGTCTACAAACAATAAATGCTGGAGATAGTATGAGAAAAGAGAACTCTCCTACACTGTTGGTGGGAATGAAAATTGGTGCAGCCATTATGGAGAACAGTATAAAGGTTCTTTAAAATCTAAAAATAATTACCATATTATCTGGCAATTCCACTGTGGGGCATATATTTGGAGAACGCTAACTAGAATAAATACATGCACCCCTATGTTCATAGCCAAGACACGGAAGCAGCCTAAGTGTCCACTGACAAATAAGTGATTAAAGAAGATGTGGTACATATATAAAATAGAATATTATTCAGTCATAAAAACGAATGAAAAAATACCATTTGCAGCAAACTGGATGCAACTAGAGATTATCATACTAACTGAAGTGAGTCAGAAAGAGAAAGACAAATGCCATATGACATCATTTATACATAGATTATAAAAAATTATACAAATAAATTTATTTACAAAACAGAAACTGACTCACAGACATAAAAAACAAGTTTATGGTTACCAAAGGGGAAAGTGGAGAGTGGAGGGATAAATTGAGAGTTTGGGATTAGCACATAAAAACTATTATATATAAAATAGGTAAAAAACAAGGTCCTACTGTATAGCACAGGGGATTCCACACTATTCAATCAATATCTCATAACAACCTAAATGGGAAAGAATCTGAAAAAGAATATATATATATATATATATATATATATATATATATACACCACTTTGTTGTACACCTGGAACTAATACAACTTTCTAAATCAACTACACTTCAACTTTAAAAAGTATATTTAAGAAAAAGAATGAAAAATTTTGCCTAGCGCAGTACCCATTTCTCCTTTCTTGCCTGCTCCTGGGCTATGACTTCTCACAGCTGAGGGCTCTTCATCTTCTGCCCAACCCTCCCTCCTTGCTGGATACCTGCCAGGAAACTCCCCTTGGGATTTGGGGCTGGGAGGCTCCCTTTGGGGACTGGGCAGGGGGGCTGTGCTAGTCTGTGACAGAGGTTCCAGCACAACCCGTCCCCTCCCATGGGCAGCTCTCCAGGGTCCTGAACAGAAGTCTGATCAGGCAGGGGAAATGAAGCCCCACCCCCATTCCCCCTGCAATTTCCCTTCACTACAGGTCCATAGCTGGATGTGGGGGCTGTGCCATATTCAGGGAACTTTAGTTTCTGAAAGATCTGAGGTCATTTGAAAAATCTAGCCTGTTTTCTGTGAACATCTCAGCAATGTCCTCAGGGTCAGGACGAAAGGAGATTAACTGTCCAAGTTCTAGGGGTTCAGAGAGCGGGGATGGAGAAACCACAGAGCCTGGGACCTGGAAGAGAGGTGTGGCCATTCATGATATATATACATATGTGTGTGTGTATATATATTTATGTGTGTGTATATATATATAAAGAGAAGCTATATGTTCTTATTCGAAGGTGGACTCATTATTTAAAATGAAAATTACAAACCGTAGTTCAACATTTTAAAATGAGGTATTGAAATGGAGCAGGACCCTATGGTCCTTCCCCACCATGTCCTCAGCCTGCCTTTCATCTGTGGAAAACTTCAGCCAAAGAATAAGTTTAATCAGAGAAACAAAGGAAAACAGTCAAAGGAGACAAGATAATAATAATATACTCATTAAGCATAGTCAAGGATATTTAGTTCCTTCTAAAGGGCTATAAGATAATATTCTGAGCCATAGTCTGTGAACTGTTTTATAGATACTGAAACCCCCACCAGGTGGGAGAAATTAACTATGTGATGACTGTAGCCATGACATAAGCTGCCACAATTCCAAGAACTGGCTTCAAAAAATGGAAACAAACTGATTCTTGAATGCAAGATTGTACCTAAAACAATCAATGCTGATCAGACAACTGATGACTAATTTCAAGATGACTGTCAGAGCGGACGGTGCTTTTTATGCATGTAGCCCCCCTCCCTCCATCTATAAAAGCTCTTGCTCCCTGATTGTTGGTGGAGGGGTTAGCCTTTGGACATCTGTCCTCCCCTTCACTCTGGCTGCCAGCATCCAAAATAAAGCAAACTTTCCTTTCCATTAAACTGGCCTCTTTATCAGCTTTTGAGCAGTGAGCAGCCAGACTCTGCTTTCGGTAATAGTATGTCAACTGAGGAAATAAAATGGGATAATAACAAAAGTTCAATTAAACTCTAGAAAAGGCAAAAAAGAGGGAAAAAAAAGAAAGAATAAGAGGAACAGGTAGAAAACAACCAGCAAGATGGCCGATATGAACCCCATTCCATCAATTGTCATTTTAATGTTGAGTGCTCGAAACTCATCAGTTAACACCCAGAGATCATCAGATTGGATGAAAATAAGCAATAACTGGCTATAAATGGTCAAAAAGAAACCCACATTAAATATAAAAACATGTCTCTGTCAGGAGTAAAAGGAAGGAGGAAGGGGTACCATGCAGACAGCAAACAAAAGAAAGCTGGAGTAAATATCCTGATTTCAGGCAAAGTGGACTTTAGGACAAGGGTGATGTCCAGGGATGAGGGGGCTCTTCAGTTCAGTCACTCAGTTGTGTCCGACTCTTTGTGGCCCCATGGACTGCAGCATGCCAGGCCTCCCTGTCCATCACCAACTCCTGGAGCTTACTCAAACTCATGTCCATTGAATCCATGATGCCATCCAACCATCTCATCCTCAGAATCTGCCTGCAATGCGGGAGACCTGGGTTCGATCCCTGGGTTGGGAAGATCCCCTGGAGAAGGGAAAGGCTACCCACTCCAATATTCTGGCCTAGAGAATTCCATGGACTGGGGTCACAAACAGTTGGAGATGACTGAGTGGGCTGTTACAGGATGATAAAAGGGAATGCTCGCCCAGAAGATGTAACAGTCCTAAATAGCTGTGCACCTAACAATACAACTTCAAATTACACCAATAGAACTGAAAGGAAAAATTGACAATTCCACAGTTAGAGGAGGAGACTTCATCAATCCACTCCCAGCCACCATAAAGCAAGGATTAGCAAATCAGTAAGGATATTGATGACTCAAACAGCACTACCAAGAGACTCGACCTAACAGACTGTCTACAACACTCTGCACAGTGACGGCAGGGCACAGTCATTCTCAGGCACATGCAGAACTGCCACTAATTTAGACCATATCTGGGCCATAAAAATTAGGCAGTTAATCATGAAGGTACATTCTTGAACCATTATGGAATTAAACTAGAAATCAATATCTGGAAATTATTCCTGAATGCCTGAATATTTGGAAATTGAACAACACATTTCTAAATAAGCCATGAGTCAAAGAGAAAGTCTCAGGAAGATTAAATCCATCCATACATAATATCACACACACAAGTCTATGAATCATAAGCACACACGTGAAAGTGAAGATATATCAGTGAGGTGAGCTACATTTACAGCAGTACTCGGGGAGCTCAGACCATCGCATGCGCACAGGGAAAAGAAGAAACTGCAAACTCTGGAGGGCGTCAGCCCTGGGGTCTCTGCGGGCAGAGTAAAATGCTGGGGGGTGGGCACATGAGTGCCTTCTGTTATTCATCCTTAAGCTGTTTACTGAGAGTCCCCTGTGCTTAGTGTCCAGACCCCGGATGAGGAAGACACATGTCTCTGGAGGTGGGAGGCCGTCAGATTGTGAGGTCTCCCTGCTGACCCCTCCACAGAGATTGTCCCAGGTAATGGGTGTTAACCCCTTGTGAGCAGATGGAGTGGGACTGGAGGTAACACTCCCTCAGGAAGGCCAGTGGGGCTCCAATGAGCCCAGAGGATACAGGATGCGGGGACCCTGCTGCAGCTGGACTCCATGCTGCAGTGGGTGGGGGTGAAGGATCCAGGCAGGGCAGCCTCGGATCCCCGCTGTCACTGACCCAAGTCAGATGAAATACCCAGATCACCAGGGGCATCTGGTAGGGGGCAGTGCTGCCGGGCCCTCCAAACTTGGGGGGTTAGGTCAGCACACAGAGAGAACAGGGACAGGGGATTTACACATTCAACTATTTCCCTTCCACTCCCACCCAGTGTTCATGCCCTGATCAGGAGGGTTTAATTATCGGGGGGACTGGAGTCTGTCTGAGCCTGTTTCTCCATTTGAGTGACAAGGTAAAGGTCCTCCCTGACCTCAGGAGCAGGAGGGGAGGGCTTCCCACCCCACTTAGAATTGCTCACAGGGGCATCTGTCATCCTGTGAAAGGCTGGAGGTAACTTGACTGCACATGGTCTTCATGCAGCCCTGGGACAGGGGACAGCCTGGATTGGAAGCTCAGGGTCACGTCACCACAATAACGTGCCACCTTCCACAGCTGAAAGCAATTAACTGAAGAACCCAAGCCTGTACTCAGAGCTCGGAGTTCATGCAGAGTTCATGCCTGAGACCATGGTCCCATCCCTTCTCCAACCTGGTGGCCCTTCCTGGAAAGAGACCTCCTTCACAGAACAGGTATGCATTGCCAGTGGCCTTGCATGCCCCCCACCCTGCTTGGCTCGTGGATCCGTCCAGCTTGTCTGAAGCTCCTCCCAACCTGCAACATAGGAAGCTGTCCTTGTTCGTGGTCCATCCCCCTATAGTGGCTCAGCCTCCAAGGGCAGCGGCCAGGCCATGGGAGTCAAAGTCTGCCCTTCTCTACCCAGCCTCCCACCCTCTCTCTTTTCCTCCTGGACTCCACCATCATCACCTCCAACTCAATGTGCCTGAAGCAGGGTGTCCAAAAAGAAACATTTTCAGGCCAGAAAGATGCCCCAGTGGGTCAGACCAGGTGTGAGACACAAGAGAGTGGTGGGGTTTTCACTGAGCTGGAAGGTCACTTTCCTGATCTGAACGGGCAGTGGCTGCTCCCCCTCAGCTGACCCCCACTGTACCAGATGCATTAGGGTTTGCACACAGACAGTGCAGTTTCCTGTGAGGTTAATCAGCTGGCATGGCAGATGGTCTCTGGGAACATTCACTCCAGAGGGGCCCCTGGCACCACACCCAGGTTGCCTGACTCAGAGGTCCCTACCCCAGTGTCCCTGCCCCATCCTGACCCCCTACATGGGCTGTGACCAATGTACTGAAGGACAGTAAAGGGTGGTCACAGTAAAAATCTGTGGGTGATTAATAATGAGCATACCAGGTAGCTAAGGCAGAACTCACTGGAGAAATTGGAGGCCCAATTGTGTGGGCTGGTTACAGCATTTTGGGATCTTTGACAATTGTCTCGTGGGCAGAGGATCAGAGGTTTGTGAGATCTGTCTGCAAGAAAGAGGAGCCAAGGGCAGAGGGATAGTGTCAGGGGCTCAGGGAGCCTGTGGCCGGGGTGGGGCTGGCACCCACGACAGGAGTTTGGTCTGTGGGGGACCGAGCAGCCTATATACCCACCGTCCTGCTTGAGGGAGCTGGAGGGTACTCCTGGCACCCTCTCCTCCTGCCTCTGAGCCTGGTCTATATCTGGACTTTCCCCCTTCCCGGGGGCAGGAGGGGCCAGTATCCAGGAGGAGCACATGGTTGATGCCAACCCCTCCCACCAGGGCTCTGTGAAGATCCTACATAGAGCCCAGGGGCCCTGAAGCCCCACAGAGCTTGGAGCACAGCCCCGCCTCCCCTCTGGGACAGACACTTGGGTGCTGGGACCATGGTGGGATCCAGGAGGCTTGAAAGGCCAACACATTGGGGAGGGAGCACCCCCACCATCTCTTGCTTTTACCTGTGGACGCCCCAGAGCCCACAGGAGGAGGAGATGGGCGGAGGGGAGAGAGTCGGTGCAGCCGGAACGAGGGGATTGTGTGTGGGGCTGGCACCACCTGCCCTCCCTCGGTTCCCAAACAGATGAGGACACCACAATGAAGTCCCCTGCTCTGCCCTTCCGGGAACCCTTTTTATCAAGAAGACGCTGCTGCACCTCCATGTGGAATTTTAATTAAGAAGCAGGAAGCTAGGTCTTCAGGCATCTTCCCTTGGACACGTTTCTAATTAACCACCGGGCCCATGGCTTCAGTCAGTGCCAGTGAATACGCAACAAAGTCAAAAGAAGCTTTCAAATCAGCAGTTGGGGAAGGGATTGGGTGGGGGTGGGGAGTGGGTAGGTGAGAGAAAGGAGGGCTGGCTTCACAATTTTTAGGAAATATCCCGTGGGGGAGGGGAGCAGGGTGGTGGCTTCAGTGCCATCCACAGACCCTCTCTAAGTCTATCCTCTCACCGCCATCACTGGTGACATGGGACATGTGACTTGTCATCAGACTGGGAGGACATCACAGTGCAGTCACTCAGGACTCTGGGACATATGGACGTGGCAGGGGACATGGAGGCACAAAGGGGTAGACGTGGCATGTTGGTAACCCTTTCTCATACAGCTCTCAAGGTTTCTCAGGGAACCCCGCCCCATCCCCAGCCTCTGGGATTGGGGGGTGGGGGGGCTGGCATTGGGCTCTGCCCCTGGGCCATCATGTGATATGGATCTGGCCAATCATCCGTCCCCATCCCAGCCTCAGAGATTGGCTCTGGCATAGACACGTGACCCACAGAAGCCAACCAGAACCTGTCCTGTGACTTCCGCTGAAACTGCTGAGAGCAGCATCTTCTTCCCCCCTCCACCACACAGGATATCTTGAGATGAAGCCAGTGCGGTATCAATGGGGCCACAAGCCAAGTGGGAGAGGCCACCTGTTGACATCACTGAGCACATGAAGCCAATCATGGCCCATTCCCGTTTTCTAGGAATGAGCCTTCCCTAGTCAAAGGAGTTGGAAATGGTTTGCTCTCATTTTCTCAGCACCATGAACCCAGAAGCAAATTTCTCTAGGTGAAATGTCTAGCTTGTTAACTAGCATCACAGGCTTTAGAACTTTATCCTTGTTGTTCATGAGGGGGCTGGCTGGCTAACATATTTTGGAGACCCACACCCCCCTCCCCCAATATGACAGGTACATGTAAAGGGACCAGCAGGCCAGGTGGTCTCTTCCCACGGTCCCTACACAGTCCTCCATCCATCTGGTGGATCAGAGGATGCTGTGGGCTGGTACCAAGAGTAAAGGTCCTGCCTCTGGGATATCAGGTAGACCCTTCCTGCTGGTGAGGCTGAATCAAGTCCCAGCAAGGAGACATGGGGTGCTCATGGGTTTTCAGGAGGGCTTGACCTGTGCTTTCAGTGTCGGCCTACACAGTGTGTGTAATACACGGCCACCCGCGGGTTGGGATTGGTCTGAGCCTGGCTTCCTCATAGCCTGGGAGGAGGTCTGAGTGAGAGCACGTGACCCTCATCATCTCAGACTTTCTGGAAGCAGCAGTCATGCACCCAGAGTAACCGAATCCCTGTTCATGAATGAATCAACCCACGTCACGTCACAACCATCCCGACTCCCTGAAGCTGTCTGCAGCCTGCTGGCAGCTCCTCTGCATCTCACAGCTGGAGGAAACTGCAGGAGGAGGTGGACATGTGTTGCTCCCTAAGGCAGGCGGCTGTGTCGACTGCTAAAGAGGATTCTGGATGGGGAAGATGGTGGAGGATTTGGTCTGAAACAAAATTGCCCTTGACCTTTGAGAGCTTATGAGACGTGAGTCCAGGGGCTCAGGCAGGACCGCAGCCCCTCTACTACCTCATTTCTGTCCAGAGCCGCAGAACCGCCCAGAGCCTGGGGGTTCCCTAGGGCACATCCTCTCCCTGGATCCGGGGGCAGCCCCAGGGGCCTGGCACACCCGCCAGGATCTGACCAGGTGCACAGTGCATCCTCACTGACTCGGGACGTGGTTGCCACCTGGTCACTCCCTCACATCTACTCACGGAGCACAGCCCCCTTCAGATCAGATCAGCCACTCAGTCGTGTCCAACTCTTTGCGACCCCATGAATCGCAGCACGCCAGGTCTCCCTGTCCATCACCATTCCCGGAGTTCACCCAGACTCACGTCCATCGAGTCAGTGATGCCATCCAGCCATCTCATCCTCTGTCGTCCTCTGCTCCTCCTGCCCCCAATCCCTCCCAGCATCAGAGTCTTTTCCAATGAGTCAACCCTTCGCATGAGGTGGCCAAAGTACTGGAGTTTCAGCTTTAGCATCATTCCTTCCAAAGAAATCCCAGGGCTGATCTCCTTCAGAATGGACTGGTTGGATCTCCTTGCAGTCCAAGGGACTCTCAAGAGTCTTCGCCAACACCACAGTTCAAAAGCATCAATTCTTCGGTGCTCAGCCTTCTTTACAGTCCAACTCTCACATCCATACATGACCACAGGAAAAACCATAGCCTTGACTAGACGAACCTTTGTTGGCAAAGTAATGTCTCTGCTTTTGAATATGCTATCTGGGTTGGTCATAACTTTCCTTCCAAGGAGTAAGCGTCTTTTAATTTCATGGCTGCAGTCACCATCTGTAGTGATTTTGGAGCCCAGAAAAATAAAGTCTGACACTGTTTCCCCTGTTTCCCCATCTATTTCCCATGAAGTGGTGGGACCGGATGCCATGATCTTCGTTTTCTGAATGTTGAGCTTTAAGCCAACTTTTTCACTCTCCTCTTTCACTTTCATCAAGAGGCTTTTTAGTTCCTCTTCACTTTCTGCCATAAGGGTGGTGTCATCTGCATATCTGAGGTTATTGATATTTGTCCTGGCAATCTTGATTCCAGCTTGTGCTTCTTCCAGCCCAGCGTTTCTCATGATGTACTCTGCATAGAAGTTAAATAAACAGAGTGACAATATACAGCCTTGACGAACTCCTTTTCCTATTTGGAACCAGTCTGTTGTTCCATGTCCAGTTCTAACTGTTGCTTCCTGACCTGCATACAAATTTCTCAAGAGGCAGGTCAGGTGGTCTGGTATTCCCATCTCTTTCAGAATTTTCCAGTTTATTGTGATCCACACAGTCAAAGGCTTTGGCATAGTCAATAAAGTAGAAATAGATGTTTTTCTGGAACTCTCTTGCGTTTTCAATGATCCAGCGGATGTTGGCAATTTGATCTCTGGTTCCTCTGCCTTTTCTAAAACCAGCTTGAACATCAGGAAGTTCATGGTTCACATATTGCTGAAGCCTGGCTTGGAGAATTTTGAGCATGACTTTACTAGCGTGTGACATGAGTGCAAGTGTGCGGTAGTTTGAGCATTCTTTAGCATTGCCTTTCTTTGGGATTGGAATGAAAACTGACCTTTTCCAGTCCTGTGGCCACTGCTGAGTTTTCCAAATTTGCTGGCATATTGAGTGCAGCACTTTCACAGCATCATCTTTCAGGATTTGGAATAGCTCAACTGGAATTCTATCACCTCCACTAGCTTTGTTCATAGTGATGCTTTCTAAGGCCCACTTGACTTCACATTCCAGGATGTCTGGCTCTAGGTGAGTGATCACACCATCGTGATTATCTGGGTCGTGAAGCTCTTTTTTGTACTGTTCTTCTGTGTATTCTTGCCACCTCTTCTTAATATCTTCTGGTTCTGTTAGGTCCATACCATTTCTGTCCTTTATTGAGCTCATCTTTTCATGAAATATTCCTTTGGTATCTCTGATTTTCTTGAAGAGATCTCTAGTCTTACCCATTCTGTTGTTTTCCTCTATTTCTTTGCATTGATCACTGAGAAGGCTTTCTTATCTCTTCTTGCTATTCTTTAGAACTCTGCATTCAGATTTTGTATCTTTCCTTTTCTCCTTTGCTTTTCACTTCTCTTCTTTTCACAGCTATTTGTAAGGCCTCCCCAGACAGCCATTTTGCTTTTTTGCATTTCTTTTCCATGGGGATGGTCTTGATCCCTGTCTCCTGTACAATGTCACGAACCTCATCCCATAGTTCATCAGGCACTCTATCTATCAGATCTAGGCCCTTAAATCTATTTCTCACTTCCACTGTATAATCATAAGGGATTTGATTTAGGTCATATCTGAATGGTCTAGTGGTTTTCCCTACTTTCTTCAATTTAAGTCTGAATTTGGCAATAAGGAGTTCATGGTCTGAGCCACAGTCAGCTCCTGGTCTTGTTTTTGCTGACTGTATAGAGCTTCTCCATCTTTGGCTGCAAAGAATATAATCAATCTGATTTAGGTGTTGCCCATCTGGTGATGTCCATGTATAGAGTCTTCTCTTGTGTTGTTGGAAGAGGGTGTTTGTTATGACCAGTGCATTTTCTTGGCAAAACTCTATTAGTCTTTGCCCTGCTTCATTCCATATTCCAAGGCCAAATTTGCCTGTTACTCCAGGTGTTTCTTGACTTCCTACTTTTGCATTCCAGTCCCCTATAATGAAAAAGACATCTTTGTTGGGTGTTGGTTCTAAAAGATCTTGTAGGTCTTCATAGAACCGTTCAACTTCAGCTTCTTCAGCGTTACTGGTTGGGGCATAGACTTGGATTACTGTGATATTGAATGGTTTGCCTTGGAAATGAACAGAGATCATTCTGTCATTTTTGAGATTGCATCCAAGTACTGCATTTCGGACTCTTTTGTTGACCATGATGGCTACTCCATTTCTTCTGAGGGATTCCTGCCCGCAGTAGTAGATATAATGGTCATCTGAGTTAAATTCACCCATTCCAGTCCATTTCAGTTCGCTGATTCCTAGAATGTCGACATTCACTCTTGCCATCTCTTGTTTGACCACTTCCAATTTGCCTTGATTCATGGACCTGACATTCCAGGTTCCTATGCAATATTGCTCTTTACAGCATCGGACCTTGCTTCTATCACCAGTCACATCCACAGCTGGGTATTCTTTTTGCTTTGGCTCCATCCCTTCATTCTTTCTGGAGTTATTTCTCCACTGATCTCCAGTAGCATATTGGGCACCTACCAACCTGGGGAGTTTCTCTTTCAGTATCCTATCATTTTGCCTTTTCATACTGTTCATGGGGTTCTCAGGCAAGAATACTGAAGTGGTTTGCCATTCCCTTCTCCAGTGGACCACATTCTGTCAGATCTCTCCACCATGACCCGCCCGTCCTGGGTTGCCCCACGGGCATGGCTTAGTTTCATTGAGTTAGACAAGGCTGTGGTCCGAGTGTGATTAGATTGACTAGTTTTCTGTGAGTATGGTTTCAGTGTGTTTGCCCTCTGATGCTCTCTTGCAACACCTACCGTCTTACTTGGGTTTCTCTTACCTTGGGCGTGGGGTATCTCTTCACGGCTGCTCCAGCAAAGCGCAGCCATTGCTCCTTACCTTGGACGAGGGGTATCTCCTCACCACAGGCCTTCCTGACCTTCAATGTGGGATAGCTCCTCTAGGCCCTCCTGCGCCCGCGCAGCCACGGCTCCTTGGTCGTGCAGTTGCTCCTCCCGGCCGCCGCCCCTGACCTCGGACACGGGGTAACTCCTCACGTCGCCGCCCCTGACCTCGGGCTTGGGGCCGTGGGGTATCTCCTCCCGGCCGTCGCCCCTGACCTCGGACGCGGGGTAGCTCCTCCCGGCCGTTCCTGTGCCGTCGCAGTCTGGTACTCTCCGCCGCTGCCCCTGACCTCGGACGTGGGGTAACTCCTCTTGGCCGCCGCCCTTCGGGCATGGGGTCCTTACGGCTTCTGCCCCTGACCTCGGACGTGGGGTGGCTCCTCTCGCCTGCGGCTATGGCGCGCCCGTCGCAGCCGCCTGCGCTATGGCCCTTCACAGCCCCCTTCACAGCTCTGCAAACCCAGGAGACACATCATCCCCTGTAACCCCACAGCGCCCCCAGAGGCAGGCACTGTGATGACACCCACCCAGATGGGGAGGAGCCCAGGGAGGTCAGGGGAACTCAGGTCCACGCTCGCTCCTGCACCTGCCTTTCTGGCTCCAGTCCTCCCCTGAGACCTCCTGGGCCAGGAGACACGAAATGCCCCAGACACATGACAGCGCCTGTAAGAGGCTCGTTCCTGCCTGGAAGCCACACCCTGGAGAAGAGCCTCGTGTCTGAGGTTGGGGCATCTCCCATGGAAACACACGGTGAGTCTGCTGGTCCCTCTGCAGAGGGGCAGCTCTGACCCAGGCTCCTTGAGAGGGTGACGACTCTGCAGGAGGAAGCCCGTGCTTTCCACTGTTGTCGTGCAGTGTGAAGTGGACGAGAGTCCTCAGATCCCCTGTCCGCACCAGACATTCAGTGACCCTCCGGACATTTGCTGGGGCTGCCTCGCTCCAGGCTCACATCAGACACAGACTCCAGAGTCCAGACACCCCTGCTGGTGGACGGCCTGGCACCCGCAAGCTCCCCACAGGATAAAACAGAACAAATACCATTGAGATGCATCTGAGAAGAACATTCTTCTTTTAATCAAAGCCTCAACTTTGGAAACCTTCTAGGACTACAAGGAATGGGCCAGGACAATGGTAGTTTAATCATTCTTGTTTCATCTCCAGATTATTGTTTCCTTACAGTAGAAAAGGGCAGATTCCTCCTACTTTAGTAATTCAGCTAGTAAATTATCTCATCCTGAAGTTGTAACAATTGTTCATCTACCTCTCTTTTAAAAAGCTTTCAGTGATGTTTCATTGTTTCATCACGGAAAATGTGTCATCATTGTGGCTCACCAGCTTGTTTGAAGAGAGGGATTAACTTCTTAAAGACATTTGAGGCAAAACCTTTAAAAAAAAAAAGAAGAAAAACAGAAAAATCTTTTGATAACTTAATAATTTCTCTGAGTCTTGGAAAGAGACCTGGGCTCACACCACCATCCCATCCCCTTTGTGATCAGCATTCATATGTTATAGTTTCAAAATGGCAGTGTGAGATGTTGAACCATGTTAATTCCCAGCCCATTCTACCCAAACTATGGGGAATCCTAAGCCTCCCCTGCCCGGGGCACAGCAAGCCAGATTCATTTGACTCATTCACTTGACTGTAGTTTATTCAGCACTTATTTGTATCAGTACTGCGCTGACCACCCCAAATCAGCGACAGGGTCACAAAATTGTGTGTGACCAGATGTGTATGCCTGGGAGGAGCTGAACTGAAGCTGGCTCTCAATCTTTCTGGTCCTTACTGCCCAGGGCTTGCAAAAACAAAACAAAACAAAGCAATACACACACTCACGTATACCAGAAAACCAACCTTAAATGTCCCCTATTCATCCCCATGTGGAAAGATGCACTGGTCCAAGGCATTGGATGTTCAGACCCTGAGGTGACCTCATCTGTGGCAGTCATCCTCCGGCCTGACCTCATATCCTCTCTGCAGCTGTCCCAGGCAGATGACATAGACATGATACACACCACAACAGGAGAACCCACAAAACATCAGAGCAGAAAAGCGTGTTGACTGACTCAGGTTTCTCTCCAGTCAGTCTTCCCTTCATTCTCGAAGCACAGACTTAACACTTGACAGATGCAGACACAATGTGCCAAGAGCTGGGGTCACAGAGCATAGTGAGATAAGACACGGCCCTCCTGAGAGTTCAGAGTCTAATCTCATAGGTACCACACATGCCTCACGTGAGGATAATGAAGTGATGCACCCGAGTCAGTACTGATGACCCTGCAGTGAGGGGAGGAGGGAGACCAGCCCATAAGAGGCTCGAGGAGGGAGGAAGGAGCAGACCAGACTGGAGCTTGAGGGGTGACAGGTGTTTGCTGGTGTTGCTGGGTCTACACATGGTCCACCTCCTTCTAGGAACTGACCTGCATTTTCCTTGGTGAACCATCCCCTCCATCATTCCATGTGCTCGGGGTGGGGGATGGGGGATCATTCCCCTCCTGATCTAAAATGGTGATGTGACCCAAGCCTGGATAACTATATCATCAAATTCCCCTGCCAGAGATCACCCCAGGGATGGGCATGGAGCAGTGAGTGGACCAATGAGATGCAGTTCTCAATTTTTCAGTGAAACTGTTGAGAAAGAAAATTGCTGAGCTTCTGAGAAGACTCAGATGCTAGTGAGACTTGGACCCAGACAGCTATCTTGGTGCCACACGCAAAGTGCCAAAGCACACATGGAGAAATCTGATACGTGAGATGGAGAAAAGAAGACAAGATCCTGAGACTGTCACTTGAGCCCCTAGATCAAGCCGTGTCTGAAGCCATCACTGTGGATGCTTCTGTTATATAAGGCAGCAAATTCTTGCTTCTGCAGAAGCTGCTTCAGCTGTGTTTCTGCCACTTGAGATTGAATAAATAAAGTTTTCCTGGTGTTTTTCACTTCCATATTAGAATCTGTCTGGGGACTGGGAGTTGGAAGAGAGCTCTTATACCAAGAACAAAGTTTTTAAAACTTGCTGTGGATCAGCATTTCCCAGAGCTTCCAGTCATCCCACAAAGAAAGGGCCCTCTATTCAAAAACAGTTCTGAGACCTCTGGCCTGATCGTAGGGCGCTTTCCTCTCTCTCTTCCAGAGGACGCTGTGCAGCTCAGAGGCTTTTATGAGCTAAAGTGAATCTCAGACAGGGAGGCAGAGAGGCAGTGTTCCTGCTCCAGCTGTCTGGGGAGTTTGTTTTGGAAAGCACACATCGGAAACTCACCTCCACCCGCAAGCCTTCTGTACACCCACATGGACTTTGAGGATCTTGACTGAGAATCTGGCTTATTTCTGAAAACAACCCACTTCTGGCTGCTGGGAAATTGGCAGGTGCATCCCCAGGGCCTTTGGTCTGATCTGTGCCCTGAGCACAGCCTCCCCGCCTGCTCCCCTGCAGGAAGAGGGGAGAAGAGACAGCAAAAGGTCCCTTTCCACCCAGTGACCCTCCCCTCCAGAGGGTCGTCAGGAGGAAGGGGTCCTGACCAGGACACTGCATCTCTCACATCCCTGGAAGAAGGAGGGAGACAAAAGAAACCCCTGAGTCAGTACTTGGGGTTAGTTGTGCCTCAGGGGCGAAGGCTCCTCTCTGCCAGAGAATGTGCCTTGGGAATCACAGCTGGTCTCCTGGCAGGGGGAGGAGGAGAGGGAGAAGGGAGGGGGGAGGGGAGGAGAGGTGGGGGGCAGAGAGGGAAGGGGGTGAGGAGGAGGAGAGGGAGTCTGAAAGGAAGCTCCTGGCTCCAGGGGCTCTGGTGACAGTCAGCTCCATGGGCCCTCCTGACTGTCAGCTTTAACTTATCACCTTCCTGGAGAGCTGGCCTGACTCTGCAAGGCTCCAGATTTACGTATAAGACAAGACAACTCATTACAGGAAGTCTGGGGAAGTCAGGAGAAAAATACCCAAAATACCCACCGTGTAGCACAATAAAACGTCATTTCGTCTATTGCCTCTCAGCACTATTTTTTTTTTTTTTTTTAGTATACGTGTATTTTATGGCTGCAATCTTATTTCCTAAAGTTTGACTGCTGTTCTATCTACTTAACATAAAAGCGTTTTTGATGTTGTATTATTTTAATAACAGAGTGATTAACAATGAACTGATGAGACCTCAAGCTGAACAAGAATAAAGTGAAAAAAACAAATCAAGAGGTCTTTGCATCATTTGTCCAATGGGGTCCCCTTCCCCTCCTGTCCTACCAAGGGCGTCTAGAAGAGCTTGAGATGAAGGCACAGCCCCCTCCCCACCTGCCCCATCTAGTCTGCATAAAAGGAAGGGAGGTGAGAGGCAGAAACAAATGCTGATGGCCTGGCCAGAGCCCTGGTCTATTACGGTGGTCCCAGCGCTGCACTCCTTTCAGTTCAGAGCTGAGAGAGGCCACTGACATGAGGGTTGGAGTGCCCACCCACGTGTGCTGATGAGCAGACAGATGAGTCCAGTTCAGTCATCTCTGAGGACCTGGGGTCCCAGGACCCAGAGATCCAGCTGCTTCCTCTTGGATGAGGACGGGGAGGGGGAACGTGGTGGTGCCTGCCCCTCGCCCTGGAGGTGGATTGTCCTGTGCTCCTGGGAGGCTCATGGGTGTGGGAATTGCCCTATCACCCGTGCCTGTGTTCAGAAGAGATGGCGAGAGCCCAGTGCAGCCAGAGAGAAAGGAAAAGGAAAGATGGAAGGGAGGAAGGGAATTTTAAAAAGAAGAAAAATTGAAAGGAAATGAAAGACAGGAACCTAGGAACAGCATGATTTCTGTTGGATGCTCTAAGTTCTTCTTACAATAGTCACCAATCTGCTATTTCTCAGAGTAAAGGCAATGTGATTCCCAAGATTGTGCTCTTTAGTGGTTTCCTGGACCTCTGTTTGATACAAGCCCTCATTGGTTCAATAAATTCCTAACTGCTGAAGGGAACCAGAGCCAGCTTCTGTTGCTTATACCCCCCCCTTCTCTGACACTCATGTCACAGGTTTAAAATCCCTTTGAGATCAGGTGTGTGAGCTCCTTGATGGGACCTAATGATAGCAGCAGTCCACTTACTTAAAGCACTGGATCTGTGCCAGGTGCGGTTTTAACGTGTCCAGGTATGAAGTTGCCTGATGAACAGCATCCTGTCCACTGCCTACACGCTTACACCATTGCACAAGTGAAGACCTGGGGCCATGTCATGGATAGAGGGACTCACCCCAAGTGACAGAACTGGTACGTGACCAGTTCAGGATTCAAGCACAGATTTGCTGGGCCCAGAGCCCCACCCTGATCCAATATGTTAAAGTAGGTGGAGAAACCTGAATTATATTTCTTTTCATTGTCATGGGGGCTGAATTTTCTTACAAGGCTTCTTGTATCCCCCTTCTCCACATCTGGTACATCAGTGGCTTGCAGTGCACATCTGTGTACTCAAACACCTGTATCTTTGGCCTTCAGAGAAGTGAAACGGGCCTGTCAGCACCCCTCACCCCCACCCCCAGCTCTGTTAGCTCCAGGGGTCCACAGGATGGGTGGGAGGACCAGTTAGGAAACCACAGGAGGCTCAGAACAGAGGATGTCTCGGGTACCAAAGCATCCAGAATCCATTCTTATTTTAATTTTTTGGAAAAAGTGTACAAAAGTCTTTTTTGAATTTGTTACAATATTGCTTCTATTGTTTTTTATGTTTTGGTTTTCTAGCCATGAGGCATGTGGGCTCTTAACTCCCCAACCTGGGATTAACCTGCATTCCCCTACTTTATAAGGTGAAGTCTTAACCACTGGACTGCCAGGGAAGTCCCCAGAATCCATTTAATGACCCTTTTCAGGAGTGAAGGAAGAGGCAGAACAGACAATCCATACATGTGTCACCCAAACGAACAAGTTTCCTGCTGAAGAGCGTTCTTCCCCTATCTCAGTTGCTGGAGTAAGGCAAGAAGAACGATATCTGAAGACACTTACAGCTTTTCAACTTGGCTCCTGAGTTGTGGCTGTTTGCAGTGTCATTTAGCATTTCAAGTTTGGTTTTTCTTCCCTTTACCCTTCTTGTGGAATTAATCAGTGTGTTTTAATTCCATAGGCCTCAATCCAGACATGTTTATTTTCTTAGTCATAACTGAACTCTATCCAAATTACACTTACAGAAAATAATTTTCTTATTAAGGAAATTAATCAGATAGGAAAGCAGCCATTGCTAATGGTAGAGTGTCTGGACATATCGATGGCCTGAGGCTAGTTTGAAGGAGTTAAGGTATCAGATAAGTAAGGACTGTCTTCCCTTAATCGATACGTCAACAAGATGCAGTCTCCAGGGACCTGTGTACCAGCCAGAGTGGCTGTTAACAGGAATTAGATAATAAGCTATTGCCTGAAACTGGCGGTGCCAAACTCTCTTAGCCAAGCTGTTACTCTATCACACTGGAAAGGTAATCACAGCACCAACGTGTAAAGCCGCTAAGCCCACCGCACCTCCATCCATGTGGAGTATCCTTCCCGCCCCACCTCTGTTTGGCAGGTAAGATGAACATTCTCTCACTCCTCACGGAGTATTGGAGTTCTGCTCTGTCAAGTACCTGATCACCAAGTCCAGAGGCAGAGGATGAAACCCAAACGCCCAGAACTGGGAGTTAAAACCTCAGTGGGTAAGACACAGCTGTTCTCTGGATTTTGCCCTGCCGTGGGTGCAATTATCAATCCACAGCAAACACCGTTTTCTAGAGCAGAGGCAATGCTAACGTGTGCAAACTCATTTGGTCCCTCAACACCAGAACCTCCCTCTCCTTGTCTGGGGCTCAGAGTTTCCATAGGATTCCTGAATCAGACTCTAGTGGATCTGACCTGTTGACTTCAGTACTTCACAGGATATTGAATTCCCACCCTCTCCATCAAGCTTCTCTGTGCCTTGGGGAGATGAATAGGTCATGAGGGTGGAGCCCTTGTGGATGGGCTTAGTGCCCTTATTAAAGATGCCCCAGAGAGTTCCCTGTTCCTTCTGCCACGTGAGGGCATGGCCAGAAGTCGGCAGCCTGCAGCCCGGAAGACGGCCTTCACTGGAGCCTGTCAGGCTGCCCCCTGGCCTTGGACTTCAACCTTCAGGACCATAAGTAATAAATGTTTGTTGCTTGCAGATGTCCTGCCTGTGGGGTTTTGTTACAGTGGTCCAGGGGACTAAGATCCCACCCAAGAATCCTTCTAGGCATCTCGGATGGATGCGGTCCCTTCAGAGGGCCTGAGAGTGAAGCTCCTGGCACATACCACCTCCAGTGAGGGACGGGCTTACCAAGGGAAAGAGCACGGCCAGCTCAGGGTGGTTTCCTTGGCTTCAGAACCACTTACATTTTGGTGTCCAGAATGGTGTCTCTTGGTTTCATCCTGCTCCCCCAAGAGCTGGCATGATCCTGCCTCACTTGGGTCATTCTGTCTCCTGGGATCACATCCAGACACACGCTGACTTCCCACATACAAGCTGGCCAGAGTCACAGTGAGTCTAACTCTAACCCTGACATGAACCCTCAGGCTCGGCATTCAGTCCCCTAGGTTTCCTTTTCTCCTGTATTCCTGAGCTCTGGAAGTGACGCCCCCTCCCCTGTTGGCTTCCTGAGGTGCCTGCTCTGATCTTAACATGGAACAAACACTCGAGGTGTGGTCTGGGCGGGAAGCCAGGACACAGGCATTCCTCCCAGGGCACATCCCGGGTCTCTGAGGTCCAGGCGTAGATTCCAGCCTCCACCCACATCAACAGTGTCCCAGGACTGTTGACTCTGGACCTCCTGGATTGTTCCTCCAGATGGCTCTTGCCCATGGAATAAATAGAGTAGGTATCAGTCCTTCCAGACAGCATGGTTGAATTTCTCCAAGGCCTTCTGCAGACTGTGTTTCAGCTTCTTGTTCATTCTCCATGTAAGAAGAAAGGAGCTGAGCTTCTAAAATGATCCTCTTGACCTTTTTGCACTGACTCCTCTACCTCACTCTCCTCCTCCCAAATGGTGGGAGAAAAGCCAGGACCACAGTGAGGCCGGCTCTGAGCAGTGAGCTTCAGGACGATGTCCTTCATGACAGTAAAGGGTTAGTTGAGTCCCGAGGGACTGATTCTTATGGGTCTTGTGTCCTGTGGTCCTTCTCAGGAGATAAAGATTTTCTGTACTTAGAAAACACAAGTCCTGCTTTCTAATTGATTTAACTGCTTTATAGTCTATGTCTAACCAAAGGAGTTTATGAAGAATACAGATAATCTCTCTCCATCTCTCTCTCAAGCTATCTTCAACAGGGTAAAATACTGTTTTAATAGCACACACTACAAAAGCAGACCTCTGAACACACCTTCTCGGATGGAGGATTTGCAACTGATGACTCTCAGCTGGAGAGACTTTATTTTCAGTGAGAGACTTTATTTTCCTGGGCTCCAAAATCACTGCAGATGGTGACTGCAGCCATGAAATTAAAAGATGCTTGCTCCTTGGATGAAAAGATATGACCAACTTAGACAGCATATTAAAAAGCGGAGACAAAAAAAATAAATAAAAAATAAAAAGCGGAGACATTACTTTGCCAACAAAAGTCCGTCTAGTCAAAGCTACATGGTTTTTCCAGTCGTCATGTATGGATGTGAGAGTTGGACTATAAAGAAAGCTGAGCACTGAAGAATTGATGCTTTTGAACTGTGGTGTTGGAGAAGACTCTTGAGAGTCCTTTGGACAGCAAGGACATCCAACCAGTCCATCCTAAAGGAAATCAGTCCTGAATATTCATTGGAAAGACTGATGCTGAAGCTGAAACTCCAATACTTTGGCCACCTGATGCGAAGAACTGACTCATTGGAAAAGACCCTGATGCTGGGAAAGATTGAAGGCAGGAGAAGGGGATGACAGAGAATAAGACGGTTGGATGGGATCACTGACTTGATGGAAATGAATTTGAGTAAGCTCTGGAAGTTGGTGATGGCCAGGAAAGCCTGGCATGCTGCAGTCCATGGGGTCACAGAGTCAGACATGATTGAGTGATTGAACTGAACTGACTCTCAGCTGGAGACATGGCCCCCATGGGGATCACACTGCATCCCACAGGAGATGGTATTTTTCTTTCTGTAACAGTTTCATTTCTATCAGGATGCAGTAGGCTTTAAAACGCTGTGAAGTGCTAATCTGCCTAACACCTGGCCCGAGGGCTGAGAATGATAACAAGCACGTTTGTGCTCTAACATGTTTCATATTTTGTTTTCCACCAAGATCATCAGTTCCACTCAGAGTGGACAGGGGGTTTCAGGGGCTTGCCCTCTGCATCCCAGGCTGCCTGGGAGGGTTGTGACTCTTGAACCGCCGTGACCCTTATCATTATGTTCTGGCTCACTTTTCTGTCCTCTCCGTGGTTCTACACTGTCCCCTGTGAGCTGCTCTAGTGGAGAAGCTCACAAATAAAAGATCAATGCCCACCTCCCTGGCCTTGGTCGCAGGAAAGCCTCAGGGTTCAGCACTCACTGACCTGCTTCCTGGTTCACTACACCCTGATTTCCCTGGTGGGGTGCTGTCTCCCCTTCATGTGGGTCTGAGCCCACCATGCATGCATCTGTCTCCTGCCGCAATGATAGGCTGGCAGTGATGCCATCAGGGCAGAGAAGGGGAGCCTGGGAAACTGGGAGGGGCCCCGCATGTCCTGCTGAGTGTGAAGGAGGTGTGACATGACCCGGTGACCGCTGGGGGCCACCCCATCTGAGAGCAGCATCAGTGCGGTGACTTGGAGCTGAGCAAGGATTCTGATGGCATCACTTCAGCCCTGATCCAACCTGCCCCTTGTGGGTCAGAGGAGCCTGTGTGTGTCCTCTGTGTATATTGCAGTTTGGGGCAGGTTTGCTTCACACATGACCAAGAAGTCTTCGTGGATACAGATGACAGAGAAGGGGAGGGGGAGACTCCAGCTCCCTCCCCAGTATCTGTAGGAAGGGCATGTGTCACCGCTGGAGGAGGAAAATGGGTTCTTCAGAGTCATTGCCAGCAGGAAAGCCCAGGAAGGTCCTTGGCTCCTCTGTGACGGTGAACAGGAGCAGTCACTTAGCCTCCAGGAAGACCAGCGCTCCAGCCCAAAACAGAAGGTGAGCTGAGTCCAGGTGCAGACGAGAGAGTGAGGAGTGACCATGGCTGTCGGTGAGTGCCCCCAGGACAGCTCAGGACCCCGGCCCTGCCAGGGCTGAACTTGGTGTGGGGTTTTGGGTCCTTCTGTGGCTGCAGCCTCCCTCCATCCTCCTCTAGCTCCCCAAGCTGACAGCTGTGACATTGGGGCCTGTCGTGAAGACACTGGTCTCCATGGAGATGAAGGGGTACAGGGTTTCCCAGGCTGCTGGGCCATTTGGATCCATGGACAAGGATATGGTGACTTATGCACATGTCTTTCAACAGTGGCAATAAAAAAATCACAGAAGTATATCAACCACCAACGGATGGTGTCAAGGAGACCCTCCATTGTGAGAATGCACAAATCGCTCTGAGAACTTGATGCAGGTGAGATGGGCATAAGCCTAGATCACACTCAGCACACTGACTGATTTGTGTTTACAGTGCAAATATTAAAAAAAAAAATTAGACAAATAAGGTGGCGGGTACACTTTGATGTTACAATTTACTCTGTAGGGGTTGTGGTCTGGTGACTCTTCATATGATCATCCTGCCTTTCACAATTATAATTAACTGTGAGAATAAAAAGTTTATGTACATTATATTAATAATTACCACTTCATAAAATTTATGTACACTTGTAACCACTAAAAGGTTCGGTGTGTCAAAAAAATAAGTATATTTGCCATGCTCTTATTGTGAATTGCAGTCATTCCCCAATATCCACAGGGGATCGGCTCCAGGACCCCCGAGGACACCAAAATCCATGGATGCTCAGGTTTTTTGTTATATAAACTGGCATAGTATTTGCATACAACCTACTTCCATCCTGCCACGCTTTCAATCACCTCAGTTTGTTTATAAAACCTAAAACGAGGTACATGCTATGCATACAGTTGGAAATATAATTTAAGTGCTATGTAAAAGAGTTGCCAAAGCTATGGTTTTTCCTGTAGTCATGTATGAATGTGATCCTTCAAACTGGTGGTGCTGGAGAAGACTCACTACAGTCCCTTGGACTGCAAGGAGATCAAACCAGTCAGCCCTAAGGGAAATCAATTCTGAATATTCATTGGAAGGACTCAGGCTGAAGCAGAAGCTCCAATCCTTTAGTCACCTGATGCGAAGAGCCGACTCATTGGAAAAGACTGATGCTGGGAAAGACTGAAGGTGGGAGGAGAAGGGGCTGATAGAGGATGAGATGGTTGGATGGTATCACCGACTCAATGGACATAAGTCTGAGCAAGCTCTGGGAGACAGTGAAGGACAGGGAAGCCTGGCGTGCTGCAGTCCATGGGGTCGTAGAGTCATGCACAACTGAGCAACTGAATAGTAACAACAAAGAGTTGCCTGTGCAGCAAATCCAAATTCAGCTTTTTGGAAACTTCTGTAATTTTTCCCCTGATATTTTCCATCGGAGGTCAGTTGAGTCTGTGGATGCAGAACTCACAGATGTAGAGGGTGCACTATGTATTAATCTTCTTACACACATTCTTCTTAATAGATGATAATAGTTAACACAAGTGACTGATCTTCACAGAAGGTTTATCTTCAAATCTTTTAAAATGAGTGACTGAACCAGCCTGTTTGATGAGTGAACGTCTGTGCTCAGTAAATTACGAGCTCAGCAACACATGGCATTTTCTTCCTGAGTGTGAACAGAAGCATGTGGGCTGATACAGCTGAAGCCCAACCCCTCCTGCAGAGAAACAGTGAAGGAAGGGGTGCAGGAGGATCCACATGGAGCAGCACCTGGGCTCTGGTGTCTCACACCTGGACTTGGTTCCTACAGCCACTGCAGCCACCCTGTGTCATTCAATTCAGGTCAGTCACTCAGTTGTGTCTAACTCTTGGCGACTCCATGGACTGCAGCACGCCAGGCTTCCCTGGCCATCAACCAACTCTCGGAACTTGCTCAAGCTCATGTCCATCAAGTTGGTGATGCCATCCAACCATGTCATCCTCTGTTGTCCCCTTCTCCTCCTTCAACCTTTCCCAGCATCAGGATCTTCTCCAATGAGTCAGTTCTTCACATCAGGTGGCCAAAGTGTTGGAGTTTCAGCTTCAGCATCAGTCCTTCCAATTTATATTCAGGACTGATTTGCTTTAGGATGGACTGGTTGAATCTCCTTGCAGTCCAAGGGACTCTGAAGAGTCTTCTCCAACACCACAGTTCAAAAGCATCAATTCTTTAGTGCTCAGCTTTCTTTACAGTCCAATTCTCATATTCATATATGACTACTGGAAAAACCATAGCTTTGACTAGACGGACCTTTGTTGGCAAAGTAATGTCTCTGTTTTTTAATATGCTGTCTAGGTTGGTCACAGCTTTTCTTCCAAGGAGCAAGCATCTTTTAATTTCATGGCTGCAATCACCATCTGCAGTGATTTTGGAGCCCAAGAAAATAAATCTATCACTGTTTCCATTGTTTGCCATGAAGTGATGGGACTGGATGCCATGATCTTCGTTTTCTGAATGTTGAGTTTTAAGCCAACTTTTTCACTCTCCTCTTTCACTTTCATCAAGAGGCTCTTTAGTTCTTTGCTTTCTGCCATAAGGGTGGTATCATCTACATATCTGAGGTTATTGATATTTCTCCTGGCAATCTTGATTCCAGCTTGTGCTTCATCCAGCCCAGCATTTCACATGATGTATTCTGCACGTAACTTAAATAAGCCGGGTGACAATATACAGCCTTGATGTACTCCTTTCCAGATTTGGAACCAGTCTGTTGTTCCATGTCCAGTTCTGTTAGAACTTCTAACATTAGCCTTTTCAAACTTCTGATTTCCATGTACAAAGGACTATTACCTATAGCTCATTTTATAGATATGTGTTGAGTTCCTATTGCATGCTGTATGCTGTGCATTGCCTGATGAACAAAAAGCATGAGCTGACAATTTAGTGGAGAAGACATATAGGAACTCAGTGACCACAGGAGGCATGTACATGTCAACAAGGAATGGGGGACAGCACAGGGATGCCCACCTGCTCCAGGAGGGTCACCCTTCTGGGAATGACAACAGAGCTGAGATGTGGTGGTGACCAGCCATGACCATAGAGGAGAGGAGGGAAAGTGCTTTGGGCTGAGTGAAGAGCATGTGCAAAGGCCCTGTGGCTGAGGCAGAGACAGAAGAGGAAAGTGGTGCAAGAGGAGGCTTAGGGAACCATGCTGGGCTTGGAGCCACAGGAATGGGTTTGACTTCACTTCATACATGACTCAGAGAAGGCAATGGCACCCCACTCCAGTACTCTTGCCTGGAAAATCCCATGGATGGAGGAGCCTGGTGGGCTACACAGTCCATGGGGTCACTAAGAGTCGGACACGACTGAGCGACTTCACTTGCACTTTTCACTTTCGTGCATTGGAGAAGGAAATGGAAACCCACTCCAGTGTTCTTGCCTGGAGAATCTCAGAGACGGGGGAGCCTGGTGGGCTGCCGTCTATGGGGTCGCACAGAGTCGGACATGACTGAAGTGACTTAGCAGCATACATGACTGGAGTTGGGGAGGACCCACAGCAGAGGAGGCAGATGACCAGATTTCTTTCTTCAAAAAGTCACTTAATCTGCTCCAGGGAGTGAAGAGGGGCAGAGGAGTAGCTGTAGAGGTCAGGAGTCCAGTTAGGAGGCTGCATGGGCACCAGGCAAGAAATGATGCTGTGGGGATGAGGAAAGTGGGATTTCAGGTAAACAATGGACATAAAATCAAATGTTAGTGGTGAGTTGGATACGAGGAGAGTGAGGGAAAGCGAATGAAAGGAATGGGTTGTCTTGACTTTGTATAGTTCTTCTGTGTATTCTTGCTACCTCTTCTTAATATCTTTTGCTTCTGTTAGGTCCATACTGTTTCTGTCCTTTATTGTGGCCATTTTTGCATGAAATGTTCCCTTGGTATCTCTAATTTTCCTGAAGAAATCTCTAGTCTTTACAATTCTATTGTTTCCCTCTATTTCTTTGCAGATCAGTGGATTGTGCTTCAGTTCAGCCAATTGGAAACCCTGAGTGAGGTCTGGAGAAACAGGCTGGACATTACCCTTGGCCTGTGGATGTTGCACTGCCCATGAGACACACAGATGCAGACATCAATGGAACAACTGGATTCACGAGTCTAGCACTAAAAGGCAGGGATATTCTAGAGACATGACTTTGGGATCCATTAATGTATAGGCAGTCTTGAAGGCCCGGAGAATGCCAAGATTAACTATAGAAAGAAATACAGTGATGAGAGAAGAGACCCAGGATGCGTCTCTGTGGACTATTTAACATGCAGGTAGGGGAAGTTGAGTGTGAAAAGGAGACTGAGAAGGAAGGCCCAGCAAGGTGGGAGGAAACCAGGCAGTGGGCTGTTGTGATGTGTAAAGGATGCAGAAAGTGAGACAGAGTAGGATTTATATGGTCCTCCCTGCCCTGCCCCACCCATATCCTCTGTCTGCCTTTTTTTCTTATAAAAACTTTAACCAAAGAAAAAGTTTAATCAGAGAAGTGAGAAAATGCAGATGCAAAGGAAAACAGTCAAATTAGACCAAAAATAATAGTTTAATTATTAAACAAAGTCAAGGACGTTAAGTTTCTCCTGAGGGGCTATAGATAATATTTCGAACCATATCCTGTGAAGTGAAGTGAGAGTGTTAGTTGTTCAGCTGTGTACGACTTTTTGCGACCCCATGGATTGTAATCCGCCAGGCTCCTCTGTCCATGGGATTTTCCAGGCAAGAATACTGGAGTGGGTAGCCATTCCTTTCTTCAGCAAATCATCCCGACCCAGGGATCAAACCCAGGTCTCCTCATTGCCGGCAGATTCTTCGCCACCTAAGCCACCAGGGAAGCCCCTATCCGGTGAGCTCTCTTGTAAATATTGGAACCTCCATCAGGAGGAAGACATTAACTATATGATGATCAGACCGACCTAAGCTGCCACAATTCTGAGAGCTGGCTTCAAAGAAATGGGAACAAACCAACCTTGGAACTGAAGATTAAGTACTGAAAACAATCAAGATGGTGCTGATCAGACCACTGATAACCAATTTCAAGATGACTGTCAGAGCTGACTATGCTATTTCTGTATGGAGCCCCCTCCTTCCACCTGTGCCACCCTGAAATTCCCCTTTAAAAACTTACCCACTGATTGTCAGGGAGGGGTCAGCCTTTGGACAAAAGTCCATCCTCTCCTCCAGTTGCTGGCCTCCAAAATAAAACATAACTTTCCTTTCCACCAACCTTGCCTCTCAAGTGTTGGCTTCTGAGCAGCGAGCAGCTGGATATCACTTTCAGTAACAAAAGGATGTTGAGAGAAGGAAGTGAGTACCAGTGTTGAATCTGCCGATGGACAAGACACTCAGGGAAAGATGGGTTAGTGAGGTGCAGGGTGCCAGGGACCTTCACAAGAAGGGTCTGGCTTGAGTGCAAGGAAAGTATCAAATGAAGTGGATTCACTGGCGAGGAGAGGTGGAAATGGGGGTGGGATATGAAAGGATACTTCCAACGAGACCGGCTGTGAAAGAAGGAAGGAGGCAGTGGCTCCATAGAGGTGTGGGGCCAAAGGAAGGATTTTTCAAGGTCCAGTGCCACCGGGAGGTGGTGGTAGGACATACTGGGAAGCAATGGGGTGATTACCACCAAGAAGCAGGGTTCAAGTTCCAGTGACTAAGGAGTCCAGAAGGTAATAGACCAAGTGAGTGGGCAAGGATGTGGTTCTAGGAACAAGGACTGCATTTAAATGCAGCAGGCACTGCCGGTGGCTCTTGCCAGGGAAATGCAAGATTGATGCTAAAAAAAAAAAAAAAAAAAAATCAATTTTTTTTTTCAAGAAAAGCTGAGACTCCTGCATTTTCCATTGATTTTTCAATAGAAAATACATCTGCAAGGCAGCCCATTGTGTAGCACCTGGCACCAGGGCTGTGATCGCGGGCGGGCATGGGGAACGGGGGGAGACGGGGAACCGGGCTCCTGTGTGGACCATGTGAGGCAGAGCCTCTCCTCCGACCCTTCTAGATGCTTTTGTCCCACGTTTGCAGGTGCTTCTCTGAAGAGCACTGGATGCTACTTCTCTGAGTCATTAAGGACACTTATTAAATGTTAAATGTCTTTATAAGTCAAGAACCCCTGCCCGTGATCACAGCCCTGGTGGCAGGCACTACATAACGGGCTGCCTTGCAGATGTATTTTCCTATGGAAAAATCAATGAAAAATGTAGGATTCTCAGCTTTTCTTGAAAAAAAATTGATTTTTTTTTTTTTTTAGCATCGATCTTGCATTTCCCTGGCAAGAGCCACCGGCAGTGCCTGCTGCGTTCTGTTCACCACAGGCACCAGCAGGTCCTGAAGAGTTTCACCAGCTCCACGGCACTTCAGCCTGGACCACAAGGAACCCGCCAGGAGGAGGAAGCTGTCTGCCTCATCTCACACTTTCCCACCAGAACGCATCATTCTCCAGACACAGGAAATGTGTCCTCAAGACACTAAAGACCCCACCCCCTGGAAATCCTGGAGGGCAAAATTGCTGTGAATCACCAATGAACCAAGACCTGTCAGATAAGTGCTTTAGCAGCGGATCTACTCTGCAAGGGCACAGTTCTAATCACAGCATTTCATTTCCCTGCAGGACGGGTCTCAGTCCATCCGTGGACCCCATCTCACGTGTTTTTCCAAAGATGGTGATGAAACAGCCCAGAAGGAACATATCTGAATCAGTGAATACGCTTCACTCCTCTTAAACAAATTCAAAATGGATTTTGATTTGAAAACCTGGGCATGCTGATTGAAGCTTCATTGGATGGTCTTAAAGTGAGCCAGGATGGGAAAAAAAGACATACGTTTTCCTTCTCTGTCTGATGAAACTGCACGTTTGAATTTCACTCTTGGTGGAAAGAAAGACCAGACTCAAGGCTCATTAACTGAATGTAGCTCGCCAGTGTTGGTTGGCCCTTGTGTCAAATACACTACTGAGGCTGGTGGGTCTGAGTACATTTCTGGAGTTGATGTCTGGAATCTTCCATTTTAATAGGAAAGAGAGAAGAAGGAACTTTCTGTTACTTTAAAGTCTCTTCTCCATTGAGCCCTGAGCCCTGGGTTCTGGGTGCATCACGTACTTTCTGTTTCTGGGGAGATACCAGAAACCACCTTACTTGGGTGTTTCACTCTATTAGCCCTTATGCGAACTTGTGGAGGCCTTGCCATCACCGACTGAAATCAGCTGAGGCAGTCTGTGCTGCCTGCAAACAAAGGATGCTGATGGTCCTAGTGACTGTAATGATGGCAGATATAAAACAATCTCCATTTTTGTGAGGGCATTACTCATTAAATTGGGTAGGAGAAAACTCTTTAAAGAGTGAGTGAATGGTTCACATCCACATTAACAATGACTTGAGTATTTTCATCCATTTAAAAAGAAATTCATTGTAGAAAAAATTGAGGTTTAGATGTATCAGGGCAAACGTAATGGCTTATTCTAAGCTCTCAATTGTTTCTCTTAGGCAGAAGGCATTCCTTCACTTGCCATTGGCTGTTACACAAGACGACTGAGAACTGGCCAATTTATCCCCACTCCCCGCCAAAGCACATCTCCCTCCCCCTAAAACACATTATTTCTATTCATAGAAATATTCCTAGCTGCTACAGAACTGTGTGAAATCTTCAGTTTGGCCTCGAATGCTTTTTACCCATCAGTACCCTGAGATATCCAATACTTTGGGCATGTGATGTGAGGAACCGACTCATTGGAAAAGACCCTGAAGCTGGGAAAGATTGAGAGCAGGGGAGAAGAGGGTGACAGAGAATGAGATGGTTGGATGGCATCACCGACTCAGTAGACATGAGTTTGAGCAAACTCCTGGAGATAGTGAAGGACAGGAAAGCCTGGTGTGCTGCAGTCCATGGGGTCACAAAGAGTTGGACGTGACTGAGTGACTAAACACACCCTGATATCAATTCTCATTGCCTTTGGAGGGGCTTTTCTGCTATGGATCAAGAAAAGGAAGGGCCTTCTGAGGGAGCAGAATTCCAAACCAGGCCACCACCACCATCGAAGTCTTTATGTGCATGTGAATAGACAAATATCCTAAATGAAAAAGTGAATCACAGAAGAGGAGCTCACCTGTTTGTGCTTGAGATAGACGATGTTCTCTCAGGCAAGAGACTGACACATCCTGGGAGAGTCAGTGGCCCTGATTCCTCCGGGGAAATATAACTGGTTGCCAGCATCATGGAATCTTTGAAACTCACTGCCTCAGCAATCCTTGGAAATAAAAGGGACATTATTACCAAGTGGCAAAGGAAGGCATTCAGCTGGAAAATGGGTTTTAAATTTAATATTAAACTTCAAATTATTGAGGCAGTGATCTTTTTTAGATGAATTTTTCAATTGTTACTGAACCCTACTCTATTTAAAACTTTATTCTGCCACCTATAGGGAATACTGAGAGAGCCACAGTGTAATCTTGGACCACAAATAAAAATCTAGTTGAGGCTCAGGAAGCTGTCAAATAACAGAGTCAAGACGCCTGGGCACAGAGTCTCAGCAATTTCACTCAGTCAGCTGTGTAACCTCAGGGAGATCACTCACATTGTCCAGACTTTAATTTTCCTAATTATAAAATGGTGTGATAAATTGTAGCGTGCTGGTGGATGGGAGGAAGAAAGAAGTGTTTTTTTCCTCTACACATCTAGCTTCCTTGGCTGCAGCCCTAGAAATCAGACTGACTAGACGGATTAACAGGAGAGAAACAAACAGAAGTTTATTAACAAGGGCATCAGAATACTCAGTGATGAGTAGTTCAAAATAGTTGTTAGTACCCAGGTTTACAAAGCATCTTAACTAAAGGAATGATAAGCTTTTGGAGAGGTGACAAGACTTTGAGTTTCTAGGCGGCATGTTGTAAGGCAAGCGCATGGAGGGACTGATGGAAAAGAAAAAGTAGTCAGTGAGTTCTGTCGGGCAGATTCCTCCCAGGATGTCTCTGGGTGGTAGGAGTCTAGGTTTGTCTCTGGGTTCTTCCTAGTTAGAAAAGGGAGGAGAAGACAACATTATAAATGTATGTCCTGCTTTTAGGAAACAGGTGCAGGCCAGAAAGCTGTTTTGGTATCTGCTTCTTCAAGACCACCTTCAGGATGTCAAAACAAAACAAAACACAAAAACAATCCCCCTCCCCAAGAAAGCCCCCCTCAAACAAAAACAAAATAAAAAACAGATGAAACAAAGCCTGCCTTCCACTCAGCATGGTCCTTACAACCAGGTGGCATCTTTTGAGGTGGCATATTTTACTCCACTTCAGTGGAGATCTGCTGTCTGGTCACTCAGGGGCTCTTCATGCTTTTTCTGTAGAAGTCTCTCAATGTCCCCCTTTCCCGCTCACAGCCCCTGTAATGTGAACTCGACTCCATCCTTGGCTTAGAAGTAAGCCTTGCTTTTCAGGCCTGACTGAGCCAGTGCTCTGCATTCCTTGGGGCCGTGGTTGCTGTTCACGGATGAGCACAGAATCCAGTAGGACCCAGGAAGGGGCGACAGGATCAGGTAGAGGATGCTGGTTCAAAGGCTCACACTTCTCCTTGTTAGAGGTCAGCCCTGAAAAACGAGGTTCTGGGAGTGACTTTCACACTTGAGGGGAGAGACTGACTGAGAAGGGAGCCCAGCTTCCAAAGGGAACTGAGAGATGTTGCCAAGTGACATCAACTGGATGCTGGATCAAACTGTTCCTGAAGCTGGTATATCCATGAACCTTTCAAAGCATATATGCCAGGGTCGGGGTGAGGATACACTTTTTTTTTTTTTTTTTTTTAAGAAACTTTAGGTTGAGTTTTTTTTGTCATTTATAAACCAAAGTACCCTATCTGGTATATAAAATAGTCTCATGGAGGTTTGAGGCAGAACTGAGATGGTATTGACTAGGTATACAGTAGGTAATAAGTAATCTGTAAATGATTACTGAATGAGTTAGAACCTGAGACATTGCACCAATATCCCTGAGACATAGAATCATTTGGGCCCCCACAGAGGTCACTCACCATCGACTTGCTGCCTCTCTCATCTGGACGCCATGTGCCTCGCAGCTTAGCTCTCCAAACAAGGACGGAGGTTTCTGCTCAGTTACAGATGTTGGCCAACACTGACCCCAGGTCTCTTCTAACATTTAACAGGCCCCTGGGAGCTTGCTGTGCTGTGCTTAGTTGTTCAGTCGTGTCTGACTCTGCAACCCCATGGACTACATGTAGCCTGCCAGGCCCCTCTGTTCATGGAATTCTCCAGACAAGAATACTGGAGTGAGTTGCCATGCCTTCCTCCAGGGGATCTTCCAGACCCAGGGATTGAATCCAGGTCTCCAGCATTGCAGGCAGATTCTTTACCATCTGAGCCACCAGGGAAGCCCCCCTGGGAGCCTAGTGCACCATATCTTCCCTCTTTGACAACTAGTTTTCTCTAAATAATAGCCGTAAACATAGTGTTCAGTGGCACTGCATTGTGAAGAGCTGAGGGGAGCACAGCTCACACCCCTGCCCCCAACACTGCCTAGTGTCCTTACACACTTCCTGGATGAAGAGCAGCCCCCCAGGAAGCACGCAGGGATGCCCCACTGGGAGGACAGCTGGCGCTTCCTGACCAGTAGGCATTAGGAGACTCTGGCCAGGGCAGGAATAGAACCAGGGTCCCCGAACAGACAAACCCCTAATCCATCCCAAGGATACCCTAAGAAGTGGGGCTGCGGATAGCCAACTCCCTTTAATAAGCATCACAGAAATCCCTGAGAACTGAATTTGACAAATAGCTGCTTTTCCTCAGCTAGCTGCCTCCCTCCTCCATCCTCTGCTCCAAGCTGCACAGGCTGTAGTCATGCAGGCCGAGGACGGCCCCTCCCCGTCTGGAAAGGGAGCCTGGGAGGGTGACCTCAGGTGCCCGACAGGCTACAGGCTGGGGAGGAGCCCACAACTGTGCTTGCCTTTTCAGTCAAGCCCAGCACCATGGACTGTTCTGAACAACAGCAACAAAAACACAGAAAATCAAACATGCTGCAGAATCACACCAGCTGGGAGCACTGAATGCATGCAAACAAATTATGTAGGGATTTTTGGTTTGCTTGTTTTGCCACATTATGCTGAAATGCATATAAGAACAAGCAGCATTTATTGTGTATTTACCCTGTGTTTACTGTCCTAGGATGACCAGAGAATGTGGGTAACATCAACACCCATTTCTCATTGTGGGAGGTGACCACACAGAGGTCACAGAAATAAGCCAGAGTTGGCCCGCATCGCCCAGGCCAAGGGGCTCCAGGCCTTATAACTTGGACTAGGGACCACTGAGAGACTCAGGTCAGGACAAGGTCCAAATCCTGCCACCCCCCCATACTCTGCGAGCTCAGTGTTGAGATGGGAGCCTTAGAGGCTGGATGGAGTAGGGATCCCCCGGTCACCGCATGGAGGACACCCCTGCTGACCATACAGCACTCGGCAAGAATGAGAGGCAAGTGTCTGTGGGAGCCTCCAGGAGGAAGGGTCTATTTGTTATTGCTGCAAAAATGGGGACAGACTGGCAAGTCTGAAAAACGAGTGAATCCCACGCTCCAGTGCAGACATGGGTTGGGTGACATGCTCCTCAGGAATGAGAACGGAGGTCCCTCAGCCTCCTGTCTGCCCATCTAGGCAGCGCCTCCATCCAGACAGCCTCCTACCCATGCCCCCGGGCTCAAAGAGAATATACTTACCCTGCTTTCTGTGGAGTTGGCACAACCTGGACTGGGCCAGACTCATGTAGTCTGCCCAGGCTTCTTGTGATGAGAAGGAAGTAAATATCCTGTGTACTAAGCATGAGTTAGGCATATTATCCTGTTACTTGCGGCCAAGAGCATCTCTCTGAGAGAGACTTGGGTCATCTAATTATCCCTGTGCCACACATTGGGAAACCGAGGCTTGCAGGGTTTGAATAACTCGCTCAGGACACAGAACTTGGGGCCATATCCAGGCTTGTCTGATTCTGGAATCACTGGGCCCCATCCTACAGCTCAAGCACATCCCCTTATAGCACTTTTCAGACGCTCTCAACCCAGCCTCTTGAAATCAGTAAGTGGTTCTTGGTCATCCTGGATCTCCAGAACCTAGCTTGTCCCATGAATGAAATCTGAGAATTCCAAATGAGAAACATTGTCAAATGAATAATAATAAATCTTCTTAAATTATATTGTATGAGTAAATATTATTAACATATGAGATTAAACAAAGTTTCATGTCAATGTATGGCAAAACCAATACAATATTGTAAAGTAATTAGCCTCCAATTAAAATAAATAAATTATATTAAAAAATAAAAAAGAAATTAAACAAAGTTTCTAAAATTTGAAATGTCCTAGTATATTGTCCGTTACTGTTGTAGTTATTATCTTAAAACGTTCTACATCAAATATGGCCACACTTCTTCAACAGTCACATTGTAATCAGGTCTTTAACCATACACAGAGTCGGACACGACTGAAGTGACTTAGCAGCAGCATTGAGTCTTTTGTCGTTTAGACACAGCTATTGTTTTACTCTGATTTTTTACCAAAATATTTGTAGATGGCTTGCTTTTTTGCTAGAAAGACTCCGTAGCAAAAGGACTTCCACCTTATATGAAAGTAATTTCAGAAACAGCTCTTTCACATTGAGGAAATAGTAATAGGGTCTTTTATCACTATTTATGCCCCACACTCATTTGAATCTCTTCTAAATTCTCACCACACTCACACAAGTCTGTAAGCTGACTAACTTCTTATGAAGTATCGTTGCTTTCTGCACCTAATACTTCTTTGGTTCTTTGTAATAACCTTGACCTTGTGACTTTGCTTCCAGCAGTACAGGAAGGAAACAATCACAAATACAGTTTGTTAACAGATTATTTTCTTGCTCCCAGGAAGGACTTACAAGAAGCCTCTATTGATAAGGCTGATCTAATTTAGTTTACAGAGGAAGTCCTACTTAAAGGGTGAACAGGGACATTATTAAGGTGAATACACAATAACATCCACAGTGGACATAATTGAAAACTTATTTATCAGAAACAAAGTCAGCATAACAAGCCAAATTAATTGCTTTAAGTCTAGCTTGTCAACTATCTAAAGGCGAGGAGAGCAACTAATTATACTGACAGCTGTGCTGCTTGTGAAGTGGCACACAGCTTGGAATGCTAGAAAAACAATGAGGTCTTTAACCTCCTCAGGACAACTTATAAAAAGTTTTTTTTTTTTTTTTAAAGCTTACAAATATACAGCTGCCAAGCAGTTAGCAATTATTAAAACGGTAAGGTATTCAATTATTAAAAACTAAAAGAAATCAGTTTGCTGATGCTGCAGCCAGACAGGAAGTTTTAAATATCCATCCTGCCAGTCTTGAGAACGTCCACTGCTCTCCATTAACCTTGCTAACCCAATAAAAGATTGCTCTCCACGGGCTCAAGAGATCACCACTAAAAAGAGAAACAGATATAGCAACAAAAAGGGGAATTTTGACCCAGCCATACAAATACGGTTTAGAACCAATGAAACAAAACTTGCTGTTACTCAAGCATGTATATTCTTTAACACTGATGGTTCAAAGGAAATGTGTCACGTTACTGACACAGTCTTATTGAAATATTTCTGAAAAATGGAACTACTTTTACAGCGAGTTCCCAGGAGATAGGAAAGATCACGCGTTACAGCCTAGAGATTTTGTTTATTGGAAAGGACATCAAAGAAAAGATTATTTACAGACAAGATGGAAAGAACCTTATCCGGTATTATAATCGAACCCATGTACAGCCAAACTGAAAGACATTAATTTACGGACTCACATCTCTCATTTTAAAAAGGCCCCTCCCCTGAGTGGAGTTTGACCTCTGTTTCTAACACCTGGCTTCAACTGCGCCAGGTATCATCAAGCTAGGAGAAGAAAACGACAACAGAAACAGACAGCCGACCCACAAGCCCAGGCTAAGCCTGTAAGACCCATGCTACCAGTTCAGCTGCGAAGTGAAGTGAAAGGCATTCAGTCGCGTACAACTCTTTGCGACCCCATGGACTATACAGTCCATGGAATTCTCCAGGCCAGAATACTGGAGTGGGTAGCCTTTCTCTTCTCCAGGGGATCTTCCCAATCCAGGGATCGAACCCAGGTCTCCTGTATTACAGACGGATTCTCTAACAGCTGAGCCCCAAGGAAGCCCAATATCCGTCTCTTTACCAAAATTAAAAGTTGTTTCACTTCTAGCTATGTTTTTGTCCTAATGTTTAGGATGTAAAGAAGACTCTTTAGTAACACTATCACAAAGTATAGCTACTAGGAGCAATTTAACTGATCGTTGGATTTGTCATCAAATTCCTTGGTCAATACAAGGCCAAATGAGCCTGTCATAATTCTTTTCACTGACTTCAGAGATTCCTATAATTTACAAAATGACTTCCCATCAGAATACACCTCCACGTTTGTTTACTACATTCAATTAATCTACTCAATTCTGAAATTTTTAGGATGAAACATGTTTCAAAACCAAACCGTTCTTGATTTTTAAGATTGGTTTGCAGGGAAAAACTAACCAAGTATTGACTCACACACACAATCAAATTTTTCCATTGAAGAGTCTTCTTTCTAAAGGAATGTTGGATAAATGGTTCAGTTCTGGGGATTCGTGACTGTAATCTCTACTTCTTACTTTGTTATTTGTTGTTGGCTATGTTGATTGTGTTCTATATAATTTATAAAATAATAATCTCTTGTATGTCTCAATGTATATGCAAAACTTCAACTAAAATAATGATATCTAGATGACTTGAAACTATTGATTATATCTATAGTTTTATAATAGTAATGGGCATGCACAATGCACATAAAGGATAAAATTGGCATAAGTCCTATTGGACAACTTAAAATTGACTCACAGACCTTGTCAAGCATTCTACTAGACTAACCTTTTAAAAGGAAAGAACTGGCCTGTTAAGACCTGGCACCGTGGGATATGATGGAACCAGAGCAGGTAAGCAACTCTCCTGGCTTCGGGGGACCAAGGATTTGATCACCTAATGCTTTCTACTGAAAGATTAATGTTCAAAGCCGGGGGGAGGGAATGATGAAACAAAATTTATATTTTAAGGTAGAAAAATAAAATACTAAACATAAGATTCTCTCTCTGGGTTTGCTTGGACCTCTTCCCTCCCTAATGCACAGCATTACACATTAAGCAGAGTTCCTCCAAGATGCGAGTGCCTGCTCAACCATAAATACTGTTTTTCCTTCCTTTTGATGTTACCAATGCAACTTCTTAAAAGAATGGTGTGTTTTCTAAGCTACATAGAGGGTCTTGATGACTTGCTCTTCACTTTCTGTGCATTTACCTGGACTATGTATCCTTGGTGAACTTTATATAAAATAACAGTATGTCATTTTGATGTATGATCCTTTGTCTCAAAAATGTATATGACTGTGCCTTCAACTTTTAATGGGTGGGACAGTTCTCAGAGCTTTCTTGAGAATCTGCTTCCCAGGTTATAATCCTGTTTGGGTTGAGTGAAATTCCCTTTTTTCTTCTTATCTTGACAGTTAACTGAATTTTTGTCAACACTCTTCTTAATAACCATACAAGGTGGGATTGGAGTGCATCCAGTCCAGTTCAGAGAAGGTGCAGAGTATATGCTCCTCAGGACGTATGAATATTATAGAACTTTCCTGAATCTAGGGGCTACCCTGGTGGCTCAGACGGTAAAGAATCCGCCTGCAATGCAGGAGACCTGGGTTAGCGTCCGGGATCAGGAAGATCCCCTGGAGAAAGAAATGGCAACCCACTCCAGTATTCTTGCCTGGAGAATCCCATGGACAGAGGCACCTGGCGAGCTGCAGTCCAAGGGGTCACAAAGAGTCGAACACGACTGGGTGACTAACAGTTTCACTTTCTCCTGAATCAAGTAAGAATCAATGTCACTTTTACCAAGTGTGGAGGGCAAGGTAAATTTGTACCCACATGATTCAGTAGCTGAGCCTGTTTGAAAGCTGCTCCATTGACAATCCATGTTGCTGAGCCCAGATATGTCCTTTGGGCAAGGGTTTGCTCCAACAGCTGCTAAAACCAGAAACAATGACACTTCTTTCTAAAGTTACTTAAACTGTAAACTATCAGAAACGTAGGATTTGAAGTCTTCAGAAATACAAATATGAATGACATCTTGGTTTCAAGAACATAGCTCTCTGAATCCTAGGCAATAAAATGCAGCAGGTTGGTGTTTTCTTCTACAGGACACCCTTTTTAGCCTTTATGTCACTTCTGGGAAAGAGAACGCTTTCCATTTTCTCAGTGGAAGCTAGAAGATGGAGATATCAGAGGCCACAGGGGACACAGGCTGTTTTCACCTACACAGAGTCAGTTCCCTTCTCAAGACCAGTAAGTCTGGTTGTTCTTTGGGGAGCTCCTTCCTTCCACCATGTGTTTTGGGTAAACCTGCCCCCCACTGCCAGTTCAGGGAGGTGGATTGTGATCTAGGATTAAGCCCATCAGCACACCATCAGCATATACACACCTGTCCCCAACCCTACCTTCCGAGGCACAGTGACTGGCTCTTGGAAGACCCACGGGGCACCTTTGTTAATAAAAGTCAGGCCTCAGACCTTTTCAGCAGCTGTAAGAGAAGATCCACTATTTTCTGCTGAATTTGCCAGAAGGTAAAGACATGAAGCCGTGAAGCACATAGCAGGCATTTCAACTC
This sequence comes from Bos grunniens, assembly GCF_055505025.1. Classification (NCBI taxonomy): domain Eukaryota; kingdom Metazoa; phylum Chordata; class Mammalia; order Artiodactyla; family Bovidae; genus Bos; species Bos grunniens. Next base: position 46,067,880 of record NC_141181.1, read on the forward strand.
CACCGGGGAGACTACAACTGCTGAGAAGGAAGGACGATCTACATAAAGCGAGGGTTCCTTGGTGATGCCATTGGAAGTCCTGGTAGATTGTCCCTAAAGCAACTTCTCTCCTCCCACCTCTCTTGCGTGCGTGCTTAGTCACTTCAATCGTGTCCAACTCTGTGACTCTATGGACTGTAGCCCACCTGGCTCCTCGGTCCATGGGATTCTCCAGGCAATAATACTGGAGTGTGTTGCCATGACCTCCTCCAGGGGATCTTCCCGACCCAGGGATCGAACCCACATCTCTTATGTCTCCTGCATTGGCAGACAGGTTTTTTAATGCTGAGCCACTGGAGAAGCCTTCCTCCTCTCTTCAGTTCAGTTCAGTCGCTCAGTCGTGTCTGACTCTTTGCGACCCCATGAATCGTAGCACGCCAGGCCTCCCTGTCCATCACCAACTCTCGGAGTTCACTCAGACTCAGGTCCATCGAGTCAGTGATGCCATCCAGCCATCTCATCCTCTGTCGTCCCCTTCTCCTCCTACCCCCAATCCCTCCCAGCATCAGAGTCTTTTCCAACCTTTTCAAGATGGATTCTTTTTGTCACTTGAAATCACAAGACTCCATGTCAAGGAAAGGACTCAAGGTCAGAACCTGGGCCAGGGCAGGCAGGGGTCTGGATACCAAACTTGTCCCCTCCCATCCTTGAACTACCCATGTTGTTCTCCATGTCAGTACAGTGGACTCTGGGGCAGATTATTGCATGTGGAAATTAATAACAAGTATTGGTATGTTTTGCACAAACATGCATTTGTTTGTTGACAGAATTAAAATGGAACTATGGGGGCAAAGGGAATGGATTAACAAACCAACAAACACTCTTCAGTTCTGTGGGGGACCTGCTTGGGGCCTGCTGTGCATTGTCCTGTTTTATCTTCATAGACCCTATGGACTGGGTAGTCTCATAGCCTTGCTTACTGATGGGGGACGTCTACCTGGAGAAATGAAATGTGATTTCTTTTTGTCTTGCTGTATCTCACTGTGCACACTGTTCGTTGAGCCCAGGGTAGGCCAGGAAGCTGGAAGAAAACTTGAGGAGCCATAGGAACTACAGACATATTTATTCCCTCCTGATTGGCACAGCAGCTGTAGCAGCAGACACACTGTGAATACCTAAGTCTCATGCCTTACCCAGCAAACGTGGCCATAACACAGCCATAAGCCAGCAAGGGCTTCTCAGGTGGTGTTTATATAGGGCATTGCACATGCGCCGTGCTATAAGCGATCTCAGCCGTTATATAACCATGTATTTATAAAACGTGAGAGGCTGTGGGCTGAGAGAGCCTGACCACTGCCATCTTGGCTAATTTGTTCCTTCCCTACACTTAAAAATTTTTTTTGTTTTTGCTGATGTACAGTTGATTTATAATCTTATGTTGGTTTCAGGTGAAAAATGGCTTCTTAAGCCCCATAGCTAATCTTGGAAGAAGGAGGATTTAAAACTAGCTAGGTTCACCTGCCTGCCGGCCCCAGCAGACCCGAGTATGAAGTGCTGAGCAGGAAGGGGCCGTCCTTGGGGCTCTCCAAGGGCCCATCAGATTGTCTGCTGGAGGTAAAATTCTTGATCAAATGTGTTGATCAAATTCGCTAAGGAACCCAGACTGTTTGCTACCCACAGCTTTCTGTAATCATCCATCATGTATACCTCGAAACTCTATATGATGTTCAGCAGGAGGATATTAATCTCATTGCCTCTCTGCTAAGTTGTCAATTCCTCTATTTCAGGGAACAGGTTTTCTAGAAAAAATCTTATTAATGAGCCACATCAGGACACATCTCAGCCTGGAGTGCTGATGGCTGCATCAAGAGAGAGGGAGCAGAGAAAGGCTGGGAAGCAGGGCCTGATGTGAAGGTTCCCCACCCATCCTGCCCCCCACAGGAGCTGACCTCAGGCCTGGCCCACAGCCCTTCCCTTCTCATGTCCCAGCAGCAGCTGCAAAGGACATGGTTATATCATTAAGGTCAAGGAGGAGTCAAGGCCCTGGTCCTGATGATGAATTTGTCAAAAGCTCCATTTCCACAATCCTTGGTCTGGTCCTGCTCAGACCCCACCACGAGGTTGACATCTGGCTCCCTGCAGGCACGAGACACTTACCCCTCGGGTCAGAGGTGGTTAGGGTCCCAGTGACACAGACTCTCAGATCCTCCCTGTGTTTCCCTGTGACCAGCACATGGGCCCGGTGGGGGCCTGGGAAAGAGCAAAAAGGCTCCGTTGTGATGTAGGGGAATGAGGTCCCCAAGCAGTTTCATTCCCAGTTGTGAAGCACATCCCTTTCTTAAGACAGTAGGTCACTATTAACCTTTCCTCATTCCCCTGCCTACAGGAAAGAAATTGCACTTCACCCATACCAGCAATTCAAAGAGAATCCGGACTGTTTTAACACAGAGGCAAAAACTCATATGCCTATAAGCAAAGGTGATGCTCAAAATGATTGACAGCTGGCAAGGCACAAGCACTGAGAGATCAGCCTGAAATCAACACATCCATATTCCAGTGCCCAGAGCCTGGGCCACAGAGACCAGAGAAGGTAAATACCAGGATGTGGTTTCCATGGCAACAGTGATGCTAAGGAGCACCTGACTGACACGAGAGGCAGCCAGGACTTAGCCTATCATCAGAGGAGAATAAACCCTGTATATTAGGTTGCTTTATTCCTAAGAGAAGTTAAAAATTCATGATTCTTAGGTGAAATTTCCTAATGTGTTGTGTTCAACACTATTTGGGAAAAAAGAAAAGCACCGCATCATAGGCTGACAAAGAGCAGGACACTGGAGCCCATTTCCGGATGGCTTTGCCCCAGACCAGTGACACTGAACTCTGCCCTGTGTGATGTATGTGCTGTTCACCAGCATGGCGGTGTCAGGTAAGGCAAGGTCAAAGGTCAAAGCCGACATGCTCCAGAGGACAGTTGCAAACCTGGGCCATCTGGCTGTAGAGTTTGTTTTTGGATCGCTGAGTGATACTGCCTCCCTGAAATGAGCTGGGAAATGATTCCCATTTCACATTCAAAGATAGCATCTCTGCTGGAAAAAACCTTTTGACACCCCATCCCCACCACTGTACCCCTCAGTTTTGCTTCCACACATGACTGCCCCTCCCTCAGAATCCCCTGCCCTGGAAACCTCTCAACCCTGGTCACCTCCCTCTGCGCCACAATTTTCATTCAGACCTTCACCAGCCCCCATCTCTGACCTTGGGCCCCGCAGGTGACCTTGGAGCCTACTTCATGAAGAAAAACAGAGCCCTGCCGACAGACCTCCACAAGCTGCTCCCCCACCCTCACATGCTGGTCATCGCCTGGGGGCCTGGCCCATCCTGTGGGCTGCGGTGTCTCCCTCCCCTAGGGCTGCTTGTCCTTCCTATGAGCAGTGCTCCTCTCCCTGGCTTTTCCAATCAGGCTTCAATACTCTCAAGACTCTCCTGTTAGTAATCCTAATAGTAGCCACAGTGATGACAACGCTTCCCTGGCAGGTCTTGTAAGGATGTGTTCCCCCTCTAGTCCCGCTTTGTGACCTGTCCTTCCTCCCCTTAGCCAGGGAAATCTAGTTTCTCCCCCTGTGCCCCCAGGACAGCTCACAGTCACCAGTGACCACCTTCTTCCTAAAGCCAGTGGGCTTTCAACCGTGCTCATGTGGTTCCCTGGCTAGAAACCCAACCATCATCTGGTCTGACACCCAGTCCTGTGGACCCAACCTGCTGCTATTTCTCACTCTGTCCTCTTCTCTCCAGTCCTGCTGCGGCCACTTTGCTGGGAGCTGGCACCACTTCTGACCAAGGTCATTGCAACGGCCTCAGCTCATCGTCTTGCTGACACCCATGTGCTTGTGAATCAGCTGGGAGCTTGTTCCATGCAGGTTCCGATTCAGTACTTCAGGTTGGGGCTGTGCAGGGGCCCAGTTTCTGATCACTGCCCAGTGAGACCAATGCTGCTGACCCAGGGCACACATCGAGTAGCCAGGTTCTGACCAGTCTTCCTGCCCACAGCTCCACCCATCCACCATTGTGGTCAGAAAGGTCCTTCCCAGGTGAAGCAGGGTCATGCTCCATCTCTACATAAAAGCCCTCATGCTGCCCACAGGTCTCAAGGGGAAGCAGCTCCACGGGTTCATCCCATGGCCTTCCCCACCTCAAAGTGGCTGGTATGTAGTTAACAACCCATTCCACAGACGTGCCCTGGGCCCTCCAGGAACCCCTCCATGCCATTTTCTCTGCCTGAAGCTTCACTCCTTCCCTCCACCTGGCCGACCTCTGTGTCCTTTTAGACATCAGCTGATCTCACCTCTTGGGGAAGCCTTTCCTGGACTTTGCACATCATCAGGTACCCTTCGTGTGTGCCCACTGTGGCATTCAGCACAGAGCATTGCAGCAGCTGTGTTACTTGTCTTTCATTAAAAGCAGGCTGTGAGTTCCTCAGGAACTGGTTCCAGCCAGACCAGAACACTGTGGGCAGTGGAGGGATCCTGTGGAGGTTTTAAGTAGAAATGCGAAAAGAATTGACACCCTCCCACCAGACCCCCAGGACATCTCTCATCCTTGCCTTCATTCCTCCTCCTGTCAGACACCCAGTGTGGAGCTCCTTTCCCTGGAGACATTTAAAAGGCAATTTTAGCAGAACATAAAATGGCCTTTTTCCCTAATTAACAGGTGCAGGAGCTTCTTCTACTGTGCCTGCAGGTTTCAGGCTCGACAGCTCAGAGCAATATCCATGATTGCAATAGATGCTGAATATAACAAATTACATCATTTCAGACTGCTGCTGCTAAGTCACCAGTCGTGTCTGACTCTGTGCGACCCCATAGATGGCAGCCCACCAGGCTCCCCCATCCCTGGGATTCTCCAGGCAAGAACACTTGGAGTGGGTTGCCATTTCCTTCTCCAATGCATGAAAGTGAAAAGTGAAAGTGAAGACGTTCAGTCGTGTCCAACCCTTAGCGACCCCACGGACTACAGCCTACCAGGCTCCTCCATCCATGGGATTTTCCAGGCAAGAGTACTGGAGTGGGGTGCCATTGCCTTCTCCACATTTCAGACTAGTAAGTGAAGAGGAACTAAAAGCCTCTTGATGAAAGTGAAAGTGGAGAGTGAAAAAGTTGGCTTAAAGCTCAACATTCAGAAAACAAAGATCATGGCATCTGGTCCCATCACTTCATGGGAAATAGATGGGTAAACAGTGGAAACAGTGTCAGATTTTATTTTTTGGGGCTCCAAAATCACTGCAGATGGTGACTGCGGCCATGAAATTAAAAGACGCTTACTCCTTAGAAGGAAAGTTATGACCAACCTAGATAGCACATTCAAAAATAAAGACATTACTTTGCCAACAAAGGTTCATCTAGTCAAGGCTGTGGTTTTTCCTGTGGTCATGTATGGATGTGAGAGTTGGACTGTGAAGAAGGCTGAGCGCCGAAGAACTGATGCTTTTAAACTGTGGTGTTGGAGAAGACTCTTGAGAGTCCCTTGGACTGCAAGGAGATTCAAGCAGTCCATTCTGAAGGAGATCAGCCCTGGGATTTCTTTGGAAAGAATGATGCTGAAGCTGAAGCTCCAGCACTTTGGCCATCTCATGCGAAGAGTTGACTCATTGGAAAAGACTCTGATGCTGGGAGGGATTGGGGGCAGGAGGAGAAGGGGACGACAGAGGATGAGATGGCTGGATGGCATCACTGACTCGATGGATGTGAGTCTGAGTGAACTCCGAGAGTTGGTGATGGACAGGGAGGCCTGGTGCGCTGCAATCCATGGGGTCGCAAAGAGTCGGACACGACTGAGCGACTGAACTGAACTGAACACTTAATCATGCTAAGCTTTTGTTGCAAAAGTGGACCATTGAGAAGTATTTCTAATAAAGGGGTATGAGATGCATGCAAAGTCTCTGTGCTTTCATTCATGTTTGTGTCATAGTCAATCAGCCAACAAGTATTTTTTGAGCTCCTACTATGTGCTGGAGGGGCAGCAGTGAGCAAAGCAGATCAGGTGTCTGGTTTGTGGGGTCCACATCATAGTTGGGGTGGGAGACAGAGTCACTTGATGACTGATTGTTCCCGGATGCCCAAGGCACCAGATCACCCATCCTGCCTCGGGGCTGGTGCTGCCACAGGGATGCCATTGCTGAGACCTTGTCACCCATGATCTCCCATGATGGCCCATGTGATCCCCACGCCCTGTCAATGGCAGTGTCTCCTGCCCCACAGAGATGATCAAGTATCTCTCATGCCTCAGTGAAGGTTGTACACCTTCAGGGCTTGTGGGGGTGGTAGTGAGGAGTGTGGGGCATGTCATTCCTTGTGAGAAAATTACTATAACAATTCAATCTGCCCAGGCCTTGGGATTCTGTGTGTGCAAATGACCACACTTAGCAGTACAAGGAGATGCACACTTGTCATCTCAATTCCTGCAGGTGTGAATCCTGGCACAGCATGGCTGGGTTCTCTGCTCCATGTCTCATAAGGTATAAGTCAAGGTGCTGTCAACCTTGTTCTCATCTGAAGGATGGACTGGGGAAGGAGCCACTTAGGGTTGTTGGCAGAATCTTTTTCTTTGTGGCTGTTGAATTCGCACAAGATGGATTTAGAAAAGGCAAAGGAACGAGAGATCAAACTGCCAACATCCGTTGGATCATCAAAAAAGCAAGAGAATTTCAGAAAAACATCTACTTCTGCTTTAGTGACTACGCCAAAGCCTTTGACTTGTGGATCACAACAAACTGTGGAAAATTCTGAAAGAGATGGGAATACCAGACCACCTGACCTGCCTCCTGAGAAATCTGTATACAGGTCAGGAAGCAACAGTTAGAACTGGACATGGAACAACAGACTGGTTCCAAATTGGGAAAGGAGTATGCCAAAGCTGTATATTGTCACACTACTTATTTAATTTATATGCAGAGTACATCATGAGAAATGCTGGACTGGATGAAGCACAAGCTGGAATCAAGATTACTGGGGGAAATATCAATAATCTCAGATATGCACATGACATTACCCTTATGGCAGAAAGCAAAGAAGGACTAAAGAGCCTCTTGAAAGTGAAAGAGGAGAGAAAAAGCTGGCTTAAAACTCAACATTCAGAAAACTAAGATCATGGCATCTGGTCCCATCACTTCATGGCAAATAGATGGGGAAGCAATGGAAACAGTGTCAGACTTTATTTTCTTGGGCTTCAAACTCACTGTAGATGGTGACTGCAGCCATGCTTGCTCCTTGGAAGAAAAGCTATGACCAATCTGCTGCTGCTAAGTCACTTCAGTTGTGTCCGACTCTGTGTGACCCCATAGACGGCAGCCCACCAGGCTCCCCCGTCCCTGGGATTCTCCAGGCAAGAACACTGGAGTGGGTTGCCATTTCCTTCTCCAATGCATGAAAGTGAAAAGTGAAAGTGAAGTCGCTCAGTCGTATCCGACTCTTAGCGACCCTACAGACAGCAGCCCACCAGGCTCCTCCGTCCATGGGATTTTCCAGGCAAGAGCACTGGAGTGGGGTGCCATTGCCTTCTCCGATGACCAACCTAGACAGCATATTAAAAAGCAGAGACATTACTTCGCCAATAAAGATCTGTCTAGCCAAAGCTATGGTTTTTCCAGTAGTCACGGATGGATGTGAAAGTTGGACTATAAAGACGGCTGAGCGCTGAAGAACTGATGCTTTTGAACTGTGGTGTTGGAGAAGACTCTTCAGAGTCCCTTGGACTGCAAGGAGATCAAACCAGTCCATCCTAAAGGAAATCAGTCCTGAATATTCATTGGAAAGACTGATGCTGAAGCTGAAACTGCAATATTTTGGCCACCTGATGCGAAGAACTGACGCATTGGAAAAGGCTCTGATGCTGGGAAGGACTGAAGGCAGGAGTAAAAGGGGACGACAGAGGATGAGATGGTTGTATGATATCACCGACTCAATGGACATGAGTTTGAGTAAACCCCGGGAGTTGGTGATGGACTGGGAGGCCTGGCATGCTGCAGTCCATGGGGTTAAAAGAAGTTGGACACGACTGAGTGACTAAACTGAACTGAACTGTTGAATTCACGGCATCTTATTTTCTCAAATCCAGCAATAGAGACTGTTGCTTTGAAATTGACTTGGGGAGGCCTGGACCCTTTGTTTTTTTTTAACAGCTATCACTTTATTATTGTCTCCTGAGGCTTTTGTGGCTGCCTGGGCTCAGCGAGATAGTCCTCACTCAAGGTCCTGACTCAAGGTCACTTATGCAGTTGTGGTCAGACTGCACCTGAGTGACAGTCTCCCGGAGACATCCTCAGGCTCATGTGTGATGGTCAGTGCTGGGGTGCTGGCTGGGACCGCTACACGTGACCTGTCCTGTACCTGGATTTCTGCATGGTATAGAGGCTCGGTGAGTTCTAAGAGTAGTTGGATTCTCCTTTAAAGAGTTCACTTGATTAGACCAAGCCTGCTCAGGATTATCTCCATTTTGATGAACTCAAAGCTAACTGATTAGCAACCTTAACTGTATCTGACACATCCCTCCTTTGAGAAAAACTGAATCTAATCCCAGAAGTGACATTCTACCATATTCACAAGTCTTCCCCCAGAGGTATGTACACCAGGAGGTGGAAATTTGAGGTACATCTTCTTAGTCTTCCAAGCATAGATGCAATCTTTCACAGCATCCCAGGGAAGTTCTGGCATCTCAACCTTATTAAATGTAGACCACCACTGAGTCCAGATTTCAGTCAAGCAAACAGGACATGGTTAGAGCCACTACAGGACAGTGTGTGTGTGTGTGTGTGTGTGTGTGAGTGTGCATGTGCACTCTGTCACTCAGTTGTGTCTGATTCTTTGTGACCCCATGGGCTGTAGTGCATCAGGCTCCTGTGTTCATGGGATTCTCCAGGCAAGAATACTGGAGCAAGTTGCCACTTCCTGCTCCAGTGGATCTTCTCCACCCAGCAACTGAACCCAAGTCTCTTGCCTCTCCTGCCTTGGCAGGCAGATTCTCTACTGCTGCACTCCCTGGGAAGCTTCTCCCAAATTCTGAACCCTGAACCCTCATCCCCATGGTGCAGGTCAGTGGAGGAGCCTCAGTGTTTAGGCATTGGCATCCACAACATCTCTCTGTCTAGAACTCTTTTAAGAAATACATTTATTGATTTAATTTTGGCTACACTGGGTCTGCATTGCTGCATGCTGGCTTTCTCTGGTTGTGGTGAGTGGGGGCTTCTCATTGCGGTGGCTTCTCTTGCCGTGGAGCACAGGCTCTCGGGCCCATGGGCTTCAGTGGTTGTGGCTCATGGGCTTAGCTGCCTTGCAGCATTTGGGGTCTTTCCAAACCAGGAATCAATCCATATCCCCTGCATTGGGAGGTGGATTCCTAACCATTGGACCACCAGGGAAGCCCCCTGCCTAGAACTCTTACCCTGCTGAGTCCATAACACATTCCCTGGCCTTTCCCTGAAACTTCTTTGCTCAGAGAGAGCCAGCTCCCTGGGGATTCAACTCAGCTCATTGTGCCAGTTTTGAAGAAAATAACTCCCAGGAGAGTTAGAGAAGAAAAGTTCTACAAATCTCTCAGCTGCTTTTAAGAATTCCTGTCACGTTATTCAAAATGACATTCTGTCTGGGCCAAATGGCCTGCTGTCCGCGAAGAAGAATTAAATATTAAACATGAACTGTAGAGTTAAGTGATGATGGAAGGAGAGTAATGGGATCCACAAGCAGAGCTTACGTTGTATTTAACCCAAACTGCAGAATAATTGCTCCTGTTGGAGCAGCAGCTTCAATTTAACCTCAGCTCCACTCAGCTCAGGGCCCTGGAAGGAACTCAAAATCAGCTCTAGGACTGGAATTTTGAGAAACTTTGCTCCCTTCACTTTGGGGACTCTTAGTGTGAAGAAGAAAACAGATCTGATAGAAGGAGAAATAAGTGATGTCTTCAGAAATTACTCTGATGTTTAGAACTTGTATTGAGTGTTTAATTGAAGTTCATCCAAAACCAAAGTGAGAGAAGGTTTTTTCCTCTGCATAAAAAAAAAAAAAAAAAAAAAATCCAGGAGCCACAAAGGAAAACGTTGGTATGGTTGTGTACCAAGAACATCTGTGCTCAAGCTGACTTGAGGTGGTGCTTTGTCCTGGCGCTGCTGGCCTTTCACCGTCAGGAGAGGGTGCCCCCCCCCCCGCACCAGCTAACTCCAACAAACGCAGGGGTCTCTTTGCTTCTTCCCCTTTCCCCATTATGTGATTTCCAGAAGGGTAAAACCTTGAAAACAAGAAAGCAAATGTCTAGGACCACTAACACTAATACGAAAATCCTTAGCTCCCAACAAACCACTCTCACTTCTTTTTGCTCCTCCACTACCCCAGTGGGATTTTACATTGTTCAAAGGTACGAAACAGCAACAAAATCACCGCAGTCTCCAGGGTTACTTTTTTTCAGATTTGGCAGTGCTGGGTTTCCGTTGCTGTGTGTGGGCTTTCTCCGGTTGTGGTGAGCAGGGCTACCCTTTGCTGTGGTCATGGGCTTCTCGTTGTGGTGGCTTCAGTAGCTGTGTCTCATGGGCTCTTGGGCACAGGCTCAACAGTTGTGGTGCATGGGTTTAGTTGTTCCACAGCACGTGGGATCTTCTTGGATCAGGGATGGAGCCCATGTCCCCTGTATTGGCAGGTTGATTTCCAATCACTGGACCACCAGAGAAGTCCCTCCAGGCTTAATTTTTAAATTTTTTCTGAACTTTACATATCTCATATTTTTCACCTTTTTTTTTTTTCCCTAAGGATTTTCACCCCGGTTGCATGTAAAGTAGTGGGTCTTTTCTGCTGGAACAAGCACTGTTGGAGATACTATTATGTCCTCCTCCCTCTGGGTCAAGGTCTGACTCAGAAGGACAACTGGACATCTGCATGTCTGATGACAGTGCCCGGATGGACATGGACACTGTTGTGTGACCCAACAACACAGTCCTGACGTTGGCTCTTGCACCCTCATTTACCAGTTGCAACTATTCACCAACTGTTAAAAACTGTTTGCCCCTCAGCAAATTATTCCATCATCCTCTGGTTCTCAAACACGGTGTTAAATCTGTTTCACTCTGGGGGAGCATTCACAGGTTCTGTAAGGTCAGTGGGATCCTTAGGACACATTCAGTTCAGACAGTACCTAAGTCTGGGCACTCCATGGCAGGGGTCTGCAACCTTTTTGGCACTGTGGTCGATTTTGTGGAAGACCATTTTTCCAAGGACTTGGGGGGATGATTCAAGCCTGTTACATTTATTGTCCACTTTATTTCTTTCATTATTACATCATCTCCACCTTGGATCATCAGGCATTAGATCCTAGAGGTTTGGGACCCCTGCTCTATGTAGTTAAGGAGAATTGGCCATCTGCTGACAATGACTGGTGCCCTGTCTTATGTCTTTACTGTTTTGAACTTCCTTTTTAGACATGTCAGTGAGTCAAGTGAAGTAAGATGAACTGTCCCCTGAAATTCTTTCCAAGTCTAAGAACCTGTGATCAGATCAGATCAGATCAGTCACTCAGTTGTGTCTGACTCTTTGCGACCCCGTGAATCGCAGCATGCCAGGCCTCCCTGTCCATCACCAACTCCCAGAGTTCACTCAGACTCACGTCCATCAAGTCAGTGATGCCATCCAGCCATCTCATCCTCTGTCGTCCCCTTCTCCTCCTGCCCGCAATCCCTCCCAGCATCAGTCTTTTCCAATGAGTCAACTCTTCGCATGAGGTGACCAAAGTACTGGAGTTTCAGCTTCAGCATCATTCTTTCCAAAGAAATCCCAGGGCTGATTTCCTTCAGAATGGACTGGTTGGATCTCCTTGCAGTCCTAGGGACTCTCAAGAGTCTTCTCCAACACCACAGTCCAAAAGCATCAATTCTTTGGCGCTCAGCCTTCTTCACAGTCCAACTCTCACATCCATACATGACCACAGGAAAAACCATAGCCTTGACTAGATGAACTTTTGTTGGCCAAGTAATGTCTCTGCTTTTGAATATGCTGTCTAGGTTGGTCATAACTTTCCTTCCAAGGAGTAAGCGTCTTTTAATTTCATGGCTGCAGTCACCATCTGCAGTGATTTTGGAGCCCAGAAAAATAAAGTCTGACACTGTTTCCACTGTTTCCCCATCTATTAATATTTACTATTGAACAGACTTGTGGGCAGCCATAATATGTGGGTAGTGTTTTATGAACCATAAAATACAAGTGAAGGCGGGAGATGAATAATTCAACAATCATTGGGTCTTGTCCCTTTGGGTAGAGTTCCTCAGGGAATACCATTTGTGGGATTAGGTCATATTTTCCAATGTATGTTCAGTACAGGAACTGTCGAATCTTTCTTTGCACACACTGGCCAGTTAACTGCTTGTAGAAGCATCTTCTTCTTCCCCATCCACATGTGTCTTCCCTTTCTCATTCATGTGGTTCATGTCACAGACCCTCAAGTTTTTCCTTCTGTGTGTGTGTGGGCTGTAGAGTCCTGCTGTGGGGAATGGCAAACTGTTTCATGTTACAATTTGAATATTCTAGATTGGACACTCTGATTCTATAGCGGGTATTCTGGAAGGTACCACAAACTCCCCAACCATCTGGTCTTTGTGTGTTTTGCCTTTTTTTTTTTTTTTTTGAGGGGGAGGAAGTGACTGTCAGTTATGCTTCCTAGGGGCTGCTTGTTTATTATGATTTCTCCAAATACTAGTAGCTTGTTTTGTTGATGTCTGCTGCCTTTTCCATTCAGCAAAACTCTCGGTGGTGTAGTTTGTTATGGCCTTTTCATACGCCCAGATGGCTTGACATTTTTGTTTTATCATAGAATTCACTGGGTGAAAACTGTAAAAGAAGAAAAAGATCTAACTTGGATATGTTCGGCAAAGATCATTAAATCAGATGAATACAATTTCAAAGATTCTCAGTTAGTAGCATGGCAGTCTCGGTGCAAATTTTCCCCTGAGTTTATATCTGAGATAGGTTATTTCTAATTAAAATACCATTGGGACGAGAGAATTTTATTTCCCTTCCATTGCATAGGATGTAGATTTCGTTTTAATTGTTTCATAGAGAGTCAGTTAAATGGACAAATGAGATAGAAGTAAAAACAGATTAGAGACATTTGTTTTTGCCATGTGATCATTCTAAGCAATCCTGGGAATAAGCAGTCTTAAATCTACTTATTTTAGAATTAGATACAAACCTATATTGATATTTTATGTTTATTGCCTCATTCTAATTTCTGTGGTTATTTCTAAGAAACTGTACACAATTTACGATGAAATGAAATGCCGTGTGATTAATTTCTTTTAAGCCTAGTTTTAGGTATTGCCTCACGTACCCCAGTACTTCCTTACTACTGTTTTGTATTGGGAGTAGCGAAGGAGCTGGTTGATGTAGAAATAATATTAGGATACATTCCATGGTAGGCAATGGAACTCCTTTGCTTTGGGAACTTCTGTGTTTAAAAGTTTTGGAAGAACTGAGCAGGGGGTCCCCAAGTTCTGGCATGTGGATTTGGGGCCTCCATCATGAATGGAAACACATGTTTCAATGACTGGCCTCCAAGGGGAAATCAGAACTGTCACAATTTCATTCGCCTGCAAGACAAGGTTGAGATTACGTGGCTTGTGACCAGTAAGATCCAACAGGAAAATCCCCATAGCCAGTATGCTTCTTGTGGAGGGTAACCACAGCTAATTAATACATCTGAAACCTAATTTTGCTCTTTGACTCAAAAAGCAGAAGCTGAAGTCAGGAGTGGGGGTAGACAGTGGCAGATGAGAACCTTGGGGCAGTCTGTGGGGTCCAGCTGGAAGGCAGTGCTCAGCCTCCCCCGCTCAGTGTGGACAGCGCAGGTCTCCTCCTCCCAGGAGGGATGTGGGAGCTGGTTGTGCTGGTATCTCTGATCATGAGGGACTCAGGTACTGGGCCTGTCACGGGGAAGCTTTGGGAACTCAGCTGCAAGGAATTTCATGTTGGACTTTAGTCATTGTGGTTAAATAGAGTATGCATATATACGCAGCCGCTGAGTTTTGTTCGACTCTTGGTGACCCCATGGACAGTAGCCTGCCAGGCTCCTCTGTCCATGGGATTTCCCAGGCAAGAGTACTGGAGTGGGTTACCATTTTCTTCTCCAGGGGATCTTCCTGATCCAGAGACTGAACCTGCGTCTCTGCATTGGCAGGTCGGTTCTTTACCACTGAGCCAATGGGGAAGCTAAATAAAGAGCACCAGAAACGAAATGGCTCTGGCTCCTCTCACCTGACGGGCAGGGCATGAGGCATAAAAAGATGCCTGTGAAACCTTGATGGGGCCTTTCCTGTCTGTACCCTTACTGTGAACTTCTGATGGTCAATTTTATAAATTAATCACGTGTGTTTTGGGACCACCATGTGGAATGAATGTCCTCACTGTTTCTAAGGTTGAAGACATCCATGGGCAAGGCTGGGATCTGGTCCATTGGAATGATTGGTCATAAGGAGCTAGGAACTCTGCTCGTTCTGAGTGGTCTCAGATGTAAGCGTCTATAACATGATTCCTCTTTGTAGGACACAGTTGGTTAGATTTTCAGTGACACCTGACAAGTGGCCCAACCAGAGCCCTTTCTCTGAGAATTTGGCCCTGCAGCCAAGAGACGCTTTTGCAGCTGAACCTGTTTCCTAAATGGAGGAGACTTCAAATCTTTTTGCTTGGGACTTCCCTAGTGGTCCTGTGGCTAAGACTCCAAGCTCCCAGTGCAGGGGGCCTGGGTTCAATCCCTGGGCAGGAAAGTGGATCCCACATGCCACAACTAAAGATCCTGAATGCTGCAACAAAGATCAAAGACCCCATGTACTGCAACTAAGATGCAGCACAGCCAAATAAATAAATAAACCTTATTGCCAAATTCAGACTTAAATTGAACAAAATAGGGAAAACCACTAGACCCTTCAGGTAGGACCTAAACCAAATCCCTTACAATTATACACTGGAAGTGAGAAATAGATTTAAGGGACTAGATCTGATAGACTGCCTGATGAACTATGGACAGAGGTTTGTGACATTGTACAGGAGACAGGGATCAAGACCTGTCTTGGGACAGGGATCAAGACCCAAGAAAAAGAAATGCAAAAAAGCAAAATGGCTGTCTGAGGAGGCCTTACAAATAACTGTGAAGAGAGGCAAAAGGCAAAGGAGAAAAGGAAAGATACACCCATTTGAATGCAGAGTTCCAAAGAATAGTAAGGAGAGATAAGAAAGCCTTCCTCAGCTATCAGTGCAAAGAAATAGAGGAAAATAATAGAAAGGGAAAGACTAGAGATCTCTTCAATAAAATTAGAGATAGCAAGGGAACATTTCATGCAAAGATGGGTCCAATAAAGGACAGAAATTATATTGACCTAACAGAAGCAGGAGATATTAAGAAAAGGTTGCAAGAATACACAGAAGAACTGTACAAAAAAGATCTTCATGACCCAGATAATCACAATGGTGTGATCACTCACCTAGAGCTAGGTATCCTGGAATGTGAAGTCAACTGGGCCTTAGGAAGCATCACTATGAACAAAGCTAGTGGAAGTGATGGAATTCCAGTTGAATTATTTCAAATCCTAAAAGATGATGCTGTGAAAGTGCTGCACTCAATATGCCAGCAAATGTGGAAAATGCAGCAATGGTCAGAGGACTGGAAAAGGTCAGTTTTCATTCCAATCCCAAAGAAAGGCAATGCCAAAGAATGCTCAAACTACTACAAAATTGCACTCATCTCACATGCTAGTAAAGTAATGCTCAAAATTCTCCAAGCCAGGCTTCAACAGTATATGAACCATGAACTTCCAGATATTCAAGCTGGAACATCCAGAGATCAAATTGCCAACATCCGCTGGATCATGGAAAAAGCAAGAGAGTTCCAGAAAACATCTATTTCTCCTTTATTGACTATGCCAAAGCCTTTGACTGGGTGGATCACAGTCAACTGTGGAAAATTCTGAAAGAGATGGGAATACCAGACCACCTGACCTGCCTCTTGAGAAGCCTGTATGCAGGTCAGGAAGCAACAGATAGAACTGGACATGGACCAACAGACTGGTTCCAAATAGGAAAAAGAGTACGTCAAGGCTATATATTGTCACCCTGTTTATTTAACTTATATGCAGAGTACATCATGAGAAACGCTGGACTGGAAGAAACACAAGCTGGAATCAAGATTGCCGGGAGAAATATCAATAACCTCAGATATGCAGATGACACCACCGTTATGGCAGATAGTGAAGAGGAACTAAAGAGCCTCTTGATGAAAGTGAAAGTGGAGAGTGAAAAAGTTGGCTTAAAGTTCAACATTCAGAAAACTAAGATCATGGCATCTGGTCCCATCATTTCATGGGAAATAGATGGGGAAACAGGGGAAACAGTGGCTGACTTTATTTTGGAGCTCCAAAATCACTGCAGATGGTGACTTCAGCCTGAAATTAAAAGACATTTACTCCTTGGAAGGAAAGTTATGACCAACCTAGATAACATATCATAAAGCAGAGACATTACTTTGTTTACAAAGGTCCTTCTAGTCAAGGCTATGGTTTTTCCAGTAGTCATGTATGGATGTGAAAGTTGGACTATAAAGAAAGCTGAGCGCCAAAGAATTGATGCTTTTGAACTGTGGTGTTGGAGAAGACTCTTGAGAGTCCCTTGGATTACAAGGAGATCCAACCAGTCCATTCTAAAGGAGATCAGTCCTGAGTATACATTGGAAAGACTGATGTTGAAGCTGAAACTGCAATACTTTGGCCACCTGATGTGAAGAGCTGACTCATTTGAAAAGACCCTGATGCTGGGGAAGATTAAAGGCAGGAGGAGAAGGGGACGACAGAGGATTAGATGGTTGGATGGCCTCACCGACTCAATGGACATGAGTTTGGGTGAACTCCAGGAGTTGGTGATGGACAGGGAGCCCTGATGTGCTGCAGTCCATGGGGTTGCAAAGAGTTGGACATGACTGAGTGACTGAACTGAACTGAAAAAGAAAACCCATATCTTTGGGCTTTGTGTATGTTGGTGGTGGAGTGGGCGGGGGGCAGGCCTTCTGCATGTAGATGGAATTTTGGAGGAATCTGGTCAAGAAGAGGAATAAGAATGAAGCAACTGTTGGAGGAAACCATAGCGGGAAGCCAAGGTGAGTTGGCCCTTCTCTTCTGGAAACCCTCTACTTTCTCGACTTTTCTGTCATTAAACTTTCCTGGTTTTTCTCCCAGGTCTCTGGACACTCTTCTGGGTTCCCCTTGCCAGCTCAACTTCCTTCTTTAAATAACATCTAAATGCAGATTATCTTCGTGTCTCAATCCTGGGAACCTACTCTTCTTTCTGCACAAACAATCCATTCAGACACACTCAGGACCGCTTGTCACTTTTTTCTCCCCCCCTGTGGGCCATTCACCAACAACAGTTTCTGACAGCTTGCTTTATTCTCCCAATTTTTTTGTATTTTTGTGTTTTCTCCCAATATTTTTGTATGGAATCCTCGTCTGAGTCTGAGATGGTGCAGTGAAATTGAAGGGTCTGATCTTAGGGAGAATTTGTGACCTCCAGCATTCTCCTGCTACAGGGACTTGCAATAACCCTCTGGGGGGCTTATTTGACCCCATGATGACTGTATTCAGAGCAACTTGTTAACAAGTCTCCTCATGGAGAGACCTGTGGCCAGAAGGCTCACGTGCTAGGATTACCACGGACACAATTGTATGACAACTGTACTCAGTGATCAGGCTGGTTTCTCCAGCTGCCTAAGGCTTTCCCGGCTTCACGGGTGACTTGTCATGACATCGCTCATCTCAAAAGAGAATGTAGCCTCGTAACAGCATTGGGAGGCCTCTCTGCAGGACAATGACCTTGTTGAGGGAAGATTGGAGGGATAAAACTCACCTGCTCACAGGGCAGGCAGGTAACAAATGACAGAAATCCAGATGAAGAGGGCACTACCTGCGGAAAGTGGTCTCCAGTCCGCTCCAGCCCATCATCAGATATGATGAGGGATTCAGCTCAGTTACATCTTCAGCTGGAAATCTAAGTTTAATCTGAGACCCTTGATTTCTAAATGCTGTCAGTGTATCCCATTGGGTGTTCATTTTTTATGACTAGGCTTTAATCTGTACAGGCATGTTCCTGTGGTAGATTTCACAACTATTGAGTTAGAATAGCCCTGCAGGGAACCAGTGTACATGTGAGGCAGACCTGGAATGAAGCATTGCCTTCATCCCTTCTCCACTAGATCTAGAAATAAGCCCCCAGGAAAACTGCTATGGTCATATCTAAGTCAGAGCTTGACTGCAGTCCCCTCCTGTATGACAGGATGAGGATGCTCCCTGGTGAGACTGCCAGAAAAACGTATTTGAAAAAACACACACTTTAAAGTCCCCAGAAATGATTCTAAGGTCAAACGAAGAAATATCCATTCAAGAAATATTAGGAAATTCATCAGAAAGTTGAGAGTCTGATATTTGAACCCAGACTGCTTCCCGATCCTCCTCTCATTTCAGAGACGGAGGCTCCAGTCCAGATGGGCACAGCCAAGAACACAGAGTTCTCAGCCCCCAGTCTCTCAACCCCTATCTCCAGCCCCTCAGCCCTCAGCCCCCAAATCCTCAGCCCTTCAGCCTCCCAGTCCCTAAGCCCCTACCCACCAGCCCCTCAGTCACCAGTCCCCAAACCCCCAGTCTCCCAGCCCCTAACCCCTAGTCCCTCAGACATCAGTCCCCAAACCCCAGCCCTCAGCCTCCCAGTCCCCCAGTCCCCAGTCCCCCGGCCCCTACCCCCCAGCCGGTCAGCCCTCAGTCCCCAATCTCCCAGTCCCCCAGCCCCCAGCCTCCAGCGCCCTAGTCCCCAACCCCACAGCTTCCCAGCCTTCAAACCCTTAGCCCCCTGCAACCACACCTCCAGCTCGCAGCCCCTCAGCCCCCAGCCCTGAGCCTCCCCAGCACACAGACTGTGGACTTGCTTCCCAGGAGGAGCCACCTTCAGATTTCCCATCCCACTCCCCCCACCCACTCCCTGTTTCAGAGGCCAAGCCCCCACTTTAGAATCGCAGCTTTCCTTGGGGGCCCCACCACTGAGAATACTGGGGCCCTGATCGCCTTGCCCCAAATGTGAGTTGGTGCTTTCGCACCAGGAGGGGCAAGCCCCAGGGGCTGCTGCTGTTTCCTCCTCATTCCATGGGTGCTCCATGGCCAAGGCAGGGCAGCCACACAGAGGGGAGGTTGCCCTCATCCCAGGGTTCATTTCCAGAGCTGAGGCTTCAGAGATGATGCCTAGGATAGGGCACTGAGGGGCCCAAAATCTCTTCTGAAAGGAACAGACTCATTTGCAACAGAGCATGGGGAAGGGGAAGCACAAGGGTGCCCTGGAGAACTGGGGAGGTTGCAGTGAAAGGTGACGCCATAGAGGCTGGCAGCTGATGGAGAGACATACCCAGGCTGTAGGCTGGCTGCTTTGCTGGATAGCAGGTATGGGCTGCTTCTTAGAACAGGAGTGTCAGGGTGGGCTGGGGAGACCCCCCCTAGGGTGCCTGCTATAGGGGTCCACCTGGGTGAAGCTGTGAAGGGGCAGCATGGTGACTGGTGCCCACGTGTGTGCAGTGAGGATGTGGGATCTGGTAGGAGGGAAGGTCCTGGCTGGGAGGCAATGAGATGCCATCTCTTCAATGTCACGCCTTAGAAAGTGATTCTGGTTTCAGTTCCTCTGTGACCAAAGTTTTGGTGTCCTGGGCTGTCTAGGTGTTGGGTCTAAATGAGCTGCTGTTACTGCAGGTCTAGCTGAGTGAGGCCCAGCAGAACAGAGGCCCACGAAAGTGAAGTCGCTCAGTTGTGTCTGACTCTTTGCAACCCCATGGACTGTAGCCTACCAGGGTCCTCCATCCACGGAATTTTTCAGGCAAGAGTACTGGAGTGGGTTACCATTTCCTTCTCCAGGAGATCTTCCCAACCCAGGGATTGAACCCAGGTCTCCTGCTTTGCAGGCAGATGTGTTACCGTCTGAGCCACCAGGGAAGCCAAACAGAGGCCCAGGGTCTGTTTATACAGTGTAACCCTGGCTGCTCCTCCTGTGGGGGCTTCCCTGGGTTGCTCAGCAGTAGAATCTGCCTGCAATGCAGGAGACACAGGAGACATGGGTTCAGTTCCTGAGTTAGGAAGATCCCCTGGAGGAGGGCTTCTATGTTCTGGGGCAGAGATGTCCCGAGGGCAGTGGAATGGGGGCAGGACTGTCCAGTGGCCCACAAAGTGGATAATGGCTCTTCTATGTCCCAGTCAGGAAGTCTTTGCACTCCAGGCTCTGGGGTCTATGGGGAGAAGCCCAGCCTGCTTTCAGCCCCCTGGACCTGGGCTCTAACCAGGGCTGTACCCGCAAAGGACTATTTGTGCTAATTCATCAGCCCAGCAGGGGGCGCCTATTACTTTCGCCCCAAATGGCCCCCGGTGGGCTGGAGGTGGCCCTGGTCCCTGCGCCCCAGCTCTGCTGTCCTTCTCCATCTTCCCCTGCATTGTCCACCCCATGATTGTATCACATGGCCCCTGTATGTCCCTGCTCTGTGCCCACCTAAGGGTCTACCAGCCCTAGGGGACCCCAGAGCCCGTGTTCTGAACAGGAGAGGGTGAGCCTGGGGTACTGTCAGGACCCTGGGCCATCCTGTGAAGCAGAACCCCTGCCCATCTATACTCCAGCCTGGCAGGATGGTGTCCCAGGTCCTGCCTCTTTCCCCCTCCGCAACTGTGGAGAACGACTTCCTCCCATCTGAGTCTTGAATTATGATATTTTTCCGAAATCAAATTACTTTGCCATAGGCACTTCACTTAAAAGCCAATTTCTCTAATTGCTCATTTTGGGATCTGATCTGGTACTCCTCCACTAAGGGCCTGCGGCTAAGGTGTTAGCAGAAATTAAATATCTGTGTCTGCAGATCCTGTCCCCTTCCCCAACACACACCCCAGGCGTCTGTGCTCCTCCTACCAAGGCGGCTGTCCCCATAGCTCATTAGTTTTGCGCTGTTAGGAACCTTTCACATTTTCCTCTTTCCTGCCTTGGTTGAATGGGTCCACACCAGTCTGAGAAAGAAGGTTTCATCATGTTCAGGGCCATCTGGCTGATCCATGTCATGCTAATAACACAGAGAGTCACATACCATAAGGCAGGTGTGTGACAGAAGTGAGGAGCTCCCCATGGCTGATGGGGCTGGAGGAGGGCGGCTGCCATGGCCCCCAGATGATGATGGTCATACGGGTCCAGTGTTGCTTAATGTCCCAGCATGTCGAGAGCCCCTGGAAAACCACAAGACCCCCTGGTTCACACTGGGCTCTGCGCTGGTGTTTCTCCACCTGATTCCAGGGAGAAAGCAGTGAGCAGCAGCTTGACCCCAGATCTTAGTTCCCTGAATGGGGATCGAACCCTGGTCATGGCAGTCAGAGTGCCAAATCCTAACTGCTACACCATGAGGGCCAGTGGCAGGAGTCTGGGCCCTGGATTTCATCAGTTTAAAAGGGAATTTGACAAAGAGTTGGAAGGTAGAGGGAAAGTAAGTGTTTATTAGAAAAGCAGGATATATGTGCACAAATGCGCAGGTGAGCTCAGAGAGAGTTGGGTTTTTTGGAAAGTTTAAATCATTTATAAAGGCACAGTCTCATGGGTTTTTGTTCTCCTCTGGCCACTCATCTTGCTTTGACTCCACAGTTGATTTGTCCCTGGGCCCTCCCATACACGCCCTGCCCTAGCCAAGATGCATTTTGACACAAGGTCTTTGGGAAGCTAGCAATTCTTATTATGGGCTGGCATCCCCTCCCTTTATGATCCAGAGGAGATCTGCATGTGTGCGGTTGAGGCCTCCCTGACCCCAAGGATGAGAAATATGTGACCTCTTGATCTTTCACCCAAGTAGGGCTCAGCTCTTCCCTGCCCCTGCCATGACTCTTATCTTAGTGTCCGCAGGAGACAGAGTCCAGCCATTTACTGTGTTCCTGTTATTTCCATCTCAAAGTTCAGTCGGGAGGCTGGTTGTAAATGTCTAGCCTAGAACGCATCTATCTCCTGCCTCACACCCCCCACCCCCCACCCTTCTCTGACCTCTGCCCAGAGGTTCCTGTGTTGGCTCCTGTGACAGTAAGTACCTGATAGGGGTCAGACGTGCATGGGTGCTGACCGGTGACTGAAGCTGTGGATGTAACTGAGGCCCCTTGAGAGGGAGAGGTGAGGGGATGAGGGGACAGGCCCTGGCCACTGGGGACAGGAGCGTGGCTCTGCCCAGCTCACCCCCCAGGCCGGAGACTGCAGGTCCTCCAGGCCTGTGATCCGGATCACCTCTACCCAGCGACATGACACAGCTATGCACATGAAGGGGACAGCTGCCTTTGCTGCTCCTGCAGGTGAGGGAGCCATGGACACCTGAGCAGCACCTGAGGCCAGAACACGCAGCCACATGGAGCCTGGTCCTGAGGCCTGCCCGTCTTTGCCCTCTCTGGTCCTGGGTGCTGTCCCTCAGGTCCTTGCCACTTCAGGGGTGGCCAAGGGCCAACAGCATCATCACCCCGGGCTCTCTAGAATGCAGAGCCTTGGACCTCTAGCCCTGCTGGATCAGCATTTGCACTTTGAAAAGATTTCAGTGATTCACACACAAACTAGAGCCAGAGTGGCACTGCAGGAGCCCCTGTCCCCTCCTGAGACCTCGGTGTGGCCTTGAGGGGCCCCAGCCCCCGGTCTCTCAGGATGCAGTGGGGACTCCTGGCTAAAGGTGCAGATGCTGACCATGTCCTCCTGAGCACCCACTGGGAAGGTAGGAACAGGACCTGAAACGAGCATTAACCCGGCAGCTGGTGCAGGGGAGGACGTGATGGCAGGAAGCCCCCAGGAGAAGGCACCGACCATCAGCTCTGTGAAGCCAGAACCCATGCTCGGGAGGTGGGAGGGGTCTTCCTGCCCCCAAAATCTGGCCAGATCATGAAGAAAGCCCCATGGGTTCTGACTTGAGGGGTTTCCCATGAAAATGGCCCAACAAATTCACATCACAAAGGCCACGCCTGAGAGCACGGAACTTGCCACTAGCTTCTCCCTCCTGCAACTGGAAATAAGAGCCCAACAGACGGAGAAAAACGTGGAACATGAAAGCAGAGGCTAAAAATAAATGGGGGGGAAACATGGTATTTATGGAGAGAGAAGATAATTTCAAACTACAGCTATTAACTAACGTCCTCAGGGAGATAAAAGAAAGACACTACGCCCATATAATAAGAGTGGGATGCTATTAAAAACAGCATTCAAATGTGATTAAGAAGGAAAGAGTGGTAAAATGCTGGACTATGAAGTAAAGGAAGTGTTCGTGGAAGAGAGCAGAAAAGATGAGAGAGGAGCAGGAGAGAAGAGTGGGGCTGGAGGACCAGGGCGTGGTCCCAGCGTGCATCCTGAAGCACGAAACCCAGGGCTAGCGTCTCCCCCACCCTTGGCGTCATCCACCCAACCCCCCTCCTGGGTGTGGTGGGTCTGTCACAACGTGGGTTAGACCTGGGACTCATTGGTCCCATCAGGGAGCCACATTCACTGCCCCACCAGGACACGAAGGTGCTAACTTTCTATTTTCTGAGTATTTCATTCATCCTCAAGTTGGAAACCATCTTGTTTATGCATTTCCTTTATTGTCAGAAATTCAACCCCATGTTCTCCGTCAGCTGACCAAAATCTTGCC
Organism: Bos grunniens; assembly: GCF_055505025.1. Classification (NCBI taxonomy): domain Eukaryota; kingdom Metazoa; phylum Chordata; class Mammalia; order Artiodactyla; family Bovidae; genus Bos; species Bos grunniens. The sequence continues at coordinate 46,091,565 of NC_141181.1, forward strand.
TACAGACATCCCACCCACCTACCCGCTGCTCTGCTGACCTCACCTCCCGAGGGGCTCCCATGGATCCTCTGTCCTGTCCTGTCTGGGCTGGGTTCCCTCCATGCCCACAGCCCAGTGGCCCTCCAGGCTGCCTCGCCCCCACCATCCTGGTCAGGCCCTTCTCTCAGATCCTTGATGGCCCACTTAGATCATGGTGTTCCTGGAGCCCAGGGTCCTCAGGATGCCCTTTTCCATCACCTTGGGGACTCCCCTAGCCCTGCCTCTTGCTCCTGGAAGCCCTCCTCTCATGTCAGAACTATTGACACCCCAGGGCTCACACGCTGTGCATCTCGGGGACACACTGACACCCTAGACCCTCTACAGGTCCACTCCTTTGGAACAAGAAAGTGAAGCTGCCCTTGCTCTGCTTGCCAGACCCTGAGTGCTGAATCCATCTGCCAACAGTCCAAAGCTTGGAGTTCAGGGACAATTGGTCTGGAAAGTGGAATATCCTTGGCGGGCCTCTCAGAGTCTCCTGGGAGAAGCTGCCCAGTGAAATCCCGTGGCCGGGGCTGTGGTCTGAGCCTGCGGGCTGAGCCAGGGGTGGGAACACAGCTCCTCTGAGGATTTCTGTGTGACAAATAAGTGCAGAAGAAAAAAATCCCTTAGTGTAAATTAATGGGAGAGCTCCAAGTTAGCCATTGGATTTCAGTAAGATTCAAGTAATTGATGAGAAGAGTCTTCTAGCTCTTATGCTCAAAGTTGTCCTCAGAGAGGGGTCAACTGGGATTCAAATATAGGAACAGCAAAGAGAGAGAGACAGAGAGAAACAGAAAGAGACAGAGAGAGAGAGACAAAGAGAAGGAGAGACACACAGAGAGAAACACACACACACAGGTGTTTTTGGTTTGTCTCCTCCACCCACACCTTCTGAATTCATCCTGATCTTATCTTCACACATTCATCCTCTCCTCAACCATCAAATAAGCAAATCCATTGACTATCAGGGTTTTAATGAAAATTTTTCTTTTCCTGGAGCATCTCCCTGGTAAGCAAATGAATGGAGCCAATAAAACCCTCTCTCTTCCTGGTAGTGATTGATGACTTCCTCCTATCCCCAGAGCCTGGAGAGAGCGGCACATTGACTGCACCAGCTCTTGCTCTAAAGCTCTTCATTAGGAGAAACTGTTTATCACCGACTAGTTGGCCCAGGCCCTGGCAGGTTTTCTGATGAGCCTCCGTGATGGGCGGGCAGGCAGGGGGGAAGGTGTCTTTCCCCTAGAATGGACTTTGCCCTCTGGTCCCTTTTTCCAACTGGAATGCTTGATTCAAACCGGCATTGTGTGGTGGGTCTGTTCACCTGACCCACCAGTTTCCCAATAGCATGGGGACAGAATGTACTCTATTCTTGCAGTTTGTTGGGTCCATGGATGGAATCCTGAACAGGTCATGTCCAGAGGACACAGGGCCTCATCCAAGGCCTTGGAACCAATAACTGCATCTCCCACTGACAGAGCTACCCAAAGCAAACTCAAAATTCCATCCTATTTCTTCCTTGCTTCCCCATTAGGGGAAGGGTACTGACACCCACTCCGTTGCTCCACACCAACTTCTAGGCATCCCTGGGATTCCAGCCCCACTGGGTGTCCTGGCCTCCCCAAGCCCCGAAGGACATAGACTCCTTCAGGACACAGTCCTGGCCCCTCGTTCACTGTGGTTCCTCATGCCTGGCCCAGGACTTGCACACAGCAGGTGCTCCATGTGTGCTTCCTGATGAGTGAATGAACCCTCTGGGTTACCAACTCACCTGCTTCCTCTTTGGAGTCCTGTAGGGAGGAGCTGCGGTTCAGTTTCACTGGAGTCACAGGGACAGGGGAGGGTGCTTCAGGCGCCCTGCTTCTCCTGTGCCTCTCTCACAGCCGGGTTCTTCCCTCCAAAGCCTCCGATTTGCTGGGAGGTGAATGTTTGTGCTGCTATGAATATTTGATGGGCCCAGCTGTGCAGGAGAAACTCTAAGAGCCATCCATAATTCACCACGGGGGCAGCAGCCTTTGGCGCTCTGAGCAGCCTCCTGTGCAGAGAGCTGCCTCTGGAGGATGGAAAGGCCTCGGGGGTTCATTATGCATCACATGTTCAGGGCCTGGTGGCCTGAAAAGTGATTCAGTTGTGCAAATAGTGAGGCCTCGGAAGTTCTGGTGGCCACGCATTCTCAGACGGAGTCACTCTCAGACCTCCTGCAGTCTGATCTGCTAGCATCACCACCTGGTCCTGACCCTCAGACTTCATCATCCCATCAGGTGACCCTTTGGGTCCCTGTGCCCTGTGGGGGCCCTGCAGACAGCCCATCTCCCCACTGGAGTGTGGATGCCACGAGCACCCGCCTGGTCACCTTAGTCTCCCCAGTACTGATGAATGGACAGAGGAAGAAAGGAGGGAGCGAGGGAGAGGGGAAAGAAGGAAAGGGGAGCACTTCCCCTGCAAGGACCCCTGGCTCTTCCTACATCGCTGATCCTCACACATTAGAGACACGTGATTGACGAGGGAGTTCGTTAAAATGCAAATGTCCAGGTCTTTTCCACACACTCTGATCTAGAGTCTGGGCTGGACCCAGGCACCTGCATCATTCAAAAAGCTTCTAGAGGCTTCTAAATACTGTCAGGTGAGGTCCCCTCACAGGCAGCCTCTGGAGGAAAAGGCTCTTCCCCGGGAACAGAGTGGATGAAGCAGAGGAGCCGTGTCCCTGTGCTCCTCCAGGCTGGGCTCCTGTCACCACCCAAGCTGCTCTTGGCCCTCCTCCCCCGCTGCTCTCCCTCCATCCCCGGGGGTTCCAAATGAGGATGAGCCTCCGGGGTTCCTCTCCACACGGATGACGCTGGAGAGCAGATGAGATCGGGCAGACATCCCCAGAGAGAGGCTCTGTGGTTTCCAGTGGAGAAGGAGATTTGTGTACTCCAGGCTGTTTCCTCAGCAGCGTGGGGGTCGGTGGGGAGGACTGGCCGCGAACCTGGGCCTCAGACCCTGACCCCCTGGGCTCGGGGCGCATTTAGTGCCGGTGTCTGTGCTGCTCCCACCTGGTGCCCCGGGGAGGAGTGGTAGGAGCTGGGGCTGGAGGAGCTCAGTGGGAGGTGAGCTGGGTGGGTGAGGCCAGGGTGGATGAGGCCAGAGTGGGTGAAAGAGAGAACAGGGTGCTCAGGCCTGGCCTCTGCCTGCACTCTCCCGGCAACAGGGGGTGCCCAGAGCTGACTCAGCTCCGCAGACGCAGACCAGTATGTGTGTACACACACACACACACACACACACACACACGTGCTGCATGCATCCACCACATGCACACACAAGCCCATACACAGACTCACACAAAAACAGACACATGCACTCATGCAAGCACACACAGGGCATACCCATGTGCGCACACACCCATGCACAGGCACACGTATAGCCATGTGGACAGGAAGGCGCACAAACCACCCGCATGCAAACATGTGCAGGCACACAGACACACGCAGTGCTGGAAACACCACCCCCACCTCACCCCGGCTTCTTCCGGTTTGTTGAAAGCGCTTTTCCATCTCCGAGTTGGCCCACATTGCTTATTCTGCAAACCTCAGAAAACCAGGTCCCTCTGGACCACGACCGTCTCTGTTTCCTCCAGGAGGAGCTGCCAGCAAATCTTGGAGCCTTAGAGCTCAGCGTCCCTAGACCCCCGCTGTCCCCTGCTGGGGAGGTCTCCAGGGACACTGGAGACCGTCAGGTCACATCTTTTAGACATTCAGGAGCCAGCTTTCCCCCAGTTTGGAGGACGTACAGCCACAAGACACGTCCTCGACCATGCCAGGAGACTGAGGGCTCAGGGAGATGTTCCAGAACCTTCTGTCAGGAGGAAGTGGGGGCTGCTGCTGCTGGTAATGGAGCTGGACAGGCCTGAGAGGAACAGGATGACCCGGAGAAGCTCTGGGGACCCGGGGCAGGTGGACAGTGTGCACCCCGATTTGCTGTCGCTGAAGGCCTGGCCTGCTCAGAGGCTGTCTGTCCCCTAGAAGGTCAATCTGTCCGTCGATAGTCAGTCGTCAATGGGAGCACAGCCGTCCTGCGAGGATGGGAAGGTGGTGGAGGGCAGCCCTCCTGGACCCTGCCCGCAGTGCCTGCCCCCAGGGCTGGTCTGTAGGGGGTCCTGGGTGGAGGGGTCTGAGGCCCCAGTGGCTCCAGGTGTCTGCTGACTCCTGGGCTCCTGTGAGGACTGGGAAGGGGCCCCTCCTGTGGGGGCTGACACACACCTCGGGGTGTCATTGCACCTGCAGGCTTGGCCTGAAACAGAAACCTTTCAATCTGAACCCCAGGTGGAAGGGCAGCTGCCCACCCAGGACACTCAGGAGAAGCCGTTCCTAGTGGAGGTCCCGCCCTGTCCAGGCGCCTGGTCCCCGAATCTCTAGTTACCATGTCTCCCCCTGTAGGTCAGCAGACCACAGACCCCGAGTCCCCCACAGCCCTGCGTCTGGAAGGGGCAGGGCGGGAGGGGCAGCTATGGGGTCCTCTCACACACACCCCCACCCCGTCTGCTCCCCTCCTAGCTGGGGAAGGGCCCAGAGGTTCCTTGTAAGAGGGGCTGCAGCTGGGCCTTCCGGGGAGGAGAGGCGACTCTGAAAGGCCCTCAGAGAGCCACACAAGGCGGCCTTGTTTGGGAGCCGCCTCCCCGGGCTCAGATCCCCTCCCTCCTGAGCAGGAAGGGGGCTCGGGACCGTGGTCAGACACCCTGCCCTGTGAGGGGGTCACCGCGGGGCTATTTCTAGCTCAGCCTCTGACCCCACAGACACAGGGGCCCTGACTGAAGAGATTTGCAGCTGGAAACATCCTGCCAGGGCCCTCCCAGCAGCTGTGACCTCTCTCGGGGCAGAGGTGACACAGCGCAGGGTGGGAGGGGCCCGCTGTGAGGGGGATGTGGTTGAAGCCTCTGCACTGGCCAAGAGGGCCTCCTGGGGACCCCGCGGCAGACCGACCTTCCTCTACAACCTTCCCTGGCTCCGCATTGCTGTGGGGGGAGCCCAGGAGCCTCCTTAGCCGGGCACCCCTGTCATAACCACCCTCGGGGTTCCCCTCCCTCACCTCCCCCATCTCTGGGAGGAGCCTCCCCAGGTGGGGTCAGGAGTGCCGCCCTCTGACCTCCGTGCCCAGGAGGAGACTCGGCAGAGACCACACTCTGCAAAGATGTGCCCGGGGGGCTGCACAGGGTGAGGTGATGGTGACCCCTGCCCAGGCATGTGGGGAGCACTGGGGTCACCCTGCCTGTAAATGCTCTGGTGCCTGGACCAGGGGAGTGGTGGGCAGCAGCCTGCCCTGAACCGTCCACTCAGGGCAGGGCCAGCAGGTGACTCTGCCTCCAGGGTCCCCCCAAGCTCCCTCCAAGTACCAGCTGCGGAGGGTCCACTTGGCCTCTCAGGACTTTGGTTTCCTCATCTGTAAAATGGGAGTGAAATCACAGCAGGGGAGCCCCACGGGGTTGCTTTGAGGATTAATGAGTGAACAGGTGGGAACGTTCGGCCCCATCTGGCAGGAAAAGCACCATGCGGTGCCCAGAGCCCTCAGTCCAGGTCAGTGATGATAATGCAGACAGTCCCTCCTTCTCCCAGCAAGCAAACGGTGTCCGGGCCATAGAGGGAGGGAGAGAGGACAGGCCTGCTCTTGGGAAAATATCCCTCTAAACTCTACATCCCTGTTTATGGATTGAAATATAACAGGCCTCCAGGGAGTCTCTTCTCATCTTTTGTATCAAGGAGGAAGCCCTGGGACTTAGCCTGGAAAGAGCATCTCTGAGGCTCTACTCCTGGATGGTCCCTGCTTCATGTCAGTACTCTTGGAGGAGCTCAAGGAGCATGGAGTCCTGTCCACCCCCACTCCCTGCTCCTGTTCTCACCTGGGGTCCCAGGAGAGAACATTTGGGGATGGACGTGCACACAGACCACATGGGCAGAGTGGGGGTGGACCTCCAGGTGAACCAGAAGAAGGAAGGAGCTCAGGTCTCTCTGAGGTCCCTCCATGATTCCCGTGGAGCCGTCACCCTGGGCTTCAGAAATTCCTCCTGCAGAAGAGGTGGCCGCCCCCTCCCAGCACCCAAGATGCCCACCAGGCTTTTCTCTCCTCATGAGTCGTCGGGTCCCAGGGAAGCAATGCCTGAAACGGAGTGCATGGATGGACCCTGTGTGGGGAGGAGAGCCGGCCACCTTAGCCTCGCCCCACCGCCCCACCGCACCCTGGGCTGTCTCTGCATTAGCATCGCAGGCCACCCTGGGCTGTTTTCTGAGGGATGGCTCCTCTCCCCACCAGCCTGGAGGAGAGACACAGCCCCAAGCTTGCTAATTAATGAGACTCAATGTAATGAGCTATTTAAAGGCAAACTCATAAGGCTACTAATGGGATTTCTAATTTTGGAGGAGGAAAAGGGTTAAATTGTGTTGAGAGCGATGGAAGTTTGGGAATCCAAGATGTTTTCTGTTTCTGGGTTTCGGCCCGGTAACTAATTGGATGGAAGTTGTTAAACTTTACGAGAAAGCAGAGATAATGCAGGTTCACTGACTCTCTGGAAGATTAAGTTCATTTATCTCCTCCCAAACTGCCAGGAGCCCCAGCGTTGATGCCGCTTCAGGAGAGAGGAGTAGAGCATATCCAGCGGTGTCTGCTGGTTTTCCTCCAGCTTCACCAGTCCTGTGGTGGGGCGGTGTCTGCTCAGAGCAGGGGTCCCTGCTCAAACACTGGCATGTGATCTGGCCACGTCTGAGCCTCAGCTTCCTGGTCAGGAGGGTGGGGCTGAGGGCAGGCTTCTCTGTAGGGTCTCTGTGGGCATTTCCTGGAGAGATGCCCTCAGAGCAGGTGTCAGGAGGCCGGGCACACCCAGTCCCCAGAATGTCCCCAGAAGTGACAAGTTCCTACTTGTGTGGCTGCAGTGTCTCCCCACAGCCCTTGCCATTGTCCCCAATATTTATTGTGCTGTGGGAAGTTCCCCAAAAGACAAGCTACAGACAAGCTCCAACCACAAGTGGGAGGATTAAAACAAATAGGAAGAGAATTTGTGTTTGGGGTCCTAAAAGGTATCCAGTTGGCCAAAAATTTCGTTCAGGCTTGTCCATAAGATCTGAACAAAACTTTTGGCCAGCATATAACGTCCAAGGGGAAACCAGAATTGTACTTAATTCTTTTTGTTGTTTCAGGATGTGGGGTTGTTTTCTTTCAGTCTCTTCCCCTTGGCACACTCGGCCCCTAGAAGCCTGCATCTGGTCTGTGAACCTTCCCACCGCACCCTGCGTCCCTGCCCTCCTTACACCTGTCTCAGCTCTGGATCCTCTCCTTCCTCCAGGGGCTGGGTCTCCCCTCTGGCTCCCACCAGCCCTTCCCTTTGCCTGGGACAACTGGAAAAACCCCTCCTCTCCCCCCAAACTCTTCCTGCTCATGGTTTAGGTCTTGGGTGGGGGGGAACCTGCCCCCTTTGCTGAGATACTTTCCCTGACAGCCTCCAGGCCAGTACCCTTCACATTGTTTTTTAAAACTACCTGCTCACACACTTTATCTCCTACCACATTGATATCCACTGTTTTTATTTAAAATGTGAATATACTGTTGCAAAAATGTAATTCCTCATGCTACAAATATCAACATTTATAATAAGACAGCCACATCATTCGTCTCAATGTATCTAGTTAGATACCGGACACCACAGTGATGTGTCATCTGCTGGAAATTACATCATCTTTTAGGGTGACAGGAAGAAAATTTATGTTGTTCTTTTTTCTCCTGAAACTCTTATTTCAGGGCATTCCATTTGTCCTACGCAGAGCTCTGATGCTTCAAAGTATGTTATTGACTGCTAGATTATATTTCTCTATGAAAATTATTATATATGTATACTTAAAGTTTAAATAAAATAAATTTTGTGTCTAAAAAGTGTCAAGTGTTAAAATATTCTTCTGGATTGAGTTTTAATTGCAATTTTAGTAGCAGACAATTCTTCTAAAAAGTATAAATATTTATAGAGTATGTTTATATAGATCATATTTGTATAATAAGTATATAACAGATATATTTTTATATAATACATACATGTAATATATTTAGGTATTTAATTTATCAAATTATTATAATTATCACTTTTTTGAAAAAAAGATAATGTGCCTTTATGGAAATGGTTTGGATGAATTTTTCATCTGTGATGGAGGAATTTCCTGTCTCCTAGGGGGCTCCCCAGGTCAATGTACTAGGAGAGTGCACCTGAGGAAATTCAGGATGGGAGGTTTCTCCTGACGGGATCTCACTGTCACCGGACCTTCACACATGGCTGCCCCTAGCCTCCTTCCAGGAACCTCCACCTCTTCTTCCAGAGGAGCAAGGATGGAGTCTCAGATACCAGGTCTGGGAGCTCTGTGCTGCCCTGAGTGTGATGCCTGCACGCAGGGAGCCAGGAAACCCTGCAAACCCACCATCACAGGACCCCGTCCCCCCAGAACCACAGACACAGATAAGATGAAATAAATATTTACTGAAATTTCTCTCAAAACACCGACAGAGAGAACGTGCAGTTACAGAGGGGGTTACTCCATCCTTGCTTCTGGAACATCCACCTGCTCCCAAGCCCTTGTTCTGTTCCCTAACCGACCCTTCTTCCCTGTCTCCCTCCCTCCCTCCCTCCTTGACTGGACCCCTGGGGCAGCTTCTCCCCTCCCCCTCAGTTCTTTGCCAGATCAACCCACCTCTCTGGCATTTTCCTCTTCCTCCTTCTTGGATCCCACTTCCTCCATGACCCGGCACACAGGCCCTTAGAAGGGTGGGGTTGGGAGTGGGAGGGTTCACCCCATCTCACCGTCTCCACCCAATGCTCCCTGAGACCCAGGGAAGAAGCCTGCTGCCCTGGAGCCCACACCTCCTCCCACTCCACGTGTGATCAGAGAACTGGGCACTGGAAAAGGACACACCCACCTGCTCCTAGCTTCCTCTTCATCTCTGTCCCCAGTGAGGGGGTACCTGCCTGGACACCCACCTCTGGGCTCCCTTGGTTCCCAAACAGGCTTTGGCTGGGCCTCTTTAGAGCTTATCTGTCCCTGAGCTCTGCCCTGGACTGGTGCTGTTCTGGGTGATTCTCACCTGATCCCATCAGAGGGTGTTGTCTCTGAACTCCTAAAAATGGGGCAGCCTGCAGCCTGGGGGTTATGCCCCTTGATCCTCTAGTGGGGCCAGCATCTAACCTGGGGCTTCGACCAGAGCCTGCTGTCCAGGACTGTCCAGGACCCCGGCAGCCTGAGAGGCCTCCGCAGTGGGGGTGCGGAATGGGGGGGGAGGGTGAAGAGTGAAGGGTGAAGGACGTGGAGGCGGAGTAAGGCTTTCAGGGCCAATCAGGGCTGCATTCAGGCTTCATTTTCCTTCTCTAGCCAAGGACACCATCTATTTAAATAAAGAATAAATAGGCTGAGACATTAGATGTCGGATGCAACCTGCATAAAGAAGTGAAATAAAACACGTTTATTTTGAGATGAGCCATACTCCATCGTGCCACCTCTGAGCTATTATTTTACTAAGAACAGCTCACCCCTGTTCACGCACACCCCCATTCCCACCCAGACATAATGGGGTGCTGCGCTGCTGGTGCTGCCTCGTGTGGCTGGAGGAGGTACTGCACCCATGGGAGATGGCCTCAAAGAGCACACACTCAGCCTATGGGGGGCTCAGGGCTGGGGTGCTGCTGTGTGGGGACCCTCCCTGACCCCTACACCTGCTCCTCCACCCAGATGGCAGCACTCTTCTACTTTCCTAGGTTTTCTCCTCTTCTTCCAGTTTCTCTCCAGTGGGTTATCAGGTAAAATACAGGTGCTCGGTTAAACTTGAATTTCAGATAAACACAAATAATTTTAGTGTAAGTGCGTCCCACATACTGCCTGGGTTATACTAAAACAATTATTTGGTGTTTATATGAAATTCACATTTAATGGGTGTCTTGCATGCTGATCTGCTGAATCCTAGACCCAGCTCACCAGGCAGGCCTGAGGCCCCAACATCTTCTACTGACAACTTCAACTTTTGCCCTTGGCCTTGACCCCCCGCCCCTTCTCTTCCGGATGGACCTATCTTTTTAACATGGACCCACCTTGGACATCTTGGAGGACCTCAGTTTCACATGCTTCCACCGAGCTCAGAATCTTACCCCAGTCCTTTCCTTTCCCAACGTCCCCACCCCTATCCTCCCAAATCCTACACCAGAAACCCTGGGGACATGGCAGCCACCTCTCCCCGCTCCACACCAGTCACCAGTGCTGCAGATCCTGCACCCCAGTACGGCTCAAACCACCCAAGTTCCTCCTTCTCATTCATCACCTTCTTCATGCACCATCATCTCTTCCGAGCAGAAGCTTCCAGACTGACTCCTTTCCCTGTGCCCCTTCTCTAGCTCACAGGGGAAGGGCCAGGCAGACCCGGCTCTGGGTAAGTCTGCTCTTGTGTGAGACATTCAGAGGCTTCGCCCTGCATTTGGGAGACCCTATGACCTTCATCATGTGTCAGGGGCCCCACCTTCTTCCTCCCCCCACTCTCCCCCTCCTCCAAGTTCATCCAGGGCCTCCTCCCTATCCTGGTCCATACCAAGCTCTCCGGGCCCGTGGCCCAGGCACCTGGGCCCCAATTCCCCTCTTCCTCCTTGGATGCTCTGCTCTTGGAGCAGCTTCACTCTTCCAGAGGAGCCTCCCAACCCCAGACCAGGCAGATGTCCTACTGACTCCTGGAGGCTGTCCCGACAGTGGTCATTAATTCTTTTTGTTACAGAGAGAGAAATACAAACATGTCCCCTTAGGTTTGTTGATACTTGGAGTGGCTGAGAACTGAGAGCAATAACTCATATAACAAGCTGTGGGAGTGCCATCCAGGACACATTAGTCCATAAACACTGTAGGATTTTATGCAGCTGCTGCAAAGAGTCAGAGAAAGTCACTGACCTGGGAAAGGTGTCTCCAACTCATGGTTAAGTGACAGTACTGTAAAACAGATGGCAGAAAGCCCTCTGTACACCAGGCTGCTAATGGGGACCACTGGGTACTGAGCCTGGGCAAGGGGTGTAGGTGGTTGGAAGAGGAGAGTGTTTCTGTTGCAGGAATAAGAGAAAAGAGACTTTAGCAAAACATTATAGTGAAAAGAAAAAAAAAAGACTACAAATATTTATTTATGGCAAAGCTGCAAATGTGTACAAATTCAAAATTCCTATGTATATACATCCCAGAAAGGAATGGGGACAAATGAAAATATGGATTTGGTCTCACAGGAAATTTTTCAATGTTAGCTGTCTGTTGCCATTTCCAGATAGCTTCTTCAATAAGAAGTTGATTTCAACTGGCCAGAGGGAGAGCGTGTGGTGCTTATCTGTCACCCCTATGTCACACTAACTCCAGGGCCTCCTCTCTCCTGCTAAGGGCTTTATTCCCAGCTCTCAAAGAGTAAATATTTGTTGAACAGAGCAATGAACGAGTGAATGAATGAAGGTTGCTGAGAGGTCAGGGGATAACTGACCTACCATTGGAACCTTGGCTCTGGTGCCAAGCCTGCCATGATGGATTCACCCTGGGTGGTCCATCCTGCGGGCTCCTGTGTCCCACCATGGATGGGCTGGGTGCTCACATTCAGAGTCCTCTCCACTGGGCCTTCCTACACTCACTGCCCTGAACACTGGTGGCAGCTGGTCAATGCTTTCTTACTGACCTCTTTTGGTTTCTCTTTTATTTGGAATATATAGTGCCAGGCATCCATGACCAAAGGTAAGTTTGGCAAAGAATGGGCATTATCTCTGCAGGGCTTCCCAGGTGGTGCTAGTGGTAAAAAAAAAGCCCACCTGCCAATGCAGGAGACATAAGAGAGGTGGGTTTGATCCCTGGGTAGGGAAGATCCCCTAAAAGAGGAAATGGCAACCCACTCTAGTATTCCTGCTTGGAGAATCCCATAGACCGAGGGCCTGGCTGGCTACAGTCCATGGGGTCACAAAGAATCGGACACAACTGAAGTGACTTAGCACGTAAGCATGGGCGTTATCTCTGCAAGTGCCAGGCAAGGAGTCCCAGTGGCTGGATCCCTTTAGATGAACTTGATCTTAACCTCACTGTGGCCCTGAGGCAATTCTTTGGATGTCTGGGCTGAGACTTCTTCCTGTGAGGTTGTCAAAGGACGATGGCTCTCCTTAGCTGCAGGGCTGGAAGTGGGAGCTGGGGATTTTGAACTCCATTTCTTTTTGAAGAAAGAATTTAGCTCAAAAGGGCTCTCTCTGAGGATAGGCCCCCCTCCTCTAGTTTCCTCCCAAGACACAACCACTGTTATCAGCTTCTTATCATCCTTCCAGAGAATTCTCCCTATTTACAAGGAAGTGTGTACATCTATCTCTCGTTTCCACATAAATGGAAGGGTTCCAGGTACACTTTCCTGCATCACTGTTTCAAACACCACACACCGGAAAGTGTTTCCTCTCAGTACATGGAGATGGGGCCCAGTTTTTTACCAGCTGAATAGCATATTGTACGGCTTGGATGTTCCAAAACTTATTCAACCCATTCCTTTCAGTAGATATTTCTCAGGTTTTCAATCTTTTGCGGTCATAAATATCCACGTACCTGTTGTTTTTCTGCACATGTGGGGGCCTCTGAGAGAAGCATTCCTAGCACACTGTTTGGTCAAAGAGTAAATGCATTTTATTATTAAAAAAAATTTATTATTATTATTTTTTTTTTACTTTACAATATTGTATTTGTTTTGCCATATATCAAAATGCATCCGCCACGGGTGTACACGTGTTCCCCATCCTGAACCCCCCTCCCACCTCCCTCCCCATACCATCCCTCTGGGTCATCCCAGTGCACCAGCCCCAAGCTTCCTGTATCCTGCATCGAACCTGGACTGGCGATTCGTTTCTTATATGATATTATATATGTTTTAATGCCATTCTCCCAAATCATCCCCCTACCCTCCCACAGAGTCCAAAAGCTGTGGTACATATACACAATGGAGTATTACTCAGCTGTTAAAAAGAATACATTCGAATCAGTTCTAATGAGGTGGATGAAACTGGAGCCTATTATACAGAGTGAAGTAAGCCAGAAAGAAAAACACCAATACAGTATACTAATGCATATATATGGAATTTAGAAAGATGGTAATGACAACCCTGTATGCGAGACAGCAAAAGAGACACAGATGTATAGAGTAAATGCATTTTAAAATTTACCTTTTAATTGACATCAGCTCTTTTTACTATACAGCTCTCTGTTGTTGTTGTTCAGCTGCTCAGTCATTTCCGACTCTTTACGACCCCGTGGACTGCAGCATGCCAGGCTTCCCTGTCCTTCACTATCTTTCAGAGTTTGCTCAAACTCATGTCCATTGAGTTGGTGATGCCATCCAACCGTCTCTTCCTCTGTCATCCCCTCGTCCTCTTGCCTTCATTCTTTCCCAGGATCAGGGTCTTTTCCAGTGAATCCACTCTTCGCATCAGGTGGCCACAGTATTGAAGCTTCAGCTTCAGCATCAGTCCTTCCAATGAACACTCAGGGTTGATTTCCTTTAGGATTGACTGGTTTGATCTCTGTGTTTGAGCAAATGCATGGCGTTGGGTAAGCCTCCCACCCTTTATGTACCAGCAGTTCCATCATCTCCCTAACGATCCCTTCAGACTTCTGGTGTTCACATCCTCCCTGCAGCCCTAATACCCTGGCACTGCTGACCTGGGCTCAGATACCCAGAACTCTATTCTACATGAAATCATACAGGATGGAGCCTTGGGAGTCCAGGTGCTTCTCTGAGCAGAACCGTCTGCGATTCTTCCCACATGGTCATGTGAAACAGTAGCTGGACCTTCTCACTGCGAGCAGTGTTCCCTGTGTGGGTGCCACATGGCTTGCTATCCATTTGCTGGTTGTGGGACTCTTGGGTTGTTCCCAGATTCTGCAATGACAAATAAAGTGGCTATGGACATTTGCATTTCATTTGCATATAATATGCATACGTGTGTAAACATTGGTTTTCATTCCACTGGATCAAATGCCAGGGAGTAGATCTCTGGGTCTTCTGGTAAGTGTGTGCTTCACTGAGTAAGAAACTGCCAAGCCACTACCAAAAAGAGCTCCTGCGGCTCCCCTTCCTCAAGAACACTTGGCTTTATCTGTTTTCTTTCTCTATTTAAAAAATTTCAGCCCTTCTGGTAGGTGTGTATTCTCTTTGTGGCTTTAATATGCGTTTTTCTAATAATTCATTATGCTGACCATCTTTTCATGTGCTTATTTATTACGTGCATATTTTCTTTGATAAAATGTGTGACTCTTTTGCCAGTTTAAAAAATGAGTTCTTCAGTTTGCTTCTCTATTATGCAGTTTGAGAAGTTATTTAGGTATTCCAGATACGAGTTCACTGTCAAGTATCTGAATTGCAAATATTTTCTGCCAGTCTGTGACTGGCCTTATCGTTCTCACCATAATGTCTTTTGTAGAGAAAAAAAAAATTGACTTTGATGAAGTCAAATTTATCAATATTTCTATTATGAATTGAGCTTTTGGTATTGTCTAGCCCAGGGACAGGGGAGCCTGGTGGGCTGCCGTCTATGGGGTCGCACAGAGCTGGACACGACTGAAGTGACTTAGCAGCAGCAGCAGCAGCAACCCAAGGTCACAAGATTTTCTTCTAAGAAAATTATAATTTTATATTTTACATTTAAATCAGTGGTACATTTTAAAGTAATTTTTGAATAAAGTGTGAAGTATAGGTTGAAGTCATTTTTGTTGTTGTTGTTTGCGTATGGATGTCCACTTGCTCTGTTGAAAAGACTATGCTTTTTCTGTTGAATTGCTTCTGCCAGTAAATGCATTTTAAACTTTAATAGACAATACAAAAGTTATCTCCAATTAATATGCATTTGTTGGATGAGTGAGTGAAAGAGTGAGTGAAGCCTAACGGTTAGATAAAACTCTTCTTTCAGGCCAGTAGCTGCTGAGGGATCGTTTGTCTGTGTTTAGGACTAATGTCTGTTTCTGGAAAGCAGTGAGGAGAGTGCAGAAGACCCCAGTAAGATGGTCATCAGCTCTGGCTTCACTTTGCTGAATCAGCTGCTGGTTAGGCTGCCAGCTGCCCACTGGAGGTCGGCTCCTGGGCTTCTGAGTTTGGGGAGGACACCCTCATTCCCAGGCAGCCCAGCTCTCCCAGCAGGGGCCCAGCCTAGCCAAGTAGCTATGTCCCAGTTCACTTTTACTTTAATGCCTGACCTCCCACTGTCAGCATGGTGGGTCTGAATCACCGGATTACTCCCTGGAGAGCCGTAATTAGTCTTCACTTGCAAGGAATTGATGAAATGACATTTCACAACGTGAATGAACTTTTACTGTCTTTCCAGAGGGGCTTAGTTTATTTAAAATGCAAATTGACATCAATAGAAAGTGTCTTCTCTGTGTCAAGCCCTGGAATGTGCTAGTTTTTGTGGAGGAAAGACAGCCTTCTCTTTCCCTGGGGAAGGAGATAGGGACTCAGACTTCCTGTGCTGAGGCTCCCTACTGCCCTCTGCAGGTGAGGGACACTCTGGCTGGCACCTGCATAGGGGGAAGGGGAAGGACTGGGTGACCAGGGTAACTCCTCCGGTCAGTCCTCGTGGCCTGAGTTATCCAAGTTCTTGAGTTCGTGGCACTTCTATTATCCACGTAATGACTCGTTTCCTCTTCTCTCTAGACCAGTGTGGGCTCGTGATCACCCCCACCTCCACATTTACTGGGGCATCCACACCCCTGGTCAAGGTTGGCTGACCGCCTGGCCGATGCATCCATTACCTGAATGTTGGAATTGATCGGTGCAAATGGTTGAACCGGGAAGTGTGGAATTGCTGGGAAAGCAAGTGAGACTGAACTCGTAAACCTGTGTGTTTCATGTCAATTTTATTGCCCTAAGATTAAAAACCCCCAAATTGGCTCTCTGAAATGGGCACTTAGGAGTCTGATGTGATTCTGTAAGCTCAGTGGTGCCAGGAGAGAGCCAAGATGTTGGGTTTCTGGCAGACATCATTCCTGCTGTTTGAGGAAAATAGCAACATTTGCTAGGAATTGTTGTGTGAATGATTGGAGTACAAAGGACTCCACTCAAGAACTTGGACCACTCAGGCCACGTGGACTGGCCGGAAGGGTTACCTGGGTCACTCGAGTCCTCCCGCTCCTCCTTATGCAGATGCTGGCCAGAGTGTCCCTCACCTGCAGAGGGTGGTAGGAAGCCTCACACAGGAGGTCTGAGTCCCTGCCCTTCACCCAAGGGAACAGAAGGCCCATGTATCCTCTACAGAAACTAGCACATCCCAGGACAGACATGCTCCCTGGAGTGCATGCCCTGTGAATCTATTCAATCAGACTGGATGGTGAGCTCTTTGCATATGCCACAACAAGACTTTAGGATCATCATCACTCCAAATTTTACAGATGAAGGAAAAGAGGCACAGAGAGGTGCATGATTTTTCCTGAAGTCACACAGCACAGAGGAGGGTCACACTTCACACCCAGGCAGTCTGCATCCTCTGTTGATGTCCACTACACTGTGCTGCCTCTGTAACAAGGTGATTTAGGGACCAGAGCTCCTTGCCCATTCGGTGTGTCAACCTCAGTGAGAGGCAGGTAGATGGACGGATGGCAAATCCTGGGGAATCTGGGCAAGGAGGGTCCCTGGAGAGGAATGGGGTCTGCTTGCTACAAGGTGTTGAATTGAGAGAAGTGAAAAAGCAGACCATGACCCCTCTCCAATTCTGGGCTCTGAAACCATGTGGGTCTTGAAACAGGCAGATGGGCTGTGTGTGTGGTGTTCAGCTCTTTGCAACCCTATGGACTGTAGCCTGCCAGGCTCCTATACAGATGGGAAAGCTTTAAATCAGATGTAAATAAGAAGCTTTAAAACTGTGTGGACTGAGTTTGTTTTTATAGTCAAATAGCTTATTTAATAACAGAAAGTACCTAGAAAATGGTGAGTTCCATACAAGATGCGATTATGGGATCTGCAACACAGTAGAGAAGGAAAGTTTGTTAGAAGACAGGTCAAAGGAATGACTGGGCAAAAGCTCAGTGGCAGCTAACAGATGGATTTAAATCACAGTGCTCTGAAGTATAAGGGTTACTCTCAGGAATCAGTAAAGACCCAGAATCCTTCTGTCTTTCTGTCTCGTCATCTTTAGTGTGATGCCTCATGGTCCATGATGGCTGCTGGAGAGCCATTCCTCACATCCACATTCTGGCAGCAGAGAGGAGAAAGCAGAAAAGAACAGAAGAGCATCTTCCCATCTGAGTCAGCCTCTTGAACAGCCTCCTACACAAGATCCCCACACGTATGGTCACAGTCAGCTGAAGCAGGTTGAAAATACCGTCTTTTATTTGGTGCTTCCATTTCTATTAAAATTCGTGTTTACGGCTAAGGCGTTGGGAGAAGAGACCTGGAGCAGCGCGGCAGTTCCTGCCACACCCGTGTGTGCTGAGACCCCTCTAGTGACAGGCTTCATGTTTCCTGGAGGCTCAAACCCTTTTTGTCTCAAGGGTCAGTTCCTTGGACTTTCCCCAAGCCCTCCCATCAGATGGGGTCACCCGGCCCTCCAAGCCTGACATCTTTTCTTCATCTCTGCCTTGATCTCCTGCTTCTGTTGAACCCCCAACCCTGCTCTGTGTCTCCTGTCCTACTCCGTGATCTCACTCCACTGTGATGCCACAGTGCAGCCCTGAGTCCTGCCTGCCCAAGGGCTCTATGTCACATGCAGGAATGAGGGAGACAAGCTTTGAAGTTTGGGGTCGTCGTGGCTACCTTGCCTGTCAGCCCCTTAGGTGCTGAGTGCACTTTAGACATCCAGGTTCTCCCAGTGCTCAGCTGCTGTGTCCTCCTCGTACTCTTGCCACCTTCTCTGCCAGAAGCCCAGCCTGCAGTCCCTGTCCCCGTTCTTAGGAGGGGAAGCTCCCCATCCCCTTGTTTTCCTATGACTGACCAGGCCCATCCTGAGCCTAGCTTCCACCTGCAAAGCCTGGGGTTGTGAAGCTAGAGTCCTCCAGGCAGCCCCCGGCACCCTATGCCTTCCCTCGGGGAGAACCTGAATCATGGCAGGGACAGCTCTGAGGCTTTATTTTCAGCTTTGCAGCATCATCTCAGAGAAGCAGAGGTGCCCCGGGCAGGGGAACCTGATGCTCCATCCTTTGGGAGGACAGGGACACAGAAGTGACAGTGTCCTCTCAGCTGCTTCTTCCAAGGAGAAAAGAGGGACTCTGAGCTGCATCGGAGTCTAGGGTCATCTGCATTTCTCACTCCTGCTGGAGCTGCTTGGCCTGCAGATGAAGGTGGAAGCACCATCAGAAAGCAGTACCTGTTCACCAGCTCCTGGTCCTTGTTTGAAGCAAAATGACTTTCAAACATGGGTGCCCTGGATTCATACCCAGTGCCGAGGGGAAGAGGGATAAAAGGAGGAGACAGAGAGCTCAGGGGCCTGCTGGCCTGAGAGAAGGGGGCTGGAGTCAGGGAGTGGGGTCTGTGTACTCATTAATTCTCATATTCACTCATTCATTCATTCTCCCATCCACTCATTCATCACCCATCCACTTATTCATCACCCATCCACTCATTCATTCACTCACTCACTCATTCACCAGCTCAATCCCTCCCTCATTCACTCATTCATTCATTCATACATTCACTCGCTCACTCACTCATTCATTAGTCACAGTCCTTCCTCTGGGCCAGGCCTCCTGAGCATTGACATTCCCAGGTGCCTTCTTAGGGATCCCACACCTCAGGGTCTCCCTTGGTTCTTCTCTTATCCTCCCCCACTGCATCCAACCTCACTTCACTTCCCATCATCCCACTCCCCAGACTGAACCCCAAATCCGTCCACTTCTGCCCCTGTCCTTATGCCTGATCCCAGTCCCCATTTCCCCAAGTGTCCTGCACATTCTCTCCTGCTTCATCATCCTTCTCCTCCTGACTGTCTAGTGATCTTTGAATAGGTCACTCGGTTCACTCTACACCCTTCCCCTATACAATGTCCTCAAGAGGTCCCTTTGCCATGGGGGAATTCATGATCCTGCCCCCCCAGAACTACTAGGACTCATCGATGAATTTGGTAAAGTTGTAGGACACAAAATTAATACACAGAAATCTGTTGCATTTCTATATATTAACAATGAACTCTCAGAGAAATTAAGGAAACAATCCCACTAATAATTGTGTCAAAAAGAATAAAGTGCCTAAGAATAAATCTAACTAAGGGAGTGAAAAATCTGTACTTGGAAAACTATGACACTGATGAAAGAAATTGAAGACAGCACAAATAGATGGAAAGACATACTATGCTCATGTATTGGAAGAATTAATATTGTTAAAATGTCCATATTCCCCAAAGCAATCTACAGATTCAGTGCAATGCCTATCAATATACCAATGACATTTTTCAAAGAACCAGAAAAAATAATTTAAAAATTTGTAAAGGAACGCTAAAGATCCAGACTCGCTGAAGTGGTCTTGAGAAAGAAGAACAGAGCTAGAGGAATCATGTCTCTGACTTCAGACTATACTACAAAGCTACAGTAATCAAAACAGTATGGTACTGGGACAAAAACAGACACATAGGTCAATGGAACAGGATAAAGAGCCCAGAAACAAACCTACACACTTATGGTCAATTAACCTAGAGCAAAAGAGAAAAGAATACGTGGTGGATAAAAAACAGTCTCTTCCATAAGTAGTGCTAGGAAAACTGGACAGCTGTATGTAAAAGAATGAAATCTTTTTTTTTCTCACATCATATACAAAAATAAATTCAAAATGGTCAAAGATATAAATGTAAGATAGAAACTATAAAACTTCAAGACAAAACATAGGCAGACATAATTTGACATAAATTGTAGCAATATTATTTTTGGATCTGTCTCCTAAGGCAAAGGAAACAAAAGCAAAAATAAATGGTACCTAATTACTTTGCCAACAAAGGTCCGTCTGGTCAAGGCTATGGTTTTTTCAGTGGTCATGTATGGATGTGAAAGTTGGACTGTGAAGAAAGCTGAGCACCGAAAAATTGATGCTTTTGAACTGTGGTGTTGGAGAAAACTCTTGAGAGTCCCTTGGAGTGCAAGGAGATCCAACCAGTCCTTTCTGAAGGAGATCGGTCCTGGGTGTTCTTTGAAAGGACTGATGCTAAAGCTGAAACTCCAGTACTTTGGCCACCTGATGCAAAGACTTGACTCATTGGAAAAGACTCTGATGCTGGGAGGGATTGGGGGCAGGAGGAGAAGGGGATGACAGAGGATGAGATGGCTGGATGGCATCACTGACCCAATGGACAAGAGTTTGGGTGAACTCTGGGAGTTGGTGATGGACAGGGAGGCCTGACGTGCTGCAATTCATGGGGTCGCAAAGAGTCAGACACGACTGAGCGACTGAACTGAGCTGAGCTGAATTAAACTTAAAAACTTTTGTACAGCAAAGGAAACCATTTACAAAATGAAAAGACAATCTTCTGAGTGTGACAAAATATTTGCAAACAATTTGACTTATAAGAAGTTAATGTCCAAAATAGATAAATAGTGCGTATGACTCAACATCCAAAAGAAATCTGATTAAAAAATGAGTAGAAGACCTGAATAGACATTTTTTCCCAGAGCAGACATACAAATGACCAACAGGCACATGAAAAGCTGCTTAATCACTAATCATCAGAGAAATGCAAATCAAAGCCACAATGAGATATCTCACACCCGTCAGAAAAGCTATCATCAAAAACCCACAAATAACAAATGTTTGTGAGGATGTGGAGAAAAGTGAACCCTCATACACTGTTGGGAATGTGAATTGGTGCAACCACTATGGAAAACAGTATAGAGGGGCCTCAAAAAACAAAGTATCATAAGATCTGGGAAGTGAACTCCTGGGTTTCTACTGGAAAAAAAAATGAAAACACTAATTTAAAAAGTTACATGCCCCCCAATATTCATACCAACACTGTTCACAACAGCTAAGATACAGAAGCAACCTAAATGTCCATCAAGAGAAGAATGGATAAAGAAAATGTGATACACACACACACACACACACACACATATATACACAATGGAATATTACTCGGCCATAAAAAGAATAAAATTTTGTCATTTGCAACAACATGGATGGACTTTGAGGTGTTATGCTTAGTGATATATATCAGACAGAGAAAGCCAAATACTGTATTAGTTCCATTCAGTCACTCAGTTGTGTCCGACTCTTTGCAACCCCATGGACTGCAGCACTCCAGGCTTCCCTGTCCATCACCAACTCCTGGAGCTTGCTCAAACTCATGTCCATCGAGTCAGTGACGCCATCTGACCATTTCATCCTCTGTCGTCCCCTTCTTCTCCTGGAGACTTCAATCTTTCCCAGCATCAGGGTCTTTTCTAATGAGTCAGTTCTTTGCATCAAGCTGCCAAGTACTGTATACTATCACCTTTAGGTGGAATCTAAAAATAACACAAAATAATGAATGTAACAAAACAGAGATTCAGAGAAACGGAGAATAAACTAGTGTACCTGTGGAGAGAAGGAAGGTAAGAGGAAGGGAATTAAAAGACAAACTATTATGTATAAAATAAATAAGCTGCAAGAATATATTGCACAACATCAGAACTATAACCAATATTTTATTTTTTAAATTAGGTTCGATGCATGAGACAGGGTGCTCAGGGCTGGTGCACTGGGATGACCCTGAGGGATGGGATGGGGAGGGAGGTGGGAGGGGCTTCAGGATGGGGAACACATATACACCCATGGCTGATTCATGTGAATGTATGGCAAAAACCACCATAGTATTGTAAAGTAATTAGCCTCCAATTAAAATAAATAAAAAAGAAAAAAAATAATAAAATAATTTAAAATTTATTTTTTCTTAGTGAATGTTGTATAGTACCATTAAATTGAGTATAATGTATAAAATTTTTGAGTCACTGTGTTGTATAGAACATTCTCCGTGTAGCTCTCCTCTCCTCAGCTCATTCCCACCTGGTGCCCTTGGCACTTGGACACCCCCTGAGAGGCCTGTCCCCTGTGCTCCTGTGACTTCTGATTTGGGCATCAGTTTGGGTCACTCTACACACAATGAGGAGACAGAAATTGCACAGGGATCTAAACAGTGGAAGCTTTACATATAGAAAGACCAAACCTTGATGGAAGACTGATTTCAGATACAAGAAAAATTCCCAGGACCCTCTGTGGCTGGGGGAGGTGCCCGTGACAGGACATACTTGATCCTCCTGCAGCGCCTGTGGGAAAGCTTAACATCACAGCCACTGGAAAGAAGCAAAGCTTAAAACAACCTGTCCGTTAACACCCGGCATGGAGTCAGGGCAAATGTGAACTGAGCATCAGCACGTGACAAAGCACCGAGGTTAGGCACGACCCAGGGGCAAGTGCTCCGCATGCAGCCTCACCTGCCCCCATCCCAGCCCCCTGCACAGACATCCATCAGCGTCCCACACCCTTACTGGGGGTGGCTGTGCATTTTATTGAGACCCTGAGCAGGTCAGCACTTCACTCAAACAGTATTCTAGTCCTGGAAGGGCAACCTGGCTGGACGAGAAGACATTTTCTATCAGGATCCAGGTCTTCTTTCTGTACTTTCCTATCCAAGCTTGGTCTTGTGTGTGTGAGAATGACACCATAAAGGCAACCTGACATCTGTGCTCTGGATCTGAGTAAAGAGGAAATCCCAAGCTCAGGCTGGTTGCTAGCCTTCCAGCCTCACAACATCGGCCACTGCTAAGTCTCTGGGGAGCTGTGGCTCCAATTCCATTATCCATCTATCTATATGAATTGAGCTCCTGCTATGCACAAGGAAATGCTACATTTTAGGGGTCCAGACAAGAGGAGAAGAAAAGAGGTGAATAAAGAACAAAAGAGTCAGAATAACACACACTATTCTCAGCGGTTTAAAAGCACAAAGCTCTGTCCTCGATCCTGGTGCATGTCTATCTTGGGTCTGCAGGGAGGCAATGCTCATTGCAGATGGAGTGGCTATCATCTTAAATGCCGCCAGCTGGAACACTGGAGGAAAGAGTCTCCAAGAGTCTCCCCCTGGCCATTGAGTGCTTTGGTGTGGGTACAGCTTGTGTCATTGGCTAGAACCAGTAACTGGCCCCACCCAGCCACGAGGGACCAGGAGGATGTGCTGTGCTTCCCTGTGCCCAGGAGGATGAGACCCAGATGTCTCTGGTGACACTGTTGACCCCACCTGGGGAAGTTTGGCTCTAGCACCACAATTTATCCCCTGAGCTTTCTGAAGCAGGTACCTGGCTCAGACCTGAGGGTGAAGGTCGGCGGGATCTTTCTTCGCCTATAGATCTGTTTGAGGGTCCTTTCTATGGAGAATGGGATCCACTACGGCTACTTTCCTGTATCTGCAGTCCTGTAGGGACCAGATGGAAATCCTTATTGATGATCCACTCATGAGGCACTTACTTGTGGTGGAGACTTAGGCAGTGCTCCCCAGCCATATACCCCGCTGTGGGATAAGACCTCCGGGATGACTACAAGTGACCTGTTCTTCCTGGGGGAAGCAGGCAGAATGAGATGACGAGGACGAGCACACGGAAAGGTCTCCCAGTGACTGTGGGCTTTTTGTGAGGCAGGCAGCTGATTTGCAACAGCAGACTTGGATCTGTAAACCTGAAAATTCATTTTAGAAGTCTCGCTTTTTCTTTTTTTAATTGGAGCATAATTGCTTTACAATGTTCTGCTAGTTTCTGCTATTCAACAGCGTGAATCAGCTATACATGTTTACCTATATCCCCTCTCAATTTTTCTTTGATTCAAAACATAATTCTGGGTTTTCTGTTTCTCTCAAACACTGGTGAGAAATGTGTCACTTGAAAGGGGGGTACACGTGATTGAATATCACAGGGCCACCCTTTCTGTCCTAATTCTCTGCACCATGTTGGCGGAAGGTTTGGCTCCACAGGTTTGGTGTGGGGTCTCCTCCTGGCGGTGGGAGAGGGCAAGTACAGGAACTACTGAGCTCTTTATCTTGAAAAGATGTACATTTCCTCATGGCTAAACAGTGGTCTTGACCAGTCTTGTATGGGATGAAAATGGTGGGTTAAAAAACACCTACCAATCTTGTAAATTCTCTTTAGGGTTAATTACCGTGTTTTATTGGTCATATCCATCTATTTTACAGAAATCCTGTCAGTAATTCATACTTCTCACTTACCTTCCACAGTATGGTGGGAAGAACCATGGTCCAGACACATGTGGGTTCCATCTGCAAACCTCACTTGCTCTGAGTCTTGGTCAAACCAGCTAACACTTGCTGAGACTCAGGGACCTCCTCTGATCAATGACATCATGATGCTTAGCTCTTATCACGATAGGGAGGGTTAGAGAGGATGAGAGCTGGTGGGTGTTGAGTAAGCCCTAACCTAACCCATTTATCTTCCCCGTGGCTCTGGCCTGAGAGTCATGGAGGCTGTGGGAGCCCAGAGCTAATCCAGGATCTCTCTTTGTCCGTTTCCTCAGCAGAAAAGACCACCTTGACCTGCCAGAGTCGGGAACCCAGCTGGGATTCTTGGGCAGCAGCTGGTTTTATTCCTACATGCTTTTCATCTGCCCAGGATTTGGGTGTATGACTTTTAAAACATTTTTGGACACTAAGCAGGAGTATTATATAGGACGCTGTGAACATGCAAGGTTCAAAGAACTGAGAGAAACCCATTTACTGTCAAGTCTTATGGTGAAATATCAGTGCTTTCCACTGAAGCGAGGAAACACATTAAAAGTGTCTGATATCTTTGACATGGATAGCTTTTGATTGAGGAGCTGGGTAATGTACAGGGCATGAAGAAGTGGTACAAATACTGCAAAGGAAGAGATGCAATCATTCGTATTTGTAGAATATATAATTGTCTGCATACAAAACCCAATAACCAACATCAGAGATCATAAGGAGATACAGAAAAATTTTAAATGAAAAATCAAAGTTGTCCTAATTATCAGCAGTAGATGGTTAGAGGACTCAATAGAAAAGTAATTTTCCATTTACAATAGCGTGAGACTTTAATATATGTGAATGAGCCTAATTAACATGAAATCTTTACAAAGATGATGGCATAACATCCCTTCAAGATGCTGAAATGCCCTGACAAGAGGGAGCAGAGACTTGCCAAGTCCCTAAGCAGGAAGCTTCAGTGTTACATGGCTGTCTTTCTTCTATCTTAATCCACATGTTCAGTGCAACACCAATCAAAACTTCAGCACAGGTTTTTAGAGATACTGACACATGGAATCTAAAATTCACCTTGAAGAGAAATGGCAAGAACAGTAAAGATAACAAAGAAGAAAAGGAAGGGGAGGGAGAAGGGGAGCGGGGAGGGGGAAGCAGTGATTCCCCGTGTTGTGCCCACAACAAATGTGTATAAAACAGGGGGGAGCCGACCTGCGTGGAGCTAATCGATCAATCAAACACATGAAAATGCCAGAAACAGAGGCACTCGCATCTGTGAAATTAATATACAAGAAAGGAGGCATATTGAATCCACAGGGCACTAAATGGTGTTGAGACACTTGTCTACTGTTGTGGAAGAAAAATAAAATTAATCTTCAACTTCACACCACTTCCCAGAGTAATTTCAGGTAAATTTCAGACACAAATGTGAAACAAAACTATAAAAACATTGGACAAAAAAAAATATAAGAAAATGTAAACTGGAGAGACAAAAGAAGGAGAAAATGCAAAAAGCTAAAATAAAGAACACACAAGCCTGTCTACCTCACAATTTAAAATTCCTATACGACTCAAGATACAGTTAAGAATGACCCACAGACTTGTAGAAAACACTCACACCGTACAAAACTAAGGATCACAGGTAGAATATGTCATTCCCTCCATATAGCAATATGAAAAAGATAAACAACTGGCAGGAATTCAGGCAAAGGATATAAGTCCACAGTTCATGGGAGAGAAATTACAAATGACCAACAAACATAAAAAATGGCTCAGTAGGAATGAAGGAAAAGCACATTAAAACAAGATACCCTTTCTCACCTATTTGATTGGCAAACAAGAATGACTGATAATTAGCAGAGATACATAGAAACAGGATTCCTACGTGCTGCTGGTGAGAATGTAGTTTGAATGGCCTTTTGTGGAGAGGAATCTGGGCACATCTGTTGACACAAAGACCTCACACACCCTGGTTTCTCCACCTCCCAGATCTAACCTGGAAAAACGCCCATGCATGGGCCAAGGAGGCAAGAGACAGAACATCCACCATGATGTTCCCTGAAGGCGTCAGAGCTCGGGGGAAAAATTAAATGCCTTTCAGTGGAGATTTGATTTAATGCAGAGGAATCTGGTGGTTACAGTTCACAGAGCCTCAGAGTCCTGGGGGAGAGGTTCCGGGCTGACCGCTTTGCTGTAAAAGGGTGTGTGGGACAGTGTGGTTGTCAGGGAGGGGCATGCAGCTGCCCAACCCCCCAATGATGATGCAGTGAGGCTGGGTCAGGGGGTCTGAAGTCTCACAAGGTGGTCATCACTGCAGGACAGACAGCGAATCTCAGGGAAGTAGTGCCTGTCCTTCCCTGGCTCGGCCAGCCCAGCCCAGTGGGCAGCTCCCTGACTGTCAGTGTTTGCACCACGCTGGTCTCTGTGGAATTAGGTTTACAGGGCTCTGTCACCTTTCATGAGGATTAGCTGACACTGAGCCTCAGGGACGCAGGATGGAGGGCGTGGAGATGTGGATCCCAGGTCCCTGATGAGAGTATGTCTGGACAACGGGGCACTGCAGCCCGGTTCAGCGTGGCCCAGACCCTCCCACATCATCTGCACATTGAAGACATGCCTTTCCAGCCAGGAGGTCATGGGGTGATGATGGTTATGGAGGTAATGGTGAAGATGATGGTGGTGGTCACAGGAGCACCACCGCAGTGACGATGATGGTGAAGATGGTGAAGATGGTGACTCTTGCCAGAGAAAGGAGGAGCTGTGATGAGATAGTGTCAGGGCTGTGAGCAGGCCAGGCTCACGGCAGGTCTCAATAAACTGTGCCTGCTGTTATTAATATCATACTTGTTAATATCCTATGCTCTTGCTCCCTCCTGTCCTGGGCCCCTGGTTGTAAGACAGGAAATGAGCTCCCTTTAGAAACCTCTCTTCCCAGCTTGTCTTCAGCAGGAGTTCCCTACGGAAGGCATGAATATCCCCCAGGCAAGGAGGAGATGCATGTGGGTCCCCCAACCCTGTATTACGGGCCTCACTGAGCCTGGGGTCCTGGAAGGCTCACTGACATAGCAAACCCCATTTCCTGCACAAGATCAGTGGTTCCCGTCATACGTGGCTGAGGGGAATCAGGAATGGACATCAGCGGCAGGTGCTGGGACACTATGCTAATGGGGTTGATGTGCCCACCTCCTGGGGAGTTTCCAGGGGATGCATCAGAGCCGCCCTGCAAGGAGGTGGGCTTGGGGTCCCCCGGCTGCTGTCTACACTCCGAAGCACATTAGCCTGGATCTGGAGGCAGAAGTGTCACAGACCTGCCTGAGCATCTTGCCTCGTGTTTAATTGCACTCTCCAGTCCTTCTCTGTGAATGCCTATTCCTAGCATCCGCCCACTTCTTTGTCAGGTTTTCTCTGCTTATTATTGATTGGTGGAAGCTCCTTAGATGGTTCTGTGCCAAACCTTTGTCTGTTAAACATGACAAACGTCCTTCCGCGTCTGCCCTGTGTCTTTGCCCTTGTGTGGGGGGTGGCGTTCTCCCTTGAGGGTCTACAGTTAATCACGAGCTCTGTGAAATGAGTTTTCTCACCTGCCCCTCCACTCTGCTCTCTCCAGCAACCAGTGGACGTTTCTCAACTAAATTGAATTCAGGGCAAGGCTTTGGAGAACTCGAGAGCCATCAGGAGGAAGAAAGTCTAATAACACAATTTTCCTGGCAGTTTCTGTTTTGACACATTTCCCCAGGAGATGGATTCAAGCTGGAGGCATTTGTGACCAGGCTGATCTTTGCCTGGAGACTGGGAAGCACCCCTCCCTGCAGGCATCCCTGGAGGCCCTCCCAGTGGAGGTGAAAGGCCGGAGGTGGAACTTGGGGGAATCTTTGAAGACCCCCAGGAACACAGGCTCTGGGGTCAGAGCTGTGGCATTTCGGGAGAGCCCGTAGACCCCAGCTGTTTTCTGGGCCATGACCTCCCTGCTCCGGGCTGCCCCTCACTGAGCATCCTGCTGTCGGGGTCTGGGTCTGGAGGAGCGGCCCCTGGACTTCTGGATCTGGGGCTGTCTCAGCGTTCAGGTCTCTCCTAAGGACTGGAAAAGCAGCCATCCTTCCCCTTCCTGCCTGGACCCCATCTCTGTGGGATGATTAATGCATTTCTCTGAAGCCTGTGATGAATGGTGAGGGCAGAGCATTTGCCCTGGGCTGTGAGTGGATTTGCTCCTCTGCGTGCTCATGAGGGAACCTGACAGAGCTACGAGCTGGGCCTCCTGTGGGAGCTTGGGGGTGGGTGCGGAGGGGAGAACCAGGAGCCCCAAGGTCTACACAGAGCAGGGGAGCGGGTGGCCATAGGAGCCAATGTGCGTGTCCCCTGAAGGCTGCCCTCACCCCCAGGGGTCCCTGTGCCCCTGCACCTCTTGATTCCATGCCTGGGGGCCCCCTCCACCTCACCTGGGCTGGCCCCCCTAAGTCAGCTTCCCGGGGAGCCTCAGATATGACCTGTGCTACTCCTATGGTTTCCTGTATGACTTAAATGTTCATATTTGCATCTAAACTATCGTTATAAATATAAAAACAAGTGGTAAAATTTATGCTAACAACTTAGAATTTTAATTTTGCTTACACACAACATTAAATAGCAAATGGAAAAGCTCATGGCAAGCCTAGAGTGACCACGGTTGACAGAAAGAGCTCATATTTCAGTGCCAGTAAAAGCGCTTTATGCTGATTCTGGAACAACAGGCTCTGCAGTTCATCTTGGCCTGGGCCCACAATCTTGCCCTCAGCTCCCCTCTAAGAGCCCCTGAAGGGTTGCCGTGTCCCCAGGCTCATTCTCACCCCCAGGCCCGCACCAGACTGTCTGAGCGAGGGGCAGCCAATCCATGCCTGAACTGTGTCCCTGGAGACCCCACTTCTCTAAGGCCAGCTCTGCTGGCTCTGGTGGGTTGGGAGATTATCCAGGTTGCTGGGGAAAGGTCTGCTGTTTGGGGCAGGTGTGACCTCCAAGGAGGCGGAAGCCTGAGGATGAGGTGACTGGGGGCTCCTAGAATGCAGCCTGGGGGGCGTCTCTGGGGCCCGTTCAGTCTTCACCCCTCATGTTGAGGCCTCTGTGGGGTTCCAGAACTGCAAGTCCCTGGAAAACAGGGGACTCTTGCAGGAGGTTGGGAAAGGCCTTAGGAGGCCCCTGACAGCCTGCTCCTGCCCCTGCTGAGGACACCCCTCTACCCGAGGGCTCTTTGAGCCAAGGCTAGCACTTAGCCCAGATCTATGGACATAGGTGAACAGAAAAGCTGGGAGCATCCGTCCTGGGGTTCGTGCTGTCCTGTCCCCAGGATGGATGCTGAAGGACAAATTGGAATCATCACCCAGAGTTGTTCTCAGCAGGGAACACCCTCCCAAGCTGCTGCCAATCACACACACTTTAGAAAGAAATTCATGAATTAAAACATTCGACAAGCTGTGAGTCACGCATGTGATGCCCAACGAATTGAAAAGAGAATCTTGAAAAATGCAGGCCTTACTTTATTCTGTGCCACAAAAACGAATGTGCTGCTCCAGGCTCATACATTTTGGGGAAGGGATTTTTGTCAAAGAATTGCCAGCTTCAGAAACATCCTCTGCTCTCACAGTTGTGATGCAAAATCTCAGCCTCCTCCAACCAAGAGAGACTCCCCTTGGTCCTTGGAGACGCCCAGGGACCACATGGGACCCTCAGCACTGAGGGCTTGCATGGTCCCAGAGCTGGGATGGATTGAATTTAAGAGGATCCCTGGAATTCCAGAATTCATAGACAAGCTTGTTGCTCATGGAGAAGCCAGAGGTGAAACAGCAGGAAAATGGGGTGCCTACAGGTGACAGAGAGGTGTCACACAGGAGAGAATCAGGAGGGTGGGGGCTGCCCAGTCTTCCCTGCATGAGTCCTTCCCACTCCCATGTACAGCTGTCCCATGTGTCTATACATTTATTGTGAGGAATTGGAGCAGGTACTCATGGAAGCCTGTGCATCCAAAATCTGCAGGGTGGGCTGAAGACCCAGGAGAGCTGATGGTGAAGTCCCAGTCTGAAGGCCACCTGCTGCAGAATTTCCTGTTGACCTTGGGGAGGTCAGTCTTTTGTTCGCTTCAGGCCATCACCTGATTGGATGAGGCCCACCCATACTAGGGAGAGCAATCTGCTTTACTACTCAGCGTCCACTGATTGAAATGTCAATCTCGTCTAGAAACACCCTCACAGAACATGGACCAACTACCTGGGCACCGTAGCCCTGCCAGGTTGACACATAAAACCATCCCTCACAGCCCCTCTCTCACATGTGCCCAGGCCATCCGTGTCTGATGTCTCTACTGGGGAAACCATCCTGATGTGAACTCAGGACCAGGGTAGGAAGGATACAGAGTGGGGCAGGGAGGGTGGAGGGCAGGGCTGTTCGTGGCCTCAGGGTGTGGGCAAAGCAACATTATAGCAGAGCAGGGTCCTGCTGGGGGTCAGAGGTGAACCAGGGCAATGAAGAGGGCAGGGGCAGACAAGGGGTGGAGCTCACGGATGGGAGCCCTAGTGGACGTCGGCTCCTTTGGGCCCAGCAGAGGGCCCCCTTCCCAGACGCAGTTCTCTGCCCTCCCCTTGGTTCATGGGGGATGTAATTCTTTGTGTCCACTCAACCCCTGAATGGTGAGGGCTCGTCTCCCTAGCACAAGGGCAGCTTCTGGAGCAGGCAGGAGACCCATCGGAGCCTGTCAGATTCAGGCCACATCCGTGTTAGAACCTGGGGAACCTGGAGAACTCTCGTGCCACCACCTGGGACCCTGGGCAGCTGTGGCTGGAGCTACGCCACCACCTCATCACCTTGGGTATTTTTCAAACTCATTAACAAGCTTTGGACAAGTAAATTGTGTGTTCTTTTGTAATGATGACAACCATGAGCTCTTTAAACCCTGTTATCAGAGTGGAATCAAGATAATATCCCATCGTGAAGGGGAAAAGATGACTGTTTAGACCTTCTGTAATAACCAAGTGTATAAACAAATACCTTAATGATCTGAGAAGTGCACTGTGCTGAGAGCATCTCTTATTTCCAGCTGTGGCCCTTCCTGCTCCAAGGAGAACACCCCCCTACCTATAACTGGCTGCTGAGACGACCTCTGTGGTCACTGCCTGAGAATTTACAAGGTCACTGTCACAAGCCGCTTGTCCACCTCGTGGTATAGATGGGGTGAGCGTGGAAGTGTTTATGCTGCTCTCAGAGTGACCTGCTAAGTGTCCACTAAATAGCATCAGCTCGCTCTGCATCACTTGCCTTGGAGTAATTTTAATAATGTGCTAAGTAGATAAAACAAGCGGAGATATGAGCTACTTCCTGCTCCCTCCCATCAATTGCCCCCACAGCAGCACTGAAGTCTTAATTAAATCCATAGCTCTGGAATGCACTGAGAATAAAATCCAAACTCCTCCCTGTGGCTGAGTCAGGACACGCCTTCTACCCCACCTCCCACATCTTCCTCCTCCCACCCCCTCCCAGCCACACTGGCCTCCTGTCCTTTAACCCCTGGGTCCCCGGCCTTAGGACCTTTGCACGTGCTCTTTCCTCTGCCTGGAGCACACTTTCTGCCAGTGGTCAGCTGGCTCCTCCTCACAGTGCAGTTCTCCCTCAGAGAAGCCTCAACCAGCCAGGATGGAGACACTCACCCTACTCCTCCCCAGCCCCCCACAGCATTGACATCTCTTCATTTCTCAGCCCTAACACTGGATTTACCTAATGTCTCCATGTGTCCATTTCCACACTGTCCTTCTATGTGACCTGGGGTGGGAGCCCCAGCACAGAGCACTGCCTGGCACCTAGCAGGTGCTGCAACAAATGTGTGTTGAGTGAATGAACGTGGGCCTTGTTTAAGGTGATGGTGGGTTGTGGAGAGGTCAGTTACAAGGTCCAATTCAGACAGCAAGGCGAGCAGAGGAGGAGAGTCTAAGGTCATAGGTTCACAGTTAAACCCAAGAAGACTGTTTCAACTGACATTTACAGCATATCTCAACCAGAGCAAGATATTAATTATCACACTGTAGCAAATTCAATTTACCTTTCAGTTCAGTTCAGTCGCTCAGTCTTTTCTGACTCTTTGTGACCCCATGGACCACAGCATGCCAGGCCTCCCTGTCCATCACTAACTTCCCAGAGGTTGGCTCCAAAATCACTGCAGATGGTGATTGCAGCCATGAAATTAAAAGACACATGCTCCTTGGAAGGAAAGTTATGACCAACCTAGACAGCATATAAAAAAACAGAGACATTACTTTGCCAACAGAAGTCCATCCAGTCAAGGCTATGGTTTTTCCAGTGGTCATGTATGGATGTGAGAGCTGGACTATAAAGAAGGCTGAGCGCCATAGAATTGATGCTTTTGAACTGTGGTGTTGAAGACTCTTGAGAGTCCCTTGGACTGCAAGGAGATCCAACCAGTCCATCCTAAAGGAGATCAGTCCTGGGTGTTCATTGGAAGGACTGATGCTAAAGCTGAAACTCCCAATACTTTAGCCACCTGATGTGAAGAGCTGACTCATTTGAAAAGACCCTGATGCTGGGAAAGATTGAGGGCAGGAGGAGAAGGGGACGACAGAGGATGAGATGGTTGGATGGCATCACCGACTCAATGGACATGGGTTTGGGTGGACTCCTGGAGTTGGTGATGGATAGGGAGGCCTGGTGTGCTGTGGTCACAAAGAGTTGGATACAACTGAGTGACTGACCTAAACTGAACTGAGGTTGGTCATAATTTTCCTTCCAAGGAGTAAGCATCTTTTAATTTCATGGCTGCAATCACCATCTGCAGTGATTTTGGAGCCCAGAAAAATAAAGTCAGCCACTGTTTCCATTGTTTCCCCATCTATTTGCCATGAAGTGATGGGACCGGATGCCATGATCTTAGTTTTCTGAATGTTGAGCTTTAAGCCAAATTTTTCACTCTCCTCTTTCACTTTCATCAAGAGACTCTTTAGTTCTTCTTGACTTTCTGCCATTAGGGTGGTGTCATTTACCTTTAGGCAAAGCCAGAAATCAGGCTTAGCCACCATCTGTCCTTCTGTAAATTGCATTTTCAGGACAGCTCCCATGACAGCAAGTGAAAGCTCCGTTCCCCCATCATGTTCGCATTGCTCTGAACTCCACCCCCAGTTCTGAGCTCATGCTTCAGTCCACTCAGGATCTGAGCATTGCACACGGGATTGCAGGTGGGAGCAGGACTTATCAGACACAGAGGTGCGCCTGCCCACCTGAACTCATGAGAACCATTCCTGCCGCATCACGGTTACCACTCCAGAGCTCTGGCGTGAAAACCCTGCAGGAACCAGACAGCCTTTCTGGGTTCATGGTCGCTGTCTTTGACTCTCCTTTCTCGTCGCAGCCTCCAGAGCAGTTGTGCAGACTCAGGGCCCCTGTACCTCTGAGCTATCCTGCCTCTCCCAGGGGTACACTCGGGGTGCAGGGTGGAGTAGCCCCTGGGCAGGTAAGCGTGGCTGGTGCAGGTTTGCCTGTGGAACAGGAAGCCTGACCTTAAGAGGGGTGATGCTCTTCTGTTCTCCATAGTCCCCACCTCTCCCTATGACTCACCTCCAGGCACCCGCACTCCTCACATTTCTGTATGTGCCCTGAGGATGTTTGGTTCTGATTCTGTAACACTAAGGACTGTAGCCCTCCAGGCTCCTCTGTTCATTGGATTCCCCAGGCAAGAATACTGCACCTTGCCTTAAATCTGTGTAGGGTGCTGCAGGTAGGAGCTGGGTGTGAAGGCTGTGCTGCTTGGAAGTGAGAGCTCCAAACTCTGTGTCATCTGCTAGGAACCCCCTTCTCCTAGGGCTGTGAGCCCAGGAGATGGTTTTGGGTAAATTAGAAACAGATCCTTCCTCAGACACATTACTGCCATCTGCTGGAAAACTGTCCCAGTGGATGTGTAACTCCAGTATGGCTGTGATATGAGCTGTGCTGTTAGAGTTGAACAGTGCACAACCTTGGCAACAGCACATGGCACTCTGCCTCCTTCTTTCCACAGCAAAGCTGACATTGTATATTTATCTAATAAACGTCCTTTTTATACACTCCCTAAGGGCTGGAAGAAGTTTGGTTTGTTTATTCAGGATTGTGTTTCCAGTGCATAAAACTAACACAAAGCAGGAACTCAATAAATATGTCTTGAAAAATGAATGAATGAATTAATGCAGGAATGAGTTCTCCTTCCTTCTGTCCCCTCTGCACCCTCTGGTGTCAGCAGCAGAGCCCGTGAGAAGAGATCACTGAGTTATGCGCTGCCTTGACCAGTCTCAGGGGCCTCGGGCTTGGTCCAGGGGAGATTTTCAGAGCAAATTTGGGGCTAATTCCTCTGTTTATAGCAGTTGTATCTGGGCACAGCTGCCTGGGGCTCAGTTATACTGTTATGTGAAGCCAATGAAGATGAGATAAGTTAGGTTATCAGGTAACTCTTTGAACGACTGCACAGCTGCCGAGAAGCCACCAGTGAAAAGTCAAGCTTTGACAGAAGTTTTTGTATAATTAAATATTTGCATTGAATATTAAATTCCTGAGCAGTGGAGGCAGGCTGGGGGTGGTGGTGTCTAAGGAGGGAGATCATTTCCTAATTAGATAGAGAGAGGCTGATTCTGTCTCGTGGGTTCTTATTCTGATAACTTAACTTCCACCCCATGACCTGGCGACACTGAACCCCCGGAGAAAGCAGCAGTTTATCTTCATTGTTTTAAAGATGATAAAATGTGTAAAACGTCCCACTTCTGCTTCTTCAGTGAAGGGTCAGTGAGCTCAGGGGTCTGTCATCTCCTCCCAGGTTTATCCTAAAGTTTTTTCACACATGGGTTGGGGCGTGTTAACCCGGCCGTCATCAGCACTCAGACAGTTGTTGAGGGACAGTCACACCCAAATCTACTTTAGCCCCAGACGTGCTGGTCACGTGACTGAAGCTGCAGGGGCCGGCGCAGTCCAGCTTCCAGTCAGCAGGTCCTGGGGTTCAAGGGACGTCATTCACTGGTCTCTGCATCAGACACTTTCTCTGTCTCCTGTGAGTTCTCATCCAGAGAGCCTGTCCCCTCCTGGAGCACAATGTCCACTCCCAGCTCAGGACTCGTGCTCTCTGCTGACCCTCCTCCCATCTTTCCAGACCTTGGGGTCCCGCCTCACATGCCCGACCTGGATGGTGTCTCTCATCCTTGTGACCTGGGTCCTGGGTCTGCTCTGGAGCCCGGCAGCAGTCATGCGGGTACAGTGCCAGCCCCAGGTCCACATGCCAGACGGGAGGGAACTGCCTCCAGGGATGCTGGGAGTGGATGGTGCTCACAAATCAGGAGACGCCAGCACCACCCCAGCCCCAAGGTGAGCAAACAGGGCTCCCAACAGCTGACTGAGCAGCTGGACCACACGGCTGGTAGAAAGCGGAGTCAGGGGGTCCCAGGGCCTTCTATCTTTCTGTTTGTCTGCCTGCAGGGCCCTGTCCTCACTCCCCAGGCTGACTGTGCAGTGGCTGCTCTCTCTTGAGCATCTCTCCTGCTCCCTTAGTTGGAGGTAAGGTGCCAGGTGGACATTCTGTGTGTATGTGAAGGGAAATGATGACAGGGACTCAGGAGCCGGGCAGTCTGCTCCTCAGAGATGATGGAACGACTTGTGGCCACAGAGTGAAACAGATACACAGCTCCTGGGTCAGTGCAGGGACCTGCTGACCTGAAGCCCTTTGTCCCAGATGGACTTGCCCCCCACCCCCAGTCTCCTGGGGTGCAAGGCTCCGATGGGTACATCTTTCTGGTAGAGAAATGGCAGCTCCTGATTGACTGCTGTGCAGACAGAGAGGGAAGTGGAAGGCACAGCAGGGACTTGGAAACAAATTCAATAAAAATGCTGATTATCAAGGCGGGAGACAGCTGAGCGTGGGGGGAGGGCACCCTGAGTTTGGCCACAGAGGAAACTATTGCCACAAGAGGGCTGGAAAGTGGTTATTGTGAGGGGTGAGCAGACCAGGGGCTGGGTCTCCATCAAGTCCAAGGGTCAGGCACAGGCGTCCAGAATCCCCTCCCCGAGCAGCCACCCAGGATGCTCTTCCTCCCCAGCAGGTCATGCCAGCGCCTGTGACATGGTGTCACCATGTAAGTTCATCAGAGACTTGCTGCACTGGGGGCTGGCCCAGTAGCCACCCTCTGCCTGGCATGTCCTCAAATCCCAGACCCGGGAGAGAAGCAGATGCATAGCATCAACCATGCTGTCTGCACAGTGGTTTAGATGGGGGGACTGGAGTGGGGGAAGAAAATAAAGTCTGTCCCTGCTTTCATTGTTTCCCCATCTATTTGCCATGAAGTGATGGGACCAGATGCCATGATCTTAGCGTTTTGAATGTTGACTTTTAAGCCAGCTTTTTTCACTCTTCTCTTTTACCCTCATCAAGAGGTTCTTCAGTTCCTCTTCACTTTCTGCCATTAGAGTGATACCATCTACATATCTGAGGTTGTTGATATTTCTCCCAGCAATCTTGATTGCAACCTGTGCTTCATCCAACCCTGCATTTCTCATGATGTACTCTGCATATAAGCAGGGTGACAAATATACAGCCTTGTTGTACTTCTTTCCTTATTTTGAGCCAGTCTGTTGCTCCATGTCAGGTTCTAAATATTGCTTCTTTTTTTTCCACATCTGCCTTTTAAACTGTTGCTTCTTGCTCTGCATACAGGTTTCTCAGAATACAAGTAAATTGGCCGATATTCCCATCTCTTTAAGAATTTTCCAGTTTGTGTGATCCACACAAAGGTTTTAGTGTCATCAATGAAGTAAAAATAGGAGTCTTTATGATACAACTAATATTGGCAATTTGATTTCTGATTCCTCTGCCTTGCTGAAACTCAGCCTGTACATTTGGAAGTTCTTGGTTCTTGTACTGCTGAAGCCTAACTTGAAGGATTTTGAGCATAATCTTAAGGATCATGTGACATGAGGGCAACTGTATGGTAATTTGAACATTCTTTGGCATTGCTCTTCTTTGGGATTGGAATGAAAACTGACCTTTTCCAGTCCTGTGGCCATTGCTAAGTTTTCTGAATTTGCTGACATATTGAATGGGCTTCCCTGGTAGCTCAGACAGTAAAGAATCTGCCTGCAGTGCAGGAGACCTGGGTTCAATCCCTGGGTCAGGAAGATCCCCTGGAGAAGGAAATGGCAACCCACTCCAATATTCTTGCCTGGAGAGTCCTATGGACAGAAGAGCCTGATCCATGGGGTTGCAAAGAGTCAGACATGACTGAGCGACTAACACTTTCCTTCACTTTTGAATGCAGCACTTTAACAGCATCATCTTTCAGGATTTTAGATAGGTGAGCTGGAATCCCATCACCTCCACTAGTTTTGTTCATAGTAATGCTTTCTAGGGCTCACTTGGCTTCACACTCCAAGATGTTCGGCTCTAGTGTAGTCACTATACAAAAAAAGAACTTTTTTGTATAATTCTTCTGTGTATTCTTATTGCCTGTTCTTAATCTCTTCTGCTTCTGTTCAGTCTTTACTCTTTCTTTCCTTTATGATGCCCATCCTTGCATGAAGTGTTCCCTTGATAACTCCAATTTTCTTGAGGACATCTCTAGCATTTCCATTCTATCATTTTCCTCTATTGCTTTGCATTTTTCACCACTAGACACATCCACAACTGAGTGTAATTTCTGCTTTGGCCCAGCCACTTCATTCTTCCTGGAGCTATTCGTAATTGCCCTCTGCTCTCCCCCAGTAGCATGTTGGATACCTTCCGACCTGTGGGGGGCTCATCTTCCGATGTCACATCTTTTTGCCTTTCCTACTGTTTATGTTTTTCTCACAGCAAGAATACACAAGTGGTTTCCCATTCCTTTCTCCAGTGGACCATGATTCATCAGAGCTCTTTGCTACGAGATGTCCATCTTGTTTGGCCCTACATCACAAGACTTATTTTTCACTGAGTTATGCAAACCCCTTTACCATGACAAGGCTGTGATCCATGAAGTGATATTAAAGGCTAGTCCAGAAATAAAATAGAGAATAGAAAAATGAAACTAAAGTTATTTTTTTAAGGATCAATAAAATTGACAAGCCCTTAGTTAAAAGAAAAAAGGGAAAAGACTAAAAAATCAGAAATGAAACAGGAGACATTAGAACTGATACCACGGAAATACAAGCAATCATAAGAGATTCCTTGAACAATCACACCCACTAAGTGGAAAACTGAGAAAAATCCGGATAAATTCCTAGAAACACACAAACTACCAAGACTGAATCATGAAGAAACAGAGAATCAGACCTACTGAGTAAGGAGGTTGATTCATTAATCAAAATGCCCAACAGAGAAAAGCCCGGGACCAGGTGTCTTCACTGGTGAACTCTCTCAAACAGCTCTGAATTAGCACCAATCCTTCTCAAACTCTTCCAGAAAGTTCAAGAGGAGAGAACACTTCCAAACTTATTCCATGAGGTCGGTGTTACCCTGTTACCCAAATGCAGACAGAGATAATACAGAAAACTAGACCAATATCCCCAATAAATATTGATGCAGAAATCCCAGCAGGCCCTCCAGCCCCTCTAGACTCCCTGGAAAGAAGCTAAAAGTGAGATTACTGGGACCAGCCACCAGGAGGCCTTGATCTCATCTCCTTCCCTTCTACCTCACTTTCCTGGCCTCACAGGATCCCAGTGCCCCTCTTGTCTGGACAAGAGGCCAGCAGCACCTGAAGCTGATCATGCTGCTATGAAGGGCATAGCATCAGGGCAATCATGGTGCTCTGAAGACTCTGATGGAGCTGATGAAGGGCTGGGTGGGTGTGGGGGCACCTCCCTCCTCATTAACAGGCTTAACGAGTCTGCACGCCATGGATCCCATCTCAATGAATTATCAGCTGATAATCAAAGGGACAATTGCCAAGACCACCCCACTGCATTGTGGAATGGAAGGAGAGAGTGGGAGCCTCTACCCCACCCCAGCTACCAGGGATGTGATTAAGTAAACGTCCTGAAACAGTCAGAGATGAGTGTCCTCTTCCCATTCTGACTACAGAGCCTAGAGGGGCTGGCAGAAGTGCCTGAGTCCACTGGTGCTGGGTTTGGTAGGAAAAGGCATGAACTGGGGGAGGGGTGGCTTTTAGAGAAAAAGGGATCATGTCACTTCCTCGCTCCAAGCCTGCCAGTGGTTTCCCGACATTCCAGCACAAATCCAGGTTGGAGCCTGGTCTTCAAAGTCAAACAAAGGCCTCTCTGACACCCCTGGTTTACTTCCCCATGCCCCTCCCTTCTCTCTATGCAGCCCCCACCTCAGGGCCTCGCACCTGCCATGCCCACTCCCAAGACAGCCCTTCTCCCATCCTTACCTGACTCTCTCCCTCTCTTCTCCCAGGCATCTGCCAAAAGCCATCATCCCTCAGGGGCTCTGTCCTGACCCAGGCTCTGCCCTGCACAGCCACCACTCAGTCACCCTGCTTCCCCTCCCCATGTATTTCTGTTCACTTTCATGCATGCATCATTCTGTCTGCTCACTGGTCGGGGCAGCCCCATCTCTGATGTTCTCTCAGGGACTTCCCTGGTGGCTCAGATGGGAAGGAATCTGCCTGCAATGCAGGAGACCAGGGTTCGATGGTTTGATCCCTGGGTCAAGAGGATCCTCTGGAGAAGGGAATGGCAGCCCACTGCATGCCTGGAGAATTCCATGGACAGAGGAGACTGGCGGGCTACACTTCATGGGGTCGCAAAGAGTTGGACATGACCAAGTAACTAACACAGTGTCTGTCAAGGTCACCCTTGGGAGCTCTTTTCCTGACCCTGGATTCAGGAGCCTTTCTTTCATCTCCTCCCATGCCAGCAAGGCTTTATCATCTCCCCTGTGGCCTGCCCCAGACCTTTCCCATCCCTCTTACAGGAGCCTGACTCACCTGGGCCCACCTGCAGGAGCTCCTTAGCCTCCCTTGCTCCCCTGGTCCAGGCCACAATCAGGTCTGAGCTGCCGGCTCTCCCTTCACTTGCTGGCCCCTCAACCTGGGGAGAGCACAGCAGGGGGACACACCTTCTGTCCACTGTTACTTGGAGACAGGCGAGCCCTCATACCTGGCTGGGGCTTTGTTCTTCCATTGCCAGGAGATTATACAGAGATGCTAGAAAGTCAGCAACCTGGAACTGGCCTGACCATTTAGACTAAGATGCATTGATGGTGTTTGATGTCCCTCAGTGGTTATCACGATGGTGTGATCACTCACCTAGAGCCAGATCCTGGAATGTAAAGTCAAGTGGGCCTTAGAAAGCATCTCTATGAACAAAGCTAGTGGAGGTGATGGAATTCCAGTTGAGCTATTCCAAATCCTGAAAGATGATGCTGTGAAAGTGCTGCACTCAATATGCCAGCAAATTTGGAAAACTCAGCAGTGGACACAGGACTGGAAAAGGTCAGTTTTCATTCCAATCCCAAAGAAAGGCAATGCCAAAGAATGCTCAATTGCACTCATCTCACACGCTAGAAAAGCAATGCTCAAAATTCTCCAAGCCAGGCTTAAGCAATATGTGAACCGTGAACTTCCAGATGTTCAAGCTGGTTTTAGAAAAGGCAGAGGAACCAGAGATCAAATGGCCAACATCTGCTGGATCATCAAAAAAGCAAGAAAGTTCCAGAAAAACATCTATTTCTGCTTTATTGACTAAGCCAAAGCCTTTGACTGTGTGGATCACAATAAACTGTGGAAAATTCTGAAAGAGATGGGAATATCAGACCACCTCACCTGCCTCTTGAGAAATTTGTACGCAGGTTAGGAAGAAACAGTTAGAACTGGACATGAAACAACACACTGGTTCCAAATAGGAAAAGGAGTACATCAAGGCTGTATATTGTCACCCTGTTTATTTAACTTCTATGCAGAGTACATCATGAGAAATGCTGGGCTGGAAGAAGCACAAGCTGGAATCAAGATTGCCGGGAGAAATATCAATAACCTCAGATATGCAGATGACACCACCCTTATGGCAGAAAGTGAAGAGGAACTCAAAAGCTTCTTGATGAAAATGAAAGAGGAGAGTGAAAAAGTTGGCTTAGAGCTCAACATTCAGAAAACAAAGATCATGGCATCTGGTCCCATCACTTCATGGGAAATAGATGGGGAAATGGTGGAAACAGTGTCACACTTTATTTTTTGGGCTCCAAAATCACTGCAGATGCTGATTGAACCATGAAATTAAAAGACGCTTACTCCTTGGAAGGAAAGTTATGACCAACCTAGATAGCATATTGAAAAGCAGAGACATTACTTTGTTTACAAAGGTTCGTCTAGTCAAGGCTATGGTTTTTCAAGTGGTCATGTATGGATGTGAGCGTTGGACTGTGAAGAAAGCTGAGCACCGAAGAATTGATGCTTTTGAACTGTGGTGTTGGAGAAGACTCTTGAGAGTCCCTTGGACTGCAAGGAGATCCAACCAGTCCATTCTGAAGGAGATCAGTCCTGGGATTTCTTTGGAAGGAATGATGCTGAAGCTGAAACTCCAGTACTTTGGCCACCTGATGTGAAGAGTTGACTCATTGGAAAAGACTCTGATGCTGGGAGGGATTGGTGGCAGGAGGAGAAGGGGATGACAGAGGATGAGATGGCTGGATGGCATCACTGACTTGATGGATGTGAGTCTGAGTGAACTCTGGGAGTTGGTGATGGACAGGGAGGCCTGGCATGCTGTGATTCATGGGGTCGCAAAGAGTCGGACACGACTGAGTGACTGAACTGAACTGAATTGAATGGTTATTTTAGCACAAGGGTCTGGGCAAGGCCATGTCCCCTTACAGCCAGGTCTTGGGTGGTCCAGTTGCACTAAGAGCCCAGATGGAGTCTGCTGTCCCAGGAAGGCTGTCACCAGGGCCTTAAAGAGCTGGAACCCTGCCCATCCTTCCCCAGGGGCAGCACAGCCACTGCGCCCTCACACCTGTAGGGGGCACCATTCATACGTGCACCCCTCTCCCCTTCAGATTCTCCCTCTTTGATGGAGAAACTACCAGGTTGCAAGATCCCATCAGCACATGCCTCTGCTGCTCGTTCTTATACTCACTTTGAAATTAGAACACATATTTGTCTTGTGACCGTGTCCATTCTTGGTTTGCAAATCACTCTGCAGAAACTCCCCATCCGGTAGTTCCCCTGCCCTGCTTTTCCCTGGTAATTATCACCCACATTTAAGGAGCTATGTTGGAATAAAGTCATAAATAGCAGAGCTCGTGTAAGCAGGTCCTGGAGGAGTTGTTCCGTGAGTAGACGGAGCAGTCTCAGGGAAGAGCCCTCCATTCCTGGGCTCCCTCCATGGGGAGGCTCACCCCGTGGTGGATGAGCCATTTCTGAAACTTAAAATCCCCACGTGGGTACCCAAGGGGCTGCTTGTAGGGTGGTTCCGGGTGTGGGGACCTCCCCAGCCCCTCTGCTCTGGCCCACCTCCTCCCTGCCTCTGCCCTGTAGACCATGACTCAGGGACCAAGGACTGCGCCACAGGTGACCCCACAGCTCCTGGCACCCAGCCAGCTCATGGGAGCAGAGAGAGCCCATAGGAAGGCTGGGCTCCGAGGCTGCTCCTGGCTGCATTCGCTCCCCGGGCTGACCTCCAGGAGACTCCTTGGACACCCCGTGACCCTCACTCGCTCTCAGGGGCCCAGGCCTGGCCACGTGCACATCTCATACCCTGGCCGCCGCCTTCGGTTCAGAGCTGGACACCGGCCCTGAGTCAGAGGGGTGAGATGCTGTCCGTGGACGTCTGCTGGGACTCTGGTCACGTGGAGGGCCTGCTTTCTCCAGGGCTGGAAGCTGCCGAGATGCCTGTTCACGCTCAGTAACGGCACCCGCTCAGGTCCGGGGAGACAGCCTGTACGCAGAGACGGGAGGGGCGGCCTCAGGCTGCTGTCCCGAGCTCGGTCACCCCGAGGACGCTCTGCCCAGGACCGTGTCAGTTACAGGAGACAGCGCTCGCTCTCTGCGCTCACCTAGTGTGTGATGAGATCCTGTGACTTGTGACCTCTGAAACCTCTGGACACTTGACCGTTGTTAACATTGAACAATAACACAGTTTTATCTGAGCTGGGAAGGAGGAGCTCAGGCCAAAGCAAGGAGGAAAAGCCCTCCCTGTCCCCACACCCCGGCGGGCCCCTCCCCTCTGATGTCACCCTTCCTGCAGGGACGGGGGGACAAGAGACGACTCTTCCTCCAGATCCTGTTCCCGTCACCCCTCAGCTAGCCCTGGAGGTCAGGCCCTGCCCACCCCCTGGACACAGCAAGTCAGTCTTCTCACAGGTTTGCAAGCTCAGAGGAGGGATAGGCTCCCATGGGGACCAGCTGTGGCCCCACCTGAGAGAGAGGCTCCAGACCAAGTGCCATTTGGGATGGGGTGGGGTGTGTTCCCCACAGGGGCTTCTACAGACTGGTTATTAGTGTTATTGCTCAGACCCTGGTCCTGCATCCTTGGGGAGAAAACCACGTGTGTCCTTAAAAAAGAC
This sequence comes from Bos grunniens, assembly GCF_055505025.1. Taxonomy (NCBI): domain Eukaryota; kingdom Metazoa; phylum Chordata; class Mammalia; order Artiodactyla; family Bovidae; genus Bos; species Bos grunniens. Next base: position 46,135,244 of record NC_141181.1, read on the forward strand.
AACAGAAAGGTCAGGAAATCAGAGAGACCCCAGGAAAGGGGCATCTGACTCAGGAGGACTTGGTTGAAGCCAGTTCTGCTCCCTTTCAGTTTTGGCCCTTCCCGGCCCTGGCTGGTGGCTTTGGGAGATTCAGGAAAGTGAGATGGAGTCCACGTCATAGAGCAGGAACTGGGGCGGGGCAGAGGAGCAGAAGGCTTTTCCCATTCGCATCACCTAAGCCAGAGCCGCTTATGGGAGAACAGAATTCACTAGTCTCTTATGCGGTTAATCTGATAAGGCTTGGGCGTGTTTAACAGGTTCACTAAGTTTTTTTTTTTTTTTAATTGGAGGAAAATTGCTTTACAATGTTGTATTGGTTTCTGCCATACAACAGTGCGAGTCAGTCATAATTATGTATATATTTTCCCTCCCTCTTGAGCCTCCCTCCCCTCCCTCACTTTCTACCCCTCTAGGTTATTACAGAGCACCAGGCTGGGCTACCTTTGATATACAGCAGGTTCCCTAAATATTAAAAGAGAGCAGTCAGGGACTTCCCTGGCAATAAGCTGGTTAGGACTCTACGTTTCCACTGCAGGGGACACAATTTTGATCCCTGGTTGACCAAACAAAGCAAAGCCTAAAAGAGAGCAATCAAAGTTAATACAGTTTAAGTCAAAAAGAGCAAAGGAATTTGAAGGCTTATGTTTAAGGGCTTAGTCATGTCTTACTCTTTGCAACCCCATGGACTGTAGCCCACCAGGTTCCTCTGTCCATGGGATTCTTCAGGCAAGGATACTGGACTGAGCTGCCATTCCCTTTTCCAGGGATCTTCCCAACCCAGGGATCGAACCCAGGTCTTGTGCATTGCAGGCATTTTCTTTACCATCTGAGCCACCAGGGAAGCCTGCACAAATCAAAAAGAGCAAAGGAATTTGAAGGCTTATGTATAAGGGCAATTCATGGGGTGAAGGTACTGGGCACAGCTGGACCTGGAGTTTGCCCCTGCTATTAGGATCTCTGTCTGTCTGTCTGTCTGTCTTTTTGACTCTCCTGACATTACCAGGCAGCTACCATCTTTTCTGTGGTCACATAGTGGGGCTCCCAGTGCCTTCAGGCTTGTACATCCCAGACCCCACTTTCCTGAGGGTACCAGCAGACAACAGGACACCAAGATCCAGCTTCCCTATGGACCATGGGGTGTTTCCTGTGCCCAAGAAATGGACTGTCCCCAGTCACCAGGGCTTGAATGACACGCCTCCTGCTGAGCGTAAAGATGGGCTCTGCCCCCCTTGAGTGAGTGGACTGAAAACACAGATGGGGTTCCTGAGGAGATGCTGGGCGGGTGCACATATACACACATGTACATACGTTTGTACATGCTCACAAATGCTGTGCACACATATGTACACATACACCTGTCCTAGAAGGAACAGAGAAAGCCCTGGTCTAGGAACCGAGAGCCCCTTTTCTGACAGGGAACCTCAGGCAGGCACTTTCTGGGGGATGCTCACTGCCCACCTGCTCATCGGGGTGCTCATCAAGTGTGGACCAGGTGGGCTCTAACCGAGCCTGACCTCCTGCATCCTGCAGTCCAGGTGAGGCTGAGAGTCCAGGATGAGACAGGTCAGGTGGAGAGTGAACGGTGAGTGGACAGTCCATTCCGGCCAAGCAGAAAGAGAGCAGAGGTGGGAACATGACCACATGGCTTCTAGGTCAGCATCCACCCACACTTCCCCATCCTCCCCCTGGTGAAGAGCCACACCAGCTTCCTGTCCAGGGAGGACTTGGAGGGAGGGGGCAGAGCCTCAGGGGGACAGAGGCAGGGGCTGTGGACACCGAGTGGACCAGGCTGCCTCAGGTGAGTGAGGCTAAGGAGGACTGGCGGGAAGCCATATGAGGTTTCCTCTGCTCTCTGCTCTCCCAGGGAAGCTCTCTGGGGTACTGGGGGCACACACAGCTTTCCTGTGTGGACAGAGATGGGAGTCCCCCAGGTAGGGTCCATGGAGAGGAGATGACTGAGACCCTGCAGTACACACCTAACCACATGGCCCTGGGCACAGGTAGAGACGAGGTCAGGGCCCTGGGTGTCCCCAGGAAGGGGGATCAGGGGACAGAGGTGAGGCAGAGGGTCACATTCCTCGGGCATCCTGCACAGCTGACTGATGCTGGGTACTCCCCTCCACAGACACAGTTGATGTAGGTCACTGGGCACCTGGGTACCATGGTGACGGTGCCATAGCAACGCCCACCCCTGCAGTCTCCACGCCAGTGAAGGTGGGATTAATGAGTTTAGGTTCATTTAGTAATGTAATTGCCCCAGGGAATCAGAGTCTAAAGCCACTTTGAACGCAGGGCTCTGGCCATCCAGGACCCGTCATGAGAGGACCGAGAGGAGACGAGGTCACACGTGGGATCAGGAAGGAGCCAGAGCTCACGACGCCTGTCTGCCACCACCGCTGCCTCTGTGGCTGTGGGCAGGGGAAGAGGAAGGAGGGGCCGGGGCTGCAGGTGTGGGGTACGTTTACATGGTCCCTGTGGTCGGCAGCTCGCACTAAAAGCAGTTCACACATGGAGCATCATCAGGACCACAGCAGTCCCTCCGAGCCTCCCTCCCCCTTCCTCCCAGGGGCCATCTCCTCCATCCTGTCCCCGCCTCCCATCTTGCATTTGTTTCTGCTTTAACCCCCTTCATGCATCCTTCACACACAGAGGTGACTGTGATCACTCAGCATATTCATAAACTGAAAATGTCCAGCCCTTGATCCCCTGTGGTTTTCTTGTTGTGTTCAACTTGAGCTTTTGAGCATCATCTGTGTGAAAGGGTCCCCTGGTAGCTCCTTCATTCACTTTCCTTGCTGGGCAGAACCCACACATACTGGACTTTATCCACCCTATACGGTTGTTCGCTTGCTTCTTTATTTTTTTGCAAACAATGCTTCTGAAACATGAAGTTTGTTGAAATGATTCAGTGAATCTATCATCTGTTGGCTCATCTATCCTAGAACAGAGTCTGGAAGGTAGTAAAATTTACCTACATGCGTGTTGTTATTATTACTGGTAGGATAAACAAAAACAGTCAAATTGGGATATTCTGGCAACAATAGCAGGTGTGCACACACACACACACACACACACACTGACACAAGTACACATGCTCCACGGGTGGATTCTATCAAAAGACGCTACAGAATGACTTGAGGAGTGAGGCCACACTTCCCACTTGTCTGGTCTCTGACCTGTGATGGCTGCACAGGGAAACCAGAGTCCAGATCAGCCCTGCCAGGCCCTCTGGGCCGACAGGTGCAGGGCTTGGGGTCCTGGGGAGGGGAGGCTGGGTAAAGGCTGCCAGGGGAGAGGGAGGTGAGCTTATCAGGTGCCAGGATGCTTGGACCCATGACATGAGTAACAGTGTCACAGACCCACCAGCCATGCCTTTTAGGGGAAGCCGAGGGTTCCTGGAGCTGCATGAGTCCCAACTAACATCCCACAGGGACTCAGGGTGAGCTTTGACCCTCAGATGGGAACCAAGGGCATTCATCTGAGAGTCATCTTATTCCAGTGGTCATCGTGACCAGTGGTCCTGGTCACCAACCTTCCACCTCCTCCCCAACTTCCTGATCTTCCTACCTGAACTTGTGGTCCTGGGTGCCCTGGGGAACATGGTTCAAGGGACAGTGTAAGTGGGGTGAATTCACAGATGGGCTTCAAGATAATGCAATAACAAACATATCATCTGCAACATTAATAACAGAAATTGTATTACTTCTTGCTGACAGAGTCTGCGGTGTGTTGTGGTGCCTTAACGGGTTATCCATTATTCTCACAACTCAGTGACACCAACGGACTGTCCCCATTTCATAGGCATGCAAACTGAGAGTCTGAGCAGTGACGTCATTGCCCCATGTCTCGAGGCTGTGAGGTAGATGCTAGCTCAGGTCTGCCCAACCTCTCAGCCTGTGCTCTTCACATCCTCCTGCCCCAGAGGTGGAAGTTCTGCCAGCACCTCCTGTAATTCCCAGCATATGGAGACCACAGGGCCTCCTCTCCCGAATCCGAGGCTCTTCCCCACAACCTCTAGCTGAGATCCTGGCTTTTCTTTATGCCCCTACCCCTATCAGATCACAGGCAAAGATCCAGGGCAGCAGTTCATGATGTCAGGGGGAAGCTGCCTTGGATGGCACCTGGTCAGGACCTTTCTGACTCAGTCTCTGCAGACTCAAAATCACCAACAGGAGATCAGCTTTAGTGGGAATCCTGGAGCAGTAAACTGCAGCAAGCTCACTACCAGGAAGTAAGGGCACAGCTACAGCTCTGGGAATGTGGTTCTGAAGGACAGAGCAGATGAAGCTTTATCAGGAGCCCAGCATTCTGAGTCATCCCTCCACAATCAAGTCCTTGTGGACTGAAAACTTAATTTGTCACTCAGGTGTAAAATAGGCAGTGTTTTAGCCTTTTTTCCACCCCTTGCACATGATGGATGTTCAAGTGCACAATAGACACCCTCCAGGGGCTTATCTAGAGTCTGACAAACCCAGAGAGGTTGTGCAGGAGAAGAGTGGGAGCCTTGCAGCAGCTCTGGAGCCTTAGATGATGGATGGCTCTTTGGTGCAGAGAGAAATGGCATCTGTGCCCATATACACAGAAATCACCCCTTCCCGCCCAGGGGCACTTGGAGGTTCCTGATGACGATCCTGTTCACTGCAGACTCCCGGATGGGAGTGAGCTGGAGGTGAGAGCTGAGAGGATGGGGGTGAGCAGGCTGGTTCTGTCTGGTCCCTGCCCTCACCACTTCCTTGGGCTCCATGTGTTACTCTGCTGCTCTGATGAACGGACTGGTGCCACCTTGATCTTTGCATCTCTGCCTCCAGGATCCATCTCAGCCTGTAGAGTGAGAGAGATCAATGCCAAGGTGGAAGAGGAAATCCATTTGTGTCAAAACTTGTTAAGTCTCTCTCCGAAGAGAGCTGAAGTGGAGTGGACACCCCTGCCAGGGACTTGCTGCCTGTGAAAGCAGAGTGCCTCGACCCCCACATTCTAACACTCACATAAGGTAGGGGTGGGGAGAGCTCAGAATGTGGATGCTCCTGTCTGGCCAGGCTGACATGAAGGATGGTGGAGTAACACCTGTAATCACTGAACTCTCAGTGTCCAGCAACACTTAGCAGAGCCCAGCAGCCTGGCTCGGAATCCAGATTTGCTGTTAAGTCCTGAGGCCCGAAGGCTTCCCAGGTGGCTCAGAGGTAAAGGACCTGACTTCCAATGCAGGAGATGCGGGTTTGATCCCTGGGTCGGGAAGATCTCCTGGGGAGGGAAATGGTAAACCACTCTAGTATTCTTGCCTGGGAGTCTCACGGACAGAGGAGCCTGGTGGGCTATAGACTATGGGGTCACGAAGAGTCAGACATGACTTAGCTACTAAATAACAGCAACCTGAGGCTCCAGGCTTGTGCCAGAAGCATCTGTTTCCTCCTCTGTGAAGTGGGGATACAACCACAGTTCTCCAGTTGCTAGGGTAACATTGCAGGATGCCACCTGCCAATTCCAGTGTCTTGAGAATGAAAGTTTCTCACTCTACTGATGCCCAGTGCAGATGTGTCCCCAGGTGGGTGGCTTCCTCCACACTCAGCGTTTAATGTTCTGTGGTTGTCATCTTGAAATTCATAACAATTTTATATTTGTTAAAATATAACAAATTTTATATTGTTATATAAATATAACACTGCCCTAACCTAACTGTCCCCTACATCCTGGACTCTGGGGCCCTGGACCCCTGTCCAGCCTCCACCGCTTGCCCTGTGACTGCCACCCTCCGCCCAGGTAGTGATCAGGTCACTTGGGTGAGGGTCATGCTCCACCCCCTGTTTCCCGGAGGGGTCTGGGTATGAACATGGGGAGGGCTGAGGTTGGGCATGTGCCCTGCAGTATCAGGGTCTGTATCAGTGTCCGGGGCAACCTCAACAAATACCACAGAGCAGGCAGCTCTCATAGCAATTTATGGTCTCATAGTTCTGGAGATAACGTGTCACAGGGCTGGTTCCCTCTGAGGCCTTTCTCCTTGGTGTATAGACAGCTATCTCCTCCCCGTGTTCCCCCGTGTTCACACGGTGATCCCTGTGTGTCTGTGTTCTCATCTCCTCTTCTTATAAGGACCCCAGTCCTATAGGGTCAGGCAGGCTACTGTCCATTTCAAGAGTTGAACAGGTCTTAGCAACTAAACCATCACTACAGCAATGACTTCATTTTACCTTGATTTTTTGCTGTGGACCATTTTAGAAGTCTTTATTGAATTTGTTACAATATTGTTTCTGTTTTATGTTTTGTTTTTATGGCTGAGCTCAGTTCCCAGCCAGAGATTAAACCCTTCATAGTGGAAGGCAAGGTCTTAACACTGGACCACCTGGAAAGTCCCTTGACCTAATTTTACATCAATAACCTGTTTAAAGGCGGCATCTCCCATACAGTCACAACCTGAGGACCTGGGGGTCAGGGATTCAGTGTGCAAATTTGGGGGGACACTGTTCCGCCCATGACAGGTTTTAACTGCCCCCCATACTGTGGACCTTGTACTGGCCCTGCATCTCTCATAACACACCCCCTCCCTCCCAGTTATTCCGGGTTACTCAGCACCAGGACTGGGACTGCTCTGCCTGTTACCTGGTCCAGTTTGTCATCCCCAACCAGAGGGAAAGGGCTGCCCCCACACAGCATGTGGGCAACAGGGCCCAGTCCCAGGTGTCTTGACTACGGATCTAAGCACCTCGGCTCACTCTGACCCCAGGAGCTCCTGCTGTTCCCTCAGGGTCCTGAGGGGCCCTGCCTGCTGGGATCCAGACAGAGCTGTCCCTCCCAGGTCCCCTGGCTCTCCCTATCCCTCAAAGCCATCAGAGTCCTCAGGAGCGAGGAGAGTCTGAGCAGCAGCTCAGCTGAAAGAAACCCAAGGCGACACGTGACTACATGTCATTTGGTCCCTGGACAGGATCCTGGGACAGAAAAGGACACTACGGGAAAATGAGGAAATGTGAGCAAAGTTGTAGTTTGTAATAATGTGTCAGCTGGTTAATTGTGACAAATGCGTTGTGGTCCTGTGAGAGGTGAGCAGTGGGGGACGGGGACGGGGTTGGGCGGGGAGAAGGCTCTGTGTTATCATCGCAAGTTTTCAGTAAACCTGGAGCTGCTCTGAAAGCAAAAGCTCCTTTAAAGGGTAGGATGTGGGTGGTGTCAGGGGTGTGTGGCTGGAGGAGCTTTTATCCCCTGAAATTGTTCCTTGTGTGCAGGTGATATGAACACAGAGCGACACCTGGGCCGGGCTGAGCATTTCCAGCCACAGCTCAGACACAGTCACCCATGGCAAAACGGTTGTATATTCAGCTGCCAGTTTTTCTTTTACTTTATATCTATTTTATATTTCTTATATTTTATATTTTATTTTATATTTAAGATGTTTCCATGGGTTAAAAAGTGTAGAGAATAAAATGGGATCCAGTGGGGAGGAAAAGTTTCTTTTCTTACTTTGACCACACAATCTCCTGTTGGCCTCACCAAACGCAGCTGCTGTCATCCTGTTTCTAGGAATCTTTCCAGAGGTGGTTTGAACATGAGCAAGTGTACACATGTACATGTAGACATATACACACACACATGCACATGCACACACATATATACATAAACACACACACACCTGGACACACTCACAAACACATGTACACACACACATAACACATAAACACACATACACATGTGCACACTTGCATATATATATACATGTACACAAGTACACATACATGCACACATCCACAAAGCACAAACAAACACACACAAACATACACATATACCTATACACACTTCATAAACATATACAGGCATGCATACACGTGTACACACATACACACATGTACACACATATGTATGTACCTTAGCATAAACATATATATTTTTCAGTTCAGTTCAGTCTCTCAGTCGTGTCCAATTCTTTGCGAGCCCATGAATCACAGCATGCCAGGCCTCCCTGTCCATCACCAACTCTCGGAGTTCACTCAAACTCATGTCCATCGAGTCAGTGATACCATCCAGCCATCTCATCCTCTGTCGTCCCCTTCTTCTCCTGCCCCCAATCCCTCCCACCATCAGAGTCTTTTCCAGTGAGTCAACTCTTTGCATGAGGTGGCCGAAGTACTGGAGTTTCAGCTTCAGCATCAGTCCTTCCAATGAACACCCAGGACTGATCTCCTTTAGGATGGACTGGTTGGATCTCCTTGCAGTCCAAGGGACTCTCAAGAGTCTTCTCCAACACCATAGTTCAAAAGCATCAATTCTTTGGCGATCAGCTTTCTTCACAGTTCAACTTTCACATCCATACATGACCACAGGAAAAACCATAGCCTTGACTAGACGGACCTTTGTTGGCAAAGTAATGTCTCTGCTTTTCAATATATTATCTAGGTTGGTCATAACTTTCCTTCCAAGGAGTAAGCATCTTTTAATTTCATGGCTTCAATCACCATTTGCAGTGATTTTGGAGCCCAGAAAAATAAAGTCTGACACTGTTTCCACTCTTTCCCCATCTATTTCCCATGAAGTGATGGGACCAAATGCCATGATCTTTGTTTTCTGAATGTTGAGCTTTAAGCCAACTTTTTCACTCTCCTCTTTCACTCTCATCCAGAGGCTTTTTAGTTCCTCTTCACTTTCTGCCGTAAGGGTGGTGTCATCTGCATATCTGAGGTTATTGATATTTCTCCCAGCAATCTTGATTCCTGCTTGTGCTTCTTCCAGCCCAGCGTTTCTCATGATGTAATTTGCATAGAAGTTAAATAAACAGGGTGACAATATACAGCCTTGACGTACTCCTTTTCCTATTTGGAACCAGTGTGTTGTTCCATGTCCAGTTCTAACTGTTGCTTCCTGACCTGCATATAGGTTTCTCAAGAGGCAGGTGAGGTGGTCTGGTATTCCCATCTCTTTCAGAATTTTCCACAGTTTATTGTGATCAACACAGTCAAAGGCTTGGCATAGTCAATAAAGCAGAAATAGATGTTTTTCTGGAACTCTCTTGCTTTTTCCATGATCCAGCAGATGTTGGCAATTTGATCTCTGGTTCCTCTGCCTTTTCTAAAACCAGCTTGAACATCTGGAAGTTCACGGTTCACATATTGCTGAAGCCTGGCTTGGAGAATTTTGAGCATTACTTTACTAGCATGTGAGATGAGTGCGATTGTGCAGTAGTTTGAGCATTCTTTGGCATTGCCTTTCTTTGGGATTGGAATGAAAACTGACCTTTTCCAGTCCTGTGGCCACTGCTGAGTTTTCTAAATTTGCTGGCATATTGATACAGCACTTTCATAGCTGCATATTTCAAATCATCTTTCAGGATTTGAAATAGCTCAACTGGAATTCCATCACCTCCACTAACTTTGTTTGTAGTGATGCTTTCTAAGGCCCACTTGACTTCACATTCCAGGATGTCTGGCTCTAGGTGAGTGATCACACCATCGTGATTATCTGCATCGTGAAGATCTTCTTTGTACAATTCTTCTGTGTATTCTTGCTACCTCTTCTTAATATCTTCTGCTTCTGTTAAGTCCATACCATTTCTGTCCTTTATTGAGCCCATCTTTGCATGAAATGTTCCCTTGGTATCTCTCATTTTCTTGAGGAGATCTCTAGTCTTTCCCATTCTGTTGTTTTCCTCTATTTCTTTGCATTGATCACTGAGGAAGGCTTTCTTATCTCTCCTTGCTATTCTTTGGAACTCGACATTCAGATGCTTATATCTTTCCTTTACTCCTTTGCTTTTCACTTCTCTTCTTTTCACAGCTATTTGTAAGGCCTCCCCAGACAACCATTTTGCCTTTTTGCATTTCTTTTCCATGGGGATGGTCTTGATCCCTGTCCCCTGTACAATGTCACCAACTTCCATCCATAGTTATCAGATACTCTATCGGATCTAGTCCCTTAAATCTATTTCTCACTTCCACTGTATAATCATAAGGGATTTGATTTAGGTCATATCTGAATGGTCTAGTGGTTTTCCCCACTTTCTTCAATTTAAGTCTGAATTTGGCAATAAGGAGTTCATGATCTGAGCCACAGTCAGCTCCCAGTCTTGTTTTTGCTGAGTGTATAGAGCTTCTCCATCTTTGGCTGCAAAGAATATAATCAATCTGATTTCGGTGTTGACCATCTGGTGATGTCCATGTGTAGAGCCTTCTTTTGTGTTGTTGGAAGAGAGTGTTTGTTATGACCAGTGCATTCTCTTGACAAAACTCTATTAGCCTTTGCCCTGCTTCGTTCTGTACTCCAAGGCCAAATTTGCCTGTTACTCCAGGTGTTTCTTGACTTCCTACCTTTGCATTCCAGTCCCCTATAATGAAAAGGACATCTTTTTCGGGTGTTAGTTCTAAAAGGTCTTGTAGGTTGTAATAGCACCATCCTTTTCCTCAAATAAGTACATTCACAGTGCTCATTATTTTTCATGGTTTCAGAGTGTCCTTTGAATAGATGCCCCATAATTTATTTAAGCAATTCTCTATCAACAGGCATTTATCTCTGTCTTTTATCACAAATAGCAACATAATGAATGTTTTTGTTCAGATATCCTTGTGCACGTTACAGCATTATTTTAATCTTGGAACGCTATTAGAATAATGTACAACAATTTATATAATGCAGCCCCTATTTTAAACATTTAGATTCTCTCCAATGTTTCCACCATTATAAACAGTACTACTGTGATCATAAATCTTGGCATACAAACATGGGATGAATTTCTAGAAGGAAGTGCTGGGCAAACACATTTTAACCCTAAAGCTGCTTCGAGTCCATTTCCCAAAGCCTGAGTCAGGGCTACCCTGCCAGGTGGTGTAGGTTGCACACTGCTCAAGGTCCTAGAAGGGGCAGGAGGGAGCTGTGGAGTATACTCCCCAGGTATCCAGGTGTGCCCTGGAGCAGGTAACTTTTCTGGACACTGGAGGTGCTATCAGGGCCCTGCCTAAGTTATCAGAAGAAGAGTCTGAGGTCAGAGGGGCCCCGTGAAGCTTCAGACACATGTGGTATGACCCACACTTCCCTCTGTAGGGTCAACGGTCCATTAGCACTGAACTTTGTCTTTTCTGAATCCTGACACTGTGTATCCTTCTCCAAACAGGCAATTCCTGAAGGACCTAGACTTCCTTTCCTTGATGCCGTCCAGGCCATGATGGATGATGAAACCAGGAGGTGTAGGCTGGAGGGCTGTGGAGTTCCCACACACAGAGAGGGGGCACCTGCCCAGAGGGATGCCTGCCTGTGGGGCCTGACCTTCTGAGTTTAAAGAGAAGCTAAAAGGCTGGAAACTGGCATTTTAACTTTAAATGCCCTGATTTCTCCAAGTTGGCTTCATGCAGACCAATTAAAGCACATCCCAGGCCACCAGTCTGCAGTGCCTGCCTTAAATGTTTGATGTGTGACCACACCAGCAGAATCATGTTTTGATAATGAGCCCTGGCAGGGGTTCCCTGGGGAGCTTGGTGCTTCTTAGATCCTGGAAATCCCAAGAGTCCCTGCAACCAGTCAGCCTGGCTGGGAGGAAGGTGCCCTTTGTAGGAATCCCCCAGGGCAGGGTGGGTCAAGGGAGGGAGAAGCTTCTCGCCTTCCACCGCTGCTCCCTTTTCTCATTGATGGAGATGTGTGGTTGCACATTTAGGAGAAACTGTGGTGCATTGGAGAAGGAAATGGCAACCCACTCCAGTGTTCTTGCCTGGAGAATCCCAGGGATGGGGGAGCCTGGTGGGCTGCCGTCTACGGGGTCACACAGAGTCGGACACGACTGAAGCGACTTAGCAGCAACAGCAGCAGCAGTGGTGCAGGCTGTGCCCTGCTTAAGATGCCCAGAAGGGAGAGGGGATAGGAGGAGACAGGAGGAGGCACAAGGGACCAGGAGGAGGTGGGAGGGGGCAGGAGGCAAGAGGCTGCAGGAGGGAGATGTCCCCTAGAGCAAGTACCTTTTCCAGTCTGCACTGTATTGCTAGTAGGGCCCTGGCTGAGTCGTCAGAGGAAGATTCTGGAGTCAGAGGATCCCCCATGAAGCTCAGACACCTGTGGTGCGTGGTTGTCTGGCAAAGTGGGAGGATGTTCCCTGCCTGACTCTCCTGTCCTCTGGCAGCCCTGATGGGCCCATTTTGGGTCATCACTCATAATATCTGCAAAGAGCGGGACATGACTGAGCAGCTGAGCACACACTTAAACGCGTCAGAGTGACATCAGAATCCCCCTCCCTTGGCTTCAGCTGTGGTGAAGGCAGAGCTGTTCTCAGAACATCATTGAAAGTGTTTTCTTATAAAGAGCCCACTGCACATGCCCTTGTCGGTCTAAGCATGTGGGTGAGAAAAATAATCCAGGGAGCATGCATGAATTTAGCAGAGAATCACACCTCCTCAGAAAACACTGATTTCATGGATGGTGACCAGACCTCCCGCCAGGTATCCTGACTGAGAAGAGAAGGGGCTCTTGGACACACCTGGGAGATACAGGTGATGCATCCTGACCCCAGGCTGAGGTGAGTGTTAGTGGCTCTGTGCCATGTGGGATCCTAGTTCCTTGAGCAGGGATTGAACCTGTGTCCCCTGAATTTCAAGGCGGATTCTTAACCCCTGGACCACCAGAGAAGTCCCTGTTAGTCTTTTTTCTTAGCAGGTATCTCAGTGCTAAATCCCAGGTGTGTCTTAAACAGCACTTCCTTTAAAGTTTGACACATGAATTTAATTTCTATCTGCCCTCTATTCTCCCAATGGGGCACACTCCCAAATCTTAGCCTCTTTGGGACTCCCTGAGTCCCCAGGGAGAATTCTAGGGTTTATGGAGTGCCAGGGAGAAGGCAATGGCACCCCAATCCAGTACTCTTGCCTGGAAAATCCCATGGATGGAGGAGCCTGGTAGGCTGCAGTCCATGGAGTCGCTAAAAGTCGGGCATGACTGAGCGACTTCACTTTCACTTTTCACTTTCATGCATTGGAGAAGGAAATGGCAACCCACTCCAGTGTTCTTGCCTGGAGAGTCCCAGAGACGGGGGAGCCTGGTGGGCTGCAGTCTCTGGGGTCGCACAGAGTTGGACACAGCTGAAGCGACTTAGCAGCTGCAGCAGCAGCAGGGAGCTGGGGGTAAGGCAACCCTTAAGGCCAAGGCTATTTGTCTACAGAGGAAGGGAGGAAGCATGTGCCCTCCAAGGGTCCTCGGCATCCATGCCCTGGACTCAGCAAGCACAGGCCTGCGGGAGTGCTTGGTCATATTTTCAGGAAGTTTGTGACTCAACTGCTAGACACAGAGATTAGTAAAAATTAAGTTGTATAAACTTACAATTAAGTACAAGAAGGCAGAAGGAATGGTTACTCACAAAACGTTATTCCTAGTTCTTTTACTGCCATTTACTCTGATCCAGCTAGGGCCCACTGACAGTAGGAACCCTGAGCGTGTCAGCCACTGAGTATCCCTTTCCAACTGGGCCTTTGGGACATTAAAATGGAAGTCGTCTTGCTCAGGCTTCAGAAGCGGGAGAGCCAGCTTCCGACTGACTTCTGACCCTGCCTGGACTACGTGCCTGCTTGCAAACACACCAGTTGTTACCAGCAAATCAAGCAGTATTTTAGATAAGACAGACAGTGGGTCTTGGATTTTCTTGAGCCCCTGAAGGCCTGGCCAGCCCCCCAGGGTCCAGAAAATCTTGTGACACACAGAGTGAAACAAACAGCATTGTAAAAGTTAGAGGAAAACCAGAGCTGCACTTTTGCATGCAAATTGATGATGATACCCATTTGTGGCCTGGAGTTATAAGTGGAAGCCCCCCAAAACTGCAATTTGAAGTCTTAGGTGGATGCACCGCCCAGGACACTTTCCCAATTGAGTCTCCAGATTGCTATTAACAAGGGACTTCCCAGCACTATTCAAGTCTGAATATTGGTTGGCCCAATTTGGTAAGATATGTGCTGTTACTTGGACTTCCCAGGTGGCATTAGTAGTTAAAAAACAAAACAAACCACCTGCCAATGCAGGAGACATAAGAGATGCAGTTCGATCCCTGGGTCAGGAAGGTCCCCTGGAGGAGGGTATGGCAACCCACTCCAGTATTCTTGCCGGGAGAAGCCAATGGACAGAGGAGCCTGGTGGGCTACAGTCCATAGAGTGGCAAAGACACAGCTGAAGCAACTTAACATGCACACATGTGCTGTTATTTTTCTCTATTGTTTCTATTTCTCTGTTTTTAATGACTGTATATTGAAATTAACTAATAATTAATTAATAATCTGTATTAAATATTGAAGCTGTTTATTGTGTGCAACAAGCAGTTTCTTTTGTTGAAGTATCCTTTGAACCTAAAATGAAAGTAAAACTTTTGGCAAAACACTATGACATCCTAGTGTACTTGGAAGCTGGCCATGGTGGGAGCATTTATATGGAAGACAGGCATGGGCCAGCCCCTCTGACCCCAGCCTCGGTCATCAGTCCAGGGAGGTTTCTCCAGGGTCACCCTTTGTCCTGCTCCCTGGGACTCAGCTTTGGAGGTCCACTTGGAGTTTCAGTGCCCCTCTTGGGACACAGGGATGACTTGTGCTCAGTCTGGGGTAACTCTGCCCAACCCCTCGACTAAAGGATTCTGAGCATCCACTTTCTCCTTTGGGTCCACTGTGGAGTCCTCACAGGACCCTCAGAGACCCTTCCAGCCACGTGAGACACCCACTCCCTCCTGCCTCCCTCCATGTCTTGTCCCAGGGAGCCAACACAGCTGTCTCCTTATCTTTCTGGGCACTGTTTTCCTGCTCTGTGTCCCCCATGCCTGGGTCCCAGCTGGACATGGAGGGGAGAATAGATCCATACCCTTGGGGAGGGAACTGCATGGCAGGTAATGGTATCTTGGAGTGGGAACAGTGATGCTGGTTGTGGGAGGACTGAGGCTCAGGGAATCAGGAATTTGGAACCACATCCATGGCGGCAAGAAGTGCCACTGCCAGAGCCATGCTCAGAGCAGCAGGAAGCAATCAGTATGTTGCAAGTCCTCTCTCCACTCAGTGCCCCTTAATGGCAGGACCTCACAGAGAGTGGCTGACCCTGCAGTACTGGGATTTGTGGGCTCAGGCCCAGGGTCATCTGACTGAGCAGAGAAGAACAGTCTGGAGCTGGGACATCACAGCTTAATGAGGGGCACACCCACCTAATGGATCCCATTTTCCTAAAGTGAGGTTAGGGGCTCCCTGACCCACCAGTCCTGCAGCAGACACATGCCCTGAGGCTTCTGATCACAAGGCAGAGAACGCAGGTGGATTATCTCCCAGCAGCCTCTGACAAGAAGCCGGACAGAGGATCCTGCACAAGTAGCTGTTTCCAAACTCCAATCCACATAATGAGGTCCCAAAGAGGAATCATGGAGGCTGCACCATGGAGGATGTAGCATGGGAGATGTACCATGGAGAATGCCCCATAGAGGATGTACTATAGAGAATGCTCCAAGGAGGCTGCACAATGGAGCGTGTACCATGAAGGATGCACCATGCAGGATGTAGCATAGAGGATGTACCGTAGATACCATAGAGGATGTACCACAGAGGATGCTCCATGGAGGATGTACCATGGATGATGTATCAGGCAGGATGCAGCATAGAGGATGTACCATAGATACCACAGAGGATGTACCACAGAGGATGTACCATAGATGCCATAGAGGATGTACCATGGAGGATGTACCATGGCTGATGCACCATGCAGGATGCAGCATAGAGGATGTACCATAGATACCACAGAGGATGTACCACGGAGGATGCTCCATGGAGGATGTACCATGGAGGATGTACCACGGAGGATGCTCCATGGAGGATGTACCATGGCGGATGCACCATGGAGGATGTGCCAGGCAGAAGGCACCATGGAGGATGTACCATGGAAGCTGCACCATGGAGTATGTATCATGGAGGATGCACCATGCAGGATGTACTACAGAGGATGCACCGTGGAGGATGTACCACAGAGAAAGCACCAGGGAGGACCATAGAGGATGCACCACAGATACCACAGAGGATGCACCATGTAGGATGCACCACAGAGGATGCACCGTGGAGGATGTACCACAGAGAAAGCACCATGCAGGACCATAGAGGATGTACCATAGATACCACAGAGGATGCACCAGGGAGGCTGCATCATGGAGGCTGCACTGAGCCTTCCTGCTAGGGCTGTACCCACAGGCTGATCTAATACCCTCCCTGTAGTTCTATTAATATCCCTACTTTATATACAAGAAAACCAAGGCCTGTTACGGCTGTAGAGCTTATCATGCCCCATGGGTACAGAGAGGCAGAGCACACAGCAATAGATGAACACACTTTCCTCATGGAAAGACCAATCGTTACAGATCTGCCCAGTGTCCCTTGTGGTCACCATTCTCGCCCTTCTCCAGTTGATTCCCAGAGGTAATTGGTCTGAGCCGTTTGGTGTGTGGCATCTTGCATTGTTTTTTGTGCATTCACATGTATTTGTATGCCTGAAGGTAATATTTATAACCAACAGGTCATCAATCCCAGCCCAGCCCAGCCCAGTCCACCAGCAGTAGAATATGACCTCAGTGTCATGGGCTTTGGGGCCAGCCTGCTGGGCCATCACCATCCGCCTCAAGCTTGCACTAGTAAGAGCACCAACTGGCCAGGTTGCTTTTGTTCTCAGTTAACAATGCACCTTGGAGAGGGGCCCCTGGTAATACACAAAGATCAACTGTATGTTTTAAAACCACTCCATATTGTTCCTCTGTGTGCCTTTGGGATTAATGATTAAAGATTAATTTTGCCTATTTCCTTCCTAACTAATGAATATTGCTGCCATTCCGTATTTTTCTCTGCCGCAAGAATGGATGTAATGTATAATACATCTTAATACCCGTCTTTGTGTGTTTTTCTGTTTATTTCTCATCACAACAAAAACATAGACAAGCCTTCTGTCTTAATTGTTCAGGCGGCTGTAGCAGAGTACCATAGACTGGGTGGCTTATAAACAACAGAAGTCTACTTCTCACTGCTACAGAGTCTGAGATCAGGATGTCAGCAGGGTCAGGGTTGCAGACAGCTAGATTCTTGTCATCTCACAGGGAGGAGAGCAGAGGGAGGAAGCCGGTACTCCTGAGAGTCTTAAGGGCACTCAACCCAATCACAAGGGCGTCACCCTCTTGATCTCATCAAATCCTGCTGCTGCTGCTAAGTCGCTTCAGCTGTGTCCGACTCTGTGCAACCCCATAGATGGCAGCCCACCAGGCTCCCCTGTCCCTGGAATTCTCCAGGCAAGAACACTGGAGTGGGTTGCCATTTCCTTCTCCAGTGCATGAAAGTAAAAAGTGAAAGTGAAGTCGCTCAGTCGCGTCCGACTCTTAGTGACCCCATGGACTGCAGCCTACCAGGCTCCTCCGTCCATGGGATTTTCTTAGGCAAGAGTACTAGAGTGGGGTGCCATTGCCTTCTCCACAATGAATCCTAGTCACCTCCTGAAGGCCCTGCCTCCTGATACCATCACCTTGGTAAGCATGAATTTGAGGGACACAAGCATTCAGTCCACAGCAACCTCCAAGCCTGTGTGCACAGTGTGTCTGGTGACACTGAGGCACACTGCTCCTCATGTGAGGACTGGTCCCAGCTGCAGATGACCTCTCACAGCCTGGACAGCTCAGAGCTTCTGTGTGCATGTGGGCTGGGAGGTGCGGCTGGCTGCTCCTGGGAGAGAGCATTTCTCAGCTTTTCGATTCTAGAGAGAATGCAGCCTTCACTACTCAGCCAGCCCCACAGCAGCCTGTTGGTTTGGAACACAGCAGAAGGGATTGCTATGACTTTGCCTGAAATAAACACAAAAGCAATTGCTGTCTGTGTACATGCAGGAAGTAGGAAAATGCCAAGGCAATATCTGTGTTTACTGATGGGCAGGAAGGACATGTGCTCAGGGTGACAGCTCCAATGTGCAGCTGGGGGTAGGGGTGGGGTGAGGAGGGCAAAAAGATGCCTGTGCCATGAACACGCCTCCCTGAGGCTTCTGGTTCTTCAGTACCACAGCCTTTCCTGTACCACAGGTCAAAGATTTGGAAAAACCTACAAAAAGGGGCTAAGTTGTGGGGCTGAAGAGGAGGAGCCAAGGAGAGTCATCGAGGGTCTGGCTCGAGGAGGGGTGGCCTGTGCCACACTGAGCACTCTCTCCTTGCTGTGATGAGGAATTTTTCTCAACGATGCCCCGATCTCATCCTCTGCATCCAAACCCTGCCTCTTTCCATGTGTGCTGGAATTCATGGGCTGGGTGGGCTCCTTGACCCTCCCCACTTGGTTCTCTCTGATCTAGAGCCCTCCTTCACTCCAGGGCCATTCCCACTTGGGCAGCCGTTCAAGACTCCGTCCTCCCCAGAATCCTGTTTGGCCATATAAAGTGCAGGAAACACAGTGAAATCCAATGCCCTGAGGAGAACAGCTCGGTCCACATGTACGTCTCCAGCCCTGCATGGTGATGCTGTGGGGAACAGGCTTCCTCCTTAGTGTCTACCAGCTGGGAAGGCCCATCAGCTGGGCTAGTGAGTGAGATGGGCTCTGCATGGAGGGACCACTTAGGGGGTAGACTGCATCTGGACAGGCTTGTCCTGGTCCCTGACTACACGTAGGGTCAGCATGCACCTTCCTGGGGGAGCTGCTGGAAGGAGGATCTGATGGAGTGACGATGACTCTCAGTCCAGGACAGTCCCCAGGGGCTCTGGGCAGCCTGCTGTGGCTTCTCCACGTTGCTGCCCATGGAACATCCAGGAGGCAGGTGGGAACAGACTCTGGCCACCCAGAGTGTCTGACTCAGCAGGGCTGGGTAAACATTTCTAGCCAGCTCCAGGTAAGGACCTGGGGACTGGCTGGGGGACCCCTGTCCTGGTACCCTGGCACCAGGGGACTGTAGTACCCCGTGACTGGTCTCTTCTCCCACCTGCCAATGCCCAGGAGAGTCCTCAGGATGTTCTGGTGCCAGTACGGCTGTGAGTCCCATGCATTCGCCTCCACGGACAGATGGAGGAAGTTCCCTCTCCACCAGCGTCCACGGCTCCTTTCTTGGGCTCCTAGAATGCATGGAACTATGACCAGCTGAGACAGAATCACTGCAGAGCACAGGTCCTCAGCAGATCAGACAGAAGGAGAGGGTTCTGGGTTACTCCTCAGCCCCTCCAGAGCAGTCAGCTCCTGCATCAGCTCCTCAGACACTCATATTCCAGACATGTGGTCGGTGAGGTCAGACGGCAGATCCAGAGGTCAGGCATCTGGTAACAAGCCAGGGCTGAGCCCCACAATGGCCCCATCCCAGCCTCTTCCTGCTGTCTACTCCCATCAATAATGATGTCCTCCAACAGCTTCCTCTAAAGTAGCTCCCCATCTCTCCTTATCCACCAGCACCCTAACTCCAGCCCAAGACACCAACAGTCAACACTCATGGACTCATTGATTCAGGTTCATGACCCCGTTCCAGCCTTCTCATACCTGTCATGTCGGGTCTGCTACTCCATTTACAGTGAGGAAACTGAGCTGGCTGTGCAGAAGCAACTGTGGACCTGGGCAGTCAGATCCCAGACCTGCATCATCACCCATCTGTCCCCAACCACAAACCACAGGGGCCACAGGGGAGGGTGTTTCCATAGGAACTGAGGATAAAGGCATCCAGTCCTTGGCTGAGGTTTCAGAAGCTGTGGTCCATTATAAAACAGAAAGACTAGAAAAATTAATGATTCCGATTTCTACGTTCAGGACGGACAGTGGTAGCAGTAGTGTTAGTCTCTCAGTCGTGTCGGACTCTGCAACCCCATGGGCTGTGGCTCGCCAGGCTCCTCTGTCCATGGGATTCTCCAGGCAAGAATACTGGGTTGGGTTGCCATTTTCTTCTCCAGGGGATCTTCCCAATCCTGGAATCAAACACGGGTCTCCTGCATTGCAGGCAGATTCTTTACCATCTGAGCCACTAGGAAGGACAGAGAGGTGCTTAAATATTCAGGAGCCCAGCTAGCAGTGCGGGCCCCCTGCCCCTGCCTGGGTGAGACCACCCATCTGGAGCAATGGAGCTCCAGGGAGTGGGGTCAATGACAGCAGCTGGTCTTATTCAGGAGATCCTGCCCATCATCTGGGGTGAGGGGCAGTGAGATCTCCCTTCTATCAACAGCCCTGGGCCTGTTACCAGCAGCAGGCACGGAGTCCCCCACTGGTCCCCAGCTGAGCGATGCTTCCCTGGGTGCTGAGGGCTTGCCCATCCCCATAAATCACCCCACGTGGACTGTCCATGTCCTGTGGTCCTGAGAGCCTGTGGACCCCAGAATGGAGGGCAGGGCCTGGGCAGCAGAGGGATGGTGCTGCGGGCAGTGGGGAAGTCCCTGCCCCTGACACGGGGGTTGGATGGATGGGGATGGGGGTGCTGCTGAGCTGTGGGGCCCCTGGTCATGCCCAGCACAGCATGAGGTGTCAGAGTCCCGATAGCAAGCTATAGAAGGGAAATCAGGGTAGTAGGGAGATGCAGACAGACACTGTTTTGTGAAAACCCAGTCCCCGGGCTGGGGAGCCACCTCTGCCTCCAGGGGCCTGCCAGGGGTCACCCAGCACCTCTGCCATGAGGGTGGGTGTCTCAGCTGAATTCTCCCAAAGTTGTCACGATTACACTTTCTGGTAAAATCCTGGCAGAGAGGCAGCCTCCATCTACAGAAATGACAATGGTCACCTAGGAGCAATAGAGCGGATCTAGGTGGATGAAAATACACTAAGAGTAGCTCTCTCCTATGCACCCACTCCAGTACTCTTGCCTGGAAAATCCTATGGATGGAGGAGCCTGGTGGGCTGCAGTCCGTGGGGTCGCCAAGAGTTGGACATGACTGAGTGACTTCACTTTCATGTTTCACTTTCATGCATTGGAGAAGGAAATGGCAACCCACTCCAGTGTTCTTGCCTGGAGAATCCCAGGGACAGGGGAGCCTGGTGGGCTGCCATCCATGGGGTGGCACAGAGTCTGACACGACTGAAGCGACTTAGCAGCAGCAGCAGCAGCTCTCTCTTATGACGATGTTCCAGACAGAGGTTTGCTGGGTCTAAACAGAAGCGGCTCCTCCAGGCAACCCTGTGATAGGAGAGTCGGGACCATCTTCACTGCAGAGGCAGCAGCGGGGGTCCGGGAGCTTCCAGCCATTTTTGATTGCAGAGTTAATGCACTGACCTTGTGCGATTTCAAAACCCTGCTTGGTGCAAAAGCGGCTCTTCTGAGATGATGGGCTTTTAATGATCACCCTTGACCTTGTCAGCTCTGTGAATAAATCTACAAGAAAGAAACAGAAAAATAGAGTCAGAGAGACAGGGAGAAAGAGAGACACAGAAAGAAAAATCAGATAGAGAGGACAGAGAAGACAGAGAGAGAAAGAAAGAGAGATGGAGAGAGAGAGAGAGGAAGAGAGTCAGAGACAAGGAGAGACACAGAGACAGAGAGATAAAAAGACAGAGAGAAGAAATGGCATCAGGACTGTCTTCTGGGAGGTGCAAGGGGGCCCTGCCAGGACCCTACTCTCTAGTCCTGTGAGGGGTAGCAGGGAGATTTGGGGTTTTCCTTTCTCCTTCCTCTACAAAGAGACCAGAGCCAGAGGATGGGGGCAGAGGGAGCAGGAGAAGCGTCATGTGTCTGCTCCAGTGTCGGGAAGCGCTGAGCCCCATCGTGTGTCCCCCTGATGGTGTCAGACCCGCTCAGGGAGAGAGCAGGGCATCTGGGCAAGGACACAGTCAACTGCTGCCACCTCCCTACCGTCCCCTCGCTGTGGCTTTGCGCTCACAGTGGCCCTAACAGCTGTTATGTTGAATTACCTGAATGGGTCTAACCCTTGTAAACAGATCTTGCCCGTCTGCCCTGTTGTTATTCAGTCGCCCATGGATGCCAGGCTTCCCTGTGCTTCACCATCTCCCGGAGCTTGCTCAAACTCATGTCCACTGAATCAATGATGCCATCCAACCGTCTCATTCTCTATTGCGCCCTTCTCCTCCTGCCCTTAATCTTTTCCAGCATGAGGGTCTTTTCCAGTGAAACGGCTCTTCGCATCAGGTGGTCAAAGTATTGGAGCTTCGGCTTCAGCATCAGTCCTTCCAGTGAATATTCAGGGCTGATTTCTTTTAGGATTGACTGGTTGGATCTCCTTGCTGTCCAAGGGACTCTCAAGAGTCTAGGCCCCTTGAAACTCACTTATTTGCCCTCGGGGACTACTGGAGGATAAGACTCTGGAGATTGGTGTCAAGCCCAGGGATGCAGGCTCACTGGGCTCTTGGTCATTCTCTGGCTGGCCTGGGTGGACAGGGGTATCCACAGAGATGCTCACACAGCACCCGGCCACCAGTCCTTGGGGAGCTAGAATCCAGTAGGGTGAGCAGGTTGTGGTGACTCAGAGACAAGGCTGCTGGACACGCCCCTACCTCCCAGGCCACACTCCCTGGGCTCAGGACACACCTTTGCAGTCTGTCATGCGTGCCCTAATCAACTCCCCTCAGCAGAGCCAAGGGAGGCCCCGGGGACCACAGCCAGCAGCCCCGTGGCCCCAGCTGCAAGTCCTCCCAGGAACAGAGCCACATTTCCTCTGAGTGTTGCCCGCACCTGATGTTCATGACCCAGGGCCCCTCCCACACCCAGGTCTGACTGACAGGTGCAGTTTCCCCTTCAAGGATGATGCCTACCAGCCCTGCAGGACGGTGGTCCCCAAAACAGGTCTCTGCCCCAGGGACCCCAGGTTCCAGACAGTCTGAAGCAGGGCTTAGATTCCGACTTCCAAGGGGCAGGCCTCCAGGCTGGGAGTGAGCCCGTGCTGTGACCACGGCTCCTCCTGCTGGGCCATTTCCAGTGGAAAAAGGGGTGGATGCCTTCCCAAGGGTTCTCTTAATGGTCTCACTGCTCAGCTCTACAGGCAGGAAAATGAGCAGATGTGCCCTCCTGGCCGGTGGGAGGGAGGAAGCTTCCTACAAAGGGCGCCCTTCTCTCAGCCAGGCTGCCCAGTTGGAAGGAGCAGGCGCTCAGGCTTTTCCGGGGTCTGAGAAGCACCGAGCTCCCCAAAGCCCTCCTGCCAGGGCTCATTACTGAAACATGATTCTGCTGGTCCAGTCACACATCAAACATTTAAGGCAGGCGTTGCAGACTGGTGGCCTGGGGTGTGCTTTAATTGGTATGCATGAAGCCAATTTGGAAACATGAGGACATTTAAAGTTAAAATGCCAGTTCATAGCCTCTTAACTTCTCTTTAAACTCAGAAGATCAAGTCCTGTGGGGCAGGCGCCCTCTGGGCAAAGACCAGCAGCCCCTCTCTCTGCGGGTGGGAGCTCCACAGTCCCCCACTCTCCACTTCCTGGTCTTTTTTTTTTCCTGGTCTTATCATCTACTGTGGCCTGGATGGCACCAAGATTCAGAGGAAGGGAAGTCAGGTCCTTCAGGAATCACCTGTTTGGAGAAGGATACACAGTGTCAGTGCCAGGGGCTCAGAAAGTAGAAGATTTGATGTTAATGGACCATTGACACTGCAGCGGGCAGGGTAGGTCACATCACATGTATCTGAAGGTTCAGGGGGCCTCTGACCCCAGACTCTTCCTCTGACAACTCAGCCAGGGCCCTGCTGGCACCTCCAGTGTCCTTATATAGAATATATAGACCAGAAAAGTTACCTGCTGCAGGGCACACCTGAGTATCTGGGAAGTAACCTGCACAGCTCCTCCTGCCCCTTCTGGGACCTCCGAGCAGTGTGCAACCTCCACCACCCAGCAGGGCAGCCCAGACTCAGGTCTTGGGAAATGGGCCGGAAGCAGCTTGAGGGTTAAAAACATGTTTACCCAGCACTTCCTTTTAGAAATTCATTGCAGGGAAACATTCAGGGGTGTGTGTCAAGATTTATGATTATAGCAGTATTGTTAATAATGGTGGAAAAATTGGAAACAATCTAAATATTTAAAAACAAGGAGGGATCCATTAAATAAATGATCGTGCAATATTCTCACAGCTCTCCGAGCAGGCATTAAAAATAGTGCTGTGATGCGCACAAGGGCGTCAGTGCCAGGATGATCACTGTAGTCTTGTCTGTTGTAACAAAAGACTGAGATAAACGTCTGCAGAGAGGGAACCACTTCAGTGAATCGTGGGCGTCTGTACAATGGATACCCTGAAGGCTTGGGCCATAGTGATGGCCAGGTAGTTCCAACGATGTGGAAGAATTTGAGATTTTTGTTCATTGAAAGGTCATATAGTATACACATGTATACTTATGTTACCATTTGTAGACTATGTGTGTGCGTGCATGCTAAGTCACTTCCATCGTGTCTGACTCTGCAACCCCATGGACTGTAGCCCGCCAGGCTCCTCTGTCCATGGGACTCTCCAGGCAAGAATACTGGAGTGGGTAGCCATGCCCTCCTCCAGGGGATCTTCCCGACCGAGGGATCGAATCTCTTATGCCTTCGGCATCGGCAGGCAGGTCCTTCACCACTAGGGCCGCCTGGGAAGCCCTCTATAGAATGTACATAAATATAAATACACATATCAGTTTATCTACTTCATGCTTATTCTATATTCTTGTTCACAGTTGGAGCCTCTCTGGAAAAACTTTTAAAAGAGGATGACAGGGAAACTTTGTGTTCAAAGTCACAAACACTTCTTTTCTCCCCACTGGATCCTGTTGCATACTCTACAGCTTTAAACAGGCACATGGGCTTCCCTGGTGGCTCAGATGGTAAAGAGTATGCCTGCAATGCGATGGACCTGGGTTTGATCTCTGGATCGGGAAGATCTCCTGGAGAAGGAGATGGTAACCCACTCTAGTATTCCTGCCTGGAGAATCCCATGGACAGAGGAGCCTGGTGGGCTACAGTCCATGGGATTGAAAAGAGGCTGACATGGCTGAGCGAATAACACTTTCACTTTTTAATGTCTTATTTGGGGGAGATAAAGGCAAACCAAAAACAAAGTTCATGGAATTTGGCACCGACCTCTTTCCAGGGTAACAGCATCTCAGCTGTCGTGGGGCTGCTCAGCCTGGCCCAGGTTCCCCTCTCGTGTTCACATCACCTCCTTGTGGGGAACAGTTTCAGGGGAATCACAGCTCTTCCTCTCTGATCAGGGACCCAAACTCTCACCCTGTATGTGTGTGTGTGTGTGTGTGTGTGTGTGTATATATATATATATATATAAATAAAGAAAGTGAAATTGAAAGTCGCTCCCTTGTGTCCGACTCTTTGCAACCCCATGGACTATATAATTCATGGAATTCTTTAGCCCAGAATACTGGAGTGGATAGCGTTTCCCTTCTCCAGGGGATCTTCCCAACCCAGGGATTGAACCCAAGTCTCCCACATTGCAGGTGGATTCTTTACCAGCTGAGCTACAAAGGAGGCCCAAGAATACTGGAGTGGGGAGCCTATCCCTTCTCCAGGGGATCTTCCTGACAAAGGGATCACATATATATATATT
Organism: Bos grunniens; assembly: GCF_055505025.1. Taxonomy (NCBI): domain Eukaryota; kingdom Metazoa; phylum Chordata; class Mammalia; order Artiodactyla; family Bovidae; genus Bos; species Bos grunniens. The sequence goes on from NC_141181.1 coordinate 46,160,690, forward strand.
TGATCAAATGACATGACATATAAATGCATATATATTTGATCAAATATATATACATATATTTAAATGTTTATTTCTTTGGCTCAGTTGCGTCTTAGTTGCGGCTCACTGGTTTAGTCACTGTGGCCTGTGGGCTTAGTTGCTCCACTGCATGTAAGATTCTAGTTCCCCCAGGAATTGAACCCATGTCCCCTGCATTGAAAGGGGGGTTCTTATTCTTAATCATTGAACTACCAGGGAAAGCTTCATATTTATATTTCTAAAGAAACTTGTTTTTGTAGAATAGTACGTACGTGCATGCTCAGTACTGTCCGACTCTTTGCAATCCTATGGACCAGGCTCCTCTATCCATGTGATTTTCCAGGCAAGAATACTGGAGTGGGTTACCATTTTCTTTTCCAGGGGATCTTCCCGACCCAGGGATTGAACTGGCATCTCCTTCAATGTCAGATGCATTCTTTAACCACGGAGCCACCTGGGAAGCCCAAGTGTTGGTTTTTCTGAAAATCTGTGAAGATAGAGTTCTCCTGTCGCTCACGGATGGCTTTCCCATCACTAACATCCTAGTCTATGGCACACTTTAAGTTACTGTTTGTGAGTTACTATTGATGCTGTTACTAACTAAAGTCCATACTTTATCCATTCTTTGTTGGTTCCTACTCAATATTTCTTGGAGTGTCTAGGGACACTGTCAACAAAAATAATCACTGAACAACCAATGATAAAAATAGAGAAGAGTCTCAGTTGAGCCAAACCGAGGGCTAGCCTGGAAACCTGCTTCCCAGATGACTCTGAGAAGCTGCTCCAGAGAAGCAGGGTTTTCAGCACAGTTTTACACCTTATCAGAACAAACTACATTAAACAAGTTAGGCTTACCTTTCTTCAAGGTTTCAAAAAAAAAAAAAAAAAAAGAACAGACCACCATGTACACAGCGAGTCAGTACGTATGACTTTGCCACATGGGAAGGGAGTCTTAACCATTGAAGGAGGACCAGCACTGGCGTCCCAGGAAGGGAGGCAGTTACTCTACTTTTTAACAAGGATATTCTTTACTTCTGATTCATGTGCTCTTCTTTTTTTTAATATTTAAAACAGATGGACAATGTGTGTTTGATAGGCCACAAATAGGCTATTGTACTTAGCATCAAACTCGAGTCAACTCATGTGCAAGCCAGGATAACTTCCCTATATCTAAATATGTGAACATTTCTTTTATCACCTCCAAAGATGACAGGGAGATGGGCTCTTCCACTTTGCCCGTGGGAGCTCTTTCAGTTGAACAATTTTTCCTGTCCCGTCACTACGTGCACATGTGTGTGCGTGTGTGCGTGTGTGCTCACACTTTCCTTCGTCTCTGGCACCATCAGGGACTCCCCTCTCACCCGTGTGTTTCCTGCTCCACCCCTGGAATCGGCCATTTCCCCAGGAGCCCCGGCCCCTTGTCCTCACGATGTTCAGTCCCTTCCTCCCTGCCCAGTGAGGGAAGTGGTACATCAGTGACCTTAGGGTCAGAGAGTCTGAGACCAAGCCCACTCCATCCCTTGTGAGCTGTGGGCTTAAACTGCTGCTTTCTGGGGTGGATGTAAGATCTCCCCCCGCCAGCAGCCTGGCTGCAGGACTGAGAGCTGGGCATTATGGGCACTGCTGGGGGCCATCCAGCTGCAGGAGAGAACCTAGCACCAGAAACTTTGCTGTCTCATAGGCCTTATGCTCCTTGCTCCTCCTTCTGAAGCCCTGTACTTTTTTCTGTGATGGAACGAGTCACGGCCTTTCTCCTTCCTTCTGAGGGGTGGCACTCGGCACTTGGGGTGCCAGGTGCTGCACAGGAAGCCCTGTCACTCTCTCTTGTGGACGCGTCATGGGAACAACATGGATACATCCTTGTCTCCAGTCCCCGCCTTCCCAGGAGCATCCTGGTGTGTCCACCTTGCAAGCCCACATCAAATCACCATTAAGGGCTCCCGATGGTGCTGGAAACTAGGTCAGAGATCTAGCTGCACTCTGAGAGATGCTGGTTAATTGCAGGGGCTAATAAGAGGCTCCTGGCTTTAATCCCTGTCTCATCAGAGATGATCTGCAGTCACTCGAGCCAGTGCCATAGGGAGGGAGAGAGGTCATCAGCTATCCTGGGGCAGGAGAGTTTGGGACCCTCGGGGTGATATCTGAATGGCTAGGCTCAGGGTAGGGACACGACATTTACACAGAACACAGGAATCTCACAAATCATGCATCTGACATCAAACAAAATGACCCTCCATGGCCATAAGTAGCTCAGAGTGGGTTCTGAGCTCAGGCCTCTGCACTCCTGTCCAGCAGGCCCCTTACCCCTGGTTTCCATCTGCTCCTTTTCCCTCTCCACCCCTGGCCTCACCTCCCCCTTCTCATGCTTTCGTCCCTCTCCCTCCTTTGGGTTACTGGGCCCTTGAACAGTCAGTCAAGCCACCCAGGGGACCTACTAGTTCATGGTTCCTGGGAGAAGCCCAGAGTCCTGGACAGCACAGTGGAATTCCTTCAGGAGCATCTCTAAGCAGACAGGGAACATTTTGGAATTATCAGCTTGGGCACCATTAGGGACTGCTGGGAAAACACACAGAGCCCACTGTGCTTGAGGGAGGGCCAGGGCAGTTCTGACCAGCAGTCCTGGGTTGTTCTGTTCTGCTTTCTGAAGTGATGGAGATGGAAGAGATGCCAGGCATCCTCTCTTTGGGGGAACTTCAGGCCTTGACAGTCCAGATGGGGACACCTCCTCTGCAGAGAGCAGAGATGATTCACACAAGCAGATATCTGTATAATATATGCAATTTTCCCAAATGTCAATTGGAATATATTAAAAACACAAAGGTTTTTTCTGCACCAGTAGGAAGAGAAGAAGAGGGACAGGGAGGAGAGGGTGGGAGAGGGGGATGGAGGAGGGCAGGGGATGGAGGAGGGTGGGGATGGAGGAAGGAGGGGAATGGAGGAGGGAGGGGGATGGAGGAGGGCGGGGATGGAGGAGGATGGGGATGGAGGAGGGAGGGGGATGGAGGAGGGTGGGGATGGAGGAGGGAGGGGGATAGAGGAGGGCAAGGGACATAGAGGAGGGAGGGAATGGAGGAGGAGGAAGGAGGGGAGAGAGAGGCATGGAGGAGGGAGGCGATGGAGGAGGGAGAGGCAGATGAGGAGAAAGGGGAAATGAAGAAAGTCAGTGTCTTGATGCACAGCTGTCTGCTCTGCACAGACTCATGCACACAAGGTCACACACATAAACAGAAACAGATGCGCACGCACGCGTGCGCGCGCGCGTGCGCGCGCACCCCCCCCCTCCCCGGCATCCATCACCTTGGTCTCACTGGCCCCCTCTGCTGGCTGCTTTTGCCCTTGGTCCTTTCCTAATTGTGGCCCATTCCAGGGCCCTGCTCTCCCAGCTCTCTGCACATTTGGGTTTTAAACCTGAGCTGTTGACACCCCCATAACTCAGGCTGGTTCTGTTACTAGTGACTTTCTCTGCATGTCCTAGGACAGGAAATGATTGCTGCTGCCCATCTGTGTGTCAGAGGAGAAATAAGATCGAAAATCATTATGTTATGCCTTTAGGGGAGTTGTTTGAGTCCTATGAAAAAATAAAGATGGATTATTCAGCAGCTGAAATCTCAGTCTTATTCTCATGTCTGGAAATGAACTGTAATATACATGCAAAGAAAGGAAGGTTACTTTTTTCCTACTTGATTTCTCTGAAGGATCATTTTTATTACTTTTAACAGAGATTACATGAAGATCGTTGCTGTTTTCTGTTTTCTGAACTTCACATTTCCATGTTTCCTCAAATTGCAGAGGGGTCATCACACCTCTCAGTTTGGAAGGATGCTTTTGGACTCCGGCATCCCTTTCCACAGCCTGTACCTTATTCATATTTATGTGAGCATATACAGAGGCAGATGTTATGGAACAGAAAATCAATTACGGAACAGATTATCCCATGAATTTTCAGTGTGATGGTTGCATCAAATGCATATTGGCAGGAACAGTGACTTCCGAGAGATGAAGTTTTTCTGCTCAGTCCAAGCGCTGAGATATCCTGTCCTTTAACCAGGGGCATTTGGGCCACAGAAACACCCCAGATATTTCTCTTCAATGCCTTCCTTGACTTTGTCATGATTTCTTTCAGTCTACAGGCTGAGACTGGGTTCTGGAAGCAGAGGGGGAAAGATCAGGTGGCTTGTTCATCACTGCAGCAGAGAAGCTCGCGGAGCCCAAGATAGTGTTGAGGGCGGGGACTAGACAGAACAGCCACACTCAGTCCAATCTTGCTTATCTTTTACCTTCAGCTCACTCTCATCCAAGAATCCACCCAGAGGACAGGATCTTCATCGGGAACTCCGAGCAACCTTGGGAGGTGATTTCTGTGCAGATGGGCACAGATGCTGTTTCTCTCTGCACTGAAGAGCCATCCGTTGTTTGGGGCTCCAGAGCTGCCATGTCCACTCAGCCCCTGCTCAACTTCTCTGGGTTTGTCAGACTCTAGAAAGCCTCAGGAGAGTGTCTGATGCACATTCGAACAACATCCATCATGCACAGGTCATGAAAAAAGGCAGAAATCCCTGCCTGTTTTACACTTGAGTGATGAATTCAGTCTTTCGTGCATGAGAACTGGATTGTGGACTGATGACTCGGGGTGCTGGGCTCCTGATAAAGCTTCATCTACTCTATCATTCAGGATTGCATCCAGGAGCTGTAGCTGTGCCCTTACTTCCTGGCAGTGAGCTTGCTGCTATTTACTGCCCTAGGATTCCCACCAAAGTTGAACTCCTGTTAGTGAGTTAGAGTCTGCAGAGACTGAGTCAGAAAGGTCCTGACCAGGCACCTTCCAGGGCGGCTTTGCCCTGACATCATGAACTGCTGCCCCCGAGTCTGCACCTGTGCTCTCATGGGGAAGGGGGAAGAAAAGCCAGAACCTCAGCTTGAGCTCTTGGAGAAGAGCCTGGGATTAGGGAGAGGAGGCCCCATGGTCTCCATATGCCTGGGGCTCCAGGAGGTGCTGGCAGGACAGCCGCCTCTGGGATAGGAGGATGTGAAGAGCACAGGCTGAGAGGTCAGGCAGATCTGAGCTAGAATCCACCTCATAGCCTCAGGACGTGGGTCAATGATGTCACCACTCAGACTCTCAGTTTGCCCATCTGTGCAATGGGGACAGCCATCATGTTGGCATCACTGAGTTGTGGGGATTAACAGAGAATGCTGTTAAAGCAGTGCAGACACACCACGGTATCGGTCAGTGACAATGTAATTTTTGTTATTAATGCTGCAGATGATACATTTGTTGTTATATTATCTTGCAGCCCATCTGTGAATTCACCCCACCTACACTGTCCCCTGAATCATATCCCCCAGGGCACCCAGGACCACAGTTCATGTTGGAAGGTCGGGAATCTGAGAAGGAGGTGGAGGGTTGGTGACTAGGACATGCAACAACACAGCTCTCAGATAAATGTCCTTGTGCCCATCTGAGGGTCATAGCTCACCCTGGGTCCCTGTGGGGTGACAGCTGGGACCCAGGAGGCTCATGTGGCTCCAGGAGCCCTGGGTTTCCTGGAAGTCATGGTTGGTGGATCTGAGCACTGTCAGTCACGCCCTGGGTCCAAGTGTTCTGGCCCCAGATAAGCAGACTTTATATGACCTCCCCTCCCTAGGACCCCACAGCCGACTCCGATGCCCTGCACCTGTCAGCCCAGAGGGCCTGGCAGGCCTGGTGTGGACTCTGTCTCCCTGCGCTGTCATCTCAAGGCAGAGACCAGACAGGTGGGAGGTGGGGCCTCACTCCTCAAGTCATCCTGTGGGGCCTTTTGATAAAATCCACCCAAGGAGCGTGTATGTTTGTATCAGTGTGTGTGTGCACACACCTGCTACTGTTGCTGGGATATCCCAGTTTGATTTTTGTTGATCCTACCAGTAATAATAGTAACAACACACGCTTAGGCAACCTTTACTGTCTTGCTGTGCTCAGTCATGTTGAACTCTTTGCACCCCCATAGCCTGCCAGACTCCTTGGTCCATGGAATTTTCCAGGCAAGAATACTGGAGCAGAGTATCATTTCCCTGACCCAAGGGTCGAACCCACGTCTCTTGCATAATTTGCATTAGCCGGCAGATTCTTTGCCACAGCACCACCAGGGAGGCCCTTTTACTATGCGCTAGACCATACGTCAGGATAGATAAACAGATAGGTGAAAGACTCACTTAATTGTCTCAACAAGCTTCACATTTACAAAAGTATTGTTCACAAAAGAATAAACAAGCAAGCAAACAGCCATGTAGCATGGATAAAGTCCAGTACATATGGATTTGCTCAATGAGGAAAGTGAATGAAGGAGCTACCAACGAACCCTTTAACACAGATGATGTGCAAAAGCTCAAGCTGAACGCAATAAGCAAGTTACAGGGGATCACGGCCTAGACAATTACATCCTGCAAAAATGCGGTGACTACGGTCACCTCTTTTTCTGAAGGATGCATAAAGGGGGTTAAAAGAGAAACAAAAGCAAGGTGTGGGGGGCAGACAAGATTGAGGAGATGGTCCCTGGAGGAAGGAGGAGGAAGGCTGGGAGGGACTTGGGGTTACTGTGGTCCTGATGATGCTCCATGTGTGAACTGCTTTTAGTGCTAGCTGCCAATCACAGGGACCGTGCAAACATAACCCACACCTTCAGCCCCGGCCCCTCCTTCCTGGTGATGGCAGACAGGAGTCGTGAAGCTCTGGCTCCTTCCTGATCCCACCTGTGACCTCGTCTTTTCCCTGTCTTCCCATGACGGGTCCTGGATGGTCAGAGCCCTGCGTTCAAAGTGGCTTTAGACTCTGACTTCCCAGGGCAATTAAATTATTAAATGAACCTAAACTCATTAATTCCACCTGCACTGGTGTGGAGACTGCAGGGGTGGGGGTTGCTATGGCACCGTCACCATGGTACCCAGGTGCCCAGTGACCTACATCAACTGTGTGTCTGTGGAGGGGAGTACCCAGCATCAGTCAGCTGTGCAGGATGCCTGAGGAATATGACCCTCTGCCTCACCTCTGTCCCCTGATCCCCCTTCCTGGGGACACCCAGGGCCCCTGACCTCCTCTCTACATGTGCCCAGGGCTATACGGCCAGATGTGCACTGCAGGGTCTCACTCATCTCCTCTCCATGGACCCTACCTGGGGGGCTCCCATCTCTGTCTGTCCACACAGGAAAGCTGTGTGTGGACCCCAGAGAGCTTCCCTTGGGGAGCAGAGAGCAGAGGAAACCCCATGAGGCTTCCCCACCAGCCCTCCTGAGTGTAGCTCACCTGAGGCCAGCCTGGTCCACTTGGTGTCCACAGCCCCTGCCTCTGTCCTCCTGAGGCCCCATCCCCTCCCTCTTGTCTCCATGTCCCCCCTGGTTAGGAAGTTGGTGAGACTCTTCACCAGATAGGAGGATGGGGAAGGGCAGATGGATGCTGAGTCTAGAGGCCCTGTGGTCATGTTCCTGCCCCTGCTCCCTGTCTGCCTGGCCAGAATGGACCATCCACTTGTATTTTACCCTCTGCCTGGTCTGTCCTAGGCTCTTGACCCCACCTCGGCTGTGAGATGCAGGAGGTCAGACTTGGTCAGAGTCCACCGCTCCACCCTGACCCTCCCCAATGAGCAGGTGAACAGTGAGTCCCAGAGAAAGTGTCTGCCTGAGGTTCCCTGTCAGAAAGGGAGCTCTGGGCTCCAGGCTCTCCAGGCTGTCTCTGCTTCTTCTGGGACAGGTGTGTATGTGTGTACACATGTGCATGCACACTGGTGTGTGTACCCTAATTTGCGTGCACACACCAGCATGTGTACACAAATGTGTACACACCTACCCATCATCTCTTTAGAGCCACATCCCCATTCTTGGTCCATTCATTTGAGCAGGACAGAGCCCACATCTGCACTCAGCAGGAGGCAGGTCAGTCAAGCCTGGTGACTGGGGACAGTCCATTTCTTGGGCCACAGTGAATGACTCCATGATGAGCACAAACTGGACCATAGGGCCCCTCATTTGCCGACTCTCTCAGGAAGGACGTGCTTTATCTCACATAAATCATGAGCTGTTTGAGCCACTTCTGCTGGCCTGCCACCTCTGGGAGCCCAGATGGGAGGAGGACAGTCTTCTCTGTCTATCTCAGAGCATTTAGCTAATCACATCTGAGACTTCCCCCAGTAGCTGAGGCTCCCACTCTGCCCCTCCCTCGCTGCAATGGGATGGTCTTGCCAGGTTGTCCCTTTGATTAGTAGCTGATAATTCATTAAAATGGAATCCATGGGCTGCAGTCACAGTAAGCCTGCTAATGAGAAGGGAGGTGGCCCCCCCTCCGCCCCTTCATCAGCTCCATCAGAGTCTTGGTAGCAGCATGATTGCCCCCATCAGCCTCAGAGGCAAACAGGAGGGGCCCTCGGGATCCTGTTGGGGAGGGCAGTCAACGGGGAGCGGGATGGAGTCAAGGGCTCCCACTGCCGACCTCTCTCAGGGGCCTGGGGAGCTGGGTGCATCTTTACACCCTGGGTTGAGAGTGATGGGGACCGACTCACCTTGGCTTAGTAATAGCTAGGGATATGTGGACTTACAGAACTAAAAAAGAATGTAAGTAACTGTATTTAGAAATTTATGTTATTTGTTGAAACCACACTATTTGGGCATATTGGGATAAATAAGATATTAATGAACTGAGTTTTGTTCTTTTTATTTTTAAATGTGGTTCATAAAAAGTTCAAATTCTGTTGATTAATGCATTTCCATTGGATGGGCCTGTCTCAAGCACCAGCCAGCACACAAGCTGCCCCAGGCCAGGGCAGGCCCTCCTCCCAGGGGGTCAAGCTGAAGTCCAGGTTGAAGGCCATTGGTCACTGTGGGTCGCGTTCCCGTCTCTGACCTGCACCCGGTGGCCAGGCGGTGGAGAGGTGGACTCTCCTGATGGGTCAGGCCTTGGTGCTCCCCTCCCAGAGCACGTGGACCCAGGGAGGCTCCCAAGCAAAGGCAGGGATGGCGGGATCAGGACGGGGCAGCTGAGCGAGCTCCCCTGAAATGTCCCTGCCCTGAGGCCATCCCGACGTCCTCCTCCCGTAATCAGGGAGGGGTACACTAGCTCCATGGCAGTCATACGGCAGGGGCCTGAGGGCTGCAGTCTGATGCCCACTCCCCAGCTGCTCAACCAGGGCCAACAGGAAGGGAGCCAGCATCCTCTTCCCCCTCCGGGCTGCCCTCCAGCCCCCATCCCTCCAGCATCCTCACCTCTCCACAGCTCCTGTGGTTTCAGGCTTGAACATCCTGGCTCTGCTCTTGAGAAGGGCAACCCCGGACATCCTGGCCCCTGGTCTCTTGGCACCTCCCAGCCCCTCTGGCCCTGGGGTGGCAGTGGCTGCTTTCTGTCCCCAGACTCCAGTGCCTCTCCCTCTGGCTTCCAGCTCTGTAACTATCCTCCCAAGTTTGTTTCCTTCCTTCACCTCCCTGGGAGGTCTACCTTGTTGTGTTCCTTTGGAGCCTCACACCCCAGGAGACAGGGAGGGGCAGGTGCTGCTAGAGTGGCCGGCCCCTGCACTGACCCAGGGCCGTGTGTTTATTTCACTCTGTGGCCACGTGTCGTTCCATCATCTCCGAGGAGCAGACCACACGGCTCCTCCTGAGTCTCTGTCATCATTTCCCTCTAGACACACAGAATGTCCACATGGTGTCTTACCTCCAACTCAGGGAGCAGGACAGATGTTCAGGCAGGAGCAGCCACTGCACACACAGCCTGGGGGGTGAGGACAGGGCCCTGCAGGCAGACAGACAGAAAGATAGACTGACAGACAGACAGATGCCCAGGTGGGAGCCCCTGACTTCGCTTCCTACCCGTGTGACCCAGCAGCCCAGTCACCTGTTGTGACCCCTGTTTGCTTCCCTGGGGGCTGGGGTGATGCTGGTGGTGTCTCCTGGTTTGTGAGAACCATTCACTCCCACCATCCCTGGGGGCAGTGCCCCTCCAGTATGACACGTGGGCCGGGGGGGTGGGCACTGTACCCCTACTCCTACTGCCAGGCTCCAGAGCAGCCCCAGGGCCCAGGTCACAGGGAGGGGCTTGTGATGAAGGACACCATCCAGGCCAGGCATGTGAAGTGGGACCCTAGGGTCTGGGATGATTGGAGGTGGGGTCAGCAGAGAGCACGTGAGTCCTGAGCTGGGAGTGGACGTTGTGCTCCAGGCTCCCTGGATGAAGACTCACAGGAGACAGAGAGAGTGTCTGATGCAGAGAGACCAGTGAATGACATCCCTTGAACCCCCAGGACCTGCCGACTGGAAGCTTGAGCCCACCCAACCCTGCAGCTTCAGTCATGTGAACAGCACTCCTGGGGCTAAAGTCAGATTGGATGTGATTGTCTCCCACAACTGTCTGAGTGCTGAGGACTGCAGGGTTAGCACTCATCCCCATCACCAGCCCCCCTCACCCTGTGTGTATGTGTGTGTGTGTGTGTGCGCGCGCGCGCCCGCAAAGGCCTTAAGATAAAACTGGCATTTAGTATGAGCTTATTAAATGACAATAAGCATTATTATCTTCTAAGTAATTTCTTGTTTTGAGATTTCCTTGCCTGAGGCAGGGGTGGAGTTGGGAGGGGGAGGAGAAGGAGGGAGAAGAATGAAGAGCTGAATGAAGAGCTCTCACATCTTTGACCTGTGACAGAGTGAGTTTTCTGTGTCCACCAGAAACACCCCTTCCCTGGTGTGACGCTCCAGCTGGGAGAGGTTATGCCCAGGTGTGGTCCTTACAACACCTCACACATTGGGTGTCAGCGTCAGGGACAGTGCTGATGCCAGGCCAGGATCCTGCTGAACTAGTCAGGGAGGGGGCATCTCCATGCTCTTCTCCCATCAGAAGGATGCAGAGGACCCCAATGTCTGGGGATGGAGGAGCCACAATACAGAGGGAGCCTGGGCCCCTGAATCACCATGAAGGCCTCCCGGTAGGAACCACCTATGTTGAATTGCTGCGTTAGCAAAAACAAACTGCTCTTGTGCTAATTATTGAGATTTCTGTGTTTGTTTATATTTAAAGCATCTGGCATTTGGTGTTATCCAACCTAATTCAGAGGCTTCCCAGGTGGTGCTAGTGGTAAAGGACCTGCCTACAATGTGGGAGACATAAGAGAGGTGGGTTCAATCCCTGGGTTGAGAAGATCCTCTGGAGGAGGGCACAGCAACCCACTCCAGTATTCTTGCCTGGAGAATCCCATGGACAGAGGAGCTTGGTGGGCTATAATCCATGGGGTCGCAAAGAGTCGGACACGACTGATTGAAGCAACTTAGTACGCACACATGCACACAACCTAATTCAATCCTTCTGGAAATCTCACAGTGCACCTCTAAGATAGATACTATATCCCCATCTGACAGCTTAGAGAACCAAGACCCACAGAGGTAAATTACCTCACTCAGTCAGAGCATAAGGGAAAGAACTGGAATTTCAAGGCAGGTCCCATTATATTGAGATGGCACCCACATCCCTAATGCTTGCTCTGGTCCAGCCCCCATCTGGGTGCAGCAAGCACAGGAAGGTGCTTAGAGACACATCTGAGAGCAGGAGGGTGACAGGTGGGGGAGGAAGAGGGACCCCAGGAAGGTGGGTTTCAGGCAGGATGTGAGATGAAAGATCCCTGAGTTTAGTGACCCTTTTCAGAGAGAGGCCCAAGTGGGGAAGCTGGGCTCCCAGTCACTGAGAAAGTATGAATGAGCAGAAATCAGTTAAGTGAGAAGAAAAGATATTTCAGGGTTACTGGAGAGACCTGAAGGCAAGAGAAGGGGTCAACAGAGGACGAGATGGTTAGATAGCATCACTAACTCAATAGACATGAGTTTGAGCAGGGAGATAGTGAAGGACAGGGAATCCTGGCATGCTGTGGTTCATAGGATTGCAAAGAGCTAGACATGACCTAGTAACTGAACAACACCCAGAGGGACCTGGGACTTACCCGGTAGCTCAGTAGTAAAGAATCCGCCTGCCAAGGCAGAAGCTGCAGGAGACTCAAGTTTGACCCCAGGGTCCAGATGATCCCTTGGAGGAGGGTATGGCAACCCACTCTAATATTCTTGCCTGGAGAATCTCATGGGCAAGAAGAGCCTGGTGGGCTGCAGTCCATGGGGTTGCAGAGTTGGAGTTGACTGAAGCAACAGCACGCATGCAAGCAGAAGGACCTGAGGAGACATCACTCCTTATCTCACCTCCCGGGAGTGATGCTGGTTCTGATAGAAATCCCAGCTCAGAAATGTGACCCCCCCAAGTGTCCCCAGGGGAATGAACAGTGAAATGGGCAGGTCCCCAACCCTGAACCATACTGTCCCACATAGACAAGGTAGATAGGATGCTGCAACTCCAGGGAAATCCCAGGTGCTCCTAGGTCCTGATCGAACCCAGGGTCCCTCCAATAACTTCCCCCCTGCCCTAGACACCTTGCAGAGAAAAACTCTGTAGTGTCTGAGCAATCTGGGGGGAAGTGACCTGAGGCTTTTTCAAATATTCGATTTTGAAAAAAAGGAGGATAAACTGCTTGCTTCCTCCAGGGGTTCACGGAATCACCAGGTTACGGGATGGAGGTTAAGTTATCAGGATCCAATCCCAAGAGATGGAATCAGCCTCCCTCCAATTAGAAAATGATCTCCCTCCTTAGACACCACTGCTCCCAGCCTACCTCCATTGCTCAGCAATTTAAAATTAAATGCAAACACTTAATTCTACAGAAGTCAAAACTTTTATCAAAGCTTGAATTTCCACTAGTGGCTACACAGTTGTTCAGTTACCTGATAACCTAACGGCTCATTTCTTTTGTCTTCACTTAACAACGTAAGCCCCTGGCAGCGGTGCCCAGATGCAGCTTCTAAAACAGAGGAATCAGCCCCAAATTTGCTCTGAGCATCTCCCCTGGACCAAGCCCAAGATCCCTGAGGTTGGTCAGGGAAGCACATAACTCAGTGAGCTCTGCTCATGGGCTCTGCTGGTGATACTGGAGGGTGCATAGGGGAAAGAAGGGAGGAGAACTCATTCCTGCATTCATTCATTCATTTATTCAACAAGTTTGTTGAGTTTCCACTTTGTATTGGACCATTCTATGGACTGGAAACACAATCTTGAATAAAACAAGCCAAATTTGCAGCCCTTGTGGAGAATATATTCAGAGGACATGTGTTAGATAAAGTAGACAATGTCGCTGGTGACTGGAGCTCTGGGTAGGATGAAGGAGTGGGGTTTGCAGAGGAGGAGGGGGCAGGGTTACCAGGTATGGTTATCCAGGTTCTGCACTGCTCAACCCGGCGTGGATGCTCAGTCATGTCCAACTTTTTGTGTTTTCAGGAAAGAATACCAGAGCAGATTGCCATTTTCTACTCCGAGGGGTCTTCCCAACCCAGGGATTGAACCTGTGATCCTGCATTGGCAGGTGGATTCTTTATCACTGCACTGTCTGAGAAGCCCACTGGACCCTAGCAGCACAGCTCATATCACAGTCGTGCTGGAGTTGGTTTCCCAGTAGAGGGCAGTCACATGCCTGAGGAAGGGCCCAAAGCCATCTCCTGGGCTCACAGCCCTGGAGGAGGGGAGTCCTGACAGATGACACAGAGTGTAGGACCCTCACTTCCAGGCAGCTCAGCACCTCACAAAGCTCCTACCCACAGCTCCCCACAACGATTCAGGGCAAGGCCATGAACTCACGTGTCCTTGGGGCACAGACAGGAGTGTGAAGAGTGCAGGTGCCTGGAGGTGAGTCATAGCAGAGAACAGGAGAGCATCCACTCCTCCTAAGGCAAGGGGCTTTCTGTTCCACAGACAAACCTGTCCCGGGGCTACTCCAGTCCTGGCCACGAGTGCACCCCTGGGAGAGGCAAGATGGCTCACAGGTGCAGGGGCCCGAGTCTGCACAGCTGCTGTGGAGGGATGGGGTCTCAGCTTCAACATTCCTGCTGAGAAAAGTGAGGGCACGGGCTGGTTCCAGGAGCGTGGAGTTTTCATGCCAGAGCTCCAGGGTGACGACCACGATGTGGCAGGAATGGTTCTCATGAGCCCAGGTGGGTGGGTGCACCTCTGTGTCTGAGAAGTCCTGGTCCCACCTGCAGCCGCGTGTGCTCTGCTCAGATCCTGGCTGGACTGAAGCACAAACTCAGAACCAGGGTGGAGGTTCAGAGCTACGGGAATGTGATGGGGGGATGCAGCTTTCCCTTGCTCTCTGGGGAGCTGTCTTGAAAATGCAATTTACAGAAGGACAGGTGGCTGCAAAGCCTGATTTCTCTGACTTTGCCCTAGGGTAAATTGAGTTTGATACACTTTGAAAATTAATATCCTGCTCTGTCTGTGATATGCTGTCAATGTCAATTGAAACAGTCTTTCTGAATTTAAGGTATAAATCAATAAGGTTATTGATTAACTCTTCCTCTGCTCACCCTGGTGTTGGAGTAAGGCATTGGGCTGTGTAATTGATGTTCTCCCCATAACCCACATTCACCTTGAATGAGGCCCACATTCATTCATTCAGCAAACATCTGTTGTAGCACCTGCCATACGGTGCTAGACGGCAGGTCTAGGCTCTGTGAATCCATCAGAGAGTAAAACAGACTCGGATCCCCGCGCATTCTAGGACCAGTGGAGAGACAATAAGTAGGCAAACACATTTAAAAATGAGTGTTTAAATTTATAAATCCCCAGTGTTAAGGACTATGAATGAAAAGATGAAAATGCTGTAGGGGGCCGGGCAGGGGCAGGGTGAGAGTTTCTATCCTGGCTGGTTTGAGGCTGCTCTGAGGGAGGCCTGCACTGTGAGGAGCAACCAGCTGACCACAGGCAGGAAGAGTGCTCCAGACAGAGGGAAGAGCCCGTGCAAAGGCCCTGAGGCCAGAGACCCAGGGGTTCAGGGACAGGAGGCTGGTGTGGCTGGGAGGGGGTGGGAGGAGGAAGATGTGGGAGGTGGGGGAGGCCTGTGTCCTGACTCACAGGCACAGGGAGGCGTTTGAATTTTATTCTCAGTGCATTCAGAGGGTATGGATTTAATTAAGACTTCAGTGCTGCTGTGAGGACAGTAGATGGGGGAGGGAGCAGGAAGGATCTCATTTCTCCTCTTGTTTTACCTACTTACTTGGGGGATAGGCAAAATTGGTGACCGACATTAAATGGCCGGCTGATGCAAACAGACGACTCATTGGAGAAGACCCTGTTGGTGCGAAAGATTGAAGGCAAAGGAGAAGTGGGCAGCTGAGGATGACACGGTTGGATGGCATCACCAACTCAGTGGACATGAACTTGGGCAAACTCTGGGAGCCAGTGAAGGGCAGCACGGCCTGGTGTGCTGCAGTCCCTGGAGTTGTAAAGAGTCGGATATGGCTTAGTGACTGAACAAAAATAATCAAAAGGTACAAACTTCCCGTTATGAAATAAATAAGTCCTGAGGATGCAATGCCAGGGTAGTGGTGACAATTAATAATACTGTGTCGTGTACACGAAAGTTGCTGAGAACATAAATCTTCAGAAGACAGACTCTATTACTATGTGTGGTGACAGATGTTGACTTATTAAGGTGATCATTTTGAAATATATACAAATATTGAATCATTATGTGGTGCACTTGAAACTAATATAATGTTACATGTCAATTATACTCCAATAAAAAATTCTAAGTTATCTTATGTTCACTTCTGGATATGAGGTTGCATCTGACATTAAATGCCTTTGTTTTTATTAGCAAAACACACCATTATGAAAGGGACGGTGTCCCCATTGAGAGGATGGAGGTGAAGCCTGAATGCAGGGCTGGTTGGCCCAGAAGGCTTTCTCTGGTTCTGCTCACCGTGGAGGCACCTCCCAGGCTCCTGGGGTCCTAGACACAGCCAGGCCCTGCGGGGAGCTCTGGGTCAGATGCTGGCCCCACTAGAGGATCCAGGGTGTCAACTTAAAAAAATACACAATATGAGAGGTGTGAATTAAGTTTTATTTGGAGCAATGTGCCTGGGAGACAGCACCTCAGAGAGCTCTGAGAATCTGTTCCAAAGAGGCAGGGGGCGGGGGGAAGGTCAGTCTATATGTGATTTTGGTGAAGCGGAAGTACATGCAATCAAACATGTTTATTTTTTAGAAAGTCTTTGCTGGTCTTGTGAAGCTTCTGCTAGTTACAAGAAACAGTCGTCAGCATGAAGGATTTTAGTGTTTTTCTAGATGTGAGGAGATACAAGAATTGGGCTCGTAAAATCAGCTCCTGAGAATATCTATCTGAAGACCTGCTCTGCCAGTTTTCTGAGAGCACAGAGTGCCTCAAGTCTGTTTGCCACCCTGAACTCCTTTCAGGCAGTGTTAAAGGTCAACAGTGCAGCAGCACGTGATTTTATCCTTGTCGAGGTAGATGGCAAGCACCCACGGTAAGTGCCAATTTGGGGCGTACCCTCCAGGCAACTCCCATTTGTAAAAGCACAGGCACAGCACCCCCCTGATGGAATCAGGTGAGAGTCTTCAAGAACAGCATCAGCCCAGGGTAAGGCTCAGGGACTGATTAAGGTGTGAGGAACCCCAGCCAAAGCCTCTTTGGGAACTGAGGGAGCCCACAAGTAGGGGACCCCGCAGTGCCCCCCTCTCTGGGGACAGAAGTGAAGAGGAGGCCGGGAGCAAGTGGTCTGTCCTTTCCCAGAACAGAGCTGGGGAGCGGGAGGAGCTGCCTCAGAGGTCTGGAGGGAGGGAGGGGGGTCGATTAAGGGAGAGAAAGGAGAGGAGGGACGGTAAGTGAGGGGAGGGAGGGCTTGGGAGTTTGGTGCATGTAAAAGAAGAAAGGATGGAGTAGGAGTTTCAGTAAATGCTTTTTAATCGATTTTTTTTCATTATTTGTTTACTTTTGGCTGCCCTGGGTTTTTGTTGCTGCACACAGGCTTTCTCTGGCTGCAGCCAGTGGGGGCTGCTCTCTAGTTGCGGGGCACAGACTTCTCATTGCAGTGGTATCTCTTGTCGTGGAGCACAGGCTCTGGATGCGTGGGCTTTAGAAACTGTGGCACACAGCCTCAGCTGCCCCTCAGCATGTGGGATTTTCCCAGACCAGGGATCGAACCCGTGTTCCCAACCAGTAGACCACCAGGGAAGCTCTTCAGTAAGTGTTCCCAACCACTAGACCACCAGGGAAGCCCTTCAGTAAGTATCTTATCTCACCTCATTTGTGGCTGTGAAAGGGAGGATGGGGTCCTGCAATGGAGGGTTTGCAGGCTCCTGGAAGAGCAGCCCCATGTATGCAGGCACCATGACTGGTGGAGGCAGGAGCTCCCAGGCCTGGTCCCCGCCCCGTGGAGATCAGACATGTAGGTGAGGGGCTGGGCATGGGGGCCTCAGTGAAGGTTCAGTTATAGCGACATTAGGTGGGAGACACGCCTCCCCATTCTGAATCCCCTCAGTGCATTGTGCCGGGCAGGGGGGAAAGAGACCCAGGGAGCCCCCAGGTGACAGGAAATTCCTTCAGTGGAGGCTTCGAAAATTCGTACTATCTACTTCCATAGCAAGGCATTTTCCATTTTATTTTTAAAATAAAATATCATAAAAATAATTTTTTAAATTAACCTATTTATCTTTAATAAACTGACTGCTACTAATAATGCAATTATAATTGAATTCAGAAGAACATCTCAACACTTGGAGCTTTTTAGTCATGGAATTATTTTGATACTTATATTATTATATATATATATTTGTAGCAAAGTGTAATATGATAATGAATGAAGTATTTTCAAGCATCAAAGTACTATTTAATATGAAAATTCATAGGCAAAATGGAATGGAGCAAAATATGATTTAAAGGAGAAAAAGTGTAAATTTCCCTACTCTATTTTCAAACGGATGATGGCGAGAATCAAATCACTATGGTCTCAGCATCCAATGGGTATGCAAAAGAGAGATGGACTAGTTGATTTTTAAATGTCGATATCTGCAATGTAAGGAATTACATTATTGCAAAAGTGCATCCACATTTTAAAGAAAAACAGTGGATATTAATGAGTGAGGAGATGAAGTGTGTGAGGAGGTAGTTTTAACTGTGCGTGCTCCCAGCACACAACACCACCTAACGGGTGGACAAACAACAACATAAGCCACCCCTCCAGCATGACCCCTGGACACACTCAGGTAAAGAGAGGGCCTGGTGGGAGCCTGGAGGGAAGGTCTGCCCCCTGGAGGAAGGAGGGGGTGCTGCGGTAGAGACACAGGTGCAGGGAAGGGAGAGAAGCAGGGTGGGGGGAGGTGGGCAGGTCCCACAGGTCCTGTGCAGGCTTCTAGATGCCAAGTCTGAGATGATGGAGCCTGAAACAAAACAGTCCCACATCCTGAAATACAGAAAGGAATTAACTACAATTCTGATTTTCCCCTGGACATTATGCCTTTTAGGACCCCAAACACAAATTCTCGACTCCTATATTTTAATCCTCCCACTTGTGGTTGGAGCTTGTCTGTAGCCTGTCTTTTGGGGAACCTCCCAGCACAATAAATATTGGGGATGATGGCAAGGGCTGTGGGGAGACACTGCAGCCACACAAGTAGGAACTTGTCACTTCCGGGGACATTCTGGGGACTGGGTGCTCTAAGGGCATCTCTCCGGGAAATGCCCACAGAGACCCTACAGAGAAGCCTGCCCTCGGCCGCACTCTCCCGACCAGGAAGCTGAGGCTCAGACGTGGCCAGATCACATGCCAGTGTTTGAGTGGGGACCCCTGCTCTGAGCAGACACCTCCCCACCACAGGACTGGTGGAGCTGGAGGAAAACCAGCAGACACTGCTGGATCTGCTCTGCTCCTCTCTCCTGAAGCGGCATCAACACTGGGGCTCCTGGCGGTTTGGGAGGAGATAAAAGAACTTAATCTTCCAGAGAGTCAGTGAACCTTCATTATCTCTGCTTTCTCGTAAAGTTTAACAGCTTCCATCCAATTAATTACCGGGACAAAACACAAAAACAGAAAACATTTTGGATTCTCAAACTTTCCTTACTCTCAACACAATTTAACCCTTTTCTTCCTCCCAAATTAGAAATCCCGTTCGCAGCCTTACGAGTTTGCCTTTAAATAGCTCATTACACTGAGTCCCATTAGTTAGCAAGCTTGGGGCTGTGTCTCTCCTCCAGGCTGGTGGGGAGAGGAGCCGTCCCTCAGAAAACAGCCCAGGGTGGCCTGTGATGCTGATGGAGAGACAGCCCAGGGTGCGGTGGGGCAGTGCGGGAGACGCGAGGCTAAGGCAGCCAGTTCTCCTCCCCACACAGTGTCTCTGGGGTCCATCCATGCACCCCGTTTCAGGCATTGCTTCCCTGGGACCCGAAGACTCATGAGGAGAGAAAAGCCAGGTGGGCATCTCGGGCGCTGGGAGGGGGCGGCCACCACTTCTGCAGGAGGAATTTATAAAGCTCAGGGTGACGGCTCCACGGGAATTCTGGAGGGACCGCAGAGAGACCTGGGCTCCTTCCTTCTTCTGGTTCACCTGGGGGTCCACCCCCCCCCCCCCACTCTGCCCATGTGGTCTGTGTGAGGCTGAATCCGTCCCTGGCCCGGGTGTGGTCACGTGACTCAGGCCTATGCAGCCTAGAACATCACATCCCTGTGGCCTGAGTGGTTGGTTCAGGGGTGGACAGTTGGCTGTACCTACTTGGACAAGAGGATTGGTCTCAGTGCCTGTAACCCCGAGGAGATGCTGGCCAGGAAGGTACATGGACAAGGAAACCTGAGCCACAGGATGAGGAGACCAGGCCCTAAAGTCAGTGTGTGAGCTGCTGGATCAAACTCTGCCTGAAACTAACTGATCCTCCTGGGTTTTTCATTGCACTTCCCTTGTGCCTGGGCCTCCTTGGGTACTTTCTCATTCGTGGCTCATTAGCCCACCGTGAGACATCAAAACCTGCTCCCCTTCAAGGTCCTCACCGCCAAAACCATCTCTGAGAGCCTCTGGAGTGTTTCTCATGACTCACTCATTCAGTCCTCCTGCTCTGAAGTGGATCTGTCTCGCCCCCTGCAGCCTGGCACTCTGCCCCCAACACTGTGCTGGGGCCTGAGCACCAAGAACATCCCAACCCCTTCCCCTGTTGCTTTGAGCCAAGGCCTCCCTCACCACTGGTCACCTCCCTGAGGGACGCAGCTTGCATCAGGGCATCAGCTTGTCCTCAGGGCACCCTGCAGCTCAGGATCTGCTCTGGGAGGGGGTGGGAGCGGAGGAGATCCCCTGTGAGGAGTAGCCACCCCAACGTCAGCCTCCTTGCTGGACATAGAGCTGTCCTTGTCAAGGTCTGTCCTGGGGGCCTTCTCACACCAGGAGAGTTGGGACACAGCCCTTTAGAACAGGTGACAGCTGGAGACAGAGCAAAGAAGGCTGGAACCCAGCCTTCCTGGGCATTGGGTCTGCTGGGAGCCCGAGGCCTCATGGGGACTCATCTGCACTGGCTCCTTCAGCCCCCACCCCCAGCTTTGGGAGCACCCAACTCCCTATCTTGACCCTTCTCTGACCTAACACCCCTGGGGAGCTTTGCACCCACCTGAACTGATGGAGGCAGCAGCAGGGATCGTGGTGACCACAGGGGTCTCAGGGCTGGGAGTCATCTCCGTCAGGAGCTGCAGAGGGCAGGGACCCCAGGAACCCACCATACCCTCCTTCCTTTCAGCCAGGGGGGATTCCCATGTAGCCCCAGGAGCAGGAGGGAGGACGCAAGGACAGAGCTGGCAACCTGTCCATCCCCCATGCTCTCCAGGGCACCTGAGTGAGTGTGGGGTTGTGGGGGTGTCTGTGCCCCTCTGCCTCCTCCTGGGGTACTAATTCCAGAGGGTTTCCAAGCAGGGACCGTCCAGGACTGGAGCCTCAGAGATCCTCTTTCCAGGCTAAGTCCCAGGGCTTCCTCCTCATTAAAAAAAAATGAGAAGAAACTCCCTGGAGGCCTATTACATTTCAGTCCATAAATAGGAATGTAGAGTTTAGAGGGACATTTTCCCAAGAGCAGGCCTGTCCTCTCTCCCTCCCTCTATGGCCCAGAGACAGTTTGCTCGCTGGGAGGAGGAGGGACTGTCTGTATTGTCATCACTGACCTGGACTCAGGGCTCTGGGCACCACATGGTGCTTTTCCTGCCAGGCGGGGGCTAAACGTTCCCACCTGTTCACTCATTAATCCTCAAAGCAACCCCGTGGGGCTCCCCTGCTGTGATTTCACTCCCATTTTACAGATGAGGAAACCAAAGTCCTGAGAGGCCAAGTGGACCCTCTGCAGCTGGTACTTGGAGGGGGTTCGGGGAGACCCTGGAGGCAGAGTCACCTGCTGGGCCTGCCCTGAGTGGACGGTTCAGGGCCGGCCGCTGCCCACCGCTTCCCTGGTCCAGGCACCAAAGCATTTACAGGCAGGGTGACCCCAGTGCTCCCCACATGCCTGGGCAGGGGTCACCATCACCTCACCCTGTGCAGCCCCCCGGGCACATCTTTGCCGAGTGTGGTCTCTGCCGAGTCTCCTCCTGGGCACTGAGGTTAGAGGGCGGCACTCCTGACCCCACCTGGGGAGGCTCCTCCCAGAGGAGGGGAACCCCGAGGGTGGTTATGACAGGCGTGCCCGGCTAAGGAGGCGCCTGGGCTCCCCCCACAGCAATGCGGAGCCAGGGAAGGTTGTAGAGGAAGGTTGGTCTGCCGCGGGGTCCCCAGGGGGCCCTCTTGGCCAGTGCAGAGGCTTCAACCACATCCCCCTCACAGCGGGCCCCTCCCACCCTGCGCTGTGTCACCTCTGCCCCGAGAGAGGTCACAGCTGCTGGGAGGGCCCTGGCAGGATGTTTCCAGCTGCAAATCTCTTCAGTCAGGGCCCCTGTGTCTGTGGGGTCAGAGGCTGAGCTAGAAATAGCCCCGCGGTGACCCCCTCACAGGGCAGGGTGTCTGACCACGGTCCCGAGCCCCCTTCCTGCTCAGGAGGGAGGGGATCTGAGCCCGGGGAGGCGGCTCCCAAACAAGGCCGCCTTGTGTGGCTCTCTGAGGGCCTTTCAGAGCCGCCTCTCCTCCCCGGAAGGCCCAGCTGCAGCCCCTCTTACAAGGAACCTCTGGGCCCTTCCCCAGCTAGGAGGGGAGCAGACGGGGTGGGGGTGTGTGTGAGAGGACCCCATAGCTGCCCCTCCCGCCCTGCCCCTTCCAGACGCAGGGCTGTGGGGGACTCGGGGTCTGTGGTCTGCTGACCTACAGGGGGAGACATGGTAACTAGAGATTCGGGGACCAGGCGCCTGGACAGGGCGGGACCTCCACTAGGAACGGCTTCTCCTGAGTGTCCTGGGTGGGCAGCTGCCCTTCCACCTGGGCTTCAGA
This sequence comes from Bos grunniens, assembly GCF_055505025.1. Lineage (NCBI taxonomy): Eukaryota > Metazoa > Chordata > Mammalia > Artiodactyla > Bovidae > Bos > Bos grunniens. The sequence continues at coordinate 46,182,978 of NC_141181.1, forward strand.
TTGAGAGGTTTCTGTTTCAGGCCAAGCCTGCAGGTGCAATGACAGCCCGAGGTGTGTGTCAGCCCCCACAGGAGGGGCCCCTTCCCAGTCCTCACAGGAGCCCAGGAGTCAGCAGACACCTGGAGCCACTGGGGCCTCAGACCCCTCCACCCAGGACCCCCTACAGACCAGCCCTGGGGGCAGGCACTGCGGGCAGGGTCCAGGAGGGCTGCCCTCCACCACCTTCCCATCCTCGCAGGACGGCTGTGCTCACATTGACGACTGACTATCAACTGACAGATTGACCTTCTAGGGGACAGACAGCCTCTGAGCAGGCCAGGCCTTCAGCGACAGCAAATCGGGGTGCACACTGTCCACCTGCCCCGGGTCCCCAGAGCTTCTCCGGGTCATCCTGTTCCTCTCAGGCCTGTCCAGCTCCATTACCAGCAGCAGCAGCCCCCACTTCCTCCTGACAGAAGGTTCTGGAACATCTCCCTGAGCCCTCAGTCTCCTGGCATGGTCGAGGACGTGTCTTGTGGCTGTACGTCCTCCAAACTGGGGGAAAGCTGGCTCCTGAATGCCTAAAAGATGTGACCTGACGGTCTCCAGTGTCCCTGGAGCCCTCCCCAGCACAGGACAGCGGGGGTCTAGGGACGCTGAGCTCTAAGGCTCCAAGATTTGCTGGCAGCTCCTTCTGGAGGAAACAGAGACGGTCGTGGTCCAGAGGGGCCTGGTTCTCTGAGGTTTGCAGAATAAGCAATGTGGGCCAACTCAGAGATGGAAAAGCGCTTTCAACAAACCGGAAGAAGCTGGGGTGAGGTGGGGGTGGTGTTTCCAGCACTGCGTGTGTCTGTGTGCCTGCACATGTTTGCGTGCGGGTGGTTTGTGCGCCTTCCTGTCCACATGGCTATACGTGTGCCTGTGCATGGGTGTGTGCGCACGTGGGTATGCCCCTGTGTGTGCTTGCATGAGTGCATGTGTCTGTTTTTGTGTGAGTCTGTGTATGGGCTTGTGTGTGCATGTGGTGGATGCATGCAGCACGTGTGTGTGTGTGTGTGTGTACACACATACTGGTCTGCATCTGCGGAGCTGAGTCAGCTCTGGGCACCCCCTGTTGCCGCAGAGCGCGGGCAGAGGCCAGGCCTGAGCACCCTGTTCTCTCTTCCACCCACTCTGGCCTCATCCGCCCATCTTACCTCCCACTGAGCTCCTCCAGCCCCAGCTCCTACTGCTCCTCCCCGGGCACCAGGCGGGAGCAGCACAGACACCGGCACTAAATGCTCCCCGAGCCCGGGGTGGGGGGAGGGGTTCCAGGGTCCGAGGCCCAGGTTCACGGCCAGTCCTCCCCGCCGACCCCCATGCTGCTGAGGAAACAGCCTGGAATACACAAACCTCCTTCTCCACTGGAAACCACGGAGCCTCTCTCTGGGGATGTACGCCTGATCTCATCTGCTCTCCAGCATCATCCGTGTGGAGAGGAAGCCTCGGGGGAGTTCCGGACAGAAGAACCCCAGGGGACCGAGGGAGAGCAGGGGTGGAGGAGGGCCGAGAGCAGCCCGGGTGGGCGGTGACAGGAGCCCAGCCTGGAGGAGCGCATGGACACGGCTCCTCTGCCTCACCCACACTGTTCCCGGGGAAGAGCCTTTTCCTCCAGAGGCTGCCTGTGAGGGGACCTCACCTGACAGTAGATTAGAAGCCTTGTGAATGATGCAGGTGCCTGGGTCCAGTCCAGACTCTAGGTCATAGTGTGGGGGAGAGACTTGGAAACTTGCGTTTCAACAAATTCTCTGGTCATTCATATATCTCTAATGTGTGAAGACCAGTGATGTAGGAAGAGCCGTGGGTCCTTGCAGGGGAAGTGGTCCTCCTTCCTCTCTCTTTCCCTCCCTCCATCCATTCATCAGTGCTGAGGAGACAGTGACTAAGGTGACCAGGTGGGTGCTCACGGCATCCACACTATAGTGGGGAGATGACAGAGTGTCAGCAGGGAAACAAGGACCCAAAGGGTCACCTGGTGGAATGATGCAGGCTGAGGGTCAGGAGGGAAGACTGCAGGAGGTCTGAGAGTGACTCTGAGAATCTCTGGCCACCAGAAGCTTCTGTGGCCTCACTCAGCATAACTGAATCGCTTTTCTGGCCACTGTCCCCTGAACACGTGACACATAATGAACCCCTGAGGCCTTTCCATTCTTTGGAGGCAGCTCTCTGCACAGGAGGCTGCTCTGAGAGCCAAAGGCTGCTGCCCCCGTGGTGAATTATGGATGGCTCTTAGAGTTTCTCCTGCACAGCTGGACCCATCAAATATTCATAGCAGCACAAGCATTTGCCTCCCAGCAAATTGGAGGCATTGGAGGGGAAGGACCCCCGTGGTGGTTGCACAGGAGAAGTTGGGCTCAGAAACACCTGGAGGGGGATCACTGCCACCCCCTCAACCCAACACACCCAGTGTCCCTGTGACTCTGTCGGTCCTGATACCTATGTCCCCGTGTCCTAGTCTGGGGGTGCACGGGGGAGTATGAGCTCTTCCCAAGCTTCAGGGTCCAGGAGCACGGGGTGGATGGCTCCCCGGGGAGCTGATGCTACACAGGACCTTAAGCTGAGCAGGCCAACAGCAGAGGCCTCACCCGGTTCTCTACACAGTGAAGAGGAGGGCACACCTCCTGCAAAGCACCCCATGGACCCGATGCAGGTGCTTCCAGGACAAGAGCCCTGAGTCAGGCCTGAGCTGCTGCCCCTCCATGTGGTGACATTACAGGATGTCAAGGCCACGAGGCTCTCAAGGGACCCGTCTCTCCCCACCAGCCACTTTCACTCCTGTGATATGTTCTTAGCTTTCACAGAAATAGGATCTGCCCTAAGTAATGCTGGGGCAGAGCCACAGACAACTTCCACCCTGTCCTCTGACCACCATCACCACCACCGTGTTTTGACAAAGCTGGGACAGAGAGAAAACGGCAGCCGGCCAATCATGTGAGTAGCCCAGGGAGGTCACAGCCATGGGAACTCCACCGAGGGGACCTGTTACAAAGGTAGTGACAGAGCAAAAGCCTAATCAGGATTCAGGAAGGTGGCCAGGATCATCAGCAGCAGGAACTACGAGGGCTGGAGGGCTCCCAGGCTGGGCAAGGGGGTTCCTGGAGCCCAGCGGCTGGGGCCAGGTAGGCACTGAACCCTTAGGGGGAGGGACTCCCTGTGGAAGGTGGAGCCACAAAGATGCAGTCGCCCCTGGAAGTGTTGCCCAGGCAGAGACACAAGGGAGAAATGCCCCAGCTTCTCCCTCTTTCCAGTTCCCAGCTGTGCCTCTTGTTGGCTGAATGTAACCAGGGGCAAGCTGCAAAGGATCCTGGGAAATGTGGTTTTTAGGGCTCAGTTTTCCTGATACAGAGCAGAGCAAGGAAAGAGCAGAAGAGGGCAGAGGACAGAAGAGTAAAAGACCAGCACACAGGGCTGCTCTGCTCTACATGTGTATGCCCATGTGTGCACACACACACATGTATACAGGGGTTTCCACAGGGCAAGAGCACTCTCACTTATCCCCAGGGGGTTAACTCTATGAGAGGAATGTCAAGGGGTGCTTCCTCTTGGCGTTTATAACCTCTTATCCCCAGTGACTGGCCATCTCATCTTGCTAAAACCGTAGTCCTGGCTGACTTCCAGCTCAGTAATGCTGGGACCAGCAATTCAAGGGAGAATTGCCTGTCTCTCGCTTATGGCCCTGTTGCTGAACATATCATCTTTCCTGGAGAGTGTGAGCTTCTTGAGGGCCAGGACTGAGTGCAGTGCCCTGAAGAGAAAAGCATCTGTAAGTGTTTTCTGGAAGGAGTGAATGAATGGATGGATGGATGGATGGATGTTTGGATGAATGGATGGGTGGGTGGTTAGAAGAATGAACAGATGGATGGGCGGGTGGGTGGGTGGATGGATAGATGGATGGATGGATGGGTGGATGGATAAATGGGTAGATGGTTGGATGAATGGATGGGTGGGTGGATAGATGGGTGGATGGTTGGAAGAATGGATGGAAGAGTGGATGGATGGGTAATTGGTTGAAATGGTGGATGGTTGGAAGGATGGATGGATGGATGAATGGATGGCTGAGACAGATAGCTGATGAAGTTAGTAATGGACCTAGGGCATATGATTAAAATAACACTGAACAACAGGCTCTCCCTACCATATTCAAGAAGAGACAGTTGAATTGGTAACCAGGGGATTCATTAATTCATCAAGAAACACTCACTGAGCACTTCCTGTGTGCAAGTCCCGGGCCAGGGGTGGAGCAACTCAGTAAACGAGGGCCAAAACTGTGTCCTGAAGGAGCCTGTGCTCTGGGCATGGGACCATTTGGGTGGAGTCCTGGGGACACTTAGAAGTTGACCTGGAGCAGTGGAGTGGATGTGGGTCCCCCTCCCCTGATGGGGAAACTAGAAGGAAACCGGATGGAATTTTGAGTTTGCTTAAGGCAGGTTTGTTGATGGGAAATGCAGTTATTGGTCCCAAGGCCTTGGATGAGGCCCTGTGTCCTCTGGAAACGACCTGCTCAGGATTCCAGCCATGGACCCACCCAACAGTGCAAGACTAGAGTACATTCTGTCCCCAGGTGAACAGACCCCCGTACAATGCCGGTTTGAATCAAGCATTCCAGTTGGAAAGAGGGACCAGAGGGCAGAATCCATTCCAGGGGAAAGACACCTTCCCCCGCTGCCTGCCCGCCCAGCACTGATGCTCATCGGAAGACCTGCCAGGGCCTGAGCCAACTAGTCAGTGACAAACAGTTTCTCCTAATGAAGAGCTTTAGAGCAAGAGCTGGTGCAGTCAATGTGCCGCTCTCTCCAGGCTCTGGGGGTGGGATGAAGTCATCTATAGCTACTAGGAAAAGCACAGTTATTTTTAGAACTTTTATATCAGTAGTTTCACTCATTTTCCAGGAAGCAAGATGTGGACTGAAAAAATAAGAAATCATGTATCTCTCTTTTTCTTCTGTTGTTGCTGGGTTTCAACTCTAATGATCCTCTGTCTGCAAATGACTTTGAGAATAAGAGCTGGTGGACGTTTCATTTAATTTCCTTCAAGTGATTAACTCAGAAATTACATTAAATTATATAAAGAAGTGTTTTTCCTGACGATCTTTGGTACACAAAAATTACAAAGCAGACCCCTTCCCCACTCCTGGTGTTAATTAGTTCAACTTGCACTCCTGTTACCTGAGCCTATTTTTTCTAAAAATAGAAACAAAAACATTAGATAAAATAATTATACAAATGGGACTTGTGTTGAACAGTTCTATGTATGTAGTTTGAGGAGAAGAGGATTTATAATTCATCTATTTCACTGAAGTTCTGCTCTGCTCTCTTCCTGGATCACAGTTGAATTTCCAAGATGACAACTTTATACTATTTCTGCTTCTTCCTGCACTGTTCCCTGGGCAAATAGAGTTTAAATTACCCCTTGGATAGACTCTGCTGTCTGAGTAACATCTGGTCATTTCAGATCTTCGAAGCATCTGGAAGTCTATAAGAGCTGGAGAATCTAATCTTGAAAATGCTAATGAAGATAAAACTTGGGTAAGACCAACACCATAAGCTGCCTCTCTACCTTAATTATTTATGAAACAGACTCATTCAATCTGTGGGTTGTCATGGTAATAGGTGGTAGGAACAACATTCTACAAAGTTTAGAGAAGAAAACTTTATAAATGAAGATTCTCAATTGCAAGTGACTGAAACCTGATTCTTACTGGATCAAGGGGGTAAGTGTTTTGTTTGTTTGGAGGGTGTGTGTTTGCATACCTTAAAATGCCATGGGAGTCCTGACATCTGGCATGCCTACAATCAGGGCCCAGCATCCTCATCAGGACAACAATCTCTTCCTGGAGGGTCTCTGCCTTCTGCTACATTGCTGTCAACATCAGGCTCCAGGTGGCATCTCTTGAAAGCCCCAGCTCTGATCTTTAATTCTAGCAATCCCAGAGTCTAAGCAAATAACCACCAGATGGCCACTTTTTTATAAATAGCACAAAAACAAACTACTGAAAAAAAAAAGAATTTGATAACGTCTGGGGGGATATAGGGAAGGTGTCCCTGAAGAAGTGACATTAATCCAAAAGCTCAAGGATAAGTATCAACTAAATGAAAACGTGGTACAGGGAGAGCAGTCCAGGCGGAGGGCATTGCAGATGCTCAGGTTCCCATTCCGTTAATACTGGGACCCTCCGGAGACCTGACTCAGGGTCTGAAGCGGGAATATACTTGATGAGCTTGGGTTGTCTTGCATTTTCATAGATCAAGGAAGCTACCAAGTGTTACTAGAATTCTGTCAACAGGAAACAAGAGCCAGCCAAAGGGAACTCTCACTGGACAGGGGTGGGTTAAGTCAAACATCAAGTGTTTGCTAGCCATCTGTATGTCTTCTTTGGAGAAATGTCTATTTCTTTGGCCCATTTTTTGATTGGGTCATTTATTTTTCTGGAATTGAGCTGCAGGTGTTGCTTGTATATTTTTGATATTAGTTGTTTGTCAGTTGCTTCATTTGCTATTATTTTCTCCCATTCTGAAGGCTATCTTTTCACCTTGCTTAGAGTTCCCTTTGTTGTGCAGAAGCTTTTAAGTTTAATTAGGTCCCATTTGTTTATTTTTGCTTTTATTTCCAATATTCTGGGAGGTGGGTCATAGAGGATCCTGCTGTGATTTATGTCAGAGAGTGTTTTGCCTATGTTCTCCTCTAGGAGTTTTATAGTTTTTGGTCTTACATTTAGATCTTTAATCCATTTTGAGTTTGTTTTTGTGTATGGTGTTAGAAAGTGTTCTAGTTTCATTCTTTTACAAGTGGTTGACCAGTTTTCCCAGCACCACTTGTTAAAGAGATTGTCTTTAATCCATTGTATATTCTTGCTTCCTTTGTCAAAGATAAGGTGTCCATATGTGCGTGGATTTATCTCTGGGCTTTCTATTTTGTTCCATTGATCTATATTTCTGTCTTTGTGCCAGTACCATACTGTCTTGATGACTGGCTTTGTAGTAGAGCCTGAAGTCAGGCAGGTTGATTCCTCCAGTGCCATTCTTCTTTCTCAAGATTGCTTTGGCTATTCGAGGTTTTTTGTATTTCCGTATAAATTGTGAAATTATTTGCTGTAGCTCTGTGAAAAATACTGTTGGTAGCTTGATAGGAACATGTGTGTACCTGTGGTGGATTCATGTTGATGTATGGCAAAACCAATACAATATTGTAAAGTAATTAACCTCCAATTAAAATAAATAAATTTATATTAAAAAAAGTGAAACATCAAAAAGAATGACTGTGACCTGGAGAACAGACATGTGTGGTTGCCAAGAGGGAAGGGTTGGGGAGAAATGAACTGGGAGCTTGGAATTAGTAGATACAAACTGTTATACATAGAATGGATAAATAACAAGGTCCTACTGTAAACATGGGGAATGATATTCAATATGCTGTGATAAACCATAATGGAAAAGAATATAAAAAGAATGTATACACGTATATACATAAAGAAGAATATACATATATATACACACACGTATGTGTGAATGTGTAAAACTGAATCACTTTGTTGTATAGTAGAAATTAACACAACAGTGTAATTCAACTATATTTCAATAGAAAGCAATGGGTATAATATTTAAAGGACATTAAGCATATAAAAAACTGAGTAAACATCAGAAATGAAAGTAAGCATAATTATCTACCCGCAGAATGAAAGGACTACAGACAGTGTAAATGTTTGTATGTAAATGTAGAAACCAATGTAAATGGTTGTATGCCAACAAATTAGACACCCTAGAAGCAATGAACAAACTCCAAGAAGCAAATAAAGAATCAAAACCAACTCAAGAAAAAACTAGACACTTTGAACAGAACTATAACAAGTAAAGTGATTGCATCAGTAATCTAAAACCTCCCAAAGAAGCAAATTCAAGACAAGACAACTGCACTGGTGAACACTACCAAACATTTAAAAGAACTGACACCAAACCTTCTCAAACTCTTGTAAAAAGATGGAATAGGAGGAAACACTTTCTAACTCATTTTATGAGGCCAGCATTACCATTATATCAATGCCAGATAAAGACATCACAAGAAGAGAAAACTACACTCCAATATCCCTTCCCAGGTGGCTCAGCTGGTAAAGAATCCACCTGCAGTTCAGGAAACCCTGGTTCGATTCTTGGGTCAGGAAGTTCCCCTGGAGAAGGGAATGGCAACCCACTCCAGTATTCTTGCCTGGAGAGTCCCTGTGGACAGAGGAACCTGGTGGGCTATACAGTCCATGGGGTCGCAAAGAGTCTGACACGACTGAGCTACTAAGCACAGCACAACATCTCTTATGAATATTGATGCATAAATTATCAACAAAATACTAGAAAGCCTAATCTAGCAGCATATTAAAAACATTATTAAATTCCATGATCAAATGGGATTTATCTAAGAAATATAAAGATGGTTAAACATACAAAAATCATTAAATATAATATAGCACAAAATGAAGGGGAAAAATACGAACATCTCAATCAATACAGAGGAAGTTTTTGATAAAACCCAGTAGTCTTTCATGACAAAAAACACATAGCTTTTTAGCTAAGCTGAGGAACAAAACAGAATGCTTACTTTGCCACTTCTATTCAATATTGTCATGTTCTAACCAGAACAATCAGACAATAAAATGAAAGAAAAGGCACACAAATTGGAAATGAAGAAGTAAATCTCTACTCACAGATAACTTGATCTTCTATATAGAAAGTTCTAAATAATTCATACAGAAAAACTGTTAGAGTTAATAAAAGAATTCAGTAAAGGTGCAAGATGCAAATTCAACTCATAAAGACTAGTTGCATTTTTATACACTATCAATGAATGATTCGAAAGTGAAATTAAAAGAGCAGTTTCATATAAAATAGCAGCAAAATGAATAATATACTCAAAATTATCAAAGAGATGTAAGACACGTACCCTGGAAACTGATTAACTTCGAGATGACGTAAATAAAGGGAACTATGTCCTGTGTTCACAGATTGAAAGATTTAATATTATTAAGATGTCAAAACTCCGTAAAGCAACTCACAGCTAAAATACAATCCCTATTAATACATCTATGACTTTTTCCCTTTTTAGATATAGTAAGGCAGATCTTAGAACCCATATGGAATTGCATCCTAAATAGTCAAAACAATATTGAAAAATAAGAACAAAGTTGGAGCACTCACATTTCTCTATTTCAAAACTAACACATAGCTACAATAATAAAAAGCAGTGTGGTACTGTCAGAAAGATACACTTACAGACCAATGGAAAACAGTTGAGAGTCCAGAAATAAACTCATATTTCCATATTTCCATTGGTTTTTGACAAGGATGCCAAGACAATTCAATGGGAAAGAATAGTCTTTAAAAACAAATGTGCTGGGAAAACTGGATTTCCATATTCAAGAGGATAAAATTAAACTCCTATTTCATCCCATATGCAAAAATTAACTCAAAATAGATCAAAGATCTAAATGTAAAAGCTAAAAGTACAATTTCATTAGAAGAAAACAGAGGAGTAAATACTTATGACTTTAGATTTGGCAAAAGATTCTTAGATATAACAACAAAAGGGAAAAATAAATTGAACTTCATCAAAATGAAATATTTTGTGCATCAAAGGAAACTATCAAGGAAATGAAAAAACAACCCACAGAATGAGAGAAAATTTCTGCAAATCACATATATTCTTACAAATCAACATTAAAAAGACAGTCCATTTTTTTAAAAAATGGGCAAAGAACTTGAATAGATATTTCTCCAAAGAAGATGTACCAGTGGTCAACAAGCACATGAAAAGACGTTCAACATCTCCTTGAATTATCATGGCAAGGCAAATCAACTCACAATGAGATACCACTCCCTTCTAAATAGAATGGAAGTTAATAATAATAGCAACAGTAGTAGAAAACAGGAAATGTGGAATGAAGTTCTGATAGGTAATACAACATGGTTGAACCTCCAAAACATTATTCTAGGTATAAGAAGACAGAAAAATAGTCATGTATGTTGTATAATTTCATGTATAGTGAATGTCCTGAATCATCAAATTCATAGAAAGCAGATTCTTTTGGCTCCACTGGGTCTGTGCTGCTGCGTGTGAGCTTTCTCTAGTTGCAGCAAGCAGGCGCTACTCTCTAGCTGTGGTGCACAGGCTTCTCACTGCAGCACCTTCTCTTATTGCCGAGCAGTTTCCAGGTGCGTGGCCTTCAGCAGTTGTGGCGCACCAGCTTAGTTGCTCCACGGTACGTGGGATCTTAGATCTCGCACCAGGGATTGAACCCTTGTCCCCTGCATTGGCAGGCGGACTCTTAACCATTGGACCACCAGGGAAGTCCCCAGAAAGCTGGTTAGCTAGTGGTTGCCATGGGCTGGAGATCCCCTTCAATAATAATAGCCCTGAGCAACAAAATGAGGATGGAGAAGAGGAAGAAGGTGATCGTGAAGAAGAAGACTGGGAAGAAAGGGACGAGGCCAAAGGAGAAGACGATGAAGATGATGCGGGAGGAAATGGGGGACTGGGGAGGTGGCTCACAGTCTCTGATGGACCCAACCTCCTACTCACTTCCCGACTCCTCCACCTTCTGTGTTCACCTCCTCCTTGAGGTCTCTCTTCTCTCCTTTACACCTGGGCTCTCCACTTACATTTGGAGAAACACCTTGAGTGGAACACAGTGGGGAAAGAATCTGTATGCATTTCTGTTCCAAGTCCATTTTCTTATTTTCCTGCCTCGTAAGAATGGTAGGGATTAGACTTCCCTGGTGGTCCTGTGGTTAAAAATCTGCCTGCCAATGCAGGGAACACGGGTTCGATCCTTGGTCTGGGAAGATTTCACATGCTGTGGAGCAACTAAGCCCATGCACCACAACTCTGGAGCCCAGGAGCCTCAGCTACCAAGCCCGTGTGCTGGCTGCAACTACTGAAGCCTTTGCACCCTAGAGCCTGTGCTCTGCAGCAAGACAAGCCACTGCAATGAGAAGCCTTCATACCACAACGCAGAGTAGCCCCTCTTGTCTCAAGAGAAAGCCCACTCAAAGCAACAAAGACCCAGAGCAGCCAAAAATTAACAACAAAAAATAAATAAATAAAATTATCACAAAAGGGTAGGGATCAACATATCATGTGAGAATGAAAGAAACCCTTCCCCTCTGTTGCTGGGCAAGTTGGAGGGTCCTGGGACTCCAGCAGCCCTGCAAGAACTGGAGCGCATCCTTTTCTCTCGTGTGTGTGCGCTGGACTTAGAGATTCCCGGAGGTCCGTGTGCATATGGGTGGCCAGAATTCACCAGCTTCTGCCTATGCACTTCCTCATGTTTAAAATAGGAAGAAGTAACCTCCACAGAGAGGTTCTAGACCAGCAAACAGTGAGCATGGCTTGTCTGGTGACCAAATGAACATCTGACAATGCAGCTTCTCCAGCTTGTTGGACTGTGATGTTGAGTAGATACCCTGGCATCTTAAAGGGACACCTTTAAGATGAAGTTCTATCCTAGTGATGAATCCTGTCTGTCAGTGGAAACTAGGCAGAACTGGTAGTATCTTATTTGAAAGCGACATTCTCTATAATTGTTTTGACCCTATTTATTTTAAAATTTTCTTTCTGTTTTCCTTGGAAAGCTGATGCTGAGTTTTAAGTGAATCTGAAAGTAACACACAGGGTTAAATTTGTAATTCACAAAGTAACTGGTGAATTAAACATATTATATCCAATAAAGCATGCAAACAAAATGAAACTAAGCATGCAAAAAAAAAAAAAAAGATCTCCCCACATTAAAATTAGCAGGATCCCCTGGGGGCTGGTTCCCATATTAGATTTACTTCACTCAGCAGCACACTGTGAGCCCAGACTTCCTGCTAATATTAGGGATCCAGGTTCTTTCTTACTCTGCTGGGGCTGTTGGATGTTAGGCAAGAATCTCCATTCCTTCCAGCCTCAGTTTCCTCATCCCTAATACTGGACAACAAAATCTCTCTGCGGGCATGGGGATTCAGTGTGACCATCTGCAAAAAGCATTTAAGGCTATGCTTGCAAGTCCGAAGGGCACAGGAAGTACTAGCCAGCATAATTCTCTTTTCGAGTTACCTGCGGGAGAAAGCACACAGAGAACAGCAATGTTCCTATCAGTTAGGGCTCTCTTAGTCATAAGCAACAGAACCTGGTACAAACTGGCAAAAGCAAGAAAGAGACGGTGTTGACTGGCATATCTGGGCAGGTCTGAGAAAGGCTTGAATGCAGCCGATCCAGGGCTCACTGATAACTTTGGGATGACATGATTCCTCAGCCGCATATGGGGACATTCCTTCTCCCATAACAAAAGAGGAGGAGCTAGCAATGGGAATGCACAGGACTGTCTGGAGATGGAGAAAACCAAGAAAGCTTGCTTTGCTGAGGTCAGGAAGAGAGATGCCCCTCATCTCTGATTCTCCCAAACGTGGCTGCTTCATTATTTATTCCAGCAGGTTAGGCTTCTCAGGAGCTCCACCTGCTGTGTAGAAATGGTCCCTAGGCTCTTGTAGCTCTTCCAGATGGAATCTCCTGGCTCCAAGGCCATCTTCCCACAGAGATGTTTCCATTGCCCCACTCAGGCCAGATATCGGTGCAGACTGGTCAGCTGGGGCTAGAGGGAGGAGTCACATTGTGACCCAGTGTGGCACATCACCCAGGTCCTCCAAAATACCCACCCAATGGCCAGGGTCCCGTGGGTGACTTCTTACCATAGAAACCGAACACAGAGGGGAGATGCCTTTACTCTGCAATGCCACGATGCACACAGATGCATCAAGATTGCCCTCATATATGTGGACAGAAGGCTCATCCTGCAAAAATGTGATTAAATTGTCTTTTCCCCTCATGATCCCACTCCAGGTAGGCAACCTCAGCTCAGAATAGATTCTATCACACGGTGCTTACTTGAGGCAAATAGGACATGATCACAGGATTACATTTCACTACTGAGCCCCAGATTTCCTCTGGCAGACTCATCATCTGAGCCCTTCATGGTTACAGGCACCAGCCTGAGCAGAGCATCACCAGCTCCTCCCCTAGGTGACCTGTGCTGCCCCCATGGTGAGCCAGGGCAGGGGCTCAGGTCTGCCCTCCCACTGGACCCCCCGAGTGCTGCCGCAGCCCTCACTTGGACCTTTCCTGACTTCAATCTCTGTTTCTTTAGATTTAATCATCAGGTTGACAAGATCTGCTCAGAACAGACATTTACTGTTTCGGTTTTCCCACTGGCGCTCTCTGATCACAAGCTACCCAGTCTCCTCACTGTCCAGTGGCATTTCTTCCTGATTGAATGAGAACTGGCTCAGAGCCCGGCTTACCCTGAGGTCAGCCTTTGAAACATGCTTCTGTGTACTTGTTGTTTGGTCGCCAAGTCCTATCCACTTTGCAACCCCATGGATGGTAGCCCACCAGGCTCCTCTGTCCATGTGGTTTCCCAGGTAAGAATACTGGAGTGGGTTGCCATTTCCTTCTCCAGGGAATCTTCCCACCCCAGAGTTCAAGCTCACATCTCCTGCATTGGCAGGCAGATTCTTTACCAGGTCACCAGGGAAGCCCTGCAAAGACACAAAATCACGCATTAGCCAGATCAATCTGGGGGACACACTGTTCTATTCTCCAGAGTATTTAACGCAGAAGTTCTCAGTGTACAACTTTTTAGTGATATACTATGAAATGTGCTGTGAATGAGGCTTCTTCAGACAACACATACCACACCCCAGAGATAAATATCACTAAAGGTGTACTTGGATAGATGCGGACACATCCAAACTGGACTCAAGCAAAACCCGTGCGATTTGCATTCAGCCTGAGTTCTGTAAGTGACCACAGGAATGGCAGGAGATGTGACCCAGGAAATTAATCCTGGATGCACAGCATCTGCCTCATTTCAGAGTGACAGTGGGGATGGCCGTTCAGCTCTTTATTCCCAGTGTTTCTGGAAAGGTTTGAATGGCACAAGCACATGCTTCCACACTGTTTTTATTTCTAACTGATTTGCCCATTGGACGGATTCCTTGTGGAAAGGAAATAAAACAACATAATTAAAATAAAACCTCTATCCTAAGCTCCTGGAAGCCAAATGAAACAGAGTCTTGTAAGTTAAAACATGCCCCTCTCAGCTATGAATTCAGGGGTAAAAGTGCACTAAAACTGTAACACTTTCAATTATAGGCCTTCAACATTTGAAAATTCCACAGGGATCCTCGTCAAGCAAACCTAATGATTTCCTCCTGTTACTGTTACCAACCCACTGAATTTGGTGGGGGGGAAAAGTGAGCATATTGGGATCTAGGAAAGGCCATCATAAATTAGAGAGAGAGAGACTTGCAAGATGAAAAGAAATATTGCAACCAAGAAAAAATAAGAAAAACTGGTTGTTAGAGTCTGAAATTATGTCTCACACTAAATTCACATGTTGAAATCCTAATCCCAGTATGATGGGATTAGGAGGTGAAGACTTTGGGAGGTGATTAGGTTTTGAGGGTGGAGCCCTCAGGAATGGGCTTAGTGCCCGATAAGAGACCCCAGACCTCCTTCACCCCTTCTGCTATGTGAGGTCACAGTGAGCAGATGGTATCTATGAATCAGGAATCAAGTCCCCAGACACTAAGCCTGCCAGCAACTTGATCTTGGGCTTCCAGCCTCCATAATTGGAAATCAATCTCTGTTGTTTATAAACCACCCAGTCTCTGTTTTTTTGTTTGTTTGCTTGTTGTTGTTATTGTTTTTTATAGCAGACCAAGCAGACTAAGATACTTGTAGTTCACAGAGGCAGAACTTACAGTCAGCTCTCTCTTGCCTTTCCCCAAATAAAGGCATAGGAGTTGGAGGAGTCTTTGTTCAATATTGTAATCATTGCTGGAAGAACTCATGATGTGATGATAACTCGCCATTCACTGATGCTGGAAACACCAGCTTATCTTAAATAAGAGGGAACCATCTTGAAGAATCAGAGGATGAGAAGGGATTTGTGAAGGAGAAGATGAGTCCAAATGAGTCTTGAGACCATTCCCAAGGGTACCAAGACATTGCTGGCTGAGCTGTTTTATAATTAACATACTCATCAGACTCTCAAAGTGTTACCAAACACCTCAAGTGGTTGACTGTTTTTAATAGTATATTTATGTTCATTTTTGAGGCAAATGATAAATGCTCAGAGTAAATCACCAAAGTGTGCGAAGTTCCTGTGTCAGTCTCCTGTCTGGGACACAGACTCTTGCCTCTGTCTCCATGGATAGGCACTTTGACCAGATTCCCAGCCCCAAGATGAGGACCCAACCCACTTCTCCTGAGTACTTACTATCAGGATGTATGATGCTAGGGGCAGGGGTCAAAGACCACCATCACCTCAAGATCAAACAAGAGACTGTCTTAAAGCTTTGTTTTTAATTTTTGGCTGCACTGGGTCTTCACTGTTACACAAAGGCTTCTCTCTCTAGTTGTGCTGAGCAGAAATACTCACTAGTTACCGTGCCTGGGCTCCTCATCATGGTGGCTGGCTTCTCTTGTTGCAGAGCACAGGCTCTAGGGCACAGTGGCTTTGGTAGTTGCGGCTCCAGGACTCTAGAGCTCAGGTTCAGTAGCTGTGGGGCGCGGGTTTAGTTGTCCTGAGGCATGTGGAGTTGTCCCGGACCAGGGACTGAACCCGTGTCCCCTGCATTGGCAGGCAGACTGTTAACCACTGGACCCCCAGGGACGTCCAAGATGCCATCTTGATGGCTGCATCTCTTGAGTTTTCTTGTACCTTCATAATCATGAATTCCTCTACTCCACTCTACTTGCTCACACACATGTGTGATGCCAAGTAAAATCACAGAAACACAGACTTGTGGGAATCTCAGGGGACTGCTTCTCAGTAAGTCCACTCCTTCTGTGGACTTACCGGCCTGACTGTAGATGAGAGGTAAAATTGAAGTCTGTGATAATGGAGAGCACGAGACATGGTGATTAATCATCAGTGCATGGCACAGATAACCACTTCCCTCCCTCTTATCTCCCATGGAGCCCCTCAGGCTCAGGGCATGATCGATCTGTAATTCACCATGATGGTTCCATTGAGATTAACTAGCCCGAGGATGACACTGCAGACGTGCGAACATGTGGGGAGAAACAGAAAACAGAGCGAATCTAAGGGTGTTGAGTATTGCCCATGTGCGTGAGCAGAGGGACAGTCCGAGCCCATCCACCCAGGGCATCATTTTAGCAACACCCTCAGCAGATGGGAGAGAAATATGAAGGTATTTCCAAAGGTGCCTTCTTCCAGCAGGAAGTTATCATGAAAAATAGTTCAGACACATCCAATATGTAAGGGAAAGAGGAGGGTAAAAGTCTTAGGATAAAAGATACAGAAATATTTGATAAAAGACTCAGAAAAAAAAAAAGATGAAGAAGTCAGTTGTGATTTCCTATGGTTTCTTTGGAAACCAAAACATCCTGAGGTTGGGGAAAAGAGGAAACAAGTTTTATCTGTGTGGAGTTTGGGTTGTTATTTTTGGTGCACCTTGGCTTTCCTTGTTCTGAGGTTTCTTTCTTCTAGAAATTACATGATGAAGGAGGGAAAGAAAAGAGACACCTGTGTACCTCCTGGAGGGGCTATGGGGTCAGGAAAGAACAAAGGCTTTAGAAGGCAGTAACTACCCACAATCAGCTGGGGCAAAACTGGGGAGTTTATTCACTAGTCAATGGCCTCAGATTCACCTGAATCCTGGTGCTCAAACTATGTCATCAGAAGTATATGTCTCTTCCCTCTGCTTGGACTTCTCTTGTAGCTCAGCTGGTAAAGAATCTGCCTGCAATGCAGGAGACCTGGGTTCGATCCCTGGGTTGGGAAGATCCCCTGGAGAAGGGAAAGGCTACCCCCTCCAGTATTCTGGCCTGGAGAATTCCAGGGATTGTATAGTCCATGGGGTCGTGACTTTCACTGACTCCTTCTGCTTGTCTTCCTTCTGCGATAGCTCAGCCTATAGAACTTTCCTGGGCAGGCGGCCAAGTGGTGGCTGTAAAAGCTTGAGGCTTCCTTTCTGTCCACTGAGCACGCCCATCCTGGATACAGTCCCTGGTTCTGATTGCCCAGGCGGTGGGGCAGGCAGCCACCTCAACCACAGGAAATGACTGTGGAGGATGGTTCTCAAGAGGTGCTGAGGCGGGCTGCCAAGTAATGCTGATGCTGGGGAACCGGGCAATCCCAGGGTCTCCTTGCTGGGCTCTTCCTTCTCCTGTGGCAAAAGAGGGGAAAGTGAAGCAAAGAGGATAGAGGGGAGGAAATGAACAGAGGAGAGGGTGAGGGGACGGGAGAGGGGATGGGAAGGGGGAGGGGTGGGGAGCGGGGGAGGGGAGGAAATGAAAAGGGGAGGGGCGGGGGAGGAGGAGAAGGGGAGGAGAGGAGAGAGGGAAGAGGGAAGGAGATACGACACACACTTCAAACCAGAGTTGTAAATACAGTGACATGTCTTCTAATTTAATATTAAGCAGTTTTGGGCTTTGAAAACACAAAGGCATGATGCAGTGTAACTGTGCTATTTACATGATTTTTTTTTTTTTTTTTTTTTTTTGCGGCCCTGAAAAGGGCCCTTAGTTTTTCTAAAGGTTTCAAGCTAGATGCTTTGCTCAACCACCAAAACCGTAAAGGGTACGGCCCTGACGTTTGAGCGCGTAGACCACATCCATGGCAGTAACAGTCTTGCGCTTAGCGTGCTCCGTATAGGTGACCGCGTCCCGGATCACATTTTCCAGAAACACTTTCAGCACCCCACGAGTCTCTTCGTAGATAAGACCAGAGATACGTTTGACGCCTCCACGACGAGCCAGACGCCGGATAGCTGGCTTAGTAATACCCTGAATGTTGTCCCGCAAGACTTTGCGATGGCGCTTAGCACCCCCCTTGCCGAGGCCTTTGCCACCCTTCCCACGACCAGACATGGTTGCTGTCGCAATCTATTTACATGATTTTTAACAGACTAGTAAATACTTTCATTCACGAGTCTCTTTGGAAAGTGACGTCTCCTTAGTAACGGGAGGTTAGAAGGCAAGCGGATGGAGCCTCCCTTTAGTTCAGCCTGTGACTCCCTGGTGATGCCCCACAACCTCACTATCTCCTGTTGTAAATTCAGATTCTGAATTTGATGTCCTTGATTAAAGTCCAGCCCTGCCAACGGCCCTCTCTCCTCCCACCCCAAACAGGGCTTGAGGGAACTGAGGTACCAACTACACATCTTCATCCTAAGAATTAGCAGATTGGAGACTATTTTAATAGAACTTGGAGCATCCAGCAGAAATCATGCTGTTCCTAATGTTCCTTTCATTTTCCTTTCATTTTTCTTTTTCTTAAATTCCCTCCCTCCCTTCCATCTTTCCTTCTTCCTCTCTGGTTGTGTCACACTCTGGTCATCTCTTCTGAACACAGGCATGGGTGACAGGGCGATTCCCACACCCACAAGCCTCTCAGGAGCACAGGACCATCCACCTGCTCCAGGGCGAGGGGCAGGGACCACCACATCCCCCCTCCCCATCCTCATCCAAGAGAAGCCAGCTGGGTCTCTGGGTCCTGAGATCCCATGTCCTCAGAGATGACTGAACTGGACCCGTCTGTCTGCTCATCAGCACAGTGTGGGTGGGGACTCTGACCCTCATGTCAGTGGCCCCTCTCAGCTCTGAACTGAAAGGAGTGCAGCGCTGGGACCACCGTAATAGACCAGGGTTCTGGCCAGGCCGTCAGCAATTGTTTCTGCCTCTCACCTCTGTTCCTCTTATGGGGACTGGATGGGACAGGTGGGGAGGGGGCTGTGCCTTCATCTCAAGTTCTTGTTGGCACCTCTGGAGGCAGGAGGGGAAGGGGACCTCACTGGACAATTGATGGCAAAGACGTCTTTGTTTTATTGGCTTTGTTCTTGTCCATCCTGAGGAGTCCTAGAGACTACAAGGGGCCCCCTTCCTGCCTCAGAGTGGGGCTGAGCAATTGACGCCAGGCACTCTCCCATTTGGGGTGAAGCCTCCAATACAGGAGCCCTGGGTTTGATCCCTGGGTCGGGAAGATCCCTTGGAGAAGGGAATGGCAACCCACACTCCAGTATTCTTGCCTGAAGAATCCCATGGACAGAGGAGGGTCAGAAAGAGTCAGACATGACTGAGCAACTAACACTTTCACTTTTCACTCCCTGGTGCTGTCTGAGGTGTTGCATGTGGAGCTGACATGCGGGGATGGGGTCAGGACCTCCTCATCTTCCAGTATCATGCTGTCCTCTATAGCCACCGGCCTGGATGGATTCCTGATGGTCCCGAGACCCTGGCTCTCAGCTCAGTCCTGTGTCCTCGATGGCCACTGACTCCCAGTGCTACTTCCCCTGGACGGACAGACCCTGCCTCAGCTTCTGTCCGTCCCCCTCTCCCCTGGCATCCTTCACCCATCACTGTCCCTTCCCCCTCCCCCACCCCACAAGCACCACGAGCCTCAGTGGACCCAGTTGAACTGAGCTGGGAGACTTCGTGGGACTCACCCCACCCTGGTCTCTATGCTGAGGGGCACCCACTTCTCACAGCCCGTAATTCAGGGTCACGAGACTCTGACCTGCCGGCTCTGTCCAGCCCATGTGATTTCGCCCACACAGTGTTTGAGGGGAAACTGGATTAGGTATCAATACTTAGCATCTGGTTTTCCTTGAGCTGCTGTAAGACCTGGCACTCTACAGAGCGCTGGGCCAGGATCTAGCAAGCCTGCAGCCTCCATCCGTCTTCCCATCACTTTCCCTTAATTAATTTCATCAGAGGCTCTTGAGCTATGTCCTTAGTTCTGATGGGTTAGAATTGGCTCTGGGCCTAAGTACATTCAGTCTGCCAGCAGCTGGGCTGTCTACCTGAAGTTACTAATTAGGAAGGAACTGGAGGCTGGCCCAAGGCATGGGGAGGTCACACTGTAGGGAGAGGCTCTCCGGAAGTCCGGTTCCTTGCATGTTTCCTCCCTGCCCTTACCATGACCCTCAGCCCACCCGAAGCTGGCGGCAGAGACGCCAGAGAACACCTTCCACTGACTGATCTTCAGATGTCAGGCCCAGTGCGAGCCAGTATGCACTGGGTGGAGGTGGATGAAAATACATCCCATCTTCTGAAAAGTCCATGAGGAAGTCAGGAGAGGACAGCACTGATGAACACCCGAGAGTTTCAGTACCATCATACACGAACCTCAGCTCACACACTCCAGAACAGAAGAAATGTGTGTGCTTCATTTTCTTCTATGATGCTAGCTGATTCTTTCAGGAGCTCATGTTCAGCAGGAAGGTGGAGTTTAATCAGCCAGTTCTGGATCCCACCTTCCTCTGAGGCCATATCTGGGTTCCAGGAGGATGAGTTACATAGTATCCAGATACCAGAAATTGCACCAGTCAGGGCAGGCTGCTCTGTGCCGCAATAACAAGTAATCCTCAAGATGTCAGTAGTTTCATTCATTTGGTTTTGGGTTTTTTTCCTTGCACATGCTTCATGCCTTTTATAGGAATCAGGAGGCCCCACCCATTAAAGTAAAAATCCTAGTGAAGAAAGCAGTCTGATCCCCTTGAAAAGTTTCTATTTTCAAGGATAGAGAAAGCTTGAACTGCAAAAAGTTTATTTCCGTAAATATGGGAGCAAAATACCCAAATTTTATGGACAGTATCATTAAGTATCTCACTTTCAGAATATATGAATTAGTATCTTACTTCACACACATGTGGTCACATCTCATTTAATCTTACCACCTAATGAAGACGGTACCCACCACTAGTTTCCATAATGAGAATGTCGGCCCAGAGAGGTTCAGCCAGTTCACCGAGGCTGCACAGCTGTTCCGGATGATCCTGGGAAGGGAACCAGGTGTCGTTTGACTCCAAAGCCGGGATTTCCCCACTGGCTCTCCAT
This sequence comes from Bos grunniens, assembly GCF_055505025.1. Lineage (NCBI taxonomy): Eukaryota > Metazoa > Chordata > Mammalia > Artiodactyla > Bovidae > Bos > Bos grunniens. The sequence goes on from NC_141181.1 coordinate 46,203,882, forward strand.
CCCGTCTCCATGCTGCTCGTTCTACCGCCTGTGAAATTTCTCTTAACGACACACACTCACCCAGTCTCTGTGGCTCCTGCAGTTTTTTTCAGAGAAAGCAGAGGGTTGGCTCTGCCCTCTCCTCAGACAGACCCTCTGCTTCCGGCCCCATGGGTCAGCCCCTGCTGTATGAAGACAGGAGGCAGGGGAAGACAAGGCAAAGGAGCTTCCAGAATTGTCTTTGGGATGTTAGGGAAAAGTGGCAGCTGTGAATTCAACTACAGATCCTCCCTGTCTTTGCTTTTTTTTTAACTGATGAGTGCTTGGCAAAGTTCTGCTTATTCTGCTGCCGCTGCCAAGGCAAAAGAGGATACCTTGTACCGAAGTTACCGTCACACGGGGGAGCCTCTCTGTAGGACAAATCCCTAGCACCACACCTGGCACTGAGTCAGTCCTTGATAAATACACATCGTTTGGGTGAGTTTGTCTAAGTCTAGCTGTGATTGCAGGCTCACACATGCAGTTACTTATTTTAGATGGGTCTGTTGCAGTCTACTTATTCTCATCCCTCATCTTCCCCATTCTCGCATCATCAAAGCACAGCCCCATCATCATCACCATCATCACTAGCCTCACAGTTAACATCTGTTGGACACTGCGGTTTAATTGTGTGCACACTGGGCTGGGTTAGGAACTTGGCATGCATCATCTTATTAAATCTTCCCAATAGTTGCGTGTTGAATGAGAGAGCTCATTAACTCACTAATGATCAATAATGATCTTAAGACTTGGTTTTGAAAGGTAACTCCGAAAGTCAAAGTCACTCAGTTGTGTCTGTCTCTTTGCAACCCCTTGGACTATACAGCCCATGGAATTCTCCAGGCCAGAATACTGGAGTAGGTAACCTTTCCCTTCTCCAGGGGATCTTCCCAACCCAGGGATCAAACCCAGATCTCCCACATTGCAGGCAGATTCTTTACCAGCTGAGCCACAGGGGAAGCCCAAGAATACTGGCGTGGGTATAGTATAAGACTTGGCTTAGTTATCTTAAATACTGTACATCTGATGATTCTTCCTCCTCCATCTTCTTCCCACTAGCATTCACTTAGTGCTTATTGTTTACCAAGAATGATAAACTACTTAATTCTTGCGGTGATATTTGTGGTAAAGACTGTTGTCATCCTCATTTTACAGATGAAGCAGCTGAGCCTCAGAGAGGTAAACTGACATGCCCAACGTCATTCAGCTCTGGATTAGCAGAGCCTGGTCCACACTTGGATAGGTAGGACCATTTCATGGCCTCTCAGATACACAGGCCCTTGACGTCTGGACCTGGCCACTCATCCTGACACAGATTATCTTCCAAGTATCTGGAGACACAGATGGTCGGAGGGTAGTGGGGCAAATTCATGGTCATCAAATCCTATTATGGAAGAATTTTGCATTTGTTTGTGGTTAGAACAAGGGAAAATGTGTCTGGGTTGCAGACATACTCTGACTTGGCACAAAGCTGGCTGTTACTCAGACTAATCTATGAGGCATATTGCCAGAAAGCTCTGTTTTCCATTTCCCTTTCATTGCAATTTCAAAATTTTAATTAAGGTAGGACTTGTGATTGTCCTCACCACAAAGGATGGATGGTGTTCTAGATGGAGAGAACAGGAGAGATTGCATTCCAGGTGGAGATAAAATAAAGCTCCGTGAGAGATGCTTGGCTAACCCTAAAATCATTCCCGTTTTCCAGCAGCTCTAGCAGAAGCCTGGACAGCAGTTGCAGTTAGTGGTCCTGCCCCTCCCCAGCAGTCCTGATGACCTGACGCTCTGCAAATTCCTGGGCTTCATCACCCAGGGTCTCTACTCTGCAGGAGCCAAACAAGCTGGATCAGTGAACGCTCAATGTCAATACTCATGAAGAATGGAGGCCGGCTCCTACTGGCTTCTCTGCTTTGCTCTAGAGATCTCAGCACTCTCAGGGCTTAGTCACAGTACTTCCAGAGCCTGTAGCTGGGTCGATGCTCACTGCACCCTGGGAGTGTCCACTTGATGGAGTCCTCGGGTTTTGTTCCCCAGGAGCCGGGTCTTGGGAACATGAGCTTCCACATGGAGTAGATACCTGTGATCTCGGTTCTTTGCACACCCATCAGCCCTGCTCCTGGATCCGGTCTCTTCACACTGGATTCTGAGTGCAGATGCCTACTGGTTCTTCACCTAGTGCTGGGATTCCTGAGCTCCTCACTGGCTATCAGGTTGGAGAAGCTATTTATTAATGATTTCCTGAGACAGAGGGGCATCATTTCATTGACCAACAGGCTATTGTCAATCAAGCTGTTATTAAAATAACATAACACCAAAAATCCTTTTATGTTAAGTAATAGAACAGTGGGCAAATTCTAGAAACTGAAATTGAACCATAAAATACATGTGTACTGAAAAAAAGTACTGAGAGGCAATAGAAAAAATGACATTTTATTATGCTATCCTCTTTGTATTTTGGATACCTTTCTCCTGACTTCCCCAGACTTCCTGTAAAGAGTTGTCCTGTCTTACATGTAAAGCAGGAGCCTTGCAGAGTCAGGCCAGCTCCCCAGGAAGGTGATTAATTACAGCTGATAGTCAGGAAGGCCTGTGGAGCTGACTCTGTCACCAGAGTCCCTGGAGCCAGAAGCTTCCTTCCAGACTCCCTCTCCTCCGGCTCACCCCATTCCCTCTCTGTCCCTCTTCCCTCTCCTCCCCTCCCCCTTCCCTCCTCTCTCTCCTCCTCCCCCTGCCAGGAGACCAGCTGTGATTCCCCAGGCACATCATCTGGCAGAGAGGAGCCTTGGCCCCTGAGGCACAACTAACCCCAAGTACTGACTCAGGGGTTTCTTTTGTCTCCCTCATTCTTCCAGGGATGTGAGAGATGCTGTGTCCTGATCCAGACCCCTTCTTCTTGACCACCCTATGGAGGGGAGGGTCAGTGATTGGAAACGGACCCATTGCTGACTCCTCTTCCCCTTTCCCTGCAGGGGAGCAGAGGGGAGGCTGTGCTCAGGGCACTGATCAGACCGGAGGCCCTGGGGATGCACCTGCCAATTTCCCAGCAGCCAGAATTGGGTTGTTGTCAGAAATAAGCCAGATTCTCAGTCAAGATCTTCAAAGTCCATGTGGGTGTACAGAAGGCTTGGGGGTGGAGGTGAGTTTCCGATGTGTGCTTTCCAAAACAAACTCCCCAGACAGTTGGAGCAGGAACACTGCCTCTCTGCCTCCCTGTCTGAGATTCACTTTAGCTCATAAAAGCCTCTGAGCTGCACAGCATCCTCTAGAAGAGAAAGAGGAAAGTTCCTTATGATCAGACCAGAGGTCTCAGAACTGTTTTTGAATAGAGGGCCCTTTCTTTGTGGGATGACTGGAAGCTCTGGGAAATGCTGATCCATAGCAAGTTTTAAAAACTTTATTCTTGGTATGAGAGCTCTCTTCCAACTCCCAGTCCCCAGACAGACTCTAACATGGAAGTGAAAAACACCAGGAAAACTTGATTTATTCAATCTCAAGTGACAGAAACACAGCTGAAGTAGATTCTGCAGAAGCAAGAATTTGTTGCCTCATATAACCAGTCCATTCTAAAGGAGATTGGTCCTGGGTGTTCTTTGGAAGGAATGATGCTAAAGCTGAAACTTCAGTACTTTGGCCACCTCATGCGAAGAGTTGACTCATTGGAAAAGACTCTGATACTGGGAGGGATTGGGGGCAAGAGGAGAAGGGGACAACAGAGGATGAGATGTGTGGATGGCATCACTGACTCGATGGACGTGAGTCTGAGTGAACTCCGGGAGTTGGTGGTGGACAGGGAAGCCTGGGGTGCTGCGATTCATGGGGTCACAAAGAGTCGGACGTGACTGAGTGACTGAACTGAACTGATAACAGAGCATCCAGAGTGATGGCTTCAGGAGCGGCTTGATCTAGGGGCTCAAGTGACAGTCTCAGGATCTTGTCTTCTTTTCTTCATCTCATGTATCAGATTTCTCCATGTATGCTTTGTCGTTTTGCATGTGGCACCAAGATAGCTGCCTGGGTCCCAGTCTCAGTAGCATCTGAGTCTTCTTAGAAGCTCAGCATTTTTCTTTCTCAACAGTTACACTGAACAATTGAAAACTGCATCCCACTGGTCCACTAACTGCTCCATGCCCATCCCTGGGGTGATCTCTGGCAGGGGAATTTGATGATATAGTTATCCAGGCTTGGGTCACATCACCTTCTTAGATCAGGAGGGGCACAAGCCCCCTGACCACATGGAATGATGGAAGTGATGGTTCACCAAGGAAAATGCAGGTCAGTTCCTAGAAGGAGGTGGACCGTGTGTAGACCCAGCAACACCAACAAACACCCATCACCCATCAAGCTCCAGTCTGGTCTGCTCCTTCCTGCCTCCTCAGGCCTCTTATGGGCTGGTCTCCCTCCTCCCCTCACTGCAGGGTCATCCGTACTGACTCGGGTGCATCACTTCATTATCCTCACGTGAGGCATGTGTGGTACCTATGAGATTAGACTCTGAGCTCTCAGGAGGGCCGTGTCTTATCTCACTATGCTCTGTGGCCCCAGCTCTTGGCACATTGTGTCTGCATCTGTCAAGTGTCAAGTCTGTGCTTCGAGAATGAAGGGAAGACTGACTGGAGAGAAACCTGAGTCAGTCAACACGCTTTTCTGCTCTGATGTTTTGTGGGTTCTCCTGTTGTGGTCTGTATCATATTTATGCCATCTGCCTGCGACAGCTGCAGAGAGGGTGTGAGGTCAGACAAGAGGATTAAGCCTCTGAACTGTCACAACTGCCACGGATGAAGTCAGCTCAGGGTCTGAGGGTTCATTGCCTTGGTCAGTGCATCGTTCCACATGGGGATGGGTGGGGAGTATTCAAGGCTGGTTTTGTTTTTGTTTTTAGTTTGTTTGCTTTTTACAAGCCCTGGGCAGTAAGGACCAGAAGGACTGAGAGACAATTCCAGCTCAGCTCCCCCAGGCACACACATCTGATCATACACAATTTTGGGACCCTGTCACTGATTCGGGGTTTGAGATGGTGCCTGGTTCGATAAAATAGAATTACAATTCTAAATTACAATTCCCATTGATTTTTACAAGAGAGTATAGATTTATGTGGTCCAAGACCACTTGCTGCCACTTGGAAATTACAGATTGTGAATCCATAGTTGAACGAGAGTGGGGATTTTGTTGGAGCTAGAAGCCTAAGATAGGTTTCCAAGTTCCAAAGAGATTATTTCCCTTCCTTACAAGAAACTAAAAAACGATTTACTTCAATGTCTTTAGGAAGCTACTCCTCCACTGCAACCAGGCTGAGGAGGCGCTGAGTGAAAATGTGAAAAGAAGACGTCATCAGGAGTGTCTAAGAAGAGAAAGGGAGTTGAACAATTGTTACCGCTTCAGCCTGAGATAATTTTTCAGCTGAATTGCTAAAATAGGAAGAATCTGGCCTTTTCTACTTTAGGAAAACAATGTTCTGGAGATGAAGCTTTTAAAGAAAATGCTATCTGAATGTGTATTGAAACAAGAATAATTAAGCAGCCATTGTTCTGGCCCATTCCTTGCAAGTCTGGAAGGTTTCTGAAGTTGAGGCTCTAATTAAAAGAAAATTTTTCTTCTCAGATGCATCTCAGTGGTATTGTTCTGTTTTATCCCGTGGGGAGCTTGCGGGTGCCAGGCCGCCCACAGCAAGGATGTCTGGACTCTGGGGTCTGTGTCTGATGTGAACCTGGAGCGAGGCAGCCCCAGCAAATGTCTGGAGGGTCACTGCGTGTCTGGTGGGGACAGAGGATCTGAGGACGCTCGTCCACTTCACACTGCATGACAACAGCGGAAAGCACGGGCTTCCTCCTGCAGAGTCGTCACCCTCTCAGGGAGCCTGGGTCAGAGCTGCCCCTCTGCAGAGGGACCAGCGGACTCGCTGTGTGTTTCCATGGGAGATGCCCCAACCTCAGACACGAGGCTCTTCTCCAGGGTGTGGGTTCCAGGCAGGAATGAGCCTCTTACAGACGCTGTCATGTGTCTGGGGGCATTTCGTGTCTCCTGGCCCAGGAGGTCTCAGGGGAGGACTGGGGCCAGAAAGGCAGGTGCAGGAGCGAGCGTGGACTTGAGTTCCCCTGACCCCCCTGGGCTCCTCCTCAGCTGGGTGGGTGTCATCACAGTGCCTGCCTCTGGGGGCGCTGTGGGGTTACAGGGGATGATGTGTCTCCTGGGTTTGCCGAGCTGTGAAGGGGGCTTTGCTCCATGAGCAGATGTGAGGGAGTGACCAGGTGGCAACCACGTCCCGAGTCAGCGAGGTTGGGCTGTGCACCTGGTCAGATCCCGGCGGGTGTGCCAGGCCCCCGGGGCTGCCCCCGGATCCAGGGAGTGGACGTGCCCTAGGGACCCCCCAGGCTCTGGGTGGTTCTGTGGCTCTGGAGAGAAATGAGGTCGTAGAGGGGCTGGTGGTCCTGCCTGAGCCCCTGGACTCACGTCTCATAAGCTCTCGAAGGTCAAGGGCAATTTTGTTTCAGACCAAATCCTCCACCATCTTCCCCGTCCAGAATCCTCTTTAGCAGTCGGCCCAGCCACCTGCCTCAGGGAGCAACACATGTCCACCTCCTCCTGCAGTTTCCTCCAGCTGTGAGATGCGGATGAGCTGCCAGCAGCCTGCAGACAGCCTCAGGGAATCGGGATCGTTGTGACGTGATGTGGGTGGATTCATTCATGGACAGGGATTCGGTTACTCTGGGTGCATGACTGCTTCTTCCAGAGAATCTGAGATGATGAGGGTCATGTGCTCTCACTCAAACCTCCCAGACTATGAGGAAGCCAGGTTCAGACCAAGCCCAACCCGCGGGTGGCCGTGTTTTACACACACTTACAGGGAGGCCGACACTGAAAGCACAGGTCAAGCCCTCCTGAAAGCCCGTGAGCACCCCCTGTCTCCTTGCTGGGACTTGATCTGGCTTCATCAGCAGGAAGGGTCTACCTGACATCCCAAAGGCAGGACCTTTACTTCCTACTCGGTACCAGCCCACAGCATCCTCTGATCCACAAGATGGATGGAGGACTGTGTAGGGACCCTGGAAAGAGACCACCTGGCCTGCTGGTCCCTTTACCTGGACCTATCATATTGGGGAAGGTGTCTCCAGAATACATTACCCAGGCCCCTGGGAACCAGCAAGAAGGTCATAAGGCCTGTGATGCTAGTTAACAAGCTAGACATTTCACCCAAACAAACCCATTTCTGGGTTCCCTGTGCTGAGAAAATAACACCCATGGTGTTGATCGGACATAACGCTGCAGTAGGCTCTTGTAGTAGCTACTTTGGATTGAGGGAATGGGTATAAACTCCCCAACCTGGGTGCAAATCTCCAAGACAGCAAGTGGAGACAGGCAACTGGTGGAGCCTCATTAAAGACTTCTGTTGGCCCATGTTCCCTGTTTTTTTTTTTTTTTTTAAATAGTTGTTTCAGAAATCTAAATCGTATTTTTTAAACTTATGATTTTGTGTTTGTTTTTAGCCAATTAAAAATGTTGTGATAACTTCAGGTGGACAGCAAAGGGACTCAACCATACATATCCATGTATCCATTCTTCCCCAAACCTCCCTCCCATCCAGGCTGCCACATAACATTGAGCAGAGTTCCCTGTGCTATACAGTGGGTCCTTGTTGATTATCCATTTTAAATATAGCAGTGTGGCAGGTTTTCTGTTGACCAGTCCCACAATGGTGGCTGATCTTTGACTCCCGTGCCCTGGCAGCTGTCTTTGGATGCTGAGCCGCTGTATGGGGATGGACTGTGAACAAGGACCACTTCCTGGGGGGAGGAGTCTCAGACAAGCTGGAGGAGCCCAGGAGCCAAGCAGGGCAGAGCAGAGCATGCACATCTGCTCTATGAAGGAAGTCCCCTTCTAGGAAGGGCTGCCAGATCGGGGAAGGGACAGGACTGTGGTCTCTGCTGTCTGTCCTCTTCATGAACTCCGAGCTCTGTGCACAGGCTTGAGTTCTTCAGTTAATTGCTTCCAGCTGCAGGAGGTGGCACGTTACTGTGGTGACATGTCCCTGAGCTTTCAGTCCAGGCTGTCACCTGTCCCAGGGCTGCGTGAGGCCTGTCTACAGTCACGTTACACCCAGCCTTTCACAGGATGAGACGCCCCCGTGAGTGACCCGGCGGGCACCTTCCCCTCCTGCTCCTGGGGTCAGGGAGGATCCTTTACCTTGTCACCCAAATGGAGACACAGGCTCAGACAGACTCCAGTCTCCCCTGACAGTTAAAGCATGGACAGTGGGCAGGGGTGGAAGGGAAGTAGCTAAGTGTGTAAGTCCCCCATCCCTGCTCTCTTTGTGCGCTGACCTAACCCCTCAGCTCTGGAGGGCCCAGCAGCATTGCCCCCTCCCAGACGCTCCGGGTGATCTGAATGTTTCATCTGACTTTGGTCAGTGACAGCAGGGATCCGAGGCTGCCCCGCCTGGATCCCTCCTCCCCACCCACCGTAGGTCTGGTTGCAGCAGCATCCCAGGTCCTCCAGGTTCACTGGAGCCCTGCTGGCCTTCCTGAGGGGGCGTTACCTCCAGTCCACCCCACCTGCTCACAAGGGGTTAGCACCCATCCCCTGGGACCACCACCCTGGGCTCCTCTGCAGAGGGGTCAGCAGCTGATGGGCTCCCACCTCTAGAGGCATGTGTCGTCCTCGTCCTGGGGTTCAGATACTGAGCAAAAGGTACCCTCTATAAACAGTGTATGGACCAATAACAAAAGGCTCTGGTGTGCCCACCCCCCTCCCACATTTTACTCCTCCTGCAGAGACCCAGGGGCTGCATCCTCCAGAGTTTGCAATTTCTTCTTATTTTCCCTGTGTGCATGTGATGGTCTGATCCCCCAAGTACTGCTATAAATGCAGCTCACATCACTTGATATATCTTCATTTTCACATGTGTGCTTATGATTCATACTTGTGTGTGTTTGCTATTATGTATGTGTGGATTCAATCTTCCTGAGACTTCCTCTTTGACTCATGGCTTGTTTAGAAATGTGTTGTTCAATTTCCAAATATTCAGGCATTTTTCCAGATATTGATTTCTAGTTTAATTCCATAATGGTTCAAGAATGTATTTTCGTGATTGACAGGCTCTAATTTTTACGGTCCGGATGCGGTCTAACTCAGTAAAGGTTCTGCGTGTGCCTGGGAATGACTGTGCCCTGCAGTCCCTGTGCAGAGTGTTCTAGACAGTCTGTTGGGTTGAGTTTCTTGGTAGTGCTGTTTGAGTCATCAGTAGCCTTACTGATTTCCTGTCTCCTTGCTTTACGGTGGCTGGGAGTGGAGTGATGAAGTCTCCTCCTCTAACTGTGGATTTGTCACGTTTTGCTTTCAGTTCTATTGGTTTTCACTTGGTGTGATTGGAGGTTGTGTTGTTAGGCGCACAGCTGTTTAGAACTGTTTTGTCTTCTTGGACGAGCACTCCCTTTTATCATCCTATAACAGCCCGCTCATTTCTGGACATCCTCCTTATCCTAAAGTCCACTTTGCCTGAAATCAGGATATTTACTCCAGCTTTCTTTTATTTGCCATTTGCATGGTATACCTTCATCTTTCCTCTTACTCCTAATGTAACCAAAAGTGAGGTCTGGCTTCTTGCTGCTCAAAGACCAATGAAGAGGCAAGGTTGGTGGAGAGACAATTTCGCTCTATTTGGATGCAGGCAACTCCTGTTCAAAGGCCAACTTCCTCCCACCCCACCACACACACATCACTGACAATAGGTGGGCAAGAGCTTTTATAGTCTTAGGGAGGAGGCAACATGTAGAACCAGCACAGTCAGCTCTGACAGTCATCTTGAAGTTGGTCATCGGTGGTCTGACCAGAGCCATCTTGATTGTCTTAAGTACAGTTAGTCTTCAGTTCCAGGGTCAGCTTGTTCCCATTTCCTTGAGGCCAGTTCTCGGAATTGTGGCAGCTTATGTCATGGCTACAGTCTGGTCATCCTGTAATTAACTCCTTCCACCTGGTGGGGGTTTTAGTATCTATAAGACAACTTACAGGATATGGCTCAGAGTGTTATCTATAGCCCTCAAGAAGGAGTTGGGCTTCCCTGGTGACTCAGACAGTAAAGTGTCTGGCTGCAATGCGGAAGACCTGGGTTCGATCCCTGGGTCAGGGAGATCCCCTGGAGAAGGCAATGGCACCCCATTCCAGTACTCTTGCCTGGAGAATCCCATGGACGGAGGAGCCTGGTAGGCTACAGTCCGTGGGGTCACAAAAAGTCAGACACGACTGAGTGACTTCACTTTCAAGGAGGAGCTAAAGGTCCTTGACTATGCTTAATGACTTAACCATTAATGTTTTGACTGCTTTCCTTTGCTTTTGCGTTTTCTTACTTCTCTGATTAAGCTTATTCTCCCACTAAAGTTCTTCCACAGACACAAGGCAGGCCGAGGACATGGTGGGGAGAAGTAAGAAAATGGGTCTTGTTTTTATGTTTAAAGTGGGTTTTGTGCTGACCATTTATGGATGGTTCTTGCTTATTTTTATCCAAACTGAAATTTGTGTTAGCTGCTCAGTTTTGACTACTCACATGAAAATGATCATTGATGAAGTGCGATTCACATTGGCCACCTTGATAGTTGTTTTCTGTCTGTTCCCTTTATTCTGTATTTCTCTTTTACTGGTTTTCTGCTTTCTCTGAGTTATAATCTGTTTATTATTTCCTTTTATCACCTAACAATTGACTTATTGTTTATACCTCATTTAAAAACACTTTTGGTGGTTGAAGTATGGTTTGCAATATTCATTGTTAAATAATCTGTGTCCACCATCAAATAGTATAACTCTGCCCCCGCTGCCACATGAGGTCTTTACCACCCTCTGCCCCAACTTCTCTCTGCCATCCCCGGTCCATTATCCTCCTGTGTTCCAACTTTTCATGAATAAACATACAACTCAGCATCACCATTTTCCCTTCAAACAATCATTGCTCTTTAAGAGCAGTTAACATAAGAAATAAACAGACAGTATCTATTTTCACTTGGTCCATTTCTAGACTGGTCATCCCCGTTCTGTTAATACACCCATGCTCCTGACCCGAATGGTGTTACCTCTGCCTAGTGTGAGTCGCTCAGTCGTGTCCGACTCTTTGCAACCCCATGGACTGTAGCCTACCAGGCTCCTCGGTTCATGGGATTTTCCAGGCAAGCATACTGGAGTGGGTTGCCATTTCCTTCTCCAGGGGATCTTCCTGACCCAGGGATCGAACCCAGGTCTCCCACACTGCAGCAGACGCTTTACCGTCTGAGCCACCAGGGAAGCCAGGGTCAAATAAGTAAGTATTCCTTTAGTTAAGTGAACTGAAGAATAAATGCAAGAATGAATGAATGAAATTTTCTCCCCCTCCATCTTTTTCTGTTTGTCCCTAGGACTTATTTAACACTGTGTAATTTTTACTTATTGTCTCTATCTACTGCTGGAATATAAGCACCGTGAGAGAGGGAGCTTTGGTTTACTTCACTAATGCCTCCCAAGTGCTACAATAGTGTCTTGATTATCTTGTTTTAAATACTGCCAAGGGGAGAATTTCTGAACGTTTACTTGATAACCTCTCCAAAGTCACCTTATAACAGGCCTCCTTAAAATTAACTGAATTCTTGAGACATACACCTACTATTGATTATTCTGGATCAACCAGAGAATATTTAGTCATAATCCTCATAAGAGGGTTTAGCAACTATTTACTGATCATTCTTTTTCTTTACGAGTGTGTCTGCTAGCTTTTCTTCGTGGAGAGAGAAAAACCAGTGAGTCAGTGGCAACCTGCCAGTATGCCTATTTTTGGTAGTAAGCTGCTGCTACTCCACCCCGATGCAGCCAATCTCCTCAAATCTCTGGCCCATAGGAGTGAACAGATTCTTGATTCTTTGCCTCCCATAATGCATCCAAGGGACAGCCAAGTTAATCCCCCACTGCTGGACAAAGTTGATGGGACTAGAAATGGGTTTGAAGCCCAAGGAAATGAATCCTAAGGTCATCCAGAGTACTTGCCTGATATCCTGATGAGAGATTAAGATGCCAGTCATGTACATCCCTGGACATTCAGTTCTAGAAAGGCCTTCAACACTCCCTTCTGTGATTTTCCTGAATAAAATGATACGTTTCCGTTATACCAAAGGCTGGTTCCTAGAAGATTTTTTTTTTTTCTGTGTTTACAGCATCTGGTACATTTTCTTTTGTCTAATAAAAGTAAAATGTTTAACTTCATTTATGAAGACAAACTCAATATGTTTAAAACATTTAAATTGCAAACAGTTCATATGGTCAGTTCAATGGAAGCTCGGACAGGCAAAGTACAATAAACAGAATGAAATATCACACACATGTCTCTGTATAATCAACATGAAAGGATATCTAAGATATTTCAAATGGAAAAAGCAAGTTACAAAGTAAAAAAGCACAATGAGAATTCTTTGTTAAACATTTCCCCCAAACTATTTATTTAGATGGTATTATTAATTTTTTGATTTAGGTCATACCTGAATGGTCTAGTGGTTTTCCCTACTTTCTTCAATTTCAGTCTGAATTTGGCAATAAGGAGTTCATGGTCTGAGCCACAGTCAGCTCCTGGTCTTGTTTTTGCTGACTGTATAGAGCTTCTCCATCTTTGGCTGCAAAGAATATAATCAATCTGATTTCGGTGTTGCCCATCTGGTGATGTCCATGTATAGAGTCTTCTCTTGTGTTGTTGGAAGAGGGTGTTTGTTATGACCAGTGCATTTTCTTGGCAAAACTGTATTAGCCTTTGCCCTGCTTCATTCCGTATTCCAAGGCCAAACTTGCCTGTTACTCCAGGTGTTTCTTGACTTCCTACTTTTGCATTCCAGTCCCCTATAATGAAAAGGACATCTTTTTGGGGTGTTAGTTCTAAAAGGTCTTGTAGGTCTTCATAGAACCATTCAACTTCAGCTTCTTCAGCATTACTGGTTGGGGCATAGACTTGGATTACTGTGATATTGAATGGTTTGCCTTGGAAACAAACAGAGATCATTCTGTCATTTTTGAGATTGCACCCAAGTACTGCATTTCGGACTCTTTAGTTGACCATGATGGCTACTCCATTTCTTCTGAGGGATTCCTGCCCGCAGTAGTAGATATAATGGTCATCTGAGTTAAATTCACCCATTCCAGTCCATTTCAGTTTGCTTATTCCTAGAATGTCGACGTTCACTCTTGCCATCTCTTGTTTGAGCACTTCCAATTTGCCTTGATTCATGGGCCTGACATTCCAGGTTCCTATGCAATATTGCTCTTTATAGCATCGGACCTTGCTTCTATCACCAGTCACATCCACAGCTGGGTATTGTTTTTGCTTTGGCTCCATCCCTTCATTCTTTCTGGAGTTATTTCTCCACTGATCTCCAGTAGCATATTGGGCACCTACTGACCTGGGGAGTTCCTCTTTCAGTATCCTATCATTTTGCCTTTTCATACTGTTCATGGGGTTCTCAAGGCAAGAATACTGAAGTGGTTTGCCATTCCCTTCTCCAGTGGACCACATTCTGTCAGATCTCTCCACCATGACCTGCCCATCTTGGGTTGCCCCATGGGCATGGCTTAATTTCATTGAGTTAGACAAGGCTGTGGTCCTAGTGTGATTAGATTGACTAGTTTTCTGTGAGTATGGTTTCAGTGTGTCTGCCCTCCTATGCCCTCTTGCAACACCTACCGTCTTACTTGGGTTTCTCTTACCTTGGGCGTGGGGTATCTCTTCACGGCTGCTCCAGCAAAGCGCAGCCAATGCTCCTTACCTTGGATGAGGGGTATCTCCTCACCGCCGCCCTTCCTGACCTTCAACGTGGGAGAGCTCCTCTAGGCCCTCCTGTGCCCGCGCAGCCACGGCTTGGGGTTGCTCCTCCCGGCCGCCCCCCCCGACCTCAGACATGGGGCAGCTCCTCTTGGCGGTTCCTGCGCCGTCGCAGTCTGGCACTCTCGGCCGCTGCCCCTGACCTCGGACGTGGGCTAACTCCTCTTGGCCGCCGCCCTTTGGGCATGGGGTCCTCCCGGTTTCTGCCTCTGACCTTGGACCTGGGGTAGCTCCTCTCTGCCGTGCTTAGCGCGCCCGTCGCAGCCGCCTGCGCTTTAGCGCGCCCATATACAGTGGAAGTGAGAAATAGATTTAAGGGCCTAGATCTGATAGATAGAGTGCCTGATGAGCTATGGAATGAGGTTCGTGACATTGTACAGGAGACAGGGATCAAGACCATCCTCACGGAAAAGAAATGCAAAAAAGCAAAATGGCTGTCTGGGGAGGCCTTACAAATAGCTGTGAAAAGAAGAGAAGTGAAAAGCAAAGGAGAAAAGGAAAGATACAAAATCTGAATGCAGAGTTCCAAAGAATAGCAAGAAGAGATAAGAAAGCCTTCTTCAGCCATCAATGCAAAAAAATAGAGGAAAACAACAGAATGGGAAAGAATAGAGATCTCTTCAAGAAAATCAGAGATAACATTTCATGCAAAGATGGGCTCGATAAAGGACAGAAATGGTATGGACCTAACAGAAGCAGAAGATATTAAGAAGAGATGGCAAGAATACACAGAAGAACTGTACAAAAAAGATATTCATGACCCAGATAATCACGATGGTATGATCACTCACCTAGAGCCAGACATCCTGGAATGTGAAGTCAAGTGGCCTTAGAAAGCATCATTACGAACAAAGCTAGTGGAGGTGATAGAATTCCAGTTGAGCTATTCCAAATCCTGAAAGATGATGCTGTGAAAGTGCTGCACTCAATATGCCAGCAAATTTGGAAAACTCAGCAGTGGCCACAGGACTGGAAAAGGTCAGTTTTCATTCCAATCCCAAAGAAAGGCAATGCCAAAGAATGCTCAAACTACCGCACAATTGCACTCATCTCACACGCTAGTAAAGTAATGCTCAAAATTCTCCAAGCCAGGCTTCAGCAATATGTGAACTGTGAACTTCCTGATGTTCAAGCTGGTTTTAGAAAAGGCAAAGGAACCAGAGATCAAATTGCCAACATCCGCTGGATCATCGAAAAAGCAAGAGAGTTCCAGAAAAAACATCTATTTCTGCTTTATTGACTATGCCAAAGCCTTTGACTGTGTGGATCACAATAAACTGTGGAAAATTCTGAAAGAGATGGGAATACCAGACCACCTGATCTGCCTCTTGAGAAATCTGTATGCAGGTCAGGAAGCAACAGTTAGAACTGGACATGGAACAACAGACTGGTTCCAAATAGGAAAATGAGTACATCAAGGTTGTATATTGTCACCCTGTTTATTTAACTTCTATGCAAATTACATCATGAAAAACGCTGGACTGGAAGAAACACAAGCTGGAATCAAGATTGCCAGGAGAAATATCAATAACCTCAGATATGCAGATGACACCACCCTTATGGCAGAAAGTGAAGAGGAACTAAAAAGCCTCTTGATGAAGGTGAAAGTGGAGAGTGAAAAAGTTGGCTTAAAGCTCAACATTCAGAAAACGAAGATCATGGCATCCAGTCCCATTACTTCATGGGAAATAGATGGGGAAACAGTGGAAACAGTGTCAGGCTTTATTTTTCTGGGCTCCAAAATCACTGCAGATGGTGACTGCAGCCATGAAATTAAAAGACGCTTACTCCTTGGAAGGAAAGTTATGACCAACCTAGATAGCATATTCAAAAACAGAGACATTACTTTGCCCACAAAGGTTCATCTAGTCAAGGCTATGGTTTTTCCTGTGGTCATGTATGGATGTGAGAGTTGGACTGTGAAGAAGGCTGAACGCCAAAGAATTGATGCTTTTGAACTGTGGTGCTGGAGAAGACTCTTGAGAGTCCCTTGGACTGCAAGGAGATCCAACCAGTCCATCCTGAAGGAGATCAGCCCTGGGATTATTTTGGAAGGAATGATGCTAAAGCTGAAACTCCAGTCCTTTGGCCACCTCATGCGAAGAGTTGACTCATTGGAAAAGACTCTGATGCTGGGAGGGATTGGGGGCAGGAGGAGAAGGGGATGACAGAGGATGAGATGGCTGGATGGCATCACTGACTCGATGGATGTGAGTCTGAGTGAACTCCGGGAGTTGGTGATGGGCAGGGAGGCCTGGCGTGCTTTGATTCATGGGGTCGCAAAGAGTCGGACATGACTGAGTGACTGATCTGATCTCATCTGATTATTTTTTTACATTGTTTATCACAATTTTTCCTTAAATGTTTCATTTGTTGAAATTATATGACACAAATCAACCTCAAAGTGATTTAGAAAATAAATACGTTTGAAATTATCATTAAGTTTGCTGTTTTTGTATTACAAAAACAAGATATATGCAAAAAAATAAATAAATAATCTCTGTCTAGAGAACTTCCTTTAACATTTCTCATAGAGCTGATGCAACAGCTGTTTATCAGGGGTGTCTTCATTTACCCTTCATATGTGTGGGATGTATTCAATGGGCATGGAATCCTGAGACTACTGTTTTCTCCCTCAGCACTTAAAGATGTGGCTTCTTGTGTTTCTGTTGCCAGAATGTCTTCGGGAGGGATTCCATAACCTGTCTCTCTGGCCCTCTCTGGGAAACACCCCCACCCCTTGACGCTCTTTGAGTTTCTCTTTGCTTTGACTTCCAGCAGTTTTACCTGACAAGTCAGGAGGTGGTTGCTGTCTTTGTTTATCCTTCTTAGCATCCTTTTAAGTTTCTTCGATTTGTGACTTGTCTATTGCTGATTTTGGAAAAATTCTGTGATTATCCTTCAAATATTTTTTTCAGCCCACTCTCTTCTTCCTCTCCATACGGGATTCCAAGTATGAGTGTTTTAGTTCTTTTGATTTTGTTCCACTTGTTGGAAGCTCTATACTGCAGGGGTGTGTTTTTAAAAATCCATTCCTATTTTTTTTCTCTCTCTTTTTTGCCTGTGTTTCAGTTTGGGAAATTTCCACTGACTTATCTGAGCAGTCATTGACTCTTTAAGTGACTCTGTCAAATTTACTTCTGTGCCCTTTGAAGGATTTCTTTATTTCTGTTACTGTCATTTTGATTTCTAGCATCAAAATGCTATTTTATTCTTTCTTCTAGTTTCCCTCTCTGTTGAAATTACCTATCAAGCAGTGCCTTCCCTATCTTTTCCATTAGAACCTGTATCACACCTTTAAAAAGAATGTAATTTCCTGTCTGATACGTCTGGAACACGGAATTGAAGTGTGGCCCGAGAAGCACATTGTCTCTTCAGACCGTGTTACATCTCACCTCCTTGAGTGCCCCGCGGTTTTTGTTAAAAGCAGGCTATGTTGTATCCGGCAGCAGAGTTTGAAGTGAGCATTGTTTGCGCTTAGAGATGAGCACATCTTTCCTTCTGATCGGTCTGCAGGGTGAGGGGCTGTGCTGATCTTCTTGGGAGATGAGATGGGCTGGAAGCTCTTGTTGCTTGGAGCAAAAGGCTCCACCTAAGGTTTCCAACACCTGTAATGTTCCCTTGTTTTTGTTGTCCTTCAGCTCTGGGTCCCCCCTTCTGCTGGTCCACGGAGAGAGAGCAGCTGTGTTCCACTGCTGATTTTATTTCAGGGTTCTTAGCAGGCTGTCGGGCTTCCCTGATGGCTCAGTGGATAAAGAATCTGCCTGCAGTACTGGTGATGCATAAGACACAGGTTCCATCCTTGGGCTGGGAAGATGCCCTGGAGAAGGAAATGGCAACCCACTCCAGTACTCTTGCTTGAAAAATCCCATGGACAGAGGAGCCTGGCTGCTACAGTCCAAAGGGTCACAGAGTCAGACACTACTGAGTGACTAAACACACACACCCAGCAAGGTGCTGGGATGTGGGGTGATGTTCTGGTCAGGCTGCTCTCTCGGGTGGGCACTGAGTCTGGGGTGTCTGGTCAACGTGGATGTCCCTGCCCCTCCCCCAGAGAAGAGCTTCTGTTTCCTTCCCCTACCGGAGATGTGATCCCGCCCCCAGGATGCCTTGTGGTCCTCCCTCTTCTGCCCGGGAGCTGGAGGAGCCTGTGGGTCTGACTGGTGCTTCAGTGATGGTCTCTGTCTTGCCCTCCTCACCAAGAGCTCCCCCCTCAGGGCCTCCCCAAGCTTTCCTGTGGGTTTCCTGGAGGAAAAGTCTGAATCAACCCAGGAGTGGAGTCTGTGTCTGTGGCCAGCCTGCCTCAGACTCTTCCCTACCCCAGGCTTGGCTTTTAGAAATTTGCTAACATATCTAGTTTAGTCTTCTTCTTTGACACCTTCTGTCCCAAGTAACCTAATGTCCAGGTCCTATTTGTACAGACAGCAGATTCTTGAGATTTCAGGGGAGCTGTTATCTCTGCAAGCCCAGTTGTCTAACAGGTTCAAAAAAAAAAAAAAATACGATTGACTTATGGCTGTCTGGCTTTTTCTCATGTTGTCTAGGTGAGAGTTACACTCTTTCCTGCTTTCTACTTCTCTCCACTGAAACCACAGACCAGATGGTTGAAAAATACTTTTTGATGAGATAAGAAAACAAAACAAAGAACCAAGAGTCCCATCCGGCTGAAGGAACCAGATCAGAGGCAATGAGTCACATTGTATTCATGTCTCAGCCTCCCAAGGCAGGGGGTCCTTCATTTCCATCTAGGACTGAACCATTACCACTGAATCAAGCCATGTCTTTCACATGTGCCAGGAGCAGCTTGTCTGTTCTAATGGGAAGACGGCTACTCTGTGAAATACCTGTGATATTCACAGCCTCATCCAGGGCTTTTCTGATGGGCAGTAGAAAAGGGAGGCAGCCCCAGCTAGAATACCAGGAGCAGGACACATGAGAGAGAGTGAGAGGGGTAGGTGGCTTACTGTTTTGAATTTTCCTGGAACACTAGGTTTGTTTCACCAGCAGCCACTGTCCCCTTAATTGTGCACTGAAGTCAGGGCAGCTGAGCCTCGTCTCACAATATCACAGCTAATGTGATTGTCCCATCACAGTGAGGAGGTGTGCACACCAAGGGAAACCAGACAGACCCAGCAAGTGGGAGCAACACACAGAAATACAACACCGCAGAATCTCCGGATAAATTGGCATGATGATTAACTGTAACAGCCAGTAATGCAAGCAGCCTGTTACTGAACTGCTTCCTCTGGGTCCTAAGTACAGAGGCCAAGAATCAGCACAAGGTCTGCAGTCTCTTATTAATAAAATTGGTGTTTGTGACACACTTCACTATAATTCGTTATCCCTTTCAGGGCCTGTTGCAGACACAGGCCTCAACTCTGAGGTCTTGGCAGCCACGTCCCTGCTGTTTGGGTGCCCCTCCTCTTCTGCCCTGACAGTCCTGCCTGGACAGGTGCCCATGGCCTCTGTTGACCTGGCCTCCCCATGGCCGGCTGGAGGTCCATGTCTGCCCTGTTGTTCCAGGAGATCCCTGTGCCTTGGAGACCAGGGGCATGGATCTCTGGATCAGAAACAAGCCCCAGTGAGTGACAGAGGAGTGAGACCCAGCCTAGGCCTCAAGCTGCAGGGAGTGAACACTGGGCCTACTGGCTGAGGTGGGACTGCCTGGCCTTTGGAGCTTGTGGTCAGGTGGGGAAGACGGTTCTTACATCAACAGATGCATGCATGCATGTTAGGTCGCTTCAGTCATATCCGACTCTTTGCCACCCTATGGACTGTAGCCCACCAGGCTTCTTTGTCCACGGGATTCTCCAGGGAAGAATACTGGAATGGGTTGCCATGCCTTTCTCTAGGGGATCTTACTGACCCAGGGGTCAAACCCACATGTCTTATGTCCCCTGCACTGGCAGGCAGGTTCTTTACCACTAGTGCCACCTGGGAAGTCCAAGTCAACAGCTAAGCCTCTGTAAATGGGTACAGGAGTGAGGCAGCAAGGCTTAGGGTTACCATGAAAGAATATGGCCCAAGGGCCCCCAATATATTCCTGGGGTGTTGGTCAGGAAAGGCTCCTGGACCAGATATGCCATTTATGCTGAGACCTGAGGTGTGAGATGAGATGGGCTCCCCAGGCCAAGGAGGGTGAGTGCAGTACCCTGTGGTTCCAGCTCAAATGGAGGTGCTTGGGCCTGGAGCAGAGTGATGGGGGAAGGGGATCAGAGCCACATCCTGGGAGGTGATGGGTGAGAACCCCAGTCCCTACCACACCAGCCTCCTGGACTCACTCCTGCCAGAGGAAAATCCTGCGTTTCCCTCACCTGCACATCTCCCCAGACACCTGACCTCCAAGCTCCTAAATGCAGCCTAGAGGCACCTGGATCTGTCTTCTATCCACAGTGGGAACAGGCACGAGGGGAAGAGTGCATGCTCAGTTCTCTGCTATCCCACAGGTCAGACTTTTGTTAGCATCACTGGAACCAGTGTTGAAAGGGTAGAAACTGGTGGAGGGGGTAGGGAGGTGAACAAGGGGAGCTTACCCCTCCATGATCCCCATTTAACTGGGAGAGAGGTGCCAGGAATAACTTCATAGGGTAATAATCCTCATGTATCCCCCTCAATCCTGAGTCCCTGACAATCAAGACAGAAAATTATGTTGAATCTGACCTTTGTGTTACAGGCAAAAAGGGTTTACCTGGCAACACGGCAGCTCAGCCTACTCTAAGAGAATAACCACCTTCCTCATCACAGACACTGGCTTCTAATGACTGCAATTAAATGTATTGCGGCAGATTCCCTGTATTCATTAAAGCAACGAAACCATTAGTTATGTAAGTTCTGGGCACTGCTCTCGGAGGTGAGAGCGATGAACCTGCACTTTGCAAACAATATTTTCCCGCCTGTGCTGGCTCCCCGCCATGACCTGGTCGAGTGTGGCTTCCTGGTGATTATTACACAATGAGCTGGTGCACAGGGCAGGGCGCTGCTGTTCTGAACACATTCTGTGCAGACGCCCTCTGGGTGTTATATCCGGGACCTCGTCTCCCTCTCCCCAGAGCCAGGGAAAGAGTAGTGTCCTACTGTACAGATAGGAAATGGAGGCAAACAAAGTGGTTTAGATTTTTCAAATGACTTCAGAGTTTTCAAGAAGAAAGAAAGAGGCCCCTGGTCACAGCACAGTTCCTGAATCCAGCTGTGGACCCTAGAAGGAAGGACATGATGGGGGTCACTTCAGCTGCTGTCACCTACCTGGTCAGGCTCCCATTCAGGACCCTGGAGAGCTGCCTATAGGAGGAGACAGGATGTGCCGGAGCTTGTGCTGGAGACCCTGGGAGCCCCCCCTCTCCTGCCTTTGGCGCACAGACCCCAGGCCCCAAGGGGAACATCCCAGCAGGTTCCCAGAAAGGAGGGAGAGTCAAACAGATGATACTGTGATCTATATGGATCACACAGCCCTAGACCTGGGGTAGGGACAGGAAGTGAGAGGCTGTAGTGTGCTAGGTAAGCATGCACAGGAGTGCACGTGTGTGTGTATGCACATACACACACACACACACACACACACACTCTAGTCCTTAACCCTTTCAACAACCAGGGTGGAACTTCCTGATCTGCTCTGGACTCTGTCCATCCACAGATCAGGGTTTCTGGGAGGCATTCCATCCTGGCCCCACTCACTGCCTTCTGGGCTTTTCTGACCCTGCACAGTGAGGGCTCTGCTGATTGCAAGTGACAGAAAACCCAACACAAACTGGTTAAAGCAAAAGGGATAGTCAAAGCTATGTTTTTTCCAGTAGTTATGTACGGATGTAAGAGTTGGACGATAAGGAAGGTTGAGCACAGAAGAACTGATGTTTTTAAATTGTGGTGCTGGAGAAGACTCTTGAGAGTCCCTTGGACTGCAAGGAGATCAAACCAGTCAATCCTAAAAGAATCAACTCTGAATATTCATTGGAAGGACTGATGGAAGGACTGATTTATTGACACAGACAACCATAAAGCCCAGACCTTAGAATGACTTTGTATAGTGATGACTTCATGGTAATATCACCAGGACCCAGTTCCTGCTTCACATCTTTCAGCCCTACATCCTCTGTGTGGACTTCAGCCTCCACCCTGCCTCCTGGTGACATGGGAAGACCCTCTCCTCCCACCTCCCCAGACAGAGGTCCTGAGTCTGGAGGCTGACTCAGGCTGGACCACCCGCCTGTTCCTGAACCAGTCACAGCAGATAAAAGTCAACAGTCAACCCTGGGCCTGAGTCCCATGGTCCATCCTGGTGCAGTCAGCATCCCCAAACCACAGGACCAGAAAGTGGAGAGAAGTGTGTCCACAGGAAATATGGGGCTGTTCTGAGTATTTAGGGTATGGGCTTTGGTGCATGACAAGTAAATGGACATAACATCTGGGATGAGGCCTTTCCTTCCAGAACAAGAGGGACGTGTGGGCAAACCTGCCCTGGAGCCAGTGGGTGGAGCACACGGAGCACCGTCATCCCGGGGCTGGAGCTGGCGCAGAGGCAGAGAGGGGCCTGACATGGTGACAGAGTGTGACTTCCTGGGACACTGGCCCCATTGCACTGAAATGTTGTCATGGAAGGTCATTTCCTTTTTGCAAAACTAAAAAATATTTAAAGTGCCAGCAGCTTTCAAATTTCCAAGGCACTTGCACAATTAAAGTTACTTTATCTATACTATAACTCTTCCAATCTGAAAAGAAAAACAGTAAATATATCTACAGCAAATCAATAAGACAATTATTCTGTAATGAATTCCAAACACTGTAAATTAGCCTGACAGGTGGCTCTGGCTTCTTGGACTTTTTCAGCCCCTGGAAACCTTGGAGATGCTCCTGGGTCAGGGTCACTTCCCCTCCTCTTCCAGTAGCCGGAACAGGCAGCGCTGCCGGGTGAGGCGGCCTGTCCCCAGCCAAAGGGCCTGGCCAGGAAGGAGTTCAAACCTCCGAACCTCAGTCCCCAGAGCCTTCCCTCCAAAGACAGGGCCCCAGTCTGTCTCCAGCACAGACTCCTGCTGCCCCGTCTGACCTGGCACCCAGGGGACCACTGGCCTGGCTGTGCCCAGAGCAGCCTGGAAACACCCAACCCCCACTCCCAACCCTCTCGTTCCCGCCCCCCATCTCTGCCCCCTGCCCGCTCTTCATGCATTGCGGCCCAGGAGGCAGCTGAGCCAATGACCTGCCTGCTCTTCACGGGACCCGGTCCCCAGAGGAGGCTGACAGGGAGACAATGGGGTGTTTCTGCCTCTCTGAGGAACCATGGCTGGGGTGCTGCCTCTGTGCCCTCCCGTGTCCTGTGTCCTTCAGGTGACACAACGGCCCTGGTCCAACCACCTGGAGAGAGTCCAGCTGGCCTCTCTGGACAGACCCCTGACTGTGATGTCACCCAGCACTGACTCTTCTTCACATGGCTGAGCCGGACCTGGGTAGCTCCCTCACTCCCTTCTTAGTGTCATTAGGATGACCGTCCCCTCCCTGGGCTGGTGAAGCAGGAGCCCCGGAAGCTGGGGGGGAAGATGCAACACAGCCTCCTTGGGACACTTCCTGCTCCTCGTCTCTTGGATTCAATCTAGGCCTCTCCTTTCTGCCCAACAGCTCAATGCTCAGTGACTAATGGGATCAGATGCTTCCTCGGGAGCCCTAATGGGCTGCCTTCCATCTGCTTTCTCATCTCTATTGGTCATGATTTCAGACTCCCCAGAAAGCAGCAGAGAACATTCAGTTTTCCCAGTAAGATCAGGGACTGGGGGTGTGGAGGGAGGTGTGATCCACGTGGAGCCCTCTGTGGTTAGAGGGCGCAGGAGGTGGAGCCCACGCAGGCCCTGCCCCTGGGGGAAGCGGGTTGGGGCGGGGCATCAAGGAGTCACGCGCTTGCGTGCGTGGTGCATGCCTGCGTATGGACAGCGTCGCCCTGCCCAGGCTTCCTGCGCTGCAGGTACCCCGCCCCTTCCACCTTTGACGAGGAGACCAGGCAGCTTGGTTAACGAGTCCTTAGAGTCCCTACTAAAGGAGTTTCTTCCAAGATTTCATCCTTTATTGCTCTATTTTTTAAAGTAAAAATGAACCATCCCTTTAAAAGTAGCACATTTGATACCGATTTGTTGGTGGTTGCTGTTAAGTCACTTCAGTCGTGTCTGACTCTCTGCGACCCCATAAACGGCAGCCCACCAGGCTCCCTTGTCCCTGGGATTCTCCAGGCAAAAACACCGGAGTGGGTTGCCATTTCCTTCTCCAATGCATGGAAGTGAAAACTGAAAGTGAAGTTGCTCAGTCGTGTCCGACTCTTAGCAACCCCATGGACTGCAGCCTACCAGGCTCCTCTGTCCATGGGGTTTTCCAGGCAAGAGTACTGGAGTGGGGTGCCATTGCCTTCTCCATGTTGGTGGTTGCTCCTTTCAATTACAGATTTTCCAGGATCTAAAAGGTTGAACCTAAATCATTCATGAAATTTTATTTCCCAGATTCAGGTGTTTTAACGGTATTAATATTATGAAAACGCGGCGGCAGCTTCCCTGAGAGCTGATGTGCGGGAACAGCCCTTGGTTTCTTGGGGATTTGCTGCCAGGAGGTGTCAGTGCTGGGAGCTCGGCCTTCTGACCTGGAATTTCCTTGGTGTTGTTACGCCGCCTCCCGGAAGGGGCTGGATCCATGTGCCCCACGTCTGCAGGCTCATCCATGTGCTCGTCCTTCATCCATTCAGTGACCACTTCTTGAGAGCCCGCAGGTCCTGGCGCCTTGCTGCCCTTTAGGGCTGCGGAGATGCAGACGAAGTCCAGCCTCCAGAGAACTCACCCTCCAGTAAGCGAGACCGTGTCAGCCACTGCGCTGAAGGACGAGGAGTAGACTGAGGCATGACCAGGTGCTTTGGGGATGTGAAGGACCCAGTGGCAGAGGTCACCTGTGGGAGGGAGGAAGAGCTCACAGGGGAAGGGAATCTCGAGTGACAAAGATGGTGTGGTCAGGAATCCCAGAGGACACTGACCCACAGGGTAACTGTGATTGACTCAGGAGGGGCTGCCTTCAGCCTCCTCCTGATACCCACTGGGGATGTCTGTCATCTTGATTGCAGAGGGGGAGGCAGATGGTGAGTCCCGTGATCCATGAAGTTGTGGCCTTTGTCACCTCTGATGCTCCTTTCTCTGTTATCATGTCACCATGACCCCACCTCCTCCCATCCCCACCCTTCCAAGGTGAGTGCCACCATGACCCCCCCTCCTCCATCCGTGTTTGCTCCTCAGGATGGCTGCCACCACACTCAGCCATGCAGCTCCTTCCACAGGAGCTCCCTGCAAGGAGACATACCTCTGGACAGCAGGAGGCAGGTGCAATGTCCCCATGGGAGGGGCAGGGGTGGGGGGGGTGGGGGGCACTCCTGACCACCGCACATGAAACTCCAGCCTGGCTCTTAGACCTAAGAGATAAAGAAAGACATGGGATGTGACAAAACCATGTCATGTTGTTAATGCAAATTTGAGAGAGTCTATACGTCTTGAGTAGGCCCCAGGCCAGGCTCTCTGAAACCATCTGCCATCTTGAGACCCGCCCCTTTAAGATGTGAAATGAAACCCCAGAGCAGAAGGAGAACAGGGTGGTTAATAAATGAAACAAGAGGGAACCTTAATTAAGGCAAGAGCAGGGCTGACTTAAGCACCACTGCTTCCTGCCTAGCGGTCCAGAGTGAGTCCCAAGGGCACTGGAGGGAGGGCTAGGCCTGTAAGCACCAGGCTTGGGAGGCTTCACCCCACCCCTGCATGCTCCCCACATTCCAGTGCTAGCGTTTTACCTTTTAAAACTTCTTTTGCAGTCTCTAACCATGTGGAGGGGTGGTCACCTCTGAGGAATGGTAATTGCAGGGGTAGGGAGGAGGTGAAGGGAGGTTTGCCATACAACCCTGGGTAAACCCATGATGACCAAATGGCTTGGGCCCTGTGCTTCAGGCAGGTAAGTCTGGGCCAGTGGGAGGCCCAGGGTGGGAGAGAGACATTCACCAGAGCAGTTCTGACCACAGGGTACCCAGGGCTGCATCTCCCAGGAGCCCTGGGGTTTTCACTTCATGCCCAGCTCAGGTCAGTGAGCAGCCCTGGAGGGCCTGCTCTTTGGGTCTGACCTCTTTGGGGAGGTCAGAACCCTGGGTCCTGTGCCATCTTGGAATGTGGCTCCTCTCGCATTCAATTCTGTGGTTCTCAGAGTGAGGCCCCTGGACCAGCAGCATCAGCATCACCTGGGAAGAAATATTTACATGTGGAGGACTACGGGAGTCATCCTGGCTTATGCATGAGTTAACTTGAATATTATGCTAACTAAAGTAGCTGGTTTATGGCCTATCAAACACACATTGTACATCTGCTTTAATTATTAAAGAAAAGGGTGCATTGCCCAGAAGTAAAGAGTGTCCATGTTAAAAATAAAGATTAAATTCCTTCCTTTCTGGGGCACCAATGTTGATCCTCCTTTAATAATGACTCCCTTCCCAGGTGCCAAGGCTTTGTTGACTTGCTGATCTGGTTAGTTTTTTTGAAATCTTGAAGGAATGTTATCTCTGACTTGTTTGAGGTTCTGTTTCTCTGACAAGACATAAAACTGTGCTGAAACCATACATCTAGGGAGCAGTTCCTTAGAATTATCTGAACAGCTGTCTTTTGAGCTAGAGTTCTCAGTTGGGCTCAAATAAAACAGTTTTCTATTCCTATTATAGATATTTTATTATTTTCATGGACATTAGAAATGTAGACTCTTGGTCCTGCCCTCCAAACCTGCTCAAGCAGAAGCTCTAGGGGTGGAGCTTGGTAATCTAGGTTTTAACAAGACCTCCAGGTTATGCCTGGCCTTCCCAGGTGGCACTACTGGTAAAGAACCCACCTGCCAATGCAGGAGACATAAGAGATGCGGGTTTGATCCCTAGGTCAGGAAGATCCCCCGGAGGAGGGCATGGCAACTCACACCAGTATTCTTGCCTGGAGAATCCCGTGGACAGAGGAGCCTGGTGGGCTACAGTCCATGGGATAACAAAGGGTTGGATATGATTGAAGAGACTTAGCATGCATACATGCCAGGTAATGCTCATGCTGACATCTGGGAATCTGTGGAGTAATAAGTCCTGGAAGATGTCTTCACACTAAACTGTCCCCATTAGAATGGGTTTATCCTGATAGAATTTTGGTCTCCCCAGAGACAGGGAGTTGAGCGCTCTGAGATAGGGCTCTGGCCTCTCCTACCACAGATGGAGCCTCAGGGCTCTCCTCAGAGGCCATCAATGAGCAGAGAGAGCAGAAGGGCAATGGGGTGTTTGCCCTTATCTTCGAAACAATTTAATTCGGCTTTCAGTAAGCAATCACCACTAGAATGAGGAGATCAGCATTAGACTAAGTAGATTTCCTTGGTTGTGATACACGGGCTCCACTCGGCTAAAAATGCCTTTATCCTCTGGGTGCAGTTCTGAGCCACTCATTTCTTTGATGAGGGGGTCACAGCCATCAGTACTAACTATCGGGAGAATTTATCCCCCATCATCCAACCCCCAGTATGCACGGATGTGGAAGCTATTGACCGAGTGAGGGGCCGGGTAATGAATCTGAAGGTCGGCTTGGTTTTTAAATTCTGCATCATGATTACTTCTTAGCTGTAGAAGGTCTACCAAAAGTGATATATCACAGTGGCAGGGGCGTGAACTCATCCATCTGCCAGGTAGGAGGTGGGTGATTAACTGCTGAGATGCTCCAGTTTGTTTCTTGTATAGGTCAGGGCGCCTCCAGTGGAGGCATGGCATCTTTTGACCTCAGATGGCTGTTTCCTGCGTGTGGAACTCCTGGATGCTTTGGTTTGGGGCATATCATTTGCATGTACTCAGTGGCCAACTGGCTAAGAAATGACAGCAACCTTTTTCTTAAATTTTTAAAAATTTTATTTATTTATTTGACTGCACCACATCTTGGTTGTGGCACACAGATCTTCGATCTTCCTTCTGGCATGTGGAATTTTTAGTTGTGGCATGCAGACTCTTAATCGCAGCATGTGGGCTCTAGTTTCCTGACCAGGAATCGAACCCAGGCCCCCTGAATTGGGAGTGCAGAGTCCTAGCCACTGAACCACCAGAAAGTCTTGACAGTGACTTTTGATATACTGCCCCCGTCAACCACACCACCTCAACACGGGATTTGTTTTGGGCATTTACAAATCCCAAGACAGGATCTTTATTGCCCACTTGTCTCTTATCAGAGAACAGTGTTCAGTAGCTAGAGATAGCTCTACTTTTCAGCAAGTTGAGACTCAATCTAGTAGGATTCTAGTTGTTTCGATGCCACCAAATGTCATCGGTGACATTTGTTTTGTCTGGGTACAGATCCAAGAAACCCTGTTTGTCTTGGATTGGATGTGGGTCAGGAATGCATTTTGAAGAGTCAAAGAAAGAATTGGTATTTGGGATCTGGGTGTTGGGGGGATGGGTCTGCCATCAAGGTGGCGAGAGCTTGTGTTGGGAGGTCAGATGATCAGATACACCCTGAACGTGTACAGAACATCACTTGGCAGGATTGCAGTGGAGACGGAATTTGGAGGAGTGGGGCTAGAGATGCAGAGATGGGAGTTATTCACGTGATCCTCGGACCACAGGGGTATCTGGAATTCTGAGAGAGTTTACAGTGAGAAGGTGGCCAATAACTGAACCTTGGAGGAATGCTTGCATTCAGGGGTCATGTGAAGAGAGACAATGATGGAGGCAGATAAGGAATCAGACAGGCAGGAAGAAAACTGAAAGTACAGTACCAGAGAAATCAGTTGGTCTCTTGCAGAAATTGGTAAGTCATCTAAAATGTTTCAGAGAGAATGAAGACAAAACCAAAGATAAGCCACCATCAGAGAGACTGTTTGCAAGAATACTGGCTCCTCACTTAGGTCAGAGCCTGTGGGTAAAGTCAGCTCCTAGCAAGGGGAAGGGGTGGGGAGGAAGATGGGCTGTTAGGATGCGCTGGTCCTGGGAGGCACTGCTTGCTGCCCTGATATCTCCCCTGGACATATGTGATTATGTCCCTCCACCCCCTACCCCATGCACTCACCAGGCATCCTTAGAGGAGATTTAATCAAGAAGAATAATGGACCTTATGGAGTTTGTCCAGATAAATGAGCTAATGGCCTGACTGCTGCATCCTGTGTAGTCTGCTCACATAATTGTGTATTCTGGAGCCTCCTCTGATTCTATTAGCTTAACAAGTGGTGTTTGTCAATTACATTGCAAACAGATCTGTCCCTTTGTTCTATTCCTAGTTTTACAGATTCCCTGGGGGTGAGAGAGCTTTCCTAAGTGTGTTGACTTTCTCCCTTCTCTCCCTGCTGTGTCCTATAGATGGACATTGAGCAGGCTCTTTCCCCATGGGGTAGGGAGCATGGGGCACACAGAATGCTCACACCTGGCCCTGCTGGGAGTTATTCTGATTTTCCCAGCACTCATCCCAGGACACAGGCTGTAGCTGTTGTGGCTTTGTGTGAAGCTTGTCCCAAAGCTTGGAGATGCTGAAGAAGGTCAGGAGAGTAGAGTCAGATAAGGCAGTGGAGAATGTCGATGTAAGGGCTGGAGCTCAAGCAGCCATTTTGGAGCATGAGGAGGAATCAGCCATTGAGGAATTCCTAGAAGCAAAATAGAGGAGCCTCCTTTTCTTATGACCATGAACAATGATGCTAGCCCTGGACCACATTTCTCTACACTCGGGTTTTGTGAGAGAGAGTAGCTTCTGCCTTGTGTGAGCTCCTGTGAATTGTGGTTTACAGTTGCTCATGACTGACTTACCCCACCTGATGGAGCCACAACAGGTGCATTTCTTCCTCCTGTGCTGTGCTGACTGGACAGAACAGCTGCCTTTCAACTCCTCAGAGAACAATGTACTCATGAGTCCCCTGGGGCTGCTGACACAGAAGATGCTGATTCCTGAGCTGGGGCTGGGGCCGGGAGCCTGGGATTCTGCATTTCCAGCCTCCCAGGGGATAACATGTGTATGCAGCTCCCTGACCACACGTGGGGAAGTAGGGGCTTAGAACTCATCTGTCTTGGGGCCCCAGTACAGGTGTTCTCACTGCCCCCTCCAGGGCAGCTCCTGCCCATTGTCCCTCCACCCACGGCTGCAAGAGTAATTGCCAGAGAAAAGCAATCCACAGACAGGATTTTCATGTGGCAGGCCTGGTGGGAAGTGAGGGCTCCCCCACACATCACCTCTCTTTATCTGGCTTCCCCTGTGAGCTTCATTCCACAGCAATCTTGCACCTATAAGACAGGAAGTTGGGGCATCAGTGAGTGATGCATATCAGCAGCCCAGGAAGGATCCAGCAGACACATTAATAGTCTGGAAAGTGCGTTTTTCACATTGTTGGTTTGAGTTGCTTTCTTTGTGTTTTCTGATGCTTGGTTACAAGCTGGAGGCTGCAGGCAGGGAGCCTAACTGACCCCACTCACAGCTGAGGATGCTGGGATCAGAAGGTGTCTCTCCACCTGCTTCAGTGCTCCCTGGGGCCCCACAGTCCTTGTTATCACCCTGTTCTGCCGGGAGCAGGCAAGTTCTGGGATCCATCCTCTGATGTTTCTGCCTGTCCCTCTGTACTCTTCCCAGCCAGATAAAGATTTCTGCTGCTTGCTGAGCAAAACAGTCCCACACATGATTTATTTTTTTTGAAATATGGATCAAACTTTATGTCAACAGCACAATTTATCCTTCTTGGTTTAAAATTTTTCTCAAATAGTTGCTTGAGCAGTTTTACAACCAGCCTGTGAACATCAAACTCCTGTTCAATATACTTCTTTAAACTCATTTCCAATTCGCATCTATTGTCATGGCTTTAATCAGGGAATAAAATCAAGTTTTGGGTCCCACTCTTTTTCTGCTTGGTTTGTACATCCCCTGGTATCCAGTTGCCAACCAGTGTGTTTGGAAGGTAATCTGGTACTTTTCAGAGTAACTATTGCAAGATACATATTGTAGAAAGATTTTAAGTGATATATATCAATAAAGCTCTTTTGAAAAATAGAAGGAGGGAGGACTTCCCTGCTGGCACAGTGGAAAGGAATCTGTCTGCCAGTGCAGGGATCAGGTGTTCAATCCCTGGTCCGGGAAGATTCCGCATGCAGAGAAGCAACTAAGCCCAGGTGCCACAACTTCTGAGCTCATGCTGTAGAGCCTGTGAACTGCAACTACTGAATCCATGTGCCTAGAGCCTGTGCTCTGTAAGAAGAGAAGACACTGCAGTGAGAAGCCCGGGCACCACAACTAGAGAAAGCTCGAGAAAGAAACAAAGACACAGAGCAACCAAAAATAAATAGAAACAAAAGGAAAGAAAAAAATCAATAATCATATCATCCAGAGAGAACCACTGGAGCTATTTTGATGTAGAGTGTACCTGTGTGTGCCTATATTACTACATACACAGATAGTTCAGTCTTTTAAATGAAAATAGGCTGACTCTCAGCACTTTATTGTAACTGTTTTTGTTCAGTAATATGATGTGACTTTGCCTTCACTTTTGCCTTTCATTTAATACCCCCTCTAGCGAAGATGGTCTCTTCCGGTGAAAATCAGAATCAGCAGGGAGCTTTTAACAATGAATGGATCCCTTGGCTCCTCCCTGCAGACTCTCGCTGGGTGTGGCATGTAGGATCAATAGCATCTTATATCCATGTCTAGGTGTTCGGTACCACGTTGTTGAAAATGGAGGCTATTTTGGCTATAATAGGCTATTTTCCTATTATAAATTAGCTTGCTTCCAGGTGACTAACAGTCCTGTGCTTCTCACACTTCAGTGGGATCGTACTCAGAAGAGAACAGCACAGAGTGGGTGCCCAGAGAGTGCAGTTGGCTGTTAGTGGATCACCAGCGATGGAGCATGTGATGTATAAGAGCCTCTGTGGGCCAGGCTGTCACTTTATTCACTGACACAGGTGACCTCTGCTGCGGCGGGTGGTTTTTAGAACCCCTTCCTCACCTGG
The DNA here is from genome assembly GCF_055505025.1 of Bos grunniens. Taxonomy (NCBI): domain Eukaryota; kingdom Metazoa; phylum Chordata; class Mammalia; order Artiodactyla; family Bovidae; genus Bos; species Bos grunniens. The sequence continues at coordinate 46,235,678 of NC_141181.1, forward strand.
AGGGTGCGTTACTTGTCATGGGTTTCAGGAGAACCGCCTGTATCATGACACCCCTCCAAGTGTCTGATCAGACCATCATTGAACACCTACTGTGTACGTTCATAATATCAGGTAATTACTGAGCATCTGCTGCATAGATCCAGAGGGCTAGACCATCACTAAGTGCTTACTGTGTACATCTGTGTCACTGCTGAGTACCTACAGTCCTATGTCATTGCTGAGAACATACTGCATGCATTCACGGTGCCAAGTCATTGCTGAACACTTAATGTGTACCTTTGTATTCCAAAAATCAGGGCACAGGGCTAATGGGACTGACTCTCACTGACATGTCCTGGCTTTTCTTCTCCATCCACCCATTAGCTGCTCAGGGAGAGCAACCTGGTGTTCTCATCAGTAGCAGGAGCACATTTTCAAGAATCCCCTTCCCATTCACCTGATATGCAGCAGATTCAAATTTTGAGCCCTGCAAAAATGAAGCTTTTTGTAAGCATCCAGATTAATCTCTATTTGTACCTCCAAAATTGCTAATTGTATCATGCCCAATCTAAGTCAGTTCAGTTCAGTAGCTCAGTCCTGTGCAACTCTTTGCGATCCCATGAATAGCAGCACGCCAGGCCTCCCTGTCCATCACCAACTCCCGGGGTTCACTCAGACTCACGTCCATCGAGTCAGTGATGCCATCCAGCCATCTCATCCTCTGTTGTCCCCTTCTCCTCCTGCCCCTAATCCCTCCCAGCATCAGAGTCTTTTCCAATGAGTCAACTCTTTGCATGAGGTGACCAAAGTACTGGAGTTTCAGCTTTAGCATCATACCTTCCAAAGAAATCCCAGGGCTGATATCCTTCAGAATGGACTGGTTGGATCTCCTTGCAGTCCAAGGGACCCTCAAGAGTCTTCTCCAACACCACAGTTCAAAAGCATCAATTCTTCGATGCTCAGCTTTCTTCACAGTCCAAATCTCACATCCATACATGACCACTGGAAAAACCATAGCCTTGACTAGACAGACCTTTGTTGGCAAAGTAATGTCTCTGCTTTTGAATATGCTATCTAGGTTGGTCATAACTTTCCTTCAAGGAGTAACCGTCTTTTAATTTCATGGCTGCAGTCACCATCTGCAGTGATTTTGGAGCCCAGAAAAATAAAGTGACACTGTTTCCACTGTTTCCCCACCTATTTCCCATGAACTGATGGGACCAGATGCAATGATCTTCGTTTTCTGAATGTTGAGTTTTAAGCCAACTTTTTCACTCTCCTCTTTCACCTTTATCAAGAGGCTTTTTAGTTCCTCTTCACTTTCTGCCGTAAGGGTGGTGTCATCTGCATATCTGAGGTTATTGATATTTCTCCCGGCAATCTATATTCCAGCTTGTGCTTCTTCCAGCCCAGCGTTTCTCATGATGTACTCTGCATAGAAGTTAAATAAGCAAGGTGACAATATACAGCCTTGACGTACTCCTTTTCCTATTTGGAACCAGTGTGTTGTTCCATGTCCAGTTCTAACTGTTGCTTCCTGACCTGCTATGGGTTTCTCAAGAGGCAGGTGAGGTGGTCTGGTATTCCCATCTCTTTCAGAATTTTCCACAGTTGATTGTGATCCACACAGTCAAAGGCTTTGGCATAGTCAATAAAGCAGAAATAGATGTTTTTTCTGGAACTCTCTTGCTTTTTCTATGACCCAGCGGATGTTGGCAATTTGGTCTCTGGTTCCTTTGCCTTTTCTAAAACCAGCTTGAACATCAGGAAGTTCACAGTTCACATATTGCTGAAGCCTGGCTTGGAGAATTTTGAGCATTACTTTACTAGCGTGTGAGATGAGTGCAAGTGTGCGGTAGTTTGAGCATTCTTTGGCATTGCCTTTCTTTGGGATTGGAATGAAAACTGACCTTTTCCAGTCCTGTGGCCACTGCTGAGTTTTCCAAATTTGCTGGCATATTGAGTGCAGCACTTTCACAGCATCATCTTTCAGGATTTGAAATAGCTCAACTGGAATTCCATCACCTCCACTAGCTTTGTTCGTAGTGATGCTTTCTAAGGCCCACTTGACTTCACATTCCAGGATACCTGGCTCTAGGTGAGTGATCACACTATCGTGATTATCTGGGTCGTGAAGCTCTTTTTTGTACAGTTCTTCTGTGTATTCTTGCCACCTCTTCTTAATATCTTCTGCTTCTGTTAGGTCCATACCATTTCTGTCCTTTATCGAGCACATCTTTGCATAAGATGTTCCCTTGGTATCTCTAATTTTCTTGAAGAGATCTCTATTCTTTCCCATTCTGTCGTTTTCCTCTATTTCTTTGCATTGATCACTGAGGAAGGCTTTCTTATCACACCTTGCTATTGTTAGGAACTCAGCATTCAGAAGCTTATATCTTTCCTTTTCTCCTTTGCTTTTTGCTTCTCTTCTTTCACGGCTATTTGTAAGGCCTCCCCAGACAGCCATTTTGCTTTTTTGCATTTCTTTTCCATGGGGATAGTCTTGATCCCTGTCCCCTGTACAGTGTCATGAACCTCAGTCCATAGTTCATCAGGCACTCTATCAGATCTAGTCCCTTAAATCTATTTCTCACTTCCACTGTATAATCATAAGGGATTTGATTTAGGTCATACCTGAATGGTCTAGTGGTTTTCCCTACTTTCTTCAATTTCAGTCTGAATTTGGCAATAAGGGGTTCATGATCCGAGCCACAGTCAGCTCCTGGTTTGTTTTTGCTGACTGTATAGAGCTTCTCCATCTTTGGCTGCAAAGAATATAATCAATCTGATTTCGGTGTTGACCATCTGGTGATGTACATGTGTAGAGTCTTCTCTTGTGTTGTTGGAAGAGGGTTTTGCTATGACCAGTCCGTTCTCTTGGCAAAACTCTATTAGTCTTTGCCCTGCTTCATTCCGTATTCCAAGGCCAAATTTGCCTGTTACTCCAGGTGTTTCTTGACTTCCTACTTTTGCATTCCAGTCCCCTATAATGAAAAGGATGTCTTTTTGGGGTGTTAGTTCTAAAAGGTCTTGTAGGTCTTCAAAGAAACATTCAACTTCATCTTCTTCAGTGTTACTGGTTGGGGCATAGACTTGGATTACTGTGATATTGAATGGTTTGCCTTGGAAACGAACAGAGATCATTCTGTCATTTTTGAGATTGCATCCAAGTACTGCATTTCGAACTCTTTAGTTGACCATGATGGCTACTCCATTTCTTCTGAGGGATTCCTGCCCGCAGTAGTAGATATAATGGTCATCTGAGTTAAATTCACCCATTCCAGTCCATTTTAGTTTGCTGATTCCTAGAATGTCGACGTTCACTCTTGCCATCTCTTATTTGAGCACTTCCAATTTGCCTTGATTCATGGGCCTGACATTCCAGGTTCCTATGCAATATTGCTCTTTAGACCTTGCTTCTATCACCAGTCACATCCACAGCTGGGTATTATTTTTGCTTTGGCTCCATCCCTTCATTCTTTCTGGAGTTATTTCTCCACTGATCTCCAGTAGCATATTGGGCACCTACCGACCTGGGGAGTTCCTCTTTCAGTATCCTATCATTTTGCCTTTTCATACTGTTCATGGGGTTCTCAAGGCAAGAATACTGAAGTGGTTTGCCATTCCCTTCTCCAGTGGACCACATTCCATCAATCTAAGTCAGTTCTAAGTAAATGTGGTCCTGTCACAGTCAGGATGTGCCTCCCTCCATCCTTTCCTGGGGGCTGTGGGTCTGGATGCCTCTGGACCCTGGACCATTAGCTCCCTTCCCACAGACAACCTGAAGTAGCATCCAATCATAAGCTGGTCCCTGTGGGTAGATGGATGAAGAGGATGGGAGTAAACATCCTTGACCAATTGCACCAAATACATTTGGGACTATGTGTGTGTTCAGTTTTGTCTGAATCTCTGCCACCCCACGGACTGTAGCCTGTCAGGCTCCTCTGTCCATGGGCTTTTTCAGGCAAGAAACCCTGGAACAGATTGTGATTTCCTACTCCAGGGAATATTCCTGAACCAGGGATCAAAACTGCATCTCACCTGCATCTCCTGAATTGGCAGGCAGATTCTTTACCACTGTGCCACCTGGGAACCCCTCTTGGGAATATCCCAGAGGCTATTTCTCTGACCACCTCTCTCAATCATTGACCATCCAGGGCTTACCTCGCCCCAACAATAGTGTCACTGCCACCCAGAAAATCTTGAACAAATCAGCAGAGCAAAAGAAAAAAGGCACTGTTCAGGTCACATACTGATTTCTTCCCAGGATGCTCTGAAGAAGCCCCAGGGAAGATATGAAAAATCAACAGAAAGCTAAGTAGGTGGTAAAACCAACAGTTTTCTTACAAAATGCATTAAAACAGGATGGGATCCTTGAATGGTGTTTGGGGCATGAAGATACTATCTGAGCTTGTGGAAGACCACGTGGATCAGTCTCAGTTGCATGAAGGAGTCACCAGGATAGATGTACAATTCTGACTTCTAGGCTGTTCCCCAAGTCAACTTCAGCAGGGCCTCTGAAGGTGGGAGCCAGGATCCTGCCATTCAAAAGCCTCCCTGGTGATTTTAATTTGTAGCCGCTTTGAAAGTCCCCACTGTAAAACCCCTCCCCATCTTGGGCTCTGGGGCTTAAACCTGAGCACACGGTGGGTGGAGAGCTGTTGGGGTAACTCACAGCCCTCCTACCTCTAGAGCTGGCGGGTTCTCAGAACCACCCTCTGACCTTCCTCTCCAGAGCCAGAGGCTCAGCGAACACATCCTGATCTTCGGGCTGAGCCCCCCTCCCTCTGGGCTTTCCAGGTGGCACTAAGTGGTAAAGAACTTGCCTGCTGATGCAGGAGACGTAAGAGAAGCAAGTTTGATCTCTGGGTCAGGAAGATACCCTGGAGGAGGGCATGGCAACTCACTCCAGTGTTCTTGTTTGGAGAATCCCATGGACAGAGGAGCCTGGTGGACTAAGTCCATAGGGTTGCAAAGAGTCAGACATGACTGAAGCGACTTAGCATGCATGCACGTCCTCCCTTTAGTTGGAGGGGGTCATGGAGAGGATGTGACCACGGGTTAACCTGCCAGCTGGCCCCTGGACAACTGGAGGCTCCTATCCCTGTCCTGTCTTTGGAAGGTACTCTCTGCCCTCGTTCCCACAGTTGCAGCCATTTTCAAGGAAGCAGCCATGAGAGGGAAGGTGTGGCTGAGACCATCTGGGCATGATCATGACTTGACTTAACCCTGTTATGTCCTCTGTATAAACTTACAAGATTCTGGCAGGTGGATGAGAAGATATACTCATCTTACAACCACTTAAGACAGCCATGTGTAGGTCCCCTTGCTTGTTAAATCCGCCACCTACCAGTCCCACAAACTATGGAAAATTCTTAAATAGATGGGAATGCCAGACCACCTGATCTGCCACCTGAGAAATCTGTATGGAGGTCAAGAAACAACAGTTAGAACTGGACATGGAACAACAGACTGGTTTCAAATCGGAAAAGGAGTACGTTAAGGCTGTATATTGTCACCCTGCTTATTTAACTTATATGCAGAGTACATCATGCAAAATGCTAGGATGGATGAAGCACAAGCTGGAATCAAGATTGCTGGGAAATATCAATAACCTCAGATATGCAGAGGACACCATCCTTATGGAAGAAAGCAAAGAGGAACTGAAGAGCCTCTTGATGAAAGTGAAAGAGGAGAGTGAAAAAGTTGGCTTGAAACTCAACATTCAAAAAACTAAGATCATGGCATCTGGTCCCAATCACTTTCCCATCATGGCAAATAGATGGGGAAACAATGGAAACAGTGAGAGACTTTATTTTCTTGGGCTCCAAAATCACTGCAGATGGTGATTGCAGCCATGAAATTAAAAGATGCTTGCTCTTGGGAAGAAAAGCTATGACCAACCCAGATAGCATATTAAAAAGCAGAGACATTACTTTGCCAACAAAGGTCAGTCTAGTCAAAGTATGGTTTTTCCAGTAGTCATGTGTGGATGTGAGAGTTCGACTATAAAGAAAGCTGAGTGCCAAAGAACTGATGCTTTTGAACTGTAGTATTGGAGAAGACTCTTAAGTCCCTTGGACTACAAGGAGATCCAACCAGTAAATCCTGAAGGAAATCAGTGCTGAATATTCACTGGAAGGACTGATGCTGAAGCGAAACTCCAATACTTTGGCCACTTGATGTGAAGAACTGACTCATTTGAAAAGACCCTGATTCTGGGAAAGATTGAAGGCAGGAGGAGAAGGGGATGACAGAGGATGAGATGGTTGGATGGCATCACTGACTTGATGCACATGAGTTGGAACAAGCTCTGGGAGTTGGTGATAGACAGGATGTGTTGCAGTCCATGGGGTCACAAAGAGTTGAACTTGACTGGGCGACTGAACTGACTAAGCTGCCAGTCTGGAGTGGTCTGTGTCTTCCTTCAGTCTCTCCTCGCCTCCACATATGGGGGCCCCTTCTGTGAACCAAACCTGTCTGAGTGGCCTGAGAGTGACATTGGTTTGTTGTGTGCCTAGCCTCCCTTTCTCTCTTTCCTGTCTTGGTCTCCGTTCACCCCTGGAGCATCTCCCTATTGCCCAGGACCCCAGATGTGGGCTCTGTGGGTTGGGTAACGCCTTCCAGGCCCAGGCCAATGAGAGCTTCCATCTGAACCACAGTGATTGATTCAGGAAAGGTCATGTGACTCAAGCCAGCACTCTCCAGCCTATACAGAAGAAACCCTGGTCTTCAGCTTGAATAGCGGTGACAAAATGGTTAGCTTTTTGAGTCTTTTGAATCATGAATCAGGAGGAGGTTTGAGTTTCTGGACAGAGCCAGCCACAGGGAAGGAGAGGAAAGAATGGACCCTGGTGATTTCATGGCAGTCCGTGGATCAAACCAGGCCTGACATCCACCCTAGACTCCCCAGTTAAGTGCACCAGTGAAGTGTCTTTTCATGTAAGTTGGTTTGGTTTAGGTTTGGTGTTGCTTGTGATAGAAAGTATCCTGAGATACAATGGCCTGCTGGTCTTCCTCTGGCTTTGGTCCTGCCTACACCCAGTCCCTGCACATTTTGTTCATCTCCACTTAGAGCTCAATCTACTTTGAGAGATCTTCCAGTTCAGCACCAGGAGCCAGATGGCCTGGTTCAGACAGTGGCCCAGCCACTTGTGAGCTGTATAAACACAGGCAAGTTACTTACCCTTAGCATCTCATCTACAGCATGGACCTGATATTAATGGCTCATTAAGTTTTCTTTTTTTTTTTTTCTTTTTTGATTCTTCCAATCCACGAACATGGTATATTTCTCCATCTATTAGTGTCCTCTTTGATTTCTTTCACCAGTGTTTTATAGTTTTCTATATATAGGTCTTTAGTTTCTTTAGGTAGATATATTCCTAAGTATTTTATTCTTTTCGTTGCAATGGTGAATGGAATTGTTTCCTTAATTTCTCTTTCTGTTTTCTCATTATTAGTGTATAGGAATTCAAGGGATTTCTGTGTGTTGATTTTATATCCTGCAACTTTACTATAATCATTGATTAGTTCTAGTAATTTTCTGGTGGAGTCTTTAGGGTTTTCTATGTAGAGGATCATGTCATCTGCAAATAGTGAGAGTTTTACTTCTTCTTTTCCAATTTGGATTCCTTTTATTTCTTTTTCTGCTCTGATTGCTGTGGCCAAAACTTCCAAAACTATGTTGAATAGTAATGGTGAAAGTGGGCACCCTTGTCTTGTTCCTGACTTTGGAGGAAATGCTTTCAATTTTTCACCATTGAGGTGAAAATTTTCTTGACTCTGCAGGCTGGATGAAGATCCAATGAGGAGGTGTATTTAAAGCAGCAAGCGCTGTGCAGACAGTTGGCCCCGTGTCAGTGTCAGGTTTGGGTACAGTGACTTTTGTATCTAGATGGTCAGCATCCTCTCACCTCAGGACCTTTGCACCTGCTGTTCTCTCTGCTTGGAATGACCTGTCCTTTGGCTGCACATCCTCCAGATGTCAGCTCCCTGAACTTGCTTGTTATATATTCCCAAACCCTCCATCATCTTCTGTCCCATTATACATTACAGTCTGCCATTCTGCATTTTTAGATGAGTGACTCCTTTTCTGTATCCCTTTCTAGTCTGTGAGTTTGAGGGCAGAGGACGTGTCTGTTTTGCCGTGATTTGTGTGGACAGAGGAGACTGGTGGGCTATAGTCGGTAGGCCTATATAGAGTTGAACACAATGCAATGCACGTATCTTCAATACCAAAGTCAGAGTCTGGGTCCTCAGAGAATGCATAATAAATGAATGAATGGAATGCTGTGACCACTCATGGGCAGCTTGTTCCCTGGGAATAAAAGTCTTGTGACTCTGGCCAACATCACAGAGATCACAGGAAAGAGACACATCCTGGTACACAGACTGTGAGGTGCTGCCCCAGGCTTCTTGAGTGACCATCAGGGCTTCAGCAGGAAGGGCTACAGACACTCTGTGACCTCACACTGGTCTTAAGGATGTAGACAGTCTTGATGACCTGATCGAGAGGGCACTTGTTCTTGGATCCACTCAGCACCTGCAGTGGGCAACAAATCTCTAGCAAGGTCCACGGTGGGCACGTGGCTGAGATGTGCACCACCTGGGGTGTAGTACATGGGCTATAACATGAACATAATTATCCTCAAAGGGCGACCGTGTCCCTTTCCCCTCTAAATGCACTTGAACATTACGAGCTTTTAATTAAAACTAAGGCAGCTGTCACTCTGTGCTAAGATCATGCATAAGAAATGAGAAGATGGAGAGGATGCTAAGAGGTACTAAGTGCTGATATTATAACACAAGGTAATTGGAATGATGTTCCATGAAATGTGTTTTGTTCTTGAAACTGGAATTGACTTTGATGGCTTTCAAAGCCTTGCTGCATTTTTAATCCATGCAGGTACTCCCTTTTCCATTCTCCAGGCTCTGCCAGGATCACTGGGGACCGGTGACATACTGGGAGCTGGAAAGAGCATGAACTTGAACAGAACTGTGGTAAGGACGGTCCAGCTCCCAAGCCTGTCCCATGCTGGGCAGCACTGGATCGTCTGGAGTCAGAGTGCAGAGGCCGAGGGTCCCAGTTCCATCATGGCTGAACAGAAGTGTTAGTTAGTGTTAGTGTTAGTTAGAAGATGTCCCAAGTAAGCTGAGTCCAAGGCTATTCTCTGCTCATGGGTCACAGTCTCCACCAGGGGACAGGTCAAGATTCTCTAGGTCCAAGCTACAGACCTGGACTCTGGCCAATGCCAAGCACCAGAAAACTTGGGGACACTTAGAAATTTAATGGATTTTCATCCAGAGCTTAAAAATTTCCTTTGCTCTCCTACTACTCTGTGTGTGCTGCATGAAGCAAAGGGAGGGGGGAGCTTGGAGTGACCTCCCAGCAACATGTGTGAAACAGCCTCCTCACCCCACCCAGGGTGAGAGCTTCCCTCAGGGACCCAACAGATGACTCCACCTCCCAGGGTTACCTTCCTCCATCGGCCCCAGCCTGGAAAGTTATCCACAGCTTTGTGAGTGCTGACCTACAGCAGGGAGAACCTTTCCAGGTTGCTGCATAAAAATGCTCCCCGGATAGAAAGTCCAAGTGCAGCATCACTCCCCATCTTTCATCAACAACCTCTTCATGAGGGTCCCTGGCTTTGTCTTTTCTCTGAGCTGTCAGGGTGGATGCAGGAAACACCAGTGTTCCTTCATGGAGCACCAGCACATCCCAATTCCTAGGGACGCCCAGGGCCTCCTACCACCTGAGGGCTCTCCACATTGTGGTTCAGCAGTCACAACATCCCAATTAAGCCCACTTCCGATAATTGGGCTTCCTTGGTGGCTCAGGTGGTAAAGAATCCACCTGCAGAGTGGGAGACCTAGGTTCAATCCCTGGATTGAGAAGATCCTCTGGATAAGGGAATGGCTACCCACTCCAGTTTTCTGGCCTGGAGAATTCCATGGCTTGGCAGTCATTGGGGTCAAAAAGAGTTGGACGTGGCTGATTGACTCACTTTCTGATAACTGGGTGGCACCTGCACAGGCCTTGGCAGCAAAGTATCACCGGGAAAGATTTATTAAGTAAGTGCAGGAGGAAATCCACATAAGCTCTTTTTTTTTTTTTAAAGGAAGAGATAAAGGTTTCACCGAAAAAAAGTATTTACTGCACCCAGGAAGTTGAAAGAGAAATCAACCCACAAAAGTTGTTTGATTTAAACATCTTCATTGTCTTGTCTGTGGAAGATCAAAGGATTATGATTTAGAATTATGACACGTTATACAAAGGGCTTCCCTGGTGGATCAGTGGCAAAGAATCTGCCTGCAATGCAGGAGCCACAGGAGACACAGGTTCAATCCCTGGGTTGGGAAGATCCCCTGGAGAAGGGCATGGAAACTCACTCCAGCATTCTTGCCTGGAGAATCCCCATGGACAGAGGATCCTGGTGGGCTGCAGTCCATAGCATTGCAGAGTCAGACACAATGGAGCACACATGCATATCAAGGAGACACAGACTACATCCATCTCTCATGACCAGACACTACAGCTGAGCTGCTGGCTCTTCTCTGCCCCCACCCCTGTTTTCCAAACATAGTGTGTCTCCCCAACATCTGACTGTCAGGTGGTCAAGAAATATTGGGCCCATATCTGGCCCTTTCCCAACCTTTGTGTCTGATTCCGGGGCTGGAGTCAGCTTGAGTACATGTCACATATGTGCTGCCCAGGTGGGTAACCAGCAGGTGTGTGTCCTGGGAGTGTGAGAATGGAATACTTCCATCCATATTAGTAAACAAGGATGTCACAGTCATCAGTGATTGTAGCCCTTCAGTATGAACTGGTGAGTCCTGAGGAATTCAGGAAGAAAGAGAATACCTGCCATCTAGCAGCCATCAGACTGCAGCCACTCCTGATGGTGAGCCCTGAGGAAAGGAAGCTCAGGATGTGAAAACACAAGATAACTGGCCCCAGATAGCTGAGGTGCATACAAAAGGAATGAGTTCAGTGAGCCCAGACCCTTGCATTTTCCCCATACATAGAGAACACTAAATTCCTTAACTTGGGATATTTGGTTTTCTTTAATTAACAAAAATCTTTTAATGTTCAGACTACCTGCCCTTTGTTGCAAAACTTCTATATAACCTGGCTCCTCCCCTTGCCTCCTCAGAGTAGTTCTCTCAGGATTACTTGAGATGTTGCCTCATAGGCTTAAATCCTAAAAATTTCTGCTGAATAAAATATAACTCTCAAACTTTCAAAGCGTTACCTGTGGGAACTGCCTACATTGTCTCATTCCAATGTGAATTTCCCATGGGTGTTAAGGGCTACTGATGTGTGTTACCTAAGCTCGCCCTGCATGTCTAATGTTGTTTGTCACCTGTGCGTGCCATTATGTGGGCCTTTTTCTTGTGATCTCTGTGCTCCTTGTGTATGTTCTGTGTGAGTATCTTATCTGTGGATGTTTCTTGTACCCTGTTATCCAGATGTCATCTTTGTATGTACTACCTGTGAGCTACATTTAAGCTGCTCTGTTGCAACCATGTTACCTGATCCTATGTTCCCTTCTTGCTACTGTGAAAGTTCGACTGTGAAGAAAGCTGAGTGCTGAAGAATTGATGCTTTTGAACTGTGGTGTTGGAGAAGACTCTTGAGAGTCCCTTGGACTGCAAGGAGATCCAACCAGTCCATTCTGAAGGAGATCAGCCTGGGTGTTCTTTGGAAGGAATGATGCTAAAGCTGAAACTCCAGTCCTTTGGCAACCTCATGTGAAGAGTTGACTCATTGGAAAAGACTCTGATGCTGGGCGGCAGGAGGAGAAGGGGACGACAGAGGATGGGATGGCTGGATGGCATCACTGACTCGATGGACATGAGTCTGAGTGAACTCCAGGAGTTGGTGATGGACAGGGAGGCCTGGCGTGCTGCGATTCATGGGGTCGCAGAGAGTCAGACACGACTGAGCGACTGAACTGAACTGAACTCTATACCTCCTGTGTGTGTGTGCTGTCTCTATGTGTGTGCTACCTGGGTGAGACTCTTTAGTATTTTCTCATGTGGTACATGTACTACTTGTGTGTCACCTGTTTGGGGTGCAGTCTACACGTGTACTCAGTTGGGTGATGGGTGTGTTGCCTATGTATGTTACTGTTACACCGTGGACTGATTGTGTATGTTGTCTGTGATACTGGAATCCAGCTTTCTATGTGTTACCTGAACATTTCCATCTTGTGTTATGTGTATATGTCATGTGTGTGTTGCTGCCTATGTGTCACTGTGTGAGTGTTCTCTTTGCCCTGTTCATGTGTGTCCTGTCAGCCTGGAGCAAAGCCTAATGCTCACTCTGATTGGATAAGCTGAGGCCATGTGACCAGCTCTGGACCAATCACTGAAATCAGGGCAGGGCTTTACTTGACCTGACCTGAAGCCAAGGGTGCTCTGCCTGGATCACAGCTCTGAGCTTGGGAGGCTAATTCCCTGGTGAAACTTGAGGCATTCTGAGAAGGAGAGGTGGATGCCGGGATATGTCCTCCACAGAATCTATGTTAGTGCCCTGGAGGCTGCCTGCTACCCTGGCATGGGGACCCTGAAGGCAGGAGAAGAGGCGATTGCACCTGGGGCCTTTCCTTCTCACTTCTGGTCCTGGACATGCATCTTTGAGACCTGATGACCTCAGCCAGAGCCTGTGACCCACTGGGACTACAGCATCCTATACAGTTCTGGCCAGAACTCGGCCAACCTGCCTCTTGTCCTGCCCTTTCTCTGGTCCTGAAGATTCCCTACCAGGCTCCTCACAGCCCCGTCATGGACCAATGCTTCTCTGAGCCTACCTGTAGTGTGCTCCTTAAAATGGTACTTTCATATTTTAAGGTTTAGACCTGAGTGTATCAGTATGAAGATTCAAGGCTTTGTGCATTGACCTACTATAAATTATACTGAGCTCTGGATGGTCTTGAGGCTCTAATGAAATTCGAAATTTTAATGTGATTCATGAACTTGGAAGCTGATGAATCATCCACAGACGCCCAAGGTATCAGCGGCCTGCAGACTATGGCCATGTGTATGGAAGCGAAACCCCAGTCCTGGGATTCTCCACTCATTATATAAAGCAGAAATACAGTCTAATGAGATGCAAACTCAGAAAGCTCTAGAATCACAATGAGAAATTCAGGTGGGAACGGCTCCCAGAAGTACGGTCTAAGCGGGGCTACAATAGCCCTGGTCCTAGCTAAGTGAGCACACCCCCGCGGTGGCAGATATGTCCTCAGGTGGAGAAAATGCCCAGGCTGGCTGCCCTGCATCTGCCTTCAGTGCTGCTGGGGAGACTCCACATCAGCAGCTAAGGAGCAGGAAGCCCAAAAGACAAGAGCTGAGTCCCACAGAGCGCTCAGACCTCTGCCCACCTCCAGAAACGCCTGAGGTTCAGCCTTTTATGACCCGCTCTTTATGGGCATGGCTGCCTCTCCTGAGGGCTTCCCCCCTCCCAGGAAGCTCCTCCAGACCCCTGTCTGCTCCTGACGCTCCCTCCTCTGAGCCCCCACAGCACAGGACAGAGCACCATAGAAGAGCACTCATCTCATTCCCATGTCTTGGAGTTGGTCTCACCCACCTGGAATAACAGGATTGCTTTTATCCCATTATTGCTGTTATGGAGGTCATGAGTTCCTTCTAACCCAGAGCATCTGACATCCTTGTCGAGCTCCTCCAGCTTCTGACATGGTGACTGGCAGCAGCAGCCTGGGTCTTGTGGTGACTGTGGTGAGCAAAGTACCCCTGTCAGTCCCTGATTGACACAAAGCTTGGGTGAGAAATGGACTGTTATTTTTAGCACTGAGACATGGGGGTTCTATGTGACTGCTGCAAACCTCTGTGTGCATCCATCGAAAGCAAATTTTATAATAGACTGGGAGTCTTGGGCAGCAGGCAAATTTTCCTTCACGACCATATTTAGCTATCGCCCTGTTATCTTCTGTCCCAGGGCTAAGTACTGGAACCCATGTTTCTTAGAACATCCTCTTCTGCAAGGATTAGGGTTTGTTTCTTATTTGCTTCAGGTACATCTGTTTTTATTAGTTCTGATGTGTTTACCTTTTACATCAATTCCAATCAGTCTTTTCCAAAGTATTCATTTATTTATTTGTGTTTCAGTGTTCTTCCTCTGTTTCAGAGATGGGGAATTTCATTCTGATCTTGGCATCCATTTAATCTCTCCTCTGGGCTCTCAGACACTTTTCTTCTATGGTTTTTCACAGCTAATGAACATGGTTTAGAGGGTTTCTGTTAAGTGGGCTCACCTCTAAGTGGAGAGCTCACTATTTGTAAACAAGGTGCTTGAAATTGTGTTGCTAAGCACTCAAGTCAGTAAGATGTGGGGAGGTGTATGCAACTGCTCAAGTGACATGCTCAGAAACACATACATATTGACATATTTATGCGGTTGTTGACATTATAAATTTAAGAGAAGATATACATGTTTAAGCAAACTCTGGGAGATAGTGAAGGACAGAGAAGCCTGATGTGCTGCAGTCGATGGGGTCGCAAAGAGTCAAACAGGACTGAGCAACTGAACAACAACAAATACATATTTAAAGAGATACACTGTAGAAATCAGTTTAGAAAAGGTTAAGTAGAATAAATATTCATATTTGCATTCAGACAGAACCGCTCCACATCTGCCACTGGTCAGTGTCCAGGTTTACAAATTAATACAAGTGTTTTCCATGATCACTTGGAATGGGGCACATGCCCCACCTGGAGTGATCATGCACAAATTCACCCTGCAGACCCTGGGAGCAGGCTAGAGGTTGGTATGTGGGAATAAGCAGCATTGGTAAGAGCTGGCTGGGTGTCAGGACCACCAGGAGCTCACATGTGTGACCTTCATCTTCATACCGGCATATGAGACAGGTATGGTGTCATCCTTCATCTCTGTGAGGAAACTGAGTTCAAGAATTTGCCCTGGTCTTGTATTTAATGGGGCGGCTAGGACAGGTCTGTACTAACACACATCACAAGGGACTGTGATCAGTGTGATATGTGCAGAATTGGAGGAGGGGGAGACAGAAGGGGCCCACAAGGTAGGGACACTGAGGATGGTGTTCAGTGGGTGTGACACAGCCCCCACCCAGGGGATGGGGTCACTGCTACAACTTCAACCTTGCTGACGACAAAACCTCCTCCATCACCCAACAAATGTGCATCGAGTACCTCCCACACAGTAAGGAAGGTTCCAGAAGCTGTGAAGGAGACATCGAACAGGTCACATAAGTTCTTGCCCTGTTGGAGTTGATAGTCTAGAGGTGGGAGGAGCCCCGCAGTGATCATGGGACACAATCATGGATTTGTGACTCCAGGTGTTGATGTGTGTGCTGAGGACAATGATGCAGGAGTGATGTGATAGATAGATGTGTGTCTGTGTGTGCACGTGCATGTATAGGTGTGTGTGCACATGTATATAAGTGTGGAGGCATGTGTGGAGGTGTAGATGTGCAGGTGTGTTATGGTATGTGTGGGTGGAGGTGTTAGTGCACATATCTATAAGTGTGTGTGTGCATGCACACTTTCTAATTTAGAGTGAGCAGTCAGAAAAAAAAGCCCCTCTGAAAGTTGATAGCTGAGATTGATCTTGGGGAAAAGTGATCCAGAAAAGAAGGAACAGAAAGAGCAGAGGAGCTGGGTGGGGACTGGGGCAGGCCAGGAGAGAGAGAGGAGCAGCTTCTTGGGAGGAAGTGTGGGAGACAAAGTGGGCGAGGCCACCTATATGGAGTTTCAGGCAAAAGGAAGGAGTTTGGATTTTTAATTTAATTCTTGTAAGAAGTCCTTGGAACTTTTATAAAAAGCTTTGTTGAGAAAAAATGGACATACAACAATCTGCTCACATTTAAAATGTGCACTTTGATGAGTTTTGATGTACCTGTATCCCGGTGAAAACATCATCATGATCAAGATAGTGAATATGTTCCATTCTTCCCCAAAGTGTCCTTCAGGCATATCCCCTAATGCTCACTGTCTGCTGGTAGACAGAGCGTGTCCGCAAGCACAGCCCCCAGCTGATGAATGACAAGATTCAGTGTATCAGCATCCCTACTCCTTTGCCCCTTAGGAGGGGGAGGAACTGCAGGAGTGTCCACACTGAATGTGATTCCCCCATGGGACCAAGCTCTAATTGCACACAGAGGTAACTGACTTCATAACAGACCCTCTATGACCTTGTTCCCCCGTCTCCCTATAGTGTTTGCTGAGATCCCTTCCCAAATACACAACGTGACCTTGAATCTGTGCTCCAGGCCAGCTTTTAGGGGGAAATAAACTAAGTCACTATGCATTTGAGGTCAACCCTCCAGGATTTATAAGATACTGGATGTGGGATGAAGCAAAGGGGGAAATCATGGATGAAGCCCGAACCTCTGCCCTGAACATGAAGGCAGCTATACTGTCGAGAAGTGGGTTATGTGAAAGAGAAAAGTCCCAGGTGGGAGACATGCCAATAAAATCCTGATGGTCACATGGTCTGGACATTTCATCAGCAGCCCCAGGATACAGGGCTGTGAATATTTCTGGAATTTCCATAGCCCCAAGCTCCAGATCCCCAGTGGGTCTCTTCAAGTCTGCCTGAGAGCTTTAGAGAATTCCTCTTTTTATCATCTACTAGCAATGGATTGTTCAAGTAGCTACCAGTGAGCACTCTTCATTTCTGTGTAATATGTCCAGACACTCCTGGAAATTATTTCATTAGTGGCCTCATTTTCAGCCACAAGTGGCTTTATTAAGGTTCCTCCTAGGAATTAAATTCCCATGCTTGGTCTGTATTTCATTTCAAGGTTTAGTTAAATTTATTTTTTAGTCTTTTGTAAGGTAATGAAATGTGTGTGTGCATCTAACCGGCAAATGGATTTTGTAAACTTCAGGTTTGTCGATGGTATTCTGGTTGGGAAACTTTTTTAAACTGAAGTATATTTGATTTACAATACTACAATAGATTCAGGCTACAGCAGAGTGATTCAGTATTTGTACAGATTATACTCCATTAAAAGTTATCACAAGGGAATGGCTGTATTGGGGCTTCCCAGGTGGCACTACTGGTAAAGAACCTGCCTACCAATTCAAGAGAAGCAAGAGGTGCAGGTTCGATCCCTGGGTGGGGAAGATCCCCTGGAGGAGGGCATGGCAACCCATTCCAGTACTCTTGCCCAGAGAACCCCCATGGACAGAGGAGCCTGGCAGGCTGCAGTCCATAGCATTGCACAGAGTAGGACATGGCTGAAGCCACTTAGCACAATGGCTGTGATTACCTGTGCTGAACATCTTTGTTGATTGTCTATTTTATAAATAATAGTTTTTATCCCTTAATCCTATACTCCTATCTTGCCCTTCCCTCCTTCCCTTGCCCCACTGGTAAACAATTTTTTTTAAATATTTATTTATTTACTTATTTTTGGCTGCTGGGTCTTCATTGCTGTGCATGGGCTTTCTCTAATGTGGAGAGCAGGGGACACTCTCTAGTTGCATTGCATAGGCTTCTCATTGTGGTGGCTTCTCTTGTGGAGAGTGGGCTCTAAGACACGTTGACTTCAGTAATTGTGACAAATGGGCTCATTAATTGTGGCACACAGGCTTAGTTGCCCTGAGGCATATGGGATCTTTCCGGACCAGGTATCAAACCAATGTCCCCTGCATTGCAAGGTAGATTCTTAACCACTCTACCACTGGAAAGCCTTGAACAAATTTTCTTTTTAAAAAACTTTAACATTTTTCCCCCAAATGCATGTGCCATAGGAAACAAGAGGTCAAAACTTATTCTTTGGGCAAAACCTTGTTCTTTGGAGATCTTGTCCGATAGATTATTACTCAAAGTTCATGTATTGTTCTTACACATCCAAGGCACTTGAAGGTTACACCACTCCACTGAGGCAGCCCTACATTCTGTAAGATTTTTGTTTGTTTTATAAAGAAAAAATTGTTAAGATATTTTTTCCTTTATTATCATACATTCCTACAGTCATCTAATGTTTACCAAGAAACTATTCTGCATCTGGACTTGTGCTAGTGCTACTGAAAGAAAGATAACTACACAGCCATTCCCTTCTAAACTTGTAGTCTGATGGAAAGACTAAAATGTAGGCTCTAATATGCATTCTCCCTCTAATTTCCCTAGTCTAGTATCTAATAATCTCCCCTGAGCTGGAGACTGCATTCCCCAGGCTCCTTTGCAGTGAGTTGTGGTCATGTGACTAAGTGCTGGCCAATGACATGTCGGCAGGTGTGATGCTCTCACCTACTTATAAGGAAGCTGACCGCCCTCTGCTTCCTGTACGTTTCCCCTCCTGCAAGCTGAGTTGCAGATATGAGGATGGGGTCCCAAACGTGGACTAGGGTGATGTCTCAGGGAAAGCAGAACCGTGAGACAGAAGGGACTTTGGGCCCTCTGCCAGCCCTAACTTTCCTTTGGGATGGAGGGCTGACCTCTGATCTTGCTCTGACAAGCCTATGGAGCCTCAAGTGAAGCAGCCGCATGAATAGCAGGCCCCTGAATAGACATTGGAATACTGTGATCCTTACTCTAAAAAGTGTGACAGATGTGATGAGAGCTTAAGAAGCATCAGAGTCAGTGTACAAGAGATCGGAAGGTTGGAAACTGGAATCAGCCTACAGACCCTCCCCTCCCTCCGTACCCTTCACTCTTGGTCTCTGCACTGTTTCCGCAGGTAAATGTGCTGGTTCACTGCACTGAACACCTGCCACCACTTCCTCTCACTTGGTTCCCTCCAGGCTGGCATCACTGTCTCTGTGAGACTGAGCCTGGTGAGCCTGCCCAAGGCTGCATCCTCAGGACCTAGAAGGGATATGGCAGGTGATAAATAAATATGTCTTGGCCACCTCTCTGGGCAGTTACTGTGCATGGTGATACATCTCTTATGGGGAACATGATGGCCCAGAGAAGGTGCTCCAAATCCTCTGGTGAAGCCAAGGAAGGTTTCCTGGAGGAGGGAGCTCCTTGAAGGGTGATTTTCCAGGCTGATGAGGGGAGAGGACATTGGGAAGCATCGGGACCAGGGCTCAGAGAGTGAACACAGTGAGTGACTGAGGACCACTCTAGGGCAGCAGGAGGTGGAAGGAAGGGCTGGGGCAGCAGATGAGACTCAGAGGAGACAAGGGAGAGCCTCTGAAGGGTGTGGCATGAGTGGCCAACACCAGATCTGATGTTAAAAATATCATCTGGAGGCCTGGTTGGGGGTCTCTGCGCTGATATGTCAAGCAGGAAATTTCCCAGAGCAGAGGTTGTAAAGCATGGAGGTCACACAGGCTAGGTGACCTCCAAGTGCTTAACCTGGTCAGTGCTGGAACAATTTGAGTTAGTGTCCAGTGCTTAAATATTAAGAACTTTTGCCTCAAATGGGCATTTCTGTATGTTGCTGAGGAGTCAGGGCTCAGATCCTGTGTAGCAGATCCCCGAGCCCCATGCCACATGGCAGCTGTGGCTGGTGCCAAGCAGTGGACCCCCAGCCCAGTGGGCGCACACTCACCACTGCCCCAGCCCCACCTGGTCCACAGTTTCCTGTCACCACCTGCCTGAGGGTATCCTGAGGGCTCACCTTTGCATCAGCTCATATTCACTGAATGGACTCTTGGAAATTTGAGACCCTTCTTGAACTTGAGAAGGTTTGACCCTCAAGTCAGAGGATGGGGACAGATAAGCAGTTCATCACATCACAACACAGCATCACATTGGGGAAATGGAGCTTGAATCAAGGAGAACCTTGACTCAAGTCCATGATGGTGTGACTGGGAGGATAATGGCCCCAAAGGTGTCCACACCCTGATCCCCAGGATCTGTGACTGTGTTAACTTACATAGGAAAGGGGGTCTTGCAGATATGTTTAGGGATTCAGATCTTGAAATACAGTGTACATTCTGGGTTAGCCAGATGGGCCCAATATAATCCATCGATTCTTAAAATATGACGTCTCATTGGTATTAATCCCAGAACATCCTCTATGACTTGTAACAGGATTACTGCCCTCTTAAGAACACAACTAGTTCTTAGGATGATGCTAAGCCTGTGTCCTAGACATGGACATAACCAGGATGTGGACGGTACACCCAGGACCTTGGCCCCTCCCCAACTTCCCTGATGTTCTTCTACTGGCACTGCTGACTGTGTATTGTGGACCAGGTCCTCCCTGGGTGCTGGGTGTGAGCAGCACAGCAAAGATCAAGTCCAGCAGATGAACCCATGGGTCAGAGATTCCGGGAGGTGGAGACAAGGAAAGGCAGAGGGAAGAAGTCTGCACCATGTGGACTCCAGGAGGGAGGTCATTGTGACTTCACCCCAGACATTATCAGTAGGATTCCCAGGAGACTGGCTGAGTTCTCATCAATGTGACAAACCTCTGCTGTGTCCTGTAGCCGCGGGCCTCACCCCAGCCTCTCCCTGAGTCTGGGAGAAGCAGCAGCACTGTCCTGTGTGCTGGAGGGGATGGACCTTCCTGAGAGATCTGGGATCTCAGGGAGCAGGGCATCCTGGATGGTGGGAGGGGAGAGAGTAGAGGGTGAAGTGCACCCAGAAACTGGGGAAGGGGAGATGCCCTGCAGTAAGGCCAGAGGATTCCTAGAGGGATGGCCCACTGCATCTGGGGTCGGTTACGTAGTTTGCTTCATGTGAGTGACAATAGGAGAGAGAAATAAGAGAGAGAAAGAGACAGAGAGAAGGAGAGAGAGAAGGGGAGAGGTGATTCTGGCTGACAAGGATGTAGAGGGCACTCTGACAAGGTTGAGTATCATCAGCCCTCCCTTGGGTATAAATTAAAACTCATATCAAGTGAGTGGACTCAACTCAGGGAGACTCTCTCCTTCCAGATGACAGACAGGAGCAATGAGATGGGAAGAAATGAAAGGCATGTTCTGACTCAATGTTAATAGCCCACAGGCATGTGTGAAAGGAGAGATTAGAGGGAATCAGAAAATCAATTTTAATCTAAGAGGGAAAAAAATACAGTTGTCTTATGTTTATATTATTATTCTTTTGCTATGCCCAGTTCCTGTTAGCTTTCTAAGTCTGGGCTGATGCGTTAGGACTGAGGGGATAAGAAATATGGGTCAAGGGAGTCAGGTGAGGAACAAAAATACACATTGAACGTGCAATTTTTAATTCAGTCCAGGGTGCTATTTCTGAGAAAATTGGGAAAGGATGTGGAAAAAGCCCTGAAACATAGTGTGACAAATTTTCTCTGCACCTTTTGTTGCAAAGTCCATCTTGTGAGTGTGAAGTTACCAACCACTGAATTTGCAGAGTATCTCCTGAGTGGCATACCTTGTGCTAAGGGGCTTAGATGTATCAGCTCATTGCATCCTCTCCCGGTAAGGTATATTCTTCTATCATCCGCCCTTACCAATGAGGAAGCTGAGTCACAGAGAGCTTCCACACATGTACTCCAAGCTGGGCTGTGCGCACCTGGGACAGAGCTTAGTGTTGGGGAGCCGGACCATACATAGGGGCCATGCAAGTATTGGGTTGGCCAAAAAGTTCATTCAGGTTTTTCTGTAAGGTATTACCAAAAACTTGAATTAACTTTTTGGCCAACACAGTAATATTAAATACTTAATAATAAGTATTAAATAATATTGTATTTAGTTCCTTAAATATCACTTAAATTGCCCATCGCGGACAGAGATCACTTTTTTTTTTCAATTTATTTTTAACTGAAGTACAGTTGATTTACATTGTTGTGTCAGTTTTTTCTTTTTCGTTTGAGGTACAGCAAAAGTGACTCAGTTAAACACATATATACCTTCTTTTTTTAATATTCTTTGTAAACCATCATGGAAGACATCGCTGTTTTTGTTTTGGTTATCTGTCGAGCATCAGGTGAAGTCCGTGCCTTCTTTGTGAGGCTATGCTGAAAGAAAAACCTTGAAGTTTTAAACCCTGGGCTCACCTGGAGGTGATGAGATGTTTACCCAAGGGGGGACAGCGGAGGGACAGCAGGTTCTCGTATCCCATCCCCTCTGCATCTGAGGCATCAACTCCTAGACCCAAACTGACCCCGATGGTTTAAATGTTGGTCTATCATCCCGCACCCCTCCAGTTCCCTTGCTGAGTGTATACATTTGGTGTTAATAGCCAGAAGAGCATGTGCAGGAATCTCACTGTGTGCCCCAGAGCTTACTAGAGGGTTCTTTGATCAATGGAGTGAACCCCACATTGGCCTCCCCCTCCTGCACCCCTGGACTAGTGCAGGGCACACGTGCCAGGACAGCCCTTCTCAGGCTCCTGCCCTGGACAATGCTGGCCGAACAGGAGTCTGTGTGTCTGATCCCAAACCTGCCAACTCCAGACCCGTACTTGGATTCAGTTGCTTCAATAAACCCTCTTAAGCCAGTGGATCATTGTTACTTTTGCAAAACTTAAATCCAAAGCCTTAGAATCCTTTTAATGAAATAGAAGAAAGCCTGGCATTTGGGAACTGAGATTTATGCTTTCATGTCCAGCTTCCCCAAGCTCAACCCTGGGTGACCTCTAACTCTTATATCACCCGACAGCTCTGCCCTCCCTCCTGCTCCTCCTTCCATCCTCCACGGCCACATTAAACCTCCCAAGTGAGGGAGCAAGTGGACGGATACAGGTGTGTAGGCGGGACCCCAGATGTTCCCAGAGCCCAGGGCCCGCGGGCAAACCTTTGTCCTCTCTCCATGCTCCACCTCCATCCTTTCATCCCACACAAGGGAGGGAGTAGGCTCCACACCCACTGGGCCATCCCACTAGAGCCCTGGGGTCCTTTCTGGAGACAACCCAGCTCAATTGGGGTGATTCACCCAGCAGACTCAGGAGGGTAACTCTCTTACTCCTGGGAGTGGCTGCAGGCTGGCCTTCCATCTGCCAGCTGGAACTCTACAAGCCTCTCAGACCACAGTCTACTCCCTGCTCCTGCTCTGCAGAGCTGAGCTCAGACCTGGAGGCTGGGGAGATGAGTCCTGTGAAAATGCAGAGTGATATTTCCCTCACAATCCCGTAACCCTTTCTCCAGGGTTCATCCAAAAATAGCCCCATCTTCTAACTTGAGAAACAGACAGACAGATAGACAGATCTGAACCCTGGGGCATCCTCCTGATGCCTGCATCACCTCCAGAATCCTTGCTGACTGAGGGTCAGGCCCTGGAAAGATGCCAGGTATGTGAAAGTTCAGTGTTGACCCATCATGTGTGCATGAGTGCTAAGTTACTTCAGTTGTGTCCAACTCTTTTCAACCCCATAGACTCTAGCCCTCCAGGCTCCTCTGTCCATGGAATTCTCCAGGCAAGAATACTGGAGTAGGTTGTCCTCTAGGGGATCTTCCCAACCCAGGGATCGAACCCAGGTCTCCCTCATTGCAGGCAGATTCTTTATCATCCAAACCACCAGGGAAGCCCAAGAATACTGGAGTGGATCGCCTATCCCTTCTCCAGGGGAACTTGGAGCTCCCCTGAGCTTTCAGCTGAAGTTGAACATCCTTAAGCCATAGTATCCAGTTTGGGAGATGGGGCCCTGTAATGAGCCCTCCCAGCTCCAGGCCAGATGAGATGCCCATGGTCCTGCCTCCATCACAGAGGATCACTCAGCTCAGCTCCCCATGGCTGCACATCAGTACAGACCAAATGCTCTGTGGCTGGGCAGGTGGGGCCAGCATTGAATCCCAGGCAGTGTGTGCTGGCAGTGGGCACATGTGCCCTTCACAGGGTCAGCCACGGGTGGTTACTCTGGGTTGGTGATGTGGTATGTATCATTTGTGCATCAGCAGGGTGTTCTTACTCCAGTATTCTTGCCTGGAGAATTCCATGGACAGAGAAGCCTGGTGGGCTATAGTCCATGGTGTTATAAGAGTCAGACACAATTTAACAACTAAACCACCACCACCACTACCGGGGTGCTCTGACGTACAGACATTGAGGACATCAGCCACTGCCCATGATCAGCAGTGAATACTATTTATTCCCAGTCCAAGTCCATCCCACCTATCAATTACAAGGGAAGAAAATCACATTTGAGAGAGGCACAGTGCTGTATGTTGTACTTAAAATTATAATGCTATGAAATCTCAGTATGTCTAGACATAAAGAAATTGAATTTGATTATTTAACTACATTTCTTGTTGCTCATAGGGGGAATGCTGTTTTCTAAAGACCATCTGGCTCATTCATTGAGAATACTGTTTTCAGAGCAGCACCCTCAGGAGTCCCTAGGAATCCCTGGGAGTCTCAGAGTTTGCCCTGAAGGATCCTCCGGGATGGATATTATGCTCATCCTGACCTGTTTGCTCTCAGATCCCTATTTTCCCCCAGATTCTCTGTGTCCTGGGTCAAAGCCCTGGAGTAGGCTGATCTCTGCCTGGATTAACCCAGGAGAGGCAGTGGTGGAGGGTGGGGGAAGGTAGCCCAGAGGATGGCACCGCTCCCTCTGGACTTGTCTCTGCAGTGGCTCCAGCCCCGTCTGTGGGCCGAGCTCTGCGGTCTCTCTGTCACTCTAACCCCAGGGTGCTTGCAGGTTGCTCTACAGGCAGACCGTTGTCTTAGAACCTCTGTTGCTTCTCCACTTTCCCCGGGCTGATTCCTGGGTTAACACTTCCTGGGTTGGAGCACCCATGGTGATCCCTGTTCCCCTGGGTGGACCCTGTGCAGACATGCTTCTCGCCAGGACTCAGGCCTCTACCCTGTCCCCACTCATCGTTCATCCCTATGTCCCCTCTACTCCAGCACCTGCAGGCTCCCTGCCATCCTCCACACCAGCCCCAAGGCCAATGCTGGCACTGCCTGCTTGTCTGGAGTCCTGAGCACAGACCCAACCCATCTTTGAATTCCCAACTCCAGTGTCATCCCCTCAGGTCACCATCCTGAGCCTCCCACCTGCAGTGATGGGCTCTGCTGGGTCCTCCCAGAGCCCTTCTCTGTCACCTCTGGGGTGCTTGGCGAGAACCCACCATGGGATTGTCACACATGTTCAGTTTCATTCATTCTTTTATTCACCAGTTACTCACCAAGTGTTCATTGATGCCAGTGAGGTATTAACCATTATATAAGTGCAGGACCATCAGGACTTTCTTAGTTATACGTGACAGAGATTGCAAGTCATTCTGGCTTAAGTAAGGAAGGAAGATTGTTGACTCACATAAGATAGCAATCCCTAGGTATGTTAGTTTCAGGTATGGCTGGATCTAGGTGACCAACTTACATCCTCAGAATGCTGTCTCTTTACCCCTCTTGGCTCTACTGTCCTCTGTGTGCGTACTGGAGATATAACAGTGCAATGAGAATTTATGTTCGGTTATAAGTGACAGAAACTTTAGTTATCATTGCCTTAAACAACAAGACTATTTGTTGATGCACATAACCATCTGTGGGTAATTAGCTTCAGGCATAGCTGGATCTAGGGAACCTTCAGGATCTTCTCTCTTCACACAGTCCTCTGCTTTCCTGTGTTATCTGCATTCGTAGACAGCCATCCCTCGTGTGGAGTCAAAGCATCTTCTAAACTCATGACACTCTCATCTTAGGCTCTTGGGAATGCCAGAGAAAGTACTTGATATTTTCCACTCAGTTCAGTCGCTCAGTCATGTCCAACTCTTTGCGACCCCATGGACTGCAGCATGTCAGGCTTCCCTGTTCATCACCAACTCCCAGAGCCTACTCAAACTCATTTCCATTGTGTTGGTGATCCCATTCAACTGAGAGAGTCAATTCCTAGGCAGGTTGATAAGAAGTCTGGGGTCCCCGAGGAGGAGAAAAGGGTCTGGGACTCTCAAGGAGGAGGGAAGGACACACATCTTTTTTTTTCTCTACATTCCTTAGTCTTAGTCACATA
The DNA here is from genome assembly GCF_055505025.1 of Bos grunniens. Taxonomy (NCBI): domain Eukaryota; kingdom Metazoa; phylum Chordata; class Mammalia; order Artiodactyla; family Bovidae; genus Bos; species Bos grunniens. Next base: position 46,261,470 of record NC_141181.1, read on the forward strand.
AAACACATTTTTTCTTTAAGCCCAGAACTGATGATTACACGACAAAAAACTCAGTTTAAACTCTGTACTAAGGATTATATAACAATAATGTAACCTGCTTGAGGACAGTTTCTCCTTCCTGAAAACCTTCTGGCTAATCCTGTTAAGTTAAAATATAAATTATGGGAGTGGGTCTAGTAAGATGTTTACAACCTCCAGACATTCGTTTGATTTATTGTAATAACTAATTAAAAAGTATATAACTTCCTTGCTAACACTAGCGAGGGGGGCACTCTCCATCCCCCTTCTGATGTCAGAAGCTTTCTCTGCCCCTTTTCATACTTTAATAAAACTCTACTACACAAAAGCTCTTGAGTGATCAAGCCTCCCTGGTCCCGAAGTTAAATCTTCTTCAGAGATCACGAATCCGACACCATTCACCATAAGCTATCACAACCATCTCATCCTCTGTCATCCCCTTCTCCTCCCGCCTTCAATCTTTTCCAGCATCAGGGTCTTTTCAAATGAGTTGGTTCTTCACATCAGGTGACCAAAGTATTGGAGTTTCAGCTTCAGCATCAGTCCTTCCAATGAATATTCAGGACTGATCTCCTTTAGGATGGACTGGTTGGATCTCCTTGCAGTCCAAGGGGCTCTCAAGAGTCTTCTCCAACACCACAGTTCAAAAGCATCAATTCTTCGACACTCAGCTTTCTTTATAGCCCAACTCTCACATCCATATGTGACTACTGGAAAAACCATAGCCTTGACTAGACAGACTTTTGTGGGTAAAGTAATGTCTCTGCTTTTTAATATACTGTCTATGTTGGTCATATCTTTTCTTCCAAGGAGCAAGCATCTTTTAATTTCATGGCTGCAGTCACCATCTGCAGTGATTTTGGAGCCCAGGAAAATAAAGTCAGCCACTGTTCCCACTGTTTCCCTATCTATTTGCCATGAAGTGATGGAACCAGATGCCATGATTTTAGTTTTCTGAATGTTGAGTTTTAAGCCAACTTTTTTACTCTCCTCTTTCACTTTCATCAAGAGGCTCTTCAGCTCCTCTTTGCCTTCTGCCACAAGGGTGGTGTCCTCTGCAATCTGAGGTTATTGATATTTCTTCCAGAAATCTTGATTCCAGCTTGTGCTTCATCCAGCCCAGGATTTCACATTATGTACCATACAGCCTTGACGTACTCCTTTTCTGATTTGGAACCAGTCTGTTGTTCCATGTCCAGTTCTAACTGTTGCTTCTTGACCTGCATACAGATTTCTCAGGAGGCAGGTCAGGTCGTCTGGCATTCCCATCTCTTGAAGAATGTTCCATGGTTTGTTGTGATCCACACAGTCAAAGGTTTTGGGTGGAGGAATAAGATAGGGAGGCCACTTTCTCCCCCACAGATTCAGCAAAAGAGTATTTGAATGCTGAGCAACTTCCACAAAACAACTACTGAACACTGGCAGAGGACACCAGGCACCCAGAAAGGCAGCCCGTTCTCTTCAAAAGGAGGAAGGACAAAATATAAAAGACAAAAAGAGAGACAAAAGAGCTAGGGACAGAGACCTGTCCTGGGGAGGGAGCTGTGAAGGAGGAGAAGTTTCCACACAGTAGGAAACCCTCTCACAGGCGGGTCTGTGGGGTGTTTTGGAATCTCAGAAGGCACCATAACCGGGAGAAAAAAAAAAAAGAAAACTCCACAGAATACATGCCTAACCGCAACTGCAGAAAAGAGAATTTTCCCGTGAAAGGCTCTAACCTAACAACCTAATGTGCAGCCTGGCCCACTCACAGAACAAAGGATTGAGTGAATACCAAAGGAGAGCTAGCTGGCTGTGGACCGGCCCCTCCCCGCCTAGAGGCAGAGAGGCAGGCAGGCTTGTGACAGCCAGAGCCGGAAGGCAAGGGACCGTTGCAATCTCAGCCCCAGAGATGGCATCTTCAACCAAAATGTGAGCAGGCTCCCAGCTGCTAACCACGTCTTCCTGAGATCCTGGATGGTTGACATCCACCGGGAATGCCGCAGCCTGAGATCAGCTCTCCAGAGGACATATATGGCAAAACCTGAGACGGTACTCTCAACCAAGTGGCTGGGACCAGGGGAAGTGATTAAGACACACGGCCCACCTGGGACAGTGCACTCGCCAAGCACCTGATCACCTGAGCTGCTCAAACCTGGAAAGGGCACAAAATGCATGCCCAACCCATAGAGACTGAGCCAGAACTGTGTCTGAGTGTCTCCTGCAGAGGTGCGGTTCAGCAGTGGCCTGCTGCAAGGGCAGGAGCTCTGGGTGCAGCAGACCTGGGTGTAGCATAAGCCCTTTTTGAGGAGGTTGCCATTAACCCCACCACAGAGCCACCAGAACTTACACAGGACTGGAGAAACAGACTCTTGGAGGGCACAAACAAAACCCTGTGCTCACCAGGACTAGGAGAAAGGGGCAGTGATCCCAAAATAAACTGACCAATACTTGCCCATGAGTGTCCAGGAGTCTCCAGCAGAGGCATGGGTCGGTGGTGGCCTGCTGCAATGTTGGCAGCACTGAATGCAGCAGTGCATGCACGGGACCTTTTGAAAGAGGTTGCCATTATCTTCATTACCTCCACCATAGGTTGGCTTCAGATCAAGCAATAGGGAGGGAACACAGCCCCGCCCATGAGCAGAAAATTGGATTAAGGATTTACTGAGCATGGCCCCACCCATCAGAACAAGACCCAGTTTCCCCCTCAATCAGTCTCTCTCATCAGGAAGCTTCCATAAGCCTCTTATCCTTATCCCTCAGAGGACAGACAGAATGAAAACCACAGTCACAGAAAACTAACCCAACTGATCACAAGGACTACAGCCTTGTCCAGCTCAGTGAAACTATGAGCCATGCTGCCGTGTAGGCCCACCCAAGATGGATGGGTCAGGGCGGACAGTTCTGATAAAATGTGGCCCACCGGAGAAGGGAATGGCAAACCACTTCAGTATTCTTGCCTTGAGAACCCCATGAACAGTATGAAAAGGCAAAAAGGTATGACATTTCCACTAGTTCCAATGAAAGCTTCAAAATTCAATTTCCTTGTCTCCTGGTGGGCGGGCTTGAGCCACATGTCCTTATACGAGCCAAATACCATCACCAGGGTGGGTGTGGCATTCTGAATGTTCCAGAGACACGGGCTTAGAGAGACAAGGCACACATCTGAGGCAACAGTGAAAGAGTCCATACACATATGTTTAATGAAACTGTCTATTCTAAGACAACTGTAGGGTCACTTGCTGTTGTGATACAGAGAAGGACTGTGCACCCACTACCCGGTTCCGAGGGGTAACATCTGAGGAAACCACCACACAGCATCACAACCAGGGAGCTGACACAGAGGCCTCTGAGGTGGGCAAAGTGATGGTGGTCCTGGACCAACACTTCTGGGAGACTGACCCCAGCTGTGGAACTGGCACGTGCTGTGTGCATGTGTGTGTGTGAGAGAGAGAGCATAGCACAGGTCAGCAAGGCCTTCCCAGAGGGTTACTGAGGTCCTTTGAGGATCGGGTTGATGGGGGAGGTGTCAAAGCCATGTTAGTAAGGTATCCACTTACTTTATAAGAAGGTATCCACATGCGGCTGTGTAACTAAAAACTAATGTATAGATTCCCGGCATACCTACCCCAAGAGGGTGGGTTAGGAAAGAGTTATTGCATCACTTACACATTAGAACTCATTTTTAACATGGAAGCAAAGTGATGTAGTCTGCATTTGTCTGAAGGCAGAATGTGTCTCATGTATTGTGATGTTTGCTATGTGACTGGCAGGAAGTATGTGACCTTCTCTCTCCTCTCTCCATCACTGAAATACAACTCAATAGAACACAACACAACACGACATCCTGCCTGACCCTCCAGTCCACAAAAGTAGTGTGCACTGACTGAGGGTCTGCATCAGGGCATTTCTGTGTCTTGATTGTCCCTCATGGGGACCCAATAAATACTTGGTGACTGATGGATGGCAGTCACCTGTCCATATCACTCTCCTGTGTATCTGGTCTCTGGGGTGGTTTTCTTCTCCAATAAAGTCTTTCTGGCTGCTTGCCCTCCTGGCTCCAGTCTAAAGCACCCAGCAGGACTCCAGGCATTGGTCGGGAGCAGGTGATAAGATCCAGCTCACCCTGCTGAACCGTGGAAATGAGTTTGGTTCCCATCAGTTCTCCTTGTGAGTTTGAGGTTTGATGAGATCTCCCCTGGATGAAGTCGCTAAAAGCCTGCCTTCAACCAACACAGGAAGGAAACAAATGCCCGTCACCAGTTTTCAAATTGTGTTTTCCGTTACAAAATTCTGGGGACAATAGGGAGGGAACTGGTTGCTAGAATGCTCCCTGAAGTCAGAAAGAGTCAGGACTCCAATTTAGCTTTTGTTCAGCTGTGGACTCATTCGGAGCTCCAACTGAGCAGGAGGCATCATCCCTCACAGACTGGCCTCTCCTCACTCCCCAGGATGCAGTCCCTGCAGAGGAAGGACGTGTTATCCTTGGAGCTTCCTACACTCAGCCTGCAGGTGTCTCCTGCTGCAGCCTGGTCCATTCCCGTCTGCTCTCCTCCTCCATGGGGTCTTCATTTCTAGAAGTCAGTTCAGTAAATATATTTGTGTGTATGTTTATATACATATATAACATTCAGTGGAATGTTTTTTGTAAATGTTTAAGACCAACAACCACAGAGGTGTGCGTGGACTGGGGCAGGTTAAAAGCCATGTGTTCATCTGTTCACAGGACCCTGTGTGGCTCTTTTTAGAAATGAGGCATCTCCATGCCTGGTACCTGGGGGAAGGGAGATGCTCCAGGCTTGGGCAATGGGGTGCTTGCTCCAGGACCCGGGGCTGGAGTGAGGGAGGCAGAGTTGGCGAGGTCACATGGGGTCAGTGGGGAATACCAGCTGGGGTGCCTGGGTGACTTCTGTTGGGTCCCTGTTGCCTGGTCTCTGGAGAAAGCCTTGTTTTCTGGGTCCCCAGCAGTTCTGTGAACCCCAAGAGTGGAGGATGACTTTCCTTTGTCCTTCACACGGAGTGGGTTCTATGGTGTCACGGGAACCCTGGACACCGGAGTAGGCTCTGGACCCTTGACCCTGAAGGGCAAGGTTGTACAGGTACCTCCCTGCCTCTGCCCCCTCACCTGTCCTGGTCCCCAGGTCACCTCCTGCAGGGCAGACTGACTGCAGGCTGACTGCATGGAACCCCGCTCTGTTCAGGTGCTGGTCTCAGATGGGGCAATAGGATGGCAGTGGTGCAGGGACACACACGGCTGGAGCCCTGGCTGACTCCGGGCTCTCACTGGGCATAAAGATGGGAATCACACCATGCTGTCTCTTGTAGGAAGAAGTGCAGGTGGAAGCACTAAACACACACAGAGGAGTCTGAGGGTAGGTGGATGCATGGTCACGGGGCACCTCCCTCTAGGCCAGGCTTGCTCCAGGGCCCTCATGGGGCCCTTGCTCCCAGTTCCCCCAGGGCTGGGCCAGGGAAGTGGGTGTTGAGAAGGCTGGTTCCTGCTGAGGGGAGCCTCTGTCAGGGGGGAGGCAGTGGATGAATTGCTCTGTGGGGTTAACCCTCTGTATATTACAATAGACTGCAGTGAAGATGTGGAGAAAATGGGCCCCTCATGCACTGTTGTTGGGAATGTTAAGTAGGTGCAGCCACTATGGAAAACAGTATAGAGGTTCCTCAAAATACTAAAAATCGAACTACCATGCGACCCACTTCTAGGTATATATTCCCCCTCCTGGGAATACATCTGAAGAAAACAAAAACACTAGTTTGTAAAGATAATTGCACCTTAACATTCATAGCAGCATTATTTATAATAGCCAATATATGGAAGCGACCTAAGTGTCCATAAACACTTGAATGGATAAAGAAGAAGTGATATACATGCATACACACACAATGGAATATCAGTCATAAAAGAATGAAATTTTGCCATTTATAGCAACATGGGTAGACTTGGAGGGAATTATGCTAATTGAAATGTCAGACAGAGACAGATAAACACTGTATGATATCACTTATACATGGAATTTGTGATCTAATACAACAAACTAACGTTAAAACAAGAAACACAGTCACAGATACAGAGTACAAACTAGTGGTTACCAGTGGGAAAGAGGGGAGGGGAAATACAGGAGTGGGAGAATGGAAGGTACAAACTATTGGTATAAAATAAGCTATAAGGATATATTGTACAATACAGGGAATATAGTCAAATTTTATAATAACTATAGATGGTGCATAACCTTTAAAATTGTGAATCATCACTGTAACTTACATAATATTGTACATTAACTCTAATGCTCCTGCTCACTTGCATCCAGCATCCAACTCTTAGCAACCTGATGAACTGTAGCTCACCAGGCTCCTCTGTCCATGGAATTTTCCAGGCAAAAATACTGGAGTGGGTTGCCATTTTCTCCTCCAAGGGATCTTTCTGACTCAGGGATCGAACCTGCATCTCCTGCATCTCCCACATTGGCAGGCAGATTCTTTACCACAGAGACATATGGGAACTAGACTTAAATTTTAAAAAACTAAATAAAATTTCAAATATTAATACAAAAAGCCAGAAAACAACATCAACTAGCTATAAACCACACCTGCCATGTCTGCACACGTTAGTGTGGTAGATTTGCTGCTCTTTCTGCTTTGGGAAAAGCAAAGGCTCAGGAGAAGCTTGACAAGCAGACTTTAGCAGGGGAGACTCCACACAACTAACCGGAGGCCTCTCTGCTGTGTGTTGGGTGTCTCACAGTTTTACACCAACTGCTGCGTCCCTGTCAGCACCAGTGGAGGAAGGAGTCGGCTCACGGGGATGGGAGGAGCAGCTTGGCTGGAAGGAGGGTGAAGTCAGGTGCTGCCAAGGTGACACCGTGATGACTCTTCCTGCTGAGGCCACCTGACACCTCACAGGTGTGAGACTGAGGCCCAGCTCTCCCCACCTCCTCCGTCCCCAGGACGGGCATCCGCCTGTGCTCAGGACCCAGCAGTGACAGCACTCGGTATGTCATCATGTCCCTCTCACACCTGAGCAGGTTCTTCCTAACCCACACCTGGATGTGTCTACACTAGCTTCTGGATCTTCATCCCATCTGCAGCCCAGATCCTCTTGTGCCCAGGAAGATATGACAAATATTTAAAACTTGATACAGAAGGAGCACCAGCCTAAAAGGATGAGCAGGCCCATTGCAGCCTGCGCTGGCCTTGTCGCTTCCTCTGTTAGACGCGTGGCTCTGCCCTGCAGGGCAGAGGCCCCACTCCATCCATCGCTTTAGGTAGACCTAAGTGACCCCCACCTTATAGGAATCTCTTGCCTAAGCCTGTTTCTCTCTTGTGTTCTCTATTTCTCCTCCAATCTTATCTAAACATTTCACTACTGCAGAGTTTTAAAATTAAATTAATTTTCACTAGGAAGACTCCGCTATGACTTTAAATGCCTGTAGGTCTTCTGACAACTACCACGTAGCCATGAATTTTCAAGTTCCCCTCTCCAGTGGCAAGTCTGCTTTGTGTGAAATTTCCAGAGACATTTTCAACACACGCAGAAACATGCAAGTGTGTGTGTATGTGCTTCAAAAAATTCTAGTACCTTGTGATCTTTTACTCTTGAGAATTTTCTCCATCATTTTCTTCTCCTACTAGTTTTGAGAAAGATAAAGTAGGATAATCAAATAGTTTAGAAATCTTACTGGGAGATTAGAGATAGAGAATTTTAAGAGAGTTTTGGGTGGCTATTGCAAGCTAATGACCATTCAAGAAAATAATCCAGTAACCAAGCAATAATCTACACATGTAGATAAAGTACAAGGCAAGAGGTATGTGGTCAACATCTTGTTACAAGAAGTCAGGGAGTTAATGGTCCTTGAAGAAGAACATTTCTCCATGTCGTCAAGGCAGGAATATAGGTGAAAGGGAAAAGAAACTAGAAGAAAGGGCACATTCTACTGAAACCTAAGAAGAATTTCCATATTTCAGTATATGTCACCGCTCTTCTGCTGATATGCACATGATTTAAATGGCCCCATGACAGTCCCAGTTAGACCATATAGAGCCAAAGGAAGAACTAATGATATAAACCTCGATATCTACCCAAGAATGAGGAAGAAGGTGGTCTTCTCACTTCCCCCACTTTTTCTTTGACTATAAAAATGTAGCACTCTTTGTTCTCGGGGCTGCACTCCCTTGCCTGCCCACTTGTATCTCTCACAAGTGCCCTGTCGTGCCCTGCCTCTCACTGAATTCTTTCTGCACCAAGAAAAAAGAGCCTGAGTCTCCATAAGTCCTGACACCAGTTGAGCAATTTCAATCAGAAGACGGGGCTTACAGTCCCCGCTTAAGTCAAGGATGTTGGGTTCAGGTCCCAGCTGAAGGGGGCTGGGTTTCAGTCCCAGAAGCACAGCTTCAGCTGGTAAGAAGATATGCATTCTGTGTCTGTTCTTTTAGGTGTTGCCTACACTTTTAACTTGTGTATTTCATTTACTAACTCCAATTAGTTAGTATTCCTACTTCCTTTACAGTAATTAGGGCTTCTCTGGTGGCTCAGATGGTAAAGAATCTGCCTGCAATGCAGAGGATCCAGGTTCAATTTGTGAGTTGGGAAGATCTCCTGGAGAAGGGAATGGCTCCTCACTCCAGTATTCTTGCCTGGAGAATTCCCTGGAGAGAGAAGCCTGGCAGGCTACAGTCCATGGGGTCACAGTCAGACACGACTGAGTGACTAATATTTTCACCTCTTTATAAATTGATAATTAATAACCTCCTTTATTAATTATTTTTAATCATTACCATATTGCTGTAGGCTATTAATACACATCCTTTTTGCTGTATTTGATTTTGTGTTTCCTCTTTGGATGTTGTCATTGTTATACAGTAGTTATTCAGCCTTGTAACAAATGCATAATTTTCTGTACTCATTGTCACTTCTTGTATTTCAACATTTGTTTCTCAGCACATCACTTTTCTTCTTCACATATACACTTAGAACTTCCAGGAGTGAGGAGCCCCTGGTGTTAATCTCTCTCTTTTAATATCTGTTTAAACAATTCCTGGGAGTTCTTATCTGGAATCCCTGTGAATATCATCAACTTCTCATTTCTCTATTTTTGATCAGACCTTTAACACAAGAGTATGGTTGGCCCTGGGTTGGGGAGTGGTCTTCCTGACCATTATGCTGCAGTCATACCTGCTTCCTCACCTTTGAGACCAGGGTTGGCTCTGTGCATTTCTTCCTCATGTGCAAGATGGCTGAGCCATGGCCCTAGTTCCTTACCCCTCCCTGCAGGGCCCCCACACTTTGACTTTTGGGTTTTAGCCTGTGACTGGCTCTAATCAGTTGAATTGGGAGGGAGTGGTGCTGACCACTAGGTCTTCCAGCTTACAAGTCCCTGGCTCCTCACTGCACTGAGAATCTTGAAAGCAGAAGGAATGGATGTGTTCTCTATTGCATTCTCTGAAAATGCCAGGCATCTACAGGCTCTCATGCTTTTATACACTTAACAGATAATTTACAACTCATATATAACAAACACAGAATTACTACTTATGGATGTTTTATGACTCCAATATGAAAAAATATATCTCTGATCAGAGGATTCTAAGAAAGAAAAATTGTCCTTCCATAAACTCCTCCTGAACAGTAATTTGTGATGCATTTACTCACAAGGAGCGATCAGACTGTAATAAGCTTTTACATTCAGAGCACAGGCACATCTGTAAAACCGTCCTCAGTGGGATGGTCTGATTATGCCAGCAAATCATCAGAAATGTGAGAAGTAATCCCATTCCTGGTGAAGAGATTTCTAATCATGTAAAGCAGCCCTGAACCTGGATATTTGGGGGCCCCTGAGGTGGCAGAGTCTGCAGCACATTGTTAGGAACTGACAAACATTCTTTAAGCTTATTTTGGTCACCACAGAAGTCAGAGACAAGACCACATGAATCAGGAATCACCACACACCTGCTCGCAGAGTGCGCAGTGGGGGCTGTAACATCTCCATCCTGCTGAGGACACAGCAGGTCTGGGCTGTGAGTGGAGCAGAGGACAGCTCTGGCTCCACACATTGCTGTGTCTGGAGATTAGATGGCTTTTCAGAAATATTGTTTCCCTTCTGTCCCGAGCTTCATGGGTGGAGTATCTGTGCCCTTGTACTTTGGACTTGGCCATCTAAGGTGTTTAGCCAATGAAGTGTTCACAGATAGATGTTACCATGGGCTTGAAATGGCTTGTACAATTGGACTTGCTCCCTGTACCTCTGTTGTCAGGAGGAGAAGGTGGTGACAGAGGATGAGATTGTTGGATGGCATCATTGACTAGATGGATATGAGTTTGAGCAAACTCTGGGAGATGGTGAAGGACAGGGAAGACTGGTGTGCTACAGTCCATGAGGTTGCAAAGAGTCGGACACAACTGAGAAACTGAACAACAACAATGTCTGCTCTCAGGAGGATGGGAGACGTGTAGCAGAGCTGACCACAGATGGGCAGGCAGAAGAGCAGCTCACCAGCTGAGCCTTCACCAGATTAGCGAGCTTGCAGCCTCTTGGACCACAGCACATGGGGCATCCCCCAAGGGGCTTCCAGGCCAGGTGAGAGCATCACTGGTTCCCGGGGCTGCAGTGAGATGTGCACCTGCCTGGGCTGAGGATGCAATGATGCAAAGTGGAGCCTGTTCTCTGCTGGCCCTTCTGAGGCTAAATGACCGTGTTCTCACCAAATCCAGATTTAATTCATAAGAATTCAAATGTATGCATTTTTCCAATAAAAAAAGAGAAATAATTCAAAATGAGCTGTAAAATTAAATTTACATGTGTACTATTTATGGTACGCTGTTCATTTCACTGTCTTTTGCATTCTGAATGCATTTGCATCTATTCTGTATGCACTTTGCAAAGCCGTGGGCACTGGGTCTCATGGATGATTCCAGAAATTTGTAAAGGCAGTTTTGCCCAAGCACTCTCTGTACCAGGATGCAGCCCACGTGGTGCATGAATCCACCATGTAAGGGAGGAGACATTAGTGTCTCCATAGGAGCATGAAGATACACACAAGACTCCCAAGCAGCTCTCCCTCCCTCACCCTGGGGGGCAGCATCCCTACCAGCTCCTGATTCCCCAACATGTGCCTGCATCTTAGTTTCTTCCCAAATGCACGTGTCTGAACTCACATGACTTGATGTGGGTGTGTGATGGTCTCATGCTACACAGCGAGGCCTCTGAAGTTGTCCAGGTGGGAGAGGGCGGCTGCCTGGACCAGGTGCAAGAGGGGCACCTGGTGAGAGTGGACCAGGCTGGGGTGGCTCAGACCTCCTAATGGGATGGGGAGGTGGAAAAGGGTGAGGGGATGACCCCTCCAGGCCCATCACTCCCCCCGCTGTCCAGGACTGAAGGAGCATAACCTATGGATAACTCCCTCCATCCTCTGTCTTCTGTGGACCACACACTTCCTGCCATCAGCTCCATGTCCCCCACTTCCCCAGCAGCCCCCAGGCTCTTCAGCAAGAGAAGTGTCCGCTTTCACACTCACCAGGACGGAGTCCCCCTCGAGCTGCTGGCCCCAAGTGCAGTGCGGGGTTCCTTACAGTATGAGCACCTCTGTAGTGTTGCTCTGGCTTTGGCCCCTAATTGCTTCCTGGCCCCCTGAGCTGGCCCAGCCCCTCTGTCTATTCCTTTCTCACTCACAAGCGCCTCTCTGTGTAGCAGGGTTGGCTCCCTGCAGGAACCTCTCAGAGTGACACAAGGGCTGTGTGGATGGTCCAGCCAGACCCAGATCCTCTCCCAGCTCTAAGATCCCACTAACTCACTACCCGGTCCAGCCAGACCCAGATCCTCTCCCAGCTCTAAGATCCCACTAACTCACTACCCGGTCCAGCCAGACTCAGATCCTCTCCCAGCTCTAAGATCCCACTAACCCACTACCCAGTCCCCCAGCAAGTATTTAATGAGCACCTACTGTGTGCAAGGCAGCAGGGAAGGGTGGTCCCTGAGCACGAGGACCTGAGTCTAGAGGGCAGAGTATTGACCAGAGGTCACCTTGTCAGCTGTGCTGGGTATGATGGAGGAGGGGACAGCCCAGGAAATGTGACCCCAGGGACACAGGGCAGGGAGCACTTCCCTGGGGAGGGAGGCTGGAGCTGAGTGGGGGAGAGGTGAGGAGGGCTGACCAGAGCAGTAGGGCAGCCTTGAGGGCAGAGTGGCAGGAGGTCAGGGCCCAAGGGGGAGAGACAGGGTGACCTGGGGACAGACAAGGTCCAGGGAGGCCAGACCACAGCCTGTGCTGGAGAGGGTGCGGAGGTACATCCCAGAGTGGGGGATGTACTCTGGTGGGGGCAGCTTCAAGGGCCCTGGCAGCCTTAGTATGGAGGTCTTCTGCTGACAAAGACCCTTGCCCATCCTGCCCTGATCTGTAAAGCGGCCTGGGGTCTGTGAACACGCTCCCCTGAGCAGCACCCTGCCAGCTCCTGACCACAGATGCTCTGGTGGGGATCCGAGGTGGGAAGGGCCTTTGAAAGAAGAAGTGTCCCTCCAGCTAACCTTGCTGTCTGCAGAGCCCCCTCTTCAGTGGTCCAGACCCTGGCTGGTAACCCTCCCCCATGGTCCTATGGTTCCCCAAGGGGTCCTTCCAAAGTGGGAGAACAGTATGCTCCTGGACCCTGCTCCCCACTCTTCCCTTGCCCTGGGAGGTGTGCAGAGCTGGTCCTGCAGTGGCTATCATCTGCCATCACCCAGTCTGCATGACCCACAGACTCCAGCCTGAGTCATCTCCTCTGTCCTCTCAGCTCTGCCACCCAAGGTGTGACCCAGTCTCCACTTTTCTGTCTAGATGCTGCCTTTACCGCATTTGAGGTTTGGTGTGATGGGAAACCACTGAAGGGATTAAGTGAGGAGATGACTTTATTCATTTCAGTCTTTAAAAGATGACTCCAGCCACCGAGCAGAGAATGGGGTAGGAAGGGGGCAGTTAGGAGATCACAGGTAACCTGACAAAGACTGCCCTGGTGGTGGATGGTAAAGAATCCACCTGAAATGAAGAAGATTTGGGTTTACTCCCTGGGTCAGGAAGATCCCCTGGAGAAGGGAATGGCACCCACTCCAGTATTCTTGCCTGGACAATTCCATGGACAGGGGAGCCTGGCGGGCTTCAGTCCAAGGGGTTACAAAGAGTTGGACACGACTGAGTGACTAACAGTTTCACTTTCACTTGGACGAATGTGACATGTGTTGGGAGGGTAGCAGGGCAGAAGGATGAAGTGGACACATTCCACAGAGGTTAGGATATGACACCCAGAGCCCTGGGAGATGAATCCCGTCAGGCCAGTGGTACAAAAGGAGAGCCTGAGGTTCAGAGACACCATCACTCCCTCAGCATCGCCCACCCCGGAAACCCAGAGACTGAAGCAGGCTCCAGTCCACACCTGGGGCCTGCACACCTTCTCTCAAGGACACCTCTGCAGATGGTGACTCATTATTCTGAGGCTAAACTCTTACTATTTGAGGCAAAATTGAAACAAAATGAGAAATGCAGAAAATTGCTGACACCACTGGCCTGGCGTCAACCATCATCCATCATTTTTAGTTTCCACATAAACGTGTATAGAATGCCGATGTGTATAGAATGCCGATGCTCGGGATGTTGGGGAAGGTCTGAGCAGGGGTCGGGGGTTGGGGAGGGAACTCTGGGGACCCCGATCCCTGTAGGTGTCTCCCCAGGACGGTGGACAGGAGGACCTTGCTCTTGCTGGGGTTCCATACGTGTGGGCGGGAGACAGGACAGCCGGGGAAGTGGAAAGGGGGCAAACGCCCAGGGTCCCAGAGCTGCGCACCGCCCACCTCCGCAGGGTCTAAGTTTGCACCAGGGACGGGGCTTGGTCCCCGGCTCAGACCTGTGCTGACTGGGGGCTGTGGGAGCTCTGGACTGCAGCCCACTGAGGAAAAGCTATCACACCCACTGCCAGACCATTTGCACTCAAGGCAGCTGTGCTGTGGGCAAAGGGGGGAAGGCCCAGGTGGGAAAATGGGGGAGGGGCCAGGCCGGAGGGGCGGGGCCCCCAGTGTTCTCCTGTGTTGACAGGGTTAGACAGAATGATATCCACTTCCAAGGGCCTCCATGGGTCTAACAGCCCCTCTTTCACCACTTCCATCTTCACCCTCTTTCTTGGACTACAAGACAAATGGGTTGAACTAATCACACTGCACAGATTCTGTGTCATTTGTCTGCACGTGGCTTCCATCTGGTTTTATTATTTCTCTATTCCCCTTTAGTCCATTCCTCTCCCGCTCTTGCTGCTGCTGTGTGCTCAGTTGTGTCTGACTCTTTGAAACCCGGTGGACTGTGGCCCGCCAGGCTCCTCTGTCCATGGGATTCTGCAGGCAAGAACCCTGGAGTGGGTAGCCATACCTTCCTCCAGTGGATCTTCCCCACCCAGGAATCGAATCCGTGTCTTTTGTGTTTCCTGCATTGCTGGCGGATTCTTTACCACTGAGCCGCCTGAGAAAACCCTTCTGCTCTTAGGAAATCACAAAGTTGTGTTTACTAGTATTTAATTTTTATTGAATTTTTATGTTATTTATATGAGTGTGCTTATTGAGGTTCTTTCTTTCTTAAGATTTCCTTCTTAGGGAATCTTTGAGCTGTATTTAATGACTACCTTTTTATAGTGCATAACGGGTTCTTGTAAAATGTCCACTGGTGTTTTGTGGAAATATATGTTAAATATAAACTGATGGCCTTCTGTTATATATTTCATTTTGTTTACACCACTTTTTATTCTTACAAATAATTATGTTTTGAGCAGATGCTCATGTTGCTAAGTGACAGTGACTCCATTGTTTTTCTCAGCTACATCGTGCTCGGGGGTGTGGGGGACCCACATTTCCTTCCATGTTCCCAGGAAGCCTCCGACTCCTGGCTGCTACACACAAGCTCAGAGAACATCCTCTTATGTGTCCTTCATGGGCCCACGCCAGCATCTCCCCAGGAACATGCTGGAGGACAGAGGACAGCACGCCCTCTGCATCACCTCGTCTCCCCACAGACCACAGCGTTCCCCACACCTGCCAACCGGAGACCCTGGTGGGAAGCGATAGTTCACATCACAGGAACCTCTTCTATAAAGACACATGCAGGTCAGGGTCCCAAGTGCACGTCTAAACATGCATTGTCAGCTTCAGACGGGCAGGACAGGGACACAGCCAAGTCATTCCAGATAGAATTGTCACATTTCACAAATAAATGGATGCCAGTTAAATGTCAGTTTCAGATAAATAACCGGTAATGTTTATTTTCAGTTTGGGGGTGTGATCTAAACACAATGGAGGGTCTAGTAGGAGGATGGGCACATGGATGGGGCACCCCTTATGAAACTCCCCTGAGCTCCTGAACACAACCCACCTGGGTGGGTGGGGTGACCACAGTGACAGGAACACTGGAAGGAAAAGCACCTTAGATGCTCTATGAAAACCTCCTGCTGCACATGTTTCCCTGGAAGCTTCCCTGTGAGTGGAGAATGCAGCGTGGCCAGTAGTTAAGGGGTGGGTGTGGCAGAGAAATGATGTTTTCAGTGTGGATGAATGGTTCTCGGGCACATGTTTGTGCAGACGAGAAGCCAGCAGAAGGGAAGCAGGTGGAGGTGAGGAAGTGCGGGTCTCTGCAGGGCAGGAGGGAGCGGGTGGGAGGGCTGAGCAGTTGGTCCACAGTCACCCGTGGGAACCTGTCACCTCATCAGACTCACGATGAGCTTTGGGCATTAGATGGAGCCACAGACAATCTCCCTAAATCCCACTCTCCCACCCCACATGAGTTTCTCTGGCTCCCTTTTCTTGGGAATGAATGAAGAAAATACTGTGTTTTCAGAATATCTCAAGTCTCCCTTCTTTCAACCAAGATCAAGAGTGAAGGAGGAAGGGGAGCCATGGGCTGAAGATTGGACAAGTTTAATGAAAGTCTTAAGTTCCAGCTCAGAGGGAACCATCCCCCGATATCCCAGCTGCCCAGACTTGAAGGAGAAACAGCCCCAAGCCCTGTGGATCAGAATCATCCTTCAGATGAGAAGGAACCTACACTTGACAGCATTCACTCTCTTGACAGGCTCCTCTCTTGAACTCTTGGAAATAAAGTGGTCTCTGGGGAGCCTTTTGTGTCCTTGCTGATGGAATTACCTGGGTTGCTTTCAGTAGTGCTGAAAACAGTGTGGCATAAGGAACTTCTAGAACCTTCCAGCTCTGCCCAGCCACTCACTGGATTCAGCTGAGGGAGTGACCCCAGTCAAGGCAACATGGGGCAGAAGAATCAGCAGCCAGGCCCTGCCTGAAATGCAACCACAGAATTGTGGGAGATAACAAATCAGTGATGCTCTAAGTGATGCTCAAATGGTCTGTAATACAAGAGAAAACTGAGGGAGAGAGAGTGGCACAGACTGGGAGATGCCCAGAGCTTAACCAGCTAGGAGGAGCTCCCAAAACAGCCGTCTGTGCTTCCCCAGACCCAGATCCCCTCCTGTCAACTGAAGTTTTTAAGTTACAGCTCGAATTGATGCAATGAGATCCTGGGCACTGCCACTTTGTCGTGAGGGTCTTTATTCCCCTCCTGGCAGGTCACCCTTTGATACCTATTCAGCCTTAATGAGTCCTCCTAACAGTGGGTGGTGACATGACAGAATTAATTCCTGATCTGACACTGATGGTTTCCATCTTTGATTCCTTTTATCCCCAGGACACCTCCAGGGACGTTGTTGTCTTAATTCATCTCTGGTGGTTTAACAAAGGGATCACCCAGTGTGGGGACAGCTCCATGTCACATGTCCCGCAGCACAAGCCTCATTGGGCCAGGCAGGACCGGAGTTCAGAGTGGCTTTCTAAGGGGCCATCGTCAGGGCCTTTCTGTCTTGGGCTGTCTCTCCTCTCAGGTAGAAGCTGAGCAGCAGGTGTATTCCTGAAGCCCCACCTTCCAGCTCAGAGCTGTGGGTCACCTGTCTGTCTGTCCCCTTTTTACCTGGGCCAGGTGCTCTTAGCACCTGGTTCTGAGCAATCTGTGGCTCATCAGCCTGAGAGAGCTCTGAAAATGTCCTCAGTATTTCCATGGAGCTCTGAGTCAAACACACCCAGACGCAGACTGTCATGTGTTCACAGGGCTCCCAGTCCTGCTTGGGAGAGACCAGTGGAAACAGACAGAGCGGACAAAGGTTTTTGTGGCCCCGTGGAGTGAGAATGTGTTAATGGCCTCATGGGGGAATAACTTCGCTCCTGTGAGCACTCCATCCCCACCTGCTCAGCTGTGTCTGCTCATCTCCCATCTCTCTCACAACCGGTTCCCCCATCTCCTCACTGAGAACCCCCAGTAGGGCCCCACCCCACAGTCCTTGTCCAGGATGCCCAGCTGTTTGTACCTGGATAGGGGTCTGATTGGGTGTGAGACACTTGGAGGGAACATGCAGGTGGGGGCTCTTCGAGGTGACCAAGGAACCTCCAGCAAAGCAGCGCCACCACCTGCTATAGGGTCTGCCCATCAGTCTGGGGACCCATGAAAGTTTGAATGGCCTGGTGATATTCCCACAATGCCCTCACCTGCATAAAGAATGGACTTCACCCACTGTTTATTCAGTGCTGTGACTATTTGGTTGCACAATACATCAGCTGCAAAGACGATCCTGGGACTGGTGAGCTGATGCTGCCCGTGAGAATGACACGCTGCCACCGCTGACCCCCAGTTCAGCTCTGAGGGCTCAAGGGCAGGGGGAACACAAGGCCCTGGTGTGTGTCCAGGGCCCCCACACTGAGTAAGAGGCTGATTTCCTCAGTGAGTCATTCTTGCTGAGGAGGTCAAGTGCAGCTCGTTAATGTCAGTGATATGAAGAGGGTTGATAAAAAGCAAAACAATTTCGACTCCATTGCCCTCTTCTTAGCAGGCTTTCTCAGGGTTTCTTATCCCAGGTCTCTGTATGTGTCATCAGCCTTGGTTTCATAACTGAATTTATATTATGACATTTTTTGAGGATTCAAGTAGCAACAGACATTCACACACTGTCCTTGCGTATAATCCTAACACTATTGGAATGTCAGCTTCACAAAGCTTGTTTCTTGAGAAACGTCAAAATGCAAGCTCTTCTTCAATTTACATTTTTACCCTTTTAAAAATTTTCTTTCTTGTTATATACAGGAACTTTATCTTTCAAGTAAGGTTGACATGGAAAGATATGTCACCATTTTGGTGTTTTGTTTTTCTTTTTAATCATTGGCAGCATCGGAAGATGTGTTTTTTTTTCCTCTGTTCTCCTCTCTTTCAGCCCATCATAGGTCCTAAAAGCCTTCATAGATTTCAGATCTGCTGTGTTCTTTTTGTACAATCCCCTTCAGCCTCCTTGGATTCTCCTTTAAAATAACTCCATTCCCTGGAAGGGATTGTCATATGGTGAAGTGTGCAGAGCCTGCAATCAGCCAGGGTGGAGCCCTGTCCCCACCCTCAACCAACTGCACAGCCTTGATAAAGTCACTTAATCTCTCAGCTTCAATCTTCTCATCTGTCAGCCTGGAATTATGATAGGATACAACACAGAATAAGATGTCAATATATAGACTAAGTTTAGCACTGAGTCTGAAAGATTATAAGCACCCAATACATGCTAGTTGTCATTATTATTACTCTTTTAATTGCTAAACTTTCCTCTTTTATAATCTCTTTGTTCTCTCAGGAAGCGTTGTTCTTCTAGAAGATTTCTATATCAGCCACTGGTTATCTATAAAGATCTAAAACAGTTGAAAGTTAGAGTTGAAAGAAATGGAGAGAGACATGGAGAATTCTTGCTGAAAAATAATAATCACCATGTATCAGGCCCCTACTATGTGCCAAACAACTGCTAAGGTACAATTATGATCAGATATATCATCATCACAATATACCCGGAGAAGGCAATGGCAACCTGCTTCAGTACTCTTGCCTAGAAAATCTCATGGATGGAGGAGCCTGGTAGGCTGCAGCCCAGAGTCGCTAAGAGTCGGACTCGACTGAGCGACTTCACTTTCATCCTTCACTTTCATGCATTGGAAATGGCAACCCACTCCAGGGTTCTTGCCTGGAGAATCCCAGAGACGGGGATCCTGGTGAGCTGCCATCTATGGGGTTGCTCAGAGTCAGACACTATTGAAGCGACTTAGCAGCAGCAGCAGCACAATATCCCAATGAGATATGTGCTGCCATCTCCATTTTATAGATGAAGAAAACAAGGCTCAGAGAGGTTTAGTCACTTACCCATGGTCTGCCGCTAAGAAGCCGTAGAGTCACCTCTTGCATAAATGACATTATTCTCCATCTCAACACTGTCCTTATTCCTGTCGTGGCAGCTGTCACTATCTAAAATCGTCTTGGCTTTCTTCTCATTTTATTGTTCACTGTCTGTTTCCTAAGAGGGCAGGGACCTTGTCAACCTCAACCACCATTATCTGCACTGTCAAGGACGTAGTGGATGAAACTCCTGAGTGCGTGAAGGAACTGATGGATGAAAACACCTTTCAGGAGTCTGATGGAGAAGCTCTGGTGCATTTTCCTCCTGCAATAGGAAGCTTCCTCCCTCCTCACAGGGCTAAGAGGAGGCAGCTGCCCCCAAGTCTGCCCCCAAGTCAGGAGGCTGAGGAATGGGTCAGGACCTCACCTGCGATTTCCCCAACCCAACGCCTCTCCTCCCAGTCCAGCTGCCTCTCTTCCTCCTCGTCTCTCCATCTGTCCTGTGCTTCTCCCATCTTCTCCCAGCTCAGCTACTCCCAGGACTCGGGTAAGCAGCCCCTTGGCCCACTTGAAGTGATTGAACATCCCGCCTGAACCCACTTTCCAGACTCAAAATGGTTTCAGACCCAGAACAATCTCCTCAGCCTTAGGAAAACCTTATTTCTTGGTTAAGGAAAAAGTTTTTGTTCCTCTAGGGCTCTTAAGCAAATCTGACATTTGTTACACTGCACATAACAATTTTTCCCAAAGCACGCTCAGATGGCACAAATTTCTAAGCTATGAACTCAAGTGCGTAAAATAACTTGATTCTTTTATAGCTAAATATAGTTTGTCTCTGGAGCCCTCTCTCTGCCAAATGGTAAAACACAATAGATTTCCTTCCAAGAGAAAGGCATCAATTCAGAATTGTAGACACTTTTCCTAGACAACTGAGGATTTTCTCCCTCCCACCCTGGGTGCCTCTCAGTTATTGCTTCACATGTGGTCAGAGTGGAACCCTCAACTGTCACCTCTCATGCTTCTGACCAAGCACATCTATTATTGAACTCAGGTTTTGCTGCTCATACCTCAATACTGAGAGACTAAAGACTGAGCGACTCAACTGAACTGAACTGAAGGTTTGGTAAAAGGCTTTACTGAGGAAGCTGGCAATTCTGAGACAAGGTGGACTCATGTCCCAAAGAACCAATTTACCACCTTAGTTTCTGCTCAGGAATTATTCAAGGGAAAAAGGAAAGCGCTATGTGTGGGAAAGAGACTTAAATTTCTATTTTCAGAGATAATGGTCTCCATCACATGGTTCCAAGTAGCATCATGTCTCACTTATGATTGGAACATTATCTGAGCCATAAATCTCTGGTTAGTTAGCCTTTCAGCTTTCAACTGGTCTGGGTCTTTGCGCATGTGGGCAGTAGACAGTTAATTTCTCCCACTGGGTGGGGGTTTCAGTATCTGCAAAACAGCTCAAAGGATGTGCTCAGAGTATTATCTATAGTCCTTGAGTTTGTTTACTGCCTAAACTATTATTATTATGAATTTGTCTTGCTCATTTTCCTTTTGTTCTGCATTTTCTCACTTCTTTAACTAAATTTATTCTACAGACAAGAGGCAGGTGGAGGACATGGTGGGGCAGGTGGGGTCTGTCCTTGGAAGGGCCCATAGCCTCCTGCTCAGTTATACTTCCTCATTCGGAATCTGTTCCTACAATGCTCAGTGTGCCTGGTGTCACATTGTCTGATGCAGCACAGCTCTCTCAGTGCCCTGTCCCTTCCTCTGCTGTAGGTCTTTGTATTCTATGGGATATGGGTGCACCATGTTCTCTGCATGTTGGGATGTGACAACCCAAATGGTCTCTCCTGGGTCCCCTCTGCCCTGAGACCCCACCAGCCACCTCCTCTCTCCATGCCCTCACTCTGATTGTGTGGAGTCCCATGAGGTGACTGCTTCCAGAATCCCAGGCAGGAAGCAAACCCAAGTCACATCTGTGTTCAGACCCCAAATTTAACAGGGGTGCCTGTCACTCTCCATTTCACAACCAACTTTGTAGAGGTGTTGGATACAAGCCTCCTTCTCGTGTCTCTCATCTTTCTTCTGGATTATTCTCTTCCCCAACCCAGAGATAATCTTGACACATTTGGGGCTGAGAAGCAACTGACTCTGAAGGTATTGTGCCAAGTTTCTCTGCAGTACAACAGGATGATGTACTTGAGAAAAACCTCTTAAATACAGTAATATTATTCCTTTGTTCTCTATTTCTCCCATAGGACTTCCCCTGGAGCAGAAGCCTCCAGGGCAATGACCCCATGTGGGGGCTGGGGAGTGGTTGGGAGTGGAGTGGGGGAGGTTAAGGGAGAAGGCCAAGGCAAAAAATACATCAGTCATTTCTTCACAGTATTATGCTACCACTGGGATACCAGTGACCTTCCCCTTGTGGAATTACCAGCCCTGGAGACTGCTTTGGTGTGACCCAACACCTGACCTGAGTCTGAGTTGCCCACCCCCTCAGACCCCATCTCAGAGGGTACCTAGATGTGCAGTAGATGAGAAACTGCCTGGGAGCATCCAGAGTCTGGTCACAGGGTCCCCAGGCCTCCTCATACTACCCAAGGCAGTCTATAGATTTAATGCCAACCCTATCAAAATACCAAGGGCATTTTCCATAGATCTGGAATGAATAATTTTTAAATTCATATAGAAACACAGAAAGTCCCCTGAGAGCCAAGATAATCTTAAGGAAGAAGAATAGAGCTAGGGGAATCATGCTCCCTGACTTCAGACTATACTAAAAAGCTACAGTAATCAAAAAGTATCAGATCAGATCAGTCGCTCAGTCATGTCTGACTCTTTGCGACCCCATTAATTGCAGCACGCCAGGCCTCCCTGTCCATCACCAACTCCCGGAGTTCACTCAGACTCACGTCTATCGAGTCAGTGATGCTATCCAGCCATCTCATCCTCTGTCATCCCCTTCTCCTCCTGCCCCTAATCCCTCCCAGCATCAGAGTCTTTTCCAGTAAGTAACTCTTCACATGAGGTGGCCAAAGTACTGGAGTTTCAGCTTTAGCATCATTCCTTCCAAAATAATCCCAGGGCTGATATCCTTCAGAATGGACTGGTTGGATCTCCTTGCAGTCCAAGGGACTCTCAAGAGTCTTCTCCAACACCACAGTTCAAAAGCATCAATTCTTCAGCGCTCAGCCTTCTTCACAGTCCAAATCTTACATCCATACATGACCACAGGAAAAACCATAGCCTTGACTAGACAAACCTTTGTGGGCAAAGTAATGTCTCTGCTTTTGAATATGCTATCTAGGTTGGTCATAACTTTCCTTCCAAGGAGTAAGCGTCTTTTAATTTCATGGCTGCAATCACCATCTGCAGTGATTTTGGAACCCAAAAAAATAAAGCCTGACACTGTTTTCACTGTTTCCCCATCTATTTCCCATGAAGTAATGGGACTGGATGCCATGATCTTCGTTTTCTGAATGTTGAGCTTTAAGCCAACTTTTTCACTCTCCACTTTCACTTTCATCAAGAGGCTTTTGAGTTCCTCTTCACTTTCTGCCATAAGGGTGGTGTCATCTGCATATCTGAGGTTATTGATATTTCTCCCGGCAATCTTGATTCTAGTTTGTGTTTCTTCCAGTCCAGCGTTTCTCATGATGTACTCTGCATAGAAGTTAAATAAGCAGGGTGACAATATACAGCCTTGACGTACTCCTTTTCCTATTTGGAACCAGTCTGTTGTTCCATGTCCAGTTCTAACTGTTGCTTCCTGACCTGCATACAAATTTCTCAAGAGGCAGATCAGGTGGTCTGGTATTCCCATCTCTTTCAGCATTTTCCACAGTTTACTGTGATGCACATAGTCAATAAAGCAGAAATAGATGTTTTTCTGGAACTCTCTTGCTTTTTCGATGATCCAGCAGATGTTGGCAATTTGATCTCTGGTTCCTCTGCCTTTTCTAAAACCAGCTTGAACATCAGGAAGTTCACGGTTAACATATTGCTGAAGCCTGGCTTGGAGAATTTTGAGCATTACTTTACTAGCGTGTGAGATGAGTGCAATTGTGCGGTAGTTTGAGCATTCTTTGGCATTGCCTTTCTTTGGGATTGGTATGAAAACTGACCTTTTCCAGTCCTGTGTCCACTGTGGAGTTTTCCAAATTTGCTGGCATATTGAGTGCAGCACTTTCACAGCATCATCTTTCAGGATTAGTAATGGCCAAAACAAACAGACACATAGGTCACTGGAACAGAGCAGAGAGCCCAGAAATAAACCCATAAACTGGCAATTAATCTATGACAAATGAGGCAAGACTATGCAATGGAGAAATAGTCTTTTTAATAAGTGGTACTAGGAAAAAAGAACAGCTACATGTAAATGAAATTAATCATTCTCTAACATCATATACAAAAATAAACTCAAAGTGGATTAAGAATCTAAATGTAAGACTGGAAATCATAAAATTCCTAGAAGAAAGTATGGACATAAAGTGCATCAATATTGTTTCAGATCTGTCTCCTAAGGCAAAGGAAACAAAAGCAAAAATAAACAAGTGAGACCCAATTAAACTTAAAAACAAAGGAAAGCATTGACAAAATGAAAAGACAACCTACTAAATTGGAGAAAATAATTGAAAATGATATGACCAATAAGGAATCAGTACCCAAAATATATATACATGACTCAATATCTAAAAACCAAAAAGCCCGGTTAAAAATGGGCAGACACCAGGACAGATATTTTTCTAAAGAAGACATACAGATGGCCAACAGGCACGTGAAAAAATGCTCAACAACCCTAGTCATCAGAGAAATGTAAATCAAAACCACAACGAAATATCACCTCATATCTGTCAAAATGACTATCATCAAAAACAACACAAGTGACGAATGTTGGCAAGGATGTGGGAAAAGGGAACCCTTGCACACCGTTGGTGGGAATGTAAGCTGGCACAGCCACTGTGGAGAGCAGCACGGAGGGCCCTTGGAAAACTGAAAATAGAACTACCATATGATCCAGCAATTCCACTCCTGGGCATACACCCAAGGAAAATGAAGACATTAATTTGAAAGGATACATGCACCCCCAAGGCTCTTGGCAGCACTGTTTACCATAGCCAAGATACCAAACCAATCTAACTGTCCAACAACAGATGAATGGATAAAAAGTTGATTATAAAGTGATATGTATGCAAATGTATATATATATATATGTACACATACGTATACATATATATATTATATATATATAAAATGGAAAAATACTCAGCCATAAAAAGAATTCCATTTTGCCACTTGCAGCAACACGGATGGGCTTGGAAGGTATTACACCTAGGGAAATAAGTCAGAGGATGACAATGATGTTGTTGTTTTAGTTGCTAAGTCATGCCCGACTCTTGTGTGATCCCACGGACTGTAGCCCGTCAGGCTCCTCTGTCCATGGGATTTCCCAGGCAAGAATATTGGAGTGGGTTGCCATTTCCTCCTCCAGGAATCTTCCCATCCCAGGGATTGAATCTGTGTCTCCTGCATTGCAGGTGGATTCTTTACTGCTGAGCCAACAGGGGAGCAGGACAAACGCTGTATGTTATCATAAAAGAAACAGACTTACAAGTATAGAGAACAAATTACTGGGTACTAGGAGGGAATGGGGGAGGGTAAAATAGGGATGGGGATTAAGAGATACAAACTACTATGTACAAATAAATAGTTAGAAGGATATAGGAAGAGCACAGGGAATGTTTTATAACTATAAATGGAGTATAATTTTTAAAAATTGTGAATCAATTTTTAATTGATTGTCCTGGTCCTCCAGGTTAGAATGGTCATGCTGTATACCTGAAACAAATAATATTGTAAATACAGTATAGCTGAAACATATAATGTAAATCAACTATAATTCAACAAAAATTTTTAAAGTAAAATTAAAAATAAATTAACATAATAAATGGCGAGGCTAAAGAAATACATAAAAATGAATGAAGGAGAACTTGAGTGATTTCAGCTGAGTGATCACAGACAAGGTTAGGAAGAAAACTCAGACAGATAACAGAATTTTAGATCCATGAGAACCATAAGTAATTTGATGATACAGATTGAAAATTTTAAGACAAAGAGATGACAGCCAGTTCCATATAGAAGCAAATTGCTTTTTAAAATATTTATGCCACGGCAGCCAGGAGAGTCCACAAGGAATGTTTGATGATATTTTAAGTAGTTTTGGGGATGCTGGATTCTCCTTAACAGTCATTACTTTTATTATTTGTCACAATCACAAGCCATTTAATGCTTTTCACAAGATCCATGTGTCAACTGTCCTTTCTCTCAATGTAAATCCAAGCACACTGTTCCCTTGAACAGTCTTTCCCTTCCATGAACTCTGACACCACCTGGTGAAGCTTCCTGTGGGGCAGACAGGATTCTGTGTCGAAATACTCACAGAGTTCTAATCCTCCAGACATGGGACCCCTCTTCTTAACATGCACCAGACCCAGGCTCATCCAGGAAAGTTGCCATTGGAAAGGAGTATTGCAATGCAGAACTAGTCTGACTCTTGCCCTGCTGAGACATTTAAAAATGAGCATTCCCTGTATCTGCACACTCACAAGTCAATGCTCACTACTATGGAAGGTCAGATCTCTATTTGTGGGTGATTTATGGGCACAATAGCCTCTAGCTTGCTTTTCACTTCTAGAAACAATTGTCCATCTACGTGTCAGATAAAACTGTCGCAATTGTCCATCTATGTGTCTGATAAAACTGTCGCAATGGTACAGCCCAGGAATACAATAACGTTTTTTCACACTCAGGCTTCTGCTTCATCTTTCTGAACAAGCGTCAGCATTTATGCTGCAGACATCTGAGTCCATCCTTGAGAGGCAGCTCCTGAAAAGGCCCCATGAAGCTCAGATACAGAGCCATGCCTGCATGCTAAGTTGCTTCAGTTGTGTCCGACTCCGTGACCCTATGGACTATAGACCACCAGGTCCCTCTGTTTATGGGATTCTCCAGGCAAGAAAACTGGAATGGGTTTCCATGCTCTCCTCCAGGGGATCTTCCCAACCCAGGGACTGAACATGCATCTTTTATGTCTCTTACATTAGCGAGCGGGTTCTTTACTACTAGCGATACACAGACACCTGTGCCCAAATCAGGGATGATGATCCAGAAAGTAAACACCCAAGCTCACTTCTAATTGTGCATTTCAGGAATACCACTCATGTAGTACATCACTCTACCATTTGAAGGAAAAAGAGAAATTGCAGCCTGAGAGCGAGTAACTTCCGGTCTTTTCTTTGGAAAGAAAAGAATAGAGAGAAGCAGAAGTGTCAGGCTGGCTCACACATCACTGACAAGCACTCAGTGATCTCCCAGGAGCCCCAGCTTCTGGGCCCAGAATGAAGACACTTCAGACTGGACCACCTGAGCTTTCTGGGGTGCAGACCTCCAGGGAGGGTCCAAGGACCACCAGGATGGGGCAGATCAGTTCAGGTGGTGGTTTTTCTGTCTCTCTGCAGTAAGGAAGATGCTAGAAGACTCCAGACAAGGTCTGTCTTCCTGCATCTGGGTCCCCTGGGTGCGCCACATGACAATTGTTGCTTCCACAAGCTCCAGGATGCAGTGAGTCCTGGGGTGACCTGTAGCTCTGCAGCCATTTCTGACAGAAGCACAGAGTGTCTCATGGGGCAGATGTAGGGGCACCTCCCCTTGGGCAGGTCCTGCAGCGTTGAGTTAACATGGAACTCATTTCTCCAGGGCTTCCTAGAACAGCATGTGATTTCCCACCTGTCAAACTCTCCAAGTTGAAGGCTCCTAGCAGAGGTGGTGAACCAAGTGGTATACCACATGGGTGGTATCATCAAAGGACCCTTTGTCTCTCTTTAAGGGATCCTGGGGGCTTCTCTGGTGGCTCAGATGGTTAAGAATCTGCCTGCCATGCAAGAGACCTGGGTACAATCCCTGGGTTGGGAAGATCCCCTGGAGAAGGGCAAGGCTACCCACTCCAGTATTCTTTCCTAGAGAATCCCATGGACAGAGAAGCGTGGTGGGCTACACTCCATGGGGTTGCAAAGAGTCAGACACAACTAAGCAACCAAGCACAGCAGAGCACCAGGAATCTTGGAGACTGGTACCACCTCCATGCAGGTGTGCATTCCCTGGGATCTGGAACTTACTCAAAGCAAGCAGGTGACCCAAGAGCAGATTCAGGAAGGTCCAAAGCCCTTCTGATACCACCCGAGAAGCCTGCTCTCCTGGGGTCAGCTCCTCCTGGTCACTGTGTCCCAGCCAGCATGGCTCAGCTGCCCTGTGCCCTGTTTAAAGGACTCAGGGCTCTGCACAGACAGTCACGTTCCTGTGATCCAGACTCCCCACAAGTCACTTAGTCAGGGTCCACTCCCACCTACTGTCTAGGCCAGGTCCTCAGGGGTTCAGGACAGGAGTATCCATACCCTATTTCAGGAACCTCTGGTTCCCAGGGAAAGGATCTACCTGGACTGGGGTACACCTCACAGTGTCCCCAGACCAGGTAGTGCAGCAGCCAGCTGACCCAGAGGCTCTCTCTGTGGAATCCTAGGAGGCTGGAACGAGGATGCTCAGCACCATCTCATCTGTCACCATCATCTGCTTCTCTGTGCCCAATGACTCACCCCAAATCTTACCTCTAATAAGTGTCAGAGCCCAGAGTGGTGCTCAGGCAGGCAGGGTGAGGGGTCCCTTCATTAAACATCTCTTGGGCACCCACTCAGTGCCTGGCACTGGGGATACAAAGGTGGCATGGTTCTTGCCCTTGAGGAGCTCCCAATTAACATGTTCTATGAGCATCTCACGGTGGACACACGAGCCCACCCTCATGTCCATGTTTTTATCCATATGTGGTCACCTGACTGAGGCCAAGCCAGTTGGACTCTTTCCCACTGATTTTCCAATTTGAGATCATCGCCAGGGGCTGAGGCTCCCTGACAAGAGACCCTAGGAGTGTGCACCCTGTGTTTCCTGACACCTGGAGAAGTTGATTCCCTGTGGGAAAGAAAAAGGTCAGTGCAGGAGTGAAGGAACCCAGTGACGTTCAATCATCTGGTTCCTGCTGCTCTCGAAGTTCACACCATCTGCCTCCTGCAGTGTTGTTGGCACACCTGAGTCAGGTAGGGTCCACATGGGGCCAAATGATACACCCGGTGTGGATGACTGAATAAAGCTTTGTCTAGGGTTGTCCTCAGAGGTGCGGGTAGCTGAAGGGGATCCACAGGGATGCTGAAGAACCCCAGGGACTAGCAAGAGTAGGAAGTCTATCCCTGGGATTGTTTGAATGACAAAGTGAGGAAGCAAGATTTCTGGAAGCCAGGGGGAGCTGTTTTCAAGGGAAATTGTCCCTGGGCAGGGTCTGTTTCCTTAGAGAAGTTCAGCCTCTGCAAGGGCCACAGGCCAGCAGGACAGAAGCAGGAAAAATATCCCAACTACTCTCTCCCCCTAATCTCAACCAGAAATTGAGGAAGTGCTTTGAGGCAGAGTTAGGACCAGCTTCCCCAACAGATCAGGGCAGGGAAGGGTGAAGGGTGGAACTTGGGGGCCACACAGAACAACTAACTCAGAACCCTTCCTTGTTGTCCTTGACCAGCAAGTACCCCCTTGACCTCTGGCATTTAGAATTGTGTTTCTGTTGCCTTAAACTAGAAGTTGTGACAATTCACTCTATTTCAATCACTATCTCTCTATTAAACTAGTCTTCTCAAGGCCATACCTAGCCCAGGATCTGGTATACAGCAGGTACTCAACAGCATTTATTGAATGGCTAGTGGGATGGGCACTAAAACCTAAGACAATGGCTACAGTATCCTCACTGATGCTATCCTCATAGTTACTACAGGAAGATGCTACTCTGATAACCATTTGCCTGGTTGCATCACCAGTCCTTAGATGAAAAAGCATCATTTGATCTTTCTAAGTTTTGTTACAACAGAGCTAGGAAGAAGTTGAGGAAGCCATCACAGAGCTTCTTTTATAGAGGCTACTGCCTAGCAGTATACTGGGCTCTGTGTCATTCAACTGATGCCTTAAAGGAAGGAATAAAAGGGCATGAGTGACTTCCTCAAGCCAATGGGAAACCATATGTCCCTCCCAGAATTACCACCAAGCTATGACTTCAGAAGGGCAGTGGGTCACCCCACACAGCTCCGTTTTTCTTCAGGAGCATCATGATCCAGAGTCATCTCACCCCATGGTCCCTCTCCGTCACTAACCAGGCTAGATCTCTAGGTGTGAGCCAACCTCAGGCCCTGGACCTCAGCCACATACTTGGATGGAGGACAAACCTACCCACTTGAAAACGGGCCAGCTGCTCCTAATGCTGCTGGGTTTCATGCCTGTGCCACTCGGGAACACTGCTATGGAGCTGGAAATGGAGAGACCAACCTGTGCAGCTTCAGGGTAAAAGCTGGGAGAAATGCCAAGAGCCCATGAACAGTGGCCCTGATGCTCAGGAGAGTTGACAACTCTGTCACCAAGGGAGAATTGATTGTTCTCAAGTAGAGTCTCAGCTCATCGGGGTGTCTGGAGATCCCAGCCTAATCCTCTCAGGCAATTCCCCTAATAGTAATTGTGTTTGCCGTGGAAGACTCTCCAAGCTTGGACAGCCTGTGACCCAGTCTCACACACCCCCTTGCAGGGTCAGCAATAGCTTCTAATGCATGCTCTGACTCACGAGTATGTTTCTGAAGAGAAACAAACATGATTGAGCCCCAGCAGATTTCAGTGGGAACCCGCATGTGTTCCTGTTTTTGTGCATTAAGCAAGATGGTTTTCGCTCATCACAAGATGCAAAGCTGAGCTGAGCTCAGGAATGATTCCAAGAGCTGCTGAGTGTTGGGCTTCTCCTTGTAAAGGCATGTGATTAACATAACAATGGTCCCAGAGCCACAGACACTGGGTTTGCATCCCCGCATCAGGCTTTCCTCTGGACTGCAACCTGCCGCAGGCAGCAGTGGCCCCAGAGGAGGAAATGTGTATGGGCTCCATCCCAGGATGGCTTTGTGCCTTCAAAGATAAAAGCTGCTTTTCCAGGACTGAGAGAGAAACAGAAAGGGAGAGAGAATGAATAAATGAATGAATAGAGAGTCTGTGAACACAGCCAAGCCTCTAGTTTTCAAATATGTGCCTGCTAAGTCACTTCAGTCAAGTGGGACTCTTTGTGACCCTAGGGACTGTAGCCTGCCAGGCTCCTCTGTCCATGGGATCTCCAAGCAAGAATATTGGAGTGGGTTGCCATGCCCTCCTCCAGGGGATCTTTCCCACCTAGGATTGAACCAGCCTCTCTTAAAATTCCTGCATTGGCAGGTGGGTTCTTTACCACTAGCGCTACCTGGGAAGCCCCCACTTTTCAAATACATTGGAATATAAATCATTTTTCATTCTGACCAAATTTCCCTATGCTCTGTCTCCCTCAGAAAGCATTCCATGAGTACACTATCAGAGAGCCCAGCATCTGGGTTTCACCCTTGCCAGGGTGGTCCTAGGGATCCACATCTCTGGCCTCAGTTTTCCCATGTCTTCCTAAGGGACAGAGGCCTGGCCATCACTCTCCCCAGGGAAGCACCAGGAAAGGTGATGTTGGATGTCCATCAGCCCAGACATGGATGCACCCCGAGCTTTGTCTGGGAACTGAAACATGGAGTCCTTTTGTGTTCCTAGGAACACATCTCTGGGTCCTGTTTCTCCATTTGGCCAATAACAGGGTGGAGATCCCTCTCTTTTCAAGGACCAAAATGTCTTGAGGTTCCTGTACCCACCAAAAAGTAGCATTTCTTACTCAACTGGTAAGGCTGTTGGGAACCCAGTAAGCAAGGTACCCATGTTATTTTTCCAAAGGGATTTGTGGGTCTGTAGAGTCCACCTTTGTTCTTTAAAGCTGTCTGGCAGATGAAAGGATAAAGAAGTTGTGGTGCATAGATACAATGAAGTATATATGCATATATACAATGAAGTATATATATTTCAGCCATAAAAAGGAATGAATTTGAGAGAATAAGATAGCAGAGGAGTAGGTGGACAGGGAGTACATCTCTCTTCATGGATACATCAGGAATACACCTTCAGACACTTCAGAAGTGCATGCAGAACACTAGCTGAGAGCAGACAGGAGCACCTGACCAGCGGAAAAGAATATATAGACCCACGCAAAACTCGGTAGGATGAAGGAACTGGGGTGGGGGGGAGCGGGAAGAGGAGTGTTATTAGGACTGGACCTGCCTTGGCGGGTAGGGGAACGGAAGCAGGGGTCTGATCCCCACATCAGGGCAATTGTCTGAGTCAGAGGAGAAATGTTTAAGGCTGAGAGTGAAACAGCTGATCTGTGGCAGCCTAAATGGAATGAGAATCAGACAGTGCTTGCTGCAGCCATACATACCCCAGACAGGGATGCTGGTCCCCCGGAAGGTGCAGCGGCTGGAAGCTGGATCTTAGGGATTGTGGAGCAATCCCAGGGCGAGGGCTGCTGTTGACTGTGGAGAGACAGATCAAGGGGATGTGAGGTAGGAGACTGTGGTGGGAAATGTTCGTGGAGGAAAGCTGGACAGCCATGGAAGCAAACAGTACTGCTGAGTCACACGTAGGGGGTGAAGCCATCACCATAGCCTCTTCCTACATGACAGCATCAGCAGCTGAACAATAGAGAGGCTGGCCCATCAAATGCCTGACTCACTGAACTACAGAGTAGGACTCCAGCCAGGGGGCACCACCAGGGTGCCCCTCTATGTGCCTGATGCACTTAACAACGGAGAAGGACCCCAGGCCAGGGAGCCCTCTAAGTGCCTGAATGGGCAGAACTATGGAGAAAGACTGGCTAAAGAGGCCTTCTGATCGCCAGCTACAAGAGGCTCGAAAAAAGACTCTGATAGGGCCATAACTCCCGCCATGGAGGCAGTCCGTGTCCCTGCACACTTGGTGCTGCCAGGGTACCCGCAAGTCAAGCAGCTGTGCCACCTTTGTGCTCAACTCTCACTGGGGCAGAGCTGCCACAGGCAAAAAAGTCTTGCCTCTATGCGTGCAGGGTCACTTTGGTAGTGTCTGACTCTTTGCATACCTGTTAGACTGTGGCCTGCCAGGCTTCTCTGTCAGAGAAGGGGGTTCTCCAGTTTAGAATACTTGTGTGTATTGGCCAATACTGGTTGCCGTACCCTTCTAGAGCACTGTATTTCCTGCTGCCCTAGCCCGAAAGAGATGGGAATACCAGAGCACCTGACCTGCCTCTTGAGAAACGTATATGCAGGTCAGGAAGCAACAGTTAGAACTGGACATGGAACAACAGACTGGTTCCAAATAGGAAAAGGAGTATGTCAAGGCTGTGTATTGTCACCCTGCTTATTTAACTTCTATGCAGAGTACATCATGAGAAACGCTGGGCTGGAAGAAGCACACGCTGGAATCAAGATTGCCGGGAGAAATATCAATAACCTCAGATATGCAGATGACACCACCCTTATGGCAGAAAGTGAAAAGGAACTCAAAAGCCTCTTGATGAAAGTGAAAGTGGAGAGTGAAAAGTTGGCTTAAAGCTCAACATTCAGAAAACTAAGATCATGGCATCTGGTCCCAGCAGTTCATGGGAAATAGATGCGGGAACAGTGGAAACAGTGTCAGACTTTATTTTGGGGGGCTCCAAAATCACTGCAGATAGTGACTGCAGCCATGAAATTAAAAGATACTTACTCCTTGGAAGAAAATTTGTGACCAACCTAGATAGCATATTGAAAAGCAGAGACATTACTTTGCCAACAAAGGTCCGTCTAGTCAAGGCTACAGTTTTTCCTGTGGTCATGTATGGATATGAGAGTTACTGTGAAGAAGGCTGAGCGCCAAAGAATTGATGCTTTTGAACTGTGGTGTTGGAGAAGACTCTTGAGAGTCCCTTGGACTGCAAGGAGATCCAACCAGTCCATTCTGAAGGAGATCAGCCCTGGGATTTCTTTGGAGGGAATGATGCTAAAGCTGAAACTCCAGTACTTTGGCCACCTGATGCGAAGAGTTGACTCATTGGAAAAGACTCTGATGCTGGAAGGGATTGGGGGCACAAGGGGAAAGGGATGACAGAGGATGAGATGGCTGGATGGCATCACTGACTTGATGGACGTGAGTCTGAGTGAGCTCCGGGAGATGGTAACAGACAGGGAGGCCTGGCGTGCTGGGATTCATGGAGTCACAAAGAGTCGGACACAACTGAGCGACTGAACTGAACTGAACTGAACTAGCCACCAACTCCCCGGAGTACCTGGTGCTTCCAGAACCCCTGTGACCCAAGCAGCTGCACCACTTCCACAGCTGGCTCTCACTGGGGCAAACCCAAGCCCTCCAGGGCAGCCTCAGGAGCAAACCCCAGTGGACAACCCACATGCCGAGGTGGAAATAAAACCACAATTGAAACCCAGGAGCAGTGTGACTAAGGAAGAAGACCCAAAACCTGCCTATCAGCTGTGCAAGCTGCAGATTAAATCCACATGATCAACTAAGCAGACTCTGTGTCTGTGGAATATATAAAATGTCTTTGAGAGCTCCCATAAAAGGAAATGCACTAGTTCTGATAGCTGTGGATATTGGAGCCAAGAACACAGAGAAGTAGGACCAGATTAGAATCTGAGCTGCCTGCATAACAGGTCCAGAGATGAGCACAGTGTTGGAGGTTATACTAGGGAGGTGAGGTGGACTGTGACTCCCAGCAAGGGAAAGAACTCTGACAGCAGTGACTCAAAAAAAAAAAAAAAAAAAAACCATTTATTATTCTTATGTTTTGATTTGTTCTGTAGATTCTTTTGGATCTCCACCCCCCCCCCCCTCTTGTATTTTGGCACTGTTTTCATTTTATTGGCACTAATTAACCTTTTGAGCCTTTTTTTTTTTGCCTTTTTTTTCCCCTCAGTCATATTTTTTATTATTGTTATAAACCCCTGCCTCTACATTGGGCTTTTGCAGTTTCAGGGAGATTTCCTTTTTTTCTCTCTCTCTTTTGTTATTTTTAATTTAAAAAATTTTAAACCTATTATTATTTTTTCTACATTTATTCCTTTGTTTGCTTTTCCTACTGTTGTTTCCTCCTTGCAGTTAATCTTTAATGTATATAAATCTTCTTTATCTATCTTTATTTAACTTTGCATGTCTATTCTTTCTTTCTTTCCTTTCCTCTCAACATATT
The DNA here is from genome assembly GCF_055505025.1 of Bos grunniens. NCBI lineage: Eukaryota > Metazoa > Chordata > Mammalia > Artiodactyla > Bovidae > Bos > Bos grunniens. Next base: position 46,295,860 of record NC_141181.1, read on the forward strand.
TGTTAGTTTTATTTTCATTGCTTTATTCCCCAGTTGACACCTTGATTTAGTTTTGTTTTCCGGTTTTTGCCTTAGTTTTGTGGTTTCCTTTGTTCACTGGGTGACTCTATTGTACTTTATTTTTGTTGGACTGTTTTGATTTTGCTTATGGTTGTATATGTATATGTGTATATTCAGTCACACTTTTTATTGTTGTTATAAATCTTTCATCTACATTGGGCTTTTGCAGTTCTGTGGGGTTTTCCTTTTTTCCCCTCTTTTTTATAATTTTAACTTTTAATTTTTTTAATCTATTATATTTTTTCTACATTTATTCCTTTGTTTGCCTTTCTTACTGTTATTTTCCTCTTGCAGTTAATCTTTAATATATATATCTTCTTCATCTACCTCTACTTAACTTTGCATATCTGTTCTTTCCTTCTTTCCTTTCCTCTCAACATATTTGTTAGTTTGTTTTCATTGCTTTATTCTCCACTTGGCACCTTGCTTTAGTTTTGTTTTCTAGTTTGTGTTTTAGTTACTTCTGTTTTTAACTGGTAAATAACATTTTTTTGTTTACTTTGCTTGCTGGGTCAATCTACTGTACTTTATTTTTGTTGGACTGCTTTGACTTTGTTCATGGGTATATATATATATATATATATCTGTGTATTCCATTATTTTAATTATTATTTGCCTGATTTTGTAACTGCAGTTTGTCTGGGGTTCATCTTTGGTTTCTCTTTTTTGGATATTTGTTTTAATCTCACTTAATACCATAACAAACCACTTGTGGAATCTTTGTTCCTGACCAGAGAACAGGCCCTGAGTCTTTGGAGTGGGGGCATGGACTCCAAGATCCTAGACTATGAGAGAACTAACCTTAGGGGGTATCAAATAGTGAGAACTCAAACAGAGGAAACCACTGCAATACAAGACCCTGCATCACCCAACCACGAGTAGCACCCTGTGCAAGAAGCCTCATCTAAACAACAAACAAAAACACAAACCTAATCATCAGCAGACAGGATTACCACCTCACTCAGCCTTGCCATCAGAGGAAAAACAAACAAACAAAGACTCAGCACAAGTCTCACCCTATATGTAGCTTACACAAACCACTGGACTAACCTTAGGAGAGCAGAAACCAGAAGGAAAAAATAATTCAACCTTAAAGCCTTGGAAAAGGAGACCTCAAACACAATAAGTCAAAAAAAATAATAATGAAAAGGCAGAGAAATAATACACAAATGAAGGAACAAACTAGAAACACAGAGTCCAAATAAATGAAGAGGAAATAGGCAAACTACCTGAAAAAGAATTCAGAATAATAATAGTAAAGATGGTCAAAAACCTTGAAAACAAAATGGAGAAAATGCAAGAATCAATTAACAAAGATCTAGAAGAATTAAAGGATAAACACAGAGACAAGCAACACAATTACTGAAATTAAAAACACTCTCCATGAAGTTGCTCAGTTGTGTCCAACTCTTTGCAACCCCATGGACTGTAGCCCACCAGGCTCCCCCATCCGTGGGATTTTCTAGGCAAGAATACTGGAGTGGGTTGCCATTTCCTTCTCCAGGGGATCTTCCCAACCCAGGGATCGAACCCAGGTCTTCCACATTGTGGGCAGACGCTTTACCGTCTGAGCCACCAAAAACACTCCAGAAGGAATCAATAGCAGAATATCTGAAGCAGAAGAACGAATCAGTGAGCTGGAAGATAAAATGATGGAAATAACTTCTGAAGAGCAGAATAAAGTAAAAAGAATGAAAAGAACGGAGGATGGTCTCAGAGACCTCTGGGACAATATCAGATGCACCAACATTTGAATTATAGGGATCCCAGAAGATGAAGGGGCTTCCCTAGTGGCTTAGAGGGTAAATCGTCCACCTGCAATGCAGGAGACCTGGGTTCAATCTGTGAGTCAGGAAGATCCCCTGGAGAAGGAAATGGCAACCCACTCCAGTACTCTTGCCTGGAAAATCCCATGGACGGAGGAGCCTGGGAGGCTGCAGTCCATGGGGTCGTGAAGAGTTAGACATGACTGAGTGAATTTAGTTCACTTCAGAAGAAGAAGAGAAAAAGAAATGGTATGAGAAATTTCTTGAAGAGATTATAGTTTAAAATTTCACCAACAGGGAAAAGGAAATAGTCAAGTCCAAGAGGCACAAAGAGACCCATACAGTATAAACCCAAGGAGACACATGCCAAGACACATACTAATCAAACTAACAAAGACTAAACACAAAGTAAGAATATTAAAAGCAGCAAGGGAGAAGCAACAAGTAGCATACAAGGGAAACCCCATACGCTTAACAGCTGATCTTTCAGCAGAAGCTCTGCAGGCCAGAAGGGAATGGCAGGATATACTTAAAGTATTGAAAGGGAAAAATCTACAACCAAGATTACAGTACTTGGCAAGGATCTCATTCAAAATTGATGGAAAAGTAAAAAACTTTTTGGACAAGCAAAAGTTAAGAGAATTCAGGACCACCAAACCAGCTTTCGGAGAAGGCAATGGCACCCCACTCCAGTACTTCTGCCTGGAAAATCCCATGGATGGAGGAGCCTGGAAGGCTGCAGTCCATGGGGTCTCTGAGAGTCGGACACGACTGAGCAACTTCACTTTCACTTTTCACTTTCATGCATTGGAGAAGGAAATGGCAAGCCACTCCAATGTTCTTGCCTGGAGAATCCCAGTGACGGGGGAGCCTGGTGGGCTGCCGTCTATGGGGTCACACAGAGTCAGACACGACTGAAGCGACTTAGCAGCAGCAGCAGCAAACCAGCTTTACAACAAATGTTAAAGGGACTTATACAGTCAAGAAATACAGGAGAAGAAAAAAAAAAAATCTATAAAATCAACCCCAACCAATTAAGAAAATGGCAATAGGAACATATATATCAATAGTCACTTTAAATGTAAATGGATTAAATGCTCCAACCAAAAGACACAGACTGGCTGAGTGGATAAAAAAACAGGACCCATATATATGCTGTCTACAAGAAACCCACTTCAGACCTAAAGATGCATATAGACTGAAAGTGAGAGGATGGAAAAATATATTCCATGCAAATGGGAAGCAAATAAAGCTGGAGCAGCAATCCTCATATCAAACAAAATAGGCCTTAAAGAAGATTACAAGAGATAAGGAAGGACACTACATAATGATCAAGGGACTGAACCAAGAGGAAGACATAGCAATTGTAAATATCTATGCACCCAACATAGAAGCACCACAATACATAAGACAAACACCTTCAGACAAAAAAGGAGAAATTGACAGTAACACAATAATAGTAGGAGACTTTAACACCTCACTCACACCAACGGACAGATCATCAAAACAGAAAATTAATAAGGAAACACAAGTCTTAAACGATACATTAGATGAGATGGATCTCATTGATATCTTCAGGACATTCGACCCAAATGCAGAAGAATACACCTTCTTCTCAAGTGCACATGGAACATTCTCCAGGACAGATCATATCTTGGGTCACAAATCAAACCTCAGTAAATTTAAGAAAATGAAATTGTATCAAGCATCTTCTCCAACCACAACACTATGAGGCTAGATATCAATCACAAGAAAAAAACTGTAAGAAACACATGTAACAACACATGCAGATTAAACAACACGCTTCTAAATAACCAACAGGTTACTGAAGAAATCAAAAGGGAAATAAAAAAATTTCTAGAAACAAATGACAATGAAAATACAACAACTCAAAACCTATGGGATGCAGCAAAAGCAGTTCTAAGAGGGAAATTTATAGCAATACAATTCTACCTCAAAAAAACAAGAAAAACATCAAATAGACAACCTAACTTTACACCTAAAACAACTGGAAAATGAAGAACAAAAAATCCCCAAAATTAGTAGAAGGAAAGAAATCATAAAGATCCAAGCAGAAATAATTGAAAAAGAAATGAAAGAAACAATAGTAAAGATTAATAAAACTAAAAGCTGGTTCTTTGAGAAGATAAGCAAAATTGACAAACCCTTAGCCAGACTCATCAAGAAAAAAGGAAAGAAGAATCAAATCAACAAAATTAGAAATGAGAAAGGAGAGGTTACAATAGACAAGGCAGAAATACAAAGGATTATAAGAGACTATTATGAAAAACTATAGGGCAATAAAATGGATAACCTGGAAGAAACGGACAGATTCTTAGAAAAGTTCAATCTCCAAGACTGAACCAGGGAGAAATAGAAATTGTGAACAACCCAATTACAAGCATTGAAATTGAAGCTGTGATCAAAAATCTTCCAAAAAACAAAAGCCCAGGACCAGATGGCTTCACAAGAGAATTCTATCAAACATTTAGAGAAGAGTTACTACCTATCCGTCTAAAATTATTTCCAAAAATTGCAGAGGAAGGAACACTTCCAAACTCATTCTATGAGGCCACCATCACCCTAATACCAAAACCAGCCAAAGACAACACAATAAAAGAAAACTACAGGCCAATATCACTGATGACCATAGATGCAAAAACCTTTGACAAAATCTTAGCAAGGAGAACTTAGCAACACATCAAAAAGCTCATACACCATGATCAAGTTGTGTTTATTCTAGGAATGCAAGGATTCTTCAATATAAACAAATCAATCAATGTGATACACCATATTAACAAATTGAAAGATAAAAACCATATGATCATCTCAATAGATGTAGAAAAAGCCTTTGACAAAATTCAGCACCCACTTATGATTAAAACTCTTCAAAAAAAGGGCATAGAAGGAATTTACCTCAACATGGTGGCTCAGACGGTAAAGCGCCTGTCTACAATGCGGGAGACCTGGGTTCAATCCCTGGGTCAGGAAGATCCCCTGGAGAAGGAAATGGCAATCCACTCCAGTACTATTGCCTGGAAAATCCCATGGACAGAAGAGCCTGGTAGGCTACAGTCCATGTGGTCGAAAAGAGTCGGACACAACTGAGCGACTTCACTTCACCTCAGCATAGTAAAGGCCATATATGATAAGCTCACAGCAAACATTATTCTCAATGGTGAAAAACTGAAAGCATTCCCCCTAAGATCAGGAACAAGACAAGGGTGTCCACATTCCCCACTATTATTCATCATAGTTCTGGAAGGCCTAGCTACAGCAATCAGAGAAGAAAAAGAAGTAAAAGGAATCCAGATTGGAAAAGAAGAAGTAAAGCTCTCATTGTTTGCAGATGACATGATTCTGTACACTGCAGTCCACCAGGCTCCTCCATCCATGGGATTTTCCAGGCAAGAGTACTGGAGTGGGGTGCCATTGCCTTCTCCGATACTGTACACAGAAAACCCTAAAGATAGTATCAGAAAATTACTAGAGCTAATCAGTGAACTTAGCAAAGTTGCAGGATACAAAATCAATACACAGAAATCACTTGCATTTCTATATACTAACAATGAAAAATCAGAAAGAGAAGTTAAGGAATCAATTCAGTTCACCACTGCAACAAAAAGAATTAAATATCTAGGAATGAACTTACGTAATGAGACAAAAGAACTGTACACAGAAAATTATAAGACACTGATGAAAGAAATCAAAACAGACATAACATGAAGAGATATTCCATGTTCCTGGGTAGGAAGAATCAATATTGTGAAAATGACTATACTACCAAATGCAATCTACAGATTCAATGTGATCCCTATCAAATTACCAATGGCATTTTTCACAGAACTGGAACAAAAAATTTCACAATTCATATGGAAACACAAAAGACCCTGAATAGCCAAAGCAGTCTTGAGAAAGAAGAATGGAGCTAGAGAAGTCAACCTTCCTGGCTACAGATTATGCTACAAAGCTACAGTCGTCAAGACGTATGGTACTGGCACAAAAACAGAAATATAGACCAATGGAACAAGAAAGAAAGCCCAGAAATAAACCCATGCACCTATGGGTACATTATTTTTGAAAAAGGAGCAAGAATATACAATGGGGCAAAGACAGCCTCTTCAATAAATGGTTCCAGGAAAACTGGACAGCTATAAAAGAATGAAATTAAAACACTTCCTAACACCATGCACAAAGATAAACTCAAAATGGATTAAAGACCTAAATGTAAGACCAGAAAGTATAAAACTCTTGGAGAAAAACATAAGCAGAACACTCAATGACATAAATCAAAGCAACATCCTTTATGACTCACCTCCTAGAGTAATGGAAATAAAAACAAAAGTAAACAAGTGGGACCTAATTAAACTTAAAAGCTTTTGTACAGCAAAGGAAACTCTAAGCAAGGTGAAAAGACAACCCTCACAGTGGGAGAAAATAATAACAAATGAAACAACTGACAAAGGATTAATTTCCAAAATATACAAGCAGCTCATACAACTCAATGCCAGAAAAACAAACAACCCAATCAAAGAGTGGGGAAAAGACCTAAACAGACATGTCTCCAAAGAAGACATACAGATGGCTAACAAACTCATGAAAAGATGCTCAACATCACTTATTATTAGAGAATGCAAATCAAAACCACAATGAGATATCACTTCACACTGGTCAGAATGGCCATCATCAAAAAGTCTACAAACAATAAATGCTGGAGAGGGTGTGAAGAAAAGGGAACGCTCTTGCACTGTTGGTGGGAGTGTAAACTGATACAGCCACTATGGAAGACAGTATGGAGATTCTTCTAAAAACTAGGAATAAAACCACTTTATGACCCAGCAAGCCCACTCCTAGGCATATGCCCTGAGGAAACCAAAATTGGAAAAAACACATGTACCCCATTGTTCACTGAAGCACTATTTACAATAGCTAGAACATGGAAGCAATGTAGATGTCCATCAACAGATGAACGGATAAAGAAGTTGTGGTACATATACACAATGGAATATTACTCAGCCATAAAATGAAACTCATTTGAGTCAGTTCTGATGAGGTGGATGAACCTAGAACCTATTATACAGAGTGAAGTGAGTCAGAAAGAAAAGACAAATGTCATATTCTAACACATATATACGAAACCTAGAAAAATGGTACTGAAGAATTTATTTACAGGGCAGCAATGGAGAAACAGACATAGAGAATAGACTTATAGACATGGGGAGAGGGGAGGGGAGGCTGAGATGTACGGAAAGAGTAACATGGAAACTTACATTACCATATGTAAAATAGGTAGCCAACAGGAATTTGCCATGTGGCTCAGGAAACTCAAACAAGGTCTCTGTATCAACCTAGAGGGGTAGGAATGGGGAGGGAAATGGGATGGGGGTTCAAAAGGGAGGGGTTATATGTATACCTATGACTGATGCATGTTGAGGTTTGACAGAAAACAACAAAATTCTGTAAAGTAATTATCCTTCAATAAAAAAAATTTTTTTTTAAAAATGAATTTGAGTCAGTTACAGTGAGGTGGATGAACCTAGAGCCTGTGAAACAGTGAAGTAAGTCAGAAAGAGAAAAACAAATATAGTATATTAACACATGTATATGAAACCTAAAAAAAAATGGTACTGATGAACCTATTTGTGGGGCAGGAATAGAGATATAGACATAGAGAAGAGACTTGTGGACACAGGGTGGGTAGGAGAGGGTGGAGAGAATTGAGAGCGTATCATTGAAACGTGTCCATTACCATATGTAAAATAAAGAGCTAGAGGGAAGTTGTTGCATAGAACCGGAAGCTCAATCTGGTGCTTGGTGAACCTAGAGGGGTGAGAGGGAGGTTCAAGAAGGAGGGGACATATGTGTACTCATGATTCACGTTGTTGTATGGCAGAAACCAACACAACATTGTAAAGCAATTATCCTCCAGTTAAAAATAAAAAACAAGCAAAAATCTCTCTGGTCATATTTGATTTTATGTATTTTTGCACATACGGTATTTCAGTCAAACTGTGGTAATATAATTGATATTTCCAATTGTGTTCTGTTATAGAGAGAACAGATTCTTATTGAACTCAAGCAAATAACCACATTGCCATGAAAATAAGAATACTCACTAAGAGTTCTGGAGGGATCAGGTAGAGAGAAAAGATAAATGTTTTAATTCTGCTTACAAAGATAAATCTTACCAAGTTACTGTAAGTCATAATTAGCTTAAGGGGAAAGGTTTCCTTGTATCTGAAAAACAAAAATTAATAGCCACTCTGGAGAAGGAAATGGCAACCCACTCTAGTATTCTTGCCTGCAGAATTCCATGGACAGAGGAGCCTGGTAGGTTGCAGTCCATGGGATCACAAAGAGTCAGACACGACTGAGTGACTAACACTTGTCATATATCTAAAGAACAGACTTTGAACATGGCACTATTCATAGAGAAGAGCAGTTATCTGACATTCTTTAGCTTTTACATATTTGTGTAAATTTTGCTAATTAATCTTAACACCCAAACACAATATATATGTGCATAGCAGTACCAAATCTGAAATAGTTACAAAACAAGGGTCATTCTTCACAAATGGCCATAAAGTAAAAGCCTAACAATTAAAAATGATAACAGATATAAACTAGATAAAGATTATCTTTTCAATATATTTCAAACCTATAACAACCAAGAATACTAAAAACTGTGTTTCTGTACTGATACATCTTTGTTGAAACGGGTTTAATTAAATGGGCAGAAAAAACTTTTACTCCTTTCGTTCTTTCTCATATGTTTTACTAAATAAAGTTTATCATTAAAATATGGTTGAATTCACAGAACACAATAGTTTTCCTTTTAATAGATTCTATATTACCTACTTGGAGTTTTTTAAAATAAAAGTGTCATTTTATCTAAAACTAAAAAAAAAAAAATTAATAGCCAGCAATGTTTTATACAAAAAGTCATAAAGTGATAATCATATTCATCCATTTATTTAATCCCATGTAATTAATTCTTTTTGTGCTGGAGTCCAGTTTTTCCATTAGTTCTGTTGACCTTGCTTGGTGATTGAGGGTGATGGTGACCATGATAATTTCAAAAGGTTCACAGGGTTTTTGCTAAGGCTCTTATGACTTTCCCAGTAAAGTGGGTGCCTTGATTACTGGAGATTGCAGAAGTCATATCCCAAGTGGAGAACACATTTTCTAACAGCTTCTTTGTCATTCTGAGGGAATTGGTCTTGCAGCAAGGGATGACATTAACCCTTCAAACAAAAATGAGGTTTGCCAGAGAGCCCAGAAGAAGCAGCCAGCTGTCTTAGTTTTCCCATGGTCCACAGTTTTCTTGCTTGAGTTTCTTTTTCTTTTATTGGTAACAAACTGGGGTTGGTTTATTTCAAATTTTCAAATTCAAAAACCATACTTCAAAAAGCTCTCTCTATTTTTGTTTTTCTTAATTTGTGTAAAGTTTATTTAATACATGTATTATTTTATTCATGGCATCTACATCATAATACAAATTATGCTTTTTCTGTTTTCTTGTTTAAAACACAAATACTACTATTAGTCATACTTAAATCCAAACGACCCCAGGAAACATGAAAGAGTTAACAGAGTGTTCAGACAGCAATGGAGACCCTCAAATTGGTTCTGTTGGCATCTCCTTTCTGCAAGATGAGGTTGCATGTGCTCAGTCACGTCCGACTCTTTGCAACCCCATGAACTGTAGCCTGCTGGGCTCCTCTGTCCATGGGATTTCCCAAGCAAGAATCCCGGAGTGGGTTGCCATTTCCTTCTCCAGGGGATCCTCCAAGAAGATCCAGGGGATCTTCCCCACCTGGGATCAAACCAGGATCTTCTGCGTCTCCTGAATTGGCAGACAGATTCTTTCCCACTGAGCCACCCGGGAAGCCCAGGATGGAGTTACAGACTTAATATTTGAATATATTTGGTTACACAGTCGCACCTGTCTTGATATAAACCAAAGTTTTCATTCAAGAGCTTGGCTCAGCTTCTGAAAAATAGTCTTGCTTGAGTTTTAAAAGGCCTCTTTTCCTTAATTTTGTTCAGTTTTAGTTTCTACTAATTGAGCCAAGGCAGTAGTCCCAAGTGATGTGGGCTGTGTTTGTATTTCAAGGACAGGATAAGCGTTATAATTTTTGTATTTCTCCTAGGAGTACTTTTGTTGCCTCGGGTCAGTAGTTTAAAAAGATGTTTTATCAAGCTAGCTTTCTCTAACTGTGTTTGTAAAAACCACTTTTGGAAGGTCAAAAGAGCCCCAACCTGGCCAACTTACCTGGCATCAGTACTTTCAAATAATGGCTTCCTGTCAAATGTGCATGAGGCCAGCTGGAGTTCCGGTGGATGGCTGACCTTTCCGAAGGCTTGGTAGGCTTTAGAAGCACAATTTACTGTTTTCTTTCAGTTTCAATTTACTGCAAAGTACAAAGACTTAAAATTGTAATCCAGATTTTTAAAAAGACGTCAGCCAAACCAGTTCACGCCAAAGTTCCTTGCAAGGCTTCCTTGCCTAGGAATTCACCCTAGGTCTCTGCCTAAAAGATCACAGTAGAATCTTCTAGGCTTTTCCTGCTTAAAATTACCACCCCCGCCTCAGTCCTCTTTACCTAGGAAATGTGCCAGTCCTCCTTAAGACTCCAAGTCTTAGGAGTCATAGGAATATCAACTTAAGGAAATTCAGATTATAGGAAGAACTCACCAAAGCACCTGAAGGATGTTCTGAAGCCAGTGGGCAGGGGTGGGGGTGCCCACAGGCGCTAAAGGGGCTCGTTCATTCTTGGAAAAGGACCAGTTCAAAGTAGCCTCCAGGAGACTCTATGGGTTCTTCTGATATCTTGCCAACTACACCAAGTGATATTGATGCACATAATCAATAAGAAAATTATCACAGAATCAGATAAGAGTTTTATTTAAACCAAATTGATGACTATAGCCTAGGAGATTTAAGAAGTACTTGAATTTTATTCCTCCTGACTACAATATGAGGGAGTCTTATAGAGGCAAAAAAAAAAAAAAGCCTCACAAAATTATATAAATTGTTTGCCAAGAAATAGGGTTGCAATTGGCAAGAAGTAAATGCAATAAAGCTTTTGTTTATTTAGCAAGGATAGGTTGGGGTCTGAAATGGTCATTTAGTTACAAGGGGAGGCCCTGAGACCATAAGGCTGCTGGCAGCGGCTCACGGATACTGTTTTGAGAATGGCTGGTGGTGTCGTTGAGTCTGATAGAGTTCAGAAAATTCACCCTTTCAGTAATACATGAATGTGTCTAAAACCATATCCACAATGGCCACCCAGCTCCACTTTTGAATGCCTGAACCACAGTTACTCTATTTTGAGTTGTTTTGTTTTTTTTTTTAATGCATTCTACCTTTTATTGGCTGAAGCATATGTACAACGCATGTTTAATAAGCCACGTGTTCTAGTTAGCATAAAGTTCAGGTTAAATCATGTGTAAGCTTGAATGACTTCCCTGCACCTTGTATGTGAACATATCTTCCACCAGATACTATGTGAACAAACCATACTTACACAGTTTTATAAATGTCTGCTTAACCAGGAAATCAGTCCTGAATGTTCATTGGATGGACTGATGCTGAAGCTGAAACTCCAATACTTGCATCAGAAAATCTAAGAAACAGAAAGTAAGTAGAGAGACCAGAATTGGCTTGGCCAACTGATGCAAAGAACTGACTCATTGGAACAGACCCTGACGCAGGGAAAGATTGAAGGGGGGAGGAGAAGGGGACGACAGAGGATGAGATGGTTGGATGGCATCACCGACTCGATGGACATGAGTTTGAGCAAGCTTTGGAAGTTGGTGATGGACAGGGAAGCCTGGTGTGTTGCAGTCCATGGGGTCACAAAGAGTCAGACATGACTGAGTGACTGAACTGAACTGACTGACCAGGAATGCAGAACAGTACCACTTGGTGTCCATGGTGATTCAGTCCAGGACCTCAGCAGAGACCAAAATCTGTGATTGCTCAAGTCCCCTATATAAATGGTGGAGTAGTGTATATGATTTGGATATGATATGATATCCATATCAAGGATATGAGGCCAGCCTATATATGCAGTCAGACAATCCCCAAAGGCCAAGCCAACACTGGTTTCTCTACTTACTTTCTGTTTTTTAACCTTTCTAAACAAAATCAGAGAAGCAACCCCAGCCAGTCATGCCCTATTTCCACATTGCTGCTTCTAACATTCTGCAAAACTCCATCTTGCCCCAAATTCCTCAGAAAGAGTGCTGCACTGCCTGTGAGGCACTTAGCCCCCAATCCATGTGGTGTTTCTTTGAATAAAGGACCAGCTCATTACTACGTTATTTAATTTTTGTCTTTTGCTAAAAGGGATGTCACAATCATCACCCCATCTTAAATATTTGCCATAGAATTTTGCAAAGTTGTGTCAAATGTGCCACTGTTTTCACACCAGCATCTCATGGTGGAAACTTCTAGGTGGCGGAACAGCAGACATCACAGTCATGTTCTAACCGTGCCTCATTAGCTGGAGTGTTCATAGCCTTGTCACAGTCTGAGCTCTCATTAGGGAGGACAGTGTCATTTCTACAAGAAGGCTTCAGAGTCAAGGCAGAACAGGAACCCCTGGTGAAGGGTCCTATGCTCTGTTACGAATCGCCTGGCCTGACTCCATGCTTGTGCTCTTACTACCAAACTCAGATGTGCTGGTGGAAGACCTCAAGCTTCAGTTTAGTTCCTGTAAACTTGGGGGTCACAGAGGACACCTCAGAAACCTGGCACAGAAAGTCACGTGGGCAAATGCTGGAGGAGGAGGAAAGGGAGCACCCTTCCCAGGGCTGGTGAGGGAAGGAGCATCACAGAGTGGCAAGCCAGCTTCCCAGGCTGACTGAGGGATACAGGGTCACAGTCCCCAGAGCAGTTGAGGCTCTGATTCCTGAGTGAGAATCCCTGAAGGACGCCGATCCAAGCCAAGTTGCTGGGAAGGCTGTTCAGCCCAAGCCTGGGTCTTGCTGACTGAGCACGTGCTTAGGAACCTGGTCGACAGGTGTCATCTGCTCCAGGTGACTGTCCCAGGATAAGCATCCACTCACTGGGTGAAAATGACAAAGGCAACCCACGCTGGGTAACTGAAGTATTGGGCCTGTGTTCCCCTTCCCAGATCCAGATTTCAGGGACAAACTCAAAAGCAGATCTCCCAGGTCAGTCCAGAACCCTTTCCTGTGAATGTGAGCCCATTTCAGGCAAAATCTCTTATATCACCGAAGAACAGTAGCATAAACCACCCCCAATATCCTCTGTTGGTGCATTGATTATTTAGAGCTGTTGGCACAGGAGAAACAGCAAATGCAGGAGAGGCTTTCTCTGAACCCCCTTATCTGCTTAACGTCAGATCCTCCCAGGAACTCAGCTGTCACAGATCCCCTCCTGGAAGGTTCACCAATGGGGATGGTTGACTCACAGGAGAGGAGACACTCCATCCAGACAAAGCTTGTCACAAACTATCCTACCTCCCATCTATTCTTCCAAGGTCCATGTCAGCTTTCCTAAAATCCCTTCACCCTTTCCTGAGAGAGTGGGGCCTACACCTACCACCCCTTTCTGTACTAACATATAGTCTCAGACACAACCCTCTCTTAACTTCAGGCTGCAGCCAGGAAAGGTTCAGCTTCTTCTGACAATCAAGGCCTCTGAGGATCCCCAGGTTAGGACTCCCAGGTACAGGACACTCCCATGAGGACTCTGTAGATGAGGACCCCCAAGGTAAGAACCCTTCCAAGTGAAGACCCAGAAAAGTTGCTCCAGGGATCTGAGTCCAAGGACTTGATGGGTGCAACAGCCTTGGGCCATGGGTCAGTAGACTGGGAAAAGGATAGGGCCCCTGCTCTCTTCCTCAGACCATTTCTCTGCCTGTGGGATAGAGCTGACATGTCTCCAGAGAAAGAAGTTGGACTTGCTCCTGCACCCACAGTCAGAGGACCCTGGGTCCCCACAGCTCCCTGTCCTCTGTTCCCCCAGGTACACTCAGGGCCGGTTGTGGGGCAGGAAGCAGGTTTCAACCACTGTTCACACCTGTGTGAATCACCAGGTGAGTGGTTTTGTGGGAAATGCAGCCCTGAGGGAAGGTCTGAGCCTCCCAGGGGCCCTTCAAACCGTACTTACTCTGGGTGTCACCTGAGCTGCACCCAGGGATGAAGGGCAGGTGAGTTTCCTGCTCTGTGGCAGTCATTGCAGATTTGAGCGGAAGAAGGGGCAGTTTGAATTCCAGGCAGGAATAAAGAAGCTCCTTTGTCAAGATGGGCTCAGAGGTTTTCAGAGTGCAGAGCAGGCCTCCTGCCTCCAGCCCAGCCTGAGGTTGGAACCACAAGGTGACTGGCTCCCTAAACCCCAGCACCCATGGGCTCCACATCAAGGATCAGTAGAGCCCAGACTGCAGGTGAAGATTCAGTCCTTTCCTGCAACATAAATGTTGATGCAGCTGTTGGAGGCTGGGAGCATGCAAAACGCAAACACAGCATTTGGCAGAATCTTCTTTCCCCTCTAATCCCCATCTGAGTTGTCAAAGGGGCCCTGACACCTGAATTGAGGGGGCTTGGGACCCCCAGCATAGCCCTCCAGTCCCTCCAGGCAGATCCATCTACCCAGGGAGGGACATTGTGCTGGATCCCCCAGATTCCCACAGGAAGTGATCCCAGATCACGCTCTCTGCTGGGCATAGTGATGTTGGCACAGAAAGGGGCGGGTGTCCTCTGCCTCATTAGCCTGGCTGTTGTCTGTCCATAAACTGAGTCTTTTGACTGGGAGTCAACTCTATGGAGTGAGTGATCCATAAGGCCGGCTGCTGCATCTTCTGAAAACACTAGTTTCTAGTGTGTACACACCAGAATGCAGTTCCATGTATTTCTTTTAATCTTTTTGATACATCCCACTAGTCCTACCCTGTCCTCCAGGAGGAATATGGCAGGCCCGCACAGCCAGGCAGCCATATAATACTTGCAAAGTCATTTCAAATCCTTCATTTCATCCTAGCCTCATTCCTGGAGTGGAGGTGAGGAAAAGAGGTTCTGACGCTTAAAGAGGTTAGGTGTTTGTCCTTGGTTGGAGGTGAGTGAGTGGCAAGGCGAGTCGAGAGTGCCCTCTTCCTCACCATGAGGTTGGAGAGAATAATTTTCTCTGCAGCATCACACCTGGTCATGACCCCTCACCCCACCCTCTGACCCTGACCAAGGTCAGAGAAATCAGCTGGGTAGGACCGGGGTTCCCTGAGCCCATCTCTTTACCCTTCAGTTATCCTCCTGTGAGTGACTACACCATCACCTTGCCGTGCATTTAGCTTCATTTACTTCATTATTTTTAAAGGGCTTTGGCTTTTGATTTTTATTACAGTGTACCAAGATGAAAGTAATAACCCATCTAGAGACATAGGGCTCCCTCAGTCTCTCTTTCTCCTACTATTAGTGTCTAATGATGTCCCAGTTGCTCCTTTTAAACAATGTAAACATAATTAACAATACTATATTTAACAAAAGTTCTGGGAGCTCACTTTGTGGAAATATTTATTTTCCCTCTTTCTGATTTAGAGCCACAAAGAAGGACATTCTTCAGCTCAACTGTGCATTCTGGTGGGTGTGTGGGTGTTTCTTGTCATTTTCTATTGCAGATACAGACATGCCTCATTTTACTGCACTTCACAGGTACTGTGGGGTTTTTTTAACCAGTTGAAGTTTTGTGACAACCCTGCATATAGCAAGTCTATGGGTGCCATTACTCCAACAGAATTTGCTCACTGCAAGTCTCTGGGTTACATTTTGGTAATTATGTATCACATAAATTTAGTTGATAAAGCAGCAGCAGGGTTTGAGAGGAATAATTCCAATTTTGAAAGACGTTCCACCAGTGGGTAAAATGCCATCAAACAGCACTGCGTGCTACAGAGAAATCATTCGTGGCAGGAAGAGTCAACCAATGTGGCCAACTTCATCATTGTCCTATTTAAGAGACTGTCACAGCAACCCCAACCTTCAGCAACCCCCTCTCTAATCAGTCAGCAGCCATCAACACTGAGGCAAGGGAGGTGGTCCTAAGATGGTGGAGGAATAGGACAGGGAGACCACTTTCTTCCCAACAAATTCATCAAAAGAACATTTAAACGCTGAGTAAATTCCACAAAACAACTTCTGAATGCCAGCAGAGGACATCAGGCACCCAGAAAAGCAGCCCATTGTCTTTGAAAGGAGGTAGGAAAAAATATAAAACACAAAAAGAGAGACAAAAGAGGTTGGGACGGAGAAGGGAGTCTTAAAAAGAGAGAAGTTTCCAAACACCAGGAAACACTCTCACTGCCGAGTCCGTGGCGAGCCTTGGAACCACAGAAGGCAACATAACTGAGAGGAAAAATAAATAAATAATTAAACCTCACAGATTACGAGCCCAGCGGTAACTCCCCCAGTGGAGAAGCAGCGCAGACGCCTGCATCCACCACTAGCCAGCGGGGGCTGGGCAGGGAGGCGCAGGCTGCATTGCTTAGAGTAAGGACCGGGCCTGAATGCCCCGAGGGCAATCTGAGGCAACTAACTTGAGATAGCAAACCAGACTATGGGATAGCTACCATGCGAAAAGCCCTAACCTAAGACACCGTGCTGCAGCCATGAAATTAAAAGATGCTTACTCCTTGGAAGAAAAGTTATGACCAACCTAGATAACATATTGAAAAGCAGAGACATTACTTTGCCAACAAAGGTCCGGCTAGTCAAGGCTATGGTTTTTCCTGTGGTCATGTATGGATGTAAGAGTTGGACTGTGAAGAAGGCTGAGTGCCGAAGAATTGATGCTTTTGAACTGTGGTGTTGGAGAAGACTCTTGAGAGTCCCTTGGACTGTAAGGAGATCCAACCAGTCCATTCTGAAGATCAGCCCTGGGATTTCTTTGGAAGGAATGATGCTAAAGCTGAAACTTCAGTACTTTGGCCACCTCATGCGAAGAGTTAACTCATTGGAAAAGACTCTGATGCTGGGAGGGATTGGGGGCAGGAGGAGAAGGGGACAGCGGAGGATGAGATGGCTGGATGGCATCAATGACTCGATGGACATGAGTCTGAGTGAACTCTGGGAGTTGGTGATGGACAGGGAGGCCTGGCGTGCTGCGATTCATGGGGTCACAAAGAGTTGGACATGACTGAGCGACTGAACTAAACTGAAGACACCGCCAGTCCTGCTCATAGAACAAAGGACTTTTTGCTGCTGCTACTGCTGCTAAGTCATTTCAGTTGTGTCTGACTCTGTGTGACCCCATAGATGGCAGCCCACCAGGCTCCCCCATCCCTGGGATTCTCCAGGCAAGAGCGCTGGAATGGATTGCCATTTCCTTCTCCAATGCATGAAAGTGAAAAGTGAAAGTGAAGTCACTCAGTCGTGTCCTACTAGAGCTATGCAAAAAGCCCTCACCAAAACACAGGTGTCAGGCCTGCTCACAGAACAAAGGACTGAACAGAGCTAGCCGGCTGCAGACCATCCCTCACTGGTGACAGGCAGCCAGAGCTGGAAGTGGGCAATCGCGGCCCCAGAGAGGCATTATCTACCAAACTGCAAGCAGACTTCGTCGCTAACTAAGACTTCCTGGGGTTCTGGACAGTCAACATCTGCCTAAGAAGGTGCGCCGGTTGTACACGCAGAAAACCGAGCAGCAGGGATGGGGGAGGTGATAAATCGTAGTGACCGAGCTCACCAAACACCTCATCACCTGAGCTGCTCTGACCTGGTAAGGGCACAAAATGCAGGCCCAACAGAGTCTGCGCCTCTGAGGACTACCCAAGTACCTGAACCTGAGTGGCTTAGACCTGGGAGGTGCATGCAGCCCAGGGCCAGCCTCAGACAGTTTCCAGCAGAGCAACCTAGAGCCTAAGCAGTGTAGACAGGGAAAGCACACACGTCGTGAGCAGGGGGCAAACCCAGTGTGGCCGAGACACTGCAAGCACAGGCCAGTGTTATTTGTTTGCAGCTTCCCTCCCTCCCCATAGCACGACTGAACAACTGAGCCTAAAAAAGTGTCCACCACCGCCCCCTTGTGTCAGGGTGTAAATTAGACACTGAGGAGACCAGCAAACAGAAGAAGCTAAAACAGAGAGAACTGCCTTGGAAGTGACAAGTGCAATAGATTAAAACCCTGTAGTTAGCACCAACTACATAGGAAGGGACCTATAGATCTTAAGAAGTATAAGCCGGATCAAGGAACTATCCAAAAATGAACTGACCCCATGCTGCCCACAACAACACCAGAGAAAGTCCTAGATATATTTTTACTATGTTTATTATCATTCTTTATTTTTTTTAATTTTTAAGTCCTCTATTACTCCTTTAATTTTCATTTTTATAACCTACTGCTGCTAAGTCACTTCAGTCGTGTCTGACTCTGTGCAACCCCATAGACAGCAGCCCACCAGGCTCCCCTGTCCCTGGGATTCTCCAGGCAAGAACACTGGAGTAGGTTGCCATTTCCTTCTCCAATGCATGAAAGTGAAAAGTGAAAGTGAAGTTGCTCAGTTGTATCCAATTCTTAGGGATCTCATGGACTGCAGCCTACCAGGCTCCTCCATCCATAGGATTTTCCAGGCAAGAGTACTGGAGTGGGGTGCCATTGCCTTCTCCGTTATAACCTACTATTACTTTGCAAAAAAAAAAAAAAAAGAGAGAGAGAGAGACCCTATTTTTTAAAGCAAACTTCATATATATATATATTTTATAATTTTGTGACTTTTTTTTTCTTTTCTTTAATTTTGTATTTTTGAAAATCCAACCTCTACTCTAGATTTTTAATCTTTGCTTTTTGGTATTTGTTATCAATTTTGTGAAGAGTTGACTCATTGGAAAAGACTCTGATGCTGGGAGGGATTGGGGGCAGGAGGAGAAGGGGATGACAGAGGATGAGATGGCTGGATGGCATCACTGATTCAATGGACGTGAGTCTCAGTGAACTCCGGGAGTTGGTGATGGACAGGGAGGCCTGGCATGCTGCGATTCATGAGGTCACAAAGAGTCGGACACGACTGAGCGACTGATCTGATCTGATCTGATCTGATCAATTTTGTACCTTTAAGAACCCAATCTTCAGTACCCATTTTTACCTGGGAGCAAGATTACTGGCTTGACTGCTCTCTCCCCCCTTGGACTCTCCTTTTTCTCCACCAGGTCGCCTCTATCTCCTCCCTCCCCCTTCTCTACTCTACCCAACTCTGTGAATCTCTTTGTGTGTTCCGGACAGTGGAGAACACTTAGGGAACTGATTACTGGCTGGATCTGTCTCTTTCCTTTTGATTCCCCCTTTTATCCTCCTGTTCACCTCTGTCTTCTTCCTCCCTCTTCTCTTCTCTGTATAACTCCGTGAACATCTCTGGTTTCTGGACCGCACATAAGGAAGTGATTACTGGCTAGCTTGCTCTCTCCTCTTTCGATTCCACCTCATCTCATTTGGGTCACCTCTATCTCCCTCCTCCCTCTTCTCTTCTCCATGTAACTCTGTGAACCTCTTTCGGTGTCCCTCACTTTGGAGAAACTTTTCATCTTTAACCTAGATGTTTTATCAATGGTCCTGTATAGATGGAGAAGTCTTGAGGCCACTGTAAAAATAAAACTGAAAACCAGAAGCAGGAGGCTTAAGTCCAAAACCTGAGAACACCAGAGAACTCCTGACTCCAGGGAACATTAATTGATAGGAGCTCATCAAACGCCTCTATACCTACACTGAAACCAAGCATCACCCAAGGGCCAACAAGTTCCAGAGCAAGACATACCATGCAAATTTTCCAGCAACACAGGAACACAGCCCTGAGCTTCAATATACAGGCTGCCCAAAGTCACTGCAAAACCATTAACATTTCATAACTCATTACTGGACACTTCATTGCACTCCAGAGAGAAGAAATCCAGCTCCACCCACCAGAACACCGACACAAGCTTCCCTAACCAGGAAACCTTGACAAGCCACCCGTCCAACCCCACCCACAGTGAGGAAACTCCATAATAAAGAGAACTCCACAATCTGCCAGAATACAGAAAGGTCACCCCAAAAACAGCAATATAAAAAAGATGAAAGGACAGAGGAATACCCAGCAGGTAAAGGAACAGGATAAATGCCCACCAAACCAAACAAAAGAGGAAGAGATAGGGAATCTACCTGATAAAGAATTCTGAATAATGATAGTGAAAATGATCCAGAATCTTGAAAACAAAATGGAATCACAGATAAATAGCCTGGAGACAAGGATTAAGAAGATGCAAGAAAGGTTTAACAAGGACCTAGAAGAAATAAAAAAGAGTCAATATATAATGAATACTGCAATAAATGAGATCAAAAACACTCTGGAGGGAACAAATAGTAGAATAACAGAGGCAGAAGATAGGATAAGTGAGGTAGAAAATAGGATGGTAGAAATAAATGCAACAGAGAGGAAAAAAGAAAAATGAATTAAAAGAAATGAGGACAATCTCAGAGACCTCTGGGACAATGTTAAATGCCCCAACATTCGAATCATAGGAGTCCCAGAAGAAGAAGACAAAAAGAAAGACCATGAGAAAATACTTGAGGAGATAATAGTTGAAAACTTCCCTAAAATGGGGAAGGAAATAATCACCCAAGTCCAAGAAACACAGAGAGTCCAAAACAGGATAAACCCAAGGCGAAACACCCCAATACACATATTAATCAAATTAACAAAGATCAAACACAAAGAACAAATATTAAAAGCAGCAAGGGAAAAACAACAAATAACACACAAGGGGATTTCCATAAGGATAACAGCTGATCTTTCAATAGAAACTCTTCAGGCCAGGAGGGAATGGCAGGACATACTTAAAGTGATGAAAGAAAATAACCTACAGCCCAGATTAATGTACCCAGCAAGGATCTCATTCAAATATGAAGGACAAATCAAAAGCTTTACAGACAAGCAAAAGCTGAGAGAATTCAGGACCACCAAACCAGCTCTCCAACAAATGCTAAAGTATCTTCTCTAGACAGGAAACACAGAAAGGGTGTATAAACTCAAACCCAAAACAACAAAGTAAATGGCAACAGGATCATACTTATCAATAATTACCTTAAATGTAAATGGGTTGAATGCCCCAAAAGACAAAGACTGGCTGAATGGATAGAAAAACAAGACCCTTATATATGTTGTCTACAAGAGACCCACCTCGAAACAAGGGACACATACAGACTGAAAGTGAAGGGCTGGAAAAAGATATTCCAGGCAAATAGAGACCAAAAGAAAGCAGGAGTAGCAATACTCATATCAGATAAAATAGACTTTGAAATAAAGGCTGTGAAAAGAGACAAAGGACACTACATAATGATCAAAGGATCAATCCAAGAAGAAGATATAACAATCATAAATACATATGCACCAAATATAGGAGCACCACAATATGTAAGACAAGTGCTGCTGCTGCTAAGTCGCTTCAGTCGTGTCCGACTCTGTGCGGCCCCATGGACTGCAGCCCACCAGGCTTCTCCGTCCATGGGATTCTCCAGGCAAGAACACTGGAGTGGGTTGCCATTTCCCTTCTCCAATGCATGAAAGTGGAAAGTGAAAGTGAAGTCGCTCAGTCGTGTCCGACTCTTAGCAACCCCATGGACTGCAGCCTACCAGGCTCCTCCAGCCACGGGATTTTCTGGGCAACAGTACTGGAGTGGGGTGCCACTGCCTTCTCCAGACAAATGCTAACAAGTATGAAAAGGGAAATTAACAATAACACAATAATAGTGGGTGACTTTAATACCCCACTCACACCTATGGATAGATCAACTAAACAGAAAATTAACAAGGAAACACAAACTTTAAATGATACAATAGACCAGTTAGATCTAGTTGATATCTATAGGACATTTCACCCCAAAACAATGAATTTCACCTTTTTCTCAAGCACACACAGAACCTTCTCCAGGATAGATCACATCCTGGGCCATAAATCTAGCCTTGGTAAATTCAAAAAAATTGAAGTCATTCCAAGCATCTTTTCTGACCACAATGCAGTAAGATTAGACCTCAATTACAGGAGAAAAACTATTAAAAATTCCAACATATGGAGGCTGAACAACACGCTGCTGAATAACCAACAAATCACAGAAGAAATCAAAAAAGAAATCAAAATATGCATAGAAATGAATGAAAATGAAAATACAACAACCCAAAACCTGTGGGACACTGTAAAAGCAGTGCTAAGGGGAATGTTCATAGCAAAACAGGCATACCTCAAGAAATAAGAAAAGAGTCAAATAAATAACCTAACTCTACATCTAAAGCAACTAGAAAAGAAAAGGAAGAAATGAAGAACCCCAGGGTTAGTAGAAGGAAAGAAATCTTAAAAATTAGGGCAGAAATAAATGCAAAAGAAACAAAAGAGACCATAGCAAAAATCAACAAAGCCAAAAGCTGGTTCTTTGAGAGGATAAATAAAATTGTCAAACCATTAGCCAGACTCATCAAGAAACAAAGGGAGAAAAATCAAATCAATAAAATTAGAAATGAAAATGGAGAGATCACAACAGACAACACAGAAATACAAAGGATCATAAGAGACTACTATCAGCAATTATATGCCAATAAAATGGACAACTTGGAAGAAATGGACAAATTCTTAGAAAAGTACAACTTTCCAAAACTGAATCAGGAAGAAATAAAAAATCTTAACAGACCCATCACAAGTATGGAAATTGAAACTGTAATCAGAAATCTTCCAGCAAACAAAAGCCCAGGTCCAGACGGCTTCACAGCTGAATTCCACCAAAAATTTAGGGAAGAGCTAACACCCATCCTACTCAAACTCTTCCAGAAAAATTGCAGAGGAAGGCAAACTTCCAAACTCATTCCATAAGCCATCATCACCCTAATACAAAAACCTGACAAAGATGCCACAAAAAAATAAAACTACAGGCCAATATCACTGATGAACATAGATGCAAAAATCCTTAACAAAATTCTAGCAATCAGAATCCAACAACACATTAAAAAGATCATACATCATGGCCAAGTGGGCTTTATCCAAGGGATGCAAGGATTCTTCAATATCTGCAAACCAATCAATGTAATACACCACATTAACAAATTGAAAAATAAAAGCTGTATGATTATCTCAATAGATGCAGAGAAATCCTTTGACAAAATCAACTTCCATTTATGATAAAAAAAAAAAAAAACCCTCCAGAAATCAGGAATAGAAGGAACATACCTCAACATAATAAAAGTTATATATGACAAACCCACAGCAAACATTATCCTCAATAGTGAAAAATTGAAAGCATTTCCCCTAAAGTCAGGAACAAGACAAGGGTCCCCACTCTCACCACTACTATTCAGCATAGTTTTGGAAGTGTTAGCCACAGCAATCAGACCAGAAAAAGAAATAAAATAAATCCAAACTGGAAAAGAAGGAGTAAAACTCTTACTGTTTGCAGATGACCTGATCCTCTACATAGAAAACCGTAAAGACTCCACCAGAAAATTAGTAGAACTAATCAATGAACATAGTAAAGTTGCAGGATATAAAATCAACACACAGAAATCCCTTGCATTCCTATACACTAATAATGAGAAAATAGAAAGAGAAATTAAGGAAACAATCCCATTTACCATTGCAACGAAAAGAATAAAATACTAAAGAACATATTTACCTAAAGAAACAAAAAACCTATATATAGAAAACTATAAAACACTGGTGAAAGAAATCAAAGAGGACACTAATAGATGGAGAAATATACCATGTTCATGGATTGGAAGAATCAACATAGTGAAAATGAGTATACTACCCAAAGCAATCTATAGATTCAATGCAATCCCTGTCAAGCTACCAATGGTATTTTTCACAGAGCTAGAACAAATAATTTCACAATTCGTATGGAAATACAAAAAACCTCGAATAGCCAAAGCAATCTTGAGAAAGAAGAATGGAACTGGAGGAATCAACCTGCCTGACTTCAGGCTCTACTACAAAGCCACAGTCATCAAGACAGTATGGTACTGGCACAAAGACAGAAATATAGATCAATGGAACAAAATACAAAGCCCAGAGATAAATCCACGCACATATGGACACCTTATCTTTGACAAAGGAGGCAAGAATATACAATGGATTAAAGACAATCTCTTTAACAAGTGGTGCTGGGAAAACTGGTCAACCACTTGTAAAAGAATGAAACTAGAACACTTTCTAACACCATACACAAAAATAAACTCAAAATGGATTAAAGATCTCAACGTAAGACCAGAAACTATAAAACTCCTAGAGGAGAACATAGGCAAAACACTCTCTGACATAAATCACAGCAGGATTCTCTACGACCCACCTCCCAGAGTATTGGAAACAAAAGCAAAAATAAACAAATGGGACCTAATTAAAATTGAAAGCTTCTGCACAACAAAGGAATCTATAAGCAAGGTGAAAAGACAGCCTTCAGAATGGGAGAAAATAATAGCAAATGAAGCAACTGAAAAAGAATTAATCTCAAAAATATACAAGCAACTCCTGCAGCTCAATTGCAGAAAAATAAGTGACCCAATCAAAAAATGGGCCAAAGAACTAAATAGACATTTCTCCAAAGAAGACATACAGATGGCTAACAAACACATGAAAAGATGCTCAACATCACTCATTATCAGAGAAATGTAAATCAAAACCACAGTGAGGTACCATTTCATGCCAGTCAGAATGGCTGCTATCCAAAAGTCTATAAGCAATAAATGCTGGAGAGGGTGTGGAGAAAAGGAAATCCTCTCACACTGTTGGTGGGAATGCAAATTAGTACAGTCACTATGGAGAACAGTGTGGAGATTCCTTAAAAAACTGGAAATAGAACTGCCGTATAACCCAGCAATCCCACTACTGGGCATACACACCAAGGGAACCAGAATTGAAAGAGACACGTGTACCCCAATGTTCATTGCAGCACTGTTTATAATAGCCAGAACATGGAAGCAACCTAGATGTCCATCAGCAGACGAATGGATAAGAAAGCTGTGGTACATATACACAATGGAGTATTACTCAGCCATTAAAAAGAATACATTTGAATCAGTTCTAATGAAGTGGATGAAACTGGAGCCTATTATACAGAGTGAAGTAAGCCAGAAAGAAAAACACCAATACAGTATACTAATGCATATATATGGAATTTAGAAAGATGATAACGGTAACCCTGTATGCAAGACAGCAAAAGAGACACACATATATAGAACAGTCTTTTGGACTCTGTGGGAGAGGGCAAGGGTGGGAAGATTTGGGAGAATGGCATTGAAACTCGATGCATGATACAGGATGCTTGGGGCTGGTGCACTGGGATGACCCAGAGGGATGGTATGGGGAGGGAGGTGGGAGGGAGGGTCAGGATGGGGAACACGTGTACACCCGTAGCAGATTCATGTTGATGTATGGCAAAACCAATACAATATTGTAAAGTAATTAGCCTCCAATTAAATAAATTTATATTAAAAAAATAAATAAAAGTTAAACACACACACACAAAAACATACATTGAATAAGATTAACAATAATTACTGAAGAAATAAAGCAGTGAATTTGAAAAAAAAAAAGAACACTGGGGCAAGATCCTTCACCAGCAAAAAGATTATGACTCACTGAAGGCTCAAATGATGGGTAGCATATTTGAGCAATAAAAATTTTTTAATTAAGGTGTGTATATTGGGTTTTTAGACATAATGCTGTTGCACATGTAACAGACTGAAGTATAATGCAAATATAACTTTTTAATTAATTTTTTTGGCTATGCTGAGAAACATGTGGGATCTTCATTCCCCAACCGGGGATCAAACCCACACCCCCTGCATTGGAAGCACAGAGTCTTAACCACTGGACCACCAGGGAAGTCCCTAAACATACTTTTGTGGGCACTGGGATACCAACATATTGTATGATTTGTTGTATTGCTACGTTCACTTTACTGTGGGGGTCTGGAACCTCCGAGGTGTAGGTGCCATGCACATACATATTTTCCTATTTTAACCTATAAAATTGAGAAAGTTAAAGCTTAGGCAGGTTGATAAGGAGTCCAAGGCCCCTTTAAGGAGGAGATGAACTTTCTTGCTCACATTCTCTTGCCTTAGTCACATAGGCTGCACAAGCAACAATGTATCTTGCTCATGCTTTCCTTAAGCTCTGTGATAATATTGCAGTAATATATTTTGCCTGCTGCTGCTGCTGCTGCTAAGTCGCTTCAGTCGTGTCCGACTCTGTGCGACCCCATAGACAGTAGCCCACCAGGCTCCCCTGTCCCTGGGATTCTCCAGGCAAGAATACTGGAGTGGGTTGCCATTTCCTTCTCCAATGCATGAAGGTGAAAAGTGAAGGTGAAGTCACTCAGTCGTGTCCGACTCTGAGCGACCCCATGGACTGCAGCCTACAGGGCTCCTCCATCCATGGGATTTTCCAGGCAAGAGTACTGGAGTGGGGTGCCACCGCCTTGGCTTTTCTTTAGGTCCAGAGCTAATGATTACTCGTGGGTATGCTTTTCTTAGGCTTAAGTTAATGATTGTAATTGCAACAAATCTTGCTTGGGAACCTCTTTCTCAGCAACAGTATGTCTCGCCCAGAGACACATTGTCCAGAACCATTCCTTCTGACTAATCTTGTACTGAAGTTATCTCAGGATGGTGGAACTCAGGGTCTGGTGGAACTTTTACAACCTTGAGGTATTCTTTTTATCTATTTCAGCAGCCAGCTGAAAAATATATAATGC
Source organism: Bos grunniens (assembly GCF_055505025.1). Taxonomy (NCBI): domain Eukaryota; kingdom Metazoa; phylum Chordata; class Mammalia; order Artiodactyla; family Bovidae; genus Bos; species Bos grunniens. The sequence goes on from NC_141181.1 coordinate 46,322,410, forward strand.
CATTCTCAAACTAGCAAAGTTGGTACTCTTTTTACCCCCTTAGGATGTCTATGCCAGAAGCTTTATTCATCACTTTTACTTTAATAAAAATCTTTGCTGCACAAAGCTCTGAGTGACTGAGACTACATCTTTGGTCCTGGAGTGAAATCTTCTCCTTTGGAGACCACAAACCCAACACCAACTACTGTAAGCTATCAAAAGCAGCCACCAGCATCCCCACCCCCAAGGGTGGGGGTCCAGAATTTTCTCAGCTTGGGGTATAGCCTCAGAGGAGAGGCTGCTCAGATAGCAAATCCCTGGGGCAAACAGGGGAAGACAGGCTTTTCTATGGCTGCTGGGTGTGAGTGGAACCCCAGGACCTCCAGAGATGATGTTAGTTGGAGGAAGGAAGTGTCTGGATTCTGTTGATTAGGTTAGTTTCACTCCTACTTGTGATTAGTCCCATTGTGGGTGGGAAGCAGGCCTCAGGGAGCCTGAGAAAGGGGCTCTATCTCAAGTGAGGTTTCCAGACCACCCTGGACACCTGGTGGAGCCCCAGGTAGCTGTGACTTGGACCTTCAAGGTGCTTTTGGTCTTGAAGCTCTGAGAAACTCACTCTTCAGGGAGTGCAAAGCATTTCCCACCTGCCTCCTGCCCAGCACTGCCCTTGACAGCCTCTGCCTGAGAAAGGACTGGCTTGCAGTTTGCAGATAGAATCCAAGCTAACTGTTCTGACCCCTTTAGTGTAACAGGGAAGAGCTAAAACTGGACTCCATGTTTGATCTGTTTCTTTGACTTTAATCTTTGTGTTTCATTTGCTTTTATTATTATAATCATACATTATAGCCTGTCTCAGAAACCCTGCCCCTGAATGTTAATCTGAAGTGCCTTTCTTCAGCTCACAGGGAGGTGATCTGACCTTGCCCACCTGTTATCCAGGAGATTTTCTTGTAAGACTGATGGCCCTTTTTTACTTTACTTCCTCACCTCTTCTCTCTCTGATTCTATAAAAGAATCTGGTGTCCAGACCCCAATAAGATAGTTATTTTGAGACATTAGTATACCATCTTCTCAGTCTGATGGTTTTCTGAATAAAGTTGTATTCCTTGCCTTGACACTTTGTCTCCAATGTACCCCGTCATGCAGCGAACAGAGTGAGCTTGGACTTAGTAACATCAGGAACCCAGGATTCAGCTCCAAAACACCTCCTACTGGTATTCTGGTAAAATTCCCCAAGGGCACAAACCCACAGAGAAACTCACATAGGCTGGGCCCACTTGGAGTTCCATGGACCCCTCCAGTTGGGAATGAACTGGTTGTGATTCTGCCCTCTAATGTTAGAAATGGTGATTTATGTCAGAACTTTGCTGAATCATTAAAAAGTTTCTTTAAAATATGACTTTCTTAGAGTTTACTGAACTTTCATTAAATTCACGTATTTCGCATAAAAGGTTAATATTTTGCATAGAAAGGATGCTAGAATTGTTAAAATTAAGACTAAGAACTGAGTAAAGTTAACTTAAATAATTCAGTAGGAACTATGGAAGTCAAGTTGGAGGTATTTCTACTTAAAGACAACACATTTAGAAACTTAAAGGTTATTTATTTGTTTAATTTGCACTCAAATGCAACCATACATTCACATTATTAGATTTTTAATGAATATTAATTTCTAAAAGAAAATTTGTGGTGTTTCTTGTTTTCCATTGAAAGGGGAAGGAGGAAAGGAGACTGTATTTCTCAGGCTCTGAGGGCCCTGACTTCTGCAGCAGATCCTGGGCATTCAGGAGCCCCATGCAGGAGGACCTGCTGTGGGGTTTTCAGACAAAGAGGCAGCTGTCACCCAACTGGAGTGAGCTGGAGACAGGAAGCAGGCAGAGATGAGGGGAGAGATGGCCTGAGTGTCAAGCCTGGTTTCATGCAGCAGGTTTGCTTCAGCAAAGGGTCTGGCTTTGAGGCATTTGGGGTGCAGCAGGCTGGATGCAAGAGGAAAGAGGGGCAGAGACACCCCATTCTGTCTGCCCTGGATTCTTCATTCTTCCCTTCATTCATCTTCCACGTCCCCTCTGCCCTGCCCTGTCTGAGAGGCTAACCACTGACTTCCATCGGCAGCATCCCCAGGCTCCCCCTCCTCTGGCCTCTGCAGGGTTTGGATATCATGGGCACCAGCAGGAGAACAGAGGGAATGAGGAGGGGGAGGCAGACGTTTTCTCTGGCCCCTTGCTGCTCAGGGCTCTGGGATCAGGCAGGTTACCCCTCCCCCTGACACACATACCTGCTGCCTTCATGCAGCCAGGCTCTGCTAAAGTGAAGTCCAGGAGCCTGGGAACTTAGGAAGTCTGACATGCTCCACAAAAAAATACTGGGTGAGGAAGGGTGACTGAGAGGTGACAGAGGGTCAGGGGGTCCCCCCGAGGAGGGGACATTTGTGATGAGAACCTAAGTGTTGGAAAACAGACATCCAAGTTGATGTCCAGAAGGTGCAGGAATGAGCCCGGCCAGTCTGAGGGACAGTGCAAGGCCTGACAGGTGCACAGCAGGAAGATGGGGCCTAGGATGAAATAAGGTGAGCCCCCCAGCTCCATCCTCCTCCAGCTGGGTGCAGAAGTACAGTCTCCATCATAAACCACAGCTGTAATTCCCCATCCTTAACTGCAAAATTTCCTGGAGCATCTTTTATTTCACCCCATTATCTAATCTGGAGAACAAAGGTGAGTCCTTAGTCTTCTCATTCCTGAAATCAAGTCCCCCTAAGACTGAACTCCCTTGCAGAGTTTATGATTTACTTCTGTATCCAAAACTTTATTCCATTTCTTGTTACACCCCTGTTCCTCTCAGGATTGAGGAGTATCAAGGAAAAGGGGGTACTGAAACCAAGCAGGACCCTGCAAGGGCTTCCTGGGTACAAAAGACCCACTGTGTTCCCTGTTGCTTGTTTGTAGAAAAAGGCTTCAGCCTCCTAGGCTTCCCCTGTGTTCTAAAGAGCAGACTCAAGCAGTTACTAATTAGAGAAGTGAGGGAACAATAAACAAAGGAAAAGCAGTCAAGCAAGAAAAGTAATGATGGCTTAAACACTAGTTCAGTGATAAAGCAGAGTCTTAGTTCTTTCTGAAGGGACACACAGAATAAACTCATGCATATATTAGAGTTGTTCTGCAGAAACTAACACTCCCATCCAGTGGAGGATGGTGATTACATGCTGATCCAAGCATGTGGACCCCAGACTGGTTGAAACCAGAAAGTTGATGATTAAGATTCCTGAAACATCACCCTGTTACCATCAATCAACCAGAAGAAAGTCATACACTGTGCTGCCCTCACTTCAAACGTTGTCTTTAAAACAGCTTCCCTGAAAGCCATCAGGGAGGTCAGGTCTTTTGAACACAAGTTGCCCATTCTCCTTGCTGGGTACCCTGCAAATAAACACTGTATTTTTCTTCACCACAACCTGATATCAATAGCTTGGCTTTTCTACATAGCTGGTGAACAGACCTGAGTTTGGACTGGTAACATTCCCTTAATTATCAGCATCTGAGAGATGAGAACAGGGGGAGCTAGCTGTGGGGTCCTAGCAAGGAGATTGCTAGATTCCATGGGAGGCAAACACATGTGTACTCCCTGGTCTTTATCTCTCAGATGCTAATAACCAAGGGAATGTTACCAGTCCAAACTCAGTCTGTGCACCAGCTACACAGCAAAGCCAAGCTACTGACATCAGGTTGTGGTGAAGAAAAATACAGTGTTTATTTGCAGGGTACCCAGCAAGGAGAATGGGCAACTTGTGTTCAAAAGACCTGATCTCCCTGATGGCTTCAGGGAAGCTGTTTTAAAGACAACGTTTGAAGTGAGGGCAGCACGGTGTATGACTTTCTTTCTTCTGGTTGATGGTAACAGGGTGATGTTTCAGGAATCTTAATCATCAACTTTCTGGTTTCAACCAGTCTGGGGTCCACATGCTTGTGGTCAGCATGTAATCACCATTCTTAAAAAATGAAACTTGAAAAAATGCACAACATGAGAGTGTGAATCAAGTTTTATTTGGGGCAAAATGAGGACTATAGCCTGGGAGATAGCACCTCAGGTAGCTCTGAGAAACTGCTCCATAGAGGTAGGGAGGAATGTCAGTATATATGCAATTTTGGTGAAAGGAGAGTACCTGCAATCAAACACACATTTTTTTGCAGGTTTCTGCTAGTCACGAGGAATAGTCATCACTGTGAAGGATTTTATTGCTTTTCTAGATACGAAGAGATGCAAGAATTGGGCTCATAAAATTGGCTCTTAAAAATAACTATCTGAAGACCTGTTCTACCAGTTTTCCCCAAAGCACTGAGTGTCTCATTTCTGCTTTCCACCCCGAACTCCTTTCAGGGGATGTTGAAAATCAGTAGCCTCAGCAGCATATGATTTAATCCTTGGAGAGGTAGGTGGCAAGCACCAATGGAAGTGCCAATTTGTGGCTGACAGAGTCTACTGAGCACTGCCCCATTCCTGATACCAGTTTTTGCTTTTTGAGGCAACACAGTGCAGAGGAATTAATCAGACATACTCACTCTGCTCAAAAACGATGTTTATTGTCCTGGCAGGAGGGCAGTCCTGAGCCTCCACCAGCTCAGTGTGGGAGGGAAGGAGATGGTGATGCAAATATGAGTGATCCTGAGAGGTTCAGACAATAGGTCCATGATTGGTTAACCTAGGTGACTTAGTAGTCAAATGTAACTATGTTCTGCTGGCATGAACTGAAGAGCAATGTGAAAGATTCAGTTTTAATTTGAGGTTGCCTTGCTGGAGGGGAAAATTCTGTGACATTGTCTATAGCCTGAGGCCTGAATTTCTGAAAGCTAGTTGCATAAGTTAATGGCCTGCCTTGTAGAATTGCAACAGTGAATGGACTTTTCCACTGCACCAAGGCTCTAAAAATAAAGGAAACCCCCTGGTAAAATTTGGGGGAAGGTGGCCATTAGAAAGGGTGTGGCTGGGCCCTGAGGATACAGTCAGTGGCGGACTTTCTGCCATGTGCCCACAGTTTGATCCCACCCTCCTGGGCACAGCTGAACCACCTGACGAGAGCCAGTCTAACCAGGGCCCATTCTTGCCCCAAGCATTTGGCCTTGGAGCCAAGAGATTCTCATCTCAGGCTGAGCCCATCTCTTCAATGAAGAACATGTCAAGTCTGGGGACTGAGAGTGTCTCCTCTTCCTTAGAGATGGAGTTACAAAGAGATTTCATCATATTCAGAGGAATGATGAAATTACGTTGTGCAGAGGGGTGAGCTGGTCCCTCTCTTATGGAAATCCTCCCATTGCTTGATTTCCATCGTTAAGTTTTCCTAGCTTTCCTCCCATCCCCGGACACTCCCTCTGAACTGCCCCTTAACAGCATTTAAGTGCTCCGTCTAAATACTGAAGCTCCTTGAGTCCTAGACTTGCCCCTCTTTTCTCCATTGTACATTATAGCTCAGAACTATAATCCAGCTATTGGTAAACTTTCTTTATAAAGGGCTAGATAGTGACTATTTTAGGTTGTGCAGGCAATACAATCTCTGTTGTGATTATTCATCTCTGCCTTTGTAGAATGAAAGCAGCCATAGGTGGTACATAAATAAATAGGCATGACTGTGTGTCAATAAAACTTTATTTACATTAGACAGCCAGCCAGATTTACCTACTCGGGCTTAGTTTGCCACCCCTGATGCACTCCCATGGCCTCAAATACCAGTATATCACAAACTGCTACATCTCCACCTTAATGCCTTACGATTGTGTATCCAGTGGACTACTTGACGTCTCCTCCAGGAAAGCTCCCTTGAACATGATGACATTATTGATCACTTACTGAGCCATAAGCATATTGCATAAATTATCTCATTTAATTCTCTGATACTCAGAGTATACACTTTATCCACTGTTATGTACCACCTCTCCAATTCATCAGATTGAAACCTTACCTCTATCCTTTTCCACTTCTGGTTCCTCCAAAGCCTTCTCAGGATTATGCACTGACCCCCAAGTTTCTGGTGCCTGAAATCTGGGGGTCACCCTTGAGTCTTCTCACTGTCCAACATTAAATGCTGCCAAATCAACTTTCAGAACATTTCCTGTATCGTTCCTATATGCTTTCTATCTCCCCTTCACGCCTTTACTCAAGCCACCATCACCTCTCACTTAGATGGCTGTGACAGCCTCCTGATATTTTTCTCTAGCTCATAGTTCACATAGCAGTCAACAGGCAGGCATCATGGTGCAAAATGGGATGGTTAATAAAGTGTCTCAGGTTAGCAAAAATTTGCAGATTGTCAAGGGAGTAGGGGGAGAGGTACAATCATCCTCAGTGAAGTTGATGGACTGATTTTTTTTTTGGTTTGGCAATGAATATTATATTTTAAATATACATCTGTTTCTATGCAATGATTCTACCAGCAGTTACTTACTAGAAAATTTCTCACAAGTAACAAAACCATAGTTAATACTTAGTGAGCATTTACTATGAAGCAGGCAGTGTTGTAAAATGCCTTATGGATGCTGATAATTTAATCTCACATTACCCTCATTATGTAACACTATTTCCAATCATCCCCCATAGGAGATGGAAATCTGAGACACAGAGAGGTTAAGCATTGTGTGCGTGGGCCCAGAGCTAATAAGTTTGTGAGTCAGAGTTTGAACCCATGCATCTAATTCCCGAGCCTGCTGTCAACTAGTACTGGATAGCATCTCTCTTAGAGCTACACAAATGAATATTTTTAGAATTATTCATGGCAGAACTGTAAGAGAAATGAAATTGGACAAAAAAGTAAGAGCAAGCAATTCTACCAATAGGAATTCTGTGAAATAAATTACAGTAAAATTATGCCATGAAATATTGAGCAGTAGTTACTGAAAGTAGTGAGGCCATCCCAGTGCACTGAAAGATTATACATGCATACATGTTACATATGTACACACATATACACAGATCACACACCTTCTTATGTTCTGTTTGATGTAAATATAGAATAACTGAAAAACTATGCATCGATCTGTTTTTTTCATTTTTTTAATGTAGTAAAATATATATAATATAAAATTACTATCTTACCTGTTTTAAGTGTACAGTTCCGTGGTATTAAGTACCTTCATATTATTTTGCAACAATCATTACCACCCATCGCCAGAACTCTTTTCATCTTGCAAATTTAAGCTCTGCCCATTAAACAATAACTCCCCATGACTACCTCCCCCCAGCCTCTGGCACCTACCATGCTACCTCTGTTATTAGAAGTACTGCTTTTTAAAAATAATAACAGAAGTGAGATTATGTAATTTTGACTTTCTGTGTCTGGCTTATTTCACTTAGCATAATGTCCTCTAGGTTCATTCGTGTTGTTGTAAATGGCAAGATTTCTTTCTTTTTAAATGCTAACATTTCACTATATATATTATATAGTAAAATTTATAAATTTTCTTTATCCATTCATCTGTGGACAGACATGTAAGTTGTTTCCATATCTCAGCTATTGTGGATACTGCTGCTATGAACATAGGGGTGCAAATATCTCTTCTTGCAGATAATAGTGATTTTATTATCTTTGGATATATACTCAGAAATGATATCGGTGGATTTTGGTGGATCAAATGGTATCTCTATGTTTAATTTTTTGAGGAACCTCCATGCTGTTTCCACAGTGGCTGCACTAATTTCCATTTCCACCAACAGTTCGCAAGGGTTCCCTTTTCTCCAGTACTCACCAACACTTGTAATCTTTTGACTTTGATAACAGCCATTCTGACAAGTGTAAGGTGTTAGTTTACTGTGGTTTTCATTTGCAATTCCCTGAGGATTAATGGTGTTGAGCATCTTTTCCTGTGCCTGTTGGCTTTTTGTATGTTTTCTAATAGTGCTTACCTCTGGGAGCTGGATTAATTGATGCCTTTCATTTCTATTAGCAATCCTCAATCTTGCAACTTTCAGACAATTAATTTTTTTTTTAAGTGGAGTAAAACACTGAAAACAGAAGAGAAAAAATCAGTGAGAGAAAGGATCAATGCCGTCTGGTGAGCTGGGAGACTAATTTCAGGACTAATTATAGACTAATTTCAGGGGCTAGTGTTGCAGCTCAACAGAGGCTGTGAGTGGAATTTCAGAAAGAATATTACTCATTTTGAACAGTCAAGTGTGTTTCAGCTCCTTGCTAGTTTCTCTGTTGTTCCAGTAACTGAGCTCCTGCAAGTAACTTGGAAAAGGGTTTCCAGGACACAGTCCTTGCTCATCCAGTGCCCCAGGGGCACCACTGGCAAATGATGCACAGGAGGAAGGTGATGCTCTGACCTGGCCCCCTGCAGCAGCACAGCCCCCAGCTCTTATGGACCTGCTGTGATGTTACCTGTTATCACAGTCCCAGGAAACTGATGATATGTCCTCTTGTCTCTGAGGACATTCAGCACCATCTAAGGGCAGTCTTCCAAAGCATCTTCCCCAGTTTTCTGCACAATCAGAATGGGGGACACACTTTTTTAAAATACAGGCTCCTGAGGTCTTCCCAGATGTCCTGAATCTGTATCTCCAAGGGTAGGGATGCAGAGTCTGCACATTTCAGAACAGTTCCAGGTACATTAGGCAGGTTGGGGAATGCAAATCTGAAGCAATTGCCCTGAAATGTCAGTGTGGCGGTCACCTGGAGGCTTGTTACCATGCAGACCCTAGGATCCTACCCATGGTGTCTGACTCAGGAGAGGTGCTGCCCTGGAGATCCACATTTTAAAAGTATCAAGGTGATCTGAATGAGGTTAGAGATCAGTGGAATGACCTTTGAGAAACAGTATTCTGAAGCCACAGGAAAGTCTGCTCACTTTGCAAAGACCACAGAGATATATGAGTGTGCGGGTCATTCAGTTTTGCCCACAGACCTGTTATTCCATGACTCTTCTCTCCTTTGTTTCCCAGGGATGAAATGTCCCTGGCCACCTTGTCCTGCACTTCCAGGTAGCTTGGCCAGTGGGACAAATTGCCTGGATACAGGAAGATGGGAAAGGGAGAAGCCAGAATGCCAGCCTCTCTCTGTTTTGCCACCTCAGCAAGTTTGGCTGGCTTCCCTGCCAGCATCTTTGTCTTTCCTAAGGTCCCAGCTTTCCCTGCATCTTTCTTTCTGCATTCCAAGATAGTGACAAGTGGTTATGACTTACTGTAATCACTAAACTCTGGCTTGTCTTACTCTCTCTTATGTGTTTTCTAAGTCTGCCCACCACCAGATGCAATCCGCTTGGACTGCATTTCCTTCATTTGAAATATCTTGAGTCAGCTTCGTGACTCCATCTGGCCCATGCCTGGTGCACTCTTTGCCTTGTCCACCGTGGAGGTTCAGCCAAGACAAAATACTGGTTCTGTGAGGCTAGAAGCACCAGTGATCATGGTGCAAAGCCAGACAAGAGGTTTTACTACCACCTTTTCTAAATGCAGTGGAACAGCCTCTGTACCACAGTGATTTCTTTTCCTCCTTCGGTAGCTTGATTATCTTTTAGACCATCGTGATTCAGGACCTGAGGTCCGTAGGAGGTGCCTAGTCCACCCAACCCTGACACTGATGCTGTGGGCACTAATTGCACATCACTAAGTGTCTCCCCACATTCCTCCAGGGAGCACAGTCTTCTCTCTCACCCTCAGAATCCCCTTCGAATTTCATGCCCAGCTCTGTCTTAATCATGGGATTATGGCCCACGATGATGTTCATTCATTGGGTGCAAAAACGCCTTACCTCCCCAGATGTCTCTGCTATGACTGGAGTGTGCTCAGCTGTTCAGTTTTATCGGGCTCTTTGAGACCCCATGGACTGTAGCCCTCCAGGCTCCTCTGTCCATGGAATTTTCCAGGCAAGAATACTGGAGTGGGTTGCTATTTCCTACTCCAGGCTATGAGCTAGGATGTCTCTCTATATCCTCGAGAGTGTCTATTCTAACCTGATTTCTGTTTAAATAACCCAGGTCTGTCTACTCTGACCCAGGATGTCTTCCCAAATACCCAGTTGTGTCAACTCTGACCAATGCTGTTTTAGTAATAGTCTAAATAATAATCCAGTTGTTTCTAACCTGACCTGTGGTATCTCCTTTACTTCCTAGATGTGAGTATTCTGACCTGAAGTGTTCCACTAGTTTTTCAGGTATGTCTGTACTCATGTCAGATGTTCCTAACTCCCCTTGTGCGTCTACACTGACACTGGTTGCTTCTGAAACACCTGAGTGCCTGAATATCTACCACTGACCTGGATGTCTCAGTTTCCCAGATGTGTCTACCCTGACCTTGAATATCTCCTTAATTCCCAAGATGCATATACACCAACATGGGATATTTCCATAATTACTGAGTTGTGTTTACCCTAACAGGAGATGCCACCCTAATTCCCAAGTGTGTCTACACTGATCTTGGCTGTCTCCCTGTTCAAGTATATGAATTCTGGCCTATGCTGCTGCTGCTGCTGCTAAGTCACTTCAGTTGTGTCCGACTCTGTGCGACCCCATAGATGGGGGCCCACCAGACTCCCCCATCCCTGGGACTCTCCAGGCAAGAATACTGGAGTGGGTTGCTATTTCCTTCTCCAATGCATGAAAGTGAAAAGTGAAAGTGAAGTCGCTCAGTTGTATCGAGACCCCATGGACCGCAGCCTACCAGGCTCCTCCGACCACAGGAGTTTCCAGGCAAGAGTACTGGAGTGGGGTGCCATTGCCTTCTCTGTCTGCCCTATGATGTATCCCTACTTCCCAGATGTGTCTACCCTGAACTTGAGAGACTTCCTCACTCCTGGGTGTTTCCAACCTGACAGGGGACATGTCCCTAGTTCCCTAGTTATGTTTACTCTTCCCTGGGATAACACCTAACTCCTATTGTATCTGCCCTGATCTCAGATCCCTAGTACCCCAAGTTTGTCTACTCTGATCTAGTTTCTTCTTTCTTCCCCAGGTGTGTCATCACTGACCCAAGTATTCTTCCTAATTCCTAGGTGTGTTTACCCTTAACCAGTATATTTCCTTAATTCTCCACCTGTGTCTAGATTTTCTTGGGATGCCCCCTTATTTCCTCAAACGTGTCTACACTGACTTGGAAAGTCTCCCTGATTCCCCAGGTGGGTCTCCATTGACCCAGGATGTCACCCTATATCACTGCATGTGTGTCTACTCTGACATGATATTAACTGACAAGTGGTCTCTTTCTAATATCTCAGTTGCATCCATCCTGTCTTCGGATATCTTCTAATACCATGTTTGTGTGTACACTGTCCTGGGATATTCCCCACATGCCCAGCTGTGTGTCTATTGCTACTGTGAATGGGATAGTTCTGTTTCTTTTTCAGATGTTTTGTCATTAGCATATAAAGACACAGTTGACTTCTGCATCTGATTTTGTATCCTGAAACTTTACTGAATTCATCGATTAGTTCTAACAGTTTGGGGGTTGAATATTAAGGATGTTCTATATATAAGGTTACAGCATCTACAAATAATGACAATTTTACTTATTCCTTTGTGACTTGGATGCCTTTTATTTCATTGTCTTGCCTAATTGCTCTAGCCAGGACTTCTAGTACTGCGTTGAATAAGAACTGTCTAGTCATTTTCCCGATCCTAGAGGAAACACTTTCAGTCTTTCAGCATTGAGTATGCTGTTAGCTATGGATTTGTTATATACAGGCTTTACTATGTTGAGATATGTTACTTCTATATAATTGTTCTGTAGTATCATGTATTTCTCTAGTATCAGCTGTTTCCTCTGTATAATTGTTCTATCAGATCAGATCAGATCAGATCAGTCGCTCAGTCGTGTCCGTGAATCGCAGCACGCCAGGCCTCCCTGTCCATCACCAACTCCCAGAGTTCACTCAGACTCACGTCCATCGAGTCAGTGATGCCATCCAGCCATCTCATCCTCTGTCGTCCTCTTCTCCTCTTGCCCCCAATCCCTCCCAGCATCGGAGTCTTTTCCAATGAGTCAGCTTTTTGCATGAGGTGGCCAAAGTACTGGAGTTTCAGCTTTAGCATGATTCCTTCCAAAGAAATCCCAGGGCTGATCTTCAGAATGGACTGGTTGGATCTCCTTGCAGTCCAAGGGACTCCCAAGAGTCATTTCCAACACCGCAGTTCAAAAGCATCAATTCTGCGGCGCTCAGCCTTCTTCACAGTCCAACTCTCGCATCCATACATGTCCACAGGAAAAACCATAGCCTTGACTAGACGGACCTTTATATTTCTATAATATCAGCTGTAAAATCATAGAATTAAAAAATTTATGATTTTATATTTTGAATCTTCTTTTTTCTTAGTCTAGCTATAGCTTTGTCAATTTTATTTAAAAAAAAAAAACAGTTCTTAGGTCTCTGCTTTTTTCTGATCTCTGATTTGTTTATTTCCATTCTATGTTAGTTGTTTCCTTCTTTCTGCTAACTCTGTGCCTAGTAGTGTGTTTTATTTTTCTCATTCCTTGAGATGTAAAGCTGGTTTGCTTGAGGTCTTTTTTTGAACATATGAATTTGTGGCTATAAACTTCTGTCAGACTTTCCATTTTCATTTATTTTAATACATATTTTTGTTTTCTCTCTTTTTTTTTCTTTTAACATTTTTAATATTTTATTCCACTCTCTTCTGGCCTGTAGGGTTTTTCTGAAAAATCTGATGATTGCCCATTGAGGGTTCCTTTATAGGTTACAATCATTTTCTTCTGGTTGCTTTTAGATGTCCTCTTTATAATAAAACTGTCAAAAATTAAAGGTAATATGTCTTAAAGAAGGTCTTTTGGCATTGAGATAATAGGATGGTGAAGCTAACAGTCTCTCCCTGGATTTGGGAAGCTTCAGCTATTATTTCTTAAAATACATTTTCTGCCTCTTCTCCTACTCTTGCTATTCTGACTGCAATTTTTCTAATATTTGTTGGAGTCCTATAGATCATATAGACCTTCTTCACTCTTCTTCATTCTTTTTTCTCCTCTGATTGGGTTATTTCAAAATTTTTATCCTCTAGCTCACCAGTTCTTTCTATCTTTCATTTTATCTACTATGTTGTAGACACTTTTTATTGCATTTTTCATTTCACGCGTTGAATTCTTCAGTTCCAGGATTTGTTTCTTTTATAATTTCTCTTTGCTAAATTTCTCGTTTTGTTTGTGTATTGTTTTTCTGATATTGTTGAATTGTCTTTCTGTGTTTTCTGGTAGAACACTGACATTCTCAAAATAGCATTTGTTGTTGAAGGATTATTGTTACTTTTTAATGATGACATGTTTCCTTGATTCTTCATGTTAATTGTATTTTTGTGCTACTTCTCTCACATCTGGAATAGCAGATACTTCTTCAAACCTTTTCTAGTTACCACCCAGTCGAAAACACTTAATCACACCTGAAGTTCTGGGCAAATCTGGGGTTTTTCTCCCACCATCAGTGTGTGGATATACTTACTCCACTCTTCTTGTCCCCTCTTGTGTCTGAATTTTTAAGCTTTTACAGCTTTTCTTAAGCTTTTATGCTGGGCTGAATGAAGCACAAGCTGAAATCAAGATTGCCAGGAGAAATATCAATAACCTCAGATATACAGATGACACACCCTCATGGCAGAAAAGAAAGAAGAACTAAAGAGCCTACTGATGAAGGTCAAAGAGGAGAGTGAAAAAGTTGGCTTAAAACTCAACATTCAAACAACAAAGATCATGGCATCCAGTCCCATCACTTCATGGCAAATATATGGGGAAACAATGGAAACTGTGAAAGAATTTATTTTCTTGGGCTCCAAAATCACGGCAATGACTGCAGCCATGAAATTAAAAGATGCTTGCTCCTTAGAAGAAATGTTGTAACAAACCTAGACAACATATTAAAAAACAGAGACATTACTTTGACCACAAAGGTCAGTCTAGTCAAAGCTATGGTTTTTCCAGTAGTCATGTATGGATGTGAGAGTTGGACTATAAAGAAAGCTGAACTCTGAAGAATTGATGCTTTTGAACTGTGGTGTTGGAGAAGACTCTTGAGAGTCCCTTAGTCTGCAAGGAGATCCAACTAGTCAATCCTAAAGGAAATCAGTCCTGAATATTCATTGGAAGGACTGAAGCTGAAACTCCAATACTTTGGCCACCTGATGCGAAGAACTGACTCATTTGAAAAGACCCTGATGCTGGGAAAGATTGAAGGCTGCAGGAGAAGGGGACAACAGAGGATGAGATGGTTGGATGGCATCACCAACTCAATGGACATGAGTTTGAGCAAGCTCTGGGAGATAGGGAAGGACAGGGAAGCCTGGCGTGCTGCAGTCCATGGGGTCACAAAGAGTCGGACATGACTGAGCTACTAAACAATTCACCAGACTGGTCCCTGGAAGCCTCTTTCGTTTCCCAGAAGGTGGAGCTAAAGCTCACATTTGTGATTTTCCCTTGCCTTCAAACCCTGGTCTTTTTTCTCAAAACACTCAGTTTACTGGAGCTTGTTCTTGCTGCCACACTTGGGAACATGCATAAGGAGCCAGTGGCAGAAGTGGGGGAGATGTGTGTGTGCACTCAGTACTCAAGGTGTTGGGGGATCCTCAAGTGAGGTTCTTCCAGAGACTGGAGACTGGAGGGTGGAATTGCTGAGTGCAGTCAGCAGGAACTGCATCCCTTTAATGCCTTTTGATATGCTTATCTGCCTCTCCCAGATCTCCTTCTGTCCTCAGTCACAAGATCTTGCCTCAGTACTCTGGGTGCTACTGGAGAGAAACAAATTTCTCCAGCAGCATCAGGCAGCAGCTAGAAGCCTATCGCTTGCTCACAGATTTCCCTGTCCCGGTGGAAGACATCACCGCCAACTAGTTTATCTCTACCGTGTCATTTTAGGAGAGGAAGTGCTGGCAAAGTTCCTCTTATCCTTTTCGGTGCATCCAAACTTGTATTTTTCCCCAAAGACATTCTGGAATATCCCCTCAGGGTAGATTTCTACAAAGTCTCCCTTGTCTGTGGGTTTCTGCCCAAGTTGATGCTCTCTAGGTTTTCCCAAACAGAAGCTGAGACAACTTGGACAGGTTAGCTAGCTCCTGCTGATTTTACAGCGCATACCTGATGCACAGTTGGGTGACACTCCTCCTGGATCCTTTGGTATATGATGCTATATCCCACACCTCCTAGAAGCACTTTTGTTTGTGATGGTTGCCTGATTAGTTGTTTTAAAAGAGAGAAAAAAGGATCGATATCTTATGCTGCCAAGATGCTCTGAATAACTTTCTAAGATTTCAGGTATGTCTAAAATAACCCGGGATATTTCCCTAGCTCCCCTCTGGTGTGTGCTCTTGGTTTGTTATGCTTACCTAACACCTCATGTGTGTCCACTCTGACCTGAGATGCCTTCCTATTTCTAGAGGTGTGCCCACCTTCATCTTACATGTCTTCCTAACTACTGAGGTCTGTCTGTTCATAACTGCACAGATGTGTCTACACTGAACAGGGATGTCCTCCTAGAACCCCAGGTATGTATAACCTGACCTTGGATGTGTTCATAATTTTGCAGGTGTATTCACATTGACTTGTGATGTCTAATTCCCCATGTGTGTTTTCCCAGAGTTGGGATGTCTCCCGGGTTCCGCAGGTATGTCTATCTTGACCTTGTATGTCCACATAAAACCCTAGTACAAGGAAATCTCCCTTAATTCACATGCCTCTAATCTGACCTTATATGTCACACTAATTCCCCAAGTATGTGCATGCTAAGTCACTTCAGTCACGTCTGACTCTTTGCAACCCAATGGACTGTAGGCCGCCAGGCTCCTCTATCCATGGGACTCTCCAGGCAAGAATACTGGAAGGGATTATCATGCCCTCCTCCAGGGCATGGATCTTTCCAAACCAGGGATCGAACTCAAGTCTCCTGCAGCTCCTGCATTGCAGGCAGATTCTGTACACTGAGTCACCAGGGAAGCCCCACCTTGAACTATTATGTCTCTTTAACTGCCCAGGTGTGTCTAACACTGACTGTGATGTCTCTAACACCAACTGTGATGTCTGTAACACCAACTGTGACATCTCTAACTCCAAATGTGACATCTCTAATACCAACTGTGACGTCTCTAACTCCAACTGTGACATCTCTCTAATTACCCAGGTGTTTCTACCCTGAGTTGAGATATCTCACTAGTCACCCAAGTGTGTCTACCTGACATGGAATATCTCCCTGATTTCCCAGGTATAGATAGCTACACTAAACTGAGTTGGCTCTAAACCGCAAAGTGTGCCTACTTTGACTTGAGGTGTTTTCATCTTTCACCAGCAATGTCTACCCTAATCTCTCTGTTGTCATTCACTTGGGCAGAAACCCACAGACAAGGGAGACTTTGTAGAAGTCTAGCCTTCCTGAGTGGAGAAAGCGATGGCACCCTACTCCAGTACTCTTGCCTGGAGAATCCCATGGATGGAGGAGCCTGGTAGGCTGCAGTCCATGAGGTCTCTAAGAGTCAGACACGACTGAGAGACTTCACTTTCACTTTTCACTTTCATGCATTGGAGAAGGAAATGGCAACCCACTCCAGTGTTCTTGCCTGGAGAATCCCAGGGATGGGGGAGCCAGGTGGGAGGCCGCCTATGGGGTCACACAGAGTCAGACACGACTGAAGCGACTTAGCAGCAGCAGCAGCAGCAGCCTTCCTGAGGGAAGATTTCAGAATACCTTTGGGGGAAAATACACGTTTGGATGCACTGAAATGGATCACAGGAACTTTGCCAGCATTTCCCTTCCCCTACAGGCCAGGGGTGTCTCCACAGTTTCATGGGGAATCTAATGCAAACTGAAAATACCACTGCTTTGAAATACCCAGTATTTCATTTCTACTTTGACTCCCCAGTTCCCTAGGAGTGTCTACTCTGACATAGGATGTCTCCCTCGAGTTTGTTTGTTTGTTTATCACAACCTGAGATGTATCATTTATCCTTCACTTTCATCTACTGTGAATTTGGATGTCTCCCTAAAACCCTCGGTGTGTACCACCTGACACATGACCTCTCTTTCCCCAGGGGAAGCTACCATGACCCAGTATGTCATGACCTTAGGAATGAAGCTACCATGACCTTCATTCCTCGAGTATTTCTACACTGACCTGAAGTCTCTATGTTTCCTCAAGTATGTCTACTCTTTCTTTAGTTGTTTGATGTATATTTATTATAACTATTTAAACATTGAATTATTTATATTACAGGAGCATGAGCCCTCAGATTGCTTGTAAATTTCAGGACTTCTTGAACTACATTCACAGACAGATGGAGGACCATCTTCACCACCAGCTCTACCAGCATCACCTTGACCCAAAAGAATTGCCCTCCTCCTCAAAATTCATTACCATTTTATGCTTTTCTTTCAGTACAATTTCAATAATTGAAAATTCCACAGAGAATATAAAATTTACCTGCTGGTCTTGGAGAGTCTTCTGAAAAACTAGAACAGCTGTGGCTCATCCTGGAGACATAGACACTGGGGGCAGACACATTGGGGAACATTCTACCATATGAATACTGCTAATGTATATTTTAAACATGAATATCTCCCTAATTCCCCAGCTGTCTCTGCTCTGCTCAAGGACTGCCATTCAGTTGCTAAGTAGTGCCCAGCTCTTTGTGACACCATGGATTGAAGCATGCCAGGTTCTTCTGTCCTCCACTATCTCCTGGAGTTTGCTCAAACTCATGTCCATGAGTCAGTGATGCTATCTAACCATCTCATTCTCTGCCACCCCTTTCTCCCTTTGCCTTCAATCTTTCCCAATATCAAGGTCTTTTCCAACGAGTCAGCTCTTCACATCAGGTGGCCAAAGTACTGGAGCTTCAGCATTAGTCCTTCCAATGAATATTCAGGATTGATTTCCTTTAGGAGTGACTGGTTTGATCTCCTTGCTGTCCAAGGGACTCTCAAGAGTCTTCTCCAGCACCACAGTTCAAAAGCATCAATTCTTCAGCACTCAGCCTTCTTTATACTCCAACTCTCACATTCATACATGACTACTGAAAAAACCATACCTTTGATTATACAAACCTTGTCAGTAAAGTGATGTCTCTGATTTTTAATACTCTGTCTAGGTTTGTCACAACTTTCCTTCCAAGGAGCAAGTGTCTTTTAATCTCCTGGCTGCAGTCACCATCTGAAGTGATTTTGGAGCCAAAGAAAATAAAAGCTGTCACTTTTCCCCCTTGTATTTGCCATTAAGTGATGGGACCAGATGCCATAATCTTAGTTTTTTGAATGTAGAGTTTCAAGCCAGTTTTTTCACTCTTTTTCACCCTCATCAAGAGGCTCTTTAGTTCCTCTTCATTTTCTGCAGGCTCTTTAGTTCCTCTTCATTTTCTGCCACTAGAGTGGTATCATCAGCATATCTGAGGTTGTTGATATTTCTCCCAGCAATCTTGATTCCAGCTTTTACTTCATCCAGCCCGGCATTTTGCATGATGTACTCTGCATAGAAATTAAATAGACAGCATGGCAGTATACAGTCTTCTTGTATTCCTTTCCCAGTTTTGAACCAGTTCAGTTGTTCCATGTCTGGTTCTGACTGTTGCTTCTCAACGTGCATACCCGTTTCTCAAGAGGCAGGTAAGGTGGTCTGGAATTCCCATCTCTTTAAGAATTTTTCCATAGTTTGCTGTGATCCATATAGTCGAAGGCTTTAGCAAAGTCAATGAAGCAGAAGTAGGTGTTTTTCTGGAATTCTTTTGCTTTCTCTATGATCTAATGAATGCTGGAAATTTGATCTCTGGTTCCTCTGCCTTGTCTAAATCCAGCTTGTACATCTGGAATTTCTGGGTTCATGTACTGCTGAAGCCCCTTGAAGGGTTTTGAGCATAACCTTGCTTGCATGTGAAATGAGCTCAACTTTATGGTAGTTTGAACATTTTTTGGCATTGCCCTTCTTTGAGATTGGAATGAAAACTAACCTTTTCCAGTCCTGTGGCCACTACTAACTTCTCCAAATTTGTTGACATACTTAGTGCAGCACTTTAACAGCATCTTATTTTAGGATTTGAAATAGCTTAGCTGGAATTCCATCACCTTCACTAGCTTTATTCATAGTAATACTTCCTAAGGCCCACTTGACTTTATATTCCAGGATATCTGGCTCTAGGTGAGTGCCCACACCATCGTGGTTATCCAGGTTATTAAGACTATTTTTGTATAGCTCTTCTGTATATTGTTGCCACTTCTTCTTAATCTCTTCTGCTTCTGTTATGTCCTTACCATTTCTGTCCTTTATTGTGCCCATCCTTGCATGAAATACTCTTTGATATCTCCGATTTTCTTGAAGAGATCTCTAATCTTTTACAGTCTATTATTTGCCTTCATTTCTTTGCATTGTTCATTTAAGAAGGCCTTCTTATCTCTCCTTGCTATTCTCTGCATTCAGTTTGACATATCATCAAGGATGCCTCCCTACTTATCAGGTTCAGATTATAAGCACCAAGGTATCCTGCTTAATAACTCAGGTGTGTGTACACTTACCTGAAATGTCTGTCTTTTTCCCAAGTGTGACAACTATTACCTGGGTGTCACTTCAGTTCTACAGATTTGTCTACACTTAATGGAGATTTCCCAGTTATGTCTACATTCACTTTGGATGTCTCCATAGTTCCCAAGGTTTATTATAACCTAGAATTATCCCTGGAGAAGGCAATGGCACCCCACTCCAGTACTCTTGCCTGGAAAATCCCATGGACGGAGGAGCCTGGTAGGCTGCAGTCCATGAGGTTGCTAAGAGTCAGACATGACTGAGCGACTTCACTTTCACGCATTGGAGAAGGAAATGGCAACCCACTCCAGTGTTCTTGCCTGGAGAATCCCAGGGACAGGGGAGCCTGGTGGGCTGCCGTCTATGGGGTCACACAGAGTCGGACAGGACTGAATCGACTTAGCAGCAGCAGCAGCAGTAGCAGCAGCAGCACAATTATCCCTACATCCCAATTACATCCACCCTGACTTATAATTCTCTCTAAACTCCAAACATTGCTATTCCGACATGGGAGGTATACTTTGTCCCCCAGTGTGTCTGCCCTGACATAGTATGTCTGCCTAATTCATCAAATGTGTCTAGTCTGATCTGAGATCTTGACCTAGTTGCCCAGGAGGCCTACCTTTGCAGGCTGCTGCTGCTACTGCTAAGTCACTGCAGTCGTGTCCGACTCTTAGCAACCCCATGGACTGCAGCCTACCAGGCTCCTCCGTCTATGGGATTTTCCAGGCAAGAGTACTGGAGTGGGGTGCCATTGCCTTCTCCACCTTTACAGGTTACGTCTCCAAAATTCCCCAGGGCTGTCCAATTGACACTCGTTATTTTATCTAACAGACCTTATCTATAGCAGAATCCCTATAATTACAACAAGAATCTATGAGCTCTTTAGCCAGAGTTATATTAGACACTGGCATGCATGCTCAGTCACTCAGTCATGTCCAACTCTTTGTGACCCCATGGATAGGAGCCTGCCAGACTTCTCTGTCCATGGGATGTTCTGGGCAAGAATACTGGAGTGGGTTACCATTAGACTATTTATTAGCTGAACAAGAAGAAATATACATTATTACTAATATTAATACAATATGTCTTGCTTATATGAATGACTCAGAAAGAAAATTGAAACCCAGTTAAACATTATGCAAATAATGTAGGTTGGCTTGTAAAAGCAAAAACTGAATCTGATCATAACCCATTTGATCTTTTTAACTGGTTAAATTTGGGCAAATGGGCACCTTGGTTTGGGGATTTTTTCAAACACTTGATATTATCCTCCTATTAATCATATTAAAAATGTCCCTTATGTATTGTATTTTCTCGTGCATCTTTAGTGGTTTTCAGCAGCCATTGGCTAATCAAATGATCTCTGTGTGAATTGAGCAACAATAGCTATATGAGCAAGTATTATCAGAAGATTGTTATACACTTGAAATTAACACAACATTGGCAATCGACTATACTCCAATATAAAATAATTTTTTAATTAAAAAAGAGAATCATCAGAAAAACCTACTGAGGTTCTGATTCACGGTCTTCAGATGTCCACAGAAAAAGGAACAAGTGGTGGCCAAGAATAATGCTAAATAGTTGGCCGATCTTGGTTCAATGAAGAGAATGATCAAAAGCAGTGGTGGGGTGGGGGAGTTGTTTTAAAAAAAGAAAGAAAGGAAAGAGGGAAAGAAAAAATAGAGGATGCAGTTTGAATATACCCCAAGACCAAAGACTCGTAATCACCTAACCAAAACTTAAAAGTGTCCTAATTAACAAAATGCTGACTCTGATTTTAAACAAAACATAAGCTTCTTCATGTCAGCATGCCATTACAGCTTTCAAGCTAATCAGCTACAGTCAAATGACTTCCTGTAATGAAAAGGAATGTGAGCTTCTAATGTGCGCATGCTCAATTGCTCAGTCAGATCTGACTTTTTGTGACCCCATGGATTGCAGCCCACCAGGCTCTTCTGTCCATTGAATTTCCCAGGCAAGAATACTGGAGTGGGTTGCCATTTCGTCCTCCAGGGGATCTTCCCCACCCAGGGACTGAAGCTGTGTCTCTTCAGTCTCCTCCACTGACTGGTGGGTTCTTTACCATTGTGGCACCTGAGAAGCCAACCTGAGTTTCCAGTAACCAAGCACAACAGAAAACAGTACTTGCATGTTCATGCCTTATGGACTGGGCTGTTCTGCTGAGAGCCAGGAGTCTTAGCTACTTTCAGTTTGAAGTTTTCCTGTTCCTCTGAGTTTGTTTCTCACTCAATAAAATATTCATGTCAAATAAAGCTCTATGAATTTTCTTTTGATAATAGACACTCATACAGTATTAGAGAGACATTCAGTGAAACAGGGTGTCACTATCGGTCAGAAAAGACTCACATGGGGAACTAAGGAGACAATAAAGAATCCTACAATAAAGAAGGCAGGCCTGGGAAACTAAAGAGAAATCAAAGGTGAAGCAGACAAGCCTGTGGCATTAGAGAGATATCCAAGGACAAAGTAGTCACACCTAAGGAATTAGAGCAACAACTCAGATCAGAGTAGACGTAACTGGGGAATTAGGGTGATACTCCAAGGCAGAGTTGGAAAGCCTTAAGAAATAGAAAGGTTAGGGTAGAAACTCATGGAGAATAAGTGTGACATTCCACATCAGTGTAGACAAGCTTGGGAACCAGGGAGATATACCAGTTCAGTATAGATAAACCTAAGGAATGAAGGAATATCTCGAGTTAGTATAGACCCACCTAGGGACTAGGGTGACATCCCTGAGCAGAATAGACACACCTAAGGAATTAGGATGAGACATCAGTAGTGATGCAACTGGGGAATGAGGGTTACCTCCCAGGCCAGGATAGACACACTTGGGGATTTAGAGAGACATCCGAAGTTAGAGTAGAGACATGGGAAAATAAGGAGAACTGCCAGGAAAAGATAGATATACCTTGTGAAACAGGGAGAGAATGCAGCTCAGAGTAGGTACACCTGGAGAATTAAGTTGGCATCCCTGGTCATGGGTGATGTCTCAGGGGAGCACAGGAAACGTTCTTTATCAGGGAGGACACACTTGGGGAACTGGTGAGATAGCACAGCCACAGATGACATACCCTGGAAAAAATAGATTCCAGAGATCAGGGTGGGCACACAAGGGAATTGAAGAAACATTCTGGATCAAGGTAGACATTCCTGAGAATAAGTGTGACATCCCAAGTCAAGGTGTATGCCTTAGCATACAAGGTGTAGACATAGCAAGTCAGCATAGATATGTCTAGAGAATTAGGAGACACCCTATATACAAATAGGTACGCCTTGGGAATGAGGGATATCAGTATAGACAGAGCTGGTAAATTAGAGAAAGCTGTCATGTCAGTGTAAACAATGTAATTAAGGAGACCTCCCAAGTAAGAGTAGAAAAACATGTGGAGTTATAAGGATGGCCCAGGTCAAGGAAGACTCACATGGGGAATTAGACATTTCAAGTAAGTGTAGAAATACACTTGAATTATGAATGGTGAATTATGAAGGCACCTGAAGTAAGAGTGGACACTTCAGGAAAGATAGGGACCTTCCAAGTCAGAATAGACAACTAGATTCTTAGGGAGACATACCAGGTCAAGGTAGATACAACTGGGGAATTGGGAATCCATCCTAACTCGTATGAAACAAGATGGGAATTAGGGAGATATTTCATGTTAGTACAAACACACTTTAGGTATTAAGGAGCTGTCCCAGGTCTATTCTACATACCTGGGGAAGACAAAAGACCATCCAAGTCAGAGAAGATACACTTTGGGAATCCGAGAGATGTCCCAGGTGACTGTGGACATACTTGCTGAACTGGGGTGAATCCCTTTGTCAAAATGCACATGTTGGGAATTAGGAAGATATTCTAGGTCAGTAGACAGCCGTCTGTGGGGTCGCACAGAGTCGGACACAACTGAAGCGACTTAGCAGCAGCAGCAGCAGCAGCAGCAGCAGCAGCAGACATACCTGTTCAGGGTAGACAAACATTAGAATTTAGGCAGAAATCTCAGGTCAGGATAGACAAGCCTAGGAAGTGAGAGAGACATCCTCATTTGGGAATTAGGGCACACATGGGAATTAGGGACAGATTAGAAGAGTTTAGACGCACCTGTGCTAAAAGAGACACTCAGGTCAGGATGGACAAACCTGAGGAATTATGGAGACATTCCAAGTTTGTGAAGACTCACCTGGGAATCGGGGTGATATTCCAGGTAAGAGAAAATACCTGAGGAATTAGAGTCATCTCCTGTCATAGTAGACACACTTCAGATATTAGAGAAACACTCTAAATGGACACAACTAGGGAAGAAGAGGGACATACGAGTTCAGAACAGAAGCACTTGTTTAAGATGGTGTCAATCGACTTAGAACGTACACGTGAGATACTGGGTAGTCATCTACATTGTGAGAAGACACATCGGAAAAATGAAGGAAAAAAATTACCCATCCGGGTAGACCCACACAGGAAATTCACATAGCAAGTGAACTGAAGGAAGATAATTAAAGACAATATGAGAATATGATAAACAACAAGTTTATGCCTTACTATACTGAGTGTATTCAAATCAATAAGAGGAAGATTTCTGTGAGAAAAGAGAGAGCATAAAAATGATATCAAAAATAAGATACACATATAAACAATCCAGCTGCAAAAAAAAAAAAAAAACCCTGCATCTCTCTTTATCAAAGTTACACAAGTGAAAGAAAGTACTTTGTGTTCACTGGGTTTAGCAAAGAGTAAAGCCACTATAATAACTTTCGCTAACAAGGATCCAGAGAATGTCACCCTCCGGTCTCCCCCAGGTTGGGGAAGGGTCAGATGTAGAGCTCTTCCCCGCGGCAATTTGATGATAGGTATCAAGTCTTCAACTTGGCAAATGGTCCCACAAGGACCAGCTCACAGGACAAGTGTACAGGAGTTTCCACTAACAACATTTATGCTGGATGCACGTGGACCACAAATAAAGCTCCAGTAAGAGAAACATGGGTTTTACACGAAGAGATGCACCCACCCAGTGAAATGTTATACTTCCTTTTTTTTTAAACTGGAAGTATAATTGCTTTACAGTGTTGTGTAAGTTTCTGCTGTACGAGGAAGTGAATCAGCTATATGTATGCATACATCCCCCCCGTCTTGGACTTCCCTCCTATCCCCCACAATCCCACCCATCTAGGTCATCACAGAACACTGATCTGGAGACAAGAATATACACTAGAGAAAAGACAGTCTCTTCAATAAGTGGTTCTGGAAAACTGGATTCAGTTCAGTTCAGTTCAGTTCATTCGCTCAGTCGTGTCTGACTCTTTGCGACCCCATGAATCACAGCACATCAGGCCTCCCTGTCCATCACCAACTCCCGGAGTTCACTCAAACTCATGTCCATCGAGTCGGTGATGCCATCCAGCCATCTCATCCTCTGTCATCCCCTTCTCCTCCTACCCTCAATCCCTCCCAGCATCAGAGTCTTTTCCAATGAGTCAACTCTTCGCATGAGGTGGCCAAAGTACTGCAGTTTCAGCTTTAGCATCAGTCCTTCCAAAGAAATCCCAGGGCTGATCTCCTTTAGGATGGACTGGTTGGATCTCCTTGCAGTCCAAGGGACTGGTAGCTACATGTGAAAGAGTGAAGTTAGAACACCACCTAACACCATACACAAAAATAAACTCAAAATGGATTAAAGACCTAAATTTGAGACCAGACACTCTAAAATTCTTAGAGGATAACATAGGAAAAACACTCTTTGACAGAAACCATAGTAAGATCTTTTTGACCCACCTGCTAGAGTAATGAAAACAAACAAACATAAATGAATGGGAACTAATTATACTTACAAACTTTTTCACAGCAAAAGGAAACCATAAACAAGATGTATTTCCCTTTTAAAAGATGCTATCGACCTTTGCTCACTGGGATAAAGCCCATGTCAGAATATGAAATTAAAATAAGAATTTTTGCTACAGTGTGACCCAATTTCTTTCAAAATATATGAATGACATTAATATATTAAACTTTTTAAAATCTGGAAAAATATCAACAGGGTGCTTACTGGTTGGGGGCTAAAGGGACGCTTTGACTTCCTCCTCCATGTGCTTCCTATTTCATTCAATGTACTTTTCCATTGTTTCATTTATTATTTTTTTTTTCTCAACAAATCTCTTTGACAAGCAGCAAGGTGATGCATCGGTTCCAAGTGGGGAAGGAGCACCACCCCCCTCCTTCTGGACCACAGGCCCTTCTCTTAGCTGAGAGTGAGGCTACTGGAGCTGCCTGGGGACAAGAACATGCCTGGGAGGTAACTGCCAGCTCACCATCCACCAGTCAGGGGACACATGGCCCCTGCAGAGCCAGGAGAAGCCTGTGCTTTTGCCGGCATGAATGAGAGCCACAGGTGGCAGCTGGCCGGCCCGTGTGTTGGGGAAGCAATCCCACCAAATAGCTGCTTCTTCCCAGCTCTGAGGTTCACAGCCAGGCTGGGAGTTCCCCTTTCAAGGAAGAGGCTGCCCCTGCAGGAGCCTCCATCCTTTGGAGAACAGACGTCCTTTCTCGACATGGATTCTCTGCTGACCTGCTGATCTCTCTACACTGTTCCGAGGACCCACCTGTCCCAGGAATTCCTGCCCCAGACTCCCCAGCCCTCCCCTCTGTACCTCTCCTGCCTTCAGCTGCCCACTGCCAGCCAGCCTGCAGGAAGGGCCGGGCTCTAGGGCCGTGTCGTGGCCGCAGTGGATTGAGAGGTGGGCAGTGTCTGATCTTGTGCTCTGGTCCCAAACGTTAGTCCAAGGGCAAAGTCAGACATAGACGTGGGGATTCTTTGCTTGTTCTAATTAAGGGGTGGTTGATATTTTGTCAGATGAGGGAGGGGATCAAACACTTGTATTTTCTTGTTGTTTATTAATAATTTAAGGCTCTGTCAGCCTGAGTCCTGGCAGGAAGAGAATTCCTCTCAAGTGTGGAGGAGGAAATTAAAAAGCAGGAACTCTGTACAGAGCAGCAAACTGAGAAGCTGGGACACTTGGAGAGGAACAACAGTGGGAGGTTGTGTCCACCCCCTCCCGAAGGGCAGGAGGGGACGACATAGGGAAGATGATCACAGGGAGAGGGGCTGCGGGCTGAGGATCACAGGTCCTGCCAGCAGTGCAGCCCCCAGCAGGGAGACGTGGGTGCCAAATGCCCCACCCTCTCTCTCCACCCACCCTCAGATCTCCCGGGAGCCTCCCACTGTGGGGGCCAGAACAGAAGGCAGGAGGCAAGACAGCCTGGGTGACCTGGCCCCCAGGTCATCTCGTCGGGGTGCAGTGGGTGACAGAGGGTGGAGTGTGGCTCTGGAGGACAGAGGGGTCACAACGGGCACATGCACTCCAGTTCCCGGAGCCCCCACCGGGTGCCCTCATGGTTGTCCCCTGAAAGCCCTCCACCAACTGAGTCTGGACTCGGGGCCAGACTCTGCTACGAGCACAGTGTTGATGAGCCTCATGGCAGAGCTGGAAAGTCAGAATCTCTCTCCCCTCAAACTGCACTGGTTCCCCCAAGACCAGCAATAAAGAGGAAAAGCAAAAATAAACCTGCCAGCAGAAAACTAATAAGAAACGAGATTTGGTGCCTTTGGCAAAAAGAGCACAGAAATGCAATATTTTCTTTTAACATCATATTCATAGGCTCTTGTGAAGGAAATACCTTATCAGATCCCAAAATGAGCAACTACGAGAGACTGCTGTTTGAGTGAGACACCTCTCGCAGAGGAAGTTAATTTTGGAAAGTGCTCTATCTCCTGACCTGGGACATGGTTGCTTTTCAGGGGCGGGAGGCTGGTCCACGAGGGAGAGACAGCCTCATGGGAGGGGGCCCTGCTGCGGCGTTGACCCCCTGGCGCAGACGTGAGATCCAGAGAGCACCGCAGGCTTGCCCCATCAAGGTTCAGGGGCATTTGGTGATGGGGTGTCCCATGGGGCTGGGGTGATGTTGGGGGAGACATCGGGGGTTTTGCCATCCGCTCTTATGAATTGTCTTGCCTTGAACACTGAGTTTATACCCAATTCCTAGGAACAGAGTTATGGAATCATATGGTAATTCTTTTTTGTTTTTATTTTTTTAATTTTTTAATTGAAGGATAATTGTTTTACAGAATTTTGTGGTTTTCTGTCACACACAAGAATCAGCCATAGGTACACCCATGTCCCCTCCCTCCCGGACCTCCCTCCCATATCCCTCCCCACCCCACCCTTCAGCCTGTCACAGAGCCCCTGTTTGAGTTCCCTGAGTCATACAGAAAATTTCCATTGCCTATCTGTTTTACATGCGGTATTGTAAATTTCTGTTACTCTCTCCATACATCTCCCCTTCTCCCTCCTCTCCTCCTGCCATGTCCATAGGTCTGTTTGTATCTGTTTGTCCACTACTGCCCTGAAAATTCTTTAATTCTTCCAGTAACTTCCATACTACTTGCGCAGTGGATACACCATTGTACGTTCCATCAGTAATGCACACAGGTTCCAATTTCTCTATCTCCCTGCCAACAATGGATATTTTTCATTTTTTTATAGTAGCAGTCCTAATGTCTGTGAACTGTTTGGTATATTGTAATATTCATATACATTTACCTGATGATTTGTGATGTCGAGTATCTTTTTATGTGCTTCTTGGCCATTTGTGTATCTTCTTTGAAGACATGTCTACTCAAGCCCTTTGTCCATTTATTTGAAAGTAGGAAGAAAATTGCTTCTATTGTCCTTGGGCATCTCAAGTAAGAGGTTATTTTACAGGGCCTTGATACATGTATCAGTCAGGGTTTCCAGAGAAGCAGAACAAACAGGGTATGTGGGAGGGGTGTATATTTGTATGCATGTGTATGTTTATTTTTATTTTTTATTGAGGTGCAGTTGCTTTACAATGTTGTATTGGTTTCTGCTATACAACAAAGCGAATCAGCCATATGTATACATATATACGGACTTCCCTGGTGGCTCAGATGGTTAAGTGTCTGCCTGCAATGCGGGAGACCTGGGTTCGATCCCTGGGTCAGGAAGATCCCCTGGAGAAGGAAAAGGCAACCCACTCCAGTATTCTTGCCTGGAAAATTCCATGGACAGAGGGGCCTGGTAGGCTACAGTCCATGGGGTTACAAAGAGTTGGACACAACTGAGTGACTTCACTTTTTCATACATATATATGCTCCGTCTTGGACCTCCCTCCCACCCTGCTATCCCACCCATCTAGGTCATCACAGAGCACTGGACTGAGCTCCCTGTTCTATACAGTATGTTCCCACTAGCTATCTATTTTATACATGGTAAAGTAGATAGTGTATTTACGTCAACCACATTCTCCCAATTCATCTCACACCCACCTTCTCCCCCCATGCCCAAACATCTGTTTTCTACATCTGAGTCTGTAATTGGGTTCTTTTTTGTTGTTGTAGAATTGTAAGAATCCTTTGTATACTCTGGATATTATCCTCTTATCAGATATATGACACAAAGATATCTCTCCCAATTTGTGGGTTGTTTTTTACTTCCTTAAAAGAATCCTTTGATGCCCAAAGGTTTTTGATTTGTTGAAGTCCAACTTTTTTTTTTCCAGCTCCCTCTGCTTTAGCTGTTGCACCAATAAATCACTGATAAATGCAATATCATGAACCTTCTCCTAAGTTTTCTTCTAAGAGTTGTACAGTCTTACTTATTACATTTAGGTACTTGATCCAGTTTTGGTTAGTTTTTGAGTATTGTGAAATATAAGGGTTCAACTTCATTCTTTTGCATGTGTATATCCAGTTTTCCCAACACCATTTGTTGAAAAGACTGTCTTTCCCCCATGAATGGTCTTGCCACTCTCGTCAAAAATAATTTGATCATGTATGTGAGGGTGTATTAACGAGTCTCTTCTATTCTATTGGTCTGTACTTCTGTCTTATGCCAGTACCATGCAATTTTGATTATTGTGTTTTTTTCAGTAAGTTTTGAAATAAAGAAGTGTGAGTCCTCCAAATCTGTTCTTTCAACATTGTTTTGGCTATGCTGGGAGCCTTGTAAGTGTGTGTGAAATATAGGACTTTTTTTTTTCTTTCTACAAAAAAAAAGGTCTTTGGGATTTGATAGTGATTGTATTGAATTTGCAGGTAACTTTTAATAATATTGACATCCAAGCAACATTGTTATCCAGACCATGAACACAGACATCTTTCCATTTATTAATGCTTTATTTTCTTTCAGCAACATTTTGTAGTTTTCAGTGTATAGGTCTTTTGGCTCCTTGGTTAAGTTTATTCCTTAATATTTTATTCTTTTGATGCTATTTTAAATGTAACTGTTTTCTTAATTTCCTTGTTGGATTGCTTACTGTTAGTGTATCAAAACACAAGTGATTTTTGCATTTTGATTTTATATCCTGCAACTTTCCTGAGTTTGTTTGTTACAATAGTTGTTTTTGGTTTTGGAGACTTTAGAGTTTTCTATATATTAGATTATGTTGCCTGTGAATAGAGGCAACATTACTTCTTCCTTTCCAATTACAATGCCTGTTATTCCTTTTCTAATTTCTCTGGCTATACCCTGCAATATTATATTTAATAGAAATAGCTAAAGCAGGTGATTTATCTTGTTCCTGATCTTAGAGGAAAGCTTTCACTCTTTCACTGTTGAGTTTGATGTTAGCTGTGGATTTTCATGTATAGTCTATATTATATTGAGGAAGTTTTCTTTTGTTCCAAGTTCCTTAAATGTTTTTGTCATGAAAGTGTGTTGTGTTTTGCCAAATGCTTTTTCTGCACCAGTTGAGATTATCATGTATTACTTCACCCTTTTGTTCTGTTAATGTGATGTGTTACACTGATTTTTATATATTGAACTTTCCTTGCCTCCTGGGATAAATCCCACTTAATCACGCTGTGTGATCCTTTTAATGTGTTCTTGAATTTCATTTGCTGATTTTAAGTTTTTTGTGTCTATGTTTATCAAGGATATTGGCTTGTGATTTTCCTTTTTTGTGGTATCTTTGTCTGGCTATCAGGGTGATGCTGGCTTCACAGAAAGAATTTGGAAGTATTCCTTCCTCTGCACTTTGTTAATTTTAGGTAGGTCATTTTGTAGTTCCTTTTTGTTTTTTTCTGCTTTTTCTCCCCTCTATTTCCCTGTGAATTCATGACTATCTTAGTTTTATGTTTGAACTCCTTTTTTTTTATGTGTATCTGTTATTGATTTTTGGTTTGTGGTTACCACAAGGTTTACTTACAACAACCTATATACGTTTGTGACTATTTTAAGTTGATAATCTCTTCAGTTCAAATGCATTCTAACAAACCTGCATTTTTACTGCCTCCTTCATGGTTAACATTTTTTACTTCATATTTTACGTATTTTTCTTTTGTGTATTTTTAAGTGGATATGGGTGACTTTACTACTTCTGTCTTTTAATTTTTATGATAGCTTAATAATTTGCTGATCTACTATTTTTACTACATATCTGCCTTTACCAATGAGATTTTTCCTTTTACAATTTTCATATTTCTTGTTGTGGACTTTTACAGTTAAAGAAGCCCCTTTAACATTTCTTGTAAAGCTGAATCAATAGTACTGAACTCTTAGTTTGCTTATCTGTAAAACTCTTTCTCTCTCCTTCAAATCTGATGATAGCCTTGCTGGTAGAATATTCTTACTAGTAGAGTTTTTTTCCTTCTTTTCATCACTTTATATATATCATGCCACTCTCTTCCGGTCTGCAACATTTCTGCAGCCTTATGGAAGTTTCCTTGCATAGTTGCTTTTCTTGCTGCTTCTAAGATTCTCCCTCTATCCTTAATTTTCACCATTTTAGTTATAGTGTGTCTTGGTATGGATCTTGTTGGGTTATCTTGTTTGAGACTCTCTGTACTTCCTGAATTGGGTGTAATTTTCCTTTCCTATGTTAGGAAAGTTTTCAGCTATTATTTCTTCCAACTAGATCTCTGCCCCTTCCTCTTTTTCTTCACCTTTTGGGACCCCTGTAATGAAAATGTTAGTATACTTGATGTTGTCACAGAGGTGTCTTGCTGCTGCTGCTAAGTCGCTTCAGTCATGTCCAGCTCTGTGCGACCCCATAGATGGCAGCCCACCAGGCTCCCCCGTCCCTGGGATTCTCCAGGCAAGAACACTGGAGTGGGTTGCCATTTCCTTCTCCAATGCATGAAAGTGAAAAGTGAAAGGGAAGTCGCTCAGTCGTGACTGACTCTTAGCGACCCCATGGACTGCAGGCTAGCAGGCTCCTCTGTCCATGGATTTTCCAGGCAAGAGTACTGGAGTGGGGTGCCATTGCCTTCTCTGAGAGGTGTCTTAAACTATCCTTATTTTTAAATATTCTTTTTTCTGTTCAGCTTAGGTAGTTTTCATTACTCTCCCTTCCAGTTTATTGATCTTTTCCTTCATATTATTTAATCTACTGTTGATTGCCTCTAGTGTACTTTTAATTTCAGTTATTATATTTTTTGGTTCTGTTTTGTTCTTCTTTATGTTTTTTAACTCTTTGTTAAACTTTTCACAGTGTCCATGCTTTCTTATCCTGAGTTGATTGAGCACCTTTATGATTATTACCTTGAACTCTTTATCAGGTAAATTGCTTATCTACACTTTACTTATTTCTTCTCTTAGGGTCTTATCATGTTCCTTCCTTTGAAACACATTCTTCTCTCACCTCATCTTGTCTAATTCTCTGTTTTCATTTCTGTGTATTAGGTAGGTTGGGTACACTTCCCAGTCCTGGAGAAATGGCCTTACGTGGGAGATATCCTACAAGAACCAGCAGTATACTCCCCTCTAGAACTAGAACTGTGTGCTCTAAGAGAGCCCTTTGTGTGGTCTGTGTGAGCCCTTCTGTTTGGCAGAGCTGACTGCTGTGGGCACACTGATAGGTGGAACTGGTCCTGACTCAGTTGACTGCCAGGCTCTGCCTTGTGTGGAATCTGACAGCCCATTTGTGGGCAGGGTCATGTCCTGGCATGGCTGTCTGCCCAGCACTGGGAGTCCTTGGGATGACACAGTGACCCACTGATGGTCAGGGCTGAATCCCAGAGTGTCTGGCTGTGGGATGCAGTGATTTCTGAGTCTAGGGCTGGTTCACCAGTGTCCAAGGCCGGTGCCTGGGCTGGCAGGCTGCATGGCCTGAGGTGATGTCCCAGGACTGGCCTACTGAAGACAGGGCTGTGTTTAGGGAGGCTTGGAAGATCCCTGAGCTGATGCTACTCCACTAGGAAGTGGGGCTGGGTCCCCACAGGTCCAGAGTCTCCTATTAATTGTGCCAACTGACTGGCAGGCTAGTAGACTAGAGAGAGGACCCCAAAATGTCTCTTGCCAGCACCAGTGTCCTTCTGGTAAAACAAACTCCCGCAAATAGCTGACACCAGCAAATGTGTCTCCAGTGGGAGTTCCAGTTGCTTCTTGCCTCTCCGGGAGGTTCTTCAAGATCAGCAGGTGGGTCTGATCCAGGGTCCTTTCAAATTACTGCCTCTGTTCTGAAATTCAGGACATGTAAGCCTTTGTTCGAGCTCTTTAAGAGTGTTTCCTATAGCCCTATGCTATGCTATGAAGTCACTTCAGTTGTGTCCGACTCCGTGTGACCCCATAGACGGCAGCCGACCAGGCTCCCCCGTCCCTGGGATTCTCCAGGCAAGAACCCTGGAGTGGGTTGCCATTTCCTTCTCCAATGCATGAAAGTGAAAAGTGAAAGGGAAGTCGCTCAGTCGTCTCTGACTCTTAGCGACCCCATGGATTGCAGCCTAACAGGCTCCTCCGTCCATGGGATTTTCTAAGCAAGAGTACTGGAGTGGGGTGCCATTGCCTTTTCCGTCCTATAGCCCTGATGGCCTTCAAAAGCCAGATGTTGTGGTGTCTCATGGTCCCAGTGCAGGACCCCTGGGCTGGAAAGCACCCAGGTCGGACTCCTCACTTCATAAAGAGAACATTTGCAATTGTGAATATCTTCCTATTTGTTGGTTACCCACCTGGGGGTATGGGTCTTTACTATACTGTGGTTCTCCCCTCCCACCTGTATTATGGTGGTTCCTTCTTTTGTCTTTAGTTGTGGAAAATAGTTTCTTCTAGTCCTCAGGTTGTTCTCATCAATAGTTACTCTGCAAAGAGTTGTAATTTTGGTGCTTATGGGAAGAGGTGACCTCAGGGTCTCCCTGCTCTATTGTCTTGACCACCTGACAATCATTTTTAACGCAGAAGGGTTTGGATTGGAATCCACACCATCTAACCCCGAACTCACAGCTCCGTCCCTTTAAAGGAGCTCTAATACATGTGAAATCATGTCTCCTTGCCTCCATTTCCTTACCTGAGACTCTTTGAATACAGGCCCTACGCCTGGTACTGGTGCCCTCACTTTCCAGTTGCCACTAACATAAAGGTCAGATATAATGAAAATACAAAAGAGCCTTACAGAAATCATTTTATCACAGATGAAATGAGCGTGGGAAGTACCTGAGTCATCTCTGTTCTTTTTTTTTTTTAATTTTATTTTATTTTTAAACTTTACAATATTGTATTAGTTTTGCCAAACATCGAAATGAATCCGCCACAGGTATACCCGTGCTCCCCATCCTGAACCCTCCTCCCTCCTCCCTCCCCATACCCTCCCTCTGGGTCATCCCAGTGCACCAGCCCCAAGCATCCAGTATCGTGCATCGAACCAGGACTGGCGACTCATTTCATACATGATATTATACATGTTTCAATGCCATTCTTCCAAATCTCCCCACCATCTCCCTCTCCCTCTCCCACAGAGTCCATAAGACTGATCTATACATCAGTGTCTCTTTTGCTGTCTCGTACACAGGGTTATTGTTACCATCTTTCTAAATTCCATATATATGTGTTAGTATACTGTATTGGTGTTTTTCTTTCTGGCTTACTTCACTCTGTATAATAGGTTCCAGTTTCATCCACCTCATTAGAACTGATTCAAATGTATTCTTTTTAATGGCTGAGTAATACTCCATTGTGTATATGTACCACTGCTTTCTTATCCATTCATCTGCTGATGGGCATCTAGGTTGCTTCCATGTCCTGGCTATTATAAACAGTGCTTTGATGAACATTGGGGTACACGTGTCTCTTTCCCTTCTGGTTTCCTCGGTGTGTATGCCCAGCAGTGGGATTGCTGGATCATAAGGCAGTTCTATTTCCAGTTTTTTAAGGAATCTCCACACTGTTCTCCATAGTGGCTGTACTAGTTTGCATTCCCACCAACACCCAGCATTTATTGCTTGTAGACTTTTGGATCGCAGCCATTCTGACTGGTGTGAAATGGTACCTCATAGTGGTTTTGATTTGCATTTCTCTGATAATGAGTGATGTTGAGCATCTTTTCATGTGTTTGTTAGCCATCTGTATGTCTTCTTTGGAGAAATGTCTATTTAGTTCTTTGGCCCATTTTTTGATTGGGTCACTTATTTTTCTGCAATTGAGCTGCAGGAGTTGCTTGTATATTTTTGAGATAAGTTGTTTGTCAGTTGCTTCATTTGCTATTATTTTCTCCCATTCTGAAGGCTGCCTTTTCACCTTGCTAATAGTTTCCTTTGTTGTGCAGAAGCTTTTAAGTTTAATTAGGTCCCATTTGTTTATTTTTTCTTTTATTTCCAATATTCTGGGAG
This sequence comes from Bos grunniens, assembly GCF_055505025.1. Taxonomy (NCBI): domain Eukaryota; kingdom Metazoa; phylum Chordata; class Mammalia; order Artiodactyla; family Bovidae; genus Bos; species Bos grunniens. The sequence goes on from NC_141181.1 coordinate 46,357,484, forward strand.
GTGGGTCATAGAGGATCCTGCTGTGATGTATGTCGGAGAGTGTTTTGCCTATGTTCTCCTCTAGGAGTTTTATAATAGATGGAGAAATATACCATGTTCATGGATTGGAAGAATCAATATAGTGAAAATGAGTATACTACCCAAAGCAATTTATAGATTCAATGCAATCCCCATCAAGCTACCAACAGTATTCTTCACAGAGCTAGAACAAATAATTTCACAATTTGTATGGAAATACAAAAAACCTCGAATAGCCAAAGCTATCTTGAGAAAGAAGAAGGGAACTTGAGGAATCAACCTACCTGACTTCAGGCTCTATTACAAAGCCACAGTTATCAAGACAGTATGGTACTGGCACAAAGACAGAAATATTGATCAATCGAACAAAATAGAAAGCCCCCCCCCCCAAAAAAAAGAAAGCCCAGAGATAAATCCACGCACATATGGACACCTTATCTTTGACAAAGGAGGCAAGAATATACAATGGATTAAAGACAATCTCTTTAACAAGTGGTGCTGGGAAAACTGGTCAACCACTTGTAAAAGAATGAAACTAGAACACTTTCTAACACCATACACAAAAATAAACTCAAAATGGATTAAAGATCTCAATGTAAGACCAGAAACATCTCTGTTCTTATAATGTGCCCAGACAGTTTCTCTGGGGCTGGTTTCAGCACATCTTCCTTTACCAGAACCCAAAGATGAAAACTCAAGTTGGAGGCTGGACTGGATGATCTTTCCTATGGCCCACCTTGGCAAAGTGTGGGAATAGATTCAATTACAGGTCAAATGTTAACATAAAAGGAAGTTTTAAGAAATTTTTACATAAATGCCTGGGTATCAGCCCTGAAGAATGTTCATACAGAGACACGGTAGATGAGAGGGTGGGCAGGGATCCCCTGGATGAGACAGGAGAGAGACTATTGGGAACTATCCTGGGCTCAGACGCCTCCTTAGCTGTGAGCAGTGGGAGAACTGGGGATGCAGAGCTGAGGCAGATGTGGGCACAGGGTCCAGGATGCCTCTGGGAGGGTGTGACTCATCTAACAGGAACAGAGCTATAAGCATGGGGCACACACCTCCAGGGGCAGCTGAGTGGGCCAACCCAGAGTCCCAGAGGTAGATGCGGGAAGAGGGATCCTGTCTAAGGGAGCTAGTTCCTAGAAAGGGACCTTCACTGAGACTTAGAATCCAAAAACCTTTCACTCTTAATCCTCTGGGGAGAAGTCTCTATTTTGACAGGCCAAGTTGACCAGCTGGTTTGATCTCATTTAAATCAATAACCTGGAGTTCTGCTCCTATTAGCAGACGCATAGTGGTCAAGTCACAGATTCTGGAGACAGACACTGGATTCTACACTCACTCTGTTGTCTATAAACTAGGAGGCAGCAAGGAAGTTGCTTAATCTCTCTGTGTCTCTGTGTCCTTATCTGCAGAGCAGGCTTCTGTGTGGATTTAATTGTAACAGTGCTGGCCCATAGTAAATGCTCTGTGTTAGTTATAACATGCCTTTTCATCCTCAAACATGGAGCTAATAGAAGTCTTCTTTACAAATGTGTCAACCATTTCTGCCAAGACATTCTTCCTGTTCCTAATCACTTGGCCTGAGGCTCCACTTCTGACCCTAGAATTATAGAGGGTTCCCTCAGGCAGTTGGCCCCTTTAGAAAAACTACACATTTTTAATGGAATAGGTGAGTCATACCTTTTTCAGAAGTTAAGTTCTAAAGTCAGTACATGGAATATAATCATGAATAATCAAAGTTGCCCTTGACATCATACCTTAGGGAGCCACTGCACTGCAATATGAAGACCCAGCATCTCTCATGCACCCACCATGGACAGTCTTCCTGCAATAATGGACCAGATCCATGTTTCTCCAGCTGGGCAACGGGTAAGGGAGACAGCTTGCGTTTAAGAGCCATGTTGTATGAAAGACATGGGTCTCTATATGCTACAAGCCTACTCAGAAAAGCCACATATCCACACTGAGTGACTCATAGAACTGGACACTGATGACCAAGGCAGAGCAGCTTCATGTCTGTATCTCACACAATTTGCTACCAGTCACCCAGAGCTTCCCAGTGACAGATCCACTGTTTGAATCTCTCATAATCACAGATGTCACTGCAATCAGCTCCTTCCCTGCGGTGAACTGTGCTGCCACCAAGACCCCACAGCTAGCTAGCCCCCTGTTTTCATAGATTCTACTGAGTATTGCCTCACTCCTGATAGTTTCTACTTTTTGAGGCAACAGGGGTATTATCTAATTGTATCACTTGGCTGAAAAGCAGAGTTGATGGTTTGGATTTTTCTTTCCAATCTCTGATCATAAGCTGTCTGAGCTCACCACTGTCCATTGGAATTCAGGTCTGTTCTTGCTGGTTGAATGAGAACTGGGACAGATGCTGAATTCCCCTGGAGGCAGGCCACTGAAAAGTCTGCTTCTATTTACTGTAAAGATACAAAACCGTGCGCCAGAAGGAATCTTGGGACACATTGTTCTGTTCCCCAAAGATACAGTGCAGATGCCCCTAAAGCAAAACTTCTGTTTCCTTACCCCAAAACTTGCTTAAAATGATGCTGCATTAGCCACTGCATGCCATACATCAGAGACAAACCTTACTGAAGAAGTACTCAGATGTTAGTGGAAGTATCCAGAGCTGGGCATAAAAGTACATAAACCATGAAGAGTGGTGCTTTTAGCGTAAATGTTGCATGTTTCCATAGAAACAACACAAAATATGACCAAGGAAATGAACACTGAATGTAAAGTATTTGTTTAATTTTAATGTAAGTAGGTTTTAAGCTGCTTGTTCCCAATGCTATAGAAATGTTCACATGGTAACAGTATATGCCTTTCATCTCTTTTAGTTTTTAATTGGTTTTTCTGGTGGATTGATTCCTTATGAATAAAGGGGGGACATGAAGCAATGAAAACAGAGCCAGAACCATAGACAATGAAAGGCCAAATGAAAACAGAGTCCAGTGGGATTTGTAATTAGAACCAACGCATCTCAGGCACAGATCCAGAAGACCCTTCTATTCCAGAGCCACAGTTCTATCAACACAGGTCCTTCCATATTTCTAACTTGTTGCTTTTAACTATATTTTTCAGACACACTGAATAGTGGTTTCTCTGATTACAGTTGCCATCTGCTGGATTCCAGAGCAAAGCAAGTCCTGAGTGGGAGGGGACGGGAGGGGTCTTCTACTCCAGGCTGTTTTCTGACCTGAGTGCAGGTCACCCAGGTGTGCTCACCCAGATGGAAATCTACTGGGCTGTGCACTTGTGATTTGTAATTGAATTTCAATAAAAGGAAAAATAAGCCATTCCCTGAGGTAATCAAGGACACTCTATTTTAAGAAACAGACGCCACTGTTTTTATTAGCTTCTCATACCTGGGAAAGGACCACATATTCCCTGCTCAACTCAGAAGTGCTCAAGCATCACCTTGCTTCAGCCAAATAAATGTGAAGGGAATGTAGTGTCACTTCTGTCCAAAGGCTTTGAGTCCTTCTCTCCCCTGCATTTCTATCCCTTCTCCCCTCCCTTCGTCTCTATCACTCTTCCTTCGCTCTCTCCCCCTCCCCCACTTGCCAGTCCTTTGGTTCATGGTGCCTTTGACTTGTTGCCAATAAACAGCATCCTATGGGAAAGGCAAAGGGGGAAAACCTTTGTGGGGAAAGACAGTAGCAATGGGACCTGTTAAAGAGAGTCTGGGGTAGCAGGGAAAGGGAGAAAGGAGAAGGGAGGAGAGAAGTAAGGAGGAGAATGAGGAGGAAGAGGGCACCAGGGAGATGGAGGAAGGGAGGAGGTAGGGAGCCAGAGCCTACACAATGGAGCTGTGGCTCCTGCTAGGAGGAAGAGTCTGTGAGTGAGATAATCAAGAGGAAAGGCAGGTTTTGTGTAGTGATGAAATAATTAGGGGTGTGTTGACCACGTAGATGTGTCTAGCACACTTGACAATTGGCTGGGGTCTGGGATAAGAAGATCACATCTCCATCTTCCTCAAAGTTACACCAACCCTCACTTTCTGCATACCATATCTATATGATTGCCTTTGCTAATACTTTTTTACTTTTCATAAAATGACCCACTTTTAACAGGTGGAATTTGATACACAATACCATTTACTTTAGCATGCCCCAAATTGAGCACTTAGGTATAAATCTAACAAAACATAACAAGATATACATGAGCAAAGCTAAAAATATCTGATGAATATCAGAGAACTAAATAAATGGAAAGATACTCATTCCATCTTCATAAAGAGGGAGATTCAATATTGTCAAGATGTTAGTTCTTTTTTCCCCAAATTGATCTATAGATTAAATTCAGTCTCATGGAAAATTCAAGCAAATTATTTTATCATTATTGACAAACTGATTCTAAGATTTACATGGAGAAGCAAAAGAACCCACATGATATTGAAGAACAGAGTTAGAGGATTGATGTTACCCAATTTCAAGACTTAATATAAATTAGAGTAAGTCCTATACATATGAACAAACTCCATCTCAAGAGCACATTCATAAGTCCAATGTGTTCATGAGTTCAACAAAGATAGCCTAGGTACCCAACTAACACAATCGGCTATATAGTACTTTACTGTAATAGGTTTACACACAATAATACCTAAAAAGCAAAAAAACACAAAAAATAAAGAAAGCATTTTTAATATTACAGGAAAGTACCTTGAAAAATACAGTAGTACAGTACAGCAAGCAGCTGGCATACAAGCACTGGCGTTGAGTGAACAGCAAGAAAAGTTACTGATTGGAGGAAGGAGAGGAGGTGGGAGAAGGTAAAGCTGAAGGACCATCAGCGATAGGAGGTGGAGGGCAAGCTGCAATTTCGCTCACACCTGACATTGATGGCACAGGTTCTGGTTCTTTGCTGGATTCAGTTCTATTTACCCTCTTGAAGAAACAATCCAGTGACGTCTGGGTTGTAGCTCTTTTTTTCTCATCATAGACATGGTAACACTGAATGGTATTCTGGAAGGCTGCTGTAACCTTTGTGTGTGGTTCTACATTTGAATTTTTTGCCTTTGAAATTAATCATGCCTCCTCAAATAAAGAAAATCCCCTTGCAGTGTCCTTCATCATGAATCTCTTTGGTGTGAAAGCACAACAAAAGCTCACAGCTTAAAGGTTTGTATGTAGGGGACTTATTGTATTAGGACAGTGTGATATTGGTAAAAAAAAAAAAAACAGACAAATGGATCAGTGGAACAAAATAGCCCAGAAATAGATTCACACAAATAGAGTCAACCTACCTTTGACAAGGAGCAGAGGCACTACAATGGAGCAAAGAAAGTCTTCAACAAACGGCACTAGAACAGCTGGACATCTATATGAAAAACGAACTGAGTTTAGACATAGATCTTATGCATTTCACAAAAGTTTACTCAAAATGGAGCATAAGCCAAAATACAAACTGTAAAGCTACAAAACTGCCAGAAGATGACTTAGGAAAAAACGGAAATAACCTTAAGTATGATGATTATATTTTAGATATAATATTAAAGACATGGTTCATGGATGAAATAACTGACAAACTTTAAAACATCTGCTCTGTAAAAGATACTATCAAATGATTTTAAAGATAAGCCACATCTGATAGAGGACCGTTATCCAAAATATACAAAGAACTATTAAAACTCAATAAGAAGATAAGAAACTCAATTAAAAAAATGGTCTAGGGACCCAGACTTGTATGTCCCATCAAAGAAGATATACAGGTGGCAAATAAGCATATAAAAATGCTCCATGTCATATGTCATCAGATAAATGGAAGCTAAAACAATGAGGTACCACTACATGCCTATTTGGAATGGCCAAAGTCCAGAACAGTGACAATAGCAGAGAGGATGTGGAGCAACAGGAATTCTTGTACATTGCTGGTGGGAATGCAAAGTAGTACAGCCACTTCGGAAGACAGTTTGGTGTATTTTTTTACAAAACTAAACATATTCTTGCCATATGATCAATCAATGGAACTCCTTAGTATTTACCCAAAGGAGATGAAAACTTATCTCCACACAAAAACCTGCCCAAAGATATTTATAGCAGCTTTATTAATAATTGCCAAAACCAGGAAGCAACAAAAATGTTCTTCAGTAGGTGAATTGATAAGTAAACTGTGGTAAATACAGAAAATGGAATGGTATTCAGTGGTAAAGAGAAATGAGCTAAAGGTTGATGTCCACATTCCAATGGCATAAGATATCCATCTATTTTGTCCTTTTCCAGCAATAAAAATTAACAGAGATAAATAAAATTGACAAAACTAATTAAATTAAGAAAAAAAAGATATCTCAAACAAATAAAATCAGAAGTGAAAGAGGAGACATTACCAAAGATACCAAAGAAATACAAAAGATTGTATGAATAATCAAAGACCAATAAATTGGATAACCTAAGAAAAAATAAACAAATTCCTAGAAATACACAACCTACTGAGATTGAATCAGAAAGAATAAGAAAATCTGAATAAACCAATAATGGGTAAGAAAATTCAATCAATAATCAAGAACCTCCCCAAACACAATAAGTTAGAACCAGATGGATTCACTGGTGAGTTCTACAAGCATTTAGATAATAATTAGTGACAATCTTTCTTAAATCCATCCAAAAAATAGAAGAGAGAGAAGCATCCCTGAACTCTTTTTACAAGACCAAGATTACCCTGATATTAAAGCCAAATAAGGACACCACAAGAAAACTCTAGACCAGTATCCCTGATGGATTTAGATGTAAAATTGTCATAAAAATATTAGTAAATTTAATTCAGTAGTGCAGTTAAAAGGATTGTACATCATGATCAACTGTGATTCATCCCTGGAATGCAAGGATGGTTCAACATATAAAAGTCAGTAAATGTGATACATTGCATTAACAGAATGGAAGATGAAATTCATATGATCATCTCAATATACGCAGAACACACATTTGGCGAAATACAGTATCCTTTCCTGATTTTAAAAAAACCTTCAATGAATTGGACATAGATGTGCCTCAACTAATAAAGTTTATATATGGCAAGCCCACAGCTAATATCATACTTAGTGGTGAAAGGTCAAAAGCTTCTCCTCTAAGATCAAGAACAAGACAAGGGTGCACACTCTCACTACTCTTATTCAATCTATTACTGAAAATCCTAACCAAAGCAATCAGGTAGTAAAAAGAAATAAAGACATCCAAATCACAGAAGAAGAAGTAAGATTTCTGTTTGTAAATGATATGATTTTATGTGTAGAAAGTCTGAAAGACTCCAACAAAAACTATTTAGAACTAATCAAAGAATTCCAGTAAGGTTGCAGGATACAAAATCAACACACAGAAATCAGTTGTGTTTCTATACACTAAAAATGAAATATCTTTAAAGGAAATAAATTATTCCATTCACAATACTATCAAAAATAGCAAAATAACTTTAAGCAAGGAGGTGAAAACACAGTAAAAACGACAAGAATTTGGTGAAAGAAATTTAAGAAGACACAAACAGATGGAAAAAATACCTTGTGTTCATGGATTAGAAGAATTAATATTGTCAAGATGTCCATTCTATAGCTAAAATGATCATATATTATCTATAGATTCAATTCAACCCCTATCAAAATTCCAATGGCATTTTTCATGGAAATAAAAAAAACCTAAAATTTGTACAGAGCTGTGAAAAACATCAAATAGCCAAAGCAATACCAAGAAAAGAACAAAGCTGGAGGCAACAGACTTCCTATTTCAAGCCGTAATAGAAAGCTACAGTAATCAAAGCTTCATGATGCTGGCATAAAATTAAATGTATCAACCAATGAAACAAAATTTAGAGCTCAGAAATAAACCCTTGCATATACAGGTCAGCTGATCTTTGACATGGGAGCCAGGATTACTCAGTGGGGAAAGGATTGTCTCTAATAAACAGCATTGTGAAAACTGGGTAACTACACGCAAAAGAGTGAAATTAGAGCCCTAACCTACACTACCCACAAATGTAGCTTGGAACTGATTAGGTGGGATGATCTGAGAGAACAGCATTGAAACATGTATATTATCATATGTGAAATAGATTGCCAGTCCACGTTCGATGCATGAGGGTGATCAGGGCTGGTGCACTGGGATGACCCTGAGGGGTGGGATGGGGAGGGAGGGGGGAGGGGTGTTCAGGAGGGGGGACACATGTACATCTGTGGCTGATTCATGTGAATGTATGGCAAAAACCACCACAATATTGTAAAGTAATTAGCCTCCAATTAAAATAAATTTAAAAATAAATAAATAAATTTTTAAAAAAGAAAAAAAAAAGACTTAAGCATAGTGCCTGAAATTATAAAACTCCTAGAAGAAAACATAGGGAAGAAGTTTCTTGACATTGGTCTTGTCAACAATGCTTTGGATATTACATTAAAATCACAAGCAACAAAAGCAAAAATTAATAAGTGTAACTAAGTCAAACTAAAAAGGTTCAGCAGAGCAAAAGAAAAAATCAACAAAATGAAAAGGCAATCTATAGAATGGGAGAAAATATTTACAAACATACATCTGATAAGGGGTTAATATACAAAATGTATCAAGAACTCACACAATACAAGAACAGATATATATATGTATTCAACTTAAAAACAGGCGTGGAACTGAATAAACAGTTTTAAAAGAAGACATCTAAATGGCCAACAGGTACATGAAAAGTTGCTCAACATCACTAATCATAAGGGAACTGCAAATAAAACTACAATGAGATATCACCTCACACCTGTTTGGATCAGATCAGATTACTCAGTTCAGTCACTCAGTCGTATCCAACTCTTTGCGACCCCATGAATTGCAGCACGCCAGGCCTCCGTGTCCATCACCAACTCCCGGAGTTCACACAAACTCACGTCCATCGAGGCTGCCGTCCATGGGGTCGCACAGAGTCGGACACTACTGAAGCGACTTAGCAGCAGCAGCAGCAGCAGCATATGAATATTAATCAGGCATGAGAGAAGAGGAAATCCTGTCATTTGCAACAACATGAATGGACCTTGAGGGAATTACTCAAAATGATGAGACAGAGCCATCTCATCCTCTGTCATCCCCTTCTCCTCCTGCCCCCAATCCCTCCCAGCATCAGAGTCTTTTCCAATGAGTCAACCCTTCGCATGAGGTAGCCAAAGTACTGGAATTTCAGCTTTAGCATCATTCCTTCCAAAGAAATTCCAGGGCTGATCTCCTTCAGAATGAACTGGTTGGATATCCTTGCAATCCAAGGGACTCTCAAGAGTCTTCTCCAATACCACAGTTCAAAAACATCGTAGCCATTATCAAAAAGACTAGAGATATCAAGTGTCAGTGAGGACTTAGAGAAAAGGGAGCCATGGTGGCCTATTGGTAGGAATGTAAATTGGTACAACCATTATGGAAAACAGCTTGGAGTTTCCACAAAAAATTCAAAATAGAAATTTCATGTGATCGAGTAATTCCACTTCTGGGAATATGTCCAAAGGAAATGAAAACAGGATTTCAGAGCGATATCTGCATTCCTTTGTGCTTTGCAGCAGCTTTCACAGTAACCAAGACATGGAAACAATCTTAGGGTCCATCAGTGGATGAATGGATAAAGAAGATTAGATAGATAGATAGGCGTGTGCTAAGTCACTTTAGTTGTGTCTGACTCTTTGCGACACTATAAACCGTAGCCCACCAGGCTCCTCTGTTCATGGATTCTCTAGGCAAGAACACTGGAGTGGGTTGCCATGCCCTCCTTCAAGGGATCTTCCTGAGCCAGGGATCGAACCTGAGTCTTTTACATCTCCTGCACTGGCAGGCGGGATTTTTTTTTTTACCACTAGCACCACCTGGGAAGCCCAAATATCTATCTATTTATATCTATCTATCTATCTATCTATCTATCTATCTATCTATATATGAATATTCCGAGAAGGCAATGGCACCCACTCCAGTACTCTTGCCTGGAAAATCCCATGGATGGAGGTGCCTGGTGGGCTACAGCCCATGGGGTCACTAAGAGTAGGACACGACTGAGAGACTTCCCTTTCACTTTTCACTTTCATGCATTGGAGAAGGAAATGGCAACCCACTCCAGTGTTCTTGCCTGGAGAATCCCAGGGACGGGGGAGCCTGGTGGGCTGCCGTCCATGGGGTCGCACAGAGTCAGACACGACTGAAGCGACTTAGCAGCAGCAGCAGCAGCATATGAATATTATTCAGGCATGAGAGAAGAGGAAATCCTGTCATTTGCAACAACATGAATGGACCTTGAGGGAATTACTCAAAATGAAAAAATTCAGATAGAGAAAGACGAATATTGTATGATATCACTTATACATGGACTCGAGAAAAACAAAAATCATAAAAGCAGACAGTAGAATGGTGACTACTAGGGGTTCAGGGATGGGGAGATATTGGTGAGAGGATACAAACTGCTAGTTATAAGACCAATTCGTTCTGGGGACCTAATGTAAAGTAAGCATGTCTTATAGTTAATAACACTGTATTATATACTTGAAATTTGCTAAGAAAGTAAATCTTAAATGCTCTCACCTCAAAAAAAGAAATGGTAATTATGTGATGTGATAGAAGTTTTAGCTTTTGCGATATAGAGGTGTTTTAAATAAACACGTTTTAAGTACACCTTAGAAAACGTAAAACCCACAACATTCATGCACACATGTGTGCTAAGTCACTTCAGTTGTGCCTGACTCTTTGCAGCCCCATGGACTATGTGGACTATAGCCTGTCAGGCTCCTCTGTCCGTGGATTCTCCAGGCAAGATTGCTGGAGTGGGTTGCCATTTCCTTCTCCAGGGGATCTTCCCGACCTAGGGATGGAACCTGCGTCTCTTAAGTCTCCTGCACTGGCAGGCAGGTTCTTTACCACTAGCGCCATCTCAGAAGCCCCAGTATATACCCTGTGCTGGGTTGTGCTCAGTCACTGAGCTGCGTCCGACTCTGCAACCCCATGGACTGTAGCCCACCAGGCTCCTCTGCCATGGGGACTCTCCAGGCAAGAATACCAAGTACACCTTAAACCTACACAAATTAAAATGTTGATTATATCTCATTAAAGCTGGAAAAAATAAATGAGCTATCAAGCCCAGAAGATAGATGGAAGAACCTTAACTGCACTTTCCTAAGTGAAAGAAGTCATCTGCAAATGCTGCCTAGTGTACGATTCCAACTATATGACATTCTGGAAGAGGCAGAACTGTGGCAAGACTAAAAATATCAGTCATTGCCAGGGGTTGAGGTGGGAGGAAGGGAGAAACAAGCAAAGTGCAAGGGTTCCCAGGGTAGAGCTCTGTAAGATGCTCTAATGATGTACACGTTTCATTACACTTGCCCAAACCCACAGAATGTACAGTAGCAAGAATGAAATGTAATATAGACTATGGACTCTGGTAGGGGGGGGTTTGCTACAGGGGGCGGCTATGTTTGAGAGGTGGGGGGTATATGGGAAATCTCTGTACCTTCCCCTCAATTTTGCTGTGGACCTAAAACTATACTTAAAAAATAAAGTATTTTAAAATAATGACTCACATTTTTCTTAGATAATGCATGGACTTGCTCACAGATAGCCCTTGTGATTAAATAATACAAGATACAGCAGCTGACCAAGGGCTTTGAGACTCCAAGGCAGAGGCTGCCATGGGCAACCCCAGGCAGGAAGCAGGTTGGAAACACTTTGCACTCCTGGAGAGGGAGTTCCCAGAACATCGAGCCCGATATGTCAATACACACTGCATGAGAGAGCCAGAGCTGTTCCAAGCACCAGGATGGAGACCTGCCTTCCTGGAACCCTGTCTGCATAAGGCAGGGTCCAAGGCCAGTTCCAGGAACTGGAACTTGATTCCAGGCCAGGAATCAAGACTCTCAGACCTGAGAGGATCTGCAGAGGCAAGGGGGTCCTCAGGCCCCATCCTAAACCCTGAGTCAGACTCTGCAAGGAGGAGCCAAACAGTAAAATACTAAAGCTTCCTAAACTTTCCAAGATTGATCATCAGTGAACCTGATGGAACACAACCTTTTTAGTCCAACTTCCCCCCAAGGACTGAGCTGCAGATCAGTCCCTCCATCTCTGCTTGTATGCTCCCAATGATGGGGAGCTCACCACCCATGAAGCAGTCCCTTCACGGGATTGTGAGAAACAACTTCCCTGTGGGCCCCAGTCAGCCATCCTCATCTCTCATCCTAGCCCATCTCTGCAGGCGGCTCTGCTCCATCCTCTACCCCCGGGTCCCTGCCTGTCCTGAATCTTGGCCCCCAGCAGAGCCCCTGCACATCACCTCCCAGCTGTCCCCATTCAACAGGGAGGTATCCTAGGACTCCTGGTTCAGCTGCTGCCTCTCCCTGCGGACCTTGCCCTACTTCCCTCTGGCACCCTCAGGGGCAAAGTAAACACCCCACCGCCCCCTCAAGTCAGGTGTCAGGGTCCCTTTGACAGCTCAAATGGGGATGAGAGGGGAAAGAAGATTCTGCCAGATGCTGTGTTTGCATTTTGCGTGCTCCCAGCCTCCAACTGCTACATCGACATTTATGTTGCAGGAAAGGGCTGAATCTTCACCTGCAGTCTGGGCTCTATTGATCCTTGATGTGGAGCCCACAGGCGCTGGGGTTTAGGGACCCAGTCACCTTGTGGTTCCAACCTCAGGTTGGGCAGAGGCAGGAGGTCTGCTCTGCATTCTGGAAATCTCTGAGCCCCTCTCTACAAAGGAGCTCCATTATTCCTCTCTGGAGTTCAAACTCCCCCTTCTGTAGCTCAAATCTGCAGTGACAGCCACAGAGCAGGAAACTCACCTGCCCTTCATCCCTGGGCGCAGCTCACGTGGCACATGGAGTAGGGTTTGAAGGGCCCCTGGGAGGCTCAGACCCACTCTCTGGGCTGCGTTTCCTGCAAAGCCACTTACCTGGTGACTCACGCAGGTGTGAACAGTGGATGAAACCTGCTTCCTGCCCCACAACCAGCCCTGAGTGTACCTGGGGGAACAGAGGACAGGGAGCTGCAGGGACCCAGGGTCTTCTGACTGTGGGTGCAGGAACAGGTCCAACTTCATTCTCTAGAGACACATCAGCTCCATCCCACAGGCAGAGAAATGGCCTGAGGGAGAGAGAATGGGCCCTGTCCACCTGTCAGCTGGCCCGTGACTCACGGCTGCTGCACCTGTCAAGCCCTTGGGCTCAGATCCCAAGGACTGCTCTTCTGGGTCTTCACCTGCAGAGTCCTCCACTAGGGGTTCCTTACATGAGACTCCTCACCTGAGAGGGGTGCCCCCGGAAGCCTTGACTGTCAGAAGTTGTCTGAAGCCAAAGGGTGTGTCTTAGACTTGGGCAGGACTTTCACTGTGACCACTAACCCCCACTCACTCCTCTTCAATTAGAGTTTGTTATCTGGAATTCTCATCTGGATTGGGCACTGAAGTTTCTACCCAGAGAAAGGGGACTCAGTCTTTAGATTCTAGGAAGAGGAGCTGTGTCTTCTCCCACAGCAACAGTGCCTCCAACATGTGAAAGCAAGTGAAAATGGAGTTGGTGTTGCTGAGAGCTGAGAGGCCATTAAGGAAGCGTGACTTACGCACATCTCAGCCTGGGTAGAATCTGCCGTTTTGACCACTACTGTCTTAATGCGCATGTGTGCTCAGTTGCTCAGTCATGTTCAACCCTTCATGACCCCATAGACTGTAGCCCTCCAGGCTCCTCCGTCCATGGAATCTTCCATGGCAAGAATACTGGAGCTGGTTGCCACTTCCTATTCCAGGGTATCTTCCCCATCCAGGGATCGAATCCACATCTCTTGTCTTAATGCAGGCATCCAAAATCAATCTTCCAGAAACTCAAGATACTCTCAGACCCTTACCTTAAAGTAACTACCTACGTAATTGGATTCTTTCCCTAAAGTAACTTGTGACAACATATTCTTTAAAGACAGTATTTCCTTTATTGCACTAGAATCAATCATAATTCCTGAACAACATTGTGGCTTTTGCTTTTATAAGCCTCTGACTCTTTCTCATCTCTGGAACACTCTTTCTGTTTATCCAGATTTGTGTCTCCCAAACTGCAAATCTTATTATTCTTTATAGCTTTGATACCAATTAACTTTCAGCATTACATGGTGTCACAAGGGGGATCCAGACCTGTACCTCCAACACCACCATGAAATGAGTAAGGCACCTATGAAAGGTCCTTATCATCGTTTAGTCATCTCCTCGGTAGCCCTGGGTCTTGGGAGTAAGTCCTCTCGGATTTCTAACTTCCCATTTTGGTCAAGATTCTGAGTTACTGGGGTTTATCTGGTGTTAGCTTAATCTGGGAAGGAAATCCTTCACTTTGTGAGCACTGTTCAATTTCTAAGGGCTGACGGACAGTCATCATCCAGAACTCCAGCTCATTTGAAAACTTCCTCTTGTATATTTCTCAGATGTTGGACTAAAAGTACCCACAACAACTTGAAACTCTTTTGGTTTACTTGGGGCTCATTTGAGATTCCTAAATTAGTCTATTTGCATGTTCAATTGGGGAAAAAAAAACCCTATAGGATAAGACTAGCATGGGAAGCGTATTGCAACTGATATTTTGAGGCCCCCAAATGAATTGACTATCGCTTCCCTCAAAGAAACTAACTTACTATTATCTCAAAGGATTTCCCAGTTGGAAAAATTCTGTGAGGTTTCTGAGAACTCTGTCTCTGGCTCCCTCTGCTCCTTCCTGTTCCTCTAACTATCCCCACAAGGCTCTCCTTGCAATTCATCTCTCTCTCTGGCCTTCTTTGTTCTAACACTGAGCTTGAGCCCTTGCAGAAGACTAGCCATACTGCCCACTCCCTGTTAAAGACTGTCCCTTTTAAATCAGGTATAATGTAGTCGGATGGGTGGATCAATATATTTATCATTTAGGTTATACCTTATAAATCTTTGCAAAACTAGACATGCAGTTCAAGGCAGTTAAAATCCACAGATTCTTTTTCAACAACCCCAAAATCTCCCCTATTTGTCTCAAAAGCTTTGTAACCTCTCTGGGAACTCTTATTTAGACCACCTCCAACTCCCAAGGTTAGAAGAAAAAAGAAAAGGAGCAAGGTATTTTTATATACAAACTGTTAGAAGGCCTCTCTTGCTCAAATAGCCTTTTTAAAATTCTTTGTCAAGCACAAATATGGATCTTAAAGTCTTTTCCACACATAATGAAAGACTTTAGCCATCTGAGCAGGTGGACTTACTTATTTCAACTGTTATTTATAAACTAATGAGTTTTGTATTGTACCTGATTCATGACTAAGCTTTTAAAGTGAAAACTATGAGATTTCTGTGTATACCTGTATGTACGTATGTCTATGCATGTATGTCATAAAAATGGTGTCTTTATACCTCCAAAATGGTATTGCCAAAATTAATTTTTAAAAGAGCTCTATTTAATTAGGTTAAACCAACAAGCACTTATATAAACTTCTCAGAAATATATAAAAAAAGCAACCCAAATGAGTTTTGGGTTCACTTGATCTGGGAAAATATTCAATATTATAGTTAGTTTAAGTCTGTTGGTTTAATTAATATAAACATTTCTTCAGAGTTAGCAACATTAAGTATAACACTTTTATTGTATCTAGGTTTACTAAAAGTCAAGTAATATTATGTTATCTCTATTATGAAATTTGTACAGAAAAATACTTTAATAAGTTGTTGTTGTTGTTCAGCTCCTCAGTCGTGTCCAACTCTTTGTGACCCTATGGACTGCAGCACACCAGGCTTCCCTGTTGACATCTCACCATTTCCCAGAATTTGCCCACATTCATGTCTGTTGAATTAGTGATGCCATCCAACCATCTCACCCTCTGTTGCCCTCTTCTCCTTCTGTCTTCAATCTTTCCCAGCATCAGGGTCTTTTCCAGTGAGTCAGTTCTTTGCATCACGTGGCCAGAGTACTGGAGCTTCAGCATCAGTCCTTCCAATGAATATTCAGGGTTGATTTCCTTCAGGATTGACTAGTTTGATCTTCTTGCTGTCCAAGGGACTCTCAAGAGTCTTCTTCTCCAGCACCACTGTTTGAAAACATTAATTCTTCAGCGCTCTGCCTTCTTCATAGTCCAACTCTTACATCTGTACATGACTACTGGAAAGACCATAGCCTTGACTATACAGACCTTTATTGGCAAAGTGATGTCTCTGCCTTTTAATACACTGGCTAGGTTTGTCATAGCTTTCCTTCCAAGAAGCAATCATCTTGTCATTTCATAGCTGCAGTGGCCACATGACTGTAAAAGATCAATCTTCATTCTAGTTCCCAAGAAGGGCTATACTAAAGAATGTTCAGACTACTGGACAATTGCACTCACTTCCCATGTTAGTAAGGTTATGCTCAGCATCCTTCAAGATAGGCTTCAGCAGTACTTGAGTTGAGAACTTCCAGATGTACATACTGTTTAAAGGGTTTAGAAAAGGCAGAGGAACCAGAGATCAAATCGCCAACATTTGCTGGATCATAGAGAAAGCAAGGGAATTCCAGAAAAACATCTACTTTTGTTTCATAAGAATGTAAATTAACATAAATTGAATAAGAGTTTTAGGTGAACGCTTTAAGAATAATTATGTTTTGTGATATATCAACTTAAAATAGCTTCCCAAATCTCTTTGGTAACTTCATCCTTAGCATTTTGCTAAATTAAGTTAAACAATGAGTTAAGTTAAAGTCATTCAATATGTAGCTCATTCCTAAATAATATGTGATACCAAAACATTAATTACTGAACACAGGCAGATAAACATAGGCAGTTTTTCAGAGAAACAAAAGGTATTTGGGGCAATTAGTAACATGTTTAGTGCCACAGTGAAATTTTTCTATGAGAAAACATATTTCTAGAAATCATAAAACATATAAACTTGCCAACCTACAGAATACTAACATAAAAGAAAATTGCTTCCCTTTTAGTTCTCACTGGAAATCAAAAGTTTCTTGGAGTTTAAAATTTCTAATATATGTGATTAAAGTTATATATATAGCGAGAGGCATGGAGAGAGGGGGGAGGAAGGAAAGGAACATCTACATAAGCAAGGAAAGTAGAATGTGTGTTTTAGGTAAAAGAAGGTTTATTAAAGAGAAATCTTTGGAAGAGAATTTCGTGTGCGGTCAGAACTGGTTGAGATTGGAATGAACTTAATTGAGTAAATGACTCAATATCAAAAGCTAGTATCAAAATATATTTTTTTTTCTCTCTGTTTAAAGAACAAAGTGTTTCAGATTATTGGTCTAGTCTTAATGGGAAACTGTGGGCAAAGGTTTTACTTTTGATGTAATCTGTGTAGAAAAACAAAGATTCTATAACTCGTAGGCAAGACTCTTTACAACTATTTAATTTTCTATATTTGCCTGTGGCATCTTTGTCACTTTGAGTAAATGGATAACTAAATATTGTTTTTCAGTGACCTAAGATCCTATTTGATCAAATGTTTGTAAAACTTTCGATATTTTTAATAAGCTCCCCACAAATCACATTCTAACTGAAGTCTTATTAACTTGGAAATAACTTTGAGATTTTCCAGAAGGGTCCCTGGAATACCTCAAAAGATTTATTTTCTCTGTTTATAAAAGAGACATTAAACTAATCAAGCTTATTTGGTAGGCTAAATTACAAGAAAAGCATTGTCAAATAAAGGATGATAAATCTTCTTAGGTTGTACTGTATGGATAAATGTTATTAACATAAATGTTCTAGAAATTACAGGAAACTCCCAAAATTTGGATATGTCCTAGTATGTTATCAGTCATAATTCTTTTTATTACGTTAAGACTCTGTGTGTCATGAAATAATCCATTTTCATTGTCAATTCTGTTCTAATGAATCAGATCTTTAATGTAAAAATAAATTTTGAATCATGTATATGAATTAACTCATTAGAAATAGTGATAAAATGGGGAAAGCAATGTTATTGGAGGCCCAAAGAAAGCCTCCTGAATTCATCAGAGATGTCAAAATTGTCCTAACTATAACCTAGGAAAACCTGTTTATGCATCTGTCGGACATTTTCCTCTCCTCCCAGGAAACACAGCAAATAGACTCGGTCCCTCCAAGGTGGATAGGATGTTGTACCACAGGACTTGCCTGAACTGAAGTGCATAGTCACACAACTCTCAACACAACCTCTGAAAATTATTCCTTTAAAAAGCAGGATGGGCTAGGTTTGCCATTTACCATATTTTTTTCCCCTCACTGGAACTTGAAGATGTCATTACTCACATACAAGCTTTAACCAAATTTCCCCAACAAGTTATAAATCTTTAAAATTCTGAAATATCTTTAATAATAAAGACAGTCTTACAAAACAGAATGGTTCTTGACGTTATTATAGCATCTCAAGATGGTTGTCATTTTATTCGCTAAGTCATCTCTGACTCTTTGCAACCCCGTGGACTGTAGCTCACCTCTGTCCATGAGATTTCCCGGGCAAGGATACTAGAGTGGGTTACCATTTCCTCCTCCAGGGAAGCTTCCTGACTCAGGGGCCAAAGCTGCGCCTCTTATGTCTCCTGCATTGGCAGGTGGGTTCTTTACCACTGTTGCCACCTGGGAAGCCCAGTGAAGATCCATGAACTTCTATTTTGAATGCCATTTACAGCTCACTTCCTAAATGGATCCCTGTTGCTTAAATGTAGCCATAAACTCTCCAAAAGCATAACTCTCACATACTCACCTGTTTCCCTATACCGTGGCAAGTAACTTTCTAAGAGAGCTCCCTAAAATGGAGCTGGGAGGTCATTAAGGAAGCATGATTTATGTATGTTTCAGCCCAGATGGAATCTGATCTTTTGACCACTTACTGCCTTTTAAATCTTTCTTCTTTATTTTGTAAGTTATTAAAAATGATCACACATTTACAGGAGACCTGGAAAATACAGAACAAAGTTACATATAGTTCCACTATATACTACAACTGTTTAAGTAGGTAAATTAAGATTTTTTAGTTGACATTTCAATATTGAATTCTCAGAAATTAATAGGATGAATATACAGAGGAGTAGAAGAATGTAATAGACCTGAAAAGTATTATGAACCAGTTTGACATAATTAAGGTTTATTTGATCACTTACTGTCTTAATGCAGGCATCCATAATATGTGCCAGAAACTCAAGATATTTATCAGGCCATTGCCCTAAAATAACTCCTGACAGCCTATCCCTTAGGGCACAAATATTTCCTTTCTTGAATCACAGTGAATCACAATTCTTGAGCAACCTCCTGGCTTTGGCTTTTATAAGCTCATGACTCTTTCTCTTTCCTGGAACTCTGTTAGGTTTTACCTGAATCTGCAACTCCCAAATAAAGCTCTTTGCTCTTTGCAGCCTCAATACTAATTACTGTTGCACAACCTTCAGCAAAGGGAGCCTTGCCCTTAATCAACAAGTTTAATTGAAAACAAAAGCGTCAGCATCAGCTAGGAGAGCTCCATGTGAGAAAGGGCTAGCTTGTTAAGCTTGCTGATGTAAAGAGGACAATATTTTCCCTCTACCCTCCTGTGTTCTCCTTGACTGAGAATCGTATAATGAAAGACAAGAGAAAATCAAACAGAACTTTATTAACATATGCACCTCAACATGCACAGTAGACAACCAGGAAAATGAGTAATTCTCCCAATCTGACTTGAATAAAGACTAAAAATGATCTTAGTAAGGAAAGGGGAAGGAGTTGTAGGCCTCTCAGGGGAGAGTGAGGGGTACTTTAGGAAAGATGGCAGGAAACTTGGAAGAACAGATGCGAGGCAGGATAGCTTGTGACAAGCTTTGTCTGGATGCAGTGTCTCCTCTCCTGTGACAAGAGTCAACCGTCCCCATTTGTGAGCCTTCCAGGAGGGGATCTGTGACAACTGAGTTCCTGGAAGGATCTGACTTTAGGCACATTAAGGGGGTTCAGCAAATGCCTTCCCTGCATTTGCTGTTTCTTCCATGCAGACAGTGCTAAATAATCAATGCACCGGTGGACACACCCCAGGTGGTACATGCTACTGTCCAGTCATGTAAGAGATTTTGCCTGAAACGGGCTCACAGTTGCAGGAAAGGGTCCTGGACTGACCCGGGAGACCTACCTTTGAATCTGTCTCTGAAATCTGGGTCTGGGAAGGGGAACACAGGCCCAATGCTTCAGTTACCCAGCGTGGGTTGCCTTTGTCATTTTCACCTGGTGAGTGGATGCTTATCCTGGGACCGTCACCTGGAGCAGATGACACCTGTCAACCAGGTTCCTAAGCACGTGCTCAGTCAGCAAGACCCAGGCTCGGGCTAAACAGCCTTCCCAGAAACTTAGCTTGAATGGGCGTCCTGCAGGGATCCTTGCTTCAGGAATAAGAGCCTCAAGTCCCCTGGGGACTGCACCCTATACCCCACAGTCAGCCTGGGAAGCCAGCTTCCCGTTCTACAATGCTCCTTCCCTCACCAGCCCCAGGAAGGGTGCGCCCTCTCCTCCTCTAGCATCTGCCCATGTGAATTTCTACGCCAAGTTTCTGGGGTAATCTCTGTGTCCCCCGAGTTTACAGGAACTAGACTGGAGCCCAAGGTCTCCCACCAGCACATCTGAATTTGGTAGTCAGAGCATGGCCATGCTGTCGGGCCAGGTGATTCATAACAGAGCACAGGAACCTTCACCAGGGGATCTGGTTCTGCCCTGACTCTGAAGCCTTCTTGTAGGAATGACACCGTCCTCCCTAACGAGAGCTCTGAGTGTGACAAGGCTATGAACACTCCAGCTAATGGGACACTGTGAGGAAAATGACTGATGTCTGCTGTCCCGCCACCTAGAAGTTCCCACCATGAGGTGCTGATGTGAAAACGGTGGCACATTTGTGACACAACTTTGCAAAATTCTATGGAAAACATTTAAGATGGGGTGATGATTGTGACATCCGTTTAAGCAAAAGACAAAAATAAAATAACATAGTAATGAGCTTGTCCTTTATTCAAGGAAACAACTCATGGTTTTGGGGTTAATTGCCTTACAAGCAGCGTAGCAGTTTCTGAGGGATACGGGGCGAGATGTAGGCCAGGTTAAGCATCTGGGAGTCTCCCAGCCTGTGGTCCTGCACTTTACCATCACTGCCCTGGGAAATTTCCTATTTAACAAACTCGCCAGCGGCTCCCTCCCAGGCCTCCAGAGGGACATCTCTAAGATCAGATCTGATGTGGCCCATTCATATCGCACACCTCAGAGGATCCAGTCCTGGGGCGGACAGCTCCCTCCACCTCCTCTCAGTCTGCCCTGCTGCCCCACCCCTCCTTTGACTTCCCAGGACCCACAGCAGTCTTCACTCAGCCCCTACTACGTCCACATCCCGAGCCCCTGTGTTTCCCAGCAGTACAATGTCCCCTCCCTGGTCCCTGTGGTGTGCATGTTTGGAGAGAAAAGTCCACGTTTCCAGGGGAATGCCTTCAACAGTTCCCAGGAGTGTACAAAGGTCACGTTGTGAAAAACTGCCTGTGGTTAGATGCGCACAGTCTGCAACCTCATCAGGCTCTGCAGCAAAGCTAAACTCTGCAGTGGAGTCGCCGTCAGGTGAGAGGAGACATGACATTTTAATTCCTAAGAGAAAGCTTGATAAAGTCATGTGAGGCTGGAAACGAGGTCACTAATGGAATAATTTCTGGGGAGCGTCTGGACCTATTACACAGAAATGAAGAGTGCCCACTGGAAGCTATGTGAATAATCCATCGCTGGTAGATGATAAAAAGAATTCTCTGAAGCTCTCAGGCAGACTTGAAAAGACCCACTGGGGATCTGGATCTTGGGGCTATTGAAATTCTAGAAATATTCACAGCCCTTTATCCTGGGGCTGCTGAGGAAGTGTCCGACCATGTGACCATCAGGATTTTGCTGGCATGTACCCCATCCTGGGATGTTTTTCTTTCATGTGATCCCCATCTCGACAGCAAAGCTGCCTTCATGTTTAGGGCAGAGGTTTGGGCTTCATCCATGGTTTCCTGGTTAGCATCACATCCCACACCCAGAATCTTATAAGTCCTGGAGAGTTGATCCCTAGTACGTGTCTTCGTTGACGTCCCGCCGGTTCCATACGTGACCTTGCCCCGCCCACCTTGTCTCCTGCATCTTGTCCTCTGAGACTTCACCTGCTCCCGCTCAGCTCCTCTCGACTTCCTGTTCCTTCTTCCACCGTTTTCCCAAAAACTTCATCTTAACTGTCAATCCTCAGAAAAGCTTTCACTGACCCCTGTTCTACCTTAGAATTAGTGTGTGTAGACGTATGCTGTGTGCTAAGTTGTTTCAGTCGTGTCCAACTCTTTGTAACCCTATGGACTGTAGCCTGCCAGGCTCCTCTGTCCATGGGATTTTCCAGGCAAGAATACTGGAGAGGGTTGCCATGCCCTCCTCCAAAGGATCTTGTCAACCCAGAATGGATCCTGGGTCTCTTAATTCCCCTGCATTCCCAGGCACATTCTTTACCACCAGCGCCACCTGGGAAGCCCAAAACATACTCATACATATAAACACACCTGTATTATATTTACACACTTACCCATATATGCACACTTTCATACATAGAGATATATATGCACCCCTGCACACTCACACATACTCACTCACATCCACACATACCCCACCCACTTACAAATCCACACAAACTCCATTTACACACACACTCCTACAGATCACACACACACACACACACACACAGTCCATCACATTGCCCTGCATCTTGGTCCTCAGAACACACATCACCACCTGGTGTCACCATGTCCATGGTTCCAACACTTGATCACCATTGGCCTTGTCCACCAGGACATCATCTCTAACAGGACAGGAGCTTGGTCTGACCTGTTCAGTGTCTCCTCCTCAACTTCTAGAACTTTCCCTACCATGTGGCAGGTACTCAATGAACATGTATTGGATGATGAGAGAGGCTTCATCCTCAATAAGGTCCAGAGGCTGTAGCAATGACCCCAGACCCCTGGGCAGGGGCTGTGCCATACCCACTGATCACTATCCTTCCCCCACCCCCAATTCTGCACCCACCACACTGATCACTGCCCTTAGAGGTGTAAGCACAGACCTGCCCCATCCTCCCCAGGTCTTGGGCTGTTTCTTCACAGAGATAAGGGGTGGAGTCCCACCTGCCTCATGCACCAGGGTAAGGATCTGGTGCTCCTGACACCCAGCCAGCTCTCACCTGGGCTGGGCCTTCCCACACGCCAACCTCCAGCCAGTTCCCAGAGTCTGCAGGATGGTTTGTGTGGGTTCTCTCCAGCCAGGGGGTGTGCGTCATCCCCGTGGAAACCAATGGAAACCACCGTGTTAACTTATAAACCTGCAGACTGACCCATCAGTGGCAGACGTGGAATGGTTGTATGTAAAGTTCGAATGTGATTCTGAAACATTTTTTTTTTAATTCAGTCTTTCCTAAATGTATCACTGCAGTGTATGTCTTTAAACATGCAAGTCCTCTCTTAGGTTTATATAGTGGCAACAAATGGTTTATTTTTTGAGTATTTAACTTAATCAAATAATGGTATATTCCTCCTTCCAGTCTTATTGACCTAATTTTAAGTATAACAGTGGTTTGTGGCACCTCTTTGAGCTTCAAGCCCCTGTTTATAAATGGTGAATGCTCCACTCAGAAGTGAGAACACTGAGTAAAAACACTCTTGAACCATGTGTATTGGCTTTGAAAACCATTTGAGGACCCAGAGGTGAAATTAATGGGCAAAAAACTACAATAAGATTCTAATTCTATGACTTGAGGAGAGAACATTGAAGCAAAAATAAGATACAAATAAAGCTTTAAATAAGATTAAGCACATTAGAACTAATAAAACAGATGTACCAGAGTCAAATAAATAAATCCTAATCCATGCAGGAAGAGTATGCTATATAGGAAATTTGGGTTCCAGCTCTGAGCCCTGGAATGCAAGATAACCAGGAACAGCTAAGCCCTTGCAACAGATAAGCTAAACGTGGTTGTGAAGCAACCTTCGTCTGCTGTCTGAGACTCCCAGTTGATTGTAAGAGATGCTTTTGAGGGCCGCACACAGCCAGTCATTGTCCTAAGAAAGGAGCTCGACAAAGGGGTCACGAAAGACTGAGCCTCAGACGTTTCTGGAGGTGGGTGGAAGTCTGAGCGCTGTGTGGGCTCAGCCACTGTCTTTGGGGCTTCCTGCTCTGTAACTTGGAGAAGGAAATGGCACCCCACTCCAGTACTCTTGCTTGGAAAATCCCATGGACGGAGGAGCCTGGTAGGCTGCAGTCCATGGGGTCGCACAAAGTTGGACACGACTGAAGCAGTAGCAGCAGCTCTGTAACTGATGACATGGATTCTCCCAGGCAGCACGGAGGGTGGATGCAGGCCATCAGTCTGGGCACTTTCTCCACCTGAGGAGAGACCCATCACCACAGGAGTACCTAGCCCACCTCATTAGGACACAATGCCATGGGGGTGTCTGTATCCCCATCTTAGATCTTACTTCTAGGAGTTGTTCCCACCAGGAACAACTCTCATCTTTCCCAGGCTGGCTAAGCTGTGGGCAGATGGCTCAGTCCTTCCTGCCACACAGGGTCTCTGGGTCTCTTCTCTCCGAAGCGTGAGTGACAAGTTGGTACGTGATAGAGGGTGGAAACTTTTGACCCAGTGATCCAACTTCCAGAATTTATCCACGATAACTGATGTATGCAAAGGTACATCTACAGATATTTCACAATGGCAATTATCTCTCGTATAGACTTATAACGGCAAAAATATCCTAAGACTCCAACAGCATGTAATTGATTAAATATAAGAACCTGGTTATCCCTAAGATAAAACAGCAGGCACCACCACCATCAGAGCCTCCAGGGAGAACCCAGGAGTCCAGTTACTTTTAAAGACTCCTTGGGGGACTCTGTGAGCCAGAGGACAATTCCTGCTGCAGGAGAATGATTTGATGTTATTAAAAAGCTACACTCTATTGATACATTTAATTGTTAGGGAAAAGCGGGTACAAAAAAGTGTGTGCAATCAGAATTCATTGTCATTGAGATAGATGCACACACAGGTATGTGTGTACACACTCAAACTCATACAAACACCTGAAAAACCACAGGATATTTGTCACTGTTGTCTCACTGGCAGCATCATATTAATAGGTGATTCTTTTCCTTCCTTTTGCTCATCAGTAATTAACACACTTTCTACAATGATTATGCATTTTATAAGAAAAAAGAAAACATTTTAAAATGCTTCTTATCATCCAAACAGAGTTGCTAGCTCTTGGATGCTTGGGGATGGATATAAAAGGCAACAATGATGATGATATAGCAGAACCCCAAAAAAACTATTTTAGCACTGATTACAGCTATGGAAATTGATGAGAGTTGGAAATTAATTTAAATATATTAGTGTACCTGGAGTCTAATATTCACTGGCTAATTTTCTCCCCATAATCCCTGATCTTGAAACTTCTGACTAAAGAAGATACTCTTTAAAAATTCATAAATGCAAACAAATAAATAGATGAGCTCCCTAAAGCTTGATTCATTGCTCAAAAAAAAAAAAAAAAAGTGATATGGAGATTTCACACACAAAGCAGCAGAAATCTTTCAGCTGGCCAGGAAGACTGCACAAGTATGAGTGGGAGGTCTGAGGATTCACCATAGGAGCTGGTGAAGCCCAGACCCATTCCCTGTGGAGCAGTGTGGTAATGAGAGAAGGCGCTGAGGACCGTGGGCCCCGGCGAGAGGTTGTGACCGTCCCTGCAGCCCCGCTCTCTTGTCCAGGCGCTGCGCTTTCCCCAGCAGTGCTTACAGTGAGGGTTTATGCAGAGGCCACAGGGAGGGTGGGAGGGGCTGGAGGGAGTGACCTTCTGAGTCCAGGCTGACCAGCAGTTGGGAGGGGACTGAGCATCTTTGGATGCGAATGGATGGAATGATAATCAGGGATCCTAGGCTGCAGCCTTCAATTTCTAACCAACCTTTGGAAGGTAGAAGGCAAACCACTCTGAAAACCCAGAAAAGGCTCAGAAAACCTGCTTCAAATATTAACTCATCCTCTGGACCCATTCTGGGCCTCTCATATCATGATGGCCCAGTTTCCTGCTGTGGAATGAAGCTTGCAGGAGCAGCCAGGTGAGGGGAGGTGATGGGTTTCCTCCAGGACCCACATCACTGAAGAGCCCCTGTTCCCCACTGACCCATCACATGAAAATCCTCTCTGATGATTGCTCTTCTCCAGCAGCTGCTCTTGTGGGCAGAGCCGGGCAGGAGCTACCCTGGCTGGGACGGTGAGAACACCTGGGTTGAGACTTGAGGTAGAGGAGTTCTAGGCCCCAAGTGTGGTCAGGGAGTTACATATACCTGGCATCCCCTGGGAGGTCAGAAATGCAGAATCACAGGCCCCGGCATCAGTATCTGCAGTGTCAGCAGCCCCAGGGGACTTGCGAGCACGTTGTTCTCTGAGGAGCTGGACAGCAGCTGCTCTGTCCAGTCAGCACAGCACGGAAGGAAGAAATGCACCCACTGTGGCTGCATAGGGTTGGGCAAGACAGCTGTGAGTAACTACAAACCACAGTCCACAGGTGCTCACACAGGACAGAAGCTACTCTCCCTCACAAAACCCAAGCCTAGAGAAGTGTGGCCAGTGCTGGCAATATTGTTCATGGTCATAGGGAAGGAAGCTCCTCTATCCTGTGTCTAGGAATTCCCCAATAGCTGATTCTTCCTCATGTTCCAAGATGGCTGCTTGAGCTCCAGCCCCCACATCTACATTCTGGCTAAAGCCACTGTCCTTACCTGACTCTAGTCTCCCAACCTTCTCAGCCACCTCCAAATTTGGGGACCAGCTTCACACAAAGCCATGGCACCCACAGCCTGTCTCCTGGGATGAGTGCTGGGAAAGTCAGAGGAACTCTTCTAGCAGGGCCAGGTGTGAGCATTCTCTGTGTCCCGTGTTCCCTATCCCATGTGGAAAGAACCTGCCCAGTATCCATCTATAGGGCTTCCCTGGTGGCTCAGTTGGTAAAGAATCCGCTTGCAATGTGGGAGACCTGGGTTTGATCCCTGGGTTGAGAAGATCCCCTGGAGGAGGGCATGGCAACCCACTCCAGTATTCTTGCCTGGAGACCCCATGGACAGAGGAGGTTGGTAGGCTACAGTCCACGGGGTCACAAAGAGTCGGACACAACTGAGCGACTAAACACAGCAGAGCATCCATCTATAGGATCCAGCAGGGAGAGAAGGGAGAAAGTCAATACACTTAGGAAAGCTCTCTCACCCCAGGGAATGTGTAAAACCAGGAATAGAACCTGGGGCCAGGGATGCTTGCTGTTTAATCGACAAACACAGCTTGAAGCAGAGGAAGCTCCAGAATATCCAATTAAGTGAACAAGCTACACAGATGCAGCTGTCAGGCCATTAACTCGTTTATCTGGACAGACTCCATTTGGTCCATTACTCTTCGTGATGAAGTCTCCCCCAGGAATGGCTGCAAGGATGGAGGAATGGGCTTGGGGAGACGACAGGGCAGTCTCTGAGTGGTGTCCCCACCCCGTGGACTGCAACTCCCTTCAGCCGTCCCTCCCTCAGCCCCAAGCAGGAGGCACACAGGGCCCGTCCTGCTGCTTGGGGACATGGAGGGGAGCCCAGCTGTGAGCAACAGGGAACTCTGCTGGTGTCTCTCCTGGCTGCACCTCCAGGACCATCCACAAAGCCAGCCTGCCTGCAGACAGGAGCCCCGGTCCTCTCCATCTTCTCCACACCTATCCTCGGGGGTCAGCTGTGGCCTGGCCACCTGCCCTCTGTCACACCATGGCTCCAGGTTTCCTGGGCAGACATCAGTGTCCCCTCACACATCATCCTGTGCCTTTGAGCAAACCAATCTCTGGGAAGGAGAATGGGACCACAAAGGTCATTTTTTAAATATCTTTAATTTTTTATTATTTATTTATTGGCAGCACCGCACACATGCGGGATTTTAGTTCCCCTACCAGGGATCGAACCCACAACCCCTGCATTGGAAGCAGGGAGTCTTAACCACTGGACCACCTGGCCATGTGAACCAACGACCCACCTAGGCCATTTAGACCCATCAGGATGTGCCCCTGCATTGGGGCTGGGTTACCCTTCCCTGAGACACCCAGGAGATTCAGAGTTCTCTCAACAAAGAACAAGGGGTCTTGGAATGCAGACCCCGTGTCTGCTGCACCTGCTCCTGCTGTTCAGAGGATGGAGTTCGAGCTGCTGCAGCTTGAACTCAAAAGTCACACTGACTTGAAGAAACTGATCTCTCTGTTTCAGATTCCACTCTGCCTGAGTGGGAACTTAACCTTGGGGGATTTGAGGATTCTGTACCCACTTTCTGTATTGTTTCCAGCTTTGAGTCCACGTCCCAGGGGGGTTATGCAACACCAAAGTATCCAGGAGGGAAGATCAGAGCCCTGGGAACTGCAGTCGAGACCCTGCATGCTGGCTTCTTTGTTCTAAGGTCTCTGAGTCTCCAGAGAGGCGATAAAGAGGTCAGGGGGTTGGAGGAGAGAAAGTATCTTCACCGCAGCCAGTGTGCACTTGGCTAAGTGACAGAAAAAAAATGGCAGCCAGAAAACAAGGAGTCATAGCTCCCTCCCATCATATTATCAACAACTACCCTACTTTTCGCAGGAAGTGCTTATCAAAGCCTTTTTCTGTCTGAGGGGAAGGGCATTCCTGACTTCCTAGCCCCCTCTGGGCTTCCTGTCTCCCCAGAGAGGGACGAAACACTAGAGCAACAGTTCTGAGAGTCACCTCCCTAGACGCAGACTCTCTAAAAGATGGAGATTTATTATAATATTATGGAACATTTCTCCTACCTCACGTATTAACATCACAGCAAAAAAGAGCCAGTATATTAATACATTAGGTCGAAAGTGCTGTAAGATGCAGGCTCTATGACGAGTACAGTCCATAGGGAGAGTTCAAAGTCAAGAGCAAAGAAGGAATTGAAGCTCAGGCACCTACGGCTATAGAGAACATTCAACACAGCTCAGCTTCTAGTCAGATTAACATAAATCCTTACGCTAAAGACCTATTTACCTCAGTTTCTAATACCCAGTACAAATATGTTTAGCTTTCAATAACAAGAAAAAAATTGTAAGGCGATCAAAACAACAAAAGGCAAGTAAAACAATAAAACAAGTATCAGAACTAGACCACATACTATTACACAGTTGTTGACAGGAAATGTAAAATAACCATTATTAATATGTTAAGAGGGCTTCCCTGATGGCTCAGATGGCAATGAATCTACCCACAATGCAGGACACCCGGGTTTGATCCCAGGGTTGGGAATATCCCCTGGTAAAGGAAATGGCTACTCACTCCAGTATTCTTGTCTGGTGAATTCCATGGACAGAGGAGCCTGGTGGGCTACAACCCATGGGGTTGCAAAGAGTCGGACACAACTGAGTGACTGAGCACAGCACACAGAGTAACAGTGTATTAGATGATTATACCATAAGGAAATGAATGACAACAAAGTCATGAGGAATGGAAGGGAGGAATAAGATTGCAGTGTTAAAGGTGGCTGAAGTATCAGTGGTACACTCTTATTTGAAGATGGATTTAGATTAGTTGAAATCTGTTTTGCAGACTTTAGAGCAATCGCTTTTTAAAAACATAGTATAAAAATATTTTGGAACCCAAAAGTCAGTCAGTCTGAATTCTACCAAGCATTTAAAGATGTTATACCAATTCTAAAGATCTAAATAAATAAAGAGATACTCCATATTCATGGATTGAAAGATTCAATAATGTTAAGAAATCAACTGTTCAAGATGGGTTTTTATAGACTGATTGTAATCCCCATCAATACTTCAGCAACCTACTTTAGATATATTGATAAATTGATTCTAAAAATTATATGAATATAATTCTAGGCAAAATACCAAGAATAGCCAACACAATACTGAAGGAGAAGAACAAAGTCTGGGGACTCACACCACTTCCTGATTTCAAGACTTCCTATAAAGCTGTAAAAAGATGTAGTAATCAAGACAGTGTGGTATTGGTAGGAAAAAAACAGACACATGGACAATGGAACAGACAAGAGATCCCAGAATGAAAACCACACACATACAGTCAACTGATATTTGACAAAGGAGCAAAGACAATTCAAGGGCAAAAGGACAGAGCCTCAGATGAAGGAGACTGGCCCAACTGGATGTCCACAAGAATACTGATGGGCAAAAGAATGAGTCTTGACTCAAACTCCAAACCTTATACAAAATTTAATCTTAAAAGGATTGTATACTTAAATTTTTAAACTAAAACATGTCTACTTTCTCCAAAGGAGACATACAAATGGCCAATAGGCACATGAAAAATGCTCAACATCACTAATTACTAGAGAAATGTAAATCAAGAGGTATCCATCCATCCACACCAGTCAGAACGACCATCATCAAAAAGTCTACAAATAACAAACGCTGAAGAGGGCATGGAGAAAAGGGAACTCTCCTACACTGTTCGTGGGAATGTAAATTGGTGCAGCCACTATGGAAAACAGTATGGAGGCTCTTTAAAAAACTAAAAATAGAGCCACTATATGATCCACCAATCCCACTTCTGGGTAAATATCCAGATAAAACTGTAATCTGAAAAGACACATTCACCCCTATGTTCATAGCAGCACTATTCACAATAGCCAACACACGGAAGCAACCTAGATGCTCATGGACAGATGAGTGGATAAACCTAGATGCCCACTGACAGATAAGTGGATAAAGAATATGTGGTACATATATACAATGGAATATTACTCAGCCATAAAAAAGAAAAACAATTAAAATGAATAGATTATATTTAATACCCTGTGACAAATCATAATGGAAAAGAATATGTTTATGTATATGTACATATACATATAACTGAGTCACTTTGCTGTACAGAAGAAATCAATACAATACGGTAAATCAAATATACTTCAATAAAATAAAAAAATCTATAGCATGCCTAGAAGAAAATATAGGAGGGAATCTTTTTAAACTAAGATTTGTTAAATATTTCTTAGACATAATACCAAAAGTATAATTGACAAAAGATAAAACTAATACATTTCACTTTATCAAAATAAAGCATTTGCTCTGGAGTGACATCATCATGGCAGACAAAGAGTTTTCTACCATCTTACTGCCAAAGATCATCCTTTAGACAACAACCGACAGAGGAGAAAGCCTTGTGGAAATCTAGAAGTCCCGTGGAGAAGTTCCAGGTACTGTCAGAGCAAAACAATCTGAAATTGGACGCTCTAAAAATGCAGAAGAGCAGTTTCATTTTACCCACATTACTCATTCCCTGCACGACTTGGGGCCAAGAGAGAGCTTCCTGGACTCTGATTTCTCCCACAGGGTAAAACGAGACAGTATGAGTGAGCACCTGGCTTCCCCAACTGTTAACGTTGCCAAAGCCTCACATCTCTTTCATCCCATGCAAAATGCTAGAATGTGCTGCCTTACCAGGGGCAGGGAGCAGGCTGGGAGAACAGCAGACAGGGCTCTTGCATGACAAAGACACAGACCCCAACACATTACAGACTCCATCAGGAGACTGGACCTTAATCCCCAAGCTGGCCCACAGGAACCCTCAGTGCTCCATGAGTCACACACACACACAGAGACACACACAGATATACACAGATACACACATACACACACACAGATACACACACAGACACACACCCAGACACAAACATACACGGACACACACACACACAGAGACACACACACACAGAGACACACACAGACACACATACACAGACACACACACACAGACACATACAGACACACACACACAGACACACACACACACACAACCACCATGTGGCAGGTCCCTGTGCATACTGCCAACTGCCCCAAGAGGAGGCTTTTGAAAGAGGACTGTGAGCATATGCAGAAATTTGGCCTGACTATGTGAGCCTGGGAGAAACCCCACAAATCTGAGCAATCAGCACCACCCTTGGGACAGCAAAAGGAAGCTCAGTACTCAGCCCAGAGCTTTGCAGGATGGAGAGAAGGTGTGTGAGCTTAAGAATTCTATCACAAGAGGGAATAAGATGTATGGAGTAGGTGTGTCCACAGAACAGCCTGAGAAGGCCTCAGACACTTAGAGCTGAGAGACGGTATCACACATGCACACAAAGATAGAGGACTCAAACAAAACTGGAAATTAAAGAGGGCATATTACAAGTAATACCACAGAAATACTAGAATTGTAAGAGTGTACTATGAACAATTATATGCCAACAAATTGGAAAACCTAGAAGAATGAATAAATTCCTAGAGAGATACAACCTACCAACACTGAATCATGAAAGTACAAAAAATCCAACTAATATAAAGTAATG
This sequence comes from Bos grunniens, assembly GCF_055505025.1. Classification (NCBI taxonomy): domain Eukaryota; kingdom Metazoa; phylum Chordata; class Mammalia; order Artiodactyla; family Bovidae; genus Bos; species Bos grunniens. The sequence continues at coordinate 46,389,821 of NC_141181.1, forward strand.
AGGTTGAATCAATAATCAAAAACCTTCCAAAAAAGAAAAGCCCAAGACCAGATGGTTCACGGGTGAATTCTACCAAGAATGTAAAGAAAAACTAACACCATCCTTCTCAAACTCTTCTAACAAATTGAAAAGGAGAGAACACTTTCAAACTCATTGTACAAGGCCAGTATTACCAAGATATCAAACCCAGGCTAGGACACTACAAGAAAAGAAAACCACAGGCCAATATCTCTGATAAACGCAGATGGAAAATTTTTCAACAAAATGCTAGCAAACTGAATTCAACAGAATCTTTAAAAAAAAAATAATAATACACCATAATTTATCCCTGGGATGCAAGGATGGTTCAACATATTCAATCAGTAATGGGATAAACCATATTAATAGAATAAAAGGTAAAATCATATTACCATCTCAATAGACGCAGAAAACTCTTTGGCAAAATACAATATTCGTTCATGGTTAAAAACTCAACATAATAAAGGCCATACTTGACAAGCCCACAAATAACATATTTAATAATGAAAGGTTGAAAGCTTTCCCTCTAAGATGAGAAACAAGACAAGGATGCCCACTCCTACCACTCTTATTCAACACAGGAGTTAAATAATACTGGAAATCCTAGCCAGAAAATTAAGGCAAGAAAAAGAAATAAAAATCATCCAAATCATAAAGGGAAAAATGAAATTAGGATTTTTAGAAAACCCTAAATATTCCACCAAAAACTGTTGGAACTAACAAATGAATTCCATAAAGTTGCAGGATACAGAATCAATGTCAAGGAATGAATGGATAAATAAATGTGGCATATATATATAGATACATGTGAATATATATTACACACTGAATATTACTCAGCTGAAGGAAACCCTGCAGTTTGAGACAACATGAATGTCCTCAAAGGGCATTTTTCCATGTGAAATAAGTCAGGCAGAGAAAGATAAGAACTGTATGATCTCACTTACCGGAAGAATCTACAAAAGCCAAACTCATTGAAACAGGGAGTATATTGATAGTGCCAGAGACAGGGATGGGGCGGTAGGGTAGGGTGTTGGGGGTAGGTGAAATGGATGAAGGGAATTAAAAAGATACAAAGTTCCAGTTATAAAATAAGTAAGTCCTGGGGACATAACATACAACATGGTAACTGTAGTCAATAATGTTTTATTTGCATATTTGAAAGTTTTTGAGAATAGGTCTTAAAAGTTCTCATCACAAGAAAAGAAATTCTGTAGCAACATACTATGATAGATATTAATCAGACTTGTGGTGATCTTGCAATGTATACAAATGTCAAGTCATTATGTTGTGCACCCAACAATATTATAATGTTGTATGTCAACTGTACCTCAATTAAAAATAATAATAAAGTTAGAAAAAAAGACAGGAAGCAGGAAACTAGCCAATAATGAGAACAGAGCACCACCTCTACCCACCGCGCCCCCCACCCATGCCATACAGCCCAGGACTCACACCCAAACTCCCCAAACACGGTGAAAAAAGAGTTTAAAGGCCAACTGCAGCCCAGAAAAACAGTCCTCCGTGTCTGGACTCCAAGTTCTGAGGAATCTCTGCAGGAAAGACGGCCTGAGAACACTGCTGTGTAAGGCAGGTCTGTGGGCTCTGGCGGAAGGCACGCAGGGACCCGGAGGGCATCAGAACCCCTCTAGGACTCCGATGCGGCTCCATCTTGAGGCATCCTTTCTGGAGGCGCCCTGCCCCAGCCACTACACTCAGGGCTCACAGCTGATGGAGGAGGAAATCTGCGGCAGGAGAGGCAGCCACGGCACCCAACCCGGCCTGCACCCGCCTCCTCCAACACCAAGAGAGAGCCGGAATGATGCCCTGAGCGCTGACCCGTCTCCAAAATGGACCTAAACTGCGAGCAGGAGGCTCTGGTTCATGCTTTCACAGTACAGCTGGTGTGGGGGCATCATCTAACTCCGACCCTCAACAAGCCCCCTTCACCTCAGCCGTAAGAGCATCTGACTGAGATGCTCTCAGAGCACAGCGAGGAAGTACACAAAGAAGGGAAACGTTTCCCCTGTAGAGTCAGTGCGTTCATCCCCCGCTTCCACGAGAAAGAGGAAAAAGCAAGCCCACAAGTGCAAGATACCTCAGCCCCAGGAGTGAGCAGAGAAATGCAAATCATGACATTTCACACATACTAAGTTGGTGATAAAAACACTGATAATGCTCTTTGCTGGTAAAACATTTGGAAACCGAGAATATTAATAAGTTATCATTGGCAGTGAGAAATTACTTTCAATATTTTGGCAAAATGTTTCAAGAGTGATGGAATTATTTACTCTTTTTGATGCAAAAATTCAATTTTGAAATTTTAACCTGGATAGTAATCAATATAAGAAAAAAAGTCATAAGCAGAAAAACCTCAAAGATACCAATACCCATCAATCTATGTAAAATAGATATAAAATACATTAAATGCATATAATATGAATATAACTAAATACTTATTATATATGTTGTATATAATATAGAGGGCTTCCTTGGTGGCTCAGCTGGTAAAGAATCTATCTGCAATGCAGGAGACCTGGGTTTGAGCCCTTGATTGGAAAGATCCCCTGGAGAAGAGAATGGCTACCCAGCCCAGTATTTTTGCCTGGAGAATTCCATGGTAGAGGAGCCTGGAGGGCTATAGAAGCATAGCAATCATTACATTGTAAAATAGTGCCAAATTTTGGTAAAATATATGTAATTAAATGTTTATGTATATACATTATAATTATGAATAATACCTGATAATATGGAAAACAGTTTAAGAGAGTACATCAACTTAATTTTTGTTATATTATTTATTTATTTGGCTGTTTGGTCTTAGCTGCAGCACGTGGGCTCTTCCGTTGCAGCGCATGGACTCTCTAGTGGTGGCACACAGGCTCCAGGGTGCACAGGCTCAGTAGTTGCATCACGAGGGACTGGCTGCTCCACAGCATGTGATATCTTAGTTCCCTGACCAGGGTTCAAACCCACTTCCCCTGCATTGCAAAGTGAATTCTCAAGCACTGGACCACCAGGGAAGTCCCCACAGTATGTCAGTACATCAAGTTTAAAAGCAGATGTCTGCACAGCAGACAAGATGTAGAACCAAGTAGATCACGTGTAAAAGGAACCAAGAGAAACATGACAAAGCAAATGAATAACTATAGCTGGGAGGATCTTTGAACCTCCCATGAAGAATCACCAGTGTGTGTGTGTGTGTGTGTGTGTGTGTGTGTGTGTAACCTACAAAAATACAACAAACTATGCCATACTTGCATGCTCAGTCGTGTCCAATTCTATGTGATCCCGTGGACTGTACCCCGCCAGGCTCCTCTGTCCATGGGATTTTCCAGGCAAGACTACTGGAGTGGGTTGCCATGCCCTTCTCCAGGGGATCTTCCCAACCCAGGGGTTGAACCCAGGTCTCCTGCATTGCAGGCAGACTCTTTACTGCCTGAGACACTAGGGGTTCACAACGAACTAGTGACTATAACAAAAGAGAAGCAGACTCACAGATACAGAGAAGAAACTAGTGGCCACAGTGGCGGTGGGGCGGTACAGGGGTGGGGGAGTGGGAGGTACAAACCATTGAGTGTAAGATAAACTACAGAGCTGTACTGTACAACACGGGGAATACAGCCAATATTTTGTAATAACTGTAAATGGAGTATTAACTTTAAAAACTGTACAAAATTTTTTAATAAAAAATAATAAACCATATTTAAAGACTTGGTATATAAAAAGAATATAAAATAGCTTGATAATTCTTTAATATTGTGTTGAAATATTTTTGATATATTAGCTAAAATATGTTAAGTTAAAAAAAAAAAAAGAAGAAGCACCAATATTCCATGCAATACATTAACCTGAGGAACACAGGGCTGCAAAAATCCCACTGTCTGTCATTCTTCCCTACCCAGGGAGGCACCCAGGGAGGCTCCTGGGTAGGGTGGGGCATCGTCTATGGCAGAGTCCCCAGAGCCAGAATGTGCTGAGGACATAGAAAGCACTGAGTAGAAGTCTGTCAAGTGAATCCCAGGATAGGATTTTACCCATGTGCGTTTCCCGATAGATTTTTGTCAAGAGACACACAGTCTTGCTTGCCTTTCACCAGCAAAAGATGCTAAGGACCACATTTTACTTAAAGGACATTAAGAGTTTATTTCATAAAAGTCACAACATATATTCACTACATAGTTGCATTCATCACCTTTCCTGTGCTATAAACTACTTTAAACACACAATTCTTTCCAATTGCTTATCTTCGGCCAAATTATGTGTAGATAATAGAGTGCCGCAGAAGCCAAAATATATAGCCTATAAATAAAGTGCACTACTCTCATTTTTAGAAATAAAAAGTTGTTCATTACTTCTCCTGATATATATTAGCTGTGTAGAGTGAATATGCAGAGTTAAAAAAACAAAGAATTCTATGTAAAATAAAGACAGTTCCTTATTTGATTTGCTTCACCAGAAACTAAATAAGAAAAAAAAAATCCAAGTGTAAATCTTAGGAATACAGTGTTCTCACTTCTAGGTGCTCTTGGGCACAAGGATATAATGCCAAGTTACAGGTGACCTGGCTTCTGGAATCACAAGACACTTAGAGCGGGGGCCAGCCATACTTTTCACCAAACACTGGGGTCTTTGCCTGCATCAGGCAGGTTCACCCCCCAGGGGCACTGTCACCACACAGGGCACTGTCACAGGTGCCAAGGCTGGTACATCTGAAGACCCCTCCTCTCTGTGGAGGGACAGAGGTTAACCCCTCCATCAACATGCAACTGTGTCCCACCCTCAACACAGCAGGAGATGCTTGAAGATGACTGTTAACACTCATCGTCATCAGGGCAGTTCCTTTATGAAGGTGCAGAGGAAGATGGGAGAAGGTCTACAAAACCACAGAGAAACTCACCAGGAGACAAAGCAGAGGTGAGGGGACAGGGCGGGACGGTCGTGGGGGGCAGGGGCTTTAATGCTATCGCCGTCACAGTTTTCAAGGAAGATTTTCCAGTATCAAAAACAGGTTGGAATTTCTTACCCACACATTTCACAAGCACTCTTAGTGCTGTCATCACAGTGCAACCTTTCGCAGTCTTGCTTCCCAACAACTCCATGGTGTTTTGGTTCACATCTAGGATCGCAAACCCTAGCGTTCCACGGGATCTCGCCCAAACATGGGGTCGTAAGGATCATTCCGTTTCCTGGGGGGCTGAGTCCAGGTCTAGGCCTATAAATAAACATCAACTCAGAAGACACAGCCAGTGCCACCCCCCACCTCCCTAGGTCCGTCAGGACGGGGTTCTTGATTCTCCCCCGCACTCAAGAGCAGCCTGCCACGTGGCTCTGTCAAGGCATCTTTGCAGCAATGTGCAGTCACGTACTGTACCATGCTACTCTCCACTGTAATCCACTCTTTGGAAAACTGGAAAAGTATTTGCAAGTGATGAGGAAGAAATCCTAGGGATGTTATGCCTTGGAAAACGGTGGCTCTTCTGGCCCATCATGAACACAGAGAAGGCTCAGGTGCCAGGAAAGGAGGAGGGGTTGGATTTTAAGGCTGACTTTGAATCTGAAGAGCAAAAACTCATGAGGAAGGGGCTGAGATGCTTTCGGAGCAGAAGACTCCACCCTCGGTGGAGCTCTTTGCCTTAGCGAGATCCCCATGCACAGACAGGGGCTGGGCAGCCAGCGTCTCCCCCTCCACAGCCCTGGGCATCAGCAGAGGCCCAGCGCGGCCATGCGAGCAGACGTGGGGCTGGCCCAGGCTGACACCACCCTGCAAAAAGAATCACTCTTTGGCAGGTGCCTGGCATTGGGGACCCTGTTGTTAGGTGGAGTCGGCAGGTAGAAAACATGCTCATGGGCAGCTGCCTCAGCCCGACCCTCCCCTGCATACAGCAGGACTTTGGTCCAAAGTCCCCATCACAAGGCAGAGGTTAAACTTCTCACCGGTGCTATGGCCCCTGTGCGCCCAGTGTGGAGGGTCCTGTGCTGTGTGTGCGCTGGCAGGGATGAAATGGAAGTGTGTGCCCCAGGGTCCCACCCTCTCCTCTGTGTATCAGGCTGCAGGCAGACTGGCAGACTCTGTCACATGGGCAGATCACAGGTGAGAACAGCTCTCTCAGGGCTGTGACCCCCGGGTCCAGACGGTAACGAGGAGAGGGTCCCAGTGGCGACAGCAGAGCGTTGCTTGCGTTCTGTTTGCAGCAGGTAGAGGGGTTCTGAGCAGCAGGCCGGCCGGGTCTTCAGCCTCTCTGCTCACACGGCAGACAGGTCCACGCGGTGTCCGGAGTGACTGCTCTTGTCCCAAGGGCTGAGCCTGGTGGAGCCCGTAGCAGGCCGGGTCCCATTCATCTGCAAACCACAAAGGAGTGAGGAGTGAAGACTCTGCTCCCAGACAAGAAACCCATGGTGCCCTGGGAGTGTGGAGAGCAAAGCCTTGGGCCAGAAAGCTGCCTGAGAATCCTCCCTAGTTTGAGGAAGGGGCATTGCTCCCCAGAAAAATGAGCACTTTTCCCCACCTTCTTGGCAAGCATTTGCCTGCCTCATAGCCCCCAGTTTCTGGGGTGCACTCAACCCTGCAGTCATTTACTCATCGATCTGTCCTTCCTTCCTTCATTCATTCGCACATGTATTCATTCATTTGCAAATCTATTCGTCCATCTGCTTATGTGGTCATTCCCTCTGTGTTGATTTATGGAGCAGGCGATGCACCAGGGACGGAGGTAGGCTCTGAGGTCACTCCAGTGAGCCAAGCTGATCGGACTTTAGTTCTCGTGGAGCTTACATTCTGATGGGAGAGGCGGACAATGGCCATCAAGCAAATGAATAAACTGAACAATTCCCGGGAGTGGCAGGCAGGTGTATGATGCTGGAATAGGGAGGGAGCACCTTTGTTCAGTGCTGTCCGGGGAAGACTTCCTGAGATGGGATCCCTGAGCAAGGACCTGACAGGTAGGAAGCTGCATTGCAGTGAGAACGAAGGACACTGCTTGCTCCAGGCTGCCTCGGGACCCTGCTCAGGGGTCTGCAGGGCAGAGGACAAGGAACCACACATCCAAGCCCAGCACTGAAAAGTGCGTGGCTTGTTCAGACCCCTGATCACTCATGATCAATTTTTCAGGCATCTGTAGGGGGAGGAGCCCTGATGTAAAGGCCGGGCTGTACCAGCAGACTTCTGTGCCTCTGTGGGTCACCAGTGTGTCCAGTGTCTGCGTCTTGGTCAACTGACCTTCCATCCCCCTGAGTCAACATAAGAAGTTCTGATCCTGGAAAGTGCAGGAGAGAGGTTCAGGTGACTTCATGAGGAGGGGACCTTGTTGGGGTGTGACATCAGCTTGTGCCACCAGCAGGCCTATGTCAGGTGTGAAAGGGTCAACTGACAAGCACCAGCACCTGAGCCGAGCCTCCATCACCTCGACCTGGGCAGCCATTTGCCCCGACACAGATGGTGCGGACAAAGGAGCTTAGGGAAGGAGGAAGCAGAGGGGCCGGGGCTCAGGACTCGAAAGACACAGGCTCGGGACCCCTTGGTCCTCAGCAAGGTGGGAGCTGTGTGCAGCTCAGTGAAGCTGGAGCAAGTCCCCGGCCGGCCGGGACTGGCTTTGCAGGCAATAAGGACAAGGAACAAGAGCCCTGGGTCAAGGTGGGCCAAGGATGGAAGGCACTTGGAGAAGGATGGGCCGGCACAGGAGGGGTGCAGACAAGACACCACATGCACTCACAATGTCCGAGCTGAAGGGCTTCACGTTGGCCTGGCGGCTGGAACTGCTCGTGAGGGACCATACCTTGGTTTTATGCTTGAAAGCCGCTCTCACCTTCAAAAGCAGAATGGAAGGCTCAATGGAAGCAATTTCAGAAGTGGAAAAAGCAACAATAAGAGGTCATTCTAAAAGGTCCTGAGGAATTTGTGCTGATGCCAGGCCCAGAACACTGCACATGGGGTGAGACAGGATTCGGAGGTATTGGGTCCAGTCAGTGGTTCCAGAGCTGTGCTGTGTGTCATTGATTCGTTTGGCAGATACAGACTGTGCCCATCCCCCGCACCAACTCCCGCCATACCCAACCCTGCACGGGGAGAAAGCTGGATCTCCTGGTCTTTGCTGACCTCACAGCTCTGGGTGAAGAGACAGGACATGCTCAACAATGAACAGCATGAGGGCAGGGCATGTGACTGGCACAGACATCACCCAGAGCAGTAAATGAACAAATGCACGAGTGGGGCAGGCTGTGTGTGGTTCTGAGGCGGCTCCCCTTTCTGCTCCCTCTGCCACGTGGATCAGTCTCAGCCTCTGCTAGGGCTGCTCTCTGGTCTTTGCAATCATGTGACCTCCCTCTTCCATTGGCTTCCATCATCCTGGGCAACTCACCCTGCGTGTTCCACCCCACATCTCCTTCCTCTCTGCCTGACCTCTCCTGTGCAAATGGACAGAATCTCCTGAAAGAGCACAGAGCGGGTGTTCCCACCCTGTTCTCAATCATCATTCCAGAGGCATTTCCCCATAATCCCAGCCTGTTGTGTGTGTGTGTGTGTGTGTGTGTGTGTTGAGTCACTTCAATCATGACCAACTCTTTGCGACCCCATGGACTGTATGTAGCCCACCAGGTTCCTCTGTCCATGGGATTCTTCAGGCAAGAATATTGGACTGGGTTGCCATACCCTGCTCTAGGTGATCTTTCCGACCCTGGGATTGAACCCGCGTCTCACGTCTCCTGCAGTGGCAGGTGGGCTCTTTACCACTAGTGCCACCTGGCGCAAATGCCGAGAAACATGGTACCAAACCCACAATGTAAGGGTAAAACTTTTCCTATGGATTACTGGTCCTCAGGGATGGGATCCAGAGCAGCCTGCACCATCCCGTGGCCAAGTACATGGCAGGGGCAATGGCCCAGACTGCACCAAGAGGAATGAGCCCACTCCAAGTGCCCCAGTGCCCTTGGAAGCCGCATCACAAAAGCCCCATCTCTAATCCCTGTAGTCAAGAGTCTTCCTTACACCCCAGGTCAGCTTCCTGTATGCCTTGGGGAAGGGTTTGCTGGGAGCCCATCTGCATCTCACTCTCCCTAATACACCAGATGCCAAGCAAGGTCCTGAGTCTCCAACTGAATTACTCTACACTGTCTCCATCTCCCCTGGTCCTCCATGCAGCCAGCAGCCCCTGGGTGACATCAGTGAGGGAGGATTTGTGTATGTTGCTTAGCAACTGGGATGAGGGAGGAGGGACTGATGTGAAGCAGCCGCCTGCACACAACCTGTTACAGGAACCAAGGCTCATTCAGCGTTACAGTCCCAGAAACCAGCCAGATGAGGCCACACCTTTCCTGCTCTCTGTGCCCTTGCAGAAATGAAAAACCAGCTTCATGTTGGCAGGAAGTGGAGCAGACATACCTCTGAATTCAGAAGACAGTGAAAGAGGAAGATGAAAAATCCCTGGGAAGGAAAGGGAAGAAAACGCAGAATTAGAGCCTCTTGCATTTTTGTTACACTTTCTGAGGGTTCCTTCCAATGTCACCCATGGACTCTAGAGTGGCATCAGCATGGCTTGTTGTTGGAGAGGATGTGAGCAGGCTGTGATGCTTCACCATGAAACCATGCGGATGGAAGGGTGTCCTGTAACCTAACCTAGATGCAGGCAGACACCATGGCCAAGATACAGAGACAGGTACATGCCCAGATTGGCTTAACCTGGAAGAGGAGCAAACTTGCTGGGGAGGACAGGTGGGAGGGCACGAGCCTACCAGCTAAACAGCCCTTGTGTCCTCACCGGCAGACCAAGTATGATGATGACAACGAAAACAGATCCAAGACGAGGATGTCCCCAAACATCTAGAGACTTCTCCTCTGTGTCAGCACTAGGCAAACACTTCATCTCATTGAGTGCTAAAAGCAGCCCCATGAAGTGGGTCCTATTACTGTTCCCGTTTTATGGAAGCGGAGACCAGGACACAGAGGATAAATGAGGAACCCAGGACCTATGGTGTGTAAGGGCTGCTGCCACGACAACCTATCCCCTGTCACCATGACAACCAGAAGAAAGCTGTGTATAGGGGCTTATTACAGATTAAAAGTGCAACACAGCTGCTGGTTGTGAAGACCCAGAGGCAGCAAGGACATCACGGTAAGGGCTGAGCTGAGCCGCAGTGACGTTGGCTGGGATTCAGCCCGCAGCTCGGCTGTGTAGGCTATGGATGGCAATGAGCATTCGCCTCTGTCCTTCCAGCAGGGGCTTGTGGGTCTGGGGACTCAGACTCTGGGCATCTCAGATCTCTGGTTTTCAGGCCGTTACCTTTTCTGTCCTTCCATGTAGAGGGCAGATGAGAACTCAGAACCTGAGGTACCTCCCTCTTCACCACCCCTCCATGCCCGGCTCCCTTTTAGGAGCCACCCACATGCTGATCATCTTCCATTCAAGCTGGATGTATCTCCCACAGGTACTTCCCTGAAAGATGAGGCAACCCTGTTGTAAATGGGGTCCTCCAGGCCCTGTTTGCTCAGAGACCCCAGTGTGTGCCCCATCCATGCCTCTGTCCTCTGGGATGCTCCCACCCTACGGGCTCACAAGGTGAACCCCTGTGGAGGGAGCAGATCAGAGTGTCTCCATCCTGTTGCCATGGCAACCTGCACCCACTCATCTATTCACAAAGCTGACAGCTCCCAGGCTGACAATCCCATTGGGCCCTCACCTGTAAGGAGTTGAGTATGGCAAACATGTACTGGAAGACCATGGCCTGGTTGTTGACAGCAAGCACGCCAAAGACCCACGAGGTTCCCAGGATGGGCAGCAGCACGGCCACAGCTTTTGCGGTCAACCTGCCAGAGAAACAGGGATGGGCACTCTGGTGACGGGCAGACAGGGAGGGTCCAGATGCAAGGCTTCTGGACGGGAGCAGACAGAGCCGCTGCTAGAAGTGAGACCTGGCTCCTCCCTTCAGGAGACCTTGGGTGAGGCGCTGACCACCCCAGATGTATCAGACAAGGTCGCTGCCAGGCCAGCCCTGGGCCAAGCTGATCCAGGGCTTGTCCTGCTCCGTTGGACTGCAGCCCGTTCTGGGCATCTGGGAGCCAGCACGTCCACTGGGCAAACTCGGGATGGCCACCCTGACTCAGCCGGTGGTGATGCTGACGCAAATGCTGATCCCAGGTGTCACAGAGGGAAGCAGAGCTGTGGGGCTGGGTAGGGTGGGAGACACACCCAGTGCTGGGGCACCTGCAGCATCAGCCCTGAGGCTCCCCCTCGGAATGTGAGTTCCTCGAGAAGAAGGATCTCGATTCCCCAGTGTCTGGAGAGCCCAGATAGAGCTGGTGTTGAGGCAGTGCCCATGAGGTTGTCTGAATCCTGGTTGTTTCTGATATGCCCTGCAAATCACATGCTAACTGAAGCCCAGGCTACCTGACTCCTGCAACAGCTCAGCTTTCCATGGGGATGAGGGTGGAGGGAGGCTCTGCATGTGAGCTTTAGAGAAAAGTCTGGAGGCTGATGGGAGCCGTGCTGCCCAGGTCAGCAACCGGCACACCCCTCGTCCTTCAGCGCAGTGGCTGACACAGTCTCGCTCACTGGAGGGTGAGTTGTCTGGAGGCTTGGACTTTGCATCTCCGCAGCATCAAAGCGCAGCAAGGCGCCAGAACCTGCAGGCTCTCAGGAAGTGGTCACTGAACGGATGAAGGAAGAGCTCATAGATGAGCCCGCAGACGTGGGGGACATGGATCCAACCCTTTCCGGAAGGTGGTGTAACAGCCCCAAGGCACTTCCGGGTCAGAAAGCCAAGCTCCCGGCACTGACAGCTCCTGGCGGCAAATTCCTGAGAAACCAAAGGTTGTTCCCGCATGTCAGCTCTCAGGGAAGCTGCCGCCGTGTGTTATCATAATGTTAACACCGTTAAAACACCTGAATCTGGGAAATAAAATATCGTGAATGATTTAGGTTCAAACTTTAGATCCTGGAAAAATCTGTAATTGAAAGGAGCAGCCGCCGACAAATCGGTATCAAATGTGCTACTTTAAAGGGATGGTTCATTTTTACTTTAAAAAATAGAGCAATAAATGATAAGAATCTTGGGAGAAACTCCTCTAGTTGAGGCTCTCTGTGGGCTTGTTAACCAAGCTGCCAGGTCTTGTCAAAGGTGGAAGGAGCGGGGTCCCTGAACAGTTGAAGGCCCGGGAGGGGGACGCTGTCCACATGCACGTATGCACGACGCATGTACGCACCACGCACGCACGCAAGCAAGCATGTGACTCCTTGATGCCCCGCCCCAACTCGCTCCCCCCAGGGGCAGGGCCTGCGTGGGGCTCCACCTCCTGCATCCTCTAACCACCCAAGGCTCCACGTGGTTCACACCTCCCTCCCCATCCCCAGGTCCCTGATCTCACTGGGAAAACTCAATGTTCTCTGCTGCTTTCTGGGGAGTCTGAAATCATGACCAATAAATAAGAGATGAGAAAGCAGGTGGAAGGCAGCCCATTAGGGCTCCCGAGGAAGCATCTGATCCCGTTAGTCACTGAGCATTGATTGAGCTGATGGGCAGGAAGGAGAGGCTTAGACTGAATCCAAGAGACGAGGAGCCGGAAGTGTCCCAAGGAGGCTGTGTTGCATCTTCCAGCCCAGCTTCCAGGGCTCCTGCTTCACCAGCCCAGGGAGGGGGTGGTCACTCTAATGACACTAAGAAGGGAGTGAGAGAGCTACTCAGGGTCCAGCTGCACCACGTGAAGAGGAGGAGTCAGTGCTGGGTGACATCAGAGTCAGGGGTCTGTCCAGAGAGACCAGCTGGACTCTCTTCAGGAGGTCGTCCCAGGGCCGTTGTGTCACTTGAAGGACACAGGACACGGGAGGGCACAGTGGCATTGCCCCAGTCATGGTTCCTCAGAGAGGCAGAAACACCCTCCAGATCACAGCCCCATCTCCCATGTGTCAGCCTCCACTCCGAGACCAGGTCCCCGTGGAGAGCAGGCAGGTCATGGGCTCAGCCGCCTCCTGGGCCATGATGCATAAAGAGGGGACAGGGGCCAGAGAGGAGGGGTGGGTGTGAGTTGAGACCTAGGCTGCTCTGGGCACAGCCAGGCCAGTGGTCCCCTGGGTGCCAGGTCAGAGGGGGAGCAAGAGCCTGTGCTGGAGACAGACTGGGGCCCTCTCCGTGGAGGGGAGGGCCTACAGACTGAGGTTGGGGTGAGGGAGGGTCGGGCTCCTCCCTGGCCAGGCCCCTTGGCTGGGGACAGGCTGCCTCATGGAGCAGCGCTGCCTGTTCTCGCTGATGAAAGAGGAAAGCAAGTGATCCTGACCCAGGAGCATCTCCAAGGTTTCCAGGGGCTGAAAAAGTCCAAGAAGCCAGAGCCACCTGTCAGGTTAATTTATAGTGTTTGGAATTCATTACAGAATAATTGTCTTATCGATTTGCCGCAGATATATTTACTCTTTTCCCTTTCAGATCAGAAGAGATGTAGTGCAGCTAAAGTAACTTACAGAATGCTAGCTGCCTAGTAACTGTGCCGTGTTTATAAGTCACTTCAGTCATGTCCAACTCTTTGTGACCCCATGGACTGTAGCCTGCCAGGCTCTTCTGTCCATGGGATTCTCAGGCAAGAACACTGGAGTGAGTTGCCTTTTCCCTCTCCAGAGGATCTTCCTTACCAAGGGATCAAACTCACATGTATTACTTCTCCGGCACTGACAGACGAGTTCTTTACCACTAGCACCACCTGGGAATCCCGGTCTCTTTGTGTAACCCCCTAAATTCCCTGCAAGGAGCCACCTCTCCCACTTCCTGGCCCTGTGGTTTAGAGGTGCTGCCTGCACCCCAGAGCCAGGATGGACCATGTGACTCAGGCCTGAGTTAACTGCTGACTTCCATCCACTGTAACTGATTCATGAATGGGCATATGGTCTGGTCTGAGTCTGCTTGCAGGCTCAGGACCTCTGTCTGATTTTGAGGGAAAGAGACACACTTTCCCATGGACTTGAACCTTCTTTGGCAGCCATTTTGTCACCAGGAGGCACAGTTCATCTCAGGGTGAAGCCAACAGATGATGTGGGGCAGAGAAATGCAGGCAGACTGGGTCCTGGACTAAGCCATTCTAGACTCACTCCTAGACTCATGGTTGCCTTTTGCTTGAATCAGCTTGTGTTGGGTTTTCTGACACTTGCAAGTGGCAGATCCCCAATAATGGGGCGAGGAAACCCCAGAAGGCAGCAAATGTGAGTGTGGAGACACCTGCTCCTTCTGTGGATGGATCAGCCCCAGCACAGGTCAGGCCAACCTTTGAGACGGCAGCTATCACCCCCACCACACAGATCAGCAAAGCAGGGTGCTATGGGATTGAACAGCCCATGAGGTCTCAGCAGATGGTAAGGGCTGAGCCACGACCGACGCAGAAGAACAGTCAGGCTTGAGTACCTCTGTACCCCACCACAAGCTCCTCTAACTCTAGGGGTGAAGCTGTCTCTGGAGGATCATCCAATAAACCCCCTCTTTTACGGATGGGGCAGCGAGCTCGGAAAGGGGGCTGCTCCTGGTTGAGACAGATGAGGGCATGAGCTCTGTGCTCCCTGTGATGTCAAGTGGACACAGAGCTAGCCCAAGAGTGTGACCTGCCTTCCTGCTACCCCTGCAGCATCAGTGGCGGGGGGCGGGGATGGCTGACAGCCCTGGGTCCAGCTTACTTGAAGGCACTGGGATCTCCATGTATCTTGTAGTTCTCGGCGCTGATCTGTGAAATGACCCTGGTCACCGCGATGAGGATGCCAATGTTGACCTGCACGAGGAGCACAGGAGACAAGGTAAGGGCTGGAGCGCACCTGCAGAACGTCTGAGTCCACCTGGCGGCACCCACTCCCCAGCCAGGCTTCTCGAGCAAACAGGTGGCATCTCTGGGAGAAATCTAACAGTGTCCTTGAACTTTCACCTACACAGATCCCCTGCAAGACTGCTTCCAGGAGCACACATCTATGCTAGAGAAAAGACAGCCCAACATCCCAGGGCTAGTCCCCAGAAGCACATCAAAGAAAGCACCTCTCAGGCCTCCCTGGTGATCCAGTAGTTGGGAATCTGCCTTGCAACGCGGGGGACATGAGTTTGGTCCCTGGTCCAGGAGGATCCCACATGCCGTGGGGCAATGAAGCCCGTGGACTGCAACTAATGAGACTGTGCTCTGGAGCCTGCGAGCCACACTACTGAGCCCACGCACCAGTAAAGCCTGCACACCCTGGAGCCCATGCTCCACGACAGGAGAGGCCACTGCAGTGAAAAGACCACGCATTGCAACAAAGAGTAGCCCCCTGCTCACTGCAACTGGAGAAAGCCTGCGTGCAGCGATGAAGACCCGATGCAGCCAAAAATTTATAAATAAATATTAAAAGAAAGCAAGCAAGCACCGCTCCACTCAGCACTGAGGTAAGGAGGTTGTGAACTTCAGCATCAGACAGAACTGGTTCCAATTTCCTTTCACCATGTACTCCCTGGGTGTGACACTGAAGTCCTCTGAACCTCAGTTTTTCCACTTAATAAGTATTAACACCCACAGTGCAGTCTGAGTGTTGGAAAGATAGGAAATCACATCTCCAAAGCCCCAGTACAGCCTGACTCTCATCTCCTGCCCCTACTCCAGGCTCCCAGCTGTGGGATCCACAGAGGCCATGGTAGAGGATTCTTCATCTTCTGCCCAGTGCTCGCTCCTGCTAGGCAAGGTCCTCTTGGGGTCTGGGGGGCTGGGAGGCTCCTCTTGGGGACTGAGGGCTAGGGGCGGGGGCTGCAAGGGTCGGTGGCAGTGGCTCCAGCACAACCCGTCCTCTCCCATGGGCAGCTCTCCAGGGTCCTGAACAGGAGTCTGACCAGGCAGATGACAGCAGAAGCGTCCCCTCCCTCTAGATTTCTTTCCGCTACAGGATCCACGCCAGCTGGAATCCAGGGTCGTGCTGTGGCCGGGGACTTCTTTGTATTTGAAAAGCTCAGAGGTCATTTACAGAATCACGGAGGAGTCCGGCTCCTGGCCATGTGTGAACTTCCAGGCCCGAACACAGGTAAGAACAAAGACTTTCCCTGGCAAGCCTCCTAGGGAAAGTGGCCCTCCCCATCCCAGACCTGTGGTACAGCAGAGCATCCTAAGGTCTGAAGGAAGTTGCAGGCAGGGACTCAGGCCCCTCCCACCCTGACCGGCCATGCCACACATATATCTGCATTCCTGGCCTGAATACCTGCATTCCCGGCTTTCTTAGGGGGTCCAGCCTGGGGCCTTTCCAAAGCACCTCTGCTGATACCCCTTATCCCAGGAGTCTTGCAGACATGTCTCCCCACTCTGCCTCAGTGACCCGCACCTTCTCCACTCCCAGTCCTCCTCCTACCTCCTCCTCCCTGGCTCCCTGGTCCAGGACTCAGCAGCAGCCTCTCCATCAGTGAGCATCCCTGCCTGCACTGTTCTTTGGGATGGAGCACCAGGAAGCTGGCCCTTGTGCCCATTCAGCCCCTTGCTCACACCATCACAGTAAGTGAATAACGGTTTATTAGTTTTTATGCATGTGTGTGTGTGTATCGTACATTTGTGTCTGACTCTTTGCGACCCCATGGACTGTAGCCTACCAGGCTCCTCTGTCCATGGAAGTCTCCAGGCAAGAATACTGGAGTGGGTTGCCATTTCCTCCTCCAGGGGATCTTCCCCACCCAGGAATTAAACCCACATCTCATGTCTCCTACATTGGCAGGCAGATTCTTTACCACTGAACCACCTGAGAAGCCCCATTAGCCTTTATAGCAAATAACAAACAGATGCTGTCAGTGGGACTCCAGTCTTCACTGACCACCTCCACACCTGGCAGCTTGGCTCCAGATAGTCAGGCCCCCTCATTCACTCCCATTCTCTCACCTGTAAAGTAAGGTTAAAGGTGGACATCTCCCGAGGTCAGGGAGGATGGAAGAAGCTGGCAAACAGGAATAACCAGCCACGCCCTCCCCACTCCACACTGGGCAACACCCACAGGAGAGCCACACTCAGCAGATGAGAGAGAGGTGGGCCAGCACGGATGTGAAAAACGTGGGGGCAGCCCATTCAAGTGGGACAGTGACCAGAGAGTGAGGGAACTAACTGGTAGCCACTTTAAGAATGGGAATTTTAGGGACTGCCCTGGTGGGCCAATGGTTAAGAATCTACTTTCCAAGGCAGGGGGCATGAGTTTGATCCCTGGTTGGGACCTAAGATCCCATATCATAGGCAATGCACTTGTGCACCTGAGGTGCATAAGCCTGTGCACCTCAACTAGAGAGAAGCCCACGTGCAGCAACAAAGACCCAATGCAGCCAAAAATAACCACTAAAAAACAGAAAAGAACGTGAATTTTAATTCCAGACACTGAGGTTCAGGGACGTCTGCAAACAGCATCTTCTGAGGGCAGGTGGACACTGCACAGTCGTCTCCGGAGGCGACAAGCTGTGTCATGGAGTTGAGACTATCAGCTGGAGTGGTGAATAGAAAGCACAGACCCTGCTTATCTCACCAAGACTCATGATTTTCGTTATTAAACACTTTTCAGTTTCTATGCCTTTGGTTGATTTCTAGAGTTCTGATACATCTGGGTTTCTCCCCCCCATACTTCCTCCAGTAAATTCCTTGCATTCCAGGGGAAGAATGCTTAGCGTGGTCCTCTCCTGCCTCTCTCACTTTGGGAATTTATATCTTGGGTTCCTTACATACTGGCCAAAACTGAAGCCTTGTTTATAACAAGAAAAGACTGGAAACAACCTGAATTGTTTCTGACAAGGAGCAGGTTGGGGGCTACCATGGGCAGCATGCTCCCTGGATGTATTATGAACCAAGGCAGCACTTTCTGCGCAGAAAATGCACACAACAAGGTGAATGCATATTTATATTCACCTATATCTGCACAGCACTCCTAGGATACACAAGAAGTTAGTACCAGGGGCATCTGTTTGGGGAGGTGGGTGGAAACCAGAGAGCTGAGAGAGAGACGCGGGCAGAGACTATTCATATATATTATTAAGCTTTGCTTTCAAATTTTTAGCCATGTGTGTTAATGTTCAAAAGTCAAATTACTTAAATTATAAAAGGGGACTAACATAAATCCCTTTTCCTGTGACTGTTTCAGTGATGTCCTTGGTCTCAGGAGGAAAACAGGCTTAACCATGAAGTGTCCCGATAATTTGGGGGAGAGGATGGAGAAGCCACAAAGCCCAGAACCTGGGAGAGGGACGCCAGGGGAGGAGCCTGAACACCCCACGTGGCCCCAGAGGTCACAACACAACCGCCCCCTCCCTCTGCTGGCTTGAAGGCTGAACTGGGACCCTGCCCCAGACTTCTCAGGTGTGAAGCCAGATGATTCAGGCTATGGTTCACAGACTCCGTGATGTGGTCGCTAAATGCATGATCAGATTACTGCAAATCGTTTAACAGACATAGAAATGCTACAAGTGACTGATCTAATTTCAGATCTTGTGTTATTTCCTGGTCTCTGTATTTAAGACCCGGAAGAAAGCATTTCAATAATGGTTAAGCTGCCGCATGATTGGATGTTATAATTCATCTCTCCAAAGCTTCTGCTGGGGTTTATTTCCCCTCTGTCTTTCAGCATGGGCCTGTCTGATTTCATCTGGCGTGCATGCTTCCTCTGAGTTGGTAAGACAGTCACGTCCACCACGGCAATATGAGAGAAGGCGCAGAGAACCTGTGATCCCGCATCAACGCACAGTTAAGTGGGAGATGGTGGCTGTGGGTGAAACAAATCTTTGTATTTTCATGAAAATACAAAGCAGAAGCGGACCCAGCTCCCCACTGCATTTCACTCACCCTGGCTTGTGCCTAGCTGCAAACTGGGAAAGGCTCTGCAGTGAGGCGTCTGTAACGTGAATATCATGTATCTCATCAACTAAGTGTCTCTGCATTCGAATAGCCAACAAGCTACTTAGACAGAACGTCAAACCAATAATTCACAAGCTGCATTTCAGCAGAAAAAAAAGGCGGGGGGGAGGATATACACTCAAGACCATGGGGACCTCTGCTGGGAGGAGGGAACATCGTGGCAGGGCTTCTGGGGTTCAGACCATGCTGTGTTTCTTGACCTGACTCCGGGCTACTCAGGTATTCATGAAAAATCACTGGGATGTGGCCATGATTTCCCAATGAAAGTACAGAGACACATATAGACATAGTAAATGCTGCAGTTTGTATCTTTACTTGTTTCTATGTCCCTATAGGCATTTATGGAGAAGGCAATGGCACCCGACTCCAGTACTCTTGCCTGGAAAATCCCATGGATGGAGGAGCCTGGTAGGCTGCAGTCCATGGGGTTGCTAAGAGTCGGACACGACTGATCGACTTCCCTTTCACTTTTCACTTTCACGCACTGGAGAAGGAAATGGCAACCCACTCCAGTGTCCTTGCCCAGGGACAGGGGAGCCTGGTGGGCTTCCGTCTATGGGGTCGCACAGAGTCAGACACGACTGAAGTGACTTAGCAGCATAGGCATTTATGACTCTGTATTTATATGTCTGTAACTGTAATTGTGTCCATTTCTGTATCTGTATTTAGGAATTGGTAACTGTATCCATGGGGCTTCCCTGGTGGCTCAGTGGTATAGAATCTGCCTGCCAATATAGGAGACGTGGGTTCAATCCCTGGGTTGGGAAGATCCCCTGGAGAAGGAAATGGCAACCCACTCCAGTATTCTTGCCCAGAGAAGACTGGCAGGCTAGAGTCCACAGGGTCACAAAGAGTCGGATATGACTTAGTGACTAGACAACAACTATATCCGTATCTATGTATCTTTATACAATGAGTTGACTCATTGGAAAAGACTCTGATGCTGGGAGGGATTGGGGGCAGGAGGAGAAGGGGACGATAGAGGATGAGATGGCTGGATGGCATCACTGACTTGATAGATGTGAGTCTGAGTGAACTCCGGGAGTTGGTGATGGACAGGGAGGCCTGGCGTGCTGCGATTCATGGGGTTGCAGAGTCAGACACGACTGAGCGACTGAACTGAACTGAACTGACTGATGTATTTTTATGCACCTGTATTTGTAGAGTCACACAACCACTCTGGCTTCTTCCTAGGTGAGAAGTGGTTGTTGTTCAGTTGCTCAGTTGTGTCCAACTCTTTTCAACCCCATGGACTGCAGCACACCAGGCTTCCCTGTCCTTTTCCCGGAGTTTCCTCAAACTCATGTCCATTGAGTCAGTGACGCCATCCAACCATCTCATCCTCTATCACCCTCTTCTCCTGCCCTCAATCTTTCCCAGCATCAGGGTCTTTTCCAATGAGTCAGTTCTTAACATTAGGTGCCCAAAGTACTGGAACTTCAGCTTCAGCATCAGTCCTTCTAATGAATATTCAGTGTTGATTTCTTTTAGGATTGACTGGTTTGATCTGCAGTCCAGGGGACTCTCAAGAGTCTTCTTCAGCACCACAGTTTGAAGGCATTTATTCTTTGGCTCTCAGCCTTCTTTATGGTCCAACTGTCACATCCATACATGACTACTGGAAAAACCACAGCTTTGACTATACAAAACTTTGTCAGCAAAGTGATGTCTGCTTTTTAATACACTGTCTAGGCTTGTCATAGCTTTTCTTCCAAGGAGCAAGCATCTTTTAATTTCATGGCTACAGTCACCGTCCACAGTGATTTTTGGAACCCAAGAAGATATTACCTGCCACTGTTTCCACTTTTTCCCCATCTATTTACCATGAAGTGACGGGACCAGATGCCATGATCTTAGTTTTTTGAATGTTGAGTTTTCAGCCAGCCTTTTCACTCTCTTCTTTCACCTTCATCAAGAGGCTTTTTAGTTCTTCTTCACTTTCTGCCTTAAGGATGGTATCATCTGTTTATCTGAGGTTATTGATTCCAGCTTGTGCCTCATGCAGCCTGACACTTCACCTAGTGTACTCTGCATATAAGTTAAACAAGCAGGGTGACAGTATACAGCCTTGATGTACTCCTTTCCCAGTTTTGAACCAGTCCATTGTTTCATGTGAGAGAAGGACTTTAAAGCTCCAGACTTTTCTCTTCCCTGGCTTGGAGGCTCTCTCCCCAGTGGGGCTGGCATGGAACAAGCCCTTTACGGGGCTCAGGTTGTGTCCCTGCTTCTGTAAGACCTGCTGGCCCCATAGGCACATCTGCACTCAGGCTCACTGAAGTCACCCAGGGAATGACATCCGTGTCCCTTCATAATCAGGTAGGATGGTTTGTGAAGGGACAGTTGGGAGGGGGGTCGGTATCTGACAGTGGGGTGAAGGGTGAGCTGTTCCAAGAAGGGGCTTGGATCTGCCCTTTCCCGGCCCCTGCCATGGGCCCAGCAGGCATAACCATGACAATCTCTGTCCCCCTGGTTCCTGCCCCTCCAAGATCAACCTCACCAGTACACACAGAAACCATATGTCCCAACATGAACCTGCACCTTGCTAAAGTGTTTTAGTTTAAAATTGCCGGGTGTTTTTTTAAATGCATGGGATATGCAAACAGGTAGCCCCCAGACACGAATCCCTCTGGAGGGAACCCTATCCCATTGCATCCGTCCAGACATTTCTTTCCCACAGACATACTCATGTGAACCTGCGCCCAGACAGAGCTGTGCACACTTTACACAATGGGGCCAGGCCCTACCTGGGTCCTGAAAACTGCTGTCTTCAGGGGGCACCTCTGAACAATGGGGAACAACTCAACACGCACAACCCAGGGTCCTCAGAGGAGACAAGGAACATGAGACACACCCAACCACAGCCAGCGTGAGCCCTGAGGCTCAGAGAGGCTGGGTCTCTGGACCCTTCCACTGCGTCCCCCAGCCCAGGGTCTGCATGATTTTTCTCTCAAGGTCCAAGTAGCAAATACTTTTGGCTTTCTAGGCCTCACAGTCTCTACTGAAACAACTCAACTCAATGGCTGCAGCATGACAGCCGCTGCAGATGACTTGTAAGTAATCACCTGTGCTGCTGCACAGGCTTTACCACATGGGCCACAGCCCGCTGACCCTGCACTCGATTGTGAAGTCGCTGAACAGTTCTAGGCCTACACCTCCCTCCTCATCATCCAGGGCTCCCTGACTTCCCCTGGCCCTCCTCAGACCTCAAGCTGGCTCCACGGTGGGATCCCCTGGAGCTCTGAAAGGTCCTGGAGCCCACATCCAGTAAATCTAGAACCTCTAAGGTGGGAACTGCTCCCACGCTCCCCAGTAACTCCCTTACTAACAAGTTTGAGAACTGCAGTCCTCAGGTGTTGATGGCTGATGTCAAGGAGAGGGGCTGGAGGTAACGCTCCCCCAGGAAGGACAGTGGGGCTCCAGTGATCCTGGAGGACTCAAGGTGTGGGGACCTTGCTGCAGCCGGACCCCATGCTGCATGGGTGGGGGGGTAAGGATACAGGCAGGGCAGCCTTGGATCCCCTGCTGTCACTGACTGAAGTCAGATGAAACACTCAGATCACCCAGGGAGTCTGGGAGGGGGCGATGCTGCCGAGCCCTCCAGACCGGGTGGGTTAGGTCAGCACACAGACAGAAGAGGGGACTTACACATTCAACTACTTCCCTTCCACCCCTGCCCGCCATCCATGCTCTGACCAGGAGGGTTTAATTGTCGGGGGAACTGGAGTCAGTCTGAGCCTGTGTCTCCATTTGGGTGACAAAGTGAAGGGTCTTCCCTGACCCCAGGAGCAGGAGGTGAGAGTGCCCGCCGGGTCGCTCACGGGGGCCTCTGTCATCCTGTGAAAGGCCGGGTGTAACATGACTGTAGACAGTCTTCACACAGCCCTGGGACAGGGGACAGCCTGGACTGAAAGCTCAGGGACACGTCACCACAGTAACGTGCCCCCTCCTGCAGCTGAAAGCAATTAACTGAAGAACCCAGGTCTGTGCTCAGAGCCCGGAGTTCACGCAGAGGAGGGACACCTGAGCTGACAGTCCCACCCCTTCCCCAACCTGGCGGCCCTTCCTGGAAGGAGCCCTCCTTCACAGAGCAGGTGTGCATCGCCCTGGCCTTGAAGAGACAGCTGTGCCCCCTTCCATCATGGCGGTGACCCAGCTACGTGATTCTGACTACCCATGACAAAGAAAGAAAGAAAACACCCAAGCACCACAAGGGAGCCAGCAATTGGAGATGGGGTGCCTGGGACATTGGCTCCTGCGAGACAGAGGAGCTGAGGGCAGAGGGACAGTGTTGGGCCCCAGGGAGTCTGTGGCCAGGGCTGCACTACCGCTGCAGACAGGAGTGTGGCCTGTGGGGGATGGAGCAGCCCCTGCCACCCACTGTCCTGCTTGAGGGAATTGGGGATGCACTCCTGGGCCCTCCTCTTCTGAGTCTCGTCCACATCCATACAGGTCACCCCTCCACCCTGGGCAGAAGGGGCACAGTATCAGGAGGGGCACTTGGTTGATGCCCACCCCTCCCACCAGGGCTCCACGTGGATCCTACAGAGAGCCCAGGGGCCCTGAAGCCCCACAGAGCTGGGAGTGCAGCCCCGCCTCACCGCTGGCACAGACGCTTGAGGGCTGGGACCACTGGGGATCCAGGAGGCTTGCAGCACCTCCCACCAACTCCCCATCTCCTGCTTGTACCTGTGGACACCCCAGAGCCCACATCACCTGGAAGGAGATGGGCATGGAGGGCAGCAAGTCAGTGCAGCCAGAAAGAGGGGATCGTGTGCGGGGCTGGCACCACCCACCCTCCCTCCGGTCCCAAACAGACAAGGACACCACAATGAGGTCCCCTCTCTCCCTTCCGGAAATCCTTTACCAAGAAGATGCTGCTGCACTTTGTGTGGCATGAGGATGCCTGAGTGGAATTTTAATTAAGAAGTAGGAAGCCACATCTTCAGGCATCTTCCCTTGGACACATTTCTAATTAACCACCAGGGCCCACGGCTTCAGTCAGTGCCAGTGAATATGCAACAAAGTCAAAAAGAAGATTTCAAATCAGCAGCTGGGGAAGAGAGCAGGGGGTGAGAGAAAGGAGGGCTGGGTTCACAATATTTAGGAAATATCCCCATGGGGGAGGGGATGGCTTCAGTGCCATCCACAGACCCTCTCTAAGTCCATCCTCCCACCACCATCACTGGTGACATGGGACATTGGGTTTGTCATTAGGATTGGGAGGCGATGAATAAGGACACCAAAGGCACAAGTGTCTCCGGCTGGAGTCCCTTCCCATGCCTTCAGTATCAGGGTCGCCCAGGGGTGCTTCAAAGACAGCACCCTTTGGAGAGGTAATAAACACAGCCTGGATCCCACCCTGGGGGTGTGTGGAGAGCATGCTCTGGAGTCCCAGCCCAGAGTGTGAAGAGTGTGTTCTGTGGATGCTCAGGGTGGGCAGGAGGGATGTGGGGGAGGTTCCCCAGTGTCAGCCCCCAACACCTGAGAGGAGAGATGTTCAGACTGGGACAGCATGGGGATGCCTCAGCCCTAACCAGACCCCAAATACTGAGCAGGGTGCAAGGATGCTGTTCCCCCTCCCCAAAGCCTCCCCCCCACAGGGCTTCCTGAGAACCCCCACCTCCAGACCCTGGAGTTCAGGGGGGTGACCCCTGGACAGTCATGTGGTTCAGGTCGAACAATCATCTGTCTCCAGCTCAGCCTCCGTTATTGGCTCTGGGACAGGCACCTGACCCACAGGAGCCAATCAGAATCTGCCCTGGCACTTCTGCTAGGACTGCTGGGAGCAGTGCCTCCCTCCCCACCCTGAGCTGCAGAGCTGGAGGATGTTGTCGGGGTGCCAGTTCCATCACTTCCTCCCCAGGAAAGCCTGATCCAGATGGAGCCAGCAAGGAGGCAGTGGGGCCAAGAGCTAAGTAGGAGATACCAGCTGACAGCACTGAGTGCCCAGAGCCAGCCAAATCTGATTCCCCCTGCGTTTCCCAGGACTGAGCCTTTTCTGCTCAAGAGAGCTCAAGCTGGTTTACTAGCACCTGAGAAGAAGGAAGAGGAGAGATACCAAGAGGAAGACGGCAAGGAGAAGGGGAGGAGGAGAGGAAGGGCACATCTATAGCAATACAGCTGCAATCACTGGCCAGGAGTTTATCATTCAATCTGCTCCTCTATAAAACAGAAATCACCATCTCTTCAAGTAGCTATTTTAAGGGCAAGGAAAAGGGACATTTAATGTAAAAACATCTTTTTAAAAAGATCTCTATAAATTTGAGCCTTTATCATTAATGTTAAACAACTTCACTGGAAACCAAGTATAAGGACCCAGGGTTAGAACTGTGACCTGCTGCTGCTGCTGCTAAGTCGCTTCAGTCGTGTCCGACTCTGTGCGACCCCATAGACGGAAGCCCACCAGGCTCCTCTGTCCATGGGATTCTCCAGGCAAGAACGCTGGAGTGGGTTGCCATTTCCTCCTCCAATGCATGAAAGTGAAAAGTCAAAGTGAAGTTGCTCAGTCGTGTCCGACTCTTAGTGACCCCATGGACTGCAGCCTACCAGGCTCCTCCGTCCATGGGATTTTCCAGGTAACAGTACTGGAGTGGGGTGCCATTGCCTTCTCCGAGAACTGTCACCTAGCCCTAGTCAATCAGAGCATTTCAGAACTTTGGCCAATCAGAGCATTTCATTCCTCGGGAGGGCTGACCAATCAGGACAGTCTATTCCTCTGGCCAATCAGAACATTCTGCTTCCACTGGCCTCGGTGAAGGCTGGCCAATCAGAACAGTCCATTCTTCTGGCCAATCAGAGCATTTTGCTCCTCTGACCTCAGTGAGGGGGTCCATGGCAGGCAGGGTTCCGAGTCAAGCCCATTAGAAATGATGAGAATCGATCCTAGGATTTTGTGGGACATGTCAGCAGAACAATAACAAGAAGAGCAAAGGAGTTTTTTCCCCCTAAGACAGATAATGGAATTTTATATGGTCCTAAAAGTTTCTTACCAGCATCTGGGGCAGCCTAAAAATGGAGCCAACTCATAGGAAAACAGGACTGAGATGTGAGAAGCTAGAAACACGTGGAGATGGCCACGTCTGAATCTTGAACCCAGCAGCCACAGCAAGCATTCCTGACTATGCGTTTATAAATCCCGATTTCTGTCAACCTCTCTGAGTAGGTCCTTCATAATCACAGGAGTTCTGTTCCCTGTGGTTCCCAGGGAGCTTTGACTAAAGCTTCCTAACGCAGCCTTGGATCCTGCATCTCCTTGACCATGGAGATGTGCATGTGAGGAAATTATGAAAGAACGGTGAGGAGGAGAAGAACCAGCTGGGTCTGCACTGCCCCCCTGGGTGCACATCCATACCGGTTGCTTTGGCGGGAAAAGCACCAAGGGCCTTAATCCAGTCTGCATTAAATCTGAAAACATGGCCGACCTTGCCAAGTTCTCTTGGAGTAATGAGGCTCTGGGTCACAGGCCACAAGAGGGGCTGTAACAGGACTGATGCTGCCACAGCCTCGGACATTACTCCCAGGGATCCCAGCCCCATCTCCACACAGCCCAGTGCTCCCTCTACTCCACTACCCCCAGCCCCGCCCAGCTCCGTGCCCAAGGGACAGAGAACATACCACGATGATGAACAGGGCAGGGGCCACGAAGGCCCAGATGGCGCCATTCCCGAGTGATAGCCAGCAACTGCAGAGAGAGACAGACGGTTACTTCAGTGCATCACCCCACCCACTCCAGCGCAGGGGCCCTGCATCCAGAACAGGACAGGGACAATGTGGGCATGGTGACAATAATGCCGTTAATCCCAACAGACGTGCCCGTATCCTGCTCACAATTTCAAGAGTATTCCACTCTTGGGAAGAACGTTCTGGGTCTGCAGACCGGCTCAGGCAAAAGAAGGCTTTTACAGGTCACCTAGTTAGTGAAAAACTTCACCATCTCTGAAGAGTCTAGCCAAAATCCAACAAAGGCTTTAGTTTTATTATGATAAATAGGCTTTTGTCTATTGGAGGAGTGAGGAGGCATTACATGGCACAGGACTGACCATCCTCATCAGCTCATCAGCTATCTGTCAGTGCCCCTCCTGGCGGTGCCCCCTCAGCTGAGAGGAATGGTTCCCCAGTGGATCCCAGCCAGGGCTCTGACTTCCAGAGAAGCCTTGTCTGGGATGTAGGGTCCAGTTTTAAGGTTGTGAAATTCCTCCTGGATTCCGAGATGTGATTCCAGGGGCTCAGGCAGGACCGCCAGCCATTCTACTACCTCATTTCTCTCCAAAGCCTCAGAATTGCCAAGAGCCTGGGTGTCCCTTAGACACATCCCTCCCTGGATCTGGGCGCAGCCCCAGGGGCCTGGCACACCCTCTGGGATCTGGCCAGGCCCACGACACATCCTCACTGACTCAGGACGTGAATGTCACCTGGTCACTCACTCACAGCTACTCAAGGAGCCTGGCCCCTGCCCCCAGCTTTGCAAACCTAGAGACACATCATCCCCTGAAACTCCATTGCGCACCCCGAGGCAAGCGCTGTGATGACGTTCGCCCTGCAGAGGAGGAGGCTGAGGCCCAGGGAGGTTAGGGGACCCAAGTCCATGCTCCTGCACCTGCCTTTCTGGCCCCAGTCCTCCCCCAACCTGAGACCTCCTGGATCAGGAGACATGAAGTGCCCCAGACACGTGACAGTGCCTGTAAGAGGCTTGTTCCTGTCTGGAACCCAGACCCTGGAGAAAGAGCCTCTTGTCTGAGGATGCGGCATCTCCCATGGAAACACACAGCGAGTACAGTGGTCTCCAACCCAGGCTCCCTGAGAGGGTGATGACTCTGCAGGAGGAAGCCCATGCTTTCCACTGTTGTCATGCAGAGTGCGAAGTGGACGAGCATCCTCAGATCCCCCGTCCCCATCAGACACTCAGTGACCCTCTGGACATTTGCCAAGGATGCCTTGCTCTCAGGCACGTGAGTGGATGAGAGGCTTGTATCAGACTCAGACCCTGGAGCTGAGCCACATGCTGTGGGCGGCCAGCATCTGCACTCCCAGATGGAAAGACACTGAACAAATGCCAACGAGATGTGTTTGAGATGAAGTTTCTTCTTTTAATTTGCACCTTGACTTCGGATACCACGCAGGCTTGCAAGGAATGGGCCAGAACAGTGGTTGTTTAATCATTCTTATTTCAGTATGCACTCAGACAGCACTTTCTTTAAAAGCCTCATCTCCAGGAAATTGTTGCCCTAAAGTGGAATAAGCCAGATTCCTCCCAGTTTAGTGACTCAGTTGAGAAATTATCTCAGGCTGAAGCTATGACCAAGTTTAACTCCCTCTCTCTTCTTAAACTCTCTCCATGGTGTTTTCTCTCAGTGGCTCAAGGGGGCAGCCTCCTAAAGACGGTTGAGCTAAAGCCTTTTTCTCTTTGGGAGGAAAGGAAATCAACTTTCTAGAACCTGAACACCTGGCCTGGCTGCACAGCACCAACCCAGCCTCTTCTTGATTCAACTCTGGACCCACCAGCTGCAGTTTCAAAACGGTGGCATGAGGTCTAGAACATACAGGGTCCCATCTGCTGCCGCCCCCGCGAGGAGAACCTTGGGGCCCACTGCTGGCGCGCACCGGTCTACACGCACACAGTCTTATGTTCACTGGGCTGTAACTGAATGAGACTTCGTATGAACTAGGCACTTGCTGACCAACCAAGGAAAGGACTCGACACAAAACTGGGCTCCACAGGGGACCAGACAGCATGTCTAGGAAAACTGCATGGATGGAAAGTTCCCATTAGAAACCTGTACCGGCCACCCAGTCCTGGAGGCACTAGAACACCCTCATTGCTAGTTTCAAGGTGGGATAAAGCCCAAAACACTTTTTTAAAAAAACTGTCAGGGCTGGAAGATGCCAGCCTTGGACAGACCCCTCCCCCAGAAGAACACAGGAAGACAACGAGCCGGGGCCATGGGGACCCTCCCCACGGGAGTCCTGCCAACACAGGAATCACCGTTTCACTTACTTCTTACTTGTTCCATAACTGTCCATGGCAAAGACTATTGAAATGATACAGATCAGAAGAGGAAAACCTGCAGAAAATGAGAGCAGAGTATTGTATTAGCCACTCTCTTTTGATGCATTTATTCATTTTATACCTGACGGATACAAAAAACTGTGTGCTGAGTGCTGAGGGCACAGAACAGCCTCTAGGCTCCAAGGACTTAGAGTCTAAACAAAGAGATAACACACAGGTGCATTTTAGGGAAGATCCGTTACTAATCTATTCTTTATCTGAAAACAACCATTTCTGGCTGCTCAGAAAGCAGCCGTGCATCCTCTGGGCCTCTGACTGATCAGTGCCATGAGCACAGGGTCTCCCTCTCCTCCCCTGCAAGGAAGGGATGGCGGGGGGTGCGGAGACAGCAAGGGGTCCCTTCTACCCACTGACCCTCCCCTCCAGGAGAAAGGGCTCCCGACCAGGAAACTGCACTTGGCAGATTCCAAAGAAAAAAGGGTGGGGGGATACATTACAACAAGTGGGTCTCTGTCGCCCGCCCCTGAGCTGAGTCTGTCCCGCCCATGGGAGACCAGCTCCAGGACCCAGAGGGAAGCCTGCTCCTCTCCCCCGCTACCCCCACTCACTCCAGGCCTGGGCACCTCAAGGCCACAGCCCTCCTGGGATGTCTGGTGGCTCAGTCAGCAGACAGCACACCTGCCCTTCTGAGGATCAAGTTTAAATTATCTTGAAAAGGAGTTTCTGGAGAAACATCCCATCTCTGAAATACTTTGATTTGATGTCAAAATAGTCTGCATCACAGGACATCTGCACAAGACATCGCAGGGCTCTCACAGGAGAAGAGCAGCCTCTGGGGAGAGGTGCCGGGGCCAGGAGGAGTTGCGCCTCTCACCACTGACCCGCTACCACACTGGGTTCTCTACCTGCGTGCACAACTTCATAGGAGCCAGAGCCTTTCCAGGTGTTGGAGCCACTGGCTGCCTCCTGCCTTGATGGACCCAGAGTCACAGGAGACAAGCGGAGACCTGGAACCAGGCCCCCACCCTGCTGCTCACTCACTGAGAGCCTCAGTTTCCTCAGATGTCACAGAGAACCCCCACTGCCTGGCTCACTTGGGGTGGGAGGAATACACGGGACCTGAGATGGTGAGGGACCTTGGGGGCATGGCACACCAAGGTCCCCCCACTCCCATCTTCCCGAGGAAGCCCAAGCCTCAGGGTGCAGGAGAAGCAGGTGCTGCAGGAGCACTGGGTCCACAGGACAGCCTGGCAGGTGCACATGGGGCCCTGCAGAGTCCCCAGGGCCCCGTTCAGGTGGGTTCTGAAAGGTGCAGGAAGAACTGGAGGTGCCAGAGAGGACAGATTTTCAAACTCAGTGGCTGAGGCTTCACTTGGAGCTGCCACACCTCTCTCCGCTGATCGTGGCAATGGTGGGGGCCCAAGTCAGAGGCTGTCATCCCTTTACTGCCCAGAGTTAAATGGAAGAGTAGAAGCTTCTTTTTCTGCCTTCACAACTGCGGTGTGATGTGTTTCTCCCACGATCCCCAAAGCAACACTGACAGTCCTTGGTCACAGCTTCTCCTGCACCATCCTCTGTGTCCTGCAGAGGACAGGGCATGGAAAGGTGACCAGAAGGGTCTGAGAAGAGGGCAAGCTCCACTCTGCTTTCTCTGAAACACGCTGCAGGAGCCACAGGGATCGGGTGAGCGCGTTGTTAAGAAGGAAAATTCACAGGCAGCAGGAGGATGAGCATGGGAACAGGATGCAGACATCAGCCAGCAGGAAGAGCCTGGGCTTTGGAGCCAAATGACACGTGGTTCTAGCCCCAGGGCCAACCTGGACCAGCTGTGAAGCCTCAAGGGCTCGGCTGAACCTCTCTGGGTCACCAGGTTCTCACTCTGTAAATGGAGGTGACATCAGGCTACTTACTGTAAGGACCACACAAGCTGAGCTATGGACGTGATCCAGGAGGCACTGATGTACAAAGTCCATCTCTGTACAATAACCTCCACTATTACTAACAAACTCAGATGTCTTTTCCACTGTTGCTGTCATCTGAAATTCACACCTCAACAACCCAGGCAGACATGTGACCTGCTTCCTGCAAACAACTTGAAGTCCCTCTGGCCCTGTCCAAGGATGTTGACCTTATGGAGCTCAAGAAGCGCTCTCTTTAGGCTTCCCTGGTGGCTGAGTGGTAAAGAATCCACCTACCAATGCAGGAGACATGGGTTCGATCTCTGGTCCAGGAAGAGCCCATATGCCATGGTGCAACGAAGCCCATCCACCACAACTGTTGAGCCTGTGCTCTGGAGCCTGGGAGCTACAGCTACTGAGCCTATGTGCCCTGGAGCCTGTGCTCTGAAACAGAAGCCACCGCAATAAGAAGCCCGTGCATCGGAAGTAGAGAGTAGTTCCCACTCTCTGCAACTAGAGAAAAGCCCACGCAGCAGAAAAGACCCAGTACAGCCAAAAATAAGCAAATAAATAAATCTTTTAAAGAAAGCAGTGTTCTCTTTGGAATGTGGTGACCTTTCAGAGGAACCACACTGGTTGTTGCCTCCTAAGACCCAGGGAAGTGGGGAGGGGTGATGTAAGGAGTGACCAGAAGGAGCATTGCTATGAAATATTAACCTGGACACACAGAGCAACGCATGGAGAGGATGGATAATGTGAAATCCAACACAGGGGCAGGGAGGTCTCAGCAGAAAGGGGCAGAGAGATAACAATGCCAGAAGACAAGTGGTCCACCCTCTGGTAGAAGTCACTGAGGCCGTATTCTGGATGCCTCGCTCTGGGCACATGAGAGGTTTGCACTTCCTTATCCAAGGCTGTTGGATCACTGACTCCTTCTGGCCAGTGAGTTGTGAACAGAAGGGACACATGCCTCTATCAGTTAAGTGTTTAATTTCCAGGGTGATATATACCCAAACCATCTTCTCTCTCACAGCAACCAGCTATGGCTCAAGGCAGCATCTTCCCCATCACCCTGGGCTGCTGAGGGACTGCCCTGAGCAGAGCCCCTCTGCGGCCACCAGCCCACTGAGGATACACAGTGTACACAGGAGACAAACGTTGCTGTTTTCAACTGATGTGAGTTGGAAGCTGCTTGTTATGGCAGCGTGACCTAGGCTGTCCTGAATGACACACCTCCCAAGATCTCGGTACTATGTCACTTCCCTGGGACACCAGCACGATTTCAGAGAAAGGCAGGGTCCAGAATGAACTACGATGAAGTTTTCAACCCTAGGTGAGTGAAAGTGAAAGTGTTAGTCACTCAGTCGTGTCCCACTCTTTGCCACCCTATGGACTGCAACCCACCAGGCTCCTCTGTCCATGGGGATTCTCCAGGCAAGAATACTGGAGTGGGTTGCCATGCCCTCCTCCAGGGGATCTTCCCAACCCAGGGATCAAACCTGGGATCTCTTGCATTGCAGGCAGATTCTTTACCATCTGAATCACCAGGGAAGCCTAGATGAGTGGATGCTCACAAAAGAAATGAAGTCATAACAGAGAAAAGTGAAGCAAGCTGCCTTTCTTTCACTTCTGAGTTTATGATCGTTTCTCTGACCACTTGGGAATTTGTGGTCAGAGATTCACATCTGCTGCACCAACATGTAAACAAACACTCAACTGTTTATCACTCACCTCCTCTCCAGGTTCCCAGGTGGACTCCTTGAGGACAGAGATTACATTTCACCCACCTTACAAGTTCAAGCACAGGGCCTGACATACAGAAAAACCTTGGGTAGGTTGTTCATGGGACACCTCCAATTCCAAGTCAGCTAAAACCACAATCCTTGAGTTTCAAAAAATGATACCGTTTGAAGGCTGCTGTAAGAGCAGGCTGAAAATCCCTAGGGAAGTGGCCTTTCTCTGGAGGATCCTTCCTATAGGTGACCTCCTAGGGCCTTGGATCAGCCTCCAGCTTCCTCCTAGTTAATAACTGCAGGTAGAGAGAGTCCAGCCATCTGCAGACTGTCTGTACTCAGGCCCAGAGCTAAGAAGGAGGGATG
The DNA here is from genome assembly GCF_055505025.1 of Bos grunniens. Taxonomy (NCBI): domain Eukaryota; kingdom Metazoa; phylum Chordata; class Mammalia; order Artiodactyla; family Bovidae; genus Bos; species Bos grunniens. Next base: position 46,422,683 of record NC_141181.1, read on the forward strand.
CAGTTCTGAGCCCTGATGAAATCAGTTAAGGGGACGCAGACTGGAGACAGAGGTGGCAGGCCTGCTGGCACCCATCCCAGCCCTCTGTTTGCAGGGAGTCTCTGATGGAGGCTGTGGAGGCCTAAGAACACCCACAGGGAAGACACTGGGACCAGAAACCACGCAGTCACAGCCACTGCTGTCAAGTAGGAATGGAAACTCAGAGTTTCCAGATCTCCTCATTTTTCAAAAGAACCCCATAATTTTATGTAAACCTTCTCCATTTTTATATATTGGCAGATATTTCATTGTTTTTCCTCTAATACATTTCAGGCTAAAGAAGCTATCCTTCAAGGCTGGATTGGATTGTGACCCTCACCTCTACCCTGAACCAGCGTAGATGGCTCCTGTCACTGCAGAAACAAATTCCGCACTTAATTCATTTCAACCGTCCTTGCTGTGGCTATGGGGTGTGTGTGTGCGCACGTGCACATGTGTGCATGCACATGCACACACAAATCTAAACTGCATGGCCATTTCCATAAAGAAACTAGTCATCACAGGCGGTTGATCACACATCATCCTGTAAATGCTCACTAAATGAAGCATTTAGTAAGCTTACTAAATGCTTACTAAATGAAGAAGTCAGAGGCAGGAGCAACCCACCTCTTTCAGGAAGTCACAGCAGGATGGAAGGAGACAATTATGCTTGCGTGGGGCCCGTGAGTCTCCTCTCTCCCCATTCCGTTAGCCAGGTCAAAGCACAGAATAAAATGTTTGTTTGCTCCCTGCACCATGAAGTGAAGTGAAGTGAAGTTGCTCAGTCGTGTCCGACTCTTTGCGACCCCACGGACTGTAGCCTACCAGGCTTCTCAGTCCATGGGATTTTCCAGGCAATAGTAATGGAGTGGATTGCCATTTCCTTCTCCAGGGGATCTTCCTGACCAGGGATCAAACCCGGGTCTCCCACATTGTAGACAGATGCTTAAGACTGTGAAAATTAAATCTATTGCAAGAAAACTAGAAAGGAGTAGCAGGTCCCTGATGATGGACTAATGCTTTATAGCAAATGCAAGAATTCCAGGTGGCCATTACTCTGGCAGGAAGCAGGGTCTCCTGTGCTCTGGTGCTCCACCACAAGATGGGCAAGGAGGAAGTTCAACAAACGAGTCACGACGATGGGGAGGTAACTCCCAAGATAAAGGACTACCATAACTGATGAAAGTTAGCTTTTAAAAAAACATAAGCATATAAAGTCTCTGTAAATTTTCCTAAGGGCTTGCTGCAAATTAAGAATTTATTCAAGAAAACCTACTAAAAATAGAGAGGAAAACAGAGAGACTAGGACACCTGGGCTACAATCTGCTCCACTCCAGGCAGGCATGGCTAACAAGACAGACGCCCTCCCCTGAGGCCCAATCCAAAGCCACAATATCTCCCTGGGGCAGACTGCCTGCATATCTCATTCTCCCTAGCACCACGGTGCAGAAACTCTATTCCAGGTAAGCACAACCAAGAGATCGGAATTCCTTTCCGCCTCCAACCACAACCCACAGTCTACAGAGTCCACCCACCGTGTGACTGGCTGGGAACACAGGGCCCCGACTGCCCTCCCCCCAGGGCACCCATATACTGTGGTATTAGAGGCTACCTTCCCCACCCAGCACCCCACACTAAAGCTGGGTGTCAATCCAAGAGAAGCTGGCCACTGTTCCCGTACTGGCTCAGGAACATGCCTCTGAGATCTTTTCTAGACAGAAGGGAAGCCAACCATTAGAATAGAACACTCCAAAGCACTCCCCATGGGAACTGACAGTACCTGGCCTCTTCAAGGTGTTTCACATGAAGATGAAATCGCAACCCACCGCTGCCCCCGGCCCCATGCCATCCCCACCTCCCCATCCCATCCCCACCTACCCCATCCTATCCCATAGTAGTAGCGGTGCTTGCTATCTTCTGATCCAAAGACCTTGATCACCATGCTGTACAGATGCAAGCCTTCTACCAGCATCCACGCAAAGGCGCTCAGGAAGAAGTAGTGCAGGAGCATGGCCAGCACCTGGCACGGGGCCTAGGATCAACGCAATGCATAGAAAATAAGCTCTTTCAGGGTGTGAGCAGTGCGTGTTTGCTGTTGTCTCAACCTCCCTCCACAGATTTTCTGGGGGTGCCTTATGGTCATGTGGCTTCATTTCTTTCTGGAGAGTCATGTTTTGCTTTTCCCGGGGGGAAGTGATTTGAGTGGAGCACGTGACTCAAGCAGTAGCCAATCAGAACCCCTCCCAGGTATAGTGATTGGTTCATGACAGGGCAGGGAATCGGCCCGACCAATCAGCATAAATATCCCCATCCCTGCCACAGGATTGGTTCAGGGGCGGGCATGTGACTGGCCAGGTGGATGGCCTGAGCTCCAGAGGGGGCGGAGCCATCAGCAAGCGGGTTTCCCTCATAGCTCCAGACCTAAGTACCCTAGGAGCTTATGAAGTAACCTTGGCTCTGCAGTCGGGAGGTGCTGCAGAGCAAAGTGTATGAGGGGAATGGAATTGAGGGGAAGAGACAAATCAGCATGTGACGTGTCTGTTTTAGTTCTCTACTTCAAGGTGTTGGTTATTTACCTGGAGCTGAACAGCCTGAGTGACACGGCCGCTTCTCTGGAGTTTACTCTCAATAGTGTGTAATAAACAAGAGATGTACAAACTATCTGTAATGTCTGCTTTTCTTGGCTGTTCGGGGCACTGATATCCAGAAGGCCCACCTGCCTTCTCTCTGACTAGATGAGGAGGGCAGCTGTGCTCCTCTCTGTTCAGAGCATCACGGGGCATCTGGTCCCTCCTGCTCCTAGTGTCATGGCCACAGCTTCAGGCTCAGCCATGTGGCCTCAGATTCTCCCGGGACCTCGATCAGAAATTTCAACTCCTCTCCCCCCGGGCCACTATGGTCTCTGTAAGTCCACAGCCACCCATCCCTAAGCTCAGATCAAAGGGCCAGGGAACCAGGAGTCAGGGAGGAAAACAAAGATGAAAACCAAGAACAACCATCTCTGTGGGGGCTCTATATCCTGTCCTCCCAAGGCCCCCTGGACAGTTAATTCTTTGGGGAAGAAAAAGGAACAAGTTGCTAAAATGCTGTGTTTCTTGTCACCAGGCTCTGTTAAAGTTAGATATAAATATGGGATACATCTACTATTTTTGTGGTCCCAGTATTCATGGCTCTGGGTCTTTTAGGACCAGTTTCCCCTTTGGTGTGGGGAGCACCTTACCCCCCTACACACACAGAGGCTTGGATGAGACCAGCCACCACAGTCACCTTTCCTGTCTGTCAAGAGGTCATCCAATGGGTGGATCACTCAAGCAGATCCACCCACTGGAGCCCTGCCTGAGATTTCAGACACCTGGGCTCTGAGAGGGAGAATACTCCCGGGTCCCTGAGATCATCATCTGGACAGTGGATGCCTGGACCACTTCCCCTCCTGCTGCCATCACACCGTGGGAGCTCACTCCTCTCAGTGTGGCCTGGGTCAGCAGCATCAGCCAGATACTGGATGGAAACAGGAACTCCAGATCCTGCTGAACCTGAATCTACATTTTAAGAAAATCCCATGTGATGATCCACAGTGGAGTTTGAAAAGCATCCTGTAGGAGAGAATGAGGCTGGTGCAGGTTCTTCTGTCCAAGGCACAGCCAAGAACTTCTTAGATGCTTGGTTGAACCCCTAAACCTGCGAGCAGAGGAGAGTGGATCTCTCCTTAGGCAGCAGCCCCAGGACAGGCAGGTGGGCTGAGGACACTGCTGGGCATAAGGATAAGAGGCTCTGCTGACCCTCACGTAGGGGGATAAAGAGTTCATCTTCCTTTAGCCAAATGTGATTGTATCCCAGGACTGATTCATACCGCTCGGGTCTCTTTCTGTCCTAATTTAGAGCAAGCCCATCTCTGCTTCTCCTTCCCATCAACCAGGCTTATAACCCACATCACCCAAGCCTGGGTCATTCTGGTCTCAGCATTTGACTTACTGTGAGATCTAAGACTTCCTAGCTCCCCAGAGAATTCCCTGCCTGATTCAAAGGGTACAGAAATGTGGGTCTAGGTTTCACAGTCTGTTTGTGGAGAGCACCTGCCCTGGGTAGTCAGAGGAGGGGTGTGGCTGTGTGCAGTCAGAGCAGAAATGGAGAGCAGTGTCTGCAGCAAGACTGCACGAGGTCAGATTTTGGTCGGCACTTACCTGGGCGAGTCACTATAACCCTCTGTGCCTCAGTCCTGCCTCTGTGGCATCACTTCCTGGGCTTGATATGAGGATTAACTGAGTGGATCTATGTAAGCCCTTAGCACAGCGTCCAGCATGCAGTCAGGGCCATACCTGTCTTCACTACCAAGACTGATGTGAGCAGGGAGGCCAGTTCATGCCAGTCATCTTCCCTGTCTCTCCCAGAGGAACCACAGCCTGGCTATCTAGTGGTCTGAATTTGGAGTTGAAATCAGCAGGTGCCACCCCTGCTGATGCCCCCCTGGTGATGGGAGGAGGGGATGGGAGGGAGGCCCACTGTGGACACATCAGGACCCAGGAGACCCACTCACCGTGCCCGGCTCGAAGCGGAAGCTGATAAGCAGCAGGACCTGGGCCACCAGGACAGCGCAGGACAGGTTGGCGTGGATGTGGTAACGCTGGTTCCGGATGGTGCTGACCGAGCTGGGGGCAGAGAGGCACTGGCTAAGCTGTGGCTTCCCCCTACTGCTCCTCCAAGAATCACCAAAGAGGTCTTGATAAGCCTGCCTGGGTGCTGCCACTTCTGGTTATGAACCATCAGTGCCTCCCTATTACTCCTGGAAATGACCCAGCTCATTCCACAGGCCCTGCAGGACCTGACCCTTGCCCATCACTCCGACTCAGCTCTTTCCTTCCTCTGGTCACAGACCCCTTTTTCTGGTTCTCCAAGATCCCCAGCCCGCTCCATCCTTGAGGTCTCTGCACCAGCTATTACTCTGCAGTAAAGTCCCTCCCCGGGTCTCCCCTTAGAGAGAACTTCCTGAGCCTGAGGGAGCCCACTTCCTCTCTAAACTGCCCTCAGGGCTCAGACGGCTGTGGAGATGTGTGTTCAGGCCTTCGCATCCTCACTTGTCATCTGCCTCCCCACCCCCACCCCCAATCAGGCATGCTTTTACTGTCTGGGGTGCAACTGCGTCCTCAGAGGTGACTATAGGCCTGGGTGGGTTGGAGTGGGGGTGGTGATGGGTTTGGACTTGCTGAGCAAATAGCTGGGGAACAAGGGAATCAAAGCAGGAACATCCTGAGCATAACACTGAGGCCCCTCCAAACCTGCCTCCATCTCCTCTTACCTGGCTCAGATCCTACCAGAAGCTCCTGTGTACAGTGGGAACCCTCGCTCCACCCCTCAGAGTGCCCAGGTCCCTGGTGGGCTGCAGCAGGGGCCCAGGGAAGCTAACAGCCTCCCCTGCCATTGTGGCAGATCCCGGACCAACCAAACCAGGGACCCCCCTAGACAGACAGTCACCCAGGTGGCCAGTGTCCTCAGGGAACAGGGCAGGTGAGGAGGGGTGCCAACTTCCAGGAGGAACCCCGTGAGCAGAGGAAGCACCTGAGCACCCCTTGAGACTGAGGCCCATCCAGGTGTGAGTAACACGCCCTTCTTAGAGGTCCAACAGCTCTGAGGGGAGTGTGCAAACCCATCTTCCCGGCTGACTGCCCAGACTCTCGGCTCTGATCTTGTTTTTCTGTCCCAGTCCTGAAAGAGCCATGGGCAGACTTAGCTGCCAGTATCCACTTGGTGGCGGGGGTTGGGGGTATCCCCTCAAGCTCTGACCAGACTGATGTGACTTCAGCAGGCGGAAGGGGCCCTCCAGGGATCTTACCCCTGCGGCTTCCAGCAGCCCAGCCCCACAAGGATCTGGCTGCTTTGATAACATTTTGGGTGGGGGGGTGGGGGGCGGGAGGTCCTCTGTTCTGGCACTCACCTGGTCAAAAGCCAGAAAGTCCTGTGGGCTGGGGAACTTTCCAGAACTTTCCAGCTTAGCTCAAGCCAGGTGCCCTCCAATTCGACAGCCCCTCCTCTCTCCTCCGTCTTTTCCAGAACCCCACAGGCTCCCCACACCCCAGATCTCAAAACAAAAGGTACTTGAGGAACAACCATCCACCTGTCACACACCGTGTGTGCAGAATCTAAACAGAGGCCAGCATTTGCCATCCCATCCACACCCCCAGCCCAGTACAAGTGCCAGAAGGGAAATCGAGGTGGGCAGGGGTGGCACTGACATTCGCACGAAGCTGCCAACCTCCTGGCCCTCGGGGGAGAACAGAAGATGACTCACGAGAGCACGGCGAAGGTGACCAGCGTGATGGCCAGGCAGAGCACGGACAGCGAGCAGCCGATGTAGCTGATGGACGAGAGCGCCACCTGGTGTCCGCGTGTGAGCTGTGCGGGAAGCAGAGCGGAGGTGGTCAGCCATCTGGTCCAGGTCCTACAGGGGGACTTGCCCAGTGGTTAGTGCCACCCGAGCCTGACTGAGGGGAGGTAAGGTAGAGTTCAGGTTGGAAAGGGTCCCGGGCTAATGCACAGCTGAGCACCAGGTAGTCATCGGGCCGTTCTGAGTTGGTGACTGACAGTCCCTGCCTCTGCCAGATACCCTGCTGTTGCCATCAAGAGGGCAAGGCCTTTGATGTTGGCCCTTGGTTCTGTACATTTCAGATGCTCCAAACGGCTCCACCAATCTCTCAGATTCCTCCACCCATCAGTCTCTGTGAGCCTACTGCCTACCCCTCCCCCACCCATCCCCAAGCAGCCTGCCTGCCCCTTGCCTCCCTGTCTAGAATGTGACATCCACAGCTACCCAGGAGATGTAGTGTTTGCTTAAGAGCCTGATCCATAGGCCTTGGTTCAAGTCACAACATGCCCTTGTTCCCAGCCAATGACCTAGGAATGAATTTACACACATAAAATGCTCAGAGCAACATAAGAGTTTGCTATTATCCCTGATGTCAAATACAGCATAAACAAACTCAGTGGGTTAAGTGGATGCAAAGTCACAAAGGATGGTGACAGAAACCACAGCTCACTTAAGAGACCAATCCAAGACTCCAGGAGCTAGCATCTCAAGGTCACACACATTTGAACCTGGGATCCAAGAAACTCGGTGCTCCCTAAGCCACACAACTAGAAGACCAGCTTCCGGCAGAGGTCACTGCAGTACACTTCCTGCTGGGGCTCATGGCTCCTCCACCAGCATGAAAGACCCAGCCTGGAGTTCATTCTGCATCTGTGTCCAGCCCTGGACATCAAGGACCCTCCAGCCTTGTCCAGGACACCCAGAACCTTGACCTCCAGCTAAACCACCTTCTTCCCTGTTCACTGGGACCTGAGCATGCATGCTAAGTCACTTCAGTTACATCTGACTCTTTGTGACCCCATGGGCTGTAGCCAGCCAGGCTCCTCTGTCCATGGGGATTCTCCAGGCAAGAATACTGGACTGGGTTGCCATGTCCTCCTCCAGGGGATCTTTCCAACCCAGGGAATGAACCTGCATCTCCTGCATTGGCAGGCAGGTTCTTTACCACTGAGCCACCTGGGACCTAACCAGGAATAAAAGGAGGAAACACTGAGATCTGTAAAAGGGCTGTTGGCCAGGATGAGGGAAATGCTACAGGCACAGGAGGCCCCACCAGGAAATGTAAGTGGATCGCAAGGAACAATTTGGGAGCCAGCAGCTCTGTGCCTGAGGACTCATCACTTAATGGGGTCTACTTCCTTCAGATCTGAGTCACTCAACTCATCCCCAGGGGTCAGGAAACATTTCAGATCTCTGGCTGAAGGGAGGTGGGGAGGCTGAAGCCTGGACCCAGCAGCCATAGACGTCAAGGCAGGGCCCTTGTGAGTAACTCCTATCTTTGCAGCACAGCAAGCTTCCTAGGCGGGTGGGGCCACTAGTGGGCTCCTCCAGCAGCCTTCCTTCTCAGCAACATCACAAGATCTTGGATCCTAAACTTCCCCATCTGCAGATGGAACACACGGTGCTCCAAGTCATCAGATCCCCTAGGAAGACAAACGGAAATATATTCCTGGAGCCACGCTCCCACACGGTATCACTCAACACTCTAATTCCTGTGAGATGTTGTCACTGGTCTTCTGTGAAATGACGTTTCTGGTTTTAGATAAGTTTCAGAGAAGTTGCACTCTCTATCTGCCTTTAAAGATGTTTTGGTGAATATAAGCAATATAAGGCTTCTGAGAAATCCTACAGGTGAATATACATATATATATAGAGAGAGAGAGAGAGCTGTGTTAAACTTGGCATTTCTCAAACTCTTTGGGGGAGGGGAATAGAGTACATCTTTGGAAGTGCTGTTACTTCAAGTGATGCTTTTGAGAAACGGAAATGAAAACCCAAAGAGGAAACACTAACATTATACTGACTATGTCATCTTTCCTTGCTGTCTCATAAGACAATAGAAGTGTCTTGTCACAGTTACAATGATCCTTGCCAACAAGAGAAGGTGTGAAGTGTTGGTTACCAGAGTTTATAGACATCAGCAGGCCATCAACAGTTCTTGGAAACTGAGATTGACCTCGGCAGCACTCACTAAATTGAAATTAACTTAAATGACCAATGGAAATGCCAGCAAATGAAATATAGCCCCATGTCTGTATCAACAAGGTAGGCTGGCTCTGGTGACATGCTCACCCCATTGCCACTGGGAAGTCCCCTCCCTAGTCTGGCCCTGAAGCGCAAGTTCTGTGCATGGAGTCCTCTGCACCCTGAGGTCTCAGCTCATCCCCCTCCCTGTTCATCGCTCTACTGCCCAAACATCTCACATCCCCACAGTGTGAGCATCCCACTCTCTGACACCAGTCACATTTCATGGGGGGAGTCTTCTCTCTCCCAGAGAGATGGGGGGCTCTTTGAGGACAGAGATCACGTTCCTGAAACTTCCACTGCCTGATCACCCACAGCTCTGAGACCAGCAGGTACTACTGAGAATGAGGGTTCATTTGCTGAAGGTTTCAGGGTAGAAAGAGCCCTGGAGTCTATTCCCCTGACTCCCCCACTGATTCACCATAAAAGATGAATTTAATGTACACCATTGTGTGTATACCTCTTAGAAAAATAATGAAACTTTACCTCCTCCATTCACAGAGCTCTAGTGAGCTTCTTGTGGGCTCATGTGAGGTTCACTGCACAGCATAAAAGCTTCCAGATGTGAGGGCTATACCTGGCCAGCCACACTCACTGAAATCTTTGCCTGCTTTCTGCACACAGGCTCTGCCTAGTGCTTCTGAAAAATGAGAGTCCAGCCCTAGCCTCATACCCACAGCTACCCAGTACTCTACCATATGCCCCGCAGCCCCACTGTCAACCAACCTGCAGAAAACTGAAAGTGTTAGTTGCTCAGTCTGATATTTGCAACCCGATGCAAAGAATTCTTTGTAACCAGGCTCTTCTGTCCATGGAATTCTCCAGGCAATAATCATGGAGTGGGTAGCCATTCCCTTCTCCAGGGGATCTTCCTGACCCAGGGATCAAACCTGGGTCTCCTGGATTGCAATAAGATTTTTTACCATCTGAGTTACCACAGAAGCCCTCAACCAACCCTATTATCAACCAACTCAACCATCAACCCACACCACCATCAGCCAACCTCACCATCAACAACTTTATTATCAACCAATTCTACACCAGCACCCAACCCCACATCATCTGTCAATCTCACCAGCAACCAACCCCACCATCAGCTAATCTCACCATCAACCAACCCCACTGTCAATCAACCCCACCATCAGCCAACCCTATTATCAACCAACTCAACCCATCAACCAACCTTACCATTAATCAAAACTCACCATCAACCTATTTTTCATCACAGCTTTTACCAACCCCACCAAAGCCAGCCTTAAGCCAACCACAATAGGGAACACTTTAAAAATGAGATAAGGCCCCTTCCTCGAGCAGAACTATTATCCTGGTTGCTGCTGCTGCTGCTAAGTCACTTCAGTCATGTCCAACTCTGTGCGACCCCATAGATGGCAGCCCACCAGGCTCCCCTATCCCTGCGATTCTCTAGGCAAGCATACTGGAGTGGATTGCCATTTCCTTCTCCAATGCATGAAAGTGAAAAGTCAAAGTGAAGTTGCTCAGTCGTGTCCGACTCTTAGCGACCCATGGACTGCAGCCTACCCGGCTCCTCAGTCCATGGGATTTTCCAGGTAAGAGTACTAGAGTGGGGTGCCATTGCCTTCTTAGCCAGTCTCAAAATGCTCATACAGAGCAGAAGGCAAGCTATTAATATATCGGAAGGTCATACTTTACACGGCACTTGCATGATAAAGCAAGCCTATGAGGGGAAAATGAGAGGTGATCAGAAGGACCTTTGAAAACCTCTCAGGTCCCCTACAAACCATGGTCTGTGCAGGTAACCTCATACATCATTCTTCAGCACAGTGGTCCAAGTAGCACTGAGGCAGACCACAGGAGGAACCTGCCTGCAGAAGTTAGAGTCTTCAAATTTTTCTTGTTTAAAACAGCTGTCAAATCCACAGAGCAGAATAGTGTGTGTGTTGGTGTTGGGATAATCTGAGAGACTCTGCTTGCCTGAAGGGTTTACTCCCCCTCTCTTTTTATATAAGAGCTTGATAACTTTAACGCATGTTCAGCCCACTGGTTTGCCAGTGTGTTAAGTGAACTTGTGTTAAACATGGCTCCACTGTAAGCAGCCAACAGCCTGTGCCTTGTGAAGTTGGATAGGAGGGAAAGTGGACTTCACACTGGCCCCAGCATGCAACCGGAAGCAGACAGAGAGGACAGGAGAGGACCTCCTGGACCAGAAGCAGGGTGCACTCTAGTGGTGAGGTCCATGGAAACAAGGGTTGTCTGTCTTGCTCCTGTCCAGATCCCCAGCGTCTGACAAGGACTGGCAAACTCTAGATGTTCGAAAGATGAACCAAAGATCAGATTCACCTGGGGTCGTGAAGCATTCACAGCAGACTGGATGGTTAAGATGGGGAGAACAGAAGTGCCTTTATTGGGCATCTACTGTATACAGGCACCAAACCAGCAAAGGAGGCTGTGAGTGGGGATCGTGGTTCTCATGTTGAAGAAACATGACTGCCCATCACTGCACAGCTGGCGAGGAAGTACTGGACTAACCCCAGATGGCCTGGACCCCCGTCAGCAGCAAGCATGTATTAAGCACCCACTGAGTGCCAAGCTTGGGGCTTAACTTGCAGTAGAGAAAGCAGATAATGAACAAAGCACAAACAGATACTGATAAATACATGAGTGAATAAATAAGGTCACTAGTTCTGAGCTTGATCAGGCTTAGATAATCAAAGGCCTTGCTGGAGGTTACTGTCGGGGACAGGAGGGGGTACCTAGACGTGAGAGTCATTCCAGGTCCTCTCTCTCCCCTCAGAGCTCATCCCCACCCAGTCCTGTTGGCTCCTCTGCTAACATGCAGGCATACATCTCTCCTTATCCTCAGTTTCCAGAGCCTCTATCTTAACCTCCTCTACTTCTTGGACTGCCTCGCTGCTCCCTGACTGCACCCCATCTTCAGCCAAGTCTCCACTTGGCTGAGCAGACATGGGTCTGACATGGGTCTGAACTCACCCACCTCCTGGGCACCCTTGCACCCAGAATGAAATCCTTGTTCCTGCCCGGGTCTGCAAGGCCCCCAAGTGCTCAGTCCCGCCAGCATCTCTGCCTCACCGCCTTACTCACTTACTCTTTCAGGAGGGTCCACACAGGAAAGGAAGGCCTTCCCAGGAATTCAGCAGAGGGGACTGAACATAGGAAGTGGGGGACAAAGTCTGGGAACCCTCGGAAAAGGAGATGATGGTGACAGTCCCCAGAGAACAGCCACAGCAAGAACTTCTACCCTTGTAGGGTGGGAAGGACAACAGGAGGGGGTGATGTGAGCAGAGCCAGGACCACTGGAGAGCTGGAAACACAACAGGCCTGTCCCCTGAGCTGGGGTCCTGGGGGGAGGGCGGTACAGCGGGAGCAGGGACCACGGAGGGGCCATGGGCGGCATAGGAGCATCTGAGCAGAGAGCAGACCGGTGTCACTTCATGCCTGCCTCTCATTGGCTGGGCTCGGCAGGAAGCCAGTTGTCAAGGGAACCTGTGGCTGAGCAGAGTGAAGGACAACTGGGGACAATCTGAGAGCGTGCAGCCCACCCGCTGGGTCAGCCCAGATGTAGATGCTCTCAGCCCCTCACTGCTCCTGGACCCTGCGTTCCATCAATTTCCCCTGCCTCCACCACCCCACCCCTGGCTCTTTGCAAGGCCTGCTCCGTCCTGCCTTCTGGTCTACCTTCTGCTGGGACCCAGGCTCTGCTGGAGCCTGCCCCTCCCCTGGTCCCCTCTGACCCTGGCTAAACCATGTGCCTTCCTTCAGCCCTGGACAGGAGGGGCATGTGGCTCACTGGGCAGCCGAGGTTTGACAACAGTCTCCGGGCTTAATCATCTGTGGGTTTCACTAGCAACACCCTCTGCACGCAGTCCAGACTGCAGGTGACTTTCACTATGTTCCAGTGATGGAAATGAGACCAGAGCTCCAAGCTTCTCGGCTGCTTGAAGGGCACCATCGTGGCCTACAGGGGTGCACTGGTGGGGGAGAAACCCCACCAGATGCACGAAGACTGGGGTCCATGTCTTTAAAAAGGTGTCATCGACCTGCCTTCCTCAGGCTAGCCACCTCATCAGCAGAGTCAGCTGGGGGCTAGAACTGAGCCATTTCACTCCCTGGTTACCCAGACCAGGCCCCTCGGGCTGTCTTAACCATCTCCACTCAGTCATACAGCTGTGTACCAGTCTGAGGCTGACTGGGAAGACTACTTCAGTCTTTTAAAAAAAATGAGAAATTTAATTCAGGGTAATGTTTGCAAAGGGGAACAGAGATGCCACAGGAATGATGGTGTTACCCAGGTATTAATTAAATCACAGCCGGAAGCCACCTGCCTTGGTCAAAGGTCACCTGGGGAAGCCAGGGCCACAGGCTGGAGGAGCTGCCAGAAGGAGGCTGCAGAAACAAGGCCATTGCCAGGAAAGCTGCCTGAGGCTCAGGGAGAGAGGATGGCACTTGGCTTCACCCTTCCCATCTCCTGCCAGAGCCCCAAAGGGCAGCCAGCACTGGTCAGCCCTAGGATGCTGAGTCCAGCAGGGGGAGGGGTGGGTCTGAGAGCAAAGGCCCAGGATCCAGACATGCCTAGGGTCCTGGGGATTGGATCCCTCCTGCATCCAGCCCTAGGCAGCTGGGCCGTGGGTGTCAGGGAGCCCGTGCCTCTGCCCCTGAGCCTGCCAACATGGCTGGGAGGCTGCCAGCTCCCAAGATGCTAACTGGAAGCTGTGTGATATCCGGCTTTACACGTGGGGGTGGGGATCAGGGGGAACTCGGCTTTATACGTGGGGGTGAGGATCAGGGGGAACTCAAGACGGAGATTGCAAAGCACACAGAGCAACTGTTGTGGGAGGCATGTGGACGATGGGGTGACATGGAGCCAACACACCAGCCACCCCAACACTCTCTGCACAGAGGCAGGGCTGGAGCAGACCTCCCCATAAATGGTGGCTTCAAGCACCTAGCTACGAGAAGTTCAAACCTTGGGCTGTTCTACCCAGCAAGTCTACTGCGGTAATTTGTCCTACAGACGCACTTGCAGTGACGGGAAGGGTGTCTGCTCACAGATATTTATTGTTTGCAGCAGCCAAAGACTGTTGTCACCTGACATGGATCCACAGAGGCTTAGAGAAATCCCGGGGTTGAGGGTGGGGGAAGGGGGGTACCCAGTGGTGAAAATGAATGAGGCAGGTCCGCATAGACAGAGATGAAGCAGTCGCCAGGATGTACTGATACGTCTCTCAAAAGCACAGAATGGTTTTTACAGCACACAACTCTGTGTTTAAGGAGCAGAGGGTGACACGGAGACTGTCTCTGAGGTGAGAGAGTCAGCCCTGCTCTGGGCAGGGGGCTGGGAGACACGAGAAGGGATGGGGCCCACATGTTCAGCTCCACCTTCTGTGTTATTTACTGCATTTTCCCAAGTAGTGCAGCATCTTTACAGCAAGCATAGCCTGAGAAATTGGCCCTGGCGTTGTCTCAGTCCTGCAAGGAGCCCTCGGGCTCCTGCAGGGCCCCTCACCCCTGACATGGGGGGAGGTAACTTCTCCAAGAGGGTCCCCTTTCCCATCACCATGTGGTGATCCATCATGTTTATGACAAAAAATGCAGAGTGCACCCAATCTGGGTCAGAATGCACTTCAGTCCCCAGCTCAGTCCTCCAGCCCAGAGCTGACCACCTTGAATGGCTACAGAACCCTTGGGCTCTCTGCCCTGCGTTCTGTCTCTCCCTCCTGTTGGCCTCCTTCTGGCAGGTGGGCTGCACAGCAGTCTTTTTACCTCCAGATGGAGATGCCCCTGGCTCCACCCTGACTCCACCCCTGCATCCTCCCTCCTGGCAGCTACCCTCACCGCCCCTTCCCCGAAGGAAGCAAGCTCTCCCTCCTGAAGGGGGTTCAGAGACAGGAGCCCTTGGGATCCCACCGTCAGCTCCCCCTGAGCAGAGGTTTCTCAGAAGAGTCTAGGATAAATAAAGCAATAGCTGCTTTTCCTCTAAGGTAGTAGCCTGGGTCTGGTTGAAGGACAGGAGGATAATTAAATTTGCCAGGAGGGGATGCTGAGCCCACAGCAAGGCACTGTCCCTAGGACAGCAGGGTCAGGTTCATGGACAAGCTGAGCTCCCCAAACATCTGATTCCTCCTCCTGCAACTCTTTCCCAGGTGGGCCCAGTGCCTGCATGCCTGGGGTTCTAGCGGGGAGAGAAGGATGACAGGCAGTGGCCCAGCCCCAGAGCTCAGCCAACGTGCCCACCAGAGAGGCAGCAAGGAAAGGGCCCTGGGAGCCCTGGAGGGAGGCAGGAGGGAGAGAAATGGGAGGGGGAGAGGACGAGAAGGGAGAGAGATGGGAGAGGCAGGGGAGGGGGAAGGGAGGAGGGAGAAGGGAGGCACTCTCTGCAGTCCCCAGTGCCCAGCTCAGCACCATCACAGGCTCTCAGGCTCCATGGAGGTGCAGGGTCAGAAGAGGAAGTTCCTGGTCCACACACAGCCTGAAGGCCTTGGCTGGTGAATCAGCAAAAGGGAGAGAGCAGGTGGGCTTCCCTGGTGGTGCAGATGGTCAAGAATCTGCCTGCAATGCAGGAGACCTGGGTTCGATCCTCGGTTTGGAAGATGCCCCAGAGAAGGGAATGGCGATCCACTCCAGTATTCTTGCCCAGAGAATCCCAAGAACAGAGGAGCCTGGTGGGCTACAGTTCATGGGGTTTCAAAGACTCGGACACAACCGAGCAAATAACACACACGCACAGAGGGCAGGTGTGCAAGTCAGAGCCCAGAGGACGAGCCAGGACCCAGTGGGAGCCTGTCAGCTCCCCCTTTTGCTACATAACAGACCAGGGAACTGAGGAGTGATGTAGGGAGACTTTCTGGATCCATAAGAGAAAGGCATTTAGGACAGCCCCCTTCTGTGGAAACCCACAGGGTGAGGCGTTACACCCTGGGAGAGAAAAGGGCAAAACAAGAGACTTTTCAGCTCCCTCCTCCCACAGGACTCCCATTAACAGGGAAATAGTAGTCCCGACTCTGCCCAGAGCACAGGACCCTACTGTCCTTTCAAAGAATGAAAGGAGAAGGACGACGCTGGGACACATGCTCTGACACTGCCATGTAGGGAGGTCTGGGGTCCCCAGGCTCAGGGGACCCCAGTCCCCTGCCTACTCCTGTCTGACATGGCTCCACTGGCCACATCCCAGGTGGGTGCCGCTGCTGACATCACTGCAGTCTCGGTCAGCCTGAGTGCCTGGGGCTGGGTGCTCATAGCTCAGTACTCATGACTCAGTGCTTGGAGCTCAGTACTTGGGCTGGGTGCTCTAACTCAGTACTAACAACTGGGTGCTTGGAGTTCAGTTCTCAGGGCTGAGATGCATCTGACTCCCTACTACAACTCCACAAGGAGAGGGTCCCCACTCATGTCACAGGCAGGTAAGCTGAGGTTCAGAGAAGGCACTTGCCCAAAGCCATGCAGAGTGTTAGGGGATGGACCAAGCATTCAACTGACCAAGAGACAGAATGGGGCCACTGCTTAGGGATAGAGCTGTATACAGTAGGTACTCATCAGAGTAAGTGATGTGCACCCTTGGAGACATCATCCTGATGGTGAACTGAGCCCTCTGCCAGCACCAACTAAATCCTGGCCCAGTCTGTCTCTGATACACCCACCAGGACCACAAATACAGCTCAGAGAGGGGCCAGTTCACTAGCCCCAGGGCTGCCTTGTAATTAGGTTCCACCCCACACCCACCCCGTGCCCTCCCTGGCAGCCAGAGCTGGGGGCATGGCCTCAGGTGGCTGCAGCCCAGGCGATCCTCTAACCACTGGCCCCGAGTTGACATGGGCCCTGAGAGGTGGGGGAGGGACTCTGGTGAAAGCAGGTGCCCCCCCCCCACCACTGCAGCTCCAGGCTCAGGAAGGCGTGGTGTGCCCTAGCCATGGCCTTCCTTTCCCACCAGTGGCTAGATTTAGAAATGCCCAGAAAAACCTGGAGTTTGCTTCAGGACATGGACTCCTCTGAGTCAGAGACCACAAACACCATTGCCCTCAGAGAGGCAGCTTATATAAATTCATGAGGCCATCTGGGAGCTTGCATACATAATAAACAAGCAAGACTATTCTTCCAAAAAGAAACATCTTTATCTGCATTTCTTTTCCCAAAGTTCCTCTTAGTGGATATGTCATTTCTCTTCCCTAGAAAAGAATAAGCAGCATTTTGCTGCCTTCCTAAAAGCACAATGCGAACATGATGATGAATGGCCCCTCGTGAGGAAGGCGATAGGGAGTGGTGGGGGCTGTGGAGAACTGCAGTGCAGACCCCTGCCTGCAGGGGCCATGGCTGCTTGCTCAGGAGTGGAAGCTCTCTATGGTCAGATCTTTTTTTCCTTTTTTTAAAAAAGAAAACCAGAAATCCAAAATTTTAGATAACAGCTGAATTTTGAAGTATCGACAAATGACAAAAAGGCCGTCATTAAAAAGTCTACAAATAACAAATGCTGGAGAGGATGTGGAGAAAAGGGAACCCTCCTACAGTGTTTTTGGGAATGTAAATTGGTAGAGCCATTATGAAGAACAGTATGAAGATTACTCAAAACACAAAAAATAGAGCTACCATACGATCTAGCGATCCCACTCTTGGGCATATATCTGGAGAAAACTATAATTCAAAAAGGTACATGCACCCCTAAGTTCACTGCAGCGCTATTTCCAACAGCCAAGACAAATCAGTTCAGCTCAGTTCACTCAGTCGTGTCCAACTCTTTGCGACCCCGTGAACCGCAGCACGCCAGGCCTGCCTGTCCATCACCAACTCCCGGGGTTCACCCAAACTCACGTCTGTTGAGCCATCCAACCATCTCATCCTCTGTCATCCCCTTCTCCTCCTGCCCTCAATCTTTCCCAGTGTCAGGGTCTTTCAGACAAAGACAAATATCATGTGATATCACTTATATGAGGAACCTAAAATATGATACAAAAGAACTTATCTATGCAACAGAAACAGACTCACAGACATAGAGAATAGATTTGTGGTTGCCAAGGGAGAAGGGAGCTGGGGGAGGGAAGGACTGCAAGTTTGGGGTTAGCAGATCAAACAGTTGTATACAGGATGGATAAACAACAAGGGCCACTGTATCGCACAGGGAAATATATTCACTATTCTGTGATAAACCATAATGAAAGCAAATAGGTATATATGCATAACTGAGTCACTTTGCTGTACAGTAGAAATTAATACAATATTGTAAATCAACTATACGTCAATAAAATAATTTTTTAAAAAAAGAAATATTGACAAATGGGGGGCTTCCCTGATGGCTCAGACAGTAAAGAATCTGCCTGCAATGCAAGAGACCTGGGTTCGATCCCTGAGTCAGGAAGATCCCTTGGAGAAGGGAATGGCAACCCACTCTAGTATTCTTGCTTGGATAACCCCATGGACAGAGGAGCCTGGCGGGCCACATTCCATGGGATGGCAAAGAGTTGGACGTGACTGAGCAACTAACACTTTCACTTTCATGGACAAAAGGGCTAACCAAAACAGGTCTACGGGCCAAGTCAGCCTGCAGACCACAGGCTGTGACCCTGTCTTAGGGAACTGCTCCTTCCCCAGGCTACCTGGCTGACGGGAACATGAGGGGGCCCCTGGGGTCCAGCTCTCCCAGGGGCACCTGTCCTGGCACAGAGCTCCTGCCCCCACCAGGATAGATGCCCACACTCAGGCTGCTCTGAAAGAGCCCACGAGGGAGCCAGGGGCCAGCACCCTGGAGAAAGTCTGAGCTGTGCTGCGTGGGCCTCCAGTGCTCCTGCCAGTTCTGGGCTGTGCTCACCACCACCTCACCTTGGGCATTACCAGGTTCAGCCATCACCATGACTGTCTGTCATAGCACAGCTTTCCCACATTAGACAGCAAGCCTATGCTCTGAAATGCAAGCCTCGGGTGGGGATCCCAGACACAGGAAGGACTGAATTCCCCCTAAGGCAAGAGATACCTTCAGCCTTTGTTCCAGAGTCTCTCTGTTCTCACCTCCTCCAAATTCTGCCTGTTCTGATTTCCCTGCCTATAAATTCCATGCATAAGTCTGACACTGCGGTTACTGTCGCTTCAACAAGAAACCCACCTGCCCCTATCCCCGGATCCTGCCTGGACCAGCCCACCTGAGCAGCCCGACAGTGGGAGCCTCTGTTCCTCGGTCCCCGGTGCCCCCTGCTGGTCAATCCTTGGAGATGAGGGAGGTTCTAGCATCTGTGCACCTGCAGTCCCTGTGCCTGGGAATCAGGGTTACAGACTAACCCCACATGCACTCAGCATTCCAGTGTCCAGCAAGAACACTCTGTGTTTCCCTAAGCTCCTCTCCCGGGTGGAACTGACTCCCTCATCCACGCACTTGTTCAGCCACATGGCACTGGGAGTCAGGAAGAGCCCTCAATGATATGCTCTCGGTCTTTGGCAACTGCTTCTCCAAGCTGTGAATCGTTACTCACTCATTTGGGATCATTCCACACAAGTGCATCAGTGGGAATGTATCACACAGGCCGGGGTTCAGCCCAGTCTCTCTTGACTCTTATTTGACTCACTCTGGGAGGAAAGGTCTTCCAAGAGCCAACCACCAAGGAGGAAGCCGGGTGGGAGAGGAGCCAGAAGAGACAGACAGAGAGAAGGGCTGACAGGTGGATGTAAGCTCAGAAGAGAGAACCTGTCCAAGACCCTGAGACCTGGGCCAGGAGGCAGAGCTTAGGAAGATTCAGCCTCAACATCAGGAAAATAAAAGCATCTGTGCTGTTTTTACTAATTCTCCAAAAGCACCACGGATCTGGCATCTACTTGTGATAACTGCCTTGTTTTTTTTTAAATGTTCATGAAAATGTTCATTTTTAGCATGGATAATTTTAAACCATTTTCAAATCGACCTTTCCTGGCAATGAGTAGATATGATTTGCTTCCATGAAGACACCCACAGGCTGTCTAAATCTGGCATCGCCGCTGAGTAGGGATGGATCTGTAATCACAGATGCTCTGTGACCCCGGTTTCTTAGTTTCCTGGACCAAGCTCCTCCCTTCCATCCTCTCCCACCCACAGGCACAAACACAACTTCCTGCTGAGTGTTGGGAGCCCCTGCCCGCTCCCACTGCTCTGCAGACCTACCCACATCATACAGGAAATCAGATTTAGTCCTTGGTATTTTAAGGATCAGGGTTTCCCAGGTGGCGCTAGTGGTAAAGAATCTGCCTCCCAATGCAAGAGACACAAGAGATGCGGCTTCAATCCCTGGCTGGGGAAGATCCCCTGGAGGAGGGCATGGCAACCCACTCCAGTATTCTTGCCTGGAGAATCCCATGGACAGAGGAGACTGGTGGGCCACAGCCCATGGGATCGCAGAGTCTGACATGACTGAAGTGACTTAGCACACACACACCCATGTAAAGGATGCAGAGGAGGAAGCTCTGCTTGTGGGCCATCCATGGGCATGGCCACCAGCCTAAGCTTTGGGGTTGGAGAGCAGAGCTCAGTTCCAGACTCTGTCCCCAGGTGACCTCAGGCAAGTCCCCAAGCCCTCATCTGTGATGGTGATGGTGACAGTCCCCCACCCCCCACCCACATGGCAAGGCCCGAAGGAGGCAACAGACCCCAAGCAGTCCTGTCTTTACTGTCATCAGCAGGCACCCAGCTCTGTGACCCACCCTGGGACCACAGCTGCCTCCAAGGACTCCAGAACTGCCCTTGTCAGGGGAGCACCCTGAAGACCCCCCTGTGGGCAGAACACTAGCCCTGCTGACCCTGGGTCTGCCCTGCCTGCGGCTCACTGTCTTCTTTGTTTCCTGTGTCCCTGGAACTCCTCTCCCCAAAGGCAGTCTCACTAGCTTCCTCTGCACCTAATTTCCTGGCGGGGATCTGTCCGACTCCCTCCCTTCAGACCCCAACCAAGATCACCCAAGATCACCCGTCTCTAGTGAGCACACACTTGGAATCAGACTAACCCTAACCCGCCCTTCTTATCTGTAATGATTGGCCTGGCCATTTTCACAGGACGTGAGCACAAGCTTGACCTGACTTTTACAGAGGAGATGGCTGCACCCAGGGTCTATTCAGAGAGCGGTCTGGAGCCAGTAGAGCCTGAGCACTACTCAGGCCCCACCCGGACCTGTGGAGCCTAGGTCAGCATCTTCACAAGACCCAGTGGTCCCTGAGCACGTGCAGTTCAGGCTGCTGGTCTGTGGGCATCGGACTGGGCCAGGCTACGGATACACCTCTGACACGTGGCCTAGAAAGGATAATTAACGACACATCTAAACAATCGAGAGATTTTGCACAAAACTAATCTCCAGTTTGACTCAATCAGAGAAGGGGCAGCAGCATCTGCATCCGCAGTGGCTGCCCGGTCAGCTGGGTGAGGGGTCTCAATTCACCTTGCCCCCACCCTCCATGACGGCCCCCACTCGCACCACTCTCAGCCCCCCAGACATTCAGGTCTGAAGTCCCCGGCACCTTTCCTGGGAGCTGCACCAGCCCCTGGCCACTTCTGCTCAAGCCTTTGCATCTGCTGCTCCCTTCTCTCACGTCTGCATGGTTCTTCCCTCACTCCCCTGGGGTGTCTACCCATCACCCCCAGCTCAGGAGGCCCTGCGGGGACACCTCTGTCTTCCCACCTTACCCTACCATGACTGCCTTCACATGCTGTGTCTCCATCCCCGCTCAAGATCTTGAGCACTGAACTTTCCAGAATAAGGCAAAACCTAGGGGTCACCTGGAACTCAGCAATTCACTGATGAATGGATGGACGACAGGCCGGGCCACCCCGCCCTCTGGGCCTCACTTTCTCCACTTGTCAAGGAAGAGGGCTTGGCCACAGGACCACATAGGTTCTGCATCGAGGCAGCACAGTGCCTCTTCCAGGGACTAAAGAGAGTGGCTGGATCTTCCCCATGACACCAGAGGGAGGCTGAGTGAGCCATGAGGGCCAAGGCCCTGGCAGGAGGGAGGACAAAGGGGCCGGTGTGGAGGACAGAGGGGAGGACTGAGCCTCTTGGAGGCCGTGCTCCTCATTTCTGGAGCCTGATGTGCTAAGAGACACGAGTGGGAGCAGAACCTGTGGACCAGGACAAGCAAGGGAGGCAGAGAAAGGAGCCAAGTGGATGGACGGCTAGAATGGGTCCCCCTCTTGCAGTCAAAGTAGCTGATGCTTGGGTCCTGCAAATAGGGACTTACCCTCTCCACTTCAAGGCACTCTTGCTGTCTTATTTCATTTTTCTTTAAATCACTAGCAGTTGCCCCCGGCTGGTCTCCCCAGCTACCATTGGTTCCCAACCCAGCATGCTCCCTGATTTAGGATCAAAGAACTGCAGGTCAACAAGAGAAAGGGTTTTGACTGAACACACGGGAAGGATGGAAACGGAAATGGAGGAGCACCGATCAACTCATCCCTAAATGTCACACCTTTAAAAAAACATTCCCACTGGGAGTGTTTGGGGCTCATACCTGCCTGGACAAAGACTCACCACGAAGGGTGCTGGGCGGAGAGGTGGGCTCATGCCCCTCAGGCCTATGATAGAACCATCTGCTCTGAACCTCTAAAAACTCACTACCCAAAGGACCCAGACACGTCAGACCTGGGCTTCATTTCATGCATCATCAGGATTTCCAGGCAAAACCCAGAGGCTCTTGGCGACTCTGTCTCATGGGGTTGCTGAAAAGTCTGCTTACCCAACTCTCACTTGATGCTTCATCACAAGACCAAAGGGGGTCGTCTGTCCAGATAGACAGCATCGGGCATGTACACGCGTGGACTGTGTAGGGGGTGTCGGGCCCCCCCACGTCCCCCGGAAGTCCTCTCTGGAGTCTCCATAAGTAATTCACAGTCTGCTTGGAAAACCCGTGATGTGCTTTGCAAACAGAAAGATCCCCATGCTCACTGCCCTCCCTCCATATACACCAACCTCATCTATTCCTGCCTCCTGTCCTCTGCACTTGCTGGTTCTTAACCCGGAATATTCCTCTCCCAGGCCTTCTAGAGATGAGCCTCTTCTGGCCATTCAATTGTCACTTCCTCGGAGACACCTGCCTCCTCCCCACCACCTCCCTCCTCCCTGCCTGCCATCTCTTCCATCCTTCTCCCCAAGGGTCTTCCTAAACTTATTGCTCTTTGAAATTACCTATTTAGTTGCTAATTTGTTTATGATCTGTCTTTCCCACTAGAATATAAACTACTCCAAAGCAGAAACACACGGCTTTTCTTGTTTACAAATGAAACTCCAGGCTTGACATCTTAGGTCCCTGATGGGTATTTGTCGAATGATGGTGGATGAGATTTCGATCCTTAGGTAAACACCGCTTGCAGCCTGGGTGTTGCTATAGAAATCTCTCCTTCCCTAACAAAACTGATACAATCGTGGGCTTATCAAATATTTGCTGACACCCAATATATGCAGCACCTGGACTACAAAACCTCAGGAGAAGAGAGTCTGTTCATAAACAGACAGACCCAAGAATGGATGTGCCCCGAGAGAATGGGTCCCCGTTAACTGGAGGTGGATTTGCCGGAGTGCCTCCCAGGGAAGGTCATATGGCCAAAGAGACTCACCCAGTGCTGGCATCTCACTTCCCAGCAGGGTTCAGCTCTGCTGACGAAGGAGGAGGAAGAGGTCCCTACCCAGCTCTTGCCTCACTATTCTGAGAACTCTGTCCCAGCATCACCCAAAATCTTCAAAAGGAGCCAGAAATTCAGAGTCATAAATAAAATTTTTCAATTTCCAAAACACAGTATGGGATGAAACCAAACTTGTCTCTAGGTGCCTGGCCTGCTCTGCTTCTTAGGAGATCCCAGGAGGCATCCCATCACCTCGCTGCTCTCCCGCCCCCACCAGGAAAACTCAATTTCCTTTGGGGCCCTAAGAAGCCAAGGAAGCCATCATGCACAGGGACCCACTGTGGCTCAGAGAATCCCATGCCAGGGCATTTGCATTTTCGTTTTGCCTTGTCAACAGCAGAAATTTATTTCTCACAGTTCTGGAGGCTGGAAGTCTGAGATCAGAGTGCCAACACAGTCAGGTTCTGGTGAGGGCCCACAGACTGGACTGCCAAGCTCTCTCTGTGTTCTCACATGGTGGAAGGGGGCAAAAGAGCTTTCTTGGGTGTCTTTCATAAGGGGACTAATCCTGTTCATGACCATCACATTAAGTATTAGGATTCCAATGTGTGAGTTTTAGGGGGACACAAAGTTCATGCCATATCATTATCATTGTTGTAATTATTCCATCTATGACTATATAAGATTTTATCTAGTATAGAGTTGGTGGACATTTGGATGATTTCCAGATCTGAGTTATAAGTAAAGAAGCTACGAACACTTCTGCACATAACTTTTGTCATTTCTTCATTCCTGTCTGTAGAATTGCTCTATCACAGGGCAAGAAATACTTTTAGTAAGTCTAAGGTTTGGCCCACCTAACATCTGTCTTGTTCTTATATAAACACAAGTGTGGGGGACGGAAATGGGGGGAGGGTAGGTAGGGAGAGGCAGTTTGAGATAATATTCTTTTTAATTAATTAATTGTATTACTTTTGGTTGCAGTGGAGCTTTGTTGCTGCTCAAGCGCTTCCTCTAGTTGCGGCAAGTGCGCTTCTCACTGAGCTGGCTTCCCTCGTTATGGACCGTGGGATCCGGACAGCCTGCGTCAGCAGTTGGTGCACGCCGGCTCGTATTTGTGGCTCCCTGGCGCTAGAGCGCAGGCGCAGTAGTTGTGGCCCACAGGCTGAGTCGCTCTGCAGCATGTGGCATCTTCCCAGGGATCAGACATATGGACCAGGGATCAAACCTGTGCCTCCTGCATTGGC
Organism: Bos grunniens; assembly: GCF_055505025.1. Classification (NCBI taxonomy): domain Eukaryota; kingdom Metazoa; phylum Chordata; class Mammalia; order Artiodactyla; family Bovidae; genus Bos; species Bos grunniens. The sequence goes on from NC_141181.1 coordinate 46,447,099, forward strand.
AAGCAGACTCTTATCCACTGTACCACCAGGGAAGTCCTGAGATAATATTTTTTAGTAGATTTTAAGCTCTGACATACTTTAAGGTATCTGGAAGGCCAGGCTGAAGATTCCTGTTTTTGCAAAACTATCCATGATTATCAACGCCCTTCGTTTTTACTTCAAAATCTCTGTATCTTCTTAACAGAGTCTTTCAAAAAGGAGACGTTTTTAATTATGCTGAGGTCTAATTCATCAATTCTTCCCTTTTTTTGGAATTAAATCTAAGAATTCTTCAACCAGGTCTAGGTCCTAAAGACTTCTATTTTTTTTTTTTCTAAAAGTTCTATAGTTTCACATTTTATACTTGTCTGTGGTCTCTTTCAAATTAATGTTTGTATAAACTGGGAGGTTTGGTTGAGGTTCATTCTTTTGTATAGGAACATACATCCTTTTGTCTATGGATGCTCCCACAACATTTGTTGAAAAGACTATTCTTTCTCAGAGAAATTGAATTGCTTTTACCACTTTGTTAATGTAATGTATACAGAAGTAGAAAAATAATGTTGTACATGAAACATATAATGTTATAAACCAATGTTACCTCAAAAAAAAAAAAAAAAGGCAAGCAGCAAAAAGGATAGCAACAATAACAAAAAATTAGTTGGGGAGAAAATATTTGTAAATCACTTATTCAACAAAGGACTTGTAGTTGGACTGAATAAAGAACTATCAATATTGTGAGAAAAAAAAAACTGTCTACATTAACAGAATTAAGGGGCGAAAAGCCACATGTTTTCAGTTGATGCTGAAAAAGTATTTGACAAAATTTAGTACCCTTTCATGATAAAAAGCAGTCAGCAAACTAGGTGAATGGTTAAATAAACTGTGGTACATTTATACCATGGAATCAGTTCATTCTACTCAGCAATTTTGAAAAATGAACTACTGATACAATTGGAATGGACTCCAAGTGTATTATGCAGAGCAAAGAAGTCAATCTGCTATATATTGTCTTATTCCATTTATATAGCATTCTTGAAGTAACAAAATTCGAGACAGAGAATAGATTAGTGGTTGCCAGGGGTTTGGGATGGAAGATGGGGAAATTAGAGGGGTTGCCCAAGGGAGCCTTTGTTGATGGAACAATTCTATATTTTGGTTGGACAGGTACACGAAACTACACACGATAAGACTGCCATATAGAGAACTAGAGAAGTCTGAATAAACTCTATGGGTTGTACCAATGTCAATTTCCAATTTTGTTATTGGGCTATACTTAGGGCATCTGCATTTTTAAAGGCCATTTTTCTCTCCTGTTAAAAGCTATGCTTGCCTTGAACCAAAGAAATTAATCTCCAGTCCTTAATGCTGACCAAGCCAAACAGGTAATAAAGATGAAATATTCTGAAGCAGAGAAACCCAGCCAGGAGGGGCCTCTCCCATCCTTAACGTGAGGGTAGACATCTTGGCCCTCTTTGGAGAGGAGGACCCAGGAGTCAGCTGGGAATCCCCTCCCCCACCTCAGGACTCACTCCTACTGGAGCTGGAAGTCAGGTCCCTTAGAAACAGGTCCGAAGCCCAAGGTTTCCTATGTCATGGCAGAAATGCTCAGAGAACATGGTGTGGCCACCCTGGACATACATGCTCCTGCATGTCACCACTGGCAACACCTTCTCTGGACATCCAGGCACACTGCTTATAGTTGAGGACCATGCTCTGCTGGATCCCATGGCACAGGAAGGGTTTCAACACCCAGTGATCCAAAGGCAGAAAATGCTGCAATGACCACCTCCCAAGCTGCACATGAATCCTCGAGAGGGACCCAGAGTCTGCACAGATGTTGCCCAAGTAAACCTAGAGCAAAGGGGGTTTCATCAAAGAACTGGAGCTTCGCAGATGTCCCCAACCACTTGGCTTCCCTTCCCATCTGCCCTGCTGCAACCGAAACCCCTAGGCACTGATGACGAAGACGTGCACCCGGCCTCCACTGTGGGCTGATGGAGAAAGGGCGCCTCCTCGCAGCCCAGGAGCCCCTCCCTGCCTGGCGCTTACCTCCAGCGGGACCACCTGCATCAGGATAGCAAAGTTGGTGAGGTGCGTGCAGCGGCAGACGGAGTAGCTGAGGTTCCCTTCCGTGAGCGCACAGCCCTGGTTCGACCAGATGCCTTCTCCGGAGCTGAGGACACAGACGGAAAGGTCAGCGGGAAGCAACCGCCCAGCCTTGCCTGAGGGGCTGAGAAACCGTTCTCACTCAACAGGCTGATGAGTCTTGTTGATCGGGCCACAAGGGAACAAGCACCTGTTTCCTTCTGGGAGGGGGAAGCTGTGTAGCCATGTTAGCACAATCACTTTGGAAAACACCTGGTCTGAGGTCCAATAAAAACGAAGTGTCTCTCGGCCACCTGAAGGTCTTCTTTGGAGAAATGTCTATGCAGGTCTTGCGCCATTTTTCGATCGAGTGTCTTTGTTTCTGTTACTGAGTGGTATGGACAGTCTGTATATTTTGGAAATTAACCCCTTGTCGGTCACATCATTTGCAAATACTTTCTCCTGTTCTGTGGTTGTCTTTTCTTTTTGTTTACGGTTTCCTTTGCTGGGCATGTACTCAAACAAAACTCTAATTTGAAAAGATATGTGCACCCCAATATTCACGGCAGCACTAGTTACAATAACCAAGACATGGAAGCAGCCTAGATGTCCACTGACAGATGAATGGATAAAGAAGATACGGTACATGTATACAGTGGAATATTACTCAGCCATGAAAAAGAATGAAATAATGCCATTTGCAGCAACATGGATGAGCCTAGAGATGACCACACTAAATAAGTCAGAAAGAGAAAGACAAATACCATAGATCACTTACATGTGGAATCTAAAATATGATACAAATTAACATATCTAAGAAACAAAAAGGACTCACAGACACAAAGCACAGACTTGTGGTTGCCAAGGGGGAGGGGAAGCGGAGGGAAGGGCTGGGAGTTTGGGATTAGCAGATGCAAACTATTATACATAAAATGGATAAACACGGTCCTACCATATAGCACAGGGAACTATATTCAATATCCTGTGATGAACCATAATGGAAAAGAATATGAAACAGAATGGATATGTATATATAACTGAGTCACTTTGCTGTACAGAATAAATTAACACAACATTGTAAATCAACTATACTTCAGTAAAAATTTCATAAAAATGGAGTGTGTAGGTCCTGCAACCCAGCAACCCCAGCTAGAGAATTCTGAGCTATGTGCACAGGGACACATCTGGGATGTTTCCTGAATGACGGGTGATGCTAGAGAACACTTTAAAGTTACCTAATGTCCACCTCCCTGGTGGCTCAGACAGTAAAGAATCTGCCTGCGATACAAGAGACTCGGGTTTGATCCCTGGGTCAGGAAGATCCCCCGGAGAAGGGAATGGCTACCCAATCCAGTAATCTTGCCTGGAGAATCCCATGGACAGAGAGGCCTGGCAGGCTACAGTCCATGGGGTTGCAAAGAGTTGGACACAATTGAGCGACTAACACTTTCACACTAATGTCTACCTCAGGGACCTGGATAAGGCATGAACACTAGTAAAAAGCAACATGTATTCATACGGATAAAACACACAAACATAACATCCAATGTTGACTGCATAATAATGAAGCAAGGGCATGACGCAAAAGAAGATCAAATATTTTCTATGAATGTAACTACACACTATACATAAGTTATTCAGAAAACTCCCCACAGTGAGAGCAAAAGACTAGGATAAGATGTAAACATCTTTTACGTGTTTGCTTTTCTTTATAATGTTCTAATTCTTTAAACAATCACATTTTGACATATTACCTGCATCATGTCTTCAAGTACAAACCAAGACAAAAATTACTTGAAGCAAGGGTGCTCAAATGCTAACTGGGGTTCATTCTTGTGGTGAGAATATTAGCAATTACAATTTTCCTCTCTGTACCGCTGTATATTTTCAAATCCAAAAAAAAAAAAAAAAAGAGAGAGAGATGTTTAAATGGTTCTTCCCAGAAGCTGCAACTCTGAGTGATCAGCAAAGACAAATCTTTGCTTTGGCCAAGGGCAGGGGCCCTTGGGAAAAGGTTTTATAAAGCTGAAGCAGTTTAAAGGCTCTAGTTCCGCTTTGCTTTATGTTCAGTTTTCATGACAACATCAGCCGTGGATGAGGAATGCGGGCGTCCCAGAGGGTGGCGTATAAAGACAGTCCTGCCTGCTCCTGCTCACGCCCAGTGAATGAAACACACACGGGCAGCATCTTTATTTTCATCCCTGAGGCAGATGGTGTCCCTATGAAGATGCTGTGATTGTAACTCTGGGTGAGCCTTGGGCAGCACACAACTTAAGGGTGGGTGGGGTTGAAGGGGTCATCAGGCAGGGACTCGGGGTGGTGCTGAGCCTGATGACATGGGAACAGGGGCTTTGGAGGCGAGGTTCATGACAAGCAAGGTGGGGGCATTTAGCAGAGCCAGACAGCACAGCCAGGACCACTGGAACCGATCAGTTTAGGGCCGCCACCCCCCAATGAGATCAGAATAAAAGGGCCTTAGAGATGGGCAGGAACTCCCCCACCATGCCACCTGTTAGGGCTAACTGGCTCCCGTTCCTTGAGGAAAGCCAGAGACACCCGCTGCTGGGCTGTATGCGACCTCTGTCTACTGAATATATGAATGCCATACTTGAATTAGAGGGTGACCAGAAAACTAGCAGGCACAGAATTTGGGGAGCGCGATCACAGGGGTAGAAAGTGCACCTTGCACAGACGCCAAGAGTGACGATGAATTAAAAACCAACCATGAAAGTCACGTTTTCCCGAACGGAGCCACGAAGGCGTGACGATGTCTTCATTAGCCAGGGGACCTGAGCCCCGTGTGGTGTCACCTCTGCCTGCGTGTAAAGAGCTGCATCCGAGGGAGCCCGTGGAAACAAGAAGCCTCGCTCCCCAGTCTGTGCGTCAATAAATCTGCCATGGAAGCCAGGCCAAGCGATGTCAAATAACAGGAAAATATGCGTCTCACCCTGTGACCGAGGAAGTTGGCATCTGAGCAGAAAACCATTCACCCACATGCATAAATGGAATGTGTATATATAAATATGAAAATGCTTCATATTATGTGTATTCTGTAGATGTGGGCAGAACACACACAAGAAAGGATGGTGGAATAATGCAAGAAACATGAAACTAAACAACCATATGTTTCCTGGGAATGTAAATATAAGACATGCACAAGTTAGTGAAAGATACACACAAAAATCTGCCCTCTGTGTTACTGCAGGCTCTAGGAAAGGAGATCAGGATAAGATCTCGAAGTCCAACAGGACATGTGCTTTTCTAAATAATGTTTTATTTTTTAAAAGAATAATGCTTTAATATATTGCTGCTATCATTTGCTAAAGTGTAAGCTAGGAAAAAAATAACCTAGAATTCTAAGCTCAGTGAGACCATCTTTCAAAAATAAAAGTGCACATTCTCAGAAAAATAAGAATGGGACTTGCTGCCAGCAGACTCGCACTACAAGAGGAGTTATGGGAACATACCAGACAGAAAGTGTGTTCTACACAAAGTGATAAAATAGCTGGAGATTGAAAACATGAAGGGAAATTATTATGCTTTTAATATTTATTTTTATTTATTTATTTGACTGCTCTGGGTCTTAGTTGCTGCATTTGGGCTCTAGTTCTCTGACCAGGGATTGAACCTGTAGCCCCTGCATTGGGAGCTCAGAGTCTTAGCCCCTAGACCACCAAGGAAGTCCCCACAATGATCACTTTCTTAATTTTAATTGCCTTAGAGGACAACTAATTACCTAGAGTAACAATACTCCCAACATACTGTGCATTTATGACATCTGTAAAGATAAAATGTATAATAATGCTAATGCTAAGTCACTTCAGTCGTGTCCAACTCTTAGCGACCCCATGGACTGCAGCCTACCAGGCTCCTCCATCCGTGGATTTTCCAGGCAAGAGTACTGGAGTGGGGTGCCATTGCCTTCTCCGATGTATAATAAGAATAGTACTAATTATGGGCAAGAACAGCTATGAAACGATTGTTGTATTGTCTCTGAGTACATGTGAGGTGGTATAATATAATTCATCTGTGTTATGATGAATTAAAGATATATATTCTAAGCCCTCTAGGGCAACCTTACAAAAAAGTTAAAAGGAAGTATACACCAGGAATCAATAGCAGAGAAAAAATGGTATCAAAAATACACAGAAAAATCCAAATGGAGTAAGAAAAGGAGAATATAAGAAGCCAAAAAAATAAATAAATAAAAGTAGATCATGATCTGGTCGGGTGTGTGATCGAGCACGGACAGCCTGGCCATCTCCCTCACTCTTCTCTCCACTCCCTCCGTCCCCTCCTCTGCCCCCTCCTTGCCCAGGGACCCTCCCACGCAGACAGTACCTGAAGTCCAGAAAGGCGCAATACAGGAAGATTCGGTTGCTCTCATTGGTGGCCTCAGTGTACTGCCTTTGAGTCTGAAATGAGAGAGGATGGACACACCTCATGATACAGCCAGGAAGACAAGTTGCCAACACTGGTGGGAAAGCCAAATGCTCATGATACAGCCAGGAAGACAAACTGCCAACACTGGTGGGAGAGCCAAACGCTCGCGACCCCCAAGAGTCCAGGTTGTGGACACACAAAGCCCTTGACCTTCCACTGCAACCCTTGTGGACAGAGAAGGTGGGTCACCCAGCCCCATCTCTCACATGGCGCTCCTTTGTCCACAAATCAGGGCTCCTTTGCACTCAGGTCCTTTGCACTTGCTGGGTCCTTCTGCTAGAAAGCTGTTCCCCCAAGACAACCCTCCCTACCTTCAGGTCTCTCCTCAGGAGATCCACCTGCCCATTCAAATCAGTTTCAACCCACCCCTTCCTCTTACTGCATTTTTCATAGTACTGATCACGCAGAATGTTGCATATTTACTTACTTCCTTGTCTGCTAGCTTCCTCTCTAGAACCTGCACACAGAGAACCTGTGGCATCTCGTTTCCTCATATCCCCTGTGCCTACCCTAGTGTCTGGCACACAGCACGTGCTTACTAAATACTTATTGAACCAATGAACAAGTGAACAGATCCATCAACAGCCCTGTTACTAGGATTCTCACTCCCCTAAGAGAGAAAGTCTTGTTCCCAGGTTACTCCTGGATGCCAACTCGGGGTATCTGGTATCAGCTGCTCTGCCCTCAGCAACACACAGAGGTTTCTCCAAGAATCTTGCCAGGGAGCTCAGGAAGCCAGCAGCTCCATAGGAAACCAGAATAAACGGTATCTAATCAATTCCCAGTCGATAAATCAAGAACCAGAGATCAAATAGCCAACATCTGTTGGATCATAGAAAAAAAAACAAGAGAATCCCAGAAGAACATCTACTTCTGCTTCATTGACTACACTAAAGGCTTTGACTGTGTGGATCACAACAAACTGTGGAAAATTCCTCAAGAGATGGGAATACCAGACCACCTTACCTGCCTCCTGAGAAACCTGTCTGCAGGTCAAGAAGCAACAGTCAGAACCAGACATGAAACAACAGACTGGTTCAAAATTTTTTAAAGAGTACATCATGGCTGTATACTGTCATGCTGTTTATTTAACTTATATGCAGAGTACATCATGTGAAATACTGGGCTGGATAAAGCACAAGCTGGAATCAAGATGGCTGGGAGAAATATCAATAACTTCAGATATGCAGATGACACCACTCTTATGGCAGAAAGTGAAGAGGGACTAAAGAGCCTCTTGCTGAAAGTGAAAGAGGAGACTGAAAAAGCTGATTTAAAACTTAACATTCAAAAAACGAAGATCATGACATCTGGTCCCATGACTTCATGGCAAATAGATGGGGAAACAATGGAAACAGTGAGAGGCTTTATTTTCTTAGGCTCCAAAATCACTGAAGATGGTGATTGCAGCAATGAAATTAAAAGACACTTGCTTCTTGGAAGAAAAGCTATGACAAACCTAGACAGCACATTAAAAAGCTGAGACATTACTTTGCTAACAAAGGTCCATATAATCAAAGCTATGGTTTTTCCAGTAGTTATATATGGATGTGACAGTTGGACCATAAAGAAGGCTGAGCATCGAAGAACAGATATTTTTGAACCATGATGTTGGAGAAGACTCTTTAGAGCCCCTTGGATTGCAAGGAGATCCAACCAGTCAATTCTAAAGGAAATCAATCCTGAATATTCACTGGAAGGACTGATACTGAAGCTCTAAAGCTTTGGCCACCTGATGCAAAGAGCTGACTCATTAGAAAAGACCCTGATACTGGGAAAGACTGACAGCAAGAGGAGAAGGGGACAAAGAGGACAAGATGGTTGGATGGAATCACTGACTCAACAGACATGAGTTTGAGCAACCTCCAAGAGATGGTAAAGGACAGGGAAGCCTAGAATGCTGCAGTCCATGAGGCTGCAAAGAGTTGGACACGACTGACTGAATAACAACAACAAAGTGAATATAACAAAAAAGAGACAGACTCACAGATATAGAGAACAAGTTTAGTGGTTACCAGCGGGTAGAGGAAAGGGAGGAGGGGCGATTGGCTTAAAACCGAACATTCAAAAAACTAAGATCACGGCATCCGGTCCCATCACTTCATGGCAAAAAGAAGGGTAAAAAGTGGAAGCAGATTTTATTTTCTAGGGCTCCAAAATCAGTGCAGACAATGATGATGACTGCAGCCATGAAATTAAAAGATGTTACTCCTTGGAAGGAAAGCTATGACAAACCTAGCTGCTGCTGCTGCTGCTAAGTCGCTTCAGTCGTGTCCGACTCTGTGCGACCCCAGAAACAGCAGCCCACCAGGCTCCCCTGTCCCTGGGATTCTCCAGGCAAGAACACTGGAGTGGGCTGCCATTTCCTCCTGCAATGCATGAAAGTGAAAAGTCAAAGTGAAGTCGCTCAGTCATGTCCGACTCTAGCGACCCCATGGACTGCAGCCTACCAGGCTTCTCTGTCCATGGGATTTTCCAGGCAAGAGTACTGTAGTGGGGTGCTATTGCCTTCTCCTGAAAAACCTAGATAATGTATTAAAAAGCAAAGACATCACTTTGCCAACAAAGGTTCATATAGTGAAAGTCATAGTTTTTCCAGTAGTCATGTACAGATGTGAGGGTTGGACTATAAAGATGGCTGAGCACCAAAGAATAAATGCCTTCAAATTGTGGTGCTGAAGAAGACTCTTGAGAGTCCCTTGGACAACAAGGAGATCAAACCAGGCAGTCTTAAAGGAAATCAACTCTGAATATTCATTGGAAGGACTGATGCTGAAGCTGAGGCTCCAATACTTTGGCCTCCTGTGGCGAAGAGCCAGCTCATTGGAAAAGAGCCTGATGCTGGGAAAGATTGAAGGCAAAAGGAGAAGAGGGCAGCAGAGGATGAAATTGTTAGACAGGATCACTTACTCAATGGACATGAATTTGAGCAAACTCTGGGAGATAGTGAAGGACAGGGAAGCCTGGCGTGCTGCAGTCCATGAGGTTGCAAAGAGTTGGACATGACTTAGTGACTGAACAACTTAACATGAATAAAATAAGCTACAAGGAGAAAAAATTTTTTAAAAAACAAAACAATAAAATAATAAATAAAAATAAAATAAGCTACAAGGATGGGCTTTCCAGGTGGCACTAGTGGTAAAGAACCTGCCTGCTAATGCAGGAAACACAAGAGATGCAGGTTTGATCCCTGGGTTAGGAAGACCCCTGGAGTAGAAAATGGCAACCCGCTCCAGTATTCTTGCCTGGGAAATTTCATGGACAAGGAAGCCGGGTGGGCTACAGTCCATGAGGTCACAAAGAGTCAGACATGACTGAGCGACTAATACATAAACACAATCCACAAGGATAAGCTGTACAACCCAGGGAATATAGCCAATATTTTATAACTGTAAATGGAGTATAACCTTTAAAAAAAAAAAAAAAAGTGTGGTCCCCACAGAAGCCTCAGCATCCCAGGGCCCCACCACAGAACCCGAAACTCTGGGGTGGGAACAGCCTCTGGGTTTTCACAAGTCCTTGAGGTTCCCACACGAACTTGAGAACCACTAAAAGCTAGCAAGAGGCTCCCTCTTCTGTCCCCTCCTCCTGTCTCAGTCTGCCGTGGCCTTTGTGCTCAGACACAGACAGCCCTGTGGTTGCAGCCATTCAGAACCACAGAAGGTCATTAGCGGGGAAATGGCAACATGTGAAACCCATAAAGTCAAAACTACAATAAGAACCTGGTAGCCCCACCCAGTACCAGCAAGGCTTCCTTGGCCCTGAGTAACACCAGACCTCTTCAGAACACCACTGTGTACCCTTCCCCGCTTCCCTCTCCCCACTGGCAAGCACTAGTTTGTTCTCGATATCTGTGAGTCTGCTTCTCTTTTGTTATAATCACTAGTTTGTTGTATTCTTTTAGGTTCCACCTACAAGTGATATAAGGAGATCTAACCAGTCCATTCTGAAGGAGATCAGCCTTGGGATTTCTTTGGAAGGAATGATGCTAAAGCTGAAACTCCAGTACTTTGGCCACCTCATGCGAAGACTTGACTCATTGGAAAAGACTCTGATGCTGGGAGGGATTGGGGGCAGGAGGAGAAGGGGACGACAGAGGATGAGATGGCTGGATGGCATCACTGACTTGATGGACGTGAGTCTGAGTGAACTCCGGGAGTTGGTGATGGACAGGGAGGCCTGGCGTGCTGCGATTCATGGGGTCGCAAAGAGTCGGACACGACTGAGCAACTGAACTGAACTGACAAGTGATATCACACAGTATCTGTCTTCCTCTGTCTGACTTATTTCACTTAGCATCATGCCCTCCATCCACGTTGCTGCATATGGCAAAATTTCATTCTTTTTTTATGGCTGAGTAAGTATTCCAAAGATCTTCATGCCCCAGATAATCACAATGGTGTGATCACTCACCTGCAGCTAGACATCCTGGAATGTGAAGTCAAGTGGGCCTTAGGAAGTACAAAGCTAGGGGAGGTGATGGAATTCCAGTTGAGCTATTTCAAATCCTAAAAGATGATGCTGTGAAAGTGCTGCACTCAATATGTCAGAAAATTTGGAAAACTCAGCAGTGGCCACAGGACTGGAAAAGGTCAGTTTTCATTCCAATCCCTAAGAAAGGCAATGCCAAAGAATGCTCAGACTACCACACAACTGTGCTCATTTCACACGCTAGTAAAGTAATGCTCAAAATTCTCCAAGCCAGGCTTCAGCAATATGTGAACTATGAACTTCCAGATGTTCAAGCTGGTTTTAGAAAAGGCAGAGGAACCAGAGATCAAATTTTTAACATTTTCTGGATCATCAAAAAAGCAAGAGAGTTCCAGAAGAACATCTATTTCTGCTTTATTGACTATGCCAAAGCCTTTGACTGTGTGGATCACAATAAACTGTGGAAAAGTCTGAAAGAGAGGGGAATACCAGACCACCTGACCTGCCTCTTGAGAAATCTGTATGCAGGTCAGGAAGCAACAGTTAGAACTGGACATGGAACAACAGACTGGTTCCAAATAGGAAAAGGAGTACGTCAAGGCTGTATATTGTCACCCTGTTTATTTAACTTCTATGCAGAGTACATCATGAGAAACGCTGGGCTAGATGAAGCACAAGCTAGAATCAAGATTGCCGGGAGAAATATCAATAAGCTCAGATATGCAGATGACTCCACCCTGATGGCAGAAAGTGAAGAAGAATTAAAGAGCCTCTTGATGAAAGTGAAAGAGGAGAGTGAAAAAGTTGGCTTACAGCTCAACATTCAGAAAATGAAGATCATGGCATCCGGTCCCATCACTTCATGGGAAATAGATGGGGAAACAGTGGAAACAGTGGCTGACTTTATTTGGGGGGCTCCAAAATCAGTGCAGATGGTGACTGAAGCCATGAAATTAAAAGATGCATACTCCTTGGAAGGAAAGTTATGACCCACCTAGACAGCATATTAAAAAGCAGAGACATTACTTTGTCAACAAAGGTCCATCTAGTCAAGGCTATAGTTTTTCCAGTAGTCACGTATGGATGTGAGAGTGGAACTATAAAGAAAGCTGAGTGCAGAAGAATTGATACTTTTGAACTGTGGTGTTGGATAAGACTCTTGAGAGTCCCTTGGACTGCAAGGAGATCCAACCAGTCCATCCTAAATGAAATCAGTCCTGGATGTTCATTGGAAGGACTGATGTTGAAGCTGAAACTCCAATATTTTGGCTACCTGATGCAAAGAGCTGACTCATTTGAAAAGACCCTGATGTTGGGAAAGATTGAAGGCAGGAGAAGGGGACGACAGAGGATGAGACGGTTAGATGGCATCACCAACTCAATGGACATCAGTTTGGGTAAACTCCAGGAGTTGGTGATAGACAGGGAGGCCTGGCGTGCTGCAGTTCACGGGGTCACAAAGAGTTGGAAATGACTGAGCGACTAAATTGAAATGAAGTATTCCATTGTGTATATATACCACATCTCCTTTATCCATTCATTAACGGACTTCCATACCCTGGAGGTTGTAAATGCTGCTGTGAACATTGGGGTGTGTGTATCTTTTCAAATTAGTGCTCTGGGGGTTTTTTTTTAGACATCACCCAGGAGTGGAATTGCTGGGTCATATATATGGCAGTTCTTATTTTCAGTTTTTTATGGAATCTCTATACTATTTTCTGATTCAATCAACATGAACTTGGGCAAACTCTGGGAGACGGTGAGAGACAGGAAGGCCTGGTGTGCTGCAGTCCATGGGGTCGCAAAGAGCCAGACACGACTTAGCAACCGAACAACAACATACCCTTTTCCCCAGTGGTTGCACCAGTTTCCATTCTCACCAACAGCATTTTCCCTTTTCCCCACATCCTCATTTGCTCTTTGTGTTATTTTTTGATGATGGCCATTTTCCGATAGGTGTGATGTGATAACTCCTCAAGGTTTGGATCTACATTTCTCTGGTGACTTGAGATGTTAGGAATCTTTTCACATGCCTGTTGACCATCTGCATTTCCTCTTTGGAAAAACATCTATTCAGTTCTTCTGCCTATTTTTAAATCAGTTTTTTTTAAATGTCAAATTGTGTGAGCTGTTTGTATACTTTGGATATTAACCCCTTATCAGCCATATCATTTGCAAATACCTTTTCTCCTTCAGTAGGCTGTCTTTCCATTTTGTCATGGCTTCCTTTGCCTTGCAAAAGCTTTTAAGTTTAATTAGGTCCCATTTGTTTACTATGCACCATTTTTAAACAAGGAATGCATTTGTGTGATGCTTGTGTAATGGAATAAACATTAGGGCAGCCAGGACTAGAAGGAGCAAGCCAGCAACGTCGTCCGAGGCCCTGAGGGCTTCCCCAGGAAGAGGAGCCACCCCTTCTCTCATCGCCAGCCCTGCTCTGAGCACGAGGAAGTATTTCCACGTGGGAGCGGAACAGAGACTGGAGCCCTGACCCTCTGACACTGGACCTAAATCACTCTTCAAGGGGAATTTAAAAATCAGGCACAACCCTGAAGCCAAGCGCCTGTGTGGTCGGCAGGGTGGAGAGCAGACGGCGCTCCCCGGGATCTAGGGCCAGGATCACACCCGAAACAGGAAACCCCGTCTGGGTTCCTCCCGGCTGGGCTCCTGCGATGGGAAAAGCAGATCCCCTCCTTCTGTTTGGAATCTGCAGCCAAAATGGAACAAAGGCTCTCAGCACGCCTCCAGGAAAGACTAGACAGTTCCCGGGAGCACAGGAGGAAGGAAGGGCGTGTGTGAACGCACCGGGCGTGGTGCTGCCTGAGAAAGGAGGGCGGGTCCGCCAGGTCATGGCCCACTTTCCCAGAGAGATGTGGGAGATGCTGTCTGGCCATCGTGAAAACCATCCCCATCAGTCATCCCAGGACCCAGGAAACGGGGGTCCCCATTGGGAAGGGGGAAAAGCAGCAGCCACCTTGACCTCCCTGGGCCCTGAGGCTGAGGACCCTGCAGAGCCCTGCGGTCCACAGGGAAAGTCTGATTCTTCACCAGACATCTCTTCCTAAGCACCAAAGTCCCATGGGGAAAAGGCTACATGGGCCCCAGGGAACGTCTCCTATGGGATCTGAGACTCCCGCAAACAACCATAAGGGTTTCCCATTTGGGGAGAAGCAAGTGGGATTAATCAGGTGTTCACTGTCTGCTGCAGGTTCGGCAAGAGGTCTCTATCTGAGAGACACACCTTAGAAGAGAGAAAATCTACCCCACAGCAGCCTATGAATGTTCCTCACTTAGAAACTTGCTTGCTTTTCATTCAAGGACAATTGTCCCTGGGTATTCATGGGGGACTTGTTCTAGGACCCCCGAGGACACCCAAATCCATGGATGCGCAAGTGCCTTATACAAAACGGTGTGGTTTTTGCATATAACCTACACATATCCTCCCATATACTTTTTTTAAAATCTTAGATTGGCTTTATTGAAAATCATTGAAAATTTTAACCATAGAATAATCAGTATAGAGTCTATTCACTGAGCGCCTATTATGGATTGAACATAGTAGATGAGTACTTACAACTTTAATTCACAATACCGCTCTGAAGTAGGAATCATTACTCCCACTTTATGTATTAGAAAAGATCATTTGCTTAAAATCTCAGGAGAGCATCTAAAAATGTCGTGATTCAGCCAGGGCTTCATCCTATTGATATGTGTCTGTAAGACACGTTATCCCACCAGCACCCTCATGAAATTCTTAATAATTAAGAGATAAACCATAAAACAAACAATAAAATTCAAAAGCTACATCATATCCATGTCACTTTCCATATCATTTTGGGCTTTTGCTTTGTGCCATTGGGCATCTATTTCCATGGGGGTTGTTTTGTTTTTTTGTTTGTGGTCAGATACAGACATGCTGCAGTCCATGGGGTTGCAAAGGGTCAGACCCGACTGAGCGACTAAACAACCACAGAGGCCCTTTAAATGAGATGAGAGCATCACTTGCCAAACTGCCCTCGAACTAGGAGGCAGGATCTGCTCATTCCTATCCCAGTTGCTGTGGGACTGAGGAGAGCTTCACAAGCAAGGTCAATGCCTTCCTTTATCATCTAGGCAGACAGGACAGTATATCTGGAGGGGGAGGGGGGGCAAGTAGAGTTGCTTTACAATGGTGTGTTAGTTTCTGCTGTACAACGACGTGAGTTGGCTATATGTATACACATATCCCCTCCCCTCATGGACCTCCCTCCCAGTGCCCACCCCACCCCTCTAGGTCGTTGCAGAGCCCCGAGCTGAGCTCCCTGTGCTGTGCGGCAGCTTCCCACGAGCTGTCTGTTTCACACACTGTGGTGTATAAATGTCAATGCGACTCTCAGTTTGTCCCACCCTCTCCTTCCCTGCTGTGTCCACACGTCAGGTCTCTATGTGTGCGTCTCTATTTCTGCCCTGCAAATAGGTTCATCTGTACCATTTTTCTAGATTCCACATGTATGCATTAATATATGAGATTTGTTTTTCTCTTTCTGATTTATGACAGACTCTAGGTTCATTCATCTCTCAACAAACGACCCAATTTTGTTTCTTTTATGACTGAGTAATGTTCCACTGTATATATGTACCACATCTTCTTTATTCATTCATCTGCTGATAGACATGTACATTCTTTCCATGTCTTGGCTATTGTGAATAGGGCTGCAATGAACACCGGGATGCAAGTGTCTTTTTGAATTATGGGTTCTCTCAGGTTTATGCCCAGTAGTGGGATTGCTGAGTCACACGGTAGTTCTATTTGTATTTTCTTAAGGAACCTCCGTAGTGTTCGCCATAGTGGCTGTATCAACTTACATTTCCATTAACTGAACAAGAGGGTTCCCTTTTCTTCATACCCTTTCCAGCATTTATTGTTTGTAGATACTTCTGATGATGGCCATTCTGACCAGTGTGAGGTGACACCTCATTGTTTTGATCTGCATTTCTCTAATAATTAGTGAGAAATGGAGTGTTTCCCACCATATCAATAAACAAGGATGTTACAGCTACCAGCAATTCTGGCCCTCCAAATGTGACTTTCTGAGCCCAGAGGGGGCCCAGGAAGAATGAGGCCTGTGATTTGGCAGCAAGCTGCAGCCACTCCCTACTGTGAGCACCGAGGAGCCTGGGGATACAAAAAAAAAAAACAGGATGCTCGCCCCAGAGAGCTGAGATGCATACGAAAGGAATGATTTCAGTAAGCCCAGACTCTTACATCTTCCCATATATAGAAAAGTACTAAAGTCCTTAACTTGAGATATCTGGTTTTCCTCAATATTTTGTTGTTCAACCTACCTGCCCCTTGTTGCCAATGTCTATATAACCTGACTCCTTCCCACCAGCTCCTCAGAACAGTTCTCTTGGGGTCACTTGAGATGCTGTCTCCCAGGCTTGAAGTCCTAAAAATCCCCACCAAACAAAACATAACTCTCAACTTTTAGGTTGTGACTATTGTTTCCAGTCAACATTAGTGATGCTGAGCATCTAATCAAAAAATACACAGAAACAAATGACCACAAAGACACAACAACCCAAAACCTATGGGGTACAGCAAAAACAGTTTTAAGAGGGAAGTTTATAATGATTCAATTCTACCTCAAGAAATAAGAAACATCTCAACTAAACAACCTAAATTTATACCTAAAGCAACTAAAGAAGAACAAACCAAACCCAAAGTTAGTAGAAGGAAAGAAATCATAAAAGTCAGTACAAAAATGAAACAGAAATGAAGAAAACATTGGCAAAAATTAATGAAACTAGGACTTCCCTGGTGGCCTAGTGGTAAAGAATCCACCTTCCATTGCAGGGGACATGAGTCTGGGCCCCAGTCAGAGAGCTAAGATCCCACATGCCCCGGGGCCAAAAAACAAAAACATAAAACAGAAGCAATATTGTAACAAATTCAATAAAGACTGTAAAAATGGTCTATATGAAAAAAAATCTTTAAAAAAAATCAATGAAACTAAAAGCTGATTCTTTGAGAAGATAAACAAAATTGATAAACCTTTAGCCAGACCCATCAAGAAAAAAGAGAGTTCAAATCAATAAAGTTAGAGATGAAAACGGAGAAATTGCAACTGACACCACAGAAATACAAAGGATCATAAAAGACTACTATAAGCATGCATAGGCCAATAAAATGGACAACCTGGAAGAAATGGACAAATTCTTAGAAAGGTACAAATTTCCAAGACTGAACCAAGAAGAAATAGGAAATACAAACAGACAAATCACAAGTAATAAAATTGAAACTGTAATTAAAAATCTTTCAACAAAGTCCAGAACCAGTTGAGTTCACAGGCAAATTCCATCAAACATTTAAAGAGCTAACACCCACCCTTCTCAAACTCTTCCAAAAACTGCAGAGAAAAGAACACTCTCAAGTTCATTCTATGAGGTCAACATCATCCTGATACCAAAACCAGACAAAGATATCACAAAAAAAGAAAATTACTGATCAATATCACTGATAAACATAGACACAAAAGTCCTCAACCAAACACTGGCAAACAGAATCCCACATTAAACAGAACACATTTAAAAGGATCATACACTATGATCTAGTGGGATTTATCCCCTGGATGCATGGATTCTTCAAAATAAGCAACTCCCATATACTTTAAATCATCTGTAGTTTATGTATAATCCTAATACAATGTAAATGCTATGCAAATAGTTGTCAGTGCAAGGCAAATTGATATTCTTTTTTGGAACTTTCTGAAATTTGTTTCCAATATTCTCCATCTGAGGTTGGTTGTTTCTATGGATGTGGAACTGGCAGATATGGAGGGCCAACTGTATATAGTTAGACTTATGCATTAGCTGGAAGGACACTTGTCTATCACTGTGCCAAGAAACACACATGGAGCACTATGTCCCTTAATTTGACACTTAGTAAAACAAAGGCGGACCAGAAAGAAGGCTGAGCACCAAAGAATTTTTGCTTTCAAACTGTGGTGCTACAGAAGACTCTTGAGAGTCCCTCAGACAGCAAGGAGATCAAACCAGTCAATCCTAAAGGAAATCAACCCTGAATACTCATTGTAAGGACTGATGCTGAAGCTGAAGCTCCAAGACTTTGGCCACCTGATGCAAAGAGCTGACTCATTGGAAAAGACCCTGATGCTGGAAAAGATTGAAGGCAGGAGGAGAAGGGGATGACAGAGGATGAAATGGTTAGATGATGTCACCAAGTCAATGTGAGCTTAAGCAAATTCAGGTAGACGGTGAAGGACAGGGAAGCCTGGCATGCTGCAGTCCAGGGGGTCTCAGAGAGTTGGACATGACTGAGCAACTGAACAATAGAAGCAATGGCAGGGGTCTTAGCGCACCCCCGCCCCCCACCCAGAGCTGCAGGCATGTGTGCACGGCTGTTAGTCAGCAGGAGGTCTGGAGCAGCCCCCTCTGCTGGTCACCTTCCTCTCTGACCAGGCTCATCTCATGAGCCAAGGACCAGGCCTCTGCATGGCTGAAATGCATCCCCACTTTATGGAAACAAGAATGGCAGAGGTATCGTTGAGTCGGGGATGACAGGGGACACCCTTCATCCAGCCTCAGCCTTCTGGAATTTTCAGGTGTTTCTTTCACTCACAGAATCACAGGCAGCACAGCACAGCAGAAGCAGCCCCTCCTGAAGATGGTAAGACAGGTTCCAGCACTGGCAGGATGGGGGCAAGGCAGGGCCCCAAGAAAGAGACCCCTGAGATTCACCTCTGGACGGGGAGACCTAGGCAGCCTGGTGGGTTGAGTTGCACAAATGCTGATGGTGAAAGTTCAGGTGGGCTGAGAACTGAGACCTTTGATCCCATGGAGCAGATCAAGGAGGCTCTCTGGCTCCACACCAGCCCCCCAACTCCAGCACCATTTGCACTGGGCTTTGCCCTTTCTGGCTCCCAGGAGGAGTGGGCCATGCCTGGGGCACTGAGAACCCACAAGCGCTGCACTCAGACCCTCCCAAGATCCCTCAGTGTGTGATCAGCTCATCAGAGGCCCTTATCCACGGCCCCCAGGCTCTCTCCATTCAAATGCTGCCTGAATCCCCATCTCCACCAACCCTTCAAGGCCCACCAGCCAACAGAAGCTTCTTTGGGCTTAAGTTTGTCTGTCCTGTCTGTGGACAGACACGTCCTGACTACACGATGCACGGATGGCCCCAGAGGCGCTAACATACACTTGTTCTCATCCTCAGAGGACAGCTGGGCCTCAGTCCCAGATGGACCCCAGCCTCCCCACCTGCCTCTTCCCTCCACGTGCAGCTGAGCACAGCTGGAGACACCGAGAAGGGCCTTGGAGGGACACATCAGCACACCCACGGCCATCAGGAGCGGGTCAGAGATGCCCACCAAGGACCCCATCCAGAGGCCTGGGGATGGCGGAGTCCCACACCTGCAGGAAACTTGAGTTTTTCCGCCTTCACTGTCCCTGTGGAGTTCTGGGCAGGGGCAGGTCTGGTGACAGAAGGGAATTAAATTCTAAATGTGATCCTCTGTGATCTCCAGACCCAAGTCCTCTCTCCTCTGTTAAATCTCACGGGTCCAGTGTGAGGCCCCCAGCCTCTTGATTCTCACATTCATGGTTTATATTCGGTGTGTAAACCTACAAGGCAGGTGAGAGAAACATGCAGAGAGAAAATTGCTTTGCTGCTTCCAGCAAAAAAAAAAAAAAAAAAAAAAGGAAAAAACCCAAGAAGTTACACAGGAATCTGGAATTAGAACAGCATGCTTCAAATTGAACAGAAAATGTTCTCACATCATCCCTGTGGCCCAGGTAACAGAAGTCAGGACTGTCTCAGTGGACAATGTGCTGACATAAACTATACACATCCCCAGGCCTGTTCCCACATGTGGTATTTACAGCTGCGATGTCTCAGAGAGATGGGTCCCAGGGAAGGCAGAGTGCGGGGCAGAAAACAGAAGCAGAAAGAGGCAGGAATGTGTGGGGACGAAGGCAGCTGTGAGCTCTTGTCAGCCTGGAGGTTGGGGTTCTTTCTAAAAGTCTCCATCCCTATTTCACATGAATGGGCTGCAAAGATGCTTGTTTTTTGTTGTTGCTGGTTGTTTGGGTTTTTTTTTTTGGCTGTGCTGAGTCTTTGTTGCTAGGCCAGCTTTTCTCTAGTTGTGACAAGCAGGGGCCCCTCTCTACTTGTGGTGCCCAGGCTTCCGATTGTGGTGGGTTCTCTAGTTGCAGAGCGTGGGCTCTAGGGCATGCAGGCTCAGTAGCTGCGGCATTTGGGCTTAGCTGCCGTGTGGCATGTGGGATCTTCCCGGGCTGGGGATGGAACTCGAGTCCCCTGCATTGGCGGGTGGATTCTTAACCGCTGGACCACCAGAGAAGTCCAGATTCTTGCTTGTAAAACACAAGGAAAACCTTGCGTTGAGCCACACACTCAGGACTATTTGATGCTAGACAGCTGTTTATTCATGGCTCACAAGAGTCTGGGGTCACTACATAGGTTTGCTTCCAGTTTGACTCAAATATTAAAGAACAAAGGCAACTGCCCTGGTCTCAGATCCCTCATGTTTATCCCCACCTCCCTCCTCACCCACTTATTCCCCCCTCAAGTTAACACAGAGACAGCAGGTGTCCCCAGAAAACCCCCAGGGAATGGTGCCTCACAGACCTCAGAGCCAGGCCAGCTATACCCAAAAGGGGCACCTTGACCCTGGAGGGTTTAAATCTCAGAGGAGACCCTCTTTGCCCTCTCCTTCCTAATCCAAGAGGGGAGAATGGAAGACACCTAAGGAATTGTCTGAATTAGAACAAGTTCACTCAAGTAGCAAAAATATCTTTTCTATGGAAAACATGAAATCCTTGTTTTTCTGGGATCATCTCCTCCCATGAGAAAATATACGCCTTAAAAAAAGAAATAAATGCCATTATTTTTCTTACAGTGCCTCAAAATACATTCTGTATGAACCCATGAGCCTGAGCTAATGATATCACCATAATATACAGGGTGGATTTTCAGAAAGAAAATGAGTTATAAAGACACATCCTGACAATCAGCAAGTAGATGAGTGGGGCAGAGCAGAGACCCAGAGGCAGCTCCACACAAATCCAGTGACCTGGCGTTTGACAAAAGAACAAAAGTAATTTAATGAAGGAAGGCTAGCTATTTCACTAAATAATGCCAAAGCAACTGGACATCCATAGGACAATCAGTCAATCAATAATCCAACCTAAAGCCCAACCTTACACAAAAATTAACAGAAAATAGATCCTACATTAAATGTTTAAGATAATTTTTATTTATCTATTTATTTTTGGCTGTGCTGTCTTCACTGCTGTGCAGGCTTTTCCCTAGTTGTGGCAAGGAGGGTCGCTCTCAAGCTGTGGTATGTCTGCTTCTCCTTGCAGGGGCCTCCCCTGTTGCAGAGCACGGTTCCTAGGGCAAGTGGGCTTCGGTAGTTGCAGCACATGGGCTCAGCAGTCGCAGTTCCCTGGCCTCTAGAGTGCAGGCTCAGCAGTTGTGGCACAGGGGCTTAGCTGCCCCGTGGCATGTGGGGTCTTCCCGGACCAGGGGTAGAACCCATGTCCCCCTGCACTGGCAGGCGGGTTCTTTACCAGTGAGCCACGAGGGAAGCCCTTCATTAAATCTAAAACATAAAACTAGAAAACGTTTAGAAGATAACAGGAGAAAACCTTCAGTACCTAGAGTTCATTAAAGAGTACTGAGCTATGACGCCAAAAATACATGCCATAAAATTGAAAAATAAATAAATCGGGCTTCATAAAAACTAAACACTTCACACTCTGTGGAAGACCCTGTTAAGAGGATAAAAAGATGAACTACAGCCTAGGAGAAATATTTGCAAACCATACATCTGACAGAGGAGTCATATCAAGCATACATAAAGGATTCTCAAAACTCAATTGTTTAAAAAAAAAAAAAAGAATCCAATTAGAAAAGGGAGAAAAGGCATGAACAGACATTTCACTGAAGAGGATACACAGATGGCAAATAAGCAGAAGACAAGATTTTCAGCATCACTAACCCTCAGGGAAATTCAAATTCAGACCACAATGAGAACAACTCAAATAAAAGACTGAACCGAACACTGGCAAAGATGCAGAGAAACTAAATTGCTCATACACTGCTGGTGGGAATGTGAAATGACGCAGCCACTCTAAAAAAGAGTTTGGAAGTTTTAAGAAATATTGAAAATACTTATCCCATGATCCTGCAATTGTACTCCTGGGAATCTACCCCAGAGAAATAGAAACTACTTCCACGCAAGAAGTAGAATTACAGCTTTACTTGTAATGATCAAAACCGGGTAACAACTAAAACATCCCTCAGTGGGTGACTGGCTAAACACACTGCAGTTTATCTAGACCCCAGATGACTATTTGGCCAAAAGGGTTTAAGCTAGTGATACACGTTGACAGTTTGCATGGATCTCATGGGCATTAGGTTGAGTGAAGAAAGCCAATTTCAAAAGGCGACATCTGTATGCTTCTATTTAGGCACCCTTTTCAAAATGACAAAACCATAAAGATGGAAAACAGATTGTTGGTTGCCAGGAATGAGGGATGGTGAGGGGAAGGAAGTACAGCCAAAGGAGATGTTTTGGGTGGTAAGATGGTTCTGCACCTTGATTTCAGTGATGTTCTGGTGAATCGAGCATTATCCCAAAACAAATGGTTTTAAAACCCCATTTTCAGGACAGAAATAGAGATGCAGATGTAGAAAACAGATGTGTGGACCCAGTGTTGTGGAGGAAAGAGGGGGGATGAATTGGGAGACTGAGACTGACATATATACACTACCATCTCTATAGGTAGATGTAAATAGATAGCTCATGGGATGGTACCATACAATCCGCTGTATAGCAGGGAGCTCAGCTCCACAGCTCTGTGATGACCCAGATGGGTGGGATGAGGCAGCTGCAGAGAGGGTCAAGAGGGAGGGGTTACATGTATACACAGAGCTGATTCACTTTGTTGTACAGCAGAAACTAACACCACATTGTAAAACAACTCTACCCCAATTAAAAAAAAAAAAATAAGTTTAGCATCGGATCAGCAATCACCCAGCCAAGCTTTCTAGCTGGAATAAACACAACTCAAGCAGGAGATAAAATGTCCCCAACCATTAAGCCGGGGATTTTAATATTTAAGCCTCATTTTGATTAGATGAAATCTGCAGAGGAACACAGAAGTTTGTCAGTAAGCCAGCTAAGGGGGTCACAGGTGATATACTGTTACTCTCCTTGCTGGGGACAATACTACCGGATTTGTAGTTATCCTTCCTTCCTCCCAGTACCTTGGATCTCAACTATTTGTCACCATGTATGAGTCCCAGGCAAGCCCAGCACAGACAGATGCAGGCAGACCCTGGCGTAGGCTGGGTAGGCTCCCTCACTTCCTCCCCGGGGCCTCCTTCCATCTCCCGGGGCCCTGGTTGCTACATTAACGCCCATCTTTGCATCCTGAGATGTGTGTGTTTTGTTCCCACTTTGAAGCACAAGTATCTCTTGTGTGGTCTGGGCCAGAACAAAGGGAAGCGATGGCCCCACAGAGGGTCGGTCCACAGGCTTCCGCACCCCGCCCCTCCATGTCAGAGTCCATCCCAGACCCACATCAAAGTGGTCAGCTTTTGCCTCCAGGTCTCCTTCTGGAAAATTTTTCTTCCCACATGCTTCTTGCTCATAGAATATTTGTGTTAAAAAATTTTTTCCCTGGATACCTGGGTTGAATTTTTCAAAGATATTTCACAAACTTTAATGTTATTTGAACTGTGATACAAGAAGGGAAAAAAAAAAGCTAGACTTAAAATATGGCTTCAACACTGATCTGTTTGATCTTCCTCAAATGAACTTGCTGCCCTTCTCTCCTGCCCTGACAACTGTCTCCACGAAGGGAAAAGGAAGGGCGGTGGTCCCTAAATCAATCAACTACATCGATTCTTGCTCTCACCCAGTGGAATGTTTTCCTACAGCCTGAAAAGCTTCCAGGACTATAAACTCAACTATAATCTCAAATGTATCTCTGAAAAGAGTTTTCAATTAAAACAGGTGAATGGTGCCTCATGTATATGCATCCTCAGATGGGAGGGAAAAATATAATTTTCATATCACAAACTACAAAGCAGAACTCTCAGCGTAAAAACTTTTAGGATTTGCACATAATCAGGAAATTTCAATTACAGGTATGCCCCTGGGGGTCACATGGGCAGGTCCCAGGGAGTGTAATACTTTAATTTCTATGCAAATAACAAGATAGGTTTAAAGGTTATAAAATTCTGATCTGTTTTACAGCCTGGTTCTGTGGCTGTTAATAATAATAAATCAGGTTTGCAGCCTTGAACCCTCTAATAAACCACATTAAAATGATGTTATTTTTCATGAATGAAGAGCAATTTTACTTAGAAAAGAAAGTAGGAGTTTAGAAGCCCACAATTTGCATTCTTGAACAGTCTAAGAACTCTCTTTAGTGTGTACTGTGAGACATTCCTGTTAATCGTCTTTGCTTCCCACTTTCCTGTTTGCTATTCTATTTTGCTAGCTCATATATTATATATGAAAGTGACACTGAAAGTCGCTCAGTCGTGTCTGACTCTTTGTGACCCCATGGACTATACAGTCCGTGAAATTCTCCAGGCCAGAATACTGGAGTGGGTAGCCTTTCCCTTCTCCAGGGGATCTTCCCAATCCAGGGATTGAACCCAGGTCTCCCACATTGCAGGCGGATTCTTTACCAGTTGAGCCACAAGGGAAACCCAGGAATACTGGAGTGGGTAGCCTATCCCTTCTCCAGGGAAGCTTCCTGACCCAGGAATTGAACCAGGATCTCCTGCATTGCAGGCGGATTCTTTACCAACTGAGCTATCAGGGAAGCCATACAGTTTAACCCAAATTTCCCCAGGCCTTAAATTCACACATGTAAAAACATTCTTTTCTTAAAGCAAGAGAGAATGCATAAAACCTTTCCCTTGAAGTTCTCTTCCCATATATTAAAAGCCTACCTTTGAAAAGGGTAAAACCATGACTCTCAAACAGATAAACTGGGTTGGCCAAAAAGTCCATATGAGTTTTTCCATATGATGTTGTAGAATTAAAATGAATTATTGTCGTTTAGTGGCTAAGTCATGTCCAACTCTGCAACCCCATGGACTGTATCCCACCGGGCTCCTCTGTCCATGGGATTTCCCAGGCAAGAATGCTGGGGTGGGTGGCCATTTCCTCCTCAAGGGGATCTTCCAGACCCAAGGATCCAACCCGAGTCTCCTGCACGGTCAGGCGTATTCTTTACCATCTGAGCCAGCAGAGAAGCCATATAAAATGAATATCTATAAACTATATTATCTAACTCATTAATGAATGAAGCAATCATTAAATGTTAGTATCACTTCAAAGGAAAATTCAAAGAATCATGCATCTATGAGACCATCAGGAACACTCAAATAAATTTACTTAATAGATACAAAACTGGCAAAACGGTGTTGCAATCCACAGGGATATGAATCATCTCGCTGACACTCCGTCTCTGCCAGACAACATTTGCATTTCAATGGGAAGAATTAAAGATTTCAATGTGAACAGTTCACAGAAAATGATTTTGTAAGCTAGATCCCGAAGGTCCTAAAATATGAACACGACCAATTACTTGTGAAATGAACACCTGTTATTCTCATGGTATAAAAGCCATTTGAGATTTTTTTTTTCCAAACCACCATGTTTGCTTCAACACAAGGCTCTTACTTAAAGATAAACCTCTTCCTGATCTGGCATAGTACTTTGCTAGAATTTAGCAGCATTGGATCAAGAAGCATTTCCAAGAAAAAAAAAAAAAAAACACTTCTCATTTGTCGTGATGTAAATACAACAAAAAGGAAGATGCAAATGTGAGTGCACAGGACAACGAAAGAAAAAGCCAACAGACGGCAGCGAGGAGGGGATCCGGCCGGTGAACACTCCTGGTTCTGCCATGACAGCGGCAGTGCCATGAGGAATGTCAGAAAGGCAAATGCAAGAAACACTGGAAATGATGTTTTGGAAAACCCACACCCTACAGGGGAGGTCTCAGTGCCTGGATCTGAGAGAGAACAGGCCCAGGCTCTGTGCATGTGAGGGGACCCTGCGGCTGGCGGAATATCCCCCAAGTGAGTTCTGTGCTGTGAACAAGGGCTGAGATGCCTGGGGCGCAGCTCCTGAACGCACTGCGCAGGGAGCGCTCAGTCCACCACAGGATCAGCCGGTCCGGTGGGTGATGTCACAACTGTCCT
The DNA here is from genome assembly GCF_055505025.1 of Bos grunniens. Taxonomy (NCBI): domain Eukaryota; kingdom Metazoa; phylum Chordata; class Mammalia; order Artiodactyla; family Bovidae; genus Bos; species Bos grunniens. The sequence goes on from NC_141181.1 coordinate 46,473,296, forward strand.
TCACCCCTCCAGAGGCTCCTATGATCCCCTAAAGAGTTCATGAAACCGTCTTCCTGACTCGATTCCATAAAGCCACCAAGAAAGGATAGCACCCTCGATTCCCATTACTCTGGATGCTCGGAATCTGCCCTCACACCTCTCGGTTTCCCCCGACTTCACTCTAGTGGGTCTCTCCTCACTCTCCCTTTCTCTCGACAGCTCCACGTGACTTGGGTCTAAGCTAATCCATGCACCTTCACCTCCTGACCATTCACTGAAAGAGAAGTCCGTCGGCCCCTGGAGGAGGAAAGCCCTGGAAGCGTCGCTGGCTCTTCTGTGACGGTGAACAGGAGCAGTCACTCCGCCTCCACAAAGACCAGTGCTCCTGCCCCAAGCAGAAGTTGTGCTGAGTCCAGGCGCAGACGAGACAGATGAATGAGGAGTGACTACAACGGTCAGTGGAGTGGCAGGAGGCTAGGCAGGAGCACCCCCAGAACAGCTCAGGACCCCAGCCCTTCCAGAGCTGAACTCAGTGCAGGCTCTCGGGCCCTCCTGCAGCTGCAGCCCCACCTGTCTTCCTCCAGCCCTTAAGCCCGCTTCTGGGATGAGACTCAGAGTAGCCAGAGACGGAATGTGAGCACCTGGGTGGAGGTGACCACCTCCAGAGGGCATCACTTACAGGCAAAGCTTTTCCACCATGTGGTGTGGGCAGTGACCTCCCTCAGCTCTGCTCCTGGGACCCCCCTCCCCTCCCGACGCTTTGTCTTTCTTGGTCTTACCAACAGACCCCAGGAGTCATTTGGAAATTCTCAGATCAGTACTCACCAGGTTGGGCTACAAAAGATGAGATTTCTGCAGAAATGTGAGGAAGAGGAGAACTCAGTGTGAACCATTTAATTAAAAACTGCTGGGTGAGATATGGGTTTGGAAACATACTTTGAAACAAGCCTGAGTCCCTTCTCAGGAGAGTATCATTTCATTGTCCCAGGCATCCTGGAAAAGAGAAGCCCCTCTCTTCCCTTACATATTATTTACTCGCTAAGTCATGTCCGACTCTTTTGCGAACCCAAGGACTATAGCCTGCCAGGCTTCTCTGTCCATGGGATTTCCCAGGCAAGAATACTGGAGTGGGTTGTCATTTCTTTCTCCAGAGGATCTTCCTGACCCAATGATCAAACCCATGTCTCCTGCATTGCCAGGTGGATTCTTTCCCACTGAGCCACCAGGGAAGTGCCTTCCTTTAAATAGCTCCTTATTAGTGAAGAAAGGTTAAGAAGCTTTAGAAATTCAGAAATTTACTGCTGTCCCAAAGATCTTACACTCCAGACAAGTCTATGTCGTTACTCAGATTTCCCAGTCTGTTTCAACAGAGGATTCTCGATGGAAATTTATCATTTAAATACAAACACCCAAGTTCTGTGTCAAATCAAATTGTAGAAAAGACAGTGAAGTATGCCAGCAGCCTTTGTTGGAATCTATTGAAAGAGACAATGAATTCTCATTTCCTGGGGTGTATCGGCAGAATCTTCAATGTTACACTGGTACGGCCTCACCAAGAAGACCGCGTCCTTGTTCCTCCAGCTAAACACAGATGGTGAACATCAGAAGTGGAGGACCATAGGAGTGGTTCACAGCATCTGGAAATCTGGACTAGAAAATCCAACTCAAACTGTAGTTGGAGCAACCCCAGAACACCTGGCTGCCCAGTTCACAGCACTTCCTGCCACAAATGCAGCCAGTGAGTTTTGAGAACTGCATTGATGATAATGATGTGGTGATGGTGGTGATGATGGTGATAATTCTTGTGGAAAAGACAAGAGGTCTGCTGTTCTATTGCGTAACGGGCCACCAACAGCCACAAGTGCAGTGCTGTCCCAGACGTTGTTTTCATCGTTTACTCGCTAAGTCTTGTCTGACTGTTTTGTGACTCCATGGACTGCAGCACACCAGACTCCTCTGTCCATGGGATTTCCCAGGCAAGAGCACTGGAGTGGGTTGCCATTTCCTTCTCCAGGGGATCTTCCTGACTCAGGGATCCAACCCACATCTCCTGCACTGGCAGGCGGATTCTTTACCACTGAGGCAACTGGGAGTTGCTAAATTCCCAGCTTTCTGCACAAATTCTTGGAACCTCGTAGATCCAATACACGCTCCAAATACCTTGCAAATGAAGCATCTTTGCCTAGTTTCACAGGGATGAGACAGAGCTGAAGCAGTGGGTGGATGCCTTGCTGCACCACCCAGGGTAACCTCATAAGCCCTGACTTACTTCAGGCTTCAAGTGCTGGCTCTGGTCTCCTCCTGGTGCACCTCCCACTGCTCAACCTCCCCCAGCTCCACCTCCCCAGACACCTCTCCTTCGGGTGACAGACTTTCAGTCTCACCACCAGCCCCAAGTAGAGATGTAGCCAGTCCTTGGTGAGGGGCTCACATCTTGCTCTCATCCAACAGAGCTGGGTACCAGACTCACCTTCACTCACAGATGTCCTCAGCGGTGACCCTGGTACACACCCAACCCACAAAGCATGTGTCCTCCACATGTTATGCCATCTGGTCAGCCTCACGGTTATGCCATGTGGTCAGAAGGAAGGGCAAACATCCCTACTCAGCTGCCACCAGAAGCCAGCTCAGTTGACCCCTCGAGGAGCACCTGATCATTTTGCAGGGGGTGCGTGGATGAAGGCTATGTCTTGGTTACATTTGCATCTAACACAGAAAATACTATGATGAGCGTTTCATTCCCAGCATTTTGGACCATGAAGAGAAGAGCAGATGTGCAGGTTAAAGAAAAGCGTATGAAGGCAGACAAGTGTGTGGGGTGCAGACATGCAAAACCACAAGGGTGGACTGGAAGTGAACGAGCGATGCTGAGAGTGGGCCTCAGGGCGCCCTCCTGAGAGCCAGTGACTCACCAGCCAGCCCTGCCACACCTGCTTCACACCTGGGGCTCACATAGCCCTCATGCCTGTCTGCAGACAGCATAATGGCTTCCATTAGACACAGGGGGAAACTGAGAACAGAGACCTCTAGCAACCAGCTCAAGGTTACAGAGTAACCTATGACAGAGCTGGGACTTCAACATGGGGGTTAGCTTCAGAGCCTGCACTCAGCCGATGGGGAAAGCAGTGGCCTGGTTTAGCCCCATGGAGGATCTAGAGGAGGACAAGGCAGCTGGCCTCCCCACTGCACTCTGAGCACCAGGACTCTTGGCAGAATGAAGTGCAGGAGAGGGGGCAAGTGGAAGACAAGGTCTGGGTCCCTTCACAGTTTCGGGGAGAAAAGAAGGCAGGTCCTGCTGCCCAGGCCCTGGACTACAGACCTGGTTCTGGATGCCCTTGAATTCAGGTTTGTCCCGTGCTGTGAAGAAGAGCCATACCAACATCTGAAAGTGATTTCATCCTCCCCACAAACGAGGACAAGAACCTTTGATGTGAGCTACAAAAAGTTCCTGGATCAGCAACCTATTATCATTGTGGAGTGAGTCACTGATCTGAGCGTCAGCTGGGATGCCTGGAATGCCTCCACCCTACAAGTTCAAGGAGCCCAAAGCACCGGCATCTCTCTCCCAGGCTGCACCCCAAGCACTCTCCCATCCCATCGCTTCCTGGAGGTCGGGAGCTCAAACCCAGGAGATTCGGGTGAGCCCCAGGCACATCTGGGCTGCACCAGAACTACAGCTGGACTCCGAGCCCAGAGGATGGGTGGCCGTGCCTTCCCAGCCAGCTGCAGGACAGTTGAGGGAAACGCCCTCCCCAAGGAGGGGAGACTCCCAGATAATAGGGACTCCCCACCCAGGGTCATCTCTGCCCCCATGCAGTCTTAGAAAGGTCACTGGCCTTGGACTGACCCTGCGTTCACAGACTCCCTCTCAGCAAACAGGATACACAACCCTGAGTGCCAGGTGGGGAGCAAGACAGAGGTCTGTGACGGACGGACATCTGTTCTCTATTGTGCAGGGAAAGGATCTCTGACCACCAACAGCGACCACACGTCCCTCCTGTGAAGCTGGAGTTGCCCCGTGACTAAATGCTGATGGGTGGACACACTGCATCGAGATGTCAGGAGCCTCCTGCTGAGGAGCTAATGGAGCCCCCAGCCCCAAATCTCCCCCCACACCGATGTGTGATGTGGGGATGACAAGTGGAGCACCACCCCCTGAGAAAGAAACAGCCCGCTGTTCAAGCCACTATCATGGGAGGTGGTGAGGATTTTTGAGGATGCCATGTTGCTGCTGCTGCTGCTGCTAAATCGCTTCAGTCGTGTCCGACTGTGTGACCCCACAGACAGAAGCCAAAACTTCTTGTACTGATTCATTGCCTGCTATGAAGCACGGAAGTGGGGGGTGATGCATGGCATCACCCAGAAAGTGGCGGGAATGCCCCTCCCGCTGATGCCAGCCTCTGTCCGCAAAGACGAGAATTCCCACCCTGACTCAGCAGAAGGACACAGTTGGTGATGAAGGCAGTGCTGGCCATTTCCATATCTCACAGCTGAAATCGCCTCTGCCTCTGCCCCTTCTCTTATCAGGGCTGCTGACCAGACCCCAATCATCTCAGCTTCCATCCCAGAAGCCGACCAGGGGTGGCAACGCTGGAGAGGGTCCCCAGAAGACCCTTCACCCAACGAACAAGGTGTGGGTGCGAGGGCTAGGCAGTGGCGAGGGGGCTCACGGGAACCATCAGCGCCTCCTGGCTGTGGGTCTCTTGCCTTTCACGCCCCCACCCCCCGCCAGGGAGCAAATGGGAACAGGTACAGTCACCTCCTGGGCATGAGAGCACGTGGCTGATACCCACATGGGTCTCCTCCAGGAGTGTCACCTGTAACCCTAGTGTTACTTGCACACTTGACTGCAGAAAGTGACACATCCGCCCTGAGGTGACCGTGCACTGACATACCCATGGCTGTGCTGTGTCCACACAGGCTGTGGGGCAGCACAGGACCAGCACTGGGCTAATTCAGCCATCTTTCCTCCAGAGGGTCCAAACACTTAGGCCCCTGCCTGTTCTGCCTGTTCTGCCTGTTCTCAGAGATGGGTCCTGACCCACCTAGCACAGCACACCTGCTCCATCATCTCCTTCCCAGAGTCATGGAAGTGAATGAAAACAGACGGGAGTGGTTTATATAACAGCAAAGAACTCAGATGGTAAAGAATCTGCCTGTAGTGCAGGAGATGCAGGTTTGATCCCCGGGTCAGGAAGATTCCCTGGAGGAGGACATGGCAACCCACCCCAGTATTCTTGCCTGGAGAATCCCAAGGACAGAGGAGCCTGGCAGGCTACATTCCATGGGGTCTCAAGAATCGGACATGACTTAATGACGAACAACAACAAAGAATTAATACCATCCTGGCTGCTTCTAGGGATGCTAAGGCCTCAGTTGACCCCTGTGCGCCTCTGTCCCCACCCCAGGCCTCCCCCAACTCCACACTTCGCTGGGCTTTGGGTAGACTCAGGAGACCTGGAGGCCCCCAGCTGAGAGCAAGAATAACAAAACCACCTTCCCAGGGAGACAGGCAGTGACAGGTAAGAGAACTGAAGTGCGGGTGGGCCAATGGGAGGAGACACCTCCACCCCCAACTCTCCCTAACCCACCCCCTCCACGTAAGGAGCCAGAGGCCACTCAGCTCAGACAACTGTCATAACCAAGGGAGGCGCCCCTCTGCCCCGAACTCTGAGTTTTCCCCAACAGGGCCTGTGACCGGAACTTACATGAAACTGACCAGTTTTTAAATGTCCCCAACTAAACCAAATTATCCATCTGACTGGAAGCCATCATGTCAAACTGTGGCCTGAATCCTGCCCCCAACTCGCTTGGAAGAAACGCAAACTCCAGAGCTCGTGCTGCAGAACCGAACACGTGCTCAGGACGTAGTTCACCCACATTCCGTCCTCCTGCTCACTTAGGTCACCCCATAAACAAGGAGCTGTCACCCCAGGGGCCCCTCAGACAGCACGAGGTTGGGGGACATCCCTTATACATGGCAGGTATTTCCTTCAAAAACAAAACGTCTTCAGTTTGGAAAGTGATTAATGGGAACTTTTTTTTTTTGGCGAACAGAAAATATATGAAGTCAAAAACTACGATGCATTTTTTTCTTCAACCTACACATCCATCATTCATTCAACAAACATTTATTAGATGTCTGCTATGAGACGAGACACAGCAGTGAGCAAAATGTCTATTTCCCACCTCCATGGAATTATTTTTCTAATGCAGGGAGACAAGATAAATGTATGAAATACATAATATTTAGACTCTGTTATGTGCTATGGAGAAAAGTAAAACAGAACTTGGGAATTGGAAGGGCGGGAATGCAAGGGTTAGCTGCCAATGTTTGAAAATAAGGCGATTCCACACAAGCCTCTGGCCTTGCAGCCCCTTGCAGCTGTGACCTCAGACGGGCCGTGTCCTCTGAGTCACCTCCCCATTTGTCATCCCATGCCTGTTAGGGGTTCTGGCCCCTGACACTGGCCTGGAAAGCCTCTGTCTGCTGGGTTGCCCTTTGCTGGGCACACACTCCCACCCCCAGCAGCTTCCTCAGCCTCGCACCCTAGCTGGCGTGTCCTCACCTCCCCTTCCATCCTTGACTTCATCACTCAGTTCATAGCCTGGGGCTCAGGTCTCCCACCAGCCCCAAGGAGAAGAGCTGTTTCCAGAATCCAGGTTGATGAGCCAAGAGGGTAACCTGTCTGCCTCCTGCCCCGCCCTGGTCTGGTCCCCTCTGAGCAAGACAGAACTGCGGGAGGAGCCAAGGGCCAGAAAGAGGACTTGTGGGTGACACTTCAGGCTGCCCTGGGGCCTCAGAGGTGGAGTGCAGCGTGCACAGCCCACTCTCTAAGAAGTCCGGGCCCTGGGGGCTCTCACATGAGGGAGAACAGACAGATCCCTAATTCAGCCCAAGGCTGCATTCTCAAACTCACCCCCACAGGGATCAGCGCCCCCGACTTCGTATGCGGCATGAAGTCCCTGCTCCCCGCTCCCCCTCCTGGTAACTGCACATGGAACCCCCACCCAGAACACAGGAGGGCGGTCCCGGGAATGGCCACCCCGCTGACCGAGGTCATAACTCAGGTGTCCACAGGGGAGGCCAGTGGGACAAGGCAGCCACCACTCAGCTGTCACTCAGCCCCGCCATCCCGCCAGGCAGCAGGACCTGCTCGGGTTTCTGGAGAGGACCTGGAAGTTAAGATGTTAAGGTTAAAAATCCCCTGATTTTGATACTGGCAATGGTTTCAAAACTGTTTGAAACAGGGCCCGGGTCTTCTATGGGCTGAAGGTGGTCCGAGGGCCACCACTGTGCAAGCTCAGAGCCAAGTGTGAACACAACTTTGCAGGTTCACGGGGACATTTGCCTGTGATGGGTCCTGCCAACTGCTCCACAAGGCTGGAGCACACATCACTACTGTGGTCCCTGCAGTGCGGACAACAAACTCCCACAGGTGCACAATTTACCCTAAATCACACCGTTTGACCCAAATCCAGGGGTACATCAGGAACTGGCCAGAGCTGTGCGAGCCCCCAGTCAGCCCACAGCTTCCCGAGGGGGCCGGTCATCTGCCATGGACACTGCAAGGTGATGTCAGGTCCACACAGGGAAGAGAAATGTCAGCATTTTCTATTTAATGGTAATATATCTCCAGGTATATTTGAAAAATGTTGGCCAAGCACAAGATGTCATAGATGCTAGTGATTAAGATTTTACCCTCATCTTAAGAAATAACGTAAACCTATTTTACTAAGTAACTGAAATATACATAACCACACATCAAATCCATGATTCACAAGCAGGTTCTTTTTAATGAGTGTCAGCTCCTTCTGAACGAGGGGGCGGAAGCAGAGGAGAAGAAGGGGGAGGAGAGGGAGGGAGGAGGAGGAAGGGGAAGGAGGGAGAGGACGATGGGGAGGGGGAGAGGAGAGACAGGATATAGGGGGAGAAGGAGTGGGCGGGGAAGAAGAGAAGATAAAGGAGGAAGGGGGAGGAGGGGGATGAGAAGGCAGGAGAGGAGGGACAGCGGCAGGAGGAGAAGGAGGGGAACAGAAGGGAGGGGAAGAGGGAAGAAGGGGAGGGTGGAAGGAAGGAGGGGGAGGGGAGAACTAGGAGGCAGCGACAAAGCCCTTCTCCACTCTGGCTGCACATGTCTCCCGATGTGCGTGCTCAGTCGCTCAGTCATGTCCGACCCTTTGCTACTCCATGGGCTAGGGCCCGCCAGGCTCCTCTGTCCATGGGATTCTCCAGGCGAGAATACTGGAGCATGTTGCCATGCCCTCCTCCAAGGGATCTTCCCGACCCTGGGGTCAAACCGAGGTCTCTCACCTTGCAGGTGGATTCTTTATTGTTTGAGCCACCAGGGAAGACCCACGTCTCATGGTCAACAGTTCCGAGTCCTGTTAGAGGGACAACAAACCCCATCCATCTCTTCCAGAGCCTGGGAAACCCACGGAGCCACAACAGACCCCTCACCCCAGTGGAGAGAGTCACTTCAGGGGTCTCACATGAGTTTCTGCAGGACCAGGGGGGTGATGCCCAGAGCAGTCCAGTCTCTCTGCAGGGGGTGGGCCTCTGCAGGGACCCGGAGCCCAGGGGAGAAAACGGACAGAAACCCAGATTTTTCATGAGAAATCTCCAATCTTAAAGTGTTTGCAATGAATTCACTATTTTAAAGCAGGAAGCCTCTCCAGACGCAGGGCAGAGCTGACCTTCGCCAGGTGGACGCTCCTCCTCACGCTGAGATGTCGCCACCCTGCTGTCAGTGGGGGTGTGCCTGGGGATGGCTCCCTCCTGATAAACACAAAGCCAGCCCCTCAAGTCTCCTGTGCCCAGCTCTTCTCCAGGCACCTCTGCAGGGGTGACGCTTGTTTCCCTGCTTCATTGCTTTTCCGCTGTCTCTGAGGGGCTTCCGTGGGCCCTGAGCAGCACTAGTCGCGATCCTCCAGGTGATGCCCATGCAGTCCCAACCCGGAAACCTGTGTGTATGCATGGCTCCCACCCCCTCCCCATGTCCCTGGTCCTGAGACCAGAGCAGTTGTGTTCCCTGTGAGGATCCTGCTGGGATGGGAGCTTAGATGAGGCCCCGGAAGAGCTGTACCCTCCACTGACCGCCCCCCGCCTCCGCCCACTGTCCTTGTGGAGGAGAAGGCAGTGGATCCCCGGATCAGCCAGCAGCCTCTCTCTGGGGCTCCCCTAGGGGAACCTGTTCTGTCCAGCCCCAGACATAGGCCTCTCTCTCACACGTGCATCCTTATGAATTTTGTCTCAAGGTCCCTAACAAGAGGTCAGTGGCTCCTCCTCCCCCCCGAGGACTGGGGTGCTCCCTGCCCCTCCCCCATATGAGGGCCCAGAGGTGCATCCACCCCCCTCACAACTCAGCCTGCACCTGTTCTTCTTATTTGAGTGCTGTACACAGTGAAGGGGAAGATACCCTGGAGAAGGAAATGGCAACCCACTCCAGCTGTCTTGCCTGGAGAATCCCATGGACAGAGGAGCCTGGTGGGCTACAGTCCATAGGGTCGCAAAGAGTCAAACACGACTAAAGTGAGTTAGCATGCACGCATGCCCGTAGTGAAAAATCAGGTTTTATGCAAAAGCAGCTTCTCTGGGAAAATCTACAGGGCAAGGAGACAGGATGTGTGCCCCACTGCTGCTGCCCCATCAGTGGGGTGGGGGGGTCCCTAGTCATGCCCAGTTTTCTCCCAACTCCAAGGTCAAGGGTCCGTCCCAGGCATGGTTGCCGGGGCCACTGCTCTTGTCACAGAGTTAGAGGAAGGTGGCCCCTCCATTATGTCTGACTCTAACCAGGCAGAGGCAACTCTCACAGGTTGGGGGAGAGGGGTGAGTGTCCATGTGTCTTACCACTGGACCTGGGGCTGGCCAGGTGAGCATCAGTTCACTACATTTGCCCAGGATCCCAGTACCAATCCCCTGGCTGTCTGGCCTCAGTAGGGGAGGAGAGAGGGTGTGCTCTCAGGAAGACAGTGGGGTGGGCTCATCCCTCTGGGAGGAGCTCCAGCCAGCCCCCAGCTCAGGGGAGGGCTCAGAAGCCACTACTGCTGTTGGCGTCATGATCACAGTGGAGGGTGGTGGGCAGACAGGGGCTACACAGAGGTGATGTCCATCCTCCTGGGAAACCAGGCTCACCCCTGGAGGGACCTGAGCTGACCAGCTCCCCTTCCACCTCCATCTGACTTGGTGTCATCAGAGCATCCTTAATCCCCTCAGGACAGAAAGGAGTCACCGCCCCTGCAGAGCCCCAGCCCTCCTCGCCTGCTCTGGAATTCCTTATCCATGCCCCACCAAGTCCGAGCCCACTGAGTCCCTTCCCCCTATTCACTGGAGAGCCCCTCTCCTGGCTGTGTTTCCACCGTCCCAGAGCAAACTATCTGTGAGCAACACGAGGGAAGTGCAGTCCTGCAGCTGGCCCATCCCTGCCTCCAGGCGTGTTTTACATGGCCTGAACAGTGTTCCAAAATTTTGGAAAATTTCTCATTAAAAATTCCAGATTCACTTGAAAAACTAGATTTGTCAAGTCCAGTTTGGAAAATACATACACTCTCCAACAAACACAACCCTCACTTGGAGATACCAAATATAACTGCAAAGATGCTGCCTGGGCTGAGCTGGGGACCCATTCAGTTGGCAGGGAGGTGGGGTTGGCCCAGGTGCTGGGTCACCGAGCCCCCAGCAGTGGTGGGAACATGTGTATGGATGGTGCAAACAAGCTCCCACCTGGGCAGGCTGGACACAGGAGCAGCTTCATGCTTCCCTGACATGGATTTGTTTTCAAAGCTTTGCTTATGTTTTTTTTTTTTAAGAGTAGATAAACAAGAAGGAGATTAAGAGCACTTAATAGTATCATAATTTTTCTCTCTATTGGTTTTGATGTGAATGAATCTCCAAGCAATCATCTTGCCTTTTATAAATATAATGGAAATAATTAACTGAGAGCACAAAAACTTCTCCACATTGTAATTCCCACAATATAAAATGCATGCGTGTGTGTAAGGTATTAATAAGTCCATATCACTCCAATTAAGTGATGGACCATGGCAGCGTTTTTATGTTCAGATCTTTAAACAACTAAACATCATGTTTTGGGCCCAGCTATTAACATCACAGCAACAACTTAATGTAGAAAAGCTAAGTCTTGAGTGGCGTATTTGTCTTGTTCACGGCATAAAACACGGACCAAGTTCAAAGATGTTGACTGAAGTTTACATTTATTCCACAGAGAATCCAGGCTGCATTTTAAGGCAGAGCTTGGATGGCTACAGACCTGGATTCAATCTCCGTAGCTAGCACTTCCCAGCTGGATCACCAGGAGAAAGTCATCCCACTTTTCCAAGCTCAGTGTCCTTGTCATCAAAAGATCCTACTATGGCACCACGTGCTGCACACAGCATGACATGTAAAAATGCACGAGACAATTTAGGGGAAAAGACAAGCATTCATCAAATGACTGCATGATGAGTGTGAGTACCACCAGGGAACGGGCCACAGCAGTGACTCCCACCTGGTCCAGGTGGGTCAGGGAAGGAAGGCCTCTCAGAACATGACAACACAGCCGATCTAAGCCGTGGGCAGATGTAGCACGTGCCAAGACCCTGTGGCTAAGGCAGAGAAGGGGCAGGAGGCTGGCACAGAATGAGGCTGAGAGAAAAGACAAAAATTTGCAGACTTAGAACTTATTCAAAATGCAAAGAAGGTGGGAAAGGCTTTTAAGCACAGAAGTCACATGATGCGATGGACACCTCAAAGACAGTCGTCCCTCAGTATCGGCAGGGGACTGGCTCATGCACGCCCTTCAAACACCAAAATCTGCTTGAGTCACTTATTTAAAATGGTGTAATATTTGCACGTAAGCTATACACGCACTCCAACACACTTCAAATCATCTCTAGAATGCTTAAAACATCTGTTGTTGTTGTCGTTTAGTTGCCAAGTCGTAACCAACTCTTTTGTGAATCCATGGATGGTAACCTACCAGGCCCCTCTGTCCATGGGATTTCCCAGGCAAGATTACTGGAGTGGGTAGCCATGCCCTTCGCCAGGGCATCTTCCCGACCCAGGGACTGAACCTGCATCCCCTGCATCACCAGGTGTGTTCTTTACCACTGAGCCACCAGGGAGGCCCATTAGAACACCTAATACAATGCAAATACTGCATAATTCATCGCAAATTCCATATAAATGCTATGCAAACGGTTGCCAGCACACAATATGCTCAAGTTTTACCTTTTGGACCTTTCTGGAATTTGCTTTTCTAATATTCTTGATCCAAGATTGGTTGAACCCACGGGTATGGAGGACTGAGTAATACACTCAGTATTCTGTGTGTAGAGGGGACAAGTCTGGCAGTGGGTAGATAGTCATGCAGTTGAAGGGGAGATGACAGTCTTGGGCAAGGACCGTGGAGACCAGACAGGAATGGATTTGGGACACAAGCTGGGAACCCAGCCAGTAGGCTGGTCTTGTTTGCTCCTGCTCAGAGCCGTCCCTGTGGTGGGGCCAGCAGAGGGCAGGCTCTGTCCTGGCAAGTACATGCTCAGTCCCTCAGTCATGTCTGACTCTTTGTGACCCCACAGACCACAGCCCACCAGGCTCCTCTGTCCATGGGAATCTCCAGGCAAGAATAGCAGAGAGGGTTGCCATGTCCTCCAGGGGATCTTCCCAACCCACGGATGGAACTTGTGTCTCCTGCATCTCCTACATTGCAGGCAGGGATGCCCCAGGTCATCAACACACCCAGAACTTTCTTCAGCACTGGGTGACTCCGTGTGTGTCCCCAGCCCTCACCCACTTCACTGAGGCCCCAACTTGACTTAGCTGTCACCCCCACACACACCCTTGTCCAAGCAGATGCAGCATCCATGGAAACACCACTGGGCATCATGCAGCTGGGCCAGCCCCTGGCTAGGTTCATGTCCCTTCCCCTTCTGTGGTCACCCCCACCCCCAGTCTGTGCTCCCCATGGCAGGCAGAGTGGCAGCCCCAAGCCCCCATCACCCCAACTCCTGTTAGCTAGAGAAAAGGAGTGCTCACTCCCTTTCGCATCAAAGAAGTGCCTGTCTAGATCCCTCATCAGGGCACACACTGCTGGCTCAGCCCAGCCACACATAAGAATTCCATGTATCCAGGCTAACCTCGAAAGAGAAAAGATCAATAATCCAATACCGCACACCCACCCCCGCCCCAGTGGGGAAGAGAACACCACGTGCAGGCAAGTCTGTGCTGCTCATCTGCACCCCCCAGAGCCCACAGAGGAGCAGAGCACGGACGTGGCTCTAAAGCATGTTTGTTGAATGAACGAAGGAGTGTCTGCATTGCCAGCTTGCAGGATTCCCATCCGACACGAAGGCAGCTGAGGACACGGCCAGCTCTGGAAACCTCTGCTTCCTCAGACTCCTCCCCACCACCACCAGCCCCAACCCCTGCCACTGCTGCTCCAAACCACAGCCCAACCCCATCTGGATGAGCTCAGAGGGGACCCACCCAAACGCCGGCTCTCGAACAAAACAGAAAACAGCATCGCCAGCTCGGCTCCTGCATGGCTGAGTGATAAATGCAGGCAAATCTCACCACGTTTCGCTGCACAAACCACAGGCGGTGGCTTAGTCGCTAAGTCCTGTCTGACTCTTTCAGCCTCATGGACTGTAGCCCACTAGGTTCTTCTGTCCACTGAATTCCCCAGGCAAGAGTACTGGAGTGGGTTGTCATTTCCTTCTCCAGGGATCTTCCCGACCCAGAGATTGAACCCTCATCTCCAGCACTGCCAGCAGCCTCTTTACCACTGAGCCACCAGGGGAGGAACCACAGACTCATCAAGAATTTCAGAAATGAGTGTTAATGACAGTTTTATTTAATTGGGGAGGAGAGTGATCAGACTAATGAAGTGGCTGTGGGGACAGTCTCGGTATTTCTCCAACAAACATAACCGCCTCGGGACGGGGAGGGGAGGAAGGAGAGAGATCACTGGTGAAAACCCACCAAGCTTTACCAGAGCTGCAGGGTCAGTGCCCTGTGCTGCCTCCCTGGAGGAAAACAGAGGGATTTGTAGTTGGAACTTCCACATGTACCTCATAAGCTACCTGGCTGCCACTGCGCATCATAAAAGTCACAGGATGATGGCTGGAAGCTTCAACCGAGGCATCAGATTATTTCCAGGAAAACAAACTGAGTTGTGAAACCTACCACAAAGCTGAACTTTCAGTGTCAGAATCTGTTAGATGACTCCTCCATGAGGAGGGTCTAAATGGAATTATAAGAGCGTTGGTCACTCAGTTGTGTCAGAACATTTGCGACCCTATGACCTGTAGCCTGCCAGGCTCCTCTGTCCAAAGTTGAACAATAAAGGGTGGATTTATGAGACTGTCTCTAAAGAGAAGAACTCATGAATTCGATCAGGACCCCAGGCAGGAGGGCTGCTCCAGCCAGCCTGGTAGCGGCAACCCAGTGGCAGAGGGCAGGGATGGAGCTGATAAGACCCCTGCAGGTGAGAGCTTGTGAGCTGGTGTTGATTCCTTGGGCTAAGCTCTCGTGGCTGTGTCTGAAGGGCTCAGGGCTGCACCTGGACAGAAACATCACCTCTTCTCTCTGAGGGTCAAGGGGGTATGAATCATGGGGCTTCCCTGGTGATCCAGTGGTTAAGATTCCATCCACACTGCCAATGCACCGGGCACAGGCTTGATCCCTGGTCAGGGAACCAAGATCCCATATGACATGGCATAGCCCATAAAGGGCAGTGGTGGGGATGGGGCTGTCAGAATCTGCACCAGGAAAGAGGCCAGCTGGATTATCTCAAAGGCATCCTGCCCACGTGGCCTTTCACAGAGGAGTCACTTGAACAGCAGGTCAACACCCCAAATGTGGGAGGTGGGGGATGACAACAACTTGTAGATTTTTGAGCAATAGCAAAAGCCATGGGGCTTCCCACGTGGCACCACTGGTAAAGAACCCATCTGCCAATGCAGGAGAGATATAAGAGATCTGGGTTCAATCCCTGGGTCTGGAAGATCCCCTGGAGGAAGGCATGGCAACCCACTCCAGTATTCTTGCCTGGAGAATCCCATGGACAGAGAAGCCTGGCAGGCTACAGTCCATGGGGTCTCACAGAGTCGGACACTACTGAAGGGACTTAGCACACAGGCACAAAAGCAACCCCACTATTTGGAACACAGAGCTGGTCCCTGGAGGGAAGGTAGGTCACTTTGCCTAAGGAGCCAGAGGTCTCTGGGGACACAGGGAGTTGGCACCCCCATAGTGAGCTGCAAAGTCTCAGAGCTCTCTGCAGTAGACCTGGGTGGTCCAGTCAAGGTCAGTGGCAGAGAAAGGAAGTGTGGCCTAGAAGCATCCCTGCCTTGACGGAGGGGATGTCTAGGTTGAAACCCCTGAAGCCAATGACCTATGGAAGACAAGGACTGAATTAAGGGTGGAGGGCTGGTGTTTGCTAAGACCCAACCTTTTGGGAAAGAGCATGAGAATGAATGAGAAATAACAGGATAATAAATCTGAGCATTGGGAACATGGAAGCTGGAGTCGGGTAAAGGGATGATCAATTGAAAAGAACATATGTGTGATGTGACTGCATGGTGTCTTGAGTTGTGAACAAGTCATGCCAATAACGGGCCAATATGTAGATGCATCCAGCCAAGTCCCAGAGTTTCCATCAATCCCACAAAATCCACCAGGACCCATGGACTCAGATCCTGGAAGACAGTAAGCCAGGCCTGAAGGGAGAGAATAAGATGATAACCCAGGGTTTTAGCTGAGCTGGGCAAACACACCTGCCACTCACTCCTCCCCCACCCAAGCTGGCTCTGCTCTCAAAGGCCTCAGCCCAGTGATCTGCGGGGAGGGAAGTGGGCAGGCCCAGGAGAAAGAACTGGAAAGACACGAACCAGCTGGAGGCACTGAATCTCAGCAGTTTTCTCAGGAAAAGCCATAAAACTAAACACAGAGAGTTCAAACAGGCCTTTCCATCCATGTTTAACTAGAACTGCAGGCAGTGAGGACCAAAGCTTTGCCTAGTCCTTATTCCCAGGGCGTCTGTGTAGTGATTTCAAAAACACAGAATGAGAAGCAGTATCTCCTCTGCCCAGGTGTAGCCAGAATGCCCCACGGGAAGATGCTACATGGTTAAGATTCACTTAGAGATGAGAGGAGCCTGGTACCCATGGTCTCTCCAGGACCACACTGTCAGCACACAACAGATGTTCTGTGTTCAGCAAACTGGCTAGTTAAGTGATGGGCTTCTACACTCATCACTTATGTAGAATGGTCCAATTCCAATGTAGGATTACTGGTCTTCTGTTTCTTTTCAGTGTGATTGGGACACACAGCAGGCGATACATGCTAAATTATCCAGCATTCACGTTTGGCCACAAAACAAGGGGGAGAGCACTGTTCCATGGAAGGGGGAGGACGACGGTTCCTAGGGAAGCAGGCTGACATCCTGCATCCTAGCCCTGAGGCACAACTGAGCAGGCTCCTCTGTGGAGGAGAGACAAGGTGTGCTGAGCATGTATCTGCCTCTATGACCCATTACACTAATCAGAATGAAAGGTCTGGGCACAGAAATCTCACAGCTTAGAGAAGTCTGCCCACCCCAGAATGATGGATGTCAACTCAGCAACCTGGTCACCCTCCCTGAGTGTTTCAGTAGCCCTACTGACTTACTAGACTCGTAAACTACCCTTTGTGGTAGACAAGACAATGCCCCCTCCCCCAAAGAGATCATATTCCAATCCCCAGAATCTGAGAATGCTATTTTACAGGAGAAGGGGCCTTGCAAGTGGTGTGTGCTCAGTCACTCAGTCGTGTCTGATTCTTTGTGACCCCATGGACTGCAGTCCATCCAGCTCCTCTGTCCATGGGATTCTCCAGGCACTAATACTGGAGTGGATTGCCATTTCCTCCTCCAGGGGATCTTCCCAACCCAGGGATTGAACCCGGGTCTCCTGCATTGAAGGCAGGTTCTTTACCACCTGAGCTATCAGGGAAGTCCTTTGCAAGTGAGGTTAAGTTAAAATTCTTGAGACGGGGAGGTTATCCTAGATGTTCTGTAAGGACCTGGTATGATCCCCAGGGTCCTTATAAGAGGGAAGGAGGAGGGGCAGAGACAGAGGAGACATGACGACGGAAGCCGAGGTCAAAGAGAGAGGTTTGAACATGCCGTGCTGCTAGTTCTGGAAGCAGAAGGGAGAGATGAGCCAAAGAATGCCAGGGTCTCTAGAAGCTGCAAGGAAACAGAGCTCCCCTGGAGCCTCCAGAAGGAATGCAGACCTGTTGGCATCTTGATTTCAGTCCAAGGGGATCAATATTAGAGTATAAGATGATAAAGTGTGCATGTATTTCATTTGTCTATTTTTTTTATTGAAGAATGATTGCTTTACAATGTTGTAATATTAAACAGTTTCTGCCTTACAACAGAGTGGATCAACTATATGTAGACATATATCCCCTCCCTCTTGGACCTCCCTCCCACCCCTCTATCTCACCCGTCTAGGTCATCACAGGGCACCAAGCTGAGCTCCGTGTGCTACAAGCAGCTTCCCACTAGCTGTCTATTTCACACACCGTAGTGTATACATGTCAGCGCTCCTCTCTCATTTTGCCCCACCCTCTCCTCCCCACCCACTGTGTCCCTACATCTTTGTCTCTATTCTCGGCCTGCAAACAGGTTCATCTGCATAGATAAAGCATATGTGGCACATAAATACCATGGAATATTAACTCAGACTTAAAAAGAAACAAAACGGAGTCATTCGTAGAGCTGTGGATGGGCCTAGCATCTGTCATATAGAGTGAAGTAAGTCAGAAAGAGAAAAACAAATACTGTACATTAGGTTGTGCAGTTTTCAACCACTAGTTTTGTGGTGTTTTGTTACATCAGCAGTAGGAAACTAAACACATCCTTCTTCTGGAGAAAACCATGGGTACATTTGAGGATTTAGGGATGGTACGGGGAGGGAGGAGGGAGGAGGGTTCAGGATGGGGAACACATGTATACCTGTGGCGGATTCATTTTGATATTTGGCAAAACTAATACAATTATGTAAAGTTTAAAAATAAAATTAAATTAAATTTTAAAAAAAAAGTTTAACTTGCACGTGGCCAAAATAGTCAAAATGAAACATAACAGACAACGAGTTAACACGGTGAGAGGCTGACAGCCTTTAGAAGTCAATAAGGAAACAAAGAATATAAGCAATAAAAATGCAAATCGCTGATTCAATAGGACCAGGTGTCTAGCCTCACTCATAATCAAAGAAATGCAAATAAAAATACAACAAGAACAGCACGAGACTTCTTGCCATGAGAATTTGCAATCATGTGGGGAAATAGGTGCCTCTTCTGGACAATACAAATCGTTACAAGGTTTCTGAAGGGCGTTTTGTGTATCAAATGTGTGTGTTAATGTGTATCAAATGTTAAAATGTGTATCAGGCCAAAAGTTGTCAAGGCAGCCTTAGAAGAACCAAGCTGGGGGCCCTGAGCCCGTCTCAGGATCTCTCAGGAATCTGCAGCAGTTAGGAGAGCGAGGTATTGGCACAGAATACACAGTGAAGTAGGGGCAGAGTCCGGAAACAGAACTGCATGTAACAGTGAACCGATTTATGACAAAGGTGACATCGCAGTGTAAAAAACAGGGGGGGGGGCATAGCTTTTCAACAACTAGAGCGAGGTAAATTAGATAGCCACCTGGGAAAAATAAATCTTGACCTCTCCTTCATAGCACACAGAAACCATTACAGAAGGACTAGATGTAAAGGTGAGAGAGAAAACAATAAAACTTTCATGTAGCTCAGAGAACTATCTTCATGACCTTGGGTGAGGCGACATTCCTTGACCAGGACACAAAAAGCATGAAGCGTAAAAGGAGAGTTTGATGACGTCAACCACACTAAAACTTCAAACTCCAGTTCACCAGGAGACAGCTTAAGAGTAAAAAGGCAAGATCCAGTCGGAAAAGATATCTGCAGTTCATATATTCAACGAATATCTCATACTCAAAATGTATAAAGAACACCTAAAATAATCACAAGGGGGACAAAGCAGACCTCCAATAGAAAAATAGGCAAAAGACTTGAATAATATGGACAAAATAAAGCATAGCACTATGGTCAATAAGTGTATAAAAAGCTGATTGACCACATTAATCATTGTGCCTGTGCATGTGTGTGCGCGTGCGTGTGTGTGTGTGTGTGTGTGTGTGCGCGCACGTGCGCGCTCAGTCACATGACACTTTGCAACCCCATGGACTGTAGTCTGACAGGTTCCTCTGTCCATGGGGATTCTCCAGGAAAAGAATACTGGAGTGGGTCACCATTTCCTTCTCCAGGAGATCTTCCCAACCCAGGAATTAGTCATTAGGGGACAGTAAATAAAGACCAAAATGAGACACTGTTAACCAACAGAATAGTTAACCTGGAAACAGCAGACAATGCCAAGTGCTGGCAGCTGGAATTCTCACACTGATGGGAGAGTGGAAACCAGCAATCCACTTTGGGGAACTGGTTTGGCATTTGCCTATTCAAGGAACATATGCACACCCTATGACCTAGCAGTTCCTCTCCTAAGCTTGTGCCAGGCAGAAATCTCTGTATACAGTCACCAAATGGCCCAGACATCTTTAAGCAGCACTATTTGTAATATCCCAAATGGTCTGATGGGGAAATCCCTGAGGGGTGCTCTGGGATGCTGGTCATGCTCAGTTTTTTGATGGGAGGAGATGATTTCACGAATGTGTTTGCTCTGCAAAAGTGTCGCACTGCACACGTCTGTGTGTGCTTTTCTGTAAGTCCATTATTACTTGAGTAAGACATCTGCTTTTCAAACCGGGAGGCAATGAGAAGTTTGCTCTGAATAATCTGAACTCCCAGCTTTCACATTTGGATTCCTTGATTCTATTTGCTCCCTTGGGAAGGAAATGGAGATCTAGCTCAAACATCCCAAAAGAAATTTTCAAAGAAGAGTAATGAGTAGACATTAAGCAGGGCAATTTTACTTGTTAAGAACTTATCCTAAAGAGATAACTGAACTAGAGCACAGAAGGCCCATTATAGAGTTGTTTATAATCATGAACACATGCAATGAACTAAATGGACAACAGTGGAAGAATGATAAATAAATAGACTATCATGCAGCCATGAAAATGATTAATGTATAGCTATTGGCATGAAAACAAACATTCAAAAGTGGACACCACAACACAAGCACGGTCTCATGACAGGAAGCTGTGTGCAGAGCAAAAACGTTTACCCAGAAGCTCCCGCAGGAAGCTCATTCATATTGGTGTTCATACTGGGGGACTTTCAAATGATACTGAGCTATGTGTGGGTGTGTGCATGTATGTGTGTGTGTGTGCACATGTGTGTCTACATGCTTGCACGTGTATGTGTGCAGACACGTGTGGGTACATGTGTGTTTTTTAATAGCCATGTGTAGGCACCATGGTGTGCAAGGCAGTCTGCAGACCAGGAATAACCTAGATCCCTAGTGCACCAAAAAATGACCCTAGGAAGAAAATAAAACTTTTGTTTCATGCCAAATAAAACTATTTTCTCCTCCACAATAAACCCTAGAGAAATAACAGCTGCATGCCATGACCCCAGCCAGGAGAGTTCATTCCTTACAATAATATCAGCCCACTTCTGTGCCTCTCTCTTCAATCTTGTTCTGAATATTAAAATTTAAGAAGCATAGAAAAGCGACTATTTTTAATAGTACAAAGTGGGAAATGACCAAATCCATTCATCATGGAGAAATAAACTGGGTGGACTATTACACCACCCTGAGAACAACCTGGCCATTGCTGCTGCTGCAACAACACACCAGGGAGTCTCTGGGGGTGTCTGGCACTATCTGGAGATGTATTTGGTTGTCACTACTTGGGGGAGGCGGTTACTGGCATTGCATGGGTAGAGGCCAGGGAAGCTGCTCAGGTGCACGTGATGCCTCACTTCAATAGTTCTGCACACAAGAAGCCCTGTCTGACACACATCTCATCAAAGTGATGCTGACCATCTCAAGTGCCCAAGCACATCTGAGCCACGGTTCTGTGCGGTGGGGACATTAATGCCGGAGCTCGGTGTCCCTCGGGACCCACCTGGAGTCCATCCCCAGAGGTTCTTGATTCAAATGCCCTGGCTGATGAGACACATATGCCGACTCGGGTCAAGGTGCCCCCAAGACTCTTCAGGGAGGAAATCTGTCCTGCTCAGATGGGAAAGCTTAGTAAAACTGGGGGACACGGGGACAGGCTGAGGCGATGACTGAGTCCTCTGTCCTCTCACAGTGCCCAGGGTCAGAGGCCAAGCTGGGCTCACAAATGCCCTGATCCAACTTGCCCTCTGCACCCTGACATTCAGACTAACTGACGGTACCTGAGGAACCTGGAAGTGGACTGAATGGCATGGTTATGTGTCCCGGAAACACAGACCTGGGCCCCTGGTGGGTCACCCTCTTGCATGCCTGGGCTTAACTAAGTGTCCTCTACAAGACCCCTAGGACAGGCCTGTGGCCACTGTCCCTTGGAGACCCCGTGGAGCCCCTGATCTGTGCCAGGAAAAGATGCCAGCCACATCAGACTTGTCCCTGCTGCTGCAATAAAGCGCAGCAGCTCCAAGCCACGTGTCTCTCGGTGATGATGGGGACAGTCCCCCAGCCCCCACGTTTCCACTGAGCCCCGCTCACCCCCACTTTGCCCGCTGGCACGGGCCTCCACAAAAAAATTTCCCATCGGACAAATCATTTTAACTTAAAAAAGCATGCCTCCAAAAACATCCTCAGAAATGTAAAAGCAACCTTGAAAAGAAAAACCTCCAAAACCCTGGAGAACGCTTGGCTGAGACAAGCCTCAATTATCGTCCTCGGTTGGTTTGATAAAAATTCCTCTCCGCCTCGCCTCTGGATGACAGTCTTCACTCAGAAAACTTTCTTTTTTAAAAATAACTACAGTAACCCACTATTAAAATGGGGATTGCATTTTAATCCACCCTTTCTTTTTCTCTGGTTTCCAAACTGGCACCTTCCTGATTTCAGAGAAGGAAAAAAAAAATGTAAACCTCTACAAAATGTCCAGCAGCTGCAGCAAGTCCAGCAGAAGCTGGAATTCAGGCTCCACCAAGAAAGAGAACATGTATTTTTGGAGGATTAAGTCCCCCACCATCTCACTCCCTTAATGCACACCACTTTCTGAACCAATCCAGTGACAAAAAGGTGTCAAGAACCAGGGAGAGACAGTGTCACCGGGAGCCCCTGACCAGAGCCTTCTAGAATAAAGGGATGCTTATCCAAACATCTCTCCTTAGCTGCTGGAGTCTGGAAGGGTGGTGTTCTTAAAGAAAAAAAAAAATGTTTTCAAAAAGCACAGCAACACTCAGCTGTAGCTGGTGTTGTTTCTCCAGCCACACCTGAAGGCCAGTGGCTTTTTGTTGGTTTTTTAATTAGAGGATAATTACTTTACAATATTGTGATGGGTCTGGCCATACATCTACATGAATCGGCATTAGGTACACATATGTCCCCTCCCTCTCAAATCCCCCTCCCACCTCCTTCCCCATCATACCCCTCTAGGTTGTCACAAAGCCCTGGCTTTGGGTTCCCTGCATCATACATAGAACACCCTTTGAAGCCAACCCCCATCTCCCTCCAGCCAGGCCCCGGGTTACACAGCACAGCTCAGGCAGAGCTGTCTGCACCTGCTTCCCACCCACACCTTCCGGAGCCTCTGTGCTGGAGGGCAGGAACACTCTATCTCTATGGGGCGGCTAGTTCCAGGCTCTGCTGCTCCCCACACTGCTATTCATCTGGGTCATGTGGGTGATAACCGGAGTGAGATATTTAATCTGTGAGACCTATTCTATATCACCTGTGGTTGACAGCTCATAATGCTGCATTTTCTGAAATTAATTAAACACAGACATGCAGATCACCAGAGCAGCCAGGAAGAAGGAATCTGGCCAGCAGCATGCATTCTCAAAGTGACTTCATGTGTAGAGACTGAGCTCTTCCCATTGTCTCTGTTATTTGTCACTCCACTGCCCCAGAACAGCCAGAGGCCATGACAGGGGAGGGAGGGGAGCAGCCTGGGGTCTATTTGCAAGTAGACACACACTTTCCCAACAGCCTAGAATAGAGGCGGTACCTCTCACAACAGGAAAATGCACAAGGTCTTTCCCTCTAACAAACCGCTTACAAAATACTGGAAACAACTCAAATGCCCATATGCAAGACAGGAGTTGATAAGCACAGGACGGTTGAATAAAGCCACACAACAGAGTACTACGCAGTGGAAAGAAAAAAAAAGACGTGGACAATCTCCATGAACTGGTTTAGAGTTATTTCCAGGGTAAACTGTGACGTGAAAAAGCGATCTAGTGGTTAAGAACCTGCCTGCCAATGCAGGGAACACAGGTTCGATCCCTGGTCCGGGAACTAAGAGTCCACATGCCGCAGAGCAACTAAGCCCTTGTGTCACAACTACTGAAGCCAGCACGTCCTAGAGCCTGCGCTCTGCAATAAAAGAAGCCACTGCAACGAGAAGCTCAAACACAGCAACGAAGGGGAGCCCCTACTGGCCACAACTAAAGAAAGCCCACACACAGCAAGGAAGACCCTATGCAGCCAAACACAAACAAACAAAGCTTTTGTAAAAATTGTGACGTTCAATAGAGTTTTTAATGTTAGGAGCTTGGGATTAACATATACACAACATATACACACTATTATATATAAAATAATCAACAAGGACCTACTGTATAGCGCAAGAAACTATACCTAATATAAGTATTCTTGCCTGGAAAATTCCATGGACAGAGGAACCTTGTGGGCTACTGTCCATGGGGTCATAAAGAGTTGGACACGACTGAGCAACTAACAGATTAACAGACAGATATTATATACACACACACATATATATATATATATACACACACACACATATATCAGTTCAGTTGCTCAGTCGTGTCCAACTCTTCGCAACCCCACGGACAGCTGCATGCCAAGCTTCTCTGTTCATCACCAACTCCTGGAGCGATATATATATAGTGAAAAAGTTGGCTTAAAGCTCAACATTCAGAAAACGAAGATCATGGCATCCGGTCCCATCACTTCATGGGAAATAGATGGGGAAACACTGGAAACAGTGTCAGACTTTATTTTTTTGGGCTCCAAAATCACTGCAGATGGTGACTGCAGCCATGAAATTAAAAGACGCTTACTCCTTGGAAGGAAAGTTATGACCAACCTAGATAGCGTATTCAAAAGCAGAGACATTACTTTGCCAACAAAGGTCCGTCTAGTCAAGGCTATGGTTTTTCCAGTGGTCATGTATGGATGTGAGAGTTGGACTGTGAAGAAGGCTGAGCACCGAAGAATTGATGCTTTTGAACTGTGGTGTTGGAGAAGACTCTTGAGAGTCCCTTGGACTGCAAGGAGATCCAACCAGTCCATTCTGAAGGAGATCAGCCCTGGGATTTCTGTGGAAGGAATGATGCTAAAGCTGAAACTCCAGTACTTTGGCCACCTCATGCGAAGAGCTGACTCACTGGAAAAGACTCTGATGCTGGGAGGGATTGGGGGCAGGAGGAGAAGGGGACGACAAAGGATGAGATGGCTGGATGGCATCACTGACTCGATGGACGTGAGTCTGAGTGAACTCCAGGAGTTGGTGATGGACAGGGAGGCCTGGCGTGCTGCGATTCATGGGGTCGCAAAGAGTCGGACACGACTGAGCTGATAGTCACTTTGCTGCATACCTGAAGCTAACACAACATTGTAAATCAGTATACTTCAATATAAAATAATTTCTTTTAAACAAAGAGTTTTATGGCATGCTATCCTTCATGGAATGAAGAGGAGATACGAGAAAACATACGTGCACCTGTTTGTTCAGCACCAATGGCATACAGGAAGGAGAAACCGGAAACTAAGAGAACTGCTCACCTAGAGCGTGTGGTGGGATGGAGTAGCAGGCGCAGAGGAGGCGTAGGGCAGAGAAGGGTGTCACTCCTCCGAGCGCACCTGCTCGTGGAGACCTAACCCTTAGGACTGTGGTAACATCCCGCATACTTCCCAAATAAATCAGTAGCTAAAATCAGCCGGAACGGGGCACAGCCATCACAGAATACGAACAAGCACAGATGAATCTAACTGGATCACAAATGATTAAATCACTTGAAGGGAACAGGCAAGAAAGAAACGAACCTAGGTAACTTTATAAAAGAGAATTTCAACTGTATAGTGTAAGCAAATGACAGAGAGAATAGAAACAAATACTGTCCTCTAGTTGGTACATTTGTTTCCCACAGGGGATGGGTTAGCAATCCCAGAACTACTGTGTATGTGTGAGGGGCTTACACAAATCAGTAAAAACACTGAGAATCATAACAGCCAGTTTTGGAGAATGAAGGATGTGAGAAAAGGCTCAATATGGAATCTAGAAAAAATACAGATGGATTAATATAAATACATAATATGATGCATGTGTTTGCTTGTTTAAGTACATGCATACATTTTCAAATTCTGTTCAGAGGATCAAGAAGCAATAACACTCCAGCAGAAACATATGCAGAGTACATCATGCAAAATACCAAGCTGGAGGAATCACAAGCTGGAATCTAGATTGCCAGGAGAAATATCAACAATCTCAGCTATGCAGATGACACCACCCTAATGGTAGAAAGTGAAGAGGAACTAAACAGCCTCTTGATGAGGGTGAAAGAGGAGAGTGGAAAAGCTGGCTTAAAACTCAACATTCAAAAGCCTAAGCTCATAGCATCCAGACCCATCGGTTCATGGCAAATAGATAGATAAAAAGTGGCAACAGTGGCAAACATTATCTTCTTGGGCTCTAAAATCACTGCAGACAGTGACTGCAGCCACAAAATTAAAAGACACTTGCTCCTTGGAAGAAACACTATGACAAACCTAGAGAGCATATTAAAAAACAAAAACATCACTTTGCTGACAAAGGCTATGGCTCTTCTAGTAGTCATGTATGGATATGAGAGTTAGACCATAAAGAAGGAGCATCAAAGAATTGATGCCTTTGAATTATGGTGTTGGAGAAGACTCTTGAGAATTCCTTGGACAGAAAGGAGTTCAAACCAGTCAGTCAATCCTAAAAGAAATCAACCCTGAATATTCACTGGAAGAAGGACTGATGCTAAAGCTGAAGCTCCAATCTTTCAGCCACCTGACGTGAAGAGCCGACTCATTAGAAAAGACCCTGATGTTGGGAAAGACTGAAGGCAAAAGGAGAAGGGGGTGGCAGAGGATTAAAAGGGGGTGGCACAGTATCACTGACTCAGTGTACAGGAATCTGAGCAAACACTGGGAGAAAGTGAAGGACAGGAAAGCCTGGTGTGTTTCAGTCCACGAGGTTGCAAAGAGTTGGACATGATTTAGTAACTGAACAACAACAACAGAAATGAGCACACGTGGCACCCAGAGCCTGGTTTCTAAACACTACTCTCCAAGAAAATGAACCAGGGCTCCATGGAGATATGGTGGGTTCCATGAGCCTAGAACATCTCTAGTGCTAGAAAGTTAGGAAAGACTCAAAAATGATGAGGACATATCAAAAGGACACAGAAGCCAACTGGAAAAGGCCCCCAAAGGTCAAAGCTGGGACAATTTAAACAACAAAATAAGTAATGATAGTATTGGATTATAGCTTATTGAGCAAAAATAAGTATCTAAAATATATTGATATAAATAAGTAATTCAATGAGGTGCCCTTGTATTAAAATTCCAATTAATAAATGTAGAAAGAATGATGGACATAGGAAATCAACCTTTGGCAAACACTACAGTAATAACTTGCAGGTAATAACCATCACTGGATGCTAAAATTCATGGAGAAAGTATCATGAGATATAAAACAGCTGTGTAGTGTCATGGTACCTCTCTGACAAGAGATTATGATTTGCAAAGGGAAAATGATAACTTCAAAGTGGATAAACTAGGAAAACACCCTCCTCAACCAAGCAATCAAAGTGAGCATCACTGGTGATAATGAATACCATCTTTAATGTCTGTATTTGAGCTGAATTGTGCCCCCAAAATCCCTGTGTTGGAGACCTAGGCCCGAGGACCACAGGATACAGGATGTTTGGGGCTGGTGCACTGGGATGACCTAGAGGGATGGTATGGGGAGGGACCTGGGAAGGGGGTTCAGGATTGGGAACATGTGTACACCCATGGCGGATTCATGTTGATGTATGGCAAAACCAATACAACATTGTAAAGTAATTAGCCTCTAATTAAAATAAATAAATTTAAATTTAAAAAAATAAAAAAATAAAGAATTGTACCTTAAAATATTAACATTAGGATGAACTGGGTATATGGGAACTCTGTCTTATTTTGCAATTTTCCCTTTTTTCCTTAAGTCTAAAATCATTTCAAATAAAAATCTAAAAAAAAAAAATCACAGGGGTTGTCAACTGGTGATCAGCTGACCCAATTCAACCCACAGATGTATTGTATTTTGGTTGAAAATGTTTAAAGCAAATTTGAATGAACTGCCAACAATACAAATCCAGAGATGCAATTTTACATCCAGATGTATGGCTTCCTTTCAAAACATCAGAAGTTGTGGCATTACCGCCGAGGAAGCCCCATCACACGCCCCCATCCTCAGGACCAAAGGCCCTGGTGTCCCAGAGCTGAGTTCACACACTGCACGGCTCAGCCCAGGCAGTCAGACGGCTTGAGAGGGTATGGAATCCCAAGGGCACGTGGGTCCCAGCTCCCCACAGGGTGGAGTACAGGGCTTCCTTCAGAGCCCTAGTCCTCAAGCACCTGGGCATCCTGAGACTCAGAAGTCCAGGTGCTAGAATTCATCAGGGCTTCTGCTCTCACAGTCCCCAGCTTGGGGAGCTGCACTCCATCATTTAGATGCTACAGAGGTGCAGGTGCACGACCCCCCACAGGTGATCCTGGGGGAACTGCACCCACTAGCCTGCCACCCTCTGGCCCAGGACAGGCTCACGGTCCAGGCAGACGAACTTACATACCCTCCCTCCTGCTCTCTCCTGGGGCCTCCCGTGGTGACAAGGGGACATGCACAGAGAGGCAGTCCTCACTCAGCACCAGCACGGGGTCCCTAACCGGCCCGGACCACCCTTGGGTGGAGCTCCTCCAGTCCTGCGAGCTGCAAGATGCCCTTCTGGAAAACTCTCTCTTTGCTAAAGTCAGCCGAAGCTGGAGTCTGTTCCTGTGTTGCAGACTATGAACTGAACACACGCTAACTACTTCCTAGGTGGGTGTCATTATCCCAGCTTACTAAGGATGAAACAGAGGCAGGGAGGCTAACACCCCATTGGGGAGCACACAGCTGTATTTGTTGAGTCAGTGTATGAGCCAATGAATAAACATCATCTCAGAGGACAAATTATACCTGTGATAGTTTTGTGATGCAGATTTTCTTACTATCTCCTAGATTACTTACCTCTCTTACCCTGAAATGACTTCGGCTAGGCAATACCAGCCCCTTCCACATGAGGCTCACACTGTGAATTGCGATGGCAGCCACACTTTCCCCAGTATCTGGGCTGGTCACTGTGGTCCCCATCCCGCCTGGGTCTCCTCCCCCGTGGTGGCTGCAGCAGCTCCCGCTGAGAGGCACACAGCAGCCTCGGGTCAGAGGCAGGCAGACCCAGCACAGTCTGGCTCTGTCCACAGCCCCGTCGCTGGTCCTCCAGGAAATGGTATCAGATATACAGAGGGACAGACCCTCCATTTTGACCACTTCCCAGAGTCCTACTACTGGAACGTCACCAATATTGGGCTCAATCTCTTCCAAACTTTATGACAAGCCTGATGGATGGACGGCCTGTCTTTGGGACTTACAGTCAGATGGATTGAAGGCCAATAGATGAGTGAATTTTAGACAACAGCCATTGAAACTGACAGCACTTAGTGCTTCAAGACACTGACTTTTGGTTTTCTAATTCTCAAAGTTTCCAAAGAATCTGCTTCTCTCAGTCTGTTTCTTTCTGAGGTTAACAAAGGTCTCATCTTCACTGGGGATGCAAGAGATGTGGGTTCGATCCCTGAGTTGGGAAGATTCCCTGGAGAAGGAAATGGTAACTTATTCCAGTATTCTTGCCTGGGAGATCCCATGGACAGAGGAGCCTGGTGGGCAGCAGTCCATGGGGTCACAGAGTTGGACATGACTAAGTGACTGAGCATGCATGCACACATCTTCATTGACCAAGGAAAACCGACCATTCCATCTTGATTCTCAAATAAAGGTTCTGATTAGCGGCTAAGAGCAATTCTAACTGGCCAGAGAGCTGCCATTTCTGAAGCATCTTTTAGGCAGGGGACTCTGGCTCTTGCCCCAGAATTGACTACAGCAAGGAGATGCCCTCAGTAACGTCTCGAGGGTGGTGTACATCTGCTCCCCATTTCCATCCCCCTCAACTGGACTGTCTATTTCAACAGCCTGTGTGCCAGCTACCTGGCCATATGCTCTGAGCTGGGAAGGTAACAGCCCTGCAGGCTCCCCACGCCAGACAGGACACTCAGAGGAGCCGCAGGAACATATCAGCGGAGACCTGCAAATCAGCACAACTGGCATCGGCCAAAGGATGGGTCAGAATCTGGACTGTTTGATGGTTTGGGGAGCAAGGAATGTGAAGTAAGAAGACACTGTAATGGTTTGAGGATGGGCTCTGATGATACACACTCTGGGTACCAGGCACGCCTGACACATCTACTCTGAACAAGGTGTGGAGCAGGCGCCCAGGCTACACTGGCCATCATGGTCTACCTGACCCAGGTCCCCACCCACAGGCAACACGGAACACTTAGTGAGCACTGGGGTCTCCAAACAAGGCCCCTTGATACCAGGGCAGTGGATTCTGGTTTATTTCACTGTACCCGTGACTGACTGGAGTTGGTTTCCTAAAAAAAGAAAAAATAGTGACAACATTGTTTTAATGTAAAGAATCAAGTGGCATGACATTAAAGAGAATGAAATAATGCCATTTGTAGCAACACAGATAGACCTAGAGATTGTCATACTGTGTGAAGTAAGTCAGACAGAGAAGGGGAAATATTGCATGAAATCCCTTATATGGGAAAGCTAAAAAGAAACTGTACAAATGAACTCATTTACAAAACAGAAAGAGACTCACAGACTTAGAGAATGAACTTATGGTTGCTGGGGGCAAGGGGGCGGAGAAGGATGGGAGAAAGGGATAGTTAGGGAGTTTGGGATGGACATGTACACACCGCTGTCTTTAAAATGGATAATCAACAAGGACCTACTGTATAGCACAGGGAACTCTGCTCAATGTTAGGTGGCAGCCTGGATGGGAGGGGAGTTTGGGGGAGGATGGATACCTGTATATGTATGGCTGAGTCCCTTTGCTGCCCATCTGAAGCTGTCACATTGTTAATCAGCTGTATTCCAGTGTAAAATAAAATTTTAAAAAGTATTGTGTGGCTTGAAATAAACTGATGGCAAAACATCACAAAAGATATTGGCTGAGCAGGACACCAGCCGGCAGGGACAGCTGACTCTGGCAACATGTGAGTTTTTGTCTCATTGGTTGAAAAGTCTCTCTGGGAAAACTCTAGAATGAAACTCGCTCTAAAAGTACAGTTTGGATCAGGCATCATCGCAGGGGTGTTCTGGGACATGGCCCGGAACCAGAGCCCCTCAGATGCACAGGCATCAGGAAATGCCAAGGGCATCCCCACAACCTGACGATGGGGGGTCTGTTTATGGCCTTGCTGACTTGCTGGGAGCTAGTAAAGAGAGGGTTCTGTGGATCAGAACATGGGCATCCCGTTTTGAAGGAGAGGAAAAGTGAGAGAGGGGAAGGATGCGAGGTCCTGAGGGTGCCCAAGGGTCTTGGACACCATCCGACTCAGAAAGGGACTGGGAGGGAGCCGAGATAAATAAACAAAATCCCTTCTACTCTTCAAATCCAGGTTCACACCAGCCTGATCTAACAAGGATGGTGGTTGTGGGAGCTGTGGGTGTGTGTGTGTGTCTGTGTGTGCATGTGTGTGTCTATATATATGCTGGGTCTGCACTTGTGCGTGTATCTGTATGTGAGTGTGTGTACTGGGGTGTGTGTGTATGCATGTGTGTCTGTATGTGTGCTACATAAGAGTGTGTGCATATATGTGTGTTTAGGTGTGTATACTGTGTATGTGTGTGTGTCTGTGTCTGCTGGATCTGGTTGTGCACATATTATTTGTGTGGCAGTGTGTGTCCTGGGGATGTGTGTGTGTGCACATGGACATCCATGCCCTGTGAACTCACGGGGGGTCCAGACACCAAGAAGCCCTGCATTCAGTCCTCTGTCCCCATCTCCCCTGCCCACTCAGCCTCCTGTCTCAGCTTCAGGACCTTGTCCCCAAGCCCCCAACTCCTCAGCCCCTGCAGCCCCAGCTCAGCCCACCCCCCGACATCCGCCAAGACTCACAGCCCCCTTTCCTAGGGCCACTTCAACCTCAAACCCACATCGCTTCCAAAATTGTTCAGAGCAAGCCTTCTCTGCTTTTATGCACTTGGATTACAGACTTGCAATACCTCCATGCCACATTATAAAACCCCCAACACCAGAAGCACTAAAAATGCCTCTGTTTCACACCAGAACCAAATTTCCAACACAGACTGAGCCTGCCGAGCTCATTTTGCCTAGTTAGCTGCCTCCTCTGAATGGCAGCCGGGGAAGAGTCTCTGGCCTGGGTGAGCACCCTCTCCATAGAAAGAGGAGCCACACAAATCAGGACAGAGCTACTTATATGGTGCTGCTGCCTCTGAGCTCAGCACTCGTTCAACAAATATTTTCTGAGCCAAAGCTCAATGCCAGGCATCAAGAGGAAGGAATAGATGATTCCAAATGGGGTCCAGGGCAGCTTCCCCGCAAATGCACAGGCTGGTTTAAGAGATGGTCAGTTTGAACGCTTATTTCGATTCCCACTCCTCTCTAGCTACCCTCCCTTTTACATATACTTTCTGTACATCCACAACTGCTGTGAGTTCAGCTACTGAGAGTCCTCAACGGCCAGAATTGCTGTTAGTAGATAAGAGCTTCCTGTCCAAGGTCACTCCCTTCCTATACAGCCCTCAGTCATGTACTGGACTAAAGGCGAAAGCCCCGAACTTTCAAGGGGACCATTCTGAAGGGCCATCCCAGCTTCAGAGCTCACCACAGGGTCACCTTCAGTCTTTGTTGAGAATGCATCACAGGCCGCCTTCTCCTTCTACTCAGCCTTCCTTCCTTTCCCATATAAGTCAAGCTTGCAATCCTTCTTGAATAAACTTCTTGCACACAAATGTCAAAAAAAAGAAGAGATGGTCAGTTTGCATAAATAGTAAGATGCGATCCTTGGAGGCGGCACTAGGGCTCAGCAAAGACGTTAAAGAGGGAGATGTGCGTCTTCCCTGGGGAGATCATGGAGGAGTCAGTAATGACTCCAGTGACCTTGACACGGGTGGGACTAGACCCGAGATGTGGAAGACCTTCCAGATAACAGGAGAGGCACACACAAAGGCAGAGGCCCACCAGGCCCAGACTTCACGGGAGAGCGAGTGTTTCTGTTCCTCTGGACAGAGGTTCAAGCAGAAAGTCACACTGGAAAGGTCCACTCAAGACTGACCGTGTGGCCCGAAGTTGAAATGAGTCTTCAGGGAAACCTGAGTCACTGAAAGATTTTAAATAGCTGAATAAGACCACCTGGCATGTGTTTCTGGAAGATAAGCCTGGGAACTCAGGGAGAATAAAGTGGGGAGAACAGTCAGGAAGCTTCTAGCTCAGGCAGAACCAAACCAGCAATGAGACTCCGAACCAGGGGTGGGGCAGCGGGAGGGAGAAGGTGAGGGATGCTTGGAAAACAGGGTCACAGCTGGTCCCACCAAGAGACCAAGAGCCAGGAGGGCACCAGAGCGCCAGACTCTGAGCAGAGAGAAGACGATACAGTGACAGGAGGTCACAGAGGACATGAAGGCTGGGGGGTAACGTGCCCACCTGCACACCTGGGTGGAGAAACCTGCCGGGGAACAGGAGTGATGCCATGGGGAGAGGTGGGTTTTGTGTCACCAGGAACATCAGTCTGGAAGTGGTGGCTGAAATCAAGGCAACCCCATGAATTCAGAGAGGTAAACGTTCCTGCAGACGGAGTTGGAGCAGGTGGCGCAGCAGAGGAGGGGCTGATACCAGAGAAAGGGCACCACCTGCAGGGGGACATGTCCTGCAGACCCGAAAGTGGGAACCTCAGGGGCTGCAGGGGGTGGGGTAGGCTTTGACAGAGTGCAGGTGAGCAGAGGACTCTAGAGAGGCACTGCGTGCAGGCTAAGTCGCTTCAGTCGTGTCTGACTCTCCATTACCCTGTGGACGATAGCCCACCAGGCTCCTCTGTCCATGGGGATTCTCCAGGCAAGAGTACTGGAGGAATCTTCCCAACCCAGGGATGGAACCCGAGTCTCATATGTCTCCTGTATTAGCAGGTAGGTTCTTTACCACTAGCACCACCTGGGAAGTTCCTCTGAAGACATGTGAGACCATCTCTGCAGTGTGAAAATGTATATAGAAAGTGGAGATGGTAAAAATCAACCTAGTTCAAAGAAGAGAAGGGGAGATGGATGTTGAATAAGATCTCTGAAACATGGGATCCAGCGAAGCCACTTCTGCAAGTACATACCCAGAAGGACTGAAAGTAGGATCTGGGAGAAATGCTTGCACACACACACGTTCATGGCAGCATTACGCACAACAGCCTAAAGGTGGGAGCAACCCAAGTGTTCACTGATGGATGTATGGATGAGCAAAGCATGGTCCATCCACACCATAGACTAGGATTCGGCCTTAAAAAGAAGGACATTCTGGGGCTTCCCTGGCAGTCCAAATGGTTAAATTTCTGCACTTCTACTGCAGGGGGCGCAGGTTCAATCCCTGGTCTGGGAACTAGGATTCCGAAAGCTTCACAGCGAGGCCATAACAGAAAAAAAAAAAAAAAACAGAGGACATTCTGTTCTTTCTGTTCTGACTTTTGCTATCACACAGATGAACCTTGAGGACTTGATGCTCAGTGAAATAAGCCAGACACGAAGAGACAAATCCTCTCTGATTCTACTTACACAAAGGCCCCAGAGGAGTCAAAGCCATAGAGATGGAAAAGAAAACAGTGTGTGCCGGGCAGGGACGGAGGATAAGGAGGGGGAATTCGTGTTTAATGAGGACAGAGTTTGGGTTTTTGGAAATCAGGAGAGTTCTGGGGAGGGAGGGTGGTGAAGGATGCGCACCAATGTGAAACGTGCTTAACACCACTGAACTGTACACTTAAAAATGGTCAAGATGGTGCAATTTATGTCATGTGTATTTTACCACAATTTTTTTAATGTTTTGTGATTTTTCAAAAAGAAAGGAGAGAGACAGGGTGGGGTAACATTCTCAGGTGAAGACTGTTTGCAGGTGGATGAAGAGGACGAGAGGAGGGGGAAGGAGCAGGTGGCAGGGTGGGGGTGGCCGTGGATGGAGGGAAGGTTCCTGAAGAAAGGCTGGCTGTGGAGTAGAGAAGGAAGGAGTGATGAGCGGGGCAGTGAGGAATCAGCAAGATCAGCGAGTTTAGCTCAGTCACTCAGTGCTATCTGACTCTTTGAGATGCCAGACTAGCACACCGGGCTTCTTTGTCCTTCACTAGCTCCTGGAATTCGCTCAAACTTATGTCCATTGAGTCGATGATGCCATCCAACCATCTCATCCTCTGTTGTCCCCTTTTCCTCCTGCCTTCAATCTTTCCCAGCATCACAGGCTTTTCCAGTGAGTCAGTTCTTTGCATCAGGTGGCCAAAGTATTCGAGCTTCAGCTTCAACATCAGTCCTTCCAGGGAATATTCAAGACTGATTTCCTTTAGGATGGACTGGTTGGATCTCCTTGCAGTCCAAGAGACTCTCAAGAGTCTTCTCCAACATCACAGTTCAAAAGCATCAATTCTTCGGCACTCAGCTTTCTTTATGGTCCAGCTGTCACATCCATACACGACTACTGGAAAAACCATAGCTTTGCTGCTGCTGCTAAGTCGCTTCAGTCGTGTCTGACTCTGTGCGACCCCATAGATGGCAGCCCACCAGGTTCCCCTGTCCCTGGGATTCTCCAGGCAAGAATACTGGAGTGGGTTGCCATTTCCTTCTCCTAGCTTTGACTAGACAGACCGTTGTTGGCAAAATAATGTCTCTGCTTTTTAATATGCTGTCTAGGTTGGTCATAGCTTTTCTTCAAAGGAGAAAGTGTCTTTTGATTTCATGGCTGCAGTCACCATCTGCAGTGATTTTGGAGCCCAGGAAAATAAAGTATGTCACTGTTTCCATTGTTTACCATCTATTTGCCATGAAGTGATGGGACCGGATGCCATGATCTTCGTTTTTTGAATGTTGAGTTTCAAGCAAGCTTTTTCACTTTCCTCCTTCACTTTCATCAAGAGGCTCTTTAGTTCCTCTTCTCTTTCTGCCATAAGGGTGGTATCATCTGCATATCTGAGGTTATTGATATTTCTCCCGGCAATCTTGATTCCAACTTGTGCTTCATCCAGTCCGGCATTTCGCATGATGTACTCTGCATATAAATTAAATAAGCACGTTGACAATATACAACCTTGACGTACTCCTTTCGCAATTTGGAAGCAGTCCGTTGTTCCATGTCCAGTTCTAACTGTTGCTTCTTTACCTGAATACAGATTTCTCAGGAGGCAGGTAAGGTGGTCTGGTATTTCCATCTCTTAAGAATTTTCCACAATTTGCTGTGACCCACACAGTCAAAGGCTTTAGCATAGTCAATGAAGCAGAAGTAGATGTTTTTCTCTTGCTTTTTCTATGATCTAACAGATGTTGGCAATTTGGTCTCTGGTTCCTCTGCCTTTTCTAAATCCAACTTGAACATCTGGAAGTTCTTGGTTCACGTACTGCTGAAGCCTAGCTTGGAGAATTTTGAGCATTACTTTGCTAGCGCGTGTGAGATGAGTGCAATTGTGCAGTAGTTTGAACATCCTCTGGCAACAAGAGAATGGGAAAGACTAGAGATTGCGTCAAGAAAATTAGAGATACCAAGGGAACATTTCATGCAAAGACGGGCACAATAAAAGACAGAAACAGTATGGACCTAACAGAAGCAGAAGATATTAAGAAGAGGTGGCAAGAATATATAGAATAACTATTCAAAAAAGATCTTAGTGACCCAGATAACCATGATGGTGTGATCACTCACCTAGAGTCAGACATCCTGGAGTGCTCGGTCAAGTGGGCCTTAGGAAGCATCACTACGAACAAAGCTAGTGGAGGCGCTAGAATTCCAGCTGAGCTATTTCAAATCCTAAAAGATGATGCTGTGAAAGTGCTGAACTCAATATGCCAGCAAATTTGAAAAACTCAGCAGTGGCCACAGGACTGGAAAAGATCTGTTTTCATTCCAATACCAATCAGCAAGATGGTCAGGATGAAGGAAGTAATGGAGCAACCAAGAGCAAGCTGTCTGGTGGTGGCTATCTGCCTGGGAAAGCACAAGTGCAGACAGACACTGGCCGGAAAGTGTGGACAAATGGGCAGAGCTGGGTTCTGAGGGGACCAAGAAGGGGCCTGACCTCCATGGGGAATCAGGGCTGGGGGGTGGCAGGGTGAGACAGGAGCTGCAGTGACAGCAACTTGTCCTGACTCGTCAGCTTCCCTCAATGCTGTCTCATTGAGGAGGTGATAAAAACACAGGTAGACACAGGGGTTGGCACATAGTAGGTCTTCAGATAATGTTGGCAGAATGGGATGGAACAGTATAAAATGGAATGAAACAGAAGATCCTGGCGGGAACGGTCTTTGTAGGACTCCAAAGGATCAAAAGTGGATTGAGTTCTTATCACACACAGAACAGATAAACAAGGTCCTACTGTTCAGCTCAGGGATCTCTGTTCAACATCTATCATAAACCATCATGGAAGACAGTATGGAAAAGAACGTATACGGAATCACTTTGCTCTACAGCAGAAATGAATACAACATTGTAAATCAACTAAACTTCAATAAAAATTTAATAGATATATATTGTATTCTTTAATAAATTCCTTGAGAACGTCAAGCTTCAACCATAGTGCACGATTCTGGCACAAGGAAAGTCACACTTTTTAAAGGACAGGTGCACACCTGTGTCCCTGATCCACCTGTCATTCTTATCACAAAGACAGAGTGAAGGCGGAGACAGTCAGTTACAACGGGGCAAAACAAACAGCTCAAAACTGAAAGCATAGAAACGGCTCTGCGAAATGCTAACATATTTCCCAGAAAGAACCAAACTCTCTATCTCGCTAATGGCTATCAACTAAGATAAGTGAGAATAAGCCAAGATATCCCATCCTCCAAAGACAACATTTATTGTAAAACAGAAATAGCCACAGTTGCTGTGCACACATCTGTAAAAGCAACGTCTGATCTCAGAGGCCTTTTTACACAAAATTAATACTGTGTGTCCAACCCCAGAGCTATCCAGGGGACTTTCCACTGCTGTTCAAAAATAATCACAAGAATGGATGCCAAAATCCTAATTCCGGCCAGCACCAATCCATCCAAGATTCTTTCTACAATCATACAGACGATCGAATATTCCTTGCTGCAAAAGGAAATCAAAGAGCAGAAATGAGGACAAATTCACTCTAACTCACCAAGTGGTGCCGGAGGTGGACAGTGATAAGAGGGGAGCCCGATAAATTCTGGGAGAGCTTCGGCGTCGGGGAGACCTCCAAGGAGATCAGATAGCTGGTCGCAGAGAGCAAGCAGTTTTTATAATTTGCTGCCTCAGCAATCCTTGGGAACAAATGAAAAATCATTACAAAACAGAAATTTAAAAATAAACAAACAAACAAAAAAAAAAAACCCTTGAGTTTAAAATTTCAAGTTAAGCCTGGGACTTTTGAGACTGAAATCTTTTGGGGGTGGAGTTTTGATTTCTATCAAACAGCACATTCTGCTCCAAGACTCGGTGTTGGTACTAAAAGGTGAGATGGAGCCCTTGACCTCACAGAGTCTATAGTCTAGCAGAAGGAGAGGGTAACCCAGGAAGTGGGGAAGAACAGGAGGATCAAAACAATGAGATTAAATCTCAGCCATACATTCCCTTGACCTGGGACAAGTGACTTACCTGTTGGAATTTTCCATGTCCAAATTATAAACCGCTGTGGCAAACAGTAATGTGATGGACACCTGTTGTCTTGTCACCGAGTAGCCCTTCATCCCTCTCCTGATAAAGGCACCTCAGCTTCCCTCCAAGTGACCACTCCTTCCTGACTTATAGCCCATATGCTTTGGAGGGACCTCCATCCTTAACTCAAGAGTAAACCCCGCTATCACAATTTGAGTGAATCAGTGCACTGCATTCCTCAGACCATACTGATTGTTCAGATGTAAGCACATGTTCCATTAAGATCCGAAGAGAAGTAACAAGATTCAGATGGAAATGCTGGGTCAGAGATCCTCACTTCTCTCTGCTAGATGTCAGTCCAGAACCGTGAGGTTCCAGCAGTGGCTTATAGTCATGACCAGAGAGACTGACTGGGAAGGAGGTCCACATCCAGGAAAAGCTGAGAGATGGAGTTGGGTGATAGCAACTGGATGCTGGATCAAGCTACTCCTGAAGCCAGCTGTCCATGCACCTTTCAGCTTATGGGATCCAACAAACTCCCCTTTTGTTTAAAACAGCTTATGCCTGGGTTTCTGTTGCTTATGCCCAATCAAAAGAATCTTGGCTGATAGACATAGTACTTGTCTCATGGAGTTATGAAGCTGAAATGACATTCAGGGCCAGGACTAGGATGAGGGAAGCAAGGAACTTGGGGTGCAAGATCTAAGAAGGTGTTCACATTCAGGGTTTGCCACTTGCAGCACATGAATGACTCCATGAATGAACACAGCTCTGAATGCTGTGTTCTTGGTGACTGTTTATCTAGCCCTCACCCTCGCCCTGCCTGGTATATGGTCAGTAATCAGCAAATGTCTGTTGCCTT
Organism: Bos grunniens; assembly: GCF_055505025.1. Classification (NCBI taxonomy): domain Eukaryota; kingdom Metazoa; phylum Chordata; class Mammalia; order Artiodactyla; family Bovidae; genus Bos; species Bos grunniens. The sequence continues at coordinate 46,512,276 of NC_141181.1, forward strand.
ACTCTGAACTTCAAGACATTTCACTAGGATGCCTGCGACATGAAGTCATTCAGCCCCGACTCAGGTCACCCAGTCATCTGCTGGTTTCTTTCCTAATCTGGACTTTTGCATGGGGATTCTGTCCCTTCCCTGTGTTTATACTCACAGAACCATCTTCATAACATCAAGCAGATCCCTGGGAGCTGGGTGTACAATCTACTTCCTCCCTCAACTAGTTTTACCTGTTAACTAGACTCAAAGCTGGTGATCTGGACTAGAGCCAGTGGGACCCATGCGTCTCCCCCCTAACACCACCATCATCACCATGGGACCCAGCTCTTTAAACAAGCCCCTAACATCAGTTCCTTAAAAAAGAGCAGGTCCCCAGCAGCACACAGAACTATTCCTGGAATTGTCAATGTGAGAGGTTTTTAAAAAATATCGTAAAGATTTAAAACCCCTGGGACTTCCCTAGTGGTCCAGTGGTTAAGACTCTGCACTGCTGAGCCCGCACACCACAACTAAAGAGGCCCCCGTGCCTCCACAAACAGCCTGCATGCTGCAAAGAAGACCAAGCGTAGTCCAAAACTAAAAAAAGATTGAAAACCCTAGCCCTGCCTTCATGGAAATACCCTGCTGAAGGGTATTTCCAACAGAAAATATTTCCTGTAGCAAAACAGAGGCATGGATTCCTCGTGTTTGTGAATATCACCAAGGTTGGAAAGCTGAGGAGCTGCTGCAAACTCAGAGAACACGGCTGATTTGCTATCTGATTATTCTTCTCTGGAAAGGCATCACTGTGCAAGCCCCAAGCTACAAGACACATATGGAATAAGTCACACAGGTTTAAAAAAGTGAAAGACACTGAAAAGCAAATCTCACTCCAGCTCGTGGTTCTCAGCCATTGTTTTTCATTATGGCCCCCTAAAGAGTCCTATTAGACCCATTTTTCCTAACACCCCACCATTACTCCATCAACACCTGCCCATCCCGTGAAATCGTAGTACCACACACATAGAGTAAATCTGCTTATGTACTTCAATATGCTTTAGGTAACTTTGCAGAGCCACAGCCACTGTCATATCTCAGACTCCTTGCCCTCAAAACCAATTTTCACCTTCTGGAGGTGATAATGTCCCCACTGAAAAGGCAGGGAGTTCAGCCACTGCTATGGAAAGTTAAGACTCGCTGGATGTCACCAGGGACCAGTTCAGACCCAAAGATAGAAAGAGTGGTCCTCAGTAACACAGAGGCCTGCTCTCTTGCAGAACAATGAGGCTGCCCGGGTAGACCACCTCTCCGCTTGTGATTTCAGGGAGCTGAGATGTTTTGAGCTCAGCGCAGTATCCACTGAGATAAGGTGAAATGCTTGCCAACACCTCATAGTCTACGCTTCTCTCTGTGAAGTCAGCATGTATGTAATTCCACCAACATAATAGAAATCATTTGTCTAGCAAAAATTAGGACTATATATTAGCCAACAGTAAAATCACAACCATAAGACCCTACATACACATCGTTATTTGTCACATCTCCCCTCTCCCCATCCACGTCCATTTCTAACAATTCATCAGGTCAGCTGTCATCTCCCACTAGGATATAAGCTCCATCGGGGGCTGGCTTCTTACCCATTCTGTTCACAGCTCTCTAAGCCCTTAGAACCAAGCCTGACACACAGTAGGTTCTCAACTAATATGTGTTCAGTGAATTAATCTTCTCACAGACAGACCGTGATGACTTAGATCAAAATCTTAAGAAAAACATGTAAAAAATGGAAAACCTATGGAGAATCTTCTCTCCATAAACACAGTGCAAATCCAGAGTGGATTCCTGGATTTGGCCCCAGCAACACATGGATTCAGCCAAATGCAGCCTAGTAAACATTGCCTTTGAGGGCAGGAACTGATATCAGACTCAACAGTCTACACTGTGCCCTTAGGAGCATTTTTAATCTGGAAAAGCACAATTTCCCAATACAGATGGGTTTACACTGATGGTCTCCAGTGACTCACTGCTCATGCAGCCAGGGAGCCTTTCCTTCTGGCTGAGTTTGCCCTGCAGAGAGGCCCAGGTCGGGGTCCACGGTGGCTGAGCCAGGAGGAGCCCACCATCCCAACACCACCACCCAAGTCGACAATCACAAGACATCAGATGGACTAAGAAATTACTGTTTACTTTTTAGATGGGATAATGGCATGGAGTTCATTCTGTATTTTTAAAAGTCTTTGTCTTTTAAAAATAGAGACTAAATATTTACAGATGAAACTACATGATGTCAGAGATTTGCCTCAAAATAATTGGTGGGGCCAGGGTGAGGGAGCGGGGTGGGCAGAGGAAGCCCAAACGGCCGTGGGTGGTCCCGGTTGTAACCCGGTGATGACCGTCTCTTTTGTTTTTACAGATGTTCAATTTTTTTTCATAATAAAAAGAGGGTTTTTTTATGACTTCATTTAATCTCTCTGGTACCTCCAGTTTTAATAAGGGTTTTCCTTTGTCTTCATAAATCTGATCCAGGCTTGATTTTCTTTTATTTTAACCTGTTATCTGGGGAGCAGTAACACTTGGAGACTGGATTATCTGTCACTTTGGAATTGACTGTACCAGGGCTTGGGGGCCTTCCTGGATAAGAGAACAGGCTCATTCTAGATGCCAGGGGAGAAATGGCAAAGAAGACAGTCCCGGGAGTCGGGGCCACATGGTTGCACCCCCCTGTACAGGCCCTGCCCTCTGCTTTGGGGCGTTCAGCCAACGGCAGCATCCACAGGAAATCAGAGCCAGTCGGAGAGGAGAGTGAGACCCAGATAGCACTGTTTTTGTGGGGTCACAAAAAGGGCATGGTGCCCATCCCCACAGCCCTGCATCTTTGTCCTAGGAACTGTGTTCTCCAGACCCCATCAGCCCAGGGTGGCAGCATCGTGCCCCACTCCCTCCTTCTGAGAACACTTCCTGTTATTATGTTGTTGTTTAGTCATTAAGTCGTGTGGACCCTTTTGTGACCCCATGGCCTGTAGCCCGCCAGGTTCTTATGTCCATGGGATTCTCTGGGCAAGAATACTGGAGTGGGTTGCCATGCCCTCCCCCAGAGGATCTTCCCAACTCACGGATCAAACCTAAGTCTCCTGCATTGGCAGGCAGATTCTTTACCCCCTTTACTGAGCCACCTGGGAAGCCCTCCTGTTATTACTCTATCCTTGAGAGTAGGGAGCACACCCTGAGCACAGCCTGGCAAATGGCCTCGCCTTCTAACTTCCCCCAAATTACCATCTAGTCCTGCTGGGGACCTGACTGACATGGGCCAAAGTCCAGCCTGCACCCTCACATATTTCAGCACATTTGAGCCACGACCCCTCTGCTGGTCATCTGTGCCTGAGATTACACGTGGAGAGGTCCCATTTGTTTATTTTGTTTTTATTTCCATGACTCTAGGAGGTGGGTCAAGGAGGAATCTTGCACAACAAAAGAAACAATAAACAAGGTTCAGACAACCCTCAGAATGGGAGAAAACAACTGCAAAAGAAACAACTGACAAAGGATTAATCTCCAGAATATATATAAGCAGCTCACATAGCTCAGTATCAGAAAAGCAAAAAGTCCAATCCAAAGATGGGCAGAAGACCTAAATAGACATTTCTCCAAAGAAGACATACAGATGGCCAATAAACACATGAAAAGACTGTCAACATCCCTAATTACCAGAGAAATGCAAATTAAAACTATAGTGAGGTATCATCTCACACCAGTCAGAATGGCCATCATCAGAAAATCTACAAAAAATAAATGTTGGAGAGGATGTGGAGAAAAAGGAACTCTCCTACACTGTTGGTGGGAATGTAAATGGATATGGCCATTATGGAGAACAGTATGGAGATTCCTTGAAAAACTAGGAATAAATCTACCATACAGCCCAGGAATCCTACTACTGGCATATACCCTGCTAAGCTAAGCTAAGCTAAGCTAAGTCGCTTCAGTTATGTCCGACTCTGTGTGACCCCATAGACGGAAGCCCACCAGGATCCGCCGTCCCTGGGATTCTCCAGGCAAGAACACTGAAGTGGGTTGCCATTTCCTTCTCCAATGCATGAAAGAGAAAAGTGAAAGTGAAGTTGCTCAGTCGTGTCCGACTCTTAGTGACCCCATGGACTGCAGCCCACCAGGCTCCTCCATCCATGGGATTTTCCAGGCAAGAGTACTGGAGTGGGGTGCCATTGCCTTCTCTGATATACCCTGAGGAAACCACAATTCCAAAAGACACATGCACCCCAGTGTTCATTGCACACCGTTTACAATAGTCAAGACATGGAAGCAACCTAGATGTCCATTAACAGATGAATGGATAAAGAAGATGTGGTACATATATACAATGGAATATTACTCAGCCATAAAAAAGAATGGATTGGAGTCAGTTCTAGTGAGGTGGATGAAACTAGAGCCTGTTATACAGAGCAAAGTAAGTCAGAAAGAGAAAAACAAATATCATGTATTAACACATATATATGGAATCTAGAAAAATGGTGTTGAGGAGCCTATTTGCAGGAAGGAATGGAGACACAGATGCAGAGAATGGACCTGTGGACATGGACGCCATGGGTGGGGGGGAGAGAGTGGAACAAATGGAGAAAGCAGCATGAACATAGGTACACTGTCATGTGCAAGGCGGGGAACTGCTGAGACGCTGCCGTGTAACGCAGGCAGCCCAGTCTGGTGCTCTGTGGGATGGGATGGGAGAGGGGAGGGAAACTCCACAGGGAGGGGATATGTGTATGTCTGACTCAAGTTGTTGTACAATAGAAACCAACACAACATTGCAAAAATTTAAAAATTAAAAAAAGAAAGAAAGCATAGAGAGGATGGAAGAGTTCAGGATCTCTAGGGCAGATCTGGGAACTCTGAAATCTGCAAGCAGAATACCCAAGCACATGGAGAGATGAGTTCTGGTCCTCAAGCAAGAGAAATCAGCATGCGTGGAACAAGAAAAAGCAGTCTCATTAAAAGACCACTCCAAATACGAGGGCCCCACAGGTGAACCAGAAGGCTGAGCGCCAAAGAACTGATGCTTTTGGATTGTGGTGCTGGAGAAGATTCTTGAGAGTCCCATGGACAGCAAGAAGATCAAACCAGTCAATCCTAAAGGAAATCAACCCTGAATATTCATTGGAAAGACTGGGGCTGAAGCAGAAGCTCCAATACTTTGGCCACCTGATGTTAAGAGCCAATTCATTGGAAAAGAGCCTGATGCTGGGAAAGATCAAGGACAGGAGGAGAAGTGGGTGACAGAGGATGAGATGGTTGGATGGCATCACTGAATCAATGGACATGAGTTTGAGCAAACTCTAGGAGATGGTGAAGGACAGGGAAGCTTGGTGTGCTGCAGTCCATAGGGTTGCAAAGAGTTGGACATGACTGACCGACTGAACAACAGCAACAGGTAAACCAGGTTGTACAGGGAGATTTAATACAAAAAGTAAAACTGGAAATATCCCATAGTAAATGAACTCCTTTTCTAGCAAGTTCCTGCTCAAACATGGTGTCCTGCTCACTCCAGAGTCTATCTCCATCCTCTATCAGAGCTGCATTCTCACTGATGCTTGAGGGAGCAGTGAGGGGACAGGAAATGCTAAGCAAAGGAAACTTAAACCTCCTGAAAGATCTGAAAGATGCTGCACATGGAGGCATGGGGGAGAGCCTTGGAGAGACTTGGGAGAATTCTCAAGTGGTATGAGAAGCCTCTGACTGACAGATAAAAAAAGAGAGCACCCACCAGGATGGTGGACCTGACCTCCGTGGTGCTCAGGTGGCTTAGTCACTAAGTTCTTGGTATCTAGAAGCAGTTCCCTGGTGTTTCAGTGATAAAGAATCTGCCTGCCAATGCTGGAGACACAGGTTGGATCCCTGATCTTGGAGGATCCCACATGCTGCAAGCAACTACTGTGCTCCCGTGGCCTTGAGCCCATGCTCCCCTACAAGAGAAGCCACTGCCACGAGAAGCCCATGCGCTGCAACTGGAGAAAAAGCCCACACAGCAGTGAAAATTCAGCACAGCCAATATATAATAAAGTTCAGTGGGGCCTCTCAAGAGACAATGGCAAGAACCAGAATCTCTGCCCCAACCAGGACCCTCCCCTCCAAACCTTGCATTGCAAGAGTCATGCCAACAGAAAATGCTAGAAACAGTGCACCTAGATTCCCAGCTCCTACCATTCTGCCATTTTTGCTTTGTCTGGCATCTCTCTCTCTCTCTCACACACACACACACACACACACACCCCTTCTTTTTGCTGAATCATCAGAAAGTACATCATGACACTCCACCTCTAAATACTTTAAGTGTATCTTCTAAAAATAAAGACTGCCTCCTACATAACCACCCTATCCATCACCACGCTCAGAAATCTGACCCAGCTTCAACCCGTGATCTGGTGCCCGGTCCACAGTCCAGCGTCCTCAGTGTCCCCAGGGTGTCTGTCAGAGCTCTGCTTTCCTGTCAAGGAAGGGGCAGCATCCATTTAGTCACCATGTCCTCCCAGTCCCCTCTGACCTGGAACAGGCCCTGCTCCTGTCACTGCTTCCACTGCATGTACGTGTGACAGTCCAAACCGAGGCTTTACGAAACAGCCCTTGACTGTTTCTTCATGGGGAGCATCAGGCCGAGCATCTGGGGGCAGGATGACTCTTGCCACTGCCTCCTATCGGGGGATGCAGTACATCAGCCTGCCCCAATGCCCGTGAGACTGAGCATAACCCCTTGACTAAAGTGGTCTCTGCTCTCCAGGATGTTCTCACATAGTGATTAACAGGTACCTTGTGGGACAACAGGGAAGAACCCTGTCTCCACACAATCCCTCGCCCAGGGGTGTCAGCATTGAGGATGACTGCCCGAATCAGTTGCTATACCGAGGGCTGCTACACGGTGATTCTGACCCTGTCCTTCCTTCTACCTGGATGGCTTGGCTTTACAAAGACGTGAAGACGGGAATTCCCTGGAGGACCAGCAGTTAAGACACCATGCTTCCAATGCAGGGCACAAGGGTTCAATTCCTGGCCGGGGAGCTCCCACATGCCTCACAGCATGGCCAAAAATAAATGAAAACATATAGCATTAAAAGTAAAAAGAAATGCAGACATTAAAGTTAAAGTCTACCCCCTGGAACATATCCTTCTGAAGCACAAGTGAGTCCATCACTGAGAGGCTGAAATCCAGAGGCCCGAGTCCCAGCCCTGAAGTCAAGGAGTCCCATCCCTTCTGAGTCCCAGGCCCATCTATGGAGGAGGAGCAGGTGACTCTGCGCCCTGTCCAGCTCAGATCGCTGGTTTGAAGGAACAGCTGTCCCAGCTGCCCACATGGCAGATGAACTGAACATTTCTCATCACTATTGGGCCAGAGACAGGGACCTCAGAGGATCCCTTGTGTCCAGGCCCATGCAGGGACAAAGGACACCCCCATCCAGGACCTGTGGATGGTCAGTCATTGCCCCAGGGCAGACATCAGTGGGGCCCGAATGGTCAACAGAGGACAGGTGGGGGGAAGAGCCCATCCAGCCCTGTCACCCTCCTATCCCATTAATCTCATGTGCTGACTCCACACCCCAGGCAGGTTTAAAGGATGTCACGATTCCACCACATCCTTTCAACCTCACACCCAAAAAACATACATGTGTGAGGGTAATAACACACAAAACTAAAGTGGAATGACGTCAGCTGTGCAAGCAAGTGGGAACACCAGAACATTATCAAGGCGATTGCACTAATCTGCTTCTAATTGTGCATGGAATTTGATAATTATCTTAAAGGCAGAGAATGGGAGAACAGCCAAGCATCTTATGCAATGACAAAGGAAGAGCTTACATATGTTCAAGGGCACCAAGCTTTACTTAAACCATTAACTCAGAGCTCACAGAAGTCCTCAGAAATCAGGACAACCGTCCTATCTTAGAAAGAAGCAAGCAGGCAGAGAGACCACCAGGCTTGTGTCAAGTTCACCAGCTGGGCGGGGTGGCCGACTGGGAGTAAAAAGCCAGGAGCCTGGCTCCAAGTCTGCGTGTGAACCACAGCTGGCATCACCCCTGTGCCACCTTGTGCTACAGGAGCTAAGACAACAAATATAGGGACCACACTTGATGAGCCCACAGGGTGATTCTTTCTGAGGTTAATGTTGACAACAAGACATCTTTGCATCACGTGTTAACCTTAGAACTGAAGACCCAACACCTGAAAAATAAGTGGTCATCATCATAAAATCATTCTGTTTTGACTTCAGGAAAATAACTGAACACTTGTATTCATTGCTGGCAGAGTTCAGAGGTCCATGTTTCAGTGGGTAGAGGGCTGTGAGTTGGGGGGTTCTTTGCCTGTGTCAGTCTCCCAGCCCACAACTTGCAGAGGGTGTGAGAGCAGATCATGGCGCCCTGGGTCCTGAGGCTCCAGGGAGTCCTGCCTGGAGACCCCTGGGCAGTGAGAGTAGGAGAGGGATGGGAGGGTTGGACCCCTTAGGATCAGATTTTTGGCACCAGGGAACAGTTTTGTAGAAGACAATTTTTCCATGAACAAGGGGTGGGGTTAAGGGACGGTCTTGGAATAATTCAAGTGTATTACATTTATTGTTCACTTTATATTATTATTACACCAGCTCTACCTCAGATCATCAGGCAGTAGATCCTGGAGGTTGGAGACCCCTGCTTAGGATGGAGGATAATCACACCTGGTGGTCAAGCTTTAAGAATGGGGTTCGACTCCCCACAGCAGGGCAGACTTAGCCTTGTCCCTGTCCCTGCGGCCAGCACTGATACAACAGTGTTCACCAGGGCTGTGCAAACCATAGGCACTGCCTGGCCTTGTAAATAAGATTTATTGGCACTCAGCCACCCTCATTTCTTTATGTATTGTCCAGGGCTGCCTTTACACAGCAGATGTGACAGAAACAGTATAGCAGGTAAAGCCAAAAATATTAACCATCTGGACCTTTATGCAAAACTTTGCCAACACCCAGAGAGAGTGTGTTTCTGGTCACAGTGAATCAGAGTACCCACTGCCATGTGTAACCCTCTGCTGCTGCTGCTGCTTCAGTCATGTCCGACTCTGTGCGACCCCATAGAAGGCAGCCCACCAGGCTCCCCCGTCCCTAGGACTCTCCAGGCAAGAACACTGGAGTGGGTTGCCATTTCCTTCTCTGATGCATGAAAGTGAAAAGTGAAAGTGAAGTCGCTCAGTTGTGTCCGACTCTTAGCGACCCCATGGACTGCAGCCGACCAGGGTCCTCTGTCCATGGATTTTCCAGGCAAGAGTACTGGAGTGGGGTGCCATCGCCTTCTCCGTGTGTAACCCTCAGTTCTGCCTTTGTCCCCTTTTCCAAGGATGAGGGGCGCTGCAGATGTGGTATAAACATGGTCCTCCCCACACCCTTACTCCAACCCACAGAAGGATTTGGCCATCCCCAGGAATATACATTTTTATCGATTTCACTGAAAAGTCAGTTTCAGTCTGAACCTTCAGCAGTGAGAGAGGTAAATATATAAATTGGGGCTAAGGCTGGGTCCACTATTCATTCATACTCTTGGGTTTGGAGAAATTTCCCTCAAATAGTCTAGAGGGCATATTTCCGAGGAAAGCAGGTTGCTTCGTTTGTGACTTTCCTGAAGAATTCTGGAAAGCACACCCAGGGTGCCAGGTTAAAAGTGAACCCGACAACCTGCAGGCTTTCCCCGGCAATCACGCCCAGAACAAGGCTTCCTTCCAAGTCAGCGAAACCACGACTGCCTGCTTCCCCCAGGCCTAGCCTAGGGTTTTGTACCAAGAGCTGGTCCCTGGTATCAGATGGGAGAAGAGTCTTCCTCTGAGAGAGCCCACGATAACAGGACTATTTGCATCATTAGAAAGTATTTATCATTTCTCGTTTATCTGTAGGCGGTTAAAAATAGCTGCCTGCTTTCCATCACACAGGCCTCCAAATACCCAGCAGCGGCACCAGCGTCTGAAACCCGCCCCCGCAGCGCCTTCCCATCAGCAGAGATAGTGAGCTTGCAGGAACACGCTCTCTCATACTATCAGCTCTTCCAGGCGTGGTCCTCGCAGGGCAGCCAAACGGGGCCTCGTCGGGGCCAGGGGTGGAGGCGCTGCGCGGCTCCCTCTGAGATGCACAGCTCTGTCTCCAGGAACCTTTTCAGAGCCTCCACTCTGGGCCGGGCGCTGTGCCAGACACCCGGGAAGACAGATGAACCAGAGCCTGCCTGCTGCCCTCTGCAGGGCCCCTGTCTAGGGCGGATCTGCGGCCAACAGAAACGGCTTTGCCTTCCAAACATTAACTGTACAAATGGGCCCCTTGGGCTCTTGGGTTCATACCTCATTGGCAATTTCTCTGCCCCGGCCCTAGGCTCTGCTTCCCTGTCCCCTCCAAGGGACCCCTTGAAAGGGAGGAACAGGTCCCACGCCTAATCTTTGCTGGGGGAACCAGCCCCTCCCTGTGGTCTCAGTACAGCTGATCCACCCCCAAATCCTAGAAGGTCATGTGAACAGACCTGGCCAATGAGAGAGCAGGATCCTCTCCCGCCATGACTAGGGGGCCAGGATGGGCACGTGACCCAAGTTGGCCAATCACAATCTTCTCTAGATTTCTAATGAAACTGACTTTTCATTCATGAAAGACAATTACTTTCCTTCTTGAGATCTCAGGACCCAAACCCATGTGGGTCTGAATCTACGGGAGCCAGCAATGCCTCTATGAAGGGGCTTGCCAGGAAATGAGTTGACATGGAGGAGAGCAGAGGCAGGGAAAGGAAAGACCAGGTCAAAGCACTATCTTCTGGGTCCCTGGATCCAGCCATGCTCGAAGCTGACTACTCCTGCCCTTCTTAGTCCCATGAGCCCTCAGTTCCCTTCTGTCTAAGCTGTTATATCCAACACAGTCTTGACTGATGTAGGCATGTGCTGCTCGTTTCCCATTCTACAAAAGTGGAAACTGAGGCTCAGAGGGGTTAACTGACTTGTCCAAGGTCACACAGTTCCAGGTGGAATGGTCACTCAGCCGGTGCTCCTGACCACTGCACTATCAGCCCAGGCCCCTGAGGCTTGCTGAAGCCCCAGTGTAGGCATCCCTGCATCTTCTTCTTTTGCTCGAACAGAGAAGCACCAGGCACTGGCACCACAAGTTCTCTGATAACAATACTGCATGAGCCTCTGGTGGCAGGGAGGTGGGGGTGTCCCAGTGATCTGCTACCCAGCAAACAGGCACCACCTCCCCACTCCATGCTACATGGCCCCCAGAAACTCACTTGGTGCTGGCCGGCTGGATGTTGCTCAAGTAATAGTGCACCGAATGGTAGAGAAGCCCCACGATGGTGGTCCAGGCTGGGGAAAGAGCAGACGACCAGACACCTGTCAGCATCCCCAGTGATAAACAAGAGAAACACAAAGCCCCCATCAAAAGTGCTTGCCCAGCAACACACAGTGTAGACCTCAGACCTGGGAACCCAGCAGCTCCTCAAGGGCAAGGGGAGGGACATTCAGGGGCAGAACTGACTACGAGGACAGAGTTTGAGAAGAGATTCCACTCCACCCTTCAACTGTGAATGCAACCACGGCAACCACTCCCTGCTCCGCCCCAAGCCAGCTCTGGACACATAGATGCTACAACTCTTGGCGGAGAGTGGGTGGGTGGGCGGGGAGACATTCCAGGAACACCACGCGCCTCTGAAGGCAGAGCCCGGTCGAGCTGTGGTTGGCGGTGCCAGGCAATAGCACTGCAGCCATGAGCGTATGTCAGGGGCTATCTGTGCTTGCAGTATTTACAGCAATCTCAGCACTCCAGTGAGGCAGCGGATGCAGGATTTACAAGTCACCCAGACACCTGGCACTCCTTCTGCTGGGTCCCACCTCTCTGTGCTATTCCAACTTGGAAACAGGAATCATCCATTCTGTTACCTCCCTCTGCTAGCTTAATAGGAGGTTGGGAGGAGCAAGTCCCACAATGCTTCCTGAGTTCTTCAGGATATCTGTTGAGTGTGTTGAAATTTCAGGAATATATATTAACAATTCACGTCACATTTACGACGGGCCAGGTACTGGTGTAAGAGCTGTCTCTTCTAATGCTCACCACAAAATATTGGGGCAGATACTAAGACTGTCCCCTAAGTCACAGATGAGGAAACGGAGGCCAGGCAGGTTCAGTAACTTGCCCAGTTGAGTGGCTGAACTGGGATTCGAGCCCAGGAATTTCAGCCACGGAGTGGGTGCTTGTGACCAGTTAGTTCTACTGCCAAGTGTGAGAAGTTTCCATGTGGGCAGACCACACGAGGCTGTGATCTTGCTGATTCTGAAAAACTGGGGATTTCTAACAGTCATGCGGGCACATGAGATGAGACCCCACGTGCAGTGGTATGCATTAGGTCAACCCTGGCATTGCCCCTGGACCTCTCCCTTCTACAATTCACTCCGAGTGTGGGAGGACAGTCCCCTGAAAGCAGGACACCCCGACATCCCTGAGCACCCTTCACAAAGCAAACTAGAGGGTACAGGGAGCAGAGGTCAGCTCCCAAGGGCTGGGGAGTGAGAGCCCCGAGCTGGAGAGGGGACCACCACCCAGACTGGTCCTCAGTCTTGAAGGCAGAATGGGAAGAGCGTGGCCAGATGGTCAGGTGCCGAGAATCTACAACTCCCTTGACTTCCCAAGGTCCCTGGGACAGAGTGACATGCCTGCAGAGGCACAGTCATCTTTCAAGGGGCAGGGGGACAGTCATGATAGCAAAAATGGCCAGAGCCACCTGGGTCCCCCTAGAGAGTAATTGAGATCACCTTGGCTGCTGTCCCATCACTATCCTTGACTTCAACTTCCCAGGAGGAGAACCCCAGACTCCTGAGCAGATAAAATCCCTCACCCAGCCACCCAGCCAGAGGCCACCCCAGCAGGGAGGGGAGGTGGCCACATCAGCTCATGGTCCACTAAGAATCCTCCAGTGAGCAAGTGTAGAGTGCAGATTGCCAGCCTGCCTCCTCAGTCCCAGTGCACAAGGCTGGATTGTAGTCTGCATTATGAAGACATCTCAGGAGCATCAATGACACATGGTGTTCCCACCATGGAAACCTGGCCCCATCGGCACAGGGAGGAGGGCTGGGGCAGCCCCTCAGCCAGGTCACAGCTCACAGGCTGAGTCCCTCTGCAAGGGTCCCAAGCTGCACTCACCTTGGCTGTGGAAAGCCTCGTGGGGGATCTCAATGTAGTTCTGCCCCCGGGCTGGGAAGCGGTAGTGGGAGGAATTCATGGTCTTGGGGAGCACTTTGGCCACTGAAAAGTCTAAAACAAGCCAGAGAGAGGACGCTGTAGTCAGTCAACTCCAGGGCAGGAAACTGGGCTGTAAAATCCCATCTGCTTTTGCTTTTTTTTGACAGAATGAGCTCTCCTGGGGAGCGTAATTACCTTTAGGAAATAAGAACCTAAAAAATGAGTGTCCAGAGCAGTAATTGTGACCATGTGGCAGACCTGTCTGACTGCCACCCGCTGCGTGTGGGGGTGGGTGGGGCTCCTGGCCTGAGGTGACCCCTCTGCCCTCAGGGCAGCCCCTCAGCTTAAGATGCCTCAGCACTGACTGCATCCAATCTGGCAGGGAGACCCTGGTGCTGAAGGGCTCCTCCTCCTCGCTGGGAACCCCACAAAACACAGGAAAATGAAATGCCCATGACATTCATCTTCTAAGTGAGGCAAAAGCATCACCACATGGAGGGACCTGCCTTAGCCGACAAACTCCCATTAAAGCCAACCCAAGTGAGTGAATGAAGCTTCCTTTCCAGAAGTGTGGCTCTGGTGATAAAGTATTAGGGTACCAAGTTTCCCGGGAGGCGCTAGTGGTAAAGAACCCGCCTTCCAACACAGGAGATGCAGGTCAGATCCCTGGGTCAGGAAGATCCCGTGGAGGAGTAAATGGCAACCCAGTCCAGTATTCTTGCCTGGAAACTCCCATGGACAGTGAAATCTGGCAGGCTATAATCCATGGGGTCGCAAAGAGTCGGACATGAATGAGCAACTTAGCGTGCACACATGCTCCCTAGACACAGACTCTGAAAATATCAAGAACCATGATGTCCACTTGTAGGAGACCATGTGACCAATATCTTGGAGAAACCTGCAGCTGACCCTAGGGAACCTGGTACCCCACAGACACTCCAGGGGCTGCTGCTGCTCATCTCCTGCCCTGCACTGAGACAGTTGTCACCCGAGATGAATCTGGCCCTTAAGTCAGTCTCAAAGGCTCCCGTGGTCCTGTGTGTACATTCCAGCTGAGCATGGTTGTTTCAAGCTAACTCTGTCTTCCTCCAAAATGTCACTGCACATCAGACAATGTAGTTTAGGACAATGAAGAGGAGCATCTCCACTGATGGCATGTGAGGTTTGTGTGTACCTGGGCACACGGAAGAAAATGCAGGAGTGCAGCAAAATTCAACAAGCAGGTGGCATTGCCTGCACCCGCTGCTTCCACCCGCCCTCGCCTGCCGCACAGCCAGCCTCACCCACACCCCCACTGCCGAGCTACCTGCCATGGACGAGGAACCCACGATGGCGACCTGGGGCTTGCTGGCCTGCAGGTTGTAAGTTATGTGGCTCATGACGGTGTCGATGGTGTCTATCAAGCCCGGCACCACAGCGCTGTCCTGAAACAACATCACGACAGGAAGGAGACGTGAAGATGGCGCTCACTAAGCACATGCATGAGTCGGAGGCATCAAACGCACAAACGCACAAGATCAAGCTTCAAGTTCACTGTCAACATCCTGCAAAGGAGGACACCCAGCATTGGCTGAGTGATGTTTCCGGCCAAGCTCTGGCCTCACGACGACCAGATGAGAGGAGAAACAGTCACACCGCTGACCCATTTCACAGGCGCGGAGGTCTGACCGCTGAGGTCACCCAGCCCAGCAGAGCTCACACAATGTGAATACTGGCTGAGGTTGACCCCAGAGCATCACCAGAGCATCAGCTCCAAGGCTTCCACACTCAGACACAGAGTAACCGGACCTGGTCCTGGGTCCACTCTGAACTCACTGCGGACCTTGGCATCTCTCTGATCTGCACCCCCTACTCCATCCTCTTCTGCTTCATGAGGAGGGGGCTCATTGCTCCCAACACCCTCCAGGATGAAGACAGCAGTTCTGTCCTAATCTCCACAAAGGGGAGGGTACTTTGGAGGTGCCAGCACCCCAAGTCACCCCTGGCCTCCCTGACAAGCCTGGTGTGTCTCTTCCTTTTTCCAAGGGCCTCTCCACTCTGAGTCCGCAAAGCAGAGGCGATCCTAGTGGGCGCTGCCCCCAAGGAGGCAGGGAGTCCCTCCAGGACACCTTGTATCTCTGCAGCCCGCTCAGACTGGGCTGATTGCTCCTTATCCTCAGACACACGTCTAGCAGGGAGGGGGCATCTCAGTTCCCCTGAGGGTGTGGTGTGTGAATCTCTGCCATCACACCCCTCTCTCCTTCCCGCCCTTCTGAAAAAAGCATCCATCTGTTGCTAAGTGTCCCAGGCGTTCTCTCACAAACATATGCTCCATAAGAGTCTAATGAGCTGGAAATAGAACATGGAGGCCAATTTTAGATATTTCCTTTCAGGCCCATGGCCTGACTTCAATCAGCCAAGCACAGTTAAGCACATGAAAATCTGTGTTTCTGGCATGCAGTTCTGTTGGGTATGGCTGATTCATACCTTCCCTTTAACGCACAGTAGAGCCTGCCTGAGTCTGAATAGTTTCATGATTATTCATATTTTGTGGCAGAGCATTCAGAAAAAGTTCATGTGAAATGATGCTGAAAGTATATTTGCTCAGGTCCTCCTTGGCCATCTTCTGGGAGCTTTCTAGGTGGCAGTTCCGTCCCCCTGGAAATCATCAACTTTGGAGGACTGTGTCTTTTAAAACAGAATTTGTTTCTAGGGAATATTATATTGATCTTAAGTTCATGACTGTTTTTCTCTTTCTTTGCCACTGTGAAGTCTCATCCCATTCTATTTGAAGCTGTTCAAATAAAAAGTTCAGGTGTAAATCTTGGAGCAATCTCACTCATAATAAGAAGGAGAGGTCATTCTGCCACAAACTGGCAGATAAGTTTTAAACATTATAGGAGTTCAGGAGAAGGAGTACTTTAAACAATGGTGTGCTTGCAGCCCTTCCAGGCAAGACAGTCAAGAGTTCTCCTCTTCCCCGCTTCTCCACCCCTGCTGGGCAACCCAGGAAGTCACATGTTGAAACAGTAGCCTCAGAAAATGGGCAGAGCCAGGAACCAGGTCACTGGGCAGAGAAGAGGCTCCCCGGGCTCACATCATATTTGGCATGGGTGAGAACGAAATGTCCACTGCATGGAGCCACTGGGATGGATAGTCCATTTGTTACTGCTACATAGCCTAACCTAGCCTGCTTATACGGCATTGCTGAAGAATGCTTAACATCATTAGGAAAGATCCTAAATAAAGAGAAACTGGTAAATTCAGACAGCATATTTATAGAATATATATGCATATAAGAATTGTATATAATTATATATAATTCCCTGGCAATCCAGTGGTTAAGACTCTGTGCTCTCACTACCAAGGGTGCAGGTTCAATCTCTGGTCAGGGAACTAAAATCCCACAAACCACATGTTGTGGCCAAAAAAGAGAGAGAGAAATTTCTATTATACACATATAAGAGAACTGAAAACTAGATTGTAAGAAATACATATATATATATATATGTGTGTGTGTGTGTGTATATATATATATATATATATATATATATATATTTGTATATATATATAGGACTTCCCTGGTAGCTCAGACGGTAAAAGCATCTGCCTACAATGCAGGAGACCCAGGTTCGATCCCTGGGTCAGGAAGATCCCCTGGAGAAGGAAATGGCAACACGCTCCTGTACTCTTGCCTGGAAAATCCCATGGATGGAGGAGCCTGGTAGGCTATAGTCCATGGGGTCGAAAAGAATCAGACATGACTGAGCGACTCCACTTTCACTTTCACATATATATAAGAATATGAAAAATCATTATCACTCAGTCTGAGAATTTCAGGTGATTTTTATTTTATATGTATTTATCTGCATTTTCTAACTACTCCAAACATATTCACTTGTTTTATTTCTTAAATAAGTAAAATCAGGAAAGTTATTTTTAAAAAGAAAAGAGAAAGCATTTCATTCTCCTAATTCTTTAGAGTACAGAGAAAAGGAGAAGCTGCTTTGATTTCTACGTATAATCATTCATAATCATGAAGTGTATATTGTCACACATTTGACTTTTCTCATTTAATACAGTGATCTTTAACCAAATATGTTTTATTATCATTCAACGACAATGTGATGGTAAAAAAAAAAAACTACTAAAATGATAAACAAGCATACATTCCTCATGAAGAAATCCAACCATTTCCCTGCTCTGTGTTGAGGACAGCACCATGTACTGATGTTTGCAGAGCTCTGATCCACAGAGAAAACAGAGCATTGAAAATTAATCACATATCCTGTCAAAATGAGCTCTAATATCCCAGATCTCATGACTGAGAGATGCATCATTTCTCTTATAGATGTGAACTGGGCCATATTTATGCCACTTCAAGGAAGACAAAATGGTTCCCAAGGTACTTCTGAAGACCAAAATGTTCTTTTCTCTTACCTCTGATACAGCAGTCCAGCTGGGCAAACGAAGAACCTCTCCCACGGTGTTTAAGAAAGTCTAAAGGCAGACAGGATGACACTGCTTAGCATATATTCTTAAGCCTCAAAATCATAAGACCTTTCATTTTCTCATCTCCATCAACCACAGGCTGGGTTTTGCATATATACAGCAGTAAACGAAAATAGCTCTCATCAGTGCATCAGGTTATATTTACAAAGCACTTTGATAGATGGTATCTTATTTGCTCCAGGTGACACTCATTAGTCAGTGGCAAGTATTTACATCGCTGACTCCTGATCTAGAGCAGTTCATTTGAATAGAAATATAATGCAAGCCAAATTTTTGTTTTAGATTTTCTAGTGGCCACATTTTTAAAAGTTAAAAGAAAATAGGTGAAATTACTTTTTAATAATATATTTTACTTAGCCAAATATAGCTAAAATATCGCTTCAACATGCAATCAATATAAGAATCACCAGTTTGATATTTTACATTCATCTGTTACACTAAACTTTAGAGCTCCAGTGTGTATTTACACTTTGATTTGAACTGGCCACAGTTCAAGTATTCAAGAGCCACGTGTGGCTAATGGCCACCTTATTACCCAGCATAAGAAATTCCTTTTCACTTTCTTGTTCAACTATTGGTGGTGAGAAGTCAAAACATCGTGGAAAATTGGCTAATGAATGCCAAAGATATTTATTTCTCATTCAATCCCAATTGGTGGGGTTTGGGGTAAATCCACATGATTCCTCTACAGGACACTCAGAGTCAAGTATCCATCCCCACACGGCCCCCACCAGAGGTTTAAAACTGATGAGCCACAGTCTGCATCCGATTCATAAAGGTCTTTTATTTGGTTTGTACACAACTGCTTTTAAATTTGTTAGCTGCCCACTTTTCTTTTTTTTTAATGGGTGAGATTCCATTTTAAAATTCTGGGTTTTTGCTTTGCTTGCGAAATCAGAAGAAGTAAACATAATGGTTAAAATCAGGAGGCTCTCTAGAAGCTCACTGCTACTCCCCATGGGTGGGTATTCCCGGTGAGCCACAGTCTCTACTCCTCCTTCTTGTCTGTCCGACCTAATATCCATTTACTTTGTTCCTCTGGCTCCTGAATGCATTTGATTTTGCTACCTCTGACACTGTCCAATGTATCTGAGGGGAAACAGGGGAGTTGAAAGAGTAAATCACCCAGCTTTAACAGTTTCCTGTGTAGACTTGCATGGAATTTTATGTTCCCATATAGACATCCCTGCAAGACTATAGAAGGGCCTCAACCCTCCCTCTGGGTAGCCTCACTCCCACCCACTGAGCTCAATTGAAGAACCCGAAGTGCTTCCTGCAGGAAGCCTGGAAGTGCTTATACAGGGCTGTCTTGGCCCCGCCCATTTCTCCATATGATTGGCTGAGCCACCAAGCCAGTTCCGTTCCCTTGGCTGGTGATTGGTCTAGGCGTGGTCATGTCAGGGGAACTGCAGGGGAACCACGGGAAAGAATTTCCTGCCCTGAAAAGACAGAAGTGCCCCCTGCCTTTCCCTTTCCTCCTGGTCTTTGTCAGTGAGGTGTGGTGTTTGGAGCCATTTAAGTCACTTGGAAATAGAATAGAATGCCAAGGGAACTGCAATTGCCACCTAGACGCCTGCTGAAAGACTGAAGTAATCAAACCTGGAGTGAAGCAATTAAATGCCCCTATTTTAACAATACTTGGTCATATTACTGCTTACTTGCAACCAAAACCATTCTAACAGAGACAGACTTGGGTCATCGAAGTATCCCTATGTCACAGACTTGGAAACTGAGGCTTGAAAACAGCGTAGATCTAAGGGTTAAACCCAGGCTTGCCTGACTCCAGAGTCACTGAGCGGCTGCAGCTCAGGACACTTTTCAGACTCCATGGTCCATCTTCACCCTCTCAGTCCTGAGCCTCTTGGAAGCAGGAAGTAGTTCTTGGTCATCCTGGATCCCCAGAACTTACCACATTCTATGAATGAATGAACAAAATCTGAGAAGGCTTACTCTTGCTTCTCTCACCTGGGCAGGAGAGCTACTGGGACAAATGCCTCCTAGCAAATCAAGACATCTTGTTTAATGAACACACGCTTTCCCGTGCTTCTTTGGCTGCTTCTTTGGGTTTGTCATCAGCAAGGAAACCAGGAAGGATTGAGAACTCTTAAAAAGTGCCAGAGTCATACTATGCACATAGGAGCCTTCTAAGAACCCAATAAAGTAAGTACTATTATCTCCCCATATCTCAGATGAGCAAAGTGAGGCAGAGATATAAAGTAACTTGACCAAGGGTGCACAGTAAGTAACCAGCAGAGAGATGTTCAGCCCAGCAATCAGACCCTATACATCCTGCTTTTAACCCTTATCTACACTTTTGAAGTATAATAGTCTCACATTCCTTTTCTCTGGATATCAGCAGCCAAGAGCCCTGTGCTGAGATTGAAGTTATCAGGCGCATACAAGCCCAGCATCCTCCTCTACCTTGACCTGGAAAGATCTTAAGGAGAATGTAAAGAGAAAGTACCTTGGTTCTCGTGCCATACACAGTGCATTCACTAAGTGTTTTCAATAACTTTGGGAATTCCCATTGAGATACGCGTCACAGCATTGGGGTCACACTATGACCCCATGGCTAAATCTGCCAAAGACCCAACTCTGCATTCTAGCTGTTGCCAAGGGAGGTAGCAGAGTTTAGAGCCAGAGTTGCAAATTCAAATGCCTACAGGGGTCAAGTGGAGCTCCCCTGGTGGCTCAAACAGTAAAGAATTTTTCTGCAATGCAGACCTGGGTTTGGTCCCTGGGTCAGGAAGATCCCCTGGAGGAGGGCTTTGGCAACCCACTCCAGTATTCTTGCCTGGAGAATCCCACAGACAGAGGAACCTGGTGGGTAGCAGTCCATAGGGTCACAGAATTGGACATGACTAAAGCGACTAGGCATGCGAAGGGACCAGGCAGATGGAGAGACAGGCCAGCCTGGCTGGACACTGGGAAAAGGAGATGAAGAGTCGAGTCTCATCTGAAGGAAGTTCCACCGAGCTGTGTAGAGCTGACTACACAGTGTGTAGTCCACGCCGTCTGGCTATTCATGAGAATTCTGAAATCCAGGCTTCTATATAAAAGCTTCTGATTTTTTCAGCTCCATGTAGGTCAAACAAGACACACTTGTCAGCCATGGTCTGGCAGTTTGCCATCCCTGATCTACTAGGCACAGAAATCACATAGCCTTTACCTTGGTGAGGTTGAATGCCGTCTCCTCTGAGAGGGATTTATTGGGTAAGCTGAGGGACATATTTTGAAGGTAACTCAGAACAACTCCAGGACGCCGGAAGTTTTTCCTCTCCTCTGTCAAGTTGGTTATGATGGGATGGTAGGCATCGGTGGGCGCCTGAAGAAATCAGTGACACAAGTTCCTGTTAAGAACTAAAGCCAAGATGTCTACAGAAGTTCAGTCTGTCCTTTGGGCCTCATACTTCTCACACCATAATAATCATGATGACAGCACTTCCAATATGCTCTTGTGACCATTTAACATATATTAACGTTTCATCCTTACAACAACCTCATGAAATACACACGCGATTGATAGATGAAACTAAGCATGGAGAGGCTTATGCAGAAATAAATGAGAGAACTGGGATTTGAACCCAAACAGGTGGTTCTAGAGTCTGTTCCTTCACTATTACATTAAAGTTCTCATGGAAGGAAAATTGATTGATTACAAATGCTCATATCAGAAGGGAACACTTTCTAAAGGAATGGACCCTTCCTCAAACATCAGAAGAAGATGGTGCAGAGAGAAGCTAAGTGTCCAGGCCACCTCCTTCTCGCTCTCCAGTCATGGTGCCAAGTGCACCAAGAAACAGCCTCATGTTGGGTGATCCCTGGTAAGTCTTGTTGACTCCATGTGGGCACCTGAGGCTACAGGTCACGGGGAGCCAAGGGTCTTCCCTTTAGTCATGTTGAGCGTCAAGAATTAGTGCTAACGCTGGCTACCAAGATAGAGCCAGTCAGTCTAATGGGATCCCCACTCTCCTGGCACATAGTCCAAGCAAAAAGACATCACCAAGATGGGGGGCAAAACTAAACACATCTGCTCACCATGGTGTTCACTGTGGGTGTCACGGAGAAGCTGGGTGATGTTGAAGACAGCGAAAGCTGCTCTCCTGGAAAAAATAATAATAATAATAATAATACTTAATTAAGGACTGAAACATGGTCACTTCGTTCACCTTCAGGAAGGCCTGTTTGGTTTTTTTTTAACAAAAATCTATCAGTTTCAGACACAAACTAAGAGACACTGAGAACGCTGTGAGTAGGAATGTTTCTGGAAAGATAAAAGTGTAATAAATCAGCCAAATGGGGAGATTGTATGGATTTTCACAGATCAAATTATTTTTCTATTTATAGTCTAAATTGCTTGGAAACACCCTTCAGGCAAAACATCATATAAAAAGATGATTTCATACAAGCTTGCACCAATTTCAAATAAATAAAAAAGCAAAAGAAATGGATTTCTATCACCCTGTGGACTAGTTAGACATAAAATACAGAGGGTTGTGAATCACTGGGCTGGGACAGACAGGGAACCTGGCCCCTTCCCTTCCAGCAAGATGACACTGGAACCCAGTCCAGTGGTGGGGAGACCATCTTCTTGAGCCCCTCCCATCCCAAGGATTCTATTCAAAGACCCCATGTGGTCAGTTATGAAGGCCCACAATCAGAAAGACATCCAAAACCAAAGATGTAGCCATGGGACTTCCCTGGTGGTCTGGTGGTTAAGAATCCACCTTGCAATGCAAGAGACACAGGTTCAACCGCTGGTCTCGGAAGCTCCCCCATGCCACAGGGCAACTAAGTGCTCGAGCTGCAACTCCTGAAGCCCTCTCGCCTAGAGCCCCTGCTCTGCAACAAGAGAAACCACCACAATGAGAAGCCTGCACGCCGCAAGGAAGAGTAGCCTCCACTCACCACAACCAGAGAGAGTTCGTGCACAGCAACGAAGACCCAGCACAGGCAAAAAGAAACAAGACAAAACATGCGCCATGATTTAATGTTTTCTGCCTCTTTGTCACCAGCTAAGGGATTAGGAGAAGGGCCCCCTCCAGACAGGTCACCCAGGGAAATGCTCTCCCTTTGGGCACCTGCAGCCTAGCTCACAGCTTCATGTACAGACAGATCTTTATGCAAAGAACAGGTTCTACCCTGTCCTGTGGGCACAGCACCACAGCAGCTGGATTTCAGCCTCAGTTGTCTGAGCACAGCTGCCCTGAACCCAGCTGAGCTGGACTAAGTAATGGTCCAGGAGCCCCACACCAGGTCTTTAGGGGTCTTTGAGGGACACTTTTCAATACAGGATTTACATCATGGCCTCTGTCTTCAGAACCAAATCCCCAAAGTGATGTGGGATTAGGAGTCCAGTTCTGGTTCAGTAAAGGTAGGGCCTGAAGCCCCCAGGATACACAAGTATTAAGAGAACACTTCTCCAGTCTCCCAAAATCGCACAGAGCCCTCCCCAAATGTGAAGAGTGAGGGTGAACACACACACGTGATTCAGTTGCAGGGACTTCCTGACACACTGCACTGTGGCAGCAGGGGGGTGGAGGGGTGGGGTGGAGGTGGGGATGAGGAGACTGACAGGCCACATCCCTGAGGCCAGAGATGTCCTGGTGACAGGTTTTGCTGTGACAGCTAAAAGAGCCAGGAACATTAAAGCCTCTTTCCAGTGATGCTAAAACAGTAAGCTCCTGGGGAGGCAGAAGTCGTTTGAGACTCTCAATAACACAAGTACAGATGCTATCTTGGTCTCTAGGTGACAAATCTCGGAATCTTAGGCAATAAACTGCTGTCGATTGATATCCTTTTTCGTCCTAAAGGACGGTATATTTTGTCTTGTGTCACCTCTGTGAAAGGGAGTGAATTCTGTTTTCTCAGTGAAAGATGGAGACATCAGAGGCTGCTGTGGATATAGGCTGGTTTTGCTTGCACAGTGGCTCCGAGGTCAGTGCCCTGATTGTGCTCTGGAGGGGGACTGGTGGGGGGAGCCCTGACCTCACTGCCATTTCAGTGGGGTGGACTGTGAGCCAGGCTTAAGCCAATCAGAATATTCCACATCCCCACCCACAGTAATTGGTTCGTGGTCAGTGTGGGCCAACAACAGTGATGGCCAGCCGGGTTGTAGTGGATGACAGAAAAAAGAAGCTCCTTGTTTCCTGCTAAGGTTTTGTGGGGATACGGGGGTGGGGGGGAGGACTGTGCTCCTGGAGGGAATGGCAGCCATCCTGGCACCACAAGAAAACAAAAGAAGGCAAAGTCCAAAACAGATTCCCTAGTGACATCACTTGAGCCACAAAAGGTCACATATATGACTCCATTTATACGGACTATCCAGGATAGGTAAATCCACAGAGAAGGTAAGTTAGTGATTGCCAGGGGCAGGGGAGGAGGAAATGGGGAGGACAGCTCATGGGGGCTGGGTTTCTCTGGGGAGGATGGTTGCACAACATGTGGACATAGTAAGTACCACTGAATCGTGTACTGTAAAAAGGTGACATTCACACTACATGAATTTTAGCTCAATTTTTTAACAAAGTGACTTCCCAAGTCCCACGGCTCATCGTGGTTGCATGAGACTTTGAAACCAGGTCTGCCGGCCCACCAGCTCCCTGATCTGAACCACCGCTCTGTGCTGAGCAGGAACGGAGGTGGGCAGGGGTGCTCTCTGAGGGTCCATGGGTGAGTTTGACACGCGGAAGGGATGTGGCAAATATTTGTGCATCAAATGGACCGGGAACACTTGCTTCCCAAAACTTTCCATAACCACCTAACACAAACTTCAAAAATTCCCTGGTGACCAGCGTGAGAATATTCGCCTCAGTGTGTTTCTGGTAAATTATGAATTCCTCCATCTTAGGGAGAAGGGGTTCTAGAAAAAACTGATCAGGACGCATTCACCCTGCAGTACCAACAGCCCAGCAGGAGAGAGCAGAGAACTATCTGCTGCGGGTAAAGGGGCGGTAGATAGGAAAGTCCCCGCCCCCCAGAGTTTACGTCACACCCGGCCTGCAGCCCCTCCCCTCTCACTGACCAATGGCAGCTGTGAAGTACATGGCGATCTCATCCGGTGTCAGAGCCCGTTCCCAGATGATGAACTCGTCAAAAGCTCTGTTCTCGTAGCTCTTGGTCAGGTCCAGCACGAGGTTGTCATTGGACTCCCCGTAGGCAGGAGACGCTTTTCCACTTGGGTCTGAGGTCCTCAGGGTCCCGTTGACGTAGACTTTCAGGCCCTCCTCGGACTTCCATGTAAACAGGACGTGAGTCCAGTAGTGGCCTGGGAAAGAGCAGACACACCCTTCTGAAGACGTGGGTTCGAGCTCCACACTCAGTGGTTATCCTAGTTTTATACACATTTCTCTCCCTTACAATAGTAGGTCATTGGTTGAGTCCTAAGTCATAATATGGGCTTCCCCGGTGGCTCAGATGGTAAAGAAGCTGCCTGCAATTCAGGAGACCTGGATTCAATCCCTGGGTTGGGAAGATTCTCTGAAGAAGGGAATAGCAACCCACTCCAGTATTCTTGCCAGGAGAATTCCATGGACAGAGAAGGCTGGTGGCCTACAGTCCATGGGGTCACAAAGAGTCGGACACAACTGAGCAACTAACACACACACACAGGTCATAATACACATCTGACTTCCCTCAGTCTTAGGAGCTCAGGAAAGAAGTTACTCTCACTCCCCAAAGCCCAGAAGCCTGTTCAAAGATATCCTTTGCCATTTTAAGTTAAATGAAAATAACAACTAATGGTCAGTCCAGTGTGTACATGTCAAAAAAATAATAATTAAAAAACTTTTTGAAAGTGAAGTGAACTCCCCCAGTCCTGTCTGACTCTTTGTGACCCCATGGACTGTAGCCTACCAGGCTCCTCCCTCCATGGGATTCTCCAGGCAAGAATACTGGAGTGGGTTGCCATTTCCTTCTCCAGGGGATCTTCCCGACCCAGGGATTGAACCTGGGTCTCCCACATTCCAGGCAGACGCTTTAACGTCTGAGCCACCAGGGAAGCAAACTTTTAAAAAGGAGAGCTTATTTTAAAAAATTAACTTGCTCAAAAATGTTTTTTAATCCAGCCTAGGCCACCCCCAGGCAGGTCAGTGAGACATACCTGAGAGCCTGATTCAGCCCTCAGGCCACCGGTACCCAACTCCGCCCTGACCTTGAGCATGTGATGGCAGCCTGGGGGAGGACAGACCACTCCTGGCTCCTCTAGACCCTTCATCAGGAGCCTTGGTGGTGACTCATGGCTCTGGCATGAGAACCACAATGACCCACAAGAAGAAATTTCGCCAGACTTTGACACCAGTTGGCCCCACAGAGAGCCTCACTTCATTGTGTAGTGAGTGTTCAGATGCAGCCAGTGACCTGCTGCTGAAATAGGCCCTTTATAGGATGTATAAGCAGTTACCCCAGGCTTCTCGCTCAGGATTGGGCAACTTTCTAACCTTCAGTCTCAGGAGAGCATGGATCCCAGATAGGTCCAAAGCATCACTGTCAGGACTTCCCTGGTGGTCCAGTGGTTAAAGAACCTACCTGCCAATGCAGGGGACATGGGTTCCATCTCTGGTCTGGGAAGACACTACATGGCATAGGGCAGCTGAGCCCATGCTCCACGACTATTGAGCCTGCGTTCTAGAGCACTTGGGTCAAAACTACTGAACCCACATGCTGCAACTATTGAAGTCCACGAGCCCTAGAGACTGTGCTCTCCAACAAGAGAAGCCATCGCAATGAGAAGCTCACACACTGTAACTAGAGAGTAGCCCCTGTTGCAGTGAAAAGGAAAAAAGAGAATGAGTTTTTATCTTTCCCTTTCCTGAGAACAAAGAAGATAAAGGGAACAGTGAGCAGGCCTGAATATTCCTAGTTTTTTTTTTTTACTTCAGTTGCTCTTAACTCTGCATGTCTGTATCTAAGTTCACTCTTCTGCCTCCTAACTCTGCAGAAGCTACAATTCACATTTTTTCCTTTGACTCTATGCTAAATACATCCCTTATCTGGTGTTTATCCTTACAACACCCTTCCCCTTGTAGTTACATATCATAAAGAAGGCCACAGAGCCACCCAACTGCCAGACTCAATGACTGGGTTACTGAAGCCAGTTTATGACAGTCTTTGAAACAATGCAAGAGGAAGAAGTCAAGATCCTCTCACCTTTGTTCCTCATCACTGACTCCTGACTGTGAGCCCTTGCCTTATATAAACCCCTAGACTCCTCATGGAGGGGGGGGCGCACAATTCTTAAGGTATAAGCCTACTGTGTTACCCTCTCTGCTGGCTGAGAATTAAAGCCACCTTTCTATTTCTTTCAAACTCTGCTTTCATATTGTTTTTTTATTCAGCTTTGGTGGGTAGAGAAGTCCAGGATTTTGGCTAGCAACATCCCTGCTCACCGCAACTAGAGAAAAGCCCACACACAGCAACAAAGACCCAGCACTGCTGCTGCTGCTGTTAAGTCGCTTCAGTCGTGTCCAACTCTGTGCGACCCCAGAGACGGCAGCCCACCAGGCTCCCCCGTCCCTGGGATTCTCCAGGCAAGAACACCGGAGTGGGTTGCCATTTCCTTCTCCAATGCATGAAAGTGAAAAGTGAAAGTGAAGTCGCTCAGTCGTGTCCGACTCCTAGCGACCCCATGAACTGCAGCCTACCAGGCTCCTCAGTCCATGGGATTTGCCAGGCGAGAGTACTGGAGTGGGTTGCCATTGCCTTCTCCGAAGACCCAACACAGACAAAAGTAAATAAATACATAATTTTTTTTAAATAATAAAAATAAAAATGTTTCTCTTCATTTCATAATTTTTAGAAAAGTATCATTGTCCTTGAATGTGAAAATACCTTCAAGGAACAAATAAGAGCACAATATCAGGCAGAAATATTTACAATTCTCCCCATTTCTCTGGGTAGATGAACAATCAGGGTTCAATAGATTTGACCTTAAAACATACCAAGAAAACTTCTCAGTACCTGATACTGTGTCAGCCCCAAAGGGGCAGGGAGATCAGACTGTTACATAAGAGACTGATAGCAGTTAGAACATGATAAGAGCTGTGAACAAGGTGCAGGACATGCACGTCAGTAAGGAGAGGCGAGGCAGAGACGATTTCTGGCCCTGAGGATCAGAGAGGGCAGACATGCAAAGTTCTCTCGAAGTCTGCATGCACTGAATTTGCCCCTTTTCCAGAGGTACAAGCCTGACCCCAGCTTATAGTACCAGCAGAATCAGGCAGATGCATTCGGTATTCCCTGGGCACCGCTGTCTTCTAGGTTCCTTTCCTGTTAACTCACTTCACTCTCACAGTCGCCCTTTGACCTAATACTGTCACTGTGCTGACGATACAGATGAGGACGCTGAGATACAGGGTGGGTGAGTAAGGCACTTGGGTCCACACAGCTGGCAGAGAGGGTACAGAGCGAGACCTGACCCAGGCTGCTTGGCTCCATGTTTTAAAAAAAAAAAATGGAGACACGCAGCCTTCCTTGAAGTGGTCCAGAAAATGACTTTTCCTTAACTAGGTCAGGGATGTCATCACTTCCTCCTGGAGGAGACCATTCTAGACTCTCAGTTTGCCTTCCACCTGTGAGATTCCCTTCCTAGTCTCTAGTCTGGACTGGATGCCCCCTCCATGCTACCTTAAGATGCTCTGAGTCCCTGGTCACCTCTCTCCATCTTAGTTCACAGACCTCCAGCCTCCCCCAGGTGCCTGCCCCACACCTTTGCCCTCCTGCCTGGTCAGCTAGGATCGCACTGTGCCCCCGAGAAAACAGGAATCTGTGGAACAGAACCATGTGGCCTCCCAACACCCACCTAGGATCTCAGGCACATCTGCACACACCCAGCTCCCCGCCCCTCCACCTCCGCTTCCCAGGTCCTGGAGCATCCTTCCTGAATCCCGGGGCCCCTCGCTGCCTGGTGCCCTTGCCTCTCCTCCAGCATCCTTTCTTTCCCTCAATCATCAGCCCCTCTTTTCCAAAGGCTTTTTCACATCCAAGTCGAAACATTTGCAAGTTTGCACCACTAAAAAGGAGGAGGGCCAGAGATGGAGGAAAGGAAAGGAATAGAAGAGGAGGAGGAGAAGGCAAAAGGAAGATGCAGGAAAAAGAGGGGAAGACAGGAAAAGGAGAAACAATAAGCACTGGGCCGAGAGCTATATTCCAGCCTGTGAGCGAGGTATCGTTAATATCTTCACTGCACGGAAACTGAGGCTCCCGTGCACTAAGTAACGTGACGCGGTAACACTGTCTGCAGTCAGACGAAATCCTGGCCCTTAGCTAACCAGGCAGACATCTAAGCAAACGATGCTATCTCACCCTTTCCAGTGAGTCTTCCCAAGCAGCCCCTTGGACGAAGAAGGGGCTCACGTGCCCCAAGGACAGCGCCCCGAAGCTCTACATCCATTGGGTTCATCCGCTTCCTATCAGGAGGTGGAGGGGGCGGGACACCGGAACTCCTCCCGCCTCCCCCGCTCCCCGACCTCCCCGAGCATCTCTCAGGCCAGTGGCGCCCTTACCTGGGGGGCTGAAGCTGGCCTCCCATGTCACGGATTTGTTATGCGTGTATAGCTCCACTGAGCCCTTGCCGCCCCTGGAGCAGACTTTGAACCCGTTGGAAATGACCTGTCCTCCATAGGCAGAAGGGATTGATGTGGACTGTTCTCCTTGTGTCTTCCAGAAAAAAGAGAAGGAGACCCCTGAGGACAGGAAAGACGTGCGGTTATTATTAATGAAAAGTGAATGGGCCTTAACCTCATAGAAGCAGGTCGGTCTCCCTGCTTTTTGATTTTCATTCAAAAGGTAATTTTTTTCTCATTCTAGAGACAATGTATGTTCAATGCAGAAAATACAGACAATAATAACAGGTAATATTTATTAAGAGCTCACTGGGTACCAGACACTTTTCTAAGGGTTTTAAACAAATGCTCTCCTCTTAAATATGGAGAAGGAAATGGCAACTCACTCCAGTATTCTTGCCTGGAAAATCCCATGGATGGAGAAGCCTGGTGGGCTACAGCCCACGGGTTTGCGAAGAGTCAGACATGACTAAACACAGCATATACCTCTTAAAATTTTAATATTACAAAATGAGGTTATCACCCCCATTACACAGATGAAGAAACTAAGGCTGGTTTGCCCAAGGTCCCTAAACTAGAGACCGACTCTGATTAGATTCAAAAAATCTGATGCACAGATGTCATCTATTAAGGCAGATCCTTCCAAAACCTCTTCCATAAGCATTTTACAAAGAAAAGAACCAATTCATACATACTGGTTTATAAGCCACATTTTTTTATACTTGTGTTATCATAGACTCCTTCCAATGTTCATAAATATGCCTTGATGTCATCTTTGTTTTTAACTGTACAATATGACAGTCTAAACAGTTACTGTAGGGAATTCCCTGGAGACCTAGTGCTTAGGGTTCTGCTCTCACTGCAGAGGGCACAGGTTCAATCGCTGACTGGGGAACTAAGAGCCTGCAAACTGCTTGGTGCACCCAATAAGTAAAGCAACAAATAAGCAAGCAAGAACTGTAAAGTTTTTATATGTTTATTTTATTTTTAGTTGCACTGGGTCTTCACTGCTGTTCGAGGGCTTTCTCTAGTTGCGGCAAGTGGGAGCTACTCTTTGTTGTGGTGTGCAGGCTTCTCATTTAGGGGGCTTCTCTAATTTCAGAGCACCAGCTCTAAGCTCCAGAGAAGGCAATGGCACCCCACTCCAGTACTCTTGCCTGGGAAATCCCGTGGACAGAGGAGCCTGGTGGGTTGCAGTCCATGGGGTCACTAAGAGTCGGACACGACTGAACGACTTCACTTTCACTTTTCACTTTTATGCGTTGGAGAAGGAAATGGCAACCCACTCCAGTGTTCTTGCCTGGAGAATCCCAGAGACAGGGGAGCTTGGTGGGCTGCCGTCTCTGGGGTCGCACAGAGTCGGACACGACTGAAGTGACTTAGCAGCAGCAGCAGCAGCACCAGATCTAAGCTCGAAGACTTCAGTAGTTGCAGCCCACAGGCTTAGTTGCCCCTCGGCATGTGGAATCTTCCCAGAACAGGGATGGAACCCATGTCCCCTGCATTGACAGGAGGATTCTCATCCACTGTACCACCAGGGAAGTCCTGTAGATTTTTTTTAAACAGCAACCTCCCCATGACTAAGTCTTTATAAGTTTTCTTCAAGTTTTAATTTCCCAAACCGAACTGGAAACTAAACTTCTCTGCACATCTCAGATTAAATGCCTTTACAATAGATTCCCAGTAGAGCATTTTTAGTCAAAGAGGAAGCCCACTTTGAAAGGTTATGAAACCTATAATTGTTCATTTCCAACAAAGCAGGGCCCATGGAGGCCCTGGCAGCCAAGACAGCCAAGTCCAGCTCCTAATGGTGAAGACCTGACCCAGGATCACCTTGCAGACAAGGGAGGAGGGAGGAGAAGGGGAGGGGGGCAAGCTCCCCAGGGAGGGCTGACAAAGGCCAGATGAGCTAGAGGCTCCTGTCATTGCCCTTTGGAGCCCGATCACCCCCACTCTGCTTCTCCAACTCCAGTAACATTTACCCTTTCTTTGCACAAGAGTAAACTGTGTGAGTGTGAGAGAGACAGAATGCATGCAACCTGCTGGGCACAGCTTGTAATAGCTGGAAATAAATCAGGCAGCCTTGGCCCCCTCAACCTAGTCCAGGCTTCAGGGATGCTGAGAGAGGAGTTACTCAGGGCTGATCAAAACAGGCCCAAGATTGGAACTCCCTGGTGGTTCAGTGGTTAAGAATCCACCTGCCTATGCAGGGGACACAGGTTCCCTATGCCCATTGAACCCTATGCAGGTTCAATCCCTGGTCCAGGAAGATACCACATACCACAGACCAACTAAGCTCACACCACAAGTACTAAAGCCCGTGCACCTTAGAACGTGAGCTCCTCAATAAGAGAAGCCACCTCAATGAGAAGCCCACACACTGCAACTAGAGAGCAGCCCCACTTTGCCGCAACTAGAGAAAGCCCATGTGCAGCAACAAAGACCCAGCACAGCCAAAAATAAACAAATACGTTTTAAAAGCTAATAAAGTAATATGTACAGCATAATACCACGTGTCTCTAAAAAATTCATAAAACAATATCATAATTTTTTTAAAAAAAGATGAAATGTGAAATAATAGATGAGGCTCAGAGAGACTGCAGAGCAGAGTTTCAAGTCTCCAGGAGTATGTTCTTAGGACTATTGAGGAAAGAAAAAAGTCCTCAAAAGTGCCCTGGGACACGGGTCACTGCAACTAAATGACAGGACTTTGGTAGGTTGTCCAGAGAGCATCTGGGCTGTCCCAGACACTGTTCTTCTTTGCCTTTGCAAAGGCACCAGGTGGAGGGGAGTCCCGGGCCCGGGGTCCCCCAGGTCTTCTGTCTGCCATCTACTGCAGGGGCACAGAGCCCGAAAACGAAACCCCAAGTCTTCTTGCTTTGCCTGTCCACTCAGAAACAACCAATTTCACAGAGACACGAACACAGCACATTGTGAAACTTCTGTTATGAAACAATGTCCCAGTGGGATTCACAAAAGTCCATTTTTTCCCAAACACTTTGCTGCATTGAAAAATTCCTTTCGCTCAATCCTGTCTTGGTGGAATGTCTTTCTCTCCAGGAAGAAAAATTAAACATAAAACATTCAATTTCGCCTTAGGTAAGGGAAGATCGAAGCAGATGATGGTTTCTACAAGCCAAGCTTTTCATTTTGGTTCATTCGGCCGACAAAATAATCATTTCTCTCTGAGGAACAGCTTGTATTTAAACATCAATTTACGTCTTCATTGAGTCTTCAAAGATTCGCAATGAGTCCTCTAATATTAGTATTTTCAGGAACTTTGCTTCTTGCGCTTGAAATTGTCAATACAAAGAAGAAAAAGTTTAAAGGAAAAAGAAGTGCAGTATTGACAAATTGATTCAACACTTTTCTTCTTCTTACGAGCATTAAATCCTCATCCATCCCAAAAGTAAAGAGAGGAAAGTTCTTTCTTGATAGAACAAACAAACAAAAAAAATTCCAGCTGTCCCAAGAAAAGATGGATACATTTGAGTGCATAAATATTATAAAATTCTGCAAGCCAAAAAACTTAAAGCCATGACAAAGTCAAAAGACAAATGACAACCCAGGAAAAAAATATTTGTAAAACATTTAACAAGCAAGAAATGAATGTCCTTGCTATATAAAGAACACTTTAAAAAGAAAAATAAGTTCTACTGTTTAAGAACTTACTTTGTTCAAGATAAAATGTCCCAAGAATTTTACATGAGTTAACTCTTTTAATCCTCCCAACAACCCTGTGAAGTAGGGATTAGTATGGTCCCCATTTGACAAGTGAGAAAACTGAAGCCCAGAGAGGTAAAGTAACTTGTCTAAAGCCACATAGCTAGTGATGGAGTCAGCACTGGAACCAGGCAGTCTGGCTCTGGAATCTGCGACTGTCATCTCTCTATCCTCTCATGGAGATGACGTTCTTTGGGAGAGAGCTCACTTACTGAATTAGACAACAAAGTTTCTCAAGAATTCCATGGAGGAGAAAAATGCCTACAGATGCGGAAGTCTTGCTGTGCACTATCATCTCTGTGTCTGTGGTGAGTGGGGCAGAAGCAGCAGGTAGGAATGGGCAAGGAATCTCTCCAGGTAGAGGACCAGACCCGCAGACTCGGCACCATGTCCTGCGTGTTCATAACTCAAGGCAGACCAGAGCAGTGGCCAGCGGGGAGGGCAAGGAGACCCACAGGTGATGTAGCAGCCTGGATATCCATCCTTCCTCACCCAGCACAGCATTCTTGGGGAGAATCACCACCCCCCCCTCCACCAACCTCTGTGTCCTCTAGGTCAAGTGGGACTAATTACACAGCGGACTGATTACACAGCCCCAGGCTCACAAGGGCTGGAGCAGTCTGAATCACAGTGACTGGTTCAGGGATGGCCATGCATCAGCTGATAAAAGGGACTCCTGGAGGCTGTGAGTTGACATTGCTATCACACCTGGAAAGCCCTCCTGAGAACAGAGCCAAAGTGATGGAGACACGAGCTTCCAGTGACGTCATCTAAGCACCTGGACCCAGATCGTCATGGTAGACTGAATCTCCTGAAGAAGCCACGGCATCTCCCAGCCCATCTGCTTTCATGCCATGTGACCTTCCCATTCTCCTCCAAGACTTAGGCCAGTTTCTCCACCTGCCCTCTGGCTGATCTGACCAAGAAGAAACGTCAGAAGTGGCCCTGGCCAGGTTCCAGAGACAGCCATTAATTGTCCGGAAGCTTCAGGTTTCGGCTTCTTGGAGCACAGAACAAGTCCAGGCTCTGCTGGTATAGAAAGAAACCACACAGAGGAGCCAGAGGTGCCAGATGTGAGTGAAGAAAGTGGTCTTGAGAAACCAGCTCAGGGGCACCTTCCGAGGACCCAGTCCTGGCTGCCATGGCTATAGCCATGAGAGAACCCTGCCAAGCCCCAGAACTGTGAGAGGTGATGCTAAATTGCATTTCACTTGTTAAGTTTGGGAGTGCTTGTTATGCAGCAGTCGATAACCAGAACACAGTCTTACTTGGAGCCTCTCAATAAATCCCCGAGCCTAGCTGAGTTGAATTCCCATTGCTTACAAACTTTCAGCTGACTATGACTGTCCATAGAGGATGAGTCCCCTTCCTGACCCTGAAGGCCACCAAAGGCCACCACAAGGATGTGCACATGGCTTCCTCACTCCTTCCTGACCATCACTTTGGGTGACAGATTCAGGGGGAGGGTGCTGGGGAAGCTGCTGCAGGGTGAGCAGAGGGAGCAAAGTGAGTGTTAGTCACTCAGGTCCAACTCTTTGCAACCACATGGACTGTAGCCCACCAGGCTCCTCTGTCCATGGGGATTCTCCAGGCAGGAATACTGGAGTGGGTAGCCATGCCCTTCTCCAGGGGATCTTCCTGACCCAGGGATTGCACCTGGGTCTCCCACATTGCAGGCAGATTCTTTACCATCTGAGCCACCAGGGAAGAGGGAGTAAGGAGATGCTCTATTCTTTTCTGTTTCCAAGAGGACTTGGTTCAAGACAGAGGTGGCCCTCAGCCTATGTGGGACACATGTCCACCTACAATGTGATAGCATGAAATGAGCTCATCCACACCTGTCAGCCACCTGAAAGCAAGTTTCCATGAGAACCACCCAGAGCCTGCAGAGCAGGCTCAAGAACGTTCTGGAGTGGGGAGTTGAGGGCATGAAAACCAAGGCCATCCCAACAGGCATAAGAAAAGATGCTCAACATTGCTGATTATCAGAGAAATGCAAATCAAAACTACAGTGAGGCACCATCTCACACCAGTCAGAATGGCTACCACTGAAAAGTCTACAAATAACAAATGCTGGAGAGGGTGTGAGAAAAGGGAACCCTCCTCCACTGTTTGTGGGAATGTAAACTGGTACAGCCACTGTGGAGAACAGTATGGACGTTCCTCAAAAAACTAAAAATCGAGTTGCCATGGGATCCAGCAATTCTACTCCTGGGTCTGTATCTGGACAAGTCTATAACTGAAAAGGATGCATGCACCCCCGTGTTCATTGCAGCACTATTCAGAATAGACAGGACATAGAAACGACCCAAAAGTCCATCCGTAGATGAATGGGTGAAGAAGACAGCCCCTCCCCCATCTTTAAACCATCTCCACATCTCTGACTCTGCCCCTCTGCCCTCTCTCTTTATAAGGACTCCTGTGATGTCTCTGCCCCACACAGACAATCAGGACAGTCCCCATCTCAAGTTCCTCAACTTAACCACTCAACTTCATCAAAAAGGGTAAAGAGTACATGGCATCACTGTGTATTACTTTTTACAACTGCCTGTTCATCTACAATTATCTCAAAATAAAAAGGATCTCATAAAAGAAAATAAAAGAGATTTTGCTGGGTTGGGAAGGCCTTTAATCTGATCTGGCTGGTTCAAAGTCCAATTTTATTACAGCGTATCTCAGGCATGGGAGTTGGATGTTCTCCCAGTTTTTGGTCAAGAGAGCCTCCAGAACTGGGGCCTTGGTTTCTTTATTTGTAGAAAAAATAGAAGACATCAAGGGAATCTACCAACTGTAGGATTCTAAGCGGGTTTTCCATGTGGTGTGGCCACTGTGCAGGAGGAGAGGAATGTACAGGGTTCTGATAACAGAGCATCTCTACGGAGTGGCCGCCTGCTGAGTGCTTCTAAAAGAGCACAGGCTGGGAGACAGTGATGGGGAGGTTTGGGCTTTCTGGCTAAGCTGGGAAAAGACCAGACACCTCATGGCAATCAATCAGCAAGCTTCTGCCATCGAATCAGATTTCTAACTCTGACTTTTCTTAAGACCCTAAAGTGTATCTGTACCTCCCCATTTCAGCAGAGTACAGGGCAATATGATGATTTCTTCCTACATCTTTCTAAGAGTTGATAGTTTCAGTCACTCTGGTCTTGGACAGATTCTCCAAGAGAATTTTAGCATATCATCATGACTTTATATGGGCTTCCTGGGTGGCTCAGATGGTAAAGAATCTGCCTGCAATGCAGGAGACCTGGGTTTGATCCCTGGATTGGAAAGATCCTCTGGAGAAGGCCATGGCAATCCACTCCAGTATTCTTGCCTGGAGAATTCCATAGGCAGAAGAGCCTGTTGGGCTACAGTCCATGGGGTCACAAAGAATCAGACACCATTGAGCAACCAACACTTTCACTTTCATGCCTTTATACAACAGGAATCACAGTATGAGATGCTAATCCCTTCTCAGTCATCTTTCAGTTCTGATTATGATGAGAAGAAAGTCCATTTGTATGTAAGTAACAATTGCTAATCCCTGTTTTAACAAAGAAATGCCACATCTCGAATTCAGAGCCTCTGGTGGGAATTGGTACCCACATGGAATTCAACAACGCAGGAATCTTCCACTTAAAATGATAATTGGGTTTCAGTTCTTGGGGATGATAAGTTTCCTTTTCAATTGAATCTAGTGAGTGAGGGAAAGTCGCTCAGTCACGTCCGACTATTTGCGACACCATGGACTATAGTCCATGGAATTCTCCATGAACCCATGCTAGAATACTAGAGCGGGTAGCGGTTCCTTTCTCCAGGGGGTCTCCAAGGGATCTTCCAACCCAGGGATCGAACCCAGGTCTCCCACAAGGCAGGCAGATTCTTTACCAGCTAAGCCACCAGGGAAGCCCAAGTTTTATAGTTCAGGTGCTACGTGTATACGGTAAAAAAAAAAAAAAAAAAAAAAAATCGTAAAAGAAATTTAAAAGTGAGAAAAATTTGAGAATCTTAAAAACTGTCTTAAAAACATTCTAGCTTGACTGGAAATTTAGATAATTGCATCATTCAACCTCAACCAATTAAAGTAAATAACCCACCCTTGGACTTCCTTGGCATAAATACATCCTGCCTTGCTGCCTTCATAGTCTATATTATATAAGCTGAGTTAGGGGGATGACATGCCATTTTTTTTTTTTTGTCCACATTAGGGCTGTAAGGATAGAATTATGTCTGGCTGTGTACATTTCCTCAGTAAAACTTTCAAGTGATCTATTCTCACCTGTTCTCAAGAGTGCAGAGACCCAGGTGCTAAAACACAGTCTTAGGAATGGCTCCTAAGACTTTCTTATTCATCCTAAAAATTACAGAACAATTGAGGAGCAAAGTGTGAGGCTATATATACATGGTTAAGTGAATGCAAGAGACCTTACTCATAAAGTAGAAATGTTACAAGGTATCAACTCTATGGCCCAAAATTCATTGTCTTTCCCAAAAATATCTTGATTCTCACTTGACACAGAGAAGTGGTGAAGATGCTAAAGCTTCCACACTGTATCCTTAGATTTTTTTTTTTCCCCTCAGCTCCATGATTACAAGGAAGCAATAACCAAAATAGGGTGGGAGAAATGATATAACGAAGAGCAAAATTTGGAGAGAAAAAAAGCTAAATGTCATAGTGGTGAAGAACCTGGTTAACAGAAGAGACCCTGGGTGAAAGATGAGGAATTGCATCTTCAGTCATAGTTGAGTTTGCAATGGTAGGAGAAGTGATCAATGAAATGCAGAGAAAAAGATGACTGAGACTCAGAAGAATAGTGTTTCTCTGACTTTAATATACATGACAGAGGCCATAAACTCAAAAGCCTGTCTTCCCAGGGGCACTGACTCCATAAGAGAGCCAGCGTATTTCCTGTAGGCAGCTCAGGCTGTATTTTTCAACTTGCAGACACACTCTTTGTCAGATCAAGCCCTGCATATGAACTGCTACTCATGCCTATGCTTCCTGCCTCCCCAGAAGGCTCTCTAATTTCTTCTAGAAATATCTGTTGCCGTAGGACTCTGTTTCACTCTCACCATTTCTCTCCTCAATATTATTTTAAGAAAGCCACAGGTGAGGGGCCACTTCCCTTCAGTTTCATCAAGCAGAGCGCTGAGAGTCCAAAGTGAAAGTGAAGGTTGCTCAGTCGTGTCTGACTCTTTGCGATCCCATGGACTATACAGTCCATGGAATTCTCCAGGCCAGAATACTGGAATGGGTAGCCATTCCCTTCTCTAGGAGATCTTCCCAACCCAGGGATTGAACCCAGGTCTCCCGCATTAGAGGTGGATTCTTTACCAGCTGAGCCACCAGGGAAACCCAAGAATACTGGAGTGGGTAGCCTATACCTTCTCCAGGGAATCTCTTCCTGACCCAGAAATCATGAACCGGGGTCTCCTGCACTGCAGGCAGATTCTTTACCAGCTGAGCTACCAGGGAAGCTGTGAGAGTCCAAGGGACTACCAGAGAGCTGAGAGTCTAAGGGACTCAGGAAACCTGGAGACCATTGGACAGTCACCTTAGCTCTAACCAACTGATGCCAGGAGGGTGGGTAACACTAGGATTTACTGATTTTTCAAGAGAAGACAGAAGTAGAGATTTTTTAATGAAATTTTATCTTTCAGGGAAGTTGAGCATTAATTAAAAAAAAACATTTAAAGCACCGTGAGAGAGGCTCTGTTTCTGCAAACAGTTAGGCAGTCTTTTTGAACCCACCCATTCTGCCAAAAGCTTCCCAGGTGGTGCTGGTGGTAAGAACTTGCCTGCCAATGCAGGAGATGTTAAGAGATGCAGGTTCGATCCCTGGGTTGGAAAGATTCCCTGAAGGAGGGCGTGACAACCCACTCCAGTATTCTTGCCTGGAGAATCCCACGGACAGAAGAACCTAGCAAGCTATAGTCCATAGAGTTGCAAAGAGTTGGACATGACTAAAACAACTTAACATGCACACATTCTGCCAAAAAACAATTTAGAAAACTTGTTAAAATAGAAAATTTGTGAGAACCGACATAATGCCAGCAAACAAAACACATTTGTGGGCTAGAGTCAGCCTTGAGCAGTTCTGAGATTTGGTCCATGAAAACCACCCAGAGGGCCTGGGTTAAAATTCAGATCTCCAGGCCCTGTCCACAGATTTGGATTCAGTGGGTCCTGGGCTGGAGACTGAGAAATTCCATTTTTAGCAGTCTCTGCAATGGACTCTTCTGCTGATGGTCTGGAAACAATACTTAAAGAAACTCAGCAGTAAATCATCCTGTGACTCTAGGCTATCTTGTGCCTTCTCTGGACCTCAGTCTCCCCATCTGTGAAATGGACGTGGTGAATGAATACTTCTCTCTGAAGCTCCATCAGGCTTTCAAACATCCCTAAAACCCCCAATCATCTAAGGAAGACAGAAGCTGGATCTGTGCCCAACCATCAGGCCCTTCTGGAAATTTTTGTCCTGAAACACCATTCAGAATATTTTACCATTTTGTTGATGGCATTGAAGTTAATGACTTAATGCAAAGTTGAAGTTAGTAACCTAATGCAAATAGTCTAAAAAGTCCTGTCGATGCTGAGAAGAGAATATGGATGCTGAGATTTTCCAGCTGCTGCTATGGAGCTGTAGCAGGTTTCCTGGTGTTTATAAGCAGTGGAAGCTCTAATGCACAAGAGGGAAAAAAGAAGGGTACATTTCCGGAGGGAGGAAAAATTAACAAGTAAAACAGGAAGAAGGTCTTTCTGGCAGGCATTCAAGGTGATTGAGAGTTGAAGTGGAATTAGAGGTAATTACTCAAAACAAATTTAGTCCAATATCAGAAAGAAGTATCAGAGGGGTGCAAAAATGGGATGGCCCATTCAGGATGGAGAAGGACTCATCACAGGTGATATGCAAATAATGGCCCATCAGATATGTGCTGGGGAAGGATTCAAAGGCATTTAAGCATCAGAAAG
The DNA here is from genome assembly GCF_055505025.1 of Bos grunniens. Lineage (NCBI taxonomy): Eukaryota > Metazoa > Chordata > Mammalia > Artiodactyla > Bovidae > Bos > Bos grunniens. Next base: position 46,552,192 of record NC_141181.1, read on the forward strand.
ACAGACTAGATGTATCTGTTCAGTTGACAGGGATCAAGCATCTATCATGCTGATATTCATCCCTGAAAATACAGCAGTGACTAAGACAGATGAGTCCCTGCCCTTGCAGAGCTAAATGTCCAAGAAGGAAGTCACATAATGAGCAGGTCATCACCAAAGATGCAAGGGACAGAGGGGGACATACAGGAACCTGTGAGAGCAAAGAGGAACGCAACTGGTGTGGGACTCATCTCTGTAAGAGCCACACTGGAGCTGAGCCCTCAAGGTCTATAGGGAGGACTTCCCTGGTGATCTAGTGGTTAAGAATCCACTTTCCAACTGGTTAAGAATCTACCTTCCAATGCAAGGGATGTGCGTTCAATCCCTGGTCAGGAAACAAAGATCCCACATGCTGAGGGGTAACTAAGCCTGTGCAAAGCAACTGAAGAAAGCCCACATGCCTCAACAAAGACCCAGCAAAGCCAATAAAACAATAAAATTAAAATAAGATTTACAGGGCAGTGAAACAAGATGCTGGAACACTCCAGGAAGACTCCCCCCTCATGTGGATTACTGCTGGTCGTGGGAGTTGGAGGAGAATTGCCTCAGTATTGAAGGAACACAGACTGTGCTTCCTTTGGTTAATGTTCAAATAGACTTTCTCTCTCAAAGGATCCTCCAGAGCCTCTCTCCCATTTGCACCCAACGCCCATGAGGAAATTTCCCAGGAGGCACAATTTGCCAAAAGGCAGGTCACACAGTCAGCTCAGAGAAACTGGTGGAGCAGATGGAGAAGAGCCCTAAGATAAGCAGGTCATGGGTTCAAAATGTCAGAGTGAGCAGCTGGCAGAGAAGGAAGATCCCACGTTCTAGCTGAGAACTCGGAGAAGGAACAGCTAAATTGCTCAGATGTTTTATCCTTTTTTGAAAAGTTCAAACCTCAACCCTGTCTGCTACAACGTTCTTAAAAAAAAAAAATCAGCCAAAAATATGAACAGAGACCACAAGAGAATTGGGAAATCACAAATATGAAAATAATTGACCTGCTTGACTGGGTGTGGGAAGTGTTTCTCTCTTTGTTTAAGTGTTGAGGGAATTCCCTGGTGGTCCAGTGGTTAGGACTCTGTGCTGTCATTGCCAGGGCCTGGGTTCAATCTCTGGTCAGGGAACTAAGATCCCACAAGTCACACAGCACAGCCAGACATATATATGTATATATATATATATGGTCCCAGCTCTGCAACTACAGAGTAGCCCCTGCTCTCTGCAACTAGAGAAAGACTTCAAGCAACAATAAAGACCCAGCAAAGCAAAAAAAAAAAAAAAAAGAAATGTTTAATCACTAAAAGTGCACTTGAAATCATCTCACCTACTTCAAAAGCCATGTGGAGTTTGATTTGAAAAATGTTGGATGGACTTTCCTTTTCAAATCCTGTTCTCCTTAAACCTAGAAATGTAAGCTCATTGAGGCCCCAGGGAAACCCCCCAGAGCAAAGGATATGGTTAATAAAATGGAGAAATGCCTACAGTGATCCTTAGGATGACACCCATGTTTGGTGGTCCTGTCTGAAATCCAAACTGAAGGATGTGGACCAAGAAATACCCAACCTCCCTCAGCATCCGCCACATAAAGACCCCTGCTAGCATGGTCCCAGGGGGTCAAAGTTGACTTGAGGTTTCCTGGCTTCACCGCATATCTGGCCATACTCTAGAAAAGTAGCCACCCAAAAAATACCTTCAAAGGCTCCAGTTAACCAGGACACACGAGAAGCTATCAACAGGGTGGTAACATGAAGCCAAAGTTTACAGCTCTCTATACCATGTGAGCTCTTGTCTGTCTCTCTTTTTTTTTTTTTTTTTTTTTGAGGATGAAATGAGTTAATACAGGTAATGGGATTAGAACACTCAATTTAGTTCAGTTCAGTCGTTCAGCCATGTCCAACTCTTTGCGACCCCATGGACTGCAGCATGCCAGGTTTCCCTGTCCATCACCAACTCCCGGAGCTTGCTCAAACTCATGTCCATCGAGTCAGTGATGCCATCCAACCTCTCGTCCTCTGTTGTCCCCTTCTTCTCCTGCCTTCAATCTTTCCCAGCATCATGGTCTTTTCCAGTGAGTCAGCTCTTCACATCAGGTGGCCAAAGTACTGGAGTTTCAGCTTCAGCATCAGTCCTTCCAATGAATATTCAGGACCAATTTCCTCTAGGATGGACTGGTTTGATCTCCTTGCAGTCCAAGAAAACTGGCACCAAGTAAACGATGCATGATTGTGGGTGATTATGACGATTGGTCCAACCATGTCAGCCCCTGTCAGAGGGTTACATCTGAGCAGGCAGATGGAGTGAGGACCACGATCCTGGGGACAGGAGGCACATGGGGAGGCACCCATACAGGACAGGACCCTGGGGGCTTCTCAGTGTTGGACTGGCCACGTGCCAGTCTTCAGAACAACCCCATAGCAGGGAACTAAAATCTGGCTTTGATTGACCCATGTTACAGGTAAGGAATTTGGACCTAGAAGTTAAGTGGTTGCCCAAGGTCACCACAGAAAGGATTAAACACCACTGAAACCCAAGCCGCCTGGGCCTGGAGCCCAAACCATTAACATGCTCTATGTCCAGCAGGTCCAATGATCAAAGGGTCAGAAGTCAGTGATGAGCTGAAGGGCAATGTCCAACACAAAAGAGGGCCCCTCTGTTCAGCCCCACGAAATCGGAATAGGGAGGGAGATTTCTCAAGAGAAACCGGGAATTTGTGTTTTTATGTGAAATTGTCCTATTTTTCAACTCTGGTAGCTAATCAAAAAATTTTAACTCCATGCCTACAAAACCAGGCACAGCCACAGGGCAGGGTGAGCTCAGAGGCCTCTAGTTTACGACCTGAGAATTCAGGTAAAGTTTTCCGATAGTTCTGATTTCCAGTAGCTGGTCACTATCATAGTCACCACTGGTCCCATCATAGTCATCGTTCAAAGGCTGGTTATCTGTGACAGTGCCCAGTTACTAGAATTCCTGGGACCTTCCCCTCCCACCTGAGTCAATTCCAGTTGGTAGCTGGGGCTGTAGAGACACCTTTCTTCCAAAGAGAAGCTGTTGCCTCTCAGACCCAGAGACAAACTGGACAGAAACACACACCTATCCTGCTTCTCCTCCTCGGCCATCCTGATCAAGGCAGGGAAAGGGTGGGGCAGGCACAGGCTGCCCTCCTGTTTCTCTTAGTCCTTGTAGCTGAGGCGGGGCTGTTTTAAATTTAGAGAAATAAACAACTCTGCTGTGTTTATAGGGCTGTTTGAATTCAGGAACAGCTTGAACTGTGGATTTGTAAACCTGGCTGTGGTTTTAGACCTCAAATCCCTTTCTCAAAACTCTGGGTTCTGCAAAGTCCAAAATGTATCCTCCCACACGTTATCACCTTGTTAAGCTTTGTTTACTTTTACTGGAATGTAACCCATAGGGCCTGGGGAGTGGGAGAACAATGAATTCATCACAGGGCAGTTTTGATAAGCCCATTGGATGCTCCAAAAGACTTAGGGCTTTCAGACCCGCTTGCATTAAATTTTTTTTTCCTAGAAAGAAAAATTTTCAGTTACTTAGGATAATGGAATTTGGAGGCTCGAAACTGATTTGGATGGCAGAGGACAGTTTCCCAGAACGTTTTGAAATGTGGCTCAAATCTTCATTTTCTGAAGCTCAGATCCGAGAGAGCCGGTTACTTTTCATAGAGACAAAAAAAAAAAAAAAAAAGGAAGAAGAAGAAGGAATAGGTTCCTAACTTCTCTTTTGTACCTATGTGTTTCACCCACGGTATTATTTTAACCACAGGCCCACAACCTTTCGCTGGGACAGCTCTCACCACTGCCCCCTCCAATCTCCACGGATATAAAAGAAGCGAACCCATGGCACGAGTCTTAAAAGGCATGCCCCGCCCAGACCCATGGCCAACATCCTGGAGCCAGAAATAACGTCCCGTGAGCCACACCATCAATTTCCTGCCCACAAACGCCACGGTCCCAATCCAAACTCCACTGCGACATCACCGTGTCTGCTTTTTATGGAGGGTTCTTTTTCGTCTGTTTCTTGGGGGTTTTGGTTGTTGTTGTTTGTTGCTTTTTGCTTTACAAGATTAAATACTTTGCTCTCATGCCTCTGCAAAATGGTGTTTTAATTCCGTCTCCAGGGCCAGTCTCTGCATCCCTGTCCCCACTCCTCCCCTCAAGTCCGTATGTGACATGAGCACGCATGGTGCAGCTGAACTTTGTCTTCACATCTGCCACAGCCCAGAGGAACAGATGCCACCTGGCAATGAAATGAACTTGAAAGAAAGGAAGAAAAGAATGGAGCGCATCACTCACCCTCAGGGCCACACTGTGCCGGATTACTGATGCAGGAAGTTTTGTTCTTTCTGTAATAGAGAAATGTGACTCCTTTTCCCTCCTTGAGGTAAATGCCTTTGTTGACCTTTCCTTCTACAATATCTAAGTAAGAAGAATGGCAAACATTGTAGATTAATAATTGCAGGAGATGAAAAGTCCGGACACCTGTCAGGCTTACAAACCACTTTGATCTAAATATGCTGTATTCTTTCTATTTATAATTAAATATTTCTATTCAATGACGTTACAGATATTATTTAATATTAATGGTATTTAACATTTCATAATTGCGAACTAGACTATAAGTAATGTATTAGTGTCAATATTAAATATTATCTTATTAATATTGTATCCTAGTAATTAATATCACACCAGTTTATAATATGCACTGTAATATGACCACATTATAAGTACTGTATTTGTCAACAGTTGAGTTACTAGGAGGCATATGATTAGAATCTCCTACTGTCCTAAACTTTGATGCCATCCACCTCTTCATGAGTCCTTCTCACTGTCATCTTCACACGAGACTTTTCAGGTGAAACTCTGAGATTCAATTTCAAATGTAAAACTACACCTGTACTCTCTATCTTTCTGAATTCTCTCATTGAAAGCCCGTGATCTGACACATGGGAACCCATGATTTTAAGAGCATTCCTTTTCAGGCTCTAGGAGGGAAACTCAGAGCCACACTTTGAGGCACCCAGCAGAGCCTGCCAGTGACTGGACTGCAGGGCCAGTAGTCCTGGCGGGGACGCCAGCTCCCCCATCATTTTGTTTGTCCCATTCCGATAGCAGACCTCTCTGATGGTGTCAGTGTGATGTACATGGTTTACAGAATAGATAAGGGAAGACTCTAAAAGCCAAGGGTGATGAGTCACACATGATTGACTGGGACCAAAGCCACCCAGATGCCACCCCTGCCCTGTGGCAGCTGCGTCCTGCCCTTAGAGCTGGTGGTCCAGATGAAGATGGACAGAAGCGCCAGGAGAACTTTGACTTGACCATTATCCTAGGTCAGATTCTCTAACAACCACTGGCATGTAGATACCAACCTGAAGGACTTCAACATCTTTCCTTATTGTTTTAAATTCATTTTTTTTAATCTATCTCGTTTATTGCTGGGGGTGGGGAATCTATATATTACATAGTTAAAATGGGCAACTTGAAGTTGCAGGATTGAATGAGGCTGTATAAACCCCTAAACCAGACTATTTGCTTGGCAAAATTAATTTTGGAAGTGAAACATCCCATAGTTGAAAGAACGATCAGGTCATATATTTTTTAAAAGGTCAGGAGCAAGACCTAAGTTATCTGAACCAGCTTTCCATACTGATCAGAAAGCTGCCCAATTGCTACTATCTGTCCTGTTTTGTGCTGCCTAAGAAAAATCTGAAACATGTGGTCCTTGGAGGTTATTAAATAAGATAATCATTTAACCATGACTCTTGTGGGTGTGTCTTTTAGAAAACAGCTTCTAATGATTAAAAAAAAAAAAAAATTCCAGCTACAGAAGAAATGCTGATTCTAGTGTTTGCAAGACATCAAATTTTTGATGAGGTATTTTAAAATTGACTTTAATTTTTCATTTCAAGGGCATGTTTTTCCTTCTCAAAAGAATATAATCCATTAAAAAATCCAAACAAGGTTTATTTTTTGGAAACTATCTCATCTTATGTCTGTACTGTTCTGAAAATAAGCTGCTGGTTTGGAAGACCCCGGTTGCTTGAAAGTGCATAGACACCCCCTACCCGACTATCCTTCAGTTTGTGATATTTCCTTTAGAATTAAGCCACAGTCTTAAGTCCTTACCATCAAATACCCTGACTCTTTGGCTCTTGGGGAGATATTTGTTCATTTGCTAGTCAAGATATAGTGAATTCATATAGAACCAGATCGGATTGGCCTTTCAATTCATTGCAGATCCAACCTTAACCCAGAAGTAACACATGCTCACCTACAGTTGCAGAGAAATTTGAGTAGGCAGAGTCATTGGTATAAACAAAGGTAGAATTATGAGAAGGGAGCACAGTGAGGTTGTGGGTTCGTGATGCTGGGTGAAACAACAAAAAAAAAAGCACAATGAATGAGTGACACAAAAAACAAATGGAACCGACATATCTCTCAACATAATACACACCCATAAGCGTGCTTCCATCCCACAAACAGCTTGGGTTCTCTCTCCCAGCCCCACCTCCTCCTTACTTATTCAGTCAACATTATGGCAACTCCAGCAGCCCCATACTGTCCCCAAGCTAGGGTGCTGTGGCTGTTGTATTTGGTTCCAACGTGCTGGCCCCAACTCCCATTCAGATACTTTAGTTGAGAGATATGAAATTGAACTCGGCCACGAAGTAGCCTTAACAAAAAGGATTAACGGTTGTGATGTCACAAGAACTGATGAAACAGAAGCACAGCATGAAAACAACTACACGTTATTACAACAAATGGACAAAACAACAGAGATTTAATTCAGCAACAAATAACAAAGCAGTGCATCCATGCAATAATTTCCAACACCATTCAACCGTCCCCAGCAGTAAAATGTGCTGATGGATTCTATTCCTTTTTCTTTTTGCCTTAAGAAACCTGTAATCAAATTGAAATATGCCAGCAGTGCACTATAACATAAAGAATAGATCCCGTGGAAAAGGGCAGTGAAACCTTTATTATTCGAGTGTTTTGGGACAAACACCAATGTAGTTTGAGTTTTATGGGAAATTAATATTTTGGGTGAACAAAATCCAACCACAATGTAATTGTATCTGATAACCTATGACAATGAGATGAGTTGACAGGGTGAGGAGAGAACTATACGGATCATTATTTGAACTCTTGTTTAAAGTAATTACGGAAATGTTAGCACCCAGGTCCTAAACACGGAGCTATTTTGACAATGCATTTTCCAGTTGGAATGATCTCCTTTCAAAGGCTTTAAAATAAAAGCCCTGAGAAGAGAAAATTAGATTATGACAAGGGAAAGCCATTTCTTTTGACCCGAGATAGTCACAAAATGAACTGCCACAGGAACAGTCCATCGCTATAGCACAGACTATTTGGAGAATATATGAAGCCCCAGTGGTTCAATGTAAGTTTTCATCATGGCCGCCATTGCTGCCCAACATGCAGGCAAGGAAGAGATAATGCCAGATGAAGGCAGGGCTTTGGGTAGCCCTGCACAGGAGGATAGCATCCTTCTGGAGGGCCCTGCTCTTTGAGTGCCTCTAAGGATGCCAACAACAGAGACATTCACTGTAATACTTCCTGATTTGCAAAGTTTAAGAAAGACATTTTAGAATCTGAAGTGACAATTTATGGCAGCACATGACGTCCTGGGAATAAGGAACAAATCAGTGTATTGGTGTGAGAATCCTAATAAGCAGCAATGTGGGTTTGTTTTTTTTTTTAATCCATTGCAAAGAACCAGTACAGACAATCTGAGCATGTGCTAGCATGGTTGTACATAAGCCTCCTGCTGTACAAATCAATCATTGGACATAATCAAGAGGAATAAAAATTAAAATGTCAGAACATCCCAAATTGCTCAAAACTTACACTTTAAAAAATCTTATTGGAATGGAAAAAGTACTCAGGGCTGTCTGGGGTTTCTCCTTCCGGTAAAAGTCTGAACTGAGTCAGATAGAAACTTTATTTTCCATGGAATTGCAGACCACTGGAATCATCTTAGGTGATGTTCGATCTTCTCAAGGCGTGGGGGTTGAGGGGGGCTATCAGTGAAGCACGGAAGAGCTGATGGGTAGGTGGGATTACCTTTGCTAAATGAAATTGTGACCCCACAAACAGGGCATTAGTCTTCACTGGCACAATCCTTGGCCCTAGGTTCAGATGGGCCCCTGCTTTGGCAGGCGTGTAGATTATACCATTTGTGTCTACCTAGAAAACATACATCCTGACTCGTACAGAGGTTGATCCATCAGGTACAAGTTAAAGCTGAAAACCGCTGCTTTTGTTTTAAGGTTGTTGGAGAAAATGCACATCTTAATATTTTGAAACATAAATGTTTTCTTTTAATCATAAAAACATATAAAACTTCTAGTGAAAATACTTTGCAATAACAATTATTAAGGGGAAGCAACACAAATATCTATTCATCTCTGTCATCCTGGCTTCACAGCTGATGCTGTTTGTTGTTCCCTGTCTCTCTAGACTGCCCCTGATTCCTGAGAGATGCCCATGGGGCCCCAGTTTCTGTTTCCACCCCTGTCTACCTCCAGTTGTCTCCTGAAGTTCGTGGATCCCGTCCACATTTTCCAATGGCCAGTAATGGGAAGCAGAAGCCAGGACCTCAAACCCTTGAGGGAAAAAAGAATAAAAATGTTACATCACTATTAGGAAAGAAAGAGCTGGACATAAGGAGCTACTTACTACCTACATCAGGAATTGCGGGAAGAGTTAATTATCAGAGTGACTGCGGAGGTACTCAAAATGTCTTTGAATAGATTCGACACACACTCCCAGGTTTCAAAAACTCAATAAACTAAAAATAAATGAATATTTTTACAGGATAAAACATACTAAATAGGAATAGATACCTTTTAGCCCAAAGAAAATAAAAGCCATTCTGCCTAATGGCACAACACATGAAGCATGCCCACATGTGTCAGAGAAAAAGATAAGAATGTCCATTATCCCACCGTTAGTTCCTATGCTTTAAGAGAAATAGCTGATGCAATCAGACAAGAGAGAAAAAAAGGCTGAAAAAGAGGAGGAAGCCAGCAGCTATATTGTGCAGACATCGTGTGAGATTCTTTACAAATACATCCTCATTTCAGTCTAACAATAATCTATAAAATAATTGTACTTCTAGCCATATGTTAAGACAAGGAATACAATGCCACCTCAGTAGTCACCCAGCCAACTGGTTTTAGATACAATCCTCCATATACATCTCCTGAATTGATCTTGATCTTTCTATTTTTGCTCTGCTTCCTCCATACTAAAAATCAATCCTTTAAAAGTCTCCTTTAGGGTCCTTGTACTTTGAGTAGACATCATATTGTGCAGACATGTTCTTTTTTATTCTGCTCTTCTCACTTAATATCATATGAATTATTTCATTTTTTTTTTCTCTCTAACTCTCATAATGGAATTTGGGTAATAGTCTCTGGAGAGGCTGCACCATCACACACTCAACTGTTCTCCTAACTTGAATCTTCTCTGGGATTAATTCTCTGTGAACAGTTCCCAGAAATGGAAATAAAGATCCAGATGACTAAATAATAATCAACTGCCTTCAGTGTCTGCCAGGTCCCAGTAAAGTTAAAATTACCAAAGTAATCTTTGTGTTGTTCATTGTAAAAAATATTTTTTAAGAAGAGATAATATGATCATTATTTTCAAATGATGTATGCCTGATAATGAAAATGAAAAACTATTACAAATAAGAAAAGAATTTAGTAAGTGAAAAACTGTTACAAATGGTAAAAGAATTTAGTAAGGAGGCTGATACAAATTAAACATGCAAATGTGAATAGCTCTCTTGTATTCATATAATAATGCTAAAAAAAATAGAAGAAAGGTTTTAATTTATAAATGCAATCAATAAAGAGAAGACATTTAAGGACAAAAGAATAAGAACTACACAACATTCTCACGAAGAAAACAATCAAATCATACTGAAGGATGTAAAAGAACCCTTGAATAAATGAAGGGCTTCCCTGGTAGCTCAGCTGGTAAAGAATCCGCCTGAAATGCAGGAGACACCGGTTGACTTGACCTATTCTTAATAAAGAAAACTCAAAAATCAAAAAATATCTACTAAATATTCTCAACATCTCTAATTATCAAAAATACAACATTAATTATCAAAAATTAAAAATACAGTGAGGTACCACCTCACACCAACCAGAATAGCCATCATAAAAAAGTCTACACATAATGAATGCTGGAAAGTGTGGAGAAAATGGAACTCTCCCACACTGTTGGTGGGAATATAAATTGGTGCAGTCACTATGGAAAGCAGTATGGAGGTTCTTTAAAAAACTGAAAATAGAACCACCATATGACCCAGAAATCCCATTCCTGGGCACATATCCAGAGAAAACTCTAATTCAAAAAGATGCATGCACCCCCAGTGTTCATTTCAGCACTATTTAGAACAGTCTAGACATGGAAGCAACTTAAGTGTCCATCACCAGATGAATGGATAAAGAAGAAGTGGTACATATGTATACAATGGAGTACAATTCAGCCATAAAAAACAACGAGATAATGCCATTTGCACCAACATGGATGGACCTTAGAGATTATCTTACTAAGTGAAGTAAACAAGGCAGAGAAAGACAAATGCTAAATGATATCACTTATATGTGGAATCGAAAAAAAAAAAAAGATACAAATTAAGTTATTTACAAAACAGAAATAGACTCACAAACATGGAAAATTAACATATGGTTACCAAAGGGGAAAGTAGGGGAAGGGATAAATTACAAATTTGGGATTAAAATATATATACTACTATATACAAAATAGACATAGACAGTTCAAGGAAAAAGAAATACAAATTACTTTTAGAAATATAAGAAGTTCAACCATGCTGATAATTTTAAAAAGCATGTTAAAACTACAGCGAGCTAGCCTATTCACTTATCAGACTGGCAAATGAAAAGTTACACTTATTAGAAGACTTAAGTATCCCTTGGACTGCAAGGAGATCAAACCATTCAATCCTAAAGGAAAAAAACCCTGAATATTCATTAGGAAGGACTGTTACTGAAGCTGAAGCTCCAATACTTTGGCCACCTGATGCAAAGAGGCAACTCATTGGAACAGACCCTGATGCTGGGAAAGACTGAAGGCAAAAGGAGAAGGGGGTGGCAGAGGATGAGTTGGTTAGATAGCATCACTGACTCAATGGACATGAATCTGAGCAAACTCCAGGAGATAGTGGAGGACAGAGGAGCCTGGTAAGCTACAGTCCATGAGGTCACAAAGAGTCAGACAGGACTTACTGACTGAACAACAACACACTGAAGTGGGCAAGTTCTACCACCTTTTCTGGTGGGGGTTCACCTTTCTGGAGGGCAATATCTATCAAAATCTTAAGCTCACATGATGTTTGACCTAGCAATTTAATTCCCAGAAATTTATTCTGAAGATCTAGCATATTCTCATGCATATGATCAAAGACCTATGTACAAGGGTATTTGTTGCAGAATTTTTAAAATAGTAACAGAAACCTGCAAACAGCCTACATGCTCATTTACAGAGGGCTGGCTAAATAAATATGGAACATCTATATAATGATCTAGGGTGTAACTAGGATAAATAATGACGCTGATTTACATGTACTGACATAGAATATTCTTTAGTCGTATTGTTAAGATAAAAAAATCAAGGTGAGAAAAATATGTATATTGTGAACTATTTTGTGTAAAATACAGTGTTTCAGAGGGCAGGGAAAAGAGAAAGAGGGGGTGCTTGGCTGTGTACTCTAGAAACTGAGAAGACTCGTTTGGGGTGACAAAATTGAGAAATGGGGTGTAAGATGCGAGATTTTCATTTCTGTTTTATTGACTGTTATAGTGAAGTTGCTCAGTCGTGTCCGACTCTTTGCGACCCCGTGGACTGTAGCCTACCAGGCTTCTCCGTCCATGGGATTCTCCAGGCAAGAATACTGGAGTGGGTTACCATTTCCTTCTCCAGGGGATCTTCCCGACCCAAGGATCGAACCTGGGTGTCCCACATTGGAGGCAGACGCTTTAACCTCTGAGCCACCAGGGAAGCAATTGAATGTTAGGACCTGTATTTTAACAACCATTTAAGTCTTGCTTTCACAATTAAAGTGACCGTAGATAATGTCCATATGAAATTTTCAGAGAAAACTGAAGCACTCCATCTAACATCTGAATTTCTACCAGGATGCCAAACATGTGCCCAGGTCCAGATTATCGGGTTCTTTTTTCAGTTTGCATCTGTGAGGCTGTCCCTTCAGGGTTATGTACATGCATCAAAAATGGAAGCCAAGAATCTAGCTAATTCTACAATAGGGGCCACAGAGAGGTAGCTGTGTGCACAACTAACTCTCTTGTACCTGTTAGGGACTTGATGTCTCTGGGAAATCAGTGGTTCTATTCCAGGACCTCCACAGTAAGAATATGAAATGCAAAAATCAAAAATATTCATCCCTATTTATACCATGATTTTTTTTCCCTAAAATCTGGGATATTAATTTTGAAGAGGAGAAGACATCATTGACTTGATATTCAACTCATCTGGGGAAAAAAAATAGGAAAAGGAAATAACATCTGTTGAGCAAAGAACAGATGTTATATCTTCAGAGTTTTCGTCTTCATAAAATGAAGCCTGTGGGTAATAAATTTCTTTCCATTATCAGCTCCACTGAGAAATGGCCATGTCCATCCTGGGCAGGAAGGTTCATAGAATCGAGGGATTGTGTCTTGTTCACATAGAAAGATGCCCCCCCCCCCGCCACCTGCCTGCCAGCCAGTGCCCAGTGATGGGAAGTATCAGTGGTTGGGTGAGGGGGTCTGTGACCAGGAGAGGGCCTGAACGCTACCCACCAAATGGCCCAGATGTAACTATCAACACTGAGTTTGTCCAGTAAGTCATGAAGGAGGTGCACACTGAAATATCCATGAGGGCCAGGGGCATGAGGAGTTACCTGCAGGGAGGCCAGGGATGATGTTCACTGTGGCTTCCGACTTGGAAGGCACAGGTGATCAGAAAAGGTGCTGGGAACACACACCGGGACCACCCCGGTTTCTCACTCCCAGGTCTCAGGGCGGTAGCAGCTGGGCGGGGAAGAAAATGAGCGTCCTGTCTAAAGAAAGTGACTTCTTCCCAAGCCAGTGATCCCACCTCTGTAGGAGGATATGCCTAGTATTGCCAGGTCTCCCACTTTCAAAAAGAAGTCAGAGGGACTTCCCTGGTGGTCCAGTGGCTAAGATTCCACACTCCAAATGCGGAGGGTCCAGGTTCAATTTCTGGTTGGGGAACTAGATCTCACAGGCCACAACGAAGGGTTTGCATGCCATAGCTAAAGATCCCACATGCACAACTAAGACACAGAGCAGCCAAATATATAAATACTAAATATTTTTTAAATCAGAAATACATATTTTTTTAATTTGAAATCTCCCCACATGGTAATGTCAGCAATTTAGGTTTTTTACTAATTAAAACATTATGTGGCATTAACAAGACATATCAAGGAAATTAATTGAACACATAGATTTCCTTTTACAACCTAAAGAGTAAACAATCCATGAACCTAAAAGTGTCAGAAGAAAAGGGTTTCATTTTTTTGTGAATTAGACACTTCAGCTATTTTCCCAAAAAGAAGGTGATATGGAATCTTCAGGTTGTACAGTCACCCTGGTTTTCACCAAAGAAACCTAAACAGACTAAATGTCTACTTAGACAAGACAACAGCTGAGGGGTAACACGGTTCATACAGGGTCTTCAAAACATCCCCCAGCCCTAAAAAATAAACTGAGAGAGACAGACTTCCAGCCTAGGTCACAACTATAAAGCAGTTCTTCAGACATACAGATAGCCAACAGGGAAAGGAAAAGATACTAAACATCAGAGAAATGCAAATCAAAAGTGCAAAACTCACACCGGTCAGAATCGCCATCATCAAAATGTCTACAACTAAATAAATGCTGGTGAGGGTGTGGAGAAAAGGGAACCCTCCTACACTGTTGATGGGAATGTAAGTTGGTGCAGCCACTATGGAGAATAGCATGGGGTTCCTCCAAAAGCTAAAAACAGAGTTACCATACCATCCTGAAATACCACTCCTGGATATTTATCCAGGGAAAACTCTAATTCAAAAAGATGAATGCACCCTTATTTCACAGCAGCACTATTTACAATAGCCAAGACATGGAAATAACCTAAATGTCTATTGACAGATGAATGGATAAAGAAGATGTGGCCTGTGTAAGCAGTGGAATGTTATTCAGTCATGAAAAAAAATGAAATAATGCCATTTGCAGCAACATGGATGCAACAAGAGACTCTTATACTAAATGAAGTAAGTCAGACAGAGAAAGACAAATACCATATGATATCACTTACATGTGGAATCTAAAATATGACCACAAATGAACTTAGCTATGAAACAAACACACGCACAGACATAGAGAACAGACTTGTGATTGTCAAGGTGGCAGGGAGTGAAGGAAGGGATGGATTGGGAGTTGGGGGTTAGCAGATGCAAACTATTACATATACAATGGATAAACAATAAGATCCTACTGTATAGCACAGGAAACTATATTCAATATTTCGTGATAAACCATAATGGGAAAGAGTATGATAAATATATATATACATATATATATATACACACACATGTACGTATGTATAACTGAATCACTTTGCAGTACAGCAGAAATTAACACGACATGGCAAATCAACTATAGTTCAATAAAATACATTTTTAAAAAATCAGTTCTTCAGGAATAATTTCTCATCCATATTTAATGTTTCGTTGATCCAGTTTGGTGAGGGGGGAGGGACAGAGGGGTATCAATACTCATAAAGAAAGTTAATAATAGCTTTTGTTTTTTCTTTTCAGTTTTTCTTCCAGATTTTTCTATTCCATCCTTTCCCTGTTACTTACTCTCTGTGTCAGTAGAGGGAAGCCCTCACCCCTTGAATGTGTGGAGGGAAATACGTCTCCAGGGTTCCACTGACTTCACTGGACAGAAAACTACACCACACAGAGGAAAACTGGTCCCTGCCAATCCCGTGCCAACTGTGGTCCCTTCCTGTTTGGCCCATGACACACCGAGTTCATGCCACAGCAGGACTCCCTGCTGTCGCCCCTGCCCCGAAGTCCCCTTGCTCTCTTGCTGTGCATAACCAGCTCTGTCTTTCAAGCCTCGGTCCACGGGACATACCCTCTGAGAGGCCTGCCCTGATCACCTTTTATCGCCCACCATCCACTCTTTCTACCAACCCCCTTCTTTGTCTTCCCATGGCACTCACACTATAATTTAAAAGTTTTTGTTTGTTAGTATATTTGTAGTCTGTCTCCTCTATCAGACTCTTTGCAACTTGAGTGCAAAGACTGTTCTGTTTGTACCATATCCCAGTTGTTTAAAACAAGGCCTGGTGTGTGTGTGTGTGTGTGTGTACATGTATGTGTCAGAAATCTGGGTTTTTGAACTTGAACTCTCCCCACCCAGGTTTCAGTGTCTACTGCTCCTTTTTAGTAACATGTCTGTGATCGTCAGTATTAGTATGATTTCTCTAAGGTAGTTAGTTGACCAACAGAAAAAGATCTTCTACACTAACTTAGGATGTGAAAGGAACAGTCTCTCTATGAAACCAAGGCTGGATTCAAGCTGCTCCTTGAAGCTGAGAGCCTAGGATGCGAGTGCATGTGGGGAGATGTGGCCAAAGGCACAATGTGGGAACGCCCCTGCAGCTCTCTTTCCTCCCTGATGGGGCTGGGGTCTCAGGACTGCTTTGTTCACTCTGCCTGATGTTCTTGGCCAGACCCCTCCCCTCATCTCTCCTGGGAAATCCGCGTGAGCTATGAGGCGTGGGTTAGCGGTAGGGCTCACACAGCCTCCCTCTAGTGCAATGCTAGATGATTTATTTATCCCCAAATCATTCAGCATTTTGGCCAAGGAAAGGGGAGCCGGTGAAAATTTACCAGCTTCGCATCCTTTTCAACGGAAGACTGAACTTGAATGTGCAGATAAAAAGAAACAGCAGCACAACCTGGAAGGGTCTGGGAAAGGGGCGGCAGGTGCTATGTTGAGCTGCCAAGGTGGCAAGAAGAAGCCCCTGAAGCAGCCCAAGAAGCAGCTCAGGAGATGGATAAGGAAGATAAGACATCCAAGCTGAAACAGGAGGAGGAGCAGAAGAAATCGGAGGAACTAAAAGGGAAGGCTGCAAGGGAAACGCCCCTGGCCACAGGTGGAATAAAGAAATCTGGAGAAACATCTGCTGATCCTGGTGCCTGAGGCAATAACGACCCTTAATCACGTTTCTGCTTAAACATCTGGATTCCCTGCCATAATGTCTGATGCCACCTATAGCTAGGAGGAAGTGTTGTCTTGGAACCTGTTCTCCATTTAAAGATAAACTTGCAGATAAAGACAGGGAGATGACAGGATGCCCACCGTGAGGGCCGCGTCACTCCAACGGGGACAGACCCCCCACCCCACGTCCACCTTCACCCAGCACCAAGCTGGCGCTCCCACCAGACCGGGGTCCATCTCCTGGAACCTGGATTCACACCGTGGGGATGCTGCGCCCACCATCTCTAGTGGGTTGTGGAGGCAGCAGGGCTGCTCTAGACAAGAATCACGGCCAGAAGCACGCTCACCCCCAGGCCAGTGTTGCTCTCATGGCTCCCAGGCAAAGACTTGGGGATGTTAGTGTGAGGTCCCCTCCACCATGCATGCACCAGCCAAGCAGCAAATGGGAACAAGGGCCAGTAAGTGCACCCCTGCCATGGTCCCAGAGACCTCCTTCTCTGGGAAGGAGCAAGGAAAAGTTTCTCGCTTCTTCCGTCCTCCCTGTGGAAAGCCTCATGGTGAGGCATCCAGACAGGACTCACGATGGCAAAGGGAAAGGGAACCCAGCCAGGGGTGGGTGAGGGGTTTCCTCGGAGGGGCTGGAGCAGTCAAGCTCCCGTCGGAGAGATGTGGACAAAAGAGGGCAGGGACAAAAGGATGGGGACAAAAGCTGCTCTAAGGCAGCTCAAGTGAATCTGCGCTGGAGACGCACGACATGAGTCAAGGACAGAAGATGCTTCACCTACGAACATCCCATTTCCTGAATCACAAGTGTTCAGATGCCCCAGAGCGAGAGGCTCGGGGCGCAGAGAGACCTGCTTCTCCAAATCAGAGGTGGAGGACGATGAATGACCCAGGGGACAAGGTGTCAGGACAGCTGGTGGGGCCAGCGGAGCCCAAGAAGGGCTCCTTCCCCAAGAGCCTCAGAGACACACAAGCAAACTGCCTCCAGACCCCAGACTGGGCAGGAAGAACAGGTAGTGAGCAGAAGATGGGGGAAGCTGCCTTACCTGGATGGACGTGTGACCTGGTGTGGGCCCCGTGCACCTGCACACAAAACATCACACTATAAGACACGAGCAACCTCCCAGCAGAAATCTGTTCCCGACTCGACGAGCACCGCCTGGGGACGTTACCTGAAAATCACAATAAAATAACAGCAGCCAGGAGTGCCAGCAGCAAAGAGGCAGCAGCTTCTTCATGGTTTTTTCAGAGGTGAAAATATGATCCAAGTGGAATTCCTGAGGGTCTGTGACAGAGTTGCCTTTAACTTTCACTTCTTTGGGAAAGGGACATTGTCACAGGTTCCAGAAAGAAGAACACCATCTGTTTAGCTAGAGTTTGTGAACTTCAGAGTGAGGGCAGAGTCGTGGAGAGTTAAGAGGTGTTTCTTGCCTGTCTCCAAACTTCAGAGTCTTCGGTGGTCAATAAACACATTGGAGCAACCAACCGGCCCTGGGATGAGGGGAGGAGAAACTGCTTCCGATCCAAACTCCTGAAAAGCTATCCAGGGCTGGGACTGCAGTGGCGAGGCTCAGGGGGCAATCTTGGGTCCCTCACGGTTTTCTTTTGCTGTCAAGAGCCGTCATTTGTCCCCATTCAGGTCTGGAGTTGGACATTGCCCTTTTTCCTGGAAGCGGGAGGAATTGTGTCTGGAGCTCCCGGGGCTCTCCGGCCAGCGCGTTGCTGCCTAAGTTCTTCTGGTGTGACTCAGGCTTACACCTCCGTCTGTCCCCCGGCACGGCTCTCGGCTCTCGGGGTGGAGAGAGTGAGTGATGTAAGGCTCTCTCCTCAAACTTTGTTCAGCTCTGCTCCTCTGTTTATATCCCACGGCTGCTGGATCCTTTCTGGGTCCTAACACCGGTCTGTTAAGAAGAACTGGGAATTATTTTCAGGATCTGTGGTTCTCAAGCAGAGCAGACAGAGCCAGGGTGTGGACATACCTTAGCTGCCTTCCCTTAACACCCTCAAAGTCAGTGAAAATACTAATAAATACAAAACATACAACAGACAATAAACTCTGTTTAGAGCTGAGTCTTCTTTGCCCAAAGAAAAAAGTAAGGTGATCTAGGGATGGAAAAAAAAAAACACCCACACCCATTCCCCAGCTCATGCCCTCCATAGGATGCTGGCCACTTTTCTCTTTAACCCTTTCAGAGATGAATGAAACTGTTTACAAGGTGCACTGGGCCATTACACCAAACCCCACTTCTCCCCCCCAGCCACAGCATCCAGGGACCCTTAGCCAGCCTCATCTTACTTTACTAGAAACTAAAACTTTAATCTATATTGCATACATGTCCACACACACACACCATTAAGTAACACAGTTAACCCACACAAATACCAACTCGTGTCTCATGCGTTGCAGGCAGATTCTTTACTGTCTGAGCCATCAGGGATGCCCCTAACTAACACACACTTAATTAACTAACACTTACCTCCCTGTACCCTCTCCAACACGTAACTAGCTGTGTGTTCTTAGGCAAGTTACTGAACCTCTCTGTTTCAAATTCCTCATCTGTAAAATGGAGGTAATAGTTTCAGCTCCAAAGAGCTGTAACAAGAAATGAGATGATACATATAAGGCTTTCAAAGCAGTGCTTGGAAAATATGTAGCACTCCATAAACGCTCGCTGTTTTTTGCAAGGAAAAAAAAAAATATCACTCAATAAATGCTAGCTGTGATTATTATTATAAAGTAGAAAATAACACTCATTAAATGTTAACTAATATTATCAGCTCCTTCGTCCTGACTTTAAATGGGAACGGAGTCCAAGTACTTCCTAAAGAGGATAAGAAAAATGACCTCCAGTCTCCATGGGGAAGAACAAAAAAAAGTGATGTCAAAACTGTAAAGTGATTATTTTTAACTTGCGCCTGTAGCCCACAACCTCTCAGATGATCTGATAGCCTGAACTTCCCTGCACAGCGGCAGCAGGGTTCCAGAAAATTCCTGCGCACGTTTCTCCATCTCTTCGCACTTGAAAAAAATGGCAGATTCCACTGTCATAACTGCACCTTTATCCTGTAGCCTAGACTGATGGCCTCAGTGGAAACTTACAGCCTTTATCTCTGCATTTCATCTGCTTTCTCTCCTTCCCACCGCCTCCCTCTGGAAGAAAGAGAAAGATGCAAGAGGAGGGGGAGCCAATGCAGACTTTCCTTAGTCCGCTTCTTAATTTACGAAACATTAGACAGATTGCTGATTAAATGGACCTGTCCCATCACTGAGACTGAACCACGCTGGCTGTGTTCTTTTTTTAACCATAAAAATCACCATCAACCCAGAGATGGTCATACTGAGTGAAGAAAGTCAGACATGTATCATATGATACTACTTACATGTGGAACCTAAAAAAATGGTACAAATGAACTTATTTACAAAACAGAAATTGAGTGACAGATGTAGACAACAACCTTATGGTTACTGGGTAGAAAGGGGGAGGGATGAATTGGGAGATTGGGGCTGACATATATACACTACCATATATAAAAGAGATGACCAATAAGGACCTACTGCATAGCACAAGGAACTCTACTCAATACTCTGTGATGACCTACATGGGGAAAGAATCTAGAGAAGAGTGGATATGTGTATATGCATAACTGATTTTCTTCGCTGTACAGCAGAAATCAACACAACATTGTGAGCCAACTATACTCCAATAAACATTTTTTAAAAATCACCATCAGATAACAGGAGGCATCTCAGTACAATAACAGCAATAAAAACTGGGTAGAAATCAAAGTCAGCGGAACCTGGCCTCACTCCCCATGGACTTGCTTTTCGTCTCAATCCCAGATAGCAGGTTCGTGCTCATTCACATCTCTCACCTTTCTCGGTTCCTTTTCATGGGCTGAGATGAGCCCATCTTTGTGTAAAGCATCCTTTCCTATGGTGGGGGGATTTTGGAAAAGATACTGATGGAGTGTGGAATCCCATCTGGAATCCCATCCCTGTGAATGCATTTACCAGAGGTTGGTAAAAGAACGTAAACCTTCAATTATAAGATGAGGATCCAAAATATAATATGGTGACTCTAGTGGATAAGACTATATGGTGTAATTAACATTTCTAAGAGAGTAGAATTTATGTTCTCATCCCCAAAAAAAGATAAATATGTGAGACGTGAGGTGACAGATGTGTTAATTAGCTCTGCTGTGGGAGTCTTTTCACAGTGTACATGTATATCAAATCATCACATCGCACACCTTAAATATATTACAATTTTGTCAATTATACTATGATAAAGCTGAAACAAATCAAAGGAAGCTTAAATTCCAATTAGGCTCTATTCAATACAGTTTTACAGGGATGAAACAAAGTGTAAAGTTGACTGAAAATAGGGGCTAAACTGGATTATTCACCCACAGCTGGATATGTGTCCTCCTGCTGAGCAGGAGGACAGCGTGGAGCTCATGAAGAGCCCTGTAGAGCTGCCCAGACGCTGGCAGGGTGATGAATTCTCAGTGCCTGGTTCTCCTCTCCCTCAGCCGCACCTCCCCACCCACACAGCCTTCAACACACCATCACATTTGTAAAGAGCTCCCTGGGCAGGGCTGGCCCTGTCCCACTGGGTTCCGTGGAGATGCCGCCCCAGGAAGAACTATGATGCCCCCAGCCAGTGTTAGGGGTACAAGCAACACACAGATACCATAGACATCAACAGGATTAGAGCTTGAGAGATGAATGCACTGCAGAAATGGTGGGAGGGAGTTGGGGAATTCTCTCTCTTAAGGGACAAGGGAAGGAAGAGCATTCTGGAAAGACATTCTGGAAGGAGCCTGGGGTGTACCAAGGGCCTGTGTTGTTTCTGCCAGCCCAGGCTTCCCCTTCCCCTTCTGTGGCCACAAGTAAGTGGTCTTCCTTTGGAGGGTGCGCCCTCCATCAGCCCACGTGCTTCTGTCGGGAGGGCAGGTAGCGGGGGAGGATGGGAACCCCCCGCAGCACCTCCGTGCCCCAGGCCTGTGATTGTTGTACATCCTACTGCTAGGCTCCAATCTTCCCAGACCAGCGCCTTGGAAGAGAAGAGGCCCCCCACCCCCACTGGAGCTGCTATAACCCCGAAGGATCTTAAATTAAGGCTTCTCATACCCACTTTTCCACTATAAAGAGTTACTATGGTGGAAAGAATGGACAGACTGGAGTCTGCTGAGCTCCTTCGAGGCTAGAGCCAGTTTTTGCCAACAGGCACCAATCAATTCACGTTTCCCTGGAGGAAGTTTGAGCTTGGCTTCTGTGATCAGGAGTCCTGGCGAAAGGGATGGATCTCAGAAGCTGCAGTCGCTTGTCCTTCAGTGACCTGTAGGCACAGAAGGGAAGGGGCAGGAGGGGAGGGGGGACAGAGAGAGAGGTGGAGCTTGGTTGCTGGCATCCCAGGCCCTCTTGCTCATCACTGCTGGTCCTGTCAGCCTCACTCCTTAGTCCCACGCACTGGGATGATCTTCCTGATAGCAGCCCCTGCCAGCCTCACTCCCCACAGTGTGCCTTTGCCCGCCTGGGGCCCCTTCCACTTGACAGATGAGATGTGGGGGTGGTGGGGGCACGTGGCCACATGCATCATTACCCAGAACTGGGGCACTCACTGACAGGGAGCAGCCCTGCCCAGTGGGTTCAGGACCCAGCAGATAAACACCCCCCTTCTCTTCTACTCCAGGGTTGGCAACCCAATAACAACCTTTGAATTGACTTTCTCATCAGCCTGTTTTATTTCCCTGTAAAGGCAATGGCAAGCCACTCCAGTACTCTTGCCTAGAAAATACCATGGATGGAGGAGCCTGGTAGGCTGCAGTCCATGGGGTCGCTACAAGTCGAACGCGACTGAGTGACTTCACTTTCACTTTTCACTTTCACACAATGGAGAAAGCAATGGCAACCCACTCCAGTGTTCTTGCCTGGAGAATCCCAGGGACAGCAGAGCCCGGTGGGCTGCCGTCTATTGGGTCGCACAGAGTCGGACACGACTGAAGTGACTTAGCAGCAGCAGCAAACACCTTCATGCCTGGAATCAACCTCCAAGAAAGCTACACACACACATTGTCAACCCCAGGCTCTGCTTCTGGGCAACCAAGAATAAGATTGACCATCAGAGGCAGATGAACTTAGAGCCTGTCATACAGAGTGAAGTAAGTCCAAAAGAGAAAAACAAATACTGTATATTAATGCATATATATGGAGTCTAGAAAAATGATACGGACAAACCTATTTTCGGGGAAGGAATGGAGAGACAGAAAGAACAGACTTGTGCAAACAACAGGTAAAGGGGAGCGTAGGACGAATTGGGAGATTAGCGCTGACATAATAGACTACCACGTGTAAAACAGATGGCCAGTGGGAAGCTGCTGTATAACACAGGGAGTTCAGCTCAGTGCTCTGTGATGACCTAGAGAGGTGAGGTGGGGGTTGGGGGTAGGAGGGAAGCTCGAGAGGGAGGAGATCAGTCAGTTCAGTTCAGTTCAGTCGCTCAGTCGTGTCCGACTCTTTGCGACCCCATGAATCACAGCACACCAGGCCTCCCTGTCCATCACCAACTCCCGGAGTTCACTCAAACTCATGTCCATCGAGTCGGTGATGCCATCCAGCCATCTCATCCTCTGTGGTCCCCTTCTCCTCCTGCCCCCAATCCCTCCCAGCATCAGAGTCTTTTCCAATGAGTCAACTCTTCGTATGAGGGAGGAGATATGTATATATAATATGGCAGATACCGATGCAATACTGTAAAGCAATTATCCTCCAATTTAAATTTTTTTAAGAAAAAGACTAAGCCTCAGGGGTGACAGTCCCGTAGGTCCTGACATGCAGGTAGAGCCTCATAGAGTCACTGGACACCCTGAGGTCACACGCACAATTCTGTTTGAATGCAAACACATGAACTTTTGAGAGGAGTGTTCCATAGCTTTCATCCAATTTCCAAAGAGGAGGGGAGGGTTAGAGCTTAAGAAATTGTTGAGTTTGGTGGGGGGGGAGGGTTCTAAGAAGACTGCCTAGAAGACGTGGCTAACTGCCTGCCCCAAATCCAGTCTCTCCCTTCTCCCCAGGCAGAATCCCAAGTGCATGGGGCAGCGAGGGGGGACTTCACTGGTGGCCCAGTGGTTAAGACTCTGTGCTTCTACTGCAGGCACATGGGTTCAATTCCTGGTTGGGAAACTAAGATCCTGCATGGCCAAAAAATAATAAGTGCATTAGTGTGCCTGTAACTCAGTTAAAAACAGTGACTTCCCTTTCAGCTGGGGTGACCAGGGTACCACGCACAGTGAGATATAGGCAGATGCCTGTGGCACAGCCTTCCAAGAAAACACTCTTGACCTTTGCTCTTCCTGAAGCCTGCTGATCTTCACCTTTTCTCTGGCCCAAGCACAGAAGTGATGAGAAGAGACGGAGCAGCTGTGCTGTGATCGTGGGCACGGAAACCCAAACTTTTCTCCAAGGACATGGAAGGCTGGAAAGAGCACTATCCCCTTCACCACAAGAGCAGCCTCCACATCTACAAAAGTGAGAATTTCTTGAGTCCACCAGCACGCGGAGGTCAGGGTGCCCACCAGGCCTGAAATGTGAGGAAGACAGACCCCTCTAAGGAGAGGTGTGCATGAGTCTTGGCTCACATGAGAGGGGGCATGAGGAAATGGGGCCCAGACAGGTAAGGAGAATTCAGCAAAAGAACTGCAGTGAATTTGGAAAGGCAGGTGTGAGCTAGATGAAAGCATAAGGCCCCCTGTTGCTGCAGACAGAGGGGAGTTCACACCCCAGCCGAGGCCCTTCTCCATGATCAGAGGTGCTAAGAAGAAGATGGTGGTGGTGCGAGCTGGGAGGCAGCCTCTCAGCAGTGTTCACAGGAGAAGTGAGTGGCCACCATGGCACAGGCATGACACCTGTCTGGACCTTCTCCACCAGGGACCAAAATCCTGACATTACTAGAGAAGGACAGCTGCCACTGCACCCCAGGGTACTGGGGAGAACTTCCGTGACTGGAGGAAGGCAAGACACCACTCTGTCCCCGGAGAGGGGCAGAAAGGTCCCCTTGTACCCAAACAGGGAGAGAGCCACTGAGGACATCTGCCCACAATGCAGGGCAACCTGAGCCTGAGGCTGACCAGGGAAATGGACTTCCCACCACCACACTTCCAGGCCAGCTGGACTCATCATCTTAGGAATGGGAGAGGTGAGAGCATGGGGAGCTGTTCTGGCTGAGGAGAAAGGCCTGGAACTGAAAGTAGAGCAGGAACAGTGAGGAACTCCCTCTGCTGAACAACCCCACCCCAAGTGCAAGGCTATGCCAGAGGAGACTGAAGCCGGTGCAGTGCTGACGGGAACCATGGCTACAGAACCCAAGCCAGCTCCACTCCCCACCAGACTGATTTAACATGCACATACATGCAAGCAGGCATATGCACACATGCATATACACACACGTGTGTGTGCACATGCACACATATACATGCATGTGTGTGCATGCACACACAAGCAAACCTGTACTCATGCATGCACACACAGACACACACACATACACGTGAACATGTGCAGACACATACATATACATGCATGTGTGTATACATGCATATATGTGTTCACATGTGTGCATATATTATGAACATACATGTGCACATGTGCACAAGTAAACACGTGCTCATGCATGTACACACATACGCGCACACACATAACATGCATAGATGTGTAGTGCACAGTTATAAGTTAAAATGCATGCTTATGCATGCATGCATTATACACATGCATAAGCACATGTGTGCACTACTGCACACACACACATTAATGCCCAGCAGAAAAGAGCTGTTGTACTCTTTTCCCAGCAGCAGTACTGTTGACCTCAGTCCTCACTGTGTTACACCTGATGCCCAGCATTTATTCTAAAAGTATGACACACAAAAAAGCAGGGAAAACCATGTCTAGAGATTAAAAAAAAAATCAAAACTATATCAGAAAGTTTTAAATAGCTGTGACTAATATGTTAAATGCTTTAGTGGGAAAGTGTGACAGTATTCATGTACAGAAGGGGAAATTCTACAGAGAGATGAAAATTATAGGAAGGAATCAATGGAAATGCTGCCACTAAAAATAAAACATAACAGATCAAACACTCCTTCTGGGAGCTCATAAGTAGATGCAATACAGGCAGAGAAGGAATCCGTGAACCCTGTGATGGGTCGATTAAAATTATCCAGGCTAAACGACAAAGTAAAAAAAGGAACTTCTAAAAACCAGAGCATGAAGGAGCAGTGTCCAATATTCTCATATGTGTATACTGAAATTCCAGAAGTAGACGTGAGAAACTGAGACAACAAAATATATTTGAAGAGCAAATAACTAAGAATGCTGGAAAATAATGGGCTACATTTAACCACAAATTAAAGAAGTGCAGACAGTCCCCAAAAAAGATAAATCCCAAACATACCAACACTATGCACACACACACACATGTACACACACACAGAGACACACACAACACATATGCATGTGCACGTTCATCATGCCACACACATACACACAACACAGAGATGCATGTGCATGTACACACACGTGTACACACGTAAAGAACACACATATGCATGTGCATATTCCTCATGCCACATGTACACACATGCACACACACCTCACACACCAGATAAACACACCATACACACAAACCACACATCCCTAGACATGTGACGTCAAAAGAGAAATAAGAGAAAAATACACATTACATACAGAGGAGCAAAGACAAGAATTACAATAACCTTCTTATCGGAAAGTATGTGAGTCAAAAGACAATAAAGTGAAATATGTGGAGTTTGGGATGGTAGGAAGAGGGAAACTGTGACTCAAAAGTCTATACCTAATAATAGTATTTTTCAAAATGAAAGAAGAGACTGAGAATAGGGGACTGAGGAGTGACAGATCCTGGGTATAGAGTTTCTTTTGAGAGATGATAAAACTGTCCTGAAATTAGAAACCAGGGATGGTTGCACAAATCATGGTTTGATATTAAAAGTCATTGAATTTTGCACTTTAAAAAAGTGAGTTGGATGGACCTAGAGGATCGAAACCAGGTCTCCCACATTGCAGGCAGATTCTTTACCAGCTGAGCCACCAGGGAAGCCCTCAAGATATCCAGAAATGGTTACAATTGAGGTAAATAGGAAAGACTATTTATCTTATTTTTAATTGCTGTAAAACTTGAATTGTCAAAAAAAGAGTAGAACATGCTGTAGGTTGATAGCATGTGTAAAAGCAGGATGTATGAGAAGAACCATAGAAGAAGGGAGGGAGAAAGTGGGAACATACACTTGTGAAGGGCCTGCCCCCCACACAGTGGTATAATATGGTTGGAAGGTAGTATCAACTACAAATTGGCACTTGCCATCTATCTCCATAGGATTAAGTCATGTGCTGCCGCAGCTGCTGACCTTCAACAGCCCCTGAAAGGAGTTCAGGGTGGAGAGCAGAAACAGGCACCTTGAGCTCTGGGAAATCTGGCAGGACAGGTCTTCAGATAGATATTTTCAGGAGCAGATTCTATGAGCCCAATTCTTATATCTCCTCATATTTAGAAAAGTGTTAAAATCCTTCATGGTGACAATTGTTCCTCATGACTAGCAAAAGCTTCATGAGACTAGCAGAAATCTTCTGGAGAAATATGTGCTTGATTGCATGTATTCCCACTTCACCATATACTGGCCTCTCTGGGGCAGGTTCTCAGAGTTATCTGAGGTGCTGGCTCCCAGGCTGCAGTCCTCATTTTGCCCCCAAATGGAACTTGACTCAGAACTCTCGCACTGTGCATTTTTTAAGTTAACAGTAGCATGTAACCTATTAAAGAAATATATCCTTCGATAACCATTGGGAGAAAATGCAGTAAACCTTACGACAACCACCAGAAAAAAATGTTTGCTATGCTAAGTCACTTCAGTCCTGTCTGACTCTGTGCGACCCCAGAGACGGCAGCCCACCAGGCTCCCCCATCCCTGGGATCCTCCAGGCAAGAACACTGGAGTGGGTTGCCATTTCCTTCTCCAATGCATGAAAGAGAAAAGTGAAAGTGAAGTCGCTCAGTCGTGTCCGACTCTTAGTGACCCCATGGATTGCAGCCTAACAGGCTCCTCCGTCCATGGGATTTTCCAAGCAAGAGTACTGGAGTCGGGTGCCATTGCCTTCTCTGAAAAAAAAAAAAATTTATAGAGGTACAAATAACAAGCTAATAATAATAATACATAAGGGCTTTCCTGGTGGCTCAGATGGTAAAGAATCTGCCTGCAAAGCAGGAGACTAAGGTTCATTCCCTGGGTTGGGAACATCCCCTGGAGAAGGGAATAACAACCCACTCCAGTATTCTCATCTGGAGAATTCCATGGACAGAGGAGTCTGCTGCACTACAGCCCATATGGTCACAAACAGCTGGACACAACTGAGTGACTATACACACACTCCAATAATACACAAAATAGAATCATAGTAAATTCTGAATTCATCCAGAAGCAGACCATAAATGAGAGATAAAAAGATAAGGAAGGACGAATGAAACAAATAGAAAATAACTAGCAAAACAAAGAAAAGAACTGGCAAGGAGAGTAGATTTTATTCAGTCACCACACTGAATCTAGTTGATCCAAAAACACCAAATAGAAGACAAAGATTCTCAGACTGGATAAAATAGAAAGACCAAAAAATATACTGTCTATTATAAGAAACACATTTTAAATATAAATACACAGCAAGGTTAAAAATTAGACAGAAAAGATATATCTTGCAAACACTAGACAAAAGAACACTGAAGTGGCTATATTATCAGACAAAGTAGGTTTCAGAACAGAGGGGTTTTATCAGGGATAAACAGAGTCATTACATTACAAAGGGATGAATTCAGCAACAACACGTAACAACTCTAAATATGCATTCAACGGACAAAAGAACCACAAAATACATGATACAAAAACTAGTATAAGTGAAAGAAGAAAGAGGTAAACCTTCAGTTATATCTGGAGACTCCTCTCTCAGTAATCAATAAAATAAGTAGACAGAAAATCACTAAGGATACAGACCTGACCAACACCAACACATCTATCAATGTACGTTGCTGGGGTATATAATGACATTTATAAAACACTCCACTCGACAACAGAGAAATGATATCCCTGTATACGCACATAAAGCATTAACTAATTGTGACCCCATGGACTGTAGCCTACCAGGCTCCTCCATCCATGGGATTTTCCAGGCAATAGTACTGGAGTGGGTTGCCATTTCCTTCTCCAATATTTAAATGCACATAAAACATTAACCAAAGTTGATCATAAAAAGAACCTCAATAAATATAAAACACTGAAATCATATAAAATATGGTCTCTAATCAATGGAGTTAGACTAGAAATCCAAAGGAAAGAGAGCTACCTGGATTGGAGGTGATGAAAATGTTCTAAAATTAGATTATGGTGATGGTTACATGACTGTCAATACTCTAAAAATACTGAATTGTACACTTTAAATCAATGAACTTTAGAGTATATAAATTACTAGAACTAACAAGTGAGCTTACCACAGTCACATGAAACAAGGTCAACATAAAAAATTTATTGTATTTTGAGATGCTAATTCTTTGGAAGGAATGATGCTAAAGCTGAAACCCCAGTACTTCGGCCACCTCACGCGCAGAGTTGACTCATTGGAAAAGACTCTGATGCTGAGAGGGATTGGGGGCAGGAGGAGAAGGGGACGACAGAGGATGAGATGGCTGGATGGCATCACTGACTTGATGGACGTGAGTCTCAGTGAACTCCGGGAGTTGGTGATGGACAGGGAGGCCTGGTGTGCTGCGATTCATGGGGTCGCAAAGAGTCGGACACGACTGAGCAACTGAACTGAACTGAACAAGGAATGATTAGAAATTAAAATATAAACGTCATTAATAATAGAGTGCCCCCAAGTGAAATATGCATGAATTAACAAAATATGTACAAAGAATATCTAAATAAATGGAAAGATGCACTGTATTCTTGAATACTGTTAAAATATCTATTCCCTCTCCAAGTAATCCAACTCATATTCCAATTCTACAACCCCAATCAAAATCCCACTTTTTTAATATATATATAATCAACACTGATTTTAAAAGGAATATGGAAAGGCAAAGAAACTGGATTAGTCAAAACTATTTTGGTAAATATGTACAAAATTGGAGAGCTTTAAGACATTATAAACCTGCAGTCATCAATAGAGCATAGCATTAGAAAAAAATTATATGTTTAAATAGATGAAATAGACAAGAGGATGCAGAAGTAGACCCAAACTCATTGTTAATTGATTTTCAACAAGGGGAACACAATGGAGAAAGGATAGATTTTTCAACATATGAGACTGGGACTATTGGACATTCACATTAAGGGAAAAAAAAAAAGACTCAACTGAAGCCTTGTCATGCAACAAAAACTTAACTCAAATTGAATCATAGTTCTAAACATAAAATCTAAATATATAAAACTTCTAGAAGAAAACATGGAGGAAATATTTGTGACCTTGAGTAAGGCAAAGACTTACTGGAAAAGATACAAAAAGTACAAACCATAAAAGAAAAAAATGAGAAACTGGACTTCATCCAACTAAACTAAATGTTAAACCTAAACTCTCAGAAAGACAGTAAGTAAGAAAATGAAGACAGAAGACTAGATGAAAATATCTGCAAAATGCATATTTTCATAAAAGACTCTCAAGTCTCAATAAAACAACTCAGTACAAAATGGATAAAAGGTCTTGAGGACACACTTTACCAAGGAAGATACATTTTGATGGAAAATTAGCATCCTTTGCAATGTAGAGTACATGAATTTAATCTTTGGTCAGGGAACTAAGATCCCACATGCTGCAGAGCAACTAATCCCAGGCATCACAGCTACTGAGCCCCACACTCTAGAATCAATGCACAACTCACAGCTAGAGAGAGTCCGTGAACTGCAACAAAAGATTCTGCATGGTGCATCAAAGACCCTGCATGCTGCAACTAAGACCTGACACAGCCAAATACAAAACAATAATTGAGAAAAGAAGTTTTTAAATAGGAGATACTGTTACACCCATATAAGATTGGAAAGAAACTACGAGGCCAAGTGATGGTGAGGAGGTAAATCAACAGGAACTCTCAAACATTACTGCTAAGAATGTTCCAGCCATTTGAAGAACAAGTCTTCAGTTTTGTATAAACCAGTCAATTCTGAAGGAGATCAGCCCTGGGATTTCTTTGGAAGGAATGATGCTAAAGCTGAAACTCCAGTACTTTGGCTACCTCATGTGAAGAGTTGACTCATTGGAAAAGACTCTGATGCTGGGAGGGATTGGGGGCAGGAGGAGAAGGGGACCACAGAGGATGAGATGGCTGGATGGCATCACTGACTCGATGGACGTGAGTCTGAGTGAACTCCGGGAGTTGGTGATGAACAGGGAGGCCTGGCGTGCTGGGATTCATGGGGTCACAAAGAGTCGGACATGACTGAGCGACTGAACTGAACTGAAACACATACCGAAAGCTTCCCTGGTGGTTCAGTCAGTAAAGAATCTGCCAGCAGTGCAGAAGACCAGGGTTCAGGAAGATCCCCTGGAGAAGGAAATGGCAGCACACTCCAATATTTTTGCCTGGTGGGCTACAGTTCATGGATTCGCAAGAGTCAGACACGACTTAGTGACTAAACCACCACCACCACCAGACACATACCCATCATATGACCCAGCAATCCCACTACTAGGTATGTACCCAAGACGAAACATGGTCACACAAAAGCCTGCATGCAGATATTGATAGCATATCAACAAATACTAGAGACAACCCAAACGTGCTTCAACTAGTGAATGGATCGACAAACTCTATCCATAAAAGGGATATCCATAAAAGTACTTCTTCTTTTTTCTAAAAAGGAAAAATATTGACACACACAGCAGCATAAGGCTTTAATTCATTATCCCAAGTGAAAGAATAAGTTCATCCATATGGCATTCTTATAAAGATAAAATAGTAGAGACAGGAAATAGATCATTGGTTGTCAGGGTGGGGGTGAAAGGAGATGCTAGCTCTAAAAGGGCACAAGAGAAAATGTAGGGGATGTTCAGCTTGTTCCATATCTTGCTATGGTGACGGATACGTGACCCTATGTGTCCAAGCTCATAGAACTGTACTCTAAAAGGGGTGATTTTTTTCTACATATAAATTATATACCTGTCCCAAAAGTCCTGTAGACTAATAACAGCAGAGACGAGGGTAAGCAGAAGCTTGGGTCTTTTGATGACATCATGAACTATCATACCTGTCCCTCTATTTCCTAAGCCAATGGAGTCTAGTTTCAGTTACGTGTACTTGAAAATAATCTCCAACTGATACAAAATGACAAACTAATTTTGACCTCATCATAATTACTCATCTTAAGTGATTTCTCAGTCCACAGTGAATTTTCCACTTTGTTCTAAACTCAGCCACTTAAACAGTCATGGGTACCTACCTACAAATCCATGTTCATTTTCATCTACCTGAAACTGAGGGATAAACAACTCTAGATATTAACAGATGGGACCAGCGCCAATGAGTCACTAAGTAATAATTGTACATCATTATCACCACCATCATCATATGAGCAATTAACATATCCTCCAGCAAACAATATGACTTGCTATTTAGAAGTGAAATCAGCTGCAGAGAAAAGGACAGTCATTGTGCCCCTTTTAGGAAACCATCCTGGACCACTGTAGTGAAACTGGCAATTAATTAATATTCTACTGTCTGTCTCAGTGAATAGCAATGTCAAGATCCATAAAAACCTTCAAATGTAGAATTGCATTTCAAGGGATTTATTCCAGGAGAGACTACAACAACAAATATTCTAATCCTGACTTTCTTAAACTACAAATGAAATTAAACTAGAAAAATTTTAAAGACATTTGGATTTGAAATCAAGTTGAATTACACCTACAATTTTGTGATTTATTAGCCTGTTACAACTTAAACCACAACCAAAGAATTTTCATAGTACCCTTCCCCAAAACATCCTCCTTTAAGACTGTGTCAACCAGGCTGCTTTCCATTAGAAAGGACAGAAAATCAAACTGAAAACAGATTTCAACAAAGGGGAAAAAAAGTTGTGAAAAGTCCAGAGGATAATACAGCCATATTCAGAACTCAGTCAAGGTCATCAGAAATTTAGGTTCTATTTGTCAGTCTCCACTTACTCTCTGTTGGCTCAATGCTCTAGAAATAGAGAAAGAATAACAGCAAAAGTGGATATATGGCTAAATATCATATACTATACTTCCCCTCCCCGAAAGTTATTTTAAACATGTTAACAGTTGAAAGCAAAATAATATAAAAATAATAGCAACAACAATATTGACAGATGAAGTCATTAACATATGTGGATGTAATATGTAAGACAACTGTGCATAAAAAGAGGGGTAGGACTTTCCTGGAGGTCCAGTGGTTAAAACTACATGGGACACAGTTTTGACACCTGGTCGAGGAACTAAGATCCTACATGCCATGCAATGTGGCCAAGGTGGAAAAAAAAATAACTTGGGGTTAAAGAACATGAGAGGGACAGGACATCTACATTCAAATTGAATTAATAATATTCTAAACAGATTGTGAAGAGCTGAGAATGCATTTTGTAATCTCTAGAGCAAATAGACATAGTCAAAATGAAAATAATATATAAAATGAAATGCTAAGATACAATCCAACAAACCAAAAGAAATCAGGAAAGAAGAAACAGAGAAACAAAAACATTAAACAAACAAAAAATAATAAAGTGGTAAATTATACACAACACATCAATTTTGGGCTTCCCAGGCGGTGCTAGTGATAAACAATCTGCCTGCAGATGCAGGAGAAGCTAGAAATGCAGTTTCAATCCCTGGATTGGGAAGATCTCCTGCAGTAGGCAATAGCAATCCACTCCAGTATTCTTGCCTGGCAAATTCCATGGGCAGAGGAGCCTGATGGGCAACAGTTCATGGGGTCACAAAGAGTCGAAGGCAACTGAGCAACTGAGCACACACCAATTTTAAAGACAACTGTCAGATTAGATTTTATATGACGACCTAAATATACGCTAGCTCTATGAAACTTACTCACACATAATGATACAAATAAATTGAAAGTAAGATAGTAGAAAAAGACATGCAAGCAAATACTAACTCCCTTCAAAAAAAAAAAAAAAAAGATGGGCTGGTTATATTCATATCAAACAAGATAGACATCAAAACAAAATTACCAAAGATAAAGAGGAATATCACATACATAAAAGAGTCAATTCATCAAGAAGATACAACAATACTAAATGTGTATACATCTAACTATAGAGCTTCAAAACACATGAAGAAAAAACTGACGAATTCAAAGGAGAAATAGACAAAGCCAGAGTAAGATGTGGAGACTTCAACACTCTCTCAGTAACAGATAGAACTAGGAGGCAGAAAGTTAGAAGGGATTTAGAATAAATAAGCAACATGATCAACCATCTGGATCTAATTGGCATTAATGGAACACTCCACCCAATAACAGCAAAATACACAAGTGCACATTAAGCATTCACCAAGATGGACCAAATCCTAGGCCATAAAACAAATCTTGACCAATTTTAATAAGTGAAGTCATACAAAGTATGCTCTCTGGACATAATGAAATTGAAGCCTTGTCTCTAGCATCGCCTGCATTTGCAGGCAGATTTTTTATCACTAGAAATCAGTAAGAGAAAAGGAACAGAAAACCTTCCAATCACTTGGAAATTAAACAGCAGACTCCCAACTAATCCACAGGCAAAAGAGGGACAGTCAAAGGAAATTAGAAAATATTTTGAACAGATCAAAAAGAAAACCACAACATAAAATGTGGACTACAGCTAACCCAGTGCTTAGAGTGAAATTTATAGCATGAAATGAGTACATTAAAATGAAGAAAGAAAGATCCCAAATCAATAAACTAAGCTGCCATGTTAAGACTAGAAAAGAAAGTCAAATAAACCCAAATAAAGAGGAAAGAACCCAAATCAAAAGAAATGTTTTGCTAAGACATTGTGCTGTGCTTAGTAGCTCAGTTATGTCTGACTCTTTGTGACCCCAAGGACTGTAGCCTGTTAGGTTCCCCTGTCCATGGGGATTCTCCAAACAAGAATACTGGAGTGGGTTGCCATTCCCTCCTCTAGGGGATCTTCCCAACCCAGGGATCAAACCCAGGTTTCTTGCATTGCAGGTGGATTCTTCACCAACTGAGCCACCAGGGAAGCCCTTGATAAGATATTATAGGTCACCAAAGATTTCTGAGCCAGTAAATTGTTGCAGAAATTTAAGGCATTTCAACAATTCTCTGCTTGGAAATCTTCGGTGATATATAATTACTCACCAAAGAGAGGATGGTTATTACTATATCCTTCGCTATTATGCTCCCACATCATTTCCCAATATTATCTTCTTCTCCTTCTTGTTTTCCAATCAAATTGAATATTTCAACCATTATCATTCACCCCTTCCAGCTCCTTTTGTTCACAAGACTCCACTTGGAATTTCCTTTCCAATCTTCACCTTAAAATTTAAATTGTCCCAACTTTAGTATAAAATGCTCCATCCTTAGTCCTACATATTGAATACTTCTAATATTATGATGCTGTCTTATATGCTTTATTTTGCCTACTATTTCTGGTAATTCCATGAGGTAGATACTAATTATTTCTATATTTTGTAAGTAAGGAAAGTGTGGCACAGACCATTAAATAACTTGCCACAGATCACACAGGTAATAAAAAGGGGAACAGGTAATTGAGCTCAGACAGCCTGGCTCCTGAATTAATCCTCCCAACCACTTTAATGTCTGTCTCTCTTCTCTGAACCCTCAGAGTATTGCGTTTACACCTGTCTTGAGTCAGCAATTAAATCCTGCCTTGAATTTTGAGTGTTTGTATCCTTAACTCTCTTATTAGATTATTAGTTCCTAGAGCACAAAGACCAGGTCATATCTACTCCCTATTAAATAGAATTCAAGCTGAATACAAATTTGTGGGATGGAGGGAGAGAAGGTGTATTAGTCAGTGTTCTCTAGGTAAACTGAATAAATAAATATACATATGTATATTCTATATACATAAGTGTATATATGTCTAGGTATATAGTAAATCAATCCTGAATTGTCATTGGAAGGACTGGTGCTGAAAATGAAGCTCCAATACTTTGGCCACTAATGTCCGAGGAGCTGACTCACTGGAAAAGATCCTGATGCTGGGAAAGATTGAAGGCAGGAGGAGAAGGAGACGACAGAGGATGAGATGGTTGGATGGCATCATTGACTCGATGGACATGAGTTTAAGCAAACTCCAGGAGATGGCTAAGGACAGGGAAGCCTGGCATGCTGAGATCCCTGGGGCCACAAAGAGTTGAACAAGACTGAGCGATTGAACAACAACAACAAATATGTATTGAGATGGAGAGATATGAGAGAAAGATTCATTTACTTTGAGGAATTGGCTCATGTGATTATGGAAGCTAAAGAAGTCTTGAGATAAGGCTAAGCATCAGCCTTTTTTCTTGCACCCACTAACTCCCTTCCCCCCAAACACTGATTTTTTAATGCATCAACACCCTCACAGAAGCTTCAGCTGGGAGAAGTGATCTGTGGATAAGCTTCACATATACCCATAAACCCATCATCATAGAAGACCCTGAACAAAACACTTCATCATCTGCAGGCCCTCTGCCACTACATTTTCAGAGGATTTGTTTACATTGTTAAATATTTATTGAGCATCTACTGCACACCAGCTCCTGGAGATGGAACAGTGAACAAGAAAAACAAATGCCTGTCCTCAAGGAACATATATTCCAGTCGGGGGAGGAGGGCGGTGGTGGATAGGAGAAACATATAAGACACAAGTAAACAAAAAATAAGAAAACTGTGAAAAGTATTCTAAATACAATAAAACACTGTTTGGTGTCCTAGACTGGGGAGAGGGAATGGAGGTATGACTAGGTGATGATCCGGGAGAACCTTCCTTGCTATACAGGTTATATTTGAGCTGAGCCCTGAATGATTTGATGGAACCAGGCATGTACAACTCTTGAGGGAAGAGCATGCCAGATGAAGAGGAGATCAAATTCCCAAAGGCAAAAGTGACCTGGTGTCCATGAGAATTAGAAAAACTGACATGGCTAGAACACAGTAGGAAGGGGTAGAATGGTCCAAAAGGAAGGTGGGAGATGCAGGGGTTAGATCATGAACAGCTCTTGTAGACCATGGAAAGGAGGTTGGACTGGATTCAACAGAGAGTGAGAAACCACTGGAAAGTTTTGAAGCGGAGAGAAGATGAGCTACTTGATATTTTTAAAAGACTGCTCCAGAGGCTGTGTAGATGCTAAACACTTGGAGGGCAGGGCACCGTTGTATGCAGGATATCTAGTTTCCTGAGATCAGACACACCCAGGGTGGTATGGCCATAGACAGGAAATCTAGCTTAGAAGCTTTGGGGGACATTGAGCCAGGAGGTAATGGTGGTTTGGGCAGGGTAGTAGTAATGGGAATGAAGATGTACTTTTGAAAATAAAGCGGGTGGGAGTTGATGATGGATTGGATAAGGCCAAGAAGAGACTCTGACAAGTCAACACTGACTCCTGGGTTATTGGTTTGAGAAACCAAGTAGATGGTGAAACCAAGAAGGACCTTGAACAGGAACTGGCTGGTGGCAGCAGGAGACTTGGAATCAAGGTGGGGGCAATACTGAACCCACTTTATTTGTTTGTTACTTACTCTCTCAGTTGTGTCCAACTCTTTGCAACCCTGTGGACTGTAGCCAACCAGGTTCCTCTGTCCATGGGATTTTCCAGGCAAGAATACTGGAGTGGGTTGCCACTCCCTTCTCCAGGGGATCTTCCCTACCTAGGGATCCAACCCAGGTCTCCTGCATTGCAGGCAGATTCTTTACCTCTGAGCCACCATGGAAACCCACAGGAAATCCAGAATTAGATAGATAACCAGATTCCAAGGGGGCCCCCATTCTGCCAGGGCCCATGTGGGTCTTCGGTGATGGCTGATGTGAGCTGTGAGCCCCAGTGTGAAGACGGATTGACTAGAGCACGTCCTCCCCCTCCCACCATGTTGGAGGTCCTCAAGGAGTGGCCTGGACACCAGGAGACTCGGGGGTCTTGTAAGAATATCAGAGAATGTGAAAGCTTCCAAGCTGGGATCCAAGAGCAAACTTCTGCTATGAGGCAGAAGAAGGGACCCGGGGACCCCCGAGAGCTCCTGGCATCCTCACATCTCAGCGTTGAATCACACATCACAGCTCCATGGTCTGCTCCACAGCATGGGCTGGTGGAGCTCTGGAGAATTCACACATTGCCCACAAGAACCACTTTAGGAACTATTTGTATAACTAAAAATGTCCTTCTTGACTTTTTGGCTTGTAATTTTAACGGGTGGAAACACCCACTTGCTCAGTTTGCTTTCTGAAGTGTGTTTATCTCCACTTCAGCGGAGTGGTCCCACTGTGTCTGTCCCTGGGCCCCAGCGGCTGGAGTTGTTCATAAAAGAACCTTTCACAGCCCCATAGACCTCTCCCTAGGATCCTCCTAGGGGGCTCACCCATATTTATTTGTTTTCAATGTGGTGTTTTGCTAAGTGTCCGTGGAATGTTTCTCTCTTGCCAACTGAGCTGGAACAGAACAGGAAAGCAGGCAGCTGACACTATAGTCAATTCCTTAAAAGTAACTTTAGAAAAAAACAAGGAGGAAGCACCATCTCCGCTTCTCTTCCTTTCTCAGCTATCAGACATCTTCCCAGAATATGAGATACCTTCTTTCAGTCTTCTCTTCTGAGACCCTGGAGCATGATTAGACCCAATATCAACCTCCAAGCCTTCAGACCCCAGCCAAACCCTGTTCTTGAATGAAATGACTTGGAATTCAGTAGATTAGATGTGATTTTGGCTACTGGGTATGACAAAGGGGAGAGGGAAGCAAACTAAAACTCTCCCTTTGTGGCCAACAGAAATCTCATCAGGCTGTTTTGGTGTTTGCTCACTGGCTTTTTTTGTTTGCTTTTATTTGTTGTTTTTTTGGTTTGGTTAGTTGGTTTTTTTGGGTAATCTCACATTGTCCCAAAGAAGATACTCTATCATTTTCATCTTTGAAAAGCAAAAAAAGACAAATTTACTTGGGATTTAGCTGGTAATATATCTAAGAGGGCCCTATGTATTTGCTGGTCCTAAAACCTTTCGTAAATCCTGGGAGAAAAGATTTGAACATACTTCCAGATGTTCCATTTCATTCCTGGTCAACCGCATTTCCCATGAAGACTTACAACCCACTAAAAATTCCAAAGAAGATGGGTTATCTCATTCAGCAGTGTTTCTAAAATAAAGTAATGACTGCCATTGACCGTTTAATGGGTTTGACACTACTCTCATGAGAAAAGTAATAAAATTTAAAAAAAGATGGTGTTACTGGAATGATTTTGCTGATGGGGAGATGGTTTTGAGGACTGAAGGCCACAGTACATTTATAGATTTGGGGTACAGGGGAAATGGGGTGTGGCAAGAAGAATGTGAGCTGGCAATGCTCAAATTGTACTTTTGAAATAGTGTCCAACCCCTCAGCCTCAGGGGGTCAAGGGACAATAGAAAACATCTGTCCAGTAATCACTAATGTTAATTACTGGATATTTTCACATTTGCCACAGAGTAGGGTAACCCAGGTCATAGAACTCAGATGTCTAAATAGCTCATGTGTCCCAGTCTGAATGATTTTTATTTCCTTGACCCTAAATTTTGGATGCCTCTAAGCCATATTTAAGAAATTGCCTCAGAACATGAAGAATTTTTGAAATTACAAAGTTTTTATGCCCTGAACTCATCTGTTTGTCTCACATTTAATAGTCGCGAATTGTTCCACATCATTGAAGAAAAATATATTCTTTCTGCAATCATTAAAGGTCCAATAACCTGAATCCTGGACCTAATCTCCTACAGGTTGTTTCAAACTAGTCAATTCCTGTTATTACTGTTACTATGCAGGCTGAGTGGGCATCATTTGTGCACTTCATTTCTTTTCATTAAATTATTCCTATAATGGCAGGAACTATCTTTTTCTTTATTTCCCTTGTATGTGTACTCAGAGATTATCAGACATGTGCTCAGTTACAGAGTCATGTCTGACTCTTTGGGACCCCATGGACTGTAGCCCACCAGGCTCCTCTGTGCATGGGATTTCCCAGGTAAGAATACTGGAGTGGGTTGCCATTCCCTTCTCCAATCAGACATGACACATAAAAATTATAAATGTGGAAAATCATATTGTTTCTAATTTATCTAAATTAATCATATTAAACTACTCCATAGTATATTCTTCTGAGAGCAATTGGTCTGGATTCCAAATTATATCCTGTAGTGAGGAATGGTGGATTGGCCAAAGTCCATTTGAAAACTGGAGTATAACATAGGGCTAAAATGTCATGATCTACACACTCACAATGTCAGGAAAATCATCTCAAAATCATTTGCAAAAAATAATTTGAAAGTTCAGAATGAAGGTTACTTCCAAGATGTTAAAGCACCACGAAGGCTGTTGTATGGGAAATAATAAACCATTGCTTATAAATCAGAAAGACAGATTGACCTGGAGTGTGCAGACTGTCACACACCTTACTTAGATCTATAGAAACAGCCATTATCAAAGAGGGAGAAAAAATATCCTTGCATGTGGCCCCGCTGCAAAAGCATGATTGTGTCTATAACCAATCTTGTTTTCCTCGAATCTGTGCAGCTGCAGTTCCTCTGGATATCCAGAGGAACCCAGACTCTAAGAGCCGAAGAAGAGGCAGTGGCATGAGGAAGTTTTCATTCATTTTGGAAAATGAGAAAATATATCTGAAACAATGACCTTTTTGAGACTTTTAACAAGCATATCCTTAGTTTCCTTTGACATTTTTTTCTCAGCACTCATAAGGAGCTCCTCCATCAAGCCGACTACTGGACAGTGCAAAGTCTTGGCAGAAGTAGATTAGATCATTTCCCATCTTTGTAGCCATCATCATCACAGACATCCTCCTCCTCATCACCATGGTAGGTCACATCATCTTCTTCATCAGCATCTTCATCATTATCACCTTCATCCTCCTCCTCAAAGCAGACACTTAGGGAGCAATAACCCTGTGCAGACCTCCTTCTATGCGCCAACCTGTAATAGTTCACTGACTTCTTACAACAACCCTAATGAAATACACGCTATTCTTTAAATTGAGGGTAGTTGATATACAATATTGCGTTAGTTTCAGGTGTACGAAAAGTGATCCCATTTCTTTTCATGTTATTTTCCATTATAGGTTATTACAAGATATTGAATATCATTCCTCTGCTATACAGTAAATTCTTGCCCCTCATTTATTTCAGGGATAGCAGTTTGTATCTATTAATCCCATACTCCTAATTTATCATTCCTTCCCTCCCTTTCCCTTTGATAATCACAAGTTTGTTTTCTGTGTCTGTGAGTCTGTTTCTGTTTAGTATATAGATTCATTTCTATTATTTTTTAGATTCAACATGTAAGTGACATCACAAATATTTGTCTTTCTCTGTCTGATTTACTTCTCTAAGGATAATATTCTCTAGGTTCATCCATGTTGCTGCAAATGGCAAGACTTCATTCTTTATATGGCTGAGTAATATTCCATCTTCTTAAACCTATCATCTGTTCATGGGCATTTGGGCTGCTTCCATGTCTTGGCTGTTGTAAATAGTGCTGCAAGGGACATTGGGGTGCATGTGTCTTTTTTAATTAGAAGTTTTATCTTTTCTGAAAGTATACTAAGGAGAGGGTGCTGGAGATTTATTTTTCATCCATGTTTTGCAGATGAGAAACTGAAGCCCAAAGAAGTGTGGTGGGTTGTCCAAGACCAAACAGTTTATGAGTAGGGGTATAAAGATTAGAACCCGGGAAGTCTTATTCTGGCACCCACATTCTTAACCACTACACTGTGCAGCCTCTCTATGTCCAAAATATTCCAAAAGAAAAACGTCTCATAAAAAATTTTCAAGGTTACTCCTTCCTGGGTATTTTATTCATTAGTGCACAAATACGTAGTTATCACAACCACACACACACAAAACATACGATTGCCTCAATTTCGTTCTTTCTCAAATATACATACAGGCTCACATTCACATGCACTGCTGAAGGGATCAAATTTTTCACAGTGATTTCACGTGCAGTGATTCAAAGACTTTGGAAACCTTCCCAGTCTCATAGCATCTTCCTCTCAGGAGAATGCTTCTTTCTTTAACCTATATTAAAAAAAGCCTCATATTCCATCCCTGCTTGAGCCTTTTAACAATTGTCCCTCCCCATTTGCCACAATAATAAAGCATGGAAATAGCTGGCCAATATGCCCAGCAGGACTCTCATTAGAGGAGAAATAGTACCACTCACACTTCGCTCTGCCTGAAATAAAGTCTGAGGCGCCTTACGAAGAATTTTTAAATTGTGAGTCCGTGTGGAACAAGAAAACAAAATCAATGTGCAGTGAACATGTTTATAATAATTTATAAGGCAGGCAATTTTTTCTGTTTGATGGGGGAAATGTGATGTAGCGGTAATTAGATGTAAACTTTTGGAAAGAATTCAAGAATGATAAATATAAGGAAACATAAATGTAATGAGGAGGGGGCAAAACCTCTCCATATGTTACTTTCCCAGTAAAATGTGTTGCCAAATAGGTTACACTATAGCTGCAGAGAAAAGAATTCTTGCTAGATTTTGAGGGTTTTTTTTTCTTTTTGGCCATATTACCTAAGCCAAATATGAGCTAATATACAGCATCCATAGTAACCATGATGCAGTCAAGCAAGTACAGTAAGTGCCCTACATAAGAACCTTTAAGTTTCGAACTTTCAAAGATGGAAAAGTCCATCAACCTCAGGCATGAGTGAAACTGCAACTTGCCCTCCGTCTCCTATTGTTGATGTTCCTTCAGCTCTACCATCTCTCACCTCCTCTCCCTCCTCCAGTCAGTGACTCTTCTTGTCTGTTCACTCGATACCAGCCCCTGTATGCCAGCTGTTTTACAGAGGCTAAAGTGTCTGCCTGGAATGCGGGAGACCCGGGATCAATCCCTGGGTGGGGAAGATCCCCTGGAGAAGGAAAATGGAACCCCACTCCAGTACTCTTGCCTGGAGAATCCCATGGAGGGAGGAGCCTGGTAGGCTACAGTCCATGAGGTCGCAAAGAGTCGGACACGACTGAGTGACTTCACTTTCACTTTTTTCACTGTGCTTTTCAAGGTCCTGTACTGTGAGGTTAAAAAAACTGTTTTCTTTGATTCACAGACTTAGACAATGAACTTATGGCTGTTGGGGGTGGGGAGCAAAGACTAGGGGGGAAGGGATAGTTAGTTTAGGATGAACATGTACACACTACAATATTAAAAATGGATAACCAATAAGGACCTACCGTATAGCACATGGAACTCTGCTCAATGTTACAGGGCAGGGTGGATGGGAGGAGAGTTTGGGGGAGAATGGTTACATACATATGTATGGCTGAGTCCTTTTGCTGTTCACCTGAAACTATCACAACATTGTTTATCGGCTATGCTGCTGCTGCTGCTAAGTCACTTCAGTCGTGTCTGACTCTGTGTGACCCTATAGACAGCAGCCCACCAGGCTTCCCCGTCCCTGGGATTCTCCGGGCAAGAACACTGGAGTGGGTTGCCATTACACCAATACAAAACAGAAACTTTAAGAAACAAACCAAAAAGGTCACTGTTTTATTATTTGTGTTTTTTTATGCCTTATTTGTGTGAAAAGTATTATAAACCTATTACACTACATTACTTACAGCCAATTGTGTTAGTTGGGTACCTCAGCTAACTTTTTGGAACTTGTGAACAAATTGGACTTACAAAGGTGCTCTCAGAATGGAACTCGTTTGTATGTAGGGAATTTACTGTAATGATTAAAAGTTGTATACAGACTGTTGACCTTTTTGGTCTCCTGCAAGGTTGAGAGAAATAGTGAAGAAAGTGCATCGTGGAAGATGCTGCAACCAGGGGAAAAAAAGCACACCAAAATAGTGAAAAAAAAGTCTGACATAGAAAAAAAAAAAAAGTCTGACATAGAAGCTCTGCCAGTGAGTTCCATACCTGCTGCCAACCCATTTGATGGAAGCAAAGGGAACATGTACGATTGGTCCACGGGAAGAGATGGCCAGCGGAGGTTTCTGGCTGCAGGCACGGCTGCATCCAGGAACTTGAACGGCATCTTGTTGCACAGTTTTGCCTCCCTATGTCAGCTGTCCTCAGACCCTGTCCTTGTGGGAAGACCTGTGGGAGATGCTAGCAGCTCCAGGCCCGGGTTCCCTCTCTGACTCACTGTGACTCGGTCCTCAGACCAGTTTCTGACAAAGACCACAGAGAAGTCATGACCATTTAAACCTCAGTCATCAAGGAGTGGGAGAGGACACAGCAACCAGTTAATCTAGGCAAGTCAACATGTTAGGGGAACCACCGACTGAAACCACCCGCCCTTGGCCACGCACCACAGTAACCGCTTGCATGAGTTATCTTAAACAGGAGGTCCTGGTAAGGAACACAGAGCTAACAAGCTACCACCATCTGAAAGAATTCAGGAAAGGTCAAAAGGAGGGAGGAATTGCCAGTTCATATGTCCAACCAACCTCCCAGAATCCTCCTCACTGGAATCCATCTTGGCTGAGCAATGCACGTGCCACCAGGAAGGACCCTGAGTCAGTGATTGGCCAGAGACAAGCTGGAAACCAACCCCATCACCATAAAAGCTGAGACTGGGAGCCACATGACAGAGCAGTCCTCCTGGGTTACCTTACCCTGCTGCTTTCTGTCAGGGCACCCCTTCCCAACAGGCTCTTACTTTGTCAACACATGAATCCTTGGACAGTTCATTTCCAGGTGTTAGAAAAGAGCTCTCTCTCGGGACCTGGAAGGGTCCCCTTCCTGAAACAAACATATAGGAGAACAAGGGAGCCTCATGGGGGAGAATGAAGGAGAGCAGGACTCTGTGGGACCCTCCCAGGAACAAATTCTTTCTGTGTTCCCTATTTCTCGTTTGTAGGAAATAGGCTCCATTCAGCCTCCTTGACCTTGCTGAGTTTCAAAGGGCAGATTCAAACCAACCGTTGCTAATCAGGGGAGGAAGGGGTTGCAGAGAGGAGGAGCAGTCAAGAAGCAACAGGGCAGGGTCCCGGTTCCTCGTC
The DNA here is from genome assembly GCF_055505025.1 of Bos grunniens. Classification (NCBI taxonomy): domain Eukaryota; kingdom Metazoa; phylum Chordata; class Mammalia; order Artiodactyla; family Bovidae; genus Bos; species Bos grunniens. The sequence goes on from NC_141181.1 coordinate 46,596,792, forward strand.
AAGGAAGATATATAACAAAGTCTTTGAGTTCTGCAGGAACTAAGGCCCCCAACCCAGGTGGAGGATGGCAACTTCAGGCTGAGCGAAAGATTACTGGAGCCCCACCCTGTTACCTCACCACCCACCAATCAGAAAAAGCCTGCACACAGCAAATGATAACAGAAACTCTGACCCTGCTTCCCAAAAGAGTCTCCTTTGAAAAACTTTCCCGTTTGAGCAGAATCTTCGATCTTGGTTTTTAGACACCCGTTTGCCTCCTCCCCAGGTTCCTTCCCAGGTGGCTCAGTGGTAAAGAATCCGCCCACCAATGCAGGAGATGCAGGAGACGTGGGTTCGATCCCTGGGTTGGGAAGATCCCCTGGAGAAGGAAATGGCAACCCATTCCAGTATTCTTGCCTGGGAAATTCCATGGGCAGAGGAGCCTGGCAGGCTATATAGTCCACGGGGTCACAAAAGAGTCAGACACCACTGAGTGACTAACACAGGTTGCTGGCCTCCTGAATAAAGGAAACTTTCCGTTCCAACCAACGCTTGTGTCTCAAGTATTGGCTTTCAAGCACTGAGCAGTCAAACCTGAGTTAGGTAAAGAGAACTCTACCATTTTTCCCAAAAGGAACCCTGAACTTGCTGCAGATATTTAAGGGGGAAATCCTCAAAATGATTGGGGTTTTTAGGAAGCTTAAAAATATCCAAGATTACTCATTCCCTGATAATGGAACCAAGTCAGATTACATGAATTTTTAGAGGTCCCATCATACCCCAAATGCTTTACAAGTAGCTAAATAAATGATTTAAGATTTAGATCTTTAGAATGATTAAGATTTACAGGTACCAATCTAGGAAGATGTCCAAGAAATACTGCGTGAAAAAAACAAGTTACAGAACCATTGATGCAGAACCATACACTTGTATATAAACAGTGAGCGACTTTATTTTGGGGGGCTCCAAAGTCACTGCAGATGGTGACTGTAGCCACGAAATTAAGACACTTGTTCCTTGGAAGGAAAGTTGTGACCAACCTATACAGCATATTAAAAAGCAGAGACATTACTTTGCCAATAAAGGTCTGTCTAGTTAAAGCTATGTTTTTTCCAGTAGTCACGTATGGATGTGAGAGTTGGACTATAAAGAAAGCTAAGCACTGAAGAATTGATGCTTTTGAACTGTGGTGTTGGAGAAGACTCTGGAGAGTCCCTTCGACTGCAAGGAGATCCAACCAGTCCATCTTAAAGGGAATCAGTCCTGAATATCCATTGGAAGGACTGATGCTGACTGAAGCTGAAGCTCCAATAGTTTGGCCACCTGATGTGAAGAACTAACTCATTGGAAAAGATCCTGATACTGGGAAAGATTGAAGGCAGGAGTAGAAGGGGATGACAGAGGATGAGATGGTTGGATGGCATCACTGACTTGATGGACATGAGTTTGAATAAGCTCTGGAAGTTGGTGATGGACAGAGAAGCCTGGCATGCTACAGTCCATGTGGTTGCAAAGAGTCGGACACAACTGAATGAACTGAACTGAACTGACACTATGTATGTAAAGTGGGTTTCCCAGGCTCAGTGGTAAAGAATCCACCTATCAATGCAGAAGATGCAGGAGACATGGGTTCAATCCCTGGTCAGGAAGATCCCCCAGAGAAGCAAATGGCAACCTACTCCAGTATTCTTGCCTGAGAAATCCCAGGGACAGAGGAGCCTGGGGGACTACAGTCCACGAGACCACAAAGAGTAGGACCTGACTGAGCGACCAAGCCTTCATGCATTTATGTAAAGTACATGCACACACACATACCATCATTTTTCTCTAGATACTTTTGACTGAAAAAAAATTCACAGCCTTAAAGTTGAGAATTATATTTTACTTGGTGGCCTTACTGAGGACTTTAGCCTGGGATGGTAGCCTCTCAGATCGCTCTGAGGAACAGCTCCAAAGAAGTCAGGGAGGGGCAGGATACACAGGAGATTTGGTGAGGAGAAAAATGCAGCCAAACATCAAAAGATTCACGCTAGGGGACTTCCCTAGTGGTCCAGTGAGTCAGCTTGCAATGCAAGGGACACAAGTCCAATTCCTGGTTGGGGAACTAAGACCTCACACGCCTAGGAGCAACTAAGCCCATAGACCAAACTAGAGAGTCCATGTACCGCAATGAAGATCCTGTGTGCAGCCAAATAAATAAAACAATTTTTAAAGATTACTGCCAGTCACAAAAAACAGACATCTCAAGTTAATGATTTTAGAATTTTTCTATATATGCAGAGATGTAGGAGTCTGGGCTTATTGAAATGATTCCTTTGATATGCACTTTAACAGTGTAGCAGCAGCATCCAGCTTTTCTCCATCCTGAATCCCCTCAGGGCTGCAGCGGATGATGGCTTTATTACTGCAGATCCTTTGTTTACTGTAGTGGCAGGTGACATCATTTGCCACAGAACACAGAAGTGTATACAAAGGCATAGAAAATGTTCTGGAAGCATAGGCAGCAAACTCAGAAAAGAATGTACCTCTGGAAATAAAGGGGCCAGAAGTCAAAAAGGTCATCTAGTCTCATATATAACATTTCACATCTTTACAAGAAGAATGACTCCACATATGACTTTACTAAATCCTGTATCATGAAAGTTTAGACCACATAGGGGGATTTCTCATTTGGAGAAACCAGCTTAACTATAGAGAACAGTATAGAGATTCCTCAAAAAAAAGAAAAAAAAAAACTAAACTAGAGTTACCATCAGTTCAGTTCAGTGCAGTCGCTCAGTCGTGTCTGACTTTGCGACCCCGTGAATTGCAGTACACCAGGCCTCCCTGTCCATCACCAACTCCAGGAGTTCACTCAGACTCATGTCCGTCGAGTCAGTGATGCCATCCAGCCATCTCATCCTCTGTCGTCCCCTTCTCCTCCTGCCCCCAATCCCTCCCAGCATCAGAGTCTTTTCCAATGAGTCAACTCTTCGCATGAGGTGGCCAAAGGACTGGAGTTTCAGCTTTAGCATCATTCCTTCCAAAGAAATCCCAGGCCTGATCTCCTTTAGAATGGACTGGTTGGATCTCCTTGCAGTCCAAGGAACTCTCAAGAGTCTTCTCCAACACCACAGTTCAAAAGCATCAATTCTTGGGCCATATCATCCAGCAATTCCGCTCATGGGCATACATCTGGGCAAAACTGTAATTTGGAAAGATACACATGCCCCAATGTTTATAGCAGCACTATTTACAATACCCAAGACATGAAAACAACTTAAATGTCCATTGACAGGTGAATGGATAAAGAATATGTGGTATAGGCACACACAGACACTCACACACACACACACACACACACACACACACAATGGAATACTACTCGGCCACGAAAAAGAACAAAATAATGCCATTTGCAGCAACATGGGTGGACCTAGAGATGATGATACTGAGTGAAGTAAGTCAGAAAGAGAGAGACAAACACCATATGGTAGCACTTACATGTGGAATCTAAACTATAAAGCAAATGACTGTATCTATGAAACAGAAACAGACTCACAAACCTAGAGAACAGATTTGTGGTTGCCAAGGAGGAGAGGGTTGAGGGAGGGATAGCCTGGGAGTTTGGGATTAGCAGATGTAAACTATTAAATACAGGACGGATAAACAACAAGGTCCTAGTCTATAGCACAGAGAACTATATTCAGTACCCTGTGATGAACCATAATGGACAAGAATATGAAAAAGAATGGATATATGTATACAACTGAATCACTTTGTTGTACAGCAGAAATTAATATAACAGTGTAAATCAACCACACTTCAATAAAATATTTTTTTAAAAAAACAGCTTGTTGCACTCTTCTTTATTAGATTCAATTCTTCACTCATCTTTTGTTTTCCAAATATATAAAATTCACCCATATGATGTTCAAGAACCTGAGATCCATCAACAGCAGAGAAACAAACCTCCTCCCAAACCACATAAACCAAACGTATCCCTTACTTTCTCTCAGAAGTAGAGAATAAAGAATATTCTTTACCAATTCGAAGACTTTAAAATAGCAGATGAAAGAATGCCATATGTTCTCAAAGCTTCTGACCTCTATTTACTTCTATATTTAGCTCGAGCTTCTTCAGATGAATAACTGTTTGTTTGGGCAACGTCAGCAGCCCTGTTGCAGTGTCTGCCTTCTTTAGTAAGAAACTGGTCCATGTTTGGGAAACCACAGGCCCTACTTTTTACTGCTTGGTTGGATGTGTTGGAATCAGCCATCTGCGGAAAACGAGGGTGGTACATGGCTCACTGTTAAGTGCTACAAGGAACACGGATTAATACAACAGATGACTCCTGACTCAAAGAATTCACAGTCCTGCTGGAAAGACAAAGTGGACTCACGTGAATGAAAGAAAAGACCATGGAAGGTGGTGTGTGATGAGCAGCCAGAATAAGCAGCCATCAATGTAAGAGCATCTCTACTCATGACATATCCACTGTACAAGGAGGATGATATAATGGCATTGGGGGCAGACAAAGGGGATTCTTTTTTTTTTTTTTTCATTTTTATTATTTACTTTTTATTTACTTTTTATTTGGAGGATAATCACTTTACAAGGTTGAGTTGGTTTCTGCCATACAACATAAATCAGCTATGTCTCCTCCCTCTTGAACCTTCCTTCCATCTGCCCCCTACCCCATCCCATATATATGGAATCTAGAAAAATGGTACTGATGAACCTATCTGCAGGGCAGGAATAGAGACAGACATAGAGAACAGGCTTGTGGACACAAAGGGGTAGGAGAAGGTGGGACGAATTGAGAAAGTAGCATTGAAACATACACATTCAGTTCAGTTCAGTTGAGTCGCTCAGTCGTGTCTGACTCTTTGTGACCCCATGAATCACAGCACGCCAGGCCTCCCTGTCCATCACCAACTCCCGGAGTCCACTCAGACTCACGTCCATCGAGTCAGTGATGCCATCCAGCCATCTCATCCTCTGTCATCCCCTTCTCCTTTTGCCCCCAATCCCTCCCAGCTTCAGAGTCTTTTCCAATGAGTCAACTATTTGCGTGAAGTGGCCAAAGTATTGGAGCTTCAGCTTTAGCATCATTTCTTCCAAAGAAATCCCAGGGCTGATCTCCTTCAGAATGGACTGATTGGATCTCCTTGCAGTCCAAGGGACTCTCAAGAGTCTTCTCCAACACCACAGTTCAAAAGCATCAATTCTTCGGCACTCAGCTTTCTTCACAGTCCAACTCTCACATCCATACATGACCCCTGGAAAAACCATAGCCTTGACTAGACAGACCTTTGTTGACAAAGTAATGTCTCTGCTTTTGAATATGCTATCTAGGTTGGTCATAACTTTCCTTCCAAGGAGTAAGCGTCTTTTAATTTCATGGCTGCAATCACCATCTGCAGTGATTTTGGAGCCCAAAAAAATAAAGTCTGACACTGTTTCCACTGTTTTTGCATCTATTTCCCATGAAGTGATGGGACCAGATGCCATGATCTTAGTTTTCTGAATGTTGAGTTTTAAGCCAATTTTTTCACTCTCCTCTTTCACCTTCATCAAGAGGCTTTTTAGTTCCTCTTCACTTTCTGCCATAAGGGTGGTGTCATCTGCATATCTGAGGTTATTGATATTTCTCTCAGCAATCTTGATTTCAGCTTGTGCTTCTTCCAGCCCAGCATTTCTCATGATGTACTCTGCATATAAGTTAAATAAGCAGGATGACAATATACATCCTTGACATACTCCTTTTCCTATTTGGAACCAGTCTGTTGTTCCATGTCCAGTTCTAACTGTTGCTTCCTGACCTGCATACAAATTTCTCAAGAGGCAGGTCAGCTGGTCTTACAAATAGCTATGAAAAGAAGAGAAGCAAAAAGCTAAGGAGAAAAGGAAAGATATAAGCATCTGAATGCAGAGTTCCAAAGAATAGCAAGAAGAGATAAGAAAGCCTTCCTCAGCGATCAATGCAAACAAATAGAGGAAAACAACAGAATGGGAAAGACTAGAGATCTCTTCAAGGAAATTAGAGATACCAAGGGAAGATTTCATGCAAAGATGGGCTCGATAAAGGAGAGAAATGGTATGGACCTAACAGAAGCAGAAGATATTAAGAAGAGATGGCAAGAATACACAGAAGAACTGTACAAAAAAGATCTTCACAACCCAGATAATCACGATGGTGTGATCACTCACCTAGAGCCACACATCCTGGAATGTGAAGTCAAGTGGGCCTTAGGAAGCATCACTATGAACAAAGCTAGTGGAGGTGATGGAATTCCAGTTGAGCTATTTCAAATCCTGAAAGATGATGCTGTGAAAGTGCTGCACTCAATATGCCAGCAAATTTGGAAAACTCAGCAGTGGCCACAGGACTGGAAAAGGTCAGTTTTCATTCCAATTCCAAAGAAAGGCAATGCCAAAGAATGCTCAAACTACTGCACAATTGCACTCATGTCACACGCTAGTAAAGTAATGCTCAAAATTCTCCAAGCCAGGCTTCAGCAATACATGAACTGTGAACTTCCAGATGTTCAAGCTGGTTTTAGAAAAGGCAGAGGAACCAGAGACCAAATTGCCAACATCCGCTGGATCATGGAAAAAGCAAGAGAGTTCCCGAAAAACATCTATTTCTGCTTTATTGACTATGCCAAAGCCTTTGACTGTGTGGATCACATACACATTACCAGATGTTAAAAAACTGTATTCTTTAACTGCTTTCTAGATGAGAGATCAGCAGAGGATTTCATTGGATAAATGGGCCCCAGTACTAGGTAGGATCCCTGGAGGAGGGCATGGCAATCCACTCCAGTATTCTTGCCTGGAGAATACCATGAACAGAGGAGACCAGCAGGCTACAGTCCATGGGGTCGCACAGTGTCAGACACGACTGAAGCGACTCAGCCAGGGTGCACACACTAGGCAGGGTAACATTTGTGTTGTGCATTTGTGGGTTTTCTCCACTCACCAGTCATACCCCACCCCCATGTACTTGTTCACCTGTGCGATGACCTAAGCCACTCTCTGACCCGAGGTCAGACACAAAGGCTCAAGCCACCTGATGGAAAATCATGATAAAGCTCCAACTCTCCACATGCTCCACATGAAAGGAGGTTGACCTCTAAAGATGCTACCATCAAGGGATCAAGGTGTCTGACTTCCTTTGGGTCCCCACGGAGCTGAAGTCAGCCCTCCAAGCATGGGAGTTGCCCAGCTGGGGCTGGTATCCCTGACAGCATGTGACAAGGTGCTTCTGGGAGGGCGGGAAACAACTGGAAAACTTGTGGTAGAGAGCCTGTTCTGGCATCGTGACCCTTCAAAACAGAAGAGATGCAAAGGGCCAATAAGCCCATGAAGGATTGCTCAACCACATTAGTCATTAGGAAGATGCAAAGTAAAACTACCGTGACTTCCCACTCCACACACCCAGAGTGGCTAAAATTACAAAGACTGGCTACCCCCCAGTGTTGGATATGGAAGAGTCTGAAAGCCCACACATTGCTGGGAATGTGAGGGAAGGGATGGATGGAGGAAGATGCAGTGGTTGACCTCTGGGAAGCCAGAAAGGAATGTGCACAAAAAAATAAAATTCATAAAAAATAAATAAAACAAATATACGGGACTTCCTTGATGGTCCAGTGGCCAAGACTCCAGGCTCCCAATGCAGGGGGCCAGGGTTCAATCTTTGGTCAGGGAACTAGATCCCACGTGTTGCAACTGAAGATACCAAGTGCTGCAACTATGACTCGGCACAGGCAAATAAATAAATATATTTTTTAAAGTAATCGGCACCTGTTTTGGAGGCTATGCAGCTTTTCCTGGGGGACCCTGAGGATACAGTTCTTTCTGCCAGGCAGAAATGAAGGCTCAAGTTTGCAAGATCTTCTGATTTGTATGGATTTTTTGGAGAAGGTGGAAATTCTAAATTTCATGTAAAAGCCTTTGATGTTTCAACATTGCCAACTAATTCAAATATTCTGAAAAGATGTGTGCAAGCCAGGTAAGGCTCCAGGGCTACCAGTTTGAATCTCTTTAAGAGAGGTTGTTGACAAATTAACAATAGGGATTTGACAAAGAAAGGAATACCACCTGAGACAAAGACCATCACAGATGTTTAAATCCTCAAGAAAAGAGAAGCAAGGCAATGTCTCCCCTCCCCCACTCCAGGATCAAGATTGAATGCTTTTTTTATTGGAGCTGAGTATTGATGAACAGACCTTGCCCAGTAGGTCAAGTGACCTGCCTCAGGCACTTCTTTCAACCTATCAAGCATCTGAGATTCTTACAGCTTTATAATCTCTGCTCCCATAATTACCCTAAGTGATACAAAATGGTGTTCCGTGAATGTGAAAACATCCATCCTCACTAGGAAAACAAAACTGTCAACTCTGAAAAAGACCATTTCTACTTTTAGCTTTCTCGATCATTCCGCCTTCCCCCAATGGAGTTAAATGTTCCTGCGATTTATAATAGAAAGCAATTAACAGACAATCCACCATCTTCAGCTAATGCGGCTCCTTCAAATGCAATGTTTCTGAAGAAACAGATAAAAGCTAGTCTGGAGTGATCACATTGTGTGAGGCAATTCCTTTTATATCTTTTGAAAGTGATTTCAGACAAATCCACTTTGCCAAAAAAGCCAACGCCTAGTACACTTGCACTTTATTTTCTTGGCATCCCCCAGTCCGTTCATTTTTTTGGCAATTAGGGAAATTTTTTATGATAACCGCCCACACTTGAGCCAGGCTCTCCCCTTTCCCTTCTTCATCCCTCCACCCCTGCAGGATTTTCCTGAAATTGTGTCTCCCTGGGGAAATTCAACCTCTGACCCCTGCTGCTTTCCTGGACTGCCTATGACGTATCTTAATTCCAATCTAGACTCATTCCAAACCCTCCCAGTAAAGAGGCGGGTATATTCCAGGTTGAAGGCCAGAGCCCAGTGATCCTTACTGGGTCATGACGGAAAGGTTTTGCGGTGGTCGACCTGGGTGTGAGTCCCAGTTCTTGCTTCCTGCTGGCTAAGAAACACCATGGCAGCCTGTGTAGTGAGTGTTCTTTGTGTAAAGCGCAAGGAATAACATTTACTCCAAAGGATTAAGTGAGATTATATTAGCAAAGTGCCTCATGTCCGATAAGCGCCTCAACAAGCATTGGTGCCCACCTCCTCTCCTCAAACGCCCAGGGTACCACATGCTCATGTCTAGCCCCAGGAGCTGATATGTGCTAAGTTGCTCTGACTCTTTGCAGACACTGTAGCCCCTCCAGACCCCTCTGTCCTTGGGATTCTCTAGGCAAGAATACTGGAGTGGGTTGCCGTTTCCTCCTCCAGGGGATCTTGCTGACCCAGGGATCGAACTGGAGTCTCTTAGTCTCTTAAGTCTCCTGTATTACCATGAAGGTTCTTTACCACTAGCACCACCTGGGAATCCAGGAGCTGATACTGGTCATATTTTTTTAATCCTCTCTCTGAGGGCCCCCTCGAGCAGGCCCTAATGGTGTTGTGAAATGAAATGTTTTCTGCTTTATGCTCTACCAGTAAACATGCCTTTTCCAAATGTAAATTTCTGAGCCCAGGTAAAACTGAACCGGCTATTTGGAAGCCATCAGCTATTTCCTCCCCGCTAAGCACTGAGGAGCTGGAGGGGATGTGAGAGGCAGCCAACCACTACATTCGCCATCTCTTACAGTAAACAAGGAATTAGTATGTGAACAATAAAGAAAGGATTGGCCCCAAGTAGCTAGATGCACATGAAAGAAATTATTTCAGCAAGCCCAGACATTTGCATCTTCCCATATATAGAAGATCACTAGATTTTCTATGTGAGAGATTTCAGTTCAGTTCAGTCACTCAGTCATGTCTGACTCTTTGCAACCCTATGGACTGCAGTGCACCAGGCTTCCCTGTCCTTCACTATCTCCTGGAGCTTGCTCAAACTCATGTCCATTGAGTCGGTGATGCCATCCAACCATCTCATCCTCTGTCGCCCCTTCTCCTCTTGCCATTAATCTTTCCCGGCATCAGAGTCTTTTCCAATGAGTCTGCTCTTCTCATCAGGTGGCCAAAGTACTGGAGCTTCAGCTTCAGCATCAGTCCTTCCAATGAATATTCAGTGTTGATTTCTTTTAGAATTGACTGGGTTGATGTTTTTGCAGTCCCAGGGACTCTCAAGAGTCTTCTCCAACACCACAGTTCAAAAGCATTAATTCTTCAGTACTCAGACTTCTTTATGAAGGTCCAACTCTCACATCCATACATGACTACTGGAAAAACTACAGCTTTGACTATATGGACCTTGGTTGCAAAATGATGTCTCTGCTTTTTAATACGCTGTCTAGGTTTGTCAGAGGTTTTCTTCCAAAGAGCATCTTTTAACTTTATGGCTGCAGTCACCATCTGCAGTGACTTTGGAGCCCAAGAAAATAAAGTCTGTCACTGTTTCCTTTGTTTCCCCATCTATTTGCCATGATGTAATGGGACCGGATGCCATGATCCCAGTTTTTTGTGTGTCTCCTACATTGCAGGTAGATTCTTTGCCCACTGACCCACTGGGGAAGCCCATGAGAGATTTAGTTTTCCCTTAATTAACAATAATCTTTTAGTGTTCAGATAACCTGCTCCTCCCTGCAAACTTGTATATAGTTGGCTCCTCTCCAGCTTCCTTGGAGTCAACTCTCTTGGGGTCACCTGAGATACTGTCTCCTGGGCTCAAGTCCTAACATTTCCACCAAATAAAGCCTAACTCTCAACTTTTAGGTTGCGCGTATTTGTTTAATGACAGTTCACCTGCATCCTTTGGCTTCTGTTTCCTAGCATCTCTTTGAGTGACGTCACTGATTCTGTGACTGTGATGATCAGAAGAGACGCGTGTCCTACATTCCCCTGCTCCCATCCAGGCCAAGCCTTTCTGGGGTTCCTCTCTGCGCTCTTTGCTTGAAGGCAGAGCATTCTGAGCCTCAAGTTGGAAGGGCCTGCATTCCTGAAACTCCTCATGGAAGAGCATCACCAACCCTTATCTAGACTTTTCTGTGGGAAAGAAAGAAAAATTTCTTGCGTGTTTTAAACTTTTAATTTCATATTGGAGAGTATAGCAATGCTGTGATTAGCAATGCTGTGATAGATTCAGGTGAACAACAAAGCCACTCGGCCATATATATACATGTATCCATTCTCCCCCAAACTCCCTTCCCATCCAGCCTGCCACATCACTTTGAGCAGAGTTCCCTGTGCTATACAGTAGGTCCTGGTTGGTTGCGTGTGTATGTGTATTTGTGTTCAGTCGTGTCCGATTCTTTGGGATCCCATGGACTATAGCCCACCAGGCTCCTCCATCCATGGGATTTTCCAGGCAAGAACACTGGAATACGTTGCCATTCCCTCCTTCAGGAGATCTGCCCTACCCAGGGATCAAAACTGCATCTCCTCCATTGGCAGGCATATTCTTTCCCACTGAGCCACTGGGAAGCCCCTTTGCTGGTTATCTATTTTAAATATAGTCATGTGTACATATCCATCCCAAACGCCCTAACTATCCAGTGGATCGTGTAACTATCCACTCACCCCAGCAACCATAAATTTCTTCTCTAAGTCTGTGAGGCTGTTTCTGTTTCACAAATAAGTTCATTTGTATCATTTCTTTTCAATTCTGCATGTAACAGATGTCACACGGTATTTCTCAGAAAGAAAATTTCTTAATTGTTTTGGAGGAACATGTCATTATACATGAATGTGGTAGGCAGCGACATCATACCTACTCTGGAGCCTGAAGAGGACAAATCCTCTACTTCCCCACCACGGCAGGTTCGTGGGAAGCCTGTGGCCCAGGATCTGTGAGTGTGGTCTTCTTCCCTGGCCTCCACATCCTGGGGAACAAAGCCCACTGCAGGCTCACACCCTGGGCTTGCTGCCTTTCCTGAAAGCCAGCCTTCCCAAGCCCCCTCAGTCAGTTCTATTTTCCAAGCCCCACCCTTTGTCGCCCCAGTGACTCTGAACCCTCAACATCCTTTTCAAAACTTTCCTTTTTGCACAAGAGAGCCAGGGGCGGTCTCTGGCTTCCCACCAAGACCCCTGACTAATACGCTTGATATCAGCAGGGGGAAAATGTTTACACATACTTTGTCTGTTGTCAGCCAAGCCGGCCACCCCTCCTCCCTGCAACTCGATGGGATGCTGCGGCCAAGCGGCACGCCCTTGGCAGGAACATGGGCTTGTGAATTTACGACAGTCCAAACAGCCTGGCCTGGTCATCATTTGGCCACGAAGTGCGTGTTGGCAGAGAAGGGCCGGTGAAGGCGGTGCTGAATTCCATGAGCAGCATCTGATTTCTGAGTGTCAGTGATAAGACCTGATTCCACTAGGAGAAAGGTCAGGGGAGCTCACACCGCCACTCTGAAGACGGCAGCTACGGAGGTGAGCTATGGTGACCCCTCGATGGTCGGTTTGGTTCCAGTTTTGTTACATGGATCACCCTGCGATGGTGTTACCAACATAAGTCCAGAGGTGTGTGGATGACCCCTCGCCCCACCAGCTGGTTCTCCTCCTGCCCTCGGCCCCTGATCGGAAAGACAGTCTTGCTGTCATTGCTGTTTACTCTTTGCGACCCCGTAGACTGTAGCCCGCCAGGCTCCTCTGTCCATGGGATTTCCCAGGGGCAAGAATACTGGTGTGGGCTGCCATTTCCTCCTCCAGCGGATCTTCCCGACCCAGGAATCAAACGTGGATCTCCTGCATTGCAGGTGGATTCTTTACCACTGAGCCACCTGGAAGCCCAAAAGATAGCCTAGTTCTGTGTCAGGTGAGACGATGCCAACTTCAGGAACAAGCAAATCCAGAGTCACCGATGCCCACACACAGTATTCATTTCTCGCTCACACAGACCCCAAATCGTGGTCATACTCACACAGATCTCTGTGTGGTGACCAGGAACCAGGGTACCTTCAACCAACTGACCTCTCTCTAGCCAGCAGACAGGCCCTCGAGTAAACGGCTGCTGCTGTGGGGTGACTCCCAGGTCAAGACTGGAAGCATCACGTTCGGTCCACTCACTTCCATCAGCCACACCCACATGCGCGGGAAGCCAGGACAGCAAACCCTGAGCCCCCAAAGAAAGGAGAGACAGGACCAGCAGCACTCCCTGCTCCATGGACCCCCCCAGTCACTCCCTGGCCACCCAGCCTAAGCAGCATGTGTCTGACAGGACCAGCATGTTCATGGCCACCTGTCTTACCCCTCGGAGCCAAGTCCAGGACAGGATGAGAGGTGTATGACTGCAATCGATGGCTCTGATTTCAGTGCAGGGAAATATACAAGCCTTTTTTTTTTTTTTCCTTAGATGCCAGAGAATGAGCCACTGGGATGTTCACATGATGGTGTCCACCTCGATCAACCACACCCTCTGGGAAGCCGGCTGACCCCCCACTGCCCTGAGATTATGGAGAAATTGGAGCCTCCTTCACTGTCTCCACCCGAACAAACAAAGTGTAAGAAAGGAAACAGCTGTGCCTGTGCACTGGCTCAAACAGTCCACTTGGCCACTGTGACATTGACACTGGCGGGAAGTTGTCTCACCTGAAGACTGCCTTCTTCCTTCTCTCCAGAGGGCTGTTTGCCAGCTGCTTCTTTCCCCGAATTAGAAAGGATGGGCAGCCTCACGCCTCTGAGATCCGGAGGAGCCACAGCACATGCTTACTTGGCCACCTGTCTCCCAAACCACCCACACCCCTCGCGCGGATGGCTTCTCCTGCTCCCCCTCAGAGCTAATTCAGGATTTAATTACTTTAACCATCTGGCAAAGCTTCTGTGTGTCCGCTGGGACCCCTGCAACGTGTCAGGATGGGAACTAACATCCACGGCGGCACTGGGAGGTGTCCGCCACACGCTCCAGATGAGACAAGAGAGACAGAGGAAGCAGGTGCCCTTCATCCTCTCCGTCTGTCATTTTCGCCTGGAAATTGACAAGAAGTGAAGTTGAACAGTGGGGATATAGTGCATATGGACTGTCTGTGAGGCCTTCTGCCAAGATGTCTAGAATCTCAGCAGAAGGACTCGATGGCAATGCCATTTCAGTCCTGGGAGTAGGCGGCAAACCCGCTTGTCTGCTGCCCTCATGTGGAGATTCCTTCACGCCTCTCTGTTCCCTGGACCCCGAGTTCTGAGCTCACATTTTGCAGGGATAAGTCCGTCAGATAGAGACAGGCTGCACTTACTGTGGAGACAGAATGCCTTGTTGTTATTGTTCAGTGGCTCAGTTGTGTCCAACTCTTTGCGACCCCATGAACAGCAGTATGCCAGGCTTCCCTGTCCTTCACTATCTTCTGGAGCCTGCTCAAACTCATGTCCATTGAGTTGGTGATACCAACTCCTGCTGCCCGCAATCTTTCCCAGCATCAGCGTCTGTTCCAATGAGTTGGCTCTTCATATCAGATGGCCAAAGTATTGGAACTTCCGCATTAGTCCTTGCAATGAATATTCAGGACTGATTTCCTTTAGGATTGATTTGTTTGATCTCCTTGCAGTCCAAGGGACTCTAAAGAATCTTCTCCAGCACCACAATTCAAAAATATCAATTCTCCAACATTCAGTGTTCTTTATGGTCCAACTCTCACATCTGTACATGCCTACTGGAAAAACCATAATATGCAGTAGCCTTTTGTTGATTTTCCTGAGCAGGACCACCCAGTCCAACAGAAAGAGCATCTGACCAAGTCCTGCTGTCTCCTTCAGCCTTGGCTACAGATATTCCCTTCTCACTGTGTCCCAACCACGGGGACCTTCCCTCTCTTCAAAAAGACCCCGGTCCCTCCTGCCCAGGGCTTTGCACATACAGCTCCCTTGGCCCGCATTACCGCCTAAGACACCTTCAGCAGACCACTTAGCCTGTAGACATCAGCTCTAAGGTTCCATCCTGACTTCTGAAACCAGCTCAAGAGCTCACGTATGTCCACAGGCCTCTGCTGCGCTTTGTTGCTTGTGGCCTTGAAAGCTAACGATCGCCCATGTCGGTGATTCTGTGTCTCCCAAATGAAAATAATAACCCCAACACGTTAGGGATCAAGTTCAAGTTTACTTACCAATCCCCTCCAGTCCCTGGGACATGTGGTGGGCACTCAACATTTTTGAATGAAAAAAGGGGATTAAAAGGGCAGATGGCCAATGCAGTGAGGTTGGCCAACATCCTTTGTGAAATCATCTCCCCAACATGCCCTCCTCACTGTACCTCAACACTAAGTGTGGCCCAAGAACCACAGACTCAGAATCGTTGCAAGCTGGTGAGAAATGCAGACCCTCGGGCCACCCCAGACCTGCTGAGTCAGAGGCTGAACAGGATCCCAGGTGATGCTTGGGCTCCTTAGAAAACACAGGTAAACAAGGAAAAAGCTATGACTTTTGTCTCTGAATCCTTTTGCTAAAACCATACCCCTTTCTTCTTCCCAAGCATCCAATATCTTCTAAGATCTTAGGAATCCCCAAAGCAGCAGCCTTTGGCAGAGAGAGCTGTGTCGTCCTACAAAGCACCTTGACACCTCAAAGCATTTTCCAGCTTCAAATAGATGCCTGGTGCTTCCCACGTTAACTCCCCTGTTAACTCCCCACATTAACTCGCTCCCTTAAGCCCTCCCCAGGGAACATTGCTGCAAAGTCTAGCTCTCTGGATGGACTTTTTATTTTCAGCTCTTAGTCTGCCAGAGACTCAATCTCATTTAAGCTTAGAACACTAAATTATGTCCAGATGCAAGTCAAAGAGCATAATCATCTCCCTAAACCACCCCCTCCCCCCACCATGACATGATGTGACACTGAGCATCAGAGGAACAGCACCTGCCTCCTCAGCTTGACCACGCTTCCCACTGGCATCACTGCAGGGGCAGTGGGGCGAGGGGGTGGGAGGGTCGCTTTGCCAGCCCTGCGTTCAGGTCCCCGGGCTTCACATCCTCCCTTCCTGGAGGCCATCAGCTCAAGTAGACAAATGTAAAGGGTTTCCAGTCCCCCCGTGCCTCTTCCTGGCATTTCAGAAGACACAGCAGCCTGTCCACCACCATCCCAGTGCTCTGGAGTGCTTACAGGGCTCCCTGGCAGCGAACAAACATCCCCGGGCAAGAACTCAGGAAACTGATACCAAAGGGAACCTGGTCCTCTGGGCCAGCCCAGGCAGCCAAACCGCACTCGTTCTGCTTGATCACACAACAGGTGGCCTCCTTTCCCTAATGGCTTACAAATCCCTTCTGCGGTCATTCATAACAGGAGGTTCATTCACATCCCCTTTCCGGATGTAAACTGGAGGTGTGATTACCGTGGATCGTTTTTTTTTTTTTTTTTTTCCAGCGCGTGTGTGGCCACAAACGTGGGGCATGAGTGCCCCCTGGTGGCTTTTCTAGGAATTCATCCAACACCTGCCTGCTACTGCTGCTGCCAAGTCGCTTCAGCCGTGTCCAACTCTGTGCGACCCCAGAGACAGCAGCCCACCAGGCTTCCCCGTCCCTGGGATTCTCCAGGCAAGAACACTGGAGTGGGTTGCCATTTCCTTCTCCAATGCATGAAAGTGAAAAATGAAAGTGAAGTCGCTCAGTCGTGTCAGACTCTAGAGACCCCATGGACTGCAGCCTACCAGGCTCCTCCGTCCATGGGATTTTCCAGGCAAAAGTACTGGAGTGGAGTGCCATTGCCTTCTCCGACACCTGCCTGAGCAACTCCTAACTGAACATGATGGAGCAGGGCCCTGTGCCTGCGGGATGGGGCAGTGGGGACCTGGAGGAAGTTGCTGGACGCCTGACAATCCAGACCAGGCCCTCAGGCCTGGCGCTTCCGCTTTACTCGCCGATGGTCCTGAGCGTCTGCAACAGGGCCTGACACGGGTGCTCAATACACAGCATTAAAAGGATACATGAAAATAAGGAGACAAGGAGGGACCACGGTGAAAGTCCCCATGCAGGCAGAGCACAGAGTGTGACCCGGGTGAGGGGCGCTGCAGAGTCGCGGAGGTGCCGCTCTGAGATGCCACGTGGCCTGAGACTGGGATCGGAGGAGCCCAGTGTGAAGCCTTTCAGGGCTGGGAGCTCCTGGGGGGAGGTTGGGGGTGCAGTGCAAGCCATGGAGGCACCCACTGTGCCTGACTGAGTAAGGATTCCCAAAGAGGTCCTGCATCCTCATCCTGATTTAACCTGTGGGATTCACCCTCGAAGGGTAGAGAGACTGTGCAGGTGTGACTGAGCTAGAAGCTCCGGATTTGAGAAGGTCCTGGGCCACACAGGTGACCCAGAGTCATCACCGGGTCCTTCTGAGAGGGAGTAGGAGGGTCAGAGTCAGAGAGGTGAAGACAGAAGCAGAGGTCAGGGGGCTTTGAGGGGGTGGGCACAAGCCAAGGAATTGGACGGCCTCTTGAAGCTGAAAAAGTCAAGAAAATCTTCTCCCCTGAAGCCTCCAGAAGAATGGAAACCCCTTAACCTTTGACTTCTGATCTCGAGAACCGTAAGAGACTAAATTTATTTTAAGCCACTAAAGAGATAGAGAGATTACAGGGAAACACAGACCAGGCAGAGAAAACAGCAGAACAAAGGCGCCGGGTGTCCAGGAGGCTGGCATATGTGGGACCTGGGAGCAGACCAGAGAAGGAGAGAGCTGGGGGAGGGAGGCACCAGCCAAGCCAGGAAAGTCAGGATGTGCTTGAAAGGCCGTTGGAAGGCTGGGTTTCACTCTTAGGGCGGGGCGGGGCAGCTTTAAGTAGTGTAGGTACATAGATCATTTAAAGTTTACAGAGATCTTTGGCAAGGGTTTTCCTTTTATTTAACAGAATTTTTTTTCTCAGCCTCGGGAGACGTGGATCGGAATCTGTTTATGAAACAGGCAGAGCCGCAACCCTGCACAGGTTTATCCCATGAGGACACCACGCCCAGGCCTGACGGTGCACACAACCACAGGCAAACTGATGAAATGAGGACTTCATCATTCTGGATAGAAGAGAATCATCACAGTGATTTCCCAAACTTGATTGATGGTAAGGAAATTCTGGGGGACTTTTTAAAAGAACAGATTACCAGACCATTCTCTGAAGATTCTAAGTATGGGGTGAAGTCTAGGAATTTCTATATTCAACTATGCATGCATTCATGCTAAGTCAATTCAGTTGTGTCCAACTCTTTTGACCCTGTGGACTGTACAGGCTCCTCTGTCCATGAGATTCTCCAGGCAAGAATACTGGAATGGGTTTCCATACCCTCCTCCAGGGGATCTTCCAGACCCAGGGATCAAACCCTGGTCTCCTGCATTGGCAGGCAGATTTTTTATCGCTGAGCCACCTGGGAAGCCCATTCAAATATACCCTGAGTGATTTAGAAACAGAAGATCTGGACTTTCCTGGTAGTACAGTGGATGGGAATCCACCTACCAGTGCAGGGGACACAGGTTCAATCCCCGGTCCAGGAAGATTCCACATGTCATGGAGCAACCAAGCCGGTGTGCCAGAACTACTGACCCCACGCTCTGGAGCCCATGAGCTGCAACTGCTGGGCCATTGTGCTGCAACTGCTGAAGTCCATGTGCCTAGAGCCTGTGCTCTGCAACAGGGGAAGCCATAGCAATGAAGAGTAGTTCTTGCTCACTGCAAGTAGAGAAAGCTTCTCTACAGCAGCGAGGACCCAGCACAACCAAAAAATAAAATAAATAAATTTATTATTAAAAAAGAAAAGAAAGAAGATCTGAACACACCAATGATGAGAAAGTTTATTAATTAAAATCAGTAATCAGAAACCCCCCAACATACAGTAGAAACTAACACAACATTGTAAAGCAACTATACTCCAATAAAAAAACAATTAAAAAAATAAAACTAGACCTTTATCCCAATAGAGAAAGGTCTAGTACCAGATGCCTTCCCCGGTGAATTCTACAAACACTTAAAGAAGAATTAACACCAATTTTTCTCAAACACTTCCAAAAAATAGGAGGAAACACTTCCAAACTCATTTTATGAGGTCAGCATTACTCTGATATCAAAGCCAGACAAGGACGGACTTCCCTGATGGTCCAGTGGTCAAGACTTCGCCTTCCAATGCAGGGGATGCAGGTTCAATCTCTAGTCAGAGAGCTAAGATCCCACATGCCGACCAAAGAAACCAAACATATGGCAGAAGCAATATTGTAACAAATTCAACAAAGACTTTACAAATGATCCACATCAAAAAATCTACAAAAAAAGAAGGCAGACAAGGAAATGACAGGAAAAGAAAATCACAAGTGACCCTTGTCAGGCGTGCCAACCCTCCACTACCCACTACGTCACTGTCCCATACAGTTGAAAATCTCATATACCTTCAGGCTGCTCAAAAACTTAGCTATAGCCTACTGTTGACCAGAAACCTTACCAAAAACACAGGGTTGATTAATGCATATTGTATATGTTATGCATATTATATACTGTATTCTTATAATATAAAAGAAGCTAGAGAAATGAAAATGTTATTAAGAAAGCCTTAAGGAAGAGAAAATGCATTTATGGTACTGACTGTGTGAACACCTTAAAGTTATATCATCCGTTTATGAAATGAATGGTCCATCTGCCAGTATACCAATCAATGCTGCTTTGTTTGGTACAAAACACTATAGATGTTATATGTGTTACTAACACTTGACATCAAAAATGAAAAGATAATGTGAAAATGGAATCTCACTTATTTACACATATAACAATTCAGGCCTTGATAATGAAGAAGCAACAATATACTTTATGGTCACCTAGTGTGATCAGTGTGATTGCTTTATGGTAGTTCAGCCTATACACTAATGAATGCATCATTGTAACATTTTTATGGCCTACAGTATTACAGTCTTATTCTTAATACACTATTGGAAACATTGTTATATTTTTAAAATTAATTTTATTTATTTGTTTGGCTGTCCTGGGTCTTGGTTGCTGCTCGGGCTTTTCTCTAGTTGCGGTGAGCGGGGGCTACTCTCTAGTTTCAGTGAGCAGGCTTCTCATTGTGATAGCTTCTCTTGCTGTGGAGCAGGGGCTCCAGGCACACGGGCTTCAGTAACTGCAGCTCCCAGGCTCTAGAGCACAGACTCAGAAGTTGTGGCTTAGTTACTCAGTTGCTCTAAGGCATGTAGGATCTTCCCAGACCAGGGATCAAACCCGTGTCTCCTGAATTAACAGGTAGATTCTTTATCACTGAGCCAGCAGGAAAGCCTTGTTCAGTTCTGTTCAGTTGCTCAGTCGTGTCCGACTCTTTGAGATCCCATGAATCGCAGCACGCCAGGCCTCCCTGTCCATCACCAACTCCAGGAGTTCACCCAGACTCACGTCCATCGAGTCAGTGATGCCATCCAGCCATCTCATCCTCTGTCGTCCCCTTCTCCTCCTGCCCCCAATCCCTCCCAGCATCAGAGTCTTTTCCAATGAGTCAATTCTTCGCATGAGGTGGCCAAAGTACTGGAGTTTCAGCTTTAGCATCATTCCTTCCAAAGAAATCCCGGGGCTGATCTCCTTCAGAATGGACTGGCTGGATCTCCTTGCAGTCCAAGGGACTCTCAAGAGTCTTCTCCAACACCATGGTTCAAAAGCATCAATTCTTCGGCGCTCAGCCTTCTTCACAGTCCAACTCTCACATCCATACATGACCACTGGAAAAACCATAGCCTTGACTAGACGAACCTTTGTTGGCAAAGTAATGTCTCTGCTTTTCAATATGCTATCTAGGTTGGTCATAACTTTCCTTCCAAGGAGTAAGTGTCACCATCTGCAGTGATTTTGGAGCCCAAAAAAAACAAAATCTGACACTGTTTCTACTGCTTCCCCATCTATTTCCCATGAAGTGATGGGACCGGATGCCATGATCTTCATTTTCTGAATGTTGAGCTCTAAGCCAACTTTTTCACTCTCCACTTTCACTTTCATCAAGAGGCTTTTTAGTTCCTCTTCACTTTCTGCCATAAGGGTGGTGTCATCTGCATATCTAAGGTTATTGATATTTCTCCCGGCAATCTTGATTCCAGCTTGTGTTTCTTCCAGCCCAGCGTTTCTCATGATGTACTCTGCATAGAAGTTAAATAAACAGGGTGACAAAATACAGCCTTGACGTACTCTTTTTCCTATTTGGAACCAGTCTGTTGTTCCATGTCCAGTTCTAACTGTTGCTTCCTGACCTGCATACAGATTTCTCAAGAGGCAGATCAGGTGGTCTGGTATTCCCATCTCTTTCAGAATTTTCCACAGTTTATTGTGATCCACACAGTCAAAGGCTTTGGCATAGTCAATAAAGCAGAAATAGACGTTTTTCTGGAACTCTCTTGCTTTTTCCATGATCCAGCGGATGTTGGCAATTTGATCTCTGGTTCCTCTGCCTTTTCTAAAACCAGCTTAAACATCAGGAAGTTCACGGTTCATGGATTGCTGAAGCCTGGCTTGGAGAATTTTGAGCATTACTTTACTAGCGTGTGAGATGAGTGCAATTGTGCAGTAGTTTGAGCATTCTTTGGCATTGCCTTTCTTTGGAATTGGAATGAAAACTGACCTTTTCCAGTCCTGTAGTCACTACTGAGTTTTCCAAATTTGCTGGCATATTGAATGCAGCACTTTCACAGCATCATCTTTCAGGATTTGAAATAGCTCAACTGGAATTCCATCACCTCCAGTAGCTTTGTTCATAGTGATGCTTCCTAACGCCCACTTGACTTTACATGCCAGGATGTGTGGCTCTAGGTGAGTGATCACACATTCGTGATTATCTGGGTCATGAATATCTTTTTTGTACAGTTCTTCTGTGTATTCTTGCCATCTCTTTTTAATATCTTCTGCTTCTGTTAGGTCCATACCATTTCTGTCCTTTATTGAGCAATTTTTAAAAACCTTTCACCTGTGATGATAGCTGATAGGCAGTTTCTCAAATTATGAGAGAGAGAGGCATACTGTACAGGAATGTAATTCTTTGAAACTAAAGTTATAAAACAGTAAGAAAACCAACATGCTATTAATTTTATATGAAATATCACTCAGTTTATGTAAGGATGACTAGCATCTACATATGTTTTATGCATTCATAACACACCTAAATTTTTCTTTCTTTTTCTTTGTTATTTCTACGCCACAGGATTTGTCTGCAAGTTTTTTCAAATTGTCACAAATCTCAAAAAAAAATGTTTCAATGCTTCCAGACATTTGCAGATTAATAAACTGTACCTTATATGCCAATATTCATTGGAAAGACTGGTGCTGAAGCTGAAGCTTCCATACTTTGGTCACCTGATGTGAAGAACTGACTCATTAGAAAAGACCCTGATGCTGGGAAAGATTGAAGGTGAGAGGAGAATGGGATGACAGAGGATGAGATGGTTGGATGGCATCACTGACTCGATGGACATGAGTTTGAGTAAACTCTGAGAGTTGGTGATGGACAGGGAAGCCTGGCGTGCCGCAGTCCTTGGGATCACAGAGAGTCGGACATGACAGAGTGACTGAACTGAACTGAAACTGTAACATGAATTTGTTTTTAAAGTTCCAGTGTGTGTGTGTGTGTTAGTTGCTCAGTCATGTCTGACTCTGCTACCCCATGGACTGTAGCCCACCAGGCCCCTCTGTCCATGGAATTCTCCAGGCAAGAATACTGGAATGGGTTGCCATTTCCTTCTCCAGGGGATCTTCTCAATCCAAGGATCAAACCCTGGTCTCTTGCACTGCAGGCAGATTTTTTTTTACCATCTGAGCCACCAGAGAAGCCCTGCTAAATTTCCAATATATTTATTGAAAACAAACTGGAGAGAGGATGGCCAGGATGGTGGAGTAGGAAGACTTTGAGTTCACCTCCTCCCACAGGCACTAACATCACAACAATTTACAGAGCAACTGTTGTTGAGGAAGACTGGAATCTAACACAAAAGATCTACCACAATCAAAGACAGAAAGAAGGGACTTCCCTGGTGGTCCAGGAGTAAAGAATACACCTGTCAAGCAGGAAACACGGATTCAGTCCCTGGTCCAGGAAGATCCCACGTGCCTCAGGGCACTAAGCCATGTGCCACAACTATCGAGCCCACACTCCAGAGCCTGCGAGCTGCAGCTACGGAGTTCAGGTGCTGTAACTACTGAAGCCCGCGCGTCCTAAAGCCCATGCACAGCAATAAGAATAAATAAAAGCACAATCCTATTTAAGAAAAAAAAGGAGAAACCACAACGAGATGGGTAGGAGGGCTGGAAACACAGTATAGTTAAGTCCCATGTCCCACACCCCCAGGTGGGTGACCCACAAACAGGAGAATAGCTACAGTTGCAGAAGTTCTCCCCAAGGAGCAAAGCGTTTAAGCCGCACACTGGGTTCCCCAGGCCAGGGGTCCTTCACCAAGAAGACAAGCCCCCAGAACATTTGGCCTTGAAGGTCAGCAGGGCTTACTTCTGGGAGACCCAGAGTGAAACAGAGCCTCCACTCTCACAGGGTGCACACAGAATCTCACTCATCCCGGGATCCAGGGCAGAAGCAGGAATGTGGAAGAAGCCTGGGTCGGCCCCACCTGCTGATCTTGGAGGGCCTCCCTGAGAGGCAGGAGGCCATGGGGACACAGACACTGGCATGGCCATTTTGGGGGAGCCCATTCTACCACATGCACACTGGTGCCAGCAGGTGGCATTCCTATTTATCTTGCTACGTTTTTAGCTCCGAGCTGACCTGCAGCAGAATGGGGACGCCTCAGGTCAGGCGTCTAACCGGGCCCTAATACAGCCCCACCCAGCAGCAGGCTGGGTGCCTGAAGACCCTCTGAGCTCACAGCCACCTGGGACCTGGCCCTGCCCCTGGAGGGCCCATGGCACACCAGGTCAATGGCACCAATCCAGGGAACCACCGGGCCCCACAGCCAGCCATCCAGGCCCATCACCACCCACCAGCAGACTTGCACCAGCTCCAGGACCTGGCCTCACCCACTGGTGAGTGGACACCAGCCCACAACCACCACAGCCCAACAGCCTGCCACGCCAGGGGCTAATCCAACCTCCAGAGGCCAGCACCAGACCCAGGACACCCTGGGCCCCTTAACCAGCCCCCTTGGGATCCTGGGCCACCCATCAGCTTTGGGAGACTGAGGATCCTGTAGCTCCAACTGTGTGAGGAACTGTCCCCCGATATCAACAGGCCGACACCAACTCCAGGACCCCAGGGCCCTGCAGCCAGAGACCCTGGGCCCCACCCCCCAGCAGGCCAAGAGCAGCTCCGACACACTGGACCCCTCAGCCAGCCACATCAGGAGCCGTCCCTGTGCACCAGCAGGTTGCCACAAGGTCTGGAGCTCCCAGCGCTGCAACCACCCACACCTGAACCTGGCTCTGTGCACAATGGGCCAGCAGTAGCCCCAGGACACCCCAGGGCTCCACAGTCAGTGACCTCATGACCCAACCCCATGCACCAGTACCCAGCAGCCACCACACAAAGCCACCAACCAGATCAGGGGCCAGCCACGCTGACCAAAACACCGCACAGCTGTCAGAATGACTGTTTTCTAAAAGATAAGAAGTGTGTTGGCGAGGATATAGAAAAGGGAAACCCTTATACACTTGGTGGGAATGTAAACTGGAATATAAACTATGGAAAATAGTATGGAGATTCATCAAAAAATTAGAATACTAAAGCTACCATGTAATCCAGAAAATCCACTGTTGGGTATATATACAAAGAAAACAAAAACATTAATCAAAAAAGATAAATGCACCTCTATATTCATTTGCAGCATTCTTTACAGTAGTCAAAATATGGAAGCAACCTAAGTGTCCATCAACAGATGAATGGATAAAAACGACATCACAGAGACACACACACACACGCACACACGCACATATGTAATGGAATACTCCTCAGCCATAAAAAAAGAATGAAATCTTGCTATTTGCAACGTGGATGGACCTAGAGGATGTATTACGCTAAGTGAAATAAGTCAGACAGAAAAAGACAAATGCTATATGATTTTACTTATATGTAGAATCAAAAACAAAGCAGATGAACAAACATAACCAAACAGAAACGGTTGTAGAAACAGAAAACAAACAGGGTTGCCAGAGGGAGGGGCAAGGGAGAGAGAAACTTCCAGTCGCAAAATAAATGAGTCATAGAAGTGAAATGTACAGTGTGGGGAGTGTAGTCAACAACTAAGTAATATTTTTGCATGGTGACGTATTTGTAACTAGACATCACGGTGATCAGTTTGAAATGTATAGAAATACCAAATTACTAGGTGTGTAACAGAAACAAACACAGTGTTGTAGGCCAAACACACTTCAAAAATCAACAGATAAATAAACTTAGAGAAAAACATCAGTTTTGTGGTTACCAGAGGTGGAGGGTGGAAGGAAGGGGTGTTGGATGAAGGTGACCAAAGGTACAAACTCCAAATTGTAAGATAATTAAGTACTAGTGACATAATGTACAACATGGTAAATATAATTAACACTATTATATGTTACATCAGTTCAGTTCAGCTCATTTCAGTTCACTCACTCAGTCTTGTCTGACTCTTTACGACCCCATGGACTGCAGCACGCCAGGCCTCCCTGTCCATCACCAACTCTCAGAGTTTACTCAAACTCATGTCCATTGAGTTGGTGATGCCATCCAACCATCTCATCCTCTGTCGTCCCCTTCTCCTCTTGCCTTCAATCTTTCCCAACATCAGGGTCTTTTCAAACGAGTCAGCTCTTCGCATCAGGTGGCCAAAATATTGGAGCTTCAGCTTCAATATCAGTCTTTCCAATGAATAAACAGGACTTATTTCCTTTAGGATGGACTGGTTGGATCTGCTTGCAGTCCAAGGGACTCTCAAGAGTCTTCTCCAACATCACAGTTCAAAAGCATCAATTCTTCTGTGCTCAGCTTTCTTTATAGTCCAACTTTCACATCCATACATGACTGCTGGAAAAACCACAGCCTTGACTAGATGGACCTTTGTTGACAAAGTAATATCTTTGCTTTTAATATGCTGTCTAGGTTGGTCATCACTTTCCTTCCAAGGAGTAAGCGTCTTTTAATTTCATGGCTGCAGTCACCATCTGCAGTGATTTTGGAGCCCCAAAAAACAAAGTCAGCCACTGTTTCCTCATCTATTTGCCATGAAGTGATGGGACCAGATGCCATGATCTTAGTTTTCTGAATGTTGAGCTTTAAGCCAACTTTTTCACTCTCCTCTTTCACTTTCATCAAGAGGCTCTTTAGTTTTTCTTCACTTTCTGCCATAAGGCAAATTGTTTCGAGTACTTTACCTAATACCCAGAAACTATTCAGTTGTCCTTCTAGTTTCTGAGCCAGGAGCTCTCTTCAGCCTTGTGTGTGTCCTGAGCTTTGTTCCCTCTCCTCCTTCTGGGTGGTTCTTTCCCTGCCTTGGTTTCCCCACATGCCCATGCAGGACTCTACCCTCACACTTTAGCTGTTTCTTCTCCCTTGACCCCCAAGTCCACCTCCTCAATTTGAGGTCAGCTGGGCTCCTCCTCATCACCCTCCCTGGCCACAGCCTGGAAACTCTCTCCAGTAAACTGGCATGTTTGCAGGGCTTGTCTCATATGTTCTCTATCCCTCTGAGATAATTGTTTTTCACTGCTTGAAATTCAAAATCTTAAAAACCCACTGTTGTACCTATTTTGTCCAACTTTTCACTTGTTTCAGGTGTCTGTGTAGAGGGGTGGGGGCAGAAATCCCATCTCTATCACTTTCGTTAAGACTCCTCAGTACAGGGGATCCCTGGTGGTCCAGTGGTTAAGACTCTGCCTTCCGCTGCAGGTGGCACAGGTTCAATCCCTGGTTGGGGAGCTCAATGTGGCCAAAATTAAGGAAAAAAAAGGAGAAATAAAGTCTTCTCATTACACATAAATAAATACTCTTTAAGCCACGTCTCAGTTTTCTGTCATGTGCAATAGGAAAAAAAATACCCAGACAATACAGCTACCCGTCTTCAACTGTTTCATTTCACTCTGTTAAAGTGTCTTCAGTCATGTCAATTGAAGATTCACCCAGGTAACCAAAAATCTTTTTTAAATGTCAATACTTCCAGCAAGAGTGAAGAGCTATCAACTCTTCCTCATATGAATGTAAATGGTTTCTGACTGCTTCCCACCTGATAGCTGGCGGAGATCAGCAAGACCGAAAACAGAAAGTTGGGTTGTGGGGGGAAGAAAAGAAATGGTCTGAAATTTGGAGAGGGAGTAAACTTTGGGAGAAAAACACACCTGGGTGGGAAGAAGGAAGAGCTTTTTTCTGTGCAAGAACATTGATGAAAAATATTTAAAAGGAGAGCCCCAAACATGCCCAATTATTAGGCTCCATCATATGAACCTGCCATTTTGTAGGTCAAAAGATAAGCTATTGGACTTCCCTGGTGGTCCAATGATAAGACTTTGCACTTCCAATGCAGGGGACACAGGTTTGAGCCCTAGTTGGAGAACTAAGATCCCACATGCTGTGTGTCACAGCCAAAAAAAAAAAAAAAAAAAAACAAATAAGGTAAGCTATCAGTAATGCTGTACTGTGCAACAAAATACTTATTTCAAAACTTTGCAATGAGCAAACTCGCTTGCTGCTCCCAGGATGGAAAACAAAGGCTGGTACAGTTTAGCCATCCTGTGAGCCACTTTATTTAGTTATTCCCCCATGGTTCTGACATGGGTATAAAGGCATCAGGTGGACAGAAGAACTCCCATGGAGCCTGGGGCAAAGCTGGGAAAGGGTGGTCAAGGGGTGCATTTGTGCAGAGACCTGAGCTTCAGAAAGGAGCCAGTCATGCATAAACCTTTCAGGCAAATGGGATGGAAAGAAGGGTATGCGCTGCATGGGACAGAGAACGATGATGTGCCTGGAGCAATGGGGACAGTCAGTGCGGATGAACTGAAGAGCCAAGATAAGACTTCACATTTTACTCTCAGAGACATCAGACATCACCAGGAGCAACTAAGTCCCATGGTTTGCCCTCCTTCAAAAATAACTCTATGACCTGATTAAGTAAGACATTTCCTAACTAGGAAATTAACTCTGTATTTCTCATGCCCCTATTCATATGACCTGATAGTTAAGGTTGGGTGAATGTGAGACTTCGTTTCAGAAACACAAATCTGCTCCCAAGTTGGAGAATAACTCTCTTAGTTTAAATAAAGCAGAGAGAGAGACCCTCCTCTTCCTAGAATATGTTGCTATTTAATGACCTATGAGACAGAGGCCCAACTTGACCATGGGCTCTTAAAAGATGAGAGCGTGTGGACTCCCCTGGTGGCGCAGTGGATAAGAATCCGCCTGCCAATGCAGGGGACGTGGGTTTGAACCCTGATCCAGGAAGATTCCCCATGCCTCGGAGCAATTAAGCCCATGGGCCACAACTACTGAGCCCGTGCTCTGGGAGCCCGCATGCCACAACTACCGAAGCCCCTGCTCCACAGCAAGAGAAGCCACCACAATGAGAAGCCCTCACACTGCTCCCAAGAGTAGCCCCCACTCGTCGCAACTAGAGAAAACCCAAGCAAAGCAACAAAGACCCAGGGCAACCAAATATAAATAAATAAATAAAATTTAAAAAAAAAATGATGAGAGAGACAATGTGTGTGTGTCAAACATTTTAGCAGAGAAACTGAGAATTTCAGAGAGAGCATAGTCATGCACTGAGCACGTAACACTGCTCTGTTTCTTCTTTCTGTTCATTTCTGAGAAGAGGAAGCTGCCTTATTGCACCACCCTCCTAAACTGCAATATTAGGGGGATTTTTCTATCCGCATCAAAAAGATCAGGTACCACAAGGACCACACTGATGACCTGTCTTCTCTAAAAGCACTTTCCATTTAGATCTTCCTACATCAGGCACCCTCAACATTTCAAGACCACTTGACATTTGGGGCATTAAAAGGTCAAAGTCAGTAGACAAAATTCTGGTATAATTCCAGACTAGAGAAAATAGGAAAGAATTTTCATTTAAGAAGACAGCACACACAGGGAACTGTATTCAATACCCTGTGATAAACTATAATGGAAAAGAATATGAAAAAGAATATATATGTATCACTGACTCACTTTGCTATAGAACAGAAATTAATACAACACTGCAAATCAACTATCCTTCAATAAAATAAAAATTTTTAATGGTAATTTTGGGAAGCAGTGGAGATGTTAACTGCTGTGGTTATTGTTTTACCATACACACAAGGATCAAATCATCACATTGCAACCTTAAAATTACACCATGCTATGTATCAATTATATCTCATTAAAGCTGGAAAAAATGAAAACACTACCATCTGTTTAAAAATACCTCATAAATATTTAGAGTTAACACAAAATAAATTTGCACATTATATAGAAAGTGACAACTCTGAAACAAGAAGCAATGAAAACTACCGAAAGCATTAGACAAAATATTTAGTCTAACACAGATGTAGAGAACAAATTTATGGGTACCAAGGTGGGGGAGGGGGGCTGAACTGGAAGGTTGGCAATGACATATATACACTATTATGTATAAAATAGATAGCTAATGAGAACCTACTGATTATCACAAGGAACTCTACCCAGTGCTCTAAGATGACCCAAATGGGAAGGAATTCTAAAAAAAAAAGAGGGGCTATATGTGTATATATATATAGCTGATTCATTTTGCTGTGTAGCAGAAACTAGCACAACATTGTACAGTGATTATATTCCAGTAAAAATTACTTTAAATAAAAAACAGTCTAACAATTTTTTAACTAACGAAAACTAATTTTTAAATATCTAAGCTGAAGCTGAAGTTAAAGAAATTAGAAAAAGCTTTTAAAACTTCAAGGAAAAAGGAAAGGAATTAATGCAAAAGAAACAAAACTTTAAGAAACATACCAGTGTGAGAGCTATCTTAAAAATCCAAGAACTTATGCTTTTTAAATAATCTAAGAAAAATAAAAGCCTGCTCAAATGTAAAATAAGAAATGATAAAGGAGAATTAATTGCAGAGAAAGAAAATTAAAGAGAACTGGAGGGAATAATTTGTTTAAATCTATGCAAATAAGCTAGAATTACTAAATGACAAATTTATTGTTCAAAGAAAATGTAATCTAACAAAACTGCTTTCATAAGAATTGTTATTTTAGCTTAGAAAATGATGGGAAAATACCCTTAAACAACCTCCATTGAACATAGTTCCAGAGGATAAACCAATGCAACAGGGACTCTCTCATTCACTGCTGGCGGGAATGCAAAATGGTATAGCACTGTGCAACACAGCGTGACCGTTTCTTACAAAATTAATCATCCTTTTATCATGAAACCCACCAAACACACTCCTTGGTATTTACCCAATTGTGTGTGTGCTCAATTGCTCAGTTGTGTCCAACTCTGTGACCCCATGGACTGTAGCATGCAAGGTTCCCCCATCTGTGGGATTATCTCAGGCAAGAATACTGGAGTGGGTTGCCATTGGTTCAATCTCTGGTCAGGGAACTAAAATCCCACAAGCCAAGAGGCACATCCAAAACATATCTTTTTAAATTAAAAATGATGTCCTATTTGCCTCCTTAGCACAGTAGGCAGCACGTCAGTCTCATAAAAAAAAAGCTATCCTTCGGTAGGTGGATGGATACTCTGTGGTCCATAGACAATGGAGTGTTATTCAGTGCCAAAAAACCAACGAGCTACCCACTCATGAAAAGACACGGAGGAGCCTTAAATGCTTATTACTAACTGAAAAAGCCAATCTGAAAAGACTACCTGCTGTAGTTGCAGTCTCACTGGTAGTAAGAGAACTGCAAATTAAAACCACGAGGAATCACCTTTTTTCACTGATCATAATGGCAAAATTATAAAAGTTGAATAACACACACAGTGTTACTGAAACTACAGGAGAACAAGAGCTCAGTTTTGCCAGGGGGAATGTACCCTGGAAGAACCACTAGAGAAGGCAGGTAAGGAACAGCTATCAGAGTTAATCTGTGACCACAATTCCACTCCTAGGAATTTACCCTGCAGATACATACGCACACACACAAAATAGCAAACACACAAGGATATACTTACTGCAGTGTTTGTCATAGTAAAATATCATAAACAACCCAGATATCCTCAATGGCAGACTAGTTAAAGAAATTCTGAGGAGTCTATACAGCTGTAGTGGGTTGCAACTATTTAAAGAGACAGAGAGCGAGATCCTGGGATTGCCCTAGGTGTCCAGCGGTTAGCACTCCATGCTTCCCTTACAGGGGGCAAGCGTTCAATCCCTGCTCAGGGGACTAAGATCCCACATGTCACACTATGTGGCCAAAAAAGAGAGGGTGAGAGAGAGATATCCATATACAATGTGAAGAGATCTTCTAGTCATATTTGTAGGTAGAAAAAGGGCAGGTGCATATTGTGTAAGTAACCTAATTTTTGTGTTTTTCAATAGTAGAAAGATAACAGTATATATTATGTGTTTATGCATAAACAAATTATGGGAGGTTACATAAGACACCAAAGGGCATGGCAACCCACTCCAGTATTCCTGCCTGGAGAATCCCATGGACAGCAAGCCTGGCATGGAGCTGCAAAGAGTCAGAAACGACTGATGTGACTTAGCACAAATCTGTTATCCCCTGGGGTGAGGCAGAAAAGGCCAGGATGGGGAGTTTTCACCAGGATGCCTTTTAACGTGGCTTCATTTTTGGACCAAATAAATGCATTATGCTTGCCTTGTTCCAATCATTAAAAGTATTAACAGCTCATTAAGTTTGTATACACCCTGTATGGTATATGGAACATTATCCTACCAGTTTGTCATCATTGGTTACTGGGTAGGAAGAGGATGGAAGAAAAAAATGGTCATCCTTTTTTAAAGTGCCAGAGAAAAAGAACATGTATGGTGACATGAACCATGAGGCTAGGAAAAGTGCTTGTCTCAGACCATGTGACTTCAGATGGCATATATATATATATATATAAATAAATATATAGTCTTATTTTTATAATTAACATCTACTATTGTGTAATCATTTTTAATTTTATAGAAAATGTTCAAGTCAAAAATATAATTTCTCAAAAAGAAAAACCAAACAAGATTTTACATCATAGAAAGAAATCTTTAGCCCTTCTTTACAAGAAAAATCTGCAAATCAGAAATGGGGATGTTTTCTTTTAAAAGAGAATTTTTGTTTTCTTATCATATTCTAAGGTACAAATAATACACTCCAAATTCAGTTGTATTTGTGTCTTATCCTGCACTTTTTTCAGTATCAGTTCAGTTGCTCTTTACAACCCCATGGACTGCAGCACACAAGCACACTCCCTGTCCATCACCAACTCCCTATTACCAACTCAAACTCATGTCCATTGAGTCAGTGATGCCATCCAACCATCTCATCCTCTGTCATCCCCTTCTCCTCCCGCCTTCAATCTTTCCCAGCATCAGGGTCTTTTCAAATGAGTCAGTTCTTTGCATCAGGTGGCCAAAGTATTGGAGTTTCAGCTTCAACATCAGTCCTTCCAATGAATAAACAGGACTGATTTCCTTTAGGATGGACTGGTTGGATTTCCTTGCAGTCCAAGGGACTCTCAAGAGTCTTCTCCAACACCACAGATCAAAAGCATCAATTCTTCGGCACTCAGCCTTCTTTATAGTCCAACTCTCACATCCAAACATGACTACTGGTAAAACCATAGCCTTGACTAGATGGACTTTTGTTGGCAAAGTAATGTCTCTGCTTTTCAATATGCTGTCTAGGTTGGTCATAAGTTTTCTTCCAAGGAGTAAGCGTCTTTTAATTTCATGGCTGCAGTCACCATCAGCAGTGATTTTGGAGCCCCCAAAAATAAAGTCTCTCACTGTTTCCACTGTTTCCCCATCTATTTGCCATGAAGCGATGGGACCAGATGCCATGATCTTAGTTTTCTGAATGTTGAGCTTTAAGCCAACTTTTTCACTCTCCTCTTTCACTTTCATCAAGAAGCTCTTTAGCTTTTCTTCGCTTTGTGCCATAGGGTGGTGTCATCTGCATATCTGATGAGTACTTTTTTACTCTCTTAAAAAGAAATCCTCAGGACTAGTATGCTTGACGTTGTTTCAAGGCTTCAGAAACATTATTGAGATACTTATGTAGTCATGAAATAATGTCTACTGTGAAACAATGGTTTATAAATGCACTCGTTAATTCTTAACACTAGATTATGCTTGATAGGGTTCATTAAATGATTCCCTTAACTTTTTTGTATGTTTGTAAATTTTTCCAAAATAGAAAAAGGTTAAAATTTTACAATATAAAATGAGTTAGTAGATGTAAGGGCTTCTAGGGTGGCTCAGCTGGTAAAGAATCTGCCTGCAATGCAGGAGACCCCAGTTCATGATTCCTGGGTTGGGAAGTTCCCCCAGAGAAGAGAGAGGCTACCCTCTCCAGTATTCTTGGGCTCCCCTGGTATTCTTGGGCTTCAAACAGTAAAGAACCCACCTGCAATGAGAGAGACCTGGGTTCGATCCCTGGGTTGGGAAGATCCCCTGGATGAGGGCATGGCAACCCACTCCAGTATTCTTGCCTGGAGAATCCCCATGGACAGAGGAGGCTGGTGGGCTACAGTCCATGGGGACACAAAGAGTCAGACATGACAGAGCAACTAAGCACTGCACAGCACAGTTGTGGAAAATGATTCAGGAGTAAAATTGCTGAGATGTATTCCAGCTCTGTGTGATTTGAGAATCACGAGGAAAATTCACTGTGCTCTTCTTACATCAGCAGTTCTCTTAAAAAGAAAGTAATTTCTCACAGTTTTCCCTGAAGCCTAAGAGACACAATACTTTTCCTGTCTTTCATAAGAATAATATTTTTAATGGATGACAAATAAGTATATGTCGATTCTTGTCACTGTGGGAACTAAACTGCATTATGAAATGTTCAGGAAAACTTGTACAGTGTGAGGACATGGTGAATTGCAATCTTTCTCTTTGTCAGGCTGGCCTCTCCTACCCTTGTGGTAACCATTGCAACCCAGATGATTGGTGAGAATGGAAGAAAGAAAGTAGTTCTACAGAGGAAAAAATTGGGGTCCATAGACTTCTTGTGATCTGAGCCTACGTCTCTCTCACTCAAAAGTACTTTCTGTTTTCCACTTCCCCAAATCACTTTCTGCGCAAAATGACTTACAGTAAAGGCCTATGAAATCAGTCAATAATATAAATTGGCAATGAACAGTGGCAAAGCTGAGAATGTTCATTGTGTATTATGACTCAAAATTAAGCAGACATTGCACAGCAAAGGAAATTGTCAACAAACTAAAAAGACAACCTACAGAATGGAAGAACGTATTTGCTAACAATGCAACTGACAAAGGATTAATTTCCAAAATATACAAATAGCTCTAAAACTCACATATTAAAAACAATCTAATCAAAAATGGGCAGAAGACCTAGAGAGACACTTCTCCAAAGGAGAGATACAGACGGCCAACAGGCATATACAAAAATGCTCACCATCACTAATAATTAGAGAAATGCACATCAAAACTACAATGAGATATCACCTCACACTGGCAGAATGGCCATCGTCAAAAGTCTACAAATAGTAAATGTTGGAGAGGGTGTGGAGAAAAGGGAACCCTCCTACACTGTCAGTGGGAATGTAAATTGGTGAAACCACCTTGGAGAACAGTATGAAGCTTCCTTTAAAAACTAAAACTAGAGTTACCATATGATCCAGCAATCCCACTCCAGGGCATACATCCAGAGAAAACTTCAATTTGAAAAAAACACATGCACTGCACCCATACAATGTTCACAGCAGCACTATTTACAATAGCCAAGACATGTAAACAACCTAAGTGTCCATCCATAGATGAATGGATAAAGAAAGGCTTCCCAGGTGGCCCAGTGCTAAAGAACCTGCCTGCCAGTGCAGGAGGTGCAAGAAACCTGGGCTCCACCCCTGGGCCGGGAAGATCCCCCGGAGGAGGAAATGGTCACCCACTCCAGTATTCTTGCCTGGAAAATCCCATGGACAGAGGGGGAAGATCCCCTGGAGGAGGAAATGGTCACCCACTCCAGTATTCTTGCCTAGAGAATCCCATGGACAGAGGAGCCTGGCGTGCTACAGTCCACGGGATCACAAAGATTTGGACACAACTGAACGACTGAGCACACACACACATCCCAGCTGGTTCTGTGGTTAAGAATCCGCCTGTCAACGCAGGAGACGTGGGTTCAATACCTGATCCGGGAGGATCCCACACGCCAAGGAGCAACTAAGCCTGTGCGCTGTAACTACTAAGCCCACATGCAAAACTACTGAAGCCCAAGCACTCTGGAGCCCGTACTCTGCAACGAGAGAAGCCACTGCAATGAGAAGCCGTGCACCGCAACTAGAAAGTAGCTCGTACAGCAAGGAAGACTCAGCACAGCCAAAAATAAATATTTCTATAATTTATATATATAAAAAAAGAATCTGACAGAATTTGACCTGCTAAAATTACAGAAGAGAAATCAGAAGGGAATGAAAGACTAATCAAGGTCTCGGATATTTTTACCAAAAAAAAAAAATTATGACTATGCTGTGAAAATTAGTGTGAATTGAAGTATGGACTATAACTACCATATAGATTGTATTCCTCCTGAATTAACACAGTCCATTTTTGGAGAATTTGCACATAATTTCAATTACAAACTCAGTGGCATTAAATAGAAAATCTGTCATAATTTTGAACTTCATTTTTCAAAATAAAGTCCTAATCATTTTTCACTCTTCACTCTGAAATGTTGATCCTTGTTTTAAATAGATTTATTTCAAGTGACTACTTTTAATACTTATTATCCTCAGACGATGAGGACATAAATCAAAGAGCTTTATTAAATTAGAGTACTTCAAGGATTTGATATTACCAAATACTTGGTGATTTAATCATAAAAGGATCGCTAACCAGAAAAATCTGCATCCTTCTCCACATCTCAGTGATAATGTTGATTACAAAATCACCACTCCAAGCCTGTCCCCTTCAGACTCATACGACATCTCAGTTGTCTGACATAAAAAGCCAGATTTGATTTGGATTTCAAGGTCAGGCCAGGCCCCATGCGCTTAACCTACACAAATACCTTCCCCTCTGTGCTGGCTTCTTGTTAAAATAAAAGAAAAAGGGACCTCCCTGGCAGTCTAGCGGTTAAGACTCTGCACTGCCAATGCAGGGGGACATGAGTTCAATCCCTGGGTGGGGAACTATGATCCCACATGCCACGTGGTGCAGCCAAAAAGTTTTTTAAAAATAAAAGAAAAAGTCCTAAAATAAAGTTGAGAGTCCCACTATTTCAAACCTGTCCCAATTTCTATACAATGAAAATAACAAGAAATTTAAAAACCTGAAGATCTACAGATTTCTATGTTGCATGAAGTAAAGTGAAGTGAAGTTGCTCAGTCATGTCCAACTCTTTGCAACCCCGTGGACTGTAGCCCACCAGGCTCTTCTGTCCATGGGATTCTCCAGGCAAGAATACTGGAGTGGGTTGCCATTTCCTTCTCCAGGAGATCTTCCCAACCCAGGGATTGAATCCCGGTCTCCTACATTGCAGGCAGACACTTTATCCTCTGAGCCACCTATGTTGCATAAACACTGTATAAATTGAGTGAAAAAATGAGTCCTCTCCAGACATACATACACACACACTCATACACACAATCACACACACACACATTCATACACACTCTCAAATGGAAGTAAGCAGATACATTTCCTGTCTCATTCACAGGTAATGATGATTTAAAACCATAAAGTATGACTTACAATAAGAATTCACAAAGGCAAACACCTACAAACCCATTCTGGGGCCAGGTACAAACAAATACGCATAAATTTGTCAGCAGGAGGAGCTGTGACAACCTGGAGAACCCATTCCATCCATGTGGGAATGGGGTGGCTCCAGATCTTTTCAGATCCGAAAGTGAAAATCTAAATTTGCATGCAAAATTTTATAACATATATTGCCAGTAGGAATAAAATGAATTAAGACCCCTAAAGAGAGAAATTTGGCACTATCTAGCAGAATTGAATGTGCCTTTACCCTTTGACCCCCAAGTCCACTTCTAGTTACCAGCTTCAAAAGTTCAAGAAATTATATCCAGGCAAGACTCTCTTTCAAAACACTGGAATAACCCTCATGTCCATCAAAAGGGTCTGTGAATGCATCTTGGATTGCTATGTAACATAATATATACCTTGTTCTTGTTTAGTCACTAAGTCGTGTCCAGCTGTTTTGCGACCCCATGGACCGTAGCCCTCCAGGCTCCTCTGTCTGTGAGATTCTTGCCTCTTCCCAGGCAAGACTTCTGGAATGAGTTGCCATTTCCTTCTCCAGGTTATCTTCCCAGATCAGGGCTCAAACCAGTCTCCTGCATTAGCAGGCACATTCTTTACCAC
This sequence comes from Bos grunniens, assembly GCF_055505025.1. Lineage (NCBI taxonomy): Eukaryota > Metazoa > Chordata > Mammalia > Artiodactyla > Bovidae > Bos > Bos grunniens. The sequence goes on from NC_141181.1 coordinate 46,634,091, forward strand.
TGAGCCATGTGGCAAGCCCAGTATATACCTATGCAGCGTAAAAATGAATCTGAACATCTACTGCTGTGGAGTGTGTCCAGGATACATTACTTACTTTATTTATTTTAATTTTGGCTGCACTGGGTCTTTGTCGCCCCAAGGGCTCTTTGCAGCACATCAGTTCAGTTCAGTCGCTCAGTCGTGTCCAACTCTTTGAGACCCCATGAATCGCAGCACGCCAGGCCTTCCTGTCCATCACCAACTCCAGGAGTTCACTCAGACCCACATCCATCGAGTCAGTGATGCCATCCAGCCATCTCATCCTCTGTTGTCCCCTTCTCCTCCTGCCCCCAATCCCTCCCAGCATCAGACTTTTTTCCAATGAGTCAACTCTTTGCATGAGATGACCAAAGTACTGGAGTTTCAGCTTTAGCATCATTCCTTCCAAAGAAATCCCAGGGCTGATCTCCTTCAGAATGGACTGGCTGGATCTCCTTGCAGTCCAAGGGACTCTCAAGAGTCTTCTCTAACACCACAGTTCAAAAGCATAAATTCTTCGGCGCTCAGCCTTCTTCACAGTCCAACTCTCACATCCATACATGACCACAGGAAAAACCATAGCCTTGACTAGACGGACCTTTGTTGGCAAAGTAATGTCTCTGCTTTTGAATATGCTATCTAGGTTGGTCATAACTTTCCTTCCAAGGAGTAAGCGTCTTTTAATTTCATGGCTGCAGTCACCATCTGCAGTGATTTTGGAGCCCCCAAAAATAAAGTCTGACACTGTTTCCACTGTTTCCCCATCTATTTCCCATGAAGTGATGGGACTGGATGCCATGATCTTCATTTTCTGAATGTTGAGCTGTAAGCCAACTTTTTCACTCTCCACTTTCATTTTCATCAAGAGGCTTTTTAGTTCCTCTTCACTTTCTCCCATAAGGGTGGTGTTATCTGCATATCTGAGGTTTATTGATATTTCTCCCAGCAATCTTGATTCCAGCTTGTGTTTCTTCCAGCCCAGCGTTTCTCATGATGTACTCTGCATAGAAGTTAAATAAGCAGGGTGACAATATACAGCCTTGACGTACTCCTTTTCCTATTTGGAACCAGTCTGTTGTTCCATGTCCAGTTCTAACTGTTGCTTCCTGACCTGCATACAGATTTCTCAAGAGGCAGGTCAGGTGGTCTGGTATTCCCATCTCTTTCAGAATCTTCCACAGTTTATTGTGATCCACACAGTCAAAGGCTTTGGCATAGTCAATAAAGCAGAAATAGATGTTTTTCTGGAACTCTCTTGCTTTTTCCATGATTCAGCGGATGTTGGCAATTTGATCTCTGGTTCCTCTGCCTTTTCTAAAACCAGCTTGAACATCTGGAAGTTCACAGTTCACATATTGCTGAAGCCTGGCTTGGAGAATTTTGAGCATTACTTTACTAGCATGTGCTGCTGCTGCTGCTAAGTCACTTCAGTCGTGTCCGACTGTGTGTGACCCCATAGACGGCAGCCCACCAGGCTCCCCCCTCCCTGGGATTCTCCAGGCAAGAACACTGGAGTGGGTTGCCATTCCCTTCTCCAATGCATGAAAGTGAAAAAATGAAAGTGAAGTCGCTCAGTTGTGTCGGACTCTTAGTGACCGACACCATGGACTGCAGCCCACCAGGCTCCTCCATACGTGGGATTTTCCAGGCAAGAGTACTGGAGTGGGATGCCATTGCATGTGAGATGAGTGCAATTGTGCAGCAGTTTGAGCATTCTTCGTCATTGCCTTTCTTTGGGATTGCAGCACATAGAGGCTTCTCTATTGCAGTGCAACACCTCTAGAGCACAGGGGCTCAGGAGTTGCGGTTTGAGGGCAGTTTCCCTGCAGCATGTGGGATCTTAGTTCCCAAACCAGGGATCGAATCAGAGTCCCCTGGATTGCAAAGCAGATTCTTAACCACTGGACCATGAGGAAAGTCCCCAGAATACAGTACTTCACGTTCAGAAAAGTATATATAGTATGAAAACTTTTGTGTAAGGAAGGTAAAATATAAATTACATAGCACACACTCAAATACAACCATACACATACATGGGCTTTATATATATATATATATATTTTTTCTTTTCCAAAAGAAACAGTGGAAGGGTAAACCAAAAACAAATAAACTGATTACCTGTGAGGAGGGTGATCAACAGAAGTAAGTCTTGACCTCTCCATGTAACTTGGTTTTTGGTTCTAGGTTTAGAGCCATAAATGTTTCTTCCTCTTTAAAAAAAAAAAAAGCTTAAAAATCCTTTTTAAAACCTGAAATATACAAATCTAACTCTGTACCAAATTGATGGCATAACCAAGAAAAGAAGCATCATTTCAAGTGATTTTGAAACACTGTATTTTGACCCCATACTGTTAGTGGGAGAGAAAACACATACTCAGAAGGAACTTGTAAACTACATTCAGCATGATTCTCATAAGTGGTGATGTTGGCAGTAGTATAAAGCATTAATTTAACATAGTTAGAAACCAAGATTTCAGCATAACAAGATGTAACTATAAAATCAAAGCAATGGACTCTGTGGGAGAGGGTGGGAAGATTTGGGAGAATGTAAAAAAAAAAAAAAAAAAAAAAAAATCAAAGCACATTCTTAATGTTTACTTGAAAATAATAGTATGAACTGATTTTTTTTTCCCTTTTAGAAAAGACTTATTTCCTATCTTTGTCAACTGAAAGGCTAGAAACAATAACAAATTAGTAACCACAGTCCTAGCACCCAGATTCTGGGCTCTAAGGAGCATCTCTCTAGGACTTCCTGGAGAAATCTCTGAGGTCTGAAGCAGGAAATGAATGGGAGAACCCTGAGATAGCTTGTTTCATCTCAAGCAAAAATGTTATTAAAAGAGAGAAGGGGGACTTCCCTGGTGGTCCAGTGGTTACAATTCCGTGCTTCCACTGCAGGTGGAAAGGGTTCAATCCCTGTCTGAGAACTAAGGTCCCACATGCCATGCTGTGCAGCCACCCCCCTCCAAAATAAATGTTTCTAATTCTTAAAAATTAAAATTTTAAAAAAGAGAGAAAAAGGTCCTATCAAAATGACACAGGGACTAACTTGATGGGGTCCCCACTGGACAAAGATAGTACAGTTTGACCATCAAAAACGAAAATAAGTGGTACTTCCCTGGCAGTCCAGTGGTTAGGATTCCACACTTTCACTGCAGGGGGCACAGGTTTGATCCCTGATCGGGGACTAAGATCCCGCTTGCTGTGAAGTCTAAATAAATAAATAAATTGCAAATAAATAAATAAATAAGTTATTTATGGAACTTCTCTGCGGTCCAGTGGTTAAGACTTCTCCTTGCAATGCAGGGAATGGATGTTCAATACCTGGGCAGGGAACTAAGGTTCCACATGCCATTAGGTATGGCAAAAAAGAAAAAAGAAAGTTCTACAATATATTGAAGCACACAAAATATATTAAAATATATGCATACCTAAAAATAGTGCAATGAAAAAAAAATCTCATTGGTCACTTGTGTGGGTTGCTACTGTCAAATCACTAGTTAGAAAATCGTCAGAAGGCAGGACTCAGGTATTTATTCCGTTTGTCCAACATGGGCCATGTTTTAGGACAACCAAACAGTAGATGAAGAAAAGATATTCCCGATAAAGAGTCAGCCAACAAATGTAGAAGTGACAGAAAACTAGGAGACTGCCATTTTGCCATCCAAATGAACCAGTGAATCCAGAACTCATCAACGACTGCTAAAGCCATCAGATGAAAGACTGAGGCAGAACCCTTATCAATTAGATTTTCATCACAGAAGTTTTCATACCTGTGCCAAGGCAGACTTCCAAGAACCGTATCACAGCAAAACAAATTAACCGTAATTCCTTCTGTTCATCAAATATATAATCAATGATAGAATTTTTTGGATTGTCTACCAAATACATGTTTTTTTAAGAGTTTGTCAAAATCCAGATCCAAACACGGACCACAGATCACTTCCTATTCATGTTGATCTTACATGTCTATTAAGCTACAATTTCTCCCCTCTTTTTTTCTAGAAGGAAGTTGTTCTGTTCAGTTTTCCATATTCTGGATTTTGCAGACTTGTTCTGAATAGTGTGATTTTTTAATATTTAGTTAGTTGGCTGTGCCAGGCCTTAGTTGCAGCATGCAGGATCTAGTTCCCTGATCATGGATCAAATCTGGGGCCTTGCACTGGGAGTGTGGAGTTCTAGCCACTGGACCACCAGAGAAGCCCCTGAAGAGTTTGATTTGACATATTTCTCTGACTCCATATTTCTATAAATTGGTGGTTACATTTAAGAGCTTGATTTGACTCTTGAAGCTTATCTTTTGGGCAGCAGTATTTCACAGGTGGGACTTTGGATAATAATATTGGCCATAATGGCATAGTTTTACTCTCTCTGCATATAAAGACAGACAGAAACTAGGGTAGCAAAAACAAAAAATATTACACCATCTCAAAAAAACAAAGAAACAAGAAGCCAAGTGGGGGACAAACCACTGGTGTCTGGATGACCCATTTAGTACCAGCATCTCTGACAGAAAAAGGAAAAGAAAAGGCCACAGTGGGACTTCCCTGGTGGTCCAGTGGCTAAGACTCCACACTCCCAGTGCCGGGGGCCAGGTTTGATCCCTGGTCAGGGAACCAGATCCTGCATGCTGCAACTAAAGAGCCCACAAGCCACAACTAAGACCTAGAGCAACCAAATGAAGAAATATTAAAAAAAAAAAAAAAAAAAGGCAACAGGGCCACTTTGGGGTCTGAAGCAGAATCCCAAAGCAGTCAACAAGCTCTTCCCCGAGGAGCAGAAAGCTGGCCAGTGTGAGAGCAGCAACTGAGAGGTGTCCTGCATGGTGGAAGGTGGTGCTTCAGGGACCAGCAGAAGCTGGAGCATCTTTATCTTGTGAATACAGGAAATTAACAACCATCTAAGCTGGACATTCATGCCCTTCAAACTCCACGTGTTGCAACCCTAACTCTCAGGGTGGCTGTATTTGGAGAAGTAGCCTACAGGGAGGCTTCTGAAAGTTCAGGACACTGAAGTCCCAAAATAAAGCGAGAGGAAGAGATTATGGTGGAAACTCATATGAGACAGTTTCTGAAAGCGAAAGAAGAAAATAAGTAAGTAAAATCAGTTCAGTTCAGTTCAGTCACTCAGTCGTGTCCGACTCTTTGCGACCCCATGAATCGCAGTACACCAGGCCTCTCTGTCCATCACCAACTCCCAGAGTTCACCCAAACTCATGTCCATTGAGTCGGTGATGCCATCGAACCATCTCATCCTCTGTCCTCCCCTTCTCCTCCTGCCCCCAATCCCTCCCAGCATCAGGGTCTTTTCCAATGAGTCAACTCTTGGCATGAGGTGGCCAAAGTATTGGACTTTCAGTTTCAGCATCAGTCCTTCCAATGAACACCCAGGACTGATCTCCTTTAGGATGGACTGGTTGGATCTCCTTGCAGTCCAAGGGACTCTCAAGTCTTCTCCAACACCACAGTTCAAAAGCATCAATTCTTTGGCGCTCAGCCTTCTTCACAGTCCAACTCTCACATCCATACATGAACACAGGAAAAACCATAGCCTTGACTAGACGAACCTTTGTTGGCAAAGTAATGTCTCTGCTTTTGAATACGCTATCTAAGTTGGTCATAACTTTCCTTCCAAGGAGTAAGCCTCTTTTAATTTCATGGCTGCAGTCACCATCAGCAGTGATTTTGGAGCCCCCCAAAATAAAGTCTGACACTGTTTCCACTGTTTCCCCATCTATTTCCCATGAAGTGATGGAACCAGATGCCATGATCTTCATTTTCTGAATGTTGAGCTGTAAGCCAACTTTTTCACTCTCCTCTTTCACCTTCATCAAGAGGCTTTTTAGTTCCTCTTCACATTCTGCCATAAGGGTGGTGTCATCTGCATATCTAAGGTTATTGATATTTCTCCCAGCAATCTTGATTCCAGCTTGTGTTTCTTCCAGTCCAGCGTTTCTCATGATGTATTCTGCATAGAAGTTAAATAAGCAGGGTGATATTATACAGCCTTGATGTCCTTTTCCTATTTGGAACCAGTCTGTTGTTCCGTGTCCAGTTCTAACTGTTGCTTCCTGTCCTGCATACAGATTTCTCAAGAGGCAGGTCAGGTGGTCTGGTATTCCCATCTCTTGGAAGAATTTTCCACAGTTTATTGTGATCCACACAGTCAAAGGCTTTGGCATAGTCAATAAAGCAAAAATAGATATTTTTCTGGAACTCTCTTGCTTTTTCCATGATTCAGCGGATGTTGGCAATTTGATCTCTGGCTCCTGTGCCTTTTCTAAAACCAGCTTGAAGATCAGGAAGTTCACGGTTCACGTATTGCTGAAGCCTGGCTTGGAGAATTTTGAGCATTCCTTTACTGGCATGTGAGATGAGTGCAATTGTGTGGTAGTTTGAGCATTCTTTGGCACTGCCTTTCTTTGGGATTGGAATTAAAACTGACCTTTTCCAGAGTCTAATAGAGTTTTGCCAAGAAAATGCACTGGTCATAGCAAACACCCTCTTCCAACAACACAAGAGAAGACTCTTCACATGGACATGACCAGATGGTCAACACCGAAATCAGACTGATTATATTCTTTGCAGCCAAAGATGGAGAAGCTCTATACAATCAACAAAAACAAAAACAGGAGCTGACTGTGGCTCAGATCCTGAACTCCTTATTGCCAAATTCAGACTGAAATTGAAGAAAGTAGGGAAAACCACTAGACCATTCAGGTATGACTTAAATCAAATCCCTTATGATTATACAGTGGAAGTGAGAAATAGACTTAAGGGCCTAGATCTGATAGACAGAGTGCCTGATGAACTATGGAATGAGGTTTGTGACATTGTACAGGAGACAGGGATCAAGACCATCCCCATGGAAAAGAAATGCAAAAAAAGCAAAGTGGCTGTCTGGGGAGGCCTTACAAATAGCTGTGAAAAGAAGAAAAGCAAAAAGCAAAGGAGAAAAGGAAAGATATAAGCATCTGAATGCAGAGTTCCAAAGAACAGCAAGAAGAGATAAGAAAGCCTTCCTCAGTGATCAATGCAAAGAAATAGAGGAAAACAACAGAACGGGAATGACTAGAGATCTCTTCAAGAAAATTAGAGATACCAAGGGGATATGTCATGCAAAGATGGGCTAAATAAAGAACAGAAATGGTATGGACCTAATAGAAGCAGAAGATACTAAGAGGTGGCAAGAATACACAGAAGAACTGTACAAAAAAGATCTTCACGACCCAGATAATCACGATGGTGTGATCACTGACCTAGAGCCAGACATCCTGGAATGTGAAGTTAAGTGGGCCTTAGAAAGCATCACTACGAACAAAGCTAGTGGAGGTGATGGAATTCCAGTTGAGCTATTTCAAATCCTGAAAGATGATGCTGTGAAAGTAAATAAAATAACGTACAATGAAATGATGCCAGAAAAATACCTCCTCTAGAAAAGAGTAAAACTATAACCTTAATATTTCAAAATGAGCAAAAACTATGAAAATAACGCAAGATATTAAATCAATCTAGCCCCCAAAGAGAAGTTTGACATTTCCTTTTTAAAAACTTTTATTCAAGTATGGCTGATTTACAATGTTGTGTTAATTTCTGCTGTACAGCAAAGTGATTCAGTTACACACACACACATATATTTGTTTTCAGATTCTTTTCCATTATGGCTTATCACAGGATATTGAATATAATAGTTCCCTGTGCTACACAGTATATGACTGTCATTTATCAATCCTGTATTTGGGGTTATTCCCTCCCTCACCGCCCTCCCCCTTGGTAACCAGTCTGTTGTCTGTTTCTGTTTCATAGATATGTTCATTTGCATCATATTTTAGATTCCATATATAAGTGATATCATATGTGTCTTTCTCTTTCTGGCTTACTTCACTTAGTATGATAATCCCTAGGTCTATCCAAGTTACTGCAAATGGGACAATGCCTTTTGAGAATGATTTTCATAAACTGCAACCAGATAATCCCCTGCCCATTTCTAAGGAAAAAAAGGTTCAAACCATATATATACAAAAACATTCATGTACTTATATAAAAAAAAAAGTCAGTATGTTGGTTCTTAGCAATTATTTGAAAAGTACATAGTCATTTTTAATACAATGTATGACAGGGTAAATGATCACCCCCAAAACCATCCCCTACTTCACTCTAACAGAACCCCAGATTTGTTCTGGATCTAAGTCAGTCCCATTTCTTTCCAAGCACCCTCTTTTGTATCTCCCACAGCAGAGCATGGGACTCCGGCTGTGCGCTCCAAACCCAGGCTCTGAATCAGAAGTGAGTCATAGGACAGCGTTTCTAATGCCAGTTAGGGTGGGGACAGGAACACTGCTTCTGGAGTCAAGCATCAGGGGCAGAGGGTCTAGATGGAAGCCTAGAGGAAGTGATGGTCAGAGAAAGTGATGACTGAGGTGGGAACCAGAGAAGTTTTTTGGTTTTGTTCTGTTTTACTTTAAGTTTTATTATTTATTTATTTGTGGCTGTGCTTGGTCTTCGTTGCCCCACGGGCATTTCTCCAGTTCTAGCGAGTGGGGCTTACTCTCTAGTTGCTGTGTGTGGGCTCTCATTTCAGTGTCTTCTTTTGTTCCTGAGCACAGGCTCTAGGCCTACAGGCTTCAGTAGCTGCAGCACGAGCTCAGCAGTTGCAGCTCTAGAGCACAGGCTCAATGGTTGTGGCACACCAGCTTAGTTGCTCCAGCATGTGGGATCTTCCCAGGCAAAGGATTGAACTTGTGTCTCCTGTATGGGCAGGTGGATTCTTTACCACTGAGCCACCAGCAAAGTCCTGTTTTTTTGGCCGCACTACACAGTGTGTGGGGTCTCACTTCCAGGGATTGAACCTGTTCCTCCTGCAGTGGAAGCACAGTTTCAATCGTTGGACCACCAGGGAAGTCCCAGGAACTAGAGTTTTAAGTCACCATTTTATGAGTAGTTCTGTGTTATAACAAAATTTACCTGCTAACACAATCCCATAAGTATAGGGGAAATCATGAAAATTCAGGGAACGAGACTCCTTAAATTTCCTAGCTACTCATTCTTCAGTCTGCTCAGTGGAGAAAGGAACAGGCCACCTCGGCCCCACTGTTTAATTACTGGCAATTATTAATAAAAGGCACAAATACACTGCTGCTGCTACTGCTGCTAAGTCGCTTCAGTCGTGTCCGACTCTGTGCGACCCCATAGACGGCAGCCCACCAGGCTCCGCCGTCCCTGGGATTCTCCAGGCAAGCACACTGGAGTGGGTTGCCATTTCCTTCTCCAGTGCATGAAAGTGAAAAGTGAAAGTGAAGTCGCTGTCATTTCTGACTCTTAGCGACCCCATGGACTGCAGCCTACCAGGCTCCTCTGTCCATGGGATCTTCCAGGCAAGAGTACTGGAGTGGGGTGCCATTGCCTTCTCCGACAAATACACCTGTTATGACAAAATTACTGGCAAAAAGAAACTAGTGAGCTTCCATCTTTTTTTTTTTTGCAATTTAAGCTTTCAATTTCGTATCCTCATGGCAATTTTCTTTGATTTTCCCTACTTTTCTCCTAGATCTTCTCCCTATAAATCCAATCCTATCACCAGTCAATATTTTCTGAGCTCTGATTGGAGCATAACACAATATGAATATTTAAAAAGGAGGTAAAAGTATACATCTCACTTTGAGTATCTCTGGAATTCAAGTACCTCTAAAAACACAAAATACGAATTCACAGAATGTGGCAGCAAGGAAACTATTTCATTAAATGTGTTTAATTCAGCAGGGACTATTATATGTGCATCTTGCATCATGTCAGACACTGGGGATACAAAGTTGAGGATAATATGGCAAAACACAAATGCAAAAGATTTTTAAAATAATTTTGATTTTCCACCCATCTGCAAAACTTGAAATTTAGAGGGACTTCCCTGGTGGTCCAGTGACTAAGACTCTGCCTTCCAGGTGCAGGGGCCCTGGTTGTCAGGAAACTAGATCCCACATGCTTCAACCAAGAAGTTGTATGCCCAAACTAAAGACCCCACACACTGCAACTAAGGCCCAGTGCAGACAAATAGACAACTTTTTTTTTAAGTTAAAATTTAGAAACATCAAAGTTTTAGTAGTACAGGGAGATGAAAGGACATTTGAGTTCAGTGCATTTGCAAATGAGCTAGACACATTCTGAAAACCAAAAGATGAGCAAAGAAACATAATCTGACCAAATGGAATAATGTGTCTGACAATGGGATGGCCTGTCCATGCTGTGGGTTACTAGGTAATTACTGAAAGTGGCATAAAACCACCTGATGTAGAAAAGCCCCTAGGAGAAAGTGGAAAATGGTCATCAAACAGTATTACAGTATAATCCCACTCTTTGAGGAAACATTTGAAGTATCAACAAAACGTTGACAATAGTTACCTCTAAAGAGTAAGTGGGAAATGTGGTGGCTGTGTATGTTTTAACTGTTTAAATCCCTAAACTTTTAATACAGAAAGTCTATCACATTTTTCCCTTTGGGGGGGAAAAAAAGACCAGACATGTAAGGAAATAAAAAAGCAAATGTTACTCACCGCCAGACTGCCTATCAGTTCACTTTACCAGTGTTGTCGAGAACACTCTTCCTAAGTTTGGTTTCCCATTTTTCACGCCTGGAAGACCACAATACAACAATCTATCCTAACCAATAGTTGTCTGTAAACTAACTGGCCTTGAATTCGTAACTTCAAATAGGTTCAACTGTCACCCTTACAGCTTGGGGAAGCACCTTAATTTTTCACCCCTTCCTCATAAGAAGGAAACTTATTTACAAAAGCAAAGATATGGAATTAACCTGTGTCCATTGACAGATGAATGGATAATGAAAATGTAGTATACACTACATATACATATGTAAGATGCAAAACTGTTTAGCCTTAAAAAAAGATGGAAATCCTGTCATTTACATAAATGAGCTACAAGGACATTATGCTCAGTGAAATAAGCCAAAGACAGAAAAACAAATAGTACATGGCAATAGTCCTATGTGGAATATAAAAAAGTTGAACTCAGAAGCGGAGTAGGAAGGTGGTTGCCAGGGTAAGAGGGTGGTGCAGGACGGGGAGATGGAGAGGTGTTGGTCAAAGGGCACAAAGTTTCAGTTATGCTGGATAAATGAGGTCTTGAGACCCAAGGTACAGTATGGTGACTGTAGTTAGTAACCCTGTATTAAGATTGAAATGTGTTGAAAGAGTAATCCGAAATGTTCTCACTAGACACAAAAAATAACTCTGAGGTGATGGATTTGTTGAATAGCTTGACTGTGGTAACCATATCAAAACATCACATGGCACACCATAAATACAATTTGTGTCAATTATGTTTCAGTGAAGTTGGGGAAAGAAAATGGTTAACAAAAGATGATGCCTGGAATTCCTTGTGGATATTTATTGTTTTCACTGAGATGCTTGCTCTATGTTGTAACCATGCTGTCACCCCCCATTTTCTGAAATACTGCAGCAAAAAGTCAAGTGGACTTGAGTGGGGCAAGGCTGGATTGTCACTGGGCCCTGGGCAACCACTGCTGCTGCCGAGAGAGTATCTAATAGGCCACTCTGACCCTTCTCCAGTGGCTCTGCATTGTGTTGTGTGTGTGGACTCTATAAACAGGTTTGAAAACCCCTATGAGCCTCCAGCAACCCTGCATCCTGGGCCTCCACTGCCCACTCTCCAGCCACATCCTCTGCCCTAGCATTTTGCTCCCTTTGCCTCAGGTACTTTTCTTTCAGGGTACCTTCAGATCACGGGCCTCCCTTCCAGGTCTCAAATAGATTCAATTTTTGTCATGCTTTCAAGGCACTGTCTAAGTTTCCATCTTAGCACTCACTACAGTCATGACATTTCTGCAGATGCCTGACTGCTCATTTCCCAAGATGAAAGCTGCAAGGCCAGCATTACACCCCAGGGCATGGAGCTCAGAATTTAGGAAGTGAACTGCCCATGTTAGAAAAATACTGCTTATCTGGAACGGCATCTACTTTGCTTCTTAAACACAAGGAACTGAAAACTCAATGCAAGGGTCTTCTTCCAGGTAGCATCTAACAGATCTAGCATCTAACAGAACTGTCCTAATCCAATGACTCATATGTGGCAAAGTTCCTGATGGACCACTTTCCCCACTCCTTTAAGGAAACAACTTGGAATAAATGGATAAAAGGTAATGCAAACTACAAATCCCAAGAGGAAATACTTCAAAATACCAGATCGTAATGGCATAAAATCCTCCCTGCCACTTCCCACCCCATTCCCAACAATCCCACCCCCTCATCTCCAAGCCCTGAATTCCTTTCCTCCTCAGGGATGAGATTTAAAGGACACAAGGGAGCAATATGGGGCTTCTTTGGTGGCTCAGATGGTGAAGAATCCACCTGCAATGCTGGAGACCTGGGTTCAATCCCTGGGTTGGAAAGATCCCCTGGAGGGCATGGCAACCCACTCCAGTATTGCCTGGAGAATCCCCATGGACGGAGTAACCTGGCGGGCTACAGTCCCTGGAGTTGCAGAGCTGAACACGACTGAGCAAAACTAAGCACAGCACAGCAAAGCAAAGCAAGCAAGAAGACATAATCCTTCCCCTCACGACAATTAGACTAGTAAGAGAAACGACGTCAAGTGCAAATTTACTGTTCTGACCAGAGCTGAGGCAGCTCAGCGACATGGCCACAGCAGGGACCCTTGTTGCTGTTGTTACTTGAGTAGGGTCTGACTCTGCAAGCCCATCAACTGCAGTACACCAGGCTTCTTTCACTATCACCCTCTTTGCTTAAACTCACATCCATTAAGTCAGTGATGCTATCCAACCATCTCATCCTGTCACCCCCTCCCTTCCTCCTCCTGCCCTCAACCTTTCCCAACATAATAGTCTTTTCCAGCGAGTTGGCTCTTCACATCAGGCGGCCAAAGTGTTCAGTCCTTCCAATGAATATTCAGGGTTGATTTCCTTTAGGATTGAGTGGTTTGATCTCCTTGAAGTCCAAGGGACTCTTCAAGAGTCCTCCACAATTCAAATCTGTCAAGGGACACTTGAGCCAGTTTAACACCCCATGAGTGAGCTATAAAGGAGCTGCAGCACTAATCAAATTACTTCAGTAGGTACAAATTCTGGAAAGAAGCTAAAGCCTGGAATGACAGGGACCTAAGCAGGCAGAGCTGCCAACGATAACTCAGAGCCCTAACTAGTAAGAAGGTACAAACAGGCAGGGTCTTTTTATCCCCAAAACAGCTTTAGGTTTGCAGGTTAACACGCATAGCATTTTGTTAGCAGTGCTTGCCTGACACGTGATTTTAGGATGAGTCCCAAGTTGTTCTACCAAGGAGGATGCCTGCAGCCCCAAGACAGGTGAAGGCATCTTCAAAAGACAAGGTCAGTTTCAGATGCACAACTAGCAAGTCAAACCAATTTTAACCCACATGCTCATTACTATTTCTTCATTTTTTCTTTACAAAAGAAAACAAATTCTCACTATGATAATCTGATGCACAAGATCAGCCAGGAAATTGGTCTTTACAAGTCTAATGCATTTTTGGAAATCCCTGCCCTTTCCTAGATACTGAGATCAATAGGACCAAAAGGGTTTCTTAAAAATTGGCCAAGGAACATCACAAAACTGTTTTCATAAACACTTCATGTTTACTTTTACCAGTTTTGGTTTAATAAGCTAATACCAACTTGGCTTTCAATTGCTGGCTCTTCCCATTACACACCAGATTTGAAATTGAAGGGGAAATTTCCCCATTTGTGTGAACTAGACACAGAAATGCATCCCCCACAAGGTAATTAACACCAGATGATCCAGAAAATCCAGGCAAAGTAGAAGCAGTATATTTTGTAATTTTCTTCCAAGAATGACTCAAATTCTCTCCCACCTCCAAGTAGCTCCCAGAATTTTACTGTTACATTTAGGTTTCAGAATATTAGTCATACTGGCATTCTACATAAGGTTACAAATACATATCCCTCATGTATCTCAATGAAAGATTTCATCTGACCATGGGAAACTTCATTATCTGTTAGTCTGGTTCTGAACTGAATATAGCATAGCATATACATCAATTCAAATCTGTAAGTGAATCTATTAATATCTATTCAATACTTTAACAACAAATTAAAATGTACCCAATTTTACCCTTTATAGTCCATTTTTCCATATACTTAAAAGGGATCCTTCCCTACTTTTAGGTAGGAAAGTAATCATTTAAGGATAATTGGACATCTGAAGAACTTTGGTAAACTGAACTATAGTACAGTAGTACTTACAAGAGGAAAATAGCTCGTCTTGATTTCTAATTGCTACAGTATGGTGTCAGTGAGATCAAACTCAGGCAAGACAGACCCAATTCATGTTTACATGTGGAAACCATACAACGTTAAGTGGTTAGTCTACTGAAAGTTTGGCAGTCTGTTCACATCACTGAGAGGCTTACCTAAGACCTACTTTTATGCTGCAGCATCCTGAGGTGTTCTTGCACCACCCAGAAAAATTCTTTGGGGAGAGAAAAATCATCAAAGCTGTGATATATCCATTGAAATCCTTAATCTTTGATAACCTTTAAAGCTTGGGAGTACTTAACAGCAGGTAAACATGGAACATCTTCCTAGAATGCCAACTTTACATTAAACATGTAACATCAAAAAACAAAAAAATGCACAATTATATTCATATTTAACAGATGAGATGTCCCTCAAGTTCCTGCAACCGTTTGTATGATTTCATTGGACTTTGACAAGCTCTACATTAGAAAATGGTTACTTCTGCCATAAAATGCAAATATAATTAAGGTATCTGTTTGAAACATCTGAAACAGGTACCACCTTTCACAGGTCACATAAATCTCATCTCTAGGTGACACTACCTAAGCCCAAAGGCAGGTGGGGTAGATGTTATTTTAGCGTAACTATTGATAGTATTTACACCTCTCATCAAATACAATACTGTTGACTTGTCATTACGTTTGTGTGAAATGATTCAAGTATACAGAAAATTAGAAGCATTTAACCTGACTTCAAGGTAAGTGGTAATAGCAAAGGCAATTCAAATAGTAATATGGCACAACTTTCCCTGTTAGCGGTTTTAAATGCTCATTTAAACAAGGGATGAGTTCATTTGCTTAGATATTTGAAATACAACTTTATTCTGATTCTAAACGAAAAGGAATGGGAATGACAGTAACAAACAAGATTCCACCTCTCAATATTGTCATGTGACTATAGCAGTCTTATATTTGAAACTCAAGGAGGAAACAACTGTGTTCCAAAACACCTAAATATGCAGGTCCAAAAAATGAAGGTTTTTTTTTTAACTGCCACATTCACTCCAAAGCCCATCCATCTCCTTCAGCATCCAAAGATTAAGCACATGTTCTGCTTAGCTATATAATAAAGTGGCAAACACGCTGCACCACTGACATCACAGGACAGTTGCCTATAAAACTAGACTTCTGACGCTGGGCCCCAGCTTCACTTTCTCACAGGTCATCATCTTCATCCGGGAGAGCAGTTGTCTGAGCAACCTAGACAAAGAGATGGAAATGTTACAATGCTCCAAATGAAAAGCTCCAGGAATCTAAAAGCACTCATCGCTGAGACATAAACACCATACCTCTAAATCGTGCTCATACTGTGCTGCCAAGGCTGGGTCCATGACCACCTCTGGCGGGGCAAGAGCAGGCATGGCGACAAACTCCAAGTTAGGGTCTCCAATCAGTTTTCTAGCAAGCCAGAGGAAGGGCTTTTCAAAGTTGTAGTTACTTTTGGCAGAAATGTCATAGTACTGTTTAAAAGAATGGTAAGTTAATTTTAAAAACCCACACATCAAAAACATCAATAAATCACTTTAATGGCCTAACATCATAATTTTAACCAAAGGATTATAATTCTATAAGCTTTAAAAAACATACCTGAAGATTCTTCTTTCGGTGGAAGACAATTGACTTTGCCTTAACCTTTCTGTCCTTAATATCCACTTTGTTGCCACACAACACAATTGGGATGTTCTCACACACTCGTACCAGATCTCTATGCCAGTTAGGCACATTCTTGTAAGTAACTCTTGATGTTACGTCAAACATTATAATGGCACACTGAGCTGAAAGAAACATTTACAGTGATGAGTACATGCCTACAAATTTACCACATGAAGAAAAATGCTTACCATATTTATTTATTCTTTTCATCTGCAATACTTCATAAACTGTCTCAGCCTCAGAATGTATCTAAAGTCGATCAATGATAAACCACCACTTCAGAATTCACCTCCCATATTCTGAGTATCTAGAAATCTATCCTTTGAAAGACACAGCCATGATAAAGCTAATAAGCATAATATATTATGGATTTTTAACTAACGAATTTGGGGATGGGAGGAGGCAAGAAGACCCTTGCATTTATATGTACTCAAGTAAAAGCAAAAGACATGGGAAGATTCCCAATAATTTTCATCAAGTGAGCAAGAGTGTTAGATGAGTATTTTCTGTGCATCTTTTTTGCTCGGTATAACAAGCATTTGTCTCCTTTGTCTTCTTAAATCTAAAATCAAGCATTAAAAAAAAAAAAACAAAAAACTCTGCAAAACCTAGTACAATTAAAGAGAAATCAGCTGGTCTTATAACAGCATTTTATAAAATAAAAAGCCTAGCTCCTCTGGCTCAGTATCAAATGGGTCCTGTTGTCTTAGTCTCTAAGTCATGTCTGACTCTTTTGCAACCCCATGGACTAGCCCACCAGGATCCTCTGTCCATGGGAATTCCCAGGCAAGAAAACTGGACTGATTTGACATTTCTTTCCTGACCCAGGGATCCAACTTGTGTCTCCTGCATTGGCAGGAGAGTTGTTTACCACTAAGCCACCAAGGAAGCCCATCAAATGGTTCACTATCTTTTTAATGGAGTGCACAAGAAATAATTATTGACAATCACCAAAACATATGCCCAAACATAAACGCTTAAATACTGAAGCTGTAGCAACAACTATCTGTTGCTTACTGTCTTCAAATTAAGAGCCTCAACTTAAACTATACAGTGTATTTCAAAACAATGCCTACCACGACACAAGCATGCAATCAATCAAATGGCACAAGACAACCTTCACAAAATTTTCCTCCCCTCTAATGGTCAACTCTCTGGAGTCAGTCGGTTCATGTTTTGAATTGAACTGAATCACACAATTTCCAATTCAGTCAGTATTACCAACGTCTTCACTTGAATAGATCTATTCCTAAGTAACCTTGGAGACTAAGCTACTAAATCCTCTCAAAAACTTATTACAAATCAGGTACCTACCTTGTATATAATAACCATCTCTCAGTCCACCAAATTTCTCCTGACCAGCTGTATCCCATACATTGAACTTAATAGGTCCTCTGTTGGTATGGAACACAAGAGGATGGACCTCAACACCCAAGGTAGCTGGAACATAGAAATTGCAAGTTAGTCAAAGAACTCAAACATTTTACATATATGTCTACAAATGGTTCCCCCCACATACCTACATACTTCTTCTCAAATTCACCAGTCAGATGACGCTTAACGAATGTAGTTTTTCCAGTACCACCATCACCAACCAAAACAAGCTGTCGGAAACCAAATTTTTGAAATAAACACCAAAACACGTAACACTTCAGAAACCCAGGATTATGACGCTGTTAAGATGTTCTGGACAATTTAACTTACACAACAGAAGTTTACGTACTACCTAAGTACATTTACAACAAAGAATCTTAATCAAGCGGCCCTGTCCCATCTAATGAACGACTCGAATCAGCGAAACTTTCTGAGCCCTGCTTCCCTGTCCGCAGGGTGGGGCCAGCACCCCCATCTCGTTATCGGGGGACCGAAGGCACTGCCGCAGCACGAGCACGTTAGCTGACGAAGCAGGCCGTCCACACGCACTTGCGGTCATAAAGGAGATACTGCAAGTAAGACCGTCTGGAACAGAGTGCCCCCCAAAGCTGCCTCTCCTTCAGAGCCCTTCCTGTTCGCTGCAGCACACCCCCAACTCACGAGCGTTACCTACTTTGAACTGAACTTGGGGTTCTCCTTGGGCAGCCATCGCGATGTTACTGCGAGAAAAGAAGAAAGAAATAAGGCCCGCTGCACGGCGGCGCGGGCCGGGGGCCGCATGGCCAGACCCGCCCCACGTGCCCAGGCCCACAAAGGCCTCCACCGAGGAGCCCGGCCGCCCGCATCCCACCTCCTATCCCCAGTACACACACATGCGGGTGGGCGGGGGCCGACTGTGCGATGGCGATGGTGGCATCGGTCTCCGGCCGGACTCCGCGGCCGCCGGATCGTGGCGCGCACCCGCTCGAAGCGGAGACCGGGCGGAGCGGAGGCCCGCTCGGCGTGGAGGCCGACGCGCGGAAAGCGCCTGGTCACCGCCAGCGGCCAGGCCGCGCCGTCCTGTCCGCCCCACGGCCCTCCCCAAGGCCGCCCTTCGGCCCTCCGCCCGGCCGCATCTCCCCTCCTCCCAAGCGGCCGGTACGCCGGCCACCCCTCCGCACCGACAGTCCGCCCGACCCACCGCAGCTCCCGTCCCGGCACCCTCACGGCCTCCGCGGCAGGGGAGAGAGGAGAACCCTCCGCCCAGAGGACTCGCTAAACCGCCTCCTCATGGCCGCCTCCCGCCGCTGTCTGGACTCCCCAACACCAGCCCCCGCCCCAGCCCCACGGCCCTCGCCCCAGCCCCGCTACCTTCCAGAAGCGTCTCCGCGCCCGTCTGACTGAGGGCTGGAAAGATGGCGGAAGCGCAATTCAAATGCCCGGAGACGCAGCCGACGCCGGCGCGCGCCGAGGGAGGGCGGGGCAACGGCGCCGCGCCGCTCCCACGTGGCCCGACGCGCGCGCGCACGCAGGCCGCCCAGGCTTCGGCGGCCTCACCCGTCGGCCTGGCGCGTAAGGGAGGGGCTCTCGGCGCACCGGGCGAGGGAGGCAACGCGGTCGCGCGCACGCACGCCGGCCCACGAGGCCATGTGCGCCAGCCCGGGGGCGGGTTCGCGCGCGCGCATGCGCAAACGGCGACGCGGCGCGCCCTGCTGCCACCGCGGGAACAGAACTGGGAGGAGAGGCCGAGGTCCCCTTGGGCGGGAAACTCGCGGGGTGGCCCACACAAAGGCCCTGCCCCCGCGTACAAACACGGCACGCAGGCCCGGGGCGGGCGCCATGTTGGGGTGCGGGTCGCCCCATCCCCCTTCCCCTCCCGCTCCATCCCGGCGCCCCCGTATCAGTCTGGAACTTACCAGAAGTAGAAAGCCAGTCCCCTTTTCTTCAGGACATCTAAGTGGTCAGCAGCTTTTGTGGCCTTATTCTGTGAAAAGAATGATGAAATTTAGTGTGTCCAACCTTTCAGCTCTTTTCATCTTAGTTACAAACAAGGATGCAATCAATGACTAGGTTCCAGACGCTTGCAGGGATAAGGCTATCAAGGATCCAGACAACTGACCACGCGTAAAACTTAACAATCTGCTGGGGCCACCTCTCACCTTCGTCAGAGATAGGAAGTGAGACTACCTCAAGCTCAACAAGTATGGGTTTATTAATATTCCTTTGCTTTCAGCAAGATGGCTGAATGCAGTCCTCCAATCTCACAGCGTAAATATAAGGCCCCCTTTTGGCATTTGTCTGGACAGCCACAGATTCTTTTCTTTTTTTAAGGGATGTAAGGCACAACCTGATGACTGTTAATGCTGCTGCTGCTGCTGCTGCTAAGTCGCTTCAGTCGTGCCCGGCTCTGTGCGACCCCATAGACAGCAGCCCACCAGGCTCCCCCGTCCCTGGGATTCTCCAGGCAAGAACACTGGAGTGGGTTGCCATTTCCTTCTCCAATGGTTGAAAGTGAAAGTGAAGTCGCTCAGTCGTGTCCGACTCTTAGCGACCCCATGGACTGCAGCCTACCAGGCTTCTCCGTCCTTGGGATTTTCCAGGCGAGAGTACTGGAGTGGGGTGCCATTGCCTTATCCAATAGGGTTTGTTTGTTTATTTATTTATTTATTTATTTATTTATTTCATGCTGCAGCCTCCAAAATAAATAAATCTTAGTTCCCACCCAGGGATTGAATCCCTACTCCCTGCATTTGAAGAGCAGAAGCTTAACCACTGAACCACCAGGGAAGTCCCAGCCACAGATATGTTTTTTTAAGGTATAAAATTTTTTAATTCGTTTACTTTTTAATTGAAGGATAATTGCTTTACAATATTTTGTTGGTTTTTGCCATAATCATCATGAACTGACCATCAGTTCAGTTCAGTCGCTCAGTCGTGTCCGACTCTTTGCGACCCCATGAGTTGCAGCATGCCAGGCCTCCCTGTCCGTCACCAACTCCCTGAGTTCACTCAGACTCACGTCCATCGAGTCAGTGATGCCATCCAGCCATCTCATCCTCTGTCATCCCCTTTTCCTCCTGCCCCCAATCCCTCCCAGCATCAGAATCTTTTCCAATGATAGATATACATATATTCTGTCCTCCTTCAATCTCCCTCCCACCTCCCATCCCATCCCACCCCACCTTCTAGGTTGTCACGGAGCCAGGGTGTGTGTTCCCTGAGTCCTACTGCAAATTCCCACTGGCTATCTATTTTACATATGGTTGTGTATAAGTGTCCATGCTACTCTCTCCATTCGTCCCTGGCTCTCTTCTTCCAACTCCCCCATCCCATGTGGATTAGTCTGTTCTTTATGCCATCTGCAGATTCTTTTTTTTATTATTAATTTATTTTTACTGAAAGATAATTGCTTTACAGATTTTTGTTGTTCTCTATCAAACCTCAACATGAATCAGCCTGGATTCTTAAACTACTATGTTGGTTCCCCACCCGCCCCCACCCCCGCTCCTCCCCAACCAAGCATCCACGGCTGACAGTAAGAGCAGACAGCTAATGGCCCCATCAGGATAGTTAAGTTCCCCAGAAAAGATTCCCCCATGGGGACTCTTCCCAGAGCGAAGAGAACTCAAATGACCAAGGAGATAGCCACGTAGTACTGAGCACGTTTACTAGCAGGTCTGCTGGGAATCTAAGTGACACAAATTGGGCACAACACATCTGAGAACCTGCCTGCTGGGAACTCAAATCCAAGTGCCCCCAAGGACCCTCAGGAAAACACCAAGCAGATCTTGATGCTGCTGGTGGGCATGTAAATTGGTTTGGCCACTTGGGAGGATAGAAGCTGGTAAAACACACATAAATGTCCATGGCTTTATTTCTATTTTTAGGGAGATGTCCTAGACTTCAGTTTACACATATACCCAAAGAAACAAGTATCAAGAGGCTCACTGCAACGTTTTTTATAGTTGTTGTTGTCCAGTTGCTCAGTCGTGGCTGATTCTTTGAGACCCCATGGACTGTAGCACACCAGGCTTCCCTGTCCACCGTGTCCCAGAGCTTGCTCAAACTCATGTCCAGTGAGTTGCTGATGCCATCCAACCATCTCGTCTTCTGTTATCTTCTTCTCCTCCTGTCTTCAATCTTTCCCAGCATCAGGGTCTTTTCCAGTGAGTTGGCTGTTTGCGTCAGGTGGCCACAGTATTGGAGCTTCAGCTTTAGGATCAGGCCCTCCAATGAATATCCAGGACTGATTTCCTTTAGGATTGACTGATTTGATCTCCTTGCAGTCCAAGGGACTCTCAAGAATCTTCTCTCTTATAATAACAAAAGATGAAACTTAAGTACATGTTCATCAATAGGAAAATTTATAAATAAAGTATAACTGTACTATGGGTTTACTGTACAGAAAGTCATTGAATCAACAGGGTTAGGTAGATCTCAAAAAGCTAATACTAAGAAAAGCAAGTTGAAGGAAGATGTGATGATAGCTTTATAAAATCTTTGTTTAATTTTATAGAGGCTATACATATATATTATAACAGTTTAGGTAAGTTTTTTACAAACACATAAAAAACCATTAGCTCTTGGACATATGTACATTCGTTTTTTATTTTTATTTTTTTAATTGACTGCAAGTATATAGACCGAGTTCCAATGGCTGTTGCTTCGTAGTGGTAAAAAGGAATATGATGGAATTTGGCCAAAGAGGTCAAAGAAGATTTTAACTTTATTTACAGTGTTCTATTTTTTCTTTCTAAAAAGTGATTGAAACAAGTATAAAAGCCTATTAACCATTATATAATTCTGGGTGGTGAGAACATCATGTTTATACCTTTTGTTATTTAAAACAAAATTTTCTTCTGACAAAAAAGCTAAAGGGAAGTTTGCCAAACCAGGAGTATTAGCTCTTCTTGAACTAGCCACCTAGACAGAGTTCCCAGGTGATTTGTTTGTTTGCATTTTACAGAGGTACTTTCTTGTCTTGGTCATCCAGTGTGGATTGCAAGCCCATCCTTAACCTCCAGTTAATTGTTGTCAATACAAAATTGTTGTCAAATACAAAAAAAAAGTTACAAAAACCATACAAGAAATTTCAGCATCTATTATCTCTGGTTTCCCCAAATGTTAATATTGTTTAGTTGATCATTTGTCTTTATCATGCTAACTTTCTATCAGTGTGTGTATATATATATATATATATATATATATATATATATCATACATACATGATTTTTCTATAGATCATATATGTATATATATATATGATTTTTTTTCCAATGCAATGTTTGAGAGTAAATAGCACACAGAACACCCCTCTGTGTCTATTGTTTAGAACCTCAGGATGGGACTTCCCTGGTGGTCCAGGATCCAACTCTGCACTCCTAATACAGGGGGCCCAGGTTCAATTCCTGGTCACCGAACTATAGATTCTGCATGCTTCAGTTAAGACCCAACGCAGCCAAATAAATACATAAATAAAAATAAATATAAACAAATAGATAAATATGCCTGCTTTCTCCTCAGAAGGCAGGCTGTAGTTTAAAAAACAAAAACTTCAGGACATCCTGTTATATAAGCACTGCACACTTAGCAAAATTAGGAAATTCAGATGTTACACTTTTATTACCTAATGTACAGGACTTAATTGGCACTTGTCTCCCTCCTGCCCTTATCTAGGACGGTACCCTTCCGGATCACACATTATGTTGACCTGTCCACTCTCTCTTCTTTTTAACTGAAATATAGTTGATTTACAATATTGTGTTAATTTCTGCTGTACAACAAAGTGATTCCATATATATATACATTTTAAAACATTCTTTTCCATTATGATTTATCATAGGATATTGACTACCGTTCTCTGTGCTTACAGTTGGACCTTGTTTTGCATGTGTGTGTGTGTTTTGTTTTTGTTCTGGCCATGCCACATGGCTTGCAGGATCTTAGTTTCCTAATCAGGGGTTGACACTGGGCCTTCAGCAGTGAAAGCCCAGAGTCCTAATCACTAGACTGCCAGGGAATTCCCCAGATAGACCTTGTTGTTTATCCATTCCAACCTCCCACTCCATCCATCCCCCATCCCCCGTCCCCTTGGCTGCCACCAGCCTGTTCTCTATGTGCAGGACTCTGTTTCTGTTTCATGGATAGGTTCATTTGTGTCATATTTTAGATTCCACTTATAAGTGATATCACATGGTATTTGTCTGTCTCTCTTTTTGTCTAGTCTCTTTTAATCTAGGGCGGTACCTTCCTTGTCGTCTCTTGCTGGGTATTTAATAGCCCAGTTACTTTGTAGACTGTCCCTCCATTTGGATGTGTCTCATATTCCCTCAGGCTAAGATTCAGGGTATGAAGTTTGGGTCAGTACACCCTAGCAGTGATGCTATGTCCTTCCCAGTGCATCCTATCAAGAAGTACAGAACAATTTTCTAAAAACATCAGACCATCCTTCTCCCTTCTTAATCTCTGTAACCCTTTCTTATCTGTTATACTCAGATACATGAAGTCCATGGCCAGGCCCTATATGACCTATCTTGTGCCTACCCCTCTAGCTCATCTCAAGCCTCTCTCATTGTAATCCCACAATAGCCCCACAAACCTTTCTGAACCTTACCTTGGCCAAGTTCATTCCTACCCCAGGGCCTTTGCATTTACTCATCCTCTGCCTAAAATGCTCTGTCTCCACATCTTTGCCTGACTGGTTCATTCTTACTCTTCAGGTCACAGCTCAAATGTCACCTCCAAGAAGCCCACCCTGATCACCCTTTCAAATGTGGTCCCACCACACCAGCCATTCCCCATCTCAGGCACTGTTCTATTTTCCCCAGAACACTTGCCACTACTGAAAATACCTTGCTTAATTATTCACAAGCTTGATTTTCCAAAAATCTTTCTTTCCCTCACTAGAATAAGCTAAGTGCCTCATTTGTCACCATATTCAAGGCATGTTACACAGTGACTGGCACTGAATGGGAACATAGTAAATATTTGTTGAATTATTGAGTCAATTGCTCTGAATTCTATCTGAATACAGAAAGAGTCATCAGAAACAGCAGCATTATAATCTAATAACTTAAATGTAATAACTAGTTAAATCTAATAACTTAAATGTAAAACTTCAGTTCAGTCGCTCAGTTGTGTCCGACTCTTTGTGACCCCATGAATTGCAGCACGCCAGGCCTCCCTGTCCATCACCAACTCCCAGAGTTCACCCAAACTCATGTGCATCGAGTCAGTGATGCCATCCAGCCATCTCATCCTCTGTCGTCCCCTTCTCCTCCTGCCCCCAATCCCTCCCAGCACCAGAGTCTTTTCCAATGAGTCAACTCTTGGCATGAGGTGGCCAAAGTACTGGAGTTTCAGCTTTAGCATCAGTCCTTCCAAAGAATACCCAGGACTGATCTCCTTTAGAATGGACTGGTTGGATCTCCTTGCAGTCCAAGGGACTCTCAAAAGTCTTCTCCAACACCACAGTTCAAAAGCATCAATTCTTTGGCACTCAGCTTTCTTCACAGTCCAACTTTCACATCCATACATGACCACTGGAAAAACCATAGCCTTGACTAGACAGACCTTTGTTAGCAAAGTAATGTCTCTGCTTTTGAATATGCTATCTAGGTTGGTCATAACTTTCCTTCCAAGGAGTAAGCGTCTTTTAATTTCATGGCTGCAGTCACCATCTGCCGTGATTTTGGAGCCCAGAAAAATAAAGTCTGAGACTGTTTCCACTGTTTACCCATCTATTTCCCATGAAGTGATGGGACCAGGTGCCATGATCTTAGTTTTCTGAATGTTGAGCTGTAAGCCAACTTTTTCACTCTCCACTTTCACTTTCATCAAGAGGCTTTTTAGTTCCTCTTCACTTTCTGCCATAAGGGTGGTGTCATCTGCATATCTGAGGTTATTGATATTTCTCCCAGCAATCTTGATTTCAGCTTGTTCTTCTTCCAGCCCAGCGTTTCTTATGATGTACTCTGCATATAAGTTAAATAAGCAGGATGACAATATACAGCTTCGATATACTCCTTTTCCTATTTGGAACCAGTCTGTTGTCCCATGTCCACTTCTAACTGTTGCTTCTTGATCTGCATATAGGTTTCTCAAGAGGCAGGTCAGGTGGTCTGGTATTCCCATCTCTTGAAGAATTTTCCACAATTTATTGTGATCCACACAGTCAAAGGCTTTGGCATAGTCAATAAAGCAGAAATAGATGTTTTTCTGGAACTCTCTTCCTTTTTCCATGATCCAGCAGATGTTGGCAATTTGATCTCTGGTTCCTCTGCCTTTTCTAAAATCAGCTTGAACATCTGGAGTTCACGGTTCACATATTGCTGAAGCCTGGCTTGGAGATTCAATCCCTGGTCAGGGAACTGAAATCCCAAAATCTGAGTGGTCAAAAAAAAAAAAAAAAAAGTGATGGTTTTAAAATAAGTCCACAATCCTTTGATACTCCTCCTTTGAAAAGCTTAAGCTAATTCTCCTTTCCTGGAGTTTGGGGCAGGCTTAGTGACTCATTTCTAGCTGAACTTAGTGACTCACTTCTAACCATGACTCACTTCTAACCAATGCAGGATGTCACAATGGACAGTGTAACCTGACTTAAATCACTGAGGCTCTGTGGCTTCCACCTTGCTGTCTGGGGACACTCACTCTGGAGGAGGATGGTCACCACATCTGGAGACAGGCACAACCCTATGGGGGCTTCCCATAGGTGGCTTCCCATGGCGGCTCAGTGGTCAAGAATCCACCTGCCAATGCAGGAGGCACAGGATAGTTGGGTTTGATCCTTGGGTCAAGAAGATCCCCTAGAGAAGGAAATGGCAACCCACTCCAGTATTCCTGCTTGGGAAATCACATGGACGGCAGAGCCTGGCGGGCTATAGTCCATGGGGATTGCAGAGTCAGACACAACTTCGTGACTAAACAATAGCACTGTGGACAGAAACATGTGACAAGGAGTTAAGCGTCCCTGCAAAGAGCCGGTCGGAACTTGCTGGCCTGTAAGGGAGCCATCAGGGGAATGGATCTTTCAGCCCCAGTCAGGGCTATGTCTTACCTGCAATTTCTTGAGCCCTAGATCAGAACCCCCCAGTGAAACCACTCCAGAATTCCTGGAAACTGTGTGAGATAGTACTGTGCATTGTTGCTTCAAGCTATTAATTTCTAGGGTAATTTGTTCTGCCGTGGTAGATGAAGTGAAGTCGCTCAGTCGTGTCCGACTCTTTGTGACCCCATGGACTGTAGCCTACCAGGCTCCTCTAGTCCATGGGATTTTCCAGGCAATAGTACTGGAGTGGATTGTCATTTCCTTCTCTAGGGGATCTTCCTGACCCAGGGATCGAACCCGGGTCTCCTGCATTGTAGACAGACGCTTTACCGTCTGAGCCACCAGAGAAGTCCATGTGAGGACTGTTCACATATAAATCCAGATAGCTGGTTTCTTTTGAACATCAAGATAGGAAAGCACTGGGCCTGATTTCTTGTATGTCCACACCAGTTGGAGGTAAATACCACTGCTCTCCATGGATGCAGCGGACGTCAACATTTGTCTTGGATCCTGCCATTCCCCATCATGTCTCAGGCTTGAGGCCTGGGGTCACTTGTCTTCTGACACCAAGCCTGCACTACTCCCTGAATGATCTGCTTGTACCTTGACATGTTGGAGTTCACAACCTCTCATTTATCACTTTTTTTTTGCCACACTGAGGCATGCGGAATCTCAGTTCCCTGACCAGGGATGGAACCTGCAACCCCTGCAGTGGAAGTGCAGAATCTTAACCACTGCACCACCAGGGAAGTTCCCACAACCTCTCCTTCAGTGAATCTAAGACAGTGATAAGCAAATACCCAGATTCATTCATTCATTCAGCTGATATTTATTGAGCACCACAAGGGACCAGGCACTCCCTGAGGACTGGAGCAGTGAACAATACAGACCCAAAGGATCCAGGGTTTTCATCCTAGGAGTTTTCATCCTAGAAGGTAGAAACAGGACATGTGAGAAACAAGTAGTGAGACATGTGACATGTGATCGTTGCTAGAGTGGGATATAATATCTACCGATTAATGTCTATCTCTCCATCCATCCATCCATTCATCTATTTCTCTCTAGATATGTATGTTATTTTATATATATATATGTATATATTTTAAGGAAACAAAAAATTTTGCTTATTTATTTTTGGCTGTGCTGAGTCTGTTGCTGTGCCGGTTTTTCTCTAGTAGTAGCAAGCCGTGGCTACTCTTCGTTGGAGGGCACAGGCTTCTCATTGCAGTGGCTTCTCTCATTGCAGAGCATGGGCTCTACAGCATGAGGGCTTCAGTAGTTCTGGTGCACAGGCTCAGTTGCTCCTTGGCACATGGGATCTTCTTGGATCAGGGACAGAACCTGTGTTTCCTGCATTGACAGGCAGGTTCTTTACCACTGAGCCACCAGGATTGCCCAATAGATAGAGAGAGAGAGAAAGAGAGAGAGAGAGAGATACTTAGATCTCTCGGTATGCATATTTAGATCTCTAGGTATTTATATTTACCTCTAGATATAGGTGAGCAGGTAAAGAAGATATGGATGCCAGAGAAAGGGGGTAGCAGTGAGGCAGGGTGACTGACAGGCCTCCCCTAAGACTGTGACATTTGAGAGGAACCCGAAGAAGGTAAGGGAAGGAACCACAGAGATGTTTGTGGGAAGAGAATTCCTGGGGAGGGCGTTGAGGGCGGAGGCGCTGAGGTGGAGGCCCGCCTGGTGCTGTCAGGGCGGCCAGGAGACAAGAGGCTGGAGGAGACCAGCTCAGAGAGAACGGGAGGGGCTCACCCTTGATGGTATTTCTGTGTAAATTCAGGGTCTCCACAGGAGTGCAAAGGGGCCTCTTGTGCCACGAATAACGGTGGTTTCTTTCTAGCAAGGAGAACTTTAAAAGCTACCTTTTGGCAGTCCACAGTAGGACAGAGCCTGTCTGTGAGAGAGGCTTTTGCTTTGGGTCCCATGTCACTTTAGGAGGGTGTAGTCTGAGGAAGGAGGATAGAAAATGCTGTAAGAAAACACAAGTATATAGAAGCACATAACAGAGCTTCTCAGAAGCTGAGACAGGCCTGGGACGTTTTAGGCCTATCTATCTATCCATTTTATCTATCTAATCTATCTGTCCATCTATTTTATCTTATTTATCCATCCATCCACATCCACCTATTTCTCTCTCTGTAGATCTCTATTTATATCTAGCTCTAGATATAGGTAGATATCTAGTATCTATTATATACAGCTGGCCATTGAACAACACGAGTTTGAGCTGCATGGATACGTTTATACACAATTTTTTTTCAATAGTAAAAGCTGCAACCATGTGTTATCACTTATATGTGGAATCTAAAATATGACCCACATGAATTCATCTATGAAACAGAAACAGACTCACAGACATAGAGACCAGACTTGGGGTTGCCAAGAGGGAGGGGCTGGGGGGAGACAGCTTGGGAGTTTGGGAATTAGCAGATGCAAACTATTGCATATAAAATAGATAAACAACAAGGTCCTACTGTATAGCCCTGAGAACTATATTCAATATCCTGTGATAAACCAGAATGGAAGAGAATATGAGAAGGTGTATGTGGACATGTATAACTGGATCACTTTGTTGTACAGAAGACATTAACATAACATTGTAAATCAACTATGCAGCAATAAAATTTTTAAAAACTGCAGTGCTACATGAATCCACAGATATGGAGGAACCGTGGAAATGGAGGATTATGTAAGTTACACTTAGGATTTTCTACTTCGTAGAGGGCGGGTGACCCTAATCTCCACTTTGTTCAAGGGTCAATTGTATTTATACACACACACACACACATATAGTATAGTATCTGTGCAGTATCTATATCTATGCATGTGTGCATACTAAGCTGCTTTAGTCGTGTCTACTCTTTGTGATCCTACGGACCATAGCCTGCCAGGTTCCTCTGTCCATGGGATTCCCCAAGCAGGAATACTGGAGTGCATGCCCTCCTGCAGGGGGTCTTCCTGACCCAGGGATCAAACCTGCATTTCTTATATCTCCTGCATTGGCAGGCAGGTTCTTTACCACTAGTGCCACCTGGGAAGCCCCATCTTTATACATTTACACATGTGGATATATAGGTATATAATTTTTAAAATGCATGTGAAAAATTCCAGCATATATGCTTTCCAGCATATATTTAATAGTATATATAGTTAAACTTCCAGTACTTTTTTTTGCTTTTAAATATTGTAGTACTTTTTAAAAGTTTTATTTGTTTAGTTATTTTTGGCTGCGCTGAGTCTTTGTTGCTGCATGCAGGCATTCTCTAGTTGCACAGAGCCAGGGCTACTCTTCATTGAGGTGGTCGGGTTTCTCACTGCAATGGCTTCTCTTGTTTTGGAGCATGGGCTCAGTAGTTCTGGCGCACGGGTTTACTTGCCCCACAGCATGTGGGATCTTCCTGGGTCAGCGATCAAACCTGTGTCCCCTGCACATTGGCAGGTGGATTCTTAACCACTGGACCACTAGGGAAGCCTGTGGTACATTTTGAATACTTACTTTGAACAAACTAAGTCTTATAAGACAGAGTAATCACTAATGCAGCATTCCTGTGCTATTTGTAAGATAATTAGAGTGTATTGACTTCCTAGGACTGCTGTAACAAAATATCAACTGGGTGCCTAAAATGAACAGAAATGTAGTCTCTCACGGTTCTGGAAGCCTGAAATCAAGGTGCTGACAGGACTGTGCTCTCTGGAGCTTCCAGGGGAGACTCCATTCCAGGCTCTTGTTTTGGCCACTGGTATTGCTGGCATCTTTGGGGTCCCTCCATTTGCAGATGCAACCCTGGCACCATGTGGCATCGTCCCTGTGTCCCTGCCTCCATGTGTGTCTGTGTCCTCATCTCCTCCTCTGATAAGGATTCACCCTAGACCTCCTCTTGAATACATCTGCAAAATGTCTTGAATATATCTGCAAAAACCTTATTTCCAAATAAGGTCTATTCGCAGGTACAGGGGTTAGGCATATCTTTCTTGGAGTGGGGCACAATTCAATCCTTAACATAGAGTTTATAAAACATTGTGAATGTGTAGTGTGCTTTGGGGAATGGATCAGTGCAGGGGTTAATAGTCAGCTACCTGTAAGTTTAGATTTATCTTCTTTTTTTTTAAATAGACTAATTTTATTTCTCATATCTTTTTTTAAATATTTAAAAACATAAACCTTATTTTCCTTAAGTAAACATGAACTGTCTTGTATATTAGCATTTTATAGATTGGTGAACATAAATATCAGTTTTAATATTTAAAAAAATTTTTTTATAAAGAACATCTCAGGATGACACCAAACGTATTTATTAATAGTCCAAAATCTCTTTAGTTTCTCTGTAAAAGGAAGTTAGTGTTCAGTAATTAATGTTTCAAAATCTTATTTTATTTGGAAATGACCTAGCTATTTAATAAACTTTTATCATCATTTAGTTTAGCACAACCCTAGAAATTTAAGTTACCCCAATCTTCGGAGATTATTTTGGATAGACATTTCTAAAATATAATTATTTTTACTAGAGTTTATCTAAAAGTTTTCATCTCATTTATGTATATTTATATATATAAACAGTTGCTTTCTTTGTTGACAAATTTAGTTTACTAAACCTAGGCACAACAAAAGTATTACATAATGTTGATGACTTAAGACATGTCTTTAGTAGATTAGCAAACAAACGTTAATGTTAGATTTTTAATATTGAATATTTTTCAGTTCACATGAACCTGAATTTAAATAGAGTTCATTTATAAATTAACCTCATATTATCCAAAAACAAAGACAGACACTGAGACACAGATAAATTTAGACAGAGATCTCATAGTTTTCCACTTGAAATTTAAAACGTCACTTTGCCCCTTCTATTTTTTTTTTCTTGGTTTGAATTCTACCAATTTGTTCATGGCTGGAGTCCCAGATAGAGTGGGCTGTGTGTCCCAAGGACATGATAAGAATTAACTTCAGGTTTTTTTCCCAGGCCTGTTTTTGTTTCTCAAGCAGAATTGGAGCTCCAAAAAAGTATTTTAACAAGCCAACTTTTTCCTAATTGCACGTGCAAGAAGAACAGGTTTTGTAATTTCAAAAAAGATTTTATTTTAACCAGTTTTTTTCGGAGTCTAAAGAATATCACGGGCATTCAGTGTCAAAATGTCATCTCTCTTTTTTGTAGTCATAGTTTCATAGTTAAAAATTAAACTAGAGAATGTTCAAATTGGCTCTGATGACAGGGGTAGCCTGGCTGATAAGATGTTGTCCCAGCAGGAATTGTCTCTCTGGGGAGGTGAGGTCTTCTTTTAAAATAAAGAAAGCCTGTCCTTTAACCTCTATTTTCTCCCAGGCTCTTGAGTAGTATCACCTCACCTGTTCTATAGCCTGATCTTCCATAAGTTCTTGATCTTGAGTTCTCCCCCAATCTCCACTGCCTATCAATTGATTTAAAGAAATGGAGATCTGCCTGGCTTGGTCATGAGCCACCATAATCAAATGGGAACCCTCAGGTAGTCCCTGCTTTATTCTCAAGGTAAAAGGAGAATTTACTCCACAATTTGAACAGCTTGCTTAAGTTTCTTTAGTGTTTTGAAGGGGATCTGTTTGTGTACAGCCTCATACACCCCATTAGGATTATTAGGATCTGTCCCAGGAGCTATCCGTTCATGTATTGTCACTGGAAATAACATAGTTATAGCCTCCAAGTCACTCTCCTGTCAAGTCTGACAAATACCTTTCTGGAGGGGTGACAGAACTGCTGTCTGTCTTAAGGAAGGAAAAGCCTGAGCCGTTCCAGTGGTTAAGACAGGAGAGGGAGGAAAAGGAGGCAGAGGAAACTGTCTTCCCTAAACAAAGGTACAGAAAGAACTGCAGCTTTAAGAGCCTCCTGTGTTTTTTTTCTACCCCCTCCACCTCTGCATATTCAGGTCCTCCCTTTGATGGGGTTTCAGGTTCATCCTCATTCCCTTTTGAGCTTTCTGGGGTCTGAAGTGGTTCTAAAATGGATTTTATCAGTGCCCAAGTTGACCAGATAGATACAGGCAAGGGCACTCCCTTACAAAGAAGTTTCTCTGATTCACTATCTACCTTCTCCCATGTTCCTAAATCTAGAGAGGGAACCATGAGCAATGTTTCTCAATGGTTTGTAAAAGCTCCAATAGCCGGCCCTCATTTATTTTTGTTCCCCTCACTTTTAGAACCTGCCTTAAGAGGCATATATGGCCAGTATTGTTCCGAACTATCTGAATTTCCCATGCTTAACCCCAGTTTCAGTGCCTGAGAGAGTATTACTTACCGCAAAGGGGGATTTTTAGAGGCCTTACCCCACTCTTCTTCAGGACCGTGTGCCAATATTTCAGCTTCAGTTTCTCTTGATATTTTAGCTTCAGTTTTGCTTGATATTTCAACTTCAGTTTCATTCTTGGCGATCCTTCACTTTCGAGCCCCACGTTGGGCACCGCTTCTGTGGCCAGCAGAGCAGGTAAAGATTGAAAGTGGTCGATGCACAGTCTGGGGAAAAGAAACTAGAGACAGAATTAAAGTTTTAAAGACGGGACCGGGAGACTCAAGACTCCTTGGATCGAGAGCCCTGTTCCTCGGAGCCGCATCACTTTTATTTAGTGTCTTGGCAAGCAGAAAGTATCTGTTGTGCCACAATGACGTCAGCCTTCTGTGTCCCCAGTCACGTCGCCCATTTTAGTGATTACTTTAAACTATTTTTGTTATTTTCTTGTACGAGAGGTATCACCTGGCTGAAGCTCATAGACCTGCATATGCCTTGGAAAAACATCTTGGTGTGTGCACAAGCAGCGTTCTGAATTTGTGCTGACCTGGTTTTCCAAGGTCCACATTATGTTTTTCCTTAGCTTAGCAGGGCATGAAGACTGACTGATCAACCTGATATACTTTTATTTGGGTGATGCTGTATTGCTATATTTTGCTTTTATTCTTTTCCCGTGGTGATTTTCTGTGGCTTAGCCAGAGCAACAGTTGGCTATTAACCCCTGCAAATCAGCTTGGGGCACAAGCTCAGGGGTGTGTGATGAGTGTTTTCTTCTACTGATGCTGACAGCATATGTCAAGACTGCCTGTATGTATCCTCCTCACCCGGTTGGAAGCTGGGGAAGGAGCAGGGCTCTGTGTCTTCCTACATCACTCTCTGTCTTACACAATAGTCATGACACTGGTAAATCTCAGGTTGTTCAAATCTTCCACTCCTAATAGCCGTTTGTTTTTAAGTTTTTTCCCCCCTGAAACAATGCGGCAGTTAATATCCTTAAACATATCTGGGGCTCTTGTTGTTATGGAACTTCTTATTTTATTAAAGATCAATTATTTTTGGTTGTCCTGGGACTTCACTGCTTTGTGGGCTTTTCTCTAGTTGTGGCGAGGGGGGCTACTCTCTAGTTGCTCTAGCTCTCATTGCAGGGGCTTCTTTGGCTGTGGAGAGCAGGCTCTAGCGCTGCAGTGCCAGAAGTTGTGGTTCCCAGGCTCTAGGGTGTGGGCTCAGTAACAGTGGCGTGTGGGCTTAGTTGTCCCGTGGCATGTGGGATCTGGGAGTGGAACCTGCATCTCCTGCATTGACAGGCAGATTCTTTACCACTGAGCTACCAGGGAAGCCCTGTTTTATTTTATGTATTTTGGTTGTGTTTGCAGCTTGCAGGATCTTAGTTCTCCAACCAGGGATTGAAATCAGGTGCTTGGGAGTGAAAGTGTGGAGTCCTAACTGGACTCCTAACTGTTGGACCACCTGTTATGGAACTTGAGATTCCTCAAGAGGAATTGCTAGGTTAAAGGAATGTGTATTTTCTATTTTCCCTAGACGTTGGCAAACTGGTGTTGAACTGTAGTTTTCATTTGTTTTTCCTGATTATTAGTGATATGTATATCTTTTTCATCTTCATGTGCCATTTTAGCCTCATAGTTCAAAATGTGTCTCCTCAGGAGTAATCTGATGATAGCATTACAAGTTGTTTGTTTTTTTTTTTTCTCTTGGATAATATCAATATGAAATGTTCTGAGTCATGATCTGTGACGTATTTCATCCTATTTTCTTTCCATTCACATAAGCGAATACATTAAATAACTCTTTGAAGTATAAGCCAAGAGTATGCATAGTAGGCAGAATAACGGCCCCAGAGATGTCCATGTGCTAGTCCTAGGAGCCTACTGTGATTATGTTATCTTCCACCACAGACGAAACTTTGCAGGTATGATTGATGATAGGGACCTTGAGATGGAAAGACCATTCAGATGGGCCTCCTCTGATCACAGGAGTCCAACAAAGTGGAGAACTGGCTGAGGTCAGAGTAAAACCTGTGATAGTAGAAGACAGGTTGGAGCGATGTGACATTGCTGGCTTTGAAGATAGAGGAAGGGGCTGTGAACCGAGGAGCGTGGGTGCCTCTAAGAACTGGAAGAAGCAGTCAAACAGATTCTTAGAATCTCCAGAAAACGCTGATTTTAGCCCAGTGAGACATGTAGCCCCTGTAGACTTTAATAAGATAAGAAATCTGTGTTATTTTAAACCACTAATATTCTGGTAATTTGTTAGGGCAGCTGTAGGATTCGAAAACAATATGGGACATCATAAGCCTGTTTCCAGATAATGTATTCAGCTCCATTTTTAAAAGGGTAGCCTATTTCTAAACTTTACATAATGATAAATTAAACAAGGCTGTTGCATTTCCAAATACCTTAAAAGATTCATCCTCATTTAAATGTACATCCTAAGGACCTCCCTGGTGGTCCAGTGGCTAAGACTCCACACTCCCAGTGCAGGGGGCACGGGTTTGATCCCTGGTCAGGGAACTAGATCTGGTATGCTGCAACTGAGAATTGGTGCAGCCAAATAAGTAAAAATACATATATAAAAATTGTATATTCTGTATCTGGGTTAGGAGAAGGCTAAGTGAATTCTAGCCCAGTCTTTAACTCATAAGCAGATGGTCAGGTGACAGTGATTTTTTAGAGACCTGAATGTGAATGGATTTTTTAAATGTCCCCTACTATTTCCTTGTTCTTGTTGTTCAGTTGCTAAGTCATCTCTGACTCTTTTCAACCCCATGGATTTCATCACACCAGGCTTCCCTGTCTCCCAGAGTTTGCTCAAATTCATGTCTATTGAGTCAGTGATGCCATCCAACCATCTCATCCTCTGTCACGCCCTTCTCCTCCTGCCCTCAGTCTTTCCCAGCATCAGGATCTTTTCCAATTTCCTTAAGTCAAATAAAAATAAATTAACTTAGAATCACAGAATTTTGAAATAGGCAGGAGCCTTGCTAAGGTAAAATTCAAACTCTGTTGCTAACCAGAAATTCACTAACCTATAATTTGCTGTAAGTTGCTCACTGGAATAATAAAGTGGACTTTTGAGTGAATACACGTATGAATAAAATTTTGCAGTGTAAGTTTTTCGACCAATATTTATTACATGCCTCCTATGTGCTGGGCCCTGTTCCAGGTCCTGGAGAGAATTACTGGGCAAAGTGGGAAAAAATCCCTGCTCTCAGTGGAGCAGACATTTCAGAGGAGAAAGACAGAAATAGAACACAAAATAAGTACATCATATATGACATAGTTGGTCAGAGGGTTGCAGGGGTTAAGAAAAAAAACAAGGTAAGAGGGTTCAGAGTGAGAGGAAGAGGGTGGTAATTTTTAACAGGGTGTGTCAGGAGAGATACTCCTGAAAAATGTCACTGGACCAAAGTCTTTTTTTATTATTATTATTTTATTTATTTAGTTTTGGCTGTGTTGGTCTTTATTGCTGTATGGGCTTTTCTCTAGTTGTAGTGAGCTGCGGCTTCTCTCTAGTTGCTGTGCATGAGCTTCTCATTGTGGTGGCTTCTTTTATCGCAGAGCACTGGCTCTAGGGCCCCTGGGGCCTCAGTATTTGCAGCATGTGGGCTCAACAGTTGTGGTTTCCAGGTTCTAGAGCGCAGCCTCAGTAGTTGTGGAGCAGGAGCTTAGTTGCCCTTCAGCACGTGGGATCTTCCCAGATCAGGGATCGAGCCCATGTCTCCTGTATTGGCAGGTGGATTCTTTACCACTGAGCCACTAGGGAAGCCCCTGGACCAAAGTCTTAACGGAAGTAAGGGCCAAAGCTATACCATATCTGTGGGAAGAGCACTCAGACAAGAACAGTCAGTGCAAAGGCCCTGAGGTGGAACGTGTCTGGCCCAGGAGTCGGTGGAAGGAAGAATGGAGGGAAACAGGCTCTGGAGGTATTAGAGAATGATCAGTTGGGGCAGGACCTTGTAGGCCACTCTAAGAACTTTGGTTTGTATTCCCAGTGAGTAAATAATATATATATATATATAATAATTATTCCACAAAACTGCACATCATGTTGCCAATGCACTATAACCTCTGGAAAGTGAAAGTGAAGTTGCTCAGTCATGTCTGACTCTTTGCAACCCATGGACTGTAGCCCACAGAGCTCCTCCGTCCATGGGATTCTCCAGGCAAGAATACTGGAGTGGGTTGCCATTTCCTTCTCCAATAACCTCTGGAGTGTGGGCTTAAACTTTAGTGTATTAAAGAATCAAGGCTACTGCAAGCAACCATTTCTTTTCTTCCTTTATTTTTTTAAAATTATTTATATTTATTTATTTACTTTTGGCTGCACTGGGTCTTCATTGTGGTGCATGGGCTTAGTTACTCCATGGGATGTAGGATCTTACTTCCCCAACCAGGAATCAAACCCATGTCTCCTGCATTGGAAGGTGGATTCTTAGCCACTGAACTGCCAGGAAAGTCTGAAGCAACCATTTCTGACTGATGTATCAGGTGTGAAAAATAAAACCAATGGTCTAGATGAAAATCTAGGTTGCATAGGCTTCTATTGTTGACATAACAGAAAAAAATTGGAGGCAATGTGATGGAGCCTTAACTGGGAGTCTCTGGCCGAAGAATTGTTACATGTTTCCTACCTGACTTCAGGAGGCATTCAGTTCTGTATTAGCTCTGTATAGGCTCTTCTTAGACATCCTGGAATGTGAAATTAAGTGAGCCTTATAAGAAGCATTGCTACCAATAAAGCTAGTGGAGGTGATGGAATTCCAGCTGAGCTATTTAAAATCCTAAAAGATGATGCTGTTAACGTGCTGCACTCAGTATGTCAGCATATTTGGAAAACCCAGCAGTGGCCATAGGACTGGAAAAGTCAGTCTTCATCCCAGTTTCAAAGAAGGGCAGTGCTAAAGAATGTTCAAACTACTGGACAATTGTGCTCACTTCCCATGCTAGTGACATTATATTCTAAATCCTTCAAGCTAGGGTTCAGCAGTATTGAAACGAGAACTTCCAGATGTATAAGCTGGATTTAGAAAAGGCAGAGGAACCAGAGTTCAAATTGACAACATTTGTTGGATCATAGAGAAAGCAAGGGAATTCTAGAAAAACATCTACTTCTGTTTCCTTGACTACGCTAAAGCCTTTAATTGTGTGGATCACAACAAACTGTGGAAAATTCTTAAAGAGATAGGAATACCAGACCATCTTACCCATCTCTCAAGAAATCTGTATCTGGGTCAAGAAGCAACAGTTAGAACCTTACATGGAACAACTGACTAGTTCAAAATTGAGAAAGGAGTATGACAAGGCTGTATATTGTCACTCTGTTTATTTAACTTAAATGCAGAGTACAGCTTGCAAAATGCCAGGCTCAATGAAGCACAAGCTGGAATCAAGATTGCCAGGAGAAACGTTAACAACCTTAGATATTCAGATGATACCACCCTAATGGCAGAAAGTGAAAAGGAACTAAAGAACCTCCCGATGAAGGTTAAAGAGGAGAGTGAAAAAGCCAGCTTAAAACTCAATATTAAAAAAGTAAGATCATGGTATCTGGTCCCATCACTTCATGGCAAATAGAAGGGGAGAAAGTGAAAGCATGGCAGCTTTTCTCTTCTTCCACTCTAAAACCACTGCAGATGGTGACTGCAGCCATGAAATTAGAAGATACTTGATTACTGAAAGGAAGGCTATGACAAATATAGACAGCATATTAAAAAGCAAAGACATCACCTTGCTGACAAAGGTCCATATAGTCAAGGCAATGGTCTTTCCAGTAGTCATGTACGGATGGAGAGTTGGACCATAAGGAAGGCAGAGCACCAAAGTATTGATGCCTATGGTGCTGGAGAAGACTCTTGAGACTCCCTTAGACAACAAGGAGATCAAACCAGTTAGTCCTAAAGGAAATCAATCCTGTATATTCATTGGAAGGAGTGATGCTGAAGCTAAAGCTCCAATCATTTGGCCGCTTGATGCAAAGAGTCGACTTATTGGAAAAGACCCTGATACTTAGATTGACGGCACAAGGAAAGAGGGTGACAGAGGATGAGATGGTTGGATGGTATCATTGATTCAGTGGACATGAACTTGGGCAAATTCTGGGAGATAATGAGGGACAGGGAAGCCTGGCATGCTACAGTCCATGAGGTTGCAAAAAGTAGGACAAGACTTAGCAACTGAACAGCAATCACAACAGGCTCTTCTACTCTGTGGTGACTAAATGTATGATTTATTTGTTCAGTATATGTCAACCCAAAACATAGATATGTGAGTAGGGAGGACAAATACAAAGATCAATGTGTTATTGTCCTTACCTACTTATTCTTTCATTCATTTACTTGTAACTGTCCTTGAAAAGCGATATATGAGAAATATGCCCTGTCCTCCAGAAGCTAAATTTTTAATTTAATTTTAAATTAAAGAAAAATTTTAAAATATTTATTTATTTGTCTGCCCCAGTGTTAGTTCCCCCATCCATCCTGGGTGGTTAATACTAAGTAATCAGATTCTCTTTCCTGGGAATATAGGTCTCTTTCAATCTTGAGTAGCAGGTATTTTGAACCCACTGCTGAACCCACTACTGTGGCCTAACTGATATTTCAACCCCAGAAACATTCGACTACATTTGTATGTACGTAATCCAGGACTTTGGCCACCTCATGCGAAGAGTTGACTCACTGGAAAAAACTCTGATGCTGGGAGGGATTGGGGGCAAGAGGAAAAGGGGACGACAGAGGATGAGATGGCTGGATGGCATCACTGACTTGATGGACATGAGTTTGAGGCCTGGCATGCTGCAATTCATGGGGTCGCAAAGAGTCAGACATGACTGAGCAACTGAACTGAACTGAACTGAATAGGGACAAAAGTGATGAATTATGTATTAGTAGTCACACTTTCATTCCTTCCCTGGCAGGATAAGAAAGTTCTGGTTGACAATTCAACATCATCCAGCTTCTCTCTCCATATTATATGCTTTGGAATATCTGTTGTGGGAAGGGGAGGAAAAGGTAACATCAAAACTTGTATGCATGCTAAATTGCTTCAGTTGTGTTTGACTCTTTGCAACCCTATGGACTGTAGTCCCACCAGGCTCCTCTGTCCCTGGGATTCTCCAGTCAAGAATACTGGAGTGGGTTGCCAGGCCCTCCTCCAGTGAATCTTCCTGACCTAGGCCAATACTTATTGGAGAGAAATTAACAATGATGGTAGATGGAAAGAAAGTGCTCTGGTGGGGAAGTTTAGGGTGTGATGAGCAAGAAAGATGATATTCTGGGAACTTTAAGGTATAAAGGGCTCCCCAGGTGGCTGAGTGGTAAAGAATCCCTCTGCTAAAGCAGAAGACCTCAGTTCAACCCCTGGGTTGGAAAGATCCAGTGGAGGCAGAAATGGCAACCCTACTCCAGTATTCTTGCTTGGAAAATCTCATGGACAGAGGAGCCTGGCAGGCTGCGGTCCATGGGGTCACACAGATACAACTGGATACAACTGAGCACACAAGCAGATGCAGGTAGGGTATAAAATACACGGAACACTAGGAAACTGTAGAAAGGGTTTAAAGAGAGATCTTGGGAGTTACAAATGAGACCTCATCTAATATTCTTAGAAATAATAAAGACTGGAATCGGTTTCAATTGCCTTGACTGTGGGACTCCATTTTTCCAAGTGAAACGCCACAGAGACTGGATGTTTAGATGTCACATTCGGAATCCAGAGAACGTTTATGGATAAACACGTTTAATCAAAATTGTTTTGACATCAGTTAAGTATTCATTTTAACAAAGTGTCTTCCAGAGGGAACTGTGTTAGCGCAATTCAATGCCTTAATTAGTGTTCTACACAGTGCAACTGAAGGATCCCAATGTCTTCCTTTTTCACTTCTTGCTAATGAGTGTATCTTCACTGGAATCGAGTGGGATGGAGTGGGTTATTCAGCCACCCAGAAACCTTCATCCTTCTACAGGCTTGTTCATCAGACCTCCCTCTGCCAGTGATTTTGTGCCAGGCATTTCTGGTCTCGGGCGGGTCACATGACCTGGTTTGACCTATCACAGCCGCAAAGTCACCTGACTTGTGATGGGTTGGAAGGTAGGCAAATAAACCCAGCTGAGTGAGAGTTGGACTATAAAGAAAGCTGAGCACTGAAGAATTGATGCTTTTGAACTGTGGTGTTGGAGAAGACTCTTGAGGGTCCCTTGGACTGCAAGGAGATCAAACCAGTCAATCCTAAAGGAAATCAGTCCTAAATATTAATTGCAAGGACTGATGCTGAAGCTGAAACTCCAATACTTTGGCCACCTGATGTGAAGAACTGACTCATTGGAAAAGACCCTGATGCTGGGAAAGATTGAAGGTAGGAGGAGAAGGGGAAGACAGATGATGAGATGGTTGGATAGCATCACCGACTCAATGGACGTGAGTTTGAGTAAGCTCCGGGAGTTGGTGATGCACAGGGAAGCCTGGCGTGCTACAGTCCATGGGATTGCAAAGAGTCGGACACGACTGAGCTACTGAACTGAACTGAACTGATCCAATCAGAGTGAAGTTCAGGAATGAAGCTGCAACCCAGAAAAGGTGCTGTTTCTTTTCCCTGGGACTGAGTCTGGCCCAGCCAGACACCGATGCAGAGGAATCACCTGAGAGATGAAAAGTGAGCTCTGATGGCTGAGTACCTGTGTCAGACCTGCCTGTCTGAGTCAATACTCCAACCTGACTGAGAAAGATCAGTTCTTTCCTTTGTACCTTTCACTGCCAAGGTTTTATTCATTAATCAATAACTAGTTAGTGTAAAACATTTCTTTATTACAGCTTTTGTCATTGGAAAGTATGGGTGTGTGTGCAGATCCGTTCAATCATTCAGTCAGTTCAGTGGCTCAGTCGTGCCTGACTCTTTACGACTCCATGGACTGAAGCACGTCAGGCTTACCTGTCCATCACCAACTCCTGTAGCTTGCTCCAACTCAGGTCCATTGAGTTGGTGATGTAATCCAACCAGCTCATCCTCTGTCACTCCCTTCTCCTCCCACCTTCAATCTTTCCCAGCATCAGGGCCTTATCTAAGGACTCAGTTCTTCACATCAGGTGGTCAAGTATTGGAGCTTCAGCTTCAGCATCTGTCCTTCCAATGAATATTCAGGACTGATTTCCTCTAGGATTGACTGATTGGATCTCCTTGCTGTCCAAGAGACTCTTAAGAGTCTTTTCCAATACCACAGTGTAAAAGCATCAATTATTCAATGCTCAGCTTTCTTTATGGTTCAACTCTCACATCCATACATGACTACTGGAAAAACCATAGCTTTGACTATATGGACTTTTGTCAGCAAAGTAATGTCTCTGCTTTCAATATGCTGTCTAGGTTTGCATAGCTTTGCTTCCAAGGAGCAAGCGTCTTTTAATTTCATGGCTGCAGTCACCATCTGCAGTGATTTTGGAGCCCAAGAAAATAAAGTCTCTCACTGTTTTCATTGTTTCCCCATCTATTTCCCATGAAGTGATGGGACTGGATGCCAGTCTTAGTTTTTTGAATGTTGAGTTTTAAGCCAGCTTTTTCACTCTCCTCTTTTACTTTATTTAAGAGGCTCTTTAGTTCCTCTTTGCTTTCTGCCATAAGGGTGGTGTCATTTGCATATCTGGGCTTCCCTGATAGCTCTGTTGGTAAAGAATCTGCCTGCAATGCAGGAGACCTGGGTTCTATCCCAGGGTTGGAAAAATCCTCTGGAGAAGGGAAAGGCTACCCACTCCAGTATTCTGGCCTGGAGAATTCCATGGACTGTATAGTCCACGGGGCTGCAAAGAGTCGGACACGACTGAGTGAAAGGACACTTTCACTTTCATCTGTGTATTTGAGGTAACTGATATTTCTCCTGGAAATCTTGATTCCAGCTTGTGCTTCATCTAGCCCAGCGTTTTGCATGATGTACTCTGCATAGAAGTTAAATAAGCAGGGTGACAATATACAGCCTTATTGTACTCCTTTCCCAATTTGGAACCAGTCCATTGTTCCATGTCTGGTTCTAAGTGTTGCTTCTTGACCTGCATACAGATTTCTCAGGAGGCAGGTAAGGTGGTCTGGTATGTCCATCTCTTTAAGAATTTTCCACAGTTTGTAGTGATCCACATAGTCAAAGGCTTTGGCTTAGTCAATAAAGCAGAAGTAGATGTTTTTCTGGAATTCTCTTGCTTTTTCTATGATCCAATGGATGTTGGCAATTTGATCTCTGGTTCCTCTGCCTTTTCTAAAGTGTGTGTAAATACTTTTTACTCGATGCAGTTTCTCCAGGCTGATTTTGCACATCTAAAGTCTGTTAAGATTTGATGCTTTCATCAGTTTTTGAAATAAGAGCAAATTTTGCAGTATTCACTTTTAGGAGGTTAATTTTATGTTAATGATTCTTTTTCCCAAACCTAATTTTCCTGGGTAATTTTTTTT
Source organism: Bos grunniens (assembly GCF_055505025.1). Taxonomy (NCBI): domain Eukaryota; kingdom Metazoa; phylum Chordata; class Mammalia; order Artiodactyla; family Bovidae; genus Bos; species Bos grunniens. Next base: position 46,677,194 of record NC_141181.1, read on the forward strand.
TTTTTTTTGCTGTTACTAACCAGGTATAACTTTTCAGTTTTTAAAATTTGTAACAAATCTTACCATGTGTAGTTTAGATTTTTTATTACATGTTAATTATTTCTAAGAGTAATCAGCTCAGTTTCTCGAGGCGTAGTGGGGTCAAGATGACAAAGTCACACACAGCTTTTCAGCTTGAAAGCAGCCTTAACACCACTTCACAGGCAGGAAAACTGAGTCTTCGAGAGGTTAGTCTTTTTGTTCTGGAAACCTAAAACAATAAGACCACCAGTTATTTTACCAGCAACATGGGTTTATTCCCAAGCAGCAAAGAATTTCTACTTGGAACATGCAAATATGGCAAACTACAAACAAGTCTGGTAAAACAAAAGAAAGAAAACTCTTACAGGGGAGAGGGGGCACCTGGGAGGGGTTATTGGGAACAAAAAGTCCATGGGAAGAAACTAAGAATTTGAAATACAGTGACTTTCATTGACTGAATTGTGCTGGTCTCTCACTGACTGAGTTGTTGCCAGGCCAGGAGAAAAAACTTTCTCTTGTTGGCGGTAGTAATGTCACTTCCCAGCAAGGTACCATCTCTTCCTGCTGGGATCTGTATTGACATTGAGTGAGAGCTCCTCCTCTGGCCTCTTGACTCCATTTTAGTGAGGTCTCCCTTTATATATCTTCACAGTCCAAAGTCACACATAGGAAATAGCAGAACTGGGATTCAAAGCCAGGTCTCGACATCTATTATTACTTTATTTTACTGAAATATAGTTTATTTATAATATTGTGTTTATTTCTAACACATAGAAAAGTGGTTCAGTTATCCACACACACACACACACGTTCTTTTTCATATTCTTTTCCATTGTCACAGGATATTGAATATAGTTTTCTGTGCCATACAGTAGATCCCTGTTGTTTATCCATTCTATATATAATGGTTTGCATCTGCTAATTCTAAATTCCCAAGCCATTCCCCTTTCAACCCCTACCCCCTTGGGAACCACAATTTTGTTCTCTACGTGAGTCTGTTTCTGATTTGTAGATAAGTTCACTTGTGACACTTTAGATTCCACATATAAGCTATGTCATTTGGTATTTTTCTTTCTCTTTCTGACTTACTTCACTTAGTATGATAGTCTCCAGGTCCGTCCATGTTGCTGCAAATGGCATTACTTCATTCTTTTTTATGGCTGAGTAGTATTCCATTGCATACATGTATCATGTCTTCTTTATCCATTCATCTGTTGTTGGACATTTAGGTTGTTTCCATGTCTTCACTATTGTAAATAGTGCTGCTATGAACACTGAGGTACATGTGTCTTTTTGAATTATATTTATGTATTGAGTGCCTCCAACTTGCCAGAAATTTTGTAGGGATTGGAGCTACAAGACAGTGGTGAATAAGAAAGATTAAAGCCCCTATTCCCTAAGACCTTGTATTTTAAAGGTAACCTAGCTCCTAGCCTGTAATCTGTCTATTTTAATTCTCCTAGCAATATATTAGGGTTTTTTTATTCTAAGTGAAGAAACTGAAAAAGATTTCATTGGCTCATGAAAGTCCTGGAGTGTGCTTGTTTCAGGTACTCCTTGACAGAGGAGCTCAAATGCTGTGTACAGGACCAAGTGTTTTTTGTCTAGCCTCTCTCAGTTTTACTTCCTTTATATTAACCTCATTCTTAGAAAATCTCTGTACAATTGCCCACTTTTCCCCTGCCAACACTTTGTTTTAATTGCTTAGTCAAAATGGAAAATTTTTGTTCAATCCATATCCTTCAATTTACTGATTTTGATTTAAATTATGAAAAACATATCAAAGTCATAAATTAAGAAGGGACAAGTTTGCCTCTAGTTCACCCAAGTTTGAAAAGTGAAGTCGCTCAGTCATGTCCAACTCTTTGTGACCCCATAGACTGTAGCCCTTCAGGTACCTCTGTCCATGGAATTTTTCAGGCAAGAATACTGGAGTGAGTTGCCATTTTCTACTCCTGGGATCACCCAATTCATAGGGACCAGCTAATCTGGAGTCTTAGATCAACCAGGAGGGCAATTAACCAATCAATCAAGCTTGTGCAATGGAGCCCCAATAAAAACTCAGAATTTGATGGCCTGGGTGAACTTTTCTTGTTGGCAACTTCATGTATTCTGACACACATCAGTGCTGTGAAAGTAATGTGTCTGGACTATCCAAGGAGAAGACATCAGAAGCTTCACATTTGGTACAGCCATGACGTCCTCCCCCCTGCCCCCACCAAGCATGTCTGCCCTTTGCTGACATTAATCTGTATCCATTCCCTGTGTTAAACCCCAACTGTGAGCATTTCAGTTTTTAGTGAATTCTGTGAGTCCCTCCAGTGAGTTACTGAACTTGTAGTTGGTGTCAGAAGTCAGAGTGGTCTTGGAGACTGTTCCCTCTAACTTCTTTTGGCCTAAACTCTGATGCCTCCCATGACCACTATCTGATGTAGCCACCTCTCTCTCAGCCCTTCTCCAAGTCCATGCCCCATTTTCTTATTTATTTGTCTGCTTCTGTATTGTCTGTTTCTCACACTAGAACTGCATCCCAAGGCCTGAGTCTCTGCATATTACCATTTCATGCCATTTTAGATTACATTCTTTAAGTTATGTTAGTTAATCATTTGGAGAAGGCAATGGCACCCCACTCCAGTACTCTTGCCTGGAAAATCCCATGGACGGAGGAGCCTGGTAGGCTGCAGTCCATGGGGTCGCTAGGAGTCGGACACGACTGAGCGACTTCACTTTCACTTTTCACTTTCATGCATTGGAGGAGTAAATGGCAACCCACTCCAGTGTTCTTGCCTGGAGAATCCCAGGGATAGGGGAGCCTGGTGGGCTGCCGTCTATGGGGTTGCACAGAGTCGGACACGACTGAAGCAATTTAGCAGCAGCAGTTAACCATTACCGGCCTTCAGTTCAGTTCAGTCAACTCAGTCATGTCCAACTCTTTTCGACCCCATGGACTGCAGCACGCCAGGCTTCCCTGTCCATCACCAACTCCCAGAGCTTGCTCAAACTTATGTCCATGGAGTCAGTGATGTCATCCAACCATCTCATCCTCTGTCTTCCCCTTTTCCTCCTACCTTCAATCTTGCCCAGCATCAGAGTCTTTTCCAATGAGTCAGTTCTTCACATCAGGTGGCCAAAGTATTGGAGCTTCAACTTCAGCATCAGTCCTTGGAATGAATATTCAGGACTAATTTCCTTTAGGATTGACTAGGCCTTAGTCACACAAAAAAGGACAAGAATCCATAAAAGTGTGTTAGTCACTCACTCCTGTCTGACTCTTTGCGACCTCATGGACTGTAGCTCCCCAGGCTCCTCTGTCCATGGAATTCTCCAGGCAAGAATACTGGAGTGGGTTGCCATTCCCTCCTCCAGGGGAGCTTCCTGACCCAGGGATTGAATGCTCTCCAGCATGGCAGGCAGGAGCCACCAGGGAAGCCCCAAGAATCCTTGAAGAGATGGTCTTTGTTTGGAATATGCATATGCAAGTGAAGTGAAAGTGAAGTCGCTTAGTCGTGTCCGACTCTTTGCGACCCCATGGACTGTAGCCTACCAGGCTCCTCCCTCCATGGGATTCTCCAGGCAAGAGTACTGGAGTGGGTTGCCATTTCCTTCTCCAGGGGATCTTCCCGACCCTGGGATCGAACCCGGGTCTCCCGCATTCCAGGCAGATGCTTTAACCTCTGAGCCACCAAAGCTGCACCTAACCCATCTCCATACACTTGCTAAATTCGTCACCAAATTTTCCACGAGTTTTTAAAGTAAATCAAATGAATATGAAAGCACAAAACCAAAAGAAAATCAAGAAGAGCAAAAGTCATATCTAACCAACCAGGATAAACGACCTCCCGAACACAACTCACTCAGCCGAGCCCCGCCCCTTCGCGGCCAGCCCCGCCCCTTCGCGGCCAGCCCCGCCTCCCCTCAGCAGGCCCCGCCTCTCCCCTTTCAGTCAGGCTCCGCTCCTTCCCCCACCAGACCGCGCCTGTTCCTCTGCCGCGCCTTTTGGGCGGGCCACTTCCCTCCCCGATAGTCCCCGCCTACCCAAGCCAGACCCCGCCCCTCCCCGGCGGACCCCGCCCCTTGGTTCTCGGCATTCCCTCAGGAAGGCTCCCGCTGTCTGCGTGGGTCTGGGCGCGGCGCGGGCCGGGCATGCGCAGAGCGTGAGGGCGCGGTTGCCGTGGCAGCGCCGGCCGAGGGGAGGGCGACCGGCGGGCTGAGGCGGCGGCGGGGACACCGAGAGCCCGCGGCCAGCCGGAGGCGGCGCCGGGCAGGCCTGAGCGGCGGGGCGCGGCGCCCGGCCCGTGGGGATGCGGGACCGGCTGCCGGACCTGACGGCGGTGAGCCGCGGGCGGGCGAGCTGGAGTGTAGCGGTTCGGGCCGGGAGCCCTGGAGGCACGAGGATGGGCGGGGGCGGGGAGGTGCAGGGCTGGGCTGGGGGCTCAGGGTGCGGGGTCACAGGGAGAGCGGGGAAGGGGAGTCCAGGTCCCGGGGCTCAGGCCGGGCGGGGCGGCCTCTGTGCGGGGTTGGAGGGGGCGCACGGCTTCCCCAGCCCGCAGCACCACCGTCCCACCATCTCCCTAACGCCCCGAAGGCACTCTTCTGCCCTCGCTTCTGCACTGGGCGTTGGGGCAGGGAATAGCTTTTGAGCCGGCGTCTCGGGGCCCGGCGGGGCCTCGAACCTCCTTTTCTGAGCTGGGCTCTGCTGCTTCTTCAGGTGACTTCCTTCCCTAGAGGCGGTCCATTCCTTCGCCCGGTTTAAATCCTTGCAGAGCACTTATGACCAGAAATTATTTGTTGAATTATGGACTGTTCCATCCTAGTATGCGTCAGCTCCCTGAGAGCAGGGACTTGTCCCCTTGCTCCCTGTCTTATATCTGGGGTTTTGGGTGGGACCCCGCGCGCAGTAGGAGCTCAGTGGATAGGTGGGAACGGATGCATCTGATGCCACATGCCAGTGGGCACCTTGCCGGACTGGATGCTGGAAGGGAGCGGTGAGGCAGGTACAGAGGGGCGCCTTTTGTTTCCCCTGTAAATAGTTTGCTTTGCGTTTGTTTACTCCCAGTAAACCCCACTGGTGGAGTACATAGGTGCTCAGCAAATTACCAAAAACTTTAGTAAGAGAACAGTGTTTTGTTCCCTTAGGAAATGGAGTCGTGTTTGATGCATTCCACAGACAATACTGTGAATGAGATGATGACATTGAAACGGTAGTGGTTTATAGAATGTAGAAGAGTTGAAACATTTTAGGTGAACAGAATTAATTCTGACTTTTTTCTGGAAAAATACAAGTACTAAAATAGTGTTGAATGTTTGTATTTCGTTTCCCAGTACTCTGAACAGCCTCAGAACAGAGCAAGGCCCACTGCACTAAAGCACCCATTGAATGTAATGAATTAACTCTCTTCCTCAGCTTCTAGAATGGATCCAGCCCTGTCCCAGGCTTAGGAAGTAGAGAGAATAGTCCCTCAGATTCTTTTGGCCAGATGAGGAATCTTAGTTTAGAGAAGCAATGAATGATTCATTCTTCAGATTATGAAAATTATGCTTTTACACTCTTACCCAGAAAGTTTCTTCATAGTGATTTTTCTTTGCTTCCCTTTTTATTAATGGTTAGATATTTTGATGTTTGTGTTTACAGGTTAGCAACATGTTAAACGGCAAATTGCTGTTCTGTTATCGCACTCAATGGAGTATCGTTCCTTGTTAGAAGCTCAGGTATTTGTTAAGTGAAGAAATGAAGAATGTATTATGAAAGAATACAAATTTATGAATGTTGGAGAACAGTAGAAAATGTGTTAGTGGAATATGTGAGAAGCTTTTCTTGGCTTGTTTAGCAAAAAAAGCAAAAAACAGAGAAGGCAGTTCTTTATCACTCTTAAGTGTATGTGTATTTCAGCTCTTATGGCAACAGTGTGGGTAAGAACATGTTTTAATCTAGAATTCTAGAGGAAGAAGTGATCTTTTCTGATCCAGTACCATGTTGCTATAGATGAAGATTGAGCAGCTGTTTCTATGTCTGGAGTTGTTGAATCTTGGGCAGAAAATTTCTGAACCTCTCAAAACCTCAGTTTTCCTGTATATATAATGAGGATAATAAGATTTTTTTTGTGTACTCTTATGGAAGAAGCGCTGAATCATAGAATTATCTCCTGCGTGTGACACTCTGGGAGAGGGTGGGAGAGAGAAAAATGCTTTGTAATTACAAGTGCTATTAATATGTACTAGTTTTTAAAATGTTTTCAAGCAGTTATAAAAAGCAACCTTCTCCCTGGCATATTAACTCAAAATTGAATCTGACATACTTAAAGTTTAACTTTTAATATTTGAAAACTCATCTGAAAATTATCAGCTATCAAAGCTAATTTTTTTTTTTTTTCAGGAAATGTGTCTTTTCCAGGTAGCTCTTGGAGTAGTAAAATGACCTTTCACAACCATGTTTCTAAGTGGCTGGTGTTTTTTCCTAGGCAAACGTGAATATTTAATTTTACTAGTTAAAACGCCTGTGTTGTCCACATTAACAAAATGTTCTTGATGCCTTCTAGAAGTTTCCTTTATTAGCTGTTAGTGATTCCTCCTGAGAAAAAGATTCCCACCGATAACTACTCGGAAAGGACTTAAAAGTTAGTTTGTCCAATACAGTGTGTCAAATACAGATTTAACTGCTTCTAAGCAAGAATTCTCTTTTTGAGCAGCCAGTTAGTTCATTTGGGTGTAGAAAGTTTGAGTGACTTGCCCAAGATTTCCTAAACTCTAAATCCAGAAGGATGTTTCTGGTTTTTAAAAAAATAAAAGGACCATTCATTCAGTAGATTCTGAGCACTGGATCTCTGTGAGGTTACGTGCTAAGTGCAGAGGGCACAGAAATGAACTGGGTGTGTGCTGTGGATGTGCACAGCCGGGTAAGGAAGTGTGCAGAAGCAGAAGGAAGTAGGCTTAGGAAGTAAGTCCAAGTGGGATTGCTGTCCTTCGAGATAATGACCCCAAATATATTTTGATTACCTTTTAAAAAAAGTTTGTCAGTGCAAAAGACTGTATTTATGATAGTTAAAAACAGAAAAATTGCAAATTTCAGCTGTGGGAATTTGCAGAGTAATAGACATAAACACACATACTTAGATGGTATTCATTAGTAGACATAGGAGAAGATTATATTTTTTAAGGAAAATTATATTGAAATGTAGTTGATTTACAATGTTCTGTTTCTGCTGGACAAAGTGATTCAGTTATATATATATATTTTTTCATAATCTTTTCTATTAGGGTTTTCACAGGGTATTGAATATAGTTCCCTGTCTACACAGTAGGACTTTGTTTATTGAGAAAATTACTATTTTTAATACTTGGGTTCATGGTGATGAATTGCACGTAAAATTTTTTAAAGGGCAAGAGAAGCTGCCCGCATATTTTTAAGGTTCTATTTTGGCAGCTCAGATGGGGACACAGAGTGCAGATTGTTACGTGGTAAAGATTCAGGTTCCAACTTAGAAAGTAAAAACATTTTTTTCTAAGTATGTCACTGAAATTTAAAATACTGAGAATTTCATAATACATGTGTACTTTAATATATGAATTGTCTATAATATTTGAATATGTTGAGGATTTCATGATTTACTGATTCCTGTGTCATTCTACAGACAATTGGGATCTTTGCAACCCAGATCTATAGTTTCTTTGTGTATAGGCAAGATGGATTGCATTTCCTCCTCCAGGGAATCTTCCCAACCCCAGGGATCGAACCTGTGTCGATCCGCATTGGCAGGCAGATTCTTGACCACTGCGCCTCCTGGGAAGCCCTTGATATTTCTCTGGGAACCACAATAAATACTGTTTGTATACAAAATAAAAAAGCAAAGTCTCTACATTTCCACAGGTTAATTACTTGTTTTCAATTTCAAGTCTGTTCATTCTGAATATGAGGAATGGAGAACCCAAGAGAGAACCAGTACCTCACTCTGGCAGGTCCCCTGGCCCAGTCCGCTGTTCCCACGTGCCCTCCTCTCTGGGTCCTCGTGAGCCACTCACTTTGTATGTCTCTTGCCCCCTCCCCTTTTCTGGCCCCACGTTTTCTTTTGGCCTCAGTGCAAGCACTGCTACCAGGAAGTCTTCCCTCTTGTGTCCCCAGCGATCTCCCATCTCTGCCCATCCGAACACACACGTGGTCCTGTTTTCTGCGCCCTCCCGCAGACTCTGCGCCCTTCCAGGGCAGATGGGTGCTGTCAGGTTTGCTCTGAGGGCTCAGGACTCTGCATGGAGCACCTGCTGGGTATGGTTTGAGTGCGTTTACTTCTGAGCACGCCCATGGTTAGTTAGGAAAATGCAGATGACAATGGACTCTGTTGTCTTCAGGCTCTTTGGGTTGCAAGGGACAGAAACCCCTTCGCTAAAACAGAAAAGGGAGACTGATGCAATGGTAGAATGGGGCTTCAGACTCAACAGCGCGATGTGCTGTCAGACCTCATGAGGGGATGGAACCAGGGGCTAGCGAGCAACCAAGACTGCCTCTGTCTCCAGTCCTGCCCACTGTGCCACTTCGTACTGTGTGTGTCTGCGTCTTTGTTTCCTGGTTTCCCTGTCCTTCTGTATGTGCTTTCTCTCCTCTCCACCCCCACCTCCATCTCATCTCTGTGCCCTTCGTTCATTCCTTTAGCTGGTCTCAACTGAGTGGCTGCTACGTGCCAGGCACTGTTTCAGGCGTAAGTTGCAGCAAGACCCTTGAAGTCCTTGCTCCCCTGAAATGTGTCCTGGCGGGAGAGGACAAGGAACAGTTAAGTCAGTGAGCAGTAACTGCTGGGGAGCATATAAAACAGTGAGTGGGTTGGCTGCTTTGGGCTGGGTGATCAGGGGTCTTGGTCAGGGAGGTCTCTGAGCTGAGATGTGATGAGAAGGAGGAGCCAGCTGGGTATAAGCTGGGCAGGGGGCACGGCCAGCCAAGGCTCTGCTCTTAAGAACAGAAGGATGATGAGTTTGATAGTGGTGAGTGAAAATGAGAGATGAGGAAAAATCTAAACATACCTTTGAGAGGAAAAAACCAGAAGCATTTATGCAGTACAGTGTTATTTATGTAAAGTGTAAGGACCTGTAGTATTTATATAATAATAATGGAGATAAACATGAAGTGAAAATGTAAAGCATGAAACAGTAATATTCTACCTAGGGCATAAAACTATAACTGATTATATAAAAATATGGGAAAGAAATGATACTTATATCTGGCAACATGATTACCAACTGGCCAGCGGTCAGCTTTTACCTATTTTTAATTACAAGTATTCTTTTTTTTTTTTAACTGAAGTAATGCAATTTTGAAAAATCACCATATTCTAGCAATAAAACTATTGCCAGCATTGGGCATATTTCAAGATAATTGTTTCCCCACAATTAGCATTTGCATGGAAGGCCCTAGTGTACATGTATATGGAGAATAACATGGAGAAAAATTCAGTATCGTATCCAACTTTGGATTCTTTTAGTTTGCAATAATTCAGCTTCTCAATGATCTCAACAGAGAGCATTCCAGTGACAGATAATTCATCTTTGTTAAATAGTTTCTAAACAGGGAAGCTCCTTACTGTCTCTTCCTCACAATACTTTTCACAGAGAGAATTGTATTTTAATATAATGCTCCTTTTAAGGAGAATTCTTTTAAAATTTAACAGAAATGGAATGTTGATATTTGGGTGCTTATCTTGCCCTTTGACACTTTGGAAATCAAGTTGGAGGCTATTCCCACTGCTCTTAGTGAATGCCACCAATCATTTTGTTATTTACGATAAGTGCACTGTTATAAACAACAGCTGTTGTACAGAGGTTACACCATCTCAGCTGGAAAGATGGAACATGGGCTTCGTGGACGTAGGGGGCGATTGTGTAGCTTAAATAGCATTGTTAGGTAGTTATTCTTTGTTTTTTTAGTGAATGGAAAAGCTAAGATAGTATTACTGGGTCTATTTTCTCATGTCTAATAGTTTTGAGAATTCTAGATGGACCTAAGAAATATAAGTAGGAAATAGGCTTTATTCCAACATAAAAAAGAAAAAATATCTTCACAACTGATTTTATATGTTTTTATCTGTTTATGACATAAGAATACCATGCCCTAATGAATAGAAATAATTTTAATAATCTCTAATCTGCAAAAATTGTGTTAAAATTGCACACAGTATCATTGTTTTGCTGATTTTTCTCTAAGGCACTGAAACATAATAGTAAAACCAGTAGCCAAAAAAAAAAAAAAAAAAAGGAAGGAAAAAAGACAGTAGAGGAAACAGATTCCAGTCATTGGCTCCCTCTTGGTCTGCAGATAGAGAAATGAACGATTTACCAGCGAGTGAATGACTGTGAATAGAGATCACGCGTGGTGACATGTGGGTCTCAGCATCCAGGAAGAGTTGAGTTTTTTGGTGGTTGGTTGTTTATTCACTGCCTCCTGCAAGGAGAGTGGTCCATGTATAATGTAATGGTAAAAGGACTGACTTCCCTTAGGGAGAGTGTCATGTTGGACAGCGTCTCCCCTGAGCCAGAAATAACTAAGTTTCTGTCCCGGAGCAGGTGGAGTAGGGAGCTTAGGTTCTCGGCTGTGTCACGCGTGGCAGGCAGCCTGTGTGTGGGCTTTGCCACGAGATGGAGTTGTGCTGCCGGGCTGGGGGCAGGGAGCGTGCAGGTGCAGTGAGACAGTCTGTGAACTGACCACTGGATTCATCGAGGGCTCCCTATATTATTCCTTCTACTTCTGTACATGTTTTGTCATTTTCCACAACAAAAAGACAGACAGACACTGAGGCCTCTGAGAACCTCGGGTAGCTGTCAGAGGGGTGAGATGGGTGCCCTCTGCCCCAGGAAAGCCACAGTGGGGGCAGGTGGGTTGTCATCACTCATCCTCTGGGCCACAAGGGAATCCCAGCCCTGCTCAGCCACGTTCAAGTTCATTCTCTACCCTTCCCCCATTCTTATTTAGTGAATTCATGGGGACTTAATTTAGTTCACTCCAGTGTCCCTGGCCCCTGGAATGTCCCCTTCCCGCATCTGTGAAAAGAAGTCAGCCATGGGGGTACAGTGACATGCAGGGTCATTCAAAGACAACATGATTGTGAAGGCCAAGAAAGCTGCCCCGGGAGCTCAGAAGGGAGCCTGGGAGCCAGGCTGTGCCTGGAGGACCCATGTGAAATCCCCTCCTCCAGGAGGAGGTCCGTGGTGTGTGGTCAAGAGCGAGGGCCTCTGGAGTCAGATGGATAAGGTGGTCTCAGCTCTGAATGTCCAGGGAAGCCCCTCACCCCTCCTGCCTTAACTGCTTCTCGCAGAGTTGGGGGAGCAGGTGTGGAAGGCATTTTAAGTTTCCTGGTGCTCCTGCCATTGGTGAGTCAGCACAGTTGTGGGTTTGTGAAGTTGAACCCTCCTGGTTCCCAGAGAGGCTTGAGGCTGTGAGCATGGTGCTCAGCTGTCTTGGGGTGTTCTGTGTGTGAAACGGGGGTGCTTGCCCCCCTCCAATGGCTACTGGAGTGGGTAGCCATTCCCTTCTCCAGGGGATCTTCCCAAGGCTTCAGGTGGTGCTGGAGGACCAACACAACATCAAGTCCTCCTGCTGCCCCAGTGCCCTGGCCCGCGATGCCTGTTCAGTGCAGTTCAGTTCAGTCGCTCAGTCGTGCCCATTAGCAGCCCTCTTTCACTTCAAATAATGCGGGAGCCTGGAGAAGAGCTCTACGCCGTTGGCGGGTTTGCCTGAACATCACTTTTATTGCAGTTAGCTGATTGCTGATCTGCCTTTAAGTGCTCTTTTGCTGGGAATTAAGAACATGGACCTGAAATGATTTTAAAAGCCTTTATTGGTGTGTGGACACCCTGTGAAAATCACGTGCCTTATGAAGCCCCAAGTGGGCAGTTTTCCTGCAGCCCCACCTTTGGAGAAGAAAACGGATGTCATCTTCACTTTAGAGACCAGGAGACAGACTAGGAGAAGTTGGTAGTGCCCAGCTGGTAAGCAGGTTAGAAGCCAGATGTGCGACTCCCAAGACAGTATTCTTCTCTCTAGTTGAGACTGTCTGCTTGGGTCCAGAGCGGTGTCTTGGTTAGTTAGCACGGTTGGTTAAAGAAAGGATCGGGGTCGGCACGCTTCGGTCCTTTGTGTGTCCTTGGGCTCTCGTGACAGAAGACCACAGATGGGGTCACAGACATGCTGTCACGTCTGGCCCCGGGGGCCAAAGCCTGAAGTCAGGATGTCGCAGGGCCACGCTCCCCCAAACCTGGGGGGAGGCCTGCCCTGCTGCTCATGTCTCCAGGAGTGGCGGCAGTCCTTGGCTCTTTGGCTCACAGACCCTTCACTACCCTCTCTGCCTTGCTCGCCACGTGGCCGCCTCCCCTGTGTCTCTGTCTCTTATAAGGACAGAGTCATGTGGGGTTAAGGGCCCATCCTGCTCCAGCATGACCTCATCTTAACTAATTACGTCTTCCTAGACCCTTTCTCCAAGTACGGGTCCTGGGGGTTTGCAACATTTATTTTTAGGGGGACAGTTCAACCCATAATACCTGCCCTGTTAGCAGAGCACAAATGAAACATTCTCAGTAGCAGCGCTGCCTAATTGCGGGCATCTTCCTCTGTGACCGGAGTCACGTGAGAGCAGGGTGGTGGCTCAAGGTAAGGGCCCTGCTGGGGAAACCATTCCAGGCGGATGCCCTGGGGAGTCGGTGTAAACAGAAGCAATGGTGTGCAGAGAGCTCAGCCTACAGCCCTGAGAGGCGCCCGCTGACCCCCGCCTGCAGCTCAGTGAGCTTCTCCCAGAACCCTGTGGAGGTGGGTTTGCTTTTCCCTCGAGACCGCCCCACGGCTGTCCAGTGTGTGTGTCACCTGGTGATAAAATACTCTTTATGGCTCTCATAAAAACCCCTTGTCTGAGGGAGCTCATGCCTCTCTATCTTGGAGAAGCACATTTCTTCCTTAGCCCTCGTAGATTGTCTTATCTGCACCCAGAAGTGGCCCCAGGGCAAGGGAGGTGCGGAAGCCTTCCATGGGGTGGTGAGAGATTCCTGTTGAAGTTTAGGCCAGATCGATTTGCCTCAGCGTGGGCCCTGGAAGCTGCAGAGGGAGGCTGCATCGTGTTTTCTTACCACATTTATTACATTTGGCAGATCTTTCGTAACTAAATTTAGTGGAATTTTGTTTCCACGTCATTCCTGGTTGCAGATCAGTAAAGCTACACTTAAAACTTTTAGTGCTCAATGACTCTGATTTTCCTGAGGGTCCAGAATTCCTGAAATCTGTGGCTGCCTCAGCTTTCGCAGTTAGAGCTGAACTGGCTGCCCAGCGCGCCCGCAGGGAGATGGTTCCAAACAGTTCCCTCCTCTGTATGCTGCCAGGCATCTTTCCTTTCTCCTCTCGAATCCATAGCTCCCACTGGTAGATCCTGTGGCACGTGTCCTTGATAAATATTGTGTGACTCGGATGCCAGGTCCTGGGGTCTGACATTGTCTCCTCTCCCCTGTAGCTGTAGACAGAGGTGGCTTTCTTCCCACTATAGTAAGTTCCCTACATACAAACGAGTTCCGTTCTGAGGGCATGTTCACAAGTCTGGTTTGTTTGTAAGTCCAACAAAGTTAGCTTAGGTACCCAACTAACACAGTCAGCTATATAGTACTGTAGTGTGAAGTGAAGTGAAATGAAGTGAAGTGAAAGCCACTTAGTCAGGTCCGACTCTTGGTGACCCCATGGACTATGCAGTCCATGGAATTCTGCAGGCCAGAATACTGGAGTGGCTAGCCATTCCCTTCTCCAGGGGATCTTCCCAACCCAGGGATCGAACCCAGGTCTCCCTCATTGCAAGCAGATTCTTTATCAACTGAGCCACAAGGGAAGCCCTGCACACAAATAATACATAAAAAACAAACATAGAAAATTAAACATTTAAAATCTTAGAGTACCTTGAGAAGTATAGTAGTATAGTACGACAGCTGGCGAACAGGGCTGGCAAGAAGAGTTACTGACTGGAGTGGGGAGTGGAGGTGGGAGATGGCAGAGCTGAAGGATCGTCAACAATAGGAGACGGAGGGCAAGCTGCAATTTCACTCACGCCTGATGCTGATGACACTGGTTCCTTGCTGGCTTCAATTCTATCTTCCCTCTCAGAAAAACAGTCCAGTGATGTCTGGGTAGTAGTTCTTTTTTTCTCATCATACCAGTTACCAACTACATCGTCACTGCTTTTGCATTTGCTTCCAGACATCCTGGGCTTGAAATAAAACTGCATTACTATACAGTAAAGTGTACAAAAGCACAACTGCTTGTAGAGGATGTACACATGTGACAGTGTACACCAGACATGCGAACTTACGTGATTGGACATGGGAGTGCACGTTCATGTCTTTGAAAGCTTGCAACTTGAAGGTTCGTGTGTAGGGGACTTACTGCAAAGACTTTTCACTGTTTCATTCTTTTGCCTCCCTTGAGGGGTGGGTTAGGGTTACAGTGTGATGAGGTTCTGGATGTCCTAGGGTAGTCTCAAGTCATGGAATGCCCCACTCTGGCCCCACCCAGCCGGAGATCCAGCCATCCCAGGCGGTCCTGATGTCCCTCAAGTGTGAGAACCCCTGGCCTAGAACATCTCTTCAATGTTATTTTAAACTCAGGCACCTGATTTGTAAAGTACAGTGTCATCCTGGCCTTTCCCAGTGGTGGGTTGCTTTCTTCCTCAGTGTTCCTTTGTTGTTCATTTGTGAAGTTGTGTCCAACTCTGTAATCCCCTGGACTACAGCACGCCAGGTTTCTCTGTCCTTCACCGTCTCCCAGAGTTTGCTCAAACTCCTTTGAGTTGGTGATGCCATCCAACCATCTTATCCTCTGTTGTCCCCTTCTCCTTCTGCCCTCAATCTTTCCTAGCATCAGGGTCTTTTCCAATGAGCTGGCTCTTCATATCGGGTGGCCAAAGTATTGGAACTTCAGCTTCAGCATCAGTCCTTCCAAAGAATATTCTGGGTTGATTTCCTTTAGAATTGACTGGTTTGATCTCCTTGCTGTCCAAGGGACTCTCAAGAGTCTCTTCCAGTTCCACAGTTCACTCAGGTCTTCTTTAGAGTCTGTCTTTAGTAAAATGTTTATTGATTATATGAGTGTGGCCATAACTGGGAATTACTTACTTAGGGAAAAATGATAAACACCAGCTAACATATGTGAAAGTTCTTTGAAAATTATTACCTAATCTAGAAAAGTTGGGCCCAAAAGTCTGGAAAAGAAAGTTACAGAGGATGAGATGGCTGGAAGACGTCACCGATTCTGTGGACCTGAACTTGGGCAAATTCTGGGAGATGGTAGGGACAGAGAAGCCTGGCGTGCTGCAGTCCATGGGGCTGCAAAGGGTCGGACACGACTGAGCGACTAAACAACAACTAGAAAAATTGACTAGTGGTGTCAGTATTTTTAATCTTTATAGACAGTGTGCAGTGTAAGCAGATTCACTTGTGGAAGATAAACCTGCCCTGTGTCACATGGACGTACTCAGTGAGAATGAATGATCGATCCTCTGCCGCTCAGTTCTCGGAGATCTAGCTGTTGATTCCCCCTGACGTGGCTCCTTCTCCTGGCTGATTGGCTGTGTGCGCCTGCCCTGACTGTGTGTGGCCTGGTGGATGTCATGGCCTTGGTGGGTGGCAGGCTTCTTACACTTTGGTGCTTTTAGTGAGCTGAGATCGTGTAGGTACCCAGCTGCTCTTGTCTTTCAGTTCACTGTTGGTGCCTCTGTGAAAACTTTTAAAACCAGAATTTTACATTTCATATTTTTCCATTTCAGTGTAGGAAAAATGATGATGGGGACACAACTGTTGTTGTTGAAAAGGACCATTTTATGGATGATTTCTTCCATCAGGTAAGAGTCGTTTTGTGAAAGCCAGTCTGTCATTTTTCTTTAAACATAATTAAATTAATGTAACTGTGCATTTGTCGTATTTGAAATAATACCCAAACTAAATATTTTAAAAAATTGACGTTTGAATGACAAAAAGTGCTGTAGACTTTTTAGTGCTTTTAGCACATTTGTTGCTGTTGATCCCTTCTTCCTGGTGACTGACTTGGGGCGGGGGGAGGGTGGGTGAGAACGGTGATGGGGGGCCGAGGGCCTCTGAGGAGACTGAAGCCCACGGGCTGGGGGTGGCCAGCAAGGTGGGCCTGCTGCCCACGGGCTCGTGCTGGGAGAAGGGACCTCCTCCAAGCACAGGGTCCCTCAGGCAGGTCCTGCCGCACCCATGGCCAGTGGGGTCCTCCAGACGAAGGGAGCCTGGGTCCTTGCAGTGGAGGGCCTGGTGGCGGTGATGTCCCTCAGCTGGCAGTCAGGCGTGCACAGTACACACGGCGAGGCTTCTCCCGCTCTTCTGTCGAGTGCCAGTGAGTCCCGTGTATCAAAGGGCTCGCTCATATGGTGCATTTTCTAAAATCTGTGATTAAATTTTAAATTCTTCTCCTGAGAAGTTTCCCAAATATCAAAGCATGAGTCTCTAGGTCATATGGGACTTTGCTCACTCCTGAGAGATCTTATCCTTGAGCAAAGATATGATTGTGGCAACTCTGCTCTGCCTTGGTTAGCCTGGCCTTTCTCTGGACTGTCTGTACAGGGGCGAAGCCTCTGGACCTGTGCCCTTGGGTCTTCCCTCGAACCTGTCTCCCAGACTTCCCCCTAAGGCCTTTCCTGCTCCCTCGAAACTCCCCAGGGTTTTTTCCTAGAATTTAAACATGACAGCATGTTTAAATTCTTAACCCTAAGTCATAGTTGATCAAATTTTGCATAATTTCAAATATTTGAAATTGAGTCTGAGAACAGATATTTTGACTTTGTTAAGCATTAAGAAAAGAAACATGGTCAGTATAACTTTTTAACAATGAAAACTTCATTTGCAAGGACTTGTTTTGATTATGCTGAATCTAGTCTGAGTTTGAGTTGATTCTTAAATCTGTTGGCAGTGTAAACTGGAAGATACATGGATCAATACATGCATTTGAAAATATGTAATATGTTAATTAAAAATGTATTACAAGTTACCAACTTTCTAGCCAGAATTTATTGAATACGTAGTTCATTGGGTTTCAAATATATTTATGTTAGTTCCTAGTCTTTTCTAATTGAAAAAAACATGAAATTAAATCATTATCTATAGGGCTTACTTTACTGGAGTTAAGTTACTGGATTTCTGGATTTCACTTTGCAAACAAGATGCTTTTCATCCTGATTAGTTTACCTGCCCACTTTGTAAAATCATTATTTCTCTGATTTTACCCCTTTTACCTAGATGCTTAGTCCTTCCATATCAGTTCTCCAGAAAAACCCATATTTTTTTTTCATATTTTTTATTTTAAGAATATTTTAGCAGTAAATGATGTATTTCATAGAAGAATTATAATCGCTGTGTCATTGAGCTGTAGTAACAGCACTAATCCATTTTGGCTGCAGGTGTTAGAGACGCATACAAAAACGGGTGAGTGGTGTGAGGGAGGTTTGAGATCCATTGATTCTAACTTAAGTTCCAGTTTCATTTGTTAAATAGTTGACTTATTTTGCAGTTGACTTCTGTGAAATGACTTTTTTTTTGGCTGTGCCGTGCTGCGTGTGGGATCTTAGTCCCCAGCTAGGGACTGAACCTGTGTGCGCTGCAGTGGAAGCCTGAGGTCGTAACCACTGGACCGCCAGGGACATCCTGAAATGACTTCTGAAACAAATAGAGAAGCAAATGATGTTTGTTAATACAAGCTCTTTCTTTAGAAAATGACATTTAGGTCTTAAGCATCACATAGAATATTGCAAAAGATAGGAATTTTGCACATGACCAGTGTTGGTTGAAACTAAAATAATGTTGTAATAGGCGGCCAGGAGATCCCCTTTTTGTGAAAGTAGCTTGTGGCTGTCCGAGAGAGCCCATGTGGTGTAATTCATAGGCGTAAACGGGCCTGGCGCCACCGTGAGAATGGCACTTCCCTCCTGGTACCGAGTTGGTGGCTCAGCAGTTTCCTTTTCTTTTTGGGCCACACTGGTGCTTCTGCTGCACAGATAATGTTGGTGTGTGTAGAACTTTCCAAGAGGCAAAGGAGTATCTTTTCTACTTTGTGACAGATGTGTCTCACTGACTTTACTTCAGAAATGGTGCTTTAAAGATGGCTAACTGAAATGTAAATCTGTGCACTAAACCCACAAAATCATTTGTGCTTAAGCTTGTGTGATAAAGTAACAAAAATTTAAAAAGGTTCTGTTGTAATTTTGTGTGTGGTTTTTACCTGATTAATAAAATTAAAAGTATGTGAAGTTCTGTAGAAATCATGTATAGATGGAAATAACACTCAGGACTAATGAAATAGCCCTTCACTGCTCTATGAAAGCAGAATTCTGTGTCAGACTGTCCTCTAATATGCTACTTTTCAAAATGTGCTGTGAGGCTTGGACCCAGTGTCCCTGGGATCCCTGAGACCCTTCGAAGGAGTTTGTGTAGCTGAAACAATTTTCATTACAATACGAAGATGTTCACCTGTTTCCTCTCCCTCTGTCATGAATGACCATGGGGGTGGGGGCAGTTTTCAGAGGCGACATCACAACAGACTGAACACAGAAACAGGCATCAGAATCAAGGTGCCTTCCGTTAAGCTAGAAGCTAGATTTGCAGAGAAATGTAAATCACTGCTCTTACTGTCACTGATTTTGGGGGAAAATACTACTTTTTTCCATAAAAATACATTATTTATGTTAACATGTATTTTTAGTGTCCTGCTACTGCAGTAACAAATGGCCACGAATACAGTAGTTTTAACAGAGCATGCATTTATCGTCTCACAGTTCCAGAGGTCAGAAGTCTGGAACGAGCTGGAGCACACGTCAGGGTGCTTGCAGGGTCATGTCCTCCTATAGGCTCAAGGGAATATCTGAGTTCTTGCTGTTCCAGCTTCTGGAATCTCCTTCATTCTTGGCTCGTGGCCCGTTCCTCCATCTAAAGCACATCTCTGCTTGTTTCTAAATTTGATCCCATTGCTTCTGTTTTTTAAGGACTCTTTTGGTTACTTTGGATATTCAGATAATCCAGGATAATCGCCCGTCTCAACCCTTAACTAACCACACCTGCCAAGCGCCTTTTGCCCTGTAAGGTCACGTGCAGAGGATTAAGATGTGGACGTCCACCACAGCATGTCGTGGGTTTGTGATGACTGTAGTAAGAGAATTCATACATGTTAAAGATGTATCAGAGAAGGCAATGGCACCCCACTCCAGTGCTTTTGCCTGGAAAATCCCATGGACGGAGGAGCCTGGTAGGCTGCAGTCCATGGGGTCGCTAGAGTCAGACACAACTGAGCGAATTCCCTTTCACTTTTCTTTTTCATGCATTGGAGAAGGAAATGGCAACCCACTCCAGTATTCTTGCCTGGAGAATCCCAGGGATGGGAAGCCTGGTGGGCTGCCGTCTCTGGGGTCTCACAGAGTCGGACACGACTGAAGCGACTTAGCAGCAGCAGCAGCAGCAAAGGTGTATCTCCGCTGTGGTACTTAGATCGGAAGGAGCTGCAGCCTACCTGAGCCAAAGCAGACATCTCACCTCTCCACAGAGAGGTACATCCCCATTGCTCAGAAATCAGGATGATGAGAGAGGACGCACTCCTAGGAGAGGCCTCACCCTACCCCCATCTTCATCTGCTTGTCTTCTCACCTCTCACCTCGAGAGGGGTCCTTTTTTAAGTTTCTTTTTGAGACATCCCAGTGTTTCTTCCTGTAAATGTTAACATCTGCCCATTAATCTGTTTGTTTTGGCTTTTTTCATCATTGTTAACACGTATATACAGTATTCTGCAACTCATAGGTATTTTTTCCCCCTGTGATTTTAACTGGGTAATATATGTAATATATCCTGAGTATCTTTTTATGCCTTTTGTTATAGTTCCATAATGTAACCTAACAAGCCTCCTTTTGCTGGGCTTTAGGATTTTCCTTGGAAGGCAATGGCAGCCCACTCCAGTACTCTTGCCTGGAAAATTCCATGGACAGAGGAGCCTGGTGGGTTGCAGTCCATGGGGTCGCTAAGAGTTGGGCACAACTGAGCGATTTCACTTTCAGTTTTCACTTCCGTGCATTGGAGAAGGACATGGCAACCCACTCCAGTGTTCTTGCCTGGAGAATCCCAGGGACGGGGGAGCCTGGTGGGCTGCCGTCTATGGGGTCGCACAGAGTCGGACACGACTGAAGCGACTTAGCAGCAGCAGCAGCAGCAGCAGGATTTTCCTAATTTTTTTTTTAAAGATATATATATATATATATATGTATATATATTTTATATGACCATTTTTTAAGTCTTTATTGAATTTGTTACAATATCATTTCTGTTTTATGTTTTGGTTTTTTGGCCGTGAGGCAGCTCCCTGACCAGGGATCGAAACACTTCTTCATTGGAAGGGGGAGTCTTAACCACTGGACTGCCAGGGAAGTCTCCCTGAGGTTTTAAGTATAGAAATTGTGCTTAGTTTCCTGGGGCTACACACATTTCCGTGGCTTGAAACAGCTCAGATTTATCCTCTTTATTTCTGAAGGCAAGAAGTCCACCCTGGTTCCACTGGGATGAACCGAGGTGTCAGCAGGATCGCATGCGCTCCTGGGAGGCTCCCTGGAGACCCTGCCTCTCCTGCTCCCGAGCTGTGTCCCCGTCCTCTCCCCTCGGCCACCCCACCTTCTTCCAGGCCAGCAGCACAGCATCTTGCTTCACTGGGTCGCGTGGCCTTCTTCTGTAGCCACATCGTCCTCTGTTCTCCCTTACAAGTACACTTGAGATGATGTTGGGGGTCCACCTGGAGGATCCAGGATTGTCCGTCTCCCCATCTCAGGATCCTTTGTTTAGGTCACATCTGCACTTTCTTTTGCCATGTAAGGTAACCATCAGAGGTCACAGGGGTTAGGGCCTGGACATTTTGGGGGAACAGTATTCATGCTGCCACCCTTGTTAAGAATCCATCTGGACAAATCTTTCTAATGAGTACATTACATTTTGAAGCAAGTGTTGAATACTTCAGATAATCAGAGGCAAAAAATAATGACTAAGAAGGCTGGGTCTTACCAGCTGTCCATGCCTCCCCACATGAGAATGTTATCGCTGGCCTGGCCTACCGAGTGAGTTCCCTTCTTGACTGCACAGAGAACTGGTGCTCAGAGCAGGTGCTTCTGTAACAGCTGCCACTGTCTGTGCTAATACTGGGTCGTGATTATAAAACTTCTTATAGCCAACTAGGTTTTCCTGGGGATTGATGCTGCCTTATTTCCCTTTATTTTGAAACTTTTTAATTTTATATATTTTACTTTTTAAAATATTTTATTCTATATATATATATAGGAGTGTAGATGATTAACAATGTTGTGCTTGTTTTAGGTGGACAGCAAAGTGACTCAGCCATATACATACATAAATCATTTCTCTTTATTTTTTTTAAGTTGAGTGGGGAAAGGTTATTATTTCTTTATGTGGTACTTATTCACTTATTTCCCTCTTTTATCCTTCCCTCTTCAGGTAATGAAAAGCAAACCTGAATTTGCCACAGTGGTGATGACTTTTTCTCTCTCTCCTAGGTCGAGGAGATCAGAAACAGTATAGCGAAAATAGCTCAGTATGTCGAAGAAGTGAAGAAAAACCACAGCATCATTCTTTCTGCACCAAACCCAGAAGGAAGTAAGTCGTTGGTTTTAAAAAGAAGTATGTCTGTCTGTCTGATCTGCCTGTCTTGCTGTCCATAACACAGCCTCAGCCCGGGAACTGTGAGCTTAAGCTGGAAGCCTGTAAAAAGTGCTGGAGGCTGGCAGTCCACCCTCTGCATTCTCATGTCTGGTCTGGGCAAGCCAAGGCCTCGGTGTGGTTTTTTTTTTCCAGCTTCCATGGGATCTGCTCTTCAGCCTGGGTGAGGACAACTGATGCATGACAGCCATGAGAATACACGGACATGACTTCGCAGGACTCTGGGACCACATCAGTGATTGATGGGGTCTTCAGTTCAGTTCAGTCGCTCAGTCATGTCTGACTCTTTGCGACCGCATGAATCACAGCACGCCAGGCCTCCCTGTCCATCACCAACTCCCTGAGTTTACCCAAACTCATGTCCATCGAGTCATTGATGCCATCCAGCCATCTCATCCTCTGTTGTCCCCTTCTCCTCCTGCCCCCAATCCCTCCCAACATCAGGGTCTTTTCCAATGAGTCAGCTCTTCACATGAGGTGGCCATAGTATTGGAGTTTCAGCTTCAGCATCAGTCCTTCTAATGAACACCCAGGACTGATCTTTAGAATGGACTGGTTGGATCTCCTTGCAGTCCAAGGGACTCTCAAGAGGCTTCTCCAACACCACAGTTCAAAAGCATCAATTCTTTGGCACTCAGCTTTCTTCACAGTCCAACTCTCACATCCATACATGACCGCTGGAAAAACCATAGCCTTGACTAGACAGACCTTTGTTGACAAAGTAATGTCTCTGCTTTTGAATATGCTATCTAGGTTGGTCATAACTTTCCTTCCAAGTAAGCGTCTTTTAATTTCATGGCTGCAGTCACCATCTGCAGTGATTTTGGAGCCCAGAAAAATAAAGTCTGACATTGTTTCCACTGTTTCCCCATCTATTTCTCATGAAGTGATGGGACCAGGTGCCATGATTTTCATTTTCTGAATGTTGATCTTTAAGCCAACTTTTTCACTCTCCTCTTTCACCTTCATCAAGAGGCTTTTTAGTTCCTCTTCACTTTCTGCCATAAGGGTGGTGTCATCTGCATATCTGAGGTTATTGATATTTCTCCCGGCAATCTTGATTTCAGCTTGTGCTTCTTCCAGCCCAGCGTTTCTCATGATGTACTCTGCATAGAAGTTAAATAAGCAGGGTAACAATATACAGCCTTGACGTACTCCTTTTCCTATTTGGAACCAGTCTGTTGTTCCATGTCCAGTTCTAACTGTTGCTTCCTGACCTGCATATAGGTTTCTCAAGAGGCAGGTCAGGTGGTCTGGTATTCCCATCTCTTTCAGACTTTTCCACAGTTTATAGAGATCCACACAGTCAAAGGCTTTGGCATAGTCAATAAAGCGGAAATAGATGTTTTTCTGGAATTCTCTTGCTTTTTCGATGATCCAGCAGATGTTGGCAATTTGATCTCTGGTTCCTCTGCCTTTTCTAAAAGGTTCACGTGTTGCTGAAGCCTTGCTTGGAGAATTTTGAGCATTACTTTACTAGCGTGTGAGATGAGTAGAGCCGTGCTATGTTCACAGCTAAACAGTAGTGATAGAATTTTGTGTTTAGATGAAAGTTAACGAGAGGTTGATCTGGAAAACAATAGAGCAGGATGGAGCAGTTTTAAAGATGAAAACAGGTAGTTTTACGTCTTCAGCAAAGGCTTTTGTGTGGAGTGTACTGTTCTTAGTGTCTGTGGAGGGCAGCATGTGAACAAGTGATTTAAAATGAACTGAACATCACAGTGTTGGCAGTTTTAAGGAAGTATTTCCTTGAGCTGCAGTGATAAATTTTGAAAACTTTAAAAGGTAAATAGATCTGGATAGGCCAGAATACTGCTAATTGGAATCCATATGTCTTTTGGGGGAATAACTGATACCTTTACCATATTGAGTCTTTTAATCCTTGGAAATGGTTCATCCCTCTGCTTACATCTTCTTGCTTGCTCCCAGTGATGTATGTAGGGCTCTGTGTAGAGGTCTCACACACCTTTCATGGCAGTCGATGCTTTTGATCTTGATGTGAATGGTATGTGCTATAAATTTTGTTTTCTACTTGTTTCCATATATAGAAACACAGTAGGTTTTGTATGTTGAGCTTTTATCTCACTCTCTGGCCCAGTCAATTATTTTAAATAATTTCTCTGTGGATCCCTTTGGATTGTCTCTATAGCCAGTCATGTTATCTGTGAATAATGACAGTTGTCCCTCCGTTCTTAGGCTTTTTATTTTCAGTTGACTTTTTTTACTGACCTTCTATACAGCATTGAATGGAAGTGGTGATGGGAACATGTTATTCTCAGTCTCAGAGGAAAGTTGAAAGCAACTTTGTTAGAAGGTTATTTGATGTGGCCTCACTTTTAAAAAATAACTTGATTTTAAATTGAAAAAGAACTCTTTTACTCATTTTGAAGATTATGTGTGTCTTGTAAAATAATGCTTTGTATGTCTGCAGATGCCCTGTCTCATGATTTAGAAAAATGTTTCCCAGAAGCTTGACTCTCAGCAGCTGTTGTATTAAACGGGAGTTCTATGGCCGGATACATTTGGGGTCATCTTCACAGCATATCCCCACTTGGATGATTTCAGTGTACTTAGAGCAATAAAGGCCCTGAGAAGTCCTGTGATGAAGAAACCTGCTTAACTTTGCTTAGTGAAGTGTTTCACAAACACATTTGCCCACAGGACTTTTTATGTAACAGTTATTAACATATTGCTTAATTCTTGGTGAAGATTTGAATACGTGCTCGTATATTTTTTCTTTCGAGAAATTTACCTCCAAAAAACTTTGCTCCCCAGTAATAGTAGGCACAACAATTGTTTGAGTAAATTTAGAGCTCTAGTGCTTCACAGTCGTCCCTTTGGTCTCTGAAGAAAACTGTTGCTTTTAGTTTCACAACAGATGTGAACCAGAGCGTAGGAAGTAGCGTCTCAGTGCTTCCTTAGTTGGTCTCTGTAAGATAGATGTAGTGGCTCCTGCCCCATGCTGCTGGGCTCTAGGGAGTGCCCCAGGTGCTGCAGAGGGCAGTGGGCTGCCGTCCCCTGCCCTTTGTCCGTGCAGGGGGAAGGGGAGGGTGCAAATCGGAGCTCTAGCTCCTCAGGGCCTTCGCTGCCCAGGCTCCTGGGTGGACATGCAGGAGTCCAGAGCATGTGGCCACCAGGTGGCGCTACCCGGCCCTGGCCCATTAGCTTCTGCTTCCGATGCAGTTGGCTGGGTGGCCAGGCCGTTTCATTAACCTCAGTAACAAGATCCCAGAGGAACGTTTGCTACAAAGCTAACAGAGGGCACCTTTACTTGCACTTGTCTTTATTGACCTTACACTTATGTATTTTTTTTTTTTGAAAGAAGGTCATTGAAAATGTGTAAGTTTCAGGCTCTCCAAAATATGGATCCACCTGGCAGAACTCTGAAATAAATGTACAGGATTCAACTTTTTGGTTCCTACTGGTGATAGGATTATGACTGACAGGACCATCAGAGAAGGGTGGGGATTTTCTTCATCAGTGACGGGGCTTGTGGTTCCCTTAATCAGGAGTCATAGTCCCTCTCCTCAGCCCATTTTAGGTGTGGACCTCCTAAACAGTCGCACCTGTTGCTGACACTTCATCTTTCCTTCTTTTCCAGCCCACTGTCTTCTGGGTTGGCCTCTCTCTGAGCAGTTGCGTCCTCATTGCATCCCATCTCTCATTCCCTGTCCTCCTCACCTCTTCTGCTGGAGTGGTGCCCTCAGTGCGCGTTTCAGGCTCTTGAGAACTACGTGGCCATCACTGCTCACCTGCCTCAGTGTAGCAGCCTCTGCTCAGGCGAGCTGTGGGTTCGAACTGCAGTTGCACCATGAATTCACTGTTGGCCTTGGACAGATCACCGATCTTCCTATAAAATGCCAACTGCTGCTGTCCTTGTGTTTCTTCGTCATCTCCTCGTTTCCATCCCATCCTTGCTTCTGTTTCAGAGTAAGAGGCATGTGTCTCCCTTTTAAGGGTAGACTGTGGCGTGTGACCTTGAACCCTCCTCTCGGTGTTTTTTCTTGTTTCTTGTCAGCCAGAAGGCTGTCCATTTTCCCCCCTTACAACCACACCTTCCCCACAGCCCTGCCTGACCCTCTAGTGGCTGTTTCTTTCTTGAAAGAGTGGTCTCTCCCCGCTCACCCCGCATCCTGCTGCGGGCCCCGCCCTGGCCCTTGTGCTCCCTCCTTAGCCTCTGACCCTGTTGGCCAGCTCCCCTCCCCCACCCCAGCCTCTTCATCTTTTAAAGTTCACCTGCTTTGTGTTACCAAAGCCAGTATGTGCTTGTTGTGCTCATTTTGGAAGAAAGCAGAAAGGAAGAGAAAAAAAAACACTCATAATTTTGTCCATTGGTGTGTATATATATATATATATATATGTATATTAATGTTTTGGTATATATTTTTCTAGCAAAAACATGTATTAAAAACAAATAATGTCTAAAAAGTGTAGAATTTGGATCAACAGTGCTTGTTGTCTTACAGCATGCTCTTTTTGCTGATGAATGTACAGTTACAGGCCCACCTGCCTTTTTTTTTTGGCCATACCACCTGCAGGATTCCAGCTCCTTGGCCGGGATTTGAACCCGTGCCCCCTACATTGGGAGTGCGCAGTGTTAATCACTGGACCACCAGGCAAGTCCCTACAGCACCCTTTTCTTAATGGCTGCCTAGCAGTAGCATTTTCACTTTTGGTGTTTATGTGGGAGCAGTGTTTTGGGACCACACGCCTTGGGTGAGATGGCAGCCCTTCACTGTTGACAGGTGCCTCCCTCGCAGTGTGTGAGGGTCAGTGCAGGGATCTCGCGTTGCTATGCTGTCACAGTGGTCTATGACCTTAGACCTGCTGCTGTATTGAGTGGCAGGGACTGCTGAGCACTGGACAGGTGGCGGCTCGTTTATGCTTTGAATGGCCTTGGGAGGCGGATGCTCTCCTCGGGTGTGTCTGGGAGCTGAGGATGTTGCGGATTGGGAGGATGGGCAGTTAGTGTGGTTTCAAGCACCCTGACCTGTAAGCCGGCTCTCCTGTCCCCGCTGCTGTTCTGAAATGGGGCCACAGGCTCACCAAGCGTCCATTAGGGTTTCATGGTTACACCCCACTTGGCCTGGGCATCCTGACCCACCTGTGTGTCCCTGAGTACCTGGTAGCTTGTCTCCCGGGCCAGCAGTCCTGGAAACATTGTGCTGTGTCAAGGGACTCATCCCATGGAATGTTCTTTTCATTAGTATGGCTCTTGAGACCCATATAGTCCATAGAATTCTCTAAGCAAGAATACTGGAGTGGGTAGCCTTCCTCTTCTCCAGGGGATCCTCCCAACCCAGGGATCGAACCCAGGTCTCCCGCATTGCAGACGGATTCTTGATCAGCTGCGCCACAAGGGAAGCCCATTTTTAGTTTGAAACTTTTCAAATCTGTGTGCAAGTTGCAGTTTTGGTGCAGTGAAAACTCACATTTCCTTCACCTAGCTTCACCAGTTGTTACCATTTCACCACATTTGCTTTATCTGTGTGTGTGTGTGTGTGTGTGTGTATTTGTGTACATGTGAGTGCATATAAATATACATATCGCACATGTGTATACACATGTTATTTTTGCTGACTCATTTTAGAGTGAGTTGCGCACTTTGTGACCATCTACCCCTAATTACTCCAGCATTTAACTCCTAAGAATATTTTCTTATAAACAGACAGTATAATTACCTAGTGTAGAATATTTAATGTGGATGAAATGCTATCGAATCCACAGTCCACATTTTCAGTCAAGAATTGTTGAGTTGATATCCTTTAGCTGTTTTCCGCTCTTTCCAGGGTCCTTTCTAGACAGCGAGGCAATTAAAGCCCTGGACACAAATGCCTTTGGAATTGTCCTGTCTTGGTGGCACATTGAGCCTTTTCCCGCGTGAAAGGCCCCTCTCTGCTCTAGTGAAGCGCTGTGCCTTCCTGGCCATGGCCAGATATCAGCCAACGGAGCTCTACCAGTTTCTCTGATAGTGTGTGCATGATGGATATTTGCCCATTATTTTCTTTTTATCTTTCTGTATCCTTATATTTTAGATGTTTCTCTCATCTTTTATATATAAAATATAGTTGGGTTTTGTCTTCTTGGCCCCTTTGATCATTTTTTTTGTCTGTCATTAACTCTTGTAGTCTATTTGTTTACTGGGATTACTGATACATTGGGGCTAACATTCATGATCTTGTTTGCTTTATATTTTCCTTGCTTCTTCTGTTACTTTTTCTCTCTCTCCATGCTGTCTTTTGGATTGGTTTTTAAGAATCTTGTCCTGCCTCCTTAGCTCTTTCCTATATTCTGTTTGCTGTTGTTTTATTCGTTGTCCTATAGATTGTGGTATGCATCCTTGACTTGTTGAAATCTAATATAAATTTATGTTTTTACTACTTTCAAGTAATAGGAGGACCTTAGGAGGAACCTTTAACTCTGTCGCTTCTTACTGCTATCATCATCATCATATATGTGTATTGTACTAGATAAAAATAATGTATATTTTTATTTTATACAATTAATACGGATTTGGAGCTACGCACATATTTACCTGTACCAGTGCTCCTCATTATTCTGTATCTTTAAACTTTCATCAGAGATTTTTTTTTCTTTCTAAAAACTACTGTTCTTTCTTTTACTAGGGTTATGCCATTGTCTGAAATTGTCCTTACTTGATTTCGTTCTTCAAGGATATTTTCAGTGAGCATAGGAGTCTAGTTCGTAAATTGTTTTATTTCACCACTTTGAAAATTTGAAAATAAATTTTCAATGTCTTTTTTTTTGTCAGCTATCTAATTATAGCTTATAAGAGATTTTATTTTTAGCCTTTGGATTTATCAATGCTGTGTTCATGTTTCCAGATATGGTTTTCTTTTTATTTATACTGTTTTTATAAGGCTTCTTGGATCTGTGGGTTGACATTTTCTGGCGGTTTTGGAAAAATATTGGCTATTTTCTCTTCATAAGTCATCTTTCCTCCCCTTTCTGTCATTTCTTATTTTGAGATTTGAATTATATGAGTTTTAGACCTTTTCACTGTATCTTTTATGCCGCTTGCCCTCTGTTCTCATCATTTTGTCTTGTGTTTTATTTTGAAATCTTTCTGATTTGTCTCCTGACCTCTCTTTAGTGATTACTTTTCAGATCAGGGAATCTCTCTTAACTCATGGAGAGTTATTTTTGGTTAAAATATTTTTCAGTCCTAGAATTTCTCTGGGCTCCTTCTTCTCCTGTCCTGTTTTCCCGACAAAACCCTCAACCTTGTTTTTACCTCTTTGAACATGCTTATTTGAAGGTCTGTGTCTCATAACTCTGTTTAGACAGCTCTGTTGTTTTCCTGGGGTTTATTTTCTTGGTCTTGCTAGTTGTTTTTGGTTGAGCCCTGGGCTTTGTATCTGAAGGCTCGGGGCCACAGTGTGAGTCCTAGGATAGTTTTTGTTTTTTTTTTTTTGAGAGATGATTTTTGAACATTTCTGATGGACAGCTGGGGGCGCCAGCATTCTGGACCTGGCTCCCCTTTGTCCCGGGGCGTGGCCTTGTATCAGGTCAGCATTTTCTCAGCTGCTCAAAGCCTTGGCTGCCTCAGTGTCAAGCCGCTCCATTCGCTGGGCTCACATCTCTGGGTTTCCTTCTTTTGAATCTTCTTCTTTTTCTGCTTTTGTAGGTTTATGATACCTTTAAGCAGATTTTTAAAAAATGTTTTGTCCAACTCTTCTGATTGTTCTCAGCAGGAGAACTGATTGGAATGACCTAGTCCACTGGATAAGGATGTTTCCCATCTTTGCCTTCTTTTCTGTGTATTGAAATCCTGCCTTTATCAAGTATAACCTCATGGCCTGCTTCTGTAGCTTGAAGGGCTAAGTACAGTTATGCCTCTTTTATTTCTCTAATTAGTGCTTGAGCCCCTGCATGCCTGTGTTGGCAGGAAGGTCCAGTGATTCCGTCCTGAATGCCCCCCCCCAACCCAGGGGCTTTCCTTTCTAGAGAGGTGAGCCATGCTTTGGAATGCTTGCTCCCCTGACTCTGTGTCCTCAGCAGGGCAGACCCTCCTGCTCATGCACTCTTCCTCTTGGACACCTTCCTCGACGTTTCTTCCCCACATGCAGTGGTGGGGCCTCTGGGGTTGTTCCCCCAGTGCAGGAATCCACACTCCCGCCTGGAGCCTGCTTTGATTAGGATAGCAGGAAAGAAAGCAGACACGTGGCAGGCTCCCCCTCCCCACAAGAATATGGTTACATTTCTGCTTTCTTTTTTCAGGTCTGGATGTTAGCAGTGGATTCAGGGCACTGTTTCATCAGTTGATTGGTATAAACCAGCTGTCCTCAAACTTGGGTGTGCACCAGCATCACCTGGGGGGCTTCAGTCACATTCCTGTGCCCATCCAGTGACGGGTCCTATGGGGAGGTCAGGGATGGGGCCCAGGAACTTGCATTTCTGCTAAACACTCTCCTGATACTGAAGCTGCTGGTCCAGGACTCACCCTCTGAGAACCACTGGTGCGATCAACAGTTTCTCTAAAGAAAAACCCAACAAACTTGAATATTTACCAAGAATATTGTCCGTTTACATTTGTTGGACATTATTGATGTTGGATATTGTAACTCACATGTCTTTTTTATTTCTAATTTATAGAAATAAAGGAAGAGCTTGAAGATCTGAACAAAGAAATCAAGAAAACTGCTAATAAAATACGGACTAAGTTGAAGTGTGAGTTAAAGCTTTAATTACATATAATCATTGATGGTGGGCATGTGGGTATTATTATTTTCTTCTTTATAAGTTTTTATTCTTTTACATTTTCAAAGTTAAGATTCTGACCACTGTAAAATAAATCGTTTGTATGTACTTGGAATAGTGACCCTTGCTTAAGTTCCTCACTATTCTAGAATTATTAAGCTACCAGCTGTAAGGATCACACATGAGGAGCTAGAGCTAAGGGCTATTAATGCTTAGATTTTGGAGTGAGGTTCCACAGGAGTGAGCACTTGCTTATAAACTGTTTATCTCTTATATTGTTATGACACTTGGGGCTAAATTGTAGATACTTGAGAAGGTAAGTAGCCTTCAACATGAATTGCCAGGTTCTTCTTGAATGGTCAGGTAGCTGGTGAGGTCCTGTGAGCCTTTCCTACAGTTCGGCTCAGCTGATAATGCCCACGGCCTCCCTGCGGGACTTAAACAGATGTGGTGGTTCTTGATGTGGTAGAAAGACACAGTGTGTTTAATTTTTACAAAATAACATACAAATCAAGAACATATCTGAAGATCAAAGGGAACCTTTATTATGGAAAATTTCAGACATACATGGGGGGAAGGGGTTACCACCTCAAGCCTAGGGTCCACACTCATCAGCTCTGCAGGTCTCAGTGGCCCCCACCCCACCCCACTGGTTTCACAGTCAATGGCAGATATCTAGGACTTCATCAGCATATAGTTTTCAGTGTGCATTTCTAAAACAAGGATCCCCTCCCCCAAACACAACTACAATGCTCTTATATATATATCTAAGTCACCTTAGTTGTTATTATTTATTACAAACTATCTAGTCAGAATTCACACTTCCCCAGTGATCTTTTAATTTTTCTTCAACAGTTTATTTAAATTGGCTTTCTTGTTTGGACCAGACTTGGTTTGACTTCCCTGGTGGCTCAGACGGTAAAGCGTCTGTCTACAATGCGGGAGACCTGGGTTCGATCCCTGGGTTGGGAAGATCCCCTGGAGAAGGAAATGGCTATCCACTCCAGTACTCTTGCTTGGAAAATCCCATGGACGGAGGAGCCTGGTAGGATACAGTCCATGGGGTCACAAAGAGTTGGACACGACTGAGTGACTCCACTTTCTTGTTTGGACCATGCACTATGACTGGTTGTTATGTCACCATGCACTATGACTGGTTGTTATGTCACCATGCACTATGACTGGTTGTTATGTCACCATGCACTATGACTGGTTGTTATGTCACCATGCACTATGACTGGTTGTTATGTCACCATGCACTATGACTGGTTGTTATGTCACCATGCACTATGACTGGTTGTTATGTCACCATGCACTATGACTGGTTGTTGTGTCACCATGCACTATGACTGGTTGTTGTGTCACCATGCACTATGACTGGTTGTTATGTCACCATGCACTATGACTGGTTGTTATGTCACCATGCACTATGACTGGTTGTTATGTCACCATGCACTATGACTGGTTGTTATGTCACCATGCACTATGACTGGTTGTTATGTCACCATGCACTATGACTGGTTGTTATGTCACTTAAGGCTTTTTTTCAGGTCAGGTTCTTCCATCTTTCCCCACCCCCAGCATGTTTCCCTCTTGGTTGGAGAAACCAGGACATTAGTTCATCAGAAGTTGCCCTGTTGCAGAGTTTCACTGATTTTACCCCTTTAATTTCACTCAACAGGTTCCACTATGCTCTCTGTTTCCTGTGGATGGACAGTTAAGTTCTCCAAACTGAATCAAATTCAGGTTATCTGCTTTGAAATGTGAAGCTGTAACATCTGGTTTTATTTTGTGACATTATCAACAACTGATGCTTACCAAAACTCACACATTTATTAGGAGTTGAAAAGATAAAATACGTTTGAGTTTAGGCTTGAAAACCTTTCATTTTTTTTTAAGATTAAAATGTAACTTCTTCCTCTTTGCTTCTAGCTATTGAACAGAGTTTTGATCAGGATGAGGGTGGAAACCGAACTTCTGTGGAGCTTCGGATACGAAGAACCCAGGTTTGATGATCAGCCTTTTCTAGTGTGAAGCAATGTTGAAGACTAAGAAGTCTTTTTACTTCCTTCTTGAAAATTCAGAATAATTACATCCTTACTGTCACATTAATGCTCACAGCATTTCTGCATAAAGACAGTATTTATAGATTCCCTTTCTAGATGATGAAGAAAAAAAGTCTCTTCAGCCCATCAGCAGAAATCTCTTCTGAAGAGCAGAGAATTATCTGAGTCATTTTAGTGTTCATGATGAACTCCTCATCTTTTAGAGGCTGATGCTACAGCAAAGTGGAATTTAGTCCACTTATCTCTACTTGACAAATGAAGATTATGGATTCAGACTATGGGGACACCTTGCTTGAGTGCCAGCCTGACCCCAGTCAGCCTGACACTAGTTGCTAATTGACTTCTCGTAGTGATGGTTTTCATCCCTTCTGTAGAGTGGGGGACAGTAACAGTACAGGAGGGTTACTGTGAAAATCAAATAAGACAAAGCATGTAAAGTTCTTAGCATAGATTCTGTTATACAGTGTACAGTAAGCTGCTATTATTCTTATTTCCCATTTGACGGACGAAGCATGTTAGTTTGAATTTATAGAATGTAATGTTTTTATATGTGAGTGAAAAGCCTTCTCTTTTAGTAGAAGAAATGACCATTATATATTGGTCTATTTTTTTTCTATGGTAACAGCATTCAGTGCTATCTCGAAAGTTTGTGGAAGTCATGACAGAATATAACGAAGCACAGACTCTATTTCGGGAGCGAAGCAAAGGCCGTATACAGCGTCAGCTAGAAATAAGTGAGTCAGTGAGCATGCTGTTTTTGTTAAAAACGTGTTTTTTTCCCTTAAAGTCTGACATGAAAGTATGTACCATCAAAAAAGTAATTTCATCCCTGTTTTTATCAGTATTGTAAAGTGTAAAGCCCTTTCATAGCTTCCCTTTCATTGAATCAATCAACCTATTACTTACTTACATCCTTCAGATTCTGAGTGAGTGGACTTTAAATTACTTTCTGATGACCGTTACCTGTAAAGTGATGATCGGATCTGGAAAGCTTCCAGCCGTCCTCATGTAATTTTTGTGCCCGTACCACTTCCTGCCCCATCTCAGGGCACAGTCTCCATGGTTCTCATGATTCCGCATGTCTGGTGAGCAGACACTTCCTGCCCTTTTGCTCCAGACTTTCTTCCTAGGATGTTTGTCTATGCAGCCTTGGAGGATGGAACTCAGGTTTTCCTCTGGGCAGAAGGCTGTTTGCTTGCTGAACAAAGGTCAGGCAGGCTTGCTTACTCCCCGCTGTGAAAGATCAGGGTCCCTCAGCTGCGACACAAGCCTCGGGTGGGTGCACTGTCCACCAGGACTGCTCTGCATCTCCCGTGGGCTTGGAGAGAAGGGAGCAGCTGTGAACTTGAACCTCATTCAGTGACATTTTGACTTTGTTGACATGTAATTGACATACCATGTAAACAGGTGCTCAAAGTGTATAGTCCGGTAGTCTTTAGTATGTACATTAGCACAATCAATTTCAGACCATTTTAATCCCTCCAAAAGGGAACTCGGCACCCGTTGTCAGGTACGTCCATCCCCAGAGCCCTAGGCACCCACCAGTTTACTCTTCTGTCTATGAATTTGCCCATCTGGGCATCCATATGAATGGAGTCATACAATATATGGTCTCTTGTGACTGGCCCTTTCATTTGGCACAGGGTTTTCAAGGTTCAGCCATACTGCAGCAAACATCAGTATTACATCTCTTTTTATGGTTGGATCAGGTTCCGTTGTGTGGATGGACCACATTAACATGTTTATACATCATCAGGTGATGGACATTTGGGTGGTTTCTACTTTTGATAATTATGAATAATACTGCTGTGAATGTTCACATTAAATTATATTTTAATTATTATGATGTTTATTCATTTAATTTTGTCTTTGTGGCACAGAGTGTGAAAATAGGAATTATCAATTGGGTTTTTCCAAAATCCTGTGAACTTGTTCATATGAAGCATTAATACATTTAACTCAAGAAAATATATTAATAACCAAAATACAGAAAGTATTAGAGCCTCTGATTCCAGTTATACAATCTTTATTATTCCAGTTAACATATGCTAAGTCTAGCTTACCCTCCTGTCCTATAAGCCAGTTAAACTTTTAGGAAAACTGATATGCCAAAAATTTGTATCTATCAATTTTCTTTTTATAGTTGTTTCTCATCCATACTAAACTTGGATGTTTATTAGTCATTCCAGTTACAAAGTTTTTCATGAATGTTTTCCAGTTCTTCCTACTTCTAAAGGGCTTATGTTAATTTCTCTCATCATTAACACTTGCCAAAAAAATATATTGGAAAAGTTAGAAAAACACTGGTTAAAATGTTAGCAACTCAGATTTTACCTGCTAACTTATGGATGCAAAGGTAATTTAAAAATACTGCTGCATACTGAGTGAAGTTTTCCCGTGTTGATATTTTAGCTGGAAAAACTACCACCGATGATGAGCTGGAAGAGATGCTGGAAAGTGGGAATCCCTCCATCTTCACGTCAGATGTGAGTGCTGGGCGGCTGTGTGGCCTGTGTGTTTGTATTTATACAGATTTTTTTTCTTTAACCTCTAGAAAGATCTTAAGTTCATCAGTATTTCTCCTCTGTTTTTGTTTTTCAAAGATTATATCAGATTCACAAATTACTAGACAGGCTCTCAATGAAATTGAGTCCCGTCATAAAGACATCATGAAGCTGGAGACAAGCATCCGTGAGCTACATGAGATGTTCATGGACATGGCCATGTTCGTCGAGACTCAGGTAATCGCATGCATCTTTGCTTCTCTGAAACAGAGCTATGGTTTGTAAAATCTGATATTTGACTCCAATCTATTGGGAAAGCCATTATTCTGGATCCAGTCTTGTAATTCAAAAACTGATTATACCGTTACTGCCATGTAAGGCTCAAATGCTCGAAGCACGTTAAATCTTCAACAGTAGAGGACTGATTTAAGATATGGTGTGTCCATAGGATAAGCAACCATAGGTAGACAACATAAACTTTGTTCATGGAAGATTTTGAATGAAATGTGTAAATGTACGTGTTGGAATTTAAGTTGACATGAGGGCAATATTAAACCTTATATGTACATGTGTATGTGTGTATATATATATATGGGGCTTCCCTGTTGGCTCAGATGGTAAACAGTCTGCCTGCAATGCAGGAGACTCCGATTTGCTCCCTGGGTCAGGAAGATCTCCAGGAGAAAAGAATGGCTACCCACTCCAGTATTCTTGCCTGGAGAATTCCATGAACAGAGGAGCCTGCAGAGGTGGGCTGCAGTCCATGGGGTTGCAAAGAGTCAGACATGACTGAGCAGCTTAACACTTCATGTCACTTCATATGTGTATATACACTTCTATGTATAAATGTAAATATATATGGAGCATACGCCCTTATACTCCTGTATATAGTGTGTGTGGCATAAAGTCAGCTACATGAAACAGTACTCACAGAAGGAAAGAAATATTCCAAGCAGTATAGCAACAGTGGGACTATGGGAATTTTCGTTTTCTTCTCTAAAATATATTTTCAAGTTTTCTACAAGGAGCAGATATTAGAGTAACAATTTGGAGAAATATATAAAAGAATAAGCACCAGAGGGGACAGACTGTGACATAAATAGAAGCTTATACTTACTACAGTGTTCAGTACCACAAGCAGAAGGGGGCAGGTATGAGGAGACCCTTATGAGGGACTGCAGAAGTTAATGCAGTTTTTTAAGAAGATAAAATTTACTCAAGAGGGAGGGGATACACACACACACACGCATATATATAAAATTATGACTGATTATCACATTGTTGTACGGCAGAAACCAAAGCATCATTGTTAAGCAGTTTTCCTCCAATTAAAAACAGAAAAAAAGAACACACACATACACAAAAAAAGAACATAAAATTCAGTGTAAAATAAAGCCAGTGGTTCCAGTTAGGTGTGTGGGGGTGCTTGCCCCGCCTCTTGTGATGGTGAATAATGTCCTCTGAGACTTTTCAAGTGTGTGAGGCTCACACTTGGTCACTCATGGGTCGATGGGCCATTGAGTCCAGCTGACTGCCCTGTGAAGGCAAAGCCTTCGTACCAGAGCATCTTGGGATTCACATCACAGTCATGTCCTCCCTCCCATGGAGATTGCATTCAGGATCTGTTGTGGCAGGAGTGGTCCTCTGATGGGCCTGTTTGCTGGTTTCCTGGGTTATGTAAGGAGCACTGGGAAGTCCATCTGGGTACCAGATTCATCCTCCATATCGCCAGCAGCCTTTGGAAGATTTAGCTTGAGGAACTTTGCCATAAAAATGTGTGCGGAGCTGAGGTGCCGTGAATTTGCAGTTGGGGTGGGGATAGGGCAGGTTCACTCCTTTCTGATTTGGGGGCGCCCGTTGCCACTCATGGTCCCGAAAAGGAGAACTGGTAGTCTGGCTACTGCCAGCTTTTGTTTTCATGAAGGAGACCAGTGAGACAGTTAGACCAATCTGAGTATTTTTGTCATTACTGCTACTGTTGCTACTGCTAAGTCACTTCAGTCGTGTCCGACTCTGTGCGACCCCATAGACGGCAGCCTACCAGGCTCCCCGTCCCTGGGATTCTCCAGGCAAGAACACTGGAGTGGGTTGCCATTTCCTTCTCCAATGCATGAAAGTGAAAAGTGAAAGTGAAGTCGCTCAGTCTAAAATCTAAAGATTTTAGAGTACCTTGGACTTTTAGGATTGTTCTATGCCAGATGTGTTAATCTCTACTAGAAAAATCGATATGTCAATGTATTCTTAGCTTCGTTGCATTGTTTCCTTTCAGAAGTCTGTTAGTATTGCATTGTATTGACTCATCTAATTCAAAATATGTTTAGTTGAAACTGGCTAGTATGTTGAAATGTGTGAATGAGTAAGTTAACTCTGCGTCACTTTCCAATGCTTTACTATTCACTGCTGCAGATTATGTCTGCTGGTGGACAGAAAACCAGGTAATGTGCTTTTCTCCCCTGATGCTTCAATGGGTTCACCTCTCTTTACATTTTTTTGCTCATTAATCTAGTCAATTTAATGGGAGACATAAGCTATTCCTAGTTTACTGGTATTTTAAAGAAATGACAAATATTGTCTACCCATTAGAAAAGAGGTCACTCTTGGGACGTCGTATGTTTGTGCGTAATAGTAAGTGTTAGCTTAGCCTAAAGCCAGCTGCCTCTCACTCACTGTGCCCATTTTAAGAGAGTGTTCCTATATTAAAGCACATCTCAAAGCCTACTTGATATGCCTTTAATTGTCAGCATTGTTGCCCATCCCTTTTAGTTCTTTTTGTAATGTAAGTTGGAATTTGATTACTTTTCATATTGGCACATTTATAATGGTCTCATCTTTTTGTAAATGTGAAAAATACTTCAGTGTCCATTCCATGCACATTACGTTCCTGTGGAAACTTTACTGCTGCTCTGTGACTGTCTTAAGAGGCACAGTTAGGTCATTTGAAAGTGTCCTCTAAGTTTGAAACTTTTCGTTTTAAGGGTGAAATGATCAACAACATAGAAAAAAATGTTATGAATGCTGCAGACTATGTAGAACATGCAAAAGAAGAAACGAAGAAAGCTATTAAATATCAAAGCAAAGCAAGAAGGGTGAGTTTGGTCTTTCAGAGTTGAAGTACGTTTTCCTCTGGATTTGGTTTCGCGTGGTCATACACTGATGCAAGCCTACTTTAAATGTATTCCGGGAAATAAAAACGTCTTACATTAATCTTGCATTTGAAAACTGAAGTAATTCTTTTTGCTGAAATGTTTGAAGTGTATCAGATAAGTTATGTTGACGGTGAACCCTGTCAGTTCTAAGTAATGATAACCCTTACTTAGGGTTGCCAAAGTTGGCCCCACCTCCCTTTCCTTGGGTGAATGGGTTTCATTTCCACAGTTCTCTGTTTCTTGGGTCATTATTTGGAGGGACATATAAAACTCATGGGACTGGAAATTCTCCTAAAAATCATTGGTTACACAATTTATGCAGTGAACACTTTATTCGTTAGGTTATTTGCTAATCCTTTGGATTGGAGGAAAGAGAATTGCTTGACCATGGACCTCAGATGTTATGTAGCACTCCCCATGAAGCTTTGTAGAGGAGTTTTAGTATCTTCATAGTGAAAGCTTTCTAAGGAAACAGCAAAGCTACAGAGTTCAGTTCTGATTCAGGGACTGGAGAACTGTGTGTCTCTCCATGGGACCTGGCCCACCACTTGTTGGTTTCTTTCTCCCCAGTGTAGACGAGAGCGACACAGGGCCCCAGACCCCCACTTCAGTGCCTGTCCCCCTCCCTCCTCCTGGCAGAGGCCTTTCTCGGTGCCTGTCGGGAGATTTCCATGCGATGTCATAAAGGCCTAGTAAAGAGGGAGTTTCAGAATGTTCAGGAAAAACGAAGAGTCAGATTCACCTGTGACAATGGTCCATAGATGTTCTCAAATATGAGGCACATCAGGGCTTTCATGTCAGCCTGCAGAGCATCTCACCCTGCTTTCTCTTCGGAATATCTGTGTATTAATTATCTTTGAGATGTAAGACATGGTTTCTTACATTATTCTGTGTTACCAGATTTTGAAATATTGAGCCTTAAACTAAAGTGAGGTGGTGAGGTCCGGGTGTGACGTGCTCTGGTTCAGGCACAGAACGGACTTACACTTTAAAGCAGTCACTAAAAAAGGACAGGTCCCATCCTTTCTCCATGACCTGAACAGCAGGTCAGTGAACGTTTCCATGAGACATTCCCATCTCATCCTGATCTGGCAGGGAAGGCCTCGCTCTAGCAGGTGGCTGGGTCAGTATATTACCTGGAGTGGCCACTGGTCAGAACCTGAGGCTCATTTCGAAATTCATCACAACTTCTCCAACTCAAGGCCTGACATCTGAAACCACCCACAGCTTGTTCATCTCTAACTCTGCTGTTGGGTGTGTGGTCCTTGAGATGTTGGCCGTCCCCTCTCGTGGTGTCCTGGTTCCATTCCCAGGGCAGCCGGTTAACCCCTGAGAGACTGGATGACGCTAGTGGAATGATCTGTTTTATTTGGGGTGACAGTTAAGTGAAGGACTTACCTGCCAATCGCAAACAAACAAGAAGAAAAGTGTAGGGGCTTAGGTCACTGATTTCCTCATTCACTGACCTGGCCACACAGCTCTCTATACATGAAAAAATAAATCAGCTGTATGTCTCAGTTCATTAGAAACTTATCAAAAGAATGTGGTCATGTGCTTTCTCATTGATAAAACCTAATATTTCAAGTTCTATAATAGTATATCTCCAAATAGTCTGACCTCATTAAATTAAAAATCCCTCTTTTGGACAACTTTGAAAATTGTCAAACAGTTAATCGATGGCCCATAATTTAGATTTTAAAACACATTCCAATGGATTATTTGATTTTTAAATGAATGATATCTTCTAATACGGCAATGTGGAATTAACCATGATATAATCAGCTTGCTTTTCTTTGACAGAAAAAGTGGATAATTGTGGCTGTGTCACTGGTTCTGTTGGCTGTGATTGCTCTAATTATTGGTTTATCAGTTGGCAAGTGATGATGTGGATAACGGCAGCATGCATGTCTCTGCCAGCACGGCAGTAAGTAACTAATCAACTAATCTGCTTACCCACTCGCCCAATTAGCTAATAGTGGTGCTCGCCCAATCCAGAAATACTGGAAAGTAACAAAAGCCTGCCAGCGGAGTGTTTGCCTGACTTCTGAATTCAGGTCTCTAGTCATCGTGTGCTGAGAATAAGCATTTGCTGGGTTGCTGTCCATTTCTAAACCAGGGTTGTCTTCCTGCTGTTTTCTGAAACCTCTGGATTTGTTTAGATGTGATAGTAGGGGTGGCAACAGCTCCTGACTCTTCAGGCTTTTGTTTTTGATCCAGGAAGATGCTTCCTCCTTATTGAAGCCCTTCTTTAGTGGAATAACTTTAGTAATGAGGATTAATTCTCAATGAAAAAACTAACATTTAATAATTTGTCTCATAAGTTTTAATTCTTAGAATAAGTGCAACAACTGAACGTGCTTTGTGAGCTGTATTTATTTGCTCACCATTTTACTATGGAATTAGAGGGAATGGGACGAAAGCTGTGAAGAACACTCAGTGGAACCAAGAGACTTTGTCTCACTTGTTTCCACTGGCATCATTGAGCTTGTTTTAAATGTGTCCACATTAAAATGAAAACTTATACTGAGTAGCATGGCTGTTAATTCTCAATTTAATGGGTTTGGAATACAAAAAATACTCAAAAGATATTCTCAATTTAAAGGGTTTGGAATACAAAAGATACTCAAAAGATATTATTTATTTATAGCACCTTTATTTTTATTCACTGCATGAGTGTCACCTTTCAGCAAACTTTGGGAGATTTGTGCTTTTCATCTCTTTATGCATTTGGAATCATCCTTCTTTCAACTCTTAAGCTAGCATGCTGTCTGGTTTCTCAGAGTTGGACATACTAATTGTTTATTTTTAAATGTTTGTTTGGCATAATCATTGGAATTTATTGTATCTAGATTGTGACAACTAGTCCTTGATGAATTAA
Source organism: Bos grunniens (assembly GCF_055505025.1). Classification (NCBI taxonomy): domain Eukaryota; kingdom Metazoa; phylum Chordata; class Mammalia; order Artiodactyla; family Bovidae; genus Bos; species Bos grunniens. The sequence continues at coordinate 46,718,241 of NC_141181.1, forward strand.
TTATTTTATTGTGAGAGCAGCTGCTGGCTTGATAAACACTTAGTGCTGTATTAAAGAAGAGGTTTTCTTGGTGTAAGCATCTCTGCGCTGAGCACGCAGTTGGCAGGTGAGGCTCCTGACATTCACGGAAGCATGGGCTTGCACTCGGAAGCTCCAGGATGTTGAGTTTGTTAGCAAGCCATTTTTTTCAGGAGGCAGAAGGAGCTCTGAGCACTCTTTTCATCAGGCAGGACGTTTATGTATCTCTCCATGCTTTCCTGTTACCTTTGCTGAACTAAAGATACATGTGATTGTCCTTCACTAATAATAATGTATTTAAAAACTATTTTTAGAATTCTTTATGAACTGTGTATAAACTCTGCATTTTCTTAGCTTTTCCTAGTGGCCATCATATGGTTAGTTGGATGTGTTTCCGCTAAAGATAAACAGAATCTGAGATCAGATGCTGTGACGATGCCGTTGAACGAGGGCAGGCTCCTCCCAGCGTGGTTCTGGGGAGCCCCAGGCTTGCTCTGTGCCCTGGGCCTGGGGGGCTGCTGTACCTTCATGCCTTTAAGCACGTGTGAACACAAAACACATCAGAGTGCTTACCAACAATTTTTTTTTTTTTTTTAATACAAATGCAGTGCTTGGTGTCTTTAACTATGCTTTTGAAAAACTAATTTATTCTTTCGGCAAGTAGTTCAGCACAGCCTTCTCTGGGCCTGTAGGCACCATGTGGAGGGAATCTTGGTCCCCGTAACCTTGCAGCAAGGGCCAGATGCCTGGCTTTCTATCCGAGGACATGGCTGAGAGGGCACGTGGCCGTGATTTAGGTGTAGTAGGAGGCAGCTTGACTCGGGGTGTGCATGGGCCACCAAGGAGAAGTCCAGGCATTTGACTGGAGCTGTGAGCAGGATGTTGGACGAGAATGGTCGTTCCATCTGTGGTATTAAGGGTGCAGGAACCCAGTCATGGTAGGATTCAGGAGGCATTTCCAAAAGCCAGATGTGCAAGCACACACCCATGTATGGTACCCAGAGACCTGGCAGATGCCTGGATGGCAGCGAGATGCAGAGCCGCCTGGTGGCTGAGGGTAACGGGCATATGGAGCAGTTTCTGGAGCTGAAGCGTGGTGCTGATGGGAAGGAAGGTGTGATAGACCAGAAGGAAAAGGTGTGTCTAGAAAGATGTTGAGAGAGGCTTGCAGGAAGACACACGAGGAGATGCCAGGATGGTTGGGACCAAGGCCTTGCTTTCCAGGAAATGTGCATAATATTAATAAGTGACCTGAAATTTGAGGGTGTGATGTCCTGCAGGCAGTGGTCCCTAGGTTCTGAGTAATTGACAGGGAAGTTTCCTGAGGGGCCTGGCCATGCTTGCCTTCATATATCATGCAGTGACTGATGGCGTTCTCGGCACTGACCAGTTTTGGCAGGTGTGATTTCTCAGGTGAAAGTGTGCCATGTGTTTGGTAACCGTGATTTAAAATGACACATCTCTGCTGTTTACCAAGAGAACTCGAAGTCAGGCGGTGTGATATGCCTCTCATCTTTGTGAATTCCTCACCTTCTCCCATAGATGGTATTCCTAGAGAGACTAGATTTCTCAAGCCAGAGGTTGTTTAGCTTTTCAAGCATCCTGTGCAAGGATGCTTGTTAACTGGAAGCAAAAAGTTAAATGTTGTGTTGCCTTCCTCTGAGCCAAGGATGCAATAGAAGACTGAGTTAATGGTGTGTTGATTTTTTACATGTGTCTTACCTCAATGTAAAAAAAAAAAGCATAAATAAGATTTTTTTCAGCAAATGAGAAATAAATCCATTTAAAATGATAAGATGTACAATGCATCCAAGAAACAATAGTTGGGATTTTACTGTGATCAATAGAAAGTGTTCGTTAAGAACCCACATAGTGTCAAGTAGACATTGTGTTTTACCTCCAGGAGTCAATGGTTATTGTTTTAATAATATGTATTTTAAATTACTAAATTCACTTAATTTAATGTATATGTGTCTGTAACTTTGTGCTGTGCCTCTGGAACTTCCCTTCCCCACTCCTCCCTTTTCTATGACCTGTAGGGGTTCTTTCTTGATGATGGATTTTAAACCATCTCAAATTCCAAAAGAATTTTGTTAGGAAATGACATCATTGATTTCTTTCCTTTGCTATCTTGCAAATTAATAAATGTTTTTCTTTATCTTGCAGAAAATGATGTTCATTATTATCTGTGTAGTTATTTTGCTTGTGATCCTTGGAATTATCCTAGCAACAACATTGTCATAGCAACCGTATCCCAAGAGCCATTTGTCCTTGGAGTCAGACCACATCTGCAGCAAATCAGCATCCTCCCATTTCATGAATGAATCCTAGACATTGTGACATGTGGCATTGAGTGCTGATATTTTATTAGTGAATTCAAGGAGAGAGCACAACAGAATGTATTGTTCAGTGGAAAAAACAGAATGGATGTGATGTGTTAACCCAGACATCCTTGGACTCTAAATAACACAGCACAAACATTTAACAATGTGAGACTTGTTTCAATGGCCTTAAAATAAGGAATCATTGAAATTTTCAATTTTTTTTTTATATATTTCAGTGTTAAAAATATGTATGTGAATTAGGAATATCTTATGTTATGAAGTTAGTAGATTTCAGGTCTGAGACTTTCTTCCCTCTCCCAGCTAACATGCTCATTAAGAGACGTTTTTGTACTATGTTTCACTCATGTCTGTTTATGTTTGCAAAAATTATTTTTATTATCACAGAGCTGTTTTGTAAGATATCTATAAGTTTAAATGTTTATAAATTAATTGTTTAATATATTAACATCTTAATTTACTCCAATTTTATGTATTAACTATTGCCTTTTAAAAGAAGTAGGAAAGAAACGTCATGATATCAGAGCCATCTTTGCACAGTTGTTTACACAGTTTGCCATCGGCATAGAAAACATTGGTTGCGAAGTACCCCAAAAAGCCTTTCTAGTTCCTTCTGTTGAAATTGATTTATAAGGTTCAAATCTGCCCAGTACCCTCCAGGAAAAGCTCGATTATTGTACTCAGCTTCCTCTCTACCTGTTCCATTACCCAAGATAATAAATTAGTTACTGCAATGTAAAGACAATGGTCTCTGCTTTCATTCTTTACAAAATAAGGTTTGTGTTTCCCTGTTCACACTAATAATGTCTGAATTTAAGGTGGTGATAAAATCAAATTTTAAACTCAAGGGGATCATTCCCAGACATTAAGTCATTCTTACATGTACAGATCACCTGAATGTTCTTGTTACATACTTACTATTCTGCTGAACTTTAAAAGTTAATTCTCAAAGTTTACAGGAATCTGTAATTAACATTTGTATTACTTCTTAATTTTTTAAAATTATAATATGCTTTATATTTAGACTGTAAAATGTGCGAAATCTTACTAGCAAATGGGCATCTATATGATAGCAAGTAAAACTTTAAATGAATATGTGAAGGATATTAAAAATATAGTTATCTCTTGTTACTTCTGTATGTGATTGTGTAAGCTCGTGACTGTAATTTAACATTGTCTGGCTTGAAAACTAATATATAGACACGCCTGATTGCAAGCTGTAAGTGTGAATTACAGAACCGTTTAGAAGCTGTGCTCCCTCTTGAATACAGTTACGAATTTCACGCGTTCATACTTTATACATCTGACTGCTTAGCTCAGAGTCAAGTCTGTATGTGTGCATTTTATTTTCTTGCTGGTCATCACTGTGCAGTCAGGATTCCTTTAGGAGTCTTCTGGCTCCATCATACATGTTTCTTAAATCTTTAGCCCGTCAGTGGGACAGGCTCCCTGGTGCTGCTTATGTTGATGGCATGACTTGTCCTGAGGGAATTTAACTATGCAGAGATCATGCTTGTGTCAGGGTGACTTTTGTACATCCATTGTCCATATGATTCCAGAGATCATGCTTGTGTCAGGGTGACTTTTGTACAGCCGTTGTCCATATGATGATGTGCACGCGTGGAGACACTTCATGCTCCCCACGTGTCCCGCTGTCGCTTCAAGTGAAGTCTTTTTAGCCCCCACTCCTCATAGCAATTCCTCTTGTATCTCTTCAAGACATTCTTCCTGGATTTGAAACACCTACTGAATCTAAGTTATGAAACCGCTTCTTGATTTCTACTTAAGGTGTTTAAGTTGTTCACCAGGTAACCCATTTTGTATGTCTAAGCCTCATGTACCTATTTGACATCGGATTTTTAAAAATACATATACAGGTTCACTTGTTACTTTTTAAATCATTTCTTGAAATGTCATGTTTACATTAAAAAAAAACAAAAAAAACTCAAGAGAACCCAAAAAAGAAATATTTTGCTTTCTGCCTTGTTCATTTCTGGAAAGATTTGGGGGGAGATATTTTATTGCATATCCATAAATAAATTGTTAAAAGAATATTACCTGTGGCTGTTATTATGTGTAATGATACAATGTAAGTTAATAATTTTAGGTGTTTTTGGTAAGTTTTTGATTATTTGGTGTTACCAACTTCTGTGGTTTGGCTGTCACATATTAAGAAACCCACCTGGTTTCTTGCTGTTGACAACAGATGCTAATTTAGGGAATTTGGCTTTGCATGCTTCTGCCAATTGGACATGTTTGCATTGATAGTTATTAACAGGGCACCCCCCTCCACTTTCTTATTAACTGGAATTTCCCTAATCCATAATCCTTACTGAATTCTAATCATGTGGGAAAGTGGTGTTCAAAATCTGGCATGTAATAGAAAGAAAAATAAGCTAGTTCTGGAGAACATCAGTTCATGAAGGTTGGACACCTCTCCACCCCCACTCGTGTATTACCTCTAACCTTCTCTCTTTCTTTCCTTTCAACCTGCGGTCTTGACAAGCACACTTAGTAATTTAGTGCCTTGGTTTATATTTTTTAAAGACTATGAAGTTTATCGCCTGAGTTTCTTAGGTTCACACCCTGGGGAGTTTCCCAGGGAGGCTGAGGAGGAGGCAGCCCCCCAACTTCCCTCAGAGGTTTGTCTGGGGTTCCACAGGGCACGATCACCACCCACCTGCCCGCTGCACCTTCGAGTTGAGAGAGAGATCTTCCTGAGGTTCGGACACCCACGCTGCTCCAAGGTCTCCACACCAGCTCTGTCAAGGGGTGTCCTTGAAACGGCTCCCACAGTGGACATGGGGGTGCTGGGGGGTGGGCAGAGCAGACATCCAAGGACAGGGCTGGGTTGCTGGGCCTCCGATGCCCGGGGGCCACCTTGTGGGTCAATGAGCAGTCGCATCCTTTCCAGGACCTCTTCCAACAGTTTTAGTTAATTTCTTCAATAAATCTAAGCTCACATCCTTTCAAGAGTTTAAATGGTGGGGCCCGCAGGTCACGGGGCTTGGGTTGGAAGAGCCTGGGTCACAGGAGGGACCCTGGGGGGCTCAGGGGTCAGGGTTGCCCAGGGATTTTGTCCCAGTTGTGGGTTGGGGCCTGGGGCTCCACGGAGATCAGGGGGGCCTGGGTAAGGGTAGGGGGGAAGGCCAGGAGTCAGTCTGCATCTTCTCATGGCAATGACTCGTGTGCTTGGCAAGGACCCCCTGTGACAGCTGAGGCCTCCCCAGCCATGTGTCCCCCCCCGCCCCCTCTTTCTAGGTTACTATTTCAGTGAACACAGCAGCACACCCCCCACCCATCTCCCCCTCCTCCCCCTCCCCTACACGAAGGAGAACATCAGTGAGAAGAATCGACTCCAGAGGGAAACAAGTCCAGAACCAGCCTCTGGAGGGCAGCTGAGCAAAGCCTGGGGCTTTGCTTGGTTTTAAAGTGTGAAACCAACACGGTACGCACAGGACACAGTCTTGACCTCATCCAACCCTGGTTCCCGCCTTTGTTAAGATCCAGTGTTCGGTGTGGATGAGACAGCACATTTTGGGGTTTCAGTGCAGCAGGAGCTCTGTAGAGGCATCCCATGTCCTAGCCGCAGTCAGGGTGAAGATGTGCCCGTGTTTCCAGAGAGAGTGCCGTATGGACAGCGAGCCATTTTGTTTTCCTTTGAGGCAACATCAGTTGTCATCTTCTGACTCACATCTCCTGAATGAGCAGATGCCTAAACCAGGAAGATGGTTACAGGTCCGGTTGTGGGAAGGGGGTAAGTTCCAGAAAAAGGTGGCATGATCAAGGGCAGGGCCGTGCGTTAGTAGGTTCAGCCTGCAAGCCTGGGACTTACGTCGACTGCAAAAAAAAAAAAGCACACGACCTGAAAGTTGAGAATGATGTTTTATTTGGTGGCTTTACCGAGGATGTAAGCTGGGTACAGCCTCTTAGATCGCTCTGAGGGACTGCTCCAAAGAGGTCGGGGAGCAGCCAGGATGTATATGAGTTTTTGCTAAAAAACATGTAGTCCAATGCTGAAAGGTTAATGCTCATTACAAAACCAGACATGTCAATGATCTTAGTGATTTTCTAGGGATGGGAAGATGAAAGAGTCGGGGCTCAGTGAAATTATTCCTTTAATATGCACCTTAACTATCTAGGGCCAGTATCCTGCTTTTCTCCATCCGAGTCCCCTCAGGCTGAGTGGCTGATGACGACTGTGGGCAACATTCATTGTTTACTAGAGTGGCAGGCAATATGTATTTTTAACTGACACATAGTTGATGTATGATGTTCCATTAGTTTCTGCTGTACAGCAAAGTGACTTAGTATATGCACATATATACATTTTTTAAAAAATATTCTTTCACATTATGGTTTCTCAAGGATATTGACTGTAGTTGCCTGTGCCGCACAGCAGGACCTTGTTGTTTATCCATCTTATATACACTAGTTTGCATCTGCTGACCCCATGCTTGCAGTCCCTCCTTCCCCAGACCCTCCGCCTTGGCCGCCACAAGTCTCTCTATGTGAGTCTGTTTCTGTTTTGTGGATTGTTGGTGTCATATTTCAGATTCCACATGTAAGTGATGTCATACTGTATTTGTCTGACTTACTTTGTAAGATAATCTCTAGTTGCATCCATGTTTCTGCAAATGACAGTATTTCATTCTTTTTAAGGGCTGAGTATCTTCCATTGTCGGAGAAGGCAGTGGCACCCACTCCAGTACGCTTGCCTGGAAAGTCCCATGGACGGAGGAGCCTGGTGGGCTGCAGTCCATGGGGTCGCTAGGAGTCGGACACGACTGAGCGACTTCCCTTTCACTTTTCACTTTCATGCATTGGAGAAGGAAATGGCAACCCACTCCAGTGTTCTTGCCTGGAGAATCCCAGGGACGGGGGAGCCTGGTGGGCTGCTGTCTGTGGGGTCGCACAGAGTCGGACACGACTGAAGCGACTTAGCTGCAGCAGCAGTCTTCGATTGTATGCCAGTACCACATCTTTATCCAGTCTTCTGTCCATGAATACTTAGCTTGTTTCCACATCTTGGCTATTGCTGTGAACATAGGGGTGCCTGTATCATTTTGAATTAAAGTTTTCTCTGGATAATATGCCCAGGAGTGGGATTGCAGAATCATATGGTAATTCCATTTTTAGTTTTTTGAGGAACCTGCATGCTGTTCTCCACAGTGGCTGCACCAACAGTGTAGGAGGGTTCCCTTTTCCCCACACCTCATCCAGCATTTTTCATTTGTAGACTTCAATGATAGCCATTTTGACTGGTGTGAGGTGATACTTTGCTGTGGTTTTGATTTGCATTTCTCTAATAATTAGTGACATTGAGCATCTTTCATGTGCCTGTTGGCCATCTGTATGTCTTCCTTGGAGAAATGTCCGTTAGTAGGGATGTTTTTATCAGAAAGCTGTGTCTGATATAAACTGGAGATCCCTGGATAAATAAATAGAAGTGCTTGCCACAGGACCCAGGAAACTGGGGGTGGCTCTGATGCTTTGGTTGAAGGGCAACTGCTAAGAGGTTTCTGTCCTCAGGAGACCAGTGTTCCACAGTGAACAGCTTCCTGTGGCCACAGCTGCTTTGTTCAAAATATGGTGACATGCTTCACGCACACCCACTTGATGCTCGTCAGAAGTCCTTCCTCCGGTAGTCAGATTGCAAAGCAGAGTAGTGAGCAGAGTATTTTGGGCAACATCTCCGCAGAGGTAACATCAGCCATGCAGACATCCTCTTTTTGGGGAGAGGTCTCCCGCAGATCTAACCTCACAGCAGAATTTCCCTGTCCAGTTCCTGGGACCGTGACGTGTGGAATTGGGATGATCCCTGCAGCTGTGGGCATCTCCGGGGCTGTTCAGACTGGGCACTTTTCATGAACAGACACAATCCGCCAAAAAGTGAGTGCTTGCAGCAGTCAGACCACCCACCATGCCACCCACAGGGGAGAATTTGCCCACTTCCTCCACCTCTAAGAGGATGTGCCTTCCTGTTGGGTTGTCATTTTTTCATGATGCAGAACAGAGTCAGGGCAATGGGTGGAGAGAAGGGAAGAGACAGGAAGAGAGGGGGAGGGGCTTGCGTGCTGAGCTGATTCTAGCACATTCCATGGGAAGGAAAACTAGGGTGAAACTGGTGAAGAAACAAGGTAGAAAACAGACCCAGAGGCTGCTGCAGTAGTTGAACGGGAGAGTAAACCAAGAAAGAGGGACTGACAATTTCTGAAAGCTGGGTGCTAGGAAGGCTGCCAAAATCGTGACTCCCTGTCCACCGATGCCGAATAGAAATATGGAGACAGCATTTGGAGGAAATATGAGTGGCTTTTTTCTTTTTGCCAGGCAAGGGGGAGAACACAGCAGGCTGGCGCCTCAAGAACTGTGTCCCCCTCTCTGGGGAATAGGGAGAGGTTTTTATATCCTCATGAAGGTTTTGCATTTTTTTTTTTTTCTTTTTCAAGATTTCAAAACAACCACAGCTAGCATCGGGCAACTCAGCAGCCGGGTCTGGTATCCCTGAAGTTATCAGCCCGTGACTTTCTGAAATGCAGAATGCTACAAGAGAGGGTAGGGGGAGAAGGATGCCAGGTGCGGTGTATAATCTAAATGGAGTCAGAGTAATTAGCTTTATGATGGACAAGTCCAGCTACAAGTGTGTGTTAGTAGTAGTACTAACCAAGATTGCATAATTCTTCCAGGGCTGTTTGGCTGCTGCTGCTGCTGCTGCTAAGTCGCTTCAGTCGTGTCCGACTCTGTGCGACCCCACAGACGGCAGCCTACCAGGCTCCCTTGTCCCTGGGATTCTCCAGGCAAGAACACTGGAGTGGGTTGCCATTTCCTTCTCCAATGCATGAAAGTGAAAAGTGAAAGTGAAGTCGCTCAGTCGTGTCTGACTCTTAGCGACCCCATGGACTGCAGCCTACCAGGCTCCTCTGTCCATGGGATTTTCCAGGCAAGAGTACTGGAGTGGGGTGCCATTGCCTTCTCTGACTGTTTGGCTGGTATGTGCCAAAGGCTGTTCACTCAATTCTGTTTTTTCTGTAACAGAAAGGATATTTTCCAGAGGAGGTGGGCTGGGGTGGGGAGTCAGTGAGAGGTTTCTAAGCGTGGAGAATTGGGTTCAGAAGGAAAGAAGATGCTCACAGGAATAGCCACAATGTCTCCAAATCTGAAACTCTTCCAGAATAAACAGTAGATTTAACAAGTAATTCAACAAGATTGTTATGGTTTATGAATGAAATGCCTGAAATCTTTTTCTAGAAGCATGACTAAAGATTGGTATTCCTTTTTATTCTGCCTGGTTCATGAGGAGCATCTTCCACGAGGGCCCTGGCACCCACACAGGTTGCACTAGGCTAGGCTAAGTCCCTTCAGTCATGTCCAGCTCTTTGTGACCCTATAGACCAAAGCCCGCCAGGCTCCTCTGTCCATGGGGTTCTTCAGGCGAGAATACTGGAGTGGGTTGCTGTGTCCTCCTCCAGGGGACCTTCTGAACCCAGGGATTGAACCCACATCTCTGACGTCTCTTGCATTGGCAGGTGGGTTCTTTACCAATAGGGCCGCCTGGGAAGCCCTAGGTTACACTTAATTCTCTGAATTCACAGAACAGTTAATGCATTTCTTTTTCTATGATTTGCCACACTTGACTTTATATTTGCATTGTGGAAGAATGAATGAACTGATTTAAGGATAAACCCCAAGGCCTAGGGACACATGCAGGGGGACTGGGGAGTGGGGCTGTGGGGTGTACATCCCAGTCTCCTCACTGCAGCACATCCTACTCATCTTTTTACCCCCGTGATACCTGGGGGAGGTCCCCCAAGGAGTCAGAAGAACCATGATAGTCTGGGCAGAGCCGTGATAATTATCCATCTCCCAGCTACAGAGGGGATTGATAATCTATTGATAGTCTATGACCATTGCTTGTAAGCAAGATTCACCAAGGTCTTTGTGACCCTCCAAGGGATGGTTTATTTATTTGCAAAGAAGAAAGGGGCAATGGGGGGCAGGCAGTGCCTTCTAATCCCACTCCCCTCACCCTGCTAGGACCCTCATTTGTTTAAAATCCTGCTTGCTTACTCTCTGATGCATTTCTCTCTCTCTCTCTTTTTTGCATTGTTTATTTATTTGGCTGTACCTGGTCTCCGCTGTGGCATTCGAACTCTTAGTTGGGTCATGTGGGATCTAGTTCCCTGATCAGGGATCAAACCCAGGCCTCCTGCATTGGGAGCTTGGAGTCCCAGCCACTGGACCAACAGGAAGTCCCTCTTTGGATATATTTCTGATTAATGAAGGTTGATGCATCTGTAGGAAAGGAACAGTTCAGAGAAATAAACATCAGTGTAACCTGTGGTCCTCATTTGAGCAAAATCAAAGGTAAATGTTTTTGAGCTAATCAGATAAATTTGACTATGGAGTGCCTGTGAGATGATGATTAATTTTGTTGGATGTGACACAGACATGGTATTATGTTAATTACAAGTCTGTGTCAGTTTTAGAAAAGCAAATGAACCTATTGACACAGAAGAAACAGATTCGTGGACACAGAGAACAGACTTATGGTTGCCAAGGGATTGGGAGGAGGGAAGGACTGGGTGTTCGGGGCTAGCAGGTGCAAACTATTATATAGGATGGATCAACAACAAGGTCCTCCTTCTGTATAGTACAGGGAACTATATTCAGTGTCTATGGAACCCTAATGGAAAAGAATATGGAAAATACATACATATATATATATGTATTACTGAATCAGTTTGCTTTAGAGCAGAAATTAACATTGTAAATCAATTATACTTCAGTAAAAAAGACAGCAAACAAAAAAAGAGCACAGAGAACATCCTCTTCTCCACCTCTTCAAAGGACTGACAGCCTGAGTGTCAATGCCTGGGCAGTATCTTGTCTTGCAAGACATCAAAGGGGGAGGGAAACCCTTAGGCTTGTGAAATGAAAATATCTCCCACCGCATCAATAAACAAGAAATGTCACTACCATCAGCGATTTCTGGCCTCCAAATGTGAATGGGGGCTACCCAAACTGCGATCCAGCAGATGCTTCCACCCCTCACAGTGATTGCTGAGGAGCTGGTGAACAAGCAGCCTTGCAAGAAGCAAGGTGAACAAGGAAACATGATTGGCCCCAGGTAGCTGAGGTGCATAGGAAAGGAGTGAATTCAGGGAGCCCAGAGGCTTCCATCTTCCCATACATAGAATGCTAAATTCCTTCACTTGATACCTGATCTTTGATGTTCACTGCCTGCTCCCCTTGTTGCAGACTTGTGTATAGCCTCCTGCCTCCTTGAAGCAGTTTTCTCAGAGTTACTGAGATGTTGTCTCCCGGGCTTGGAGTCCTAAACATTCCCACCAAATAAAATAACTCTCTACTTTCAGGTTGTAAACAGGCCTCTCTTAACCTCTTGCTGTCTTGTACTTTCTCTCCCATTGAGTTCTTAAAAAAAAAAATCCAAGTATGATTGTTCTCAGTTTGGGAGGAATTCCTGGTTTGGGCACACATAGACATCAGAATCATGCCTGTGAATAGATGGGCTTTCTACGTAAATGCATTAATATGGGCTCAGCTCAGGGAACTGACCCAGGACACCCTGAAACACAGCATCTGAGTCTCATCACTCTCCTCCCCAGTTCCATGAAAGCCCACTCAGGCGGGGTCTGAATTAAGTGTTGGCTCCCTAGGGCTGCATGAGGGGCCACTGGACAGGATTTCCTGTGACAGAGAAATGTATCTTTGCCTTTACAACATTGTATTAGTCTCTGGTGAACCACAAAATAATTCAGGTATACATAGATACGTATGTATATATTCTTTTTCATATTCTTCTCCGTTAGAGTTTACTATAACACACAGTTCCCTACACTACACAGTAAGATCCTTGTTTATCTATTTTATATATAGTAGTGTCTATCTGCTAATCCTAAACTCCTAATTTATCCCTCCTGCCAAGTCCCTTTTGGTAACCATAATTTTTTTTTATGTCTGTGAATCTATTTGTTTTTCATAAATAAATTTGTGTCATTTATTTAGATTCTGTATATGAATGATATCATATGATATTTGTCTTATCTGAAATACTGTGATCGTTTCTAGTCTGCCCATGTTGCTGCATTATTTCATCCTTTTTATGGCTGAGTAATATTCCATCATAATATCCATTCCTCTTTTGATGGACACTTAGGTTACTTCCATATCTTGACTATTGTGAATAGTGCTTCTATGAATATAAAGTTGCATGTGTCTTTTCAAATTAAGAGTTTTCTCTGGATATACGCCCAGGAATGGGATTACTGGTGAAAACCCAACCTCTTTTCTTTACATATAGTGTATACATATTGCATGTGTATGTATAGGTACACATTTATGTGTATGGTATTATGTTTGTGTATGTATACATGTGTATTTATATGTATGTATATGCATATATATGTTTATATGTATGTATATGCTTATGTGTATATATATATATATATGTTTTCTTCTTACAGTAGGAACTGGTTTAAAACTTCTTGGTCTCTGAATCTTCCCACATATTTGTAGCTACACGTGACACCCAACATTTTCCCCTGTCCTGAGTCTTTCTGGAGGCACCACCCGGGTCTGTCTCACCATAATTGGAGGTATTTGGAAGATCTTTCCCAGGCACCTTGAAATTCCCTCACAATCTCTCTGGGAATCACCTTTCAGAGGCCACGTCTCCCGTCCTCACTCTGGGTTAGGGATGCACATGGGCCTGAAGACCTCGGGAGAGAGCTGTAAACCACCGAGAGCAGTGGGACCCGGGTGAGGCCAGTGGATGGGCGCAGACCCTACTTGGAGGAGTCTGCACACACTCACTCCTGCCTGCAGGGCCACCGTCCTGGCCTTCATGGTGCAAGTCCCTTTTGCTTCTCTCTGTGGCCATTGTCATGTCGCCAGTTCCCATTACCCAGCACCCAGGACTGTGCCAGGAACAAAACATGTGCTGCCTGATGGCAAAGAGCCCATCGCCCGATGTGCAGCAGTCAAAACATGAGCCCCGAGGTTTGCGACAAAGAAAGGGTGTGTTTGCAAGGCAGCTAAATGAGGGGACAAAAGAACAGGTCTCAGATCCTCCTCCCGGAAGGTGAGGGACTGGAGCACTTAAGGAATGAAGAATAAAGCAGCTGGGTGGTACCAGGTGTGGGGAGTGTGGGGAAAGGTGATTGAAAAGATGGGCATCGTCGTGGTTCTGTGCAGGCAAAGCTAAGCAACGTTCAAAAACAGATGCTCCTAGCACCATCAGGCTGCCCAGGTGGCTTAGTGGTAAAGGATCAGCCTGCCAAATAGGGACATGGGTTTGATCTCTAGGTCGGGAAGATCCCCTTGAGGAGGAAATGGCAACCCACTGCAGTATTCTTGCCTAGAGAATCCCATGGACAGAAGACCCTGGCAGGCTACAGTCCATGGGGTCACAAAGAATTGGACACAACTGAGCAACTGAACAAGATAGCACAATCTGAGGGCAGAGTTTTCAGCCCTCGCTGTCAAAAGGTCACAAAGCGACACTCACACATGCCCAGTTGGAGGGTGGTTGGTTCCAGCCAGTCTTAACCAGATTCAGCTCGAAATTGAACACAGCTGACTCCAAATTCCTGGGGCACCATTCAGGGCAGCATCTTACTGTTCAGGCTACATGATGTTTGGAGGAGACACATGACCTTGATCGGTGAAGGCAAGTGAAGTGGATTTGATGAATCATTACCCCTGGTTTCAAGCCCAGATAGAGGAAGGCTGTAGGCAGAGACAATGTGCATCCCTTCCGGGACTGAAATGACCAAGGGGGCTGCTTGCTGGTGGTGCTCAGCCAGCAGTATTTCCAACCCTGGCTCTGGACGCAGGGCTGTAGCCCTGGGCAAGGTGGACGGAGCTCCTGCCTTGATCTGGGGGTCCAGAGAGGGAGGCTGACCGTGGGCAAGTCAGCCAGGGCAACACCCTTTCAGAGTGGGACAGAGGCTGTGGGGAAATGGAAACCTGGTGCTGGGAGGGAGAGTGGCCAGGTATGGTGAAGGTCAGAGCCAAGGCCACGCCAGGGCAGGGCTGTCTGAGGACATGACTCACCCCTCTCGGTCATCACAGAGCACCGAGCTGAGCTCCCTGTGCTAAGCTTCCCACCAGCTAGCTATCTTACACGTGGCGGTGTGTGTGTGCTCAGTTGCTTCAGTTGTGTCTGACTCTTTGTGACCCCATGGACTGTAGCCCACCAGCCTCCTCTGTCCATGGAATTTCCCATGAAAGAATACTGGAGTGGGTTGCTATTTCCTTCTCCAGGGGATTTTCCTGACCCAGGTATTGAACCCGTGTCTGCTGCCTAGCAGGTGGATCCTTTATCACTAAGCCATCTGGGAAGCCCCAAACATGCATTAATGTACGATATTTGTTTTTCTCTTTCTGTCTTACTCCATTCTGTTTGACAGTCTCTAGGTCCATCCACATCTCTACAAATGACCCAGTTTTGTTCCTTTTTAATGACTGAGTAATATTCCACTGTCTATATGTACCACATCTTCTTTATCCATTCATTTGTCTACTAGTTTCTTACAGGGCACACTGAGTGTTGGCCATGGTAGGGGATGGCAGACAGCCCCAGGCTTGGGTGCAGGTCCTCTGTCCCTTAAGAAAGAAGGGAAGCCTATCATGGCCTCAAGGAAGAGCCTGGGAGCTGAGTGAGTTTGCTGAGGGTCCTGGTTGCTGGGTTGCTGTCAGGCCACAGCTTGTTCCACATTTTAGTGACGTCACATAGCCCAGGGGAGTGGTCCCTGCCTGGGGAGGGGGTCATGTGGAATTGTCAGGAGTCCTTTTCGGAATGCTAAAAAACCTATCAGAAATGACATATTTACCTAAGATAAACAGAAATGACTCATTTATTTATCCTTTTAATCAGAGGATTGATATATATGGGGCTCAGAATTTATAGGTATGATTGTTCTTCATCTCAATTTTCATTATTGCTCATTTCTAACAGGTTAGTATCTTCCATTTTGACTTTATAACACAGGTATTAAGACAGGTGGTTTTTTTTTTTTTTTTTTGAATATGCAAAGGGAGAGGTTTGCTTCTTTAAAGAAAACTGAGGTCTCACAAGGGATGTAAAAGGCCTTTTAAATAAATGAAGATAGACATCATAATTCCGGGTGGAAAGACTCAATATTTCAAGAGTAAATTTTCCTCCAATTAGTTCTGAAAATGTTGCCCAATGTATCTCAAATTCATCTAGGAAGATTAAAAAGGACATTTCTGCCAAAAAAGAAATATAAGGGAAGGATTTCCCATAAATAACGTTGAAGTGTGCTGTGACAAAGTAATAAAATAGATACTGTATTGGTGGCAGGATCAATGAGACCCATGGTGGAGAATAAGGAGCTGCTAAGATATCAATCTGAATGGAACTTTCCAGCAAAGAGTGTTAGCAGAACTTGATAACCTGTTCCTCTCCAACCCCGTGCCAGCCTGAGTCCGCTAGAGTGGACCTTCCTTAGACTGACCCATCCATGAATCAGAGCTAATGATATTAATAATAGTCCCTTCCTTGAGGGGGCAAGGATTGATTTTGAAAATATGAATCCTTTTGAAGGGTGCAGATAGTAAGCATCCAACAAGTGTTCTCTTTTCCACCCTACTTTGAGTTTCTCTCCATCTTGCACAAACTTAAAAAAAAAATACTTTTCTTTAATTTTTAATTTATTTTTAAAAAATTATTTATTTATTTTTGACTGCATGAGGGTTTTTTTCCTCTAGTTGTGGGAGCAGGGCTTACTCTCTGGTTGTGGTGCACGGGTTTCTCATTACGGTGGCTTCTCTTGTTGCAGAGCTCGGGCTCTAGGGCTCAACGGCTCAGCAGTTGCCGTGTATGGAGTTAGTTGCTCTACAGCATATGGGATCTTTCAGGCCCAGGGATCGAACCTGTGTCCCCTGCATTGGCAGGTGGATTCTTATCCACCTGGTCCAGGGAGGTCCCACATGTTGAGGGGCAGCTACCCGTGTGCCACAACTACTGAAGCCTGTCCTCTAGAGCCCAGGCTCTGCCACAAGAGAAGGCACCCCAGTGAGAAGCCTGCACACCACAAGTAGAGAGTAAGCCCTGCTCATTGCAACTAGAGAAAGCCCATGTACAGTAACAAAAGATCCAGTACAACCAAAAATAAATGAATAAAGTTTTTTTAAAAAGAGAGAGAAACTCCCAGGAATTCATGCACTGTCCAGGTCATGGGTCGCTTTCCCATCTCTGTGCCTGCTAAGCTGGCTAGAGAGATGGGATGGTGATGCCACTTGGGCATCCTGGTGCCCAGAGCTGGGGAAACCCCCCAAAATGCACACAGCATATTGGGGGTGCCTTCTCCCTCAAATCAGAAGGCCATTAGTAGAAAAGGGGAAATGCATGCTCAGGAGGAAAAATCAGGAGACCTTCACTAGTGGAACCTCAAAAGCCAGCAGCCTCCTGGGTAAGACTCATGTGGTCACCAGAGGCCCCAAACCCAGAAGGCCCCGCACTAGGGGTTCAACACGCCGCAGTCTCTTTGTCTGTCCTGGGGCAGCCGTGACGAAGCATTGCCGACTAGGCAGCTTAACTAGCAGGAATGAATCCTCTCACAGTGCAGATGCCGCAGGGCTGGCTCCTACTGGGGCCACGAGGGAGACTGTCCTGAGCTTCTCTCCCCTGCCTGCAGATGGCCCATTCCCTCCCCACCCCCATGTTCCCCATGTCTTCATGAGTCTCCTTCCTGCACCCTGTCTGTGCCCAAATTCCCCCGTTTTCATAAGGAGAGCAGTCATGTTGGGTTAGGGGTTCACCCTACTCCAGATTGACCTCATCTTAACTAATTCCATCCACAAGAACCCTATTTGCAAATAATATCAGATTTTGGGGGCCCTGAGTTTTAGGGCTTTGACAGATGAAATCTAGGGAGACAACCTAGCTCATAACGTTTGCCATCTTATAATTTGTAGTCATTTTGTCCTTGAGTGGGTGTCTTGTGGGGTCTGATGGGACAATGGAGTGATTGCTGCGCGCTTGCCGTGCCCTCAGGTGGTCCCTCTGCCTCCTTGGATGGGTTCTCAGGTGGCCACGCCTCACCCTCAACACCCTGCACACCTGTGCGTTCAGTTGTGTCCGACTCTTAGCGACCCCATGGACTGTAGCCCGCCAGGCTCTTCTATCCATGGAATTCTCCAGGCAAGAATGCTGGAGTGGGTAGCCACTCCCTTCTCCAGGGGATATTCCCGACCCAGGGATCGAAGCCAGGTCTCCTGCACTGCAGGCAGATTCTTTAACAACTGAGCTACCAGGGAAGCCTCTGCACACCTGGCCCCTCCCTACCGACCCCCACTCTGTGATGCCCAGCCTGCTGCCCTGTGGCCCCCTGGGGGCTGGGCTGTGCACAGAGTGTCAGGGTCAGGTGCACGCACACTGCAGGGTCTCAGGGGGGCCTGGCAGTGGCTGGAGGGTGAGCCCTCACCTGCCCCCTGTCTGGGTACCAAGTGCACCCCAACATGGAGGATGCCAACATTTAAGGGGTCACCGTCCAGAGTAGGCTGGGTCATTGGGTCCGTGGAAAGGGGGACTGAGTTTCCTGCACCTGGCCAGGTCTAGAGGCTGGTGGAAAGTGGGCTGCGTGCTGAGTCACAGGACAAGACCTCCCAAACCTGTGCAGACCTGTTCTCACCATGAGAGTATTTTCATGTCCCAGGAAGCATGACATTAAATAGCAAATAAAGATGCTCTGATCAACAACAAGGTCCTGTACAGCACAAGAAATATATTCAATATCCTGTGATAAATCATAATGGAAAAGAATATAATAAAGAATGTGTATATGTTGTATAACTGAATCACTTTGCTGGACAGCAGTAATTAGCACAACAATGTATAGCAATGCATGTGCTCAGTCGTGTCTGTTTGTGACCCCATGGACTGTAGCCCACTAGGCTTTTCTGTCCATGGAATTTCCCAGCCAAGAATACTGGAGCAGGTTGACATTTCCTCCTCCAGGGTATCTTCCTGACCCGGGATTGAACTTGAATCTTCTACATCTCCTGCATTGGCAGGTGGGTTCTTTACCCACTAGTGCCACCTGGGAAACCCTATATCCTTTGCTCAGATTCACTGACTGTTTATATTTTGCCTCCATTTCTTTATCATTTTATCTATCTATCTATCTACCAGGGATCAAACCTGTGTCTCCTACAGCTCCAGCATTGTCAAGCCTTATTAAAAAATAATAATTATGAATTAAAAGACTAAAAAATAAGACACCATGATGGGTTGAGAGGGACGCCACACAGGTGGGGCAGTGTTATAATTTAGTGCCTCTAACAGCCAGTTTTTCTGTTCTGCACTTCCATTTCACACTTAGCCCCACACTTCATAGAGAAGCCAGAGGGAGGAGGTGAGATGTCCACATGACAGGTCGTGGGAAGCCACTGAACAGAGAAGCAACACGCAGAAGCTGACGAGGAGCCTGGGTCCTTATGGGGGGACCACGTTGCCCTCTTCCAGACAATGCCGCTGACCTTCTCAGTGATGGCTCTCCCCTTTGAGGTCTCTGTGTATGATCTGTAAAAGCAGAGGCTGGAACCTCTTCTCTGCAGCTGTGGAGGGTCTTGCCAAAGATGAATTCATGGGCTTGGGAGGAAAGGAGAGACACAGATGTGTTTACAAGGAGGCACTGGGCAGAACCAGGGGACCAGCTGGGTATCAGGGATGAAGGACCAGGTGTCTCCATGCTGGGATGGGGTCCTGGCTACGTTGGAGCTGAAAACCCTCCTGGGGATGTATTTTCATTTGAACAGGGAGTTGCTTGGCTTTCTCTCAAAGAAACAAGTCTTGAACAATACACTTCCAGATGACATCACCTGCTTCTTTCACTACCTTCTCCGTTGATGAATAAGCTTGATTGAGTTCAGCTGAATGATTAGTTTTCATAAATTCTGAGACGCGTTTCATTCCATCATTGTCACTCCAACGATGGTATCTTTCCTTGACTCTGCTCTCTTCTCTGGGCCTTAGTCTCTCCACGGGTAAGAAGGATGTTGGGTTACCCAGTGCCTGTGGAGTCGGGGAAACTTCTAGGGTGCTGACACTGTACCCATGGAGGACATGGAGCTGACCCTCTGTGGGGGCGGGGGGTCCATTCCAGGAGGACATGTCACACTCCACATTTGTTGCTTATCTCAAAAGCTGAAGGTACTGAAGCTTCATGACAACACCTGCAGATCAACTTTTTTGACCAAAAGTTACCTTTGGGAAACCTGTTCAAACCATCAATGCCCCGGGAGCAGGCCCATCACGTTGTCCTGGGAAATAACAAGAGGAACTTCTCTTCCAGGGATGTCGAACAGCCACAGCTCATGTGGTCTTAAAAATGCACTTAGGCAGAGAAAGACTAATATCATATGATGCTGCTTATGTGTGGACTTTTTAAAAAATGGCACAAATGAACTAAATTTACCAAACAGAGTCACAGATGCAGAAAACAAAACGTGTGGTTACCGGAGGGAAAGAAGCAGGAATAAATTGGAAGGCTGGAATCGACATATACTCACTACTATATACAAAATAGATAACCAGTGAGAAACTACTATATAGCATAAGCCTCTGGGTCTTCCTGGGTTTTCGCTGCGATTTGCTCTCATGGTCTGCAGAGCCCTGACTGAGCAGCAGGGGGCGCTCTGTCACAATCCCTGAGTCCAGGCTCTTTGCCCAGCTGTGGAATGTGGCTTCTTTTTCTCCTTGGCAACTGTTTTCTTAAAAACCCTGGGTCAATAGAATCTGTGTCAATCAAATCCCATTTCTCGCTGACCTGTGCGACCCTTTAAGAGCTGTTTATCATCGTTTGTGAAGGCGGGCCCCTTCCGACTTCAGGCCTCCAAAGCTCGCAGTACATGAATAATCCGCAGACAATGGTTACCTGTAGGACGGCACCGTGGAAAACATCCCCGCCGCGACCGCTTTTGTAAACTGGAGCCTATTCAGCCCTGTGAAGGATCCCAAGACAGCAGGGGACTCTTTGGTCAATAGGTGGAATAAAACGCTGGGCCAGGGCTTTCATAATCGCGGCCTCCTGAGAAGGCAACGGGAGGGAGTTTCCCACAATGCTTAGTGGCTTCTCCTAATCCTATTGGAAATGGGGAGGGGGGCCATGGGGAAAGGGATACCTAGGTGACCAAAGCAGGAGCCAATGATTTAGTGATGAGCTTGTCCGCAGGCCCTGAGGGGGTCTGAGCCCCTGTGGAATTCCCAACATTCAAGCCACACAAACAAACCACCTGTGCTCCGGACTCACTCTGCCCTGGCCGCTGTCTTGTTAATAATTCTCCCTCGGGGGAAGCTGAGGTCAGCCAGGTGGTGAAAGAGGGTGACCTGGATTCTTCAGTGATATCATGTCCTGAGAGACTGGACCCAGTGCTTGCAGTGCTGATGTGTGATGGGGTTATGTTATTCTTGTGGACTGAGGGGAAGTGGTCTGGAGAAGCAGCAGCGCAGACCATGCTAGCGCTGGGATGCCCCTCAGCCCACCTAAATAAAATAACTCCAGCACATGAGCTGCAGGAGAGGGTTGGAGTGGGGCTGGATGGGGGAGAACTTGAGGCTCTTTTTAAAAATGTAACTACACTTGATTTACAATATCTTTTTAGTATCAGGTGTACAGCCAAGTGATTCAGTTATACGTACATACCTCGTGGCTCAGCTCGTAAAGAATGCGCCTGCAATGCAGGAGACATGGGTTCGATCCCTGGGTTGGGAAGTTCCCCTGGAGAAGGGAAAGGCTACTCACTCCAGTCTTCTGGCCTGGAGAATTCCTTGAACTATATAGTCCATGGGGTCGCAAAGAGTCAGACACGACTGAGTGACTTTCACTTCACTTCACCTACATACATGTGTGTGTGCTTGCTAAATCGCTTTAGTCGTGTCTGGCTCTTTACAATCCTATAGACTGTAGACCGCCAGACTCCTCTGTCCATGGGATTTTCCAGGCAGGAATACTGGAAACTGGGTTGCCGTGGCCCTCTTCCAAGGGGATCTTCCCGACCCAGGAACCGAAACTGCACCCCTTGCAGTTCCTGCAGTGCCGGTGAATTCTTTACCACTGAGCCACTGGGGAAGCCCTATACACATGTATATGTTCTTTTTCAGATTCTTCCCCCTCATAGGTTATTACAAGATACTGCATATGGTTCCTTTGTTGTTTATCTCAGTCTTCGCTGGTGGTTCAGACAGTAAAAAATCTGCTTGCAATGCAGGAGACCCGAGTTCAATCCCTGGATTGGGAAGATCCCCTATTTTATATATGGTAGTGTGTATCTGCTAATCCCAAACCCCTAATTTATTCCTCCTCCCCTTTTCCATTCAGTAACCACAAGTCTGTTCTCTGTGTCCATGAGACTGTTTTTGTTTTATAAATAGGTTGATTTGTATAATTTTTTAGATTCCACATATAAATGATATGATATTTGTCTTTCTCTTTCTGACTGACTTCACTGAGTATGATAATCTCTAGGCCCATCCATGTTCCTGAAAATGGCAGTATTTCATTTTTTATGACTGAGTAGTATTCCACTGTGTGTGTGTGTGTGTGTGTGTGTGTGTGTGTGTGTGTGTATAAAACTTGAGATTCTTGATGGTAACTGTGCCCCTGGGTTTGAATGGTTGAACTTGAGTTACCACCCAGGTGTGTGGGGGGAGGGCTGTCAGAGTCAGGGTGGCCCTCACTGAAGGAGTGGGTGCTGGAGATGTGAGGGGAGGTGCCAGGGGAGGAGGGGTAACTGAGCCCCAGAGCCATGAGTCTTGCTTGAGGAACCTAATGTACAAAGGGGAAGAGTTGCAGGCAAGACCCCATGACGCCGACACTCAGAACTTAGACAAGAAAGACAGATCAAGACAAAGAGACTCAGCAATCTGCTTGGTCAGAGAGTGAAAAAAATGAAATAATGTCAAAAAAGCAGTTCTCCCCATCAACAACTTTTAAAACATTTTTTCAAACACATAGAAATGTGAAAAAGTTGTGCCACCAGAATAGGTCTGCCCACCATCTAGATTCTAAAATTAGCATTTTGCTGTGTTTGGTTTAACATAATTTTATCCATTATACTACCCATCTATCAATTAATCTTATTATTATTTTAAAATTGGAAGCAGCTTTTCAAACTCCAAAAGACCATACAATTGAAAATTACCCACTCATGTTAGTCTCCTAAAATCTTTTCTACTCTGTTGGATAAAGTGAAAGTGTTAATAGCTCAGTCATGTCTGACTCTTTGGGACCCCATGGACTGTAGCCTGCAAGGCTCCTCTGTCCATGGAATTTCCCAGGCAAGAATACTGGAGGGGCATTTCCTTTTCCAGGGGACTTCCTGACCAGGAATCAAACCTGGATCCCTGCATTGAAGGGGGATTCTTTGCCATCTGAGCTACCAGGGAAACACCCATTTGGGTAAAATGTGAAATGTAGATCAAATCTTCCTAATGGTAAAAGTCATAGCAACCAAAGTTGCTCACAATTAAATAACACTGTTTCAAGAGAGCTGCTATGAGTTCAGGGTAATGAAACTGGGTCCAAATGAACAAACTCCTGAGAGGTGCACCCTTCCCCATCGATATTTACACTGTCCTGTATATAAGCCGCTGTCCTCTGGGCTTTCCACATATGGGCTCATCCCAAGCTCACACAAGCCAGGAGGTGTCCAAGTGTACAATCTGATTCTTACAATCAAAGAAATTGAGGCACAGAAAAATTAGTTGACTGGCCTGGTCAAACAGCTGGTTTGTGGTTGAGCAGCACTCACCACCTCCCCAACCCTGACTCCAGCAAATTAAAGCAATGAGTTAGCATTGTTTTACATACCATGTTAGCTATGATTTTTAACAAATGATACTGCCAAACGTTGGTGAGGAGGTAGGGAAAGAGGCGCTGTTCGTGGGAACGCAAATTGGTACTTCCTAGAAGGCAATTCAGAGAAGGCAATGGCACCCCACTCCAGTACTCTTGCCTGGAAAATCCCTTGGACGGAGGAGCCTGGTGGGCTGCAGTCCATGGGGTCGCTAAGGGTCGGACACGACTGAGTGACTTCACTCTCACTTTTCACTTTCATGCATTGGAGAAGGAAATGGCAACCCACTCCAGTGTTCTTGCCTGGAGAATCCCAGGGACGTGGGAGCCTGGTGGGCTGCCATCTGTGGGGTCGCACAGAGTCGGACATGACTGAAGCGACTTAGCAGCAGCAGCAGCAGAAGGCAATTGGGCTTACCATGGTGGCTCAGACAGTAAATCCTCCTGCAATGCAAGAGACATAAGCGATAGGGGTTCGATCCATGGTTTGGGAAGATCCCCTGGAGAAGGGAATGGCAACCCACTCCTGTATTCTTGCTGCCTGGAGAATCCCATGGACAGAGGAGCCTGGTGGTCTACAGTCCATAGGGTCACAAAAGAGTAGTACAAGACTGAGCGACTAAGCACAACACACACACACACACACACACACACACAGAAGGCTATTAGACAAAGAGAATCCAAAGCCATGAAAAAGCCTACAGTTGGTGGATCTAGATGTTTTGTTCCCAGGAATAAATTGCTGTGAAAGCATGAAAGATGAGCAAGCAGCTTTATATCCAAGAAAATCATGCAGAATTAAGTGAAATATTAAATAATGGGAGGCAGATAATACATAAGTTACAGATGGTTACAACGATGACAATATTCAAACATCATGGATTAAGGGAAAGTGTGAATTAAGTAGAACCAACCAGATTACAGAATAGACTCTAGGGAAAACAGAATAAAGTAACAATAATCTTCCCCTAATGTAACATGTATAGAGAAGATACATATAGTAAATATAATATACATAAAATACACATAATAAAATAATATCACAAGATAAACTAGAAAGGTTGGTACTAAAAATATGAACAATGGTTCTTTCAAAGTGGGGCTTTATGGGTGGGAGAGGCTTGTTTATAGTTGGGGCTTGTCTTTGGGCTGTTTTTGTATTTTCTACAAATGTCCAGCAAAAATGTGTGAAAGTGAAAGTCGCCCAGTCGTGTCCACCTCTTTGCGACCCCATGGACTGCCAGACTCCTCTGTCGGAGGAATTCTCCAGACAGGAATACTGGAGTGGGTGCCATGCCCTTAGCCAGGGGATCTTCCCAACCCAGGGATCGGACCCGTATCTCCCACATTGCTGGCAGATTCTTTACCGTCTGAGCCAACAGGGAAGTCCAAGCACAAATGCACCACCTTAGGAATCAGAATGTCACCCCTACATTTCCACAATCAATATAAAGAGAAGGTCACCCGCTCAAAATCTCTTCTTGATTTTGAGTGCAAGGAAATTCTGGGATGAAAGGGGAAGAGAACCAGTAGGTGGCGCCAGAGGGTAGCTAGTGTCTCGAGCTGCAGCAAGTGCTGGTAGGGACAGCCTGACCCGGGAAAGTCTCAGGTACTTGGAGAACTCAGGTGCCATCAAGCACTATTTACAATAGCCAAGACATGAAAGCAACCTAAATGTCCATCAACAGGTGAATGGGTAAAGAAGTGGTACATATACATGTACTTGAAGTACATTTGTTGGTTTTTAATATCAAACTTCATTATATATGCATATGCATATACTGGGCTTCCCTGGTGGTGCAGTGGTAAAGAATCCTGCCAGTGTAGGAGACACAAGAGACTTGGGTTTGATCCCTAGGTCGGACAGATTCCCTGGAGAAGGGCCTGGCAACCCACTCCATTCTTCTTGCTGGGAAATCCCATGGACAGAGGAGCCTGGTGGGCTACGGTCCATGGGGTTGCAAAGAGTTGGACGTGATTTAGTGACTAAAGAACAGGAACAATGCATATATTAATATATAATGTATAACTTAACACACATATATGATATAAATAGATCTCTTCTCAGATATGTATCTAAAGAGAAATACACATTTTTGATCCCACAATTCAAGATGACATTTTAAACAAATTGCTAAATGGACAAAGTTTCTACTTTCTCTCAAAATACAAGTGGTAGAGCCTCAACGGAGAAGGCAATGGCACCCCACTCCAGTACTCTTGCCTGGAAAATCCCATGGACGGAGGAGCCTGGTAGGCTGCAGTCCATGGGGTCGCTAAGAGTCAGACATGACTGAGCGACTTGACTTTCACTTTTCACTTTAATGCATTGGAGAAGGAAGTGGCAACCCACTCCAGTGTTCTGGAGAATCCCAGGGACGGGGGAGCTTGGTGGGCTGCCGTCTGTGGGGTCGCACAGAGTCGGACACGACTGAAGCGACTTAGCAGCAGCAGCAGCAGCAGCAGTAGAGCCTCAAAGTCAAGATATTTGGAAAGGCTTCCTTTTGCCCACCAAAGAACCATGAATCTCAGATATCCTGGGGGTACGGCATCCAGAACAACTGTTTGTGACAATTGTATGAATTGTCTTATAGTCAGCAAGTGATGCTGTAAGATTTTTACCTGCTCCCAGGACAGGTTGTTATGTATATATAGGGATTTTACTTTTTTTTTAAAGCTACACTTATAAAATTTGTTGGAGCATTTGGGTGGATGTGTAACGTGTAATAACTTCTCCAGTTTGAAATAGTAGAAAATAGGATTCGGAAAAGCAATTTCCCACTGAGCTTCTGATTTTTTTCAGTATTGTTGAGACTTTAAGTGAAAAATGCTTGTACAATGGAATGGAGTATATGTTACAGTTGAAAAATAAATCCTTGAGTCCTTGACATCAAATAAAGGAAATAAAATATACACATCTGTGTGTTTTGAAGGTTGTCTGTCTGATTTTATAAAGCAAGGACTAACCAGGACTCTGTGTGGGACTGAGACCCCCCAGGCCCCCTGAGAAACAACCAAGGCAGGCTGGGGCGTGCACTGACTCGGTTGTGATAAACCAGCTCATAGCACATTATTATGTTACCTTGCATTTGTAGACAAATGTTATTGATAAACATGGATATTCAAGTCTATGAAAGTATAATGGGATGCCCTCTCATGTGAAGCATAAAATCTCTCAAGTTACTGTATAATGATTTTCTTTCTCTCCAAAGGCAGATAGAATTAATAGGCTGCACAAATTGGCTGTTGTTCCTGAGCACAGATCATAGACTTCTCTGTTCCCCTCCACTACATGGGTAGCCTGTCTTCAGCAGGTGGGAGCTAGCAGTCAGCAACTGCTGCGTAACAAACACTCCCAGGTCTCCAAGTCACAGAAGATTGCAAGTGGCTTCTCATATTGGGGCATGCAGGTCAAGTGAAGCCCAGCAGAGTGGACTGGGCATGTGTGGACAATTTTGCTTCAGGCTCAGGGTTCGGGGGTGTCCTGCAGGTGTCTCACTCTGGGGTTTGGGCTGAAGGAAAGGATACTGCCAAGGGCATGGTCGTCTTATAATGGAGCAGAGGCTGTACAAGGCCAAGGCTAACTGTGGAAACATCTTTCATGCATCTGATGCAGTTATACCTCCTGATCCTCCCAGGATTGCTGTCAGTGATGTCTTTCCCCTGGTGTCCCAGGATCTGATAAAGTGATGTCCATTCCTCTGGTGTCCCCAGGATTCCCCTAAGTGATGCCTGTTCCTTGGTGTCCTCAAGATTTTTCTAAGTGATCCCCGTCTCCTGGTGGCCCTGGATCTCTTTCAATGAGACCTGTCCTCCTAATCCATCATCCACCACCAGACCTCTGTGGAGATGCCCATTCCCTGGTGCCACAGGAATCTCTGTGCAATGTTACCTGCTCTACCCGATGCACTGGGCTCTTTTTCTGCTTTTACTGGGAGCTACCCATTCTGTCCCCCACTCTTCCATGGCCATCTCTGTGCAATCTATGATAAAAGCATTACAAAGCTTCAGGGGCATCTTGTCCTCTGTAATCTATCTAGAGAAATGTCCAATTGTTTGGGTGTTTTGGGATTATAATGTCTTTTTTTCTGTTTTTTTTTTAAAATTTTATTGAAATATAGTTGATTTACAATGTTGTGTTACTTTCAGGTGTACAGCAAAGTGATTTACATATATATGTGTGTGTGTATACATATATATATATATATCTGAATCAAGAATACATATTCTTCGTAAAATTGAAGTACTGTTTGGGGCTTCCCAGGCGGTGCTAGTGGTAAAGAATCCACCTGCAATGCAGGAGAAATAAGAGACATGGCTTTGATCTCTGGATAGAGAAAATCCCCTGGAGGAATAAATGGCAACCTACTTCAATCTTCTTGCCTGGAAAGTCCCATGGACAGAAGAGCCTGGTGGGCTATAGTCCATGGGGTGACAAAAGAGTTTTACACAACTTAAGACTAAACAACAACAACAATAGTTGATTTACAATGTTGTGCTAATTTTCACTGTATAGCAAGGTGACTCAATTATACACATGTATACATTTTTATTGTATGTTCTTTTCCTTTGTAGTTTATTCCTGGAGGCTGAATATAGTTCCCTGTGCTGTACAGTGGGACCTTGTTGTCTGTCCATTCTAAATGTAATACTAATAGTTTGTGTCTGCTGCTGCTGCTGCCAAGTCGCTTCAGTTGTGTCCGACTCTGTGCGACCCCACAGACGGCAGCCCACCAGGCTCCCCCGTCCCTGGGATTCTCCAGGCAAGAACACTGGAGTGGGTTGCCATTTCCTTCTCCAATGTATGAAAGTGAAAAGTGAAAGTGAAGTCACTCAGTCGTGTCTGACTCTTAGCGACCCCATGGACTGCAGCCCACCAGGCTCCTTCATGCATGGGATTTTCCAGGCAAGAGTACTGGAGTGGGGTGCCATTGCCCCTAACTCCCAGTTTATCCCTCTCCCTACTCTCCTCCTCCTTGGCAATCACAAGTCTTTTCTCTATGTCTGTACATCTGTTCTGTCCCATAGATAGGTTTGTTTGTATCATAATATCTTAACCCAGATGAATACTTTGCAGCTGTATTTGACCTACAAGAAATTAGCTATTGACTGAGCAACACTCACATTGATGTTTTATTCTGGTGCTCTGTGTCTCTTTGCCGTTTCTGCTCCCACGAATCTATTGGCTTGTCCTATTCCAGCCTATGGAGTCTGGTTGCTAGTGTTTCTGAACAGAGGCTGGACACTCTTCTGTGTCCTGAGTCAGGCTGGGGAAAATCTATTTCCAGAACTAGTCTTCCTCTTTGGATCTGTCTTGATAAATGAATCTTCACACATAGCCTCTTGGCTATTGTTTACATTTGCCATTCCCTGTGGAGTCCTGGGCTCATAACTCCTCTGAGCATGATCCTTATGATGATCCTGTCAGCTGGTTGGACAAACAGGCAGAAGAGCTTCCAGCAAGGCGAGAAGCATGTGGGAGCAGCTGAGCAGTCAGGGGAAGGCAGGCTGGAGCAACTCATCCTTTATTTATCAGTGTAATGGAAATCCTTGCTCGAGTTTTAAATATACTTTATGCTGGGGTCGCATCTTAAATATATCTGCAGCATATTAATAATTAAGCAGAAGTGAAAATGTTCAGTTTGGAGAATAAAAGTAAGAATCGTCAGCTTTATGCAGAGAACACTCCCTATGGGAGCTTTGTCTGAATCAGGACTGAAGAATTAAGCCCACAGTTTAACTGAAAATTACTGTGGGAGGGAGAACAGGAAGGGACCCCCAAGAGAATAGAATGCAGTATATTTTATCATAGCTCTTCTCTGGAGCCTAAGATACAAAAAGGAAAATAAGATTTATTTTTATGACAATTAAAAATTGGTTTGAAAAAAGTGATAGAATACACAACTAACAGTGTTTTAAACAAATAAGGCTTTATTTTTTTCTCACATGAGAAGTATACAGTTGTTGGCCATGATTTAATGACTCAAGGCTATCAGGACGGTCATTCTGAGTTTCCTGGGGGTTTCCTCATGATTGTAAAATGGCTGCCACAGCTCCAGCCATCATCTGTATTCAGGACTAGAAATAGAATGAAGGATAACACTAATCTCATCTACTCCCCTTTAAGAGAAAGGAAATGTTTTTTCCAGAACTCTTCCCTCCTGACCCCAATCAGCACTGCTTGTTGGCCAGAGCAGTATAACATGGTTACCTCGAACAGAGTCTAGGTAAATTGCAACCTAAATTAATCAGTATCCTGTTTATATAGAAAAAAGGGATGAATGGATATTAGAAAGGATTAGCAGCATAAGCCACACTGGTCAAACCAAAATTTGCACAACATTCAGTATCTCTCTTCCTTTGTTTTAGAAGAACTGCCGTGCTGTGTCTCATCTGGGAAAAGGACAACACACTCTACAAGCCTGCTTTCCACCCACTCCAAAGGTCATGAATTCCATGGAGAAACTCATTCCCTGCAGCAGGTGCCGAGGGAGGCCATCCTGGGCGGGGACCCAGAAACCAGTAACTGGGCGATGAGAAGGGGGCGCCTGAGGGAACAGCGTGGAGACCTCAGGGTAAATCCACTTTGTATTACTGGCCTGAAAATAAATGAACCCAGAGGGCCTGAGCTGCCAGGAATGAGTCAAAAATAAGAGCTCTGTCCTTGGGGGTGCTTTGGGGTATTTTTGTTCTGCATTTAAAAAAATTCTTATTTTGACATAATTAACATTTGCAGAAAAGCAGCAGGAATAGCATAAAGAATACTTTTATATCCTTTACTCAGATTCATCAATTGTTATATTTTGCTCCCATTTCTTGATCATTTTATCTATTTCTCCATCTGTCTATCCATCGATCATCATCTCTCTTTCTCTATCATCTATTAGTCATCTATTTATGCACGCACACACACACACACACAATCAGGCTCCTCTCTCCATGAGATTCTTCCAGCAAGAATGCTGGAGTGGGGTGCCATTTCCTCCTCCAGGGGATCTTCCTGAACCAGGAATTGAACCTGCATCTCTTAGCATCTCCTGCATTGGCAGGCAGATTCTTTACCACTAGTGCAATCTGGAAAGCCCCATATCCTTTACTCAGATTCATCAATTGTTTGTATTTTTCCCCCATTTCTTTATCTTTTTATATACCTATCTGTCCATCTACCTGTCCATCTATCCTCCATCCATCATTATTTCTCTTTCTCTATCATCTATCAATTATCTGTTTACACACACACACACACACACACTCACACACACACACACACATGGTGGGACAGGGAGAGAGATTTCCCCCAGAACCATCTAACTGACAGTAAATTGCAGATACATTGTCTTTTTGTCCTAAACTATTTCAGCATGTTTTTTCCTAAGAACAAAGACATCCTGTTCCAAGACCACAGTGCAATGATGTGAAGATTTAACATTGATGAACCACTAGTACTAATCCACAGCCCCTATGCAGATTTGATCAATTGCCCCATAATACCCTAAACAGTCACTTTCTTTCCTGGCCCAGCATCCAGTCCAGGATCACATGTTGTAAGTTGCCATCGCATCTTTTGATCTTCCTTTAATGCGGAACAGTCCCCAGTCCCTCCCAGCCTCGCATGACCTTGACAGACCCTGAAGACTCTCCCTTGATTCAGGTTTGCTGATGTTTCCTCGAGATTCTATTCAGTTTTGTGTTCTTGGTGTGGTTGCTGCTCACATAATGCTGATGTGGTGTCTTAGGGCATCATCCAGGACACGTGTGGTTTTGACTTGTCCTGCTTCTGGTGATGTTAATTTGGTTGCCTGGATAAGGCAATATCTGTTGGAGATTTTTCACACTAAGGTTACTATTAATATCCTCCCCTTTACAGTTAGTAAATAATTTGTGGAGAGATACTTTGAAGCTGGGCTTCCCAGGTGGCACTGGTGGTAAAGAACCCACCTACCAAAGCAGGAGACAAGAGACATGGTTCTGTTCCTGGGTCAGGAAGATCCCCTGTAGGAGGATATGGCAACCCACTCCAGGACTCTTACATGAAGAATCCCGTGGACAGAGGAGCCTGGCAGGCTATGGTCCATGGAGTGGCAAAGAGTCAGACACGGCTGACGCAACTTAGCATGCATGCACTTTGAAGCTATATACACATCCCATAACTCATCCATATAATAGGGCTACATGCTCCATAACTTAAAACAATCTTTTAAAAACATTGGTGAAAGTCACATAAAGCATACTACATTAACCATATGTAACTGTGCAGTTCAGTGGCACTGAGTCCATTCACATTGGTGTGCGTTTTTCACCACCATCCCTCTCCCGAATTTTTCACTTTCCTAATCTGAAACTCCCATCACTTCATGGGAAATAGACGGGGAAACAGTGGAAACAGTGTCAGACTTTGTTTTGGGGGGGCTCCAAAATCACTGCAGATGGTGACTGCAGCCATGAAATTAAAAGACCCTTACTCCTTGGAAGGAAAGTTATGACCAACCTAGATAGCATATTCAAAAGCAGAGACATTACTTTGCCAACAAAGGTTCATCTAGTCAAGGCTATGGTTTTTCCTGTGGTCATATATGGATGTGAGAGTTGGACTGCGAAGAAGGCTGAGCGCCAAAGAATTGATGCTTTTGAACTGTGGTGTTGGAGAAGACTCTTGAGAGTCCCTTGGACTGCAAGGAGATCTAGCCAGTCCATTCTGAAGGAGATCAGCCCTGGGATTTCTTTGGAAGGACTGATGCTAAAGCTGAAACTCCAGTACTTTGGCCACCTCATGCGAAGAGTTGACTCATTGGAAAAGACTCTGATGCTGGGCGGGATTGGGGGCAGGAGGAGAAGGGGATGACAGAGGATGAGATGGCTGGATGGCATTACTGACTCGATGGACGTGAGTCTGGGTGAACTCCGGGAGTTGGTGATGGAAAGGGAGGCCTAGCGTGCTGCGATTCATGGGGTCGCAAAGAGTCAGACACGACTGAGCGACTGAACTGAACTGAATCTGAAACTCTGTCCCAATCAAACGCTAACTCCCCATTCCCCCTTCCCACTCCCCAGCCCCGGCATCTACCAATGTACTTTCTGACTCTGTGAATTTGACTATTCTAGGTACCTCCTATAAGTGGAATCAAACAGTATGTGTCTGCATCTAATGCATATTGGAATGCATTTTTAAGAGTAACTTAACATATGTCCTACAAACAGATTGTACCTTCTTTCCTTCCCCCACTCCTGTGACAGCTCTATAACTTTCTTTTATCAGTAGGGGTATCTGATCAAAAAGTTTGGAAAACTTTCACCAGGGGATGCAGATTTTTTTTTCTGTGAAGGGTGAGACAGTAAATATTTTAGGTTCTGCGGGCTGTATAGTCTCTGTTGCAATTCCTCACCTTTGCTATTATAGCATGGAAGCACCCAGAGACATATGTAAACAAATGAGAGTTCTAATAAAACTTTATTTACAAAACCAATAGGTAGGCCAGATTTATGAGCCTACAGTCTGTTGGTCTGCACTTTATGCTACTGTCAATTGATCTACCCCTAAAACCCAGAAATTTTCCCATCTATGTGATATTCTTACTCTACAGGATCTGACCTAGAAGCTTTAGGATCTGAATTTTTGGTGCATAGATTTTCTGAAGGATGAGTCAAATTATATAGCTGCTGGTCTATAAGCTGAAAGCTGCTGTGACATCAACTGAGGTTTAAAAGGCCAAGTCCCCCTTAGTTCTCTTAAGTTTTTCCCTAGAAACTATCAAGAAGGACTTCAACCAGGGACCATGCATTGTTTGCTTTGCATAGTTTGAAGTTAAATGGGATTATTTTTGGTGGGGCTTGAACACTCTCAATTACCGCTTCTCACTTGGATGGGTTCACTTGACCCCAAAATCATGTTTCTTTTCCTCCCCTTTGTGAGGTGTTGACAATTAGGGAATCACTTTCTAGAATTCCTAGCTCTTGTAGACATAGAATGTGAAATCCCAGATGGAAAATTAACCAAAATGGAATGTTTATATTTAGCGCCCCCAATTAGCCACATTCCAAGGAAAGAACCTCTGGCATTGTAAGGCTCACTCCAGGGAACTTGATAGCTCTGGAAGGATGTAGTTATTCACTTCATTTGTTTAGCTCTGTTTGATTCTGCAGGTTGCGTGATCTGGCCTGGAATGGTCAGATAAGTTCTGGATCACAGTGTTGTACTGGTAGCTGATTCTGTGTTGTTCAAGAGTCCCAGGTTTCTAGTTCCAGACTGCTTGGGGAGTGGATGAGTGTAAGCCATGTCTTTGGAAAGGAGGCTTGAGTGCTAGCTGGGGACAGTCTGTAGGTTTATTTATCAAAAGGAGGGAAGATTGTGGAATTGATCTAATGTATATCAGATTATATACATTAGACTATATACATGTGGGACTAGTCAGAGATCAGTACCCCCCAGTGGTGATACCCTTCAGATCCATTCTACTAACAGTGACATATTTTTAATACGCTTGTCTCTATTAAAAGTTGGAACCTAAATGTCCATTGACAGATGAATGGATAAAGAAGATGTGATACATCAGTCAGTTCAGTTCAGTTGCTCAGTTGTGTCTGACTCTTTGCAACCCCATGGACTGCACCATGCCAGGCCTCCCTGTCCATCGCCAACTCCTGGAGCTTGTTCAAGCTCATGTCCATCAAGTTGGTGATGCCATCCAACAGTCTCATTCTCTGTCATCCACTTCTCCTCCTGCCTTCAATCTTTCCCAGCATCAGAGTCTTCTCTAATGAGTAAGTTCTTCGCATCAGGTGACCAAAGTATTGGAGCTTCAGCTTCAGCATCAGTCTTTCCAATAAATATTCAGGACTGATTTCCTTTAGGATTGACTAGTTTGATCTCCTTGCAGTCAAAGGGACTCAAAGTACATATATGTGATGGAATAAAAGAATGAAATAATGCAATTTGTAGCAACGTGGATGGACCTAGAGATCATCACAGTAAGTGAAGCAAGTCAGACAGAGGAGAAATATCATATGAGATCACTCATATGTGGAATCTAAAATACCACATGAACATATTTACAAAACAGAAACACACTCACAGACATAGACAGACCTGTGGTTGCCAAGGAGAAGGGTAGGGAAGGACTGGAAGTTTGGGATTAGCAGATACAAACTAGTATAAACAGTAAGGTCCTACTGTATAGCACAGGGAACTACATTGGATATTCTCTGATAAACAATAATGGAAAAGGATATGAAAAAGAATGTCTACATGTGTAACTGAGTCTCTTTGCCGTATAGCAGAAATGAACACAACAGTGTAAATCAACTATGTGAAGTGAAAGTCACTCAGTCGTGTCCAACTCTCTGTGACCCCATGGACTATACAGTCCATGGAATTCTCCAGGCCAGAATACTGGAGCGGGTAGCCTTTCCCTTCTTCAGGGGATCTTCCAAACCCAAAGATTGAACCTAGGTCCCACACTGCAGATGGATTCTTTACCAGCTGAGCCACCAGGGAGTCCCAAGAATACTGCGGTGGGTAGCCTACCCCTTCTCCAGCGGATCTTCCTGACCCAGGAATCGAACTGGGGTCTCCTGCTTTGCAGGTGGATTCTTTACCAACTGAGCTATCTGGAAAGCCCAAATCAACTATACCTCAATAAAATTTAAAAAAAGTCAGAAGATAAGGATTTGTATTGAGAACATATGTTTCTCACCCTTAGTCAATTTGCTCCCTGTAGGCATCTGACTTTGCAAACTCTGATTTCAACCTCAAGCTGTTATACTAAAGCACTATCTGAGCAAGATCAGCACATTTAATCTTAGCTTACAGGGTTTCCTGCTTTTCTGGGTAAACTGACACTGGCTTCACTGCTGGGACCCTCTCTGTGCTTGGAAAACACACACAGTTTTGAAATTCCTAATAGGATTTCCCCAACCAACAAAAGACTTAGGGCTTCCCTTGTAGCTCATTTGGTAAAGAATCTGCCTGCAATGCAGGAGACCTGGGTTTGATTCCTGGGTTGGGAAGATTCCCTGGGGAAGAAAATGGCAACCCACTGCACTATTCTTGCCTGGAGAATCCCATGGACAGAGGAACCTGGCAGGTGATAGTCCATGGGGTCGCAAGAGTCGGACACGACTTAGCGACTAAACCACCACCAGCCA
This sequence comes from Bos grunniens, assembly GCF_055505025.1. Lineage (NCBI taxonomy): Eukaryota > Metazoa > Chordata > Mammalia > Artiodactyla > Bovidae > Bos > Bos grunniens. The sequence goes on from NC_141181.1 coordinate 46,753,582, forward strand.
ATGAAAACCACAGTCACAAACTCATTCTCTACTCCTTGCCTCTGCTCTTGGGTGGGATATTATCAAATATCTTTTCATGTGAGCCTATCAGGAGGTGAAAATGATTCACTGATGCCTAAGACAGCCTGAAACATCCCCAATCCAGTCCCCTTCAGGGTCATCAGTGCTTTGCGTGGTTTAGGCATCAGGAGACTTTCTCTATAAACTTTTGGAGCAATTCCAGACACTGGAAAAGACTCTCAACAGACACTCAAGAAAAATACATGCTCTGAGTAGAAGGAAGATAAAACCAATGCAACTGCATCTCTGGGAACTTTGGGTCTGAGCAGAATATCTTAGCGGATGTGAAAACAGGGGCTGAGCCAGGAGACTAACAGGCCACTGGGTTCTAGCCATTTCCCCGATCCTCTGCTGGAGCCAGACAGTGATGCTGGGGAAATGCCAATTTCCTTATCCTTCCCCCACTCTCCTACCTTGTCACTTCGACGTGGGAGCCCCAGCAACCATGCCTATTTCTTCCCTAAGTTCCTTCTCTCTACAACAGCTTCTTTCATGGCTGTTATTAAACTCACAGTCAACAGAGGAGAAGGGGATGTGTGACTTTCCAGCCTGTGGGCACAGCCCTCCCGCCTGAGACAACTAGGGGGACTGTCTGAAAGCAGAGGACATCAGTTAATCCTCAGAACCTCCAGTGGCTGGCATCTTACTCAGAGAAAAAAGAAGAATTCTTGGACTTCCCTGGCGGTCCAGTGGTTAAGAGTTTGCCTCACAAGCCAGGGGGTGTGAGTTCGATCCCTGCTAGGGGACCTAAGATCCCATATGCTGAATGGCTAGAAAAAACCAACCAAACAAAAGCCTATAAAAACAGAAGCAATAATGTAACAAATTCCATAAAGAATTTTAAAATGGTCCACATTAAAAAAATCTTAAAAAAAAAAAAGAAGAGCTCTTGCCACTTCTAATAAAAGTGTACACGGCTTGGCTCCTTTCCCCTCCCTGGCCCCAGTCCCTTCCTCTTCTGACAGCCCTGGGCTCTGTGCGCCCCCTCCCCCCACCATGCCAGGCCAGGTGTGTTCTCAGCTTCCCACCAGCTGTGCCCCACCTGGGGATGCTCCTGGTCTAGGTTGTTCCTTCCCTGGCCTCAGGTTTCTGCCCCACTATCATCTTCTCAGAGAGAACTTCCTGATCCTCACCCACCTCTGTCTGTCCACTTACCTGTCTCGGGTGTCTCTGTCGCCCCATCACAACCCGCATTCTAGGTTCCTGATCTCTGTATCTGTGTGTGGTCTGCCTCCCTGCCCTGAGGACATAGGCGCGTGACAGCAGGGACCTGGATTTCATCTGAGTTGTATTCTGAGCACCCAGAGCAGTGCAGGGTGCCCAGGGAGATCCGCAAAGGATTTCTTCGATGGAGTAAATGCCTTGTTAAAGTGTTAGTCACTCAGTCGTATCCGACTCTTTGCAGACCTCATGGACTGTAGTCAGCCAGGCTATGCTTTCCATGGAATTCTCCAAGCCAGAATACTGTAGTGGGTAGCCTTTCCCTTCTCTAGGGTATCTTCCCGACCCAGGGATCAAACCCTGGTCTACAGCATTGCAGGCAGATTCTTTACCTGCTGAGCCACCAGGGAAGTGAATTTAAATAGAGACCAGGCTGATCCTTAGATACACACAGAGGGCAAGGAAATTCAGTCTCTCCCGCTGGGAATCCACTCTGCAGCTTGGAATAGCCAGTGGTAGGAATAATGTTTATGGGTAGAGTTTGGGGGTGGCTCAATTCTCCCTGCATCCAGGAAGGGGTCCATCTCTCTCCCCACTCCCTGTCTATCTCTCGAAACTTGTTACTCCAGCAGAAGGGGACTCAGGTGTCTGTTGTGTAATGCACAACACTGTTCCCTCAGCATCTCCACAAATGCACACAGAAGTTCCCGGATAGGCTGCCCTGTGGTTCATGGTCCAGGCACTGTGCTCTGAAGGACTCTGGTTTTTCTACCACAGGAAGAGCGGCTATGACAGGAGCCTGCTGATGGGGAGCAGCTGCTGAGGCTGTCTGAGTCGGGGGCTGCTGTGACTGCAGAGATGACCAGCAGCAATGTCTGCAGGAAGCCCAAACAAATGTGAGTGCAGCCTTCCCTACAGCACAGGCTGGCCTACCAGGATGGGAGAGAAGGAGGGGTCTGTTCAGGGTACCAGAAACCCGGGGTAAGTTTCAAATCTAACATGGATCTCAACCTTCCATTATTCACATAGGAAGCATTGTTTTGGTGGATTATCAAGGTCACTTTTGTCTTAGCTGCATTTTTGCTTATTTTTCTATTGCAGTAGTTGAATGTGTTTATAGATTTCAGGTTTAAATAGGCTTATGGGGTAAACCTGATGCAAATAATAACAGTTCTGCTTTATTGATTATGCCAAAGCCTTTGACTGTGGATCACAACAATCTGTGGAAAATTCTTAAAGAGATGAGAATGCCAGACCACTTTATTGCTTCCTGAGAAACCTGTATGCAGGTCAAGAAGCAACACTTGGAACTGGACCTGGAACAACAGACTGGTTCCAAATTGTGAAAGGAGTACATCAAGGCTGTGTACTGTTACTCTGCTTATTTAATTTATATGCAGAGTACATCATGCAAAATGCTGGGCTGGATGAAGCACAAGGTGCAATCAAGATTGCTGGGAGAAATATCAATAACCTCACATGTGCAGATGATACCACCCTTATGGCAGAAAGTGAAGAGGAACTAAAGAGCATCTTGGTGAAAGTGAAAGAGGAGAGTGGAAAAGTTAGCTTAAAACTCAACATTAAAAAAACGAAGATCATTGCATCCGGTTCCATCACTTCATGGCAAATGGATGGGGAAACAGTGGAAACACTAGCTGACTTTATTTTGGGGGGCTCCAAAATCACTGCAGATGGTGACTGCAGCCATGAAATTAAAAGACGCTTACTCCTTGGAAGGAAAGTTATGACCAACCTAGATAACATATTAAAAAGCAGAGACATTACTTTGCTGACAAATGTCCGTCCAGTCAAAGCTATGGTTTTTCCAGTAGTCATGTATGGATGTGAGAGTTGGACTATAAAGAAAGCTGAGTGCCAAAGAATTGATGCCTTTGAACTATGGTGTTGGAGAAGACTCTTGAGAGTTCCTTGGACTGCAAGGAGATCCAACCAGTCAATCCTAAAGGAAATCAGTCCTGAATATTCATTAGAAGGACTGATGTTGAAGCTGAAACTCCAATACTTTAGCCACCTGATGCGAAGAACTGACTCATTTGAAAAGACCCTGATGCTGGAAAAATTGAAGGCGGGAGGAAAAGGGGATGACAGAGGATGAGATAGTTGGATGGCATCACCTACTCGATGGATATGAGTTTGAGCAAGCTCTGGGAGTTGGTGATGGACAAGGAGGCCTGGCGTGCTGTAGTCCATGAGGTCGCAAAGAGTCAGACACAACTGACCAACTGAACAGAACACATATCAAATCTAGCTAAAAGTATTTTACAGTTTTGTACTACTCTGCTTTACCTCCATCCCTATTCAATCCAGTAGCTAAAGTAAAGCAAATGTTAAACAATGGGCATTTTTTCCATTATATCCTGTGTTTATATATGTGTGTGTAAATCCTGTGTGTGCGTATATATACACATAAAATATTATTTTACTATATATTTATTATTTAATATACACTTAATAATCATGTTTTTAAAATCTACATTTTTTATTTTAAAGACAGTTAAATGTACTCTTTTTGGGTTTACAGTTCAATGAGTTTTAGTAAGTAATAACACTTGGAGTCAAAAAGACAAAACAGTATCTGCAGTTGCTGAAAAACTCACACTGCACCAAAGCAAAAGAGAGCTCTCACTCTCAAACCCTTAGTCCCTAAGGCAACCACTCTTATTGTTGTAAGCTTTCTGAAATAGTCTGTGTATGTATAGACATTCTGTTTTTGTATGCAGACTGGAGACTGCATACACATTATTCGCCTTTTTCTTTTTTCACTTAATATGTGTTGGAGATTGTATTGTGGCAACAACTCATCATTTTTCTTAAATTGGGGGAATGCTGTACAGTGTATATACAACTTTTGCTAACTTTTCAATTGAATTGTTGGTCTTACTGATTTGTTAGAGCTCTTTATATATTAAAGTATTTAGTTCTTAGCTCATCAAGAGGCTGATTTACATGAAATCAATGAAGTCTGAGCTTCAGTCATCCTTAATTGCACAAACCCTTACAAGACCCTGAAATGATCCTAGCAATGTGTTCATAAAATTTACTCAGCTAAGTTATTTTAATTACAATCATTTAAAACAGTTATATCTCTTTATTGAGACTTTCTCTCATGATAGTTTTGTCAGACAGGCTGTCAGCATTTTTGACATCTGGTTAAGAGAAAGTTCAGTTAAGATCACATTTAATTTGGATTTAGTGGGATATATTAAATGAGTTTCTGTTACTTCTGGGTACAAATTATCACTGGTCATCATGGTACATGATGTCTTCCTGTAATAATACATCTGTGGCCCACCGTACTGAATTATCCTTCATCACCCTGTGTAGCCAAAGATGATATCATAATGTCACCATATCTTAGGTATGTGGATCTGGAAGCATATGTATAGTGGGTGAGAAAAGAGGTTTGAACTGTGTGGAGATGAAAGCTAGTCTGTGCAAAATTCTTCCAGTCTTCAATGAACAACTATTAGCAGAGAAGGTCTTTCTCAGCAATGCATGACAAACAGGAAGTTCTCCTGTCTGGAATATCCTCAACAATCCAGCAAACACCAATGTAATCCATCATGCATTTATTTTTCTTTTTTGTTGGAAGTCAAATAAAATAGGATTGTTCAGAATTCCTATGCTTTTCCAGAGGCAAGAGGCTTAAATCCAAAACTTGAGAACACCAGAGAACTCCTGATTCCAGGGAACATTAACAGACAAGAGCTCATCCAAAAGCCTCCATACCTACAATGAAAATGAGCTCTACCCAAGAGCCAACAAGTTCCAGAGCAAGACATACCACTCTAATTCTCCAGCAATGTGGGAACACAGCCCTGAGCACTAAAAGACAGGCTGTCAAAGCCATGCCAAACCCACTGACACCCCAAAACTCACTACTGAACACTTCATTGCACTCCAGAGAAAAGAGATCCAGGTCCATCCATCAGAACACGGACACAAACTCCTCTAACCAGGAAACCTTGACAAGCCACTAGTCCAACCCCACCCACAGGGAGCAAGCTCCACAATAAAGAAGAACCAGAGGTTAAAGCATCTGCCTGCAATGCGGGAGACCTGGGTTCGATCCCTGGGTTGGGAAGATCCCCTGGAGAAGGAAATGGCAACCCACTCCAGTATTCTTACCTGGAGAATCCCATGGATGGAGGAGCCTGGTGGACTTCAGTCCACGGGGTCACAAAGAGTTGGACACGACTGAGTGATATCACTCATTCACTCACATACTTCCAGCCTACAGAAAGGCTACCCCAAACACAGCAATCTAAACAAAAGAAAAGGCAGAGAAATATTCAGCACATAAAGGAACCTGATAAATGCCCACCAAACCAAACAAAGGAGGAGGAGATAGGGAGTCTACCTGAAAAAGAATTCAGAATAATGATAGTAAAAATGACCCAAAATCTTGAAAACAAAATGGAGTTACAGATAAACAGACTAGAGACAAGGATTGAGAAGATGCAAGATATGTTTAACAAGGACCTAGAAGAAATAAAAAATAATCAATAATGAATAATGCAATAACTGAGATCAAAAGCACTCTGGAGGGAACCAACAGTAGAATAACTGAGGCAGAAGATAGGATAAGTGAGGTGGAAGATAGAATGCTGGAAATAAATGAAGCAGAGAGGAAAAAAGAAAAAAGAATGAAAAGAAATGAGGACAACCTCAGAGACCTCTGGGACAACGTTAAACGTCCCAACATTCGAATCATAGAAGTCCCAGAAGAAGAAGACAAAAAGAAAGGGCATGAGAAAATACTTGAGGAGATAATAGTTGAAAACTTCCCTAAAATGCAGAAGGAAATAGCCACCCAAGTCCAAGAAACCCAGAGAGTCCCAAACAGGATAAACCCAAGGCGAAACACTCTAAGACATATATTAATCAAATTAATGAAGATCAAACACAAAGAGCAAATATTAAAAGCAGCAAGGGAAAAGCAACAAGCAACACACAAAGGGATCCCCATAAGGATAACAGTTGATCTTTCAATAGAAACTCTTCAGGCCAGAAGAGAATGGCAGGATATACTTAAAGTGATGAAAGAGAAAAACCTACAACCCAGATTACTATACCCAGCAAGGATCTCATTCAAATATGAAGGAGAAATCAAAAGCTTTCAGTTCAGTTCAGTTCAGTCATTCAGTCGTGTCCACCTCTTTGCGACCCAATGGACTGCAGCACACCAGGCCTCCCTGTCCATCACCAACTCCTGGAGTTTACCCAAACTGATGTCCATTGAGTCAGTGATGCCATCCAACCATCTCATCCTCTGTTGCCCCCTTCTCCTCCCACCTTCAATCTTTCCCAGTACCAGGGTCTTTTCAAATGAGTCAGCTCTTCTCATCAGGTGGCCAAAGTATTGGAGCTTCAGCTTCAACATCAGTCCTTCCAATGAATATTCAGGACTGATTTCCTTTAGGATTGACTGGTTGAATCTCCTTGCAGTCCAAGGAACTCTCAAGAGTCTTCTCCAACACTACAGTTCAAAAGCATCAATTCTTTGGTGCTCAGCTTTCTTTATAGTCCAACTCTCACATCCATACATGACTACTGGAGAAACCATAGCCTTGACTAGATGGATTTTTGTTGGCAAGGTAATGTCTCTGCTTTTTAATATGTTGTCTAGGTTGGTCATCACTTTCCTTCCAAGGAGTAAACATCTTTTAATTTCATGGCTGCAGTCACCATCTGCAGTGATTTTGGAGCCCCCCAAAATAAAGTCAGCTAGTGTTTCCACTGTTTCCCCATCCATTTGCCATGAAGTGATGGGACCAGATGCCATGATCTTCGTTTTCTGAATGTTGAGCTTTAAGCCAACTTTTTCACTCTCCTCTTTCACTTTCATCAAGAGGCTCTTTAGTTCCTCTTCACTTTCTGCCATAAGGGTGGTGTCATCTGCATATCTGAGGTTATTGATATTTCTCCTGGCAATCTTGATTTCAGCTTGTGATTCATTCATCCTAGCGTTTCGCATGATTTACTCTGCATGTAAGTTAAATAGGCAACAAGAACAGTGACCCCACAAGAGACTGACCAAGACTTGCCTGTGAGTGTCCAGGAGTTTCCAGCGGAGGTGTTGGTTGGTGGTGGCCTGCTGCAGGGTTGGGGGCACTGAGTGTAGCAGTACATGCAAGGGATGTTTTGAAGGAGGTCACTATTATCTTCATTACCTCCACCATAATTTGGCCCCAGGTAAATAGCAGGGAGGGAACACAGCTCCACCCATCAAAAGCTTTACAGACAAGCAAAAGCTGAGAGAAAATCAGCACCACCAAACCAGCTCTTCAACAAACGCTTAAGGATTTTCTTTAGCAGGAAACATAGTAAAGGTTTATAAACTTGAACCCAAAACAACAAAGTAAATGGCAATGGGATCATACTTATCAATAATTACCTTAAATGTAAATGGGTTGAATGCCCCAACCAAAAGACAAAGACTGGCTGAATAGAATCAAAAACAAGACCCCTATATATGCTGTCTACAAGAGACACCTCAAACCAAGGGACACATACAGACTGAAAGTGAAGGGCTGGAAAAAGATATTTAATGCAAACGGAGACAAAAAGAAAGCAGGAGTAGCAATACTCATATCAGATAAAGTAGACTTTGAAATAAAGGCCATAAAAAGAAACAAAGAAGACATAATGATCAAAGGATCAATCCAAGAAGAAGATAAAACAATTATAAATATATATGCACCCAACAAAGGAGCACTGCAATATGTAAGGCAAATGCTAACAAGTATAAAAGGGGAAATTAACAGTAACACAATAATAGTGGGAGACATTAATACCCCACTCACACATGGATAGATCAACCAAACAGAAAATTAGGAAGGAAACACAAACTTTAAATGATACAATGGACCAGTTAGACCTAATTGATATCCATAGGACATTTCACCCCCAAACAATGAATTTCACCTTTTTCTCAAGTGCACATGGAATCTTCTCCAGGATAGATCACATCCTGGGCCATAAACTGAGCCTTGGTAAATTAAAAAACAAAAATGAAATCATTTCAAGCATCTTTTCTGATCACAGTGTGGTAATATTAGATGTCAACTACAGGAAAAAAATTATTAATAATACAAACATATGGAGGCTAAACAACATGCTTCTGAATAACCAACAAATCACAGAAGAAATCAAAAGAGAAATAAAAATATGCATAGAAACAAATGAAAATGAAAACAGCAACAACCCAAAACCTATGGGATTCAATAAAAGCAGTGCTAAGGGGAAGGTTCAATGCAATACAAGCTTACCTCTAGAAACATAAGAAAAATCAAATAAATAACCTAACTTTACACATAAAGCAACTAGAAAAAGAAGAAATGAAGAACCCCAGGGTTAGGAAAAGGAAAGAAATCATAAAATTAGGGCAGAAATGAATGAAAAAGAAACAAAAGAGACTATAGTAAAAATCAACAAAACTAAAATCTGGTTCTTTGAGAGGATAAATAAAATAGACAAACCATTAGCCAGACTCATCAAGAAGAAAAGGGAGAAGAATCAAATCAACAAAATTAGAAATGAAAATGGAGAAATCACAACAGACAACACAGAAATACAATGGATCATAAGAGACTACTATCAGCAACTATATGCCAATAAAATGGACAACTTGGAAGAAATGGATGAATTCTTAGAAAAATATAACCTTCCAAAACTGAGCCAGGGAGAAATAGAAAATTTTAACAGACCCATCACAAGCACGGAAATCAAAACTGCAGTCAAAAATCTCCCAACAAACAAAAGCCCAGGACCAGGTGGCCTCACAGGTGAATTCTACCAAAACTGTAGAGAAGAACTAACACCTATCCTACTCAAATTCTTCCAGAAAATTGCAGAGGAAGGTAAACTGCCAAACTCATTCTATGAGTCCACCATCACCCTAATACCAAAAGCAGACAAAGATGCCACAAAAAAGAAAAGTACAGGCCAATATCACTGATGAACATAGATGGAAAAATCTTTAACAAAGTTCTAGCAAACAGAATCCAACAACATACTAAAAAGATCATACATCATGACCAAGTGGGCTTTATCCCAGGGATGCAAGGATTCTTCAATATTTGCAAATAAATCAATGTGATACACATTAACAAATTGAAAGATAAAAACCATGTGATTGTCTCAATAGATGCAGAGAAAGCCTTTGACAAAATTCAACATCCATTTATGATAAAAACCCTCCAGAAAGCAGGCATAGATGGAACACACCTCAACATAATAAAAGCCACATATGATAAACCCACAGCAAACATTATCCTCAATGGTGAAAAACTGAAAGCATTTCCCCTAAAGGCAGGAACAAGACAAAGGTGCCCACTCTCACCACTACTATTCAACATAGTTTTGGAAGTATTAGCCACAGCAATCAGAGAAGAAAAAGAAATAAAAGGAATCCAGATTGGAAAAGAAGAAGTAAAACTCACTGTAGATGACATGATCCTCTACATACAAAACCCTAAAGACACCACCAGAAAATTACTAGAGCTAATAAATGAATATAGTAAAGTTGCAGGATATAAAATTAATACACAGAAATCCCTTGCATTCCTATACACTAACATTGAGAAAACAGAAAGAGAAGTTAAGGAAACAATTCCATTCACCATTGTGACAAAAAGAATAAAATACTTAGGAATAAATCTACCTCAAGAAACAAAAGACCTATATATAGAAAACTATAAAACACTGATGAAAGAAATCAAAGATGACACAAATATATGGAGAAATATACCATGTTCCTGGATCAGAAGAATCAATATAGTGAAAATGAGTATACTACCCAAAACAATCTATAGATTCAATGCAGTCCCTATCAAGCTACCAATGGTATTTTTCAGAGAGCTAGAACAAATAATTTCACAATTTGTATGGAAATACAAAAAAACCTCGAATAGCTAAAGCAATCTTGAGAAAGAAGAATGGAATTGGAGGAATCAACCTGCCTGACTTCAGACTATACTACAAAGCCACAGTCATCAAGACAGTATGGCACAAAGACAGAAATACAGATCAATGAAACAAAATAGAAAGCCCAGAGATAAATCCACGCACCTATGGACACCTTATCTTTGACAAAGGAGGCAAGAATATGTAATGGAGAAAAGACAATCTCTTTAACAAGTGGTGCTGGGAAAACTGGTCAACCATCTGTAAAAGAATGAAACTAGAACACTTTCTAACACCATACACAAAAGTAAACTCAAAATGGATTAAAGATCTAAATATAAGACCAGAAACTATAAAACTCCTAGAGTAGCACATAGGCAAAACACTCTCTGACATAAACCACAGCAGGATCCTCTATGACCCACCTTCGAAAGTAATGGAAATAAAAGCAAAAGTAAACAAATGGGACCTAATTAAACTTAAAAGCTTTTGCACAACGAAGGAAACTATAAGCAAGGTGAAAAGACAGCCTTCAGAATGGGAGAAAATAATAGCAAATGAAGCAACTGACAAAGAATTAATCTCAAAAATATACAAGCAGCTTATGCAGCTCAATACCAGAAAAATAACTGACCCAATCAAAAAATGGTCCAAAGAACTAAACAGACATTTCTCCGAAGAAGATAAGCAGATGGCTAACAAACACATGAAAAGATGTTCAACATCACTCACTATTAGAGAAATGCAAATCAAAACTACAAAGAGGTACCATCTCATGCTGGTCAGAATGCTGCTGCTGCTGCTAAGTCACTTCAGTCATGTCCAACTCTTAGTGACCCGTGGACTACAGTCTACGAGGCTCCTCTGTCCATGGGATTTCCCAGGCAAGAGTACTGGAGTGGGGTGCCATTGCCTTCTTTGGCTAGTCAGAATGGCTGCTATCGAAAAGTCTACAAATAATAAATGCTGGAGAGGGTGTGGAGAAAAGGGAACCCTCTTACACTGTTGGTGGGAATGCAAACTAGTACAGCCATTATGGAGACCAGTGTGGAGATTCCTTTAAAAACTGGAAATAGAACTGCCATATGACCCAGCAATCCCACTGCTGGGCATACACACCAAGGAAACCAGAATTGAAAGAGACATGTGTACCCCAGTGTTTATCACAGCACTGTTTACAATAGCTAGGACATGCAAGCAACCAAGATGTCCATCGGAAGATGAATGGATAAGGAAGCTGTGGTACATATACACAATGGAATATTACTCAGCTATTAAAAACAATACATTTGAATCAGTTCCAATGAGGTGAATGAAACTGGAGCCTATTATACACAGTGCAATAAATCAGAAAGAAAAACACCAATACAGTATATTAAGGCATATATATGTAATTTAGAAAGATGGTAACGATGACCTTATATGTGAGACAGCAAAAGAGACAGATATAAAGAACAGACTTTGGACTCTGTGGGAGAAGGTGAGGGTGGAATGATTTGACAGAACAGCATTGAAACGTGTATATTACCATATGTGAAATAGATCACCAGTCCAAGTTCAATGCATGAAACAGGGCACTCAAAGCCAGTGCACTGGGACAACCCTGATGGAGGGGATGGGGAGGGAGGTGGGAGGGGGGTTCAGGATTGGGGTCATATGTACACTCATGGTTGATTCATGTCAGTGTATGGCAAAAACCACTGCAATATTGTAAAGTAGTTAGCCTCCAATTAAATAAAAAGAAAATAATTTCTATGCTTTTTGAACACACCTTGGAATAGTAGTACAGGAGCTACTGTAACAGTAGCTATACATGGAATAAATTTGTTAAAGAAAAATTTTTAAAACTTTAGATATGTTATTTATTTTTTAAATTGAAGAATATTTGATTTGCAATCTTGTGTTAATTTCTGTTGTACAACAAAGTGACTCAGGTATACATATGCAGACCTTCTTTTCAATATTCTTTTCCATTGTAGTTTATCCCAAGATATTGGATACAGTTATGCTGTACAGTAGGACCCTATTGTTTATATAAACAACTGTGTATAATTGTTTGCATCTGCTAACCCCAAACTTCTAGTCCATCCCTTCCCCACCCCTTCCCCTTGTCAACTACAAGTCTGTTATTTATGTCTGTGAGTCTGTTTTGTAAAACAAGTTCATTTGTGTCATATTTTAGATTCCACATACGAGTGATATCATATGATATTTGTCTTTCTCTGTCTGACTTACTTCATTTGATATGATAATATCTAGCTGCATCCATGTTGCTGCAAATAGCATTATTGCATTCTTTTTGATGAGTTAGTAATATTCCATTGTGTGTGTGTGTGTGTGTGTGTGTGTGTGTGTGTGTGTGTATAAACACATACACCACATCTTCCTCATCCATTTATCTGCTGATGGGCATTTAGGTTGTTTCCATGCATTGGCTGTTGTAAATAGCGCTGCTATAAGGATAGTGGTGCATGTATCTTTTTGAATTATAGTTTTGTCTGGATATATGTCCAGGAGTGGGGTTGCTGGATCATATGAAGAAAACTTTTAAACTGTCAAAAATAACTTTAACCACCCCCCGCATTTGATTAAATATGCTAGGGAAAGAATTTATCCTTTATTCTCTCAAAATAGAATTATGCCACAAAATCATTGTCATTTGGAGAGGTCATCAAAGATCGTGCAGCCAAAAAAATGCAACAAAAGTATTGCAGAGGTCTGTCAGGCAGTTAATTAAACACATACAATGTTATCTTTCTAAATTTTGTGATATTTGTGGGGTTTGTTAGCTTTTTAAAGTCTGGGATTTGATTTATTTTCTCATTCATTAGACATAATCATATCTATACCATTTTGTATTGGTGGGTTTCTTTTCTGTTTTTATTCTTTTAAAACAGGGTCCCCAAGTTGAACAAACCCCAGGTCTCATAAAACCTGGGCCCATACCTGATTCTTAAACTTGTGTTGCCAATATTTTATCCTGGTTTGTAACTTATCTTTTGGCTTATTTATGGCATTTTTTTTTCATTGTGCAAAAGTTTTAAATTTCCATGTTGTCATATTTAATCAACTTTTACTCTCATCATCTCTGATTTCCTGTCTTGGTTAGAAAGTCCTCCTTCATTTAAAAATAATGAAAAAAATTCATGATTTCTTCAAAAATGTCTAATTTTTCTTCTATGTGTTTAAATGCTTGATTCATCTGGAATTAATTTTTGAGTAAGAATTTTAAAAAATTATCCAGCTTTATGAATGTCATTTATTGAATAACCAGCCTTCTTATTGATTAGAAGTGATACTTTATTATGTAGTAAATTAGGCAAATAGGACTTATTTGCCTAAATCTATTCTATTGATCTACCTATTCTTGCACCACTACCATCAATTTAAAAAATATATTTATATTTTAATGTCTGGTAATGGTAGTATCCTTTCATTATTCTTCTCTATCCTAAAAAATTTTCCAGGTTTTGTGCTTGTATTTTCATACAAAGCCTAGAATCAGCTTCCATAGATCTGAGGGTGTCTGTCTGTATATCTTTTGTAATCATGTTAAATTTTAAGATTGATTTAGGGAAAATGTCAGAATTTAAGCATCCCTTCTAAGCATAGTATATTCTTTTCTCTTTATTCAATTTCCATATTTTCTTCTTCAGTTTTCTTCACATATATCTTGTGTATTTCTGGTTCAAATCATTCCTAGATATAATCATATCTATACCATTTTGTATTCGTGGGTTTTTTGTTTGATATGCTACCATAAATGGGATTGTTTCCCAACTGGTTGTTCTTCCTATATAGAAAAGCTATTGATTTTTAGATATTATTAAATGCAATAATATCCTTTTTTTTTTTTTGGTTGGCAGCAGAAATAATACACGATTGTATTCTATTAAGGAATGCATGCAGAATTCTTCTATGTGGTCCTATTCTACTCCATTCCATTCCACTCCATTCTTATTTGTAACAGTTTCTTGGTTCACAGACCATCATAACATCTCCTAAAATGACTTGAAAAGGGCTTAGGTACCACACCTCACCACTGGCCTTGGGACACACCTAGTAGAGAGCCTGCTGTGCTTTGTAGCAGCTCTGCACCTGCTGAGACCTTGATGTTCAGGACCTATTCTTAGCTCCATGACTATCATAGATTCTGCTGCTTTAATGCTGAACCCTCAGAACCACGTTGCAATCGACACCTGGCATTTCCTCAGAGAGAGCTAGTCCAAATGGAAACAGCCCAGCTGTGCTTTCTCCATATGTGTGACTGGAAGGCTCTGGATGGCAGTTATGCAACTTTGCATCTGGTGCTTCTCTGTCAGTCTTGCAAACACTCTTTGCATTCAGGATCAGATAAATCATTCTCTCTGTGCTCAGTCGTTCAGTCATGTCCGACTCTTTGAGACCCCATGGACTGTAGCCCACCAGGCTCCTCTGTCCATGGGATTTCCTAGGCAAGAATACTACAGTGGGTTGCCATTCCTTCTCCAGGGGATCTGCCTGACCCCGGGATGGAACTCATGTGTCTCTTGTGTCTCCTGCATTGACAGGCAGATTCTTTACCACTAGTGCTATCTACATGGTGAGTTATCTATAGCAGCTCTTAATAGTCGAACAGGGATTCCTCTGTAGGGTCTGTTTTCTGAGTGGCCTCTGACTAGTGCTGAAGCAATGAGCTTCACCGATTTCTTCAAGCAAGCCAGGCTGGGTCCTGGCAGCCCATTTTCCAGAACTGAGTAGTCCCTTCCTGCTGTGTCTTCACACCTTGTTCTTCACAGAGGCAGCATGGTTTCCTCTGCATCATGAGTTACCCAAGATCTTGTCTATGAAATTCTCTGCTCTGTTACATTTTCTGGTGGCTAAAGCACAGAATTCACCTGCTTTTTTGTGAAGTTAGAACACAGTACTCACAGGTGGAATCACTGAATTCCTTTTCTTTTTTAAATTTATTGAAAACTATTAAATAGAGAGTGGATGAACAACAAGGTCCTACTGTATAGCATAAGGAACTATATTCAATGTTCTGTGATAAACCATAATGGAAAAGAATATAAAAAAATGAATGTGTATATATATATAATGTATAACAGAATCACTTTGCTCTACAGCAGAAATTAACAGAGCATTCTCTCTATATATAATAGTTTTCATCTGCTAATCCCAAACTCCCACTCCATCCCTCCCCCTCCCCACTGGCAAACAAGTCTGTTTGCTATGCCTGTGAGTCTGTGTCTGTTTCTTGGATAGGTTCATTTGTGTCATTATTTAGATTCCACATATTAAGTGATCTCATATGGTATTTGTCTTTTCTGACTTACTTCACCTAAGTATGATAATCTCTGGGTCCATCCATGTTGTTGCAAATGGCATTACTTCATTCTTTTTTGTGGCCAAGTAGTAGTTCATTGTATATGTACACCACATCCTCTTTATCCATTCCTCTGTTGAAAGACACTTAGGTTGCTTCTGTGCAAGCGTGCTAAGTTACTTCAGTGGTGTCTGACTCTTTGTGACCCCATGGACTGTAGCCCACCAGGCTCTTCTGTCCATGGGATTCTCCAGGCAAGAATACTGGAGTGGGTTACCATGCCCTTCTCCAAGGTTGCCATACCCTTCTCCAGGGGATCTTCTGACCTAGGAATCTCCATGAACACAGGGACTTCCCAGGTGGCGCAATGGTGAAGAATCCTCCTGCCAATGCAGGAGACACAAGAAATGTGGGTTTGATTCCTGGGTCAGAAGATCCCCTGGAGAAGGGGATGGCAACCACTCCAGTATTCTTGCCTGGAGAATCCTGTGGACAGAGGAGCTTGGTGGACTCCAGTCCACGGGGTTGCAAAGAATTGGACATGATTGAGCACACACACACGAACATAGGGGTGCATGTATCTTTTTGAATTAGAATTTTGTCCAGATATATGCACAAGAGTGAGACTTCAGGATAATATGGCAAATCTATTTTTAGTTTTTCAGCACCCTTCATACTGTTCTCTATAGTGGCTGCACCAATTTACACTCCCACCTGCCTTCCTTTTCTGATTGGACGGGGACAGTGTCCTCTCCCATTCTCAGCTTGCCGGGTCCTCTAAGTGGGTGAAATGGAGACCCTTAGGCAAGCAACTCCCACTGACATGAAACACTATGGGAATGATTATGGACTCTTAACACGGCCAGCTCAAGTGGCTGTGGCCCAGCCTGGGGAGGACTTTGTAGGTGATTGTTTCAGAACCTGTGCCTTTAGCCCTATCTGATCTATGGATTGTTTCAAAACAATCTGCTGAGAAAAGAGGGGGAGAAAGCCATATTCATACCATTGAACGTCCTTCTCCAAGAGTGAGTTCTTTCTCAGGGGGAGGAGCTTTATTTTCTTCTGTCCATCACGTTCTGTTTCCCATGATAACCCCAGGAGGTGGATGCTCTCTTAGAAGCAGATAGGATACTTTTGTAGCCAGGGGAACAGACCAACCTGCTCAAGGTCACACAGAGTTAGGATTAAGACTTTGGCCAGCCTGACTCCCAATTCATGTGCTTTTCCCATAGTCCTTTTTAAAAATTGAGATAAGCTTCACATAACATAAAAGTGAGAAATTCAGTGGCATTTAGTGCCTTTGCAATGTTGTACAACCACCACCTAATTCCAAAATGTTTTCATCACCCCTAAAGCAGATCCTGTGGTCATTAGCAGCCCCTTCCTCCTCCCCGCTTCCCCCTGGCCCCGGTCCTGGCCACCATCCTATCCATCTCTTTTCTGTCTCTATGGCTTTGCCTATTCTGGACATTTCATCTACATAAAATCATATGACATGTTTTCTTTTGTGTCTGGCCTCTTTCCTCTACCAGTATGTTTTCAAGTCCATTCTTGCTGTAGCCTGTGTCTGTGCCTCTGTCCTTGTTGGGCCTGCATAGCATTCCACTGCCTGGATAGACCACCACCTCCTGTGGATCCACCTGCCCATCCGTGAGCATTGGGCTGTCTCCACCCACTGGCTGTTGTGACTAGAGCTGCCTAGTCAGCCTGTACACAGTGGTGTATAGGTGTTTGCCTCTTCTCTTCCCTGGTCTTGGTTATGGGGATCCGACAGCTCTGCCTGCAGAATGAAAAGGGAAATGGTGGGTGGTCTGCACCCCACTCCTGAGAGGGGCACAGAACTCTTGGTTCCATGGAAAGAGGCTGGGACTAGCAACCTCAGGGCTGGAGGAAGCCTTCTGTCTTGTAGGCAAACTCAGATCCTCTCCATCTTCGGGAAGCAAAAGTGGGTCCTGATTAGGAAAATGTCTCCTCCACCCTCGTACCACCATGATGCAGAGGTTGTCTGGGAAAGAAGTGTCTTTCTGGCCAGTTAGCTTTTTATTTTTCATACCATGTTTTTTTTTTTTTAATTTAAAGAAAATTAAAAAAAAAATTGGCAACATCCTGTGGCTTGTGGGATCTCAGTTCATTGACCAGGGATGGAACCCATGCCCTCAGCAGTGAAAGCTTGAAGTCCTAACCACTGGACCCACCAGGGAATTTCCCAGTTTTTTAGATCATGGTGGTTTGTGTAAGGCAAGTGACTCAAACACAGTGGTCGAGGGTGTATTAGATTTTCCTGATGAGCCTGTTTTGTAAGCCTGTTAATTGGAAAAGCAACAGAAACCATCTCCAGAGACTCTTACCTTTTTGTAAAAAAGACCTGTCGCTGGTGCTTGGTCTCTGCCTAGGCAGGTGGCACTGGGACCCCTCAGAGCTGCAGTCGAGGTCTGTGGGACCTAACATGGGGCTTTCTTCCCAGGAGCTAAATTATTTAGCATCTTTAAATCACACACGATGGGGTTTTCATCTCAGGGAACAAACTGTGTGCATCTGTGTGTGTGTGTGTGTGTGTGTGTGTGTGTGTGTGTCAAGTCCACACACATTTTCCTAATCTGTCACTCTGCCTCGTTGCTAGGTAGCTGGTAGTCTGTGGAAGAGTCTGAACTTCTTGAGGGACGAGGAGGACACATACGTTATTTTCTTTGGATTCTGGAGGTTGGGGCGGGCGGGGGCGCCAGACCAGAGGGTAAAGACCCGAACAGCTTGGGTGGTTCACATAATCGCTTAATTCCCGGCTGCACTTGAGTTTCTTAGCTTTGTGGGGCGCGCGAGGGCAGGTTTTCCGCGGCCGGTAGGTTGCAGGAGGCCCCTGGCAGCCAACAGGGGAGAGCTTGCGTTGTTATTCCACAGACGGAGCATCACCCACTGAACCCCAAGCCCTGCGTGGCTAAGAGAGCTGTGTGGCCTCCATTTCTGTCCTCGCTTTTGGCCACAACTCGGTGGAAAAGACGCTGGCAGGGAGGGGAGAGCCATCTTGATGTGTGTACGTGTGTGTTTAAAACACTGACGTTTCCTGGGCTCTGGGTACCGCTGCATGGCGGTTGGTCCCCCCCCCCCATCTTTTTCTCTTTGGGCCTGCTTGCCTGCCTGCAGAAAACTAATGAATCATTTCTAGCTGAATCCTAGCAGTGCAGACACACCAATGCCCTCTCTCTCTCTCCCCCTCCCTCCCTCCTCCTCTCTGCTCCTTCCCTCCCTCCCCCTTCCCTCTCTGCTCTCTCCCTCTGGCCCCCAGTTTGTAATCTGACACAGCAGACTGCAGTTGTCTCCCGGTGAACCTCCCAGTCTTGGCATTGCTGCTTCTAAGGTAGGCTGAGATTTATTATTATTATTTTTTCTCCTAAAAATAGCTTCTCGTTTGCCTTTTCACCCCTCCGCACGCACCCCGCGCTGCAGCGGCGGCGGTGATCGCTGGGTGATAGCCGGAAACTCTCTGCCTGACAAAGTTTATTTTCCAGCGGTCTGAGGATGCCCTTCAGCACGGGGTCCGGGTACCGCGCGGCTGGCGAAGCTGCCATGGACGCCGGTGCCGGAGAGCCGCGGGGAGAGGCGGACCGTTTCCAGACGATTCCTCCCGCTGATGCGGGATATTGCTGCTTGGTCCCCGTGGTTCTGGTTTCCCAGGGCAGGGCTGACGGTTCTCAGTCACTGTGGGGTTCCCGACACCCCTTCCGCCCCCAGCTTTGCAGAAAAGCCCCTCTGGGCGAAGTTTGACACCACGGCAGGCAATGTCTTTGTAACCCCCAGGTGTGTGAGTTCGGATTGTTTCTCATTTAAGCCTGTTGGGGGCTCCGGATGTGGTCTTCTTTGAGGTTGGGCTGGGGTGAGGAAGGGGTTGTGGGCCAAGGAATAAAAAAATAAAAGAGTTGGTTGTATCATCCCCAGTTTGGCTCAGATCTGAAATGTATGGAGCCAGGGACCTGCACGTTGAGAATTTGTCAATTCATGTCCCATAGACTGACTTGAATAATTTGTTTGTCAAAACAGATGTTCCCGGCAGAATGCGTGCGTGCGCATATGTGTGTGTGTGTGTGGGAGTGTGGGAGTGTGTGTGTGTGTGTGTGTGTGTGCGCACAGGCTGTTCGCTGGGGCAGGCCCTCCCCCGAAAGCCATGTTTTCACCTGGAGACGCAGTGTTTACAGGACGGTCAGCCGGGAGGGAAGTTGGGTTTGGGGGCCAGTGGGGGCGAGGGTGCTGCTTGCTCTCCTGACGCTGAGGCCTTTGTAGAGGCAGGTGCGCTGCTGTCCCCAGGGCGTTCCCACGGGCTGTCCCCAAAAGTCCAGCTGAGGGCTGGGTGGACGCAGCTCAACACTCGGTCATTGGGTCACTGGGCTCGGGGCCACTGGGGGCTTCTGCAGGAACTGGGGACGGGGGCTCTCCAGACCCTTCCACTGGGTTTGCAGTCCCCCCAAGTTCTTAGGATGGCAGGGTGAGCGAGGAGGGGAGGGCCTTGAGGGAAGGGGTCCACCCTGGGCTCTCTCTCTGCATCATCACCTTTTACTAAAATGAGACCCCCACCTCATTAAGGGACAGAAAATGTCCCAGAGAGAGCAGGCGGAGGAAGAAGGGAGTGAGCTGGCTATGAACATGGAAGATGGGATGGAGAGAGAAGGGGGGTGTGGACCACCTCTCCTCACGCCCAGTTTCTGAACCAGGAGTAAAGGAGGTGCCATGGGAGGGGAGCACTTTAAACTTAGCCCGATTGCAAGGTGAACAGTCCCCGGGGGCGTCCCCTCCCCATCCAGACACCCCAGCCCCTCAGCTTTCTCCCAGCCCTGCTGTGGAATCCCCTGTTGTGGCCCGGACCCCTAGCCTGTGAGATTTCGTTATCTTTGAGTGTGATTTGGGCTCCTGTGAAGTTGAAGCCTCCAGGCGAGATGCTTGGGTACCACCCGGGCTTGTGTCTCCGACGCGGGGCTTTGGTGTGGGAGGCAGGCAGGCAGACAGCCCCATCTGCAGTGTGGGGTGACTGGGCTGTGCCCCAGGGCCTACGGCTGCTCTGCTGGCCATATGGCACTGTACCCGGGACACGGAGCAAAGCATTTTGAGGTTATTTCAGGGAAGTGGCTGGCAGCTGATATTTACCACCCTCCCCTTCTGAGAAGATGACAAAGTGGGTCAGGGAAAGGTTGGCGCTGTCAGCGTGCCAGGGGAGTGGGTGGGACTTAAGGGGCTGCCCCCACCCCCACCCCAGTCCCAGGTTTGTGCCCTGCATCTCCCATATCAAACCCAGCTACATCTGAATCCCTGGTGGGGGGAGTCTCAAAGCGTCCCCAGGTGAGGCTGTGTGCCGACTGGGCTGAGAACTAGCAATTAAAAAAAAAGGCAGCAAACCAATTCCACTGATTCTCTCCACTGTGTTTTCCAGTCTCATTTCTCCCTACGTGGTTCGCGTTTGGGAGAACAGCCTGTGCTTAAAGGGCAGGAGGAGGGGCACAGAGCAGCGAGGTTCTTTCCTGAGCTTCTACTTCCAAGCCTCCCTCCTCTGTGTTTTTGGAGTGAAGCTTGAAGTTTTAATTAGCGCCAGGGCTCTCAAATGTTGGGGAGCATCCGAGTCATGGAGGGAGCAGGGTGAGAGCAGTTTCTGAGCAGCGCTGGGGATGGGGTCCAGGGTTTGAATTTCTCAGTTTCTGGTGCTGATGCTTCTGATCCAGGGACCTCATTTTGAGAACTGCTGGGTTAGGGGTCACCCCCAAGGTGGTCAAGCATCTGTGGGAGTTGTCTACCGTGCTCTTGACTTCGGTTGTGAGTATAAACAAAGTGTGATTCTAGCAAAGCCCTGGCCCCTCCGGTGGGTGTAGGCTAGTGTTGGAACTTTGTTCGTAGCAAGGAGACTCCTTTCCTGCATGGCTGGAGCAACTGCTCCCAGTGGTAGGGGAGGTAGAGGATTTAACCGCTGAATTTCCCAGTTGTTTTGGGGTAGCGGGAAGGTTGCAATCTGTGTAGTCCTGGGAACTTGTTTAAGGATGCACCTCCTGCTGTGCTGGTCTATTATGGATGCACTGGAGTGGCTGACCCTGACTGCTCGTAAACTGTTCTTCATTTCTCTGGTTCCTTTTGAATTAGATCATTATACTCTATGAACAGTGTTTCCCCAGCTTCTCTTTGCCTCTGCCTGTCCATTTGAAAAGCTGCCTGATCTTGTTATGGCATCTGCTCCAAGCTCACAATCGCAGAGAAGCAATGGCCTGTTGATGTTGGTGCCACTGCACGGGGTGCCAAGGGTTGGATGAACCTCACTCCACAGTCCCTAATGTGTTATTGTTACAGTCTGCTTTCCCCTTTCCTTCTCTCTGTCTCCCTTCTATCTCTCCCTTGCCCCTCTTCCTGTCTCTTCCCTTTCACCCCAGTCCCTACCTCCTTTATCTTTCCCATCACAGCCAGTCCCTTCAACGCATTTGATATATAACCCTGAATTTGCATCTATGAGAAACATTAGTGCTGCCACATTCCTAGGTTTTCTGATGAACAGAAATTCCATGGTGCTCTGGACCTTGTTCTGTTTCCTGCTTCTCTCATGCAGTCCTGTCCCTTTGCAGTCCCTCTGTGTCACAGTGTGTATTTCTGCTGAGTTACCTCTAACTGCTGTGTGATATTCCGTACAGCTCATGGACCACCTTTTTCTTGCCCATCCCTATCGAGGACACCAGGTTGGCTCCAGAGCCCAGTTGCACAGATGATGTTGCAGCAGCATCCTTGCACATGTGCCTGAGGGTCCTGAGTGAGAATCGTTCTGAGTGCATCTCAGAAGTGGATGGCTGGGGCGGAGGGGATGTGACTACTTTATTTCAGCAAGTTCTTCCGGCTCGCCCTGCAGGGTGCGTTCTCTTTCCCCATGTTCTTGCCAGTACTTAGCACTGTCCAACTTTCTAACGTTTGCAATGAACTTTTCCAGCCCTTGTGTATCCAGTTCTGCCTAAAGCTGTTTGGGAGGGGGCTTTCACAGACACTTCAATTCCAAACTAGTATTTGCGGGCAGCAGCAGAGTTGGGTGGGTTTTCAGGGGACTGGGCTATGTCTCTTCAGAGTCATTTCTTAAGTCTTAGGCAGCCTGCCCTGAGTCTCAGGCCTTATGGGTAACGGCTCTTCCTCTTTGAGAACCAATGTGGTTCTTGGGGGAGTGTCTGGGAGGGTCGTTTGGCTCATCCTTAGAGTGACAAAGAATCTCAAATTAACCCTTGACATTTGAAGCTATGTTTTCAATCACCAAGATCCACTGAGAAGACTCAAAATAAATCATTTCTCATGAGACTTTAAACCCATTCCTGGTAACTGGACCTGTGTGGATCCATATTCATAAGTCAATGATATCATACTAGGGTTTGTTGGGTTATGTGCATGCTCAGTCACTCAGTCATGTCTGACTCTTTGCTACTCCATGGACTGTAGCCCTCCAGGCTCCTCTGTCCATGGGCTTTTCCAGGCAAGAATACTGAAGTGAGTCGCTGTTTCCTCCTCCAGGGGATCTTCCTGACCTAGGAATCAAATCCGTGTCTCCTGTGCTTCCTGCATTGGCAGGTGGATTCTTTACCACTGAACTACCTGGGGAGCCCCTGTTGGGTTGTAGTTAATGTATTATTAATAACGTGTACATGACACGTATATATTAATACGTGTATGAAGTGAAAGTCGCTCATTTGTGTCTAACTCTTTGCAACCCCATGGACTATATAGTCCATGGAATTCTCCAGGCCAGAATACTGGAGTGTAGCCTTTCCCTTCTCCAGGGGATCTTCCCAACCCAAGGATCAAACCCAGATCTCCCACATTGCAGGAGGATTCTTTATCAGCTGAACCACAAGGGAAGCCCAATACATGTATTTAATGCATTAAATGGATACCTGAGAAATAACAATTTAAACCAGCCTTGACATTTCTTAGTTTTTACTGGACCAGGAAGCTCATAAAATGGGAGCGGCTAGGGCTTCTCTGGGAATCTGGATGACTTATTCTTTTTTAAAATGTATTATTGTTTTTTAATTGAAGTATAGTTGATTTACAATGTTGTGTTAATTTCTGCTATATTCTTTTTTTGTTATGGTTTTTCCCAGGATTTTGACTGTAGTTCCTGTGCCCTATAGTAGGACAGTCAGATAACTTGTTCTTAATGTTCACTCACATGGGAAAGAAGTGTCACGACTTCCAGGCCCTGAGAGGCTTCACAGGGACACAGATGGGTGACGTGGCAGAGTCTGTGGCAATTGGGTGTGGGGGAGGTTGTTGAGAAATGGAGGAATCAGGGTGACCTAAGGACATTCATCTGAAATTATCTTATTTGCTGACATTTTTATTGTCTGTTTTTCCATGCAAGTGCTTTGCACATAGTAGGATGTCAATAAATATTTTTTGGAAAGAATGAAGAAAAGTAAAAGTAAAAGTTGTTCAGTCATGTCTGACTCTTTGTGACCCCATGGACAGTCCATGGAATTCTCCAGTCCAGAATACTGGCGTGGGTAGCTATTCCCTTCTCCAGGGGATCTTCCCAACCCAGGGATCAAACTCAGGTCTCCCACATTGCAGGCAGATTCTTTACCAACTGAGCTATCAGGGAAGCCAGGAATGAAGGAAGGGAATGACCTGTAAGAGGCCCCAGGGTGGGATGGGGCAGTAGTAACCTTTGGTCTGGTTACTGGCCTGTGCATTGTCGTCACCACAAGCTCTACAATTATGTGTTCCAGGATGGTTCTGTTCTCTAGAATGAAGCTCCTGGAAGGCAGCAGTTGTGATGTTTATTTTTGTAATCTAGGGATGAAGACAGTGCATTCACTTATTCATTCAGCAAACATTTGAGCCCCTATTAAATATTAAGTAGCATTTTGAGCACAGAGCAGCCAGCAAGATAGCTAAAATCTCTGCTCTTATGGTTGTATGTATGTGTGTGTGTTTGACAAGCAGATGACTGAAAAACAAATGGAGGCAACACCATACAGAAGATTAGAACAGCCTGATGTGAGAGCCTGTGGAGGGGTATCCTCGAAGTTCTCATGGAGGAAGTGACATTTAAGAATCCAGGTATACAGATACAGGTGCAAAGACCCTAAATATGTGAGGGAAGGAACAGTGGTTTCCTTTCTCTTAGATGGCTGTGCAGGAAGTGCCAGCAGGATGTTTTTGGAGCAGGTGGAATGACAGGGGTCTGGAGTCCCGAGGCTTTTACCCGTGGACACTGAGCATGAGCCGTGAGTTCCTACGGGTGTCTGAAACCGGTGGGTGGGGGTAGTTTGCCAGTTCCATCCTCAGGGAATTGGCCACAGGGTTCCCTTTTTCGAGATGCGAAGGTTCCCCTCTCCACGTCCTCTTGTCCCCATCTTGCCCCACCCCACTGCATGCTGCCACCAAGAAAACCTGTTTGTCTCGCCTTTGGTAAAAAAGGCATTTTGAGTGGAGCTTTTGGCTGCTGATCTGGTCAGGGGGAACTTTGGAAAGATTCTCTGTGATGAAATATTCTTGTTGCCAAAACCCAGCACGGATGCTGTGATGACAGAGTTTAGAATTGGTTGCTGCAGTTGGCTCAGCAGAGTTGGTTTCCACTGGGAAGTTATGGATGGTTATTGTTGACTGATTGTTTCTAACACAGAATCACTCCTCATCGCGTTGTTCCACTGTTACTTCGAATTCAGAGATGTAAAGAGGTAATAGGGCCATGGGGTTGTCTGCTTGTTTCTAATGTTTCCCTCCTAACAGCACTCCCCTGCCCCATCCCAGAAGGAGCTCTGGAGTATTAGGAAATCATGTTTGGTTGTTAGCTCCACGTCTTTAAAGAGCTCAGATTTAGGGGCCAAGAATCTGATCTGTGTATCTACCTAGTTACCCAGGACTTGCTCTAGGGGGTTGGGATGCTGGTGAGCTGGGGGCCAGGTTTGGGGCAAGTGACAAGGCTGCCTCTGCTGATGTCAAAACCACACTGACTGTCCCTACACAGCTCACTACATGGGTTCTGCATCTTGAATTTGTTTTTTCAATGACATCTTTAAAAAAATTGTTTTTATTTATTTGTCTGCACTGGGTCTTGGCTGGGGCACGCAGAATCTTTAGTTTATGGCACGTGAACTCTTAGGTGCATCAAGTGGGATCTAGTTCTTGACCAAGGATTGAACCCAGGCCCCCTGCATTGGGAATGAAGAGTCTTAGCCACTGGACCACCAGGGAAGTCCTTCATTTTTTTTAAATTAATTTTTATTGGAGTATAGTTTGCTTTACAATGTTGTATTATAATAGTTTCTACTGTCCAGCAAAGTGAATCAGCTGTATATATACATATATCCCCTCTTTTTGGAATCTCCTTCCCATTTAGGTCACTGAAGAGTAATGAGCAGAGTTCCCTGAGCGATAGGTTCTCATTAGTTATCTGTTTTTTTGTTGTTGCTGTTCAGTCGGCAAGTTGTGTCTGGCTTTTTGCGACCCCGTGGACTGCAACACACCAGGCTCCCCATTCTCTACCATCTCCTGAAGTTTTCTCAAGTTCATGTCCATTGAGTTGGTGATGCTATCTAACCATCTCATCCTCTGCCACCCTCTTCTCCTTCTGCAGAAGTCCCTACTTTTGATTATAAAAGTAATGACTTTTCATTGTGGGAAAGTTAGAAAGTATTAAAAAAAAAAAAAAAGGGAAGAAGAAAATATTGTTGATTCATAATCCTGTCACCCAGAACCAACCATTGTTAATACTGGCATTCTTTCCAGTTTCTTCTCTATGAGGGTTTTTATTTCATTAACTGTTTTGAAGTATGTTTTAAAAATATTTTACATGATAAAGTTGGCATTTCTCTATGATATAGAAAGACACTGCAAAAACATATCTTAGAGTAGCTGTGTAATACTTGAACATGGTTATTCCCAGCTTACTTATCATATAGGACCATTCAGGCTGTTTCAATTTTTCCTTATTATTACAAATAATGGGTGGCCACCCTGGTGGCTCAGATGGTAAAGAATCTGCCTGCAATGCTGGAGACCCAGGTTGGATCCCTGGATTGGGAAGAGCCCTTGGATAAGAAAATGGCTACCCACTCTAGCTTTCTTGCCTGGAGAATCCCCATGGACAGAGGAGCATGGTGGGCTACATTTCGTGTGTGTGTGTGTGTGTGTGTGTGCTCAGTCACTTCAGTTGTGTCCGACTCTTTGCAACCCCATGGACTGTAGCCCACCAGGCTTCTCTGTCCATGGGATTCTCCAGGCAAGAACATTGGAGTGGGTTGCCATGTCCTCCTCCAGGGGATCTTCATGTCCCAGGGATCAAACCTGCATCTCCTGCATTGCATGCAAATTCTTTACCGCTGAGCCGCCTGGGAAGCCCAGCTACAGTTCATGGGGTCTCAAAAGAGTTGGACACGACTGAACAACTTACACACACGTGGTACCCAATTTGCTGTCCTTCTGGGTGACACGCGGGGCTGTCCATTTGTAGTGTCAAGGGATTTTATAGCAGCGTCTCCCATGGCCCAAGGCAGTCCCACAGGAGAGTCTCAAACTAGCTGTCAAGGTAGATTACAACCTCACTTCCCCTTCAAAACCTCCACTTCTCTGGAATTCTCTGGTCATCAAAGTGAATTGTGCCTTCTGCCACTCAGATACCCCATCTTGAGGATTGGGGGTCACTTTGGACTTCTCCTGGCCCACCCACATCCGATTTTGTGGAACCTGTCTGCTTGTGGCTGTGGCCAAATCTCCAGTGCTGGCAAGTGGCTGATACATAGTAGGTGCTCAGGAATGATGAACTGGTGTATGTGACACCCTCCAGGATGGGCTGGGTGCCTTTGTCACCCCCAGACTCTGGACAGTCCTCAAGCCCACCAGCTCTGGGTGGAGTCCCTTCACTCTAGTTCTGGACCACTTTTTTAAATATATATTTTTAAAATGTGGACCATTTTTTAAAGTCTTTATTGAATTTGTTACAACATCGCTTCTGTTTTGTGGGGTTTTTTTTTTTTCTTTAGCCATGAGGTATGTAGGATCTTAGCTCCCCAACCAGGGATTGAACCCTCAACCCCCTCTTTGGAAGGTGAAGTCTTAAGCACTGGACCCCCAGGGAAGTCCCTGGATCATTAAAAAAAATAATTCATTTTTGAGTTTTAATCAATTATGTATTTAGTTTTGACTGTGCTGGGTCTTCATTGCTCGACGTGGGCTTTCTCTAGTTGCAGTGGGCAGGCTTCTTCTTGCAGTGGCTTCTCTCGTTGTGGAGCACAGGCTCTAGGATGTGGAGGTAGTAGTTGCTGCACACGGGTTTATTTGCCATTGGGCATGTGCGATCTTTGTTCCCAGACTAGGGATCAAACCTGTGTCCCCTGCACTGGCAGACGAATTCTCAACCACTGGACCACCAGCGAAGTCCTGGACCAATTTTTTAGGCTGAGAATTAAATAAGGGAGCCTGTGTGAACAGCTCTTGGAACTGTAGATGCAGTAATATGTGTGACACTGACTGGGCATCCCCGTGTGTCCTTGATTTTTACATGCACAACACTGAGGCTTTATGAGGTGGGCTTTGGACATAGTTTAGATCCATTGATCCATTTTACAGATAGCACAATCATCTAAGAGACATGAGGAACTTTTCCAGGGTCTCACACCTGGGGAGGAAGGGTCCAGGTTTTAAATTTGGGTCAACCAAGCTCGGAAGCTGGTGGATACCCACTGTGCAGAATTGCCCTCATGGAAGGAAGTGTGTCTTGTGTGCCGGTGAGTGTGTCTTGAAGGCGGTGGGCATCAGGGAGCCGTGTTGGTGATGGAGGTGGGGAGGGAGCAGGGGCAGACCTCACAGTAGTGGTCAAAGGGCCTCAAATTGATTCTAGGTGAGATTAAAAGCAACCGGAAGGTTCTCAGGGGAGCAGCGTGGTCTGCCTGTTTTCAGCAGGATGCTCTGGCTGCTGTGTGGGGTGGACTGCAGGGCAGAGGTGGATGAGGAGATGGGGAGGGGCTGACACAGCCTACAGGGGATGAGACGATGGGGTCTCAGCTCAGGCCAGGGCATAGCAGTGGCCATGGTGAGAAGAGATCAGATTCAGGACTTGAAGGGGAAAAGAGAATAAATCCATGGGAACAGATCTAGGATACAGCTGAGGATGGAGGAGGAGGTTGGGAGGAGAGACTGCATGGAATGACACACATCTCCATTTCTGGCAGTGGTTCTCAGATCTTTTAAAAAATATGGCTGCCAAAGATGGACATTGGTGGACCCATACAATGGAATACTGTGTGTGCTGTGTGATTAGTCGCTCAGTCATGTCCAACTCTTTGTGACCCTGTAGACTGTATCCCACCAGGCTCCTCTGTCCATGGGGATTTTCCAGGCAAGAATATTGGAGTGGCCTCCTCCAGGGGATCTTCCCAACCCTGGGATCAAACCCAGGTCTCCTGCATTGCAGATGGATTCTTTACCATCTGAGCCACCAGGGAATACTATTCAGCTATAAAAAAGGAGTGACATTCAGATGCATCCCACCCCGTGGATGAACCTCGGGAACAAGATGCTAAGCGAAAAGAGACAAGACATGGAGGATCACCTATTGTATGGTTCTGCCAGCATGAAATTTCCAGGACTGGAAACCCATAGACAGGAAGTAGTTTGGTGGCTGCCCAGGGCTGGAGGACTGGGGAGACTGGGAAATGATAAAGGTGTTGAGTTTCTTTCTGAGGTGATGAAAATGTCCTAAAATGGAGTATGGTGATGATTGCATGTATCTGAGAATATACTAAAATCCATTGATTTGTATACTTTAAATGGATGAGTTGAATGCTACTTAAGTTCCATCTCAATAAATCTGTTTTAAAAATACTGATGTCCCTGCCCCATCCCAGAGCACCTGCTCTAAGAGGCTCAAGTGGGCCCTGAAGGCTGGTCTCAGAGGCTCCAGGGACTGTCGGGTGGCCCCAGGCTCTGGGAGCTGATCTGTTCAGTTCTGGTTCTCTGTGCAACCGTATCCCCCTGCAGAAAGCCTGTTTCTTCCTCTTTCCTTGAGGGAGGGGCGGGGCTCCCTTCATCCTCTGTCATTTCTTCTGGATTTCCTTCAGGGGGTCAGTATTTGGAGGGTGCATGAACCCTCCAGGCCTGGGCATCTCCTCCTGCCCTAGCCCAGCATCCCAGAGCGGGAGGCCTGGGTGTGCACAGTGGCGTGTGCAGAGTCAGAGCTGTGGGCAAGGCGAGGCATTGATGTGGGTGGCATGTGATTCCCGGAGGTCAAAGTCACCCGAGGCTGCTTTCTTGTCTGTAACCAGCTTGTTTTAGCTCTGCTTTTCCTGATCTTAATCAGGAAAGTTGATCTTGTCACTGGAGGATAAATTTGATTACTTTGTGTTTTCTCTATCGTTTCAAAATTTCACAGTTAATTTCTCTTCCATGGAGAGGGGGCGTGGAGGGTACAGCTGGCTGAGGTCAGCTCGACCATCAAAGTGGAGGCTAGGCATAACTGGTCCAGAATATTCCTTCCCCCTCCCCTGGGGTGTGGGATATGTGGGGAGAAGGCTTCCTTTACTCTTTCAGAATACAGTCCTGCCGCACTGGGGACCACTGGTATTTTCTGAATAATTCCTCTATTGAGTAGTGATAAACCATTCAGTTCAGTTCAGTTGCTCAGTCTTGTCCAACTCTTTGTGACCCCATGGACTGCAGCACGCCAGCCCTCCCTGTCCATCATCAACTGCTGGAGTTTACCCAAACTCGTGTCCATTGAGTCGGTGATGCCATCCAGCCATCTCATCCTCTGTACTGATTCATAATTCCACTTGCGATTAGTCTGGAATTCAATCATAACAGCGGTACTAACAATCACTAACCCTATAAGGGGGGAGCTGTCATTCTCTGTGCTTGTGGATGGGGCTTGAGACCAGGGAACAGAAGTCACCTGCCCAGTCTCATGAGGCTGGTGAGTGAAGCAGTCAAGTGCACTGGGGATCGTTGGGCAGAACTCACACCCTAACCATCAGGCCACACTGCCGCCGAGGAGGGTGCTGACCCGTTTCTGCACTCACTTCTCTCCCTATGGCTCCTGCAAGGGGAGTTAATCCCACAAATGGGGCTGGGAAATGACCTTCAGTAGGTGGCACTGGCCATGTTTAAGAGTCTTAAGCCAGATTGGCTAGTTCTTGCCTTAGCTCTCTGATCTTCGGGGTGTGTAATTATGGGTGTGTTTCTTTATATTTTTCTTATAGCTTTTTATTTTATATTGGGGTATAGCCGATTAGCAATGTTGTGATACCTTCAAATGAACAGAGAAGGGACTCAACCATACATATACATGTGTCCATTCTCCCCCCAACTCCCCTCCCATCCAGGCTGCCACGTAACCTTGAGCAGTTTCTTGTGCTATATAGTAGGTCCTTGTTGGTTATCCCTTTAAAATACAGCAGTGTGTACCTGTCCATCCCAAATTTCCCAAGCATCCGTTCCCCCATCCTTCCCACCCCCTGCCTTGGGCAACTGTAAGTTTGTTCTCTGACATGCAATGGGTGTATTTCTTAACCTCTCTGTGCCTCGTTTTCCTATCTATAGAGCAATGTCATCTATCTCTTTCTCAAAGGATTGAGCTAATACAAGTAAACTGCTCAGTACCCAGTAAGCACTCAGTACATATTTTAGCTCTTACCATTATTCTCATTCAGATGGGGAGGCTGTAGATGGGGTGTTTTGAGGATTAAATGAGTTGAATGATGTGAAACATTCAGGACAGGGCCTGGCAGACAGTGAGGGCTCTACACATGCTAGTTAGTATTATCACTGCTATGGTTCTCAGATCCCAAACAGACCAGACAGTAAAATGACAATGGAATGAATAGGATGAGATAAACAAGACAGGATCCCACCTGATACATGAATGGGGACCTTCTCCTCACACCCCGTGCTCCGGGTGGGAGGTTGTCCCTGAAAGCCTTACTTCCGCTCAGCTGACTGATGGCAGAGCTGACCCCCTGCACCAGCCCGTCCTTCACTGGTGCCCTCATCCAGCACAGGATGAAAACATCACATTCTCCCTGCTCTCAGTGACTTGAATGTTTGAGCAGCCATTTACATCTTTCTGATGGGTAATCTGCATAAACAGCCACATGGAGATGAGGCTCGGCTCTCATCTGGCTCCATTATGAAATCCTCGCTGCCATGTTGGCCTGGGTGTGTGTTGGATGCTCAGTCATGTCCTCTTTGACACCGCATGGACTGTAGCCTGCCAGGCTCCTCTGTCCATGGGATTGTCCAGGCAGGAATACTGGCACGGGATCCATTCCCATCTCCAGGGGATCTTTCCCACCCAGGGATCAAACCCGGGTCTCCCTCCTTGCAGGCAGATTCTTCATCGCCTGAGCTACCAGGGAAGCCTGTCGACTTGGGTAAGGGCTAAAGCCCAGACCTGCTGGGTTATTTCAGGTCAAAATCAGATTTGATGTAGGGACTCCCCAGTTCTGATCTGTTTCAAGAGCCTCAAGCAAAGGTGCTTTCACTGGCTCTTTGAAGTTTGTTTTGACTTGAGTCTCCTGGGCAGTGAAGCCTAGATTTTTAAATAGATGCTTCTGCAGTTTATTTATTTTTCTTTTCTTATGAGCAGAGCTGCCTAAACCATGTGGGAAGGAGAGACTTGTGCAGGGAATGGCATCGTGCAGTCCTGCTCGGGGTGTAGGGGCTGTGATGGGCTCGGCCTCTCTCTGTTTGGCTTTTGCGCACTGCATCTGGGAAGATGCTCAGTTGGAGCTCGGCCCCACTGTCTGGGCAGACAGGACATTTCTGCAGCGCGGGGAGCCTGAGGCTCTTTCCTTCTGCCCTGCACAGGGACCTGGAGGGCTATAGAAGAAAGGGAGAGGGAGAAACAGTGGCGGGGAGGGGGGGGGCTCGAACACAGTAGATAAAGCAGCAGACACATTCACTGATATTTCACCAGACAGGAGCACATCAGAAACAGGTGTGCTGGGACTTCCCTGGTGGTCCAGTGGTTAGGACTCTGTGCTTTCACTGCAGGGGATATGGGTTCGATCCCTGGTCAGGGAACTAAGCTCCCACATGCCTTGCAATGCAACAAAAAATAATAATAAAAATACTTTATTAAAAAAAGAAACAGGGGTACCCCTGGGGGTTAATGGGTGCACCTGGCCCATGGGACAGCTGTGTCTCCTCTTGACCACCCTCACCCCCAGGATAGTTCTGTGACTCACAATCTCTGGAGAAACAAATGGGGGAAACAGAACTCTTTTCATCCCAGAAGTAAATACATACAGAAAGGCTTGGATTGGGTGCCCCAGGATCCCTGGGTTCTGGACCATGTTTTGCAATGAACGGGTTGGTCACCTCACTGCCTAGCTTTGGTCTTCATGGTTCCAAAGTGCAGATAGTAATCTCATGCTGTAACTGAAACTGGGGTCTGGCTGGTTGCCACTCAAAAGCCAATAAAAGGCCCAGGTTGGTGGAGATGAAACTTTGCTTTATTTTGGATGTTCGAAACCAGGGTGGGGTTGGGAGGGCAGACTCCTGTCCAAAGGCTGATTCCCCCCACCCCTACTGACCACTAGTGGGCAAGAGCTTTTATAGACGGAGGGAGGGGGCTCCATGAGAAACAGCACAGTCAGCTCTGACAGCCGTCTTGAAATTGGTCATCAGTGGTCTGACCAGCATCATCTTGATTGTTTTCAGTACAGTTAGTCTTCAGATCCAGGGTCAGCTTGTTTCAATTTCTTGAGGGCTGGTCTCAAAATTGTGGCCACTTATGTCATGGCCTCAGTCTAGTCATCATGTAGTTAACTTCTTTCACTTGGGGGGGGTTTTCAGTATTGACAAGATGGCTCACAGGATATGGCTTAGACTATTATCTACAGCCCTTGAGAAGGAACAAAAGGTCCTTGACTATGTTTAATGACTAACTGCTGCTGCTGCTGCTAAATTGCTTCAGTCGTGTCCGACTCTGTGTGACCCCATAGATGGCAGCCCACCAGGCTCTGCCTTCCCTGGGATTCTCCAGGCAAGAACACTGGAGTGGGTTGCCATTTCCTTCTCCATTGCGTGAAAGTGAAAAGTGAAAGTGAAGTCGCTCAGTTGCGTCCGACTCGTAGCAACCCCATGGACTGCAGCCTACCAGGCTCCTCCATCCATGGGATTTTCTAGGCAAGAGTACTGGAGTGGCTTGCCATTGCCTTCTCCGTTAATGACTAAAAAATTATTATTTAGTCCTGTTGGGCAGCTTTCCTTTGTTTCTCCATTTTTCAGTTCTCTGATTAAACTTATTCTTTGGCCAAAGTTTTTCCAGAGACTAAAAGCAGGCAGAGGACCTGGGGTGGGGGGCAAGGACCATAGAGTCCTGCTCGTTCCAGCACCACTGTTTCCCAAACTCGGGTCATGCAGGCATCACCTCCCAACCTGGTGCATGTGTGTTGTGAGTGGTGGTGTTTTACTTGCTCCTTTATGTCTTCAGCGGGGTGATGTTCCCCCTCCATAAGGCCAGCTTTGTGATTTCTTTTTGCCCCAGTTGTCCAAACCTACGCCATTACTGACTTAATATCTGTTTTCAGTGGACTCATTTTCCTTTTTAAAGACATCTATGGAGGCTAAAAATAAACAAATGCAATTTTATGTGATTATTGTAAATGAAATCTTTATATCATGTTAGATGAAGCAGGACTAAAAATGAAACGAGTAAAGATAAGAGATGTCTAATTGGTCCTAAACATCTTCTCCTGCCTGCCTGGGCTCGGCTCCTGAGGTGCCCTCTCTGTTGAGGGGGGTTTTGTGAGTGGAGCTTTCGAAAGGTGTTGAAGACAGTCTGGTCCTGATCGATACTTCCTCCTGCAGGAACTCATGTAAGAGAACAGATAATGAATTAATGTCATTTAATGCTGCCCCTGAATAATAATAATACTAAACAAAGAACACTGTAACAGCTGACAGTGACATTCAGCTCTCTCTGTGTGCCAAGAAATGTTGTAAACACTTTGCAGGTTTTAGCACATTAAATCTTCAAGGGAGGGACTTCCCTGGTGGGTCCAATGGTGAAGCATTTGCCTTTCAATTCAGGGAATGTGAGTTCAATCCCTGATCCGGCAACTAACATCCCACATGTGTGTCGGACATGACTCTTTGTGACCCCATGGACTGTGGCCTGCCAGGTTCCTCTGTCCATGGGATTCTCTAGGCAAGGATACTGGAGTGGGTTGCCATTTCCTTCTTCAGGGTATCTTCCCCACAGAAAGATCTAACGCACATCTCTTAAGTCTCCTGCATTGGCAGGTGGATCTTCACCAGCTGAGCCACTGGAGAAACCCCCCTGACCTGACCCCTCGCTGGAGGGCAACTAAGCCCATGCGATGCAACTATTGAGACCGTGCACCCCAACTAGAGAGTCTGTATGCCCCAACAGAAATCCCATGTGCTGCAACTAAGACCCGACACAGCCAAATTAAAGAAAAAAAATAGATGAAGCAAAAGACAAACAGACAAATTATTAAAAACAAAACAAAACCAACTTTCTAGCAGCCCTACAAGGTTGTAGCATATGCTCAATCACTTCAGTCGTGTCCGAATCTTTGCAACCCTTGGACGGTAGGGTCCATACTGGAGTGGGTTGCCATGCCCTCCTCCAGGGGGTCTTCCCAACCCAGGAATCAAACCTGCGTCTCTTAAGTCTCCCGCACTGGCAGGCAGGTTCTTTACCACTAGCGCCACCTGGGAAGTCCCTGTGGGCTGACTGTGGCCCCAGAAGATGCATCTGAATCCTAAGCTCTGGAATTCTGACTATTGCCTGAAAGACTGGAAGAGCAAATATCATTTACAGGGCAAAGGATAGGATCACACTAAGGACCTTGAGAGGAGGAGCTTATTATCCTGGATCATCTAGTGGGCCCTGGATGCAACTGCATGCACAGACACAGAGCAGGAGG
This sequence comes from Bos grunniens, assembly GCF_055505025.1. Taxonomy (NCBI): domain Eukaryota; kingdom Metazoa; phylum Chordata; class Mammalia; order Artiodactyla; family Bovidae; genus Bos; species Bos grunniens. The sequence goes on from NC_141181.1 coordinate 46,788,934, forward strand.
CCATGTGACCATGGGGCAGAGACTGGAGGGATGTGGCCAGAAGCCAAGGAAGCCTGGAGGCGCTAGAAAGTGGATGGAGTAGAAAGAGTCCTCCCCTCAAGCCCCAGAGACCTTGGTTTCAGACTTCGGCCCTCAGATCTGTTATTGTGTGCAGTCGCTCAGTCATGTCTGATTTCTGCGACACCAGCCCACCAGGGAGAATGAATTTCTGATGTTATCAGCCACATGGTTTGCTGTAATTTGTTACTGCAGCCATGGGAAACTCACACAGTGGGCATGACTGCTATCACTGTTGTGTGGATGAAGAAACTAAGCTACAGAGAGGTGGAGTAATTAGCCTGAGATCACACAGCCAGGAAGTGGCAAAGCTGGCATTTGAACCAGGGTGATTGGACTGGAGAGTATGGGAATCTTGGAACTTCCCAGAGGCTTCACACTGCTCACTGGCAGGCCTGCCCCACTTTGGGAAAACTGGGGACAGGCGGGCAGACTCATCAGCAGAAATTATTTAGAAAGCATGTCAAAACATGGGAAGCAGACTTCTCTGTGTTCCAGTGATTGAGACTCTGTGCTTCCACTGCAGAGAGTGTGGGTTTGATCCCTGGTCTGGGAACTACGATCCCACATGCCTCATGGTTATGTGTATGTTAGTTGCTCGGTCGTGTCCAACTCTTTGCGACCCCATGGACTGTAGCCCGCCAGGTTTCTCTGTTTATGGGATTTCCCAGGCAAGAATACTGGAGTGGGTTGCCATCTCCTTCTCCAGGGGATCTTCCCAACCCAGGGACTGAACCTGGGTCTCCTGTGGCTCCTGCAGTGCAGGCAGATTCTTTACCATCTAAGCCACCAGGGATGCTCATGGTGGGGCCAAATAAATAAAACTTTGACCGAGGACCTGCAGAGGCGATTTCCCCTCACCCCTGCTCCTGGTGGCTCAGCCCTCCTTGCAGTCCTTGTCAGGGCCCTCTCCTGGGTCTTGGTGCCAGGGGAGGGTCAGTGCATTGGCCCCACACGCACTCTCCAGAGGTCCCTGGACCTCCAAGCACCACTTCATAGGAGAGAGCTCCAGCTGGGGCATTTGGACACAGAAAGGAGATGTTTAAGGGAGACTTCATTGATGTTCTCCAGAATACAACAAAAGTGGAGCCGCCTGCCTCACCAGCCTGTGATGGACCCAGTGTGTCCTAGAGGGACGCCTCCTTGGTGGCCTGGCCCCCGGCCTCTGCCCTGTGCTGAGTGACCTGAGGTTCCTCCTGTTGTTTCCTCCCTTCTACCCTCACCTGCCTCTTCATTTCCTACAGCATTTCTTCTCTGCTGTTCTATTACGGGGTGCTATTTTATTTTTCTTTCTTCTCCCCTAGGGATCTCCGTTTAAACACACACACACCAAAATACTCCACTGATTAGATTTGTTGAATCTTAGAATGTGGAAAGTCAACGTGAGCCCAGAGCAGGCTGCAGGCGGCAGCTTGTGGGTGAAAAGCTGATCGGGGTCAGGAGGGGGCAGCCCGGTCACGTGAGGGCTAATGCCTCTCAGATCCTGATTACCCATTACCGGGGAGCTGACCCGGCGCCCTGCCCAGAGCCAGGTGGGCAGACCCCAGGCTGGGGCTGAGTTGGGAGGGGGACCACCATCCTCAAGCCACTGTGGTTCAGGAGAGGATGCTGGATGGCAAAAGGCATGTCCACGCTTTTAAAAAATGATGATCACTTACCCTTTCTCCCTGAATTCTAAAGGTAATTTTCAAACACTGATGGTAGCCCATCATTTTCTTATTAGCAAATTGAGGCTTCTCGGGCAGCCAGTGTAATAACTGAAGATGACCCTCACATACTGGGCAGCGAGGGGCACCTGCTTGATGATAAGTGGTGACTGTAAAAGGCAGATGAAATAGGAAATAGATGGTGAGCATCCAATCCCGGGTTAACTGGCTCCCCTGGTGGTCCCGGGTCCGACATTCTGGCACCTGCAGCAATTATTTTAGGATTCGAGACCAACAATCCAGCCTGCGCCCACTGAGGTGACCCAGTGACCTGCATGCTTTATGGAAAAGATCCTATTATCATGAACTTCTCAGGGCACCTAAAATGTAACAGCATTTACCGAAATGAGCAAATTACTGGAAATCATAGTCTTGTCGTCTTGGCCCAGGAATGAAGGAGAAGAAATAAATGATGCTGATGCTGTTAACATACAGAGCATCCTCTGTGAAACTCTCTGAGTTTTTAATTTTTTATTGAATTTTCACAGCCTTATATTATGAATGCCGCTTTTAAGGATGGGCTTTATTGGATGAGGCTCAAGAATTTAAGTAACTTGTTCAAAGTCACAGTTTGTAACAGGGTGGGTGGGGTTGGGCAAGATTCTATTCTGTATAATCTGATTCTAGAGCCTTATCTCTTAACCAGTGTGCAGTGGTTCTTATTAGAATAGATTAATAGCTGAAAAGAAATTCTTTAAATTCCCGTAGGGTAAGTGTAAAAGTGTTAGTCGCTCAGTCATGTCCGACTCTTTGTGACCCCATGTATTATAGCCCACCAGGCTCCTCTGTCCATGGAATTTCCCAGGCAAGAATACTGGAGTGGGTTGCCATTCTCTTCTCCAGGGGATCTTCCCAACCCAGGGATTGAACCCCGGTCTCCTGCATTGCAGGCAGATTCTTTCCCATCTGAGCCACCAGGGAAAGGAAGGACAAATACACATGTTCCCTCCTTCCCTCCCTCCTTCTTTCTCTCTGTCTCTCTGTCACACACACACCATTTCCACCTATTTTCTCTTTCAACTCTCTCTCTTTTAAAAAAAATATATTTATTTTTTTGCTGCATCAGGTCTTAGTTATGTGGGATCTTTCACTGCAGTGCACTGAGTCTCTAGCTGTGGCATGAGGGCTCCAGAGTGAGTGGGCTCAGTAGCTGTTGTGCGAGGACTTAATTACTCTGTGGCATGTGGGATCTTAGTTCCCAGACCAGAGATTGAACCCATGTACCCTGCATTGCAAGGCAGATTCTCAACCACTGGACCACCAAGGAAGTCCTTCCTCCAGCTCCTGGATAACTAAGTGACTATATCATTATTGACTTTGGCAAAGTCAAAATCATTTCCAAGCGTTCAGCTCTAAGTTCCATTTTTCTCCCTACTCTTATGCAAATAGTCAATCCCATTCTTTTGTTAAGAAGAGTAGTTTGGTTAACTGGAACTCTGGAAATTTCTTGCACTGGATTATTGACTGAAATCAGCTGGATCCAGGAGCAGTGCTGTTGGGTAACCTCTTCCATGCTGTTATTTGGTGTGGGGGTGGGGGGCCCTTTGCAGCAATGCTCTTTTCTATACCTCCTGACCCCCCTCAAGTGCATGTATGAGGGTCGAATGGACACCCAGCAGGGTTGAGGGGTGTATGCCAGCTTTCTCCCCCTTGTCCAGAACTGTGGCGGAGGTGGGCGGGTAGGCTGCAACAGCTTTGTCCCACTTCTTTGATTGTAAGGTCCTGTGCATGCCTGCATGTGTGCTAAATCACTTCAGTCATGCCTGACTCTGCAACTCTATGGACTGTAGCCTGCCAGGCTCCTCTGTCCATGGGATTCCATTCCCTACATCTGCATCTCTCTTCCTGCCCTGCAAATAGGTTCATCATTACCGTTTTTCTAAATTCTGTATACACGCGTTAATATGTGATACTTGTATTTTTTCTCTTTCTTACTTCACTCTGTGTAACCGGCTCTAGGTTCGTCCACTTCAGTTCAAATTTTTGAGACAAAAAATTTATAAAAGAGCCAACTTTGGACTTTTGTGGCTTCGGAACAATAGCCAGTGAGGTTGACTTCATGAATCTCCCTTCTAGAGGGGAACAGGGTTCTCTGGTGAAGGGCCACGGAGAGGGCAGAGGGCCAGCACATTTGGGGTGATGAATGGGGTGGATGAAAGACTCACTGGTCACGTGGACAAGTGAAAGAATGCATTGGATGAGTGTGGAGAGAGGTTCCGCTGCTGTAATGAGATCCAAAAGAAATGGGTTAAAGGTACATGCTCTTGGTTGAGTAATAGTCCACGTCAGGGGCTCCACAGGATTCTGCTGTGGAGAAACCCAGGTTCCTGCTGTCTTGTAGCTCTGCTCTGGCTTCCACTGTTTGATCCAAATGTTTTATCACTGCAAACTCATCCTGGATGGCAGGAACGGAGTTGAGGTGAAGGTGAGGGTATACACCTTCCTGGGGGGACCGCCCAGGGTCGCCACATGGCTTCTTTTACATCTCGTGGGTAAGACTTAGTGACTTGGCCATGCCTGACTTCCCAGGCTGGGAAAGGTTAAGTCACTCCCTGGGCAGCCATCTGTCCAGCTGCAGCATCCTGTTCATGTGTATGAGGGGAGAATGGATACTAACGACCACTGGGAGTCTCCACCATAGTACAGAACTTGGCTTTAGGTGCTAGATTTGAGGATGATGGAGCCTTCGGACTTCCCGATGGCCTTCTCTTTGAACGACCAGCTTGATGGTGGAATGAAATGGCACCACCATCACTAAATGTTAGACTGGTGTGCTTGTGCATCATTTTCCAGGTCCTGAAGATGGTGTTGTACTTCCACAGTCTGACATATTTGAAGCGAAACTCACATTCTTTTGTGAAGCCAAGGTGATAGAGCAGAAGGCTGCTTCTGAGCCCTGGTTGGCTCTGCAAGTCTCCACATCCCCTTGCTGGCCACACCTGGCCTTCTTTATGCATATACATTCCCCCCTCCAACCCCAGATCCTCCAGCTAATTTAGCCCTAGAACCAGAGCTGTGGATGTTACCAGAAGCTTTTGAGCAGCAACTCAGGAGGGAGCTGTCAGCTGCACGGGTGGCAGAGTTGAGGGACAGAAGGAGGGTTTCATTATCACATGAGGTGTAGAGACGAACAGGGAAATGTCCTTCACACCTCGAACTCCGAAACAGGAAATGTATTCTCCTTTAAAACCAAAGGTGGTGCTAGTGGTAAAGAATTTGTCTGCCAATGCAGGAGATGCAAGAGATGCTAGTTTGATCCTTGGATTGGGAAGATCCCCTGGAGTAGGAAGTGGCAACCCACTCCAGTATTCTTGCCTGGAAAATTCTGTGGACAGAGGAGCCTGGTGGGCTATAGTCCATGGGATCGCAAAGAGTCAGACACAACTGAGTGACTGAGTACGGTTACTGTTTAAAACCAAAAGCAAATACCTCCCAAGTGGAGTCGTGCAGGTCTCTGGTCTTTGGAGAAGCTCAGGTGTGAACAGGTATTTGCTACCGACAGAAGAATGGGATGGAGAACGTGTCATCTGAGGGTCAGAGCACAGAGAGAGGGGAGCTCGGGGCAGAGAAAGCCTTGGAAAAGAACTGGTGTGTGAAAGGGCTTTGGATTTTTTTTTTAATTGAAACTCTAATTAGAAACCTATCTGTTGTTGTTGTTCTGTCGATAAGTCGTGTTCAACGCTTTGCAACCCCATGGACTGCAGCACAGCAGGCTTCCTGGTCCTTCACTAAGCTGAACTCACATCCACTGAGTCAGTGATGCCATCCAACCATCTCATCCTCTGTTGTCCCCTTCTCCTCTTGCCCTCAATCTTTCCTAGATCAGGGTCTTTTCCAATGAGTCAGCTCTTCCCATCAGGTGGCCAAAGTATTGGAGTTTCAGCATTAGTCCTTCAGATGAATATTCAGGGTTGATTTCCTTTAGGATTGACTGGTTCAATCTCCTTGCTTTCCAAGGGACTCTCAAGAGTCTTCTCCAGAAAACTGTAGACCCATCATAAGCTCCTTCGGTAACTTTTAGTTCAGAAAACTCTCCTGGTTGAAGACATTTTAAAAAGTGACAGAAGCGCAAAGATGGGAGTCTAGAAAGAGTCTTATGAGCATCGTTTCTTTGCTCCTCTGCACCAGGGCCCCAGATGAGGCCAGTTCCCATGCAGTTGGCTGATGCCTTGTCAGATCCTTCTCCTGGGAAGCCTAGAATGCACTTTCCCCTGGATCTTGGAGGATCTCTGATGCTGCTTTCCTTATTTAGATATAGGCGGGGACTCTTACCAGAAGTTCAGCCAGGTCTACTACTGGGCTACTACTGGAATCTGCACTTTTGATGTCATCTTCAGAAGAGGCCACACGATTTTCTTTAGCATCAGCTTCTCTACAGTCACATTTATTGCTTTACTGGCTTTTCTGCTTCCCCAGTTATAACATAGGCTGCAGGAGGGTGGGGCTGTCTTGTCTGCTCATCACACCGCAGCACAGGGAGTGTTGCCGTGTGGTGGGCACTCAGAGCTTGCTGGGTGAGTGACAGAATGAGTCCAGTTTTTCTAGCCAGAATGTGCCTGTTTACCAGGGGGGCACAAAAGAAGCACCAACTGCCCTTAGGATGTGAAACACTTTCTGTGAACCCAGACTATCTCGCTCATCTCTAAGTAGCTTGACCAATGGACGTTTGCCCATTGCTTCCATGCTCTCACACCGTGATCAAACATGAAGAGAGCTTAAGAGAATGGTAACTGGAAAGTCAGAATTCAGGGTTTCTTTTCTGACTCATGGTGGGGAGGGAACAATCTTTCTTTTACTTTTTAAATTTATTTTATTGAAGTATAGTTGGTTTACAATGGTGTGTTAGTTTCTGCTATACAGCAAAGTGATTCAGTCATACATGTGTGTGCTAAGTTGCTTTAGTCATGTCTGACTCTGTGTGACCCTACGCACTGTAGCCTGCCAGACTCCACCGTCCATGGGATTCTCCAGGCAAGAACACTGGAGTGGGTTGCCTGCCCTCTTCCAGGGGATCTTCTCAACCCAGGGATTGAACCTGTGTCTCCTGGTATCCTGCACTGGCAGGCAGGTTTTTTGTTTTTTGTTTTTACCACTAGTGCCACCTGGGAAGCCCTCAGTTATATATATATATATGTATTCTTTTTTATGTTCTTTTCTAGTTTATCCCAGGATACTGAGTATAGTGCCTGTGCTATACTATAGAACTTTGTTGTTTTCCCATTTTATGTATAATAGTTTGCATCTGCTAATCCCAAACTCCCAATCCATCCCTCCCCCCTTACTCCTCCCCCTTGGCAACCACAAGTCTGTCTTCCATGCCTGTGAGTCTGTTTCCGTTTAATGGATAAGTTCATTTATGCCATATTTTAGATTCCACATATAAGTGATATCATATGATATTTGTCTCTCTATCTGACTTACTTCACTTAGTGTGATAATCTCTGGTTACATTCATGTTGCTACAAATGCCGTTATTTCATTGTTTATGGCTGAGTGATATTCCATTGTATGTATGACCACATCTTCTCTATCCACTCATCTGTTGATGGGCACTTGGGTTGTTTCCATCTCTTGGCTATCACGAATAATGCTGCTGTGGACACAAGGGTACGTGTATCTTTCTGAATTATAGTTTTTCCCAGATATATGCCCAGGAGCGGGATTGCTGGAACATATGGTAACTCTGTTTTCAGTTTTTTGAGGAACCTCCGTACTGTTCCATAGCAGCTGCACACATTTACAGGGAACAGTCCTTCTTATCTCTGCTTTTCTCCTTGAGGTTTCATGATGGCCCCCATCCCTGATACTACATCGTGACTTCTCAGCATATGTGCTTATGGTGTATGACAGATTCAGTGTTATAGTTAAAGCTCATGAAACAGAAACTGAGATGATTTCTTCCTGGTTCAGTCAGCTGTGGGTGGGAGTTTTCAAGTGGTTTGTTTTGAATGTGGTACATTTCACAAGGTTGCATGGCAAGCCTGCCTTTCAATTCTCTGCATCTCTCAGAGACAACATATTATTCACTTGGAGATAAAGTGAAGGTCTGACTATTGCTTGTGCATTCATGGGAGGCTGAGGCCATGGGGTCCTCCGAGCTCACATGGTGGGGATCCTGCAGAACAGGTACAGAGTCAGCAAAGAAATACTCTCTGGGGCAGGAAGTAGGGAGACCCACAGTCCTGGAGGGATCAGGGGAGGCTTAATGAGGGGATAGGAAGTTAGACCTTGTAGCTCCTGCATTATTTAAAAAGGATGCTTCTAACAATGAACTGAAGGCAGGGCTGCTCCCCATTTCTGTGCTGAAGGGGAGCCCCAGGCTTCATGGAAAAGGGCTCCGTTGGGATCACGGCATTTGCATCGTGATGGGAGTACCTCTGGTTGGATTTGTTGTGAAACCTGGTTCAACCCTCACTCTGGCCTGGACAGAATTTCCTGACTCCATCACCAAATTCTATTTGTTGATTCCTTTGGTCAGTGTTGGTCAAACATCTTCTACATTCTGGGAACAGTGCCAAGAACAAGACATGACATGGTGTGTGCCCACGTTCAACGTGGTTTCTTCCTTTTCTTGTAACTTCTCTCCCGGGCTGTCCTCGGCCATCATCTCACCCCACCCTCTTTGTCACCCCTCATTATCTCCTATGGGACAACCAGTGACAGTGGCAGTGAGGGCTGTGGCTGTGGGGACTATCCAGAGAATCACCAAGGTCACGGTGAGGCAATGACATTGGTGCAGAGACATGAGGGGTGAGTAGGGTTCACTATCAGGGAGAAGAGGGGAAGAGGGTCCCAGGCAGAGGGACCAGTACACAAGGAGGCTGGAAAACCCATGTGATGAGGAAAACCCTGGAAATGAGGCAGGACTGGATTGCAAGCCGCAGTCAGGACCGTGGACTTTATCCTTAAGGTAACGGGCAGCTTCTGAAGTCCTTTAAGTAAAAGAATGACACAATCAGATGTCCATTTTTCAAAGATGGCTCTGCCTCCTCGGTGGAATATGAGCTAAAGGAAGCCTTGGCTAGAGGAAGCTTCCCTGGTGGCTCAGATGGTAAAGAATCTGCCTGCAATGCGGGAGACCTGGGTTCCATCCATGGGTTGGGAAGATCCCCTGGAGAAGGGAAGAGCAACCCACTCCAGTATTCTTGCCTGGAGAATCCCATGGACAGAAGAGCCTGGTGGGCTCCAGTCCATGGGGTTGCAAAGAGTCGGACACGACTGAGCGACTTTTACTTTCACTTTTCGGCTAGAAGAAAGACCAGTGAGCAGGCAGATTTTGTGATCCAGGAGAAAGACATTGGTGGCCTGGATGAGGATGAGGGTCGTGGGATGGAGGGACGTGAATGGATTGGAGAGTTAATAGGAGGCCAACTTGGTGCATGTGGTAACTGGCTGAGTGATGGGAGAGGGCTGAGTCAGGAATTCTGGCTTCCTCATCTAGTCAGTGGGCAGGACTGTCCGGGTTGCTCTTCTGGAGGAGAATCTTGCTCGAGGATTATAGTCTGTGTGGCACGGAATGGCCCTCTGGTGCATGGGTGTCCTAGATCCATCATTCAGGATTACGCTCAGCTGCATGTTAAAGAAAACACAGTGCCTCAAACAAGATAAGGCTTTGTATTCCTGTGGCCTAAAAATTTTAGTTGTAGGAAGTCTGGAGCTTCCAATGGGGTTGGTTTCACAGAATCACTGGGGACTCAGGATCCTAGGTCGCTGCTCGGTCAACCTGATGACAGTGACCCTCATCTTGATGCTCTCAGGATGGCAGCTGGAGCTCCAGCCAGTACATCTGCATTCCAGGCAGGAAGAAGGGGAAATGGATGCAGGGTGAGAAAAAGTGAATGATAGTGGAAGCATCCCTCTTTAATGCATGTTCTTGGGGACACCATTCAGGGACTTCTGCTTATATCTCATTGGCCAGGTACCCACTCCAAACTGTACCAGAAGCTGGGAAATAATAGTATTTCCCTGAGGTGTGACCACCTCCAATAAGACTTGAGTTCTGTAAAAAAGAAAGTTCTGCAAGTGCATATGAGGTAGACCAGTGATCTTCAAAACATCTGCTCTCCTCACCCAGTGCACATGAATTATGTGGTCCCTGAGCCTCTCCTGTGGTTGACTTATGAGTGAGATTCTTCACACAGTCCCTGAGTTTCACTGGTGTTGAGGTTCACTATTTTTAAAGGAAAACACATATGATAAATAGCTATCATCGTTTGTGGTTGACCTAATTTCACTGGGGTGATTCTTTCTTTCCTAGGTTGTCATTATGCTAGAATTGGATTTGTGTGTGTGTGTGTGTGTGTGTGTGTACTCAGACTTTTTCTGATTGTCTAAATTATCTTTAAAAACAAAATTCTTTTTGGTTACCTGGGGGAACTATGAGGGGAAGGGAGTATGGGATCGACATGTACACACTGCTATATTTAAAATGGATAACCAACAAGGACCTACTGTATAGCACAGGGAACTCTGCTCACTTTTATGTGGCAGCCTAGATGGGAGAGGAATTTAGAGAAGAATGGATACATGTGTATGTATGGCTGAGTCCCTTTGCTGTACCTAGCACAGCATTGTTAATCGGCTATGTTCCAATATAAAATAAAGAGTTAAAAAAGAAAGTTCTAGGAAGGGCATTTTTAAAAGGTGTTATTCTTGGGTGATTTCATCTTTAAGCTGCCCTTTCAGGTGTGGATGAAAAGGTATAATTACCTGAGTCCCTTCAGGATGCAAGCTTATGTCATTGCTGACTGTTTTAAGATCAGAGCTTCAAGAAGTGGAAAGACAAGTTTAGAGCTAATCCTCTGCATGTTTCTTCACATTTCATTCATTCATTCAGTCAATTTACTACATGATGATTGCATATAAAGTCATATCACATGAGGCTCACAGGGAGAAGGGCAGTCAGACATGTATCTTTTGAGAAGTGTTATAATAAAAATATGAAGGTAATGGGGGACAGTTCCCTGTGTAAGTCATGTCTTAGCTATCTGCTCATGGGGAGAGCCTCCCTCTCAGTTTCCTTGTCTGTAAAATGGAGAAGATAACAGTTCCTAACTTGTCAGTATTTATCTTCAGTTTCATCCCATCCTATCCCATTCTATTTTAAAAAATGGTGTTAAGACCTACTTACTTAATTGACTCCACAATCCAATTGGTCATGGCTTGATGCTTGAACAACCCTTTTCTAGAACCTCATGCTTGGCTGCCCTGGGGCAAGATGGGGAATGGGTGGGGCTGGGATCATGAGAGAGGAGAGAGGGCCACCCTCAGGAAGGGAGACCACGTCCAGAAGGAGACCTCCAGGGTCTTCAGTTCAGTCTCTCAGTTGTGTCTGACTCTTTGCGATCCCATGAACCGCAGCACGCTAGACCTTCCTGTCCATCACCAACTCCCGGAGTGCACCCAAACCCATGTCCATTGTGTCGGGGATGCCACCCAACCATCTCATTCTCTGTCATCCCCTTCTCCTCCTGCCCTCAATCTTTCCCAGCATCAGGGTCTTTTCAAATGAGTCAGCTCTCCGCATCAGGTGGCCAAAGTATTGGAGTTTCAGCTTCAGCATCAGTGCTTCCAATGAACACCCAGGACTGATCTCCTTTAGGATGCACTGGTTGTATCTCCTTGCAGTCCAAGGGACTCTCAAGAGTCTTCTCCAACACCACAGTTCAAAAGCATCAATTATTCAGCACTCAGCTTCTTTATAGTCCAACTCTCATATCCATACATGACTACTGGAAAAACCATAGCCTTGACTAGACAGACCTTTGTTGACAAAGTAATGTCTCTACTTTTTAATATGCTATCTAGGTTGGTCATAACTTTCCTTCCAAGGAGTAAGCATCTTTTAATTTCATGGGTGCAATCACTATCTGCAGTGATTTTGGAGCCTGGAAAAATAAAGTCAGCCACTTTTTCTAGGGTCTTGGTGAGATTTAATTCTGTGCATCAGGACGGGGAGTCTTTAATGGTTTTAAATGTCAATTTAATAAATTAAAAAAAAAAGAACAAAGAACTCATCAAATCATTCTTCACTCTTCACTGCTTAACACCAGGTAATGAAGAGGCTCCGTTACAAACCAGCAGCAGGAGGCAAGGGAGCAGGTGGGAGAGGCCTTAGAAAGGACACTCAGTGAAGATGTGGGTTTGTGTGGCAGGTGCGAGCTGGACCTCCGTGGGTCTAGCGGGACTTGGATTGCTTCTGTCCAGGCAAGGGTGTCGTCCAGATTGCCCTTGGTCCGGCACTCTCTCTCTCTCTCCCATTCCACCTTCCCACAGGGCCATGGATGTAAGGCTTCCAGCTATGAACTTGATTATTTCCTCCGCTGTCCTGGGAACCCTGAGGGTTTCTTCCAGAGGCAGGAATAAAAACTACCCCCCTTTTTTCCCGGTCTGGAGGATCCTCCACAGAAGCTGCCTTTGCTGGTAAATCCAGCCATCCATCATCAGCCCAGCAAAAGGCCCATCAATCCCCCCGTCACTGGTGGAAGTCTGATAAGATGGCGGGCTTGCTTCTTTTGGTGCAGTCATCAACAAATAGATCCTCCTTTTGCATCATGGCAGTATGCAGCACCGACCTCCTGGACCCCTCGAAGCGCCCACAGACCACGTCCCTCAGATAATGAGAAGCTCCCGCTCACCCAGGAAGCCTTTATCAGCGATGTCCCAGACTCGCCTGCAGCCACCCCCGGGGTCACAGTGCACGAAGCACCGTTCACGCCATTCAGGGGCCTTTAATTTCCAGCTAATTGCTACTTAAAATAATTTTCTACCATGTCTGTGCGGCACACTGCACACTGGCTGTGTTGTTTTTCTTTCCTGAGAGCTGGGGTGGGTCCCACAGAGCACAGCTTCGTAAACAAAAGGAGCCTGGGGCAATTGCTGGCTTTCTAGCCTCTTAGGGAAGGATGGATGGGAGACGGATCTGAGGGAAAGATGCGGGGCTCTGCTTGGGGGCGGGCGCTCTGCGCGTGGAAGCCTGGAGCCCGCTTCCCTTCACGTCTCCAGCATCTCCGTGGGAAGCCTGCTCAGTCAGTTACCTCGTCTACAGACTGAGAGAATGACGGACCCGTGTGGAGTTAACTATGAGAAAGCAAGGATGCCACGGCCGCGTGAGCCTTGCCTCCAGGGGGCGCTGTCGACCTCTCCTTTTATACTTAATCTGCCCTCCCGTGGAGAGGAGGAAGCAGAGTCTGAAGAGCTGACCTCCTGAGGAAAGAAAAGTCCATTTACACTCCCCTCTCCTCTCCCCCGACAACACACACACCCCTGCTAATTGTCTTCTCTTCTGTCAGGGGGCCGTGTGTGAGTTCCAGAGCATCCCATTCGGGAGAGAGTCATCCCTGTGACCCGCTTCCCCGTGGGCCATGGCATTCTTCATGGCATCTCGTAAGGAGCTGTGAGTCCTAGCAGAGGTGGCCCACCCCTGCACTCCTGACCCGGGAGATCACATCCTCCTGGAAGGAAAAATGCAGCCTCTGAAGGAGGAACATGCTTTGTCTTTCCCCTAAGCGTGTCCCAGGCTCCTCCTGGGGCCAGACTCGGATTGGCCCAGGTGGTGACAGGTGCTGTGAAGACAGGGTCTTAATGGAGCGTGGCCTGCATGGGCTGGATGAGGCTTCTTAGACAGGAAACTCTGAATAGGGAGTAGGGTCCTGGGAGAGAGTGTTCCAGAGTGTTCTAGAATGTTCCATGTGCTCCCAGCTAGCAGGACAAACTTGAAGAGTTGGAGGAATGAGAAGGCCAGTGAGGCTGGGAGGTGGAGAGAGGGGTAGGGGAGGAAGCAGCATAGTCGGGCCTTTTATATCACCCTGGTTACCACCAGGGTTCCGTTGTGTGGGCAGAACCCCCCATGAGTGCCATGCCATGATTGGTGAATTAAGGGGTTGCCTGGTTGTGCTGTGAACCCAACAGGCAAGGTGATTAGGGATCTGGTGTAAGTTCCAGGCAGGATTAATTGCCTGGACCAGGCTAGGATCTAGGAGCCAAGTCTGGATTGGCAGCAAAGCCTGATGGGAATATCATAAGATGTCTAATAACTGTTATGGCATGTCCCTCCTTCCCGCAGTATGTATTAGGTTGAAGAGCTGATCTAATCTGTGGGCTAAGATTGCATGGGTCTTTGGGTTCATTCCATTGGGTCTGGTGGTGCAGTTTTCTAAAATCACTCTTTACTTTGAGTGCTGTTTTAACCTATTCCTTGGTACAGGTTGGGGGCCTAATTGTTGGTGTCTATTATGCTGTGGGGACTCTATCTCTCTGAAGCCTGTGCCCAAAGCATGCTAGATGGTCAATAAATATTCCCATCAATGAATTAAACTAGGCAGTCAATACACTTCTCAATAAAGGTCCATATTTGTTTCCACATGGGAATATGGGCAGAAAATGTCGGACATCTCATACTCTGAATGACAGGAGTTTCTTAGTTTTTAACCCTTTTCCTTCTTATCTTTCCATTTTGCATAACTTGTGTCACATTTAGAAATTACTGCTTTTATTTTCTATTTGCCTCTTTGAGCCAAAGTTCAGTCACCTGGTAGCTTTTATTTATTTATTTATTTTTAAACCAGGGAGCTATTTATTATGTTATTTAATGTTCCAAATGACTTTTATTTTTCTATTCTCTTTATTATAAATGCAAAAGTACATAACTTGAACTTGTCTTAAAGTTGTTCAGTTGCTCCGTCATGTCCGACTCTTTGCAACCCCATGGACTGCAGTGTGCCAGGCTTCCCTGTCTTTCACCATTCTCCCGGAACTTGCTCAAACTCATGTCCATTGAGTCAGTGATGCCATATAATCATCTTATCCTCTGTTGTCCCCTTCTCCTCCTACCCTCAATCTTTCCCAGCATCATGGTCTTTTTCAATGATTCAGCTCTTTGCATCGGGTGGCCAAAGTATTGGAGCTTCAGCTTCAGCATCAGTCCTTCCAATGAATATCCTAAAGGTGGATTTCCTTTAGGCTTGACTGGTTTGATCTCCTTGCAGTCCAAGGGACTCTCCAGAGTCTTCTCCAACACCACAGTTCAAAAGCATCAATTCTTTGACACTCAGCCTTCTTCATGGTCCACCTCTCAAACCTGTACATGACTACTGGAGAAACCACAGCTTTGGCTATACAGACATGATGTCTCTGCTTTTTTTTTTTTTTTTCTTTTTTTCTAATTTTATTTTATTTTTAAACTTTACATAATTGTATTAGTTTTGCCAAATATCAAAATGAATCCGCCACAGGTATACATGTGTTCCCCATCCTGAACCCTCCTCCCTCCTCCCTCCTCATACCATCCCTCTGGGTCGTCCCAGTGCACTAGCCCCAAGCATCCAGTATCGTGCATCGAACCTGGACTGGCAACTCGTTTCTTACCTGGGAGCTTTTAAAAAGAGACAAACATCTGGTAAAATAAAAGCCAGAAAACCACATGGAATGGATACACGATAGTCATCTTTATACCTCATATTCTTTCTTCCTTTACTTTTCCTTTAGTTCAGGAAAAAAATTACAAACTGAAATGCATAGAGACTATGACACGTACATGTGTGTTGGGATGATTTTTAACATGAAAATGAAAATTTCATTTTTAAAAAGATGAGAACATTAAGGACTTAGTAAAAAGGAAAATGCACCCTTGTCCATGACAATTTCACCTGGAAGCGGTCTATTACTGTGTTGTCCGGGTTATAGGCCTCATCTGGGATCATAGCTGGGGGTGAGCCGGATGGTTACCTGTAAGCCAGTGGCCTCATGGAAATCGTAGCCCATCCCTCCCACTCATCTCTGACATTGCTGTACCTGCTTCCTCCTGGGCACCCCTTCTTCCTGCCACTATTTCCAGTTCACACCCTTGCTCCTCCAAGTTACCGAGCCATCTGGTTCCCCTGGCCCTGGCTGCTGAGGCCCCTCCCGTGGCATCTGGCCAGCTGGCAGGGACCGCTCTGGCTGCTGAGTGGTGTTGGAAGATGCTGCCCGGCTCCTGACAGCTCTGGACGCCCCCGCTGATGTGCAGACCTGTGGGCTCCAGGCCAGGCCGCGGGTGCCGTGGGCCTGTGCCCAGCGCGGCTGTGCCAGCAATGTGCTTCATCGTCAGATCCTCATCTTAGCCTCAGACTTGGACCCCCTCCTGGCACAGCCATCACGTTTAACCTCAGCAGTGATTTAAATGGAGAAATCAGTCTGTGGGTCCAGCAGAGCAACATGACTGCACACCCAGGGCCCTTGTGTGCATTTGGATGTGGATGAAGGAGACCATGGCCTCACGGATCTTGTTTATACAACCGTTTCAGTGTCCTGGGCTCTGAACCAGCCCATAAGAGGGGTACTGTGTGCACCATTCACTTAGCAGATGAAGAGGATGAGAAGCAGAGCTAGTTCTTAAGCAACTCTCTTGATCCAAGTGACACATGAATTTTAGATGAGCATCAAATAAGAAACACACCTGGATCTTGTAAGGAGAGGTGTTATTCGAGAGGATTCTGGGCAGGGGAACAGCAAGTGACCACTGCAATTGGGGGCCTCTGAGCATCAGTCTGCAGGCATCGCTGAGGTCCAGCAGGAAGGGTTTTCCTTTTTCTGGAGGAGAAGATGCTGGACATGGGAAGTGGGATGAAATGGGACAAGATCAGGTCATATATGAGAGAGTGCTTTATTCCAGGTCTGCCTGACCCCAGGAGAGCTGTCTGTTGGCAGGATCTGGGGGGGAGAAGAGCCTCTGAACGAGCATTTTATTCTGATAGATCTGTGGGCACAGGTTTTCTGTGATCTGTAACTGATCTCAATCCAACAGATACAACTCTCAGAGGGAAGTTTCTGCAGAGGGTCGTGTTGGCGTCCAGAACTTGTGGAGTGAGGAAGGAGAGAGGAGGAGGCCTGGGGAGGTGGCAGGGCCAAGCAGAGGCCCTGCCGTGGGGAGGAAGACCCCTCCCTCTTCTGTGCAAGGCCATGGGCTCTGTGGACAGCGTGACACTAGAGGTAGGGGACACCGCAGCCTCTGGATCCAGGCACAGAAGTGAGGATGAGCAGACAGAGGGCTGGCAGCTCAGCCCAGCTGGTAGGCACTCTGCTGATGGGGACGAGGGTAGAGGGTGTCTACCTGGGGTGTTGACTGTGTAGAAGAAACCAGAAGAGCCCATGGTCCCTACCAGGTCAAATCTACCTGTAAGAAGCAGAGGGTATGAGGTTTGTCCTTCTTTATACAACTATTTGGGCATCACCTGGACAATGTTTCAGGAAGACATGGATTTCACCCCTGACTCTGCCCCTTATAGTTTGTGTCTTTGGACCAGTGATCTATTCTCCCAGAACTTTGCTTCTTATCTATAAAAATCTCTAAAATGGGTATATCATCTCAATCTATAAAAATGAGTGAATGCGAACCTGATATAAAAATTCTACTACACGCCATCAGTATGTGAAGGAGCAAAGAAAATGCTGTTCATCCACACAGCAGAATATTACTCAGCCATGAAAATGACTGAAGCGCTGCCAAGTGCTATAACATGGATGAACCCTGGAAATGTTACCTGAGTGAAAGAAACCAGATACAAAAGGCCATGTATCCTATGGTTCCATTTAAATGAAATATCTATGTTTCTGAAGAAGACACACAGATGGCCAGTAGGCACATGAAAAGATGCTTGACATCATTAATTATGAGAGAGATGCAAATCGAAAGTACAATGAGGAACCACCACACCAGTAAGAATGGCCATCATTAAAAAGTCTACAAATAACAAATTCTGGAGAGGGTCTGGAGAAAAGGGAATCCTCCTACACTGTTGGTAGGAACATAAGTTGGTATAGCTACTATGGAAAACAGTAGGGAGTTTCTAAAAAACTAAAAACAGAGTTGCCATATGATCCAGTAATCCCACTCCTGGGCATATACCCACATGAAAGCAGTAATTCAAAACGATACATGCACCTCTGTGTTCATAGCAGCACTATGCACAATAGCCAAGACATGGAAGCAACCTAAATGTCCGCGGACAGAGGAATAGATAAGGAAGAGGTGGAACATATATACAATGGAATACTACTCAGTCATAGAAAAAAAAAAACTGCTGTTGGCAGCAAAATGGACCCAATTGGAGATTATCATACTGAGTGAAGTAAATCAGATAGACAAATACCATGTGATATCATTTATATATGGAATCTAAAATATGGCAAAAATGAACCTATCTACAAAAAAAAAAAAAAAACAAAACAGACTTACAAACATAGAAAACAGACTTGCGGTGGCCAAGGGGAAGCAGGGGGGAGGCGAGGGGTGGAGTGGGAGTTTGGGGTTAGCAGAAGCAAACTATTATATATAAATTGGATAAACAATAAGATTCTACTGTATAGCACAGGGAACTATATTCAGTCTTCTGGGATAAACCATAATGGAAAAGAATATAAAATAAGAATGGGTATATGTGTATAACTGAATCAATTGGCTGTACAGCAGAAATTAGCACAATGTTGTAGATCAGCAATATAGTAATAAAAAAATAAATGAAATCTCTAGAATTGGCAAGTGCATAGAGGCAGAAAGCAGATGAATGGGTGTCAGGGGCTGGGGCAAGGGAATGGGGAGTGGCTGCTGGTGGGGGTGGAGCTGCTGCTGGGCGTGATGGACAACTTTCAGAAGTAGATGGTGGTGATGTTTGTGCAAGATTATGAATGTCCCAATGTTGTACACTTTAAAATGGTTAAGGTGGTAAAGGTTATGCTGTAAATTCTCCTAAGTTAGAAATAAGTTACTGGAGTGAGTAACACTGATTAAATGTTAGAGTTGGGTGTGATGACCTTGGGGACACACCAGTCTCACTCTTGGCTGATCAGATCCAGTGCCCAGGGGGACACAGGTATCTCCTGCATCCGCCCTGGCTCTGTCCCCTGTGTGGAAGCCATGCTTTGTCATCACCCTGAAGAAAGCTGTCTTCAATTTTTACGCAGTCACTTTCCTTCTGGCTGGAAGTTAGACTTGTGTCGACTCATGTGTTTTATGTACAAGACCACCAGTGTTTTCCTTCCAAACCTCAGTGGTCCACCAGCTTTCCCAGCCAGTGAAATGATGAGCCACTGGGAACTGGTTCATAGGATGGTGATGACAAGTTTCCGCTCTGCCCCTTCGTTCTGACTTGAAGTTTGGTTTGGGATGTTGGATCACTCATCCAGGGCTTCACCAAATGGAAATTTGGTCTCTCTGTGCCTGAGGCAGAGAGAGGAATGCCTGTTCCAGGTCGATGGGGTGACATCTAGGTGGCACCCAGCTCCTAGGATGAGATGGGTTTTGCTGGGCTGTGTACCCCCTTCTCTGCTGACAGCAATTCCTATACTTTCCCAAACAGAGAGCAGTTTTGTGGCTGTTCTAACAATTTAGCCCTTATTACATTTCTGTCTAAAGATCAGGAGCAGGCACTCTTGGGAATTCTTCGATTTCCAAGTGGTAACTGTTTCTTTGAGGATTCTTGTGGTTCTTTCTGAGATAGACTACTTATTCCTTGGGGACTTGTGTATCTGAGAGCTGAACAAATCCCTAAGTGAGAAGAAGGAAATGACTCAAAACTTCCTCTAAAGGAATGAAGGTGTGTGGGAAGGAAAAGGGTGAGGACAACAAAGCTTTGATCTAAGTGCACTGATAAGGTCTGTAAACACAGTGTGTTTTTAGCTTTGAAGTCATGGGCAACATTCTAGATTTCTGACAATTTTCTTTAAAAAAATCAGAGGCTCTGGCAACATTCTTGAGGTTTCAGTGTGACCACAATCAGCTTGCACAGGGAAACAGCAATTCTTTAAATTTCCATAGCACCTACCAGGAGAAGGCAATGGCACCCCACTCCAGTACTCTTGCCTGGAAAATCCCATGGACGGAGGAGCCTGGTGTGCTGCAGTCCATGGGGTCGCTAAGAGTCGGACACGACTGAGCGACTTCACTTTCACTTTTCATTTTCATGCATTGGAGGAGGAAATGGCAACCCACTCCAGTGTTCTTGCCTGGAGAATCCCAGGGATGGGGGAGCCTGGGGGTCTGCCATCTATGGGGTCGCACAGAGTCGGACACGACTGAAGTTACTTAGCAGCAGCACCTACCAGCCTGTTTCTTTTGCCTGTCTCTGCCTTTGGCCCCTGGCATAGGACATACCATTAAAACTCTCAAGTCGTGGTTCTTGTTCAATTGGCAACTTGGCCAAGCCTTTGAACCACCTTATTCTTCTATCTCCCACCAGCCAGAGGAGCCACTGCAAGGCTGTTACAGGAGATGAAGTATCCTGGATAGATTTGAAAGTACTTGGGAACCTTAAAGATGCTTCGAGAAATGCAAGGTTGGGTTCATCCAAATGATGTGCCTATGAGCTCAACTCAGCGCGCCAATTTGGAGATGGTGTTTAGCCACCCTCCAACTTGCTGATAGAAAATGATTTCTTATTTCCATAAATAATCCTGCCAAGCAAGTGATTTAATTGATTTAATGAGTCGTATGGTGAGAATCAGACCTGGCCAGGAGCATCTATTTATTTCCATCTCCATCTGTGGAAATTTCCTTAGAATTAGAGCAGTGCAGCTTTAGTGAGGGATTTGAGGTTTTAACTGGAATTATCTTAGAACTCTCGGAGCATCGACTGAGAGAGTTGGAGACACATTCTAAGCAGAACAACCTTGGCAAATCTGTGGAATTCTAAGCTTCCATTACAGGTGAAGAGAGAAAAATGTGACCCTTTCCATCCTGAAATCATAGCACATCCCATCTCAAATTATGTCCAAGGACAAGTAAGCAAAGGTACTGGCTCACTGACCTTATATCCTTTGATTCATTTGATGACACATGGTTTTCTTCTGACACCCATGTGGTGCAGTGGTAAAGAATCCTCTTGCCGATGCAAAAGATGTAAGAGATGTGGGTTCAGTCCCTGGGTTGGGGAGATCCCCTGGAGTAGGAAATGGCAAACCACTCCATTATTCTTGCCTGGACAATTTCGTGGACAGAGGATCCTGGCAGGCTACAGTCCATGGGGTCACAAAGAACTGGACACAATTGAGCGACCGAGCACATACACGTGCATGGGTTTCTCCTAAGTGGCATGTTCTCCTGAGATTCTGTGATCTGCCAGCATCTTTCATATGACATCATTTTTGTGTGCAGTTAGAGAAGGTCATTCATTCTCTTGCTCATTTATTAAATCAGCAGTTCTTAACCAGACAATTTTGCACCCAGGAGACATTGGGTGATGTCTGGAGAAGTTTTTGGTTGTCATAGTCTTAGGGCAGGGGAGGGTGTGATGCTGGCAGCCAGTTGACAGAGGCCAGGGATGCTGTGAGATATCCCACAGTGCACAGGTCAGCCCTGGGCAGCAGGCAGTTCTCCAGCTGTACACTTCCATATCGTTAGGGCTGAATATTAACCAAATATTCACTGAATGAATATCCTTTTTCACAAGCACTGTTCTAGGCATTTGGGGATAAGGTGGTGAATAAGAGAATGTCCTTGTTCTCATGGAGCTTATATTCTAGCTGGAGGGTAGAGGAGGCCTGAGAGATAGTAAAGTAACAAGTTAACTTTAGTTCCTGCAACAAAGGAAGTGAATCAGAGTCACCTGGTAGAAATCAGTTTGGAGAGGGCAACATTGTTTAGAGTAGTTATGAAGTTCCCTTTGGTGAGGAAATAGATCAGTTAGGAATTGTATCAAGAGAATGAGACATCCCATGGCTTAAAGAAATGAGAGTTTAATTGTTCACTTAATAAGGAGCCTGAAAGTAGGTAGCTGCTGACACTGATTCAGAGCCAGGGTCTTTGTAAGTCTCTTGGGGTTTTTTTTTCTTCTCAAGGTCACAAAATAGCTATTGTAGCTCCAGCCATCACATCTGTGCTCACAGTGGGAAAAATGTCACCAGCCTCAACTAGCTATCCTATCAGAAGAGTAGGAACTATCAACAGGCTCCCTCAACAGGCATCTTATGAGAGGGTGGGCAGATCTAGGTCACATGAAAACTAGGGCTACCAGGGAGGTTGGATGTTAGTATTTATCCTTTTTTAGCCTTTCTGATGGAGAAAGGTATTGGGTGTGGATGTCAGATCAGCCACCTTTAAGGTGTTAGCACATGTGACATTTGAGCTGAGATCTTAGGGTGTTTCAGAGGGAGGAGGAGAGCACATGTAAGGGCCTGGGGGGACCAGAAGAGAGAGAAATGTTAATGCTGTTATGAGAAATTCCTAGCACCTATTCACTAGTTTCCTAGAGGCAAATGCCCACACAGCGCTTGGTGCCAGGAAAATCCATTTCTCCTAGCATCCCTGGGGCTGTAGGAGTCTCCTGTAGCTGCTGTAGCAAATGACCACAAATAAGGTGGCTTGAAGCAACAGTTCCTGCTGTCAGAAGTATCAGTGGCAGGAAGCCTAGGTGCTGGTGGGATGGTGCTCCCTCCAGAGGCCCTCAGGGAGACTCCAGCCCTCTGTCCCAGCTCCTGGTAGCCATCGGCACTCCTCGACTTGGGGCCCCGTGACTGCAGTGTACCCCACTGTGGTCACACTGCCTCCTCCTCTTCCGTCTGTGTGTCTGTCTTCTCTGTGCAGTGACTAAGTTTAAGCTCCACCTGGATAATAGGGGATGAGCTCATCTCAAGATCTTTAACTGCGTGTCTGCAAAGGTCCTTTTTTTCCAAATAATATATCCTTCTCAGTTTCCGTGGTTTAGGATGCGGAGACATCTTTGTAAAACAAATTTTTATTGGCTGGTATGTGGCAGCCTGGATGGGAGGGGAGTTTAGGGGAGAATGGATACATGTATAGGTATGGCTGAGTGGGTTCATCTGAAACTATCATGACATCATTAATCGGCTATATCCCAATACAAAATAAAAAGCTAAAAAAAAATAATACGTCGAGAGGGAATAAAAGAAATATTAACTATTTGTTATAAAAACAATTTTTATTGAAGCATAGTTGATTTACAATGTTACTTTCTGCTGTACAGCAGAGAGGCTATGTTATGTATATATATATAGTCTCTCTGCTGTACAGCATATACATATGTATATATACATACATATACCTTCTTTTTATTATTCTTTTCCATCATGGTTTATCTCAGGATATTGAATATAGTTCCTTGTGCTATACAGTAGGACCTTGTTGCTAGTGTATACATCTTTTTGAAGGACAGCATTCAAACCATAACAGATCCTAAGTATAGGTATTTAGAGAGAAACTTATTACCTCTTGAATGGTGTTTACAATCACATCTATGCTATTCAGAATTAAGAATCCTATTAAAATTTGAGAAGTTATTCCAACCACGAGGCCTGGGGAACAGTCTGTTGGGTTTCTTGATACGTCTTCTCTTGGAGTTCCTCTTTTGATGTCTAACCTAATACCCCTATTTTTAAATTGATGTAAACAGTGCACCTCCACCACCCCACCCCCGGCTCACCACTCCATCAGCCCAATCACAAACCCTGTGCTTCAGCCACGGCTGCTTATTCTGCTCTGGTTGTGCTAGGCTTGGGCTGTTCCCACTGTGGAATGTTCTTCCCCTTTCTCTTCAGCAGTTCCCACATGACACATCCTCTGCCCCAGCCACAGTGTACTGCACGCATGCTTGCCAAGTCGCTTCAGTCATGTCCCACTCTGTGACCCCATGAACTGTAGCCTGCAAGGCTGCTCCGTGCACAGAATCCTGTAGGCAAGAATACTGGAGTGGGTTGCCATGCCCTCCTCCAGGGAATCTTCCCTACCCAGGGATCGAACTCACGTCTCTTATGCCTCCTGCATTGGCAAGCAAGTTCTTTACCACAAAATCATTGGCCATTTCTCTTGAGTGCGCTCTGGAGCCGTGGGGGTTCAAATCCCAGATCACTGTATCTCGGACCCAGCCTCCTTCTCTGTAAAGTGAGGATACTCAGGAAGGTCTACCTTGCAGACTGTTCATGTGGTTCAATGCTGTATTGTTAGTAAAGCACCTGGTACCTTGGAAGCCTTCAAATGTCAGCTAAAATTATTCCTGTCACCTTCTGCTCAGAATTTAGGTGTAGATTTGCATTGCAATTCTGACATTCATTGCAAAGAGTTCGGTCAAATTGCCACCAGGTCTCCAGCCCTCTCCCCTCCTGGAGGGTCAGACTGGCATCACCTCGCCCAAAGCCCCAACCCTCTGGTCACAAGGGTTTTCCTCTATGACCAGCCCCTATCCTGAAACAGCTAGTGTGCCACCAGGAGCCGACTCATGAGCGTGAACTCTGGTGTGGTTCTGGCAGCCTCCAATGACAAAGACTCTCTGTGACTCGGGAAATCCCAGGGCTCAGAGATTGCCTTCCAGGGCCAGGGGCAAAGGCAGCCGGATTATCGGTCCACACCAGCAGCTGTGTGAGTTCTAGCCATGTTTGCACCTCTGCATGGGAGGCAGGAGGCAGATGCCCGCCCTTCCCCCACCCCGTCACCTCCCCAGGGTAAAGCAACTGGAGATGCATTCACTACTGATCAAAACTCCAAGACAAGAATAGCAGGATACTTAAGGGAGAAGGCTGGGCCCTCCCCAGACTACATATTTCTCATTCTCAAAGTCAGGAGACCTCCCTGACCACATATGCGCAGAAAGGCCTTAGAGGCCAAAGGGCAGTTTTGTCAAGGGGTGCTCTATCCAGACACCTTTTTGGTAGAATCCATGACTGAGATGTGTATACACCCATAGGAGGATTCTGAGGACCAGATATGGACTGTGAACCA
This sequence comes from Bos grunniens, assembly GCF_055505025.1. Classification (NCBI taxonomy): domain Eukaryota; kingdom Metazoa; phylum Chordata; class Mammalia; order Artiodactyla; family Bovidae; genus Bos; species Bos grunniens. Next base: position 46,813,399 of record NC_141181.1, read on the forward strand.
GGCAAATCAAAATGATTGGCGAAAGGAAACCAGAAGAAATGTCCCATAAAAGCAATTCAAGCCACTACAAGGCACGACTCAGGGACTCTCCCTCTGAGTCTGATGGTGTGTCTATCTACATGTACAATACTTTTTTTCCTCTTTACAAATACTTGGGGCTTCCCTGGTAGCTCAGCTGGTTAAGAATCTGCCTGCAGTGCAGGAAACCAGGGTTCAATCCCTGGGTTGGGAAGATTCCCTGGAGAAGGGAATGGCTACCCACTCCAGTATTCTGGCCTGGAGAATTCCATGGACAGAGGAGCCTGGCAAGCCCCAGTCCATGGGGTCACAAAGAGTTGGACACGACTGAGGGACTTTGACTTTCATAAATACGTTACTTGCTCCACTGTTTTCCGTCTTTGTGGAAATTCTTTTCTGCAAAGCTGAAGGGGCAGGGCTCTTATCCCTCATCACCGGTGTAGTGGCTAGTATCTGGTGCTTTCACTGGTGAGACTCGGCCTCAGTCTCTGGCTGGGGATCCGAGCCCGGCTCCAGGCCATTGCAGGCCGAGGCCACCCGAGCTCACATCCACTCTGCATCCTGCTCATGTGCCAGCAGGCTGACTGCCAGGGCCTGTCTGCCCTCACTTGTGGTGCTGGGGTTGCACAGGGAGCATTTCTCCATCCCTCCTTAAAACTCCCGTGCCTGCTCTGGCCCTTCCCCCTCCTCTGCTCTCCCCTTCTCTCTTCTGGGGTGGGGGTGGGCTTCCAGATGTCACTGGGCCCGGGAGACCTCTCTGTCTTTTAGATTCCTGTACCCTGCCCACAACTCTGTAAATGATTCCTCTTTTCAACTCTCTTAAAATTACCCAATTTCGATGAGCCATCTACTTCGAGCCAGGATCCGATAGGGATTGTCAAGTCTCATTTCTCCCCACAGGGACATTCCCCTGCCCTCTCCCCGCTTCCTTCCTCCTTTCCTCCGTCCCTCATCTCCCCTCCTGCGTTTCCTTCTTCCTTCCTTTAGTAAACATTGGTGAGTGATGGCTATGCACCAAGATCTCTGTTAGGTGCTGGGGACACTCATCACCTCTTTTGTGCAGAGCTCAGGCCTGAACCCAGGGCAGGCAAGAGTGAAACCGGGGTGAATTGGGTGGATCCATATTCTGGTGTCTTGGACCCAAAGTTTGTCTTACACAGGAGTCCTGCCTTTAGAAATAATTTTTTTATTTTGGAACATGAGGATAAAGCAAGAGTGCAACCTTGGCGCCCTTGTGTTGTTGTGTGGCTCAGGAGGGCATGAGGCTGGTGGGTGAGGGGCCCTCAGGGATGGTGATTAGCATTAGCCCACTGCTGGGGGATGGGGTGGTTCTTAGCCTGATAAGATCCTGTTTGCTTCTATTTGTTTTAGGGCTTTTAGTATCAATTTTAGAAAGAACGGGGGTCCTTTGGGGGTAACTTTTCATTTTAATATAATTTCAAACTTACAGAAAGGTTGTAAGTATGGATTCTGTACATCCCATGACCATGACCCCACTGCGTGCGTTTTCTCCCCTTTGCTTTATCCTTCTCTCCATGTCTGCATCTTTAAGAGAAGGTTGTAGAAGTGACATTCCCTTTATTCCTAAGCCTTTTTCTATCCCTGAATGAAGTGAAGTGAAGTGAAAGTCTCTCAATCGTGTCAGACTCTTTGCGACCCCATGGACCATACATTCCATGGAATTCTCCAGGCCAGAATACTGGAGGGGGTAGCCTTTCCCTTCTCCAGGGGAACTTCCCAACCCAGGTATCAAACCCAGGTCTCCCTCATTGCAGGCAGATTCTTTACCAGCTGAGCAACAAGGGAAGCCTACGAATACTGGAGTGGGTAGCCTTTCCCTTCTCCAGTGGATCTTCCCGACCCAGGAATTGAACTGGGCTCTCCTGCATTGCAGGCGGATTCTTCCTATCCCCCGAAGTGCATATTTCCTAAGAACAAGAGCCTTCTCTTTCAAAACTACAGTAAATCAAATCAGAAATTGAGCATCAGTACAATGCTCTGATTTAATCTATGTTCATATTCAAATTTGTTCAGTTGTCCCCAAATCCTTATAGCCGTTTGTTTCTCTCCTCCCCACCTCTCCTTCTTTCCGTCTCTTCCTCCTCTCTTCCTTTCTCCTGTCTCCCTCCTTTCCCACTCTGTTCCTTCCTTCCTTTTCTTTTTCCTGTCCAGGATTCAATGCAGGATCACACACTACATTTAGGTGTGATGTCTCTTTAATCTCCTTTAACCTTCAACCATTTCTCAGCCTTTCTTGGTCTCTCCTTATTTTGACCATCTCTGAAGAATGCAAGCCAGTCATTTCATAGACTGTTCCTCACTTTGAGTTGGTCGATGTAGGTTGAGGAGCAGGTTGTACACTTCAGCAGGGATACTGCAGAGGTGATGTCTCTGTGTCGGTGCATCCTGCCAGCACAAACACAGGGCGTCTGCTCGTCACCTTTTGAGGGTGTTGACCTGATCACTTGGTTGCGGTGCCATCCACTGAGCTCCTTTGCTGTAGAATTACTCTGGTTGCTTTTGTAATTAGCAAGTGACTTGTGGGGAGGTATACAGAGACCATCTAAATAAGTGTTCCTCATCAAGTGCTCACTTATTTCAGCATCCATTGATGACTCACCCAAATCAATGACTATGCATGACAGTTACAAAATGGTGATTTTTCTACCATTCTTTCACTATTTATTAGTTGGCTTTCCTCTGGAAGGGAAAATACTCTTTCCCTCCACTGATATATTGATGTTTATTTATATCAGTTTAGATGAATGGATTAGTATTTTATGCAAGGGTTAAATTTGTTATCAGTATTTATTTTAATGCTCGCCATAAAGAGCACTGGGTGCACCTTCAATCTGGTTCCTGTGTCCTTCTGATGTGTGACCACCTTTTTCTTTTCTTTTTTTTAGCTCTTCTTTACTTTCTAGCTTAATAAGATGCTCTAGCTTAATAATAAGCTCAGCTTGTACTCTCCCTACTTCAGTCTTAGAATTAGCCATTTCTTCCTTTTTTTCCCACATTGGAGTATATTTAACTTACAATGTTGTGTTACTTTCTGCTATACAGCAAAATGAATCCATTTTACATATACACATGTATCCACTCTTATTTAGATTCTTTTTCCATATAAACCATTGCAGAGTATTCAGTAGAGTTCCCTATACTATACAGTAGGTCCTTATTAATTACCTATGTTATATACAGTAGTTTGTATATGTCAATCCCAGTATCCCAATTTACCCCTTCCCTCTTTCTCCCCCTGGTAACTATAAGACTGTTTTCTACTTCTACAGCTCTATTTCCATCTTGTAAATAAGTTCATTTGTACCATTTTTCTTTTTTTTTTTTTAGATTCCACATATAAGCCATTTCTTGAAGGAGTCTTGTTTCTTTTGGTGGAGAATGGTATTTAGAAACCAAAATCTGGGTGCTAGGTGTGACCATTGAAACTGGGGTGCCATACTTCTAGGACCTTCCGGCATACAGAGCTAGGGGTGTGTGTGTGTGTGTGTTTCTGTATCTAGTTCTATTTCCAAGTCTGTCTATGTATCTGTTTATCTCTACTCAAAACCTTGAGTTCATAATTGTACATCCAAATGCAGTCTAACCCCACAGGTTTCCTGCAGCCCAACGCTGCCCCCGCCACCGCCACCCCGCCACAGTGTGTCTGCCTTCTTTCTCTGACAGTGAGAAACCTGGATTCCATTTTACTGTTGTTGCTGAGTTGCTCAGTCGTGTCCAACTCATTGCGACCCCATGGATTGCAGCACGCCAGGCTTCCCTGTCCTTCACCATCCTGCGGAGCTTGCTCAAATTCATGTCCATCGAGTCGGTGATGCCATCCAACCATCTTGTCTTCTGTTGTTCCCTTTTCTTCCTGCCTTCAATCTTTCCTAGCATCAGGGTCTTTTCCAATGAGTCGGCTCTTCACATCAGGTGGCCAAAGTATTGGAGCTTCCCCCTCCAATGAATACTCAGGATTGATTTCCTTTAGGATGGACTGGTTTGATCTCCTTGCAGTCCAAGGGACTTTCAAGAGTCTTCTCCAGCACCACAGTTCAAAAACATCCATTCTTTGGCACTCAGCTTTCTTTACGGTCCAGCTCTCACATCCATACATGACTACTAGAAAAACCATAGCTTTGATTATATGGACCTTTATCAGCAAAGTAGTGTCTCTGCCTTTTAACACGCTGTTTAGGTTTGTCATAGCTTTTCTTCCAAGGAGCAAGCATTTTTTAATTTCATGGCTGCAGTCACCATCTGCAGTGATTTTGGAATCCAAGAAAATAGTCTATCACTGTTTCCATTGTTTCCCCACCTATTTACCATGAAGTGATGGGATGGGACCAGATACCATGATCTTCATTTTTGAATGTTGAGTTTTAAGCCAGCCTTTCCACTCTCCTCTTTCACCTTCATCAAGCCAGATATATATTTATCTGCTCAATCCTGGAAGACAAAAGCATTACTAAGGAGAGTTCAACATTTACTTACAGCTCTTTCTGTCTTGGGTTTGAGGACACATACTCAAAGTACTACGTTTATCAATTACTTAGGGAACCCCCTCTGCCCTTCATGTGGTCATATATTCATTTGAAATACAATTCGGTTCCTTAGCTTCTGTTTGCATTCTATTTTTTAGACGATTTTAAAATTTTTATTTATTTATTTTTGGCTGCACTAGGTCTTCATTGCTGCAAGGAGGCTTTCTCTAGCTGCAGAAGAGCTGAGGCTCTAGTTGTGGTACAAGGGCTTCTGGCAGTAGCTTCTCTAGTTGCAGAGCACAGGCTCCAGGGTGCGTGGGCTTCAGTAGTTGTGGCACACGGACTTAGTTGCCTCAAGGCATGTGGAATCTTCCTGGACCAGGGATCGAACCCATGTCCCGTGCATTGACAGGTGGATTCTTAACCACTGGACCACCAGGGAAGTCCTGTATTCTGTTTTAAGGGTCCTTTCCCCATCCTGTTATATAATTTTTGAGACCATATGGCTTTTAAGTGGATGGTCTAGGGGAGTTTGAATACAGATTCTCGCTGACCTGGAAATCCATTTTCTCATCAATGGCAGTGACATTTGCAGGAGCCTTGGTGGGCTTTGCCACTGAAAGTTGCTCATGAAGGTACATAAGCTTTTGGCATCTTAACCTTGAATGGTCAGAGGAAGCAGAGGGTCCAGTGAAGGCTTTCTTGGCCACCAAAGCAGTGACTGAGAGGGAGGGAGCACAGGTGAGGTAGCACCTCCCGCAGACTTCAGTGTTTGGTGGGAAAGCGTTCCTGCCATTGGTTCCAGAGTTCGAGGCTGAGGAATCCTGTGTGCAGACTCTCTGATCCAGAGCCAGGAGACTCTCACTGTGCACCTTGCAGTGTAGACCAGACTTTCTCATATTCATGCCTCTTTACTGTGTCCCCCACCCCTCTGTCTCCCACGATTCCCCAACATGCAGTTTGCACCCAAATTTTATACCAGAATCTTCTCAGGGACCCTACATGTTCCCTCAGCTCCCTTGCTCAAGTGGCATCTGTTTTAAGATAATCACTGACCTGGAGGTTTCTGTGAGATGCCAAAGAGGAGCGTATAGGGAAAGAGGAGAGGTTCGAGGCAAAATCTTTGGGATGATTAAATCCCAAAGACCGAGTCCAAGTACTACTGCCAACACTCATGTGTCCTGATGTCCGTCTCAAGGGTTTTATTTTTATACAAAAAAAATTTGTTTAGCTGAACCCTGTAGCAGACAGGATCTTACTTCCCTGACCAGGGATCAAACCGGTGCCCCTACAGCGGGAGCATGGAGTCTTAACCGCTGGACTGCCAGGGAAGTCCTGTCTCAAGGGTTTTATACCAGCGACTGCTCCTTTCTTCTCAAGCCTCTTCTCCCCTGATCCTAGACTCTTGCTCTTCCCACATCCTCCTCCTGTCTCTCAACCCCGCCTGCCTACACAGAAGGGGCCGTTAGGCCCTCAAAACTTGGCAAATCTGAATTAAAACTCGTTATTACAAACCGTGCACTGATTTTTGAAGGCTTTGGAAAAGAAGAATGTTAAACAGATTTATTTAGGTATGAGTTAAAGTGTACTATTAAAATTAATTTGATCTGTTACTTTTTTTTTTTTTAAGTCCCCCTCCCCTAACTTAAGATACCAGGTATGGCTCACATTATCTTTTTCCTGGATGGTGTTGAGGGAGGCCATGCCTGCCTTCTTCATGCCCTCCCTTCTTGATCTTGCCGCATCCAAATCTTCCTTTCTTTCCCACCAAGGCGGCTTTAAAGTGATTGACCGGCAGCAAGGGTGCTGGAATGTTGGGGAGGTGCAGACGGAAGAGGGCAAGGACTGGTGGAAACAGCAATGGGGTGAACTTGTCAGAGTGGGTTCCTGAAAGCGTCTTTTCAGTTGTGTGTTTGCAGCCCTGTCCGGTCTGTTACCTGTCAGCATCGCTTGATTTCCTTTAGGGTTCAGGGAGAGCACTGAGTGCTCAGCGGAATCCTTCCCAGAAGCTCCCTCCGAAGGGAACTTGGTTAATTTCTCGCAAAATGGTCCCAGCCTGGCTCAGACGTATATACATAGGCGCAGCTACAGCTCTCATCTATAAATATTTAAATGGCAGCTCAGCTTTCAGACAAAGCACGTCAGTGGCAAAGATCAAGCTTTTTGACCTTTTGTCAGTTTGCTCAGTGAAATATGATTCTCCTGGCCTCCGTTCTTTGCAAAATGTTGTCTCCTCTTTTTTCCATAGGGAAAAGGGCTACATTTCCTCTAAAGGTACAATGGAGAAGACTTTTGGGGTCTCTTGGTATTTATGTGTGCACGCTTGCTAAGTCGCTTCAGTCGTGTCTGACTCTTTGCGACCCTGTGGACTGTAGCCCTCCGGGCTCTTCTGTCCTTGGGAGTCTCCAGGCAAGAACAGTGGAATGGGTTGCCATGCACTCTTCCATCCAGGGATCAAACCTGTGTCTCTTTTGTCTCCTGCATTGGCAGGCAGGTTCTTTACCACTAATACCCCCTGGGAAGCCCCTTTGTATCTTAATATATCTTATGTATCTTAATGTATCTAAATGTAAATAATAAAATTCCTGCTCCTGACTGAATGAGATGTCTCAGAGGTGGTGTGGTGCTTTAGCTCCTGGAGAGGCAAGTGGAGCTAGCTGAAAGAGTTGAAGTCAGATGAGGAACCTGGAGGTCCAAATTCAAGTCCTCTGGCTGAGTGGGTTTCCCTCCCACCACCCACCTAACCAGACTGCCTCAGGCCCCTGGGTGCTGCAGGCTCCTTCCTGTGGCAAAGCCCCTCTCATGAGCTAATTGTTAGTTAGGCCTTCTTTTGTAGGTGCTGAGAAGATCCAGTACAATACTGGAGAGAGGAAAGGGGGAAAAAAAATCAAGCATCTTGGGATTTAGCATCATATGGCAAAAACTCTCTGCTCCTAAATATACACGCATTTGAAATATGGTTTGGCTCCTGTCCAGTGTTCATTCTCTGATTTTGAATATTCTCAGCACACGCATATTTAAAGCAAGAAACAATATATACCAAAAGGGAAATTTAAAAAGAAACACATCGAGAGGCTGCTTCAAAGTAAGATCAGAGATTGGAAACCACATAACTTTCTGAAAGAATGAAAGCTATGAGGTTTAGCAGGAAGGACTCACGAATATGATAAAATAAAGCTTTATTTGCTCTCATTGTCCCTGTGAAACTCTCTCTGTAAGGCTGGTTCCTCCCGACCCCTAGGATAAAATCTTGGGTCGCTGCCACTGACTTCTCTCAGGCAGTGAGTATCCCCTGTCTTCGGTCCCTTACGTGGTAGCTTCGTTGTTAGAATATCCAGGCGCACGTGCATCCTCATTTAAACTTAAGCTCCTTCCCGCTCCTTGGGAGGACCTGATTTGGGTTGTGTTGGAAAGGGCTGGTTCTTGGGAAAGACTCAGCTCAGAGGCTAATTCCAGCTGAAGTTGGGGTTCTCTCCCGCACCCATCACCGTGCTGTTAGGTCATAGTGGGGGTGGTCCTGCTGGGGTTGGGAGGGCTCTGTGGGCCAGTGGACCATCTGGGTTTGGACCCATCCCCTCGACTTCCTGCCTAGCTGCGGTGAATGAGTGACTCAACCGCGGTGTTGCTCACGGTTTTCTCATCTATAAAATGAGAACGAGAATGTTACCTGCTTAATGAGGGGGGCGGGCAATGAGAACTAACTGATGTCCTACACTGACGGGTGACCAAGTAGGACACTCAGGACTCTGACCACTCACAGGAAGAACTCATGAATGTCCACCAGCATCCCCCTTGTCATCATCACTGCCCATCTTATCATGGTCCGTGCTCCTCATTCTAACGATTTCTTCTTTTCAACCTGTCTTCCTGAGCGCCCATGGTCCCCCTGGCAGCTACTGTGGCATGCTCGCTACTGTTACCCTGCCTCCTATAGCGAGGGGTCCAGAGGTGGTGCTAGGAGATATCTGGAAGCCCTGTTTCTCTGTAGAGTGAAATGGAAGAGTGCCCATCTTTGTGAGTTGTGCATGCCCAAAAGCCCCTCCAAAGAGCATCACTCGGGAAGCTAAGGTGCTTCTGAGACCCCAGAGCCTGCGACCTCAGTCCCAGACTAGGTTGTAGCACTTCTCTCCTCGGAGCCTTTTCACCTTGTGCTTAGCATCCTTCCTATGACATTTACACAGCAGTTTTAGTATTATTATTTAAAAAGAACCAGGGTAGTGCAAATTTTTGTTCAAAGAAATGCTGCTTGAAATCTCTTTGATATTTGCCTCTAAGGTCCAGGAGGCACACATTTATTCCTGGCAATTTCCTTTTAAGGCACAAGCTTAAAGTGCAAAATATAAGTTTCTAGATCCAGTCACTTGTTTGAAAGGGAAATCTCTCTTCTCATCACTCTCTGCTGCCCTCCAGAAAACAATGATCTGTTAGGAAAACAACCCTAATCCTTCCTGTTTACTGAAGTGGTGAAAGGGTCTTCAGACAATTAATGAACTTCAGGCTTCCCTGGGCAGAGGATTGAGATTGGCATCTATGTGTGGAAGTGGGTCTTCAGAATGTTTCCATGTGGATTTCAAATGCCAGGTCAGGTCATAGGGGCTGTGTGTGCTGCATCAGGGGGCATAGCACCCTCTTTCTCCTTATAAATGGAGGGACCCTGCCCCTGGGTCATGCCCAGTGAAAGGGCTTCCCCAGTGGAGTCCACAGATAAAGATGCTATGAGATGCTCATATGTGGCAGAGGGACTGTGCCAAGTGGAAATAGCACAGGTGTGGTGTCAGAAGCAGGTCTATTTGGAGCCCAGACCTGGAGCTAAGGACACATGACCTCGGAGGGTTTTAAGAATGGAATTGACAACCATTGGGGGAGAGGGTGCAAGTTGGCCCCCAGAGAGCATAGTGCACTTGAGGGACAGAAACATACTCTGTGGCAGAGCTTGCAAGCTACCCACCCAGGAAACACCCCTCTGTTTTGGTGCCAAGGAAGCAGAGGCAATTTTCCTTTCATACCTGCTCCAGCCCCCTGGATGGATCTCCCGAAGAAGATGGTCAAATCGGTTCACCCCACACTTGCTGGGTACATCTTCACATCTGGTGTCTTCAGCTTCCATCGTACACTCTGTGTACCTCTCCTTCTCTCAGAGCCTTGGAATGCCTGTTTCTATTTACTTCTCTGACCTGCAGACAGGGTTCCAGTTTAGATTGTCCTGAGGCTATGGGTGGGAGGGCTGGGGGGTAGGTTTCTATACCTGCCATTGCGGGGGGCACTGAGTGCAGCGCTCCCAGACCCCTGTGTCCTCTTCTGGGCGGGCAGCCAGGCCTCAGAGCACCCCCTTCCCCATCACATTGTTATCTTGTCAAACTTCTGAGCAGGTGGTTTTCCCAGGACACAAGGGCCTTTCTAGAAGGGTACAGGATAAAGCAGGAGGAGCTGGTCACGGGAAGGGGATCCGTTGTTTGGGGGTTTCCTCCTCTTCCCACACTATCTCCCCATGGATAGAGAACCTGGCTGTTCACCTAAGATCTTTTTCTCCTGTAGCATCAAGTGGTTGTGGAAAGATGCTTCTCAGTTAAGGAGTCCGTTTTCAGGTAGCTCTGGGTCTGGGTGGTCCATGGGACCAGTTCTGGTCAGTGAGAGGAAAGAAGAGGTGATGTGTGATGTTTTAGAGCACAGACGATGGAGAAGCACAACCCTTGGTCACCCACCTGCCAGGTGGATGCTGAGGCCTGCGTGACCCCTAGGAACAGGGGACCCCCAAGACGGAAGAGGTCTGGATATCTGGGTTTCCACATGCAGGGAAGCTGCTATCGACTTAAAGATACTACACAACGTGAGAGCTGAGAGTTAAATTTTATTTGGGGCAAAATGAGGACTGCAGCCCAGGAGACAGCACCTTAGATAGCTCTGAGAAATTGCTCCAAAGTGGTAGGGGGAAGGGCAGTATATATGTGATCTGGGTGAAGGGGGAATGCATGCAATCAAGCGCTTATTTTTTTTGTAGAAAGTTTCTGTTGGTCTCGTGAAGCTTCTGCTGGTCATGAGAAAGAGTCACCACCATAAAGGATTTTAGTGCTTTTCTGGATGTGAGGAAATCCAAGGATTGGGCTCATAAAATCAGCTTCTGAGAATATCTAACAATCTGAAGATCTGTCCTGCCAGACCCCACCCCTCCACCCCAAACTCCTTCAGGGAGTGTTGAAGGTCAGCAGATGAGCTGCAGCAGCACATGATTTAATCCTTGTGGAGTAAATGACAAGCACCCACGGCAAGTGCCATTTTGTAGTTGACACTGCCCCCAGCTAGGACCACTTGCATTGATTGTCTTTGTGAGTAGGACATAAACACGTGTTACTTGAACCCCCACATTTCAGTGCCTCCCTTGGTAGAGGCTAGTTTTATACTAAGACCCTAATCCTAACCCTCTTCAATTACTTCCTTGTCCATCAGCTCCTCCTCTTACCCTCCACTACTTGATTTATCTTATCATTGTTGTGTAGGGTAGGAAATTGAGAGCCCTGTTACTGGTGCCACCAGGCTATTGGTTCATCAGGAACCATGGGATCCATATGGATCTGTGATCAACAGGAAAAATGACATTTAGGTCTCACACTATTTAACTCTTTTTGCAGCAACAATTGTTGTGCATGTAGAATTTCTTTAGTAAAGTATAGTAATTTTAGATCACTTGTATGTAACTCATAGTGTAATATATATCCTTTATAGAATTTCTTAAAAAATATAGAATATAATTAAAAAATTTTAAATTATCAATAAACATACCTCACCACAGTCCTCATGGGTAACATTTGATAGTTATAGCTTGAATCATACTTTACTAGGATGTTGAGAAAGTGTGGATTGAATGCATTTGGGTAGGTAGTTTTCATTTTCATCTTTATGCTTAGCTGTTTTCTTTTTTAAGCAAGGAATACACTAGGTGTGTAATTCTAAAAGAAAAGATGATTCAGGCACATCCATTATTATCCTTTGAGATAAACTTACAAGTAGAATTTCTGATTCTGAAGATAAACATGTTTGTAAGGCATTGGATAAATAGTTTGATATTGTGTCCATTTCTTCTCACATAAGCAGTACACAAGATTTGCCTTCCCCTCTTGTCTTGAAAGCCTTGGGGAAATTATTTCCATTTGTTATTATTTATTAGAGGAAAGCTAGAAAATAAAGAAGTGTAAAAATTAAGGAAGTAGTAATTATGTTACAGCAGGCAGGAAGCTAGGTATTAGCAGAGAAAGGGGGCGGGGCCAGGTGGCAGGAAACGACTGGGCTTGTAAACAAGCCGGTCCTTGAGCAGAGGAAGGGAAGCAGGAACCCTCAGAACCGACAGGAAATCACACATTTTGGGTTGTAAGGGTCCAAGTAGCAGACGAAGAGGTCTTCCCTGGTGGCTTAGATGGTAAAGAATCCACCTGCAATGAGAGAGACCTGGGTCCTATCCCTCGGTTGCGAAGATCCCCTGGAGGAGAGCATGGCAACCCACTCCAGTATTCTTGCCTGGAGAATCTGCATGGACAGAGGAGCCTGACAAAGAGTCAGACGTGACTGAGCGACTAAGCATAGCACAGCACAGCAAAGAATGCTTTTGAATTATGGTGCTGGAGAAGAATCTTGAGAGACTTTGGACTTCAAGGAGATCAAATCAGTCCATCCTAAAGGAAATCAGCCCTGAATATTCATTGGAAGGACTGTTGCTGAAGCTGAGGCTCCAGTACTTTGGCCACTTGATGCGAAGAGCTGACTCATTGGAAAAGATCCTGATGCTGGGAAAGATTTAAGGCACAAGGAGAAGGAGGCAGCAGAGGATGAGATGGCTAAATAGCATCACTGACTCAATGGACATGAATTTGGGCAAGCTCCGGGAGATACTGGAGAACAGAGGAGCCTGGCGTGCGGCAGTGCATGGGGTCACAAAGAGTTGGACAGGGATTAGCGACTGAACAAGCACAAGCCGGCCAAGAAAGGTGGGAAAAGGCTGCAATCTCCTGCATCCAAAGTAAACTTTTGCTCATTGTGCTCTCATTGCAGTAAGATTAGTCTACAGATCAGAAGTTCTCATCATGTACCAATGCCATGACACTTCTGATCTAAGCTAAATGGGGACCAAAGTCCCTCCTCCTCTCGGGAAGATGGAGCTGGGAAGGAAGTCAGGGATGTTGATCCCTAAACTCCTTCCCTAGTGAATATTCTGCTCCTTCATTTATATGGCCCTCGTAACAGGCTTGACAAAGAGGCCTGAGAACTCCTCACCTGTCTGCCCACTCTCTCTCTGAGGTCATGGTGGTGGTGGTGGTTTACTCACTCAGTTGTGTCTGACTCTTTGCAACCCCATGGACTGTAGCCCACCAGGCTCCTCTGTCCACGGGATTTCCCAGGCCAAGGATACTGGAGTATTCTTAACCTCTCTGCTTCATCTCCAAATTCTTTCGCGATGAAGAAAGAACCTCAAACTCAGCAGCAACAATTAGTGACAAATGCATTCAAAGATAATCAGTGCTGAAATTTTAGTGATGCTCTTTAACCTAGAAATATACAGTATGAAGTGTGCACATGTAGCTTTGTGTGCACATGTGCGTGTCCATGAGAATCACACAGGCTAATGCTGGTCCCCTAGACCCAGAGATTGGGAGTGGCAAACCCCAAATTTCATTCCTTGTGGGTGTTGGAACCTCCTGGCTGGGAGGCCTAGTCCTGCTTGTCACCCCAAGTCAGGAGAGCTGGCTCCAGAGCCTGGCTCTGTGACTCTTGAGTTGTAAGACTATCAATAAATCGTTCAAACTTGGAGCCAGTTTTTTCCCTCTTGTTCTTGGGTAGATGATTTTATGGCTTTTTCCAACTGGAGCTTTGTATGATTTTATGTTTTAAGCAGGGCACCCCCCTTTTATGATAGCACTCTTCTTTACAGCTCCAAACTTGAAACATCTCTGTCACGCCACAATCCTCTGCTACAGAGATGTGTGTGTTTGCAACCCTTGACTGGTACAGAGAAGCATCTTTTAAAATGATACCCCAAGGATGGGATGGGAACAGAAGGTTATTAAGAGCATGGAAAAACAAGTTAATCACCTCTGCTGTGTGAATGTGCTTCAGCATTCACGAATTTCAAAGCTCGGCAAAGGATCGTTCACTGGTTGTGGTTTTCTTCTGTTCTCGCTATAGCTTGGGAGTACAAACAAAGCTATTAAGTGATTTAGTAATTTGAAAGAGCTTTAACAAATCCATTTAGTTAAGTGAGGAGGACCCATATGTAAAGGCTTGGTTTCAGATTTCTGTTGGCTGGGAATCTTTCCATTAAAAGAAAATGCATCTCCAGGATGCTTAAGTATTAAAAGGGAGTGTATTGGCTCAGATAACTCGATAGTCCAAAGATCAAGAAGACATCAGGCATGGTTTGATCCAGACCTAAACTTATCAAGACTCTATGGCTTTTCATCCTTCTCTGTGCTCTCTTTGGGTTAAAGCTGGTTCCTCCTATAGTTACAAGATGATGTCTAATACCTCCCTCAGTCCTTGTGCCTCATCACTTAATTCCAGTAGGAAAGAGCATAACTTTTCCCAGTCTTAAAGTTTCCTGTGGACCAGCTCAGGTCCTAGGCTCACCTCTGCATCGTGACCATAGTCAGGGGAATGGAGTGTATTGATTGATTTCCTTTTTTCCTTTTTTTTTGGTTGCACCATGCAGCATGCAGGATTAGTTCCCCAACAAGGGATTGAACCCACATCCCCTGCAACCCTGCATTGGGAGCTCAGAGTTTTAACCACTGGGCCACCAGAGAAGTCCTTGATTGGTTTTCTTAGTCCATTCAGGCCACTATCACAGAACACAACATGCTAGGTGACACGTGTACTCACTCGCTTGGTTGTGTCCGACTCTTTGCGACCTCATGGACTGTAGCCCACCAGGATCTTCTGTCCATGGGGATTCTCCAGGCAAGAAAACTGGAGTGGGTTTCCATGCCCTCCTCCAAGGGATCTTCCCAACCCAGGGATGGAACCCAGGTCTCCTGCATTGCAGGCAGATTCTTTACCATCTGAACCACCAGGGAAGCCCCTGATGACATGAACAACAGAAATTCATTTCTCACAGCTCTGGAGGCTGAGTTCAGGGTGCCAGCCAGCATTGTTGAGTCCTGTTGAGAGCTCTCTTCTGGGTTACTGGTGGCCATTTTCTCTTCGTGTCCTCACTGGCAGAGGGGTAGCTCTTCAGGGTCTCTTTTATCGCTTTTGTAAGGGCACTCATCTCATTCATGAAGGCCCCACCCTCATGACCTGATCACCTCCCAAAGGTCCCACATCCAAACACCATCACCGTGGGTGTTCGGGTTTCAACACATGAATACTGGGGAGACACATTTAGCCCCCAACATCACACAAAGCCAGTGCTGGAGAAGACATTGAGGGTGGGGAGCTCTACAGCATAGATGGAGTATAAGTCTTCATTCTGCTTTATTTTCTTACCTGGATAAAGAAGTCGGTTTTAGGAGTCTTGTTAAGCTTTCTGGGGGAAAAAAAATAGCACTGCTTGTAGTCTGCCAGATTCCACGGTATAAATTCTGCAAATGTAGCTGATTTCAAGCTATCGTGTTTCAATATCAACTTTCCTGAGTACAGTAAGTCCCTTATGTACAGACCCTTTAAAAGTTGTGAACTTTCAAAGATGTGAATGTGCATGTCCAATCACACAGTTAGTTCCCGTGTCTGGTGTATGTTGTCACAGGCACGCATCCTCTCAAGTGGTTGTGCTTTGATATACTTTACTGTTTAGTACTGTATAGAATACAGTGGTTCAGCATCTATTTCAAGCCCAGGTTGTCTAAAAGTAACTGTAAGAGCAGCAGTGATGTAGCTGGTACTGCTCTACTTTTCAAGGTACTGGAAGATTAAAAATATTTAATTTATTTTTTGTGTTTGCTTGTTTTTATGTATTATTTGCATGAAAAATACTATAAACCATTTACAGTACAGTACTGTATAGTCGATGTGTTAGTTGGGTACCTAGGCTAACTTTGTTGGACTTATGAACAAATTGAACTTACAAAAGTGCTCTTGGAATGGAACTCATTTGTATGTAGGGCACTTACTGTGTTTAATAATTGGAGAAGGTAGCCTCTGGCTTCAATACATTGTTGGGAGCATCTTTGTAACTTGCGGCTGGTTGTACTGGTTACCTTGCATGTTGGCAATACTCCCTGGGTTACTACAAATACCTGACATCAGGCAGACCTTGGATTTTCCTAAAGTGTGCTTTCCCTGGTATTTTGAACTTTTTCTTCCTAGAGGATGATTTCAGGAGAGGCACTGAAGCGATGTGATGATTTTGGCCTTAAAGGCTCGAGGGTTGGGGGTCTGTCCTCTGGTTTTTCTGATGTCATTTGCTGGCTGTGCTGACTCTGAAGGCTGCCTGTGATTAGAACCCTCTGGTTTTGAAACCTCTTCTAATAATTCCTGTGCATCACACCCAGCTGTTCGGTTTAGATCCAGGTGTGGTGTCCTCCACTAATTAATTTGTCCTTGATATTGAGGCTCCTTGAAATAGCAATACTTTTAATCTTTGCCATCCCATGAATATATATATTTTTAAAAGGTTAGTCTTCCTAGATGAGATAATGAATAAGCCACTGGTTGAGTCTGAATCAATATGCAATTGTATTTTAAATGCAGCATGCATCTCAGCGCTGAGTTTTACTGCACTTTTAACCAAGGTTACACTGGTCTGCCTTAATAGATTAAATGCTGAGGGGGCTGTGAAAGCTAATTTATCTGAGGCCACAATGGAGGAAAGCATAGGTCTCCTCATACCACCTCCTCTGTCTTCCAGTCTCATAGCAAGTATTGGTTTGAGCAAGTTTGAGGTCTTCAATGTTAATCCACCACCCCACTTCCTTCCCATTGTCTTAAAAGAGGAGGCAACAGACCCCAGGACCCCACAGTCTAGCTTTTCTGGCAGGGAGCGGTGGAGTCCTTAGTGAGGAGAGTCCTGTTCTGATAGAGTGGCTATAGACTCTAAAGCCTGCCTCAGGGCCTTTGCACATGCTGTGCCCTCTGCTGGGATTCTCTCTCTCTCTCTCCATGTCCTTTTCATCACAGTATAGGGCAGACATCTCCCTAGAGAGGCCCACTCTGACCATACTCTCTAAAGGAACTCTCCCTTGGGAGAGTGGGCAGGGGATAAATTAGTTTGGGATTAACAGACATACACTACTATATATAAAATAGATAAACAACAAGGACTTACTGTATAGCACAGGGACCTATCTCAATATTTTGTAATAACCTATACAGGAAAATAATGAAAAAGAATACATCTGAATTACTTTGCTGTATGCCTGGAAACTTATACAACATAGTACACCAACTATACTTCAACTGAAAAAAGAAGGTAAAAAATATAGTTCCCTACTTAAACACCCCAGCCTTTGCTTTCATACTTTCTTACTCTATTTTCTCCTCATTTTCATGAGCTGAGATTGCCTTGTTTGCATGTTTGTGGTCTCTGTCTCTCCCACTGGAATGTGCACCCTTTGGGGCCAGGACCTTATCTTTCTCTCCCTCTTGTTCACCAACGTACCTGTGCTGTGGGTGATACATACATTTGAATGAATTAGTAAATGGATGAATGAAGAGCCTTGGTCCTCCATTTCCAGGAAGACTGACCCAAGAGAGCTTTCCTGCCTCCACATGTATGGGATTTGGTTTCCTCATCTGTAAGATGGGGGACCTTCCCTCAGCCTTTGGGATTTCTGTAGAAACCTGTGTTCTTCCCCCTCAGTTTGTTAAGTGTAATCAGCCAGAAGGCTTTCTCATCTGTATTTGTATCTGCATTTCGTGCCACCTCCCCACCCCCAACAGTCTCTCCTGTTGGTTTGTCTGTGCGACTGATCCCTTCCTGATGGAGATTATGTGGTCCTCATGGAGGGGAGCTGATCCTAGCTCAGTCAGTAAAGAATCTGCCTGCAATGCAGGAGACCCGGGTTTTATTGTTGGGTCAGGAAGATCCCCTGGTGGAGGAAATGGCTACCCACTCCAGTATTCATTCTTGCCTGGAGAATCCCATGGACAGAGGAGACTGGCAGGCTACAGTCTATGGGGTCGCAAAAGTCAAACACGACTTAACGACTAAACCAACCAACTGTGGGGGGCACTGACATCAAGGAAATGCCAGTGTGGCCTGTGTGACCAGGGCCAGGACAAGCCCATATGCCTTACACAGTGGAGGGCTCAGGCGGAGGCTTCTCTGTCATCTCAGAACAGAAGGTTGGCCTAGGATGGCAGGTGGAGGAGGGTTTCATTTTATTAAAACAATTTATGCATGTAAAATATCATGTATGAAATGAGATACCAGTCCAGGTTCGATGCATGATACTGGATGCTTGGGGCTAGTGCACTGGGACGACCCAGAGGGATGGTATGGGGAGGGAGGAGGGTTCAGGATGGGGAACACATGTATACCTGTGGCAGACTCATTTTGATATTTGGCAAAACTAATACAATTATGTAAAGTTTAAAAATAAAATAAAATTTAAAAAAAATTTATGCAATTAAAAAAATATTTTGTCCGTGCTGCCCAGCTTGTGTGATCTCAGTTCCCTAATCAGGGATCAAACCCAGGCCATGACAGTGCCAAATCCTAACCACTAGGCCTCCAGGGAACTCAAATTTATACAATTTTTAAAGGTTACTTTCCATTTACATTTATTACAAAATATTGATATTCCCTGTGCTGTAAAATACATCCTTGTAGCCTGTCTTACACCAAGAGTTTGTACCTCTCACTCCCACCCTGATATTGCCCCTTACTCCTCCCCACGGGTAATCATGAGTTTGTTTTCTATATCTTCTTTTTTTGTTGTTTTCACTGGTTTGTTGTATTTTAAATATTCTATATATAAGTGATATCATGCAGTATTTGTCTTTCTCTGTTTGACTTATGTCACTTAGCATAATGCCCTACAAGTCCATCCATATTGTTGCAAATGGCAAGATTTTGTTCTTTTTTATGGCAGAGTATTGTTCCATTGTACGTATGTACCACATCTTCTTTATCCATTCATCTGCTGATGGACAGTTAGGTTGCTTCCATGCCTTGCCTACTGTAAATAATGCTGCTATGAACATTAGGGTATGTGTATCTTTTCATATTGAACTTCTTGGTTTTTTTTTTTTTTTTGGATATATACCAAGGAGTGGAATTTCTGGGTCATATAGTAGTATATTTTTAGGTTTTTGAGAAGCCTCCTTACTGTTTTCCACAGTGGCTGTACCAATTTAAATTCCCATCAACAGTATACAAGTACATTTCCTTTTCTCACATCTTCACCAACATTTGATATTTGTGCTCTTTTTGATGATAGCCATTCTAATAGGTGTGAGGTGATATCTCATTATGGCTTTGATTTGCATTTCCTTGATGATTACTGAAGGAAAGTTACAGGGCTCAAAATAGCCTGGGGTTAAAACACCCCTCTGGATTCTCTCCACCATTCTATACAAAACAAAGAACTCTCTCACCCGAAGGAAAAAAATGGACATTAAGGTTGATTATGCCCGGCTCCCAGCCGGTCCCAGCCTCTGGCGGATGTCTGGAATTCCTTGCCTCAGCCGTTTAAGAGATAACTAACCTGAACAACCTTGGAGAAGAACAGGCCCCTTAAGACAGTAGATTTCCACATATATGCCTATATATATACTTACTCTTTTCTTGGGTTGGTGCAGCAGCTCACTAATCTGACTGCAGCCCCTTCTAGCCTCATTAAAGGTGATCTATTCCTGTAAAGTGCTGGTCTTGTTCTTTTCTGAACCTCGCCTTCTCTAACTCCCTTACCTTACAATTAGTGATGTTGAACATCTTTTCATGTGCCTGTTGGCTGTCTATATTTCCTCTTTGGAAAACTGTCTATTCAGTTCTTCTGCCCATTTCTAAATCAGGTTAATTTTTTAGATGTTGAATCATATGACCTGTTTATATATGTTGGATGTTAATCCTTTATTGATCATGTCATTAGCAAATGTTTTCCCCATTCATTTTGTTTATAGTTTTCTTTGCTGTGCCAATGCTTTTAAGTTTAATTAGATCACATCTGTTTATTTTTGCTTTTATTTCCTTTACTTTAGGAGATGGGTCCAAAAATATTGCTACAATTTATGTCAAAGAATGTTCTTCTTATGTTTTCCTCTAGGAGTTGAACGGTATATGGTCTTACATTTAGGCCTTTAATCCATTTTGAGATTATCTTTGTATATAAAATACATTAGGTCTTGAATCCATTTTAAGTATATTTTGGTGTTAAAGAATGTTCAAATTTCATTCTTTTACAAGTCAGTTCAGTTCAGTTGAGTCGCTCAGTCGTGTCTGACTCTTTGTGACCCCATGAATCACAGCACGCCAGGCCTCCCTGTCTATCACCAACTCCTGGAGATCACTCAGACTCACGTCCATCCAGTCAGTGATGCCATCCAGCCATCTCATCCTCTGTCGTCCCCTTCTCCTCCTGCCCCCAATCCCTCCCAGCATCAGAGTCTTTTCCAATGAGTCAACTCTTCGCATGAGATGGCCAAAGTACTGGAGTTTCAGCTTTAGCATCATTCCTTCCAAAGAAATCCCAGGGCTGATCTCCTTTAGGATGGACTGGTTGGATCTCCTTGCAGTCCAAGGGACTCTCAAGGGTCTTCTCCAACACCACAGTTCAAAAGCATCAATTCTTCAGCACTCAGCTTTCTTCACAGTCCAACTCTCACATCCATACATGACCCCTGGAAAAACCATAGCCTTGACTAGATGGACCTTTGTTGGCAAAGTAATGTCTCTGCTTTTGAATATGCTATCTAGGTTGGTCATAACTTTTCTTCCAAGGAGTAAGCGTCTTTTAATTTCATGGCTGCAGTCACCATCTGCAATGATTTTGGAGCCCAAAAAAATAAAGTCTGAGACTGTTTCCACTGTTTCCCCATCTATTTCCCATAAAGTGATGGGACCAGATGCCATGATCTTCGTTTTCTGAATGTTGAGCTGTAAGCCAACTTTTTCACTCTCCACTTTCACTTTCATCAAGAGGCTTTTTAGTTCTCTTCACTTTCTGCCATAAGGGTTGTGTCATCTGCATGTCTGAGGTTATTGATATTTCTCCCAGCAATCTTGATTCCAGCTTTTGCTGCTTCCAGCCCAGTGTTTCTCATGATGTACTCTGCATATAAGTTAAATAAGCAGGGTGACAATATACAGCCTTGGCGTACTCCTTTTCCTATTTGGAACCAGTCTGCTTTTCCATGTCCAGTTCTAACTGTTGCTTCCTGACTTGCATATAGGTTTCTCAAGAGGCAGGTCAGGTGGTCTGGTATTCCCATCTCTTTCAGAATTTTCCACAGTTTATAGAGATCCACACAGTCAAAGGCTTTGGCATAGTCAATAAAGCAGAAATAGATGGTTTTCTGGAATTCTCTTGCTTTTTCGATGATCCAGCGGTTTTATCTCTGGTTCCTCTGCCTTTTCTAAAATCAGCTTGAACATTTGGAAGTTCACGATTCATATATTGCTGAAGCCTGGCTTGGAGAATTTTGAGCATTACTTTACTAGCGTGTGAGATGAGTGCAATTGTGCAGTAGCTTGAGCATTCTTTGGCATTGCCTTTCTTTGGGATTGGAATGCAAACTGACCTTTTCCAGTCCTGTGGCCACTGCTGAGCTTTCCAAATTTGCTGGCATATTGAGTGCAGCACTTTCACGGCATCATCTTTCAAGATTTAAAATAGCTCAACTGGAATTCCATCACCTCCACTAGCTTTGTTTGTAGTGATGCTTTCTAAGGCCCACTTGACTTCACATTCCAAGATGTCTGGCTCTAGGTGAGTGATCATACCATCGTGATTATCTTGGTCGTGAAGCTCTTTTTTGTATAGTTCTGTGTATTCTTGCCACCTCTCCTTAATATCTTCTGCTTCTGTTAGGTCCATACCATTTCTGTCCTTCATCGAGGCCATCTTTGCATGAAATGTTCCCTTGGTATCTCTAATTTTTTTTTACAAGTAGCTATCCAGTTTTCCAAGCACCATTTATGAAGAGACTGTCTTTTTGCCATTCTATATTTTGCCTTCTTTGTTGTAGATTAATTGACCACAGGTGTGTGGGTTTTGGAGAAGGAAATGGCAACCCACTCCAGTATTCATGCCTGGAAAATCCCATGGACCGAGGAGCCTGGTGGGCTACAATCCATGGGGTCGCAAAGAGTCGGACAAGACTGAGCAACTTCTCTCTGTGTGTGTGTGTGTTTATTTCTAGGCTTTCTATCCTATTCCATTGATTTCTGTGTCTGTTTTTGCACCAGTACCATGCTGTTTTGATGACTGTAGCTTTGTAGTATAGTCTAAACTCAGGGAGCCTGATTCCTACAGCTCTGTTGTTCTTTCTCAAGACTGTTTTGGTTCTTTGGGTCTTTTGTATTTCCATACAAATTTTAAAAGGGAAAGGCCATCAGCCAGGCAACAAGTCATTATTCCCAGGGTAGCTGTTAGAAGTGGAGGATCAGGGGTTTGGAGAGTTGGGAATTTCAAATGGATCCAAGACTCTCAGGTGAGGAGAAAATCTGTACAATCATTTTGTGGAGATGAGCTGAAAGACTGTTTGTTTCCTACCAGTCCCTCAGTCCCAGTGAAAGGCAGTATTGTGTGGTGGTTATAGCACATGCTCAGTTAAGAGGGACTACCTGGTGTAAAGTCTGGTGTTCTCTGCCTTGCTGTGTGATCCTGAATAAGTAGCTTGGTTTTCTTATCCAAGAAATAAATATAATGATATGACTTGATTCATAAACCTGTTGCTATATGGATCAAATGAATTGAATAAGGCCTAGCGTTTGGAAGGGGATAATAAATATTAGTTGATGTTGGTTGTGAAAATAACATGTTATTATTTTAACTGGGACAGCCTGGCTTCTAAGACTAGGCTCAGAGACCCAGATAGAGCAAGGGACCTCCTTGAAGTTTGAGCTACCCTTTGGGACATCTCTTTCAATCAGTCCTTAAAAAATTTTTTTTAATCTTTTTTTCCCCCACTTTTATTAAGTATAATTGGCATATATACAACTTTAAGGTATATTTTATATGCATCATGAAGTGATTATCACATTATGTTTAGTGAACATCCATCATCTTATATAGATACAAAACTAAAGAAATAGATAACATTTTTTCTTGTGATTGTAATTTAAAATTCGCTCTCATAACAACTTTCATATATAACTTACAGCAGTGTTAATTATATTTATCATTTTGTGCATTATATCTCTAGTACTTATTTATCTTTCTTGTGATTCAATATTTTACAGATTATATTCCGTTTAAAGTTATTATAAAATATTGATTATATTCCTTGTGCTGTATAATATATCCTTGTAGCTTATTTATTTTATACATAGTAGTTTGTATCCCTTAGTCCCCTACCCCTGTCTTGCTCCTTCCCCACCAGTTACCACTGATTTGTTCTCTTTATATCTGTGAGTCTGTTTCTTTTACATCGTATTCAATCAGTGTTTTATTTTATTTGACCACAGCATGCGGCCTGTGAGAATCTTAGTTCCCTGACCAGGGATTGAACCTGGGTCCCTGGCAGTGGAAGCATGGCGTCCTAACCACTGGACCAGCAAGGAATTCCTTTATTTTTATTTTGCTTAAAATTTTTTTATTGTGGTAAGAACACTTAATATGAGATATACCCTCTTAACAAAATTTTAAGTGCATAATACATCATTGTTAACTACAAGCATGACATTGTACAGCAGGTTTCTAGAACTTATTCATCTTAGATGACGAAAACAAAACAGAGAATCCAGAAATAAAGCCACATAAATACAGTCAACTGGTTGACTGGGGCACCAAGGTTATGTAACAAACGGTGCTGGGAAAACTGGACATCCACATGCAAAAGAATGAAATTGTACTCTTAACTTAGATCGTACACCCAAAGCAACTCAAAATGGATAAAGATTTAACTGCAAGACCTGGAACTGTAAAACTCCTGGAAGAAAACAGAAGGGGAAAGCTTCATGGTGGTGGCTTGGCAATGATTTCTTGGATATGACAGCAGTAGACCTTATATTCCCACTCTGTCCCCAGGCCCCTGTGCCAGTGCAAAGAGTTTTCAGGCACGGAGGGCAGGGGGCTGCAGAGTGCCATGGTCAGACATGACTTTGACCCAGGCTTCTGCTATTTGCAAGTTGTATGACGTTTTCTCATACAACTTTTCTCATCTGTACAATGTTGCTGTTGTTATTTAATTGCTCAGTCATGTCCAACTCTTTTGTGACCCCATGGACTGTAGTCTGCCAGGCTCCTCTGTTCCTGGGATTTTTCAGGCAAGAATACTGGAGTGGGTTGCCATTTCCTTCACCAGGGTATCTTCCTGACCCAGGGATTGAACCCCATGTCTCTTGCTTGGAAGGCGGATTCTTTACCACTAAGCCACCTGGGAAGCCCCCATCTGTACATTGGGGGTAAGTATTACCAGACATGTACTTGTGCTGATCAGTGCTTGCTGCCCCTGCTCAGAATCCAGGGGCCCAGGTCTGGTGCAGCCAGGCTCAGTGCCCCCTCTCGGTGCTGACCACGTCCTGTAGTGCTCCTGGAACATTCTCAGCTATGTACCTACACGGGGAAGTTGAGGGACCCTCAATGTGCTGACTCATTTTCCAGGGCTCACCCAGCAGGGTCACCTCCTTAATTCCCCATGATGCCAGGACCAACATAGACACAGTCTGTTTTTCTGTTTTAAACTCCCGTTAATTCTTAGGCACTAACGAGGGCCTCTCAGCCCAGGAGGCTGATTAGAAGGGAAGAATTGAGTGGGACAATTAGGACGCAGAAGAAGGGAAGGACGGCGGGAGTCCTAATCCCCAAACAAGCTAGTGTGAGATCAGGCTTAACGTCAAATACGTCATCCGTCAAACAGTCATCCTCCGGCCACTTGGAGGCCAGTCCCCTGAGGTTCAGGTCAGGTGGCCTGATGTGGGTAATCACTTAGTTCTCTCCCTTAATGGCAAACAACAGACTAGGGATGAGGACTCTTGCACTTGGGTAATCTTGTAATTATGGTGTTGCATCTTTAAATGGCTCAGGGTAAACAGGATGCTGGAATTACGAAAGATGTATAATAAATGTTTAAATTGATGATGACACCGAGGTTGCTCTAGGTGCTAGGAGGTCTCCGTCTTGACATGATTTAGCTTTATTACGGGTAGGTCTCTCTTATCTTTGGTTTAGAACATTCCTAGCAGTTTTCTAGTATTAAAGTTGTTAATTTAACATTTCCAAAAGCCCAGGGAATAAAGTTAGCTATTTCTCACATTCAGAAAAGAGAAGGCTTTTTTCTTTGAAAATATTGGAAGTTGAGAGTCATTATGATCTTGGAGGAGGAGCAGTGAGCAGTCCTGAAGAGAGATCTTAGCTCTCTGCCCAGGGACTGGACCTGCGTAGCTCAAGTGGTAAAGAATCTGCCTGCGATGCAGGAGACATGGGAGACGTGGGTTCAATCCCTGGGTGGGGAAGATCCCTGGAGGAGGAAATGGCAACCAACTCCAGTATTCTTGCCTGGGAAATCCCATGGACAGAGGAGCCTGCTGGGTTACAGTTCATGGAGTTGCAAAGAGGAGGACACAACTGGGAAAGGATTCACCTGGTTCACAAGCCTGGACGGAAATCAGGAGTCCTAACCTCCAGTCCAGCAGGGGCTAGAGATTAGAAGCAAAGTGACCCTGCCTCTTTTCCCGATTTGAAAGCAAGAATATTTAAGGAGGCAAAATTATAAAAACAGCTATGAATTTATTACTAGAGACACAGCACAAGTGAGCGAGTATGCAGAAAAGCAGTTTATTCTTTCGAGACAGAGGCAAGGCAGAGATGCACACCCAGAGAGGAATGACGGTGTCCTGAATGAGGAGCGAAGTAAAGAGGTGATGTAAACCTCTTCTATAGGACAGTCCTTCCAGGGCTTTGTTTACTTTTGACCAATTATCTCCTCTTTCCACACCTGACTGGTCCTGGGATCCTCTCCAAGATGCATGCCCAACTTTTTTGCTAAGATGGATCCCATCACAGAGGCCTATGGATGCATGTCCACACTTGTTATTGGATAGGACCCCCTTCCTTTTTGACCCCCATGAAGCATGTGCTTTCTGCACATATGCAGACAGGGAAGTCCTCCTTGACCTCAGGAGTGAGTGCCTTGTCTGTCTACTTCAGCAGAGCTCAGCTTCTGCCACTAGCTTTGTCCTTGGAGTGTCTGGGTGAGAACAAAGCTTCAGTTTTACTCCACTTGACAAACGCCAGCTGTCCAGTCCAGGAGCCCATGTATCTCCTACCTCGATTACCCTTTCCCCCTCAGTCTATACTGGCCATCTGACCTATGGGGCTGCCCATCATGGGGCAGAGGTGAAGCCGAGTGTGGTCCATGCAGCCAGACTCCCAAGTGAGTTCAAATCCCGACTTTTCACCTCCCGAGCTGTTTGACTCACGGGGTGACTAACTTCTCTGTGCCTCCGATTCTTCCCTGTACCAGGCACACAGAACCACATTCCTGACCTCAGGGAATTCCAAGATTCCATAGGACACTTTACTTAGAACAGTGCTTAGTATGTAAGAGCAATCGCACTGGTAGCTGCTGTTATTGACACCGATAATTAACATTAAAAGAGAAAATCAGATTTCTGAAATAAGTTTTTGGTTGTTTTTTTTTTAAATAACCATACACTGAGCTTCAGTTTGAAAATAAAAAAGTGATTGGGCTGAAGAAAAGCCTCATCTGTGACAGACGGTTGGACACACACAACTGTTTCAGGGCTTCTAGCAAGAGCAAAATTAATTTTCATGTAAGATGATTAAGCAGATGAAACAATTCTTGTGCAGTAAATGTGACTAAATACAGGTGTTGCCTCTCATACCTGAGCTCAGGTACACACCATCCTCTGCAGTGGCCCCTTTTGCTTGCTCTCAGAGCCTTTAAACATTTTTTTGCTGTCAAATGTATTTTAAAGAAGTCAAGAGGAGAGAAATAGCCTATTGTATTTGCAATTTTTCTTCCTTCATTACTGATGTTCCAAGGTTCCTTCTGGTATCATTTCTCATTTGTCTAAAGAACTTCCTGAAGCAATTATTTAGAGCAGATTGCTGACAATGAATCCCCCCTGGTTTTCCTTCATCTGAGCATAATTTTTAACAATGACTGGAATTTTATTTTTTATTTATTTGTTTATTTTTGGCTATGTTGGGTCTTCATTGCTGCATGTGAGCTTTCTCTAGTTGCAGAGTGTTGGGCACTCTCTAATTTCGGTTCATGGGCTTCTCACTGCGGTGGCTTCTCTTGTTCTGGAGCATTGCTCTAGGTGCACGGGCTGTAGTAGTTGGAGCATGCGGGCTCAGTAGCTGTGACTGGCTGGCTCTAGGGTGTGCAGGCTTCAGTACCTCAGAGTCTTTATATTTGAGCAGCGTGGATGCTTCCAAATGGTGGGTCTTTTGCCATCTTCCTTTTGGCTGAAATGGCTACAGTGAGGAGTGACACGGTGAGGAATCCACCGTGTGGGTTTGCAAGCGCAGGGGAGCCTCCTGCGAGCTGCAGAAACAGTGTGTATCTGAGGGTAGAGTTAATTATTCAAACCAATGAGGACCAACGAGAAAGTGAGCGAGGCAGCCAGCGGGCCAAGCGTGCCAGATCACAGATGCTGGATGCTGAGGCGCCCCTTGCACACCATCCTTGATGGAGTGGTCCATGTGTCTGCAGCTCTCTAGAATTATTTTATTGACTTACATCTCTGGAAAATGTAGCAGCCGGACTGCTTTTCCTGGGGGAGGTTTTTATCTCGGCTTTCAATTTTCACTAGTTAATGTACTGTCATTCACAACCAAGCAGAAACACAAGAAATGGAATCTTTTATTCAACAGATAGTCACAGAGCCCTTTCCATGAGGCAGGTGCCATTCTGAGGACTGGGGACACGACAGGGTCATTCCAAAGCCTTGCTGTCGGGGAGAACATCCCCCTCGGATGCAGTCAACCTGGTGAAGAGGAAAAAATCCACTCATCCAGAAAGTGTAGATGCTTGTTGTGTACAAAAGAACAGCAATTAAAGGGGTGGGATGCTTTTGGGGTCAATGAAGAAATCAGTAGACTTTCTAAAAAAAGATCAATTTTAGGTTGACGGAAGTGATGATCAGAAAGTAGAGAATTCCTACGGACCTTCGCTCCTCCCTACCCACAGTTTTCCCTATTACCTATATCTTGCATTAGTGGATACTTCTGTCACAATTGATGTGCCCATGTTAATACATTATTATTCTTTTTTATGGTCATTAGCTCACTAAATTTTATTTTTTATTGACATATAGTGATTTACAATGTTGTGTTGATTACTGCTATACAGAAAAATGATTCAGATATATATATATATGTATGTATGTATGTATTCCTTTTTTATATTCTTTTCCATTATGGTTTATCCCAGGATATTGAATAGAGTTCCCTGTTCTATACAGTAGGACCTCCTTGTTTATCCACTGATACATTAACTACAGTCCAGAGTTTACATGATAGTTCACTCTTCTTTTTTGACAGTTTACTGTTGATGTTGTACATTCTGTGAGTTTGGACAAATGTCTATGACATGTATCCACAATTATGGTCTCATACAGAGTGGTTTTACTGCCTTAAACATTCCCTGGGTTCTGCCTATTTATTCCTCCCTCCTTTCCCATGCCCTGACAACCACTGATCTTGATTTTCACCATAGTTTTTCCCTTTCCAGAATGTCATAGAGTTAGAATCATACAGTGAGTAGCCTTTTCAGATTTTTTTTCACTTACTAATATGCATTTAAGGTTCTTCTACCTCTTTTTGTAGCTTAATAGCTCATTTCATCTTTGCTGTTGCTGTTAAGTCACTAAGTCTTTGCGACCCCGTGGACTGCAGCATGCCAGCCTCCCCATCCTCCACCATCTCCCGTAGTTGGCTCAAATTCATGTCCGTTGAGTCAGTGATGCTATCTAACCATCTCATCCTCTGTTACCCACTTTCTCCCTTTGCCTTCAATCTTTTCCAGCATCAGGGTATTTTCCAGTGAGTTGGCTCTTCATATCAGGTGGCCAAAGTATTGGAGCTTCAGCTTCAGCATTAGTCCTTCCAAGGAATATTCAGCATTGATTTCCTTTAGGATTGACTGGTTTGATCTCCTTGCAGTCCAAGGAACTCTCAAGAGTCTTCTGCAGCACCACAGCTCAAAAGCATCAGTTCTTCAGTGCTCAGCTTTCTTTATGGTCCAACTCTTAAATCCGTACATGACTAATGGAAAAACCATAGCTTTGACTATATGGACCTTTGTCAGCAAAGTGATGTCTCTGTTTTTTAATATACTGTTTAGGTTTGTCATAGCTTTCCTTCCAAGGAGCAAGCGTCTTTTAATTTCATATCAGTGTTGAATAATAACCCATTGTTGAGATGGACCACAGTTTGTTTATCCACCGAATACTGAAGGATATATTAGTTGCTTAGTTTAAGCAGATCCCAACAATGGAGATTCCAAAACAGGGCAGCTTTCCTATGTACTGATCTAGGAAGACCCTGGAGAAATCAGGCAGACAGAACATTGGGGGATGTCTATGTTTTGGATATAAATTGAGTAACTGACAGGTTATTCACCAAATGACATCTTGTAGCAAATAGACATTGGTGATGTCATCATACCAAGAAAGTTGGGGGTAGGTCTCAGGAATCTTTATAATCCGCAGTCACTAAATTTGCATGTTGCAAAACCTGATTTTCTCAACTATTTATCCAGTGCTCAAAACACTGACGAAATTCACCAAATAACTTTAAGAAAATCTTTAACATTTTATTACTGGAGTATAATTGCTTTATAATGTTGTGTTTCTACTGTACAACGAAGTGAATCATCTATATGTTTACATATGTCCTCTCCTTATTGAACCTCTCTCCCACTTTAAGAATCTTAATAACCAAAGTCACTAGAGCTGGTATGGTACAGGGTACTAGTAATTTGGACAGTCTTTCTTCCTGTTTTCATAAGCTGTACACTAAGAGATCCAAGTGTAGGTCAGAAGGTTTCTGGATGAATGACAAATTTAAAAAATACAGAAATAGCTAAAGGATATTTACACCAAGCTTCTATAGCTCCATCTTATTCTGTTATTCATTAGAGTTGCTTCTGATCAAGTCCTAGGAATCTTTTTCTCCCGGCAAACAGCACAGGGAATACATTAACAAACCCGTCATCTTCATTAATTTCAGAATTCCTTCTATGTGGCCCAAATCTTCTGTTCTAATTATGCTGCTCTTACTGTATTATACTACTTCCATTTTAATGAGACTGCTTCTTGAACTCAGTAATTTTGTAACTAATTACACCAAAATATTGTGCTTTCTTCAGTGTAATCTGCTATTTTATTCATTTGTTCTTTTCGTTCTTCTGTTCAACACATGGTTATTGTGCGTTTACCGTAATCCTGGCACCAGTCTCAGGGGACACAGTGGGGAATGAGATGATAAGAGGCCTGGCATTTTAATGGGGCCACAGAAGACTAACATTTTTAAATGGTGATGGAGGAGGGTAGATGCTGTGTTCTTTAGACTGGATGCCTTAGACGGCTTCAATGGGGAGGTGATGTCTGAACCAAGACCTGAAGACAGGAAGGGAATAGAGTGGGTAAAAATAGGAAGATTCAGTGGGTAAAAATAGGAAGATTCAGTTCAGCAAAACATCTCGGGGCAGAAATACAGTGGCTATGGAGTATGGAATCTTTTATTTATGCCACTACAAACACTTCTCTGGTTTCTGTTTTTCTGTTTCCTGCTCCATTGATCTGGGTCTTGGAGTGAGGACGAGGCGGGGCAGAGTATTGCTGACTTTCTTCAGACACAGAGTATGCATGGGAGATAAACCTCTGTCATTTGAAGCCACTGACATTTGAGGGCTACTTGTTACTTCAGCATAACTGAGCCCATCCTGACTGATACACATTTCAAGGCCACACTGAAGCTGAAAACTTCATTCATTTGGTATTTCAATATATGTTTATGTAGCTTCTTTGGATGGACACCATGGGTGGCTTAGAATAACACAGAGAATATCGTAGGCATGGTCTTATCCTCATAGGGCTTACGGTCAGTTGGGAACAGAGGTCAGTAGGGGACAGAGGCCAGCTGGGGCAGGGGCCTGCTTGGGTTGCAGGTTTTCTACGGCAGTCAGCAGCAGCCTGTCCAGGAGGTGTAGAGAAGGTGGACTGTTGGTTAATGTGGAGCGGGGTCTTGCCAGGCTGATAGAGAACAGTGGGGGAAAAGCTTAGGATACATTGACAGGAGGATAGTTTAAAGGGCAAAGACCAAACTACATGGGTAAAGAAATGAATAGAGGAACAGACTTGTTGCAGGGTGGGACAGAGGAGAGAGAGGAGGGTGGGGAGTCGTAGGGCTTCATGTGGCTGAAACAAGGAAATCAGATGAAATGCAGGCTTTAAATCCTCAGGGAAAAATGACCAAGAAGCAGGGCTTCCCTGGTGGCTCAGATGGTAAAGAATCTGCCTGTAATATAGGAGACTTGGGTTTAATTCCTGAGTCAGGAAGATCCCCTTGGGGAAGGGAATGGCTACCTGCTCCAGTATTCTGGCTTGGAGAATGCTATGGACAGAGGAGCCTGGCTGGTTACAGTCCATGGGGTCGCAAAGAGTCAGACATGACTAGCAACTAACACACTAGGAACAGTAGCAGGAATGAGAATAAAGCCACTACACCATTAGTTACGGTTCTTTGGGAACCCAGGAGTGGTTCATGTTGTCATATGACTGGGGTCTTCTCAGCTCTAAACATCAGACCATTCTCTGGATGCTATGACTTAATTAATGCTGTTATTTCCGGGTGTTGGAGCTCTCACTGCTATTGAGAGAATGCATGCAAAGCATTTCACAGTGCAAAACCTTTGATAGAGACGAACTCTTTCTCCTCTGACTTCATCACCCCTTCAGTTTATCTTGTCAATTCCCAAACATTTGCACCTTCTCTCTCTCTCTCCAAAGGTACACTCCTCTTGCAAGAGAACAGAGATGCTCCTCTCCTAAGAATCAGACTCCCACGTGGAGTTCCCTCTCGGTCCTTCATCTCATGGAGGATGTATTTGGGGTGGGGTGATTTGGAGGGGAGGAGAGTGATGGAGGAAGAGAAGGTGGTGTCCTGTAACACGATTCGTCGTCAAAACACACGTTTCGCCTGTGGCTGTGAAAGCCGTGTTCTTTTTATCTGCGTGACTCATTATGACAGATATGCCATGTGCCGAACAGTTCCCATTTGGAGATTGAATTACCATCCTATTCAGCTGACACAAAGCAGTTCCTGGCCGGCTCGGGCAGTCCATGAATAAGTAAATAGTCTTCCAGCTTGGTGCCGAGCATAAACATCGGAGGAGGCTTGGAGAGGCTGGCATCCACAGGGGATAGGAAGCTGGTGTTGCCTGGGGGCGTGGGCCCCAGGCTAGTCCATCTGATCCACTAGGGCACTGATCCCCAGCATCTTGTAAGTACCTGCTTTGTGGATGGGGAAGGGTCTGCTGGATTAATGAGATGTGGTTTAGACACAGAGGCAGGAAATTCACCCTCCTGGACTGGGCTGGCTCAGGACTGGAGAACTGCCTTCATGCGCTGAGACCCGGGAGAGGAATCTGCAGCTTCTGAGTAGCTTCTGAGTCTCTGATCATTCCCAGTTTCAAAGCCTTTGGGTCTTACTTGTGGCTTCAATTGTTGTTGCTACCCTCTGCACTTTGCTTCCCAATCTGTTCTCAGGCCAGCATCAGGGTCGCAAGGATCCTCTGCACTCAGGGTCAGTTCACTGGGCAAATTGTGAGCAGGACGCTTGGAATACACTGTGCCTCAGTACAGAAGGCAGCGGTTTAACTTGCTGCGGTGTGGAGCAGTTCTTATTTATTCACTCAACCTGACTCTCCCAGGAAATCTCTGCTCTGTTTGAAACCGTTTGGTTTTGCTTATTTGAGCATCACATAACGGGTGTTACAAACAGCACATACTTAGAGTTGCAGTGTCTTCAGTGGGCGTTTTTACCTTTGTTTTGTATTCAGTTTGGGGGCAGCACTTGCCAGTTCTTTAAGCCCAATTCGTGAGACTGGGTTGAACACTGTGAAGGTTTCAGGTAATGAATATAATAAGAGAGTGGATGTTATTGTAGTATTTTTATGTTGTGTGTGTATATATATATTCATTAAAGTAATTTGTGTAAAATATCAAGAAGATAGTGCTGGCTGTAAGACCAGTGGATTCTTGTGTGTGTGTGTGTGTGTGTATCCTATGTGTTTTATTTATTTAGTTTTTACTTTATATCAGAGTATAGTTGACTTACAGTGTTGTGTTAGTTCCAAGTATACAGCAAAGTGATTTAGCTATGTATATATGTATATCTATTCCTTTTCTTATTCTTTTCCCATATAGGTTATTATTACTACTGAGACTTCCCTGTGCTAGACAATAGGTCCCTGATGATTATTTTATATATAGTGTGTATATGTTAGCCCCACATTCCTAATTTATCTCTCACCCACCTTTCTCCTTCAGAAACTATAAGTTTGTTTTCTAAGAAGGTCAGTGGATTCTGTTCTGTTTTTTTTTTCTATTTATTCTGGTAGTCAAGAGATAGATGAAATGAGTGGAGTGTGTTCTGAACATTAAGTAGCTAGAACTGGATTTTCTCTCATGGCAGAAGGATTTATTCTGCACTCTGTGATGAACATGTTTATAGGGCAAAGCAGGTGGGCAGTGTTTTCAGTTGCTTGGCATTTGGTAGCAGCAGTAAATTGTGCATTAATAAATCATTGCTTTTCTTTCCCTATCTGCTCCAGCAGCTCTGTTAATTAAAACTTTGTATGAAGTGATAGTTGAGCTGTACATCCAATTTTACTTCAGACTCATTAGACTTGGTTATGCACATCCCCTCAAAGGCATTATCTTGCTGGACCACTTTTGAATTAATAATAATCACACTTCACATAGAAGCATATAGAGGAGGTTTTCGTGCTTTGTAATCATTAACAAGCTCTCCAGTCAGCCTGGTGAGATGGAGAGACATTACAGCCACTTAGCCCCTATTAGGAGTGGGCTGGGGAAAAGGGGCAGGGGGCAGAAAGGTATCGAGGATGCAAGAAGACCCCAGAGCCCAGAGAGATTAAGGAAGAGAAGAGGTAAATTTACTTAACACACAGTTGTTGTTTAGTTGCTAAGTCATTCCGATTCTTTGCAACCGCATGGACCATAAGTCCACCAGGCTCCTCTGTCCATGGGATTTCCCAGGCAAAAATGCTGGAGTGGGTTGCCATTCCCTTCTCCAGGGGATCTTCCTGAGCCAGGGATCAAGCCCGCATCTCCTTCACTGGCAGGCAGATTCTTTACCTACTTGATCTTGATCTACTTGGGAAGCCCAGTTTGCTAAATGCATCGAGAGGCTAGAAATTATTGTCCTATTTTTTTTTCTCTTTTGTAGAATTAGGAAGTATTTGCACAGCATGCAAGTTAACAGAGTTTCCTGTATTCTTTTTTTTTTAATGTCATCTTTAACCATTCCCTAAGAGAGACATTCCAGGAAGTGGATTGTTGGAAGGCTTTGGTGGATTTGTGTTCAGAGGGGTTGGTCAATACAGATGCAGTGCTTCTGTGATGGGATTCTCACTGGCGGTCTCTGTACTTTGATTCACTTTTTACTTGGCCCATTTGATTGTCTGTCGAGACCACCCTGTGTTCTCATGACTTAGTGATTGGTTTTGGAGCAAGATCCTGACAGCTTAGTGGATATCTGTGGGGCTAGTCAGTGATGGGCTCACTCCCATGGCAGGGAACTGAACATTTTGTCTTGAAAGCTCCAAATATCCCCATATGGAGGTATTTGCCCTTGAATGGATTGCCTTTTTTTTTTTTTTTTTACCAAAATGGTATTTCCAATCTCCTGCCTGGTTTAAGGGTGGTTGAGGAAGTGCCCAGCTACTCAGATCATGCTCATCATTTCCGCAGACAGCCTCTGTTAATTTCTCGTTTTTCAATATAGCGCTCCACTACTGTGAGCTCTGCCTGCCTCTGTGTCCTGAGCTCTGCTGTCAACCCCTTCTGGGAAATAAACCTCCGATCTCCGGTCTAGACATCTTCCCCTTACATCTCCTTTGCACGTCATTCTAAATCTTATTAAAGTCTGGCTTGAATGCAAATGACACAAGCATGTCCTGGCCTCCCCTGTCAGAATCTGGTCCTGGAGGGACCCAGTCTTATTGATGTGTGGGTCTGACAACCGCCAGGAACTCCATAGGTACTCAGAAGGGGGTTGCTATATTGAAATAAACTGAATTTTGGTCATGAGAGGGGCTGGGACCTGGAACCCTTTGCTGCAGGGCTGCAATGCTTGCACCTGGACACTCCTCTCCTGGAGCAACAAAATACAAAGAAACTGTATGTGACTAAAAATAACTGTGCATGCCCCATTGGGGCAAATTCTGAACAAAGGATACAAAAAGACCAAAACACCCAACTGACACCCCTAAAGAGCCTGAGGCAAAAGCAGGCTCCTGGGCATGCCCCCTGCAGTAACACCTGCAAAAGCAGGGGCAAAACACCTAAGCCATCCCTCCAGCCTGAGCCCTGGACACGATTCCTACCCTCACCCTAAATAAGGAACCAGCTGGCCCCCTACCTTGGGGAGTGAGCAAGCAAGGGAACCTGTTGTTTGTTTTTGCTCCCTCCTGCTACAGCAGAGGCCACTAATAAAGCCTTGCCTGAATTTCTTGTCTGGCTTCTGATCAGTTTCTGTTGATCGGGGAAGAGCAAGAACCCTGGTCAGTATTGGTCATATGAATTTTCAATTCCAAATTCCAGGCTAAAGCCCAACTTTATGTTAGTTCTTCTCTTGTCCACGCTGCTTCCTTTGAACCCGAGGCACTCTGGAGCCTTTGAATGACACCTGAGATAATTCAGTACATCATCTTATTCTGTGATTCTAAGAAGTTTACAGACACTTCATTAACAAAATAAGAGGGAAGTAAAATAACTTCTGTTTTTTTTCATGATTGTTTATGTCAACCTGAAGGTATACTGAAATAGGGGAATTTCTGTTTTTAAGTATATAAGAGCAAGATGGGAATTCTCCCAAGAGTTTGCAACATGCAGCATACTCGTTGGCTTTATATATTGATTTTTATTCATTAATTTGACCTACAGTGACACCTCTTATCATCCATGGGCATCAGTCATGTTGATATAATTAAGGACATGTATAGAGCAGGTCTGGATGATGACTTGGGTCTCGGTTCTGTCCCTCTTGCCATCAGCTGGTGGCATGTCACAGTTATACAAAAAGGGATAATTAACCCTGCACACAATTTCTCATGTCACATTCGGGGACTTGGAATTCTACTCAAAGAGTCGTGAAAGCCTAGTGTTGGGGTGTGTGCATATTTTTGCATTGTTCCACACCAGAATGTTTGGGTGATGGGAAGGGAAAGTGTCAAGCTGGGAAGATCATGAGTTAAGCCTCAGCCATGTCACTTACTTAAGCCCCCAGGGCTATAAACTAGAAAATGACAACATGTTCTCTGACTTTGCCTGCATTGTGGGCACAGAGGAAGGTGAAAGAGGCAGAAAAGCCAACTTACAAGCCATTCTTTGTCATAGAAGATGATACACTTCTTCCTACAGTTTAGAAGGGACCCTTCAGACTAGAAGCCTGTGAGTCTAGAAGACCCATTTGATCAGACCCAAGCTTTGGAAGATTCACTTGGCAATTTCTCGCTTTGTGTCCTGAGACCAGGAACCCAGCAGTGGAGCTTTGTGCTGAGTTGTCTTTACTTCCACTGGAGGCTTTACTCCCTGTCTCATTCAGGGCTGTGTCCAGTCTCTTATTTAAGGATCTATTCAAGACATGTTTATCAAGGTTTATCAAGGACTTGTTTATCAAGGACTTGCCTGGTGGTCTAGTGGTTAATAATCCTCCTTCCAGTGCAGGGGGATGTGGGTTTGATCCCTGGTCTGGGAAGTAAGATCCCACATGCCTCGGAGCAGCTAAGCCCATAGGCTGCAGCTGCGGAGCCTGCACACCATGACTAGAAGGAAACCCAGGCCCTGCAATGAAGACCCAAGTGCCACAACTAAGACCTAATGCAGCCAGACAAGTAAGTATTTTTTGAAAGGCCACCTGTATGTCAGTTAGTTGAGGAGGTCAGAACTGTGACCAAAACAAGTGTCTGTGCCCTTGTGGAGACAGCAGTGTCATGGGGGATGGCAGTGCAAAGGTCCTGGGGCAAGAAGCAACTTGATGCATGAGGTGTGTTTTTGTGGACACAGATGGGGAAATGGTGGAGACAGGCAGCTCATTTAGGACCTTATAGGTTGTGTTGTGATAAAGATTTTAAGTTTTTTTAAAAAATTATATATTTATTTGGCTGCATTGGGTTTTAGTTTCACCACACGAGAAAGAAGCACTGACATATATACACTATGATGTATAAAATAGCTAGCTAGTGGGAAGCCGCTGTATAACACAGGGAGCCCAGCCTGATGCTCTGTGACAACCTAGAGGGTGGGATGCGGGGAGGATAGGGAGGCTCAACAGGGAGGGGATATATGAATATAGATAAAATTATGGCTGATTCGCATTGTTGTGTGGCAGAAACCAACACAATTCTGAGTATAACGCAGAAGGTGAACCAGCCGGGGCTTGGCTTTGGGGGTTGCTTTTGATAGAAATGGGAAGATCCCCTGGAGAAGGAAATGACAACCTGCTCCAGTATTCTTGCCTGGGAGATCCAATGGACAGAGAAGCCTGGTGGGCCACAGTCCATGGGGTTGCAAAAGAGTTGGACACAACTGAGTGACTGAGCACACATTATACTTGATAGAAATAAATGGATCAGAATCTTTTATTCCAGTAAACATTATGGTTGGGAGTTAATGGTGCTGATCGAGGTGGTGCTGGGCATGGTCAGGTGGAGGTGATGACACTGATGGTATTGATGATCATGATGGTGACGGTATTGTTGATGGTGCTGGTGATGGTGGGAATGGACCCAGCCAGTTTGTGTTTGTTAGAAATTCACACCCGATCCTGTGATTTCTATATTCTGTGTTCATTTCCTCTGGCAGGAAACATAAAGAGTCTACGTGAAACTCAGCTGTTTCAGATATAGGATATACACTTGGTAACCATCCATTTCCCATCACTCTAGAGCCCCAAACTCCCATCATTTAATTAGTAAAGGCAGGGTTCTTTAAGATGGGAGGATGCCTGGACAATATTCCAAACCCTTTATCTTTCATTGTAATCAATCTGAGAGTATCTGTTTCTTCAATGGATATCATTTATAAGAAGAGGCATTGGTCTACAATGCCCTCGACAGACACATTTTGTCATTAGGGACACTTTCCTAGAGGATGTGTCTCAATTGAGTGAGGCGGGTTATTATTTGTGGGTAATTTTTTTGAGTTCATTGATTTTCTGTATCCTGGGGGACCCAGAAGTTACACAGTTCTCTCAGGGGTAGCAGGCAGGTTATTTCGGGATCTTATTACTTGATGCTTTTTAACTTTGGTCATTCAGGGGTTGAAAGCTGCAGAGCAGAGTGATGTGCATGTGTGTGAAGCTTTCCTATATTTGGAATGGGCTGATCTTTTTTTTCCTGATAGACTGTTGGCTGCTTGGAATTGCAGAGGCATCGTTACGTTATTGCGTTTAAATTTAGCTCTTGTTCTCACTTTGGAAGGGAATGGAATGTTTGAATTATTTCACCGTGAAGGGAAAGCAATTAGAAAAATAGATCCTCGTGACTTATCGAAATAGGAGGTCTAAGCAGTGAGTTTCAAAGGGGGCTGCATATTTGACTCAGAGGAGGAGGCTCTTGTGGATACCTTCAATGTGGAGCAAATTAAAATGTCCTTAAACACACCTTGATGATCACTAAGGTTTAAGCTCTTTGAGGGCAGCATATGTATCAGCCTGTCATGATCATTATTTTCAATAGGATTGTATCCATTCTTTTAAACAGGGGCCAGGGCCCCTCTGTGTAAATAAAACATGAAAATGTTTATTCCTAGACCCAAGATAGAGAAATTATGTCATCAACAACACTTTCACAGAGGCTGTGAATATATGGATACGTGGAAAC
Source organism: Bos grunniens (assembly GCF_055505025.1). NCBI lineage: Eukaryota > Metazoa > Chordata > Mammalia > Artiodactyla > Bovidae > Bos > Bos grunniens. The sequence continues at coordinate 46,852,089 of NC_141181.1, forward strand.
ATCTTAAACATCTTTATCAGATTTCAAGGTCAAGAGATGCTTCTAGAAGTCACATTTTACAGAGGTGTGTAAAGTTAAAAGTCTCCTGTATAACTTTCACATCCTTGATCCCCGTCAATTACTATTGATTACTATTAACAATTCAGAGGTTAAAGTGTCTGCCTGCAATGCGGGAGACCAGGGTTCGATCTCTGGGTTGGGAAGATCCCCTGGAGAAGGAAATGGCAACCCACTCCAGTATTCTTGCCTGGAGAATCTCATGGAGAAGCCTGGTGGGCTACAGTCCACGGGGTCGCAAAGAGTCGGACACGACTGAGCGACTTCACTTCAGAATTTTCAGACCCTTTCTTGTCCATCTACATTCACAAATATATACAAATATACATGCCTTGATATACAGATGTCTATGTACATGCAAAATGGGATATGTACATATGTGTGCATCCATGACTCAGGCAGGAAATTGGTATGTTCACGGTAAAACGCAAGTGTCTTTGATTCTCTCCCTTTCACCAATCTTACTACGGTCATCAGTTTCGTCTTTCTGGACCTTTTTCTACATGTAATTGTGTGTGTGTGGAGAGTCTAACAACCCGACTCTGTACACTGTAGGTGTTTCAGTCAATGTTTGCTGAACCCAGGAATCGTTGGGAGGAAGTGGACCCGGTGGTCCACTGGCACTTGGGCTGCACATATGTTCGTTTATTCTACCTCATTGATAAGTTGCATCATTCTTGCCTCCTGGAGTTGGCTGTCTGTTTATTCAATGCCATGAGCTCTTCTCTGCCTCTGTAGAGAATTTTGGTGACTGTCAGCCTGGGGAAAAAAATGAAAGTGTTAGTTACTCAGTCGTGTCCAACTCTTTGTGACTCCATGGACGGTAATCCACCAGGCTCCTCTGTCCATGGAATTCTCCAGGCGAGAATACTGAAGTTGGTAGCCATTTCCTTCTCAAGGGGATCTTCCTGACCCAGGGATCAAACCCAGGTTTCCTGCGTTGCAGGCAGATTCTTTACCGTTTGAGCCACCAGGGAAGCCTGGGGAAGACATATCCTAAATCTGTCGGTCAACCCAGTATTTGCAGAGTGCTCTATAGGTAACCTCATAGACAAAGACATTCAGCAAAGCCCAGATACAGTCATAGTGTTACTGGGAAAAAATAGAATTCTTTATTAAAAATTTTATTTATTAAAAACTCTTAAATATTAAAAATTATTTAAAAATTTATTAAAAATAACTAGCACCTTAGACAATGGTTTCATGATAGTAATATAAATTTCCTCTTTTCTCAGGAGATAAATCTGTACCTTTCATCTTTATTAGGTTAATTATTTCATGGTCAACCAATACATTTTTCAATCATTATATTATGCAGGTTTCAAATGTATAGCATATAACTGAGCAAGTGTATTCACTACAGAGTGGTCACCACTCTGAATATGGTTACCATCCTTCATCATATAGTTGACCTTCTTCTTCACATATTTTACCCTCTTTCCAACCCCCTTCCCCTCTGGTAGCAACTAATCTGATCTCTGTACCTATGAGTTTGTTCTTATTTTTTTAGATTTCACAAATTAGTGAAATCACATGTTATTTGTCTTTTTGCACCTCAGTTATTTCACTAAGCATAATGCCCTCAAGGTCCATTCACGTTGTCACAGATGGCAGGATTGCATTCTTTTTGTGGCTGAGTAATATTCCATTGTGTACATATACCGTATCTTCTTTATCTATTCACCTGTTTATGGGCACTTAGGTTGTTTCTGTATCTTGGCTATCGTATTTATCTTCTTAGATTCATGTTTTTACATTCTTTGAATAAATTCCCGGAAGTGGAATAGCTGGATCACATGATAGTTCTATTGTTAATTTTTTGAGAATCTCCAAACCGAGGTTGCTACATCAATTTACATTCGCACCAATGGTGTGCAAAATTTCCCGTTTCTCCACATCTTCTCCAGCGTTTGTTATTTCTGGGCCTTTTGATGATAGTCACTCGGACAGGTGTGAACCTGGATGGTCACAGGCAAAAGAAAGAATTGGAGCACTGTCCTTTCCTAGACATAAACATTAACTCAAAATGGATTAACGACTTGAATATAAAACCTGAAAGCATAACATTCCTAGAAGCAGACACAAATGGTACCCTCACTGATACCAGTCTAAGTGATGTTTTTGTGGGTCTCACTCCACAGTCAGGGGCAACAAGAACCAAAATAAACAGCGGGGACTACCTCAAACTAAAAAGGCTCTGCACAATAAAGGAAACCATGATCAAACCCCAAAGGCAACCTACCGAATGGGAGAATATATTAACAAATTATGTATCTGATCATGATTAATAACCAAAATATATAAAGAACTCAGGCAGCTCAATAACAAAAAACAATCTGATTTTAAACATGGGGAAAGGACCTAAATAGACATTTTTTTTACCCAAAAGACATACAGATGGCCAAGAGGCACATGAAAAGATGCTCAGCATCACTAATCATCAAGGAAATGCAAATCAGAACCACAATGAGATAAAGTTACCTTTTTCAATATCTTAGTGCCCATAAGACACATATGCTTGTTTAAGGAAAAGGAGCAGTTATCAGGTGAGACACAGAAATGGCAAAATCTGTGATGTTGGGGGAAGCAAGTTTTCTCCAACCTTGAGAGCTGCAAGGGGCTCCTGTGCTCCAAGACCAAACCAGATACTATCTTTAGCCTATACTCCTTGCAGATTCTGGGGTCTCGCTTTTGGTTGGGGCCTTAGGACAGACTGTCTCAGTGTAATGTCATTTGTGCGGAAATGCCTAGTTAAAACAGCTCTTAATGTCATTACTCTTCATGACTAAGGCAATTATGTATTTTAAATTCCATTTTGCTTGTTTCTTTTTAAATAGGCAAGTCAGAATGGAATGGGCTCTGTTGATACTGAAGTTCAGTGCTAATTACAGTCACATGATTGTTAGTGCTGTCCTGGGCTTGCCAGGAAGTGCCCATGATGATGGCGTGCCATCTACACCCCGAGTCATGTCCCTCCATTTGCCTGCAAGGGCAATAAAAAGCAAAAGAGAGTACAAATGTGTTTGGCAAGGGCTTCAGAAATTGCTGTGAAACTCAGGCTCTCAGCTACAGCATATGGGTCTTGATAGCATCTGTTTCACTCTGATCTCTTGGCAAACCCAGACCCTGGAAGGTAGCTAATATGCTCCTTTTGTCCTGCAGAAAGAGAAATGATGCTGCAGATGTGGCTGTACTCTCAGAAAAGTCCTTGGGGCCTTGCCATATACTATGCTATTGTGTTTATCAGGACTCTTTTGCTTGTAAATGACAGAAAACTGGCTCAAACTAGCTTAAGCAAAAAGGGGAGTTAATTGACTGGTATAATTGATGAGAGCATAGCAACTGGCTTCAGGAACGGCTTGATCCAGGAGCTCAAACAATGTTTTGGGTTTCTGAGCCAGTTTCCTCTGTGTTGTCTTCAGTTTTAATCAGTCCCTTAACCATGCACTTAGGGTTCATAGGCCTAGTGTTATTTCCTCATTGACTTGACATCTCTAAAATTAGGCTTAAAAAGCCAACAGAGCTTTGCATTATCATTTCTTGGGCTCTATATTTTTCACCTATGAGGGGGATTCACCCAAATTCTACCATTTAACACTCTTCTTTCAAAAGATCCATTTCCTGAAGCCTTGTGATCAGGATCAAGAGTTTTCAAGATCAGCTAAAGTACTTCCCCATATTAGTGTGACCATGCTCCCCAGGAGACTAGGGTGAAAAATTCACTTAATCCTTCACTGGAAGACCACCTCTTCCTCCCTACAGAGATGTGCTTCTGCATTTGCAGGGCTCTCCATCTGGCCAGATCTCCTGGCCTGTGACTCACCTCCCCATTGCTAACAAAACTATGCCGTGGAGCACTGACAGTGGTCCAAGTCCCACCATGAGTTACAGGTTTGTCAATTTCCCTGTGTTCACCATGGCTGTGTGGGATGGCCCACTCTGGATCACTTGTTGTTGCCATTCAGTTGCTAAGTTGTGTCCAGCTCTTTGCGATCCCATGGACTGTAGCACAACAGGCTTCCTTGTCCTTCACTATCTCCTGGAGTTTTCTCAAACTCGTGTCCATTGAGTCAGTGATGCTACCTAAACATTTCATCCTCTGTTACCCACTTCTCCTCCCCTTAATCTTTCCTAGCATCAGGGTCTTTTTCAATGAGTCAGCTCTTCACATCAGGTGGCCAAAGAATTGGAGCTTTAGCTTCAGCATCAGTCCTGCCAATGAATGTTCAGGGTTGATTTCCTTTAGGATTGACTGGTTTGATCTCCTTGCAGTCCAAGGGACTCTCAAGAGTCTTCTCTAGCACCACAATTTGAAATCATCAATTCTTCGGCGCTCAGCCTTCTTTATGGAGCAACCCTCACATCTGTCCGTAGCTAATGGAAAAACCATAGCTTTGATTATATAGACCTTTGTCGGCAAAGTGATGTCTCTGTTTTTTTTTTTTTTTAATTTTATTTTATTTTTAAACTTTACAATATTGTATTAGTTTTGTTAATACAACTATCTAGGTTTGTCATGGAGAAGGCAATGGCACCCCACTCCAGTACTCTTGCCTGGAAAATCCCATGGACGGAAGAGCCTGGTAGGCTGCAGTCCATGGGGTCGCTAAGAGTCGGACACAACTGAGCGACTTCACTTTCACTTTTCAGTTTCATGCATTGGAGAAGGAAATGGCAACCCACTCCAGTGTTCTTGCCTGGAGAATCCCAGGGACGGGGGAGCCTGGTGGGCTGCCGTCTATGGGGTCACACAGAGTCGGACACGACTGAAGCGACTTAGCAGCAGCAGCAGCAGCAGGTTTGTCATAGCTTTCCTTCCTAGAAACAAGCATCTTTTAATTTCATGACTGCAGTCATCATCTGTAGTGATTTTAGAGCCCCCCCAAAATAAAAGCTGTCACTGTTTTCACTTTTTCCCCAGAAGTGATGGGACCAGATGCCATGATCTTCGTTTTTTGAATGCTGAGTTTTAAGGCAGCTTTTTCATTCTCCTCTTTCACTTTCATCAAGAGACTCTTTAGGTTTTCTTTGCTTTCTGCCATAAGCGTGGTATCATCTGTGTATCTGAGATTGTTGATATTTCTCCTGGCAATCTTGATTTCAGCTTGCACTTCATCCAACCCTGCATTTCACATGATACACTTTGCATATAAGTTAAATAAGCAGGGTGACAATGTACAGCCTTGACATACTCCATTCCTGATTTGGAACCAGTCTGTTGTTCTATGTCCAGTTCTAACTGTTGCTTCTTGACCTGCATAGAGATTTCTCAGGAGGCAGATAAGGTGGTCTGGTATTCCCATCTCTTGAATAATTTTCCACAGTTTGTTGTGATCTACACAGTCAAAGGCTTTGGTGTAATCAATAAAGCAGAAGTAGATGTTTTTCTGGAATTCTCTTGCTTTTTCTATGATCCAACAGATGTTGACAATTTGATATCTGGTTCCTCTGCCTTTTCTAAAACCAGCTTGGACATCTGGAAATTCACAGTTCACATGCTGTTGAAGCCTGGCTTGGAGAATTTTGAGCATTACTTTACTAGTGTGTGAGATGAGTGCAATTGTGCGTAGTTTGAGCATTCTTTTGCTTTGCTTTCTTTGGAATTGGAATGAAAGCTGACCTTTTCCAGTCCTGTGGCCACTGCTGAGTTTTCCAAATTTGCTCCTGTATTGAGTGCAGCACTTTCACAGCATCATCTTTTAGGATTGGAAATAGCTCAATTGGAATTCCATCACCTCGCCTAGCTTTGCTCATAGTGATGCTTCTTATGGCCCACTTGACTTCACATTCCAGGACGTCTAGCTCTAGGTGAGTGATCACACCTTCGTGGTTATCTGGGTCATGAAGGTCTGGGTCTGTTGTTTTAGCCACCGTGATTGTGACACTTTGTTATGATGGCCCAAGCAAACTGATATAAGGTCTTTTTTTTTTTAAGTTTTTAAAATTTAGTTTTTAATTAAAAAAATTAAACTACAATTGTTTTACAATGTTGTGTTAGTTTCTGCTGTACAACAAGGTGAATCAGCTATATGTATACCTATATCTCCTCCCTCTTGAGCCTGCCTCCCGCCTCCCCATTCTACCCCGTAGGTCATCAAAGAGCACTGAGCTGAGAAAGTAGCACTGATGTATGTACACTACCATGTGTAAGATATATAGCTAGTGGGAAGCTGCTCTATAGCACTGGGAATTCAGCTCAGTGCTCTGTGATGAAAGGTTTTGAATTCTGGTATCCTAATTCTGGTAATCTTAAAAAGAGGCATTGCCTGGAAGAATTGATGGAAAGGAGAGGACCTGGGAATCTAAATAGTGGTGTCCATGGATGGGCCCTCAGGATGAACCCACTAGGATGACTCTGATGCAGCCCCTGGTTTTGGTGTTTGGGTGTCTCTGCTCGAGATGTAAAGTCAGGAGATATCCCGCCCGGTGTCTTTTTGTTCCTGGTGGTTAGAGGGACGTGCGTGCATGCTCAGTTGTGTCTGACTGTCTATGACCCCATGGACTGTAGCCTGCCAGGCTCCTCTGTCCATGGGATTATCCCAGCAAGAATACTGGAGTGGGTTGCCATTTCCTTTTCCAAGGGATCTTCCCAACACAGGGATTGAACCCGTGTCTCCTGAGGCTCCTGCTTTGGCAGGTGGATTCTTAACCACTGAGCCACCCAGGGAAGCCTGTGGTTGGAGGGGGCTGGATGCCAAATGCTTGCCATTCTCACCAGACCATATTCAAAGTGAAGCTGAGTGCTTTGGCCAGAAGAAAGGCGAGCACAGTTTCCACCATCCTTTATGTCCTTTGCTATTTGGATCCCAGAGCCTCTTTCTCCTTTCCTGCATTGAATCGTCGTGCTGGTGGGCACATCCCAGGGAAACGCTGCCCTGCCATGGGCATCCATGAGCAGGGTCCTTAACGCCTCCATGAGCCTGCTGGAATGGTGGCTTTGCCTAGTGTGAGGTTATGGTGACTCCCAAGTTCAAAGGGCCAAGGACAGTGTCCTGTCTGCACGGGGCCACCTCTCCATGAACGCTGCCCAGTCAGCTTGCTTAGCCTTTAAGCATCTTCGACTTGCTCCTCTCCAGCCAGGTCTCACCCCCATCACCAATTAGTAACCAGGCAACAGAGCCTTTGCCACTGGCAAACACTATCAACAGAGAGCGGCCAGCTGCCCAAAGGAAATGGAAAAGCTTTGGGTTCCGAGAGGAGATTGATAAGGGAACATTATCACAGGTAGGAGCTTAATGTTTAACCTGTGGCCATGGACTAAGTCTGGTTCCCATGACGACACGGCTTTGTCAGATTAAGGCTACCTATGAGTCAGTCACTATGGAAAGCAGCAGAGACTCACATAAAAATATCCCAGGCTGTTTATTCAGAACTGTGGCTTCTGAAGTCTCTACTTGATTTAGTTCCTTGTTTGATGAGAGCTGCTAACTAGCAGGCAGACGCTCCACTCTGTAAGCTGGGCAGTTTTAGATTTCTTTGAATTTTTTTGTCTTTCTGACTTCACTTTGTGTGACAGTCTCTAGGTCCATCCACGTCTTTACAAATGACCCCATTTCGTTCCTTTTTATAGCTGAGTAATATTCCATTGTATATATGTACCACATCTTCTTTATTCATTCCTCTGTTGATGGACATTTGGGTTGCTTCCATGTCCTGGCTATTTCTGAGTTTTAGACAAAGACCCATCTCTGATCAAAGTCTGGGCTGTCATTCAGACTTCCTTCCTTCATTGCTCCCTCCCTCCCCTTTCCCTCCCCTCCTTCTCTCCCTCTCCCCCCATTCCCTTCCCTCCTTACCTCCCTCCCTCTCTTCCTAAATGGGCTGTGCACTACATTCTTAGCAAGATCACTGTACAGTTGAATGTGACTGAAAGATCTCTTTTCCATCCTTTTCATGTGCAGTCTTACATTTGCTTTCTGTTGCTGTAATTTTGACTTCAAGGTTATTTACATTACAAAGCTATTAAAAAAACATTTCCATCTCAATGCTTTTGAAGGAGGCATTTTGCCTGACTTTCTTTTTGAAATTCCATCAGTTGCCTGTATGCTCATTCAAATGTGGCCACGCAGTATAAAAAGGTGCAAGAGCCCTGGGAGCGGGCAGAGCCAGGTAGAGAGGAGGTGACACAGTCCATTGGGATGATAGAGTGGGAGTCCTTCCCACCTGTTGAACAGATCCTACACCAGAAGGTTGAAGGAGGGAGGGAAAAAGGACTGAGAATGAAAAGGACTTGATCTTTTTTATCATTACCAAGAGAGACAGGTGTGAAGGGGAGGCAAGTCCAGATGTATTTAATATAGACTCAGGTGAGGCTAAGTTTGTTTTATCACGAATATATCCAGCTCATTTCTCTTTCTCCTTTGCCTTGAGTCTGACTTTCCTCAGAGGAGCAAGATGGTAGCTATAATGGGTTGAATTCAGTTCCCACAAAAGATATGTTCCAATCCTAACCCCTGCTACCTGTGAATATAAGCTTATTTGAAAATGGAGTCCTTGCTGATGTAATGAAGACGTAGATTAGGATAAAGTCATACTGGATTAGTTCAGTTCAATTCAGTTGCTCAGTCGTGTCCAACTCTTTGCGACCCCGTGGACTGCAGCACGTTGGACCTCCCTGTCCAGGCAGGTCAGGTGGTCCGGTATTCTCATCTCTTTCAGAATTTTCCACAGTTTATTGTGATCCACACAGTCAAAGGCTTTGGCGTAGTAATAAAGCAGAAATAGATGTTTTTCTGGAACTCTCTTGCTTTTTCAATGATCCAGTGGATGTTGGCAATTTGATCTCTGATTCCTCTGCCTTTTCTAAAACCAACTTGATTAAAATTTTGATTTTCTAAAACCAGATTGATTCTAAAACCATACTGGATTAGGGTGAGCCCTAAAAATCCAGTGACTTGGTATCTTTTTAAGAAGACAGTGTGAAGACCAGAGATACAGTATCTTTCTCTATTCAAATGGTTAGTACAGAGAAGATGGACTTTCCAAATTCAAACAATGGTGTTTTAGTCACAGATTTCTTCAGTTTCAAGTTAATGAAGAGTCCACTCAGTCTGATTAAAGCAAAATAGGATATTTATTGAGAGAAGGGCTTCAGGCATGGGTAGATCCGGGGGCTGAAGCAATGTCATCAGGATTTAGTTTCTATCTCCTGTCCCACCTTTCTTCTGCACCAGCTTCATCTCAGCAGGATCTTTCCATGTGGTGGTACCAGCAGCTCTAGGCTTTCTCTTTTCCTAGGATTTATTTTCCTAGGATTCCTAGGACTTATCCCTAAGTGGGATAAAAGGGACCTGCCTCTGCCTGATAGTTCAACAGGAATCCCAAGATTGTCTCTGATGGGAACATCTCAGCAATCAACCTGAGACATCATCTATTCCTTCACAATTATTTGCCTAAGGATAGGTGGCACTTTGACCAGATCTGGGTCATGTGCCTGCCCTGGACTGAATAGGAGAGCAGTCATTTCCCAGAGAGAAAGTGGAATACTATAACTAGAAGAATGGGGAATGGATATAGAGAAAGCAAAGCATGTTTTTCACAAAGACATTATGGGCCAGGGTGATCCAGGAGGACTTCCTGGAGGAGGAAGACCAGTGGCCCTGGGGGAGAGGCTGGATTCATGGAGGCAGAAGGAAGAATTCAAAAGCAAAGTATACTCTTCATAAAGACATTGTGGGCTAGGGTGATCAAGTAAGGCTTCCTGGAGGAGGAAGACCAGTGGCCCTGGGAGAGAGGCTGGATTCATAGAGGCAGAGGGAACAATTAAATTAATCAAACTTTGTCCAGTGCTTCTGCTCTGTGTACTATGGAAGATTTTGGAATGAGTAAGACATGAACTAGCCACTGCAAGAATCTGATATTCTGAGATGATAATGTGTGCTCATGAAAGTGGTAATTAGCCATGTTAGCCATCCAGGCAAAACATGAGAAGAAAATGTTACAGATATTAGACCATGGAGTTGGAAACCTACAAGTTTGGAAGAGAGATAACTGGGTTCATTAGTTTATAAATATTTACCTGAGAGAATCACCACCTTTCTGATTTTTGTGCTATCTGCTTGGTAATGTTACTATTACTTATAATACTATTATTTTTAAAAATTAATATACTGTGTAAATGTATTTGAAAAAAAAAAAAAACCTTTTCATTACTAGATTAAGTGGAAAATCCTGCTAGAAATAAAAGGTAAAAGTAGTCAAATACAGAAAAACAACACTGTTATCCAAATCCAGCTAAATTCTGAGGACTAGCTGAGCCTTTAAACCTGACACTTATTCACACTGACTCCAACAGGAAGATGACCAAGTATTACAGAGGTGTAAAGAAGACATTCTGGGGCTTCTCTGGTGGCTTAGATGGTAAAGAATCTGCCTGCAATGCAGGAGATCCAGGTTCATTCCCTGAGTGGGGAAGATCCCCTGGAGGAGGGCATGGCAACCCACTCCAGTATTCTGGCCTGGAGAATTCCATGAACAGTGGAGCCTGACAAGCTACAGTCCATGGGGTCGCAGAGTTGGACACAACTGAGCAACTAGAACACACACACACACACTCACACACACACTCACACATACATAAAGAAGACATTTTAGCACCCAAAGGAGGCTTTGTCATTGAAAAAAAAAATACTAAAATAGAATATTAAATTGATGATGATTCTATGATTTATAAATCAATGACTAATGAAATGCCTGACACATCTGTACCTGAAAACACCTTGGGTTCCGTGAAGGACCCTCCTGTGTGGGGTCTGGCAGATTGGAAAGCAGTGGCAAGGTGAATGAATCAAAGATTAAAAATCAAAGGTTCATCTTTTCAGTAGAATTCATGTGGAATTCTTTTTATTCTCTTGTGGCAATTACACCAATGGGGAAATGCCCTCAGTAAGAAACTGGACTCTTGGTTCCAAAGGTAGTGGTTTCATCAGGTTCCAAAGCCAGGTGGGAAGGGAAGGTCAGCCTCTTGCTGGCCATCTGTCAGCGGCGGTAGGCTGACTCTTGTTTCAGCCAGAGTCTCGGTAAAGCAACATAGGAGGCTCTTGGCCCTTTTAGCAGGGAGGTTATATCTGCTCTGTGGCTTCCTTGGTGGCTCAGTGGTAAAGAATCTGCCTGCAATGCAGGAGCCTCAGGAGATACAGGTTCAGTCCCTGGGTTGGGAAAATCCCCTGGAGAAGGACATGGCAACCCACTCCAGTATTCTTGCCTGGAGAATCCCACGGACAGAGGAGCCCGGTAGGCTACAGTCCATGGGGTTGCAAAGAGTCGGACACGACTGAAGCAACTGAGCATGTACACATGTATCTCTGCTCTGACACTCATAACCCAGTGCCTTCTGTCCCCAGAGTCTGCAGATGGACCCAAGTTCTGAACTAACAGGAGGTACTTCAATTAAATTATTTCAGCAGACCAGGAATAGCTTAGTTGTCTGGGCAACTTGGATATGGTGTCCAATGGGAAAAAAAAGCCTTTGCATGAATCAACTGATTTGCAGACGTCTGTGTGTTTTTTTTAAAGAGTTCTAAGATATTTCAGAAGTGTAATTCTAAGAAGCTCCTGGCATGCATGCATGCATGCTAAGTCACTTCAGTTGTGTCCGACTCTTTGCAACCCTATGGACGGTAGCCCACCAACCTCCTCTGTCCATGGGATTAACCAGGCAAGAATGTTGGAGTGGATTACCATACCCTTCTCCAGGGATCAAACCTGGTCTCTTATGTCTCCTGCATTGGCAGTCAGGTTCTTTACCACTAGCGCCACCTGGGAAGTCTGTGTTAATGATACTTTCCAAGCCTGTTAGCAGTGCGTTTGTCCATAATCATATCAGTGATGGGGCTTCATATAGTGTCTAAATAATCATCCGTGCCTCCTATGTAATCAGCACTTCATGCTTCCCATTAATTACATTCACTCCTGGTTTAATCAGGTTAACACAGAAAGGCCTTCTCAGAGAAAATGGGGTTAAAATGTTACATGTGGTAGTTACCCTTTTAAGAAAATGTATTGTAGGGTCTCTCATCTCATTCCATGGGTGGGGCCCTAGTTATGGTCTCTAATGTGGAGATCAGTTTGGAGGGGCATTAGAAGGTCCTCTCTTTATTTCTGCAGAGATGGATTCATGGAAAAAGAGAGCACCTAGCCAGAGGGGAGAAGGAGGCTCCTAGGTCTGCATTTCATGCAAAGTGGAGAAAAGGTATTCTGGCCCATGCCTGTGTTCTTCTGGGAGGAATGAGCCTTGATTGGGGGGTGATGTCATAGATGTGGCATAGTGGTTTGTTGACTGCCTATTCGTCTCTGTTACCCTTTCCATCAGCTGACTCCCCCTCCCCGCCCTGACTCTAAGGAAAGAACATGTGACCTTGGCCAGGAGTGGTTGCATTCTGTCTCTCTGACCACTTTCAGATCCCTATGTGTGGCCTCAGCTAGTCGAATCAGAGTGGCTTTGGGGAATGTGGTTGCCATGCTGTCATAAAGATATTCTCCTTTTTCTACTGGCTGTGGACAAGAAAGCTTGAAACACTTGGGCCTGTTAGCTCTCAGCTTAGAATCAGAGTTAGATGTTGAAGACAGACTCAGGGAAGGCACCCCAGACACTGGAATCACGCTGGGCAGTATCATTCAATCCACTTGATCTACCCCTACCTGAAGCCCTTCTCATGGCTCTTTGAAAGCTAAGTTATTCTAACCAACATGTATGATACTCCCTGACCTCTTGCCCATGGCCCACATTGCTGATTTTTTGTGGTACTCTTTTCTGCCGACCCTGGTCCCAGTCTCCAAACCCTCCTCAATGCCATCAAATAAAAGCATTAAAGAAAGCTGGTGTGAGGTGGAACCTACTTGTCATTTTTGCCTAGAGATGCAATTGGCTTGTGCTTAGAGCCTTGTGACCAGAGCTTTTATGGAACTCCCAGCTCATGTCCTAGGTCAGTGTTTTCTATGGAAAAGAAAAGTGATCTAGGTAAAAGAAACCATTTGGATGCAGAAACACCTGAGTTTAAATCCTGACTCCATCACCTACCTGCTATTGAATGTGGGCCTATGCTTTAATTTCCCTAAACTTTCCCATCACTGTGTGTTTAACCAGGATGAGAGCTTTTGCACTTATCTCAGAGGAGCTGTTTGTGAGGGTTAAATGCCCTGAAGATTGGTAAGGTCTCGGCACTAGGCTTGGTTCCACAGGAGGGGCTCAGAACAGTTCGCCATGAGGTTTGAGGTGGGAGGTTCTAGAAAAATAGGAGATAGGACACAGCCTGTCTGCCGTGGGATGCAGTGAATTCCATGAGAACAAATAGGCACCAGCATGCCAGCTTCAGACTAGCAGCTGACACCATGTCTGGGGACCAGTGGTCCTCATGCATTTTCCTCACTTGGCTTTGGCCATATTCTGCATAACTTCTGCACTGGAAAATAAAGCTGCCTCTCCTTTGCTTCTCCCTTTGGCCCTGCTTCCTTCCAGGTCAAGCTTGCTGCTTCACAGAGATGCAAGAGAGGAGAGCTTCACTGTACTTGGGAAAAGGCCCAGGGGCTCTGCGCTGGCCATGTCTTAGGACATTCACAGCTTCCCGCCATCCACAGGCTCTGCCCTGTATGAACTGGAATGGACAGTTCCTTAACTTCTGTCTGTCTGAGTCATCACTTCCAGGAAGAGTATCTGGTGCATTGTAGGCACTTAGTAGATATTTGTTGATTGGTTGAGTGGCTTTTCCTGTGCCTCAGTTTCCTTGGATGTCGAATGGGTTTAACACTAATATCCATCTTGCAGACAGGTGTGAGGACAAGAGTGGGCACTCAGTAAAGGGTATTCAGGTGATTCTACACCAGCCCCAAGCCATGAACCCTCCTGAAGATGGTGAGACCAAAGAGAAGGCAGTAAGGGGAGGGACATAAATGGGGCCAAGGGGAGAGAAAAAGAGAAAGAAGAAGGAAGAGAAAGAGGGGAAGAAGAAAGGAGGGAGAGAGATGGGAAAGGAACAGATGAGGGTGTGGAGAGGTGAGGGAGAGAGAGGGAACAAGGTGGAGGAAAGAGACAGGGAGCAGCCAGAGACAGAGGTGTGTGTGTGTGCGTGTGCATGTGCGTACATGTGTGTGTGTGTGCGTGTGTGTGTGTGTGTGCGTGTGTATGTGTGTGTGCGTATGCACGCGTGTGTGTGTGCGTGCGCATGAGCATACGTGTGTGTGTGGTCCTCTGCAATGTCTAATCTGGAACAAGATACCTTGGACAGCTCCTCTCCTGGCCGGTGAGCGGTGTGCAGAGTACGGTAGTCCGTAACAGGAGACAGCCTTTGCTAGTGGACACAGAGCACCGGATCTGTAGGTTCCTTTAAAAATTCAAGATGTTTGTGGAGTGTGTGCCTGCTCCTGCTTCACCTTCCTGCTGGGCAGGAAGATTGCTGCCTGACCAAACTGAGGAAGCAATCACCTTTGGAGCAGAAGGATCCAGGCATCTAGCGGTCAGGCGTGTTCACACAGGTAGCAAACCTCTGCACCCAGCTTGTCTGGATGGACTAACGGCTCTACAGTCCTGCTGGCAGAGGTTCGAAGCCTTTGCCTGTCTCCACAGGGAGATGCCCGCCAATGTTCATGAAAAATAGTGCTTCTTGTATTTATTAGATCTTTTTTTTCAGCTCTCTCCCCTAGATTTCTCACATCACACACCTCGTGCCCAGATAATCAAGGTGGGTCCCTACACACCTTTCTCTCTTCTGTAGAATCAAACACCAATGCCTATACACCCACATTCAGGCCTTTCTGGGTTTTGTCAGTTGCCCTGTGTGTAACTTTTTCTATAACTTGTTTTACTCCTGAATAATTTTTTGTGCCAACGTATACATTTCTAACTCATTATTTTGAATGTGCTTTATCACAGTCCATGGTATGGATACGCCACAGTTACATTCCCGCCCCCCTCCCCCCGCTTTATGGGGATATCATGGAAATATAACATTGTCGATATATGATACACCACAGTTTTATTCAACTGTTGTATTAAAAGACATTTCACTTTTTTTTTTTTTTTTTTTGCCTTTACAGGGTTATCATAAAGATCCTCTGGATATATTCTTGTGATTTTTACTTTAAGGAATCCATTTTTAGGAATTTGTGGATCAGAATATGTCTATGTTCTTTTAAATTATACCTCTGCCTGATGGTTTTCCAAAAAGACTGTAGGAATTGACCTTCCTACCAGTTATAGGTGGAGTGTCATACTCCTACACTCCCCAGCACTGAGGATTATCACTCTTTCATCTTTCTCAAATCTGCGTGAGAAGCATCGTGCTGTTTAGCACGTGTGTAGTGTTTCACCATCAGTTTGTTTCCATTGTTCATTTCATTGATAGCTCCCTGACTATGAAAATGAAAGTGAAGTCGCTTAGTTGTGTCCGACTCTTTGCAACCCCATGGACTGTAGCCTACCAGGCTCCTCAGTCCATGCAAAATTACTGTAGTGGGTTGCCTTTTCCTTCTCCAGGGGATCTTCCCAACCCAGGGATCGAACCTGGGTCTCCCACATTGCAGGCAGACGCTTTACCATCTGAGCCACCAGAGAAGCCCATGACTATAGGTGTTTATTAATCATTGAGTTTTCCTGCTCTGGGACATCTTAAGAGTCTTTGACCTTCAGAGTCCTGAGTTGCGGAAAAGACTGTCTTGGCAGCCTGAACAGCAGGAAGGAGATGTGCTCGGAGTCAGAGTCCTGTGGTCCTGTAGTGGGTTTGGGGCAGCAGGAGCAGTGGGCAGGGGGACCACGAGTCAGGAGGGGTCAGGAGATTCCTTTGACACTGCCCCCTCATTCTTCTCCCCAGGGGTGACTCACTTACCTCTTTCTTTTAAAAAAAAAATTATTTTTATTTATTTGACTATACCGGGTCTTAGTTGTGGCATGTGGGATCTAGTTCCCAGACCAGGGATAGAACCCAGGCCCCCTGTATTGGGAACATGGAGTCTCAGTCACGGGACCACCAGGGAAGTCCCACTTACGTCTTTATTTATGGAGTGGGCACAAACGTTTGGTTTTCTCACTTCAAGTCAGAGCAGCTACGTGGGGCTGTGTTGCCATGTACAAAGTGTTTCAGAAGTTCATGTGCAGACTTGACTGGTTCAATGGTCAGGTTTGGCTGCAGGCAGAGCTTTGCAAAACTGCCTTCAGGAATCAGGTCCTGCCTTTACACCGCTTCCTTTAAAGGCTTTCCACCCTGGTCTTAGTTGTCTTGTTTAAATGATGCCTTAAAATTATTTTGAAAACACCCCTTTTTTTCCATAATGTACCCAGGAGTAGCTACTGTTCCTCCTGCTTTTGCCAAAGTGCAGTTAGGTTCTGGGCTAGAATGAGTGACTCTAGGAGGGAAAGAAAGGGAGAGAGAGAGACAGAGACAGACAAACAGAAAGAGAGACAGAGAAGATGAACAAACAGAGACAGTGAGAGACAGGCAGGCAGAGAGAAACAAAGAGTCACAGAGTCAGGGATGAAGAGAAACACCTCTGAGCACACAAATTTCTGTGTAACTGATGTGAGGCTGGGGGTCAGGGTCCGTCAATGCCACTGAGAGAGGTCACAGCTGAGGGGGGCTGGCCATGCTCACTGGGCGAGGCGAGGCCTGCAGCAAGATGGAGAGTGAGGCTTCTCCCCAGAGGCACCTGCCGTCTAGCTCTTGTAGAAAGCAAGATGACAGTCGATGCGTAAAATAAAAATGTGCCTCTATTAACAGCTGCGTGGAAGAGGGACCTGGACAGGGTCCCCGACTGGCCGAAGCCGGTTCTGGGTGGGCCAAGCCGATGATGCTGTCCAGCGATCGGGCCTGTGTTTCCGTGTCCCCTCACCCCACCTGGCACATGGGCTTGGCCTGCCGTGAAGCAGAGGCTGAAACCTGCTGTGGTCTGGGAGCCGTGGTGTGGTCAGAAGGAGGGCTCCCGTCCTGGCCCCAAGGCTGCCGTCTTGGCAAAGTCTGCTAGCCAAGCTGGCCCTTGGCTGGCATCTGGCATCTTGGATTTCCAAAGGGTTTTCATTGTTCCCCAGCTGACCAGGGTGGGTTGCTGTGTCCAGACTTGTTTGTGCAAGCTATCTCATTGATGCAGACACCTGTTTTCCCCTGGGAGTCTGGAATTCTGGTCCATCCCAGACAGAGGTGCCTATGTGACCAGTTCCCAGTGAACCCTGGGCTCTGGGTCTCTACACGCTGTCACAGTCTGATGCTGCAGGAATTGTTTGTCGTGCGGGATTCCCCAGGAGACAATTCTGGATACTCTCTCCTAGTCCCCCACACCCCACCCTAGTGCGCTTTCCCTTTGCTGGTTCTGCTTCATGTCCTTTGCTGTCTTAAATCATCATCCTGAGCACGACTGTGTCCTGAGTCCCATGATTGCCACTCTAAGTATCTGTCTCCCTGGGGGGTGGTCTCGGGGACCCTGACCCAGAGCTGCTTTCATTCACTGAGAGCTGATCACACAGTTTGGATCAGGGATTCATGCAAAGCAGAGCAGATCATTCACTGTGACCTTCCCATCTTACCTGAGGGTTTGTCCAAACCAAGAAGATGGAAAAGAATGGGGGGAAAGGTGGCACCTGATGAAAAAGCCAAAATAATGTTTTAAAAGTCATTTACACGCACACATATAGCTGATTCACTTCGCTGTACAGCAGAAACTAGCACAACACTGTAAACAAGTTTACTTCAGTAAATTAAAAAGAGAGAGAAAAAAGTCCTTTAAGTGGAGATGAAAAAAGCAGACTTTCCCTGGCTAACGGGAACATGCCTTGGGCCACACTGAGACCTCTCTGGCCACTTTTCTCCTGGTCTGTGGAAGGTGAGGTCAGTGAGGCTCACAGGTGACTCTGTTCCCCATGCTAGGCAGACCCGCAGGCCATCCCAGGAGGTGCGATGTCTTCAGGCCTCTTCACAGGCTCAGAGATGTGCCAGTGCACCATGCCACCCGGGCAGCGTGACATGTCCTGGTCACCGCCCTCTCAAACTGTCCCCACGAACATCCAGATCACCACAGGTCCCATGGCTGAACTAACTGGAGATGGCTTCTCAGAGGACGCACTGGACTGGCTGTGGGTACAATTTGCTGTTCAGTCCTTCAGTCGTGTCCCACTCTTTGCGACCCCATGGACTGTAGCACATCAGGCTTTCCTGTCCTTCTGCATCTCCTGGAGCTTGCTCAAACTCATGTCCATCGAGTTGGTGATGCCATCCAACCATCTCATCCTCTGTCGTATCCTTCTCCTCCTGCCATCAATCTTTCCCAGTATCAGGGTCTTTTCCAGTGAGTCGGCTCTTCGCATCAGGTGGCCAAAGTATTGGTACAAAACAGCATCCAATCCCCGTTTCCCCAACCTTCTACTCAAGGAGCCTCCCCTCCATCTGGAGTTGTCTGTTGGAGTTCCGGGCATGACAGAGAACATGACAACCCAAGCATTTGAGCATCTCCTGCCAAGGCAGCAGCTGGACCCAGGTTCTATGTCCTGCTTGCCAGGCAACCACTCCTTGTCAACTGCACGATGAACAGGATTTCAGACAAGAATACACGACTTTCTATCATGTGTGGCTGGGGCTGGAAGAGAGCTGTTGGAGGAGAAACTGATCAGATTGCAGCTGCAGATGAGGGACCTTCTAAATCAAGTCTCTATAAACCTTCTGAACTTCCCTCAGCCCTCACACTGCGTTCAGTCCATTCTGTAGGGGATGCCTTCGGGGCCAGGTCGCTTAAAGTCCATAATTTCTACCTGCAACCTATATCTGACAGGTAGCATCTTTCATCCTAGGACCATAAGGACTGTTGATGATAAATAAAGCACCCTGGATGTCCGGTCTTCAGGTGGAGTGAAAGGTTAATGGTTCAGGAAGACAGTCCTGTGATTTCTCATGTGTCACAGGCTGTAACCCAAAGAGACTGAGGGAGGGACACAGCAATGAACCCAAGAGGAGGTGGTGACTCCATGGAAGTCAAGGAGTGACATGAGAATCCTGGGAGAAGTTGGCACAGATGCTTATTGACTGAGGGCAGCGGGGCGGATCCTGGAAGCCCTGACTTTCTTGGATCCTGCAGTGCTGAGAAGTGATGCTGGGAAAATCCCAGGGTGGCTGGTGGTGCTGGGGCTTTAGAAGCTGAGTATAAGCTCCATTCCTTGGTTTCCTGGCTTGTGAAGTGTTTGGATCCATGACCCCCAAGGCGCTTTTTGTTGAACCTTCTGCATCAATCAGGTTAGAGCCTTTAGAACAAAGTGAACAAACTCTAAACAGTCATCTGTCAGCTAGGATTTCTAACAGATGCATATTTCTGAAGCATCATAGGTATCCTAGTGGTGGTGCGTGATTGACACTGAATTTAGAGGAGGCAAGACTTTTTGTTTAATGAGTCACAAATGTGTATTAATACTGTCTGGTAGAGTGCTAGAAAATGTTACTTTGTTGTTACCCTTTTGTTTTTGCTTATCAAAAAGACAGGAGTTCACTGATTTAAAAATCTAAATATATGCAAGCACAAAGAGATAACCAGAGCAGAGCTCTAAAACGTGACTTGCAGGAGGAGGAGGGGGAGCTGGTTAGGGACTCCAGCATGAGAGGAATGATGTATCAGCAGGGCATTTGATGTTTTCCGCCCAATGGAAAGGCAGGGAGCCAGATCCTAATCCAGCCTTGAAAAGGCAGCCGAAGTAGACTTGTTCCTTCCCTGGATGGCTGGGGGTGAGAACCAGGTGAGTCCCACACCCAAGCTGCAGCACTGACCTTGTGTCCAACAACAATGGCCAGCCAGAGGGGTAGCTCTTTCCCTCTGCAGTCTGACTTCCTTCTCCTCCCAGAAGCATTCCCCCAGCTGTAGCTGGGGTCCCACCCAACAAACTTCTAGGCTTCAGATTGCCCTCTCCAACCCCAGAGGGACCCAACCATACCAAGTGGCCTGGCCTGGAAAGTCTCTTTGACCTGCAGGGTTGAAACTTCCCTGAAATACCCAGAGACACCAGGGTAGCCAGAAGGCTGCTTGCAAACGGCTGGTGGATTGTGATTGCGTGACCCCAGGTGGGGCTGCTTCACTCAGGACCATAGAAATGATGCTCCTGAGATGTATCACTGCATCTCTGCATCCCTGCCTGGCATCCCACCTCTCCTCCTAAAGGGCCTTGGTTCCCACTGTATCTCATCTCTTCCGCCTGTGTGTACAGCTTTAGTTATTGCTGTACAGGTAGCTCATCCACCCACTGGAGAAACTAGTTTTCTAGAGGTTCTTTTTGCCAGATTTTTCTGTTTCCCACTCGGGTACTGGGGCAGGGGGTGGGGCTTGATATGTAAGCTTGACCAAGTGGGTGCTTTTGTTTGGAACTCTGAATCTTTGTGGACGGCGTAAGGAGAAAAGTCAACAGTTGGAGAATGTTTATTTCAATACCAAGTTCCTGGGTTGGGGGATAGGAACTTTCTAGCAGTTACAAAACTGCCAAAAAAGCAGGGGCAGCCCTCTGCTTCCTGAGCCTGGTTCTCCAACCTTTCTTTTTTTGAAAAAAATACAAGTTTTAAAGATTACACTCCATTTCTAGTTATAGTAAGTCCACACATACAAACCTTCAAGTTGCAAACTTTCGAAGATGCAAACTTGCATCGGGTTCCAGCAAGGAACCAGAACCTGTGTTCCATCAACATCAGGCATGAGTGATATTGCAGCTTGTCCTCCGTCTCCTATTGCTGACGATCCTTCAGCTCTACCATCTCCCACTTCCACTCCCTCCTCCAGTCAGTAACTCTTCTTGCCTGTTTACTTGATGCCAGCCCCTGGATGCCAGTTGTCGGACTGTATTATTGTACTTTTCAAGGTCCTGTACTGTAAGATTAAATTTTTCCTTATTGTTTTTATGTATGTATTATTTGTTTGAAAAGTATTATAAACCTATTATGGTATAGTACTATATAGCCTATTGTGTTAGTTGGGTACCTAGGCTAACTTTGTTGGACTTAATAAATTGGGCATATGAATACACTCTCAAAACAGAATTCGTTCGTATGTAGGGGACTTACTATATTACAAAATATTGGCTATATTCCCCGTTTTGCATAATACATCCTTGTAGGCTATCTTCCACTTTTTTCTTTCATCTCCTGTGTGTTCCCACTTCCTCCCCATAAAGCCCCTTGCTAATGAAGTCAGCCACAGTTTGGTTTCTTTTCTGTTGCTTGCACCCAGTATAGAGCCTAAGCTGCTGGAATGGTGGTGCTTCATTTCAGTCAGAGTTGAGACAAGAGGCCAGAAGGGAGTGAACGCAGCCCTGGCTGGGTGGGTTCCTCGGTAGGCTCCCCTGCCCGGCTGCCCTGTGCTGTCTGATCAGGGCATCCTCCTTGCTGGGGAATTGCCTGTGTCTGACTCACTCTGAGGCTGAGCTTGGAGAAACAGTTGCCTATAAGGATGACTTAAAGAGCTGGTGTTTTCATACCTCTTGCAAAGAAACTCACAGGAGATGATCAAAGCATCATGAATAAGCAATGTGTTCATGTTGAGTGTGTGGAAACATGGTCTTGGTCTGAAAACGTTGCAGAAATCCTGTGAAAGAAATCTACAAGTGCTCGGGAGGTGACGATTAGCTGGGGCTGTGAGTGGTGAATGTGAGGAAGTCAATCGAACGGGTGATACCGTCTATCAGATATAATCCTGACTGGCTGGTACATTGTGATCCGAGCCCATGCTATCATCTGGAGAGCTCTTTCTCTCTCTTTAGAAGGAGCATGGTCAGCCCCTTCAGGAGAATTTTTTAGGTGCTCAAATGCTCTGCACGTGCTTGTCACAGGATGTGAACCACATTGATGTAGAGACGCTAAACCTGGCTGAGGAGCCTCATCTCAGCAACTGCGGCTGGTAACTTGGGACAAGCCGGGTTTCCGTGAAAGAATCGGAGTCCTTTGTCATGGTGACTTGGACTCTCTCCTGTAGCCATTCGCTTCAGTCGCTTCAGTTGTGTCCAACTCTGTGTGACCCCATAGATGGCAGCCCACCAGGCTCCCCAGTCCCTGGGATTCTCCAGGCAAGAACACTGGAGTGGGTTGCCATTTCCTCCTCCAACGCATGAAAGTGAAAAGTGAAAGTGAAGTCACTCAGTCATGTCCGACTCTTTTCGACCCCATGGACTGCAGCCCACCATGCTCCCCCGTCCATGGGATTTTCCAGGCAAGAGCACTGGAGTGGGTTGCCATTGCCTGTAGCCATTACACATTTTATTTTTGACTTCGCTTAAGCAAAAGTCATCCTTTTGCACCGGGACAAAGGTCTGTCCAGGTCGTGATTTGAAACTGAGA
This sequence comes from Bos grunniens, assembly GCF_055505025.1. Classification (NCBI taxonomy): domain Eukaryota; kingdom Metazoa; phylum Chordata; class Mammalia; order Artiodactyla; family Bovidae; genus Bos; species Bos grunniens. The sequence goes on from NC_141181.1 coordinate 46,874,420, forward strand.
AATATTGATAGGTTCTAGACTGTCTCAAGTTCATAGTCTGTAGCTTGCTGTGAAGATATTCATTTTCACAGGCACACTTTGAGATAAGGTTTGGCCGAAAGCCACCAACAAACAGTCTTGCTATGAAAGAGAAGACAGTGGAATTCCTTTTGGAAATGACTCCCTCAGCCTCTGCCTCTCCAATCCACACTCCTCCCCAAACCTGCCACAGCCGTGAAAGCCTGCTTTTGTGGATGGAGCTAAGAAGCTATGCAAATGAATGAATCCTTCCTACGAGCCATCTTGGGCATCTCCGGAAATGCAGATCTTCCTTTCTTGCGACCTCTTCTGGGCAATTAGTGGTGGAAACATTGTGAAATCGTGGCCATCTCAGGAAATCAACATTCTCGGGATTATTTTTCTTTGTCACTGTTGTTAATTTGTTTTTTTTTTTTTTTAAAGAAAAATGTAGAGGAGAAAATAACACGTGGAATTCCCATCACAGAGATTCCCAAAAGCTATATTTTAGTGTATTTGCTTACAGTTATTATTTTTTTAATTAATTTTGGTTTTTTTTTTGGCTACATCTGGCACCTTGCAAGTTCCCAGACTAGAGATTGAACCCAGGCCATGGCAGTGAAAGCTCAAAATCCTAACCACTAGGCCACCAGGGAACTCCCGCCTCTGGTTATTTGTGTTGTCTATACTTTTAAACAGTCACACATTGCCCTGGCTTTTTAAAACTTTTTTCTAAAAAAATCTAGTTACCTGTGCTATGCAGTAGGACCTTGTTGTTTATCAACTTTTTCTCTTTTTAAAAATGTGAAGTACAGTTGATTTAGAATGTTGTGTTATTTTCAGATATACAGCAAATTGATTCATATATATATATTCAGATTCTTTTCCATTATAGGTTATTACGATATATTGTGTATAGTTCCCTGTGCCATACAGTAGGACCTTGTTGGTTATGGATATTATATATAGTGGCATATATATATATTAATATATATTGATCCCAAATTTCTTAAACTTTTGCTTATGAAAATTTTCATCCATACTGAGAAATTCAAAGCATAGTACAATCACCCCTAGCAGACACACCATGTAGACGCAATCATTTTAAAAACTGTCACATTTGGTAGTCTGCTTGTCTATCTATATGCTTATCTATCAATCAATCTATCATCTATTTTGAATGAACTAATTCAAAGATACAGATATGGTGCCACTTCTTGACTTTATTATGTATCATCCTAAAGTAAGATTATTTCCAAAATGACCATAATATCATGCTCATATCTAAAACTTCCATCATTCTCCAATATTACCTAATATCCAGCCCATATTCAAAAGTTCTTAGTTGTTTCTAGGATATATTTTTATCCCTTAAAAAAATTAAACTAGGATCCAATCCAACTTTACATGTTATATTGACTGCTATGAATTTTTAGTCTTTTAGTTGAAAACACTTTTTCCTACAGACCATTGATTTATTGAAAAGACCAGATCAATTGTACGTTTTGCCTTTCAAAGTAAATCAAGCATAATGAATAAAGCTAAATTCCTCTTTAATTTATAGAGTCACCTCAATATCCACCCCAAACCCTAGATGCATCCACTATGTTATTAGGATATTGAATATCCTTCCAAATTTTAAAATGAAAGTGAAAGTCACTCAATCATGTCTGACTCTTTGCGACCCCATGGACTATACAGTCCATGGAATTCTCCAGGCCAGAATACTGGAGTGGGTAGCCATTCCCTTCTCCAGGGGATCTTCACAACCCAGGGATCGAACCCAGGTCTCTCGAATTGCAGGCAAATTCTTTACCAGCTGAACCACAAGGGAGGCCCAATTTTAAGATACAGTTTTACATATATCTAGGGACCTACATCTCTAGAACCATCTATCTCCTTGGAAAATATATGGTGTTTTTTAAATGTAGATTTTTTCATAGATACATCACACTGGGCATGTGATTCCTTATGCTGCTATTCTCACCCTGCCTTACTTTTGGGAGATGTATTGGGGTTGATGAAATGTCCTTATTCATCTCAGTATTGGGTTTTGCCATTTTCTGTGATGGACATTCTTATGCATCTCCCTTCACACAGCTATGATGGCTGTAAGAGTTGGTATTTGGGCCGTGCCTGGTGCAGAATGACTGTAAATGCACATGAAGCTTCGCTCACCTCCCTCTGTACAGCCCAGTTGCTGAGGACCCCTGCCTGAAACAAAGACAGGAAGCTCTGGAGACCTTTCTTGGCCAGAGGCTACAGTAATAAAGTGCTGCCTCTTTAACCCATGTCCTTGATGTTGTATGTGGCTGAAAGGATCACTGCAAGCTTCTGTAGGGGCTTTACTAGTGGCTCAGTGGTAAAGAATCCACCTGCAATGCAAGAGACATAAGAGATGCGGGTTCAATCCCTGGGTTGGGAAGATCCCCTGGAGGAGGGCCTGGCAACCCACTCCAGTACTCTTGCCTGGAGAATCCCATGGACAGGGCAGCCTGGTGGGGCTACAGTCCATAGGGTCGCACAGAGTTGGACATGTCTGAAGTGACTTCATGCATGCAAACTTCTGTAGGGATTATGTCATACTCATTTGCATACTGAACACACAGTAGCCGCTATTGGTTAAATATTTAACTGAATTAATTAATGTTTCTCCAAAGAGGGGCTTTCTGAACAACAGGATCCAGTTCTCTGATCTTCCCCTTTGGGACTCAGGGCTGTGGAGTATGTTTTTGAGGAAGCAGATCAATAACTGTATCCCTGGTTCCACAGGCATAAAGAACCCAGGATGAATCATGAGTGACTTTGAAGATAAGCACTGTGTGTGTGCTGGGAGATAATTGTATTTCAGAGCTCATAAACCTCTCCCCAAACACCGAGGCCTCTAGACTGGGCTAAACGATGCCTGGGAGCTCAGCACCACTGTCATAACAAAACTCAATTAAGGCATCAAGCTGAAAGCCAGGCTGGACAGTAAATTAATTTTTAATCCATGGATATCACGCACTTTTCAGCATGATGGATGTGCAACAACCCAGCGGCTGCCAATCCAACAGGAAATAAAATAGATAATCACATTCGCCACAGTGGGTCTGTCTCTCCCCAACCTTAGCATGAGTGGTGGCCCTGGGACTCCAGGCAGCTTGGAGGGTCTGTCTGAGCCACTCAAGGTCAAGAATCCTGGTGACTTGAGCTCACTCTGTTCAGGTAGTGATCTTAATGAATGCTAGTGGTTCCCCTAGTTAGTTAAACCACATAGTGAATTGGCTCTGACAGTAAGAGGGTTTTGTTTGTATTGTTTGTCACTAAATTGTATCTCTTTTGCAACCCCGTGAACTGTAGCCCTCTAGGCTCCTTTGTCCATGGGATTTCCAAGGCAAGAATACTGGAGTGGGTTGCCTTTTCTTACTCCAGGGGATCTTCCCAACCCAGGGATTGAATGCCAGTCTCTTGCATTGCAGGCAGATTTATTACCATCTGAGCCACCAGAGAAGCCCCATTAAGAGTGTTGCTGCTGCTGCTGCTGCTGCTAAGTCGCTTCAGTCATGTCCGACTCTGTGTGACCCCATAGACGGCAGCCCACGAGGCTCCCCCATCCCTGGGATTCTCCAGGCAAGAACACTGGAGTGGGTTGCCATTTCTTTCTCCAATGCATGAAACTGAAGAGTGAAAGTGAAGTCGCTGAGTCTTGTCCGACTCTTAGCGACCCCATGGACTGCGGCCCACCAGGCTCCTCCGTCCATGGGATTTTCCAGGCAAGAGTGCTGGAGTGGGGTGCCATTAAGAGTGTTACCCAAACCTAATTCCAAAACAGACTTATCATTCAGTGAAAGGCATGAGTGCCCACCCAGAGTGGAGTCTGGTTTTGCAGTAAATGTCTGGGTCAGGTTCTGGCAGGAAATGAAGGACCCATTCAACTAGGGTTTTAGAGAGACCACAGTGGCTATTTATAGATGTGTGGGCATGGTTAGGAGACCCAGTAGGAGGCAGTGATACAGGCAGGATCTGGCAACAATAGGGGGCTGTTATCATCCATAAACTCCAAGGGGGAGAAGCAGCCATGGAACAGCTTGGCTGACTCCTGTAGCTGAAGAAGGGGTCATCTGACAGAAATTGTGGCCATGAAAAGAAGAAACCTTCTCCAGGACCATGGAAAGCAAGCAGGCTCAGAGGAATAAGAACTCTGATCTTTCTTTCTGACCACCCAGTGATTGCCTGCTAGTCCTCCTGTGACTGAATCCAGCCAGATGGATGCCATAGGATAAGGAAGCCAGCCAAGTGATGGAGCCCCGGAGGTCAGCTCCCCATCCCAAGGCATAGGGCAGAGTGGAGGACAGAATGGGAGTGAAAGGAGAATCATTCATGGAGTAGGTCATGTATCAATATGTGAGTGGAACCAGAATCCTACTGTTAGCAGATTCTTTCCAAAAATGTCTGTAAAAATATTTCCTGTCCCACCTGCTCTTCTGCAGTGTGACCAGTCCCTCCATGTCCAGAGTTGGAGACCATTTTTCCAGCCCTGGAATCCAGTGAATCCTGTGATCATTTTAATAGAATAGAGATTTCATGCTGTTTTGGGGTGGTGTGTTTAACTGGCCTGTTGGCTTCCATTTCCTGGAAGTAAAAAAGTGCAACTCCCCTGAGAGCACCATGCTGAGAGATGCAAGCCAAGTGGAAGAGAGTCGGAGACAGACAGATCGAGGACCACCAAGGCACGGACACGGGAGTGGAGCGTCCTCCTCGCCTACCCCCTGTCTTCCCGATGCCATGTGGAACAGAGATGAAACACCCTCTGAGCCTTTCCTGAATTCCTGGACTGGATGACCCTAAGCAAAAGAGATGGTTGGTTTTGGTCAGTTTTGGAGTTGTCTGTGATACAGCAACAGAATATAGAAACTACTGATAGGGAACTGATGGAATGGGCGTGAAACACACATGTGAGAAAAGCATTCTTAAAGGAATCTGCTCCTTGTATTTATCAGTTTGATGGCTTTGCTTTGGCATGAACAAAAACACAGTTTAATCGAAATATGCCTAGATGTCCATCAACATGGAGGAATGGATAAGGAAGATGTGGTACATATATACAATGGGATATTACTCAGCCATAAAAAAGGAATGAACCTGGCTCATTTGTTTTGATGTGGATGGACCTAGAGACTGTCATATACAGTGAAATCAGTCAGAGATAGAAAAAACAAATGTCATATATTAACTCATATGTGAAATCTAGAAAAATGGTACAGGTGATCTTATTTGCAAAGCAGAAACAGAGACACAGATGTAGAGAACAAACATATGGACACCAAGGGGGGAGGAGGGGATGGGATGAATTGGGAGATCAGCATTGACATATATACACTATGGATACTATGCATAAACTAGGTGACTCACGAGAACCTACTGTGCAGCACAGGGAGTTCTATTCAAGTGCTCTGTGGTGACCTAAATGGGAAGGAAGCCCAAAAGAGAGGGGGTATATGGATACATATAGCTGACTGACCTTGCTGTTCAGTGGAAACTAGCAACACTATCAGAGAAGATGATGGCACCCCACTCCAGTACTCTTGCCTGGAAAATCCCATGGACGGAGGAGCCTGGTAGGCTGCAGACTATGGGGTCGAGAAGAGTCAGACACGACTGAGCGACTTCACTTTCACTTTTCACTTTCATGCATTGGAGAAAGAAATGGCAACCCACTCCAGTGTTCTTGCCTGGAGAATCCCAGGGATAGGGGAGCCTGGTGGGCTGCCATCTCTGGGGTCACACAGAGTCGGACACGACTGAAGTGACTTAGCAGCAGCAGCAACACTATCAAGCAACTATATGCCAATAAAAAATTAATTAAAAATAAAAGTATTGAAATATGTAGTTCCTGTTTAATGTTTGTATTTATAATCAAAATATAATACACTATGACAACATACATCATTAAGAAGCCTATAGCGAAGAAACAATCTCTTTTTCTTCTTTTTTAAAGACATGCTTCCTCATCTTTCAGTTATATGAGTATTTGGATGAACTACAAACAGTTATCTATGGAAGTCTCAGTTGTTTAAAAATTAACTGCCTGTAATTTTTTTATTTCACAAAATTTTAAATTCCTTTCTTGAAATCAGGGGTGATTTCACTACTTCACTTTTAAAAATAATCCCGAGGCAATAAACTGCCCCTATTTGAATGGGAAATGTTGCCATGTGTATACACCCAGGACACAATCATCAGTATCAAGAAAGTAGAGGAAGTTTCTTTCTATCCTCGCTTTACTAGGAGTTGTTATCAGAAATGAATATTACAATTTCTCAAGTGCTTTTTTGGGTGTCTTTTGAGATGATCATATGATTTTTCTTTTTATTGTATTACATTGACTGGTTTTCATATGTTAAATTAACTTTCCACTTCTGAGACAAACTCTGTGTTACCATTTATAGATATCTTCTTGGATTCAATTTGCTACATCTTTATTTATAACTTCTGTGTTTATGAGACATATGTCCTATAGTTTTCTTGTATTATCCTTGTCTGAGTTAGTATCAGGGTGATGCTGGCCTCAAAGAATGAGTTGGGTAGTGTTTCCTCCCCTTCAATTTTTTGGGGAACAATTTGTGAAGAATTGAGATTGTTTTGTCCCTAAGTATGTGTGAGAATTCATCAGTGAAGCTGTCTTTGGCTGGGGTTTTCTTTGTGGAAAGCCTTTGACTACAAATTACATTTCTTTAATAAATGTGGAGCTACTCGAGTGATGTATTTCTTCTTGAGAGGACTTGGTCACTTGGGTCTTTCAAGGAATCTATCCATTTTGTCTAAGTTATTTTGTACTGAAATATTTGGTTTGGTTATATAGTTTGAATATCCGTGAAAAACCAGATTGCAAAGAGCAGGGGACATGATGGCACAGGAGTATCAGTGGTTCCTAAAATGTGTGTCCATATTTCATTTCACAAATGTTTATTGAGCACTTACTATGTCCCAGGTCCTGCTTTAAGCACTGGACTATGACAGCAAATAGAGCATAAAAGTCAATGGGTCAATGGTTCGAGGCTTCTGCACTTTGTGTACCAGTGGGTTTACTCTTCACAGTTTCCCTTCAATGGGAGGAGGGACTACTGAATGGTGGTCATGAATGTCAGCTTTAGAGCCTTCTCTTCTGGGTTCAGATCCCAGCCTTGCAGCTTCTGAGCTGTGTGTCCCTGGGCAAGATTCTCTGAGCTGGTTCCTCACCTGTGCAGTGGGGGCTAATCATGCCTGCTACTTGACTTTGTGAGTATTACATGAGAAAATGCAAGTCATGCCCTCGATAGAATGACTGGCATACAGTAAGTGCTCAGTAAATGCGACCCTCATCTTTCGAGTGGGTTTGCAGATATCTGTTTACTGTTCTCCTGCCTGCTTGCTTCCACGTGCTTGTGAATTTAAAAAGCAAACCTGCTGGCTAGTTAGAACTGTATGCGAATGAAGAGTCGGTAGGTGCTGAGTGAGGGTCTGACATGGGCTTCTCAGAAGCAAACTGCATAAAGTCAGGGACACAGTTTTGCCACCTCTGCTCTGGTGACTCAGAGGTCTTTCTTGCCAACCTCTTGGCCAGCATGGTGTTTTCAGATAGGCAAGGTAGTGTTGAAGCAGATTTTCAGGAAGAAGAGGGGTCACGCAGTATAAATATCAGATTTCTGTTGAGTTGGTAAATGTCAGCAATTTTCATGCTGTGCACATTGAGTCCTTCAGTTCCAAACCCACTCGTGCACTTTATTTCTGAAATGAAAGTCATTGCCACACACCTGTCGGAGGTGTCTCCTCTCCTCTCTGGCCAGCAGGTGTTTGCCCTCCTTGGCGTGAGGGAGTGCTGTCTTGCAGCCAAAATCTCGAGGTGATATTTTCCCTTCCTTCCCTTTGGTATAGGAACAGGTACGCCTGCCTCTAACACGAGGCTCTTGCTATTTCCAAAGCAACTGCCGCTGTTAATTATTCAAGGCAATTGGGAGTGTTTTCTGAATGATGTGATTGTAATAGCCTGAGTTTAGCCGAAGGTACAGATGGAGTTCTGAGCAGGTCTGCTGCGAGAGGCTGTGTGTGATGGTTTGTGAGCACAGACTCTGGAGCTAGGCTTAAGGTGTGTGTGTGGGGGTCCAGTCCGGTCTTTGACCCCGTTGAGCTGTGGGTCTTTGGACGTGTTGTTTAACTTTGCTGTGCTTTAAGTTGGTCATGGGTGATACCAGCTTGTGCCTATTTTATAGGGTAGTTACAGGCATAAAGGCGTTAATAATACTGGTGAAGCATTCACATAGTACCTGCAAGTATATAAAGTTTAACAGGCACGCACTGTGATCATTATGGTAACTGTTGACGCTGTGGGTCATTTCGTTTCTACCGGGGACAGTAGTTTGCTCAGGACATTGTCAGGACATCCCAAACCTAGATAGAAAAGATGATTTCCAGTTAAAATCAAATCCAAAATATCTCTGAGAGTTTGATACATTAGAACAGTGGTTTTCATGGACTTCCCTGGTGGTCAGTGGTTAAGACTCCACACTTCTACTGTAAGGGGTACGGATTTGATTCCTAGTCGAGGAAGTAAGATCCTACATGTCTCACAGAACAGCTGAAATGTAATTAAAAAAAAAACAAACAGTGGTTTTGGACTATGAATCATGGAAGAAGTATACAAGGAGATGTACACACATACCATGCTTAAAAGATAAGTTTCATGAAAGTACACCTGCCTTTCCATGTGCAGTCCAGTCTGCGGGTTTCTAGTCCACGCACGCTCAGTCATGTCTGACTCTTTGCGACCCCATGGACTGTAGCCCGCCAGGCTCCTCTGTCCATGTAGTTTTCAAGGCAACAGTACTGGAGTGGGTTGCCATTTCCTTCTTCCGGGGTCTATTCCATTCCATCCTACTTTATACTCTTCTGTTTTGTTTACAAAATACTGGTCATGACCCACTAAACGGATGTCACAGCCTGATGAGCTGTGCATCACATTGCACAGGGCATCTCCCTAGAAAGAGGCCTGCCTAAGAGATCTGCCAAATGGTGATACATTAGGATCGGGGGCCAGGTACCCGCCACCACAGCCTGACCAAAAGATAACCTGCCACTTTGGGCAAGACCCTCCCCTAAGCTGAGAATCAGCCTGCCTTGGAAAATTGAAGAAAGGAATATCAGATCAACTCCTGTTTAAGTGTCTACAACAGACAACTTATACTTTCCTTACTGCCCCCACCAAAACATTATAGGAATAAAAAGAAATTATGAGTGTCAAGGGTAACAGCCTTCTGGTGTTATAAATCACCTAAGCAACAGTATCATGGGGATAAAGTTTGGCGCTGGAAGTAATTTCTCCAGCGAGCTACTGGGAGAGAACTCTCATAACGTTCAAAGTAGTTTTAAAACAATACGAATGAACTTTTTTACAAAAGAGAAACAGACTCACAGACTTGGAGAAGAAGTTATATTTACCAGGAGAGACGGGTTCGGGGAAGGGTAGTTAGGGAGTGTGGGAATCACATGTACACACTGCTATGTATGAAATAAAGAAGGACCCACTGTATAGCGCAGGAAACTGCTCAATACTCTGTAATAATCTAAATAGGAAAATAATTTGAAAATGGATAGATACACTTCTATGTATAACTGAATCACTTCGGTGTACACCTTAAACCAACACGACATTGTTCATTAACTACACTCCAGTATAAAATAAAAGTTAAAAAATGTAGTTCACTGAAAACCCAAAATGTAGAGATTGGGCCATGAAGATACACGGTGTTCTTGAGATTCGGGAGGAGCAATTCTTGACAATTTCATAGTTATTTTTCCATTAGCCATGATACGAGGGATTTCCAACCAGCGACACATCAGCTGAATCCTGCCCTCAGACAAAGGCAGCCTACTTCACATTCGTAAGATAATTGCTAACGTTTTAAAATTGAGAGAACTCACATAAAAGTCAGGCTTTCCAACTGTTCTTGAAAAGTCAGATGTGCCCCGCAGGACTTAGATTGTCCCTGGGAACACAGAACCCGTCTCACACTGCCATCCAGCCTGCAGGGCATATAACCTCTCCTCTTCTTATCGTCACCAAGGGTGCACTTTCTGACCTCTCAGTGGCTAAGCTTCACTTCCTGCTGAGAAAACTTTTCATTTTTCCCTGCTGAAGCTGCAGAATCAGATTACTGCATAGTCCATGTTCTAGGCAATTCTGGGTATAATAAGCACTATCTCTTATTCTGGAGACTCAAGTGTGTTTATTATGCATCCCCAGTGTACTTGGAGACATCACTTTGCCAACAAAGGTCCGTCTAGTCAAAGCTATGATTTTTCCAGTAGTCACGTATGGATGTGAGGGCCGGACCATGAAGAAGACTGAGTGCTGGAGAATTGATGTTTTTGAATTGTGGTGTTGGAGAAGACTCATGAGAGTCCCTTGGACAGCAAGGAGATCCAACCAGCAAGGAAATCAACCCTGAATATTCATTGGAAGGACTGTTGCTGAGGCTGAAGCTCCAATACTTTGGCCACCTGATGCAAAGTGCTGACCCTTTTCCAAGAGATCCTTTTCCAAAGGGTCATTGGAAAAGACCCTGATGCTGGGAAAGACTGAGGGCAAAATGAGAAGGGGTGGCAGAGGATAAGATGGTTGGATAGCATCACAGACTCATTGGACGTGTATCTGAGCAAACTCTGGGACATAGTGGAGGACAGGAGCCTGGTGTGCTGCAGTCCACGGGGTCACAAAGAGTCAGACATGACTCAGCAACTGGACAACAACAAGTGTGCTTGGCACTCTGCCTACCACCGGGTGTGTTGTGCGGGCGACCAGGGGAACACAAGCATGGTCCCCTTGAATCTTCCCCTGAATGGGGAAAGAGGTAGTGATATAGCAATGATGTATAAACGTGGAAGATGCCATAGGGATGAGGGCAGGCTGCTGTGAGAGTTAGTGGAGAAAAGAGACCTCTGTAAGCTTCGTAGGGAGGCTAGATGTTAAGTGACTTCAACACACACACATGGTGATATGTGATGAATATATTCATTAGCTTGACTGTGATCAGTTCACAACGTATATGTATATAAAGGTATCAGTTGTACACCTTAAACACATATAATTTTATTGTCAATTATACCTTAAAATTTTTTTTAATTGAAGAATAGTTGATTTACAATGTTTCGGGTGTACAGCAAAGTGATTCAGTTTGCTATACATATATATATGTATATTTAATATTTTCGCTCAATTGTGTCTGACTCCTAGCGACCCCCTGGACTGCAGCCCACCAGGCTCCTCCGTCATGGGATTTGCCAGGCAAGAGTACTGGAGTGGGGTGCCATTGCCTTCTCTGATTTAATATTTAATGTGTATTAAATATTGTATTTAATAATGTGTATTAAATGTATATTTATATACATTTGCATATAAATATAATAATGTATATTTAATGTATATTAAATATGTATACATACACATTTATATTTAATATATATATTCTTTTTCAGATTCTTACAAGTAGTTACAAGATACTAAGTATAGTTCCCTGTGCTGTACAGTAGGTCTTTGTTGTATATAGTATATAGCCTGTTAATCCCAAATTTCCAATTCATCCCTCTCTCCCATCAATTATACTTTGATAAGGCTAAACAAACACCAAAGAACAGAGCCTCCTCAGGAGGTAACCCTTGGGTTAAGGCATCAAGGATGGGTGGAAATCAGGAAGAATATTCCAGGAAGAGGAAACAGCACAGGAGTGAACAGGTGCCCTCAAGGGACTGAGAACACTTGGAGGATTTGGAGTCTGTTCTAACAGCCATGGGGCCCTGGGAGGATTTTAAGCAGAAAAACAGAATGACTGGATTTGGGTGTTTCAAGTTCCCTCCGTCTGCAGAATAAAGAATGAAACCAGAGGTCAAGGGTAGAAGGATGGTGGGGAGGGTGGGGAGTGGGGGAGGGACGGATGGGGGTTTGGGCTTAGCAGATGCATAGTATACCCAGGGATTGAACCCACATCTCTCATGTCTCCTGCATTGGCAGCGGGCTTCTTTATCACTAGTGCCACCTGGGAAGCTCCAAACAGAGAATGCATAGACAATAAGGTCCTACTGTGTAACGCAGGAATTGTAGTCAATATCTTGTGATAAACCATTATGGAAAAGAATCTGAAAAGGGAGGTATATGTATGTATAACTGAATCACTGTACAGCAGAAATTAACACGACATTGGACATCAACTATACTTCAATAAAGCAGATTTTAAAACAGTAGAAGTTGCTGTTGCCTGTGCTGTGGGCAACACAGCAGTCAGCATCTTTTACCTACGTGCAGGCTCTCATGTTACTGAATTCCTGCCCCATAAAACCTTCTTCCAAATGCAGCCCGAGGGATCTGAACATCAGCCATGGTGTCCCCTTTCTGGGCCCTCTCCCTGACTCCTTGGTGAAACAATGCCAGCGGGCAGGGGTTGGGTGGGAACAGAGGGAATTCTGCTGCCTTCCACGCCCTTTGTTAACAAACCTCCCTGGCACTGTGACTTAGCGGAAAATGTGGTTTCCAGATAGCTTACACAGAGCTGGGTGGTCATAAATGGGGGGAGAAGAAGCTTGCTTTGACTCAAATGCACAGAGGGGCTCAGACAGGACTATCTGAGAGGTCACTGGTCCAACCAGTTCCTAGTGTTAGCTGGCCATTCAGTCCTAAAACAGTCACACCCTAGCTTTACATTCTCATAGGCCTATCGGCAAAGATGCCATTGACGCTCATCGCCAAATCCTTGGTCCAGCCGCAAGTTCCCTTGCAGAGTTCATGGAGATGCCATCAGCCTCCACCCTAAGCACTGCCTTCTCCCTGCTTCTCTGGCCCGTGGGGACCTGCTCAGAAGGGGCAGAGCAGCTAAGAAAGGCTAACACTCAACACCTCCATAGGGTTGCCAGATAAACAGCAGGATGCAGTTCAATTTGAATTTCAGAACAGTAATTAATTTTTAGTGTATGAACAGGGAAGCCTGGTGTGCTGCGATTCATGGAGTTGCAAAGAGTCGGACATGACTGAGCCACTGAACTGAACTGAATGCGTTGGATGGTGACTTCCCCAAATATATGTCCATGCCCTGATCCTTCGAATCTGTGAATGTAACCTTTGTAAAAGGGGTCTTTGTAGGTGTAATTAAGTTATGGAGCTCTGGATGGGGCCATATTAGAATATCTGGGCAGGCCCTATATACCATGGATGGTGTCCTTTTAAGAGACAAAGAGAACACCACATGAAGACAGACGCAGAGATGGGAACAGGAGCTGGAAGCATCGAGGAAGGAGCTTCTTCTGGAGCCTCTGGAGGCAGGATGGCCCTGCTAGTATGTCTGGCCTCCAGGGCTGTAGGAGAATACATTTCTGGTTTTTTTTTTTTTTAGCCACCAAATCACCTCAGGCCTTCTCAGAAGTGACCAGCAATCTTGGATTATCACAGGATTTTTTATTCTCAAGTGTCCCCCAAAATACTTTGGTTGTGGGACCTTGGAGGTTCTCTTTTCCACCCTCTAGAAGGTTGGCAGACTGTAGACCCAACCCAGCCAGCCACCTGTGCTTGTTAATAAAGTTTTATTGACACACAGCCACACCCACTCATTTGCTGTCGCCCAGAGCTGCCTTTGCTCTTCCTGACAATGCTGAGGACTCGTGACAGAGACAGCCCAGCTTGCAAGGCCTAAAAATACACACGTTCTCTGGCTTTTTACGGAAGATTTGCTAAGCCCACTGTCTCTGGGGAACAGACTTTCTCTGATTCTAGCTCACACGTGCTCTGCCCATGTGAGACCCTGAGGGAGTCAGTCTGTGGATGATGGTGGTCTTTCTTTTCGCCTCCTAGTTTTTCAAGTTAGTTTCTGGTTCTGGACTTGGGATCAGGAAAATTAGACTTTTATTTTTTTTTATTTTTTAGAGGGCTGGAGAACTTTTGCTATAAATGCACCTTATGTAAAATTTTGCCTCAGAGAAGCTAACGTTTTAACAAGGCTCTGATACAATAATTAGCCCTTATGTTGATTGCTTATCAAACAATATTATTGCATGCCCCACAGCTGTCAATTCCTTTGAGAAGAGGCTTAATCAGTTTCTTTAGGAGCGGAAACAAATGGACCCAATGAAGTAGAGCTGAAGATGCGTTCCCCAAGGGGTGACCCCCTGCTGGAGATGGGAGCATGGCCTGCCTTTGCGAATCCTGAGCAGCGATTTCTGCACTGCATCCTACCCTTCCCATCCCTCCAGCTCCGCCCTGGGTGACCCTCTGCTTCCCCACTGGAGGTTCATATCAAGTGTGTTCTCAGCTGGGGAAGCACTGTTTTGCTCCTAAAATGGGAGATGAAATCTTCGCACTTCTAGCCTTTTCTGGCTGATTTTTAACAATTGCCTGGTTTAAAAGGTATCAGAGACACACCAGAAGGTGACATTCTGTGGCTGTTGCCAGCAAAGGTGGTCTCCAAAGGGATCAAATGCCAGGTCTGAGTTCAGGAGACATGCAAGGAGGTCCATTGGCAAACTCAGATGTGAACCTTATATTCTTCTCACTTCACCTGCCATCCTTCTTTATCTGTAAGATTTTCGACTTTGTCTCCAGCCAAGATCTGCGTGCTTTGTCCTGATGAACAAGGGCAGCAGGAGGCTCTACAGGAAACTGGAAGTCTTAGTGGTACTGGAATTATTTCTTGTGCAGGGGCCTCCAGTGGTGAAGCAGAGAGAGAGAGACAGAGAGAGAGGGCGCCAGGGCACTTGCTGGTTTGGGGCTGTCTGGCCTCCATGTTGTCTCACTGGGTCTCCAGGGAAGCTGGTGGCTAATTAGGAGAAATTAAGCATGTTGTCAGCTGGGGATGGACTTAAGCTTCAGCCGAGGTTGTATGGATAACGTGCTTTGGGTGGGTTTCTGTCTCCTGGGCATTCTGTGATGCGCTGAGAACTCTCATTACCACAAGTTTTCACTAGATTATTCAACAGAGAGTTTTTTTGTCCCTTGATGTAGGAATTGCCTTTCTGTATAGAAGCTTCTACAGGAAAACAGTTTTCATGGTTTTCCTGTAAAAATTTATGTCTTTGCTTAGTAGGCTGGTAGTGCTATGCCAATGTGCCAAGCCTCCCCGGAAACTGACCTGAGAACAGCAGTCCCTAAACACATCTGCAGCCTGAGGGCATCCACACACGGATGCCAGCATCCCTCCCTGGAGGCTGTAGTTTAGTTGATCTAGGATGTGGCTTGGGCTCTGGATGTTTCAAAGCATCCTCCAGGGATTCTGACATGCAGATGAGTCTAAGAACCATGGTTTGAAGCCAGCCTGCTTTTCTCAGGGAGCCAACTTCTTCATGGGGATAAATGGAGGTGCCCGGATCTCTCAGACCAGCCTCATCCTCCAGGTTTCTCTCTCCTAGACCTTTCCCTGGTACCAGGCAGCGGGGCCATTTGCATTTTTCTTGGTGCCCTGGAGCCCCTGGTAACAGGGTGCCCCGGCAGCAGCACTGGCATCCTGGCTCTGTCCCTTGTCGGCTGGAGGCTGGTTGTTTGGATTTGTCACTCTTCAATTTTCTCCTCTGAAAAGAGGGGTAGCAACTGGACTTACCTGGTAGGGTTGTTCTGAGGAATAATTGAGCTAAAGCATGGAAACTTTCTGCAGGCATGGAAAACTCTCAGCAAGTAGTAGCTATTTTTTATTACCATCATTTTCTCATGATTGTTTCATAACTGTAGCCTGCCAGGCTTTGCTGTTCATGGGATTTCCCAGCCCAGATGGAGTGGGTTGCCATTTCCTTTTTCAGGGAACCTTCCTGACCCATGGATTGAACCCATGTCTCCATTGGTAGGCAGGTTTTTACCACTGAGTCACCAGGGAAGCCCTATTATAATTATTATTATTACTAATTTCTCAGCTTTGTTGATAGGTGGAGGAAATAATGATGTTTAGAAATATTTGTCATGAGATGGAGGGCAGGCTACTGGATTTTTAGAGATTTTTTTCCCCCCTATTTTTGGCTGTGCCACACAGCTTGTGAGATCTTATTTCCCCTGACCAGGGATCAAACCCATGCCTCCTGCAGGGGAAGCCCAGAGTCTTAACCACTGGTGAAAAGTGTTAGTTGCTCAGTTGTGTCTGACTCTTTGCAACCCCATGGATAGTATCCCACCAGGCTTCTCTGTCCATGGGATTCTCCAGGTAAGAATACTGAAGTGGGTTGCAATTCCCCTCTCCAGGGTATCTTCCTGACCCAGGGATCAAATCCAGGTATTCCACATTGCAGGCAGATTCTTTACCATCTAAGCCACCAGGGAAGCCCCTTAACCACTGGACCACCTGGGTTTTTAGAGATTTTGAAGCATCAGTGGATATAGATGGGAAGCATTCTTGTCAGAGAAAACATGGCAATCAGTCACTCCACTCAGAAAACCAGGAACCATCAAGAGGGAGCAGTGACCTCAGGGGTGACTATGGGCTCTGGAATCTGGCTGCTTGGGTCCAGGTCTTCTTTCTATCTACCTGCCAATTGACACATGACAACTTCCTTCCACCAGGGGTTCTCAAACTGAGGGTGCACAGAATCACCTGGGGGGCTGGTTAAACCCCAGGTGGCTGTCCCCACCCCCACTCAGTCTCTGATTCCCCAGGTCTGGATGGGGCAGAGAATCTTTCTTGAAGAAGTTCTGGGTGATGCTGATGCTGGTGGTCAGGGAACCCCACTTTGAAAACCACTGCTTCAAACTCTCTCCTGGTTGATAAAGCGGAATTAATGACAGGATCAACCTTGTGCAAAGTGCTCCCCACAGTGCCTGGCATATGGTGTGTATTCAAGAAAGGTTTATTTTTATTGCACATGAGAATTTGATATTTGAAATTGTTTTCTTTTCAAATCAGCAGTGCAAGAAAAGACCATTCCATAAA
This sequence comes from Bos grunniens, assembly GCF_055505025.1. Classification (NCBI taxonomy): domain Eukaryota; kingdom Metazoa; phylum Chordata; class Mammalia; order Artiodactyla; family Bovidae; genus Bos; species Bos grunniens. The sequence goes on from NC_141181.1 coordinate 46,891,321, forward strand.
GGGATTTAGGCTTGAGCACCCATCAAATTGAATTGAAGAGCATATGTGGTTAGTTTCCTTTTCTAGACCTCACGCTGAAATAAATTCCAGATGGACTAAAAGATATGATGGCACAAAATAAACCCCTAAACCTTTAAAGATGCTGAAATAATTGATAGGGGCTTTTTTCTCCAGGGAGAAGAGTGGAGTTTTATAACAGGAGGAACAGGGGCTGGGTGCACTCTGTGCCACCGACATCCTGCCACCTATGGGGAAAGCTGGTGAGAACACAGGATCTGCCTCCTGGAAGCTTCCAGAGAGATGAATTGTAGGGTAATGAAAGAGTGGTCCACAGCCCAAGACAGCACCTCGGGTGCTTCTCGAAGATAGACGAGTCCAGAGGAATGTGAGCTAGTGCGCTGGGGCTTTAAGGATGCCTGGGTAGGTGGGGCATGAGGATGGTGAGGTCTGGTTCATGCAGAGGGCACAGGGCATCCCAGGTAGAATGCCAGGAGTGTTCCTGAGGATGCCCAGCTCATCCCAGTTCCCCACAAAACTTACCAGCTTTAGCCCTGCATCTAGCCTCCCCCCTTGCAGACCCAGGCAAACCAGGAGGGTCGGACAGCCTGGTGCGTGGGCAGGGGTTGGCTGGAGTGCACAGTGTCTGTTGGGGAGCCATGTGGCTAAGGTAGGCAGGCAGGCAAGCAGGCAGGAAGGAAGGCTGGCAGGGTGGTCAGATCCTGAGCTCTCCAGGAATTACCTGCCCGTGTTAAGGGAGCAGAAAGGCTTGGGCTCCATCTGGTCTGGGGACTGACCCCTTCCTTCGGCCAGGATTTCAGAGGACCCTGATTGGAAGTGTGAGGAGCTTTGTTTTGCAGAAAAGAAAGTAATTCCTTGGGTTCATACACGAGTGTTTCTCACTGAAAGCTATCTTTAAAAAGTGAGTCTGTTTCTACTCATTTCAGCAGGAGAAAAACATAACAGAACAAAGAAGTGTGTGTGTGTGTGTGTGTGTGTGTGTGTAGAGTCTTTTGTTTAAGGAAATCATGGTACATCGCTGGGAAGGGTAGGGCTGGCGGCCCCCGTGAGGGTCTTTCCCACTTTCCTGTTGTTACTGACTGGAGCTGGAAAATTAAGGGAAAGCCCTGGAGATCAGAGTATTGATGTTTCAATTATTGGTTAGCAAGTCTGATCTACATTCAGCCACCAACTTTCTCAGAGAAGGCTTCAGACACAGACCAAGCTCCCAAGTGTTTAACCCTGGATGCTATACACAAAGTCTGGAGGAGATTAACATCAGAAGGAATCCCTGATTCTCCCATTGCAATCACCCTAGGACTTGCAGGTAACAAAGGAGAAGTCTATTAATATTTTACACACCAGTTTGATCAAAATATACATTGCATATGTTCTGTGAACTCAACTGTGGTTGTCTTGGTGGACACCTAAGGGAAACTTCATGAATCTCACTGTTTTATTCAGAAATGAAACCAGGAACTCGTATGTGTTTATGTGCCAAGTTGCTTTAGTCATGTCCAACCCTATAGACTGTAGGGAGACTGCTGGGCTCCTCTCTCCATGGGATTCTCCAGGCAAGAATACTGGAGTGGGGAGTGGCCCTCCTCCAGGGATTGTTCCTGACCCAGGGATAGAACTCACATCTTTTATGTCTCCTGCATTAGCAGGTGGGTTCTCTACCACTAGCGCCATCTGGGAAGCCCATACTTATATAAGTAGGTGATAAGATAATATGATGATGTAATCAGGTGACGAAATGACTATGCTATGGAGTGATGCAGTCCCAGCTGCTTAGTTACCACAGGTAGCGTCAGGCCCGTGTATTTCAATGACTCCCTCTTCCAGTCTCCTACAATCTTTCTGATTCTGAAAATGAGAATATCTTGGGTGGGTTGGTGCTAAGCCATCATTACTGCCTCTCCCATGAGAGCCTGTCTCCTTGCAGCTCTCACGTGAAGGGCAGGTGTTGGGTGCACTGACTGTGGCAAACCATGGGCTTAGCAAAGACCTAATAATGTCCAGTTTTTTTTGTATTTATTTTTTATGGAGATTTCTATTTATTTATTTATTTTGGACTGCACTGGGTCTTTGTTTCTGGAACTGGAAAACAAAGCATGAGAATTTCTCTAGTTGCAGCCCGTGAGGGCTATTCCTCACTGCAGCGCACAGGCTTCTCTTGGTGCTGGCTTCTTCTGTTGTGGAGCCCAGGCTCTAGGCTCGTGGGCTCAGTACTTATGGCACATAATTGAGTTGCTCTGAGGCATGTGGGATCTTCCTGGACCAAGGATCAAACCCATGTCCCCTGCACTGGCAGGCAGATTCTTATCCACTGCACCACCGGGGAAGAACCTGTATTTATTTTTATGGTTACCATTTAGCGTAAATGCTACCAGTTCGCCATTCAGTGTAGTCTCCTGGAAAGTGAGTATATTTTAGAAAGCCTTAATAAAAAGTGAATTGACCTAAATAAAAATATTTCCAAATGAATAGCAGAGACGGCGTGGGGTTATGGCACAGACAGAGAATGGGAACTGCCTGCCTGCGGGTTGGGAAACACTGGTGTGGAGCTCAGACCATGAGAAATGGCTAGAGGCTGAAAGTAGGGGAAGGAAGGCTTCCTGGAGGAGGCTGGACTGAAGCCCGTTTGTGAAGATTGGAGAGGAGTTGGAGTGGTGGGCTAGAAAGGAAGAGGGACATTTCAGACAGGGACTGGGGGAAAAACAGGTGCAAGGGCTGCGCGATAGGAATGGTGCTGGAGTGTTCTGAGGCCTGAGCGTCTGCCGGAGCATCTGCCTGGGAGGCACCAGCAGGCTTGTGTGGGAGGGAAGGAAGGGAGAGATTACTCGTGACTCCCAGTGTGTAGTGGACAGCTGCCACCCTTCTGGGTGTGACAGAAAGTGGAAGACATCACTCCTCTCCATCTCCATTTACAAATTCTCCTCGGGGCTGGACAAAGCTATGAAACCCAGTGATTCTGTAAGAGACGTCTATTGCCTATTCCCTGGTTGATACTGAAAGCGCTTGTGGTCATTTTAATAATGACTTTCAAAATAATTTTAAGCTGCTAAAACGCATTTCAGAAGATTGAAGAAACTGATAACAGAAAAACAATTAGCCACCCTCCCACTCTGTACCTTGGTCCATTTTTTCCCTTGGTCTTTTCTTTGACACTTTCTATTGTCTTGGGGTTGCAAGATCAAAAGCCCAGGGGGCGGGGATCAGGGGAAATGAATGAATCCCCAGGCAAAACACGTGAGATCTGGCACAAGGGTGGAAACAGCAGGGCATGCGGGGACCGCGGCCACCCCAGTGGGCCTTCCCTACGGAGTCTTGCAGGCTCAGCGTTGCTGTACCTTTTGAACCCGAGACAGTGGCCTATGCTCAGGGCAACAGCTACAGTGGAAGATGGGATGGTTGATCCTCCAGGCCGTGTGAGAGAAAAGTCCAGCCCAGCCCAGCCCAACCAGATGGACCCAGTCAGGCCAACACTGGGCTGGAGCTGGCCATGTGGTCTCCTAACTTTTCCTGAGATCGTGTGAGAGGGTCTGGGCCTTCCTGCACATCTTTCTGTGCTCATCTCGGTCCCCAAGCTCTGCCCACCCAGCCCTAGACACATATCCAGGCTTTTTTCGACATGAAGATCTTTGCTGCCAGGCACCACACCTGCCCAACTGCAATGGAGACACGCTGTTTTGCAATCTCTCTCCCGGTGTGATTCATTTAGGACTTGGGGCTTCAATTGATGGCATGTGGAGTGTGCATATGCCTCTTGGCTCCGTGGCAGGGCTCCTGGGCGCTCGCAGCAGCTGGTGCTAAAGAGCTCCGGCCGTCATCCCTGCCCTGCCAGCTCCGTCTTAATCCCTATCTCACTCTGGTTTCCAGACCCAGAGAGACACACACGTTTATCCACCACTTGGCCGGGGAGACAGGAACAGTTTGGTTTGATTCTCTTTTTTGGGTGATTGCTTTGGTCCTGGCTATGAGCAAGTGCACACAGGGACCCATCTGCTACCCTCTGCAGGAACACATCTCCTGGGGGCCGCTCAGGGCGGGGATGCCGCCTGCTCAGCCGCTCCTGTGGGCAGGTTGCTTAAGGCTCTGAGAGTTGCAGCCAGCCCGCTGAGACCTTAGACACGTGCGGTGTGGAAGCCACAGCCTAGAGCATCTCTCTCACACATGCAGTAGCGAGCTGCTTCTTTCCTCAGTGAACCACCCATGGCCCTGGATATGAAACTGCATTTTCTCCTTCCTTCCCTCACCACCTCTCCCTTCCCTCCCTTCCCTTTCTTTTTTTCTCTCCATCCCTTCCTTCCCCCCTCTTTCCCTTCCTTCCTTCCTTTGTCCTTCCCTTCTTTGTCTTTGCTTTGGTCCTATAGCTTTAAGCTGTGCATTTAAAGATGTCAAAGAGACATCTCATCATGCTCAAGATAAAATTCAAAGCTCTCCTACTGGTTACAGGGCCCCGTGTGACCTCCAACCCTTCCTCCTGGACCTTATCCGCCCTCTCCGCTCCATTCCACCCCAGTCAAAATCATCTTCGTGTCAGCGTCTCTTCTCCCTGAAATATCCTTCCTAGCCATTTCACTCTCTCCTTTCCTCCCTCTCATTCCCAATTCCGTCTCCATCCAAACATCCAAGGACATTCTGGTAAACCATCTCTGGGGTGGGGACAGAAAGAAATCCCTTCCACGCCCACAAGCTCTGATTTGTAGTGTTTGCCCATTTCCGTGGTGCAAATATTGGGCTGGCCAGAAAGTTTGCTTGGGTCTTTCCATAGCCTGCCACAGACGAATCTGAATGAACTGTTGGCCAAGCCAGTATTTCTACTGGGATGGTTTTCAAGTTACCAGGTGACCCCACTGAACACAGAGCTGGGAAGGGGTACACAGACTAAGCTCTTAGGAGCCTGAGCAACCCAGCTGCAGCTTGTCTTCCTTGTACCCTCGCTATCAAATTCATTCTGTGTCTTCTTTACACTGCTCAATTTTTATAGTGCTCATCACTGCCGGGCCTGTTACACTGATTTGCTGTGTGTTCCCTCCCACTGTGAGAACAGGGGCTTTGTATGTTTTCCTTGTTTCTGGATGCACAGTGCCTGATTGTTGCAGGCATTCCAGGAACAGGAAAGAACTAATAACCATAAATACATACATTGGAGCATTGTTTGTAACATTTGGGGAAAAAAACCCTAGAAACATCTTGTATTTTGATTGATAGAGGACTTGGCTGAATCTTGATTGAAATTCCACAGGTGTGTTGCTCAGTTTTGCATTTGTTGTCATTGTTCAGTCGCTCATTCGTGTCCATCTCTTTGTGACCCCGTGGGCTGCAGCACGCCAGGCTTCCCTGTCCTTCACTATCTCCCAGAGTTTGCTTAAACTCAGGTCCATTGAGCCAGTGATGCCATCCAACCATCTCATCCTCTGTTGCCCTCTTCTTTTGCCTTCAATCTTTCCCAGCTTCAGGGTCTTTTCAGGGTCTTTTGGCATCAGGTGGCCAAAGTATTGGAGCTTCTGCACAGCATGGTTCATAGCTTCACTGAGTTCACCACAACAAACCCCTTCACCATGACAAGGCAGTGATCCATGAAGGGGAGGGTTTTGCATAGTTGGCATCTCATCCTGATTTAGCCTGGCAAGTTTTGATCATGCTGCAATAACAAATGTTCCCCAACCTGGGATGCTTATTTTTTGCTCAAGCTGCATGGCTGTCCTCAGATGGCAGGACTCTGCTCACTGTGGTCCCTCAGGGACCCAGGCTGGTCTGGTGGCCGCCATCTGAAATGTCCCTGGCTGCCCTGTAGAGGCATATGAGCTTGGAGCATCTGACTTCAACTGTTAGGTCCTCTGATCCAGAAAATGGCACCTGTTACTTCTGCTCACAACTCATTTGTTGGAACTGGTCATGTGATTCCATCCAACGCAGGGATCCAGGAAGTTTAGTCTTCCCCGTGAGTGGAAGGAGACCAGGTGTGAGATGGGGCTGCTCACGGCTCCCAGGCATCCCCCTCTGGAGTCCAGGAGGAAAGTCACAGACCACATGTCACCCTTTCCCTAGGTCCCCAGCCGTTGGAATCTCCATGTGCTGATGAGGGTGCAGCTTATAAAAGCACTTTCTCACCTGGACCCCAGAAATGCAAATTTGCCCCTGGGACTGGGGCTTAGAGACCCTCAGTCTGAACTCAGAGGGGCATGTTGACAACCTGGAAAGGCACATTGCATGTGAAAGAATGCATCCCCAGACACTGTGCAAACACACTGGGAAGTTTATTTATGTATATTGGCAATAACAGAAATTCTTTAGCAGGAAGTAATTTGCCCCAGAATTCCCTTATCTCTTTTGGGAACAGAATGAGATGAAAATTAGACTCTGTAGTGTGAGGTTTTCTTCAGTTGATGGGGGAAGGAGTGTTCTTCCCTCCGGGTCCATGTTTCTGGGGAGCTGGTCGCTCACCACTTGGCTGTTTCCTCCTTCAGGGAGGCTTGCTCCTGTTTTCTTGATGCTGCCCCTTGAGCTTATATATCTCCATCCTGAAGAGATAGCCGTAGCTCAGCGGTAAAGAATCTGCCTGCCAATGCAGGAGACATAAGGGATTCGGATTCCATTCCTGGGTTGGGAAGATCCCCTGGAGGAGGAAATGGCAACCCACTCCAGTATTCTTGCCTGGAGAATCCCAAGGATAGAGGAGCCTGGCAGGCTACAGTCCACGGGGTCACAAAGAGTCAGAACTGACTGAGCGACTGAACACACACATCTCCAACCTGAAACAATGCGGTGTATAGGATGGGATTTAATCTTCACTCCATTGATGGATTTCCCCCCTCATTTTGGTGGTTACTTTGTTTGTTAGTTACGTTTAACTCGAAATTCGTTTGAAGGGAGACAGATTCAGCTTGACCTTATTACAGGAGCGTCACCTGTGCATGGTGGTAATCCGTTTAAACGGAAACTCAACAAGGAGACGGCGGAGCTGACCGCTTAGATCTCTGCTTGCCTTTTCATTCCCTTCAGAAATGGCAAGCTTTCTTTTCTCCTTTCTTTCTGAATTCCATCCCGTGCCTGCAGAGTCGTGGGCAGAGGTTGGAAAGAGAGTCGGGAGGGAGGCGTGCGTGGGGGTGACTTGAGATGAAGGGGGATTTCTACACTGAACAGTTGGCCCTGAGTTGGGGAACAGCCCCAGACAGGTTTCAAAATTACCCAAATCTTGAGTTTAGCATCTCTGGGCTGTGTGCATCTCGCTTCCTGTGTTTCTCAGCTTGCACCACCCCCCAGGGCTCTGCTATGTCCCCGTCCTCAGCTGCTCCCCATCACCAGGGGCCAGAAACAGATGTCTGCCCCCAGCAAACACCCCCAGTCCTGCCTCTACCCTGCCCTACCCTAGAGCCAGATTTCAAGGAGAAGAGCAACGGAGCAAAAGGTGAAAAAATTAAAACATAAGAGATGCGAGTTCGATCCCTGGGTAGGAGAGATCCCCTGGAGGCGGGCATTGCAACCCACTCCAGTATACCTGCCTGGAGAATCGCATGGACAGAGGAGCCTGTGGGCTACAGTCTGCAGGGTCACAGAGAGTCAGAGGTGACTGAATGGACTCAGCACGCACACAGTGTGTATCTGTTAATCCCAAACTCCCAATTTATCCTTCCCCCACCTCCCTTTCCCCTTTGGTTTGTTTTCTAAGTCTGTATATCTATTAAAAAGCATTTTAATTTATTTATTTATTAAAAAAACTTTATTGTGGTATAGTTGATTTACAATGCTGTGTTAGTTTCAGGTGTACAGCAAAGTGAATCAGTTATATTAATATATATACATATAACCACGCTTTAGACTCTCCCCATATAGGTCATTCCAGAATATTGAGCAGAGTTCCCTGTGCTATACATAGATCCTTATTAGTTATCTATCACCCAACTCCAGTACTCTTGCCTGGAAAATCCCATGGATGGAGGAGCCTGGAAGGCTGCAGTCCATGGGGTCGCTGAGAGTCAGACATGACTGAGTGACTTCACTTTCACTTTTCACTTTCATGCATTGGAGAAGGAAATGGCAACCCACTCCAGTGTTCTTGCCTGGAGAATCCCAGGGACCGGGGAGCCTGGTGGGCTGCCGTCTATGGGGTCGTACAGAATCGGACATGACTGAAGCGACTTAGCAGCAGCAGCAGCAGTGTGTATATGTCAATCCCAATTTACCCCTCCCCCTTCCTTTCTCCCTTGGTAACCATAAGTTTGTCTTCTACATCTGTAACTCTATTTCTGAATTTTAGATCAGTTCATTTGTAGCCTTTTTTAAGGTTCTACAAATAAATGATATCATATGATATCAGTCTTTCTCTGTCTGACTTCACCCAGTATGATGATCTCTGCTGCCACTAAGTCGCTTCAGTCGTGTCCGACTCTGTGCGACCCCATAGATGGCATCCCACCGGGCCCCACTGTCCCTGGAATTCTCCAGGCAAGAACACTGGAGTGGGTTGCCATTTCCTCCTCCAGTGCATGAAAGTGAAAAGTGAAAGTGAAGTCGCTCAGTCCTGTCTGACTCTTAGCGACCCCATGGACTGCAGCCTACCAGGCTCCTCCGTCCATGGGATTTTCCAGGCAAGAGTACTGGAGTGGAGTGCCATTGCTTTCTCCGTGATGATCTCTAGATCCATACATGTTGCTGCAAATGGCATTACTTCATTCTTTTGTATGGATGAGTAATATTCCATTGTATATATATTCCACATCTTCTTTATCCATTCTTCTGTTGATGGACATCTCGGCTTGCTTCCATGTCCTGGCTATTGTAAATAGCGCTGCAATGAACACTGGGATGCATGGAAAAGAATTCATAATGATGCTAAAGAACATTTTAAAATAAACTATTTACCTCTGATTCTACCCTGAATCAATAATTGATCAATTTTGCTTTCTCATCTCCTCTGTGCTCTATGAATTTTTTCGTATACATATGACAAATATGTATATATTTTTCCCTGACAAAACTGTCACTGAGCAGCACTGGCAGCTTTGCATCGCTGGTTTCCTTGGTGTTGACCTCTGACTCCTTCGCACTTGCTGGAGGAGGCCCTGGATTCCTCTAATGGCTGTGTTTGCCGACGAGAAAAGTGAGCATCTAAGCATGCCACAGCCGCTGTGGACAGCTCGTATGCTCTGGAGGGGCAGGATGTCTCTGCAGTGGAATTTTGGATTTCTCACCACTTGCTTTCCCATCTCTCCCACCCCCAGTCCCACCACGAGCTCCCGCCTCACTTCTGATCGTTCCTAGGTTGGTAGACAAACCCCTTTGGCCACTTACGCAGTACGTGTAAAATGACCACGTCCCATTCTATTTCCAATGGCATGTTTCTCTTGGTCTTTGTTGCTTAATCAACTCTGAGCTCCAAGAGGGCAGGAGCTTTGACCAGTCCCCCCCCGCCCGCCCCCTCCTTTTTGTGTTCCCAGCACCTACAGCAGTGCTAATAAGTATGTGCTAAATGAAATATTAAGTTTTCTACCTATTTTTTTTAAACTGGCTGCGATTAACCATGACTATATCCATATAATTGCTGCTGTGATTTTTGTCATAGGACTTTGGTTGATTTTTCTAGTAATCAGCATCATAGTGAAAGTGTGCCGAGTGCTCAAATGGGACCAGATGCATGTCATTGACTTCTTGGGACTGTATGTAGGAATCAGGACAGGGAGAAGCATAGATGTGGATGGCTAGATACCTTTCTAACTGTCAGGTCGCTCCTTTCTGTAGGACCTGGCACTTTTGTTCACACCTCTCTCAAATTCCAGGGTCTCATCTCTTAATGGTCACATAATAGTGCTCCTTGTTTGATGTTTCTTCAGGTATTGACACAATACTTTTTCTCCTTTCCAGTGTTTATTCCAATAAGAGGTTTACAAATTCAGGTTTTCATGAATCACACAGAGGGGAAAGAATAAGGTGAATCTTTCTGTCCAGCAAACCTATGCATCCTTTTCCTTAGCATCTGAGTTTTGGAAACTACCAAGATGTGTCATTTTGAGGCCAACCTGGTGGTGTTCTTCTGTAAAGTTGTGTGAAATGAATTTATGTGTAGCAAGGTTGGTTTTCAACGAGTTCATCATTTCTATCTATCCTTTAATAGATACCATTTGAACTCCAAGTTCAAACTAGTCATGCATGGATTCCATATACTGGATTTGTGTCCATGTTGGGACTACCTGCTGCAGGGTCTATGGCTTAGCCCTGGCTTGTGCAAGAGCATCAGTGAGATGCAGTGAGCCTTTGAGGGCATCACGAGGACCAAGCATTTGGACTGCCTGTGTAAGGAGGGTGGATGGCATTTTAGAAATCAACTCCAGGACTGTCTCGGATTTTGCTCATTGGATAACACCCCACTGTCCAGAAATAGTTTTATACCTGTGCAAATGCCCTCTTAACATGCAGGTAACTCTGCATACGGGAGAGAATCCGACTGGAAGAGAGAATTGCAAAATTGTTCCTATTAAGTCACTTGTATAAAACAGGTGGAGTTGGGGAACTGAAAGGCTTTTCAACAAATGTTTCAAAGCAAAGTGTTTAGCTTTAAGCACCTGGCAAGAAACATGCATATCAAGTTTGCAAGAGGGTCTATTAGCGTGACAGCTGCTCTGAATGTAACGGGTCTCGGGAGCCTGTCTCTCGGTTGCTTCTGAATTTCCCTCAGGGCAGCCTGTCACCATCATCTGGAATGAGAAATTAGGATCGGGGCAGAGGCTCAAGCTCACACACCAGTTCCCTGTGCATTCTGGGACTGACCCTGGGCTGGTGTGGGGACCACGAGACCTGTCCACTTGAGGGAGCTGCTCTAATCAGATATACCACTGATCTGTTCCAAGCCATCAGATTTGGGCTCCTGGGAATTTACAGTCTGGAGTGGAAGGTTTTGGGATGTTGAAGCAGGGACTAGCAGCCCTCTGGGGAGAAGGTTCCTGAGCTCCTGTTTCTGGGTCCCCTGGTACCTCCCGGGTTTCCCCTCTGGCTGGGTTGGCTGTGGAACTTGGCTCTGGGTGTTTTGAGACCCCACCATCCTTCCAATAAAGTTACTTTCTAGCTTAGTGTAGCCTAAGGCTATTTCTGTTGCTTGCAAAAGAAAGAAATTTGACTAACGTGCAAAGGAGGGAGATGTGAGATTTCAAATTATTGGGAAAGCTTTTGGAGGCTACATGGCATAGGATGACATTTCTGTGACATCCATTCTTGTTTCCCTTCCTTGACGTATGGCAGGTGATCTTGACAAGATAGCTCCAAGGCACAGATAAGAGAGACAGAGGCTTATTTGAAAGACACAAGTGTTCATTCAGGTTCAAGTCAGGAGACAGAGACACGCCAGTTACTTTAGCAGAGAGAATTATACGTATATACAGATATACAAGCAGAATTGTTAACCAAGTATTAGAGGACGACAAAGGCAGAAAGGCAGATGCTGAGTGGCTAATAGTAAAATTCAGAGGCATGGCAGACGGGACCCAGAGCTTAAAGTGGGCGGGGGCGGGGGAAGCTGGCTGGCTCTTGTTGGAACCCCAGGAGGTGTAATGATGGCAGAACTTCAAGTAGGCGCCAACTGCTGCTCTCGGAACAACCTGCGCCTTTCCAGTTAAGTGCCAGGGCAGGAGCAGCAGTGACAGAAAACCCTCCTCCATCCTTCCTGCCTCACCAGCGCCCCCTATTGGAGAGTCAAACAGGGAGCTGAGGAGAGAGGATGGGCTTGACTGCCCGACAACACCCCTGCCCCAGGATATCGGAATGCACGTGACTGGTAATCATAATATGCTATGCTATGCTATGCTAAGTCACTTCAGTCGTGTCCAACTCTGTGCAACCCCATAAACGGCAGCCCACCAGGCTCCCCGTCCCTGGGATTCTCCAGGCAAGAACGCTGGAGTGGGTTGCCATTTCCTTCTCCAGTGCATGAAAGTGAAAAGTGAAAGTGAAGTCGCTCAGTCCTGTCTGACTCTTAGCGACCCCATGGACTGCAGCCTACCAGGCTCCTCCGTCCATGGGATTTTCCAGGGAAGAGTACTGGAGTAGGGTGCCATTGCCTCCGAATCATAATATAGTGAATTATAAACCCCAATTTTTAAGAAAAGAAACAAAGTGAGAAATGCCTACATACTTTATTACTAATAATAGATTTGTTGCAGGACAGCTGACCCTAGCTTACACTTAGGCACCTGTGTGCCAGAGCCTCTATCTGAAAACTCCAGGTCTTTTTGAAGTAGAGTTGACTTACAAAGTTGTGTTAGTTTCAGGTGTATAGCAAAGTGATCCTAAAAAAGAATATTTATAATTCAGGTTTTTTGTATTTATAAGTTATTACAAGATATTGTATATAGTTCCCTGGGCTATACAGCAGATCCTTATTGTTTATCTCTTATATACATAGTCATTTGTATCTGTTAATCCCAAGCTCCTAATTTACTCCCCGCCCCCACCTCCTTTTGCATTGGGCTGCCCTCTATGGGGTCGCACAGAGTCGGACACGCCTGAAGCAACTTAGCAGCAGCAGCAGCAGCAACCATAAGCTTGCTTCTGTTGTCTGTGGTCACAAATCTTTCTACCAGCTTTACTCACTCCTTTTAGTCTTTTTATATTTCCCCCAAATTCTTTCTGCACTAAGAATATTTTCTCTTCTCTCTTGTTGTGTACACTGATCCCCGCTCTAACTACCCAAGTTTAGGTGTAGCTATAGGAGTGGGCAGTTCACTGATTTAACTCTTTAACATTGATAGATTCCACCACAAGCTTCTCATCGGAACTGGTATTTGACAGACTGCTGGACAGAAAGTACATTGTCTCCAGTAAGAGTGTTCAGATGTTTCTTCCTCCTCCTTGAGAGTAAAAGCAATATTATTTAAAAGCTTATCAAATATGATAGTGAATCTGTTTCCTCTTCCCATTTTTCCAGCCAAGTTGGAGTGTTGTGTGTTTACAACCCAGAAATATATGGTTTCCATTTATTTCATTAACTATAATTCTCGTATTAACTTTTGTGCTGCTGTGTGAACAAATGTGTCTCCAGTAAATAGAAAGATGCACAGAGTAAGGCCCCATACGTTTTGAAGCCAAAAAATACAGAGGGGGAGGAGGAAATACCTGTTCAGACATTAGCAGAAACACTGTGGAAGGAACTGCAGGTTATCCTACAGATATCAAGGGAGTGGGAAATGGATTGGTGGTTTTCTAAGATGAGGCAGTTCATTTCCATGTTTATTTAATTTGCTATAATTTACTGGGCTTTGATTCTTTTTGGTTTTTTTTTTTTTGCACAGTTTTAATTTATACTGAATTTTTCAGAAAGGCACAGTGAAAACTAAGGAAAAGTTAACTTTTGGCTTGGGACTTTGCCAAAAAGTTGGTCAATATTTGGAACTCAGGTTACTGAGGCCAACGCTGCTAATGAGATTTGAGTCACCAAACGACATACCAGTGCCATTCTGTGCCAGGAGTAGTAGCACTCATGTGATTCTGGGTGTAGGGGCAAGCATCTGTGTCTTCCTTTATGGTGCCAAGCGTGAGCCTCGATTCTCTTCCTGGCTCTACTGTAGGTGCAGTAGAAGACCAAGCAGAACAATGTGCCTCTCACAGAACTCACATTCCACTGGGAACAGATGGAAAAAAGAATACGTAATTAAAAAACATGAAGAGTGGCTTACTGGGTGATGTTAATTGTTGTTGTTTAGTTACTCAGTCATGTTCGACTCTTCTGTGACCCCATTGACTGTACCCCACCAGCCTCCTCTGATCATGAGATTTCCCAGGAAAGACTACTAGAATAGACTGCCATTTCCTTCTCCAGATCTCCCAGGGATTGAACCCATGTCTCCTGCCTGGGAAGGCAGATTCTTTCCCGCTGAGCCACCAGGGAAGCCCAATCACTCTCTAAAAACATGTTGCTGTGTCTCTGGTCAATAATGTGTTTTTAAAAAGAGGGGGCAGAGTGGCCTCAGTGACAAGATAAAATATGAGCAAAGACTTGAAGGGTAAAGGAGTTAGCTAAATGGATGTCTGGAAGAAGAGCTTCCCAAGTAGGAAGGACAGTCAGTGCAAAGGCCCTGAGGCAGAGACTGCCTGGCGTGTTTTAGGAACAGCAGGTGCGTCTGAAGCAGAGTGAGCTGGGAGGAGGGGGAAAAGGTAGCAGGAAATGAGGTCCAAGGATGCAGATCATACAGAGATTTGTTAATCTTGTAGGAGTTTGGCTTTTTTATATAACTGAAATGGAAAACCACTGCAGGGTTTTCAATGGAAAAATGATGTAAGCCGACTTACAATTTCAAAGGAGCCCTACCTGCTCTGTTGGTGAAGGGAGAGATGGTATTACAATAATGCAGGCAGGATGCTAATTGTACTGACGCCCCCCAAACTAGTTTGCACATGGGATGATTTAACCATGGGTTTGAAACAGCTGACCTGGTTTAAGTAACACCAGGGGGAAAAAAAAATTGCTCTCCAAAAAGCCCTGGCTGCAGTAAGGTATACTTGCTTACCCTTTCCAAGAAGATTAGCATTAAATATGAAAGCTCACAACACAGTCTCAATTATGAGTTACCATTTTCACATTTTATTCCCCGGGTAGCTCCTCGGTTCATCCCTTTGAACAACTTCATTAATAATTGGAGATGAATCCCAAACCTTCTCCTATTAACTTTTGATCTGGAAATTCAACCCCGTTGACATTCAGACACACATTTGATCTTTGCTTGCATTCTGTATTTGAACCAATTTAACTTCCTCATGTACAAGCTAATTATTGGACTGGCAGCCCGAGATGCCACCCAGATATCTTGTTGAGGAAAAGCCGCAGTGAGGGCCTCCGAAAGTGTTTCAAGTGCCTGACAATTCACTTCTTCATGGAGGAAAAACGTACCTTGGTTTAAAGGGCTCTGGAAATACAAAATCCACTGGGTGGGTCCTTTTGTGTCACTTGCACTGAAGACTTTTAAATGGGTTTTGAAAAACCCTCTTCGATTTAGAATGAAATACAAGATAACATTTTTTCAATGATGCCTCTTATGCAGTGTGAATGGGTTTACAGCTTCTAGTTTAGTCTAGGGTGAGACAGAAAGATTAGATCAGCAGAGTCCAAAGCTGTCTGCATCAGCCATCAGTCACTGCAAGTTACACTGTCAGAGATTTCTGTTTAGATTTTATTAAATGCACTGTGAGTTTACTCCTGGCCCAGTGATTTTCCTCTGCCTTTCAAATTCCCTGCACTCTTGAAGGTGCCCAGTGGAATTCTGACAAGCTGTCAGACCCAGACAACTCCTGTGGAATTGACACGACACCTGGTTGCTTATTAACATCCGTTTCCACCCCCACCGCCCTGCTTGTTCCTGCCGAGCTGCTTTCCCAGGCGGCTCACATGCTCTATGTCTGCAGACCCACCCTGCAGCCAGGGTCCAGCTTCCCTGGTTTTACAGTTGCCCCGAGCCCTCCTGAGGCGGTGGTCCGACAGGGGATGTGATACAACTGTGGCCAATCAGAGGTGAGGAGAGACTTTCAGGGGGGCTTCTAGAAAAGGTTTTCCTCTCTTCTGAGTGGGCTTCAAGAGGTACCCTTCCTCTTGCTTCCTTTGGATGCTATTGCACAAAGATGTTTTGCTGACTGTTCTTGATTTGGGGGGAGGGTGGATTGGATAAGTGGGAGCAAGGAGAAGCAGGCTGTCACAGGGTGGGGCCCTGGATCAAGTCAGCCCTGAAGGCCGCTCCGTCTCCGAATTCCTGTTACATAAGCTTATGATCTTCCTTTTCGATTAAGCTGGTTTCAGTTGGTTTTCTGTTTCTTATAAACTAAACCCTGCTCTCTCAAGGATTTTGTAGAATTACTGTTCCTTGTGGCTAAAGCACTTTATGTTTCTTGGAGGGTAGCTTTGAAGTAATTTAATAAAATTCAATGTTTGGATGGGCACAGATGTTTCATTTGTAGAGTATTAGGGATATACTCGGTGTTCCCTAGTGGCTCAGATGGTAAAGAATCTGCCTGCAATGCAAGAGACCCAAGTTCTGTAAGAAACATGGGTTTGGTCCTGGGTCAGGAAGATACCCTGGAGGAGGGCGTGGCAACCCACTGCACTATTCTTTCCTGGAGAATCCAATGGACAGGGGAACCTGGTGGACTACAGTCCATGGGGTTGCAAGGAGTCGGACAAGACTGAAGCAACTTACCATGCATCCACACAGGGATATACTGGGTTCAAAGGGGAGGAGTAAAATTTAATGACGTTTACAAACTGAGGATGTGTGTGCTCCACCTGTGTTTTCTTTGATGCTTCCTTTAACAGATAGAGGTATCACCACTTTCATATAGTTTGATAGTTTTCAGCGGTCTTATTTTGTACTTTTCTACATGTAACTTAAAACATTTCCTACAGTGAGCACATATACTGTAATAATTACATATGTTACAGCAAAAAAAAATGTTATTAGTAAAAGATAAATTCAGATAAATGTAAGATACTTTTCAATTCTGGAGAATATAAGATCATATTCTTTCTTGTTTAGATTTTTTAAAATGTGGACCATTTTTTAAGTCTTTATTGAATTTTTTTTACAACATTGCTTCTGTTTTGTTTTGGTTTTTTGGCTATAAAGCATGTGGGATCTTGGTTCCCCAAAAAAGGATATGTGGGGACCCCTTGCATTGAAAGGCAAAGTCTACCACTAGACCTCCAGGGATGTCCCCAAGATCGTATTCTAAAGTCTATTTAACAGGCATATAAAGTAAGAGGTTGTGTGGAGAAGTCAGCTTTAAAATGAATACAGGATAGAAACCTTACTAGTCTGGCTTCCACTGTTTTCTGAAACTTTGAATTATATTTCGTGAATGTTCATCCCTTAACTGAAAAATGAGATTTGAGATGTAGTTTGGAGCTACCCGATATAGCCACTTATATTTAATGATCAGTTGGGAATTATATAAATCTGTTTTCTGCATTCGGTTTGCTGGAAAAATTGCAACTGATGAAGCAAGAAGGACCGACCCCAGGGATCTCTGTATCCAAGGAAGTAAAAGCTTCAAAACGTCTGAGATAAAGAAGAAAATGATGATTAGGGTTGGGACACCTGTTTTCTATTGGTCAGGCTGCCAAACAACTGATTTTTTAAAAAGTTTTTTGAAGCCTACTTGGATTTTTAAAACATTCATTTATTTGTCTGCACTGGGTCTTGGTTGCGGCATGTGGGATGGGCATTGTGGTGTGCAGACTTCTGTAGTTGTGGCATGAGGGCTTAATTGTCCTCCAACTTGTGGGATCTCAGTTCCCCAACAAGGGACTGAACTGTGTCCCCTGTATTAGAAGGTGAATTCTTAACTACTGGACCACCAGGAAAGTCCCAAGACCTCCAAACAACTATTGATTCCATACTTCTCTTTTGACCACATTGAACTAGCTCTGGCCTCTCTAAATATGTTCAGTGAACCCTTGGGTTGAGACTTCAGAGAAATTAATGAAGACCTAAAATATATCAGACTCTGGGAAATTAGTGCCTTTGGATGTTCATTTGCCAAGGCTGCTGTGACACAGAGAAGTGTAACTTAGTGGCTCTAATAACAGAAATCTTCCCTCCCACAGTTCTAGGGGTCAGCAGTCCAAGATCAAGCCCTGGCCCGTTTGGTTCCTTCTGAAGGCTGAGGAGGGGAAGCCAGTCCAGCCTCTCTTCCAGCTGCCGATGGTCTGCTTGGTCATCCACTATCCTCAATCTCTGCCTCCATCTTCGCATGGCATTCTCTCCGTGTCCATGTCTGTGTCCAATTTCCCCCCTTTTATAAGGGCAGCACTCAGGTTGGAGGAGGGAGAAAACTACTCCAGAATGACCTCATCATCACATAACTGATTATACCTGCAATGACCCTATTTCCTCATTCAGTCACGTTCTGAAGTTTAGGAAGGATTTCAACTTATGAATATTGGCAGTGGGGGTACTAGGGGTGGGGACAGAATTCAATCCGTAAGAAGAAAATTTCAGTGTGGGGTTTTAGAACCAGTGCAGGGAAAGTGATGAGATAGTTCTGGCAGAGTCTAAGAGGTTGATTTATACCAGTTGAACACACTTCTTTTGGAAGCAGGTTTACATTTGGTGTAGAGCAGTGTAGCTTATGAGTTGCTCTCATGACTCATTGTGATGGATCCAGGACAGGACAAGTTTGGTGATGAAAGGAATGGCTATTGCTGTAGCTTAGATTCCTGCTTCTCAAAGTGGAGCCACGGGGGAGCCGTTCTGTCTCTGGAGGACATTCAGCTGTGTGTCTGGAGATGGTGTTGTTTGTCCCCACTGGGTGGTGGTGGTGGGGTGCAGTTGGCATCTAATGGATCAAAGCCAGGGATGCAGGTGAAAGCCCTGTACCTGCATGGCGCCTGAGAGTCCCTCACAACAAAGAATTATCCAGCCCCAAATCTCAGTCCCGCTGAGGCTGGAAACCCTGGGTTAGATGCTTCCTCCCTCAAAATAAATCTGCAGTGAAGTTAAAAATGGAGATGAAGGTAAGGGAGGGACCTGATAAAAATGAGAGATTAAATCTGGAACATGCGAGTTTTTTTACACATTCACTGAACTTAATAGGGAGCATAGAAATTCTACCTCAATTGCAATCATGTTCTCCTTTTAGGACAGCGTACTAGCCTTCCAAGAGAGGGATAATTTTCACATCCTGCATTAACAAAGCCTCAGACATTGCACTGAGTTGTGTCTGTGTTCCTGGGATGCTGGGTATCTGCTCTTTGCCCCTAAGCAAATTATCCCTCTCCAAGCCTCAGTTTCTCTTTCCATAAAGTGGGTACACTGACCATATTAAGAACATGTTTCCTTTATGTTTGCCATGCTATGTAAGTGCTCTGCATAGATTTCTGTACGTGGATCATCTATGAACCAGTCTCCAAAGCAAATATCCTTTTTTACTTTATAATTGAGACATCTGAGGTGTAGAGCAGGTAGGTAGTTCACTCAAGGTCATGTAGTTGGAAAGTGGTAGAATTAGTGAGTGTCTATGATGGATAAATGGACAGAGAAGATGTATTTGTATCGTGGAATAGCATTCAGTCACCGAGAAGGAAGGAAATCCTGCCTCTTCCCTGGTGGCTCAGACGGTAAAGCGTCTGTCTACAATGCAGGAAACCCGGGTTCAATCCCTGGGTCGGGAAGATCCTCTGGAGAAAGAAATGGCAATCCACTCCAGTACTATTGCCTGGAAAATCCCATGGACAGAGGAGCCTGGTAGGCTACAGTCCATGGGGTCACAAAGAGTCGGACATGACTGAGCGACTTCACTTCACTTCACTTCTTCAATGGACCTTGGGAAAGTCATGTTAGAAGTGCAATAGCCAGAGAAAGGCAAATACTGTATGATATTGCTTATACGTGAAATCTAACAAAGCCAGATTCATAGAAACAGAGAATAAAGGTGGTCATCAGGGGCTGGAGGGGAGGGGATGGGTGAAAGTGGTCAAAGGAACCAACTTCCAACTACGAGGTGAGTCAGTTCAGAGGATCTAACGTACAGCATGGTGATCAGAGTGAACTATACTGCGTTACATAGACTTAAAGTTGCTTAGAAGGTAGAGCCTAAATGTTGTCATCACACACACACACACACAAATGATAATTGTATCAGGTGATGGAGAAGACTCTTGAGAGTCCCTTGGACTGCAAGAAGATCCAACCAGTCCATCCTAGGGGAAATCAGTCCTGAATATTCAGTGGAAGGACTGATGTTGAAGCTGAAACTCCAATACTTTGGCCCCCTGATGCAAAGAGCTGACTCATTTGAAAAGACCCTGGTGCTGGGAAATATTGAAGGTGGGAGGAGAAGGGGACGTCAGAGGATGAGATGATTGGATGGCATCACCAACTCAATGGACATGAATTTGAGTGAACTCTGGGAGTTGGTGATGGACTGGAAAGCCTGGCGTGCTGCAGTCCGTGGGATCACAAAGAGTCAGACAGAACTGAGTGACTGAACTGAACTGAACTGATGGAGGTGTCAATTCAGTTCCGTTGCTCAGTTGTATCCGACTCTTTGTGACCCCATGAATCATAGCACACCAGGCCTCCCTGTCTATCACCAACTTCTGGAGTTTACCCAAACCCATGTCCACTGAGTCAGTGATGCCATCCAACCATCTCGTCCTCTGTCGTCCCCTTCTCCTCCTGCCCTCAATCTTTCCCAGCATCAGGGTCTTTTCAAATGAGTCAGCTCTTCTCATCAGGTGGCCAAAGTGTTGGAGTTTCAGCTTCAACATCAGTCCTTCCAATGAACACCCAGGACTGATTTCCTTTAGGATGGACTGGTTGGATCTCCTTGTAGTCCAAGGGACTCTCAAGAGTCTTCTCCAACACCACAGTTCAAAAGCATCAATTCTTTGGTGCTCAGCTTTCTGTATAGTCCAACTCTCACATCCATACATGACTACTGGAAAAACCATAGCCATGACTAGATGGACATTTGTTGACAAAGTAATGTCTCTGCTTTTGAATATGCTGTCTAGGTTGGTCATAACTTTCCTTCCAAGGAGTAAGCGTCTTTTAGTTTCGTGGCTGCAGTCACCATCTGCAGTGATTTTGGAGCCCCCCAAAATAAAGTCAGCCACTGTTTCCCCATCTATTTGCCATAAAGTGATGGAGGTGTAAACTAACTTTATTTAGTAGTCACTTCATTACATCTGTACATGGAGCAAATCATCATTTTACACCTGAAACTTACACAGTGTTACATGTTAATTATATCTCAACAAACCTGGAATAGGGGTGGAGAAAGAAAACAAATGGAGTTGAAATTTAAGCCCTTGTTAATATCAGGGTAGTGAGACTTCCAAGCCTGAATCCTTGATCCCCAAACCCTGCCGAGTCCTGTGTAAATCAGGCTCCAGCAGCCGTGTGGAGCACATGGTCTACTCTGATGCGTGTGTGCTCGGTCAAGTCTGACTCTTTGCGACCCCATGAACTAAACTCCTCCATCCCTGGAATTCTCCAGGCAAGAATACTCGAATGGTTTTCCATTTCCTTCTCCAGGGGATCTTCCCGACCCAGGGATCAAGCCTACACCTCTGGTGTCTCCTGCACTGGCAGGCAGATTGTTTACCCCTGCGCCACCGCGGAAGCCCCGCCTCAGCGAATGGGAATCGTAGTTGTTAAGAGAATGCCGGGTTTACTTGGCAGTTTCAGTGTCATGACCAAATAAGCAAGTTATTTGAAAAAAAATTTAATGTTAACGGTAAAATATATCAACATTCAGCAAGGGGAAGTTTTGACCTGGAAGGTGGCTAGAAATGTGGCATCACAGGCTCCTTCTTACATCCAGAAGATCAGAGTCTCCTCTTCACAAAGCAAATCATGGCCCTTTGGGATTTGGGAAGAGCTCCTATCAAGCCAGCTGCCCCTTGCACATGGACCCAGAGACGTGAGTTCAACCAGGGCTGACTTCACCTCTGTCCCTTCCCTCTTCTCTCAGACTGGGTTGACAGGATGTGTTTCAACCTGGGTCTCTGGGCCGGCTCTGAGCTTCCTTGCTACAAACCTGCTTGATGAGCACTGGAGCGCCACTGACAGCATGTGGCCATTGGCCTATTGCCCTCTGTCACCATCGCTGGGAGGAAGGGAGGAAGAGAATTCACACACTGACTCTCAGGAGGAGGGAAAGCACAGCCCCACCCAGCAGGCAGCTGTGTTTGTTTGCAGAGAGAGGTGTGTTTGTCGGTGATCACAAAATATTATGATCCCATATGTCCAAACTGATCACAACTGTGGAAATGTTTATTTTCAGACTTATCCGGGATGCTAATGGCTCCCATGTCATTAGTGAGCTATTCTCCGTGAGACAATGAGAGAGGATTCGAGTGGGTTTGGTCAGCTGAAAAAAAAAGGCTCAAGAGTGGCCCCAGGAAAATCCAGACTGTGTTGTCAGTTTTGTACATTTCATTCCTGGGTAAACAGGAGCAAATCACCATCACCATAATGATGGTGATAATAAAGGCTAATGGTCGTTGAGCACTTACTCTGTCCAGCCCCTCTTCTGAGCTCTGTCTCTGGGACACACTTACACCTGTTTGCTTAGTGATCTATCACAGGCACCTGATGACATCGGTGACAGCGTCACCCTCACTTTTCAGGTGAGGAAACGGAGTCGTGGGGACTGAAGGGTTTACTCAAAGCTGCTACCATGTGGCAGAGATGAGGGCAGGTGTAGAGCAAGGTCATGGTAATGAACACACACAGCTCCAGGGGCAGAACATAGGGAGAATTTCAGCTTTTTATCATCCCTCAAGGTAGCTGTCAGAGAAGGCAATGGCACCCCACTCCAGTACTCTTGCCTGGAAAATTCCATGGATGGAGGAGCCTGGTAGGCTGCAGTCCATGGGGTTGCTAAGAGTCGGAGACGACTGAGCGACTTCACTTTCACTTTTCACTTTCATGCATTGGAAAAGGAAATGGCAACCCATTCCAGTGTTCTTGCCTGGAGAATCCCAGGGACGGGGGAGCCTGGTGGGCTGCCGTCTATGGGGTCACACAGAGTCAGACATGACTGAAGTGACTTAGCAGCAGTAGCAAGGTGTTAGTCACCTATTGCTGTGTAATAAGTCATCCCAAAGTCCCCTCAAGGTAGCTGTGTTAGTCACCTATTGCCATGTAATAAATCATCCCAAATTCAATGTCTTTGGGCAGCACACACTCACTGTCTCACAGTTTCTGAGAGCCTGGTGCAGCTTAGCTGAGTGCCTGGCTCAGGGTCTAACGTGAGTTTGTAGTCAAGGTGTCCCCTGGGGCTGCAGATCCCACTGGGGTGAGATCTGCTTCCAGGCTCACTAAACCCGGCTGTGGGCAGGTCAGGAACTCACCCCCAACTCACTCTCCTGGCTGCTGCAGGCTCTGTTTCCTGCCGGCTTGTGGACACAGACACCCCTGTGGGCCTCTCCACAAAGCCATTCACCTCATAACAGCTGATTTTCCCCAGAGGGAGGGACCCAAGGATGAGAGAGAGGACCAGAGAGACCCCACAGATGTTTAATGACCTAATCTTGGAAGTGGCATGCCATCAGCAGTGGAAGTGGTAAATAAATGGGGAATATTGATATAGTTTTGGACAAAAAACCCAGAGACGGTTCACGAGCTACATCCTCCGACTTTGAAGCCCCCCAGCAGGTGGAGAGATGTGATCGGTCTGCTGACCGAGGTCAGGGTGATGGGGATTTGGTGTGGATGCTGCCCACATCGGCAGCAAGATGGATGTGAGTGAGGGGCTGGGAGGATGGGAATCAGATGCCGCAGGAACCACAGCCTTGACATTTGAACTTGAAGCCAAACTTTTGAGTTGTGCCCCTAGATCTGGCCTCATAGCACACATACTCAGGATCTGACTTTTTTTTTTAATGGGGTATACTTCCAGAAGGCAGAAGGAGGAAGAGGGTGACACAGGATGAGATGGTTGAATGGCATCACCGATTCAATGATATGAATCTTGGGCAAACTCTGGGAGATGGTGAAAGACAGGGAAGCCTGGCATGCTGCAGTCCATGGGCTGGTAAAGAGTCAGACACAATGTGATGACCGAACAACATAGTGCTTTACAATGTGGAGTTAGTTTCCGCTGTATGACGAAGTGAATCAGCTCTAAGGATACATATATGCCCTTCTTCTTGGACCTCCTCCCATCCCATCTGTCTAAATCACCACAGAGAGGACATCTTCTTTCTGAGCATTTTTATAAAGGATTGTTAATCTGCAGTGGGCTGGCTTACGTGGAGGACACCATCTCTTCAGCTCTGGTTGGAAGAGGGTGGGTCTTCCAGCACTGATCGCTGGTCCTCTGGGGCCTGGGTGTGTGACCTCAAGGCAGTCCACCCAGGGGACTCCAGCACCCCAGCAGCACTCACCCTACTCAGGACCACGCTGGAGGACCAGCTGCTAATGAAGATGGAAACTTTTCTGTTAAAAATCAGTAATGAAAACAAACATCTTTTCTGTCTGGGTGGCCCGCACCCTCCTGACATGGCTCCAGCTTATTCCTTTGTCCCTTCAGGCACAGGGGTAGTAATGCCCTCCCACGGTGGTGCCCGAGCGCAGGGTCTCTGAGCCTCCCTTATTAGACACTCACCCTACCCACACCCCCTAAGCAGCTCCTTCCTTAACTCTGCAGAATCCCAGCTGGAGGAGCCATCTGTTTGCAGACAGCACCCTGATTGATTCCACTTCCTAAGTTCCCGTCATTTGTTTTTGACACATGGTAAGAGAAAAATGCTGCAAAAAGCTAGAATGGATTCCAGGTCTCCAGAGCTACTTGGAAATTCCATGATCCATTGGCTGTGCATTTAACCTATGCAAGCATTGAAAAGAAGCAGTCTTGTTTATCCATTCATCTGCCAATGGACATGTAGGTTGCTTCCATGTCCTGGCTATTGTAAATAGTGCTGCAGTGAACATTGGGGTATGTGTGTCCTTTTGAATTATGGTTTCTCGCAGTATATGCCCAGTAGTGGGATTGCTGGGTCATATGGTAGTTCGATGTGGATGGACCTAGAGTCTGTCCTACAGAGTGAAGTAGGTCAGAAAGAGAAAAACAATTATCATATATTAGTGCATATATATATTAGAATATAGAAAAATGGTACAGATGAACCTACGTTCAGGGCAGGAATAGAGATGCAGACATAGAGAATGGACGTTTGAACACAGGGAAGAAGGGAAGAGTGGGACAAACTGGGAGATTAGGATTTACATATACACACTGCTGCTGCTGCTGCTGCTAAGTCGCTTCAGTCGTGTCCAACCCTGTGCGACCCCACAGACGGCAGCCCACCAGGCTCCCCTGTCCCTGGGATTCTCCAGGCAAGAACACTGGAGTGGTTTGCCATTTACCATGTGTAAAATAGATAGCTAGTGGGAAGCTGCTGTATAGCACAGGGAGCTCAGCTTGGTGCCCTGTGATGACCTAGATGGGTGGGGGGTGGGGTGGGAGGGAGGTCCAAGAGGGAGGGGATATATGTACACATTTGGCTGATTCATGTTGTTGTACAGCAGGAACTAATTCAACACTGTAAAGCAACTGTACTCCAATAAAAAAAAGAGGCTGTCTCAGTCACATTGCTTTTTATTCTTATGAAGATCTAGACAGAGAGAGTGCGTATATATATTTATACCGTGGGGGCAGTCCTGCTGTGGGGTGATTAAAACACACACACACACACATCAAAGGATCCTGCTTTTTAAAAATAGACTCTTGAAGCCAGGAACCAAAGTACAGCAGGTCTTGAACCCTAGTCAGAGTAGAATACAATGCTGTTAATTCTGTCCATTTTCTCTGCTCCTTTCCAAAGTACAAGGGGGCAGCGAAACTCACCTGCGGTGCCTTGTGGTTGCCATGGTGACCACTGACGTGCCTCTGGGTGCTGCTTCCTCTTTGTGCGTGGCAATGAGGCTGGCTTGGCGAAATGTATTTCTGTGAGCTGGCCTGCACAGTGGCCTTTTATGATTATCGCTCACAAAGGAACCAGATGATTATTAAGTTTTGCCAGACATGGAACATTATTTTCAAGATCTCAAACAATCTCCCTCCTCTGGTTTATGTGGCTGGCTTTTGCATGGGCAGCTTTGTATCTTGAATGTTTTATATAGAAACCCTTCCAAGGTCAAAGTCATAATAGCATCATAAAACTCCCCCTGTAAATCAGCAGTGAGGCTATTAATGGAATAGCTGTGCTCCCCCACCCCCACACCTCTAAGATCGATCCCTTGTTAAGTTTTAAGGCATTCCGTTTTTTTTTTTTCCTGGAGAAATAGATATATTTACACTTTTGTTAGTTGCCACATGATGTATTTTTCTGTAATAAAATCATGTCTCTGCCCTCAAATGAAATGTGGTGGTGTGTGCTCAGAGTTGCATTTATGATCCTAGAGTTCACTAAATGGAGTAAACTTCAGAGGCTTAAGTATAAATATTACAGGTCATTTGTGTCCAAGATAGTGAGGGGATGCGTAATGTGAAACCCTTACAGTTTCTGATTTTGTCTAATGGCTGCCATAACCAGAGGCTGAAATAAGCTTTTTGGAATTTTTTTCCCTGCTAGTCCTTTATGCTGAATCTGAGTTCAACAGAAGCACTCTCCTGTTGTATCTTAACAGAGGCAAGAGTTCACCAAGACAAGTGGTTCACGAAGCCAGTGCAGTATAGTGCTTAGGTGTCAAGCTCTGGAACAAGCCTGGGCATGGGTAGGTGCTAAGTCGCTTCAGTCATGTCCAACTCTGTGACCCCATGGACTGTAGCCTGTCAGGCCCCTCTGTCCATGGGGATTCTCTAGGCAAGCATACTGGAGTGGATTGCCATGCCCTCCTCCAGGGGATCTTCCTGACCCAGGGATCGAACACATGTCTCTTACATCTCCTGTATTGGCAGGCAAGTTCTTTACCACTGGCACCACATGGAAGACCCCTGGAACAAGCCTACCTAGGTTCAAGTCCTTGCTTGACCCTTTGCCTCTCTTGACATTGGGCAAGCCATCTCACCTGCTGTGCCTCAGTCTTCTCTCTACAAAATGGGCATGATGATGTCACCTACTTCATAGAGTCATTCTGAGCCTTGAATAAATTAATGTTTATCAAATGGTCAGAACACCCCATGATAAATGAATTTAAGTGTTTTCCCAGTGGATAAAATCAACACTTAAGAATGCTGTTCAACAGTACTTTCACTAACAACTTTTACTTCCAGTTTTATTCTTAAGCCCAGGAACAGTTGTTGAACCATGAGAGTGATGATAATATGATCAAGTTAGGAGGACTGTGTATTATATACATTTTCCATAATCACAAACATGAAGTTTCATATCTAGTTTATACCCTTTCTCTACCTGTTTTTAAAATTTTATTTATTTGTGGCTGCATCAGATCTTAGTTGCAGCATGTGGAATCTTATTTTTAACACCAAAAACATTTTGTACTGGGGTACAGTCAAGGCTATGGTTTTTCCAGTGGTCATGTATGGATGTGAGAGTTGGACTGTGAAGAAAGCTGAGCGCTGAAGAATTGATGCTTTTGAACTGTGGTGTTGGAGAAGACTCTTGAGAGTCCCTTGGACTGCAAGGAGATCCAACCAGTCCATTCTAAAGATCAGCCCTGGGATTTCTTTGGAGGGAATGATGCTGAAGCTGAAACTCCAGTCCTTTGGCCACCTCATGCGAAGAGTTGACTCATTGGAAAAGACTCTGATGCTGGGAGGGATTGGGGGCAGGAAGAGAAGGGGACGACAGAGGATGAGATGGCTGGATGGCATCACTGACTCGATGGACCTGAGTCTGAGTGAACTCCGGGAGTTGGTGATGGACAGGGAGA
This sequence comes from Bos grunniens, assembly GCF_055505025.1. Lineage (NCBI taxonomy): Eukaryota > Metazoa > Chordata > Mammalia > Artiodactyla > Bovidae > Bos > Bos grunniens. The sequence goes on from NC_141181.1 coordinate 46,918,644, forward strand.
CCTGGAGTACTGCGATTCATGGGGTCGAAAAGAGTCAGACACGACTGAGTGACTGAACTGAGCTGAACTAAACAGTCAGTTAACAATGTTGTGATAGTTTTAGATGAACAGTGAAGGGACTCAGCCATATGCATGTATCCATTCTCCCCCAAACTCCCTTCCCATCCAGGCTGCCACATAACACTAAGCAGAGTTCCATGTGCTGTACAATAGGTTTTTTTGGTTATCCATTTTAAATATAGCAGTGTATACATGATGTTCCGTATATCCTTAACTCTCCCTGCCGCCTCCACCGGCAACCATGTGAGTCTCTTTCAGTTTTGTAAGTAAGTTCATTTGTATCATTTTTTTTTAGATTCATCATATAAAGGATGTCGTGTGATATTTCCCCTTCTCTGTCTGACTTACTTCACTCAGCATGACACTCTCTAGGTCCATCCATGTTGCTACAAATGTCCTTGTTTCATTCTTTTTAATGGCCGAGTAATATTCCATTGTGTGTATGTACCGCATCTTCTTTATCCCTTCCTCTGTTGATGAGCACTTAGTTTGTTTCCATGTTTTGTAAACAGTGCTGCAGTGAACACTGGGGTGCATTTATCTTTCCAGGCAGCTTGCGGAATCTTTATTGCAGCATGCAGGCTTCTGTCTAATTGTGTTGAGGGCTCCAGAGCATGCGGGCTCTGTGTTTGTGGCTCACAGGCTCTCTAGTTGCAGCACGAGGGCTCAGTAGTTGCAGTGCACAGGCTTAATTGCCCCACAGCCTGTGGGATCCTAGTTCTCCCACCAGGGATCAAACCTGTATCTCCAGCATTGGAAGAGACTCTCAACCACTAGACCATGAGGGAAGTCCCTCTGCCAGTTTTTTGTTTTTTTGTTTTTTTTAACTCAAGAAAGTCACTTAAGGTACTTGAACAATGGATAGGATGGTAGTAACTTCTGATATTTTTCTCTGACCACTTGCTATGTGCTAGGCATTGTAGAAGTGTTTAATCTGAATTATGATTTTTAGGGCCTGGAAAGGGCCTAGGAGGTGGGTATGAATTGAGGAAACTAAAGCTCACAGCAGTTGTGACTTATCCAAGATTGCACAGCCAATAGGAGGTGGAGTGGGGATTTGAAATCAGAATTGCTGTATCTGGTATCCTTTGTAATTACATGTATTTGCTCTTTTTGTCCATGTGCAACTCTGTGTTCCCCAAGATTAAGGGGTTAACAGACTGTCACTTGTTCATACACTCAACTTGGAACAGAGCTAGCCCACAGTAGCTGTTTGCTGGCCATGGGGGTGATTATGGATTGCTTTCCTCCATGGAACTTTTACTGTGGTGTCATAAACCCAGAGTCCTAAAGTCGCAGACATTGTCAATATTCCTACATCCCAGCACCAGTCAAGTGCATTTAGGTATTTTTTCCTCAGCCTCCCCGTCTTGGTGTAGAGCTTGGGGAAGAGACAGGTTCAGTTAAGGTTCCAGAACTACAACTTTGTAAAGTTTAAATAACTTGGTCAAATTATTTAACCCCTAACTTTTAAATTCTACATATTAAAATTGGGGTAATAATTGTTGTCGATATTAAAGAGAAAATGTTGGGAAAATATTCAGCACAGAAGCTGGCACACAGAGGCATTCAATATGTGTTAATTAGTGTAATATTAATGCTAGTTAGATTTTATCAAATGCTTGTAGTGTGGAGCTAGCCAAACGTATGTTGTCCTTTTTTCCTGTGTTTTCTTCAAATCTGTGTGTGTGTTGTCGATTCAGTGGTGTCTGACTCTTTGCGACTGTATGGACTGTAGCCCACCAGGCTTCTCTGTTCATGGGATTCTCCAGGCAAGAATACTTGAGTGGATTGCCATGCCCTGCTCCAGGGGATCTTCCTGACCCAGGGATCAAAACTGCATCTCTTATGTCTCCTGCATTGGCAGGCGTGTTCTTTACCGCTTGTGCCACCTGGGAGAAGGCAGTGGCAGCCCACTCCAGTACTCTTGCCTGGAAAATCACATGGGCGGAGAAGCCTGGTAGGCTGCAGTCCATGGGGTCGAGAAGAGTCAGACATGACTGAGCGACTTCACTTTCACTTTTCACTTTCATGCACTGGAGAAGGAAATGGCAACCCACTCCAGTGTTCCTGCCTGGAGAATCCCAGGGACGGGGGAGCCTGGTGGGCTGCCGTCTATGGGGTTGCACAGAATCGGATACGACTGAAGCGACTTAGCAGCTTAGCAGCAGCCACCTGGGAAGCCCTTCTGCAAATCTACTCAGGGATTAACTACTGCTACAGAATGGAATAGCCTTGGCCATCTTCTAATCAGCACCTTGGGCAGTGCAGAAGGTTCCATCAAGTTTAGAGCACACTTTTCTTTCTTCTTCTTTTTAAAAATATTTATTTATTCACTTGGCTGCCTCGTGTCTTAGTTCCACACGTGAATCTTCATTGCTGCATGTGGGATCCGTCACTGGGGCGCATGCACATGGGCTCCAGAGCCTGAAGCCGCAGTGTTCGCTGTGCACGAGCTTGGTTGCTCCAGGGCGTGTGGTATCTTAGTTCCCTGACTAGGGATCAAACCTGAGTCTCTCACAATGGAAGGTGGATTTATAACCACTGGATCACCAGGGAAGTCCCATGGGGTGCATTTTTCTAACCAGTTTCAAAGACCAGCGCAGACAAAAGACAAACGATACTTTTTAATCAGTGATTTGTCTATTGACTTTTATATGAAACAGGGGCTTCCCTGGTGGCTCAGATGGTAAAGAATCTGCCTGCAATGCAGGAGACCCAGGTTCGATCCCTGGGGGAAAATCCCCTGGAGAAGGAAATGGCAACCCACTCCAGTATTCTTGCCTCGAGAATTCCAAGGACAGAGGAGCCTGGCAGGCTACAGTCCATGGGGTCGCAAAGAGTCAGACATGACTGAGTGACTAACACTAACTTTAATATGAAACAGGCAGAATCAACAATCTGATTTGTTATAAAAATACGACCTTGCCATATTAATTCCTAATGTCAGGGTTAATGTTGCCCATTTCCTTATCAGCTCACCAACAGCTTTTAAGATGTCATGTTTTAGTAGAGTACTATTTTGGAAAAAAATATTCTCATTATCTTTATTGCCATTATTATTTCCCCTTACATTTTAGACACAAATCTTGTCCTAATTTACTGCAGTTGTATAGTTGTCATGGAAAATAGATTAATATGCTAATTTTATTTCATGAATTTATGTACTTATCAAATCACTTTTGGAAAGAAGAGATAAATTGTGTCAAAGCTAATTCTGCTTATGTGATTGTCACATTAAATAATTTTTTTAATTGAGACTTTGCACACTGCCCACTCTTCCCATCCCCACTAACCAAAATTATTTCAGAGGATGTGAATTTCATGGGTTTTCATTAAGTTGTTATGTTTTTATTTACGAGAGGCTGTGCTATTGATTTTTATGTCACTGCCATGCATTAGCATCATACCAGTGAACACATCGTACGGGTGTTGAAGCAGTTATTAGCACAAACAGGCCATTATCCAGTTCAACTCATGCCTTGGAAACTCCTTTAACAAGGATTTAATGATTCATGTAATTAATATGGGACCTGAAATTACTGGATGCACTCCTGTCAGTTGAAGCTATTTCTTTTAAGCTTGTGTTTCATAATTTACTGCTAACATTAAATGAAACTGCTAGACCATTTGATGTCTTTTTGGGGAGGTGGTTCATGTATGAATAAAATCCTATAAGGTAACTATAAGGTCTTTTTTCAAAAAAGAATTACCTTTAACTGGAAATCTTACTTGAAGCATGCTCTAGGTCTTTGCAACACTGGAGGGATCCATTGGAATGCTTACATATTGGAGTCCCTGTTCAGTTTCCTCTGGTGTCTTTCTTCCCTAACTATATTTACGAATTTTGGGGGGTCAAAAATATCTATCTCCTTGAATTGGAGGTAGACAACTATAGTCACCAGGGCTGATATCCCCCTATAATTCACCATTCATTAGACTAGCAGTCTTTGCCAAAGCAATAAAACAAGAAAAATAATTCAGAAATATAATTGGCAGGAAAGAACAAAATTATCATTTTTGCATTTTATTATTTTAAAAATAACTAAGCAAAACTTGTTTATTTTTTAAGTTAACAATCCTTATTGTATAACATCTGAGTGCCTATGGACATGTATATATGAAATGAGAAACATTAGGCATTAATTAAATCATGGGAAACATTTTGTGGGGTCCTAGGAAAATAACAAAGTTATATAAATTCTCTTTCTGAGATTGAAGCCCCTCTCTTGTCTGATCCCAGCTTGTTCCAAACTGTCTCTACAAATGTGACTTGCTTGGCTGATTGGCAGAGACTCTATTTCCTAGGTAGAATTCCATACCTGGAGATCCCACTCTGGTCATCTCCTTTTTGTAATTTCTGATCCATGTGATTCCATGTAAACCCTCAGCATCATCATTCATTCCTGTCTAATCCCTCACTCAATAAAAACTGACTCAGTGATCACTGTGTGTCAGGCAATTTGGGGATCAGAAGTGAAAGACACCTAAACACCACCTTCTCTGAGGTCACAGTACAGCAAGCCATCGTTTTTGTTTCTATTTTGTTAAGATTTATTTATTTTTATAGTTTTACTTTTGGATTGTGCTGGGTCTTTTTTCGCTGCACGAAGGCTTTCTCTAGTTGCACTGAGTGGGGCCTACTCTTGGTTGTGGTGTGTGGGCTTCTCACTGCAGTGGTTTCTCTTGTTATGGAGCATGTGCTCTAGCGGCTTGGGCATAAGTAGTTGTGGCTCATGGGCTCAGTTGCTCTGAGGAATGTGGGCTCTTCCCAGACCAGGAATTGAACCAGTATCCCTTGCATTGCAAGCAGATTCTTAACCACTGCACCACCAGGAAAGCCCCATTTTTTGTTTAATTGTTATTGGAGTATATTTGCCTTACAATGTCGTGTTAGTTTCTACTGTATAGCAAAATGAATCAGTCATACATATACATATATCCCCTCCCTTTTGGATTCTTCCCCATTCAGGTCACCACAGAGCATTAAGTAGAGTTACCTGTGGTAGACATTATATTCTCATTAGTTATATATTTTAGGTATAAAGAGATGTGGATTCAGTCCCTGGGTTGGGAAGATCCCCTGGAGGAGGGCATGGCAACCCACTCCAGTGTTCTAGCCTGGAGAATCCCATGGACAGAGGAGTCTGGCGGACTACAGTCCATAGGGTCATAAAGAATCAGACATGACTGAAGTGACTTAGCACGCATGAAGTACCAGTTTTAAACATCTCCTGTATTTCTGAACTCTCTTTTCCCAGATAGACCATAAAGTCCTCATGGGCAGAGGCTACCTCTTGCACATCTTTTAAAATCTCCTGTGGAACTTAATACCCTGCCTTAGGTGTTTATTTATTAAACCACAGATGAATTGGCAGAGAACAGCCCATGTTCTGTCTAGCATTTTATAGTTTAATTTTCAAAACCTTTTTATTTTTCAGTAAGTTGAGACTCACATAGACATTGCAAAAATAATACAGAGAGTTCCTGTGTATACTTTATCCACAGTTTCTGTGTTAATTTCTCCTGCATCTTGTGTCTTTACCCAGCTTACCCCAATAGATTATGCCATCTATAACCACTGACAGTTATCAAAACCAGAAAATGGACATCTCTACTATACAGTGCTCTTGGATTCCTCTTTTTGTTTTTGTTGGGGGAAGGAAGATTTCTAAACATCTTCGCTTTTATCTTTTACATTGAAACTTTTTCAGGGGATTGAGTTGGAGGTCCTTAGAAAGCTCAGCTAGAGAAGCAGAACATACGTGGGCATGATGTAAAGTGTCAATTGAGGCAGAAGACACCTTCCCTGGCACAGGATAAACGTGCACACTTATAGCCCCTTTCTCTTCCTCTAGCCCACATCTAAATTATAGCTGTGATTGGTTTTGTGAAGCATTTTAATTACTTTGGCCATGTGTGCTGTTTCATCTCTTCATTGTAACAACAAATAAACAAGGCCAAGTTTTCACATGCTTTCCCCCAGACTGGGCATCAGGTGTCTGCTTGGACCATCTATCAGAGGGGATTTTTATGTGGATTTGAAGATGCTGACTCTTGGTTTAGTTTTTACAGAAAGTGACAAAATATCCAAAAGCCAGTCCTCCCCACAATGGAAATTACATTGAATAAAATGTACTTAGCACTTCTTACAAGTTTCCTAGGATCATTCAACTAATTAATTAAAGGGGAAATGAAATTATTAGCACAGATGTATAAATTTTCCCAGAAATACTTTTGTAGAATCATCAGCACCCAGTCAATTTTGCAAAAGTCCTCTGAGAGATGTCTCACCACACAGCTGCCAACCAAGAGTTGGTCTCCCAAGAGGGTTGTTACCTGATTCAAAGTCCTAAAGGTGAGATGGATGTGAACAGAATCTTAAGGGAAGTTTCATGGAAGTGATAAAAAAGACCATTTGAAAACATTCTGTAGTCTAATTGATGAGAGATCAAATTCTTTGCTTCATCTGTGGAATTGAAATAGGAGAAAAACCAGGAAGAGGTGGCAAAAAAGGAAACCAGACATTATAGAGGTCTGGAATGGATCTCAGCACCCTGCCTCCGTCCACTTTGTTCTTTGTATCTTCGACGTTGCAGAATCATGTCTATGACTCATGTTCAAATCCTCCATCTCATGACACAAATGAAACCAGTCATGGACTTTTCTTCTTCTGTTACTTCCATTCAGTCTTTGAAGAAGAGTGGTTTTTAGTCTTTGATGGTTTTTAGATACTGGCCAATTATCGAAGGGTGACCAGAGCAAGTGATTCTGCTCACGGTGGCTACTACCTAAGATATGATTATCCTGGGACTTCCCTGGTGGTCCAGTGGCTAAGACTCCTTGTTTCCAATGCAAGGGCCCAGGTTCAGTTCCTGGTCCGGGAACTAGATCCTACGTGCCACAACTCAGAGTTTGAATGCTGCAACTAAGGTCCCATATGTTGCAACTAAGGCCTGGTACAGCGAAATAAATAAAATAAATACTTTAAAAGGTATGATTATCCTGAGCCCCAAGCAGAAAGATCTGGGCACCATCAACAGCAGAATAAACAGTTATTTAGTAGAAGGAAGGAGCTCTAAGAGAGGCGTTGGGTCTTTCTCAGTGCAAAACTCCTGCAACTTAAATGAGTATTTCTGAAATATAGTGAGTTTCTTTTGTCTGTCTTCACTGGGAAGAAAATCAAGAGGATGTTTGAGAGGAGGAAGCAGCTTGAGCAGTTTTCTGTGATCATGTTTTCTCAGAGATCCTCTGGCATTGGAAGAGAGTTGGTGAGAACCAGTTGGGAACAGCTAACAGTGTGGCCACATCTTGAATCCTCCCTGTTGACTTGAGAGAGTAAATCAGGCTTTTCATTTCCCTCCTGCAGGGGAGGACGATGTAATCTTCCACACCTTGTTGGCAGGCCATGATTGCTTCTGTTGGGTTTTATTAAGTCCCAAGGCCTCCCCATGGAAAGCTTTTGGAAAGCAATTTCTGCAGCCAGTGTTAACATGAAATGTAGACCTTTGATTAATACTATACTAAGTCTGCTAACAAGGTGATAAAATATGATGGTGAGAAAACCATCTGCCTTTGGTCTCCGTATTACAACTGAAGTTTATACTAATAAATCAGGGGTGGTGTATCTAAGCAGTCCACACAACTGTAGTCAAGAGATTTTTCCTCCCATTATTTCACTGGAAAACTAAGTAGTAAGAAAGAAACTCGAGGTTTGGAAAAGTCTTTACATAGGAATGTTATTGTTGTTTAGCTGCTAAGTCATAGCTGACTCTTTTGCGACCCCACAGACTGTAGCCAGCCAGGCTCCTCTGTCCATGAGATTTCCCAGGTAAGAACCCTGGAGTGGGTTGCCTTTTCCTTCTGCAGGGCATCTTCCTGACCCAAGGATTGAACCCGTGTCTCCTGCATTTGCAGGCAAATTCTTTACCGCTGAGCTACCAGGGAAGCCCCACATAGGAATGTACATATAATTTAAAAAATATTTTTCATTGTCTTCATTATAAAGAGCCTTAACCATCCTGAGAGTTTTGCTGTATAAGAGAAAAACAGAAACATCTTCATTCAAAAAATGTAATAGAGAAGACACAGAAAGAATATGATAGAAGATATGCAGACACAAGAAATAATCTCCAGTCTGCATTTCATTTTCATCATCTCTGTGAAAGTATGGATGTAGGGAAACGTTTCCATAACATGAGAAAGATAACAGCACAAGTGTGATGATAAATAACCACTGGGCCTCTCTTCATCCTCAGCACTGGGGAGACAATAGAGATTAGTGGAAGCTGGAGTAAGTCAGAGGATGGATATCACATTTCACAGGGCTGGCCTCCTTACTCCTTCAACCCACCACAGGTGCCAGCACTTCCAATTTTTCAGGAGAAGACAGAAATTCAGATTTTTATGTGAATTGTTTTGATTTGTGAAGGATTGGCAAATAGCTCAAAAAAACCCAACAGGTTCTTCCCCGGTGGTCCAGTGGTTAAGAGTGAGATCCTTGGCCCGGGAAGATCTCACATGCTGCAGAACAACTAAGCCCATCAACCACATCTGCTGAACCCATGCTCTAGAACCCATGCTCCTTAACAAAAGAAGCCACTATTCACTGCAAGGAAAAGCAGTCCCTGTTCCCCAGAACTAGAGAAAGCCTGCATAGCAATGAAGACCCAGTGCAGCCAAAAATAAAAATAATTAAAAAAAAACACACACAACAAAGAAGCAAATAAAAAACGCTGTGGACTAAGAGATCCACAGATCTTATTCAGCCAGTAGACTCTAACTAACCATCATTCTTATGGACATAGTCAACTTAGTTTTGTCCCTAAAGGAGATTGCTTTTGAGGCCAAAAAAAAAAAAAAAGGATGCTTATGGTTTCTTAATCTTTGGCTGAAGAAAGAAAGTCAACAGAAAGAAACAAGGAGTGACTCAGGTGTGTCCTGGGAGGGGACCAGACTCTGTTCCAGAAGAAGGTGTCATATTAAAGCTGTTCTGTGTTTGTGCTGCTTATTTATTTCTTTACAAGCTTTGTGGAATTTTCTTCTTCCCACCAAGTCACTGTATTGAGAACAGAACTAAGTCCTTTTTGATGAACCCCAAATCCTGTGGCTTTTTGTTTTGCTACAATATCATAAACTAGAGAAGAATAATGACATAGAATGTAACCTTTTAACACCTGTATAAAAGAATTAAAACAGCCATGCTCTCACATGCCTGTGCTGGTGATAAAGTGACATCTACTGCTAATGCAGAGATAGGGGTCATTAGCTTAAAAGAAGGGTTTTTCATAGGGCTTTAGAAATAATATGTCCCTTTTCTGCTATTGATGTGATATTTGATGGTTATTCTATTTTTTTGTTTGTTTTTTTTTTAAAGTTCAGAATTGCTTGAAATCTTTTTAAAAAACTTATCTGTTTATTTATTTTGGCTGCATCAGGTCTTCAGTTTCAGCATGCTGGATCTTCGTTATTGCATAGGGCTTCTCTCTAGTTGTGGCAAGCGGGCTCGGTAGTTGTGGTGTATGGGCTTAGTTGCCCCACGGTATGTGGGATCTTAGTTCCCTGACCAGGGATTTGACCTGTGTCCCCTGCATTGGAAGAAAGATTCTTAGCCACTGGACTAACAAGGAAGTCCCCAGGGCCCCTATATGGCCACCATTGTTCTCTCTGCTGTTACCCTTTCAGACCACGGAGCCAGCAGGCAGAGTGACCCTGATGCAGGCTGCAGATATTACAAATTATATTTTAGGAGAATAGTTTGTGGCTTACAAAAATCGTTGCAACGTTGTAAGTTTTGAAACACTGCATGCAATGTAGTCTTAAGTTTGCAAAAATAAAAAGACATGAATATTTAGTAATAACTATCTGAGAGAAAAAATTGCAGAGAGTAAGTAATGTAAAGTGAAGAGTGGTATTTCTGAGTGGGGACAATACAGCTGATTTTTCTTTTCTATCGTTTCAAGATCTCTTAAATACTTTGCAATGAAGTTTATTACTTTCAAAAGAAAAATTATATAGAATATACAAAAGTATATTAATATATGATGTATGTGCTAAGTTTCTTCAGTCGTGCCCAGCTCTTGGTGACCCCATGGACTGTAGCCTGCAGGCTCCTCTGTCCATGGGATTCTCCAGGCAAGAATACTGGAGTGGGTTAGCCATTGCCTTCTGCAGGGGATCTTCCCGACCCAGGGACCGAACCTACATTTCTTGAGGCTCTTGCAGGCAGATTCTTTACTGCTGAAACACCGGTGATGCCCTATTAATATATGATATATGTATTTGTATGTGTTAAAATGTGTATTTAATGCCTCTGCTCTCTATCTTCATGTCTATAGGTCTTCAAAGAAAATAACTCATTTTTGCAATTATATTTTGCCTTCATGTTTATCCAGGCTTCCCTGGTAGCTCAGCTGGTAAAGAATCTGCCTGCAATGCAGGAGACCCGGGTTCGATTCCTGGGTTAGGAAGATCCCATGGAGAAGGGATAGGCTACCCACTCCAGTATTCTGGCCTGGGGAATTCCATGGACTGTATAGTCCATGGGCTTGCAAAGAGTCGGACAGGACTGAGCAACTTTCACCCCTACTTTCATTTGCCACTTCCTTCCAGTGCCTCCTCTACTGGGGAGGCTGGGAAATGTAGTTTTCCATCTTTCAGCCTGAGCCTTACAGACTTACACAGAGTACTGAAGACTAAACACAAGGTCTTTAGGGTCTATAGAAAGGATCCAGGCACTGCAGAAAGACAGTCAGACATATCCTCATTTCATCATCAACACCCTGAGAGATGGAAAAGGGAAATGGCATCAACTCCATTCTATACGTGAAGAAATGATATGTTCACTAGTCCATGCCCTCCCACAGATTTGTGATGGCTCAAGGTCCAAACACCAAGTACCCAGCTTCACAGGGGTGTTTTAACAGATTAATAAAGAATAATGACAGAGCAGACCATGATTTCCCCTTCTTTCGAAGCATCTTTATAAATCAGTTTTTTTCCTACTTAACAACAGAAAGGCCATTTCCCTTTTTCAAAAAAAAAAAAAATCCCATAGGAAACCCTGGGGTCCAAGTGGATGAAACTTTGTCTTTGAGATCAAATAGCATTAGTGAAGTCAAATTATGCTCTGGAGTCACAAGGAAGCTATGGAGAGCAGACATCTATTTGGGCCTGGTGATTGGGGTTTTAGAATGTGATTGTCACGCAGAGTGAATCCTTTCTGACAACAGGATTATTCCTTTAATAATTCTTTGAGAACATGAAGTTCAAGAACTCTTCTTCATCCACCACCCTCTGTTCTCAAATTCAATTTGCTATTTTCTTTTTCAGCAGCAGGATTATGTGTGTTTTCAAAAGCAAGAGATTAAGCAGATACCCTATGATAAAAATTGTTGTCAGGTTTGGGTAGAGAATTGATGGCCGTGGTTTGAAGTTTAGAGACGTGGCTTCACGGAAAATGTGCCTGTGCGGGGGTCCCTGACCATCCTGCAGCCCTTGGTCACTTCCTCTCTCTTCATCCCTAAATCAACCCACCCTCTTATCTCTGACCAAACGCACTAACCTCCAGTGGGTCTACCTGGTCCCTCCCTTAACCCCCACTTCCCATTCTTCCCTGTTCATCCTCTTCTAGGTGATCCTTCTAAACCTATGGTAGGTGTTGCCACTCCCTGGCTCTCAACCCTTTAAGGCTTTCCATCCACCTTTGAGTAAAACCCCAGCTCCTGCCATAGTCTACACCTGGCTGCCAACACTTTCCCTATTGTCTGTCCTGGTGCTGCTCCTGGGGACTCTTCACTTGCTGGCACTGTTGCTGAAAGCTCAGCCTCTGTTCACTGGTGCCAAATTGGATCTTGGAGACAGGGTTTTGGGTGAAGTAGAAAAGAATACTTTTATTGTTTTGTCAGGCAAAGAGGGCCACGGTAGGGCTAATGGCTCAAAACTGTATCCCAACCCAGAGGGATTTTGTGGGGAATTTTATAACAATGATTTAAGGGCAGGCTTGCTGATAAGGAGGACTTCCCTGGTGGCTCAGATGGTAAAGTGTCCGCCTGCAATGCAGGAGACCTGAGTTCAATCCCTGGGCCAGGAAAATCTCCTGGAGAAGAAAATGGCAACCCACTCCAGTATTCTTGCCTGGAAAATCCCTTGGATGGAGAAGCCTGGTAGGCTACAGTCCATGGGGGTCACAAAGAGTCGGACACAACTGAGCAACTTCATTTTCACTTTCACTTTTGCTGATGAGGATCAGGATGTGTGCAGGGCCAGCACTTCTTTAATCTGGCCTCAGGTGGTCTCTTGATGAACTTCTTGAGGTTATCAAATTGTGATCTTCTCTGGAATGAAGAATGTTAACATCTTCCGTTGGTTGGGGTTTCAGTATCTGTGAAAGAGCTCAAAGATATTGTGTTTATCCCTTGAAGGATATTCCAATGAATAGTCAGGACTGATTTCCTTTAGGATTGACTGGTTTGATCTCCATGAAGTCCAAGGAACTCTCAAGAGTCTTCCCTAACACCAAGCGTTAGTTCTTTAGCGCTTAGCTTTCTTTATGGTCCAGCTCTCACATCCATACATGACTACTTGAAAAACCATAGCTTTGACTAGACAGACCTTTGTTGGCAAAGTAATGTCTCTATTTTTTAATATGCTGTCTAGGTTGGTCATAGCTCTTCTTCCCAGCAGCAAGCAACTGAGTGACTGAACTGAACTGATCCCTTGCAGGGGAACCAGGACCTTGTCCCAAGACTGCACTCATCATTCCATTGCTCAGTCGTGTCTGACTCTTTGTGACCTCATGGACTGCAGCACACCAAGCTTCCCTGTCCTTCACCATCTCCAGGAACTTGCTCAAATTCATGTCCATTGAGTCAGTGATGCCATCCAACCACCTCATCCTTTGTCGTCCCCTTCTCCTGTCTCCAATCTTTCTCGGCATCAGGGTCTTTTCCAATGAGTCAGTGGTGCATCCTCTCCCTTCCCTGATTAGGAAGGCTTCCATGTCCAGGAGTCCCACAGGGTCCTGCTCAATTTCATCACCTCTGCTTGGATGTCCTTCCCCAAGATGTCCACCCTGCTCCCTCACTGCGTTTAGGTCTCTGCTTAGACACCTCTTCTCAGAGCCACTTTCCCTGACCACATTTTCTAGAAATCTCTATTTCCTTCTTTATTTCTCTATGTAGCATTCAGAGAATACTGTATAGCTTCTTGAACAACAGGAGTCTGAACCATGTGGATATGGAGGGAATGTGTGTAAGGAAGGACAACTATAATTTTCATGTGGATTTTCCACGGCGTGGAGGGTCAGTGCCCCAACCCTGAATTGTTCAAGGGTTAATGGTAAGGAAACAAAAAAAACCATACAACAATAGATGTATGTTATATTTACAAAAATCTCTATCATTATAGATCTTTGGGGAGAATATACATATATTCTGCTCACTGTTTATGAATCTCTGGTGTCCTAGATCTCATTCCACTGGACATGATAGCATCTCTGAGTCACAGATATCATGCAGTGCCATGCACAATTGAACTGCTTCTGAAAAAAAAAATCATTTTGTAAATGAGTTAGCATGACTGTGTTCCAATAAATCTTTATTCACAAAAACAGGAGGCAAGCTGGATTTGGCTTTGGGGCATGGTTTGCTGACTCCTGGTCTAGAAAGTCACAGAAGGTAAATGATCACCAGCTGCAGAGAGTCTGCAGGGTCACAGGCACGCCCTCCCCTTTTATCACCCCGCAGCTCACCCTGCATGGCCCCCTCCTTACTTGGCACTACAGCATGGTGGCCCCACATGATCTCTTGACAACAAGATAGAAGAAGAATGGGAGGGAGAAGCCAAGTTTGTCACCGCCCTTGACTCGAGAGCATGTAAAATCAGTTGGGTTCTCAGCTGCCTGTAACGCTTGTGACTCACTCTATTGATGCAAATCCTGTAAAATCTATTTTTCCACTTTGGAAAATGTGCTTGCTTACTATAGCGCAGACATTCAAAAGCTCAAGTGTGTAGACTCCGGCTTGGAGGGTGACACAGAGGGGATGCTTTCACAGCAGTCTGTGCTAATGTGCGTGCGGCCTTAGTGCCCTGCTTGGCAGGGGAGAGGGTGGCCGGTTCAGAGGATGGGCTCTGAATGCATGGATGGAGGTTCGGCTCTCACACGAACCAGCAGTGTGAGCTCCCTTAAGTCATCTGATCTCTCTGAGCTGCAGCTTCCTAAGGAGCTCCGGGATGAATAAGGACACTTAGGACTAAAGGTAAAAAGAAGCGTGGATGTTAATGACTAAGTGTGGCCATATGGAAATGTAGACCCAGGATTGTCAGTCTCTAATTTTTCTCACCAGAAAATGTAAATATTCATTTTTAAATGTTTAATTTCCAAGTTTTAAATGTGGATGACTATTTAGATAACTTGGGTCACATAAAAACATTTTGGGGCAATTTCACTCATATGATGCCATTTTGAATAATCTCCCTCGTATAATCCCGAGAAATCCTGAGGCTTTCCCTTCCACATGGAAGGATTCTACAGGCATGCATTTTGCTTTTGTCAGCTCTTGGAGGCTAGTGATCCTGCACAAGTGAAAATGGATTTGTTGATATCTTATCTGGAGAGAAACAGAGTAAGAGCAAATATGCTTGAAACTAGCAAGACTCTTACCTTGAGCCCAGCCTGAGCAAAAGGGGAAGTTTAAAAAATGATCTGGGCTTAGCTTAGAGCACAGACATGGCCCTGTAATGACTTCTCCATGCCAGACAGGGAAGCGATCTCATTTAAAGAAATCAGGATGCTTCCGCTGTTCCCTGAGGCTGGGGAATTTGTGATAGGAAAAGATTTTCTTTTGCAAATTTGAGATACACCATATGTGTTATACAGCCTCGATTGAGAATTCTGCACAGGGACATCAGAAACTTACACTTGTTTTCTTTTTCATGTCTACCAGGATCTTTCACATGAGCTGTTTATTTCAATCTTCCCAATAACCTTGCAAGGGTATATGGGTCTTGATGCTCATTTCTACAGATGAGGCAGGGAAACGGAGAGGTTAAATAATTTGCTGACAGCAATACAGCTGGCTGGTGGGGGTGCTGAGGGGCTCCGAGGTCAAGTCTCAATCTGCTTTTTCTGTATCTCCACTAACTTCATACTTCGGATGTGATTCCTTCTTCCTAGTCCAGCATCCTACAACCTGCATCACCAGTGTCAAATGGGATTCATGGAAGATAAGTCTACCCCTAGGAATGTCAGTTACAGAAGCAGAAGGCAAAACTTTTAGGAGCAAAGTCAGTAAGGTAAACCATACTCTATCTGCAAAGTCAGTAAGGTAAACCATACTCTCCTATCTGCCCTGGAGTATTCCATGGACCAATTCCAACATTTGCAAATACACAGCTACAGCTGACATCATTTGTAGCTACAACTGGGCACAGATTGCCTTGGTGGTATCTCATTGCTCTGTTCCAGGATCCCACTCAGGACTCCACAACTGCATCTAGTCATCCTGCTTTCTTAGTCTACTCAGATTTCTGACAGTTTCTCAGAATTTTAGAATGTCCCCAGTTTGGGATTTTCTCACGATTAGATTGGCATTATAGGTTTTTGGAGAAAGTGCAACAGAGATGAAGTACCTTTCTTATTTCCTCACATCAAGGGGCTTATGATGTCAATATGATGACGTTCTCACAATGTGACTGTGATATGACCTTGATCTCTTGGTTAAGATGGTGTCTTCTAGGTTCTTCCACTGAAAAGTTGCTGTTCTTCTCTAAGCATATTCTGAAATGCATTCTCTGGAAGCAAGTCTCTAAAGCCCAGTCCATACTCAAGAGAAGGGTAATTAAGCTCTATTCTGGAATTTTATTTGATTTTAGTAAACTTCAAAATGAAACAGCCAAATGTGGCTGGTGGCTACCATATTGGACTTCAGTAGTGGAGATGGACTGGGGGTTAGATTATTGCCAAAGTCAGCCAATTCATAAATAGCCCAAATAAATGAAAGTCCAGATGCAATCATGTAATTGGAGTGTGCTTGTGAATTTTTTAAAAATTTAATTCAAGTATAGTTAAGTTACAATGTTGTATTAATTTCTTCTGTACAGCAAAGTGACTCAGTTATACATATATATTCTTTTTCATATTCTTTTCCATTTCGGTTCCTCATGGGATATTGAATAGAGTTCCCTGTGTTATACAGTAAGACCTTGTTGTTTTTCCATCCTATACATGCTGGTTTGCCTCTGCTAATCCCAAATTCCCAGTCCATCCCTCTCCCGCCCCGTCCCCCTTGGCAACCATAAGTCTGTGAGTCTATTTCATAGATATGTTGGTTTGTGTTGTAGTTTAGATTCCACATATAAGTGGTATCGTGTGGTATTTTTCTTTCTCTTTCTGACTTATTTCACTTAGTATCATATTTTCTAGGTCTATCCACGTTGCTGCAAATGGCTTTATTTCATTCTTTCTTATTTCATTGTATATGTATACCACATCTTTCTTTATCCAGTCATTGTCCATGGATATTTAGGTTGCTTCCTTATCTTGGCTATTGTGAATAGTGCTGCTATGAACATTTGGGGTGCATGTATCCGTTTGAAGTATAGTTTTATTCGAATATATGCCCAGGAGTGGGATTGCTGGGTCATCTGGTAGTTCTATTTGTAGTTTTTGAGGAACATTCATATTATTTTCCAGAGTGGCTGTACCAATTTACATTCCCATCAATGGTGTAGGAGGGTCCCATGATTGTGAATTTTTTGATGCTTAAATAGAATTCTCAAGCCGTTCTGGGAACCACTCCCAGAGGAGGATTCATAAAATCAAGCAAGAGTTTGCTCTTTCTTCTTGAGCTTCTATTTTGAGATAAATTGAGTCAATCGTTATTAAGTATAGGGACTAGAAGTGTCAACCTATTCTGGGAACACCTTCATTTCTGAAGGCAGTAACCACGGGGTGCTTTTTTGATCAAAATAATGTCTATGGGTGAGAACCCCACTCCAGTTCCAGAAACCATTTTCCCTCTCTCCTCTTCATGTCTATCCCCTCTTCATGCCTCTCCCTCCCTCCCTATCTCTCTTTCTCTAATACACACCCCTATTTCTGTCAATTATTTGTGTTCATTTATATAAAATTAGCAGGCAGGCAAAACAATTAGTGGTTACCTTTGGGGAGAATCTTGATTGGGAGAAGGCAGGAGAGAAATTTTGGAGCTACTGAAAAGTTCTGTTTCTTGATCTGAGCTATGATTGTGCTGATATGTGCACTTTGTAAAAAGTAACAGAGCTGTACACCTATGATTTGTGTGATTTTGTGTGTACATGTATGCTTTGCGTATGTGCTAAGTTGCTTCAGTCATGTCCAGTTCTTTTTGACCCAATGGACTATAGCCTGCCAGGCTCCTCTGTCCATGGGATTCTCCAGGCAAGAATACTGGAGTGGGTTGCCATTCCTTCTCCAGGGGAATCTTCCCAACCTAGGGGTCAAACTTGTGTCTCTTATGTTTCCTGCCTCAGGCGGGATCACCACCTGGGAAGCATGTGTGTGTTTCACTTCAGGCTAAAAATCTTCTCTATCCATCTATTGATGGAAACCTCATTAACTTTTTATACTGAAGAATGTGTGCGTTTTACTTCAAGCTAAAAAGTTAATGAAGTACCCATCAACAGATGGATGGAAAAAGAAGATGTGGTATACACACAATGAAATATTACTCAGCCGTAATAAAGAATGAAACCTTGCCATTTGTGGCAAGATGGATGAACCTGCTAAGTGAAATAAATCAGTTAGGGGAAGACAAATACTGTATGATTTCACTTATATATGAAATTCAAAAAACAAATAAATGAACAAAACAAAATAAAAAGAGACTCACAGATACAGAGAACAAATGGGTGGTTGCCAGAAGGGTGGGGGTTTGGAAGTTGGATGCAATAGATGAGGGAGATGAGGTACAAGCATCCAGTTATAAAATAACTAAGCCGCAGGGACGTGATGTGCATGTAGGGAATAGAGGTGGCAATACCATAAGAACTTTGTGTCGTGACAGATCATAACCTATCCTGTTTCAGTGATTATTTCACAATGCATAAAAATATCAAATCACTATGCTATACATTTGAAACTAATATAATACTGCCTGTTAGTTATAAAATAAAATGAAAGGCTAACTTAAAAATATCTGAAACATCCAGGAACTTCCCTGGTGGTCTAGTGGTTAAGATTCTACACTTCCACGGCAGGGGACAAAGGTTCAGTGCTTGGTTAAGGAATTAAGATCCTGCATGCTTCACAGCATGGCCAAAAAAAAAAAAAACACAAACAAACAAACAAAAAAACAGAAACAATGAGAGGAAAAGGAATTTTGTCTGTTTTCTACGATAATACATATAACACAATGTGAACAAAAGACATTTAAACCTAAACTCAAATATATATTTTTGAACACCTAGAGGTCCCTCAGTCTTAAGGCAAATCTAGTTAATAATCAATCAGAGTGGTCAGTCTCTGGGGGTGGAACTTGATCTTACTGTGTGACTGGCTATTCAGTTTGCCCAAGTTATACTCTGACTCTGCCTGGTTGGACCAGTTTGCAGCATCACTATTTCCATTTGCTCATATAACTCAAAACTTCCCATGATCAGGAATTTGAAATGAGGTGAAGGAAAGAAAGCCTCTAGATTGGCA
Organism: Bos grunniens; assembly: GCF_055505025.1. Taxonomy (NCBI): domain Eukaryota; kingdom Metazoa; phylum Chordata; class Mammalia; order Artiodactyla; family Bovidae; genus Bos; species Bos grunniens. Next base: position 46,937,386 of record NC_141181.1, read on the forward strand.
GGAGTTTAGGACGCCAAGCTCTTGAGGAAGTGGTGCCAATTTGTAACAATAATAATAAACTATCCCTTGAAAAATCAAAAGCTTCTTTAAAAAGACACATATATATTTTTTATTGCTGTGTTCTTTGTAGAAGGATCCTAGGCAGCTCATCTTTTATATTAACAAAGTTCTGATAACTTGTCCTTCTAATTACAAGCTGGTAAGTTCTGTGCTCAAATGTGATGTTCCATCAGTGGGTAAAATCCTTGATATGATTTCCTGGAACACATTTTTCTCTATTTGGTTCTTTTTTTATTCTTAATTGCCTATTAGATAAATATTTTAATTACAGGCCATCCTTAACTCCTTGGAAGGAAAGTTATGACCAACCTAGATAGCATATTCAAAAGCAAAGACATTACTTTGCCAACAAAGGTCCGTCTAGTCAAGGCTATGGTTTTTCCTGTGGTCATGTATGGATGTGAGAGTTGGACTGTGAAGAAGGCTGAGCACCGAAGAATTGATGCTTTTGAACTGTGGTGTCGGAGAAGACTCTTGAGAGTCCCTTGGAGTGCAAGGAGATCCAACCAGTCCATTTTGAAGGAGATCAGCCCTGGGATTTCTTTGGAGGGAATGATGCTAAAGCTGAAACTCCAGTACTTTGGCCACCTCATGCGAAGAGTTGACTCATTGGGAAAGACTCTGATGCTGGGAGGGACTGGGGGCAGGAGGAGAAGGGGACGACAGAGGATGAGATGGCTGGATGACATCACTGACTCGATGGACGTGAGTCTGAGTGAACTCCGGGAGTTGGTGATGGGCAGGGAGGCCTGGCGTGCTGCGATTCATGGGGTCGCAAAGAGTCGGACACGACTGAGCGACTGAACTGATCTGATCTTTAACTTCTTTGAGGGGAGTAGGTGGGATATGGTTTTTAAATTCTTATACATTGTGTACCCTGAACGAGCCTATGGAAGCATTGCATTTTATGCAGGGATTTGGTTCTAAATGCAGCAGGTTATCCCGAAGTCATGTATAGAAAAAGTGTCTCTGAAAGTCCCTTTGGCAGGAGCAGGTCTCAGCTTTTTCCTCTAGCACTGGTTGAGTCTGCTGCTTGTTGGTTGGGGACCAAATGCAGCATTGTTTGCATCTAGGAGACCAGTTGTCTGAAGTGGCTCTCCATGAGGGAGATACTCTTCCAACAGGAGAACCTCATGGAGAAATGATTGGGGAATAACCTTTCTTCTCTCATGGCACTTCAGGTTCTGTTGCTGGAGGGACTGGTGACAAATTATTTAAAGTTGAGGATTTACCTATTTTTTATATTTCATATCAGACACATACAGTATGTGACCTTTCATGTCTGGCTTCTTTCACTTACATGCTGTTTTTGAGGTTCATCCGCCTTGTAGTGTATGTCAGTGCTTCATTCCTTTTTATGGCTGAATGATACGCTGTTCACTGGAGAGACTGCATTTCGTTTATGTGTCCATCTCTCTGAGTTGTTTTCACGTTTTGGGCATTGTGAAGAGCGCTGCTGTGAACATATATGTACAAGGATTTCTTTGAACATCTGTTTTCAATTCTTTTGGGTATATATCTTTGTTGTTGTTGTTCAGTTGCTAAGTCATGTCCAACTCTTTGTGACTCTATGAACTGCAGCACAGCAGACTTCTCTGTCCTTCAGTATCTCCAAGAGGTTGCTCAAACTCATGTCCATTGAGTTAGTGATTCCATCCAACCATCTCATCCTCTGTCACCACCTTCTCCTACTGCCTTCAGTCTTTCCCAGCATCAGGGTCTTTTCCAGTGAGTTGGCTCTTTGCATCAGGTGGCCAAAGTATTAGAGCTTCAGGTTCAGCATTAGTCCTTCCAATTAATATTCAGGGTTGCTTTCCTTTAGGATTGACTGATTTGATCTCCTTGCTGTCCAAGGGACTCTCAAGAGTCTTCTCCAGCACCACAATTTGAAAGCTTCGATTCTTTGGCTCTCAGCTTTCTTTATGGTCCAACTCTCCCATCCACACATGACTACTGGAAAAACCATAGCTTTCAGTTCAGTTCAGTCACTCAGTCATGTCCAGCTCTTTTTGACCCCATGAACCGCAGCACGCCAGGCCTCCCTGTCCATCACCAAGTCCCGGAGTTCACCCAAACTCATGTCCATCGAGTCGGTGATGCCATCGAACCATCTCATCCTCTGTCGTCCCCTTCTCCTCCTGCAGAATTACTGGGTTATATGATAGTTCTGTTTAAACTTCCTTCCTGTAGTCATCCATAGGTGGAATGGATCCTGAACAAAAGCATTTTGGTTTAACATTCAGGCAGAGGGGCAGGGTTCCCTGAGGCAGGCCATTATGTATGAACAGTATCCAATTAGTGAACAAAAACAATGGGAAGCAAAAGTTAAAGTAAAAGAAACAGATCCAACATGGAGTCAAAATTGGCTCTCTTCTGTAACACAATCCCACCATTTTTGGTAGAGAAGAGCTATCTTTGGAGGCAGCCTGGGTTCTGATGATAGTGACCAAAGGGAACCAAGCATCAATTTCACTAAATTTATTTTTAACAAACATTAGTAGGACCAAGCCCACATTGTTGTGGTGGTTTAGTTGCTAAGTTGTGTCTAACTCTTGTGACCCCAGGGACTGTAGCCAGCCAGGCTCCTCTGTCCATAGGATTTTCCAGGCTAGAATACTGGAGTGGGTTGCCATTTCCTTCTCCAGGGGATCTTCCTGATCCAGGGATTGAACCTGGGTCTCCTGCACTGAAGGCAGATTCTTTACCAACTGAGCTACCAGGGAAGCCCTAGCACATTGTAGGTACTTATAAATTAATGAAATACAATTACTGAGAGAAGCCTTTTTTCAAATGCAAATGTTTCTCTAGGTCATGAACTTACATTAGAACCTGCTTAGTGTGTTATATTTTTCCATTTCAGCTGGTCTCTAACCTATATTAGAAAAATAGCTTTTAAATGGCACAGTATGCTTCTCTGTAATTGCATTATTGGCATATGGACGATGCCTGAATAGCAAACAGGTCAAGGAATTGCATGTATCATAGTGAAAGCAAATGCACATTTATGGATTTTTCTGAATGCAGAAGGGGACTTGGAGATGCAGATTTGTCTCTCCCTGCCCTGAATCCCAGAGCATTATAGGAAAACAGAGGCAGCCCCTTTATTGGCAAAACAATTGGTCACATTCAAATTGCCCTTTACAGATTGCAAAATGTGCTTATATGCATTATCTCTTAAAAAATTATATTGGAGTATAGTTGATTTACAATGCTGTGTTAGTTTCAGGTGTACAGCAAAGTGACTCATTTATATATATACATATATCCACTCTTTTTTAGATTCTTTCCCCATATGTAGGCCAATACAAAGTCTTGAGTAGAATTGCCTGTTCTATACAGAAGTTTCTTATTAGTTATCTATGTTGTATCTCATTTATATTGCCAGGAATGCACAGAGCATTAAAGAATTTTCCCAGAAACACACTTGGTATATGTTAGAATTAGGTAGCAAACCCAGGCCCTCTGAATTCCAACGTTTTCTCCAAAACCTGTGATGACTTCGAGAGCTGTCCTGAGTCTTGACCACAGGGAGCAGGAATGGGGCTCAGCAATGGTCAAGACCCTGGACAGGAGCAGAGGAAACTCCTTCCACTCTGTATTTATCCCCTCCTCCTTTCCTTGCGGCTCTCACCCTAGGCTCACTGTCATACACTCCTGTTCCCTTTCTTGCCTTTCTCTTTTCCAATCACTTCATCTTCCCTGCCCATGCCTTTAGCCTAGAACCACTCAGGAAGACCATTCAGAAAGAAAAATATTATCAAGCATATCCCAGTGTTGATTTTAATTGTTTTTTTACTATATATTATTATAATTGATGATTACATCATTCTTACATAATATGATTTTATTAGACTTGCACATTACACAACATAGTCTTTAGTATATTTGAACATAATATGATTATATATTTATAATTGATAATGTAATTACATGTGCCCAGTGATAAAACTAGTTTATAAATGTTTACAGCTTTTCTAAACCATAAAGCCAACATGAATGAACAGATTAGAAAGAAACAAATGAGTGAAGACAATAAATTTCAAGATCCAAACTTATTGTAACTTAATGTGTCAGACGATACTATCTTACTTACACTGAATTTTTTTGGTAAGTATAATGCCCTTTGACAGTTGCCTGAAAGTTGATTCAACGTTCCTACTGCTGATCCCTTTCAAACTCCTACAAAATCTTTGATTCTTAAGCACACATGAAGGTGTGTGGCTTTCACTGTGCATGAAAACATCATTTACATGATCTTGGGGCAGTCAAGATGGTAATTCTTCAAGTCAGTGCAGGCACACACACACACACACTCACTTACACACTAACAAATGCAGACATGAAAATTTAGTATGGGGACTTCCTTGGTGGCCCCGTGGCTAGGACTCCAGGCTCCCAATGCAGGGTGCTTGGGTTCAATCCCTGATCAGGGAACTAGATCCACATGCTGCAACCGAGTCTACATGCCACAGCTAAGACCCAACACTGCCAAATAAATAAATAATAAATATTTTTTAAAAATTCAGTACTGAGTGGTAAGGAGGCATGAAATATGCTCATATTTATTCTTTTCGGATTTCACAGAAATAAAAAAAAATACCATTTTTTTTTCATAGACCACCCGCAAGACTGTATTTGGGGCCCGGAGCCCAAGGAACACTGTCCCAGGTCTCTCAGAATCCCCACTCCTCCCAACTGGAGGCCTTTCTGAGCCCATTGACAGCTCTCAGGACCAGGAAAGCTGCAGGACCTTGTTCTTCAGAAAAAGAATGTGGGGTTTTGGGGGTGCAGGGATCAGTGTGGTGCAGTGCTCATGAGCATCCCCACCTGGGCTCAAATCTCGCCACCTGCTATGTGGAGGCTACTTATTCAGGTTACTTAACTCTTGGCGCCTTAGTTCCCATGTGCACCAAGCGGGAATAGCAATGTCCCCCTCACAGGGATGTTATGAGAATTGGATGAGCTTTTAGAAAGAAGAAGAAGAAAGCAAAGGGCTTAGATCAGCTCCCAGTTCAGAGTAGAAGCTCCATGAATTGCAGCTGCAGCGAAATTGAATGTTCATTCATCTCTCCTCAAGTGCTCTCATCCCCAAAGTGCTTTGTGATCCTCTCCCACCCCTTGCCATTTCCCAGTGTGCCTGTTTTCATCTCCTGCTGCTTGCGTGAGCATGACTGCCTGCAGCTGTAACTGGATTTCCCTGGAGGGTCTATCCCCTCCAACATCCATTTACTTGCAGTGGAAAGATGGAGTCGCTGGTTTTTGTTACCTCCCACACTGCTGCTTCCAAAGCCTGTATCTTCACTTTCCCGTGGTCGCCCGTGTCCCTAGGAGGTTCATCTTTGTCTCACTCCTCCTTTTCAACCCAGTGTTCTTTCAAGAACTATCACCTCTCAGTTTCTGGACCTCTTTCTTTCCCATCAGTCACAAGGTGACCTCTGCTAGTCCGTCCTCAGCACCTCTCTTTTTATTTTTATTTTATTTAAAAATTTTTAAAAACTTTAAAAAATTGAATATAGTTTAAAGTGATACAGTTAAATATATATATATATTCTTTTTCAGATGCTTTTCCATTATAGGTTATTATAAGATATTGAATATAGTTCCCTGTGCTGTACAGTAGATCTGTGTTGTTTTCTATTCATACATTTATTGTTGTTCAGTAGCTCAGTCCTGTCTGACTCTTTGCAACCTCATAGACTGTAGCCCACCAGGTTCCTCTGTCCAAGGGATTTTCCAAGAAAGAATACTGGAGTGGGTTTCTATTTCCTTCTTCAGGGCATCTTCCTGACCCAGGGATCAAACTTATGTCTCCTGCGTCTCCTGCATTAGCAGGCAGATCTTTACCACTGAGCTACTGGTGTGTAAAGGTTAATCCCAAGTTTATCCCTCTCTATCTTTCCCCTTCATTAACCATAAGTTTTTTTTCTGTGTCTGTGAGTCTGCTTCTGTTTTATAAGTTTATTCATATCATTTTTTTGATTTAGGTCATACCTGAATGGTCTAGTGGTTTTCCCTACTTTCTTCAATTTAAGTCTGGATTTGGCAATAAGGAGTTCATGGTCTGAGCCACAGTCAGCTCCTGGTCTTGTTTTTGTTGACTGTAAAGAGCTTCTACATCTTTGGCTGCAAAGAATATAATCAATCTGATTTCGGTGTTGACCATCTGGTGATGTCCATGTGAAGAATCTTCTCTTGTGTTTTGGAAGAGGGTGTTTGCTATGACCAGTGCATTTTCTTGGCAAAACTCTATTAGTTTTTGCCCTGCTTCATTCAGTATTCCAAGGCCAAATTTGCCTGTTACTCCAGGTGTTTCTTGACTTCCTACTTTTGCATTCCAGTCCCCTATAATGAAAAGGACATCTTTTTGGAGTGTGAGTTCTAAAAGGTCTTGTAGGTCTTCATAGAACCATTCAACTTCAGCTTCTTCAGCGTTACTGGTTGGGGCATAGACTTGGATTACTGTGATATTGAATGGTTTGCCTTGGAAACGAACAGAGATCATTCTGTCGTTTTTGAGATTGCATCCAAGTAGTGCATTTTGGACTCTTTTGTTGACCATGATGGCTACTCCATTTCTTAACAGTGGAAGTGAGAAATAGATTTAAGATCCTAGATCTGATAGATAGAGTGCCTGATGAGCTATGGACTGAGGTTCGTGACATTGTACAGGAGACAGGGATCAAGACCATCCCCATGGAAAAGAAATGCAAAAAAGCAAAATGGCTGTCTGGGGAGGCCTTACAAATAGCTGTGAAAAGAAGAGAAGCGAAAAGCAAAGGAGAAAAGGAAAGATGTAAACATCTGAATGCAGAGTTCCAAAGAATAGCAAGAAGAGATAAGAAAGCCTTCTTCAGTGATCAAGGCAAAGAAATAGAGGAAAACAACAGAATGGGAAAGACTAGAGATCTCTTCAAGAAAATCAGAGATACCAAAGGAACATTTCATGCAAAGATGGGCTCGATAAAGGACAGAAATGGTATGGACCTAACAGAAGCAAAAGATATTAAGAAGAGATGGCAAGAGTACACAGAAGAACTGTACAAAAAAGATCTTCACGACCCAGATAATCACGATAGTGTGATCACTGACCTAGAGCCAGACATCCTGGAATGTGAAGTCAAGTGGGCCTTAGAAAGCATCACTACGAACAAAGCTAGTGGAGGTGATGGAATTACAGTTGAGCTGTTCCAGGTCCTGAAAGATGATGCTGTGAAAGTGCTGCACTCAATATGCCAGCAAATTTGGAAAACTCAGCAGTGGCCACAGGACTGGAAAAGGTCAGTTTTCATTCCAATCCCAAAGAAAGGCAATGCCAAAGAATGCTCAAACTATCGCACAATTACACTCATCTCACATGCTAGTAAGGTAATGCTTAAAATTCTCCAAGCCAGGCTTCAGCAATATGTGAACTGTGAACTTCCTGATGTTCAAGCTGGTTTTAGAAAAGGCAGAGGAACCAGAGATCAAATTGCCAACATCCATTGGATCATCGAAAAAGCAAGAGCATTTTCAGAAAAACATCTGTTTCTGCTTTATTGACTATGCCAAAGCCTTTGACTATGTGGATCACAATAAACTGTGGAAAATTCTGAAAGAGATGGGAATACCAGACCACCTGATCTGCCTCTTGAGAAATTTGTATGCAGGTCAGGAAGCAACAGTTAGAACTGGACATGGAGCAACAGCCTGGTTCCAAATAGGAAAGGGAGTACGTCAAGGCTGTATATTGTCACCCTATTTATTTAACTTATATGCAGAGTACATCATGAGAAATGCTGGGCTGGAAGAAACACAAGCTGGAATCAAGATTGCCGGGAGAAATATCAGTAACCTCAGATATGCAGATGACACCACCCTTATGGCAGAAAGTGAAGAGGAACTAAAAAGCCTCTTGATGAAGGTGAAAGTGGAGAGTGAAAAAGTTGGCTTAAAGCTCAACCTTCAGAAAACTAAGATCATGGCATCCAGTCCCATCACTTCATGGGAAATAGATGGGGAAACAGTGGAAAGAGTGTCAGACTTTATTTTTCTGGGCTCCAAAATCACTGCAGATGGTGACTGCAGCCATGAAATTAAAAGACACTTACTCCTTGGAAGGAAAGTTATGACCAACCTAGATAGCATATTCAAAAGCAAAGACATTACTTTGCCCACAAAGGTCCATCTAGTCAAGGCTATGGTTTTTCCAGTGGTCATGTATGGATGTGAGAGTTGGACTGTGAAGGAGGCTGAGCACCAAAGAATTGATGCTTTTCAACTGTGGTGTTGGAGAAGACTCTTGAGAGTCCCTTGGACTGCAAGGAGATCCAACCAGTCCATTCTGAAGGAGATCAGCCCTGGGATTTCTTTGGAAGGGCTGATGCTAAAGCTGAAACTCCAGTACTTTGGCCACCTGATGTGAAGAGTTGACTCATTGGAAAAGACTCTGATGCTGGGAGGGATTGGGGTCAAGAAGAGAAGGGGATGACAGAGGATGAGATGGCTGAATGGCATCACTGACTCTATGACATGAGTCTGAGTGAACTCCGGGAGTTGGTGATGGGCAGGGAGGCCTGGCGTGCTGCGATTCATGGGGTCGCAAAGAGTCGGACACGACTGAGCAACTGATCTGATCTGATCATTTTTTAAAGATTCCACATATAAGTGATATCATATGATATTTGACTTTTTCTTTCTGACTTACTTCATTTAGTATAATAGTCTCTAGGTCCATCCATATTGCTGGAAATGGCATTATTACATTCTTTTTTATGGCTAAGTAATATTCCACTGTACATATGTACCACATCTTTATCCACTCATCTATCAATGGACATTTAGGTTGCTTCCATGGTTTGACTATTATAAATAGTGCTTATTTGAACATTGTGGTGCATGTATCTTTCTGAATCACAGTTTTCTCCAGATATATGTCCAGGAGTGCAATTGATGGATTATGCATGGTGAGTCTATTTTTAGTTTTTTTAAGGACATCCATACTGTCTTCCATAGTGGCTGCACCAATTTACATCCCCACCAACAGTGTAGAAAGGTTCTCTCTCAGCACCTCTCCTGGAGGTCATGGGAAACACTTTCAGTGCCTCAACCACTAAACATCTTTGGTCCTCACCTGGCTTGGGCAACAATTGATGCTCAGGACCCTCATTGTCAAGTTTGTGGTTCCTTAGCGTCTAGGACATCACACACTTGTCTCCCATCACTCCTGACCATCCCTTTGCAGGAGCCTCTTCTTCAGCCTGTTCTAACATCTCTGTTTCTCTCACTCTGTCCTGGGTCCTCCCTTTAGTCTCACTGGCAGTTTGCACTTAATCTGCACTCAGGCTTCAGGGGTCATTGGCCTCAGAATTCTTCAGCTCAGATGCCAGAGCTCTCTTATCAGCCTGCTGGGAGTTCGTCCTAACCTCAAAATGTTTATCTGCAAAGTGGAAATAAATACCGTGCCCTTTTCTATCTGTGGTTATGGATAACTAGATTCAACAAACCGTGCGTTTTGATTCCTACAGGGTAGACCCTGTCTCATGCATCCACTGTTTGGTGAATCCTAAGCCCTCTTACCTGGATGGCTTTAAATGTAAAGTATCCAAGATCCAGTCTGCTCCCAACATGATGCTAAGAGTCTCCCAAGGACAGGGAAGCTGGACCATTTCCCAGGATGCGAACAGTTACACAGAGGCTGGTTTTCCTCTCTTCACAATCATTATTTCAGGTCAAGAAGATGGAGCTTAGAGGGTGATTTCATACAGCTGGTGCTCGGAAAGTTCTTTGTTATCACAGTCCTGGTGATGCATGAGTCACTGGCTTTGCATCTCCAGGCAGTGGGCGTGTGCTGTCAGATTCAATTCCTGGGTCCTCGGATGTGCCCAGTAGTCAACAGTGTCAAACCCCCAGCACAGGAAATGCCAGAGGGGCACAGATCACTCTGTGGCAGGGAGGTGAGTGTGCACACCTGTGATCTGGACGCTGGTGTGACCGGCCGCCTTTACCCTGGGCTGTGAAAAGCCTCGTTACTCAGCAGGAATGTCAGATTATATTAAGTCCACCCCATCCTCCTCCTCCTCCTCCTTCTCCTGTGAATTGTCATAGCTCGTGCACCCGCGCCTGTTGGCGAGTCTCATTTTGTCGTGTTGCAACTAAAAGCCCACATCTTTGGGGGGCCTTCTGGTCTCAAGCATGCGACCAGTATGTAAGGTGTTCTATCTCTTGCTTAGCGGCCCTTCCTTGGTGGTGCTGATTAATCCAGAAAGGCTAGATTTCATTGGAGCGGTGACAGCTTCCCCGGGTGGGCAGCTCTGGTCCTGCACGGTGTCAATGATGAAAGCTTCCAGGGTAAGTCTTCCTGCTTCTCAGCATCTTCATGGGACTGGAAGCCTGAGCAGTAGGCATTTTCTGGATTTTCCCCTAAGCAATCCAAGAAACATGCATGTCTGAGGAGCATCCGTGCCCTGTTACTCTGAGGGGTGGGGAGAACCAATGTCTGCTGTCACTGCGGCATTGAGGGCGAGGCCACATGTGTCCCCCTGCCCCATGCCCACCTCTAGGGTTTTTCAGGGCTAAATGACAAGACTGGATAAATGAGATGCTATAATTTGGCAGGTGAATCACATAGTCCGTGTAGCTCCAGTGGCATCTTTCTTCACTCTTCTCTGGGCTTTTACCTGGACATGTTGGGTGCTGAATAGGTTCTTTCAGCATCACTGTGTGAGGGGGTTTGGCCTCTGCTAAACTGTTTGCGGTGGAGCAGAGAATTGTTTGGCGTTGAGTTTGCTTCTCAGCAGCTCTTTCTGTTCCTAGTTCCTTGAGGTGGGAGAACCGGTACAGTAAGTGGTACCCCAATGCAGTGGTCCAATGCAGATTCATGCTTGGACCAATTTGGGGGAAGAGATGGCCATGTACACCCCTCCCTCCCCTTTTACCTGGTGATATTGTGGATTGGTACTTCCTGGACTGGATTTAGATCCCGGGCTTTTTTCTCTTGAAGATTGATTGCATCAGGTTAAGCAGCTGACCTTGAATCACTGAGATGGAGTAGAGATGAAATTGATGAATGCCACTTTCCTACAACCACTAGAAAACGATGAAAGAGCCAGCCCTGCTTCTCTTCCCGATGTTGCATTCTTGCGGTCCACTCTTCCAGGGGAGGGGCAGAGGAAGGTGGTGGCAGGAATTGAGTGGGTGGTTATGGCAGATTGTGGAAGGTGTGCAGAGAGCGGTGCCTCCAGCAGGGAAGGTGACCCTTGCTTGAGCCGCCATCGTGTGCAGGGAAACGCTCAGTACTCTAGGAGAACCATCCCATTTAGTCCTCCCAATGGCTGCTGAGTAGGTGCTTTCACATCCTTCCATCTTAGAGAGTGTAGAGATACCAGGCAACCTGCCTGAGGTCATAGGGCTTACACGTGAACCAGCTCGAGTTTGTATTTAGGCAGAATGACTTCAGGACTGACATTTTAACCCCTCCTTAAAGTTTTTCCTGGGGTCTTCCCTGGCTGTCCAGTGGTTAAGACCTCACCTTCCAATGCAGGGGGTATGGGTTCAATCCCCGGCCCGGAGTTAAGATCCCACATGACTCATGGCCAAAAACCCAAGACATAAAATAGAAGCAATATTGTAACAAATTCAATACAAGCTTTAAAAATGGCCCATGTTAAAAAAAATCTTAAAAAAATAATATAATAATATCAACTCCTGCTTTAAAAAAACATGAGTTTCTCCTGTAATTCTCTGAGACATGGCTGCCTTTATTTCACCTTGGGGTATCCAAGACTTCCAAGGTCAAGAGTGAGGGGTGTGGGTGAATGTACCTATTCCTTGTGATTGCCAGTGGTTCTCATGTGGGATATCCCACAATGTCTCCAGGTCCCCCAAGGAGCCGGCAGGGGATTACATTGTGGTTGCTTTACGTAAGAAAGGGGGAAATGAATTTATGCCTTTGGGAACATCTCAGAGGAGGGAAGCAGTTTCTCATAGGCTGGGGATCATTGTTCTCCAGAACCAAACACAGAAGATACCATAAGGGGAGGAGACTGTAATGACTCTGGCCTAGGGTAAGGGGCTTGACTGAAATATAGGACCTGAAAACATCAGGAGGACCCTTTCTCCTTGTGGGAGGTGTCTGTAACCCTATGGTTCCTGTTTCTTTCTTATTGTGAGTGTGAATGAGCCGGAGTTCAGACCTCTTGAAGTATTACAGAGGAGATTCCCAAGTCAATTCAGATGTGGGTGATCCCCAGATAGGAACTCTCTTAGGAGATGAACAGAGAACACACTTGAAGAATCAAGCAAAGAAACCTGCAGACATGATTGCATGTGGCTATTGCTGTCACCTCCCACCGTGGGACACTAACTGTCCCTGTTGCTTCTTCCTTGTGCTTTTTAACGGGTGTCATTCTTTATCTTTGTGAGAACCCTCAACTTGCTCACTGATGCATCATTTTCAGATCACTTCATTATTTTTATTTCTTCTGGAGTCAGTTCATCCCGGTTACTGGTTTTGTTAAATCTGTTTAGCAGTGTGAGTTTTCTTTCTGTGTTTTGGAATTTCTGTTTTCAGACTCATCTATTTTGGGAGATTTTTACCCCCTATCTCTCTCTCCTTGTCTGTGCTCACTCTCTGCTCTTGTCTTCCTTCTTTGTCATTTTGTACCATCCCATGGGTGCTCCTGGTCTTGAATTGGGTTCTGTTGTTGGTAGCTCAGAGTTCCTGCACAGGTGATACCACTGAGCCAGTGGGTCTGGTCTCCCTGCCTCTCCACTGCACTACCTTGTCTGTGCCAGAGCTCTGGTCAGCCTCCTTTGGGAGTTGGGGACTTGACCTCAGCCTTGGTTCAGGCAGTACCTTGGCTCAAGTCTCTAGCCTCAGGTAGGACGCTTTCACTTCTTCATAGCCTAAAATAATTGGACTCCTAATTTTCTCTACCTGGAAAATTAGGCAGAGGAGAGAACTCAGAATTTTCTGGACTCAGAATCCAGCGAGTCCCAGGAGTTCCACTCTTGACATGTGCTCCAGCCTTCCATAGTCCTCATAGATTTTTTTTTTTTTTTTGCCTTCTTTTTGAGCAAGACAAACCTCTAAGTGTTTTCTGTATTGTTTATTATGGCGATATGTTTGGAGCAGTGCTTGTGAGGAAAGGGGGCAGGTCAGAGCTTGACATAACTCCAGATGAAGAGCAGTTCCGTTGCCTCTTTAGGACACAAGAGTGCAGTGCAGGTCAGCACACAGTGTATCAGATGTGATTTATCTTCTGGACACTTCACTACAGGCTTTATAGAAATTATTTTATTATCCACTCATAACATCATCGTAAAGTATCACTCCTCCCGTTTTATAGACTCGGAAACTCATGGCTTGGAAAGAGGAAAAGAAATGCATCCCACGCCGCAAGGCTTGTGAATCACAGAATCACACCTAACCCCAATCTGATTTCAAATCAGAACCCTTCACCCCCATCTGTGTGCTACAATGCCATCTCACGATGCCCTTTCCTTTTGTTCTAGGAAAATGCACTTAAGGAGGCTGCCCAAGGAGACCATCGCCTGAGGCCCCATTATGCAGGCCTTCCCGCAAGGGCCCGCCAGCTCGACAAGGTAACTGGCCACCACCATCAACAGGCCACTGGGAGCTGGGGTGTCAGGGAGGAGCCCAGGGAAGGTGGAAGGGGATGACTCACTGAACTCCACCCAAACGAGAGTGGCTGGGACCCTGGTTACACCTCTTCTATTTCATCATGTGGCCACTGCACAAAGCCCTAGAGAAATGTTTCATTTGCTGTCTGCTAGGCATCCCCACGTAGAGGTCTATTCAGTCACAAAGGGGCCAGAACAAAACTTGCCATGTCCTCTCCACCAAACCATTGCCTCTCCTAGTTTTTCTCATCCCAGTAAATGGCCATCCCTCCAACTGCTCAGGCCTAGATGCTCTGAGTGGTCCTTTATGCTTCCTTTACACCTCACTCTCTGACAGCCCCCAGCCCTCCCATTTCCAACCCCACTGTGTCCCACAAGCACAGGCTGCCATTTTCTCCTGCCTGAATGGTGAAACAGTCTCCTAATTGGCCTGTCTACCTCCCTTCTTCATGTCCTACAATCAGTTTCCAGCATGATCTAGAGTGATCCTGTGACTCAAACCAGACTACGTTGCTCCTCGGAGTAAAAACCTTCTCCCAAAATAACAACAAAACTCCTCCCTGTGGCTGCCGTCTTGCTCAGCCTTGTCATCTGCCTCTCCATCTTTGATTCCTGAAGTTCTGTTCACGCTGACCTTCTTTTTGCTCCTCCGACCACCAAGCTGGTCTCAGTGTGCCATGACTTTCTCTGCTTAGAACTCTGCTCCCTCCTTTTCAAACAGCCACCAGCCTCTTGCTCTTCATGGTCAGTTGCCTCCTCGCTAGACCTTCACTGCCTCCAGCTACCCATCCCCTTCCTTTAATTATGTGGCTTCCCTCAGCTTTTATCTTCTTGTGTGTCTCATCACTTTGTTGATTGATCACATCTTCACTTATGTGTCTGTCTGTCCACCCTGCAATAATGTCAGCTCCTAGGTAGCAGAGGTCTTTGCCATCTTATTCATCACAGTATCCCCAGTACCTATCTCAGGAAACATTGTAGGTACTCGGTGAATATTAGTTAACGATCAGTTGGTGGTTTGAAATTGCTAATTGCTTAACTTTCCATAATTACAGAATGTTTATTTCAAAGAATAACTGAGTCCTAAATTTACTATAAAAACAGAGCTTTTTTGATTTTACACTTCTTTTCCTGCCTTCCTATATGCCACCCCCCGCCACCGCCTTTTTTTTTTTAAGGGAAAAAAAAAAAAAAAAAGATCTGCTTTTCAGGAAATAAGAAGTGTTGGAGAGGATGTGAAGAAATTGGAGCCCTTGTGCCCTGTTGGTGGGAATATAAAATGGGGCAGTGACTACGGAAAACAGGATGGCAGATCCTTAACAAATTAAGAATAGAATTACCCCATGATCCAGCAATTTCACTTCTGGAGATATACCCAAAGGATTAAAAACAGGATTAAGAAGAGATATTTGTCTTTTCATGTTTATAGCAGCATTATTCACAATAGCCAAAAGATGGAAGCAACCCAAGTAACCATCTATGAATGAATATCAACAAATGTTATATAACATGCAGTATATATATGTGTGTGTGTGTGTACATATATGGGTAGATTTTTTTTTTTTATAACATCTTACCAAAAAACGCTAACAAACTTTTTGGCCAACCCTATTGGAGTGGGAGGCCACGCCCTCCTC
The DNA here is from genome assembly GCF_055505025.1 of Bos grunniens. Taxonomy (NCBI): domain Eukaryota; kingdom Metazoa; phylum Chordata; class Mammalia; order Artiodactyla; family Bovidae; genus Bos; species Bos grunniens. Next base: position 46,952,703 of record NC_141181.1, read on the forward strand.
CAGGGGATCTTCTCCACCTAGGGATTGAACCTGCATCTCTTAAGTCTCCTGCATTGGCAGGTAGATTCTTTACCACTAGTGCCACCTGGGAATTAATTATATATACACACAATGGACTATTATTACTCAACCTTAAAGTGAAGGAAGTTCTGACACCTACCGCAACATGGATGAACCTTGAAGACATTATGTTCAGTGAAATAAGCCAGTCCAGAAGGACAGATACTGTATGATTCCACCCATATAATGTCCCTAGAGGAGTCAGACTCATAGAGACAGAAAGCAGGGTAGTGGGAGGCAGGGGCTTGGGGAGGGGGAGGGGGAGTTAGTGTCTAAGCAGGACAGAGTTTCAGTTTGGGAAGATGAAAAGTTTTGTAGATGGGTGTTAGTGATGGTTCCATGACAGTGTGAGCATACTTCATGCCACTGAGCTATACACTCAAAAACATTAAGACAGTAAATTTGATGTCATGTGTGTGTTAGTCACTCAGTCGTGTCCGACTCTTTGTGACCCCATGGACTGCAGCCCACCAGGCTCCTCTGTTCGTGGGTTTCTCCAGGCAAGAATACTGGAGTGGGTAGCTATTTCCTTCTCCAGGGGATCTTCCTAACCCAGGGATCGAACCCAGGTCTCCTGCATTGCAGGCAAATTCTTTACCATCTGAGCCACCAGAAAGCCCCACGTTATGTGTATTTTACCATAATTTTATCAAAAAGATGTGCTTTCAGTACGACTCCAACTCTCCCTTTAAATTCTTTCCTCCATATTCCTGCCAGCCCCTTTGCCTTCTGTCCTCTTTCCTTTCCAAACCTGCTCTCAGGTAAGGCTCTGATAAACTCACGCACCCTGAGGTGCGAATCCATAATGAGGCTTGGTGACCTTCTCAGTCCCGGCATCTTTTTTACTTAAACAAAAACAGAAATGAAAAATAATGGTGATGTTTTGGGCATCAGAAGCAAACTAACCACAGGGCTGGAGGGAGTTGGCTGGAGGGAGGGTTGATCCTAGAATGCCTTCCTCGCTTTCACCAAGTTCACTCCATGTGGGCATCTGTCTGCTCCTCAGCTAGGGTCCTGCGCCTGGAGTCTGAGTCCTCCTTGGTGAGGGCAGAGCCAGAGGAGCCCAGTGGCGGTGTCGCCTATGCTGGTCAGTGGTGGCAGGGTGGAGTCCCAGGGTCAAGCATCACCAGCATCTCATTCCCAAACCTGGCTCTCCCAGCACCCTGATGGGCACCCCTGTTCCCATAGAACTCTCACCAAAACTGACATAATTTTTTTCATTAAGGTTTGAAACTCCTTCCCCTGCTGCCTTCACATCTTGACCTTTTAAGCAAAGCTTCAAGGCCCAGAAAATGAGCTCCCCTCGGCACTGCAGGGGGATGTGAAGGCACGGAGTGACTCACAGGCACAGACTGGAATAGCAGAGCTTGCAGAGAGGGGGTGGGGAGCCTGGTGGTGCCATAGACATCATATTTGTCCCGCCCCTTCCCAGGCTTACAGGGCTGTTCGTTCCCTTGGGATGCCCGAGCAGGGTGTCTTCAGGGGAGTCACGGTGGGAAACAGCAGGTCCTGAAAGACTGCCTTGGGAGACCAGTGTCTGTGTCCCAGCGTAACTTGGGGAGGTACAAGGGGAGGGTTGGTTCATGTTGATGGTGAAAGAATTCAACCACAGCACCAGATCCGTTGTGGGGGGGGCATCCCCGAGACCTATAGAAACACAAGGAAGTGTTTCATCTGGTTCTCCGGAAGAAGTCTGGGAATTCCCAATTCCCACAGCTGACTCAGGCTGGATTTGCAATCTGCTTTTTAGTAGCCTTGATTAAGTACGTAAAATTAATGATCAGAGCTCTTAATTATTAATGTACAGGGATACAGGGTCAGTGTCTTCCCCGAAGCCTGCCCAGAAGGGATTGTCTCTTAGGTGCAAAATTGGTTATGGAAATATTTAGAATATTGAGTTGAATTCTACTGGGCAGGCCTCCCCGTGGAATGAAACAAATGAACCAGGAATCCAGGACACAGTGCAAAGGATAGGTCAGAGCCCCTGATGCCTGCAAACCCAACTTTATTTTTTTTTTTTAATTTAAATTAATTTATTTTAATTGGAAGCTAATTACTTTACAATATTGTATTGATTCTGCCACACATCAACATGAATCCGCCACGGGCTTACATGTGTTCCCCATCCTGCAAACCCAACTTCAAAAAAAAAAAAAGATTCCAAATTTTTCACTCACTTGGGTTCAAAGGAGCCCATTAAATTCTCCCCAAACTGGGTAGCCGTTCTTGTAGCCAGTTGGAGGTGCAGGCTACTTTCTCATTGAGTGTGTGGGGGCACATGTGCTAAGTCACTTCAGTAGTGTCCAACTCTTTGTGACCCCATGGACTGTAGCCCACCAGGCTCCTCTGCCTATGAGATTCTCCAGGCAAGGATACTCAAGTGGGTTGTTATGCCCTCCTTCAGGGGATCTTCCTGACCCAGGAATGGGACTCAGGTCTCTTGCATTACAGGCAGATTCTTTGCCATCTGAGCCACCAGGGAAGTCTGGGAAAGAGTGGAGATTACCACAAACAGCATTTTTTCATGGGAGAGGTTAGTCTTTGAGATTTCCAAGGCCAGTTTAAGCTCATGTTTTCAACACTTCCTTTTTCATCTCCTGTCTATATTGTGGAAACAATGGAACCAGACTGGCTAGTGTCAGAAGTCCTAGAATCAAGGTGTCTACAGGGCTGCACTCCTGCAGGCTCCAGGAGAGAATCACATTCTCATGTCTTCCAGCTTCTAGAGGTGCCCTCATTCCTTGGCCCCTGGGCCCTTCCTCCATCTCCAAAGCCAGCAAGGTAGCATCTTCATATTGCATTCCTCTCATCAGGACCCTTGTCATTATTACACTGGAGCCACTAAGATAACCCAGGACAATCTCAAGATCCTTAATCACTCCTTCCAAGTCCTTTTTGCATATGAGGCAACATTCACAGGCTCCAGGATTAGGATGCGGACTTCCTTGTGGGTCTTAATTTAGCCTATCCCAGTCCACCCCTGTCCCCAGTCAATCCCTTTGTCTACCCCATCCCTCCTAACCAACCAACTTTCTTTCCATTGTTGCAAACCAGGGAAGTGACCTTAATCATTCCATAACTGTGACTGTAAAGGGGACACGATGGAGAAACTTTTAAGTCAAAGAAATGCAAAACCACAATCGTGGCCTGAGATGAAGCGTATTTGATGTATTAAAGCACGAGCACCAACAACTTGCAGAGCCTTCTAGTGGCCCAGAAGTCCTCTGCAGATTCTTGCTTATCCTGAGCTGTCCTGTAAAGCATTGTCTTCAAGACAAATAAAACTCGGCGCTTTTTTTCCCCACCAACAATTGCTTTCTGTTGTCACTACAATGAACACAATATAAGCTACAACAAAAGCACAACATTTTAGCTCCATGTGGGGTAAATGGGATTTTGGGGTGGGCCTGACCCTCTAACGTACATCTGTTCTGTCCGCTGTTGGAAACGTCCCTGCGGAAGCACAGGTCTGGCGGCTGCCAGTCAGTTTCCAGATTCACTTCTGGGTTGTCGTCTGTCTGCAGGTTGGGGATCGACTATTATTATTTTAATGTTTTTAAAAATCTTTTTATTTTTATTGAAGTATAGTTAATTTGCAATGTTTTTAACTCCTGTTATACAGCAAAGTGATTAGATTATATATATATGTATTCTGTTTTTAATAGTCTTTTCCATCATGGTTTATCATAGGGAGCTCAGCTGTTGTTCTATGATGACCTAGAGGGGTGGGATGGGTGGATGGGAGGGAGGCTCAACAGGGAGGGGATATATGTATAACTATAGCTAGCTGATTCACAGCTGTTGCACAGTAGAAAATAACACAACACTGTAAAGCAATTATCCTCCAATTAAAAAATATATATAGCAGTTCAGTGCAGTCACTCGGTCGTGTCCGACTCTTTGTGACCCCATGAATCGCAGCACGCCAGGCCTCCCTGTCCATCACCAACTCCCGGAGTTCACTCAGACTCATGTCCATGGAGTCAGTGATGCCATCCAGCCATCTCATCCTCTGTCGTTCCCTTCTCCTCCTGCCCCCAATCCCTCCCAACATCAGAGTCTTTTCCAATGAGTCAAGTCTTCGCATGAGGTGGCCAAAGTACTGGAGTTTCATATAACCTATGATAAAACATAAAGGGGATTGGCTATTCTTGACCAAAGCCCTGGGCAGTGCCCCTGGCAGGATGATTCCTGACTGCCCTGTGCTCTTATAAGGGGCTGGATAATAACTAAATATACAGAAATAAATGAGGCTGGCAAATGGAACCTGAAACCCAACTCAGCTTCCCTACAAACTATGAGTTTGAGTTTCTTGAAAATACCTGACTTACATGGGCTTTGGCTATTCATTCTATTTCTCTACTCTGACAACAGGGAATTGGATCACTAAAGAAAATTCTGGTCCCATCGGAGCTTGCATTCTAATGAGGCATAACCCTGAGAAAAAATGTAAACTGCTCATACAATAATTTCAGATAGTGATAAATGCCCATGGAAAATAAAGCAGGGGAAAATGGCAAGGATGACGAAGACAGACAAGTAGGGAGGATATCAGTACCTCAAGGGCTTGTCTGGAGTGACATAATTGATGAGCAGAGAGTGGGGGTGGCATGGGAGGTGCCACAATGGTAACAGCACGTTCAAAGGCCCTGGGGCAGGAATAAGCCTGGCTTGTTCAAGGTATTAAAAGAGGCCAAAGTGACTGAGCATGGTGGATAGTAATAGGTCAGATCGGAGAGGTGGGTAGGCCAGATGCTGCAGGACTTTGGGGCCACATTAGGAATTTGGACTTGATTTCCATGGCAGCCCTGGGAGTTTTTAATCAGGGATCAGCAAGATCTGACTTCTATTCTAGAAGGCTTCTGCTGGCTATGGTGCAAGACTGGAATCAGGGCTTTTGGATACTGTTTCCAAGTCTAATTTCCTTGATTAGCCAGGACATGAGAAGCGAAGGCTTTCAGCAAACCTGGAGTTGAGGTTCAAATGCGGGTTCTGCTTAGTTCCATTAGGTCATGACATTTTCACCAGGTAGCATTTGAATTTCCCCCTGAGTTCATTGCTTGATGCATCACACTGTAGCAAAATGGCACGAAAATACTCCTGTGAATCAGACCTCTCCACGACCTCTTAATAACAGCTTCCCTGTAACCCTGCTCCATTTACGAATGCCAAGTGGGCGCCTTCTTTTCTTTCTGTGCCACAGAAACTGTCAGGTTACACGAAGATCGTACATAAAGCATTTGAAACAGAAAGGACTTATGTAGCTACAAAAAAAAAAAAAAAGGCAAAAAAACCCATGACTTTGTGACAGTCTGTTATTGAAGCCATAATTCATGTTGTAATGTTTGGGGAGGAGGGGAAGAAATTAAAATTCCGTGGTTGGAATAAAGCATGCTGCACAATGAAAAAATAATGGAGAAGAAATCAGGTAACTTCTCTCATCAAGGGCATGCCCTTGTCTGTTTCAAAGAAGCTAGAGGAGAGATTGAGGATTAGTAGAGCCTCCCAGATAAGATTTAAACATGGGGGTTCTGGGCTGAAAATGGACATGGTTTCTGAGGTTACTGGAGCATCAATCATCCAAATCCATGTGGTGCTTTGTTGCCATTTTTGTCCACTTTTATGACAGAGGTGAAATTTTAGGCAAAAAAATTTAGTATGGCTACACAATTTGAGTAACATTTTGTGTCTGTCAGCACTTTCAGTTCAAAGGGACAGAAGACAATTCAAATGGACACAAGTAAACCAAGGGAATCTATTGGCCCAAGTAACTAGAAAGGAAAGCATTAGCTTCAGGCACAGCTTGATCTAGTTGCTCATACAATGTCATTAGGACCCTGCTTCTTCCTCTACATCTCCAGAGTCTATTCTCAGATGAGTTCTTCCCTCATGAATGCAAATAGCAGTGTAGCTCCAACCTTTGTCTTTAACTTTCCAAGTACAGTGGGTGAATCTCTTCCCAAGGAATCTCTTCCCAGATTCCTACACAGTCTAGTATCTCATTCTCTGTGGATGCTACTTGGGTTCTATGCCTCTTCTCTCCCAATCCTCACATCCAGGGGATGGGATTATACTGATTGGCTACGCCTTGGTCACATCTCCAGACCTGATCCAATCACTGTGGCTGTGGTGAGGATGGGTGGGATGCAGAGAGAAGCTGTGTGCTGATTGGCCAGCCCTTGGTCACACGTATTCACCCGAGCAGGAGTGGACCCACTACGAAGTCCAGGACTGAGGATGAGGGAGGGGAAGTCTCCAAAAAGAACTTAAAGGGGAAGTGACAGATGACAGCTGGGGACAAATACCCACTGCAGCTCCCGTGCATATTGTAAACACCCCTTCTCTCCATTCTTGCTACTTTAGGTGAAAGCAGAGTATGCTCGGCTTAAACACACGCTCACCATAGTGACCAGAGAACGTGATTTGGCCGTGAAGGAGAAACACCAGCTCCAAGCCAAGCTGGAGAACCTAGAACAGGTCCTAAAGGTAGGACTCACTTCCACTTCCGCTTTCCACGGGGGTCAACGTGAGGAAGGAGGGGCCGCAGAATTCCAAAGCAGAGAGTGGTTGAAACTCCTTTTGAGTTTCAAAATCATAAAAATTCAGGGCTCTATGGGGCTGTTTTTACCCTTTCTGTGGTATACAAAGCAATAAATAACAAAATTTGAATGTTTCTGGAAGCGATCCCGTAAAACCAATTATGCATTTCCATTTCTTAGAATGTTAAACACAGCTGAGCAAGAGATGCTAGGCAGCACTTCCGAATGGAAATTGGGCTTAAGTTGAAGACCAGAGGTGTCTACGTTGGTTTTTCAGATTTCATGAATTTTAAGCTGTTCTTCAGATGGTTAACGACCTTTGTTATAAAGAGAATAGCTAAGTCAGAAAATTGCTTTATCAAGCTGCAGGTAATTGGATAGCCTCATGCATTCCTGATGAGCTGGGATCTCCTTCAATATTTAATGGGTGGGTTGATTTGCTTTTGATATTACTGAGTTAAGCTGAATGAATTCGTTGCCTTTTTTTTTAAGTGTTAAAATTTTATTGGATTCTCATAGTGGGAAAAAATTTTTAACATAAAAGAATAAAATAATCACCTGCAGTTCTACAATCTAGTACATAGATTAAGCATTTGTATGGCACAAGCACAGAACAGAGTTACTGTGCGCCCACCCACCGTCCTGCACCAGGAAGTGATTTTAACTCCACCTTTAGCTTATTTGGGGGAACTGCTAGAACTCTGAGGGGACTCAGATCCATGATTGGTAAGGACTAGGGTGAGGTGCGAAATGGATACAGGGTTTCTTTTGGGGGTGATGAAAATGTTCTGGAATTAGGGTGATGATTACCAAACATTGTGAATGTACCAACACCTCTGAATTGTACGCTTTAAAGGGTGAATTCTATGGTATGTGAATTACATCTCAATTTAAGAGTGCAGGTGCATGTTCGTGCTGAGTCGTGTCCAACTCTTTTCAACACTGTGAACTGTAGCCTGCCAGGCTCCTCTGTGCTTGGGATTTTTTCAGGCAAGAATACTAGAGTCGGTTGCCATTTCCTCCTCCAGGAGATCTTCCTGACCCAGGGATCGAACCCACATCTCTTGCATTGCAAGCGGATTCTTTACCTCTCAGCCATTGGTGAAGTCCCCAGTTTAAGAGTAAAGATGCCCTATTGTTTCTGCTGGCCCTAAAGCGGAACCACACCCTTGTGTGATTCAGGAGGTGACAGAGCCATGCCCAGTGCTGGTGGTGTCTGAGACGCCCCCGAGTGTCTACCTGGCCCTCTCTGGAGGAAGGACCAAGGCTAACCCTGACCATGTTTCTTTTTACCCTTTGCTCTGAATTTAGAACATGGCCCTAATGGAGTGAGATGCCATGTAATTATTCATTTCAGGAGCTACCTGGACCACTGTGAGTTCTCTGAGGGCACAAACTGTGCCTCATTCAACTCTCTACCCATAGAGGTTGAGAAAGGTGGTGTTTGGTGTTTGGTGGGGTCAGTGGAGGATGGGCTGGGAAAGCAGAGTGTACCCACGGGCTTTGCTGAGGGTCTGTTGGAGAAAAGTCACCATGAAGGACAGTGTAGGGTAGAGGTTCTGGGGGACTGTGCCTCCTGGGTGACTATGCCTGCAGGAGGCATTTGACAATCTGGAGACATTTTTGATGTACATGACTGGGGAGGGGGCTATTGGCATCTCATGGGCACAGGCCAGGGATGTTGCTAACCCTCCCACAATGTACAGGACCACTTCCATAGCAGAGAATTAAGTGGCCCAAAATGTCATTGGCACCAAGGTTGAGAAACTGTGTCAGCTTCTAATTGTTGCTGTAACAAATTGTCACAATGTAAAATAAAACAGATGTATTTTCTCTCTTTTTTGATGTGCAAAAGCTATTTATTTTTTTAAAAAGCTTTTTATTTTCTATTGGGGTATAGGAGCTTCCCTAGTGGCTCAGACGGTAAAGAATCCGCCTTCTATGCAGGAGACCTGAGTTCTATCCCTGGGTTGGGAAGATCCTCTGGAGGAGGGCATGGGAACACACTCCAGTGTTCTTTCCTGGAGAATCCCCATGGACAGAGAAGCCTGGTGGGCTACAGTCCATAGGGTTGCAAAGAGTCAGACACAACTGAGCAACTAAGCACAGCACAGCACATAGCTGATTAGGACTTCCCAAGCTAGTGGTAAAGAACCCACCTGCCAACTCGGGAGACGTATAAGAGACGTGGATTCGATCCCTGGGTCAGGAAGATCCCCTGGAGGAGGGCATGACAACTGCCTCCAGTATTCTTGCCTGGAGAATCCCATGGACAGAGGAGCCTGGCAGGCTATGATCCATAGGATCAGAGAGTCGGACACAACTGAATCGACTTAGCACATGCACACACACATAGCCGATTAACAAACGGAGTTGTAACAGCTTCAGGTGAACAGTGAAGGGACTCAGCCATACATATATATGTATCTGTTCTCCCCCAAACCCCCCTGCCATCCAGGCTGCCACATAACTTTGAACAGAATTCTGGATGCTATACAGTAGGTCCTTGTTGGTTACCCATTTTAAATAAAGCAGTGTGCACATGTCCATCCCAAACTCCCTAACTATCCCCTCCCCCCATCCTTCCTTTTAGCAACCGTAGGTTCATTGTCCAAGCCTGTGAGTCAACAAATATATTCTCTTACACTTCAGGAGGTCAGATCCAAAATGAGTCACACAGGCTAAAATCAAGGTGTCAGTAGAACTGCCTGCCTCTCAGAAGGTTATAGGGAGACCATTTCCTGTTGTCCCCACCTTCTGACAGCTGCTCCTGGTTCCTGCCCCTCCCTGCAAAGCCAGCAATTAGCATCTTCTCTCTTCTCTGACTACTTGCCTCCCTCATGTCAGGAACCTGTGATGACACTCGGCCCACTTGGACAATCTCCCCATCTCAAATCTTTAACTTAATCCCAGTGAAAATCCCTTTGTCCTGTAAGGTGACATAGTCCCAGGCCCCCCAGGGCTTGAGGGGTGAACATCTTTGGGGAACATTATTCAGCCTGCTCCACCTGGAGTGTTTGGGGAGGTGACCAATAGCACCGATGCTACCTGTGAGCAGAGGAAGCCCCGTTTATAATTTTGGGTTGTGAAATTCCATTCTGTGTCTCCTGGCTGCCTGCTGGGTTTCGGGCCAGTCTTTCCTCTCATCCAGAGTGGGTGAAGGGCTGTGCATTCCCAGCTTTCGGGGCCCCACCACCCTTCTGTCTGACCTGGGGTTTGAGCCTCATCATCAGGGCCTTGCACACATGGAGACACCTGAGTTGACATCCAGGTTCTGACTGTGGTGCCCTGCAAACAGCCCTCTCCTTGGCTGCCCTCCGGTCCAGGGGGTACACACCAGGGCTGTCATCGGCGTTTGGTGGGGGGTGGGTAGACTGGGGAGGGGGACTGTGCAGGAGCTGAGGGTGGGCTTGGGGGCTCTGGGGTGTGGAATCCCAGGGTCTGGGGAGCTGGACTGTGGTCCGTGAGGAGAGAGTGTGGGGTCCTGTTGGGCTCCTCCCTTTGGCTCCATTTCTAAGGGTGGAATTGGGTGATGAGACTTTAGCTGATGAGCAGGCCATGGACAGCCATCAGTGGACATGGTCATCTTTGTCACCAGGAAGGCAGCGAGAGCAGGAGAGGTTAGAGGCGGTGAGGGGTCCATGGGGACAAGTGAGTGTTATGGGCCTGGGATTCTGGTCACCGTCTCCCCTTGGTCACCAGCTCCCACTACTGTTTTGTCCTATTTTTCACTTGGCGGCCAGAGCAATACTGTAAAAATAGAAATCAGATCCCAGCACCATCCTCAAACCATTCACATGACCCTTCCTCCTGCCCCAGCTCACTTACCCAAAGCCTGGCGCCTTTACTAGCCTCAGCCCAGGCCGTGCGGTCACCCTCACCTCTTTGGACCCCTGTTCTCCACTCTCTGCCCTGATGCCATCCACTCCCAGCTCTATTTCTGGAACAAATCCAGGCACTGAGTTTTTTTTTTAAACTTTTTATTTTATATTGGATTATAGCCAATTAACAATGTTGTGATAGCTTCAGGTGGACAGCAAAAGGACTCAGCCATACATATACATGTATCCATTCTCCCCCCAACTCTCCTCCCATCCAGGCTGCCACATAACAGTGAGCACAGTTTCTGGTGCTATACAGGAGATCCTTGTTGGTTATCAATTTTAAATAGAGCAGTGTGTATATGTTGTTCCCAAACTCCTTCATAAAGTTCTTCTCCTCAGTACCCATGTAATGAGTGGATGAACCATGGGGCCCCCGCAGGAGGGCTGAAATGTAGGACATGCCCAACCAGGCTGGCCTGGGACAGGGGCCTTATTGGAGGCAAACGGGGCTCTTTCACAAAAGATTTGTGCTCCATGCAAAAAAGGGAGACAAAAAAGATCTGGAGATTAGAAGAGGCATGTCCTTTGTAAAGGGGTTGATTCCATGGCAGTTGAAGGAAAACGCGTGTCTTGTGAATTTGCAAAACCTTATGGGACCTGCCCTTTTCTTACACCGGGCACTGAGAGCCTTTTGGGCTAAGAACAGGAGGGAAAAAATCAGGGAGGTGACAATCTAGATAGAGTTGCTGAAATCCCTGGGTGCTTGGACAGAACCTGCTAAACTTTGCTGCTTTCAAAGAACCACTCTCAAGCCAGGAAACTCCATGTTTTGTCAACATTGCTTCAGCTTGGACCAGTTGAAAACACCATGTTCTTCTGATAATTTGGTCATGGTCATAAAAGGGCTATTCAAAATTAGCCTTTTTTCCAATTTGGTGAAAGTGAAAGTGTTTAAGGCTCAGTAGTGTCCGACTGTTTGCAACCCCATGGACTGTAGCCTGCTAGGCTCCTCTGTCTGTGGGATTTCCAAGGCAAGAATACTGGAGGGGATAGCCAATTCTCCAGGGGATCTTCCCGACCCAGGGATCAAACCTGGGTCTCCTGTGTTGCAGGCAGATTCTTTACCATCTGAGCTACCAGAGAAGCCCATTTTATTATTTTTTAAAAATTTATTTAATTGATGTATAGTTGATTTACAATATTGTGCTAAATTCTGCTGTACAGCAAAGTGATTCAGTTATGCATATGTATTCTTTTCCATTATGGTTTATTACAGGATATTGAATAGAGTGCCCTGTGCTGTATAGTAGGACATTGTTGTTTATTCATTCTCTATATACTGGTTTGCATCTGCTAACCTCAAACTCTCAATGCATTCCACACACCCCACCCCCACCTTTAGCCTTTTTTTCTCCTTGAGGAGCAAAGACCATCAGTGGGCAATGGAGAAGGGAGGAGGTGATTGCCGTGCTGAGCTGAGATGCAGCTGACCTGGCTTAGAAAATGCTATCATTTCTGTTAACTCAGGTAAAATGATGACCTTACATTTCCAGAAGTTCCTGGACATCCCTACAACTCCTGGAGTGTGATGTACAGTCAGGGGTTGTCATTGATTTGTATTAAATTGAATCTGCAGACTGGTGTTGGTCAACCTAATTTGCTGTGAACCAGAGAGAACTCTGTCCATGGGATTCTCCAGGCAAGAATACTGGCATGGGTTGCCATGCCCTTGTCAGACATGACTCAAGCAATTTAACACAAACACACAAAGAAAACTTGCCCAGTGAGGGGCAATTTGGGTGGTGCAGGAGTCCAGCCTCAGCATACCTGCAGCAGAACCTGGACCACTTGGCTGACCCTTGACCCTCATCTGGGAGAAGCAAAGATGCTGTGCCGCTGATTTGGGGTAGGAACTGGTGACCAGCTCACAGGATCACTTCATCCTTTTTTGTTTTTAACCGAAATTGTGAATATGTAGCTGCTAAGTCGTGTCCGACTCTGCGACCCCATGGACTATAGCCTGCCAGGTTCCCCTGTCCATGGGATTCTGCAGGTAAGAATACTGGAGTGGGTTGCCATTTCCTTCTCCGAATTGTGAATGGAATCTATCTTTTCCTTCAAAATACAAAAGCTATTTGTGAAACTAAGATAAGATTGAATATGTGGCTGTTTTCTAAGACAATCCAATTAGAATAATACTGAAACTGTCTAGAAGCCCCTGCACTAACCAAACGGATCATATTTTACCAGATTTGAATTTGTTCTGATTTTTATACTTTTAAAAATAATAGGGACTTCTCTGGGTGGTGCTGTGGCTAAGATTGTGTGCTCCCAATGCAGGGGGCCCAGGTTCAATCCCTGGTTGGGGAACTAGATCCCACATGCCACATCTAAGAGTTCACATACTGCAAACCCAACATAGTCAAATAAATCAATAAAACTTTTTAAATAAAAAGTAAAAATAATAATTGATGAGTTCACTGTCTGTATATATATTTTTTTATCATGCTTATTTCCCAGAATATCATCAAATCACAAAAAACCATCACATGTAATAGAACATGCACAGATAATATGAATGAAAGGAGAAAATTCAGATAAAGAGAAAGGAGAATTCAGATTCACTAGCTTGGAAGTTAGACATAGTTACTCTAATTTGGCCTGCATCTCCATGCAGCCTGGATATAAAGGGAAATAGAAACAATTATGTAATTCACATTCCTTAGAGAAAGGAACCTACTGTTTCCCCAGGAAAACAAAGCATGGCTAACGAAACGTGATGGTCTTACTTAGAATGGAACGAAACGTGATGGTCTTATTTAGAATGTTATGTTAGAGGAAGATGCAGAGCAATATAGTAGAAAATATCTTCTGAAGCATCTTCATAGCAACTGAGGGGCAAAATTTTCCCCCTTGCCTTTATTTTGGGGTTTTGGAAATAAGCATGATTGAACAGTATACATGTGGACAGTGAATTCATCAATTATTATTTTTACTTTTTATTTTAAAATTTTTGTTGATTTATTTGACTGTGTTGGGTTTGCAGTATATGAACTCTGAGTTGCGGCATGTGGGATCTAGTTCCCCAACCAGGAAGTAACCTGGGCCCCCTGCCTTGGGAGCACAGAGTCTTAGCCACTGCACCACCCAGGCAGGTCCCTATTATTTCTAAAGACATGTGGATTCCTCAGGCCATTGTCTTGAGCTGTTACAGCAAGGAAAACTGGGGAGAATCATTAAAGCCAGATTTCCCACACTTAGGAAGAACCCAAGAAGTGTTCTTTGTGGTGGGAACTGAAGAAGAGGAAAATTAATGTTCCTGGACCAATTTCTGGTCTATGGAATTAAAAATACCAAGAGATGAGACTTCTGTGGTGGTCCAGTAGCTAAGACACCAAGTTCTCAAAGCTGGGGACCTGGGTTCAATGCCTGGTCAGGGAGCTAGATCCCACATACTGCAACTAAACATCCCACATGTGCCACAACTAGGACCCAACATAGTCAAACTAATAAGTAAAAATATTTTTTAAAAATACCATGAGATGGAAAACATCAGAGTCTGAACAAAGGTGAGATGAGAAGGCTCCCCTGTGCCTATTCGTCTTGTCTGGTTGGGAATTGCCACATCCTCAGGCTCCTTATCAGGGGAAAAAGACATACCTGAACATCTCAACAGAGGTCTACACAGTTGGAACAAAGTGTGGTGTCCCTGGCCTGTGGGTGTTTATTGCATGACCATTCAGTCATTGATTCATTCACTCATTCACACTTGTCACTTGAGCACTGCTTGTGTTCCAGGCCCAGTTCCCCAAAGCAGGGATTGCTGTAGTTACAAAACCGAGTCAGTGGGAACAGTTCATGCAGAAAAAGACAAGCATTTGTAACATGATGTCAGATCAGATCAGATCAGTCGCTCAGTCGTGTCCGACTCTTTGCGACCCCATGAATTGCAGCACGCCAGGCCTCCCTGCCCATCACCAACTCCCGGAGTTCACTCAGACTCACGTCCATTGAGTCAGTGATGCCATCCAGCCATCTCATCCTCTGTTGTCCCCTTCTCCTCCTGCCCCCAATCCCTCCCAGCATCAGAGTCTTTCCCAATGAGTCAACTCTTCGCATGAGGTGGCCAAAGTACTGGAGTTTCAGCTTTAGCATCATTCCTTCCAAAGAAATCCCAGGGCTGATCTCCTTCAGAATGGACTGGTTGGATCTCCTTGCAGTCCAAGGGACTCTCAAGAGTCTTCTCCAACACCACATTTCAAAAGCATCAATTCTTCGGTGCTCAGCCTTCTTCACAGTCCAACTCTCACATCCATACATGACCACTGGAAAAACCATAGCCTTGACTAGACGAACCTTTGTTGGCAAAGTAATGTCTTTGCTCTTGAATATGCTATCTAGGTTGGTCATAACTTTCCTTCCAAGGAGTAAGCGTCTTTTAATTTCACGGCTGCAGTCACCATCTGTAGTGATTTTGGAGCCCAGAAAAATAAAGTCTGACACTGTTTCCACTGTTTCCCCATCTATTTCCCATGAAGTGATGGGACCGGATGCCATGATCTTCGTTTTCTGAATGTTGAGCTTTAAGCCAACTTTTTCACTCTCTACTTTCACTTTCATCAAGAAGCTTTTTAGTTCCTCTTCACTTTCTGCCATAAGGGTGGTGTCATCTGCATATCTGAGGTTATTGATATTTCTCCCGGCAATCTTGATTCCAGCTTGTGTTTCTTCCAGCCCAGCATTTCTCATGATGTACTCTGCATATAAGTTAAATAAACAGGGTGACAATATACAGCCTTGACGTACTCCTTTTCCTGTTTGGAACCAGTTTGTTGTTCCATGTCCAGTTCTAACTGTTGCTTCCTGACCTGCATACAAATTTCTCAAGAGGCAGATCAGGTGGTCTGGTATTCCCATCTCTTTCAGAATTTTCCACAGTTTATTGTGATCCACACAGTCAAAGGCTTTGGCATAGTCAAAAAAGCAGAAATAGATGTTTTTCTGGAACTCTTTTGCTTTTTCTATGATCCAGCAGATGTTGGCAATTTGATCTCTGGTTCCTCTGCCTTTTCTAAAACCAGCTTGAACATCA
Source organism: Bos grunniens (assembly GCF_055505025.1). Classification (NCBI taxonomy): domain Eukaryota; kingdom Metazoa; phylum Chordata; class Mammalia; order Artiodactyla; family Bovidae; genus Bos; species Bos grunniens. Next base: position 46,968,218 of record NC_141181.1, read on the forward strand.
GGAAGTTCACGGTTCACATACTGTTGAAGCCTGGCTTGGAGAATTTTGAGCATTACTTTACTAGCGTGTGAGATGAGTGCAATTGTGCAGTAGCTTGAGTATTCTTTGGCATTGCCGATGTCAGGCAGCAATAAATGCTTAGAAGAAAAATAAATTAGAGCCAGGCAGTAGGAAGTGATGTAGTGACCCTTCAGAAATGTAGCTGGAAATGACAAGGTTCTAGTGTACAGCACATGGAACTATATTCAACATCCTATGATAAACAATCATGGAAAAGAATATGAAAAAGTATGTGAATATATGTGTAACTGAATCACTTTGCTGTATAGCAGAAATTAACAGAGCCTTGTAAATCACCTGCACAAGAACGAATGGCTGGGAGGTGTCCTGTCTCAGACACGTCCACTGAGCAGAGCTTCTCAATGAAGTGGTGGGAAGGGGTTGTCAACTTTCAGGGGCAGAGCACCAGGCAGGTGGAGAGATGGGAGGATTCCAGACAGGTCCAAGGATCAGCCAGATGGCTGGTGGACAAGGAGAGAAGGGCAGGAGTTGGAAATGAAGCTTAGATTGGGGTGAGGTCAGTCTGATAGCATCTTATGGGCCCAAGTAGAATTCCAAGGGTTTTTGTTCTAAGCGTCATGAGACACACCTTTGTCATAATACTGCTGCATAACAAGCCTCCTCAAAACCCATGGCTCAAAACAAGAATATCTCATACTGCTTGAGAGTCTGTGGCTTGGCTCAACGGTGCTGTCATCTTGGCTGGACTTGGCTGGACACGAAGTTGGCCGGCTATTGGTTGATGTCAGATGGTTTGGGTCAGGTTGACTGGCGTTGTTCCCTGATGTTCCAGCAGGCTAATTAAAGCTTCTAATCAAGGTATAACGGGCCATGAAAGACAGTGACACCCTGGAAGACCGTGAGGACCAGGCCAGAATAGTGCATGTCCCTCCCACCAATCTCCCCCCATCAGCTTGCAGGAGCTGTGACGTCCCCTTACTAAGCCCGTGGATCTAGGGAGGGATCGATGCTCCTCAGATGGTGGTCGAGAACTGATGTGATGAATTGCTTTTGCTTTTCATTTGTCAAGGGTCACTGCAGTGGCTGCAATGAGAGATGAGGAGCAGGGCTGGAAGATTAGGAGTGATGCTCGAGACACCAGATGTAGGTGCTTTCCCAAGGTGGGAGTAAAGGGGAGAGAGGAGTGGTCAGGTCTAGGTGTATTTTCAAGGTGAAATCAGCAAGATTTGTTGAAGAATTTGCCGTGGAGTATGACAGACAGGGAGGGGTCAAGGATGATGCCAAGGGCCCAGAAGTGTGTTTGGATGAGAGATGGAGTCTTTGGCTGTGATGTGATCACTGGGGTGTGGGTTGGTGGTCGGGGAACCACCTTATGTTGGAGATGAAATACACTGTGACTGTGGGATCCTTGGTGCAGGAGACCCTCTGTCCTCACACTGGGGACCAACCCACTAATCCTCAAGAAGTGGCTTCATTCAGTGGTCAGATGATATGAAAGGCAGGAGCAATTCATTGGGGTTAAAGTTGATGGTCCCAAGATGATCAAGGTGTCCTGCCATTTGAACATCTGGTGATCACAGTCGTCAACTAAATTGTATTACCTCATACCTGACACCATCTTCAGAGTTCTCAGAGTGACGGCTGCAGAGGGGACGCACGGTCGGTAAATGAAGAACGCTCATTTTATGTTAATGTGGCGTAATTGCAACTCTGGAGTTGAGCCAACATGCATCCAGCGTCTGTCTGAACTGATAATTACTCCATCGGTCACGTTCCTGTGTTGGCTCTTTTGTTTCCAAATATCACTGATGGGCCACGTGTCTTCATACGGATAATTCAGTTTCAGTTCAGTTCAATTAAGTCGCCCAGTCGTGTCCAACTCTTTGTGACCCCATGGACTGCAGCACACCAGGCTTCCCTGTCCATCATCAACTCCCGGAGCTTGCTCAAACTCATGTCCATTGAGTCGGTGATGCCATCCAACCATCTCATCCTCTGTTGCCCCCTTCTCCTCCTGCCTTCAATCTTTCCCAGCATCAGGATCTTTTCCAGTGAGTCAGTTCTTTGCATCAGGTGACCAAAGTATTAGAGCTTCAGCTTCAGCATCAGTCCTTCCAATGAATATTCAAGATTGATTTATTTTAGGATTGGCTGGTTGGATCTCCTTGGTGTCCGAGGGATTCTCAAGAGTCTTCTCCAACACCACTGTTCGAAAGCATCAACTATTTGGCGCTCAGCTTTTTTTATGGTCCAGCTCTCACACCCATACATGACTACTGGAAAAACCACAGCTTTGACTAGACGGATCTTTGTTGGTAAAGTAATGTCTCTGCTGCAACAGACAGTGTGTGCTTTCTCCCTAAGGTGTGTGAAGTGAAGTGAAGTGAAAGTCGCTCAGTCGTGTCTGACTCTGCGACCCTATGGCCTATACAGTCCATGGAATTCTCCAGGCCAGAATACTGGAGTGGGTAAACTTTCCCTTCTCCAGGGGATCTTCCCAACCCAGGGATCGAACCCAGGTCTTCTGCTTTGCAGATGGATTCTTTACCAGCTGAGCCTCAAGGGAAGCCCAAGAATACTGGAGTGGGTAGCCTATTCCTTCTCCAGTGGATCTTCCCAACCCCGGAATCAAACCGGGGTCTCCTGCATTGCAGGTCAATTCTTTAACAACTCAGCTATCAGGGGAGCCAGTGGTGTGTGATGTTATGCAAATCAGGAGTCCACCAGCACACTGAGTTGGTGATAATGTGTTTCATAGGCCTCTTTTGCTCTATCAGGGGGCTGCCAAGGAGCTTTGCACTTGAGTAGCTGGAAAAGTAAGACAGCATGTGCTGCTTTTTAGAGAAAATGGATCCCAGATGCCTTGGATCCTAGTTTCCTGCAGATATTCCAGTGTAATCACTCTGATGAAAACTCACACCTGCGGACACATGCATGAACTCAACTGATATTTATTGAGCACCTAATATGTGCCATATACTTCCTGGGTGCTGCCCTTGATTCTGGCAGTGAATTAATAAACAGATTTATGTATAAGTCAGGGGATGACAACTACAAGGGCTTAAAGCATGATAAAGATAAAAGTACTACTTTATATTCAGTGGTTGGGAAGGTCTCAACCTTCTCAAGTGCTTAAAGCATGATAAAGATAAAAGTACTACTTTATATTCAGTGGTTGGGAAGGTCTCACTGATAATGTGACATGTGAATAGAGAGCTGGATGAAGGGAGAAAGGGAGTTGTGCAGAAATCTGGGGAAAGAATGTTGCAGCAGAGGGAACAGCAAGTACAAAGGCTTGAGACAGAAGTCTAGGTGCCTGACATGCTTGAGGAACAAGGCAGAGGCCAGCACTGCAGAAATAGAATGAAAGGGGGAATACAAAGACAACAAGGCCAAGGAGACCCTGAGGAGTCAGATAACTTGAGGTCTGGAAGGCCAAGCCTCTCCTCACAATCAGACACACTGCTTCCTTTTGGTTCTTCTAGTGGGCATGCTCCAGCCACCCCAGGGCCTTTGCACTTGCTGTGTTCTGTTTTCTGGATCATTTTTGGTCTTGTCACCCTCCCAGAAAGCACAATGTGGGCAGGCTCCATATCTTTTTCCCTATCAATGTATCACCACTGCCCAGTCTGGCAGAGAGAAACTACACAATAAATGCTCGTGGGCTGAATGAATGAGAGATGGAGGCAGGATATTCTCAAGTCTGCCCTGTGTACAGTTGCCAAGAGGTGCATTCTCAGCTTTGCAAAGCCTCTAGGCATAAATGTCCTTCCTAAGATGGATTATCCCCTTGAGTCAAGACACAGTCACCTTAATAAAGCAGAAATTGAATCACATCCCTCCTTCTTACCCCCACCCATTTCCTTTTACTGCACAGAGATGAAAGTCTAACCTTTTTCCTGCAGGACGCTGTGCTCTTTGGCCCCCAGGTAATCCTTCAGCCCTCATGACCTCATCCTACCACGACCCATTTACAGCCTGGACCCGGCTACACTGGCCATTCCTGTCTTTCTGGAACTCACTGCACTCGTCTCTGCCCAGGGCCTTTGCACATACTGCTTCTTCCACCTTCTGGTGCCTTTTCTCTCTGCACTTTGTGTTTCTGACTCCAGGTCAGTTAATCAGGTCTTGGTTTCATGTCACTTACTTGTTGATGCCTCTCTTGGCCATCTTATCTGTGATAAGAGGTTGCTATCACATCCTCTGATTTAATTTTCTTCAGAGAAAACTTAACTCGCTTGTTTTAATTGTTTTCTTGTATATACTTTGTTTTCTCCTACCAAAATATAGCCTCCTCGAGAAGGACTTTGTTACAGCTTATAGGACAAGATCTGGCATCTTCTAGGCACTCAGTAAATGTTGATTGAGTAAATTAGTGAGTGAGCAAATGCATGAAGTAATGAATGCACAAAGTAATGAATACAAGCACGCATTAACTGCAGAATTAATGAGTACACAAGTGAATGCCTGAGTGAGAGACGATGTGATACTGACATGGTTTGTTACCATAGACACCTGTCATTGTGAAGAATAATGGAGCAGATGAAGGCTTGTGGTTGAGGAAGCTTGTCTAGAAAGATTGCTTCTTTGGGGCTTCCAAGCGCTTTTGTAAAAATTCAGCCACAAATCAAGTGCAGCCTCTTTCTGGCAAAGACTGAAATTCCCCAAGAGGACAAACTGCTTTAGAGTTTATGATTTCCAATCTCTGCTTTGGCCAAGCTGGGTAACTGTCAAACAAGGATGTACCCTACCATGGAGCTCCCCACCTCCAAGTTCACCAGTCCTCTGGTTAGGTCTTGGCACAAGTGTCTAACCTTGTGATAAAAGAGAGTATACCAAACAATTTTTTTCTTCAACTTCTCTGACTCAAGGATTCTGAAAAAAACAAACAAACAAACAAAAAACAAAACCTAGTGTTTCATGTAAATTTCTTGTTGCTGGATTTGTAGGATAGTCTAGGTCCTTAGATCTTACCAGCTCCAGTGAAATAGAAAAAGAACTTGTTCAGTTTCCGTGTATGACCAGAGCACATCCTGCCTCTCTTCCCCGTGTCTTCTTTCTCAGGACCCGAAAGATGGCTCCATTTGTTAGATGGAGCAGAGATGTGTCTCTATTTTAGGACAGCATTAGCATCCTGGTAGGGAAGACGGTATGCTCCAAGTGTTTAAGCTAAGAGATCCCTGAGTGTTTAAGCAATGAGATCATTTCAAGAGGCATGGGCCAAGAGACAAGGGAGAGCACCGGGGCTGGTGAGACAGGAGACCAGCAAAGCAGGCAGCTGTCTATCCCCAGGGCCTGAGAGCAGGTCCTGGAGCCCAGTGGGAACCACAGCCTAGGAGAAGATGCTGGATAGCTGTGATGGGAGGGGGAACAGCATCCTCTAAATTCACATCCATCCAGAAGCTGTAAATGTCACATCTTTTGGAAAAAGCTTCCTGGAGAGAGAGAGACTCCTGCCAGGGTGTTTTTCCCTCCCACCCCGACTAACACACTCAAAACTCAAAATTTGCATGCTCAGTTGTGTCCGACTCTTGGCGATTCCATGGACTGTAGCCCACCAGGCTCCTCTGTCCATGGGATTTCCCAGGCAAGAATACTGGAGTGGGTAGCCATGCCCTCCTCCAGGGGATCTTCCAGACCCAGGGAACTAACCTGCATCTCTTGCATCTCCTGCATTGGCAGGCAGATTCTTTACCACTTTTGGCACTGGGAAGCCCCAGATCATTTAAGTATTCAGACATCTCCTGCTAAGACTGTGGAGAGAGGCATTTCAACATTGACTTTGATTTAATTTTAAAAAATCGTGACGTCATCAGGACTATTCTTTGCCTTGACTTCAAGGATCCCTGAGCACTTTGTCGACTCTGAAGTGCTGGCAGCAGGTTCACAAGGGAACCTTTGCAATCCCTCTTCCTGTCAAATGGCCAGCATGCAGTGCAAATTCTAGAAATCTTACCCAAGTCTGTAAAAACATTTTTCATTAATTAAACTTAACCCATTAGAGTTTATGCTTCAAAGACAAAGGAAAAAGTATCCAGGACCAGGATTTGTTCTCACAATCAACAGATGAGTCAATTTCAATGCAGATAATTGGAGGCTTATTCTGTGTTAATGAACACCCGATTATCTGGGATGCATAAGTAACTCTAGCAGTAACGATTAATCTTCCCTTATCTCCAGCTCCTTCCTTTCTGCCCCTCCCCTTACCTCATATCTGTGCGAAAAGATTCCTCCTTATACCTAGCAATACAAACCTGCCTGCAGTCATTGTCAGGTTTAATTAAGGTTTTAGAGTTCATTTTCTATGTGCTGATATTCAAACGCCAATAAAACCCTCCAGGGTTCTCTGAACATGAGAATAATGTTTAGGGCTCCATCTCCAGCAAAACCCTTGATTCGAATAGCTGATAGCTTTATCTAGATGTTCAGAGACAAGCAAGAAACAGGAAATATATTGCTTTGGGGGCTTCGTTCTCATTCCTATCTCCGTGGGGGATGATTTAGGTAAGAGGCACTACCAGATCATTGGCTGGTGCTGTGGGACACACACACACACACACACACACACACACACACACGTACGTGTCTTCTTTACATTCAGCAAAAGGTTGGGAATCTGTCTCATTCTGAGACTTGGACCTTCTCTGCCCCCACCATGGAGTTGATGACTTTCTCTGTGTAGCAGGCAGCCTAGTTCTTTGTTCTCTGCTGGGAGCCCCAGCCAGCCCATCAGAATTCTGAGCTGCTAAACATGTAAGGTGTTCAGTGTCACTGATCATCAGGAAAATGCAAATTGAAATGACAGCGAGATGCCGATACCTCCATCAGATTAATAAACTTTTAGGAGAGACAGTGCCCAGGGCCCGCATGGAGCAGGGAGCAAGTGCCCTTGCACGATGCCGGCTGGAGGTGAATTGCTGCAGCCTTTCTGGGTTGTAGTTAGTCTCCCAGTTGTGTCCAACTCTTTGCGACCCCATGGACGATAGCCTGCCAGGCTCCTCTGTCCATGGGGATTCTCCAGGCAAGAATACTGGAGTGGGTTGCCATTCTCTTCTCCAGGGGACCTTCCCAACCCAGGGATGGAACCAGGTCTCCCGCATTGCAGGCAGATTCTTTATCATCTGAGCCACGGGGGAAGCCCATTTAGCTTATGAAAGTTGTTGAAAGTGTTAGTCGCTCAGTGGTGTCTGACTCTTTGCGACCCCATGGTCTGTCCATGGAATTCTCCAGGCAAGAATACTGGAGTGGGTTGCCATTCCCTTCTCCAGGGGATCTTCGCGACCCAGGGATTGAACCCAGGTCTCCTGCACTGCGGGCAGATTCTTTACCATCTGAGCAACCAGGGAAGTCCGTGGGCAGTTTATGCATACTCTTTTAGCTTATGCATACTTTTTTTTTGTTTTTTCTGCACGGAATCTTCACTGCTGCATGCAGACTTTCTCTAATTGTGGCGAGCAAGGGCTACTCTTAGTTGCAGTGTGTGGGCTTCTCATTGCACTGGCTTTTCTTGTTGCAGAGCATGGGGTCTTGGTGTGCAGGTTTCAGTAGTTGCAACTCGTGGGCTCAGTAGTTGTGGCACTTGGGCTTAATTGCCTCACTAGAATGTGGAATCTTTCCAGAGCAGAGATCGAACCTGTGTTCCTTGCATTGGCAGGTGGATTCTTAACCACTGGACCACCAGGGAAGTCCAAGCTTGCACATCATCTTTTCTTACAGTCTCCCTTCTGGGAGTCCACATAAGACATAAAGCCCCCATAACATCCCCCACGATCTTTATTGTAGCATTAGCCATCCTGGGATAAACAGCCATGATGTTCACCAGAAGTGGATCATTCATGTGATCATTTAAAAATGAGTCACATCTAGTCAAGTGAGGGCTTCAGTACATCCATTTGGGAGGCAGAACTGAACCCACAACAGGGCCACCACCTCATTTGTTGCATATCTGCCCTTTCCCTCACGTCTCGCCAACCCTGCCCCAGGGGTTGGTGCAGCCAGTGGACACATACCGAGCTGGTTCCTGCTTCCGTGAGCTTTCCCCGAAATGCTGCTTGACCAGCTTCTGGTCATCATACAGGTCTCAGCTAAAATGTCATCTCCCTGTCTGACTCGAATAGAGTTTCCACTGTTGCCTGTCTCCCCTACACACCACCTTGCTTTCTCATCCTCTTCTATCCTTCTCTGAAATCCTTGCTTATTTGCCAGATTCCCTGTTTATTTTCTGCATACCCTTCCCCAGCAGAATGTAAGCTTCTTAAGAACGGAGATGATCTTTGACTTGTTTGTTATTCTATTCCAAGCATTAAGTATTAGGCACACAGTAAGTGGGGACTTCCCGGGTGACACTAGCAGTAAAGAACCTGCCTGCCAGTGCAGGGGACACAAGAGACATGGCTTGATCCTTGCGTTGGGAAGATCCCCTGGAGGAGGGCACGGCAACCCACTCCAGTATTTTGCCTGGAGAACCCCATGGACATAGGAGCCTGGCAGGCTACAATCCATAGGGTCACAAAGAGTTGGACATACTGAAGTGACTTAGCATGTATGGATGCACAGAGTAAGCGTCCAGTAATTGTTTTGGGATGAATGAAAGCACGTGTCCAGGAGTGAAATCCATTTCAACACAAATCCACAGATCTTGAAATAAGAAGCCCAATCGGATTCTGTTTCCTGATTTCACCATCAATCCAGCTGCTCCATCTGGAGGTGTGCTGTTCCTTCTCCTTCATCCTGGTCATGCAATTCATGAAAAATCCTTTTGATTTCAAGCAAGTCATCCAAATACCCACCCCCTGCTCCAAGCTCATTTACCTCTTCTCATTTCTACTACCACCGCCTGAGACCACACAGCCACTCTCTTGCTCAGGCTATAACACGCATGTCCTAACTTCCTGCCTCCTCCCGCCTGTTCTGGCTCTCCTCTGATCTTTTCTTCACACCACAGTCTTTGCAAACAAATCCAGTCATGCTGTTCTCTGATGCTGATCCTTGCATCCTTGCATGGCTGCCCATGGCTCTGAAAATGAGGATGGCATTCCTTCAAGGTGGTCTGGTCCTTGCTGACCCCCTTGATTCCCCTTCAGTATTCTGCATCTCACTCTCCCCAGGCCAATCACACCAGCCCTCCTTCACCCTTGACCTCGCTTTGATCCCTTCTACCACAGGGCCTTTGCACACACCACTCCCTCTGCATGGAATGCTTTCCCTTTCCGTCTTCTAACCAACTCCTATGCATCCTCAAAAAATCCACTCATCTTTTCCCTCCCCAGGGAGGCTGCCAGGGCTCATCTGGTAGTGATGGAAAAATCTCAGCATTCAGCGTGTCTCCTTCATGGCACTTGTCACAAGGTTTCATTTTTATATCCTTATTTGATAAACACTAATCATTCCCACTAGAAGGTGAAATCCACACAAGCCAGGACCACTTCTGTTGTCTATATTGTATTGCTAGCAATTGTCACATAGTTGGTGTTTAATAACTATTGGGTGGATGAGAGGAGCAGAAATGGTAAGGAGCTAGCTGGATATAATAGACTATTTTTCTCCTCTTAGGTTCTTTAAAATATGTATGACAGTTCAAGAAGGATTATATCAATAATCCTGAAGGTTTTCAATGTATGTAGATGTAATAATCCTTAGGACAATCATAACACTGAAAGGAGATACTAAGATGGTGGTAATGTTTCTACATTTCGCTTGGTGTGGCAAAATTTGATTCTGGATAGATTATTTTAATTTAAATACATATATTAAGATACCTGGAACAACCACTAAAAGGCATATAAAAATATATAGTCAAACACCCAAGAAATATATGACATGAAATACTAACATACATTCACGTCATTGAAAAGAAGGCAGAAACATGAAATAGAACGATGAATAGGAGAGGGAACAAATAGAAAACAAATAAAATGGAAAATACCCATCATTGCATTAAAGGTAATTACTGTGCAGTTCACTTTGAATCTCATATTTCATCTGATCTTTGCAATGACCTTGGGAAGGTTGGGGTTGTTTTCTTTCACTCGATAAATAAGGAAGCAGAGGCTCAGAGAGGTACGCACCTCGCCCCAGAGCACACAGCTTGTAAGTGGTAAAATGACATTTGAGTGCAGGTCTGGGTGACCATATATCCTCTACCTGTCTGGTCTTAATCCCCAGGCTGGGCAGTCTGGGATCACTGGGGCGTGATGAGAATCATGTTTCAGAAAGATGATCTTAATATTAATAGCTCTGAGTGTTACTGTCCCTGTGTTTTCAGAATCCATCAGGCTCAGATGAGCAAGAGAGAAGTTTGTCCGGTGGCTTAAGGACAAATCAGGAATCAGGGGAACTCTATTGTTTAAAGGGGCTCCTGACTTCCTAAATTTTTCCAGTTTAAAAAACTAAAGAGGTACTTCCCTTGTGGCTCAGTGGTTAAGAATCTGCTTGCCAATGCAGGGGACATGGGTTCAATCCTGGTCCAGGATCTAAGATCCCACATGCCTCAGGGCAGCTGAGCCCATGCACCACAGCTATTAAGCCTATGCGAGCCGCCACAGGAGAAGCCACCGCTGGAAGCCCATGCACCACAACTAAAGAGTAGCCCAGGCTTGCCTCTTTGAAGACCAAGCTCAGCCAAAAATAAATACAAACTTAAAATAACCATTAAGAAACAAAGATACTTTGGTCAAAATATATGTCAGCTTCCATGGTTCTTTTTCATGCTAATTCTCATTATGAATGACTCTGCTTTCCACAGACAGGACAGGAAGTCATATGGCATGGAAAACAAACAGCTTTAAAAGCCTCTTTTCTTGTTTTTGAAGACATGACCTCAGTAAATGATGTGTTCTTCTCACCAGGTGTCTCGTAAAAGGAAATTGTGGGCACAGAAATGCTTCATTATTTCCACCAGGCACACCGGATCCCATGAACGTGACATTAAAAGCATCGCTGTTAACTCCTGTTAAGGGAAATGACTTTTTCCTTAATTTCTTTGCCCAGGCAGGGCAGGAGCCAAAGCAGAAGACAGATCCCCCTTTGATCTAATGTGGAGGAGATGATTCAATTTGCTCCACGCTCGTTCACTCCATGTCACATCCGAGCTTTCCTGGGAAAGCGGCATCTTGACATTTGTAGGCTACTTAAGCACTCGTGTTAATGCCGACATCAGGCTATAAATATCACTGCTTTAAAAATAAGTCCTGCCACAGGCAGAGCATTTCAAACAGGCACTACTTGCTGGGGTGCATGATCTTCAGACTTTTCAGATGTGAAATAGTCTCACGGAACATGACATGTGCCCTTGGAATTGGGAAAACATTTGTAAATGGAAATGGAAGCCAAATATTAGGAATTTGGTGTGGGTTTGTCTTGGCGTGAAAACCAGAGACTTTCAGACTCTTCTTGAGGACCCACGGACCCCTTGTGCTCCCAGGAACAGTCAGGATCATGAAGACTTACGGAATTTATACAGATGATTCTTTACCAATTGAGTTATCAGGGAAGCCCCAGGGAAGCCTAGGAGGGTTTAATTGCAGTGGCTCCATATGCAGGATCAGGAGCTCCCATGAAAACTCTCAGTTGCTGAGTTCTCTCCCTCCCTCCACCGGAACCTTTTTCCAGGGTGGCTAAGTTCCAGTGTGTGTTTAAATGTGACCTCTGTTTCAATCCTCTGAACTTGTCCTCTGGCCCAGAGTTTCACAGAAACCCCCTTGTCTGGCTCTGATGCTGGACTCATGGGTCTCAACCTTACTAAAATAAGGTTAATTTCCTTGAATAACGAAATTTGCTGCCAGTGACCTGATCTAAGGACTTTGTTTCCTGGCCCTGGGAGAGCGGCATCCTGCCTCCATCCCACCTCACTCCACCCCTCTCCACCCCCATGTCCCTCTACCCCAGTGTACACTCTCTGTTGCTGAGAAGGTGTCATTTTAATTCTGGAAGGCTCCTTTAACTCTCTGGCTGCTTCTTCCCAAAACAGGGAATTGAAAGAACTCCAAAACTGTCATGATTCACCAGCTGTCTCTTTATTTTGAGAAACAGGACTAAAAAGTCATGAAGGTTCAGTGCATGAGACGTTATAGAACTAAGTAAGCTTTGTGGTACTCATAAGTGCTGTTGAAAATGTCTTAGTGAAGATAATTTGGGATAAGGTTCATGAAAACCTATGTCAAATGGTTTTAAGAGAGAAAAATCATTGGTTTATAAAGTGGGAAATATGAGAGAGGTTAGGCTTCAGTCAAGGTTGAATCAAGGTATGTATGTGATATCGAGAAGAGTCTCTCTTCATCTTTTGTAACTGATTTTTTCTGTATCAATCAGGCACAGGCAGGCTGCCACCAAGTCATGTACCCAACATCTCCTGATTTGCATTCTATCAGTTTAACCCCCACTGGAGAAGGGAATGGCACCTCACTCTAGTACTCTTGCCTGGATAATCCCAGGAACGGGGGAGCCTGGTGGGCTGCCATCTTTGGGGTCTCACAGAGTCCGACACGACTGAAGTGGCTTAGCAGCAGTAGCAGCAGCAGTTTAACCCCCACAGAAGAAAATATTTCCATCTTTCCCAATATTTCTAGTAAATGTCTCAGAATTTGTTCAGTTGGTCAACCTTTGGGCTTGTGTATCTAGAAGTGTGTAGATAACATGCAGACCTTGGGGTCAGGGGTTGAGGTTGCTCCCCACAAAATGTGAAACTGAGAGAAGGGAAAAGATGATGTCCTTGGGATAATTCAGGATGCTGCTATCATTTGAACAGGTAATACAATCTGGGCTGAGAAGATTATCAGAAGTCCATTGCAGAGAAGGAAGTCAGTAAGATGAGAGTGGTGGTGGTTGGTGGTTTAGTTGCTAAGTCGTGTTCGACCCTTGCAACCCCATGGACTGTAGCCTGCCAGTTTCTTCTGTCCATGGGATTTCCCAGGCAGGAATACTGGAGTGGTTGCTATTTCCTTCTCCAGGGGATCTTCCTGACCCAGAAATTGAACCTAGGTCTCCCGGATTGCGGGTGGACTTCTGCATTGCAGGCAGATTCTTTACTGACTGAGCTACGAGGGAAGCCCCAAGGATGAGAGTAACTGGGGACAAATTAGAGAAAGTGAAGTTTGAGTTGGGTTTGGGGTACAAGGGAATTAGTGAACATTTAGGAGTAAATCAGACCATTAAGTGAAGACAGAACCTCATAATCCAAATCAGGAAGGCAGAAATGACCTAAAACATTTCTTGGGACATGAAAGTTAGTCTAACCCCAGGGCACATGGTGGCTTGCCAAGGCACTGTTGGCAAGCCTGGACAATGAGAGGAAAGGGCAAGACTATGGTTGTCTAAGTCATCCGTCCATCCACCTATCCATCCATCCACTTTTCCTTCCATCTGTCCATCCATCCATTGGACATCTTTATGGTAACTGTGAAGGGAGGATGAATAATGGGATAGAAGGATGCATTTGCTCCCATTTTACATCATTTCTGAAGTTCTGAGTATTCAGCTGATGGGTGTGTGTCAGAAATAAAATGAAAAGGTGTTTGTGTCTTGTCTTGTTTCTAGTAATTTCTCAACCCACTGGATTTTCAGCTTTTGGTGTTTCAGCAAGATTTCCTAGACAGAAGACTGGGGTCTGGGCCCAGGGAGTGTCACCCTTGAACTTCTCCACCCACTATGCATAAGCCACAGGCTTCAGAGCTCCCTGAATTGCATGTCTGTGCCCTACCCTCCGGGAGAGGAGACAACACAGACTCATTAAAGTGCTCATTCCAAGGTCAGCTACACTGAGAATGAAAGGAGCAATTTTCTCAGTTGGGGAGAAGCATCAAAACCATTTTTTTCAGTAGAAATGTTTCAAGCAAACTAACTAAGCCATATTAAAACCAGTAAAATTGTGGGTAAAGTAAATGAAGCCATTCTCAGGCTGTAAATGTTCCTGGACAGATTCATTGCTGCTTAGCAGGGTGTCAGCAAAGTTCAGATTTCAGTGTTTTTTTTTTTTCCTTCCAGTTGTCACAGGATATCCATAAAACATTAATCTAATTGTTAAAGCTCAAGTGAAAGAAATAGAGCATTTTTCCCCCAAAGTTACTTAATTCCCTTAAGATGCTCGTTTTGAAAGAATGTTAGACATTTGTGATGTCAACCTGGAGTTGGCTTCATCCTTTTTCTTCAGCCTCTCAGCCAGATTTCAGTTGAAAGGCAGACACCAATCTAGGTGTCTTTTTTTTTTAATATGAATGTATTTTGATATTTATTTATTTATTTGGCTGCATCAGATCTTAGTTGCAGCATGTGGGATCTTTGTTGTATTGTGTGGAATCTTTTGATGAGGCTCACAGGACTCTCCAGTTGCAGCACATGGATTCAGTAGTTGTAACTCATGGGCTTAGTTGCTCCATGGCATGTGGGATTTTTTTTTTTCCCCAACCAGGGATCAAAACTGCATCTTCTGCATTGCAAGGTGGATTTTTAATCACTGGACTACCAGGGAAGTCCCAATCTAGGTGTCTTTAGGTGGAGGGACCTTAATTCAGGGAATTGGTCACAGAGGCAGTAGAAGAGCTTCCCTGGTGGCTCAGTGTTATAAAATCTGCCTGCAATGCAGGAGACCTAGGTTCGATCCCTTTGTTAGGAAGATTTTTTGGAGAAGGGAATGGTTGCCCACTCCGGTATTCTTGCCTGGAGAATTCCATGGGCAGAGGAGCCTGGAGACTACAGAACATGGGGTCACAAAGAGTTGGACATGACTGAGCGACTAATACTTTCAGGGGAGGTGAGAAGTCAAACACGCACTTGGAGATACCACCTCTAAGGCTACAGAGAGAGTAGGGGCGATGGCGTTCCCAACGACCATGGGTGAGGGCCGCCCAGCTGGAGCTAGACCCTTAGAGGAGAACAAACCAGTTGCAGAGATAATATAGAAAGTAGAGAGAGGGCCTCTGTCTTCTTCCCACCCTCTGGTTCCTCTAACTGGCCAGTTGCTGAGAAGCCTGGGCAAAGCAGTCTGGGAAGTGTAGTTCTCTGTGAGCAAAGCAGGGAAGGGAAAAAAACAGACTTCACAGCAATAAGACAATTGACCAGCACACCAGGGTTACACCTAAGTTGTGATTCGGGATTACATAATATCAATTGTTGGAGAATTCCATCTTGTCCCCACCCATGCATGCATATGCTGAGATTCCCACCCTTCTGTCCAATTCTTATTATTTACATTTAGGCTTTAAAAATCCACAAGCCACAGTCTAACAGTTGTTTCCATCATTTTGGAGACAAGGCTTAAATTTACAGGCTGCTGCTGCTGCTAAGTCACTTCAGTAGTGTCCGATTCTGTGCGACCCCATAGATGGCAGCCCACCAGGCTCCCCTGTCCCTGGGACTCTCCAGGCAAGAACACTGGAGTGGGTTGCCATTTCCTTCTCCAATGCATGAAAATGAAAAGTGGAAGTGAAGTCGCTGAGTCGTGTCCAACTCTTAGCGACCCCATGGACTGTAGCCGTCCAGGCTCCTCCATCCATAGGATTTTCCAGGCAAGAGTACTGGAGTGGGTTGCCATTGCCTTCTCTGAAAGTTACATGACATCATTGCAAGATATAAGACCAAAGAATTTTTTGAAGTATAATTGACATATAACAGTATGTCAGTTTCAGATGTACAACATTATGATTTTTTAATTCATTTATTTATTTTAATTGGAGGCTAATTCCTTTACAGTATCGTAGTGGTTTTTGCCATACATTGACATGAATAAGCCATGGGTGTACACGTGTTCCCCATCCTGAACCCCCATCCCACCTCCCTCTCCATCCCATTCCTCAGGGTCATCCCAGTGCACCAGCCCTGAGCACCTCGTCTCATGCATCAAACCTGGACTGGCGATCTGTTTCACATATGGTAATATACATGCTTCAGTGCTATTCTTAGTTACATGACATCATTGCAAAATATAAGACCAAAGAATTTTTTGAAGTACAATTGACATATAACAGTATGTCAGTTTCATATGTACAACATTATGATTTGATGTTTGTCTAAGTTGCAAAATGTTCACCACCATAAGTCTAGTTAACATCTGTCACTGTAGATAATTACAAATTTTGTGTGTGTGTGATGCAGACTTTTAAGATCTACTCTCTTAGTACCTTTCAAATATACCCGACAGTATAATTAACTAGAGGACTAAAGAATTTGATAGTTGAGTGGTATGAATTCATATGAACTCTGAATTAGCCCAGTGTAGTGCAGAGATCTCAGCTAGGCAGTTCAGAGCTTCATTTTCTGAAATCACTTACTAGCTGTAAGTTCTCTTGGGTCTCACATCTCTGGAACATTCCAGAAAGAAGAACCAAAGCCCTTCTCTCCAGAATGCACCAGGGTCTATACACACGTGAGTTTATCTCTTGACTTCTGATGAAGCAATGTTTTTGCTGATGTGGAGGGAAGCTGTAGTTTTAGGTAGTTGCCACACATAGCTGGTCGGTGTGATTTCCTTTCATCCTGCCCCAAAGCCCAGGAGAGTCTTTTATCTGCCCCAACTCTGTCCATCCTCTCTGAGATGGCAAGCACAGAATGGACCTGCCTTCTGGATGGGAGGTGGGGCAGGAGTGGAGGAGAAATAGAAGAGAATAACAGAAAGAAATACTGATCAATAGCTCAAAAATATTAACCTCGCAACACTGTGGTTTTCTGTGTGTGTTTCAACATAGACATATCTTCTGGCTGTATTTGGAAAATCAATGCTGTATGGGATGAATCAATAGTATATCCTTATGCCAAGACATATGAGTACGTTTAATATGTTTGTATGGTCTTGAGTCTTGTCTGTTTCTTTGCTTTGACTGGTTCATAGATGTTACTAATGTTCAACTCACAGCTCCAAACCCCGTCTATCATCTGAGTTAATTTTTTCTCCCACCATTCACTTAACTCCACAGGTTTCAGACTTCAAAACCAATCACTCTCCTATTGTTGGTTTAAACATTTTCTCACCATCCATTTATCTCTACTCTTTATCAGCCTTCAAAGTTCATCTCCTAGAAAACATTTGATAAATGGAAGACACTAACCCTACAGCATGCCTTTCCTCTGGGAGAATTAGTCGATGTGTCTGGCTCACAGTTCGGTTAAAATGTGGGATCCCTAGTGGTGAGAATTCTCTCTCCTCTAGTCTCCCTAAAGGCAGAAATTTAGTTTCCTGACAGCCAAAGGGCAACTCTTCCATCCATAAGCATTGATTGAATTCCATTTGGCAAATGTGAATTAAGCTTCTACTGCCTGTGGAGTATGGGTATGGAAGAGACATTTAGAGTCCAATTGAAAAAGTAGGAATTGCACAAAATTAATCAGAATGGTACAAAGTCTATGATATATATGCAGAATATGGATAGTAATAATGCATATATTACATGCAGAATGATAATAATGACAATGCATCTGCTATATGCAGAATAATGATAGATGCCATAAGTGAAGAGCTTCCCAGGTGACGCAGCGGTAAAGAATCCACCTGCCAATGCAGGAGACACGTGTTCTGTCCCTGGATTGGGAAGATCCCTTGGATAAGGAAATGGCAACTGGCTCCAGTATTCTTGTCTGGGAAATCCCGTGGATAGAGGAGCCTGGTGGACTTCAGTCCATACAGTTGCAAAGAGTCAGGCACAACTTAGAGACTAAACAACAAGAACAACCATAAGTGACAGCGAAGAGAGAGTTGAGATTGGGTTGGAGCCATGGGGAAGATGTTCTGGATAAAGGGATTCATTTATTCCATCCCACTATGTGCCAGAGACTGTTCTAGACTCTGGGGTTTATCAGCAGGTGGAGATGAGTTCTCTAATCATATGGATCTCAGATAAGCAGGGAGGAGGGAAGACGTAGAAGAAATAAACATAAAAATAGACAAAATAACCTCTGGTGGATATAAATACAGTGACGGGTCAGCCATGTGAAGATTACAAGGACCAGCATTCCAGGCAGTGGGGTGGCATATGCTCCCCATGTGGAGACGGGGATGATCTTGACATAAGAGTGGAGCTGATCAGAGGCCAGCACAGCTAAATAGTGAAGGAGGGAAGTAAGAGATTAAGAGACAAGTGGACCCCATCACAGAGGAACCCTTCAGCAGTGGCAAAGAGTTTGAATTCTGCTCCAAGTGCAATTGCAACCATTGAGTAATTTAAACAGAAGACAGGGTATTAGGGTTCTCCAGAAAAGCAAAACCAGTCAGATGTACAGAGAGAGAGAGAGAGAGAGAGAGAGAGAGAGAGAGAGATGTAGATACAAGAGGAGATTTAGTCTAGGAATTGGCTCAGGCAGTTGTGGAGGCCAAGAAATCCCATGATCTCCCTGCCACCTGCAAGCTGGAGAACCGGGAAAGCCAGTGGTGTCATTCAGTCCAAGTCCAAAGGCCTGAGTATTTGGGGGCTGATGATGTAAATCCTAATCTGAGCCCCAAAGCCCAAGAAGCAGGAAGCTGATGTCCAAGGGCAGAAGATAGACGTCCTAGCTCAAGTAGATGGAGAGTGATTCTTCCTTCCTCTGCCTTCTCGTTCTGTCCAGTCCTCAGCATAAGGGATGGCACCCTCTCACACCAGGGAGAACCATCTGCTATACTCAGTTCCCCAATTCCAACGCTAATCTCTTCCAGAAACAGCCTCCCAGACTCACCCAGAAGACATGCTTTCCCAGCTCTCTGGGCATCCCTTAGCTCAGGTGAGTTGACACAAAATTAGCCATCACAGACGCCTGTGTTTTGGAGGGAGCACCCTGGCTACTCTGGGGGACTTTTCAGGGGGCAGGACTGATGGCAGGAAGACCAACTCCAAAGTCTGGCTATTGTCTGGCGGAGTCATGATTATGTCCAGCCCAGTGGTGATGGAAGTGGAAATGGAGAAAAGAGCCAACCCAGGAAGTTTTGGTGCAAATGGAAGATTTTCTAAAGACTTGGATGTGGAGCAAGGAGGATAGGGGAGCAAAAATGACTCCCGGCTTTTTGGCTGTAGAATCTGAATGGCTGGTGGGATCATTGCTGAGATAGGGCAAGTGAGGGCTGGAAGTGGTTGGAGAAAGAAAGTCAAGAACTCTGTTTTTGGACAGGTTGAATTTGAGCTTCCTCCTGTACATCCACATGGAGATGAGAAATAGGCAGTTGGATATGAGTGTAGAAATAAAGATTTTATTTGGGAAGGTGAGTGTATAATTGGAGTTAACAGAGAAGAGGGGACACTGGGCCAATGTGGGGGTTCCTGGGCCAGGAGCAGAGCGGGTGTTTCATGAGGAGGTGGCCCCGGTTGCCACGTGCTGCTAAGAGATGATTCCATCAGACAGATATGTGACCTCTGGCTTGGACAGCAGGGATCTCCTTGGTCAGCTTGGCAGAAGGCTGCTAGCTGAGCGGTAGGAGGCAAGCCAGGGTAAAGAAGCTTGAAGGGTGAGTGGGGAGTGAGGTCGCGGGGACAGTGGGTGCAGACAACACTAAGCAGTTTGCTGGAAAATGAAACAGATATGTGGGCAGTAGCTGGAGGGGAACGTGGCTTTGAAGGGACAGGTAGGATGAGGGAAGATGCACAGGAAGCTAAAAAAGTTCCCAGCTACTCTTATTCCCCCAGCTGTGATGCTTATTATAGTTAACCTCAAACACGATGTCCCCTGAGACAGGCTGGGGCCTGGGACCCTTTGCTGCAGTGCTTGCACCTGGACAATGTTTGCTCGGGCAATAAAATACAAAGAAATTGTAAGGGACTAAAAATAATTGCATGAGCAGTTGGGGCAAATTATGGACAAAAAGGTACAAAAAGACCAAAACTCCAAGTGCCACTGCTGAAGAGCTGGGAGCAAAAACAGAGCAAAAGCAGGGTACTGCGCATGCCCCCTGCCCTCAACACCACTAGAGGGGTGGGCAGACCACCTGTCCCTCCTCCAGCCTGACCCCTGGATACATCCCTACCCTCACATAAAGAACCAGCTCTCATGCCCTCAGGGAGCAAGCAAGACAGGGAACCTGTTACTTGTTTTCACTCCTTGCTTGCTGCAGCAGGGGCCCCAATAAAGCCCTGCCTGAATTTCTTGTCTGGCTTCTTGTCAATTTTTATTGATTAAGGAAGGCCAAGAACTCTGATCAGTAACACCCAGAAGGGCATATATTTTTACACATTTTGCTTTTCTGACAACCGCTTCATGTTGACTTGGTCCATCAGTCTGAAAAACTTAACAGCTATTTCCACCCCAGCTGTTCCCATCCATCTGACCTACACACTCCTGTTCCCCTTTCGCCTCTACACAAGAAGCCCACTAAGGTGTCTGTGGCCCGTCTATCCTCCAGTGACCCCCACGCCTGTGGCAGCACGCCTGGAAGAATTTTATATTTGGTTAATGTTTCTAATGAATCCTTTAAGGCAAATGGTTTCCTCCTTCCACTAATAACTTCCTTCCTGAAGCTAAATAAAGATTACGCAGGCTGTATTTGGCAGTGCCCGCTTCCAAAATAAACAGAAGCGCAAAAATTAGCTGGAACAATAGTATCATTAAACAGCTGCATAATTGTTCATCCGAACCAGATCGGCTTGTTCTGGAGTCTGAAAATGCAGATCTGCCCCTGCTAGAGTTTCACACTGAAGATGGCCATGGAGAAGTGGCCTCAGGCCAGCAAAGGGTCAGCGGTTAGGCAGACTCTGGCTCTGAGGTTTGTCGTTTGGGGATGGTTTCCAGGCTCTGGTGTGGGCTTCAGCAAGGCACTCAGCTTCCCTGAGTCTGTGCCGTGTGTGTGCTCAGTGGCTCAGTCATGTCAGATTCTTTGTGGCCCTATAGGCAGCCCACCAGGCTCCTCTCTCCATGGGATTTTCTGCGCAAGAATACTGGAGTGGGTTGCCATTTCATCCTCTAGGGGATCTTCCCTATCCAGGGATCGAACCCATGTCTCTTGTGTTGCCTCCACCGGCAGGCAGATTCTTTACCGCTAGCATCATGAATCTGTGGCCTGTTGTAAACATAATCACAATGCCCAGCTCTCAGTGTTAGAGATAGTTCCTGGTACACAGTATTAGTAAGAGCTTACTAAATGGTACACATTTTCTTTAACACTATCATCTTACCAATACCATCATCTTTATCACTTATTGCCTTACTGGTAGAGTCCTTGGTCATAGAATATATTCTACCCCCGCCTCCCCCCTTCACCTTGAGTTTTTTTTTTTTTTTTTAATTGGAGGATAATTGCTTTACAATATTGTATTGGCTTCTGCCATACAACAATGTGAATCAGCCCTAAGTGTACATATGTCCCCTCCCTCTTGAACCTCCCCCCCATTCTCACCCCATCTCACCTCTCTAGGTTGTCACAGAGTACCCCATTGAGCTCCCTGGGTTATATAGCGACTTCCCATTAGCTAGCTGTTTTACACATGGCACCATATATGTTTCGATGCTCCTCTGTCCCGCCCTCTCCTTCCCCCACTGGGTCCGCAAGTCTGCTTTCTACGTCTGCATCTCTATTCCTGCCCTGCAAATAGGTTCATCAGTACCAGTTTTAGACAAGGGGGCCCACTCTTGCTACTATTATTCAACATAGCTTTCAGAAGTCCTAGCCACAGCAGTCAGAGACGAAAAAGGAAGAAACGGAATCCACATTGGAAAAGAAGAAGTAAAACTCCCCCTATTTGCAGATGACATGATACTGTACTTAGAAAACCCTGAGGATGCCACCGGAAAATTATCAGAGCTGATCAGCGAATGTAGTAAAGTTGCAGGATACCAAATTATTACACAGAAATCCCTTGCATTCCTATACGCTAACAATGAAACATCAGAAAGAGAAATGTAACAATCCCATTCGCCATTGCACCTTGAGTTTTATGTTAAAGCAGCATCACATTACAGTTAATGACATGATGTTAAATTACATGATACTGTAACATGTAATGATGATGTCTTATGGCACACCACATACGATGCTCTATCACACGATCCTCTATCACATGATGCTTTACGTGACACTTTGTTACACAATACTGTATTGCAGTATCCTGTGTCATGATAACCTCCAAGGTCGATGGGAAGGGGTTTTCTTATATTCAGAGTAAAAGATAATAGGCTTAATAGATTCCAGGTACTATCCTAACTCATGTAATATTCAAAACCCCTCTTCAAAGCAGGTGGTCATTCATAATTAACTAATAAACATTAGTTATTTAATTGTTAATTAAGTATCTAAAAGGGCTTCCCTGGTAGCTCAGCTGGTAAGGAGTCTGCCTGCAATGCAGGAGACCCTGATTTGATTCCTGGGTCAGGAATTTCCCCTGGAGAAGGGATAGGCTACCCACTCTATTATTCTTGGGCTTCCCTCGTGGCTTAGGTGGTAAAGAATCCACCTGCAGTGTCGGAGACCTGGATTTGATCCCTGGGTTGGGAAGATCCCCTGGAGGAGGGCATGGCAACCCACTCCAGTATTCTTGCCTGGAGAATCCCCATGGACAGAGGAGCCTGGCGGGCTACAGTCCGTGGGGTCAGTCACAAAGTGTGGTACACAACTGAGGGACTAAGCACAGCACAGCCATCTAAAAATTGATCCAAATGCTAATAAATAGTTAATCCAAAAAAAGAAAATGAAGCCCAGGGAGGTTAAGTCACTAGCTGAAGGCAACAGAGCTGGGATTTGAACCCAGGCAGTCTGCTTCTTGATCCCTGCACCCTGCCCTTCTTCTGACCTGAAGTGCCGGAAGCACACCTCCATCATCACTGTCTCTGCAAGCACATACTGGGGAATGTTTGGAAAGTTCCAGGAACTTGGTGGAGGCCAGTGTGACAGGAGCAGGATGGATGAGTGGGCAGAGCTGAGCTCTGAGGAGTCACGGGCAGATCACAAAGGACGGCTTACTTTCTGAGTACCTGTCCAGGGGCAAGGACCACAGCCTGAGACATCCTAGGAAGGAGAAGCAGACAGTGGGCTCATGAAGTGTGAAATATATTGGATGGCAATAAGTGCTCTGGAGTGAAATAAAGCAGGGAGGAGAATAAGGATGCTCTGGGGTGGTTACCATTTTAAATACGGCTTCTCTGAGAAGGTGGCATTTGGGTGAAGACTGGACTTTGAGAGAACAAGCTCTTCCAATATCAGGTGGGGGAAGCATATGACTGGCAGAGAAAACAGCATGTGCAAAGGCCCTGGGGTGGCTGGCCCTTGGAAAGAGTAAGAAAATCAAGGCCTGTGGAGCAGAACAGGAGAGACGGACAGCAGTGACATCAGAGAGGAAGGAGCAGGTCTTGCAGCTCCCCCGCCATGGCAGCACCACAGTTTTACTCTGGGCGATGAGGACCACTGAGGGGTTCTGAGCAGAAAAGGCGCATGACTCACTTCCTGGGTGCAGAGACCCCTCAGGCTGTTGGCTGCCAGGGGTTGGCCTCCTTGTGGGCATCTGCTCAGTTTAGGCTGACAAGACCAAATGGGAAGTCATCAGTCACTCTCTGGAAAGACATTCCTCCTTGAAGTGGTGGAGAAGAAAGTCTCCCTTTCCTTGCTGTGGGACGTTGTCCAAACCAGTGAGCAGTGACGGAGCAGGGAACATTCTGGAAGCTTCCTGGGGGCTCAGTGCAGTCCTCACAGCCCCACAGTCCTGTTAGCAGCTTGGCTCAGTGCCTCATCTCAGTGGGAATGGGCGGTGAATGGGCGATGTCCTTGTGCCATGATGTTCCTGCGCCAGGGCACTTCCCATCACAGCCTCCACGAGGGCGGAGCTCCATCACCTGCCACAGTCTCTGCTTCTTCTCCATGAGGCTCCAGCCAATTCATTGAATGCTGCCAGCCTCTGCAATGCCTGCAACTCCATACCCACCCTCTCATCTCACACCATATTTTTCTCTGTAACACTTAGGACCGCCTGACACGCTTCATGTTGTTTAATGCATGTGAATAGAGTCTGCCTCCAGAGTGTAAGCTCCAAGGGAGCTGGTTTTGTGTTTGTTTTCATCATTATCACCTTCAGAACTTAGAGTGGCAACTGGCACATGACAGATACTTGGTAATTGTTGAATAAATGAATGAGTGAGTGAATTTTCTTTACAGCATTGGACTGACATTGCATCATAGGATTAGGCTATGTGAATAGACAGTCTTATAAGTCAAAGATGCTTCAATGTCAACTTAAGTGGTTCAGCCTAACACTTCTTGTTGCAATTGACGTGTCTTTGTTTATTGGCTTGCATAACCCCTTTCTTATCCACTCTCCCAATTTGAATGCCCATTCATGAAGGCAGAATCCTGTTGTTCTGTAGGCCTAGTTTCTTGGCATGTGATAGTTTCCCAATAAATGTTGGTTGAATGAACAAATACATAGAAGAAGAAAATGAATGAAGGAATGGAAAGAAATGTTCCTTTCTAGAATGAAGAGCCTAACACACACAGTCCCATCAACCGTCTTGACAATCCCATGAATGTTGGTAGAGAATAAATGTTAATGAACTCTGATGCTTTTAAGAAGAAATACAATACCAGACAAAAATAATATCCCTCTGAGTCAGTGAGCAGTGTTTGTGGAAGAATTTCCAAAGCTTCTTGGAAGCTCAGAGAATTCCTTACGTCTTCAGAGGCTCTGGTGGTTGGTCTTTCTCAGTGTTCTGAAAATGCTGGTACCTTGTACTGCTGGTTTGGGAATCAGTGGCTTGATAGTGGACAGTGGGGTTCAAGCATGTCATTAGAGATCATTAGCAATTTCTGGACCCAAATTGGTAATCCGAGAACTCCACAGGGCCAGGAGAGCCATGGTCAACATTGGCTCTTGGGGGTCTACAGGCAAATAACCCCTCTCCCGCTCAGGAAGGCGAGACTTGGTGAGACCAGGAAGGCTGGAGACTGGAGTGGATGCAAAAGGATGGATGTGTGCTGATTCTCCTCCTGTCCACAAATAGACATGAATGACGCATTCCAGCCCCAACTCAGGCAGGTTATAGTCATCGACAGTCATGCCCATTTCCACATTTCAAGGGATTTTGTTCATATTTGGGGGGTCCTATCTTCCCAGGATCCCGAGTTTCCATAGCAACAGTGAAACCACCACTCCTCCGCTGAAGGGCTGACTATAGTAACTCCCTTATATATACGAACAAGTTCTGTTCTGAGAGCATGTTTGTTAGTCCAATTTGTTCCTAAGTCCAACAGAACACCATTGGCTATATAGTATTGTGCTGTAATAGGTTTATAATACTTAAAATACAATAATACATTTAAAAAGTGAACAAAAATTAAAGAAAACATTTTTAATCTTACAGTACAATACCTTGAAAAGTACAGTCGTCCAGCATAACAGGGGCACACTGGCAACTTTGACATGTCAGGGGACTTACTGTAATTGCAGCTTTCCATCAAACTAAGACAGCAGAGGGGCTGTAAGGTTGTTTAGCCCAAAATGGGAGACAAAGCCAGCTTGTGATGTCACCACACATGTAATGCGTGCAACATGGAAGGCAGGAAGACTTCACTTCTTAATACAAATGAACCACAAAACTTTGGGACATGAACCCCCCAAACCTCCCCATTCACAGTTTAAACTGGCAGAGTGACAAGATCGTTCCTGGAAGAAAAGAGCTTTTGGTGGTAGCAGGTGGAATGGACTTGGGAAAAATGGTGAAAAGCATAGAATTTGCCTCTCTGCCCTTATCTCTCTGTGCCCCCATCCCCAGGCTAGGGGATAAAAATAAGTAAAAGAATTAAAATGGTAAAATTTTAAAGTAATAAATAATAACAATCACCAACAAATTCAAGCCAAGGAGGAAAGTACATTAGGGTCCCCTCCCCATTGTATCAGGCTTCCCTGGTGGCTCAGATGGCAAAGAATCTGCCTGCAATGTGGGAGACCTGGGTTCGATCCCTGGGTTGAGAAGATCCCCTGGAGGAGGGCATGGCAACCCACTCCAGTATTCTTGCCTGGAGAATCCCCATGGACAGAGGAGCCTGGCAGGCTATAGCCCATGGGGTCACAGAGTTGGACACGACTGAATGACTAAACACAGCTCAGCAGAGCCCCATTATATTAAGATGTCTCCCATCTGTATAACGTGAACACAGCTTCAGCTGTCAGGCCACTGGAAGGACAGGCTTGGTCTGCAGGGGCAGCAGACAAGCAGCAGGCGCGTGCTCAGGGACCAGCCTCTGCCAGCTCCTCCAGGTGAGACACGGAGCTAAATCTTCCCTTTTCTGAAGGAATCCGGACTTCTACGTGAAGGATCCCAATGTTTAAAATGTTGACTGCTAAACCACCTTTGGCATTTGTTGTTACTGTTGTTTAGTCGCTAAGTCGTGTCTGACTCTTTTACAACCCCATGGACTCTAGCCCCCCAGGCTTCTCTGTCCATGGGATTCTCCAGGCAAGAATACAGGAGTGGGTGGCCATGGCCTCCTCCAGAAAATCTTCCCGACCCAGGGATCTAACCTGCGTCTCCTGCCTTGGCAGGCAGATTCTTTACTGCTGAGCCACATAAATCTCATTATAAAAAGAGAAAGAGGAAAGAAGGAAGGGAAGGCGGGAGAAATGAAGGAGAGGGGAGGAGAGGGGGAGGGGGGAGGAAGGTGAGGAAAGAAGCTAAATTCAGATGGTTTCCCGTGAAATCTTCCACGAGATTCTGCCTGTGTGAAAGTTGGTCCCACCTGTGCCTTTTTTCTGCATGGTGTCATTTCGCATGGTTCCTCCCCACCAGGGTTCACAGGTGGTCACTGTTAGGGGTAAGGAGGTCCTCGTGTTCTCTGATGCCCACTGATGGCTTCTCCTGGGGGATGACTTTGGGTGACAAGAGGTCATCAGAGCAGGGAGAAGATGCTCTGGTTAGAGGAAGGGCCCAGCCCCGGGACCGCCTGCCTCGGCAGGGCATTTGCAGAGGGACCAATGAAGGGACATTTGGACTCGTGGGGGGCTGAGCACCCCACTTCACCAGAGTGATCAGACAGGCCCAAACCCTGAGATTCGGAAGCTCCATAGAAGTGTCAGATTTGAATGCCCGACTGCCACTTAGCGTGTGTGTCAAACAAGGAAAACTGCATGTCAGTTTTCCCATCTGTAGAATGGGGCCAGTTACATTACCTCACTCCTGTGGTTATTGTGGGTGACAGCAGCTACATGGTGGTAAGAAGCTTGAAACAGTAGCCCTATCTAGGGAAAGAGCCATGCATCTTGGCTGGTATTTGCAGAAGACCTGGGGGTGGCGGCGGGGGCGGAGAAAGAGAGGATTTTTTCAAACAGAGAAGAGAGATTCACCTCCACACAAGAACCTGCAGCTCTGCTCACGTGCTCTTGGCACGTAAAACAGAAAACGCGCAAACAGGGGAGGAAAGCTTGTGGGTGTGAGGATTTCCCCGGCTGATCCTGCCGCCCTGGGGAGAAGCTGAGATGCAGGCGGTGAGTCAGACCGGGGAGCCGGCTGGCTGTGGGGGAACCCAGGACGCGGCTCCCTGCAGGGCGCTGGGCTGACCTGACCTGTGTGTCTCCCCCTGCCTCCCCAGCACATGCGAGAGGCCGCAGAACGGCGGCAGCAGCTGGAGTTGGAGCATGAACAAGCCCTGGCCATCCTCAACGCCAAGCAGCAGGAAATTGACCTCCTGCAGAAGGTGAGCTGGGGCTGGGGCTGGGGGCCTGGGAGAAGGCAGGCAGTGCGCTGGGGACCTGGAGTGTGGGTGGCTGGCTGCTCTCCCGAGCCTTTTCTCACACGCTCGGGAATGACTTCTTGGTGTGGAAAGATTCCCCGTGTGCTCTAGTTTCTCCTCAGTTAACTTGTGATTATATTCTAAGCTGCAAAAATCAAAGGAAAAGCTCTAACAGTTGATGCTGGCGAGATTGTAGGGAAAAGGACACGCCTGTGGGTTATTAAAATGGGGTGTGAATTGCTTTATCTCTGGGCTAAGTGACTGACAGCATCCTTGAGAACTAAAGGTCTATTTTGACCCTGCAACCTTCTGTTCTGGGAATATACCTGTAACAAATACAGGAACCAGTTTTGGTTTGGTTCGACTTGGATCCTGCTGTGTGGGCATAGGTAACAAGATTAAATCCAATGCCCATCCGAGGGCGAGGCTGTGTGAACTGCGGGGCATCCATACCACAGAGCAGCATGACCACACTGGGAGGAAGAAATTCTGCTTATAGATGCCGTCTCTTCGGATTTACATGATGTGTTATTAAGTGAGCAGAAATATGTAGCATGATCAAGGACAAGAGAGGGAGAAAGAGAGAGAGGGAACATAAAAAGAAGAAAGCAAAGCAGAGGAGTAAGGACAGAAAAAATGGTAGGAAGAACAAAGGACAGAAACCAGAGGGAGGGAGAAGGGGACGAGCGGAGGGGACCAAGCAGTTCAGAAGGTATATTCCCATGGCACCTGGGGTGGTTTGGGGACCACGAAAGTTAGCATCCTTAATCAGCAGCCTTGTTCTTCCTGTCTCTGTCCAGATGAATCTGGGGACCCCTCCTTCAGAACCATGAGGCTTGGGGTCCCTGTGTATATTTCTCATTGGGTTTCAATCCTGAAGCCCTGTGTCCCCCACCCATGGGAAGGCAGCCCAGCCCTTCCAGGCAGGACCCAGCTTGACCACTGATGCAGATGCTGGTCCCAGTTATGCCTCCCTTCACTGGGATGAGCAGCCGGCACCCTCCTCCTCCATCGGTGGCGCCCCCACCCCCAGCCAGCCCCTCCAGGTCTTTGATCTCAAATAAAGGACTCAGTGGCTAGCCTTATCTGGCTGGAGATCCCTATCTGTTGGAGTGTTTTTCTTCTCCCGAGTTTATTAGCAGAGCGTGTAGCATCAAGCAGATAACTTCTGATGCTGTTTTCCTAATCATTTGTGGAGACCTCGTGCTAAGGATAGATTTCATTATGCTGGTGCGATAGAGACTGTCACAGTCCTTATTACCTGTCATAATAAGTTGGCTGGTACGCTGAGAAGCAAGATTTCATTAGATGCTGTCCAGAAAGGATATTGCTGGGATGCAGACACCGATATTACTCCTGTCTTCTCCCTCTTTCCATGCGTGAGGGACCTTCCGGTGCCTGGTACCTACACTCCTTCACTGCATCCCTGAAAGCCACATCCCCAGGCTGGGAGCATCCAGGACAGAAATACAAATATTGTCCAGCAAGGGTGACAGGTTGGCTTTTCTTACCAGAGCGTCCTTCTCTTTTAGCCTGGAGTTTTATCTATGAAACACTTGATGCCGAGGAAAGTGCACTAGAGCCAAGTCCCTTATTCAGCTCCCAGTGTCTCTCTTGAGCATCATCCAACTTCCTTTGCTTTTGCTTTTTTTCCCCCTGAATTCATCCTTGCCTCTCTTTTGGACACACTCATGCTTCATCGGGAGGTGGGTGGGGGGAAGCAGAGGAAGAAAATCTAATGAAGGATGAATGCACAAACCTTGTAATTTCTTAGAGCTCTGATTTTTAAAATAAAAAAGTATTAGAAAGGTTGAGACTTGAGTGGAACGAGATTGGTGAATTCTTTCCAGAGTTCGCGTCTGTGTTCGAGTTCCTGCACGGACAGCCCTCGTGCTACATTTGCTGTCCGGTTCACTCGCTCATTCATTCACTCATCAGCACACGTTTGCTAGCTTCCACCTGTGTGTCGGCTGCTCAGCCATTGTTCTGGAAACCAGGAATGCAGTGCAGAGTCGGACAAGACCTCTGGCTTACCGAGTGAGAATAAGTGAACAAGTCATGAAGAACTAAAGAAGTTCAGATCAGGGAAATGCCATAAAGGAAACACAGAATAAAGACTGATGAGGACAATGACTTTATATGGGGTGAAGTTGAAATGAGTGGCAGACACCTATTATAGAAATGCTCATATCCTATGGAAAGCCGAATTCTAGCCCTTGTCCCTCTATCATAATAAAAGTCACCAGAGCGCCCTGAGTTCCAGTTTGGTTATCATGAGATAGCAACGTGCATAGTTCCTAGAAGCTGTCTGCAGTCCCATTGACTACAAGTCCCATTATTTATTTTTATTGGAGTATAGTTGATGTGTGGCTTCCCAGGTGGCGTTGTGGTAAAGAACCTGCTTGCCAACGCAGAGGACTTAAGAGATACAAGTTTGACCCCTGGAGCAGGAAGAACCCCTGGAGAAGAGCATGGTAACCCACTCGTGGGTACTCGTGTATTTTCAGTACTGGAAAGTATTGGAAAGTACATGAGTATTTTCCAGTACTCGTGTCTGGAAAATCCCCTGGACAGAGGAGCCTGGTGGGCTACAGTCCATGGGGTCACAAAGAGTCACAACTGAAGTGACTTAGTACACACACGCATAGTTGGTTTATAATGTGTTAATTTCTGTTGTGCAGAAAAGTGATTCAGTTATACACCTATATATATATTCTTTCTATAATATCCTTTTCCATTTTGGTTTATCCCAGGAGATTGTTATAGTTCCCTGTGCTCTACAGTAGGACCTTGCTGTTTATCCATTCTATACATAGTAGTTTGCATCTGCTCCCCCCAAACTCCCAATCCGTCCCTCCCCTAATCCTCCTCTCCCCTGGCAACCACCTTCTGTTCTCTATGTCCTTGAGTCTGTTTTTGTTTCATAGGTAAGTTCATTTGAGTCCTATTCTAGGTTTCACATATAAGTGATATCATATGGTGTTTGTCTTTCTCTGTCTGACTTATTTCACTTAGTATGATCATCTCTAAGTTGCATCCGTGTTGCTGCAAATCCCAGTACAGGATTTCTTGAATGCACTCCTGTGGGACCCAGCTTCATCTCGCCAATGCCATGGCTTTTGTTAAGTCACCCGTGCATGAATGTCCTGCTCAGTGGTTAGTGTCCTGCCCTCTTCCTCTTTGACCCAGAGGCACATTTTGAGAGGGTCTCTCTCCCCAACCCCTAGGCTTCCAGGATCCTACTCTCTTCCAGTTTTCTCCTTCCTCACAGAAGCCCTCTAAGCATCCTCAAGGCTCTGCCTGCCATCCACGTCTCTTTTTTAATTTTTTTTCTTTATTTATTTGGTTGTGCTGGGTCTTCCTTGCTGCACAAGGGCTTTCTCTAGCTGCAGTGAGCGGAGGCTGCTCTGGTTGTGGTGCTTGGACTTCTCGTGGTGGTGGCTTCTCCTGTTCTGGAGCGCGAGCTCTAGGGTGCATGGGCTTCAGAAGTGGTGGCTCTGAGGCTCTAGAGCACGAGCTCAATAATTCTGGTGCTCAGGCTTATGTGCTCTGCAGCAATGTGGGATCTTCCTGGATCAGGGATGGAATTCGTGTCTCCTGCATTGGCAGGCAGATTCTTTCCCACTGAGCCACCCGGGAATCTCCCACATCTCTTCTTGACCTCCACTGCTCCCTCCATGACCTTGTCTGGTTCCGTGGGTGTCAATGCCGTCTGTGTGCCAACTCCCACATGTGGATCTCCAAGTTGGATTCCACTGAACCCCACTTCTTTTGTCCAACTGGTTGTCCAGCTTGGATGATCTCAAACGTCCTGTCCCAAGCTGAAGTCCATTCCATCCTCAGCAAGGTGTGCTCTGCACATCTTGCCAGGCTCTGCAAAGGGCAGTGTTTCCTTTTTGGTACAGCCTTTCCTTTTCCCCTGGAGTCAGTTGCCTTTCTGTGTGTTTGCTCAGTCTTCTGTGTGCTCATCACTCTCTTATTCCCAAACTTTCTGCCAGAGTGTTAAAATTTCTCTCAAGTCAACCAGACTCCTCAGGGGATGTTTTCATTCCATTTTCCTCTGAGACATCCTGCCTGGAGCCCGGCCTCATCTTCCAGTCCAGGCTGGTTGCCCCAGAGGCTGGATGCTACACTGGGTCTAGAAATGCCCTTCACCATCATCTTAGGAATTCCCTTGACCACTCTGTACTTTGTGGGATTTGCTTCTTCCCAGATCCTCAAATATGGACAGCATGTGTGTAAGGAAGCCAGAGGTTTATCTTCTCATGAATTGTAAGCGGTTTTCTGCTACTGTGTAGTCCTTGCAGATCGCTTTGTGGTTTCAGCTTCACTTCTGGACTTGGCCACCCTAAGGAAGGTCCTGGCTTTCAGGGACCCAGCTGATGTCAGAACTTTCTCCAGGGAACCTCTTCCCTCCTCCCTGGAAGTTCAGCTCTTCCCTCTGCTCAATATGGTGATTGGGAGGAGCGAGGGAAATAGTGGGCAGGTGAGAACACCTGTTGAGTTGAAGAATGGATGAATGATCAAGCTGCCCAAGGCTATTCTAGTGGGAGTCAAGGTGAGATAAGACCATTGGCCAACCCTTATTTCTGGTAGCTGGTGGAGATGTAAGCTTAAAAAAAAATAGAAGTCCAAGCAGATAGAGTCCTGTCTACGAGGACTTTTCCACGGGACAGCTGCTTCATGGAGATCACTGAACCAGGAGCTTGACTGAGAATCCTCACCTTCATTCATTCGGCAAACAGTCCTTGAGCATTGCATGTCGGCTGTGTGATGGCTAAGAACACAGCAGTGAGCCAGGCTGTGAATATAGGCTATGGACAATGACAGTGGTAATAAAAGCTACAACATGAACATTTGCTTTCAGTGTAGCATATTCTGGGCCCGGTACTAGGCAGACATCTGTCATCTTATTTAAAACCCTGACCACCTCTGACTCCTCCTGCCCTGTCGCCCTTCCTGCAGCCACACTGGCCTCCTCTCTGTGACCCAAACATCCCCCTCTCTGCTCTTCCCTGAGAATGCCTGGCCCCCAAAAAATGACAGAGCTGGCTTATTGTTGTCATGGGAGTCTCTGTCCGGCTGCCCTGCCTGAATGGACTTCATCACCCCCGCTCTGGCGTTCTCTGCCACTCACCCCCTTTAGTGATGCCACTTGCTCGTTGTTGTACCTCTTTGCCTGTTCTCTGCATCCCAAGTGGAGTGTCTGCACTCCCAGGACGTTGCCTGACACAGAGCAGGTACTCAACAAGTGATGCTTGGGAACTTTGAATGAATGAATGAATGAACAGAGATACTCAGGAACTTTGAATGAATGAATACGGATGAATGAATGAATAAATGCAGGAAAGACCTAGTAAGACTCCATCAATTGGTCCTGTAACTTTACCAGGATAACTGATGGTAAGTTCCAGGCCATCCTTGGTAAGTGTCTATTGAATGTATGAGTGGTGACAGCAATAAGCTCTCACTGTAACCTGTGGGATGCAGGTCCCCTCACAGATGCAGAACCTGAGGTTAGACAGCATGGTCCAGGTCCCCTGGAGGCCTGACACCAGAACCCTAGTGTCTCTCTAGGGAACCAGTGAGCAGAGTCCAGTCGCTCTAACTGCTTCCTTTTCCTGTGTGGGTTACATCCTCATCTTATTACAAGTAACAGTTATAATCTCAGTGTATGAGCAAAATTGTCCACATTTAAAATTCATCTGCAAATGCTACTGTTGTTTTAAATTCCTCCCGTGCGGGAAACGAAGGCTCCCAGGCTTAAGGCCATTATTGACATGCTCACTGCTATTAGAAACCAAACTTACCCTGCAGCTCATAAAACTGCTTTGCCTCCATGTCAAATGCTTCCCTTGCATGTTTTGGATTTAGTTGCTGTGTGTGGGTAACAGGGACATCTCAAGCTGACCTTCTGAGTTCATTCAGTGTGTTGATTTCTCCCGCGATGCATGCCTGGGATACTGATCAGTGCTCACGACTTCCTCAGCTCTGTGGAACCCGGGGACCTGATTTGAGGATCTGTACATTTAGTTCCATGAATCTCACTGTCTTTTCTGTGGAGTTGATATTAACAGCACCTGTAAATGACCCCCACCCACTCTCATCTCATCCCACCCAGCATCCATACTCCCAACCCCATCACCAAGGTGCCTGGGAGCTTATTACTCTGAGTGTTACATGCCGGTCTGTCCCAGCCAAACGTCCAAAGCTTTGGCAGCAGGAAATCTATGTCCCTTTTGAACAGCTACCCCTCCCCCTGAAATAGATGTGTTTGCTGCCATGTTAACTCACTCCCTGGACATTTCATCCCTGGATGACAAGCCCCTTCTTCTGACCGTAGGACTGTGGGTCTCCCTAGGAGTCAGTCCCTCTCAAGTCTAATGTGTTCTGTAGGAAACCATGAAGGTCTCAGCTTCCCCATGTGTTGGCAGTGGCCCCCAAAATGAGCCTCGCTGAAGCTGTCGCCTAGATTCTGCAAGAATTCAGCACTGCCAATTTTAACTGTTAATTTTAGCCATCTATTCTGATTGCCCAAATGGCCCAGCTTGCCAGTAGCCTACGAAAACGAACTCCTGATTTGTACTTGAAGCCAGAAACGAAGTTGTTACTGCCAGCTTGGCTGTGTTTTAACAGCCTGTGATGGGGTTTTTGGTTGTTTTTCATTCTGCCAGTTGAAAACTATCTTTGACTCAAGTGGCTCAATGGTGGTGTTATTTATATAATCTCTGTATGTTCTCTAGCTGTTTTGTCTCCCCCCTCCAACCCCATTTCATGATTTATTGTCGCTCTTGTTTTTGCTTTGAAAGGAACAATTTTGAGCTTTTGAAGACTGAGCTGGATTCAAGAATGGTTGAGTTAATTTGCTGGGTTCTATTCACTTCCCCAGCTCTTAAAAGCCTCATTGGAAATATGTGAGAATGAAATGCATATGAATGAACAGTATGGAAATATCAGGCTACTTCTCGCTTTTAGTCCGTACTGGGGAAGCCAAGCCTTTCCCTCTTTCCGACTAATGGAAATTTTCAAGTGAGAAGTAGAAGCTGTTAAGACAGCTCTCACTGGCTTATTTATGACATCCAACTCTTCTCTTTATTATTCTCCAGCCACCTGGAGAAAATATTCCTCCAGAGCTGAGAATCCTGAATGTAAATCTCAGTTTAGCAGGTGGATTCTTTCTTCTCTATCATGTGCTTAGTTGTGTCTGACTTTTGCGACCCCATGGATTGCAGCCCGCCAGGCTCCTCCGTCCATAGGATTCTCCAGGCAAGAATACTGGAGTGGGTTGCCATGCCCTCCTCCAGGGGATCTTCCCAATCCAGGGATCGAACCCACTTTTCTTACATCTCCTGCATTGGCAGGTGGGCTCTTTACCACCTCGTGCAGCAGCCCAATCTCACCAGCCTCTCCATTCTCTGCCAGATGAGGGGGTGCTTTTCAGTTTTTACAAAGAGCGTCAAGCCCAACCCCAATCCATTCCATCTTGCCCAAAGGAAGGGAAAAAAAATGAGAACTGATTTAGACCCTGAGAATGTTGGGGCTTGTTAGAGGAATGAATATCAATGACCCACACTCCCTGATAACTTCGACATTAATCTCTAATTCTGCTGCCTTTTTCCCACTGTAAACGTTCACTCTTCTGTCTTTTTTCATCATCCAAAAGGCTCAGGTTGAAGCTAAGAAAGAACATGAAGGTGCGGTGCAGCTGCTAGAGGTAAGTGAGCCAGCCCTGCTGGCTTTCTTCCCCGGGGGTGGGTGAGCTCAGGGCATGCTGTGTTAATGCTTTGTAGAAGTCGTAACCGACCTTTACTGAGTGCCCACTGGGTACCCATTACTCCTGCCGTTTACACATCCTCCCGTGTTGTCCATGCAAGCAGACCATCAGATCAGTATCATTATGAGTCCCATTTTTACATGTGAGGAAGTGGGGCCCAGAGAGGTTAAGCAGTTTTCCTGTGGCCACACAGCCAGCATCAGAACTGTGAGTCTCAGAGGTGCTCTGCTCTCCTCTGATTGAATGGGAAGCAGGGAGGGTGAGCCTGCTTCCTTACAGGAGAAAGGGAAGTGGATCATTCCTACGGGTGTCAGGTGAATGGGGGTATTTTAAAGGATAGCGCCAAGCCTGAGGAAATACCTGGCATCCGGGGAGGCATTTGCAGATTTAGAGAAAGGACAGCGAAGGGAGTTGCAGCAGTGAACACGGTCGAGGCGCGGCCACAGGTACTGTCCCCGTGAGCACAGCAGG
Source organism: Bos grunniens (assembly GCF_055505025.1). Taxonomy (NCBI): domain Eukaryota; kingdom Metazoa; phylum Chordata; class Mammalia; order Artiodactyla; family Bovidae; genus Bos; species Bos grunniens. The sequence goes on from NC_141181.1 coordinate 47,004,076, forward strand.
AGTCACCCTCCCCAGCCACCTGCAGGCCTTTCTCACTGGCTCTGATGCTGGGGGCTTGGCAGGAGGCAGGTGACGTGTCAGAATCACCCTCTGCCTCCAGTTGGTGGCCTCCCATATCCTCGGGAATGGAGGAAACTCCTGGGGTCCCCTGGGGGGCCTTTGCAGTCTGCATGCCTCATGTATAATAAATGGACATAAGGAATCTCCCTTTTGAAGACAGAGGTCCCCCAATTACTGACCCCTCAGTCAAGACACAACAGCAGGAGGGGTGGCTGCACAGCGTGGGGTGGCCCCACAAGCGCTCCTCCCCTAGTTCTGTTCCATCCAGAAAGGCCAGGAGGGCCTCTCCCCTGGGCCTGTGTCTCTGCATAAGGGAAGCGCCTGTCCTCTTTAAGATGACCTTGTCTCTTGTCCCCCAGGACAGCTGCGTGACCACTTAAAACAGAATATGTGCATCTCTTACATTGCCTTTTAAAATCTATTCCTCCCCCAGGAAACGGTTTCATCATTATCATCATATATATTAAAATTGATTTTTTTGAAAGCATCCATTAGCTAATGAATATCTGGAGGGCTGGGAGTGATAAATAGCAGGTGGGAAAATATATAACCTGAGAGAGTGGAAACAGACGTCCCAATGGCCATACATCTCCCTGAAACAGCATTTCATTCCCCTCGCAGGATCGCCCACCGCAGTTTGATTTGCATAGTCTCCTGGCTGGAAGTCCAGCTTCTTTCCTTCCCTTCACCCCAAGCCCATCGATCTGATGGTCTGTGTTGTTTTAATCTGCCTTCTGAGCTGCTGCTCTGTGACAGCCCCGCTGAGGTCACGTCACCCGGCGCTGGTGCGGGGTGCAGGCCCTGACACGTGGGGGACGGATGTAACGTGCTTTGGTTGGGAAAACGGAGAGGGCCACGCAGATGGGCTGAGAACCTGGGTTTTCTTTTATTCACCACGTCTTCCCGTCATTGTGTTTTGCTTTGCTCTTCACCCAGAACACACTGGACAGCATGCAGGTATTTTAGCGAGTGATGTCCTCCCCTCCCATGTGCTTGGTGAAGTTTTTTCCCATGAGTGGACCGGCCGTGCGCCCCTGGGCCAGCTCCATTTCCCTCTTCTTCTGAACATGGGCAGCTTCTGATGCAGTCGTGGGTGCCCGGGTCTCCCTGGGGTGGGGGGAGCCAAGGAGCTGCTCGTGGGAGTTCTGCCCCAGGGAGACACTTTAATCCAGGCACTGGGGCCCAGGGTTCTGTCCACCGTGAGTGATGAGCGAGCCCAGCAAAGCCGGCTTCCATTCTCAGGCTGGAAGGATGTTCTGTGAATTCAGATGACCGCGGGGAGAACTGTCAGGATGATTCTGCCCTCGGGCCATCCGCGTGCTTGCACTGCCGAGAGCCCGGAATTCTGTGGGTCATCAGTATTCACGCCTTGCACCTGAGTGGGCCCCTTGCTATCCTGTGTCATGGGCGGGCAGTGGCTTCTCTAGCAGCGGAGGGGCCCTTCCTCGTTCTTCCTGCAGGCAGCCACCTGGGGAAGAAGGGAGATGAACTGTCTCTCCAAACAGGGTTTTGAGCCTTTTCCAAAACTCTGAGTTTGGCTGTGAATTTGTAGAACTGATGATGACTTTCCTCACTCTTGGGTTGTTCTCAACGTGGGCTTCCCAGACCCAGTGTGTGCTTTCCAGACCTTCAGTATCTGCATTACCCCGGAGCTCGATAGAACACAGATCCTCAGCTTCTGCCTGCGACCTGCTAGAGCAGAAATTCGGGATGGGGCACAGATGTCTGCGTTTTAACCAACCCCCCTGAGCAGTTTAAGAAGCGTTGTTTAGAGAGTCTGCTAGGCTGGTTACAGGAAGGATAAGTAGCTGAAGGAGTAGGGCACTTGGGAATCTTGGCCAATCCTGGCTCAGCGCCTTAGTAACTGGAAGTGTTGACCAGGAACAACCTGAGCGAGTCCCCACCCACTGGGTCCTCAGGAGCATCCTTAGCAGGCAGTGTACTTTTCATTTGGAAATTCATGTTTTCCATGTCTGACTTTAGTGAGATCCTCTACTGAGCAGAAAGACACAGCTAGGGATGACACAGTGATAGAGAAGGGCTGCCCTGGAAGTAGCGTTAGGTTAAAACCCCTCGAAACACTCACATGCACACATCCGGTTCTGTGGACGTCTCAGTCCTGTTTTCTGATGAGTGAGCAGCCAGGATGTTTGTGGGTGAGAGGAGGTGTTTTTATTCCTGGTCAGAACACCCAGCGACTGATCTGGGCTGGCTTGGCAGGCTGAGCAAAGACAAGGATCAAGAGTCAACTGAAAACACCTTTTCAGAATTGGAACGGAGAGCTCTGCTTGAAAACCTAACAGCCTAAGAGCAGGTGCTAGTTATGTAGCTTCCTTGACACTTTGTAAAGTTAGTTCAGGTCAAAGAAGCAAAAGAAAATAGCTGTAACAGCAACAACGGTGCTGATAGCAGGGTTTATTGAATCCTTCTCAACTGGGCATTGTTCAGAATGCATCTGTGGGTTACCCAGGAGATGACAGAAGTATTGTCCCTCTCGTATCCATGACAACAAGGGGAATTGAGACATGATCAGGAGAAATGACTTCCCAAAGCCTCAGGGGCAGATAGCCAGGAGCAGAGTCTGGATGCCAACCCCAGGAGTTTAGCGCCAGAATCCAAAATCTCCGCCACTGCATGGCAGCATCCTCTGACCTAGGAATCCTGACTTCCCTGCAAAGCAGGGTCAGCTCTCCTGCCACCAAAAGGTAGATCAGCTCCTGCAGCAGCCAGACTCAGAAACAGTGGGCAGACAGCTCACCCTGACCTCTGGGCATCAGCAGACAGGAGTGCACATCGTGTGGTCACGAGTGACAAGTGTGATGAAATTTAATCCTTTTAATACCCCCCAGGGAGGTTGATAGCATCCTCCTCATTTCACTAACGAGACAACCAAGGCACAGAGATGCTGAGCCACCTGCCAAGGACACACAGCTCCTAAGAGCAGAGCAAGAGCCCTGAGGGTCCACAGGTAACACCATATCAAGTCGCTGAGAGAGTCAAGTGCAAAGAAGAAATGGTCCATGACTGTAGGGCTGATAAATCGCAACACCTGTTGGGTTGGGAGGCAGTGAGCTCTGGGATCCATTGCAGGGGGCATGTTCGCCCGTGATGAGCTGGTACCCACCTGGGTGTCAGTACTGAGGGCTTTGTATGTGCGCCTTGTGTGCTTTGCGGCTAATTATTCAGGGCTCCCAGGGCTTGTTGGCCACTTCCTGGACCAAGGCGTCCACCTGCAGGTGATGCCAGAAAGAACCTGAACAGGTTCCATTCATCCCCGAGTCTCATCCAAGAGCAGATAGGGCCCTGAATCTCAAGGTGGGTGTCAGCATCTGGGCTGCCCAGTGACTTTTATGGGTCCTGGGCTCCTTTTGCTTTCATGGGACCCTTCCTCCCTTAAGATATTAAAAATTATATTATACATCTGCTTGGGTACAAAGATGAATGTAATCCAGCTTGGATTCATTATTATTATATTCATTTTTTCCCCTGATTTTAAAGACAATTAAAATGAAAACTTTGCCATGGATCCCTCAACAAGGCCTCAGGTACCATGCTGCTGCCTGTCTTGTATTAAGGTGCTCAGCGATCATCTGGCAAGGGAGTGTCCTTGTGGTTAAATAAATCTGTTTTGTCCCATCAAACAGATGACCTTAGTCTCTGATCTCTTGGTCTCTTGGTGTAAGTCAGGTTAGGCGCAGGTGTGTTGTAGTAACAAACACCAAAATCTTACATTCAGCACAAGGGTTCATTTCTTGCCACTGCAGATATGGGAATTCTCCATGAAGCTCCCCTCCACGTGGTAACTCAGGGATCCAGGATCCCTGTATCTTGAGGCTGTGCCAGCCAGAGCGTATGGCTTCCTGATCACTGTGGGGGCAGGGAGAGCTCTTCTGTGTCTCAACTATAGAGGCAACAGATGTCACCTCTGTTTCTGGGTCACCAGCCAGAGCTAGCGACCTGCAGGAGAGGCTAGGAAGAGCAGTCACCCTGAGTGGGGGCCCTGTGGCACGGCTCTGCCACATCTGAATTCTGGAGTCCTTACAAGGCAATGCAATTTTGCTACTAAAGTGTGACAATATTAGCCAAGTTGAGAATTTGAGAAGTGCTCAGATAAAGAAGCTTAAACTTAATGCTTTGCATTTAAATCTCTTAAGAATTCTCTTTCCCCCAGTAATTCTGGTGGGCATGGGTTCTCTGCCTCTTGGGAATAACTTTGGCAACCCTGTACCCATGAGTCTTAGCTGGAGGACAAGGTTGTTAGGAACAAAGAAACCGGGATGCTCAAATATTTGGGGGCTCACCTTCTGACACCAGCTTCATCTCCCTAATGCTCCCCATCTCACTGCAGTTGGTACCTTGAGGGCAAAAGCTACAGTCAACAGGCAGCCTTGGGTTCTGAGGTCCCACCCGTGAAATGTATTTATCTGCACATAGGGCACCTCTGTGCCAAATGCATGTCTGTACAGAAGCAAAAGACTCCAATGATCCAGACCCACCAGTGCAGAATTCACTACGTTTTAGTTGGATTTGATAAAGGCATTCATCATGTGAACTAAAACAAATGTTTAAGACATTTTAAGACATTGCATTTTAATAATGCTGAATCAATACATTATAGGATGCAAAGCATTAAAGAGTCATCTTCACCAGAGTCTCCCTTTGGTTATTACTTTATTACATTTTAGTATCAAGATGAAATCACCCTGTAAAGATTCTAGAGTTCAGAGCAGTCACTTGTCCTGGAATCCAGAGCCAGTTTAGATGAATTGATGGGGTTTGTCTGTGTATATGTAGCTACATGCAAGAGCTGGTGCAGGTGTAAGTATGAAACTGGCGGTAGAGGGTATTTCTTAACTGGACATCACCATGAAAGAGGGCTTCCCAGGTGGCGCTATGGTAAAGAACTCGTCTGCCAATGCAGAAGACAGAAGAGACATGGGTTTGATCCCTGGGTCAGGAAAATCTCCTGGAGGAGGACATGGCCTGGAGAATTCCCATGGACAGAGGAGCCTGGTGGGCTACAGTCCAGAGGGTCTCAAAGAATCAGATACAATTGAAGAGATTTAGAACACCATGATGCCATCTGAGAAGCAAGGGTGATTGAGTCACTAGTTAACTGACTTCACGTCAGTTTGCCCATAGAGGACAAAAGATCTTCAGTTCAGTTCAGTTCAGTCGCTCAGTCGTGTCCGACTCTTTGCGACCCCATGAATTGCAGCACGCCAGGCCTCCCTGTCCATCACCAACTCCTGGAGTTCACTCAAACTCACCTCCATCAAGTCGGTGATGTCATCCAGCCATCTCATCCTCTGTCGTCCCCTTCTCCTCCTGCCCCCAATCCCTCCCAGCATCAGGGTCTTTTCCAATGAGTCAACTCTTTGCATGAGGTGGCCAAAATATTGGAGTTTCAGCTTTAGCATCATTCCTTCCAAAGAAATCCCAGGGCTGATCTCCTTCAGAATGGACTGGTTGGATCTCCTTGCAGTCCAAGGGACTCTCAAGAGTCTTCTCCAACACCACAGTTCAAAAGCATCAATTCTTCGGCACTCAGCTTTCTTCACAGTCCAACTCTCACATCCATACATGACTACTGCAAAAACCATAGCCTTGACTACACAGACCTTTGTTGGCAAAGTAATGTCTTTGCTTTTGAATATGCTATCTAGGTTGGTCATAACTTTCCTTCCAAGGAGTAAGCGTCTTTTAATTTCATGGCTGCAGTCACCATCTGCAGTGATTTTGGAGCCCCCAAAAATAAAGTCTGATACTGTTTCCACCGTTTCCCCATCTATTTCCCATGAAGTGGTGGGACCGGATGCCATGATCTTCGTTTTCTGAATGTTGAGCTTTAAGCCAACTTTTTCACTCTCTACTTTCACTTTCATCAAGAAGCTTTTTAGTTCCTCTTCACTTTCTGCCATAAGGGTGGTGTCATCTGCATATCTGAGGTTATTGATATTTCTCCCGGCAATCTTTTTTTTTCTTTTTATGTCAAAGGATTTTTAAAAATTTTTATTATTATTATTTTTTTACTTTATAATATTGTATTGGTTTTGCCATACATCAACATGCATCCACCACGGGTATACACGTGTTCCCCATCCTGAACCCCCCTCCCACCTCCCTCCCTTCCAGCTTGTGCTTCCTCCAGCCCAGTGTTTCTCATAATGTACTCTGCATATAAGTTAAATAAGCAGGGTGACAATATACAGCCTTGACGTACTCCTTTTCCTATTTGGAACCAGTCTGTTGTTCCATGTCCAGTTCTGACTGTTGCCCATAGAGGACAAAAGATCTTAGCTTCTGCTTATGGACCCCTACCGTGCCTGTGAGAGTCTGGACTTAATAGTTTGTTATTGTCCTGGAAGGCAAGTTTCTTCCCCATTTTACAGATGAAGAGACTGAGGCCCAATGCGCTTCTGTGACTTGCCTCCAGGTCCCCTGAGTGAGTGAGAGGAAGGTTGGCGATCTACACACAGCCCAGAACCTGGAGTCAGACAGGCTTACATCTGTCCTGCCACTTCCTGGGTATGTGACCTTGGTCTTTAGTCCATCTGGCCTTGTTTTTCTCATTCATACAACAGGCTCCATCAACTTACCCCTGGAGTCTCTCTAGCCATCAGCAGTCATGCATAGAAAGCCCCCAGCAGGACCCAGCACATAGCAGGTTTTCAGTAAATAATAAATAGCATCACAAAAGTTGTTTACACATAAAGATACTGCACGGAACAGCTTACTCCCGAATCACTGCTACGCAGCGACCCAGCCCTGCCAGGACGACCCCGACCCCTGACTTTGCTGTGTTAAGTATTGAGAGTTCACCGTGTCCCTAGATTCTCAAAACGGTCCTGGTTTGGACACATTAGAGAGCACTACCCCCTACTCATTCGCTGCCTTTTACAAAGCCCCAAAGTTTTTCAGATGAAAAACCCAGAGCAGAGGACCCTGGGAGTGCTAACAGGCACGTCTTTGGATGTATTTTCCTTCATCTTTATAAATACTCACAGCCAAATTTGCAAGTCTCCGCTGTTTATCCCAATTAGAGTTTACTTGCCCGATGACTGTGCCATCTGTTCCTGCTGCGGTCAGAAACGCAGCCGCCCTCCGCTCCTGATGCTGCAGGTGGTGGGTCTCTGGGGTGGAGGGAGCGGAGCCAGGGATGGGGACACGCAAGCAGCCAGGTTAACTCATGTGGGCACGGTTCTGCCCCCATCAGCCTTGCCACCCAAGCCAGAGGGATGCTGCCCTGCATCCTGAGGTCAATATTGACATCCCAATAAGCCGACCAGGGCTGATCAGTGGGGTTGTTGTTTTCTTTCTGCATCACTTGGTACTGGTTCCTTCTGGTAGCGGCTCGGGGGTCATGGGAGGGACTCTGCCTCAGCTGCCAGGCTCAGCATCAGAGACCCAGCCTCTGCCAGCTGCAGCCAGGCCCTGAGAGTGTGTCCGCAGAGGAGGCTCTGGAGGAAAACCTGCCTCCTTCCTGGAAGAGGGAAACATCAGGAAAGCCTGGGGAAGTCTCCAGAGGAAACACTCACTTATGAGATGTTCTTTGGGTTTCCTGGGTCCCTATGTCTCATCCACTAGCCATTCAGACCTTCTCCCCCTGAAATTAGTGAGAAAAGGCATGTGGCAGCTGCCTGACTTTTAGGAACCAGCATCCTTATTGCCTTGAAGCCATGTCCTCAGATACCCAGAGGAGAAACAAAGCAAGGAATTGAAAAGAGGGATAAACCATTAGGTGTGATCACACAGGACTCTTAGAATCCTTGGGGTAGAAATATGAGGTGGGAGAGGGTTAGCCCTACAATTTTACTGCCAGATCACAATGGAAGCAAGTCTCAGACCACACTGTCACACATGTGCAGACATGTATTACAAAGCACTGGTTGACAAGCAAGCACAAAGCAGCACTTCCTTCTCTGTTCCCTTGGGAACCTCCTCCACCAGCGCCCACGGAAACTGAGGAGAAGACCCTGGTTCTGGTGGCCTCGGGCAACCAGAAATCTGCCGAATCAGTATCCACACAGAGGACCATTTATAGACCCAGCCTTGGGGTCCATCTCCCAAAGTATACCAGTGTTTGCTTATGTTGCTCAGTCATGTCCAACTCTTGGCAACCTCATGGACTGTAGCCTACCAGGCTCCTCTGTCCATGAAATTTTCCAGCCAAGAACACGGGGGTGGGTTGCCATTTCCTTCTCCAGGGGATCTTCCGGACACAGAGATCGAACCAGCATCTCTTGCGTCTCCTGCTTTGGCAGGCAGATTCTTTACCACGGAGCCACGTGGGAAGCCCCCAAAGTATACTAGCCTTATGCACTAATCATTCAAGAGTGGGGTAGAACTAACATACCCCTTGTTTTGAGTACCTTTCATTTCACCAATGAACGTCCACGTCTCCCCTGCTTCAGGCCTAGGTAAAAGCTCATCATTTACCAATTTTCTTCTGACATTGCCCATACTAAGTGGGCATGCCTAGAGCTGGAGGGGGATACAGGTGTTGTATAGCTTTGGGGCAGCTGCCCCTGGTGCACAGCCTTCCTAACATCTGCATTGACCACACCTGAGGTGGGATTCTCATTTCTGGCACCGGTTGCCCCAGAATGAAGTTCTAGTCCCTGGGTATATGCTCTCCATCCAGGAGAACTGTAAACTATAAATGCCAGAGCCAGCAGGTCCCGGATTCTGTGGGGATCGTCCTGTGTGTCTCGCACTTGGGTGGGTGCAGCTGGAGTCCATGCACAGGGCCATGAGGGCATCCAACCCAACCTGACCTGGCGCTGGCTTTGCTACCCATGTAGTCATCTTAAGCAAAGTGGCAGCCCCCTGGCCGTGTCCATCTCTACAGGAGCCATGTCAGACAGTAAGCCTCGACATACCCTCTGACTATTAATGACTGAGAGATTTTTTCTTTTTTACATTAAAATGAAGATTCTTTGCCTCTCTTGGAAAACTGGAAGTTTTGCCCGGGGTGGGTCTGGCCTGAAGCTAAGAAGTAGACATTCCTCTAGACAAAACGAACATGCCCTGATTCACCATGGTCCCCAGAGATGCTATGGGTTTGCCCTGCTCCCCTCCTCTCATGGGCATCCCCCACCACCCCTGTGGATGTTCAATTTATAGCAATGGTTAGACATCACCTCTGATCCAGGACCTTCCCCTCATCACTCACATCAGAGCCGACCCTCCTTTCTACAGGCATACCCTGTGGCAGCTGCCAGGGGAAGTTGCCCACCACAGTCCCCATCAGTGAAGAGGACCCTGAGCAAAGATTTGTTCTTTGGAAGGAGACCCTCCGAGAGTTCGGGTCCCGGACTGGCAAAGCGGTGGTACCCAGAAGGTGGAGTTCACAGTAGTACCTAAAATGTGCAGTGGTCCATCGCCTCTGCGTGAGCACCAGCGTCTCTCACTGGTTTTGTCTGAGTCCCCCAGGGTCTGCTGGGAGCACACAGTCTCCCTTCTGCCATCCCCATGCCCCACCTACCCCCACTTTCCGCCAGAAAAGCAAGTCAAGAGCTCAGATGCCAAAAGTTTAACTTCTCTGTGCACTGCTGCTGAATTAAATCTTGGAGTTTTGGGTGAAGTCAAAAATGATGGCTTTATTGCATTGCCAGGCAAAGAGGGACACAGTGGGCTCACACCTCGAAATACCATGTGTCCCCCACTTGGAAAGGGTATGAGAAGTTTTATAGTAATAGTTCAAAGAGGGCATGATCAGTTCATGGACATTCTTCTGGTGGGTTGGTGGTGAGATAAGGGGCAGTCAGCATCATCAACTTCAGGTCCAACTGGTCTGGGGTCTGCTTGTGGGCAGCCTACCATCCATCATTAATCCTTAGCTTCTCCCACCTGGAGAGAGTTCAGTGTCTGCAAAATAGCTCCAAGATACTGTGTCTATCTATTGATGGGGAACCAGGACCCTGCCCCAAGGCTGCACTACTGTTTTTCGTGACCGTTTCTCCCTGGTCTTTCAACCCCTCCCTTCCCTAATTAACAACTATTGGGATCTGCCTCTTGGAACTCAGGGAAGGTCATGGAGACTGAATGAAGATTATTTCCTATAATCAAAGAAACAGGGGACACAGAAAGGCTTTGTGTCCAGGAGCCCCACAGGGCCCTGCTCGGTATCAGCTCCTGCCCTGGGCTGTTTCCAGGTGCCTCAGATGCCTGACCTCTGTGTGGGCTCCTGAGACCTTGGCCGCTCTTAACCCGCCAGGCCCCTAATCTGATGTCCCCACACACCAGCTGTTCATCCACCACCTTTGAGGTTTTCTCTGTATCTGTCTGCCACCTACACGATTATTTCATATTTTCTTTAAATCTGTGCACTTTCTAAAATTCTATTTTGATATAATGTGAGATTCACAAGAAGTTACAAAAATAGCACAGATGGTTGCTGCATAATTTCACCCAGCTCCCCACGGATAGCATCGTAGGTGACTGGAGCACACTGTTGAAACCGGGCAGTTGATATGGGTACAGTGTCAGTAGCCAAACTACAAAGTCATTCTTTGTCCTTCCTCTAGTGATAAATTCCATGGGATTTGATGGTGCATATACATTCACATACCACCATCAGGAGTACAGATGGCTCCACCCCACCAAAGTCACACCTTCATATTCCTTTTTTTTTTTTTGGTGGTTGCCCTGGGTCTTCATTGCTGTGTGCAGGCTTTCTCTAGTTGTGGTGAGTGGGGGCTACTCTTCGTTGTCATGCACAGGCCTCTCATTATGGTGATTTATTTTATTGCAGATCATGGACTCTAGAGCACAGGCTCAATAATTGTGGCTTACAGGCTTAGTTGCTCCATGGCATGTGGAATCCTCTTGGACCAGGGATCGAACCCGTGTCTTCTGTATTGGCCAGCGGATTCTTATCCACTGCACCACCAGGGAAATGTTACTTCTTAAAAGTCAGACCCTTCCCCCAACTCCAGACCCTGACAACCACTGATCAGTTTTCCATCACTTTAATTTTATTATTTCACAAAAGTTGCATCAATGAATAATCTGTTTTTTTAGTTAGGTCATTTTTACATACACACAGAGGATATACACATGAAGGATTTGATGGCCAGTTGCATTTTTCTCAAGCACATTAAAATGAGAATGTGGCCGTTTAAATAGTGTTATATCCTTCCACAATCACTTCACACCCCCACCCTACCCCTCCACACACACACATGCACTACCATGGCAGCTGGTGGCACACCTGGATGAACAGGTGATCTCAGGGCTCTTCTAGTGCTCTTCTAACCCGAGGCTGTTGGCAGCTGCTTTTCCCCACCTGAGGACCTTGGAGCAAAAGCTCAGCCTTGGAGCAAAGTCTCTTCTTCAGGACTGAGCCCAGAAGAACCAGAGTGCTTGGCCTTGAGGCATCTGAAGTTGCCATCCTGGGGTCAGAGATGCTTCCTGGCACGTCCTGCATCTTTGCAATGGGTGACCTAGGCAGGAGGCAGATTGCTCCCTGTCCACACCTGTGCCTGTAGGAGCCCAGTGTCTCCTCTGTGTCTTCCTCGCTGGAGACAGCCATCACGCCCAAGCTCATTCAGCCTTTGAAAAGAATCTTGCCAATTATTTTAACGTATCAAAGAAATTAATTATAGGTTTGGGATTTGTTAGGTCTATTTTCAGAATTCCATGATCTCAGACATAAATAGCACTTCACTCTGGCCTAAGGAGCTGAACGCTTAATACCAGTGGAGGTGGAGAGGAAGAAGGTGGGGAGGGAGAAAGAAGAAGAAGACAGCATAGCTCTACCACCATCCACATCCCTGTCTGCTCACCTACACGAATCCAGACATCTCTCAAGCCCCAGCTTGGTACCAAACTCTAGTCTGAGTGCTGAGTGAGAAAGAAGGAGACAGAAATTCCTGCCCTCACGGAGCTGAGATTTTAGTGGAGAAAGTCAGACGATGCACACGGTTAATAATACAGCAGATGACGTTGTCCATTTATCACAAAGGAAGGGAGACGAGGCAGGACCACCACGCAGATGGAACAAGCCACTGCCACGAGGAGTGTGATGCCTGCAAATCAGGGAGTCCTCTCTCTTCATCGCTTCAGCAAATGTTTATTGAGCACCTAGGACATGCCAATATTATGCAAAGCATTGAGGATCTGTCAGGACCAGAAAGCACAAGCTTGACGCTTAAATGATCTAAGAGAGAGATGAGAAATAATCAGGGAGCTACTAGAATGGAGGGTGCTATGAAGGGAACAGCAGGGGAGGAGGCAAAGTCGACCGTCTATGTGCCCCTTCTCAGGTGGGCGCCCAACTGTGGACCCGTGCAGGGAATTCTTGTTGCAGGAGACAGAGTTTTGCTTTTGCACCAGGGGAGGAAGTGTAGGGAGTATGGATCTCGGTTCTCCAGGAAGGGGAGTATGGCAGGATCATGCTCACCCAACTGAGAACCAGAAGCAGGCAAAGATGGGCGTGTATGGGGGTACTGCCCATGGTACCCTCCCTGCCATGTGTACCCAGGGACGCTCCCGCCTCCCTAAATATCCTCAGTGTCTGCAGATGGCAGTGATGTTGCTAACCCAAGCGAGCAGGTAGCAGTTCCTTTTAATGCTAAAGCAGGGTGCCCTGGGGTTCTGCAGTTTAGGGGCAGAAGCCTCCACCAGAAAACTGCATCAGTGGAGTTAGCAACTGAGCCATCCCCAAAGCTGGGCTCTCACCACCTCCTGCTCCAAATTTCAAGCAGCTACAGTGAGGCGTGCCAACCACAAAGTGCCCGGGCTGCACACAGAGCCGAGAACAATCCGCTGTTGGCTGAGATCTGAGTGTTTGCAGGGTTTCTTGGCACCTGTGCTTTCCCACGTTTGCCCTGTGAGAGAATCTGGCTGACGGCCAAGCTTCCAACCGACAGGAAGCTTGATTTGCTCAGCCACCATTCTCACGTGGAGGCAGGAGGCAGCCCCCCCACCACCACCACACACATGCACACATGTGTGCAAACACACTCAGGCCATACACGTTCATATGCACACACACATACTGTCATCCACACATGCACACACAACAGTCAGTCTTGTACACACACGTGCAGTGCACATACATGCACAGACACACACTTGTGCGCAGACGCATGGGGCCCCAGAAGCCCGGGCCACCCTCTAATTGTGTGTCCGGGTCTCCGTGTGCAGTGCAAGGTGCGGGAGCTGGAGGAGAAATGCCGGACGCAGAGTGAGCAGTTCAGCCTGTTGTCCCGGGATCTGGAGCAGTTTCGCCAGCACGCCGGCAAGATCGACCTGCTGGGCGGCAGCACTGTGGCCTCCCTGGACGTCCCGTCGTCCCCCAGCAAGTCTTTCCCAAGGTTCATGAACGGACTGGCTCCCTCCATTGGAAAAGGTAAGTGCCTCCCTCCCTTCCTTTCTCTCTCCCTCCTGCCTAGGCCTTGATGGAGAAGAAGGTGCAGCCAGCAAGCTGGGAACAGCTGGGCACAGCCAGGGGTGTGTGACAGAGCCTGTCACAACACCCGAGGGAGTGACCAGCATAGCAGGACTTGGGATGGTACAGGGGCAGCTGGCGTTTCCCATGCATACTCGATGTACCACCCTTGATGGGTGTGAATCAGTGTAAGCTCCCTCCCAGCTGCTCTGAGCCCTGTTATGCACATGACACCGGCCCAGGTGCCCGGAGGATCAGCCAGCCAAGCGGCAAGCTGGGACTTGGACCCAGGGACCTGGCTCTGGGGTCTGCATTGGGACCTGCCAGGCGGGCTGCTCAACTTCACTTGTTTCCCTTCTCACCCAGCGACCTCTTGATGACATTGTGATGTACTTGGAACTTCTGTTCCAACAAAGGCAACAGCAGTACCTGCGGTGAATGTTAATGCGTTCCCATCACATTTGTGTTCAGGAAGCAGAGTGGAGAGCGGGGAGACTTCACTCTGCGTGGTTCTGAGGGATCATTTCTTGATCACAGAGGCATTTAATGTAACCTCAGGGGAAGTTCCCAGTGTAGACAATGAAGTACCCTACTCGGTTAGGGAACTTTCTCTCCAGTGAAGGTTAAACAGGTCACAGGCTGTTTTCTTCTGTAAAGCAGTTGACTTTTTTTATTTTAGGGGACATGTGTGCCAGAACCCTACTTTAGAATTCCACAAAAGGGAGGGAATTTCCAGATTTCGCCCAGTTTTTGTCAGAACATAGGAGAAGTTCTTCTGGGTGCTTTTTATTATTAAAATGAGGTGCTGCAGCATGTATCTTGATGAACAATGTTTCTTGGCGTACCCCTCCTTCCCGCTCCCTTTCCGTCCTGCGCATGCATTGGGAGAATGCAAAGAGGCCATGAAACACAAGACAGGGAGAGGGAGGTCCCCCCGACACCACCACCACCAAGTTCCGAGCACAGGGTACTCCCCAGGCCATGTTCAGGTACCGAGGCTGCAATGCTGTGCATATGGCAGGCCCTATGTGGAGCCCCTCTGGGTAGGGGGACACAGACAAGACACAGGGGCACAGATGAGTAAGGAGCCACTCGCTCAGACAGACACGAGCAGTCAGGTGACAAGAGAGCAGATGACCCAGAGCCATTTAGGATGATCAGAGAAGACTGCTTCCTGGAAATGAAGTTTGAGCCATGACCCCTGAAGATGAAACTTTCTCCAGTCCCCACTGGATGGGAAGGTCTGTGGCTCAGGGCTCACATGAGCTCAATCATGCACAATTATCAGGGTCCCCAGGTCCCCAGCATGGTTGATGAGTCCAAGACTTAGTAAAGAGTTGTCCTCCTGGCTCAGACCTGTTACAGAAACACAGGACGAGCATAGAGTGGGTCCTGAGGGAAAAGAGATGGGGCGTCTGAAGAATCCACGTGCAGGCATCCTATGCCCTCCTCCTCCAGGAAGACCACCTGGAGTGCCCACTATGCAACAACAACAACAACAAAAATGCAGCTATATGGATGCAGTGATGATGTCCAAGGACATCGAGTAGATACAGCATACAGGATCTGTTGGGCACTGGTCATGTGGGCACCTCTGTCCAGCATACGCCAGAATACCAGACTGCCCGAGCTAGGCAGACACTCAGCACAAACCAGGTTGGGCCCACAGTCTAGTTACAGGGAAATGCCCTGGTCACCTAGGGAGCCTGTCCCACTGGTGTAGGGAAAGGTTTAGAAACTGTGCTCCCAGTCGCAGTGCAGCCTGACTTGTCAGCAGACCCTTCTTAAAGTAGCAGCCCCAGGCTTCCCTCCATGTGAATTCCTTTCTGCACAGCATGAGGACGTGTTAGTCCAGGGCAAGATCCAGGGCAAGCTTATGGGTCACTGGAGGGGGAACAGTGATTGACCTGAGCCATTTGGCGTCCAGATTGATTTGGAAAAACCAATCTGATTTGTGATGGAGGAAAATGGATGCTGACTAAGAATAAAACAAACAAAACCAAAACAGGGCTGTGTCTCTATTAAGGGAGTTCTAGACCCTGGTACAAGAGTAGGTTTGCACCAAGGCTTCTGTTTAGGCATTTGGAAGAGCCATTGTGCTCAATGACCAGCTCCTTAGCTGGGCATACTTGGCGGCATCCTTAGAGCATGCTTGCTATGCTGGCATCAGTGGCCATGGGAGGAATGCCTGCAAGGGGGCTTCCTCACGCAACCCTGAAGTCCTCCTCAAGGTCGTTCTTTGTTGGCAGATGGCAGGGACCACTTTAAGAATGAGGGTAATGAAGAAACTCCCTGCTGGGCTGGCCTGTCTTCCTTATGCAGGAGAGGAGGGTGGGGGATGGAAGGAGTGGGCAGGGCCAGTTCAGAATCAGAGCAGGACCAGGCCAGTGTGCTGCACGTCCTGTCGGGGGCCTCCTGCCTAAGGCTGGGTCAGCCTGAGGGTGAGGAGGACAGGACCACTTGATTGTGAGCCCCTGGTTGGGACTCACCTTCTGTGCAGTAGAGTCACCCCTGCAACCAGCAAGGCTGGAACCTCACAGGAACAGAACTATCCCTGGACATGTACTAGGAAGGGGGCGTGTCATCTCGCAGAGCCACCCCTCCATCGCCAGCTTCCTTCCAGTATTGGAGCTGAGTTTCGGTGAAACACCAGATAAAGTCATTGTTTTGGGCTCAGTGGCCATATTTCCCAAAAAATATGTATCCTGAGGCATGCAGATCACAAAGGAACATGCAACTGAGAGCATGACATGATTTTGTGTCTAATCTCACATTCACTTAAAGAGCAGAAGGACAGGTAAACATGCCACAGGCATCAGATTATTTTTCTCTAGAAAACTGGATTTGTTTAAGTAAAATGTAAATAGGAGGCAACTCTGGTCATTTCACCCCTTGCTCCTCCCAGCAGCAGTGTATCAGTCAGGACAGGCTAGGTTCAGCTGCAGTAACAAAATCCTCAAATTTCAGGGGCTTAAAACAGCACAAGTCTCTCTCTCTTTTGATCCTGCTCCATGTCCACCTTAGACTGGATCAGGGAATGGGTTCCACACTGTCTTCACTCGGGAATGCTGAGCCTCCTCTGTCTGGAATGTTCCATCTCAGGGGAAAGGAAGCATAACAAATTAGACACTGGCTCAAAAGGGCTTCCATCCCAAAGTAGGACACGTCACTTCCACTCACAGGTCACTGACCTGGATGAGTCCCATGTCAGAGTGACACCCTTCCACTGCAGCACTGAAGCAGCAGGCCGCATCCTCAGCTGACTTCCTGAGGCTGCAGGATTTGAGAGTCGATTCCCTGAGTAAATACGGACTTTGCACCTGCTGAATGCCGAGCACTGCTGTGGGCATTAGGGATCCTGGGCAGTGACCAGGGCCAGGCTGCTGCTCCCTGGGATCTGGCCTCCTCGCAGGGCCCGGGGGTCTACTTCAGTGTCAATTCTCTGCTGCAGTAATGCTTTGCCACCGTTTTGTTAATCATACTGGGCCTGAGGGGGTGACCTCCATGCAGTCTTTGTGGAACACTTCTTACAGTGTTTGTTTCTCCTGATTTGGGCTCAGTGAGTCATCTTCCTCTGTGAACCAGTCCCCATGATGGGAGAGCCACAGCCAGAGGCTAGACAAAGCCAGGGAAGGGTGTCTGCAGCCCACTGGGCAGCGAGAACTCGGGGAGGGGGAAAAATTAATTCTGTAATTCATGTCTGATCCTAAAAATACACTCCTGACTTTAATCCAACGGTCTGGGCCAGCACTGATCAAGGGTCTCGATTCTCCCCTGCCCGCCCCACCTCCCCCCCATAGTGCCTGGGACAGGGCCAGCAACCCCATGAGGACAGGATGGGTAGAGATCTGCTTGGTCCTAGTGAATCTCTTATCAAAAGTATTTTTCAGCCGTAAACCTGACCATTTGGCCACTTTGTGTATGTCAGGACTGTTCAGGTTGTATTATTAAGAATAAGTGACAGGAAAGCTGACATACACTAGTGTGAGCAAAAAGGAATTTATTTATCATGTAGAGTAGATGAAGATGGCTTAGCTTCAGGTACGGCTGCGATGGTTAGATAGCATCACTGACTCAATGGAGATGAATTTGAGCAAACTCCCAGAGATAGTGAAGGACAGGGAAGCCTGGTGTGGCGCAGCCCATGGGGCGCAAAGAGTCGGACACAACTTAGTGTATGAACACACAGTTGGATTCAAGGGCTCCAACCATGCCATCTGGACCTGATTCCTGCCTCTCCACCTTCAGCTCCTCCTTCTATGAGCAGGCTGCATTGTCAGATGGAGTTTCCTCCTCCTGGGGACAGTGTGGCTGCTGTACGACTAAATCTCATTTCCTTTCTGTTTTAAGCTGGGGAAAAGGAGAGCCTCTTTGCTCATGACTCCCACGAAGGTCTCTCTGATGGGACCTTCCCATCTTGCGTGCAACACTATCTCCACCAAACAACCAGTGTAGCCAGGAATGGACTCTGCCAGATGGACGGCCCAGAGCAGAGGGTGTAGATGAAGAGTGGGAGATGGGTGGGTTCTGAAATGAAAATCAAAGGCTGATGCCAAAGACAGGAAAGACCCACAGGGAAGGCACATGTCCAGCGTGCTTTGGTTATTTCCTTTGTACCGTCTTTCACATCATTCCAATGTTCGTGTCCAGGTCAAGAGAGTGCCCTTGGAAGCCACACTGTGATCGGTGAATATATCCGGCCCCTCCCGCTCCCGGGTGACAAGCCGGAACCTCTGTCCGTCAAGCCCACCTTCCTGTCAAGATCCGGTGGCCCAAGATGCAGATTTGAATCAGACGTGAGTCGTGTCCTGGCCTCGGCCAGCTGCCCTGCTACCCATGATGTGGGCTGTGGCTGTGGGTGGCCCTCCCACCCTCTCTCCCTAGTTCCCTTTCTGCCTTCACTCCCATTAACCCATCTTCATTGACCACCTACTCTATGCCAGGGTGTGAGGGCCCAGTTTGCAGACAAGGGAGTCCCTGCTTTAATGGGCAGAATGACCATAAATGAGTCAACATCTAAAAGTCGGCTAACGGTGAATGTCCTGAACCCAACAAGCAGGGACGAGGCAGAGGACAGGGCGGCCCTTCTCAGACTGGCCATGGACCATTTGTGGTCTATCTATGAGCAGGAGCCCAGGTGAAGGCCGCTGGGCTGGAGAAGACCTGGGGATGGGGTGGGAGGCGAGTTGAAACCTCAAGCAAGCTCTCAAATTTTGGCTCAGTCCAGGCTGAAACCACTGAAAGACCCTGAGACGGGAGTGCTGTGGCCTAACTCCTGCGGAGCCCACTCCAGAGGGGAGGGGTGGGAGTGTGTTGTGGGGAGGGAACAGGCAGGAGTCCCGGGTCTTTTTATCCTGGGGTGGGGGGCAGAGGAGGGGGCTACACATGACAAGTCACAGTCACTCCCACCCTCCCCTGGGAGAAAAACCACCCACTCCTCCAGCTTGGGGCCCTGTCTTACCCTCCCCACAACCCCAAGATGGTTGTAGCCCCCATAGGCAGAGAGGAGTAGGGCAGGGGGAGGGGGCACCAGGAGAAAGGAGCTCGGTGTTGCCTCCTCCATGCAGGATTCCCAGGAGCACCAGGCACCATCCATGTGCGAGCACTCCCCTCCCTGTATGGGGTCCTTGAGGGCTGAGGACACAGAGCTTGGGCTAACTTTGTCCTCCAAGGAGCCTGGCAGGCTCTGGAGCAGTGACCATCTCAGGCCTTAAATCACAGTGCTCACCACTCTGTGAGAGAAGATGAGATCTTTTTTTAAGTGGCTCTTTATATGTTGTTGTTATTGTTTATATTGGTGTATATTTGATTTACAATATTATATTGGTGGCAATAGTGGTAAAGACCCTGCCTGCCGATGCAGGAGACGTGAGAGATAAGAGTTCAATCCCTGGGTTGGAAAGATCCCCTGGAGGAGGGCATGGCAACCGCTCCAGTATTCTTGCCTGGAGAATTCTTGTCCATGGGACAACTCCCATGGACAGAGGAGCCTGGCAGGCTACAGTCCATAGAGTTGCAAAGACTTAGCATGTATACACCACACATAGTTGATTTACAATATTATGTTAGTTTCAGGTGTACAGCATAGTGATTCAGTATTATTGTAGATTATACTCCAGTATAGATTATTTCAAGATAATGATTCTAATTCCCTGTGCTATACAGTGTATCCTTGTTGTTCTTTTATTTTGTATATAGTAGGGCATAACTGGAGAAGGCAATGGCACCCCACTCCAGTACTCTTGCCTGGAAAATCCCATGGACAGAGGAGCCTGGTAGGCTGCAGTCCATGGGGTCGCGAAGAGTCGGACACGACTGAGCGACTTCACTTTCACTTTTCACTTTCATGCATTGGAGAAGGAAATGGCAACCCACTCCAGTGTTCTTGCCAGGAGAATCCCAGGGACGGGGGAGCCTGGTGGGCTTCCGTCTGTGGGGTCGCACAGAGTCGGACACGACTGAAGTGACTTAGCAGCAGCAGCAGCAGGGCGTAACTGTTAATCCCAAACCCCTAATTTATCCCTCCCTCTTTTTGGTAACCTAAGTTTGTCTGTGTTCTGCACATACCTTCATTTGTGTTATTTCTTAGATTCCACATAGAAGTGACATCAGACAGTACTGGAGGAGATGAGTCCTTTATAAATGTTCTCTGTGTGACCCAGGAGCCTACCCTGTCTCTGGGGCATGCCCAAAACTGAGAACCCAGGTGTGGCAGAATCTCATGGTGGGCAGAGTCCTCACCATGTGAGGCTGAAAACCCTGGGGAGACCATGGAAGAGATTTCCTGTGTGTTTCCAGCATGAAATGTGAAGCCTTCGGCATCAATAACCTGCATATCCATTGTCTTTAATAGATGGATAATGATCGGAATTCCAATACCGCCAAGCAGAGGTACTCGGGGAAGGTCCACTTGTGTGTCGCACGCTACAGGTAAGGGCAATGCTCCTCTCTGCATCCTCCGAACATCTGTGAGGGTGGGCGGCCTCGGGGCAGGTGGGGTGATGGGTAGGACACTCCATGAGCTGATAGGTCCCTTCCCCGGCACTGAGAAGAGGCGGGAGTTCAGCCAGGCTTTGGAGAATGCCAAGAGATTGTCTTTGGGAGAAAAGTTATGACAAACCTAGACAGAGTATTAAAAAGCAGAGACTTTGCCGACAAAGGTCCACATAGTCAAAGCCATGGTTTTTCCAGTAGTCATATATGAATATGAGAGTTGGTCCACAAAGAAGACTGAGAGCCGAAGAATTGATACTTTTAACTGTGGTGCTGGAGAAGGCCCTTGAGAGTTCCTGGACTGAAAGGAGATCAAACCAGTCAATCCTAAAGGAAATCAACCCTGAATATTCATTGGAAGGGCTGATGCTGAAGCTGAAGCTCCAATACTTTGACCACCTGATGAGAAGAGCCAACTCACTGGAAAAGACCTTGATGCTGTGAAAGATTGAGGGCAAGAGGAGAAGGGGGCGACAGAGGATGAGGTGGTTGGATGGCATCATCAAGTCAATGGACATGAGTCTGAGGAAACTCCAGGAGACAGTGAAGGACAGGGAAGCCTGGTGTACTGCAGTCCATGGGGTCGCAAAGAGTTGGACGTGACTTAGTGACTGAACAAAACAAAGAGTTTCTCTGTTCTGGTAGACAGAGTTTGGATACTGTGTTAGTTTCTCAGGGCTGCCATTCAGAACTGTCACCGATTGGATGGCTTAAAACCATAGAAGTCCATTCTCTCCCAGTTCTGGAAGCCAGAGGTGGGAAGTTGAGGTGTGGGTGGGACTGTGCTCTCTGAAGCCCCCAGAGGAGGACTGTCCTGCCTCTCCCAGCTGGCTGTCAGCATCCTTGAGGTTCCTCAACTTAGATGCCCCACTCCACTCTGCCCCATCCTCCTGTGCTCTCTTTCCCTCTGCCTCTATGTGTTCCCTCCTCCTTTTACAAGGACCCCTTCCATTGGCTTAGGGCCCTCCCTACTCCAGTACGACCCCATCCCAACTTGATCACACCTGCAAAGACCCTATTTCCAAATAACCTCACCTCCACAGGGGCCAGGACGTAGGATCCGAACATCTTTTTGGGGTGATGCGATTCACCGCATAACAGGCAGCAAGCTGAAACTCAGAAAGTGTTATCCTTGCCCAGAACACCCTGCTCAATGCCTTTCCAGCATCTTTCCTGTCTGTCCAGTGCCTGGCTGCATCACGCAACCGTCACGGCCAGGGAGCTGAGCTCTCATTGGAGGACCCATGTGTCCGTATCCACTAACGTGAGCCAGTCTGGTCATGGATGACTCTCAGATTCCTGGTGGTCACCACCGAAAACTTTGAGATGGGTGAGGGTTAGCCACCTGGCCGCAACTTCCCTGCCTGGTTATAACGCAACAAGCCTCCATCCAAAGTCAGCCATGTGTACAGATACGAATGAATCAAATAGTCACAAAAAGCAGATATGGAAGTCAGACTTCCAGTACTTTATGCTTAGTAAAGACCCGGGCTTTTGTCTTCCTAGACTCTCCAGTGACCCTCTGCAGGCCGGGCTGGCCAGGGCAGGCAGGGCAGACGCCACTGCCCTCTTAGTTGGCATCAGGCACCAGAGTCCCACCTCAGGGCTGTGCACAGAACTGCTGAGAAATCAGACTTCAGGAGCTATCACCAGTGGCGTGGATGCCTCCCGCATGAGATGTTTAGACTTTGTTCGAGCAGAGGTGGTAGGGGATGACCTATCCATATACCTTCAAAGCCTTTTGCTTCCTCCACTGAGAATCATCTCGAATAACTGATCTGCTGATCAGTAAATTATTTTCTGCTGATCCACTAATTTTACCAGTGCACACCCACTTCTGACATTGAGATGATGGAAGCCTATGGAGAAGCCGCCCTGGGCTGGAGAGTCCTGGGTGAGGATGCCAGACAGCCCCTGAGGAGGGTCCCCCATCTGAAGGCTGACTGCACCCACGAGCATCCTTCACATGGTCTGTGGGGACATTGCCACAGTGCCGGGGAGAGCTTTGAGGACACCAGTCTGGGGACCTGGGAAGGAGGGCTTCCACCTACCCCGTGTCTGATTGGAGGATGGTTCTTCCTGTGTGTGTGTGGAACCAGGCTGAGCACAGCTGCTCAGCACAACACACCCTCCAGGCCAGTGAGTTGGAGTTATGGCCGGGATGCTGAGCTGGCTTCGGGTTTGTTTTCCTCACCAGTTTTGTTTCCCTTCCCAGCGATGAGCCTGGTCCCTCAAGGCTGCGGGGGCCGTGTGCCCGCCAGACTCACCTTCCTTTCACTTTCCTGGGAAGACGAGACCTCATTCCAGGGAAGGTGCCCAAGAGCCAAGGCACCCAGAGTCTGGATTCACAGCCAGCATGAAACCAGGCAAAGAGAAAGCACATGTGGTCAACCAGTGTGCTTCCAACATGAGGTCACCAGCCAGAGCCAGGGTGCTCAGCAAGCTCCATTTCCATCCTCTGTGTGTTCCTGGTGGTGTATTTACCACCCCACCCCACCCGCAACCAGATGGAGCACATTGTAAACTGTGCTATCTTCCTGATGCAAATGCCCCAGGGAAGTTACTGACACAGGAAGACCCTCAGAGCACTGGATGATGTTCCTGGACCTCTGGTCTCTAAGGGAAAGAGTGGCTTGGTATAGTTAAAACCTCACAGGGAGAAGATCAGGAGGCCTTCATTCTGGTTCCAGCTGCCTGCCGCCTCAGTCACTTTGGTCATGTCCGACTCTTTGCGACCCTATGGACTGTAGCCAGCCAGGCTACACTGTCCATGGGATTCTCCAGGCAAGGGTACTGGAGTGGGTTGCCATGCCCTGCTCCAGGGGATCTTCCCCACCCAGGGATCGAACACGTGTCTCTTAATGTCTCCTTCACTGACAGGTGGGTTCTTTACCCACTAGCCCACCTGGGAAGTCCTCTGGTTCCATACCCCCCCTCTTAATGAGCTTATGACTTTGGATAAGTCATCACAATTGGCCATGAACATTGAGAATAATAATATTAATATCATCTCTGCATTCCTCACTGGGCATTAATAGGGATCAAATAAAGGAAGTGCTGGTAACTCACGGGGCTGCTGGTGTGTAACCATCATCACATCACCATGATTAGTTACAGCAGACTACTGCTGACTGAAGAAAAAAATGCATGACGTAAACGCTGTGAGTTACATTTTATTCAGGGCATCACAAGGACTGTGGCTTAAGAGACAGCCCTTGGTAGCTCTGAGAAACTACTCTGAAGAGTTAGGGGAGGAACCAGGACATATATGAATTTTTGGGGCTGGGAAATTCATGTACTCAAGCATTAAAATAGTACTGAAAGTGAAAGTGAAGTCGCTCAGTCATGTCTGACTCTTTGCAACCCCATGGACTGTAGCCCACCAGGCTTCTATGTCCATGGGATTCTCCAGGCAAGAGTGCTGGAGTGAGTTGCCATTTCCTTCTCCAGGGGATCTTCCCAACCCAGGGATCGAACCCAGGTCTCCTGCATTGCAGGCAGATGCTTTACCCTCTGAGCCACCAGGGAAGCCCTATGGATCACAAAGAACACATTTCTCAAGTTAATGATTTTAGTGCTTTTGTATGTCTGGGAAGATGCCAGAACCTGGAGTCACTGAAATTCTTTCTTAAGATGCCCATCTTACCAAAACCACAGAAGCCTTATTCTATTTTCCCATCCCGAATCCTTCAAGGGCACACTGTCCCTGGGTGGGCCTAAGGGCTGTGGCTTCACCCCTTGTGTGACAGGACAATGAGTGAAGCTGTTCTTTTGTTTACCCAGTCATCTGCCATGATCAGTCATGCCACATTTTCTTTTTCTTGATGAGGCGTTTCCTATTTTAATTAACCAATCTTTTAATTATAAAATTAAAAATTCATCTCACAAGTTCTTTTTTGCAAGTTGAAGGTGACTTTTTAAAGTGTTAATTCCAATATTTTGAGGACTTGAAAAGGACATTTTTATAGTCCTGGTAGAGAGGGGAAGATAAAATGTGCATCATTTTCAGTATATTTTGCTGAACATACCCAAGACCTTCAAAATGTGCATGGCTTTGGCCAAACAAGTATGCTTCCTGGGGACTCATCTTTAGGAAGAAAGTGGGCAAGTGAGCAAAGATATGTTGACAAGAACATTGGATGTAGCACTGATTATATCAGCCAAACGTTTGAAGAAATATCCATGCCCAACATGGGATCAATTAAAGAATATTAGTCTACCCAGTGGAATATTATATAACCATTAAAATGGATATGATAGAGTCTTTCATGAGGGAAAAGATAATCATGTCATATTGTGAAGCCTAAAATGTACACAGATAACTAAATAGTATATGTCATACAATTCTACTTTCCCTCAATAAAATGTATTGAAACATTATAGAGTTAATTACTTTATTTTTTTTTTAATTTGCCTGTGCCAGTGTTAGTTGCAGTATAAAAGACCTGGTTTCCTAACCAGGGATTGAACTCAGGCCCCCTGTACTGGGAGCCTGGAGTCTTAGCCACTGGACCGCCAGGGAAGTCCTTAGTAGCATTTTAATTTGCTTACCAATTTAGAAGCCTGTTAAAACATATACTTTGGAATCATTTAAACATCTTCTGGGCTTTCCAGGTGGCACTAGTGGTAAAGAGTTCATCTGCCAATGCAGGAGACACAAGGGCCATGGGTTTGATCCCTGAATTGGGACGATCCCCTGGAGAAGGAAAATGGCAACTCACTCCAGTATTCTTGCCTGGAAAATTCCATGGACAGAAGAGCCAGGTGGGTTGCAGTCCAGGGAGTCACAATATAATTTGGAATTATATGATTCCAGAGAAGGCAATGGCACCCCACTCCAGTACTCTTGCCTGGAAAATCCCATGGATGGAGGAGCCTGGAAGGCTGCAGTCCATGGGGTCGCTGAGAGTCAGACATGACTGAACGACTTCACTTTCGCTTTTCACTTTCATGCATTGGAGAAGGAAATGGCAACCCACTCCAGTGTTCTTGCCTGGAGAATCCCAGGGACGGGGGAGCCTGGTGGGCTGCCGTCCATGGGGTCACACAGAGTCGGACACGACTGAAGTGACTTAGCAGCAGTACACTGAGCACATGTGTACACACACACAAATGACATCTGATACGAAGGACTCTGAGTATACAGCTTGGTTGCAGAATTACCATTTAGCTTTAAATCTGTGTTAGCTGAGACATTAGTGGTCTGAGTTTTCAGAGCACACACAACTCACAGGTACCAAACCATTGCATGGGTCTAAAATATACAGGCAAAAGGAAAAAAATTTTTGAAAAGAAAAGAAAGAAAAAGAAAATATCCAGGTGACAGCAGACAGGAGGTCTCCGCGCTCTGGAAGGGATGGGCTGGTGTCAGTCTCCACCCAGAGCCTCACCTAGTGGGTCTGTCTCTCCCTCTAGTTATAACCCCTTCGATGGGCCCAATGAGAACCCAGAGGCTGAGCTGCCCCTCACAGCAGGGAAGTATCTCTACGTCTATGGAGACATGGATGAGGATGGCTTCTATGAAGGTCAGTGAGAGCCTGGTGGGCGGTGGGCACATGCAAGCCAGGTCAGGGCCGGGCCCCGATCACTTCTGGCCGCCCCAGTCTCCTCTCTGACCCTCCTGCCCTTCAGAATCACGAGGTGTCTGTTCTCCTTTTGGTTGACTGAGTAGGGTTTCCTATTTTTAACCCCAAGCAACCCTCTGACACGGAGTGCACACCATCTCACGTTCACGTCCACGGAGCTTCCCAGGAGCTACTGCAGACACGTGGGGCTGACAGACAAGTGTCTCCCCACACTGTCCCCATCTTACTGCACAGCACCGTCCCCACAGAAGGGCCAAGGCTCCTTTCAGGTGACCTCACCTGGTTAACAGCACTCCCATTGACCTTCAGGCTCTATTGTTAACTTTGGGCGGTCTGGCCTCACATCCTGTCTGACCACTTCCTTCATGGGCACTTGCCATGGTGTAAAATCAGGAATCTCCCAAAACTCATACTCTTGGTCACTTTTGTAGCTAGAGGATGAGCATGTAACATCCCCAGCAGCTTCCTAAGTCCAGATTTCTCGGTTCCCTAAACTTTTCTATTGCCCTAATAGAAGAGTCTTGGTTTCCTCTGAGCAGAAAAAAACTATTTCTTACTAAACAAGCCGATTTCTCTTTCATGACCTCATGAAGTTTTCTTGGAGTTTTCAGCCACACTCTCGGCTCTTGGTGTTGATGTCTTGGCCTGAGGTCTGGTAGCCTGAGGTCAGCAGCCCAGCCTTAGCTGGTTTTCTGTCTGGGAAGATGCTAGAATCTGAGATCCTTGAAATTCTCGCTTTCTGTTTGCTACCAGGGGAACAGAGGCATGGCTGTGACTGGACCACCTGAGAAATTTCACCAGGACTAGTGGCAAAACAGTTTGAGCTCTTAACATAAGTTCATGTTGCCGTCACCGAGGGGCACATGGGGGAGAACCGTGTGCCCTGGATGGCCTGTGTGCCAGGGTGGCTGCCAGAAAACCCTCGCTGGAATTCTCTAGAATATTTGCACCAGCACTGTGCCCATGTAGACTTTCTGGAGGCTGGGTTAAAGGCAGGCGGCAAGGCTCAGTGCTCTGTCCATGTGACAGGGGAGAAGTATCTCCCCTCACTGTGCAGATAGAGGTTCACAGTTCCCAACGTGAGGGGTGGCTGTGAGGATAAATAAGGAAGAAGGTGTGGGGTCTGAAGTAGGGGCCTGGTACATAGGACTTGCCGTCACTCCCATCCCCCTCCTCCTTCTTCCCTTGTGTCGAATGAGGCTGTGTTTTCAGAGCATCCTCAAGGCAAAGATTGACATCTCAAGGCCCGCCAGCCCCGCCCCCCAGCTGAGGACAGGAGCAGATTCAGACCCTCATTGATTGTGGGAGAATCAGGACCAGTTCAGTGGTCAGCCTCCCTCTCCTGGGCACATTGCACATTCCCTGCGGGGGAGGGTCTACTGGGAGCAGAACCCACTGTTCGTTTCATGTACTCCAAGCCTCCCAGACCCCGGGACCCCTAGTCAAGCCTTTTCTGTGACAAATCAGGGAAACGAACAGCCCTCGCCTGCTGGTATTGCAAGATTATCCAAACTGTGTCATCTTTGAAGATCTTCAAAACACTTCATGGTTTTCCAGAGCTCTGCTCTCAGCGGGCTCTCATGCCCCATGAATAAAGAGAACACACAGAAATGAGACCATTTCCTGAAACAAAAAGCGATCCCCGCTGGGATCGCCTGTGGCCACAAGAACTAGTTTGGTGGCATTTTTTGGCCACTCAGCCTACGGGTGGCTCTGGCACCCGATAGATCGTCTCTGTTTCCCACCAAATGGACACGTTTGGGGAATTTTGCTGAGATGGACATACTGCTTTGCAAGGAGGGGGAAGGTCACCTTTTAATTGCCATTTGTGTCATCATACAATCAAAAATCAGAGTAAGATGTGTAACAGCCTCCGAACCCACATATTTTACATGCTGTTCATTCTTCTGATAAACACTTACTGAACACCTACTGTGTGCCAGGTGTGGCTCTAGGGCCAGCAGGGAACAAAGGTCCCTGTCCTCCCGCAATTCGTCCCACCCTCTCCTTCCCCCACTGTGTCTGCAAGTCTGTTCTCTATGTCTGCATCTCTAGTCCTGCCCTGCAGATAGCTCCATCAGTGCCATTTCCCTCGATTCCATACACATCCCCTGGGGTATTGTTTGTTTTTCTCTTTCTGACTTATTTCATCTGAATGACAGACTCTGGCTCTATCCACATCACTACAAATGACCCAACTTTGTTCCTTTTTATGGCCGAGTGAGATTCCATTTTACATTTGTACCACGTATTCTTTACTCATTCATTAGAAGTCGCTGTATAGCACAGGGACCTCAGTTCGATGCTCTGTGATGACCTAGAAGGGTGGGGTGGGGGGCGAATGGGAGGGAGGGTCAAGAGGGAGGGGATATATGTATACATATTGTTGATTCATGTTATTGTACAGCAGAAACTAATACAACATTGTAAAGCAATTATACTTCAATTAAGAAAAGAACAGGTCTCTGCCCTCCCAGACCTTCCTCCTGATTGGGAGAGGCGTACACAGGGGATGATCGTGGTGTGGTAGGCACTATGGGGGAAAGACACCATGACTGATGGGGGTGGCAGATGGCAGGTAGTGGGGTACAGACACAGGGTAGGGGGTTCTTGAGGAGGTGATGTTGAAGAGGTTCCTGGAAAGAACTGAGGAATCCACCATAACCCCATTGCTTTCCATATGGTCCCCTCGGGGGGAGGTGCAGACTCCACAGCAGGACCTTGGGGGCCCCCACGGGATAGTCGGGTGTTAACCCTGTCCCTGGCCCCACAGGGGAGCTTCTGGATGGGCAGCGGGGCCTGGTGCCCTCCAACTTCGTGGATTTCATCCAGGACAATGAGTCTCGACTGGCCAGCACGCTGGGTAACGACCAGGATCAGAACTTCATCAACCACGCAGGCATCAGCTCAGAGGGGGAGAACATTCTGGACCTCCACTCTCCGACGCTCACGGACTCCAGCCTCGCCGACCACGGGGCGGGGACACTGGACGTGAACATCGACGACATCGGAGAAGACATCGTGCCTTACCCTCGGAAAATCACCCTCATCAAACAACTCGCCAAAAGTGTCATTGTGGGCTGGGAGCCCCCGGCAGTGCCCCCGGGCTGGGGGACCGTGAACAGCTACAATGTGCTGGTGGACGCGGAGACGCGCCTGAGCCTGGCGCTGGGCGGCAGGACCAAGGCCCTGGTGGAGAAGCTGAACATGGCAGCCTGCACCTACCGCATCTCCGTGCAGTGCGTCACCAGCCGGGGCAGCTCGGACGAGCTGCGGTGCACACTGCTGGTGGGCAAGGATGTGGTGGTGGCTCCCTCCCACCTGCGCGTGGACAACATCACCCAGATCTCTGCCCAGCTGTCCTGGCTGCCCACCAACAGCAACTACAGCCACGTCATCTTCCTCAATGAGCAGGAGTTGGATGTCGTCAGGGCCGCCAGGTACAAGTACCAGTTCTGCAACCTCAGGCCCAACATGGCTTACAAGGTGAAGGTCCTGGCCAAGCCCCATCAGATGCCCTGGCAGCTACCCCTGGAGCAGAGGGAGAGGAAGGAGGCCTTCGTGGAGTTCTCCACGCTGCCTGCAGGTGAGCCCTCTTTCTGGGAGGGGTCCCCTCAAGGGAGGGGACACCAGGATGTCACCCTGTGCAAGTGGAGGGGCGGGAGGGGGGAGCAGGAGGGGAGCTTCAGACAGCCAGTACTGTCCTGGAGCATCCTTGGATCAGCTGGGAAGCATGAAATACATGCATGAGCCATGTATGTGTGTGTGAGACAGAGAGAGACGGAGGGCAAGGGAGAGAGAACTCTGATTTTGTTGATGGGCTGTGTTGTTGGACATATTTTAATGCTTGCATCTGTAAGAGACTCATCCTACAGACAGGAAGCAAAGGGAGCATCCTAGGGGGCAGGAAGGTCTGTTTTCCTGGGGCCACCGACTCCTGAATACGTGCTCACTGAAAGGAACAGAGAAAGGGGGTGCCTGTAGCACTCTCACAATTGTTGTCTCTCTCTCATTTTTTCTTTTCATCTTCGTTTTTTTAAAAAATATTTATGTATGTATTTATTTATGGGCTTCCCAGGTGGTGCTAGTGGTAAAGAATCTGCCTGCCAATGCAGGAGATGTAAGAAATGGGGATTCAATCCCTAGGTCAGGAAGACCCCCTGGAGAAGGAAATGGCAACCTGCTCCAGTATGCTAGCCTGGAAAAATCCCATGGACAGAGGAGCCTGGCAGGCTACAGTCCGTGGGGTTGCAAAGAGTCGGACACGACTGATCATGGACATGCACACACACACACACACACACGCACACAAACACACACACGTGCACATGCATGCACAGGTGCACACGCATGCACAGACACACACACGTGTGCGTGCACACACGCACACATGCACACACACATGCACACACGCGTGCACACGCACACACGCACACATTATTTATTTGGCTGTGCCATGTCGTAGTTGCAGCATGTGGGATCTAGTTCCTGGGATAGGTTTGGAAACTGGCCCGCTGCACTGGGAATCACTGGATCACCAGGGAAGGCCCTCATTTTTTCTTTTGATATATATATGACTGTAGAAGACATGAAGTTCCATTGTGGATACAATTTGGGGTTCCGGACACCTCTATCTGCTAGGGAAACCCCACCTTCCTCCCTGACTTCCCAGCTGTAACAGGAGGAGGGGTGCTCCCCTTTCCAGTCCCCCACATACTCCCTCCAGGGAAACCATAAAGAGATAGGATGAAATGGATGAGCCTGTGGGGTCTTCCCATAGTGATTTATTTGGATCCTACAGCTGTTAACGGTCACTTCCATAAAGTTCCGTCATGCTCATCTTGGCTGGGGTGCACATATTCAGTTGGCCAGAAAGTTCACTTTGGGTTTTCCATAAAATCTTAATGAACATTCTGGCACACCCAAAAACAGGCAGCCCTTCTGAGCTGGGCCCAGGGTGGGACCCTGAACTCTTGAGAAGAGCAGCCTTCCTGGAGCAAAGAAGGTCATGTCTGCAAAAACATTCGAGGGCTATTTTGATTTCTCAATGGCCTTTTTTAGTCCTGTGATGTTCACAGAATTCCCTCGAAACGTCTGTCTGGATACTTTCCTTGGATTTGTCTTCTGTGATTAATTAATCCAGCTCTGCCCAACTTCAGTTGTCAGGTCAGTTTTACAAACAGTTCAGTGGTTCTCCAGGATCATTTCTACCAGCTGCAGAAAGCCTAACATCTAATGCAAGGTGGGCCCTCCATTTTGCAATGGATCTGCTTTTTAGTGCATGTTGCTCTCCGCTCTTTTTGAAACCCATCATCAACTAGAGTCTGACCTGTGCATATATGCTCAGTCATTCAGTCGCGTCCAGCTCTTTTGTAACACCATGGACTGTAGCCCACTAGGCCCCTCTGTCCATGGAATTTTCCAGGTAAGAATACTAGAGTGGGTTTTCATGCCGTCCTCCAGGGGATCTTCCCAACCCAAGGATCAAACCAGCATCTCTTATGTCTCCTGCACTGGCAGCCTAGAGTAGTATAACCTACAAAGAAGCAAGGTCAGGGGCAGTTGGGACAGACACTGTTTCAAGGAGAAAGTGGGTCTGAGCAGGAACTGATTTATGAAGGGTCCATTCATTCATCTTATAAGGTGATGTTGGATTGCCTGCCTATGAGGATGTTAATTGCAGATACAGTAAGTCCCCTACGTTTGAGCCTTCAAGTTGTGCACGTTCAAAGATGTGAACGTGCGTTCAAATGTCCAGTCATGTAAGTTAGTCCTGTGTCTGGCACACATTGTCACATGCGTGCACCCTCTACAAGTGGGCGTACTTTTGTGTACTTTACAAGTACCGCATAGAGGACAGTAGTACAGTGTCTGTATTTCCAGTCCAGGATGTCTGGAACCAAGCTTAAAAGCAGCGGTGACATAGCTGGTACTGCTAAGAAGCGCTAAGTGATAACAATGGAAACAAAAGTGAGAAAGATTGAAAGTGTGAATTGAGGTGAAAAGATAGCTTGTCCTCCATCTCCTATTGCTGACAATCCTTCAGCTCTACTATCTCCCACCTCCTCTTCCTCCTTCAGTCAGTAACTCTTCCTGTCTGTCTACTGATGCCAGCTGCTATACAGTACTACTATACTATTCAAGGTACTGTACTATAAGATTAAAATGCTTTCTTTATTTTCTGTGTTTGTTATTTTTATGTATTATTTGTATGAAATGTATTATAAACTTAGAACAGCACAGTACTGCATAGCTGACTATGTTAGTTGGGTACCTAGGCTAACTTTGTTGGACTTATGAACAAACTGGACTTGGGAACGCGCTCTCAGAACAGAACTCATTTGTATGTAGGGGACTTACTGTGCAGACTGGAGCTATTCATTGATTCCTGCCATGAAGTCTTATTGTCAGTGCTGGGGGTGAAGAAGTGAGAAACACCAAATCTGGGGACCCTAGGGGCTCCAAGGAGAGGTGAGAAGAACATCCATTAGGACAGCCAGGAAAGGCTTTGTGGAGAAGCTCCCTGAGATGGAGAGATATGAGGACCAAGAGGAAATACTGAGCCCAGGGCAGGATCCTATAGGTCCACACCCAATTCCTGGGTGTCCTAGTTAGCTTGGGCTGATATAACAAAGTTCCATAAACTGAGTGGCTTATCACCAACAGACACTTATTTCTCACAGTCCTAGAGGATGGAAGTCCACGACCAAGGCCTGGGCAGACTCAGCGTCTGGTGAACCCACTTACTGGTTCATAGACGGTGTCTCCTCCGCATCCCCTCCACCTGGTAGATGGCACCTTGTTAATAAGGGCACGAATCCTGTTCATGGGACCTCCAGCCTCGAGACCTGATCACCTCCCACAGCTGCCTTCTGTGAATGCCATATGCATTTGGGGGTACACAAGTGTCCAGTCAGTCCATAGCAGACTGGCTCCTCTGCCTGCCCAGAAGGAAAGGAGTTTCAGTCGTGAAAATGACACAGGTGACAGGCAGGAGGTGTGTGGTTGGACCAAACGCCCCCACGTGACAGACAGCCACCTCTGGGCCAGTGGAGGGATGGGATGGAGCTGGCAGGTCACAGATACTCAAGCCTTCCCCACTCACACAACCCTGGCTCTCCACTGTCATTGCTGTGCTAGTAGAAGCAGGCGTCCAGCAACCCCCAGACCAGTTTCAGTTCTTGACTACACCCTTAAGAATAATGAGCCGTCGTCACGTTTGAGTGGACCATCCAGGTAAGATCTAACTTCTGAACCCAGTTGCTCAGCAGTTCGGAAGCCTTGCATCACAGCGCATTGAGGGTAGAGTCGCATTATGAACTGCAAGGACAGCCAGGCTTCCAACACATGACAGCTGAGCAGCTTCCCTCGAACCTTAATTTCCTCATTTGCAAACGAGGATGCGCTAACAGTCCTGATTCACACAGGACTGTTGTGTGAATCAAGTGATGTCAGGTGTCCAAAGTGAGTAGCAGAATGAGCAGCAAGTAGAAAAGCTTCAGCAAAGAGCCCTTCCTCCCTTATGCAGAAATCCACGGGGCCGCAGCAGGGTCTCGGAAGAGGAGGCTCACGGCCTTCTTCCTAGAAGTTGCACATTTCTTTCCAAATATAATGCTATAGTTATAGGACCTTTGGGGCTTCTCAGGTGGCTCAATGGTAAAGAATCCTCCTGCCAATGCAGGAGACAAAGGAGACTCAAGTTCAATCCCTGGGTGGGAAAGATCCCCTGGAAAAGAAAATGGCAACACACTGCAGTATTCTTACCTGGGAAATCCATGGACAAGGAGCCTGGTGGGCTGCAGTCCACGGGGTCACAAAGAGTCAGACACAACTTAGCAACTCAACAATGACGACACAGGACTTCTGCACCAGACCTAGAGGCAAGGGAGCTGCCTGAGGGTTGTAGGGCAGACGGGCAGCCCTGCTGTCACCAGGAGCCACTGGGAAGGACCAGTGATATGACACCTGTCTCCTTGTTGCTTGAAGTAGCTGCTCAGGACTTTCAAAGTGAGCGTCTCAGCTGATCGGCTGGGCAGTGTGTGTGTGGAGTTGGCATCCTGGTGGCTTCATCAGACCGCCTCTCTCCAGCTTCTGGTTCCATCGTCTCTCTGGAGGTGGCGAGATGGGTGCTGTGTGGTCCGGTTTACTGCCCTCAAGTCCGATTGAGAGAGAGAAGGAGGGATGGGGGGAACCGGAGGGAGGAGGGGACAGAGAGAGAGGCAGTGGGGGTCTCTTGCCTCTGCAAACGCTGGGACCTTGTGGCCGACTGGCCAGGCCAGAGTCGCAGTGGGTTCCAGGAGGGCCCTGCGTGCATCTAGGAGCTGCTACTTCCTGGCCCTCCTGCTCCGATGTCACACTTCAGATTCTCCCTTGTCCCCTGGAGGCTGTAATGAAAGATCTCGTTCCCAGGTGCCATTGGCTAGTCAGGCATGGTAGCAGCTTGCCTGCCAGGGGGTCATGTCGTGAAAGCTTCTCTGCCTCTGTCCTCCCAGGTCCTCCAGCACCCCCACAAGATGTTGCCGTCCAAGCTGGGGCCACCCCAGCCACCGTCCAGGTCTCCTGGAGGCCGCCTGCTCTGACGGCCACTGGGCTATCCAATGGAGCCAATGTCACCGGCTACGGCGTGTACGCAAAAGGGCAGAGGGTGAGTTTTTATCGGGGCGGTGCTCACATCCAGGTCTCCCGGCCACCACTCACTACTCAGCGAGGGGTGACCCTCCCTCTCTCCTCAATCCCCAAGACCCACAAGCAGTTACTAAGCATCCCCTACACTGTCATGCCAGGCCCAGTTGCAGAACACAGAGAACCTCCATCCTTTTTTGCTCCATCCTCTTCCCAGAATATTCTCTGCCCCCCTCCCACACTGATTACCTGCCCCACTCTGCTGGTAGACCCCTTTCTTGTTCTCCCCTGGGTACCAAAAATTCACCTCTCTTGAGTCCCACAACATCAGGGCCCCCTCAATAGATGATAGGCTTGCAGATTCCACCAGACCTATTCTTGGCGAGATGTAGTCTTGTCCAAACGCCTTGGAAACTCTGCAGGATCCTTAATGCACACCATCGGGCAGCCCCTAATCTCAGCCCCCATCCCTGTCCTGGCACATGAAATAGACAGGGCTGCTTTAGGGGGGCAGGGCCTGAGCAAGCTTCTGTCCGTTCCCCACCCTCCCCACCCTGTTTCCCTATACGGCTGGGAGGTGGTATATCAGATGCACCCGAGTCTCTGAGCTCATTTTGTGGAGTGGCTGCTTTAGGCTGAAGGCCCCCTCTCTGATCCCTGCTCCCCTCCCCAAAGGGGCCACAGATATGCCTCCACCACAGCCGGAAGCCCGTCTTTCATGGCCTCCCCATGGCATCTTCCTTGAGCCAAGCTTTGCTGGTAATGAGCCTAGTGTTCTGATTCCTCTGTAGCCCCCGCATCTGTTTCTAGGTTGGTTCTAGACGTGGGAGAAAAGCATGTGCTCAGCTGTCCCTCCAAACCGCCAACATCTGGGCGGGAACGGGGGCTCCATACGGATCTAATTTGCAGACTGTGCAGCGCGGTCTGAGTTGGATATTCATGGGAGGCCCGGGAGGCATCTGGGGGCCTGGGGCGCTGGCAGTCCCCAAGCCGAGCCGGCTTTCTCTGTGCACAGGTCGCTGAGATCATCTCGCCCACAGCAGACGGCACGGCCGTGGAGCTGGTGCGCCTGCGCAGCCTGGAAGCCAAGGGCGTGACCGTGCGGACCCTCTCTGCCCAGGGCGAGTCCGTGGACTCTGCCGTCGCTGCCATCCCCCCCGACCTCCTGGTGCCTCCAGCCCCCCACCCGAGAACTGCTCCCACACCGAAGCCATTAGCAAGTGCCAGAGCCCCCGAAACCAAAGATGAGCACCCGGGTCCCCACGCCGCGGTGGACGAGGCCTGGGAACATGGCCGGGCACCCACCCCAGCCCACGGGCACCTGCTGGAGCCGCCCGGCCTGCAGGGCTCGGGCCCCGGGCGACGGTCACCCTCTCCCAGCCGCATCCTCCCGCAGCCGCAGGGCGTCCCGGTCTCCACCTCCGTCGCCAAGGCCATGGCCCGGGAAGCCGCGCAGAGGGTGGCCGAGAGCAGCAGGGTAAGGCCAGGTGTTTTCCTCACTGGTTCAGCTGCCCGCAGAATGTGGTTCATCCCCGCAGCCCACCTGGGATGGAATCTCCCATCTGCACCCCGAGTGTGTGCGGAGAAGTGCCTCAAACACCCAGCCCCCAAGAATGGCTGCCTTGACTTGGGAAGAAGGATGCCCTGTTTATCTGACTGCATCTTAGGTCTTATCCTGATGGAATCAGGATCCATTTCATAGATATGGACCTAGAAAACCAGAGGAAATGGTTATCTACCAGCCTGGCTTAGCAAAGAGGCTAACAACCCACAATCCGGGTGGTCTCTGCCCGGGGATTTGAGAGGTGCCTCCTGGGAGTCGGCCTGGGGACTCATCTTCCTAAACAAGGGTCACCTTCTGGCTCACTCACTTCAGACTTCTAGCTGTGTGTGTGTGTACATACACAGACATACATACAGGTATATGTATACATACATACACACACACAGACACTTATATACACATATGTATACATACATACGTGTTTCCCTGGCGGCTCAGATAGTGAAGAATCTGCCTGCAATGTGGGAGACTCAGATTCAATCCCTGGGTTGGGAAGTTCCCCTGGAGAAGGGAGTAGCAA
This sequence comes from Bos grunniens, assembly GCF_055505025.1. Classification (NCBI taxonomy): domain Eukaryota; kingdom Metazoa; phylum Chordata; class Mammalia; order Artiodactyla; family Bovidae; genus Bos; species Bos grunniens. The sequence continues at coordinate 47,040,816 of NC_141181.1, forward strand.
CCCATTCCAGTAATCTTGCCTGGAGAATTCCATGGACAGAGGCTACAGTCCATGGGGTAGCAAAGAGTCAGACACGACTGAGTGACTAATACAGGTATACATACATACCTACATGTAGAAGTGCAGGCACATAGATATATTTGCCTGCCTGTCACTCAAAATTGCCTGGGTCCTGGGGAGGGGGAGTATTTGGATGACAGTGGGACCACATCCCAGGTGAAATGTGCGATGAGATGGAAAGTTGTAGGAAACACCCGTGAAAGGATGCAGGCAGCAGAGGTGGAGCTGAACTAGGCCATGCCCTCCTCCTGCCTCTCTCTCCCTTGGGTGAATCTGTCTCCCAGGGTGCCCAGTTCATCTGCTCCAAGCCGGAGGTCAGGGCCCCAAGGTCAGGTGGTCTCTGCCCTGATGCCTCCCCTCTCCTCTCCCAAGTTAGAGAAAAGGAGCATCTTCCTGGAGAGGAGCAGTGGACAGTATGCAAACTCAGACGAGGAGGACGGCTATGAGTCCCCGGACGTCAAGAGGAGGGGCGCATCCGTGGATGAGTTCCTGAAAGGCTCGGAGCTGGGCAAACCGGTGAGTGCTGCCCACCCCCCTCCCACCATGGTGGCTCCCGGTGGGAGGGGTTCAGGTCCCTGCATGCCCCGGGTCTGTGAGAAAGATAAAGGAATACAGACCTTTATCTTGTGGGTGACAACAATCACAGTCAGTCTGGAGAGTTTAGACTGAATGGTGCCTGTGCATTTGTGACCTCACTGGGGGACAATTTCAAAAGTCTGTATGTGAGCCTTTTGCCCTCCCAACTGCCCTGAGGATCCATCCGTGGGCTGATTTTGTGCCTCAGCTGAGTCTCCAGGTGACTACCTGGTCTCAATGTAGGCAAAACCTACCATTTGTTTCTTTACTTTTGTTCATCAGGCAGATGTGTGATGTGCATTGGCTAAGTGCTAAGCATCATGGGAGATTCAGAAACTGAAAGGTCCATATCCCATCCTTGGAGGGATGAAATGTCAGGGCTTCTCCTCCCAGACAAGGCTCACAAGTGACAAATCCATCCAAGATGGGTTCTGTCTCCAATTTCTGATCATGCCTATTCTAATGAAAATGTCCTTGAATGGTGTCAAGCCCCAGTCCTGGGCAACAGGGAAGGGTGGGGCCTGGAGAGTCCTCAGATCTTGAGACAGCAGAGTGAAGTCCTCTCAGTCGTCAGATCCTCAGTCCCCTCAACACACAGCTCTACAGCAAGGCAGTGTCACTACTTCCGTGAGAAGAGGGCCTTGGAATCTCATAGATTTGGGGTCACTTCCTGGCTCTGCCACTGCTAGCAGGCAAGTGACTCAGCTTCTCCAATCATCAGGTTCTTTATCTAAAAGATTAAAATAATTCTGCTTGTATTCATGGAAACACAAGAGACAGAATGCCCAACTAATAATGACTAAGACAACAAAGACATTTCATTCTCCCATCTCACAGGAAGCCTCAAGTAGGAAGCTGCAAAGTTGATTCAATTGTTCAATGGTGTTCCAGCTCTGTGTTCTTTTTTTTTTTTTAATTGAAGGATAATTGCTTTACAGAATTTTGTTGTTTTCTATCAAACCTCAACATGCTCTGGGTTCTTAATCTTCCGTTCTTTTGACCTTTCTCTCATGGTTGTGAAGTGAATGCCATAGCTCCAATCGTCACACTCACGTGCCAGCATCCCAAGAAGGATGGAAAGAAGGAAGGAGGGAGGGGGTTTTCTCCTCAGGCACATCTCTCTTAACTGGTAGAAAAACATTTTCCAGAAGCTCCATCAGACTTCTCATCTCACTGGGTAGACCAGGGTCATGTGCCCACCACCAAGAGATTCCTACGAATGTCTTATCCATGATAAATTTGGCAAACAATAGACACTTACTTCCATCCCATGAGTTTATTACTAACTCATCATTGGGTTTGAATCAAATGAGACTGCGTTCTCTAGGGGAGTTCCTTCCCATTTGCTTTGGGAAGCCCTCATTCTAACCAACCTGATGTTTGTTTATTCATCTAAAACCAGTTCACTTTTATGTCTTCTCCAAGGCACTTGATTGAAAGAAATAGGGCTGGAGCAGGTCAAATGATGCTGCACACACTTCTCAGACTGAGAACATCCAGGCCACCAATCTGAGGGCTCAGCTGGGGTGGGACCCCTGGTGGGAACCCCCCTCACTGGGCACTCACACTGCTTCCCCATATCTTTATATAGAGGAGCAATTGAAACCATTTTTTAAAGTTTTATTTGTTTCATAAATGAGCAGTTCCCCCCTCCCCCCATTTTTTGGCTGTGCCACATGGCATGTGGGAATCTTAGTTCCCCAATCAGGGTTCAAACCCATGTCCCCTGCAATGGAAGTGCAGCATCTTAGCCACTGAACTGATAGGGAAGCCCCTAAGCTGGATGTTTTTAATAAACATGTCACAAGATGCTATTAAATACACTTGTCTTGTCGCCCACCAGGAGAATAAAGAAATCAATCTTCATCAACACTGTCCAGCAGAAACAGAATAGCTCTGTGTGTGTTTCAAAGTCAAAAGTCAAAGTGTTAGTTGTTGAGTGGGATCTGACTCTTTGAGACCCCATGGATTGTAGCCCATCAGGCTCCTCTGTCTGTGGCATTCTCCAGGCAGGAATACTGGAGTGGGTTGCCATTCCCTCCTCCAGGGGATCTTCCCAGCCCAGGAATTGAATCCCAGTCTCCCGCACTGCAGGCAGATTCTTTACTGCCTGAGCCACTGGGGAAGCCCCCTGTGCATGTTTGGGGCTCATAAGTTGGAGCTCATAAGGTGTGCTATATGAGCTGCTGGAAATGTTCCAAGCTGCTGAGGGAGGCACTTGCTTTGTGGATGGGAAGGGGCTGCTGAGTTGGACCCGCCCCTCATCCCAAACCCCATCAGGGCGGCTGCTGGTTCAGTTTACGCATTAGCTAGCAAGCTTACTTTTCCTTGCTCTTCTGTTGACCCTTTCCTCTGTACCCAGGCTTTTCACCAAGCAGCCCCAATGGCAGGTCTTCTCCAGTGTGGGTGGCCAGACTGGCCACAGAGTGGGCACGCCACACAGGGGGTCCCACCCCACCCAGACCAGGCTGTTCACCAGCAACCCAGTGTGCACATGTGTGAATTTCAGACTCCATGTTTTTCTTACAACTCTTAGACACACTTGTTAGTGCATATGCCCGTTTGCCCACCACCCGCCACTGTCTGCTGCACGACCCTAGATGCAACATACGTACCCGTCCCTGAGCCCTGCATGTACAGCCTCTTACTTGAGCCTTTGTCCAGCCACTAAGTTGAAGAGGCTGCCAGTCCCCAAAAAAGTGACGTCTTCCCATGTGTATTCTGTCCTGCCCAGAGCCCAGGAGGGTCTCTGCCTGCCCCTATCTGGACTTGGAGTGGGAATGCCCGGTCTGGTCCTCTCTCTGCCATCCCGGCTCCCCATGAGCTCGGGGACTGTGATTCCCTCCCCTCCGGAGTGAGCAGTTCTTACCCAGACATGTCCCTGAGCTCGAGAGTGGGCAGAGCAGGGGAAGGTGTGGGACTCCATGTGTTGGAGTCGCCCCTCCATTCACATCCCCTTCTCCTGCCCCAGCCGCACTGTTGCCATGGAGACGATTACCACACGGAGAGCAGCCGGGGGTCTGACCTCTCGGACATCATGGAGGAGGACGAGGAGGAGCTGTACTCTGAAATGCAGCTGGAGGACGGGGGCAGGAGGCGGCCTAGCGGCACATCCCACAATGCCCTCAAGGTCAGTGCGGGGGCGCTGCCCCCCCCCACCGCCGTCCCCACCGTCCCCCATCCCTGTTCATTTGGGGGGCTGTGCAGCTGGCTCCAGAGGGGCCTTGCCCGGCAGGCACAGTCCCCAGATTTGGATGGGCTTCTCTTGCTATTGAATCTGCGCTCAGGCCAAAAGTCTGGGTGAAGGAGTCTGGAAGAACCCACTGGGAATCCCTGGGTCACCCAGCTCTGTACTAAGAACCCAATCAGAAAGAATAGAACGGAGAAGTTTCCACCCCCAGTCCCAAACGCCTGGCTGCGTGTCTATCTGCAGAGCAGCAGGCCCTAGGAGGGCAGGAGCCTGTCTCTGAGTCAGACTGGAGATGGGCAGCTGGGGAGTCGGGAAGAGATTCTTTAGTGGAATTGACCGAGGTGGACCCTGCTGGACGGCTGGAGGGCCAGGGAGAGGGGACCTTAGAGGAGGTCGGAGGAGGGTCAGTCGACCTCCTGGGGTCCACACACAAGCCCCTTCTCAGACACCTCCCACCAGGGATCCCAGGATCCTCTGCCTCTGCCTCTGAGGTAGCCTTCAGCGAGGGGTTTGATGGGGGTCACCTTGATGGAGATCGAGCTGGAGGCCCCCATAGACCCCACCCCTGGGGTGCACCACCGTCCTTGTCTGGGGAGCTGTGTGCCACTGCTCCACTCCAGCTGGGTTTCTGATCACTCGGCACAAGCTGGTCACTCTGAGCACCAGACCCTCCGCCAAGCTGGGGGATGAGAATAGACGTGGCCTCCGAGCTCCAGCAGCTGCAGGCCTAGCCGGGGAGACAGGTTGGGCGTTTGTGGGGGTTTTCAAATGAAAAGGGCCTTGGAGAGAAAAGTCCCATTGGGGGATACAGTGCCTGAGCCCAGCCTTTCTCTGGGAACACGGAGCCACGCAGTTTGAATGGTGGACAGAAAGCAACATCCAAATCTGGCTGCCAACTCAGTGCCCACTTGCATAGAGCAGACTGACTTATGTTCTCCCAACAAAGGCGCCCGGCAGGGCCTTGGAGACACTGTCACCAAAGAACATGCCAGATCCCTATGCAAACTCCGCATGGTTGCAGCCCCTGCTACCCCCACTGGCTGACCCCCTCGCTCCTCCCCTGAGCCACTGTCCAGCAGGATTCACAGTGACCTTTCATGGTGGAGGAAGGCCCGAAGCTGCCCGTGGTCCAGCTTGACCACCCCTGCCTTCCCACACTTCTCTACCGCTGGGCGTTGTGACAAGGCAGGTGTCTGCCCCTGCCCCCCACCACCCTTGGCAGCCTCCCCACTTCTTATGGAGGAAGCTTCTGGGATGCTCCTTCCTGCCAATTGTTAGCAAACAAACCAAAGGTCACCTTGTTTTTCCCAGGGAAAAGGGCTAGTTTGTAAAATCACCTACGTCCTTCCCCCACCAGCCCGGCCCCCCTTAGAGCAGCCGCAGGGACAATCGGACCTTCAGGCAGCGGGGCTGAGGCTTACTTCACTTCGTCCACAGGGTTCTGACAATTTTTTTAAAAGTCAGGAGACTTTACAGGCCGATCTGGGCCGCCCGGGCTCACCTCCCCTTGCTGGAGTCCCACGGAACCCCGTGCATCCCCGCCAGGCTCCCAGGGCTGGATCCCTGCTTCCTCATTGCCCTTCACCCCAACGTTCCTAAACCTCAGGGTCTTAATAGCAAACGAACGAAGCATGCACCATGCTCCTCGTTTGGCGATCTTGTGGGCTCTAAGCCTGCTAAAGACGCTGCGCTGGGTAAACCCACCATGTCCCCTTGTGCCTGGGACACACCGAAAGGCGGTTGGGGCGGGGCGGGGGGGGGGTTGTGTGTTGAGGTGAGGGCAGGGCAGCAAATCTTGATATTCCTCCGCAACTCAACTCTAATGCGCACGCACGGAGGCCCATGGGAGGAAAGCTGAGCGCAAGGCTTCCTGGAGTCAGTGAGGTGTCCCAGGAGGTATGCCCAGTGGGCTGGCCCAGCTGGAGCAGAGGATGGGTGTGCCGGCCATTCCTGGAGAGAGAATCACATGTCAGGACAGGGAGCGTGGAGTGTCCACCCTCGGCCTCCGTCTGGGTGGGCCAGCCCTGAGCCCCTGCTGCCCATACTGCTGGGGACTCGGCTCCTCTCTCCCAGCCTTGAGGTCTGGGGTCTGGAAGAGAGACTGACAGGCCCCTAAGCCTTTGCAGATACAGGCCAAGCAAATGACTTTGGGTCGCTGAGTGCCAAGGTCCCCCTGCTTCACACCCTTCCACTTGAGCCGGGAGAGAGCCATAGGTAAGAGAGCATGGACGGGTTTCACAGGATGCTGAATGCTTTCAGGGACAAGCAGAGTTGAGCGGCGTGGCCGGGTGGGGCCTCCTGTGTTGCGAATGGCCTCCACTCACCGGCATCCCGGGGCAGCTACCTTGGGAGTTTCTCAGGGTGCAGCCAGCGGCCAGTGAACTCAGACGTCCCCGGCCTCTGGGCACAGCCATGTCACAGACCCTAGCGCCTCGGTCAGTGTGAAGCCTCCTGCCTCCATCCTCCCCACACCCGCGGCCCAGCGGCCTCTCTTTCCTTGGTTTGGCTGCATGGCTAGTCCTGACGGCGTCGGGACGCTCCGCGTGCGCTCGGCCCCTGGCTCCAGCCCCATCCATCTAACCCATTCTGTTTTCATTCCAGAGCCCCGGCCAGAGCATGCCATCTGCCCCCACCCCCACCCCCTGCCCCACCACGAGTACAAGCATGCTCTCTCCCTCATGGCCTCGGAGACTAATTCTCTCTGTATTTTCTTTCCTTCCCTCTGCCCTCCTTCATATGCGATCATACACTGACTCCCGGCACCTGTGCTAACACACCAACCCCCGCCCCCTCCTTAAGGAGTGCTCTAAGAATAGGACCACTGAACGTGCTTTCTCGGAGTTGCCCGAGTATCCCCAACAGACCCACCACAGTAAGAGACTTTTCAGTATCCCCGAAGTAGCGGAGGAGGATGGAGAGCCTTGTGAGTTCCTGCACAAGCAGGGCTTAGGGGCCTCCTCCAGGGTCAGGACCGGGCTGGCCAGAGAGCCCAGGCCCGCCAGGCCCTGCCGGGGGCACGAGGCCCTCCACGGCTCCTGGTACCCCACGAAACCCAGGGGCCCCCAGGCCGAGGACTTCATATTCGAAGACAGAGGCTGTCGGTTCAGCCGCGCGGCCACCAGGAGCCCGGACAGCGGCCTGGACTGCGGCAGCGAAGAGGAGGAGATGAGATTTAGTTTCCGAAGCCCAACTGCCCAGTGCAGCCCCGGCCCCGGGCACTGTCCTTGTAGGAGGAGCCTGAGGCCCCTGCTGGCCCGGCGCCGGACGCTGACACGGCAGAGCAGCATCGAAGAGGATTTTGGGGAGCCAGTGGAGCCCGGCGACGTCGTCAGGAGCGATGAGCCCCACCCGAGCCCAGAGAGGTCCACCCCCAGCAAGTACGGCTGGGATGAGCCCACGGGCCGCGAAGATTTCCGAGATGCCTGGAAGAAAAGCATAAAAATGCCCGACAGTAGGGCCATTGCCCGACAGGCCCAGCCTCCTCCCCGGGTTGCAGACGGCCCTTTGGTGTGTGAAGTAAACCTCCCGCTCACATCCGCTTGCCAAACCAATCCGTTTTCATTCTCTCACCTTCTTTCTTTGTTTTGGTGTCCGTCCCGGGCACTCTCTCTGCTGGCTCTTTCTCGTTTTTCCATGCATTTTTGATTTATGAAGCTTCCCAATCTTTTCACCATGCTGATGATTTCTTTACTTTGCTTTAGAATAATGATCCCTTCCCCACCTCCAAATCAGTGATGATTATGGCTGCTTTAATTAAAGGACAACTGAATCTAAATTTTAATTAAGGGTTAGCTGAACTCTGATTCTCCCAAAGTTTGGCAACACGTACTTTTCAAAATGAATCGTGGGGATGTATTTATGACTGACTGGTATTGCTTACTAGGGTTTTTCTCTGGTGGTGGTTTTGGTTTTGGGTTGTGATTGGTTTTCCAGTTCATCCATAACTGGAAAAAAGAATGGAGAACAATTATTGAAGAGATCCACCTTTGCATTTGTTTCCAAAGGTTTGTTTGTTTTTTTTTTTTTCCCCACGTTTCTTTCCTGAGAGCAGTTTTCTGAATGAGATTTTCGATCATCAGCTCTAGACACATCCCCAGGCCTTGTCTTCCAGGCTTGTGAGTGCTTTTCAAGAGTAGGGATTCCTTCAAGGCTTCATTCATCTCTATATTGTGTCCTCTTTTCAGAACATTTGCTCCTGTCATGCTGAACTTTTCCATGAAAACACAGGTGAGACATCCCAGGGCGCCAGGCCTTGGGCTTGAGCCGGTGCAGTTTGTGACATGTCCACTAGAGGGCGCCGACCCACAGTTTACCGAGTCACCAGCAAACTGCAGCCCACTTCCTGTTCAGACTCATTTCTGAAGCTCCCAGCCCTGATTCATTCCGTGTCCCTGAAAACTTCCTGAGTTAAGTCACCAGTGAGCTGGAGGTTTTGCTTTGATTCTCGCATAGGATGCGAACCTTTAGTACGAATCAGAGGCAAAACTTATCCATAAAGGAAAATAGTTCGGGTTAGCCCTGAAACGTGAAGGTTTGGAAGTCTTTGGAATAGCGTCAAGACGGCGCCATGAGTTTCAGAGCTGGTAATGCACAGAAACTTCTGTCTTTGAGTTTTCGGTAACCTCGCACACAACTTTGCCCAAGCAGGACATTTGGGAAATGCAGTGTTTTTCCCACCTTTGGGGTCACTGGAGGAGGGCAGACTGTGCTGAGACTAGAAAAGAGGTACCAAAGGCGTGACGAGTCTTATCTAAGCCACTCTCACTATGGCTCAAAATACTTGGCTTCAGCGGCAGCACCAGCAACAAAAAGATGTCTCCCGAGGGGTTCTCTCTCTCGCCCCCGCCCGGAAAAGCAACTGTGCTGTAGAAGACGGGGTGCCTGGGGCGAGCACTCTTTTTCTCTTCCAGGTTATTCAGCTAACCTTTCAGTTAAAAGCTAAGTTTAGTTGCCTTTAGAGCTTCTGCTTCTAAGTTGAATTGATTTGGCTGACTTAATTCTTTTCTTCCCACGACTGGCAAGACTGATGACCGTGTCATTGTTTTGTCTTTAGATTTTAGGAAACCCGGTGACCGCAGGACGGGCTGATCGGGCGGATCACGTGGGCCGGAGGTTTTCCCACGGCAGTGCTGGTTCCCACAGGTCCCGGCCAATGATGGTCCATGCTGCGGGTTAGTGAGCCGGATGGAGTCCTCCATCTTTCTTTTAACCAGAGCACATGGCTCAATCTAAACATTTTTAAAAAATTATTAGGAATAGCATTTTCAACTAAATACAGAAGACACTTGGTTATTTATGGCAAAAGAAGGCAGAAACAGAACCAAATAAATGGAACCTAAATTTAAGGATTCTCAAAATATACTGACCTTTGAGGTCAATCTTCTCCCTACAATTTTTTTTTTTTTAACTGCAAAGACTGCCATCCTAAGCATGGAAGAGATGATAATGGGCCATCTCCCCACCTAGTTCATGCTCTCCTGAAATGCTCATGGTCAGAGCAGCAGAGACAGGGATGGGTGGCTGAACTCCAAATACCTAAAGGAGCCCCCAGCCAGTGGAGAGTTATCTGTATGCATGAAACACTTGGGCAACTGGGGTTGAAAGTTATGAAAAAACAGCAAGAGGCCTGAATGTGTGCCCTGAACTGTGTGTTGACCCTGTCCATCTGGCCACCTCCTCCTGCATGAGTCATCCTCAGGCATCCAATTCCATTCTCTTAATTACTTTTTGGAATTCAGCCAGCCGTGCTGAAAGCTGTCATTGTAGTCATTCTCATCAATCCACTAAGAGGGGGAGCGTGGCCGAAGGTCAGACGGGAACCTTTCTATTACTGGAATGAACCCCGGCATAACAGTTCCAAAAAGTATTATACGCAAGATAATGGAATCTGGTAATCAGCACAAATAAACTAGCTTTTTGTGAAAACACACACACACACGAAACAAAGCAAGAGACCCATTCATGGAACAGAAGTAGTTGAGAGAAAAACATTGATCTGGTGAGACAGGGCTCAAGGAAAGCAGCCCTTGGACAGTCCAGACACCTGGAAACACAGCCCCAATCCGTTTAAATAGCTAAGGTTTAAAAGACAGTTGGGCTTTGTTCACATCAGCCAACAATAATTAAAAACTTTATGAACCAAATCAGATCCCCTGAAGTTTTCTCCTCCTTCTAGATGTTTCTTTCCCGTAGAACCCAAACAATAGGGTAAAACAGTTTCTTTTTCCATCTTTACAGTTTTTAGAATGTTTTTATTTTTATCAGTGAAAAATTCTATAGAATGTTAAAGGACCTTTAAAACAACAGACTGTTTTCAGTTAGGCTAAAAAGTAATAAAATAAGCTAAAAAATAAAATCAGCTGGAAAACACTGGTTTCACATATTACAGACCCACTAGCAGAATTCTGCATATACTGCATGGTGCTTAGTGACTCCGTCGTGTCTGACTCTTTGCGACCCCATGGACTGTAGCCCACCAGGCTCCTCTGTCTATGTGGATTTTCCAGGCAAGAACACCAGAGTGAGTTGCCGTGCCCTCCTCCAGGGGATCTTCCCAACCCAGGGACTGAACCCAGGTCTCCCACATTGCAAGCAGTCAGATTCTTCACTATCTGAGCCACTAGGGAAGCCCTTGTGTATACTAAGCCTACATTATTTTTGAGTGTTGTAAACCAGTGCCACATCACTCAGATCTTCATTTAATTTGTGTATAGTTGCCCCTGTAACAATTACTGAGGTTAAGTAGGATCTCCTGGCTTGTAAAATAAATGACTTGTAAATAAGAGTCTTGAGGAAGGAGGTGAGGACCAGTTCAAGACCGTTCTTCCTGTTGAATTTGGTTCCTAAGTGCTCATTCGACTGTGACTTTAATGAGTGAATGCTCATTACGTGAACCGCCACTGTTTCTGTGGTTGAAGTTTAATGTCCTGGCACTGAGAAGGGGTGTCCTCTGGAGGAGGCCTTGTGGGTCTCCCACTCCAGTCTCCTAGGACAGAGAAGAAAAGTCTACAGGGCTGAAAATTATGGCGCTACAAATTGCCAACTGGGCAAGGAAGTAAAGGAAAACATAAGTGGACCCACAGTCTCCCCATCAGAGTCTTGGACAATCCTTCAGGTGGATTTGTCTTAAGGGAAAGAATGCAGAAGGCTGCACATGTCTTAATTTTAGTGAAAGACACTAGCTAAGTTAGTAGAGGGCTTCCCTGGCAGCTCATCTGGTAAAGAATCTGCCTGCAATTCAGGAGACCCTGGTTTGATTCCTGGGTTGGGAAAATCTCCTGGAGAAGGGATAGGCTACCCACTCCAGTATTCTTGGGCTTCTCTGGTGGCTCAGATGGTAAAGAATGTGCCTGTAATGCGGGAGACCTGGGTTTGATCCCTGGGTTTGGAAGATCCCCTGGAGAACGGAACAGCTACCCACTCCAGTTTTCTGGCCTAGATAATTCCATGGACTGTATAGTCCATGGGGTCTCAAAGAGTTGGACATGACTGATTGACCTTCACTTCACTTCAAGTTAGTAGCAAGAGAGTAATACTGTGGTAACACCTTCACAAAGAAAAAAAAAAAAAAAGCCTCAATAAAAGAACCCAAAAAAGTGTTAAATAAATCCATGATAGAATTTCTTTCATTGTACCTGATCTCTTAGCATGGAGCAAGGCAAGAAAGCATAATTATAAAGCATAATTAGTATCAATCACTTTATATTTTCATATACATATATTCACAGACCAAAGAACCTATTATATTTTCAAAAGACAAAAATGACTCAGAGAAGAGGAGAATCATGCCCCAAACTCTAGGAAGTGCTTGGTCAGTGACACATAAATAAGCGATTTTCCTCTAGTCTCTGTTTATTTAGTTATAGTTTTCCTGTGCCAATATCAGTAATTAATACTTTAGAAATCTGCCAACTCCAAAAATATCCTTTTCTTTTATGGAGAAACTCCCCTCCTACATATATTTTTTAATAAGCAATGCCTTCACAACTAAAATATATTATACTTTTAAATATACTCTGGATTTCCTTAATTAAGAAAACAATGCCCTTCCTGATTTAAAAAGATAAAAATTATATAGTTCCATATCTGGTAAATTCTAAGTCATATAATTAGCATAACGAAGGCCTCATAACCTTAATCAATGACCCCAAACAAGGATTTCATTGGATTTGGTTTCTTCCTGTGTAATTTTTGGTCTTTGCATTTATCTAGTTATTTACCTGACAGATGAAAAGGCTCAAGGGTGTACCCATCTGAAAAGAAATACCACATCCTAGAGCATTCTGCTCTTACTGGTCGACTGTGAAAATCTCCATTTTCCTCCCATTTTCCAGGTTATTTTGGCCACTGAGCTTACATAGCAAGGAAATGCAGCACATTTTCTCTATATCCAGATGGGAAAAGTTAAAATGACTTAACTAAATAAACAAAACTTGACTCTCTAGAAAGGAGACTCGTCTCCCTGGGTTTCCCTGTAAGGAGAAGAGGAGCAGCTGTAAATTATGCTTCATAGGCAACCCACTTTTTCTCTGTAGAAATTACAATGGAGAGAACAGTGGAGGCAGGTAGCCTCAGGTAGTGAGGGAAGAAGTTCACTTATAGAAGACAGTGCTTATTCTGGCAGCACAGGAGGATTCGGGAGCCAACAGGGGCAAGTCAGGATCTTCAACTTTGCATGTGGTTTGCGGACCCTTCCTCCTTCCTGACAAAGACCCCCTCCTACCCCAGGCCAGGATATTCCACATCAGGGCAGAGGGAGGAGCATCCACGCCCAGGTCAGACCAGCAGCTGGCGGTAAGTTCTTCCTTGAGTCTAGCCTGCCCCCAAGAAAAGGAAGGGCCTCCCAGTCACCCACTCCAAACCCTGTGAAGCTGGGTTTGTGTGGACACATTCCATGGAGGCCACTGTTCTCTTCCCATGAGGTTTGATTCCATAAAGTATCTAACACACCTTCTCTGGAGGAAACACCGTGACATCATACCCACACTTCCACTCATATACACCAACTCCAAGTGCTCCAACCACTTCCACCCCATCCTGGCTCCTCCCTGCAAACCAGAGAGAGATCCTGTAATGGTGTGGGTGACTGCCTGCTGTTTTCACTGAGCATGGTGCTAGCCTGAGATCCTCTTGCCGGTCTCCCACTTGTGCTTGGTGTGATTTGGGACTTAAAGACGTAGAGGCACAGTTGTCTGCACATCACGGTGCCTGAACTTGAGCCAACTCCTGAGAGCATGTGAATTGTAGGAGTAACTCAAAGGTCTTCCAGAGTGACAGTGACCTACCCAATCCTCCCCTTGTGAACTTGCCTGTACATTCCAACTCCACGATCATCACATCAACTTAGTCAAGGAAGCCCTGGGAGTCCTCTGGGTGGGTGCAACCACAGTTGTAGCCACAGTGCTCCTTCAGTGACTTTTCCCTCAGCTGAAACAGCACCCACTGGGTCACACTGCTGTTTTGTTAAGTTCCTTCTGCAAAACTCCCAAAGTTACCCAGCTGAATTGAAAACATCCTTCTCATGCTGCTAATGGTCTTCTCTACCATCAGCCACGAGCATGAAAAAACCACTGCATCACTACACATACAGAGACGTCACAGGTCACGAGATGGCGTACCATTAGCTTCGTGCTATTTAATTTAGAGAACATTTAATGACTAGGGGGGCAAAGTATGAGACCCTCTCATTGACTGTGTGTGCGTGTGTGCTGTCGCTTCAGTCATGTCTGACTCTGTGTGACGCTGTGGACTGAAACCCATCAGGCTCCTCTGTCCTTGGGATTCTCCAGGCAAGAATATTGGAGCGGGTTGCTGTGCCCTCCTCCAGGGGATCTTCCTGACCCAGGGATCCAACCTGTGTCTCTTACGTCTGCCTGCTTTGGCAGGCGGGTTCTTACCACTAGCACCACCTGGGAAGCCCTCTCACTGACTATAAACAAAATCAAAACTGGTGTGAAGAAAGTAAGGCCGAGCTGTTCAGTTTTGTTGCCTTTGAGCTTCCCTGATAGGTCAGTTGGTAAAGAATCAGCCTGCAATGCAGGAGACTCTGGTTGATTCCTGGGTCGGGAAGATCCGCTGGAGAAAGGATGGGCTACCCTCTCCAGCATTCATGGGCTTCCCTGCTGTCTCAGCTGGTAAAGAATCTGCATTGACTATAAACAAAATCAAAACTGGTGTGAAGAAATCAGTAAGGTCGTGCTGTTGACTTCTGTTCCCTAGCAGAAGCGAAGTTACTGAATGTTTAGATTATCTTGGTATCCTAAAAGAATCCCGAATTCAAATAATGTTAACAGTTCACTGCATTTTAAAGACCAACCTTTCCTGCAGTTAAAGTGCTTTTTTATTTTTCAACTGCCTGTTTCTGCTGGTGGAAGCAGCCAAGACTCTGGCTCTCCCCACACCCTCTGTGTCCCCCACACAGCTTCGACATCCTCTTATCCCACCTCCTGTGCTCCTTGTGCTGGTGACACAAATTTTGACCGGCTGTTTGTCCCACCCCTACCCTCCTTTCTGACGATTGGAGTTTTTCTCATTTGCTTCCCCGCTGATGTTCTGAGTCCTTCTCAGTCCTTCTACAGTCCTTATACTGTAGTCAAAACAGTATAATTCACTAGCAGATGTTTGTTCTCTCTATATGCATATTAATAAATGTATACATATATAGTGAGATATATGCATGTCTATAATGACATTTAATAATGTTGTTGATGTTCAGTTGCTCACTAATGCTCATCTCTTTGTTATCCCATGACTGCAACATGCCAGGCATCCCTGTCCTTCACCATCTCCTGGAGTTTGCTCAAATTCATGTCCATTGAGATGGTGATGCTATCCAACCATCTCATCCTCTGCTGCCCCTTTCTCCTTTTGCCTTCAATCTTTCCCAGCATCGGTGTCTTTCCCAATGAGTCAGTTCTTTTGCATCAGGTGGCCAAAGAGCTTCAGTTTTAGCATCATTTCTTCCAATGAATATTCAAGGTTGATGTCCTTTAGTATTGACTGGTTTGCTGTCCAGGCACCACAAGCACCACAATTCGAAAGCATCAATTCTTTGGTGCTCAGCCTTGTAATACATACGCATATATACTAGGATTTCAAAAGAATCGTCTTTAGGAGCTCAGTGGTAGGCGGACTTGAAACTCAATTCTTCCAGGAATTCATTAATTCATTGTAATGCATTCATTGCCACTTACGTATTTGGAGCCAAGTGAGCAGCTCAGTCACCTGTATCAAACTTTGACAGATAGGCAAATACATCTCTTAACATCCTTGTGCTCTGGCTCGTCTGTTAATGGAAACCTAGAGGGTCTCATGCGAAGAGTTGACTCATTGGAAAAGACTCTGATGCTGGGAGGGATTGGGGGCAGGAGGAGAAGGGAACGACAGAGGATGAGATGGCTGGATGGCATCACTGACTTGATGGACGTGAGTCTGAGTGAACTCCGGGAGTTGGTGATGGACAGGGAGGCCTGGTGTGCTGCAATTCATGGGGTCGCCAAGAGTCAGACATGACTAACTGACTGAACCGAACTGAGAGGGTCTCTGGGTCTCTATGCTTGACTCCTGAACAGGTCCTTCCTAATCCCCGGGACTTGGCCACCCGTCACCCACCCCCACAACCAGCGCTCAGACCAGTCCTGCCAGGAGGTCATTGAAACACAGTTCTTTATCTCTCGCTGTCTTCACAAGCAGCACACCTACACTCACCCTGCTGCCTACGTTTCATACTAGTTATTAGCTTTTCAAACCCATCTCTGTCGAGGTGATCCATTTGTGCCTGCATGTTGAGCTACACATTTCTTTAAGAACTTATTTTTATGACTTTATGGATTGTTTTGTTTTGGACTGTGCTGGGTCTTTGCTGCTGCACGGGCTTGTCTCTACTGGGGTCAGTGGGGGCTGCTCTCTTGTCGTGCACAGGCTGCTCATTGTGGTGGCTTCTCTTGTTGCAGAGCACAGGTTCTAGGCTGCAGGCTCCCGTAGTTGCAACATGTGGGCTCAGTAGTTGCGGCTCCTGGACTCCAGAACACAGGCTGAATAGCCTTGTTACACGGACTTAGTTGCTTCGAGGCACATCGCATCTTCCCACATCAGGGATCAAACCCACATCTCCTGCATTGGCAGGTGGATTCTTTACCACTGAACCACTAGGAAAGCCCAGCTACACATTAAGGGAAAAAAAAAAAAAACTTAAAGTGCTTCTCTCTTCATTTTCCAAAACCACACTTTGTATAACAGCTCACCTTTCTGGGTAAAGCAGGGAGAATGGCTGGTGGGAATCACTTAGACCCTGTGCTTTATCCCATGCACTCCCAGATGAGTACGGGCGGGACCGGCTTTCTCCGGACTTCTACGAAGAGTCAGAGACAGACCCTGGGGCGGAAGAGCTCCCAGCCCGCATCTTTGTGGCCCTTTTTGACTACGACCCCCTTACCATGTCCCCGAACCCAGACGCTGCAGAAGAGGAGCTTCCCTTTAAAGAAGGGCAGATCATCAAGGTGGGGGCATGGCCCGGGGGGTACAGGTGGCGGGGGAGGATGGGGAGGGGGTGCTCACCAGATCCAAGTTCCTTAACACAGGGGTCCCCAACCCTCGGGCCATGGACCAGTATGGGTCTGTGGCCTGTTAGGAACCGGATTGCACAACAGGAGGTGAGTGGCGGGTGAGCAAGCAAAGCTTCATCTGCATTTACAGCCGCTCCCCATCACTCACATTACCACCCGAGTTCCATCTCCTGTCAGATCAGTGGCAGCATTAGATTCTCATAGGAGTACAAACCCTACAGTGCGTGAATCATCTGGAAACCACCACCACCACCAGTCCACGGAAAAATTGTCTTCCACAAAACCAGTTTTTAGTGCCACAAAACTTGTGGACAGATGCCTTAACACCTCAAAACGACAGGCTACTTCCTCTTGTATTTGACATTCAGCCTCCCATCAGTAGTAGAGGAAGAGCCTGAGTCTGGAGTCAGAAGGAAGACATGGGATGCTCCCTAGGAGAGGGGAAAGGGCCTTGAACCCCAAGTTTGCAAATTTCCGAAAGGGCACTGACAATAACCTTTGAAAGAGGTCGCTAACTAAAACGGACTCTAAAGAATGGTGATGCTTACCCCGCAGAATAGTACGCACAGAATCCCTTTGTGAGTTGAGGTTTTTCACTTCTGGAATGCCAGACAGTGGCGCTGTCTTCTTATGGAGGAATCATTTGTTATACTGCACTTGCATGTATGTGTATGGAGTGGGGGGGGGCGGGCGGCACTTAACTTGTGTGCGTTCACACACATGCACTCAGCTAGCAAAGCCCTGGCCTTGCCGGGCAGCCCCCTGGTCAATGGGAGCTCCAGAGGCTATCAAAACCCTGGAGGAGAAACAGGTTCTTAGACATACAGATTTTTAGGGTGAGGGCTATGTGTACACACTTATGCCCACAAGCAGCAGTTTTCCATGTTCTTCAAGTCAGTGTCTGACTAACTGTGACTCTAGGTGAACAGAGCTGATCTATTTCTGAACCAGCCACCCCAATGCCTTGCCTTTTTCCCGTGACTCCAGGTGTATGGTGATAAAGACGCTGATGGATTCTACCGTGGGGAAACCTGTGCCCGGCTTGGCCTTATTCCCTGTAACATGGTCTCTGAGATCCAGGCAGATGATGAAGAGATGATGGACCAGCTTCTAAGACAAGGCTTCCTCCCTCTGAACACACCTGTGGAGAAAATAGGTAAGAGGCCACGTCCTGCTCACCTGTGAGCCTGCAGGCCAGGTAGCGCCTGCCTCTTCCAGGGTTTTGTAGCACAAAACACCAGCCCAGGGCTTCCCTGGTGGCTCAGTGGTGGAGAGTCCACCTGCCAATTCAGGGGACACAGGTTCCACCCGCTACTGGGAAGATCCCACATGCCTTGGAGCAGCTGAGCTCATGTACCACAACTATTGAGGCTGTGCTCTGGAGTCCAGGAGCCACAGCTACTGAAGCCCATGCCCCCTAGAGCCCATGCTTCAAAACAAGAGAAGCCATCGCAATGAGAAGCCTGAGTACTGCGACTAGAGAGTAGCCCCAGATCACTGCAACGCGAGAAAACCTGAGTGCAACAACAAAGACCCAGCACAGCCAAAAATTAAAAAATATATATATTTTTAAACTGCCAAAAAAAAAAAAAACCCACCAACTCAGGGCAGGAGACAGCGCTGAGCAGAGGAATGAATGCTTTGGTTTTTTTTTTTAAAGATATTTCATATAGTTCCCTGTGCTACTATAAGTGTCACTTAAGTGTCACTATAAGTGACAAGTAAATCCTTGTCACTTGACCATTTTATTTTTTGGTCACACCAGGCATGCGGGATCTTAGTTCCCAGACCAGGGACTGAAGCTGTGCCCCATGCATTGGAAGCACAGAGTCATAACCACCAGGGAAGTCCCCAAAATCTGAGTGTTAACCATCAGATTTTCTTGGGCAAAACCCATTCTGTAAACCAAGGTTTTAATAGTCCTGAGGCATCTAAATATTTATGAAAACACAGATGATCTTCTCATGAAAGATGAAGTATGGCCTTGCTTACTAAAAGTCTATCACATTTAGAAAGTAAACATTTTTGGGTTGTTGTGGATGAAATGCTTGTGTCCCCCTAAAATTCATTTGTTGAAACTTTAATCTGTAATGTGATGGTTTATTAGGAGGTAGGGCCTTTGGGAGTGATCTGGTCATGAGGGTGGAGCCCTTATGAATGGGGTTAGCACCCTTATAAAAGAGACCCCAGAGAGTCCCTTCCCCCTTCCATCATGTGAGGACACAAGGAGCAGGAAGTCATCTGTGAACCAGGAAGGAAGGGAGCAGGTCTTCACCAGACACCAAGTCAGCCAGTACCTTGATCTTGGACGTCCCCCACCCCAGGACTGTGAGAAATGGATGCTTGTTGTCTCAGCCCCCAGTCTATGGCACTTTGTTATCTCAGCATGAATGGACTGATACTGGTAATATACGGGTTTTGTTTGTTTTAGTATTTATTTATTTGGCTGCTCCGTGTCTTAATTGCAGCGTGCGGGATCTTTAGTTGCAGCCTGTGGGATCTCCTTTGCCCTCCGGGGACTGAACCTGGGCCCCATGCTTTGGGAGCACAGTCTTAGCCACTGGACCACCAGCACACTGGTACTACTTTGCACATTGACTATCTATGATAAATTTCAAAGGATGATTGGATAAGTCGTATGCTTTCCATTCTTCAGGTAAATTCTGCTTATCCAAAGACATAAAAGATTTTTACCCTTTAATTTGGATACTAAATTCTTTTGTTTATCTAGAACCACTGAGCAAACAGTAAAACTGTTTTCAGCAACATTACATTTATGATCTTTAATTTTTCCACATGCAAGGAAAATCTACTCATTCAAAAGGCCTCTCCGTTTTCTAAATAACTGTAGACAGAAAGACTCATGGGATTCATATTTAAAGTTTTAATACTTCAAAACATTACATTCACTTCTTTTTTATTGTTTAACCTTTTTCTAAATTTATTTTTATTGACTTATAGCTGATTTACAATGTTGTGCCAATCTCTTCTGTATAGCAAAGTGAATCAATTATACACATATATACATTCCTTTTCATATTCTCATCCATTATGGTTTGTTACAAGATATTGACTATAGTTCCCTGTGCTATACAGTAGGACCTTGTTATTTATCTGTCCTATATGTAATAGTTTGCTGTGCATTGCGTGCGTGCTCAGTCATGTCTGACTCTTTTGCAACCCCATGGATTGTAGCCCGCCGGGTTCTCCTCTATCCATGGGACTTTCCAGGCAAGAATACTGGAGTGGGTTGCCATTTCTTCCTCCAGGGCATCTTCTTAACCCAGGGATCAAACCTGTGTCTCCTGGTTTGGCAGGTGGATCCTTTACCACCGAGCCACCAGGGAAGCCCATATGCAATAGTTTGCGTCTACTAATCCCAAACTCCCAGTGCACCCCACTGCCTCCCCTGGATTCACTTCTAAATCACACTCCAGACAAAGTTCAGTGGCTCAAGTAATATGCATGATTTTAAGGACAAACACAAAAGCAAATATCTCAACCTTTTTGGTATTAATGAGTTCATTGTCTCAAGATCCATGTCTAACAGTCAAGGTTTCATATGAATAAACTGCCCAGATTAAATCCCCGAGACCACAGCTCTCTGAGCCCTCACACCTTCCATTCCCTCGCATCGCTGCCCCCTTTCCTGAAGTCGACAGTACCTCTTCAAAGAGGAAATGGGCTTGTGCACCACAGGCCCAGAGAGTCTAGGAGCAATCTGCTAAAAAAAGAGAAACTTGATTTACACGATCACTTGGATTAAATGTCTTTTTATTCAGTAGTACCTAGACTAGTTGAGGGAACCAAGCTGAGATACCTGCTTGCCCTTTTATGTTGAGGCAATGTTTCTCATGGTGAAAGACTGGAAGCTTCCATCCTGAGACTAGGAGTAAGGCTACAATGTCCACACTCATCTCTCCTTTCCAGCTGCATGCTAGAATGTGCAGTACAAGGAGAGCCAGGGAGCAATGGCCCACAGAATGGAAAGATCACATGGAAGCCTACCTTGAAAATCTCAGAGAACCTATAAATACAGTTCCTAGAATACAAGTGAGACTAGTAAGGTCAATGGATACAAAAGCAATTGCATTTCCATAGGTTAGCAATGAAAATTTGAGATTTAAATTGAAAAAGTAATACTGTGTACAGTAACACAACGAAGATGTGAAATATGGTTAAGTCTAACAAAATACATGCAGTATCTGTATGTTGAAAATGATAAAACATTGATGAAAGAAATCAAAGAATCCCGAAGTAAATAGAGATGGACTGTTCATAGACTTAATATTGCTAAGACATTAAGATGTCAGATATCCCCAAACCAACCTATATGTTCATCAAAACAGCAGTCAAGGTCCATGCAAAGCATTATATAGAATCAATAAGCTAAATCTTTCATGCATATGAAAAGTCAGAGAAACAAAAAATCACTGAAACCGTTTTTAAAAGAAAAATGTGAAAGACTCATGTAACTTGATTTTAAGACTCACTATAAAGGCAAACTGATCAAGACCATGTGGTGCTGGAGAAAGGACAGGCACACAGAGGAACAGGGTAGAACGGACCCCCCAGACTGATCAACATATCCACGATCAACTGACTTTTGACAGAGGTAAAAATGCAATTCAATTGAGAAAGGGTAGTCTTTTCAATAATAGGTGCTGACATCCTATTATTACTGGACATCCACAGGCAAAAAGTGAATCTCAAGCCATATTCTCACTGTAGTGAAAAGCTTAACTCAAGATTCATACTGTCTTCAATATAAAAATGAAGACTATAAAACTTATAGAAGAAAACAAAGGAGAGAAACTTTGTAATGATCAGGCAACAATTGTTTTGATATGATATATTTTAAAAATTGTGTTAGATGTTATCAAAATTAAATATTTCTGAGTGGGACTTCCCCGGCGATCCAGTGGTTAAGAATCTGCCTGCCAGTGCAGGGGATATGGATTTGATCTCTGGTCCAGGAACTAAGATCCCACATGTCACAGGGCAGCTAAGCCTGTGCACCTGAACTACTGAGCCCATGCACCCTAGAGCCCATGCTCCAAAACAAGAAAAGCCACCACAAGGAGAAGCCCTCATGCTGCAAAAAGAGTAGCCCCCACTCACCTCAACTTGAGAAAGCTTGCACGCAGCAGCAAAGTCCCAGCACAACCAAAACTAAATTTTGAAAAATCACTAATAACCAGAAAGAACTCAAGTGTTTTCTGGCTGGTAAATGGATAAAATAACTATGGTTCATCAATACAATGGGATACTACTCACCAATAAGAGTAGAACAAATTATTGATCCATGCAATAACATGACTGAATCTCAGATGCACTGTCCCAAGGAAAGAAGCCAGTCCCCAAAAGCTACATCCATGAGATGCCATTTAAACAATATGCTAAAACAGGCAGAACTATTAGGATAGAAAACAGATCAGTGGTTACCTAGGTTGGAGGTGACAAATGGGCATGAAGGAATTTGGGGACGGTGACATAACTTCAATACCTTGATGGTTGTGGTGGTTATGTGACCATAGAGTTTATCAAAACTTACTAAAGTGAATGAACACTAGACTGAGTCATACTGTATATAAATTACACCTCAATACAGTACATGTGTAGCCTTAATGCCACTGACATAGGGTTCCCCTCTGAAATTAGCAGTTTAGCAACACTGTAATTAACCTCTGGTTACCACTGTAATTTGATCCAGGAAACATACATGCAGGTCCTGCAAAGGTGTGCTTGCTTATTTCAAATAAAAGCAGTGATTCTTGACCAGGAACTGAGGGTTGAATTTTGCACATGCACACAATGAGCCCTATGCCTGCCGCTGACTCCTGAAAAGCTGCTTAACTCACTTTACATGCTTTCAAAACACTTGTCTTTAGGAGTTTTCATTTCTGTGCATTGAATTCCAAAAATCAATCTTAGGCAAAAGGTGGCTGTGTTTGGGAGAAAGGCCTCAATGCCTACTTTCTCCAGGAGAAACGTCATTTAGGAACCCAACAACGGAGGTTTGCCAGGGAGTTTGACAATTTGGGCCAGATCCCATGGTTTTTCATTGGCCCTTCTTGTAAGTGGGTGTTTTCGGAGTTTTTCCAGATGCTCTGTGTGGGGTTTTCTTCTTTTCTCCCCTCTTATGCTGATATACAGCCCAGGGCTCCATCTAGGGCAGATCGCAGCCGGGCAGCGGAGGGGGCCTCCCCCAGAGCCTTCTCCTCAAGTGGCATCATTTCAGGGACAGCTGTTAAAAGTACAGCGAGGGCACCAGAGGACGTGGAGGGAAAGGAACCTCTGAGACGGGTAGAGAGGGTGCCCCTTTCTATAGACTCTTGCTTCTCCTGATGACAGACTGGTGGCTGTGCCTCTAGTCTGAGCGAGAATAATCTGAGAGAGAATCATCTTCATAGCAGCTACATGGGCAGCATTTTTGACCTGGTGTTTATGGGGTTCCTCTGAGCTGGGTCACAACCTGCAAGTGGCCTGCTTACCCCCGCCCCTCACATGCACCGTGTGCCACTCCAAGCCCTTTAGATTGACTATTTGAGCGAATTCCCTGCTCTAAGTCTCCCCTGTTCCTATACACAGAGAGAAAGGAGTGGGGCTAGACTGGACTTCAGCGTGAGCGTAGGGAGCCTGGGGGCTTCCCCGGCTGGGCCAGCACTAGAGCCCAGCAGTCATCTCAGCCACACTGGTCGCATGTGACTTGGCTCCACTGGTCGAGCCAAGGGAGAGGGGACGCCACTGGCTTTGAAATCACTTCATGATGGTGTTCTTCTTGTGATGTGAACAGAGAGAAACAGGAGAAGCGGCAGACAGCACTCGGTGTCGACGCGAAGGATGGTGGCCCTGTACGACTATGACCCAAGGGAGAGCTCGCCCAACATTGACGTCGAGGTACCTCTGCCCACAACACCCTCCCTCCCTCCCTTCCCTGGAACTTACACAGGAAGGGCTACTCAACCAGGAACGAGATAGCCAGGAGGGCAGGAGAGAGGTCGCGAGCCTGGTGACACACTCAGGGCACTGGCAGCCACTGAATAGGGTTTCCCTGGACCAGCACCCTGTGGCCCATACCTGCTGTGATGGGTCATCCTGGACAGAGAAAGCAAAACCTCTGACATGTGGCCAATGACCCCCACCACCACCACCACCACCACCACCACCACCACACACACACTCAAGGAAAATCGAGCAGAAAAGATGGATGTTCTCTGTGCACATAGGCTTCGTGTCCTAGGAACACTGTGAAAACTGACAAGCATTTGCCTTCAGAAGGATTAGATTTCCACTCTTTGGAGCTGTTTTTTTAGACAGTTCAGTTCAGTTCAGTTCAGTCGCTCAGTCATGTCCGACTCTGCAACCCCATGAACTGCAGCACGCCAGGCCTCCCTGTCCATCACCAACTCCCGGAGTCCACCCAAACCCATGTCCATTGAGTTGGTGATGCCATCCAACCATCTCATCCTCTGTCGTCCCCTTCTCCTCCTGCCCCCAATCCCTCCCAGCATCAGGGTCTTTTCAAATGAGTCAGCTCTTCGCATCATGTGACCAAAGTATTGGAGTTTCAGCTTCAACATCAGTCCTTCCAATGAACACCCAGGACTGATCTCCTTCAGAATGGACTGGTTGCATCTCCTTGCAGTCCAAGGGACTCTCAAGAGTCTTCTCCAACACCACAGTTCAAAAGCATCAATTCTTTGGTGCTCAGCTTTCTTCACAGTCCAACTCTCACATCTATACATGACTACTGCAAAAACCATAGCCTTGACTAGACAGACCTTTGTTGACAAAGTAATGTCTCTGCTTTTGAATATGCTGTCTAGGTTGGTCATAACTTTCCTTCCAAGGAGTAAGGGTCTTTTAATTTCATGGCTGCAATCACCATCTGCATTGATTTTGGAGCCCAGAAAAATAGTCAGCCACTGTTTCCCCATCTAATTGCCATGAAGTGATGGGACCAGATGCCATGATCTTAGTTTTCTGAATGTTGAGCTTTAAGCCAACTTTTTCACTCTCCTCTTTCTCTTTCATCAAGAGGCTCTTTAATTCTTCTTCACTTTCTGCCATAAGGGTGGTGTCATCTGCATATCTGAGGTTATTGATATTTCTTCCAGCAATCTTGATTCCAACTTGTGCTTCCTCCAGCCCAGCGTTTCTCATGATGTACTCTGCATAGAAGTTAAATAAGCAGGGTGACAATATACAGCCTTGACGTACTCTTTTTCCTATTTGGAACTGGTCTGTTGTTCCATGTCCAGTTCTAACTTGCTTCCTGACCTGCATACAGGTTTCTCAAAAGGCAGGTCAGGTGGTCTGGTATTCCCATCTCTTTCAGAATTTTCCACAGTTTATTGTGATCCACATAGTCAAAGGCTTTGGCATAGTCAATAAAGCAGAAATAGATGTTTTTCTGGAACTGTCTTGTTTTTTGATGATCTAGAGGATGTTGGCAATTTGATCTCTGGTTCCTCTGCCTTTTCTAAAACCAGCTTGAATATCTGGAAGTTCACGGTTCACATATTGCTGAAGCCTGGCTTGGAGAATTTTAAGCATCACTTTACTAGTGTGTGAGATGAGTGCAATTGTGTGGTAGTTTGAGCATTCTTTGGCATTGCCTTTCTTTGGGATTGGAATGAAAACTGACCTTTTCCAGTCTTGTGGCCACTGCTGAGTTTTCCAAATTTGCTGGCATATTGAGTGCAGCACTTTCACAGCATCATCTTTCAGGATTAGAAATAGCTCAACTGGAATTCCATCACCTCCACTAGCTTTGCTCATAGCGATGCTTCCTAAGGCCCACTTGACTTCACATTCCAGATGTCTGGCTCTGGACAAGATGTATACAAATCTCTGGTCCTTGGTATTTCTGTTGTACCCGATGGGTGACCAGCTCGTGGTTCAGATTCAGAGCTTAGGTGGATTCAAATTTCTGTATTGGCTTGATGAATGTGTGCATGCATGCTAAGTCGGTTCGGTCATGTCAGACTCTTCACAACCCTATGAACTGTAGCCCACCAGGCTCCTCTGTCCGTGGGATTCTCCAGGCAAGTATACTGAAGTAGGTTGCCATGCCCTCCTGCAGGAGATCTTGCAGACCCAGAGACTGAGCTCGTGTTTCCTGTGTCTCCTGAATTGGCAGGCAGGTTCTTTACCACTAGTGCCACCTGGGAAGCCTGGCTTAATATATATATGATGCCTAATGGCTCTTAGAAATGAACTTTAGTACCCTGTTTTCATGTCTAGAGATAAAAATGAAATTTTTTTCTGGTATCCTCTGCTGGAGTCAATGCACCCACCTCTAATCTGGAGCATGGCACGTAGTAGACTCTTACTAAATGACATTTAAATACAGTTTTTTAAAATATATTCAGTGAAAGGATATTTGTGCAATGGTCCCTTCACTGCAGAGCGCATCTGAAGGCTCTGTGGTTTTTTGTTTTTTTTTTTTTAATTTTATTTTTAAACTTTACATAATTGTATTAGTTTTGCCAAATATCAAAATGAATCCGCCACAGGTATACATGTGGCTCTGTGGTTTTTAAGTTAACTATTTAACTGGCTGTAAACACACACCACCAGCAGAACCTGGGGATGATCTTAATTCTGGCTGAGAATCGGAGCAGAGCAGCCCTTCTGTTGGAGACTTGGCCCCATTTTGAATTGTCCTTACTTTCTAAGAGACTGGGAACACAGGCATTCATTCATCTGATATGTACCCTTTCTCCTTATCTGACTGAAAGTGTAGGTTCATACCAAAACAATAAGAAAAAAAAGAGAAATCATACCAGAAATCATGAAGATTTTTTTTTTAAGGCAACTTCTATATTTAGGAAAACACTATTAACTTTATGCTCTGTCTTTACAGGCTGAACTTACATTTTGCACAGGAGATATTATTACTGTTTTTGGCGAAATTGATGAAGATGGATTTTATTATGTAAGTTTTTGAAGCATCAAATATATAAATATTTTTGCTTGTCTATTCTTTCCCCTAAAATTGTGTGGAAACTTTACCTGGCTTGCTGAAAGGATGGCTAATGTGCTTGTCCTCTTTGCTGAGCCCATAAAATATGGGAAGGCAGTTCTGTGATCTTCACTGTTACTTCTCTTTAAAAGGACTATTTTCAATGCATACGAGCTGTTGACAAAGTAAGAGTATTCACATGCTCACATTAAACATTTCTTTCATTCAAACATTTACCAAGCAGTTTAATTTTCTGGATTACTTAGTGCCTGCGTGCATGCTAAGTCACTTCAGTCGTGTCCGACTCTTTGTAGCCCTATGGACTGTAGCCTGCCAGGCTCCTCTGTCCATGGGATTCTCCAGGCAAGAATACTGGAGTGAGTTGCCATTTCCTTCTCCAGGGGATCTTCCCCAATCCAAGGATGGAACCCGAGTCTCTTACGTCTCCTGCATTGGCAGGTGGATTCTTTACCACTAGTGCCACCTGGGAAGCCCCATTTAGTGCATAGGTAATACATTTTCAAATGGTGAGAGGAAGAAATACAAAGAAGCAAAATTAATTAAAACCAACAGGATCTCAAGCTCCTCCCTCTTACAGCACCGTGGACCCAGCCTCTGGGATAGGGATGGGGGAGTCCTGACTCTGCCCTGGGCCAGCGGAGCAGATCTCCTGATATTCCTGAAGAGAAGGCAGGCATGTTGGGTAGTCATCTTAGGGGCACCTCCCCAGCCAGACACCTACTGCTGTTCCTAGCCTTAGGAATGGGGTCAGCATCTTGCATCCCACTTTCCTCCTCTTTCTGTTTTTGTTTTTTTTTTAAATAATGAAAATAATCAAGAAACTCTCAAGCCCTGACAAGGCAGGTTTCTCTTGGGGTCAAATGGATTTTACAACATCAGGCACACACGGTATTTCAAAGCTCCTCTGATGCAGTTTCTGATTTTTAAGAGAATAGTTTTTAGTGAGACTGTTCATGGTGTTACCAACCAGGGTTCTTGGCCTTCCCCAATCAATAGAAATTGATCAGAGGTCAGACAAAAATTCAGGTAAGGCTTTACTTGGGCCCCTGGTGCACAGTGGGGAGCCAGAACAAACAACAGGTTTGCCTGCTTGCTCTCAGATGAGGGGGACGAGCGTGTTCCTTACATGGGGTGAGGGTAGAGGTGTGTCCAGGGGTCAGCCCGGAAGGGTAGCTTAGGTGGTTTGCCCACCCCTTAGGTGGTGGTGTGTGCAGGGGGCATGCGAGGTACCCTGGCTTTGCTCTCAAACCTCTGCTTTTACTCTGGGCTCTTCAGAAGTGGCAGCTGGGTTTTGGGGTCTCTTTGTACCCCGTTGTCCGTAATTTGCCCTAACTGACTCCTTGCATGGAGTTAGTTTTAGTTCCTTCGAGTTTCTTTGTGTTCTGATGCTGGAGATGTTTCACCAGGTGCAGGCACTGCAGCAGAAGGTCCCGGGTTCCGGGTCCAAGCCTGTCTCAACACTTTGTCCATATGTTGCAAGTATTTCTTTTTCTAGGTAATCATCTGCTTTTCAAATTTTCCATTTTGTGTGTGGTTTTGTTGTCTTGTCTTTTATGAAGCAGAAGTTTTAAATTTTTATGTAAATTTTTATGTTTTTCAGCCCTTGGGAGGCATGCTTAAAAGTCCTTCAAGGTGATAGAAATAATCATTTTATCTTGGTTCTTCACTTTGATAGCTTCATTTTCACATATAAATCTCAAGTGTCTAACTTTATTTCTAATTAGAGAAACTAATGTCCCCATGCCACTTATTAAGTAATCCATCCTTTCCTACTGTTTAAAAATCCCACCCTTCTGTGTACTACACGCCTAGTATACAGAATGTGCAGTACACTCCCAGGTACACAGGACCAGACTGCATCCATATCTCAGCTACTCGATTCTCTCAATTACTGTGCTTTTATAATTCATTTTCATATTTGGGAGGGATCTCTTCACTAGGATCCCACCCCACAACAAAGCCATAGTACTTTATTTAGAGGTGCATTTAGTTTTTAGAGGAAACTGGGGAGTTTTTAGATGACATGACATTGTCTTTCAACTCTAACATAGGTGTGTCTGACTTTTTCTAAGTTTTTCCTTTCATCTGTTCATGAATTTATTCTTACACATCCTTATATATCTTTTAAAGTTCATTCTTATGTTCTTGCTATTATGATTTTTCTGGTGTATATTTTACTGGTTGCCGGGGTCCAGTCCCGGTGGATCCAAGGAATTCGAAGCGGGGACGGCGCCGGCGAGGATCAGGAAACAACTGCTTAATTAAACGTTAATTAAGGATATAAAGAGTAATAGAATAAGGATAGCTCAGTGAGGAAATTCAGTGGAGAAAAGATGCTGAATAATTCAGCCAGAAGGTGAGAGAAAGAACGACATGGGGAGACCAAGTTTCGGTGAACAAGGCCCGCACTTTATTTTCCAAAGTAGTTTTTATACCTTAAGTTATGCATAGAGGATAATGGGGGAAGGGGTAGAGTCATGCAGTAAGCCAGGCTTTCTTCCTGCAAACTTATCATATGCAAAAGTTTAGGTGATTTGCATCATCTTCTGGCCCGGAGGCCTGTTAACATTTTAAGACCCTTTCTTCAGAAAACTTATTTTTCTCTAAAGGTGATTAGTCAAGCACCACCCTCCAAAAGCATTAGATAAAGTTGCATTCCTATAGGGCAAAGGTGTGGTGGGCTATAACAAGAAAAAGAATTAACTCAAGGGTCCAAGGTTACAAACATTACTACTTACACCAATTATATTAATCAATACACTGCCAGGGACACAGTAGGTAAGGGATATGGAAACTTAGCAGCAAACATTGGCCCAACAAGTGAAAAACCCTTCACCAATACAATTTCTAATCAATCTTTTAACTGCTCAAAAGAATCTGTATTTAGACAGTTTAGAACATCTCATGCCTCTCACAGTTGGGAGGCTCTGAACAATCCCATATGGCTGGAAAAACCTATTCAGGCAGGCTAGAGGACTTCCAAAGGAGTTTGTAGGTTGAAACACTATCACACCCAGGAACTTTATTAACTGGAGCTGTAAGTTAACTCTTTTTTCAGAGAGAGGGACTGGGGGACAGCCCCCCATAAAGTCAGAGGTGTAGGTGAGAGCACAAAGCAGAAAGTAGGGAGACTCTGGTTTTGGGGGTAGATGCTCGAGAATTTCCAGGGGAACTCCTGAGGCTTGATCCCGCCTTTTGCGTATGCCGAGCCTCCTTCCTCATGACCTTTGCCAGGGGCGGAGCTCCTGCTCAAGGCAACTGGTTATTTAGAAAGTATCTTGGAAATGTGTGTATACATATGTATGTGTGTATGTATCTGTTTTGTGTATATGTATGCAACACACATGTATGTGTGCATATGTGCATACATGCAAACATGCATGAATGTGTGTGCATGTGTATGTATATGGGCATGTGTGTGTGTTTGCGTGTGTGTGTGTGTGTGTGCATTTTATGTGCATGTACGTGTGTGCTCGCTGTGCCTGTTTATCTGCATGTTTATGCTCCCCTACAAATCTTTATTCTGGATGCATTATTTCCATTGTCGTCAGTTGGTTCTCTTGGGTTCCCAGAGTCAAGACATTTTGTCTTTTCTTTAATATCAGTCATCTCTTCTTACTGTCTTACTGCATCATTTAGAACAATTATGAATAGTGAGGATAGGGGATCCTTGACATAATGTATTTTAGTAGGAATATCACTAATCTTTACACTGTTATGTGTTAAGCTAGACTATCAATAGAGAGATGGTCTTTATACTGTTAAGTATCTTGTTTCCATTTGCTAAGCTTATTTTTTTTCTCAGTAAATTATTGACCATGGTATACCACTATTTTTTACAACTATTTTTAAAGAGCTGTATTTGATTTGCTAACATTTTATTCAGAATCATATTTATGTTCCAGAAATTATATTGGAATATAATTTTTGGAATATCTCTTATATGGCTTTTGATATCAGGATTATGCTAGAATTGTGAATGAACTGGTAAGCTTCCAGTATTTTTCATGATCTGGACAGCTAAAATGACATAGTTAGGTCTTATAATTATGTGAAGATTATGTCTAAAAGGTCTTTTAGGTTCATTATCTTTTTAGGATGCGGTTGTACAAAAGTTTTCATTTGCTTAAATGATTATATTCTTATTGAGTCAATTTTTTTAGAATCTATGTATATTTAGAAGGCCAGACCTTTCATTTATATTTTAAAACATCTAGACAAAACTGGACATAGTATTATCTGGTTATTTAAAAATATTTTTCTACTATGAGCTGCATGTTTCCATTGCTGTGTTATGTTTTATCTCTTTGTTTTCTTGGCTTAGCCTACCTAAATTTTGCATGATAGTAGGAATCAGATCTAAATTGATATGAAATGTACACTTTTTATTTATATCTCCACCAAATGGCTTTACTGTTATTTTGTTGGTCTGATTTGCTGAGTAGACTGCCCAGTCCACTTATTCTCAATTACTTCTTATTTGATAAATGAGAACTGGGGATATATAACTTGATACCAATAATCTCAAGCTTCACCAAACTTGTGTTGTTTGACATTGCATGCAATCTTGAAAGCTCTCATAAGAGCTAACTTTTTCTGGGATATACTCCTGTGATCTCTTCCCAGTCTCTCCTCAGTTCCAAACATCCCATAATGAACAGAGAGTAGATGGAGGGACCTCTGTTGTCCACCTGGGCCTTCCCCTCCACAATCCATAGCATCCAGAGTGAAGTCAATCACTTGAGATTTCCAGCACCCCATAATGCTTCCGCCCTTACTTAGCCTGTGTTAACCAGATGCTTGCATGGTGCAGTGTTTCTACACCCAGACTCTTAAGTCATGTACTGTGATAGGTCAGAAGGAAACTGGCTGCACAGTAGCAGTCTAAAAGCATTAAAGCCAGCAAAGAAGGAGAACTACGCAAGCATGACTGGGCTTCGTGCTGACCGTGCATGAAGAAAATGCGGCAGTTGTAATGTTTTCTGCCATTTAGCCTAACATAATCCAATTCTGTTTGAATGTAAGGTCTTGACACGGTTTGTATTTGGCCTCAAACATGGAAATGAGGCTCAAAGAGGACCACAGATCTGAGTGTGAAGGATCTGCAAGAGGGAAGAAATGTCAGGTTTCTCTTAGAGACAGTTGTAGTCAAGGGTTTTGCAAATGGAATGTTGAAGGGAGGTGGGAGTCCCAGGGGGCTTGGTTACGTGTCACCAAGAGTCCAGGGTACAAGCTATGGAATGACCCAGGTGAGGAACAAGGGCTTGAACTGAGATGGTAACTGAGGCAGACAGATACTGGAGGCTCAGATGGTTAGTTGGGACATCTTCCAGGAATATCTCAAGGTTCTGCCTTAGCTGATGGGTGCCCTGGGTAAAACAGGAATAAGGACATGTTTGAGAGGAAAACACGAAATACTGAGCTTGAGGCTACAGAGCCTCTCCAAGACGGAGGAGTACTCACGCCCCTGGAATATTCTAGTGATCACATCTGACAGTGGTGTCACGCACACTTCTGACACGTGATTTAACAGACCTGTATGAGGGAGGCTCAGGAGAAAAGAGAGGAAACACTGTAGAGACAGTACCCCCACACTCCATTCAGTGAGCCTAGGGCAGGGTTCAGCCCGGAAGCCTGAACAGGCAGGAGGGTATAGGTCTGTGGTCACACAGGTGCCTGCTGTGATGTGAGCATGGTACTGATGGGGATTTGTGTGTAAAGCTGTATTTTCACAGAACGTAGTCCCCAATTATGAGCCAACTACTCCATCTGGTGCTCACCCAAAGAAGGTCATTTTCTGATGCTGGAGGAAAAAAAAAAAAAAGCTGGCTGTTAAAGAGTTACTGGGAGGTCTGGACTGTATAGAGATTCCAGTGTCTGTGTATCGACGTTGTCTGCAACCTTTGACGTGGAAGAAATCATCAGGGACACGTGCACAATAAAAGATAAAGGTGTCCTAGAAAGTCTCTAAGTAACAGCAACAGAGAAAAGCAAGCTAACAGGAGAGCCTGAGGAAGAAGGGTTGAAGCTGAACAGGAGAACAGGAGAGTGGAATCTTCAAGGTCAAAGCAGGAGGCAGGTGATGGCTGAACTGGGCAGGTGGATTTGGGGCTCAGGAGGATTACTGCATAGGAAAACATGGGCGGTACCTGGACCTGCCTCTTTTTAAAAAATTCATTTTAATTGTGATAAAACACAATTCAACCTTAATCACTCGTTAGTGTGTAGTTCACTGGTGTTAAGTACACTCATATTGTTGCACAACCATCACAACCATCCCCCTCTAGAACTCTTTTCATCTTGCAAAGTTAACACTGTCCCCAGCACCCACCATTCTCCTGTGACTCTGACTACTCTAGGAACCTCGTGTAAGTGGAATCATTCAGTGTTCTTCTTTTGACCATTCGCCTAGCATGCTATCCTCGAGGTTCATCACCGTCGTAGCATAGCTCAGATTTTCCTTCCTTTCCGAAGGCTGAATCATACTGCATTGAGCCACACATCGTTTATCCATTCATCCACCGATACAGTTAGGGTGACTCCATCTTCTGGCTGTTGTGAAGAGTGCTGTGAATACAGCCATACCAGAACCTCTTCAAGACTCTGCTTTTAATTCAAGTAAATACCCAGAAGTGGAACTGTTCGATCATATAGTAATTTTAATTTTTTGAGGAGCCAGCATACTGTTTTTTCCACAGTGGCTGTACTGTTTTACAGTCCCACCGATAGCATGCAAGTGTCCAATTTCTCTGTATCTACACCAGTATTGCCATCCTAATGCTGTTTTGATTTTTGTTTCCCTAATAAATAGTGATGCTGAGCATCTTTTATGTGCTTGTTAACCCTTTGTATGTCTTTTTGTGAGAAATATCTATTCAGGTTCTTTGCCCACTTTTTAACTGGATGAATTATTTTGTAAAGCTGTAGAATTTTTTCATATATCCTTTATAACTCGTATTAGATAATAACTTGCAAGTATTTTCTCCCATCGTGTAGGTTTGTTTTACACTCTGTTGGTCATGTCCTTGGATGCATAGTTTTTAATTTTGATGTTGTGAGCTGTCACTTTCAAATTGTCATTTCCTAGACCCTGAACAAAGAAACAGACTCCCATGTTATCTGGGGCCAGTTTTGAACTTGGTTTTGGGTTCTGTGGGGCAGTTGGCACTGGGGGGGATTGACATGTGGACTGTGAACCTCTCGATACATCCGGTGAGCAGCTGGTCTAGGTTACATGCTGTATTGCTGATCCTGCTGACAGCACCAGTTGTCTCGCTGTTCACACCGTCTGCACTGTTCCATGAACCCATGGTAGACAAGGTGTGAGTGGTAAAGCTGGAAGAAGACCTGAGGAGCCATAGGAACTGCAGAAACGTTTATTCTCTCCTGGCTGACGCAGCAGCCATAGCATAACCGAAGACAACACAACCTCTCTGCTGGCTGATGCAGCAGCCACAACGGTATTCTCTCCTGGCTGACATAGCAGCCGTAGCAGTAGACACGCTGCATTCTCTCCTCTCATGGCCGACACAGCCATGACGCACCAGTAACATGCCTGCTTTCTTTAGGTGGCGCTCATACAGGCGTACTGCACAAAGTAGCCCTTGACCAAGCGAGTACCTCATGACGCCCGTGTACAGTGCTACAAATGATCTCAGCTGTTACATCGTCACTGTTTACACTATGTGGAGCAAGAGAGCCTGAACCCACCATCTTGGCTAATTTACTCTCTCCCCACACATGCATAGGCATGTTACTGAGTAGAAAGGTATCAACTGAAGCAGTCACCTCTAAGGAGGTATCGACAGTTTCATCTTCCTCTATTGTGTGGATCCTTACAGTGAGACTGTAGTAAAGCATAGGATGAACTGGTCTGTCCCTTCAATCCTGCCTCTGCCCCCACACCCCCAGCTCCCCTCTCTCAATGTGCCTGAGCAATGGTATTTTTTACAAGTTTTCTAGGAATTCAGAGGTCAGCCAGGGCTGAGAACTATGAAGTGAGATGCTCTCAAAGAGTGTTTCTAAGCGTGGCTGATCCTAAGACTCATCCAGGCCTCTTGGCTGGAACAGATTCTTCGGCTCCACCGTAGTCCAAAATGAGACTTGGGGTGGGGAGGGAGAAGGAGGGAGATGGGCGTGACCCTGTACTTCAAGCACATGGCCAAGGTCATTCTTGTGACCAGGGGAGTTAGGAAACGCTGGCGTCCCTAGCTCTACCACTTTTGAACCATGATAAACTCACTACTCTGAGCTATATTCCTTTAGTGAAAGCAAGAAGTGGGTTTCTGGGAACAAGGGTCAGTCATTCTTCTTTCTCATCTCTGTGTTTCTAGGGGGAGCTTAATGGGCAGAAAGGGCTTGTACCTTCCAACTTCCTAGAAGAAGTGCCTGATGATGTAGAAGTCTACCTTTCCGACGCGCCGTCCCACTACTCACAGGACACGCCAATGCGCTCCAAGACGAAAAGGGTAAGCACAAGCACTCAGCATGTTTCACCCCCTCCCGCTCTGCTGTAGGTGGTCCAGTACAGCCTGTGCGTTGCTCTCTTTATACCTTAGGCCGAAAAGCATAGACCCTGAGTTTTTTCTCTGCCCTTCCATGGGGATTGTGCCCCAAAATTCTAACCACGTTTATTTGTTCCACAAAAATGACCCTTTCGATCTAATCAGCCTGCTCTACTCACAAAGGAGCTTCCCATCCTGCATCCCAGGAGCACATCTCAGTTTGATCAAGAGTGAGGAGGGGATGGCTAGTCCATAGATTCAGTGGGCAGTAATGATTGTTTGCCCTGTTAGGACTTAACAGATCCTCTGAACAAAGGTCAGAGAACTTCTCAACCATATATAACTATTAGATTACATTCATGTTTAGTGTCTCATTTTTATTTTATTTCATCACTGCGAGTTTTTATATATTATATTTTTATATATATATATTTTTATTTCTTTGCTCATCTGCTTGGAAACAGAAGAAGAGTGTTCATTTCACACCTTAATCAGGCAATGTAGCCTTCACGTAAGTGAGCAACTGAAGATACCTATAAAGATACCAACTTAAGCTACCTTAACTGGACCAATGCGGTAGACTTAAGGCTTCACTGTGGGGTTAAAAAAAAAAAAAGAAATATGTCTCAAAAACCCATTGGACCTAAAGTATTACTTGGTCTCAGTTGTAAAGCAACTGAATTTGCAGTGAAATAAATCATCTTTAATAATTATTTCCTATGATTTACATTGAGAATATTTGAAAGGCCAACATTGGGAACATATTTCTTAACAGGCTAATTGTTTGTTTACACAGTGTTCCAATGTCTACTCATAATTAAAGCTGCATATTGCATTGTTAGCCACTCTTGGAAAAAGCACAACCTAATAAATGTTTACTATGGAAATTTTACTTAAAAAAAAAATGCAACTCGAGATCGAGCAGATGAGTAGTGACCAAGAGGTGATCTAGAGTTGGCACTGAACACTTCCCATGCTGGCTTGAGCAGCAGATGGCTTTTTCTTAAGTGACCACCCCTCTACCTTACAGGAGAGCTGGTGCTTCTCCTCAAAGCACAAGTGAGTGTCCTGAACACAAAAGCGTTTGGTGGAAGACTGCTCTGTTGGTATACCAATGCAATACTAAGTTTAATGAAACATGCAGCTCAAACGATTGCATTAGATGGAATAGATGGTATCTTCAGGTGTACTTTGGGATGCTTTACTAGGTGTTTTCCATTAGAATTAGACCTTGATTTTAAATCCAAGTAAGCTTGAAGCCCCTTGGCTCATATCATTTGCCTGTTGAATAATGAACACTCATGTTAGAGAGAGGTCTGCTCTGGTGAGGTAAGGGAGTAAGAGGAGTTCAGGCATGCCCAGGGCAGAAACGTGGGTGAGGCCAGTTGTCATGCCTCCCATGCCGTTCTGCTCTTGCAAAGCAGCATTAAGCACTGAAGTGTACAGTCCTACCATGTGCTCTATATTGACAAAAAGACATCTTTAATATCTTGGAAATAAGCATACAAGAAGGGCCTTTAAGCTTTCTTTGATTGTAATTAAGGTTCATTTTAGTTTTTTTTTTCTTTCAACCGGTGTGCCATCTCCAGTGTTTCTACAGTATACTAACTAACCCAGGAGTGCACTCAACAATGTCAGGGTTTTATATACCCAAGTAGTTTTCATATACAACAAAACTTTCTTTAAGAACTTTTGTGTTTAAGATTACTTTTGTGTTTAAGATGGGTACTTGGCCAATATTACTCTCAACCTAATTCAAAATAACTCTTTTTTTTTCCTGCTCTTGGTCTTAGTTTACAAAGTAAATTATTACCTAGCTTTGTTTTGCCAAAGCAATGGCCACCCCCTCCCCGGAGACAAAGAAACTGAAAACCCAACATTGATGGCTAGACCCCCTGTAAGAGATATGCCCTGGGAGAGGTGTGAGCCTCTCAGAGCATACTTTAACCCTTGAAAGAAGAAACGATCCACCCTTACCTTTCCTGGTGGGAAGCGGGGCAGTGTGGTGTTTCTGATGTTACCGAGTGAGCGGATGGATGTTGTTGGCGCTCGCGCACTCAATAAACTGTAACAATGTACCTACTAGGTTCCTCCTGAGGGTTCAGGTACAGCAAGGAGAGCGCCATCCCCCACAGTACATCTCCATTCGGGGTCACCTACGTCAT
This sequence comes from Bos grunniens, assembly GCF_055505025.1. NCBI lineage: Eukaryota > Metazoa > Chordata > Mammalia > Artiodactyla > Bovidae > Bos > Bos grunniens. The sequence goes on from NC_141181.1 coordinate 47,077,865, forward strand.
CTATGGGTACTGGTAGTCCTGGGAGAGGCAGGGAAATGTCCTCGAAAAAGAAAAAGGGGCTGCTTTCCAAAGGCAAGAAACTGCTGAAAAAGCTGGGTGCAGTGAAATGATTCATGTGCTTCCGGACAACTTCCAAATCTATGTAATTTTCTTTAATTCCAAACTAGGGCTTTCATGACTCAAGTACTTCCTAAAAAAACAATCTTCTCCCCTGACACCAGTAGAGAAATGCTCTTTGCACTACCATCCACTTTAAGCCCAGCGCCAGGACAAAGAGCTGCTGGTGCTCCCACCCGCCTCCGCCCACCGCTCTTATTAGTGCCCGGGCTCTGGCGGGAGCTGGGCTGTCTCGTGAACATGCAGGGAGCCAGTAGCTCTTTGTAGCTCACTCCCTACCTGGGATTCCAGTCTTTGTGCATTTGTCATCTGCCCTTAAAGGAATGATTTCAACCTCTCTCCCTTTTCAAAATGCTTGCCTCATAATGCATAACTCTCACTTTAACTCTGGTCTTGAAATTCCTAGTTTAATCGCCTTGATGTTCTGCCTTATAAATGCACAATGATTTGTACTGTCTAATAAAAACTACAGTGTACACTTTGTATGTGTTGTGCATTCAGTGCTCTCATCCTCACAGACACAGTGGTTTGAAACCAAGTTGTGCAGGCTGTGCAATTTAAGATCCTGGCTTTTCAGCTTTTAAAGCAAGCCAGGCAACACACAGAAAATGTTTACTTATTCAAATCATTCAAAAAAGAGGAGAGGAGATAGCTTTGGTAAAGTACCACACTTCTCCAACCTGCCAGAAACCTGGTAATATTCATTGCTTTCAGTGTTACATTTTGTGGCATATGGATTTACGTTACTTTCATTATTTGTCAAGATGCCATACACAGTCAACAATGAGCAGCACACACGTAAAGCAATCCACATAATGCATAAGCCACACCAGAAACATCCTAAATTTAAGTCTCTTCAAAATTATTCCATACCAATCTTCACCATTGGCACTTGAACAAAAACAGATTTACAAAGTTGTTGGCAGATGTATTTGATGGTTACTATTTTGTAATTCTTGTCCACTTGTAAATTGTTTTTACTCTTTATACATACTTTTCAGACTGCCTTTCTTTTGTAATTTATGGAAGGTTTATAAATGAATGACAAAGCTTTCCCCATTGTGTCTTCAAAAACTATATTGTAAATTGTAATATAATAGTATGTGGTAGATTTATTCAAAGGAAATTACTCTATGTGTGGTTAAGTTCTGCGTGGGTGTGTGCATGTGTACAGCTAGTGTAAAATATTTTATAGAAATAAAATTTGTTATTTTATACAATGCCATTTATTCTGTATCTTTGTTTTAAATGCTTTTTAAAATAATAGCAGCATAACTGAATTCTTTTCTCCTGTATGTACAAAAAAAACTCTATAACATTACCTCTTGTGCACTACTTTTTTTCTAAAGTAATTCTGACCTACGTGTGGGGAGTCATTTACAAAATGCTGTCACCCTAGCATTATTGGTGACAGTCCACTCAGTGACAAACAAAATGCAATCAGTGCTGAGACATACTCTCGTGAAATACGAGCAGCAAAGACGTGGAGAGTGAGTTCAAACCATATTCATAACATCTCCCTTTGGCAACTCTAGAATTCAGATGATCTGAATAAAGAGCTACACCAACTAAATATAATAAAATACTACTTTTCAAAGCATTTTCCTAAAAACTTTATTTTAAAATCCTCCAAATAATAGGATTTATTCTCACTAACAACATGGAAGAGAAAATATAATTCAAATTCATAACTTTATGAAACTATGTATGAATATGTAAAATTATAACATCATAATGCCATTCACATCAAATTATGTTTTCACCTACTGCATTAACAGAAAAGGTTATGTTGCACTAATTGATGACAGAGAAATACTGAATGATCTTGCTTACACGTGGAACCTAAGACAGTTAAACACTTAAAAGCAGAAGGTAGGATGGTAGCTGCCAGGGGCTGAGAGTGGGGGAAATGGGAAGATGTTGGTCAAAGATATGATGTTTCTGGAGATCTAATGTTTAAAGACAAGCTAAACTGCCAGATTAAATGGAGTGTCTTAAAAAATTTTCCAGTGTAAGAAATACCAGTATAAGAAATTAAAGTCTATACAAAGTGTGAATGTCTTTAATGCAACTATTCACTTAAAAATGGTTGAAATGGTAAACTTTGTTATAAATATTTTACCATAATAAACAGAAATTGATAATAATTTCTAAAAAAAAAAAGGTAGAAGTAGAGCCAGGATTAAATCTTTTGACCACATTTACAAATTTCCTAAAATATGAAAATGTAGGCAAACCCAAAGTGATCCTGAGCTGGACTCAGCTTTGATGAATGCTACCAAACATTTAAGGAATACACAAGGCAAACTGTATACAACTTCTCCCAGAGAAGGAAGAAGAAAGAAAAATGCCCACACTCACAAGGCCAGCATTATCCTGCTACCAAAATTAGACAGACACTGTAACAAAACTACAGACCAATAGCATCATGAATATAAATTTAAAAAATTCCTTAACAAAATATTAGCAGATTGAATCCAACAATATATAAAATGATGATATTTTGGTTCATCTTTTTATGATGAACCACATCAACCGTGGTTCATCCCAGGAATGAAGGTTGGTTGCACATGCTGAAGAAAAATCTATGTGTTTCACTGTATTAACAGAACAAAAGAGAAAAGCTACTTAGTCATTGCAATAGATGTGAGGAAAGCACTGGAAGAAATCAACACCCGTTCAGGAAACTAGGGAAAGAAAGGAATTTACCTTAGCTTGATCAAGTTAACAGCCAACATATGTAATGGTGAAAGACTGACCACTCCCCCTTTCTGTCAAAAACAACACAAGGATATCTGTTTAACTACACTGACTACAACCCTACACTGGAGCTTCTAGCCAGAACAATAAGGAAAGAAAAGGAAAAGAAAGTTACATGCTTTTAAAAGAAAGAGGTAAAACAGTCTCTATTTGCAGATGACATGATTGTTCATGCAGAAAATGTTAAGGGATCTACAAAAGGCCATGAGTACTAATAAAGCGAATCTGGCAAGATGACAGGGTACAAGGTCAACATACAAAAATCAATTGTATTTTTGTAAGAGAAGAGGGCAGCAGAGGATGAAACGGTTAGTATCACTGACTCAATGGACATGACCCTGAGCAAACTCTGGGAGATAGTGCAGGACAGGGAAGCCCGGCATGCTGCAGTCCATGGTGTTCCAAAGAATCAGACACGACTTAGCAACTAAACAACAATAAGCTGCATATTTCCTATGAATTTCCCCAACAGGGACCAATTAGACAGAAATGAAAATATAGATATGTGAAATAAAATAATAGAATTAGTTGTGTAGCACCACAAACATGGAATTTTTAGGGACAAATTTAACAAAATACACACAAGACTTGGCTTTCCAGGTGGTGCTAGTGGTAAAGATCCTTCCTGCCAATGCAGGGGACATAAGAGACACGGGTTCGCTCCCTGGGTTAGAAAGAGCCCCTGGAGGAGGGCATGGCAACACACTCCACATTCTAGCCTGGAAAATCCCCTGGACAGAGGAGCCTGGTGGGCCCCAGCCCATAGAATGGCAAGAAGTCAGACATGACTGAAACGACAGCACAACACACAAACAAGACTTGTATACTAAAACTGTGAAACATTGCTGAGAGACTATGAAAAAACTCCTAAACACAGATATATGTTTATGGTTTGGAAGATTCAGTATTGTTAAACTGCCAATTTCTCTCTAAGTAGATCTACTGATTCTGTGAAATACTGGTCAAGGTTCCAGCAGGCTTATTCTAGAAACTGATACACTGATTAAAAAGTTATACAGAAATGCAAATGACCGAGGATAGTCAAAACCATTTTGAAAAAGATGAACAAAGTTAAAAGGGTGACACTGCCTAATTTTGAGACTTATTATAAAGCTAGAGCACTGAAGAATTGATGCTTTTGAACTATGGTGTTGGAGAAGACTCTTGAGAGTCCCTTGGACTGCAAGGAGATCCAACCAGTCCATTCTAAAGGAGATCAGTCCTGGGTGTTCTTTGGAAGGACTAATGCTAAAGCTGAAATGCCAATACTTTGGCCACCTCATGCAAAGAGTTGACTCATTGGAAAAGACCCTGATGCTGGGAGGGATTGGGGGCAGGAGGAGAAGGGGACGACAGAGGATGAGATGGCTGGATGGCATCACCGACTCGATTGAGGTGAGTTCGAGTGAACTCTGGGAGTTGGTGATAGACAGGGAGGCCTGGCGTGCTGCAATTCATGGGGTCGCAAAGAGTCAGACACACTAACTGAAGTGAACAGTAATCAAGACAGTGCTGTTTTGTGTAAAATATAGACATATACGTCAATGGAACACATAAATGCATAATATATAGTAAGTTCATTTTTAACAAAGGTGCCAGGACAATTTAATGGGGGAAATACGGTCTCTTCCAGAAAATTCTGCAGAAAGAAGGGGGATTAATAGGGGAGAAAAGTGACCCTTATCTTACATGATACAAAAAAATTTAACTCAAAATATAGAATTAAATGAAAAAGTTAAAACTATAAAACTTCTAGAAGAAAACACAATAGAAATTTGGTTGGGAAGATATACAGGACACAATTAGCACAAATTATAAGAGGAAAAAACCCCTGATAATTGGACTTCATCAAATTTAAAGACATCTTCTCTTTGACACTTAAGAAAGCAAAACAGAAAGCCAGAAACTGAGGGGAAACATTCATAGTGCACATATGAATATGACAAAAGATTTTTATCCAAAGTATTTAAAGAAAATTTACAATTCAATAAGGCCAACCAATTAAAAAGATATATGCAAATTATTTGAACAGATACTTCATAGAAGCTGTAAGAATGGCTAATGTGCACACAAAAAAATGCTCAATATAATAGCCAGGAAGTAAATGCAATTGATAATACAAATGAGGTACCATTACACACCCACCAGAATGAAAAGGCTGACATCATCACAAGTAGGTGAGGATGTGGAGCAACTGGAATTCTTATGCACTGGAGGGGAGAACAGAATAGGGTAAAATCATTTGCCAACTTATTATAAAATCAGACACTTGGCATGTAAATCCAGCAATTCTACTCCTATGTATTTACCCAAAATAAGTAAAAACTATTTCCACACAGAGGCTGAACAGAATTTTTTTTTTAGAATTTAAAATAGCCCTAAATAAGAAACATCCAAAATATCCATCTGTCAATGGTGAATAGACAATGTGAAATATAATCATACAACGGAATACTGCTTAACAAACAAATCAATTAGGCAATAAAATGGATTAATTTTTGAAGCACTCTTGAGCAAAAGAAGCCAGATACAAAGGAGTACATACTATATGATTCCACTTACATGAAATTCTAGAGTAGGCAGACCATTGTTGCTTGGGGTCAAGGTAGGAAAGACGGTTTGCAAAGAAGCAAGAAGGAACTTTCTGTGGGAGGGAACAGACAGTTTTCTAACTTGACGGTGGCAGAGATACTGGAGAGTATAAATTTGTCAAAACTCAGCAAGTTGCACTCACTTACGTGTAAATTACAATGAAGTTGATTTAAAACAATGGCATTAAATTAGATAAGAGGGAACAGGATTAGAGTGCCCAAAGAGTCTTGCGTTATCTAGAACAGAGGTATATATACTGCCCCATGCCTCAACCTCACAGGCCCCTGAGGTCAGATGGGAAGAAGCTGGCCTCTAATAGGGTGAAAACATGCAAATTCCTGTATCAGGTGCCTTGTGGCAAACAACAACCCTTTATGGCCTGGCTGCTTCCTGGGCAGTGCAATCTCTGATCACTGGGGCCAGGATCCAAGTGCCTGCCTGTGCTAAGGCAACCCTGCCATACCACAGCTAAGGCCATATGGCCCCCCTCTAAAGGGTTCCTTCACGTCACACCTGGTCAACCCTTGCACTGGACTTAGGTCAGGTGGGTGGGGAGCGTGGGCAAGGATGAACTGGGCAGGGCCTCCTTTTCTAGGCACTCATGAAGAATGGCAGAACATCTGGTGCTGAGGTGTGGCCAGAGGCTGGGACTTAGGATCTAGGTTTCTAGGGAGCCTGGTTCATTGTTGTCCACATAGATGATTTCACTTTTCTGCCTTGTACAATTTTATTCCAGCTGTTGCTAAGATTTCTGAGTGTCCCTATGTCCAGGTCCCAAGCCAAGATAACTGGATGGGGGACTACCATTAGGAGTTTTCAAAGCCCTCTGATGACCAGAACATACAGCCTGGGCCGAGAACAACTGTAGAGAGGGGTCCTTTGACATTCACATGCATAAATACAGGGACTGGTTGACTGAGTTGACTTGTTTAGTCATTAAGTCATGTCTAACTCTTTTGTGACGCTATAGACTATAGCCTGCCAGGCTCCTCTGTCTGTGGGATTTCCCAGACAAGAATACTGGAGTGGGTTACCACTTCCTTCTCCAGGGGGTCTTCTGGACCTAGGGACTGAACCCATCTCCTGCATTGGCAGGCAGATTCTTTACCACTGAGGCACCACGGAAGCCTGAGTTAAGGTTTATATTAGTGATTTATCCTTTCAATAAATATTTGAGAACCTGCTATGTGTCAGACACTGATAAAGATGCTGGAGAGACCACAGTGGACAAGACAGTGATGACTGCCCTCTGGGATTCCAAGAATCGTTTGCACTGTAGTAGGGGAACAGAATTTAAAAAGCACAACAATAATATGCTACTGCTACCAGCAAAGCTGGAGAGAACAAGAAGGGTATGTCTCTAGGCTTGTGAGATGCAAAAAAATTTCGAAGGTGGTCCCTCTGCTGGTGACATCTTAGCTGACCTCAAGGAGCATGTGGAAATCTGGGTTTGGAGCACCGGCAAAGGCCCTCGGGCGGGATGAGGGCACCTGGGTGCGCTATGAAGAGCAAGCTAACACAATACCATGACCTGAGATAGTCGCTTGCAAGATTTGGGCAAATGTCTGACTTCATCACTTTGTTGCACAAAGACCAGTTTTGGAAGCTACTCTAGTAATTCAGAGATGGTGGTTGAAACAGAGGATAGGAACAGTGGCTTCAGTATTCATATTTTGAAGGCAGAGCCTATAGGATTTACTGAGGAACCCAAATTGTGACATGAGAAGACTCACGGAGGCGGCCAATGGTTTTGTTCTGAACCGTATGGAAAAATGGAATTCCAATTAACTGAACTGGAGCAGGTCTGAAGGAAATCACAGTTCAGTTCCAGGTATGTTAAATTATTCAACCAGAGGTTCTCAAAGTGTAGTCTGGGGACCCCTGTGGCTCCCTAAGACTCTATCAGGGTTCTTTGGTCAAAACTATTTTACTACCACTGTTACCACAGCTGACAACAGATCCTTGCTCAAAACCCATCAACCCCTCCCTTGAACAGGAACTAACATCTCTCTTTAAGTCACAGGATACAGAGACAAAGAAAAGAAGTGATATAAAGAGAAAAACAAAAAAACAGAACCAGCTGGAACCAAGATGTTAATGAATCTGACCTTCAACTGACCCCTAGAGTCTCATCTACAATGATTTTACTACATCAGCTACTTAATGACAGCAGCCATGACTGGAAGTTGCAGACCAAAAAAGGACAGAAAAACGTGGCAACCTATTTGGGGGAAACCCCATCCCTTTCCCCAGAAGAACAATGCAAATGCCTCCCTACCATCAGCCTCGCTCCTCTCTGTGTTGTCTTTATTCTTTAACATCAAATCTCTCTTGCCAGGTGGGTGAAAATTTATCTGTGAACTTAAGTGCCCCCTTCTCAATTCTTTGGCCATTAAATAAAGCTTGTGCTGCACTGATCTCAGTGTCAATTTCATTTCTGGCTGTGTGAACCCTAATGCAAAAGAACTTTCCTGACACGGCAGTGTCTCAGCTGGACTAGCACCAGAGCTGGGGTCAATAGAACCTAATTTTGGTAACACCAAGAGGTGATTTGCCTTTTTCATTCTTATTCTCTCATAAAGTATTTCACATAACTTCATGACATGATGACATCATTCTAACAGTTAATGGAATGTGGGTTTCCACACTGTTTTCAAAATATAGTTTCTAATGCACTATTATCAATAAATATAATCCACATAAAAACCCTACGGGTCCTTGGCGATTTAAGAGGGCAAGACAGTTCCAAGACCAAAGAATCTGAGAACCACTCTATCACTCACTTGGAGACAGTTGATCGTAGAAGACCAGGGCTGGAGATGTAAATCAGAAGCATTTTCACACAAATGAGTTAGCAAACTGAATGGGATTACCACGTGAAGGAAGAGTAGAAAAAAACTCTTTTCTTAATTCTCGGAGATCCTACTTTTAAGCCTGGAGGCACTGCAGCATTTTAAAGTCAGGGAGACCAGGAAGAACCAGCAAGAGACTGAGAAGGAACCAACAGAGTATGGGATCCCAGAAGCCAGGCAGACAGTGTTTCAAGGAGAAGGGACATCAGTGTCAGATATGCCAGCAGGTTTGCTGATGAGGGCCAGGAATTAACCAATGAGCAACATGGAAATCATGGAGGATCTTGACAAGAGTACCAGGTTGAGAGAGGATGGGGAGGAAAGGCATGAAGGCAACAGCGGACTTTTGCTTTAAACGGGAAGACAGTAAAGAGCTACTGGGGACAGAGGGCCCACGAGGGCTTCTTTGGGGGAGGAGGATGAAAAAATACCAGTTTTTCAGGCTTCTAGGCATGAATAAGGAAAAGAAAAGTGATGCAGAACAAGATGTGACTCGAGAGCAGTGTACTTGAATAGGCATATTATGCACAAGTGGGTGGCTTTAGCTTCAGCTGAAGCAGAGAGCTCCCCAGTACTGAGATGCGGCTGGCTATAGGCTGTTGGGGTGATGTGAGGGTGTGTGAAGCTCTCATGACCACTCGAGTTTTCAGTGCACTAAAAACCAGGGTTATCTTTAGGGTGAGGGTTCACGTGGTGCTGGAGGTTGACACGAAAGGGAAAAAGTATGAAAGACATCTGAGATCCAGAAACAAAATGAGCTAGACTCGCAGGATATGGAGCGGCATTAAAATAATGGCGTCTGTCCCCAGCCATGTTCATCTGTATGAGAACGGGCAAGTAGACAAAAATCTGTATGAGAATGGGCAAGTAGACAAATGGTTAGATTTAACTGGTCTTTTAACCAGGATTCAGAAGAAAGTACCATTGGAAAATGTGGGCAAGCCAGGGACTAAAACTGAGTTGTCTGAGCCCAGGGGATATTACAGGACAAGAGGGAGGAAGGAGTGGATATACCTGATGAAAAGACATTCAAAGTTGAGTGTGTTTGCAATGGGGAGGGATCTGAAATCTAAGACTGAGGGCTAAGAAACACCAACCCCACCTCTAGACTCAAGAGGTATGAGACACTGTTACTCAAAGGCAGTAGTGTCTGTCCTGGGGAAGGGCTAGGTGTGTGAAAGCAGAGAAATTTCTCAAGTGAGGGACTGCTGACACGTGACCATCAGTCCCAGAAGACACAACGAAAAGCTCTGAGTGTGCCTGGGAGAGTGTCAGAAAATCCAACTTAAGGAGCTCCTTTCGGAGAAGGCAATGGCAACCCACTCCAGTACTCCTGCCTGGAAAAATCCCATGGACGGAGGAGCCTGGTGGGCTGCAGTCCATGGGGTTGCGAAGAGTCAGATATGACTGAGCGACTTCCCTTTCACTTTTCACTTTCACGCTTTGGAGAAGGAAATGGCAACCCACTCCAGTGTTGTTGCCTGGAGAATCCCAGCGACGGGGGAGCCTGGTGGGCTGCCGTCTGTGGGGTCGCTCAGAGTCGGACGTGACTGAAGTGACTTAGCAGCAGCAGCAAGGAGCTCCTTTAAGACTGGTAAAACCTCAGGGATGAGGTGCACGCCATTCATCCTAATGGTTCTCAGTCAGGTACCTGGGGAGGCCCTGACTGTGGAGTTGGGGGAAGGATGGGAGGTCTCACAGGCGGAGGTCTGGAGTTCCCACTGGACTTCTGATGGCAGGACAGGGTGCTGGGCAGGGAAATGTAAACCACAGCAGAAGCAATGCAGCCAAGAGCCATCTTACAGAGCACGTGGACTTACCACTGACTTGATAACTCGAAGAATTTGCAATTTCTCTATTTCTCACCTGACCTTTTAAATGGTTTAACTGGGTTGGAATGATGAATGCAAACAGGACTAAATCCAGCCCTTGAAATATTGTATCTGAATGACAGTATCACAGTCATAAATTAATTAAACCTTAAAAACATACAAATTTCTGAAACTGATGTTGAAAACAGACTGACCCATAGAGAACAGAGACAGCATTTACCAACAGAAATTTCAGAATACAGACAAGATTTCTATGAGCTCTAGGCAATACCATGTGAAACAGAACTTCAATCAGGGGCAAATTTTTGGAGTTGTGAGGGAAAAAACCCGTGGCAGAAAAAACTGGGCAGATTACCTGTGATAATGCACTTCTGAAGCACCCCCCAAAATGCTAGGTAACCAAAGGAACTACCATGTTTAATGGATCAGACAAGACACTTTTAAGTGCCTAAAGTGTCTTTAATGCTAAAGCTTTTAGTAGAACTCAGGTGTGCACGTTTCTCTTTTAAGGAAAAAACCTGGGTTTCAAAGTTTTGGGTTTCATCCTTTGGAAGTGCTGCAGTCAATTCCCTTAGAGGTGCTTGGCTGTACTTGTCCCTCAAGGGACCAGAGCAACTGCTACTTCCATCACAAGCCAACCTGCAGCTGAAAAAGCAGAGCAGACACCCAGCAGCATCCACTGTGTTCACTTGTCCATTCCGTCTCCTGGCTGTAGCACCCACATTTTCCTTAGGAACCATTCCTCTACCCACTTCTGTATGAACCTCATCTTATGTAACAACTCCAAGTCTATCAGGGTAGTGTGTTCAAGGGACTCAAGGATGTGTAACAGCCAGAGTTTTGCTACAACTATTGTGGAAGAGATGTTCCTCTCGTTGCAGTGAGGCTGAGACACAGATCTAGACTTTGTGACCATCTTTGTAACCCCATCTGATTAGAACCAGAAAAAGCAGAGCAAGAGACAGATCCCTAATATCATTTCACCAACTAGGTTCTATACATACCTTCTCGCCTGGTATTTGCCAAAATCCCCAAACAATCTGAGATGCATCTAAAAGTCACCCAGTCTCCCCGCTACAAGTCCTGACTCCTAGGTCTGGTCTGGAGCCCAGTAGCTTGTGCTTTTACAAAGGCCATGAGGTCATGTTTAACATTCCATTTGGGAACCACTGTGTAGGATGACTAGGAAAGCCAATCAATACTCTTTTTGGCTTAAACTGAGACTTTTTTGGTCTCTTGCAAAAAAACAGTCTTTATGAGAAAGTGAAGGTCTTCTGAATACTGCAACTTTTCTGGAAATAACACATTTACTGATTTTTCATGGTTTTTAAAGATATTAAAAAGCTTTTTAACTTTAAAGGACAGTTTAAAACCTGCCAAGTATGAGACTTTAATGACTTAAGTTACTGATTAGTCATAAAAATCCATACGTAAAAAAATGCCTCAAATTAAGTCTTCTACACTTGTATAACTAGACTTCCTTATATTCCTTAATACTGTGACAACGTTTAGCAACTTTCATTGATTTTATTGTCTTTAGCATTCTTCTGAAACTTCGCAATCTCCTGTGTTTCTTCTAATGTTTAGAAACCAAATAGGTTAAGGAACCTTTGCTAATAGCCAAGAACAATGTTAACAGTTATTAGCTCAAAGAACTAAAAGGAAAATAAAATGGTTTTCATTCACAATATGTAAGGCTAAATCCAAAATGTAATTATTTGATAACAAGTACAAAAATGCTAAGACAAGCAACTTTACTGAATGGCATTAGTTTAAATCATGGTTCCTATGGCCTGTGTTTACACTCATTACACTTGTAACCAATGTTTAAAGGTGTTCTCATGGCATATAATTACTCATCAACTGCAAGCCTGCTCTTTGCAAAATTCCTATACATATATAGATGTGAATAATTACAATCATCAACTTCACAATACACAGACTTCTCTTAGTCTACATTTTCTTTCAAGTTATGGATTTCTGGTCTTACACTGTTAAGTTTAAGGTTGCAGCATTTCCTGACAGAGTTTTACTCTGAAACTGAGTTTTCAGTTTCAGATTCATTAAGTGAAACTAACTGAGCTTTAATAAATGGAATCATACCCTTTGAGTGTACTCTTCAGCAGTTTAAAAAATATAATATATGGAAAGAAAATGCATATGCTTTCAGAAAAATAAAAACTCCACTGTTATTCAAATAAGATGACAATCATTGTAATTTTATTTTACAACAAATGGAATTATGTCCCAGTTGCAAAAAAAAAAAAAATAGTAATGTTAATATAGACTACTGGTCTCTTTTATTAAACAGTATTAAAATGTTTCTTTGGACAGAAATTTAAAATTTTCAACTATCTTTTTTAACCCCCATAATACCTAGCCCCCAAAATGAAATAAAATATAAGCATACTTCTCCATACTCTCACACTTTTCCTATACCTTGTATAGGTTATTTAATGGCAGCTTTTCCTGTAAAATGAGATCATCAGATACTCAAGTAAAATCCTACCTTATGATTGTAGTGAGCCTTCCACTTTATTCCTTTTCTCTCCTTTAAATTCAAACTAAGTATTTCAAAAACAAGGCCATTGTAGCTTTACAAATAGGACTTGCTCACTCCTGAGAACATTTTCAAGTAAATCCCTGCTTTTCAAATAGTTTAAGAGATTCTGCTTATAGTACAAAGCATCTTCTCCACACTTTTTCAAAACAAAAAATCCTCACATTTATGAGAACAAGATAAAAGAGTAAATCCTAATTTTTACCTATAAAATAAGTCAATTAATAGCAAAGTTAGAAATGACTCTAGATTTCCTAGTTTCCTTCCCAAGTTTCATCTAGAAAGATAACAGTTTAAAAAATAAGAGCTTAAAAAAAATCCTGAAGATATAATTTCAAAAAGAAAAACGCAGCCACATCTTGTCGTCTTCTGTAGGTTAGAGGTAGTAAAGACGATTTGACAGTGACAGATTTGGTTCTCTATGAATACTCTGGCCAACAAGGAAAGCCAGTTTGTGGGCATACTGGCAAGGAGCAGGAACACGAATGACACCCTTTAGTGGAAGAAAACAAAAAGGTTCTATTACTTTAAAAGTAACTTCTCTAACTTATAAATCTCAGTATTAACAGTAAAAGCCTTTGAAAACACAGCAATTCCATTTTGAAAAGTGAATCTCACTGATGTGGCTAAATATCAATTAATAAAAAATACTTACTGGCCAGTTATAATAGACATGACATAGCTTGTAAGTTAACCTCTGTATGTGGTCTGGCTTCAGGCCACTGCTGTCATAGATGACATTATAATGTGTGGGAGAAACACTACCACTTCTCACTGCCTGGCTCACGATAAAAAAATCATACCTGGAATTACATAAGAAAAAAACCACATGGGTATGAGGCTTATCTTTTTCAAAGCTAAAGTTAAGATGATTCAAGTTTCTTACAGTGGAAGGATCCTGTATACTAATGTAACGTAATCTTTTCAAAGCGTGTGCTTCCTTGAATTCAGAGCTTGCTATTCATGAACTGTTTTGGAATGCTTATGTGTGAAAGAGGTTTAAGATACCACTTTTTTGTATTTTAAATACCTATCATTGATGCCTAAGGGCATTAACAAATGTTTGACCTGGCTGCTAATTTTGACAGTGCACGCTGTACAACTGGCCCGTTTCCACTCCACATCTGAGGGAGACAGCTGAGCGGGAACAGGCTCTAGGATCAAGAACCAAGTAGTGCAAACATAAAGGAATAGATGTCAGGTTTTGTTTTTTTTTTTTGGGGGGGGGACGGTACCAATTAAGTATCCATTCAGAGATGCTGTAATCCAGCCTGATAAAGATATTAAATTTATTATGTCCCTTAAAATGAGACAAATTATAAAATCAGAATTGATCTACAACAGATTATTGTAATCTGGAAAAATGAGGCTTTCAGAAACATTAAATGATGTGCCCAAAAGAACAGCGAAATCGTAACCGAGCTAGAATCAAAACCTTAGTTCCCTCCCAACTTAAGCACCTTATCATTCAAAGTAGACTTCTCCAAGTATTTGAGTAGACTAGCAGTTATTAAGTTTTAAAGAACATTGAGTAAAAAGTAATCACTTTTTTTGATACTTTAAAATCCAACTTCCATTTCACTCAAATTGTTTTAAAAAGTTGTCTTCAGGTCAATGTTATACCTAAGCTTTGGTTGTCAGAGTAGCAGTAATGTTAGAAAGTATCATGAGGTCATTCTGAATGGTTAAAGAGAGTCTACAGGAAATGAAACTGTCAATTATCTTAGCCATTTTGTCCTCCCTCAGAGATTTTCCCCAATAGGTTAGAACCCTTCTGACAACTATTACCTGCCTGAGAAAAAGACACAATCTAAGAAAGTGAATCTTTAAATAAATATTTCGATATGCTGTCAGCTAACAGGACTAAGTGGATCTAAAATCTGTATTATCATTTGTCTACATAAATTTAAGTATAATTCGGAGAAGGCAATGGCACCCCACTCCAGTACTCTTGCCTGGAAAATTCCATGGACAGAGGAGCCTGGCAGGCTGCAGTCCACGGGGTCGCAAAGAGTCAGACACGACAGAGCGTCTTCACTTTCACTTTTCCCTTTCATGCATTGGAGAAGGAAATGGCGACCCACTCCATGTTCTTGCCTGGAGAATCCCAGGGACGGCGGAGCCTGGTGGGCTGCCATCTGTGGGGTCGCACAGAGTCGGACACAACTGACGCGACTTAGCAGCAGGAGCAATGCCTCATTTACCTGCGTTTCATACAGGAGAAGTGCTACACATTTAAACTTTGCCCCTTAGGCTGACACTTTACCTTGATTAAAGCTGCCCTTTTTAAAAGGCCCCACAAATTTATGTATAAAAACAGAAACTCTCCTATTCACTCTCATGAGGAGGGTGTTACCGTGGACTGACCAATGACTTGCCATAAGGAACGTGACTTAGTGCACTGTACACCATCCCCCACAAAATGGAACTTGAGGAACCCAGTTTCATGACTTTGCAGTTGAACTGTCGTGTGCTGAGCGCACGACCGTGTGCCCCTGAGTGTTCTGGCCAGCTTTCTCACGGCAGAGTGCAGCTCACAGGTACACAGTGTTCACTCATGCGTGCTGAGTCGCTCAGTCATGTCTGACTGTAACCCATGGACTGTGGCCTGCCAGGCTCCTCTGACCATGCTGTTTTCCAGGCAAGAATACTGAGTGGGTTGCCATTTTCCACTCCCAGGGATCTCCCTGACCCAGAGAGCAAACCCATCTCTCTTGCATATCCTGCATTGGCAGGTGGATTTTTACCATTGTGCCACCTGTGCCACCCTAGTGTTTACTCAGAAGTCACTTTTCTCATCTGCAACTGTGTCTTTAGATGGAATTTTCTAACCTGTGGATAACCAAGTACATTATGGATCTAAACATTTTGATTGGAAAATAAGAATCTATGGATGAGGTTACATATGTTTAAAAAAAAAAAAATGCCACAGCAATCTACAGCAGCAGTTCTTCAACTCTGTATGTATAACGAAGGCCATAAATGATAACCCTATTCCCCCAGAGAGAAACTGCACAGAAACCTGTGCTCACCATGTCAGACACTAAGTTCATACATCATAGGCATTATTAGGGCAAACTAATGAAAAGCATTAGTATTTATAAGAAATAAAGTATAAGAACTAAAAAGTAAATATGGTAAAAGGTAATAAAACATAGAGGTTATGCTAAAAGACAAAGCAAAAACCAATCTTCACCTAATACAGAACTTACCATTCTGGTCTTGTAACCTCTACATCAATAACTGTTCCAGGAAGTGGATTCTGAAGTCTTCCTCCAGACTGAGCAAAAAATCTGGCGTTGACACGTTTCTTCACCACAATTACCGTTAGTCTTGGGCTTTAAGATGGTGATGAACGTAACTACATTTAGTCAGTCATACTTTCAGGGCATTGAATCATTCATACATTCATACACTCCATTAAAAAAGAAATGCATCTCCCTCTTGGGTATATTATTTATCGAAGTTGTGAAGGAAGATTCCACAACTTGTAAGGACCTGGAGTTAGGACCAGGAATAAACTTTGAGTAGAAAATAAAATGGCAAGTTTATGTAGTTTTTTAATTATTAAACCGAGCATATAACATACCCAGCACACTAAAATGTTAAACCCAGCATGTCTTTAAAGTTCACAGTCTGAGACCCTTTTCAGTGGACACTTCCTCCTACGTGGAAAGTAAGTGTACTCAGTCGTGTCTGACTCTGAGGCCCCATGGACTGTCGCCGGACAGGCTCCTCTGTCCATGGGATTCTCCAGGCGAGAATGCTGGAACAGGGCGCCATTTCCTACTCCAGCGGACCTTCCCCACCCAGGGATCAAACCCATGTCTCTTGCAGCAGCAGGCAGATTCTCTACCACTAGCAAGCACCACCTGGGAAGCCCGTGGAAAGTAAAATCTTTGACAAGTAAGCTAATTTGAGTAGTCTCGAAATCTAATCTGCTTTTCAAAATGACTGGTTGACTGCTTTTCAAAATGACTGGTATCAGGGGATCTCTGTGTCCGTTTGTCTCTCACACTCAATCACTCCTCAGCTTATCCTTAGCAATACGAGAACATTCTCTGTCACCCTCTCCCTTCCCAACCCCATTCACGTGGCTTCTTTCCTATGTCAAGACTACTCCTCTCCCCTAGTGAGCTTTCAGCTCTGTGTCACATTAGATTCACTGCCTCTAACAAGCTTCTTGGCTCCCCTGAGGACAGCCTTTAAACTGGCAGGTCGTACTGAGCTTGAATACCCTTTCCAACCATCTCTTAAAGGTTCATTTCAAATTCATTGTCTGATACAATCACACTGTATACACATGTGCACTTGGGAATAAATGCATTAGAACATATTAAGCACTTAGTGCTATCATATAATAAGCATTTGATAAAAATTATGATTTTCAATACCTCAACTTTCCTCTGCTCTTTTTCTAGCTACAAAATTAGTTCCTTAAGAGCACAAATATACTTTATTCTAACAACTGGAAAGCAGAGGACCTCACATGCAGTATGGACCTGCCTGGTAATGTTTGACTTAGGTAGGTAGTTTACAGTATACTGTCTAGACTGATGGTCCAGAAGATTCCAAATTGGGAACTTCCACTCATTGCTAAACCTAACCTGTGCTGCTTCATGGTAGCAGTAAGCAAATATACCAGGGGTAGGAAGATGATTTTACTTCAGTAAACAGAGGACATTTTTAGAAATATCACTATTTCCACATGTAAAGCCACTGCTGCCCAGCAACAAGAGATCTGCATATTACAAAGCCACCGTCTCAGGAACCAAAAGACAAAGTAGATTTTAGTCCTGGGACATCTCAAGAAATGATTCCGCAAATGTGGTGACGGAAAGAAAGTCACAAGTATGTTGAAGTGACTTTTTGATTTGTTCTGAACCAAACATCCTAAATCAGCTAATCCATGACACATCTTTATAAAAAGCTAATTATCAACACTTCAATTCAAAAACAAATATTTATAACAAACAAATAAGATAACAGCAAATGTTAAAATCCAAACTCCATTTCTTAAAAGTAAGGGGTAATTCTTAGATATCATTTTACTTTATATGCAACTCTAAACTTTTTTTAGATGAAGTGCCTACTATATATTGAGAGCATACTGGGTATTTTATGAAGTACACTGAACATTCTGGCATTTCTTTCAGCAGCCTTGGTGAGGTGCATCCTGTTTCACAGATGAAGGCTAAGCTGGGATCAACCTAAACTGATTTGAAGACATATTGTCTTGATCACTAATTTCTGCAGCCCCCAAATAACAGCACAATTGACGATGTGAAATCTACCGCATGCAATGGTCTGTTATGTACCAGCACAGGCAATCAATTTAAATCCTCCTTCCCTGCAACTTTCCTTTTTCTAAGGAAGAAAACAAATTAAAACTTACAAAACTTTACAAAGTAGAACAAAATACCAATGAAAAATATAAGCATTAAGAATTTTAAGAGGATAGGAAAGAACATTAACGTTCATTTACAAAATATTTTAAAATGCTATTGGCATTTTAATCTGAAACTCAGTTACTTCAAAAGAGATAAAAACATCCCTAACTTGCTCTGAAAACTTACTGGCATAATGATCACATTTTAAGAAACGTTTAACACTTAGAGGGGTTCTTTCAGAATTCGGCCAAAAAAGACTTGGAAGCGCCCTTCAATTTAGCTAGAAATTAAGTCCTTAATGCTCATCCCATGGGCCACATAAATCACATGGAGCCCAGATACTGTCAAACGACTTTCAAGACCCTCGTTTTCTATAATGATAACAAATGCTGCTGAAAAGGTTTGGCAGAAATAATCAGTCTTTAAATATCCATGAAGCAGAAGCAGAAATTAAGAAGAGGTGACAAGAATACACAAAAGAGCTGTACAAAAAGCTCTTAATGACCCAGATAACCATGATGGTGTAGTCACTCACCTAGAGCCAGACATCTTGGAGTGTGAAGTAAACTGGGCCTTAGGAAGCATTACTGTGAACAAAGCTCATGGAGGTGATGGAATCCCAGAGCTAGTTCAGTCCTACAAGATGATGCTGTGCAAGTGCTCCACTCAATATGCCAGCAAATTTGAAAAACTCAGCAGTGACCACGGGACTGGAAAAGGTCAGTTTTCATTCCAATCCCAAAGAAAGGCAATAACAAAGAATATTCAAATTACCATACAACTGCACTCATTTCACATGTTAGCAAGATTATGCTCAAAATTCTTCAAGCTAGGCTTCAACAGTACACGAACTGAGAACTTCCAGATGTACAAGCTGGATTTAGAAAAGGTAGAGGAACCAGAGATCAAACTGGATCCAGAGATCCTCTGGCTTAAAGAAAAAGCAAGGGAATTAAAAAAAAAAAAAAATCTACTTCTGCTTCATTGACTACACAAAAACCTCTGACTGTGTGGATCAAAACAAACTGTGGAATAGTCTTAAAGATATGGGAATACCAGACTACCTTACCTACCTCCTGAGAAACCTGTATGCAGGTCAAGAAGCAAGAGTTAGAACTGGACATGGAAAAACAGACTGGTTCCAAATTGGGAAAGAGTACATCAAGGCTGTATATTGTTCACCCTGCTTATTTAACTTCTATGCAGTTTACATCAGGAGAAATACTGCGCTGGATGACTCCCAAGCTGGAATTTAGATTTTCGGGAGAAATACAAACAACCTCAGATATGTAGATGACACCACTTTAATGGTATAAAGTGAAGAGGAACTGAAGAGTCTTTAGGTGAAGGTGAAAGAGAGTGAAAAAATCCGGCTTAAAATTCAACATTCAAAAAATAAAGATCATAGAATCCACTCCCATCACTTCATGGCAAAAAGATGGGGAAAAAGTGGAAATAGTGTCAGATTTTATTTTCTTGGGCTCTAAAATCACTGTGGATGGTGACTACAGTCACAAAACTAAGTCGCTTGCTCCTTGGAAGAAAAGCTATGACAAACCTAGAAAGCATATTAAAAAGCAGAGACATTACTTTGCTGACAAAGGTCCATATATTCAAAGTTATGGTTTTTCCAGTAGTCATGTATGGATGTGAGAGTTGGATCATAAAGGCTGAGTGCCAAAGAATTGATGCTTTCAAACAGTGGTGCTGGAGAAGATTCTTGAGAATCCCATGGACAGCAAGGAGATCAAGTCAGTCAATCCAAGGAAATCAACCCTGAATATTCTTTGGAAGGACTGGTGCTGAAGGTGAAGCTCCAATACTCCAGCCACTTGATTCGAAGAGCCAACTTATTGGAAATGACCCTGATGCTGGGAAAGACTGAGGGCAAGAAGAGAAGGGGGTGACAGAGAATGAGATGGTTGGATGGCATCATCAACTCAACTGACATGAATGTGAGTAAACTCTAGGATATAGCCAAAGACAGGGAAGCCTGGTGTGCCACAGTCCAGAGGGTCACAAAGCGTCAGACATGATCTAGCAACTGAACAATATGCATGAGCAAGCACATACAAACATACCTCCTGGATATTCTAAGCATCTTTAAAAATCAGCTCCACAAAATATATTATGCACTAAGCCCTTAATATACAACAGTCCCTGATCTCAACTTACTTACAATATGAGAAAGAAAACAGCAAAAAATTAAACAATGTAACTTATTAGAACAGCTATCTTGAGATGGCATGCAATTTACTGCCAGAGAGAACCAACAAATGATCTTGGTAGGAGAGCAAAGCAAAAACTAATGTAGGTTTCAAAGGAGAGCCTGAGTAGCATTCAGTTATGAGTACAGCTCCCCTTGGCTGCGCAGACCACCTCAAAGGACAGAGGTTAACAGTCTCCTCCTAGGACACCAAACACATGCCAATCATCTACCCATCAAAAACCAGTCCAATTGAGTTCAAAGAAATTAAACAAGTATTTGTTGTACAAGGAGGTAGAGAAAGAGTATGTTAAGACTATCTGGAAGATTTATTTCAACCAATGCTGTGGACGCCTATGGCTGCATTGGGATAATCAGACCCTCATACTTCAAGGCTGTAAGAGAGAAAAGTGGCAGCGGCTGGTCAGTGAAGGTGTTGCCATGTGTCATTCCTTGAGGGAACTTCCACTCTACATTTCTAGCCTCTCCTCTACAAAACAGTCTCCATGAGACACCCACCCCCCAACCCCTTCCATTACCTCAAGTCCTATTGCGCCTATAAGGTTAGGTTCTCACTTACCTTTCCACCTTGTGACGTTATTTTCAAAGATGCAAAATGCAATTTTATACAAAGGAAACGCTTTACATGTCATGTGCTTACTTGTAACCTCTACCAACAGATTTCAGGCAATCCAAAAACTGTGGTACTTCATAGTTCACCAGTGTTTTAAGCTGACCGTCTCCTACGCCATCCCGATACACAATAATTCGACTAGGCATGTATTCATTGCAGCTATTCCAAGCCCTTAGAGCAGCTGAAAGAAAGCCAGGAAAGGTTTAAATACATTAACACACAACAAAAAATATGTGCTTCTACCAAACTCCAGGCACAGTTTTTTTTTGTTTTTTTGTTTTCCCAGAAGCACAGCTTTAAGATAACTTCTTGAAGACTGGAGTTTGGAGGCCAGACTGGAACACAGCAGGCGACTTACCTTGTAAGCAGACCTTAAGCCCATCTACTAGTTCTTGTCCTCTGTCTTGGAACACACAGCGAGAGAACCAGCTATTCGGAGAAAAAATGACTGAGGTGAGAACACAACCATACAGAACTGTTTCACTTTTGAATTCTTCTATATCTATGCAATTTATTATCTTTAACTTCCTTGATGAAATCTTAAACGGAGTTAAGATACAGGAAATCCCTCATAGACATTTTTTTTTTTCTCATTATAAATCAATTCCAGCACCGAGGAGGAAATAAAATCTAAGTTGTAATAGCCAGATATGCCTCCTAGGTTTACACGTCAATATATACAGAAGCATACTAATACTATACTCCTGGTAAAAGACGCTCTTCTCAAAGATAAAATACCTTGAAATACGCCCAAGTATCAGTAATGCCCACAAATCAATGCTTCAATTCTCATTCTTCCTATTCTTGGCAATTCTATCAGTTCTAAGAAAAGCACTGAAAAGTAATTTCACTACGTTGATACGCAAGTGACTGGGTAAACTTGAGTGGGTTTTCCAAGATAAAATTAACATGGAAACTTGAGACTACATTCAAAGTAATAAATTTATTAAAGAAGCTTTTAGAGATTGTCACATTTAAGGAGATGCATCCTCTCACCAAATACAAATAATAAAATAACCTAAAATGTAGTCTGACCACTACAGATTAAGGGCCAGTGAAGGATATTAAAAATGGTTAGAGTAGCTAATAACTGGTTTCTTTCCTAACTATTTGATTGGATCTAATGTAAAAGAAACCAAGTTAAAAAATTAACACAATTCTGGTACTCCCCAGACACTAGCCCCTGCACTCATGTCTTGTTTGCCTATGTTCAGCACTTAATCTACAGCTATCAAAGCCCACTTACCGAGTCATCCCTTCATTGATGCTTGCCACAAATCCTGCAATTGACCTCCGTCCAGCTGTGGTATCATGGTAACAATCAATGCCAACTATCATCGCTAGCTTCAGCTTTAACAAGAACATCGTAATTTTAGATACAATGGAATGCCAATACAATAAAAATACATTTTTTTAAATAACAAAATTTATATCTACAAGTTAAATCAAACTTACAGGCATATCAACCCTCCAAAGCTCTCCTCCCATCTTGCAGTTCATCTGCAGCGCAATCTTTGTAGCAATGGCCATGACAGTCTGTTGTTTGCCTAAGGTTCGGGCCACCACACACTGACTTGGAGTAGGGCAATCTGTACATAAGTATTTTTTAATAGCATCATATTTGTCTTTCCGATTACTTGATAACAGACAAACAACCTAAAAACAAACAAAATATCCTCATCACAAAGAATTAGGAAACTGATAATTAAATTCAAAGAAGAAGAGAGGAAACTAAACCCACCTGTGATTCATAAACACATAAACACCTGTGATTCGTTTACTGATATTAATACTTTACTCTCCATCTCTGCCACGGTGCTAGTAAGTATGACATTAACATTTACATAATGTTCACTGAGAGTAACTGGGTGCTCAGTCATGTCCAACTCTTTGCAACCCTTTGGATTGTAGCCCGCCAGGATCCTCTGTCCATGGGATTTTTCAGGCAAGAATATACTGGAGTGGGTTGCCGTTTCCTCCTCCAGGGGATCTTCCTGTGCCCCTTGTGTCTCTTGCACTGCAGGCAGGTTCTTTACCGTGGAGCCATCAGGGACGCCCATAATGCTCATTACATTCAACTAATATATACTAAGAACGAAACCAAGTTAAGCAAACAATTTAAAACCGAGTATCATTAAAACTTGAGAAGTTAGTTAAATATGGTCTGTTACCAGCTTGGAATAATTTAGGAGTAGGGAATAGGGCAAAATAAGTTAGTGATAACTTACAGGTGGACAAATAAAAGCTTTTCTAAAATGCTTACAATTTTCATTTACTCATGCCTTACCTAGAATCACGGCTTTTAAACTCTCAAAGCTCTGGCTTGGGAGTATGATCAAACTATGAAATTTCCTAGAAGTTCATGGGCAATTCTGGGGAAACTGAAATGACTGATCTAAACAGACGCCTGTCCCAAATGGGGGTTAGTCAAAGGATACACATTTCCAGTTAGAAAGTAAGTTTTGAGAATCTAGTGTATATAGCATGGCGATCACAATTATATATACATTATATACTTGAAAGCTGCAGAGTGGATCTTAAAGGTTATCACCACATATACAAAGAAGAACTGCAATTACCTGAGATGATGGAGATATTAACTAACGTGCTATGGTCATCATTTCACAATATATCAAATCATCACACTGTGCATTTTAAACTCACACAATGTTAAATGTCAATTACATCATAAAAAGGCTGGAAAATTAACCAAGCAACTAAGCCACCTGTATTTGCCCAAATTCTGAGGATTCAAGTTCTGGAGCTGAATCCAACACTAACTTACTGCTATATTCCCCAATTTATAGTCCCAGATTCTTATTTTTCTTGCCATAGCCCCCAGTAAAATAATTTTCCTACCCTTGGTATCTCTATTATTCAAGACAACCTAATAGCACTCTGCCTGTGGCATAGGAGACAAAGGACTAAAAGGAATCCATTAGAAGAAACCAACTCATTTCTTAGGTTTAAAGCAATTCAGGTGTATTGTTTTTCATTAAATGTGTCTTTGCCACCTTATTAATTATACTAAGTGTAACTACAAATATACTAATTATACCACATGTGCTGAACAAGTACTGATTTCTACTCTTGTGCCTTTTCTCCTCCCCACTCCCTCCCTGAAATTTTCTAGAATTAGAGCATTTGAGTCTGGGTAAATTTAAGATGGCTTTGTTTTCTTCCATCCCTTCCTTACCGTTTGCAGTACACAAGCTCCTAGGCACACAACTAAAGCCAGCATTAACTGAGCTACCGTAGGAAGGTAAAATATGTGTTTTGTGACTTGTTTGGGAACCTAATTATAACATTTTTAACACTGAGCTCAAGTTCCAAGGTTTACCAACGCCCAATTTACAACAACTGATTCCAGGTCAGCTGCCTACATATCAACTAGCTACTTACTATCTGGGTATCTGACGTAACCTTTTGCTGTAAGACTCTTAAATAGGCTTCAGTTCTATCATCCACTTCAATCCTAGAATGGAAATACGTAATTCAACATTCAGAAAAAGTTAACCAAAAAAATGTACTATGTGTTAAAAGGTTCCCACAGATTGTAACACAAGCAACACTTCTGGGTGAAATAACGAAATAGAACACCAGGAGAAGCCATGTAGTCAAAAGGATTTCTCACACACCCAACAGCAACTGTTTGAGAAACAGTCCTTTTTTTGTCTCACTCATTCTTAGCAACTCGAACACATTTCTGTGTCCACCCTACAAGGGACTTTATCAGATCTTTAAATTAAGATAATTTAATGTTTTTAATAGTTTTTAACAGTTTGAGTTCCCACCTTCCAAATGACTATGAGTCAATTTTCAGAGTAGAAATGACTTGATAAACTTACATTATTGCTTTTTTCATTTGTATGCCCATGGCTGGTGTAACTTTAAATAGATTTTGTATCAACGAATTGGCTGCTTCATAATTTCTTCGAGTATAGATCAACAACCAGTTATCTAGTGGCTTAACACTAATTAATGGTGCACCTCTTGTTTCTTTTGACCAATCTGCAAATTGTGGATTGTAATCAAACTAGAAGAAAGTTCAGAGACATTGTAAGTTCTCAGGGATAAAGCCAAAAATTCTTCAATAATTCTACTATGGCATAGTGCAAATCTCAAAGTACTACTTTTAAATTTGACCTGCAGTCATAGATAAATGCTCTAAGTGAGGAAGAAGAAAAATGTATTCAAAGGATTACAGCAATTTTATTTAAAATACACTCTTATTAACAGCTGCCACTCAAGTGCTCACCTGCCTGTTACAGTATCTTAAGCTGTGGCCTTTTTTAAAAAATCTTTTATAAAATCTTACAAGGATAGGTGCTGTTTACCTTATGATAAAGATATAAAAAACAAGGCCTTGAAAGTTAAGTGACTTTATGACTGAGGTGTCAGATACTGAAGGCAAGCTATGAAAACATCTGACAGTAAGGCAGAAAGCTAACACATAACTCAGTACCTATATCTATCACAGAGGGAAAAGCCTGCTTTTTACATGTCCTACCCACCTCCCGAACAACTCTTATACAAGAATACATATTTACTACAAAGGATAATAAAGCAATAGTAATTAAAATATTAAGCTACATGATTAGGTTGTTATCCACAGAACATTTCAAAAACAGAAGAGCACAGCTTTTTATAAAGGGATTTTTAAATTTTGGTACTTGTAGTGTTTCAATTACACAAAAACATATTTTAGAATACTTGCTTTCTTTTTCTGAAGAGAAGATATAAAAGATATCACAATATTTCATATATACATATATATATATATCCATGTATGTGTTTATGTGTGCAAATATATATATCCCTAACAAACAAATGGTCCAGGCAAAAATGAAGCTAAATAAACGGGGAGTTTTCCATGTAAAAGTTCACGGTAGTGGCAGACAAAATATCAACCCAATTAGATACTTAAGAGACTTCTACTATATCTCACTTTAAAAAATTAAGGTTACTTAAAAAATTAAGCCACCTTTTATCTCAGTCTCACAGATGGTTTTGAAGACAAGCTACAGGCTTTGCCTTCTTGAGTGTTCCCACATTTCCTCCTCCTGTATTCAGATCGGTGGACAAAGAGAGGATGTGGGTCAGGGAAAAGAGGAAAGGACTACACTGGCATGGAATTCGTGCTTGCTTTATTGTGAATGTGAACCGAACCTGATTTCACTGACAACTTTTAAGAACTGCCTTACTGTTTTTCCACCTTGATGAATCTTTTCTGCTTGCAAAATTCTTCCTGAGAAGGACAGTAAGTTGGAGTCAAAGCTCAAACCCCAGTCTCGAAGCTCCCTCTGCACATTATCATCTCTGTAAATTTAACATATTGCTTTTCACTAAATGTAAGAAAACAGCAAAAACTAATATATACAAGCAAATAGAGACCCATTGCAACCTATAACAAATGTCAATGTTTCTTTCAGGATTGAAATACTGGTGAGAATGCTAGGAAACACAGAAATGTTTTTCTCTTATTATGTCTATGTTTCCCTTCACAATATCCTTTCATTTAAAATTCTGATGCCCAAACTATCTCCTCCTCAAAGTAAACACAATGCTGTAACAACTTCACTTTCTATTTTATTCTCTTTTTCTAACAGAATTAGAAATACCATGGTTTAACTTAACGTGAAAGTTGCTCAGTCATGTCTGACTCTTTACAACCCCATGTACAGTCCATGGAATTCTCCAGGCCAGAATACTGGAGTGCATAGCCGTTCCCTTCTCCAGGGGATCTTCCCAACCCAGGAATTGAACCCAAGTCTCCCACATTGCAGGCAGATTCTTTACCAGCTAAGCCACAAGGGAAGTCTAAGAATACTGGAGTGGGTAGCCTATCCCTTCTCCAGCAGATCTTCCCGACCCAGGAATTGAACCCAGATCTGCACTGCAGGTGATTCTTTACCAACTGAGCTAATTATTTCCTGACAAATAGTAGCCTCACTTAGAAACATGAAGAACTCACCCTGAATACCGCAAATACAAATAAAAAACAAAATTAGTTTCTGTCATTCCCCTGAGAAAGTCACTCCTCCAAACCCACATACAATAAAGAACTGAAAACATACCCCGTAAAGCACAGATGACTTACTTATGAATATAATCAATCAGTCTTCCTACTTCACGCTGCCTTTGCTCTGGAGTCAGTCTTGTATGAACAGCCAAGTCTTTCATCACATTAAAATCATTACGCATTTTATCAGTTAAACCTTTAAACAGAATAAAACTATACAGTTAAAGAAACAAGAATCGGGCCTAACTATATGGAACGTAGGGTGGTGATGAGTAAAGAACTCCCAGGAGACAAACCAGTTTTAAGGGTCGGGTTGGTGGCAGGGAGGATGGGTGCGGAAAAGCAATGTTTAATGGCTTCTAGAACTGAAGGGGAACCACGCAGTGGCTTCACCAATAAAGACAAGTCAGCATACCTGTGAGGTAGCAGAGCTCAGGGATGAGCATGGCTGGGCCTGGTAATGTGCCGCCAGGGCCTCTCCTTCTCTTAGGCTGACTGACCAAAACTGGCTGTTTCAAGTCAGTGATTTCTTGGTTATATTGCTATTTAAGGGAAGACAGATATCGCTGTTCACAGTAAATGCCTTTAGTAACATGTTAATGGACAAAAAAGTTTCACTTTTTAAAACTAAGCATATATGCTAATAGCAAGGCTAGTATCTGTTTCCAAGTAAAACATACTGTCTTTCTGGTCCTACTAAAATAGGTTGTGATTTATAGACTCATCTTTTCTCCTAAAAACTTAAATGGTCAAGGATGGTAAGGCTCTAAGTTTTGACTTTTTGCTACATTTCTATTTACTTCATTTTTTTGACTTCTTGGTTCAGAAACAGTAGTCTGTGTAACTCCAGGTCTTCACAACAGCGTAATTCCTCTAAAACTACTCATAGTAAGGATGAGCTCATGAAAGAAGTCTCACACTAAGAATAAAGGGGGGAGGGAAAATGTGTACACTCTATGGAACAGTGTTAATTAGGGAAAGTTGAAAGTTTACTTTGCAGTTGAATTTCAACTGAGCAGTATTAAGGTTCCCCATCTTAAGACTGCCCACATGTAATCACTGTCTAAGATTAGATTTACAATATGTAAAGAGACCAAACATGCTGATGTCTAGGATCTAACATGTGTGAGACAGGTCTCTGGCCTCCAGGTCAGCCCTACAATTCCAGACCATAGCAGACCTCTTGCATTCCCTTCACTAGAGAGTGCTTCTAGAAGACCTCTCTATCATTTCCTGTATCCTCTCCTAGCATCGTTACCCTGGTTAATTTAGCTCTAACTTTATTCTCAAATAAAATCACATCTGCAGTAAGTATGCAGGACAGTAGTGCCGTCACAGCCATTCCATGAGTGCTGCTCTCTCCAGAAGACGGCTCCACCTGCCCCTCCTTCTTCCTGCATACAGCCAAGGTGCTGGCCACCTACATCATCAAGTAAGAGACCGTGAATTTTAGCCTGCACTGCACTGACTGTCCTACACTCAACTCTTTACCAATCATCCAGGCAAAAAAAATTCGAAGTAGAACATGCATATGTGACCTCTGCTCCACTTCTCTGTATTATTTATTTTATCATACTATTTTTATTAGGGGTCTATTAACAGTCACCCTGCTTACACATCATTCACTTGGGTATACACACAGGTAGAACGGTGGTAGTGATTTCAGAAGTATTCCTATTTCTCTATTTCACCAAACGGCCTTAAAACGCATAATTCTTAATTACAGAGCTGTGGGATTTCCCTCTTCTATATTCTTAGTGCGTAAAAGAAAGCCTGTCAGTTCTTTTAACACTTTCCCCTACATCTGAAGAACCAGCACTTTCATTTCTGTTTAATATTAGATTTTTTAAGTTATTGACCATGATCTTTCCTTCCAAAGGCCCTTATCTCCCACCCTGAGTACTTCCTAGATATTCGCTTCAATGTATAGTATCTAAGCCATCACTTATTACTAAAACTGAATTTCCACTACGAAGTTTTAAGAATGCCTTATTTCTTTCACATATTTCAAGTCCACCCAACTGTTAGCATATTATATCTGAAGTCTTTGCACAGACTGGAGATCACCTGAAGAGTAAATATATAGCAACTGGGGACCTGAGGCAGAACCCTGAAGTATGTCAACATTTAATAGGATGTTCACTTCAATTGTGGAAGAACAAGCAGGCATGCAAGATTCGGTACTAGTCAGAGAAGGGGAGAATTTTCCTTGATCTTGCTTCAGGTTTAAATCAACTTTCAACTGTATCCTCTCTGTATTTGCTGCTGATGTATACCAACTCTACCCATCCCTGATCGTGCTTATGTCAAATGAACTACAGAAAAATGCCAGAACTCGTTTGTCACAGTAACCTCTGACACTCAGAAGAATCTAGGTCAAACACGGTTCAAGTCTACAAGGAATTTTCAGAGGTTAAAAACAGCAGTAGGGAAATCAAGCTGAGATGACCCTTGGCCTGTTTTCATTTTGCCAGAGTAAGACCAGTTCTTAATGCAACTTCTTAGGGCATCATTTCCCTCCAGAGTGGCATCTGATCTTCTCATTCACAGGAGAGCAGCTGAAGATCAGGCAGCAACAGATTTTTCAGCAAAAAGACATTTCAAAGATCACCAGTCAGATGAATACTTTTGACATAATATATATATAAACACACACACACACACAATAGTTCATTTATTCTACTTTTCAGAAAAAACATAATCTACAGAAAATAGAAAAAAGTTATATAAAATTTAGCACTTCAAAGACAAGCTTTAAATTTTAACTGATGTGTTTTCCTGCACTTCTGACAGAGCACATCAAATGGGAAGTGACTTCTAAGAATTTAGGAGGCAGATCTGCTCATCTCTGACCACTACAACAATGTCTGATGCCTTCCTATAGAAACATTTTATTTTCTTCTAGTCAGTAGCTGTTCTATTAGGTTGGTACAAAAGTAACTTCAGTTTTACACTGTTGCACTTTACCATTTGATATTGGAATTCATTCTTAAATAAATGTGGTTATACATCATTTTAATGTACATTTCTTGCTAATGACTTATTACTTGCTTCTTATATTTATTTCAGACTATAGAAATGTTACACAAAAAGCAAATTCAAGCAATATTTTTTTTAGTTCAAAATGTATCATAAAGCAGCAGAGACAACTTACAACATTAACAATACATTTGGCCCAGGAACTGCTAACAAATGTATACTGCAGAAGTTTTACGAAAGACACAAGAGACTTGAAGATGAGGAGAGCAGTGGCCGGGCATCGGAATCGACAATGACCAACTGAGAGCATCACTGAACCTGATCCTCTTATAGTTATACTAGACGCTGCTGAAGAACTCAACGTCGACCATTCTGTGGTCATTCTGCATTTGAAGCAAACTGGAAAGGTGAAAAGTTCCACAAATGGGTGCCTCACAAGCCGACCACAAACCAAAAAACTAGTTTTGAATTGTCTTATTCTATGCAACAATATCAAAAGTGGATTTTATACAACTGGCGACAACCAGCTCAGTGGTTAGACCGAGAAGCAGCTCCAAAGCACTTCGCAAAGACAAACTTGCGCCAAAAAAACCTTTTTCTGGTCGTCTGATGCTCATTTGATCCATTACAGTTTTCTGAATCCCGGTGAAAACATTACATATGAGAGGTATGCTCAGCAAATTGATGAGATGCACCGAAAACTGCAAGCCTGCAGCCAGTATTAGCCAACAAAACAGGCCCACTTCCCCACAACAATGCCTAGCCTCACACCACATAATCAACGCTTCAGAAGCTCAAACAACTGGGCTACAGGGTTTTGCCTCATCGGCCGTATCCACCTGACCTCGAGCCGACTGACTACCACCTTTTCAAGCATCTTGACAACTTTCTATTGGCAAAATGCTTCCACAACCAGCAGAAGGCAGCAAATGCTTTCCAAGAGTTCATCTAATCCCGAAGCACAGATTTTTACACTATAGGAATAAACAAACTTATTTCTCATTGGCAAAAATGTGTTGATTGGAATACTGCCTATTTTGGTTAATAAAGATGTGTTGGAGCTTAGTTATGAAAGACTAGAGATCTCTTCAAGAAAATTAGAGATACCAAGGGACCATTTCATGCAAAGATGGGCTCAATAAAGGACAGAAACAGTGTGGACCTAATAGAAGCAGAAGAGATTAAGAAGAGGTGGCAAGAATACACAGAAGAACTGTACAAAAAAGATCTTACTGACCCAGATAACCACGATACTGTGATCACTCACCGAGAGCAAGATATCCTGGAGTGCAAAGTCAAATAGGCCTGAAGAAGCATCACTTTGAATAAAGCTAGTGGAGGTGATGGAATTCCAGCTGAGCTATTTCAAATCCTAAAAGATGATACTGTTAAAGTGCTACACTCAATATGCTAGCAAATTTGGAAAACTCAGCAGTGGCCACAGGATTGGAAAAGGTCAGTTTTCATTCCAATCCTAAAGAAAGGCAATGCCAAAGAATGTTTAAATTACCGCCAAATTGGACTCATCTTCCACCCTAGCAAAGTAATGCTCAAAATTCTCCAAATTAGGTTTCAACAGTACATGAACCAAGAACTTTCAGATGTACAAGTTGGATTTAGAAAAGGAAGAACCAGAGATCAAACTGCCAACATCCACTGGATCATTGAAAAAGTAAGAGAATTCCATAAAAACATCTACTTCTGCTTCCTTGACACTAAAGCCTTTGACTGTGTGGCTCACAAACAAACTGGAAAATTCTGAAAAACATGGGAATACCAGACCACCTGACCTGCCTCCTGAGAAATCCATATGCAGGTTAAGAAGCAACGGTTAAAACTGGACATGGAACAACGGACTGGTTCCAAATTGGGAAAGGAGTATGTCAAGGCTGTATATTGTCACCATGCATATGCAGAGTACATCATGCGAAATGCTGGGCTAGATGAAGCATAAGCTGGAATCAAGATTGCCAAGAGAAATACCGATAAGCTCAGATATGCAGATGACACCACCCTTATATCAGAAAGCAAAGAGGAACTAAAGAGCCTCTTGATGAAAGTGAAAGAGGAGAGTGAAAAAGTTGGCTTAAAACTCAACATTCAGAAAACGAAGATCATGGCATCCAGTCCCATCACTTCATGGCAAAGAGATGGGGAAACAATGGACACAGTGACAGACTTTATTTTCTTGGGCTCCAAAATCACTGCAGATGCTGACTGCAGCCATGAAATTAAAAGGCGCTTGCTCCTTGGAAGAAAACCTATGATCAACTAGACAGCTTATTAAAAAGCAGAGACATTACTGACAAAGGTCTATTCAGTCAAAGCCATGGTTTTTCCAATAGTCATGTATGGATGTGAGAGATGGACCATAAACAAAGTTGAGTGCCAAAGAATTAATGCTTTTGAACTGTGCTGTTGGAGAAGACTCTGAGAGTCCCTTGGACAGTAAGGAGATCAAACCAGTCAATCCTACAGGAAATCAGTCCTGAACATTCATTGGAAAGACTGATGCTGAAGTTCCAGTACTTTGGCCACCTGATGCAAAGAACTGACTCACTGGAAAAGACCCTGGTGCTGGGAAAGATTGAAGGCAGGAGGGGAAGGGGACAACAGAGAATAAGATGGTTGAATGGCATCACCAACTTGATGGACACGAGTTTGAGCAAGCTCCAGGAGTTGGTGATGGACAGGAAAGCCTGGCGTGTTGCAGTCCATGGGGTCCCAGAGACTCGGACATGACTGAGCAACTGAACTGAACTGATGATGACTTGAAATTCATGGTCCGAAGCCACAATTACTTTTGTACAAACTTAATGTTATTTGTCTCTGGTGTCTTTTTCAATTTAGTGATCACTGTGCCAAAAGCTAGAATCATCTTTTACAAACTGGTGCTGGAAGATCAACCACTGAACTTACTATCTAACCTTCATGTAACAAGTCTGTCTGAATTCTGTCAACATGTTAGACAAAGGTTAAGAGTTAACCCATTTGCAGATTTATCACAACTGATGCTAAGGGTTCAAAGATCTTGAGCTGCCATTGGCAGATGAAGTTTTTGAAAAAGTGCTAGTTACAGAATCAGACAGTATGGTAAGCTGTTAACTTGTATTTTTTATCATCTATTATCTTATTTGTCCTCTACATGGTTAGGTTCAAATGTAATCCTGAATCTGCTTCAGAAAAAGAACCAGGAAAGAGCACATCTCACTTGCTAATGAGCTAACTATGCTGTGACTGGGTTGATAAACGTATTTATATACAGCTATAAGAGCCACTTGTTCCATATGTATTAGAAAATTCATTAGCTATTAGAAAATTCTACTGAAAGTATTTCAGATTTCTCCTAAGGTCTAAGCAATTCACATTAAAAAGATAAAAATCAATATTAATGTCTTACCTTCCTGTAGTACTCTAAGAAACTGACTTCAGAGCCATCTGCTTTCTTAAAGGTACTCTTTGGATTCTGGTCCCAGTCAATATCATCTACTCTGTATGTTTTGTTGTTATACCTATGACCAGTTGAGATTTGTCAATATTTGATTAAAACATGTAGAAATGTTATTAAAAAGAAAAAACTAGATAACATACACTTTCTAGAAAATAAAATTTCAAATCATTTGGTAATGTGCAATAGTATAGAAAGAACAAGGAAACAAATTTCTTAAAAGCTGTGAAGCCTGGTGTGCTGCAGTCTATGGGGTTACAGAGTTGGACATGACTAAGCAACTGAACTGAACTGATGCAAAACAGATGGGGATGTAACTAAATTAATATTAGAAAATAAAATTATAACTAAAAAGGATAGAAATAATTGGATATTTCTCCTTTTCAGATGAGTATATTCCCCCCGATCTTTTAACTCTTAAGGGAGGTTGTAAGTTTCCCTCCCATTTCTGTGCACTCTCACCTCTCAATCTTAAACCCTACTTCCCAACTAACATTTTAGGGCTAGAAAGCCCAAACATCTTAAGACTTGTAAAATTAGTTTACATTCTTAAAAGTCTTACTTGGTGAGAACAATTAAACCAATCAGTTCCTTAGACACTTGTTCTTGAAATTTGTGTTCTTCGGTTTGATGAAACAAGTTGAACATGAAATCTAGAACAGTTTCACTTCGAAGAACTTTATGACTGACATCAGTGCAGAGCATGATGTTATTTTCATACTGAAGAATAGAAGTAGTGAAGCCAGGCCAAATCACCAATCTGTCAAATGGAATGAAAACCATGAAGTAACTCCTATGAATATCCCAATATGCTTTGTATGTAACAAGTTGTTTTTTACCTTTATTAGCTAGGTCAAAAGGATAAGTCTTTCACTAAATTTACTTATTTTTATCTTTTCCAGATAAATACTGATCTTTTTAAGATCTCCAACAATGAATGTTATTTTATAATAACATTATAATTTCCATTTTAAATTAATACACTAACTTTACTAAAATTTTATATTGATCTAAAAACTTGAAAAGTCTAATTGAAAATATCTACAATTATTATAAATAAACCGAAACCATTTGTGTGTACATCCTGATACACTACAGTAACTTTTGAAGCAATCATAATTAGGTGATAAGTTTTTGTGATGAGTTTAGGTGATGAGCAAATATGTGTATGTATGGATGTGTAAGCATGTACAGATTTGAGAGATAGACCATAAAGAAAGCTGAGCGCTGAAGAACTGATGCTTTTGAACTGTGGTATTGGAGAAGACGTTTGAGAGTCCCTTGGACTGCAAGGAGATCAAACCAGTCAACGCTAAAGGAAATCAGTCCAGAATATTCACTGTAAGGGCTGATGCTGAAACTGAAGCTCCAATACTTTGGCCACCTGATGTGAAGAGCTGATTCACTGGAAAAGACCATGATGCTGGGAAAATTGAAGGCAGGAGGAGAAGGGGACAAAAGAGGATGAGATGGTTGGATGGCATCACCAACTCAATGGACATGAGTTTGAACAAGCTCCAGGAGCTGGTGATAGACAAGGAAGCCTTGCGTGCTGCAGTCTATGGGGTTGCAAAGAGTCAGACACAACTGAGCAACTGAAGATCAAATATAAACTTTGTGTTGGAAAACTCTTTATGCTTTTTCCCTGTGACAAGTAAATATCACATGATCTTTAAAGCGCCAGGTATTCTGGGATGTCTCCTTCATTGTTCAAACCAAGTTAAATGTTCATTTAATGTGATGGGTACCATTAACAGCCATAGTAAATCTGATCATTTCAAAATAGAGCATCACTTTCAAAGTCTGTGATTAAACCTAAGAAATAGAAACTTCCCAATTTATACAAACCTATGATTTGGAATATCAATTGGGTCACTTGGGTTATAGTAATTCCGTCCAATTTGTTGCAAATTCATGATCTTCAAAAGCCTAGAATTTGAAAAGTCAGAATAATGACTACTGATAAGTACCCCACACTACAATTAGAATGGCATATTGCTTACAGCAGAGGTTGGCAAACTATGGCTTGTAGGTGGGCCAAATCTAGCCTACCTGCTGGTTTTTGTATGGCCTAAGAGCTATTTTTTTTAAACAGCTTTTAAAGGTCTAGAAAAAAATCAAAACTATAATAATGTATAAAGATGCATGAATTATAAGAAATTCAAGTTTCAGTGTCCATCAGTGAAGTGTCCATCATTGGAACACAGCCATGATCATATGTGCTCAATGACTGCTTTTCTGCTTCAACAGCAAAGTAGAATGGTTGAGATACAGATAATATGGCCTGAAAAACCTAAAATGTTTACTATCTGGCCATTTGCAAAAAAAATAAAAAAAGTTTGCCAACCCATCATTCACAGAAAAGTAAATCTCCTATTGCATTAATTCAAGTAAATATCTACCAAGATTAATCAGTAGCAGATATCTTATGACCACCTTAAAAGGGTAAATTACAAACCCCAGTATTATGTCTCACTATTCTCACACCAATTTCAGTCTCATCCAGATTGCTTCCCACTCAGCAGGGGGATAGAGGGCAGTCTCCTTAAAACATGTGTCCTAATTTTGGATTTGGAAAAAAAGAGTATCCACATTGACAGCAAATTACAGAGCATGCAGTATATGTCCTATGATGGAAGAAATAAATCTGAATAGGCCTAAATCCTGCCCTGTTTTCTGAATTGGTACCCACTGTGGGAGAGAAGGAATATAAGGTTAGTGACAGACCTCTGAGAGACTGTGTGTTCTTAATAGAAGCTCGAATAGGATTTAAAAGGTCTAATCTCAACACAAATAAGGAAGTGAACAACATGACACTTGCTTAAAGCAAATAAATGAGATTTATATCAGTATATCACACCTAAAAATGATTAAAACTCAAGAGTAACCCAATGATCTTAACCAATCACTGTCAAATCTAGGTACTAAGTATACAAGTACTTACTATACATGCCTTCCAGCTTTAGATTACGTTTAAAATTTCTTATTAAAATGTTAAAAGAAAAACACTAACATACCTCCTGAAAATAATATTATAGAACTGCAAACAAGTTGGGGACGTAGGTGGGAGTTCATTTGTCAGGGTGATTGTTATCCTCACGTGCTCTCCATTTCGGGTCTGACTAAAAACTTCAGTAACCTGAAGCCAGAGTGGTGGAAAACCAAACTTTTGTTAAAATAAGCCCAATACATAAGCCTGTTGAATAAGGCAACAATCTGAGCCATCAAGATCAAGCTCATGAAAATTTAGAAAAGTTAAAAAAAAAAGAAAGAATGGGTATGAGAAAATGATTTTAAGTGCTTTACTATTACTTGATTGTAATGATGAAGTCACTCAGGTAGATCTAAGAGTGATACAATTATGCCAGAACACCCTGTGGGGGCATTATAAACCCTAACAGACAGAAGCCTAACAGACTGGGGGTTCTTGAAAGCTACCCTAGAATGTTGCAGTTTGGCTTTGAGGTGGGAATCCCCATTTCCCTCTCCCCATTCCAACAACTGAAATAACCTTGTGCTGTAGTCTTTTAGGTAAAAATAATATTGTTCCATCAAAAGCATGACACCTTCCAATTAAATCCTCATGTTGAAAAAGAAGAGCTGAGCGGAGTCTTCTGGCTTCCATCAACGGATTATAGTCAATGTGATACTGATATAAGGCCCACTGGGGACGGGATGTCAATCGGAAATGGTTAGTGCTTAGCCTTACGATAATACCTGAAGAACCTGTAAAAGTAAGTCATGTTCAATTAATGATATGTCAAGTTTATGCTTCCTTGAAATCTTCACTGCCATGCCAAGGCAGATGCAGTTCTGTAAGCAAAGGGCTAAGAGCAACAGACAACACAAGTTCTCAGACATCTGACTTCGGGGACTACTATTCTATTTACATAAATTACTGGAAGCATCCATTTAGAAAACAATTATCCCTAAAGTAATTTACAACTGAAGCAATGAAATCTTTATAGCAAAAAGCGTTAAAGAGAAAAGTGATCTATGTGATATGTATCCAAACATTTCAGTGCAGCTGAAAACATCTATGACCTATTTCAAAACCAAAAGGGAGAGGAAAATGGAAAAAGTATCCATGCAGTCTTTGAACAAACATACTCTTTCACCTGAGCAATTCATCATACAAATAAATACCTAAGTGAAAGTGCTTCAATTTACTGTCCTGTGTACTTGAAAAGTAATCTCATGACACTTATTCTTAATGATTAACCTACCTGTTTTTGATTCTTTCACATGATCTAGGTTCTGTCTTGTATTCACACCAAGATCATGAAAGTCTCTACGACGACCTCCTCTCTCTGCTAATGATAACTCCTGGAATCCAGCAGATATCTGGAGTTCTTTAAAAAAAAAAAAAAAAGGAATAACAAAGAAAAAAATACATCTAAGTTAATACGCAACATGACAAATGCAATTCCCAAAGTACACTACGGCATGAAACCCAAAGGCTCCTGTGGTGCTAAACACAGTGTGTAACAATCCTGTCAGGATGTTTTAGGTATCTGCCAACCAAAGAAAAAAGTAACTTCTCAGCTAGAACCTCTTGCATGGAGCCCTTCTTGTCACCACTCTAGGCAAACTCAGCTCCCTCACAGGACATATATATAAGACCAAGATGACTGCACTGATTCAAGAACTTAGAAAAATACATTTGCTGATTGGGTAATTATTTTTCTGTCTGTAGGTATAATACCACCTAAGGGCCTTATTATCAGTATTTTCCACAACTTTTATGATATAATTATAGCTGTAAGAATTGGCAGTTTATAAAATTTAAATGTGCTACCTGAATTAGAAAATGTTGAAGTTTAAAATGTAATTTCCTCACCAATTCCCTTAAAAACCAGCAGAATGGAGGGGATGAGCTTGTGCTATCCTGTGACCATGATACACATCTACTGGGGTAGGTTAACTATCAGTACATGGTTACTTGCAAAAACTGTGGTTAAAATATCCAAATTACTAAGTCTTTTAATTTGTATAAAATTTTTCCAGTGGTCATGTATGGATGTGAGAGTTGGACTACAAAGAAAGCTGAGCACTGAAGAATTGATGCTTTTGAACTGTGGTGTTGGAGAAGACTCTTGAGAGTCCCTTGGACAGCAAGGAGATCCAACCAGTCCATCCTAAAGGAAATCAGTCCTGGGTGTTCATTGGAAGGATTGATGTTGAAGCTGAACTCCAATACTTTGGCCATCTGATGCAAAGAGATGACTCACTTGAAAAGACCCTGATGCTGGGAAAGATTGAGGGCAGGAGAAGGGGATGACAGAGGATGAGGTGGTTGGATGGCATCACCGACTCAATGGACACGGGTTTGGGTGGACTCTGGGAGTTGGTGATGGACAGGGAGGCCTGGCATGCTGCAGTTCATAGGGTCTCAAAGAGTAGGACACGACTCAGTGACTGAACTGAACACTTCATATAACTAGTATGATGTGGACCAAAGAACAAATACAAGCTATATAGACAAGTGTTAAATTCTAGCTTGCAGTTAACATGCATGTTATCTTGTGTAGCAGAGACTGCTGACTACACAATAAACAATATTTCATTATTTTAAAAGTTTATTTAGGAAGTAACACACCTAATAGGGGATTCCCAGGTGGCACAGTGGTAAAGAATCTGCCTGCCAATGCAGGAGGCAAGGGTTTGAGCCCTAAGTTGCAAAGATCCCCTGAAGTAGGAAATGGCAACCTCTCCAGTATTCTTGCTTGGGAAATTCTGTGGACAGAGGAGCCTGGTAGGCTACAGTACATGTGCTCACAAAGAGTTGGACACAGTTGAGTGACTGAGTGCACACACATACCTAATAGACTAAAATTTCTACCTTCCTTGCACGTAAGGATGGCCTAAGAGACTTTTGCAGAAATTATTGGATGAAACTTCTACAAAAGCACCTTAAAGGCATTAATAGCTGGCTTTTATATTCTCCAGGCCCCTAGCTGCTAGTCTTGCCTGGAATCTGGATGTTATGGCAAGAGGGAGCCCAACCAGACATTCTGAGCAAAACATAAATCTTAGTGACAGAAGTCATGGACTTGGGAGAGCAAAAAGATAAGGGAGACCAGTCCTCTTCTAATCACAAATGCTAAAATTAGCTTAGAACTGCCAGCTTCTCAAAGAGAAGTAATGTAGCTCAAACAAAATATATTGGTTCCTGATATATCTTGTAAACAAGTTATTTTAATATGAGCTTCAATTTCTACACCTGAAAAATTGATTATAACAGATTTTTACTGGAATGTGGTAAGTTTTAAGTTAAGAGCTTCATTTATAAAGCACTTTAAAAGTACTGCTAAATATGCTGGTTCTTGTGCCTCAAGATTTTCAGGGGCTCTATTGTTAAGTATTTTTATCTTAGTTTTTTTTTAATTGGAATTTAGTTGCTTTACAATGTTGTGTTAGTTTCTGCTGTACAGAAAAGTGAATCAGCCATACATACACATATATCCCCTCTTTGTCACCACAGAGCACTGAGTTCCTGGTGCTATACAGTAGGTTCTCATTTCTCATTATGTTATACCTAGTAGTGTGTGTATGTCAATCTCAGTCTCACAGTTTATCCCACCCCAGCCCCATCCCCCAAACCCCTCTTAGTGTCTTATTTGTTTGTTCTCTTTGTGTCTCCACATATTAAAATCTTTCAGTATCTGGGGGCTTCCCTGGTGGTTCAGTGGTAAAGGATCTGTCTGCCAATGCAGGAGACAGATCAGGAAGATCCCCTGGAGAAGGAAATGGCAACCCACTCCAGTATTCTTGCCTGGGAAATTATACGGACAGAGGAACCAGGCAGGCTACAGTTCCTGGGGTTGCAAAAGAGTCAGACATGACTCAGTCACTGAATAAACCCCTGGTGAACTTTTTATACTAAAGACTTTCAGCTTAAGGTGTCCACACTAACAAAGGTCAGGTATACTGAATCTAGTCTGAGAGCAACAACTGGTCATAAATGCTTAATTTGAATTCTTCCTTGAAAAATTTGAGTTTCTCTTGAAAAAATAGTAGTTATGGATATGAAAACCTAACTGCAAGTTTCTGAAAATAATAATGACGTCTGCTCCCCTCTCCACATATAGTACTGCTACTATTAATACTTTAGTCAAAATATGAGTAACTGTCAATCTAAAAGATGTTTTAAATGGGGATACAACTGGAGAAAGAAGAATGAAACTGGAGCAATCAACCTGCCTGACTTTGGACTACACTACAAAGCTACAGCCATCAAGATAGTATGCTACTGGCGCAAAAACAGAAATATAGATCAATGGAACAAAATAGGAAGTCCAGAGATGAATCCACACACCTATGGACACCTTATCTTTGACAAAGGAGGCAAAAATATACAATGGAAAAAAGAACAATCCCTTTAACAACTGGTGCTGGGGAAACTGGTCAACCACCTGTAAAATAATGAAACTGGAACACTTTCTAACACCATAGACAAAAATAAACTCAAAATGGATTAAAGATCTAAATGTAAGACCAGAAACTATAAAACTAGAGGAAAACAGAGGCAGAACACTCTCTGACACAAATCACAGCAAGATCCTCTATGACCCACCTCCCAGAGTAATGGAAATACAAGCAAAAATAAACAAATGGGAACTAATTAAATTAAAAGCTTTTTCACAATGAAGGAAACTATAAGCAAGGTGAAAAGGCAGCCTTCAGAATGGAAGAAAATAATAGGAAACAAAAATTAATCTCCAAAATATACAAGCAGTTTATGCAGCTCAATACCAGCTCAATCATAAAATGGGCCAAAGAACTAAAGAGACATTTCTGCAAAGAAGACAGATGACTAACAAACATATGAAAAGATGCTCAGCATCACTCATTATCAGAGAAATGCAAATCAAAACCACAATGAGGTATCATCACACCCCAGTCAGAATGGCTACCTTCAAAAAGTCTACAAACAATAAATGCTGGAGAGGGTGGAGAAAAGGGAACCCTCTTACACTGTTGGTGGGAATGCAAACTAGTACAGCCACTACGGAGAACAGTGAGGAGATTCCTTAAAAAACTGGAAAAAGAACTGCCATAGGACCCAGCAATCCCACTGCTGGGCATATACACCGAGGAAACCAGAATTAAGAGAGACACGTGTACCCCAATGTTCATCGCAGCACTGTTTATAATAGCTGGGACATGGAAGCAACCTAGATGTCCATCAGTAGACGAATTGATAAGAAAGTTGTGGTACATATACACAATGGAATATTACTCAACTATAAAAAAAGAACATATCTGAGTAAGTTCTAATGAGGTGGATGAAACTGGAGCCTATTACACAGTGAAGTAAGTCAGAAAGAAAAACACCAATACAGTATATTAACACATATATATGGAATTTAGAAAGATGTTAACAACAACCCTATATGCAAGACAGTGAAAGAGACAGATGTAAAGAACAGATTTTTGGACTCTGTGGGAGAAGGTGAGGGTGGGATGATTTGAGAGAATAGCATTGAAACATGTATACTACCATATGTGAAAAAGATGACCAGTCCATGTTCAATGCATGAAACAGGGCACTCAAAGTTGGTGCACCAGGACAACCCAGAGAGATGGGATGTGGAAGGATGTGGGAAGGGGTTTTGGACGGGGGGACACATGGACACCTGTGGCTGATTCACCTCAATGTATGGTAAAAACCACAATATTGTAATTAGCCTCTAATTAAATAAATAAAAAAATTTTAAAGGGATACAACTGGAAACTTTGTTCCCCTTCCATGCATCTTCCAGAATGATTTATTAAAAACACAAATCAGGACATGCTATTGTTCTATTTAAGAGTCCTCCCATGTCACCATATCCCACTTTACAGAGTGAAAACTCAAGGTCTTAATGTCTCTGCTGCTGCTGCTGCTAAGTCGCTTCAGTCACGTCCAACTCTGTGCAACTACAGAGATGTCAGCCCACCAGGCTCCCACGACCCTGGGATTCTCCAGGCAAGAACACTGGAGTGGGTTGCCATTTCCTTCTCCAGTGCATTAAAGTGAAAAGTGAAAGTGAAGTCACTCAGTCGTGTCTGACTCTTTGAGATCCCATGGACTGCAGCCTACCAGGCTCCTCCACCCATTAGGTTTTCCAGGCAAGAGTACTGGAGTGGGTTGCCATTGCCTTCTCCACTTAATGCCTCATTAGTGATAAATCTGTTAAGGCTGTCATTTTAATTTCTAAAACACAGTGGATACCTGAACGCTTACTGTGAGAAGCACTTCTGAGATGTAATACTTACAAGAGCAGGGAAAGACGGTAAAACAGGGCTTTGCATTACCCTGAGTATCACTGAGTCCTCACAATGGCCCTTATCTTTAAAAACATATACCTTTATATAGGTAGGGGACTGAGTTTCATAGAATTCAATTTAAATTCATGAGTCATTGTTTAAAAAAAATGTATTAGTGAAGATCAATACAGAGCATGTTTAGGGAAAATATAATAAAGCAAGTGACCTGGAGATGTTTTTTGGAGTCACTGGTTTCAGCACTTGATTCCCACTCTGGATTTAGTCTTGTCATTTTTGGCCTCTGAAGATTTTCCAACTATCTTGCCAGATCAGATAATTTCAAAAGGTATTTTAAAAATATAGCACATTAAAGGTATTTAGTTGGAGGATATATATCCTGGTATAATGCTGGATACAGAATTCTTACTTGGCTTATATATTTGAAACTCATGCAACCTTATGTTTCTATTATCAGAAACATTTATAACTTAATGTGACATATTTATTCTAATAGAACGGATTATATCTCCCTGTTCACTTTTTGGATTAAATGGGTAATTTTTTAAAAAAAGATTGAGGAACGTGATTCAATCAGTTCAGTTCAGTCGCTCAGTCGCGTCTGACTCTTTGCGACCCCATGAACTGCAGCACGCCAGGCCTCCCTGTCCATCACCAACTCCCAGAGTCCACCCAAACCCATGTCCACCGAGTCAGAGATTCCCATGAATGAATTGTAATCAAGGACCTTAAAAATTAAAACATCATGTAGCCCACTGGGGCTTCCCCAATGGCTCAGCGATAAAGAATCCGCCTGCAATGCAGGAAACTCAGGAAAAGCAGGTTCAATCCCTGAAACAGCAACCCACTCTAGTATTCTTGCCTGAAAAATCCTGTCGACAGAAGAGCCTGTGGGCTATAGTCCATGGGGTCAAAAAGAGTCAGACACGACTTAGCAACTGGCCAACAATAACACATATTTACTAAAAATACAAAGCTGTTTTACAACTTGTTTTCATTTCAGTCAAGTTTTTAGATTTTTGAAAATGGCTAAATGGTACTCCATTGTTATTAAAGTACAACAGGTTTTACCCTTACAGAACAGGTTTTTCCAGTTTTGGGGTCTTGAATATAGTTAACAGTCTTACTTACATGATTGTACTTATTCAGTGTCTGGATAAATTACCACGAATATAACTGCTACTAAAGTGTAATGCTGCTACACATTACAAACGCCATCCAAAAGTTAGTACAATCCTACATGGAACGCAAGTTCCAATTTTAAAACTGCCAAAACTGG
Source organism: Bos grunniens (assembly GCF_055505025.1). Classification (NCBI taxonomy): domain Eukaryota; kingdom Metazoa; phylum Chordata; class Mammalia; order Artiodactyla; family Bovidae; genus Bos; species Bos grunniens. The sequence continues at coordinate 47,121,806 of NC_141181.1, forward strand.
AAAAAAATAAAATGGAGAATAACCAGATTAAAAAATGCTCCAGTTCAATTTAAACTTAATGGTAAGGCTTAGCATTTTCACTGCCCTTTGCACTTCTCAATGATTTGCCCTTTCCTTTGTCCACTTTCCCATCACAGATTCATAAGACTGCTCCGTGTATCAGAAAGATGAGCTGTTTTCTAATTTCAGTTAAGTTTCCAAGTTGTCTCTTGAGTCTGACAGTATCTGTCACAGTTCAATTCATACCACTTCAAGTTCATCTTAGATTTATCCATGTTTTCTAAATTTCATGGGTTTCATCTGTGATGACTAAATATTTGGTCATAGTGGTGCAAGGCATAAAGCAAGGAACCAGCTTTGTTCTCAAGTTTTCCATTTGCTTCAACACTTTCATTGCCCATTTCCCATGCCAATCCCAGGGTTTTAAAAGCCACTGTTACTACACTAATTCTCTACGTATATATATGAGTTTGTTTAATTCTCTACGTATATATATGAGTTTGTTTAATTCTCTACGTATATATATGTTTGTTTTTTTCCAATTCTAAAACCAAACTTATTAACTATTAGAATCTTATACCAAGCATCCAAAAAAATTAGCTTTTGGAACAATGCAGGGAAAAAGCACAATTTTTGGAATCAGAACCGGCGTTCTGACTCTACTGGCTGCCAGAGGATGAACCAATACCACACACGTGAAAATATATTTTATAAGTCAAAGTTACAAACGCTAAAGTTGGTACAGCTTTGATAAAACCACTAAAGAAGCCAAGAGAATGTTCTAAATTAATACCTAATAAGCACATTTATAATTAGTTTAGAATTTACCTGCTTTGTAAAAGCTCGTGTGGGGCTCTAGAATTTGCTCTTTTTTGTTGCCAAGAAAAGAAATCCTGAGGCACTGCAATCCATGGCAGGCTGCACAGCCTGAGGGAGATGCTGGGACTCCTTTTTCTTTAAACAGGATTTTGGTAACTGCTCCCCATCTATTGCTACAAGCGCACAGACACACGCAGGAAGCCCTTTCCCTCTCCCTTCACCTTGTGACTTCGCTGTTGCTCCCACTGTTCCTCTCTGTCGTCCGCGGCCAACTAATTCCCCCTCTGCTGGCGGCTGCTGAGGTCGAGGCTGAATGTAACCAGGCTGCTGACTCTGCAGTTATATGCAAATAAAGAACAGCATTCTTTTTGTGTCAAGAGGTCACAGACATCAGAGGAAATAACTAGTCAAACAAATCTAAGGCATTCAACCAAAACTGATCTAAATTAGTAATCAAATATCTTACTCTTACGAAGAAATTTCTTCAAGAAGGGTTACCAAGTGAAGTTAAGAACCAGCTTCCAATACCCTCAGGACATAGAACACAATTTTCCTTGTACAGTTCCTACCTCCTTCACAGGACACAGTTTTTAAATTTAATTTGACAGCCTAAGCTGATGAAGGCTTCAGTTCAGTTCAGTTGCTCAGTCATGTCCAGCTCTTTGCGACCCCATGAATTGCAGCACGCCAGGCCTCCCTGTCCATCACCAACTCTCGGAGTTCACTCAGACTCACGTCCATCAAGTCAGTGATGCCATCCAGCCATCTCATCCTCTGTCGTCCCCTTCCCCTCCTGCCCCCAATCCCTCCCAGCATCAGACCCTTTTCCAATGGGTCAACTCTTTGCATAAGGTGGCCAAAGTACTGGAGTTTCAGCTTCAGAATCATTCCTTCCAAAGAAATCCCAGGGCTGATCTCCTTCAGAATGGACTGGTTGGATCTCCTTGCAGTCCAAGGGACTCTCAAGAGTCTTCTTCAACACCACAGTTCAAAAGCATCAATTCTTTCTGCGCTCAGCTTTCTTCACAGTCCAACTCTCACGTGCATACATGACCACTGGAAAAACCATAGCCTTGACTAGAGGGACCTTTGTTGGCAAAGTAATGTCTCTGCTTTTCAATATGCTATCTAGATTGGTCATAACTTTCCTTCCAAGGAGTAAGCGTCTTTTAATTTCATGGCTGCAGTCACCATCTGCAGTGATTTTGGAGCCCAAAAAAATAAAGTCTGCCACTGTTTCCACTGTTTCCCCATCTATTTCCCATGAAGTGATGGGACCAGATGCCATGATCTTCGTTTGCCAGTTTGTTTCTCAAGGACTCTCCCTGCAGTTAGAAAAGAGTGACATACTCACCGCAGAGGCGCCCACATGCTGCACCATCTCCTGACCACGCGCCCTTCCTCTTGCTCTCGCTCTGGCTCTCCCAGTCATTTTCCTTTTTCTTAAGAGGAAATAATCATGAAGACAATACTCAATGTTTGCAATTGTATTTGAGTGTTTCTACAATGCTATCTTTAAACTGATTTGGTTAAGATTCTAAAATAAGCTCCTGGGTAATCACAGAGTTTCCTAGCCTGTGAAGGCACTATCCAATATTGCCTCTTAAGGCAGTATCCCCACCTTCAGCAAAACCTAAGTGCTCCTGTGCTAGGTGACAGCACTGAAATAGAAGACTTATTTTCATGTAGTATGTCATCTTTCAATTGAATTAATTATAAAAAGTCTTAAGATATTGGTGAATAGTTCTTTCACACCTAGATATGTAATCTATGAAAGAGGGCTCTTATGGTAAGCTTTATGCCAGGCCCTTTAAGTAATTCTTATACATACACTACTGTATCTTCCTGGATCATTCCACAGTTGCATGTAGCTTAATCTTTTTTTTAACCACATCATTTACGCCCCATAATTTCATTCTTGATGAGTGGCATCCACTCTGTCTCTAAGGAAACAGTCATTCATCTCCAAACTACTCTTTTACTGCTCCTACCACACATGATCAACAATTCCCCACATTTTTTCAACAGCACCCTGTAAATGAGTACCTAATGTAAGCTAGGATCTATCAGGCATCAAATATATTACCATGTATAAAAGGTTCTCTACCAACTCACCCCCAACTATAGAGTAGAAAGCAGTATCATCAAGTTATTATCAGAGCCAGACTGGCTCTTCTTCACATAACCTGTGAAGCAAATCACATAACCTACGACTCGCGTCTGTATTTGTAAAATAGTCAATAACAACCTATACCGCACAGGTCAACTGAGAACAACTCAATGCGAACACACAGAGAGCACAAAGTGCCTGGCATACCATGAGCATTCAACACATGTGAGCCCTTGTGGAAACGGCAGAAAAAAATCATAACCACAAATATTTAAGTTTAACAAGGAACAAAGAATGTTCTTACAAAGAGGAAAGCAGGAACTAATTTACATACTGAAGAGGTCTGTCTGCGACAAAACTAATATTTAAACTGAGATGCAGGAGGACTAGGAATTGGAAGGTTAGGTGGGACCACTTGGAGAAAGCAATAGCACCCCACTCCAGTACTCTTGCCTGGAAAATCCCCTGGACAGAGGAGCCTCAAAGGCTGCAGTCCATGGAGTCGCTGAGGGTTGGACACCACTGAGTGACTTCACTTTCACTTTTCACTTTCATGCATTGGAGAAGGAAATGGCAACCCACTCCAGTGTTCTTGCCTGGAGAATCCCAGGGATGGGGGAGCCTGGTGGGCTGCCGTCTATGGGGTCGCACAGAGTCGGACACGACTGAAGCGACTTAGCAGCAGCAGTGGGACCACTCTTCAGACAAGAGTGAACAGCTCGTGACTATGTGTTGAGAGCTTGGCTAGTCTGCAGGACTAAAAGACGTCCATTGTGACTGAAGGGTAATGAGCTTGGATTTGACACTCAATTCACAGAGAGACTACCTAAGGTTCTAAAGAGGGGCAGATTATAAGACTAATTACAATTAAATCATTCCGCTTTAAGTCAGGATAAGCCTTTTCTGAGTTTTCTCAGCTTCTAAACATTTTTGTTCCATGGCAATTTTCCTAGGAAGACAAATATAATGACACTACACTTTTAAAGACCTCTTTATCAAACACTAAAGGACTAAAAATACATTAGCTCACATGCCTGTAAAAACTTTAATGATCTAATCAGCAATTTCCAAAGCAGGTTACACAATATAATCTGCTGAGAAACCAGCATATTAGAACAAATTTTAAATGTCATTATAAAGTATTCTGAATTTACCATATGTATATTATGACAATTGTTATACATACATAACTTGGGCCTTCCAGGTGGCTCAGGGGTGAAGAATTTGCCTGCCAATGCAGGAGCCCCAGGAGACGTGGGTTTGATCCCTGGGTCAGGAAAATTCCCTAGAGGAGGAAATGGCAACCCACTTCAGTATTCTAGCCAGGATAATCCCGGCAGAAGAACCTGGTGGGCTACTGTCCATGGGGTTGCAGAATCTGACATGATTGAGCAGCTAAGCATGCACACATACATACATAACTCACGCACGGAGCACACAGGGATATATGCCCAAGTCTCTTACTGATGGTCAACTGAATCAAATCTGGAGATCTCTGCTTTATACTCCAGCAAACACTACTTTCCTCCATGCACCAGCTATGATAAATTCCTTGATGCACTCTGTCCCAGGGCACACACATCCTTTGCTAAAGCACCACACTCTCCTCTCTGAAATGGAAGAATTCAGCTTATCCTTTAAGGATCAGCCCAAAGGCCATCTCTTCCACCTTCCTGTACCAAGTTGTTTGCATGTGTATTAATTACAGCAACCACATCTCATGGGTAAGCAGTTCCTCCTCCCTCTCACACACACATTTCAAGAGCTCCTCTAGACAGGGCTGCTAATCAGTCTAGTCCTTTGCACCTAAGCCCAAAGCATGGCAACCTAGCAGTGTCTATGTGCATATGTTGTAAAAACCTAGTAATAAGCTGAACTGCCACCCCAATAAGGGATTTTTTTTAAAAATTACTGCAGTAGTTCTCAGAGCGTGCTCCTGGACTGGCAACACCTAGCACCCGATTGAAATGCAAATTGGAATGGGGGTCCCACTCCCAGTCCCCAGAGAGAAACCCTGTTCACTGCAGGTGGTTCTGATGATCGCTGAGCCCGAGGGCCCTGGAGCACGATACCCACAGCGTCCAAGCCAGACCGCGCGGGTCGACCCCATACCCAGGTCCACTGCATACGGGCTGGACTCAGCTGTGTCCTCCCCACTTCAACATCCCTCTGGCTGGACCACAAGCCACTCCTATCACCTGGAGGTGAGAAACCGAGCTGGTGCTCAAAGGCACCACACCAGCTACAGAGGACATCCAGGTCAAGTGGACATCCACCCCAGGGGCAAAGACACTAGTGTCCACCCCAAACATGCAGCCGAATCCTCTGCGCGTCCTAAGGCTGCCCTGCGCGGTCCCCAGTCCTTCTCCCGATCCCGCTCGCTTCTCCGGCCCCACCCGCGCCCACTGACGGCAGAGGACACCTCAATACAGGACTCAGCACAGGCTAAAGGACCGCGGTGGAGGATGCCCCGCCGCAGGCACGCAGGCTGGAGCCCGAGGGTGACAACCGTGCGGCGCTGGTGTGCAGCTACGTGCTCCCAACCTCCGCAAACTAGCGGACGGCCGGGTCACACTAACAGTTACCGCGGCGCAGCCAACGGTTTTCTCACACCAGATTCCTCCGCGCCGGGACTTGGGACTTTGAGCCAGGATGCCGGCCCAAACGGACCCCTGTGCCTCTTGACCCCTCAGAGCCGCTGGGTTTGCTCTTACTTCGATGTCCACTCTGGGCGATTGAAGGGCCTGGGGGCCAGTGGAAATGGGAAGGATCCTCTTTTTTCAGGGCGGATGGACACTGACCTCAAGGAGTAAACTGCTCTGCACGTGGTAACCGAGCTAACGGCATGGCAGGCAGCAGCCCGTGCTAGGTACTGATTGGCTGCTGGGGAATGGCAGTTTCGTCAGGGCCAGACAGCCCCGCCCAGACCCCGCCCACACCTTGCCTGAGTTGTACCTGGAACACCTGTGATGAGCAGTTGGCAAGGATTGCAGTGGTCTTGATTTGTTCCTGCTCGTGGAGCCGGGCTGTGCACTCAACATGCCATTGAGAAACTGAAATTGTAACCAGGTGTGTTTTGAGCTCCCTGCTGTTAAAAAAAGAAGGAATTTACTCTTGGATTGGTCTCTTAAAATAAGCTATTTCATTTATCAGATAAACAAATGAGATTTGAATTTTGCCTCCAAAGAGATAAAACTGCATTCTCGAGCTGGAACGCCAGGTGGCTGGCTGTGTACCTACACATGTAACTTTCCAGATCAACAACTTTGGTGCTGAGTGCATGCGTGTTCCCATGGAGGAGAGTGGTTCTCAAACTTGTTCTGCATCAGGGTCACCTGAAGGGCTGGTTAAAACTACAGATCACACTGCTCCCACCACTAGAGCTTCCGGATCTGTAGGTTCATTGGTAGGACCCACTAATTTACATGTCTGATAAATTGCAGAACATGTTCATATAACTGGTCCAATGTCTGCATTGATAGCAGAGGCAGTGAGCTCCATGCCCTCAATATAAGTTCATTTCCTCACTGGACAAAACCAAAACAGTTAAAACTACATATTGTAAAATAGAATGGAATTATTTGTCAGGCTGGGAAGTGAGACGGATGGTGACCATGTGACTAGTTAAGTCCAGTAACAATTCAGTAACTTCCTTATAGTTGGGTGTAGGGGGACTTGAGAGTCCCTTGGACAGCAAGATCAAACCAGTCCATCTTTAAGGAAATCAACCCTGAATATTCAGTGGAAGGACTGATGCTGAAGCTCCAATATTTGGCCACCTGATTTGAAGAGCCGATTCATTGGAAAAGACCCTAGAAAGATTGAGGGGAGGAGGAGAAGGAGGCAACAGAGGATTAGCTGGTTGGATGGCATCACTGACTCAATGGATATGAGTTTGACCAAACTCTGGGAGATAGTGAAGGATAGGGAAGCCTGGCATGTTGCAGTCCATGGGGTCACAAAGAGTTGGACATGACTTAATGACTGAACAAAAACAAAGAGGAGTGCTTCTAGGGACTGGCTTTAATGGGACGTTTATACAACAAACATTTTCTCATTCCTTCTTAAGAGTGTATACTTCGGTCAGAGTCGGGATGGGGGTTGGAGAGGGCTGCAGTCTCCCCAGGCCACCTCCCCAGGTCCACAGCCCCACAGCTTCATCTGTCAGCTGAAAGGAACAGGCTAGATTTCAATGTTTCTCATGGTAGCTTAATTGTAAACATTCACTGGGGGGCAGTGGTGGTGGTTCTGAAAACATACATTCCCAGGTAGTCTTGACTCTGTAGAGTCAAGAGCCTAGGAGTCTTGCTTCCTGGGTTGGAAGCAAGGAATTTTCTTTCAACAAGTGACACAAGGTGATTCTTATGCTCAGAGGAGTTTGAAAAATTTGAAACAAGATCTGTGATCTTGACATCTCCCACAGTTAAAGAATTCATGAGAAAGGCACTTGAAGTGAGAAGTAGTTTGGGGAAAAATAGCCTTTAAAGGTTTTCATTTTTATTTTTTTATGGCTCAATTTGGAATACAGTATGAACTTGAACTTTCCTCAGTTCAGTTCAATCGCTCAGTTGTGTCCAACTCTTTGCAACCCCATGAACACCAGGCAGCATGCCAGGCCTCCATGTCCATTACCAACTCCTGGAGTCCACCCAAACCCATGTCCATTGAGTCAGTGATGCCATCCAATCATCTCATCCTCTGTGGTCCCCTTCTCCTTTCCTGCTGTTGCTGCTGCTAAGTCGCTTCAGTCGTGTCCGACTCTGTGCGACCCCATAGACGGCAGCCCACCAGGCTCCCCCGTCTCTGGGATTCTCCAGGCAAGAACACTGGAGTGGGTTGCCATTTCCTTCTCCAATGCATGAAAGTGAAAAGTGAAAGTGAAGTCGCTCAGTGATGTCCAACTCTTAGCGACCCCATGGACTGCAGCCTATCAGACTCCTCCATCCATGGGATTTTCCAGGCAAGAGTACTCCTTTCCTAGGAAAGACTTAAAATGTTAGTAGAAAGCTGTTCTGTGAAGTTTTGCCAGCAGATGGAGCAGTAGAATAAGAAATCTATCTTCAGAGCATCAGCTCAAGGTAGGGTAGAAAAATATCACAAACTAACATTAGAGGGTATAAGTCTATATACCTGGTATGCCTTGGAAATTTTTTTTTTAAATAGTTTTTAAACTATTCTTATTTATTTATATTTATTTGGCTGCATTGGGTCATAGTTGCAGCACACGGGACATTGTTGTGGTGCAGGGACTCTGGTTGTGTCGAAT